>NC_051261.2:1132586-6132586 GCF_015237465.2 Chelonia mydas
AAAATGGCTTAAACCTCCATCTGCAGAGCAGAATCTAGCCCTAGGCCCAGAACCCATAGATCGGGATTATTGCTGACAAGGCCAACAGTTGCACATGTTCCATCACTGCCATGCAGCTCCAGGATATTGTGTGTGTAGATCTAATCAGCTTGGAGAGTGTGTTGTTCTCCAGGAAGCCTAGGAGAATGTTCCCCAATCCCTGTCCTAATTGCTTGTTTGCATGCTGCTCCTGATTCTGGAGTTGCTAGCACTGATAACTGATGCAAAGGCCATAGACCCATGTGCTCTGGAGCACTGAGAGTAGAAGGTGCCAGCCCACTCATGGAAAGAGATCAAGTACATAAAAGCTGTTGACTCAGAAGAGAGAGACGAGAGGCGCTAATGGAGAGGGATCAAGTCCTGAGTGCAGTTTGGTTATAACCAGAATAGACCCTCTCTTGTTTCCTTCTTTTACAGCCAGCTGTATGGTCACACATCTACACCCTGTCCACTGCCGCCCAGCTGATGGCACACCCAATAAAGAAAACAAAGCTTGTGTCTTTTAAAACCAGGAGGGCTGAGCCTAGCACACCCTGAAGGCATAGCTGCTGTGCATTGAGGGGAGACAGCTCTGAGCCACAGACTTGCATACATCCCCCTGGGGTGTGAGTGTGTGTCTTGTGGAGACTTTGAAGGCCAGCGAGCCCCTGGCTGGTTGCAATGGAGAACCTCCTTCTGAGCTCCTGTCCCACCCTGCATTTTTCTCAGTCACAGACCGGGAGAAGAGGAAAGCGGGTTGCAGTTGTTCTGAACCTTTCCTGACACAGTGTATTTGGTTTCACTTTCTTGACCCTCTTCACTTACGCTAGTGTGAGCACAGGAATATGCCCTCTACTGTGGGAGGCAGCAACACCCCGCCACTCCCAATGCAGTGTTGAGAGCATCCCGTGCCCAGTGGGCAGCCCTGCTGGGAGAGAACTTTATTATTAACGTCCTGGTACTGTGCGGGAGCCTAAAGCCCCTAATCAGGGTCAAGCCCCCCTGTGCTTAGGGATGTACACCTCGCCTAACAAAATGAGAGGTCCCGCTCTAAAGAGCGTACAGTCTAACGAACGCTGAGATGCAAACAATGGGGAGAGGTGCTTGGGCGGCGGGCGCAGGCAGCGGCTTGGTTACGTGGACGAGTTCTGTGGATGATTTGCAATTTTCAACAGGCAAATAAAGATGGGGTTTAGTGAGGTTGTTATGTAAACTTTAATGCAAATTGCACAAATTGCCAATGTGGCTTCCAGTGTTGCAAAGTTTGGGCTCCCTGCATGGTTTGCAGAGTCCTGTGCGCGCCATACGAGACCCTAGCAGGTTGCTGGCCCTGATAACGTTCTGTCTTACCCTTGTGCGTGGCAAACTATTCCCGAAATGTCTCTGATTCTGCGCGTATTCGTGGCTGAGCTGGCCAGGGTGGGGGAACTAATTAGAAGTATCTGTGTGTGGCTAGCCACAGGACACTGCCTTTCAATAAACAGATTCAATCATGTCATAGCAACTGGAATTTTGACCTGAGAAGTGCGTGGTATCGTGCTCCATGCGGCGCTCCATACCGCACTCTCATGGCAGCCTGTGCACAGGCAGGACAGCTGGAACACTGTATCACGTTGCCATGGTGAAACGGTAACTCTCGCACAGTTAGAATTGTACACCGCAGTGTCGCATGCTCTAGATGTGTAGCAAGGAACAATGCGCCTGTGACAGTCCTGTGCACAGTTACATGTGAACCTCAGAGCCAGTGTCACTGGCAGCACTCGATTGGCACATGCACCTCAGTCTGGAGGGGTTGTCACTGCCGTTACAGAATCCACACGGCCTGCCTTGGAGGGAGTCGTTAACCTGCCATTCCGGCGATTTATTGTGCATTTTAATGGACTTGGTTATGCGCTGTGGCTGTGTGACTGATTTTTATGTGTCCTTTCACTCAGGGTATCTCCTTAACTCCCTGATGGCATTTCTGATGTATGAAATAATTGGGCATCCCTCCCAAAAGTGGCTCTTGAATTGGGAAGTAATAGGTTGTTTTTATACATAACTAAATATTTGGAACCTCTTCCAGGGGGTTGCAAATACCACCTTTTCTGTGACAAATAAGGATTTTTCTAGGCCTGGGAAGGCACAGACCATGGGCCTGACAGAGCACTGGACAGTTCCTGCCTTTTTCTATTGGGGCCCCACAGCAAATAGCTCTGGTAGCAGTTGTCTCTGAACTCGCCATCCATGTCCCTGAGACAGAAGGTGAGAGAAGTTAGAGAAGGAAATGGCCACATCCAGGGGTCAGAGCAGGCCTGGCCCATTTTCTAGTGTTATATTCAGCTCAGTGAAAAAATACAATAAATATTCCAAGTGACAGAGCTTCCCTCAGAGTCGGGGGGCCCCTCAACCTGGGGTCATGACCTCCAGTAGTGTCACAAACAAGGTCAGGGGATTGTGACCACCCTGCCTTCCCCTCACTGCTGGGTGGGGGCTCCTGGCTAGATGTGAGGTGGGGAGGGCGGTTCCCAGGTTACTGTATGGAAAAGAGTTAGAACTACTGCTCAAGGGACTGACCATTCTATGGTCTAGATCTCACCATCAGGGCAGCCTAAACTTCTGGTCAGTATCACCGTTACTGATCAGGGAGATGAGAGCATGAAGGCCAGTTTAAAATATTATTATCCAGGGCTGTTGCACATGTTTCAGGATCTTGAGGCCTTGGCTACACAACAAGCTGCATTGTTTTAACTAACGGTGTGATTTTTAAGTGATTTAGTTAATCCAAAGCAAACCAATGTGGACACTCTTATTTCAGATTAAACCAGGTTTATTTCAGTTTAAATTTAAACTATGCCAGGCAGCCCATATTGGTCCATCTGCAGTCCTATTTGGCAGAACAGTGCCAGTTTATTCTGTGCCCCAGGAGTGGGCGTTGAAGCCCGTGATAGTTGGCTGAAGTGTGTCTTTTAGTTTGGTCTGTGTGAGGAAACACAGCTGCAGAGGTGCCTGATGCTTTGTATGGGCATTTGCGGAGCCCTGAGCTGGGGCTCACATTGTGGTGTTGCTCGGAGAGCTGCAGCAAGCAATTACCGGACTGGACAGGTAGAGTGGCATGCATTCAGACACACTTCCTATTCTGCCGTGAAATGGCGGCTTAGCACACCAGCCAGCGTAACTCTGCTTTTCTCTCCAGCACCTTCATTTATATTTGCACTACTGCTCCTCTCCAGAAGCAGCAAGAAATGATTCCACTGAGGATAATTGTAATTATCCCATTATGTGATCTTCGTCTTTGCTCATGCCTAACAAATGTGTTTTCTATTAAACAGAGTAGCTCTTTCATGCGGCATGACCTATCTGTTAAATTGCAATAGGCATCAAAAAGTGACACCATCATACATTAAAAAAAATCATCTAATTACACAACACAACAATGGCTGCACTCCCTATCACTGTCCATAGCCTGGTACATTAGTACTGGCAAAAGCCAGTAAATAAAACCTGTTTCTTTCTGTGTATTGCTCTCTGCAATTGGAAGCAGTGTGCAGCACACTCCCGGCTTTCCGCTATTTCTGGTGACAAGCTGTTCCTGGTTGGAGGATTCCAACGCTCATTTTTCTGCACAGAAGCTCTTGGGCTTGGATTTGAGCTTTGCACCTGGGCAGGGGAAATGTCTCCTCACATGCTGAGAGAGAAGGTGCAGCAAATAAGAGGTTAAAAAAATGCTCTGGCTGCAGCTTTAAAACTTAACATGGAAGGTATCAAACTGAATTGGGTAGGAGGTTCCTTGTCTGGCACACGCCTTGGCAGCACAGAGCTATCTGATCTCAGAGGCAATCAGACACTGGCTGGATTGCAGGAAGCTGCCCTCCGGCAGTCAAGTCCTAACTCTGAGAAGGGCTCAGATCCCTGATGTCTCAGGGGCAGTGTGCAGCCGGGCACAGTACAGGAGCACCAGGGGGTAGAGTGGGTGGTGTTGTGTTCCTGGAGATAAATACATTCTTTCCCTAGTCTGATTTTCCTAGACAGTCAGCTAGGGGGAGAGTGAAGGATGCAGTTTGAGAGATGAGTGCCACCAAGGAGGACAGCCGGTGTCAGAAAGCAGTTCGGATTGTCACTGACCTGTGCCGGAAGAAAAGCCTGCCCAGCCTGGATTTGGACACCTGCAGGGGGTTCCTCCTCCTGCCTTCAGACCAGAGCCTGAGTATCTCGGAGCCAGGTACAGTAACCCCTGCCCTGCAGGGCTGAGCTCTTCCTGTAGGTAAGAGAGCTACCGCACACCAAGAGCCAAGGCAGACTGGCATGGGAGATGACTTCTACAAAGGGACTGAAGTTGGCACAGCTGTGTAGCTAGCAGCACTGATAATCCCCTAGCTAGGAGCTGAGGGGCTGGGTCTCTGTCCAGAATTTATCTCCATCTGTGTGTATGTGTTGCCATTGACCCCCACCATCCGGAGTTCCACTGTCATGTTCTGTCTGGAAATTCCAAGTAACCTGTTGCAAGTTGGAAGTTCTGGAGCTAGCAGCTGTGAGGACGGCTAGAATGGAACTGGAGAGGGAGGGGATATTACCAGTGCAAATAACAGAGGCACAATCATGCTGTAGAGAAGTTTTGTTTGTTAAAGTTTCTGTGAAAGTCCCATGTTGTTCTGACAAGTTAGATACTTATAGTAAACACAGCAGTGGTTTCAGTGACCAGAGTGGTCTGAAGTGTTTGTCCATATCTCTATTTAAGGAGGACAGGAAGGGCTTGAATCGAGTTGTTTAACTAACGAGGCATTTAATAGACTTTCTGTATCTGTTTGCTAGCAAAAGCAAATGCAGTTGTAGTTTCACATCTGTCCCCAGTTCTTCCCTGCCAGCTGGCTAACACTAGAGGGACACCTGGGCATTTCCGAGATGAACTATGCGTGGGCGCTGCAGCTCTAACAGCAAAGGGGTATTTCACCCTTTAAGTGAGGGTAATTTCCTGGATCTCTCTGCCTCTCAGCTGGTAATTCCAGGGGCTTCTAGATTAAACGTCTCATTGCAGAGGAATCCTTGCACTCTACCTCCACAGTTCAGGAGATCAACCAGGCAACCTCTTTTGAGGTTATAATGCCGTATTTGAGCACTATCCTTTTTTGGAATGCGGCCAGTTGCCCACAAAGTGCAGAATCCGTATTCAGCAATATCTGTCAGCTGCTGAGAGTCTTTTAACATCTTTAAAGAGAACCTTCTGCCATCACCAGTACTCAGCCTGCACAGATTGTGTTAGGCAGTTCTCACAGACTTCTTGGGCCAGATTCATTCAGTCCAGTGGCGTGATCCCCGGGACGGGTAAGTATTTTGCTACCTTGTTTCTTGTTCTTTTAAACAATTTAATCATATTTAAAAGCATCACTATTGTTATTATTTAACACTTACATGGTGGTGGTGCCTGAGCCCCCATTGTGCTCAGTGCTATATAAACACATTCTGTCCCAGAGCATCTCAAATCCTGCCAGCCTTGCCGGCTGGTCCTGGTGCTGTGCTCAGAATAGGCTGGCAGGGCAGTCATTGTAGCCTTATTAAACAGGGCCTTTTGTGTTCAGGCACAACCCGTGCAAGGCGCCAGCGTACAGGGCAGTGGGAGAGTTGCGTGCCATAGCCCATCTCCTGTTTTGTGTGTGTGCACTGTGCAGGCTGTGTGTAATAGCTCTGCCAGACATCACGTCTGTCTACTGCCCACAGCACTACACCGTTAGCATGCCAGTCAGAACTGATGTCTCTATTTCACAGCTCCTTATTGGACAGGGTGACCAGATGTCCTGATTTTATAGGGACAGTCCCTATATTTGGGACTTTTTCTTATATAGGCTTCTATTACCCCCGATCCTCTGTCCTGATTTTTCACACTTGCTATCTGGTCACCCTATTATTGGAGTTTCTGCGTATTTGTAAAGCATAGTATTAGGGATTGTTGGTTTAAAAACAAGCCCTAGGCTAAACCTGCGCTGAAGGGGTGAAGTGAGTCTGTTAGGAAAAGGTTACATTTCCCTGGTTTTGGCCATAAGCGGAATTACTGAAGTCTCACCAATTTTCTCAATTTGAGCTGCAGACCCTGGGGACTGGCACTGGTGTCTGCCAAGAGAGGGCCTGTACCCCCCTGCCGGAGCAGGGCAGCATGGAGCTAATGGGTCCTTCGGCCTGAGGCAAGGTAACACATCTGTGTCCCCAGGGCAATGCAATGAGCTGGCTTAGGGCTCTCGGATCTTGCTCTCAACCGTAGGAGATGCTGGGGTGGGGGTGTACAGTAGAGGGGGACCTTGCAGAGCCTGCAGGAGGATGGTACCACCACCTTCCACTCAGCGGCTCCTGCTCCACTTCCCACGGCAGCCAGCACGTTCCCCATGTGCATAGGAGTAGAGTTTGCACTGATCCTATCTGCGTGTTTTAAGTAAGGCAGGCGTGCTGCACTGGAGTCTCTCTCCATTGTGTGTGTGTGTGTGTGTGTGTGTGTGTGTCTATCTGTCAGTCAACTTATTGCTGTTTGGGGCTACGTACCTGTATGTTAATTCTAGTCACTAATGTTACAGTGGCACGTAGCTACGGTCTTTATCCATCAGCCATTTAAAACCCCATTAGTCCACGCACAGGGAGAACTGCAGGCGGTTTTTCCTTGCAGTGGCCTGTCCCGTTTTAACCGTTCTCAGCATTATACCCCTTCGAGGGTTAAAAACTCTGTCTGATGATCACTGCAGTGTTCCTAGCTCAGAGTGGAGCTACATCATGTATGTGAACCTGGCTATGGGAGAGGATCATGCTGAGCAGAGGGCATGCTAATAGCTGCTTCCACTGCCTCTGCTCGTGGTCCCTGTGTGGGGCAGGCCAGGGCTTTGTGTATGCCTACAGAGCATTCAGCACGCTGACTGGTGCCCAGCTGAGCTGGTAGGGCTAATTCCAGAACGTCTGACTGCAGACCTTCTCCAGCCCAGCAAATGAGCATATTTGCATACTGACCTGAGTACAAGCAGCTGCAGTCTCTCTGGGGCCTTCACTTTGATAAGAAACTTCTCCCAGCTACTACTGTTTATTATTTGTAGTATGCCTTAGTGCCTCTCTGAACTGTCTTAGCCTGCCTGCTACACATTTTGCATTAGAGACTTATAACCTGGGATATTGGGCTCAGATCTGGTCACCTCTCCTGCATGAGGATGGAGCACAAGGCGAAAGGGCCCAGAGGTGGGCAATGAAAATGCTGTGTGCAGGGAGAGTGCTAAATGGGGAGAGGCTGAAGGAAGAGACTGTGCAAGTCAGAAGGAAGATGAATGGGGGGCCATTAGTGAGGTGTTTACACGAAGGAATGGTGTAGAGCAGGTAAACTGGGCTCTTCTGTTTACTCTCTCTCATTGTGCGAGAACAAGGAACACCCAATGAAAAATAACATTTAAAAGTGATGGAAGGACGCATGTTTTTACACAATGTTTAACATTCTCCTGCGGAACTCCGCACTACAAGGTGTCACTGAAGCCAAGGGCTTGGGAAGATTAAAAATGGATTAGACATTTATATGGATAATGAGAAAATCTAGTTCCAGTAAAGAGGATCAAATGTTTATAGGGGATATTAACCTTCCTGATTCGAGGCATAAACCAGTCACTAACTGACGGGGGTTAGGGACATGCTGCCGCATAATGGGCTAGTCCACTAGTGGTGCTGGCTGCTGTTGGAGGGAGAATACTGAGCTAACTGGATGCCCGGTTGGACTTCTGGGTTCTAGATGCTCTTGTTTACACGTTGCACTTGGAACACACAGCCCCTTTCTGGTGTACGCTCAATGAACTCGGGTATTTAGCCCATCTCTGACTTGGGGAATGGTAGTTCTGCTTATTCTGCACCACATAGGGTCATTTATCAGTCCAGCACAGAACAGACTGAGCCAGACAATCTTGTGTGAAGAATCAGATCCAAGCCCCAAGCAGAAGCCTGCAGGTTGTATGGTAAAGACGATAAAGCCTCGAGTATAATTATAACAGTTGGTGCAGTAATGGGGAGGCAGCAGCTGCAGGATTTTTCTTATGCGTTACCTGTTGTCACCGAGACCAGACTGACTCCTTCTCTAATCACAGCATCTCTGGAGCCATTTCTCTATCCGAGTTTGACGGTTTGGGTCAATCTGTTAACCAAGGAATAAATCAAGCAGCGTTTGCAGTTTCTGTATCCGTTTATCTATCAGTCTTTGATTTGCTAAGTGCCCATCACTGATGTTTAAGTGCAGTCTGCACCTTTTGTGTAGACTTGAGAAAGAGAACTGAACTAACACTCCAAGGCTAGGAGCCATGGCTGTTCTGCATGGCTGCTCCTGCTTGTCACCAGACCTGTAGGAAAGAGTGGATTTTGGGATGGGCTTTCATAAGCCAATGGAGAGCAGCGTGTGCTGGGCAAAACTGCAGTTACACAGCAAATGGCCAGCCGATCCTAACCCTGTTCAACTGCTGCTGGTTGCCCTGGTCAGTGCCTAAAACTGTGAAGGCAGAAACCTTTGCCAAACAGTTCATGAGCTGGAATAATCGAGGATAAGCTGAGCAGGTTTTATGCAGGAACCTTTGTTAAAGTGCTTTGGGGTGTGTGCGAAAGGTGCTACAGTATATAAAAGCAGATGCTGTTCCATTGTATGCACTTAGGGTTATATATCAGCTATTTCTCCCCTATTCAGAGTGCACAGGTAAATGCAGCTGCAGCATGTTCCCAGTCCATTCTGCAGTGTTGTTTACACAGCAAAGGCGTGCTGCAGGCTGCTGCTGGCTAATACTGCAAACAGATCATTAAGTCAGTTAGAAAAATCAGGGATGTGAATGGGAATTTAGCAGGGGAGAGCATCACTTTGCTTTGTCTGCCTCAAATCCCCCCTGCAGCTCTGGAAATCCTGCTTCCCTTCAAGTCTGAAGCTGTTGTGCAGTGGTGCTGTGAGCTGTTAAACAGCTCATCTTGGTTCACCCCAGGGACAGCCGCATTTAATGCTGGCAGAAGTGAACTCTAAAATATCAGGTTTCAGAGTAACAGCCGTGTTAGTCTGTATTCGCAAAAAGAAAAGGAGTACTTGTGGCACCTTAGAGACTAACCAATTTATTTGAGCATGAGCTTTCATGAGCTACAGCTCACTTCATCGGATGCATACTGTGGAAATTGCAGAAGACATTATATACACAGACACCATGAAACAATACCTCCTCCCACCCCACTCTCCTGCTGGTAAAATATCAGTTCATCTTTGTCATAGCACTTGGATACCCCAGTAATAGGCACCTTAGCTGATGGATAGATGGGTTACCTAACTCACTGTGGCAGTGTGAGGCTTAAAGTTAGCAGAACACTTTGAAATGCGGGGGAACAGGTCCCAGAGAAGTGCAGAATATCTACTGTTGTTTGTTTGTATGGCTCTGGAGTCGGGATTGATGCCCGTTGTGCTAGGTGCTGGACAGACGGCCAGTGAGAGATAGTCCCCGTACTGAAGAGGATACGGGCTGAGAGTTGTGCCCTCTCCACACGACTGGAAGTGACAATGTTTACTAGAAACAGAGCAGCAAATGCAGTGTGGTGATGTTTTGCTTCTGCCTATCGTCACACTGGCTGAGCTGGGGATCTGGGAAGCTATAGCAGGTCTGCCAGCTAAGACAGCACCTCTCCAGGCTCTGCCATACCGATGCCTGAAGCACCCTTTATTATTATTGTTTGTTTTGTATTGTTGTCGTGCCTAGGAGTTGTGCTTCTACAGAGCTGGCTGGAAGCTCTGTGCCAGTGAGAGGGCAGGAGGAGAGCTAAGCCCGGGGTGCATTTCTCATCATGCGAGTGGCTGTAAGATAAAGCTTCCTCATGCTTGCCATGGAGTGCAGCTTTCCATGGGGAAGGGGGTCTCATTCCTAGCCCGCTTCCCTCATGCTTCAGCAAAATGGATTGTCCAGCCGAGAGAAAGGGAGGGTTCCAGGGTCGCTTTGCTGCAGGCTGGTGTGCCTTATATTGTAGAAGTACAACGCTCCGCCTTCCTTTGGGCAGGTGTCTCAGAGTGATGTGATCACTGACAGCACTCACTCGCACTGTGACATCGCTCCCTGAAGTGTTCTTCTGGAGGGGGCCATGCAGACAAGCAGGATGCACCCCGGGGTGAGGCAGGTTTGGAGGCTGTTCTGTGGGCACCTGTGTCTCATGCCGAAGTATCTCCCATCTGCAGCTCCAACGTGCTTCTAGTCAGATTCCCTGTGACATGGCTGGCGTAAAGTGTGACATGCCACTGGCCACATGTTCAAATGCCATCACGGGAGAGCAGATGTGCCAGGGCAGGCCACATAGCTCTGGACAAAGCCTGTCAGAGGCCAGCTGAACTGCAGCCAGGCATGAGCGTGTGGGCCTGGGGGTACATTTCACCCAAGGTGGCACTTGCCTTCTCCCCCCACCCCCCAAGCTTCCTCCGGGAACTGCTCTGTAAGGGTTTGTCTGCAGGGGACATGCCCCCCTGGTTTGCCTGGCCTTTACGTGCCTTTCCCTGCTTTGTGTGACAGAGCCCAGGGGCCGGCCAGCCTCCCCACTGAGTCCCTACAGCTTTACGCTGCTTTCATGCCATTCACCCCTGGGAGTGACACAGCTCTGCTGGCATTAGTTGGAGAAATGCAGCTGGGACTGGGCCCCAGGTTTTTTACCTAGAGGGCATGCTGTGAGCCCCCCCGGCCTCCCACTGCTGGAGACGGGGGCATGCATGGGGGCGCATGTAGTTTGTGATGCTGTGGCTCCATTGTGTAGCCTGATCCCATGACATATTTGGGGCGTGTTGGCTTGTGTCAAGAGCAGGCAGTTTTGGGTGCTGTTACATTAAATCGAAATCCCCCTCTGTGAGTTACACCCTCTGTTTGCAAAGGAGCTTTCACAGTGTCACATCCAGAGCTGGAAAAGACTTGCTTGTACCAAGCCAGTGCCACCCACCCTCACCCCAGCCAGCCAGGATCGCTCTGTCGCCTGCTTTCTTGCCAGTAAAAGCAGCTGTGCGCTGGTGTCTAATGCATTTGCTGCAGCAGCTCCCACAGCAGCCTGGGGACACTGGTTGGTTGGAATACCAGCTGCTGAATGTAGATTGCGTACCTGCCCCGAGGCAGCTAATGAGCCCCTCCTGGGGGGTTGGTGTATGCAGAATTGGCCCTGCCACAATGCAGTCTGAGCAGTGCTCCGGAACTGGTCTGTGGGCAGGAAGGGTCCCTTGCCCTCCCATTGCTCTCAGCAGTTGAGCAAGCTGCTCTTAGACTGAGAGGTAGATTCTGTGCTGACAATAAGTGTTTATTGATTTATTTGTTTATTACTACATCCTTTTTTTACAACCTAGACGCATCGCATGATGCTGTATCTGCAACAATGAACCAATAGTGGGCCTGATCCTGCGTGGTGCTGCGCACCTACAGTTCAGCATCTTTCAGGAGCTCCGCAGCATCCTGCAGGCGCTGCCCCATAGTGGCACAGACTCAGGTTGTAAAACCCTGGCTGTTGTATCTGTCTGTCTCTCAGTCACTGTGGACAATACCACCATCCTGCCTGGCGTTAAGGCCCGTAACCTGGGCATCACCTTCAACCCAGGCCTCTCTGGATCCTCACCTCCAGGTTATGTCTAAATCTTGCCAATTCTTCCTGCATAGACACAGCCTTTCCTATCCACCCTCCCAGCCATAACTCTTGTCCATCATCTTGCATCTTGAGTACTGCAACATCCTCTTCTCTGGCCTTGACAAATGTGCTCTGACACCTTTCCTAACTGTCAGAATGCTGCTGCAAAGGCCATTTTCCTAGCCTGTCACTTTGGCCACATCACCCCTCTCTTGTTATCCCTCCACTGGTTCCTCCTTCTCCATCACATCGCTGCTGTCTTCCCTTGCGAGGCTTTTCACTGCCTATTCCCACCCTACTGATCTTTAATTCACTCTCTAGACCTTTTTCAGAGTAACAGCCGTGTTAGTCTATATTCGCAAAAAGAAAAGGAGTACTTGTGGCACCTTAGAGACTAACCAATTTCTAGACCTTGGCTCCCGCCTCCTACCAGCCCATGCTGGCAGCCTCCATCACCCGCCTGTTCAATAACATTCATGTAAACACCTTTCTGCTTTCTCCCATGCTTTCCCCCACGCTGGGGAGGGATTCCCATAAAGACCTGCAAAACTAAGGAATTTCTTCAAAGCACTCCTTAAAACTCTCTTTGGAGTGATGCACTGATACCACTGCCCGTCATGCTGACTAATACTGTGTCCTTGATCCCTTGTGCTCCCACATCAGTCTGTGGCTTGTTTGATACTTAGATTGTTTTGTTCAGTGTTTGTACGGCACTGAGCACAGCCGGGGCCTGCTCCATGGCTGGGCTCCAGGACACCACAGTAACAAAAATAATAATAACAACTCTACTTCTCTGTCAGCATTTCTCAAGGGCCAGAGCTCTGGTACTCAGACGGGAGTTGGTAAATGACTGAGAATCATAGTGAGCTCTCTCCAAAAGAAACCCCAACTCCTTCCTTTAGGGAATCTCTCCTGTCCGGTGCCGGGAGGCAGCAGGTCTGGCCTGAGAGAAGAATGGAATCCAGCTAGTAATCTGACCAATGTGTTTGGAATTCCCCAGTCTATGACGCTGGTGGCTGCAGACTTGGGGTCTTTTTGCCTGGTGGCCCACACTCTGGAGGTACCACTGCCTTTATTGCCTGGAGACAGAAAATTCCTTCTGTAAAATGAGGAGAAGCCCTTGGGGGAGAAGAGCAGAGGAATCAGTATAGTTAGAGTCCAAAGCGCAAAGTGAAATCCAATGCTGGCTCACACACTGTCACGGAGTGTGGGGGAGTCCAGGCCCTGCACCCCTCTTCCTGGGATTCACTGAGACTCTCAGCCAGCCAGTAAAACAGAAGGTTTATTGGACAACAGGAACACAGTCCAAAACAGAGCTTGTGGGGACACCCAGGACCCCTCCATCAAGTCCTTCTGGGGGAGCAGGGAGCTTAGACCCCAGCCCTGGGGTTCCCTGCGTTCCTCCACCCAGCCCCAAACTGAAACTAAACCCCCACAGCAGGCTCCCTGCTGCAGCCTCCGTCCACATTTCCGGGTAGAGGTGTTACCTCCCCCTCCTCCTCCTGGCTCAGGTTACAGGCTCTCAGGTCTCCCATCCCCAGGGTACATTCCCAGGTCAACACTCCCCCCCTCCCTACTCCCCCCCTCCCTGCTGCGTCACATCGTCACACACACACACCCTCTTACCCCCTCCTCCCCAAAACTGGAAGGGCAGGTTAGCAGGGCAAGCAGTGGCCAAAGACAAATGCCATGGAGCTGTGGGGGAGCCCAAAGTCCCCATTTTCTGGGCTGCTGCTTACAGATTCTGCAGCATTGTGTGACATCTGAGAGACTGGGCAAAACCAGTGTGTGAGAGAGTGGTGGTGGGGGAGTCAGTGGGGTCTTGAGAAGCAGGAATCTGCAGTGGCAGACTCTCAGTTCATTTAACTGAACTGTCCGTCAGAGGGAAAAGACCTAGTTAGGTCACAGCCATCCTACCTCTCCCAGAGGCCAGTGCAGGATTCAGAGTCCTCATTGTCAGCTTCACAACATGTTGTTGTTTTTCTGTGGCATGAAAATGAGCTCCTCTGACTGCCTGCAAACAATGAGTTTCCTTCAGAGTCTGACAGGAATCAGCTGGTCTGCAAAATTAGGCTGCCCCTCAGGGCTGAATTGTGTTACTGACTCACTCCTAATGTCCTGGGGGAGCAAGGCCCAGAGGCCTGGGGCATTCTGGCAGCAGGGCCGTCCACTGGAAGGCAGGGTCACCAGCAAGTCGTGGCAGACAATTCGAATGGATGTGGTGGGTCAGAAGGGGTCTGAGAGACAAGTGGGATATCCAGAGCGTGAGTCCAAGTGGGATGAGAATTATAAAATGGATCCAATACTGGACGGAGACCCAGTGGAATAAAATGGGAAATAGGTACTATGAACTGGCTAGTGTCTTAGAGGCTGGCAGGAGGGCGTTCATGTGGGAAAAACATTGTCTGGTGGTTAGAGCAGGGAACAGAGAGCTGAGACTCCTGGGTTTTACGTCTGGCTCTGAGAGGGAATCTGGTGTAATGGTTAGAGCAGCTGGCTGGGAGCCGGGACTCTGGGCTCTGGTCCCAACCGTGGCACTGAGGCAGGGCGTGACCCTGTGTAAACCAATTAGCTACTCTTTTGCCTCAGTTTATCCATATGTTAAATGCGTCCCTGCCTCATGGGGAAGCACTGCAGTTTAAGGACTGAATGATTGCAAGGTATGTTGAGATTGTTCCCAATAAGTCCCCACCACAAGTGCTGGGCGCTAATCTCAGTACAGCACACGCAACCTGCCTCAAAACTCACTTCTTCCGCACACCCACTGCCTCTGAGTCACTGCCGTTAAAACGCTTCCCCGCCCCCTGGGATACCAATGTGGAGAGTGGAGGAAGGAAATGGCAGGGTGGGCAAAGCGTAAAAACAAGGAGAACAGAAGGTCCTAGGCTAAGCTCCCAGTTCCTGGCAGATGTCGTCTGTCCGTGTAGGCCCGGTCCTGTTTACCTGTAGCCCTGTGTGTAGTCCTGGGGGGTGCCCCGTGCATGCTCTGGGGGCAGGGAGCGGGCCTTGGACAGTGGGGAACACCCTGTTGGCACTTGACAAACACTCATAAACGGTAACTACTATAAACACCCGCACGTGAATGACTCCGCTCTGTGGCTGTGTGGTCCCTGCATACAGACGTGCGGATGCCTCTTCATGCACTGCAGCTCTCTGCATTGTGTAGACTTTGCTGGGCACAGACGTTGCTTGGGGTTTTTTCTATGGAAAATTTGCCTCTAAAATTTGTGGGGAAAAAACTCCGTTTGAGGTGGTACTTGTAGCAGGGAGACCTGTCGGGAAAGCTGCATAGAACTGTGACGTCACTCCTGGCTGATGCTGTGTGGCTACAAGCAGCAGCTCTGAAAGGGCAGATGTGTGAAGTAAATTAGTGCACTGGGCATAATGGGTTCATTCGAACCATCGGTAAAAATGTATTTTAAACAAAGACATTAATACAATAGCATGCCATGCCATGCCATGTGAGTCCTAATCCTCTAAAGCAAAGATATTCCTTGCTTATAATTCCACCTCTAGTGGCCACGCAGGTGAGGAGTAGCATGTAGGGACAAAGAGCTGACAGGGGAGACACAGGGACAGACACCTACTTTATCTAAACATTGTATAACACCATTGTAAGAATGTATATTGCATTCCCCTTTAGTGGCTAGTCCACGTTTAGAATAAGAGCCTACTGCTAGCTGATGGAGTTATTCCTTTAGTTCAAATAATAGAGAGAGGGCTCTCTTTTGATGTTGAAGGTTCCAGATTCAAATGTAGGGTGTATTACATTTGCAGGTTACATCTTTAATCAAACTATATTAAAAGAATATTAAACCTACAAAACCAGAGACATGCAGATAGAAATAATAATTGAATCACCTATTCACACGTGAATGTTTGTATTTGTGTGTGTACCTATATATGTAGCTATATTTGTGTAGTGTGTTTGCACATGTAAATACCATGCACACACAGAGCCTTGTGGTGTGCGTGTGTTGGTAGCATCCCTCGGCACAGATGTGGGTTTAGATTTTGGCTGATTGTTGTTGGTTGAATCACTCCTGAAGCCGTACAGTGAGGCTGATCATGTTTGTAGACTTTTTTGTGTACCTCGGAGCCTATTCCAGTGCAGCTGCAGTAGCCTCATACATAGTCAGGAATCAGAATCTAAAACTCCATAGAAACAGCCAGCCAGATCTCTGCCAGTGTTAATTGTGTGTTTGGAGTGGGCTGCGGAAGGTGGCTAGGAATTGGGCTCAGGAACAGAAGCCTGGTTGGTAAGTCTACACTTCCAAAGTTGCTTTCTTAATTTTGGTTGCCTTTCTAAATGTATTGCTAACCCTTCCTCCGCATTAGCAGTTTGCCTCAGTGGTTTTGTTTCTGAAACATTTTCTTTTGCTTTCAAATATTTTGCCTAGATTGTGTTGAGACCAAGCATGTGCTTTTAACTACTTCAGATCAGAGCAAACCCTTTCTATCCTCTTTTCCATTGTCGGGCAAAATGAAACTGGGAAGCTAGTGATTTTCTATTTGTAGATGTTTGTTTGTGCTTGACATCTTTTGCTTGTTAAACTAGTCTCAGTGTAGTGTATGCTGCACTTCCATGCCGGCTATGCACACATTCCAACATGTGTGTATGTATCAGTGAGAGATACATAAACATCACCAAAACCAGCAGTGGATCTCATTGCCTGACACAATTCTTCATTTAACTTTATAGCTTAACCACTGCTTGCTTTTTTATCTCTGCTCATTTTCTCACTGTTCACATATTTAGGTGGAATTTCATTTTTTCCCTGAGAAACCCTTGTTTTCTTCTTACAATTTTTGGCAGCTTTCCCTGTCCTGTATGATATTTTTCCTCTTCCTTCTTGTCAGAAGCAATGATTGGTGCTCTTTCTACCTGGGAATTGTGTAAACACAAGACTTGTCTGCAATAGATGTCATCATTTCACTTTGATGAACTCACTAATCTAACAGTCACTAATGAATAGCAGTTGTTCAGGGGGAGATATGAATCCTCTCTGCACCATGCAGTGTCTTTAATTAGACTTACACATTGCAAAATGGCATCCTAGTGGGGCTGAGGTGGGGGAGATTTGGAGCTGTTGTGAATGAAATTGTAGACGGGATGCAAAGACGAAGTTACTCTCTGGGGAGTGCTAAGCATTTGGAAGCTGTGGATGCTAATTAGGGCCACCTTGAAATTTAGTTCAATTTGTTATGGTACAGTATGCTAGTGTTTGACAACATCTGAGGAAACTGTGCAGCAAAGACTACAGGCAGGCTGCCAAGATCTCAGTTCTTTACATACCCACCGGAAACATCATTAGGACAGAAAATCCAGGGTGTCTGGTCCTGTCTGAGTAGTAATTGCATAGAAATTCCAGTGTCCTGATGCCTCCTGTACTGTAAATTATAATTCTGATTTTCCATCCATGTTTGCAGCTGATGCAAGGAAATGTATTTACTATTGAAATACAGTCTTAGGTCAACATCTCCAAACCCCACTTGAATGCACCTTTCTATGTGCAGTGTAGTTTGTCAGCTGTGGGCAAGCATCTGCCCCAAAATCACCTGGCTGAAGTGCTGAATCTGGTCTCTGGTTAAAAGGTTTATTTTGCTGGGGTGTTACGGTGCATGGCACAGAGCCACACAGCTAATTAGAAAAGGCAAAGGAAGCTTGGCATCTGCCTATAAATCTCCAGGATCAGACAGTCCTGCCTGCGTGAGCTGCTGCTGTGTAGTACATTCTAGGGGTTAAAGAGCTCCGCCTTTGCTACAAGCTAATAGAAACGACAGCAGCATCTAACAACAGGAGCCAGCCGTGCAGAGCTGGAGTGGAGAGTTCTCGATCCCTCAGCTGAGCCTGAAGTCAGCTCCTGAGCCTCTCTACCAAAGAGAGGTGGTTTCCATAATTGCTGCATTACCAAGGCTGGGCAATGCCGGGTGTCCGGAGCAGGGAGCTGGGGCCAAGAGAAGCACTGGCCCTTGCACAGAGCTGGGCTGGGGTATCCTTCCCTGCAGCCTGCAAAGAGGCTTTGTCAGTCACATGCTGGGTGAGTCTTAGTGTAACCCACACACACCTTCTGGGTGTGGTGTTCTGTCCCATCTGAGACCACTTAAAGAGAGAGTTAAATGAGTCTGCTCTACAGCCTTAGCTAAGAGCGAATTGATTTTAGCTCATGCTGTAGAGGCTCATGCACTAAGCTCCAGGGGTCCCCAGTTCAATCCTGCCTGCTGACGACCAGCACACAGC
This sequence comes from Chelonia mydas, assembly GCF_015237465.2. NCBI lineage: Eukaryota > Metazoa > Chordata > Testudines > Cheloniidae > Chelonia > Chelonia mydas. Next base: position 1,150,432 of record NC_051261.2, read on the forward strand.
CACAACTAGTGCCATTAGGGAGTCAGGTCTGATAATCAAGAGTGGGACTTCAGTAGTGACCTAAACCCACCTGCAGCCAAACTGCCCCCCTCCCGGACACCCCATGCCAGGGGAGCAATTGAGAGCAGAAACAGCCATGTGTCCTTTGGCGCTTTGCCAAGAGGGGGCGCCCTCAGGACGTAGTTCCAGCCTTGCCCCATCATGGGATGGGAGGCTTGAGAGGCTGTTTTGTTCCAAGCTGTGGGGCTTTCACCCCTTCCCTGGGGAGCCTGCCCCTTGGTCTAACAGTGCTCACACACAGGCTGCTTTTCCTGATGCTCAGTCTAGGGTCACTCCTGTGCAAATCCCTGGGGCTCCCTCAATGAGTCCTGTGTCCCCAGTGCGTTGCACCATGCAAGTGTGTGGATGATGCCTTGTCTCCCCCCACGTCAGATCTGATCAGAAATGTGAGCCCCAGAGCCTGACCGTGGGAATGAGGAGACCCCGATTCCACCCACAATCCAGCCTTGTCCTGAGCGCTTCTGCAGGAAAGCTCCGTGCCAGACAAGAGCGTGAGCACTGGGTCCAGCCCACAGCCCAGGTCAGTGGGATGCCCAGGCGAGTTGGCTTAGAGTTCCCTTCCCTGATTCTGAGCGGAGGGTGTAGTCCAGGAGTACACGCTGTCGCTGCGCTGCAGCTCATGCACCCAAACGGAGTTAAAGGCAGAGCTGTGGGGATGCTCTTGGGTGACTCCTCCTGCCTCCTGGGACTGCAAGGCACTTCCCCTCCCCCCCGGCTGTGGGACCCGGCAGGCTGCCTCTTGGCTCGGCACAGGGGCAGAACAGTTTTGGTGACATGTTGTAACGATCCTGGTTCTGGTGGGACCCAACTGAGAGTGCCAATTCAGGACAAATTGCTTCAAGCAGGGCAGTTACTGCCCAAGGCTGGGGTTTCTGTGCACACCAAGGAAGACCAAACCAGCCAGACAGAGAAGACTTTGGTTTTACCCCACTGGCTAACCACAAGTCACACAAGCAATTCCCTTAGACACTCCAGTTTCCCAGTATCACCAGCAGTGCCACTCATTATGGGGACAAATGGTTATGAAAACCAACACCCCAGTAAAAGAAAAAAGGTTTTCTCGATCCCAAAGGACCAAACCCCAGACCCAGGTCAATAAACAAGTTAGATCTTACCCACAAATCATGCTGTTGCCAATCTTTTAGAATCTAAAATCTAAAGGTTTATTCATAAAAGGAAAAAGATAGAGATGAGAGCTAGAATTGGTTAAATGGAATCAATTACATACAGTAATGGCAAAGTTCTTGGTTCAGGCTTGTAGCAGTGATAGAATAAACTGCAGTTTCAAATCAAGTCTCTGGAGTACATCCACAGCTGGGATGGGTCATCAGTCCTTTGTGTAGAGCTTCCGTTTGTAGCAAAGTCCCTCCAGAGGTATGGAGCAGGACTGAAGACAAGATGGAGGAGCTGCAGCAGCTTTTTATATTTGCTTGCCATGTGGCCTCTGCTTTCTTTGTCCCAAAGACAAGCTGTCCATCACATGGCATGGAAAAACCTCAGAGTTCTGTCCATAGGCATGTCCCTGCATACCTTGCTGAGTCACAAGGTGTATCTGCCTTCTTTCAGTGAGTCAGTTATATAGCTGATGGTCCTTAATGGGCCATCAAGCAGGGTAGGCAGAGCTGACACCAACTTGTCTGGGGTGTCACCCAGAAGCACAGCGTAAGTTTGAAATACAGACAGTACAGAGCCAATACTTACAACTTCAAAAACAAAAATGATACAGGCATACAGATAGTCTAATCATAACCAGCCAACCATAACCTTGTCTTAGACACCTTATTTGACCCCCTTTATACAAGATTTGGTGCCACTGCAGGACCTTGGTTGCAACAATGATCTATACGGTCCCAGATTATGTCAATACTGTCACACATGTATTGCTGTCACAATGTGCTGTTCTATCCAAGCCAGAGCATTTAGCAGAGCTGCAGTGGTTTTGAACTGGGAACTACATTTCAGTGGGAAGATTTCTGAGATCCTGGGCTCTGGTCACTTCTGGGGAGAGAGAGAGAGCACCAGAGAGAGAGCCAGATAACAATTCTGCTTCACACAAACTTGTGAGGTTTTGAAATCTCTTTCCATTCCAATGTGGAACAAAAGCAAAAACCTTTTGAGCATTTTTGTAGAATGGGCACTTTGGGATCCACACAGTCGGATCTATCTATCTATCTATAGAGATCCGGCTGTGTGGATCCAAAAGTGCCCGGTCTGCAAAAATGCTCAAAAGGATTTGCTCTTGTTCCACATTGGAATGGAAAGAGATTTCAAAACCTCACAAGTTCGTGTGAAGCAGAATTGTCCTCTGGCCACCTCTACTCAGGTCCCAGTGGCTTGGGCAAAGAGACATGGTGTGTACGGATTATGTAGCCTTCATTCAGGGGACACCACTGTGTCTCTCTCCTCTTTATCCCAGCAGAGTTCACAGACCAGAGGGCTCTGGCCTTCCCAAGGGAGTGAGCCTGCTAAAGTACATGGGGCATTTTGCAGGAGGAAAGTCGTGAGGTTCAGTTGCAGTTGTTTCACATGAGCCTGGGACAGAGCAGCAGTCCTCTGTATTCAGTATTACGGAGTCATTTACAGATGTTGCTACAGCACATTATGATAAAATGTCATGGGGTTAGCACACAGCCCAGTACTATAATTATACTCAGCATGGCTTATTATTGCTTATTAGATTGGCATCTGTTAGGCATAAAGCATTGACAACTGTTACTACTACATTTATAACCCTCTGGAGAGCAGCTGATTAAGACACAACACCGTAAATCACTGAGGAATTGTGTTCTCCCTGAATTTGGGAAGAAGGGTTTTTTACCTTTCATTTTTTATAATGGAAAATATATTTCGGTGCTTCTTGTCACTAGAGGTTCTTCTACTGTGCTCCTCGCTGTAGTAGGTGAGCACCTTCCAGGAGTGAATTACTCAACATCACTCACACCTGTCACATGTGGTTTGTCCCTTCATCCTCTCTGCAGGGGAAAAGTGTGTGCTCGGAGTGGCTTGGTTTGGTAGGTTGAGCTTTTTGGGGGCGGGATTTGGTTGGTTCTTGTTCGGGTTTATGGGAGCTTTGGGGGCATGGGGAGATTTTGTTTTGTTATTTGCATCTTGTAGCTGAAAACTATCCTTCTGCTTGCCCACCTTGGCCAAACAGCAAGCCGCGCACATGCAGGGTGCCAGGATTCCAGAAGCAGGGTTCTTACCGGGCAGTAACCTTGTGTTCCTTTCATTGAACCATGATTCCTTGATTCTCACATGCCTTGTATCATTTGTGTAGGGGCCTTGCCTTTCTGCGAGTGTGGCAGTCTATTGAAATGGCTGCTTGGTTCTCTCTAGGTACGTGTCTGAGTCCCACTCCGGTAGTATTTGCTGCCTCGCAATGTGCGACAGGGAAGGTCTCATCCCCTCTTCACAGATGGGGAATTGAGGCACAGGGCAGATTAAGCCCATGGATAAACTATGAGCAGGGAGTAAGTTCCAGCTCACATAGACACACTTGCACGAGCTCTCATCCGAGCTAGCAGGCCAAACATAGTGGGGCAGCTGTGAGCAGAGCATGGGCCAGCTGCCTCAAGTACAACTCCACCTGCCTCCCCCACCCCCACCCGCATCCCTCCAGGGGCAGCCTGGGTTGTCACGCAGGGTGGAAAGAGGAATTTGCAGAGATCTGTTACACTTGGAGCCCTTATGCTAAGAACAGCTCCGGATTTTAAAGGAATTTCATTGTATAGCAAGTGTGACCGTTTGCTTATTACTTGGCTTGTGACTTTTCTATAGCCCTTGCTGCCAAATTAAGAAATAACACATTTCACTCCAGCCTCAGTGTCAAACTTTCCATTTTCTCCTTTGTGGCCTGAAGCTTCCCACTAGAACAAGATTTGAGATTTCTTTTTACTGCTAATCCTTGGTTTATCAGCCATGATCTGATTCAGGCCATATAAACACATCAGGGTTATGTAACCTTTCAGTGCTTCAGCCTGCATCTAGTGGAAACGAGAGGAAGGGAACTTGCTGCTTTATGACAGACAGTCTGCCTAAGCTGGAAGCCAGTTCCCCATCCCTTTGGGAGACAGGTGGGCCTGGCTTCAGATACCCCAGAATATTGGGGATGTTTGCAATTAGAGCTAAGCTCTGCATCTTGGGCCTGTCTGTCTCAAAAGCTGTAAATTGTACTTTGTGTGTGTGTATAACTGTAAAGGGAAGCTATGATCAGTGGTGATGCACAGCAATGAGTCAGGGATGGCTGCAGAGTTTCTGAGGGGCAGACCCCAGAGCCACCCCATAGGGACAAAAATACAAAGCACTTACCCACTGTGGCCTGTGTATTCCACTCACACCGGACAAAGGTAGAGTCCTGCAAATTAAAGATGTCTAAAGGCAGATTGATTTTATGCTTGTGATTCGATTTCCCCATCCTGCTAGATGGGGCACTGTACTTGCAACAATCCAGAGGAGCAAAATCTAACTATATCTCCTCTTGAACATTCAGTGTCCCCCCACAGAAGCTCTGTCGCTTGTGTGTGGTGTTACTGCTTAGTAGAGATGTCTCTGAGAGCCAGGATTCATTAGCTGCGCTTTGCCTGGCTGGAGCCTGATAAGACGGAGGCTTCTCATACATGGAGCAGGCACACAGAATCCTTGTGCTCATCAGTCATTTATGATCCTTTGCTCTTTGCTGGGCAATTAAATCCTTCCCTGCCTCACTCCACCCGGAGGGGCCCAAGAGCCAGACTGGAGACTTGAGTCAGTTCCCATTATAAATTAATCTGCCTCTGCATTTGAACCCCCCTTTGGGTATTTCCCTGGGAGTTACTGGCTCTGAGGTTTGGTTTGGTTTTTAAAGCCACAGCACAATGGGCCAGCTGCCCACCCCCTATAAACTGGTTCGCGAGCTGTGCCTGATTAGCCCTTGTCAGAGAGATTAGTGGGCTCGCTGCCCCGTTCTAAACGCATCAAGCCACACGTTGAAAGGCGCTGGGTATGGGGGGAAGATCAGTTCTGGGTTTAATTTGTTTCCCTAAAACACACCATTAAAAGACAAAGGCTTTGGCTACACTACTACGAGGCTCTTAGCAACACGGCTGTGCTGCTACAGCCGGGCCGCTAGAAGACGTCCAGTGTAGCTGCTGTTTGTCGGCAGGAGAGAGCTCTTCCATCCCCCACGAGCGGCTGCCGCTTCATCCGCAAGAGAGCGCTCCTGTTCTCACCGGTGCTTTTCACCAGTAAAACTTTTGTCATTTGGGGGGGAGGCCGACAAAGTGCCAGTGTAGACAAACCCAAAGAACGCAGGTTCCTGATCACGGAACTGAGACTGGGAAGCAGAAGAGGCAATTCTGAGGGCAGGTGTTATGTGGTAACTACTCTGTGCCAGAGAAGAAGTGAGCATGTAATAGCCAGCTAAGATGGCAAAGGGACCTGCAGCCCTTCCCCCTGCATAGCCTCCTGTACAATTTGCTCTGAACCAGGAGCTCTGCAGCAAGCGAGGCCTCAAGCTGCAGCCTGAAGGCAGAGATGAAACCCCCCGATCTCAGCAGCATCCAAAGATGGTGAGCTGTGGCTGCTGGTCCAGGATCTGAGCCTTGCAGTTGCCATCTTTCCTCAGCAGAGAGACGGGGGTGAGAGGGAAGCAATGGGATGTGCTGGAGACAGAGCATGGTGTGTACAGGTCCATTGCTGTGCAGCTCAGGAAGTGTCCCTTGGTTTGAGCATCCAGGCTGGTAGGCGTTGCTGGTGCAAAGGGTAGTGTTTACAACAAGGTTAATCCTTTCACCCAAGGCTCTGCTCAAAGGCCTTTTACAATGCCACTCGCTCACAATCTCTCAAAGAGCGTCCCTCCTCCCAGCACATTATAAGTGACAGCAAAGCAAGCAAAGGGCCAGCCAACCCAAAATAAACATAGCTCCTGGAAGCCGGCAGCCAGGTCTCTCCTCTCCTGTGGCAGAGTCTGGCACTTTCCTTTCCAGTCAGAACTGAGAGGGGGTGGTGTCCGAGCAGCAGCTCCCGAGCTGTTCTCGTGGCCCTGACGATGCCTCGCTCCGTAACCCTGTACTTTGGCCTCGCTGCCTTAAGCTAAGCCGTTCCCCCGTGCTAGAATCGAGCTCTGAATGTAGAGTAACGGACTCAGGACAAAGTTCACATCAGTCCCACTGATGGTTGTGTTCACAGAACAGATCCTTAGCAGGGATAGGAGCATTCATAGTACTGGGGCGATTGTGGCCGTGCAAGTGCAGAGACATAGTGAGCCATTCCCCAAAGATTTAAATCCTGGCACCTGGGCTCTCCACAAAAAAGCCCCAAGTCACGGCCCACCCGGTGCTAATCCTGCGAGGCTAGTGGTGGGGCCCCCTCTTCTGTCTGGCTTCTGAAGAGAATGCCACGCGGAATCTTTCCTTACATTTCTGTGCCTGCCTATGTTCCTCTGCGTCACCATGTCTCCAGCTGGAAACAGCTTGTCCCTCTTGCATCTGCCTCATTCATCTTTCTCTCTTCCAGCATCCCCTCACTGACATGCAGGAGCGCTGCTTTAATCCCCAGGCAGCATTCTGGCCCAGCCTGCATGAGAGACAAGGGATCAAATAGCGCTGGGTGGGATTTGTTCCCATGTAGGCAAAGGGCTCAAATGCCTGGGTTTGGTGTTGATCTCTGAAGCTTGATTCTCTGGATCTGTCAGACCTTTGATCTCGCTCTACTGTCACTGCCTAGGTGGGAAAGCTGCTGCCAGCCAGAGCGGCGCTATCCAGAGGAGACCTGTGCAGCAGCTGCCCACAGCAAGAACCTGCCGTTGGGTTTGTTGGTCCCCAAGCCCCGTAACTGGAATTCCCCTTCTGCAGGCGAGGGAGAGCAGCCCCGGCTGGGGGAGGAACCCAGAGGAACAGCTCATTTTCCAAAAACCCCACCTGAGCTCACGGCAATAGAAAGCATGTGAGATAAAAGGGGGGTGACTCCGCCAGACAGCCAGGCTGCTAAAAGCCTTCAGCACTTGAGAAATCACTTTAATGTATCTCTTCCTAAAGACTCAGTTACAATAAAATGGCAATATACAGTTTCAGACACCTAGCAAAGCTGCAGCAGTCCCCAGCCTCCCTCCTGCCAGAGCCTGAGGACATGGGGGCATGTTGCGATCCAGTGGCATAGGAGGAGAAACCTCATTCAGCTGATTGGGTTGTATGCAGTTTAGTTTCTTTGCCATTTGCTGGGAAGAGCTGCCAGTGCCGAGGTGCTCTAGGAGATGGCCTGCAGTCCTGTACTGCTGGGGGGATGGTGTTCTCGTTGAGATAGGTGGGGACTGATGCTGACGTAGTCACTGTGATAGTCTCCATATGGCTGGGCTGTAAGTGGCCTCCAGACGTTTGCTCATTTCCCCGGTGCATGGTAGCTCCACAGCTGTCGAGACTTTCCTGCTGTCCCGGAATGGAGTTTGTTGGAAGTCTCTGCTGCTGCTGAGAGGTGCTCAGCTGAAGGGAGGACAAATGCTTCAGCAGGTCTGTTCCAGCAACTGATGAAGCGCCCGTGTTCTTCACTATTACATGTGCTTGGAAGCAAAGGCTCCTTGGCTTCCATGTGAATTCCCCTCTATAGCTCTGGGCACTGGCAGAACATGACCAGGGCCTGTTGCTTTGTCTTTTGAAAAGCTCCAAACTTATGTCCTCACTCTGATTGGCATAAAATATTTAATTCTTAGCCCAGCCCCCAGACTAATTTCAGAACAAAGTCTTGCTTAGAGTTAATAATCTCTGCAAATACAGGCTTGTCCAGATAATGTGGCCAATACGACCTCAGTCATGTCTCCGCCCCAGAAAGTGCAAGAAATAGGGCACCCTGCTGTTAGCATTCAGGCAGCCGAGACAAACTGAGATGCAGCCAAGCAAGTTCAGAATAGTATGTCCATCTCAGAGAGCAGCTTGCCACCTTGACGTGATAGCAGTTGTTTTTGCTGAAGGAAACCTCAGCTGGAACACATGGGGAAACCTCATGTCCCCAGTGTACTTGTAATGGGATGGCTTCCCCGACAGGGCTGGATGCAGGGGCCAGCCAACCCGAGTTACTAAGGAGGCCCACCCAAGCAGGGATCAACTGATTTCCCCTATAAGAGCAGCAGGAAGCTCCCGAGAAGGGGAGATGCTCAGGGAGAGACAAGCAGAGGCCTGCCAAGGCAGGGAGTGAGGAGATTCCAGCAAGGAACCATGAGGCATCATGTGGGGATAGAGAGACTCCAGAGATTGTGGGGTGACTAGGCTCTGGCAGGGAACCCTGAGGTGTCAGGGAAAAGGCTCCAGGCAGGGGAGGCCTGGCAGACTCCCAGCAGGAAAAGTGGGAGTCTGAACTTGGTGTGAATCTGAGAACTTCCTGTGGGAATGATTTTGTTATTTTACAAAATCCAGCCCCACGGAGGGGAACCAGAGAAGAGTTTGTTTGGGAATTTTTTGAGAAAGCCCTGAAAGAGGGGAAACTGAGACAGGTGCCGCAAAGCCACTCTGAGCCACGAGGGGCTGTTACAGAACTGCCCAGGAGTGGTGTGCCTGTGACACTCCCCTTTCTTTGCCCACTGCTCTGAAAAGTCACGTGAGGAACACCCATGGTACAGTCCTTGCCCATAAGCAGCAGAGGAGAGGCACAGCAAAGCAGCCAGCACTGTGGGTGTCAGCAAGGCAAGCAGTATGGGGCCTGTCAGCACAGGTTCCCCTGCCATATCTCTAGTAAATGTTTGCTCCTAGTGAATTTCATCTCAGTAAGTGGCACTATGCATTCCACCTCCACAGAAAGACACCATGCAAAGTACCAAGCTAATGAGCACTCCAGGCTCCCAGGCTGTGCTGAAGAACAGTTTTGTTTATTGCTAATATTGTACTCTAGTGATGAACATTAGAGGCGCTGCATTCCCTGCTCTGCCATGCTCTCCTCTTCAGCCTCCTTAGAAGAGAAGATAGCCACAAACACAGTCTCCCAGTCCACTGATGTGTGTAACTCCCCATTACCTTATCCTCCACCTCAGCAATGGGTGCACTGTGCATTGTCACTGTCTTAAACCTCGGTATCAGTAAAGGCAGGGAGCGTTCTCCATTACAGGGTAAATTCAAACCAGTGGGTTTACCTTGTTAGTGACTGTTCAGCATCCCCACTAATGGGGAACCCCAGAGGCAAGAGACCAGGGCCTGAATGGAGTTTATGCAACCTCCATCCCTTGTTCTCTGTGACTGTTGGAACTAATGCATTTCATAGCACCTAAATACCACAGAGAAGGGCGCACCAAGGCTCCCATCCAGCAACATACCAATGGAACAATGGCCAGACTAGTCAGACCAATGGTTCATCTAGCCCTGTTTCCTGTCTTCCACTGAATGTATCCGATGAAGTGAGCTGTAGCTCACAAAAGCTTATGCTCAGATAAATTTGTAAGTCTCTAAGGTGCCACAAGTCCTCCTTTTCTTTTTGTCTTCCAACAGTGGCTGGTGCCAGGTGCTCCAGAGGGAATGAACAAAACAGGGCAATTATCAAGTGAAAGCAAAGCACTTAAACTCATGCATAACTTTAAGCACATCGGTAATCGCATTGAATCTATGCACATACTTCAGTGCTTTGCTGGACTGGGGCCTATAACGTAGAGACAGCTGGAGGCCTTCCGAAGCTCAGCTTTCTCCCATTTTCTCCCATTTATGCTAGTGTTAGCCCTCTGTCTTCAAAATGAACCTCCAGCTATGTATTGGAATACAGTATGGAGAGCCCTGCTAATAATGCACTAATGTATGTGTATATACTGTCCCTGCTGTGTTTATAATACAGCCTTTCATCTGAGGATCACAGCACCCTTTACAAGGTTGGGTTAAGCCTCAGCATGCCCCTGTGAGGTTGGTGTTATCTCAAGCTTGCAGACAGAGAAACTGAAGCAGAAAGAAGTTAACTTGCTCAGTGTCAGGAAGTGAATCAATGTCAGTTGGGAACAGGACCCTGAGCCTGGGCGACTAACCCATTGGTCTGCCTAGCCAAACACACGGCCTGTCTTCCTAAATAAAGGCACTGCCCAGTCTGTGAACAGCTGCCACCAACAGCTAAGCATAGTTGCTTTTCTTTTCTTTTTGCTTGCAAAGATCCAGTCTTCTCATGGAAAGACCCTGTACCTACTGCACATTAATGATATGGCAGACTTTTCTTGGTGCTACATGGTAGATTATCTGTGTATTCAATCTGCTTTGATGTGAAGAAGAAGTTACTTGAGTTTTGATGTCCTATAGCTGTTACCAGATTTGGATCTTTCTGGCATGGTGGATGATGTTGATACACTTCGTTGCTGTATGTAAATACACTGCAGGGACTGTTTTGCATTAGCCCCTAATTGTACAGATATGTGTTTTGGTTCCTGCTTTGTAATTAAAAATAAATAATGGATTGGTTTAGCACCTCTGCGGCATGGGGAATAGCACCATATGGTAGAGCAGAATTGCAGTACTTGGTTAATTTTCTGCTAATGGCCAGTGGGGCTGAATCACAAAGGTGAGCAAAAAGGGTTGGCAGCTTACCAAAGAGATGGAAACCACGTTTAGATATCAAAAGCAAAGGAGAGGATCGGGGTCATGTTGATCAAGTTCACATGTTGCATTAAAATCTGGTGTGGAGGTGGGGGGTGGATCCATTGAGGACTTCTTGGACAGCTCTCCCCATCCATTTTTTCTGTTCTATCTCAGGTGTAAGCATTTTTCCATCTTTCCTTTTTATTGGCCCATGTCCTGTTTTGAAATTTCTACCCAGGTCACTAGATAAACAGCTCTGTGGTTTTCTATCAAAGCAGCAGCTTCAGCTTCAGCTGCTAGGTCTCCAGCATATCTCCATTTATCTTCCTTGTGTTGCTTTTCACAGCTTTTGTCTGCTTTCTTATATGCCTCCTTTGACTTTTCCAGTAGTTCTTTGGTCTTAGCATTCCGGAGTTTTCCATTCAGTACTTTTCTTTCCTCAATGAGAGGCCACATCTCTTGGTTTATCCACTTCTTGCTTTGTCTATTTTGATATCCAGTTGTGACGGCTGCAACTTGAATCACACTGTCTCTGAGCACTGCTCATTCTCCATCAGAACCAAGCTGTATCTCACCTTCCTCTGCCTCTGGCAGTGTCGCAGATCTGCCCCTTAGTTCCTGTTGGGATTTCTCACAGTACTCCTTTGTTTTCAGTTTTATACTCTTAATGTTCTCTATCATCTTCTGTTTAAAGCTGATTGTCTCAATTTCAATTTCAGTTTAGCAGTGCAAGTGTTATGGTCACTGCAGAATATCTACAGGATGATAGGATCTCATTCTGGGACAGGTGACCTGATGCTCAAGCTAATGCAGATGTGCTCAACCTGAGTGTTCATATTGCCATCTGGTGAATTCCGTGGTTCTTTGTATGGGAACAGGTTTCTTGCAGGAACAAGATCAGAACCAAGCGCAGCTCAATGAGTCTCTCCCCATTTTGGTTGATGGTCCCCAGCTGATGCATCCCCATGCTCTTTCCATGTCTTGGTTGTCACAGCCTACTTTAGCAATACAGTTGCCCATCACCTAGCTGATGTGGCTAGGTCCCAAGTCTGGAATCCGGGGCATCAGTGAGAGCGGATTGATAGATGTGGATGAGAAGTGCTGCAAGCAACAGAAGAAATATCTCATTTACTCAGGTCATAGTGACAACAAACCCTCTGCGGTAATACACTCATTATGGAAAAATCACCCATTAATTGGGACCGTATTAACTAATGCATTATATACGCCTGACTCCAAACCAGAGTCCAAAAGATGTCAGTTGTACAGTGCTGTGCTCTAACAGGAACAGAGAGGTGGGGAAAGAGATGAGTTCTGCAATTGTATCCAAAGTGTGATTGACAGAATATCTAAACTATTCATTGTCTGCTAATAATTTTTTGTGGTTTGTGACTGGTTATCTAGCCACGTGGTTTGATGTCTGTTTGCTGAATGAAGCTTCTGAAGCAAAATAGTTACAAATAATGAATTATGCAGTTGGATTAATCATAATTCAAGTTGAAATTCATGAAACATAATAAACTAGTGTCCAGACTCATGAAGAAGGAATAATTTCACCCTCTGAGTAACCGACGTAGAACTCAGAACACTCTTCACAAAGTTGTTAATGAGCCACTTTTCCAATTATTCTACCAGCTCGAGAACTCATGGAAAGGACCTCAAAGCCACATCCTTGAGTCAGTGGCATTCAGGCACTGGAGTCTATAAAAACACCCCAAGAAAGAACTACAGAGGGTGGGAAACACTGCAGCTGCCTATGGAACAAGGGTGGTTTGGACTGAAAATGTGAGGTTGCCTTGTATGCTCTGGGCAGCCGAACATGATTGGTTAGAACCAGCCACTAGCTCCCTCCAAGCTCTCCCTAGAAAGCATGTTGTCTCCATGCTTAGCTGGCAATAATCTTATATAATTACTCTCAAAATATCCTGTGATTCATCCCAGCCTTTGAAGTCGGCGCTTTGCATTCCAATAAACTCTCTCATCTTGTAGTGGTAAATTAAACTTTTCAGAAGTCATTTCTATGTAATTGAAACTTTGGTGTAGCTGACTCCAGGACCTGGTGTCTCCACAGTGTTGTGGAACATTCTTTAGCAGGGACAAAGGGTGCTCTCTCTGTGTGTAGAGCTCTGCATCCCTGCGCCAATGCCCTTCCACCGGCGCCCTGCATGGTGGAGCCACTCTTCATGGTACTGCAGAGCCCCTGGATTTCCCAAGTGAGAATCTCAGTGGGAGTTAGAATCAGCCACAGGGAGCTAGGCTTCCAGGAAGGAGGGGTGGGGTCTATGCATGGTGGTTCCTGGGTCCAGGATGAAGGGAGGTTCCTTGCCACATTGATCTCAGATCTGTAGTGCTTGGAAGGGGCCCTTGAGCCTCTCCCAGCAGGGTATCAGTGAAGTTTTCCTTGTGGAGATTACTGCCCCACCCCTTGTGGGAAGGGAGAGCCAGCCATTGGAAGATATGCACACAGCTAAACCTTGCAAGAATGCTTCATATCCAGATCAAATTCTGCTCTCATTTACACTGGTATCAATCCAGATGAACTGCATTGACTCCTATGGAGATACTCCGGATTGACCCCAAGCATAACTGAGAATGGGATTCAGCTCACATTCTATGATAGGGAGCCGCCGAAACCAAGACTCCTTCCTCTACAGACTGTAACAGTTTGAAAATGTGCCCTGCTCCTTTGAGACCATGCATGGTGCGTCTGAAGCAGCCCTCCTGGGTTCCTGGGCTGCTTTCCCCAACAAGCCCAGCATTCCCTGGCACCTTTTGGTATCTCTGTGGCTACTGCCTAATGCTGCCCTGCACTGGGCAGTGAAATGTCTGATATACTCCTGGGGAAAGAAAATGATTGATTTGTTTTCTTTGCCTGGTCACACTGGCAAAGAACTCGGTAACTGGGGGGTCAGCTGCCTTTTACTAAGGTTTGCCCTGTTGTCCGTTCTAGGAATGGAAACACTTGCTCTTCAGCAAGTCTCTCAGATGGCTGGGCTGTGAAGTACCTCACCTTGCCTGGAGGTATAAACCTGTGTTAGTTCCGGTTGCTACTGTGGGAAAGATACAGTGACTGGTGACATTTGCTCTTGTCATTCAAGTTACTGGTTGAACAGAAGCTGTTCTGAAAACCAAGTACACCCAGCTCAGAACCTGGGGACTTGTGGGGCCAAATCTCAGTTCGCATTGAGTGCCATTTGCTGGCTGAGTGGCTGCTACATGGAAGCTCCATTCAGAGAGAGGCTGCTTTGCATTCCTTATTACAGCACACAAGATGGAAGAATGTCTGAAGGAGGATAAAGCTCTGTCCAGTCCCTAATTGTTTTCTGACCTGTTTTGCTGCCGAGAACTTAATGAAATATCTCCCCATCACTTGTGCCCCTCGCCTCTACCTGATGGGGTCTTGTTTCTACAGGAGCACAGTTTTGGTGCTTAACAACACATTCACATCAGGCATCCAGCCTGTTTGATGGCTTGTGAAAAGCAAATCAGCTGCAGTTAGACTTGGAAGCAACAGATGCAAATAACCTTTCTAGTTCAAGAATGTTTCAGGAGATATTTTCGTAGCTTGCAGACACCAAGAGAACACGGCCAGTTAATTAGAATTAGAAGCATTAAAAAGCTGGAAAAATACACCCCCCTGGCCGACACCCTGAGAGCGAAGGGCTACAAGGTGCAGATGGATGCCCTGATCGTCGGACTCCTGCAACGAGCGTGTGCTGTGGACCTGTGGGATCGGTCGACGCTACGCACGGCTCATGCGGCGCCTCATGGTCTCGGACACCATCCGATGGTCCAGGGACATCTACATCGAACTCATCACCGGCCACCAACAGTACCAGGAGGTGTGAGCCAGTACGACATTGTGCATCAACTATGGGAAAAGGACTGAGAGACTTTTTCCATTGGACCATGTGAACGGGAACCATAAACTCACTGAACATTAAATCCCACCAAATGAGGGTAGATCCATCCTCATCATCGTATCCGCTCATTATACTCCACACCTGAACATAGCCATTATATGGACAACATATCCTGTCTGTACTTTGTCCTGTTAAACTTTTACCCCCAATCGGGGAGATTGCAGATTATTTATTCCTTACGCCACCCGCTCCTAAACCGAATTTCGCACCCCTTGATAATCTGTACTGTATTCCCTGATAACCAGTAACTTCTATGCCTAAACTCTGTACCGTTTTCTTTTTACTTCAACATTATCTTAATAAAATTATTAAATTTGAAGCCTAGGACACCTCCCAAATGGAAACAAGTAGCCCAAGGACACAGCCACAAAACTATCAGCTGGCTGACTGGCACCTGACTCTAATGCCAACAAACAGCTGCCATTAGAGAGCAGGTGGGGGATACTTCTCACCCTGATTGGGCCCTATGCAGGCCTGAACCTGGGAGTCCGCAGCCATAAGGGGGGCAAAGGTGATCAGATTTTCTTGTTAAATGCCCTGGTAAAAAGAGGTCTTCATTTCGCATTGCTTTCATCCCCCTCTCTGAGCCTTCCAGAGCTTAGTCCAAGCTGGGTTCCTGCTTCCGCAGGGCCCACTCCCTATTACCCAGGTGGTCTGTGATTGCTGTTCCTTGGGGTGCTCTTCTTTTCCTCTTGTTAACATTATGCTTCTATCCCATATTTTCCCTGCTTCCTTGGGTGTCTCAGGTCACAAGGCAGAGCTCCAATGGCCAATGTCTGTGTATAGCTGAGATTTAATGGATAAATTCAAGGTGAGCTCTTCTCTTTCATTAACCCATTTGTGCCTGAGATTCCCAGCAGCTCCTTGTGCACAGATAGCAAAGTCCAGCTTTTCAGATGTGTAGTGCTGGTGGTGCTTGGTGGAAAAAGAATTAAATTGCCAGTTGGTGTGTGTACCACATGGGCTGCCATAGCAGCTAAGCGTCTTTGCCTCTCCCCTAGCCATATACTCTCATAGTAATCTGACAAAAACCCACAGTCTGATTGCCAAAAGCTCTAGAGATAGACCCATACATCTTCATAGCTGCTATTGTAATAGAGAGGTGCTGAATGACAGAGAGGCCCTCACAGGACTCCGCCAGGCCCTGCCATGTCGGTAGTGGTGGTGGCTGGCTTGCTGTACTAGCATCCTTGCCCATGGACAGTGGGCACAGTGCAGCCAAGACTCTGCCTTGCTTTGTAAGGTTTTTGTAATGACTTGTGCTGTCCAAGGTCACTTGACAGGTTTTTGTGAAGACTAATTAGGTAACATCTTTGCAGAGCTGGGAAGCTAAAAGGTGCTGTCTTATACAAACTACTTTTATTGATCAGTCTCACTGACTTGAAAGTATCCAAATGCTTCGGAATCACATCAAGACAAAGGGCTCTGAGGTTATTTCTTAAAAGGAGCCACCTGAGATATTCTCACTCTTCCTACTCTCCTGTAATGAAACGGTGGAGTTTGGTGTTCCTCAGCAGGTGGCTGTCACATCCCAGTATAGCTTCGAGCCAGTTCTTCATCTGAAAGAAAATCTTAGCTGGGAATGCAACAGCCACACCTGCTCCCGGTGCCAAGACTTTTCATCTCTCACTAGGCCATTTGCAATGTTACCAGGCGAGAAGCATTCCCAAGAGACATGCGCTCTCTCTCCCTCTCTCTCTCTCTCTCAACACACAGAGTCCAGGCCAACTAGCAAGTTGTCCTGTCACAAGCTCGATCAGTGTAGTGCCACCAACAAAACTGTTTCTGCAGCGTGCATCCCACTCGGCGCATTCTGTCCACACAGAGTCCAGCTGCATGGCAAAAGCGTGTTGCACAGTTGGTAGGCATCCCACAATTCCCTGGAAGGCATGCAGGCATTCCACAGTACACAATGACAGTTTCCCACGTGGCTAGAATGACCCAGAGATGCTACAATGTTGTGTGAGCTACCAAATTTATTTTCTTTTCTCTCTCGGGGACGGTTGGGTGAAAAGCTAAATTATAGCTAGTGATATAGTCAGTAGAACTCTTCACATCAGACTAAGAATCATCTATGAATCTTAATGATGGTGAAAGCTACTTCAAAGTAATAAAAGTCAGGGTTGCCATAATTAGCCCAGCATTGTCTTGCGGTGAATAGACTGGTGTAATTGGGGCTTTGTCTGGAGCGTTAATTCGTTTTCTGTTTGGACTCTGCTAATTATCTCCATTGGTAACTCAAGCCTGGGGAGCATAAAATCACCAGGGACATAAAAACTGCATTTTAATCACACCATATTCTCCTAACATGTTTTCAAGGTGAAACAAAACGGACCATTTTATTGATGAGCTGCTTTCAGGGTCTTCAGAAGGCATTGAGCCTGGGCAGGGGGTCTGGAGGGAGGGGGGCAGGAAGGGCTTTGACAAACCCAACAAAGGCTCTCCCTTTGCCTCTGCAAATAGCACAGACTTGCTTTTAGATTGAAGGTGGAAATCTCCAAACTGTCCTGTCTGCCCACAGGGTCCGTCCCATCTCCTGGGCACCCCTCCTGGAAAAGACCCACAAGATGGAATAGAGAATGGAAACCTTCCCACAGGTTGGTTGGTTGGTTTTCTTTCTTTTGAGTAAATCCTGCAGGGTTTACTAGACAAATCAATCACAGGAATGTAATTCTCTAGACAGCTACAGATAACTAGAGAAGAGAGATCATTCTCAGTTCAGTTTGAACGATTCTAGCACCATTTCTCTAGAACCCTGTTACATTCCTCTAGGGCTCTATTGGTTTAAACTCATTAAATTCTATAGGCTGTTTCCATGACAAAGAGATTTCTTTATTGGACATTTCAGTGTGTGAGTCTCCAACCAAACATTATCCCAGTGTCGCTGAGGCTGGAAGTTGCGGTTGCCAAGTCAAGACCCTGGGGATGGCCTGCTCTCAGATGCCCAGGCTTCTAAGCCAGGTTCCTGCTCCCCTGTAGGGTGAGCCCATGACATGGCCCTTGCGCGGCTCTCCCAGTCACCCCTGCTTCTGACTGTGCCAGGCGCCGTGTTGTCGTGCTGAGGCAGCAGCTGATCATGTGCTCCATTTCTCAGGAAGGAGAGAATGCCCTGGGGCTCTGGACTTGCTGCTGTTTCCTTGGCTTTTTGGAGGCCATCTCCTCCTCCTTGTTTTTTACTTGCATCGGCCACCAGACTGGCTAAGCTCTGTCTCTGCCAAGGTCTCCAAACCAGCGTTCCCATTCCAGGACTGCATGCTGCAACCAAGGTCAGGCCTGGCGTCAGTGGCAGCCTCTGGCTGGGGGGTGGCATGTGGATGTGACACCTTCTCAGCAGCCATGAGCAGCCCTGGATCAGGAGCCAGGGACATTGCTTGTAAGGGGAGCCAGCCTGCCACAGGTACTTCCCAGCAGGGTCACTGGCTGCACATGGGAGCAGGTAGGTGACACAGAGGCCACTTGGCAAGGCGTTGGAGGAGCAGTTTGCACTGACTTTTGTATCGGGGTGCCGGCCCACTGACACTGTGGGGCTATCCTGTGAGCTGCTTCACTTGGGCTGCCTCCTCGGCAGCAGACCCCAGGGAGCTATGCCACTCTCTGCAAAGAGCAATGCCTGATTCATGATGCTGGTTTGGTTTGGGTCTGGCTGGGAAGTGACTTAGGGGAGATGGACCGCGCCCTCTGAGATCAGTCGCTAGTGCAGGCAGCTGGGGGCATCTGGCAGCTTGACGGCGGTTCTGCAGCGTAGCTAGAGCTTCTTAGCACCTGTACAGAAACCGGGCAGAAAGAGGGGCCAGCTACTGCAGCGACCCTGCATGCAAGGGGCCTACAGGGAGCTCTGTGCACCAGTCCCAGCAGGATTCTGAGTGTGCTGTGTCCATTGGACAGAGGGAGCAAAAGGGACCCAGAGCTTCCTAGGGTGGCTCCAGCTGCCTTCACACAACATGCGCCTCTCCTGAGCTGCACCCCTCTGGCCACTGTCTCCCACGCTGCTCTGTTAAAGTGACAGCTACTTCTGCAGGAAAACAAGAGCGCACAGTGGTGTTTCGGTGATGAGCTGATCCAGACTGTTCATTGGCTCAGAGGACTCGTCTGATTCATTGTTTTCCTTAGTGTCAGGATGCAGATGTGGGAGATCAGAGACAAAATTGATTCAATTTCTTTGATGTTTTAACTGTTCCTCCTACTGCATAAACAGTGATAAAAACTCATTTAGCAGCAGTTTCCTTTGTACCACCTGGCCTCCTCCAGCCAGTGAACATCCCCTCACCCCTTCTCAAAACCAAAGCACGTTCAAGATGGTGCAGAGCAAGAGTGTGAGCGAGACTTTCCTTGTGCTCCCAGCAAACGTCTGAGGCAAACAGCATTTTCAGTTGGCCAATTTTCACTCCTCTTGTGCCATTTAACATGGGGGGCTTTGTGCTCTGTAATCTTCAGCACCAGTATCTTACCATCATGGTGCCAAGCTGCTGCCAGCTGCCCCGGTGCACAGTGTGCTATAGCCACATCTGGTGTCTTAGCCTAAAACCCTACTCTGGGGTTACTGCTTTAGCGCAGGTGGTAGCAGCCTGTGCCCAGAGCTGAAGGTCCAGGGTTCTTTCCCTGTGCTCAGTCACACAGCTCCAGCGATGCTGCGGTAGACACTCACTTTTGGGTCGCCACTGTAGGACACAGCAGCATATTTTTTCTATAGGGGCTGGAGCCAACCCTGGAAATCTCACAAGGGTCAAGGTGTAAGCGCAAGGAGAGGGAGGCCAGAATGTCCGGTAACCTGGCCAACAACGACTGCTGCAGATCCTGAGGGGTATTTGTCCAGGAAACGGGAGCTGTGGGGGACCCAACGGATGCTGAGGCCCCAGCTGCAGTTTAGGGACCCTTTGCAGGGTTCCTAAACAGTAAGGAAATGTGACCCTAAAGAGCCTGCACTACCATGGGCGGTCTCCAAGAGAGCTCTCTGTGTTCTAGTGAGGTAAGGACCTGCGAACAGGAGTCCTTCTGCTTTGGGGTGATTCAGTCCGTCTGTCTCTCTTATGCACTTTTCCCCATCAGCATCTGTTGAGATTGGTTGCTGGGACATTGTATACATTTGTAGGCCTGATTATGACAACATTCCCACCACAGGGTCACAAGAGCCTCGTGATACATTGCTGAAGCCGTTCTGGAATTGTACGTCCTGCTTCCCCAGTAATGAAGTGTCAATATGGCCAATAAGTAGTTTGCCTTAGTTAATAATTCACTGTCCTTTCTAAGGGGAAAAGGTGAATTTCTCTGAGTAGCAGATTTCTCGGAAATGCTGTAAGAGAGGGAAGACTCCAGGGAACTCCCATGTGTGGCTGGGGAAGTGTTTAAGCCAAAGCAAATGGCTGGACTATTTGTGCTGCGCTTTGAGTCAGGAGGAGTCCCCCTTCGTTACTGTCAGACCTGCCAGCCCTCAGCCAGCCCTTGAAGGCAGCCCCGAAGTGCTGCGCATGGCAGAGCGATATGAACACACAGGCTGATCATTTCCCCAAGCTAGAATTTCCTCTTGTCCCCAGTGCCTCTCAGGAGCAATCTTCATGTGGTTCCCATCTACTCTGATGGCAGGAATATCCTAGCAACTTCTATCCGCAGGGTCCTGACCAGGAGTTTCTGTTAGCGAAGGAATTTCTGATTTTTCATTGTAGACGAAAGGACATCGAAGACATACCTTGTGGAACACTAAATGTCTTTTAAGTAACTTGCAGTGTTGTTGTAGCAATGCTGATCACAGACTATTAGAGAGACAAGGTTGAGGAGATAATACCTTTTAATGTACCAACTTCTGTTGGTGAGAGAGACAAGCTTTCGAGCTTACCCAGAGCTCTTCTTCACTTAGTGCTCCCCTGCTTCAGGTGATCGGAAGAGGAGCTCTGGGTAAGCTCAGAAGCTTGTCTCTTTCACCAACAGAAGTTGGTCCAATAACATTTTTAGAGTACCTGATCTTTTCACAGCCCCAGTTTAAGACTCATGGACTTAATTATGGTCCAACTCCATCAAATTAATATTTGTTTGTTAAATCTGTTCTCAGATAATCCAATGTCATCTTCAAACAAGCTGATGTTTTTCTGAGGCCGGCTCTTTTTTTAACACCATCTGTAAACTCCTGGTCCCATCCTCCTTTGTTTTAGGTGAGCTGCCAGAGGAAGGATTTCGGAGCTCATGCATAAAAGCATCTCTAAATCCTGTCAAATCTTGTGAATGCCAGCTCAGCAAGGAGACGTGTGGAGCCATCTCAAATAGGCAACAAGTTTTCAGAGTTGATGATTCATTATTTCTGAAACTTTTCATTAACAGCTATGGTGTGTTAGCAGATTTGAGAGTCCTACATAATTCCATGGCATGAAAGAAATGTCTTAGGAGAAATTTCCTGCAACACAACCACTTCTATCAGTGATGGATTCTGCATTGCAACTCTGCTTATTTCCCGTATAGCATCATGCGCTGTAGGTAGTTTAAATAATCAAGAGGAGGGAATGCACATTAAGGGGAGGAATTATGATTATTATTATTTTGGGTTTCCTGATGGTAAATCCAAAAAGCAGCTTTGTCCTGATGCAACCAGGCTGGGCTGTTGGATTTTGTAACTCTTTTCCTTTTAAAACTTCCTGTCAGACAGCTGAACTGTCTGAGGATTTGCTCTCTCATTTCTGCTGTCCCCTTGCAGGGTGATATGGATACTTCTCATTCAGCCTCAGGGCCTTAGCTCAGGGCCAGCAACAAATGTCCTTATTTTTGTTGCTAATCATAGGAATAATAATAAGGATAAAGATGCTTTCAGGGGATGCACCACATGGTAACTTCATGTCGTTGATGCTAATATACTGTGTGTTCATATCTATATCTCCAGGCTTAGGGCTAGAGACTTCTGACAAGGATTTGAATGAACTGTAGTGGAAACTATTTCTTCATTTCAAAAACCATTTGCAAAGGAAAGTGCCAGAAAAGGAGCAACAAAGACACATTTTCAAACAACCCAACTCCTTATGTTTTCGTACAGAACTGTGTTTGACACTGAGAACCCTGAGAAAAATTCTAGGACTTAGCTCAAAATACAGTAGATCGGTGTCTTGGAACTCTGCGATGTTGAGAACACAATTAGCCAAGTCTCCTAGGAAGCTCCGCCATCTGTCTTGCAATTCTGTTTATTATTAAATGAGACTAAACCCATTCACTCACCAGCCCATGACATGCCCTTTCTCCCGAGGCTCTGGTTGCAATGGCTTGAATAAGATAATCTGTACAGTCTGACTCAGACATGGACTGTTCATGGGGCTGCCGAAGGAGAGTAGCTGAGTGCAGGAGGTTTCCAGTATTCAGAGAGGTGGGAGGTGGGTGCTTATTCTCTCCACGTCCTGCTCCTTCACTCACTGGCAGCTTTTACATGCCTCCTTCAAGGCAATTAACCTGTGGGTAGCAAAGAAGCTTTCCCCAGCTCTCCTAGACAGCCTGCAACCTAGATAGTTAATGCAATTGGGATGCAGCTCCTAGGTGTTAATACAGTTAAGATACATGGAACACTGGGAACAACAAAAAGCTGTATCTCCTGAAGAGGTTTCTTTATCTCAGTGGCGCTAGCTTATTGATATCTAGATGTCACATTGTGTATATATGACACTTGTTTGAGAATTGTTTGTTTATTTCAACTGATGTTAAAAATCATGTAGATCCAATAGCAGTTGTGTTCCCAAATAGCAAGCCAGCGACAGCTAACAATATGAACAGGTTCCCTCATTATGCCAACAAAGTGATTTTCTTTATTTCATTTTTAGATTCAGGTGTTTTGTCAATATGAACATGTAAACCCCCTTCATTTTTTATAGATTTTTTTTCTATCCTTTAACATCAAAGATCTAATTATGGCTAGATCTAAAGTAAAACATAGAATCAAAGGGAATAGAACGCAATGAAAGACCTTGTATTTTATGGTGAGACATATTTCAAGGCTTATTTCTATAACAGCTGCAATGAAGAACAGATGCAAGCTGCCTGGATTGTCTGATAAAGGCTCAGCTGTCCAATAACAGGTTTGGAGTGATTTATTTTTAAATTGCAGTTTTGGGGTGAATTAAGAACCTTTTAGAGCTCATGAAAGTGAGAAGTGGTTGGCATTATCTAGATTTAGGCATATGCAAACAGGTATTGTACACTCATACACATTTATGCCAATTGTAAAAAATAGCAAATAAATAAATTTCTACCAATGCACTTCAATCTCAACTAGCAATAAAAAGGCTGGTTTGAAAACAGCACACTCTCCGGATTCTCCATTGTGTGTGACAAGCCCAGCGGTAGCAGAAAATAACACCCCGAACTGGGACTGTAGGCAGGGAGGGTTCTGATCAGCCCCAGCTCTCCTGTCCAGCTGCTCTCTGTGTCCGGTCCTCACGTCTCTTTATTCTGTGCAACTCTCCTGTTTATTGTTACAACCTCTGTATACTCTGCTCCTTCCCTGAGATGTTGTACCCACCCTCCCTCCTCCTAGGGTGTCTCTTTACCTGTTCTTGTCATTACCTGTCCCACTCCGTCTCTCCCTCTTTCCATCATTCCTTCTCTTCCCTCAACACCTGTCCTGGGAGAGCGGGAGAGTCCTGCCCAGGGGTGGCCACAGTTATGGTTGCTCTCTCAAGGGCTGTTCCAACCAATGAAAGCCTCTGTCTCTTTGCTTCCTGGAGCTGGTTTGAGCTCCATTGTGCTGGCCCCTTTGGTAGAGCAGAGGCCTGGCGCTCCTCACACAGGTATGGTTCGAGAGAACTGGGCAAGGAGCTCAGAGTCTGCCCTGCAGTGCAGTGTGGGGAAAGTAGGCAGGTACCCAGTGGGTCTCGTTAGTTCCACTTCACACCAGATGGTCTGATCTTCCAGCAGATGCTTCTGTTATATTCCTTCGAGTATCTCGATGGCTTGACTGGGTTTGTGGTATTCAGCAAGTGTTAATTTTAGTTCTGTAAATACTTTAACAATACTGACAGGTTTCATAGTAGCAGCCATGTTAGTCTGTATCCGCAAAAAGAAAAGGAGTACTTGTGGCACCTTAGAGACTAACCAATTTATTTGAGCATAAGCTTTTGTGAGCTAAAGCTCACTTCATCGGATGTATTCAGTGGAAAATACACTGCACATCTACCAATGTGATATAGGTGTTCCTCAGACGTTCTTATCAACTGCTGGAAATGGCCCACCTTGATTATCAGTACAAAAGGTCCCCCCTCCCCCCCCCACCCCCCCTCCTGCTGGTAATAGCTCACCTTACCTGATCACTCTCATTACAGTGTGTATGGTAACACCCATTGTTTCATGTTCTCTGTGTATAGAAATCTCCCCACTGTATTTTCCACTGAATGCATCGGATGAAGTGAGCTGTAGCTCACGAAAGCTTATGCTCAAATAAATTTGTTAGTCTCTAAGGTACCATAAGTACTCCTTTTCTTTTAACAATACTGTGGCAGCCTAGGTTCTTGAGAGCTTTGGGTACTGATGGTGTGAGCTTTATTTTCTTCATGTCAACCCATGGCCCGACTGTCTGCACGGACACAGGACAACAGGGGTCACAGTTTCACTTCGGACCACATTTTGGAACATTGAGATTTTTCCCTTTTTGCCCGTTTTTCTGTTACCCATTTTGCACCTGAGAGTCTTGGCTAGATCCTGGAATATAGCTTTAATGGTCACTAAGCTGCACAGCTAGGCAGGGGAACAAATCTGCAGTTGTGTACTCAAATCCAAAACTACCAAAACGGTTATTTGCAACTCTGTGCACAGACCTACCTCAGCTCCCAAAGTCCCAGGGCACACGTCGATGCTGAGTGGGCCGTCTCTTCTTCATATATGCCAAAGTGCCAGAATCTAGGCTATGGGGAGGAATCTTCCTACGATGTTATGTCAGTGATTTGTCCATTAATATGCTGCAAAAAGTGATGTAAAAATAAACTGTCCTATCCTGTTCTGAGATATTGTGGATCCTATTAAACCCCATGTCATGTGCATGCTCTTTATTAGTTCCATGATTCTTCCACTATTGCTATGAACCCTCTTCCCTCTCCAGAGAAGAGATTTAAAACCTGAAACCTACACCATATAAGGGAAAATGACCAAACAGCCAGAGGACAGTGTCAGTTTTCACTTTGGGTTTGTCTGTTTTATTTAATGCAGGGGAGAACATGTACTGCCTGCTATAAAACCTCCCTCTCTATTTGATTTCACTGTGTCAGCAGCCTGTGGTTTTGTATTCTCCATGAGCACAGCTGGATGGAAGGTGCACTTTAATAGGCCAATAACCAGCCTGCCTTTGAGAGTCATGGCAGTGGGTTTTTAATAGCACATCAGAAAGCCCGTGTTTTGCAGTGGAAGGCACGTTCTGCCATAACAGCAGAAAGGTGCGTCTCCAGGGTGGTTTATTAAAGCTCGGTCCCACCGCAGTTCTGCAGTCAGGCTTGCGCCTAAGCGGCCTGCTAGGGACACAAACCCAAGTGCAAACTCAATATCTGACAGTGCCAATGAGCCAGATCAAATGTAGTTTTACCCCTGAATCTGAGCGTTCTGAACCATTCACAGCAGAGATGCTATTGCCTGGTAGCCTTGCAGCCCCCCCCCTCTCGTCCCTGCCCCTTCTGCTGACTCAGTCTGTCTGAGTCCAGCGCGTGACAGGGGACCTGTGCGTGTTCACCGGTCATGCACAGAACTGCAGGGCCCGGTGTAGAGACAAGACAAGCCAGCTTGGACCATCTTCTCATTTTACCTTACAGCTTTCTCACAGCCATCTTTTCTTTTCTTTTCTCTTCTCCCTCCCTGCCTCTCCTGCTCCCTGCCTGTGTGTCACCCTCACCTCTCCTGCCCTTAGAGCTCTCCATCAGCCTCCTTGCAGTGATAGTTAGTGTGTGTGGCCTCGCCTTGGTGGCAGTTTTTCTCTTTCTCTTTTGGAAGCTGTGCTGGGTGCCCTGGAGGAACAAGGCCATTTCTTCTAACGTCTCCCAGAGCGAGGCGGCCTGCAACCAGGAGACCATGGCAGACAAGCTAAAGGACACAGGCACGCTTGGCTTCCTGGAGGCAGCTGTGAAGATCAGCCACACCTCGCCGGATATCCCAGCCGAGGTCCAGATGTCCATGAAAGACCATATCATGCGGCACGCTCGGCTACAGAGGCAAACAACAGAGCCGGCATCGTCCACCAGGTGAGTGCAGTGCTGTGCTCCGTGCAGCATGGAGACCGTGTGGGTCTGTGCAGATCGGCGCCACGCGCTTGGCTGAAATGGCTTTTCCATTTACATTCCGAGAGCCTTGCATTTAAGAAGCTGTGCAATACCTGGGCTGATCTGCAGGCCTTCCCAGACACCCCACACCTTGGCGGCTGCTGGCACTTAAAGCAAGAGGCGTAAGTTCAGGCTTCGGTTGGATTCTTACTAGCATGAGCCTGCAAGATGAGACAGTTTTGCCCCATACATAGAAGAGATGTAAGTTTCCTTGTTAATACAGCACCTCCTGGTGGCTGGAGGTGGAGCTGCGTTGTTGGCCATTGGTCAAAGACTATTTGCCCACTCTTCCAGGAGGTGGTCAAGGATGGAGTTAGCAACTGTTGCGGGGAGGTTGGGTTTCTCAGGGAGAAGTCGGGTAAGTGCCCATTCTCTGATGTTGTGCCCTGAATTTACAGAAGGTACAGTAATCCTGAGCACAGGCTGAAGACGAATGGAGCCTGGCCAGCAAACCAAGAGAGGATTAGAGATGCTGTAGGTATCCATTGACATGGTCTGCGGGCAGAGGCTGTTAGGTTATATATCCCTCATGTACGTCCCAGCCCATGTTCCCCAAGACCGCTCCCACTGCACTACTCCTTGGGAATGGCTTCAACTAAATTTACCAGATGGTGCCTTTCCATAGGGGAGAAACGCTGTCTCTGGAAGTTCAGTAGTAAGTGGCACTGAGCTGCCAACAAAAGCGAACCATTGTTTCTAGTTTCAGAGTAGCAGCTGTGTTAGTCTGTATCCGCAAAAAGAAAAGGAGTACTTGTGGCACCTTAGAGACTAACCAATTTATCTGAGCATAAGCTTTCGTGAGCTACAGCTCACTTCATCGGATGCATTCATGAAGTGAGCTGTAGCTCACAAAAGTTTATGCTCAAATAAATTTGTTAGTCTCTAAGGTGCCACAAGTACTCCTTTTCTTTTATTGTTTCTAATGTCTGCCCGGCGCTAGAGAGAAGCCCTAAAAGCTAGAGTACAGCCTGCAGCTTCTTGGCTTCTGTGCCTAAACCAGAGGGGCTCCATGGGCCCCTGAAAGAATCTCCATGATGTGTAACGGGGGCGTTCTTCATGTTCAAGTTTAGCCTGGATGATTCATTCCATCTGATCAGTCCTGGAGCTCAGCACTGGGAAGTCAGACTTTCCAAAACGGTTATTAACTAACTCACAAGGAATCAGATATTATATCACTGTACACTAGCGACCCTAGATATGTGTACGTGTCTAACTTACACCCAGCAGGGTAGTTATACCCTGCGCTCAATGCTGTTTGATTATTGAGAATGTGTGATAACACGTACCTCTAGTTTCCGGCAACTGGCTTGCCTTGGGTGTGTTCTTAATAATTATTTGTTGTTCGATATGTAAGAACTATGTCTGAGCCTGAGGGGAGATGTACCGAATGGGGCTGAAGGAAATACACCCATCCCCATGCTGGAGCATTTGCCAAAGATTTGCTTGGTTTTGAACCAGCTGTCGTATTAAGTCAATCTTAGGATAGGCCCTTGATTAAAAGTAAAAGATTCAAACCCTGTTACTGTGACTTGCTCTCATTACGTCAAGCTGTCAATATGCTTGTGGCCACTTTAATTTTGTGACAGCACAGACAGGGCGAGGGAAGGATTGGTATATTGTCAGATAGAATTAGACCCCTTTGCTCTCTTCTTGCTTCTCTGGCTCACAGCAGGACTCACTGGATAAACAGAATTGAAGTATCACTCGCTGGCCAGGCGTAGGAGTAGCTGCATGCCAGTGCCCCTGATCAATGGCTCATTGCTGCCCCAGCCGCAGCCCAAAGGCCTGTGCATGAGAGTCATTAACATGAGAGGTGAGATGCATGGGCCTTGGATGGCTAGTCTGGAGGAGAATCCAAAAATTCTCCCTGTGTCCAGAGTCTGGGAAACAAGGGCAGGAAGCTGAGTCCATGGTTTCTGGCTGAAGTGCTGGCCACAACCCCAGTGAGGTGGGCAGCACCACTGTGCAGGCAGCTGTTGCTCAGAACGCTGCTTGCACTGGCGCCCCGCATACAAGACACACATCTCAGTCTCCTGTTTGAAGGGGAACTAAAACTCAGCTTGTGACAGCTGGAGTTATGCCAGGCTTTGTCTGTAACCATTGCATTGCTTTTCGGGCAGCTCAGTCACATGGACACATGACACACGTGCAGCATGTGCACACGCACACACACAAACCCTGCACACATGCCCAGAACCCCTTCTCTGTGCACACAAACACACACATGCTCTGCCTCTCCAGCACCTTTCATGCACAAGAGAGGGTAAAAGCTCGGTCAGGCTGAGCGTGTGTGGGGACAGCTTGCTGGGGCCTGCCGACGGTATGCCAGCCCTGCTAGTTTTTCATAGTCACTTGCATCATTAAATTCACCCCCAAGATGCAACAGAGAAAAAAATGAAACAGGAATTTGTGTCAGACTCCACTGGCAAACGTCTCACTGCACCCTGAGTTACAGAGGGGTATTTGGGATAATGGTGCGGATGTGTTATCGTCACTCATCTCCCACTTGCACCTTCCTCAGATGTACGGAGGTACGAAACTGCATGGAAAAAATCGTGTACAAACCTCCAAGAAAGAGACACAGCACATTGGCCTTTGTGGTAACACACTCAAAATTCACCTGGGCTCCAAGGTTTGCATAGTGGAGAAGGCCCCCTGGGTAGCAGCCCTGTTTCTTTTGTGCACTTTAATCATCGTCCTGTCACATCATTTCTGGCCCCTAAGTGCCACATCAAAACCAGAGATCAAGCTGCTAACGCTGCCCTCCTTTGTTTGATTCGCTGCCCTGGGGCTGCCTCCCGTACTGAGCATTGCATAGCTGAGTATCCTCTTGAATCCCTAATTAATGCAAGTGGATGGGTCTGAATGATCAAATCAGGCACATGAGACGTCTCTGTAGCAGGTCCAGCTGCTGTGGGTGTTGAGGCTGCAGGTAGGGTAGAGACAAGTGCTGGAGCAGGGATTGTTCTTGGATTTATTTCCAAATCGCTCCTTCCTGTGCTAGCTGAATGCCAGGCACGGACATTTTCATTCTGTAGCCTCCTGGTGCCTGGTGGGATCCCCATCCAGCTCCACACAACCACGACACACTCACTGCCAAGTCAAAACTCCCCCTAGCCCTCCTGAGTCCAGTTCCCTGCTCTCACGGGCAGCCCTGTCACATAACCCTGTTCATAAATGCATCACTAACAGCCGTCGTAAAGCTGGTTAGCTGGTTGGCGCCACTGCTCCTATTGGGAGGCTGTTCCAGAGCCTCCCTCCTTTGATGGGTAGGAACCAGCTTCTCATTTCCAGTCTAAATGTATTCATGGCCAGTTCATTGCCATTAGTTCTTGTGCCCACACCGTCCTTCACTTAAACAGCGCCTCTCCCTCCCTGGTGTTTATCCCGATGTGCTTACAGGCAGCAGTCGCATCCCTGTCAGCCATTGTGTTGCTAGGCTAAACCCACCAAGCTCTCCATCCTCCTTGTCATCTAGTAGCCCTTCTTGGTACCGCTTCCAGTTTGAGTTCATCTTCCTCGGGGCCTGCTATATTAAGGAAGGGTAATTCCAAAGCCAAGCTACATGACCCCCAGTGTCAGCCTTCTCCCCTCTCTTGGATGCTCCACAGTCCCCAGGCCCTAGAGTCCTTTGCCAGAAGGGTGCTGCCCCCTCCCCTTGTATTCGGGGAATATCTAATGAGCTGTACCTGCCCCAATGATTCAGCAGTACCTAGGCTGCTGCCCCAGGGGATCCTGCCATGCTTTCACATGGCCTCTCACACCCCACCGGGCAACTGGCAGGCTCAGCACTGTGTGGTGCAGGCCCAGCTTTGGGAGTGAGGCAGGTTATGGGTGATCAGGCAGGGAATGGGGGGTCCTTGAGTTCTCAGTTTTTAGCTACAGAGCAAAAGGAAGAACTGAGAGGAGCCACCCAGCTCATGCAGGGGAGATTCTGCAGCCTTGCAGAGACCATTAAAGTGAATAACAACAGCAGGATCCTGCTAGAGCACAGAGAACCTGTACTGGGAAATCAGCAGGGCCACTCTGAGCCCCTTCCTGTCAGAGGGAAACATGAAAAATGCATCTGAAGTAGCGTGAAATGCTTTTAATGCTGAGGTCCCCTGGGGCTGGAGCAGCTTCCACGCGAGATGAGGACCCAGCCTGCTAGGTCTGCATGTGCCACTGCCCGATTGGCATCTGTTGGGGAGGTCTGGGTGCAGCAGGGGCCCGAAGGCAGCCATCTTAGCTAGTCCTGGCTCTGCTTGTCTGGCTTTCACAGTGCTGTGAATTCTGAGGGGAAGGAAGTTTAGTGCCAGGGTCTGGCAATGGAAAAGGGTGAGAGAGCTACAGAGTCTCCCTGGCCTATGGGCTCTGGCTTGGACACAGAGTATTTGCTCTCATTTGTGTCACAGGGGCATGGAAGGAGAACAAATGAGAACTGGAAGGACCCTGGGTGTCTGCTTGTTATCTGGGCTCCTCAGTCACAGGCACGTCTCTGTGTGTGAGATGGGAGGTGGCACCTCTGCAAGCTAGACTGGGATGTTTCCATTGCAGATCCAGGAAGAGAGCCTAATGCCCCTAGCCCATAACCAGCTCAGAGGTTCCCCACAGACAGCATGAGCACCTGTTCCCCTCTTTCTCCCATCCCCAGCTCTGCTTGGGCTCATCTTGGGAGGGAGCTGTGTGAATGCGCCAGGCAAAGTGTACAACTGTCCTCTTCCCCTGCAGGCACATTTCCTTCAAGAGGCACCTGCCTCGGCAGATGCACGTGTCCAGCATGGACTATGGCACAGACCTGCCCCTTGAGGCCGAGCAGCCAACCAGCATTGGCAGGATTAAACCAGAGCTTTATAAGCAAAAGTCTGTGGACTCCGAGGACCCCAAGAAGGAGGCGGCAAAAACCTGTGGGAAAATAAACTTCACCCTCAAATATGACTATGAGAACGAGACACTGATTGTGCGGATCCTCAAGGCCTTTGACCTGCCAGCCAAGGATTTCTGTGGCAGCTCAGACCCCTACGTCAAGATCTACCTCCTGCCTGACAGGAAGCGCAAGTTCCAGACGCGGGTCCACAGGAAGACTCTGAACCCCACCTTCGATGAGTCCTTCCACTTCCCTGTGCCCTATGAGGAGCTGACTAGCAGGAAACTCCACCTGAGTGTCTTCGACTTTGACAGGTTCTCCAGGCATGACATGATAGGGGAGGTTATCTTGGAGAACCTGTTTGAGGCCTCGGACATTTCCCGGGAAACCTCCATCTGGAAGGATATTCAGTATGCGACAACTGTGAGTATCTGCTGCAGGGGAGCCACGTTGGCCTTCAGATGGGTTGAGATCTATGCAGGTATTGTGCATCAATGTTGTATGCACTGGCTGTGCACATTAAACTGGATAGTGTGTCTAGCCACCCACACCAGGAGTGTGTCTTTGTCCTCTCCTCCCACACCAGTAAATAAAAGTTTATTAGAGTAGCCAGCTAATGGAGTTTCTCGATTAGCACAAGTGAGAGGGTCTTGTACTTTTAGCACTGAAGACCCACAGTTTAAACTCCACCAATGATCACGCAAGCATCGTGGGGAGGGAGGATGTTGTGTGCGCAGGCCTGTCAGCTCTACCAGGGTCCTCATTTATTGCAGATGCCATTCTAGCTCCACTTGCTGTTATCTCCCTGTTCAGTACTGTGTGTTGTTCCCCACATGTGGTGAGTCACGTACTAAGTCCATGGTAGCCTGAGAGCTCTCAGTGTCTGCCATGTGCATAGTATAGACATTAATAAATTACTCTGGAGGAACATCCTGGTCCATCAGATCACTTACCTCCATTTTGAGAAGTTACGCCGTCTTTATTTACTGCATGACTTGTTTCCACATATCAGAAAACATCATTTCGGAAACAGGTAGGAACTGCTAGGTTTCCTGGAGTTTTTCTTTTTACCTTTTTGAAAAGTAACATTTTCAAGTCCTCTAAACAAAACAAATTAGCAAAAAACTCCAACCTCCAAGCTGACCCTGTGTGGAAAATTCAAACAGAGATGCTCCAGCCATTATTATTCAGTATTAATCTGGCTCTCTCAGAAGCCCCTCGGAAATCTATGCCCAGAGGGATCAGCTGGAAGCATAACTTTTGTTTGCTTTTCATTTAGAGGGTTGCATCATCATTTCACCTCTTTTAAAGTTCAACCAGAAGTTGTGGGATTAATCACTAGGTAAAATTCTATTCCGTGTGTTGTGCAGGACAGACTAGAGCATCGTAATGATCCCTCGTGGCCGTAAAATCTGTGAATCTGGGGATAAAATGTACAAATAGCAGCAGCTTCCTCATTCAGACACTGCCCTTAGCCCCAAGTGCACAGTTGGCGTCTCATTGGGCTGTGATTGTCTGACGGGTAGTAGTCAATCAGCGCTGCTTGGCAGTGTCACTTCTCACTGCCCCCGGCTATTGGTGGGGCTGGGCTGGCCACATGAGCTGTGTGTGTGCGTGCGTGTGTATGTGTGTGTGTGATGCTGACCAATTACCCACGCAGTGCTACCCTCATCCACTCTTTGGCAGTGGAGCAGTTGCAGTAGCTCCCTCCCTTGTGCTGCGCGGGGGAGAGTACCAGCAATAATGGTGATGGTGAGACAGGGCAGCACATTATGAACAATGGTCTGTAAAAGGCTGCAGTGTTAGCTGCACACCCCCGAGCCCTGTCAGCAGGTGATGATCCTGCTGGGGAAGTAAAACCTATTGTGCTGACTCACTGAAAAGAATGTTCATTGCCCCTTGGGGATAAAAGGACATGAGGGTGGTTCTCTGCAGAGAAGATCTAGTATGTGAGCTGAGCAGGCCGGAGGGAGGGAGGACCCTTAGGAGCAGTGAAGGCTGGAGACTCGCGTTTTGGTGGGTGTTTTGAATTCCTTTTGTGAATGAAGGGGGGGTGGTTCTGACCCATTGTGACTGGTCACATTGTGGTTATGGCCAGCCGGGAGCACCACCTGCCCACACTGTCTGCTCAGTTCAGAAGTGTACGTCAACCAACACATAAATTGCTGCATTTCTGCTCTTCCCATATCACCTCCAGGAGTGCCTGTTTGAAGATAGTTAGTCCTGAGGGCTAACAACAGACCATTTGTAGGTCTGGAAGCGACTTGCTCTTTTTCTGTCTCATGTCACAGCCTTATTTCTGAGACTGCAGAATATGGGATTTCCATAGCCCTGTGGCCCAAAGCAAAGGCCCTGCCAACGCTACCTGGCGATGAGCATATCCGACTGAGTGGCAAATGGAGTGAATGCTGTGTGTAATCCCGCCTGGAATTCCCCCAGGCTTATTTGGTCTCTCAGCTCTCTCGCTTTCTGCCTGGGGACTGAGCTCTTGCATAGCAGTAGCTATTCCACAGGGGCCAGCAATATTAAAGGACACCTGTTGGCACTGCTCCAAGCCCACTAGCAATATTGCTCTCACTCTCTGGCCACACTCCCATCTTGCCACTCGATTTCTGCCAACAATATCACTCTGTCATCACACTGAGTTCTGACCTTTCCTTGCATTCCCCTCAAGCTAGGGCTCTCCTTGACCTACAAGTGCTGCCCATCTGCTGGCCTGGTGAGACTGGGCTGGTGAGACCCCCTCTAGATGTGCTCTGCCTAGGGAGGTGCAGTGCCGAGGGAAGGGAGAGAGCTGCACGTTGCTAATGCAATTGCTGGAGAGCCCAGCATGTGGCCAGGGCTGGAGTTTGACTGTTCTGCGTGGGAAAGGATTGAGTGAGCTGAACTGAGCAGTCAGTCCCCTGAAGTGTTTCTGAGGCCAGGGATAGGTGAGGCGTTCCAGTTCCTGTTTGACTCTGGTCTCCATCCCATCACACTGCCAGTTCTGACTCTGACATGCTGGCAGCAGCGACTTGTTTGGCTGGATTCCCAAAGACAGGGCCCTTGGGAGCCAGGGCTGCCCACAGCCGTACCAAACCAGTGTGTGGCTGTGGGTCTCAGGTCTCACATGCACCCCCAGTGTGTGGCTCTGGGTCTCAGGTACTGACACAGCATCTGGTAATCTGTAGTGCATTTATCGTCACACCAGCCCATGTGTAGGAGGGGAGCTGAGGCACAGAGCGACTGAGTGACTTTCCCAAGGTCACACGGGGAGTCGGTGGTAGAGCAGGGACTCCAGATCTCCAAGCTCTACACTAGTCCCCCCCACTGGATAGACCCTCATGCTCTGGCTGCCTCCGGCAACGCTGTCTGCATGGAGATTGGGTGTATTTGCACCCAGGTGGCCCCTGCACTTGAGCTGTTTGCAGCTGGGATACTCACTAGGTAGAGCTCTGCAGGAGCCTCTTTGTTCCCACTTCCTCTTGGATGTCATTTCAGCCTGTTTCAGAGAAATCCAGGACCTGTGATCGGGTCCTTCCGCACTGCCCTGCTGGTGCTAATCCTGAACGGTCCTGTGGGCTGGGCTTCACCTAAAACTTAGGTCAGCCTCGCTACGTCACTCAGGGCTGTGCAGAATGTCCTGTCCGGATGGCCATCGTTAGGTCGACCTAATCCCCGGTGGGGATGTGGCTAGGTAGGCAGAAGGATTCTTCCGTCAGCCTAGCTCCTGCCTCTCAGAGAGGTGGATACCGACGTTGATGGAGGTGTCTACATGACGGTGCAACATCTGCGCCGCTGCAACACCAGGACTGTGCCACTTGTGGCAGCCGTAATACCCTCGGCGTCGACTTGAACTCCGCACAGAGGACCTCATGGGGAGCCTGGCGTGTGCGCCGTGTGCGTGTCTGTGTGCGCGCGTTGCCGCCCACTGATTCTGTGCCCTCTTCAGGGGTGAGGTGGTTGCTCATAACTGACAGCTCTCAGTGGGCTGCCTGCTACTCGGTTCCAGACAGGGGCGTTTTCAGAACAATGCCTGTGGTGGCTGTTTCTCTTACAAGAGGATTTTCTGATTTTGTTGAGGGATTGAGGATCTGATCCAATGAACAAGAGGCACCAGTCGAGCCAGACACTCCCCAGCCCACTCAAAACACCAGCCCTTTTTTATCTTCATCCATCGTCCTTCTATTTCGGCACTTAATCAATACCCCCACCCCCGGCACTCACAGTACTGTCCCTGAACCCACTTCTTAGTGCTACTCCAGCCACTTGCTCCAGAGTTTGTTCAGTTTGTGAGGCTCCTGGCTCAGGCCTATACAGTTTTGCATAGATTCAGTGGTGAATTTCCTGGTCCCAGGGTGTACACTCTAAACCTGCCTTGCTTTATCAGTTATTTGACATGACTAGTGTATTGGAGACTTAAGACACAGACGTGTTCTTTT
This sequence comes from Chelonia mydas, assembly GCF_015237465.2. Classification (NCBI taxonomy): domain Eukaryota; kingdom Metazoa; phylum Chordata; order Testudines; family Cheloniidae; genus Chelonia; species Chelonia mydas. Next base: position 1,185,445 of record NC_051261.2, read on the forward strand.
GCTGATTTAATGTTTCTAACTTCAAATTACTACTAGGGAGTAGTTCTCTGCTTTGAAATCCTAATACCAGCTTTGCACTCCAGACATTGCTATGAAATCGCTTCCTTTTCCCACTGTGAGAACATGCTTCGATTGCTCTGTGGCCACAGCTGGGTTCTCTAGCTAATATTTACCTACCGGACAAAAAGAGTTGATTAGGTAATTTCATAGCCAGAGTCTGCCCTTACTCCCTGCAGGCTGATCTAGCTGGCTTGAGGCTGGCTTGAATTTCATTTTCGAATGGCTTTGAAAGGCTCTTCCTTATGAAATGTTCCTTATAAGAGGGAGTTTAAACAAAACCACTGAAATACGTAGTTAAGAAATTTGCCAGATTAATTGTCTTGCTTGAGATTGAAGTTTGTGTACTGGGCTGCTTTGGAAGGGTGTCTGTTATCTTTAACGATCATCACATACAGGCTTTATCTTTTCATCCTATTGGACAAGGCCAGGCTTAGCATCTGTCAATATGGCACCTACGTTTAAGCCATTCCTGACACCTAGAAGTGAGAGGTAATATGTATAGACTGCTCGAGAGAGCTTTTTTCAAAAGCATATTCAATGGCTGGCGCGCTGGGCTGATGTTGCTCCCAGACCCTTGTGTACCATAGATCACTTGCAGTTCTAGGTGTAAATTATTCTGGGTAACAGGGCGCTGCTGTGACTACCAGAGGCAGGTGGCTTCTTACCCAACCTGGACATAATGGAGTAGGGAGTGGCTCTCTGGAATGAGAGGATGTAGAGTGTAGGCTGAGCAATTCTGGGATAGGAAGCTGAGAAGCAGCCCAACTGAGGAAGGAGGCTTAAACCTAACTTTGTGTTGTTCATTTCTTTGGTAATAAAGCCAGCCCAGGTTGGGACAGGCATCTGCTAGCACACTGGTCAGCCCTTCGGAGCTGAGGCAGATGATATGGAGTTTTTATAGCGCCTTCCAGCGTGAAATCTGAAAAATACAACACAGTTAAAGAACATCAAAGCCCAGAAGGAAAAGGTATTTTTCTTTCCTTTTCTCCGGAAGAAGGAAAACAAGTTTCCTCTTTATTGTGAAAGTGTCAGAGAGGAACAAAAGGATTGGATCGTCAGGGGAGAGGGTCTGTGACAATGCCAGCTGTGTAGTTTGTATTTGACTGTGCAGCAGAGATCAAGGTTGGGCGTGTAGGAAGTGGTAAGGGCTTTCTCAGGGAGAGGGAGTGGGGTTAGCTAATGGCACATCCTGAACAAGCTGAGAACCCCTAACAGAGGGATTATGAAAGAACAGGCCTGTGAAGGGGTCATATTGGCTGTGGGGTGAGCAGAGCAGGCTATGTGCAGACAGTAGCATCGAGCAAGCCTTGAGGAACTCCCCCAGGACAGTATGGGACAATTGCTTGTGTCTGTCCTGCCATCCTCTCCCTGTCACATACACGGTCCCATTCATTTCCATGGGAGTGCTGCAGGTCTGTCGCAGCCAGTTGTAACTACCCAGGCACACTTCTGTTTTAGCAGAGAGTGGGAAGATAAATGTGGTTCTCATCCTACAGTACCAGCAAAGGCTTGAGCAGCGAAGAACGTGTTAGTTTGTTCGTGTGGGAAAGCAGAATGTGCCCAAAGGAGGATTTACAGCCATTCAGACAGTGCCGCTGCTGAGCAGCTATTGAATGAACTGTAGCTTACGAACCTGTGAGCCATTCTGGTCTTGGTGTTTGCAAAGCTTATTGATGCAGACTTTCCGCTAACTCCGTCGAGCTGCAGAGGTGAAGTTAGGAAATGGCCCAGTGTCTCAAATGTGCAGGCAACTCACCCATCCAATAGGGCCCTTCTCACCCATCTCATTTGTGGTCACAGAGTAAAACCCTCCGGACCATGCTCCCAGTCAGTGCTGGTAGTGCCAGTTCCGTGCCCTGTGCAGCTTCTTGCAGGGCAAGGAGAGGAGAAGGTGCCTTTCGGATGCTCTCTCATTCTAAAGGAGATCTCTTCTTGTGTCTGTGTCCAAGGCCTCCTGCTAGATATACTCCCAAGCCAGCACTCTGACTAATGCATGGAATGAATAAAGGCCAGCACTGTGCCCTGCCCACATGAGCAGTCACTGGTGTGCTGCACAGACCAGTCAGGCACAGAGAACCAGAACCAAGCACAGATGCTTTCCCACTCATTATTTGTCCGCTTGGGCATGATAACAAATGGTCCGAGCCAGAATGGCTGTTCCCCAGTATTTGTATGTGTAAGCAGAGTCAGGATGAGCTCCACCCTGACATCTGGTGGTGAGGTGTGGCAAGTTGTGGAAAAGAACTTCCGGGGCTGATCTCATTTGCATAGGCACACCCACCCCGCCTAGAATGAGACCATAGCTGCCCAAATGGTCACTTTGGCTGCTGTGGGATCCCCAGTGTCTCTGTTATTGGGGCAGGAAGAATAAATTGTTATTACCCTGATTATGGGAACTGTGCTTGGAACTGTACTTGGCCTTTTGTTATGATGGAGGGACTCACCATCAACTAAGTAGCACTCGCTAGGCAAGGGTCATGGGTTCCAAAACTCTGTGAATTGAGAGAGGCTGGGGATAAGTATTAATACTTGGTGGCATGGGCCCCTTGGTGAGGGCCTTACATGCTAATTGCACTTCCTCCTCTCTCCACCATGGAATATCAGAGCTAATTTTGATTCCATTAGGAGTCTAGTTGCAGGCTGCTGAGCTTATTTTGGGCTAATGGTGGACTAGCACTGAGGCTCCCCTACTACAAGCTGAATTCACCAAAGAGCTGAACTGACTAAAAGCTGAAATCACTGAGCGTTGTGTTAAGTAGTGGGGGAGCCTGAAGATATATTGTGGAGCAGTTTGCGGGACGGCTGGAGTGCCTTGTGGACGGCTGGTGGAGCAGTTCATAGGACAGTGGGAGCTGCTTGTGGGATGCGGAGCGGAGCAGTTCGTGGACCGGCTGGTGGAGCAGTTTGTGGGACGGTAGGCGCTGCTTGTGGGCCGCAGAGCTGAGCCGAGCGAAGCAGTTCGTGGGGCGGCGAGCGGAGCGAAGGCCTATGGAGCTGTGGGGCGGTCAGTTTCAGATCGTGTAAGGTGCCCCTTACCTCTCTCTCCCTCTCTCTCTCTCTCCCCCCTCTACCTCCACCCAGGTTGGGAGGTAAAGCTCTGCAGATAAACTTTCAAACTCTGGGGCTGCCCTGACCAGGGACAGAGACTTTTGCGTCACTGGACTTTTGGGACTTTGGGTGATTTGGGGTTGCTGGACTCAAGAACCAAAGGGAAAGGGCATGCCCCAATTTGCTTGGAGTGGGTTTTTTGCTCATGGGTTGTGTTATGAATCCTGTTGGTGGTGTTTCCCCAACATAATGCCACATTGTTTCTCTCTGTTATTAAAAGGCTTTTTGCTACACTCAGACTATGTGCTTGCGAGAGGAGAAGTACTGCCTCTTGGAGGCGCCCAGCAGGGGTGGTATATATTTGTCCCAGGTCACTGGGTGGGGGCTCGAGCCGGTTTGCATTGTGTTATTGGAATGGATCCCCTAGATATTGAACCCGGCCCTTGTTGCTGCCAACTCTGACTGGCAGAAGGGTTACGTTTTTGGGGGCTCGTCCAGGATCCCTGGGTCAGTACCCCTCGCAAGCACTTGTTGAGTGATCCACTACATTGGGAAACAATTTATATTTTGTTTGTTTGTGCTTACATTTTGAGGAAATTACTGTTTGTATAATGGCTAATATGTCAGGTTTCTTGGGCCCTGGCTCAGCAGCTTCTAGCTCAGAGGCTGCAGCCTTGGCTGATGATTGGACAAAAGCTCTGGGGCAAACATTGGAAAAGGTTGTGCTGTCCCAAGCTGCATCAAACTCTTGTCGTAAGTTAAGATCATTTGCTGGGGAGGAGGAGTTTGAACCCTGGTTAGAGCATACCACTGAAATGCTGCAAGAGTGGGCCGTACCAGATGCAGAAAAGCGAAGATGCCTCATACAGAGCCTTGGCGGCCCAGCATTAGATGTGATTCGCACCCTGAAGCTCCTTGACCCTGGGGTCAGTGTGAAGGACTGCCTAGAGGCCCTTGAACACACCTTTGGGAGCGTAGAGGGCCCTGAAGACAGCTACTGTAAGTTCCTTAATTCCCGATAGCAAAAGGGCGAGAAGGCTTCAGCCTACATACAGAGACTGGAGAGACTGCTTCAGAGAGCTGTCATGAGGGGAGCAGAGACTGCTGAGCAGATGGATCAGACCAGACTGGCTCAAATTGTAAGAGGAACTCAGTATCAGAACCCGATTCTACTTCATCTCCAGCTAAGAGAACGACAGGAACATCCCCCAAGTTACTCCCAGCTGATAAAAGAGGTCAGAGAGGAGGAAGAAAGGCAGGCTGCCAGTGAGTTTTGGGAAGCGCAAACATCAGATCCAGCCAGCACAACACCACTGCAAATGGCCAGTGTACTGATGGTGAGCACCAGAAAGGAACTTGCCCAACAAATGCAGGTCCTGACAGAACGGATAGCTGAGCTGCAAAGTACCGTTGACCGAGTTAAGACTTCCAGGAATAAGAAGCCTCAAACTGTGGTGATTGAGAAGCCCGCACTTAGAGCCACCATCCCACCCAGGCGAAGGGGGAAAGGTCAATTCTTCTGCTACCGATGTGGTCAGGATGGACACAGTGCTGCCAAGTGCCGTAATGAAGAAAACCCCTCCTTAGTGTATGGAAAGCTGAGGATCAGTTGGGAGAGATCCAGTAGCTGCCAGAGGGTCTGGGGACGGGGATCCCCCAGGTCTGCAGGATTTGAAGATTCCCCCAGAAAAGATTGTCCAGCTGGGATCCCCGCAGGACTGATAGGACCTCGAGCAGAGGTCACGGTGAGGATTGAAGGGGTGGAGTGTAAAGCAGTGCTTGACACTGGATCTCAAGTGACTATTATATTTCAGTCATTCTGCCAACAGATGCTTAGGCACCTGCCTATACAGCCACTGACTGGCCTTGGCCTGTGTGGCCTCAGCATGGATGAATACCCCTACCAAGGGTATGTCATAGTGCACCTGGAATTCCCAGAGGAGGTTGCTGGGGTAAGAGAAGAGGTAGATACAGCTGCCTTAATATGCCCTGACCCTAAAGGGACCTCTGATGTGTCTTTGCTGATAGGGACCAACTCCAGTCTCTTCAAGGTACTCACGGATTACTGCAGAAGGCAGGCCGGGGACCAGTACCTGAATACCCTGATGATCCATACGCTTTGTGCTGAAGCCTACAGGAAAATTGAGAGCGCTAAAAGGGACACATCTGAGCTACCGCTTGGGGCGCTGAAGTACGCGGGCACGACCTCCTTAGTAGTGCCTGCAAGGACGGAGCAAGAAGTGCTCGTCATGAGTACCTGGCTGAAAGGCAGTAAACGGACGTTAGCAATGATAGAGCAGCCGATGGGAGGAGAGCTCCCTGAAGGAGTGCTGGTCCCCAGTGGAGTCATAACCCTACCTGCTGAAGCCCAGGAAAGGGTGACTATACTGATTGCTAATGAAACGAGTCGTGATGTTGTTATGAAGCAAGGACAAAAGATAGCAGACCTCTTTGAGCCTGAGTCGATTGTAAAACCCTAGTGTGAAACTCAAGTTCCGACAGTAGACCCAGCAAAGTTTGACTTTGGAGATTCACCAGTGTCTGAGGACTGGAAAGATCGCCTGAGGAAGAAACTTTGTGAAAGATGCAAGGTGTTCTCACTGCATGAATGGGATGTGCAAAAGGAGTAGAGCACAATATCAGACTACATGACTCTCGACCTTTCAGGGAGAGATCTAGGAAGATTGCTCTCTCTGAGATGGAAGATGTGCGACATCATCTTCAGGAGCTGGCTGCGAATGGCATCATTACAGAGTCCCGCAGCCCATACGCCTCACCCATTGTGGTAGTCCGTAAAAAGAATGGGAAAATCCGGATGTGTATTGACTACCGCACCCTAAACAGCCGTACTGTGGTCGACCAGTACACTATGCCTCGAGTGCAAGATGCCTTAGACTGTTTGCTGGGAAGCCAGTGGTTCTCTGTGTTGGATCTTCGCAGTGGATACTACCAGATCCCTCTGGGAGAAGAAGATAAGGAGAAGACAGCCTTCATCTGCCCATTAGGGTTTTATCAGTTCAAACGCATGCCCCAAGGGATTTCTGGAGCACCTGCCACCTTTCAACGTCTCATGGAGAAAGTTGTGGGAGACATGAATTTACTGCAAGTGTTAGTTTATTTGGATGACCTGATTGTGTTTTGGAAGAACCTTAGAGGAGCATGAAGAAAGACTTCTTAAAGTGCTTGATAGGTTGGAGGATTATGGTCTGAAGCTTTCAATTGACAAATGCCAGTTCTGCAGAACCTCAGTGAAGTATGTGGGTCACATCGTGTCCCAAGAGGGTGTGAGTACTGATTCTGATAAAATAGAAGCACTCACTACATGGCCATGTCCAAGTAACTACAGAGAACTCAAGACCTTTCTTGGATTTCTTGGATGTGTCAGTGGGGTTCTGTGGTCTCTGATAGGCGCCTTCCCCTGCAGTCTGTAAGAACCTTCACCTGCAGCCACTGGCTCTCAGAATTCTACCTTGGAAAACAACAACAGAAAAAACTAATCCCCATTGAATTCTTCCAGCCAAATGTGTCACTAATCTGTATAGACAAGAGCAAATGCACCGACACCTATGCAGAAAGAGGGCTTGGGAACTAACTTGAGCCACAGAGCCAGAGAATCATTACAAGTGGTGATTGCTAAGCTCTGTGTAGGGAGCCAGGCCCCAGTGAGGGGTTTCTGAGGGATGTAAGTGATGTATGGAATGGGTGCTGCTGGCTGCCTGGATAAAGCTGTCATAGCCCTGCAGGTCAGGTATCACTGAGCTGTCCTTTCCATGTTCTCTTTTACAGGTACATTTATCAGTTACAGTCTGCATTTATCCTGGCAATCCTGACATGTGCGGGGGCTGCTTTGTGCAGCTGGGGGTTTCTTGCACCATGTCTGGGGGGGGATGGAGTTAAACAGGAATATACTATCTGATACTTCCGATGCAGCTTTGTCAGGCTGGCAGTGCGATATCCAGTCAGTCAGCTCCACCAGATCCCATAGGGTAAAATCGATGGCCGTGACACCAGGCTGTGATGTAGAGCCAAGCTTGGCTCTCTGAGGAACAGGCTCCGTGGAGGAGTTCAGCACTTTCAGGAGCAGACCTGGTGTGGTGCATTAAAGTTCACAGGCTCTAAAGCCTGTCCGTACAACCTGGGAGGAGGAGGAAGGTTTAAAGCCTTGCTCACGTTTTCTCCTGTATTTGCTGGGTTGGCTCCTAGCCATTTCCCCCCATCTCAGCTCAATGGAGGGTCAGAGCCTGAGTGGGTGCCTCTTTAATGTGGGGATAACTCTTTGTTATCAGAGCAGCAGCTGGGCCTGTGCTCACCAGCGCCCAGGAAGAACGGGTTTGCACAGCTGTCCGACTCCTAGCAGTGCCATGTGCCAAGATAGACGTTCTCTAGTCCATGCTCCTTACCCTGGTTACCCCAAGCTCCGCAGGCGCAGATTGAAATAAACCAGTAGAGAGGAGCTAGGCGCAGCTAGCCCGAAATGGCCCCTGCGTGGCCAGCCAGGCGCACGGGTCCCTTTGTCTGTCCGAATGTTGCCGCATGCCCTCCCCCTATCACGCTGGGTCTGGAGGAATGGAGGGAACCCGGAACCCAGATCACAGGGAGCACCTGGGCTTTGCACGGGGGGCAATTGACTTGGCAATTGCATGGGAGTAGGAGTCAAGATCTGTGGAATGCCCCCTTGAACCATAAACTAGCTGCCATGGAGCCACATGGGGCCCCCTGAGCTCTCGCCTGGGGCTGGGGTACACGGAAGCCATGGGGCAAAGCCCGAGGGTAGAGCAGGCATGACTGCCCCTCCAACACCCATTGCATGGAGGGAAGCTGCTGGGGCGTTCCATCGTCCCAGGAGGAAGGGGCAGGAAAGCTTTAAATGACGACTTAGCACAATATTCTAACTAAAGCACCAAGATATTCTGCTGCACTGGGGGGAGGGATAGCTCAGTGGGTTGAGCATTGGCCTGCTAAACCCAGGGTTGTGAGTTCAATCCTTGAGGGGGCCATTTGGGATCTGGGGCAAGAATTGGGGATTGGTCCTGCTTTGAGCAGGGGGTTGGACTAGATGACCTCCTCCTGAGGTTCCTTCCAACCCTGGTAGTCTATGAGTCTGTGAGAATTAATGACAAGAGGAAGATCTGGGCCAAGATACAGAAAATCCTGTGGCGAAATCCTCAGGGGGCCATGTCCCTCCTCACCACCACCATGTAGAGGCCAATGGTTGCATTGCAGTGCCCACTGGCTCTCTCCCAGGGCCTCTTGCCCTCTGTCCCTCACAACCCTGGAGCAGCTCCAGCTTCTTGCAGGTGCCCAGGCGCTACTCCGTGCAAGGCTGGTCCCTTCTAGCAGGGGCTGCCCCAGAGGGTTCAGACACCCCATGGCCATGTTGACTGTCCCCAGCCCATAGCACCTCAGCTGCAGGGCGTTAGTGACAGGGAGGTGGTGGGATGTGCCCCTGGCGGTATTGGGCAGCAGGGTTTATGGGTGCCCAGCTGTGTATTACCCTCTGAGCCCGCTGGCTTCTGGTCTAGGGATGTTTAATAAAAATGCCACTGAATGAAGGCTACGTCTCTTGCCTGTGGCGTGGCTGGTGCTGGGCAGAGGGGCAGGCAGACACCCTTATACTTGCCCAGTCTGACCACTGTTTGCACAATATTGGAGCTAACATGAATAAAACGTTACCCCTGGGCAGCTCATATCTGGGTGCTTAAGGGGGACTTACGTGGCAAGTAGGTTTTGTCCTGAAGCTCTGCACAGGGGAGGGTTTCACTTTACAAGATGAAAAATAAAGCAATGGTATTGATGAGCGCCCTTCTCTTGTGCCTTTCTCTTTGCGTATGTTCATCAGCATGTGCTGTGTTGTTATATTTATTCAGTGGCCAAAGTCTGTGCAATGAGCTTTGCAGTCATATAAACCATACACTTTATAGAGCTTACCCTGCACCTGGGGGTAGGATGAAGCAAGTGAAGCAAACAGACTGTGCAGAGTGAGAGGGGAAATAAATTACACTGGCTGGTTTAAATGGGGAAAATATTGTTGCAGAATAACATCCCACAGGGAGCACAAGATCACGGACTCTGCCAAGGAAAAAGCAGAACGGTGGAGGTAGTTTGCTGGGCACTCTTGTTACAGGTTAGAAAGTATCTTAGCCTCAGCGACTATAATTAAAATCAGAGTTCCATTCACTTCAATGGGAGGTTTGCTGAGTATCAAAGAATCACACAACTCCACTGGGGTTTCTCAACAAAAATACTTAATTTGTATTAGACTGAGGAAAGTTTTCCACGAGTGAAAGCAGACTTAAGTAGTTCTCCCTCTTAATCATACAGTCCTTAGAACTCAGTGGATGTGTGGACTAGGATAACATTTACACTTTAATCAGATTCCTGTTCCAAACATCCCATCTGAGGGTACACTGAAGATCTATATAGTTTGCAGGAGTCAGGGATGATCACTGCAGAAGGCGATGTGAAGCCCAGTATGCAGACTGCAAATGGGCAGGCATGTATATCTGAACCTGAATACACAGCCCTGATACTGCTCTCATTCCTGTCAAATTGGAGATGCAATACGGACAAACTCTACTTTAGTCTGGAATGTCATGTTTTGTGTTTCTAGGAATGTCCTACTGCATTCTGTAATATAACAGATACACAATATTTTCCTTTCTTCTCCTCTTTCTGGAAGTGTCCCTCCCCCTCAAACCCACTTGCGGGAATCTGCTCTAAATCACCCAGCTGAGCAACTGCTCGAGACATTCGTTTTAATCTCACCCTACTTGAATACATCATTTCATAGCCTCTCTGTGGGAAAAAAATAAAAAAACTCCGCCCCACAGATTTACTGTTGTGATGAAGAGCCATACAGCATACGGTGTAGCCACCTGTGTCTCCTCGCCTCATTAAAAAAGAAAAAGGAAACAAAAGAGGAGTAGATTATTAGATGAAACTCTTAGTGAGCTTGGGAACATTAAAGTAGAGGATGGCTCTTTCCAAGAACTAATGATTAATACAGCTGTAACACCGATTAGCGTAGCTAATGGAATTAAGAGCCAAGCCATTACATTGCAGAGTAATGACAGGTTTCAGAGAAACAGCCGTGTTAGTCTGTATTCGTAAAAAGAAAAGGAGTACTTGTTGCCAGCAGGAGAATGAGTTTGTTTGTGTGTGTGGTTTTTGAAAAAGGGGGGGGTGGGGGGGGTGAGAAAACCTGGATTAGTGCTGGAGGTGACCCACCTTGATTATCATGTGCATTATAAAGAGGGGTTTCAAAGGGGGATGGGCTGTTGCCAGCAGGAGAGTGAGTTTGTATGTGTGGGGGGGGGGGAGGGGGAAGGGTGAGAAAACCTGGATTTGTGCTGGAAATGGCTCTACTTGATGATCACTTTAGATAAGCTGTTGCCAGCGGGGGAGTGAGGTGGGAGGAAGTTTTGTTTCATGGTCTCTGTGTGTATATAATGTCTTCTGCAGTTTCCACGATATGCTATGCATCCGATGAAGTGAGCTGTAGCTCACGAAAGCTCATGCTCAAATAAACTGGTTAGTCTCTAAGGTGCCACAAGTACTCCTTTTCTTATTGCAGAGTAAGAGAGTAAAGCTGCAGCAGGACAGCCTAACTCTTCACTGAATGTAGATGATATCGCACAGGATAACTGGAATAGAAACTAGCAACATTTCTGCAAGTGTCTAAGCACTTAGGCAGCATCGTTCATTCATATTCTACTCTCTGAGATCAGCGACCTCACTCAGAAGCAGCTATTATTTTCAAACTATCTGCCTGCCTCATCTCTCTGGCTGGGAGTAGTTGGACTTCAGTCAAGACCCTGAAGCCACAGAGATTCTAAAAGCTGCAGATGATATGCAGAGAACTCTGATGCTTTAAAAAGGCCCCTTGTTAATATTCTGGGAAGCTAGAAATTCAACTCACAATGGACTTGTCAGTAGGTGCTAAGGATAGGGCAATATAATAGGTGAAAACACAGTCACTGGGTTGTATCTCAATACTGAACGTTGACAATGAGATTGGGACTAAGATGTTTTTGTCATGCCATTAGACGAAACTGTGATTGTCATTTTGAAGGGAACGGTCTTTAGGAGAGTTGGTATTTTAAGACGAGAGAGATCCTGGAGGGAGCTCTGAATGGACTGGTATATCAAACTCTTTTACAAGCAACTTGCATCTTCTGTGACAATGTGTCTTTAGATTCTTACAAGTCTAGTCATACAGACCCTCTATCCAGAAAGCATTTAGCTGTCAGTGCTTCTTTCATACTCTTCGTGTTTGAAAAGATTTGGGATTTATTTGCTAGACAAGAGAAGTCTAGTGTCTAGAACCAATACTTTAATACATCGCTCATTAGTATTCTGCACATCTAAGTGGAATAAATATCTAATCTTTTGCCAGAGAAAGAGTGGAAAATCATTTGGCATAAATCACATGCATCAACAAGACCTAGTCCGCTAACACATGGGCATTTTACCTTTCCCCAATGCATATACTTCTTTTGCGAGTTCTGTCACTTGGATACTAACAGCTGCAATTTCAAGAGATAATTGTATCACAATGGAAGGAACCAAATACCCTTTCTGCAATGATAAATGGATTGTATGCCCTATGCATAAAATAAGCAAACTTGTAACCATGCTTTGTATATGTTTGGGGATTTTTCTGCTTAGTTCAGAGGATAACGTTTTTCCACAGTCTGAGCAATACCAATCTGTTTATAAACTCAGTTTGGCTTCACTTTTTTTTTTTAAATTCCCATGAGCAAGACAGTGATACACACCAGACTATGCTATTAGAAGGTGTGACAGGGCGGGCTGGGCCTGCAAAGGGTGTTAAGAGCTGTGTGTAAAGAGCTGTACACAAGAATCCATTTGCGGTGCACAACAACATGTGTTATTGGTCCTAGAAACCCCAGGAACTATGCTACGTGTTCCTGAGCACCAGCTACTGGCCGTGTATCTGTTAACTAGCTATTTACATATATAGCCATCCTAGAGTGACCAGACATCCCAAGATTAGGGGCTTTGTCTTATATAGAACCCTATTATCCCCCCCTCCCAATTTTTCACACTTGCTGTCTGGTCACCCTAAGTGTTCCACTCATTTATAGAGCACTCACAACAAGGGGTTAAAACCCCAGTGCAGCCTGCAGGTGGATCAGGTGACTGGGTCATTTGACACCAGCCTGGAGGCAGAGCTACTATAAAAGGCAGCCTTTTCCTCAGCAGTAGAGATTTGGGGGGTGGCTCTCTGGTAGTGAGGACTGTGTTCAGTTTAGGGAGAGTCAAGCAATGTCAGGAATGGGGGGCGAGGAGCCTGTGACTGCAACTCAGTGCAGTAAAGGGGGTTATTTGTGCAGGGAGAGGAAGAGTTTGTGCCTGGCATGGCCAAGCAAACTGATTACATTAGTCTTGTGTTATGCTCTAAATAAGAGGGAGGAATGTGATTAGGCTGCATGCAGGTCAGCAGAGAGTCAGAGGAAAAGTGGAGGCCTGGCTGGCCCGATGCTGGGATGGAGCGGACTGGCCCTCTGACGGTAGGTTACTACTACAGCTTTCGGCTCTCCATCTACTCCATTCCTGAGTCTCACTTCCACCACTCTGGCAGTGCAACAGGGCTGTGATATAGAGAGAGAGAGAGAGAGAGAGATAGTTCACTTAGATTTTCTTAACTTCACTCGATTATGTGCTACGGAGCTGTAACATTCCTGTTCATTATAATGCTTGGGGTTATGCCTCTGAATGTTTTCTCCTTTGCTAACCTTTCTCTGGTCCCCTTTAGTCTTGACCAATGACTGTGAAATGTCAACAACTGTAATGGCAGTCACTGCATACCACCATCTGGGGTGTCTCCTTTGCCTGCTCTTTCCAGAGCACTTGGTCACCATTTAAGCCTCTTTTGTTGGCTGGAGTGCCCTGTTTCTAGGACTCTTCTTATATAGACGGTAGAGTAGACAATAGAGCTGGAGAGGGAATTATGGACTAGCCCCAGAGGCACCTGAGCATTTTGTTTTACAGTTACAACACACACTGATCTGGCAAGGCAGGAGGATGCACAATGTGTGTTTCGCGGGTACCCTGGAATGTTGGTGTAGAATACCAAGGAAGGAAGTAGTAAGATGACACAATAATTAGTTGTGATTCTTCTCTCTGTTTGCCAAGTACCAAGAGGCCAGTGAGCTATTAATCCAGTCCTGACAGAGCTGAAGCAGATTACTGGGTGGCAAAGGGAAGCAGGGAGAGAAAAAGGCTGTAATTTATCAAAACACCAACCACTTCCTCCAGGAACTAGCGGTTTGGTTTCCTTGGAGCTGGGGTGGCAGAGGCACTCCAGAGTTTGCTTCAGCCGTTAAGTAGCTTTCACTAGTGATTTGATGCAAAAATGTAGCTACTAATTGCACAGTTAACTACTGGTCCCAGTACAGCTAGTTACTTTCTTCTTCTCCTTCGCTCACCTCAGTCACACTCCTCTCTGGCCCCATTTACTCCAGTATGTGTGTGTCAGGTCAATGAACATGGTCATACATGTTCCGGTTCCGTGACTAGTTCAGCATTTTCATGCTGTGTAATTGGGCTCATGCTACCAGCATTTCTATACTTAAAACTTCTACTGAAAATGGGTCTGGTCTGAGAGAGCCTGAGATGCTAATGAATCTGTGCTTGCTGAGCTTATAAAAGTGGGGGCTGGGCGAAGGTAATTCACATCACAAAGATCCAGAGAGAGACGTTCCCTGGCTTGGGGCTTTTGCATGCAGCAGGACAGCACATAATCCCTTTGCATACATACTGAGTTCCTAAGGCAAACATGAGAACACTCCAGGACACAGCCAGTATGCTTTTGTTGATAGGATAACGGGGTGTGTGTACGTGGGGAATAAGCATGAATAACTGTCCCCAGTGTCATGTGGACAGGCTCATATCTATGACTTGCACCACATTGCCATTCTAACCTTTTTTCGTTATATTAGCAGTTGCACAATTTGGTCCCCTCCTAGCCAGTATGCACACACAATTGAAAACAATGCAGCATGCTTCCACAGTGATTCTTGTTTTGCCTGTGTCTTGAAGTGTTCTATTAAACTGCTGCTGTGCCACCCCAGAAGTGTCTGCATTTTGTTAGTGGTTGATATATCCCATACCTATCTCACAAAGATTGTGAGGCTCTGTTAATATTTATGTAGCACTTTATTTTTGCAAAGGATAAAAAGCAGAGTGTGGACTGTTAGATGAAGGGCACGGCTTTTCCATTCAGACATTCACGAGATCTGTAGGGGGAAGTGCCTTTGAGAGCATGCCCAATTGCACTGGGGATGGGATAGGGAACAGATGCAGACCTCTAGGATTACATTTGAATCTGGTCTGGGGGGGCCTGTAACTGTCTGACCACTCTTTAGTGGCCTCACTCTAGATTTTACTAAACATCACAAACCCACAAGCACAGCTGGCACTAATGGCCTCCTTACTGGTAGCCTCAGAGGAGAGACTAAAAATTGAATGTACTATGGCAACTTAAGTCTCCTTTCTGTCACCAGTTCAGGGTAACAGCCCCTGTATTCTCGCCTCCATGGCTCACTGCAGGAGTTCTCAGGCAGTCTCAGATCTCCAACCATCACCTGTCTGGGCACTGGGCAGGGACACCTGTCCCTCTCTCTTCTGATTGAGGGGCTGTAAGGCTGCACAGCTTCCTGCCTTACGCTGTGATAGCCCTAGCAAGCCAGTCTGCCTAAAGGCCAACACCTGAGCTCTGCTTATGTCTATGGGCTATGAACTGCATATTGCCAGCAGTTACAAGTCCCCACACAGCTCCTTCTAACAAGAACATTTTTTTTCTTAAGGGAAAAGCATTACAGCGAACACACACACAACCACTAAAAGTTCCTATTCTCATGCTAACAGCATACGCATGGTCCCCCCTGAATCATGTGGAACCTTAGTAGGTCAAAGCCCTTCGTCCAGGGTGGAGGCCCCACAAAAGGCACTGTCCATTTAGTTGGATTAAAAAGGAGACCCTGAATCCATTTAAATGCTACGTATTTATGTCAGAAGGCCTTCCTTTGTTTCCAATGTCTGGAAACCCATTTGAACCAGAACATGCAAACCACCCTGGTGATGGCTCCTCTCTGGAGGCTCTTACAATGTGAGATTCAGATTAATCCCCTCTTCCTCTCCTGCCCCCGCTTTAGTTCCTGAGGGGAGTTGTGGTAGCCTTCTCCCGTGAAGCAGACACAATCACATGTACAGTGATAGATACTCAATACAGTGTCTCCCCAAAGACACGCAATATCTACCACGCTTTCACTGTCCGAGGTGGGCATCCCAGGCCAAAGCACTTTCTGGGGACTGGGGAAAACGTGTGCTGCTGTTGCCTGTAATATCTCTAGCTGGATAAAGGACTTCAGAGATTTCAAGGCCAAAAGGGATCATTGTGATCATCTAGTCTGATCACCTGTGTAATGCAGGCCAGAGATCTGCTCCGAAATCATTTTTGGAGCAGATCTTTTGACAGGAGTTCTCACAACAAAATTTTTGGTGGCCTCAGAGGGCAGCTACCAACTCCTACTGATGGCTGCTCTTACACTTTGTTCTAAAATAATTAACTTTAGGAAAAACAAATGAATACGTACCTAGACACGCCCAAATCATTGTAATGTATTTATTGCTAGCTAGTAAGTCTGCAGGTGTGAAAAGCGATATTAACTAATACACAAGTATCACTTTTCACAGCAGACTTACTCAGCCCTGCCAAGCCTGGGGAAAAATTAAGTCCTGGATGGGGAGGTGGATGGATAG
The DNA here is from genome assembly GCF_015237465.2 of Chelonia mydas. NCBI lineage: Eukaryota > Metazoa > Chordata > Testudines > Cheloniidae > Chelonia > Chelonia mydas. The sequence goes on from NC_051261.2 coordinate 1,201,339, forward strand.
GCACCAGGGGCAATGAGGGGCAGGGGCGGCAATGGGGAGCCAGAGCTGGAGCGGGGAGCCAGAGCTGGAGCCTGCAGCCAGGGGATGGGGCCAGAGTCTGAAGGCCCAGGGACCGAGCATGAAGCCTGAAGCCTCGTGGCCAGAGCCTGCCGCCCCAGGGCTGTAAGCCTGAGCCTCACCACCCCCAGGAATGTGGGGAACTCACTGGCTGACTGCTCCTCCAGCATTATGCCCCAGGTGTGTCAGACAGGGCCCAATCCCTGCTGGCAGCCCCAGCAACCAACAGCAAGGTGGCACATTCAGGAGCGACGGAGGGGGAAGGGCAGCTGCTTTGTCTCCCAATCACTGTCCATGAGAGTGTGACCGCAAGAAAAGGTCCTGGTGGCTGCATTTGAAAAACGCTGTTTTAGAATACCTAGCTGTTACCTAGGGCTTTTCATCTCCAAGTGCTTTACAGAGGTGGTCAGTGTCATTATCCCTAGTGTACAGATGGGGAAACTGAGGGACAGAGCAGGGACGTGACTTGCTCAGTGGCCAGTGCCAGGTGCCCCAGAGGGAATGAACGGAACAGGTAATCATCAACTGATCCATCCCCTGTTGCTCATTCCCAGCTTCTGGCAAACAGAGGCTAGGGACACCATTCCTGCTCATCCTGGCTAATAGTTATTGATGGATCTATCCTCCATGAATTATCTAGTTATTTTTTTAGCCCTGTTATGGTCTTGGCCTTCACAACATCCTCTGGCAAGGAGTTCCACAGGTTGACTGTGCGTTGTGTGAAGAAATACTTCCTTTTCTTTGTTGTAAACCTGCTGCCTATTAATTTCATTTGGTGACCCCTAGTTCTTGTGTTATGAGAAGTAGTAAACAACACTTCCTTATCTACTTTCTCTACACCAGTCATGATTTTATAGACCTCAATCATATCTCCCCTTAGCCGTCTCTTTTCCAAGCTGAAAAGTCCCCATTCTATTAATCTCTCCTCATACGGAAGCTGTTCCATACCCCTAATAATTTTTCTTGCCCTTTTCTGAATCTTTTCTAATTCCAATATATTCTTTTTGAGATGGGGTGACCACATCTGCACGCAGTATCCAAGATGTGGGAGTACCATGGACTTGTATAGAGGCAACATATTTTCTGGCTTCTTATCTATCCCTTTCTAAATGATTCCCAACATTCTGTTTACTTTTTGCAAATTTTGCCACCTCACTGTTTACCCCTTTTTCCAGATCATTTATGAATATGTTGACTAGGAGAGGTCCCAGAACAGCCCTCTGGGGGACACCACTGTTCACCTCTCTCCATTCTGAAAACTGAAAAATAGAGTTGCCACTTGTAGTTGGACGTATTCCTGGAGGTTTCATCACATGACATAATCTTTAATTCCAGGAGACTCCAGGACGACCCTGGAGGGTTGACGACCCTTTTTCCAAATCTTTTAGTTGGTTTGACTGTTTTAAATACTTAGGAGCGGTTTCTAGACTTTGCTCTTTGTCTCCTCCCAAGGAGGAAGCATTTTACAGGAAGGGAAAGTCCTTCCTGCAGGCAAGATACATTGCATCGAGTATTATTGCTTGTTTGGCATCTGCAGGTGAGACCAAAGAAAACCAGTTGGAAGGCTAATATTCAGGTAGGTCCAAAGAAAGCTGGTTTAAAGTTTCTGGGGTTTTAGGTTAGATTTCAATTCCACAGCATAAGGAGGACTGAGTGGTTTATTGAATGTCTGCCAGCATGCACGGTGGCAACCCAGGAGCTTGACAGTCTCAGCGTTTTGAAACATGAACGTTTGTATCCTTCCCAACTGGCCTCAAGTCAGGAATCTCTGTGACATTAAAGAGCGAAAACACAGTATAACAATATGGGTTGAGCCAAAGTCAGTCTGTATTTCCTAGAAGCGAAAGATACTGGGAATGAATTACTACCCCAGTCACTCTGATGTGTCTCTTTCTGTCGCATCGTAGGCGCGTTGTCCTGTGCAGGCAAATGGCAGACTATGGCATGGGACCTAGTCCAGCACGCATCAGGCCTACAAGATAACACACCTCACCAGTGCCTATAGCATGATAGAGGGCAGTTGGTAGGAACAATACATGCAGGTGAGCTACAGCATCAAGGGTGACTGTACAGAGAGCAGAGGAGGAAAATCCAGAGCGGAGAAGTCCAGACTAATGAAGTGAAAATCGGTAACAAAATACTCCTAACCCATTTTCTGCCACCGTCTTTTGGCAAAGTGTTTTTTTTTTTTTTTTCCAGTTGGGTTTGCCATAACAATACCTAGCTCTCAGAGCGCTTTTCATCAGTAGATCTTAGAGCAATCATAATCACGAACGTATTTATCCTCACAAAACCCATGCCATAAATGTGACCCACTAAGAAACCCCCCAACAAGGTTTTGTAGTTAATTGAATATTTGGTTTGGTTGGGGTCTGAAACACTGGGAGGGCCGGGGGTGGGGGTGGGGGGGGGAGGACGGACTTGTTTCAAAGTGAACATGTTTCAAATTTTTCAGTGAACAGAAATGTTGGAAAAAAGTTTCATCATTTGGATGGAAACATTTTGGTTGACATTTTCATATATTTGTTTTATTTATTTCCAAAACAGTTTGCTGAAATAGACCCAAATTCACAGATGGTTTTGATCGACCTGAAGCTGTTTGTTTGTTTGTTTTTTTATTGAAAGTTTTGCCCACCTGCACCCTCCAAAGGCATCTCTTGCCTGAGGGAAGGCTGGGTTTTGCTCTGGCTATGCCAATGGAGTGGAACAATTAGAAAGGAGCTCTGCCTTGTTTATCACATTAGACAGCCAGAAATCCAAACTTCTGGGATGCAATCAGCTCCCTAAGTTGACGTGCTCACATTCTGTATTGTCTTTTCCTGTCTCTGCTCTGTATTCCTGGAGCAGAGGAAACAAATGTCACATGCTTGGCAAGGGAAGATATAGTAGTAGCTGGTGTAGCTTGAATGTACAGCATATAATTTTCCTAATGGTCTTCATTGGGCATTACATGTCCTTTCCTCTGCTGTTGCTTATACAGAGATGAAATGACAAGTGCATTGGTTGTAACAATGAGAAGTAAGTGTTGCACTGTGCAGGGCTTGCATATTCCTTGGGAGGCAGAGAACGGTTAACCTGAGCTGTAGGATAGGAGTCAGGCTACTTTCTAGGTCTGTTCCAAATATTCAGCTTTTAAGAGAAAGGGGAAATACATGGCTGGGGCACACGGAAATACATTCCATTATGCCAGGCATAATAATATTGTGCTATTCACTGCAAAATTATGGGGGGGAGAATAGGCTAGCTTAGTGAAACTCCTGGGTGTATCAGTTTTATAATTCAAGAGGGACAGACCAAATTCTGTCAGGATAATGATCAACTAATTTCTCCTCCAATGTTATCTTTTCTTCCAGAATAAAACACATTTAACAGACACCAGTTAGAGCGGTGTCACTCACTTCAGACCTTGATCCTGGAACAAAAATATTTGAGTTTAGAAATTAGCTTTATTACAAAATAGGTTGGTGGGTTTATTTGTTCCAGGCAAATGGCTGGCTGGATGCAGATCATTAGAATGCCAGGCTGTCAGGTCGCAGGGTTTGTCTGACTCCTACACGTACTGCAGACTCTTGAGTACTTTCTAAATCAAGGCAAAATCCTTTGCTTGGAGCCTTTGCCTGGAGTTTTGCCACCCCCATCATCACCCTGAAACCAAATTGTTGTGAAAGAGACTTCCAGGATAACATCCGTTCTGAATTCAGATCTTCATCCTGTTAATGAATTAATTTACATTCAACAACAAGCGGCTTCTGAGCGGTCTGGGCCCATGTCACAGATTGCAGTGTTTCCCCACCCTGCAGTGGGCTTGCATTGGAGTGAATCCTGCCCATCCGGCTATTGGGGGGTGGGGTGGGGAGGGAGGGGATTGTGTGCCTTCTCTCCATTCGACCGGGTTCTTCTCATTGTCTGTTCCGAGCCCTCACTCAAAGAGGCCAATGTGATACCGAGTGTGACCACTTGCATAACACAGGCCAGAAGACTTCCCTGATGGGAGCAGATTTGTTAGAAAACCATCCCACCTTGGTATAAAGACTTCCAGTGATACTGAATCCACCACAACCCTTGGTAAGCTGTTCCAATGGTTAATTACCCTCACTGGTAAACGTTTGCGCCATATTTCCAGTCTGAATTTGTTTAGCTTCAACCTTCATCCACTGGATCTTGTGATACCTTCATCTGCTACATTAAAGAACCCTCTATTTTCAAATGTCTGCTATCCATGTAGATACCTGTAGACAGTGTTCCAGTCACCCTTAACCTGGTGAGCTCCTTTCACTATCAGGCATGCTTTCCAACCCTACTCTAGTCTTATAGACTCTCTTGAACTCTCTGCAGTTTTTCAACATCTGTCTTGAATTGTGGCTATCACAGCTGAACACTGCATTCCAGTAGTGATTGCACCAGTGCCAAATACAGAGAGAATATAGCCTCCCTTTTCCTACTCAGTATTCCCCTATTTATACATCCAAGGATCACGTTAGACCTTTTGGCCACAGTATTGCACTGGAAGCTCATGTTCAGCTGATTATCCACCATGAGCCCAAGTCTCTTTCAGAGTCCCTGCTTCCCAGGGTAGAGTCATCCATCCTGTAAGTATGGTCTACATTCTTTGTTGTGCGAGGTATGGTTTTACATTCAGCCATATTGAAATGCATATTATTTGCTTTTGGTCAGTTTTCCAAGCAATGCAGATCACACTGTATCAGTGACTTCACCTTTTTATTTCCAACATCCTCAGTCTTTGCCATCTGCAAACATTCAGAGAATTTTTTTTGTTCCACGTCGTTGTTAATGTTAAATAGTGTAGGGCCAAGATTCAATCCCTGAGGGACCCTGCTAAAACACACCTGTGTAATAATGATTCCCCATAGGTCTCAAAATGTATTTGTATATCTGTTCAGTTTTTAATCCATTTAATGTGTCCCATGTTGATTTTGTATTCTAGTTTCTTACTCAAAATGTCTTGTTGTACCAATGTTACGTCAATTCTCTTAGCTGGAGTGGCATCTGGACCTATTTCTTCTCTTCTGTTAGACTGACTCAAGCCCCATTCCAGTAGCTAGTTCTGTCTTCTGGGAAGGTCTGGTGTCGTGTTATATAAGGTCGATTTCTGGTGATGAATCTACAGTATGATACAACATAAAAGCAAGGAGGCTACATGAGGAAAATTACTGGTATTATCAGTCTGGCTTATGGCCTTGAAATCCATAAAATAGAGAGCTAAGGGCTGAAGTGCTTCATGTTTGAGTTCCTGTTTGCCAGGTTACCCCATGTCCACTCTTTAAATACCCTCCCACACATGTACATGGGAGGATTTGGGGAAGAGATGGGGCTCTTGTCTCTGCATTCCCTGCCTTTGGGAATTAAACATAGAATGGCTATACTGGGTCAGACCAAAGATTCATCCAGCCCAGTATCCTGTCTACCGACAGTGGCCAATGCCAGGTGCCCCAGAGGGAGTGAACCTAACAGGTAATGATCAAATGAAAGAAGCTCCTTCATCCTATTATCATTTATTTGTAAAATAAAAAACCAAGCCCCCCAGAGCGGTATCTTCTCTAAGGCAGCTCCAGCTGGACCTACTTAGGCTCCTTACAGTGCAACAAGCTACTGGAAACTTGATGGTCCATTGTGATCTTCGGGGGCATAATTAAAATGAAAATGGATAAAAATGGGCCCCAGGACAGTCACTTGGAGGGCGGATGAAGTTCTGTTGGTGCCTGGTAACATCTACGCATGTTCTCTGCCCCAAGTGATTGAACACGGGGAATGGCCTTTCCATCTTCCAGAGGTGGGGCTATCCCCACGCGGACCTGTTTGCCACACAGAGCAACAGAAGGTGCCAGCTGTTCTGCTCTCTTCAGAACCACAGACACCTTTCACCTCCCAAGTACGGGTCACCTGTTCTGTGTTCCTGCCCTTCCCTCTCGTACACAAGGTGGTCCTCAGGGTCCGGCAGGACAGGGCTTCAGTGATCCTCATCTGCAAGGCTACGCTGGTGCACTGGTTCACCACGTTGCTGAACCTATCAGTGGACAGGCCAGTAGCCCTTCCTGTGCTCCCAGACCTCAGCGCACAGGACCACAGCCAACTACAGCACCCCACCATGGAGTCCCTCCATCTCCTGGCATGGAAACTCCCTGGCTGAATCTGCTGGAACTGCAGTGATCGGACTCTGTTAGGGAAGCTCTGTTGGGGAGTAGGAAGCCCTCCACTCACACAGCGTACCTGATGAAGTGGAAACGTTTCTCCATTTAGTCCCTAAGAAAGGTACTGCCCCACAGCAAGCTCCTATTCCCCTTGTGCTAGATGACCTTCTGTACTTGAAACAACAAGGGTTGGCGATATCATCTATTAAGGTGCACCTGGCTGCCATCTGTACCTTCCACCCAGGCATAGCGGTTAGATTGGTCTTTGGACATCCCATTTTTGGCCTGTTTCTCAAGGGCTTGGATAGGCTTTATCTGCAGGTGAGGCAGCCCGTTCCCCAATGGGACCTCAACCTGGTTCTCTCTAGACTTATGGGGCCCCCCTTCAAGCCCATTGCAACCTGCCCTCTATCCTACCTGTCCTGAAAGGTGGCTTTTCTGGTGGCCATAACCTCAGCCAGAAGAGTCTCTGAACTCAGAGCGCTGACTTCCAAGCTCCCCCTACACTGTTTTTTATAAACACAAGGTGCAGCTATGCCCTCACCCAGCATTCCTACCCAAGGTAGTCTCACACCTTCATGTAAACCAGGACATACTTTCTACCGGTATTCTTTCCTAAAGCTCATGCCAGCAACAGAGAGAGTGCTCCATTCTCTGGAGGTCCAGTGTGCCCTAGCCTTCTACATTGAACCCACAAAGCCATTTCGTAAGTCACCACAGCTCTTTATTGCAATCGCTGAAAGGATGAAAGGGCTTCTCATCCCAGCACATTTCATCATGGATCACATCCTGCATCAGAGCAAGCTATGACTTAGCTAAGATTCCAGCCCCGGCATTGACGTCGCACTCCACAAGAACGCAGGCTTCTTCCGCTGCATTCCTCGCACAAGTCCCTATTCAGGACATATGCAAGGCAGCAACATAGTCTTCCATCCACACCTTCACCTCACACTATGCCATCACCAAACAGGCGAGGGACGATGCGACCTTCAGCAAGGCAGTCCTGCAATCAGCAACTCTGTGAACTCCGACCCCTTCTTGATGGAAATTGCTTGGGAGTCACCTATTGGAATGGACATGAGCAAGCACTCGAAGCAAAAAATGGTTACTTACCATCTCGTAACTGTTGTTCTTCAAGATGTGTTGCTCATGTCAATTCCCAGTTCTGCCCGCCTCCCCTCTATCGGAGTATTCCGGCAAGAAGGAACTGAGCAGTCCTATATACACCGCCATGAAGGCGCCACTCAAGGGGGCTCCACAGCCGACCCGACGGTAGGGTAAAACCTTCTGATGATTGTGCATGTGGTGCGTGCACACCTATTGGAATGGACGTGAGCAACACATCTCGAAAAACAACAGTTACGAGATGGTAAGTAACCGTATTTTTCTTACAGGGAAAGTGAGAGGCAGGGATGGGCCTTTCTACAATGAAGGAGATGATTTTCAGTATCCTAAGGAATGTGTGTATGTATGGAAACAGAAATAATTCCTCTTTGGTTTTGTTTTGCTTCTTCAGAAAAAAGATAATCAGACCCAATAGTTCTTTTCAAGGCCCCCCCAGGGTGTCAGGTCTCATTGAACAGGTATTGATAGGGGTAGTGAACCATTGAGGCCAGCATCCTAGCACAGAATTCTGAGTGAACAAGAAACTCATGCTTTCACAATTTGCAATTCAATCTGACACGAGCAATTTGTCTCATTTAGACTCTTACCACAAACAGTGCTAGCTTCTCCAGTGATATGAAAGGTCTTAATGTGAAAGCGCACGTTAATGTGTCTGATTTTGTCTGAAAAAGCACAGTATTAAGTCTATTTTAATTGCAACTTGCTATTAGCACATTGAATTAGGTAGGTTAAAGTGAATTGCTCTGGTTAATGTGAGCTATCCAAGAGAGGCTGCATAAATGCTATCTTACCAACAACTCATTCTACATGATTGAGAAGAGAGGTGGCAGGTTACCTTCTAGCCAGATGTGGAAAATCTCATCTCTTCCTTATGAAGATCCAAATCAGAACATGGAGAAAGATGGTCTTCCAGAAACTGCAAGAAGAAGAGAAGCTGGTTGTGCGGGGCAGCTTTCTCCAGGGTGAAATGTATGCTGGCATTGAGGGACAGCCAAATGCTGACTGACCACCTAAGAAGCAGTGTGGAAGCCTGGTGCTGGCCCTTGGCACGGGGTGTATTTTGCCATCCATGAGGATCGGGGGTTCGGTGCAATCTCAAATGCTAAATCAAAGCGACTCTTCCAAGGAAGGCCTTTAGATGTTCAGAAAAGCGCTTCTCTCATTCTTTTCATCCTTCGCATGCTGTTCTGGGCCTGCAGTCACCCCACTGGAAGAAGGAAATGGGCTGTGTTTTGGGTGTCTTAACAGCAGCCATATATTGGACAGTTTGTGTTCTCTGAAGCAAACCCTGTAAACTAGGAATTTTTGTGCCAGCAAATGCCAGAAATAAAGAGCCTTTCATCTTCACGTCTCTTCCAGAAAATATCCTGTCTTGCATCAGGTGTTTCCATGAGTACTGCACAGAAACAATGTAACTGAGGCGGTAAATGCACATTCCATAGGCGTTACTAACCCTAAACATTCACATAAATCAGTGAAATCCTGTTGCTCACAGAATGTAGTGTGAGCTGCGCAGCATGCAGTGCTGTTGAGAAGGGAAATCTGCAGTAGTTTATAGGCTGTTTTTAGAATCCAAGCATGGAGTAGCCAACGTCCCTTGGCTTTGGTGTAATTCCTAATAACCCCCTCCTGTGACTGCTGCCCACAAATGCACTTTTCTATTCTCCCAGCAAGCCCCTCCAACTGCTCAACTGAGAGGCTGAAGGTTGGGCAAATATTGTCAAAAGAAAGTAATTTTTCCTGAATGGACTGAAAGGTGTTTGCCTGCGTCCTGTGCTCCCTTCACAGCTAAGGGCTGCTCGTGATACCCAGGGCTGAAGGTAGATCCCCGAAATCAATAATTCATCTTGTGGAATCAGGGGCTACACAGTAGAAGTCCTGCATGTGCTCAAAGAGAACAGGACACCTGCAGAGTGTCTCAGAAATCTCTACCTGCTTCAACTCCATCAAACTGAGGTGAAAGCATCACTTTGGCTGGGTCTGTTCACTCCCTTTGTGTCTGGAGGAGTCATAGCCCTGTCTTTGGCCAGGGCCGGCTCCAGGCAACAGCTTTCCAAGCAGGAGGTTGGGGCGGCATTCAGAATGGGGCGGCAGTCCGTGTCCCGTAGCGGCAATTCCATGGCAGCTCCGCTGCTCTTCCGGGTGCGGTGGCAATTCGGCGGCGACTGCTTGGGGCGGCAAAATTGGTAGAGCCGCCCCTGTTTTTGGCATCAAAGTCCGTTTTATTATTGTCTCACATAAGACACCTCTGTGCCCAGGCTTGCTGTTCTCTCATACCATACCACTGCTCTTCAGAGTGAAAAACACTCTCTTCTTCAGCTCAGATACACACAGTGAAGGGATGCCGCAAACACAGCAACCACCCCAGAGTGTGCAGCATCCCATCACGCTTTGGAAACCCACAGGTGTTTGTGCAGAGTTCCCTCTGCACCCTGCTAGTCCAGGTGGGCTTGGAGCCTCTCAGCAGGGAGACACCCATTAAATGGGATCACTACATCTCAGAACAAACCCCAGTTCTGCATTGGCACAGCTCGAGCTGGCATTCCCATCAGAGCTTCCCTGTCCATGCCAAGAATTTTAGTCGTGGTCTTTCCCACAGAAATATCCTCAGATGCTCTCTAGCTGGCTGCTGCTTGTATTCAGACACACAAGTTTCTCCATCACTCGAACAAATATCAGTGATTTTTAGAAGCAATGGACATTCATGTTTCTTTCCTGCTGCCTGCATTCAGAAGAGGGAAAAACTCAGGCCATGGCTTTCCCTTGTATGTGGTTGGTAGGGACATGAGGATTTTAAGTTAGTGAAGTCTTAAGATGCATCCATCCATCCAAAGGAAGAGGAATAGACACGGGTTCTGGAAGCCAAACTTCAAAGTTTGGCATAATCAGTACTTAGACTCTTGTCAGTCTGTACCCTGGGGATATGCCAGCTATTTGGGGCCATGCTTTATTACTCAGGGATGTACCTCCTATGTGGTGGACACTTTCCAAACACTCCAGACATGGTCCCTGCTTCAAGGAGCTCACGGTCTAGGGGAAGGTCAGCCTGAGGAAAAGCTTTCCAGGTTCATTGACCCAGAGCAGCATCCCAAAAGCCAATGGAAACACTCAAAACAGCTTTCAGAGTAGCAGCCGTGTTAGTCTCTAAGGTGCCACAAGTACTCCTTTTCTTTTTGCGAATACAGACTAATAAATTTATTTGAGCATAAGCTTTTGTGAGCTTCAGCTCACTTCATCAGATGTGGCCACTGAATGCATCCGATGAAGTGAGCTGTAGCTCACGAAAGCTTATACTCAAATAAATGTGTTTGTCTCTAAGGTGTCCCAAGAACTCCTTTTCTTTTTACTCAAAACAGCAATTTCCTTTACAGAGCACCCCTCACTCCAGAGTTTCCCAGCACTCTGCAGGCAATAACTTATTAAGCCTCACAGCATTCCTGGGAGATGGGGCCCCATTGTACTAATGGGGAAGCAGATGTGCTCGCTGTCTCAGAATTACATCTAGGAACTACCAATATGTGAAGCTGGCTGTTGGGTCCACACCCGCTTTTAAACTAGCATCTGCAGATTTGGTGATTTACTTATACTATATTGTTTTATGGTCCGGATACGGAATTGCAGCCTCTGCTGCCTCTGAATGCCAGGCTCCAAGTCTTGAGGATACTGGTGTCATAGGAGGCAATGGCTCTGGTATGTGCTCTTCTGCCTTGTCTAGCTCTGCCTGCTCAAGTCTCTTCTCAAAAGAAGCCTTGTTTGGGTGGGGTTACAAATGAGTCTGATTTCAGAGTAGCAGCCGTGTTAGTCTGTATTCGCAAAAAGAAAAGGAGTACTTGTGGCACCTTAGAGACTAACCAATTTATTTGAGCATAAGCTTTCGTGAGCTACAGCTCACTTCATCGGATGCATTATGCTCAAATAAATTGGTTAGTCTCGAAGGTGCCACAAGTACTCCTTTTTCTTTTTTCAAATGAGTCTGAGCATCTGACAAACACATCCCAATAGCTCTGTTTGTAGCCAGCTTCCCCACTGCTGATGTTTAGGCCACCTGCCCCTATGTATCAAGCTATCCACAAACCCAGCAATGCTAAGGAAAGAATGCATGCTTTTGGCAGAGCAAGCCGGGCTGGAAAGAACAACATTTTGGAGGTCTGCATCAACTCCCTGAGTCTCTTAATTTGCAAAGCATCTCCTCAATTGTGAGTTTAGTATGCTCCAGTTTCACACATTACTGTACAATAAGGATGTAGTGGATCCAGAGTCTCTGATTCTCTATAGCACCCAACACTTGTTGTTGCTGAAACTCTGTTTCAGCCACCAAAATCCTCTTTGTATAATATTGCCTTCCTCTCCCTGCATGGATTGTCAGCAGGGCTGGAAACTAGGAACTTCAGAGCTGCACCAGACTTCTTACTGCTTCAGCTAGAGAAACAGTTCCATTCAGAATCCAAGGCCATCATTGACCATCTGTCTGACCCCCTGTATCGCACAAGCCAGAGACCTTCCCCCACAATCCTTCTTAAAGCAGAGCTCTGTAAAAAACACCCACTCTGGATTTTAAAACTGCCTGAGGTGGAGAATCCACCACAACCCTTGGTAAATTGTTCCATGGGTAATTACCCGCACTATGAGAAACATACACCTTATTTCCAGTCTGAATCTCTGGGAGATTGAAGAGCCTATTAAATATTTGTTCCCCATACGACCGTAATCAAGGCAGCCATTAACCTCCTCTTTTTGTGAGGCTCCAGGAGCTCAATCTATTTAACTTAACGCTATGAGGCGTGTTTAAGTGGTAGCAGTAGTAACCTGTTGCCCTCTAGTGGCCCCAGCAGTAGAGCACTGGTAGAATGGCAACGTCTCCTCCTCTTGTGGCCTAGCCACTAGAGGAGGAGATGGTGCCGTTCTGCCAGTGCTATACTGCTGCTCCCAAGATAACTGAACTCTTTTCAACTCTACCAACAAGTCAGTGCTGCTCCTGAAAGGAGCCAAGACAGCAGGCTTCCTTCTGCCTCTATCCTGAGCCAGCTCCCTGCATCATCATTACTAAGGTGCAAGAGCCTTTGAAAAGCTATTTACAATCTGGAAGTTCCAAACACGATGCTCTTCAGAAATTAAATCAGAAGCATTAGGCTGTTCAAGTGCATGCTCCTCATTACCAACATATGGTCCCCTCTCTCTCTCTTCTCCCCCCCATGTCCCCCCAAAATACCCATTGCCATGCTGTCTGGAGTTGCCAGAGCGACTACTCTCCAATCACAAAGCCTCTCTAGTTGGGATAAAAAAGAGACCAAAACATATGGTGCCCCTTTACAAAAGAGCAGATAGACAAGGTGAGCCGACTGGCAGATTTACTGCCTGGCAATTTCCACAGCAGAGGAAGGTTAGGTTGGAATTTTAAAGGCAAAGTGGAGGAAAGCTAAATACTCAGAGATGAGGGCTTGTCAGCCTCTTTGCTCAGTGTTTTTTTTAGTCCCAGTTCCTTGTATTTGCTGAGAAACCTCATTTACCCCATCCATACTTAAAGCAACTAATGAGCTCTGTGTGCTGTGCAGGTGAGGGTTAGCTAGAAGTAGCCTTTTGACCTGTTCACTTCTGGTTTCATGAGCATACAGTTAGCAAGATTTGGGTGGCTAGGTGTTAGACCTAGGGAATGAGCAGAGTCCGGTAAATGAAAGAGACGCTAGGGAAGATCTGTGATTGAATTATGATTGTGACATAGGCAGCCCTTCCCTGAGGCCCTTAGAAGCTCTATCTGCAAATGGCTAGGCTTTCCACTAGCAGCCATGAATAATGCAGCATGATTGCAAGAGTTGATTAGAATGAACTATTCTGGTAAAACCCCCTTCTGGGAATTGGGCTCCATTGTAGAAATACTGTGTATTAGGCAGACTAATACGCTCATTGAGATCAAACCCAAGCAAAGTGTAATACTGTGATGTGCAGCTGATGTCACCTTGATGAGCAAGGTGGAGTAGTGGGGTTCTGTGGGAACCACCACCACACTGATACAGGGGCAGTTCCCTGGCTCTGTGAGGAACAATGTCCCAGCTAATAGCAAGTTTGCACATGACACCCCAAAGAAATTCTCCAAATGATACAGTGCTAGGGCAAGATGATATCCCAGGCCAGTGAAACCGAATTAGGAAGGCAAATGAAAATCACCTTGTGTCCCATCCAGAGGGTGCAGGAATTGTGTGGTATGTAACGCATGTTTGTAATGGCCTGCAGTCTGGTTTGGATGCTTCGTGCTTTCCAGGCTGTCTGCAATGCAGCGTCACGTCAGCTAATGAGATTGACAAATAGCATAATGTGCCGCAGTCCTGCCCAGGATAAGCAGTGTCAAGGGTTGCTGTCATGGTGACGGGCATCTCCCCATCTGTGTGGTCAGGGCACGGATAAGGCATCAGAAGACCTGGGTTCTGTTCCCAGCTCTGCCACTGAGCTGCTGGGTGAGCTTGGGCAAATCACTTTCTCTTCCTGGGCCTCAGTTTCCCCTCCCATCCAGTGTCCGTCTTATTTGTTAAGACTGAAAGTGCCGTCTCTGACTAGATGTACAGGCAGTGCCCAGCACAATGGGGCCCTCATCTTGGCTAGGCTCTCCAGGAGCCGCTGTAATGCGGTGTACAAATACGGATAGGGTCAGAGGCTGCAGCCTCGGGTCACAGGAAGCACCTCAGCTCAGTTAGAATACAGTTTTTTAGCCAACTGAAGCTGTGCTTGGCCTGGCCTGAGATTTTTTTAATGGCTGTATAATGGCTGTCCCTTGATGTTGGGTGCTCAGCATGGGGTTTTGTACAGTGACTGGAGTCAGAAGAGATATAGCATCTGTTTTTTAAAATGGGATTTTGGAGCCGCTGACTTAAATACAATCCAATTTGCAAGGATTCATGAAGAACAGTGATGGCTGAGCTGATAGTGTTACCTCTGCACCTCCCCCGCCCTTCCAAACGTGGGAGTCCTGGGGGTCCTGGCTCATTACACTCCATAAATGATTTAATTAGTTGGCAGGACAGATGTGGAAGGATGAGTCTGAAGAAAGGGAGGGGTCCCATCGCCACCTAGAGGAATTCTAGTGAACCTCATTCAAATGGCTGTGGAAAAGCAACATCCGGGCAGGTATTTACCACAATAAGATGAGTTGACTCCTTGAGACACTAAAAATAAAACCAGTGTACGGGTCTGAGCAGTGGTTGTAGGGGGGTGGGGGAGAATGTTGACCCCTTTGTGTCAGTTAGTAAAACAGAATGAGGGAGGCAAACTGACTCAGATGAAGAAAAGCCTTTGCCCAGGATTCAGACTAACTCCCCAAGTCTCTGCCCACTATCCAAAGAGGCCTGTCTACCGAAGCATTGTTGGACATTATGGTATCTGCCCTGCCTCTCACACATTGGTGAGATAGAGAAACTTGGGATATGTTGCAATTTGAGCAGGAAGCCGACTGGTTTCTTTTTCACAAGAAACCTGGGTTGACCAGAGAATATTTGCAAAATTAGGATTTTTAAACAATGCTGACTTCCTCAACAGATATTAACTCGGGAGAACAGGAAGCTTTTTAGTCCATGGTATCTAATTCAGGTGCACTGCTAGCATTCAAAATGCATTCCCCAGAAGTGGGTTTCTGGGGTGAGAGAGAAGTGAAGCAGTTCTGCAGAGTGAAAAAGGAAAGATGGGTAAAAGAGTCAAAAAATGCAAAGGACTGACCTTGGTGCATGGCTGGTTCTTACATACTTCTAATGCTCTGTCCCCTCTTTTATTAAAGGAAAGCGTGGACCTGGGAGAGATCATGTTTTCCCTTTGTTATTTGCCAACTGCAGGTCGCCTCACCTTAACAGTCATTAAATGCAGGAATCTTAAAGCTATGGATATTACCGGCTACTCAGGTATGTGTTCATTTGCTCAAAGAGTTAGTGTCATTCCCTTTTACTTAACCCACCTGGCAGCTTGCTGGCTTTGATGCTGTGCTAGTTTGTGTTGTTTCTGAGGTGCCCTGATAAAGGGTGTGGGGTGTTTGTGTGTACACACAGATATGGAGCTGTACTCACAAAGCTTTAAAAATAAAACTAACTTGGAAAGCCAGTCCCAGGAGAATGAGAGGGGTGCTCGACCCTCCCAGGAGCCACGCGCCACTCGGCCCAGGGAAGTGGGGACAGTTATGGTTCCTCGTTCTCTGCTGGGCATGTCGTGCTGCATCACCAGTTACAACAGTGCGGTACTGGTGGATTGGAGCTCGGATATGTCCCTCCACTTCTCTCGGCACTCCCGGGGCCTGGGGAATGATGCAGGCACTGGCTCCAGCCGCTTTTTGGAGCAAGGACATTCCCCTCCACCTAGGGAAATTTCTGCTAGCCACCTGCTGCCAGAATCTAGACTATTTGCCTGAATAATCTGACCCATGATGAGCAAACGTGTGTGACCGGGAATTCCACTTCACACACTGCCCTAGCACTCCAGTGTGAGAAAGTTTAATCAGCTAGCAAGGTTTTGTGCGTTCATAGTTCCAAAAACCAAAATCTTGCCTGGGAACTCACCATGCACAAACACTAGTGTTTAACATGAAAGCCAGCCAAGTTTCTTACCTGGAGGTCTAATGGAAGTACTTGAATTCTTCTGCCAAACCTTTTAATAAACAGGTTTCAGAGTAACAGCCGTGTTAGTCTGTATTCGCAAAAAGAAAAGGAGTACTTGTGGCACCTTAGAGACTAACCAGTTTATTTGAGCATAACAAAAGCTTATGCTCAAATAAATTGGTTAGTCTCTAAGGTGCCACAAGTCCTCCTTTTCTTTTAATAAACAGTAACACTAACTGAAGAGATCTCTGAGCACACTCAGCTCTGCTCAAATGGAACCTGCTGCAGTGTGAAATGTCTGAGAATCCCAGTTTCAGATGGAAGGCAGCTTAGTAGCTCTGCAATAACATGCTGTTTGTTTACTGGAACTTCAAAATGCATTGAGATTTCCCCAGCAGTCTACCCAGCAACCAAGCTGTGCTCGTAACTTAGAGGCACTCTGCCAAAACCAGCCACTGGTGAAGCAAGTGACAGCTGCCCTACCTCCTCTTCTTCCCCCTGCCCTTTCGCACCAAGAAAAAGGGCTGTTAAATGCCACTTCTTGCTATCAGGCCCCTGATGTGACAGCCATTTATTTCCTCGCCACTTAAACAATAAACTTGTATGTGCAAGTTATGGAAACTTTCCTAGAGAATGGTCCTAGAAATAGGATATTTTTGGCTAAGATACAAAGGCATTTTGCTGTATCTAATTAGACTGTATCCTGAGTACCTGCTGTGTGTGTGTGTCTGTCTGTCTGTCTGTCTCTCTCACTCACTCACACACACACACACACACACACACACACACACACACACAGAGCGCTATGGCAGCAAAAGATCTCTGTAAATTAAGTTACACTTCATATTTTGATCTTCAAGGTGGCTGTGTTACATTTTTACTCTGTTCTACGAGTGTTTGAAGTTGTTGTTTTTGCTTCAGGAAATGTTTTGGGGTTGCTGTATTGTCAGATGCATTTGCAGATTCAGTTCAGCTCCATTGTGCTAGGAGCCGTACAAACTGGTAGGAAGACCAGGTGGTTTCCCCAAAGAGCTGACAATGTAAAATGACAAAAACTAAACAGGGATTGAAAGCAGTGGGATGAAGGTGAAAACTGGCACACTGCTGGCTTGTTCTGTGGAACATTCCCTCCGCTTGGAAATACAGTGAGGATTCTATGGTAGGCACATGGCACCTTCCTGAGGTAACTTAGACACTGATGTATCAAGGCAATGTCAGGATGAAACCTAATGGGAGAAAAAGTACAATGAAAGATTCTCCTTAAGACACTGACAGTTACTCTGAACTGATACAGACGGCAGCTGAACTGTCTCATCGTTGCAGAGAAATGAGTCATTGCTGCTACATATCCTGTGTAACTCATTGGCAAAATGTATGTTGGGTCCCATTCTATTAGTGGGTCCACTACAGGATAACAGTCTACTACTTCTACCAGCTTCATGGAGTTACTCCTTTAATTAAAGGGGTAGAAGGCTTTACTTTGGTGCTGAAGATCCTGGTTTCAAACCCTGCTGATGACCCATGTGGGCTGAGTTTATTACACATTCACTTCCCAGTGGTGAATTGGTGAAGAGAGCAGTTCTTTTGGGGCCCCTTCTCCCCTTGGTCAAAGTAAGTAGAGTTCTGTCAGGTCAAATGTCTTATAATTTTCACTATAACCAGGGAAATTTGAATGGGGTTCTTGTTCATGCCATTCCTGCATTCTACAGAATATGGGTTTAAATAAATTTTCTTTTTGCAGCAAAAAATAACCTCCCTTGTTTAATCTGTTTGCTGCTCACTCATGTTCCTGAGCCCTGAGCTACTGCTGTGGGACAGAAATTGGAATATTTGCAGGTAGAAGAAAAGGGTGGAGTTGTTTTTTTTTAAATAAATTAGCTGCATGGAATGGCCTCTTATAAACATCCCACAGAGGTGGTGTTATGCGTTGTATTTACCTCCTATAGGACAAAATGATCCTCCATAAGCAGTAGGTTTTTCCCTTCCACTCTTCCTCAGATCCGTATGTCAAGGTGTCTCTGCTCTGTGATGGGCGGAGGCTGAAAAAGAAGAAAACCACCATTAAGAAAAACACTCTTAATCCTACCTACAATGAGGCGATAATCTTTGATATTCCCCCAGAGAACATGGATCAAGTTAGCCTGCTCATCTCCGTCATGGATTATGATAGGTAGGTGGGAGCTTCTGGAGAGCAGAAAGAAGGGACAAGCCCATTCGGCCTGGTTTTCATGCTCCATTCCAAATCGCCTTGGTATTGCTGCCTGGATTACACAGCCAGTTTGTGTCAACATGCATCCCATAACGATGCATTGCAAAATGTCATGGACATTTAATGCTATGGATAATTATGTTGCTAGAAACATGAGAACAATAAACCTGATCCTTAGGTTTTAAGTAATTTTCTCCTTGAGTGAGCATATATGCCCCATAGCTGCAGAGTGTTGAATGCATTTCATCTGAGCCATCATCCCTGTTAGAAGGCAAACCACTTCCTCCAGAGTGGAGCCGTTCGTTTCTGAGGGATTCGTTTATTAGTGAGCCCCAAGCACTTATTCTCACTCCTCAGTTATCAGAACACACATCCATTGGGATCCTGTCTGTTGACCTAGTCTGGAAGTCAGCCCAACATACAGAATCCCAAAAGGCCTGTAATTGGATAAAACCATCAGCATGATTTTTATTTATATTTTGGTAGCTCCTAGAGGCCTAGCTGCAATCAGGGCCCCATTGTGCTGGGAGCAGCACACACGTTGCAAGAGATAGTAAGAGATTGTCTTAGCAGTCCACAGGAAATTTCCAGTACTCGTAAGCAGTATGGCTGTATAGGCAATGTGCACATACACTTTCTAGTCAAAATAATGACGCCACTTTCCCATTGCCTTTCAGAGTTGGTCATAATGAGATCATTGGAGGTTGCCGTGTGGGGATCAATGCCGAGGGACTGGGCCGAGACCACTGGAACGAGATGCTGGCATACCCTCGCAAACCGATTGCACACTGGCACCCATTAGTGGAGGTGAAGAAATCCTTCAAAGAGGTGCTTGAAGTCAATTACTTCCTTTGACTGCATGTGCCACGCATGGCTGAGCTGGTGCAAGGATTGCAAAAAGCTTCTATTCTCAGTTGGGGAGTTTCTGAGATGGGCTGAGTGGAGCTTTTTGCTGGAGGTGGACCCCAGAGAACCAGCATCTCTGCTCTGGCTTGACATAGTTCCTTGGCTGGCAAGCAGGAGTGGAAAGGAATGGAATTTACAGATCAGGTTGTTTTTGTGGTTTTCTTTTTTTTTTTATCTGAGAGAACAGACAGGAAAAGGGAACACTGCTGTGATCCAGAATAAATACCCCAGGCACACCACATGTTTCTACTCTTAACTGCTCCAAACATCTTTGGAGAGCATTTCGCTGCATCTTTGTATCCCTCAATATGGTCACTGAACTTGAAAAGGCTGGACAACTTCCTGACCATCCACAAGGTTTCCCTTTCCCTCGCTCTCCATTTCCTCCCCTTCCTCCCGCAGGCTCCTGGTCTCCTTTGCTATCTGTCTAATTTGGATGGTAAATCCCAAGAGGTGCAGTTGCCAACCTGCACAGTGCCAGGCACATCAAAGGCACTTTAGTGATGATAAACAAAGCCACCATTTACAGCTATGCCATCTAAAGCAATAAAAACTATAACATCCCCACCCTGGCCGGGGCCAGGACAGCCCGCGTTCCCCTCCTATGCAGCATTGCCCAATGGCTAGGTGTGGTATAAGGAGTATTTTGTTGTCCTCTGAAGTGTCAGAGATTGAGCTCTGCTGGTGGCCAGATGCTGGGCCCCATGGATCACAGCAGTGGCCTGAACCAGTATGTGTCCATTGAAACCTGGTCATCTATCACCAAGATTCATAGATTCATAGATATTTAGGTCAGAAGGGACCATTATGATCATCTAGTCTGACCTCCTGCACAACGCAGGCCACAGAATTTCACCCACCACTCCCACAAAAAAACCTCACACCTATATCTGTGCTATTGAAGTCCTCAAATTGTAGTTTAAAGACCTCAAGAAGCAGAGAATCCTCCAGCAAGTGATCCGTGCCCCATGCTACAGAGGAAGATGCTTTAGAATACCATAAATCAGGAGTCAGTAGTGTAAAACTGGTGCAAGTCAGACTAGAATCAGACCCAGAGTCATCTCTGATATGGAATTTGTTTGACAATAGCAGTGGTGGGTGGTGAGCTGTGCTGTGAAATATACCACTCAGGCTAAAACTGCATGTCACACACCCCCTCTGGCAGCAATATAGGAGTTATTCCTGTCTGCTGGGCTGGCATTTAGTAGCTGCTAAGTTTCAGGATAAATATGCAGTATTCAGTGATCCATTAGCCAGGAAGCTTAACCTCCTCTGCAGTATCAGTAGCAGCCACACAGCACCTGGTTCCAGCTGTCACGTCTGATGCAGGAGGATAGAATCATTTCTCCATTTGGCAGTTTGCATGATTTTATTCCATTATATTTAAGACCCAGATTGCAGTTTCAAGGCTCAGTTCCTATAAAATTTCTGATAACAAACCAGGAAAAATTCAATTATTTACAGGAAAATTCAAAGAAACAGGCACAATATGAAACCCACTTAAAATGGAAATCAAAACCCACTGCTGGGCCACCCAAATGTTGAAAACAAAAAATCAAATGCATCATTTCACCCTAATGCTGGGCAGATCAGGGGGACAATTATGAAAGCCCAGCATCATCGAGTCCTGTATTCTTGCCACAACTCACTACACACAGCCAGCAAGCAAATGGTCCCTTTTCATAGATACTAAGGTCAGAAGGGACCATTATGATCATCTAGTCTGACCTCCTGCACAACACAGGCCACAGAATCTCACCCACTCCTGCGAAAAACCTCTCACCTATGTCTGAGCTATTGAAGTCCTCAAATCGTGGTTTAAAGACTTCAAGGAGCAAGAGAATCCTCTAGCAAATGACCCATGCCCCATGCTACAGAGAAAGGTGAAAAACCTCCAGGGCCTCTTCCAATCTGCCCTGGAGGAAATTCCTTCCCGACCCCAAATATGGCGATCAGCTGAACCCTGAGCATGTGGGCAAGATTCACCAGCCAGATACCCAGGAAAGAATTTTCTGTAGTAACTCAGATCCCACCCCATCTAACATCCAATCACAGGCCATTGGGCCTATTTACCCTGAATATTTAAAGATCAATTAATTACCAAAATCATGTTGTTCCATCATACCATCTCTTATTTGTGTCTGTTTTTTAGCCCACCTGTGTGCAACTCTTTTGTACACAGACATATCTAAAAACCAAATAACAAAAGACAACAAAAAAACCTACCAGAGTCCCAAGCAGCAATTACTGGGGAAATGTTTTTTCTATTGCACTAAATATAGATAGTCTTGTAAGAGCATTTAGGGTCAAGGTGTCTTTAATCTCCCTCTGAGCATAAAAATAGCTCTGCTGCCCCCCTGCTGGATCTGCCGATCACTTTCCTATCGAGGATTCTCAGGAGGTCAGGACACAATCCCTGTGTAAAACAGATGGGTAAGGTTGTTAAAATGCCTTGATGAATTCTGGTGGCAAGTTGTTATCCTTAGCTGCTTCATCCCTGCACATCCCCCTCCTCCTCCTCCTGCTCCTTAATGGTCTGTTGTGTGGTGTTGGGCATCTCCCACTGTCATGTTCGCAGGCGTCAATTCACAGAAAACAAGGTGGGTGGCAAATGAAAGGTTTCTCCTATAACTGCTGGGTATCTTGTTCCCAGAGCTTGTCAGCAAGTGTGCTTTTTCAGATCTTGTGTGTGCAGCTGAGCTTTCCAACAAGGGAACTGATTGACTCTATTCTCATGATGTACAGTCTTAGCAAAGCTGATGACTCAAATCTTTGGTCACACTTCTCAAGACAGAGGCACTTGTTTGAGATGTCCCTATCCAGTGTACTCGGTACGCATCACCTGCATCGAATGATCCTCTGGTGAAAACACCTAGGTAGTGTGAATTGTCACAATGAAGCAGCCGCTGTCTCCCCTTCCTACCCTCTGGGGTTGGGTGAGCTTACTTTCCATTATTGTGGGGAACAGTAATAACCAGGCTATTCAGGGCAATGTCTCTATTAGGAAGCTTCCATTAGAATAAGCAAGTTCTGGATTCCCTTCTTTCTGTCTGCCACATGTGTTCCCTCTGAGTATGAGGAATATCAACAACTTTAGAAAGAAATGGAACAATCTGTCATGTGACAGTTTCTTTCCAAATGCAGACCTGGATCTTAAGTCAAAAGCAAGGAAACCAATTTGAATTCTTTTTTTTTTTTTAAGTGATCTAAATTGTAAAACAGAAAATTGTGTCAACCTGGGGGAATTTGAAGTGACTTATACCATTCAGTTCTGTACGTCTTTCCTCTCCTCCTCTCAGATAAAGCTCCCGGCCATCTCATCTTCCTTTCCCAATTTGACTGCACATGTGCAAACTGAAGAGCAATGTAGAATTCCTTGCTAATTGTTATACGTTCTCTAATCTGCACTCAACTAATGCCTATTTTGTGGGGAGGGGGCAGAAATCTGTCTAAAAGGTGCTCCTGTCACACTTTGGACTTGGAATAAGATCACAGACCTCAAATAAATCAGAAAAAGACATTCCTTGCTAGGAAGGACTTTCTTTAATGAAATGAACTAGTCCCTCCCCCAGGTTTCCTCTCCTCCAAGGCTGCTGCTGCCCATCCCTGTACAGTTCCAGCTGCTGGTGTGTGTTCCAGACACAACACTGCACTATGGCTTCTCAGTGGCAATCTTCCAGAGTTGTGTAAAACCTGGAGTTCTCTTCCAGGGACTTCTTGCCTTCCCGTTGGCACTTCCTGACTATTCAACAAGAGGAACCTGTGTGCTGCATGGCCTGGTTCCCCCAGCCATTGCATCAGTCTTACACGGATGGCTCCCTGCAGGAATAGGTAGTAAAATGGTGAATCAGGCCTGAGTCTGCATGAGCCAAGTCCTTGCTCTCCCTTTCCCTCTTTCATGGCGATGATCTCCAATGAACCATTGTCAATAGCCACAGCTCTGTTCACTCTTGTTTTGCTGCCAGTAAGTGAGAAGCTTGTACTTCTTTGGTAACTTTCTTCGAAGGATTTCAAAGCACTTTAAAGTAATTAATTAATTACAGGCCCCTATTAGGTAAGGAAGTGTTATTCCCCCTTTCTTTGAATGAGCACAGACCGATTAAGGGGCTTGTCCACATTCACACCAACTTCAATAGAGCTGGTCATGGAACCCAGGAATCCTGCTTTCCAGTGCCTTGCACTAATTGGTACCTAACACACGCTTCCTGCAATCATCAGCACACGGCTAAAGAACCTACACGCTGATCCAGGACAATTCAGCATCTGATGAGTTTCCCCTTGCAGTACTAGGTATGCTTCAGCCATTCCAATTACTTTCTCATGCCTTGCTGTCTCCCTCAAAATACTTCCTGACATCAGTCAGTCAGGATCTATAACTGCCATGTTTACAGGAAGAGATTTTTAAAAATCAGAGTATTTTTAGGAACATTAAAGGAAACAGTGAAAAGTGGAGATTTGTCTCTGTCTCGGAGCACCTAATATCACCAGCCCAGTATAAAATGTGTCTCCAATGTTACGAGGCAGTTTCAACATTCAGCACTTGGGCATTTATTTGTTTTTAAACTTTTTTCTGGAGAAATAATTTAACTTCACTGGGAGCAGGATCTAGTCCATAATGAAGGATAACTGCTCATCTTTGGCTTTGCATATCATTAATCTCCTCTAGTCCTTTGAGTCCATCTGGCCTTCCAAGAACTGACACTTCCCTGGCTGTTACAGAAAGAATGGCTCACTTCTCTAATTAAGAGAAGGGAAAATTATCCTGAGGTTTCTCAAGACACGTAGGTCACTTGACCCTGG
Organism: Chelonia mydas; assembly: GCF_015237465.2. Lineage (NCBI taxonomy): Eukaryota > Metazoa > Chordata > Testudines > Cheloniidae > Chelonia > Chelonia mydas. Next base: position 1,225,152 of record NC_051261.2, read on the forward strand.
TCTCACTAGAGCTTCCTTCACTGTTAAGAATAGATAACATTATCAATGTAAAAGCAGGAGAAATGCTGCAATGGCACATCCTAAACTCTACCAAGAGCTTATTTCTGGAGTAATTTCTGATGTCCCATCTTTTTGGAGGCAATTCTACCATTGAGATTACATCTGCATTGTGCTTTCCTCTGGGGCTTTAGGTTGTAGTGAGCAGCCTGGCAGAACTGCAGAATGCCTTTATTACCTTAAGGTACCCTAGGTCTGAGAGACCATTCTTGGTTCTTAACGCAGTACTTTCTGCTGACCTTTAATTAAATGCCCACTCTGCTGTGTAGTGGATTGCTTTGGAAATGAAAAGGTCTGTGCTCTTTGAGGAGAAGAAGTAAATGCCAACCCTTAACCCCCCAATTCTGCCCCCTGCCTCCCCAGAATGAGTATTTGTACAGATAAGTCATGAAAGCAGGTCTGCTGCTGCTGCTGCTGGCATAATGTTAGCTTTACATTAATTTGAGTGTACCCTGCAAAGGCAGAACTGAGCCAAGATGGGCAATGGCCAGCACACCTTCCCCTGTGACTTGCTCAGCACTAACTGGAGACCTCACAATCTGGCCAGGCATATCTGTGCATTAGCACATCCGATCCTCTTGGGCAGATGGACTGTGCCCATTGCAAAGAACAGGGGGAGTCCTGAGAAACTCCCCCCATACAAGGAACCATCCCAAGGCCTATGCAACCCTGATGTCCCACTTGCAGCCCTCTGGCTTTGAGTTAATGACTCTTAGATGGAAGCAGGATTTTTTGAGTATTTCTCTCTCTGGTTGGTCACTATCATGTTCCCACCACCATGCCTTTTCCCCATGCTGACTCATTCTTCTCACTAATGGGCCTGGGCCAAAGCAAGCATTTATTTTCTGAAGTGAAAAACGGGGAAAGAATTAATGAGAACTCTTACAGGCCAGCGAGTGTATTCAGATAGCATGTCTTAAACAGGATCTTTGGAGCCAGCCATCCTACACAAAGGAGATTACATAGCTCTGATCTGCCATCCTGTGCTGGTGGCATAGCAGAGTACAGGTGAGAACTGCACATGGAAGGGACAGTACCTCCAAGGTAGCAAGTGATGGGTGAAAGGCCTGATTGGCCACTGCTTTGCACCTCGGATCACCATTTATACCTGTGCAAAGTGGGTGTTAAATGAAACTGAATCCGAATTCTCCACCCATACACACTTGTCATTGCATTTTCCACCCACTTTACATAGAATGAATTACTAGACCATCAGCGGCCAAAGCTGCAATGACATCATGTGGACATGAGAGCCACAACCAGGTATGGAACCACATTTGTTTCTCTATGGCAGTAAACCCAGCCACTTGCAAGGTTTATACTGGGTTGGGGGAGCAATTACTTTGGAACTTATTATCACAGTTATTCTGAGAGTTTAAGTGAGTAACTGCACCTCTCAGATCCTACTGGGCAAGTTGATTTTCCCCAGGGTCCTGTCCTGTGTATGCTTTCCATGGCACAGGATGATTTACGTGCATGGGTGATGGTTGAGAGCATTGGTCCTCCTAAACAGTGTAACATTCACGTTGCACATTTGGACTGGAACAGGGAAACCCTGTGGCAAAGCCAGTCGGTGGTGTGACTTTTGCCTGGATTCATTCATTTGCAGTGATTTGGTGCAAATCAGTTGGTGAATTTTCTCTTATGTGAACTTCATGCACTTTGAGCTCTAATATTTACATGCAAAGATTTTTGCTGGCTCAGGAGAGGAAAGATTTGGTTTGGGGTGGACAACACTGCAACAGGAGCCAGGAGCAGGTGCAATGTGAAATACCATGTTCCCTGCAGTCTTTGGGAGATACATGTAGTTTGTCATTCGCATTCAATAAAATGAGAGAGAGAAAGAGACTGGCAAGATGTCAAAAGCTCGAGTGATACTGGTTTTAAACTACACTAATAGCTCAAAGACAAATTGCTAATAATTTATGGTCTGAAGTCCCTGACAATGAAGTGTTTACTACATACTAACCTATCCATCCATCCCCAGTCTGATCTGATTTTCAATTTGAAAAATGGCTCTGGCACTGGGTCCTGTGGAGTCTCATTATTTCTCTGTGCTGCAGTGATTTAATTCACTTTGCTGTCGTTCAGTATTACCAAAAAAAAAAAAAAAAAAAAAGTTGCATGGTAAAATGGGAAGCAGCGGGAGGGCAAAACTTTCTCCAGCTAAGGAGCATGGGCACGATTTAGCTGATGCTCAGTCTCTGCACCGGGGTTCAGGATTAAAAAGGTAATAAAATGCACTGGCAACCTCCAATAGGTGGTGTCAGGCAGGTATGGCTGCCACCAATGAGGTCTTAATGACCAAGTGATGGAAGTAGACAATCATAGGCTAAACCTAATTCAGCAGCAGATGAGACTGTGGAAAGTAAGACTGTGATCGTGACAAGGGAAATAACGTGCTGCTTTCCTCTCCCATCAGTGGCAAGGCCGAGCAGCAAGCTTCGACAGCCAAGGCTCATGTCCATCTCCTAAGCCACCTCCCACACCATGAGCCACTGAAGCAGTGGACTAGAATGGAACTAAACAAAGTTATTTTGCACTTGTCCTACAGTCTGAACAACTTGTTGCTGAGTGGCACCAGTGAGGCGTTCCAGGCCTAGTTGTTCCAACGTAGGTAAAGGCAGAAGAAACACTTTGTGGTCAAATTTGTCTTGGTCTGTTATGTCTCCCAAGATGATGTTTGTGGTTTGCATTTTATGGATCTGCTGCCCAAGGAAGAAGATGGAACAAAACATGAGCTGGGAGGCTGGTCTGTAAAATAACGTGTAAAATGCTGGACCAGTAACAGAGACCTTCTCAGCCTATCTGAACACCGATGACATGCCCCAGGGAAGAGGCATGGGGAGAAGCATGCTGCAGCATTTTCTGACTGATTGGAACCGTATAAATAGAAGCCTTGATTAGACTTCATGTGACCAGCTCTTTATTATTGTGATCAATCTGAATTCAGCCACATGTTTACAGGTTTCTTATTCACGTAGACATGTTCATGAGCCTTTCAAAGTTTGTGCCGTGTGTACCCCAAACTTCCTTCTGTGATGTATTGAAGATTTGTTGATTCCTCAGGGAAAATGATCCATTTTCTGTATTCTCACTAGGGCCATTTGCATGAACACAGTTATAGATCATAGAATATCAGGATTGGAAGGAACCTCAGGAGGTCAATCTAGTCCAACCCCCTCCTCAAAGTAGGACCAATCCCCAATTTTTGCCCCAGATCCCTAAATGGCCCCCTCAAGGATTGAACTCACAACCCTGGGTTTAGTAGGCCAATGCTCAAACCACTGAGCTATCCGTTCCCCCCAACCCCTGTCTCCTACTGCTGCTTGTTCCTCTGTGACATCGCTTGTCTGATGCGGAGTGAAGAGGACTGTGCTGACACAAGCAGGGTTCTGATGTGAGGTGGGAAATGGGTTATAGGAGCAGGTGAAAGTCTTGCATAAACACTAGATCTTTATTTTTATAAATGATCCTTAGCAGTACAGCGTGAGAGAATACAGGGGAGCACAAAAAATATAAACAAGTTTTTTTTAATTTTTAAAGCTTTAAATTAGGGCTGTCAAACAATTTTTAAAAAATCACAATTCATCATGAGATTTTTTTTTTTTTTAAAGTTGTGATTAATCGTAATTTTAATTGCACTGTTAAACAATACTAGAATCCATGCTGAATTTCAATTGGTAAGCATGTCCTCTGGAATGGTGGTGGAAGCACGAACGGGTATACAAATGTTTAGCATATCAAGCACGTAAATATCTTGCAACGTCAGCTACAACAGTGCCATGCGAACGCCTGTTCTCACTTTCTGGTGACAATGCTGCCCACTTCTTATTGACAATATCTCCTGTAAATGTAAACAAGCTTGTTTGTTTTAGCGATTGGCTGAAAAAGAAGTAGGACTGAGTAGACTTGTAGGCTCTGAAGTTTTACATTGTTTTTGTTTTTGAGAGCAGTTATGTAAAATTTCTATATTTGTAAGTTACACTTTCATAATAGATTACATTACACTACTTGTATGAGGTAAACTGAAAAATACTATTTTGTTTCATTTTTAATGTAATATTAAAATGAGCACTGTACACTTTGTATTCCGTGTTGTAATTTATATAAATATATTTGGAAATGTAGAAAAACATCAAAAATATTTATAATAAATTGATATTTATTGTTTAAATTTAACAGTGTGATTAAAACTGTGATTAATTAGAGGTTTTTTATTGTAGCTAATTTTGTGTTAATCTCTTGATTTAATTGACAGCCCTACTTTAAATTTTTCCATAAATTGTAAGCAGCTACTTAATAAGAGAAGTGTCTAAAATCTCAAATCAAGGTAAAAGTCTGTTGTGAATAATGAATGGCCACTACCTGCAAGATCCAGAAAATGATGTTACCACATCTCAATGTACCAGGTTTTTGAATCCTACAGAGTCAGCGGGTATTTATCAGCAAATGGACTTTCTGAGACTTTTCATCTTGGACTTCTGTTCTCTAAGTTGCTAAATACATTAGTGTTTGTTTCACTGATATTAAACAATTTTGGGCAGTTATCCCCTTCCTCTCTAATCACCAATGTACAGGTACAGTGACTCAGGTTAGCAAGCACCTGAGCCAGCAATCAGTTTCCAGCTCGGCCTCATTTCCCCTAAATGTCACACCATGCACTAGTCTATACTGTGCATCATGATTGACTGATCTGAATGTTCTAGACTTGTATGTATATCTTTGCTGGGTGAGAGGAGGGAGCCTTTGTTCGGTGAAGCACAAATACCTAACTTCTCACCAGACTTTGTATCTTAATTCTCTGTGTGCCACATGCTAAAGGAGCAGAACCTCAATAAAAGATTTGATTTGTAATGCCTGTTTTACCTGCCTAAATGCTTGTTTCTCTTGGGAACGTAGTGACTGTGTCTGTCCATTTCCAGATGTTCAGCCAATCAGACCACACACACAAAGACCCCTATGGGACTTTAAACTTGAGTGAAGACACCCTACTGAAAATGAGACAATCCAATGATACTGGCAGTGGTGGTGTAGCCGTGTTGGTCCCAGGATGTTATGAAGACCGGAGGGGAGGTCAGATCTTTTATTGGCCCGTCTAATGGTGAAAGAAGAGCTTGAAAATGTTTCTCTTTCACCAACAGATGTTGGCCCAATAAAACATATTACTTTGCAGTCCACTGCTACGTACACTTCGTTTTAAAAAGAGAAGTGAAAGTGCAGTGAAGGTGCAGAATTAGGTGTGGTGATTGGTGCTATAGCTTATACCGCCCAGGTGGTATCCTACAAACACCTTCTGGACAGTATATCCTTTCCTGTAGTATCCTGTGTCTTCTAGTAGGAAAAAGCTTTAATAGGTCAAAATAGTGACTCACAAGCAGGGCAAGCCGAACCACTATGGACCACACAAAGACTGACCTAGCCCTTAGTCTAGAAAAGAGACACTTAAAGGGGGGAAATAGAATACAGGTCTATAAAATCATGAATGGGGTGGAGAAAGGGAATAGGGGAGTGTTGTTTACCATGTCACATAATACAAAAACTAGAGGTCACATAATGAAATGCTGAGACAGTAGGTTTTAAACAAACATAAGGAAGTCCTACGTCACAACACACAGTCAACCTATGGAACTCCTTGCTAGGAGATGTTGTGAAGGCCAAAACTATATATGGGTTAAAAAAGAACTAGATAAGTTCATGGAGGACAGGTCCATCAATGGCTATTAGCCAAGATGGTCACAGACACAACCCCATGCTCTGACTGTCCCTAAAACACCAACTGCCAGAAACTGGGACGGGACAATGGGGGAGGGATCACTTGATAAACTGCCTTGCTCTGTTCATTCCCCCTAACTCATCTGGCACCAGCCACTGTCTGAAGACAGGATACTGGAATAGATGGACCATTGGTCTGACCCAGTATAGCCATTCTTATGTTCTAAACCATGATCTGAGCTGAATTGAACCTGTTGAGGGTCGCTATCATAAGTTAAAAAGTGCCTCCCACTGCTTTCAGGGGCTTATGTTAATCTTCTGCAATGCATGCATGCTATTCTCTCCTGATGGGCCTTCTGGGGCCACTGAGAGTGTGTCTACACCAGGAGCGGTGAAAGCTTCCTAAAAGTGGGGGGTCACTGGTGCCTGAACTGTGGCCCCGCCCCACCCCACCCCTCATGCCACCCTTTCCCCCTGAGGCCCCGCCCCATGCCACCCTTTCTCCCTGAGCCCCTGCCCTGCCCCTCCCATGAGCCCCCACTCCCACACTGCCTCTTCCGCCCCCCGACAACTCTGTCCTCGCTTGCTCCTCTCTGCCCCTCTCCCCCATTGCTTGCCTTTAGGGCCGGTAAAAAGTGGCAAAACCATGCTTCCCCCCCCCCCCAATTCCAGCACCCTGGTCTACATTGCAATGTAAGTCCAGGATTCAAGCCCAATCCCTTTCGGTCTACACAGCTATCATGCTAGGCCCCCACAGGGCTGGAGGGGCCAAGTCTGAGTCAAGCCCAAGTTTTATGCCCTATTGCTTTGCAGTGTAGATGTGGCCACACACTGCGATTTGGCCAATAGTATCCCACAAGCCCACGGACCATCTTCTGGACAGTTAAGTTTGGATGGGCAGGCAAGTTTTCTTACGCTGCACCATGAACAGAGGGCTAGAGTGGCCACGTTGTGGGAGGGCACTAGAAAGTCTGGGCTGTGGGCGGTTGGACTCAGGTCCATATAAAACTGTGTAGACGCATTAGAGAGGAGTGAGGCTGGGCTCCAGGGTTCAACAATTCCTAACCTGGGGGTTAAAAATGGGTGTGGACGTGCAAGCCCTAGGGTAACAAACACAGGCTCTGCTGCTGCTAGTCACTAACCCTAGGCTTACACTGCAGGCTATGGCTACAGTGGGCACTGAGCCTGGGTTCTGGCTCAGGTTTGAACCCAAGACCCAGAGCTTAAATTCAGGGGGTGCCGGCCAGAGTGGTGTTCCGGAAAATATTTTAAAACCTGCCGGGCAGAAGCCCTGAGCCCCAGTGCTTCCCGGGGGGGCCTCCCGCCCTGTAGCTGAAGCCTGGAGCCACATAGGACAAAAGCCCCTAGACCACCCCACCATGCAGGGCAGAAGCCCCATGCTCTTCCCCCCACAAATCCCCTAGCCCCATGACCTCCCCGCTTTGCAGAGCTCCACCCCCTTCCTAGTCTGGTAGGCAGAGAATGGGGAGGATGTCGCGGGGGGGCTGGGGGAGGCACTGGGAACTATTCTATGAGTCTTTAAGCCCTGCCAAGACCCCATTCTGTCCACACACAAATCAGTCTGGCTACCTACCAGAGCAGGTCAGAGCCCGACTCCCACTGAGCCTTGGACCCAAGCCCTGGCATGTTTGCAGTGTGGCCGCAGCTCAAGCCACAGCCCCATCAGCAGCTCTGTTAGCACAGCTGTGAGACCCAGGGCCAGCAGTAGGCCACACAGGATTACAATGAAGTGGGGATGCTGAGTCCGTAGGCCAGTTCCTTCAGAGCTGTGCTCACGAGGCAGCACAGACACACCCTGAGTGTTGTGAGTCCTATGGTCGGACTCTGCTCCCCAGTACACCAGGTTCACTGGCTCTGGTATAATTACTCTGGAGTCACTGTGCTGTAACTTAGTTTCGATGTGGGCCCCTGCTCTACTCATTCCTGTCAGAGCTGGCCTGGGTCCATTGCTCAGTCTCTTTGGTGACTGAGCGAGGTGCACAGCTTGCCCCTGGCCCACTACAGCCTCCCCACGAACACTCAGCTGCTCATCAGCCAGCACAAGAATGACGGTCACATTAGTCAAGTTCCCCAAGGGTGTGGCTGCAAGACCAGTTTGTTCATGGCACATTGGGGTGTGAATCTATCCCATGCTAGCGGCCATGGCCTCTGTGTCCACGTGGCTCCCACTGATGCCAACTGGTGTTTTTTAAACTGCTCAGACCTAACCAGCTTTGACCCAGGCCACGTTAACTGGGGGAGCCCAGGTTCTGCTTTCACACAGGCTGGTAACACAGGCGAGTGCTCAGAGCCCTCTAGTGCTTCCTGCTCCCCCCCGCCCCCCAGAGCAGTTCTCCCACAATTCCCTAGGCAGGAATCAGAGAGCGGCTCAGCTGACTGTAACCCAAAGAACCCTGGTTTGTGCTCCCAGCGGTCCCAGTGAATGCAGCCCCAGGGAGGTCACAGCAATGTAGGCAGCAGGGCAGCTCACACCCCACCTAGGCTAACCCAGGGCTCAGACCTAGGTGTCCATCACAGGGGTTACGGTTGCAGGGAAGACTTACCCCCTGGAAGCTGCATGTCCAGTTTCGGCTGGATGGCAAGATGTTGTAATCTAAAAATGTATTAATCACTCTCCTACTCAGTCCCTTGCTTCCTAAAGCCTCGCTTCTTGGGCTTTGTGCTTCTGTAACAATCACTGCTTTTCCATCATGTCTCTCATTAGCTGGGATTTAGTCAAAATAGAGGTGGGGTTTGGCATCAAGCTTCTATTTTTAATTCCTGCTTCACACAGATAATCAATTTCCTCTTGCTATTGATTGTCAGCAGCATTGTGAAATGCTGCCACCTTGTTACTGAATAACACCCCCAACCCAGCATGCTACGAAACCCACAGTTAGAGTAGAAACACCGCAGCTGAGCTATGACTCTTGGTGAGGGGATAATCAATCCGCTGTATGTTCATCAGCGCCTGACCTCAACTAGGCCACAAGCTGACCACACTATTTCCCTTAGTCCCAATGGAAAACCTGTTCTTTTATCTCTGCGAGCAGCTTGGGCCAGCACATGTGGAATGCAGAACCAATTCTTTCTTTCCTCGTGCAGAGGGGCAGGCCAAGGCCATGCACCACGTACGCTTTGGACTTAGGTGGGACGTCAGTGTTACATTGGCCAATGGTCGCCCGCTGCACAAGGGTGATTTTCACCCCTCTAGTACTGATTCATGCCAATGGTCCCATTAAAATCAGTGGGACAGCTCCTGGGCCTGATCCAGCCAAGTCACTGGCAGTCTTTCCAATGGGAGCTGGATCAAGGCTCTGCTAGGTACTCCTCAAAGTATGCATTGCCCCTTCAGCCTCTCAAGCTCCAGCCCCTGATTGCGCACACCCTCCACACAATGGAGACACGTAACTCTTTACAGGGCACGAACCAGTTACTGGCAACTTTGCAAAATCAGAACAATAGCCACAAGTGGTGAATTTTACTCAGTGTAAGGGAAACTAGCTAACCAAACCCTGCCAAATGTTCCCAAGCCCTGGGCCTGACCTCAGCCTCATTCTTCTCTTTGTTACAGCCTCACACAGCTCCTGGTTTTCAGAGCCATGCTAAAGGGCAGAAAAACCAGTGGAGTGTTGTTGCCTGAGGTGCAGCTTAATTACCAAGTGCTCCTGTGGGACTCTCTGAAATGAAGCTAGAAGACAATGTGACACACTGGGTGTATCTAAATACTTGTCCTGCAAATATGTTTTTGCATGACACACTTGTCATGGTCTGCCATCAATCCTGCCTTTACTTTGCATCATATACAGGCACGTTAGTGTTCAGATACGTGGGAGAGAAAGACCTCTGGGCATCCCTCACTGGGGGCACGTCTTCACTAGCAACCTTAAAGCGCTGTCACAGCAGCACTTTAACGTGGCTTGTGTAGTCGCGGCAGAACGCTCTCCCAGCGCTATAAAAACCCACCTCCATGAGGGAAGTAGCTCCCAGCGCTGGTGCACTGTCTACCCTGGCACTTTACAGCACTGAAACTTGCAGTGCTCAGGGGAGGGTTTTTTCACACCCCTGAGCAAGAAAGTTGCAGCGCTGTGAAGTGCCAGTGTAGACAGGCCCTGGGTTATAGCATCTATTCCCCAGTACTCTGTGGAAGGAAACATTTCAAATGACTACAGCTGATTTTGTTCATCCTCACACAATCACACTCTTTTAAAAACAGATAACAGTCATAGTAAGAAACATCTATTGTAGTTCCAGACTGAGCTATACAAGCCTGACTCCGCAGCTACACTGGAGCTGTATGAAGGGGCCACAGTGTGAATGAGAATCAGGCCCGGATCTCATACACTGCTGCAACTCTGAAGTAACCTTAGTGATCTTAATTAAATTAACTGGTGTGAGACATGCAGGACTGAACGGGACTGTGCTAGGTCATCTAGTCCAGTCCCCTGCACCGAGGCAGGACTAAGTATTATCTAGACCATCCCTGACAGGTGTTTGTCCAACCTGTTCACCAATGATGGAGATTCCACAACATCCCTAAGTAATTTGTTCCAGTGCTTGACTACTCTGACAGTAAGTTTTTCTTAATGTCTCACATTAATCTCCTTTGCTGAAATTTAAGCCCATTGCTTCCTGTCCTGTCCTCGGTGGATAGAGTGACCAGATAGCAAGTGTGAAAAATCGGGACAAGGAGGTGGGGGGTAATAGGCATCTATGTAATAAAAAGCCCCTAATATCGGGACTGTCCCTACAAAATCAGGACATCTGGTTGCCCGATCTGTGGATAAGGTGAACAATCTATCACCCTCCTTGTAGTGAGGCAGCATGGCCTCCCTCCAGCACAGAGGGGGTTAACTCCCCAGAATGTGCAGGGCAGGGCCGGCAGTATAAGAGCAGGGCCCTGCAGCTCAGTTGGGGCTGGAGCCAGGAAGGAGGCAGACATCCCTCCCAGGGAACTGAGCCCTCAGCCACACCCACTGCCCCAGGAGATTGAAGACCCCAGGGAGAGAGTGGAGGAAGGGCCACCCAACTGAGACTGAGAGCCAGGTCCCAGCGGCGAAGGAGCAGCACCGGCAGAACCCAGTAGGAAGTAGTTCAGGGAAACAAGATTTTGGTCCATTTGTGCCACTGCAAGTTTCCCTGTTGGCCCCGTGGTGGGATCGCCCGTCATTTCTAGGGCCCTGGGCTGGGACCTGGTGGAGCAGGGTGGGCCTGGATTCCCTACCTCTAGCCCCGTATGCGGGGCTGGTTGCATGAAAACCTTTAGGCCAGAAGGTCAGTAATTCAGACTGTTTAATTACTCTGCCCATGCCAAAGGGCCAGCGCCCCAGTATATTGCTGCCCACCCAGCCAGGAGGCCGAGGCTACAATCTGACAGGTGGTGTGCTGAATTCTCCTTTTTGCACCCTGAACTGTCATATGGGCAATTGTGTGGCCACAAGTCAGACTGCCTGGCGAGCTGCCAGTGGGCATACCACCTGCCCGACACTATCAAAAGGGGTCGCCCCAGCCCCGAGAGGGAGGAACGGTACACACCTCTTCATAACACCCTCTTATGTACTTGAAAACTGTATCATGTCCCCCCTCGGTCTTCTCTTCTCCAGACTAAACAAACCCATTTTTTTCAATCTTCCCTCATAGGTCATGTTTTCTTGATCTTTAATCATTTTTGTTGTTCTTCTCTGGACTTTCTCCAGTTTGTCCACGTCTTTCCCAAAGTGTGGTGCCTCGACCTAGACACACTGCTCCAGCTGAGGCCTTAGTGCTGAGTGGAGTGAAAGAATTACTTCTCTGTCTTGCTGACAAGCATCCTAGAATGATTGCTTTTTTTTCAACAGTATGACAATGTTGACTCAAATTTTGCTTGTGATCCACTATGACCCTCAGACCCTTTTCTGCAGTGCTCCTTCCTAGGCAATCATTTCTCATTTTGTATTTGTGCAATTGATTATTCCTTCCAAGATGTAATACTCTGAATTTGTCCTTATTGAACTTCATCCAGTTTATTTCAGACTATTTCTCCAGTTTGTCAAGATAATTTTGAAATCTAATCCTGTTCTTCAAAGTGCTTGAAATCCCTCCCAATTTGGTATCATCTGCAGACTTTGTAAGAGAGCTCTCTATGCCATTATCCAAATGATCACTGTAGATATTGAATAGAACTGGACCCATGATGGATCCCTGCAGGACCCAACTCGATGTGCCCTTTCAGCTTGACTGCAAATCATTGATAACTACTCTCTGGGAACGATTTTCCACCCAGTTTTGCATCCATCTCATAGTAGCTCCATCTAGGTTGTATTTCCCTCATTTGTTTATGAGAAGGTCATGCGAGACAGTATCCAAAGCCTTACTAAAGCCCAGATATACCACGTCTTTTGCTTCCCCACAATTCACAAGGCTTGCTTGACAAGTATCCTGTCAGCTGGTTGCCCTCCTTCCCTAGGCCCCCAAGGACTAGTTTATCGCAATATCTTCTTTTCCTTTTTAAATAAATTGTCCTTTTTAGTTGGGGAGCTTGGCCATCTTCCTCCATCTGCCACAGATTCCAGGCCAGTTGCTGTGTCAGGAAACTCTCCTAAGCACCAGTAGCCCAAGACCTGCTGATGACAGGATCCTTGTCCTAGCAAGTTATTGTTACATCTCAAGGAAGTCTTTGGGCCCTGATTTTAGACTGTCACAGCTGGACAAATTGAAAAAGGAGGCCAGAGCAGCCACAGAGGCTTTACAAGGCCTTAAGAAATAAATGAAGGTTCTGTGCCGTTATCTGAGAGAGACCAAAGCAATAAATACAGAAGACGAACTTCAGCACTGCCATGCAGTGAATGTGTCCCCCGCTGTCTAACTCCCTGCAGCTGTCTTGGTAATGTGGTGAAGTACCTGAGCATTCCTTCCCCCTTGCAATCATGGGACCCTCAGCTGAGTGAGAGCTCTCCCAGCAAGCATCTGTGCCAGTTTGAGAAAGTTCCAAAGTCTGCCTGCGATGCCAGGAGCCAGGGAAAGGTTTGTGCAGTTGGGACATTATGCCCTGATCCAGCAAAGCACTTTGCACATGTGCTTTCCCTAGAAGCCAACAGAAATATAGAGCTGCCAGACTGGATCTGACCTGGGGGCCATCTAGTCCAGTATCCTGGCTCTGCCAGTGGCACTGCTGCCTCAGAGGAAGGTGCAAGAGCCCCCAAATTAGACAGATTTGGGATAATCTCTCTGACACATGTATTAATGACTCTCTATTTTGTAGCAAAGCTTTGCATATAGGCAAGAAGGGCAACAGGTCCAAAGAGAAAATCTTTCCTGTGGCGTCCAGCGTGTGCGATCAGTGTCGTTTCACATGTTGGTAGCCAAATCCAGCCCCGAGCTCTGCCAGAGCAGAGCTGTCAGCAGTTTGCTATACATGGACTTCTACTAGAGCAGAAGCCCAGTCACAGGTGCATATTCTCCAGCAACCTGGACACGTTCTATGCAACCTGGTACATTCTAGCAGAAACTTCACCCAGAGTTCATAGAAGATCACTGTCACCAAGTCTGATCTCTTAGGTAGCACAGGGCAACTCCTAGCTAAAAAGCTGTGACCGTTTCTGTTATAAACCCCTGAGCTCTGCTGCTGTCAGACTTTCTGAAACGTTCCCTTTCCAGGTTGACATATTCCAAGCTTGCTCTCTGTCCAGAAGAGCTTTTTAAGGGTGAGCAAAAATGGCTCAGCTCTTTGTTGGTATGAGCAGCAAGGGAAGATACTTTCCCCTTTATGAAAAACATTCTGGTCATTTCTTTAGCAGCTGCACAGCAGAAACGGCAGAGGGCTGGAGGCCGAACCTTGGCAAGGAAAAAGCCCTCCCAGGTGAGAAAAGTCTTGGAGCACCCTAAGGACCATTGTTTTAGCTCTAGCTGTGTTGTGAACATGTGGGAATCCTGCGGCACAGTGTGCAGTCAAGTTGGACTGTGCTTTTTCTTTTTTGCTAAGTGTGCATGAAAAGGGGACGTGCTGTGCAGACTACCCGTGGCTGTCACAGTTACAACCTCCCACAGTCCATGCACACATTGTGAGGCAATTGGAAGGAAATTGCCCTTACTGATTCCAGCATTCAGTCAGGACTTCGATGCCCTGGGTCTCCCTTAGCTTTTGTGTTGTGCTCTGTAGTCTGTTCCAGCAATGGGTTCGGTCTTGGATCGCCACCTTATTCCGCAGGCCCTGTTGAGAAGATCAGCTGCAGTCTGTGTCTGTGCATGAGGCTGGAGTGGCTCACTCCTAGTGTGAACTTACGTCCCGTTTTGGCCAGGACATTCCCTTTTTTAAGCCCTGCCCTGCCGTCCTGACTTTTTTTTCCAAAAGGAGGCATTTGTCCCTTGTGCTCTTGCTGACTTTATCAGTTGGCAAGAGAAAACGGGACAAATGCCCACGTTTGTCAAAAAGGTGGGGTGCGGTGTGGAGGAATTTCGGGGGGAGGGAAGGGCAAGCAGAGGTGCCAGCTCCCCACAACAGGGGAGGCAGGGCTGGGGAGGGGAGGCAGTGTTCCAGTATGGGGGGAGGAGGGAGGGTAGCAAGGTTCTAGCAAGGGGCCAACAGCCTCCTGAGGGCTCCCCGCAACCCCTGCAGGGTTCTAGCCATGGGCAAGAGCCTCGCGGAGGGGGTGTGTGGAGAGAGTGGTCCTTGGGCAAGCAGCTGGGGGTGTCCCATTTTCTCTCTGGGAAATAGGTCACCCTACTCACTCCTCACTGTGCAGAAGGGAAAGATGTAGGCTGGTTCTATTGCCCGAGAAGGAATGCCGCCCCACGAAAAGGGCCAAAACTAGGCCACTGCGCCATTTAAAGTCTATTTTGTGGTAAGGTCAGACTTTGTTCTGGTCGTCTGCCCATGGTGAATTTGGGACTAAGAAGCAGGCTCTCACTCATCGTTACAGTCAGCCTGGGTTTACAGAGAATGGCACTTAGTACATGACTGCATTAAACATCTTGGGATAGTCCTTGTGCCTTACATCCTCCGTGCACCACCAGTGGCAATTTTACTTGAATCTCTGTGTTATGAGGAATGTTTATTTCCTGTACCTAGATGTGTAAAATAATTGTACAGTTTTGTGCCATGCAGTGATTGTCTTTGTCTTTAGAGAGTCTCTATATTTTAAAACAGGGCATTAAGCATGCAAGTATGTGTATAGTTTATTTTTTCCATTTATCTCCTAATTAAAAAGAAAAAGGAATTTACAATACACTTTATTTCCGAAATCCAGTCTAGACATGAATTAAAAAATGTAGTTTATTAAATTTAATAAAATAACTTAGAATGGTTCATTGTGAGTCTTCATTTTAATATATGTTCTGTTGCCATGGAAAACACCCATGGTGATGAGCATAACCTGCAGCTTTGTCAAGTACAAAATAAAATGAAAACAAACAACCCACAATTGCCCCTGTTCCTTCCTGTCCCTCTGTGAGTGTCTGCCAGCGAGGCTGCAATGCCCAGCTAAGCCCAAGTGCACAACAGCCAGTCTCCCCTGTAGCGTCTTCCTCATACCACCAGACATGTGGGTTATAATACATTTCTGTTGGGCCCCGGAATTTCCCTCCGTGTGCAGCGTGGTACTGCTGGACAGGGGCATTTGGAAGATTTTTTTTCTACCTCCTCCAAAGCTGAGCTGCCAGACTGTATGTTCCAGTGGCTGGAGCTGGTGGAGAAGGTAGTGAGCTAGCTGAGTAGACAGATGAATGGTCTGGCACAGCAAGAGGCAGGATACCAGACTGTGGGTTAAGGGATTGATCCATTACTACAAATCCTATATACCTGAACAAAGAAAAACTGAACTTCCTGTACCTAGGACAGTGTCAAACACCAGGCTGCCAACCTAGTCACAATGCGGGTCATTATAACTGTAGAGCTCCTGCATCCCAGGAAATCAGGGCGTTCAGATGGATTTGATTTCCAAACAGTGCTGGAACATTCAGGGACCAGACTCAGAGTCACCCCCAAGAAGTATTAAATATACGAATGAACAAGAGGAAAAAGTCTCACTGGACAGCTTAAGAAGGCAAGAAAATTACCATAAAGTGATGGAAGCATCTCGCAGGAACGTCAAAGGGGCACATTCAGGGCACTGCTTAGTTCCTGAGGACATAAGCCAAGCTTTGCTCTTGCTTCCTGGGTCTTACACGACACATGTGGATTACAGCTTCCCAGGTTATTAGGCTAATGATTTTGGGTGCCTAGTTTGAGACACCTTTGAGGGGCCTGGCTCTCAGAGGGTGGGTGCTTGGCATGGCCTGAAAACCAGCTCCGTTATGGCATTGTGCACTGGGCACCAACTACCACTGTCACTTGGGAAAATGAAGGCCTGTGGAGCGAAGAGACCAGTAAGCAGAGCATTGAGTCTCCTGCCCACAGCCGAGAATCCTGTGTGTCAATGAGAGAAGGCACTGACATATAGCCAGATATTGGACCTAGCACTCTCACTGGCAAATGGAAAACATGGATAAATACTTCAACAAGGCCAAGAAATCACTGTACTGTGGGAAGGACCATCAGCAGCACAGTGTACAGAGATGCCTAAGCCCATGTGTGAGGCAAAAAATTCCCCTGGCTGATCTGGGACAGATGGACAATGCTGCTACTGAGGGCCAATGACAGCTGGAGCGGGGAGGATTTTAATTCTGGTGGGTCCAGTTCACTAATGGACATGAGATTTTTTTTCCCTGGCTTTTTTCCCTTTGGTGCATTGCCCCATGAGTGATTGCTGCACATCTCCCCATCTGCACATTCTGGGTCTCCTTACTCCCAGGAATCTATCCCAGAGCATTCAGTCACCCTTGGGAAAGGCAGTGGCAAGGACTAAAGCTAGGAACTCAAGAGTATCAGGAGGTTCTCACCTGATGTGCCACGTATGGAAAACTCCCAGGCCTTGTCTTCACTGCGGAGTTAACTCGAGGAATAACTCAAGTGTTGGCTCTAATTCAAGTCCTGTCCACACTCCCAAGTGTGGTGGTGCTTTGAACTCAAATTGGTTAGCCTGTTGGCAGGTATAGCCTCCAGGCTGAGTTAGCACAACTTGTCAGCTGCTAATGCTCTCTGTGCCGCTCGCATGTCCTTGGGCAGTGTGGCTGCTCTCACTTGAGCGAGGCGAGCTCGAGAGGAGTTAGCCGGAATGCAACTGACTCATGTTCACTGGGCAGTAAAGACATGAGGCTTGTCTGCACTTGGGA
The DNA here is from genome assembly GCF_015237465.2 of Chelonia mydas. NCBI lineage: Eukaryota > Metazoa > Chordata > Testudines > Cheloniidae > Chelonia > Chelonia mydas. The sequence goes on from NC_051261.2 coordinate 1,242,111, forward strand.
TTGACTGAAATAGCTTGTCCAGAATAATCATCCATATCTTGGCGGTGGATTAATCTTTTATTCCAGAATAAGCGTGTCCACCCGGGGTTTATAGTGCAATAACTACCCCAGAGTAAGAATTCAGAATAGGTAATTGGGTAAATTTCCAGCCTTAGCCATCATGACCTAGTGTAACGTGGCCAGCCCTTTACCTCCAGCATCCCCTCATTTTGCAGCCACGCATTAGGCCCAGCCTAGGAAGCCCTGCTGCCAGAGTGGATTGCATATGGCTCTTTCCAGGCACAACCACCTGTCTGTGTGGGCAGCTTGCAGGATCAGTCTCAGTAAATGGTCAGCCAAGGCTTGGGATGTTGCCCCAGAGGGGAAGGGAAGGAATGGGCTGAAGATCTGAACAGATGCTTCTCTTCCACATGAGTAATAATGCTTCTCTTCCACATGTCGCTCTCCAAACAGTTCTGAGCTGCGGCATGAGGCTGGCGGAGGGAGAGCTGAGTAACCAGGCTGAACAACCAGCTGCTTACGGAGAGGGAGGGACACACCACTCTGTCAGATGTGCCATTAGGAGAGGAGCAGTAGAGGGGTGAGAACTCGCCGGCCCTGGACGCTTCTCCCTATCAGTGCACAAAACAGGCCTTTTCACAAAACCCTCTGGGCACCAAGGCTCCTGGCTCTGACTGCACATGGAGTAACAGCAGCCTATTGAGGGTAGCGGCTTTGTCACCCCGCCCCAGTTCCCGTGACTGGGTCCAGAGAACAAAATCCAGCCTCCATGTTACCCAGAAGCTCCCTGGGGTCACCCCACTCGTAAAGCGACAATTCCTGTTCAGTGCTGTCTGAGTCTGACCCCCAAAGCCTATTTTCCAGTGACAGAGTCTCCACACGACACGCTGTGATAGCAACTAGGGCTGTCCGAGGCCAGGGAAACATGGCGGCTGTGCTGAAGTTCGTGATAATGCACTTGCTGCCGGCGCAGAGCAGGAGAAAGGACAGCTGGGTGCCCGACGTGGTGTGCGCGCAGATGTGGGGGTCAGGGGACCGTCGGCCACTCGCTGACACCGAGTGGGGGGTTTGGCGGGTCTTCGCCCTGTGCCAAAGGAAAGGGGCAGGGCCAATGAGAAATCAGGAGCCTGAGACTGATGGTCCCCAGGGCCAACGGGGAGGGGCCAACCTCCAGGTCAGCCCGATTGACAGGGCAGACAGGCCAATGAGGGAGTCAGGAGCCTGGGGTCCCGTCCTCCGTGTGCGCTGGAGCTGCCTGAGGCGGCGCAGGGCCGAGCTAAGGGGAGCGGGGGCCCGAGCTGAGCCGGGAGCAGAGCCAGAAAGGAGCAGCCCAGAGGGCAGGGCGGGGCCGGGAGGGAGCCGCGCCGGCCGGAGGGGCGCCTGGGGAGCCGCGCTGAGACCGGGGCCGTCTGGAGCCGCGTGCGGTGAGCAGCTGGGGACTGCGAGGGGGACCCCAGGCCGAGGGCCCAGCGCAGGGAGAGGTCACCAGCCCAGGGGTCTCACAGGCCGGACCGGGAGGGGGGCCGTGACCCCGACGGGGGGAGGGGGCAACCCTGGGGGAAGGGCCCGGCCACCTAGAGCCTGAGGGCGGCTCCGGCCAGAGCAAGTGTCCGACCCGCCGGGCTGCCAACTTTCTGACCGAACGAAACCGAACACCCTCGCCCCGCCCCTTCTCCGAGGCCCCGCCCCCTCCATCTCCCCCCCCCCACTCGCTCCGTTTCACCGGGCTGGGGAGGGCCCTTTCTCAGCTGGGTGTTTGGGTGAAAACTGGACACCTGGCAACTCACCCGCGGCGTCCCTGCCGCGCGGCCAGGGCCTGGGACGTGCGAGGGACGGACTGACCTTCCCTTGCAGCCAGAGGCGGCTGGTGGTGTGTCCCCGGCCCACCGAGGGGGTGACGTGGTTTCCTTTAACCGGCCCATTTGTCCTTATTTTGTTTGTTGGTTGCTGTTTAATCAGTCGTGTTTGCTTTGAACCACTCTATGTAATGAGCAGTGGGTCAGGGACGTGGCCGGGGCGGAGAGACCCCCCCGCCGTGGGGACACCCTAGCCACTGTCCTAAGTGACCACGACAAGACTGGGGGTCCAGCCCCCCCCCCCCCCCCCAGGGATCCTGGGCCTGGCCTTGTTGGGGTTATGAGGACTTTGCCCCACGGGAGGGAGGAAGGGGCGTCCTCGAGGGCAGGCAGGCCTCTGGGTAAAGGGAGTGGGAGCGAGGACTCAGGACTCCTTTCGCTAGCCAATTTCACCGGAGTGAGGTATAGGCCAGGGAAGTTCCCCATGATAGCAGGAACATTCCCCCGCTTACATTTGGGTAAGTGCTAGGGGCTGTGGGCGGGAGGGATAGTAATGCTTGGATTCAGAGTAACAGCCGTGTTAGTCTGTATAAGCAAAAAGAAAAGGAGTACTTGTGGCACCTTAGAGACTAACCAATTTATTTGAGCATAAGCGTTCGTGAGCTGCAGCTCACTTCATATGATGCATGTCTCTAAGGTGCCACAAGTATTCCTTTTCTTAATGCTTGGATGTTACTGTATAGACTCCTCAGTGCAAGTGAAGAGCAGATCCTGTAACTCAGAATGTGAGGCTAGATGGCTGGGCCCAGTTAGCTCAGATAGAGATCAGATTAGCTGAGGAAGGAACCATGAGGGCTTATCCAGTGCCCTAATAACAACACAACACTCAATAAAATCCATTATTTCATATGGATGAATATATGTGAGATTTTCATCCATACATCTCACAAGCATTTACACAGGCTGGTCGCTGTCATTGCTCCCTTTTACAGTTGGGGAAACTAAGGCACAGAGGGGGCAGGGCAGGGGGCTCATTCCAGCTCATACAGGGGTTCAGTGACAGAACCCAGAAGCTCCATCCACTAGGGCGTGCTTCCTCCCTAGGGCAGGGCTGACTGGAACTCTAAGGACAATGAGGAATCTTTGTTCAGAACCAGGGTAAATGTAAGAACCGGTAAGAAGCAGCTGGGCTGCAATAGCTGGATCCTGTCCTTGCTGAGTTCCAACCTGGGGAAATCCAACAAACTTCTGTGTAATTAGGGATCTAAAGAAGGGCATTAAAGCTGAGACAGGAGCCCTTTCAGTCTGATAACAGGTGGATTGGGAGACCTTGACACGTGAACCAACATGAGGTAATTAGAGGAAAAGTAAACAGAGGCTGTCCAGTCTCTTCTAATATCACCCCATAGAACAATCATGGGGAACTAGAGAGTAAGGGGCGGGACAGGCCAGAGCTTGTTAGGAGCACAAGTGCAGAGGGTTAATGGAGGGTTAATTGCTGGGCTCCAGTTAAAGCCTACACAGGTGTATGGTGTTCCAGGGTGCTGACTGGGCTGCAGGAGAGCTTATATCCGGAGGGTCACAAGGCAGGCTCTGTAACCTGTGCACAGCTGAGGGCAGGGCTGTTACTTTCTTGCACTGCAGCCATTGCTAGAGAGATTCCTTTTCCAGCTGACCTAGGGGAAGAGCCAGGCCTTGGGCAAACTGGAGTGGATTGTAGCTGCTGAGGGGCCAAGGCCAGGACTCTGAATGGAAGGGACGGCAGGTGGCAGGGAACTGCTGCCTCTAGAAGCTCCCACATTAGAGCAGTGGGTTCATTGCACCTGAACTTAGCTCCAGGGACACCCTGAGAAAGCAGAGAGGGGCTGCTTCAGAAGGTCCCTTTCACAGGGTGTTTGGTCTGCAGGGCTGGAGCTCACTGGTGTAAGCTAGCTGGTAGTGACACCTCTTAGGAGAGTAGCCATGCAAAACGTGTATATCTAAGAGTACTGCACTGGCCAAGGGGGATAGTGCTGCCTGACCAACATCCAGAGGAGCTGCCCAGCCCAGTGCTCCTGTAACAGACCACAGCTGCCAGCTAGGGAACATGAGCTACACATGAGAGCCGGCAGCAGGATGGAAACTGCTTTATGGAGGGGCTGAAAATAGAGGGGTTCAAACTCAACCTAGGTAGGCAGAGCGCTGTGCTCAGCAGTTTGTCCCGTGGAGTCAGCTTGCAGGGTGAGGGCCTTGCTGGTAACTCCATGTCCTCAGGGAGCCTCTTGTAACTGCTCCCAGGCTGGCCCTGCAGACAGGGGAGACTCAGGCGAAGTGCAGACAGCCTCCCAGCTCTGCTGGGTTGGCTCACAAAGGGGAAACTCTTGACTCTTTGGGAAGGTCATATTGGAAAAACCCACACGCTATATATAGCTGCAGGTGGGGAAACGTGCAGTGACTGCTTCAGGCCAAACTGTGGGCTGCAAACTGCTTGTGCTGCAGTCTGAACAGTCCTGGGTTCATGGGGCAGCAAGATTTATATTCCCAGCCGTGCTTGTGGCCTAAGGGAAACTAGAGAGAAATGCACAAGGATTTCTGCAAGCAGGGAAATGGGATTTGCGAAACTTTGAGAAGCACTTTCATTCCAACATCATCATGATCCAGATCCACAGAACAGTTAGATTCAGCCAGGGCATGTGGTAACCTGGAAACAGGATGGGTTTGCTTCTGTGTTGTATCCCCATTACTCTGCCTTATCAATTTAGCTTGTGAGCACACAGGGACTGGTTCTTCCCAAGCATTTGTATGGTGCGTACCTCCTGACTGGAGTAATGGGTCCAAGGTTGAGCAACACACCTCTCTCCCCCCCCCCCAGCCCCCACAGCAGGGCAAATCATAGGGAGAAAGTCCCTGTTCTGTCTGCTTGGCAGCTGAGCCGTGCCATCCAAACACTAACTTGTAAGAGAAATGATGGGCAGCATGTCAACTCCCATGTAATCCATGAGAGCTCCACTGATTCCTACGCGTCAAAGAGCAGCCATGCCCGTGGGAGCAGTACTTATCTAAATGTTACATCCGGCCATGTCAAAGAAACAATCAGGGTGTAGAATGGAGCCCCCTTCCCTGGCAACTGGGATGGGGGCTTCCAAATCACTTCTCCTGGGGCAGAGTTTCAAATGCAGAACAACTGGGGGACAGGGTTTGCTAGTGCTTGGTACGTGTCTCTGAACTCTTCCATGCAGAATCCTGCTGCAGGGCATTTTGCTAGTGGGGGAGGTTTGTGGCCTGTCACGTGCAGGAGGTCAGGCTAGGTGATCATGATGGTCCCTTCCAGCCTGAAAGTGTTCCAGTCTCTGCCTGTGAGAGCCACATGGTAGGGCCCTGGGGGATGCCACAGGTGGCAACAGAATGTTTCTTCCCCCCAAGCCCATATGGAAAGCAAGGGGAACCGCTGGTGGCTGCTTTTTGCAGGGCTCCAATGGGGGATGCTTTTGATGTAGCAGTTCCTTCGCTTCTGCCCTCTCCTCAGACATGAGATCATCCCCTGGCCCGTCTGACCCTTGGCTGTGTCCAGGGGTGGTGGGTATCAGGTACCAGGTGTGACCCCTTTGCTTCCTGCTCCATGCAGCTGGAGTCCTGTCTCCCTGTGGGGTGGCCCCGGCTCGGGCCGCTCCACCCGCCCTCCCAGGGCTCCAGGGCTGGGGGGAGCTGGGCTGGGGGGAGCTAGCCTGGGGTGGGGACTGGTGGCTGCGGGGGATAGAGGTGGCTCTGGACTCTGGTGGAGGGATGCAGAGGGGCGGGCCTGGGAGCTTGCACCACCCCTGGCTGTGTCCCGCCTGGGCTGGTTCTGGTTTCTCTGGCTCTGCAGGAGAGAGAGAGACAGATGCTGTGGCCAGCGGGTTTGTGCGCTGACCTGCTGCCTGGCATGTCTGGCTCACAGACTAACAGGGGTGATCCCGCTGGGCCCCAAAGCTTGGGCCTGGATTTCAAATTCCAGAGCTGGGGTGGAGGAAGCCCTCAGGACGAGCTGCTAAGGGTCATTTCCCTGCCTTCCTGTCGGAGGGGTGCAAGCGCTGTGGGGTGAGCAGCTGGGAAGGGAGGAAACCCTTGCGCTCTCTGTACAGCACGTTGGCACTGTACACTCTGGGCTCAGAGAGACACGTAGCAAACCAATACACAGGAAACCTCACCCAGTAATCAGTTCACATCTGTAAATACTTTCTGGGCGGTTAGTTACTTCCAGTGCAAAGGGCTCGTTTCTAATCTCCCATTAGCAATTGCACGTCTCTTTCCATTTCAGACCGCCTCAGCAAATGAGTCTTGCTGCCACAAAGGACAGGAAGAAGAGCACTAATGACTTTTTTTTAATTAAGTCAGTTGTTGGTGCTACTCTAGGATAAAATGAATCTGTTTTTCATAAATGGAGTTGGATTCTGTTATTGCTCTGTCAACTTCCTCCGAATGCTGCAGTCCCAGCTGCCTCACTCCCGGTTTGTAGTCCTCCATTAATACACTGCTTAGTCAACTGCTACCTGCAAAAAGCCTCAGAGGTTGTGCCTTACATTTGCAATGTTAACATAGATCCACAGGCATGGCTCTCAGCTCGAGGGCAGCCTGTCAGGTCCAGTCCCCCTGAATCTCGAGCTCAGACTCCGTAACACCGGGGTGTCACCCACCAAAGAAAAGATCTTTACACCTAATTCTTAATGCCAGTGGACTGCTTCACCCCGTGCTCCAAAGGGGTGCACAAGGCAGTGCTGGAGGAACTATTGCATGGCCTTGTGATTAAGGAATAGGATGGGGTGTCAGGAGAGCTGGGTTCTTTCGCTGGCTTCGCTGCTCAGTCACAGCATGATAGGCAAATAACTGCAGCACCATGCTGCTAATGGATGACATTTTGCATGGCTGTTGGGAGGCTAAATTCATCAAAGTGGGCAAAATGCTTAGGTACTAGCATGGCAAGTACTGGAGTTTCCTCTCCCTGCTCTGGGTGCTGTGTCCAGCTGAATGTTGGAGACTGTTATACGTTATTTGTATTGTGGTAGCACCTAGACACTCCACCCCCATTGTGCTAGGTGCTGTACAAATGCCTAACAAAGCTCCTGTTACCATTTCCATGTGGAAGGAATATCCCAATGTTGCGGCTAGAACTGGCTCAGTAGTACATCACAAACAATTATTCTGCTTAATCCAGCCTTGCTTTCTGTTCTTAAACTGCCCACCAAGAAATCACAGATTTTATAGATGTTTGTTGATGTTTGAAGATTTAATGTGAAAAAGTTTCAGCCAATGGGCAGCTCACAAACTGGAGCACTATTGATCTGTGGTTGGGTCTCTGCTATTCCACCCACGGGACTGGTCAGAACACAGGTTGTTCATGAAGGTCTGTGCACCAGTCATGGGTGTTTTCTGTAAATATCCATCTGGCCAAACTCAGCTCAGGTGAATGGGGAAAGGGGGCAAAGGCTGGGGAGTGGCAATGCAGCTCCAAGGGTTTACAACTACTTTCCCCCACACCCCATCCAGTGCTGGCCAATGTTCACTCCCCCAGGTTCCCAGTTCAAGGCCAGGTCTGTGTAACCACTGCTCCATTTGGCACAGTCACTGCGCTACCTGCTGGGAGGGGTGAAATGAGCAGGCGGAGCACCCCAGAGCCCCCAGTTCTACTCTGGCACACCAAGTTACACTGGGTGGCTGCTCCCACCTCCGTTATGCTCCTTGAGAGCTGCAGTGGCTTCGGTGTCAAGTAGGAGGCTCCTGATGAGGGCAGGTTGCACAGACACAGGCAGGTCCCACGTTCTGCAGCATGGGGGGATTTCATTCCCTCTCCACAGTGCAGTGATCTTGGGGATGGTGGGGACATAAATGGAATGAACTCATCTTAGCACCTGGAGAGAGTTGCTGGGCGCCTTGCTGTGTCTGTGTGGTGCTGGATTCACCTTCTGCAGGCCTTTAGACAGAAGATATTACAGAAAATACAAGTGTTGCTGGTATGAGTGGCTTCTCCTCCACAGTGCCTGCTGTCTGGAATGGCCTCCCCAGCTCTCCATTCATTTTCACATTGAAGATGTGTCTTCTCCTCCCCTGTTCTGTTGCGAGGTGGCTGCAGCATTCTTCAGCTATGTGTTGGTTTAGCCCCATGAGTGTTTTGAGGCCCCGCTCCTATGAAGGGCTTTGGGCTGGCTGACCCTGTGCATTGCCTGCTATCCGACTGCCTTGCCTGCTGGAGAAGATCATAAATGAATTTTCTAGGCAGTGATCATTATGAAAACCAGGAGGACCTTTCTGGCTGTTGTGCAATCTCTTCTTTATGGGCCCATGTGCTGGGCCCTCGCTGCAGGGTCTCTGCCATCATGCTGCCTGCTTATTTGGATAATTGTGTTCCCCTCTGGCAGAGCTAATTGGGTATAGGTAGCAGACTGGGCAGGGCTCTGTCCATCCCTGAACCCTCAGCCAAGAGATCAGAAGGAATTGTCTATCTGCTTCCTCTCACACTGATAATGCTGTTTGCAGCCCTGAGAGGCATTGTCCTGCCACTGAATCAAGTGGCTACTTCTCAACGCATACCCAGAAGCGCCAGTCACCCTGAAAAAAGAGGTGGATCGTGACCTAGAGAAGAGGAAAAGTATGTGACTGTCCTTCCCAGTGTAATTAGCTGTTGATACCAAGGGTGGGATGGAGCACAATATAGCCTGTCCTTATCCAGCTGCCCTTGTGAGAAACTGAACAACGGGAGTGGATTTATGAGTGGATCTGTTCCTTTCCTGTTTGTGCGCACAGTGATAAAGGCTCAGGTAACGTTTACCTAGTGCCTGTCATCCATCCAAAGAGCTCAAGGCATTTTGCAAATTGATTGCAAGCTCACGTCACTCATTTCTGAGACACCGCCACTTCTGTTCCCCAGCACACAGTAACACCATGCAACAGTCTAGGAGAGAGAGGGAAGAATATGGTGAGGGATTTTGGGAGGCACAGAGTCACTGGCCAGTCTATAATTTGGCCAGACAATAGGGCTGCTATTTGCTCGCTCCAACAGAGAGAGCCAGGGGAGCTTGCCTGTTCAAACAACGAATTACTTTCCAGCATGAATTAAAATTTTGGCTGAAGCAGAAATCTGAATTTTCCAGGTAGCTGGAAACAAGGACAGGAAACACCCCTGAAGGACAGAGATGGTGCCACAGACCCTGGCATCATGGGACCTGTAAAGTGCAGTTTTATTCTAAATGAAGTAGTTGAGAATGCATCCACATTGCCCTTGCAAAAAATCCACCTTCGGAGGAATGGCTGTGGATTCTCCCAGCTGAATACCAGCTTGCCCAGCCCATGTCAAGGCCTGCCAGTTATTATCTAGGTTTGCACATGTATTGAAATCAGGGTCTGAGGACTGGCTGTATTACTAAGGAACAAATTGGAGATGTGGCATGGTAAGATGGTGTGTTACCTTTATCTGAGGGGCCTTGAAATTTTCCCAGCCAGAAGGGAGAAACAGAACTGGAAGCTCTGCCTTGATGTACCTAGATAAGCCAGCCAGGAACAGCTCCCAATTAACACAGAGCAGGCAAACTGCGAGCAGCTGAGAATTAGTCTTACATTTGACATTTAATGATTGAATGGATAAAACATGAATGCAGGAATGTTCCATTGAAGATGGCGCTGTTCCCTTCAAAAAATAAACTAGGTCAGTCCCTGGGGTGTTGGCAATGGACTCTGCCTGCTTAGTCTGTGGCTAAACTACTCCTCAAGAGAGCACTCTCGGGCGGGGGTTGCTTCTGTGACGCTGCCTCCATGCCTAGCATCAGACCCCAGATAATGCAGAGAAGCTGAATCACCAACATGCTTTACGCATGTGCCATGAAGCCATGTCCAACGACGTTCACTAAGGCACTGTCAGGACACAGCTGTGTGGAGCAGCTCTACAGCCACCATGCCTGGATTTGCCTCCACTTGTAGCAACTACCCTCAGCTGGAGCTGTGGGTCACTGCAGCACGCTGACATTGGCAAGGCTGTGACACAGATTGGGGCTAATTCTGTTCTCACCAACCTGTGTAAATAAGGAGTGACTCCATTAAAGCCAGTGGGGTTATGCTGGCATAGGTGAGCTTGCAAGCTACACTGTAATGTGTTGCACTACAAGTTATAGAGGAGCTGGGGTGCAACACTCTTCTTCCCCTTCCACGTGCATTTGTGTAGCTGTGTTAGTGCAGTGCAATCTGCTCCAACATCTGATACAGTGTATCCCCAACAGCGAACCATAGTCACACAAGAGAAGACAACCCCTTTCTTCGGCCCCAAAACAACTTAAAAAGGCTCAGAAAGTCACAGAGGGCGATTTAGCTCAACGCTCCAATGGCACCGACTTTGTGGAGAACAGTAAAGGCATCAGGGGCAGCCAGAGCAAGCTGCTCCTCAGCTTGTGTGAACTGTCACGGCACCATAAGTGTCTGTTACTTCCCACACTAGGGAGCCTGCATATGCTGGTACCAGCCTCGTTCTACTTTCCCCTCTGCAATGCTGCTGATCTGCGTTGAATGTACATTGGAGACGAGATGGCCAAAGCATAATGCCCCCTGCCACAAATCTGTGTGTCAAAGTAGCAGCAGCTTTTCAACCTTGCACTGGGAATTAATAGATAGTGCTTATTCTGGCCCAGGAAGCAGTGGCATGTCTCCTGCCCGAAACACAAGTCCCAGGAGTAAAAAACATTGAAATACCAGATGGCATTCTGCAAACATGAGCCAAGATCATTTATATTCCAAATAAACAAGAGGGGAGCTCACACTGACTCAGAAGGACCTGCCTTCTCTGGAGCTGGTCTTCCAGAAGTAATGGCATTAGTATAGGCAGTATCACCTGTGGAGTTCTTGCAAGATGCTGGAGATGAGGGAGCTTTTAATGTCATTTCCCTGGACCTGGGGCTCCGGAGTTTTCACAGCAATGTTTCATGAGCTGTAGTGTATACCGCCCTTCATAGCGAATACATTCATCCCTCTGCTTCATCTAGGGCTACCTGGTCGTCACTGACAGTCATGGCAATGCCCAGACTGCATCCACAGGGGTCCAGAATCATGAATGATTAAGTGAACCAATAATGTATGGTTACAAATTAGTCCCCTTGATGCAGAGTTAATCTTGTGATTGGCAGGTGAATCTGGGATGGGTCATTCAGATGTCTATGGGGTCCACCCCTTCGTGGAGGGGGTGTGGCAATTAATTCAGATTTACAAACCTCTGTGATTCAGGACAAGTTCAGACTCTGCTGAGGAGCCAAGCTACCATGGGATGAGCTAGATACAGAACAAGGTCGTTCCAAGGCACCCAGAACTGTCTCTCTCGCTACGTAGATTCTGGAAGCACTTTGAAAGCTAAAAGAATTATCAGAGTTTCTCCAAGCCCAGAGATACAGACTTAGATTTTGAAGGTTTATCTGCATGATGGGGCAGGTTTTCAGAGAATAGCCCAGTGCTTGGAGACTGAGGTAGTCTCATTGTACATTAATTAATAAGGCAACAGCCATTACGATTTCTTATCATGTAGACTAGCAGAAAGTCTACTGCATCCTTAAAAGCCTGCTAGAAAGAACTGTCTCTGTCACTGACAGAGAGATTTATTCCTTGCATGTCCAACTTTGCACCAGTCAGCCTCACTGTGAGTTGTTCTTGTGTTATGGCATATATATGCAAATCATAGGTCAGCTCAGGAGTCAACTAAAGATTACTCAAATCCCATACCATAGTCTTTCTGAAAGGAGACTGCTTGCTTATTCTATTCTAAGGAGTGTACCAAAAAATGTCATACAAACCATGCATGCCTGGAATTAATGATAATCACACTGCAGAGAGGAAAAACTGCATACAAGAGGTGGCTTTTAAGTTTTTGGATATCTCAGAGAATTTTTGTCTCTAAAAGTAGCACAAAGCACTTAGTGGTTCTGAACCCCCTCTCTCTATTCCCGTTCATGTCAGATCAGCCCCACATGGGTGGGGAAGGTAGAAGATTAAAATAGCTCAAGAGAAGCAAGCAGGCATTATCTGTGTGCACTAGTCTTCTGCATACAAACTAGCAATACCCGATGAGCCATCTACAAGCTAGTGTCCCACTGAGGTCAGAGCAGCCACAGGCATTGGGGAGTATGTGTGACTGCCCATCACAACTCCAGGGCTATCTGGGGAAGGAACGTGAAGAACTGCTGCTGGAAGACTCATTCCACCGGTGTCAGTTCTCACAGGGGAGCTGTAAACTGCTGGTGGGTTCCCCTGTAACTAGTGGCAGTAAATATTTATAGAAGACTCCAGAGGTCCCAGCTGGGATCGGGCCCCACTGTGCTGGGTGCTGCATGAGCGTGGAAGAGACGCATCTCATGCCCACAGAGCTTTCACTCTAATGGCCCAAACAAGCAAAGGGCAGGGGATGCCCCAGACAAGCTTAGGCACCTGGGGAGCCCAGCCCCATGAATGCCATGAGCAGCAGGTGCTGGCTTTAATCGTTAGGAGCAAGGGAACAGTCCCAGCTTGTCATCTGATGTTACTGACAGGCACCTGAACCCACTCCCTGGTCCTGGGGAGATCAGTGCTGCTCCTCCATAGCCAGGGTTCCTGACTCTAACTCTCTGGTGTCAGTCAGTCCTGTGGGGCAGGGTGATGCTGGGGGGCACTGGCCTGGAGAGCTCTGAAATCAGGCAGAGCCAGTGTCCATTCTTACCAGGGGCCCAAGGGGAGCCCCTGACTTCCAGCTGGAGGTGACCACTGGGTTGGGACACAGGCATGTTTACACTCACCCCCAGCATCCACGCCAGCACCAGGGGTCCAATCAGCATGCAACCACCCGAGCTTAGCCAAGACCCTGTGTCTGAGGGGCTGGCAGGCCTGGCACCTGAGAACCCTGGAACCCTTGCCCACTGGACAGGCCAGTGAGGAAGTATTCCCTCCAGTGTGTCTGTGACCATGGCTATCTTGGTCAGCACTAGAGACTGAATCCAGCCCCTGGAGAACTAAAGCAGCAGCTCCTACAGGACCAAGCCCCCAGGCAGGGTGCTGTCCCAGCCTGATACTTCTGTGGCTCAGGCACTGAGGGGTGCATTGCTACCTTTGCTAGAGCTCTGCCAGTCTAGTGCTAAGTGTCTTGAGATGGGATCTCCTGAGTCCTGTTCATTTCAGGATGATCACAGCATTAGTTGTTCAGCCTCCTTTCACGCTGAGATTTTTAATATCTGGAGCTACAGTAAATCAGCAGCTGACTCAGGTATAATCACATGAATCAGAGATCCAGATAATGAGATCCTCCAAGCAGTTTCCCTTTATAGGCAGCCGAGAAAGCATATTTGTCACTCACGTCTGACAGAAAACAGAGTCATTATCTAGCCCTTTGATTAAATTATATGAACCACACATTTATCCGTCGCATTGGACTGCAGCAGTGACAGAACCTGAACAAAACCCCTTCAAATGTACATCTTCATTGGCGTGGTTTATCCAGAGATAAAATGAATCCATGCAGTATATTTATAACCTCTCATCTCTCAACCCTGGCCTGTGATGTCTCTGCAAGGTAGGGAGGGAGTCCTGGGAAGATGTTAGGAACCAAGTAACCAAGCGAGTATCTGTCTCTGTGTACCAAACGCCAGACCTTGTCCAACACTGCTTAACGTTGGACAGTGACTGGGTTATGTTAATGCCTTGGGCCCCCATATTCCATCTACATTAATACAACAGGGATCAACAAACCAAGCAAGTGAAGAAAGAGAACTTGGGCTCAATCAGCTAGGGAGAGCAGGTCAGGAGTCTGCCTCATCTCAGTGATAACAGCAATGCTGTTTATAGCATGCTCCCCTGCTGGGGTGCTCAAAGCCCTACAGGAAGCATTTGAAATCTAATATAATTAAATCCATAAACAATCAATATAAAAAGTGACACAACACTTTTAACAAGCCCCACCATGTGGTGCCACTTAAATGAATGAACCAACCAACCATCCTGGGGCAACATCAGCAATAGCAGGCTATGTTGTGACGATCAGATTACAGCTGCCACACAGCTCTATCCATAGTTACACCATGGGAGGAAAGTACAACATGGTTCATACTGGCTTTGGGATTGGGAACACCCGTTAACAGGCCGAGCAGAGTGAGGATTCCCTGGTGCCTGGTGACTGCCTCAGGACTCCAGGTGCTGTGGTGAACAGCACCCGTCTATCTCTCTCTATCCTGAGGATTGGGAACATACATAAATCGTTTTGGTTCCCTCTTCCAGTCACAGGCACCGACTTGCCATTGTGCCCGGGCACCTCTGCCCCAGGCTTCACCCCCACGCCACCCCTTCCCTCAAAGCCATACCCCCACCCCACCCATCTCTTCCCACTCCTTACCCCTCTTTCCGCCCCCTCCTCTGAGTGCGCCACATCATCGTTCCTCCCCCTGCCCTCCCCTGCCTCCTGCATGCCACGAAACAGCTGATCAGCAGGACCTGCCAGTGGGCAGGAGCTGTTGTAGGGAGCGGGAGGTGCTGATAGGGGGGCTGCCGGTGGGTGCTCAGTGCTAACCATTTTTTCCCCATGGGTGCTCCAGCCCCAGAGCACCCATGGAGTCAGCATCTGTGCTCCCAGTATTTTGCTGGCATGAAAGACTTCCCCCAGGTGTCCTGAGGATGAATTGAAAAGAATAGGCATGGCCCTGATACTCCTGGCTTTACCCAGCTAAAACAAACCAACCCTCTGTTTGTTGGCAAAGTGGTGAAAAAACTCGCCTAGAATAAAATTAGTGCAAACACCCATTTGTATGGGTGAATATCTAACACGTGGAAATCTTTGGTTCAGTCACAGGTCTTCACTCAATGAGTCCAATGCCCAGGAAAGGAGAGCAAAGCAGGGCTAGGCCCCAAGGTGCTGCAAAGAAGCACCGCCCATGCTGTGATGTCCCTAGCCAATCCATGTTAATGGATGTGCAGTGTGAGGCCCATCCCAGCCAGCCCTCCTGGAGGAGAGTGTCGTCTAAGGCAGTGGTTCTCAAAGCCAGTCCGCCACTTGTTCAGGGAAAGTCCCTGGCGGGCCGGACCGGTTTGTTTACCTGCTGCGTCCGCAGGTTCAGCTGATCGCGGCTCCCACTGGCCACGGTTTGCCGCTCCAGGCCAATGGGAGCTGCGGGAAGCGGCGCGGGCCAAGGGACATGCTGGCCACCCTTCCCGCAGCCCCTATTGGCCTGGAGCGACAAACCGAGGCCAGTGGGAGCTGCGATCGGCCGAATCTGCGGATGCGGCAGGTAAACAAACCGGTCCAGCCCACCAGGGGCTTTCCCTGAACAGGCGGCGGACCGGCTTTGAGAACCACTGCTCTAAGGCTATGTTTACACTATGGACCTTACAGCGGCACAGCTGTACCACTGCAGCTGCACCGCTGTAAGGTGTCCTGTGTAGCCACTCTATGCTGATGGGAGAGAGCTCTCCTGCTGGCATAATTAAACCACCCCAATGAGCGGCGGTACCTATGTTCACAGCCCATATGCTCAGGGTTTAGCTGATCGCCATACTTGGGGTCGGGAAGGAATTTTCCTCCAGGGCAGATTGGAAGAGGTTTTTCGCCTTCCTCTGTAGCATGGGGCACGGGTCATCTGCTCCTTGAAGTCTTTAAACCACGATTTGAGGACTTCAATAGCTCAGACATAGGTGAGAGGTTTATCGCAGGAGTGGGTAGGTGAGATTCTGTGGCTTGCGTTGTGCAGGAAGTTGGAAATAGATGATCATAATGGTCCCTTCTGACCTTAGTGTCTATGAATCTATGAATCTAGGAGACACTGTCCTGCCGGCATAGCGCTGTCCACACTGGTACTTTTGTTGGTGAAACTTATGTCAGTTAGGGGTGTGTTTTTCACACCGCTGACCAACAAAAGTTTTGCCAACAAAAGTGCTAGTTTAGACATAGACAAAGTGTCAGTTCATCGTAACCAATCAGGCGTTAGCTGCATGTTTCCTACTAATGTTGTGTTGAACTGATTTCACAGCAAGCAGCATTTTCAACAAGTTTGGGGAAATCTCTTTAAATTATATCTCAAATAAGCATTTAATATGGATGTTAAGATTTGCTTTCTCTGGCAGGGGAGGAATTTAAGGTCCATTATCTTTGCACCAGGAGAGAGAGGTACATTTTCAATGCCTTGACTATGAAACGTGAGTTCCTCTCAGAGGAGATAAGCATAAAATGAATGGAGGGAAGCAATGAAGGTTAGGAATGATACAAAATGCTCTAAGCTCCCAAAACAAGGGGACGAGGTGCTGGAGCTGAACATTGGGCATTATCTACAGCAAAATAAAAACAATCCTTTCATGCAACAAACTGCAAGAAAATCAATTGTTTCATGTAGGTCTTAATGGTTTTTGGTAAACTTTCCTGGTCTCAAGCCAGAGGCTGCCAATGTCATGGAATCTTTGGTTAACTACAATAGTCACTGATTTCCAAAAAGAAAAGGAGTACTTGTGGCACCTTAGAGATGTGAGCTGTAGCTCACGAAAGCTTATGCTCAAATAAATTGGTTAGTCTCTAAGGTGCCACAAGTACTCCTTTTCTTTTTGCGAATACAGACTAACACGGCTGTTACTCTGAAAACTGATTTCCAAGAGATGCATGTTGCTGTTTCAAAGACTAATCAATAGTTTATAATTGCAACACAGTTTCAATCAACAGGAAGAGCCAAGATGACTGGGGACTGATTGTATCAAGGGTTAATAAAAAAAATATAAATGGAATCCAGCACCTAAGTATAGATGAATAATTACTAGAACTGTCAAGCGATTAAAAAAATTCATCGCAATTAATCATGCAATTAAACAATAACAAAATATAATTTATTAAAATATTTGTGGATGTTGTCTACATTTTCAGATATATCGATTTCAATTACAACACAGAATACAAAGTGTACAGTGCTCACTTTATATTTATTTTTTATTAAAAATATTTGCACTGTAAAAAACGATAAACAAAAGAAATAGTATTTTTCAGTTCACTTCATACCAGTACTGTAGTGCAATCTCTTTATGAGGTGAATTGAAAAATACTATTTCTTTAGTTTATCATTTTTACAGTGCAAAGATTTGTAATAAAAAATAAATATAAAGTGAGCACTGTACACTTTGTATTCTGTGTTGTAACTGAAATCAATATATTTGAAAATGTAGAAAAACATCCAAAATATTTAATAAATTTCAATTGGTATTCTATTGTTTAACAGTGCGATTAATCGTGATTCATTTTTTAAATTGCGATTAATTTTTTTGAGTTAATCGCATGAGTTAACTGTGATTAATCGATAGTCCTAATAGTTACCCAGCAAACTTCTGCAGTTTTAGCACAGAGGAGTGAACTTGGCTCTCTTAATGATAACATGAAGGGTGGCTCCAGGCACAAACCAAGGAAGCCTCCTAATGCAGCAGCACTGACACGTCTGCATTGTACCCTTCACTGCCAATGGTGTTAGAACAGAGCAACTCTGACAAAGGGAGAAACTCGTGGTTGAGAGAGCAGAGAAAGAAGTTAGGTTGAGGCCCTTCCTATCTGTCTGTAGTGGGCTGCCCCGGTGGGAATTAAACAGACAGGTTATCTTTAGATAGCATCTTTTTATCCCCAAGTGCTTAACAAACTATTGAAGTACAGAAAGCAACCCAAGTGCAGCCATCTCTGGGGCACAATCTCTCTGTCTAACCTAGGTGTCTCAGCACCCCGGGACAAAGTTCCACAGAAAAGTTATTCTTCCAAGAACATCTCGGGAGTCAACCCCCGTGGGTTCCGTGGCATAGCCAAAGTGCTAGTATTAGTCAGCTGCAGCACCAAGAAGCACATTCTATCCTGGGGAGGAAACTGAAGCAGGGAAATGCAGACAGATGTGTGTATTATTTTGTCTAGAGCCATACATCTCTCGTGCTAAGTACAGACCAGTGGTGTTTAGAATCCTGTGCACCGGCTGTCTGTCTCTCTGTCCATCCGTCTGTTGGCTTTCATTGTCGTGTGCCCCTGACACATTAAACTGCAAACCCAGAGCGCCCACGTGGCTGCAGTTCTGAACAGGGGGTGTCTAAATAATGGGAAGTCTGATGGGTCAGCACTGGGCCCAGGAGCTGGGCAGTTGGACTGTGAGGTTCCAGCTCTCCTGAGTGGGTACTAGACAGAGACTCTGCACCCTGAAAGCATGCTAGAGACCCTGCCAGGGGCAGGGCCTGGATTCAGGTCAGAATAAGGAGGCTCAAAGAGCACATGGGTCCGGCAAGGTGGGTGCCAACCACAATAGACATGGGAGTGTCCGTCCCGAAGGAAGCTTTACCAGGGCTCTGTGCATGTGTGTGTGCATGTGCAACACATGGTTTAATGGAATATTATTGATTGTAGTGAGATTAATTAGTCCAAATCAGCCTCTGTGGGGCACTGTGACTGGTCAGTGACTGAGGAGGGGAAATGGATGGCAGTGAAATACAATGTTTTTCTCTACATAAAAAAAATCTTCTGAATCTGAGTACACAGTTCCTCTCCCAGAATCTGTGCTTCAGCTTTCCTTCTCTGGGTGAGGTTTTGTATCAGATTCTGTGGCTTTCCCCTGCAGATTGCTCTGTGGAGGAGTTAGATAGTCTCCAATTAGAAATCCACAGGGTGTAAATAGAGTCCTTTTCTAAACCCAGTAATTCATCTAGAATGTGTACGCTTGCAAATTAAAACCAAGGCTGGTTCTAAATTACATTACCCCCTTGCATGTGTGGAACTGCCTGATAATATTTCCCTCATCTCTCTATCTTGTTAATTACCTGTACGTGTTCCTGGCTTACACTGGAAACCCAGCCCTTGCTAGATTT
Source organism: Chelonia mydas (assembly GCF_015237465.2). Taxonomy (NCBI): domain Eukaryota; kingdom Metazoa; phylum Chordata; order Testudines; family Cheloniidae; genus Chelonia; species Chelonia mydas. The sequence goes on from NC_051261.2 coordinate 1,260,707, forward strand.
GTAAGTAATAAACTAAAAAGAATGACAGCTGCTGATCTTTCCTTGGAGAGCGGCCTGGAGGCTGCAATGCCTCAGTGCAGGACTTCTTGACACATGCCAAAGGTGGATGTGTTCATTTTTGGGGGCGATACAGAGCAGCAGGAAGGCGCCTTATCCCCACATAGGGTATTAGCTCTATTATCTACAAGAACAAGGCACTTACTGTTCCCCTGTGATGTATCTATAACAGTTCAGCCAAATCTAAAGGCAGTGGCAAAAAGTCCACATCTGGGAGCCAAAAGAACGGGTTTAATTTACAGCTGCAGTGTTAGCTTGTGGCATGGAAGGAAAAGAAAGGTGCTAAGAAGGAATTAGAAAGTCCAGGAAGACTTTAACAGAAGCCATAATTAGGGATTTACTAACCTGCCTGCTTCTACTCATTCACAATTTGCTCTCTAGCCTATGGATCAGCTCCGTCAGCAGCCCCAGCAAACTGTGCTCGGTTTTAGGGTTTTGATATCACGCTAACGATAGAGCCTCTTCCGAACTGTTCTGCGTCCTTCCAAGGTGCATGGGCTGTCAGAGTGGAAAGCAGCACATACGGCAATGTCACCCCTTAGTTTGCCACTCTGGGGCTTTGAGGCAGCACCACTTGGCTTTTGCAGAGACCCACCCCAGCCTGTGTTCTGCTTTCTCAGCCCTTGTGTCTCTGCTCTATCAAGCCTCTGAATTGTCCAGTTCCCTGGATGGGAGCTCTGTGTTGACTGTTTGGTCTGCAGAGCTGTAATAAAATGAAAACATAGGGCCAAATTCTGTTCTGTTATCCCAGTGTGAAACCAAAGTGACACCACTGCCGTCAGTAGTTACTCCAGATTGAGACCGGTTTGGCCCAAACATTAGGTGGTGGGGTGGAGGCTGTGTTGTGCTGAAGTGAAGCATGGGCTCTCCATGGGTTATTGAAAGTAACTCCCTCCCTGTCAACCAGAAATAATCCAATAGCATCAGTTCTTCCCTGGCCTGAATAAAGAGGCATCCAGAATTTGTGTTTACAGTGGCTGAACAATTGAACCATTTAAAAAGAAAAGGAGGACTTGTGGCACCTTAGAGACTAACAAATTCATTTGAGCATAAGCTTTTGTGAGCTACAGCTCACTTCATCAGATGCATTCAGTGGAAAATACAGTGGGGAGATTTATATAGACAGAGAACATGAAACAATGGGTGTTACCATACACACTGTAACGAGAGTGATCAGGTAAGGTGAGCTATTACCAGCCGGGGGCGGGGGGGGGACTTTTTGTAGTAATAATCAAGGTGGGCCATTTCCAGCAGTTTCAGACAAGAATGTCTGAGGAACAGTGGGGGACGGGAGAGGGGAATAAATATGGGGAAATAGTTTTACTTTGTGTAATGACCCATCCACTCCCGATCTTTATTCAAGCCTAAGTTAATTGTATCCAGTTTGCAAATTAATTCCAATTCAGCAGTCTCTCATTGGAGTCTGTTTTTGAAGTTTTTTTGTTGAAGAATTGCTACTTTTAGGTCTGTAATTGAGTGACCAAAGAGATTGAAGTGTTCTCCAACTGGTTTTGGAATGTTATAATTCTTGACGTCCGATTTGTGTCCATTTATTCTTTTACGTAGAGACTGTCCAGTTTGACCAATGTACATGGCAGAGGGGAATTGCTGGCACATGAGGGCATATATCACATTGGCAGATGTGCAGGTGAACGAGCCTCTGATAGTGTGCCTGATGTGATTAGGCCCTATGATGGTGTCCCCTGAATAGATATGTGAACACAGTTGGCAACGGGCTTTGTTGCAAGGATAGGTTCCTGGGTTAGTGGTTCTGTTGTGTGGTGTGTGGTTGCTGGTGAGTATTTGCTTCAGGTTGGGGGGCTGTCTGTAAGCAAGGACTGGCCTGTCTCCCAAGATCTGTGAGAGTGATGGGTCGTCCTTCAGGATAGGTTGTAGATCCTTGATAATGCGTTGGAGAGGTTTTAGTTGGGGGCTGAAGGTGATGGCTAGTGGCGTTCTGTTATTTTCTTTGTTAGGCCTGTCCTGTAGTAGGTGACTTCTGGGTACTCTTCTGGCTCTGTCAATCTGTTTCTTCGCTTCAGCAGGTGGGTATTGTAGTTGTAAGAATGCTTGATAGAGATCTTGTAGGTGTTTGTCTCTGTCTGAGGGGTTGGAGCAAATGCGGTTGTATCGTAGAGCTTGGCTGTAGTCGATGGATCGTGTGTTGTGGTCTGGATGAAAGCTGGAAGCATGTAGGTAGGCATAGCGGTCAGTAGGTTTCCGGTATAGGGTGGTGTTTATGTGACCATCGCTTATTAGCACCGTAGTGTTCAGGAAGTGGATCTCTTGTGTGGACTGGTCCAGGCTGAGGTTAATGGTGGGATGGAAATTGTTAAATCACGGTGGAATTCCTCAAGGGCTTCTTTTCCATGGGTCCAGATGATGAAGATGTCATCATTGTAGCGCAAGTAGAGTAGAGGCATTAGGGGACGAGAGCTGAGGAAGTGTTGTTCTAAGTCAGCCATAAAAATGTTGGCATACTGTGGGGCCATGCGGGTACCCATAGCAGTGCCGCTGATTTGAAGGTATACATTGTCCCCAAATGTGAAATAGTTATGGGTGAGGACAAAGTCACAAAGTTCAGCCACCAGGTTTGCCATGACATTATTAGGGATACTGTTCCTGACGGCTTATAGTCCATCTTTGTGTGGAATGTTGGTGTAGAGGGCTTCTACATCCATAGTGGCCAGGATGGTGTTTTCAGGAAGATCACCGATGGATTGTAGTTTCCTGAGGAAGTCAGTGGTGTCTCGAAGGTAGCTGGGAGTGCTGGTAGCGTAGGGCCTGAGGAGGGAGTCTACATAGCCAGACAATCCTGCTGTCAGGGTGCCAATGCCCGAGATGATGGGGCATCCAGGATTTCCAGGTTTATGGATCTTGGGTAGCAGATAGAATACCCCTGGTCGGGGTTCCAGGGGTGTGTCTGTGCGGATTTGTTCTTGTGCTTTTTCAGGGAGTTTCTTGAGCAAATGCTGTAGTTTCTTTTGGTAACTCTCAGCGGGATCAGAGGGTAATGGCTTGTAGAAAGTGGTGTTGGAGAGCTGCCTAGCAGCCTCTTGTTATATTCCGACCTATTCATGACGACGACAGCAGCTCCTTTGTCAGCCTTTTTGATTATGATGTCAGAGTTGTTTCTGAGGCTGTGGATGACTGCAGTGCAGCAACACCTATTTGCACCAGCTGAGAATCTGGCTCAATCCATGTAAAATTATCTTCTGCCAAGTGAAGAAAAAGAAAGGGCACATCTTACCTGCAGAACAATCAGCTACTGGCTAATTTAATCACAGGCCAAAGCCGGAAGTTTGCTACTGGGGTTTGCTACTAAAGCTGCTTTCTTTCATCAGAGAACGTGGTGTTTGTTCTTTCAGCCCACGTCTCTGCAAAGCTGCGCAATCAGTACATCCTATCGGGGGCTACAAGGATGGAAAGCCTGCAGGGAGCTGGTGTAAAAACTCTCAGAGAGGAAATATTTTGTTGTTCATTTGCAGAAATCGAAAACGGCAGCCAAGGAATTCCCACGATTATTTGAAACATGCACCCCCGGGCCTTGCAGATCACACAGGCATCCCAGCAGCCTCTCTGCCTAGGAGAGTGAACCGCAGGGTTTCAGGCAGGGCAGCAAGGACGTCTTCAGTTAAAAACAGAGTTCAGGGAGGCGGAAGGTAATTGCCTACATGGCATCAGGCTTAGCATCCAACTCCATGATACGTGGCAGCATCTTCAGTGACCACAAGCAGCCAGGGCCTTGACTTGCCCAGCCCCATTCGAGTCCCTTCCAACGGATTCAGAAGAAGAGCATCGGCTGCTGAGTTCCCACTCCGACACTGCACAGGGACGCTGGGTCAGTCCTGCTGTGACCTGGCAATAAAGAGGAGGAAGTGTCTGCTTGTACTGAATAAAAAGGGGTGGGGTTTGGGAGGCCCTGCACAGAGTGAGCCAGGGGGCTCTCTAGGTCCCAGGCTGACAAAGTAGCCTGTGCTGATGAATGTCAGCACACATGCCTCCCAGCCATGGAAGGGACTGTTAACTGCACTGTTATTGACCCCGAGAAACACATGCCCCTGATGAGCCCCCAGTACTCCTGAGGCTCTCTCGGCCTTGCCCGTAACCTCAAGCTCCCTGGACTCCAGCGTGTTTGGGTTAGTTTCCTGAAATCGAGAGTTCCCAGATGCAGCAATAGAGATGGTGACATGATATTAATTAATCTGGTTCCCATTTCCTGCACTTGCTTGTTTCTCTGCACCCTTTGGAGGAAGATCTTATATTCCCTGGTAAATGGAAGCACAAACTACAGGCGTGGAATTATCTGGCTTGCATGGAAACAGTGGAAGAGGGGAAAATGGCCAACCAATAAACAACTTGATACAGTACCCAGGCTCAGTGAGAGCAAAGTTTTACAGGATTTATTGGCTCTGATCCCTTTTGATTAGATTTAATTATATTCCTTCCTTTATGCTGTTGCAAGCTGAGCTGAACATTTCAATTTCTCAAGAGGGCTTGAATGGAGACCATAAGGGATCAGGAGCCGGCAGATAACTCTGACATTGAGTTGGCTCAGCTGGGGTAACTCTGGTTTTTCATTTAACATGTTACTTTCCTGGAAAAATAGAGTAAGGGAAGAGTTGGCAATTCAGAGCAAAATGCAAGGAGTGATCACCTGCATTCATGTCACTCCAGGCCACAGCTGCGGGGCTGCAGGCTGCATGCAGTTTGCCTGTTATGGTGCTTTGGGTTTCAAAGCTTCAAGTGATTTTGTTTCAAGGTAAAAAAAAAAAAAGACTAGAAAGACTGTAGGAGCCAGATAGTCATGGTCAGGAAGCCAACATTTATCAAGAAAAAGCTTCCCAGAGGGCAGAGATGTGATTTCCATTGCAAATTAGCTCATGTATTAACATTTCTTTTTCTTTGTTCTCATTTTCCTCTGGGTTTTTTTTAAATTTCAGTTTAATTTTTTAATTCTCTTGATTTCCTGCTTGGAGATCGCGCATCTCCCACATGCCGTTAACTCCTTTGTGGCAGGCAACTTAGCACTGGCCTTCTCGTAGCCCTGCTGTAACAACATACCTCCCTCTGCCACATCACTTTAGGATACTTCATGGTACAATGGGGATGGAGCAGCATTTGGCTTGCACTTTTGCTGCTGATATATCATCCCACGATATCTCCTCTGGGCCAGGCTCCTCCACATGGTGTTGGATGGCTTTCAGCTTAGCATATCCGTCCCTTCTTCCTTGGGCAAAGAGCTGCTGTGCTCACACATGCCCTTGGTCACCCCTGATCGCTACCAATATTTATCAGCATTTCCTGGCCTGACTGACCCTTTCCAGGAGACAGAGTTCTGCTGAGTCTCAACACTAGCAGGAATCTACCTCTCTCACTTCCTGAGCTATGAGGTTAATCAGTAGCCTCTTCTCCCACAGTACATATAATGACCTGCCACTGTTGTGTCCCCCTGAGGAGTGCACTGTGGTAGCACCACAACATGGTTCAAAGGGCTCAGTCAGATTTTCCCAGCATGCCAGTCCAAGGGGTAGTCCAGCTCAGCACATGGATTTGCTTCAGATTTCTCAGCCTTGGGAACTATCCACCTCTCTGGAATCCTAATGCACTCTATTTCTCAGGGACTTTGCTGGGTGTTTCCCAGGAACCTAAATGAACAACAAAGTTGGGCAGATACAGGAGTTTCCTGTATGGGCAATGCTAGGGCAAGACACGTGGCTTCCCCCAGAGCATGACTCATGTCAGACAGAGCGCTCTTGAGCACCAGACAAAGAAGGTGGCTGGGTTTCCAAAGACTTGGCAGCACAACTCCTGCTGAGTTGGTTGGTTTTGGTTTTTGTTTGTTTTTAAAGTTCTTGCTTCACTGTGAGTTTAAATGATAATCCAGTCAGGAGACAGTTCATCTTGCGGAGCAATGTCCCTTTCTGTGGTGAGCAGACAGCATCTAGCAAAGAGAGACTCTGCAAACTTAATAACATAAATGCAGCAGAGGTCTCCTAAATCCATCCTGATGCTGCAGCTCTTCCCAGCAGCTAGCAAGCAGAATTCCCAGACTCCTGAGTGGCATTCCCTAGCAGGTGTGGGTAGTGACCCGCTGTTCTTTTCTTGCAACTTTTGGGCACTTGTTCCCTCTGGCTTGAAGGGCTCGTTGCTGGGGATTGATGGGGCCTGAGTAGCATGCACGGAATAATGAGGAGACCTGGGCTGAAGTGTCTCCAGAGGACACAAGACTAGAGACACAAGTGCAGTTACTCAGCAGGGGACACAGGGGCAGAAAGAGGAGATAAATCCAACTCAGGCCGTGAAGGACCCAGGGCATTTTCTCCAGGAATTTAAAAGAACATATTTTAGTGCGATGGCGGCAGTGCAAACAATCCATGTTCCAGGCCCTCAGCAGCCTGCGGAGGGCATGGCAACTAACCCTCCCTTCTCCCGCACAGCCCAGACTGCGCACTTGGGCCAGCCTGTTGGAGGCTGCAGAGAATATTGTGCTATTGCACAGCAGTACCGGGGAAAGTCTCTGGGATCTCGTAATTAACAATTGTCCCATTGTACTGTCTACACACGGGAGGGCAGGGTTCACGCTGTGTGGGCGGCCTTCCTTGGACGTTCTCTGCCTCCCAAGTGCTTGACTGTCTCTCTGAATATCAGTGTGATGGAATGAAGTGATAACTAGGGCTTGCAAACACACCGGTTTGGGAGGAACTCAGCAGACGTTCTGCGTTTGGCAGTAATCCAGCCCGGGACCTCTGTGCCCGTGACACTGCGAGAAGGAGCCATGTCCAAAGCAACAGCATGATTCTCTGCTGGGCAGTCACCAGCAATGGCCAAAGGAGCCTCCACTGACCATCTCCCTGGAGGGACGGCATGGCTGAGAGCAGCCCTGCAGTGGGTGTCTGTGGCAAGGACCCCCCAGAAGGGCCCATCTGGCTGTCGAGCACACGTGTCCCAATCCTGGCTGCCTGACTAACATGGCACAGAGATGCTCTCTGTGCCATGGATGAGGCACCCAGGACCCAATTCTCACCTGCACAAGAGCCCTGTGATGCCTCCCTGACAGCGGGTGTAAATGTCATTGGAGCCAAGCCCTGGTACCGTGGTGTCACCATGGGGCTAAAGAATATGGCTGACGCTGGCTCCCTGTGAACTGGCAGAACTCTCTAGGGAGCCAGAGCGGCAAAGTCCCTGCATCACCTCTTGTTGATCCTCCCTAGTGGGATTCCTGCGGGAGAGAAGGTCAGCGGGTGACAGACGCTTCTCGCAATGGGGTTAATGGCTAAGCTGGCTTTGGTTTTAAAGTGCATGTCATTTTGATGAAAAAAGAACAGGTGTTATTTAGTTCAGTCGGATTTCCTCCCTCATGGGCAGCACTCACCTCTCTGCATATTCCCAGCCCTCAGTCTTCACACATGGCTTTGGAGCTGGGTAATTGAAAAGTCTTGTTAGTCTAAATTAACCTATACATTTCCTCATCCACTGGCAGTTATAGCTCTGCTTACAAATGGCTTTGGTCTAAGCTTTTGATAACTGGGTCTTTGCAGGGTATTAAGAGAGGAATCTCCAAAGAAATGGCTTCATTTAAGAGAAGAGAAGAGACTGGAAAGAACAAAGTCCTTGTGCAGCTCCACGCTCACGCAGCCAAGTTGAGAAGAGAAGGGGCTGCGTGTGGGACACAAACACACAGCCTGGAACAGGCCCAGTGCCAGTCTGCTAATGAACCAGTGCCCAGCTGACGGATTAGGCATGGCCACTGAGCAAGGCGAGCCCCACTGCATGAGGGCAACTCCAGCTCTCAGATGCTCCACCACCTTCCCCAGGTGGGGGCATTTGGTTAAACCCACGGTCCTGGCTTCTTTTGGGGCCTGATTTCCAAAGGTGCTGAGCATGCTGGTACCAGGTAACGGTGTTCCACAAGCCCTAGTGCACAAGTGGTTAACCCAGCCCCGGCCTCTCACCTGGGTGATTGGTGGGGGCCTAGTGGGGAGGTGTGGGTTCTCAGCACTGCCGAGAACCAGGCCTGGGAAAAGACAAACACACGGGGTAATTGTCGAGCATTTAAAGCCACTATATTGCAGCCCCTAGGGTGTGCAATGGTCTCTTCTGGAAAGTACATTGCTCCAGCATAGGAAATGCTAAGTCCTTCATATTGCAGTGTGACTCAGCCCCAGCCTGTGTAAGGAAAGAGACACCCACTTAGCCACTGTCCAGCACAGTAGCGTTAGTATGAATTGCTGACAGCCTGCATGGTGCTGGACAGACGTATGCTCCTTGCCCAGGGACTTTACAGTCTCAGTCAGACACTGCTGTGAAGACACACACCACTGCGTGGTCATTAGCATGGGAGGAAATTCTCTCCAGTCACCATGCTGATGTGGTGAATGCAGAGAGATCCGGGGCTGGGCACTTGCGACCAGGAACTTGTTTTATAAAACACACAGCTCAGAAAAAGGCTGGCCGGGGAAAGAGTTACGCTTTGCCTGCTGGCAAAGAGACAGTGAGCCTCACAATCAGTCAGCGCTGCTCTGGTCTCTAGCCTAGGAGAGAGCAAGGAAGCCAAGTGTGGACGCAGGGGAGAGACCCCTTGATTTCATATCCTGAGGGAGGGTTGGGTAACGGGCTTCTTGCTGCTGGAGTCGTCCCGCATCTCAGGGGGTGCATTTAGAAGATCTACCTACACCCAGAGAGAGAGCAATTATTGTGGGAGCATTTCTCTCTGTCTGCCCCTCCCTGCCAAATACAGGGCCTGCTCTGGGTAGTCTGAGGGTATGTCTACACTGAAATTGGACACCTGCGGCTAGCCCTTGCCAGCTGACTCAGGCTCACGGGGCTGTTTCATTGCAGTGTACACTTCTGGCCTTGGGCTGGAGCCTGTCTGTAGGACCCTGTGAGGTGCGAGGGTCCCAGAGCTCTGACCGCAGCTCCATCCGGGAAGTTAACACTGCAGTGAAACAGACCTGCACCGTGAATGAGTCAGGTGGCAAGGGCCAGCTGCGGGGGTCTAATTACAGTGTACACTTATCCTTGCAGTCTTCTGTAACTAGGGCAGTTTTCTTTAATGCCCTTGTTGGCTTTGCACTTAGATGTAGCTTTTATAAACTTCTAACATGCTATACATCCCCCTTGGCTTCCAATAAAGGCACATATGGCTGAATTACGCTGGATGGAGTTACGGTATGGATGCAGAGAACCAGACACATTTTCCTATGTGGGCCATACCATATATCACTGAAACCATTTCCACTAAGTACACTGAGTGCCTCTCTTCAATGGACTTGCTGTATTTAGGACACGTTTTTTCCAACACACACAGGGGAGTCTCTTCTGTAACATACTCTAAGATGTATCTTGAGTTAAAATTAGCCTCTGTAGTATTACGCACAGCATCATGTTTGCATGCTGTTTCCCCCTTGCTGTCCTCAGCACATTTCAGAGGGAATCTTAAGGGTTTTGCAGTCCACTCATTTTCTCTTAGCATTGTCTATATTTGCACCTTCTGCACTTCCTTGCTGAATAATGGGAACCAGCCCTCACCGTTCTGCTAAGCACCACTGACTCCTGTGCCCCTGAGATACGCACACGCCTAGGGAATTGCAAAATTACACAGCACAACAAGAAGATAAGTTCATGCTCTGGGTTGTGGAGTAACTTTTGAGCAATGAACGATGATTTTGTTGCTGTTGTGTCGAAGAAGCAGATTGATGGCAGCAGTGGCCATGCCCTATCATTCTAGAAAGCTCACAATTAGTGCAAGAGAATGAGTAGCATCTCACATTAGCACTCAGCTCACTGTCCTGATGCTTTCATGCAACATGGGTCACACCTGAGCGCTGGGGACTGAGTCCATTGTGGGAGCCACTGGACTGTGGTCAAGGGGCTGGACTCAGGACTGTGCTGTCAGTTCCCAGCTCTGCTGGGGACGCCTCATGTGACCTCAGGCAAGTCACTTACCCTGCCTGGGACTGCAGTCCCACTCTGTCTGATGGGGAAGATGCTCCTAGCCCCCAGGTTGTTGTGTGTATACGTTCTTCATTCATTAACGGTGCTGCAAGGCTGCTGACTAGCCCCTGGAAGCACTGAGGCAGAACAAAGGAGCTGACTCTTGAATTCTCTTGGAGGGAAATCCTGAGACAATGTGACCTGATGAGAGTGATGGGGGCTCTATGGGAGTCCAGATGGTCTCCCTGCCCTTATCCAACTTCACCCTTGTGTATGCTCTGGGGTTTGCCTACATGTCCTATGTGTGATCTTCCAGTCACCCTGCAGGAGGGGTTGCTTCTCCCACTGCCAGGCTGAGCAGTACGACTCTGAACGCTCAGGCAGGTGACAGAAGGCCCTGGATGAGAGCAGTCTTGGAGCGTGAGCCATCAGGCCCAGGCAGGGGAGGAGTTTGCCATTATGATGCTTCAGTAGAAGAGAGGAAGTTGAGCACCTGTCCCTGTTTATCTTCCTGCCCCTCTGACCTGCTGGGTGGCTGCTTTGCCAAGCTAATGCCAGAGAGAGCAACACAGCGAGCCCTTGCGGCTAGGGATTGGAGAGATGCACACGCCCAGCCTCTCACAGCTGACACAGCACCCTCAGCCCTTGCTGCCCAGAGCTAGAAGCAGACACAATAATCTGTTCCCAGGAGGAACCCGTGAGAAGAAAGGCGGTGGGTGGAGAGGTCTGAGCCCAGTGCCACAGCCTGCTGCATTTGGAGAGAGGCTGCCTGGAGAACACAGTGTGAAAGACAGCGGGGAAGCAGCACCCAAGCACCCTCATCTCAGTCCTTCTCCCCAGCCTCTATGCTCTTCTGTTACCCCTCTCAAAGCTGCAGCCTTCAGCATTGCCAGACTAAGGCAGCTGTGCTTTGTGCATTTCATCAGACCTTCCTTCCTCAGCACAGGGCAAGTGTTCATTCCAGCACCATTTGCATTGTCCAGAGTTAGTCAGCAATTTGTGGAGTAATCCTTTTAATTGCGCAATTAGTGAGTCAGTTGCAGGGGTGGACAAACTATGGCCCGGGGGCCGCATCCGGCCCTTCAAACGTTTTAATCTGGTTCTCAAGCTCCCGCCAGGGAGCGGGGTTGGGGGCTTGCCCGTCTCCACGCATGCCATGCCTCCGCATGGCTCCCGGAAGCAGTGGCATGTCCCCCCTCTGGCTCCTATGTGTAGGGGCAGCCAGGGGGCTCCCACAGGCTGCCCCTGCCCCAAGCGCAGCCCCTGCAGTTCCCATTGGCCGGGAACCATGGCCAATGGAAGCTGCAGGGGCAGTGGCTGCGGACGGGGCAGCGCACAGAGCCATCTGGCCACACCTCCGTGTAGAAGCCGGAGCGGGGACATGCCGCTGCTTCCAGGAGCTGCTTGAGGTAAGCGCTGCCTGAAGGCTGCACCTCTGACCCCCTTCCATGCCCCAACCCCTTGGTCCCAGCCCGGAGCACCCTCCTGCACCCCCAACCCCTCATCCCCAGTCCCACCCCAGAGCCCGCACCCCCAGCTGGACCCTGCACCCCAACCTCCTGCCCCAGCCTGGAGCCCCCTCCTGCACCCTGAACTCCTTGTTTCTGGCCCCACCCTAGAGCCCGCACCCCCAGCTGGAGCCCTCACCCCCTCCCACACCCCAATCCCCCAATTTCTTGAGCATTCATGGTCCGCCATACAATTTCCATACCCAGATGTGGCCCTCGGGCCAAAAGTTTGCCCACCCCTGGTCAATTGTGTGTTTCTCTGTTTCATCAGAAACAACTAATTGGTCATTTCTGTTGATTTTGACTCTGTCTCTCTGGCAATAGCCGCAGTACTCCATAATCGCCAGTTTGTGACATGGTGCTAGCGTGTCAATAGGCAGCTCTGTGCTCCGGGACCCCCAGGCTCACAAGGGAGGGTCATGCTGTCTGCTGGCAGCTGGCTGGCCTCTTCCTCACCCCCTAGGTTAGCCCCTTAAAAGCATAATTAATTTATGTTTTACTTCTTTTCTTGTGATCTCTCAAATGCTCCAAGAGGCAGACCTGGCATCTCTTCTGCTGCCTTCCCAAGTGCTCATCCTAGCCAGGGCCTGGTGAAGGGAGCTCTATGGAAACTGCCTGTTGCCAACTGCAAAGCAAAGCACATGTCTTTTGTGGCGTGGCCTGGTCTACGGCTGCTGCGGCAGCGATTCTGGATCATTCTGCTGTCTCATTTGTTGACTAGGAAAGGGTGCTGGAGGAGGCCCCTCCTGAGGCGGACTGAATCTTTCCCTGGGATGGAAGCTGGACTGGCTGCACCAGGAGAGGCACCCCGTGCTGACTGACTGGTCTCAGGGTTCTGAACCGCCCATTTGGGCTGGGTTTCTAGCTCTCGCTAGAGAGAGAAAGTGGCAGTTTTGTTAGTACTGTTTAACACCGTGAGACGTGTGTGTCCTTCACAGAGAACAAGCACATCCAAAGAACCTTGGTATCTTAGGACCTCAACAGTCTTGAAAGGGTTAACAGTGAACCCTGTATGGTATTATTTACTATCCCTGCTTTGCAGATGGAGACACTTAGACACAGTGATGTGACTTACTTAGGGTAGCTCAGTGGGTCTGTGGCAGGCAGGGCTGACAAGAGACTCGGGAGTTCCAGAGCCTGGTTCTGGTTGCTAGTGGTCTGAGAACAGAGGAAGAGAGTTGCTGTGACAGCGACACACTTTGCAATTGATGGGTTTGTGAGTCAAGAGATGGTCTCTCCCCCTGGGAATGTCAGCATTTGCTTTGGGTTTGGTGTTATAATGGAACTTGTGGTTGCAAGAAACACTTGAAAACATGCCCAGTGCAACTGAAAGGTTCAAAAAGCAGAGAGCAAATAAATGAACTGAAGATTTATAATTTTTTTAATCTCACGATTTTAAAGCCAGTCAGATGATTTCTGAATGCTTGGGGTTGGCAGTGCTGGCTCCAGAGCTGTCTTTCCCCTGCCAGCAAGGTCAGCCAAGGGCTAGGACTAGGGGATTGAAGGGGATGAGGATTCCAGGCAGCAAAGGAAGGGTTTGTTGCTAGAAAGAATGGACTTAAAGGGGGGCTAGGAGCTAACAACAGGGACAGAAAGCCCAGGATTTACTCTCAACTCTCCCCCCAGCAGGGAGAATCGTGATTCCTCTGGAACTTTTAGCTCATGAAAAAGTGAGCTGTAGAAAGTTTGTACCAATTCCAGATGGACTCTGGGCTAGAAGCTCCATAAAAATAATGAAGAACTGAGCTATTGGAAGGGAGGGACATTTTAAACAATTGCGCAGCATGAACTGCTCAACTTTGAATTTGCATGTCTTCCAAAAGCCTTGGTTTGAAAAAATTGCACTAAAATTTAAAAAAAAACAACAGTAAAATTCTTCAGATTGCAGTTTCATGAAATTGTGCTCCAGGATGAAATGTAAGCTGCCTGGCAAGGATTGTCTCATTGTTGGTGACAGCCTTACTCAATAGAGATGCAATTATGTTATTGCAGATTGGAAACAGTTTATGCAACATAATCCATTGTGATCAAAGCATGGAAATAATTGCAATTCTCAGTTAAGTAATTGAAACTGTCCAAAAAATAATGAAAGATTGTTTCCTTCTGCACACTGCAACGATTCTTTGACAGGGTCACAAGCTCTGGCTGTGAACATTTTAACTTTAAAACTTTCTTTCAAAAGTGAGATTAAAAAGGGCATTCTGAAGAGCAGAAAGGTGCCCGAAGGCAAGTCAAAGCCCTGCCATATGCAGCTGTGGGATGGAGCTGGACTGTGTTGCTACTGGCCCTGCAGCTCTCCAGAGACCCCATCCATTTCTGTGGTCTCTGGAGAGCTGCAGGGTTGTGGATGGAGACTGGGTAAAGTCCCATTTCCCTTCTTCTCAATCCAATGACATTCAACATCAGGGTACAGAACTGAAGCTGGATAAGGGACAGCAGGGCTGTAATATACATGTGCTGGGCCTGGCCACTGGAGAAGAGGGTGCACTAATTTGTCTGTGGGGTCTTTAGATGGAGGAAGGCACACAAAGTCTGGAATAACCTTTGTTTCTGTGATGCTGCTAAACAGAGGGGAAGGGAGATGCCCTGGCTGTGCTGGATGCTAAGGGTGATGCAATCTTGGGAAATAGCTGGAGGAAGGGTGGGCAGGGTAGCTCAGGGCAGAGGAGCAAATGGAAGGCTGATGAGGATCCATCAGAAGCAGATCAAGGAAGCAAATACCAGACTTCACCCATGTGCGGATATTCTGCACCTAGGGTGACCAGATAGCAAATGTGAAAAATCAGGACCGGGTGGGGGGTAATAGGAGCCTATATACGAAAAAGACCCAAAAATCGGGACTGTCGCTATAAAATCAGGACATCTGGTCACCCTATCTGCACCCAGCTCCCTCTCCAAGCTATTTGGCGACTGTTCTTGTTAGCGCTAAACGGCTCTTTTATGTCTCCGCAAAGCGTTTCTACCACCTATTTTTCCAGATGTCTCCTCTGGCTCAGAATCAGCAGTTGGGAATTCCAGCTGCATTGGGGGATTTCCATTAAGCAGCTGTAGCATGTTCACTTCAGTCTTGAATTTCTCATAGGTGAAAACTTCACACCAGAGCTCAGACTACTCCCAGGAGAGGTGAACTGGCAGCAGGCCAATTGGACAAGGCACAGTTGTTAAGGTCCCCTGTATTCTTAGGGGGTATAAATCAAAGTGCAATTGCAGACAGGAAAGTGACTATTTTAAATAGCTTCTTTGCACTCTACATGTCTGCTTCCTGTATATCCTTTGGGTCCCTCTGCTCCAGCATCTCTTCCTGTTAGCCATGCAGAGCGGGTACTGCCAGAGGTGAGCGAGTGAGGCTCTGACTGCAGAGGATCAAAGGACCCTGCTTACTTCCATACTGGGGGAGTTGGACCCTAGAACAACTTGTGCCCATTGATCATTTGTTCTGGCCTCGCATTGCCACAGATGCTAAAACACTCTGTGGGGCATCTTGGAGGCTGGGTCACCAAGTCTTTGTTCTCCTGTAATGTCATCACGTGGCTTTGACAGACGATGGTTCCTTTTAAAATGAGAAATGATGAGGTGCTGGGGTCTGTCCTTCAAACCAAAGAGCCTGGCCACTGCTCAGAGACCGAGAGCCCAAGCTGCTGCCGCAGTGTCGCTCACTCCCCTGTACTCTTCCTGGGAGATGGGTTCTTCTGCCTAGCCGGGTGAGGTGCTGGGCTGCGTGGAGGGAGAGAGGCATCTGCAGTGAGCTGCAGAGATGATCTTGGAGCATGCTGGAGGCCGCACTTATATGTTAGATATCAGCTCTTGCAGGCCTGTGTCAGCACAACTGGGGTGAGACTGGCTTTTCCTGCAGAAGGCAGAACATCGTGGGAAAAGAGCCCACAGAAGGGCTGGTCCCCTGGCAGCCCCTGAGAACTATTGCTGAATGGGGTCAGTCCTCCCTGGCCTCTCTAGGGCAGTGGTTCTCAGCCTGTGGCCCGCAGTCCCCTGAGGGGTCACAGACGGTGTAAGATTTCCAAAGGGGGTCACACCACCATTTGACATTTTTTAGGGGTCTGCAAATGCATTGAAGTTGAGAACCACTGTGCTAGGGTGTTGCTATAGGAGGATGCAGCTAGAGAGCAGACAAGAGGGCAGCTGCCCAGCACCAGGCGGGTTCAGCAACCCCTCAGGAGGCAGTTGCTAACTGCTGCTCAGATATTATTTCACAGCCCCCTTCCCCAAAGGTTCTCTGGGTAGAGGACCCCTCAGGCACAGGGAGGTTTCCTGTGAGATGTTCCCTTTTCCACAGACTCAGCTTGGGGCTCTGCAAGTCCAGACTTTCTGACAGGACTCAAAATGTGGGAGGGAGGGGGGCGCAAGTGGCCCTGGATCCCTGTCTAAATGCATCTGGCAGCCCAACACTGGTATTTTTACAGTAACAAGCCGTGGTTCACATCAGATGGACGAGAATGTGGCTCTGAGAGGAGAAACCTGATAATCCATGGCAGGAGGCCAGGTCCCTGGTACACACTCAGTTTACCCTGGTAAAATGACTTCTGGCAGGAGAGCTGGGGAATGGAGATTTGATAGATGGCCAGAGAGGCCTCTTCTGTGGTAGCTAGGGCATTGTGGGATCCTCCCTGAAGCGTACGTTTGCTTTCTGTCCTCATGAGCAGTAACACACCTGAAGCTGACTGACTCAGGCTCAGAGATTAACTCATGAGCAGCCCAGGCTAACAAACATGATTCCTAGCATGGTCCTCATAGCAGTGAGGGCTCAGACACAGGGTGTGTTAGTCGTACTAGGGGGAACGATCAATGCTAAACGTGCTTCATGTCTCCAGTGACCATGAGACCGGGGAGGAGAGGTCCCCTCAAGCTTTCCCTTAGCTCAGAGCGAGTTCAGTTCCTGCTATCACACAGAGCACCAGGGAATGTGGCTTGGGCTGGTGCCTGAGGAAACATGATGTGCTTACAGGAGGATTCTTGTGCAAATCCAAATCTCCCTCTTCCCCCTTCATCACTGCTCGTTCTACTACCTTCCTATCAGCATTTGCTGTTAACACACCTGTGAGATGGGTCTCGCTTGTAGCAAGTCTAATATGAAGACCAGCATTGCTCTATGGTTCAGTTGTGGCCTTATAACTCGGGCATGAATGAAAAGATCTGATTTTCCCAAGAGGAGGGTAACTAATCCAGTAAAGTGGGCACTCCTCTAGCTCTCTGCCTGCCTTTCTGATATGCCCAGCACTGCAACCCGTAGGCAAAGTGGACAAATTTAGCTAACGTCACTGAGTAGACAACAAAGGGAACCTAAAACTCCACTAGCTGTTGTGGCTGGGGGGGAAGCTTCCAACTCTGCTCATGCTAGTGTGAAAAAGTTGTGGGGTGGTGGGGGATTCCCAGGCCCCTGAAGTTCTGCCTTTCTGAAGGATGTGAACGAACTTTCCTGCAGAATTTAGGGTTTTGTGATTTATTCTTCATTTTCATTACAAAAAGGGCAAAGGTACCGCGCCCAACCTGCTGCCAAGCGAGTGTCTTCTGACACCTACAAGCTCATCTTGAGCTAGAGTATCCTCCCACTTGTGCTGTATAAAGCCGTGATAGACTGCATTGTTGCTTTGTAATTCCTGTGTGGTGAGTTAGAACTCTACCAGATGTTATGTGGGCAGAAGTACCTATTTGAAGCTAAAAGCCTGTGATTATACTTGCCAACCAGCCATTAAGAAAGAATTAAACTGAGAAATTATCCCCCATTCTTGTTTCACTACAATAGCATCTTTGTAATACACTTGTTTAAATTGCCTACTTTTAATTTTGCTTCCCTTCCTTCTAATGCAGCATGCAAGGCCATTTCACTTCATCAGTAAGTCCTTGTGAGCTGTACAAAGAAAGAGGGAAAGAAAAGCCAAGGTGCTTGAAAATTAGACAAAGGTGAGAAAAAAATAACCCTGGAAGAACTTGCCCTCCCTTTCCCTACTGTTAAAATAAATCATTTCTCAATGTACTTTGCCAGAGAACCTTCCAAAGGAAAGGATTTGCAGTGAAGCAGAGATGAAAGGGATTATTACTTACAAAGGCTTTTATTAGAGATAAAATATTTGGCAATTAAACCAATAGGAGCTGCAGCACCAGAAGGAAAATAAAGACTCAAGTGGGGTAGCCACGTAACATATTTACCACTAACCTTTCATTATTGAAAGTGATAATATTACAATAAAGTGCAGTGCTGTGCAAAACCAGGGATTTAATGACTTTGTGCACCGATGAACTGCATTCAGGGTCCTGACTGAGCCATCAATTCCTAGTGCAATGGATCAGAACAATGCTCTGTGGGATCAGATTGAGTTTCTATCTACAGACGCTTTCCTTGCAATGAGGGGACCCGCTATGACATGCATGTGGAGACGGGGTGCACACAAAGGAGCTCTGAGTTTTTTTGTTGTCCTATGAACCCAGCTCATTTTCTAGTCCCTCACTGGCAATACCATGAGGTAAGCTACAGCCCTTCCTCTACCCCAGCCATCTGGGGGCATGCTGCAGCGCTAAGCTCTTTTGTTCAAGACAGACGAGTGATTCAGAAGCTTGTTTGCTTCTGGGGTCTTCCAATGTGGAAGCTGGAGCTAGGCAAATTCAGATGAGAGCCAACACCCTAGTTTTTAGCAGTGAGGGCAATTACCTCCTGGAAGTGTACCAAGGACCATGGTGGGCTGTGCCTCACTTGCTGTCCTTATGTCAACCCTGGTGTCTTGCTAGAAGGTGTGCTGCAGCTCAGAGCGCAGGGACGGGCTCGGTGCAGCAATCACTGGCTGAGGGTCTCTGGCCTGTGCTCTTCAGGGGGTCAGAGCAGATGATAGAATAGGGGTGTCAGTACTTACTAGTGCACCTTACTATTATACAGAGTTATTGTGATGGCTGAATGGTTGTTGTGTCCATGTGCCTCCCCTCCACCGCTCCCAGGCTCAACTCCTTCCCTAAGGGAGGAGCCCTGGCCTGGGAAGTTCTGGGGTATGACCGTTCTTCCTGCCTGTGGGAGGAAGGGGGAACACTAGGTCACAGCCACACCAGCAGGAGAAGGGACGTTGCCCCTGTGCCCTAATAAATAGGCATGGCTCTCTTTCTTACTTGATCCAGGGTCCTGAATCCTTATTCCTCTCTGTGCCAGCTCTGCTCTCCTCCCCCCAGCTGCTGGACAATGAGGTCATGCAATGCTGGGTAAGGTGAAGGTTACCCCTGTGCAGAAGAGCAGACTAAGGCCTGTGCACCCAGGGGACTGAAGCAAATTAAGCCCTCCCAAAGCCTGTGCAACATATAGGCGGTGTGTATGTGGGGCATTGGCTCTGCCCGGGGGCACTTCACCCTGGCATTTCACAGCTGCCTGCGGCTGCCTATGGGAATCCTGACCTGGTCCCTGGACGGACAGCACAGGTTGGTTAAAGTTAGCTGCCTGTTAAATTTTGTGTGTGTCTGACAGGAACTCCTGAGGGTGAGTTTGGGGGGTTCATTTGCCCTGTTCAGTCTTACCCGCCCCAGAGCGAGATGTCATCAAAGATCTGACACCCCCTGCTGGGTACTCACCAGACTGCAGTGAGGGGATCCGAATGCCCTTAACTTGCTGGGGCTGGGTGGTGGTTAGCATTGTCTCTGGCTTTGGGCCTTTAGGCATACACTCCAAGTGCAGATCTTGTGTCTGACAACTCTTGGCAGTGGGGATGCTATGGTCCAAATGCATATCTCCTGAAACTAGTGCCATCTCCTGCAAGCCTCCCGAGCAGCTCTTGCTTGTTCCCTAGAACCCTATTGAATGTGTTAGCCTTCTGTGTTTAACCCTTCAGGGGCATGTGATAGCGAAAGCCATCAGACAGATTTTGTACAGGATTCTAAAACGCTTACTCTTTACTTAACAGCACAAGAGAGACAGATTTGATTAAATAATAAACACACCTATTTGTGTTTTCCTTGCCTCATTTTCCTTACTGCTCTGCAGAGTTCTTGGGGCTTGGCAGAGTCTGCTGGGACTCTGGGATCCTTCCCCTGCGGCTCATGATGTACCTTCCAAAACATGAAGCCTTCTCTGATCTTGTCTGGTCTGCAGTTAAACAGGACCCTCTGCTTCAAAAGCATACCTGTCCCTTCCCCCTCCTGCCTAAAGCGTCCTGTGTGTCTCTGTGGATCTTTTCCTATTGCACCCAACTGGTGTGTTATTTAAAGGCATCAAAATCCTGGAGTCTTTGTTCTACGCTTGGGGATTTTCCACTCTCCAACTACCAACCCCTTTGCAGAGAGGTGTAGAAGCCTGAATAGGTGACTACTGCATTATAACAACCCACCATTGTGTCTGCTCTGAGGGGGATGTGACACAGCTTTTGTCAGCAAATGGTGGATTCCATATACAGTCTGGCAGTCCGTAATACAGCAATTTCATAATAACCTCATAGTATCAACCAGAGTTCATAAGTTGTACAGGCAGATTTCCCAGATCATCACAGATGTGTTAGCAGATTCCATTAATTCAAAGCAGTGGCACAATTTTGATTTTTCTCAGCAACGCAGATATTTAAAGCAGAAAAATGTAATTGATAAATATCAACAGGACATGAGATCTGCTGTTTGCACAAGATGTACTGTGTCACTTACAATGAGAATCAAGTGGACTGAGGCCAAATTAGATCAGAAGCCCAGTGAGAGGGCTGCCGGAGAATTGCAGATTGATATTTGAAACAGCCATGTGTTTTTATCCTGTATTAAATAAGAACATGCTCATTCTGAATCATCATCCAGGTACTTTGAACCTTTGTTGTTTTTCTGTTTCAAGAATAATTCTGCTCTTGTGTTGAGTATTCTCCAGGCAATTCAAATGCATTTTTCTCTGTAGTTTCCTGTCCTTTATAGTTTTCTGTCAAATTGAATTATGGTAGAAACTCCTTTTGGTGGGATAAAGAAATTACTGCAACCAAGTGTGTGACCAGATACACAAAGGCACCATCGCTCTGCCTTGCTGCAGAGAAACAACACAGACACAGAGATAATTGTACGAGCGGAGAGAATCTCCCCATTTTTAATATTCACATTTGTATCCTTTTTTATATTTTATTTTCCCCCAAATTAAGGCAGTTGAGGTCTCGTTGTTCCCAGGAGTCGTGGAACAAATGCTTTGTTTGTTCAGCCCCTGCCAGTTAGTAGGGCTGATTTACCACTGAATGCATCCGATGAAGTGAGCTGTAGCTCACGAAAACTTATGCTCAAATAAATTTGTTAGTCTCTAATGTGCCACAAGTCCTCCTTTTCTTTTAACGTTGTAACGAAACCCATGAACTGCTGGATCTAACACCACCTCCAAGGGCAAAAATGCACATAGGACTTGGCCAGCTAAGAGTCATTAGGGGGAAGCCTTCTTCAGAGAGGGACGATGAACTAGAGCTCTCTGCTCAGGAACCGGGAGCCAAATGTCACCTCATAGAAGGAACTCCAGTCAAAGCATTGCAGGTGAGATGGCTCTGAAGGCCAGGGGGGTATGAGGCAGCAAATCTGCCACCACAGCCCTTAGATCCCCTTTAAATTGGTAGGAATTTTAGCTGCCCCAGGGAAATAGCTGAAGAGGCATAAGTCATGAGACATGGGTTGGTGTTCCCACCTGCTTCAGTCTGAGCCTGGAGTTTCCTGCTTGCAGCTTCTCTGTTGGAGCCTTTCACGTCTTGTAACTATTGGGACCACAAGGTTATTAATAGTAATAGTTTGAAACTCACAGCCCCTTGAATATCCATCCTCTTCTCTGTCCTGGTCAGGTCTAAACCATCTGAGGAGTCCAGGGGCTTTATGAACCTGGACAGCCACAGACTCACCTCACCACTTCTCAGCTGGGGAAACTGAGGCACAGAGGGGCCATGACATGCCCAAGGCCACTCTGGAAGGAACAGAAGCCCTAACTCCTAGTCCCCAGCTCTGAACATGAGGTAACTTGTAACTCTGCTGCTCAGGATCCAAAGGCCGTTAACCGAGATGCTTCTAGGAGCTGTGAGAGCTGCACTCAAATGTCTAGAGAGCAGCAAACAACCTACAATCCCAGCTAAATGCACCACCACCACTGTGGGTTCTGCATGAGCACCACTCCTCTCCACTCTCACTCTTACCCTTGTCCTCCCTCTGGGGGTAGAACAAACCTATGTCTCCAGTGTGGTCTTAGCCTCTCCCTGGCTGTGCACGGGCCCCGTCCTGACGAATGCCAATAGCACCCATGCAACAGTAGGCAGGAAATGATCCAATGAGCCCGTGGAGCTGTGATTCTGAACGTACCAGGCAGCCCATTGTGAGTGCTAACAGTAACACCCGCCTGATCATGGCAGGGTTTTTGTCTGGCCAGCTGTCGGCATGGGGCCTTGTTGGAACCGCTCAGCACAGGGGTTGTGTGATGTGGTCTTGCTGCTCTCGGGGGGTGGATTTGCACTGACAGGGAAGAATCGCCGCACCTTTGAGTCCAGATAGTTTGCTGTGTGATTTAGGCCTGCCCAAGCCCCATCCCCGAAGAGGATGGAAATTCAAGGCCAGGGTGTGTTCTCGCTGCAGCCTGCACGCTGGGCAGGGGGGCGAGGAGAACTAAGATCTGAGCTGCTGGGATGGGATCTCCTTGTGCCAGCCCCAGTGAACAAGAGATTCTAACCACGCGCCATGGGGCAACATCACTCACTTTGAAGAAACAAGAGGGCAGTGGCTCACTGGCCTTTGTGCCCCGCGGCAGACTCAGCACAATGCACAAAGCTGGGTCACACCGTGGCAGCGATCCGACAGGGGAAATCAGCCAAAGTGAATCCAGATGACTCCCCCAATGGAGAGAGAGAGAGAGAGAGACTCCTCCGCTCTGTCCGCGGCCGTGGGGGATTTCTGCTTGTAGTGATTTCCAAGTGTGTCATGTCTGCTGTCCTTCCCCATGTGCAGTCCTGGACAGTGCGTGTCTGCAAGTTCTGGCAGCAGCTCCTGCAGGGCAGGCAGCCTCCCCTTGAGTGCACAAAGGACATGTTACCAAACTCACCAGGCACCAGCATCCTCCACTCCTGCAGCCTCCTTCCTATTTGTCTGCACCTGTCTGATTTGTCAGGGCAACAGCTAGCCTGGGCAATATCTTTGTCTGCCCAGGAGCCCTGTTACGCCCCATTGTACAGCTCTTGAGAGCAAGTCTCAGTGACAGCCGTTGGGAAATGTTCACCCTAAAGAGAACCGGATGTTTCTATTGCCTCCCATAGGGCTCAGGCATGGCCCAGGCCCTTCTCCCCCACACCCAGCAGGGAGGCAGCAGGGGGCCATATCCTGGCCCTGTGGTCCCTGTCACATGATGGAAGGTGGGAGGGTTCCCATCCGGCATATGGGAATATGGCAGTGGTTTAACCCAGGGCAACACAGAGGGTGCATTCAACCAGCCAAAGGCGAAATCTGCTTTCTTTGCCTTTTAAAGTTCTTTACAGCCCTTCCTCTGAATGATAAAACCCCAGGGGTGCCCCAGCAGGAAGGCCCTCTCAGCCCTGCCAGGCTCCGAAATCCACATGAACCTTCCTAAGCGATGTGTCCAGTCCAAAGCAACCTGAGCGGTGTGACCTGACGTCATCTGTCCCATTTATTGTTATCCCTTGAATGGTGTCTCTTTCCACTCTAAGACAGTAATGAATTTTTCCAAAACTGAATGATCAAAGGCAGGTTTGTTCCATGTAACCCCAGAACCAGTCTCGCTTGCTGGAATGAAAACGCTGTCATAGACCAGACGTGATTTTTGTAGAAGTGCTTTTCAGCAGAGGTGATGCATAGAGGGTTATTATGAGGATTAATTGGTTGATGTTTGTAAAGAACTTGGAAGATGTGAAGTCCTGGCTGAGTGCTACTTTTCATAAGCTGCTCAGGAATTGCAGCTGATTTTCCACTTTACTTCTGCTGCCCCTAAGTGTTTGTGCAAAATAAATTCTCCATAAGTATTTGGGAACAACAGAGGCCACTCTAAACAATAGCAGAGGATGCTGGACAAGGGACTTCTTTACTTGACATAGTTCCTCAGTGTTTTCTTCCCCAAAATTCCCTGGAAACAGTCACTTCTAACTGATCATTTAAAGAGGCTACTTAGACTTGGGGGTGACATGCAGTGAGGGTCTCAGTGCCTCATGCTAATCCAGTCATGGACAGATTTATGGCTGCCCTTGTAATTTTTGGGATGTACCTTATAGATTTCTTTTTGCTCTTCCAGCCATTTCCCCCCGAGATTTTCCACAGAATGGTGAACTGTTTTACATCCAGCCCCCTTTTAGGATTAGTTCCTGCAGTAAAAATTGTTTTGCCTTTTTTTTTTCTGCATTTTTTTCCAGCACTATTCGTTGGAAGTTTTTTCCCATGCAGTCCCAGTCTCCCCCTATACATCTCTGGGAAGTTCATAGGGGCCCCCTTTGGATTTAACCCACTGCTCCAGTGCCCTGGAAACTTCCTCCAATAAACCCTTTCAGTTCCATTGCTAAACTGCTGGGTTGCAATTCTTGACAGTACAGAGCTTGCCCACATGCTCAGCGTTTAGCTGATCGCCATATTTGGGGTTGGGAAGGAATTTTCCCCCAGGGCAGATTGGCAGAGGCATGGTCACTTGCTGACCTTGCTGACCATTCTCTGCACCTTGAAGTCTTTAAACCATGATTTGGGGACTTCAATAGTTCAGACATAAGTTAGGGGTTTGTTACAAGAGTTGGTGGGTGAGATTCCATGGCCTGCGTTGTGCAGGAGGTCAGACTAGATGATCATAATGGTCCCTTCTGACCTTAAAGTCTATGAGAGCTACATGGATGATAAATTGTGCCTTCCCTGTTCCGTACGAATGGATCTGATCCCATCATGGAACCACTATGTGGGGGATGGGAGGGTGAAAACTTTTTTTACTTTGTTTTTTTAAGAACTTAGTTTGACTTTGGTTCTGTCACTCAGATGATTTTATTTGGGAGACAGCGAAGGTATGCAGTGCTGATTACACTCAAGCGTTGGGAGTGGGTATAGCTCATACCACACATCCAAAGTTACACAGCAAACCTTATTTTATGTACATTTACACATTACATTAACTATACATTGCATTGCACATTCTGGAATTGGCTTGGTTACTTTGTAGGAAGCAATTTCTGCATGGCATGCTCTGTGTACTCACTGTTTATGCACAACATGCTTTTTACCTTATTTTATGTTTTAGGCTTGTTTTATGCATTGTTATCTTGTCTATTGTAAGTTGTTCCCTGAGTGTTCCCCCTTCTCTTAGCTAGTACAGACAATCTGTTCCCTGCTGATCCATTCACCTCTTTAATCCAAAAAATAAGGCTTCACCCATGTCCAGTTACTCTTGTCGAGCCAAGCCTACATTAGCCATTATTACTGACCCCTTTCTCAAAAGATACCAGGAGTGGAGCTCACACAGAGTACAGGTAACATATGAAATTGGCTCAGGTCATCTACCAGCCTTTGGTGTGGGGAGGGAATGCAGACATGGAATTCATCTGTGCAGAGAACCATGCAGCATCAGTATGAGTTACAGTGTTTAGGGCTGTGGACCCCGCTGCATCAGAAACTGCTCTGTGTCAGGAAGAAGGGTGATCGGGTGGTGAAGGGGCTGGACTAGGAGATATGGATTCAGTTCCTGGCTCTGTCACAAACTTCCTGCGTGGCCCTGGGCTAGTCACTTGAACTCTCTGGGTCTCAGGTCTCCAGCTGTCAAATGGAGATGATGATAATACTTCCCTTGTCCTAACCTTTGTCTGCCTTGGCTCTCCACTGTGTGTGCGCAGCACCCAGCACAAGGGAACCCTGCTCTCAGGTTGGGCCTGTAGGTGCTGTGGCAGGATAGAGAGACCACCAGCCCTTGGAGTTCTGGTGGGTGTCTCTGAGTGATCTCACCACCACCACCACCACCACCACCACGGGTTCCTTTGGGATTAGAAGACTAGGACTAGGAGACCAAAGGTTGCTCCTGTAGGCTCCCAGTGCAGTCCAGCGGCAGAACTCTCTCGTCGCTTCACTTTGAAACCAGCAAGAATTTCACAAGTTCCTTGGCAGTGCGCCCCCTGGAGAGTTAAGGGGACATACACGCTTTCTGGTGCTAAGGGGTTTGATTTGGGTTTTGTATCATGGAAATGAGAGCAGCCCCTTTCTTAGTCTGGGAAGGGTTCAGAATCTCTTCATGAGACTCTTACCTCTATCCCGACCTATGAGAGATTCGCACTTTTCCTGGCCTTATTTCAGTGTTGTTAACCAAATTATAACAATTCCTCTCTCATGATGTAGCTGAGCAGCACTCCCCAGACTTGTGCCAAACTTAGTCTAACCCTGATCAAACCCCCTGCCAAACAGGAAGGGGGACATGGGGCAAGTGCCCCAAGGGCAGTGGAGCTGCTCTCGGGAGAAAACAGGCACCAGTAAAAAGTGGCAGGATATGTCTGCGCATTGGGAGGGCTCTAGTGAGCAGCCCCTCCCATTTATTCTGCTGGCTTCTCAAACCCATGGCAGCCATGGAGCCGGGAGGCACCGATTGGCTGGCATGGAACGGGCTTTAGGGGGGTCCTTTGGCCTGGTTAATTTCAGAAGGACATGGCCAGAAAAGCCCAGGCTTCTTTCCTTTGTGGAGGGAGGTTACTTTTTGAGAGCAGAGAGTTGGTGCATGTGAGAGAAAGCCAACCACAGCCCTGGCTTCCACGCCTCACCCTGTGCTTTTGTCAGTTGCTTGTTTTAAACAGATTTTTCTTTTAGAAACCGGCGGGTTTCAGCAATTTCCCCAACACATTTTCTGCAGTTTCACAGCACCATGCAGCTATTTAGGGTACCTGTTCTGCTCGGTTGGCAACGGGATGGGTACGGTACCTGGAGAGATTTCAGGCATATTACAATGATGCATTTTATTCTTTGTACCTTCTGCCCATTTTAAAATTGCACATAGGGATGTGCAGGAGCCTTCCCCCACCATCGAGGACAGATTGCACTGACTGCAACTGGCAGGGGCCTTGGGAACAAGGACATCGCTCAGGTTTTTAAGTAACTACATTGAGTTACCACACATGCTAAGCCGATGCTTGAAGACAAGAGAACATCACTTGTTTATCGCCTCTGATATCTCTGTGCATATGGCCATAGTGGATTGTAACCTCAATAGGGCTTTGCACAGACAGAACCCTTCCAGCTGTGCATTGTTTGCAAAATATTTCTTTCCTTGAATGAAACTGCAAAATGCTCTGAGGCACCAGGGGTGGCCAGCAGGATGGAAGGAGCTGCAGGGCCATGGGGCAGGGAGCTCACTAGCTGCCTGTGGAAGTGTGAGAATGGGAAGGGAGAGGAGGTGTAGAGGCTCCATACAGCAGCCCAATGGGAACAGGGAGTGAGCGTTGTAGGAACATGTCCCTTGTTAAAGCCACACTCTCAAAGAAACTGGAGATGAGTGCTGGAGAACTCTTCAATGGATGGATGGATCTTCACCATCATCAGCATCTAGGTGCTCCCCAGGAAAATTCAGACTTGCATGGTAAGAATTCTAGTAAATTTCATGAGGCTCTTGGGGTACGTCCAAACTAAAGCTGGGAGTTATTCCGGGCAGACATGCTGAAAATAGCTGTGTGGACACTGAGCTGCAGCGGAGGCAGGGGCTCGCCACCCAAGCTCAGAGCCATCCTGCCCTGGGGGTCCGAACTTGGGTGGCAAGCCGGAGCCTCTGCCAGTGTCCTCCCTGCTGTTTCTAGGGCACGCCCCACTAACCCAAGTCTGTCTGTCTGGGTGCGGAGGCTCATGCCCAGCTGCAGTGGAGACATATCTTTGGACTCATCTCTGCTACAGGAAGTTCTGCTTGGGCTACGGACATGACAGTTTTATTTCCTTTCCCATCCTGCTGCTGCTCTCTAACAGAGCTGAAATATAAACAAATCTGTCCGAGATCTCTAAGCCCTGGCAAAGAACAGGACAGGCGGAAAATCCCCCTGGGTTTCCGTGTTCCTCTGGCAGAGAGGCAAGCTGCAAGAGATGAGAGCTCTGCTCCTCAGGCCCGTGGAACTTTCTACAGTAAGGGTCCAGCTCACCTGTGAGGAGACAGTTTGTGGAGTCAGAGAGTTTAAGGCCAGAAGGGGCCACTAGATCGCAAGTCGCACCCATCACCTAGTCTGACCTACTGTATTCCACAGGTTCCTCAGTTTCACCCGCTTACCCTGTATGGAGACCAATAATTCATGTCTGGGCAAAGCATCTTGCAGAAGGGCAGCCATTGGCTCTTGCGGCCTTTCTCTGCTGAATCACAGAACCCTGTGGTACCCAGCCTCAGGAGCTCATGGAGAAAAGGAACCTTTGAACATTGCTGATGAGACTGCTGAGACAACTCTTCCTGTACCAGCCCCAGAGACACACGGGCTCTAGCAGGCTCCTGCCCTCAGCCTTTTCCTACCTTTGCACACGTCACTTCCTGCTGGTGGCCTCTCTGGTGTCCAGCCTGGCATTCCGGGACTGGCTTGACAGAATAAAAGGGTTCCCCTGCACCTTTTATTCTGACAACTTGTCTGTCCAGTTCACCACTAGGGGAAGCCACAACACCTACACCATGGTGACATTCACAGACTTTCCAATTAATCCATCCATGGTTTGCTGAGGAGAACGTGGCTTCTCCCTGCAAAATTACTGCTCAAATAAAGCAAACGTCAAACAGGTACAGGTGGGAGATAAGTGGTGCTTAAGTATTGTGCAGGCCTCTGCACAGGTTACATTCACCCTAGATGAGAGACATTTTGTTCACCTGGTTTATAAAAATGGGAGCTGGTGTGCCCTGGCCATTTCTAGATTTGGGGGGAGATAATGTTTGTCGGTGTAGAACTATACTAAATCCACCTATTTAGCTCCAGCTGGAGAAATCAATCCTCCTAATTATTTACAACTATGCAGTTTCTTAAAAATTACATTCCTGTTACTAAGTAGCAGAGGGGTAGCCGTGTTAGTCGTATCCCCAAAAACAACAAGGAGTCTGGTGGCACCTTAAAAACTAACAGATTTCTTTGGGCATAAGTTTTCATGGGGAAAAAACCCCACTTCTTCAGATGCATGCAGTGAAAATTACAGATACAGGCATAAATATATTGGCACATACATTGGCTTCAAATGCCAATATATTTATTCACTCCATGCATCTGAAGAAGTGTTTTTTTACCCACGAAAGGTTATGCCCAAATAAATCTATCAATCTTTAAGGTGCCACCGGACTCCTTGTTATTCCTGTTACTGTAAAGCTACTGATCTGGAAAAGGGGCCAGTAAATTAAATTGACAGTTCACACAGCCCTTCACACTTGGATAATTTCTCTGCTTGACTCACAACATGAGTTGAACTTTTCACACCATGTATTTTAACCCTACTTTATACAACCAACCAATATTTTATATATAAAGTGGACAAGTGTTAAGGTGGCTGTTGAATTGCTGGTGAGGTCTCTTGAAGGGATAAAGGAGCAGGTGAATGGCTTGAATGGCTAAATGCGCAGGGGAGTTCACATTTGCCATATCGTGGCCCCATGGTACAGCAAGCAGTTGTGGGAGCCTACCCCATCTAGCCATGAAGAAAGGGAGGGTCACATCCCCTGGCTGAGAACCCAGGAAGTAACTTGCTCAGTTTGCAAAATCCCTAACCTTTTTGTAAATCCTTTTATGTTAAGTTCTGACTGGAGGAACTAGTGCACATGGCTAATTAGGCAAAACCTGTTAGCTGGGTTGTCTTGGTGAGGTCTCCCCTGAATGCTGGAGAGGAGAGAAATACCCAGTAGAGAAAGTAAAAGTGACTGAGTAGCCAAACATCACACAGCAAGTGGGCAGCAGAGCCCAGAGAGAAGCCAGGTTCGACTCAGTCCCCTGCTCCAACAACTGCTAGGCCGCAGTGCCCCCCACACCATGTAGTACCCCCCCCCGGTGCCACTCTTCCCCTACCCCTTCAGATGCCAGCTCCACATGCAGCATCCCCTGTGTGCAACACCCCCATTCTGCCCACAACTATCCCCTTGTCCTCTCCCGTCTGCCAAGCTGCTTGGCTGTGTCGCCATTCTGGCTCTGCCCTATAAGGTAGTGATGTCCTGCTTTTCCGTTCAGGAGAGACCAGGATAGTGAAGGGAACATCAGGACCCTGCAACGCTCAGTGCGTCCTTTCCACCCCAGCATGCAAGCCAGGCTGCTACATGGCTGCTTGATAAGTTTATGCGTCCTGGTGCAATGAAGCCACCCAGTACAGCAAACCCTCCTTTCCCTTGGTTCCCCCAGCTGGTCACTAGTTGCCGGAGAAGGCCCAGCGCTGAAGCCGTCATTGCTGAACACTCAGCTGTTACGGGTCGAGGCCCTGGTGTTGTCAGATGCCCTCTCCTCGTGCACACTCTGGGCAACTCACTGCAGGCCGCTCCATGCTAGGGTGTCATTTGTGTGACACTTGCACCCAAAGTCCCCAATAGGGTCAGGGCCCCATGGTGCCGGGTGGTGAAGACACCCCCTGGCCTGAAGCACTCATGAGCTAAGAACCTGTTGAGCACTGCACCCAATCCCTCCCTCCCATCTGTGGCTGGCTGCTCCTGTGCTTGCCTGAATCTAACAGGGATTGTAAGCTTCTCAGAGCAGAGAGCTGCTCTGCCTGTACAGTGCCCACGGTGCTGAGCTGGCTGCTGCTCAAGCTCTCTCGGGACTGCCCCCTTCGCTTGCTGCAGGCAGGCTCCCTCCATGGCCCTTGAATCTCAGCTGCAAAGGTTTCTTTCCTCGGAGTGGGACTCAATCAATGATTTCATGGTCATTTCGGAGTTACACAACAGTAGTGGTCTGACCACTGTGAAGCTTCAAAAATAGAAGCTAGCACCCAGTCCAGAAAAGTCTGGTGTCCTCCCCATCCTATCCAAAATCCCCTGTTGTCCCACGTGGCACCCATGTACAACACATGGCCGTTCGCCCAAACACTGCACAGCCAGCTCCCGAGATGCCTTATAGTTAGTTATTGCCAGTAAAAGAAAGGGGGGATGGGGTATGAATGTGTTGTGGCACATTTGTGCTAAGTCTACCAATGTTTTTCAGAAGATCTGTTTTTCATCAGAGTGATGTAATTCTCGCTCTGATCACACCCCCATCACTCCTGTGATTCCCTGGCTGGAATACTGACCAGGAACCCTCCTGCCTCCTTCAGCTGCACGCAGCTATTTGCCTCTTCCCCACGTACAGTTCACCGGCCATTAGCTGATCCTCCCTCCCTCCCCCCCCGTACAGGCAGTTTGGCTCTGGGCCCACCAAGGAGATGACTTTCAAAAACAAGATGTTCTTCATGGCCTTGCTTTGAAGCTGTTGCTCCAGCCAGCAGCCCAATTAAGATTAGGACCATGTTGCTTTTTGAGTCTCTGCTCTGGTCTTTGCGGGGAGTTTGTTTTTCACACTGCAGTATGGCCAGAGTAGGTTGTTACTGGCTTGCGGGGCTGGCAGGAACCCAACCAGAAGATGTAAGAGCCTGGCTGCTCCTGAATGTGCTCAGGATGCCTCGTTGGCTGCAGTCCTTAGACACCCAAAGCCACAGCCCTTCCCCTTCCCGGAGACCAAGGTCCAATTTCCTAGGGGAGGTGCTTTGATGAATGAGCCGTGGTCAAAGAGAGGCATGGACATCACAGATCCCCTGACTTCTCCTAGCATCCTCAGGGCTCTGCCCCATGGCCTTGGCTTAATTCCCCCTCACCCCCATGCTGGGTGCTGTTGGCGCTCTGGCTGCTGCCCTCCACACTGAGGTGGTGGCATTTTAGAGGGGCGGGTTTGTACTGTGTAGGACTCTTCAAGGATGATGGCCCTAGGGGAATGGCACCGCAGATCAGCCATGTGGTCCCAACCTCCTGTGACAAAGGCTTCGCTTTGTCTTCACTTCTGGCGAGGTCTGTGTTACCCTGGGGTGACTAACGCATCAGGGTAGACAAGGAATGGTAGCTGTACCCCATGGGCAGCCCTATTCCCTATGGGCTATGCTCTGCCAGGCGACACCGTGGGCTGTGCGTAGCTGTGTGACTGAGGCTCCGAACCCTAGTCCCATCCTGCAGCCGGGTGGGGTGCGTTGTGACTCTGCAGGCGTTGGAGGGCCCCAGCCAGGCCCCATAGTAACACAGACAGCCGGAAGTGGGCATCTGCCCCAGCCTCCTGGCCTGGCAGCAGGAACTAAGGCTGGGAGAGGGGGCGAGGGACCCATGGGTGGCAGTGTTCTCGCACGTCCAGCACAGACCCTCAGGGTGGGAATGTCAGACCCTCCTAGCCCCTTGACTACTTGCCTGCCAACTTGAATACAAGTAACGTATCTAACTGTTCTTTGAGCTGTTCTTTCCCTGTCTTCTCTAGCACTCCTTGCCCCTGGCTGTTACATTAATGGTGTTAAGTCTCTGGTTACAATTGACCTATTTAGGGAGGACTGAAGCAAAACAGGCATTAAACACCTCAGCTTTCTTGATGTCATCAGTTATTAGTGCTAAGTGGTGGATGTACACTTGCCTTCATCTTCCTCTTGCTCCTCATGTATTTATAGAACTTCTTCCTATTGCCTTTTATGTCCCTTGCTGGGTGTCACTCATTTTATGCCTAGCCTGTCTGATTTTTGTTCCTACATGCGTGTGCTGTTCTTTTGTGCTTCTCCCTAGTAGTAATAGTAATGATAAAGCTAAGACAGCGTGGGGATGCATGGCAGCCTCACTTTGTAACATGCTCCACACCAGCAGCTATAGGAGCCAGGCATGCTGCAGAAGGAATAAATTAACTCTCCATTTCTGGACCAGCTGTGCAGCCACACAAGAGATCCCCCCTGCCAGCATGTCCTGACATGCCTGGGCCTTTGCTTTAGCCCACCATGTGTGTGAGCAACGATTAACTTTGCTAAAGATCAGTCATGGATCAAGGCCAGGGTGGGCTGGAATCTCACAGGTGGGTGGGGAGGGAAGAGACCAGGGCAAGACTAAGAGAGTGGAAAATCCTTTATTACATAGAGTTTCTTTGGCTGCCTTCATCCTGAGGAGCTGGGGTTTGTGCTTTGGCTCTAACAGCATTCCCCGCACCGCATTCCCATTACAAAACCTTTCTCGGGGGTGGGGGATGTGCGGCTGGATATTAGTGTAGTCAAAGTGCAGCGACAGCGTTGGTGGGAGACAAGCTAGTCAATACAAAAGGGGAAGAAAGTAGGTTGACGTGTGTTTCAAGGGGGCACAACAGTATCTTAGCAGGAATCGAGCCACAGCATGCTCAGTGCAAAGTCTCTAGGCACACCGAGGTGGATCTAGGTCAGCAGCCTGTAGCTGGATGAATTTATCTAAAATCAAACAGGAGATGGCTGTTCACACGGAGTGGGGGACAGAGCATGGCAAGCACCGCCCTAGGTCACACATCACTGATAGCTGTGAGAGCTCCAGAAAAACTTCAGCGGGATGTTCAGGCTGCTGAAGCCACCCCCAACAGAGAGAAAGGCCCTTCTGCACTAGGAGTGCACCACGGCAGGCCAAGCAGGAGCTGCTTCATCCAGGGAGGCCCCACACACAGCTCCCTCTCTGAGGGCTCCAGCCAACCCCACCTGCTGGTGACGGCTCCTTGAAGCTTTTTATTTTAGACCCTGTTAAATAACTCCAAACTTCCTGATGCTGTGAGTTGACGCTCAACGAAGTAACGGCTCCCGATATCCCTGGAGCTCATGCTGCCAGCCTGTGGCTGCCCCCTTACTGCCCGGTGAGCAGCCCAGGGGATCCCATGGCTGGTGCCATGGGGCCCTGCTGCAGTGAGCTGGGGAGTGTCAGTCAAGAGGCAGAGCTGGCTGGGGAGCTGCAGCACCATTCACAGTCACGGAGAGACAGGAGCAGTGGTGGGCGTGTGGCCCTTGCGTTAGCTCTGAGGAGCTGGCTCTGCCACCCTGAGGCAGGCTGGGCACTTGTGGGCTGCACAGGCCAGGCACCGCTCAGCGTGAGTCAGGGTGGCAGAGCGAGGTGCAGGGCCAGGTCGGTCCCTCTCAGATCTCCAGTTTCTTCTTCATCTCCATCCTGTAGATGATCTGGTAGCCATCGTCCCAGGCGTAGATCTGCCGCTCCTTGGGGTTGTACTTCATGCTGGAGTGAGACCCATAGCGCTTGGGGAAGTACACCAAGGCAGCATCCTCAGCTGTCATGGCGCCACTGACGTCAAAGACGCACTGCACGCGGGAGCGGCTGGGCAGCCTCGTGTTATACACCACATAGAGTGCCCCGCAGATGACAAAGGCACTCTCAGCGTTCTCCCGGGGGCATGGCGTATCCCACATCTGCTCTGTGTCCAGGGAGACAGGGTCCAGCTTGGCCAGGCAGATGTTCTTCTCATTCTCCCTGGTGGCATAGATGGCCCATAGCCCTTCCTCATCAGCTGCTATGTCGATGTAGTTGAAGGCGGAGAGACCAAAGACAGGTACCTGCTCCTCGACTGGGAACACGGAACTGTCCACAATGGTCTTATTGGCCAAGCTGAACTTGATGACCTGGAAGGTGCCCTGCTGCCGGATGTAGTAGAGATGCCCCCCATACACCAGGTGCCCGGTGCCCACCCAGGGGTAGGGCAGCTTGATGCGGGCTGACTTCCGCGTGGCAGAAAACAGCGTAAACTCCCTCATCCTGGGGAACACATAGACCGTATCATTGCTGGAGCCATCGAAGACATAGATCTTCTCCGAGCTCCCCACGGGGTCCTTGGTCCACAGCCCAGCACTGCTGCCAAATTTCTTCAGGATCTTCATGGCTTTCACCTGGGAGATGGTGTCACTGCAATCTGTGAGGGGGCAGGAGAGCCCGTGAGAACCAGTCCCCGGCAGCCAGCCAGGGCCCCAAGTGCCTTCACACCCTCCCTGGGCACCTCAGCACAGGGGCTGGGGACCCCCCCCAGAGGGAGAAGCACTTGGGAGAAGAAAGGGGGGTCTTTAGCAGAGAATATTTAGGGAGGGCTTTACTTCTGAGCCCTTACAGCAGGAAAATCTGAGTCCTCCTCAGTGACACCTACAGGTGCACTGAGGTCAGCCCCTGACCTGAGCCCTGCAAATACAAATTACTCTCCATTTCCTAGCTTGCTGCCTCAGGTTTTGGTACTTTTGCCTAGCACAGTTGTACGTGGGCACTTTCCACAGAAAATCCACAGCAGTTGTGCAGTGGTCTCCCTGGAGCCCCTGGCTCTTTCCCTGCTTGGGGGTAGCGCTCCGCTCAGGATCGGGGAGGGCTTGGTTTTAGGGGGGTCTCAGGTGTGAGGGAAAAAGGTGTTTGTCAAACAGGAAGGTTTTCCTGCATTTCCCAGACTCTGGATTTGCCTCTGGAAGTTGGTTTCCCAGCTCCCCCCAGGCCATGAGAACCAAGGGAGGGAACTCAGCAGGTAGGGCCCTGTGCGTAATGTACTGAGTCCCTCGAGCTGTCTACCTCAGGCAGATCTGCGCCAAGCTGCTGGATCCTGAGGGACAGCAGCGACCTTACTATGGCCACAACTTCCAGAGTCAAACCTGCTGTTTTTTCCTGCCTTGTATTTGGAGCCTGGCTGGAGTCACCAAGCAGCATCGGCCACTTCGTAGGTCCCTAACCAGGCCAAATTGGCTGAAGTGCTCAGCCTGCTGCTCCCCCTGGGGCTGGCTTTGCCAGGGACTCAGCACCCGGCCTGCCTCCAAGAGCTGTGCTACCGGCAATCTCCAAGAGACTCAAGCAAAGCATCAAAACAGACCATTTTTGGAAACTGTGGCCCAAGCCTCTTTGTTTATGAAGGAGCCTGAACCAAACTTCCCCATCCCTTTAGCCATTCCAGTGCTGCCGGGAAGCAGGCACTGATTTGTTCGGGCAGCTGGGTGTGCTATCCCTGCTCTGGCAGGCACCTCAATTCTGATGCTCAGGGAACTGTTTAGACTCATATGGTACCAACATGTTGTAAATCTCTATGGATCCCTTTCAGTCCCTGCATGCAGCAGTGCAGGACTCCTGGGGGCAGGGCAGCTCCATGGTCCCTAGAGTGCTGCATGCCCAGGGATGGAGGGCAGAGGAAGACCACGGAGCATGAGTGTGCCAGGAGATGAAGGGAGCTGCCGCAGAACTGGCTGCAGGACTGGGCGAGCCCCTCACTAGCACGTGGCAGGAGTCAATGGAGAGCACAAGGAGAGCATGCAGCAGGCTTAGGCTAATCTTGCATTCAGTGACAGCTGAGCTCAGGACCCCATTGTGCTAGGCAGTGTGGATCCTAGGAGACAACCCCTGCCCCGCATGTGGACAGTCTACAGGGGGTCTAGTGACTTCATTGTGCAGATGGGGAGCTGAGCCACCGAGACATGATGTGACACACAGCAGAGTCCGACCTGCACACAGATCTCAGCCCAGGGCCTATCCACAGAGCCAGTGGGCCAACAGACCCGTCCGGGAGAAAATTTTGCCTGGGGAGGAGTGGGCAGGACAGTACTCCAGCCAGTGGCTCTGTACCTACACAAACACTCCTCAGCAGCTCCCTGTGGGAGCGTCTAGGCACTGCCTGAGGGGCATGTTGCTGGCTGGGGGAGACGCGTGCCCTCACCTGTCAGCTTATCATACTTCTCGTTCTTCCTCTTCTTGGCTGTGGAGACCTGGTTCTCCATCAGCTTCTCATCTACCTCCACACAGGGAGGAGCGGGGTTCTGCGTCTCTAGGTAGTCCACCTCGCGCTCTAGCCGGTCCACCCGCACTGCCGTGTTCTCCACCTCTGTGCGCAGCCTGTCCTGCTCCTTCTCCATGTTCTCCAGCATTGTGATCACCTGGTTCTTGAATTCACGTAGCTCGGTGGAGTAGCGGCTGCTCTGGTCATGCCACTGGGAGATCCTTTCCTGGGGGGTGGGAGGGCGAGGTGCTGGAGCCCCTATTGCCTGGAGGGGGCTAGTGCAGAGTGTACAGGGGGCAACCCTCTCCCTCACCCTGGCCGTCTGGGCCTGTGACTGCCAGTCTCATGGGTCATGCAGTGACTGGCAGCACTGCTCGCATGCCTGATGGTGTGTGCCTGGCTTCGCGTTACCCTCAGCCCTGTCCACGACACCCTGGAACAACAGCCCCCATCCTGCTCTGAACAGTAATGGCTGGAGGGCAGTTTGGAGACACCCTCTGGCCCCAGCTCTCCTGCAGTCCCCTAGCCGGCCACCCACACACGTGGCTCCTGCTCCTACACTCATCTCAGCCCTTGGCGCCTGCACACTCAGCACGTGTCCTTCCGGCTCCTCTCTCCCACCCGGCTCCTCTTTGCTCACAGCACCGTGGAATGGGGCCCTTTCACCCAGCCTCCCCCCACAGCCAGTGTTAGCTTTGCTTTAAGTGCAGGTAAAACAGCATTGACTGAGCAGAGAACCACGCTGCGAACGCGGCAGGTTGGGGAAATGCCTGAGCCAGGCCTGGCCCTGCTCCCCTACAGCAAGGAGGGGAGATGCAGAGACTTGCGCTTACCTCCAAGGCGCCAAATCTCCTCTCCATGTACTCCATGAACTGCTGCTGCTGAGCACTGATGGCCCCCGCCAGGAGCAGGGCAAGGAGGAGGCCGAGCCTTGGGGCCATGGCTGGCCTGGGAAGGCAGCGCTGCTCTGCCTAGCAGGGTGGATGAGAGCCGGCGCACTCAGTGCCACGCTCGGAGCTGGGCTCCAGCTCACGGCTTTGGAATGTTTGGACGGTTCCTGGGGGCGGAACGCTGCCTCATTCGCTGGCCTTTATTAAATCCAGATGGTTCAGAAGAGGGGCTGCTTGGTGCCAAAGGAAAACAGCTCCAAGCGCCTTAACCCCTTCGTGGTCTGGGAGCCAGGGATAGAAACAAAAGACTACACCCCTGCCCCATTTGCTTTCCCAAGCATTGGTGCTGTCTGGCTTCTCAGAAGGGTGGGAGGCAGGCTCCAGAGGGCTCAGCACAAGTTACAGTCATTGCTTAGTTTATGCAACGTGCAGGTTAGCTGCTGATTTTAGCTCTTCCCATCTCCCCAGGGCTCTTGTTGGTCTCCCCTTGCTATGCTGAGATGGGGCTCAGTCTGTCTAGGCATGGCACGTGCGTGGCTGGTACCACACCTGTGTGCCTTAGGATGGAGCGCGATCCTTACAACAGAGCCTTGCTGGGGGGCCTTGGCTGAGTCACTAACTCCTGGATAGACAAAGTCTGGATAGACAAAGGGTGGGAGGGGAAACCAAGGGACGCAGCGGAGATGTGACTTGGTCAAGATTGTAGAGCAGGTCAGCAGCAGAGCTGGGCACAGGGCCAGGGACTTCTCTTGTAAGCTGGGGACCAGGTTCTGTGTGAAGCTGTGACCCCAGCCCCCTCCCTGCCCCTCAGCACTGCTAGAGGGTCCGCAACAGCCAGCGGTGGATGAAACACTCGCATAGTCTTTGCAGGAGGGGGTGGGACGTTTCCTTTCAGAGGTTAACCTCTGTCACTGGAATTCCTGGCCCCTGCGCTTTGAGGGGAGTTAAACAAAACCAGGTGTGTCAGTGGCAGGCAGGGGGCTGTGCAGAAACTACTCCAAAGGAAACAGAGCCAGGCCTGCTAAGATGCTGCTTGCAGTGAAAAGCTGGCTTGTTACTGACCAGCCCTTGGTACCAGAGTGTCAGCTTCATAGGGATGATGGCCACAGGGCGCCGCAGCTAGCGACCCTATCTCTGCAACATCCCAGCCTGAGCCTGGCGCCAGCATGCTGAACATTGGCCCAAGGGGAACACTAAGAGTAGCTGATGTAGAGCCAAGCCTCAGCGCTAGGATGGGGTGTGGTGGTTCCCCAAGACACACTGCGCCGACGGGGCGTGCTGGTTACCGTCACAGCCAGGGGCTATTGACAGTAATTACAACATTGGCACTTGGCAAAGAACAAATGGTGGGAGCCTTCTGCAGAGCTCCAGGACTCAGCCCCACACTGCTCTGCTCCCGCTGGGATACCTGGCAGATGGAGCCTTGGAGCTTTCTGGCTTTCCCCACACTCAGTGCCCAGTGGCCTTAGCCTGGGCCACGAAGGGGGCCAGGAGTCCCACCGGGGCCTGCCTGAGCACACCTAGTGAATGAAGAGCATGAGGACGCTGTGTGCTATACTCCATAGCTGAGGGAAGAGGAGTGGGGCTGGGGTAGGGTGAGATTCACAGAGAAAAACAGAGCTTAGGGCATTGCTGTGGCAAGGTGCCCCTGGCCGATTAAACTATGTGCAGCCATGCTGCCGGGCCCCATGCAGCCTGTGACACAGAGTGAGCAGACACCCAGCCCCAGGACAGAGCCACACGCCTGTCCTAGCCCCATTGCACTGCAAGACAAGAGAAGCTAAGCTCCTCTGGTGCACAGCCTTGGCCGTTAGCCGTTTTGTTGGAGTCAAAGCCAGGCTGACCACCCCACTTCCCTGCTCTGCCAACTGCACCAGCCTGCAGCACCCCGCTTGGCTTGCTGCTCATGCTGTTGCTGAACTGATCACTGCCCTCTCCGGCCGAGCCCCCCTCGGACCCACATCTGCCCACTGGCAGCTGGAGCTGAGGCACCAATTGTTTGGTTTGGTGACCAAAGAGGAAAAAAATTTGGTTAATTTCAAACCAGCCTTGACCTTTCTTCTCATTGAAATGAAAAACAAACCCAGCCATTGGGGACCCACAAACTGCATGGCCATTTCCACACTGGGCTCAGGGCAGGGTTCTAGCTTAAACTAATCCCTGAATTTGACCCAAGTGACACAGTTTCAGTGCTCCCAAAAACGGATTTTTTGGGTGAATTTACTGTTCACCAAAAAGATTTTACTCAACTCTGCTTACAGTGGCATCCTGGCTTCTCCCCCACCCATCTGCTTTTTACCATCCCTGCCCTGAAGGCCTTAAGGGCCATGCTGTCTACATGTGGACACCAGGAGTGCTGCTGTAATGGAAAGTACTGTCTTTCCCTCTGGAGTGTGATCCCCTGTCCAGGCAGGGGTGGGATGGAAAAGTCACACCTGAGACACGCTCTGGGCTGTACTAGGATTGGCCAGGGTGACAGAAGTAGCCCTGTGGTGTTGCACAACCACTCTGGTGTCCTTTGCATCCATTAGTTTGTTTTTACTCCCTATCAAAAATCCTGTATGGGGTGGGGTGGGGGATGATTATAATAAGGTTTGTAACATAAAACTGCCTCCGGTTAACAGACCCCAGGTGCAGTGGCAAGCTCACCCAGTGCAGAAAATCCACGTCTTCCCAGGGCTCTGCTTCTATTTAGAGCACCGGAATTAGACCCTGGTCTCATCTGTGTCAACAATGCAGCCCCATTTTCCGCAGCTTGGGCTCTTAGCTTGCTCTGTATCCAAAGGTTTATTGCACCATCTAGTGTCTCTACCCAGAGCCTCACCCAAGACACAAATCAGACTCCAGAATGTGTGGAGGCCTACAGTCAGCTGTATTTTGAAACGTCCAGGGCAAGACATTTGTAGCAAGAGGGTGCCTGAATCTAGGATTTGCTCTCCCCCTTCTTTGGGCTGGATTCTGAGTCCAGTGCCTCACTCCTGGGCAACGTGGGCATGCAACAAGCTGACTGGGTATTTTACAGCCAAATGCCATTCACTTGGGACTGTGTAAACGATGGCACAAGGTGCACGGCCATGGAGACTGAGATGTTTGAATTGTTGGACACAGTGCAGGGTTCAACTCTTCACTTGTTTCTCTGCAGAGAAGTCCGTGCAGGGAGGATATGGGGGCTCTCCCAAAGAGGGAGCCTAGCTAGTCATTAAGGAGCTTGCTGCTGTTTCTAATTTTTGTACCCACACTCTGTGCATTCATGAATACACACAGATCACCTTTCATTATCTAGTAAATACCTTCAAGAACTCCTGGAGGACAAGTAAGGTTCCAGAGGACTGGCGAAGGGCAAACATAGCACTATCTTTAAAAAGGAGAACAAAGACAACCAGGGAATTATAGCCCAGACAGCCTAACTTTGATACCCAGAAAGCTACTGGAACAAATGATTAAACAATCGGTTTGTCAGCACCTGGAGGATAATGGGGGTTATAAGGAACAGTCAGCAGGGATTTGTCAAGAACCAACCAACCCAAGTTCCTGCTTTGACAGGGTTCCTGGCGTAGTGGATGGGGGGAAAGCAGCAGTTGTGATATATCCTGATAGGCAAACTAGGGAAATGTGATCTAGATGAAATGTCTATAAGGTGGGTGCACAACTGGTTGAAAAGCCAGAGTAGTTATCAATGGGACAGCATAGCTAGCGGGGTCTGGCAGGGGTCAGGCCTGGGTCTCCCACTATTCAATATTTTCATTATGATGTGAATGATGGAATGGAGAGAGTGCTTATAAAATTTGCAGATGACACCAAGTCAAGAGGGGTTACAAGCACTCTGGAGGACAGGATTAGAATTCAAAATGATCCTGACAAATCAGAGAATTGGTCTGACTTCTGTAAAGACAAGTGCAAAGTACTTCACTTATGCATTTGAGTTTTCCTTCCTAACTACAAAATGGGGAATAACTGGCTAGGTGGTAGTACTGCTGAGACAGCTCTGGGGGTTAGAGTAGATCACAAATATGAGTGGTCAAGGTGGTGTAGTTGTGTAAAAGGCTAATATTCTGGGGTGTATTAACAGGAGTGTCACATATAAGACATGAGAGTTAATTGCCTGTCTCCACTCATTCTTGTGGGGCCCTAGCTGGAGGACTGGATGCCATGCTTTAAGAAAGATGTGGACAAACTGGGAGAGTCCAGAGGAGAGCAAAAAAAGTGATAAAGTTTAAAAACCTGACCTATGAGGAAAGGCTAAAAACTGGGTATGTTTAGTCTTCAGAAAAGAAGACTGAGGGGGGAACCTGATAAGTCTTCAAATATGTTAAGGGCTATGATAAAGAGAACGGTGATCAATTGTTCTCCATCTCCCATCTTCAGTGATAAGTAGTAATAGGCTTAATCTGCAGCAAGGAAGATTTAGGTTAGATATTAGGAAATACTTCTAACTGCACGAGTGGTTAAGCACAGGAATAAGTTCCTACGGGAAGCTGTCGAATCACCGTCATTGGGGGTGTTTAAGAACAGGTTGGACAAACACATGTCCGGGGTGTGTGTGCGCGCGCGCATACGCATCTCTCTCTCTCTCTCTCTGACTTGCTGCTGCCACAGTGCAGGAGCTGGATGATGTGATAACCACTCAAGGGCCCTTCCAGCCCAACATTTCTATGATTCTAACTAGAAAATATTCCTCAAACAGAATATGAAAATGTAACCCTGTGTGAATGATGGACAGACAGGTCAGTGAGAGACCATGTGAGGCACTGATAAAACACACAACCTGCCCAGAACTGTTATCACCCCAGTCAGGCTGCAAATTACATGGTAAAATGTGGACTAACATGAGTGTGCACTTTGCTCCTCTGGGAAAAGCCAGGATCAAGGTGGTAGGAACAGCCAGAGGACTTGGGGGACGAGAAGAGAGGTATGATTCAGTTTCATAATTGCCACTGTTCTATTGAACAATTTGAAAACAGCTGTTCCTTTAAAAGCTTTTGCAATAGCAGAATGATGTCCCCAAAATACTCACCTTGGAAGCCCAATAATCAAAGTGGAGTCTTGTCATGTGGTCTCTGCTGATTTATTCCTCAGTCTCTCCTCTTTTGCTGCACCATGCAGGCAGCTCTCTGGGGAGCACTCAGCTGTCTACATCAAGAGGTCCTGGGTTTAGTCCCCAGATGACCCACCAGGGGCTTTGTTACACAGACCTACTAAGGAATCCTCTTCTGGGTTTAAAATGAAGGCTTTCCCAGTGACTTCAGCTTATTGTGGGCTGAGTTCTATGCCACCAAAGCAGCACCACTGACTTCAGTGAGCTTGCAGGATATCAGGTTAATCACTGCTGTGGTCCATGGCAGCAGCAACCAGAATGTCACAGCTCAAGGGAAATGCTGTCTTCTCCCTTCTCATGTGGCTGTTCACTCATACTCAGAGTGCTAGATTTTTCAGAGGTGCCAAGTGCCTGCAGCTCCCACGGACTGCAGCTGGAAGTGCAGCTGCTCAGGAACTCTGAAAATCAAGCCCCAGGTGCCTCCATGCCAAGGGAGCCCAAAGCCTTTACACATAGTTACATATGTAACATGACTGGGATGCAGCCAGCCAGCCACCCAACTTGCTCCTAGCATCGTGCACAGCTGTGAAAATTTTGGCCAAGGATACCAGAGCACCTCCCAAGAGTTACACAACACCCTTGGCTTGGACCCATACCATCAGCTCTGAGCTAGCAAGAGCTCGTTTTTTAACATCTAATCCTGTAAGCACTTTGGGAGAGGCCCCAGCTGTGCTTACTAGCGAGGGTGTTTTGCGGCTCACTGTTGGGCATGTAGAACTCAGAACTGAGCAATGAGCCTTGCTTGGTCAGATAGAGGGTGCAGCTGGAAGCTACAGCTGTCTGA
Organism: Chelonia mydas; assembly: GCF_015237465.2. NCBI lineage: Eukaryota > Metazoa > Chordata > Testudines > Cheloniidae > Chelonia > Chelonia mydas. The sequence goes on from NC_051261.2 coordinate 1,303,567, forward strand.
AAAGGGGCAGGGCTCTGCACTTATCCTAGATAGTCTCAGAAACGGCCAAGTGAATAGAGAACAGAAAATTAACCCTTTTATTGATGCATTGCAATTGTTCTACATTTTTTACCATATTATGTAGAAAATACTTAAAATACAAGCTACTTTGTAAAACCAAAGACAAACACTGAATCCAAAGATAAACTGTGTTTTCACAATGGACCCTTTTCCCATAGTTAGTATTAAATTTTTAAATATCTATATTTCTTTTGTTAAAATGATTTTTACATACCCCCTAAGTACATCGGCAATACAAACATAGATCAGTAAATGTCAGAAACTACCTGTATCTAGCGGCTTTAAAAAGGAACAGCACAACCATAAAAGAAAGTTAAATTTCACACAGTAACTAGCATATCAAATACATTTAATAAAGTAGGAATTCCATTGCAATATCAAGGATTCAAGCAGAAATACTAACATTACATATAATGTACTGCTACATGTAGTGAGATAGATATATTTCAAGCTGAATCTGAAATCACACATTATAATAAAGTTTAGCAACGAACAAACAACCATGTAGACATGCGGCACCATTCATAAGTTTAAATAAAAGAGAAAGCAGGGCTGTGCCAATCCTGTCATTTAGAAGCAATTTAGTTCCACATACTTTAAAAAAAAAAAAATTGCTGAATCAGAGGTAAATTACTGCATCAGTCAACTAGGTGCTAAGCAGAAAAGCTCTGAAGTTGCTTCTGCAGTAGGGTATCACAGCTGTGAATGCAAGTCAGAGAATAGGAACAACTCAAATTAAACACAGTTTATGAATCACAAGAATGAATCTAGATGGGACGAGTTATCTAGAATTCAAAAGGTGAATCCCAAATTCCAGCTAATTGCTCATAGTTTAAGGAAAGGACAAATGTATATTCATAAATAGCATGTCTGGTTACACACTATGCAAACCAGCTGTGACAGTGAGGCCGCTCAGTTGTTAATGCTTCACTGGGGCCGCATGGGCTGGAATGCACTGGGAGAAAGGCTGCACCTCCTCAGAATTGACTCTTTAGCGTACACTTGATGGGGCAACACACACTGTGGGCGACATTTTGATGTTACACCACTGTAAATCCAGTGATGAGATCAGAATCTTGCCCTGTGGGGGTTTTAAATGGTGCGTATCACAATTTAAGTTGGATGTACCCTAGCTGTTAGTATGTGACATCTCGTTTATGCAGGTCCCATCTGATCCTCCTTTTTCCAGTGCTGAGGGATGTTTGAATCAGTGGAGGAGATGAGAATGTTCTTAGTAGATAAATTTGGCAGTTTTTTTTTTTTAAAACTATGTAAGAGGTGCTGGTTTGTTTAGTTTCTTTTTAAACAAAGGCTTTTCCCCAGTTGATTAGTTCATTTTGTTAGAGGCCTTGGTTATTGTTCTCTTCTTAAGAACTTCCCAGGAAACACTTTACTCTGTGAAATTGGGTGAAAAGTTTTCATGTAATGCGGATGGTGGAGTTAGTTTGCCTTGTGAAGGAAAGGCACAACTCTGTATCCAAGAGGTATCTGTCTTGAGGGGAAGTACTAAACACAAGCCACAATGTGGACAAAATAAGGAAGTGATTGGCACTAAGTGAGAAACAGTTGGATAATGTTACAGCAACACAGAGCATCGGCACCACCAGTGATGGGAAGTGTAGGGATTGCTCAGTTATCCCCACATTTTGAGGAGTGCTGTGATGGAAAGTACACTAGGCGATGACTTCTGGTTAGTGATGTTGCTAATTGCTCCCATCCAGTTCCAAAGTCCTTACTATGAAAGAGACACCAAACCTCTTACAGCTGATCAATTTCAGACCAGCCTAGACCTTCCTATCCCAGTAATGTGGAACTTCAGAACTGAATTTCTGCCCCTTTGGACACTGTCATGTCATGCACCAGTCGTAGAACTAGACTACTTTCAACTTGGACAGAACTGGGGTCAAGGCTGCAAAAACCTCTTATTGCTGCAGTAATACCACTACTCAAGCCAGTTCATTATCCATTGGGCCAAGATGCTTATCTCGGTACCGAAAGTCACGCAATAATTCCTAGTTCGACAGGCCCAAGGAAACAAAGTGTAGTTTCAAAACCACGTGGGTTACCCAAATGGAGTATTCTTCATAACACTAGTGCTATAGCTGATAAACCTTCCCAACAGTTCCACATTAACAGGTGAAATATAAATTTTTTTAATGGTATTATGTTATGTGCTTTACAGCAGGCTCTCTTTGGTATAAACATTCTGTCACCAAGCTAGCAATATTTTACAAGAAACGTCTGCTAGTAACACAGGGGAAGGTAACGTCACACTCTAATCTAATAAAGTGATTGAACATACTTCATCACTTCTGCAATATCAGACTAAATATTCCAATGCATTCCCAGCACTACCCTATTCGAAATGCACCGACAGACATCTAACAGTATATGTGCCATTTCAAGGAAAGCTTAAGGAAACATCGCTTCACTCCAAACAAAAATGTAGCCTTTTATGTTAGCATTAAAACTGAGAACAATGCATCTATGCAACATCCTGCTATTCTTGCTATGATAAGCTTAGTGAATTGCTTCAATTCGATGGGGGCTTGCTGGTCCCTCATAAGGCAAGCTCACTGTAAACTCTATTCACACTACATCATTTAAGGCACTACAATAAGGGGACACATCAAACAACTCTTCATCACACATACCTGTGCAAAACAAATCAGAAGGTATCCTTTTCTCTCATGAGGTTCTACTTTCTCTCTCTCAGTGCTACAGTGATGAGCTCTAATGATTGCATTAATTCACATACATTCTGACGTATCATTTTGGTTTAAATACAAAGGATACATCAATTTCATCCCCAGGAACGTTTAAGATTTAGACAAACACTAAGTACAGAGTTCAAGTATAATCACTACACATTTTGATTACAAAGACAGAACATTTGGGGTTAGCAGGAAGTTTTGCTTGTTATATTTTTTCCTCTAATCAATATGTACATATTTCATTTTATGTAAAATATTAAAACACCACCATTACAAAACTTCTAAAATAGTTTTAAATTCAGTAATAAATTTTAAAATCTGGATTCCCTTCCCCCACCCTCAATTCCTACATGCACTTACTGTATGCAAGTCTTAATAAGAGCGCTTTAAAGCTGGTCGCTAGCATACCCAGGAGGAGAGGCTCACCGGAGTATAAAAAGCTGTACATGTCATTATTTCACTGTATTTCAGATTGTTCAGCTCCCTCCTAAATAAATCATGCTAGGAAAAAAGATAAAGAAAATAAAATAAAGAAAAGCCCTGTGCTGCTGTGAAAGGAATCCAGCTCCATTATAGGGCCAGTGTCTAATACTCCAAAGAAACCAAACTCAAAAGAGCAACGCAGCACTATCAATTCTCAGCGGAAGAATACAGCATTTTGGCAAAGCAGTCATTTTATGTTATACAGTGAGATTTTGCATATAACTGAAAAACTTAATTTAATAGCTTCTGCAATGATAAAAATCCAGCTGCATTATGGCTATTCAGACTTTACAAGACAATAAAATGAAGATTTCATGGTTTAAATGGACTTCTGAATATTAGGTTGCTAGTACAAGATAGCTGCCTCTATCATACCCTTAAACAAAGCAGGAAAGTAAACAAAAAATGTTGACAGTGACAAATAGAGATGTAATTGCTTTTGCAGAAACAGTAATCTACTAGTGAGAAAATGAATTATAGAACAAACTTTAAAATATTAAGTTGAAGTTTGAAATCTGCTCTAGCAACTTACTGAAATAAATGTGCATTATATTTTTAGTGGCAATTCGGATTTGTGCAAGCTGCTAAAATATAATCTGCTAATCTGTTTAAATTATGAGTTAAAAAAATCAGCATTTGTCTTTAAAGTCTTTGTCATTTGTCTTTTCTCCTCCAATTACCATAACATCAGAATAGCTTTAAATAAATTGGACTGTGACCTTTTTAAAAGCATCTATAAAAATTAAGTAAAAGTTTAAAATCTTAATCAATGACGCTTGTACTGGTACCAACAGATGCTGCCCAGTTAGCGACTGAATTCCCCAAGCAGAGACATTGTCAAACAAGGTACATCCAGACTTAGAGGAGACTACGAGAGTAGAGTCAACACCTGAAAACCTCCTTTGACTCTCCAGGCCTGTAGAAGAACCCAGCTCTCCCCAAAGTGGGCTGCAATTACTGCAAACCCTACCAATCAAGGGCAGCCCCCGAACTACAAGTATGAGTACTGGTTGATCTTCGTTGGGCTCAGCGGGTATCCAGCATAAATAGCAGATCCTCGGGAAGCACCAATATAGGACTGAGTAGCAAACTGATGTTGGTACTGGGCAGGTGGGACATTTGCAGAAGTCAGCAAGCTGGGCCCAACACTCACTGGTACCTGGTGGACAAGTGTGCTAGGGTGGGCAGCATACGTGGTGTGCCTGGCAGAGCCCTGAGGGGAGAAGAGATGAGCGAGAGAATTTGTGGAGCCCAGTGTTGTAGCGGTGCTCGGAGCATAGGTGTACATGTGGGGCTGGCTGGGAAGATGTGTGCTCGCTGTAGCTGCTGCCAGGTGGGGATGAGCTGGGCTGCCATGCTGGAACGTGTAGGGAGCCTGAGAAATAGCTGATGGGAGAGGAGCCACATATGCTTGCTGCCTGCGTGGAGCTGGATTTCCACTTCTCTCCTGCGAGGCCAACACTGGTGTCGGCTGGTTCTGCAAAGGAGAAAAATCAGTGAAGTGAGTGGGCACCCCCTATGGGATGCCTGCTGTGGGGGGAGGAAAGCCAGCTATTGGTGGGCCCTGCACTGGGGCCATTCAAGCACTCATGAAGCAGGGCTCATAACGGTCTGCTGCAGGCGCCAGGAGACTGGCAGCCTGAGGAAGGGCAGTTCTCACTGACTACAGAGATAAGTGGGACAGTTACCGGGGGCAGAGGTGGAACCGCAGCCCTTCTGGTGCCATGGCCAAGGCTCCCATCTGGCCGTGCCTGGGCAGGCGCTGAGCACACCGCAGGGAGGCTGCTCTAGTTCTGGATCCAGCAGGCAGGGCTGGTTGCACAGCAGCCACCTTCGGTGCAGTTGACGAAGGCAGAGTGGAGGCTCTGTGTACATGGGGCCAGAGAAGCCTGGCTGGAGGTGCCTGGCACTGCTCTGTTGTGTTCAGAAGATCTGAGCTTAAACCAAACACGAGAGCTAGGGGCACCAGCTGAAGCAAGGCCAGGCTCAGGGCCCAGAAGGGAATGTGCATATAGCTCATCAGGGCCATCTCTGGGCTGGCACCTGGTGAGATCTGCGGGGGGTGGGGTGGGAGGCAAAGAGGAGTCCTCCCTCCAGAGGCTAAGCCAGTCCACCTGTGGCCCTAGTACCCCCAGCATGGCAAGGGTAGGATCTGTGCACTGCTTGGCCCCCTTCCCTGACACAGGAGAGAGCACAGGTTTTATGCCATATTCAACCGTCAAGGACTGAACCAGAACCAGCTACTTAATGCCAACAATGAGGAAGCAGCTATGGCCCTTCTGACACTGGTAACCAGCCCTCTTCCCCTCCCCATAACACAGGGTCCAGTATGACAATGTTCTGTTTGGTATTAACAAGCCTCAGGGACATTCCGAAGCCAGTAGAAGACAAAGCAAGAGCCACGTCCTTGCTTACCTGGCTAAGGTTGAGTGGCTGCACGCCACCAGTCACCATGCGAGGTGGCCGGTAGCCGGTTGGTGTTATACAGCATCCCGATGACTGCCCACTCACCGATGCCACTGGTTTGGTCTTGCTGACGCTACTCAGAATGCCTGAAAAATATGAGCAGGTTAGTCCATTCTTCTCCAGCTCATTCCAGGACCTCACCAGCTTGTGTACCATCAGCAATGAAGGGGCCCTTCCCTCGCAGGGTCATTTCTCTAGTTACAGTGTCACACTTGGATGAATCAATAACATGCCAGCATTTCCCAGAGATCTGAGTAACATGCTGCAATCGGCTGCTGCCACCAATAACCCAATGGAAATCCTTTTATATTCAGTGAAACTTAATACAGACCCAGATTTCTAGAATCTGAGGGCAGCAGCTACAAGACAGCACAGAACACTAGCTGCCCACACCTAGTCCTGGCTATTCTGACAAAAAAGACGGTGCTGTCAGAACCAAGGATAGATACAAAGAGTGGGCTGGAAGGTCCTGTCTTTGTCAGAGTGGGCACCTACCTGAGGCTTGCGTGGCGACAATGCAGTCGGCCAGTTGTGTCTTCAGAGGTGGGACGATGATGGTGCGGGAGCTGGAGCTGTCGGCTGCTCCCCTGGCAGGCAGCTCCAGCGCTCCTCCAGCACTCCGGACAGCAGAGAGCGGATCGCTGGTGTAGGGGCTATTGAGGGAGGAGTCTGAGTCTGGGGAGTCATTCACAGTAACATAGCTGATGACATTGGATCTCTGCTTCATGCCCAAGCTAGGGGAGAAAACACACCGTACTCATTTACCCTGGAGTGCCCACAGGAAGCACCCTCGGCCCTACCATGGCACTCTCCCCTTATCCAGAGCTTTATGGTAATTCAAGTTAGTGGAAAAGCCAAATTGCACAGCAGCTTGATGGGATGTTCTGTGCCTCACATCAGAGATTTCTCTGCACAGATTTCTTAGCCCAGCCTGACAAACCTCTCTGCATGAGTTTTTCTTTTCTAGCCTGGCACTCTTCTCCTCTCATCAGCATCCTCTTGATGAGAGGATCCTGGGGCAAGGCTGGACGTGGGAGTGCGCAGGGCGAAATGCTATTAGCTCTAAAGCCAGACTCTCTACCTTGCAGGCTTGTATTTGCTGTCCTCCTCTTCGTCGGTATCGCTGCGGATGGTGATGACGCTGACGGGTGGGCTAGGCGTGTCTGGGATTACGATGGGCTGGTGCTGCTCCTGCACTGGAATGAGAGCGTTGGAGGAGGAGGCCGCACGAAGGGGGCTGCTCCCGATCAACGAGTAGACTTGGGAAGGCATGGCCTCCAGTGCAGCGGTGGGCCTACAGGAAGCAACAGGGCAAGACAAGGAGATTGTTCAGTGGCCAAACCACGCTGCCCACCTAGAGACAGACAGACTGTGCCAGAGCTCATCACGGCCTGGGGCCAGCAGGAAAAGAAAAGCCCCAGAGTGGACATCCTGATAGAACTCAACACCCATCAGGTCAGGAGAGAGCCAGGAAAAGTCCCAGCACACAGTGACGAAGGGTTAAATGGGTGGAATTCCCCTCAGTGCAGGGGAATCTCCTCTGGTCCTCCATTGTTCAGAGCCCAGACTGCGTACTAAGTAATACCTCGAGGCCCTGACAAGGGCAGGGCCCCATTCTGCTGGCAATGCACACACCCGGGGACAGTCCCTGCTCTCCCATTGCAGTGAAGATTGCCTGAGGAAGGAGTTCAGCATTCAGCCCTTAGCTGGCAGCTCACTAAAAACAGTTACAGACAGGGCCCCTATGTGAGCAAGATGCTAACACCCCGGGATCTGCGCATCTCCCCCCAGTGTGTCGAAGGGTCAGCAGGGAGGACTCCTTACTTCGCTGTGCTCTGTGCTGGCTGTTTGTTCTTCTTTGCTGCGAGGCCACTGCTCTGCTGCTGCCTGACAACGTGAGCAACTCCAACGTTCAGAGGCTGCGCAGTAGCTAGAGCCACGTGGTTGGTCAGTAAGGAGGGCTGCTGCATGATGGTGCTGTACTGGTTTCCATGGGAATGTGCGTTCCTAAGGGAGAGAGAGACCCAAACGCTGACTGGGCTGCAGGCACCACGGGAGTGCATGGTGCAGGGCAGGAATGTGGGGAGCAGCGCCCTCACACAAGTCTGTGGGTTTGCACTGGCTCACATTCCCACTGGATCGTCAAGGCCGGAAGCGGCTCTCTAACACACTGGTTCAAGCACTGTGACGTTTCAGATGTAGGCTGCACATTTCAATGGTACTGGTACTAGTCCTGACAATGGTGGCACTGGCGTAGGTGACATAGAAGCTGTTAATGCCGGAAACACTTACCTGCTACAAATTATGCCATCATGTCACTGGGCTCAGAAGCACCTCTGCGTTAACACAGACCCTTACCTCCAGTCAGCTAACTGCTGGTTGCTTCCAATTGTCTCTGGAATCACAGCTGTGGGCTGAACAGAATTGTGCAGTGCAACCCCTGGAAGTTGCTGCCAGGTGGAAGGTAGCAGGATCTGTTGGGTCCCTCCAGGCCAGGCCTGCTGCAAAACAACAAACAGAAAGAGGGACTCGGCTAAGCTTCAGCTTCCAAGAATAGGGACAAAGACTCTTCCAAACAACAGAATCAGCTGTGCAGATTGTTAACTTGCAGAGATAAAGGTATACAGTTGCACTTCCTCCCATGGCCTCACTACAGGAAGAGAACAAGAAAACCAGAGAAACAAACTTCCTCAGCCAGTTTGTCCACCTTTTCTATCACAAACCGTCACCTGGGGAAGAGGATGGTGTTTAGACTGTACTGCAGAAAGAATGCCAGAAAGCGGGTAGACTACATCCACTGGGATACTAGGGGCCATTTCTGCTGAGCACCTAAGAGACCATTACTAGAGAACAAGTGCATCTGGGATGGTTCTGAGGACAATAAAATGAAAGACTCTTCAATGAAGTAGTTCAATTTGGGAGCCATTTAGCCCATTCAGCAGCTGTTTCACAGAACACCTTGTTTATAGTGCTCAAACTGAGGAGAAGCAAAGGCAGCAGAAACCTCTCTGCTCCTCCCCAATCTCTTCTCCAGCAGTGGAGAGAGGAAGTGGGGTAATGGCAGAAATGCCAAATCCCTGATTCAAACACTGTTACTGAAGTGTCTGGGCTGCATTTTCAATATGTTTTCATAGTTTACAAAAAGATTCAAACTGATTGAGGAAATGAAGCAAAATGCAGGTTTCAGTAGTCTAGATAAGTGGAGTCCAACATTGGCTTTTTGCAAATGAGTTCATCTTGCTCACATGACCCAGAAATAAAAATCTAGTTACAAATATGGACTTTCTACCACTTGGATTGAGTTGCTGAAGGAAATAAAACAGTCAAGATATTAAAAAAGGAAAAAAAAAAAGCATCTCTTGCTGTGTTTGTCACAGGTGAGATGCTCAAACTCCACCCACTTTCAGCTCATGGGGATACTGGCTAGATTGGTAACATGCTTCTGCAGTACAGTAGCTCTATGATGTAGAACACTCATGGTTCTATTTCTTGCAGTTTAAACTGCAAAACCACAAACACATGCTGTTTTAAACAAAATATTTCTGCAAGTAACAGATCCACTTATTACAAATACTGGTTCCAACAAGAAGCCTTCAAGCAGATAACTGCCAACACCTCTGCCAACATAAGCAGAATAATAAAAAAAAGAGAAATATGTTAAAAGTCACGCCATGCGTCTTTCCAAAAGCCAACACCTGCACAAGACAAAGCAGAGAGTTTAATATAGAGCGAAATCTAACTTCCCAAGGGGAGGCAGAAATCAGGCCTTCCAAGCGACGAACTGTTTTGACAGAGGAAGGACAAAAATAGGCAAAGCTTAGCAAATGGCTATTGCAAACGTAAGTTAAGAAGCAAAGAGAGAAAAGTGTCGGAAGCACTAAAGGTGAGCAATTTGGGCTAAAGGCTCCAGGAAACCAAATGGAAATATCAAATTCTCTGGAGAAAATTTAGAATCCAGGCTATTAGTTTGAAGACAGATGGCTCTGGTCTCCTCCTGAGGTCAGGGGAGTGAAGTGCCCAAGTCCACTGCACACACATAGAAGAGCAGATCTAATTGGCCTGTTAGCTCAGAAACCCAAATGCACTTCGAAAGTGTCACCAGTCACTTAATGGTGCCCATGCTCTGCTACATCCACCCCTGCCATTTTCAATGGCAACCCTTCAGCAAGCAGAACTGGAGAAGAGGTGGAAGAGACAAGATCCTTTGGGTCCTTTCTGGAACAAACCACTGAGATCCACCAGAACCCACTTGCCTGCCTTTTCATCCTCAAAAAAGGGGAGCATTTAATGTTGTGGCTAGTAGCAGACACTCGAATGGCCAAGCTTAAGTCACTAGTCACAGTAAGGCCAGAGCTCCGGCTTGAGCAAATACCACCTCAAAACGAGTCTCCAGCTTGGGTGAAAAAATGCTAATAAGTTATTGCCACAAAAAGACAAAATGGTTTATGTAAGAAATGGAGTGCGCTTTGAAAGACATGTGAAGACAGAAGGACTTAAAGTGCATTGTAATGTTTCCATATGCTTCACTGATCTGATTCTGGGGTTTTAAAATGACTGGCTTGTGACATCTGCAGGGTCAATTCTGATGCAGATACCAGACAAATTCAGAGGGCAACAATTTTGAAAGCACAGATTTTAAAACCAGGTGCACCCCCTCTCACAGCCCCTATCAGTTGGACATTTAGCTTAATCAGAACTAGCCTGAGAAACTGCTGCCATCTAAAAATATAGAGCTCACCTTTAATTTCAACCACAAAATGTAGTAAGAACAAAAAGCATCTGTGGGGAGCAACATCTTTCTTTGGATGATGCAAGCTGCCAGTGATTGGTTATAGATAATGAAAGGTCAGAGAATTATTGTCAATATTCAATGAAGGTTAAGGTTTCTTGATTGCTAAAGCAATAAATTAAAATGCACTTGCTATTATTAGAAGTTTTAACCTGAGCTTAAGTAACCTGAAACAGTTCTACATGCAAAGAAGCTTTAAAACAAAAAAATGCAGCTAACTTGCCAACTGGTTCAAACTCTGGCCATCCAGGTACCTGTAGCAGAGTCAGCCTAAAGGCCTTTTTCTTTGTTTTCAACAATTAAAAGGTAAAGATAGGACAGTAAGCAAAAGACAAATAGAATTACAGCTCTTCTGAGCTTAGGAGAAGAGCTTTATAATACTAGACTAGTAAAGAGCAACAGTCAATGGATCTGGATTCTTTAGAGCCACACTAAACATCAGAGTCAGACAGTGCGTCAGCAATGTTGGGGAGGAAAACAACAAGACATTAAGATGTAGCAAGAACACAGCCACAAGATGGCACATGCTTCCATGCCCTCTGCAAGTCGAAGTTAAAACAAAAACTCCGTTAGTGAACACAATCAAGGGAGGCAATTACCAGTACTGCAGCCGTCTGTTCTACCAGCGCTGGCCGGCCGGCTGCGCAGTTCAGAGTAAAGGGCACCGCATACTGCGGCGTGATGGTGGCTACTTGAGGATGAAGAGTTGCTACCATTAGTGGTGTACAGCTTCCCTGAAACGTAGATTAGGCAGTGAGTGAAACACACGTCCTGAGACAGGTTAACTGGGTTCAGCAATAGGGCCAGAAAGGCTCTCAACCTATTGGTACTAACAACGCTCTTCAATGTCTCACAGCAATCAAATGTATGTATTCAAACCACTACTCCCTCTGATCCTCCAGGTGGGCTAATGTGACCAACTGGCGAACGTTCCTGAGGGGAACGCGAGGGACACAGGAACCAGCTTCACAAAACTGGTTCAAACTTTATACTACCTTATTCTGGGTGGATCCTAGATGTGTGTATTCCAAGCCATCTCTTGTATATACAGTATTGGGCCATAATGATATATGCTGCACCACTGATGTAATACATCACGTATAATCATACACAGGCTATTTCATGTTCAGTATTCTTGGGAAAGGATGAACTAAGGAACTTTAATAATCTTAAAGTCACCAGGGTCTTTAGATTACTAAAAATTAACATCAATCATGGCGAGATTGCCAAGAAACAAACCTAATCCATAAAATTGTTTTATCTGAAGTGTTTTTTTAACTGGAGTTTGGTACTTTATCATGAAGAGAAGCAGGAATGGTCTGCTTCATGATGACTTCCTTTAAGATTATTCTGTTCATTGAATACTGTGACCTGTGCAATTATACTAAGCCAAATGCATGCATCATCAAATGCTAACTCAATTGTTTGAATTGAACAAATAAATTGCAACTTATCTCCTAAAACTGCTTCTGTAAGACTAGACCAGTCACTGTGATATACTTCCCCCAGATTTCTTGGGGGGTTACAATTAAGAGTATGCACATTATTTCCCTATGTAACTGTCAGCAGAAACTGTGAAACTATGCAAACTAAAATTATAGTATTATCCATAAAGATGACGGATTCTTCAGTGTTCAAAAATGTTGTACAATAAAGGTGCTTATTACTGTGTATCCATTGTCTATTTAAATAAAACACTGCTTTGTTGGAAACAGAAATAGTTTTATTTTTATGGCAGAAGACAAATAAGAGTTTAAAGTTTTTGTAAATTGACAGACTATACATTTCAAAGTTAATCAAATTCTGATAACACATTTGGAAATAAATACAATCAGTGAAACACATCCACGCATGTCAAGGATGCAATTATTAAAAAAAAAAAAAAAAGTAATTTCATTGAATTAAAGATGGGAATCTACAACATCAATAATTCAAATCTTTACTTTTGTTTTCTGGGATCTCATTTTTCACATGGTAAATAATGCATAGAAACCAATTAATTTCCTATGGAATTTGCTGTCTGGCTTTTAAGCAGATAGCCTGCCTTATGTAGGAAGGTACCTCTGTCCAGACAAGAACTGAATGTTTTGAACAGCAGTCGCATCCAGAGGAAGACGGAAGTCTCAGGACACTAAATATTTACCCCATTATGGAAGGCCAAACCCCACAGTCAGTGATCATAAAGAAATACAAAACTACTCTCCTGGTTTTGTAATTGTCCTCTGCCTGCAGATTCGTAGGGCACATCAATATTTTTATGCAAATATCAGATTCTAAAGGGACTTAGTGGAGTCCATAACAGTCCCTCCTGGCTGGCACTTGGCACAGGAGAATTGTGAAGTGTCAAAGTAAAAAATAAGGTTCAGACTTACAATATCCCAGTAGAACCAGGTAGACTTGAGCTTGATATGAACCTATATATCACTGGGATCCAGGTCCCCAACTCCTGTTTCATTCTGAGATTTCTGTTAACAACAAAGACGATCCCCCCCTCCCTCAACAAGACATGGCTGCCATTGCAACGCGAGAACAAAGCTGGACTGTCCTTTGCACTAGGTGGAATTCCAGTTACCCCTGTTCTTACCTGTGTGAGAACTCCCGACTGGATCTGCAGCGGCTGTGCTGTTGGTGCTTGTGGTACAATCGGAACGGCATTCTCCATCCGTACTGGGAACCCAGAATGCTTTGCAGTAGCCTGAAGTCCGGCTGTTCGGAAAAGGAAGAAGCCATCATTAAGCTGATTTCTTTATTATTCAAATGTTTTTTCAGACTAATTCTTGCCAACCAAATCAAGATGAACAGAAGACACCGTCACGGTTACAGCCTCAGCCATCAGGGAAAGGGGAGCCCTTCCCACAGGGGCACAGAAATGGTGCACCTTACGCTAGAGAGTGGGGCTCCCTTTGTCCAGCAGCAACCTGCTCCTCACGGCGAATGACAAGATCAGGGTATTCGTACCCACACATGGCCACTTGCACCTTCTGTAAGGCTTTGCTGGGAATTAGTGCTGGTAACAGTGTTGTACTTTCTGTCTTGATTTTTGCAACACGGACACCTGTTCAGTGAGAACTGGTCCGACTATTGCTACCTATTTAATTTAGGTCACTGAACAGCCATGAGATAGGAACACTTTCAGACTCTGCTGGCGAGGGCAGAACTTGAATCCAACCACCACCCAGTTTAAGGCCATACTTAAATGGAAACAGACAAACAAGAATAGTTTCTGGAGTTCTGAAGTCTTTATGTACTGTACTTGGGAACACACCCCCTCCAGCCACCCATTAAAAAATTATAAATCACTTCCAACATACAGGAAACACTACCGGAAACCACTTTCTAAACAATTACTGTCACAACTAAGCCAAACCATACATCTACTAGTGTCTGCAAGGTGCTGCCCCCTCCAGGAGAAGAGAAATTCTTTTCTGGGGCACATGGGGAAATGATCCGGTGCCACTGGGTCATGATGCCCTTCCCTTCTATTTCCTTTTTACAGTAACTGAAATCCTTGTGTGCATGAAAATACCTTGTCCACACTGAGTTTTTTTCCCTGTCTGCTCTTTGAAAGGTTCATCTACTCCCGCAAAAGTGGGACCTATAATTCAGCCCCACTGGTGGTACTCCACCATTACAACTCTAATTTTCGACAGTCTAAACAAAGCTTAACTTTACAAGTAGTACTTAAATGGAATGTTTCAGATCAGTTTGGCACCTACATTCTCCCTCAAAAGACCTTGGCTTGACTTCACTGTCTGTGGACTTCCTAGCCTTCGGAAGCATTTGGCACTAGATGGACCTTTCAGAGATGGCAGGTGTGTAGCTGGAGTTATCAGACACAACCCACCAATAAAGCCCTGGCTAATGAACAATTACGGTCTCTGCAAGCCCCTAAAATTCTCAAGATAGCACTGGAGAATTCGCTAAAGCTTAGGTCCATTCAAGCTTGTCATCTGCATGCAAGCCAGCCAAATGCACTCCCCTCAATCACATCTGGAGGGGAACATAGTCAAACACTTCTAACATTACCATGCTACCTAAAAACAAGTACAACCCACATACTGCAGCCGTTGCGTCCTGCACTTGTTCTATCAAGATTTTTTGCTTCATTCGTAACCTACCACATTAGCGGAAGCCAGATACAAATGGAGAAGCTTTCACAATCAGCAGCTGCATTTCTTACTCTGTGTAGCTTTATCTGTTTGCAGCTGGCATTCTTTTACTTCTTGCCACCAAGCTGCACAACTGCATTAACACTTGTGAACTGAGATTCCAAGAGTACATATTCATTCTAGAAATTTAAGGGAATCACTGGTCAGGATGAAAATTTTAGTTGTGAGAGCACCTGTGCATATTCCAAGCTTTTTCTAATCCTTGAGTGTCTCTCCAAATGCTCTTGGTGCCAAGAAACCAAAGCCTAGAAATAAATTTTTGCTCCACTATGAAAATTAACCTGGTTATAGCCCCCGCAATAACAGATTCACGGACAAGATTCAGGAGGGATTTCTATTCTAGGCCTGACTTTCAGACACTTAAACCTCTAGAAAAATCCCCTTTTCATCAAAACTTTCTCATTCTGGTTCTTAATGGGAAGTAGACTGTGCACACGTGCAAGCCTGACCACTCAAAGGTCAAGCAGAACATTATGAGCGTTGAGGTGCTGTTCAGGGAATGAGAAACATTTCAGAGGCTTTCTTAAGTCTCACATGGGTCAAACTCCTCCTATAGTCCTGAGGAATGCTGTAGTGTTACATTCGGGGGAAAAAAATGGCTGAGCAATAAAGTGAGTGAAGATTGCCTAGTAGGCAGGTATGTTCTCCTCACCTGTCCAAGCGTGTCCTGGGAGAGGAGAACCGGACATACATACACACCTGGGCTGATTTCAATGGTTTCAGAGTCACATGTGAGAGCACAGAGTGATCTCCTGGAGTTTCTCTACTTGGCCCAAATCACAAGGTTTTATTTTCATTTGGCTGAAACTCCAGTAGAATGCAACAGGTTTTTCCACTTACTTTGAAAAGCAGGGGGACAAACAATGAATGTTTGCTGGAATGGATCAGTCTGCGTGCAGATCTGGGTGGTTCCAGGCTGTAAGGAAACACTCTGTTGTGCTACGCCTGCAACTGGTGCGGCAGATGATGGGTACAGGGCAGACTGATAGTTTAGCAGCGAGACATCCGAGTTTGCCAGGGAAAGAGTAGCAGCGGCAGTAGAGTTAGAAGCCAAGACACTGGCCTAGAAAACAAAACATTACAAATGGGCATATTTGTATTATGTACCCCATATCCCAGGAACAAACTACTGCAGGTAGCTGAACCCTGGCATGAAGTGACATCAGCTAAAGAATTAAAATAAAGGTAACGGAGAAAATAGACCTGAAAAAAGTTGTATTCAAACCTATTTCTATTTTTTGCATTTCATGCCTCTGGACTGACAGGCCAATAAAATCAAAGTAACAGAGCAGAGAAACTGTGTCAGTTTGGCCATGCCAACTATATGGAAAATGAAATTGCAAAGGCAGCCTACACATTCTGAAAAGTATCTTCAAAAATAAGTAACTCTGCTAGGTGGGGAAGAGATGAGTCAGCTGTTGTTGAACTAGTCTGCACTACCCCCTAGCTCGGGTGTATGTCTTAATAGGTCTGCCCCATCTCTAATTTCTATAGCCTTATGAGCAGAGGAAAAAATTCTGAATTGAGATGTTATCTAAGGAATTTTAACACATCACTGAAAATACCATTTGTGTAGAACGTGTCTAAATTCGTACGTAGCAACAACACTTGAACACTAAAACTCAGAACTTGTTCTCATATGACAGCAACACAGTTCTATTCATTTAGGGGCAAGTTCTGCTCAGCTACATTACGTGGAAATGAAAAATATCTGATTTCAGTGGAGTTACTTTGCAGAGCAGGATTTGGCCACAGCATCAAAAACATTTTCCAAACCTAAAGACTCACATACCTGATTGTGCACTGTATTGAGCTGGTTGTTGAAGCTCATTGTTAGGTTTGTGCTTGTGTTAGGAGCTACATGTGTTGTGAATGGGCTCTTTATTTGGTTAATTGTATCATACATATTAACTCTTCTCTTGCAGATCTCCATATTCTGAAAACAGGACTTCACACTGAAATAGAACGAGTGGGGGAAATATTAGACATACAATACCAGTACATACAGTATATGCTCCACTGTAAGCAGTGGATTCAAGAGAAGGAAGGGATTTACATAGCTCTTAGAATACTGTTTTACGTGTGCATGTATATGCCTTTAACTTTACAGCAACAAAACGTCAGAGATCTGGCAAAACTAAATAATACAGACTCTAACCAGTAGAGAAAAATATTTATGTGAGCCAAAAAAAAAAAAAAGTCACCTGGATAAGCTTCCTGCTGTGTCTCATGAATTGGGAGAACACAAATTCAGTCTAAGTAACTAAACTGGAAACACAAAAGAAGCCCCCGATAATATTCCTTTTTAATTAGCAGATTAGACAGACATGCCAGGACAAGAGAGGTATGCTGTTCTATGTCATGCTGAGAAATCAATCTAGAACAATGCAAAAACCAAAGTGGCACCAACTCACTGGTTGCTATGTGGGAAATCCAGTAGATGGGTCATTGTAACAAATGAATGGTTTAAAGTCTTCAGCGGAGTAATTCTCTTATCTGCATCAATCGTCAACATTTTCTTTAACAAATCAATGTACTCCCTTCGGTCAGCCTTCTCTGCCAACATGTCTGTCCCTTCCAAGTCCGTAGACATATTCACCTTGGAAAAAAGAAATGAGAACAGTTAGTGCCAATGTAAAATTAATCATGGCTATACAAATCAGTAATTCCATAGCCTATGGAAGTGCCAATAACCAATGCTAGTCCTTAAACGCCTTCACTTTAGGGTCTCTCCTTCCCCAGTCTACATTCACTAATCCAGAGAAATCTGAATCTAACTTATCCACAGAATTTTTTGTCAATATTTAGTTGGTGTGCTGAGGTGAAATCAACTGGGCTTGATTCTCCACTGCCTTGCAGATGTCTCATCCTATGCAAAGGGAATGCTAAAGGTAGCCTTTAACAGTTTCCCTAATTAAGATTCAGACAGCTTTGAATGTGCACTCAGGGACTTTTTTGGCAGAAAATTTTGATGTTACACCTCTGTGCGTCTCCACTAGCCTTCTCCTGAAGGCTTTGCTACCATTGCTAACGGCGCTCTTCCACTTGTGCAGACAAGGCATCAGCATTTTAACCTTCTAGGCCTTCTCGAGCAGGTAAAAGCACCAGTGGTGCTTTGTCTGCACTGTACTCTCACCATCGCTACCACTGGCAGAGTGGGACCAGCATTCACAATGGGCGGGGGACGACAAGCAGAGTCAGGACTTGTGAGCCACAGCAGTTTCTTCCCCCAAATCCCCTTTATATTGTACATGTGAGTTTCTCAAATGGCGGCATCATCATCAGAGCTGGCACTGGGCGTAAGCAGAGTAAACAATCGCTTAGCGCCCCAAGCAGCTGAAGTTTTCTTAGTATGTGTTGGGGGGTGGGGGAAGAGAGAATATCCCTGCTTAGTGCCCACAATGGCCTAGCACAGCCTCTAATCATCATTCATTTTCCAACAGCCTCCTCTGCTCACCTGCGCCATGTCATCCAAACAGTTGAATATATATTTCCGAGCTTCTTTTGATTTTATTCCCGTCTCCAACTCATGTTCTTCTGGGGTCTATAAAATAAAACATTTGTTCAGATCAGCTGGAGCCTGGTGTTAATATTTGATTGAAATAAAAACAAAGAAAAGCCAATGACCAAAACGTCAGGCCGTATAATCATTCTGCCTATTTCACAGGGCAAACACAATAAACCATTTGCAAGTAAGGCAGGAGTAAACAGTCACCAGCTCCCTGCTCTGTGACCCTTTGGGAGCAACTCACTGCAAAACTGAAATACTGGCTTGGAGGAGAATGGGGCCAAACCTGAGCCGACTATTGGTCAAGGACAGACTCCAACGCTGCCTCATGTTGCACCATGAAGAGTTCTACCAAAGTGAACGCCAGATTCTGAGATGGTATTTGAGAGCAGTGGAAGCAGGAGTATTTAGGATATGGGCAAAAGCCAAACTGAGACATTTTAAAGTGAACTCTAAGGGGGACGAGATGGCCCTCTCACCTCCTTTGCTTCTATGATCTAAAGGAGGCCTGGGAGTTTATTCCCCAGAACCAGGGTGTGGGTTTTTGCCCTTTTGTGTTTTGCTTGTTTATTTAGAAACATCAATAATATCACGTATTCTCCTTCAGTTCTGTTGGGGGAACTCTGGGGAGGACTCTAGAACTAGAGTAGATTTTCCAAACTCTCACCAGGTGCGTGTCTGTTCTGAATCTTTCACAAAGAAAGCCTGTTTCTCCCAAGAGCTCGCCAGGAGTTTGTTAAGTTGGGCTGTTGAAGGCTTTTAACAAAAACAAACTACCATGAAATACACTTCAGCTGGTGAGCAGTGTTAGGAGTGAACTGAAGTAGGTCATCTCTGATATGCAGACTGAGCAGTCATAATAAATGGCCATTATCACATACGTTTTGCGGTCAATATCACTCTCACTTGCTATTGGTAGACACCTGCTAGGGGTTTGTCCAGTTTCTAAAAGGAAATGTACAAATCATCTACATCTGAATGATATTTACAACCTAATCGTTACCCAGGGTACTTCACAGCATATTAAAATCACGTAACAATGAGATTTGGATCAGGTCCGTGACGGACAAAACAGATTTTGAAGTTAAAGAGAGAGACAAACCTTTAGCCTCCATAGTGGGTATCCCAAGTTTGGATCTCTGTTAAAAAACCTGCTTGTTTTCGTTCCTGCACTCAGAAGATACTCTGCTGGAAGGCCCTGGGTTTGTGAAATATAACGAATCTGTAAAGAAAAAAAAATTAAAGATGCCAGCAAACTGGACTGAAAACTAAATCTAGTACAGCAAAATGTTGAGGTTCTACCAACTTTGTTAATAATGAATAGGAAATAGGCTCTAAATACAATTCTAAAAGTTCCATTTTTTTAAAATATAGGCTGTCTGAATAACTGAAATGTCATAATACAAAACAAAAGATGCAATTCTCAAGTATTTACAAACACATTTAACTGGTTCTATCTAATTTTCTGCAGAGATTTTTAGGTATTGGTAAACGCTAATGTGCCTCTCTGCCTTTTTACTGAAATTTTCTTGGCCCAAAGCTGTTTTAGCAGACTGAGAATAAGCTATTTATAACAAGGGAAAGTATGGGGGAAATGCAGCACTCCCCAATGTAATCACTAAACATTTTTAAAGAGGAGTGAAGGGTTTTAAAAGTGTTACCAAATATGTATTATTTAAATATATAATTATCAGAAAAGATATAGGTATCTGAGTGATGCAGTTGGGCGTGGGCATATCCACCCTTGAATGTGTTGCTCACAAAGGGTCCAGTGGCAAAGCACCACTGGCTTCAAAGGTGCGAGTTTAGATTCATAAAGCATGTAGATTCCCTGTATCCTTTAGGGCATCAATATTTGGAGTAAAAAAAAACACAAATAAATAACCCTCCCCCCAGAAAAGTGTATAGAACATGTTTAAAAAACACTGACTACAGTATCAGTAACACAGCAATATGCTACACTACAAAGTACAAAGCTGTCCTTAAAAGAAAAAAGACACTCCGTTATAAAGCAGAGGAATAATTTTACATATCAACACATTTTCTCAAATCTTCCCCCAAGTTTTGTGGTCTAAATTGCTAATACTATCTGCTCCTCAAGTTTCAGTGTGAGAAACGATACAATTTGTTAGGACAAGAAAAAAGATCTTTAAAAAAAAAAAAAAAAAAAAAAGAAATCAGTGAACACATAACCCACTTGTGAAAGTGCAGGGCTGGCAATGCTGGCTGAAGGCAGTTAGGCACTGTAGATCCTGATACCATAGTCTGGAGCCCAAACTACTGCATGTAGTTCTGCCAGAGCACTGGCTACTCCAGTATTAGGCGCTTCCTGAGCAGCTGAACATTCACAGGGCACTAGACAGGTTACTAAATTTGTGTTGCTTGTGAGCTAAGATGAATTTGTGACCTAGCTTTTCATTTCTAGCAATCTGGGTTCAAACTGACCAGTGTTTATATTCTTCATACTTAAGCAACAAAATTTTCAGTAGTACAATTAAGAAATAACTTCCAACAAACATCATCCACTAGATCTTGAGCAATAAAAGCTGGAGTCCAAATTAGTTACAATGGCCTCATTATTGTACAGCAGATTGCCTCCTGCAAGGCCAAGGTTGCTTAACAAGGCCAAGCCAGGTGCTCATTTCCAGAGATGCCTCCTCCAAATCCTGACTGGGCCTGCATTTACTGCTGCAGTTCAGGTAAAAACAAAACATCTTCACTACAGACATCAAACTCAACCACATGAAGTCAGAGTACAGGCTACCCCAAGTTTCTGGAGGATTACAAAACTCTATACTAAGCAATGAGAACCCGACCTTCGTCCCCACCCACGTATGCACTGAGATAAGATTCGCAGAAGTACATGAACCTTACCGTAGAAGGAAACCACCATGCCATACTTTAGTTATTTCTAACTCAGCCTGCTCACTAATGTACCACGGCATTTCCTCTGGAAATTTACGGTGATGAAGAGACACTACAAGCTAATTTGAGAGGGTCTTTTCACGTACAGAAAAATATACCAGACACTGTTAAATGGTAATACCACAAAACAAACCACGTGATGGAAAAGCTGTACTTGGAAAAGCATTGTTCTATTTAGGTTTGTTGCCCTTTTACGGACAGGCTAATAGCCAGGTAATACTGCTACCTGTAGACTGCAAGGCCCAGCCATTCAAGAGACACCTCCACATACGCACACTACTTCACAGGCTGCAGAGACTGCATTTGGGACATGCTCTGTGTTAGAGATCAGAGCTTCTGTAGGAATTAACTTGACAGGAAATGCATGGCAGGCCACCCTGGGACCACTACTCCCGTAGCTAATTTGTCCCTCTTGAACCGCAGAGTGCTGTGCACAGCCAGGACTGAGACACTGCATTTCAGTTGTGCCAGAAAGGGAACTGCAAGTTGTATATTAAACAGTAGTCAGACACACACAGGACCTCTGCGTTCTCTATTCAAAGGCAAAGTGGGAGGCAGGGCACAAATGGGAAGCAGCCTCAGTTATCACAGATAGAAAGAGAATTGGATCAAAGCAGGAAAGCAGTTGAAGACCAAATCAGAGCAGAATTTGAATGAGTACTTCAGTTTCACAGGGTTTATTAAAAAAAAAAAAAGCTCCTCCTGATTGTACAAGCACCACCCCGTACGCACGATATCCTCTTACCTGATCGTATTCTGAAGCTCCTGGGTACAGAGGCCAACCCAGGAACAGCTCAGCTATCACACAGCCTAGGGACCACATGTCAATAGCTTCACAGAATGGTAAACCCAGGATGATTTCAGGAGCTCTGCAAAACAAGATTAAAACGTTCAGCCTGGCACAGAAAGCAAATGGTGCCTATTTACATATTACTCAAGCACCTTGTACAGCACAGCAGAGCTCCCCAGAGATACTTCCCTGTAACGTTAAAAGTGGCTGCCCGTAAAGGCGCAGCATTTCTCGCTAGCCTAATAGTGTCTGTGTCATCCTCATTTAGGAGCACTGATTATTTTTGCTTTTCAGCCACAGTAAATCAACAGTGCAGTCTTCTAGCCCAAGAGGAAAGGACTCAGTCCAGAGACATTTCATACCAATGCAAAATACCCTATATTACCGCCCCCCTGTAAATGGCAAGTATGTTGCTAGCTGATTTAGTCACATGACAGGGCATACAGAGCTTGGGGTGACCCCTAGCCATCACACAACCCACCCCTAGCATGTCCCCACAGGCATGTCAGACAGCAGCCTGGCATTGTGCGGGTAAATCCTATCGGGTGATGCTCCCTCAGCTCAGCTAATCATCAGCAGAGGAGTCTAGATAGGTTCAGAAGGTTTACAAGGTCTTTGGCTGCGTTCACCTGGAAAAAGAGAGTGGTCTGCAGACCCAAGCCAGGGCACTTTGCAGAGAGAAGAGTGCCACTTTGTTTACACTGCTTAGTGTTTATATAGGGTTTATTTGGGACATCTCAGGCTTAAGGTGGATGAAGAGAACATAGCCAGACACTGTGATGGTCAGTGTTTTGCCACATTATTTTATGGGATTTGGGGCAACAGAACCTCACCAAGCATAAAAACCCCTGCCCAGCCTCTCTCAGAGAGATTATGAACAAAACAATGTGCTGCTTTTAAATCTCAAACCCCGGAGAGGATTTTTTCTGCATAACCCATCTGGACAGAAATGTTGCAGGAGACGATCTTTTAGCACAGCTATCCCTTTACCTCACACACACAGCTGTGAAACAAACACCTGCAGTTCTGCCTGCTCATAGGTTGAATTCTAGCCTTGTATTTACATATAGTGTAAATACAAGGGCTTATGGGAGCAGGTACAGGAATTCACTCCAGAAAGTACAGGAAACACTGGAACTTCCGTTTTCCTAGGAATAACCAATTCCATTGTGACCCCAATGTGGGGGGAGGAGAGAAACATCCCAAACACTGGTCTATGCTGCTTTCTGGGCAAGTGTCGGGCAGTAGATCCTAACACTTGTGTGTAATTTCTCATGTGGCAAACACACATCAAGAAAGAAATATATTGCATAATCATCCCAGTTAAAGCAGCTCTGAAACTGGTTATCTTGCTTTACAGTTTTGGACTCCGTACTGGTATCAGGAATAAGATCTCTCTGTCACATGGCATTCGGCAGCAGGACACCGAAAAGCCCATCTTAATCCCCTTTTCCATCTGACCATTCACCTGGCTGTGCATGGTAAGGAACGATTCCCAGGTAACTGTAACACGGATGCCGTACATCTACCAAAGTCAATGCACTTCTCACAGCTGACATGCAAGTCATCGGGGAATGAGGCAAGTGCCACCTGACATGTTAGCTCAGTTAACTGTTCCCCCCCAACCTCCCTGCTGCACTCTAGTGGCGGGGCAGTCGCACTGATTCAGTAGCTGCTGCTTTAATACAAGCAGTTCTCTTACGCAGGTGAACCCTTTTAATTAGCCCAGCCCCCTAGAAATCAAACTGTGGCAATTAGGCTTTTATTCCGATAATCAGAGTACTACAGTGAGCCAGGGATATCTGTCAGGAATTGCTCCCATTCAGTGTTACTATGCCGCTTCATTTTAGTCCCCCACACTATCCTTTAGGGAGGGAGGGAGGGAGGGAGGGAGGGAGGGAGTTAGTTAGTTAGTTAGTTAGTTAGTTAGTTAGTTAGTTAGTTAGTTAGTTAGTTAGTTCACTTTCTCAGCTAGGTCTGGGAGGGATTTATTACCTGCAAACATATGTAACATTATGCAAACATGTCCAAAATGGAATGAAAATGTTTAGCCAGAAAATCAGTACACGAATATGAAAGAACTGTACTGAGACAAGTCGGTTTGTTTACCAGCCCGAAAGGATACTGCTGAAGAGCTGGATACACCTGTTAACTCGCCCTGCTTAGTCATTTAATCAGGATTCCCAACTCCAGGTGCCATTATTCCAACATGTCAAGACATCCGT
Source organism: Chelonia mydas (assembly GCF_015237465.2). Taxonomy (NCBI): domain Eukaryota; kingdom Metazoa; phylum Chordata; order Testudines; family Cheloniidae; genus Chelonia; species Chelonia mydas. Next base: position 1,327,696 of record NC_051261.2, read on the forward strand.
GCTCAGCAGGTGTTGCCAATTAGCAGGCAGGACCTAAGTCTGCGGCCTGTTCCTGTGTGGAACGCCCAGCCAAGTCCATGGGAGTTTAACAGATCTAACCGTTCACAGGACACAATGGAAGTGGCCTGGGGTAGAAGAGACCACAGCGCAATCTTGTTCAAACCTGCATGAACACATATGGCCTGACTCAGACGGAACGGACTGTAAATGGCTATGGATAGTGGAAGTGGAATTATTCCTTTGTCCTGTGTGCGTACCCAGGGACAGTCTTGTAGTGTCAAAGACGCTCCTAGCCCTGAGCAGTTTATACTCTAAACAGATTACCTTCTCATGAGGCCTCAGTTTTCATATTGGCTCAAGACACAGCTGGTATGCAACAGCCATCAGCCTCCTTCACATCTGCTTTTAGAATGGGGTTGCTAATGACAGCAGTTAGCAGTACTATTATTAGTGACCACTGAAAGCGGTGTTGAAACAGAACAGCAGCCAGATGTCTTCTTTACAGCTGGACTGTCTAGGATTAAATTTGCAGCGTTGTAGCCACACTGGTTCCAGGATATTCGAGACAAGGTGGGTGAGGTAATATATTTTATTGGACTAACTTCTTCAGACCTGAAGAAGAGTCCATGTAGCTCAAAAGCTTGTCTCTTTCACTAACAGAAACTGATCCAAAGGCACCACCCACCTGATCTCTCTAGGATTAAATTATTAATCTGCACTCTTGGAAACTCTTTATGAGGTAGAAAATGACAACTGACAGAATTCCTCCTCTGAGTAGCAGATTGTTACATTCTGATTTCCAGGGCCAGCAAGTACCCCCAGCCAGCCGCAGGGAAGGTTACCACAAAACTCAGATTCTTCCACTACTACCAGAATGTTTCAAAAGGAGCGGTGTTTGTGGAGAGGGCACCTCCCCTTGATCATGTCCCTCTTACTTGCAGAGAGCAAGTGTTAATCTCCGGCTCATGCCATTGCAATAGCGATGCCACAAAGTCACGTAGGAGCCGAGTTAGTTTAAGAGGTGGAGAAAGTCAGACTTCTGGTGGTATGCACTACTGCTCCCCACGCCGGCCAGGGCCAGGGCAGGGCACGGCCCAATGTGGAGCTAAGGAACAGATGGTACTGCACAACGGAGGCTCCTCCGATCAACATACAGTACAGTAGTGGTAGGTTACAAGACAGGCCTAAGCACATCGGCATCGCTGAACAGGTGGGATGAGACTACTGAATCTTCCTCACTACTGCGGTTGCCCTGTATTTCCACCAAACGACTGCCTCTGTAAGGAGAGAGTCTTCTCTTGCCAATGAGGATAGTAGTATAAACACCCTCCCCCGCTCTCTCGAGGTAGCAATGGCCCATGCTCACCACACTAGCTGTTACAGGCAATAGGATGCATAGAACTGGAAAGAGCTGTCCCTCCTCCTGGAGTTGGTCACTGGGAACATGTCTTATCCGAGCAGCTTAAACTGTCTGACGCATCTGCTGATAATGTGACTCCCCTACTAGGCATCAATGACATCGGAAAACGTTGTGTGTGGCCCGACATTCGTATGCCCCCTTCCGTCAGGATTTGCCTCAGTCTGACCAGCACTGCAGAGCTAACAGTAATACCAGAGCGGAGCATGAGCCAGCCCAAGTACACCTCTGCCTAGGAGCAGGTACCTCACAACCAGGGTAGGGAAAGCAATTGCACATTCTGTGCATTTTAAATCCTGGCCTGACAAAGTCCACGTCAAATCTCTGCTGGAAATATGGCTCCAGCAGCGTCATCCAACTAGGCAAGCTGTCCATGAGCCAGGAATGCAATGAGGCAGAACAGAATCCAGAGGTTGTTTCCCTTGCTCACATTTCACCTCCCATGGCCATATCCTGTTCTGGAACAGCAACCCAAGGGTGCTAGCCTCTCTACAACTGCTGCCAGCGCTTGATACCACAGTGAATGGTGCAAAAATCACCACAGTGCACCTATTGTGGACTCCCTCTCCCCCACAAAACCCCACTGGGTGGATTTAACCAGTCCAGATTCAATGACAAGAAGCATATTATTATGAAACTACGCTTCTCCTGTTGTGAAAAAATTCATGCAGTTCAGAGCCATGAGTACTAGAGGGACAATTCAGCCCACCCCCCTCACCACAATTTAGATCCAAGTGGGTGACAGAATTAGACACAGAACAGTACAGCATCTGGAAATGGCCCACCTTGATTATCACTACAAAAGGTGCCCCCCGGCTGGTAATAGCTCACCTTAAGTGATCACTCTCCTCACAGTGTGTATGGTAACACCCATTGTTTCATGTTCTCTGTGTATATAAAATCTCCCCACTGTATTTTCCACTGAATGCATCGGATAAAGTGAGCTGTAGCTCACGAAAGCTTATGCTCAAATAAATTTGTTAGTCTCTAAGGTGCCACAAGTACTCCTGTTCTTTTTGCGAATACAGACTAACACGGCTGCTACTCTGAAATCTTCCATTCTGTTACTGTACAATTAAAGCCCACGCTACACTCACTACAGCAGTTGGCTAGGAGTCAAAGTGTTGGCTCCTAAATTCAGACAGACTTTCAAAACTGCTTTTTTCCCCAGAAGAGCCAAGCCCCCATACATCCCATTAAAGTTAGGGGATGTCTGAGTGCTCAGCACTTCTGGAAAACGCCACTGCTTTAAGTCCCTGTAGCAGCCTCACTTCAGGTATCCAAATTTGAAAGTTTTAGCTGAGTGAGTGGCCAAGACACTGACATAAGACCAATACAAAGTGAAGACAGGACAGGAAACAATTAGTTTGTGATAGGACTGAGACTAATTCGTGTTTTACTTCAGTGGCTGTTTTAAAACAAACAATGCTGGAGCCTCAAGCCTCATCTCGAAAGCTCTTTTCAATGTGAAATTAAGCCAGAAACAACACAACTCTCCCCAAGAGAAACTAGTTTCTACACCTAGAAGGCGGATTTTATTTAGCCTCAAACTGATGTAAATTTCACATCACATTAAATAGATTTCCACATTGCCTGATTCTTCCCAACTCCAGGGAAGCAGGCCTAGTCTTAGACAGCATTTGAATACTCCTCTCTCCAGCAAGGTCAGTCACCCCACCTTCGGGGGGAGATGGAAGTGGCTTTTAGTTTAGTATGATATGCATAGTAGGGCAAGCAGCTTCCTTTCCAGAGGCCCCTTGAGACACTTCTTGCCCCATGCTCCCTCCACGCCAGGGGATGATGTCTTGGTATTTATTTGGCAGTTCTCTCAGGCGAGAAGGATCACAGAGTAGTTACACTGTTTTGTTTCAAGCCACTGAGTGGGTAGCTGTAGGACTATGAGAAAAAATAGCGCTCCATTGAGCATAACTCTAGACATGTAGGAACAGAAGGACCTTTGTGAAAGTTACTTTAATAAACGGGCAAATAAAAGGTTCCTGGCAAAAGAGGTCACTTTAAAATGTACTGTAACTTACATTGAAAAGTCACCATGTACTGGGAAGGAAGACAGAGCTGAGCACGAGGCCTTCCTTCAGGAAGAACTGGAAGGGAAAGGTACAGCCTGCTCTATCTATACAGGCAAAGATGCCTACCGGGGCTTAATGAGTAATGGTAATTCTGGACTGGTGAGTAGGGACCCGGGGTATCGGCTACAGCTGCTTCTACCTTCCCCAAGGGGGATAAAGCGGGAGAGCAGAGAGCTGGCTCACTGAAATCCTTTGTAAAAAGCGCTATTAGATCTCCTTATCTGTCTGCAAACCCACTTTCCTTCAAAGGATGGTTAAGCACAGCAGGGCTTATTTCAGTGCAATGGAGTTCACTTACAATGCTAGATACAGGGAGTGACTGGACAACAGGTAACTGACAAGCCTTAGACAAGTTGTGAACTTCTGACATATTTAAATTGTTATGGCTAATTAAAAAGTTGATGGATTCACTTTAAATTGGTCAAGAGACATTTTACAGAAAGGGGAGACAATTCAAGTCTTCTGCTGCATCTACCGGTAGTGCCCTGCAGCAGCTAATTCTCCATTTCACATGCACAGAATGTGCTAGTTGCAATTTGCTGCAGGCATGTGGAGTGAGGAGGAAAGGAGAGGTCACACTGCCAAAGTAGCAGCTCTGGTCACCTGCATATGAATTTCCTCTCTTAACTACTCTCTTGATGAAATGTGTGGCTTGGCAGGTGGGAAAGTCATTTTCATTATGACTAGTAGACTTAGCCCTCAGGCTAGCAGAGGTGCCAGGTATATTTTTCAAACCCTGGTGCCAATACAGCCTTCGATTAAACATCCACCTCACAGGTCAAGTCAGCATCTCTGTATTAATGCTGGCAGAGGCATACAGCCTCCTGCAATAGCCTCTTATGGTCATTTTATTAAAGGAGTAGCTCTCCAAAATGGCACTTCCAAAATAACTGTTTAGTCAAAGTCTGAATATTCTGCTACAGAGGTTCCTACCTAACCTGAGCTGATCAGTGAACCCTTCACTTTCAGCTGAAAAGTTTCTAGACTTCATAGTTGCAAAGAAAAGCTTAGTTCCCTTTTGGGAGATTAACTGATGCAACACAGTCTTCCTGGGTCTGCAGACACCCTGAAACAACAGCTGAGCTCCATTCATTTCTGTGTTAGCACTAAACCTGACCACACTACATGTCAGCATTACCATTTCATGAATCATTTTAGCAGATGAGACAGGAAAGAGGTGGGAGCACAGCATACAGGGTGTGCAGGGGGAAGTGGGAATTCCTGCCAGGAAGGAGATACGGAGGGTGACAGAGGGTAAAGGTAGAGAAATGAGGAGGACAGGGAAGGAAAAGAAATAAAGGGAAGATGTAAAAACACATAAAATGGAGCTTGTTTTCCTACTGAGTGACTGTGACTAAAGTACTGGCCATAAATGGTAATGGCTACAAGTTTATGTACTGCATGAAGGTCGTTCTGACCCTTATCTTTGTGTAAGTTTCCCACTGCTATCAGCGGATGCACTGCTCTGGCCTGAGTGGACTCCTAAATTTACACCTTGCCCTCTGGACAATAATTCAATCCTTCCAAGAGATGAGGTTTGTCCTCCCTGATCTGGTTCTTGCATATTGATTGAGGATGTGGGGCTCATCTGCTCCCATTAAGTGACACCCCTCCAGTGCCAGTCTACTTTACAGATGCAAGGGTACAGAGACCGCCTCAGGTATAAATCCTTACCTGTAATAGCGCGACTGCAAGTAAGTGGAGCACACCGCTTTAGACACATGGCTGGCTGAGCCAAAGTCTATGACCTTCACTCTGTAGGGCTGGCGGATGGGATCCACCAACATGATGTTTTCTGGTTTCAAATCAGCATGTATCAGACCCAGGCTCTTTAGCTTCATCAAGGCAGTGGCCACCTGCTGCAGAATTGGCCGGATGTATTTTAGGGGCAGTGGGCTGAACTTGTTTTGTTTTAAGAAGTCGTATAAGTTCTGTTCTAGCATCTCAAACACAAGGCATGTGTGGTTCTTGTGCTGAAAGCACTCATAAGAGCGAACAAAGTTATACTCGTCAGCGTTCTCGCTGCTCAAGCGAGAGAGGATGCTCACTTCTATCTGGCCTTGTCTAGCATAGGAGGGATGGTTCTTTAGGATTTTGATAGCTACAATCTCCTTTGTGCTGCGTTTCCAGCACTTTGCCACCTGCCCAAACGTCCCTCGGCCCAGAAACTCCAAGACCTCATAGCTGTTTGTCATGGAGCATAGGATCTCATGCTGGACCAGCTGGTAATCCCCTTCACCACTGGCGCTGCTGCTTTTAGTGGTTACAGTGGTGGTAGTGGCCGCAGCACCCACCGCAGGTCTGTTTTGCAGCATGAGAGGTGGATGTTCCTCAATTATCTGCACGCTACCGTTGCTGTCGACCTCCTCACTTTTCCTTTTCAATCCACATTTCTGGTATGGTTCCAGTAAAGAAACGTTACTCCTGTGTGTGAAGGTCTGGCTGTTCTGGAAGGACGCTGTTGCACCGCTGCCTGTACTGTCTGCAGCTGTAACCACAATATGCTCAACCGAAGGAGCAGGGAGTAGGAGGTTCTGATCGTAAGCAGGGATGCTGAAATTCGCTACCTGGCGAGAGGAGCTTGCTTGCCCTTGAGCAGCTGGGAGGGTTTTGCTCCGGGTATAATACTTGTCACTACTGCTCTGTCCTGAAACATCCCAGCCAGAGGGCTCCACTTTCAGTTTCTTGGCACTGCAGAAGGCACTCGACGATACTGACGGAGGGGAGAACACCTGCAGCTGTGAGGCCATACCTGAAATGAGAAGAGAAAGATCTGATTAGCAATGGCCCCATAATAGCAGGTCAAGAATTAAGGAAATCCTCAGCTTGCACAGCAAACCAAGATCATATTAGTTTTTCTACGCACCCTATTGAGCTGGAGACCCTTCACCACATGACCCATGTTAGCATGGAAGGCAACAAGGTTTCTTTTCTAATAGTTGCTCCCACAGCTGCCACCCAGGCCTTCCTGGCGACAGGAGCGAACATTTACCAGCCTCACCTGCCAAGCACCGACACTAACCTTGCTGTGGGCAATGCAGAAAAGCACCAGCTTCTCTCTTGCCTTGCCCGAGGTTAAGGGGATCCTATTGAAAGAGAGGACTAAGGGCTGGGAGGAGGGGAAACTGCAGAGCTAATTCAGCTTACTCTTGTGTATTTAACCACACTTTCCCCACAGGTTTCAGAACAGCATTAAGATAGGATGGGGGGGGAATCTAAAACAAACAAGGAAAGAAGATTGCAAATGAGAGCACTCTTGCAGGTCTGGTGTATGAAGCTGGCCAGGAACTTGACATGTTTGTAATACAGACTTATCTGTATCTCCACACCCTGAGGTGCCACAATGTAACCAAACACCAGTAGAAATGAAGGCCCTCAAACTATCAGTTTGGTTTATTTGCCTCAGAAGGTTTAAAGAGCATTTAAACAAACATACATAAGAGCCCTAGGGCTAGTCAAAGGGTGCCATCCTTCAAGAGCACCATCAATCCCCACTAACTTCAGTTGGAAACGGGGCACTCAGCACTCTCCAGGATCAGCTCCAAAGAGAATCACAGCGCAGGATGACTGGGGAAATAAGGAAGGGCAACAATACAGCAGCTGTTTACCAATTCCCGAGAAGAGTGCATCCACTCACCCATAGACAGGGAATGGGGAGACTATCCAGTTTACAAACTGAAAAGTCAGTGCTTAGCAAATGGGAAACCCTGTATGTCACATTACGCCCAAAATGCAGATTCCCTCTGTTCTACATTACTGGAGGGTTGACAACTGAAAAAAGCTAAAACACTCCTTTCTCAAATCCTCTGTTGTTAGGCTTTGTGCAGAGACACAAGCCAAATCTCCTTTCTTTGCATTCCAAGGAAAATACTAAGTTTGGGTCTTCAGAGCTGCCTAATAAGCCACTCATTTTATTGCCTGACAAGTCAGAACATCATCCACCTTGTCTCTCTACTGTCAGAAACTAACCACAAATTCTCAGTATTGGTCTACATTAGAGTGGGGGGAAATAGATACAAAGTCTGCAATTCATAACTGAATCTGAGTCGCTTGGGGATGACAATACAATATTCTATAGAAGATTCCCCAGAAATCTGAAAGGTAACACTGTCAGTATAATGACCTAGACAGACAATAATGTAACCGTTCTGGGGAAGGCATTTTGTCTATACTTGCATTTCAGGTGCTGGTGCAATCTATTTAACAGAAACAATCAAGTAGGCGTGCAAACTATTAGCTAGGTTTGCCTGCTACCATGGAACAATCACCAGTAGCAAGAGATGAGTAAATCCACCTTACTACTTAAAGAAAATAAAATCCTACTTGACATAGAATGAAAGGGGGGGAGGGATAGCTCAGTGGTTTGAGCATTGGCCTGCTAAACCCAGGGTTGTGAGTTCAATCCTTGACGGGGCCATTTGGGATCTGGGGCAAAAATTGGGGATTGGTCCTGCTTTGAGCAGGGGGTTGGACTAGATGACCTCCTGAGGTCCCTTCCAACCCTGATATTCTATGATTCTATGAATGACATATCTATGAGAGGTGTCTTATGACCAGTCCCTGTCTTCTAGGATCAGGACCAGGATCACCAACTCATTCCAGATGGTAATGCCTTCCAATCATTACTGACCCAGACCAGACCAGTGACCCTAAGATGCAGCTGGAAGACTTACTCTAAATTGTCATTTTCTTTGAATGATGGGCACAGTCTTTTCAAAAACCAGTCTCCTTTCCTGAATTTCACTTAGGTGCTAATCTAGAACTCTGTACCACTTTCATTAAATATTAATTTGGCAAAAACAAGGCACCCTCTCTAGCCTAGTGGTTTGGATGCTCATCTCATAGGCACTTCTGGTTCAATTCCCCTGGTAGGAAGGGATTTGAACAGTAATCTCCTGCCTCTCCAAGTGAAATACCTAAATGCTGGGCTGCTGTCGGGCACTTGATGCTGTTCCACTTTAATCAAATACTAATTGGGCCAATGCAAGAATCAAGCGTGAGAACTCCTCTCCAGTGCAGTGATCAGGGTACTCACCAGAAAGTGCGAGATGCTGGTTCAAGTCCTGCGCCTGCCGGCTAAGAAAGGGTTTGAACAGGGATGGCCTCACTCGACTACAGAGGGAGTCTAATCCTTTAGCTGGCCCATAGAAATATTTAATTGAAGTGAAACAGCTTCAGCAGCCTTCCCTCCACCCCCATCAGTGTAGCCCCAGGACAGACGAGGCAAAGGGGGGAACCAAACCAGAATCTCCCACATCAAAGAAACTGCACTATGCATATGAACTGCTGCATTACTGTGTGAGGGGCCACTTGGCAAAGAACAGTTGCCTACATATTCAGAGTGTACAGTTTAAATGGAGTGGGGCTTTCACAATCTGAAATCATGGCCACATCCTCACGGGGAGTGCTTTACCCCCGCCTACTATACCAGCAAAGCACTCAGAGCACGGACGAAGCTAGAGCAGCAAAGCTGAGTTTTGTACCAACAGAATAGGACCAAGCTCCAAGAGCAAAATAAGCCAGTCCCGTCAAAAGTAGTAAAACTACATCTACTCTAGGGGCTTCTGCTGGCACTGCTATGCCAGTCAGGGGTCACTCCTTCACCAGCCTCAACCCCACGGCTGTGCCAGCAGACATTTATAGTGGCCTATTTCAGGGAGCGCTGTGAGCTTTGGTGCAAAATTTCATTTTAAGAAAAGTGGGTTTACAGAGCAATACTATCATAGTTTCCTTATTCTCGTATTCTGAAGCATTTCTAATCCCAGCAAATTCTAAATTAGGAACTCCCCAGCCCCATTTTAAAATGTCAAATGTATCCAACAGAACAACTTCTTTGATTTAGAGTTACAGATACTTCTCCCATCTTATTAACCTTAAAATGGAATGAGCCAAGACCAGTTATTCCCAATCAGAGGCAGCCTTTAATGGCAAAATTACAGGCTTTGAGATATTTAGTCCAGCAAGCAGATTGGCTGCCTACCCCAAGTGCCTCTGACGGCACTAAAAGTATCTTCTTGGCCTACTGTCTGGGACACGGTGAAGCCAAGTGCTTTTGCTCCAGAAAAAATCTCACTGGGTCAATTTCTCAACAAACCAAAGCCATGAAGTTAATGAAGCATCAGGTGCAAAATATTAACTGCAAACCGACCCTTCTGCATGGGTCGGATACGCCACGGCCGCGGGCGGCTCTTGGCCTGACACGGCAAAGGAGAGATCGCCAGCTCCGCGGGGGCAGACCTACCGGGGGGGGGGGGTGTTTCTGTAACTGATTCAGGGGAATACCTGAATGGGGCCCCTCGAACAGGGTCAGATTTGTGTCTCTCCAAAGGAGCGATCGCTTGGGGCGGTCTCAGGCCCTGGGCGGCGCGGCGAACGGACACGAAGGGAAGCGAACCCCGCTTCGGGCCTGCGGCGAGAGGCGCCCAAAGACCCGGCGCCAGCCCCGAGCGGCGCGCGCCCCCCGAACAAACGCTCCCGCTCCCCCCGCCAGCGCCGGGCCGGGCCGGGGACACCCCCTCCCCCCGCCAGGGCGGGGACGGCCCGCGGCCCGGCCCGGGCGAGGAGGGCTCCCGTCGGGGCAGGCCCGGCCGCACTCACCGCTGGTGGGAGGTCTCAGCCGCGGGCTGGAGCTGCCGGGGGGACACGAGGGGATGCGGGGCCCCGGAGCGGGCGCATCATAGCCCCGGAGCGGCCGCCAGTCCAGGCCCGCCCCGCCCGGGGGGAGCCTCCAGGCCGCTCCGCCGCCGCCAGGCCCCGCCCCGCCCCACGGCCCGGCCTGGCCCGGCTCCCCCCGCTCCGCGGCCCCGCCGCTCGCCGGACCCCGCTTCCCGTCGGCCCGCTCCGGCTCCGGCTGCGCTCCGGGCCCTCGGCTGCCTGCGCCAGACTGAGCCAGCCGAGCCCCGAACTCGGCCCAGCCCCGCGACTGCCGAGCGCCGAGGCATTGAACCAGGGTCACGTGACGGCTCGGCCCATCGCCGCACGGTTACCGAGGCGGAAGCGAGGCGCCGTCGTGGTCCGATTGGGTCCTGGGAAGTGGGCGGGCGGAAACGTCCCCGCTCCGAGACGCAAGCGGCTTTGGCCGAGGGCGCCTGGACGGACCCTTGCGGGCTTCCGTCCCTTCCTCCAGCCGCGCTGGGCCTGACAGCACGGGGCTGAGGCCGCAGCCCCGCCCCTCGGCCTGGCCGTGTTGCCATGGGAACGTGGCCCCTGCGCGGCTCCCCGGCTCCCGCGGGCCCCGGAGCAAGGCCAGGTAACCCCGGCCGGAGCCCGGCCCCGGGCTGCGCTGCTCCCTCAGCTCAGCGGGTTCTTGGTGTTTCCGCACCTCAGGTCGCTCCGGGCCCGCGAGAGGCGCAGCCACGGGTCAGCCCGTCTCCAGGGGCCTCCCGGGCCTCAGCAGCCACCGCCCCGGCTCCTTCCAGAGCCCCGACCTTCGCCCGGCCCGGCCTGCCCTGATCATGCGATCAGCCCTTTGTCCCCCCCCGGGCCGCACAGACCCCCCCCACCCCGGGCCACACAGACCCCCCCCCGGGCCCTTTCCTCCCCCCGGGCCTTTTCCTCCCCCCGGGCCGCACAGACCCTCCTCCCGGGTCCTTTCCCTCCCCGGGCCGCACAGATCCCCCCCCCGGGTCCTTTCCCCCCTCTGGGCAGTACAGACCCCCCCCCGGGCCCTTTGTCCCCCCCCTGGGCCGCACAGACCCCCCCCACCCCGGGCCACACAGACCCCCCCCCGGGCCCTTTCCTCCGCCCAGGTCCTTTCCTCCCCCCGGGCCCTTTCCTCCCCCCGGGCCGCACAGACCCTCCTCCCGGGTCCTTTCCCCCCTCTGGGCAGTACAGACCCCCCCCCGGGCCCTTTGTCCCCCCCCTGGGCCGCACAGATCCCCCCCGTTTCGCACAGATCCCTCCCGGGTCCTTTCCCCCCCGGGCCGCACAGACCCTCCTCCCGGGTCCTTTCCCCCCCGGGCCGCACAGATCCCCCCCCCCGGGTCCTTCCCCCCCAGGCAGTACAGACCCCCCCCCGGACCCTTTGTCCCCCTCAGGCCGCACAGATCCCCCCGGGTCCTTCCCCCCTCCCAGGCAGTACAGATCCCCCTGGGTCCTTTCCCTCCCCCTGGGCAGTACAGATCCCCCCCCCGGTCCTTTGCCCCCCCCGGGCAGTACAGACCCCCCCTGGGTCCTTCCCCCCCCCGGCCGCACAGATTTCCCCCCGGACAGTACAGACCCCCCTGGGTCCTTCCCCCCCCCGGGCAGTACAGACCCCCCCCGGACCCTTTGTCCCCCTCAGGCCGCACAGATCCCCCCGGGTCCTTCCCCCCCCCCAGGCAGTACAGATCCCCCTGGGTCCTTTCCCTCCCCCCGGGCAGTACAGATCCCCCCCCCCGGTCCTTTGCCCCCCCCGGGCAGTACAGACCCCCCCTGGGTCCTTCCCCCCCCCCGGCCGCACAGATTCCCCCCCGGACAGTATAGACCCCCCTGGGTCCTTCCCCCCCCCGGGCAGTACAGACCCCCCCCCCCCGGACCGCACAGATCCCCCCGGGTCCTTCCCCCCCCCGGGCAGTACAGACCCTCCTCGGGTCCTTTGCCCCCCCGGGGCAGTACAGACCTCCCCCCAGGTCCTTCCCCCCCCAGGCAGTACAGACCCCCCCGGGCCCTTTGTCCCCCCCCCAGGCCCTTTGTCCCCCCTGGGCAGTACAGAAACCCCCCTGAGCCCTTTGTCCCCCCCCCAGTCAGTACAGACCCCCGGGGCCCTTTGTCCCCACCCCAGGCCCTTTGCCACCCCAGGCGGTACAGACCCCCCACCACACCCCCGGGCCCTTTGGTTCTTCCAACTGTCACCTCACTGCAGAGTCCGCATAAGACAAAAGACATGTCATTTGGGGAGAAATTCTCCAGTGAGTTGTGGGTGCCGGGCTGCCGTGTGAACTCTCTGTGCCTTTGTCTAGAATACAGTGAAGAGAGAGAGAAAAGGGTTCTGATTGTCAGGGTCTCCGGATGGGCATCTCTTGAGGAGAAATTCACTTAAAAGCCTGGCCAGGATCATGCTCATGCCTTAAAGTTAACAGGGGTAACTTCTCACTCTTCTCATTGTGATTTCAGTGGGTTTTGAATCTGGTCCTTAAGCCTTGAATATACTAGAAAGAGTTTGCTGGTCTAAATATCACAGTATAACTATCCCCATCTCCTGCTCTCTCTCCTCGTAGTGTACACCCATCTTGTACTGACAAAAGAATGCTTTTGCCAGTGTAGCTTATTCTCTATGTGACACTGGCAAACCAAGGGCTGGCTCTTGCTAAGGCTTTAGGCCTCAGCCAAGCACTGACAAATTGCGTGCTGGACAGTCTGTTTCACCTGTGGATTAGCACAGGTAAGGTGGGGTATTGGACTTATAACAATGTGTGTAGACTTTATGAAATGCTTGTAAGTGTCTGTATGCATTAATCTCCCTTAAATATCTTTATCACATGCTGTAAGGTAATATTTAAGTTTTTGCTTTATAACTGTAAAAAATGTTTGCTCTGAAACTGTGAATCTGTCAGGAGGGACCACCTCCTGCTCATCAAGAAGGCTACCAAAACCGAATGGGCCATTGCGGGACAAGGAGCATCATTCTACAGTGCAGTGGTTGGGGTACTCAGCTAGGTGGTGGGCCAGTCTGGTTCAGTCCCCCTTCTGTTTGATGAGAAGGGATTTGAGCAGTGATCGCCTACCTCTCAAGAGGATGTCCGAACTACAGGGCTATGAGTTATTGTGATGGGGGGCTGCCTTGGTCTTGCCTCTGGAAACCGTTCCACTTTAATTAACTAGTAACAGTTGAAGCAGAAGTCATGTATAAGAAGCCCTCAATGATAGGGGGATTTGGGTATTGACCTGAGCTGTTGGAGGGTGTGAGTCAATTCCTCCTGGTCTGGGGCAGGGAATTGAGTGATCTTTTTCTCTTGAAATGGTTTTAATTAACTATTAACTGGGCCAAGCTTAGTCTGAGAAGCCCTGTATGGTACAGGGGTTAGAGTACGCTACTGGGGTGTGGGAGATCCTGGTTCAGTTCCTCCCGCTGCCTTGTGAGAAGTACCCTTTTCTCTTGAAGCTGTTCCACTTTAATTAAACTATGAATTGGGCCAAAGGACATCTCCTAAAAGAGCTGCCTTCTGTGGTGTAGTGGTTGGGGCTCTTGCATGGGATGTTAGAGACCCTGGTTCAATCCTTGTTGTGGGCAAGGGGTTTACAACACATATCAATTGCCTCTGGGGCTGTTTTATTTAAATATTCCTTTAGCTACATTAAAAAAGCAAATCACTCTTTTGTCCCCCATGGCTAGGCTACCCACCCAGGCGGTGGGAGACCCCAGGTCCAACCCCTCCTCTGCCAGGGGTTGGACCAAGGCTCTCCCACCTCCCAGGGACCCTCCCGCCTCCCAGCCCCACCCCCTACACCTCCCAGCCCCACCCCCCACCCATGAAGTGAGCGATCTCTGTTCAAACCCCCTTCTGTTTCCAGAAAGACAAAGGCCTCCTGCAAACGCGAGGGGACCTAAACAGGAACCTCCCACTTCTCTCCTGGGAGGCAGGACAGCCTTCTCCAAATCCTTTTGAAACAGCTAGAGGAAGGATTTGAACCAGCATCTCCCACTGCCAAGGCAAGCAACCGAACCACTGGACTATAGAGTGACCCTAGCTCAGGGAGTGGCCTGATTCCTAGTTAATTAAAGTAGACCAGCATCAAGAGGCAAGAGCTGAAATCCCTTCTCCTCAGAAAGGAGGAGTGGGATTTGAACCAGGTTCTCCAACATCCTAGGTGGGGCCCAAACCACCAGGCTATTCAGGGCTTCATAGGGGGGAAGTTTTGATTTGACCATTTAATAGTTTATTAAAGTGGACAAGCGTCAAGAAGAGAGGCAATCTCTGCTCAACCCAGAGCAGGGAATCGAACCAGCATCTCCAGCACCCCAGGCTAATACCTGAACCATCAGGTTATACAGCAAGTGTTATGAATAAGGCTTGTTTTGGCCCAATTAATAGTTAAATAAAGGGGACAAGTGTCAAGAGGAGAGGCAGCTTTTACTTACCTCTTTCCTCCATCCAAGGTGGGGAACTGAACCAGCATCTCCAGCACCCAGGCTAGTACCTGAACCACCAGGCTATACAGGGAGTGTTATGGAAGTGATTTGCTTTGGCCTGATTAATAGTTAATTAAAGTGAACCAGCATCAAGAGGAAAGCAGCCTGCTTCTTGAATCCTTTCTTCTCATCAAGCACAGACAGGGAATGGTGCTGCCGCCCCCACCAACCCAGACAGGCACGCTGACCAGCAGGCTACATAGCATTTCTTACAGAACAACTTTGATGTGGACCATTTTATAGTTCATTAAACTATTACACAGCTTCAAGAGAAAAAGCAATGCAGTGTCTGCTCAACTCCCTTTTCAGAGTAAGTGGGGACCTGAACCTGCTCCTTTAGCACCCCAAGCTAGTACCTAAACCACCAGGCTAAGCACAGGGTGGTATGGTTGAGTCTTGCTTTGCCTCAATTAATAGTCAATTAAAGTGCAACAGCATGAGGAGGAAAAGAGCTCAGAGCTCAAATCCCTTCTCCTCAGCAGGCAAGAGGGGAATTAACATGTGAGTACACTAATCATGGGGCTCTAAGAAGGCTTCTTACAGAGCAATACTGCTTTGACCTAAGTAAGTGTTAATTAAAGTGGAACAGCTTCAAGAGAAGAGAAGCTCCCTCTTCAAACCCATTCTTAACAGGCTGAGAGAGGTGTTGGAGTAGGTTCTTGCACTTTTGAGGTCAGCAGCCAAACCAGCAGCCTATCAAGCAATTCTGAGCCTTTTACTGGCCCAATTCATAGTTCATTAAAGTGGAACAGCTTCAAGAAGCTGGGCACTACCTGCTGAAAGCCCTTCTCCTCAGCAAGAAGAGGTGGCACTTGAACCAGGGTGGCCAGCTGCCCAGCAGTGCTATCCTAACTACCATTCTGTAGCAGGCTTCTTTTGCTTTGCTATTGCTTCACACAATTCATACAATTAAAGGGGAACAGCTTCAATAGGAGCAGCCCACACCAGACTACCCTTTAGGTCAGCAATTCAGGCACTCACTTGAGAGATGCCAGACCTCCTGTTACATACTTTCTGCTCATAAGCAGATGGGGCAAGTGACCCATGATCTCCCACATCAGGACCCTAATCACTGGGATAGGGGGCAGACAGCAGGATTCGACCGCCTTCCCCCAGCTGGTTTTGTATGGTGTTGGGGTGTCTGTGGGTGTGAGAGAGGTACTGTGGATCTCCCTTTCCTCTGTACACCTGCGGGTGTGGGTGTGTGTGTGTGTGTGGAGAGAAGAGCTCTAAACTCCTTCTCTGTTCACTTCTCTGGGTGCTCAGCTGCTGTGTTCAGCCATCTTTTCCCCATGCCACTGAAAGCTGAAGTGGAGTCACATCCACTGGCAGCATGCGGCCCAATGGCCATTCCCAGCTCCATAGCCATGCGAGGAATGGGAATGCATCTCTTCTTTTGGCCAACATCAGTTTTGAAATCAAATTCATCTGCCCCAAGAATAGAGCAATATTTTGGGCACATCAGTGCAACCTGAGTCCAAGCTCCACATTAGCATCCTGTTTGCTTTGCATGAGCAACATGCAAGAACATGAGTGAATCTGCTTGCTTGTGATCTGCTTTGAATTCTGGTATTGCAGTACGGGTGCCAGGCCCTAGTCTCACTGCTCGTGCGATGTCGTGAAACTCACCAGGAAGGTGACAAGGTCTGCTTACACATCACGGTCCAGTCATCGAGGAGACTGTTTGCAATGTTAGCTTTATTCTTTGGCTGTGAATTCTTCGGATTAAATCCCACCCTTATGTAGACATACCCGATCATTTCAGTTACATCAGCTGGCTCCAGTACCAACACACTGTATCAAAGGCAAAGCCACTAGGCCAAAGTATTGTGTCTTCTCGCCAGGCTCTGCCCAGTCCCTTCCCACACTGTTGCCTGGAGCTTATTGGCAAAGGCTTAGGCCTGTGCTGCACTAGAGACGGTATCTTGGGCTAACTGTCAGTTGGGCTGTAATTATTTTACCCCTGTAGTTACACTGGGTTGAGCCCTAGTGTGGATGCAAGTCTATCAGGCCCAAGGTGCTGGCTAGCCACACAGCTTGTTTTGCTTCCCAAACCAGACTAAACGTTCATACTGGTATCGCTGTAGCCACACTGGGCTTGGGGGCAGAGCTTACGGAGCCGAGCGTTGCCTCGTTAACTGCACTGGCCTAGTTAAAGTGGCCCCACTTTCGAGTGTAGACAACCCCTTAACTGAGCTGGTTTTCACCATGGTGCCCATCACATTAGGAAGCAGAAGTCTTGTGATTTGTTTTCGGCGGGGCAATAACCCAAACAATGGAATTTTTTACAGCCCTTTTCCCCCCGTGAAGAAGGAAAGTTCGGTGCAGTCTTATCTGTGGTGTTGCTGCTCCCCACCATGATAGTGCTGTGCCACACCAGGGTTGGGGGATGAGCTGGCAGTGCGTGTTGTGGTCAAGGATTCCTCACCTAGGGCCCTCCAATAAGTAGACGTTAATAAGCAACGTACGCTGAAATCCACCCATATTGGGAGTTTGGCTTGAAACCTGCGATAGCATAACAAGGAACCAGGTAGACTGTAGAGGCCACGGAGCTGGCCACAGAGCCCACCCACCACCAGCCACTTTTAACCATGTGTTGGGGTTGCCACCTAGACCTGGCTGGGCTAGTTTTTCTGCTGCCTTGCTGGTTGCACTATACCCCTTGTTAAACACTGGCACATTGCAACTGGAAGCTGTGGGTGTGCACAGGGGAGCCGTACAGCAATCTCCCGACTCTGGCACACAGGCCACGTGGCCAGGAGCATGGGCAGCATGGCACCCGGGGCCCACTGTAAGTACTGGGCCCTCCAGGTGCCAAAACTGCAGCAGCTGCGGTTCTTGCTCCTCTTGGCACTGGGATCTTGGCATCAGGCTGGCCGGGCCCAAGGCTCAGCAGCAGGGGGGTAAGGAGTGGGATGGGGGTGGGAGGCAGGGGCGGTGGGGGGCTGAGGCTCCTGGGAGTGCATGGGTCATTGCGGGGAAGGCAGGGGCTCCTGTTTCTAGGGGACTGCAGGGGGCTTCTCCTCTCTCAAGTGCTGAGGGAGGCTCCTGGGAGCAGGTGGGTGTAGGGGCTCATGGGAAGGCAAAGAGCCCTTGTGGTGCAAATTCCCAGGCGTTTGGTTCCGGGGCTCCAGGAATTCAGCCTGCCCCAAAATCAGCTCCTTACCATTGTCCAAGTGCACTAAAATCCACAGGTCTGCAAACCGCTTTAAAACCTGGTATGCTGCCATGGTGTAGAGCGTAGAGCTTGTGGTGCAAAGCTGTCACTTGGGCAAGGGGATCCTCAGGCATTCCTCAGGCTACTTATTATGTCCTCCCCACTGAACCATTCCCAGTGATTCTGGCCGGAGCCAGGGGTTAAGGTCGCTTTGCATGTCCCTTGACTCTCTAGTTCCTAGTTTACAGAGGTTTAAGTCTAGTGGCTCTCCACATTCTGGAAGGCCACAGAGCAGCACAGGGCAACCTTAACTCTGCCTTAATGAAGGCTGGCGCAGTTGCTAACATTCAGGTCAGAGCCTGGGCAGGGCCTAGGAGGTGCTAGTCTTTGATTAAGGGGGTTTGAGATTCAGGAAATACCAACTGGCATCTTGATTCTTTGTCACTAACAAAATCACACTGTGACGTACTGCCGCAGGCTGTCTTTGTGGCAGACTGTGTCCTGTGAGGCAGAATGGGGGTGGGGGTGGGGTGGGGGCTGTTTCTATGGTCCACGTTTCTTTACTTGTGCTACCAGTACCAGAGTAAGATTTTATGGTACATGCTATATCTAGGACCCGAGCCAACTCCTACTGAAGTCCATGGGAGTCTCACCATGGATTTCAATGGGCTCTGGCTTGGGCCCTTAACGAGGTGAGTTCAGTGTTCCTTGAAAGATGGACCCATGGAAACCCACCTTCCTGCTGCTTTCTGCTCTGCTCCCATGCAATTCTGAACCTCCTCCGTGTCCATAGTGAAGGACACAATGCCCCAGCCTCACATGAGCAGCCAGGAGGCTATGTGAAAAGGAAGTGACTCTACTTTATCGCCTGCAGAGTGTTTTCCACCCCCCATTCACTGGCAATAATGAGTGGAAACGAGACTGGGTCACCAATGGCACCTTATGCCCCATGCCTGTCACCAACAGAGGCTGTACGTGACATGAAAATATTCTCCTCATCAGCTTGTCAGCTGTCCGCAGGGGCCTGGACTTTCTAGTTAAGGACCAGTAGGATCACTGTGCAGCAAGATTTGTCCCAAACTAGTCACTTGTCACTGCAGGACTGTACGTGCTGTGGCTGGCACCTGGTCTATTGTAAAGTGAAACTAGATAAGAATCGGGTTTTGAACACTGTGGAAACTTCCCCAGAGAAATCCCCAGGCCTGACTGAGCCAGTCACAGATGCACCCAACACTTTATCAAACAGAAAACCTTAGACAGCCGGTGTTTTATAGGAGGCTCTAAATGCTCCTCTTTAGTGATAACTATGAAGGTGACTAAGAAATGCCTTTAACTTCCTGTAGTATTATTTGCTCAGTGCAGATTTGAAAGTGGAGGCTCAGATGCAAGAAATGACATAAAGGGGAGAATTTCTGCTTTAAGTTAGCTCAACTTGATCATGAACCTATGACAAGTTGTACAGGAAATTATGTAAAATTATGTTTAAATTATGTAAAATCAGTGTTATTTGCAAAGGTGGGGAGTGGGATTCTTCCAGTTACACAAATTTTGTATCCACAATAGAAAAAACAGAATCTGCGTTTACAGCAACATTCCACAATGATACACCAATGAGAGCCAAGTGGGTAGTGTAGCTGGAGCTGAAGTGTTTTCAGCCCTCTACTGTGAAAAGTGGTGGTAAAAATGCTCTGTCTACAGTGTCTCTGTTGTATCACCAGCAGAGCAGCATCCTATGTGCTTTCCTTCACTGATTCAGCTCGTGTACTATGGCAGAGTGCGGGCATTTTTAACACCACTGTGACATACCCAGGGTACAATCCAGACTAATAAGTAGCTGCGTCACACCTGCCCTCTAACCCGGGGTGCCCTTTACACTGCCTTGCTGCTGTAGCCTCCAGTCTGGAGTACTCACAAAGAGCCTCAGCCTGCAAGTCACTCCCCACCATGTTTGTGTGCTGCAGCCAGCAAGGCGCACCTTGGCTCTCACCAGCCTGGGTTATACTGAACAGTGACCCCAACTCACTCCCAGGCTTAGCTTTTCCCCCAGTACAAAACATCCTGTACTGCCCAGCCCTCTCCTGGACAATGTAAGTTTCTATAAAGTCCATCATTTCATCAATAGAAATATGCACACATCTTGTTACCCCCAATGGTGTTTCCTAGACACTTTGATTTAAACCCACTGGATTAGATCAAACAATAGAACAAATTTATTAATTGCAAAGAGAGATTTTAAGTGAGTACAATTAATGAGGCATTAAATGTCAGAAACGGTTACAATAAAAACAAGCTAAAGCACAACTGGTGCCTAACTTAACAAACTGTGTTAAATTCAAAGCAAAGCTTTCTCACTGAATGCTCTCAGCAGTTCTTACTGACCAAACTTTTGGGTCAGTGGCTGTTTCCTTTGTCCCTTCTGGTGTAGCGAACTGATGGAAAGGAGAGAGAGTGTGTGCGTCACGAGACAAGGAGTCTATGGGGAAAGATGTTGGCTTCTGTTTTTTCCTCACCTGTTGGGAGATTCTTTTGTTGCCCTTCCTGCTTGATGAGTCTGTTTACAGCTTATGTGCAAGTTAAGCAGACCACATGTTCCTTTATTTGAGACAGACCTGTTTGTCAACCACTGTTTGGAACATGTGTTAACACCATACAGTGGAATTTTATAACTTCACAAACAGTGTTGCCACACACAATTTATCAGATCAATAATGACCAGCAAATTATACGTTCTCAAATGATACAAATCTTCATATAAAGATTATGACAATAGAATGTAGGGTGTGGACACAGGAGTATGGGGTCTCAGAACCATGCCAAATGTAGGCAACACCAAACACATTCCATAGCATGGTTCTAACACCCTCTAGACGTGTTCTCACTGGCTGACTAACCCATTTTGGCCTGATGAAGTTCTGAGCCACATTTAAAACGTCTTCAGGAAGTGGCTCAAGACCCAGATGGGAAGGGCAGTGAGGGATGAGTTTATCTTAAAGGATCCATGGCTGCTGCAGAACTTATAGGATGTACTATTTTACATCTGTTCTTAGAACCAAAGTCCTGCTAGCCTAACGCACATGTGGCCAGTTCATTCCTTGGCATGACCGGCAAGCTGATCACAGCTCATCCCTGAATGACCGATTTTCTGGGTCACTGCATGTTTATAGAAAAGGCTATATTTCACATTTTGTTCCTGGGGCTGGCTCACTGCATGGGAGGGCACAGCCAGTCCCCAGCACAGCAGCTAGCATAACTCAGCTCCAACATTCAGACACAGCGAACATCATGACATGGGCCAGGCTGGACACCCCACATGATGCAGGACCCTTGCTTCATGGCTATGCTAACACTCATTATGTCCCACCAGGGCTGTTGCTATCACTGTGGCATGTCTATGAGCAATAAGTGTAGCCAGGGCTCCAAGCAGCCATAGGGGTTTCAGGACCACGCTGTCAGAGCAGGTTGAGATGACATAGCGGCATATTGCCTGGACTTGCTCTCCGCTGGGTGGAGTTCAAACAGTGTTAGGAACAGAAAAGTTACAGGGGAAAAGCATGCAGGCCTTTTTTTTCCACAGCTGGGAAACTTCATGGGATAAGGGATCAACAGTGTCTTAGAAGCTGGCAGTGGGGGTGCCAGGGTGGCTTTTTCCAACTCTTCCCATAAAATATGTTTGCACCTGGCTCTGACCATGCTCTCATTGGAGGGGCCCTATGACATTATCTGATTAAAATATGATCATGTAAATCATTGTTGCTAGTGCTGTTATATAATTGCAAGAAATGTTATACAAAGTGTGTCAAGTAAGGTGTCAATAGAAAAGCTATGATTGGCTGAATGTGATTATGCTATTTGTATGTATTTATCATTTTTGTATCTGAAGTTATGAATATTAACTATGTACCTGTATTTTAAATGTTTGCTCCTGTGAAAACACCAACCAGGTGTTTAGCCAGCACACTGTGAAGGAACTATTCAAATTAAATGGCCCATTAAAGAACACAACTCACAATGGAAGATGCCTACCTACATTTAATGGACTTTCCTGTGAATGTTCTACCTGGAGTATGGGTAATGACTTCTGCTATGACTAAGGGCTTGTCTACACTGCCACTTTACAGCACTGCAGCTTTCTCGCTCAGGGGTGTGAAAAAACACCCCCGAGCACTGCCAGTTCCAGCACTGACAAGCGGCAGTGTAGACAGTGCACCAGCGCTAGGAGCTATGCCCCTCGCGGAGGTGGGTTTTTCAGAGCTCTGGGAGAGCTCTCCCAGTGCTCTGCCGCAACCACACAAGCCACGTTAAAGTGCTGCCATGGCATGTGAAGTGAAGCATGCATGGACATGGGACTTGCCCATATGACTCCAAATACCATCTTGTTCCCTGTAATTTTCCACAGTGAGAACAATGGGATTCCCTTCACTTGGCAGAAGCTATAAAAGGCCCTGGAAGCACCTCCATTTTGCCTCTTTCCTGCTCAAACCTCTGGACTATGGATTTATACTAACGGGAGCATTCTAACCAAGATACTGAGGACTTCCAATGATTTGGAAGCAACCAGAGACTTAACAAGCCAGCAGTTTATTCCATCACTGCTACAAGCCTGATCCAATAACTTTGCAACTGTTGTATGTATTTGATTCCTTTAACCAATTTTAAACTCTCACTTTCCTTTCTCTTTCCTTTTATAAATAAACCTTTAGATTTGAAATACTGAAGGATTGGCAATAGCATGATCATTGGGGAAGATCTGAGTTATATATTGACCTGGGTATGTGGCTGGTCCTTTGGGATCAGAACCCTTTTGTTTGATGAAATTGGTTTCAAATAACCACCCATCTTTAAATCTGGTGTCTGGGTGTTGAATCCAGGACTGGAATACCTAAAGAGGCTGCATTTCTGACTTCTTGTTAGCCAATGTGGTGAGACATAAATTTATTTTGTTGCTGGTTTGGTATATCTCATAGAAGAATAACCACCAGTTTTGGGGTGTGTTAGCCCTTTTCCCCAGCAACTTGTCCTGAATTTGGTAGTCTCAGTTGTGACCCACGGAGGCACGACAGGCCCTCCCCAGAAAGTGGCAGCTGTCACACAGAAAAAAGCGTCTTGGGGTCCAACAGAAGCAGAAACACCTGTCTGGCACTCTGGGAAGCCCTTGAATGTGCCTCACACACAGACAGCTTTGTGGTGGAGATCTCCCTCACTTCTACCATTATGCAGACTCTCCTGCAAAATTTTTCTACCCTTTAGACCTGTGGGAAAGGCTTTAGGTTCCCCTGCTCCTGTGTAACTGAAGTCATGTCCACTAAATGGCAGGAAATACCTTTTATGTTCCAGTAGCAGAACCCAGAGTTTTCGCTGCAGCTTCTCACTACGTTCAGCCGCTGGGAGCAGACGCTCAGCCTGTAGGACGTTCACTGGTTTTGGGTGGTGGAAAGAAGTGGGTTAACTTTCTGAAGAGTAAGCACAGCGACAGCACTTGGCTGAGCCATTCACCAAGGGGTAGGTTGCTTATCTATCACTGCAAGGGACTAACAGCCAGGGCTGTAAACCTGAGGGCAGGATCCTGGCAACTGCTCAAACCACATTGGTCATTTACAGCATATGGCAGAAGAGAACTACACAGCTACTCAGAAAAGCAGGGACATGTCTAGTGATTAGAACAGGAGCCTGGAAAATGGGACTCCGCCATTGCAAGTCCTCTCTATGCCTCCCCCCCGTCAATATTCCACATGGCATCCCTGCCCCTGCCACTCCTGCCTGGGAACAGTGACACCCACAGCTTGTTGCCAGCTGCGCATCAGCTTGGTGTTTCCAGGGTACAGGCAACAGTATGGGATGGGAAAAGTTGAACGCTCCCAGTCATCCCTGCGTGTCTCATTTCAGCCCTGCCGTGCACTGTCAAACCCCCAAAAGACAGGGCACTGGATAGTGGCCAGATGCACTCTGGGTGCACAGACACACACCTACCAATGGTGCACTCACTGCGTATTGACACAAGCACTCCTGGTGAGCACGCGCGGCACCGACGCAAGGAGCCAAGCGCGCATGCACACAAGCAACATATGTTCTGCGGCAGCTTTATGCTGACGGGACTTGCGCCTGCAGCAGGTTGTAGTGTAGCTGTGCCATCGTTATCTCTGGCCCTCATAGTTGTGCAGAAAATCTTGTCACCTTGTCGTGTACCTGGGTGTAGCTAGTGCGGCAAGGTCTCCTTGAGCCTTCGGTTAGCTTGAGACAGTAGCTCTGCCATGTGACCCACCCTGCTCGGCTCAAGGGGCAGGATGAACGCAGCTGCCTGGTGGACAATTGAAACACATCATTGTTACCGGTTCCACTGCTGAGCGAAGCCTGTCCTGAAAGGCGGGCAGTCAACACAAACTCCCATTCTGGTGCCCCAAGGGAATGCTGCATGGGAGCCATCACCCAAAACGGACCTGTGGAGCCGCAAGACCGCAGGAGAATGGGAGCGTGAGCCCCACCAAGGGGCAGCCGATCCCACCAAACTCAGCGCTTTGCCTGAACCTCTCTCACCCAGGGGGTCCTGCCCGAGCAGGAAGGGCCTGATCTGCCTGGTTCTGGCTCTAGTGTTGTGTCTGCTGAGCCTCCCTCCGAAGGAGGCTGCCCTGCAGGCTCGGGCAGACGTCACCCCACTGCCTCCATGGGTCCTGGGCTCAAGATTTTCTTCAGAACCATGAGAGCAAGTTTTGGTTTTAGATGAAAGCTGAATTCAGCCACTACTGCATGCCTCGCACCTGGGGTCCAACACACGTAATCCAGCGCTAGCCAGGTGCGCCTCCAAACCACACTGCAGGGAGGCCTGCAGAACCCGTGCAAACATGTGGCTGACTTGCGGTGAGTGGTGCCTCCGGGATGGCACGTGGGAGTGTTACGCCACTGTTTGTTCCCCTGCTCTGTCACAGGGCTGGTCACAGCAAGTCCCTCCCACCTTAGCATGGCCTGCAGCCCAGAGAGGTGGGGAGCCAGCTGTGATGGGAAGGGCCGGTCAGTACCACATGGCGGGACCATACCCTGCATGGGGCTACAATCTGCTCATGTAGTGCAGGTTAGGAGCAGCCCTTAAGGCCCCAAGGATATTGCTGGGCAGCCTCAGTCTGGGCTGAGTTCGGTGCTTGTAATCCAGCTCGCAGACATCACAGGCTGATGCGGGTCTCGGTCTCCAGGAGCAGGTTCCAGTGACTCCAGCACAGACTCTGAGCGGCAGCCCTACGGGCAGCTGGCGGGGAGGGATCAGACCCATCCTGGCGAGGTCCCTCCTTGGACACGTGAGCTCCCCAGCAGACACAGTGCTAGTTGGAAACCTTACTTGGTTTTTAATGCTCCTGCCAAGCCCCGTCTGAGAGAACACGGCATCACGTAGCCAGGGCTTTGCAGCACGCACACCTGGAAACACCATGCTGACGCTCCGCTGGCATGAGGATCATGGGGCATGGTTAACTGAACAACCGGAGATTATCCAGCAGTACACTCCGGCTGCTTGCAGCTGCGTGCCTTCCCAAGAACAACCGGAAGGCCAGAACGGGACAGGCTGATTATTCCAGCACGACGACAGCAGCCAGATTCTTTCAGCTTGGTTTATTTGAGTTTTGTATAACTAACACTTTTCTCCACACACTTTCAGAGCTTACCCCAGACACAGCGATTCACCAGATGCTCCTCAGGCACTAGAGAGGGAAGGTCAGTGCAGCAGCCTCCTTCTGTACAGCAAGGAGCAACCAGACAACAAAATTAGAGGGGGCCCTGGGAGGGCTCACAGTGACTCTGAAGGACACACCTTTCCCTGGCATCCAGCGGGCGTGTCAGAAATTGGCCTTTGCTTATCAGTGCCCCGGCAGGGGATTTGCTGGGCAGACAGCCATTCCGCTGAGAGCCCTCACTTCACTCGTACAGGGGGTCAATGTGGGGGTGACAGCAAAGCCCTTTCGCCAGGGGACAGCCTGTCAGGGACCTCAACCCTTCCAGGCTAGGAGTCGCTCACTAAGCACCTTACGGCTGCCATCTCCCCTGTACCCTGCCTGCTGCCAGCACAGGCACAAAGCAGCAGGCCAAACACTTGTCTAGGAAAACTACAAAGGTGCCACCTGCCCAAGCAGGTACAAGTAAAGGAAATGCCCACAGAGGATCACTTTGAGGTCAGCTGAGCTAAGCTGTTCCTAAATCCCACGCCAAGGAGAGCAAGGCTGGTTATGTCCAGCTCAGCAGAACCAAAAGGCAGCAATCGCTTCCTTCAGAATCTAGCTTAACCCAGCAAGAGAGCGAGCACGTTCTCATCTCGGCTGGCAGCCTGGCTAACACTGGCAGCACTGAAAGAGTGACTTTTAACCCAGCGAAGGTGCCTGGAGTTTGCACACTGCCAGGGGCTGTCGTTCTGGTCTGACCAGGTGCAGACTCTCTGACATGGGCACAAGGGTCAAGGGCTGGAGGGCTTTTTTCAATGAGAGAGAGAAGAAATAACAGTTCACAAATGAACGTAGAGAATCCAAACAATACAACAAAGGGCACCAGAGACCCAAGTCCTTGGAGTTCACAGAATTCCTCCTGTCCCAGTTTGTAACACAAGAGAGCATTTACAGCTCCCACCACAAGCTGGCCCAATCAGGGTGGGATGCTGTGTCGCCCGGGAGTGCCTCCCACAAGCCTGTGATGCTAGTATCTCTAAATACAGCCTGACAGCGATTCAGTGAGGCCTGAAAGCTCTTCACGTCATTGTCTCTTATAAACAAGCTCCCAAGTCCCTAGGATAGCTTAGCACACACCAGTCTGTGTCAGCAGCTAGGAATGCAAACAGCAGGGGGGAGAAGATAGGGCTCTCAAACTTCCTTCTTGTTTTGCTGTCAAGCAGGAGAATGGTTCTCTTACCTCATACGAACACGAACACGAATGCAAAGTCAGGCCTGGGAGCTCATGCCCCGCCCCTGCGGCTCACCTCCCAGGAACCATTCCAATTCCCTTTGCCATAAGGTGCAGCGAACACAGTGTCCTCCTGGGATCTGCGTTTGCACGAGTGCCAGGGTAATGCCCCAGGACACGGACAGAGTCACAGACAGTCCTTGGGAGTCATCCTCATACTGTGGCCAGTAATGACACAACAAACTTGCAATTTTAGAACGTTCAAGAAACCAATAAAAAGAGAATCTAGGAGCTGCTGCAAACTCTGCCATTCTCCTCTCAAGCTTTCAGCGTAAAGCCCCGAGCTGCACCATCTCCTGTTGGCTGGCTCAGAGCAGGCCCTGGCAGACGGCACACACTGACACAACACTTGTGAGAACAGGACCTTTGCTGCTAGTTGCACATGCGCTGGCTGTTAGGGCCCCTCCCCTCTCCTGAAATAGTTTTCAATCTGCTGGTCAAAGCTCTCCGCAGAGTATTGCTTTAGGGTGTTTAATGGAGCAAGCAAATACTCCTCCGCAAGCCCACGGGCAACATGACTGCTGGCCACAGGGGGCCAACTGGCCAGGCTGTCACAGTCACCAGCTGCTCCTGGGGGAAGAAATTCCTCAGTCTGAAGGCAGGTTAAACTCTGTTTGTATGAGGGGAGAGCTGCCTTCTTCTGCACAGAGGCCAGCGTTAAGGGGGCCCAGTCCCCCAGGGGAGACTGGCATGGGCTGGCATGGGAGGTGTGTTTCTTCCCTGTTCGCCAGGATAAAGAACTCGTGTGTGGCTGTGCTGTGCCCTCTGTGCTGTGCTGGGACCTCCGGGCACTGGTGTCCTTGGGCGGCAGTGGCTGCCTTCTGGCAGGTGTCTGTGTATTGGGCTGTGCTGAAAAAAGCTGCCTCTGGGCACCATGCAGCTGGCATAACTCCACTTTGATTCCCTCCCTCTCCCCCCTGCAACACACAGAGCCGCCTTGCAAACAGGTGTCGGCATCCCTGGGCTGCTCCGAGGAGCTCTGCTGGCCAATCGTCACATCCCCGAAATGCTCCAGCCAGTTCGTACCTTTCTCTGGAGATGCAAAGGAGTCCTTCCTAGGCACAGGCTGCTGGGCAGCTGTTCTCAGGGGCTCCGTGGCTCTTTGCTGCTCCCTGCTCTCTCTCAGCTGCGTGAACTTCTGCCCAGACTCTGGAATCCCGGGCTCAGGTGACGCCTTGTGGTCAGAGCTCAGGTATTTCTCCAGGTATGGCAGACACATGTTTCTCTTGACAATTGGAACTATGGAGCAGGGCTTCAGCCACTGTACAAACTCCAGCAGCTCTGGAAAGGAGGAGTGGTCTGAATAGGGCACGAGGTGAACGCTGGGGTGGGGGATCTTCACCGGACGGCTGGTGGGGAGAATGGCAATGGTGGGGCGCTGCTGGTTCCAGCTGATCATGGCTTCCCAGCAGATTTCAGAGATGTCCACACCGTGGATCCAGCCAGCCCCCTCCTCGGCAGTGAACACGTCCACCAGGCCCAGCACTTTCATCTGCTCCAGTCTCTTGGGACTCACCACGATCCAGGTGTGAAACTCTAAGGCCAAATCCGCTAAGAGCGACTCTTTGCCCAGGCTGTAGACCCCTGGGAAGGAGCAAACAAGGGGATTCAGGAACTCAGACCTAAACAGTGTTTTGCAAAGGCAGCAAGAAAGGACCATTACCAGGACGGGAGCAAACGGCATGGGGCCTATAGATTACTGGGCCCAGCACCCAGCAAGAGACAGGCCCTGCCCTGCCAATCTACGCTGGAGGGAGAAGGAAAACCACCACCTGCTCCACGCAGCACACCTCAAAGGAATGAAACTTAGCTACATCTGTGCTCTGAGCCAGTCCAAATGCACAACCCAGGTGCAGTGAGGTAACGTACCTCTCCCACCCCACATCCCCTCCTAATGCGATTCCCTCCCGTCAGCCCCCGGCTCCGGAGCCAGTCCCATCCACATGCCGTGATGCCTACGCACCAATCTTGACCTGGTGATTTGGGTGGGCCCTGATCAGCTCTTTGATCTGTTGGGTGGCCTGCTGGCGGGAGGGCAGGTCGCCCAGGGGGTCGCAGTTTGTGTTGTCCAAGTAGAGAACATCAATTCGTTTCTGGTTCCTTAGCACCGGTTCCTGCAGCATGGTGGGAGTGTAACGAAAATCACCTGGCACAAGACAAAACCCCAAACACACAGAACTGTGGGAGTCCAGCCTGGTGGTCCACCCGCTGCATTGCTACGGCAGAGACCTGGCTTAGATCCTCTGCCTGCTAAAGCCCCACCGCCTGCTGGCTCTAGGCCCGGGCTGCCACCTGAATGATGCAAGTTTGATCCCTGGCCTGGTGAGTGACCTGAATTTCTCCCCAAGGGGCAGTGCTGGTGGGACTCCCCTTCCGAGCCCATAAACCCTGGGACAGGAGGCAGGGCTCGGGGTGTGCGGGAAACGTCAGGGGGTGACCTGTGGTGGAAGCACAGGGCTCTGGCAGGGACCCTAGAACAAAACACACTCAGAGCTGGGCAGGAAGGCAAAGGGGGTCTTTGGGCCCTGGGGGCTCGTACCTGTGTAGAGGATGACACCAAAGGGGCCCTCAAAGAGGAACATGACTGAGCCAGGGCAGTGGTTGGCATCTATCAGGGTCACTGTCATGGTCCTTTTACCAACCTCATCAAGAGCCACCAGGTGGCTCTGCCCCACTTCCAGGGGCCAGATCCAGCGCTCCGCCACCTGGAAGGAAGCACAGGGCTGGTCAGGTGGAGGCGGCCTCTGACCTGCTCCCTCCCAACACGAGGATGAGGCCGCCTTCCCCATTCACTTAGCTGATCAGCTGCCCTGGGGACCCAACCCCATTCCCTGGGCTATACTTTGCTATTCACCCAGGCAGTTCCTTTGCCTGGGCAGGAGGCCCCCTTGGCTGGCCCCATGGGAGAGAATACTCTGCTCCAGGAGTCGGGTGCCGCAATCCGACCAGAGCGTCTCCCGAGGGACGGGCTCCATTCTCCTCTCCTCAGCAAGCCGCACGGCAGAGCTCTGCAGCCAGATCGCTCTCAGTCTGACTCGCTCTTCGTTCATTACGAAAAACAGCGATTCTTAAACCGCCCCCCCCCAAAAAAGCTTGGTCCCAAGACGCCCCTTCCTCATCACAGACTCCTGGGTAGCAAACACAGTAACTGTGTTCTGACCCTTCCAACGCTTGGCTTTATCCAAGGGATATGCAAACCATGGCCCTGGGCTTGGCCCCCTGAGCTGCAGTCTGCTCCCGTGGGCTGACTCCTACCTTCAGCCTGTGGTGCAGGATTCGCCCTGTGATGGGAGAGCAGTAGACGGGCCGGTGCCAGGTGCTGGACAACCCCACTGTGTGGTCAGAGTGCATGTGGGAGAGAAAGAACACGCGGGCATGGCTGGCTTTCCTGATGCTCCAAAAATCCACTGCAATGGGCGTGCCTGGGATGAGAGCCCCATTCATGGCCCGGGCACCTGGCCGGCAAAGGACACTGCACTGCAAAACAGAGACACATTTCCACCATTAAAACCCCCAAAGTTGCGGTTCTGGGGCATCAGCAGAGTTTACTGGGGGCTGCGGGTCAGGAGTGAGGGGCACTGGCAGGGTGGGGAGAGGTCGGCTCGGGAGTGAGGGGGGCTGTGAGTTGGGCGTGAGAGGCATTGGCAGGGCTGGGGAGGGAGCGGATCGGGAACGAGGAGCACTATCAGTGGGGGGGGGGGGGGGGGGGGGGGCGAATGGGAGTGAAGGGCACTGCCAGGGCATGGGGGCTGTGGGTCAGGAGTGAGGGGCCCTGGCAGGGTGGGGGGAGGTCGGCTCGGGAGTGAGGGGGGCTGTGAGTTGGGCGTGAGAGGCATTGGCAGGGCTGGGGAGGGAGCGGATCGGGAACGAGGAGCACTATCACAGTGGGGGGGGGGGGGGGCGAATGGGAGTGAAGGGCACTGCCAGGGCATGGGGGCTGTGGGTCAGGAGTGAGGGGCCCTGGCAGGTCGTGGCAGGGAAGGTGGATCGGGAGTGAGGGGCACCAGAAGGCTGGCAGCCTGGATCGGGAGTGGGATGGAACCGACAGGGCGGAAGCGAAGGGCACCGACAGGTTGTGGGGGGTGTGGATCAGGACTGAGGGGCACCAGAAGGCCGGGAGCAAGGTGGGCTGCGTGTCTGGAGTGAGGGGCACTGGCTAGTAGGGGGCTGCAGGTCGGGACTGAGGGGCACGGTGGGGAGGGGGGCTGCGGGTCAGGAGTGAGGGGCACCGGAAGGGTGGGGAGGGGCTGCGGGTTGGGAGCGAAGGGCACTGGCAGCGTGGGGAGGATTGCAGGTCGGGAGCGAGGGGCATGGGCAGGGTGGGGAGGATTGCAGGTCGGGAGCGAGGGGCATGGGCTGGGGGGAGGTTGCAGGGCGGGGCGGTGGATCCGGAGCGAGGGGCACAGGCGGGGGGGAGGGTGGATCCGGAGCGAGGGGCACAGGCGGGGGATGGATCCGGAGCGAGGGCGGGGCGGGACCAAGGGGCGGGGGGGGTGGATCTGGAGCGAGGGGCGCGGGGGGTGGTTGCGGGGCGGTTGCGGGGCGAGGGGGGTGGGGCGTAGGTTGTGGGTCGGGAGTGAGGGGCGCGGGCGGGGCGGATCCGGAGCGAGGGTGGGGCGGGAGGTGGCGGGGCGAGGGCGGGAGGTTGCGGGGGGCACGGGCGGGGCGGGACCGAGGGGCGGGGGGGAGGATCCGGAGCGAGGGGCGCTGGCGGGGGGGAGGGTGGATCCGGAGCGAGGGGCACCAGCAGGGGATGGATCCGGAGCGAGGGCGGGGCGGGACCAAGGGGCGGGGGGGGGGTGGATCCGGAGCGAGGGGCGCGGGCGGGATCGAGGGGCGGGGGGGAGGATCTGGAGCGAGGGGCGCGGGCGGGGCGGGGTGGATCCGGAGCGAGGGCGAGGCGGGACCAGGGCCGGGGGGGGTGGATCCGGAGCGAGGGCGGGGCGGGACCGAGGGGCGGGGGGGAGGATCCGGAGCGAGGGGCGCGGGCGGGGGGGAGGTTGCGGGGGGCACGGGCGGGGCGGGACCGAGGGGCGGGGGGGAGGATCTGGAGCGAGGGGCGCGGGCGGGGCGGGGGGAGGAGGTTGCGGGGCGGGAGCGAGGGGGGGCCGGATCCGGAGCGAAGGGGGCGGTGGGGTGGATCCGGGGCGAGGGGCGCGGGCAGGGGGGTGGATCCGGAGCGAGCCCCCTGTTCCGTTCCCGTCAGACTCTGTCTCACCCGATCACCCTGATTGTTCCCGAACGTCCAGTTCCCGCCGGTAACTTGAGTGGCAGCGCCAGCGAGCGGCACTGCGCAAGCGCGAAGTGCATCACGGTCGTAGAGCCGATTAGGCGCATGCGTTCTTTTGGTATGGTGGGCGGGGCCGCGCTCTCCGAGGACGCTGGATGTGCTGCGCATGCGTAGTGCGACGGCGGCCCTCTGGGTCGTGTTCAGGGCGCGTGCGTAGTGAGAGGTGTTACCACTCGCCCGGTCGGTTTGGGGCGGGACTTCCTGCGCCGATCCGGCAGAGCCGGGTGGGGCGGTGCCTGCCGGAACAACATCACGACAGCGCGGTGCTCGGCGCGGGCCGGGCCCGCGGGGATGCCGCACTGGGGCGCGGACGATGCCGTGGCGGAGCTGCGCCGAGCCCTGTCCAACCGCCACGCGCAGGCCGACCGGCTGCGCTACCGCAACGTGCTGCTGCGCGTGATCCGGTACGGCCCGTGCGCGCGCCCCCCGCGGGAGGGGGCGGGGTCGAGCGCGCGAGTCCCTGCCCCTGCCCCTGCCCCTGCCCCGAGCTCGGCCTCGCTCTCTGCCGCCCGCGCGGCGGGAGGGGGCGGGGCGCCGGGGAGGGAGAGAGAGCGCGCGCGCCGGGGGGGAGGGGGAGAGAGAGCGCGCGCGCCGGGGGGGGAGGGGGAGAGAGAGCGCGCGCGCCGGGGGGGAGGGGGAGAGAGAGCGCGCGCGCCGGGGGGGGAGGGGGAGCGCGCGCGCGCGCCGGGGGGGAGGGGGAGCGCGCGCGCGCGCCGGGGGGGAGGGGGAGCGCGCGCGCGCGCCGGGGGGGAGGGGGAGCGCGCGCGCGCGCCGGGGGGGGCGCCGGGGGGGGGGGGGGGGAGCGCGCGCGCGCGGGGGGGGGCGCCGGGGGGGGGGGGGGGGGGCGCGCGCGCGGGGGGGGGGGCGCCGGGGGGGGGGGGGGGGGGCGCGCGCGCGGGGGGGGGGGCGCCGGGGGGGGGGGGGCGCGCGCGCGCGGGGGGGGGCGCCGGGGGGGGGGGGGGGAGCGCGCGCGCGTGGGGGGGGGGCGCCGGGGGGGGGGAGGGGGAGCGCGCGCGCGGGGGGGGGGGGCGCCGGGGGGGGGAGGGGGAGCGCGCGCGCGTGGGGGGGGGGCGCCGGGGGGGGGGGGGGGGGGGCGCGCGCGGGGGGGGGGGGGGGCGCCGGGGGGGGGGGGGGGGAGCGCGCGCGCGTGGGGGGGGGGCGCCGGGGGGGGGAGGGGGAGCGCGCGCGCGTGGGGGGGGGGGCGCCGGGGGGGGGAGGGGGAGCGCGCGGGGGGGGGGGCGCCGGGGGGGGAGGGGGAGCGCGCGCGAGCCCCTGCCCTGAGCTCGGCCTCGCTCTCTGCCGCCCGCGCGGCTGTTGCAGGCGCATGGCGCAAGGCGCGGACGTGTCCGGGGTTTTCGCGGAGATGGCGAAGGCCGGCGCCACGCGGGACGTCGTGCAGAAGAAGCTGGTCTACTGGTACATGGGCACGTACGCGGCCCTGCAGCCCGGCCTGGCGCTGCTGGCCGTCAACACGCTGCGCAAAGACTGCTCCGACCCCAGCCCCGCCATCCGCGGCCTCGCGCTCCGCAGCCTGTGCGGCCTCCGGTAAGGAAGCGCCTCGGCGGGGCCGGGGGCCGGGACCCTTCCTCTGGCCGGGGCGTCCCGCCCTCGTGCCCGTCACCGCAGCCGGCCTGACCCCGAGGCCGGGGCGAGGTCGGGGCTCCCGCCGGCCGGGCCTGTCGCAGCGGGGCGCTCCGGTCGCGGAAGGGAGGCGGCCGCCCCTCTGGGTCGGGCACTGGGGCAGCTTTTGGCGGCAGCGATTCGGGAAGGCTGCGGACCGACAGGCGGGGTTCTGGGAAGAGCCACGGAGAGGACGAAAGAAAGCGCATCTGGGAGCAGCGGTTCCCCGCCCGCAGCCTCCGCAGCCGCGGCCATGGGAGGTCCTGAGAGCTGCACGGCCAGCCCTGGGTGCAGCCCACAGTGGCAGATCGGTTGAGCCCCGCTGGTCTGCAGCGGCCCCTGAACAGCAAAACCTTTGTCATTCCGTAGTGTGGGAAAAACAGCCACCCCGGAGGACAAAAGTTTTGCCGGTGAAAAGCATTGGTGTGAACGGCGCTTTGTCGGCAGGAGAGCTCTTTTGCGGCAAAGCTACTGCCCTTTGTTGGGGGTGGAAGTTTTTTGTTGGCGGGCAAGCTCTCTCCTGCTGACAAGCAGCAGCTACGCTGCGCAACTGTGTCACTGAAAGGTGCATAGTGTAGACATAGCCCGAGTGTTATAGTGCGTTCCTTGAATTTATTTAAAGAAATGGGATGATTTGACCACAAACTACAAATCCCTGGAAACCAATATTTAGAAATGGGTTCTTCAGTTTAGCACACAAAGATATAAGAAGATCCAGTGTTTGGAAGGTGAATCTTGACTAATTCAACTAAAAGTAAGGAGTAAATTCTTAACATTGAGGGTGATTAACAATTGGGACAATTTACCAAAGGTTATGATGGATTCTCCACTGGCAACTTTTAAATCAAGGTGAGATGGTTTTCTAGATATTCTCTGGGCCAAATAAAAATTAATTCAGGATCATTCTGTGGCCTGTGTTATGCAGTGAGTCAGCCTAGATTATCGCAGTGATCCCTTCTGGCTTTCTAATGTATTCATCTGAATAGCAGTTCTTGGGTATTCTAAACACACAGAGGATGGGGACTCAGGACTTCAAAAATGACAGAAATACCTTGAGTGTTTTCTTTATGCTGCATAATTATTTTAAAAGATGCAAAAGAGATGTGCACAGAATGGGAAATGGTTACCGGTATGTAGGGGAATTATTGGAAGAGAACAGCAAGGAAAGCCCTTGGTTTGTAAAAGTGGTTGCTGTAGATGGGGGAGCACCATAGGATATCTTGAGGGATTTTGGATGAATCTAGCATGATATATACTTATTCATAGGATGCCCGGCCTACAGGAGTACATCCAGCAGCCCATTCTGAATGGCCTGCGAGACAAAGCGTCCTATGTGAGGAGAGTAGCTGTTCTTGGCTGTGCAAAGATGCAGAAACTCCAAGGTGACACCGAAGTGGGTAAGTAGTCAGATTTTGTACTTGAGGAAGGAGGGGTATGGTCATACTTTGTCCTACAGCATTCATTACTAGATAAGATACATACAACTCATTTAGATGCTGCTCTTTAGAGTCAAGGCTCCCTGTTTGGCCTGGATTCACTGGGTTGTGCGTTGGCTTTGGATCCCATAGGAGTGGAGGGGAGGGGAGGGAGGGCAGCCTGTGAACATAAGGCAAATCCCTAATGGAATCTGCTTCTTGGGCATTTGAGATCTGGCAGGGTGAGTTTCCACAGAGGAATACTCCTTTTATATCTGCTTCCTCACTGGGCTGGAACTCTTCCTTTCCTGCTTCTTTTTCTGTGCTATGTGTGAGCCTCTTCCACTAGCACCTGACTGCCACACGTGCAGTGATATTGTGTAGCGAGGGCTCTTTAGAGAATACCTATGCCATACTCTAATGTTACTGGAAAGTCAAGGGTGTTTGTAGTTTGCTGGTAACAATTCTTCCCTCCCAGGCCCTGTGTCATGGTCCCCATATTCCTGAGGCTGCTCGTGGACGGTGACTGTCTTGCCTGAATGGATGCAGTGCCTCTGAGTCTCTGATGATCTAAGTGCCTTTGTGTCTCTGCAGATGGTGTGCTGGTGAATGAGCTATACAGTTTGCTTCGTGACCAGGATCCCATTGTAGTGGTGAATTGTCTGAGGGCTCTAGAAGAGATTTTGAGGCGGGAAGGAGGAGTTGTCATCAACAAGCCCATAGCCCACCACCTTCTCAAAAGGTCTGTTCTCTGTGTGAGAAGCTGGAAGCTTCACTCTAGTGAAATCCCCTTCTGTTCTGTATGTCAGCAGAGCAGATGTCTCAGTTCCTGGCAGAGCTGAGAGGAGGCTTTGGAAATAAATTCTAGTGGTGTAAGTCGTTCACTCGCCCACAAATTATAGGAGAGTGCCAGATTAACCTCACTGTCACATGTGAAATCTGAGGCCTTCCCAGTGATGCAGAGAACCAACCTGAGATTCCAGGAGAAATTTGTAACCAACTATTGGTTTATTTAGATTTACAAGTTGTATCCTAGCTTATCTATAACTTTTTTCTTCCCTGACAACAGCTGGGGCATATCAGTGTAGGACCAGCTGTTCGAACCTGTCCATCCCACTGCATCCCAATATGTGTAATGTGGCAGGGATGGTGTCTAGTGTCTGAAGGAATCAACCCAGACCTGTCTGAAGAGAAGCTGGTTTGGTCAAGGGAGTGGCATCCTTTCTCTGTTGCTCTAGCGATGCACCTTCTCAGTGTTTCTCTCTGGTTTAGTGCTTGAGGGGAGGTGTGAGTGACTGAGACAGAGTTCAGCTTCAATGTGCATGTGAACTGATTGGTTCCCTTGAGAGAGAACGCTGGTAACAGCATGTACAAACCTGGCAACTGGTGGGTGTACTGAAACCATACAAAGTGCAACAGCTGCAGGCTCTACCCTGGAATGATCCTTGTGTAGTGCTGCATATTTTGCAACCTGTTTACCGTGCTACTTTTCTTGGCAGAATGTCTGACTTAGACCAGTGGGGACAGAGTGAGGTGCTGGCCTTCCTGCTGCGCTACAAACCCCGCAGTGAGGAAGAACTCTTCGACATCCTCAGCTTACTAGATGGGTCCCTCAAGAGCAGCAGCCCCAGTGTTGTGATGGCAGCCACCAAACTCTTTCTGGTGTTGGCCAAGGATTTCCCACAGGTACAGACAGATGTACTAGTTAGAGTGAAGGGGCCACTGCTGGCAGCCTGCAACTCCGAGAGCCGGGAGCTCTGCTTCGCTGCCCTGTGTCATGTGCGCCAGATCCTGGGAAGCCTGCCTGGCCACTTTAGCAGCCATTACAAGAAGTTCTTCTGTTCCTACTCGGAGCCCCATTACATCAAATCCCAGAAGATGGAAGTGCTGTGTGAGCTGGTGAATGATGAGAATGTGCAGCAGGTGCTGGAGGAGCTGAAGAGTTACTGCACTGATGTGTCAGCTGAGCTTGCCCAGGGGGCCATCTTCGCCATAGGTAAGAGCTCTGCTTTTGCTTCAGAAACACCTGGGGGCTGTCTCTGAAATCTCTCAAATAGGCCTTTCTCCACTGAAA
The DNA here is from genome assembly GCF_015237465.2 of Chelonia mydas. Taxonomy (NCBI): domain Eukaryota; kingdom Metazoa; phylum Chordata; order Testudines; family Cheloniidae; genus Chelonia; species Chelonia mydas. Next base: position 1,364,794 of record NC_051261.2, read on the forward strand.
CAAGCCTAGGCCAGTGACGAAAGAGCACTCGGTGTCAGAGCCGTCCCGGTGTGCCACACCCCGGGCTGAGCCAGATCCCCAGAAATACGAATGCGTTCCTGAGCCTGTGCTGTGCTGAGCATTTCACAATTGCTCTGCCTGGGCGGGGTGCCCCAGAAACGCTAAGTTGCTCGCAAGCCATAGGCTCCTGGTAGGCTGGGCTTCGCTGATGTGCACATGAGGGGACTTTACCCAACCACCCATCTTATTAGTGAGCATGAAAACGTGGAATTGTAATGAACCTGTGGGGTGGATGGGTGGGCTCTAAATTTCTGGGTAGTGCTAGGGGGGCAGAGTTAAGGTTGTTTGGGATCCCTAATATTGCATTTAAAATATCTGTTTTTTATTTGTGAACGGATTTTTCCCTTAGGTGTACCAGGCTTTCTCTCATTCGTGTGTGTGCTGAGGGAACTAGAGGACTGTCCTTAGGATTTTTTTTCATTTTTTTTGGCTGTAGTGAGTGGTATCATAGAAGATTAGGGTTGGAAGAGACCTCAGGCGGTATCTAGTCCAACCCCCTGCTCAAAGCAGGATCAACCTGTAGATTGTTTCTCTGCCGTAATAGCAGGTTAACAGGTGTTTTCAGACGAGGTAAAATATCACTCTAACATGACTTTGTGGTGGATGGTGTAGGCATGCCTGTCTGTTTCTCTGACCAAAGCTTGCCTTGTTCCCCTTGGTGCCTCCTCAGGCAGCATTGCCAGGACGTACACGGAGCAGTGTGTGGGGATTCTAACGGAGCTCCTAGGGCTTAAGCAAGAACATATCACTTCAGGTAAGGATTTGCTGCTGGCTGAGTTCTTGGGTTTGCTTGCTTCACACTTCCAGGAAATGGCCTCACCACCAGAACGTCTAGCTTTGGTAGAGTTGTGTGGCTCTGGGCCGGGATTTGGGAAATCCCCGTCCAGGTGACCACAAGATAATCATGTGTGGCTTCTAACCTGGTTGGCATCTTCCTTGTCTGGACTTTATAACTTCTCCCATCTTAGCTACCTTCCTTGTGCTTAAGCGGGGACTGGACACGGCTCCATCCACCGTGTGATGTGGACTGAATCTGCTAGCTCAGGGAGTGAGGGACTGTACTGAGATTTTAATGGCTCTTTTATAAAGGTCAAGTTGGTTGAAAGTTCTGACTTTGAAGTTGTTTCCCACTGACTGCTTTAGTCTCTGCCCCTTTTGTAATTTCAGTCACTGATGTAACTGACTCTGCTGTCTCTGGTTTTCCTGCTGCTTTCAGATCTAACATAATTTACTATTTCTCTCGCTTGTTTTGAATAATTTTGCTCCACTTTTTATGGGCTTTCAAAATCGCAGGTTTTTACAGTCACCAAATGAATTAATTTTCAGAATGTATTTGCAAGTTTTATAAGTTGGCAGCAGTTGCTGTAGAGTGCTGATGAGACTCACCTTAAATCACTGTCACTGTGAGACAGTCAGTCAGTCTGCCTTCTCAAGGAGAGGGGATGGCTGGGAAAGATTGCTTCACTGCAGCCAAAGAAGCAGTCTTTGCCATTTAAACATTTAATTTTGGATGGGGGAAACAAAGGCTTTACATTTACTATGGCAACCCCCAGTGTTGTGAGGCTTTGGAGAAAAGTGCTCCCAATAGCATGAATGTGTGCTGCACTGACCTGGCTCACTCTGAATCGGACAGATCTGATAGGTGGTGAATTATTCTCTTGAGTGGTGATTTTAAAAAGCTGCTGTTAGATGCTGAGCATTCTGTTCCACTGCAGCTGTGGTGCAGGCTTTTCGGGATCTGGTGTGGCTGTGTCCCCAGTGCACTGAGGCTGTGTGCCAGGCTCTGCCCAGCTGTGAGGAGGCCATGCAGGACAGCGAGGTAGGGAGGCTTCATGCAGTTAACCAAATGGTGATCCTTCTCCTGTCATGTAGAACTCTGATAAACAGAGCCAGCTCTGCTTGGAGTGGCCAAACAAGTATTTGAAGGGTGTGAGCACCACGGAGGGAGAGGAATCATTTGGGGTGGGATGAGGGAGTATGCCTTTGTTCAGTTACGTCCCATCTCTCCTAGTCAAATTCAGGCTGAATCTCAAGAGCATCTGGATGATGGGAGCTCCTAGGCTGTGGAAGAACTTCTCCATGGGGTGCAGGGGAGCTCTGGCCTTTGAATCTGTGAGCACCTGCTGCTTGGCAGTTTAGAGCAGCGCTGTTTGCAGGCTCCTCCTTGGTACGGTGATGTCAGCCCAGTTGTCTGTATGTGGCCCCCTTTGGGCTAGGACAACGGAGATCCCACCACTTCCCTTAACCCCAGATAACCACGGTATTTAAGGCATACAGAAGTGTGGTCTGGGGAACTAGCCTGAGAGCTAGGACTCTAGAATTCTATTCCAGCTCTGACATGGAATCATGCTATTGCCTGGGCATGTCCCATCTCCTCTCCGCTGTGGTTCACCGGTCTGTAAAAGGGTATTACAATAGTCCTGCTTCACAGGACTGTTGTGAGGCGGTTGGTTCACGCTGGTCCAGTGCTCTGGAGAGGAAAAGCCTGGTATTAAGTGCTGGGTGTTTCTTTGTTGGCTGATGTTACTATTTAAATATAGGGAGACTCTTGTCTTGAATATTCCTCTCCCCAGTTAACAGTTTTGAGCTGAGAGGCATCCTGGTGAGCTGCAGGCAGGGGTTCCCAGTCCACCTGACGCTCCAGTGGTGGAGAGATTCTTCTCAGGGGTACCCAGAGTTATGAGGCACCTCACTACTTCCTGCCCTTAGCGTGAGGAAGTCTTGTCAGTGCCTGCTGCACCAGTCTCCCGTAATACAAGCACTGCCATCCGGGTGTCCGCAGGCACTGCACTCTCTCTATAGGTTAGCAATAGGCATGTACCAACCCCTGAGTCCTCCAAGCACCCTTCTGGACTACCCAGCTCCTGTTCCACGGAACATTCACAGAACTTAGCTTTGCTACTCCCAAAAGAACAGTGCGCAACTGCTTCCACAGGATTCAACTCAGGATCCCCATTCCACTTAACACACAGCACTTACATAGATTTATAGTGAAAACAATAACTTTATCAAAGAGCAGAGGTTCAAATGATAGTAAATAAAAATATTAGAAACAGATGGTTACATGTAAAGGAAAATCATAACATGATGTGCCTTTTAGAGCCAAAATTTAACTCACAAGACATTCCCCGTCTCCTACAGGATAGCTTACTCCAAGTCCTTTTCTCAGTGTTTTTAGCCAGGATGGCTGAGATCCCCTTTCATAACTTCAATCTTACTAGCCACATGTCTTCAGAGATTGAAGGATGCCAGGATGTTTCTGTGGAGCCCCAGATATTCCAGACCAGACCTTTGATCTTTACCTGAAAATAGGTTTCTACCCCTCCCACAGCTGTTCCTATTAATTTCCTTCTGAAGTCTCCGCAAGCTCTTCTTTAGCATTTGATTTAATATGTTAAACTTCTGTTGTAAGACCCACGGTACACAATGGTCCACCAGGTCTCCCATCTCCTGTCTGGAGAAATTTCTCTCAAGGCACAGTATCTTCGAGTGACCTGCCTTCACCTACAAAACCTAGAGAATATAATTTTCAGCACGTATACATAACTCCTCATGCTTTCCTTACATACATCTCGCAATGATTATGGCCACCACATGACCCCTTTTGGTGAACCTAGGCGATCCCTGTACTCCTATGTACCCCAGTGCCTTCTGCCAGTTGGTGTCAAAGGTCCTTGGTCACAGATTGCACTAGGAGTGCAGTATGGAGTGGCTTGGCTGTGAGTATCCGGTGTTGTTGTTTGACTCCCCAGGGCAAGCAAGCGCTGATCTGGCTCCTGGGGGTGCATGGGGAGAGAGTTCCCAGTGCTCCCTATGTTCTGGAGGACTTTGTAGAGAATGTGAGATCGGAGACATTTCCAGCAGTGAAGATGGAGTTGCTGACAGCTTTGGTCCGACTCTTCCTGTTTCGTCCTGCTGAATGCCAGGACATACTCGGGCGACTGCTCTATTACTGCATAGGTGGGTACATCTTGCTGAGACTCTCATGCTTGCAGCCCTGTGTTAAATTTGTCAGGGCACCTGCTGTATTACTGCATAGGTGGGTGTGTCCCTGCTGGGGACTTGCGCACACACTGCAGTGACAGATGGAGAATTTTGTGGCAGAAACTCCTCAGCTCTAAGATCCGGACTAGTTTTAAAATAAGTTTTTGAAATCCTTCTATGTGGGCGCAAATGCAGAATCTAGCCCTCTTCCTGTCTGCCTCTTTGCCCTTGCCCCTATTTACCACCTAGCTGCTGCTACTCCTGCTGCTGTTTGGCCCCTAGCTCTGCAAAGTGGTAGAGGAAATGGACAGCACTCAGGATACAGGTGTGAGCCTGTTGGTATGTACCAGCTAAGGGTTGTCCATTGAGGTCTGATCTATGAGTTCTAGCATGCCCTGAGTGAACGTGTGTGTGTTCGTATTTCCAGAGGAAGAGACTGATATGGTGGTACGGGACCGGGGGCTGTTCTACTATCGTCTCTTACAAGCTGGCGTGGAAGAAGCGAAGCGGGTGCTGTGCAGCCCCAAGTCTGATCCCTCTCTGGGACTCCTGGAGGATCAGGCTGAGCGACCTGTGAACAAATGGGCTTCAGAGTTTAACACGTTGGTGCCCGTATATGGGAAAGCATGCTGGGCAGTTGTCACTGCTAACTCGGCAATGGAGCCTCGCTGTGGAGGCTTTCGCTGTGCTGCTCCCATGACTGCAGGAACAGGTAGTCACAGATTCAGCTAGAAAAATACCTTCCCCCATTGATAAATCTTCCTATGTTTGATCCTCTGGGAGGATCCCAGGTTTTAGCACTGAAGCCTTGAGTACAAAAGGCTCTTATGGGGTCTGAGCCTTTCACTTAACACTTGGCTGTCCACAGTGTGCTCACCCTGATGGAATATTGGAGGCATTACACTTCCCGGGTTTGTGTTGCTGATAGGTCTTGGTGATACTGTGGGCAGCATTCCCAATGCCGTTTCTCACCCTGTTCCATATTTGATTTCAGAATCACTGATTTCAGAAGGGAATAAGGAAGTTCTCCAGGTTCATTCCGACTCAGCTGGCTTGACTTTAATTCCTAAGGCACACCTGACTGCGGAGCAGTTTGAGAAGACCTGGCTGAGTTTGGACGTGAACTGCCAGCAGGCTCTGCCCTGGCGTGGAGCTGCTCACCCAGACACCATACAGACTGCACTTCAGGTTGTCCACATCCAGACTATTGCTATGAGCAAAGCTGGTGCCCAGCCATGGAAGGCCTATCTCAGTGCCCAGGATGAGTCTGGCTGTCTCTTCCTAACAGAACTGGTGCTTGAGACCGAGAACTCAGAGATGCAGGTTTCAGTGAAGCAGAGTGAGGAGAGGACTGAGGCGCTGCAACACTTTATCTCAGTGTTAAGGACTGTAATGGGGACAGTCCTAGGGCTGAAATCCTGATTCCTCTAAGCCCTGCTCCGAGCAGGCTCACTCGGGGTGTAGGGAAGATCTTTTTGACAGCTCAGAGTGGTGTTACTGAAGTTAAATGCTCTTCTTCTAAACTGTTTGTAAGAGCCTTGAACAGCTCCTGATCTGCCTTAGAGGTGCCTTTAGTGCCAGTGGGAATAGTGTGTGGCCCAGCTTATGATGTGAGTGTAGCTAGTTTCTTCACATACTGCATTATAACAGGTGCATGGGAGAGATTCAAAATACATCAAGATCTCACAACTCTGGAGGCTGGGGGATGGATCATCAGTGTGGTGCTTCTGATGTGGTCACTGAAGCAGGAGCAACTCCAGAGCTAGTTACATGAGTAAGAGAGAGATTAAATATTGGCATCAGATCTTTCTAGAGAGCTTTGGGAATGGAGTGAGCTGATAGCTGACTAGGAATTGTGACCGTGAGTCGTACTTCCTCAGGACCAGAAACAAACAAACAAGTCAGGGTGGGCACAGCCCCAGGTTTAGTTAGAATTATGGGTAACCAGTGAAAAGCATTTTTGAGAATTTGATCCTGGAGTTGCTTCTCTTGTGTTAAGAGGTGCAGAGAGGGCAGAATAACTCCTTGGCTCTGTTTCGGGGAGAATTTTCCGGTGCTTGGTTTGGTTTTCTTCTCAAGGGATTTAATCTGTCCATCGGTGTATGCAATTCTGTGGGGAGCGTCCCTTCAGGGTTAGGAGCTCTGCTTTAAAGGGATTTGATGTGGGGGAGAGCACCTGTTTTCTAAAAATCAGGATTTTTTATTTAAAAAAAACCTAATGTATTTTCTAACTGAAATACATCATTGCAGAGGAAGAATTTGCCTCTCTGAATTCTCACCTCAGCTTTTAGGTTCTGTGGTGATGGAACTATAAGAACCCCTGAGAGTGAGTGAGTTCTCCTGAGGCCACAGTGGGCATGAATTAATATGGCACAGCCTGACTAGGTCACTAGGCTAGCTGACTCTTCACTGCTCACACTAATCTGCACCGTTGCAGTTGACATAGCTAACTTATATATTTACAAGAGGAATATTTTTTTTTGTTTTTTTTTAAACCAGGTTTTACCCAAACTTGTTGCTTTTTTAACTAGGACGGTTATGTAAAGTGCTCTGTCCAGCAGTGTGGTGTATCATGTTCCTGGTTTTATTACTGCAGCTTTTCATTCACAGTATTCTTTACATCCCTCTGCTTTGGTCAGTTATTAATTTCCCACTAGATCCATGTGGGGCAGCTTGTCAGTTCTGGATATTTCTCACAGCCATGCATAGCCTTGTGTTTCAGTATTGTTTTTTCTTTTTCCCTCCCTTTTTCTGGCTTTCCTTGTTCACTATACTCATATTTCTACCAAGTTAGGGTATATTCTGTGTACTCTTTATTTTTTTAGATGTTTATCTCCGTGGATTTGTTATAGTTGTCCTTGGCCAACTCCTGGTCAGGCTTTTTCTCTTAAACCTTCACTTGTTTTTTCCTTTTTGTCTGATCTGTTTGAGTAAAGCACCAAGTTACAGTGATGCCCTAACTGCCCAGCGTGATTGTTATTGGAATTGAATTAAGCATTCTCACCTGTTCAATTTATTGAAAACATGCATTTTTTAAGCTCGAAAATAAGTTTCCTCCTCAGGTTGTTATTGCCCATGAATTCCCTAGCTGATGTCTGAGAGACTCTCAAAGAAGGAGAATAAAAATATACAGTTTCCAGAGCCTTTGCATGACTGTTGAGGAGTCCAAGCCCCAGGACTCCCTGTAAAGGCAGCTGTGTTCCAAGTGACCCCTTGTGGCCTTGAGTGGTTCTGCAGTTCCCTGTCTTAGCTGTGTCTACACTGCACCCTGCTGGCAGCAGCAAGTACTGTACACATAGCTATGTGCCAGAGTGAAAGCCAGGCTGTGTCCACGCAGCAGTGTGTATCTGTGCATGTCAATTAAAGGCTTTGGCAGCTAGCCTTTCCCTGCTTCCACAGCCTTTCAGTGTGGCATGGAGAGGCTTCAGCAGCAGGACGCTGCACTACTAAAAATAGCAGTGTAGCCGGGGGAGGCACTGCTTGGGTATGCAGAGAGCTGGGTAGGGTACATACCGCAGTGTTTGGACACTGCTATTGATACCTGTGCTAGAGGGCATGTAGCATATATACTCGATGTGCTCCCGTATGTAGTATGCAGTGTAGACATACCCTTAGTGTTCCTCTTCCGGGCCCGCAGTAAACTACACACAGGCTTCTCTCTGTTCAACCTCCACTCCTTAGGGGCTGGGTTTATTAACTTCAGAGTCTCCAGATAGTCTGTGAAGTTCAGCTCAACTGGCTGCTTTTAGTAGGCCACTCCCAACCCTTCCTGGAGTTCTTTTGTTTTCCCCTGTAGTCTGCACCAGGAGCCTCTTGCTCACTGCTGCTGTTACACTGTATGCCACAGTTTCCTGTTCCCCTCTCTTGACAGAGACCAGCTGTCGTCTATCATGTGCCACTGTGAGATTGGTAATGAGGCACAGGTGGGCTGAACCAACTCCCTCTTAAGGCATGTCTACATTGCCCCCCCCCCCCCCAACAAAAAAAAACAAAAAAACCCGAACCCATGGCAGCAAGTCTCAGAGCCCCCAGCAACTGACGCGAGCTCATGTGACGGTTAAAAAGAGCAGTGTAGAAGTGCCCACTCAGGCTGGAGCCCCCACTTTTGGGTTTCAGAGCTCGGGCATCAGTGCAGCTGGGAGCGTCTACACAGCTAGCTGTTTTTAGCTCCAAGCCAGCATCAGCTGACCTAGGTTATGAGACTTGCTGCCGTGGCGTTTTGTCTTTTGTTTTTGTGTGCAGTGTAGATGTACCCTCAGTGTCCATGCTGTGACTCTGAGTTAAGAGCCACACCAGGTTAGACCTCCCACACTTAGGGAATGGCTTCTTCCCTTATAGCCGTAAAACCCCTCTTGTGCTGGTGAAGTGGCTGCTCTTGCTTCCTTGGGAGCAGCAGCGCAGAATTTGCTGTGAAGTCCACTGACAATCTTTGTAGATCTGTTCTCTGCAGTAAGTAAGCATTCAGCAGGTATGGTCACACCAGCAAAACCTCAGATAAGGCTGCCTGCTATAGCTGCAGCTGGGTTTAAGCATAGACTGTAGTCGGGTGTCTCTTATCACCAGCATGCAGGACCTTTCCTGTGTGAGTTGAGCTCACTTAGCCACACCTCTGGCTGCTCTGGGTGATGGGAGCATATTTGCATTATGAAATTATCAGCAAAAACACCCTTGTACTCTGTCAGCAACTCCTCATGTTTACACAGTTACAGGTAACCTGGTTCCAATCTCTGTGTAGACATGACCTTTGAGTCCTAGACTTGTCTTAGGTAGGGTATCCCTTGGTGAATGATGGACTTTGGAAAAACTTCATTCTGGACAGCTGTGTTTTTTTACAGTAAATGGTTATTGTGAAACTTTGCCACACTCACGTGCATGGGAGCAAGACTGAGGGATGAAATAGCCTGTCAGTGCTTTACCCTGCCCAAGGGAGGAGGAGTCTCCCTAAGGCACTTGCCCTTGGGAGTGTGTGACGCATACTGAGCTGACCAGAAAGGAAGAAAGCTTCTGAAGGTTCTATGCACAAACCTTACCCGGAAGAGGAATAGCTGCAGGGACAGCTTGGCTTCTGTTTGAACTTCAGATAATCCCGGGGGGGACGTATTAAAATGAAGAGCCCTAGGACTTTTGAGGAGCAAACCGAGTGCATTGTGGAGGCACTTCTCGCTGATCTCTTAGGGGAAGATGAAGGGACTGCTTTCCACAGTCTGGAGACAGACTCTTTTGCTGAGTCACGCACAGGTAAAGTCACCTGGGACCAAATCTCTGGAGGGAGGCAGGAGGCTTTCTTGGCTGAAGATTCTAGGTAAATGTCCTGTTGGGGGTGTTCCTGTAATGGATAGGGATGAGGGCTGCAGTTTGGGCTGGCAGGTCTCAAGCGAAGCAGGGTTGGCATGGGTCAGTATTTCCATGAGAGTCTCCAGGTGACTGCAAGGAGCGGTGTTGCCCTTCCTTCTCAGTCCACATTGAACCATTTCCCTGATGTGGGACTATGGAGAACTATGCTATTGGAAAGGACACTCTGTCCAATGAGATGCAAAATGGAGATCCTGACTGCTTGTCATTGAAAAGTCCAGGCTGCATCACAAGCATGCAGATTAAATATATTTGTAATAGTCTGTACAGCACCTGGGATTTTTGGATTCAAGTTATAAATGCCAGTAACTTTTTCACTCGCCAAATCTCCATAAAAATAACTTGTCTTAATAGTGATGGGGAAAGTGTAACTGGTCCTGGTAACCAAAGAACTAGTTATCATTAATGTATTGAGTACCAACACTGTACTTGGTTCTTAACAAATAAGGAAGGGTCTGGTCTCCGTCCTGGGGAGTGTACAGCCTAGTTCAGACCCAGCCAAAAGACAATTGGGCCCAGAGAGTGGCTGAGAGTTGGTGCAAGTGGGAGGTGCTGTAAGCATCAAGCAGCATTTGTTTCTCAAAGGTTTCATGGAAGCATGGAGGAGGAAGCTGAAGGAGGAAAGGGAAGTTTGGCCCAGAGGGAGAGTCTCCCATCTGCCTGTCCCCTGTGCTGAGCTCCCATTGGGCTAATGGGTCACATACAAGTCTATTTCCACTGACTGGAGTATTGTGAATACAGCCTGGTGAATGGCTGCAGCTCAAATTAAGTTTTCCTGAACCTGTGGAATCTAGTGTGGGGTTTGAACCAGAGTTCTAAAGGGGGCTGGGGAATGCTAAGCATTAAAATACCCAAATATCTGGAGTAATAAGCAAGCAACTTAGCAATGTAATAAGAAAGGGCAACTAGGACTTACCCAGGCACGGGAGGAGCAGCTAGCAACTGTGCTAGATAAAGTTGCCCAACACTTCCTGTGGCTTACAACTTTGCCAAAGTGTAACAATTTGGATTGACATTTTCAGTGCTGGGCATTTGCCTCAGGCTGAACTGTTTTGGAAAATGTCAAGAAAAAATAGCTATTTCTTCCAGTGTGTTTAGGGAAATGTGTTTTGCCCATCTTAAATTTTTAAAACCATTCCGCTGAGAAGCTCTGGCACCATCCTGCATTGGAGCAGGAACTTGAAACTTGGGCAGAGGGCACATTTGTGTCAGGATTGTGCCTTTTACCATCCCTGTGGCAAAAGAGCCCAAACTGGCCAAATTGTTAAGCCTTTGAAAAATTGCAGTTTGCATGTTTATTAGACACTAAATGGTTTGACAGGTGAATTTGCTTAAGATTCTGCCTGTACTGAGCATATTCCAGCCTGGAAGTACAGGGGATAAGCGGGATTTTTTCTGCAAATGCTGCTCCCAGCTGACTGGGGCTGCTGGGGTACTGGGCACCAAATCACAGAATCTCTCGTTCATGTTGCTCCCCCTGCTGTCTGCCAGGAAGCCTGGAGAAGGAGGAAATAATAAGCTGGGCATTGGGGATGTTGGTAGGAGGATGAGACTAGGGTCTGGAAAGGGTAGTGAACTGGAACATGAACCCATGTCAGGCGGAGGGATTGGGACAAAGAGACAAGGGGCCAGAGAGGGTCAGGCTTGTGGGAGGCCAGGGGCAAGGGCAGAAGAGTCTCACCATTAGACACACTGCCCTTCAGAACCTAGATGTGAACCCAGGAGTTGTGTGTGTTCCTCTACTGTCAACAAATAGCTGTGTTAACCCCTTTGGCAAACTGTGTGTCTCAACCGCATGCTGAGCCTAGTTCTGTTACCAGTTACTCTGTTAACTCAAGTGGTACAGGTCTGTGCTGTGGATCTAAAGATCTGAACCTGACTGATGACCCAAATCAGGCATCAGTATGATTTCACGTGATATTCTGGTTTTTAGTCTTTTGGATTTTTTAATTAGGAACTGTTAGGAAATATTCTGTGATAATATAATTAAAATCGTCCCATAATGTATATGCACAAGGGGTCCAAATTAAGGTTGCATAGGGAATCTTCATCTGGCATTTCCTAACTTCTGTGTGCCTGACTTCACATTCTCTTAACCCAATTTTTTTCATGTAATATAAAATTAAAAAATAAGGAGTTTAGATATGGAACAGGCATTCTTCACCTCAACCACTTGACCTGCAGGTTGTACCTCCTTTCCCTGCTCTCTCTGTCGTCTTAGAACTTCAGCTCTCTGCAGGAGCAGAAGCTTCAAGTACCTTTGATTCGGTTATTATTGCCAGTCATCTGCGGAGACTGGGAGATGAATATAACGAGGACCTGGAGCGGCCTGCCCAGCACATCATTGCCGAGGTGGCTAAGGGAAAGGTAATGCACAAGCACTCTCTTTATGCCAGGGTCTACCCATCTCCTGCAATATGCTGTAGAGCCCCAGCACCTCCTTTCTTAACTGAAGTGCTGTTATGTGAGAGGATGCTTTGTCTTGAAATGGGAGGGGCTGCTCTTGGACAATGGGCAGGGAAGGGGAATGAAGAAGGGGAGCTGTCTGAACAGCCCCAGCCTGTGTTAGCTGACCTGACATGAGCCTGGTCTGAGGCTGGAACTCATCCCGGCCCAGTTTCAATACGAATGCGCATGCACCTCTAGCTCTGAACTCTTTGCAGTCCTAGTTAAATTGGAAACTGTCCCTCCTTCTCCCCCAGCACTATTGTGTGAACTACAATAGCACTGTACAAACATATAGTACATATAGTCTCTGCCCTGAAGATCTTAGTCTGACTTAGATGTACCAAGCAATGCACTGCCCAAGGGGGGTCACCTGCCTCAATCATGGAGCAGAGCAAGCCAGGCCTGGGTAACCCTGTGGGGTTTGAACCAAGACTTATTTTAACAGTGGTATTTTATAAAGCCTCCTCTTGGTGTTTCCAGGTAGAGGAATTTGGAGTCATGGTGCATTCTCTCAGCAAGAGTTGGAGCAGCCTGAATCCTGAGCTGGGCTATGAGAGAGCTTTTCTGGCAGTGTCTGTGAAATTGTTAGTGTACCTTTCCCGGAAAGTTCCAGCTGTGGCCCGTCAAATCCAGCTTGTGCAACTGATTAATGGGAACCGTGAAGTGAGAGGATACATCGAGACCCGTGGTGGCTGGGTGAGTGCTCAAGGATCACTGAAGTTCTTCTGTTGACACTTGTGGCTCTGTTCCTTTGCCAGTCTGCACTGGCTACAGTGTGACCCAGTGTTCTGAGGGCACCATTCATTGCACTTCCAAGGAGGTATCCTAACCCTGTCAGCCTACCTACTCAGCCCTGCAACATGCTATCCTGGGGCATGCCCTGGCATTGCTGGCCACTGACCCCAAAAACACCAGACTGTTCCACCTTGTAGTCCTATGTTTCAGGTGTTGTCTCTGTATCTGAAGCACTGCTGCGTTAAACATCTTGGTGAAATCCTGCCTTCACTGAAGTCAATGGTATGCTTCCTATTGACTTCAACAGGATTTCACTGCTGTCTTAGCACCCTGACAGTCTTAACATTTCTGCCCTAGATAAGTTCATAAGGAATAAAAGTTAATCATATTTAGCACTTTCTAGCTCCTATGGGCTTTACAGACACTTTGTCTCACCGCCTTGTGAGGGTAGGGTTCCCCATTTTACAGCTGAAGAAACTGAGGCCTGGAAAGATGAAGTGACTTGGCCCAGGCCAGAGGGAAGGTTGGCATGCAAGCTGGGAGTAGAATTGGTTTCCCCATTCTGCACTTGGGCCACCTCTCTTACTGCTAGTTCCTTTAACCATTGTTTTTAATTCTTTCTTTCAATTTTTTTAGGAGAACTTTGGAAACTGATGGAAAAGGCTACACTGCCTCCAAGGGAATGAAATGGCAGCTTTCAGTGACTTGACTTAAAACTATTAAACTGTTTTCTGAAAACTGTTTTCCCAGCCATCAGCCTTTCTACTTCCCTCTGCCCTGAAGATCGATACAGTCAGTAATTGGGACACCTCAACATGTAGCTATTCTTCCACACCAGATGTGGCTCTCTTGTTCTTGCACTTATTCATTTATTTACAAATCATTTGTAGGATTGATTTTGTTTCCCTCTAACATAGGCTGTAAATGCAACTTTTAAGTGTGAGGACTCACAATGACACTTTTTTGTTCTGCCAGCTTTGGTGCTGAACTCCTACCCTGCAACCCCAAAGGGAGAGGGAGCCAGAGACGGCTGCCTAGTATAATGCTGGGAAACATGGATGGGCAGGGTGTGAACTGGCTTGAGGGAAAGTAGCTGTGCTGCTAGTTGATTTAATAGGGCAGTTGCCCTTACAGCCTCTCAAAGGAAAGATGTCATTTAAAAATCAGGTTGCAAACAAGTGTCTCTCTCTGTTACTAACACACCCTAGATCACTGGAAGGGAAAGAATATCAATATCCAGTTTGTCATTTTTATGCATTTTATTTGCTATCTGCATTTCTCTCTACTTAGACAATGGCATCAGTTTCACTGGCGTAGAGTTACAGTTACAAGAAGGATTGCTTTTACAAAATTTAAATTTGACAGAAATGTCTCTTTGGGGGATAGAGAGATCTGTTGCCACTCAGAAAACCAGGCAAGAGTTCTGCAGAAGTACTTCGAACTGGATTTGTGACAAAAATCCAATAACTCTGCCATTTTGCTTGTTTTTTGCTAATCTGTAACTAACCCTGAAATCCCCCAAAGGCTTTGCTTTGCTGTCTGTCTGTCCAGGGACACTCAATCTGAGATTTTCACTATTGGTACAGAATCTTTTGCGTGTCTAAGAAGTTTAGGGGGTTTTGCTCCTCTCATATCTGGTTCCCAGTATGAAGTCTTCTCCTTTCTGCCACTGCTGACTCACTCTGGGTGTTTGGGTCCTGTCACCTGGAGAAGTTTCACTAGGAAGTTGCATAAGGTGGAGCAGTTTGGCATAGTGGATTTTTTTTAAAGGCTAATGGAGTTGGAGCCCCTTGACCCTGTCTCCTAGCAGTGATTCCTGGTGGGGCAGGACTAGGTACTCTGGCCTGGATCTGGGGAAGCCTGGCTGGGAAGGGTTGATCCCAAATATACACACAGGCATTCTTTGTCTAGGAACCTTATGTAGGTTTCAGATTAATGTGATGAGCGCACAAGCTAACTGAACCTGTTCTGTGTGCACAGCATCTGTCAAAAGCATTTTTAGAACATAGAGTGCAGCTTACATGCAAAAGAGAGAGTTATAAATGTGACTGGAAACTGTGGATTTTGCATATGTCTTTGTTGCTAGAACAGTCTGTGTATTCAGAGTTTATCAAGACATTGCTTCCTGTATGCTGAATGGTGTACAGAGAAGTGTGGTCTCTTGGGTGACCCAGTGTGCTGGAGGTGTCCAGATGTTCTACTGATAACAGGTCCAGATGACTGCACCCTCCTGTGCCCCGGGGGTAGGCAATATCGCATTGCTGGTGATGGCTTGGAAATTAGACTTCACCAAAGATCATGCGAGTCTCTCTGACCTTCTCTTGGTGGGATGATGGAGGGGGGCACTTCAAAGATTCTGGAAATGAAGTCTTAAAAACAAAATATTTGTTTGTTTTAATCTAAAACCAAAGGATATTTTTATTGTAATGTGCTTTCTAACTGTGTTTGTACCCTGCACTCAAACCCACTCAGAGCAGCCCTGTATGAAACTCAGCAGGTGGTCAGGTAGGATAGATGCTGCATAGCTACCTGCCCTTGTATACAGAAGATCAGCAGAATAATTATAGATGTATCATCCTGGCACATTAGGAGTTGAATCTTGTACTATGGAAAAATAATTTTCCTAGATTCCCATGCAGGTTCCAGATTTGAGTTATACTCATGATCCATGAATAATTTGGGCCTCTTAAATATTTCTTGAATGGGCATCTTTTTTAGTGGACATAAGGGTATGGTTGGGTCAAGCTACAAGCAGGCAGCTCACTCTTAAAGAAGCATGACATTCTCATTTATCAAGGATTTGGGACAAATTTATAATCCGTGGGTACCTTTGATTTTGTTAATACGATTTTACTGGTAGTTTTTTTTTATAATTCAAAGTATCCATATTTTAATCAAATTATCTCCAGGCTTATGGTATATAAAGGAAGAGGAAACAATTGGTACGGTGTCATGACCATGATGTATCACAAGAGCAAAGTATCAGGTTTTTGTAGCAAAGAGCTGCAACTCACTACAGTATTAGTCTTAGGACTCAACTTCTGTTGGTAAATTTTGGTATTTGGTTTTGTTTTTTAAACCTCATGCCAAAACCACATGAGAAAACAGTTCCATTGATATGAACAGAAATGTAAAGCAATTAAAATTTTACACTTAAAAAACTTCAGAAAATTAGTATACCATATGTTAAGAGCTGGGGATCAAAGATTTACTGCTTGGGAGTAAGTATATCAGAGCGCACACTACTGGCAATACCCAGAAGCAGTGTTCTAGAGAGAGCTGCTAGCTTCCAGCAGTGCAGAAGCAGGAAACTGCTTCTGTTTAGTAAATAAGCTTTTTTTTTCTTGATGATAGGTTTAAAAAGCTTCAGTAGAAATGGAAATTGTCTTTATAAATATTATAAAATATTTACAGCAAATAAAAAAAATAAAAACCTACCTAGTCTCTCAAGTCACATTTGAGCATATATTTGTAAAATGCACATTAATAATATTTTAATACCTAGCTTTTATATAGAATTCTACACACGAGCATCCTTTGCTTGACTGTTTGGTAGAGAATTGTAACACTGTTAATTGTGCTATAGAACTGAATGAAAACTGTGTTTACAGTTAAAAGAAACTCACCACTTTTCTATGTCCTGTTGCTCTGAATGATAATTAAAGATGCTACTAGAATAACCAGGAACAACCAGCGCAGAATAGCCCATGGAACTGGGATCCAACTGCTAAGGCAAAAGAGGACAATAAATCATTTTGAGTAGCCACTGTGGAAATACTGGATCTGCAGGTAAAAGATGCTTTTAAGAAACATTTAATACAACAAGCACAAGTTCAACTGGAGGAGATTTTTTTCAAAAATGCCCACGGAATTTAGGAGCGCAAGTCACATTGTTACCATTTGTTTTTCAAACAGCGGTGCTGACTTCTGTTGTCCCATTTGTTGCCCTTACTTCTAAATAGAAACATGGGGATCTCCATAGTGGATCAGAACAATGGTCCATCTAGTAAGGTATCCTGGCACCAGCCGAGGCAAGTAACAGATGTCTTACAGGAAAGTTCAGGGAACCCAGTGAGGCAATTATGGAATATCCTGCCCACCTAGAAGTCTTTCCTTAACCCTGGGCAGTTCAGTGATCAGCCTGTGCCCTGAAGAATATGATCCTCTTTATAATTTATTACAGTCCTTCCTTCTGTAACTGAAAGTTCTCAATGTCCATATACGTGCTTGATCCTTTTTTGAGTCTTGTCAAGCTCTTGTCCTCTCTGACACTTTGATGCAGTGCTCTGACATTTGGATCAAGTTGGCAATTTCATTCCCTATTAAATCTCTTCTGTACTGATTTTCTTTCTATCATGTCTCTTTCCAATATTCCCAGTGTGTCAATCGCCATGGTACCTAGGCACAAATATTCTCACCATGTTAGCTACAGTTTGAAATGTCTTTAGACAGAAATTTCCATTAGGATTTCTGAGAGAAACCCTATCTAACCAGTAGGAACCCACAGTTGTGATGGCTGGTACCTACTCTTCTGTGCCAGGATGACTAGAGGAGTTGGAGCAAGGTGCTGAATAGCCTGTGAAGGGTGTTGAAGGCATCTCAACTGTGAACACTGGGGTTGTTCTTATACAGTTGTATGATTCACCATCTGTAATAAAAACATACAATTGCTTGTATAGAATCCAATGCATATCCACTTGGCATTTGACATTTCATATTCTCCCCTTAAACTACAAGAAGGGCAAAGAAAATAATGTACATTACATTGAACAGTTCTCTAGTTACTTAAGAAAATTAAACCTTCCTGTCTGTTACAGCTAAGGGGCATTCTCCTTTAACTCAAGGGGTAAAGATGTGGTATTTGTGGGAGCAAAATGTCTGACATTCTGTTCCCCATGCTGCAGATGTGCCGGTATTGTTTGCACATGTACTAGGTGTCTAAGGATGAGTACAATAGGCAATATAAGAATGGGGAGACGATACTGCTGTATTTGTAGCTTGATTCCTTTCTGCTTTTGGGGGGTCCATATTTAGTAGGCATAACTTAGTGTGAGAGGAGTTTAACATGTATTTTACAGATTTTTTTTTGCCTATTATTTATTAATCAGTCCATGAAGCTAACACTGAAATAAAAACACTACCTGTTAATTGTAACTGGTACATGCAGTTCTCTTTTGCTGGGGTCAGCACCTCTACTCTTAACATCTGGGTGGATTTGTTCGTTCTGCGAGTTGAAGCTTGGCAGTAATAGCTGTGATTCTCCAGAAGGTCTCCACAGCGAAGCACCAGGTCGCTGCTGTGATGATATTGGTCAGAAAGCTCTTTCTGTACCATGTGTAGTAGACATTAGAGCCTGTGGCTGAGTGACATCTGACAGTCACTGATCTCCCTAGGCAGGATTCACCGGGATGGCTGGTGAGAGTAATAAGGGGTGTGGAGAGAGGCTCTGAAATGGAACCAAGTAGTTGTTCTGGTGAGATGCAATACACAGAAGGGTGTGAAGCACTGTTTGGATTACCCAATCAGACTTTGCTGTAGATATCCCTGTCTAGTTCTAGGCTCTTTCCAAGGATTAGTCTCAAGAGGCCGCATGGCTTCACTGCTGAGTTTAGAAAGAGTGGGAAAGGCAGAGGCATTTACATACTATTGATCCTTGATCAGTGAGTTCACAGTACAAAAGCCTCCATGTGCTTTCGTCACCACACCAGACTGAGATTAATCTCTGGACAAATGTGTGCCAGCTTTGGCATACGTATTTATCTAAAACTGAATAAAATGAGGATTAGCAAGACAAGGTGGGTGAGGTAATATCTTTTATTGGACCAACTTCTGCTGGTGAGAGACAAGCTTTCCAGTCACACAGAGCTCCTCTTCAGGCCTTCTGGATCAGGAAGCATCTGTTAGGATAAGGTGAAGCTGCTACTACATCATGAATTCTGTGATTGAAGGGGATACCATGTATTTTTAAACTTCAGCTCTTCCTCTCATCACTTAAGAAAAGAGGTTGGTTAGCATAGTGGTTAAGGCCCTGGACTGGAACTCAGGACATCTGAGTTTAGTTCCTGGCTTCACCCTAGACTCCATGGGACCTGGGACAAGTCAGGTAGGTCTTGTCTATACGGTATGACAAAGCACACTACAGGGGTTTGAATTCTAAAGGGCACTAACTGGCACAAGTAGACCCTGCTGGCGCACACTAAAAGTTCTCTAGTGTGTATTCATGTAGTACTAGTACTATGTGAATGCACAATAAGGAGCATTACAATTCACACCTCTCTAGTGCACATTGTCGCACCATGTAGACAAGCCTGTGCTCTGTCGGTGTTTTGGTTCTCTAACTGTAAAAGGGGACGGGATTACAGTACCCCCTTTCACTCTGTATTGTCTATTTAGATTGTAAATTCTTCAGGGCAGGGATTGTCTCTTCCTGTGTATTTGTACAATGCATAGCACAACCGGGCTCTGATCTCAGTTGGATATCCTAGATACCACTGGAATACAAACAATGTTTCTGTATAACTGCAGAATACCTCTTGCTACTGAGGTGCTGAGCCACACAGAGCAGCTCTGTTCTTGTTTTGGTGTCATTCTGGCTGTGCTTTCATTAGTACTTTCACTTTTCTGGTTTGGCAACTGCAGTGTTGTTCATTCCCATTTAGCATCAAATGTCTTCTGCAGTTTCCACAGTATGCATCCGATGAAGTGAGCTGTAGCTCACGAAAGCTTATGCTCAAATAAATTGGTTAGTCTCTAAGGTGCCACAAGTACTCCTTTTCTTTTTGCAAATACAGACTAACACGGCTGTTACTCTGAAATAAATCACTACAGGTATCCCATTTTTTTTCAGTCAAGTTATAAAACTAATGAATCTCATGAGACATTACAATGTTTAAAGAATCATTACCTTCAGTTACAGTGAGTTTCACTGCAGTCATATCTGTATATGGCCTTTGTATTCCACACCAATACGTTCCTGAATCATCTTTTACCAGCTGGTGGAGTAGACAGAGTTACTGTTTGTCTTTGCTGTGTTTAAGTCATAAGAACTTAAGAACAGCCGTACTGGGTCAGACCAAAGGTCCATCTAGCCCAGTATCCTGTTTTCCAACAGTGGCCAATGCCAGGTTCTCCCAGAGGGAATGAACATAACAGGTAATCATCAAGTGATCCATCCCGTCACCCATTCCTAGCTTCTGGCAAACGGAGGATAAGGACGCCATCCCTGCCCATCCTGGCTAATAGCCATTGATGGACCTATCCTCCATGAACTTACCTAGCTCTTTTTTGAACCCTCTTATAGCCTTGGCCTTCACAACATCCTCTGGCAAAGAGTTCCACAGGTTGACTGTGCTTTGTGTGAAGAAATACTTCCTTTTGTTTGTTTTAAACCTGCTGCCTATTAATTTCATTTGGTGACCCCCTAGTTCTTGTGTTATGAGGAGTAAATAACACTTCCTTATTTTACTTTCTCCACAGAGTGTGTAAGTGTCAGAAAGTGAATTCTTAGGCTGGACCATGCAAAGACCCATTTCTGCAGAGAGGTCTGTGCAATCTAGACTATGCTTTTAGGTTCTGTGTATTTTACAGCTCTGAAAAATGTTTTTTCTATGTTTTAAATTCGGTGTCCCTTTTTTTCAAAGTTATTAAGTATCCACAGTTCCCTTGACTTCTATTGAAGCTGCAAGTGCTCAGCCTGGATATGACAATATGGAAGATGATACATAAAGCACACTATGTTGTGTATCAGTTAAGGTAGCTGCACATATAACATACCTAACACACCCACCTCAAAAACAAAGAAATTAAAAGCTGTCAGGTAACATTACATACTCTTTGCTACTCTGGCCAGAGATGTGTACATCAGCTGTAACACAAACAGCATGCACCACAACACACTGGGGCCTTAACACTGCCAACCATGCTGGCATCCCCTGCAACAATTTCTCATCACTGCAAACAGAACAGACCTCCCACCCATACTATCTGCCTGGGGAAACACACTTGTTCATGGTTGAGTCAGGGGATGTTGGCAGGTCAGGGAAGAGTTATTGTTGTCTATGATGTATGGTGGGAGTGCTGGCAGTCAGAGGGGTCTGGCTTGGGGGTAGGAGAAGGTATGGACCATTAAATTACTATCACTTTCTGGCTTTTGAGGTTGTGTGTGTGCAGCTGCTTTACACAATCCACAATGTACTGTTTATGTATAAATTCCTGGGTACTCCTGGATATAGAAGTGTCTCCCTCCATGGCTGTGGTTTATTTCACAAACAGCAGGCTCTTCATGAAAGTATCCAGATAGCACAAAAACTGTCAACTTTGTGAATTTCTTCTTACTGCTGAAATTTGGTAAATGTTGACCGAGGGGCTCTGATGTTTCTCACCAAATTTCTTCATCAGATGTTTTGGGGAGCTAGTGGCTGGGAGAAGACCAAGGGGCATGGCTAGAGAACAGGTCAGCGCACTCTCAGAGCTAACAGTTAAAATGTGTACATTTCAGCCATCTAGGAACATTCATGAAGATCCTGTTCTGAAAGTAGCAGTTGCTTTGTTGAGGATCTGCAACAAAGCACAACATGTTATCTATCAGCTATCTGGGGAGGTTCCCCTTTCAAATCCATCTCACCAGGTAATAGCCCTCATAATCACCACACACTGCCCTCCACCCATCTCAGGCATAAATCCATAGTTTCACATACGGGGCTCTGCAAGTACCTCAGTGGGAGAGTTTTATATGCTAATCTACATACAATTTTTAAGTGCTGTATATAATAAAGGAAAGGAATTACTCCTAACCCTAAACATTTCTTTGAATAAAACTACCCCCATGTACTATTTAAGATTCACCTTTCTGCCAAGGTTTGTGTAGATTCACAATGCTATTAAAATGCACATTGACAAAAATGAGACTGTCATAGACAAATTTAAGAAACATGCTATTAAAAATATATGAAAAGAAACCAAACATGAACTACAGAGAAAATTCAAAGGGCCTAAAACTTAACCTATGTGAAATTTCACATCATACTACAAACCTGTAAAGCAAGAAATGAATGGATATACCCATTTCAAGCCATTTACCTGCACTCATGTAGAAAGTGACTGGCACCAGGGAAATTTACCCCAATTTGAAATAGTCTCTTTTTTGCATTGGTGTGGCATGTGTTTGCACCAATGAAGCCACCTCAGTGCAAAACAACCCAGAGCAGAAAAGTCTTGAGTTTGCTCAGGTGTTTGTATGAGATGTGTGATGGTTCAACACTGAAATAAACATATACACACACCTGTGAGCCATGGTTCTCAAAACACATTTTAGAAATTAGCTATGTTGAAATATTTTTCTTACCTGTACATAAAGAAACCCAAAGTACAAAGCAGGTTCTCATCTTGAGTTGAGACCAGTTGCAAATTAGTCTGTACAGGAAATGTCCAGCTCCTAAATGCAACTCTTTGTGAGTTCACTGTTCTTTCTGCCGCCCACTTACAAGAGATTGTTACCAGTAAGTCATGCCTTCTGATGTGGTTTTGAGAAATCCTAACTCCAGAAACTTAGATGACCCCTTCTGTGAACTGGTGATACTGTTCCAGAATTTGGGCAGTTAAACCTCTGTTAGCCTTGTTACATCTCATCCAATCCATCCCCAAAGGCCAATGCAGGGTTGTTCCTACAGTATCTTCTCTGGTATTATGTCCAAAGTTACATGTCTCATGTAAGGAGGCGGTCCATTACTTCCCTATACTGTGCGACACAGCATTTACTGGGCCCAGAATTTACACGTCTCAGCCAACAAACAGCTGGGGGCAGCATCTTCCTACTGCAAAGAGGAACGGGAGTTACTGGCTTTCCAACCATAAGTAGTTTGCTACAAATACAGAAGGAGAGATATTAGGCTTCTGTTTTCGGCCAGACTATCCCTAATGGAATGGTGAACTAAAGATCCATTTTCTGGGATGGAAGCTCTGAGGACTGTCAGTCAAACAGCCTACTTTCCAGGCCCTGCACAGTCTCATAGTGAGTGGCCCCTGTGGATAGTTGTGTAACTTCTACATTCTAATGTAAACCCTTGATCCTGATGTGGCTTTCCAGAGTTCATCCCAGGCCATTTGAAAATGCAGTGACCTCTGAGCATTTCAGGATTTGCTGGAGGAGTCTGGACCTAAGGTGTGATTAATGTGTTTCAGAACCTACACTCCTGGAGAGAGGGCTGTCAAGTCTTTCTCTTAGATGGCTGTTCAGCATAGGGACATTTCCGGTGAGACTGAGAACTACAGATAATGCTGGTGAATGTGGCCAATACTGCCCTGGTTTGCACAGCCAATGCAATTCCCCTTTTTTCTATCTGCGTTATATGGCTCTTTGATCTTAGAGTGGAGCTGACTTCAGAGACGGATATGATGAAGTCTGATGTTGAAGAAAACTGCATAGGTAAGCTTAGTGAGACCACCCAGCTTCCTCTTTCCATAAAGAAATGAGCGCAGTAGTTCACACTCTGAAAAGGAGGCACTAGGGCCCTGAGTTAAGAATCTTGTTTTTTTGTTTTTGACCACACGGGCTGTTACGCACTAATTTCCTTTAAGACTTGCAATGAAGTCAGTAAACCACAGCCTTCAGCAGGCGCTCTCCATGCTGGTGCTTTCCGTTATGATATGCACTTGACATGTCCATCCTCCGCTTGGCCGGACCAGTCTCTCCCTGTCACACAACATGGACCAAAGAGAGATTCTGCTGCAAAACCTGGACAGGGCCCAAAGCAGGAAACTTAACAGAGAGGAGTTTGCAAACGAGTTTTTGGTAAGTCACCTACAGGCACATTTCTGAGTCTAAGCTAATTTTATGGGGAAACTCTCAATTGCTGAAGCAAATTCTGAACTGGGATGTAATGATTACATGTAACACTTTGTTTTTCTACTAAGTCTAGAACAAAAATGGATCTAGAAACAGTGTTAAAGAGAAAAGAGCAGTTTAATAGTTTCCATCCTAAGTGAAGCTGTGTTTAACAATTACCTGATTCGATGCTTCCTGTTTCTTAATTTGCAAATGCACTCGTAGGAATGTAGTTTAATTTTTGCTGCAGGGGGATTAGCTGCTCCACTCCTAATACCACCAGTGGGGGCCACGTCTCTAAATATTTGAAAAAGCCTTTTCCCTTCAGCCATCTATCTGAGAGAAAAGTGTAAACTCAAGTGTATCAGAACTGAAATACCCACTGGGTACCTCAGATGACCACTCAATATGGTTCACACCAGTAACCCATCTTGCCATGTCGAAGAAAACCCAGAAAAGGGATCTGATTGCAGAGAAATTCCCTGACAAATTCTTGCAGGGACTGGTCTAGTCACTATTTCATATTGGCATTTGGGGCCATGGTTAGAGCAGGAAAGAGGAAAAAAGTAATAAACTGGAGGTGTTAAAGAAGGATGTCCGTCCGCTCTCTGCATCACTACGATCCATACTGGCAACTTCTGAGGTCTTGAGCTGTACCAGTTCGCATGGAAACGCACATTTTATCCAACATGAATGCATATGCTGTAATATTTGTTAATCTTTTATTGGACCAACTTCTGCTGGTAACCAAAACAAGCTTTTGAGTTTCACAGAACCTGTTTCAGCTCCATAGAGCTCGAAAGCTTGTCTACATCACCAACAGAAGCTGGTTCAATAAAGGTATTGCCTCACTCACCATGTCCCTCATGTCCGGGAACCAGCGTGGCGAGACTAACACGGCAAGTAGTAGTATTGGCATTTCTCTCTCCCCCTTGAATAAAAGTTCCCTGTTGCTTCAGGTCACCAGCAGCAAAAGCTGCCATAGACCATCTTTGTCCTAATCTACATTTTAGGACCCTTTGGGATACATTTGGCCAGGGGGCTGGGCTCAAGGCTTCCTTGCAGAGTCACATAAGAATGGCCATATTGGGTCAGATCAATGGTCCATCTAGCTGAGGATCCTGTCTTCTTACAGTGGCCAAAGCCTGGTGTTTCCAAAGGAATGAACAGAACAGGTAATCATCAAGTGATCCATCCCCTGTTGTCCGCTCCCAGCTTTTGGCAAACAGAGGCTGGGACACTTCGGAGCATGGTTTTGCATCCCTGCCCATCCTGGCTAATAGCCAGTGATGGACCAAACCTCCATGAACTTATCTAGCTCTTATTTGAACCCTATTACAGTCTTGGCCTTCACAACATCCTCTGGCAGAGTTCCACAGGTTGTCTGTGCATTGTGTGAAGAAACACTTTCTTTTCTTTGTTTTAAACCGGCTGCCTAGTAATTTCATTTGGCGACCCCTAGTTCTTATGTTATGAGAAGAAGTAAATAACACTTCCTTATTTACTTTCTCCACACCAATCATAATGTAATAGTTCTGTTTAATGCACCTATTTTCAAGGCCCCAATCTTCGTCAGCTGGGCATGGGCTTATCAGTGTGGAGGGATTGTCACGTAAATCCAGAATCTCGCGTTTAACAATGACCCAGTCCTAGGAATTTGCAGGAATCGTACTTGGGGATTTACCTAGTTAGTTGCTTTTGGACATACCAGCTGGAGATTGGCCTCCATACTAACCCCACGCTTTGGGTTAGTCCCTGGTGCTCTAGGACAGAGTCCCCACTGTTATTGCTCAGCAAGACTTAGAAACCTCAGAAGGATGGTGATGCTGTCGCAGCCACAAGCCTTCAGCATCCCGGAGGCACTTGTATAACTAGTGACCTGAGTCCCCTTCCATCCTCCCAGGGGAAGGGAAGGGGGCTGTGCATAGCCAAGGCTGCTGGTGAGAATCCAGTCTGCTCAGGTGGCCCCCACATGAGCCAGCCCCCACTATGTCTTCCTAGAGAGGAGTCACTTCAAAGACTTAGGAAAATGTCAGTTGCTCACTGACTATCTCCGGTTCTCAGGTGCCTCTGTCAGAAAGCAGTGATTAATCTGAGTGCTGAGTACCTTGCAGTAACAGTCCAATTGTTCCATGGAAAAAAGCAATGTCACCGGTGGCTAACTTTCCCCACTCGGTCTCTAAAGCTCGTGCTGTATTGTGTGAGGGAGGCTGAGCTATCGGGGGCGTCAGGCCAGGATGAATGTGCTGGTCTCTGGGGAAGTGGGTGTGTAGCTTCTGCACTGCCTGCAATCTGCCAAAAATAGTAGGTAGGAAAGTGTTTTCTCTGGTGCTGGGAAAGGCCTTTCCCAAAGCCCAGGATGGTCCAGACAGCTTTAGATCCTTAGAAGAAAACTGGTAAGGGCCAAACTTTCAAATCTGCTTGCCATGCATGAGCCACAAAAATAAGCCTGTGTCCATTATCCCTGCAAACACCCACTGTGTACAAACAGATGTTTGCACATGCAAATTGTGTAACTGCTGGTGCCAGTGGCAGTACTTGATTTGTGCCCAGATGTTCCATTTGGGCAGCCTCACGCTGAGAAGCTTAACCCTTGCTATTTGCATTTGCAATGTCACAGGTATCAGTCTGCCAAGTTGCCTCACGTCAAGCTCAGTGGTGACAGAAGATGCAGACTAGAAACTAACTTGGCTTGGAGTTGTGGCTTAAAGTATTGGTCCTTCAATGCCAAGTGGCTCTAGTCCCCTTCATTAAAAACATTATCTGGAAGTGGGAGGCAGCACTAAAAGGGGTGCAACCCACAAAGTCCAGCCTTGGGTGCAATCTGCAGCAGGTTTAGGGGAGTTAGAGATCTGGAATCCAGGGAGAACATTCTGCTATTCCCCTGCACTTGGACTTCCCCCTATGTTCCTGTTAATGTGCGTCTGATACGTAAGAGTCCTGTGACTTCTGCAGCCCTGTTACTGACTCATTCTACCCAAATATATGACAATGCTCCTGTCTCCCTCTGACTGTAGAACAACATGACAAGTGACAGCTGTTTCCTTAACTCATCAGATGTTTTAAAGTTAATGTTGACTCTAAAGTTAATTTAGTCTAAAAACTTCTGAATTTCCATGTACAGAATTATTCTCTTGTTAGGGCTTGTCTGCAGCCTCCACACAGCATGTCCTTTTAATCTGTATTGCGAGAGATGCTGGATGGCTTAGGGAATAAGCTACAGGTCTCCAGGTTACTGAGACCCCTCTTGGTAGTAAAGTTATCATTTAAAATTTAACATATAGCAGCACAGATGGACAAGGTGCTGCACTTCGAGTTGAGGGGCGTTGTTCTGTTACCTTCAAGAGGCTTTGGATCAGCCTCAGAGCAAGTAAAGACACAGGCCAAGATTCTCAAAAGTGTCTGGTAATGTTGGGTTCACAATTTAAGATGCCTTCACTGGTCGTCAGAGGACAAGTGCGCCACGCTTTCTGGAAATCAAGCCCCTATGAAATGTGTCAACTTGGGCACCCACAGATTGAATCACACAAAGCCAGATGGGTGTTTGTGGTGAAGCAATATGTAATAAGGTGACGGGGCTATGAGGGCTCCCGTACTGTGTGTAGATCCAGAGGTCTGGTGTTTTATTTACACTAGGGTTATATGGATGAATTTATGAGGGACTGTAGGGAAAGGTGAGTTTTAAGGAGAAAGTGGGAAGTTATGTTTGCTGGTTGCTGTAAGTGTATGTGGCTAGTTGCTATGGAGCGCCCGAAGGAAAGAGGGAAGGAGGCAAACACTGTCATTCTGAATGCTGCCCTGAACTAAACTGTTTAGGAGTGGGATTTGCTCCCTAAAGATCAGTCTGAAAAAGAATTGGAAATAAAATTAATTATAACTCCTTCCATAGTCCTCGTTCCAAAACCCCACACTGCAGATTTCTTTGTCACAAAACACCCCAAATCCAACCAAAATAAAAGCCACAAGTGTGTACAAAAAACTACAAAGTCACTCACCCCATGGAGTCCAGAACAACAGGCCAAAGGGAAACAGGACCATAACAAGTCTATAGTGTGGGCCTTGAAACCAGTCTCCTCCACACCAGCTCATTGCCTCCCTGTGCCTCGTTGCAGCTCTGTGCTAGCTTCACTCAGCCACAATTCAAAGCACAATGGCAATTCCTCATGGCACCACAGGGCCTGTACATCTCCACAGGCAGGTGGACCTGTTAAGAAGGAATCCTTCCCCCTTTTCTGACTGGAGAGCTCTTTGAAACCCAGGTCTTGTAGGTGTGTGGTTGATTGAAGCACGGTGAATGAAAACTTCTTGGGCAGAGTGTTTTCTTCTACCTTTGGACTCTACTGTATTCAACTGTTAGGCTCCCAAATCCTTGGGATGGGGTGGATGGGCTCTGCTTGAGAGTCCTGTGCAACCAGTGGGCTTCATAGCTTGAGAGAAACAATTGAGAGTGAGTGTTGCTGACTTGTTGGCTCAGGAGATTGGTCATGAGATACAGAAGCTTCACCTTCAAGTCTGATTTCAAATCCAACCCAGTTTAGTAGTGATGGAAAGCTCTTACCATCTGATGGCTGTTCAGTGCCGTGAAATGAGTTGGGGTTTAAGTCTGCTTCCTAGTGGGCATGTGTCTGTGTTACTGAAATGACCACCATGACTGGCCTCTTCCTTGGCAGTCTCAGCAGAAGTGCCACAGAGGCTGGTTTTTCCTCCACATCAGGCCTGAAGCAGGCTGGTGCCATGTTTGCACAGCATGGTGTCTGCACAGCATCTGCCCTGGCCCCTGCATGTAAGCAGAGAACTTCAGCCTCCTGGGATGTCTGGCTGGGACTCTTGCTGCTGCTAACAGGCACATAAACAACTTTTTTTTTATTTGGGGATGGAGAAAGAGTTGTTAATAAATAGTAGCTGTTTGAATAATAGTTCTGAGTAATTGGTTTCAGAGTAACAGCCGTGTTAGTCTGTATTCGCAAAAAGAAAAGGAGTACTTGTGGCACCTTAGAGACTAACCAATTTATTTGAGCATGAGCTTTCGTGAGCTACAGCTCACTTCATTGGATGCATACTGTGGAAATTGCAGAAGACATTATTATATACACAGACACCATGAAACAATACCTCCTCCCACCCCACTCTCCTGCTGGTAATAGCTTATCTAAAGTGATCATCAAGATGGGCCATTTCCAGCACAAATCCAGGTTTGGGGGTTGAGAAAACCTGTATTTGTGCTGGAAATGGCCCACCTTGATTTTCATGCACGTTGTAAGGAGAGTGGTCACTTTGGATAGGCTATTGCCAGCAGGAGAGTGAGTTTGTGTGTGTGGTTTTTGGAGGGGGGTGAGGGGGTGAGAGAACCTGGATTCCTGCAGGAAATGGCCCACCTTGATTATCATACACATTGTGAAGAGAGTGGTCACTTTGGATGGGCTATTACCAGCAAGAGAGTGAGTTTGTCTGTGGGGGGGCGGAGGGTGAGAAAACCTGGATTTGTGCTGGAAATGGCCCATCTTGATGATCACTTTAGATAAGCTATTACCAGCAGGAGAGTGGGGTGGGAGGAGGTATTGTTTCATGGTGTCTGTGTATATAATAATATCTTCTGCAATTTCCACAGTATGCATCCGATGAAGTGAGCTGTAGCTCACGAAAGCTCATGCTCAAATAAATTGGTTAGTCTCTAAGGTGCCACAAGTACACCTTTAGTTCTGAGTAATTATTTGTACTGTGACTATTTCTGTCCACATTGATTAAAAGATAAATGGGGCTTAAAGTAGAGCTGCCATACTGGGTCAGACCATGGTCCATCTTGCCAGTGTCCTGGGTCCAACAGTGGCCCTTACCAGAGCGTCAGAGGGAGTGTACAGAATAGGGCAGGTATGGAGTCATCCACCCCCGTCGTCCATTCCTGGCTTCTGGCAGTCAGAGGTTTAGTGTCTCCCCAAGCACGGGGTAATGTCCAACCATCTTGGCTAATACCCATTGATGGACCTATCCTCCATGAACTTATCTAGTTCTTTTTTTAACCCAATTCCACTTTTGGCCACCACAACTTCCCATGGCAATGAGTTTCACAGGTGAGTTGTACATTGTGTGGAAAAGTATTTCCCTTTTTTTAAATTTCATTGTGTGATCCCTGGTTTTGTATTGTATGAAAGGGTAAATAACACTTTCTCTAGTTTCTTTTTCTATACCTTTCACAATGTTCCAAACTCAGTGTTTCCTTTTATTAATGCAATCCCTAAATGTGTGCTCAATTTCTCCAAATTCGCAGTGGTCTGTATGCAAGGACTACATTTACTTTGAAAATGTAACAGAATTGTAAGTGGATACTAGCTCTGACCTTGACCTTCTCCCTTGCACAATACACAGCAGAGAAAGTGGGATCATGAAAGCACTGCTTGCTGGGACTGCAGTCCTCATGGGCTGCACCTCCTTTATTAAATAGGAAGTGTGCTGCTATCCAGTTGTTTGATGCAAATTAGTTGCCTCTCATGAGTTTCTGGCAAACTGCTGGGTGATCCCTCAACTAGAGGGCAAATGCAGAGTTCTGCTCCTATAAACCTATGAGTCGAACCTATTAGTTTTTAGGAGAAAACTACCTTCCAAGTGCATCTTTCCCTTGGGGATGCCAGCTTCTCAGTGCTCCCGCACCAGACCACAGAGCTATTTTTGTCCAAGTGTCATGAGACCAATGTGTTTTGTTTTTCCCCTAATGCCTGATTGGTTAGCCACGCTTTCCACATCCTGTCGGAGAGCAGCCTCAGCTGGTAATTCAATGCATATTAAATGCAAAGAAAAGCTGTGCAGCCTCCCCCTTGCCCATCCAGCATGCCCCAGTAACTGAAGCAGGAACTTTCTGACATGTTCCTTTTAAAGGGGAACATTAGCCTGAGTGACCTTGTACTTTTAGCCCAAAGCTTTTTATTTGCTGTTCTTCATCTCCAAAATCCCAGAGGTAACCACAGAGCTACCATGAAATGGGCTATAAGGGCATAAGAAAGCATCAGCTCTGTCAGACAGGATGGAGGCTCCTCACTCAAATCCTCTGGCAGGCACCCTTGCATTAGTCGCCCCAGAGACTAGACTCTAGGGTCTGCCTGGGGCAGAAATGCCAGAACTAAGGCCAGCATGGAACAGGCCATCATTTCCTAGAATCATTCCATAGCAACAAAAGATCTGCACAATAACACAACTCCAGGAGCAATAGGAAGGTGAGCACTAGACTTCAGGATTTCAAAGCACAGAGGTGTTGGGATCATCCCTCATTGTCTGGTTTGAGATTCAGCAGCATTAATTCCTTGCCTGTCATACCACCGAGCACAGTGGGCCAGATGTTACCATTAAGAAATGGGGGCAGTAATAATAAAATGTTTAGTACTTTTAAAGGCCAGTGTGTAGTGAAGCAAAGGGTGTGTTTCTAACGGCTCAGCCCAGTGAAATCACAAATCCTTTTAGACTGCACCAGCAAAACTCCATATAACCTCTCTGGAAGCAGGGGAAAAAATCCACAATGCAGCAGCCTTACCCTACCAAAGAGAGACTTATTAGAGGTCTCTTGGAGCCATGTGTTGGCTTTTTTAGAATCCTGTTCAGCAGTACCTGCAATTACTTTTCTTCAGTTCCTCCTGTTGCACAGCTCAGTCTAATTCAGGTGGTACCACAAACCAGAGATTATTTGACAAAGATGCTTCAGTTCTTCGCTACAGTGTGAGAAAAGTGAATTGCTTGTCATTTGTTGGAGATAGCTTAATGTCACTATTGTCTGTTGTCTGTTTGGCATCTATGCTGAAAATGATAAGTTTGTACGGCAGAAGTTTTGTGTTCCATATAAATGTATAACTTTCTAAAGAGGCATTTCAAAAGCCTGTGTCAGAGCCTCTAGCGTCCCCAGCTCAGCATGCAGACTTTCTGGTCTTCAAAGAAGTCCTGGCTGCAAAATGGTTCTCGAGTGGCTACTGTTGCTCTGTTTGTGCTAAGTGCCTCGAGAGAGGCCAATCAGGAAAGAATTAATCGTGCAGACCTTGCTTTGTGGTGGTGAGTCTGGCCCCCTAGGGACCGTCAGACATGCTCTCTAGCACTGTGCTGCCTGTACATCATTCGCTTTAATCCGTTCCATTGTTTCACCACAGAAGCTGAAAAGGCAATCAACAAAATACAGATCAGACAGAATATACCCCACTGCAGCGTCTGAGCAACCAGAAAACATCAAGAAAAATCGATACAAGGACATCTTACCCTGTAGGTTGAAAATACCAAATTTGCAAGTTAGGCTTTCTTTCTTACCAGTTATTGTCATACTAGCTTCTCCCTCCTCCCCTGCCCAGTACATACGTGGATATAGACATCTGTATGTAAGCCTAGCATGTATGGGCATGCATACACCAATGTAGGACATGCATACATAAGCACATGCTCTCCTATGCTCATCAGATAGACATACCTGTGCATATATCCATGTGACCCTCCACAGACCAACTCCTAATATGCTTTGAATGCCATGACTCATATTTAAGATGTCACATTTTAATGTTTTAATGTATATACATAGTTGTGGGGATTTGTAGGTTATTCAGTAGGGGAAAATATTTTTTCTTATTTATCAGGTAAGTTGTTACATGAAAGTCTGCTGTATAATGTGCATGCTGTCCAACTTCAGAGAAACCACATAAAGCAAGGCTTAGACAGAGATGTCTCTGGGACACATTAATTCCATGTAAGTTCTTCAGGGCAGAGACTGTCATACTATGTACTTGTACGACGTCTACTACAATGGGCCTTGATTTAAATGTGCTCTAGCTCAATTATAAGATATGGGCTTGATGAAGGAATCACAATAAGAAATTCTATTACCTATGCTGGGCAGAAGGTCAGACTAGATGATCATAATGGTCCCTTTTGCCTTAAAATCTACAAAACTTGGATCCTCTAAGCTCTAATGTGATACAATAAAAACAATAATTACTCCTTTCTCTCTCCCCTGCAGTTGATCACAGCAGAGTGGAGCTCTCCCTCATCACATCAGATAAAGATTCTCATTACATAAATGCCAACTTCATCAAGGTATTGCCTGGTTTGTAGTACATACTTCCAAGTGCATCACACTGAGCTGTGAAAAGGCAGCTCCCATGGCAGTGCTGCATGGAATGAGCAGACAGTGGCAGGCTGATATAGAATAAGTACATACATCTAGAGCTGTACCAGAGTCTGGAGGGAGCTCCGTCCCATCCTTATTGGCTATGAGATGGCTCACCATGGTGGGGGTGATAATGAAATTGGCAGGAAATTAAGGAGACCTTTGAGAACCCTCCATATCAACACCCCTTAAAATGTCCAGGAAGCCAGGCTTTGGTATATGAGAGGTGCATGATCTTGGAGAGGGGAGCAGTTTTCACATCACAGCGCCAAGCTCAGAGCCCTGTGTCCCCCATCAGCTTTATATTCCTTTGTGTGTATGTGTTCAATGGCACGTGACTGTACACTGCCTGCCACTAGCAAAGGCCTCTGACACGACTGCTCAGACAGGAAGCTCTGCACCCACATCAGTGCTGAGACCCAATTACATCAATAGAACTCGAGGCATCTGTGGCCAGCAAGAGACAGGGGCAAGTCAGTACCTCATTCCTCCACCCCTACAGCTTTGTTCGGTTTGTAAACGCCTCTCCCCTTGCTGTGGTTGAAGCAGAGATGTTTCCCTCCATCTGTGCCAAGGAATGTTGCCTAACCGCTTTGTACAGGGTACAGACCATTACAAAGGATGCCAGACCAGGATATTAACAAGTAGGGATATGCCCAACTGCAAAACATGGACCAGATCAGTATTTTGAACATTTGTCACCAAGCTCCCCCGAAAAATAGAAAAAAATTGCTGTTTGGAAGTGAGGGGCGAGGATTGTTCACTATCAGTAGAGAAGGGTAGATTCTGCTAGTCAGCTGTTGACTGGACTGTCAGTCCAACTAGTGATACTGCAGGGGCTAAAACACTTAGCTTATCAGAGAGCCAGACAAAAAACTGAAGGAACTAGTTGTCCTAGTCATTAAAGCACATTAGTCTTTTCATGTAAGTGCAGTACAGTTCTAAATTATAGTTAGCTCTGTCTCTTTGGGTGCTTAGTGCCCATACAAATATTATATTCATATGCAATCTGAATTTCATTTTAGGGGGTATATGGGCCGAGGGCTTATATAGCTACCCAGGGTCCTCTCTCCACCACTGTTCTTGACTTCTGGAGGATGATTTGGGAATATGAAGTCCTGGTAAGGTGCAGATTGGTGCTTTCTGTTATGTATTTTTACAGCTTTGCTATAAAGTCCCTGTGTATTTGTGTTACTGGCTGGATAATGGGTATGTGCTGTTAGTGTTTCAGGGTCATGAGTTGTGCCCCATGCTCACTGCATTTTTCATGAGTCTTTATCAAAAACAGCATGATGGATGAGTATTGTCTCATGACAGTCTTCCATGGGAGAGCTTTGGAGCTGAAAGGTCTCTGGCACCCATGCTGTGAACAGTGCCCAAATTTTGCCTAGCTGAGAAGCATCAGAGTAAGAGAGCCATATGATGGCCCAAAATAATTTTTCTCACAACTGATAAATATCCCTGACCGCTATTTAACTATCCTATCTAAAATCTGCCTTTCTCCCCTGACTAAGAGACATTTAGGCTTTTATGTACTTTATTTTTACAGATTGTGGTTATGGCTTGCATGGAGTTTGAAATGGGGAAGGTGAGTAATGTGGCGGAGCATGGAGCCAGTGTCTTGGTGTCACCAGGGGGAGGAAGAATGTGCATTTCCATTGGGTTTCACAAAGAATTAGTTCATATTTAGAAATCAGTGAATAGTTCATCTCTGGAGACTCCCAAATGCACACGATTTTGTTCAATCATCTCCAAACTGGTTCTGAGAGTGAGATTAGCTTTTGCAAGAGAGAGAGGTCTCTGTAGATCACACACTGTGATGTTGGTGGCTCACTCCAGCAGCCAAGCAGGTGCTTGAATCACCAGAAAGTGGTGCTGTCTCTCTGGAGAAACTGTGTATTGGGAGCCCCAAGGAAGAAGGAGACGAGTCAGCTCAGCAACAAAAGCCAGGCATTTCGAAACAAATAACTGTCCATTGGGGAAGACAAGGCAGGAGACATGGCAGGCAGGTGTACAGACAAATAACTACAGACTCTTCCTGCTTTTTATAATAGAAAAAGTGTGAGCGGTACTGGGTTGAGGTGGGCAATTCCCCACTCCAGTGTGGTCCTTTCACCATCACTTGTGTAAGTACATCAGCCTTTTCCATCCTGCCTAACAAGTGTTCCACAAACTGTGGCACCCTTTATGGAAACCAGTGCCATGTATCTGCAGAAAGTGACTAATGTATTGCTTCTGCAGGAACTGGAGGAAAAGAAAACTGAATATGTGATTCGTACTCTAAAGGTGACACTGAACAATGTAAGTAGGGAAATGGCCAGGCAGGAAGAACATCTAACTGGCTTTACTGCGCTTATTCTAATCAAACGGTACCGTTGTTGACTGCAGGAGATACAGGCTTTCTACAGTAAGCTTTGAAGGAGCTGCCAATATTCCAAGCGTGTTATTTTGTTATTCCATAGTGATTATATACTAAAGAAAGTAAAAATAGCCAAGTTGTCAAACCCTAATTTCTGCAGCTGTTTTAGCTGAGATATTCTCTGGATAAGAAAAACATAGGGCTTGTCTACACTGTAAAATGCGGCAGAGGCGCAGCTGTACCACTTCAGTGAAAACACTACAGTCGAACCTCAGAGTTACGGACTGACCAGTCAACTGCACACCTCACTTGGAACTGGAAGTGCACTCAGGCAGCAGCAGCAACAAAAAAAGCAAATACAGTACAGTACTGTGTTAAACATAAACTACTTTTTTTTTAAAAAAAAGGAAAGCAGCATTTTTCTTCTGTATAGTAAAGTTTCAAAGCTGCATTAAGTCAATGTTCAGTTGTAAACTTTTGAAAGAACCACCATAACATTTTGTTCAGAGTTACAAACGTTTCAGAGTTACAAACAATTTCCATTCCCAAGGTGTTCGTAACTCTGAAGTTCTACTGTACCGACGCGGAGCGTTTCTTACTCTACTTCCCTGAGAACCAGGAGCTGGGTCAAAGGGAGAATTCTACCATTGACCTCGCGCTATTTATGCTGTGGTTTGGTCAGTTTAACTGCATCACTCAGGGATGCGGGTTTTTCACATCCCTGAGCGACATAGTTATATAGGTTTCAGAGTAACAGCCGTGTTAGTCTGTATTCACAAAAAGAAAAGGAGTACTTGTGGCACCTTAGAGACTAACCAATTTATTTGAGCATAAGCTTTCGTGAGCTACAGCTCCGATGAAGTGAGCTGTAGCTCAAGAAAGCTTATGCTCAAATAAATTGGTTAGTCTCTAAGGTGCCACAAGTACTCCTTTTCTTTTTATAGTTATATAGATCTAATTTCCTAGCATAAACCAGGCCTTTGCCTCACTGTTTCCTCTCTAGAAACTATTAGCAGGCAATACAGAGAGTGCCGTGTAAAATGAAGAAGGCCGAAGAGAACATTTGCGGAGTGGCAGACAGGGTGTATGTCGGAAATATAGTGTGAATGGGCCTGGTGGGGTGTAGCACAGACTGCCTTTTTTCATGCCTTTTTGATCTTGGAATGGCCACAACTGTTTGTAGGCTCTGTACCGACTGGCACATCTGAGACATGGGGCTTTCTCCTCATGTAAAACTGACAGAATTCCTGGCCTTAGCTCCTCCTCTTTCTTCTCTTTTACAGGTAATTCGCACTATTTATCAGTTCCATTATAAAAACTGGCCAGACCATGATGTACCCTCCTCCATCAACCCCATCCTTAAGCTTATCTGGGAGATGCGCTGCTACCAGGCAGGTGACAACATCCCCATCTGTATTCACTGCAGGTAAGGAGGTTTTACTGGCAAGGGAAATGCTGTTATTTAGCCCCAAGTGAATGGAACAGATTCTTTCTTTCTGTTTAGGTGGGGGTTAAAAAGCCTGTCACTTTTTAAAGTCTTAGGTCAAATCCCCTGTCTGAGGAGAGCAAGTTCTAAAGCCAGAAGCTGTATCTGAGCAAACTGAATGGTTGGATGTAGAAAAAAAGCTGGCTAATTTGTATGTACAATTATATTTGTAGTTACATACCAAGAAAAATATAATCAGTCCCCATGCATCAACTGATCCCATAGGGTTTATGAAAGGAATTTGTTCAAGTGCAACATGGGATTTTTCATCCTCCTGCAGCTCATCAATCAGCATTGTCTGATGGATGCAGGGAGGGTACTGGTTTTGATGGACCAATACTCTCTCACAATCTGGCAAATCTACGTTTCTGTTGCCAAGGGCAGAATAGCTGCCACATCGGTTTGCAGAGATTGCAATCCTGTGTGGAAGTGATTGTTCTGCAGCGTGCTGTGGGAGTCGGTAAGGCACTAGAGGTGCTGCTTCTAGAGTAACATGGCTGAAATGAACAGGGCAATGCACTGGAGTCAGCAGCCAGCTCCCTCCTTAAGGCATCATTGGAGGCCGGCTCAGGGATGGAACTGATAGGATATATATATGATATATGATTGGGCTGCCTTTGGTCAGAAAATACAGTGCATGGGTAGGCAATGTGGACTTGGATTTGCATCAGTTGCAGAATAACAGTATTGATCCATGAATAAAAACACAGAAGAAATAGAGCTGAATGTCAAGTAATAAGTGAAGACAAAGCCCCTCCTCAAATCTCAGAGCTCCGATTTTCATTTCAGTGCTGGTTGTGGGAGAACAGGAGTTATTTGTGCCATTGATTATACCTGGAAGCTGCTGAAGGATGGGGTGAGTATCTCAGCAGTGCCTGGGATCAGTCTTTTTGTGTTCCTGCATGCCTACCCAGTGCTTGCTTTTTACCCTGGGCTCTTCTGCTCCTCAAGGTGCCTGTGTCTGGCTCAGTCTTTTTTGAATCATATTCCCAATTATAGCAAATTCTCTTGCTGCCTTTGAGTATATTTCACATGCTAATTCTCTCATAAACTCTTTCTGGCCCACAGCGGTGCTGGAACAATTTTTATAGTGGGGGTGCTGAATGCAGAAACCATGTATTTGGGTTGCTATTACTACTTCAAGCCAGGAGGTGCGGCAGAACCCCTACTTCCAGCACCTGTGCTGGCCCAACTCTTTGAAGGCAAAAAGAACAGGAGTACTTGTGGCACCTTAGAGACTAACAGATTTATTAGAGCATAAGTTTTCATGGGCTACAGCCCACTTCATCAGATGCATAGAATGGAACATATAGTAAGAAGAAATATATATACATAAGATAAGTTGGAAGTTGCCGTACAAACTGTGAGAGGCTAATCAGTTAAGTGTCAGATGATTTTAATAAACTCCATGCCCTGTTTCATGTTGTCCTAATTTCATCCTTTCTCTTCCTCCTCCATACTGTTTACTGTTCCTCACAGACTTGTATTCTCTCCACATGCTGATAAGAACCACTCCTGAGGCCTTAAAATAACCTAAAACATAAAGAGCCAATAAAAGCCTCTTTCCTGTTGCTACCCTCCTACCTGAACTGCAGGTCACAGTGCTTTACCACTGCTCTGACATCAGTTGTTAAACTGGCTTTTTACCTGCAATCCTGTGCCTGGCTGCAGTCCTGATCCTCTGTCCTTTAGTGTAAGAAATTCAGGTTTCTAAAACTAGATTATATTTTTACTTCATTGCTTTTAAAGTGAAGTAATTCCTGAATGAATGCCTGTCTCAACACAGGATCCTAGGAGTGGCTATTTTCTGCATCATGGTCACACTAAAATCCATCTAGATCACAGTTCAGAGCAGCAAGAAAAGGAGTACTTGTGGCACCTTAGAGACTAACAAATTTATTTGAGCATAAGCTTTAGTGAGCTACAGCTCACTTCATTGGAGGCAGGTTGCCATAAATTCAGCTTCTCTTTGCACCCCATGGAACTTTTATTTGTCTCTCATGCTGTTGTCAGAGAAGGGGATGCCTCCTAATGAGTAGAAGATGGGACAGGATATGTGTTGATGAATCATTTCCCTCCTCAAAGAAGAAATCACAAGCAGTAAAGATTTCTTGTAACAATGGGGCTGAAGTTTGGATCCAGGTCTGAACTGCATCACCATTTGGGAGTGGTTTTGGTTCAGGCCCATTTCTAATTTCTCATGATCTCTCTTTTATAAGATTGTTCCAGAGAACTTCAGTATTTTTAGTCTGGTCCAGGAAATGCGCACACAAAGGCCATCAATCGTGCAAACCAAGGTATGTTCAGAAAGCTCCAAGCAGGTCATTGCCACTAAATGCTTGCTATAAAACCAGACCCATAACTTCTCTTCAGGGTTTGCAAGAACCAAACTTGTATTGTTACACTGTGGGGTAAGCCCCTGGGTGCAGCAGGCATGTTGCTTTGTATTCTGTAAAACCCTCTCCCAAAAGAAGCTAATCAGGAGAAACCAAATGAGTACATGACGATGTAGCTTACTACTTGTGATTGTCTATGCTGAAACAAGTTACTATCCAGTAAGTGAAGCTGGCTTCAACTGGGATGTATTGAAGAGGAAGTTCAGTACACAACATGTTTGTTCAGTTGCTATTAACACATACTCAAACCTTGACCATTTGAAAACAGCAGCTACAACGCCGTTCTGAGAATTCACGTAATCCCACGACTGGAATTTCCAGCACTGTAAGAGCTAATATGTTGCATGGTTCAGATGAACTGGCTGCTGTCTGAAGTGGATGTGAGTAACGGGGATACCTGCATCTCCTGTGTTTCTTCTGTTTTCTATTTAGGAACAGTATGAGTTGGTCTACGATGCTGTGATCGAACTCTTTAAAAGACAGATTGAAGTGCTCTCTGTCCAGTCAGACTCTGCTGCCACAGAGGTAAGATTTGTCCTCCCAATGCATACTGCCTTTAGCTGTCCTCTTATGGCTGAGATGTGTTAGCTCAGATTCAAACTCCTCCAAGCCCTGCTGAACTGGGAAGTGATTTGCAATAAAGGAATGCAGTTGCTGCTCTTGTATATTTAATGGTTATATTAGGGTTGCGCGAAGGGGCTCCAATCTATGTAGGTGCATGTACGGTCCCCAAAACTGTAGCACCACATGCACATTATTGCATTCATCCTCACCAACCCTTTACAAGGGCAGAAAGATTACAGTCATACAGGAAGTCTGAGCCAGAGATTGAACCCAAATCTCCTGAATCCCAGTCAAGTGCCTTGACCACAAGCCCAGCCTTCCCCTTCATTATGCAATCCCTGTTACAGTAGCAAAATGCAGAGGAGGGCTCCGTTTGCTTTTTTGTGTAATTGTTTATTATAATGAATGAATAAAGTATTGACTTTCCCCAAACTGTCAATCTTGACTGGCTGATTTATTGTAGGCATCCCAGCAGAGCTGGGTCTTGAGGAGGGATCAAAAGGAGAAGAGTGTAGTGTCCTTATGGATTAGTTCAGGAAGGCTGTCCATATTTCAGATGAAAGTTTCAGAATTCATTGGACAGGTGGGCGGTCAAACTGGCAGCATTGGCCAAATGGGATGGATGATGCGATAAGAGGCAAAAGCTAGTATTAACATGTTGCTTTGAGAGATGCCATATAGGCAGCAGCAGCTGTCAATCCAGGCTTGGGGCCCTGCACCTCTTTTATTCATCTCCAGTAGCTTTGACTAGAATCTAACAATATAAAAGAGATCCCGAATTCCCCTGAGAAAAAATCTACTGTAAGACAACAAAACACAAATCAAAGACATACAAAAGGTTCTGCTCCCAACAAAGTAGATAGGATCTGCGCTAGATAATGCCCATTACAGCTAACTCCTGCAAGAAGAGAGGCTAAAATGTACAGTGAAAACATACATGTAAATTCCTCAGCCACATCTTTTCAAGCCCTGTGGACTAGTTCTGATGTAGGATGAAGTGTCTGAGTCTAAAATTGTGTGGTCAAGTCATATTTGAGTTGTAACATCCCAAACAGAGTTAAACACTTCTTAATTCTGACCTTTCTTTGTTATAATTGCTCAGAGCCCTCCACCTCAAACATGGCTTGTCTGGCTGTCTGCAAACTTTCTGGAGAAAAAAAAAAAAAAAAGTATTTCTAAACAGACTCAGACTGAAAAACTTCAGTTACAAGGGGGTGGAAATAGGGCTTACAATGAAAAATATCTGGCATGTTCAGCAAAGGTCTTAAGACTGACTCCACAATAAAGCCCAACTTTCAAACTGAACCCTTTAAAATATGTACCTGAGTTTGACATGCTGTAATAAATTGGTATTTGCAGAGACTTCTCAGCCAGACTTGGTTGAGCAGATTGTGGGAGTCAGCTTCCTTCTCTTGTGCTGTGGACAGTCACATGGTTAGGTGCAGATGTGAGTCCAGGTTGAGACAGAAAGCAGAGAAACACTTGAGTCCGGATGTGGTTTTATAGCTCTTGGCCAAACCTTCTCAGTTGCAGAGACCTGGCTGTCCTTTGAAAACACTTTACCAAAAGAAGGGGATGAGCGCACAACTAAAGTGTCAAAAGCAAAACCAACTTCCACGTAGCCAGATAGCAGGTGGGTCCTAGAAGCACAGCCAGCTGCACAGACATTGCAAACTTTTTGGGGAAGAGTCTGATTCTTGTAAAAACATATGTAATGCATCTTCCAGTAAGACAGTGTCTGTTTCTGCTGTTCCTGCATTTCCATTTCCAAACAATCAATGGTAGGCAGAGGTAGCTGGCAGAGCCAATCACCAGGAATAACAAAGTGAAATGAAACCTTGTGTATTGCCTGCATGCTTCCTTGACAGTCTTGCTATAATATGAGCTAACCTTCTCTTTCAATAGATTCAAACAAACCATCCAAGATTCCAGCCGCTTCTGAGCCCACTGGAAGAAACTTATTCTCTGACACTACCGAGCTGGTAAGGGCAGGTCTAATCTAGACACACATGGTGCGAGTGCCATGTGCCAGTGACTTCAATTCCAGGATGAAATAACATGATGTAATCAGCTGGCGATGTGGCTGTTCTTCTAGCACTTAGATCCTGTGTGTGTCTATAGAGAATGGTCATAATAAGCGCACACAAAACACTGAAACAAAAACAGACACTTTTTTAGGGAGACACGGACATGGTAATTGCCCACAAAGATTCAGGTACCAAATGTCCATTTTATATGGGTCTCTTTTTCAATATATTTTAGAAGGAAGATTGATTTTGATTTGTATCTTCTGTTTTGATCAGGAAAACACTTATTTTGCTGTTTGGTAAAATTCACCCATGCAGAGGGGCTAGTACAGGTTTATTCATGGCTTAAGCCCTCAAAGTAAGGCTCAATCATGACTTCATTGGTCCACAAGCATTGTGTAGGCTCAATGCACAGGATGAGCTTCCCCCTAAAATCATGGCAAGGACTGTTGGGGACTTGCTCTTGTATGGACACTGGGTTAAAACACTGTGGAGCTCTGCTTATAGAGTAATGGGGATTTCTGTGCAGTAAATAGTTCTGCTCTCATATAATTGTACTTTATTGCAGTTCAGCACGAGGGGAACAGGAGCTACATCAAAGTTCTGATCATATGGTACAAGGGGAAATATCACTGACTGATGCGTCGAGCTGTAGGCCCTCAACAGTACATGACGACTATGGGCACAGTGTTTCTCCCATTAGACAAGCCCTTTCTTCTGGGGCCTTGAACTTCAGCAGCAGCAAGAATGCAGGTGCCGCTGTGAAATGGGACACTCTGCTGTCTGGGGAACCACTCCAGAAACATCACAGCTTAGACTTGAGCAGCAGTTTTTC
The DNA here is from genome assembly GCF_015237465.2 of Chelonia mydas. Classification (NCBI taxonomy): domain Eukaryota; kingdom Metazoa; phylum Chordata; order Testudines; family Cheloniidae; genus Chelonia; species Chelonia mydas. The sequence goes on from NC_051261.2 coordinate 1,406,989, forward strand.
TGAGGAGCTTCCTCTGAACCTGAAATCTACAGCTGCATGTAGGGGAAACCCTAGTGTCAAGGTCCCATTAATACAAACCAAATCAACTCCCTTTGAGTTACTGCAACAGAGAGACACCCAGGAACTGGATAGAGGGGATGCAGTACCCTCTTTGGACCCCTGGCTACCAAACTCCTGCAGTTCTGTGGGCTTTGAGGTTAAGAGGCAGACAGACTTTTCTTCTGTTGAACTGAACCATTCAAGCAGACTGGCAGACGCTGCCCCGCGGCACATGAGCAGTGGCCCACATCCTTCCTCACATTGTTGCTCGGCGGAAGATCCTTACTTTTCTTCGCTCTCTTCAGATGATCCAGGATCCCCGATGTTTATTGACTATTTTTCAGAGCTGTATGAAACAGTTTCTCTTTCTTTCCCTGCTGCAACTTCCACAATCCAGCCCTTGGATTCTACCATAGCCAGTCCTCCAGTGACAACATCTCTGTCCCAGCATGTTCACCCAATGGATGGTAGGCAGGCATCCTTGCAGAGTAAGCTGTGTGGCAGTGTTGCCACCTGAGCTCACTTATTCTGGGGTCTTACCCTGTGTTGTGTGATACCTTTTTGAAATTCACATAGGATTTTCCTGCAGCCTGTTCTGTTTCCAAATCCAGAACTCCCACTCAGTTGGACAAAAAGAAAAGAGGTACCTGTGGCACCTTAAAGACTAACAAATTTATCTGAGCGTAAGCTTTCGTGACCTACAGCTCACTTCACTTCAGCTGTAGCTCACGAAAGCTTATGCTCAGATAAATTTGTTAGTCTCTAAGGTGCCACAAGTACTCCTTTTCTTTTTGCGGATACAGACTAACACGGCTGCTACTCTGAAACCTGTCAGTTGGACAAAGGACTCAAATGTTCCTTCTGACTTCAGTAGAAACCACAACCAAAGAGTGGTGGGTAGAACTGGGCTTCAAACTGTTGATTCTGCCTCAGTTTTCCATAGAAATTGCCATAATTTTCTGGGGTAGCATGACCATCAGAATCCCTCTAATACTTCTGCTCTATGCTACCATGTCACCTCAGGCTGTGACCTCAGCAGATATAAGATAACCAAGGTTGGGTTTGGTTAGTACTTGGATTGGATCACTCCACGGAAAACCAAGGGAGCTGTCGGAAGTGGTTTTAGTGACTCCTCTAAGGATCCCTTCCCTCAGTCATTTAAAGATTCCATAGCTGTTTCTGAAAGAATTCTGGATGGGAACCCTGGGGAAAACACTGGCTCTATTGTAGTCAGTGGCAAAACTCCCACTGAGATAAATAGGGCCAGGATTTCACTCCTGGTGTCCTGGCTGAACTTAAGCCTGAAAAGTTACATTCTGCCCACATAAAGTTTACTCCACAGTTTCCATTGGGTACAGGATTGTTCTCTTCATGTCCAAGTCAATGGTATTAGTGCAATATTTGTCAGTTACTTTGGAATTGCTGTAGGTGTGGAGTAAAAAATAAATAAAACTAAAACCATCTTTGCTCTGTTCAGGCTCTTTAGGACCCAAATGTCAAAAGTGCTCTGAGGTCCCTCCATCATTGGAAATTCTCCAGCTTTCTGTGGGATTTCAGACCCCTAATCCCCGACTGAAGGTGTTATACTGGAGTTTAGGTTGGAGTAGCTACCAACACAACTGCCACCTATTAGTAACAATGTTAATTTTAAGTTTATGCAGGTTAACATGCATAGGAACTGATCCTGCTGCACAATGGGTGTTCTGTTGCTGACACAGGTGAAAGCAGGCACACAGTTTTATAATTATCTAGAGCAAGTGGAAATCATATTGGAATATACCTAGATTTTAAAAATAAAGTTTTAGAAGATTTTGATCACAATCTATGGTGCCTGGTTGGGTAACAGCAGCCAGGGCTCAAGATGGATGGGATTCAAGCTCTGTGGATTGCTTATGGGGGTATCCCTTACAGCCTGGGAAAATGGGGATGATTTTTTTCTTGGTGGAAGATGGATTGTCAACAATTGGTTTATATTAGATGTTTGAGTTGGACTAAATGACTTGGGTGAGTCAGTTCTCAAGGCTGCACAGCTTTGTAGGGACCCTTCTTAGCTGTGTATTGTGGTAATGGTAGGACTGTCCAAAGAAATCCAAATAACTGTCCCTGTCTCTTTAATTAGAAGCTTCTCCAGATCCAGACGATGATGTTCCTCCCCCTCTGCCTGAGCGAACCCCAGAGTCCTTTATTGTGGCCAATGAAACTGGTAAGTGCAAATATTGAAGTGCTAATTTAAGAAGTGCTGAGGTGACAGTTCTGATGATTTGCTCAATGCTTGAGTCACAGAATCCAACAACGAATTACTTGGGCTACCCAGAAAGTGAAAAAAATCCTGCTTGCATTTAATTCTTTCCAGGTCAACCTCCATTGGCAACGTCAAACCACCAACCTGTACCAAGAAATATAAACATTGGAACCTCTTCAGAATGGAGTGGGGTGTCTCAGCCAAAGATATTTGATGACTCAGTAAGACTGAGACCAAGTAAGGTAACTAAAGTGATGTTTTTATCTCTTCTACAGCAATATTGCTATGCAGATCCCCATGTAATGCTCCCTGCTTCTGCAAGGAATACACCAGTCTGGATGGCATGTGCTTTTCTTAAACTACTGCAGATTTCAGATTCAGAGTTCAATCTTCAGAAGTGATCTTAGTTGAGGCTGTCATGACAAACTACTAGGGTAGTAGCCAATGTGGTTTAAGAGAAAACATCAGTACCACTAGCCCCCACATTAATGTCTACAATCATAAGGACCAAAATACATTCCAGAGTTTCACTGGGGATGGGGAGAGGAGACAGTGCAGAGGGAGACATGAGTCACTCAGTCACTGTGTAGCCATCCCATCAGCATGAAAGCAATGAACTGGGATCCTATATTAATGTAGCTAACATAGAAAGATGTTTAAAAATATACCCAGCAGCAACCTGTAATGCAACAGATGTGAAGTGGCAAACAAGGACTATCAGGAAATTAGGAAACTTAGTTACGAACAAATATTTGGAGATTGCCCTTTTGTATTACAAGCATAAATAATGATGAACCTGCCTAACCAATTAAAAATAACAATGTTCATTTATATAGCACCATTCTTCCTGCAGGATCCCAAAGCTCTCTACAAGAGCGCATCTTCACTAGGAAAAAAGGTGTGTTTTTAACTTGAGATAGATAATACAAGGTAAAGTAGCTAGTAGTTTTCACATGAGTTCACAAGTCAAGGTAAAGACAACTGGGGAGCCTAGGATTTACTTTAACCTGTTAACTTGTGTTAAAACAACCAATTTCCCTAGTCTTCACTAGCACTTAATCTTGAGTTAGCTAACTTGAGATAAACACACACCTCAAGTGTCTACATGGGTGTCACTAACTCACCCCTGAAATACAGCTAATTCTGGGGTGGCATAGTAGCCAAGTGAAGAATAACTTATCTGAAACTGCAGGGGGAATTTAGGAAAGTGGAATGTGATGAAATTTGACTAGGGCTCCACTATTAATTAACCCCCTTGTGAAAAGTGCTCTAGGATATTTAATGACATAAGTGACCCGAGCCGCCAGTTTTACATGTGTCTTGGTATTTTATGGGGTCCCCTCATGGACGGTGGGTATAATAGGCCTGGGGAGACTGCTGTGGCAGCAAAGTTTTAGCTTTATTATGCTCCATGCAGGTTCTGGGGTGGCTGAGGAGGCGGTATGTGCTATTCAGCTTCTCGAGTTCATCAGTAATCTCCCTGGACTCCAGAGATTACTGATGAACCCAGGAAGTTGAGTAGCAAATACCACCTCCTCAGCCAACCCAGAACCTGCATTGGGCATATCAAAAGCATCTTCGGGAAGAGATACTTTTCCCTGGGGCAGCTTGGAGTCTGGGGAGGAGAGGCGCGGAGTGGCTGCGGCTGGCCCAGGCACCTCCAGGCAGGTTGTGGGGAGCCTCGGGGCTTCAGCCAGCCTGTGGTTTCTCCGGCCAATGAGGGGAGGCGCTCCGGGCTTCTCCAGGCCGGGTGGGGCAGGGGGTCTCGGGGCTCTGGCTGCAGAGGAGATCAGGGGATCTCGGGGCTCTGGCCACAGGGGGGAGGGGTGCATGGGCAGAAGGGGCGGAGCTGGGGGCTAGCCTCCCTGAAGGCGGGTTCCAGCCACCACCCATGGGTCCCCTTCACAGTAGCATCCGAGGCACCGGTGCTACAGCGGCAGAAGAGGTTTTTCCATTGCTGTAGGAATTCCACCTCTCCATGCAATAGTAGCTAAGTCAATGGAAGCATTCTTCCATCGACCTGGCTGCATCTACACTGGGGGTTAGGTCTGCATAGCAATGGTGCTCGGGCATGCGGATTTTTCCTACCCAAGTGCCATAGCTATGTCAACCTAAGTTTGAAGTGTAGGCCAGGCTTGAGTCCTTCCCAACCATGAATGAATTTATTCTCTCAGCTCCCACATGAGAAGGGAAAATATTGTTGCTGCCATTTTAGAGATGACGAACAGAGACTGACAGAGTTAGTGACTTGCCTAGGGTCACACAGGGAGACTGCAGAAGAACCATGAATTGAACCCCCCAGCCAGTGTCTTAACCACAAGATCATCCTTCCTCTGAAACATAGATTCAATTAATAACAAGAGTATAAGAAATATAGAACTCATCTTCCATTACATTAGTAGGAGGTGTATGTATGTGGGTGTTTCAGTGATTGTAACAACATCATTTCCTGTTCATTGCCTACTTGCTCACAATATAAAGATTCGCATTTGGCTTTTGGAATTTCAGGTATTTTCCCTTTTTGTTTGTTTCCAGAGTGTGAAGCTCCGGAGCTCCAGATCAGGTACAGTTTATCTTGATGTTACGGTCACTGAGTCCATTGAGATAACTGTCTGTTTGGTAGTTAACTCAGTAGTGTACTGTAACTGTACCAAACTGTACTTTGTAAAAGTCCCTAGGCTCCATGCCCAGAGGAACAGCTCTGTTGTACACATGACGAACTAGTGCATCAACCAAGCTAGTGTTAGTTTTTATATCTCCTAATCAGCTGGTATCCTTTTGTGCTACTGTTTCTTTCAGTCTTATCAGGCAAACGAGTTGCCATTGTTTCCTTCTCAGACTCTTTATTGCCTTGGGAACATTCTCTGCCATTCTCTTGGGAATGGGCACTTGTAAATTCTCTTGGGAAGGATTGTAGATTTATACTGATTGCATTACTGTGGTCACCATAGGGGATGTCAGCCCAGTCCAGCTCAGCACGCTGATATGGGAACTGGACTGGATGAGCCACACTGAGAATGCTACACTCAAGGCAGACTGCAAGGAATAGGGCACACAATCATCAAAACTGGCAGTTTATTCTATAATTAGATTCACCAAGCCAGTAACAAAACAGCTTCTATAATAACATGTTGGTCACCAAGAAGCCAAATAGTCCCTTTTAAGCATTCTAGCCCTTGACTTCCATCCAGACAGCGAAGTCTAATATAGTGAGTGACTGGTTACTGAAAACCTGATTCACCATTATGTGAGGTTCACCAGTTCCAAAGGACCGGACATTGATTCCCAGGTCAATGAGAGTCTCAGATCTTACCTAATAATCATGCTGATGTCAACCCTTTTGTGACTAAAACTAAAGGTTTCATAATAAAAAGAAAAGAAATGCAAAAGGTTAAAAGATCAATATACATACAAATATGTGTAAAGTCCTTAGGTCAGTTTCATAGCAGAGAAGGTAAGGCTGCTTATTTGTAAAAGTCTTTCTGGAATCAGTTTAAAAGATTATAATCCAATAGGCAGGCAATCCAGGTGTAGCATCTGCTGAAGCTCTTCCATAAGAATTCCTAGGTAAACTCGGAAACCTCAGTTTTATGGCTTAAACCTTCCCTGTTAAAGTTTAAGCAGAACTGAGATGAAAAGGATCAGGCCTGAAACTTCCTTTATAGTTCTCTAGCAAGCTGATAAGCCTCCTCACAGCAATTGTCACAGCAAGACCTTCCCCCAATGAAGAATAGGCAGTGCAGACTTTTGCTCTGAAGCTAATCTATTTCCTAAGCATACACAGGTAAACCAGTTGCATTCATTCACATAAGACAATTAGACAGTAGTTCATTATAGCATAGATAGTTAAGCTGAAGACAATGTAAATAGTATTAGTTTCCTGCATTATCTTGCATCTTTGATCTTAAGGTTTACTGAACCATCTGCATGCCAAATATAATGCAATTAAGACATGAAAGGGAATTAGCATCTACAAACTAATCTGGTTACATTGTTAAACTTCTAACAAGATACAGATAAACACAGACAAATACACTTAGCATCTATCCTTGATAAATGGGTTAATGATTGCTGGTCTAGTACATCTTGAAATTCACATATAAGTACGTTGTCTTTGTTACATTTCAATGCCTCTTAAGTTGTCATGTGTCATACCCAAGTTGACCAGTCTGACCGTGTCACACAGGATTTAAAAAAGCTAATAAGCTGTATTGTTTTGTTTCCCTTGCTTGTGTCACACTTGATATGTCAGAGAAACAACGGGATCGCTCTTCCTCCCCTCCTCCACTTCCTGAAAGAACCCCTGAGTCATTCTTTCTTGCCAATGAGGAGAGTAAGTAGTAATGTCTTCTTCACTTGTAACAGAGATTTAGCATAATAATTTCAGTTAAAGGATTAACTGAAGGAAACAAGACCAGGTATCCAAGCAAATAAAATCTCCTCCCTGAAAAACCTGTAGCTAACTGAATAAAGACGATTCCAGAAATCAGAGATGGAAGAGTCTTGGAGTTCCTCTCTAATCATACCCTGTCCCCCACTCCTTGCTAGTTGTACTTCACAGTGTATTCCTGGTCTAGCTTTAAATATTCCACATAATGGTGCTTCCACTACTTCCCTTAGGAGAATATAATGGATGTAAAAAAAATTGCAACTAGGAGATTTGCTCGGCAGATTACAAACAAAATGGCAAAACATAAAAAAACCCCACCAATTTCAAGAATTGCTGCATAAAGAGACTGTAAATATAACACACAGAATGCTTAGAAATGAAGCAGGAGGATGTGCATGTGGTCTTCTGGAAATGTTTTGCTGTGTGTTCTTTTCTAGGTCTGCAGCCTACTGTGAGGACTTCCACTAGCAACCCTGGGGACTCGGGAAATAAAGCTTCTGAAGAGTCATCAAAAGAGTCTGTAAAATGCTTCAGGAGGAGTAAGGTAAAGATATCTGAGAGAGAAAAAGGGAAGAAAGGACAGTTCCAGCTTTCCAGCTACGGTAGCTGTTATTTTCTTAGCACTTACCTCATGTAGATGACAGGAGAAAAGAGTCCTGGGTTTGAGACTTCTTGTATTTATGACAAGAGAATGCATTCAGGCAGTATATTCTGTGGTGACACTGCAAACAGAGCTGCAGGAAAGAAGAAAAGATTCACAGTTGACAACAGGAACAAAACCAATCTGTCGAGCTATGTAACTGGCTGCCTAACTGCAATCAGTTCTCCATGTACCATGCCAACTCTTCTCAGAAAAGCTGCTCACCTAGGGCCTCAACTCCCAGTTAAGGGACAGACTCCACTCCTCAACAATCCCCATCTCAGGTGCTACTCTAGGGAATGCCCTCATTTAGCCTTTGAATGTGTTTGCTGCAGGGAAGAGTTATTGAGAAAAGTATAGCTTGAACAGCTATAACTGTACACTCTGGGAAGTTTACATTTTGGCTGAGGTAAGCCAGCAAACAAAGGAAACTGTAGGATTCTGCATTTGTGACATGATATATGCATGCTGTTTTGCATGGTTGTTCAGCAGTGAATTCTCTTCACTGGTAGGCACTGATCTCCAGCTTGATGCAAATGGTTCTCTCAACAACAAAATCTTTAATTTAAAAACTTTTTTTTTTACAGAGCTTGAAAATTTTACGTAACATGAAAAAGAGTAAGTCTCTTGATCATCAACAAGTCTGTCTGTCTGGTGGGGTACACGTAATGTAGCAAACAGATCTGTTACTTTTTTAGGACCTGAACCAGCAGGATGCTGAGGCTCCTTTACTCCTATTGCTCTTGTTTGGAGCTGAGGGTACTCACCAGCTGACTGGATGAATAATCTGTTGCTCTTCTTTAATACCTTTCTTTTGGACATCTCAATGCACTTAACAGACTGAATTAATTAAAGATCTATATGTCTCAGTGTAGCCATTATGCTAATGGGCTCACTCAAGATCAAGGTTGCTAGTGTATATGAAATCAGCGTTGGCCTGTCATCCCACTTCCTGTGCATAGAAATTAATCAATCTTTTGGCTTGTTTTGCCCAGCCTTTCCCATGCATTCTGAGGTGTTGTCATATGAAAAGTGTTACCTAAAACTGCAGGCATCCTAACATTTGATCCATCTACTTTTAAATTAGTCACAGCCAAAAACATATTGTAAAACAAATGTGTTGATTTAATGTAATAGCAAAGCATTTACCTGTAGCAGAATTAAGAGTATTATTAGTATTTATATTATCACTTCATTTGCCACCATTTGAAGGACTAGTGTAGGGTCTGATCCTATACTATTCCTCCAAAAGTAATTCTATCAAAAACAGTATGACAGCTTGTGTAAGTAAGGTTCTGCAAGATCAGGCTCCATATCCACAGAGATATTCTCTTACTGAGCACTGGTTATGATGGACAATTCTCTAACTGCAGCTGCCAAGACAGTCTGTCATTCACAATGCTCTGTTATCCCATTATGATGGGCACTCCTAGTCCAGATCCTTGTCTCGGTTCCATTTGCTTTCCATCACTCTAGTAGCACAAAGCAGGTGGAAAGCTGCCTTAACAAACTGGTTGTGGATTTCCTCCAGCACAGGGATATTCCCAAGTGGCATACAGCCAGAGTATTCCGTTCTATGTCATTCCCCCATCCTAGCTCTAGAGTAGGAGGCATGTTGGGGTGGTGACCTGAATGCTGAGGTACTCTAGGAATTATGAGATGGCATACCAGCCTGGGAGACTATTGTAGTGGATGCAAATTAGAGCAAACTCAAGGCTACAGTAGATTATGCCATAGGCTAAATTGGCCCCATGACTGGGTGGGGGTAAGGAAAAGCAAAGACGGCATACAGTCACATTTGCCTCTGTCTTGGATCTTGCAAGGAATGCAACTCCCTTCCGTGTTTCATACATTAATAAGGAATTTCTCTCTAAGATTATATGGTCACTTTAACTCCATGCTGAGTCTGTGAAATTAAAACGACTTGTTTTAAAACTTGGATAGCTTAAAATTTCAAGTTGACTCTGAGCAAACAAGATGCCCAGTGTATTGGACTATGACATCTTCATTATTCATGCATGCCCATAGATTAAAGTAACAATCTGCATATAGCCTCCCCTCACAGGAGGTGAGAAGGTGTTTATTTGTCTCTGATATCTAACATTTTTAGGCAATTAAAGTGGCCATCTGCTGCTAAAGTTTTCTTATGTGTTTCTAGACATCTGTAGCCCATCTTCACTGGCAAAACCACCAGAATCTGCCCAGTCAAACCACTCCAGCTCTTTCCTGAGCTTCGGTATGTTCTTCACATCATTCCTTTCTATTTGGACTTTTTGCTATGTTAACTACAAAGACTTTTAAAAGACTAGATAGAGATATGGAGCCCAGCTACTAGCTAGGGCAAGGAAAGTGACATGAATCACCAAATGGGTGCGTAAGTGTATGATGCAAAAGTAATTTTAATATGTGCCTTAATTATGATTGCAAACACTTTTTACCAGGCCCTGCAGCAATTGCCTGGTGGTCTGTCATTTTATTGCAAACGCGTGTGCATAAAAATTAAGACTACAGATTTGTTTAAAGCTGAAGTGACCTTATAACTTAATAATTTTAAAATAGTTTATTTTTAATATATATATTACTTATTCATAAACTACTTATGCCTTATATAAAGATAAAATTAGACAGACCAGAAACCCTGTAACATAAATATTACTTGTGTATCAACACACAGGGTGCACATACAATGAACATTTAGCTGCTCTGTGGCAAAATGTTGCACAAGATAAATGTGGCAAAAGAGGCAGCAGAAGATACAATTTAACTCTTCCACATTGAAAGGCTAATGAGAGTGGCTGCTGCCTAATGTCATGTACTCATGGACCAGCAAAAGCTACAGGATGTTTGGCATAATCCTATTGATATGCTGTTAATATGCTTGTTTCAATTATCCTGTTTGCTACCAGACATCCTTATACAGTACTATTGTATTCTATTATTTGTAGGATAAGAGTTGCTACAGCTAATCTTTGGAACTCACAAGCGCAGGATATTATTTAAAACCACATAGATTTTCAAGATTGAAGAAGAATTTGAACATTCATGTGAAAATGGCATCCACAGTCTCACTAGCTAGACTAAAATTAAGAGCTATCAATTGTGATGTCTCATATGCTGATCCCAAGCTGAGATCAGAAAGAAACATCCTTCCACAGTATAGTATAGCACAATTACATGCATTTATGTTTCAAAAGCACCCAATATTGGATGCTGTTGAAGACAGCATATTGAATTAGATCATTGACCTGACAGTACTTTTGCTGAGTAAACTTAATATTACCACAAACTTTATGAAGTCAAACCCTGACACGGTTTCTAGGTTATGAGGTGCCTTAATATAACTGCATGTGCATAGTAGTTGTCTTATATAAACATTATCATTCTTTGTTTAATATCATTATATTCAATTAACATGACTAAAGTAATATACTGCATATTGTGTAAAATCCCAAATCTCTTCAGAAACAAATCTCTTATGGAATTATATGAGCAATGTATAAAATATAGGTAGTATATTTACTGTATTCTTGTAATATTTTGTTTTTACTCCCAGGCTTTACAAATCGATTTTCAAAACCTAAAGGACCAAGAAATCCTCCACCATCTTGGAATATTTAATTCAACTTTACAGATGCATGTGGTTTGCAATACTGCAGATTTGCCATATCCCTCCAACATGCTGCACGTGCTCTTCACATTACAGAATTGCTATCAGAACAGTAGCACTAAAAATGATCTTCTCTGTATAAAGTCTGGTTGTGACCAGAGAATAGCATACAAGCTCTCCTAAATGGTTTTTGTATAAAGAGGGATGCACAAATGCACATAAGCTGCTTTACCCTTCCAGTTAATGTAAACTAAAAACATATCTGGATGCAAACTAAAAACATTTCAGGGAAAAATGTTTTCCTTATAAAACTGTTTCTGAAAACAGGCTAAAAATTTTTTGGAAAATTTATATCCTTTTTTTACAGTTTATTTATTATATGACAACGGACCTGATTCTCCTGTCACAGTAGTAAGTCCCAATTAAGTCAATCAAGTGACACCACTGCAAAATGATGGTCCAGAGCCTCCCATCACTTAAGCACATGCATAACTTTACTCATATGTGTAGTCATAATTAAAGTTATGCATGTGCTTAAGTGTTTGTAGAGTCAGGGTCTAAGTGAGAATCAGGCTCTCAGATTTCAGAACTCATCTATTTTCTTAATGATTGTATTAACATTATGATTATTTCCATTTGAATTAATCAGATAATTTATCTTTCTAAGTTTCCATCCAAAGAGGAAGACTAAGATGCTGACTGTTCATTTAGGAACCAAACTTGCATGTGTAAACACTGCATAATCTATTGAAAAAATTCCACATCAAGCAAAATTTAAGTGCATGATAGTTTGGGCTTTCATGGTGCAAATTTTAATGTGTCTGTAACTTGCCTAAACAATGCAACACAAAGTTCCATGCTGACAGCTGGCACTTAAATCCCCAACCTGAACACTTCCCCCCTAAAATCGGAAAGCTTGTTTTCTTGCTAATATATGGGGTCAGATTAATATGTTTTGCTCTCTTCCAGAAAAAAAAGCTGATTTTTGGAAACAAATACTGCAGGTATTTTTAGGGCCACATATGCAGTCTCTGGTCCACAGCAAAACCCAGTGATGAATAACAGAATGTACAGAACTCATTGACATCAAGTTGCTTTGTGGATCAAATGCTGAGTATACAGCCCTAAAAGTACCTGTAGCATTTTTTTTTCAAAGTCAACTATTTTCTAATATAGCAAAAATTACTGAAACCGTATGTCTAATTTATGATCAACTCACTGTATGTATTCCCTAGTTATCTCGAAAGTGCTAACGCCACTGAACTAAATTGAATCCCTTTGTTTTGCACCTTTTACACAGAGAAGAGCTTACTCTTTACCAGCTGAAAGGGTATGCTACAACCACAGGCAGTTTGGATGTAACTGGTTTCTGATAAGGGAACTCCCAAGTACTGTGACTTGATTGTCATTTAAGCTGATTCTATGTTTGGGACAAGCATGGATGGGAGGAGAACAAAGAAGGCTGCAAGACTTCTTTGTGCTCTTCTAATTTTGGGACAGCTGGGGCCTGCTTGACCCTCCTGTGTAAACTAGAGCAGCCTTAAGACAATATAAAAAATGATTCTGGTATCAAATCGGACAAATTAAATTGACAGCTAGCCTTTTAATTTTAAAAATATTGACAAAGTAATAACTAGAAGTATGACATAAAATCTCAGTGGAGTATTGAATCGGTGAAGCATTTTATGATGTGTATGAAAGATGCTATACAAAATAAAGTTTATTTATCCAGCATACCAGTTTTTATTTTTTATTTTTTTTACAAGTTTAAAGAGCACTGAATATTGCATACTTATCTTTAGAGTGCCTTGCACCATTGCTGGAACTGTATAAATAAAAAATAAAGTATAATTTAATGTTTATTGAAGTGCCAATAGCTAGACTCCCATTACTAGTATTAAAGTCATATGGATAGGGAGCTCCATCTATGTGAAAGCAAAAATGTGAGTAACCAAACAGATTAAGGGCTCATTTGTATCACAAACACAACTGAGTCAATTACATTAGTTACACATAGTCATGGACATTGCAAGGCCTTAGCCTGCTTACGTAACCAAATTAAGTCCCATCCATTTTACAAATATTCAGTGTTTTGTAATTTTATCCCTTCATTTTTGCTGTAATGTAGATAGGCCTTTACAGAAAATCAAATCTTCATTTTTCATTTGTGTTCAAAGGATAGAACCACTCCTCTTATTCCCATAGAAGTTATTTTTATAATTGTAGCGCCTAAGATCCCTAGTCATGGACCAGGACCCCACGGTGCACTGCTAGACACTGTACAAACACAAGACAATAATATGGTTCCTTCCCCAATGATGAAAGATGCCCTAATCTAATACAAGAGACAACAGCTGGATACAGACAAATGGAGGATTACAAGGAAACAATAAAACAGTATTGATAGCATAATGGGCCTAATAGTTGTCAAGTCTTTCACAGACATGATGGCAAAGGAGAGTTTTAGGGGGGAATTTAAAGGATTATGAGATAGCGAGTTTAGAGAGCTCCTCCCAAGCACAAAGGGCAACATAGAAGTAAGCCCAAAGATGCTTGCTTTAAAATTTAACGAGTAGGCAAGGCAATGGAGGCTGGCATTATTGGGAGGCAGGAATCGACACATCAGTATTAGTAGAGATGATAGGGTAGGGTGGGGATAGACAAATCCTGAAAGTTCATACATGTAGCTGTTGTGTGACAGAGAGAGAGGGAAGCCAGAGGGGGGATGCAAAGAGTAGGGCAATATGGCCAAAACAACATTTCTTGTATATGTTTTAACCAGCTGAGGTGCCAAGTTAGACTGACAGGGCAGGACACTGATATCTGTTCTCTTTTGACTATGTTCTGAGTTCCCATGCTCTTCATAACATAACAGACTCATGTACATAGTGAGATAATCACCACCTTGTGATTTTTTAAGTGCTGTTAGCATGATTACCACTGTATGAGAGACAAACAGGGAGTTTACAATCCAATTAAAATGCCTTGACAAAAGTTACAGTAGACTTGCCAAACTCAGCTATTTCCAGCCCAAATAAGGTACTGTAACTGATTTGCATCTCTACAATACTCTGTATTCTGCTTTGTGGCTGCGTGTGGGTAATAGCACGCTGCGTCTCAAGGTACATATATTACCCTGAGTAGCAGAGAAAGATCCCATGTAGCATCAAATAAACACTTTTTTTCTCTTAAGCAACTGTGTGGTTGCACTGGGTAAGATAAACGTGTGGGTGTTCTACTCACCTCTGGGTTTACTCTCTTCACTTCCAGTAATTTAAATTAAAGCCTTTTCTAATGTGAGAAAACTCTTGAGCCCCCTCTAGCGATTAACTGAAGAGTCGGATGGTGACCTAGTATTTCAGTCTTTGGGCTATTCGTTTTAGTAGATAAAATAGTTTCTGCAAGTTTAAGCTGGGAATCAAGCTAAAGGCCAGAGACAGTTTTTACACTAAGGTGGCCGGGGCGCTACGGGCAACCTAAGGCGAACGGAATCACCGCGTGAGGAGAGCTGTAAACCCCGCAGCTGAACAGAGCGGGCGGGCACCGGGCGGCTGCACTGCCGGTGATAACTGGGCCAAAACCTGAACGGGGCATCCACGCTCACCCCGGGTGGATGACACGTACCGTGACGCCCCTGCGCCCAGGCGGCTGCAGCCAGCACTCAGTGAACACGCCGGTGCAAGCCACGCTGGACCCATCCCACCCTCACCTACAGTCACAGGAACAGGCCCGGCCCGCGCGGGGGGCTCAGAGCGCAGCGCCCCTTGGCTCGCGGCAGCGTGGGTGGGGCTGGCTGTGAGAAGGACGGACGGGCCGGGGCGGAACCGCGAGCGCCGGGCGGTTCTGAGGAGGGCGGCCTAGGCGAGGCCTGGGGGGAAGGCGTGTGGGGTTGGAGGCGCGGAGGCCAGCCCGAAGGGGCGGGGGGGGGCGAGGCAGGCCGGCTCCGACGGGGAGCGGATACTCTGGCTCCAGGACTGCAGCACAGCCATGTGGGCGGCGCACCCGCCTCACCTCTTTCGGGTGTTTGGGCCGTTATGACCGTTGGGCTCCCCAGGAGCCCACGTGACTGGGTCAGCCTGCGTGACTCGCCGCACGCTTCTCTCTCCCAGAACCCCAGCACAATTTTCCCAGCAGGCTCTGCGTTTACGCATGCGCTTGGAGACTAGGACGTCAAGGCCCGACGTTGCAGGTGGAACTACAGTTCCCATGAGGCGTCACGCGGCGCCTGCGCGTTGGCTGCTGGCGCTCGGGCCATTTAAATGTGTGTGAGGGAGACTGTGAAATGGCTGCGCAGGTCGCTGCGGTGCGCGCCGTATCGCGGGGCCCAGAGGAGTCACCCCCGCTACCCTCAGGGGACCGACCCGGCCGGCCCCGGGGTGGCGGCAGGAGGCGGCGGGGACCAGCTGGCGAGGCTGTCGGCGGCAAGCGGGCCAGGCTGAGCCAGCCGCTCCTGGTGGGGCCCAGCCCGGCGGAGCCAATGCCCCCGGCCGGCCTGCCCCCGGCCGCCGCCGCGGGGCTCTTCACCTTCTCTCCCCTCAGTCTACCGCAGGGACCTCCGCAGCAGGAGCGGCACCATCACCACCGCCATCGCCCCGCTGGGGACTCCGAGCCCGGCCATCCCGCCGGGGCCAAGCCGCACAAGGGGAAGCGGGGGAGCACCGGGGACGGGGCAGCTGGGCGGCCCAGCAAGCGAGGTAAGGCGGCGGGCAAGGGTCTGGGGCTCGCCTGCCTCCGGCATGAGGGGCTGGGGGTGTTCAGGAGGGGCGCCCTCTGGGCGGACGGAGGTGTGAGGTGCCCGTGGGGCTGTCCCCCCCCCCCCCCCCCAGCAACGCCTTCACCCAGGAGCGTGGTTGAGCGAGCGTGTGAAACAGCCCAGGCAGGGCTGCTGCGGGCCGTGGCGGACTCGCGGCTTGGCTCGGCTGCCCATGGCGCTGGGCCCAGCATCGCCCGTAGTGCTTCCCAAACAAGGGGCGCCAGGTCTGCGCAGTGTCTCTTCGCCGGCAGCTCGGCGAGCCTGATCAGAGGCAAACAGGTAGCTATAGAGGACCCCCATATTCTGCCTCGGCAGCCTTCCTTAGAGCTCAGAAACGGGGGGACGTAGTTCTTAACTTGCCTGTTGCTTGGCCTGGTGGAAGCGAACTAGGAGGTGTAAGATTAAAGAGCCTGGTCTCTCGTTCTAACATTCAGTCCTTTAGCTGGTGTATGGGCAGTATATGCTAGGAAAAAGTCATAGTTTCAAACCAGGTAAGTGATCTTATTTAAAGAGACTTAAAATAAAGGATTGTAGTGGCACAATTACCTTTAGACCACTTGTCGCAGCATCACTTCAAGATTATGTAACTGAACACCGCTTTCCCCTGCTGACATCCATCTATAAAGTTTTTGTACCACCATATTTTTTTCAATGGGGGTGCGGGGCACGGTGGTGTTAGTCTCTGTGTCAGTCTTGGCTTCCATTTAATAAATCACAATATTTAAGGGGAAAGGAAGGCTTAACTCTGCGCAGAGGAATAGGGATTTAATTACAATTTTACTGTTCAGTGTCTTATTTTCCTAATAGTAGTTGATATAAAAAGTACTGCTAGAGATCCTAAACTGAACTTAACTGATTAAATGTACCATTATTCTTTGTGTTTGGATATTGACGTGTGTATACTTGAATATTTATCATTCAGACTAAATAGTGAGTTCAGACTCCTGTGGTAAATGGACTTAATGTGTACAGATTCTGTATGGTAGAGTATTGTGATGTTGCCCTTTAAAATTCTTAATTAAATCCATTGGAAGTTGAAAATATAAATATTGATACAGATGCTTTCTTCCCATTGTAATTTATTGTAGAGTTGCTTATGAGAACTTGTCTACTGGCATTATTTTGTTAGTTTGTCAAACAAAAAATGAATACTTTCCAAACAGTTGTTTGCAGTGGTGTTGTAGCCATATTGGTTCCAGAATATTAGAGAGACAAATAATATCTTTTATTGACTCCAAGGCACATGAGAGTTGAATTTGGAAAAATTAAGTTTATATTTTCAGCACTTTTAGGTACCATTAATAATGGCTTGGTCTAACAGTTTTATTAATCTGTAATACTTGAACAAGTACCTTTTATGAGTGTAAGTCTACACTGCAGCTGTGAGGTCTGATTCCCAGTATGGGTAGACAGACCTGAACTAGCTCAGGTAAAGCTAACATGCTAAAAATAGTGAACATTGGGTGGCCAGTGGCGGGCAGACACTGGGTGACTCGGTGATGGTTTGGACTAGCCGCCCAGTACTGCAACGTCCGCACTGCTATTTTTAGTGTTCTAGCTTGAGCAGAACTTGTGGGAGTCTGTCTGCCTACACTGGGAATCACGCTGCCCAGCTGCAGTGAAAATGTACCCTGAGTGGCTTGTGGGAAAACCTACAAAGTTATTCTGAAGTTACTTGCTGCACATCTTTGAACCTTGAATTACATAAGCTCTTTGTTGGACGATACTAATTCTGGAGTTCTAGAAAGTAAGAAGCAATGACTAATAGAGCCATCATTTAGGGTAACTTGCATATTTGGTGGGGAATAAATATTTATATTTAGGAGAGCTATCACTGTTTCTCCATGACAAGCTTGATCATAATAACTAAAGATTTCCCAGGCAAATAACATCCAAGATAGCAATACATTGTGGTAAGCATTAGTTTAAGAAGCCTTACTAGAATATTCCTGGTTTCAGAGTTCCTCAAAGCAAATATTTTGAAAGTTGGGCAACTACATGTCAAACTATTACAGCTTTTACAATAATGCTCTTGGACCATACTCTAGGGGTCTATTTTAGATTATGCATGTAATAAAAGCTGTTACTTGATAAAGTATCTTGGACATTAAATGGATACTTGAGTAGTGAAATTATCAAGTTTTAAGACAGTAAAAACAACTTCTTGCTTTTTATCTATGAAAGCTAATAATGAAAATTCCATATTGTGGGTCTGAATTCCAGTAGTAGAGCTGAAGCTATCAAGATGTTATGCTGAAACCCTCTAGTAATTTGAGGGTATATTTGTAAAATTTTAACTATACTGAAGTTTTTATCATGCAAATTAGTAAAAGACTTCTGCTCAGTTTAAATACTTAATTCTATAGACTGCAAAGTTAAGTGGGTATAGAAGTGTGCATTAGATATCTGAATTCAAACAGAATGGTGTATGAATTCTTCTTGAAGCACTTTTAGAGAAAATTTAATTGTCATTTCATTCTTTCCCATAATTTTATTTTGATGATGGAATAATTGTTATGAATAGTATCCAACTATGAGGTTTGTTTGTTTAAAACTATGATTTGGGAATGTTTAGTTGAAAAACAACTTGGCTGAGTGTGCTTTTCATGTGTGCTGTTTCTTTTAATACCAGGATACTAGGATGGGTTATCTTTATAAATTTCTCCTGTGAGATATTTGGGTGATATTTCAGCAGTAAGTATAAAACATTTCATAATACCATAAAGAGAAACAAGGGAGGCTTTTACACAATTGTAAAGCACTAGCAGCTGTTCAGTTTTGGTCTGTAAAGAGAGCATAAAAATCTCTCTTCAACAGATGTCCTTCCTGTGTATCTAAGTCAAGTCTTTAATGACCAGGTTGACAGGATTTTCTTTACTACTTCTGTTAATACTGCAGAACACTGGTGGATTGTGGCTGTGAAAATGACCAGAATCTGAATTTCAAGCTGTGGCTTGGCAAAGCTCAGAGGCACTGGAGAGCAGTCTTTTTGCAGAATCAGGACAACCACACTATCCATTCTCACTGGGAATCATAAAGGCTAGAAACTTGCTTTTTCTAATATGAAAGCTGAAATACTGAAGAAATTGGACTTAATACATCCTAGCAAGAGTGGGTTTTCTTTCCTGCTTTGGGAGTGAGGATTTTACATTCCTTCTTCTAGTGTACTGATAAAATAGTTTACCTTCCATCATAAATTTGTGTGACTGGTCTGGTTCAACTTCCTGTTTCCTCCTTTCTGTTCTAAAAGTTCCCTTCACTTTAGACTGAGCTGATGGACCATCCAAGCTATCCGTTAACACATCTCCCTGAAGACAATGCATCTTGAAGTGATGTCTAGATACGTTAGTGTATCCAACTACAAGTTGACATGTTAGTAACATTATCATGTATTGAACTGTTAAAGAATCACCAGCAGTGTTCTATTTCCTTTTGACATCAGGAGTGCAGGACCAGAACCGTAATCCACTACTTAACTGTCCCTGGGTTTACTGAGGTGTGCAAAGAATTCTCTCCCGCTATTAGATGAACAGGCAGTCTTTGTTTAAACTCTTCATTTCAAACTAGACATTCTACATGACTCTGTCAAGTATTGCCACCAGGCAGGCCTTGTCTCATTCCAAATGCGTTGTCAATATAGTGAAACTCTTTTTACCATATTGAGCAAAGGTTAAGTGTAAGTGCAGCAGTTAAAATAAGTTTAACTTACAGTATCTGATGCTGATAAAAACTGAAAAGAGTTGATGCAATAGTCAATGGAAATGTTTAAATGTAAAACAGAACACTAAGCAAAGGTATATAGCTTATACTTTGTTGTTTGAAGTAAATCCCTCTTAGAGCATTTTGTATTCAGGCAATAGTAAAACACCTAAATATTCAATAAAGTGTGTGTGGTTTGTGTGTGTGGTTTTTTTGTTAAATTCTAAAATGTGACTTCAGGAGTATGTTGGTGTTTATTTCTAAGTGAATAATAAGTAGATTTAGCACCTTTGTTGGCTTGAAATTACCTTACAATTTATGTTGGCTCATCTTGGATTTCTAAATATCTAGTCCCTCTAGGAGCAAAGATTCTTACTTTCTGGTCTTGGAAGACAAAGGTGTTACAGGCCTGGGAAAGCTCCCCTGCTGGACACATTCCTTGGTGCTCTTTGGGTCTGATATGCTGGACCCATGTGCTTTTAAGCTTCCCTTGAACTGGATAGGCTCCAGCACCCTCTTTCTCTGGCATGCTTCCCAGGCATGAACTCTTACCCCTTCATAGAAGTGGGGCCTTCTGGTCTAGTTCCCCTAAGCCCCCGGGACCAGTGCTGACTCCCAAGGTGCCCCAGCTGCATAGGCACTCCATTTCCCAGAGTTCTCCAGTCTTGTGAGCTCTCTGGCTTACTGTTTACCTCCTCTAGGGACACGCGTGTGTTGAAGCACATAACACACAGGCTTTGTAAAAGTACTCTCAACTGTTGAGCATTCTTTGAGTTTAAGTCAGAGTCTTTAAAGGAGTCCAGGATCCTTCCGTCCTGCATGTGACTTTTCTGGAATGTGGAGTCGTTTCTCTTCCTCCCCCCCCTCCTGCTGCCAGCTTTCTGCTTCTGCTTTCTTCTCCCTCTTTCTAAAATGGCCAGTGAGACCCATTTTTGTAATCTTTCTCTCTCTCTCTCTTCCCTCCTTCCCTTCTCCCCGCCCGCCCGACGATTTAGTCATGGGTATTTCTACTATAAATCATGGAGAGGTCACAAGCCATGAATTTTTATTTATTGCCCGGGACCTGTCAATGAATTTTACTAAAAAATACCTGTGACTAAATCAAAGACTGAGCTATAGTAGTGGATTGGGAGTTTTAAAAATAAAATAAACACCCTTGGTTCTAACAGGTTTGACTGATATTGGATAACACTGAAAATGACACAATCTGTTTCCCCATCTATAATATTGGAACAACTATACTAGCTGTTTGTAAGATACTATGTAAAAGGTAAGCATAACCAGCAGCATCACAAAAGTCTGATACATCAAGGGTTCAAAAATAGTTATATAAACTTAATATTAAAATTAATTCTTTGCTTTGACTGGTTTTACCCATTAAATTGGTATTCTCTTGGTTTTAAAGGACTATAATGCAGGTTTAAACCATCAGTTTCTAGCAATCTACCTAAGAAAAGCTCTAAAATGCAGGCTTCATAAGGTTCTACAGTAATTATTAAATATTTTGTGTATTGTAAGCTTTTTCTAAAGTCACTAAGGCAGGATTGTTACAGCTTTAAATTTAGTTTATATGAATTTGTAGCCATGGTCTTCCTTCTTGTAGATCACAGTAATAAATTTTATTTAGGGGCACTAATTGTTTTGTTCTATAACTTTCAGTACTGCAAGTGAATCGAGTGGGAATACAAATGAGTTTCAGCCAAGTCCATACGTTTTTGTTTTCGGAATACAAAGCCCTATACTGTTACCATGGCTAACATTTTCCATTTTATCTTCCAGTCACATAACAATTTTAGCAGCAGACTAAGGTTATGATACATTTAAGCAGCCATCCTGGTTAAGTGGTAATTACTGTTACATGCATTGTTGATGTGAAATAAAAGTCACTCTGATTTCAGGCAGTATAACAAATGATCTGTTTTGGCAATTCCCTGAGTTTTATAAGAGTCAGATTACTATGTTCTGATCACTCCCTCCCTATAAAACTATATACATCTGGTTCTCAAACTGGGGGTTGTGACCCCTCGGGGGTTGTGAGATTATTACATGAGGGGTCATGGGCTGTCAACCTCCAACCCCAAACCCCATTTTGCCTCCAGCATTTATTATAATGTTAAATACAAAGAGTTCTTTTTAATTTATAAGGGAGGTAGCACTCAGGCTTTCTATGTGAAAGAATTGCCGATATACATCAAGATGGAGCAAACAGCAATGGTAGTGATTGCACCAAAGTAGTTCAATTATACAGGACTTGAATGATTGCTAATTTTTTTTCATTTGTGCACCCAAAACAAAAAACCAATGCAGATCATAAAATGGGTAGGAGAAAAAGCAGCCAGCTGTCTACAAACAGTCCCATTAATAGATCATAAGTAAGGCTAAGATTTTGTCATAGATATTTTTAGTAAAAGTCACAGACAGATCATGAGCAATAGAGAAAAATGCACAGAAGCCTGTGACCTGTCTGTGACTTTTGTTAAAAATATCCGTGATACAATGGGAAGGGACTGGGCAGCTGTAGGGTGGGAGCTCTGGGGTCCCCACCACCTGTGGGAGCTCAGAGCTCTAGGGTCCTCCTGTCCCCTTCCTGGGGGGCTGGGAGCTTGGGGGGCCCACTGCCTCAGGCGGCAAGGTTACTTCACAGCTCCCTGCCACTGTGGGAGATGGTGGGACCCTGCAGCTCCCAGCTGCTGGGGCTGAAGTCATGACAGTCTTTGGAAGTCATGGATTCGGTGACCTCCATGACAGAATAGTAGCCTTAATCATAGGTCTCTCCCTTGGACTAGCTATATCAACCACCTTGTGTTAACTGTAATAAACAGGCAAATATATCTGGAAGCTTCTGATTGTCATCCTCAAAATCGAATCTGAAAACCTAAGAATTCAAAGATCTTGCCAAGTATCATGTCTCTTGTGACACCCATGCGTTTTTACAGCCTTTTCGCCGAGATTCTCAGGCATCCAATGTGGCTGGGGGTAACAACTGCAGTTTCTCCTGCTAGCCACAATAGGCAGCTATGACACCTGGCCTGGAGGAGAAAATGGGGTGGGGTCAGGGGTGGGACTGAGAATAGTTAGAGAATGTGGTTGGGTCTGAAGAGGGATAGGGAGAATTGGGCTGAAAAGGGATGGAGGTGGCTGCTTCTGCAGTTCCCCACATCCTGAATCCCAGGCTGCTACTGTCTACCTATCACAGCCTTCTCGGGGTATACCAGGCACACTCCCTTCAGTACCAGTTACTCTTTTAGCACAAGTGTGAGGGGCATGTGTGAAGATCCTGTGGTTAGATCCAGATAATCCATGTGGGAAACAGTATGTGATCATGTAACTGAAGACTGTATATTGTATATGCACAAGTGAAGGGTGAACTGAAGCTGCACAAGTAGCATTAATTCTTGCATTCCCTACTTTAATGTTGGTTGTGAAGTCAACACCACATAAGTGATATATTAAATATAGGCATCTATAGGAGCCACTCCTAGGTTAGCACTTAATCTCAACAGCTCTGGATCATGCCCTTAATGGGAGTCCTTCTTCCATTGACTTCGGATCATATATTTATTGGCAGCCTTAGGGCATTGCCAGTGAGCTGCACAGCCTTTCACCAGTGTGAATCCAGCAAGCTTAGTAGGGAATTTAAAAAAAAAAACTCCTGTCTAACTGGCTTTGACCCCTTTATGAAATAAGTTTTTGGGTCTCAACTTCAGTCCTTTATCGCTTACCACCCTGTTAAACTAACTGGCGTTCAGCAGTGAGGCCAAGAACTGCAAGGACCATGGGGTAACAGGGGTACTTCAGTTCCTATCTTCTGCTCCCCTCTAGCCTCTACACACAACATGTGGCACCTTAGACTACCAAATTTAAGGTGCCACAAGTCCTCCTTTCCTTTTTGCGAATACAGACTAACGCGGCTGCTACTCTGAAACCTACACACAACATGGAATTTATCCATACAATGGGAATGTTAACATCATAATATTTTTCCAGCAAGTTATGTTTTGAAATAACTAGGTTGATGCTACATTCAGAGAAAGGTCTGTTGTATTTTGGACTCAAGTTATTACATTTCAAATGTGCATTCTCATATTGAAAGTAGATTATTGAAGTGTATAAAGCGTTTGGGGGTTGTGTGTGTGTGTCTTTTTTTCTTTAAGACGCATGAGATTATTGTCCTTGTGTAACTTGGGCTCATTTGCAGTTTCTCCATCTTCCTGCCAGATGTTTCCACAGGCTTTTTTGGCTTTGAAGACTTAACTTTGATTAAAGGAAAAAATTACTAAACTGACTAATTTACAGTAATACTTAAAAAGAAATTTTAGAGCAAACTCTTGTACTAATAGACTCTTTTTTACCACATTAGAGTGATGGGTTTTGTTTTTTCTTTACCCTTCCCTCTTCACACTCTTGTCCTGGCCCCAGATCTGCAAGTTGCTCTGCATAGTATGCCTGCTTGCACACCACCTGCGAGAGTGGGACCTAAATGTTTAACTCTTACCCACACTAGCGTCTTTCACTTATTTGGTTTATATTTTGCGGAGCTTCTAGTCTTTCATAGATTGCAATGATTTATTGTGTTAATTGTAAGATGCACTTAGGATGCTTCTGAGTTTTTTAAATAGCTAGCTTAAAAATGTCATTAGTTAAATCAAAATTTCTTAACAAAGATACCTATAGTTCCTCATTTGTTTTGGATTCTTTAAATAAATGTTCCAGTTTCTGATTCTGCTAGATTTTCTTCATTCAAGATTTTGTATAGTAACTAGATGTTGCTTTCCTTAGTGTTTTATGTAATCAAATGCAGCTTTTTGTTACATGTATGCCAATCCAAAAGGAAACATGCTAATATAATAAATTCAACCAATATGAAACCCGCTAATAGTTTTCAGAAAAAAGTGGCTTTAGGAAGTGTTGCATTTTTCTTAATTCCTTTTTGGATAAATCTGCTATAACTGTAGAACTCTAATCTTCCCATTGTTTTTGTTTTTGTTGTCAGAAACTCCAGATGAAAATGGCAAAACCCAGCGAGCAGACAGTCTTATTATGAAGAAGATAAAGAAAAAGAAGAAAAAGAAACACCGGGAGGATATGAGAGGGAAACGCCTTAAAATGTACAACAAAGAAGTACAAACAGTTTGTGCCGGACTTACTCGCATCAACAAAGAGATTCTGACTCAAGGACAGAGTGGTAACTCAGAAGTGAACAAGGAATCCTTCAGGTATCTGAAAGATGAGCAGCTGTGTCGACTGAATTTGGGAATGCAGGAATATCGGGTACCCCAGGGAGTTCAGACACCATTTATGACTCACCAAGAGCACTCTGTTCGCAGCAGTTTCTTGAAAACTGGCACTAAATTTAGTAACTTTATTCATGAAGAACATCAGTCTAATGGTGGTGCTTTGGTCCTTCATGCCTACATGGATGAACTCTCATTTTTGTCTCCAGTGGAGATGGAGAGATTTGCAGAAGAATTTCTTGCTTTGTCATTCAGTGAAAATGAGAAAAATGCAGCCTACTATGCTTTAGCCATAGTACATGGGGCAGCTGCCTATTTGCCAGACTTCCTGGATTATTTTGCTTTTAATTTCCCTAACACTCCAGTGAAAATGGAAATCCTGGGCAAGAAGGACATAGAAACGACGACTATTTCAAATTTTCACACTCAGGTAATGTAAATGTTCTTAAACGTATGAAGATTCAACAATTTTTTTTTAGTCTCTGGATTTATACTGATGGACAAGAGATGAGTGATAAAATCCATGGATATTTGTGTCTTGAAGCCTCTTCTCCCCGCCCACTGGGGAAGATGTTGGTATTTGTACCAGGTTGTTGTCCCTGGCCTGTACTTGGGGGAGCTCTATCTTTTGCATTCATGTGTGATTAGGAAATTTCTAAAACCTTAATCCCCATTCCAGAGCCTACTGACTAGTACAGAGACCTCTGTACTAAAGACAGTAGTTCTCAAACTTTAGCAACCCAAGGGACCCCCCACTTTGATTTAAACATTTTTGGGGCCCTCCAACCCCTGGCCCTACCTCTCACTCCGCCCCCCCTCACTCACTTCCATCAGGTTGGGGTGCAGGCCCTGGGAGGGAGTTTGCATGTGGGGTGGGGGCAAGGGTGGGTGCAGGCTCTGGGCTGGGATTGGTGCAGGAGGAGGTGAGGGGTTCGGGTTCCAGCCCAATAGCGCTTACCTCAGGTGGCTCCCAAAAGTGACTGGCACATCTCTCTGGCAGTGACTCATAAGAAGGGGAGGCCAGGGGGTGTCTGCACGCTGCCCCTGCCCACAAGCACCGCCGCTGCAGTTCATGGCCAATGGGAGCCACAGAGTCAGCGCTCAGGAAGCTGCCTGCAGGGCCACAGGGATGTGCTGGCAGCTTCCACAAGCGGCGTGTGACCAGGACAGACAGGGAGCCTGCCTTAGTCCCACTGCCCCATCAAACTTTTAGTGCCTAAAATCTCCTGGTTTGGCTTCAGTAGCTTCTGGGTGGGGAGTTGAGTTGATCAGCAAGGCCTGTGGCCCACGAGGAGTTCCCTCAAGGACCCCAGTTTGAGAAACACTGTACTAAGCTATTCCTTCCCCAGCCTTCCATTTAGTGGATCCTTCTCCCTGTTAATAGGTCCAGTGCCTGCCTTTTCTATTGTTCCTAGTTTTCACAAGCAGCAGCAACTAAAAATGAGACTTCAGAAGCCTCCCCTGGGCAACATATAGTAGCACTAAAATCAATCAGTTTTGTCAACTTTAAGCAGCTGCTTGTGAAAAATAAGAACAGCAGCAAAGTCGCACATCCATAAGGGATGGGAACTTTTTTTAAAAACTGCAGAGATGGATTGTTTAGGCCAGGGTGGGCAAACTACAGCCCACGGGCCACATCCAGCCTGCCAGCAGATTTTAATCTGGCCCTTGAGCTCCTGCTGGGGAGCAGGATCTGGGGCTTGCCCTACTTCAGCCAGGATGTGGGGTCGGGGGCTGCGCATGAATGCTGCAGCTCCAGGAGGTAGCAGCATGTCCCCCCTCTGACTCCAATGGGTAAGGTTAGCCAGGGGACACTACACACTGCCTCCACCCCAAGTGCCATCCCTGCAGCTCCCATTGGCTGAGAGCTGCAGCCAGTGAGAGCTGCAGTGGCAGCACCTGTGGATGGGGCAGTGCCTCCATGTAGGATCTGGAGGGGGGACGTGCTGCTGCTTCCGGGAGCTGCTTAAGGTAAGCACCATGCAGAGCCTGAGCCCATCCCGTGTCCCAACCCTGACTTCCCCCCCCCGAACTGCTTGATTTCCAGCTTGGGGAACCCTCCTGCACCCCAAACCCCTGCACCACCAGCCAGAGCCCTCAGCCCCCCTCCCGCACCCTGAACTCCTCTGGCCTCACCCACTCCTGCACCAATCCCAATTTTGTGAGCATTCATGGCCTGCCATACAATTTCCATATCCAGATTTGGCTCTCAGGCCAAAAAGTTTTCCCACCCCTGGTTTAGGCCCTCTGTTTGCCAGCAATAGGCTTCTAATCACCTGTGTTATGTAGATATTTTCAAGCTCTGATAAATTCAATATAACTTAGTTTGACAGTTTATACAGTAACTTCAAACTCTAGTTTTCCCAAGAGAATCTGCTTCAGTCCTGATCTAAAATATAACACAGTAATAGAGTCATGGGAACTTGCTATTCTGGGCACTTGTTAGCCTGTCTTTTTATCAGTAAACATCAGTATTTTACTTGTGATAGGAAAGTAAAATTTACAAGACTGTAATAGATGCCTGCAAACATAACTGACTTCCATATGCTCTAGTAATGTTTGTTGTAGGAAAAATTTGGCATTTAAAACAAACTGGAAACCACTTAAAATTCATATTACAAAACAAATGTTGGCCATACTAGATGGTGCTGGCTAATCTGTAAAATCACTCTCAAAGTGGGGACGTGCTCCAGTGACATTGAAACACATCACCTAGCCTGCTTATTAATCGTTGATTGTCGTCCAGTTTGCCCCCCAATCCCCGTCCTTTATTTGGAATCCTAACTTTCCATTAACTTTTTGGCAGGCGTTCCACCTGGGAAGACTTATATTATCCCTCTGTGGGCCCAGTCTCAATTCTTATACCTAGAATTCATTGTTTTTTATGCAAGAGTCTTGGATAGATGAGGAATACAGGATTAGTTTGGATTAACTTTGATTTAGGAGTCTTGCTTGGGGAAATCGGCTACATCTAATTTGCTCTGAAAAGACACTTTTTCAAGCAAGGCCCATTGTTTAAATTGAGCTGGTAAAGCACATAAAGCTGGAAAAGAAGCTTGCCTTTCCCCGAGCCTCGAGTTGAATGAGCCATTAGCAAAACTAGGAACCAGTTATTCAAAAACAATCAGGATTTTGCACCAGACTCAGATTTCAAAGGCTGTTTCTATGTTGGATCATTTTGCAGCTAAATATTTGAGTCTGTAGGATATCCAGTTCTCAACAGGTCCTTTTGCCATAAAGTTACCCATTCAGGAGTCAAATTTATATACTACTCGTGACCTAACCTGTTTCTCTCTATTTCTCCAGTTGATGTTCCGAGGCCTTATTACTTTCGTTCTTTGTAAATTAGCGACATCACGCTTTTGTTCAATCTGTCTGCACAACTCATACTTTACTAGTGAGTTACTGGATTTGTCCATGTGCTGTGTTAACTCAGGCTTCTCAGTGTCTCCTATTTCCACCTACAATAAGTATCCAAAGTAGAATTGTAAATATCTCTAAAGCTCTCTCTACAGTAGAGAGAGCAGGCAAGGCTGATACAGAGAGGTCGCAAGGTGGCGCGACCTCATGGAGGAACATGCAAAACAAAAAGCATCTTCGATTTTGACATTGGTACCTTATTATGGTAACAAAGTGCTGACTTTCATAGTTTTTGTTTTTGGTGGAGGTTTTATTCCTTTAAGGTTTTTTTTATCCTTGTAAGGTTAAATAGGATTTTATAAGAGGCAGGAGCACAACAGCATGTTACCTAACTTACAAAATAAGCCAGGTCTATTGAAGCCACCTAAGAAATGCATGGCAGAGGATGCATACATTTGCCATGTTGTAACAAACGACTTGAAAATTTAGTTGTGGTTTTTTTAAACTAAAGATTGAGAAGTCAACCCAATGTACTTGAGATGGGGAAGAGGCAACACCACAGAAGAAAGTGTTGACAAAACAGGACGACTCTGTGGTAGAAGTATTGGCCAAATCTGTATTCAGTGTTCCCATTTGAGACTAAAAACTATTCCTGTGAACAAATAAAGTACCAATCTTGTCTTCCTTAAACATTTTAAATGGAGGTGAGGTTTACCTAATGAAACAATATTTATTATCCGCTTATGCCAAAGCATGTTTAGCAGTGAACTAGTCTTCCAGCAGGTGTTAACAGAATTTTCAGTATGTGTTGCCAGATCTGTGCATTCCCTGCTACCATTATGACTTTTTGGCTATGCCTATACTACAGGGTAGGGGTTTCCCTCCTCCACGCCACCCCCTGCTTGCTATTTTTGCTAGTTCTTATTAAGCTAGCATGGGTGTAAATACCCGAGTAGCTGCAGTAGCACGGGTAGCAGCAGCAGAGGCATGGCTTAGCTGGGCCAAGTACAGACCTGCCTGAAACAGAGTATATACCCATGTGGCTACGCTGTGCTACACCGCCGCTCCTGTTACCCATGCTACCGTGGCTGTGCTGGTATACTCGTATTGGCTCAATGAGAGCTAGGACAAATGTGTGCACTTCAAGGGATAAGAGTTTTGAAGTGTTGACAGTGCTAAAGAGGGTTTACAACACTCCATGCACAGAGTGAACTCTAATTGGTCTGGAATTGGTAAACACAAATGGCTACTCAGCAGCAAGAACTTAAATGTCTGAAATAATATTGACATCTGTAACCTATGCTTTGCTGTCAGAAAACTATTTAACCTACAGAAATAAGATTCATAGAAGTCTTGTCTGCAGTTTTTTTGCTATTGTACCCTCTAGCAACTCAATTGCTTGATTTTTAGTGCCTACAATAACCCTTGATGGTTGAAATTGCCAGCTAAATGAATGCATAAATGGACTATGACCACTGAATCAAAAAGTTGGAGCAGTTTTGATGTTCTACAGGTCAGTCCAGTCCAGTAAAGAATTTTGTTAAAACCTGCCCTGTAACCCGGGGTGCCTCTGTGTTGTGCATTTTTGGTTCAGAACTCTGACATCGGCATGCTCGCAGCACAGTGATCTCACCCTGGCTTCCACCAGACTAGTTACTCCTTGCAGGGCTGATACTAACACCCTCCCAATCCTGAGTTCTCCTCAAAAAATCTTTCTCTGCAGTGCTCAATCCCTTCTGACTGTAGCACCCACAGACCATTATCAAGTTTGCTGCTTTAAAGAGAGTACACAGCAGCTTATTAAATTAGTGGAATGACAAGCCACCTACTTCAGTCAAACAACTGAGTTGGCTTATGGTAAAAGTTAAAGCAAGTTCCTTAACAAAAGGATGTATGTTTAAGTGATTCTGAGTATAAGGAAGAAGGATAAAAGTAGTTACAAACAAAAGTAAAAATATACTTCTAAGACTAAAACTCACTTAACAAATGTCTTTTGTTCAGTGTTACTCACCATAGTCATTCTTCCAGGATGGCTAGCCAGCCCATTCTTTAGCCAGGGCTCAACACACTGAGCTCAAAGACCTTGGTTGGTTTCCTTCCTTCCTTAGATGATGGATAAAATAAGTTTTCTCTCCCCTCTTTAGTCATCAAACCTTTGAAATTTATTCTTCTGAAGTGTATTCCTAGATAAAGTTCCGTTCCTTTGCTCAGTGCAGGTACCATGCTGTCTAGTGTAGATGCCATGATGGCTTCTCCCACCTTTGATATTTTTTTTTTTTTTTTTTACAGTGCAGTTAATCTTCCTGCAATCTTTGATACAAATGAATAGTACACTCTCCTTGGTCACACCTGGCTTGGGATGTTGGCTCCTTTTTTTGGTCTGGAAAAACGTATTTATCGACTTCCCTTGACAAGCATGGTTAAAACACATTTTAGTTGCACATTTTATATAATTCTTTGTAGGTTAACAATACATACACCATGCAGTAATAAAGATCAGTGAGTCATTAGTTTTCCAGTTATAATTGGGGGAAAAAATGACACACGTGTGAGGTGTTTAAGCTGGTCAGGCCATCTGAGTCTTACTGTTATGTACCTTAGAGGCTTTTAAGGCCTCTCTTGACAAAGCCCTGGCTGGGATGACTTAGTTGGTGTTGGCCCTGCTTCGAGCAGGGGATTGGACTAGATGACCTCCTGAGGTCTCTTCCAACCCTAATCTTCTGTGATTCTATAGATGCTGCTAATTTAGGATTTACCTTGAACAATTCTGCATTCAAGTTTATCTTTGCCAGGAGCTTTCCCTTTTAAAAAAAAAAAAAAGATTTGATGGCTTGAATTATCTCTTCCTTAGTTGGGGTGTCTTGTTGATATCAAGATCATCTTCTGCCTCCTGGATGTTTGCTTCCTCTTTAGGTGTCTCCCTGTTCAGCAATTCTTTGAAATGCCCAGTGTGTTCCTTCTTTTTCAGTTGCTAGTAGGTGTCCTTGTTTCTGAGTAGTGTGTGTTTGGCGTCTGCCATTTACCACTGATAAGCCATGTCATTTTGTAGACAGTTCCTTGTTCATCACAAGCAGCTGCATCCTCTCCTTGTGTTGCCAGATTGCCAACATAATGCAGTTTGTCCACTCTCACAAGGAGTTTGACCTCCTAATATGCCTTGCTATACTGCTCATGGTATTTGTCCAGTGGTGAAAGCCGAAAGGAAGCCACTGGCATGAAGACTGAAGTGCTCAACACCAAGACAAAAACCAAACTTGTTTTTTGGAACGTACAGACAATATATGAAACAGGGAAGCTAGCTCAGGTCACAGCAGAGATGTGAAACTACAGCTTACATATCCTGGGTGTCAGCGAGAGCAGATAAATGGGATCAGGAAGATTAACAGCAGCCTTGAGAGAAACTTTACTGTTTTCTGGGTGGGATGATGGACAACACCATGAGGGTGTTGCCATCCTGTTTGAAGAAGGGAGTGGAGTATTCCCTGCCTGAATGGAAATCCATCAGCAGCAGACTTATGAGACTCAGACTGAAAGGGAAACATAATATCACCCTGATTCAGTGATATGCTCTGACAAATGACAGTGAAGAAGTAAAGAACAAATTCTACCTTACATTACAGGCGAAGTTAGGGAGAGGACCCATGTCACGACCTAATTATCGTCATAGGAGACCTGAATGCCAGGTCAGTAAGGACAACACAAACAATGACAGAGCAATGAGAAGACATGGGTGTGGCACTATGAATGAAAAAGAAGAAAAGCTTGTTGGTTTCTGTAATATGAATGACCTAATCATCGGCGGAACCCTCTTTGAACATTGTGAAATTCACAGGCTGACATGGTGTTCTCCAAATGGTAGAGATAAGAACCAGATTGGCCATTGATCATGATATGGTCAATGGTGAGGCTCACTGACAGATGTGAGAGGGGGTGGAGGGAGATGTTGGCAGCGACCACCACCTTGTGACAGCCTCCATCAAGCTAAAACTGAAGTCTGGGACCACCAAACAAGGGGGACAGACGTTATGACATTGACAAGCTAAAGTCCCGTGAAATACAGAAAGCCTTCATTCTGCAGTTAAAGAACAGGTTTCAAGCACTTGCAGACCTTGATGAAGAGGAGGGGAATGCAGATGAGATCAACAAGAAGTAGGACAAAGTAACAGCAATTTATAAACAGAGCAGTGAAGCCTGTCTAGGCTACAGGCGGAAGAGATGTAAGGAGTGGATTACACCCAGCACATCAAACACCATAAAAACCAGACAAGCCCTGAAGAAAAGTTTGACACAATCCCAGAAGCATAATGTACAACCTGTAAATTCTTAAAGTACACACTTAGCTTTGTCACATCAATCAAGCTGTCGTGAGAATGTAGAGTTGTATGTTTGACTAAAAGGCTGCGTCTGCATAGCCCAGCAGTTAGGACTACAGGGTTGTAAGTCGAAGCATACACTAGTGTGCTACACTGTAACTCTCCTGTGTGGATGCTGCTAGTGTGACCTAAAAGTCCTCCTTAAACAGGAATCCATTAATGCAAAGTAGGAGCCTTTTAGTTTGTACCTCTAGGTCAGGTCCATAAGGGAGAGTTACAGCACAGTATGCTAATGCATGCTGCAGTTTACACTGTCTGTAGTCTGATTACTATGGGACCATGTAGATAAGCCCTAAACTGTTTCTAAATTATAGAAAGCAGTTACAACTTTTAAAAATTACTGTTCTTGAAAGATGCTAGAGAGAACTGAAGTTCTGTGTCTACAGAAGAGAGCACAGTGGCATAAGTTTTGTAACACAGTCCTGTGAATATCTACCTCTTGATGTGGAGGGACCACCTCTAGGGTTAAGAAGCTTCCTAAAAGCACATTCATTAGTCTCTCTACTCATTTGGCAATAAAACTGCCCAGATTGGTAGCTTGTGTACTGTGGCCATTGCTGTAGTAGGAATTAGGCTATGTACAGAATTTACTTTATTTACAGGATCTTAAAATTAATGTCTCTGCAGAACTTAAACTTATGGTAGTATATTCCTATGTAACTGGCTTAGTTGAACATCTTGACAGTGCAGTTCAGTGGAATTTTGCAGTTGAAACTCCAGAGATCTAAAAAACTGCTTATATTTGGGCCCTTGAAAGAGGCTTGTACTCTTCAGAAAGTGTCAATCTGAACCAAATCTTCATGAAAATATCTATTTTTCGTGAGGTAGAGGGTAGCTGGAGTTACCTGTTAACTTTGCTCTTCAAATATGCAACACATTTTCTTCCAGCACCAAAGTCTTGACCTAGAATCTGAGAATCTTACCGTTATTTCTGGCATGTTGATCAACAAAGATTCTATAATCTGAATCTAGTTAGCAATTCTATTTTGTTCTGGCTCACATCAGCTCCAGCAAGTTCTTCCAGAGCTATATTAGATCTGGGGTGTGAATAACTTATTTTAGTAAGTGAGCATCACTGTCTCAAAGCTAGCTGACCCACAAAATAGAAAGATGCCCTCTTCAGAGAACTAGTTTTGATTTGGGTACCTAAAACAAACAACTCTAGAGAGCAAATGCTTCTTGCTGGCCTCTCTGGGGAAGTGAGAACAAGGTATCTTAACGTGGGTTAAATTGCATTGTCTGTCTCTAATGACTATTTAAAAACCAATCTTACTAAATGTTTTTAAATACAACTTTGAAACCAGTTCTGTGTGAAGAGAGAAGACTAGTGCTAGCAATGGTTGAATGCACCTGCCTTGTAAGGCAGTCTGGAAGCCCCTCTCTCTCTCTCTCTCTATATATAATTTTTTTTCACTCCCTAAAAGCAAAGGGGTTAAGTTTGTTCATCTTCCCTCTTTGGTAGAGATGGTTTGTTTTTCTTTGCAGTGTAAGACATGTATCTGAAATGAAATATTTTTGCTCATGTAAAGCCTGAATGTTTCTCATTTTTATTTTTGCTTCCTTTCACCAATTTCTCTTAAACTCTGTCGGGGATGCTGTATTAGATATAACAATGATACTTTAGTTCCTGCAGCTGAATATCCTCCTCTATGAGTTGATTGTTAATAGCTTGCCTTTTTTGTCTTAAGGAAATACTTAAGGGTTCAATCAGTTATCGCTATAGAGTGTAGAGAAATAAGATCGTTCTGCCCATTCTTGCAACACAAACAATATAAAGAGATGAGATTACAATTTTTATCTTACCTGCCTTTTCTTTTAAAATATCAGCACATCAGATGTTAACACAAGTGTTGTAAAACTACCGTCTCCATATCTGATTTGACTGCCTCCTGAAATGTCCAAGACTAACTTTGCTCTTACTTTCTTGAACAAAAGCTTGTTCTGTTTACATAATGTGCTAATTATTGGGCAATTTAAATTTCTTACAGAAAATATATTGTGTTAAGCTTCTATGTGTAACTTAATTAGACTTATCACGTTTTTAAAAGCTAGCAAGACTTGTTTAACGTCTACACTACTTCTGTAATTCTAAATGATTGTCATTCACCAAGTGGGGGAAAAAAAAAACCTACTGGAATGGCTTAACCAACTTTCTTTTGTTCTTGTTTCCACCTTTCTGCTTTTGCGTAGTAAGCTTGTTTGTGTTCTTACTTTCAGCTTCCTGCCCAAGTACTCGAATGGCTGGCTTCCAAAATGTCAAATCAACTGCATTGTGTATCTTAAACTGCCATTTTTTTTTTTTTCATTCAAGTGTCACGAGCATGTTAGAATACCTTGGCCAATTAACTCTTAACTTCAAGAGGCATAATCTCACTCTAGATTTATGTAGATGTTGGAGGGTACATGCTAGGAGGAAGTGTGCTGCTTATTCCATCTGTGCCAATGGGGGGAGAGGAGAGGTCTAAACTATTACCCCACTAATTAATATACAATTTAAAAGCTATAGTTTTTTCCTAGAACATGCATATTTTTTCACTTCTAGTGTGCCTTCCTTTCAAATGGCTTAAGGCTTTACGAACACCAATACCCTTAGCCTCCTCTACTTTACAACTAGGTAAATATTACTGATTTTTCCAAGTAGTGGAAACTTAGATATGTTTTGGGGGTAGTCAAGAATGATGCATTTCAGAAACAAGTGAAGACCTAATCCCTATTAATGCAGAGAATATCTAAAATTGTCTGTCATTCTTATGCTTACTCATTCCTTCCTCTATGACCCACTTTTCCCATGCTAATCATGCAGCTATTCCATAAGACCAATAAACACTGTGATAGTTCTTTATAACTAGTTCTACTCTTTTTTTATTAACCTAACCATCACACTGCTACCAACATTGAAAGGAGAGTAAAGAATGAAATTTGGTCCATTATAAGTCAGTAGCTGATCCAAGGTAGAACCCTAAACTCCCTCTTTACTCAACATGTTACCAGTATGGAGTGAATAACTTCGGTGTTTTAAGAGTAATAAATGTTGCTTAAAGTGCTATACTAAGTGTGAGATTATTAGTACCTTCTGTCCCATTTAAAAGGGTGCCTAAAACTCTAACCCAAGCACCTAGTGGGATGAAGAAACTGCCATCTAGTGATTTTATAATTAACTCAAAGCAGTGAGACCTTGTAGTTGTCAAGGGTGAGGTGGTCACAAATGCTTGCTCAGAAGCAAATGCTTAAGTTAAAAACAAGAGGGACTCCTGGACAGCATGCTCTCATGGTTGGTCGTCATCTTGTTAGTGTGCACAGACAAATGACCCAGTCACTTATCTGCCTCTGAAAAAAGAGGGATGAGGCTGTGTAAAGTGAAAATGAGTAACTTTTTGGGGAGGGGAGGAAAGGTACATAACTAAGAGATCACAAGAAGGCAAGCACAAAGTAACCAACAAGCAAAGTCTCACTGGGAAATAAGCTAGTACTCAAAAGTTGAGACAGGTCTTGTTGCTGGAGTTTGGCTGGGTGCCAATCTAAACATTAAAATTTCCTTTTCCTTTAGCAGACACTGTCTGCATCACTATCATTAAACTGTGTTTGGCCACCCAAACTTCCTATGGCATGTTTAGTGCATAAATAAAACTTGCACAGTGAAGTGACATTTCATATGTTTGACATCACCACTGACCTGTTTAAACTGGGGGCTAGTCGTCAGATTCTGTCCCATGACACTGCTCATGTGCCACAAAAGGATCAGAGACAGGCTGTAAGCTACCTGCTAGGGATTCTCCCATTGTGGGAGGATTCTCCTTTTGACATGACATCACTTCTGCATTTTGACAGTTTTGGGGTTCAACACACAAGTAAGGGACTATCTCACCACCAGGACTGTAATCCTGGTTCTCTATGCTGTGCAGCCTAGGTTCAGAGCCCTGACACCAGCAACATGCTCACAGCAAAATAGCCTTGCCCTTGCTTCCACCAGCCTGGGTTATTCCTTGCTTGGTGACCGCAACAGCTTCCCAGTCCTAAATTTCCCCCAAACCATCTGCCCTGTAGTGTCCAGCCTTCTTGCTGAACACTTACAGAAATTAAGTTTCCTGTTTTCTTAGACAGGACCCACCAGTTTAACAAACACTAGTTTAATCAAAACACTGAATTTTTTTATGGTAAAACAAGCATTTAAAATAAAGGATGGGTTTAAGTGTAAGTAATAGGGTTACAATCAAACAAAAGTAAAAATATATTTCTAAGATTAAAACCTGATTTAACAAACTAGAGTTTCTTGTTCAAAGAAGTTTCTCTCTTCCAGCATGGCTGACCAGACTTTCTGGCCAGGCACTTCGAGCTTTGTGAAAGGTTGTATGTGTGGTGCTGTCTTTGTTTTTGCTTTGTTTTGTTTCTTTTGGTGGAAGATGCCAAAATAGTGTTTCTTTCTGCTTACATCTTCCCAAAGTTCACTGACCCTGCTTCGAGTGGCAGGAAGACTTCCTGGAGGTGCAGTCTCTGTCCCCTGTTGAGATTAAGTGGTCATCTTTCCCTGCTTGTTCCCCTGATGTCTTTGTTTGCCATGTGTATAATTGAGCCTCTCTTTGGTCACACTTTACTTAATTTACATTGAAGACACGTTCCTTAGTCTGGAACAGGCATGGCTTAGGTTGGGGTAGTCAATTTTTTTATCAAGGCCCAAATTTCTTGGTCAAAGTATAGTTAAGATACAGACTCCAGAGAAAATAATAATAAAACCAATAATTAAACTAAAATATTTTGTGGTCTGTTCAAAAGGGTCTGGTGGTCCAGATTTTGTCTGTGGTCCACCTGCTGACTACCCTGGCTTAGGCACTGCTTATCAAATACATATCTATGAAGTCCTTTTTGGGTTTACTATACATACATCACACAAGAATATTAATTATCAGTGAGTTATTATTTTTCCAGTGATATTACATGCACCTTTTGGGTATCATCATGACAAGTGTGCCAGCTGGCATTGGGATGCTCTTAATGGGTCACATTCATCTTCCTCTTTGCAAGCCCCAGTAGAAGGGCTGAGGAAGAATAGCTGCTGGAGAATGCTGCAGTCTGGAAATCCCTAGCTAGTAGATGGTCTCTTGAAAGATATTGTTAGCTGGCACATAAGGTAAGGGTAAGTGGTAACTACTTCATGTTCCATAAGTCTTAAAACAGAAGGCCCACATACAGTAGAAAAACACTTCAAAAAAAATCAGCTGTTTCCTTTGATTTTTTTTTTACAAGAAACTTGTCAAATTTTGAAATAATTCAGCAATATACTTGTTCTTTGAAACTAGTGTGATTAACATTTTGTACATCAGAAATAAAAACGTTTATTTCAAGATTTGGATCTGGAATTATAATTTATGCAGTAACATATAACACTATCTAGGTTTATTTTATTTTTTTCTTCAGATTGGAATAAGTATCAGTCAGATGTTTGTCTTTTGTCAGCTGGAAATTTTCCCTTGCTTTAGTTCAGAGAAAACTACATCCTATGCGTGAAAATCCCTTCCAGATAAAGCCTGTCCCTTTTGGCTTCATCAGTAGAACCTGCAAAATACTGATGAACCTCTGAATGATCTAAAAGGTGAACCTTAAAGGGCCAGATTCTCAGCTGGTATAAATTACTGTACCGCCTACTTCACTATTCTGACTTGACCCCATCTTGGCTAGCCTAGGGACTTCATATTCTTCAAATCATTGTTTTTCTTCAATCTACTGCTAGATTGGTAGTTTGCTAAAGGACTACAGAACAAGAATTTAGTTTCTTCTGCTTTATTCTATTCCCATACTAGCTCTGAACAAGGTGGATTTGATTTAAATCACTAGTCAGGAAGACTCTATTTGATCATGGATTTCTAAATAAATGTACATTCTTGTTTGGTATAACTTAATACATATTTTCCACAACTCAGATGTAGGTTTCATTTTTCAAAGGTGTACACTATACATTTTTAAGTGATTTATTTTGAAAACTTTTTGGATTAGTTTTACAGCTATATCAGAAAATGAATGATTGGCTACTTCATTTACCAAAGTTAACTGAAGCAGATAGTTCACCTCTCAATGATTTCATAA
This sequence comes from Chelonia mydas, assembly GCF_015237465.2. Lineage (NCBI taxonomy): Eukaryota > Metazoa > Chordata > Testudines > Cheloniidae > Chelonia > Chelonia mydas. The sequence goes on from NC_051261.2 coordinate 1,445,404, forward strand.
ATATCTCCAATTCAACAGGTTAATCATTAATATTTGGATTATTTTCTTGCCATGCTGTATTAGGAGAACCTCACCAGACATTTAAATTTTTATTTAACTAAAACAACATTATGTAGTCTGGATTTTTTTTTCTTCAACAGCTAACATAATATTTTAACAAAACAAGCATATGAATTTTTGAATTTAGTTAAACATTCAAGTTTTTTTAAATCAGGTTTGTTTTTGTTAAAATTGTTAACTAAAATAGTTAAACGAAATAGTTTAAAAAAAATTAAATAGACTGTCAACCAGATCAGCATGAGAAACTTAAAATATTGGCTTCTGCAGCTAACTCAGTCATCTTCACCTTTATTTTCCTGTTCATGATCTGGAAAAGAAAAACAAGCTTTCCTGCTTTTTCAGGTCTCAAGCAATTTCTCAATTTTGAATCAATTAGTCCAAAGGAAGAAAATATTCTTTCTACACTGGTAGAAGAAGCTACTGCTGTTAAAAGTGAGATTATCACCTCAACAGTCTCTGAATCCAAGTGCTTAATTGATTTCCACCGGTTCACTGATGTGACTTTCTTTAAAACGTCAGCAAACATCTATTTCTTGAACAGTTCACCCATAGCTCTGAAGTTTTATTATAGTTGGTATAATGGAGGGATGGTTGCTGGATGTCCATGTCACTGCTAACTCCTCTTCTTCAGTAGTTAAGGTTTGACCCTGCTGTATCGAGTATTGAGAATATTTGCAAGGAAATGAGCTGGAGATGGTGCTTGTCCCATTCATTTTTTAATGCTTATAACTTAACTCTCTCATTGCATATTTCTCTCTTTTAAGATCTCACTCAGTTCCTTCCAAATTTCAACAGCATCAGCAATAAAACAGCTATTTCCCTGCATTTTGTTGAAGGCTACAGAAATAGGCTTCAGGGTACTCTGCAGGTGTTCAACATTTCTCTTAAGCCCAATATTAAGAACTTTGGCTGTGACAGTGCCATCTATTTTTTTCATGATTTTGTTCACAAACTGTCATCAGATTAGGCCAGTTCTTGATCTAGTGCTCAAAACGGTCCACTACTGAGTTCCATCGTACGTCTTGTGGGAGAGTTAGCTTGGTTCCTCCCACTTTTTTGAGCAGCAGCTATAGAGTGGTTGTTATGTTGTCGAAATTGCAAAATACTTCCATTAGCCTTTATTTCTGGAACACTGAAGTCTTTTTGGCTAGGAGGTGCATCAAATGAGAACTGCAACTGTGTGTTATTAGCTTGGGACTCTCTCTCTCTCTTCTAAACTTCTCGTCTTGCATACATCTGTAGCATTGTCTGTGACCAACTGCATACTAGATATTTGAATTTTTTTTCAGTTTGCTATAGCTTTTACTGCTGCTACTTGTAAGTATTCTGCTGTGTGTGCATTTCCTGATGTGTCAATTGTTTCTGTAAGGAAGACATTCCTTCTCTTGTCTCAAGCACATACAACAGGATCATCACCACTCCACCCATCAAGACTCAGGTTAACAATTTTACCCTCTAGACCTTTTGCACGCTGCTAAATTTCTCTTTCAAACACTTTGTCCAACAGTTTACCTGCAACATCTGCTCTGTTGGGTGGACTGTATCCTGGTCTTAATGACTGAACCATGTTAATGAAGTGTGGGTTCTCATCAGATGGAAAGGAGAGTTTGTTGCATAAACAAACGGGGCAATTTTTTTTAATCAATTACCCTTTGTTTTTCGGGGGGGAGCACGCAATCTGCTGGTTTTTATCACAAATTTATCTATGGTGGTTTCTGGATTATGGAGAGTTTTCTTTTTGCTACAGGTGATATACTGTAGTCATGTGACATACATGATGTGACAAACACTATCATTGGTAGATAACTCTGAAACTATAGAAAATGATGGTGATCTTGAAGCTGGATAGGCTTCAGAATCCTGTATGTTGAGGATGGATTCTCCTAAACAAAATTAAGTCAATGCAGTTATTTAATTATTAGTATTACTCGTTGCATTCACTGACACTCAGTACTACTTTAAAGGTGAAATTGTAAAAGGAAGATCTTCCTATTTCAGCTATTTATATTTTATCACAACTGCATCTAAAATGATAGTACCATAGAGTAACTACTATATAATCTTTTTATTTTTATTTTTATTTTTTTTTTTGCTCAAACATGAGAATTCAAGAATAGTCCAGAAGGAAGACAGGCAGTCCTTAAGAAAGAAGTATGAAATTAAAAAATCTTACCAATCTGAAGATCCTGCATGTTCAGACATGTTCCTTTCATCATCTTCAACACAGCATCCTCCTGAGAAGGATCATTTCTTTGTTGCACTGTTTGCATTTTGCACGCATGCCTGTCTTCCCCACAGGTAGAAGAACTTCATTAAAATATTCCCAAACTGGGTCTCTTTTATGGCCTGCTGCCATTAAAGGTTTCCCCTTCTAGTGAGAGAATGGTATTGTAGATCTCAAATCCATGAAGGCCACAGTCAGAAAGACCTCAAGACTTCTGGAATATGCTGGTCAAACAGTTTCACTTTTGTTTCTACTGTCTATCCCTCCCTTCTCACATTTATCTCCAGACTACTTCTCCTTGTCCAGATCTATTCCGCCCCCAACGATCTTCTATTCATTGAACTTTTTGAAACTTTCTACTTCTAGAGAGAGGTAAGGGATTGCCTCTGTGTGTACAAATTTGCAGAGGGACAATAGGGTTGAGGTCTGTTATTTCTCCTCTGTATATTTATTTTAAAACATTTTTGCTGTTAACAAGCATGTTATCTCTGGAGACACAAATCCACAGTTTGAGAACTGCAAAACTAAGCCTCTCTGATGGTATGTTCCAGACTGAGCACTGAGTCCCATTGGGTAGACAGAAAGATTAACCTAAATAATCTATACAGAAGCCCCTGGAACTCCATAAAATTGGGTTCCTGATCCATGAGCTATTGGAACTCATTTACAACACTTTTCTTAAACATTACTTGAATATATTGTCTCATACTATATAATTAGAATTTATAATCCCTATTCTGTGATGAGATCCATTATAGCTCAAAGATATCTTAATTAAGACTCTTTAGATTGCTCTTTGAGGAAAAAACATTTTAGCAAAAAAATCTGATTTAAATTAAAAAAAATCTGCTTTTTTTTATTTAAATCATTGATTTTTATCTACCCTGGCTCTGAAGTTTTTCCTCCTTTAATGACTTCTCAAATTGAGCAAATGGTTCTGAAGGATTCTTTTTAATATACAGAGACTTTCAAAAGCTGAATCAATACTGGAAAAAATTAGCCAATTTCCACTAGAGCTGCAGCTTGATGCCAGTTCGTCAGGAGTGGATATTCAGACCATTGGGGGTGTGTGTGTGTGTGTTAAAATCAGCTTGTTGCGTTATGTGAGATGCAAACAAATGCCTTTCAACTTCTTTATGAGCCATAGACTTGGTTTCTCAGAGGAGAATCTAGGCTTAGAATCATAGACTATCAGGGTTGGAAAGGACCTCAGGAGGTCATCTAGTCCAACCCCCTGCTCAAAGCAGGACCAATCCGCAACTAAATCATCCCAGCCAGGGCTTTGTCAAGCCTGACCTTAAAAATCTCTAGGGAGGGGGTGGAATCTCCTTCCTTAGGTAACCCGTTCCAGTGCGTCACCACCCTCCTCGTGAAAAGTTTTTGCCTAACATCCAACCTAAATCTCCCCCACTGCAACTTGAGACCATTACTCCTTGTTCTGTCATCTGGTACCACTGAACTGTCTAGATCCATCCTCTTTGGAACCCCCTTTCAGGTAGTTGAAAGCAGCTATCAAATCCCCCCTCATTCTTCTCTTCTGCAGACTAAACAATCCTAGTTCCCTCAGCCTCTCCTCATAAGTCATGTGCTCCAGCCCCCTAATTTTGTGTTGCCCTCTGCTGGACTCTTTCCAATTTTTCCACATCCTTCTTGGAGTGTGGGGCCTAAAACTGGACACAGTACTCATGAGGCCTCACCCATATCGAATAGAGGGGAATGATCACGCCCCTTGATTTGCTGACAGTGCCCCTACTTATACAACTCAAAATGCCATTAGCCTTCTTGGCAACAAGGGCACACTGACTCATATCCAACTTTTCGTCCACAGTAGCCCCTAGGTCCTTTTCTGTAGAACTGCTGCCTAGCCATTCAGTCCTTAGGCTGTAGCAGCGCATGGATTCTTCTGTCCTAAGTGCAGGACTCTGCACTTGTCCTTGTTGAACTGCATCAGATGGCCCAATCCTCTAATTTGTCTAGGTCCTCTGTACCATATCCCTACCCTCCAGGGTATCTACCACTCTTCCCAGTTTAGTGTCATCTGCAAACTTGCTGAGGGTGCAGTCCACGGCATCCTCCAGATCATTAATGAAGATATTGAACAAAACCGGCCCCAGGACTGACCCTTGGGGCACTCTGCTTGATACTGGCTGCCAACTAGACATGGAGCCATTGATCACAACCTTTGAGCCCGATCTAGCCAGCTTTCTATGCACCTTATAATCCATTCATCTAACCCGTACTTCTTTAACTTGCTGGCAAGAATACTGTGGGAGACTGTATCAAAAGCTTTGCTAAAGTCAAGGAATAACACATCCACTGCTTCCCCTCATCCACAGAGCCAGTTATCTCGTCATGGAAGGCAATTAGGTTAGTCAGGCATGACTTGTCCTTGGTGAATCCATGCTGACTGTTCCTGATCACTTTCCTCTCCTCTAAGTCCTTCAGAATTGATTCCTTGAGGACCTGCTCCATGATTTTTCCAGGGACTGAGGCTGACTGGCCTGTAGTTTCCCCGGATCCTCCTCCTTCCCTTTTATTAAAGATGGGTACTACATTAGCCTTTTTCCAGTCATCCAGGACCTCCCCTGATTGCCATGAGTTTTCAAAGGTAATGGCCAATGGCTGTGCAATCACATCTGCCAACTCCTTTAGCACCCTCAGATCCAGTGCACCCAGCCCCATGGACTTGTGCTCGTCCAGCTTTTCTAAATAGTCCCGAACCACTTCTCTCTCCACAGAGGGCTGGTCACCTCCTCCCCATGCTGTGCTGCCCAGTGCAGCAGTCTGGGAGCTGACCTTGTTCGTGAAGACAGAGGCAAAAAAAAGCATTGAGTACTGTAGCTTTTTCCACATCCTCTGTCACTAGGTTGCCTCCCTCATTCAGTAAGGGGCCCACACTTTCTTTTCTTTACTTCTTGTTGCTAACATATCTGAAGAAACCCTTCTTGTTACTCTTAACATCTCTTGCTAGCTGCAACTCCAAGTGTGATTTGGCCTTCCTGATTTCACTCCTGCATCCCCAAGCAATATTTTTATACTCCTCCCTGGTCATTTGCCCAATCTTCCACTCCTTATAAGCTTCTTTTTTGTGTTTCAGCAAGGATTTCACTGTTAAGCCAAGCTGGTCGCTTGCCATATTTACTATTCTTTCTACACATTGGGATGGTTTGTCCCTGTAACCTCAATAAGGATTCTTTTAAAATACAGCCAGCTCTCCTGGATTCCTTTTCACCCTCATGTTGTTCTCCCAGGGGATCCTGCCCATCAGTTCCCTGAGGGAGTCCAAGTCTGCTTTTCTGAAATCCAGGGTCCATATTCTGCTGCTCTCCTTTCTTCCTTGTGTCAGGATCCTGAACTTGATCATCTCGTGGTCACTGCCTCCCAGGTTCCCATCCACTTTTGCTTTCCCTACTAATTCTTCCCAGTTTGTGAGCAGCAGGTCAAGAAGAGCTCTGCCCCTAGTTGGTTCCTCCAGCACTTGCACCAGGAAATTGTCCCCTAACCTTTCCAAAAACTTCCTGGATTGTCTGTGCACAGCTGTATTGCTCTCCCAGCAGATATCAGGGTGATTGAAGTCTCCCATGAGAGCAAGGGCCTGTGGATCCAGTAACTTCTGTTAGTTGCTGGAAGAAAGCCTCATCCCCCTGGTCTGGTGGTCTATAGCGGACTCCCAGTACAATATCACCCTTGTTGTTCACAGTTCTAAACTTAATCCAGAGACTCTCAGGTTTTTCTGCAGTTTCATACCGGAGCTCTGAGCAGTCATACTGCTCTCTTACATACAATACCACTCTCCCCTGACCTTTTCTGCCTTGCCTGTGCTTCCTGAACAGTTTATATCCATCCATGACAGTACTTCAGTCACGTGAGTTATCCCACCAAGTCTCTGTTGTTCCAATCACATCATAATTCCTTGCCTGTGCCAGGACTTCCAGTTCTCCCTGCTTGTTTCCCAGGCTTCTTGCGTTTGCGTATAGGCACTTAAGATAACTTGCTGATCCTCCCGCTTTCTCAGTATGAGGCAGGAGTCCTCCACTCTCTTGCTCGTGCTTCTTCCCAGTATCCCACTTACCTCAGGGCTTTGGTCTCCTTCTCCGGGTGAACCTAGTTTTAAAGCCATCCTTACTAGGTTAGCCAGCCTGCTTGCGAAAATGCTCTTCCCTCTCTTCATTCGGTGGAGCCCATCTCTGCCTAGCACTCCTCCTTCTTGGAACGCCTTCCCGTGGTCAAAGAATCCAAAGCCTTCTCTCCGACACCACCTGCGTAGCCATTCCATGATTCCTTCCACATATAAACTAGTATAGTAATTAATTGTACTAGCCAACATCAATGTTCAGCTAATTGTATTAGCAAGTTGCATTGATTCTAAAGCACACCTTGTAGGGTGTTCAAGGTTTGTTCTTTTTGACTTTTAGCCTAGACAATGATTAGAAGTGCAATTCAGTTACCATTAAGAGAATTAAAAATATCTGGCCAAAGAAGTGCAGTTGATAGGATAGGGGAATAACGAGACTCTGTTAAATAGGAATCTTGGAATATCAAGATTCTACTTGGACAAATAAACAAATACTGTTTATTACTAAAAGTTAGTCTGATTCTGCTATCTGTATTTATTATATCCATCTAATCAAGTGCAGTTTCTAAGCTGTTTGCTTTCACTTGGTTGTTGGTTTGTTTTTTTGGTCCATACGGAACACAACCTGAGATAATGAAGAAGCTTCCATGGGAAAACAAAACTTTACAAACCCCTCATGAGGGTGGAGGTGTAAAGGCCCCATTCAGTTATTAAAAGTCCTTAGCAAAACCAGCTCTGACTCCAAAGAAATAAAATTGATGGGACAGTAAGGCACTGGACAACTAGTAAATTATGACTACACCCTCAGTTTCTTCGTGCAGACTGGACTCCAGAGTCTGGATAAATGACATCTCAGTCCAGTCTGTATTCAGCATATGAAATTGGGATAATCAAATTTGATTTTCTTTGGCAGAGGCTTGCCAGAAAGCTTAGTGCTTAGTCTAATAAATGCAGTAATGCAACAAACATTATACCTACTACAAGTGCAAGTTTAAGAAGCAAAGCTAGTATTTTGCTTTCAGAGGGAGATGAAAATTAGAAGAGAAAAGAAAAGAACTGAAAACAGAAATAATTTCTTAGCTCATAAGGTGCCACTTTGATCCTTGCGTGTGCTCTGCTGTGCTTGGATTGTGACTAGTGGGGTGGACAGTAAGGGGGTGGGGATAGGGAAGGGAATTTTAGACTAAATTCCACCCAAGAGTAATCATATATCATGACAAACTCTATAAACTTGTTAGGAACCACCTCTGTAACTCTGACATGAATTGGGATCAACAGAAGAAAACACCAAAGGTCAAAGGCAGAGACATGGACACTGAGTTGGGTGGGGGATGTCTACATGAGCTTGGAATGTCAGGGCATGCTTAGTAACATTAACTCCCTTGAGACTGGCAGGTCTGGATCCTGCTAGCCCTCCCCAATTCAGGAAGCGCTTAAACATTGTATACATGCTTTTCAGAATTGGGGCCTCTGTGCTGATGTGGCCTCCCTGGGATCAGCCACCATGGCAGAAAATCCCAGCTAGGGCAAAGGGCTAATAAAGTCTGGAGAATGATAGAGCTGTAGCCTATTTCCAACCATGGACAAGCTCACAACAGAGCGCCAGTGACAATAGTGGTAGGTGGGGGTTATGTATTGTGAGGCAGCTCCTGCCCCACCCAGTCACCAAAGGGGCCATAACTCATAGAAATGTAGTTTACTTTTGACCAAAATGTGCAGAAAGCTTCTAAATACAAGTTATGATGCAACTATGTACTCAAAATAGTACTACTTTGGGCAGTCTGGGAAAGATTTAGCTCCAGGTGATCTATTTTATGCATTTTCCTGTGCTTTCTTTGCCTTTGGTTAAGGCAAGTCTGTAGTCACGTGAAGTATGAGCTTGTTTGTACCATGTAATGCAACAAAATAATTATTATTAGAAGGGACTGATCTGAGAGAAGTTTTTCTGTCTATTTTTGTGAAGTTATGCAGATAAGGCCTCAACCCTCAACATCAAAAATATATATTTTTGATGTTACCTACTCAGCCAGAAACATAAGTCTAAACCACACATGGTACAACTGTGATTATCTTCTTACTGTAACTGAGTTCAATGACAATACATGTATAACAGTGAGTCTTAGTAGAAAGGCTGTAGAATATGGTATGAATAAATCATGTGAATAAGAAAGTATAAGCATGTGTTCTTCTGGGACCCCGCCTATAATTATGAGCTACTGAACATCTCATGCAACACCCTTTGAGCTATATTTACTCACAGTAATTTGCAGATAGTGGAAACGTTTCTACTCCCCCCTCAGAATCTGTGTCTGATGTGTTCAATAAGAACAGCCTTACTGGGTCAGACTAAATGTCCATCTAGCCTAACATCCTGTCTTCCAACAGTGGCCAATACCAGGTGCCCTAGAGCAGTGCTTCTCAAGCTATCTGATGTGGGGGACCGGCAATTTTTTTTTCCGATGTGCACGCAGACCGGCAGCCAGTGGCTCTGGTCTGCGGACCACCACTTTGAGTAGCTCTGCCCTAGAGGGAATGAACAGAACAGGTAATCATCAAATAATCCATTCCCTGTTGCCCATTCCCAGCTTCTGGCAAACAGAGGCTAGGGACACCATCCCTGCCCATCATGGCTAATAGCCATTGATTGACTTATCCATGAACTTTAGTTATTTTTTTAACCCTGTTATAGTCTTGGCCTTCACCACATGCTCTGGCAAAGAGTGCCACAAACTTGACACTGCACTGTATGAAAAAATATTTCCTTTTGTTTTAAATCTACTGCTTATTAATTTCATTTGGTGAGTCCTAGTTCTTGTGTTAGGAGGAGGAGTCCATAACACTTCCTTATTTACTTTCTCACACCAGTCATGATGTTATAGTCTTCTGTCATATCCCCCTTTAGTCGTTAAGTCCCAGTCTTATTAATTGCTCCTCATATGGAAGCTGTTCCATACCCCTATTAATTTTTGGTGCCTTTTTCTGAATCTTTTCCAATTCCAATATATCTTTGAGATGGGGTAACCATATCTGCATGCAGTATTCAAGATGTAGGCGTTCTATGGATTTATAGAGGCAATATGATATTTTCTGTCTTATTATTTATCCCTTTCTTAATGATTTCCAGCATTCTGTTTGCTTCTTTGACTGCAGCTGCTCATTGAGTGGATGTTTTCAGACTATCCACAATGACTCCAAGATCTTTCTTGAGTGATAGCAGTTAATTTAGACCCCCTCATTTTATATTTATAGCTGGGATTGTTTTCCAATGTGCATTACTTTGCATTTATCAACATTGATACTCTGTTGCTATGCTCATCACCACCCCAGTTGCATGTATCGGCGTACCTGAAGTCTTCCCTGCTGCATTTGCATCTCTTTGTTGCATAGGTACTCTTACAGCTACCCGGCTGGAGCAGGTGCAGGACCATCATGTTAGGAACAAGATGTCCCATGCTATCTATGGCTCATCTGTTGTTGGCAAAGGATGCTTAAAGATACTGAACTGTTGCATGATTCCCTATGAGTGACTGATCATTTGCATGTTTCAGATGCTGGTTGAAAGAGGTCCATGTTGGTAGCAGATTCTCATTTGTTTGGTGGTTCTTAGCAAACAACTTGCAGTGCACATTAGCCAGAGCTACTTGCTTCTTACTACACAGAAAAATAAAGATACCTCTGAGCCCTAGGCTGCATTACTCTGAAAAAAATGCAGTTCAAATGTTGATAGTCATACTGAGCAAGGACTTCTTGATTCACCCATGGCTTGGTTCTTTAACTCTCTGGTTTGGTCAGGTCTTTTCATACCATGAATTCAAAGTAATGGTCCTAATTTATAAAGCCATCAACAAGCAGAGATGGGGCTACCTCCTAGACTATCAGATCATCTTTGATGTGTGACCATGTCTGAGAGTTTCTGTTTCTTGCCTTCAAAACTGCTCACACTGTAGCTAATAGGAGCAGGCTTAAAAATGAGAGCCTGCAGTTAGGTTACTGATACACCATAGCTGATATTTCATTCTGGTTTGTGAGATGGGAAGAAATCACTTTTCTTTTCCCAAAGCTAGTGTGTGGGGGGAAATGAGCAATGTTCACCTAGTGTGTACATGTCGCTTGCCTTCCCTGGATGTGACCAATAGCCAGCTCCAAACCCCAATAATCCAGCAGTGTTAACATTGGCTTTACAAAGTGGGGGGGCTGGGAACAAGCCATGGAACACCAACAGGCATGGAGACACACAGGCTGCCAGTAGTATTTCTCTTTAAAGAAAGCTTTCAAAGTGCTCTAAAATGCAAATACAGAGCCAGATTGGCTTGGAAATTTGTATGCTAGGAGAAGACCTAGAATAGCATCTGAGGTACAGTTTTGTGGTTAGGTGGTGAATTGAGCCTTCCTTTTACCCTGATGTGAGTTGTTCTTCATCTCCTATTAAAGCTGTTTGACTTTAAATAAATAATTAAATATTAATTGGGCCACAAGGAGCATCATTCTACAGTGCAGTGGTTGGGGTACTCAGCTAGGTTGTGGGCCAGTCTGGTTCAATCCCCTTTCTAATGTATTCTATAAGTACATTAGAAGCAAGAGGAAGACCAAGGACAGGGTAGGACTGTTACTCAAGCGGGGGGAAATAACAGAAAATGTGGAAATGGCAGAGGTGCTTAATGACTTTTGTTTCAGTTTTCAGCAAGAAGGTTGGTGGTGATAGGACATCTAACATAGTGAATGCCAGTGAAAATGAGGTAGGATCACAGGCTAAAATAGGAAAAGAACAATTTAAAAGTTACTTAGACTTCCAGTCCTGTGATTCTGTTTGATGAGAAGGGATTTGAGCAGTGATCGCCTACCTCAAGTGATCACCTACCTCTAACTACTGGGCTATAAGTTATTCTAATGTGGGGCTGCCTTGGTCTTGCCTCTGGAAGCCGTTCCACTTTTAATTAACTAGTAACAGCCAAAGCAGAAGTCAAGTGTAAGAAGCCCTCCATGATAGCGGGGTTTGGGTACTTACCTTGGCTGTTGGAGGCTGTGGGTCAGTTCCTCCTGTTCTGGGGTAGGGAGTTGAGCGATCTGTTTCTCTTGAAATGGTTTTAATTAACTATTAACTGGGCCAAGCTTAGTCTGAGAAGCCCTGTATGGTACAGGGGTTAGAGTACGCTACTGGGGTGTGGGAGATCCTGGTTCAGTTCCTCCCGCTGCCTTGTGAGAAGTACCCTTTTCTCTTGAAGCTGTTCCACTTTAATTAAACTATGAATTGGGCCAAAGGACATCTCCTAAAAGAGCTGCCTTCTGTGGTGTAGTGGTTGGGGCTCTTGCATGGGATGTTAGAGACCCTGGTTCAATCCTTGTTGTGGGCAAGGGGTTTACAACACATATCAGGTGCCTCTGGGGCTTTTTTATTTAAATATTCCTTGAGCTACATTAAAAAAGCAAATCACTCTTTTATCCCCCACGGCTAGGCTACCTACCCGGGCGGTGGGAGACCCCGGGTCCAACCCCTCCTCTGCAAGGGGTTGGACCAAGGCTCTCCCACCTCCCAGGGACCCTCCCGCCTCCCGGCCCCACCCCCTACACCTCCCAGCCCCACCCCCCACACCTCCCAGCCCCACCCCCCACCTGGCCCCCCAGCCACCACCCCTCCCTCCCCCCACCACACCTATGAAGTGAGCGATCTCCGTTCAAACCCCCTTCTGTTTCCAGAAAGACAAGGGCCTCCTGCGAACGCAAGGGGACCTAAACAGGAACCTCCCACTTCCCTCCTGGGAGGCAGGACAGCCTTCTCCAAATCCTTTTGAAACAGCTAGAGGAAGGATTTGAACCAGCATCTCCCACTGCCAAGGCAAGCAACCAAACCACTGGACTATAGAGTGACCCTAGCTCAGGGAGTGGCCTGATTCCTAGTTAATTAAAGTAGACCAGCTTCAAGAGGCAAGAGCTGAAATCCCTTCTCCTCAGAAAGGAGGAGTGGGATTTGAACCAGGTTCTCCAACATCCTAGGTGGGGCCCAAACCACCAGGCTATTCAGGGCTTCATAGGGGGGAAGTTTTGATTTGACCATTTAATAGTTTATTAAAGTGGACAAGCGTCAAGAAGAGAGGCAATCTCTGCTCAACCGAGAGCAGGGAATTGAACCAGCATCTCCAGCACCCCAGGCTCGTACCTGAACCATCAGGTTATACAGCAAGTGTTATGAATAAGGCTTGTTTTGGCCCAATTAATAGTTAAATAAAGGGGACAAGTGTCAAGAGGAGAGGCAGTTTTTACTTACCTCTTTCCTCAATCCAAGGTGAGGAACTGAACCAGCATCTCCAGCACCCCAGGCTAGTACTTGAACCACCAGGCTATGCAGGAACTGTTGTGAAAGGGACTTGCTTTGGCCCAATTAATAGTTAATTAAAGTGAACCAGAGTCAAGAGAAAAGCAGCCTGCTTCTTGAATCCTTTCTTCTCATCAAGCATAGAGAAGGAATTAAGCTGCCGCCACCACCACCAATCCAGACAGGCACGCTGACCAGCAGGCTACATAGCATTGCTTACAGAACAACTTTGATGTGGACCATTTAATAGTTCATTAAACTATTACACAGCTTCAAGAGAAAAGGCAACGCAGTGTCTGCTCAACTCCCTTTTCAGGGTAAGGGAGCAGGGAGAGGGACTGAACCCACTCCTTCAGCACACGAGGCCAGTACCCACACCACCAGGCTAAGCACAGGGTAGTGTAGATGAGACTTGCTTTGCTTCAATTAATAGTCAATTAAAGTGGAACAGCATGAGATGGAAAAGAGCTCAGAGCTCAAATCCCTTCTCCTCAGCAAGCAAGAGGGGAATTAACCCAACATCTGTAGCACCCCATGTGAGTACACTAATCATGGGGTTGTAAGAAGGCTTCTTACAGAGCAACACTGCTTTGACCTAAGTAGGAGTTAATTAAAGTGGAACAGCTTCAAGAGTAAAGAAGCTTGCTGTGCACATTCCTTCCCCACAGCAAGAGGATAGGGTTGCCAACCCTTCAGGATTGGCCTGTAGTCTCCAGGAATTAAAGATCAACCTTTAATTAAAGATTATGTCATGTGATTAAATCTCCAGGAATACGTCCACCCAAAAATTGGTAACCCTAGAACCAGAATCAGTACCACTACCCTTCTAGCCAAATATTTGCCCCACCAAGCTACACGGGGCTTTTTAAAAATGAGTTTTGTTTTGGCCCAATTAATTATTAATTAAAGTGGAACAGCTTCAAGACAAAAGACACTTACGGTGCAAATCCCTTCGCCTCAGAAAGGGATTGACCAGCACTACCACCATCCCAAGGAAGTACCCTAACCCCAGGGCATGCCGAAATGAGCCTTGTTTTGGCCTAATTCATAGTTCAGTAAAGTGGAACAGCTTCAAGAGAAAAGACTGAGGGAGCCCCACAGCAGAATAATTGATACCCCAGCAGTTAGGCCATTCACTGGGGAGGTAGGCGATCACTGCTCAACCCTCTTTTCATCAAGCAGAAGGGGGATTGACTCATACTCTCCCATAGTCTGGGAGAATCCCCAGACCAGTGGACTACAGGCTGAGTTTTACAGCTTCTGTGCCCAATTAATATTTAATTGAAGTGTAACAGTGTCAATAAGAGCAGTTCACACCAGACTACCTTTTAGCTCAGCAGTTAAGGCACTCACTTGCGAAATGCCAGACCCCCTTTTACATACTTTCTGTTCATGAAGCAGATGGGGAAGTGACCCAGGGTCTCCCACATCCCAGCTGAGGACCCAAATAAGTGGGATAAGGGGTAGACAGCAGGTTTCTGCCTCCCTCCCCCACCCACTGGTTTTGTATGGCTTTGGGCAGGAACTTGACAATCTCACAAGACAGGGGTTAGGCACCTAAGTCACCTGACTCCAGGAGATGGGTTCCTGGCTGTGGATTGCATGCAGAGATAGGGATCAAGCTCTGTGAAAGGCTGGGCTTAATGCCCCCTCCCTCCCTTGGTAGCCTCTCCCAGTGGCTAGCCTAGGTGGCTCCCTGCCTAGCATGCTGGCTTTTGTGGTTCCCATTCTTAGGTGCCTGTCTCTCCCCATTCATTGAAGAGGGAGCCTAAGCACCTACCTCAGACTTAGGGGATCCCATTGTTCTTCCAATGAGTGAGGGGTGGCCACACCTAAGTCCCTTTGTGCTGCGCCAGAGGGGAACTGAGATTAGGTCTGGGCTCATATTACAGCCAAACATCAGTAAAACCGTACAGGAGCTGGGAATGGGCATGACTCAGGTGTATAGCCCTGAGACCAAAGAAGAGGGGTTGTTCAGTTCACACCAGACACATCACTAAATCCCCGAGAGCTGAGAGTGGGCATGCTTTGTTACTGCCACGAGCACTGAGATCAGGGTGGGCAGTGCAGGCTAGACACCATCAGGACAGCCCACAGCCTCACCCCCAAAACCCCGGGTGGAGAATTGAGAACAAACAGTCTCAATGTATGCCCCAGACACAGAGCCCTGAGACTGGGTGTTGGGGTGTCTAATTGGGTGTGTGAGAGGCTCTGTGGAGCTCCCTTTCCTCTGCACACCTGTGTGTGTGTGTGGAGAGAGAGAGAGAGAGAGCATGAGAAGATCTCTAAACTCCTTTTCCACCCACTTCTGTGGGTGCTCAGCTGCTGTGTTCAGCCATCTTTTCCCCATGCCACTTAAACCTGAAGTGGAGTCACATATACTGACAGCATGAATGTTTGGCAGTATAAGGCACATGTCCAGTTCCTGCTTCACAGCCACTCTATGAGTGGGAATGCATCTCTTCTTTTGGCCAACACCAGTTTTGAAATCAAATTCATCTACCCCAAGAATAGAGCAATATTTTGGGCACATCAGTGCAACCTCTTGAGTCCATGCTCCCCCATTAGCATCCTGTTTACTTTGAGTGTTTGCGTTGCATGAGCAAAATGCAAGAACATGAGTGAATCTCCTTTCTCATTATCTGCTTTTAATTCTGGTATTGCAGAATGGGGCTTTTTAAATGACATTACATTTTAGTCATGTACTATCGTGGAGAAAGAAAACAAAGCTGATGTCTTACTAGCAATGTAGAGAATACTGCTCTTAAATCCTCTAAACTTAATTTAACGCTTTATTGATAAATGCAAAGATGTATTCTGGTTTATGCACATACAGTTGAAGGCAGAAACTAACCCAGTGTCAAAGCAATTATTTATGTTTGTGATGAATTTTTAGTGATAGAAAATATGACGACATTTTTATGAAACACAGCATTCTTTGTGCTGGCTTCAGTGGCTTTTTGTATCTGTTGGTGCTGTTCAGCTAAGAAAACAACATAATGTTTATCGGTATGCTGCCTAGCACTATGTTTTCTGGAGTCAAATTCTTTTTTTCCCCTTGCCCCTGGAGGTGCTCATGCTCCGGTGTGTATTGACATTGAACAGCTTCTTCATGTATTCTAAAGATACTAACTGCTCTCAAGTATGTAAAGGAGTCCTGGATTTGAATGTAAACTACATTGCAGTCTGAAACACTGATTTAATAAACTTCAGTTTCCTGGCATGGAACAACGTGTCTCATTTTGTCTTTTCTCTTTCTGACCACTCTTAGGTCAATAGAACATACTGCTGCGGAACCTACAGAGCAGGTCCGATGCGGCAGATAAGTCTTGTTGGAGCAGTAGATGAAGAAGTTGGTGACTACTTCCCAGAATTTCTTGATATGTTGGAGGAATCTCCATTTCTGAGAGTGAGCATTATACTGTTGTAGTAATTTTATTTTGTTTAAATTGTTTATTATCAAACATAAATGTCTTAACACTTCTAACTTACAACTTCAAGTTGCTAAATAATGAGAGAATTTAGGTACAGCTTCTCCATTCAGATGGTGATGAACTTTCAAACTACCTTACTGAGGATGCTGTTAAAATCTATTCTCTGTTCAAAGAAGTAGATACTGAAAGGAGATTAATTTAGAGGCTACAGCAATCAGTCATTTAACTGGAGAAATTATTGGGCTCTTGTTGCATGTCTGTTTCACAATGGCCTACTCTCTAAAAGTTGAATAAGTTAACTATATCATTGGTGGAATATAACATTTCATCTATAACAATAAGGTTTGGTTTCTGTATAGTTCTCTTGGTAATGAACTTGAGCCAGGGCTTATTAAAATTTTAACTGTTGTCCATTTGACATAGCTTTTTGTGTTTTTAGATGACTTTGCCCTGGGGCACTCTTTCTAGCCTCCAGCTTCAGTGCAGGTCACAAAGTGATGATGGCCCCATAATGTGGGTGAGACCAGGAGAACAGATGATCCCAACAGCAGATATGCCAAAATCACCATTCAAACGGCGCCGGTAACATTATTTTCCTTTAATAGAAAAGCAGATCACAGCTAGATAAAGTACTAGCTATTCTAAGGTCTTAATGTTGGTCCTCATTGTGTGTGAAATTAGTCTTTCAAAAGGTAAACTTCATGGCTTTCTTAAATTTCCCATGTGACTTCATTCCTTTTGCTGTAGAACCAAGCAGTCCAAACTAACATGTTGCCTGTGTTCCATATAAGTGCAGTTGAGTTCAAGGTTTCCTCGACATTGACAGCTCTATATATTGCCTGTTTGACAGATCTCTTGGGTTCCTGAACATAGGAACAGCCAGAGTGGGTCAGACCAGTGGTCCATCTAGCCCAGTATTCTGTTTTCCAACAGTGGTCAGTGCCAGGTGCTTCAGAGGGAACAAACAGAACAGGCAATCATTAAGTGATCCATCCCCTGTTGTCTACTTCCTACTTCTGTCTGTGAAAAAGCTAATATTTGGTGTACTTCTCCAACGCAGTGCAGAAGTCCCTACACTGCATTAAAGGCTGGGCCTAATGCTAGTTATTTAAGCAGTCTTGGTATTGGTTGCCTTCTCAAGAAATACTGTACTCCAGAGGAATATTCTCTTAACTACTTAAATCTCCTCAGCTGCTCTCATTGAAATGTTGCATGGGTAAGGTCCTTTCTCTGGATTTGCATTCCACTATATCTAAAACACAAAACTAAATCCATTATTCTAATAATTTTTTTTTAAAAGGTTACTATTTGAGGGACCATATCACTATGACTCGTGACTTCCCTTCACTGTGTTACAGAAGCAAATGACAAACATCTTCAGTGCTGTGCTGAAGCCAGCAAGTACAAAATTATGCCATTATTTTTGTAACTGGGTGGGGGAAACAAAGGGTATAATTTTTTTGCCAAAGAGAATTTGTAAGAAATATTCTTGTCCTCTTAAAAAAAATAAAAATAAAAAAGCTTTGATTGTGAGTCTTTAAAATTGCTCTTGCCAATGACAGTTTTTTGTCTAACACTTTGATTAACTACACAGCAGTAGTTAAATTGACAAAGTCGTCCATCCTCTAGAGTCCAAGAAAACTCCAAATGGACAATCTAACTCTGCAGTTATAAATGAATTGTTAGTAGTGTTAATTTTGTTTAAATTGCTTTTTATTTTAATCTCTAAAATTGTAATTTTTCAAGTTCTGAGTAAAACCATTAACATCTACCTCTCACCAGCTGCTTGAAATCCAAGAGGCAAATTTCCCTTCAATTTTCCTGTGGAGTGGTTTGTGCAACCAATCTTGGGGAGAGAAATAATTGGAATGTTTTCATCACAGCTTTAAGCAGAAAACCCAATATGTTCTCTCTAGATAACTTAATATTTTTAAGCATCTGTATTTTAAATTGAATTTTTAAGTGTGGCACAATTCTTGTCGTTCAAAGGATAATAAAACATCACAATGTGACTGTTCAGAGGTTGACTAAAGAGTTCACATTTTTCCAGATATATAGTATACCTAATGTCCTTTTTAATTGTTGTCTTTTCCTCAATCTGGATTAAATCTATCTGGACTAATTAGGGCTATAGATTTGTAACAGCAGGACATAAGTCACGTATAGCATGATTTTCCCATTTGTTGTTTTTTTTTTTTTTTTAATGTCTGTGATTCACTCCATACCAGCAGCTCATGTCCTGCCGGGCTGGTCATGGCTCCCAGCTCCAGGCGTTGCAATTGGCTGCACAGGGTCCAAGAACTGTTCAGGTTTGTCCCAGCCGTCCCTCCACCATGGTGGGGATAGGAGGTGGGTTAAACCTTTGTGGCACTGCGACCCGGCATACCAACTCGCAATGCCCAGAGCAGGGAGCCAGGCTCAGCCCCACCTGGCACAGGAGCCACCAAAGCACAGGCATGAGGTGAGTGTAAGGCAGGCTCCTTCTCAATCCTGGGGCCCAGCCCTCAGATATACGGGAGTTGCTGCTGCCTGGGATGAGTGCAGGGTGGCTCACTCTCCAGTCCCATGCCCCCCACCCCAATCCTCCCCTCTGCACCAGGCGGGTGGCTGGGATGGGGGCTGCAGTTCTTGGTTGGAGGGTGCTGCTGGAGGTGGTTGATGCCCCTTCATTTATCAGGGTATCTTATCAAAAATCTCAGAGCCATCATAAAATCCATGACTCTTCCTAAATTTACCATGAGTAAATCTGTGACTTTTTGATTTAAAAAAATGCCATGACAAATCTGCAGCATTAACTATACTTAAATCTTTGAATACCAATTTGATACGTAATACATATAGCAAAAGCAAAGAGAGCATTTTTGGTCATGGATTTGGAATGCTACAGGACACTAGCAGTATTTCTTCAAAATTACCTTAATACATATACAGATAGGAAAGCTGTACCATTCATCTCATCTCTGAGTAGTCTGGAACATCCTTTTCCCTCCTCTCTTCACCCCACTGTATAGATCAATGAACGAAATAAAAAACCTCCAATACCTACCTCGGACCAGTGAGCCCCGTGAAGTTCTCTTTGAAGACCGAACAAGAGCCCATGCTGATCATGTAGGTCAGGGGTTTGATTGGCAGAGTACAGCTGCTGTAGGAGTGCTGAAAGCTGTACAGTTTGGTGAATGGTAAGTGTGACTGAACTTTGTAACCACTCCAGTTGTATTTGAGACTGACTTCCCTTTATAAAAGGGAGAAAATGTGAAGTATCGGTTGAATAGCAGCCTAGTTATATAAATTGTTTAAAACCAAATGACTTGTGACTATTCAAATGCTGTGTAAAGTCTGTAAAACATAATCTAGTAAATACATAACTCTGGCAACTTTTACTCCTACTTCCTTCTCCCTCCTGAGTCCAGCGCAAAAACTGTGTTAACATGGAGTATTTTGCAGATAACTTGCATGATATGCAGTGTAGGCCACTGTATCTGGTGCATCCTGCATGTCTTTTCCTTCATCTCCTAATTGATTATAAGTTCAATTACATAAACAGAATATTGTCAGGTCAATTGTTCATTTGTGATGGTACCGACAATATTTTTCTACCTCCTGGATCCAGGGCATTGCTGGTAACTAAGTCCTGGGAAGAAATCACAGGCTTTGAGTTGGGAATGTTGTCTGTAGCAATTACAGTAGAAATTGGACAGCAGGAACAGTGTCATCAGCAACAATATTGTCCAAGGTTAAGATAAATAAGCAGTGCCAATGTTTCCCTTGCCCTATGTTTCAAATCCATTGAACAAGCAATATCTACTTATATGGTCCCCATCACCATAGTATCTGAGTGTCCTACAAATTTTTCTTTCCAGTATTCCTTTAAAATATAGATATTAGGCCAATTATAAAATAGGAGAATTGAGGCAGAGTGACTTTTCAAAAGTCACACAGTTTGGAATTGAACCTAGCCCTCTGGAGCTGTAGTGCAGTCTCTTTTACTATGTAAAGTTCAAGTCAAAGAAAATGAAGCAATTCAGGAAATGAGGTCGGATCTGTGGAGTCTAAAGAATATGCATATACTAACATTATTGTACTAGTTGTGATGCTGAGAGACTTATTACCCAGTAGAAAACTATATAATAGGTATTTTCTTTATGGTAACTCTTGCTTTCCAGAGCTGTAACCACAAATTCTTTAAAACTCAGTCTTGACAATCTTCATCTCTAGGAGTGTCCAACCTCGAATAACCAAAGATGTGGTTTGTTTCCATGCTGAAGACTTCACTGATGTGGTACAGAGACTTCAGTTAGACTTGCATGAACCTCCAGTGTCACAGGTACTGTGTTCCTTATTTGCAACTTATTTCCAGCATTTTGGAAATAGCTTCAAAAGTAGCATATTTATTTCAAACATCTGACTAACACTAATTTTTTAAAAATTCATAAAGGTAGAAATAGTGGTTCTAGGCTTGTGACTAGAGCTGTTTATCTCCAGTTCTTGTTTTAGTGGTGGTAGGCTCACCACATGAGAGTCATGGGTTTTGATCCTAGCATGACCAAGTGTCACAAAGCTCCTTCCTTCACGAGACAAGGAACCAAGAAGTCTTGAGTATGGGTTACAGGAATTTCACATAATTTGGGTTTCCATTCCCCCAACTTGCTTCAGACTCCTTCTGACATAAACAAAGTTTTGGTCTCCTAGTGCCAGACCAACCACACCCAGCTCTGTCTGGTAATGCCAGGTCAAAAGCTTCTTACTGAAGCTCTAATTCTTGTTTTAAGACCTGCCTGTGGCCCCATAATGCTGTGGCAATGGCTCATTATTTGTTACCTCATAGGTGCGCACAGCACTTCATAATGAAACATTAAAGATTTGTTCTTGCCGCAAGTAGCTTCTTAACTGAAGTTGTATTCTTTAAAGAGTAGTCACAATCTAATGGGTTGCTGGACTGAAAGTGTACTCTTCAATCTAAGTGGATGCCCAGCTTTGGACCTTGCATACAGCTTAGCAGTAACTTTCCCCTTTCTTCCCCTCAGTGTGTTCAATGGGTGGATGAAGCCAAGCTAAACCAAATGAGACGGGAAGGCATTCGCTATGCTAGAATCCAGCTGTGTGACAATGACATCTACTTCATCCCTAGAAATGTCATTCATCAGTTCAAAACAGTGTCAGCGGTCTGCAGTTTAGCCTGGCATATAAGGCTCAAACAGTACCATCCTGTGGGGAAGTCTTCTCAAAATGCAGAAAGCAATTCAAACATGAACAGTAATATCCCTGAAAAGACAGAATCAGAAGGTGAACCCCAATGTGTGAGTGTAAAAACAGAGTCTGAGGAACCAGGTGTAGAAATGCAGCTTACAACAGGGGCACCATCCTGCTCCTCAATTTCATCAATATCGGGACTTGTTCTGCAACCAGATCAGGTGGCCCAGCCTCTTCCAGTTTTTAAACTAGAATCTGATCAGCAACATAATCCACAGGATCACACAGACTCTTCTGTGTGATATGTACATAGTCAAACATTTTTTAACAACTTTTTAAAATTTTGATGTGAAGTTATAGTTTTATAACTTGCTTATGTTTTATTGGAGAAATCTTGCCTATAATTCTATAAAGAAAGGTGACATTCCAAAATGTCAAGCATATCTTTTTTACACAGATTATGCAAAAGTTCAAGTTGTATTTTACTCCCATAGTACAGCATGTAATAGTGGTCTACCACTTCTTTCTGTTTAAATGAGGTAATAATTCAGTATCTCCTCTTCAAAATCAGAATGGAATTCCTCCAAGCGCTAAAAGTCATTGAACTATCTTGGAAAATCTAACCCCCCTGCTTAATTTTTTCTTTAGCCTTCACCATAAAAGGATGGCTTCTGCAGAAGACTCCCCCATCTGATTTTAATTGCTAAAATCAAAGAGAAAGCACAGCACTTTTGATGATCAGTGATGTTTTGGTCTGTCCTTAAATTCCTGGTGGATACTAAAATTACTAGATGTATAGATCTTTTAATTTTTAATTGTTAAACAGTTCATAAAAGGGTGAAGTGTGACATCTTATCCTGGTGAAATGTAATCACTTAGACACAATACTTTCCATAGTACTGCTTGTAATGTTTGATGTGAAGATTTTGCTTCCTAAATACATCTTTCCTGGACATGACTAATTCTAGTGTTAATTTTTTTTAAAGGCAGTCTCATGGAGGTAACTGCATTCTTGTCTGAGCACTTTAAAGCATTAAAATACTACTAACAACCTTGTCAGCTTGTTTTGATAAATTCACAATAAGCATCTGATGGAAAACATCCTCTCCCTGGTACTGATGCACTTAATCTAATAGAGTTGGGTCAGTGATAACTGATTTATATTGGTTGTCCTTATTCTCTGAAGTTCTGTATTGCTATTTCAAAATAAAATATTATGGCATTGGGTTGCTGTTTCCACTTGTAGCTCTTGGGTACCCTGGTGCTGTGTTTGAAACATCAGTGACACAAGCTAATATGTTGTTGAGTGTCATCTGCTGACATAGTTCTTTTTACAGTCTTATGATATTTCTGAATGTTTGTGTGATCTGTATTTGACTTTCACTCACCACTTATATAACAACTGTCTTTTCTAATCATCAGAAAGAAGAGTCCCCCCCACACCTAGGATACAAACTTGATTTTGGTGCCACTGAAGTTGTCCCTGGACAACTTCATTGTTCTAATCCTCACTGGGGTAGAAGAGAGATTTCTAACACTATATTAGAATAAGGAAAAGAAAAGATGCTGTGTTATTAGTTCTGGGTGCATCTTTTAAATATCAATTATGAATCTTCTCTTTAAAAAGGTTCTGAAATATGTTAATCTGTTATTATAAATATTACTTTGTGCAATATTGTTTTGTGTAGACTTATATGCATCTTAGCACCTCAATATAGAGGTCACAATTTTAAACTGATAGCAAAATAATCATCAGAAAATACTGCAGTGATTAGTTAGAATCTGTATTACTCCTTATATATGTATATGTATGTATTGTCTTCAGTACAAAAGTGAAGACAAATTAGAAAATATTTCAGACTAATTTACAGATTGAAGTGGTGGTGACTTGTTTAGTAATCTGTGTAAATAAGGTGTTAGAATGGAAAGCTTTTATGAAAAGTAATATGATTCATGCAGGGGTATAATTTAATTTTAGCAAAAATTCTAGATTATCAAAGCTGGTTCAGAAACAGGCCCTCTGTTCTCTGGCATTTTTCCCACTTTTTTGTTGAGAAGAATTTTATAGAGCTTTAATGGGTTGTGCAAAGTAAAATTCTTCACAGGCAATATTGGTTTCAGTGCCTCTTTCATGTTCCCACTGGTTAATATTATGTTAGTGTTATTCTCCCTTTCTTTTTTTAACTCACTCTGCTTGTCTTCCATGTGCTATTCATTGGCCATGTCAAAGATGGTATTATCTCTAAGTCATTGCTAACTAATAAGGTGATTGTCCCTTGACAGTCAGCACTGTGTATAATCACTCAGGAACTGACATATCTTCAAAGACCTTACAATTGAAGGAAAAGCTGTTCATCCCTTTATAAAACCAATTCTCCCCATTTATATTAAAATGCAAAAATTAAACATACTTAGGCTAAAAAGCTTCACAATTTAAGACGCATTATGCACCATTATTTTTTATTTGTATTCCTCTAGAGCTTGAAATAAAATGAAAAGAGAGACATATAATTTGTAAATGGGTATTGGAAGTATCTCTCTGTAAATTATATTAAATAGCATGCTTTTAAACTAATGCATACAATAGACCAGCAGAGTGCTTCACACTGCTTTCAAAACAGTGTCCTACTTGTATGAAATAATCTGTTCTTTCTAAAATATCAAGAAAATGCTTCTCACTCTTACTTCTATGGATTGAATGTCTTTAACCACTGTACCATACTTTCCTTTTACTCAGTTTACTAGTTCAAAACCTAAAGTCAAGTTGATGTCCTCTTCTTCATTATAAATTAGTCATAGAATGATTTGGATAATGTTGCTATTCTTTTGATGTTATATGTCAGCCTGAGGTAGAGATGAGCAGATTTTTGTTTCAGAAAAAATTTAATGAAGCTTTTAATTTTCTTATAACTTTTTCTTAATTTTGCCTGTACAAATTTTAATCTTTAATTAAGTACTAATGCAACTTTTGAAACATTTGCAAAATCCAAAATTACCACACTTCTTCCAAGCTTGATTCCAAATCCAGCTCATCTCTAAATATAGCTATGGAAAATTGCTTATGAAATCGATGGCTAAATCTGTTGCCCATTAGATTGTATCTATAATTCTGAAATCAGTGAATTACAGGTGGAATAATACCTTCGGATGTGCAATACTCTAAACTGGTCAGCACTACAAGTGGCTTACTGAATAACAAATATGAAGAATACAGATGTCATACTTGTGCTTTGTGAGAAATCAAGTGACAGATGGACAAGTTAATTTTTCCAGTATAATATTGGGCAAGTCAAATCTTTGGCTAGTTTTAAGAGTAAAATATTTGCAAGTAATTGGTGGAAAATGGCAATTTCTGATTGACTTATCACTCACTCAAAGATTTCAGAAGATAGTTCATTAAATTCAGTGATAGTCTAATGCCTATATTCTTTATGCAAGCATATCTCAAATTCAATTGGCAAGAATATATCATTATAGCAACAGCTGTCAGTAGACTGAGGACTTATGGATATGATGAAATAGAACTATACATAAAGATGGAATAAATTTCAGAACAGTCTTTGTCACATTTTGATATTTTGATTATATTCCTCTAGAATTCATTCATATATCAGGTCAGCTGGTGTGATTTATAATAATTCCATTGATTTCGGTGGAGGTATATCATCATAGCTCCACTGCCCTGTCTTTTAGAAACCTATGGGTTTGGTTGATGTCTGGAACTGAAATTTAGAATACTCTCTCACCTTGAAACCAAGTCAGATTTTTAACAGCAGTAGTCCAGGAACATGATACTAGAGAGGATAACTAGCTCTAAGGGCAGGTCTACACTACAGCCCGGATCACCGCTCAGTGATCGATCCACCGGTGGTCCATTTAGCAGGTCTAGTAAAGACCCGCCAAATCGACTGCAGATTGCTCTCCAGTTGACCCCTGTACTCTACCCCTGATGAGAAGAGTAAGGTAAGTCGACAGGAGGGTTTCTCCCGTCACCCCCCCCACGGTGTAGACCCGTGGTAACTCGACCTAAGGTACATCGACTCCAGCTATGTTATTCACATAGCTGGAGTTGCGTAGCATAGGTGGACTTACTGTGGTAGTGTAGACATAGCCTAAGATGGAAACGTGGGCTTGGCTTCTGTTTTAAGCACAGCTTACAATTCCTTTATTAGCAGCGAAGGAAAACTGTAAACTGGGATAAAGGTGAAGGGCCAGAGATCAGTCAGCCAAGTAATTATGATATCACATTTTCCTCTCCCTTGGGTGTCCTAATTCCTTCTGTGCAGAAACTTGACCTGTTTTAAAAGTACTTTGTGAAGCCAATAGTTCAATTCTCTATTGTTGACATGTTTTCTTCCAAGAAGATGGACCACTCACTAAAGTGTTCTGCGGGGATATGTAATAAAGTCGTTATTAATCTATACCTTTTGCCACATAGAAAAACGGTAAATCTGTCAACTGTTTTCCTACGTGAGTACTTAGTCCCAGTCTCTTGACATAATTCTATTTTGTTAGAGCTGCAGGATGGATGGGAGTTCAAGACCTTCATTTTGCTCATTCTGCCATTCACATGCTTGAATTTTACTGAGTGATAAGCACTTTACATTTATTGTTATAAATGCTAAGTGTATGTAGCCATATTGGTTGTTTTTAAAGGGCATGAGGTTTGGGAGGGACATTATCTTCAGCTCCTGAAAAGGGACTTTTTTTTCACCTGAAGGATTGTACTGTAAATTAACTTACGTTGGTCTAAAAGAAGATTTCCCAACAATGTTATGGCCTTACATTACCTTCCAGTAATATAAATAATTGTTATGATCAAATAGCACATGTAGCTGAGGAGCTAATATTATTATAGCACTCTTCAATTGTCTAAAGAAATACTTATACTTCTAATTTCTTTGTACAACATGTAAAGAGATTTCTTATATGATTTTGTGATTTAATTTGATTGGCAGCTAATATATTTTCTGTGGGTTTAAATGTATCTAAGTTGTCTGCATACAGAGGACATGTACAATTGCCTGGAAGACTGTTTGCTTTGTGCGACCCTAGTATATTTATTGACATTTAACAGAAAAGTTTTAAAGAGGTTTTTATAATGCGTAGTGTAAACAGAACCTCTATGTGAATAATCCTCTAACCAGTGTATTTCTTTTAGTAGCTGACTGTACAAGCGTGTCAAACTGTTAAGCTATTTCTTTGTAAAATAGTACAATGGAATGCATAGATTTTTTTCCTGTAAAGTATTTTTTTAATAAACCTGATTTCGTCCTTTACTTCAGTCTCTCATCATATAAATTTCTTTAAATTAATAGCAGTAACTGTCTTCTGAGCAATTGCAAATGTTTACAATATAAAACTATCCTTTCCTCGAGATACCTCTGAATGCTTTCTTCAAAGATCAGTAACGCAGGCAGTATTAGAGGTTGATTTTGTCCCCATGACTCCTCTCACCTTCCTTTTTTATCTCCAGTGGCTAGCTAGCGTTGCACTGGGATCACTTTGAAGCATGCTGCAAGTACAGGTAAACTAAGAACCCTGAGAATTGGCTTTTAAAAGCAGGAAAATGTGGTAGCTTGTGGATGGGAAGGGGGAAATGGCCCCATCAGGTGTGTGTTCTAGTTAGACAACTTATGTAAGGACAGAAGAAATTTAGGGGGATCTTTTTAGTAATGTCTGCTAAATGCTGGGTGTGCGTAACATCATACTCTCAGAATGGGGTTGTTACAATCTCTTAGTAGTCCAGAAAAACAAAATCTAAGCTACTTCAAAGCAGACAGAGTTAGCAACTATTATAAAATGTTTAATTTCATATCCTAATGAAAAGGGAGAAAACTAAAGCCTGCAATCACTGGACCTTTTATCTAGGAGGGGAGAAAGAGAAACTGCTTGCTATGTGTTGCATATAATGGCAGTGGGGGAAAGGTGGCCAACAGCTCTAATGGAACTAAAACCTCTGCAAGGTTTGATTTTTAAGTTATGAGGCCTCTGCTACAATTCCCTATCCCGTCTCCAGATACGACAGACCATCCCTGCCAGGGATGTTGACGATGTTGATGATCTCTTGCTCTTTCAAAGTATTCTGGAGACAATTTCTGGCTTTAGAATGCACCCAACGGCATGTTTTTAAAAGTTTGTTAAATCCCAAACAGCCCTACAATGGATTATCCCAATCCCTCTACAATCTACCCCAGTTTGAACACTGTATAACAGTAGTTCTCTCCCTACAGGAGTCCCTGTGCATCCTTGGATATTTTACTTAACGTTAGTAAAGGTGTACTGCAAAAATTTGAACTGATAGTGAGTCAGTATTTCAAAGTGGAGGAAATTCTCTGCTGCATCTGCACATGCAGGACTGCTGCTGATCTATAGTCTACCTACAGGAAACTGACTGGCCACTACAACAGCAGGTAAAACTTGTAGAACACTGTCTCCACTTTGTTCTGTGAAATAGTGGCTTTTCACTCATGGTGTTATTTGTATGTGGCAAAGCAGCATAGTGTAACTTACGTTTATCACAGTTTGTTCTCTAACTTTCATGCTAAAGCATGCAAACTTAGAGCACTGTTTCCGTTGTTGGCACACCACAGAATCTCATCTGGACCAGTAAACTATTCATGAGATGGCATGCACATCTGAAACTATGCTTTCGGAAAGAAGAGCAGCAATAGTTTTGATGGTTGTGCAATGTTATTTACGCTATTGATCAGAATTACTTTTTTCAGGCAATGTGTAGATCCCAAATTGTTCTATAGACTTTAAATAGAGAATAGTTTCCTCCTGAGAGCCACTTGTGGATCCTTTGACATGCTGAAAATGTATTTTGCAAATACGGTGACTGGCAGTTAAATTCAAATAAGTATGGTTTGCCCAAGATTCTTGGACTTTTATCAGAGTAGCAATTTTTTGCTGGAGTTACAAACACAGAGCCATAAGTGACAGGCAATGTTAGATCAGTAGCTTAAAAACACTGAAAAAGGCATGAAAAAGCTATGCACTATTAAACTGAAGGTCATAATTAAAAATACAATATTGTTCAGGGTTAAGCTGCTGAAATGACAAGTAATGACTTGAATTTCACAGTGAACATCCTCCTAAAAATTTAACAAACCAGTGTTTCTCTTTTTTCCCCCCTCAGAAAATCTGTCCCTATTGAATCTAAATTACTTGAAAGAGCATGTTCATGCTAATAACTCTCCCTCTGCTGTTTGGAGAAAGTTAACTTCACCGTTATGCAGCATTTAAAAAAAACAAACCTTAGTGACTTGACTGAATTAAGTTTTATCCCCAAACTACTTTTCAGAGTGCTAAACTGTTAGCATGATGGAGGAGGAAAGTGAGAAATTGACATTAGCTGATAGAACTGTACCTATATGAAAACACAAGTGATTAAACTAATTTAATGAAGGGGAATTTTGAATGTTTTTAAAAGAGTTTATGGCATATGTACAAGTTTAAACAATACACATCATATATAAGAAATGCTAACTAAAAGTAGGTATAAAAATTCAAGAATCTAGTTTGTCCTATATTTTTGGCTGCTATCTTTTGAGGATTTTTTAAACCCATTTAAAGACTATTTTTGTATTTCATAGTTTCTATAACGCTTGTATTTTCTTAATTAGCAAAATCTTGGCTGAAAATGGGATGCTTACTTTTACAACCATACAGCATTTTGACTGTGTTTGTAAACTATGTAAAGCATCTGAGATCCAGACAAGAAGATGGAGCTATTTCTGGAGATGGAACACTTTGGCTAATGGCTATAGTAACCTCAAATGGCTTAGTCAAGCAGTTCCCAAAGTGGGTTGCCACCCCATTTTAATGGGGTCACCAGGGCTGACTTAGAGTTGCTGGGGCCCAGAGCCAAAGCCTGAGCCCTACCTCCTGGGGCCGAAGCCCAAGGGCTCCAACCCTGGGCGTCAGGGCTCAGGTTACAGGCCCCCTGCCTGGGGCTGAAGCCTTTGGGCTTTGGCTTTGCCCCCCTCCCCCCACCCCCGGGCAGTGGGGTTCAGGCTTCAGTCCCCACTTCTGGGGTCATGTAGTAATTTTTTTTTTGTCAGAAGGGGGTCGCGGTGCTATGAAGTTTGAGAATCCCTGGCTTAGTCAGTTTGCTATTATGTATTACTAGGCATGTCATGTTTTCATAGAAGCTCTGAATGATGGTCACAAATTTCTGAAGGATCACACAGTGGCATAGCAACTTCCATAAAACTTCTATCCACTGTATCAACCACTTTTTGGAAATCTGTAACATTCCAATAAAGTAGTGACTGCCCTTTGATTGACAGTTCTATGATGATACATAAGGTTGCTATTTGATCTATACATGATTTCTCCTATCTGAACCTTGCCTGTTCTTGTCATAACCTTGAATCTACCCCTTTCTTTATTCTGTTTAGAATATGTGTAAATACTTTACGTGGGCTAGACAGCAACTGAATGCCCCTCCAGGTTTTACATTGCCTGAGGTCTCCTTTCTTTGGCAGCTTTGCTATATGATCCTTTTGTTTTAATTACTGATCTAATGTATATGCAAGGTCCAGCTTATACAACACCTACCTGTGCCCAATTTATATCGGATCTTTAATCACTTTTTATAGTAGTAGTGTGGTATAAGTTGCTTACCATTTCAGTACAATTTTTGCTACCATTAAGACTCATCTTCCTGTTCAATTCAGTGCCTTACACAACATAAAACAAAAGCTCTGGAGGAAATCAGAAGTAAAAAGCTTATAGCTGAGACATGCTTTTCTGTTTGCTACTCTTGAGGACTGCGCTGTACCTGCCTCTGTGGCCATGTGCCTGCGGCCCTGGCTCCGAACCAGGGCTCGCCCTCTGGGAAAATCCTCTCCCGTGACGGATTAATCACTGGGCCCATGGGGCCCATGCAATCGGGGGGACCCTTGCCGGGTGCTCCCGCTGTGGGGGGTGCCGGAGCACCGGATGGGCGCGGGGGTGGGCCTGCAGGCTTACGGGGTGCGGAGGGGCCCCCGCTTGCTCTGGCCCAGGGCCCCACACACCCCTAACCCGCCTCCGATCCCGATTCCGGCAGCGTGCACTCCGGTGGCTGGAGTACACGCCGCCTCCCCCGGGTTTGAGGGCGCGTCCTCACTCGAGCCCTGGGGCACGGTGTCGCACACTCGCAACACGGCTTGCGGCCTGCGGAGAAGCAGGGACGTGGCCAAGGCCCACGGGGTGGCCGAGCAGGAGCCGGCGGGGGGGGGGCGCGGTCCCGCCTCTCACTTGTCAGCTGTTCTCAGCACCCCGGCGCGTGCGCGCGCCCAGGTGACGGGCCCAGCGGGGGGTGGGGCGCTGCCCGCACGCCGGGCACGTGCTCGGGGGCGGGGCGCGCAGCGCCGGCCGGGACATAAGTAGCGGCGCGGGGGCCCGCTCGAGGCCCCGCCCGGCCTGAAGGAATAACGGCCGCCGGCCCCTCGCGGTGGGCGGGGCTGAGGCACTGCGGCCCTGGGGCGATGGTGCTGGGGGCTGCGGCCGCCCCGCCCGCCACGAAGGTGAGTTGGGCCAGGCGCCGGCGGCGCTCTGGGGAGACAGCCTGGGTCGGCGTTCGGCTGGCGCTGCCTGCGGCCGCGCGCGTTCGGTGACTCGGCTCGACGGCCGCTGCGGGCCGTGGGGGAGCCAGGCAGAGCCAGTCGAGAGCCGTTTTCCCAATCCGGGCTCGCGCGCTGTCCCTCGCCTCGCTCCGCAGGCTGCCGTCTCCATGGTAACGTTCGGCCGCAGCGGGAGGGCGCCGGGCTGCGCGTGGGGCGAGGCCGGAGCTGGGCTGGGGGTGAGGGGGGCCGCGAGGGGGGCTAGACTGGAGAGGCGGGGCTGGGAAGAGATGGGAGGGCGGGGGCTGGGGGGGGCGAGCGGTTGGCCGGGGAGGAGGCGCGGGGGGGCGGCGGCGGGGGGTTGGGGGGGCGAGCGGTTGGCGAGGGGCTGTGGCGGGGGGTTGGGTGAGGGGGCTGTGGCGGGGGAGCGGGCGGGGTGTGGGAGGGCGAGGGCGGGGCGTGAGGGGGCGGGGAGTGGGAGGGCGAGGGGCTGGAGGGGGCGGGGCGTGAGGGGGCTGTGGCGGGGGGAAGGGAGTGGGGCGAGGGGCAAAGGTCATTCCCACCCCTCGGGCACACGGTTCTGTGCCGCGGGGCGGGAGGCCGGTGGGCGCGGCCTCGGGCGGTTTCGGAGCTGGGCTTTGCCCGCCTCGGGGATGGCTCCGGCGCCGGGTGCAGCCGCGTCCCGGCCCGCCCGGCCAGTTCCTCTCCGCGCGTCGGGGCCCGGCGTGCGTGAGGGCAGCGCGCTGCCTTGTTCCCTTCTAGGTCACTCGCTGGGCGCGGGCCGGGGAGCCACATGGCCGCACGTGGCAGAGATGCCATCGCCTGGTACCAAAAGAAGGTCAGTCGTAGGGCGAAGAGCGGCCCCTCTGGCAGCCCTGCCGTTTGCAACCCCCCCTTTGCTCTTCCTAGTGCTGAGCGAGAGCGTCCGTCTCTGCACCAGCTTTGCTAGGAGAGGGAGCTTGGCCAAATCACTGGCCCTCCCTTTGTTTCATTGTCTCAATCCGTAAACGGGGGATGTGGGACACCTGTCTCCCTGTGGTGGTTGTGACTCTTAATGTTTGTGTTTATAATAGCACAAGGCATGCTTGTTTTGTTTAATGTTTCCAGCTCCCAGATATCTTGAAAAAAAATACTGCGTTTGCAGCATTGTTTTTTAAATTTTACACTGTGCACAATGACATTTTGTTTTCAGTTATTTTAAAGTGATATTTGAGCTACAAAATACATACATCAATGCAGTGGTTCTCAAACTTTTGTACTGGTTCCCACTTTCACATAGCAAGCCTCTGAATGTGACCCCCCTTACAAATTAAAAACACTAATATATTTAACACCATTATAAATGCTGGAGGCAAAGCAGGGTTTGGGGTGGAGGCTGACAGCTTGTGACCTACCCATGTAATAACCTCGTGACTCCCTGAGGGGTCCCAACCCCCAGTTTGGAAACCCCTGCTTTAATGTATAATGGTCTCATCTTTTTTTTTGAGGTTTTTTGGGCAGGGTTGATTGAAATTTTGATTTAAACTAGTGAATTATTTTTGTCATTTAATTCAAGAAGGAAATCTTGATTTTTCAGTAATTTATTTTAATTGTTTTGTAATTCTTTACCTTTCCTAAAGAAAGGTAAATTCTAATTTGTAAGCATTACAATGTTGACTTGCAACTAAATATAACCATTATATTAAATAGAAATAAAATTACATATGTTACATTTGGTGCTTCTCTTTGCAAGCCAGGAGGCTAGGCTACATCTATACATGTTCATTTAAGCTGTTATATAGTTTACTTCTTTTACTTGTTTACCAGATCTATTTTTAATTGTGATTAGTGACAAGCTCTATTTGATCAGAAATTGTTCATGCACAAAACATTTAAATTGTTTTTAGTTAAAACTAATTTGCTGGGTACTGATTTTTGATCAAAATAGATTTTGAATTTATAACTAGCTGAGTTAAAGTATTTGAACTGATTGTAGTTCAGGATTTTATAACTAGTGTATCTCATTCTCCCACACCTAGGAAAACAAGCTTTCCTGCTTT
The DNA here is from genome assembly GCF_015237465.2 of Chelonia mydas. Taxonomy (NCBI): domain Eukaryota; kingdom Metazoa; phylum Chordata; order Testudines; family Cheloniidae; genus Chelonia; species Chelonia mydas. Next base: position 1,478,290 of record NC_051261.2, read on the forward strand.
TTCAATTTCCAGTTGGTTTCTTAATTTTGAATGAATTAGTCAAGTCATTAAACTGAACTAAAACTGAAATGAAGAAAATCTATCTGCCTGCAGAAGAGCCTGCTGCTGTCAAAAGCTGGTTTAGCACTTGGACCGGTTAGCCAGTGATTTTCAGCAGTTCAGTAGTTTGACTTTTTAAAAAATTTGGAAGGAAATATGTACTAAATATTTTTATATTTGTCACTTTAATAGGCTGGTAATTTTAGGTCTTAACATAGGTTGTCATTTCAACTTTACCTGTATTAAATTTAAAAACAGGTTGTTAAATCAAATTTTATCCACCCTGTTTTGGTTTGTTGTAAATTAAAGGGTTGTGATGTGAATTTTTTTCCAGATTGGAGCCTATGACCAACAGATATGGGAAAAGTCTATAGAGCAGACTGAGATGAAGGTAATTTTCATTTAAGTTGTCTTTTAATTTGCTCTTTGTCCCATGCCATTTATTGGCTCCCTGTGATGTGGCTGCACCAGTTCTGCTTCATGCAAATCCCAGAAGACCACACAATGAAAGGCATTGCGTGCCATAGGTATATTTAGTGTACAGTAGTTTGTCTAAGAGAAAAATCAATCTGAATGTTATATTATACACTACCAAAAGTGCTAGGTATTTTATAGAACAAATAAAAAGACCTAGTCCCTGCCCTGAAGAACTGACAGTCTATTTTCAGATATTACTCAATGACTAGTGGTAACTGTTGGTGTTTATGCAGGCTACTACCACAGCTTTAATTTAACAAATTCCTTTATTAAATCCAAAAGCTGAATGGAATGTATCCTGTTTCTCTAAATATGCCTAATAAATAAGCAATTTGTTACATCCAAACAGTAACAAAACATTTATAAGCATTTGATCAAGATACTTACAAACTGGCTAAACCCACGGCTGTTTAGACCCATATTGGTCAGCTCCAACTTGGTCAGGCAGGTATTAGCAATGAACACTTAGTTTATTTTTTATACCCTTTAATAAGTGATGTCATTGCCAATCTGCCCTCCTGCAACAACCCTCCTGCTTGTGAATTTGGATCTTTCCCTTTTTCCAAGAGGTCACTGCCCAAGCTTTCCATTTGTTAGGGGTTTCCAGCTTTGGTAATTCCTTACCAGTAATCCTGTTACAGCTCCCATCTGAGCTCAGGTCTCTCCACTGGGTCTCCTGAAGCTCCCTCAAGCAACTTCTGCCAGCTCTTCCTTACTGCTCTGGTCTCTGAGTCTCAGGCAGCTCTTACCCATGCTTCCTGTATCTGGCTTGTCCTATCTCCTTTCTAGGGCTCAGGTGTCCTCTTTTAAGATTAACTGGGAGTCAGCTGACCAATCACAGGTGCACTGGCCTCTTTCCTGTTTACCCCCAGTAAATGGAAGTAGTGGCTCTAACTGTGGTTCCTGCAGGGCACAGCTCTTGTTTCAAAATAAATATTAAGTGAGAGCTAAAATAAACAAATATAAATAGGATCTTTGACTAATAAACTTGTCTCCAGAAGAGCACTAGAAGTACTGAATGAGGTTCCTGATGTTAGCACTGGAGATCATCATGGTTTCTGGAGAGATCAGAGTGAAGGAAATGCAGACAGTCTTTCGTATTCACAACAAAAACTAGTAATCCTTTGTTTTTAAATTTGCAGGGCTTCAAAAACAAACCCAAAAAAAAGGGCCACATACAGCCTGACCTGATAGATGTTGACTTAATCAGAGGTAGGTATCCTTTGAATAATAGAGATTGTATCAAATGCCCCCAGGTTAAATGTGACATATACTTCTGCTTTATGCAATGATGGGAGGAGGAATGTCTTACCTTTTACCTAGGTCTGACATAATTTAATACTACTGTTTGGTTTCTGAAAGGGGAGCTATTTAGATCATGGGTCAGCAGTGCTAGAAGTTAGCATTAGGGGACCCAGAAGGCCCAGAGTGTGACACCTGGCAGAGGGACTGGAGGCTTGCTGGAACCACAGCATGATCAGCTAAGGGCTGAGGTTGTAGAGAATGTCTGGGGGTGGTGAAGGTGGTCATTGTGGGTTTGCGTTGTGGATGACAGCTTACGTAAAATAGGTAGTTGGGAATGGGCAAGTGGGCTAAGAGGAGGAGAAGGGGCTCATATGATTTTGAATTGAAGGAACTGGTGAGTGGCTGAAGTTTCAGTTCTTTCCCTTTTCAAATTATACTGCATTTTAGAGGGAGTTTGGCCTTGACTAGGGAAGAAGTTTATAGGTAAGGCTAAGATTTTGTCAGTTATACTTAGTGAAAGTCATGGGCAGTAACCAAAAATTCATGGAAGCCTGTGACCTGTCCCTGATTTTTGGGGACAAAATGGGGAGGGAAGTGGGTCCAGCACCCACTGCTGCTGGGGCTCCAGTGATGGCTGAGAGTGCAGGGTTTCCCCTGCAGCTGGCAGCAACTTGGAGCTGTGGGGTCTGCACTTGGTGGCTGGGAGCTGTGGGGTCCTCCCACAATAGCAGCTGGGAGTTGCAGGAGAGCCTCTGCTGGCTGACAGCTCCATCCCTGCTGCCTCAGGGCTGAAGGAAAAATGTCACGGAGGTCTCTAGAAGTCATGGATTCTGTGATTTCCATGACCTCTGTTACAAAACCTTAGCCTTAGTTACAAGTAAAGCATTAGCTATAACTCCCATTTGAAGTACCTATACATTGTGTATTTTCAAGGCTCCACATTTGCCAAAGCCAAGCCTGAAATCCCGTGGACGTCACTAACTAGAAAGGGGATTGTGCGGGTTGTATTTTTTCCATTATTCAGCCGTTGGTGGATACAGGTTACATCCCAGCGTATTTTTATGTGGCTTCTGGTGCTTTACCTCATGCAAGGTAAGCATTGGAGGGTGCTGTGCCATAATCTTTTATTTGTGGTTATAAAAAACATGATATTCTTCTTGTTCACTAATGCCATTTGCAATGGTAAGGAGGCAACTCTGAAGTGTTTGAGCATTATCTGCAGACACTGCACAGCTTTCCATGCAGCATGCTTCTTGGGTTCCACCTTCTAATCTACCATAAGGGTGCTTAAATGACTTACATTGATTCAGCAAAAGGAAGGATGGTCTTGTGATTGAAGCAGTTTACCAGGGCTCATATAATTGAGAGAGATCTGGGTTAAATTCCTGTCCAGTACTTCCTGTGTAACTTGGACAAGTCATTTAATCCAGTGGCTCTCCACCTTTCCAGACTACTGTACCCCTTGCGGGAGGCTGATTTGTCTTGTGTACCCCAAGTTTCACCTCACTTAAACTACTTACAAAATCAGACATACATAAATGTTACAGCACACTATTACTGAAAAATTGCTCACTTTTACGATTACTTATAAAATAAATCAATTGGAATATAAATTCTGTACTTTTCTGTGTATGGTACATACAGCAGGATAAACAAGTAATCTGTTTGAAATTTTAGTTTGTAGTCATTTACGTAGTGCTTTTTATGTAGTCTGTTGTAAAACTAGGCAAATATCTAGATGAGTTGATGTACCCCCTGGAAGACCTCTTCAGTCTGTGCTTCGGTTCACATGCGTTAATGAATTTAGCCCCATTTTACAGATGAGGAAGTTCTCTTGTGTGTGGGGTGGGGGAGGGAAGGGAAGGGCAGCATTGTATAGGCATCTAGGTAAGAAGGGATTAGCATTTCCAATACATTCTGTTGAAGCTGCTGAGGGCACCATAGTTCAGGCAACTGTAGTTTGTACTAAAAGATACGTTCTAGCTTAGTGGTTCTCATACTTTAGTATTGGTGACCCCTTTCAGATAGCAAGCCTGAGTGACCCCACCCTTATAAATTAAAAGCACTTTAAAATATATTTAACACCATTATAAATTCTGGAGGCAAAGGAGGATTTGGGGTGGAGGCTGACAGCTTGTGACCTCCCCATGTAATAACCTCGTGACCCCCCTGTCCCAACCCCCAGTGTGAGAAGCCCTGTTCTAGCTCAACCAGAAGGTGTGGGTTTGATGCAGGAATCACTGGGTGAAATCTCTGGCCTGTTACACCCAGGAGATTAGATGATCATAATGGTCCCTTTTGGCCTTAAAATCTCTGAATTTAAGCAGCCTTTTACTGTTGTCCTGGTCCCTGTGGATTTTTTCCATGCAGTTCCAGGAATATTTGACATCTGGTCCTTCATGCTGGGATTGGTCTCCCCTTGCCTCCTTTTGAGATGATCTTCCAGGCTAGAAATGAGGCCACAGGGTGGGGGAAACCTGCTTTGTCACCGCACATGCTAGATCTGTTCTGTGGATAAATTGCCTACCCCACCCTTCTTTGCCAAAGAACCTAGTTAGTGAAGGTACCGTATATCCTGATGTCCAACTCCCCTTTGTATCAGTCCAGCTTCTGTAATAGTCATTTCTTGAAGTGAGCTGGAACTGTATCTTCTGAAGATTGTAAATGGCTTTTATAGACCACATTCTGGCAGAGGAAAGTAATTTTTGACACACGCTTTTGATCCTTTTTGTGGTTCTGTTTTCTGTTTTAATATACTTACAAATCACATTGCAAAAAGAGAAGGAATTTCAGAGAAGTAGTACAAGGGCCACATAACAAGATGAGGGTGGAGTTAGTATCTGCAAAAGCTTTTAAAGTGAACAAAATTAATCATTGGGACAATAATAAAAACTGAGACATGCCCCTTTCACCCTTAGGTAGGGAATTCCCAGTGTAGCTTTTGCATTTGATCCAATTTTTCCTTTTCAGTTATAGCAGTCATGTTGTATTTCGTGATACCTGTTGCAAGTGCAAGTGAAATCATTGGACCAATGTGCCTTATGCTACTGATGGGAACTGTTCACTGTCAGATCGTGTCCACCCAGATCAACAAACCCCCAGGAACCAATGGAGGCGGCGGCAGCAGCAGCAGGAGGAGGAGGTGAGATGAAACAGAGCACTAATTGTGTGCATTTGTAGGAATTGGAGTAATATGGTACATTATCTTACTGCAGTGGTTCCCAAACTTTTAACAACCAGTGAACCCCTTTCACTAAAATGTCAAGTCTCGCGAACCCCCTTCTAAAAATGAATATTTCCTGGGATTTTCTCCTTTACACGTTCCTCCTACACAAGCATTCAGGTCTTGAGCAGTCCAGGCAAACAACGCATGTTACAACGAAGCTTAAACTTGTTCTTCATAATAATTTTAAAAACAATACTTGCTGCCTATTCCATTTTAAAAACAGCAAAAAAAAAATTGACCTCCCTTTCCATTTGTTATAAGGAGTCTTGAAGTTTAAATCTCCTCAGTGTGATAGATATGCTTGCTTTGATCTGCTTAGCTCTTGAAAGTCCAGGGGCTCCAGGCTACTGGCCCCGTGCTACCTGGGGTCCCTAGGGACAGCTTTGTCTGCCATTCGGGAATTTTTTCCCAAGAACCCCCTAACACTTTGTGAACCCGCAGGGGTTCACGAACCCCAGTTTGGGAACCACTACCTTACTGGATAAAGGTCTTGTTTGCTGCTGTTTTAAGTAAATATCTTATGTGACTGTAAAATGCAGGAATATGATATGTACCATATGCTTGATTGTGGATAGCCCACCTTTTCCCCTTTCACAGCTTTCGTAAGTGCTGTCACTCTCTCAGGAAGTCCGGCCATGTTACATCCCCTTTATTCTATACTTTGCAGTTGGACTGTTCTTCTAATGGAACCTAGATGGTCCAGTTTCTTTCTGTGGCCAGTGGTGTGCGCTCCACAAATGACATCACGCTTATGGCCTTGGGAGCTTGACCAGTGTTTTACACTTGCATTAAGGGAGAGGTTTCTCACACACCTTCAGAGGGGGCAAAGGATGGGATGTTTCTTGCCCTTATTTTGTTGCATGGGAGACATTGCAGCTCTTTTTATTTAATTTAAAATGGCCCAATGTCAGTCTCAGTGCAGCCTTCTTGCTGAGAGAGAGGCTGTAACTACTACCCTTATGACATTTCCACAGAGACTGTTTTTCCATATGTTTATCTTGTATAATTTTCCACTTAAATCCTTTGTGGTACTAGTGTGTATTCTCCCCCTGGGGACATAAGCATAATTCCTGCTGATGCTAGTAAAAATTACCTGTGCATATTGAGGGAGATTGACCCCAGTATCTGCATGACTCATTTGACAGAGCAGCTAGAGTGGTGTATGGATTTGGTACGTGTTTTTTAGGGTATAAAGATGCTTTGTTGCAAATTAAATGGTCTCCACACTCTGTTTTTTAAATAGAAAATTACGCAAACCTATGGGTAGTGATGGGAGCAGAGATGCTGGCAGCTGGTCTTCCTCTGACAAAGCCAATAAAGGAGAGAACCATTTGGAACCTACATCCATTATCAACAGTTTGTTTGGCATGCTCTTCCGCAGGAGGTGTGTATGCTGCACCAGGAGGCTGTGCGTGTTTGTAATAGTAGTGTACAAACAGTTGAACATTCAGAAAACAAACAGAATGCTTATTAAGTCATACATTCCAAAGCTGCACAAGTTACAGCTATTCTTAAATGAAATCCAGTTAGCACTGCCACTGGAGAAAGTCTGTCGTCTTAGGAGTCCGTATATTTGTCCTTATTCTGGATATGGGATCATTTTTGGTAGGCTATTTTAGAAACACAATTGTGCAGTGTTAGAGGCTCTCTCTAGCTGGTGTGAGTGACCCTCCTAAGCATATGTACTCCACTTCCCCTTAGGTCCCATATTTAGTTACCTTGCCTTGCTCAGTTAAGTCAATTTACCCTTTGTTTAACCTGATCAGATAATTTTTTAAGACATAATGAAAACCAGGGAAAAGGAAGATGCACTATTTGGGTTCATCCCTCCTATCCCCACTACCAGCTGAGTTTTTGTTTTTTAGCTGGAAACTTACTCTTCTGATTGTTAACCTCTGATCTAAGCTGCCACCTTTTGTTACTATTTAAAAAGGTACCTAGTTTCTCCTTTAACTACTTTTTTTTACTTAATTACTCCTGAATCCTGCCTTTCCCCTGGATTTAGAATCTGTAGGAAACTTGGGAGCTGGCATTCGACAATGGAGTAGGTTTGTTCCCTCTGAGACAGGGCTGTGAAGTGCCTGAAATTCAGAATTCTGTAGCCTCTCAGCTATTGCTTAATGCTGCACCAGGCAGGCAAGTGACAGAGTAAATTGACATCCTTTCAAGAGCTTTGCTCTGAAGTCAGACCGTTCTGTTGCGTTTTGATTCCCCAGGTTAAGGAGGGTGAAATTGGTAGCTGATAAAGGGACTGAAACAGAAAGTGGTGTGAGCTCTGTGTATAGTGGCATTAAGCACAGACTTTCCAGATCCGAATATAGGCTGCTGCATTTCAAAGAGAGAGAGAGACTTTCAGATGGGGAGAAGAGTCATCGGGTAAGATTGAGTCCTTTCTGCATTGATTCTTCAGTCATGACTGACTTGGTGCTGGCACCTTAATGTCAGATGTAAATATAAACTCCATTTTAACTTACAATAAAATGCAAATATGGTAAATATGGAAACCTGTGGGAAGAATAAAGGAGGCCTCTTTATACTGAAAATGCTTGTTTATTTGGATGGTCTGATGGAAATCCATTGCTGATTTAAAAGCGAATAGAATTCAAAATTCTACCATGTAAAACATCTGCCCTGCAAACAAGTCAGTGCATTGCCCTTCTGTTGGGAGATGATTCAGATTCACCTGATGGAATTTTTGTATGTGACTTTAAAAACCAAAGTCTTGTTTTATCTGTGTAAGCACTAAAGTGAAGGGCTTTGGGATTGGTGAGTCACTTAGACAAGAACATGTGAAGCAAACAGCATTGCTCCCAAAGTCTCTAATACATGAAGGAGGCATTCAGGGAGGGAATAGACTTGGTTGATGGGGGCACAGCTTCCATGACAACAGTCACGTCCTATGCCCAGGGTTACACACAGACTTGTGGATGTTGCTGGCCTTTGAGGCATCAGGCTATGGAAATGAAGGGGGAGGAGTCCAGGAATTGAATTATCTCCTTTTCTGTTTTAGTTGCTGGAGAGGTTGGATGTTTCTCCCCCTCTTTCAACTGCTGCAATGAGACAGGGCTGGCCCATCAGTTGCAGAACTTGTGTGATTCTTTGACTCCTCATTCTGCTTGTACTTGTAGATGTAATTTCTCTCTCACTGGCTATGGTGTTAGACTAGAATTCACACTGTTGGTAACCACAACATTGCAATGGTAATACTGGCCAGATACTCCTGCTTGATGCAGATCTGCTTAGTTTTATTAGCCCATCTTCTAGTTTGTTTAGATGGTTGCTTTTCTTCCAGGATGGCTGCACACATACGGGTGGCATTTCTGATGAGCTGTCAAGTGAGGAGGATGCTGAAGCTATGGCACAGAGGATTTTGTTACGCAGAAGTGTAGAAGGGGCCTCCAGTGACAATAGCTATGAAGACAAGAATAGGAAACCTCTTACTACTTCAAACCAGTCGGTTTCACAGGTAGCTCTGGTGGATTACCTTAAGATTCCACAAAGTTTACTGTTACTGGCTGTCAACTAACTTTTCCTTTTTTATTTATGACAGGTCAATCAAGCCATTAAAGGTACCAGAGAGTCCGATAGTGTGGTAGAATCTGAACTAGACTCAACAGCCTTTAGTCAGGTAGGGGTTCTAAAATACCAGAGACCTTTGCACCATTTAAGGTGGGCAGAGTGGTACAGCTGTTCTATTCAGGTTTTTATATGGTGCTCATCACTGTAGTATCTGAATGACTTCCAGTAGTGCATTGAGCATGTGACTACACATCACTTGTTCTCTCTCCCTCTGCCCAGAGGGATAAGTGTGTGCAATGATGTCTTATTTTGATAGTTTGTTTTGTTAAATATACCTGTTGCTATGTGTTGCACTTGGGACAGAAAGTGGCGAGGTTTGTGATGGTCCTTAGCTCCTTGCGGAGTTAGTTTCAGTCTTGGACCAGCTTCTGAGAAAGTTCTGTGTTCCACAGACAGACTTAACTCTTATTGTTCACAGTTCCAGAGGAGCGAAGCGTCAATCAGTCTTCATTCCAGAGCTTTAAGCAGTCTTCTAGGAATCGTGGGCTGTCACACTCAATGCTGTCTTGGTTTTCCACTGGTCATTCCCCTGTTGATACTTTTATACAACCCTGTCTTATGGTCAGATCTGCAAAACACTAAATTGTGAGCATTCCTATATGACACAATACTCCCTGCTTGTGGATCATAATAGACTACAGCACAAAAAGTGTGAGAGATTCGTTTCCAATGTGGAGTGCTTTCATTTGACCCCATTGTCTACTGGCTGCATAGTCTGAAAGGCATAGTGATTGCTGCAGTACCAAGGGAGACAGGCTAAATGTGTTTTAGACAACTGGCCAATAACCATTCAGAATTACCACCAGGCAGACTCCATGGCCCTCAACTGTGTATTTGGGATTATAGTATTTCCAGGTTGTAAAGCAGGGAAGAATTTAGGTGAAGGTTGTGTCCTCCAGGTAAGAGTTGATTTTTTTTTTACGAGCTTTGTAACTGACACCATTTTAAAAACCAATTTTTGTACCTTTTCAGTGCTTTGAATTTTGGACTTTTCATTCAATTTATGAAATTCTACTGGCAGCAGCAGCATGCTCAGAGGCCTCTAATCACTATTCATTAGAGACTTGGCTCTTGGGAGGATAACATTGTACTGGAGTAAACATCAGGCATCATTCTAAAAATTTTATTTTTCATAGAAATCAAGAAATAAGTCTCCTCTCCAGCTGTATAAATTCTCACTAAACTCTGTCCCACAATGAGGACTAAAATGTGTTCTAAATTCTGGTTCCATTTTCCTGGCCTTCAGAGTTTTCATGAAATTAGTATGTTATTCTGAAGGTGGGAAAACATTAATAGTTTGTTGCTGTAAGTTCATGTTGCAAAAGCATCCCTGTGTAGAAATGCCCTTTCTGTTCTAGCTTGTCAGCGTGGCTTGAGGTTGGCTTGGCCATGTTTGTGAACATATTACTTGAAGATTAAAAGCTGATTTTTGTTGTTGAAGGCTCTGTATGGAAGTTTACAAAAGTAACTTCTCCTTTTCCTTTAAAGGAATCAAGATCTTGTTTTAGCGGTGGGTCCCAGAGCTGCAGTGTGTCTCGGAGAGATTCTGAAAGCAGCCGCCATGACTCTGAGACAGAGGACATGCTCTGGGATGATCTGCTTCATGGGCCTGAGTGCCGTTCTTCCTACACCAGTGACAGCGAGGAAGGGAATGTAAAAGGAAGTAAACGGGACCTGAAAGAGGATGTTTTCCAACAGGTCTGTTCAACCACTTGCAATAAAAGAGGAGCCTATGAAATATTTTTCTTTTGATGTAGCTTATACCCTCTAAAATAACACAGGAGGTAAATTCTGTAGTTGTAACTTGTGCAAACACCTTGCTAGAAGTTTCCTTTGCCAGGTCAAAAGGAATAAAAAAGCCATGGCCTAGTGTCTGTTTCCTCTGAGGCTGGACACAGTTTAGCAGATGGACATTTCTGTAAAATTCAATGATGAGCATAGATAATTATCTTGCTTAGGATTTATAAAAAGTTACCATCAGTACCTAGACTCTGGTTGGCTGTCTTAGTTAAATATGAACGTAAAAATAAATGATGGTTGCGTTGGACAGGATGCAGGAATGCTCTGGCATATAGATTTGAACGCTGATTCTATGTAGCAAAAGTATCCCGATGGAAATAGTGTGGAAATTCAGGATCCCAGCAATGCTTGCTATGAAAGCATCAACATAGCCTCTAAAACTTAAGTGGGAAGATACTATTTATATTCTCCTAGTTCAGGGGAGTGCATATGCACTAATCATGGCTTATCACTCTTTGGATCTAGCATTTCAGTCTTCAGTGCCTGTAATATCCCTTTATTAGTAGTAATAGCAGCCAGAGTGACTATGAAATGCTGAGGGAGATAGAGGCCACAAAAATAGTAATAATGAGGGCTTTCAGGTACCCCCATATTGACTGGGTACATGTTACCTCAGGATGGGATGCAGAGATAAAGTTTCTTGACACCTTAAATGACGGCTTCTTCAAGCAGCTAGTCCTGGAACCTACAAGAGGAGAGGCAATTCTTGATTTAGTCCTAAGTGGAGCACAGGATGTGTTCCAAAAGGTGAATATAGCTGAACCGCTTGGTATAAATTTAACTATAAATGTGACTATAAATTTAACATTCTGGGGAGGGGACACCACGGTAGCATTTAGTTTCAGGAAGGGGAACTACAGAAAAATGAAGTTAAACAAATTAAAAGATACAGTGCCAAAAGTGAAATCCCTGCAAGCTGCATGGAAACTTTTTAAAGACACCATAATAGAGGCTCAATTTAAATGTGTACCCCAAAATAAAAAACATAAGAGGACCAAAAAAGTGCCCCCATGGCTAAAAAATAAAGTAAAAAATTGAGGCAAAAAGGCATCCTTTAAAAAATGGAAGTTAAATCTTACTTAGGAAAATAGAAGGGAGCATAAACTCTAGCAAGTGAAGTGTAAAAATATAATTAGGAACATCAAAAAAGAATTTGAAGAACAGCTAGCCAGAGACTAAAAAAGTAACAACAAAAAATCTAAGTACCTCAGACGCAGGAAGCTTGCTAAATCATCCAGCGGCCCCACTGGTTGAGATGTTAAAGAAGTAAGCAGACTATAAGGCAGTGGTCTATAACCTTTTATGCCCAAGATCACTTTTTGAATTTAAGGGCAACCCAGGATCTACCCTGACCCTTTCCCAAAGCCCTGCCCCACTCATTCCATCCCCCTCTGTCACTTGCTCTCCCTCACCTTTGCTCACTTTCACCAGGCTGGGATAGGGGTTCGGTAGGGGGTGTGGGCTCTGGGCTGGGGCTGAGGGGTTTGCAGTGTGGGAGGGGGCTCTGGGCTTAGCATTGGGGTGCAAGCTCTGGGAGGGAGTTTGGGTGCAGAAGGGGGCTCTGGGCTTGGCAGAGTGTTGGGGTGAAGGAGGGGGTACAGGGTGCTGGCTCCAGTAGGGGGCAGCGGAGTTGGGTTGCAGCCTGCCACTGGGCAGCACTTACCTCCAGCAGCTCCCAGTCAGTGTCGCAGTGTGGCTGCCACTAAGGCAGGCTCCCTGCCTACCTCGGCCCTAACTCTACTCCTGGAAAGTGCCAATGCGCCCCTGTGGCCCCGGGGAGGGATGGGTGGGCAGCATGTGGCTCTGCATGCTGCCCCCACAGCCCCCTATTCCTGGCCAATGGGAGCTGCGGGGGTGGTGCTTACAGGCAGGAGCAGCGTGCTGCAGGGCTGCTCCAGCCACTTCTAGGGGCGGTATGGGGCTGGGGCAGGCAGGAAGCCAGTCTTAGCAGCAGCCTCGCTGCACAGCTGGAGATCGCGATCAACTGGGAGATCCTCCAGCATCGACCAGTCAATCACGATTGACCGGTTGGTGACCACTGCTATAAGGCTGTTGGAGAAAAATTAAATATGTTCTTTTGCATCAGTCTTCATGGCTGAGGATGTGAGGGAGATTCCCAAATGTGAGCCACTCTTTTTAGATGACAAATCTGAAGAACTGTCCCAGATTGTGGTGTCATTAGAGAAGGTTTTGGAACAAATTGATAAATTTAACAGTAATAAGTCACCAGGACCAGATGGTATTCACCCAAGAGTTCTGAAGGAACTCAATATGAAATTGCAGAATTACTCTAACATATCATTTAAATCTGCTTCTGTACCAGATGACTAGAGAATAGCTAATATAATGGCAGTTTTTAAAAATTGGCTCCAGAGGTGATCCTGGCAATTACAGGCAGTAAGCCTAACCTTATTACCAGGCAAATTGTTTGAAACTGTCATAAAGAACAGAATTCTCAGACAATACACACAGATTAATTTGATTTGTTGGGGGAAAGCGTCAATATGATATTTGTAAAGGGAAATCATGCCTCACCAATTTACTAGAATTCTTTGAGGGGATCAACAAGAATGTGGACAGGATAGTGTACTTTGACTTTCAGAAAGCCTTTGACAAGGTCCCTCACCAAAGGCTCTTAAGTGAAGTAAGCTGCCATGAGGTAAGAGGGAAGGTCCTCTCATGGATCCCTGACTGGTTAAAAGATAGGAAACCAAGGGGTGGGAATAAAGGGTCCGTTCTCAGAATGGAAAGAGGTAAATAGTGGTGTCCCCCAGGGGTGTGTATGGGGACCAGAATTGAACATTCATAAATGATATGGAAAAAGGGGGTATTACAGATAAAACAAAACTACAAGATAGTTAAGTCCAAAGCAGACTGAAGAGTTAAAAGGATCTCACAAAACTGGGTGACTGGGTAACAAAATGGCAGAAAAATTCTGTTGATAAATGCAAAGTAATGCACATTAGAAAATATCCCAACTATACATATAAAATGATGGGGTCTAAATTTGCTATTGCCACTCAAGAAAGATCTTGGAGTCATTGTGGATAGTTTTCTGAAAATATCCACTCAATGTGCAGCGGCAGTCAAAAAAGCAAACAACGTTAGGAATCATTAAGAAAGGGATTGATAAGACAGAAAATACCATATTGCCTCTATATAAATCCATGGTATGCCCACATCTTGAATACTGCATGCAAATCTGGTCACCCTATCTCAGAAAAGATATTGGAATTGGAAAAGGGCAAAAAATGATTAGGGGCATGGAACAGCATTCCTATGAGGAGAGATTAATAAGACTGGGACTTCTCATCTTGGAAAAGAGACTACTAAGGGGGGATATGATAGGTCTATAAAATCATGACTGGCATGGAGTAAAGTGATGTTTACTCCTCATAACATAAGAACTAGGGGTCACCAAATGAAATTAATAGGCAGCAGGCTTAAAACAAAAGGAAGTATTTCTTTACACAACCTACAGTCAACCTGTGGAACTCTTTGCCAGAGGATGTTGTGAAGGACAAGACTGTAACGGGGTTCAAAAAAGAACTAGATAAATTCTCAGATAGGTCCATCACTGGCTATTAGCCAGGATGGGCAGGGATGGTATCCCTAGCCTGTTTACCAGAAGCTGGGGCTAGGCAACAAGGAATGGATCATTTGATTACCTGTTCTGTTCATTCCCTCTAAAGCACCTAGCATTGGCCACTGTCGGCAGACAGGATACTGGGCTAGATGGACCTTTGGTATGATCCAGTATGGCCGCTCTTATGTTCAGAGCCACAATCCGGATCAGGGCCTTGTGCTAGATGCTGTTGAATATTCATGCAGACAGTTTTTCCTTGAATAGCTTATAGTTTAAATGTTGAAATTTAAAACTGTATTCAAACATTTTCAGTAAAAATGCTGCCTATTTTGAAACCATTTCCTGTAGATAGTTGAGAAATGTTTTCAGTATGTTGTATCAGTGTTGTATTTTCTTCTCCAGAACCATTTGTTCTGGCTTCAGAATACGAGCCCTGCATCTGCAAAAGTAAGTGCCCTGATCTGGGAAGGAAGTGAGTGCAAGAAGGTGGACATGTCTGTGCTGGAGATCAGCGGGATTATCATGAGCAGAGTAAGGATTGATTCCTCTCCCCCTCCCCCCATTCTAAGGGCATATTTACACTACAAAGTTAAGTCTACTATGTTAGATTGATTTACAGCCCCAGCAATAAATTACTAGTTTTCCTGTCCACACTACCCTCCTGTCAGTGGTGTCTCCTCACCAGGATCACTTGCACTGACCTAAGCTCCAGGCAGAGCTCCCAGCTGCCACCCAGGCTCTCAGCTCTGCACTCCCCATGAAGCAAGCTCCCTGCAGAGTGGGGAGCTGAGAGCCCGGGTGGGAGCTCTGCAGGGAGACCACACTCCAGGCTCTCATGCTGACAGCTGGATCTCACAACTGGAACTCCCCCTGCTCAATTTCAATACAGGAACCCTACCAGCAGTGAAACTGACATTGTCAATTTCATGGATTTGGCTGTCAGACACCTTGACAGACAAAAGGTGGATGCAAGTAAATGTCTATACAGACAGTGCATTCCCCGAACTACGTCAGCCTATGCCTAAAGCAGCTCGCTGAGGTGGATTTACTAGGTCGGCGTAGCGGGCAAGTTACAGCAGCAGGAGGAATGCTGTAGTGCATAGGCTTACATAATTTGCTTTACATAACATAGTGTAGAAATGCCCTAAATTGTGATGTATCTGCAAACTGTACAAGTCCAAGTACCTTTTTTAAAGATGGCCCTAAATACTCTTAACTAGTAGTTGCAGAGGGATTTAAGAAAATACATGAATTTGAAGCAGAGGGTATGACTCCTGGTCTAAGAATAACAGTAAAATAATACCTAGCTCTTACATAGTACCTTTCATCAGTAGATGCTTATGTCATGTTGACATCATTCCCTGCTCTGAGCGACAGGGAGCTGGAAGCTTTTGAGTGCAATTAAAATTAGTGGCTCATGGCTGCTGCTGTATTTTGGTCAGTCTTCTCCCTTTCTCAGAAGTGAGATTCTTACTCAAGGTAGGTGAGATGGCTATGGAGAAGGGGGGGTGTACAGGTCATTCTAAGGGGGAGGAAGTGATGTCATAATATGGAATCGTTTTATGCCACACTTTTGGATTTTCACTTTCTTTCATTGTAGCTTCTTTCTAGTATGTTTTCTGGTTTAATCTTGCTCATTTGCTGTGTACTGAGTTTAGTGAGTAGAGAGATGAAGTGTATAATGGCTGAACTTTATCTTACAGCCACTTCAAATACTGTTTCTTTAAACATGTCTAGTGAAGCAGGAGGTTACGTATGTACTTAAACATACAGGTTGCCTAATCGAGTTTTAGAATTCGAGGATTTTCCCTATTGGTGTTTAACATTGTACTTACAGTAATTTTAAAAATTAGTTGTAGCTTGTATAGTGCTAATGATATTTGCCTATTCTCCAGGTTAATGCCTATCAGCAGGGAGTAGGCTATCAGATGCTGGGAAACGTTGTCACCATTGGGTTAGCATGTCTTCCTTTCCTCTACCGGCTCTTCCATACAAAGAATCTTGAACAGCTGCAATCCATTTCAGTGAAGGAACTTCTGAATATCTTTTGTGGGGCTCCTACCATCACCCCTGTCATTGTCTTGGCTGTGATTAACTTCCTTGAGCGTCTCTGCCTGACTTGGATGTTTTTCTTTATGATGTGTGTTGCTGAGAGAACGTACAAACAGGTTTGTCTAAATGTGCTGTTACCTTTCATGAACATATACATTTCTATTGCAACATTCAAGCTGCTGTCATTGCTTCCCCTCTTAAAGCCGCTGCTGAGACGTGTTTGGGAGCAGTAAGACACTGGGGAATGCTGGGATATCTTTATACCTGAGGTGCTGTGGCAGGTCTCTTCCCCTGAGATACAATGACTAACGTCCACCATTAATTAGTCTTTAAAGCTTGCTTTTTTTCTCTGTACTGCTGAAAGGAAATTAACCTTTAAGTACTTGCTATCTTAAAAGTCTGAGGCAAATTGGAGCAATCTAGGAAAGGGTATTAGCCCTACCTGTACTGTGAAGCCTAGTTATGAGACTTCTCTTAGAATGAGAAATAAGTGTCCCACTTGGGGTCACATTCATTATTTCCTGGTGAAGACTACAGCTGCCTGGCTGGACTTGATTGGCCTGAAGACAAATCCTCTGATGAGCCCAGGTCATAAGGATGTGTATTTGTATCTATCACATCCTTCCACAGGGGAATGTGGTTACAGTTTTGCCAGTTTGCTACTGTTAATATAGGTATGGTATACTGGGATGAGTGGTATCCTTTAGTATCTCTCATTTATTAAAGCTGTCATGGTTTCCTCTTATACAGGAATGTTATTCCTACCACTGGCAAGCACAAATAACTTGTTTAGCAACTAATGTACATATTATATTAAGCACCATATGGAAGCTAACATTAGACTATAACAATGTGGATTTTCTTTACTGACACACTTTTCTTTGCAGCGGTTTTTGTTTGCCAAACTTTTTAGTCATATAACATCTGCCCGGAAAGCCAGGAAGTATGAAATCCCCCACTTCAGACTCAAGAAGGTGGAGAATATTAAAATTTGGTTATCACTGCGCTCCTATCTAAAGGCAAGTCATGATCCAACGAGTGCAAGTATGTTTAAATGTTAACAGACTAGAGCAAATGGTGTAAACAAAGTTGGTAGAAGGTTGCAGGTGGTTCCAGCTGCAGAAGCTGGAGTTCAGGATATTACAACTTTTTCCTGGGTAGCGAAAAACGATTGCTATATTTTACTGAAATTCAAAAGGTTTCCCAGATCTGATTAAACGTTTGTTTCCACAGCGGAGAGGACCCCAACGATCTGTGGATGTAGTTGTCTCTTCAGTCTTTTTATTGGCTCTATCAATTGCTTTCATATGCTGTGCACAGGTGAGACTCCCATTTATGTTTTGTAGGCAATAAAAAGCCAGTGGAAAAATTCCTGTCAAGTATAACTGGTAACTGCTTTGAAGGTGGATTTTAGTCCTTAAGTAGATTTCAGAGAGGCTTTTTTCCTTTTGTAGTTAAGTATAGTTGTTAGCAACAGTTTGCAGAACGGTTTCATTGTGCTGCAGATGAATGCTTATGCTTTCGCTAGTTAACTGCCCTTCTCAATTTTGGCTTTGCATTGAGTGTAGTAATGTTGGGATCCAGTGTCGTGTGCTGAGGGAAAGACTCATCCAATCACTTCCTTTAATAATCAAAATGCATTTACATTGGGCAGCACTCTTCAGAGTATCTAGCTATCAGATAGCAGGGATAAAGAGAATGATTATTAATATATTAATCAGGCTGATATAAACTGGTCTTACTTCACTTTAATTACTGTCCTACCTTTATTCATGTATTTGTGGGTGGCGAATTGCTTTGGCTGATAGATGTTATGGTGGTCACACAGGCCATAGCTGCTTCTATGTGTTGAATAGAAGTGTTCATGGTAGGTGAATAGGAACATTTCAGTTTATTTGCCAATTTCATTGTTTTGTTTAATACAGGTTTTAAAAGGGCATAAAACATTCCTGAATGCAGCTTACAACTGGGAGTTCCTCATCTGGGAAACAGCCCTCCTCCTTTTTCTACTGCGCCTGGCATCATTGGGCTCTGAAACCAACAAAAAATATAGTAATATTTCAATCCTGCTCACTGAACAGGTATCTCAGCTGCAGGTCACCCTCCATGGGCTTACTGTTTTCTAGTATCAGAGTAGCAGCTGTTAGTCTGTATTCGCAAAAAGAACAGGAGTACGTGTGGCACCTTAAAGACTAACCAATTTATTTGAGCATAAAGCTACAGCTACAGCTCACTTCATCGGATGCATTCAGTGGAAAATATAGTGGGGAGACTTATATACATAGAGAACATGAAACAATGGGTGTTACTGTACACACTGTGATGAGTGATCACTTAAGGTGAGCAATTACCAGCAGGAGAGCGGGGGGGGACCTTTTGTAGGATGATCAAGGTGGGCCATTTCCAGCAGTCTCTATTCAAGCCTAAGTTAATTGTATACAGTTTCCAAATTAATTCCAATTCAGCAGTCTCTTGTTGGAGTCTGTTTTTGAAGTTTTTTTGTTGAAGAATTGCAACTTTTAGGTCTAATCGAGTGACCAAAGAGATTGAAGTGTTCTCCAATTGGTTTTTGAATGTTATAATTCTTGACTTCCGATTTGTGTCCATTTATTCTTTTACGTAGCGACTGTCCAGTTTGACCAATGTACATGGCAGAGGGGAATTGCTGACACATGAGGGCATATATCACATTGGTAGATGTGTAGGTGAACGAGCTTCTGATAGTGTGGCTGATGTGATTAGGCCCTATGATGGTGTCCCCTGAATAGATGTCGACACAGTTGGCAACGGGCTTTGTTGCAAGGATGGGGTTCCTGGGTTAGTGGTTCTGGTGTGTGGTGTGTGGTTGCTGGTATTTGCTTCAGGTTGGGGGGCTGTCTGTAAGCAAGGACTGGCCTTGAATAGAGACTGGGAGTGGATGGGTCATTACACAAAGGAAAACTATTTCCCCATGTTTATTCCCCCCTCCACCCCCACTGTTCCTCAGATGTTCTTGTCAACTGCTGGAAATGGCCCACCTTGATTATCACTACAAAAGGTTCCCCCCTCCCGCTGGTAATCACCTTAACTGATCACTCTGGTTACAGTGTGTATGGTAACACCCATTGTTTCATGTTCTCTGTATATAAATCTCCCCACTGTATTTTCCACTAATGCATCCGATGAAGTGAGCTGTAGCTCACAAAAGCTTATGCTCAAATTTTAGTCTCTCAGGTGCCACAAGTACTGTTTTCTAGTATGAGAGTGATCTTTGTGGTTCAAATAACTCCTCCCTCATTTCAGCTTAGTGCTTTTTTTAAGACCCCTTTTGATTTTTTTATTCATAATAGAGCAGCTCCTCCTACAGCAGGCTTAAAAGAAAAAAGCCAGTTATCCAGGCCCAAATGTTGTTCATTTTTGGTTGATGGCTGGGGGTGAGAAGAACCCTATCACTCTGGGGAAAATTGGATGTTTGTTAATCTATTACTGCTGCACTTAAACTGCAAGTAAGCACCATTCCATGGGCAGGGTAGTGACTTTTGCATAGGTCTTCACAACTGACTGGTCCCTGTGCTGTAAACAGCTGTGACTTGGGTGAAGTGATTGGATGTAAAATCTGCTCAAATACCTGTTTCTGTCACAGATCAACTTATACCTAAAGATGGAAAAGAAGCCAAACAAGAAAGAACAGCTCTCTCTAGTGAACAATGTTTTAAAACTGTCTACAAAGCTACTGAAGGTGAGTTCCTATCCTTAACTCTTGTTGCCTACCAAAAAAGACAGTTAGGTCACTAGTGTGCTGAGATCAGTCAGTGCCTGTCATGCTGACCAATGTCATCTCATTTCTTCCTTGTATTCTCATCTGTCTGTCTTAGCCTGTAAGCTCTCTGGGGTAAAGGACACTATCTTTGTACAGTGCCTCGCACAATGGGGTTATCTATGACTGAGGTGCTGGGTGTTACCAGTAGTAATGTGCATAAGAATAGGAAGGTGGAGAACTGACTTGTCATATCAGTTGTACTGTCTTGTTTGCTCATTCTCCCTCAGCAGAATTTTAGGATTCCAGTCATTTATTACTAGACAGGATGGGAAGGAGCCTGGTGTGTGACACCTACAGGAGGCTCCCCAGAGTTAAAATTCTAACCTGTTAACCAGCCTACTAAGTGTTGCCATAAGGAAGATTCTCAACCTCTACGATAGGGTCAGTGAAATTCTTCAGCCCTGAGGAGGCAGAGATGCCTATCTAATATACCCAATGGATTTTGCAGTGTGTGGTTGGCAGAAGTCTGTCTGAGGTATAGCAGGCTATCAGAGTAATTGAAAATGTTGGTAACAACTGGGTCCAGGTCTAACTTCCATTTTCTCATTACAGGAGTTAGACACACCATTTAGACTCTATGGCCTGACTATGAACCCTTTAATCTACAACATCACACGAGTTGTGATCCTGTCTGCCATCTCAGGTGTTATAAGTGATCTTCTTGGATTCAATATCAGAGTAAGTGCAGCTGCCATTTGAGATGGCAAGGAGCATGTTCTAGGAGACTGGTACCCAACTGACTTATGGAAGACCTGGGTCTAATTCTGGTTTTGCCACTAACTTACTGTCATTAGCACAATTGCTTCACCTGTGTTCCCCCTCTTATCTGTGTTTTGGGGCAAACCCACTCATGTGTTAGGACAGCAGGAAGGGTGACTGAATAAATTCAGATTACTACACCCCAAAAACCTGCTTGTGTGCTTGACAGTCCTAAAACTACAAGTTTTTGGCTGCCTCAATTGTTAGTTTACTAGCATGCCTAAACCATTATGTAATATGCATTTTACTCAGTCTTTCAAAGACTAGCAGCTGCATGTTCCCTTTTTTACAATGGCTGTAATTTATTCAAGAGATTTCTTGTTTTGCTTTTTTACTTGAAGTCTCTCATAAACACCAATTCCTAACCTCTGTTTTCAGTTATGGAAAATCAAACCATGAACTAGCCTGCCCTCAAGGCTGTGAGGATTATCAAATCATCAGGACACTGGATAGAAGCAAGACATTGGCTTGAGAGAGAGGTGGTTCTAAATTTTGGCATATTTCTTACACATTTCTTTATGTATCAAAGATGTTTTCTTACATTGCTTAGTTTCAGAGGCTACAGAATAAACTAGTTTAACTTGTGAGGGCAGCCCAGGCCTTGCACACTAAGTAAACAAAACTTGATTTGTCCAACAGAGTGACACTGTTCTAAGGGCATTTCCCTATTAAGTGGGGGCTAAAGTATGTAGCAACCACACGTTTTGGAGGGGCCTCAAAACAGGAGGAAAATAATTATATGGGATTCTGTATACAATAGCTTGTGTCTGTGGCCCTGTTAAAACCTATTTCTATATGGATAGATAAGTTACTGCAGCAGGTTGGCTCTGTTACACAACTAACTTGATGTGGCAGCTTCTCCATTTCCTCTCAGTTAACATGAGATCTTAATTTCACTGCAGTCAGTCAGTATTATGACTCCCAATTACTGCTTTAAGATCTAAATAAGCTCTTCATTTGTTAAAATAGGGTGTTGAGGACTCACTTTCCTAGTAACTGTCCAGAACAACATTCCACGTGTTGGATGGTTAGGGAGTAGAGTTTAAAATTCTGCTGTATCTGTGCCTTTACATATTAGAGCAGATCCCTGTTCCTCTTTCAGTCTTCTTCCAGTGCCCCATTTGATATTCAGATGTTTGTTTACTTGAAGCCACTACACACATGCATTTGTCTAAGTGCCCTTAGGCTAGAGAGGCCAAGTCTGCTTTGGACCTTTATTGTGTGCAACTGCAGCCTTTCATGAAAGGTCAGTCCACCCAGACAGATATTGCCTCCAAGGGCACTTGGCCGTTAAACTTTCAGTTGCATAGCAACATTAAAGCCACTCTGCTGCACGCACTAGGAGAGACTAGAGTTTTCATATAATTAAAACTCCTCATTATTCTTGACTGATAAGCCCTAATAGAACAAGCAAAGCATTCTCTCAGAGGGAATATGGTAACACTTGTTCTCTACAACATAGATCTGTAAAGCACCATCAGTATATAAACACTTTTCACAAGACTGGTAGCAGCTAGAAAACTGAATAGAGTAACAATTTACATATAACACTTCAAATCTTAGGTAATGATTTGGTTAGTTTTGACAAGGTAGGTCAATAGGGCTGTTAAAGCATTCTGGAAAATATTAGTGCTTTCTACTTCTATAGTACCTTACCTTTCTAACACAGGTAAGTAGAAGTCAGATGTGGTAGAAGTGGAACAGAAGAAGATTCCCCTGTTCTAATGCACAGCCTCTTAAAGGACAGGTGCCTTTTATGTAACACTCCTGATACAGAACCTTGGACAAAGAAGTAAATAGCCCTCTGGGGTAAGGACTGATTGTGAAATCTCATATTAAGGGGAGGTAACAGTCTACAAATGGTATGAGGAAAGAATCTAAAGCCACCTCCCTAGGAGAAATTGTTATGCTGTAAGTGCAGCTGGTGACTTTGCTAGTTTCCAATAAATAGTAAGTCAGTCATAAGACTAATTGTCTGAGAGAAAAGGATTCCTTCAAATCCACTGTTCCATCTCACACCATAAAGGGACGATGACATAGGTCATTTTTTGTAGTAAATTGTTTATGCAAAGCTATTTTCTGTACAATGAAAATTAGTAAAAATGTAAAAAGTGACATTTAAAATACAAATAAATCCATGGAAGCAAACTCCATCAGACAGCTGGTACTATATTTTGCAGGACTGTGGCTGAGTATGTTACACTTGAAAAGGGAGGTAAGGTAACTTTCAGATGACAAATGCAATTTATCAGTGGAAAATATGGATGTTTAGGGCTGTATATTTAGTTAAGACAGACAGTTTTAATGCAGACCACATCATTGTAAAATGAGTCTACAGCTAACATTTAAAAGTGCAAGAATGAACAGGCTGTGAATGGGAGTTTCTTTTTAATATATCTATATAAAAAATAATGAGCAATTTACAGGTCTCTCTAGTCAGAACCTCAGTGTGTATATAAAGGTGCTGTACAATATATAAACATTTACATCCATATGTTGCTTAGCATTCCAAGGCCACATTGCTAAGTCACCTTATACAGTAAGTACAGGTACAAGTTCTCTGGAAAAGACTCACAAACAGAGGACACCAAAGCAGGTCACAATGTTAACAATTAGAAAACAGCATTTGGATGGATGGGTACTTGCTGATAACAATTTCAATGGTGCTAATTCATCTTTGTATTAAATTTCTGAATTTGGTACTATTCTCAATGGTTAAACAAGTGCATACAACTTAAGAGGATCCCACAGGTTTATCAACCAAGAATACAGGATTAATATCTACATAGGCTAACTCATACTTTCACAGTCAAACTCTACAATATTGAGGATTTGTACACTTTATGCTACAGCAAATTGATGGACTCATAAAATGTGAAGCAGGACAGTTCAGATGTTGTAAAATAAACAGATTTTAAAGCACTGTTCATTTAAGCCTACTGCTGAGTAGTTGTCTATTTCAAAAGTTTCTAGCTTCCAGTCAAAACTGATTTTTTTTTTAAGCTTTGGGAGGCTCATCAACTTAGCAGCTGTTCAATTATATTTTTAATGAGCAAGTCAGATTAGTTTAACACAAGGGTACAGCAACTGAGCTTGACTTTCCTTACCTTTTTCTTCTGCTTTTGTGAACTGGCCCAGCCCCTTTTACTGTTTTTTTTATTTGCAGTCATTGAAAACCTAGCACAGGTCAGGAAATCAAATCCATTAATGCTATTGAGTAAATCAAACCATGAAATTTCTGCAGACTGCTAGTCCTACAGTTAACTGATATAAAAATATCTTAATATCTATTGTTTGGGCTTCAATATGTATTTAAATAACATTGAGGAATGATAAGTCTCATGTACCCTGTATATTTCTCACTCAACCAAAAGCAATTACACACAAATAAAACAGGAGATTTCTAATAGTAGGCACAGGTAAGAGGGACTTTTTTTAAGAAGCTGTTGGGTGGTGGTTGGTTCTGTCTGAGTTTGAAACAGCAGGATTTTCTGTTTCACATACTGCTTTTACACATCAATTTTTAGTTTTACAGGTAAAGATGGGACATTTCCAAGTATTTTTAAAACATACCGTATGTGGTGCTTTGACATACAGTACCAGAGGGAGGTTGAAAGCATAGCACCACATCCATTCCTTATTTCCAAAGAACTGACAAGGTAAAATCATGGCCCCACTGAAGCCAATGGGTGTTTTTGCCAGTAACTTAACAGGGCCAGGATTTCACCACTTAGTCTTCAAAATGATGTTTGCAATACATGTTTTGCAGATAATTCATTTAAGGTAATTATAGTAACTAAGCAAATTAAAACATTTGTTTTGCTACTAGAAAGCAAAACTAACCCCGTAGATCACACCAAAATGCAATTCTCTTTTTAAATTTCACATTGGCTATTAGGAACTTTAAGAAAAAGAATCCAGTGGGGCAGCATCAGTGGCTCATTTGCTGCCCTAGAGTTGATAGAACCAGCACACTCACCTTCTTACTGAAGTTGTGAGAACTCTTAATTATTCCCCTATATAAACATGCGACATGCCTTTGAGAAAATAGCTATTTTCAAACAAAATCTTGGCTTTGAGTCTGGGGAAAACCTACGAGGAGGATTAAATTGATTGGCTACAGTAGATAACTTGGCACAAGAAGTGAGTCATGATCACATTGGCAATACAGGCATTAAGAAAGTTTGTTCAGAAACTCACAATACTATCTGAGAAAGCCTTAGCAGTGCAATGTTGAGAGAGCAGCAGGACACTGCCTTCAAAGGATGAGGGGACAGCAGCTTATGGAAGAGTTGCTTATAAGCAATCCAAAAGGTCCTTCATGCAGCTTAGTTAATTTAAGAACAAATCAAATGTACTTTCCAGCCCCTGGAGTTAGTTTCTGAAAAATGACAACTTTGTGGAAAAAAGATGCTTTTAATTGACCATATTAGAAACCTGATTAAAACATGTTCTAAAAATGTTTCAGTCAAACCCGTTTTTCAGTGACACCTGTTGCTTTTGTGACTTTACTTGCACTTGGTACCTTCCAAGGTCCAGGAGTTATTGGTGCTTTCTTAACTGGAGAGCTGCATTCAGGTTTTGAAATTCCATCATCTTTGGTTTCATCAGTTGGCTCCAAGCCTTTTTCTGTGTGGTCTTTGTTCAGAATAACTGGATCTTGTGTTTCGAGCCTACCTTTTTTTTCCTTGGAAAGCTGTGAAACATCAGAAAGACTTGCAGTTTTGAAGTTGCTAGAAGTTGGCTCTCCAGCATTGGCTTTTTCATCTTCATCTACTCTTTTCCTAGGCTCATTGGCCTTATTTAATGGAAGAGTCTTTTCATCTGCTCTTGGGTTTTTTCTCTCTTGAGACCTCTTCTTCTTCTTCTTTCCAGCAGTGTTCTGCTTTCTATCTTGCTGTGTTACTCCTGATTTTTCATTAGTCTCAACATCACCATCACCACCACCACCAGCTATTTTATCTTGAGAGTCTAGTAACTTGTTTGATTTGTCCCCACTTTCTTCTTTTTTGGGATGCTTCTGGGGACTGGCAGATCTGCCTCTGTTTCCTCTGGAAGTTTCTTTTAAATTGATTTGTGTGTGTGTATTCTCACCTCTCCTGGGTTGCTCACACTGGTCTGAGAGATTGCTGTGTGTGTTTTGTGTCTCACTTTTTCTTGGACTGTGGAGCCCTGCTTGCTGCAATTCCCCAGATGTGCCCAATTTTTTTGTACTCTCTGCTCTCTCTCTGTTGTCATCAGTTACTAAATCTAAACTGGTAGGCTGGTCCCATCTCTTCATATGCTCCTGGGTAGAAGACAGATGTTTCGGCTTAGACTGGTTTTCAGTTAAAGTGCTTTTCTTTTCAGGCACAGTGTTTTTAGCTTCTTCCAGTTTCTCAGATATGTGAACATTCGCTAAAGCGTCTTCCAGTACTGGTAAATCACATACTGCAGAGGTGGGTAATGGTGGCTGTTCATCATATATTATATTTGAGGATGATGGATTAAAACTATCTTGATCACCTGGAAGTGAAGCAGCACAATGGTGTGACAAAAAATCACTTAACCAATATTCACAAACATTTATCTAAAATATCTTAATGTAATGAACTTCCACAATGTGATCTAAACATTTTTTTTTTTAAAAAAAACAACAAACTTATATTCTATAACACACTAAACAAAGGAGATTTCCTCACTCAGCTGTAAACTTAAATTTTTAGCTCACAGAAAACAACTTTTTTGGGAAAAATACAGGCTAAGAATGCTGGTAAGGGCTTGTGAGGTTCAGCATAGCTATAGGCCTCACGCAGCAGAATTAAAAATCCCTATCCTACACTGTTGCAATTCATACCAAAAGAATACTGAAAACAGGGAGAAGGTGAAGTTACTATTTATAGCATTGTACTTAAAGAAAAAAAGAGAGGTGAATCACAAGACATGCAGATTTACCAAGTCTTTAAGGAAAGACCAAGAAAAGCACTGAAAGCCTTAATGTTGTTCAGGTTTCATGTAGGAGCACAAACTGGAAGGAGCCAGACCTGAATAAGGAAGAGAAAAAGCCCAGGACTATATACCAAAAATCACAGGAAGCAAAAGCTTTCACTAGAAGTGTACGATTCAAATGCAGAACACAAGAGCCAACATAGTGATAGTATGGAAGAGCCACCCCCCTCCCCACTAAATTGCTGCACTTAGGCCTGGCAGATATTCTGTGAGGGAGGGAGCTGTGGAATATTACTGACAGCTGCTATTGTTATGAAAGGCAGCGCACTTCTCTGCCAAATACTTATAACTGCATGAAAAAGCAAAACAGATCTTAGGTTTGTTATTGTATGCTTAAATACCTACGGTCAATAGAGAGCTGGAATTCACTTAGAGTGGCTCCTTTCTTGTTTATAGGCACAGATGTGTTTAATATTTATTTTTAGGTGAGACACACAAGGCATACAAAGGTTTACTACACTCTTAGAGGTTAGCCTAGCCTAAAAATTCAGCAGTATCTCAAGAGATCTGTTTTAAGTTTTCAAAATACTAATTAACCAAGCCTTACTAGCATAAGGGCTAACTCAGTAGGAGATACATGTGATCTCAATAGAAGCCAATTGAGGGGATCTAACACAAAGGATAAAAACAAGACTAAGGCTTCCTGTAGTTTAGAGATACTTTGCTTTTATTCTTTGTACTATTTGCTCTGATGGAACCAGGCAGTGTATTTTAGGACCATGATGTTTTAAGTTATTTTCTAGCTCAGTGGGGAGAAGAGAAAAATATAGGAAAACATTTTTAGACAATTTCATCTCTAAGTGGAGGTCGAGTCCTGCCTACATATAATAGAATGCTACAAACTTGCATAGGCTACACTATGCTTGAAGGTTCAAGGTGTCAGATTTTAATTTGTTTATGAAAGTCATGGGCTTTTACAAAAGGGAAAGTGGCTCTGTATCTAACCATTCCAATTTTACTACAGAGCTGTTACGCTATAAGAAGGATCTTTACATGGTTTAAATACTTTCCTGTCTAAAGCCTTACAGCAGCTGCGAAGGATTGAAAGGATAGAATTGGCATGGGGAGGAATAAATTCTCTTGCTCTCAATGTGCTCTGCTTTGAAATACTGTGACAGCCACAAATAGCTTTGATTTTGGAGCATGCCCTGCAGTTGAACTCAGTCAAAGCTCTTACAGGCATTTCTGCCCAAGCAATTTGCTTAGGGATTTGTGCTTTGCTGCCTTATGTGCAAAAAACAAGTGTCACAATTAAAGTTTTCTATTCCGAGAGCAAAACTTTCACTCGTTCAGAAGTTTTGTTTTTGAAAAATTTAACGTTTTACAGTTTAAGTTCATAAGAGAAACTGAAGCACCCACAAAAATAATCATCTTGGTTGTGAAGCGTGACAGAAGCCCAATACCATATGAGATTTTATTCAAATGTAAAACCAAATTATGTCTTTAATTATAATATGTGTAGAGAAACACAGAAATCAAGTTGGAGATGGATGGGAGCATCAGAACAAAGCATGGCCTAAAGAATACTTGCAACAACATTACATGTCATGGCATCTTTCCAAGGTTTTTCAGTAAAATTATTATGTGGCAACAGTTTTTTTTTTTTTTTCTGGTCACATTATTTGTGCTTGTATGAAAACAGGCAGCTTGAAAGTCAGCAGAAATGGAAGGATATTGCTGAATAGCTTCAGTGCTTACACAACAGCATCCAACCTCTTTAGACATTAATCAACACACATTTCTATTTACCACCTTCCCCCGGTCCCCTCCGGACAAACTGGCACAACCTGTAACTTACCATGATCTGGTATCAAGCCAGTCCCTGGTCTCAGAAGAAGAACAACTTTATTTCCTCCTGCTTGAATCAGCTCGATGGCTCGTGTATGAGTGATACCTTGGGTGGGTTCGCCATTGATTTCAACAATCTGGTCACCAACCTGAAAAGACAATACTAGCCAGGTTAAACTTCATGAAGCACAGCTACTGTAACTGGATTCTTATGCAATATAGGAAAAGCCATAACTCCAGTCAAGCTTTTCTTTTCCCTAGTCCCTTCCATTCTCTGAAACCCACTCTCCTACAACCACTAACATATACAATTAATGTAATTCAGCCATTGGGCTGTTCAGTGAATTCTTCATGTAGATAGTCTGCCAAGCTGGTTTCCCTAAAAGGGCTCAAGTTACTTGAAATGAATTTTCCATTTGATAAATGTTTAATACATCCATGTTCTTGAGCACATCTTCACTGCATAAAAGTAATATGTTGATGCTCTGTTATAAAGACTTGCACCATGAAGATACTTAAAATCATGTGTATGTGGTAATTACTCTAAAATTACAACCAAACACCCTTATATTAATATAGCTGAGAGGGTTGCCCATAAAGGAAAGGATTTATTATTCTGAGAGAAGTCACTGTATGACAATACTAGCTCAGTCCCGACTAGTGAGATATCAGCTTTTAAGGACTTCGATGCAAATTTACAAACGTATCAGATAATGGATGTCAGAATATCAAAGCATTTGGGTTCTAACCCATGAAAGATCATGAGGTCCGTCTTGCAATTAAACGGATTTTCCATTAGGTGTCACTACTGCATAAAAGTTGCAGTTTAAAGAGCATGTATCGTACTTAGATCAGTTTCATAAAACATTACTGAAGGTGACAGTCCCACATAGAACCCTATGATCATGGAGCACTAATACAATAATAAATGAATGAGGACGACGACATACAGCCATTTGGAAAAACACAGGGCCGAGGTGCTATTTTACCATCTAGTGTTCAAACCAGCTGTAAACTGGGTTATTAGAGCTCCTTTGTGTCGGTATCGGAAAAGCTCCCTCCAAAAGTACTACTTAAATTGGGGCTGGGAAAGGCCTAGTTCCATTTCAGTGGTTGAATTGGGAAAGACTGGAGAGCACAGACTAGTGTACAAGCTTATCTAGGCACGGAAACGTTCTGTCCTGGCTAGGAAGAATTTAGAGGTACCTCCTGTTTCCAGAACCTGCTCCCTCAGTTGTCGTTGACATCACTCCTTATGTTTTGTTCTGAGCATTACATCTATTCATCCCTCTGACCTCTGCAACAGCAGAGATGAGAAGTGGTCCTTGCAAGAATCAGGTACCATGAAGGAGATGGTTGCAAATATTTTCCAATACATGGAGTATAATAATGACACCTCTTCAGCCTTGCTGGCCCTCAGGACTCAAGATTCCCAGCGGGGTCTGGCTCCAGTGGCAGTAGCAAGAAGGGAAGCACTGGTACAGACAGGACTCCGGTGTTGGCCTACTCGAGTGGTTCCATTGCTGCCACCTCTGGTGCAGCTGCACTATGACGAGAGAGAGCTCCCAGTTTCATCCGTGTATATGCATGATCAGCCCAGTGGACATGGAAAGCATGTCCCTTTCAAGGGCTGGTGGGGGCACATACCTGCTGCCAAGGCACAGGAGATGAGGCTGTCCCATTATGAACTCATTTTTCAGGGTGCTATAGTTCAGGTGTGAAACTGTTACTGCTTCAAGCATGGAAACGGCATTTTAAACACAGCTGAATATGCCTCTCCCAGACAGTGCAGGCACCCAGCTAATTCACTGAGGTCCTCTGGGAAACAGCCTAGCCAAGACTGCACCCTCTATGTCAGTCAGCATGGAGCTCTGAAATGGAACAATACCTGCCTCTAGCAGGGGCAGGAAGCAGATAACAGTGGGTTGCTCCATACAGACTGCTACAGTGGAAGAGGAGCCCTGCTAAAACCATGAATCCCCTAGTTTAGATGACCGGAAGGTGATCAGCACCTGCAGGGAGACAGGAAAGAGCTGGGTGTGATCAGCTAGGTAAAGTGCCGTGGGAAGAGGAACAGGGAGGACACCACAGCTTTGTTTTCCTCTCTCTCTCTGGTGAGAGGAGGAAGAGGAGATCTTATTACACAATTATCTGGCCTGGCCTACCAGATCTTTGGAGAAATGCAGATGTCACATAGAAGTATAATGAAAGAAAGATGAGTTCCAGTGTGAAGATGAATATTTGAAATTTGTTTTATTATGAATACCCCACAGTCAAATTTACCCTACAGCCCACCCGTTCTTGGCACAGATGATCCACAGGAAAAAGCAGATAAGTGTGCTGATGTCATTTTTGAGAACAGAGCCCAAAGAGTTATATTGTGTCCCCCAAATAGATTGGGAGTTTATAAAGCTGAACCCAGCAAGAGTTCAGGGAATTGTATATATTTGATTCTGTTTATTGCTGTGAAATTTCTCCAATGAAAGTCCAAGTTTATTTGCAGCTGGGAAGTCTTCACATGCTGGTGACTTGAACGCAAAGCTCTGGAGCTTAGCATAACCCCACTTGAAAGAGCAGTACAAGAGAAAACAGAAGCAGCACTATAAGACTCAAGCAATCTCCCAAGCATAAGAAAAACTAATGACTGTAAATGCTAAGAATTAGCACAATAAAACTTAACTCTTTGAATTTTGCATCCAATTAAGCCTGACATCAGCCCTCAAAAGTAGTCGATTACTACCTTCACTTTGCACACTACAAAACTGACAGAGAAAGTGAAGTGACTTGTGTAAAGGGCTATATCACATGTCACTGGCAGGAATGGAATCGGAACTAAAAGAGTCCCTGATGCTCAGTTCCATGCTTCAGCCAGTACAAAGTCATTTTATGGACAGTAATTACAGAACTGTATTTGGTCTCTGTAGGGAGAGGAGACTCATTGGTGCAGTGCCTCCTGCTAGTTGTCCTGGGAATTAGCTCTTTCCAGCCTTCGGAGCGCCCTCTGCACGCCAGTGTCTTGCCTGCCGCTGGCCCCGTGTCCCTCCCAGATCCTGGTGCCCTTTACCGTGGGATGCTGCCCCCTGGCAGTGTCCCCACACTCTGGGTCTCCCCTCCCAGGGGAACCCCTAACCCTCTATCCCCACCTTGCCTCAGTGGCTGCTGCCAGTTGTCATCCAGGCCCCGCTCACTGGGGCAGACTGCAGTCTGTAAACCACACATCATTGGCAAGGAGGTTGGACCAGCTGCCTCTGCTGAACCCTGGGCTGCTCCTCCCAGCCCCTGTACCTGCACAGGCCTCTATCAAGGCCTTCAGCCTGGGAAGTTGCCAGGCTGGAGCTCCCCAACCCCTCCACCCTTTCCCCAGCAATGCTCTGTCTCAAGTACTCTTCTCTCCCAAGCAGCCAGGTCCTTCTCTCTCAAGAGCTAGAGAGAGACTGCCTCAGCTCCTGGCTCACAGCTCTTCTCTCAGGCCAGCTGTGGCCTGATTGGGGCATGGCCCCAGCTGTGGCTGCCCTCCCAGTCAGCCTGTTCTTATTGGCTCTCAGCCCCAGCCCTCTCCAAGGGCTGGCTTTTAACCCTTTCAGGGCCAGAGCAGGGTGACTGCCCCGCTACAGTCTCCAACTGCTGTGACACTGCCTTCTCCCTTTGCATATATTTGGTTTGTTTAGCGGACAGTATTTGAACAGCGGGATTCTTAGACACGACACACAAGAATTAACATTAGGATACATTGGTAGGGAAGGCACTTGGTTTGGAAACATTTTAAAATTCCATACTGAACAATGAAAGCTCAGCATAAACACAAAGGTTGGGTGCTCTCACAAACCCACATTTACCTGGACTCTGGGAACCTTCCAACAGACTTGCATTTCATTGTGCTATTTTCAGTCTGGGTTTCCAAAAATCACTCATTCTGGCCAACTACTGTCTATAGAGAAGAATTCATTGTCAGAAACATCTGTTACTATGTCTTTAGGGTAGATGGCGTCCAGCTTTCTTTGGGAGAGGCTATGTCTTTTGCAGAGAGAGCAGGTTTCTTTCCCCCTACATGCTGCTGGGATTTTTACTTCCTGAAACATTAAAACTATCAACACAGTTTGCTACATCTCTGCAATTACAACTCTTAGACTGGAGCAGTGTAAATAACCGTTCTGTGTGTGCAGTGAGACATTAACCACTTGCAGGGAAGCAAATTCTTTGACGGGGTAATGAACATCCTGAGGAGCCCAACCTGTTTGAATTCATCAGTGTCTCTGACACTCACGTGAATTCTTCCATCCTTGATGGCAGGCCCATCCTCAGCAAGTCGAAGGATGAATAAGCCCATGTTGTACTCCTTTCCTCCGCGAAGACTGAATCCAAAACCGCGAGGGCCTCGTTCCAGTTCTACTGGAGAACAGCCAAGACTCTGCATAAGAAACGAGATAAACAATTGCGGACTGAGGAATTTTAACTTTTGTTAGCGTTTCCTACATTTTCAGGAAAGGTATTTTATAAAACCAGAGAAATCCCTTCAGTTTCACACACTAGACAGGTTTTAATACACAGCTATGAAGGGATGTGATCTTAATTAAGCGTAACATGCAATTGAATCTGATTCATCACAAACTCACATCATATGATTTGGTATGAGGTGGAGTTATACCAGGGGTGGGCAAACTTTTTGGCCCGAGGGCCACACTGGGGTGCGAAACTGTATGGAGGGCCGGGTAGGGAAGGCTGTGCCCCCCAAACAGCCTGGCCCCCACCCCCTATCCGCCCCCTCCCATTTCCCACCCGCTGACTGTCCCCCTAGGAACCCCCGACCCATCCAACCCCCCCTGCTCCTTGTCCCAAGACTACCCCCGCCCCAAACTGCCCCCCCCCCGGATCCCACCCCCTATCCAACCCCCACTGCTCCCTGTCCCCTAACTGCCCCGACCTATCCACACCCCCAACCCCTGACAGGCCTCCCAGGACCCCACTCCCCCTGTTCCCCAACCCCTGACAGCCCCAGAACCTCCGCCCCATCCAACCATTCCCGGCTCCCTGTCCCCTGACTGCCCCCCAGGACCCCCTACCCAGCCCCCTCACTGCCGTGTGCAGGCGCTGCCACTGCCCCCTTACCATGCTGCTCAGAGCGGCAGGAGCTCGCAGCCCCGCTGCCCGCGTGGCTGCGGAGGAGTGGAAACAGCAGGGGAGGGGCCAGGGCCGAGCCTTCCGGGCCAGGAACTCAGGGGCCGGGCAGGACGGTCCCGCGGGCCGTAGTTTGCCCACCTCTGAGTTCTACCCAGTCAAAATCTGCAGAGCAGTTTAATTCTAAGATTCTTAAATATGCATGAACTGGTTTTCCATATAGAATGTTCCCAAGATGTTACAGTAGTTCCGTTTCAAAGGTTTGTTGTTTCTTTTATAACTATAATGATCAGCAATATTAAACTAGACTAAGTTTATAACAACATTAAAATACTAACTATTAGCAAAACATCCTCCCTACTGTTTGACACATGCCTAGTCAGCACATTCATAAAGAGTATCTCAACACCGTATCTCCTAAGGGAAAGGTTACTCTACACCAGGGGTCGGCAGCCTTTCAGAAGGGGTGTGCCGAGTCTCCATTTATTCATTCTAATTTAAGGTTTCGCACGCCAGGAATACATTTTAACATTTTTAGAAGGTCTCTTTCTATAAGTCTATAATATATAACTAAACTATTGTTGTATGTAAAGTAAATAAGGGTTTTAAAATGTTTAAGAAGCTTCATTTAAAATTAAATTAAAATGCAGAGCCCCCTGGACCGGTGGCCAGGACCCGGGCAGTGTAAATGCCACTGGAAATCAGCTCGCGTGCCATAGGTTACCTACCCCTGCCCTATACTATTAGCATACAAGGCAGTTGAATTTTAGGGCCTCAGTACCACCAGGATCTTGCAGAGACTCTTGGCTCCTCAGGATAGGTGTCTACCTGAGAATGACGGCTGCCTACAATGGAGAGAACACCGCCATCAGGCTGGGGCAAGTGCTTGTGCTCAGGCCAGGGAAGCCTGTAACTGTTGGAAAGTTCTCTTCCAGCTTCATCTTCTGTGACTCCCCTGCAAATTGATGGAAGGAAAGCTTAAGTTACTCAGGTCACATTTACATGGAAACTGAATTAATCTGCAATAGTTACTATTGGATGGACCAGCAAGAAACGTCAGTTGTACAACAATATGGTTTTCTTATGCAAAGCTTATACAATTAAAAAGGTATTTAATAGTTGTTTCTTCATCTGTTATTTATAACCTTAACCTACTGCAGCACATCAACAGACGATCATCAATCGTCAGTCTGTTGGTTGGCACCAAGGAGCTGCATCAGCTATTTAATTCCCGAGTTAGGGACATCTGACATTGGTGTCTTCTGTGAACCCAAGGATTACAAAGAGTACCAAAAAGCGCAGTTCAGTCTTACCCTCTGTTCTCATGTGGAGGGAACCCTTCTCTCTTCCCTCACAAGTGAGACAGTTTCAACAGTTTATAATGCTTAGTTTATCTTAAGAATGAAGTCTCCCCAATTCATACACAGACAGAACATGATCAGGTACTTCTGAGTAATGTAACAAACATGCAAAATCCGGGAAATGAATCACTTGAGGATTTAATCCCAGACTCTCTGCCATCATCACAATGATTAAAAAATATCAGTGTGTACCATCCAGAAAAAGACCACAGAACTGCTATGAATGGCTTTAAACTGTGCAATGACAGCATCAAGAAAACTTGTAATTTTTAAATGTTTGTTTTAATTGAAGCAGGTAAGAAAAGATCATCCAAACAGCTACCTGCAGTAGTAGGGTACTGCTGAATTATGATGTAATAATGGTAATGCTAATATGGGAAAAATAGGTGAAAAATCCAGCCATGTCCATCTCTTCATTGTGCTACATAACTGATACTCTGTTTCACAGCCAATGTATCCCTGTAAACATTTTCCCCATTGACAGCATCTCCCAGGATCTTATGAACCATTTATTGATTGGGGTTTTATTGGGTGATTTCCACTTATAAGTAATCACCCCTTGGTCTGAGAAAAGTGCTGAAGGGATGGAACATCATCTCTGATCAGAGCTGGTCTTAGATATCTGCCTCCTGATTTATCAGGTCACTGAACAGCCTAGCCATACAAGAATGACATTTCTAATTTCTCCTCAACCCCTTCAGCAGATACCCTCTTCTGTAACGCAACAGGGATAGTCTTCAGCTCTGAGTGAGCATAGTCTGTGTGTCGATTACAGTTCCCCACAACACATGCCAAAGACAGCACATACCATGAACACTAACAGTTACATGGGATTATAAGAGCCAGGCTGATAAAGGAATTACTGAGGCAACAATTCCTCACAATTCAAAGTCCTCGTTAGGTACCCAGAACGATGGAGCATTTGTGCCTTTTAGATGCAGTCAAGGGCAATGCCTTGGATGATGCTCCCATGCACCTAGATGAGGGCTTGCTGCAGGATATGGGGAACGTGACCCACAGTTGGCTGCCCCTCCTTCCCTTCACTTCTGTGCACGGATTCACCCAAGGATGACTTAGGCTGGGGCTATCACACCAGCCAGGCTCAATCTTTGTTCATTTTTGATTCCCATCTCTCTGAAAACAAAGGCATCATACCTGTCTGCTGTTGCAGAGTTGGCTTGTGTTGTTCCCATAGGTCTGTGCTGTGGGGCTGGACTTTGTTTGGCAGAGTTGGTTCCTGAAGGGGGGCCACGGTGTTCTAATAACGTCAAACAAAACAGAATGACAGCAGACCTCTAAAAATACACTGTGTGGTATGAGGGGAGTAAACAGCACAAGAGAGTTAATTGCTGTTCTGAGCATTTCTTACTCTTCTAGGTAAACAGCAGCTCTTGCTGTCAGGTGCCCAGAGTGAGAATGCAGGGTTTTTAATTTAAAATTTCAGGAGAAACAGAATTTCCGTTCTACTGGGCAGGTCTGTGCTGCATGACAGTCACATGCCAGGTTGATGCTGCGCTGAAGCGGAGGAGTGGAGATTTCTAGATTCAGTTCCATAAATGAGGGTATTTGGTGAAGTTCATCCTCCCCATGGAGGAACTTTCTGCTAAGCTAAACTACTTTATTCTAGGAATGACAGCACATATTAAGATTTCGATTGTCTGTAACCTGGTAAAGGCAGGAACAGTGTCAGAACTAGACGAATCCACAGGGCGGATCGTCCCTCCCCCCCCAAAAGTATTTGATAGTGATTTAACAAATAATCAGAAAGATCATCATGATGCCTCCCCCACCCCTACTCCAGCTCCACTGTGAACATGTTTGGAGCCCAACCCAGCAGGGCTCTTGGAGGCGCTACTGAGAGTCACATCTGCTAATCCATCGTGGAGAAGATCTATCACAGGTAAACTCTCAGGGAAAGGTTACAAATGGTTCCTGAAACTGTATTAAAGGGGATATTTTAATCAGAACTGGAATATCGGAATGTTCTCCCTCTCTTCAAAGAGCCTTAACAGCCAATTTACCTATGACGACATTTTAACAAAATCCCTCTTAGCAGCTTCACAAAGCGAACCCGTCTCTGACACAGAGAACACATTTACTGTATGTGTCTGATCAAATGACTTACAAAAAACCTCACCATATTTTGAAATACAAAGTGACTGCCACTCAAAAAGCAGAGCAAACCATATTCCACCAATATGCACTCAGAAACCCGAAAGGGCAAGTTTTAGCCTGGAATGAACATTTATAGTTCAGTTGCAAACCCTGAAAATAAGGGCTTATAATGGAAAGTGTCACAGGCATTCCAGCCCGCTGTTGCTAGGAGTGTGTTAGGTAAATGCATTTCTGGGTAATAACTGAAAAACACAAGTAATTATGCACCTAGAAGTAAAGGAAAGCATATTACTGCTTCTCAGTACAGATTCTTAAATTAGATTGCAGCATTTCTCAGCTATACCAGACCCTGCAGAGTTCATCACAGGGCTGTCTGGCCTTATTGCTAGGACATGCCTTGAAGAGGTTTTCTTCCCTCCCAAGATAAACGTCAACATTTATTCCTGGCGTACATTCAAAGTTTTAGTTAATAAGCACAGGTAAGAAAAAGGCCATCTGTCTGCATGAATTCTCAGCTCCTCCACTCATCCTGCTCTCCCATGTTTTTGGATAGTACATGACTAGGGGCTGTTATAAAATGTCTTCTGGAGCATGGAGCGGAATTCACTTATTCTAGAATTAGAGAGACAACTGGGACAAAGGATGAAAAGTAAAGAATACACATTTGTGAAAGCTGGAGGGGAGTAGCGGAGGGATGAGAGTTGCATTGTAGCATTTTCACTGCCAATCTAAGAGGTCAGCACAGAAGATACATTGGGGAACAGCAAAGTCAGTCAGGGCTTGAGCACTATGGTGCTGAATAGCTTCCGGCTAAATGGGTATTTCTCTCTCCCCTCAGTGTTATTCACACTGCAACTAACTAGTGGCAGCAGTAGCCAGGCATCCAACCCTATAAAGCCCAACCTGCTTCCCAGAGTGTGTAACGGACTGAGAGGTCTGCGTGATCTAATGTCTGCCCTGGCTTTCCCCAGGGTCCGACTGCTCTAAGGAGGACGGCGCCTGCCTAGTATTTTGTGATCTGGAACTTGGTGCTCACTGCAGCTGTGCCATTAGCTGAACTATGTTCCCCAAACTTAAACCAGCGATTATTTTAGAAGCAGTAATTTACTCTTGTTTATGAGCAACATGGATTTCTGTAGTTCCTCCAAACACTACATAAATCTCCAAGCCACATGGCTTCTCCTATTGGTCACTTTGGGCTGGTTGTATAATCAGTTACTGACTTTTTCCCAACACTGATTCTCACTCAGGTCCATGTTTTATCTCTTAATTTTATCTGCAAATCCCATATGACTTAGGAATGGAGAAAAGCTAAGATCAGGGTTTCTACAGGGTGTGTGAAAAGGGGTGTTACATTCAGATATTAATGGCAGAGGCAATTTATCTCAGAGACAAGGTTGATTAAAAAACTAGATAGAAATGGACTTAGCGGAACCTCAACTTAAACTTCAACTGCATTAAAGGCAGGGTGATTGCTTTGAGCTGTATCCCTGTGGCCTGAAATGAATTTGATCTGATAACCATGAAAGCGTCATTGAAATATAATGGATTTTATAAATAAAAAGAGCCTCTCTGTTTCAAGCATTAATAAGCAGGTAAATTAAGTCTTTGATATTCTGTATGAAAGGCCAAGATACCATGTTAAATATTTGCAATTAATGTGAAATGAGAGGGAATAATTTGTTGGCTTTATCCACATGCTAGCTTTAAGTATTTATTATTAAAGAGTGGAGAAACCCATCTTACTTGCAAAATAATTATAGCAACTTTAATTAAACCTACAAGCAGCAATCCAGAAAAATGCAGTGGTAAGCAGGGCTGGAAAAAAGCTCTCTCTTCAAACGATTGGATTTTACACATTTATAGTGAACTGTTTGTGTAAGGAACAATATAATATTGAGAGCAGAGTTGCATGGGAGCTTTCATTAGAAAAATGCCATTTCTGAAGGTGGGACTTTGGCATCACAAATATTCATTTTGCTGCTTAGAGGATTT
The DNA here is from genome assembly GCF_015237465.2 of Chelonia mydas. Classification (NCBI taxonomy): domain Eukaryota; kingdom Metazoa; phylum Chordata; order Testudines; family Cheloniidae; genus Chelonia; species Chelonia mydas. Next base: position 1,517,214 of record NC_051261.2, read on the forward strand.
CACTGTTTTGTGCGCTGAATTTGCTAGCAACCTGAGAGGCTTTGCAGAAAAAACAGCGATCAGGATGCGAGTTTTCTCCAAATGTATCTTTAGAAGAACTAAGGGCCACAAAATGTTTCCATTGTGTCCTGGAAATGCAGCATCAGGCAAATCTGTGCATTTTCACAGAGCAAGAGGAAAACACTGAAAATGCCCAGCAGGGCAGGATGTCTAAGAACTGGATATTCGCTAGGCCTCAGGGTGCTTGACTTCTGTTTGGCAACAGGGCCCCTGAGGCAGAGCTGCCCCATGCTACTGGCAATGCCTTGTGGACGTGCATAGGCAATAGCACCGTAGGAACTGACCGTTTAGTTCTGGGGCAGAGGCTCTCCTGACGGGAATTCCTGCTGCACAACGCTAGGATGCCAAGTAAGGTCAGAAAATTCAACTCTACTTTTCACTGACATCCCAGAGTGCAGTAATTTCTTCCCCCTTCTAAAACTTGAAGGATCAGATCTTTTTCATGCTAAGAAGTGCTAGAGCTGGATGGGGAATATTTCTTGTCAGGAGCAGTCTCTCTCTCTGATTTCCGTGGAGGGGTCTCCATACCACAGCACTGATTCTCATAATGCCTGAATCTTGTCTTTTCAATAAAACCATCTCTGCATCTGTCTCCCCTCCCCCACTCCTCTGCACTTGTGCCCAACTGCCATCAAGCAAATGAAATGAGCTCCACAATCCGTCACTCACTAGGTAGATTATTTTCCTAAAACCTCTGACGTCTTCATACCACCTCCTTTTCAGCTTGTTAACTTAAGAAGATATAAAACCAGACTCTGGGGCTTTGTATCTATTTTGTTACAGAAATACGGGGTGATCATGTGGCAGGACGCCCCACCCTGCAGGCTGTGCCACCATTAGTATCCGCACTGGGGAGAAATAAGCAGGCATTTTTCTTACCTTCCTCAGCAACGACAGTCAGGGTAACCATGTGGCCTGCATCTTTAATCAGCTGCACTATACTGTCATGGGAGAGCTCTATGATTGACTGCCCATTCACAGCTGAGATACGGTCTCCCACTTTCAGCTTCCCACACTGCTCAGCTGGGCTCCCTTCAATAACACGCCCGATCTTGTGGGGAATCACTAGGGAACCAAGAAGAGGCATGTCAGCGTTTTCAGCATACACTGTACTTGTTAATAGGCAGCTGCTGTTCCTGTTCATTTATATGAAGCACTCCAAATGTAAACAATTGCTGTTACCTATCTCAAATAAATCAGAGTGGCTCTACCATGGAGTGCTTACAACTTGAGAGGAACTAGCTGTTTATTGTCACTCTGACCTGCACATTTGAATCTGGCTAACAACAGGCAGCAGGTGGGGTTGGTATAGAGAATTCCACACACCCTGCAATACTGGCTGGCTGAGCCATGCAGGTTGAGTACTAAGAAGAAGTGGATCTTGTAGCGGTGTTTCATTTTGTTGGCAGCCAAGGTTCATTACCCTTAAATCAGAGCAAGCTAAAATCAAGAGCCTTAGCAAAAAAGGGCATCATATAATTTCACAGAGTTTTCTCTCCATTGCATACATGGAAGGAGGCACTACTGGAGCGAATGACAATAAATCAACCCCGCCACTTTGATGTGCAAGACAAATAGGGATGCATGTAAACAGAGAATCGGTCAGAGGAATGGGAAAAGACTACTTCCTCTGATTTGCTCTGTGTGGCTAAACCTGCAACTAGATAAAATGGAGAGAAAGTTGTAAAGCATCGTTGGTTCCACTTCCAAAGCGGTTACTTGGTGCACCAATCTGGCAGATTACAGGTAACACAACGTTACTTATGCATACTCTCCCTTAAATGAATCTTAAAGTTTGCCATTATGAAACACAGGTTATCAAGATAAATTTCCTACCATGCCTCCTTCAGTGTATAGCAGGTGTGAAATCATAGGCCCTGTGGCTCTGCGATAACCTCCTCAAGGTGGCACCACTGCCAGCAGCAACTTCCACCACTGCCTGGCTATCAATAGGCACCCAACCGTTAATGATTCCCCACTCACTATTTGTCCGTCTGTGGTTTGTACAGGGTACAGTTCTTATACTAAAACAGAACAGGTCATAAGGGGTCGTGTACTGTTAAAATTTGAATTATAACAAGTTTTTCCATTTAAAACAAATTTTACTTGAGCCAATGAATTAAACAAAATAAATATATCAGCTTTGTGGCTTATTTGAGCTACGTCAGACGTGCTTAGCAGGATGTCAATCTATACACAGGATATTTGGGCGTTACTAGAATGTGTTTTTTAGTTTCTTCACAATGTGCGAGGTGCTGTGCAAACAGGAGAGAAGGTATGATCCCTTATCATCTAAAAGGCACTCAGACATAAGGGAAGGAAGGGAAGTAACAAAAGGTATTAGGCAACTGACCAGGTGTTTTAATATCAATGTGAAAAAAATTAGACAGAGAATTCCCCAAGTACTCAAACAAACATTGCCACGAAAGAGGGTATTTTAGAGGGATGTGAATGAGGAGAAGGCAGTGGCCCTACAGTGCATCTCAAGAAAGGTAGTCCATCCATAAATACATGTATAATATATAATAAAATTAATATGGCTAATATAATGTTATAGCAAATAAAAAGTGGAAGTTAAATTGTGAAAGGAGTATGCATTTCTATGGAACACACTGTGTACAGTATGGAATACCACCCAGTTCTTATATAATGCCTTTGATTAGTAGAACCATAGGAGCTAGGCATCAAGGCGGCATGGATTAATAGGTTGCTGAAGCTGACATCACTGACAGAGTGGGGAAGAGGTTCCACTATGAAAACAGAAAAGAACAGATGAGTGGGAAAGGGCAAAACTTTACAGGCTCCTAAAGGTGACTATGGGAACCCTACCAGCCCACTGGTACCAAGGAGCATTTGTACTGTTCAGACGCCGCTGGAATCTTGGCCTGACTGATCCTCCTCTTAGCCATGGGGTCAGTCTCATTAGGAATGACCAATGTGCCTCTTTCAGGAATTACACGTAGGACCAGGCAGTGCCACGGTATGGAGTTTCAGTCTGGGATACATGGGGATAGGCGTGTTCCATTTCCAATTCCCACGTATCTCTCTGCTGTCGTATAGAGTGTGCAAAGTCAAAGGTCTGCAAACAGCTTTATGCTGCACACTGTCCTAAGAAACTTCCATCTCCACGGTCATTTTCCCTTCATTACAGCTTGCCAGACAGTTTTTATACATAAACAAGCCAACTATGACAGATCCACTGGAACAAAACAAACCCCACACAGCATGCAAAGCCAGCGGAGTGAAGGAAAAATATTAACCAGGCAAAGCCACTAAGAGCCTTCCCCTGGCACATGAGAGCTATTATTATGCCTAAACGAAAACCTTTAAGGGAAGCAGATCACATCTGCACAGAATGAATAAAATCTTATGCATCAGGATTCTCTGAGGCAATTTGTTCTGCCATATGCAAGAGGTTGGTTTCTTTCTTGCTTGCTTAGAAGTACTGAAGCATCCTTTGGAGGGAGGAATAGATACAAGGAGTCAGTTTGATGCAGCAATGGTAAATATAGGCGCACAGATTGCTTTTTGATCCTGTGACACAAGTACAAATACCTTGCAATACTAGGGAAGAAAAATAAAACATTCAGACTGCACTTACTTTAGAATGTGGCTCATGACAGTGGTGCTGGGTGTAGTCAGACAGAATGCAAAGGTGAGCCAGAGAAGTAAAGGTTCTGGACAAAGGTTTTTCCTACTTCTGCATTTCTGGGCTTCATAGAATATCAGGGTTGGAAGGGACCTCAGGAGGTCATCTAGTCCAACCCCCTGCTCAAAGCAGGACCAATCCCCAATCAAATCATCCCAGCCAAGGCTTTGTCAAGCCTGACCTTAAAAACCTCTAAGGAAGGAGATTCCACCACCTCCCTAGGTAACGCATTCCAGTGTTTCACCTCCCTCCTAGTGAAAAAGTTTTTCCTAATATCCAACCTAAACCTCCCCCACTGCAACTTGAGACCATTACTCCTCGTTCTGTCATCAGCTACCACTGAGAACAGTCTGGATCCATCCTCTTTGGAACCCCCCTTCACGTAGTTGAAAGCAGCTATCAAATCCCCCCTCATTCTTCTCTTCCGCAGACTAAACTATCCCAGTTCCCTCAGCCTCTCCTCATAAGTCATGTGTTCCAGCCCCCTAATAATTTTTGTTGCCCTCCGCTGGACTCTTTCCAATTTTTCCACATCAAGATGGATCTGCATCTGTAACCCCCGGTTTTTTCCATATAGTAAGTTTTAACGAGCTCTCCAGATTAGCTTATCCAGGCTGCTCACCTCACTGCCACTCTTCTTAATACATTCCTTTAGGGGCCAGAGCAATGGGACTGGGAAAGAGAAGGGGAAGCAAAAAGTAAGGGAGAGGGAGAGTATTTTTAAGGGGCTCATTCATATTAGTCACTTTCCCCAGGCCGGACCAAGCAATGGGCTGGGCATAGGAGGGGGCAGAACTAAAAAGCCTCCAACGGGCAGAGGAAAGTTCCACTGGTAGCAAAATATGAACATCCTTTTCTCAGAAATACAATACTTTTCTTCGGGCTTCTCTTTGGCAGAGATCAGCCAGCATCTCTACTTCCCAGCAGCTCCCACAGGCTCGACCAACTAGCAAGATCTGGAGTGATGCTAATGGAAAATTGTAGGTTGGTGGTGGTTGATCTGTAAGTCAATACAGCAAATTGCACTCAACAGCTCACATGAGGCCAACGCACCAGTAGGGAGCAAACGGAAACCACAGCTCATTCTGCTGCCTGAGCTCTGACACATTGGTGCCAGAGGAACTTCACGTTAAATCAAAGCCCATCTGTCAGCGTGCTGCCTTCCCACGCAACCAGAGCTGCCTTTAATTTACCTGGATCCCTGAAGGTGTAGCAAAGATGGCTCCCCTCTGTATGGATCTCCTTAAAGTCCCTCACAATGGCTCTTGGACCAGTGCTCACATTTCTACCTTAGACTGTCACCAAAGATCTTCACTGGTTCCAGCCATCCCTTTCACTGATGCTCTTCCTGTCACAACTGAAATTTCACCTGAAATCCCTTATGTGCACCCAAAGCCCAGTGGAGGGAGAAGGTCTCTGTCCTCTTCCTAACGTCTTTATTATTTCTCCCAAGCATGCTTCATTGAAAGGGAACGGATGGTGAATGGAGAGAGAGGGGTGCAGAATTATGTACTTAACATTATCATTTGGCATTTCAAACTATGACAGCAAATCTCAAAACACTTTCTGAAAGTCATCAGAAATCTGACCTTAATTTACCATTCAGGCTTGTAATTAATGAGCTAGCAAACACTTGTTACTTGCTATAAAGGAGCAGACATTGATGCCTCTCAATTTTTACCTCCATTTAAAGATTTAATTGTATTGTCTTTAATTTCTTCTCCCATTTTTAAGGCCTACATTTTTAATATAATTTATGTAAGAGTTATCTGAGAAGAGGAAAGCATCACAGGATTGTAGAGTTACAACTACTGATGAATTATCTTGTGTAAAATATCCCAGTGGGTTCATTTTAAGTCATTAACAAATGATCTGGAAAAGGGGGTAAGCAGGAAGGTGGTCAAATTTGCAGATGATATAAAATTACTCAAGATAGTTAAGTCCAAAGCAGACTGTGAAGAGTTACAAAGGGATATCATTAAACTGAGTGACTGGGCAACAAAATGGCAGATGAAATTCAGTTTTGATAAGTGCGAAGTAAGGTTGTCAATTAATTGCAGTTAGCTCATGCGATTAACTCAAAACAATTAATTGCAATTAAAAATTTAATCTTGATTAATCACAGTTTTAATCACACTGTTAAACAAAATACCAACTGAAATTTATTAAATATTTTAGATGTTTTTCTACATTTTCAAATATATTGATTTTAATTACAACACAGAATACAAAGTGTACAGTGTTCACTTTATATTACTTTTGATTACAAATATTTGCACTGTAAAAATGACAAAGAAATAGTATCTTTCAATTCACCTCATACAAGTACTGTAGTGCAATCTCCTTATCGTGAAAATGCAACTTACAAAAGTAGATTTTTTTTGGTTACGTAACTGCACTCAAAAACAACAATGTACAACTTTAGAGCCTACAAGTCCACTCAGTCCTACTTCTCGTTCAGCCAATCACTAAGAGAAACAAGCCTGTTTACATTTATGGGAGATAATGCCACTCCTTATTTACAATGTCACCTGAAAGTGAGAACAGTTGTTCGCAGGGCACTTTTGTAGCCAGCACTGCAAGGTATTTACGTGCCAGAGATGCTAAACATTGATGTGTCTCTTCATGCTTTGACCACCATTCCAGAGGACGTGTCCATACTGATGATGCTTGTTTTTTTAAAAAAAAAAAAAAAAAAAAAAATAGCATAATTAAATTTGTGACTGAACTCCTTGGAGGAGAATTGTATGCCTCCTCCTCCATGGTTTTACCTGAATTCTGCCAGATATTTTGTGTTATGGTAGTCTCGGATGATGACCCAGCATATGTTGTTTGATTTAAGAACACTTTCACTGCAGATTTGACAAAACACAAAGAAGGTTCCAATATCAGATTTCTACAGACAGCTACAGCACTCAACTCAAGGTTTAAGAATCTGAAGTGCCTTCCAAAATCTGAGAGGGATGAGGTGTGGAGCACGCTTTCAGAAGTCTTAAAAGAGCAACACTCTGACACAGAAACTCCAGAACCTGAACCACCAAAAAAGAAAACCAATCTTCTGTTGGTGGCATCTGACTGAGATGATGAAAATGAACATGCGTTGTTCCGTACTGCTTTGGATTGTTATCGAGCAGAATCCGTCAGCATGGACGCATGTCCTCTGGAACGGTGGCTGAAGCATGAAGGGACATATGAATCTTTAGCGCATCCTGCTACAACAATGCCATGCAAACGCCTGTTCTCACTTTCAGGCGACTTTGTAAACAAGAAGAAGGCAGCATTATCTCCTGCAAATGTGACAAAACTTGTTTGTCTGAGTGATTGGCTGAAGAAGTAGGCTTAAGTGGACTCGTAGGCTCTAGAGTTTTACATTGTTTTATTTTTGAATGCAGGTTTTTTTTACATAATTCTACATTTGTAAGTTTAGCTTTCACGATAAAGAGATTGCACTACAGTATTTGTATTAGGTGAATTGAAAAATATGGTTTCTTTTGTTTTTACAGTGCAAAGATTTGTAATAAAAATAAATAAGAAGTGAGCATTGTACACTTCTGATTTCAATTACAACACAGAATACATATATTTGAGCATGTAGAAAACATCCAGAAATATTTAAATAAATATTAATATTCTATTATTAAGAGCGTGATTAATCGGGATTAATTTTTTTAATCGCTTGACAGCCCTAGTGCAAAGTAATGTACATTGGAAAACATAATCCCAACTATATATACAAAACGATGTGAATCGTGGATAGTTTTCTGCAAATGGCTGCCCAGTGGGCAGCGGCAGTCAAAAAAGCTAAACGAATGTGAGGAACTGTTAGAAAAGGAATAGAAAATATGACAGAAAATATCACAATGTCACTGTATAAATCCCTGTTCACCCAGACCTTGAATACTGCATTCAGCTCTGGTCGCTTCATCTCAAAGAGAGACAATTAGAATTGGAAAAAGTACAGAGAAGGGCAACAAAAATGATGAGAGGCATGGAACAGCTTCCATCACAGCAGAGATTAAAAAACTGGGACTGTTCCGTTTAGAAAAAAGACGACTAAGGCGGGAAATGATAGAGGTCCACAGAAACATGACTGGCGTGGAGACAGTAAATAAGGAAGTGTTATTTACACCTTCTCATAAGACAAGAACTAGGGGTCACCAAATGAAATTAATAGGTAGCAGGTTTAAAATGAACAAAAGGAAGTCTTTCTTCACACAACGGACAGTCAACCTGTGGAATTCCTTGCCAGAGGATGTTGTGAAGGCCAAGACTATAACAGGGTTCAGAAAAGAGTTAGATAAGTTCATGGAGGATAGGTCCATCAATGGCTATTAGCCAGGATGGGCAGGGACTCAACCCCATGCTCCAAACCTCTGATTGCCAGAAGCTGGGACTCAATGACAGGGCCGGGATCACTTGATGATTCCCTGTTCTGTTCATTCCCTCTGAAGCATCTGGCCTGGCAGGAAGACAGGATACTGTGCTAGATGGACCACTGGTCTGACCCAGTATGGCCGTTCTTACGTGAGATGTTGCAAAGATGTTCCAGCATAATGCAATACACTGATATACCAATGTTTCTTATTTACAAGCATTAAAAACAGCCTGGGACTGCTACCTTAGTACTTCCAATGCTGAAATAGGGATCCAGTTATCTTCTGTTATTTCCCATAAAACCACCCAACTACTTTCATTGCAGTTTCAACTTGATGAAAATTTCTGGATGGTATTCTGACAAGAATGTTCTAATGATGCAGTACCAGGATTACACAGTACAATTCTGCTTATTTGTTAATAATCATTTTTCTAATATCACCCAACTCTGACAAGGCAACAGAAAACCAGTCCAAAGAGTTAGTTTTTCATATCGCTAACACAGGTCACATAATCACAGTACAGCATCAGAGGGTGACAGCTCCTGTCCCAAGTGTTACTATAGCAACTGATTTTATAAAACAGAAGTCAGCATTTCTGAGTACTGAGCAATACTCAATGCCACAGTTGCTCACTCTTTCACAACCTTCACTGATACTTTGCACTTTTTTGTTCTAAATTTCATTAAAAATATATTGTTTTAGCCAAGACTTCAAATCATTCAGTCAAAATATGTATCATGTAAACTCAGCAAAATAATAAGACAATGATTTTCTTTCAGAGTCACTGCTTTTGTCTGTATTTCTGCTTTTTCATAGTATAATAAACAGAGAAATAAGGCAGAGCAAAATGTCAATGTAAATAGTCTGGGCTGGAAGAAAGGGCATCCCTTTACTCACACGCAAACATTCAAGTCATTGTTATAGTAAGTGCTCTGGGATCATTAGGGCAGTTACTGGGAAAGTGATTCACAGCAGGGGACAAAAGATTTAAGTAAGGTATTTCAGATCACTGGGGTACAGATACCCGAGTGTCCACATCTCAGGGAGAAAAAACAAGAAAGTAACTTGCTGTGCCCTGGGTAAATCCACTGAGCTGTCTGGCATCCCTTTTGCGTTACAAGGCTCAGCCTGGCTGTAAGCTCTTCATTCTCTATGAACTGAGAGAACCATACCCATCCCTCCAATTCTCACAAAGGGGAACAATGCCAGCCAACAGCCCTTGTTATAGATTGACCATACCTTTTCATTTTAAAACTGAACTACTCAAATCTTGGCCAAAAGCATCTGAGAAGAGTGTGGAAGCCATCTCATAAATGTCAACAGTTTGTGAAAGGTAGGCACATCTGTCTATGCAGAGGTGGTATTAATAACTGCTACCTGGCAAGCTCTGGGAGTCTGGCAGCCAGGATCACTTTCAATACAAAATGTATTTGATTATAAAGAATGGGCACTTCTTTTAAATTACTCTAGTGCTAGGGGTCAGAAATCTTTCTGTTAATTAGGGAGAATTTCAGATGCCTCCCTCAAGCAGCTTGTCTCTTATTGCTACTTACAAGATACCTTCTTATTTTCACTTGGTCCACTCTGCTCTTTTTCTTAGCAACTGATCCATCAGCCAAATCTACAAGTTAGAACCCTAAGACACGCTACCTTGCTTAGGATAATATCTCTGGTTTGTAACATGTCACAAGGCAGATACAGAATGTTCTCCTGACTAATTCCTCCATTGCTTTCTTCGAAATACTGAGATCTGAGAAAGCCAGAGACCTGAGTAATAACCTACACCCCCTGAATGGATCTCACAGGTCTAAATTTGTAAGTATACTTCTATTAGCAAGAGATTTATCCAGGCACTAACTACCCAATAGCTGATTTTATCTACTGGGCACTGCTGTACCGAGAGTGTAAAGAGTACGTGTCTGCATATTTGTTCTCTGCATCCAGTGATGTAGTGGTAAAAAAAAGTGGGTAAACTAATCTAAACTAAGCTCCATATTCCCCAAATGAGAAGTGGGTAAACTCTGTTTACCTGCATTTACCCTTGACTACACCGGTGCATCCATTCCCACACTCATCACAGTCTGGGCACCTTACACATTCTGAACGTCATCAAATCACAAGGATATGTTTCTCTCTCTTTTCCCCTGCCCCTGTACCGGTAAGGAGTGATTTCCCACCCCCACTTCAGTTGTTGCACATGCAAAAGTTTCTACAAAATGTACAAAGGAGAGAAACCATATTCCCTTTTGTGAGCGAGACAGACAGCCTTTAGCCACGGAAGTTGTGAACAGCACGACGAGTGAAACATCACAGCACAGAAGATGGTTGGACATGGAAAACAAACACCATCCTATGAAAGAAGAATCTCCTAGGAGTCCCCAGCCCTGAATGCCATTGGCAATAACTGCTTAACTATGAGTTAAACCAATTAATCTCCCCCAGTCAGGCATCAGTAGAGCAGGTGGCACCAACACACAGGAGTCAGCCCTTACCGCCAGGAGGAGGTTTGTTTTTTGTGGTGAGGATGACAAAGCCAAATCCTTCATTCTCTTTCCGCTGTAGCAGGACATCATAGGCCTCTGGGGACTGTCTGCTTGTGACCTCTACCCGGTTCAGCCGGGGAGATCCATTTTGAGTGGAAATGGGCAGCTGCGACTCCTCCTCTTCTGGCTGTTTCTCAACTACAAACACCACGAAAATAAAGTATAAGGTAGAATCAGTCAGAGTGCTGTGGAGCTGGATAACTACAAGGATAAACATGATCAGATCACTAACAGAATGGAGAAGCACTTCCCCTCCCCACAGGGGCTTATTAAGAAGGCAACTGAAACCAGATGGAATCAGAATACGGGGTAGAACCATTTACACTTCGGGCTGAAGTTGCTACAGAGGTTCAAGAATGTGTAATAGGAGAGTTTAATGTTTGCAATACACACTTATAACTCAGAAAGGAACCGTCTGGGTGTACAGCAGCTCAGAGGTCGTGCTCAGTTGCTGATGCCCTTAATAACGCTAGCCTAACCTTGGTTGTCCCTTTAGTGACTCTTTTTGGCAGCACTATTTTCCTGTATGGTTTAAGCACAAGATCAAGAGCAGAAACCCACTTTAAAACTGGGACTATTGCCATTTTCACTGCAGAGAACCAACGGTCTATTTCAAAACGTGTACCAATATTTTAAAGGGTAATTCAAATGTTGAAGCCCAGCCTCTTCGATGGAAAACCAACAAAACCCCAGTCTTGAAGCATTGCCTGTGAGGACCATGCCACATCAGGAAATTCAGAGGAAAATAAAGCTGTAAAATGAAGGGATTTTTCTTTTTCTTTCTTCTTAAATTAAATAAAGGAGAAATAAACAGAGACCAGAGGCAGAGGCGGCCCTGATGCGGATGAAGCCACGTAAGCTTTTCAAGATCTCTGAATCAGACCCTCTCTTTCAGGAACACGTTACACTGTCAAAATTCACCAGGGAGGCAATGCAACTTGAGATGCAAAGGCAGAAAATTGCTTTTCCTCCGATTAATCTTTTCTGGCCTTTAGATGGCCTCTTTTTGTGCTTGGCTCAATCTGCTCTCCTTGCACTGTGCTACAACAGGCTGGCAGCAGCCACCAGGTACAGCACCAATATAATACACCTGTAGTTACTAGGTGGATAATACCTAATTTAATACAGTACATATTTTCACTTTGAACAAAAACTGAGCAAGACAGACTCATGAAGGGCTGCAATCTACATGCAAATACAGTGTGACTGGAGACCCTGCCCCCTCCTGGTTTGTCTGGTTTCTGTGTGGCACCTCGGAGAAACACCATGACAATATTAACTCACTAACACCCCTGTGCGGTAGGTAGATATCACCCCCATTTTACAGACAGTGACACAGAAGTCACTTGATTTGTCAAAGAATGCACAGTGTGTCAGTGACGGGCCTGGAATTAGAATTTAGGACTTTCTAGGCTCACAAACTCATACTTAGCCCATTAGGCCATGCTGCCCCCATTTGGATGACAGTGAAAGGGAAGATGTTATGAAAGTCATATACTTCCTATTTTTTCACAGTTTATAAGGAATGTTTCTAGTTATCTTGACTGAAAGAGCCATGAAAGGCAGTGGGGTTTACTAATGAGAACAGGGGATTGCAAGCCAGGACTCCTGGGTTCTGTTCTCAGTTGTATCACTGATGTGGTCAGTGACATCTCAGCCACGACAACCCTTCTGTACCTCAGTTTCCATATCTGTAAATTCCATTGCCACTGAACTGTCTATAGAACACTGCTCTGACTATAAAATTAATTTCTGCATTGAATTAAATAATACACTTAAGCCTGCTGCACAAATGCTAACAAAACTCAGAATGTAGTGTGTTGTAATGCAGAAAGCAAGTTTGTATTACTGCCCAGAGTACGTAGAGCCATGAGTGGCTTTAATAATGAATGCTTGTAAAGTACTTTCAGATCCTCCAATGAAAAGCACTATAGAACAAGAGAGCATCACTATTACAGTGCTTTCCAGAGCCCCAGTGCAAACGGATGCTCCCTTTTTTATCCCATTCTCTTCCCTTCAAGAACATCTGCTTGATACAAATTTGTTTTACCCCATTCATCCAGAAGTGGAGGTGACACCCTGAGTTTACATCAGTCCTGATGTACTAGTAGTTCTCTTATGGTGCAGCTTTATCTCATCTGATTATGGCCGTGGAAACATGCCTTTACACTGAGCCCAGGAACAAACGCGCCAATGGCCATGCTACCAGACTCCGGCAAACCTAGCGGGACTGGGTTTAGTCTGGACACCTGGCACATACCGCCAAAGATGATCTTCCTCCGGACAGTGAGCAGCACCTGGCCATTCCGCGCAGCACTGGTCATTAAGTCCAGGACCTGTTTGTGTGATTTCCCTTTGACAGAGATTCCGTCAATGCACATAAGCTCATCGGCAGCTCGGAGTCGGCCATCTTTCTCTGCTGCTCCCAGTGGGATGATGGCCCCAATATATATCTGTCAACAAAGTGTCATCATTGGTCTTAGGGTGTAGAACACGCAGAATGTGTCATGTTTGAATCCCCAGATAAAGAGGGACTTTTTGCAGGCTTTCCTTTAAAAAATTTATTTCCCCCACCTAAATCTAGCAGAAACTCACGCTACAGAAGCAATACTAGACCGACCTCATTTGCAGGTGTAGAAATGAGCACACTGTGACAGTCCCAGCTTCCTGACATTCAAACTTAATGCTCATCTTATTTTAAGGTTTATTTTTATTACTGCCATGTATTATTCATGAATGCCTATCAACTGAACGGTCACCACCTCATGAGTAGGTTAAGCTCTGTATTTGTACACTTACCTGTATGTCTTGCTGTTTTAGGGTATGTGTGTGTTATTTATGTATTTGTTCTGTGCATCAAAAATTATTGAAAAGAAATGCCTGTGTCATTCAATCAACAAAACAAAGACACACTATCATTACTGAGACCTACTAGGTGACTCCAGTGTAGAATTTAAAGTTCAGCAAAGAGCCTAAGAACACAGCTCCTCAGAAATTGCAACACTCAAAATCTGCAATGTGCAAGTATTGGTGATCACAGGATGAATTTAAACAGCTGCAGCCCTCACACCCCTTTGGCCTGCACCTTTCCTCCCAAGCAAACACCAGCTAAATGATAGAGACAGGAGCACGAAACACGTAGTAGTTTTAGATGGTAGAAAAAAGTTCAGTTTAAAGTGAAAGATTAAAAACAATTATGTCCAGCAGGTGTCCAGGGTTAAGTAGCAGAGAGCAGGTACATTCCAAAACCCATCTTCACATTGCACTCAGGGCATTGCTATGACTATTACCAACACAGCTACAGTTGCTATAGCAACAAAACAGTAGAATACAATAAAAAAACCTAAAATTGCGTATTATTTCCTCTAGAAAAAGCACTCTGTTCTTCCTTTTCTTTAAATGCACATCAGAAAAATTGGCATTGGATCTCAGATGTGAATGGAGAATGCATTTTAATTACATATGAAAGGACATGCTACTGATCAGTGTCTGTATCCCAAAAGCTTTAGCACCTTTGAAGGTTGGCAGGACAGGAGCAGTCACTGCCATATGGTCAGGGACAGAGTTCTACTTTTCTCGGTGAAGATGTGCTTTGGCAAGTGAGAAACAGGGCAGGATTTCCTAAAGCCAGGAATAGCATGAATAGGAACTCCAGGAATTTCCGTTCATGTCTTTGCCAATCTGCCTCCATCCTCCTCTCTGAAGCAGACACTGCCACCTGAGTCAAATTGTATGACAGCTCTCTAGAGTGAAGCCAAAAACTTCACTAATTGGTGACCTAAAACCATATCTGATGTCCAATCTCCAAAAGAAGAGAAAGACTTAAAAAACTATTTTAAAAAAGATTATAATTTTCTCCTTGCTTCGTTCCCTTCTGCAGCATAATAATGCAACAAGACAGTAACGAATCTGGGGGTGATTTTTTTGGGGTAGCCAGAAAGCCCTCTCCACTTGCTTATTTCCCAGTTAAACTGACACGCATATTGTACTGAGCATTACCAGTGTGCATTGGTGCCAAGTCCATTAATAAGATTAGGTGCTATAATGTGCAAAGGTTTGGTGCCAACCCCATCTTTGAGAGCATTCTCAGGATAGAACAATTATGGTGTAAAGGCTCGATGGAGAACTGCTGCTTCCAAGAAAGATTCTAGACAAACAGAAAGTGACTGAAAGCCTGGGGGGGGGGGGACTGAAATCAACTATGAAGAGGAAAGGGAAGAAAGGTAACAAACCATTTTATCTTCTTCCATTGGATATTAATGGGACTGGAGTTAAATCATTGTTTAGCCGGAACAGTTTCTTTTTTTTTAAATCTGGTCTAACACAACACATCAAAAAGCTCCACACTCAACTTGTTTCATTAACTACTGCTGTAGGTCGTCACTGCAGTCACTCATGGGCATTCTGTTGAGAACCAGGCCACATTCAGATGTCACTGGACAGACGCAGTGCATGTTTGCTCTACCAGGATGAACATGGGCAAGTTAAGTGCCAAACATGCAGATAAGGGTTTTTCCCCCAGATCTAATCTAAACCATAACTTTTTAATGTGCCTGTCACTGAGGCCCTTCTCTCGCCATCAAGTCACAAGTGTTGCTATGGAGGAGTATCCCAGAGATGCTTGCAGAAATCCAACAATTGCTGACTTTGGCAAAGGACTCGGCTGATCACTTAATAAAAGATAGCTAAACCAGTCTACCCAGTTTCTTTACTCTTTTTACCCTGTTGAAGCTTTAGCTCAACATCTGACTGCTGAAATACTTCTGTTCAAGTTCCTTCACTGCTAGAACATGGGGCTATCTCCCTCTGTAGGAATTTGGGGTACTGTATTTCCCTCCTTCCATGTGACAAATTGACCTGAGCTGCCACCTCAATTTGTGGAAGACCACTCCCAAGGTGAAGAGCTCCCCACTCACCCCAAACTCTGTAAATTTGTCCCAGGTCGTGTTTGAATACTGAGCGACAGTAGGGACTTCACAACTTTCATGGCAAGTGACCAAATGGAATTTTGCTCCAAGTTTCCCCTGCCAACTAAAGGTCCCTTGGGCTCAGCTGAATAAGTCACGTTTGTAGCTCCTCCCATAACACCATGCCCCATTTTCCCAGTTTGTCAGTTGGTGTGATCTTGTACTATGAACACTATTTCTCTAAAGCTTAAAGACACCGCCAAATGTCTTTGCGCCTTCCATTCTTGATTATCTACCACCCACTTGCAACCAAATTTGCAGCAACTTAGCTCTGAAAGCATTTTGAGAAAGCCAACCTGAACCAGGAATGAAGCAGTATAAAAACATACTGCATCTGTTTAAGGTGAATATGATATCAACATACAGTATAGCGGTTTATTTGAAGATGGAAATAAGGCTTATCCACTTAACTCAACATGGGGAAAAAATTAAAATGATCATGTGAAGAAGACAATACAAAGAGCTACAGCAGAAGCTCCCAAAGTCCAGGTAACAGATAACTTAATTCACTTACTGACTGGTCTGGTCCATCCCCTCCGAGCACACGGAAGCCAAACCCCGACTCCTGTTTTCGCAGGAAAACATCCAAATCTTTTGTGTTTGGAGCTAGTTAAGACAAATATGAAACGTGCATAATAAGTTACATTTGATTATTGGAAAGAAGATTAAAATGTGTTTACATCTTTCTTTAATCAACACAGTTGTGCAACCAGTTCTAAGCTTGTAGTTTTCCATTGACAAAACAGAGTGGTCAGATTGTTTTAGTAAGAAATGTCACCAATTCCTCAGTGATGTTATCTTCCTAGCATGTGGAGTGATGAGCATGTCCAGAAACAGCTGCAGATGTCTGTCACTCTAACACCATTTCACAGGGACCAAAATACCTCCTACCATTATGTTTGTATAGGTTGAGATGAAGGTGCAGTCTATAATTGCTACAAATAGGGCCAATTTCACAACCCTGAAAACAATCATGAGCCAAATCAGCAGGGAGGAAGAATTTAACCAGAAAAGTGAATGGTAATTGGGAATCATTTAAGAACACCTTACTGAGGAAGAAGGCCATGCTGGTTAAAAAGCTAACCTTGTTTAGAGGGGAAATGAAGGCAGTTATAAAAAATAAAATATATAAAAAATGGAAGAAAGGGGAAGTTGATAATAGTGAATATAAATCAGAAGTTAGGAACTGTAGAAAACTGACAAGTGAAGCAAAAGGACACAAGGATCTATTGCCAGCAGAATAAGAGTAAAA
This sequence comes from Chelonia mydas, assembly GCF_015237465.2. Classification (NCBI taxonomy): domain Eukaryota; kingdom Metazoa; phylum Chordata; order Testudines; family Cheloniidae; genus Chelonia; species Chelonia mydas. Next base: position 1,534,061 of record NC_051261.2, read on the forward strand.
GATAAGAAGGAGTTTTTAAAATGCATTAGGAACAAAAATAATCCTGACAATGGTATTGGTCCAGTACTAGATGCAAATTGTAGAATTATCAAAAATAATGCAGAAGTGTGCAGTACATAGTTCTGTTCTGCATCTGGGGGAAAAACAGATTATACAGGCTCATCTTACGGTGAGAACACTTTCCATCTCTGGAGGATGTCAAACAGAAGCTGCAGAAGTAAGACATTTTTAAATCAGCAGGTCTAGATTACTTGAAACCGAGAGTTTTAAAAGAGCTTGCTTATGAGCTTGCTGAACCGTTAATGTTGATTTTCAATAAGGCTTGGAGCACTGGGGAAGTTTCTGAGGACTACAAATAAGCTAATATTGTGCCAGTTTATAAAAGGGGATGACTCTGATAGTTATGGACCGGTGCGCCGGGCATTGATCCCTAGCAAGACAATAGAGTGGCTGATCCTGGATTTAATCATAGAATCATAGAATATCAGAGTTGGAAGGGACCTCAGGAGGTCATCTAGTCCAACCCGCTGCTCAAAGCAGGACCAGTCCCCAATTTTTGCCCCAGATCCCTAAATGGCCCCCTCAAGGATTGAACTCACAACCCTGGGTTTAGCAGGCCAATGCTCAAACCACTGAGCTATCCCTCCAGACCCCCATCTCATCCGACTCACTCTTGAGCCCTTCCAGGTGCTCCCCCCACGGAGGCTGTGCTGGGAAGACCCACTGACCAATGGGGCGCTGGCCTAGACGGTCGTGTGCCCCAGCACCACACGGTGCCGCACGGGCCCCAGGCTAGCCAGGAGGCAGAGCCCAGCCCAGATGTGGGGGAGACGGAGCTGCATCACCAAGCTCTTGGGGGATGTGACCACAGACACACGCTTCCTCCTCAGCTTGGCAAATGCCAGCTGGGTTAATGCCACGGCTGAACCGGGCTGGCTCCTCGCTGCCCTGTGCCCCAGCTCTTGCTGTTCCCCCCGCCCCACTCCCAGCCGTGCCCTCACCCTTGGAACTTGGGAACCTCTGCTGGCACTCACACTGGCCCGCCTCAGCCGCTCCCCAGCAGCGCCCCCGACACTGCAGGGGGAGCAGGTGCAGACGCCTGCCTCAGGCTCCTCTCAGCAGAGCCTTCGCTCAGCAACCTGGTTCCTCCTGGGACTGTAACTCTGGCAGCAGCCAGCTTGGGCACTTGCCTCTCTGGGCTGCAGGGAGAGGAAGCTGCTCCAGCCCAGCTCTACCCCAGATTCCCAGCAGAAGTCCCAAGCACCTCACACAAACCCAAACATCCTCCCCAGCCCCAGCATGGCTGTCGGCTGGAGACATTATCCTGCCCCAGCAGGAATCTCTTGCATCGTGTTGCTGCTGCATCCCTGCCCAGAGGCAGCTGCATTTCAGGGCTCAGTGTGCACAGAGGCTGCGGAGGTCTGTTAATGACCAGAAAACAAGCCCATATGTCAGGAGGTGTCTGCGCCCTGGAAACCATGAGCTGATCCACATGAGCATCATACCGCCTGAGCAGCACACACCTAGCATTACTGCTGGGCGGGAGATTTTCTCCAGAAGTTTTTCACCAGAAAAAGCTGATTTTCCTGGACAGGGTCAGGTTTGACGAATTGACGTTTTGAAACTGCTGAAAGATCCTGTCCCTATGTTTTCAAAATGAAAAGTTCTGGTTTTCAGCTCAAACTGACGTCCCGTTTCGAAACGTAAGTGCATTCATAATTTTTAAAGTGCTCAAAAATGAAAAAGGTCAAAATCCTAGCAACCCATTTCCACCGACAGGCACCACAGCCATTCTGACAGTCCATCCCGATTCCCACTGGGAACCTTGTCTGAAATCTCCAATCCTCTCCATTTCCTGCCCAGCTCTGCCTGGAACCCTGGGTCTTTCCCTGTGCTGGGCAGGGCCAGCTCTCCCCAGTCAACATGCAGCAGCTCTCCCCGATTAATGAAGAATTAAACGAGGTTAATATAATTAATGAAATTAACATGGCACACTTTAAATGGATTAAAAACTGGCTGACAGGTCTCAAAATGTAACTGTAAACGGGGAATCATTATTGAGTGGGTGTGCTTCCAGTGAGATTCCGTAGGTATTGGTTCTTGGGTCTATGCTATTTCACATTTTTATCAATGACTTCAAAGAAAATATAAAATCATCACCAATAAAGTTTGCACATGACATAAATGTTGGAAGAATGGTAAATAATGAAGAGGACAGGTCACTGATTTACATCAATCTGGATTGCTTGGTGAATTGGGTGCAAATAATATATGTATTAGTACAGCTAAATGTAAACGTATACATGTCGGAACAAAGAACGTAGGCCATACTTCCAGGATGGGGGACTTTAACCTGGGAAGCAGTGACTCTAAAAAAATATTTGGGGGTTGTGGCAGATAATCAGCTGAACATGAGCTCCCAGTGTGACGCTGTAGTCAAAAGGGCTAATGCGATTCTGGGATACATAAACAGGAGAATCTTGAGTAGGAGTGGAGACAGCCTACCTCCATATCTGGCATTCATGCAACCACTGCTGGTATACTGTGTCAAACTCTGGTGCCCACAATTCAGGAACGATGTTGATAAATTGGAGAGGGGTCAGAGAAGAGCCATGAGAATGGTTGAAGGATTAGAAAAACTGCCTTATAGTGATAGACTCAAAGAGCTCAATCTATTTAGTTTACCAAAAGAGAACGTTAAGGGGTGACTTAAGTATAGTTGGTAAGTGTCTACATGGGAAACAGATATTTAATAGGTTTCAGAGTAGCAGCCATGTTAGTCTGTATTCGCAAAAAGAAAAGGAGTACTTGTGGCACCTTAGAGACTAACAAATTTATTTGAGCATAAGCTTTCATGAGCTACAGCTCACTTCATCGGATGCATTCAGTGGAAAATACAGTGGGGAGATTTATATACATAGAGAACATGAAACAACGGGTGTTACCATACACACTGTAACCAGAGTGATCACTTAAGGTGAGCTATTACCAACAGGAGAGCGGGGTGGGGCGAGGGGAACCTTTTGTAGAGATAATCAAGGTGGGCCATTTCCAGCAGTTGACAAGAACGTCTAAGGAACAGTGGGGGGTGGGGTGGGGGAATAAACATGGGGAAATAGTTTTAACTTTGTGTAATGACCCATCCACTCCCAGTTAAGTTAACTGTATCCAGTTTGCAAATTAATTCCAATTCAGCAGTCTCTCGTTGGAGTCTGTTCTTGAAGTTTTTTTCTTGAAGAATTGCAACTTTTAGATCTGTAATCGAGTGACCAAAGAGATTGAAGTGTTCTCCAACTGGTTTTTGAATGTTATAATTCTTGACGTTTGATTTGTGTCCATTTATTCTTTTACCTAGAGACGGTCCAGTCTGGCCAATGTACATGGCAGAGGGGCATTGCTGGCACATGATGGCATATATCACATTGGTAGATGTGCAGGTGACGAGCTTCTGATAGTGTGCCTGATGTGATTAGGCCCTATGATGGTGTCCCCTGAATAGATACGTGGACACAGTTGGCAACGGGCTTTGTTGCAAGGATCGGTTCCTGGGTTAGTGTTTCTGTTGTGTGGTGTGTGGTTGCTGGTGAGTATTTGCTTCAGGTTGGGGGGCTGTCTGCAAGCAAGGACTGGCCTGTCTCCCAAGATCTGTGAGAGTGATGGGTCATCCTTCAGGATAGGTTGTAGATCCTTGATGATGCATTGGAGAGGTTTTAGTTGGGGGCTGAAGGTGACGGCTAGTGGCGTTCTGTTATTTTCTTTGTTAGGCCTGTCCTGTAGTAGGTGACTTCTGGGTACTCTTCTGGCTCTGTCAATCTGTTTCTTCACTTCAGCAAGTGGGTATTGTAGTTGTAAGAATGCTTGATAGAGATCTTGTAGCTGTTTGTCTCTGTCTGAGGGGTTGGAGCAAATGCGGTTGTATCGTAGAGCTTGGCTGTAGACAATGGATCATGTGGTGTGGTCTGGATGAAAGCTGGAGGCATGTAGGTAGGAATAGCTGTCAGTAGGTTTCCGGTATAGGGTGGTGTTTATGTTACCATCGCTTATTAGCACCATAGTGTCCAGGAAGTGGATCTCTTGTGTGGATTGGTCCAGGCTGAGGTTGATAGTGGGATGGAAATTGTTGAAATCATGGTGGAATTCCTAAAGGGCTTCTTTTCCATGGGTCCAGATGATGAAGATGTCATCAATGTAGCGCAAGTAGAGTAGGGGCATTAGGGGACGAGAGCTGAGGAAGTGTTGCTCTAAGTCAGCCATAAAAATGTTGGCATACTGTGGGGCCATGCGGGTACCCATAGCAGTGCCGCTGATTTGAAGGTATACATTGTCCCCAAATGTGAAATAGTTATGGGTGAGGACAAAGTCACAAAGTTCAGCCACTAGGTTTGCCGTGACATTATTGGGGATACTGTTCCTGAGGGCTTGTAGTCTCCCCCCCTTCCCCCCCACTGTTCCTCAGACATTCTTGTCAACAGCTGGAAATGGCCCACCTTGATTATCACTACAAAAGGTTCCCCCCGCCCTCCTGCTGGTAATAGCTCACCTAAAGTGATCACTCTCCTTACAGTGTGTATGGTAACACCCATTGTTTCATGTTCTCTATGTATATAAATCTCCACACTGTATTTTCCACTGAATGCATCCGATGAAGTGAGCTGTAGCTCACGAAAGCTTATGCTCAAATAAATTTGTTAGTCTCTAAGGTACCACAAGTACTCCTTTTCTTTTTTAGATATTTAATAATGAGCTCTTCAGTCTAGTACAGAAAGGTATAGCATGATCCAATGGCTAGAAGCTGATGCGAGACAAATTCAGACTAGAAATAAGGCGTAAACTTTTAATGGCGAGAATAATTAGTGATTGGAACAACTTACCAAGGGTCGGGGTGGATTCTTCGTAACTGAAAATTGTTAAATCATGATTGGATATTTTTCTACAAGATCTGCTCTAGGAATTATTTTGGAAAAGTTCTATGACTGGTGTTATAGAGGAGGTCAGACGGGTCACAATCATCCCTTCTGGCTTTGGAATCTATCAATCAATCTAGAGTTCATCTCAGACAGGACCATATTTGACAAACAATTGAACTATCTAGTTTACTTCAGCTGCTTAGAATTAGAACATCTTCGAATTTGGCAAGAACTCCTCAAAAACATTACAAGATATGGTGCAGCAATATAGTGCGAGTTCCACCTCTCATCATTTCAAATTCACCAAGATATAACTTCATATATGACTTGATATACAAATTTCCTATCCTACTTTCCAATCAAGTCTTACTAACTAACCCTCAATATGTTAAATTGTGCATTTGCCTCCACTTTGTTTAGTTTAACTCTTGTTTTTGCTCTTCTCTATGGCTGCTGCTGTCTGTGGTTCAATTGTTAAACAGGACTCTTTTTTTGAGTAACTATAAGTTGTCGTTTCATTGTGTCGCAGCTGCGTATGAGCCCGTCTGTAGCCGAAGTAAATTCAAATTTCAATGAAGCATTTCTTAAGAAATGTCTTACAAGGTATCTTTGCAGGGCTGGTACTATCCAATTCTCAAAGCTCATGTTTGCAAAATTAGAAAAAAGTGCTGATAGGGAAAATGGAAATTAAATGTTGAAGACAGTTATCTAATATTAATTAGGTCAACATCAGAGAACCTGACTGCTGATTTCCTATTTCATGTATGAAACTTATTGCTGGGTCATAAGTGTTACTGAGGGAAAATGTTAAGGTTAATTTTCTCTCGAGTCAGATGTACTGAAAAGAAGCAGCAGCTTATTGCGGTACCAGATTAAGATAAAGTACAGATGTGCCATACTCCATGCCCTGGCTTAGGAAAATGAACTTGTGTTTGTTTTTCCTGGGCCTCCAAAGTTACCGGTTTATCCAGAACTAACCTTTTAGACAAACAACACAAATCTAATTAAGAGCATATTTATAGCATTTCAGTTAAGTGCTATATAATTAAATGTATGGTTGAAACACCGCACTGGGGAGAAAGTTTGTTTACAGTGGGAAATTCACAGGCAACAAGCCCTTTGTGACCTTGGTGACACTGCTATGCTTCATTTGTAGTTATGTAACAGTTTATTTTCATGTTGCAGCCCATCTGCTGACACCGTATCCCCCTTATTTACTATAAAACATATTCTTGATTGGTCATTTATGGGGGTACTTTAATCCCTACCAGCTCACCCAGGAGTGTATTTTATATGGCATGTTTGGCATGCCAAATGGCTTTGGTCTATCCAGTGTATACTATTACATTTAAAATCATAGCTAGGCAGCAGTTCTCTATCTGCACCTGTTCTCATACACCGTTTGTAAATCTTTGCTAGTAAACAGACTGTGTTATACACACAAAACAGACAGACTGCTGAGCTGTGATTTCCAATGGAATCATTAGCTAGGACATAATCACACGAACGACTGTGGTCATTTTACTTCCTCATAGTCTTTCTAAATATGCCCTGAGGAGCACCAAGTTTAAAGACTTGTGTTTACAAGTGGACACACATGAAGGAAATGCAGAACACATCCTGCTGTGCTACAGCATATTCCCAGCATAAGAGGTCTGTGTACTTACGCTTGTCTTCAAATACTGTCTTAGACTTCAGATAGACTTCTGAAGGGTCTAGTTTTGGAGAGCCTGACCTCACAGCAGCGGGTGGGAATGGCATAGGCTGTGGAATGGAATCACTGATAGCTTCTAAGCTTCCTGAATTCTCCTGCTTATCTGCTTTCTGAAACACAAAGAGCAGAGTAAGAAAAGTATGTTAAGTTCAAAATTATCAGTAAACAGGTGAGAAAAAACAGTAAACTTGTAATGCATGGCATGCAACTGCATAATCTACTCCAATTCAGTCCAGCTTCTCCCTGTAAGATAGGGGTTTCCTATCCTACTGGGAGTATGCTTCTGTTCAGCCTGTTCAAAACTTGAAAAAACGACAACTCTTCTACTGGAGAATGGGCCTGGAAACAGAGTGTTTGAAGTGGCTCATGCCCAGAGTGTGAGCAAGTGTACGTAATTTCCCATGTACACTGCCTGTATTGTAACTCCTCTTGTGTCCAGTGCTATTTGGTACACACAACTGAAAAGAACTCAACATACACAGAGTATAAGGCTTTTATTTTTCTCCCTTTACTTGGTAATAAGGTTGTGGATCTCAGAGATCATCTTTTAGGCTGGCATTTCCCAAACTCTGGTCTGCATAATACTGCAGGTGGGCTGCAGAGAGCTGGCTGGTCACAAGGTGCTGGTTCTCCAAATTCCAAACTGCCAAATTGCATCAGAAAGCTAAAAATACATTAAGTTGTTCTCCAATGTCAGTTTTCCTTGTAAGTATTTGCTGCATTTATCATAGGAATATTAAGCAACCATGAACTGTAGAAGAGGTAACTATGCAATTGTGAACGGGAAAGGTGGTGAACACAAGCCACTATTAAAATGCATTCCATGCTATGAAAAAGTTTGAGTCCATGGTCTACATTGCCCCAGTCAGTCAGTTTAAATTACACTAACTACAAACTTCATTAAGTGGTCCTTGAACATAACTGCTGATTGATTGCTTTCAGAGTGAAATGCAGGGAGATTGTATTTTTATAGACATATCTTCTTCCAGAGAGTCACTGAACTATGTTAATTTCATTTGTTCCATCTGAAGGTGGAAAACATCATCAAGGATTCTCTTCTAGGTTAATTTGGCCGCTACAACTGAAAATAATTTGAGTATCTATCTTGAAATCTTGCCCCGTCAAGGAGGTGCTGATCTCTGAAAAGTGTACAGATGGACAGCGTAGAGATAAGGAGTTCTGCAGCTACTTACCTTCTGCAAGAGAATGGCAACTGAGCACCTTCTACACTAACGCATTCAAACTAGAAAGTAAGGGATTAGTACACGTGAAAAAGCATGAACTCTCTCAACCATTTCCTCCAGTGATCAGTGTCAGGTTTTCAAAAAAGTGGATCTGTTTAGCACGTCTAACTTTTGTAATGAATTGGAATTCACCAAACTGCAGTAGTCAAACAAACCCACTGAGTGGTAGATTGAGGCACTTCTTCTGAACATCTGAGCTACGAAGCTGCAGTAGAGAAAACAAATATCTACCTGTGTTCTAAAATCTGAATCCTAAAAGAACCCTGAGATACAGCAGGAAACCAAGGGATAAGTTTAAGGTTGATTTTCTGATGTCTTATTACTTGTCGCTAATGGTCTCTGCTAAATCAGTGCTCCCAGTTTCATCCATTTGCTGCACCCTGGAAGTTTTTAAATCTAGAGCCCTGTTCTAGTTTCTATGCAGAACCTCAGTATTGGTTAGCGCAGAACTGAGATTTTGATTTTGCAAGCAAGCCAGGTTCTGCTCGTTTGCCTCTCTAAAAAGTCCTGTAAACAAACACCTCCTCCTCGGAAGGAAATCTCCCTGAATAAGAAGGAAAATATTCAGGAGGAATTAAACAAAGTTAAGAAAATTGAAACACTTAGAATTCCTCCCTTAGATGTTATAGCAGGAAGGGCTACAGGTAGAAGTGACATTACAGCCATCTCTGTGGTTTCAAATCCTCATTTCCAAAGGTTGATACAGCAAGATGACTTTAAATGTTTGCTCTAGGCTGAAACCCAACCTGAAAAGTCTCAGTGTGGCAGTGCATGTGTGTGTTTAATATAAACAAAATTAGATTAGATTCAGGTCTGCCCTTTTGAGAGCAGAAGAAAATCCCCCAGAGGATTCAATAGTTTGAGACTTTTTACATGTTTATAGACATAAGACCCTGGCCTTTTTTAACTGAACTAGCTCATGATGTGAATTAATGCCACTGAGTATTGGGTTTTGTTCAGGGAAACTGCTACTGCACATGCGCTGTAATGTTATTTCCTAAGTATTTTTAGGATGTCTGCACAGAGTGCATTGACACTATGACTAGTAGAGTTTTTATATTGCAAAGTTTTTATTCAGGGAATGTCTTTTTAGCAGCTATATTTCTGCTTAGGAATTAAATTAGCAATTTTTTGCAGTATATGCTCTGTTTTAAATGTGGAGAGCTGACATACTCACGTTATCTCCACTGTTAACTGTCAGCAACAGCCTTGACTTCAGGTTAGAAATGAATTAATGTATTTGCACAGTGCAACCATGGTGGAGAAAGAATTTACTTCTATACCTTGGGAATGGAGATTTTGTTAAAATGCAGTGAACTGCAATGCACAAGAATTCTTCTTGCCGAAATGACTCAATTCCTGAAGGCTTCCCACCCCCACCCCCACCATTAGAAGGGCATATAATGAACCCCATGCTGAAAAGCAGTCTCTTCCGCAACATCATAATACAGATCCCTATTAACAACCATTATTCTTACCTCCAGTGTATTTCATTAAGCCAAAGGCTGTACAATTTTCTTTCCACCAGATCCAATTTAAATCAAAGATATTCCTAGTGGACCAATCTTTTGCAACCATGAATATCAGAAATACAGACACCTTGATGACTCTGGGAAAATATAGACTGCTCATTCAAACACAACAGGAATGGTGATAAACTAGGCATTCAAGTGGGGAACACCAAAGTTCATTTTTGGAGGTTTCTCATAGAACAAAACAAAATTCTCCCAAGAAAGTAAAATGCAAACTTATAAAAGAAAATTTGAATACACGATGCAGGCAATTAGCAAGAGAAAAATGAAACGTTATGTGTTGTTTTCCCTTCAACAGCCATCCTGACAGCCTTTACATAGGGAAATTAATTTGCGTCAGGCAACAAAGCTTTGATAAAGAATAATCACTGCAGACTCCTACAAGGAGATCAGGGTGAGAGAGCCGGTTGTGAAAATGGAATAAAGTAAGCACATGGGAAGATGTTAAACTATGGGTTTACTTATTTTAAAAAAATAAATACATGTTTTCAGGTGCGGTGGAAGTGTCCAAATCTGAGAACATGAAGACACTGGAGTTACAATGCGGCGTTTACCTACAGACCACCAATGCTACATGAGGCCTCACAATCAAGCTCTTTGCACCTTTCTTTTTCTTCCCTGAAACACGAATCCTGGAAATGATTCCTACTCTGACAGTGAGAGATGACTGATCCAGCTTCTCCTTTAAGTAATGTAGGTTCTTTAAAGAAAAGTCACAGATGTGCTAAAGGCTGCTTTGTTTCCTATGTTGTCTATCAATATAAAAAACCCTACCTTTTGAAGGAAAGAAAGCAGAACCCACAAGAATCAAGTTATTTGAGTTCCTAGACAGGACACACAAAGGCAGCTTCCCTCTCTCTCCCCACTAACAATCACTGTCAATGAAATGAGGATCCGTTTCATGTACCTGATGTGATGTGCATAATAAACTATGATCCTTAAGAACTGATCTTGCTTATTCCCATGAGGTAGAGGGTAAATATAGAGAATTTCACCAGATACACTGGAGATCTGTTTGTGGCCAAATAGCATTTTGAAAAAATTATCCTTAGAGAGATAACAAGCAGAACCTCCATCCAAACAATGAGAAAAAAAATCAACAGCAATCTGTAACGGGGTAACTAAAAACCACAGACAGCCTGGCATAGACTGTAGGAGCCCCCTGCATCTTGTATAAATGGTCTAGAGATCACAGATGTGTCTATTGTAGCACACTCCATGCCTGTCTGGCAATCAGAGGACACCTGTGCCTGAACACACAGAAGAACTCACGGAGCAGTAAAGTTAGTTGACAGGCTGCCATGGAGACCCATGAATCTGTTATTGTGTGCCTGAAAATCAAGTCCGTCCATCCACACTAAACACAATAAATATAATCATCTGGATGACATCAATACTCACCACTTTGGCAGTTTTAGCAGGTGAGGGAGGACCTAAAGAAAACAGAGGAAAATATCTGAATATAAGAAGCAACTTTAATTATTAAGAACCCACTATTTTACACTGAACAGAGCCAATATGCTCAGCTCTTATTCTTGGCTTGCAACTGATCACTGTACATTCACTCCCCTTGTGAAGGCATAAGGTTTGCTATATGTTCTATAATTCTTTTAAAATTTTAAGTGAATATTTACTTGGCCAACAATATCAACTAGCAGAGGTCCCTTAAACTGCAACTAACAGCACTAAAATGAAACACCACACATTTCTCATGCTGCCAGGGCCTGTGGTTTGAGGATGCATACTCCGATTAATGTGCTGAGGCAAGTTAATGAGTTTGGCAAGTAGAACATTATTTACTACCAAAGAAATCTGATTTTTTCCCCTCATTGCTAGTCAAACTGGAAATGGTAACACTAATATTGTGAAGACTTTGGTGTCTTTGCAAATGTTAGGCATGTGTTTTGAGGTGGTTTTCCTGAGGCTGGAAGAAGAGCCTGAAAGGGGCTCTAAGGGTCACATCTCACCTTGCAAACAAGTTTCTATAATACAGGTCATCACTAACAAGGCTCTGTTATGCTTCCCACAGGGCCAACAATGCTGAATCCCTGGTAGCTTTCTAGATGGAGATATATTAATAAAAAGGAGATGTCAATGTGACAGTTGGCTTGTTCTTACAGGCTCTGACGCAAAAACTATTGAAGTCAATGGGAATCCATTTATTTGTTTACTGGGCTTTGGATCAGACCCTTGCCTATTCTTCTTTCCACATCACGTTAATAGGAATTAGGCAAATGTGTTACGTGTCTCTCTACTTTTAGTGTTTTGTTTGAGCAGTTGGCAGATATGGTTATAGTCACTAGAACTCATGGTCTATTCAGGGGTGGTGAGGGTAGAACGGGGCTTTCAGGATTGGTGACTAAACTGACTACACCAGCACAGTCCGCTCTCTCAGCACAGTGTCCTTCTTGCCCTTTATGAGCACTAGTCAGCATGGAAGAAGATACAGCTGAACTGAATTCTGCCCTCCCAGCACGCAGAAATGAACACTGGACTTGATTTCTGCCTCTCAGCAGAAAAGACGTAGCTTTATGCTGGCCTCCAGCACACTATCCACAGAGTATTAATAGGTAGTGAGCCTATACCTTACAGTAGGCCATAGAGGGGAAGTGAATGTTGTGTTTGTTTAGTCAGGAAAAGCAAATCAGATCAATCAGCATTTTTCCTCTGAGTGGAATGCTAAAATCTCTACAACACAGCAAGATGGGCATAAACAATGGTATGGGAATGATATTTTACTATGGTTTATCTGCCCCACTGAAAGGTGCTGTCAGGGTGTCCGGAGAAGCGGAGAGAAAAAAAAAAGTGAAGTAGATAAAAGTTTCTCAAGATAAAAGAAAAGATGCCCCATTTGCATAGAATGCTCACATGAAGAACATTCTAGAGTTCATTCCAATAAAACACCAGCTGCTCAGAAACGGAGAACAGAGACATCCCTTAGGAGCATGATCTGGAGAAGAGAACTGGGAAGGGGGAATTCTTGGTTCTCTTCCTGACTAAGCTGAATTACTGTGTGACCTCGGATAAATCACTAACTTCTGGGTCTCCGTTTGTTCAGAGGCACCAGGGGGCAGAAGGATTAATTTGTTAATGTGTGTAAACATCATTATTATGAATAATTAAGTGTTTTGAGATGCTTGGACAAACTAGGCCATATAAATGCAAAGTATTATTATGGTTACTGCATCTCATATCCTCAAAAAGGGCCAATTATTTTGTGGGCTAAGATTATATAGTGTGCATCAGCAGCAACCGCTGTGGGGGTCTTTGATAAAACAGCCTGTGCCCATTTCCTTTGTCTCTGTTGGCAACATAAAGGGTGAGGTAATGTCAGCAAGATATCTTATGGCAGCAAAATGCAATGTACTAAGTCACTATAAGTAATACCAGTATGAATATTCTCAGGAATCAAACAACAGATATAAAAAAAATAGAATAATAAACAAGTTGTAGAGGTCACCAATGAACTCATTAATAACCAGGAAACTGCAGAGAAAGGATCCTGTCTGGCAGCCATCAGACTGAGCCTTCTGGCAAATGCACGCTAATTACCAGTTAGTCTATGGGGAGAGGAGATGTTCCGATCTGCAATGAACGGCAATTAAGAGAGATAAATACACACAAAAAGGAGAACTTTCCAGAGTTCCAGGTGGCAAGGCCAATATTACCTTAAAGATGCTTCCCTCCAAGACACCTGTGATCACCTTCATAGTATAAGCCAGAGTCTCTGGACCACCCTCAAAAGGAGAAAGAAAAAGCCCTATTCCCTGCTATCTTCAGTTCAGACTGTGGGATGTGCACCTTTGCCCTAATATTTCCTGAAGAGCCAGAACAGACTGCATTCAGCAGGAGTCTACAATCAAATCTGCAGTAAAACATAAAACTAATAACATGCTCAATACCAGAGGCATGGTTTACAGCTAGAGCAGGGTAGAGAATTGAGCTGACAGCCCATTTTCTACTTTTTAAAACTTTGTACAGTGCTTAGATATCACTTTCTAAACACCTTCATATTAGACAGGATAAATTATAATAAAGTTTCATTCCTACCCACCTCCCCTTAAGATAAGAAGTGGGACATCGGCTCCCACTGGAAACTGCTTCAGCACCTCCACCACCTGCAGATGTGTCAAGTTCTGCACATTCTGATGGTAAATCTCTTGGATTACATCCCCCTTCTGAAGGCCAGGGCACCACTGGCTGTCTAAAATCATCTTCACTTTTTGCCCTGTAGGGCTGTCTGCAATTGCAAACCCAAATCCTTTAGGGCCCTTGACCAGAGGAATTGTGATTAGTTCTGGCTGGGAGCCTCCTGAAGAGGATACGGATATCCTCTGTTCCTTTGGGTCCATGGAAGGGCTGTTCAGGCGACCATTAACCAAAATGTGACCCGGTTTCCCATTTTGGTCTAAAATGACTGTTCCAGGTATTAAATCTTGGCTGGTTATGCAGATATCTCCCTTGGTCATTGGCTGGCCATTGATGATGGGTGTAGCTGTAACGATGTCTACAGCAGGATCTTCATTGTCGTCAGGAAGCGGGTAACCGCGACACAAAGTCATATTCACATACTGGTTGACAGGAACTAGCTGAAACATCTGAACAACATCTGCATGGGTATGGCCAAGGACACAGCTGCCATTTATGTCTACAATGACATCACCTGTTATAAAAATGAGTTCAACATCATTAAAATCAGAAACTAAACCATATCTACTTTTCAAATATTCTAATCTAAGGCGCAGAATGAAACACTGACCACCCCCTTAGTAACTACAAAGCAAGTTTATGGGCAATTATTTAAGATATTAATGAATAGGGGGTCACGTCATTCCCCTTAGCCATGTACTACCAGAAGGCTAAGATTTTTCTCTTAGTTGAAATATAGACTACTAAATTAAAAAGACACTCTTCTATATATATTAAATGTAATCTGCCAAAGATTTAGAGAATGACACTATATGGGCCTCAGAAAAGGAAACAGTGCATACATTAGTGCAAGTAGCTGTCTTATACTTTAATTCATGTTATACAACAGTCTAAACTCAATCCAGGATGAATCAGATTTTTTTTTCTGGTTTCTGTTGGATTGGCTAAACTTAAATTAAGATTCTACACACAGTTCCCTGAGTGCCTCTCTAAATTTTGTATTTTGCTTTTGCTTTGACTGAAAATACATTCTCATCTGTGCATATTAAATAGCAGCAAGTGTTACATCTTGGAAGTCTGTTTCAGCATGTGTACATTGTTGAGCATGGAAATATTTCCAGTCAGTTGTAAGGTAACTCCCTTCTCTTCATGTGCCAATATATATTTATGCCTGTATCTGTACTTTTCATTCCATGCATCTGAAGAAGTGGGTTTTTTACCCATGAAAGCTTATGCCCAAATAAATCTATTAGTCTTTAAGGTGCCACCGGAGAGACTACATGGCTACTCCTCTGACACTTAGGCTTCTTTGTCTCCAAAATAATAACTCTTATATAACAATAATTACAATATGTATAGACATACCATTTTTCATATGAAGATCTGAAAGCACTATACAATAATGGTAAGGTACTATCCTCATTTTTACATATTGGGAAAATGAAAGACAAGAAAAGTAGCTTGCCAAGGTCAAAGAACAGGTCAGCAGCAGAGTTACGAATTAGTTACTAAGTTCTTTTGTTATTTGAATTAGTATTAAAGTTGTTAAGTATAAAGTTATTTTCTTACCAGAACAGTAAGAGTGGTTATCCAATACACAGAGGTATGGGAACACATCTTAGTGAAGGCAGTATAAATTATAGGCTCCAGAGACAAATTTAATTAAACCAATGTAACTAATATCCACAATGTGCTTAATTCCTCACATTGTGCAGGGTTTTCTCACCTCTCCTGCCTCCCCACTTGCCCATTCTGTGTTGCTTTATTTATTCCTACTGCTGTTCCGCTGTCAGTTTTAACATTTGGCATTTTACTTTTGGCAGCGACCATTCACAACATAGACCTGGATCCAAATTTGCTCTCAGGCAGAGAAAATGCTCTGTTTTTACATTACATGTATACAGGGAGCAGAGACCATTCAATAAATAATGCATCCGATGAAGTGAGCTGTAGCTCACGAAAGCTTATGCTCAAATAAATTTGTTAGTCTCTAAGGTGCCACAAGTCCTCCTTTTCTTTTTGCGAATACAGACTAACATGGCTGCTACTCTGAAACATTCAATAAATGAGACTGAATAAGTCTTTATGAAGCTGTTTATACAGAAGAGTATATACTTATGTATAGCTATACAAAGCAGAAGTAGAGCTGAAATAAATGGTTACTTTCCAGGGAGAAGGCCATATATTCAGAAGTGTTAATGGAATAAATACCACCACCTATCTATTATATAGCACTTTTCATCAGCAGATCTCAAAGTGCTTTACAAAGGATATCAGTATCATTATCTTCATTTTACAGATGGGGAATATGGGGCACAGAGCAAATGTGATTTTCCCAAGGTCACCCAGCAGGCTAGAGGCAGAGCCGGGAATCAAATTCAGATCTCCCAAGTCCCAGACCAGTGCTCTAATCACTAGACCACATGCAAGCCATAGGACGTGTTTCATTCAAATAACTTGGTAATTGAATGCATATTGCACTTATATACTGACAAGCTGTTTTATACTTTTTTTTAATTTAAATTAAATGAGAGAGAGAGAACTTAAGAAAAATGGAGGAACAAGCAACACAGCCAAGGAAGATTTAAGGCAAATGTTTCCACAGCCCTCTTGTAAGCAATTTAAATATCCAAGAATAATATGCAATGTCACATAAGCCCGCTGTTATGTCATGCATGGTTAAGATAAACCAGAATCTAAAATTAGAAAATCCTGCAAGAATGAAGAGCAGCTGCGACCCATCCCAGCCCCAAACTGGAAAAGGAGAGTAGAAAAAAAAAAAAAATCAAGAATTGAAAGAGCAAATGTTATTAGTCTTGAAGTCACCCCAGTCCTTTAAAATGGTGATTAGTGCATGTGCCTTTGAAAGGAAAAGGCTGTTCCTGAATAATTTTTTTGTTTCTTATAAAGGCCACTCAGGGAATTCGTTTTTTTACTAGTATTCATTGTTATTTATTAACCAGGGCTTACAGAAACTGAAAATCAAAACCTACTTCCTTGTGATCTTTTCCTTCATCGGGAGGTTTCGTGGCCAAGCGCTAAGCTGCACATGTGTACATAGATTTGTTGTTATAGGGTCATTTGAGTGTGTGAGGCTGCCGACAACAAATTTTGGTTTTCCTAACAGAAAAGTTGAGCCTTAAGCATTTATGTGGGAACCAACCCTCTTCCCGCTCAATTAAAACATATGTATATATATTTGTACAATTTGTACTTTCCTTTTTCTTTGCAGAAATTATTAAAGATTTTAAGTGGACACTTCAGGATGCAAAGGCCCAGGATTGCTCACGCTACTGAAAGTGCTATCAAAATATCTGACGCTGCCAAGCAACTAAAAAAATGTAAATAGGGCATGTGGCATCCAGTACAATGTCTGCCTGGCAACAGACCAGAAAGACAAGATGGGTAAGGTAATATCTTTTATTGGACCAACTTCTACTGGTGAAAGACAAGCTATTGACCTATACAGAGCTCTTTTTCAGGTCTGGGAAAAGTACTCAGAGTGTCAGAACTAAATACAAGGTGGAATCTTAACTAATTAGCCTCTTACAGTTTGTATGGCAACTTCCACCTTCTCTGTGTGTGTTGTATGAGTTGTAACTCTAATGATACCCTGTTTGGGTTCCAGTGTGGGTGGGAGGTGATAACTAGCAGGGTGCAGTCAGAGGGTTTTTCCTTCCTATATTGACGCAGATTCTCTTGGGGTATTTTGTGATCTACTTCTCTGGTAAAGTGTTCTTGCTTGATGAAGGTGGTTTTAAGGGTGTTAATGTGTGTATCCAGGGCTTTCGCCTCAGAGCAAATACTGTGGTATCTAAGTGCCTAGCTATAGATAACAGATTTCTTAGTGTCTCTGGGGTGGTTACAGGATCTGTGAAGGTAAGCTTAGTGATCTTGGGTTTCTTCTATATAGTTGTCTGTAGGGTCCCACTGTTGAAGCTGATTGTGGTATGCAGGAAATTGATGCCGGTGAGGGAGTGTTTTAGAGAGAGTTTGATGGATGGGTAGTGGTTCTTGAAGTTGTAGTGGAAATCTATGAGGGCGCGCAGCTCATTGCGCAGAGGATAAAAATACCTTTGATGTATCTCAGGTGTATCATTCGTTTCATGATGCATTTGTCCAGAAATTCTTCCTCAAGGTGGTCCATAAAGAGTCTGGAATACTGGGGAGTCATCCTAGTGCCCATGGCTGTTCTCATGGTTTAGACAAAGTGTTTGTCGTTGAAGGTAACATTGTTATGAGTGAGGGATGTGTTATGAGTGAAGGATGAAACAGATGAGTTTGCTGATGTGTTTTGGGTAGATATCGGGGACAGGAAGAGATGCTGTCATTGTGAGGGATGGTGGTGTGTAAGGAGATGACATCCATAAAGGCAAGCATGGTATTCTGAGGGAGACTGTTAACATTGCAGAGTTCCTGTAGGAAGTAGGGTGTGTCCTGGAGGAAGCTGGCCCTTTTTGTGCTGAGTGGATTGAAGATGGCTTCTATGAGTCCTGATATTCTTTCAGTAAGAATGCTGTGGCGAGATATGATGGGTCTACCTGGGTTCCCAATTTTGTATTTTGGGAAACACGTAGAAGGTCCCTGGGATAGGTTTCTGGAGGACGAGGTTGTAGAGTTTCTCCTGGGAGTTGTTTGGGGAAGGATTTGATATCCTTCAGTTCCTGGTGAACTGTAGTGAGGGGTGGTTTTCGAGGTCTGTATAGTAGGTGGGGTCAAAGTTGTTGGCTGGCCTCACGGACAGTCATCACAGTTCAGAGCTATGACGGCACCCTTTTTGTCTGCTGGTCTGATCACTATCTGGTGGTTGGATTTCAGGGACTGTATAGCTGTCCTCTCCGCAGTGGAGAGATTGTGGTGGATGTGATCTTTGTTAAGGATTTCAGTGTCAATTTTTTTCCTGAAGCAATCAGTGTAATAATTAAGTGTGTGGTTTCATCCACTGTGGGGTGTCCAGTCAGATAATTCTTTTTTTCTTCTTACTGTTGATGGGGATGTGGTAGGTGAGGGTGGTGGTGTCATTATTGTGACAGAATTCTTTGAGGCAGAGTCAACGAAAGAATTCTTCTAGCTCTCCACGTTAGTATGGTACCAGGTTCTGCGGTGGGGCAGTCGTTCAATCACTTGGGGAGTACAGATAATTTAGCTCCAGTTGCATAGTCTTAATAAATCGATGATGTTGGGGTTTTGTATAGTGTCCATGTGGGTCCTGGTGCCATGGTTTTGCCCAGTGTTTGTGTTCTGTGGGTTGTGGAGTTGTTGTAGCTGGTTCCACTCTTTGTTTCTGTGCTGGACAGCTGTCACCAGGTTTGGGTTTTTTGTTTGTTGTTTTTTTAATTAATAGTTTTGGGTTTCTTTCATGATCTCCAGGTAGGTTTCCTGATTTTTTCTTTCCAGTGTATGGGAGTATGTGTTGATTTCTTGTTTGAGGTGTCCCTTCTGGAGTACGTGAAGTGCAGGAGATGGTTCCTCAGTTTTTCTGAAGACCTTCTGCAGAGCTGTTCACTACATACAACTCCAAATATAGTGATCAGAGGGTTATAGATAGCGAGACCTCAGGGGAGGATATTTTGTTTCTTGCGTTTGCTCAGGAAGTAGATGTCGATGTTAAGTTTTGCTTCCTTTTTCTTCATGCTGTGGAGCTTGTATTTCACGGCAATGGACTAAGAACTTTATGATGGCATCAGTATTGCATCATCATGGAGGGGGAAATATACTTAAATAGAAAGAGTAAGCTATACAAATTCTGTTCCTTTATTAAACTGGAGAGACAGTAACATAACCTACAGCTGTCAGTTCAAGAGAATTCATCGTACAGGGATGTGCGCATTAAAGACACGTAAGCACAGACATTCCCTACAAATGCCTGCAGCTGATGAGAACAAGTGCTGTCCACAAAACAGGAAATCCTTGCTAAGTCACTTCAAACATAGCAGAGCACAGCGTGTGATTTGCTAGAATCACCAACGTTTATCTTTACTGCACATACTGCGCAGGAACCACTCTCACTGCAAGTGTTGTCTACATGTGCTTTGAGCGCTTTCTTTACTGGATTCCTTGCCTTACAAATGCCTGGTAGGAAAAACTGACAGATAAAACATACTGCAGGTGGATTAGCAGCAATGTATGGGACCACTAGAAAGTAAAAGCCACTGAAGTGACACGGATTTTGAAGAAGTTTTGTTAAAGCATAGGCATCACATCCAACTACCAGCAAAAAACTCTTGTCTTATTTATAGCCTTTGAGCTGAAAAATGTTGCTCAGTGATTGACAGAATTTGTGCAATGGAAATGAAACGCAATGTTCCACTAGATCTTATTCTCCAGACAGCAGCAGCAGCATACAGAAAGTACACCCCTCTCTTTTTTTGTTTAGAAAAGTGTATTGCCTTTATGGAACCAAAGTAGAGTTGTGAATGATGCATGGACTGAAAAATTCCTACTCATTACACAGAAGGAATAGCTAGTAGCATCCAGTCCCTGCTGTCCTTGCTTCTCCTGTCTTCTCCATACAGAAAGATAAGATGTATAGTTTACACACATCTCAAATACTCAGGACTAAACATCTCACTAACACACTAAGTTTCTCACACTTTTTTTCACAAGTATTTTTTTTATATTTCCTTTTACCTTTGCCTTATTTCTTCCTCCCTTTCACACCAAGGTTGCCACAGAAAGGAGGAGTGAGAGAAGAGAGCACCCACTGTTCTGTGCATATCAGCATGTCTTCCCAAGCTCTGCTCCCTCTGCAAGATAACCTCCACATCCTTAACACACTTTCCATCTATTTTACATGTTTAAGAAGGGCTGTGAGGTTCAGTCGTTAGAACGGAATCTATCCTTGTCTCTGCCACTGACTCAATGGGCGACTTAGGCCATATGACTCCACCTCTCTGTGACCCACATGTAAGACGAGAACAAAACCACTTAACGGGGGATTTGTAAAGCACATGGAGATCCTTGCAAACATGGTGCGGCACGACTGCAAAGGATTATTATAAAGTTCAATTTTTATTTTTATATTTTAATTTTAGGAAATATTTTGAATGATTCTAATGATCTGGCATACAAACATAGCTGCTGGCAGTGGCACATCAGCAACTTCTGAAACTAGCCCTTAACTTATCACCCTTGCCACGGTCAGTTTGGACAGATGTTGGCTGAATGAGTGGGGTGGGTGTAGCAAAATGGCCCACTGCTCCCAAATCTGGGGAATCCAAAACTACCAGGCACTTCCACCGGTGACAGATAAAGGTACCCTGTACATGGTATGAGTTGCTCTGAATATATTGAATGAGGAGCCTGGGCCTGCGGTTGTTAGTCAGGATAACTATCTGTCCACGTAAAGTTACACTTATGGAAACAATGCAGATACAAGACAATACATTCCATCAGAGAGGCTTATGGAGAATACTTGGTGTCTGTGGTGGTCTAAAGTCCCTAAGGCTGATGATTACAAAGGACTGGCCAACAGATTGTAGAGACAATGATTCAAGAAAGAATGGTGAAGTGGTTTGGGCATGTTGTGCAGATGTCAAAACCAGTACTCTTAGATAATGACAGGTTTCAGAGAGCAGCCGTGTTAGTCTGTATTCGCAAAAAGAAAAGGAGTACTTGTGGCACCTTAGAGACTAACCAATTTATTTGAGCATAAGCTTTCGTGACCTACAGCTCACTTGATCGGATGCATCGGATGAAGTGAGCTGTAGCTCACGAAAGCTTATGCTCAATTAAATTTGTTAGTCTCTAAGGTGCCACAAGTACTCCTTTTCTTTTTGTACTCTTAGAGAAGCCCTTGACTGCATACCACTTGATGGAAGAAGGAAAAGAGGAGGACAATAGATAACACATAAGAGAACCATTGAAAAGATGTCATTGTCATGGAAACGGACCACAATGGTGCCAGAAACATAGCACTAGATGTACAGAAATGGAAACACTGGGTTGCCTCGTGTCACAAAGCACAGGAGCAACTAAACTAATCTAAACAATCCACTGCTCCAATGGAAGGCCAGTTACTTGGTGACTGGAGTTCCTCAAGCCTCTCTTGGCAAGCAAATGAGTTTGAAGCTCGATCATTAAGAAATCTAATCCAGGTTAGAAAACAAAATTACATACTGATACCAACGGAATAGTCACACAAATTATTCACCTTGTAGCAATAATCATTTGTTGAAAAGAACGGAAAACTCAAGAAAGTATCCATATTACTAAATGTGTTTAAAATGGTAAAAACTGTACACTAGACAAAACGTATGAATTTTATCGTATGTGGAAGCTAGACTTTCCAAGAATCCTAAAGAAGACTGTGGTGGTCTATAAAAATCAACATGTACGATGTAATCTGTACATGGCCTACATTACAAATCTAACTGATACCAAATACCAGAGCAGTGATACTCACACCTCGGGGGTTTAGGAGCCACATTAACAATCAGCATTACCCACAAGAACACAGTAGCGTAAATTCATTATTTCATTTACTATAGTACTATAGATTCATATTTAAACAGTATAATGGGGGAAATACATAGTTTTTATGTATTATATATATTTATTCTAAGAGCAAAATGACTGACCAAGCATTTTATCAATTACAATTAGTTAATAAGATAGTAAAAACATGCTGATTGGTTAATAATTAAAGCAGTGTGTTTTAATATGTGCTGCAAAGAGCCAATTGCAGCTTGCGAGCCTCAGTCTGAGTATCACTGTACTAAAGGCAGAATCACAATAGTTTAGCTGTGACTAGGCAACATACATACTAGGCTGAGAAGTATACAAAACAGGCCAAATCATCGTAAGAAGCCAGTCCAATATAATGTTAAAACTATTTGAGAAAATCTCTTTACATACTTCTCCAGATTCAGTAACTATTTTAACAAAACTAATTGTCTTTGGATTATTATTACATTGCACACAGCCTCAGCATCAAAACCCTGGAAGCTAAGACGACTCAAAAGAAAGAAACATTATAGAACAGCATAATTTCAACCTTTTAAATTCTCAGCCTACCAGCTCCAATTTTATTAGGAACAATTAACCATGATTGGCAGAGGAAACTAAGCTCATGAAACAAATACTGTAAAAAATAACTCACATTATAATTTATGCCATGACAATAACACACATAAGCAGCAAGGTTTAACATTCATACTACCATCACCTTGAGCTAGCTCATTAAGGACTACAATGTAATAAATATTTATTATCCAATTATCCCTCCTCTACTCTGTTTGTTATACTCATTTGTAGAGTCTTATCTTAAATTAGATCATAAGCTTTGGGGGAAATGGACTGCTACTTTCTACATGTGTTGCCCAGCACAATGGAGCTCCAAACAGGAAGTACTGACACAAACAAACAATAAAATGAACACGATAGGTTCAAGGAATCCTTCAAGTGGCCCACTGGTGGAGCTTGACAATAATCTTTTGTAACATGCAGCACAAGATTTGCAATAGACAGAACCACTGAACTCTCACAAATTTCCAAAACATGGATTTGTATTAACATATTACTTCTTTTCTAATTGAGGGTTTTGGACACTGCATAATATTTTCCCCACTCTGATATACAACAGCTTCAGGTAAAAAGAATGTTTCAAAAAGAATGTCTGCAGGTGGAGTCATCTAATTCCCCATGGCCCATCAACTGCTTCCCTCTCTTTTGGCCAAGCAGCATCACTTGAAATGGAGAAATGCTACTTCACCTGGTGCAATTTTCCCATCCTGCGCAGCAGGTCCGTCTTTCAGCACATTCTTCACCTGTAGGAACTCATCAGGTCTGTCTCCACCAATGATTGTGAAACCAAATCCCATAGTGCTTTTCTTCAATGATGTCCGTAAGAGGGCTCCTGTAAGTTGGGTTGGATCTCTGGTGAAGAGTGACTTCTCTGGTTCTGCACCTAAAGAGAAGTCAATACATTTAGTCTGGATAAGAGAAGACTGAGGGGGGACATGATAAGAGTTTTCAAGTATGTAAAAGGCTGTTACAAGGAGGAGGGAGAAAAATTGTTTTTCTTAACCTTTGAGAATAGGACAAGAAGCAATGGGCTTTAATTGCAGTAACGGAAGTTTAGGCTGGACATTGGGAAAAACTTCCTAACTGTCAGGATGGTTAAGCACCAGAATAAATTGCCTAGGGAGGTTGTGGAATCCCCATCATTGGAGATTTTTAAGAGCAGGTTAGACAAACACCTGTCAGGAATGGTCTAGATAATACTTAGTCCTGCCATGATGCAGGGGACTGGACTAGATGATCTCTCAAGGTCCCTTCCAGTCCTATGATTCTATGATCTGTCATCATCAGCAATTCTGCTAAGAAATGACCCATAAGTAAGTCCAGATAGTTTAACAAGGTAAGAAAAAAGGGTGGTTGAAAATACCCAATTCGCATGACTGTGAATACACATAAGGTTGCAAAACAGGATGGGGCAAGAGGAAATTTTTGAACATTTAACCAAAACCACCAGCAACTTCTGAAATTATGGAAGAGTGGAAAACAGGCACCTTTTCACTGTAAAAATCAAATGACAGTTTTGAAAGGACTAGAGGTTGAAAGTGGGTATGGTTATAACCACTGTGAGGGTTAGTGTCTGTACTCAGTTTGAAAAAAATTGGCTTTGATTTGACAATGTTAGGAGCATTTGAAAATTGTGTTGGAGCATGCATATTCCTTAGTAAGTGTTCAGGCATGCATTCAGATGTGTTGTGTGCATATACACCACAAGAGTGCATTAAAACAGCTTTATAATGCTTTACATGCACAAAGCACTTTACAAAGGGTAGTTAATCCCTGCAACACCACTGTGAAATAGGTAGCTAGGCCACTGATATTATCCACATTTAACTGTTGGGTTAAGGGAACCGACAGGTTAAAAGACTTTCCCAGGCCATAAAGCAGAACAGCAGCAGAGCTGGAACCAGAACTATCATGTCTCCATTCCCAGTTCCCTTGATTCTGCGCTCTAATCTCTTAACAAGGCCCAGTTCAAAACTGGTAAGAGCCAGAAGCCTAACAGTGCAGTGCGGCTGCTTCACCCACACCCTCTGACTGGCTCTCCCAACTCCCTTGCTGCCTAACCAAATGGAATGTTCAAGCTGCTGATGACTACCAGCATTAGAATGGTTTAAGCTGCTAAAGCAACTTTAAGGTCTTAGATCAGTTTCAACTGCAAAAAACATTCCAAAACCCCCACAATTTTTTTTTTTGGAGGGGGGGGGGGGAGACTACAAATGGTCTGGCCAGGGGACAGGAAACACTAATATTGCCTTAAGGAATTAATAATGCATACACACTCAGATATGAAGATGCATACTCAACTTGCAATAGTCAGACATTAGTTGAGCTTTGACCAACTGCAGCCTGTTAAGGCTATATGTGCATAGTTTACTAATGATGGTGACAGACACAAGCTGACCTAAGCTGACTGCTGTCTGCTACAGAACCAGTAACTTGTTCTGAAAAAGCTACAGAATTAAATACAATAAACTAAATTAAAGCAACATTTTCAAGGTTTCATAAATAAACATTCAAAATGCCAGAAATGTGAAAATGCTGATTAAAATGGTTTTTTTCAACTTAACTTCTGGACTCCCTATACTCCATAAACTAAAGCACGTTAATTTAGTCCAAGTTTTCATCTCATTAGAAGTCAGGAAAAAATGACTTATTTGGGATCACACTGAACATTTAAACTAATGGGAAAAACACAAAATGAAGATCTACTTGAAATAAAATACCCAGACAACTTTTTTGAGACTGCTCTTCATTCATAAAGATACTGCAGCTAATAGTGAAAAACAGCTATTGAAAGTACCTGGTTTTGAAGGGCCAACATCAGTCTGTCCTAGCTGTTTTTTTCTCTTGGCTTCCAATACTGGATTTTCAAACTGGGTTTTCTGGTTAATGTGACTGAAAATATACAAACACGTTAGAATTTCAGGGTAAAAAGCTTTATTCCAATCTCATGGGGAAACCAACTACAGGTGGTTTTAGTACAAATATTATTTTGCTTTATCTTAGATAAACACCAAGGAGCGATGAACACTAAGATAATATTACAATCAATATGGATAACAGTGACTTTTTTATCCAGACACTTTGATTTACTTTTCAAAGCCATTGAGGCTTTTAGTGCCTGTAAGATGCTGATAGAAGCAAAGTGAATCATGTTCTGGCTCTTCAGGAGCCTTAATAATAATGTATTTCAGCAAAGAGACACGCTGTTCAGTAAATTCCATTCTCTTTTACAAAATTTGTGACTTGGCTCCATTTTAAAGTGACATGCAACGTTATTAGTGAAGAGTTCCAATCATCAAATCACAGAAAGTGGCTAAGCCAGCATTCAAGGCTTCTTGAAAGTACAGGAGGTTTGTTTGTCTTTAGATAGGCTGAACCCATGCTCAAACCTGCTCATAAAGACGCAAGACTGGCATCCATTTTGTTCTCCATTAACTATGTGAACATTAAGAGCTCCACACAGTTAGAAGAAATGTATATGCAATCTCAGCACTGCATACCTGCCTTCCCCTTGTTTCAGTTGTGGATTGCAATTCTTGAAAAGATGAAACAAACTTCAGAACTCAGATTTTGAGGAATATGGTTATGGGGTATATAATTTCATTAAGAGTGCTTGATTAATGTACTTCCTGTAATTCTAGTGAGGGAGGAATGGAGGTGTGACACTGCACCCCATATTCATCACAGTGATGATTTTTATATATATGATATATATGATATGATTATGGCATAATTATGATCCTTTTTGTACAAGATGGGTCACGTGAGGTGTCATTGGAAAAGTTATGATTTGCCAAATATGATTATCCTATTTCTGTACACGTATCAATTTTGTATCTGAAGTTATGAATATTGACAATGCATTTGTATTTCAAATGTGCTTACTCTAGGCAACACCCACAACTAGTCTTTCAGGTACAACAATGGTTCATCAACAAAGACAATGGACCACGGAAGAGCTTAGCCTTCCTGTGAACATTTCAGCCAGCCAATGAGTAATGGCTGCTATGACTCAGCAAGGCATGCAAGGGCATGTGACCAAGCCACATGACACTGAACTCCATTTTGGTACCTGTATTTTTCCACAAACTAGACTGGGAACTTAGCTTTGAACAAAGGGCTCCAGCCATATGGAAAAACTATATAAGGTGGGGAGTGACATCATCTCAGGGTCTCACTCCCCACACAAGGGAACACCTGGAAACACCTGAGGAACAAAGACTGAACTGGGGTAAGTGCTGGTCCCAGGCTAAAGGGATTTCTAGCCTGTGTATGGAAACTTGGTGGACTGCTTGTATCAGTCAGGGTGAGAAATTGCTAATTCAAATCCTATCTAGTATATCAGGCTTAGTTTGCAGTTTTTTATTTATTTGCTAGGTAATCTGTTTGCTGTTTGATCCGTTTGCTGTCATTATAATCACTTAACTTTTTGTAGTTTATAAACTTGTTTTATGTTAACCAGTGTGTCTTTAAGTGAAGTGTCTGGGAAAATCTCAGCTTGGTTAACACAGGCTTGTTGTGCATATCTTTCGCACATCAATGGGAAAGCGAACTGTATTAATGAGCTTGCATTGTACAGATCCCTGTGCAATGCAAGATGGTATAACACTAGGTTTATCTTCAAGCGAGGGTGCAAGGCTGGGGAGCTAGGAAATTTGCTGTTTTGTTTTGTCTGTCCTTGAGTGGCTTAGGTAAAGCACTCAGGGAGCTCAGTTGGGTATGTGATGCAACCTGCTGTCATGTTGGGTGATAACAAGGCCTGGAGAGGCTGGCTGAATCACCAGCAGAGCAGTGTGAGAGGGACCCACCCAGCTGAATGGTTAGGAGAGACAGCGGTTTCACCTGCTTCCAGACTGTACCCTGGGGGTGACAACCCATCACAGGGGGCGTTCCATTAATCGTATTCTTGAAAAGAATCAAAACTTTTTTCCTAATTAAAATCTGTAATCATAAATTACGTGTTGAAAAATTATGAACTTTACTATTATGTTAAAGCAGACACTGCCAGGTAATGTAAACTGTAAAATCAGATGTTGCAAAAATAAGGGGCAGTCTTATTAAACAACTAAATTTTACTACTCATGAAAATGTGTTACACTGAAAAAAATAAATATTTTAAATATTTTAAATGCCAACTTTCCCCGGTAGCACTGGAATGCACAAAGCTCGAGTTTGACTACTGCAGGAGCCTAGAAAGTCAGACCAGTCTAATCTATCCAAAGCTGAAAGAAATGCAGTAAATAAACACCATAAAAATGAAAAACAAATGAGATTTTGTCTGGATTTTCAAAGGAGTCTAAGGGATGCAAATTTAGTGGGATTTGGGCACCTAACTCCCTTAGACTCCTTTGAAAATCCTAGGCTTTATGTACTTTCAGTTTTAATAAATTACAGTCCACATTGTCTTTGATTATGCACCAACGGTTCCCATATGCATTTATCAGGGGACAGAATGTGCTCTTTAGGACTTACTAAACAAGTACGTACTTACCCACTGAAGTCAATTGAATAGATTTTTTATTTAAATGTACTGATACATGTTGACCAACATCAGAGCTGAATATGGGCTCTTCTTCACCTAGCCTAATTGCTATACTGTGGTTTTTGTCTACTGTGGTTTGCCAGAAAACAGTAAACTTATCTAACCTGTTTTGACACTCATTTCATCACAGTTTTTATGAGCAGGACATATGTTTTACCTTAAAGGCTTTATTTCATTAGGTAGTCATTATTACTTGCATTACCTATACTCCTCATATATTTCTGCAGAGGGAGTATCTAAATCCAATTACTTTCTTTAAAAAACAAACTAGAAAAAAGGTGATTGAATCTTTATACAAGGTATAGCATAAAAAATAAAGTATACAGTAATACCATTAAAAAAAGCTATCAAAGATTTTATCCTCGAAGTCCCCTGAGATATGGGTCAGTATTCTTATACAACTTTAAAAATGGTTAGTTGTAGTTGAGGGCAACTGCGCCTCTATTCCCCCTCTGTGGTCCTGCAAGGGACCTATTCTTAGGGTTTCAGCGCCACAGCTGTTGCCTCTCTTGAGCAGACACGTCTCTCCCTCTCTCCTGGGTACTTCTGGGCTACATAGCTCCATGGCTACACTGCAAATTCCCCCGCAAAGTCATACTGACTAAGCCAACCAGCTTTCCTTTTCTCCTTAGAGGTAGTAAACAGCATAATTGCCACAAAGCTCTTTCTAAGGAAACGCTTTTGCCTTAAGAATAAAAGTATTACAGAGAGAACATTAACAACAATAAAAGAACCTACAAGCATGCAAATAAGCTTACTCGTGAGATCACCCTGACTCCAAGTGCTCTGGCCAATGAACAGTCCACAAGTTCATAACTCCATTTGCTCAGAACAAGAACACTCATGAACCTGAGAGTTACTCCTTTACGCAACTTGGGTCTTTTGACCCTGGAAATAGGTCATTTGTAGACAAAGATCACCTCCGCATGGAGAAGCTTCAAACGGGGTGGAAGCGGGCATTTGCATTCCCCCAGGAAACCTACTCAACTAACAAGTTAATACTTGTCCTAGCATTGTTTAAAAGAATGCTTCAAAGCTCATAACACTTCCCAAGGTTTACATTAGTCATGTCTCCTAGACAAATTACATACAATCCCACTCTAAAACAAACAGTTGCATTTTTAACACAATGAGCTTTTAAGATACTTAAATTTAATTCAATAAGGCTTATCCAAGATACTGCAGAAAATGGCCATAACTGTCAGTTACAATCTATAAAAAGTTCTCTGGATATACTGAAACACAGAGGTTGTGAGACTTGATTGAAGTCACACAATGAGGCAGTGGCAGAATTAGAGCAGAACCCAGAAGTAACCAGTCAGTCCCATTGCAGCAGATTTCCAATGCTAAACACACTGCGTATCCAGTCTTAAACAGACAATGTCTACACATTTTGTAAACAGTGCTTGGAAGATGAAATGACTGACTTCCTGCTAAATTTTTGTTCCAATGAAGCAAGGAAGAAGCAAATTATCTCTTTTGATTCAATCTTATACTGGTACCTGAAGATCCTTTCTTTTGGTAGGTCCCAGCTCTGTTCTCCCACACATTATACAAAAGGAGAACAAACATGCCCTCTGCTATTTCAACTTTTAAAAAGATCTAAAGCCCTTCCGGTCCCAGTTCATGAATAGGAATGTGGGTTACCTCTGATCTAAGTGGAATAATCCAAGCACTTCTTCTAGCTAATGATTTAAATAAAATGGAGTTCTTCCACCAATAAACTACTGGGAGCTTAAACATACACTTGACTCAGCTTCAGGTTTAAAGGGGGAATCAAAAGACAGGCCAATTCTCCATTTCCATTCCAAACACAATAGAGGTAAAAGGCTGTGTGATGTTTCATTCCATATTCTTTATGAAAATATGCTTATGATATGAATATGACATAACATATACTTTATGCAAGATGGCTCATGTGAGAGATATCATTGGAAAGATTATGATTTAATGAATGCAATTATCCAGTTTGTATGCCTGTATCATTTCTGTATCTGAAGTTAGGAATATTGAATACGTATCTGTATTTCAAATGTGTTACTTTGGATGTCACCCCCAACCAGTGCTTCTGGTACAACAATGGAAAAGCCAGACAGGTCTAATGGGCCATCAGCAGAGACAATGGACTATGAAAGATCTCAGTCTTCCCGTGGATGCTGGAGACCGCCTAGGAGCAGTGGCTGCCACAGCCCTGCAGAGACATGGGTCTTGTCACCTGATATGAAACATTACCTGGGACTTCTTGTAACTTTCCCCTGGAAGGAAAGGGGGGGTCAAGTTTGGGAAGCAAAGGCTTCCCGCCTTATGTAAATCCTATTTAAGGGTGGGGAAGAAGGCAAAGGGGACTCCTCTCCATGGCCTGTCTGCCCAAGAAGAAAGACTGCTAAAGCCACCTGAAGGGAAGGTAGGGCTGGGAGTCCAGACCAAGACAGGGGTCCAGTCTGAATAGGGTGACCGGATGTCCAGTTTTTTGGAACTTTTTCTTATATAGGTGCCTATTACCACCACTCACCCACCCCCACCGGGTCCTGTTTTTTCACAGTTGCTATCTGGTCACCCTAAGTCTGAAAAAGCAATAATTGGAACTCTGAACCACAGAAACTTTGTAACCTACCTAAAACAACATTTAGGGTGAGACTCTACATTTTGTAACCTGTTTCTTAAGAATATTGAGCTTAGCTTGCATATTTTGCTTTATTTGGTCAGTAATCTGCTTTGTTCTGTCTGTTCTCTCTTATATTGACTTAAAATTCACCTTTTGTAATTAATAAACGTATTGCTTGGTTATAATATAACCCAGTTTATGTAATTTCTAACGGGGGGAGGGGGCAAGAAGTTGTGCATATCTCCCTCCACATTGAGGGAGGGGGCGAATTTCATAAAACCTTTGGGTTTGTACCCTTTAAAGGGAGTGGGCACCAGAGTGTTGGAGCAAGCCCCAAAGGCTGAATCTTTGCAGAGCGGATCTCAGTCTCTCTCTGTAGCTGGGTGTGGCCCTGCCTGTGTGCTTGGCTGGAAGAGGCTTGTGAGCCTAGCCCAGCAAGACCAGGTAAAGGGAACCCAGGCTGGCAGAACAGGCCGACTCAGTTAAACCCCAGCACATCAGGTGTCACCCCAAAGGGCCCAAACCCGTCACAGGCTGTGCTTGGGAGCTAAGGAATGTACAGTGGCTGAGTGAGTTCTACTAAGATGAAAAGGTTTCAGAGTAGCAGCCATGTTAGTCCTTATTCGCAAAAAGAAAAGGAGTACTTGTGGCACCTTAGAGACTAAAATTTGAGCGTGAGCTACCGCTCACTTCATCAGATGCATTCAGTGGAAAATACTGTATTTTCCACTGAATGCATCCGATGAAGTGAGCTGTAGCTCACAAAAGCTTATGCTCAAATAAATTGGTTAGTCTCTAAGGTGCCACAAGTCCTCCTGTTCTTTTTACTAAGATGAAAGAAAATGGACTTCAGAGTAGTACAGACATCACAGGTAACTTTACTTTGGAGGACCTCATTACGCACTGCAGCAATAGTGTTTTTCCATTTATGCTAATAGATTTTAGAGAACTCCTTCCATACACATTTTTCTTAAACCATAGCTTTTAATAGTTGCTCAAGAATCTAATTCATTTATAGAAGTTAGTGCAATGAAGCAGCATTATTTGGGCTGCTTGCTCTGTGTGTTACTCAGAATGCAGATATATGTCTTAAATTTTCCAGCTACATGGAACTACTCCTATGCTATTCGTTTTTTGAAGGAAATCAGAATTTAGGAAGGAAATCACTTTGAACAGCTAAGATACAGGTGCAGCCATCTTCAAATAATTTCAAAGCAGCATCTGAAGAAGAGCATTGGCACTTCAAGATGATCAATTTCTAATTTCGTAACTGAAGGATTACCTGAAAAATAATAATGCAATACTTTTAATGTGAAAGTCTTGGAGGACTTTCTAACTGCATGAGAAACCCAGAAGCTCAACAGCCCACATCAAAAAACGCAGTTTAGCTTTCTACTGGTTTTTTTGGTTTTTTTTTTTTTTGCCTTTGTTCCCCAGCTACAGTAAAACCTTTTAAAAAGGCTTTCAATAAAAAAAAAAAAAAAAAATTAAAGACCAAACTTTCAGATTAGCTTTCTAGAACAGAAATGTAACACATATTTTTGCCTCTGGATATCTCTGAATGAGGCACAGCAGAGGAAAAATTTTTAGATTTTTCTCAAGTATCATTTTTGACTAAATCCTTATAATCCCAATTTTTGCTCAGCTATTTTTTCCATAGTGAGTTGAATATTTCTGCTTAATACAATATGAACTCTGAAGGAAACTGAAGTTTTGCCCTGGGTTGTCTCTTGTAGTAAGGTTCTCAGGTGCAAAATGTCCCTCCTTTAGTCTCTTGTTTAGGCAGTCATCCAGTTTTTACTTAATTCTCTGGAGACTCCCTATCATGCCAGAAGAGGCAAGAGCAGTTATGTCGAGTGAGCATAGGAGAAGTGATCAACAAGGATTTATTATCCAAGCAAAGGAATCTAATACTTCAGCTTCCTCCAAAACACATATTATTCCTTCACATGATAAAGACCATTGCAAACAGCATTGTCTTCATAAATTAGGATTAAGCACACAATAAAATATGTAACAGGTATGAGTATCTCTTGAATAAGGAATCTTTCTAAGAGTAAAGCAGTGTCTCTTCTACAGCATATCTGAATGAATGCACCATCCTGAATAAACGCCTATCAGCTTTTCATTGAAAAACATGAAGATGTCAAAAGATTACTTTTAACTCATTCCAGAAAACAGAACTACTGACCCATGCAGAATTACTAAAGCAAATGCTTCCGCCTCAGGGATTTGGAATATTATGGCTCATGAACACGTTTTATGAATCTACAAAACTCTGAAGTAGGAAGGTTGTGGGCCACCTTGGGCTTCCAGCAACTAGAATTCTATACAAATCATTGTATTATTAAGAAGGCCAGAAATCTGTATTACCAAATTTTTCTCCAAATTTTCTATCAAAATTATTTATTCTCAATTTTAGATTTTCATCCATGCTCCTTTACATATCAAAACCACTAAAGCCATTGGTGGGTATCACCATCAGTAACAATAAAGAAGATATCTGGTTTAACAAGTAACTGCTCTGCAGAGCAACTATTCAAGTATCAGACCTTTACCTCCATCAGTCAACTCACTACAGATTACTGTGCTGGTGATGCAAAACTTCAACAGTCTGGGAATCAAGCCACAGTCTCCACAGTGCACCCATCTCTGCTCATCCGTACCCTGAGTACAGCCTGCATTTTGAAAATCTAATAAATTACTCAACCATAAAGTATGCCTGCCCTAGGAAATGTCTTACATCATCACAGTTCTTTGCTGTTAAAGATCACCGAGCACTTTCATGACTTTTTCCATTGGGGCAGAGCACTGTAGGAACTGTTGCAACTTGCTCTAGTACGTTCCGCTTTGGTTGGGACTGAATATCCCAGGGATTTGCACTAGGGAACAAGCCCTTTCCCTTTGGATACACTGGTATGAATATGGACAAAGTTACAGTGACTATAAGTCACTGCCATACAAGGCTTGCTGTGTGCTGTGACTTGTACGTGCTTTTTGTTCAGCTCCATTTTGGCAAACATTCCCATCACAAGTGGCAATAATTGGCAGCCATATTGGTAATCTCTTAAGAGAGCCTAATGTAGTGTTCCTCCAACCTGGAGTACACCAAACTAATTCAGGAGGGTATGGAGCAGAGGAGAGGATCAGTGCAAGTGGGGCAAGCTGCAGGACCCAGATCTACCCCTCCACTGTACTGCTGCAGATGCAAGGAATATCACCCACCTCCCTACTTCCTCCTGTTGTGACTGTTAATACAGCAGGCTGCAGGAGCAGCTCACATTAGCAATCCAACAGAACAAGCTTCTCTTCTCTGTTCCCTTGGAATTCAGATCAACACTGACACCAGTTGATGCCACCCAAGCACTCAGTGCAAGCTTCAAGTTTAAATTTAATTTGTGTTTGGTTCTGAAATCTAAGCACAAATAATTTTGATGGTCTTCAAAAGAACACACACCAGACAATGAGAACAACTGGACCTCCTGCTAAATGAAACGTGGTGTTGAATGGGAAGAAAAATTCAGCATCCACAGCAAAATCTGTTAAAGTCTGGTTTTTACCAGTTTTCTATTGGGAAAACATTTATCTCATTTGCCATAAATTCCACATTATGTCATGTATGCAGGAAGCAGTTAACCAGTTGTGTTCTAAGGGGAGGACACAGAAAAGAAAGGTACATAATGCAAAGCATCACAGTTCCAGTCAGCCCTGCAAAGCTGCAGCCTCAAGAAACAAAACTGGGGGGTGGGGGAAGAATACAGAGTTGCTGGGTTAATCCAGCTCTCTGCAAGAATGGGGGAATAAATGAAACCAATTTAAGAAGAATAAAAGGAACCAAGCCAACGTGAATCCACAGTTCTGTGCTTTAAATATGAATCATCACACCTGTGGAGCTAGTTTTGAGAAGAAAAATAAAAGAAGGCTGAAGAGAGCTGGCAGGTACCAGGCTCTGGGAGAAAAAACAGCAACAGAATCCAGGGCAATCAGCCTAAAGAACATACTAAAATGCATCCGATGAAGTGAGCTGTAGCTCATGAAAGCTTATGCTCAAATAAATTGGTTAGTCTCTAAGGTGCCACAAATACTCCTTTTCTTTTTACTAAAATGACTCCGAGCTTGGAAATGTTGAACTGGATCCTCATCATCCTGTACAGAGACAATGGGTGAGTGCAACAAAATGTAAAGATATAAAATAAAATTGTACTATTGTGGCTGGGGGAGGAAATATAGCAATGGCCATTTTGGAAAGCTCAGACAAACAGAGGGGGAGTGTGGTGGCAGTCATCTTGAAAGAGGCACAACAAGCAAGAAGAAAAGAGAAAATCTAGATGTTTGGGAAAAGAAAGAAATCCTCCAATAAAGATCTTTTCCCCTCCCCACCCCAAAACGAAAGAGTAATTTTCCTGGCAACAAATAAATTAACGGAGGCAGGTGGAGAAGCACCAGTCACTGAGGCTGACCTAAAGGACCTGCTGTAAGAAATCAAAAAGATGAATAAGGAGAGGAGAGAAGAGTTCCAGGCTTACAATAAAAATACAAAAATGAAATTAATGGGAAAATATTAGATGTAGAAACAGGATTAAATGACCAATTGGACAGCATTATTAATCTAACTGAAAAAATTGAAACAACTGGAAAAAAGAGGAAAACACAGAATTAAAGCTGGAGGACATGGAAAACACAGAATACAAGAATTACATAAGGATTAAATATATTCCAGAGGAGACTGAAAGGAAAAATCTGTTGGACAAACGGACAATAGTTTCCATGACACATTAAAACTGGGCAATATTTATCACATTCATATTTGGAGAGCTCACAGATCCCTTTCCCCCAGACCCCAGCAGGTTCCAGATTAAAAAACGTGATTGTCTTCTCTCTATCACTACCACAACAAAGATAAAATTCTCAGGGCAATGAGGGAGAGAGCTGATCCACTGATAATTCTTAACCAGCCCGTACAAATTTTCCCAGATCTGGTAACCTCAACCTTTAGAAAGCAAAGAGAACTATACCAGGTGACCACACTTCTTAGATAGAAGAATGTAAAATACAAATGCGGGTTCTCATTTAGACTGTCCTTTAAATGGAAGGACTGATGTGTCTAACTCTGATCCAAAAAAGGGGGAACAGATACTTACAAAAATGGGAATGGTTAAATCAGTTCCAGAACAATCTGAATGGAATCAAAGGCTTTCCCAGAAATCACTGGGAATCAGTGACATGAAAGAGAACCTGAACAGCTCAAAAAGATACATTGTCAAGACAAAAGGACAGATTATGAGAGCAGAATAAACTGTCCAGATCCAGAACAACAAAATTAGTATATGTAACATTACAATAATAATGGATATTCTATCCATGTGGTTATAATGACAAAAGGAATATATGGAATGGAAGCTGGGCTGGGTAGCACCCAGGATAGTGTATGTGGATACAGCATGCCTAATGGGTATAACATTATAGTTAATTTACATTAGTTAATAACAAAAGTTAATAATAAAATAGGAGACTCAGATGACCCCGGTGAAGTAAGTTTGACTATAGAGTTATCATAAACATTCTAAAATGTATATTGGTTGGAGAAGGGTCATCAATAGTGGAAAATTTTAAGACTATGTGAACTCATTGATGGTATAATAATATCATAATGCCTAATGTTATAAAGATGTTTGATCAGATTAGATAAGGCTTGGTTCTTAAGAAACACACACACACATCCGTCCGTATAAACAGAAGACACTTCCCCACACACCCCAGCACAGAACTAATATGCTGATAGAGGAATTAACCAAAGGCCAGGCTCCCAAAGCTACAAGGGACCAGGTGGCCATGGGGGAATGAATAGGGAGTGAAACAGGATAAGAGAACAAAAACAGATATTAAATATTGTTGTGTGTCTTAATAGAAAACATTATATTAATAAAAACGGGGCTCAATGAAAAAATGTACAGCAAGTCAGATTCAGGATCGCAGTACAACAATACAGGTTTTAAAAAAGAAAAAGCAATATATGTGAGAGTTGTAAAATTACTGGTGTGTTTAACATGAACTCTTTCTAAAATGTTCTATCTAAAGAAGAGGTGCAAATATAATAGAGACCTAGCATCTAGCTGGGGGCGGGGGTTGCACATCTCACTGATTTTAGCAAAGGGTAATATACTGGGCGACAACAGACTTGATACTCATGGGAGAGTTAGTTAATGTCATGACTATTAAGGGGCTGAACAATCCAACAAAAGGAAAAGGGTATTCTGCTCACTGGAAGAGGATTTTCCTAGTATAATCTATTTGTTGGAAGCTCACTTGAAGAAAAATGAGAAATAATTGAATGCCTCTTGGACATAGCTACCATGTGTCTCTCCAGGGCAATCTAGTAGAAGAGGGTTGGCAACACTTGGCTAAACACTTCCCTTTTATTGTTTCAGTACAACTCATACATACAGAGGGCAGTTATATTTTAATTAAGGGGTCCTTGAAAGGTAAATTTCTCACCTTAGCCAACGAATATGCTTCCAATCAAGGACAAGCTTCTTTTTTTGATCGGTTTTTTAATGGACTTGCAAAGTTTTAGGGAAGGGAATATTATTCTAGGCAGAGATTCTAATGAGGTGCTTAAATCCCACTTTGAATTGATCAAGTGTACACAGAGGCAGAGGTGAAAGTAAGCCGGTCTGGGCCCGTAAACCGTGCCGGACCAGAACTGCTTCCCCAGGCCGGCGATTTAGAGGGCCCGGGACTCCCTCAGCGGCCGGAGCCCCGGGACCTTTAAATCACCATCCGAGCCCTGCTGCTGGAGCCCTGTGGTAGTGGTGGCAGGGCTCGACTGGTGATTTAAAGGGCCAGGGGTTCCAGCCACTGCAGGGAGCCTCAGGCCCTTTAAATCGCCGCCCGAACCCGGCTGTCGGGGGCGATTTAAAGGACCCAGGGCTTTAAAGGGCCCGCCTCTTCTGGTTGAGGCCATGATCCTTTAAATCGCCCCTGAGCTCCCAGCTGCCACTGAAGCTGGTAGCTCTGGGGGTGATTTAAAGGCCTCAAGGCTCCCAGGCGCTGCTACCACAGCTGGAGCCCTGGGGCCTTTAAATCTTGATTTAAAGGGCTTGGGTATTTAAAGGGCCCACCTCTTCTAGTTGAGGCCACGCCCCCCCCGCTCAGGACTTTGGTGTACTGGTAAGTCCTTTAAGTTACTTTCACCCCTGCACAGAAGGCATTCAGGAGAAGCAAGTGCAAATGTGTTGCATTATTGAGAAAAATGAGGATCTGACGGCTGTCTGGTGGGAGATGAATCCAGGCATCAGGAACTTTAAACACTGTTCTGCTGCACGTGGATCTTATCCCAGGATTGATATGATTTTTGTTTCTAGGGCCTTGACTAGTTCAGTCCAAAAAGCTAATCTGGGAGTTATAACTTGGTCTGATTATACCTTCGCATATATTAGATTAAAAGACTGGAATTTAGTGGAAAAACAAAGGGCCTGGTCGTTGAATAGAGCTATGTTTTATGACTCCCTTAGAATTTAAGAGCTGGAAGAAATGTTTCAGAAATATATAGAAGACAATGATAAGGAAGGGACCAAATATAAGATTTCTCTGGTATGCTTGAAAGGGAGTAATGAAAGGGATCCTTGTAAAGAAAGCATCATACCTTAAAAAAATAAGAGCTCTTGAAGAAGAGAGTTTGGTTAAAGAACTTTCTGTTTTGGTAGGCAGACATAAAGCTACAGGATCTAAAAGAGTGTATAAGAAAATAATTGAGGTAAGAAGGAAGATTAACCTGTTACAACTGAGTGTGGCTGAGCAAACAAATACTCTGAAAAGGACAATAAAACTGATAGGCTTTTAGCCAGAAAGTTAAAAAAAAGGAACAGGATAAGTCAGCCACCCCTCTGATTAGAAATAAAAAGGGAGATTCAATAACTGCCGTCAAACAGATTGCTGGAATCTTTGCTAACTTTTCCAACACTTTGTACACTTCAGAACATCCAAATCCTGAATTTATAAATAGTAATGGAGAAGTGTGAGGCTACCTCAGCTCTGAAGAGGGTGTGGCAGCTCGACAGGTAAATTGCTGCACAGGAAGTTGAAACTGTAATTAAGAAATTAAAATTTAAAAAACCTCCAGGTCCCAATATGTTTTCTTGGGAGTATTACAAAGCTCCACAAGCAAGCGTTGGTCCCTATTTTAACTGAAGATTGCAGGGGAATGAGATTCCAGATTCAGGGAAAGCAGCAAAAATTGTGGTCATTCCTAAACAAAGAAAAGATCTTAGCAACTGGGCATCATACCATTCTATATCTTTAATTAATATGACTGTTAAAATCTATGCCAAGGTGCTGCAAACAGACTGAGTGTCATCTTGCCCAAATGTGTTCACCTGGGGTGGGTTTATTGCTGGCAGGCATCTATCTGGTAATGTCAGAAGAACTCTGCATTTCATCTATAGTGTTAATTTTAGCAATTCTTTTGTTGGATGTTGAGAAACCACTGACCTTTGTAATGGGAGAACCTCAGACAGATTTTGGTAAGGTTTAGTTTTGGAAACCAGTTTTCTACTCGTATACTTCAATCCCCTCCTTTTACTTTGTCTAGGGGTACAAGACAGGGTTGCCCCCCGTTGCTTGTTCTGTCAATGTAGTCATTTGCAATATATGTGAGAAACAGCCCCTTGGTTAAAGGCATCAAAATGTTTAAAACAGAAAGTAGTGTTATATGCTGACAATATCTTGTTATATTTGCAGGATCTAGAAGTGTAATTAAAAATTACAGAACAATTGATGTTGGAATTTGAGCCGTTATCAGGCATCAAAATAAACTATGATAAATAGGTGACAGTGGACGAGAAGCTGGATATGAGTCAGCAGTGTGCCCTTGTTGCCAAGAAGGCCAATGGCATTTTGGGATGTATAAGTAGGGGCATAGCGAGCAGATCGAGGGACGTGATCGTTCCCCTCTATTCGACACTGGTGAGGCCTCATCTGGAGTACTGTGTCCAGTTTTGGGCCCCACACTACAAGAAGGATGTGGATAAATTGGAAAGAGTCCAGCGAAGGGCAACAAAAATGATTAGGGGTCTAGAGCACATGACTTATGAGGAGAGGCTGAGGGAGCTGGGATTGTTTAGTCTGCAGAAGAGAAGAATGAGGGGGGATTTGATAGCTGCTTTCAACTACCTGAAAGGGGGTTCCAAAGAGGATGGCTCTAGACTGTTCTCAATGGTAGCAGATGACAGAACGAGGAGTAATGGTCTCAAGTTGCAATGGGGGAGGTTTAGATTGGATATTAGGAAAAACTTTTTCACTAAGAGGGTGGTGAAACACTGGAATGCGTTACCTAGGGAGGTGGTAGAATCTCCTTCCTTACAGGTTTTTAAGGTCAGGCTTGACAAAGCCCTGGCTGGGATGATTTAACTGGGACTTGGTCCTGCTTTGAGCAGGGGGTTGGACTAGATGACCTTCTGGGGTCCCTTCCAACCCTGATATTCTATGATTCTATGAAATCTGGAATTTTAGAAATTAATATTCCCTAAAGGGTCAAAACAAACTGTTGTCAGCTACATAAATTTAAATGGGTAAAGGAATCTTTAAAATTTTTAGGAATAAATATTATAGAGAAACAAACATCTTTTTAAAGCAAATTACCTTCCACTGTGGCATAAAATAATAAAAGATTTGGAGAAATGGAACAAATATGAAATTTCTTGGCTAGATAGTGTAGCCTCAGTAAGATGAATGTCCTCCCCAAGTTACTATTTTTTGTTTCAGTGCATCCCCCTACTGTTATCCCCGTCATGCCATTAAAAACAGAGCAAGATGCACTACTAAATTCATATGGGAACACTAAAGACAAAGGGTGAGTTCTGAAGTTCTGAGTAAGTCTGCAAAGTCTGGTGGACGAGCGTTCCCTAATTTGGCTTATTATTATTATGCATCACAATTAAAAGATACGATCAACCGGGTTAACAACAGGCCATCCAAACACTAGGTAAAGCTCAAATAAGACTGTAGCCAAAATACAGTTATTTATAGTAATTGTTGGGTTAAAAAGAAATTTAGATCACCAAAAATAAAAGCCACCCATCCAGCCCACCTTAGCTTTTTAAAATTCCTGTCGCCAAGCCCTCTCCCTTAGTTATTTTCATTAATAATCACGAATTTATCCCTAGGAAATATCAAAGTGATTATTCATTCTGGGTAAGGGCTGACATTCCTCAGTTTGGACAGCTGATGCTGGGTCCTGATTTAAGATCGTACCAAGAGATATGTAATAAAGTAAATAATAGAAAGATCCTGTATTTTCAGTATTTACAAGTCAAACACCTTATTGTGAAATCTGGATACAAGACGGCTCTATCTAGATCTTTAAGCACATCTGAGGAGTTGACCCAGTAGCAAGCTGGAACAGAAGATTTAATTTCTAAGATGTATACAATTTTGATTGACAAAGATATTGATAGGAAAACAACCCAGCTGAAAAAATAGGAGAGAGAGCTGGACAAAGAAATTGATCTAGATGAATGAGTCTCTATATGGGAAAGTGGATATATATTTTCAATTTGTGTAGCTCACAAAGAAAATTTTTACAAATTACTGAATAGTTGGTATTTGACTCTGGTTAGGATTCACTGTATTTTGCTACTAGGGAGGCACTCTGTTTGGAGGGGTTGCAGGGATAGGGGAACATACTTGCACATGTGGTGGTTGTGTCCATAAATTCGATGGTTTGCAGAAGAAATTATTAAAGAGATTAACTTTATAAGAAAAAGGCCAGCTTTCCAGAGATCCCCTGACCTGCTTACTTAATGCTCCCATAAAGGATCTACATTTTAAACAGACTTTATATTGCATATTATTGGAAAAATGTGACTTCTCCTATGGAATTCTGGTATAGTAAAATGTGGACTGTCCTTGTAATGGAAAAGCTTTCACACCAACTATGTACACAAGAGAAGTGCCAAAAAGAAGATCGGTATTCAGAAATGTGGTTACCCTTTTAACTTACTCAGAGAAGGAGGGCTCCCCAGCCAGCAAGCCAGCTCCTTTAGTCAGGTTCTATGAATATTAACCTGATCCTGAATAAGTAACAAGTAATGTACAATGTAGTATGTTAACATTTTATTGTAACTTTGCATTAATAGAAAGTTCAAACCCCAAGCAAACCCCAAACTTTGAGATACCGGACAAGAAAATTCTCCTTGATTCAATTGCCAAACATTGTCAGATCCCTAATAGTGATTACCATACTGTATCAAAGAATGCTGCAATGTGCAAGCTCACATTGCTTCATTTCAGCAAAAGAGTAAATATAAAAGGACAGCTCAACGTTGAAAAAAACCTTTTGTGTTTTTTTTGGGGCGGTAAATCTTCATTCCCTTGTGACTGTCCAAATTCTAATGTTTATATTTTTGTGTTATGACTCTCTCTCTTTCAAAGCATTCTTTGAATTTTATGTACCTTTAAGATTTTGTTCTTTTATTGTAGTTTTTATAAATATGATCCAGTTTGCTAATACAATAAAATGTGATTTTGGAAATTACTGTTTTCGCTTAAGGATAAACATACAATGTAAATTCTACAGCACTGAATATATTTAAGGGTCAGCATCATAGCCATTAAATTACAGAAATCCATATATTCTGCTCCTTTCTCTCAAAGGATAATCGCAATTGAGAACTAAAATTTAAAGTTTAATTTAAAAAGTTATACAAAGCCTAATCTTAATAGCTTGTTCCCCTGTAGTATGTGCAACTCAAACACAACAGCATTGTGCTAATTCATGAGAGCAAAGAAAGTGAAAATGAGTAGCCTATTTTCATTACCTAAACAGAGAGAAAAATTAAAAGAAACACTTACGATGAAAAATCAGATTATCAAAACCAAAGGAATTTCAACTAACACTGCAGGAAAGAAAACCTGGTTAAATATTTAAATATCTTGTTAACTAGTTATTCAGGACAATGCCATAGTTTCTTGTTCAGGTGCAGGACCAACCATCTCCTCATGAGGAGCTCAAAGATTAAGCCTTTGAAGCATACTCCAACTACTAATTTCTCAATACTCGAAACAGAAACTCAACAACTATACAATTCAGCCTTGACTTTTGAGGCTGCTTTTGAAGTGACAGGATGAACTCTGAGTAATATAAGTATATTATCTATCTTAACATCACTTTGCACATTTCAAAAGAGCTGCTGTAGACCATAATATTGGGTAAAAAGAGAACTGCTTAGCAAAGCAAACGTTTATTTCTTCTCCTGACACCAAGTGGATGCTGCTTCCATACATCCATGGTATTTGTTGTCTTTGTTGCCTTTGTTGCTAAACACTGAAACATGAAAGCAGAACTGAAGTATCAAAATATTTATTAGCCTGGACAATATTAAAACAACAGTGCTGGCTCTGCAGAGATCTCACTAACATTTATCCAACAAATGCTAATATTTTCAATTCTCCGCTAATTTTTCTCTTGATGATTGAAGGTGGTTTTCATTCAGCCTGAGCTGAAGCTGAGCAAGCCAGTCACAGTAGTTTAGGGATTTTCTAATACATGGTGCTGCTTTGGAACCCAAGAATGAGGGGAAAGCAATTTCCCACTGGTTTGTGAATAGCAAGCGCTACTGTTTTAAATCGAGAGGCTCCATTTTAAAGGTATTTCAGAACAGAAACATGCTCTGATCTCTTTAAACATACATTCAGCATCTTCAGTTATTATAATAAGGATATTAAAAAAGATTCAACCACTTGGGCAAAATCATTAATGCCAGATAAAGTTACCGTTGTAACAAACTATCATAACTCTTAGTTATAAAAGAAAAGTCACATAGACATGTATGAGGCAGAGAAGCAAAGTGAATCCTACTGCTTACTTGCTGCTCTCTGGTTTCCAGCCCAGGACAATGGTTACTACTTGATTCCTCCCCTCCAGATGATAGATGGATGTATCTTACTTAATGTGTGTAGCTTCCCTTCACACTATCTTACATATTAACACATAGGAATAGTGCACAATTCAGTTACGGCCACCAGAACTGGCTCTTAATTTGCACTGGATACATAGTCATTAAATGAGCTGCATTACAATTTGCATTTATTACATAGCGACTGTTTCATTGTTCTCTACCATATCTGATGTCCACATGAAGTGAATAATTGGTGTAAACACTTACTCGACGTAGTATGTTCCATATTGAGGGTCTTCTATTTTCTCCCAGCCATAAGGAAGCTCTGTAATTGGAACAGAAGAATGAACAAAATTCTGCACTATAGTGGAAAAGTATTTGAAAATGTCAACATTCATGTGAAAAAAAGATGAGTGGAGAGATTATGGACTGTATCAATATGAAAGCAATTTATATATTCCCATGAATTGAGTGCTTGCATTTCCCAGAGGGAAAATGGGCCCCCCTGTACTCACTGGTCCATTGGAGGAGGAGACTTGCATTTTAAAGAAAAAAATTAAGTTTTAACAAGCTTCAAAGTGAAGCACAAAAATATCTTAAGTAACAAAAGGAAGAAGAGAAAAATAAAGGTCTCATTTTATTAGACTAAGCCAATTATAAATAACCAGTTTCATCTGTGAAGTTTTGTTTTTAACTCCCCAATCTGTAACTATATGATAGCACTGTCTATGGCTGACCCATAGCGTGGAAAGGAGATATTGACGTTTTTCCCAAAAAAGCACTTTCAAACCATCTCAGCCCTGAATTGTGGGACCATTCTATTCCAGTCATGTTGTGCTTCCAGAAACCTCTGCCAAGGGACCTAAATTCTGACCTGCAACCCCCTCGTTATTCCAATTTTACACACACATCCCCTTAACACCAATGCATTTCAAGCCAGACCTGCAACATTCCAGTCAGTCTCCCCACCTAGCTCTCCCAATGCACCGTAGTCCTGACCTGCATCCTTGCTACTTTACATCTAGGCTCCTGAATCAGAATCAAAGAGGCAGTAC
Source organism: Chelonia mydas (assembly GCF_015237465.2). Lineage (NCBI taxonomy): Eukaryota > Metazoa > Chordata > Testudines > Cheloniidae > Chelonia > Chelonia mydas. The sequence continues at coordinate 1,578,729 of NC_051261.2, forward strand.
AGTGGAGACAAGGACAAGTGAAGACTGAAAAGACATCACCCCAAACTCATTTCCATTTGTGTTTGTTATCGTTTGAATCCAAGTCTCCAGAGCAACAAATCTGGAGGGAAATTAATGATCCCATATTCTGAAAATGGTGTGCAAAATGCAATTAAATCTTTACAAAATAAACATTCATACTGAAACAGCATAAAAAAAAATCAGAAAGCTCCCTCGTTTCTGAACTAAATTCAAATTCTTGTAGGACAGGTGCTAGAATCAGAGCATTACTGGTTGAATGCAACAAGCTGTCACCACAGAGGCCTGATTGCTATAGCTTTGCTACTCTAATTTGAGCATAGAGATGTAAATATGGAAACGCTGTTTGAAAAGGAGCTTGGTGTGAAAGTTAAGACAAAATGGAAATATTGTTCCATTTGGAACACAAATTGCCTTTTATTTTTCTTTCAGACGTCTGGATTGTTTTGAAGGGTAAGATTTCTGTGTAATTATTTTGTTTGTTGTTTGTGGCTTCCCCAGGCTTGAAGGTAACAGGAATTTTCTTAGCATGTGGCAGCATGTTACCAATTATGAGTATCAGTACAGCTCAGCGGAACTTGACAAATGCCCCAGAGGGACTATTTGTTTAAGTGCTGTTCATTAGGATGTCCTGCATCTTTCTCTTTAAAATGCCTTTTTTTATCCCATCCTCTCCCACTGGTGGGCTTCACATACGTTTAATAAAGCAGCAGTATGAGGCAGTGGCTCAAACTGGCTTCATTAAGAATAGATTTAGGAGAATAAGAGGCTGTTTTCAGTCTTGCCTCAGTGCCTATTGACTCTTGTAACACGGGAGATGTTTGCTGCAGAGACTGCTTCTCTGTACATTTTTATTTTATTGGCTGGCTACACTGCACTACTGCCTTGCAAGCGTCTGCAGGATTTGCCTGTAGGCTGATTACCACCAACATTCTCACAGATCGGATTCACAGTGTGAAGTCTTGGTGCAAGAGGTGAACAGAAACAAATGCAAGTCAGTTCCTATACTCTCCCCAAAAAAATCATAAATTGTGACGGAGGGCAACCCTTAGTTACCTACTGCCAACCACCCCATCAGTTCCCTGCATTGTCCCATATTAGAGAAGACAGTGAATATGCATTATTTTTAAAAAGCCAGTTGGGGTGCAAGAAAACTGAAAAGTAAGACTAGAAGTGTCTTGGATTTAGTATGGAAAATATTGTACTGAAGTAATTAAGGGTCCATATTAAAATGGAAAGAATGTATCCCTGCTACTGCACTCTCTTAAGGAAATGGGAATCTGGATGGAAGGAAGTTAGTTCAAGATTCTGCTAGTGACAACTATGGTCTGAATGCTGATACAGTTTTGGTACTAGCCTCTCTCTTTAAAGCCCTGAATGGGCTAGACCAGAGGTGGACAAGCCCCCAACCCTGCTCCCTGGCTGGAGCACCGGAACGGGGCAAGCCCCAGACTCCACTTCCTGGCAGGAGCTTGAGAGCCGGATTAAAATGTCTGAAGGGCCGGATGCAGCCCCCGGGCCGTAGTTTGCCCATCCTTGGGATAGACCAACATTACTTCACAGACAAATTCATTCTGTCTGACTCACCATGGCAGCTGCGATTAATGGGAATGCTACAGATAATGATACACACAGGGGTCAGGATTAGAGCGTTCTTGTTTGAGAATCATTAGCTATGGAAATTCTGTATCACTGGGGAACAGGCTGAGTCCAAGCATTGCCACACACAGGACAAAAATCTCAGACTCCTCCTTCCCCTAACAGTGACTGCAGAACAACAAGGCATCCTTCCGTGGAACTAAAGCACCAGTTGCTAGCCACATTATTTCAACAACACATTCCCAACAGCAATGAATCATTACTAACAAAATTAGGTAGCTAGTTTGGTACTGCAGCTTGGCATTTACCTCTTTTCTATTTAACTGATAGGATTTTGCTTGAAGAAAAAGCATGACTGACAAGCACTTTAACTATGGAACCCTGCTTAGATTATGATCCTCAAACATCTCTGTCACTCTGTGAAGCAGTAAAATTCTGTCAGTGTTCACCCCCTTTAAGCTTTATTTAGTGAAGGTTTAAGCTCTGCCATCATTGGGAGACATGAGACAGCTTAGGCAAAATGAATTCTCCAGGGCACTTCCACATATCAGGGACTCGCACTTCTGTTGAAAAATTATCCACATGAAACCAGACAAACAGGGAAATGTTAAAGTCAAATTAATTTAGACAGGATTCAGATGCCAGAGGGATAGGAGAGGATTGTGAGGATTTCTTTAAAAATCTTATCGTATTTTCTAGTATCTAAAAAGAGGCTAATTATTTTCAAACTTGCTAATACAGATGCCTATCTTGATTATAAACTATAATATACTTTAGGGCTCCCTCCTAAATGGAAATAAGACGACACTGATGCTTAAAACGTGCAACTGCTTCAGAGATTTTAAATACTCCTACAATAAAGCCACCTATTGTAGCTTGGTTTATGCCTCCTGCACCTGGCCCAATTAAGGGTCAATTCATATGAAGTCCAAAGGCTCTTCCATCCCTTCACTTTGGGACTACCACTTATCTTAGAAGTTCTCGTAGTCTAGAATCCTGTCTCTAACAATGACCAATAGCAGAAGGTTCAGAGGATGGTACAGAAATCTCTTACTAGACAATGAAGTTTCTTCCTAAACTTAGTTAGGGGTTGCTTATGCTTTAAAGCATGAGTATTTATATCTCTTCTAAAAAAATTCTATCTAATGTAATTGGATCTTCTCATTCATACAAATGTCCAATTCTTGTAAAAATTTTATTAAGATTTTGGCCCCAATAATCTTTAGTGGCAATGAGTTTTTCATGGGTTAATTATACATTGTATTTACCTTTATCGCCTTTAAATCTGCTACGTTCAATTTAATTCAAAGTGCCCTTGTTCTTGTATTATGACAGTGGGTAAAAGGGAGCACCTGATTTGCCTTTTGTTTACTGTTTGTTATTTTGTACACTTATTGTATCCCTAATTTTTTCCACCTTGTCCTCAAAAGCTTTTCCATTATTCTAATAAAATTTCACTTCTTTCTCTCAACCAGAAACTGAACAGAGTATTTCAGGTGAGAGCCTACTACTGATATAAAGTGACAAGGCAGTACTTTCAGTATTATATTGTAGCCCATCATCTATGCATTCTGGTATTTAGGGGCTTTTCCCTTGCACATTTGAACAATGGTGTTCACTGAGCTGTCTACAAAGATGCCCAGGTCTTTCCCCTCAGTGGTTACAGTGAATTTAGAATCAAGTAATGTGTCATTCTGCTCTCCAGAATTTGTGTGTATCCACAATTCACTTAAACTCCATTGTCCCAGTGAAAATATGCTGAAGCCACTCTCAAGCCCAGTCATTCTACCACTGCTGCCAAGCCATAGGCACTTAACTCCATACCCTAATGGTTTCAAAATAATGTAGAAAGAATACAAATTATAAACTTCAGGCAGAAACTTCTGTCTTGGCAATGATAGATCTTATCGAATTGTAAAGAACCCTGGAAGTGACTCCATAAGGGACATCTGACAGTCACAAACAGCATTATCCGAAGATCCCCAAATGACTTAATTCTCCCATCAGTGCAGAGAACATTCTTAGGAACAACCCAGATCTCCCTGAAGTTGAACTTGATATAAAATATGTAATATGCATAAGGAAAAGACTTTCCAAAGTGCTTAAGGATTCATTACTACCACATCCCACAGAAAGTCCCTTCATGAATCAAGTCAAAGTAACTAGACAGCCAGTTCCACAGGCCTCGGGACTAGTTTTGGTTGGTAAACAAGCAAATACGTCCCATTTTTTATTAGGAATTCTATTTGGTTTCAGATGAACTTGACCTTGAAACAAGAGCATAAGTAAACGCCTATTCCAGGTTGCATTTGAAGGTAAAATTGATCTGTCTGGTTAGTCCCAAATGGCAAAGAAGAAATGAAGTCTTTGAAACAAAACTCCTAACCAGAGCCATACTTTGTGCGTTCATAAGCTCTACTGATAACATGCTAATTGGACACCATTTGAGTCTGGTTTTCAAGTAGGAAAAACAACATCCAAACATGCATTACATATAGCAGACAGACAGAATTCTGAACATCTCACCTCCATCCTCACAGTCTTCAGGAGCTTTGGCTTTCTTACAGAGCCGAGGATCAAGCCAAGTGGTTGTCTTGGTGTTATGACTGTGGAATATAGGACAACCCAATCAGGAGCAGAAAAACAGCAGGAGATAAAGGGAGAGACACGAAAAAGACTCCCAAGGAAGGGATTTAACCTATTATACTTAGCACTTCTCTTCATAAGTTTCCTTCCACGTGCAAATCTTTGCCTCTAGATCAGCGTACCTGCTATTCTCACCTCTGTCACATCAAAAATGCGACCTAGGAAAGGCACCACTTAAATATAACTATTAACATACTCGAGACTTTTCTGTACCACTGGGACATGGGAGGTTACAGCAGTGCAAACGTTTCTGAGCAGTAAAAAATATTTCAAAGGTATGTATTCACAGCCACAGTTTCACTCTAAAAGTAGCAGGTTTTTTGGGAGTGAGGTAAGTCGAGGTTTCATCTATCAAAAAATATTGGACATCTCAATAGTCAATGCAACTTGTGCCTGGAGCTGAATTCAGCGGCTCTGCAGAACTGTGTAGACGTATATATAAATAGAGAACAAACAGAACCAATGAAATAAGAGCACACTAAATACACCTGTCCCTTTTGGTTCTCATCAGGACAGACCCAAAATACATACTTTCTCCTTAGCTGGTTTTAAAAATTTAATTATGAGAAATAGATATTAAAAAGCACAAATCTTTTCCTAAGATGTTTGACACCACCTCGAAAATAGGTTGATCATGAAAAGAGCCATGGGAAAAGTAATGGAGAAAAACTGATAAGACCTAAAAAAACATCTTATAGCTGTTAAAAAGTTAATACAACCTAAGTATTCCAGAAAACAGATATTTTAAGAAGTCACAATATGAATGTAGATGTAAAGGCCGCTACCACTCTGAATCAAACCACATAAGAATTTGCTAGTGAGTTTGCAAGATTAGTGATTTTGCTCTTCCATGACAAGAAGTACTTATCATTGCACTGCAGGAACATATGGTACATGTTAACTCTGAGATAACAGTAACATAACTGAGCAGAGTTATCCAGAAACCATACTTTATCTCAGGTCTATTGACGCTGTGATTATAAACCCTTTACTCAGGGATTTCTAACTCTGCCCTATACATATGCATTAGGCAGCACAGTCTCAGCATAAAGTTCTTCTCCATCCAATATTTTTTTCCGTCTACAAAGTATGACAAACCCTTTCGTACACTTACCATTGAAGCTACTACAAAAAATCATTCTGAGGATAGATATTTTTCACCTTGGGGGAAAAAACCCTTAACTTTTGCCTGTGCTTAGCCGTCAGTGTAGTCTGATGCTTTACAATTCATGAAACAGACTATTACACATTCTAGTAGCTGCTTTTCACATTCCATTTCATACCAGAGATCACAGGCAGAACAGAGAGAATAAGGGAAATCCCATGAATTACAATGAAAGTTTGCATAGTAAAAGTACACATAAAATTAGACCCTTATCCAGTTAATAACACAGAACCTGAGCTTTGCATTCTGTGATACAGAATTCACATCATAAATAAGTTAACTGACTTTGTAGATGGAACCATTGTGCTTTTCCACCTAATTTATTCAGACACAAAACACTATCCTACTAATAGCATTTACATGGATTCTTTCCCCATCTACATTTTCCCCATGAAAATAAACACGACACTGAAGTCCCTATATATGGTAGCTAAGATAGCTGTGAAAGCATCCATCTATGAAGACTGATAGGAAGGAAAAGCTACTTGGATGAAAATGCTGGAGACACCAAATAGGGATACTGTGATACAGATATATATGAAAATAAAATTCCTGAAGCTTATTCCTCAAATCAACATCACTGTCCTCTCTAAGCGACATTGTTATAATCTTCACAGGAAACACTATGAAATCAAACACACAAAACTGGCAACATTTGGTGAGGATCACTGAGTGAGAACAGATTGCGACTTCAAAACCAGAAGATTATATTTTCGTGCAAAGACATCAGGAATAAAAAGTGGGTAGGGAGGAAGATATATAAAAATCAGCAGAACTATCTCGAGAGACTGTGACTAGAGACTCTCAGTGCTCATGCATCTCAGGAAGATACATTAAATCTATAAAGATACAAACTTCTACTCACTCTATGAAGTAGACCATGCCTGTGTCTGTGTAGGCCATCTCCCAGTTCTTGGGTAGAGGCTCTAGGCTCTCATCCCTTGACAAGTAATTTCTGAAATCCATGGAGCTGCTTGTCTGGTTGTAACTAGGAACAGGCTTCATCCAGTCAGAAGAATCTGAATGTCTCTCTTTGTTTTCTGAAGTTGTTTAAAGGAAAGTGTTACGGTTAAGATTTTCATGCTGCTTTGCTCACAAAGAACCACCCCTTTTGCTCTCAGTATGAGAGAATGCCGAACACCACTGTATTTTATCGGTATTTTTCGACTACATTTTTTTCTGCTGTGAACTTTAAAAAATTGAAGTGAACACACTGAGTTCTGTTCTTCCCTTGCCAAACAGCATTAACCTCATACTTGTCTGAGCCTAGGCTGAAAAAAACAACACTGGAACACATCTAGGTAGACGACTTACTGCATTTCCTATCAAAGAGAACAGCATTAGAGAATTCACACCATCATTCCTCTCAGTGTATCAAGACCCAACTATCGAGACCACAACCACAGTGAGTGATATGAGGAAAACAACAGTGCACCAGGTTGTAAATAGTGGGAATTTAAGCACTTCAGTTTAGAAACCATTGCCAATAACCTCAGTTTTAAGATTCTGTATTTGTGACAAATTAAAATGGACTGCAGCCAGATCACCTACGCTCTTATTCTTTCAGCTCTGAAGGTAAACAATACTGGGCCAGATCCATACTTGAATGGGTGACTTACAAGAAATGCCTAGATGCAGCATAATTTGCATATTTAATGTGCTGGTTGTCCCTCTTTTGAGATAATAAAAATATTAAAAAGAATAGGATCTCAGACTAATCTTTGCAACATCCCACTGGACACTTTGTTCCAGTTTCAATGCATTGTTCTTCATTATCACTTGCTCTGCACATTCCTTCACCTAGTTTTCGGATCATGTGACAGTGCTTTTACCCAAGTTAATCTGAAAATTTCAGAGTGACAATTTGATTGATTAAAATCTTGACTGCAGTCAGGAATTTCTCCCCTTGTAACTGACCTGCACCTCCACTGCCATTAACTGCTTCCTTCTCTTCCTCCTCTTCCTCCTCAGGGAGAGAGCTATCCATTCTTTGCATCTTGCTGACCGAAGTGGTTCTTTTTCTCTGGGATTCTGCATCAAAATCATTGTCAAAAAGAACCTGATCCACTGGGTCTGGCTGAAAGGGACTGGGCTCTGCTGGAGGCTTTGGAGTACCATAGAAATTACCTGTCATTAAGAAACAGATGGTACAAAACAGAAGCAGTGATATCTGGTAAAGATCTCTACAATCACAGGAATGGCTCAAGTCACAGTACATATTCTACTGCCACAGTAACAGTTTTGTGAAATACCTGAATGAAAAGGTAATTTACTACACTACTTAAGACATCAGCATTATCAGTAACTGGTGAATGCTCAAAAACTGGAATTTACAGCTACACTGTATTTCTGCAAAGCTGTCATTGTACATCTGGGTATAATGCATTTAATTCCAAAGTGGTTGCCCTACACAGGTTTCCAAATCTAGAGACTGATTTGTTATTTTATCTTGCATTCACTAATGCTCCAGAATGAGATTTATAGCAGAGCTTGGTAGCAGTAAAGTAGAGGATTACCTTGACAATCAAAATAATTTCTGTTCTAATGTACAGCAAATATATATAGTAATTAACTAATCTGGAGTAACCTGCAGCCTGTAAGCAGGTTGAAGCTAAAAAGAAATTAATTTTATGCTGAAAAGCAAAATATCTATTTGCACAAAAGCAATTTTAAAAAATGATTTCTTAGAGCTGTAATCCTATGTTTTCAGCTGATAATTTTCTTACCTAATAAAGCTATTAATAAATCAATGCAATACTGAATTATACCTGAGAAAACTGAAAACATTTTGATTCTAATATGTTGTATAAGTTCAAAGGATCAGCATTTTTTCCCAATAAAATAAACGCTCAAACAGAATTTAAATAACTGGTTTTCTCCTCTTAATCAATCATGTGATTTTAATTAGGGAGTGGAGCACAGAGCTTAGCAGGACTCCTGCTGGGTTAACATTTGGTAGATAGATTTTGTTTTGACTGCATAAAATATTAAATAAAATCCCCTATATTCAAATACCATTAAGGATGAGGCTTCAACTGAAAATGGGAGTTAAGGTGAAAGCTTCGGGTTAGCCTGGCTTGTTAAAGTCTAGTTGGTGAGGGGATCTCCAGATGCTGGGCAATTGTGCATACTGTATGTGCTGCAAAACCATGGCACAATCAAAAGAGCTTGGCTTAGAGAGCCTCTCAAAGAATGTCCTTCTTTTGGTTATTTTAACAGTAATATACCTTTTCATTTATTTTATTTTTCATATTAGTGAAGAATTAAATCTCAAGAAAATGTCCAATAAATCATAATAGTTCTTTACAAGTTTCATCATCTTTTACACAGAAAAGGTTTTATACAATTTCTAGAATGTATTTACTCTTGAAGAAGCTTTAGTCACTGAAGTAATCACTTGAAATTTACATAATCTATATTAATACAGATATTTCTAGTGGAAATTTTTATGCATAAAAATAGCCTTTTTACTTTACTTTTCATATGCATATATACATACACACACACGCGCGCGCGCACGCCAGATTTTTTTTGAAAAAAAATATTTGAGTTAAGGGTACCTAAACAAGGATGTTTTAAATCTATTGTAAAAACAAATTTTACAAACTAATATATATCTATATTTTTAAAATACATTGCTCCTGATTAGAAACCTTCAACACCAGGTTTCAATCCAGAAGAAAAATTTAAGAGGAGCCAGGTTATGATGTTATATAAAAAAGGGTTTACATCTGAGACCTTGATTTAGCTACTGTAGCCATCGTCTTTAAAAACAGAGCCCATGCCTGTCTGGTCCTTGAGCAAAAGGATATTAACCATATCACCCCTATACTTTAGTTAGTTCTATGCCTAGTTAAATACTTTAGGAAGATGAAAAGTATTAATGGACCTAGTCAGTGACTGAGGATTCCTGCTCAGGATGGAAACAGGAAAATTAACTTTAGTAACTCATACCGAAAGAGAAAAGCCTTGTCTGACCCGCATAAGGTCATAATTATTCAGCTACAGTTTAACAAATATTAGAACATATTTCTAATGCTAACTGCTTCCCGTGGCCCTATGTTTAGAACAGTTTTCAACCATAACCACTCACACACAGGCAGCCACTTAAGATATGTCAACATCACAAATTAGTGTGTTATTGTAACAGTAGATAGGCCTACCATTGCTAGCTTTAATCTCGCTAGTGCAGGTAACAACAGTAGTGATGACATGGAGGCATGGGCTTCAGAACAGTACAAGTCCACTGTGGAACTGTGGGGCATACTCACTTTGCTGGCCTATGCTGGGAACCATACTGCCATGTTTTCACTGTTATTGTTACCTGCACTGGTTAGATTAAAGCTAGCACACATGTCTACTCGCACTACAATTACTCCTTCCTTCCTAGCTTTAGATACCCAGACAGGCTGAATATTCCTAGTTCCCTAGTACGAACAGAGATACAATGGAGAGAGAAGACCCAAACAGCAACCACAGCAGCAGACTAACTGTGATGGCCTGAAGTGTAAAAGCAAAAAAAACAAAACCCAGAAGAACAGGGTAGCAGGCAGGGAAGAGGCCTCAGGAGAAAGTGGGAGAGTGCAGAGAAAGATCCCTGGCAGTACAATGCGTGTGCACAGGAGAAGGAAAGGAAACCACGTAGTAGCTTGAAGGGCCAATGGGGCGAACCACACTAGGCTTTTCTTGCTGCAATACACACAAACTACAATTAAAAGGGAAAATGAGGACACAACTAAGATTGCAGATATTTTATACAATATAATTAAAGAGATGGTATATCCAAATGGGGAAGAATTTACAATTACAAGTACAAAGGTGTGATGGTAATTAAAGGATTTAGCTTGCTCGGACAATTTCCTAATTCAGGCTTTGATTACGTAATCTGTTTTGTGTAGTTGTTGACTAGAGCTCCGATGAAGTGAGCTGTAGCTCACGAAAGCTTATGCTCAAATAAATTTGTTAGTCTCTAAGGTGCCACAAGTACTCCTTTTCTTTTTGCAAATACAGACTAACACGGCTGCTACTCTGAAAAAAGATCATGTGTGTTTCCACAGCTATTTAATTAAGAAGAGGATGGATCATATGGAAAGGCTGTGATTTGTACTTTTCTACCAAAAGCAGCAATATTGTGTATGCATGTCTATACATGTTTTAGTCCTGAGGGAATTCTGTGCCAAAAAATTAAAAATTCTGCACAATATTTTAAAATTCTGCAAATTATATTTGTCAATAAATAAATGTGGCTCCAGCATGGCAGTGGGGAGCACAGGCCATTGGCTGCACTGAGGTGGGAGATGACCCTGAAGCCCCCACCTCTCCTGGTACAGAGACTTGGCAGTGAGGCTGCACCAGACCCTGACACAGTACAATGGCTGAGCCTGCCCCAGAAACACCCCGGGGCCCTGCCCCTCTGCACCAGGTGCACCATGTGTGGGTGGGCAGGCTCAGTCCAGCAGGATCCAAGTGTGGGGGGCATCCGATGCTGGTGGCTCAGTGGGGGATCTGGATGCACAGGGGCTCGTTGGCAGGGTTCCGGAGCAGGGGCAATGGGACTCTGCAGGGGATCCAGGTGAAGGTGGTTGGGGCTCAGGAGGAGGAGGCTGGGTATGGGGAGATGGGCTCAAGCAGGAGGGTCAGGTTGTGGGGGGCCCAGGTGCTGGGGGTCCAGGTGCAGCTGGCTGGGATTCAATGGGGTGGGGGGCTCGAAAGGGTCCAGGCACTGGGGGGTAAGGGCTTGTCAAGGTGAGGGTTCAATGGGCCTGCTTAACAGGGGAGCCCCAGCTGCTGCCGAGGGGATGCTGCATGCTGGGCTCCCGCTTCCCCCCCGCGATTCCCCTATCCCCTTTTCTTCTCCATCCCCCTCCCCTCTCTCCCACATTCCCCTCCCCCAGCCCTATTCCACACACCTGCTTCCTTCTCCACTGCCTCTTCCCTCATTTCCCCACCCCTCCTTACCCAGCCCCACCGCGGGAACTGTTGTGCAGAACAGAAAACAGGAAGGCTCCCAGCACACAGCAGGGGAGCATGACTGGCACTGGGACCCAGGAGGTGGTGTTCAGCTGCAGCCAGTGGAGCAGTGACACAGCCTCCTTCAGCTGGGCAGCTCTGAGCTTGCAGAATGAGTGGGGGCAGTGACTTGTAACCCCGTGCCCCCCCCCATGCCTGTTTGGAGGAGGGCAATCCTCCCCAAAACTGCGCCCATGGTCGCCCCCCACCACGCGACTTCCCTTTGCTTCCCTGCCGTTTTTTGCAGGGAAACGCAGGAAATCTGCAGGGGGGCCATTTTCCGCGGGTGCGCAGTCCCGCAGAATCCCCCCAGGAGTAATGTTTATAATATATTCAGATCCAGGTTGGCTGACACTCAGATAATGTTTCAGCGATCTGAAACACTTGAAGTCATAATTACGACGAGTGAAATCAAGTGCTGGGACATGCCTTCTCTGGGTGCACCCCTGGCTGCGGGAAGGGCACCAATGTCGAGCGGGGCTGCCTGCCACCTGCATGCCAAGGCTTTCTGCAGAGACATGGGGTGCTCAGTGCCCATGAGGCTGCACCATACCTCTCCCTGTGCTGTCTGGGGGGCCCAGGCTCTGTGCTTCCCAGCACTTCCTTCCCTGCATGCAGTCCCCTGGTAGGGAGTGGCCTGGAGACTGCAGGGAGAGGTACTGTGCAACTCCAGCATCCAGGTTGCAGCCCACTCCCTGTTAATGCCCTGCCCATAGCCTCCCCTTCTGGCCTGCAGACCCTTACGTCCTGTGTGGTCCCCGTGTGCAGGCAGGTTTGCCCAGCTGCAGCCCGAAAAGGAAGCGCTGGGACGGATGGCCTGAGTACTCACTGCAGGCAGGTTTGCAGGGCTGCAGCCAAAACAGGCAGGCCCCAGCACTTCCTTCCCTGACTGCACGTGCACAAACCAACCTGCAGGTGGGGCCCTTCTTTAAAAAAGTTGCTCCTAAGCAGCACAGTGTTGCAACTATTCAAACCACATTAACACTGATGTGAGCAGGATGGGATCGGTTCACAGCAACGTGTTGCCATTAACTGGAAGTTGATAGTACCAGGATTGCTATTAACCGGCATCTATTGTATTTACATTTTAATTCAAAAGAGTCGGGCGTTAGTGATGAAAGCTAAAAATCATATATTTAGAGAAACATCCTCATCTGACAAAAGAACAGGAGGACTTGTGGCACCTTAGAGACTCACCAATTTATTTGAGCATCAGCTTTCGTGAGCTACAGCTCACTTCATCGGCTGTGGCCACTGAATGCATCCAATGAAGTGAGCTGTAGCTCACAAAAGCTGATGCTCAAATTAATTGGTGAGTCTCTAAGGTGCCACAAGTCCTCCTTTTCTTTTTGCAGATACAGCTGCTACTCTGAAACCTATCCCTATCTGAGAGACTTTCATTAAAAATTACCAAACACACCCAAAACCACTACAACAGTAATGAAAATAAAGCCAATGACTAACTGGGATAGCTTCTAGCAAATATTATGGCTATTCTAAAATACTAAAAGGAGAAAGACGACAAAAGTAGAAAACTTTGGAATAATTTATAATATATGTAATAACTCTTAAGCAAGAAATTAAAACTACAGAAAACTTTTCACACAAAACCCAGAACTATGACCACAAATATATTTAAAGCAAATGTCAACCAAACATACATAAAAGTTTTTAGGATGACTCTGAAAAGCACAATGATATTAAAAAAGCACCAGGTGTTAAAGTGAACAGAACACGTCAGGACACATGGGTTCTAATACTGGGTCACTGTCTCACAGCATGAGCCGGGACAAGACAACCACTTTGTTCCATAGTTATCCCATCTATACAATGGAGATAATACTGCTTCCCTACCCTTGCAAAGCACTATTACGCCTCACAAGTACACGGATCCAAATTTAGGACCTGTCTACACTAAAAATACTGCAGCGGCACAGTTGCACCACTGTAGCGCTCCAGTGAAGTTGCTACCTATGCCAACGCGGGGCTTCTCCCATCGGCGTAGGTTCTCCACCCCCCTGAGAAGTGGTATCTACGTCAACAGGAGAAGCCCTCCCATCGACACAGCGCAGTCTACACCAGGAGTTAGATCAGTATAACTATGTCGCTCAGGGCTGTGGATTTTCCACACCTCTGAGTGATGTAGTTATATCGACATAAGTTGCTAATTTAGACCAAGCCCAAGACAAAAAGACTGGACACTAACACCATGAAATTCTTCCAGGTCTTTATTCCCATTCTTATAAAAGACTGTGGGTACATGTGTTCAAATTCTGTAACATACCATCATATGTTCCACTTTCTAGCAAGGCTCCACTTTCTTCCAATGCTTTAAACTGTTCAACAGGAATGAAATTATAGTCCACCCCTGGGACCTCCCCATCCCTGGGAGCCCTTGTAGTGCCTGAAAAGACAGAGAAGAAACTGTTGTATAGTTGTCTAGTGCTGTTGGCTTACAAAATACTCTCTCTTGCAGAATTCAACATAAAAAGAAACAGTGGTTATTTGAAGCTTTGCACAGCTACAGTGCCACTCTGGCAAGATAAGGTTCAGAACATTCTCATGAAAGTGAACATTGGAGTATGTGAAACTAGGTCAATAAATTATGTAGGAATAAGAAAGGATATTTTAACAAGAAATGGAAGCCCTCATGAATTTATCATATCTACTGTTATGAAGGGCATACAAAAAGGAATTTTGATACCAGAGTTTAAACTTCCTAAGAATTAACATTCAAATCCCAATACAGCAGGACCTTGATTTTATGAATGTCAATCTTATGACTAACCAGTTATATGAATCCCGTTTCCCAACTGGAAAATAATGAATCAATCACATGTCTAAAAAGTGATGTCTAGGAAAAAGAAGTCAACATCACTTCACATTCCGATGCCTTCAAACATTGGGAATCGCTTTGCAGTGGTTTGAAGGACAAGAAAGCGATGCAGTACATCCATACTGCAACTTACCTCTGGTAATCCTGATATGTTCAATCTTAAGAACTTCTCGGTGTTATGAACTCCTCAGTCCCCAACTTTCATTAATATGGCAACAACTCTGAACACTTGCTATATTATGGTTTGCAGTGAACAAAGACTCATCAATATACATAATTATAATCCATTTATATAATAGTCAAAATTCAATCTGAACAAACAAAGCAAAGAAGTTTACAATTCCGCGCTTCTATTATTCAGGTTACAATGGCACCTGCACCACAAGCCCCCATCTTAAGATTTCATTATTAAAATACAAACAATTGCTCACTGCTCTGAGTTATTTTAGGGATGTAAGTTATATATATTCCTAACATTTTTATGATCATAGCTATTTTTCTGGACAAGTCATACAAATCCATAAAGGAACTACTCCCCAACTATCTGATGCTTTTTGCTTCCTATAAAACTCAAACAGCATGGAATAGCTTTGGTGTTTTTTTAAATCGTATCAAATTACGAAAACAGGGCAAATTTCATCCTGCTGAGATTGGCCTTTCAAGGGTCTCTCTAGCACCTAATGGGGCTGTGCAGCAGAAGTTGCAAGCGGAGAGGCTTCACAGAAGGACCTCTGCACTCTCTGCATGCTGTGAAGGGGTATCTAGACCATCATCTGGCTTCTCATAGGCCACTACAGAGAATGGCAAGGGGTGGCCATATCTTTGTGGCCAGCCGCCTTAGCGCTCCACACAAATGGTGCAGAGGAATGAAGACTATAGTTCCAGCATACAGGATAAATAGTAGCCATTTTAGAAAGGAGAGTTGCACTGTAGCCTAGTGGCCTGAACCTAAGTTGAGGGTAGATTTTTCTCTCAGCTCACGTTCCTTTCACCAACATAAAGCCAGATGGCAAGCAGGACCGGCTCGAGGCACCAGCAAAGCGGGCATGTGCTGAGGGCAGCACGTTTCCGGGATGGCATTCCGGCCATCCTTTTTTTTTCAGGGCAGTTGCGCTCTTGGAGCTGAGCCACTTAGATGGGGAGAGGGCGCTGTGCCCCCGGCCGCATTGGGAAGGGGAAGCCCCAGCCCTGGAATACCAAGCTGCCAGGCTCCAGGCGCTAGCTGGGGAGCGGGAGCTGAGCCGCCTCATCTGCGTACTGGCTCCTGCGCTGCCTTGTGCCACCCCTTAGCTCAGGGCTTCTCGGCGCGGTCGGGCAGGGGAGGAGGGAAAGCCCCTGCAGGCGCTGGGAGAAAGTGACATCACTCCCTCTGCTTCCAGCACTGCTGAGAGCCCCAGCCCCACCCCCACCTGAGCTGGGGGGCAGCAAATCTTTTGCTTGGGGGACAAAAAACCTAGAGCTGGCCCTGATTGGAAAGGGTTTTTTAATGCAGGTGAAGCAAATTTCATCCTATCAGTGTCACTTCCAAACAAACTATAAAAAGTTTAATTTCCAGTCTATACAAATTATTGTAATTACTGAATAAATAATATACATACAACTTGATAGTTACAATAGAAACAAAATGAATTTCATCTGGCAACTTGTCAGATGATTGCAGGTTATGAACTGTCTTGGACAATAGTTAATTTTACATCCATTTCATGCTCTTTAGAATTTTGATAATCTGCTAGCAAATGGATGAGTGAAAAACAGCAGCAAATATACACTAGTTCTAATTTTTCTCTCACTGTGATCTTTAGATCTTTGTTATAATTGCTAATGGTGACAAGTTTACATACAATGAAAGCCATAGGAATGGTAGTCAATGAATCCAAAACATCTCCGGTACTTCTACAAGTAGTACAAGGTTCTTTTAATTAACTCTTCCTTCAGAGAGTGTGCTAATGGGTGATTTATTTACCTGCTAAATCAAGTCCAGAATCCTGTTAGTTATGTAAAACTTCCTACTTTCCTAGGAATGGAGTCTCCTGACAAAACATGAGGAAATAGACCTCTATCTTGCTTTTTAGTTACAGGGTTACACACAACCTTTACGTCATTTGAAGCTCACGAAAGCTTATGCTCAAATAAATTGGTTAGTCTCTAAGGTGCCACAAGTACTCCTTTTCTTTTTGCGAATACAGACTAACACAGCTGTTACTCTGAAACCTGTCATTTGAAACTGTGACTTTGGCAACAAGCATATGCTTTTTCATATCACACTGTACATGGGATACCTGACAAACTTAATTTCTAATGAATCTAGAACAGTTTTAAATATTAGTCATGATGAAAACTTTTTGACTTTCATTACGTGTTTTGACATGTATCTTAACTGCATCTATTAAATGAAAAAGGCTTTTGATCTTATACTGAGGGTAGAAAGTGGAAATATCTTAAGAATAAAGGCAAATGGACTTCTTTTTTTCAAGTCACTAATCCATCCAAAACATTCAAATTGTTTAAAGTTATCATGTTTCAATGTGAAAAATACAATCAATTGACAATAGCTTCTGCACTTCAGTATTAGATCACTTTGTCAAGAATTCCATTAGATTTAAATTTTCTAATGTGGCAAAGATGAAATAAAATAATCACTTTGCTTTTGTGCCTATATGACAAATATTGATATGAAACATTCATAAGCCTTCGATCCCCACCCCCAATAAATTACCTCTGTATATGACAGCAGTTTATACCTCTCAATCTAATCTTATGAAAATTTAAATTGACAATTACATTCTCATCTCACAATTTTGTCTAGATTGACTGCTAGGTCATTCACATAAAACTAACATTTAACTTTTGCCAGTAGACATCTCATAGAATTTATAGTAAATGTTCTGATGAGAATGTCGGTGTCATAAAATACTAATTAAAAACAGTTTTTTGATACCATGCAAAATGTGCCACTTCACTGTACACAGACCGAAGACACAAACTGAATGTTACCCTGTGCAATGGAAACATTAGGTGTGTGAAGAAACGCATGTTGAAACACAGTTTAAATATCAACTTAACTCACTTCAACTCCTTGAATTACTTTATTAACTAAAGATTTTTTTAAAGTCCACAGCACAAGATAAATTAAGTGTGGAAAAGCACCCACACACTAGAAAGACACCATCTCAGGTCAGAAGAAGTTAATATGCAGTAGACGAATATTGCAGAAAAGAATAGCATGAGGTTTCAATGAGACTTACTCCCCAAAAACAAATGAGATTCATTGGTGAACTTGAATTTTTATTGTTTTATTTATTTATTTTATTCTACATAACCAAAAGGAAATGGCAAATATTTCCTCTCTTTCACCTTCCTGGATGTCTCTCATCATGCATATCATCCTTTTAAACAGAGGTCATGCAATGACTGGATCAGTTTGGTCCCTGGTCTCTGATATGTCAGTGGGCTGCATGTAAATCCCAGTGAAGTTTGTAGATGACAGGAAGTCACACAGACTAAAAAGGTCTTGCTATGCAAATTACTTCCTCGGGGTATTTATCAGTGGTGCTCAGTACCCAGCCTATTCCACTGAAGTCAGTCGGAACTTCCCAGTGAGCAGCACTGCTGAAAATCAAGTCACTTATTTGGGCTAAGTACTGAGTTAGGAGCCTAAGTTTAAGACCTCATTTTTGAAATCTTGGGCTTTGTTCTTGGAGACATGATAGTGATCAGACTGGAGTTTGGTTTTGCTACTTATAGAACTGCAATACTATACCCCTACAATCACATACTGTTTCAACACACCTCTGAACCTGTAGAAAAGGAGGGCCTGTTGATTTCATCACTAGGGTCTCCTTATTTCACAGGGAAAGGAGAGGTGTATTTTACTCACACTATTCATAGCTCAATAACTTTTTTGTCCTTTTTTAATGCGTTTTCTAATCAATGTTTTTTCTTTCCTCAAACAAATTATTCACTTGTTAGATCAGTGATTTCCATTCTGCAGTGTTGGTATTCATACATGTGGGTGTTCCTAATTTCACAATGCAGAGCATTAACTGAAAGCAAAGTTATGGCTAGCAGGAGTTACCTAATCAGAAACAATTAAAGATAAGGCAAAACCATTATTACAATGCAAATGTCTTGTATGTAACTTTCTATGAAGCGGTATTATTTAAAGAATGAGATAGTGTTATAGAGTGCTCGGCTATATCAGCATACAGGCACACACTGTTGAAAAGATAGGAAACTTGGAGGTAATGAGGGAGCATCAATCATCTTGCTATGATTTTAGGAGGAAGAGACTTTTAGAAATTATAAATTATGATGAGAGGAAGACAGAGACAATAAAAAGCTGGAGGATGAAGTGATGTGAGAAAGGAAAATGTTCACACATGCTATGAGCCTGACTGATTTACTGTACAGAAGTTGGTGAAGACCTGGGCCAAGCAATATTAATTGAAATTTTTGGGGGGCTTGTGGAATAGCTATATATAGTCTGCTACCATTATGATGATGTATCGCTTCCTTAATGTCTCTTGAATGCTCTTGGAAATTTAGTAATTAATGATGTCACTAACAACGCAAAATTGATTTCTGACCACCTATTACATAATTGGCTTGGATCAAATTTATTTCAGTCTTTTCAGTCATTTGTATTCCTGTACTCTCTATTATTAGATTAATGTGTTTCTGCTTTCATAATTCAGAATGTGACCCAAGCAGGTAAATCATCATGGAGCCTGGAACATGGTATTGCCACTGTGTGAGTTTTTGATTACAGTCTGTGACTGTCACATGGAGAACAAATATCCAACAGGCTCTTCAGTGTATCAGAGAAAGGTATAAACTGATCTGGTAGCTGGACAGCAAAAAAGTAAAAGTAAACAATGCTGGACAGCAAAAAACCTAAACTTTCAAAGCAATCTAGCAAACTGGTCATGCTAATTCAGAAATGTTCAAAATGTATAAGTCGAGCAAACCAGGAAGCTCTAGTTAACAGAAGCGTGATTAACGCTCTCCTGAAGCAAGGATTACAGTGATTCATTATTGCATACCATCTTCTTTAACCTCAACAATCTTTTAAAAACTTGTCACTTTTACTCCAATGAACAGTGTGAACAGCTCCGTCAGTAAGTGAACCTCATTTCCATTACACTGTTTTTTTTTTTAAACTCCTCATTCTTTCACCCATAAAATGAAGTGAATATTTTGCTTCCCCTGGTGTAATCCTGGGCATGCTGAATCTTAGAACCACTCATTATCAACTTGCCAAGATCCAAGCCATTAATTACACTGGTCACACAATAATAGGTAAATAAAAAATGTTGTGCTAAAAAAATTACATGCCTGACGCTCTCACAAAAAACACTTTAACATGTGATTAATATAAGGCAAGAAGGGACCACTGTGACCATCTAATCTGACCTCCCCTATAATATAGGCCATAGAACTTCCTAAATAATTCATAGAAAAATATCCTTTTAGAAAAACATCTGATCTTGATTTAAAAATTGTCAGTGATGGAGAATCTACCATGACATGTGGTAAATTTTTCCAACTGTTTATTACTCACTGTTAAAAATTTACACCTTATTTCCACTCTGAATTTGTCTAGCTTCGATTTCCAGCTACCAGATCAGTTTATACCTTTCTCTGATACACAGAAGAGCCTATTAAATATTTGTTCTCCATGTAGACATTCACAGACTGTAATCAAGTCACCCCTTAACCTTTCTTTTGGTAAGACAAATAAGACTCTCAGAGCTCAATCTATCACTATGAGGCATTTTTCTAATACTTCAATCATTCTCATGGCTCTTCCTGAACCCTTCTCCAATTTACCAAATCTTTCTTGAATTGTGGGCACTAGAACTGGTCACAGTATTCCAGCAGCTATTGCACCAGTGCCAAATATGGTGGTAAGGTAACTTCATAGAATCACAGAATATCAGGGTTGGAAGGGACTCCAGAAGGTCATCTAGTCCAACCCCCTGCTCGAAGCAGGACCAAGTCCCAGTTAAATCATCCCAGCCAGGGCTTTGTCAAGCCTGACCTTAAAAACCTGTAAGGAAGGAGATTCTACCACCTCCCTAGGTAACGCATTCCAGTGTTTCACCACCCTCTTAGTGAAAAAGTTTTTCCTAATATCCAATCTAAACCTCCCCCATTGCAACTTGAGACCATTACTCCTCGTTCTGTCATCTGCTACCATTGAGAACAGTCTAGAGCCATCCTCTTTGGAACCCCCTTTCAGGTAGTTGAAAGCAGCTATCAAATCCCCCCTCATTCTTCTCTTCTGCAGACTAAACAATCCCAGCTCCCTCAGCCTCTCCTCATAAGTCATGTGCTCTAGACCCCTAATCATTTTTGTTGCCCTTCGCTGGACTCTCTCCAATTTATCCACATCCTTCTTGTAGTGTGGGGCCCAAAACTGGACACAGTACTCCAGATGAGGCCTCACCAGTGTCGAATAGAGGGGAACGATCACGTCCCTCGATCTGCTCGCTATGCCCCTACTTATACATCCCAAAATGCCATTGGCCTTCTTGGCAACAAGGGCACACTGCTGACTCATATCCAGCTTCTCGTCCACTGTCACCCCTAGGTCCTTTTCCGCAGAACTGCTGCCTAGCCATTCGGTCCCTAGTCTGTAGCGGTGCATTGGATTCTTCCATCCTAAGTGCAGGACCCTGCACTTATCCTTATTGAACCTCATCAGATTTCTTTTGGCCCAATCCTCCAATTTGTCTAGGTCCTTCTGTATCCTATCCCTCCCCTCCAGCGTATCTACCACTCCTCCCAGTTTAGTATCATCCGCAAATTTGCTGAGAGTGCAATCCACACCATCCTCCAGATCATTTATGAAGATATTGAACAAAACCGGCCCCAGGACCGACCCCTGGGGCACTCCACTTGACACCGGCTGCCAACTAGACATGGAGCCATTGATCACTACCCGTTGAGCCCGACAATCTAGCCAGCTTTCTACCCACCTTATAGTGCATTCATCCAGCCCATACTTCTTTAACTTGCTGACAAGAATACTGTGGGAGACCGTGTCAAAAGCTTTGCTAAAGTCAAGAAACAATACATTCACTGCTTTCCCTTCATCCACAGAACCAGTAATCTCATCATAAAAGGCGATTAGGTTAGTCAGGCATGACCTTCCCTTGGTGAATCCATGCTGACTGTTCCTGATCACTTTCCTCTCATGTAAGTGCTTCAGGATTGATTCTTTGAGGACCTGCTCCATGATTTTTCCGGGGACTGAGGTGAGGCTGACTGGCCTGTAGTTCCCAGGATCCCCCTTCTTCCCTTTTTTAAAGATTGGCACTACATTAGCCTTTTTCCAGTCATCCGGGACTTCCCCCGTTCGCCACGAGTTTTCAAAGATAATGGCCAAGGGCTCTGCAATCACAGCCGCCAATTCCTTCAGCACTCTCGGATGCAACTCGTCCGGCCCCATGGACTTGTGCATGTCCAGCTTTTCTAAATAGTCCCTAACCACCTCTATCTCCACAGAGGGCTGGCCATCTCTTCCCCATTTTGTGATGCCCAGCGCAGCAGTCTGGGAGCTGACCTTGTTAGTGAAAACAGAGGCAAAAAAAGCATTGAGTACATTAGCTTTTTCCACATCCTCTGTCACTAGGTTGCCTCCCTCATTCAGTAAGGGGCCCACACTTTCCTTGGCTTTCTTCTTGTTGCCAACATACCTGAAGAAACCCTTCTTGTTACTCTTGACATCTCTTGCTAGCTGCAGCTCCAGGTGCGATTTGGCCCTCCTGATATCTTTCCTACATGCCCGAGCAATATTTTTATACTCTTCCCTGGTCATATGTCCAACCTTCCACTTCTTGTAAGCTTCTTTTTTATGTTTAAGATCCGCTAGGATTTCACCATTAAGCCAAGCTGGTCGCCTGCCAACTTCTCTTCTCCTACTTGAGATTCCCCTGTTTGTGCATCCCAGGATCCCTTTAGTTCTTTTGGCCATCATGTCACACTGGGAGCTCATGTTCAGCTGATTATCTACCATAACACCCAAATCTTTTCAGACTCACTGCTTCCCTGCTTAGTCCTCCTCCTGTAATTATGGCCCACGTTCTTTGATCCTATATGTATACATTCCCATTAATCCATATTACAAAACATAGTGTTTATGCCCAGTTTACCAAGTGATCCAGATCGCCCTGAAACGATGACCTGTCTTCTTAATTATTTGCCACTCCTCAGATTTGTGTCTCATCTGCAAATTTTATCAGTGCTGATTTTATATTTTCTTCCAGGTCATTGATAAAAATATGAAAAAGCATAGGGTGAGGAACTGATCCCTACTGGAAACACATCCACTTGATAACGACTCCCTATTTACAATTACATTTGAGACCTATCAGACAGTTTTTTATTAATGTAATGTGTGCCATGTTAATTTAATATTCAAGTTTTTTAATTAAAATACTTCAAATAAAACTTGTTATCAGTCATTCTAATGAGTAAATATCTCATATGGAAAGTACAGTGTGGCTTTTGGATAACTGAGAAATGGAATGTCATGATAATGCGAAAAGCATCACACAGACAGGAATTTCGGTAATTGTGGGGATGTCCTTTAAACTGAAAGATACTCTCTGATAAGCTGGAAAAGTACATTATTTTTATCCAAGCTGTCAGTTTATGGTGGTTCTAAAAGCTATGATTACCCAATTGGATCCTCATAACTGCCTAAAAAAATTTCAGATTGCATTTTAGAATTGCAAAATGGTGTTCATTATCCATTACCACTCATAGTAGTGAATACAAATGAGGTGCTTTAGACCTTATGTTTGGTCAGAACTGTCCTATATCAGTCATGTAATGACTGCCATGTGCATGCCATACAGTACCCATTGCCACCAGAAAGCCATTCATTTCAGTAAAGCTTTGCCTTGGCTTGTTTGTTAATTAATTTGTAAATATTCTTGCATCAAAAGTACACTGAATACTTTGTTTTTTAGTAATTAAGTATGATAATGAGCTTAAAATGTGCTGCTCCAATGAACAATTTTATCCTCTATAAAGTCTAAGAGCCCAATATCATCATTCAAGCAGGCAATCAGCATTAAGCATTTTAACCATATTTATAAGAGCCTTTGAAGCTGATCAGTGATGGGTGACTGAAGTGAGAGAAATTGAGAAGATAATGTTTTTTCACTCAGGCTGCAGGAGCAGCAACCTCTTAATGATTCCTGGCTGAAGACATGTTAGCAGGTGGGCTTTATGGATGGGGAAAATACTACGAGATGCCAGCCATTCCAGCCTGCAGTGGATTAAGAGGTGAGGCTCATCCCATGGTGCCCTCTCGTTAATGCTTGCTCTGCAACTCTACTGTGCCTATTCTAATTTAGAAAGACCACTCCTCCTTTCCCCAACCAGTGGACCATGCTATAGGTCCCTCCTCCATCCCACTAAATTTCAGGCTCAGACATGTTACAAGTGCACCCATAACTTCCCTTGTGCACCCCACCTGGTTGTGTTCCAGCTCAGTCTCCTTCCTCACAAACAGCTCTTCTACAATTATACCCCTTCCTTCCTTTCCATTTTCTCTAACATCCAGCCTAACTACAGGTGGTCACCTGGAGATCTTAATCTCCCCTTTGTGAAAAGCCACAAAACTGGCTAGGCGGGTGTGTGCGTGTGTGAGAGAGACTGCCCCAAAATCAATGGCGAGAGTTATATTATACTAGTTATAGTAAAGATGTCTCACTCCCGCTAGGTTTACTTACTCTTATGCTGACATGAAATCTTTATTTGTTGCATTCTTTAATGGTGTTTAGAGAAAGTACCAATGAGTTTTAAAAAAGATAGACACTCTTGAAGTCCTCTGAACTTGGAATTTTGACATTTTTGCTGGTTTGTCAATTCTTTAATATATAAAAATAAGATTATCAATAGACTAATTTTCCATTGCATCCCAAGTTAACTTAGAACATTTCTTAATATGGATTCTAACAAAGAGGCTATCTAAAAATAGCCTTTATGCAAAGGAATCCCCACTGAAAGGGTGGAAATGTGAAACAACACAGGATCAAAGGGAAAAAGCTTACAGGATTCTTGAGTTATGTGGAGTTTAACTGAAATAGATTAATTTATGCTAGCACTCTACATACTTACATGGGATGGTTCTCAGGTAAAGATTGTCTCTGATCACCTGTTGGAGTTTATGGTCTATTGAGCCTTTCTGGAACTGCAGGCTCAGGTAGTGACGCAAGTCTTTGTTGATCACTTTTCCTTTAAAATATAAGAAAACGATATAATGAAAAACTTGCAAAAAATATTTAAGATGATGCTCATATCAACTAATCTGCATTTCACTGCAGTAAACATCTCTGCAAAATCTAAAATAGAAAGGAAACTACAAATTAGTTTATTCAAAAGCACTAGACTGGTCAGAAAAGCTGCATGCTCCTGGGGCCAGATCCTCAGCTGGTGTAAATTGATGTAGCTCCACGGACTTAAACTGAAGTCAATCGAGCTACGCTTTTTTATAACCAGTTGATAATCTGGCTCCTGGATTATTGGATTTTCACCAGTCCTGTTGACATTGAACAAGAGTCCCTGTGACAAGACTCACCCCTTTTAGGCAGGACAGATGAAATGTTAAGACTTTAAAACTTTACTAAAAGCTAAGAGCAGAATACTTTTAGCCAACCCATATTTATGCGTCAAAGAACACGTAAACCCATGAAGCAGCATAAGTGCAACATCAATCTTAGTGTTGTCTGCTGCCGACAGTAAGAAAATATAGGTGAAGTACTAAAGTGCTAAGGATTACTGGCCACAACAGATGTGGTGCTGGCTAAGGACTACTGAAATTCCAAACCACTTTAGGGGAATGGCTAGAATGAGTAGAATGGCTCAGGAACTGAATAATAGCATACAGCCTATAGTTTAATGAGAGACTACTGCAGGACAGCATACAAAAAGTACTGGCATACTGGGCTTAAAAACAAACACACATCTTACAGTGCTTGCAACTGCTTCACATGCAGGTAATGGAGGGAAACTGTACAATCCAGGCATGTGACTACATTATCAACTGAGAACCCAGCTGGAGATTAAATGTTGCCTGCGTCACCAATGTGTTCATCACTAATCAGAAAATCATGTACGGTTGTATTTATTAATCTACAAATAATAAAGCCAGACATTTTATTTCAAATTTGTAAACTGTGTCTGGAAGTCTTAAAATTATTGTTCTGATTTGCAAGCTTTTATCTTGCACCCTTAGATTTAGCTTCATTTGATTTATTGACTTATAAGAAAATGGATTTACGAGCCCTGATGAAAGTTTACAATCCCACTTTGGATCCGTAAATCCTATTAGAGATTTGCAAATTGAAAGAAAATAAATCCAAAATACAAATTTTTGATTTACAAATTCTCACAGGATTCTAATGACTGTTCTGTAAAGCCTGTCCTTATCAGGTTTAAAAAATACACTAACATTTGAACTTAGTCCCTACCATTAAAAACTACATGTGCGCTTCAGCAGCAGTTTCTTATTTTGTTCTGGGAGATGCCACGTGCAATGACTCTCAAAGCCCACAATTCAAGAGCTACCCATTACTGCAGTCCAGTGGTTAGCTCAAACAGTTAAAAGTAGAAGAGCTCCACCAAAGCTGGAACCACAACAAAAATGTTAACTGTCATCATAGTGATTTTATTTCAAAACTCCTTACAGCATATATGTCCCAACCATGACAATTAGGGGTGTGTGAAAAAATTGAATACAATGTTAGAGATCACCTGAAATTTAATAGATCAAATCGTTTGCAACTAGAGACTGTTAACTATGTGCTTTGCATACCTGTTTTCGGTATCTAATGGGATAACTAGCACATGAATTAAGGATCTGAATATTGTGGCCTTTATGTTTCTGGCAGATTACAACAACTGGCACACATTTAAAAAAAAAATTTCCACACCCCCCCCTTAAAAGGTCATTAGCTTTCTACTATGGAAATGGATTTTTCTGGAGCACCTTCTACTGACTTATCTATGTTGACAGATTTTTGCAGTTTAAAACATAAAAATGGTTAAGATAATAAAACTATGTTTATAAATCATTTAAATAATTAACGCTCTCTCTACAAAGCTCTCTTTATATAGTATTGTTGCTGTATTTGGCTGCTGCAATTGAGAGAATCAGATCTTAATAATCAGAGTAGTGAAATATACAATAATCAAGAAAATCAGCTAGTCACGTTAATCATGAGGGGCAGCTGTTGCTGTAACAGAGTGAGCCCAGGTCAGGGAAAAAGAACTCATATTCTATCCCTAATTCTCATCATCCGTGACTAGATCAGTGATTCTCAACCACGGGTACACCCCCTTGGGGTACGTAGAAGTCTTCCAGGGGGTACATGAACTTATCTAGATATTTGCTTAGTTTTACAACAGACAACGTAAAAAGCATTCATGAAGTCAGTACAAACTAAAATTTCATACAGTCAATGACTTTATACTGCCCTATATAATATACACTGAAATGTAAGTACAATATTTATATTCCAAATTTATTTATTTTATAATTATATGGTAAAAGGAAGTAAGCAATTTTTCAATAACAGTGTGCTGTGACACTTTTGTGTTTTTATGTGTGATTATGTAAGCAAGTAGTTTTTGAATGAGGTGTAACTTGGGGGTACACGAGACAAATCAGACTCCTGAAAGGGGTGCAGTAGTCTGGAAACATTGAGAGCCACTCAGCTAGATGCGTCACCTTGCGCCACAGCCACTATGCCTGTGTTACACCACTTGCAAAAAGGCAATAATATCCCTCAAAAGTGCTTTGAGATCTATAGATAGGCTAAGAAAGTGCTGTTAAACTGCCAAGTATTACATTACAATTAAATAAATATCTGTTGATAGAACCATGCCCCAAAACCCATTAAATCAGGCAATGATAACACTTCCTATTGGAAGTAAGCAAATAGGTTATGCATCTAAACTAGATCAATTGTCAAATGGGATCCTGCATTTGTGGTGTTTAAGTATTATGTTACAGGAAGGTTCTTAACAATTATTCCTTTGTGACACTCCTGTCAGGTACCATTAGCAAACCTGTCATATTGCCAGATAACCACTGCCCCTCTAGCACACAAATAACTGAGCCCTTGTTTTACTGCTTTATCCCTCTGACAGAAGGGTACAAAGCAATCTGTTGTACGCTGTCATCTTCAGAGAAAGCACACTCACTTGGGTTCAGTGAGCTCTGTAAATTAAAGTTATGTACTTCATCAGAATGTCCAAATCTTAGAGTGGAAGAATTTAAATGATCATTTGTTTTCAAAGGCTATAAAAAGGATGGTATATGGAGGTGTACGGAAGAATCACAACAATAAGGGCACTGAAACTTACACTTATAAGTTTCTTTGCAACTTACAGTACATAACGTGAACCTCTGGACCTAATAACATCACAGGAAATTTTCACAACCCAAACAATACATCAGATGATACATAAAATTAACTCTTTAGATTATAAACTCTTAAGGGAGTAAATGTTGTATGTGCTGTACGGTGCCAGCAAAATGGGAATCTGATTCTGATTTGGGGCCACAAGGTTCTGCAGCAATTAGGGCTGTCAATTAATTGCAGTTAACTCACGTGATTAACTAAAAAAAATTAACTGCAATTAAAAAAATTAATCGTGATTAATCGCACTGTTAAACAATAGAATACCAATTGAAATTTATTAAATATTTGTGGGTGTTTTTCTACATTTTCAAATATATTGATTTCTATTACAACACAGAATACAAAGTGTACAGTACTCACTGTAGATTAGTTTTTATTACAAATATCTGCGCTGTAAAAATGATAAACAAAACAAATAGTATTTTTCAATTCACCTCATACAAGTACTGTAGTGCAATCTCTATTGTGAAAGTGTAACTTACAAATGTATTTTTTTGTTACACAACTGCACTCAAAAACAAAACAATGTAAAACTTTAGAGCCTACAAGTCCACTCAGTCCTACCTCTTGTTCAGCCAATCACGAACACAAATAGTTTGTTTACATTTACGTGAGATACTGCTGCCTGCTTCTTATTTACATCACCTGAAACTGAGAACTGGCATTTGCATGGCACTTTTGTAGCTGGCATTTCAAGGTATTTACGTGCCAGATATGCTGAACATTCGTACGCCCCTTCATGCTTCAGCCACCATTCCGAAAGACATGCTTCCATGCTGATGATGTTCGTTAAAAAAAATAGTGTGTTAATTAAATTTGTGACTAAACTCCTTGGGGCAGCATTGTATGTCTCCTGTTCTGTTTTACCCGCATTCTGCCATATATTTCATGTTATAGCAGTCTCGGATGATGATCCAGCGTATGTTTGATTTACGAACACTGTCACTGCAGGTTTGACAAAATGCAAAGAAGGTACCAATGTGAGATTTCTAAAAATAGCTAAAGCACTCGACCCAAGGTTTAAGAATCTGAAGTGCCTTCCAAAATCTGAGAGGAACAAGGTGTGGCGCATGCTTTCAGAAGTCTTAAAAGAGCAACATTTCGATGTGGAAACTACAGAACCCAAACCACCAAAAAAGAAAAGTATACTTCTGCTGGTGGCATCTGACTCAGATGATGAAAATGAACATGCATCGGTCCGCTCTGCTTTGGATCATTATCGAGCAGAACCCGTCATCAGCATGGACGCATGTTGTCTGGAATGGTGATTGAAGCATGAAGGGACATATGAATCTTTAGCGCACCTGGCACGTAAATATCTTGTGACGCCAGTTACAACACTGCCATGCGAACACCTGTTCTCACTTTCAGGTGACACTGTAAACAAGAAGCAGGCAGCATTATCTCCTGCAAATTGTAATCAAACCTGTTTGTCTGAGTGACTGGCTGAAGTAGGACCGATTGGACTTGTAGGTTCTAAAGTTTTTCATTGTTTTGTTTTTGAATGCAGTTTTTTGTGCATAATTCTACAATTGTAAGTTCAACTTTCTTGTACTACAGCCTTTATATCAGATGAAATGAAATATACTTACTTTTTTTTTTTACAGTGCAAATATTTGTAATAAAAAATATAAAGTGACCACTGTACACTTTGTATTCTGTGTTGTAATTAAAATCATATATTTGAAAATGCAGAAAACATCCAAAAATATTTAAGTAAATGGTATTCTATTATTAATCGTGTGATTAATCGCAATTAATTTTTTAATCGCTTGACAGTCCTAGCTGCAATACAAATAAACCACCACCACCATTTCAAGGGATATTTCCCAAAACTAATACTTTTGAATCCCTATTTATCTATAGCTAATAATTAATAGGCTCAAAACTTTGAAATACTTTTAAATGGCCGTAAAATAAGAAAAAAACAGTCATACAGTTATTCTAACAGGTGTTCAGAGAGGCTGCTGTGAGCAAGCTGGGTAACACCCCATATCAAAGAGTGCAATAGGTAGAGCTGTCCCAGTTTAGACTCAGTAGCAAAGTCATTTGCATCTCATAGCTGAAAAACTGCAATTTTATGAAGTTACAATCGTAAAAAACATTTTGTACCTTTATTGACCAGTGCTGGCACCATGTGTCAGTTCAATATTCCAAAAACAGGCCAGGCTATTGCAGAGACAAGAGGACTTTCTACTTTTGGTGAGTTAACACTTTGCTAGTTCAGGGGTAATAATTCTTAGTGTGTCATCGTGTGCTGTCAGTATTAAAAAGGACACACTCAAAGTTGCCTGGAAAAAGGGTGACTGATTAGATACAGAAAATGGAGCACTGGCACAGGGAAGGCTGCAGTCTTCCTTCCAGAAGACAGCCAAGGGAGGAATTATGGCTATGACTGCAGCACAAGATGGCTGAACAACAAAAAGTCCAGGGCACTATCACACATCTATAAACCACATTTTACTTGCGTATTTGAAACCAAGAAACAAGAAGTCCAAAAGATGAGGTAGAGAGAAAAATCAGGTTAATGTAATAGTGAGGTTATTTTTAAATCATAGCAGTCAGGTCAATTAAGAGTGATTTCTAAGTGAGGAGGAGGAAAAAAAACAGCTCTGCACATTTCCTTTTCTGAATGTAACATTAATCAAGAATTTATATGAGAAGATTCAAAATGTCACACATAGTTCTCAAGATGTTGACAAAAATATATGCAGGCAGAGTATAAAACATGGCAAAAAAATTTTTTGTTAAGCATTCAGTCCACTCTGCATAATCAGCAGCGGTGTTCTTAATATTCCATCAGTAAAAATTTCAGTTTTTTAATTTTTCTCAACATCTTTTACTTTATGATCACAGAGTGTTCCATCATTATGCAGAGCTACATTAATGCAAAAGTGCTCTCTATTTTAAGGCTAGATTTTGCTCTGGTCTCAGAGTGACCCACATTTCACCCAAATGGATATTCCTCACCTTATATTTAGTAAAACAGAATATATTCCCTTTCTACTCCTAGAGTTCATCAACTGTAGACCTGGATTGTTTCTTAAATGTTAAGGAATACACGTTGTACATTTGTTTGGTATTAGGATACAAGTGCCAGTTCTTTGATCATTTTCCTACTTTGGAGATGGTGAATGTAAAATTCACTGCACTTGTGAATTAGCTGGCCATAAAGATTCCCCAGCATGCATCAGTCCTAGTATTGAAGAGGCAAGATGACTCTCAGATCCAAAAGAGGCGTATGATCAGAGAACATCTGTCTGAATATCTGCCTTGTCAACATGCAAAAGTGACAGCATCACTTCATGTATGCAGTGCTATGGCTGTGACAGTCCCAGGATATTAGAGAGACAAGGTGGGTGAGGTCATATCTTTTATTGGACCAACTCCTGTTGGTGTGAGAGAAGTTTTCAAGTATAAACGGAGCTCGTCTTCAGGTCTCGGAAACTTACTCAGAGCTCTGTGTAAGCTCGAAAGCTTGTCTCACCAAGAGAAGTTAGTCCAATAAAAGGTATTACCTCACCCACCTTGTCTCTCCAGCATCAGTCAATCTCAAAAGGAGGCAGGCATTCTTCCAGGCTCAGTGGAACTAGGGTAGGCACAAATTGAAAAAGGTAAATTATTTTCAAATCCTTCATGTTCAAGAGAAAGCCGACTAAACAAAGAAAGGAAGAGCAGCCACATTAAAGTTAAAATGCTGACAGTTCGGTGGGATAAAAGCATATCCCAATTCAATTACTCCTCTCAAAAATAAACTGAAGAGGAGATCCTGTAGGCACTGACATTTGATTTCACAGGCTAAATACAGTATTAGGCTAGAAGGGAAAGGGCAGTGAGCACATTTTCAGACCTTGCCAGGTCATCCAATTTTGGTGATTTATTACAATTTAATGAGTGTTGTGGGACCTTTAAGAGACAGCGAAGAAGAGAGTCATTGTTAAATAATTACAACTTCTTGAATGTAATATGAAAGTCCAGGTGCCACTTATTACATATTATATGGCCCATGTTGATACAAACATTAATGCTAAGTATAACCAAGATTTCCCATATATTTATAGATCAGAACTGTCAATGTGAAGAGAAGACCCATAATTAGGGCCCTACCAGATTCATGGTCCATTTTGGTCAATTTCACAGTCATAGGAATTTAAAAATTGTAAATTTAATGATTTCAGCTTTTTAAATCTGAAATTTCATGGTGTTTTAATTGTAGGGGTCTTGACCCAAAAAGGAGTTGGGGGTGGGGTGGGGGGGGTGTCGCAAGTTTATTGTAGGGGGTGTTGCAGTACTGCTACCCTTACTTCTGAGCTGTTGCTGGCTGCAGCGCTGCCTTCAGAGCTGGGCAGCTGGAGAGCAGTGGTTGCTGGCCAGGAGCCCAGCTCTGAAGGCAGAGCTGCTGTCAGCAGCAGTGCAGAAGTACGGATGGCATGGGATGGTATTGCCACCCTTATTTCTCCATTGCTGCCTGCAGAACTGGGCCCTCAATCAGCAGCCACCCTGGCTGCCCAGTTCTGAAGGCAGCAGTGCAGAAATAAGGGTGGATGGTATGGTATTGCCATCCTTATTTCTGCACTACTGCTGATGGGGTGTTGCCTTCAGAGCTGGGTGCTGGGCCAACAGCTGCCGCTCTCTGGCTGCCCAGCTCTGAAGGCAGCACAGAAGTAAGGGTGGCAACACTGTGACCCCTCCTTAAAATAACCTTGTGACCCCCCAGAACCTCCTTTGTGGGTCAGGACCCCCAATTTGAGGAATGCTGGTCTCCCCCGTGAAATCAGGCTTTTGTATGCTTTTTCCTTATACTGTACAGATTTCACGGTCCATGATGTCCTTTTCATGGCTGTGAATCTGGTAGGCCCTACCCATATTACTGCAAGGACAGAGAATCATTATAATAAAAGTAAGACGACAAATGATCACAGAAAGGGGCTTGTCATAACAGTATAAATATACAGAGCAATTATTTGTAAAGTAATGTCTATAAGTCCATGATATGTGCAAACCTGGAATACTGCATGCTGTTCTGGTTGCCCCATCTCAAAAAAGATACATTAGAAATGAGAAAGATACAGAGAAGGGAAACAAAAAATGATGAAGGGTACAAACAGCTCCCATCTGAGAAAGATTAAAAAGCCTGGGACTATTCAGCTTGGAAAAGAGACAACAACAGGGGGTATGACAGATCTATAAAATCATGAATGGTGTGGAGAAAGTGACTAGGGAAGTGTTATTTACCCCTTCACATAACAGAATAACCAGGGGGTCACCCAATGAAATTAGGAGGCAGCAGGTTTAAAACAAACATAAGGATGTACTTCTTCACACAACGCACAGTCAACCTGTGGAACTCATTGCCAGGGGATGTTGTGAAGACCAAAACTATAACTGGATTCAAAAAAGAAATAGATAAATTCATGGAGGATAGGTCCATCAGTGGCTATTAGCCAATACTGTCAGGGATGCAACTCTATGCTCCGAGTCTCCTGAGGCCTCTGACTGCCAGATACTGGGACTAGATGACAGTGGATGGATCATTTGATGATTGCTCTGTTCTGTTCATTGCCTTTGATGCATCTGGCATTGGCCACTGTCAGAAGACAGAATACTGGTCTAGATGGACCATTGGTCTGACCCAGTGTGGCCGTTCTTATGTTCTTACTTCTGATAAGTAAGTATTTTCTAGACACAGTGAAGGTTAAGAAATGACTGCATTTTATATCAGCTAAATGAGATATTCTTTAATCTTTGTGCCACGGTTTTCCAGTTGTAAAATAGATCAATAATGCTTACCTACTTACCCTGTCTTGACAGGAAAATTGTGAGGCTTAATATCTAGTTTGATTTTTATTCAAGTTCACTTCACAACATAATTACTCAAAATATGGGAGCTGGCTCTCAAGTGCAGTCAGCTGGTGAATTTCAGAATTGGCAAAACCAGATTAGTATATCCAGAGGTTAATGCATCCAGAAACCTGGTCTTCCCATAAATGCCTTGCCTGAAGTACAGAAAACTAATTTTGAATTGCAGAACACCACTGGGCTGTCCACAATTCTCTGCACCTTCCCCCTCTAGTTTAAATGTTGCATAGCTTTAATAAATGTAGGTCCTAGGAAAGCTCATAAGCAAACAGAATAGGAACAAAATTCTCATTGTGTCAATATCTGGGAGAGAGTGCCCCTTAAATCCATTAATAATTTGGGTTAAAAGAGGCTGTAGCACGCCACTGGATGCTATTTTTTGCTAGGCTGAGTGTAAAAATCCACTTTGACCCAGTGTCAAACACACAGAGCTTTAAGTCGACAATAATACAAGTCTGCAATTATGTACTCTAGGTGTGTAACACTGGTTTCCGTTAGTTTCTTTTCAGTAAAATAATAGACAAAAGGAAAATTTCCAACTTTAACTCTATATCTGTAGAGAAATCTGTTGAGTGGATTTTAATCACCTTAACATTTCCACTTTCCTCCTGAAGTCAGAAC
Organism: Chelonia mydas; assembly: GCF_015237465.2. NCBI lineage: Eukaryota > Metazoa > Chordata > Testudines > Cheloniidae > Chelonia > Chelonia mydas. The sequence goes on from NC_051261.2 coordinate 1,612,924, forward strand.
TAGCAAAAGAACACTAGGATGTACCAAAAACACGCAGTGCTCAGTATAGTACTAGCAATAAGCCACCTAGCAATCTGTTTCTCAGCTTCATTCAACAACGTCTGCTATTTCAATAATTATTTTTTAGAAACATAACAATAGTATTAAGAGGATGCCATAATGCAACCCTCTCAGCTTTTTAGCAAGTGACCAACAGTTTATAAAGTATTTATCACAAAAAGGGTGAGTATTTTACAAGAACAATGGCAGATTTTCCAACCTGAAACTCAAACAACTCACCACTGCTCTCATTGGTTAAGCATTCTTTGTCATTACGGCAGTATGAACGTTATGAAACTCAAACCTTGAACTGAATTCCCTCTTTTGCTGTCATGAACTGTTCTGCACAAAGCTTTGGATTTGCTTCCTACAGCATAATGAGCAAGACATGTCATGGAAAATGAAAATAAATGGTGTAATCTCCAGCACAAAAAAGTATTTTCCATTTGTTAGAACACACTGGTTTACTGCTTGTAGACAAGCTGATTTCTCAATATTGAAACAAATGTTTCACTACTCAAATGGCACATCTATCTCAGAGTCACAGCTAGATTTGTTGCATTTCACTTTAACAATAAGTATATTTCACTTAAATAAACGAGATGAATCTGGTTGTTAACTACTTCAGACTGCTGCATGTTCTGAGAAACTTTATATAGAAGGTAAAATACGTAAAGATAGCCCCCCTATAGGAAATGGAATGTTACTCACTAAACATTTCTCAATAAATATCAACATGCATGGTACAGATGAAGTATAAATGAAGCTCTTAAAGATAGACTGACATGAAGGAGTTGGTCTTAAAATACAAAAACCTAATGCAAGGATTTGGCTGTATTCTCAGAATAATTCAGGACTAAATTACTATACAGAGCCTAAAATGGTCCCCCGGGGAAGACAGAATAAAGGCAGACAAAATATTGGGAGAAACAAAATGCCAGAAACCCAACTAGAAAATGGTGACATGAATCAGAAAGCACAAAATAAAGTGATAGCAAAGACGCTTTAGGCAAGCGCTGAAGCCTATTCTTATATAAGAATAGTTACTACCGTTCTCAGAGAGCCCATGATTCCTCTTAAAAACATCCTATCAGCCCCTGCAACAGAAGCTCAGACATTTAGGATTTCTATTCATTGTGCTACAAAATTATCCCACAGGGGAAACACATGAAATATAGGAGCCAGTCAAAGAGAGTAATGTACTTTAAACACACTTTGGGATCTCTAGACTGCATGCGCGCAAGCTTCTTCTGTTCTCTCTCCACTTAAATTATTTTACACACTTCCTCCTGAAGTCACCCTATCTGAAAGGCTTGATTTTCATCCTTGGGAGAGAACTACAGGCTGAAAATAATACTCTTAAAATTTGAGCGATCTGGCACCTATTTCACCCATTTTAGTTATAATCCTATCACAGTATGAATAACTTATAATATCAGAGAGAGTGGCAGTGTGGTCTGGACACTGGACAGAAGGGAAAATCAGGAACTTCCTAGTTCTAATCCCAGCTCAGACAATAAATTACCCTGAGGCTTTAAGGTCTTGTTTACGCTACCAAGTTTTGTCGCCAAAACTGCCATCTGTTGACCCAAACGAGTGCGTACGCACTGTGAGGCACCTTTTGTCGAGGAAAATGCCCAGTTGTGGCGATAAAATACATCCACCCGCACGAGACATTTCGTCTTTTTCCTCTACATTTTTGTTGACAAAGTGCAAGTGTAGACATCATGCTTCATTTCACCACTTTAGTTGGCCTCCAGGAGGTGTCCCACAATGCCCATCCTCACCGCTCTGGCCAGCAGTTTGAACTCCACTACCCTGCAGCCCAGTAAACAACTATCCACCCCTCCCCCTTAGAAGCCCCAGGGATTTTTGAAATTCCATTTCCTGTTTGCTCGGTTTGGAGAGGTCTCATCGCATCTTCCCAGGTGACCATGGCGGGTTATCACAGCAAACGCTCTCCCGCTTGGACCACTGCAGAGCTGTTGGATCTGCTCAGTATATGGGAAGAGGAGACTATGCAGTCCCAGCTGTGCTCCAGCCATAGGAATTGGGATACCTACGGGCAGGTTTCTCGAGGCTTATGCGAAAGGGGCTATGATCGGGACACACTGCAGTGCAGAGCGAAGATAAAGGAGCCAAGGCAGCCGTACCATAAGGCGAGGAACGCAAACTGTCGCTCAGGTGCTTCACCTAAGACCTGCCAGTTCTATGAGGAGCTGGATGCTATCCTCAGTGGCAACCCCACCTCCATTGCCAAGAGCCCCGTGGATACTTCAGAGGGCACGGAGGCGGCGGAAAGAGGATCTAACCCAGAGGACGAAGTTATTGATGAAGAGGTGGAGTTAGATGAGGATGTGCAGCTCCTGGCGGGGTCACCCAGTGGGGCAGGCAGCCAGGAACTGTTGTCCACTCCTGAAGTGTCTAACTAGTCTCAGCAGTTGCTCTCCAGTGAGCAAGAAGCAGGAGATGAGACTTCTGGTAAGTGACTGTGGTTTGTGTAGTGCGGAGGTGGGTTCAGGGCACAGAAATGCCTAAGACTGGCTGTGTGTCTGTGAGGTAGACATTTCCTTGTGTAGTTAATCAGTATGGTGGAGGAACAGGGTGTTGATGCATGCCGAGATCTCATAGGAATCCTCCAGCGAGATCTCTAGGAAAGTTTCCTGGAGGTACTCGGTAATCCTCTGCCGAAGGTTCTGTGGCAGAGCAGCTTTGTTCCTTCCCCCACTTGTAGGAAACTTTCCCATGCCATTAGGCAATCCTTTGTGCGGGAACGAAAGTGGTGCACAGGGTGCAGGACAGAAGCCACAAGCATGGAGTGGATGTACCCTCGTTTCCCTGCTTACCCTTAGCAGTGAGATGTCAGCTAGAATTACCCCCACCCGTGGAAAGCGTGGGAGAATTTTAGAATTTGTTCCCTACAATGCTGCACCACGACCTTTGCAAAAAGTCTGTGCTCTTTTCCCCATATGAAGCGCCCCCCCCACCCCCCCAACATTCACCATACTTTGGGTCAGGAGTTCTCAAGGTAGCTTAAATGAAGTTGTCTTTGCTGCTGACCTGCAGCCTAGCTAATTAATTATAATGGAGATTTCAGTCCCATCTGCCAACTCTAAAGCAGCTTTAACACGTATATAGATTTTGCGCATACATACACACAAAAACAAATACTTCTATATTAAAATTATATACTTTTAGTATAATAGCGCTTAGGAGCCCCAAGTAAAATCAGGGTCCCACTGTGCTAGGTGATGTATATAAACACAATAATAGACAGTCCTGCCCCAAAGAGCTTACAATGTAAACACACAAGAGGAAAACAAAACGAGAGAGAGAGGGGATATATTATCCCCATTGTGCAGATGGAGAACTGAGACAGAGATTAATTGTCTTGGCCAAGGTGAAAGAGGCAGAATCAAAGGAAACTGATTCCAGACCTCCTGATTCCCATTCCAGTGCCCTACCCCTCTAATTTCTTGAATTCGTTGAAAATAGAACAGTTTTTGTAAGACAGCTAAAACCAAAAGCAGCAGCAGAATATACTAGTGACAAACTGTGTTCCAGGTAACTTTTTAGGACATCGTAGGCGACCAATAACTTCATAAAAAGAAAAAGAGTACTTGTGGCACCTTAGAGACTAACAAATTTATTTGAGCATAAGCTTTTGTGAGCTACAGCTCACTTCATCGGATGCATTAAGTAAATTTGTTAGTCTCTAAGGTGCCACAAGTACTCCTATTCTTTTTGCGAATACAGACTAACACGGCTTCTACTCTGAAACCAATAACTTCATGTGAGTGGAACAATCACTATTCAAAGCCCAAGCCCCTTTTTAAAAAAAATGTATTTGGGGCTAACGGGGTTTTTACTTGTGAGCAGGGACCCCGGGGGCTGCCTAGCTCCAAGTTGGGAGCCAGGAGGCAGCTAGGCTCTAGCTAGAGCCCGCCACCCACCTTGGGATGACAATCCGAGCTGTGAGCGGCTTTCTTGTCCATTTCACGGCTCCAGCATGGAGTAAGAATGACAGCCAACATCTGATGTAAGTAACCTGAAGTGTCAATATGAACATTTGTTGCCCAAACTACACTGACACAAGCCTTACACCTCTTGTGGAGGTGGAGTTATGATGTCGGTGTAGTAAGGCACTTACACTGGCGGGAGCAAGGCTGTAGTTTGTACACTGACATAATTAGGTCGACGTAAACGGCCTTATGTCGACCTAACTCTGTAGTGTAGACGAGGCCTAAGTTTGTAAAACTATGTTATTAGAATGCCTAAATGTGTGCAAATCCCTCAAATTAGTTTTTCCCACCCTAACATCAGTACCAGCCCCTCCCCCCCAACCCTTCGACAATTACCACAAAATAACCACTTAGAAATTAACTCAAATTCTCCTATTTATTCAATTTTAGAACATAATATCCCACAACCTGTTAGGAAAGACAAAAAGAGAAACTATGGTTTCCCTTCCATGCCCCAGGCACAATCTGACACTGCATGCTCCTAAACCTCTCTAATGCTATTTTAAAATTGGTACATAATTCTGTAGCTAAGGTGAAAACGAATTTGTTTTTAAAAAAGGAAATATTTTTAAGTGTTCATTGGCAAAATGGCAAAGCTGAAATTTCAGTGACTCAGGATCTTTATATCTTAAATGTGTACATATTTTCTATGAATTCAAGCTGTGCTGGACAATGTTATTGCCCAAAAATATATCACAGCAAAATACTTCTCACAAGAATTCTTGGTAATGCCCCTAAGCAACACTCAAGATGACACAGAACAATTTACCAAATATTTCACTATAAATTATGTTGAAGACAAAGCCTGGCCACCTCATTCTGATATACCTTCTTCCCCTATCAACAGTTTTGGTTTTTTTAAACCTTTCTCCGAAGCAGAATACAAATGGCAGCACATATCATGCACACATTTTAACAAAATACAAGCCTGTCTAAAATGAACATCTTTTCTCCTCAGAGGCAACTGAGAACTTTAAGGTTTTGCTCCCAAGTTTCCATGCTGACAACTCCTAGTGACACTGAAATCTATACTCTGATAGCATATAAAATTTTTTTTTGTGGGGGGGGGAGGGGAGGCGAAGGTGGTGTTGTTGCATCGATTGTACAGGTGTGCTGCATTTTTCTTTCCAACCTCAGACTTAAAATTGCATATTATCCAAAGATACCGTATATTTAATTAGAAAAGCAACTTTTAAAAGTATCACTAAATTTAATGTGTATTATTTCCATATTGAACTTTTGATTATAACCTCTGTTTGCCTTATTAGTACTTTTTATACTTTTCCTTCACAAATGTTTAAAACAGAAGTATCGATTTTGGGAAACAAGTAAGATGAGCATTACTCCTTTGCTCTTTACGGAGATTAACAATCTGTCCACAACTCATCACAAGCTTCTCTAATGGAATGAGAGGGTACAGAAAATTAATGGAAGAAATCAGTCATTGCTGGAACTACAAATGGCATCCAGCTTCCACAGCATGCACTCTCTCTTCAGATAAAATGATGGAAAGCTTGCCTCATTCCATACATTTATTACAATTTTTAAAAAATTGAATTTACATTTTCAACATGGATTGAGTGTTCAGAGAACTGCCAGACTTTTGAATATTACCACTCTTGTAATAGAGCATTTGTTCTTGGCTGTAATGATATATTAAAGTGATGCCAGCAGAGATATATACAAATTCTTCTTCGGGAGCGATTTCTAGTTCCTGGTAATGGAAAGTAACCATTTCTTCTACCTCTGGAAAAACAACCCAGCATATATCATAAGGCAAATAGCTTACATACTTCTTATATTGAAGACAAAAAAGTCCAGCTTTTTTACTGTGTGTATGTATATTTATTTATTTCAGATTTATAGCTCCAGACACTGATCAAAATTCTTATTGAACTTGACCATTCAGCATCATGCACTGAGTACCATATTTTATTAAACAATTTTCTTGAACACTACTCTAAATACATGTATAATCAGTTTGTCTGTGAGCTGGCTGAATTTAGGTTATTTGGGGTTATATGAATCCTTAATTTTTCAAGTTAGCTTAATGGGGAGAAACACCAAGTGAGAACAAAAAGTTGAAAATCAATTTCATTATGGAATTGATCCATCATTCATCCAAAAATTTAGCCTATTTTAAATTTCTCTTTATCATGATGAATGAAGACAACAAATTAATTAAGCAAAAATTACTTCTTTATGACACTGACCATCTTGCAAAGCTTGTGCTGAGGATATAGACACAACAATAAATTGTATAGGGACAGCTTTTTCGGGAGATGGTTGGGAGCACAGACATGCAAGGAGATGCATGCTATTGACTAGTTTCACTGCGTGCTTTGTCTGCACCTGCCTTTCTATTAAACAATAGAGGCTAGGCACTATAAGCTGGATTCTTACTGGAAACTAGCTGCTTAGTTAAATTGAAAAGGAAGGCTTAACTACGGTGTACATTTAAATTCTGACTAAATAAAGGAAAAATTCCTTAAATAAAGGAAAAATTGTCCAATTGTGGCATGATGAATGAAAAGGTAAATATTCGGTGCTTGGGCATAAATCTGTCTCTGGTGAATGAAATTGCAAATAGAGTGAATTCTGGAAACTTAATCAGGGCTTGTGAACTGGAGCCCTAAGGGATCCCTTAAAGCTGAAAACTTTTCAGCATCGCGTACAGTATAATGAATTTATTTAGATTCCTAAAAAAGGTGCACCTACTTTATTACCCTCAGCACACGTACAATACACAACAAATCTTCTAAAATTACTAACTCTCCTCAACTCTTGAGCTTGTTAGCAGCAATATTACTCCCACACACATACCCATGCTAACGCGTCTCTTCACTGGGCAGTTTTTTGTTTCATTTTAAAGTCTCAGCATGAGCCTTACTCCTGCTCTCATATTTCTATGAATGCAAAGAGCCTCCCAACCTCTCTTAGCAATTCACTTTACCACTAGAAAGCATCTGCTACTTACGCTGCCAGTTTCTCTCCTTCACAGAACTAGTGAGGGTAGTAACACAATATCATATGCCAATCTAATAGCTGGAAGGCCTATGGAGAAACAGGCGCACACACTGAAAAAAGTAAAGATGATCTGTGAAGAGGAAGCGTGACCAACCACAGACATTTCCCAAAGACGTCTGCAATAGCATGACAGAGGCACATGCAATATAGTACCCCTTTACCTAAGGCTTTACCTCCCAACTTCTCAAAGAATGTGCCAGAAAACACTTGGAGTGTCAAATTTCACATCAATCATCACAAGACCATACAAGCTGTCACCAACTAGGCCCCAGACTAAACCTCTGAATGCCAAGCATGTGTCCACAACAGCTTTATTAAAGCAGTGTTCTTTTGGAAGCTGCAAAAAATTTAAAAAAGACCCCAGAACCAAGACAATGTAGCAGAATGGCTTCATGGTCTTTGTGACAATGACTACATAGGGCTTTAGCCTGCCAATCATACCAACCTGGCCTCTTTCAAAAGAGGAATACAAATGATAGCGTCTTACATTTAAATAGTCCTTATAAGCAAGCTGAGACATTTCCACGTGCTTTACAGACCTTCATAAGGCTTGCACACTCGTGACTGAAATGAAGCCACCTTACCAGTTCACAGCAACTGTAACCCAGCAGTTTATAGGAGGTGTGCAGAAAACAATAAGCCAACAGAAACTAAAAGAGGAATGGAGTACTTGTAGCACATTAGAGACTAACAAATTTATTTGAGCATAAGCTTTCGTGAGCTACAGCTCACTTCATCGGATGCATGCAGTGGAAAATACAGTGGGGAGATTTTATGTACACAGAGAACATGAAACAATGGATGTTACCATACAGACTGTAACAAGAGTTATCAGGAAAGGTGAGCTATTACCAGCAGGAGAGCGGGGGTGGGTGGGGGAGGACCTTTTGTAGTGATAATAAAGGTGGGCCATTTCCAGCAGTTGACAAGTGAGGAACAGTGGGGGGGAGGCAGGGGGGAATAAACAAGGGGAAATAGTTTTACTTTGTGTAATGACACATCCACTCCCAGTCTTTATTCAAGCCTAAATTAATTGTATCAAACTATTTCCCCTTGTTCATTCCCCCACTACTGTTCCTCACACATTCTTGTCAACTGCTGGAAATGGCCCACCTTGATTACCACTACAAAAGGCTCCCCCCCCCACCCCCGCTCGCCCCCCTCCCGGTAATAGCTCACCTTTCCTGATCACTCTCGTTACAATGTGTAACATACATTGTTTCAAGTTCTCTGAACGAACATGGCTGCTACTCTAAAAGAGGAATGTAAGAAAGGCAACATGCAGTTTCCCAAGCTGGAATTTAAGTAGGATACTGAGGTTAAACAAAACTACTCCTGAGGAAAGCACTGAAATATCTTAACAAGAGTAAGGTTGCCACTTTAAATTTCATCTGAAAAACAGCAACTTCAAAAGAACAGTACCTCCCACCACGCCCAGATGCTTGACCACTCTAACTGCTGCCTACCGGATCATCAACACCACTTAAAAATAGATACAGATTTTCTTTAAGATCTCCCAATAAAAGGCAGCCTCATCCTGCATTTTAGAAGATCTGACAAGATTATAACCCAATGTGGCATGGCTGATGCCATTACAACCCCTCAATGTATTTTAAACATAAATGAGTTTTATAAACAGGCTCAGAAGTTGTAACTACAACCTTGCCAAACACTCTGCATTAATAGGATAACATACTAGATGCATATAATCATGTTTCTAATGAATACCTGGCTCACTGAAACACAACACAGTCAAACAAACAGTGGTTTCCCAGTTTCTTGACATTTTGCATCTTGTAAGATTCAAAGTTATACTGTAATGATTTTGCTATATAGTTGCTATTTGATGAGTGCTCCATATATATCTTACACAAATACAATATGCCTCTGTCTCCTAATATCTAGTACGTGTATACCATGTGATGGCCTTTGAGCTAAGCAACCTGGTTCCTGAGCCAGAAGCAGAGGCTTATGCTTTCAGAGCCCGTATCATCCTTTATTTCAATCTCTGCGTAGAAGGGACGTCGTGTTATACACTTGCAGCTGCACTTAAACTCCCACAGCTCTTGGTCAAGGCACCCTGAAGGGCTCTACTCACCATAGCTGGTCAGTGGGTAGGATTCACAGTTTTCTCCTCACCACCTTTATAGTGTGTGATATGCTCCCTACTCTGCATGTGCTCACTACTGATTTGTCACTACACCTCACTTTCACTCATTAGCCACCAGCAGTGAATTCAGAAGAAGCTCTTTGTTTCACATGATGGCCCCTGTAAATTCACAGAACTACTCCAATAATCAAGCACAGGGATTACGCTCTGATCCCCTCACCGCCACATACTGGCGAGTGCACAATGTTATGCACTGAGCAGTCCCATATTCTCCTTTGAGCAACTGTCAGAACAGATCCTCACTCTTGCGGAACTGCACCTGCAGGCTGTTCCAAAGCCCAGGAGCCTCTGAAAAAGCATGTCACGAAGGGTGCGTGGTCAATACAGCACACTATTAAACATTTTGGCTGAGATTATGTTACAGGCCCCAAGGACTCTTACTTTCTTCCCCTGGTCACCCATCTACACTGGATTTGATTTTTTTTTTTTTTTTTTTTTAACTCATGTTGATTTAGCAGATTATTTGGTCCTTACAAATGTGGTGTTATGGAAAGGTCTGTGAAAAAGGCATTTTACATGCTTGAAAAGATGTATTGCTTCTGGATTCTTTGCTAAAATTTATTTATGGTCATAAACCATTTTATTTTTTATTCAAATTCCACAGTCATATTGAAAGTAACTCCCCCTTCCCCTTTTGTGGGTGGAGTGTGTGTTAAAAGCAATGAATGATGTCAATATCAGAGAATCTTCTTCTGGGTCAGTCATCTGTACCCTAAATATCAGTCAGTTGGCAGATCTGGGGCAGAGGGTACAGGGAATGAAAGAATAAAAACAACATTCACAGCATACAGGCCACTGGGCCTATTCAATTATGTATTATGTGCCTGTATGTGAAGATTTTGTGATGACAAGCTAGATGTGACGAGGAAGAGGTCATAGTGTGAAAAGTGGGTGAAGCTGAGCATTATAGTTATGAAATCTGACATCTGGTAAGTGCATGCAGGGGAACCCTGACCTCAGGGTCTCTGATCATAATAAATTATGATCATCTTATTGATATTAGTTTCACCTAATATAAGAACTATTGCACAGAGAGGTGGTTCAGTCATCAAGAAATATAAAATCTGAAATGAACAGTGCTAGATTCCCTCGGTCTCTTATGTTACTCTGAAAACAGAATGGAATCTCTCTTTTCTGTGACTAAGAGATAATTCAAAGGGATGAAACACATAGATTGATTCTGTTTTAAAGATTTCTACATGGCTTGTCATCTTGCTAGTGTTTGCATTCTGGTTTCTACATTGGGCCAGAGTAGCATCATCATCTTCAGTTCTTATTCAAAACAGATGTATATATTTGCCATTCAAAATGTGAAGGCAGGACAGGAAGCTGCATTTAGAGGCCAAGTCACTCCATAAGAGCCACAGTGTAACTATACTGAATTTACTCGTAACAGCACAAAAGCCAGACTTGAAAATGTCAGGTTGAGGCTGGCTTTTTCACTGTTGACAACAGAATTAGGAATGTCAGTTTAATAATGTGTGAAAAAATAAACTGCCTAAAATAAAGATATCATCATTATTATCTGTATTCCTGTAACATCCAGGGGCCCCAATCATGATCAATGCTCCATTGGACTAGGCACTGCACATACACATAGTAAGACATGGTCTGTGCCCAAAAGAACTTAAAATCTAAACAGATAAAAGAGAGAAAGAATAATATACAGACAAGACGAAATATTTTTAAAAATATATAATTCCCTCCCCCCCCAAAAAAACCTTTCCTCGCTCCACCTTTCCCACTGAGTAGGCCCCAGCTAGTCTGCACCACTGTTCACCCAGTGTGCCCTTCTGTTCAGAAAAATCGATTCAGGCTCAGGGAGAGAAGGCAGTAATTTGTTCAAATGTAAGGAGGTAGCTTGGCCTCTCCAGCCCCTCTGCAGTCCTTGCTAGCAGCTCCAAATGCTCTCCCCACCCACACCATGGCATCATGCCAGGTGTTAAGTTCAGTGCTTCATCCCCTCAAGGTAAAGCTGCAGTATAAACTTCAGTCCATTCCTCTCTAATGAGAGCTCATTCCATTTCCTCTCCCGTCATCGGCAATGACATCAGAACATTTCACAAAAATGCATCATGTTGGATCCCATTTGGCAGAAAGATTTTCAGGTCATAAATATTTCTAATGGTGAATCAGACCTCTACATGCTGACTGCAACCAAGTCACAGTGTTAATTACATCTTTAATTGTAGGCCTGAAACTTATGAGTAAATATAAATAATGGAAATGTTGTTTGAACATGTTAAAATTAGTCTGAAGATCATGCCATTCAGGATTTATATACAAGTCAAGTGACTTGGATATACACACCTGATATTTTCCTGAAGGCATCATCCATCAGTCCCATGAATACTTTAAGGAGCAAATCTTATTTTGCAATAGGATAATTTTGTTGAATTAAAAAACTGAACTCTCAATTCTTTTTTTCTGGTCAGTCAAATTTTGAACTTCCCCCTCACACCTTACAGTCCTTCATCCATATTATTCTCACAAAAATATGCAAAAATCACAGTTTAACATATTGGTTATTCAAAATGTATTACCACCTAAGTGTTGAGCAGAGGGCAACTAACTCAGTTAAAGAGAAGATTAGTATCACCTGCACAAACCTTCTGTCTCAAGTCTTCTTCCTGTGTACTTCAACAGTGCCTCTGCAAGCTTTGCTTACACAAAGTGGTGCTCTGTCCACCACTAGTGACAGGATCACACAGGGTATGTCTACACTACAGCTGGGAACGAGCCTCTCAGCCCAGACAGACAGACCCATGCTAACAGGGCTGGAGCTAGTGCACTAAAAAAACAGCAGTGTGGATGATGCAGCTCTCAAGCCCATTCAACCCCTTTGGTTTCAGCCCAAGCTGCAGTGGCCAAACAGCTATTTTTAGCATGCTACCTCCAGCTCCAAGGGCATGGGTCTGTCTTCCTGGGCTAGGAGGTTCACTTCCAGATGCAATGCAGACATTCCCAACGAGGTTTATGAGTCTGCTGCTGGCTTTGAGCCAAAAGAGGTTCCCGTTTGTATAACCAAGCCTCCCAGTCCAATCTCTACTGGAGATGACCTCCTGATAGTATCAAATTACACTTCCAAACAACCTGTTAACATAATGCAGTTTGCTGCCATCTCCAGGGGAGTTGTGGGATCCCCCACCCTTCCTACACTGTTGAACTTGGGACTTTGTTTTGATGGGTTTCAAAGGTTAAGGAGAAAAATCCTTGAATTTGATGTGACAGCACCTTCCTGCTCTGATTTGCTGCCTTACACACTAAAGCTCTTTAACAAGAGATTAATGTTTTAACTCTCAAAACTATTTCCAGGTCTCAAATATTTTCGCTCACTTTATTCACAACAGCCAATCATATTTAAGCATTTACTCACAACACCCTGCCTAATTCAATATGTCAAAATCTCAGAATTTATACTAACCTCTCAACTTTACAAATACAGAGTACTAATGATGAAGATGGAAAGTAATAAAAAGGAATGATATACTGATCCATATTAAGATCCATCAAAACTGTAAATACTTTAAAGTCAGCAGAGCTTACGTCTCCCAAAGTTTATGTAGGTTGGGCTATTTTTACGCAGCAGATAGATCATGAAAACTATAATCATTAAACTGTAATTAGCTTTTGGAAGTGGAGAAAACACCTGCTATTTTATAAAACAGAATCTTGAAAATTAATCACTTAGACACAAAAGTTAAAAACAAACGACATACATCTGCATAATGAATCCTGGGAGTCAGTCAAGTTAATTTGAAACTGACACCACATACATTACCCAGTCCTACCCAGGAAAAGTATACCCTATTGATCACTAGTTGTGTACTATTGATCAGAACCACAATGTTTCTTAAAGCTAATGTAAGGAACGTATTTGGTTGCAAGGAAAAAGAGACTTAGGAGAGACTCAAAAGCAGAAGTAGGACTTACTTATTGTAGTTAGGACTACAATATGTGAAAACTAAATTGATATACACAACTGAAGATCCAAAAATTTTAAAACAACTAGAAGGCCAAATTTTTTCAACAAAGGTATATAAGTGTGTTACATCAGCAATATGTCTACAAGACCTAAAAATGATTGGAACATGTGAAAATTCCATGTAAAGACATTCATTAGGGCTAATATAATAGCCATATGGTTTATATTCAGAGCAGCTGACCAGCCAAAGTAGTAATTATCATCCAACCTGACCAAGTGGAAAAACTTTAAAATGTTAATTAAAATCTGGAAGTTAGTAAAACCTCCCCACACCAAAACAGAAAATAAGATAAAAAAGAAAATAACTGTCATGATTTGATTAGATTCTAAGCATATAGCATTTAGAGCACCAAATTCAATTACACAAGCCAGACAGACTATATTAGGAAACCCATATTTAATTAGTGTGTAAGATTCATCAACAGTGACTTAAGCCAGGATGCTTTAACACCAGTCAGATTGCCACAGCACACAATCTTTCCTAGGATCAGCAAGAGAATAATAGTTGTAGTATTAATGCCTTGAAGCAAAGGGAAAGGAAAAAAAGAGAAAAAGAAAGGGTCAGCATATTTTTCTGTTTTATGGGGAAAACAAAACAAGATCAGATGGCTTATTACACAGCACAAACTTAAAAAGCTAAACCTTTCAATGATACTTTTAAAAACAAAACCTCATATTTAGCAAACAGCATCTGAAATCTCAGTTTATGCACAGCACTATTCATGTTGCAAGAGTAAAAGTTGAGTACATAATTTCAAGGTAAAGGTAAGTTAGATGAAAGTGTTTTGAAAATAAAATTATGAGGTCAATGTTTAATACTGACACCTTTTTACTTTTCAAAGCCAGTTTATTCTCTTTATCTAGAGTGTCTATCAGTTTGGTCAATGGCAAAATTCTATTATCTATTTGCTGTCCTCTTGCGTATATATTTAATTGCTATTACTGAAATTTAGGGCTTTAGGTTCAATAAATTAAATAAATATTGACTACATCCTGTCTGTTCTGTACAGACGTTAAGGAACCCCAGATACTCTTCTTAAGGGTAGGGGTTTATCTTAGATCCTTGGCCAAAATTTCCTTTTGACCCGCACACTACTCTCTTATCTCCAGACTGGTTTTTAGATGTATACTAAATGTCTGCCTTCCTGCTGCCTTCCACCCCAAAGATGACTGCATTTCTTTGGGTGACCTCATCCATCATAGTCAGTGCAGTGTTTTGGAATTCTATCAGATGAAAAGCCTTATGCAAATGTAAAATACTATTAGTCAAAAAAATGGAAAGCTTGCATTTCCAGAAGATAAAGGGCATCACAGACATCTCAAATTAAAAGAAAAAAAGAATACAAAGTAGTGAGAACAGGAGAAAAAACAGCAAAGTCAATTGCTACAGATCACTTTACATGCCTTGCAATAAGAGCTCCATTTATCCGTACATGGCTCATGAGGGGGAAAAACAGTATGGGAAAATTCAAATGTTATTTGAGTGAAATACTTCTGCCTCAGCAAAATAGGCATAATATAAATGTGTTCATGAATTGTGAAAAATGTAATGGTAAAAATCTGAAAGAACACAGGAAATGCCAAACTGAATCAGATCAGTGGTATGCCTAGTCCAGCCTCTTTAGAGTAGGCTGCAAAAACCCCAATAGTGGGCAACTGCAGAATAACTTGCCCTTCTGATATAAATAATGCATCTCTATGGCTATGTGCCCTTGAAATTCCCTCTCATTCTTCTTAATTTCCATTTTATATTTTACTTGCCATAATTCACACACCTCTCTACTGGCTTCACTAAGTAAGGTTGGATTTACATTTTCTGCAAGACATTTGTTTGTCTTGAAACACCTCTTGAAACTTGCCATTTAACCATACTGCTATTTTCCCTGCCTTCCTACTACCTTTTCTGCATATATACACACCTTCTCTGAGTCTTAGGTATGTTTAAACAGCCTCCAGTGTGAAGCTAAGTAGTGTTGCCACTAGCTTTCTCTTTGTGACATCCCAGGTCTTGAACCCAGGCCTGGGAGTCCCCACATAGCTACAGCATCCTAGCCTCCATGCAGCATCTCCTGAATCCTTGTGGGCAGAGAAGCTAGTAGGAATACAGCCTCAGCCAAGGCACCACCCATAGGAACTTGACTGGGGGATTGCCCAGCTCCACTGATTGGTCCAACCATGCTATTTAAACCAGGAGGCGGCACAGAAAGTTTGTCTCAGCAACAACAAGGTGATTTCCTGTTATGGCTGCATTAGACCCTGCTTATGCCTGCCTCCTGCACCCAACCCTGTTCCTGCTCTGCTTCTGGCTCGCCTCACACTGTTGCATTTGCTACTGTTCTCACTGTACTCCGGCTCCATGCTTGATCCTTGCCTCTCCTCCAGTCCCTGCCCTTACTCCTCACCTCCAATCATCGACTAGTCCTGGCTCTGACTCGGACTTGACACTTGACTCTGGCATTTGGTGTCTGACCCTCAGCTTAGATTCCTGCTTCTAACTCTGGCTCGTCTCTTGGCTCTGGTAACTGGCAATTGACTCTCGTGCTGACCCTTGGCTTTGCTCCCTAACCTGGATGCCTGCTCCACTCACTAGACCTGACTCCTACTCTGATTACTAGGCCAGACCACAACATTCCTGTTTTTGAAATCACACTCTCTTAACTTTATTGTTGCAAGGCTAGTTTATGAAACAATTCCTCGTCCAAGGGACGTAGAACATAATTATACTGTGGCATGATTATGTAGAGGCTTAATGTTAGTTACTTCTTCAACTGGAAAATTACTGGAATGATCAGAACTAACACTAACAAAAGGCAATCAGCAACATAAATTTAATCCCAGTTTCAGTTTGTGTTCAAATTTTGTGTTTGCAAATTCACTTGAAGGATGTAGCTAGGGAATGTTTAACATATGAGCTCCCATACGCTCCATCACTGAAACTGTACACATATTTTAATCAGCCATATGCTTTGATTTTACCCTTTTCAGTTTCCAAACTCTAATCTTAAATTTGTGTTTATTATGTATATTGTATCCGGAATGGGACAGATTAAATATTCAAATTAAACCATATTAGGAACTGTATTAGAATTAGCAAATTTCTGTACATCTTAAATTCAACACTCAGTGCTAATAAGGTGAAAGAAGCCAGAATTACTTGTATTATTCCTGGCTCTGCTACAGACTGTGACCTTAAGAAAGAAACCACTTCCCTTTGTGCTTCAGTTTCCCCAGTTGTAAGATGTGGATAATACTTCTTTTACAAGGATGTTGTGCAGTGAAAGTCTATAAAGGAACTTTGAGATCCTAAGATGGAAAGTGCTACAGAAAAGCAGTTTAAAATTTTTATTCTTGAAGTATCTTGCAGATATTGCAGTATCATTATTTGAGAGGATCAAAGCTTAAGGAACAGTCCAATCTGTTATTTCACAAGCTCATATGCAAACTAACTTCATTCTTCTATAGAATAGTTGCACAGTACCCCTGGGGAACTTTCCTTCTCCAGTAACTTTGCAGACATAATCAAAGTTCACTGCAAGACAAAAGCTTTTCGGTTCCATGTTTAGAACTCGTAGCTGAAAAGCCTTTTTTTTTTTTTTTTGGTACATTTACTGACACCTTAATTCCACTTGATGATACAGTTCTGCCTTGAGTCTTCAAGAGAACCATCTCCTACTGTTTCCTCAAAGACTACACAGCCTTGCATACACTGTTTGTCCTCTTTATTTTAAAGTAGGTTTTAAAGCTCTATATTTTATCTGTTCAGCAAATCAGAGAGGCAGCAGATTATTGTCACTAGGAGATCTTAGATTTTATCTGGTTTCAGAGTAGCAGCCATGTTAGTCTGTATCCGCAAAAAGAAAAGGAGGACTTGTGGCACCTTAGAGACAAACAAATTTATTGAGCTTGCTCAAATAAATTTGTTAGTCTCTAAGGTGCCACAAGTCCTCCTTTTCTTTTTGTAGATTTTATCTGTGAGTCAAGCTTCCAAGTCAATTTTTCTCTCCCCCAAAGCCAGGAGCTGCAGTCCAGTTGCAATCTCCACAACATAACATATTAGGTTTTCCTGGCAACTTCTTTTAGCACATCTGCCGAGACTAGTCTTATTGATTAAAGGAAATGAAATGTAGAATCTGTACCTCCTCATAATTTGGATTAAAAAAAAAGTTAGAAAAGACTATCTGAAGTTACAAAAGACCTTCAAAACTCCAGAAGCAGAGACAACCATTCAGATAACACCAGTTACATATTAATACAGTTGGCTCTCGGTAGTCTCTAAAAAGGAACTTTAATTCTTTTATATGAGAGATTCTAAATTAAGCTTTCATTGCCACTATATGATCCTAGCTTTTAATAAGGAGCTTGTAGCACTCTCCATTATTAAAAGTGCCTTCCCTATACAACTTGATATGCTATCACCCTTGCACTGCAGAAAGCTGCCTTCAGCCAAACAATAGCCACAAAATGTGAACTTAAGGTGTCAACTTCACAGCCTCGTTGCTATCATTTAAATGACGGTATTATTAAGCAATGCTGTCTAGGACAAGACACTCAAATGGATTTATTTTTTGCCACCTCTTTCAAAGCAGAACTTCTGGGACAAACTGCAAAAAGACTAATCTCTCTCTTCCTTTGCAAATTTTATTTTCTTTTTAATTTTTTATAAACTCCCCTCCCCAGAGACTCCACAGATTATACACAAACATGCTTTCCAGAATTCCTGTTATAAATTGGAGCAATGGGATGAATCTCTAGGCCTTAGAAATGTTTGTTGAAATGATTAATGTTTTAAAAAGGAAGTCTGAGCAAATTCAATAGTCTGCTATT
Source organism: Chelonia mydas (assembly GCF_015237465.2). Classification (NCBI taxonomy): domain Eukaryota; kingdom Metazoa; phylum Chordata; order Testudines; family Cheloniidae; genus Chelonia; species Chelonia mydas. The sequence continues at coordinate 1,630,991 of NC_051261.2, forward strand.
AGAGAATAAATAGAACTGCTTAAGGTATGGAAGTATTAAAGTTATTTATCAACGTGGAGTACCTTGGCACCCCTTACAAGAATCGTATTATTACATCCTTCACAACTCTCTTTTTATTTTACAAAGGAAACCTTTGCCACTGATATCTTTGGAGAGAATGCCCTCTTTTAGCCTTATTTCCTATTAACCTGCAAGATGAAGGTATTGCTCACTGTCTTACCCATTTCTTTCCCTCCTGGAAAGAATTCAGATGTGTCATTAGATCACAAAAAATTGGCCAACTTCTACGCCGTCCTCCAGGAAATTGTCATCAACCACTATGCCTCAATGGAACCAAACATTTAATGCATGATCAACAACTCATCCCACGTTTGACGAGGTGGGAATTTTCTGTAATATTTTTATAAATCCTAGGCATGCCTCAGTTTCCTTTTGTACACTGCATTGCTACCCAGTGGGTGCAAAAGTGTTAACAGTGCTCCTAGAACAGTGCAGGAGACAGGAGCGGTGTGTGTATCACTTCACTGTCTGGGGGAAATGAATACAGTCACTAGAACTGGCTCAAATGAACCCAAACCAAGAGAGGACCCAGCAATACAAAGATATACCCTGCTGACTGCACAGTCAACATCTAACAGCAGGAAACCCCAACAGGTGGGACTTGTGAACTGAACTGGAAAACAAAGTGTCAGGTGGCTTGAAAAGGGGGGCTTTCTGGACTGATTCAGCAGCCCAGATGAGACATGACAAGAGGGAACCAGGCCACACCAGCCATTTGGCCGCACAGCTTAAATCCAGATGTGACAGTGAGTTTTCCCCTTCCACTGGCTTTTATTAGCTCTGGATTTAAGCTGTGCGGCCAAATGGCTATTGTATAAGACCAAGGCAGGGGCAGAATACAATCCCCCCACAACAACCCTGAGTGAAATTAACAAGGATGCCAGAAATAGCCCTGAATCCCATGGTTCAGACCGCGGAATGAACAGCTAAGTTTAAACTGTTCTTATGCAGGCAGCAGGCTACCTAGGGAGGCTTCTCCCTCAGCCAGTCCCCCTGCTCCCAGCTAGAGGGGAGCCCCTGCAGAGTGCGGCGGGCAGTCAGGGGAACGCAGAGCCTAGCCATGTCAGCAGCCTGGCTGGAGGAGGAGGAGGAGGAGGAGGAGGGACAAGGAGAAAAATGTGACAGTGAGTTTTCAGGTTTATTTCAATAGTAAAGTTTTATTACAGACAATACTGGTAGTAGTAATAGTAGCTTTACTTTCTATATCTAAGTCACGCAATGGGAGGGATCCATGAAGTATGCAGGAGAGGTGGGTTACTTGAGTTTGGACTGTAGGGGTAAGAAATGTAACTTTGGGGGGGGGGAGCCCGAACCGGTAAGAGCTGTATTTTACTTTCACCCCTGGACATAGTACAAGCCTCCCACAAGAGTCTGGCTTGGCTGGATTTGCTGCAGGGAACCACCGAGAGAAACTGGGATCCAGTCTTCTTGTCTTGGAGCCCACAGGCCTGCTACTGTGGAACTGTGTTGGTTCTTGGGGCCTGGCATGCTAGAGGGATCATAAGAATGGCCACACTGGGTTAGACCAAAGGTTCATCTAGCCCAGTATCCTGTTTTCTGACAGTGGCCAGTGCCAGGTGCCCCAGAGGGAATGAACAGAACAGATAATCATCTAGTGGCTAAGCAGCAGTTCTGCAGGAAAGGACCTGGGGATTACAGTGGACAAGAAGCTGGATATGAGTCGGCAGTGTGTCCTTGTTGCCAAGAAGGCCAACAGCATACTGGGCTGTATTAGTGGAGCACTGCCAGCAGATCGAGAGAAGTGACTATTCCCCTCTATTCGGCACTGGTGAGGCCACACCTGGAGTACTGCATCCAGTTTTGGTCCCCCCACTACAAAAGGGATGTGGACAAATTGGAGAGAGTCCAGCGGAGGGTAACGAAAATGACTAGGGGGCTGGGGCATGTGATTTATGAGAAGAGGCTGAGGGAACTGGGATTTATTTAGTCTGCAGAAGAGAAGAGTGAGGGGGGATTTGATAGCAGCCTTCAACTACCTGAAGGGGGGTTCCAGAGAAGATGGAGCTAGGCTGTTCTCAGTGGTGGCAGCTGACAGAACAAGAAGCAATGGTCTCAAGTTGCAGTGGGGGAAGTCTAGGTTGGATATTAGGAAACACTATTTCACTAGGAAGGTGGTGAAGCACTGGAATGGGTTACCTAGGGAGGTGGTGGAACCTCCATCCTTAGAGGTTTTTAAGGTCCGGCTTGACAAAGCCTTGGCTGGGATGATTTAGTTGGTGTTGGTCCTGCTTTGAGTAGGGGATTGGACTAGATGACCTCCTGAGGTCTCTTCCAACGCTAATCTTCTATGATTCTAAGTAATCCATGCCCTGTCGCCCATTCCCAGCTTCTGGAATACAGAGGCTAGGGACACTATCCCTGTCCATCCTGGCTAATAGCCACTGATAGACCTATCCTCCATGAACTTATCTAGTTCTTTTTTTAACCCAGTTATAGTCTTGGCCTTCACAACAGCCTCTGGCAAAGAGTTCCATAGGTTGACTGTGCATTGTGTGAAGAAATACTTCCTTTTGTTTGTTTTAAACCTGCTGCCTATTAATTTCATTTGGTGACCCCTAGTTCTTGTGTTATGAGAAGGAGTCAATAACACTTCCTTATCTACTTTCTCCACACCCGTCAAGATTTTATAGACCTCGATCATATCCCTTCTTAGTTATCTCTTTTCCAAGCTGAAAAGTCCCAATCTTATTAATCTTTCCTCACATGGAAGCTGTTCCATATCCCTAATCATTTTTGTTGCCCTTTTCTGAACCCTTTCCAATTCCAATATCTTTTTGAGATGGGGTGACCACATCTGCACAGAGTATTCAAGATGTGGGCATATAATGGTTTTATATGTGATATTTTCCTGTCTTATTATCTATCCCTTTCTTAATGATTTCCAACATTCTGTTCGCTTTTTTTGACTGCTTCTGCACATTGAGTGGATGTTTTCAGAGAACTATCCACAATGACTCCAAGATCTCTCTCGAAGTAGTAACAGCTAATTTAGACCCATCATTTTATACGTATAGTTGGGATGATGTTTTCCAATGTGCATCACTTTACATTTATCAACACTGAATTTCATCTGCCATTTTGTTACTCAGTTTAATGAGATCCCTTTGTAGCTCTTTGAGGTTCCTTGGGACTTAACTATCTTGAGTAGTTTTGTATCATCTGTTAACCCGAACCCCTAACCCTGCATCATCAGTAGAAATTAGTCAACCAAGCAGTCATTTGATTGGATGAAACTTACTTCCTCTGGTGGTATTATTATAATTTAATATTTGTATTAGAGTAGTGCCTGAAAACCCCAATCACTGGAATCCAGGTCCCATTGTCCTAGGAACTGAACATTTGAAAAAAATCCAATCCCTTGTACTGCTATTTTATACATGTTTTTCTGTTACTGAAGCAGATTAAAATGTAAACTTTAGAGATATTCTCTACTATAGTCACTTTACTACTGCAGAGGACTCTCCAATTTATCAGATGTAAGCATAACAGAACCAATAACTAAACTGAAGTTAGCACAGTTCAAGCTGAAAGTAGATGCAAGTTTTTCATAATCAGGGTAGTTAACCAAAGGAACCCATTTTCCAACTTTTTATCAAAAGGTTCTCCTTTACTTGACATATTTAGATCAAACTGGATGCAGTGATGTCAATTCAGATATTTATTTGGGTGGGGGGAGGAGGGGAAATTCTGTTCCACAGTTCCCAATCAGTGACCTCATTCCAGTCCTGCTTTCCCTGCCTCCTCCTGCAGGCACTCCAGGCCTCCCCGAGCTGGGGAGTCTCTCCTTTCTCTTACCCACACAATGCACAAGCCAGCGGTGCCAGAAACCAAGATTTCAGTAGACTCCCTGCACAGGTCAAATCTGAGTGGCATTGCAACCCCATGCACCAGGTCACAATGCCACTCACTAAAATTTCGCCTGGCTGCCCCTCCATCTGACTGGGTCAAATTGCCGTGCCAGTGAGACCACACAGCTGAAGCAAAAAGAAAAGGAATACTTGTGGCACCTTAGAGACTAATCAATTTATTTGAGCATAAGCTTTCGTGAGCTACAGCTCACTTCATCAGATGCATACTGTGGAAAGTGTAGAAGATCTTTTTATACACACAAAGCATGAAAAAATACCTCCCCCCACCCCACTCTCCTGCTGGTAATAGCTTATCTGAAGTGATCACTCTCCTTACAATGTGTATGATAATCAAGGTGGGCGATTTCCAGCACAAATCCAGGGTTTAACACGAACGGGGTGGGGGGGGGGGGGGAGAGAACAGGTTACCTTGCATAATGACTTAGCCACTCCCAGTCTCTATTCAAGCCTAAGTTAATTGTATCCAATTTGCAAATGAATTCCAATTCAACAGTCTCTCGCTGGAGTCTGGATTTGAAGTTTTTTTGTTGTAATATCGCAACTTTCATGACTGTAATCGCATGACCAGAGAGATTGAAGTGTTCTCCGACTGGTTTATGAATGTTATAATTCTTGACATCTGATTTGTGTCCATTTATTTTTTTACGTAGAGACTGTCCAGTTTGACCAGTGTACATGGCAGAGGGGCATTGCTGGCACATGACGGCATATATCACATTGGTGGATGTGCAGGTGAACGAGCCTCTGATAGTGTGGCTGATGTGATTAGGCCCTGTGATGGTGTCCCCTGAATAGATATGTGAACACAGTTGGCAACGGGCTTTGTTGCAAGGATAGGTTCCTGGGTTAGTGGTTCTGTTGTGTGGTATGTGGTTGCTGGTGAGTATTTGCTTCAGGTTGGGGGGCTGTCTGTAGGCAAGGACTAGCCTGTCTCCCAAGATTTGTGAGAGTGTTGGGTCATCCTTCAGGATAGGTGGTAGATCCTTAATAATGCGTTGGAGGGGTTTTAGTTGGGGGTGAAGGTGACGGCTAGTGGCATTCTGTTATTTTCTTTGTTAGGCCTGTCCTGTAGTAGGTAACTTCTGGGAACTCTTCTGGCTCTATCAATCTGTTTCTTCACTTTCCGCAGGTGGGTATTGTAGTTGTAAGAATGCTTGATAGAGATCTTGTAGGTGTTTGTCTCTGTCTGAGGGGTTGGAGCAAATGCGGTTGTATCGCAGAGCTTGGCTGTGGACGATGGATCGTGTGGTGTGGTCAGGGTGAAAGCTGGAGGCATGAAGGTAGGAATAGCGGTCAGTAGGTTTCCGGTATAGAGTGGTGTTTATGTGACCATCGTTTATTAGCGCTGTAGTGTCCAGGAAGTGGATCTCTTGTGTGGACTGGACCAGGCTGAGGTTGATGGTGGGATGGAAATTGTTGAAATCATGGTGGAATTCCTCAAGGGCTTCTTTTCCATGGGTCCAGATGATGCAGATGTCATCAATATAGCGCAAGTAGAGGAGGGGCGTTAGGGGACGAGAGCTGAGGAAGCGTTGTTCTAAGTCAGCCATAAAAATGTTGGCATACTGTGGGGCCATGCGGGTACCCATAGCAGTGCCGCTGATTTGAAGGTATACATTGTCCCCAAATGTAAAATAGTTATGGGTAAGGACAAAGTCACAAAGTTCAGCCACCAGGTTAGCCGTGACATTATCGGGGATAGTGTTCTTGACGGCTTGTAGTCCATCTTTGTGTGGAATGTTGGTGTAGAGGGCTTCTACATCCATAGTGGCCAGGATGGTGTCATCAGGAAGATCACTGATGGACTGTAGTTTCCCGAGGAAGTCAGTGGTGTCTCGAAGGTAGCTGGGAGTGCTGGTAGCATAGGGCCTGAGGAGGGAGTCTACATAGCCAGACAATCCTGCTGTCAGGGTGCCAATGCCTGAGATGATAGGGCACCCAGGATTTCCAGGTTTATGGATCTTGGGTAGTAGATAGAATATCCCAGGTCGGGGTTCCAGGAGTGTGTGTGTGAGGATTTGATCTTGTGCTTTTTCAGGAAGTTTCTTGAGCAAATGCTGTAGTTTCTTTTGGTAACTCTCAGTGGGATCAGAGGGTAATGGCTTGTAGAAAGTGGTGCTGGAGAGCTGCCGAGCACAGCTGAAGCAATGGTCAGTATCACCCTATCAGCATTGTATTAATTTAGTATGGGACCACTGCTTAAAACTGATAGGGTCATGGTCCCCGTGAACTCCACAATCTATGGAACTTTGACCAAGCACAAAAACCTTGGAAGGGAAGGAGGGGGCTTTGCTCCCCTAGTCTCCTCTAATTGGTGCCACTGACTGAATGTCTTTCAAAAGGAATATGAGCTAATTCAATTTACAGTTATCAGGTAGGTCCTTCATGCAAGAACCACTTCGTAAAATTATGTGGTCTGCATTATGAAAGAAGTCAGACGAGATCATAACGGTCCTTTAAAATTTCTGAAGTCAGACATCTGATGAAGATCAGATTAATTAAAAAAACAAACAACAAAAAACAAACAAACAAAAAACTTACTAGTGACATCTGATCTCCTCTAAAACTGATTTTTTTTTGTTAACTGAGTCCTTTACAAGAACTGAATTTTGCAGATGAGTTGCGGAAAATGCACTGCACTGTAATAAGTATTTTATTCCAGTAGCAACCTGATAAATGTATATATAAATATTTTCCTATCTTAACTGGAAAGAAAAAAGTGTAAATGCATCAAATCTGTTTAATAGTATTGCTGAATGGTATTACTAGAGAGTCTAAAAACAACTTACAAGTTTAACTACTTCTTTGTACTTAGTCTTCATTTCTTGTAAAAGCAGGAAAATAAACGGCAGAGTCTACCAAAGCAGTTTTTCAGAAAAAGTAGCTGTGTTGGCAAAGCGAGAGCACAGAATGAGAAACCCTATAATTTTTCTCTCTAATCTCTAAACTGGTGTGGTCTAAAATATTTAAGATCAGAAGGAAAAAGGAGCTTAGTACACAACTACTGAACAAAAACTAAGATTAAACAAACATGCTAAGAGAAAAGTTAAGGGAACGTCCTGATAAACCATAAGACCTTTTTACTCTGGAGATATTGAGCAATAAGGAAATTCTATTTCAACTCCTTCAATACAAGTAATTAAATTGTAAATGTATATTCATAATAATAAACTGTTTCTTAGCACTGAAAAACAATAATGGCCCTCTACTGACAGACAGCTTCTGCTGATTACTCTGCTGTATAATAAAGGCTGTTACTTGGCTAAATGTTACTTGTGTCAATCTCCCTTTAAGAAAAACTAATTAAGGATCTTTTATGTAGTTGAACTATAGCAATGTTGTTAAGGAAGGAAGTTGGCCTTTCAACTGAAACCAGAAAGCCTGAAAACAAAGTTAGTAATATGGCAGAGTTGGATGAAATTCCTAGATATGTTGCCAATCCCCTAGTTCCCCCAGCAAATTCCAGAGCATTTAGAGCATTATGAAAAATTACGTAAGTCAGAATTACAATTGTAGCTAAAGGGGAATTGTTTTGTTAAAGAAGATAGTTCAGCTTCGTCATATAAATTAGAGTGATCAAAACAAACCGAAGTTTCTAATCAGTGCTGGGAGAAGTACAGAAGGCCATTAAAACATTACCTGAAGGGAAAATTCTTCACTCCAGATGCTACTAAAATAGAGTTTTATTAGAAGAGAACAATACCCACTGGTAATTCTTTTCTCTTCATACTCAAGAATCTTACTAATGTTATTTTAAAAATTCCTTCCTTTTCACATGTTCTTATGGTAAAGACAGAAATACAGGTTACATAATCTATGTAGATTTCCCCTTTAAATAAAGATACACAAAATCTATTAAATTAATTTCAGCTTTAAAATCTTAACCTCTGTTAACTAATAAGTAACACAGCCTTACTAATAAGTATTAAAACAGTGCACAACTAAGTAAATTTCAAGAAGGCATAGTAGTCAGTTCTTGGGGCTCTATTGTGTCTTCACAAACAGGACATGTGGTAAAAGCTTTCAATGGTTACTTAAGGGAAGAGTAATGATGAGAAGTTGGTAGGCAAGACACATTTGGGGGCATTGTATGACAATACAAAATACAGTAAAAACACAACTGTATAAAATTATCCATTCACCATGACTATATTAGTCTGAATCAATAAATGCAGAGCGATTTCATGCTAACATTCCTGTTTCATAAAAATCTTATGTTGCTCATTTTTTCAATGGTTTCTCAAAAACACTGGATGGAGCTATAAATAAAATAGCCTTTCCATATAGAAACTATATTATAAAAAACTACATAGATCTAGAGGAAAGAATACGATTTCATTTCACCTGAAGGGACAATAAGGCAAGTAAGTAAAATGAAGCCCAGTGCTTCATATTTTGAATTAAGGGTACAGGTGTTAAGTGTGCACTGCCCTGCCTGTACAATCTGTCCAAGAGTTGGGAGGTATGTGAAACACTGAAGAATCACGCAGAAGTCACGATTTTGGGGACTGCTTTTCTCCCCCATTCTGGCCTCTATATGCCATCCCAGTAGCATACAAGAGCCGTATAGGACATACAACTGGCCAGGGGAGAATTCCCTCAGTGCAGGTACAGAAAAATTAAGCTTTATGATATAGGGTTCTCATCTTCTGACAGGATTCAAAGGGAACTTCCTGATAAACCATAAGACCTTTCTACTCTGGAGATATTGAGCAATAAGGAAATTCTATTTTAACTCCTTCAATACAAGTAATTAAACTGTAAATGTATATTCATAATAATAAACTGTTTCTTAGCACTGAAAAACAATAATGGCCCTCTACTGACAGACAGCTTCTGCTGATTACTCTGCTGTATAATAAAGGCTGTTACTTGGCTAAATACTACTTGTGTCAATCTCCCTTTAAGAAAAACTAATTAAGGATCTGTTATGTAGTTGAACTATAGCTGTGTCATTAAAGATTTCTGCCAATTCAGGAAAAATAAAGGAGAATATAGATTCATAGATACTAAGGTCAGAAGGGACCATTATGATGATCTAGTCTGACCTCCTGCACAACGCAGGCCACAGAATCTCACCCACCCACTCCTGCGAAAAACCTCACCTATGTCTGAGCTATTGAAGTCCTCAAATCGTGGTTTAAAGACTTCAAGGAGCAGAGAATCCTCCAGCAAGTGACCCGTGCCCCATGCTACAGAGGAAGGTGAAAAACTTCCAGGGCCTCTTCCAATCTGCCCTTGAGGTGATTCAAATGTGAGAATGGTCTAATTACATCCACATGATAGATGTAGAACAACTGCCAGCAGAAGTTAATCTTTTGTTGAGAAAGATCTCAAAGCACTTTATAAGCATAATATCCCATTAACCAGATTCAGAGACCAATTGAAAGTTTAAAATATTAGAAAGGTTTATTCTGAAAGTGCTTGTTTAAATTTAGTTTATTATACACTGCGCAATAAAACCTTGATAATGTATTCATGTTTAAAATGAGCACACAACACCACCAGACAATGTATCAAAATTCTGGAACAGATAAGAAAGGGCTTATAGTCTCATTAGACCATTTACCTAGAACAGCAGAAAAACTGAAATCTTCTTAAATGCTTTATAGTGTTTAAAAAACAATTCATTTATTTTATGAACAGATTTAAGAAACAAAAAACATCCAAGTACCACATCATCCTATTTTGAGTATTTCATTCTACCCTGGGGCTCCTCCAATTCTTTGTTAGCAACCTGATGCTGCCCTGACACCCAAACAATTACCCCTTCCACTTCCTCCTGAATGGTGATTCAATTTCAATAAACAAGGACCCAAACTAAATGTTTATCCACAACGCAAACTGAGCCCAAACTGAACCTTTATTAAGGACATTCTTGGATAATTTTTCCTTCAGTGTTTTCCAGCCGTGCTGTCTTTGCACTTCTCGGACCCCTCTTAGTGACAAGCAGCACAGCTAGTGACACTGTCATAACACCATGAAAACAGCTACAGCTACACCACAAACAGGAAGTACCAATTTTAAAACGGTTTTTAAAATTCTCCAGATTTAGGAGATTAAGATTACAATAAAAAATTTTGGACACTTCTCTAGACAAACCTTTTGAGAATCACGTATCATAAAAGTTTACGCTAGCCAAAATCCTAGCTGAAGACAACACAGCTATTCACTTACACTGAAACAAAAGGGTCACTTTGGAACAATGACAGACTTTCCATATACCGTATCACATTCCCAACCCCTGGTGGCTGGGCAGCAATGCAAAGCACTAGCACCAAGCCAGTTCTCTAGGGGCATACTTTAACCATTAGTAAATTTCTGTTGTAAGAGGAAATTAAACTGATGTGATTTATTGAAGTTGGTCATCAAAAGAAATTAAAGTTTTTAAGAAAAATGCTATGCCTTCCACAACACTCACTTTATTCACCTATAGTGAGACAGGTTTTTGGACAACTAAATGTAAAGAACAGAGGGGCAAATAAAGTATTAACAATGCTGAAAGACACTCTGGAGCGGAGCTGGAAAAGCAATCAAAATACAGCAGGAGCTTATATTCAGCCCTTTAGCAAACTGATAACCAGTGCAATACAGAAACACCAGAGTCAGCTGTGAAAGGTGTCTAGATTTTTGAGGATCCACAGCTGAATTCCTCATCTGCCATAAAAAGTCCTTGTTTCCTGCAGAAATAAGAGGGAGAATCAGAAAAACACTGGAAGAATGTAGATGGCATTACATGGATTCATTCCTGGAGTGCCATTTGGCTAGCATATGAACACAGCACTTGTTACCCAACTAACTCAACAGCTGCCTCAGTCTTCAAACCAGACATGTAAAATAAAACTGCATAAAGCTTGGTAACAAATAATACTGGGTCTGGCTTTTCTGAACTGAAAGGGTTTTAAATGTTGTTAGGAATATCTATTATTATCTATTACTCTCCCCTCCTCCTCCTCCTCTTTAGTGTGAAACCATTTGCCAACATCAACATGTTCTGGCCAGCGAGCTTCCACTTACAACATAAAACCATTCTAATTAAAAGGTTTGCAGCAACTGGAATAGAAGCAAAATCCACCTATTATAAACCAGTGGTTATTCTGCATAAAACTGATAGTGTACGTAAGTGTAGATACATTCTGTATAAAGGCACAGTTTTAACATTATATCCCACATGAGATTATTTAGTTTCCAAAATCTAACTCCTCTCTACCTTTCTGAGAGTTGGGTGCCTAGTTTCCTGATGCCATGCATCTTATAGATCTCAGGTAGCCGTAAGAATAACCTCTTTTTAGGTGTACAAAATATATTCCAAATACTGAAATTAAATTCTATAACAAAATTCCAAGTTACCAGGGAATTATGAAAATTCAGTGCCTAAAGTAAAGGAAGAACCTCTGGAATCAGATGTCAGAAGCAGATTTTCATAGTATCAAGTCCTAAACATGCTGCAAGCCAATTATTATTTTGGAGTTTAATAACCCAAAAATATATTACCTATTTAGATTATAAGAATTGCTTTTTAAGGAGCCTGGCAAAACATTTTAAAATATTTTCTTTATTCCAATTTACAGCACATCAATTAACAGATGCTCTTCCCGTGATCTGGAAACCCTTAACACATTTTTAAAACTCCATCATACACAGACACCATGAACTTCAACACCCTACCTTGTAACTGTCGTCAGCTATAACCATGACAGATAAAAAGTATCAAGATGCATTAAACCCTCCCCACTCTAAACTTGAATCTGTCCCAAATTACCAAAGAAGTGGGGAAGCGTAACTGGAAGGTTAACGAGTCTGATCTAAGGTGGACCAAGAAGGAAGCAATTTCAGAGTCTTGGGGACTTCATGGGGAACACATTGGTGGTAGCTCTGCCACTCAGCCAGCACCTCTGTAGACCTCACCTGCAGCAGTATGGCACAAGGAGAGAGGCTGGCCTATTATAACCCTGTTCTAAACCATTGCAGACACTGTAAATTAAAACCAACACCATGAACTCCACCTCGAAACCCACAGACAAGAAGAATCATATCAAGTGTACCATGCAGAGAACGCAGTAAGCCACTGAAGATACAGTTACACTGCAAAATACTGGAGGTGGCAGTATGTGTAGCTACCTGCATCAGTGAAAAGTAAGGTGAGGCAACAGGGAAAGGCTGTACTGGGGTGTGGGGTTAAACCCGAGCAGCACTGCGAGCCTGTGTACCAGGGATCAGGTTGCAATCTCTGGAGCAAGTGACAGAGCCGTGCCAGCACAGCAGGACAGGGCTGCAGGAGCCACGGCTGTGAGTTTGCTGTGTAACTCGCCCTCCCGCCCCCAGGTATTCCCGCTCCTCTCGGGGCAGCAACCCCACAAGCCACCCCACAAGCCCAAGAAAGTTTGGGAACCACTATACTAGACCAAAAAAAGGGGGGGGCGTATTTTTCTGGCATAATGTAACACCTTCAGGACTGTTAAAATAGTTAACAGTTTAAGCCAGTTTTAGACAGGACATTTGGCCGTTTATGCAAACAGCGAGGCTCACATGCAATGTTAGCAACCAGCCCATTTTTTCATCTGTGCTCCATTACGCAACGTCTGACTAAACTGCTCGCAATGTCTACAAATACTGGAGGAAATGGAAGCTGGAGGGGCAGTGCAAGGCACTGAATTACATTCCACAATTTCAGAGGGTCTGAACAGCTATGACAATGGGTTGTGGTATAATTGAGTTACAGAATTTAACAAAAGCTGAGAATCCCAGAAGACTGACTATATTGAAAAAATTAAAATTCTGTTGAACTTCCCTGAATCGGGCTCAATCAGTTACGCTTAGATAATATTGTTTTTCCTCGTAATGGAATATTCAGAGAAGCCAAAATAAAACAATTTATAAGTGATCTAAAAAGCAGGAGCTATTGACTGAGCCATCTTAGAGTGATCTGGCCTAGTTAAAAGTTAATTAATCAAGGACATCTCCAGCCTGCTAATATTCTTGCATATTGGGGGCCACTCTCTGTACACCATACTACTGCAGTTAACATCAGCAGGAATGCTTGAGCTGAAGCCTTGTTGGTGTAAATGAGAAGGGGCTGCTGACTGGGCATTTTGTACAAAGGCTCCACACCTTTAGAACTCATATCTTGGCCTAATTACCATCAAGACATGCCCTCAAATGTACATTTTCCTTACGATTCTGAAAACAGAGGAGAAATGTGAATAGAATGAGTTCCTGGAGAAGGAGGTTGGTTTTAGCTTTTTTATTTTCCTGGTTTACTAGTTATGGGTCATATTGGATGACACTGTTGCGCTTTAATTAGTTGCAATTTAATATCCATATCAATATTACATTATGTCAAGGACACCTAGTACATAGCCATACAAATTCTTGATTAGAGGGAGTGTAAATTCACACAAAAATAAATTCAAGTGTTTGTTATTACTTATATTAGAGATATAGTGAAAAGATTTGAACGGTCAACTCTACACTACCATTATTTCGAGGATGACAAATTTAATTAACAAAAATTTGACAGAATTACATGCAGGAAAAGTGAGACTGAGTTAAATCAAGACCTAGAGATCTGCAGACTGAGATTTCTGCGAAACTACACTAGGAGTCATTCTAAGTATACTTTACAGGCTGCATTCGCATGAAGATGGCATGGATAGCCTAATGCATCTTTTTCCATCTCCAACCTCAAGGATTCTTAAAACAAAGAGCCCTAAAGTGAAACAGTATGAGGCTCTGGATGCCAAATTTCTCAAACGTACCAGTCAGATATGATTGTATTTATACATTGTGCTCATTTGCACACACAAAAATGCCTTAATCATGGAGATAGAGTCAGCAGAATTACCAGTGAGTAGGATTTTTTCTAATAATGCCAAGCATTCTAGCACAGCCATTATTAAACTGGAGAATGGAAGGGCACAAAGACGACTGTACAGCTGTTTCAGATATAAGATCAGACAAAGTAGCAGATATGAAGAGAACTCAATCACTAAAACAATGAACGAGTTTCAGATAAAATGCAAACATAACTGTCTCTTTCAACTTACTGCTGGGAAGGAAAAATGCAACAGATTTTTTCACAAGAGACTAGCTTGACCTTCTGTACTATACATGGAGATATTTTCTTTCATCTGTTTGATTTGATATTTTCTCAAAAAGAGAGCAATGCACTGAACAAACTGGTGTTCAACTGCAAGTGCCTGTTTTTCAGCACTCTTTAAATAATTTCATTCTAGATTTCTCTGAGGATGCCTGTAAGATGACAAGCAAAACATCAAGATACTCAACCTCCCAGCAGATTGTGGATGAGCCGCATAGGCAGCATGCTTAACCCATGGAACACTTCACATCTCCCTACAGCAGGGTGTCAGAGTAATTGTGTGAAAAGAGCTTAATTTCATTTTTAATTATTGTTTGCGGGCCCTGATACAGATTTAGGACTATACACTACCCACAATCCACAGAGGAACGTTCAACCATTGACACCAGAGAGGGGTTGGGACTGAGATCCGTGGTAGAACCTCACACCTTTGTGTAGTTGTCATGCTGTCTGGAGTGACTCATGACCATGAGTATCAACCTCACACCATACTGTCAAAAAGCAGGGCAGAAACCCCAAACTGGTTGTACGTTCTATAATTAGATTTCACCAACCCAGAAAAAAGTGTGAACTCCTAAAGCACTGTAACAGTCTTACCATGGAGTCACAAACAGTCCCCTTGGACACTCTGGTCTATCTTGCCACTCAGGCAAACTGGACTGTGTGATAGATAGGTCACTTCACACCAAAAATAACAATATTCAGGTTACTCCCAATCTCAAAGGACCAGCCACTTACCCCAGGTCAATTGCGCTCAGCTCTCAAGCCAAAGACAAGGCCTGTACCCAACCCTGCAATAAACTAACTAAAGATTTATTAACTAAGAAAAGATAGAGTTATTTACAAGTTTAAAACAGGGAACATACACACACAAATGAGTTACAGTCTTAGATTTCAACAGATAATATAAACTTCTATAACAAACAGCTCTGTATGTCCTTTTGGGCTGAACCACATCAAGCAGCATGGGGATCTCTTGCTTATGTTTAGGAATCTTTGACCCTAAGAGTCCAGATAGTACAGAGATTCCAGTTTCTCCTGGTCAGGGATTTTTATCCCCTTCACCCCAAAAATCCAAGCTGATGGGATAAGTGCACATGCAGGCCTCCCCTTCCTGGTGGGAGTGAGGAATGCAATCAACAAGGTCTGTCCTTTGATGCTAAACAAGGCCTCATTTGCCTTCAGTGGGCCATCTTGTGTGCAAGACAAGCACTTTACCTTAATTAATTCTTCCTTTCCTGTTTGGAGAGTTACACAATTACAAAAGCAGCTTTGCCTCTCCTGGAACTGACACCTTCTCATCTATTATTGGGAGTGGACTACGTCCACCCTGATCAAATTGGCCCTGTCAGCACTGGTTCTCCACTTGTGAGGTAACTCCCTTCTCTTCATGTGCCAGTATATTTATGTCTGCATCTGTAATTTTCACTCCATGCATCTGAAGAAGTGGGATTTTTACCCACAAAAGCTTATGCTCAAATAAATCTGTTAGTCTTTAAGGTGCCACTGGACTCCTTGTTGTTTTTGTGGATACAGACTAACACGGCTACCCCCCGATACGTTTACAATGCAAACACTCAATATAACTTTATACCTTGGAATATAGATATTAAAAGTAAGATTAAATACATGCAGCATCCTATAAGCATTCCATAAAGTCTAAACCCGAAGCACATTCTTATAAACACTAATATCTATTTTAACTATACTAACCCACAGGTAAGCCAAACTGGTTGCCAGGTATGCATCTATCCGTGAGGCTCTGGGCCTTTGGCATGAGCTGGCACATGGTCTGCCAGCATGCATCACTGTAGTAACTAAACTTTAGTTATTATTTAAGCATCTTAGTGGTGCATTTGGTATCATCTGGGGGGAAAATAGGATTCCCTTTTGGGATCACCACTATATCCTCCTCTGTTTCTCCACTTCTCCCCTACGTTTTTCTCTCCCTCTCTCCTTTTCTCTCCTCTACATTTTCCTCCCTGCAGCAACTTCAAATTCTCTCTATTTAGGCTACCATCCCTGTCTTACTCCCTTTCTTATCCCACCTGCTAAAATCATCAACAATTAAATGTCAACTCCATTTCTAGTATCAACATTAGGCCTTAAGAATTAAAATACTGAATGGGAAGAATAGGCATGAGGGGAACTTACACCTCTCATAGCATTTATTGTCTGCAAACTCAGGATGATGGCATGGAATAAATATATACATGTTTTGAAGGTTCTTTGAAACCACGAGGACTAGCAACTTTGGGGGTGCGGACTGCTTTTAAAAAAAAAAACCCAAAGCTTAGATTTTGCGGGATATGAATTTGTCACATGGCTGACAAATATCAAATGAGTTAGATCAGACTTGAAAGCCAAATATTTGACACCATTCCTGTACAGTAGTACAAATGTGCAATTACAGAGCATCAGAAATTGTAGTTGTCATCTGACTAGACCATAATGTCAGATGTCAAGACCTCAGAGAGATTACCAGGCTTCAATCAGGTTGCAACTTAAAAGTGCACAATAATATAATTGCCACATTCAAGAATGTAACATTCAAACATGATCTGAAAGCTACAAATCAAATTACAAGGATATTTTAAAACAAACCTGCCAATTTTATTTATTTATTTATTTTTTTTAATTATGCACTCAATTATGCACTCAATCTACTGCAGAGTTTCAGTCAATAGATAATTGCCTTTCTGGATGGTGGGGATTTCTGAAATAAACAGTATTGTCTGGATTATATTCATTTATAAGCAAAGAACTGTGAAATGTAGATCCTGAAACTATGAACTCCTGGAGCAGATGTGTAGCTATTACATCTTATCGTAATACATCCAGCTTAAAAAAAACTTTCGCTTGCTGTTCAGTGACTAAATGAAAGAAACTGCTGTGCTCTAAGCCAGGGGTTCTCAGGAGAAATTTTTTGGTGGCCTCAGAGTGCGGCCACCAACTCTTTTTGCTGGCTGCTCTCACACTTTTCCCTAAAATACTTAAATCAGCTTTAGGAAAAACAAACAGGTGCATAGACACGTCCAAATTATTGTAGTTTATTTATTGCTAGCTAGTAAGTCTGCTGTAAAAAGTCATATTAACCAACATGCCAGTATCACTTCTCACAGCAGACTTACTCAGCTCTGCCAAGCCTGGGGACAAATTAAGCCCTGGATGTGGGGGGCTTAGGGAAGCAGCAGGAGGCTGGAGCCTGAAGCACCGCAGCCAGAGCCTGGGGTCTACCACCTCAGGGACAGAGCCCGGGGCTGGAGCCAAAACTCCATCAGCCAGAACCTGCTGCCCCGCCACCCCAGGGCTGAAGACCAAAGCCTGAGTCTCACCACCCTGGGAAGGCGGGGAATTCACTGCCTGCCTGCTCTTCCAGCGTTGCGCCCCAGGTGTCTCCAACCCCTGCTGCCAGCCCCAGCAATCGACACTAAGTCGGTGCATCCAGGAGCAACAGAGAGGCTGTTATTTTGCCACCCACCCCCACCCTATCACAGCCCAGATGGCTGTGGCCGCAAGAAAAGCCCCTGGTGGCTGCATGTGGCCACAGTGGCTGCATCTGAGAAACACTGCTCTTAGCCACTATTGGGCAAATCATATCTGTTCTGCTGAAAGACATAAGCCTTAAAAGTCTAGTGTTTTAATGCAGAGGAAGTGGGCGCAAAAACTGTTGTGAAAATTTCTGTGAAAAATAGTGCTCAGCAAATAAAACAGCTGTGGTTTTACTAAAAAAAAAAAAAAAAGACAAAACTGTAAGACCAATTACCTTCCATGTGTACACAAGAAAGCTGAGTATTGCACAGCATCCTGACCAGCTACTACAGCTGTAGCACTGAATGCATGTACAATGTAGAGTTTATATGCAGTCATCTAGCCTAGTGTTAAAAATTTCACATAACAAAGGAAGGTTTTTTTGTCAACATTATCCGTAGTCTAGATCTTTGCTCATTCTCTCCCTTCTATTTGCCTGTTTAATCACAGAAAAGTTATTTGGCCATTTCAGTGGGTAATGTGTACAATTGGTTTTCCATGAATTAATAACCTTATTCCAGCTACGGCGAGGTTATCCATATTTACAAATATATCATAAATCCCCTTTCCCCTGAAGATTTAAAAAAGCTTTTACAAAGTTGTGATCAGAATCCTCACTTTATATAAGGGAATAAACAGACAGGTAAATTACTTTCCTCTAGATCATATAATTAGTCTATCGCTGAACTGAGAACAGTTGTTAGTCTCTAAGATGCCACAAGTATTCCTCGTTCTTTCTGAGAACAGAACGTCATTTGATTCCCAATCCTCTCTTCTAGCCACTAGATATTAATTTGTTCTGTAATGATATTAATATTTGTTCTGTAATGAGGCCTTCTAGGAAGTGTGTATTTTAGGGTCTGTCTTTTCTGGCGTGATTAAAATTATCCCTGCCTTTGACTTAGAGTTATGTTGCATTCCACCTGCTTAGCTATTGATAACCTACCATGTTTCATTGCTTAGGGAGCGTGAAGTTCTATAGGACAACTGATACAGGTGTGACTGAAATGTAAGTCAAAAAATGCCCTAGCAGCTGCTGTCCATGTCAACTAAATGGCTCTCTTCTGTCAGAGCCCTGGCATTGTATTCAGAGTGAAACATACATATTCACATACAAAAGAGTAGGCAATTTAATAAAAGGAAACATCTCTGCAAGTGTGTGTGTGCCCGCGCTTCTCCTCCTACTCCTCCCTCCCCAATCCTTAAGGCTCACTTTCTCTTCTGTCACTCAAGACTTCAGGCCTTTTTCACATTAACCTCTATAAACAGAGCAGCATCCCTCCATCTATTCAACAAGCACTCCTTTCTTCAAAATTCCCTCACTAAAAAATTCTCCCGGGAACCACCATTGGAAAGCAGAACGTGGGGCCACCAGGCAGCCCCTTGGCTGTCGCTTCTCCAGCACGGCTGCTGTACAGATGGAGGAGACCCTGCGTGAAAGGGCTGCTGCGGCACAGCTGCTCCAGAGGAGCGGCAGCACCACGTTCTGTTCTTCCTCTTTCTGGTATGCCGCATCAGCTATAAATACCTTGCTGGTATGGTGGACTGGACCGCCCTACTTGTACTGCTGGTTTAATCGGACCTAAACTTCACAATTTAACTAACTCCACATTCGTCCTTGCTCTGATCACGTCCACCCAAAATTAAAACGGTTTGATTAGATGAAGACGGGAACTATACGGTAACACATTACAAGTAGTGGCACTTCCCAAACAACTCTTTTTAGTATTAAAGAATGTACTCTTGGTCAGACTTCCTCTCAAACCACATTCACCTGCTAACGTATTCTCATTGTAAAGTATAGGTTAATTTGCTCTAATAAAAAGGGTAAAATAGAATCCAACCTAGTATTTCATCTAATGTGGCTAGCTAACGTGATCCAAGAGGCTGCCATCTTAAGTATTACAATTAAGCTCGTTTCAAATAATGGGTCAATTAACAGAACATTCTTACTCAAAATAATTCCAAATAAATATTAGCATATTGCCACTTTACTAGTTAAAGAAAACTATTACCAGATTAAGAAAACTAAAATGAAAACAATTAAGACCCCTTTAAATACTTTCCCAACAAACCTACAAACTTAGCAGTGGCAAATTCATCTTTAAGTCCAGAGTGGAATCTTGTATTAGAGCTACTGTAATACATGTTGTTCTAATGGTAGCTCTCTAATTTTTATGGCTTCCATCTCTCTTATTTCTGTTTCTCTACTGCTCCTATAAGCTCTCTGTCTTCTTCCACACACATTTTATTATTATCAAATTATGTGCAGAGATCTTTTCCTATCTTTGAATAAAGCATTAACTTGTGGAGAGTAATCTTAATGAAATCAGAGGTTTTTCCAAGTTATTTATATTTCATTATGGTGGAAACTCAAATGTCTCATTTAAATCAAGCAATAATTAAGATATGAGAGCCCCTTTTTCCTGTTTTTCATGCATTATGATTAATTCCTTACAGGGCGCCCACTAGCTAGCATTTTGTTTCTGCCTTGCTTGGAGATGGGGCTCACCCTAGATGCACCGCACGCACTCAGTAGCCTCCAAGTGACGCTATAGATGCACGTAATCCTGCCTCATTCAGAAGAGTCTGCTTGGGGAAAAAAAGAAAAGGTTTTGATCAAATTACCTCCTGAGAATACAACCAAGTCCTAAATGACCATATGTAAACTGAACAGTGAAATTATATGGAGGACACAAGACTATTAATAATTAAGTCATTCAACCTAGGTCTAGTCATCCAATAGACATACTATATGCCAGCTGTTGCGAATACTATGGAATTCTTCCACATTATGAAATAATGCATCCCGGGAAACGTCTGAAGCACAAATGTGGATGAAATAGTTTAAAGAGTTTTTATGGTACGATGTGAAAAATAAAGCTTCAGTCAAACCTGCTCTCTTTTGCTTTGACCCAATATTTATCTTTGATCAAGAGCATCACAAAATAGGTTTTTACAATAGCTTTTTACATCGTTAGGGTTTTTTTCTGTACTTTTCATGCCTCAAATTTGGTTCTACAGTTTAAATTCTGGAATCATCAAGGTCCCACAAGCTTTTCAATACAATCAACCTCTTTCTTGTATTCTTGTTTTCAGAAGAAAGCTACAAATTGCACAGTTCACAGATACAAAAAAAGCAAAAGCAGTTTTACAGACATCAAACCACAAATCAAGACTATCAATTGTTTCCTGTAGCAAAGGTAAATATTAAGTACATAAACACTGCACTCGCACTAAGGCTAATTAAAAAAATAAAGTTTAACAGTAATTTTTGCCTATGATCAAAATAATGCTCCCCCATTAATGTATGTTTCTCTTTAGACCACAGAAAACCAACTTACTTAGCTTCCTTTATAGAATTCTCAAACAGTGCGGAAGTTAAATTGAACATTTATTATAATTAACCCCTTTACAGTCACAAACACATGAATACTAGAGGCATTTTGAATCGACAAGATAAAAATGTATTGTATATTTTGGTTTTTCCTTTTTATTTCCAAGCTATTGGCACCAGACACAAGGTAATCTACTGAGCATAAGATACTGTATCTTGATCAGTGTTGTAAAGGGTTTCCCTTTCCCATCTTGCTTAAAATTTCTTCAGGATTTTTACACAGCCATTGCTTTTAATGAGTTGGGCTACTTGAACCCTGATGCGTTTTATATTTAATATCCTGCAGGTAAAATGAAAAAATCCACCCACAATTCAGAACTAAAGTGGCTTTAATTCAGTTCATCTTAATTTACTCTGGAAGTGAATTAACCTAAACTGAATTAAGGCCACTTCAATTCTGCATAACAGCATCAACAAAAGGCTTTAATGTTGTTTAACTAATTGGCTTCAAATTCACACCATTAATTAATTCAGATTAACTTTTCTGTATGACAACCCTTAAACTAAAATATGCCTGTAACTCTAAAATGGAAAAAGCAAATCATACCTAAACTTCAACTCCCAGAACTCCATATGTATATAAAACATTCTCTTCATCAGTTATCTCCAAAAGAAACTCCTGGTTCCTTTCATTTTCAGAAAAGTGGCCATAAGGTTTAGCTGTGCCCTGCCCACTCCTTGAGTTAATACAACACTTCCTCTTCCAGGTGAGAATAAAGGTATGCTGATGTATGCATACATGTATGCATCAGCATACCTTTACTCATGATACAGATATCATGATACATACCTGATACAGTAAAGGTATGCTGATACAAGCTTTATCCGAAACAGACACTGTATATGAAGTTTGGCTACAAGATTACTTTATGGCTGGTATCCCCTTTGTATAGGTAACGTATGATCAGCATTTCTGTGCTGAGAGCTAGCCTCTCAGATGAGTTAGCATTAAGACAAATTGCATTGTTCCGTACAACAACCCACTGGACAGCATACATGCAGTGAATATATACAAACATCATGGATATCAGCAAGGAGTGATCCTTCAGCACCAAAGGCACACACATCTACCACTTGAGTAAACTGTTAGCTTTTAGTATCTTAGGCAGTGCACACTTATCCTTGCTGGAACCAAACACTCGAGGGAGACATGATGAAAAGCACGGAGTCCTGTATATTATACATACCTTTTCCTTCAAATTTTCCCACTTCCCCTTTTAAAATTTCGGAGAAAATTTTCATTCAGCTACACAAAGAAGAAATCTTGAAGCTCCATCTTACTTTTATACAACTCTAAGCTACATGAAAGCATCTACGGATACAGAATGTATTACTGTAAACAGACACTAGAAAAACTGCATTTACTAGTCAATCTTGATTGTAACGGAGTAAGCACTAGAACTTAAGAGGTTGGGGATGGATCACTTGATTACCTCTGTTCTGTTCATTCCTTCTCAAGACCCTAGCATTGGGAATGGGGATGGATCAAGATTACCTGTACTGTTCATTCCTTCTGAAGCACTGGCCACTGTTGGAAGACAGGATACTGGGCTAGAGAGACCACTGGTCTGACCCGTATGGCCGTTCTTATGACATTGATGATACCTGTAAATACTGACAACTATTTTACTGTTCAAAGGAAGTATATTATGATCTACTCAAATCCACACTAAGCTAGTGGGGAGGAACCTCTGGTTTATTTTTTTTACCCTGATAACTAGTGTGAAAGTAGAATGAATTATATTGAAATTATAATTCATTACAGAAATGCTACTTGAAGGGTTTGTTGAAATATAGTTGTCAGGAAGAGAAACATTAAGGAGTGTGAGACAATGGGTCCTCAAACTAATTAACTTAGAGCTCCTACTGAGCTAGGAGATTGGTAAACATTAGTATGCAAATAAGATATGTCTGTATATTTGTCAGTTTCTGCTTCCTTTTGTCTCTTATGTTAAATTGGCTTTGGCTTAATTGTATAAATAAGTTAGCATGAGTCTCAGAGAGGGGCTCACATATCTGGGTGCATTGGCAAAGCGCTTTGCTAATAAACAGAGTGGTCTGATAAATTATTTGAGTCCTGAATATGACTGACACTAGCAATCACTTCAAAAATAAATAAATAAATAAATAAAAAACTCTAAGGTATATAACATCCTTAGTGTGTTATGTGCTCCTCTAGCGGCTAGTCCACATAGATGCTAAAAGCCTATAGCTAATACCAGTCTCTACTTTAGTTGAAGTACTAAGTCCTATGCTTCATGATCTGAGGTGAGACCAGTAAGCTAAGGTGGCCTGGTCCATTGGGAGCAGTGAATCTGTAAATAATGGGTGTCCAGTGGAACAAGGGCTGGACATTCCAGGGGGGATGCCTGCAGGGCTCACGAGTTGGAGTATGCCTATTGCTAACGTGTAGAGGGATAGCAGAGCCTGAAGAAGCTGAGAGGGGAGCACTTGTGTTGCTCGTGCCGTGTGGAATATGGGAGCTGACCCCTGGTAGGAATGCAAGCCTGCCTCAGCTAAAGGGAGTGTAACAGGGTTCACTCACTGCTGGGGTGCTTCCCTGTGGCTGGGTCTGGAGATGTCTTTCAAGTCAGACCCTCCCGCCCTTCCTCACACTGCGCCTCCCTCTTTTCTCTCCAGGACTCGAGGAGCTCCCTCTTTTTGACTCAGCCCCCATTCCAGGGGATCAAAGTCCCACTGGGTCAACTGTCCACCTGCCATTCCACAGTCTTGCAGTCCAAGACCAGCTCCTATGCCACTTCGTCACAGGCTGGTACGGGAACCCAGGCCCACCCACTACTCCAGGTTCCAACCCAGGGACCATATATCTAGCAACTACAGCCTGCTTGCTCCCAGGCCCTGATGCTATTTCCCTGGACTCTTTCCTACTTCCCTTCTCTATCTTCTGCCCCCTGTGTTTACTTGCCCAAACAGAGATCCCTTCTCTCAGGAAGTGACTGCAGACTATTTCCCCTGCGGCCCTCTTCTGTTCTCAGCTCTTGCAGGGATTATACAAGCTCAGCTTGCTCCTTCCCAGCTGGGTTTCATCATCAGTTAGCTTTTCAGTCCATGGCTGTCCCTCAGGTGCAGCCTGTCACGTTACTTGTCCGAACAACCTGATCTGCCTTATGTAGGATGGACACCCCATCACAGGCAGGTGATGGCATGGTGCCTCACAACCCTGAATGCCATATAGTTACCAAAGACTTCTGAACAGCATTAAAACCATCAATACTTTAGCTCATGCAAGTCCAACAGAGACAATAAATGATGGGAAGTTGAAGTTGGTGAAAGTTCAGCTCGCATTTTTCTACCTATAAATCACTCAAGGACACCTTTTTATTTAGGCCCCTATGTCAGCAACTTCTGTCACCACAGTATATGAGCCCAAACCCGTAATGGTGGTGATCGTTAAAGATACAATAACTATCTGTGCCTTCAAAACAGCTGATCTATTCCAAACATCCTGGCATTGTACTGTATATTTTGAAACAGAAGTTCTGACCACAGTAATACAAGCATGTTTTCAAGCACCACCTCATGATGAAGAAAAATCAATAGTCAACAGGCTCTTTCAGACTAAAATTTCCCCCTCACCAAGAAAACTATTATTGTGTAGTTCAGCTTTGCAAGCTGGAATTAGATTGACTGTAAAATGATAGTATTCTCTACCAGGCAGAGTAACCCTAAATAGGCACTTCCCATCCTTTCAGATTTTTCTTCCCATTATTTCCATTTGCTGCTTCTCACCACAATTAACCACAGTGGAGCGGAGTCATCTATATGACTCCACCATGAATGCCACTGATTCGAGCAGTCTGCATCGGCTTACACCAGACTCATCTTCCTTCCTCTATTTCTCAATCCCCTCCCCCTTTTTATGTCCCAAAATCCTTCTATCCAAAATCATATCATTTGACACCAATTGTGTCATTACGATTCTTGAACCCTTAAGTGCAGAGCTGTCAGGGTGGATTTGATTTAAACCAAATTGATTTAAATCATGATTTAAATCACTAGTCAGGAAGACTCGATTTAATCATGGATTTCTACATAAAAGTGCATTCTTGTTGGTTGTTATAACCTTAATACATATTCCTCACACCTCAGAGACAGACGTAGGTTTCATTTTTAGAAGGTACACACTATACATTTTTAAGTGATTTATTTTGAAAACTTTTCAGATTAGTTTTACAGCTATATCAGAAAATGAATGATTGTTTGGTTATTTCATTTACCAAAGGTAACTGAAGCAGATATTTATGAAGTCACTGGGAGGTGATCTCCAATTCAACAGGTTAATCATTAATATTTGGAGGGTTTTCTTGCCATGCTGTATTAGGAGAACATCACCAGGCCTTGCATTTCTTTGTTGCACTGTTTGCATTTTGCACATATGCCTGTCTTACCCACAGGTAGAGGAACTTCATTAAAATATTCCCAAACTGGGTCTCTCTTACAGCTGTTGCCATTATAGGTTTTCCCTTCTAGTGAGAGAATGGTATGGTAGATCTCAAATCAATTAAGGCTACACTCAGAAAGACCTCAAGACTTCTGGAATATGCTGCTCAAACAGTTTCACTTTTGTTTCTACTGCCTGTACTTTTCTTCTCACATTTATCTCCAGACTTCTCCTTGTCCAGATCTACTCCGCCCCAACAATCTTCTATTCACTGAACTTTTTGAAACTTTGTACTTTTAGAGAGAAATAAGGGATTGACTCTGTGTACACAAATCTGCAGAGGGACAATAGGGTTGAGGTCTGTTATTTCTCACCTCTATATATTTATTTATTTAAAAACATTTTTGCTGTTAACAAGCATGTTATCTCTGGAGACACAAATCCCACAGTTTGAGAACTATAAAACTAAGCATCTCTGATGGTATCTTCTAGACTGAGCACTGAGTCCCACTGGGTAGATAGAAAGATTAACCAAAATAATCGACACAGGAGCCCCTGGAACCCCATAAAATTGGGTCCCTAATCCATGAACTACTGGAACTTATTTACAGAATTTTTCTTAAACCTTACATGAACATAAAAAAAGGAGTACTTGTGGCACCTTAGAGACTAACCAATTTATTTGAACATAAGCTCTCGTGAGCTATAGCTCACTTCATCGGATGCAAGTGCACCAGTGGAGAGCGGTTCACAGTCAATGGAAACAGCCCCATCCCCTACATCGCTTCCAGAAGGACCGAGCCTAGGTCCACAATCCAATGAGGAACTGATGTCTCCAGCATCAAGGGAACAATTCCAGACTGAACAGGAAGCAGATGAAAGCCTCCAGAGAGCTTGGACAGCGGTACAGAGCAACCCACCGCCTCTCAGCTCTTCTAATAGATCCAGGTTTGTTGTAGAAAGAGGACTTTTATACAAGGAAACTCTTTCTGGTGGACACCAGGAAGACTGGCATCCTCAGAGACAGTTGGTAGTTCCAACTAAGTACTGGGTCAAGCTCTTGAGCTTAGCCCACGATCATCCTAGTGGCCATACTGGGGTAAACAGGACCAAAGACCGTTTGGGGACGTCATTCCACTGGGAGGGAATGGGCAAGGATGTTTCTACCTATGTCCGGTCTTGTGAGGTATGCCAAAGAGTGGGAAAACCCCAAGACCAGGTCAAAGCCCCTCTCTAGCCACTCCCCACCACTGAAGTTCCATTTCAGCGAGTAGCTGTGGATATTCTGGGTCCTTTTCTGAAAAAGAGACCCAGAGGAAAGCAGTACATACTGACTTGCATGGATTTTGCCACCCGATGGCCGGAAGCAGTAGCTCTACGCAACACCAGGGCTAAAAGTGTGTGCCAGGCACTAGCAGACATTTTTGCCAGGGTAGGTTGGCTCTCCAACATCCTCACAGATGCAGGAACTATGGAAAGCCTTTGGGAAGCTCATGGGGTAAATCACTTGGTTGCCACTCCTTACCACCATGTCAAGGTTCCTTCCCCACTCTGAACTCTAGGGTACAGATGTGGGGACCTGCATGAAAAAACCCCTAAGCTTATTTTCACCAGCTTAGGTTAAAACTTCCCCAAGGTACAAACTATTTTACCTTTTGCCCTTGGACTTGATTGCTGCCACCACCAAGCATCTAACAAATATATAACAGGGAAAGAGCCCACTTGGAAACGTCAGTTTTTCCACATGGCACCTATGCCATTTGGAGTGATTTTTTTAAATCAGATATAGGTCAGATTCCTCTGTGTGCTATTTGCAAATTCTTGAAAACCATCAGGAAGTATATAACCATCGGAAGTATATAACCATCGGAAGTATATAATCAGGGAGCAGCAGGGACCCCCAAAAAAGAAAGAAAAGCAAAGCAAATATAGTACACTACTGTGTTAAACGTAAACTATAAAAAAAAGGGAAAGTTTAAGTTTGACAAGGTAAGGAAACTGTTTCTGTGCTTGTTTCATTTAAATTAAGATAGTTAAAAGCAGCGTTTTTCTCCTGCATAGTAAAATTTCAAAGCTGTATTAAGTCAATGTTCAATTGTAAACTTTTGAAAGAACCATCATAACGTTTTGTTCAGTTATAAACAACACCCATTCCCGAGGTGTTTGTAACTGAGGTTCTACTGTATGCAGAATATCGCTGATATGCATATTTGCTACAAGTTGTTCCTATAGATACTGATATCACTCAGTTTTTACTGGAAGAAACTAATAGAATTGTCACACTACAGAGCTCTTCACTGATGTGTTTCAAAATTCTTAGCTCTGAGGCAGCAGGAGCATTAGTTGTCTACATACTAGATGAGATATTTACAGGTTAAAAAATGAAAAGCAAATATCTGCAGAAAAGTATCCCATAAAAAATCCTTAAAACTGCCCAAAGAAAAGAAAGTGATAGAATTCTTTCAAAGGATGTAAATCCAATGAAGATGATAAAATGTACATAAAAGGACATTGCCAAGATATTTCTCATAAATTAAAAATATCTCCAGAACTAGCACCTCCCACTACCTCCTCACTATGTATATAGCAACCTGCTGGAGGAAAGCAGATGTGAAGTTAAAAAATTGTTGAGAAATGTTAAATCCTTTGTACACAAAAACTGATGTTACTGAAAATTATTTATAAGTGCTGGCATTTTTAAAATATCGGTTTTCAAAACAGAAATATTTTTTTAAAATTTCAGTTAGATCAGTTTTTACAAAAAAGAAAATACAGTTAAAGTAAAAAGATCCACTTTCCGAAGAACTGTCTAGGAAAGCAGCACTTAATACAGCATGCAGTAAGTATTCTAAAACTTAAACAACTTCACATGATTTAAATTCCCTTTGAATGCCCCTTGAGAATGTATTTAACACCCACTATACTGAATTTTAAATATTTTATTTTGTAGTACTGGAGTCACATCAAAATGTTAGTATATAGTGAGGTATCCTTTAGAGCAAGGAATTCAAGGCCTGTTGACAGTTCTCAGAAAGCTTTTAAAATCTTCCCATTTAGAAAACAATTGTAATTTCTATATTCCTCTTCATTTATTCTTTATGACTCAGGGTATTTGCATGAAGGCAGCATTTGGTCAAGAGCCTCATCTGCTCCTAACATTTATTCTCCACCTGAAGTCAAACCTTTATGCTGTGATATTACAAGCAGAAAAACAGAATTTTGTAAAGCACTCTGTAAGGCCTATATATTGCTAAATGTTATTTCCACAACTGTCATGTGATAGATGAAAGGCATCTAACCTCAGGAAGCAAATTAAGTGCAGGTCAGGCTCTTAAGTATATGGTTTTTATGCATAGATCCACATTATTTAAAGGGAAGTCATGCACAGTTATGCATACAAAGTTATTTTTAAACCAAACGTTTGTCTCTCCTGAGGCATTAGTAAGTCTTTAAGAACAAAACTAGATAGTGTACTTCACCTACAGCTTTACTACAGTATTTAATCCCTGTATTGCAAAAGCAAATAGAACTCATTCACAAAGTTAAATACAGGCACAGGATAACAACTAAGTTTATGTGTTATCAGTGACAATCTCATGGAAAAAGTGAAACTCCAGAAGCTCAAATAACCTGGCAATATAGTGACCATTGCATACAAACATTCAACGAAGACCAGAAATGTAACTTCATAGCATGCATCATCAAAACTAAAGGTTTAAGTTTCAGTATCATATACGAAAAGGAATGCAACGGAACAGAAAATTGATTATCTACACTAACATGGGAAGTTTGGGTTAAAAGTCATGGAATCCATTAGCAAAAAAAAAAAAAAGAATTAAAGCAATCTCTGCATTAGAGTAGATGTTAAGGGCTTATTAAAAGGTTACAAAAACTTCACCATTGGCCCAGCTGTACACCCAACAAAAGCCCACTGCACAGTAAGCTGCTGCCTGTGATGTACAGGCAGCAGCAGGGAGGGGGCCAGAGAAATTCCTCTGCAGCACCAAACAGTGCCAGATTTTCTTCTCACACCAGTAGAAATCTATCTTTTCTGGTGTTTCAGTGTTCACCAAAATCAATAACATTTTGCAGTTTCCACTGTGACAAGTCAGCTATCTCCATGGGGCCAGCCATAATTTAGAAGCTACAATTAAACTTTGGATGCTATGTGGAAAGTTTGTTTTTTTCAGATCCTACTTTTGAACTTTTTTTTCAGATCCTACTTTGGAAATTGCCAATCACTTCACTACCAGGAAAGACAATGGAGCAAATAATTAAGCAATCAATTTGCAAACACTTAGAAGATAATAGGGTGATAAGTAACAGTCAGCATGGATTTGTCAAGAACAAATAGTGTCAGACCAACCTAATAGCTTTCTTTGAGCAAGAGAGAGGTAGGTGTGGTGTAGCTTGACTTTAATAAGGCTTTGGATAGTGTCTCGCATGACCTTCTTATAAACAAACTAGGGAAATGCAACCTAGATAGAGCTACTATAAGGTGGGTACATAACTGATTGGAAAACTCTTCCCAGAGAGTAGTTATCAGTGGTTCACAGTCAAGCCGGAAGGGCACATCAAGTGGGGTCCTGCAGGGATCAGTTCTGGGTCCAGTTCTATTCAATATCTTCATCAATGATTTAGATAATGGCATAAAGAGTACACGTTTGTGGATGATAACATGCTGGGAGGGGCTGCAAGTGCTTTGGAGGATAGGATTGAAATTCAAAATGATCTAGACAACTGGAGAAATGTCTGAAAGAAATAGGATGAAATTTAATAAGGACAAATGCTAAATATTCCGCTTAGGAAGGATCAATCAATCAGTTGCACACATACAAAATGACTGCCTAGGAAGGAGTACTGCAGAAAGGGATCTGGGAGCCATTGTGGACCACAAGCTAAATATGAGTCAACTGTGTAACATTTGCAAAAAAAAAGCAAACATCATTCTGGGATGTATTGGCAGGAGTGTTGTAAGTAAAACACAAGTAGTTCTTCTTCCACACTATTTCGTGCAGATTAGGCCTCAATTGGAGTATTGTGTCATGTACTGAGCACCACATTTCAGGAAAAATGTGGACAACTTGGAGGAAGTCCAAAGAAGAGCAACAAAAATGATTAAAGGTCTAGAAAATATGACCTATGAGGGAAGATTGAAAAAATTGGGTTTGTTTAGTCTGGGGAAGAGTAAGTTGGGGGGTAAGGAAAGCTCCATCAGCAAGGCCCAAGAAAATATCCTGCTCAGAATTCCAGGCCCCATGTGATGCACAGCTGCTGAGAAGTGAAGAGGGTACTGGGATTTCCATATGGATGCTGTCCCTGGACTCTGTTTGAAGATTCCATCTTTTGTTTCAGTCTTTGGATAGACTAGAATCTCCACAGGCCTTCCAGCTGCTGGAAGTGAGGATGGTGTTGTGGCATGGATTCAGAAGATCTATCTCTGCCACAGACTCCTTTTGTGACATTAGGTAAGTCACATGATTGGCCTATGGCTGTGCTTGCAGAGACCCTTCTCCCCACAGGCTGAGGAGAGGCCAATACTTCTTGCCTACTCCTGGCAGATGCACATCTAGTAGCTCTCTGTGCACGTGCAGCCAGCATGGTCAATTGAGCAGTTGGATGCAGATGACAAACATGAGATGCTCGATGTGCAATCAGGAAAGGCATTTCAAAAACACAGAGGTTTTAAATGGGGAAGGGGAGCTTTCCAGTCTCTTGCGACCCATGGGCAGTGGACTTCAAAACTGTAACCGGAGAGATCGCGGTTGCAGAGACTGGTGCATTGTGGAACCATCTTTTCCAGGATACCCTTATGTTTATGACTTTAAAAGGTGCGTCATTACTGAAATTACAACATAAGCAGGGAAAATAAACTTGGCACATGTGGGAGTACATGGTGGAATACTGAAAATGAAGGAATTTATCTTTTCTATTGAAAAGTATGCCCTACTGCTTCATCACTATTCATTAAGATAGATTTATTTTGAGTTATGGCACCCAGGGTTTTCAATTAAATGTGAAATATCACTTTCCACATGAAGCATGAACAACAACAAGCAAAAGGAAAATGATAGCTCAGATTTCTGGATCATACTGCTTTCTGCCAAATAGTCAATAGTTAAATAGCTATTACTATTAGACAAAACTTTTGACGGTAAATTAGGAAATATGTAAGGTCTCCATTTGTAAACTGTACGGAGAAAGTCAGTGATTATTTTATTTTTCTTTCGCCAGTGTTTGAGTTGGAAGGAAACAAAAGTGTTGAGCAATTAAAAATTGATATTTATTTTGAAAGGTATAGAAATACCTGGCTCTTATGAGAAGTTAAACCTGTGGTACTAACTTGTTCTAAGTGTAGTTACAGTAGAACCTCAGAGTTACAAACAACTTGGGAATAGAGGTTGTTCGTAACTCTGAACAAAACGTTATGGTGGTTCTTTCAAAAGTTTACAACTGAACATTGACTTAAGACAGCTTGAAATTTTACTATGCAGAAGAAAAAC
Source organism: Chelonia mydas (assembly GCF_015237465.2). NCBI lineage: Eukaryota > Metazoa > Chordata > Testudines > Cheloniidae > Chelonia > Chelonia mydas. The sequence goes on from NC_051261.2 coordinate 1,662,873, forward strand.
ACTGCTTTTAACCATCTTAATTTAAATGAAAAGCACAGAAACAGTTTCCTTACCTTGTTCAAACTTTTTTTAAATCCCCCCCCCCTTTTTTTTTTGTATTTTACAGTACTGTTTGCACCTTTTTTTTGCTCTCTGCTGCTGCCTGAAGGCTTACTTCCGGTTCCAAATGAGGCGTGTGATTGACCGGTCAGTTCATAACTCTCGTGTTCATAACTCTGAGGTTCTACTGCAGTTTCAAACATTTCCCACAGAGAACTAAGTATAACTTCATGAAAGGCATAAATTCCATATGAATTTAGTTCTACTTAAAAATCTGCATTGTCCTTTACAGACTCCTGGCGGGGGGGGGGAGGCAACATATAATGGTTTTGGCAAACATACACCTGATAAGTAAGGTTTTTCTATTGTCATTTCAATAAGTCTGCCACTGTTGCTGACAAAGTTATCTCAAAATAATACCAATTATAGTTAAGGCTCCGTGTTTGTCACGGAGGCCACGGATTCCATGACTTCTGCAGCGGATGGCGCACTTGGCCTGTGGGCAGCCTGATCAGCTCAGGCAGCCCCTGGGTCAGGTGCACCGGCTGCTGCTGGGGCAGTCTCAGGCCCCCCTTCCCTCCAGCAGCAGGAGCTGGGTGGGGGGAGTTGGGGTGCAGGGTAGTGCTTAGCTGGGGGGGCTCCCCTGAAGGGCAACAGGAACTCTCCTTCCTCAGCTCCTAACTCCACATGCTGCCTCCCCCCACAAGCACCCCCACAGTTCCCATTGGCTGCAGCTTTCAGCCAATGGGAGCTGCAGAACCAGGGCCTGGGGTGGAGTGGAGGCAGCATGTGGCGCTAGGACCTGGGATCACCGCTTCCCAGGAGCCGGGTAGGGAGCCCGCCCCAGCACTTGCGGAGCGCCCCCCACCCCAGGCCACAGCCCCCTCCCCAGCACCTGTGGCACCCTCAGGGCCACCTTCCTGAGCCCCCACCCTCCGAAAGTTTTAGTCAGGGGTATACAATAAAAGTCATGGAGACGTCACAGGCCATGAAATTTTGTTTACTGCCCGTGACCTGGTCATGACTTTTACTAAAAATACCCGTGACTAAAATGTACCTTTAATTATAGTGTACTATATTCCAGTAAGAAAAAGATTAAAAAGGAATGCCTGGTTCACAATTGGCTTCGAGAAAGGAGCTCCCAAAAGTATTGCAGTACTATATTTTTAATGGATGATCCAGAGAGATGGGCACTGGTATTGAGAAAGCTCTTGATTTCAAGCTGTGGAACCCGACCTTAACAGTAACTATCTGGCAACTCCACGTGTATGACATCACCTAAAATCAAATGCCTGGCATATGCTCCCATTTTCTCTGGAAAGTTTCTTGCCTAGTTGTTCATTACAATCTCCCTGTAGCAAAGAAGAGTCAAGGAAGACAAAAATAAAAGGAAGAGATAAGTGAAGAATCCCATTATGAAGGAAATGCTCAGATATGTCTAAAAAAATAAAACACAGAAATGCTGGGTTTGGCAAAAACAGTTAAAACAAAAACTGAAAATATTTTTCTGGACATCAGGGAGCAACAACATGTGAAGACAGACTAGTCTTCATGTTGCTGAATACCAAAGGGAAGACATCTATAAGTGTCAAAAGTTTAATAAGACTATAAGAACTGCCATATTGGGTCAGACCAACCATCCATCTAGCCCAGTATCCTGTCTTCCGACAGTGGCCAATGCCGGGTGCCCCAGAGGGAATGAACAGAACAGGCGACCATGGAGTGAGCCAACCCGGTTGTTCACTCCCAGCCTAAGTTCCCTCTAAGATGTGTGTCGACACAGCAGGCTATCAAGGGCCATGCCGCCAGGGAGAGGCGCCTCTCCACCCGCTCCAGCCTCAGAGCTGCCACAGACGGGGAGAGGTGCCTCTCCCCCGGCTCTGGAGCTGCCATCCCAGAGCCTGCACCCCCACCCAGAGCCCGCAAACAAAATAAGCCTTTTGCTGAAGAGGAGTTTTTGAAAGAATGCATGATTGATGTTGCTGGCATGCTGTGCCTAGAATATGTTGTGATGTTATATTTATAATAGTAAGGAAGGTTTTATGTTTATTTCCAATAAAATGTATCTTTATTAAATAAACTTTATTTGAATAGCTCTTCTTCAGAGTTAAATAGAACAACATTGCTTAATTATGGTTTACTTTGAAGCTAAAATAGGTTGAATATATTTTGGTTATTGCCATGGTCAAATGGAGAAACACTGATGATTCAACAAAGCTAATTACAGATCGTAAAGAAGTCAGCAATAAACATGAGAACAACCAAACTTTTACGTAGTGCAGTACATTGTAAAGTTTAAGCTAACATACAATTTGTGTTCAGAGAGGGGCAAAACTGTGTGGTAAAATCAACAAACAGCTCAGCAATGTAATTTTCTAACAGCGCATTGTTCAACAGAATTATTTTAATAGTGTTGATTTTGAAAAAAACTTGCGGTGTCCTTTTCTGAACATGAATTGTTAATTTTGTGAGCATTCATGGCCCACCATACAATTTCCATACCCAGATGTGGCCCTCGGGCCAAAAAGTTTGCCCACCTCTGCTCTCCTGGGACTAGTACTGTTCAACATATTCCTAAATGATCTGGAAAAAGAGGGTAAACAATGAGGTGGCAAAGTCTGCAGATTTACTCAATCTAGTTGTGAGAGTTTAGGCAAGTCACTCAGCCTCTCTGTCCCTCAGCTGCGAAATGGGGATAATAGCTTTTCCCTACTTCAAAAGGGGGTTGTGAGGATAAATGCAGTAAAGACTGTGAGGCACTCCAACACTATAGTAATGGAGGGCAGATAAGCACATAAAACAGATGATTAGATGAGCAGCTCTAATATACAGATAGATGTAAATATATGCTGGGTTTTTGTTTGTTTGTTTTTAATTTTTAGAGGAACTCACCTAAACTTCAGCCTTTGTGTGTAGGCAGGGTAAAGAAAGAATAAGTAAAATTCTTAATTTAACTCTCAGAACTACATGGAAGGGAGCCAAGGGCCTGCTCACTGTTTGCCACCAGCATGATGATTAACTCATAATGGTGAACTGCTCAGTACAAGAAAGGAAAAGAATAAGATAGAATGCTGAAAAACATGTCAGACCACATTTACATGAGGAAATCAACTACGAAGTGAAGTAATAACATAAATTAAATAAGGTAACAGATCAGAAGAGCAATTTACCAGGACATAGTATCATGGAACCTCAAACAGGCCTCTGACTTGTATATAATACTATGTTTGTAAATCACCAACTCATTAGCTAATTAGTGCTTTTACTTAACAGAAAGTTTCTGCACATTGTTTAACCTAACTAAAAATACAACACAAAGCATTAACAATCTTCTAGAGCCACTGCATTCACAAAGTATGTCACAAGGCAATAAAACAGTTATTTAGTATTTTTTAAACTACTATATTTTGTTAGGCTTAATTTCTCATTTTTATTTCCTCACTAAACTTATACTATTAACTAAAACAGTATTTTAAAAATGCAACCGCATGCATTTAAGGGTTAAGATTTAATACATGACTGATACTCCTATAGTATCCCCAAGTCAATGGGGGATATACAAAACAAATAGTGATCAATAGTCACTGCAAGATAAGATATAGCAATGCACTATGGAGGTCAGACCTCATTACGTATCAGTCACATTGGCTGTGAACACCACACACTTCACTGATAAAGAAGCAAAATGTAACACCACTGAGAAATGGCAGACATTTAAAGTTTTATTATTTCAACTGATGTAATAATTTGTGACACAGAATGCAGCCTGGCTGGAGAGCGCTTGACAAACAGGCTTCAGAATGTAGCAGAAGGAAAAATTAGGGGTCTGGGCCTTGAATGTCCTCAGATTAGTGGGATTCAACCATGTCTTCCCCTTGCAGATTTTTAATGCTCACAAAAGTAACTTGTCCCAATTGTCTGTTTCTTTAAAACAGGCTTGTGCAGCAAAAATGTTGACTAACTGAAGGCAGATTGTGCTTTTATCTATATTGTTAAAAACAAATTATCAACCCAACAACTTGAAATGCATAATGACACTACCCACTTACAGCAAAGATTCAGCCAGGCTCATATTTCAGCAGATGAGCCTGCTCTGACATATAAACTTCATTAGACTTTAACTGATTACATTTCCTGTTTTAAGCAACCATTCCTCACGATTTATTTTTATAGCCACCCAAGCAGAGATAATCTCCAAGTTAAGGCAGAAACTACTGAAGTTGTCTCAAAACACTGAAATAGGTTAGGTTAGTGTTAGTAAGAGGAAATACCATACTGCAGAGAGCCTCAATTTGCTGCAAGGCAACAGGACACTTTTCAACATTTTGATTATAAAATGTTCCATAAATGTATACCAAGTTAATCTCGTCAGGCCTTGGAGATCCAGAAGGTGAGATTCTACTCTACACTTAATATTTTTACAATTAAAGAAAGTTGATTTTAAAAAGTAAAATGTATTTGAAGAATATTTGCCTTCCTACCTACCACATTACTAAGCACATAAGAACTGCACAAAGACACAACAAAAATGTCTATTTTTAAAAGGTTTTCTCATTTAATTTTCAAGTTTGTTTTAAAAGCAAAATTCCCATAACCTAATCTGATGCTTATTTTCTTTTCAGGGTAGCATTAACAGCAGCAAAACAAATAAAGTAAAATAAACAATGCCTAAGCTGTGTGCATTTGTATATCACATATTCCATTTCAGTACTCTGCAAGTGTTGTCCATGAAAAATTTCTTTATGACTGAGTGAAGAATAATTTAAGATGGAAAATAAAGAGAACCATACAGATGCCTTTTAAGGACCATAATTGTTCAACAATAAAATCATAAAATATACCTGATGTTATATCAAATTTATTTTTCCTTGTAAAATACACAAGTACTCAACCAGAGGATTACAATGATAAAATAACACTTTTTCCCTTATTGTGTGTAGAGGGGGCCACACTAAAACCGGACAGCCACGTAAGTGTCAATTTCCTTTGCTATTAAGGGGTCTAACAGTTACCCAAGTCCCAGGGGAGTTGGGAGGATTACATTTTTGTGAAACACTCAGAGGCCCTTGTGATGAATGTGGGGCTGCTGTGTAATAATTTGTGAATGCTGTATGTGACCTCATTATTGAGAAGTTTACTGTATGAACATTGGTTTAGTTTAATAGTGTGTTGTAAGGAAAACAAGCAAGAAGATTGGTTCAAAAACAACAACAATTTACAGGGGAGTATAATAGGAGATGTCTACACCGTGATAAAAGCCAACAGCTGTCCCAGGTCAGCTCACTCAAGCTCATGGGGCTTGGGCTCTGGAGCTGAAAAATTGCTGTGTAGACATTCGGACTCATGCTGGAGCCCATGCGCTGGAACCCTGCAAGGTGCAGAGTCCCAGAGTCCCATTTAATTAAAGACTTATTTCACAGGACCCATGCCCCATTCAGTACAAAGAACAGACAGAGCTCAATTAATATTTTATTTTTTTCTCGTTGTTCAATGTGTGGCCCCATGTCTTATTTACTGTACCCTATTCAAACCTTGCCCTGAAGATAGCACTACTAATTGTCTATAAAAACAAGGAGTCCGCATTGTTTTGCTGATACAGATTAACACAGCTACCACTCTGAAACCTGTTACTAATTGTCTATGCTTTTCTTTAGTGCTCATCACAAGGGTGTGAGTGATTCACAAACATTAATGCATTTATTTTTCAAACACCCCTGTGAGATGAGTGGAAATTATCCCCATTTTACAGACGGGGGACAAAGTCAAAAGTAACTACTAACTTTGGGCATCCAATCTGAGACACCTAGGACCTGATTTTTCTGAGTATTGAACATTTATTATATGCTGAAAGTACAGCTCTAATGGCTTCAGTTACAGTTGTCGGCACTCAGCACTTCTGCAACTCAGACCTTGGGGTCTCAAGCTGAGCACACAGAAAAAGAGAAAAAACACAATAAGTGAGCATCTGTGAGAAGTATAGTTTAAGTGACTTGACCAGCATCACAAAGGACGAGGTAGGGATACAGTCCAATTATCCAGGTTCTTATTTAGCTACCTTAACCAGGAGCCTGTCTTCTCTCTTCCTGCAACCCTTTGCTTCATTCACTGCATACTGTTAAACTTCTGCAACAAATGAGGCGGGGGTCTGCATTATAAAGCATATATGCAAGGGGACCAAATTAAGGTTGCTTGGGCAACCTTATTTCTGAAATTCACTAACTTTTGAGGGCTTGAATTTGCAACATTAATTTTCCTTTGATGTAGGTTTTTTCCTTCATGTAACTTCCTAGGTTTTAAAAATAGCAAACTGAAAAAAACCAGGAAATTCCATCATGTGGCAACATGGTTGATTAGGAGGACCGGAATCTTTAAATATACTGCACAGACATATTCCCTTGAGTTAATGGAGTCACTGAGAGAAGATAATAACCTACTACTGCTACTATTAAGTGAGCCAGAATTAGAATGGAATGGGTCACTCTGCAGTGGGTTTCACAGGTATCTGCTCACAGCAGAGGAATGGTGAGACTCAGGGATCCTGGTTTCTATTCCAGGCTCTGGAGAGGAGTGTGCTCTAATGGGCACAGACTTCTAGCCATTCCCAAAACACTTGACACCTTCTGTCTTGTCTCCACCCACCTGTTCCTGTCCTAGTCTTGTTCTCTACTGCACCACTTCTGGCTCCTTGTCTGTGCCTCTGCTCCTCATGCTTCTAATCAGTCTCATTCCCCAGAAAGCACTAGTCTCATTCCTCCAGACTCACCATCCTAGTCTGTCCCAGAATATACTAAGGAAACTATAAGACATGCATCAATATTCTTGAGTTGCTGTGCCAGTAAGAGAACTTTAATTGAAATTGCAATTAAACATTCAATTTGAACATACGATCTGGGTTACTGGTGATGATGGGAACTAGAGGCTCTTGACAATACCACTGACGGTATTTCTCTGCAACAAATAGGACTGTCACAAAGCAGAACGAATACCTAGCGTTCTTGTTATTGGTTCTGGCTTTGATTAATCCAACTAAGTCCCAAAATGCTAAAAAATAATATGTTCAAAACAACTTCAGATGCTAAAAACAGTTCTCCGAATTTGCCCTCAAAATATTTTACCGTATTAGATAATTAGCATCTGTGACAATGAGCAATTTCTTTGATTACTAGAGACAGACATGGTTATTTCTTTTGGAAAGAAAGCAGAAGAAACAAAGAAAAAAACCCAAACACACACAAGGGCTAGCAGCTGCTCATTTATTTTTCTAATGGGATATTTAACCTACGTAGCAGAAAAATGAGGGCCTTGGGGGGAGCATACGGTTTCCAAGAGCAGATTCTGGTAAGTATAATCACATCCTATTCAATTGTACAGTTGGAAGAAGGTCATAAATGATCTTAATTGCCACACTCACATACTAGGCCTACTAGTGGTAAACTACATTCCTAGAATTTTTAAATTAAACATTAAATGGCTACCTGCCCTTTCAGTTCTTCCCAGTCCTGTTACAGCCTTGGCTGAACACCTCCATTTTACTGAATATAAATACAAGCAGAGTTTGGGATGCTGCATTTTCCTTTGTTCACAGTTTGTGTTCAAGTATCAGTTTATTTTGTCACTTTACCCATTGAAATCATATGCAAAAAGAGTCAGAGCAAGTTAAGGGAATAGGAACATTACATTTTGCTAACAAAGGGTTAAGGATTTCTAAGTCAGTTCAACTGACCTTGATATGACTTACTGAAGAGTAGATTGTGTTGTGGGTAACACAGATGGTTGACTCCATGCTGCCAATGATTTAAGCTGAGAAAATGCTTGGTTTAAAAAAAAATTCCCCATGCTGTGTTTACTGCTTTACATATGCCTCTGACTGCCAAGGAATTGTTAAATAATCGGCATGAGATTCATTTTGTTAGTACACAGCTGGGTACTTTAGTCATACAACATCTGCTTCTCAACATTACTTCTTCCTTTTCTTTATCTATTAGTAGTTTGTAAGAAAGTGGTCTCAGCAGAACATACTAACTCAATACTTAGAAGCAGAAATTGATAAATGAGTTTATTGACTATGACCTGTTAATACTCACAATAACTAATCCTCATTTAACCCTATGATTCAAGAGGCACATCACTAAGGAATCAGAGTAGCAGCCATGTTAGTCTGTATCTGCAAAAAGAACAGGAGTACTTGTGGCGCCTTAGAGACTAACAAATTTATTTGAGCATAAGCTTTCGTGGGCTACAGCCCACTTCATCAGATTCATAGAATGGAAATTATAGTAAGAAGATATATATGCATACAGAGAACATGAAAAGGTGGAAGTTGCCATACCAACTCTAAGAAGCTAATTAATTAAGATGAGCTATTATCAGCAGGAGAGAAAAAACTTTTGTAGTGATAATCAAGATGGCCCATTTCAGACAGTTGACAAGAAGGTGAGGATACTTAACATGGGGAAATATATTCAATTTGTGTAATGACCTAGCCACTCCCAGTCTCTATTCAAGCCCAAGTTAATGGTATCTAGTTTGCAAATTAATTCCAGTTCAGCAGTTTCTTGTTTTTTTCTCCTGCTGATAATAGCTCACCTTAATTAATTAGCCTCTTAGAGTTGGTATGGCAACTTCCACCTTTTCATGTTCTCTGTATGTATAACTTCTTAATATATGTTCCATTTTATGCATCTGATGAAGTGGGCTGTAGCCCAAGAAAGCTTATGCTCAAATAAATTTGTTAGTTTCTAAGGTGCCACAAGTACTCCTGTTCTTATCATCACTCAGGTAGTATGTGATATAATCTGCATACATCTTTTATTTTTACTTTCCCCAAACTGTTCATCCTTACTATCACTTATTTTCCTATTTGAGACAGGTAGGCCAATGCACTCAACTGAAACTATATAAATAAGTAGCAAGCCAAACCAGGTCAAAACTTGAGCTGAGGAGTTGGGTGCTTGGTTAGGATGGTGACTGTATCAACACCCTACTCAAGCCCCATCAGCTAATCTATTCTGTGTTCTCAGTTGGCATCCACTCTACTAGACACATATATGAAAAGCCAATTTCAAAGTTTTCTAATCATAATGAAGATCTGAAGGCACTGGCAGTTATGCCTTTTTAGAGAACAGGTCTCACATACTGGTTTTAGCAAACCTGTGGAATAAACAGCCTCTCATTCAAATTATTTCATTAAACTGTGAGGTTCCTCAGAAACACATAATATCAATATTTCATTCCATAGCAGTGAATTTCATAGCAGTAAAAATGGTGCTTCCAGAATCTTGCCCTCAGAACAATTTTACTGCAGAGTCTAAAACCACAGAAAGCTCAAATATATCTGCAATATAAAACATTCAAAATAATATTTCATTGATGTAATCAAAACTGAATGACAAGTAATTCTCAAACAAGTACCAGTACTAGAAACAGGTTTAGAGATCTCTGAGGAAGAGTGAAAAATTTGAACAAGATGAGAGCTTTTTCTAACTGCACATATGTTAACTTAACCTTCTCCCCTGCATTTTAAAGACCTTAATTTTTAAAACAATGTTGTTAAGTGTTTATCTTTTTAAACAGGATAAAGAGATGCATAAAAAATGGGTAAGATTAATGCAATTATCTCATCAGGATTCTAGCCTATTTTCCACATGTGTGTCTACCTCTAAAATGTTTTAAGTATGTGATTTATGTATAATCCATAAGTACAAAATACCGAGTGCTTCTGAATACTGAAGGCAAGTCTACTTCCGCTCAAGTTATATGCTAATTTTTGTTTTGCTTGATGAGATTTTGGTGACAAAGACAGAAACATACATACATCTTGAATATTTGACTTCGGTGAACTTGACAAAGTTCATCTGTGCCTGAATATTTCCTTCTATCAATTTTTCATTTATTGCCTTTCAATTTCATTGTTGTCTCCTTGTTCTTGTATTATCAGAGTGTAAATAGGAATCCAATTTACCTTCTTTGTAACATTCATTATTTTGTATACATCTGTCATGTCCCCTTCTCTAGAAAGATCTAATCTTTAATTTCTCTTTAGACCAGGAATGAATACCAAGTTTCTAAACACTGTTATTGTCTCTGGAAACTATTTCTGCAGTACTTTTTTCAAAGTACAGTTGATCAGAAATGAACAGTTTTCCAGTGACAGCCCTTGTCATAAATATAAAGGGAAGGGGAAACACCTTTAAAATCCCTCCTGGCCAGAGGAAAAACCCTTTCACCTGTAAAGGGTTAAGAAGCTAGGATAACCTCGCTGGCACCTGACCACAATGACCAATGAGGAGACAAGATACTTTCAAAGCTGAAGCGGGGGAGAAACAAAGGTTCTGGGTCTGTGTGATGCTTTTGCCGGGGACAGAAAAGGAATGGAGTCTTAGAATTTAGTAAGTAATCTAGCTAGATATGCGTTAGATTCTGTTTGTTTAAATGGCTGAGAAAATAAGCTGTGCTGAATGGAATGGATATTCCTGTTTTTGTGTCTTTTTGTAACTTAAGGTTTTGCCTAGAGGGATTCTCTAGGTTTTGAATCTAATTACCCTGTAAGGTATTTACCATCCTGATTTTACAGAGGTGATTCTTTTTTACTTTTTCTTCTATTAAAATTCTTCTTTTAAGAAACTGAATGCTTTTTTCATTGTTCTTAAGATCCAAGGGTTTGGGTCTGTGTTCACCTATGCAAATTGGTGAGGATTTTTATCAAACCTTCCCCAGAAAAAAGGGGGTAAGATTTGGGAGAATTTGGGGGGGGAAAGACGTTTCCAAACAAACTTTTTCCTAAAAACAACAATACCGGTGTTAGACGTTTGGTGGTGGCAGCAGAAGTCCAAGGGCAAACAGTAAAATAGTTTGTACCTTGGGGAAGTTTTAACCTAAGCTGGTAAAAGTAAGCTTAGGAGGTTTTCATGCAGGTCCCCACATCTGTACCCTAGCGTTCAGAGGGGGGAAGGAACCTTGACAGCCCTATATATTAAACTGATTAGGTACTGAGTCTGTTTCTGAATGAAGTAAACAGACTTAAGTGGCAGTAAATTTGGGCCAATTATGAATATTACAGTCAGCACAATGGTCGCAACTCAGGAAAGCACTTAAGCACATGAGCAAGATGTGCTTGAAGAATACTATACACTTTACTTTGTGTATGACCCATCCACTCCCAGTCTTTATTCAAGCCTAAGTTAATGGTGTCCAGTTTGCAAATTAATTCCAATTCTGCAGTTTCTCATTGGAGTCTGTTTTTGAAGTTTTTTTGTTGGAGAACTGCGACGTTTAGGTCTGAAATTGAGTGACCAGGGAGGTTGAAGTGTTCTCCGACTAGTTTTTGAATGTTATAATTCTTGACATCTGATTTGTGTCCATTTATTCTTTTGCATAGAGATTGTCCGGTTTGGCCAATGTACATGGCAGAGGGACATTGCTGGCACATATCACATTGGTAGATGTGCTGGTGAACAAGCCTCTTATGATTTGGCTGATGTGATTAGGTCTTATGATGGTGTCCCTTGAATAGATATGTGGACAGAGCTGGCAACGGGCTTTGTTGCAAGGATATGTTCCTGGGTTAGTGTTTTTGTTGTGTGGTTGCTGGTGAGTATTTGCTTCAGGTTGGGGGGCTGTCTGTAAGCGAGGACTGGCCTGTCTCCCAAGATCTGTAAGAGTAAGGGATCGTCCTTCAGGATAGGTTGAAGATCCTTGAACTTCATAGGCATTGGGAAAGTTGATAAAAATCAATGCTTTTTAAAAGTAGTATTTTTATTTAAATTAAATAAATGTTCATTTAAAAAAAAAATAATGTAAGTTAAATCTGAAATTATGACAAACTATATAAACCCTAAATTTACTATAATCCATTAAAATTATTTACAAATAATATTAAAGTACTGCATATTTGCTGCCAAAGTTGTCAAGGAAAAAATCAAACCACTGAACTGGTGGAAGTCACTGGCTAAGCACTTGGAACCAGTGTTTGCTGACATGTTAAATCAGCTTCTTAACCCAAGTCTTAGGCAACTAAGTCCCCATTTTAGCGACAGGAGTCCCAGTTTGGTTCCACTGTGATCCTGTCAAAGCAGTAGGTGCCTAAACTCATTAGGCACTTAAGTTTTTAAGTATATTGTATACACTGTGTGTCCTTTTGTTTCTCTTATCAATTTGTTACAATTCCTAATTTATATTCCTTAATATCAAGGGAGCCTGGATCTCACTATACAGAAGCAACTGGGAAAGGAGACTCAAAGTTAGGGTTTGGGACGTTTAAACGTTATGTTACAGCAAAGATTCACTTGTGTTTATGTGCAAGTTTAATTTTTTATCATGAAATTATATTGGGGATTTAAATGACTGTCATAGTGGTTATGTGAAATTAATGCAATACATGTGGTTAAAAACTGTTTCACATAAATGTTGAAAGTGTGCACTGTGGCTGTTCAGCGCCTCTTTGCATTGGACCCTAAGATAGATTTAAATTGTGTCTGAGGGACTCCACACAGCATAAACGAAAAGGTTTCATAATTTATTTACTATAAAGAAATCCATAATCAGGAAAAAAACTAACAAAAAAACCCCTAGATTTTGAAAAACAAATGGATTTATTTATTGTCTTTAAAATCCCTTGCTGATAAATTCATTCTGCAGCATTTACAGCAGTTTGATGTGTTCAAGCTGCAGAGTGCATGTAGGTTTTGTGTATGGTGAATCTAGGAGTATACATTCATTATAATTAGGGAACATTTGGTCATTTATATTGTATACTTATTTTATTGGGGGCACATGAAATAAACTGTTATTACCTCAATCCACTGTAGCATCTAACCTTACCTCTGTTTGTTTATTCATTTTTAAATCACTTCATATGTTTTTTATTCAAGATAGGCACATAGAGGCGATAATGGATAGGTAACATTCTCAGCCAGCTGAAAGTAACCTGAACAGGAGACTACACGTCCTTATTCCAAGTTTATTACACCACATTAAACTCTGCTACAGGCAAAATGTATTGCATTTTCAACACTACTTCAGATATACTACAAACAGCACAGAAGCTATCTACATCTATAAAACTTTGTGCAACTGCTTCTCTCCCATTTCCTATCCATAGCATAAAGAAGGTATGAAAGTACTAATACTGCCAATTACGATTCTATATGTAGTATTCCTTCCTTTATTTAAAAAAAAGTCTTAAAAATGCCAGCCCCAATATTTGGGTCACGTTTTACTAATGTTTCATTTCCAAGCTATTGAGTTATTCAAAAGCTAAATTCATATATTCCCCAGCTCTGCTCATTTGAATCCCATTTTCTCACTCTCAGTACTATCAGGACTGAATCACCTTGAAAATAACTTTTCATTTTAAATATGGAAACAAAGAACAGGAGAAAAAAAATGAGTTATACAAAATGGGAGCCATGCAATTTTCTTTTTAAAATAATGTAATTATCTGTAGACAAAAGAAAACAATTTTTGTAATCAAATACCATCTAAATCACACATCCTTAACAAACAGGTATAGCCTTTCTTTAACATTCTCACTAAAATCCACATTGAGTCTTGGAAACCCTACAGATCAGGAAAGATAACGGACCTTCAAATGAACTTGTTCAGCCTCTTTTTACAAAACAAGGTATCAGAAATGTAGTTTCCAAGATGGAGCAAACTCACAGCATTTCAGAAGTGGCCTGGTTATAGTTTTGGCTGTGGATCAACAACTGTGTGCCCCCAAAGATGATTCAACAAAGCAGAAATTGATTTATATCCTTTTTGCAGTGCTGCATTACCTTCCATATAAAAAGAAGGGGGGAAATGGTCAACAGAATGAACTTTCTCAAGTAGAAACTGATGTACTATTCCTGCAATATGCCACTTGCCATTACACATCAGAGTTGGATGACTGAATGGAAGGCAATTTATAGTAGTCTTTTGAATTAAAGAGGATAAAGAACAGTTGGTGATTTCTCAATACTTTAAAGCCTCCCTGCAGATATATTACATGTATTTATCATGCATAAATATAGATAGATAGATATAAAGATTAATGAAACTCCACGGACCTTGTAGCCCAAGGCCACTACCTTCTCCCATAGGGACTAATATAGTTAAGTCTTTTCATGTTTAGCGAAAAGAGGCCTTTCACTTGTGCCAGGCGCGCTCATTTCTAGGGTCCTACCAAATTCACGGCCATGAAAAATGTGTCACAGACCGTGAAATCTGGTCTCCCCCCATGAAATATCGCCTTTTGTGTGTTTTTACCCTATACTATACTGATTTCTCAGGGGAGACAAGATTTTCTCAAATTCGAGGTCCTGACCTAAAAAGGAGTTGCAGGGGGATCACAAGGTTATTTTAGGGGAGGAGATCATGGTATTGCCACCCTTACTTCTGTGCTGCCTTCAGAGCCAGGCGGCCATAGAGCAGTGGCTGTTGGCCAGGCACAGAGCTCTGAAGGCAGCGTCCCGCCAGCAGAAGCACAGAAGTAAGGGTGGCAATGCCATACCATGCCGCCCTTTACTTCTGCACTGCCACCTTCAGAGCTGGGTGGCCAGAGAGTGGTGGCTGCTGACTGAGGGCCCAGTTCTGCAGGCAGCAGCGCAGAAGTAAGGGTGGCAATACCATACCATGCCATTCTTACTTCTGTGTCGCTGCTGGCAGTGGCTCTGCCTTCAGAGCTGGGCTCCTGGCCAGCAGCCACCACTCTCCAGCTGTCCAGCTCTAAAGACAGTGCAGAAGTAAGATTAACAATACTGCAACCCCCCCAAAAATAACCCTATGGCCTCCCCCAACTCAATTTGGGTCAGGACCCCTACAATTATACCATCATGAAATTTCACATTTAAATAGCTGAAATCATGAAATTTTTTAAATCCTATGACCATGAAATTGACAAAAATGGACTGTGTATTTGGTAGGGCCCTACTCATTTCCCATTGGCTTGGCAGTGATCTACTCGCTGCAACATTCAGGTCTGCCTCTCTCACCTCTTACTCTACAAAATAAGCACCCCACCTGCCCACAATGATTTGATTTATAGTGTCTGTGAGAAAGTTCTTCATGGTGAAGTGTTCCATTCTCCTCTCTTGACGAGTGTGCTGTTTACCTCACATCTTTTGAGGGACCAGATCAGCACTGTGATATTTCTGAACCATTCCTCCCATTTTTCATTTGTATTCCTCAGTCTATATATCTATCCTTAATCTAGAGCCCCCCTCCCATACACTGAGATCCCTACACCCAGACCCTCTGCTGAGCCCCAACCAACTTCACTTGGAAGTGCTTGCAGAGTCCCATTGCCCCTGTACTTGGACCCCGCCCAACGAGCCTATGTGCATCCAGATTCCCTCTAAACATAGACCTCCCCACTGAGCTGCCTGCACCCAGATTGCCCCTCACAGAACACTCTCACCCCACACCTGGCTCCCCCCACACTGAGCCCCTTCACACTTGGATCCTGCCTGGTTGAGCCTGCCTGCCCCACCCCAGGGTGTTTCTGGGGCAGGCCCAGGCCTTGTGCTGCATCAGGGTTGGGTGCAGCCCCACTGCTGAGTCCGTGTCCTGGAGTGGGGGGGTGGAGGCGTTGCTGGGTGATCTCCCATCTTCATGCAGCCAGTGGCCTGTGCGCCCACTGCCATGCTGGAGCCTCCGTTTTTAGTTATTGACAAATAAAACTTGAAGAATTTTAAAATATCATGCGCAGAATTTTTAATTTTTCAGTGCAGAATTCCCTCAGGAGTAATGCTACAAACACTTACTGCTGCGCTTCATAAAATCTAGTCAACTCTGATGCCACTCAAGGTGCAATGGAACACAGCCTTTCCCCAATTAACAACTGATTTTTTTCCAGATTCTGTCATATCACAGCATTTGCTATTTTTATTATATGCCCTTATGCCTTCTTCATTCCTGTCTTCTTGCCACCTAGTTTCCAATGACCGACAAATCTCTCTAAAGATTCTTCATTGATTGTTAGAGTCTGAAACAGGATTCCATTTTTTCTATGTCTCCCACACCAACATTCTTCAATTTACATGATCATGTATTTTTTACCTTGTAATTCCTCACAACCCTTCCACTGCTGCATTATCAGACATATCCCACTGCAGCATATCCCATTACTGCTGCCTACCATCTTGTGAACACTGCTTAATGTTTAGGAACTTGTTCTCTTCAACATAAAAATACCAGGGAAACTTCAAAACTTATACAAGTCAGTTTTTAAAAAGCAAAGGAACAGAACAGTAAGCATCACTATCTGCCATGGAATAGTGCCACAAAAAAATATCAAAGTGTGAATGTGAACGTGAACTTTTACTCACTGATCAAAGATGATCTAGGGTATGGAATGGCTATCATATGAGGTGAGACTAAAAAGATTAGGGCTGTTCAGGTCTGAAAAGAGGCAACTAAGGGGTCTACATAAGAGTATATTCATGAATGGTGGGGAAAAGTGAATAGAGAAGTGTTATTCACCCTTCCCACAGTATAAAACTATGGAACACCTGATGAAATTAATAGGCCGCAGGTTCAATACAATCAAGAGGAAGTACTTTTTCCACACAACACATAATTAACCTGTGGAACTCATTGCCAGGGGATGATGTGATGGCCAAAAGTATAACTGGGTTCAAAAAGGAGCTAGCTAATTTCATGGAGTGATAGAGAAAAAGAGCTTTGAGAAAACTCCAAAGCTTGTCTCTCTCACCAACAGAAGTTGGTCCAATAAAATGTATCACCTTACCAATCTTGTCTTTCTAATATCCTTGGACCGACACAGCTGTAATAATACTGTATACATGGAGTATAGGTCTATCAGTCACCATTAGTCAAGATGGTCAGGGACACAACCCCATATCCAGGGGAACTCTAAACCTCTGACTGCCAGAAGCTGGGAGGGGAAGACGGGGTGGATCACTTCAACTGCCTTGTTCTATACACTCCCCCAGAAGCTCTGGCATATGCCACTGTTGGAGACAGCATATCGGGATAGATGGACCACTGGTCTGACCAGTAGAGCATTTCTTCCGTTATGTCATATATATGCAGGCCTTAGGACACAACAGTGCAATATTCTAATACAAACTATAGGTGACAATATAACAAGAACCTATGTTTCCAGAGGTAAAATATCATACAATTAAAGATCAATCAGCATGGAGGCCATCAGATTTAATTAAGTTTTTAAAAAGTTATAAGAATCATTGTATACCTATTTAATCATGCTTGTTTATGTCTAATATAATGCACTTAATATACCTAGTGTATTTAATAGTACAAATACAGTATATTAGACTTGTAGTCTATTATGAAACAACATTTACAAATCAAGACTTCAATCTGGCACTGGGGTCCATGAGCATGGACATCTATGCCTGCACAGAGCCACACTCAAAACAACTAGGGTACACACTAGTAGATCCCAATACAGATTAAGGCTCTACCAAAGGCCCTTCATCTAGAGACAGGGTCCAAAATAAATAATGACAATGGTGCATCCTAATTAGCCCTTTGAACAATTTTAGAAATATTTTACTCATCACCAAAGGCCTCAAAAACCTATTTAAAAGTAAAAATAGCAACACAAAGAATTCATCCATTGCATGCCAATCATCATATTGCAAGGGATGCTCATCTGCCCAAGCTTTCTTAATGCTCTCAAGGATCTATCAACAACAAAATAATCATCTCAGGAAGAGGACAGATAGAAAATATTGTATAAAAAGATTAGTAGTGCTAAAAATATTTCACTCTATTGGGCAGTAAGCATACGTAACATAAAAATAGCCAGCATAGCGTTTTAGAAAGATCAGTGCTAAGAAAACAAATGCTGATACATTATCTCTAAAAATTTGAAAATCAGATTAATACAGAACTATGATTTGATTAGTCAACAAAACATTCTGAAACAAATAATATATGTAGTATAAGTGGCATACAAGGGACAAGGCACAGAACATATTAAAACCATGTTTTATGGAGCATGCATCAGATGTTCAGAATAAATAAATCATGATATACAGACTAATTAATCAATATACTTGTGCAACAACTTCTACCAAACGATTCTAGAAACTACTATTTTGCTGATAACGTTCTGAGTTTTAAGGGGAATGACAAGTTCTACAATTTACTTTGTAAACTACCAGAAAACAGTTAGAAGGAATAAATATTCCATGAAGAAAAGCATATAAATATTTTGAAATTATTCATGTTAAATTTCCCAGCAGTTTTAAAAATATATATATTGTAGTCCTTTCATAATTGGTTGGTACCCACCAGGATCAAAATGACCTGCTCATAAAGGTCCATTTGATCATTCAGTTACCACATGCACTTACAAATGGGTGATGCTATTCCATGTGCTTCTATATAAGCTAACAGCCAATATACTTGTGCTCACATGCATACAGTACATATGCCCTCTAAGTCCCAAATAAGCTGGGTAAGTGGCTTGCCACATTAATATCAGCTTTAGTGGGATGACTACTTTCTCATACAGAGAGCTTAATATCCAACTGGGGATTCAGACTTAGAATAAGGATGTACAGTTCCTAGCATTCAGTTAGCTGGAGGGAAGTATTTCTGTATCAGGAAATGCACCATTAGCACTTTAATGATTCAAAGGTCTGGTAACAAAGAGGCAAGAGGTTTACAATCTAAATCCACAACCTACTATCTATTTGTTTAAATCCACATCCTTTACATATAATTGGCTAAAGAAGGCAATGAGAAATTTTTAAAAACTTTTCCAGATATAAGCACAAAATAGTGCAGAACCACAGGTTGTAATGTGCACCACAGCAGATACAACATATACTACATGGAAATCAATTACAATTACTGCTATTTTGATGAACATTAAATGAATTCATTAGAGCAGGGCACTTAAAATTAAGTATTAACAACATCTCCTAATGGGCACTTAATTAAACTTTTTTCCAACATCTCCATCTTCACTACAGAAAAGTAATTACTCATCACTGTCCTACAGTGAGGCAAACGAAATCCATGGGATTAGGTATTATTATATTGAGTAAGTAGGGCACATACAGAAGCCTCTAATTCAGAGAGAACTGTTAGTACAGTTTTTATTTCCACTACACACCAGCAATACTTAATGTGTTGCAAGGCATGGGGAGGAGGGGAAGAGAGCAGTAGTTTTTAGGTTGTTCTCAAATAAGCTACAACTAAATTTTATTAATTGTTCAAAGCTCTAAGTAGGAGGCCCTGTCTACTGTTGTTTTCAAGGTTCAGAGATGGACTATTAACTCAGGACCTAACATGAAAATGCTCTTGGTACGAGCCACCTCACTTATTCCATGAAATTTAGACACCAGTTATTTATACCTGGAATGTCACGCTTTACATCCTTCAGTGAACTATAACAAATACATAAAAATGGAAAGAAATAAAACACGTTGTAAAAATGAAATAATATTTCTAGCTGCCATATATGTGACAGACCTTTTCAAATAAAGATGTACATGTGTATGTGGGAAATCTAAAAGCATCATAGGTTTAATGAACAAAAATCATTGCTGTTTGCCAGAGATCACATCTGGCTTGGTCCCAAATGAAATAGGATTTGTAATCTCAATCTAGTCACAAATGCATAATTAACAGTTTTGTACACAAGAGGGACTATTCTTCAATTCTGGGAGTGTTACAAGTCAGAAATGAGGCGATGCATGATCTTACAGAGCACACAGCACCCCAGAATACAGCATAAAAGTATCCACCCTGTCTGAAAATAAAAAACAGTGGCCATACATTTTTAAGGCAAACAGAAGAATACTGGAAACTGCTTTTTAAAACTCAAACTGGTAGTCAATGCAACCAAAATGAGTACACTAGATTTATATATTATTAATTACAGTGCTCCCTTCTTTATACAGTTGCTCTGGGAAGTTGTGTGTTACAAGTGTTTAAAAGATATAAGAAAGTTTGAAAGAGTGCTATGTAAGGCAGCACTGCTGTTAAAACAAACTTCTCTTCATAACTAAATGATGACAGTTCAAAGAATTCAGTCCAATACAGTCAATGATACAGTCCTCTATCCTATTCAAAAGCTATACTAGTATCTGGTTGGTAAAATGCTCAGTGTTTGTTTTGCAAAGAAATGGTGTGGAAAAAATGAAACAATGCCCAGCTAATGCAAATATCCTAAAATACTACTCAAAAAGGGGATACCACAATACAAAACGTTTTTGTTGTTTTATTATCTGTACCATGATACTGCCCACACTTCGTTGGGAATTATTCATATACACACAGAGGAAGCTAACTTCCTGCACCAAAGCGTTAACAGTCTAATCTTACTGGAAATACTAGTGAAATTACTGGATAGTGGTTTCAGCAACAGAGGTAAAAAAAACCCTCACTTATACTTCCGGTCATCTGATTTCTGAAGAATTATTTAGACCAATAAGAGATAAAACAACTCATTAAGCATCACTCCACTGGATTAAAATGGGACTCTGCTTCTCTTGTACATAAGAGGATTTTGAAATTCCTCTGAAGTACATGCATTAGGAGGAAATCACTTTTGCAAACCTAAAACTTTAGGTTTAGTTATTTCCTGATAGTTCTGTGGGTTTAGAGGAAATAAACCGAATGCTAATCCTCTAGGATTTAATGAGTTGTACCAGCAAACTCTTCTTTAGTTTATTAGTAATTCCTCAACTTGTAGGGAGGTCACTTTAGCCCTCTACATAGTTATTTATATTTGCACAGGCACTTCATAAGAGGGGAAAGTGTAAATAGCTGGGAATGAGCCACAATATACTATCTGTTTAAATCTACATCCGTTACATGCTTATAAAAACAAAGGTTGACTACAATTTTGAATATCAAAGTTTGAATCCTCTTGACATTGTTTAATACATTTGTACTTTCACACTTTGCATCCATAAATCTTAAAGTGCTTTACAAGACCAAGTAAGCATTTAACAGGTGAGTTAAAATGAGACAGTGAGGTTGAAATGACTTGCCAAAGTTTTTGCAGAAAAGTCAGCAAGAGCTGGGATTACAATCTAGGTCTCCTGATTCAGCTCCCTGCTCAAACCACTAGGCCACAGCTGTGCAAACACACAAAAGCTGCCAAATAAGATGAAATGTCAAGGTAATTCTACTTCAGTCATATTTGTGTTGTAATCCTTCAAACAATTTTGGTCCAGATAGGCCCTTAGTTCGGTCAGTTTTTAAAGGCCAAATGAGTGATTTTGCTTAGTCAGACCCATAAAAATGTTAGTTATTCTTGGCACTGTTATGCCAGTAAACTCAGCTGTTATATATCTGGACAATAAGATTTTTTTTATTTTATTTTATTATGATTGGCCTCCAAAAAAATCCATGTGCAAGACGCTGCACAAATACTCCTAGACTTCCAGTATATAAGCATATGAGTATAACTAGTTCTATTAGTTACTGGATAATCAGTTACTGTCAGGAGCCAGGGCATGCAGCAGAGCTAGTCTCCAGGTGGCCTCATCAGTACAGCTGACCTGCAGCAGGCTGCCTAATTAGTCATTCAACCTGACTAGCTGCAGAGGCCAGCAGCTCACTGGCTTCTCAACCTTCATGTCCACCACTGTGCCTACTGCTGTGTTACCTTGTTCCTGTTGCTCTTGCCTTCCTTCTGCCCTATCCCTGCGTTGGGCTCCTCCTTGCTCCACTTCCTGACCTCCAGTTTGACATTTGGCTCTGGCTCCTAACTACAGACTCCAGCTCGACCCTTGGCTCTGGTGTCCAGTTTCTGCCTTCTGGTTTTACCCTTGGTTTGGTTCCAGATGACTGACTGCAGCCCTAGCCCCGACCACTAGCTCTGCTTCCCGCTCTGGCCACTAGGTTAGACTGCCCTCATCCTGGTTAGCTGACAGTTACACTTTTTACATAGAAAAAGCCATATTGAATCAGATCATAGAAATGTAGGACTTGAAGGGACCTCGACAGGTTCCACTGGTCCATCTGGCCTGATAAACTTCTCTAATTTTGGTCAACGTCTCTAGTTTTAGAGGAAATCAAACTTACAAACAATATGTACATGTAGCCAATTTTGCAATACCATGTAATAAGAATAGGGTTTTTTTTTCTGATTTGGGGCAATTATTTTATGCTCTGGAGTGCATCCATTTCCCTTGATCTAGTCGTTTCAGCTCACATAGTTTCAAACATTATTTATGTTCACAAGTTACTTTATTTTGTGCACTCTGAAGTCTTTATAAACAGAATGTAGGAAAAAGCAGATTCAAACTAGATCTGAATATTATCTGCCCTACTTGACTGGTTCTATAATGTTTAGCACTTTCCTTCTTAACTCAGCTACCATGGAAAGTTTACTATCCACACTCACATTATGTACTGTTATGTATCTACACCAGTTTAACACTTAGTTAAGCCAAATCATTTCATTTTGCAAACTAAGAAAAATAAACTGGTCATGCTGTTTGGTCTCATCTACCAGCATCCATCTTCCCTTAAATGTCAGCAACGTGATGTAAATCGAAATGTCCTGATAAAGTCACTACTTGCATGGATGCTAATGAACCAAAATAACAATCTTACTCATAGAACTTAGTATTAAGTCCAAAATGAAATTATTACATAAAATGCTAAAGCCCCATTTTTACACCACTGGGAATATTACTTATAGTCAGAGAAGTAAAGGAATTTAGTTAAAACAACTCACCTTTTAAAAATCAATAGAAGAGAACAGCTAGGGACTTAAGTTTTAGTGAGTTTATTTTAATAGTAGGTTTCAGAGTAGCAGCCGCTGCGTTAGTCTGTATTCGCAAAAAGAAAAGGAGTACTTGTGGCACCTTAGAGACTAACAAATTTATTTGAGCATAAGTTTTCATGAGCTACAGCTCAAATTTTTTCTCCATACAGCTAAATGCAGTGCCTTGCATAATGACAGGTTTCAGAGTAGCAGCTGTGTTAGTCTGTATTCGCAAAAAGAAAATGAGTACTTGTGGAAAGCTTATGCTCAAATAAATTTGTTAGTCTCTAAGGTGCCACAAGTACTCCTTTATTTTACAAAAAGAAAAGGAGCATTTGTGGCACCTTAGAGACTAACCAATTTATTTGAGCATAAGCTTTCGTGAGCTACAGCTCACTTCATCGGATGCCTCCTTTTCTTTTTGCAAATACAGACTAACACGGCTGTTACTCTGAAACCTGTCCTTTATTTTAATAGTAGTTCACATTCTGCATTATAATTAGGGCCATACCAAATTCATAGCCACGAAAAGCATGTCACAGACCGTGAAATCTGGTCTCCCCCTGTGAATCTGGTCTTTTGTGTTCTTGTGTGCACAGATTTCACTGGGGAGACCAGTATTTCTCAAACTGTGGGTCCTGACCCAAAAGGGAGTTGCAGGGGGGTCACAAGGTTATCATGTCTGTGCGGGGAAGGTCGCAGTATTGCCACCCTTACTTCTGCACAGCCTTCAGATGTGGGTGGCTGTTAGCCAGACACCTAGCTCTGAAGATAGTGCCATGCCAGCAGCAGCAAAGAAGTAAGGGTGGCAATACCATACAATGGCATCCTTACTTCTGCACTGCTGCTGGCAGTGCTCTTCCTTCAGAGCTGGGGTCCCGGCCAGCAGCCGCCGCTCTCCCGTTGCCCAGCTCTGAAGACAGCACTGCCTCCAGCAGCAGCACAGAAGTAAGGGTAGCAGTACCACAATACTCCCTACAATAACCTTGCAACATCCCCTCACACACACACACACACACCCTTTATGAGTCAGGACCCATAAATTACAACACTGTGAAATTTCAGATTTAAATAGCTGAAATCATGAAATTTACAATTTTTAAAATCCTATGACCGTGAAATTCACCAAAATGGACCGTGAATTTGGTAGAGTCATAATTATAATCCTCTCTTGTGCAAGCATACATCTATGTTGCTATAACTTGAGTTTTATCATGATAATTAATCATTTTGAGTGCAATGCCAACTTCCTATCTTTTCCTCCAAGGTCATGACTCAAAGCTTTCCACAGAGAGGATAACAGTTCTGTGTTTATGGCACTAGCCTGGAGCTTAGGAGACCTGCACTCAGCTCCCTGATTTGGCCCATGTTTCCTGGATGACCTTGGGAATTTTGTCATCGCTATAAGTGGAAGAAAGCCCCAGTGGATAAAGAGCTAGCCTAGGAATCAGTAGCTCTGGCTTCAATTCCCTCCTCTGCAACAGACTCCGTGTTAACTTGGGCAAGTCACTTAGCCTCTCTGTGCCTCAGCTCCTCATCTGCAAAATGGGGATAACTGTACTTCCCCACTTTACAGGGGATAAACACAGACGATGGCGAGTCTCTCTGATACTAGAGAAATGGACCATATTAGTACTCAAGACAGACAGAGCATCCACATGTCTTGCCCTTACAAAAGCCATACGCATATTATATAATATGCCTATATATAGCAAAAAGTTCCCCTCCCCTAAGGCATGAATGGTTTAGTTATTTTCCCACCATTTCAGTCCATAAAAAGGAATTTGTCAACAAAAATTTGAAGGTTTCAGAGTAGCAGCCACGTTAGTCTGTATTCGCAAAAAGAAAAGGAGTACTTGTGGCACCTTAGAGACTAACCAATTTATTTGAGCATAAGCTTTCGTGAGCTCCACTGAATGCATCTGATGAAGTGAGCTGTAGCTCACGAAAGCTTATGCTCAAATAAATTGGTTAGTCTCTAAGGTGCCACAAGTACTCCTTTTCTTTTTTTGAATAATTTGAAGGAATCCCTCTCCCTCTGCTTTTTGCATTACTTTATTGCTACTTATGGAGAACAGAACCACTTTTCAGCAATTCTTAATTTCTTGCATTCCTTTTCTAAAGCAGTTTAAGATTCTACCAGTAAAAGCAAAGCCTTTCAAAGTATTATTCAATAAGATACATTTACATTATATATTCAAGTGATCAGGCAGAATGGTCACTAGACAAGGCACCTGTTTAATGCAGATATTTATATTTCAAATATTCAAGATATATTGTGGTGAATTCCCTTAAATTAGTTTCCTTTGGGGAATGCAGGAGAGTCATGAATCAAGTGAATGGAGAAGCATCTTCTAGACTGGTAAGTATGACAGCAGCATGCAGCTGAGCCAGGGCATTCTGCTTGCAAAACTTTGTTGAGCGTTTAACAACTTTCACCAGACAAACTTTTTAAACAAGGGAAAAATTGTTTACTTTGAAAGTAAATATTCAAAAAAGGAGTTTTAAAGATTTGATAATATACTCTGAAAAAATGCTACTGTAAACATGGATTTAAATGAAAAAACAACAACAAAAACCCAAACAAACACAACTCTAGATAGAAACCCGGCCTCAAACAATCTGTGGCCAACTTCTAGCCCTACAGCCCCTTACCATAACTTTGCTTCCAGGCGTTTTATTCAGGTAAATTTTTATTTTCAGAAACATCACTAATAAAGTTCTATTAGCCCCATAGTTGTTAACTGAAATAGAGGGTAGAGGAAAAATATTAGACCTCATGTTTAGAGCATTTAATCTGAGATAACAACATTGGAACTACACAACACACAAACAGGTTTTTGACCTGACCATTATTCCACTACATGAAACTATCTAGTACTACAAATATGCAAACAATGATGTTTATATTAATATTCATATTGTATATGAAAACACTGCATATTTAGAAATTATTTAACGTATATAGTACCTTTCAGATAAGGATCTAAAAATAATTTAAAAGGCTAGATTAAAATTATTCCCATTTTGTAGGCACAGAGAAACCAAAAAACAGGGCATTTAAGTAATTTACCTAATGCACAGAAAGGTGGTGGCAAAGCCAGGAAAAGAATCTAAGAGCCCAAATCTCTGTTGACACGTCCTCCCACTGGATGCTGCACCCTCCCAAAGCCAGCAACTTTTTAAGGTGGGTGGAGAAAGCAAAGCTCCTTCCCCACTGAGACTGGAGGGAAATAAGCAGTAGGGGTGAACCACAGAGCAAATAGGTCTCTAGGAAGGTACGCCATGTAAATGCATAATTGTGCTGGGGAACTCAATTGCACAAAATATGGAATCCAAAAGCTTAACCAGACTGAAATTTTTAACCAGACTGAAATAACATCCACAGTTATATTAGATACTAAAAATATACAACAAACCCTCATATGCTTCAGGAATTAAACTAAATAGCTGACTCATACTAGGAATTAACTTCCGCTATGAAAAAAAATGAAATTTAGTGTCTGACAATCTCCACACTGAACCAGGGCAGAAGAGGCTACACACACTACCTGCCAGTAATATTAAGCCTAGCAGGGGAACAAGAGGAGGAAGTATACCTCTTAGTTAACATGTCCTTAGAGGGAACCTAGGCAATGGGCTAAGCAGTCAATCCTGTGAATGAGGCTAGGGCTGGACCTTATTGTTTATTCATTTGTTTGTTAACACAGTCAAACTCCAAAGGGGACATATTTTGACCCTACAGACAGCACATGTACTGTTTTGTAGAACTGATGGGAACATCACCTGTCCAAAGCAGATGACCATTATAAGGTTTCTTACACCTTCCTCTAAAGCATCTGGTGCTGGCCATTATCAGATTAAAAAAAACAGACCTCTAGTCTGATACAGTACAGCAGTTCCTGTGTTCTGATGATAAAAGGTTAAAAAACTGCACAAAATGTAATTCATGTCTGAAATCCTAAAAAATGTGTTCATACAATTAGGCATAAGAAAAAAAACAAAGAAAATTCTGAACTCCAAACTAAACCACCATTTTACTTGACACACATGAACCTAGAGACAAACAGGCAGACACTATAGAAAAACAGTTAGAACTCAATCCCACCCTTAAGTATGTGGTATGCAACACTGAAAATCTAAGTCAGCTCCTGTACAAGTTTAGTTTCTAAAATATGCTGCATATTATAATGCAGGACTAAAATCTAGACTGCTGAAAAACTTAGTTCTACCTTACTATTGCACGGAAAAGCTTAGTTAAGTGACAGACTGCCTTCTCAGCTTATTCACACAGAGGGAACACATACATTACAGCTAAATAGGTTTTTTTTTTAATAGCACCCAGAAAAAAATCAATGGTACGCCTTCCACTGAAAGATTAGCTAACATTGTTTAATACTGGCGAAGAAAGGAAAAATCTTCCCTCTAAAATTATTGATTTGTTTCTTCTTTCTGTGAGCCTCCACAAAGAAATTATAACTAAATCAGCTCTCTCCTACATGACACTGAAATCTATAATAAATCTTCAACTGAACAATTGGCTAACATTTTTTCCTTCATTTCAGGCCTACTGTTTCTTTTATGCCCGCTTCTATTCCCTTTTTTTTTTTTTATAATCATTTGGATGTCACATTGGCCTCGACACAATCTCCTCCTGTTTAGAAGGAAGGAAGGGGAACAGCCAGTTGCAATTCACATGTCACTATGCAGAATTTCACATACACCTCAACCTGGGGAGTGCTACTCAAAGAACATGCTATGTAAATGACAGACCCTGATTTCACTGCGTGTTAGAAAATGACTTTCAGTTAATATGATCAGTAGAAGTAAGGCTGCTGATAATCTCTCCTCAACCTTATTTATGCGGAGAGGTATCTGTACAATCCCAGAAATGTTAAGAATGGTAGCCACTATTCTTAGCCAGTGAAAACTTTTAGAACTATTTTGTTATTTAAAATATACCAGGAGGAAAGAATCTGCTGTCTGAGAAACTTATTTTAAGAATGAACTAACTGTAAATGTACCTTTTCTTTCAAAATATCTTCTAGCAAAAATTTGGCAAAAACCCATTTGATCTAGTTTTTTTCAATTAGCAATAAAGCCAAGTAACTATGAAACACTACAAGACTCCCAAACCCTCTCCCACTCCAAATAAAATATGCATTTCAGACTACAGTTTAAGTATTTTAACTCTGAATTTTGAAGTAGCAGAGATCTTAAACCACTTATAATTAGGATTTAACAGAAATGTTCACCAACTTTCAACTACAGCAACATCAGAAACCAGCATTTAATCCCTATGCTATGCAAAAAAGTTACTTTTTATCTTTGTTTTAATCAAGTCAGTTTATTGAGAGGTACAAGATGACAGTCATATTGAATGGCATATTTCCCAACAGTTAACTCAGTTACCACATTTACTACTGCCCTTAGAGATCATCCAACCTTCTTTTCTAATAGACCATTCACCCATGTCACATTACAACAAGATGTTAAATTTAATATAAAAATTCAAGCTGCATAATGGGAATTTTAAAAAGGCCAGGGTTCTTAGTCAAAATAATAGTTTGGTATAATGGCTGACCAAATGGCACAATAGTCACAACTTTCTAACCCTTCACACACTCACCATGCACAAACTTTTCACATTTAGACTGCAAGTTTCCTCTAAATTAAAAATCTGAAGATATTGTAAATTGTGCCAACTACTTTCAAACTAGAATCCCGCACTTCTGTATCATTTTTAACAGTACATAGCTCAAATCAGTATATACAGTTGGGATAGTCCATATACAGCTGGGGATGCTTTCAGCAGGGGGTTGGACTAGATGCCTCCTGAGGTCTCTTCCAATCCTAATCTTCTATGATATACTAGAGGAAAAATGAGACTATGGATCTGTATGGAATGCATATTTTCCCATAGCCCAGTTGCTGGTGTAAAATGAACCAACAGGTGGATTAATATACTAATGGATGTTAAAATATGGCCTGGTGTGAAATTTACAAAAAGCAGGTTTTAAAAAAAACTATAATTCCCCCGAAAGCCACCACCTCACCTTACATGTGCGTCTTCTCCAGGGTCCAGGCACCTAATTAGTGGAGCCACGCCTGTCTGGCTCCACTAATCAGGTGGGTGGCCCTTCGTTCTCGTGTGTGCAGCCACCCAGGCGCACACCTTAGAAAAAACCATCCGCAGACCACCTGAATGGAGCTCGCGGACCACAGTTTGAGAACCCCTGCTCTATAGCAATGAGATATCACGCTAAATAAATCTGAATGGACTTAAAACAACTCCAAGTGGCACAGGTTGCAGGCTAAAAAGTGGAATAGCAGATATAACAGAACAGCCATTCAGAGACATAATAGATAAAAAAATCTAATTTATTTTTCACCACTTATGCTGTAGCCCCCTCTCAACGCACACACTTTCCAACTTGGACAATGAAAATGGACAGGTCATTTTCATTTTTGTTGGTAGCCAGTTTCTAGCCTTTGCATTTTTTATTTCTTATGGACTACCACAAATCTACATTTTAGTTACAAAAACACCAAGCAATAAGAACACCCTACTCTCAAGAGTGCATATCAGTGCCCTCATGATTTAAGTTTCATTTTATTTTTAGACAAACAAAACTCATAAGTAATTAGCACAAAATAAAGACAAAATGGGATCTCAGAATTTGTGAGCCAAGAGTAGGCTTGGCCCTGGAAAACTCTGCAATTCAAAGTGATGAAGCATTTTTCTTCCATATGCGTATGAAAGTGCCGTGTACTGTTAGGACCTGAACCTGCTACATACCCTTAATTCCCACTGAAGTAAGACTTCTACACAGCTCCCATGTTCTATCCAAGAGGACAGCATTTAATTTTTGGGTAATATTATTCTTTAAAAAGTGTATTGGGGTATTTCAGGGCGAAGAACATTGTGAAGAGATTAGATCAATCATTAAAGAAGCATTCAAAAAATTAGCAAGTGTCATGTCGTGTGCATTACTCTTCCATTTTATGACATTTCTGTGTCAAAGAAGGAAACTAACCTTTGAGTTGGTAAGACAACTGTCATAATAAAAGTTGTAAAATCTTAAATTTATACATATAGAAGACATGGCTTTACAATGTACTGAATTCTGTATTCTACCAGTTTTAGTAATTAATTATCCAAGAGGTAATAACTCTTCTAGTTACATGGTTAAGATATTCACCAAATTTCAAACAACTAGCTTTAAAAAATGCATTCTAGAACACCATCCTTTCTGATTAATAAAATTAAAATACAATCAGTTTTTCTATGCACTGTAAATAGTCTATTCTTCAGCTGGTAAACATCAAGATGTCTATCAAGGCTGCAAGAGGCTCCGCATGATGGGGTACGCCGCATGGAGCTTTGGTTCTACATGGAGAGCATGGCCATTATTAGTCTAAGCCTCTCTGCTGGCCAAGTCATAGTGCAATATTAGAATTATTCTTAGACGGATGATGGACCTGCTTCTCCTCTAGGGGAAAACTGATATAAAAATTGACTGACATGGTTGGGGTAAGCAAAAAACAAGGAACATTTAGAAGATAACAATGGCCCACAATAAAGCACTCGAGAATAGGGGTAATAATAAAATGCCGAACAAAGCAGAAAGAATGAATAACATGGTAGTGCATTGTTCAGAAGAGTTATGATATTTCCCTTATAGACAGTAAGGTGACAATACCAAGACATACCTAAAGTAGAAAGTGAGAGAGAACATTACAAATCCTTAAAATGGACTATTGAAGTTTATTTTTAAATTGATCTCACACTAACTAAAACTCCTATACAGAAGATGGATAATTATGAATAAAACAAAATTAAAATAATTGACCAGCACGGCTAATACTAAATTATTACTATTATAGTGCTTAGGCTCAGCTAATCAAGCATATGGAATTAAAAATATTCAAGCTCGTAGACTTACATTCCTCACTTTTGGAAAGTACTGTAGATAGAATTAAATCACATAAATGCATCCTGAACAAAGAAATATTTCTGAGCTTATAAACCTGATGCTAAAAGGGACGGGGGGGGGGGGGGAAATAAACAAGCGTTTCAAAAAGTGGGAACTT
The DNA here is from genome assembly GCF_015237465.2 of Chelonia mydas. NCBI lineage: Eukaryota > Metazoa > Chordata > Testudines > Cheloniidae > Chelonia > Chelonia mydas. The sequence continues at coordinate 1,693,711 of NC_051261.2, forward strand.
TTATGTAAAACAATTCCTCCTGTAGTAATTTTAGGGACTCAAACAGATACTCAATTAAAGATATGCTATAGAGATGTGACAGTAAACTTGCTAAACTTTACCAATGCCAATCATACTCCTTAGAAGGAGGCCCTTCACAATCAGTCATAAAAATATGATGAAAAAGATTTAGAGAGATATCTGTTTCACTCTCAGGTGTTCTTCTCATAATCCTTGTTTTAAGAATGTTAGTTATTTTTAGAGACATTTGTTGCTCCTTCCATCTTACTCATATTAGACCAGTTTCTGTGTCACAGGGCTTTCTACAGCTACAAATTATATCATAAATGGGAGATCAGAGTAATAATGAAGAGATCCATTTATGTTTAAAAAGAAAAAAAACACTGGGTTTGGTGGTCCGTGTATTAATAATATTAATGGTATTGCACCATTTTTAATGACCAACAGCAGAGTACTCAAAAGATTCAAAAGTGGAGTTAAAAATCATAAAGTACAAATACTAAAATGTTGAATACAACTAACCCCCAAGCATAAACCTGAAAAACAGCCACTTCTACACAAGCACAAGAACTTACATTTGCTTAGCACTGGACACATTTTAACACCAGGTTACTCCAATCTAAATAGGGCATGCAAACTTTCCCTAGATGATAATCCCAGACTTCAATTGAAGAGTCCCATGTGAGATTTTCAAAGGCGTAAAGGGCAGTAACTCCGTAACTCCCACTGAAAAAAAATCAATCAGAATCGAGTTCCTAACTCTCATTTTTGACTTTGAAAGTCTTCTCCTGATACCAACAGCAGATTTGATAAATGCACATTCAAAACCAAATAAGTGTGATGCTATGTGCAATGAGATGGAGATCTTAAAAGTAGACATAATGCACTCTGTATAATAAAACACTGTACTGTAACACTAATATGATTGTTTTTACAGTACCAGAGAATTTCAAAACACTTTTAACAAATAAAAAGATGACCACATGAGGTAAAGATCAGTATATGAGAGCAGTGAGGTTTAGACAGGGCTTAAGTGTCTTGTCAAAGTTCAAACAAGAAAGGAGTGGCAGAGACACAAATAGAAGCTAAGAGTTTCAATTACTTGTAGCCCAGCCCTAGTCAACAGACCACACTCCCACAAAAAGAGAGATTAGTATGCTATTTCTTTCTTTTTGAGCCAATTAAATAGCATAGCAAAAGCATCCCTCCCCCCAACCACAGAAGAGGTTGTAAAGTAAAGCTAATATATTCTAACAGGTCCATCTGTGTTACCAGAGTTCAGATGTACAGTTCTGGTACCCTGTATTGGTATGAACATTTGGACTACTAAGTACCAACTAGAGGCTCTGGCTGCCAGTCAGGCACTTTCAACAATACATATCAAAGTTGTACTGGATTGCAATTAACTTCATTGGCATCGTGGTTGTCCATTTATTTCACAGCTAGAAAATGAAACTGCAGAACTGGCAGCAAAAAAGACTTGGCTCAGATCTGGTAAAGGACAGCCCCCTTTCTTCCATCTGTACTAAATGGAAGGATGCTGCAAAAATTTTTAACAAGTTCTCACTAGTGTTGAATTTTAACTGGGATTGAAAGTGTAAGAAAAGACTTGTGGTCTCCAAAACTAAATGTTAAAAACTAAAGCCCCAGTACTGCATATATTTGCAGTAATAAAGTTTGCACATGAGACTTGACTTTGATGGAATTACTCACGGTAGTGAAGTTAAACACGTTTGCAGGACTGGGACCTAACCCATTCCAGGAACCAGAGAATGGGCAACTATTGGACCAAATTCCAGACACTGAAATGTCCTAAAGCTAAACAAGTGACTCAGTCTTCCTCTTATTTACGTATCATCTTTTGTTAGGGTTTGAACTATGGTCATTAGACTGAAAGGGGTGTATTCTGCTAGTTTTGCACTTTATCTGCATATCAGGTGATGAATACAATGACAAATTTGAGAGTTAGATAAAACATGGCAATTGTTTGTGTAAGCAGTGTCAGGATGAGCTCCACCCTGACATCTGGCGGTGAGGTGTGGCAAGTTGTGAAAAAAAAAAAACTTCAGGGGCTGATCTCATTTGCATAGGCACACCCACCCCGCCTAGACTGAGGCCATAGCTGCCCAAATGGTCACTTCGGCTGCTGTGGGATCCCCAGTGTCTCTGTTATTGAGGCAGGAAGAATAAATTGTTATTACCCTGATTAGGGGAACTGTGCTTGGAACTGTACTTGGCCTTTTGCTATGATGGAGGGACTCACCATCAACTAAGTAGCACTTGCTAGGCAAGGGTCATGGGTTCCAAAACTGTGTGAATGGAGAGAGACTTGAGACAGGTATTAGTACCTGGTGGTGTGGGCCCCTTTGTGAGGGCCTGAAGCACCAATTGCACCTCTGTCTCTCTCCACTGTGGAATGTCAGAGCTAATTTTGGGTCTATTAAGAGTCTTGCTACAGGTACTGTGCTGCATTCACTTTGGCCTTATGGTGCACCAGCACTAAGGCCCCCACTACTATGAGCTGAAATCACTAAGAGCTGAAATCACTGAGCACTGTGTCAAGTAGTGGGGAGCCGGAAGATCCAGACTGCAGTGGTGCTGTTCGTGAGACGGCGAGCTGTGCAGAGCGGAGCCGTTCGTGAGACAGCGAGCTGAGCAGAGCTGTTCGTGAGACAGCGAGCTGTGCAGAGCGGAGCCGGTCGTGGTGGAGCGGAGCCGTTCGTGAGACAGCGTAGCAGAGCAGAGCCCTGTGGGGCAGTCAGCTTCAGGACACGTAAGGTGCCCCTTACCCCCACACACAGGCACATTTTAGCCAGACTGGGGGAGTAACACTATGCAGATGAACTTTTGAACTCTGGGGCTGGACCTTTTGGACTTTGGGTGATTTGTGGATTGCTGGACTCAAGAGACGTTTGGGTGCTGGGACTCAAGAACCCGAGGGAAAGGGGCATGCCCCAATTTGCTTGGGGTGGTTTTTTTTTGCTCATGGGTTGTGTTATGAATCCTGTTGGTGGTGTTTCCCCAACATAATGCCACATTGTTTCTCTCTGTTATTAAAAGGCTTTTTGCTACACTCAGACTATGTGCTTGCGAGAGGGGAAGTATTGCCTCTTGGAGGCGCCCAGGGGGGTGGTATATATTTGTCCCAGGTCACTGGGTGGGGGCTCGAGCCGGTTTGCATTGTGTTATTGGAATGGATCCCCTAGATATTGAACCCGGCCCTTGTTGCTGCCAGCTCTGATGGGCAGAAGGGTTACATTTGCAAAAAATAATTTACACCATCCCACCAAGAGAGATATTTATCAGGGAAACTATTTGGAGATCTCTTGTAGAAAAAAAAATGGTCTGTAAATCAAAATACAGTACTGTCTGATTTACTTAAACAGAACAGAACTAGAACAATTAAGATGATCATTACCTCCACTCATACGTAGCCAAAGCATTTAAACAGTCTACTAATGGCTAACTTTTAAAAAAATGTTAAACTAAGGAGAGGAGCATGTTATGATGTTTATACCATATCATATTAAGAAACTGATGATGAAATTGGATGACAAAGTAAATCTAGTATGAGTACACATACGTCTAAGATAAATGGACTTATGCCCTCAAATAAATTATTGGTGTAGTTTGCTGCATATTTACTATTGTATATATCAAATACTTTACAGAATTTTTGAGTTCAGAAGTGCATGGTGAATACCATTCATCCAATAACTCACTTCAGAGAGCTACAGCCTTTTAGTATCCCACCTATTTACTGGAAAGAAAAATTTCTGTACCTCATTTCAAAAGGGGCAAATACTGCCCTGCCCTGGTTTCCAATCCAGCAGAACCAATGTAAATTCACTGCAAAAGGAGTACATGTGTCAAGTCACACTGTCCCTGTACATTGCAAAGCTGTACTCTATGGGAGTGCTTACTGTGCCCAGTAGGTGAGGGAGATTGAAGAACAGCAACTGTATACAGCACTAATTTCTTCCCAAAAAGGGCATACTGTGTCCTGAAGCTGCAATAGTGGCCACAGAGTAGCTTCACTGATGCTCTATCATCTTGAAGGGACTGAAGAAAGATAATCCTGCTATTCAAACTTGGAGTTGAAGATTTTGCATATAATCAGCAATTCTTCCTACTTTAGAACTTTATATGGTAGTCTCAACCCACTGTTGATACACCATTGGCTACTAAACTAATAATCTATGCTTTACTTGCCCAGTGTTGGCATTCACAATATCTGGGCAGTACTTTGGCAGCAGGGCTTCATAACCTGCCTGAATATTTTGGAAACTAAAAATGGAGACTTACTGTGGCCAGAAGGCTCATTTTTAAGTAAACTCAGCACTAAGATGTTGACTTTACTGTAGTGGAGGCTGAAATTTTCCGTTTATTCTCTTAATAGCAACAGTACAGTCAGGAGCACAAGCTTGATCTATATGCTTTCTTACCAATATGCCTCATATCTAATGTGGAAGTGTGGATGCACTTTTAGTTGATGATGGAATAGTTTAGTCTCCATGGACCATATTGGTCCTTGGCCTCATTGTCAGTTACAATGTGGACATTTGTATGCTGGGGACTAGCAGGAAGCCACCATTTTAACAACAATGTATTTTAAATATAGGGTTCATCTCAAGTCCACTATGTTTGACAAGGACTGTTTTAGTATTTATTTATACTGTGTAGTAAGAGGAAGCCTTACACATTTCTCTTTGCCACTACTGTTCCCACCTTACCAAGGACAGGTGTTATACAACTAAGTAGCAGGCTCTAAACTTGAACCCGTAAGCAAATAAAACAAGGCACGTTCTTAGGGTGACCAGCTGTCCTTATATAGGGACAGTCCCGATATTTGGTGCTTATTACCCTCCACCCCCGTCTCGATTTTTCACACTTGCTATCTGGTCACCCTACATGTGCTCATGTTAGTAACTAAAAGAGAGAAGAGAGTGGAGGACACACATTTCTCCACCAGTGAAAAAGTCCATATCTCACAATATGTAGTTAACAACGTGCAGTCTGATTAACATTTATATCTTTCAAGAAAGCTAAACTAGATCCTGAAATTTTCATTTTAGATTCATTACCGAGCCTGCTAGAAACATCCAATGCAGATTTCATTGCTGTCAAATAAAGATATTGCTTTCCTTAATGAAGAGCTGTGTGTCACCACGTGGTACAAAGCAAGTCTAGCCTGTTGATCCACTGCTGAAAGCTACTGAAACACCAGCATCAGACTTTAATGAAATGCCATATTGATTAAAAGATGGAGGTAGCTAGTCAGCATTGAGGTTGTACAGACATAAAAAGATTCAAAAATGTACCAACAAATACCTCGGTGTCAAGAGGATGAGGACAGGACATATTTAGTACAGGGCCCTCAACTTTAGAATTCCCCTGCACTCTTGTTGTGACAGTGTCTCAGTTTGGTGAGCTTCCAGGCACGCTAAGGCCTACTTAGAAATTCTCACTAAAGATGTAGGTTGACTTGTGAGAATCCAATTTTTATTTTTACCTTGATATGACTGGAAGAGAAGGAAATAATGTTTTTCCTGTCATTTTGCTGTGCTGTATTAATTTAAATTGGTCTATATGCTCACTTTTTTGAATACAAACAAAATACCTACCTAAAGGACTAGGCACCCTGACATAATCAAAATCACAATCCGTATAAAAACAAACAGCACCAGCAGATCAGAGGCCAACCCCACCACCACCAAAAAAATCACCTATCCCCATCTCAAAACCCCTCATGCACTCAAGACCGATGACACTCCAAGAATGCCACAGATCCCCAAACACCGCACATGCCTACACAAATAAATGCAATTTGAAGCGTTCTGAAGGTCAGTAAATTTGGACTATTTTGGACCAGCGAGTGGAAAGGAAGCAAATTTCGTCATGGGAAACACTAGCTGAAATATCAGGGGGTAGCCGTGTTAGTATGTATCCACACATACACACGAAAAAGCTGAAGTCCTAGTTCAATTTGCTCCAAAAGTGAATTCTAAAAACAACAGTATTAATTAGAACAGCTAGTTCTCTTTTCACTGCTCTAGCAATTTGTACTGTAGTGGTTACCTTTCCTTGCTAGAAGGGTTTGCCACTGTCAAGTCACAGCCCTAATACAATACAAATTATAAAGCACTGCACATATGATTTTATGAGGTGTCCTGTTTTACAACTAGGACAATGCTTCTCATGCCAGTGGTAAGAGAGAAACTGTCAAACTGAGAGAATATTGGAATTAAATAAAAATAATTTAGAAAGATCACTGTCTTGGCCCACAGACTTTGCCTTTCTTTCGAAATTAACTATTCAACTTCACTGTAAACAAATGACCAATAGTAAAAAACACGCAGAAGTCCAATTCTGCTCCCAAATTTTGGGAGCAGAATTGGACCCTGAGTGCTGAGATTCTAATGATATCCTCCCCTGTGAAGTGGAGATAGGAGAAACTGAAATGATGAAAGCGTGCTTTGCTCAAGGTCAGCTTTTACACCAGGAGTCTGGGTAATAGACAAAACAATAGAGGTGTGTCTTAAAAATAATTAAGACACAGATGAGAGATTGCGTAAGTCAGTCATGACAATATTGACATGTCACACTGTAGGAATCACAAAATAAGAAGTTTTAATAAAACATTCATAATTAAAATTTGTTTAAACTTTGTAAAGTTCATACCTGTGTTGTGCAGAACTTGAGAAGCTGTAATTTACGATTGTAAATCATTAGTCTGTGATTGCAGGTAATACTATTTAGTATTTACTTGACATTTGAGATCCATGCTGGTAAAGAGGATTTTATTGCAATGATCTGATATTCCCGGTTAATTACAATATATTCAAATTAATGCTATTCTATGATTGGAAGCTGAGTTCTCTTTGGAAAGTAAAAACAGTATCATGAAATAGGAATGGGGAATTTCAAGAATGTTCTCAGGATACATAGTGTCATTTGCACTGGTTCTGACCATAGACAAAGCTAAGACACCATTCAACAACTGAGATTTAACCCTTTTTAAGTAAGCAGTACACATTACTATGGAGATAGCTTGCAGAGATTCAATTTCCTGGCTTTGTGACACTGGGACTTAAATAGAGTACCAGTAATGCACTGAAGTCACAGTCCCCATCTTCACATATCATACTATACCCGAAACAGAAAGGTTTGATAGGGTACGGGAGGCTAAAGGTATCAGGAAACAATCCAATCATTTATCCAAGAGTCCCTTTAAATTCTGCCTCACTGCAATTAATTCGGTCAATTTCACCCAGATTGGAATAGACACACACTATGTACCTATATATTCATATATAATTATAGCTAGGAGAATAATCACTACCTCAAAATCATCTTACCCCAAGGTTAAGCTCTGCTATTATAATTTGCTGTGTAGTGCTTTAGAGCTGCTGTTCAGTACAGACAAAAGACAGAGTGCTTAGTACACCTGACTGTAGTTTAATGAAAAACTGCCAAAAAAATCTCATTTCTCATGTAAATATCAGATAAAAGGAAAACTAAAATACAAGCAGCACATCCCTTCTTAAATTCTGCATTCATATTTATCTCAGAGGTTCAAAATTAATCATAACAATACAGAATCTCCTACTTTCCATAAGGACATCTGCTATTATACTCGTAGCCAGTTTCAATATTTTACAAATAGCCAATACATGTTTTTAATTTCAGATCTTTTTGAGATTCTTCATTTAGCTTTTCAAAAGGGAGATGGAGAGATTTTAAGGGTTTTTTTTTACATCATTATTGCATTTTACTCTTAATCCACTAAGAAATGTGACGACCAGGGCCAAACATAGAATATCAATATATGTAAAAATACCCACATACTCATTTGGAAAGGAAGGGCATTCCTCTCAAGTGCCACTCATAGCTGCAGCAAACACTTTTTGAAATTGAGAGATAACGTTACATATAATACACACACACACACCCCTACAATAGTTGATCTGGCTTTATTCAAAACACAGAATACTGAATGATCTATGGACAGACAGAAATGGAAATAACTTACACAGAATAAAAGAGCAAAATTACAATGCTGAAACTATAAAAGATCCCTGTTGGAGGGCCACTCTTTACTACAAGGCTGAAATCTTGCATGAGGATTGAGTTTCATTGGTAGGTGGCCATGGGGCAGTTTTTAAGCAGGTATGTCAGGACTAGTTTGCGAAGGCTAAGTCTCACTTTATTTTCAGATGAGAGGAAGACTACAATAAATGTTGGAATTCCATGTGTAACTTCATCCTGTCCATCCTTTCTCCCTCAATTTTAAAAGGAAGAATCCTTTGTAACTAACATTTCTAACTCTATTCTACCCCTACTATCATAAACCCACCTGACTCTTGCCACATAAAAGTGCTGATTCTCTACAAAGGCCTAGCAAACCAACAGATTTTATAATAAACCAACTACTGGTCTGAGTGATAGGGGAGATAGTGTCAGTAAAGGCTATCCTCTCATTAGCTCTCAAAACACAAGTTTCCTATAAACTCCACTCACATAACATAAACTTGGTTCCCAAAGTGTGCTTTGGAGTGGGAGCACTGTACCATGGATAAAACAGGAAAGCTGGAACAGAAGGTCAAATACAAGTTAGTCATTCCAACACTACACTAGAATGACTGCTGTAGAACTAAAAATCAAACAGAAAGCTAGACACTTAGTTTAACATGAATCTGTTTCACTGTTCTGAGAAAGTTGCAGGGCCCACACCACGGGTAGACAGACTGTGCGAGAACATGTGTGCTCAACCACAAACTTCAGTTACAACAACAGTGATTTATCTCAGAGAATTCTCATAAGATACAAATGGACAGATGCAAGAACTCTTCTCCTTCCCAAGCTTCACACAGAATGGAAAATGGAAAAAATCCAGGAACAGTGTTCATGGAATTTTTGAGAGAGAAATGCTTTAAAATCCAAGTAACAATGTAACACAACATACATCAGATTACAATGGACATAAAGATAACTGATTCCCTCTAGGAGATGCAATGACCTCACTATCCCTGCACAAAATAAACCCAATCCACTGATAACAAAATTAATAGCAACAATGAAGTAAGTCAAATATTTTCAACTACGAAATTGTAACTGGATATAATGAATACTAAGGGCAGCTATGCCAAACCATCTGTTGTAGACAGCAAAAAAAAAAAAAAGCCCTGAATAAACTAGTTGAAGATTATCACATGCTAGAAAGGATTTTTACACCAAAAGAACTTATTCCAGGACTGCCCGGCTCTTAGAAAAGGATCCCACCACATGGGAGGGGAGATTATTTTTGCAGTGAGAGGAGTGCACAGTGGACAATGATTAAGCCAATCCATAGAAAAGCCGGCACTTCCCAGCCTGCAGGCTGGGGGCAGGGTCCACTGGGCCGGGGGGTGGCAGACCCAGAGCCCTTACGCAACCAGGTAACAAGGGACAAGTCAGCAGCTGAGGGACAGGAAACAGGGCATCCGACTCCAGCGCCAGCCCCACCAGCGGCTCAGCAGCTCCGCGGTGCAGCGGCGGGGGGAGGCAGGGCCAAACCTGGCCCAGAGGCAGGGCACTTAGGGGACAGGAAGACAGGGCCACGCGTGCCCTACCCGCCCCGGGGAGGGACTGGAGCAAGCCCGGGGGTGCCCCAGGCGGTGCGGGGCAGCGGTCCGGGGGCGGAGGGGCAAGGCGGGCCCAGGCCGGTTCCGGGGGGCGGGGCCAGGCCCGCCCGGGTCCCAACGGCAGGGGGGCGGGGCCGGGGCCGTCGCGGGGAGAGTGAGGCGGCCCCGTCCCCGGGGGGCGGGGGGGGGAATTGGGGGCCGGTCCCGGGGCGGTCCCGGGGGGGGCTCACCTGGGCGCACGGTCTTGAGGCGCACGGGCTCCCTGAAGTGGCGGATGACGGCCAGGGTGTCGCGGTGGGTGAGGCCGCTCACGGGGGTGCCGTTCACCTCCAGCAGCACGTCCCCGGGGCTGGGGGGCTTGCCGGAGAGCAGCACCGGGCCGGGCCCGCCGAGCTCGCCCAGCAGCAGGCGGCCCCCCAGGTAGGGGAACTCGCCGAGCTCGGCGCCGCCCCGCAGCAGGTCGGGGTCGGGCGCCCCGCCGGGCTGCGGCGGCCCCCAGGACACGGCGCACTCCTGCACCTTGCTCAGCCAGTGCCGCTTCCTCCGCAGCGTCTTCGACATGCCGCACCATGGGGGGCCGCGCCCGCCTCACAGGGCCGCTCGCCGCCCGCCCCGCGCGCCTCCGAACGCGGCCGCCGCAGCCTCCCGACTGCTGCCCTCGGCGCGGCGGCGGCCGGCCCCGCCCCCTGCATGGCCCCGCCCCCCACGCCGAGAGCCCCGACACGGCCGGCCACGCCCCCTCAGCGGGCCGCGCCCCGCCCGGCGGAGCACAGTCCGAGTGACGTCACAGGCAGAACTTTCACGGGCCGGAGCTGGAAACGGGCGTGTCCCCGGCTGCCTGTCCGTCCGCCCCGCGTCTGTCTGTCTGTCGGCCCCGCCCCCCACCACCGCCTCTGTCGGTCCTGCTCTCTGTCTGGCCCCCCACCCCTCCCCACATCTGCCCCCCACCCCTGTGTCTGTCCATCCTGCTATCTGCAATCCTCCCCACCTGCCCCTTCTCATCCACCCTGCTATTCTTCCCCCCCACTGCATCCATCTGTCTGCCCCCCACCACCCAGCCTCATGTCTGTCCAGCCTGCTATCGGCAATCCCTCCGTCTTCCCCCTTCTCATCCACCGTGCTGTCCCCCCCACACACTGCATCCGTCTGGCCTGTCCCTTCCCATGTCTGTCTGCCTCCCACCCCTCCCAGTCCCATGTCTGTCTGTCTGCCCCCCAGCCGGCCCAGCCCCACGTCTGTCTGTCCTCGTGTCCGTGATCCCTCTGTCTGCCCCCTTCTCATCCACCATGCTGTCCCCCCCTCCTCCCCTCCCCATCCCCACATCAGTCTGGCCTGCTGTCTCTCCATCCATCTGCCTACCTCCCCACCGTTCATCTGTTCCTTCTCCTATGTCTGTCCATCTACCCCAGCCTCTGTCGGCCCCTCCTGCTATCCATCCACCTGCATGACCCCCCCCCACCCATCTATCTGGCTTCCCCCTGTCTGTCCATCCACCCCCTCATCTGTCTGTCCCTCTTGCTGTGTCCACCCATGGCCCTCCATTCGGCACCCCCCACCCATGTCTGTCGCACCTGTCTTTCTGCCCACCATCCCAGGATCTGTCTGTCCCACAGTGCCCAACGTCCTCAAACGGCACCTGTGGCTACCCTCTCCTTTCTCACCTTAGGAGGAGGACAAATCAGTGTCTGAAATACAGGTTGCTGCTGCCGCCAAAGTCAAAGACACTCTCTTAATCCAGCTTGGAAAACAGAAATATAGCCACATATAATGGGTTTTTACATTTATTTTATTTGGAAGTGTATATGAATTTATGTACAAATTAGTATATCCATCATGCTCCTGGCTAACATACCAATGTTAGAAATGTAGAGCTGGAAGGGACCTCAAGAGGTAACCTCGTTCAGCCACCTGCACTGAGGCAGGACCATGTAGATCAGCCCTGACAGGTGTTTGTCCAACCTGTTCTAAAAAGCCTTCACTGATTGGGATTCCACCACCTCCCATGGAAGACTATTTCAGAATTTAGTTAACCCTTATAGTTAGAGAATTTTTCCTAATATGTAACCTAAATCTCCCTTGCTGCAAATTAAGCCCATTAGTTGTGTTCTATCTTCAGTCCACATAGAGAACAATTGATCACAGTCTTCTTTATAACATAGTTGATGACTTAAGGTAGACCTGATAAGTCTTTTCTTAAGACTAAATATGCCCTTTTTAAAAAAACCTCTCCTCATAGGTCAGGTTTTCTAAACCTTTTATAATTTTTGTTGCTTTCCTCTGGATCCTCTCCAACTTAGCCATCTTTCCTAAAGTCTTGTGCCCACAATCTGATACAGTACTCCAGCTGTAGCCTTACCAGTGCCAAGTAAAACAGGATAATTAGCACCTGTGTATTACATACTACACTCCTGAATAATATTAGCCCTTTTCACAAGTGCATCACATTGTTGGTTCATACTCAATTTGTGATCCACTCACCCCCAGAGCCTATTCAGCAGTACTACGACCTAGTCAGTTATTCCCCATTTTGTAATTGTGCAAATTACTATACTTAGGAATTAAAATCAAATGCATTTATCTTTACTGAATTTAATCTTGGTGATTTCAAACCAATCCTCTCATTTGTCAAAGTTGTTTTGAATTCTAAACCTGTCCTCCAAAGTACTTGCATCCCCTCCCAGTTTGGTGTCATCCACAAATTTTACAAGCACACGCTCCACTCTGTTATCCAAGTCATTATTGAACATATTGACTAGTACTAGATCCAGGACAGGCCCCTGGAGGACCCCAATAGATACACACACACACATCCAGTTTGACAGTAAACCATTAACTACTCTTTGAAAAACTATATTCAAATTGTGCACTCATTTTATAATAATTTAATTTAGACCACATGTCCCAAGTTTGCTAATGAGAATGTCATGAGTGTGTGTGAAAAGCTTTACTAAAATCAAGGTATATCACATTTTCTGCTTCACCCCATCCCTATCAGAGCATTAGCCATGTTAGTCTGTATCCACAAAAACGAGGAGTCCAGTAGAATACTTCAATCTCCCTGGACATTCTAACAGATTTAAAAATAGCCATTCTTCAACAAAAAAAACTTCAAAAACAGACTTCAAAGAGAAACCGCAGAGCTACAATGCATTTGCAAATTTAACACCCTTAATTTGGGCTTGAATAGGGACTGGGAGTGGCTGGCTCACTACAAAAGCAATTTTCCCTCTTTTGGTATTGACACCTCTTCATCAATTATTGGGAGTGGACCACATCCACCCTGATTGAATTGGCCCCGTCAGCACTGGTTCTCCACTTGTAAGGTAACTCCCGTCTCTTCATGTGTCAGTATATTTATGCCTGCATCTGTAATTTTCACTCCATGCATCTGAAGAAGTGGGTTTTTTATCCATGAAAGCTTATGCTCAAATAAATCCGTTAGTCTTTAAGGTGCCACCGGACTCCTATCCACTAGGTCAGCAACCCTGTCAAAGAAGGAAATTAGATTAATATGGCATGATTAGTTCTTAACAAGTTCCTGTTGGCTATTACTTATAACCCTATTATCCGTTAGGCACTTACCAAGTGATTGTTTAATAATTTGTTCCAGCATCTTTCCAGGTATCGAAATTGGGCTGGCTGGTCTATAATTCCCCAGGTCCTCTGTCCCCTTTTTAAAGACAGATATTATGTTTGTCCTTCTCCAGTCCCCTGGGGCCCCACCCATCCATCAGAAGTTCTCAAAGAGAATCGCTAACGGTTCCAAGATTGCTTCTGCTAGTTCCCCAAGTACCCTGAGGATTAATTTTAACAGGCCAACTTGAATACATCTAACTACTCTAAATATTCTTGCATCCTTACCCAATAGTAGAATTTCTTTAGTGCCTGGCATTTTAACAGGTCAGTCAGCTTGTTTAGATGAATTTATAAATATATAAATGCCGCTCACGAGAAGTCAGTCTCCTTTATAAATCTGTAATATTTATCTTCTCTCTGTACCATTCAGGCCTCAATTTTATGGGGCACTTATGGATATGCTAACTTCACTGTGACTAATCACACGCTTAAAGTAAAGCGCATACACAAACATTTGCAGGACCAGGACTTTAAGATTGCAAGTTCTTAGAGTAAAAGTTTGGGTGCATTAGAGCAATTGTTTAATAATGACATTAGTAACAACTATGGTTTGCAAGGCTAATTCAAAATAGGTTTTATCATCTATGGATTTGAAAGTCTGTTGGGTCACATGATTTCAAACTGGTATGACTCACCCCTCTTAATTTATTTTTTTTCTTCATTAGAAACTATATTTTCACTGCAATATTTCTCACTATCTGAAACATTTTAAGAGTATTTGTTTCCTTTCTTGAAAATATTGCTTTGCATTTAAGCTGACTACATGAAAGTCCCCATTCGACTCTGATATATACAAATCTTAAGTATCTTTAAAAATGATTGTGTTTAAGTGTACACACTGTAATTCAACTTTCAGTACCATGAGGGTGTAATAATACCATTGTTTGCAAACATAAAGGGGTGTGACCTTACATTCCTCAAACACTTACATTCCTTTGTATACAATGAAACAGGAAAAACAGGTAGCTATAGATTCCAAAGGGTCCATGCACTGTATTATAAAACAATGTGTTGTTTTGTTTCACTGACCCACTCATGAACTATATGTCCTGATGTTCACATCAGTTTGCACAACAATAGAGACTATTAGCAATAACAGCTTTGAACTCTGAACTCCTTTTCCATGGTTAATATTTGTGCAGATTTAGAAAATGACTAATCTTTCAGAAATTGCTATGAAATGCGCTTATAACAAATGTATACATAATACCTTTCTGGTAGTTTCCAGAGGCGTACAAACCTCTACACCGCTACAGGCCCATATACCCAGTTCATACGGTAACTGTTACCAAAACCAGGGAATCTACAAAAAAAAGTTAGTTGCACTCAGAAGAGCTGCTTGCAGAGGGGAAAGAATGGAGTCTTAAAAGTTGCATGAGCAGCATTATCTTGCAGTTGTGAGCATTCAGTTTCACCTGATATAGAATCATAGAATCATAGACTATCAGGGTTGGAAGGGACCTCAGGAGATCATCTAGTCCAACCCTGGGCCAATCCCCAATTTTTGCCCCAGACTCCTAAATGGCCCCCTCAAGGATTGAGCTTACAACCCTGGGTTTAGCAGGCCAATGCTCAAACCACTGAGCTATCTATACTGGAGGGTTTTTTCCTTAACATCCTGCTTTCTTATTTTGTTTGGAGGTGTGCAAACCATCTGTGATTGCAGAACTGCCAGCCCCAAATGTTTTTATATACACACATACACACACACACGTACTTGTCAGGCCCCCCATAAAATCAGGGGTTAACTTAAAAAGTTTTTGGATATAAAAGTACATTTGGAGTTTTTTATTTGCCTTCTGGGTTTTGAAACTTCAGAGTTCACATTTTCAAGCTGATCTATACAACCATGAAGCCTGGAATTTACTAATAAAAACAAAAAACAAACAAACCAAAAACACTTGAAGTGGAGATTCTGGTGAATTCATGTGACTCCAGGGATTTAAGAAACAAACAAAAACAAATACCACAAGAGCTGGTTTATGTGATAAAGTAATTCCCATACTAATTTTAATCCATGCAGATTTTAGTTGTCTCACTTTTGACTTCTATCTTTTTGTCTTGCTTTCTCATTTTTATGATAAGGACCAAGTAAACCTGAGTGGTCTAATTCCTTTGTCCCAGTTGAAAAAGGAAAAAAATATATATAAACAGACCAAAGAGCCTAACGTTAAAAAAAATAAGGGTATGATTTTGAGTAGATAAATTCTGGACATATTAATCTAATCTGTGTCCGTTTCTGTAATACCTACGATGAATCTGTAAAAATGCCACAGACATTTGGTGAATAAATCCTTAACAGAGAAAGAAAGAATATTCAGAAAGAATTGAGTGATTTCAGATTGTTGAATTAACAAAACTTTGTTCTACGCATAGGTACCCATAAGGACATGTCAACATTTCAGCACCAACAGCCTTTATTCAAGACTAATGCTCTCAACAAACCTGTCTCTTTAGTGCCCCTGTATCTTATACTTCATGCATACTACAGGAGCTGAATTCAGGAAAGCTATACTACTGTAATGAAAACTTTGAAGTCTATTCAGAGAACTGGCTGACAACTTTAATTCTAAATTATGCCATGCTGACAGTGAATATGTTCACCTTTCATTCCTCCTCCTCCTCCTCTTCTGATTTACTTATTTCAGCTTGCAAACATGTAAAGTATTTGAGCTCTCCTACAGATAAGCAGAAGGAATGTGTTCTTTACAATGATCTTACCTAATGTACTGCGGTGTGAAGCATTATGTATTTAGGTTTCAGAATAACAGCCGTGTTAGTCTGTATTCGCAAAAAGAAAAGGAGTACTTGTGGCACCTTAGAGACTAACCAGTTTATCTGAGCATAAGCTTTCGTGAGCTACAGCTCACTTCATCGGATGCATACTGTGGAAAGTACAGAAGATCTTTTTATACACACAAACCATGAAAAAATGGGTGTTTACCGCTACAAAAGGTTTTCTCTCCTCCCACCCCATTCTCCTGCTGGTAATAGCTTATCTAAAGTGATCACTCTCCTTACAATGTGTATGATAATCAAGTTGGGCCATTTCTAGCACAAATCCAGGTTTTCTCCGCACCCACCCCCCCACAAACCCACTCTCCTGTTGGTAATAGCAAAAAGAAAAGGCATACTTGTGGCACCTTAGAGACTAACCAATTTATCTGAGCATAAGCTTTCGAGAGCTACAGCTCACTTCATCGGATGCATTCATGCATGTAGCCATTTCCAGCACAAATCCAGGTTTTTTGTTTTTTTTCCCCACACACACAAACCCACTCTCCTGTTGGTAATAGCTTATCTAAAGTGATCACTCTCCTTACAACGTGTATGATAATCAAGGTGGGCCATTTCCAGCACAAATCCAGGGTTTAACAAGAACGTCTGGGGGGATGGGGTAGGAAAAAACAAGGGGAAATAGGTTACCTTGCATAATGACTTAGCCACTCCCAGTCTCTATTCAAGCCTAAGTTAATTGTATCCAGTTCGCAAATTAATTCCAATTCAACAGTCTCTCGCTGGAGTCTGGTTTGAAGTTTTTCTGTTGTAATATCGCAACTTTCATGTCTGTAATCGCGTGACCAGAGAGATTGAAGTGTTCTCTGACTGGTTTTTGAATGTTATAATTCTTGACGTCTGATTTGTGTCCATTTATTCTTTTACGTAGAAACTGTCCAGTTTGACCAATGTACATGGCAGAGGGGCATTGCTGGCACATGATGGCATATATCACATTGGTGGATGTGCAGGTGAACGAGCCTCTGATAGTGTGGCTGATGTTATTAGGCCCTGTGATGGTGTCCCCTGAATAGATATGTGGGCACAGTTGGCAACGGGCTTTGTTGCAAGGGTAGGTTCCTGGGTTAGTGGTTCTGTTGTGTGGTATGTGGTTGCTGGTGAGTATTTGCTTCAGGTTGGGGGGCTGTCTGTAGGCAAGGACTGGCCCGTCTCCCAAGATTTGTGAGATTGTTGGGTCATCCTTCAGGATAGGTTGTAGATCCTTAATAATGCGTTGGAGGGGTTTTAGTTGGGGGCTGAAGGTGACGGCTAGTGGCGTTCTGTTATTTTCTTTGTTAGGCCTGTCCTGTAGTAGGTGACTTCTGGGAACTCTTCTGGCTCTATCAATCTGTTTCTTCACTTTCCGCAGGTGGGTACTGTAGTTGTAAGAATGCTTGATAGAGATCTTGTAGGTGTTTGTCTCTGTCTGAGGGGTTGGAGCAAATGTGTTTGTATCGCAGAGCTTGGCTGTAGACAATGGATCGTGTGGTGTGGTCAGGGTGAAAGCTGGAGGCATGTAGGTAGGAATAGCGGTCAGTAGGTTTCCGGTATAGGGTGGTGTTTATGTGACCATCGTTTATTAGCGCTGTAGTGTCCAGGAAGTGGATCTCTTGTGTGGACTGGACCAGGCTGAGGTTGATGGTGGGATGGAAATTGTTGAAATCATGGTGGAATTCCTCAAGGGCTTCTTTTCCATGGGTCCAGATGATGAAGATGTCATCAATATAGCGCCAGTAGAGTAGGGGCGTTAGGGGACGAGAGCTGAGGAAGCATTGTTCTAAGTCAGCCATAAAAATGTTGGCATACTGTGGGGCCATGCGGGTACCCATAGCAGTGCCGCTGATTTGAAGGTATACATTGTCCCCAATTGTAAAATAGTTATGGGTATGGACAAAGTCACAAAGTTCAGCCACCAGGTTAGCCGTGACATTATCGGGGATAGTGTTCTTGACAGCTTGTAGTCCATCTTTGTGTGGAATGTTGGTGTAGAGGGCTTCTACATCCATAGTGGCCAGGATGGTGTCATCAGGAAGATCACGGATGGACTGTAGTTTCCTGAGGAAGTCAGTGGTGTCTTGAAGGTAGCTGGGAGTGCTGGTAGCGTAGGGCCTGAGGAGGGAGTCTACATAGCCAGACAATCCTGCTGTTAGGGTGCCAATGCCAATGTATTTACTGAGTGCTAATGTTTGAAATCTCAGAGAGCTAAAGCTCCATCAAAGTGGAGAAATGTATCCAGTTCAATGTGTATTACACACTGGCTGCTGCAAACTTTCTTAAGCTATCAGCATTCAGCACATACACAAATCTCACAAAAACAAGACCTCAAGCCTGTACTGGTACCCTAACTAAAGGAAGAAACAGTTTCATGTCAATGGAATGCTTTGGTAGGTGGGGAAACAAAATTTGTTTATTGCACAACTGATGTTCAAAGGCAATCCAAACATTAAAAGTGTATCATACGAATCAATTTCTAATAATAATTAGAGACAGGCTATTTCAGAGAGAAGGAAGAGGGAATTCGGGTGTTACATTAGGACAAGTGCAAAATTATTTTCCTGATGTAAAACTCTTCTAAAGAGAAGCCCTGGTCGGTTTCTGACAACAGTTAATGTGGCATGACATAGCATGGCATAGTAGCACATGTCAATAAGTGCACAGAGAGGGTCTATCCTGCTCCCAAAGTCATGGCAAAGCTCCCCTCAGCTCCAGTTGGCACAGTATAGGATCCTCAGATAGGTCCATGCAGATTACTTAGCCTCAAATTTCCCCTTAAAGGGCCCAATCCTGCAAGGTGCTGGCATCCTCAGCTCCCCACTGACTTCTGAAGTATGGCGCACCGGGCAGGATCAGGCTCAAATTACATGCGTTTCTAAAAGGATTTAAATGAATAGGTTCCACCACTATGCCCCACGCTACCGTGAAAAGGGGAGGTGGGGGAAGAGAGTGGCAATAACGGGTGAGTTCCTGGCCATGCGACTTCGTTCCAGAAGTCATAATGAGACAAAGAACATTGCTTAGGCCCAGGGTCCTCGCACCAACAATCCCTGACTCTGGTGACTCCTCCTTGCCATTTGTCTCCCTTCCCACCAAGTGGATCTATCAGGATCCACAGTGGGTTTAGAGAGTAAATCCTCTGGCTTCGTCTACTGGGGGGGTTAAATCTCACTGGAGGAAATTATGAGGAAACTCTGCAAGTTTCAGTATGCTGCATTTCCACTCCCTTGTCTCTGCACAAGCCATGCAGGGAAAAAAATGTAGCTTTAACTTCAAAGACAGCCAGACTAATATGTTTCCAGTTTAGGTAAGAAGGAAGACTGGACCTCCAGAAAAGAAAACAGCTGAAAAACATTAAAGTTGCATGTTTCAATGGATTGCGTGAAATGTGGGCATTAATTCTGGATACTTGTGGGGAACGGAATCCAATTAGAAGAACAACAACAAACACTAAGCATAAAATGAAGAGGTTACACCAGTGCAGGGCTATATATGTAGATTTATGACATGTTCCCGGCATGATCTACAGGGGCCAATGGGCCACCTGCAACATTATTGAAGTGCTAGAAGAACGGGTGATGTGGATAAACACTATGGGCAGGTCTACACTTAAAGTGGTGCAGTGGCAGAGCTGCACCCGTGCAACTGTAGCACTTCAGTGAAGATGCTACTACGCCAACAGGAGACTCTCTCCCATCGGCGCAGTTAATCCACCTCCACAAAAGAGGCAGCAGCTATGCCGACAGGAGAAGCCCTGTCCTTTTCCTGTAGTACTTTCTACATGGGGCAGGGTTAGGTCAGTATAACGGATTTTTCACACCCCTGAGTGATGCAGTTATACTCATGTAAGTTTGTAGTGTAGACCTGGCCTATGATGCTAACTGATAACAACAACAGTCTAGAGACCAGGACGTTAGAGACTTGGAAATGGCAGAAGAAATGCAGGCTCAGTTTTTGCACTTTGAGGCTTTATGTCTCAAATGTAGGTAACAAATTATTCAGTGAATGGAGTGCCCCAAAGGAATCCTAAATGAATCACTGGTGGAAGAGAATGGTTCAAAGCTACACACTTGCTATTCTGCGGCCATAATTTTCTGGGATGGTCTGTTTGAACATTGTGTGACCCCAGGATACAGGTATCTGAAGGCAAACTTTTAAGTGCAACATAAATTAGCTTACATTATAAGATGTGCTGCCACACAAGATCTTACCAGGGGATTTTAATCAAGCTGTAAGAAAGTTGAGAAAATAAACGTAAGTATTAGTAAAGATCTGTGTCAACTTGGACTGACTAAGCTGCGGTGTCTAGAATCATCACATGGGAATGGAAAAGGCATCAAACCCAGCAGGCTGTATATTAGCATCAACCCAGATCTCGTATTCAGAAAAGCTGCTGAGTAAATCTGTGTGTTTTTATTACACACATCACAATGGCATATAGACACCGAATATAAGCAAGAATAGCATCAATTCTGCCTCACAGAAGAGCACAAGAGCTGCAGAGAGGCAAAGTATTATTGGATACATTAAAAAAAAAAAGCTGATTACCTTTTTTGAGATGGGTGGCCCTGAATGGTACCTGTTATAGGTACATAGCCAGGACAACTGATGGGTTGTGTAGGTTTTCAATAGACAGCTGGTGTTTGGCTATCTTCAGTCTTTGCAAATATTTAAAAACAAATAGGGCATGCTCAGATACAGGAAAAATCCTTTTCATCAGCTGCTGTTGCTGTGAATAGCTCAGTCAATATGTTTGTAAGCACTTCTGATCCTGTTTGCCGATTCCTGTAATGCTCACCCTGAAGAATCAAAGATTTTTTAAAAATGTAATTGCAACTGATTGACATATGCCTGCTAGAAAGGCAGTTACAGAATGCTGTAGTTCTCACTCCACCACAGTTAAAAAGATGAACTAAGATTACTTGTCAAAATGAATGAAGGAGAAACCCAAACAAATACCCCTCAGCCATTCATTCTGGGGCAGACGTTAAATGTCTGAAACGTGACGAGATGATCAGATACTTTTGGAAGCTGATAGATACCAAGCACAGATAAAGGCCCATTCAGCCAATAAACTCCTGAAGCCAAGGTGGCCATAATGGTGGTAAGCAGCTTAAGAGTTCCTGAAAGCCCAACAAAAAGGGGTTCACTCATCAACTGCTGATCTTTAGATTTGCTTCTGACAGATACCAATGCAACCCTCAGGCTTCCAGTATAAGAAACAGGAAGGAGTAATGCCAGACCAGTACCCCACTTTCTGCAGTCACAGAAAGCTGGGCACATGGGATACAACTCTGTGTTCCTTGCTTCAAGTGAGGGTGTGGCTAAAATGAGGACTGACTAAAAGTGCAGTCTTCTTTCTCGGCAGACTTATTCCCTCTGTACAGTCCAGGTCATATCTACTGACTTCACTGGCCAGAATAAGGTTTTACTACTCTTTTCCCTGTTTAGCCTTGCAAAGCCTGTATAGGGATGAGAGAGGAGGCTGCATTCTGTTCTTACTCACCCATCATCCACCTAAGTGTTAGCTAAGTTCCAGTTGCAGAACGTTTGCTTCTGGGGATGACGCACAAACCAGAAAAAAGAAAACTAAGCTGTTTGATTTCCAGATTCTGGAGTGAATTGCGGATGCTGGCATTTAGAACAAAAAAAATGTTCTTACTTGTGAATTGATCTAACAAGGACTCACTGAGGGCAAAATTCAACCCCATGCAGAGAATACAAGCCTTGCACTACTTAAGTCTCACTTAAGTGTTGAAAACGTGGCTTACGAGGTGCATAGGCCTTGTACTACCTCACAGCAAAGGGGTGAACCTTACTTTATGATTCAAATACAGAACCCCATGATATAGCAGTGTTACACAGAAACCCTTCAGAATGCCATACTGATGGGGTGGCATCTTATACCCTGTTGTGGTGGCATCAATGACTGCACAAGGTACAAGACAATGGAGAGATTCAGACCCTTAAATCTCCTCAATTACCCTTAAGCATGTTGCGCACAGAAGTCCCTTACATTGTACAGTTCCTGAGCAATACGTTCCAGTTGTCAAGCCCCTTAGTCTTTGGTGAAAACACAGGTGCACAGACAATTCCCTGCATACGCTCTTAATTATTTGAAAAACAAAACACTAGAAAGGTGCAGCAGTTGGCACCATATGGGTGTTGTCTGACCATTTCAAATGCAAGCGAAAGGACAATCTATTTAGTAAATGTACAGCGCTATCACAGAATGATCTTTTCTTTCCGCCTACTGCATCTAGGGCTTTATGTTAACCCTCTCAGCATGGTGTCTGAGTGCTTTGCAGAGGTGTCATAATTAGAATTGGCCAATAATGTGATTTTCCTCCCTAGTTCACCCAAGGCAAAATGAAAATGTGTTTTTAGAGAACTCTAAGTTTTATAGGTGAAAACAACCTTGTAAGTCATCTGTTCCCTCACAGGCTCTGCTGCACTCTCTATGAGGAGGATCATACTAAATCATAGAATCATAGAACCAGAAGGGATGTTGAGAGGTCGTCTAGTCCACTCCCCTGCACTCATGGCTGGACTAATTATCTAGACCATCCCTGACAGGTGTTTATCTAACCTGCTCTTAAAAATCTCCAGTGATGGAGATCCCACAACCACCCTACGCAATTTATTGCAGTGCTTAACCACCCCAACAGTTAGGAAGATTTTCCTAAAGTCCAAACTAAACCGCCTTTGCTGCAATTTAAGCCCATTGCTTCTTGTCCTGTGCTCAGAGGTTAAGAAAAACAATTTTTCTTCCTCCTCCTTATAACAACCTTTTACATACTTGAAAAAGTATGTCCCCTCTCAGTCTTCTCTTTTTCAGACTAAACAAACCCAGTTTTTTCAATCTTCCCTCATAGGTCATGTTTTCTAGACCTTTAATCATTTTTGTTGCTCTTCTCTGGACTTTCTCCAATTTGTCCACATCTTTCCTGAAATGTGGTGGCCAGAACTGAACACAATATTCCAGTTGAGGCCTAATCAGTGCAGAGTAGAGCAGAAGAATTACTTTTTGTGTCTTGCTTATAACTCTCCTGTTAATACATCCCAGAAGGATGTTCGCTTTTTTTTTTTGCAACAGCGTTACACTGTTGATTCATATTTAGCTTGTGGTTCACTATGATTCCCCCGATCCCTTTTTGCAGTACTCCTTCCTAGGCAGTCATTTCCCATTTTGTATGTGTGCAACTGATTGTTCCTTCCTAAATGGAGTACTTTGCATTTGTCTGTATTGAATTTCATCCTATTTACTTCAGACCATTTCTCCAGTTTGTCCAGATCATTTTGAATTTTAATCCTATCCTCCAAAGCACTTGCAACCCCTCCCAGCTTTGTATCATCCACAAAATTTGTAACTTTTAACGTGTACTCTCTATGCCATTATCTAAATCATTGATGAAGATATTGAATAGAACTGGACCCAGAACAGACCCCTGCGGGACCCCACTCATTATGCACTTCCAGCATGACTCTGAACCACTGATGATTACTCTCTGGGAATGGTTTTCCAACCAGTTTTGCACCTACCTTATAGTAGCTCCATCTAGGTTGGATTTCCCTAGTTTATTTATGAGAAGGTCATGTGGGACAGTATCAAAAGGTTTACTAAAAATCAAGATATACCATGTCTACTGCTTCCCCCCTATCCACAAGGCTTGTTACCCTGTCAAAGAAAGCTATCAGGTTGGTTTGACACTATTTGTTTTGACAAATCCATGCTGACTGTTACTTATCACCTTATTATCTTCTAGATGTTTGCAAACTGATTGCTTAATTATTTGCTCCATTATCTTTCCAGGTCCAGAAGTTAAGATGACTGGTCTGTAATTCCCCAGGTTGTCCTTATTTCCCTTTTTATATATGACCACTATATTTGTCCTTTTCCAGTCTTCTGGAATCTCTCCATGACTTCTCAGAGATAATCTCTAACGGCTCAGATATCTCCTCAATCAGCTCCTTGAGTATTCTGGGATGTATTTCATCAGGCCCTGGTGACTTGAAGACATCTGATTTGTCCAAGTAATTTGTAACTTGTTGTTTC
This sequence comes from Chelonia mydas, assembly GCF_015237465.2. Lineage (NCBI taxonomy): Eukaryota > Metazoa > Chordata > Testudines > Cheloniidae > Chelonia > Chelonia mydas. The sequence continues at coordinate 1,717,798 of NC_051261.2, forward strand.
CCTACTTTAGCCTCTTCTGGTCCTACCTCATTTTCAGTGGCATTCACTATGTTAGACGTCCAATCACCACCAAGCTTCTTGGTGAAAACTGAAACAAAAGTCATTAAGGACCTCTGCCATTTCCGCATTTTCTGTTATTTTCCCCCTCTCACTGAGTAATGGGCCTACCCTATCCTTGGTCTTCCTCTTGCTTCTAATATATTTGTACAATGTTTTCTTGTTACCCTTTATGTCTCTAGCTAGTTTTATCTCATTTTGTGCCTTGGCCTTTCAAATTTTGTCCCTACAAACTTGTGTTATTTGTTTATATTCATCTTTTGTAATTTGACCTAGTTTCCACTTTTTGTAGGACTCTTTTTTGAATTTCATATAATTGAAGATCTCCTGGTTAAGCCAGGGTGGTCTCTTGCCATACTTCTTATCTTTCCTACGCAGTGGAATAGTTTCCTCTTGTGCCCTTAATAATGTCGCTTTGCAAAACTGCCACCTGTCTTCTGTTGTTTTTCCCCTTAGACTTGATTCCCATGGAATCTTACGTACCAACTTCCTGAGTTTGCTAAAGTCAGCCTTCTTGAAATCCATTGTCTTTATTTTGCTGTTCTCCCTCCTACCATTCCTTAGAATCATGAACTCTATAATTTCATGATAACTTTCACCCAAGCTGCCTTCCACTTTTAAATTCTCAACCAGTTCCTCCCTATTTGTCAAAATCAAATCTAGATGTAAATGTAAAAATTCATGAATACTTTCTCTAGCCTGCTTCTGAATATTTACAGTCAGGATATAGGAGCTTCCAAGGCTGCCTTCAGGAGACTAGTCCATGTTCTAACTCTTTATGAAAACTTTCCTAATCTCAGCTTATTAATTTCCCCTTAAGAATTTCTTCTCATTATTCATCATTCTCCTTGCCTTCACCATCCTGAACAGGAGGACTGGTTGGTCCATCAACACCTACTAGCCAAGATGGGCAGGGATGCAACCTTGTTCTGGGTGTCCCTAAACCTGGCTGCCAGAAGCTGGGACTTGATGACAGGGGAAGGATCACTTGATAAATTGCCCTGTTCTGTTCATTCCCCCTCAAGCATCTGGCACCAGCCACTGTCAGAAAACAGGATACTGGCTAGTTGGACCATTGGTCTGACCCAGTTTGGCCATTCTTACAGGTGTTTGCCTTTCTCAACTCTGATACCTTTCAGAAATCTATAAGGCTTTCATCATGTCACTTCTTCCTATCCTCTTTTCCCATCAATACACATGCAGTTCTCTTCTTCTATCTGCATATGTCAAGCCGCTGTGAGGATGTATTTCTTGTATTGTATCCATCAGCTGCAAAGAGGCTGCGTCAGCAATAGCAAGTAGGACAAGCTAGTGCAGAGCACAGGAGAATATATTGTAGGTCTCAGTACTCTAAAGCAGTGATGGGCCCATGTTGCAAAGTTGGCATGCAGATCCAGATGTTCCTATAGTTTGAGGATTGTTTGGATGTGGGCTCATGGTACAGGCCCCATCTTTACCTCTAACAGCTGTTAGCTCAACCTTCTGTGTTGTTCAGGCAACTGCAAGCTCAAAAAGCACCCTCTGATATCCGTAACGAAATCCAGTGGTTTTGCATTTTCAGATATTTGACAGACTTTGAACGGAGAATTTAAAATCCTTATTATGTATATCAGGTTACAATACAACATGATGGTTTCTGGAGTAAGAGTTAATTCAGGAGTGGAAGCTGAACATCCATCAATTCTGTGCATTTCATATATTAGCAGAACAGATGCTGAAGAACCGTAACTGTTTTGCATTAAAACAATCTATATTTCTGAGGTTTTGGAGTTTATCCACTGTAAAATGGAGCTCTACTTCAGAGGGTTAGATTTTCCCGATACAGGAAACACAATAAATGCTAGAGAATTGGGATTTTTTCCCTCACTACTTTACACATTTAGGCAAAGCTTTTTATAAATTCTATATCTGACACTGTTTATATTTCTTGACATTCTCTTGAGTTTTTGTGTCTTAATTTGAAAATACTTAGGGACCAAAAGGTAAATCCAGCCCTAGAATAAAAGCAGGTAGACTTCCATTAAGTTAATGGAGTAGGACCTGCATATGCCAGGGATGAATTTTGCCCTATTATAACCCATTAAATTATTAATATGTAGAGAGAAAGTACTTACCTTCTCATGGATCGAAAAATAAGAGCATGAACTGCACTTTGGCTGGGATATGACTTTTACTGTACTGTGCTCTACCAGGTGGGTGATTATTAGTTGAGAAATTGTGAGTAAAAGCTATGAATAGAGGTTATGAGGTAGCAGAAAGAGACTGAATGCATCCGATGAAGTGAGCTGTAGCTCATGAAAGCTTATGCTCAAATAAATTTGTTAGTTTCTCAGGTGCCACAAGTACTCCTTTTCTTTTTGCGAATACAGACTAACACGGCTGCTACTCTGAAACCTATCAGAAAGAGACTATTATTGTTTTCATGGTACAGTTAGGTTGGGGTTGCACTCAACACTCTTAGAAGCCCTTCTTTTATCTAGCAAGCAAATAAAAAGAGTGCTGATGTTCCTATTACAAATACTGCCTCTAAAAGCAGTCCTGCAACCACTTAAATTACTTGAAACAAGACTGAGGCAAGCCGTAACTCTTGGCCTGGATGTAGAATGGGTTCGTTAATACAATGTTAATTTCAGTGGTCTCAGAGTTTATCATATTTTTCTTTGTCTGTTAAGTTCAATAGTTTCCTTGTATTTTTTTAAGTTTATTTTAGTTCCTGATCATCATTTACTGAAATCCCCTGCTCTAACCTTTCTCCAGCATCAGCCTATTTCTCTACAGCATGCTCAAGAAGCAGGGTTTGCATTTTTAAGCAGTTTAGCAGTAAGTGGTTTTACATCATTAATGGGATCTGAGCAATCTTCATGAAACCTGACAAGTTTACCAGTTTTATTCACATGGATTGGGGTGGATCAAATAGCCCCATAGTATATCCAGTTTCCTCCCAATAACTGTAATCCACTGTTCCATTCTCCTAAAGAGCCAGCCTGTCCCATTCCCACCACGCTACTGTGTTTTCCCAATCATTCCACTACTCCGAACTGGACATCAGTTAAAGAAGCAGTGAAGTGCCTGGAGAAATGTAATAAATTAGCATTTAGAGGAGCAGACTAAGATCACAGAGCAGAGCTACAAAAGACATATTTATGTATAGAATTAAACTTCCTCACAGAATACCGAAAGAAAAGTCTGTTCTCCAAGAGCAGACGCCCACTCCGATAATTACTGCCTACCCCTCTTGCAGGCTTTGGTCCTTTAGCTAATTACAGGACTATCACACTCAGTCTCTTCAGAGAGAAACAATTTTCCATCACGACTGACCAGAGATGGATTTTAACCAGTTGCACAGAGCTGAGCAACTCTGTGTCCAATCCCTTCTGATTGTACAATTGGAACTGGAAGAGGAGAATGACAATGGAGGAAAAGATTTGAGCTATAATTATAATTTGCCAATTGATTTTATTTATTTCTAGAGATCAGTTTCTTGTCCTGAGAGGACGAATAAACCAAAACAAGTCCAGTAAACTAAGTGAAACTAATGAATAGGGAAAAAAGTGAATTATTGCATTTTATTAGGAGAGGGAATTTGCTTTTGACAAACATAAGTACTGTTTAACTTATTCTACTTTGTAATACTGTACGAGTGTTAAGTTGTTCCCTCTACTGTGATTAACAGTATAGTATTTTTACTCTATTTAGACCTGTCTAGCACTTGTCAGTAAGGGTAGACTTTATTTTTTTTAAGATTTGTTATTTAAAGAGTTGTATTTATACAACTTTAAAACAAAACAACATATCTTAATACAAAGAATACGCAAGAAATAATCTTTACCGATTAGGAACTTTTGAAGGAAACGGATTTGCTAATTCTTTTTAAATTATTCTGTAGAAATGTGTGCGCAGTTAAAACACAGGAGCCGAAACAAGCTGTTCTTCTGTAACATGTTTCCTGGGAAATAAACAAACTCAGTTTTGGAACAGTATCAGAGGAGAAGGTTGTTCCAATAGTTTTTGCATCACTACCCAAAGTGCTGCTGTAGGTCTAAAATGAGGAGCTTTTAGAATCTGGAAAAAAAATTGGCAAACTAGAGAAACAGGAAATTTGGGAAGATAGGAAGGATTGCAAGTTAGACTAAAAGTGTTTAGGGGCAAGAACCTCTATGGCTGTACAATACATGGTACAGCCAGAACCTGAGCTCAATTGGGGTCTTTCGGTGCTACTGTAATATAAATAATAAATAGTAGTTTGAGTAGATGCCTTTCCTAACTTGATTTGAAACATGGTCAAAAGACTGGGTAGAGTCCAAACTCTTCCCCTTCCTGGGGATTGGCTTTACTAATAAAGAAATTAACATTACATTCATCATGGTCTTCTCTTGCAGGCTTGGCTGCTTCTAGGGTCCCTCCTTCCTTCTTGCGCAGCCCAAGTATGCTAGATCTTCTCTCCCTCCAGCTTGCTAGTATCTCCTCCTTTATATCTGAAAGAAGTTACAAGTGAGCCTTAGTGAGTCAGCAGAATGCACTTAACCCTTTCCCAGCAGAGTCAACCCCTGCTAACAAGGTGGGATATTTCAGGCTAACATTGTCAGTAAAATCCAGATATACACAACACAGCAAGTAATATGAACACAAAATAAATGATAAAACTTTTTAAGGAAAGCTTTCCCCAGCCATAATTACAGCTCATATTGAAATAAGCTGCTTGCACTGTCATCTTAAATTAGTTTGCATTTTAGTACAAGAAGCTATATAATGAACACAGATGGAATTGACTTCACCTTAAGGCAGGAACATCTAGATAATGTTATCATAGCTTAAGACTTGTTGAGAAATTTGCTTAAGAGAAAAAAAAGCTTTGTAGGAGGATTTAGTTTGTTCTGTCTTGCTACTCAACAAGTCATCAGAAAGCAAAAGGAGTACAAGAATTAGGGCACCAATTCACTTTCCAAAATTACCTCTCTGAAAGTGCAGGCTCTTGCCTATTAATGATGCTGCTCTAAATTAACCCCAGGAGTTGGGTGGTTGTTCCACTCAGAAAGATTAAACTGTATCTCAACAAGCTAGTCACATGTTGCTCCATCACCTAACCTCAGCAATAATGCCGAGATATTGAAAGGCAACAACAAAATGAGTCATTTTCTAATCCCTCGCTCGACTTTACAAGCAATTTGCACCCAATGAGCCTTTTAAAAAAGGGACCAATTTGTGACATAAGTTAACTGTAAAAGAACAGTAGAAACAAAGTTGCTCCAGCATTGCTAAGTCAAAGATGCCACTTTCATAGCTACTAAGGAGGCTGGTTCTTATAAAGTACGTTCTAACCAACGGTGTATTGTACCATGCTGGATTTCACTGTAAGCTCTAGAAAAGTGCATTTTCTACCAGGGCAACCTCTGAAAGAGGTAGTACATTTAAAGATTGTTCTAACACAGTTTAACCATATTTCTAGGAGTGCTAAAACACCATTCTCTAACATGTTTAAGCTATGTTCTTCTGTCCACAGAGGCAAATGCTGTAGAAGCCATGTGACTTAAAATACGGTCAAAATGTGTTGAAGTAATTCATATTTGTGATGTAGATGAGGGACCTTTCTCCAGGGAGGCAAGTCGGACAGGACACTGGACTTGGACTCAGGAAGGCTAGGTTCAGCTCCTTGCTCAGTGGCGTGCTTCCTATGTGACCATTAGCAAATTAACATTTAACCTCTCTACATCAATTTTCCCATCTACAGAATGGGGATAATACTTCCCTACTTCAGCGGGTACATGAGTGCTAGGCTAGCATACCAATCCACTAGAACACAACATGATCACGTAGGAGGGCAGACGTCAATGCAGTGCTCTGTTAGGACGTGGTCTACACTACAAGGAAGTTTTAGAACCGCAATTAAACCTGTTTTTTAATACAGAGCTTCAAGCACTGCCCTCAGGAGACCTCCACAGATTCTAGCTGTTCTTATGCAGTTTAAAAAAAAAAGAAGACATACTTCAGTTAAGAACAGAGGCAAGTGTGCTTAAATTATTAATGTTTACTTGCTGCAACCACTGGATAGTGAGGAAATGAAAGCTTCGCATAGTTTCAAGGCTCTCACTGTGCAGCCCTAACGGCTGAGAGTCCATCTGTGCCGAACAAAAATCTGAATCTTTCCATTATACCTCAATTGCTTTTCAGGCAAAGGTCTCCAACTACCCTTCCAATGATTTGTTTGACGGCACAAGTCAGTATAGATCCGACCGGGGTGAAAGACACGGACTCAAGATCTGGACTGACTTTGTGCATCTGCACAGACAGCCTTCATATTTTGAAGTGCTCAGATATAACAGTACCCACTGCCATAGGATAGCTTAGAAACAACACAGAAGTCAATTTTCAGTGGGTTTAAGAGGTTCTCTCAAATTCAGAGACTATCTGCAAACGTCAGCTGTAGCATCAAAGAACATGGTCAAAGCATCTTTTCCTAATTTTTTTTAAATCCCTCGTTTACAACAACTTTCCATAAAATGTAATCACGCTTTTCCTCTACAGCTTGTAGGGCAAAAATGTAGCTGGAAACCTATGGCAGCTCACTGACAGAGGGGAGTTTCCATTAAAAGCTGCAAAGGTAAATTAATGGAGGAGGGAAGATTTGAAATTAAGAGGTAGGATGTCTGTGTAGATTCCACCACGTTTGGCTGAGCAATGAACCTTCTTTAGACATAGGATTTACCCTAGTAATTCGGATCTGTTCGACCCACAATCCAGAAGTAGCTGTGCAGCTTATCGAGTGGGATTTTCCATTCTTAGACTTGCATCCTTTTTCCAGATAAATTGCCCCATGTACTTTTTCGTTTAAAAATAATTATGCTCATGACATACAATAGATTTTCTGGACTGCTAGAAATAAAGAAATTAATGTTTGTAAAGTAACATGTATTGTTATATGTCAAAACATTGCTTCTCCCTCTGTTTTTAAGACTGCTTTGGAACAAATGAGATGTAATATGTGGTTCCACAGGTTTTCCATTGTGAAAACCATTACCGTTTAGAGCTGGTTTCTTTTGCAGTCATTAATGAATAATGACAATAATAATAATAATCTTCAAAGCTCACAATTCTAGCACCAACCTTTCCTCTGAGCTTATAATTAAGATGTCAGAATTAATTTGTCTCAGAAAGTTGAGATTTTTTTCTGATTGATTCTAAACTCGATTTTATAGATATCAATCCTCAGCTCTTCTACTTTAGCTGTACAGCTAATCTTCACCATAAAGAACAAAGCATTGGAGTGGAAACAAGGATCTGTTTGTTCTTATGATTTATGTAGATGTCAATCTGAAAATGTCAGACCTTTAAAAAAAATCATTTTTGTTAAAAGAAAAAATCTGCAATCATCAACAAGGACACAAAGAACCTCCACTTTCTTAGACACGTTAAATGATTTTGTTGCCGACTAAAAGAATACGGTCATCTGGGCTTATTTTTTATAGTCATTTCCATGTTCTGTATTCATTCTGAGAGTCTCTTTCTCTTAGGAATTCATGAAGAGCTATTCAGCATAGTATGTAGGATCTATACAACTAAACTAAGACACACACAAGACAGACAAAAGTGGGTTCTGCTCCCAACTTTCTGGGGTTTAGCTGCGTGAACTTGGATCTTCATGGTTCTGACCAGACATTTTTATATTCATAATATATCTATTGAAATATTATTGGGCCAGATCCTCAGCTGGCATAAGCTGCTCCATGGTACTTAATAGTTCAATAACTAAATGCACTCTGAATCCATGAGAGATTTTAGGAAGTGGTGGAATTGCACACTTTGAGGTGGGAATATTCTTGTTTCACTTTTGCTGGGTTAGTTATTTGTTCTCAATATAGCTGAGGGAACACGAGAATGGTAAATAGGGATTGAAAATTATGATTCATCATTTAATGGAGATGAAAGGGATACATAGTAAGAGAGGCAGCTTGGTTCAGCAGATATGGCTCCTGAGCCTAGTTCAGTGTCCTGTGTTTACTTCTAGCTCTGCCAGTGACCTGCACTAACACTTTGGGCAAGTCACTTCTCCTCTCTCTGCCTGTTTCCCTCACCCTCTCATTTTGAAAATGGGGATGAAGATACCTGCCTTCCTTTGCAGAGCACTTTGACGTCTGCAGATGAAAAGATCTATATAAGAATTGAGTATTGTTGTTATTCCATGTTTTATGTTCAGTGATATTCCTTGGACCATCTATGAAATTGCACACTTTCTACTCTCCTCTTATGAGCACTTGCATTCTACTTAAAACTACTCATGTAATAGCCTTAACTTAATTGCAGCCATGAACCCTTTTCATTGTAAATACTGTGCAATCACATTCTTATGTGCCTGTACTTCTGCTAATCTCAGTCATTTGATTTCCCTGGGTGATCCTGAAAGGTTACTAGCTCTTTCTTACACATTTATTAAGGAAATGACTTTTGTTGTATAATGCTGGAAAAAACACTCTTTATACCATAAAATCCTGACTATGAATCAGACTTCACAGAAAAACTCCATCTCTGCTCCTTTCACCATTCTGGGTCAATTGTTCATCAGTGAATTTTTTCCTCTAGAATTTGGAATTCATCTCAACATTCACTCCTTCAAACAGTGCAGACTACTGCACTCTGAACACTTCTAACTAAGCCTCTGTCCTTTTCAGAGAGTGGGGAGCTTTCATTCACAGTTTCCTTATTCTGGCAAATATGAAGTCTCCAATGACATGACATGGTCAGACTAGATGATCATAATGGTCCCTTCTGACCTAAATATCTATGAATCTATGACATATCACAATTTATGTTCTTAATATCAGAGCTAAAGAAAATTCCCTATGAGCAGAGTTAACCAAACAGCCAATTACTGTGGTTTTCCTTTGTCCAAATGTTTTTCTAGCTAGACCTGAAAACGCTCCATGAACGGGACAAATGTTACTATAGCCATACAGGTATACAATGGGTTTTGGATCAGCCCCTGTGAAGTCAAAGGGAGTTCAGGACCACATAGCTAGTCAATGGCAGAACTATGGGTTCCTGGATCCCTTTCTGTTGCTCAGTCCACTAAAACAAGACAAAAAAATAAGACAAGCAGATGGAGAAAGAGACAGACCTAAGTGATCTGTTCTACTGAAGGAGTCCATGCACACAACTGAGAAAACTTAACAGTTGACACATAAAAATCCACTTGCCCATCTAAAACTCAAAGCCAAGGGTATTTCTGCCATGTTGTTGTAGCTGTGTTGGTCCCAGGATTCTAGAGACACAAGTTGTGTAAGCTCAAAAGTTTGTCTCTTCCACCAGAAGAAGTTGGTCCTCACTCATCTTGTCTCTCCAAGGGCATTTTTAAGCATTTGGTTCTGGATTTGTTCAGTGCTTAAATGTCTTTTAAGAGACCCAACAATTTAACGTTTCAAAATCCCTTCTCCCTGCCGCATTCAATGCTTGTTTTCAAAGTAATGTAAAGATCAAAACAGAAGCCCATAATTTTTCTAAGGTCAGGAAGGCTGAGCCAGTGGTTACAAGTCCGTAAGAAAAGTCAAGGTCAGCTATTGAACGGATACTCTGCGAGCATTGGTTTGCCTGGATAATCTAATGCGGCGCGCGAGGGGAAGCAGTAACTCATGGACAGAAGAACATGAAGGCAGACCACTATAACTAAGGACATATCTCCACAGCATGACTAGACAGACACAGAAGGAACCTAATATGTATCTACATGCACGCACCTTTTCTATCATGGCAAACGTGTGAAATGTGCTCCAAGGAAAAAGGCAGCTCTGAGATTACATTTTTAACATATCTCCCTTCGTACACCACAGTCACACTGTCAGTCTTGCTGGGAGGGAAAGAGACAAGCAACTATGTAAACCCAAAGCACAGCCCAGTCCTGGGTCAACGATACTCTTTGAATAGGAAATGCTTTTGTGTTGTAATGTCTTTCCTGAGCTGGAATCTAGCATGCACTTTCCAGGTAGGTCCCTTTGTCTAATCTAGATGGGTTGACTAGTCCCCACCCCACCCAACAGCCTCATGCTGCTGCTAACAGATCAACCCTTAAGAGCATCATCCAGGTTACTACTCTCCGTTGCAGAGGCAGCAGCCAAATCTTGCTCACTTCAGCCACTCATCCCTGCAGGACAATGCCTAGCCTCCAGTGACAGCTGCCATCCAGCTTCCCAGCCTCTCCTCATTAACACTCCCTGCTGTGTCCTTTACTGTCTTTCAACTCAGACTTCTTGCTCCCCATTCATCCTACCTCTTGGCCCCAGTTAGACATTGACCGAGCAGTGCCATTTTCATGACTCCAGCAGTGCCTCTGCGAGCCTTACGAATCTGGGCTAAGCACAGGCCACTAGGATCACGTATCTAATGTGGCCAGATGATTTTTAAACCTGAATCCCTGGAGGGAGCAGGATACATAACCTTCAGTATGTTTTTTAATTATAGTTGACGGAAAAATCTTGTGCCGTTAAAGATTGAATTTATTATATGGACGTCCAAACACCAAAGTAACCTAATTCCTTCAATCTACTTTCTGCCGTCTCATACCCTGTGGGAATGTGGCAAGACATTACCTGTCTAGGCATGTCTAGTTGTACCTAGGCTCAAGCAGACCAGATGTGAGCAGACAGAGTGCTTAAGGACCAACTCCCATTTACCAAAAGAGCTATTGAAATGAGCTCCCCAAGCTCACCCCCCTCATGTGAAAACAAGTGTTAAGAGAATAGGATGCATTCTGCATTGTAAGACATTAGGAGGAGCTGTCAGTGTTTCACTGGATGGCAAAGACATTGTAATCCTTTTGTGGAGATAAGTAGCTTATTGAACATGCTAGAGAGAAAGTACTGTATGTGGCGAAGACAGAGAAACAGACATTCTATGTATGTTATAAATAAGAAGCAACCTGAACAAAGATAGAGAACAACCAGCACTCCAAAGGGAACAACTGTGCCTAGATACGAGAGAATGTCTATCTCTAGCCCTGCAGTTGTTACTTGCTCACTAAAAATATTTTTGGTGGACAGGTATCAGTGATCATTGCAAAGGGCAGGAAAGTAACCTGACAACCTTGCAAGGCTGTGAAGCAAAGAGCTGAGTTGTTGAGCATGGCTCGGCAGGATCTGGAGACCTCAGAAGGCTGATAGGCTTGTGTTGAAAATACAAAATTAACCTCTCTTGGGAGGCTGACAGGCAGGTGATATGCACTAGGGACCAATTTTAATTCCCTGCACTGAGTACAAGTAACTGGCCTGAGTTATGAAGATCTCCCCTTCCCTAGCTGTGGTGTACCAGCAGAGCTACTCCTCCACCAACAGTGCTAGAGAAGACTGGGAACCTCCCATTCTTTCAGAGGTAACGGCTGGTGGACCAGGCTGTACACGACTGCTGCACCCTCCAGTGACGGTCAACTCTCTACGGAATGGTGCACAGGGAGCCTCTGGCTAGCTCCCAGAATCTGCCTGCACTGAAAACCCCTGCACCCAGGTCGGCGATGGGGAGGGAACAATGGGATTTGGTTCCTAACCTTCTGCCTTTAAATTTAACAGATTCCTGTTCTAAATTTTATATTCTGTGAAAAATAAGCTCCCCAGGGCAATTCTTCCTTTTTCAAGAAATGGAAACCCACTAAAATCAGAGCTGTGAAATTCAGGTTTGGAAAAAAAAATTTAAAACCAACTTAAAGCCAAAGTCTGGGATACTTGCGCTGCTTGGGACTCATCTCTCCCAGACAAGTTGAATTCTCAGACATTTCAAGCTAGCCATGAAAACCATCAAGTTATTTACAACAGAGTGGCCACTGGAAGATCCCTGCTAGAAAAAAGCTGGATCCAAACACTGAATCTTCAGGACTGAAATTCACAGCTGTTTACAGGGACAGCACGAGGCCTGCGCACCACTTATGTCCTCAAAATAAAGCTGGAATGGTGCCAGGCCTCAGGTTAGGCCTCAGCACAGGGGCGCATTTCACCCTTAAATGCATTAAAAAGCCCCAGTAAGAGATCATAGAATCATAGAATATCAGGGTTGGAAGGGATCTCAGGAGGTCATCTAGTCCAACCCCCTGCTCAAAGCAGGACCGATCCCCAATTAAATCATTCCAGCCAGGGCTTTGTCAAGCCTGACCTTAAAAACGTCTAAGGAAGGAGATTCCACCACCTCCCTTGGTAAAGCATTCCAGTGTTTCACCACCCTCCTAGTGAAAAAGTTTTTCCTAATATCCAATCTAAATCTCCCCCACTGCATAAATAAGGACACTCACTAACGGTTTGAAGATGATCAGAGAATTCCTCGGGCAACACATGCATGTCAGGGAGTCTTTGTAAGTTGTTCCTAGGGTTGCTAAGAAAAGAGTTTATTTTCCTTTTTTTTTAATTAAAAAAAGCCCAAATGGGGGAAAGGCTCCCCATATTCAGCCTCCTCCTGACACCCTATCACTGCTTTGTGCTGCAAGGCAAACACAAGCCGCGCGGGGGGGAGGAGTATATCTCAAAGGATGTCCTTAGCAAATCAAACATTCATGTCATCTTACTTCTTCGTGTGTTTTTATTACTAACATATTTTCAGCTGATAACATACCACGTAATAAATTATTTAACCTAACTTACTAACTTCTACTCCTTAATTTTTCCAGTACACTAACATACTTCTGACGTTTATAAACAGAGTACTTTAGCCTGCCTCTGCATTTGGGTTGCTGCCTACTAAAAGGAATCTCTCTGTTGTCTCTGGGAGGCAGAAGTGGGACTCACCCAGCTCACAGTGTAGTGCAATTGATAAGGTTCTTGCCTGGAATGAAAATGACGGAAGATACTCTCTTCAGGAGCTTGTTAGCCTCTGGTACAAAGGGAAGTTAAACAATGAAGAGACATACAGACCGGTGATTAGAGGCAGGACTCCCAGGTTCTATTCCCAGCTCACCCATCCTTTATGTAGATTTGCTCTGTCTTCACTGTGAACCACTGGGGCAGGGACCTCTTAGGGGTTTAAAATACCAGACATGTTTCTGGCACTACATTAATAGTGCCACCCCACCACAATAATAAATCCCTCTTTCTGTCTCCTGATATGTGCGATGAGACTAGCAATTATCTTTGTACCTCACAGGGGGGTTGTGACGCTTAATTAACTCATGTCTTTAAATGCTTTGTGCTCTCAAAGTGCAATGTATTTAATTCAAATGTTAGCGCATCGTTACTATATACTTCTTATTATTTATCTGTACTGCAGCAGTGCCCAGATGCCCAGAGGAGATCAGGGCCCCATTGTGTTGGTATTACACAGACACAGAGTGAGAAACAGCCCCCGCCCTGAAGAGCTTTTAGTTTAAATAGACAAAACAGAAGCAGAAAGAGAGGAAGGGACTTGCCCAAGGTCACACACCAGGTCACTGGCAGAACTGGGAACAGAATCTCGGTCCCATGAGACCTAAGCCAATGCCCTGTCCACCAGACCAACTGCCTTCCTTCATATAGAATTAAATTCCATCCCTCATACCAAGCGAATATAAGAAGAGGATGAACAAACAGAGGAAGAAATAGCCTCCAACATGCTACCCTTGGATACTAGAAGAGCAGTCCCAGTCTCACCCCATGGCCTTACTCTGTAAGAAAGAAATTCCAGCGGGTTCATGTAGCAATTTCTGCCCTCCCACCTTGATTCTCATGAGGCAGAGAATACATGCAGAGCTGGGCTCGGTGACACACAGGGGATATGGACCACTGCCTCTCCGTGTGTGCTCTGCAGCTTTTGCTTTGCCCCTTCATGCCGCATTACTTCTGTGGTTTCATTGCATCTGGGACTGTGTGTGACCATAGAGAAGCATGCAGGATTTGCCCTGTTAGCACATGGAAGGGGAGGATGCAGGAGGTCAGCAATGAAAAGAAAATAATAAACGCAAGCTAAAACTACTAGGTATCCTGTGGAAGAGGGACTGGCCCATCATGTCCTGCAGGTCCTCAGCTGGTGCTAACGTGCGCTGCAGGAAAGAAGGGGGCTCCTGGAATGCACTAAAAAGCACTTTGCTAACCGAGGCAGACCAGGAGCAGAAGCATGGCAGGGGGGCCAGAGCATTCCTGTTCATCCGGCTGCACCTCTGAGCTGCTGTGTGACCTTGGGGAAGTCTCTTCACTTCTTTGTCCCTGTTTCCCCTCCCAGCCTTCACCCATCTTGTCTATGACTGTAAACCCTTCAGGGCAGGGACTGGTTTTTGCTATGTGGTGTCAGCCTCCTGCAGCACCTAGCACAACGGGGCCCCAATCTTGGCTGCAGCCTCTCAGTGCTACAGTAATAGAAACCCCAATGCAAACTCACCCTTGATCACACAAGAGAGCCCTGAGGAGCACTGCTGTGAGGCAGCGAAACTGTGTCAGCGTCAACGAGCTTCTGAATGCTAAGGGGGTGTTTGAGGCCTCATGCAAACCATGAATGTCTAGTTCTACCCTCTGAAGAATCACACCGGGCTTAAAGCTACAGTGGCCTCTTGGAGATGGTGGTGTACACAGCTGATCCAAGGTCCCTGGGTATTATTCTAGCCCTAGGAAGATCAGGGTCAGAGGTGCTCTTGGAACTCTCCAGCTGGCAGATTTGGTAGCTTTCCCAAAGCAGGAGCTGGCAAGGAGAGACAAGGGCTGCTCTTTACCCATAGAAAAGAACCCAAATGGAATGAGGGATCTAATTGCTTCCCTCAGGAGACTAGACCCATCTCCCCAGCTAGGGTTTCTGGTAATAGAGCTTTTTACAACCCTGAGGTGCGTTGCAAATATTCACCAGCTCTCAGCCCTGTGAAACAAGCAGGTTTCATCATCCCCATTTTGCAGACAGGACAACTAAGGTGCAGAGAGGTGCAGCGACTTGCCCCGGGTAGTCCAGTGAATCAGAGAGCATGCGAGGATGGCAAGCACCAGCCCTGCACTTAAACCATCAGCTCCTCCGATCACTCGCTATCGGCCAGGGACAACAACAAATTGGTGCACATGGAGATGGTGAAGTATGTGCCTAACCTGCCATCTACAGGAGATAGCCCTGGCCATTAATTGAACCCCTGGGGCCATGGAATGAGCCAGCTGCCCCTAGCACCCCACACACACACCCTGCTTCATTACCATGGGCGGGGCCTGAGAGGTAAATGGTTTCCAATCAGGCACCTCTAGCTGTGCAAACTGTATCTTAGGCAGCTCACCCCTCCAACCCTGCCTGGATTTTGCAGGAAGTTTTTAAACTCAGCAGTATTTCTGCAGTGGAATCTACAGCTATAACAAACAAACATTTAAATGACACCACCCTCTCACAGCTCGATGCCAAAGTCTGTGTCAGACACCAACCTTCTGCAAGGAATCCAGCTGAGTCACAAGCAGCCTGGCCCTGCCTTGTTCTGAATCCATACAGCATTTCAGTCCCCGGCACAGGAGCCCACTCTCCATACATGTCCCTGCTCCACCACGGTTTCCATCACCCCAGTTTTCCATTCTTTTGCTTTAAAGAGGCACTTGCAACTTTTTCCCCTCCTCTGGAAGGGAAACCCTATTGTTGTGAAGAGTATAGCTGCACCATTCTAGTGAAGTCAAATGACGATGGGACATAAGCAAGACCCTGCATTCCACAGCTCTCAAATATGAGGACAACCTGTTTTCCCCTCAGAGTAGAGCATGGATGGTTCTGACACCTGCAGTCAACAGTCCAGTAAGTGTGCCTGCTAGATTTAACTGACAGCTTCCTCTGACAAGTGTGTGGCTATGGGGCCAATTGGATGAGCAGTTCACCCAAATATGGCGATCAGCTGAACCCTGAGCATATGGGCAAGATTCACCAGCCAGATACCCAGGAAAGAATTCTCTGTAGTAACTCAGATCCCACCCCATCTAACATCCCATCATAGGTGGGATGTTATTTGGGGTCGGGAAGGAATTTTCCTCCAGGGCAGATTGGAAGAGGCCTTGGGGGTTTTTCGCCTTCCTCTGTAGCATGGGGCACGGGTCACTTGCTGGAGGATTCTCTGCACTTTGAAGTCTTTAAACCACGATTTGAGGACTTCAATAGCTCAGACATAGGTGAGAGGTTTATCGCAGGAGTGGGAGGGTGAGGTTCTGTGGCCTGCGTTGTGCAGGAGGTCAGACTAGATGATCATAATGGTCCCTTCTGACCTTGACATCTATGAATCTAAGTAATTATAGCAAGCACAGACTGCAACATAGGAGGGTTGCCCTCCCTTCCGAGTGTCTCTGGAATATCAAACTGCGGCATCATCATCTAAAGGTGATAATATGCTAAACCTATTGCCTATATCAGAGCTGACTGCTTTAGAATCCTTGCTTATTGAAGGCTGCACAGGGATTCCCATTCATAAGCTCTGTAGCTGGTGCTAACAATTGCTCATGCTGTGGCAATTCTAACTCGGAGCTCAGAGAGTCTCTGGACACTTCCAAATCCTGATTCAGTCCTGTGTCATTTTCAGAAGCTTTAAAATGAAAAACAAAACAGTGACATTCCCGCACCACCTTTCATTCTAAAGGATCTCAGAGTGTTTTACAAACTTCACAGAAATATCACTCACCCGTCACTGAATAGCAGCTTCCTTTGGGTTGGCACACGGCAGCCATTCTGGAATGTGATTGCTCGGAATTAACAATGGATTGTTCATTCTGCAATATCAGAGCGAAAAGTCACTGAGTGGGACAAGAACCTTTATTGGTTAGATTGCAGCATCGCTGCTACTGTAAGAAAGATATCAGGCTTCATTTGCTCCCTACACAGGTCATGCAGGTGAATGAACTTCTTGTGCTTTCGCAAAAGCTGAACGGAAGTCGTAGTACTTGTTCATTCTATCCCAGGCAATGTGGCTCCTACAGACTGAGAATCTGTCACTTAGGAAGATGACACATGGAGTGGGGCAAAAACGTGTCGGAAACTTGTTTCCAAAAGAGAGGAGGGGGAAAAACAAAACAAAAAACTACACACACTAGAGGAAAAAAGGCAGATTTGGCAACCCAAACATTTTGCAAATTCATATTGGTTTTGCTGAATTGTTCATTTCAAAAACAATCAAAAATCTAAATGTTTAATTTTGACATTTTCAAAACATTTTTCAGTTTGAAATTACTTTGTTTCAAACTTTCATTTTATTTTAAAAAAATTTAAAACATTAAAAAATGGTCAAAATAAAAGTTTAGCTTGACCTAAAGTGACTTTGAGTCACCAAAATTTTTCATTTATGGTCCAACCCAAACAGATTCTATCCACCTTTTAAAAGTTGCCAACTAACTGACAAATCCATTATTCGCACAGCTTAATCCACACCACCAGGCCTGGCTGGCAATAATATGTCCGGTCCTCTTGTATATGGGCCCAAATTGCTGGTTATGACCATGCTACTGAAATGTACTATTCTTGACATGACACAGAGAGATACCCTGTGCAAAGAACATAAGTAGCACACATATTTTACACACCTTTTTATACTTATAGTAAAGCTGCCAACTTTGCTGCAGCCAGCATTGTTGAGAATGAAATGTTAAAATCCTGCTAGCAACTCTGCATGACAAGCCTGTGGGTCAGGCTGAAAGGAAATGCTTGGTTAAGGTGGGATGTCATAGCAGAAGCTGTAAAAAAAGAAATAGCAAAGACTCCAGCTGCAAGGTGGGAATCTGCAGCTGTTCTGGAAGGTCTGATCCAGCTCAGAGCTGAGCACCTTCCTGCAAGGCACTACGCATTTCCCACTTCCTTGAGCTTTAACGCTCAGCATCTTACAGGCCCAAGTGACAGAGCTGCCCTTTCAAAAGATGACACCTGTATGTGAGGGAGATTAGCCCAACAGTGTATGGAGGATGTGATGCCTGGAGGTAATTCTAAACCAGTGCTTATCTGAAGACAGCCTTAATGCTTAGCTGCTTATTAAAGACCTATCAAGACAAAAGTTAAACAGGCCATTAAGCAGCACTCCAGTGGATTAACGTCAGGCTGTCTCCCTTATGTTGTAGGTTTTCAAAATTCCTTTGAAGTTTGTGAATTAGAAAATCACTTTCCAAGCCACATAACTTTGAACCTTAGATGTTTCCTAGCAGCTCCATGGTGGAGGAACAGCTGACTAATCCGTTAGGATTTAATGAGGTTAACAAACACGCACAGTTTTGTATGGGCGCTGTAGGTGGTATTTTGGTGATTCACATGAAAAACAACAACAGAGTGCTACAGAGATCAGTCAGAGGAGGGACCAACTGTATAGTTTCTGCAGAAGATGCTGTCTTCCCCCACAGGACACTTACGGGGAATCTGCTCTCTTCCTCCTTAAATAATAATGATTAACAATATTTGCATGCAACTCCTCCTAAAGTCAATAGGATTCTGCATTTCATTTCAAGGTGTTCATTTTTGATCTATAAACCCCAATATATAGTTTGTATCCTGACTAAATCAGGAAACCACCTCCCTTCCCCCATGTAGCAGCATGACAGTTGGAGCATTTACACTGACAGCCCGTAGTGTTTAGCATATGGGAACAGGTGGTACAGCATAGGGCCCCTGACTCCGGGACTTGCTTCCTGCTGTGAGTCCATCAGAGCCTGAATCTACTGGCTTTCAAAGGATGGTGTGAGACTCCGTGCATCTGAAGAAATGAGGTTTTTACCCATGAAAGCTTATGCTCAAATATATCTGTTAGTCTTTAAAGGTGCCACCGGACTCCTTGTTTATCTATTCATTCAGACACTCAGGGAGGTGAAGAGAGCATAGCAAGGGTACTACTAACATTGAGCTATTTCAATTCTGGAGACCATTTAATTTGACATTGTTAATAAGCTAGGTGTTATTTATTTAAACTTCTGCAGATGTATTTAGAGCTTGTTAGATAAGTTTAGAAGTCCATAAATAAATGACTGGGCTTAGAAAACAACCAGCACTCCCTTGTGGGGGTATAGGCAGGCTATCTGGAACTTATAGGAGGGACGTATCAGTGCCTTTTCCAGGTGCTTTTGGGATGTTTCTTTGACATTCCAGCTGCTGGCAGTACGTTCCCTCTCCAGGGGACAGGTAGACTGTTGCTTCCTAACCTGCAGGCGGAGTGGGAAGAGAATGGACAGCCAGTGATTTGTCTGCATTCTTATCTGTTCATTCAGGAGCTGTGCAAAGCAGCCAGTGAAGTAACTGCTTCACGCGCTGGAGGCTGTACGATGAACTTACCTTGATGTTTATCGTTGAAGCTGGAGCGGGAGTCACAACGAGTTGACACAAATTCATTAGGATGGAATTACGGTGATCAAAACTTAGGCTGCCCCATTATTTTTAGCAAGGAAATGTAATTAACGAAAGGTTCACATCAAATGCTGCCTGATGCCACAAATCAGTTCAGAGGGTCGTCTGAAGAGTGCATTGTTTTATGAAAGCCCAAAACTCCCAGGTGGGAGAAGGAAGGCAGGATCAAAACAATAGCAGACCAGGGAGTGACGTTTTTGTTTTAGTGGAAGGTGCTGGTCTGGCCTGGAAGAAGCCAACCAGCAATACCTGCAGCTTTAGGCATGTAGAACAGAACACCTGTCTTGACCACCTCCCTGATGAGAGAGGGTTAGGGGACACTCACCACTAGACTGCCCCCAGTGCCAAGGTGTAACCGTTAGCCTGCAGGACGTGCAGGAGCTGAGGAGGATACCTGCAATGTATCTGCCTCTGTCTGGGTCCTCCACGGCTGAGCCCTTCAGCCAAATCACATACAAGTTCAAAGTTCAGTCCCCTTCCAAGGTACTTAAAATGTCCATCACAAACACTCAGACTAATGCTTCTTTTGCCCCTCCTGGGCTCAACTCACAGCTCTTTCTGGGCTTCTCTCCAGTCCCCTGGTCCTTATAGGCCCTAGCTCCGAGCTCCCACACAAAAGGAGCAGTTCCCGGTCCCCGTTCTGACCCAACAGCCCCAGGACTGCCTCCCTGGATGCCTGGCCCCATGTGCCAGGGCCTCACCACAAGAGCTGGCTCTACTCGTGTGGCACAGCTCTCCAGCCAGCCCACAGCTCCTGGACCTTCCTCACCACTCTCCCTCCAACTGAGTTCCCTCAGCCCAAGGCCCAGGTGACTCACAGCTCATTATCTAGCTCTGCCCCAGCCGGGAGGCAAACAAACAATCACCCCAGAGGTGTGTGGAGCATGTCTCTTACTGGGGTTTCCCCTCCTCTAGCAGGGGATAGGGAAAGAGCAGGGGGAGGGAGAGGAGCCAGGCGAACTGGCAGAGCTGTGTTGGGAAGGGAACAATGCTTAGAGGAGTTTCTGGAAACCCCGGTTGTGGGTAGCCTATGGGCTCAGACCTAGCCCATGAAGGTTGTTAGAGTGCTGAAGGCAGGGTGACCAAGTGCATAGCAATCTGGAGGGAGGGATGAGCAACAGGGATAATTCACTGTAATTGGTATTTAAAGCAAAAAGAATACTTTTTAATTAAGCATAAAATGAAAAGAAAAAATAAAAGGATTATTGGAAACTCTAGTGCAAGTAAGGCTCTTAGCTATGACAGTCTCGGCCCTTACAGACAACATCCGCTCAATTACTATTCCAACAAAGAGATTTCAGTCCCAGCTCACAATGTGGATTCAAGGCCAATTTTCTGCAGGTAAGGAAAACCCGAGCAGCACAGCTGTTCTCTGTACTGATGTGTAATCAACACTGAGCCATGCCCGTGCTACTGGAGCTGGAGGGGCCATGGAAGTTAAAGCGTGTGTGCGCAGATGATATGAGTCTGAAAGGTTCCTGCAAGCAAGCCCTCTGCTTTTCCCACACCTCTGCTCTCTTCTTAACAAGACAGCATGGGCAGCGTTCAAATGTCCTCTCTCCATACCACATGTGACCCTCCATACCATACCTGCAATAGGAACTAGAGCCATGGTTATAGTGAGTCATTTCGGCTGAGAGAGGGAGGTGACCATCTTAATTTAAGAAGACCTGCCATTATTCCCATCCATGCCCAGGTTTCAGTCTCAGCTGCAGCATTAGCTATGGATACGTGACCACGGTGCCATGATAACAGATTCAAAGCCCAAACTGTCCATGAAACTTTTGGAACGAACGAAACTTTCAGGCGGTTCCAATGTTGCTGGGGGAAGGGCCAGCCTATGGTGGGGCAGGGGCATACTGCAACTTTTGGGGACATTCTGTAGTTTTGCTGCAAGCCTTTACCCCACATCCTAAATTCTAAGAAGCTTCCCAGAGTCCTGTTGAGGCTGCTGCCCTAAACCTTGCACTGGAGGTTTCCTGATTAATCAAAACTGTTTAATTAAAACCATTAGATAAGGTAGATAAAAGGAAGCTCAGCTTGTTAAGTCTCTTCCAACAAGTCTAGATCCAATTAATTGACTGATCACCACATCCAGTGATCACATTAAGTGACTTCCATCACAGTAAGCACTAATACAGACTATTCCCCGGGTGGTTTGCTCTGACACAGTGAACCAGAATTTTCAGAAATAGGTACTGATGGTTAGGCCCTAATTTTCAAAACTGCTCCAGCTCCTGTTAGAGTCAGTGGGAAGGAGGCTCATAGACTCAGCACCTCTGAAAATCCAGCTCCAAGAGTTCATACGTAGTCACCTAAATGAAAGAGCCTGTTTTTTAAAAACTGCTGAGCACCCACAGCTCCCAGTGAGCTCAGCGGAATCTGAGGGGTGCTCTCCACCCCTCACTTCCACTGCCACTCAGCACTGCACTGCCCTCCTCACCTCTTGCTCTGGGGCGGTTGTGGTTACAAACTAAGATGACAGATTTGCTTACTGGCCCATGGTGACTGTCATGGGCTCATCAGAAGAAGCCTTGGGTTATGCTGAGTCTACACAGGGGGCCTTCCTTACGTGGGCATCAGACACTTCAAACATTGGGGTTGCCATTAGAGCTGGTCAGGGCACTCACCTGGGATGTGGCAGAGCCAGGTTCATATCCTACATCACACAGATACCCAAGCCTGAAAATGCACAAACACGAAATCAAACTGGGATCTGGCTGCTGATAGTTGTCCCAGCTCTGCCTGGCTGCCAGGAGCTCTTGTGGCCTAACAGGCATCCAGACCAAACCCATCATCTCCCTCTTTTTAGTGCTTTGGCCCCTTTGATATAGGTGGTGGAAAATTCAGCGTCTTCTGCTCTGAATTCTGGCATCTCTTGTAATGAAGGAATTTGCAGCAGAGGATGCTCCTTGGCTGAGTCAGTGACTCTCTCCCCAGCCTGGTCCAGGGCTGCGATGTCCCTGCTGCTAACTGCAGTGCCATGCCTCTCTCCTAACCCAGCTCACATTTACTCCTACTGTCTCGCGTGCTCTCATGCCAGTCTTTGTCCCACTCGCACTCTCTAGGCAGCATGGAAGGACGAGGCGCCGCTGGCACAGAGAGGGGGACGAGGGGCCTGTTCAGCGCTGGAAATAAAGAATGGGCCCTTTCTTACTCCTGGGAAGTATGAGGAGTGCATCCTAACTGGGTTGAAAATTATTTCTTCTGCTCTATTGCTGCTTCATGACTAAATACCATAAATATTTATGATTTATTACAGCTGCTTTGGAAGAGATCGGCTTGTGACGGCTCATAGATCACAGTGGCACTAAATGAAAATAAAACTATGTAAACCTGCTTCCCTGTTGCTTATTTATAACCCTCTCCTACAGCTCATGCAAACCAAGAGACAGCGGCACTGGCTGCTGTGGGCAAGCTGGGCATCAATGGCAATGCTTCCCCTCCCCCACGTTTCCTTTACCTTTTCCTCTTCTAGGAAAAATTCTTTTAATCGGAGTTGAAGATTGCACTGGTCAGTTAACATCTCACTTGTCTCCAAGCCTTCAAAGGCTCACATGCAAGTCAAGACTGACAGAGTACCAGCCAGACAGGTTCCAGCTGGCTGAAGTTATGTGATTCACTAATTAAATCTTGCAGGGTGTATTTACCACACAAAGAAGGAGGGGCTGCTGTTAAGACACTGGATAGGGAGTTAGGAAATCTGGGTTCCAGTCCTGCATGACCTTGAGCAAGACACAATCTCTCTGGGTCTCAGTTCTCCATCTATGCAATGGGAACAATAAATCTTTCCTTTCTCTCGCCTTTATCAGTCTTGTCTATTTAGAATGCCAGCTCCTCAGGGCTTGGGCTGTAACCTACAATCTGTTTGTAGAGCACCTAGCACAATGGGGTTCAGGTCTGTATTAGGCACACTAGCTACTGTAACAAACAGGGCACAAAACCTTTAGGCTGTAACAGTCAAGTAATTATGGAAATTCTGCGCTTTGTTAAACAATAACTAACGACCCCTTTGTGCCAGATCTGCTGAAGGCAGCTGGTCCTTAAAAATAAAATTTAAAACTCAGTGTTGGTAGCAGCTTCCTTACATAAACAAACAGGCATGCACGTCCTGGAGAAAAGTGTTTTGGTAAAGAACATTTTCAGGTTAAAGCTAGCTTCTATAGAGCTCTCGTATGCAGCGATGAAATGAAAGGGTTTTAAAAACATATGGGAAAAATACTTTGACAGTGTCCTGTTAAAATTCATTCAATTTTGGACTATAACTTTTATCTTGGGTTGGGAAAAAGGTGCAACAGCCAACGCAAAGTACAATGACGGACATGCTATAGAGACAACCTCTGCATTATTCAGCACCTCAGTGAGGCAAGTAGCCGAGGCTCATCCACACTAAGTGCCAGGAGAATACAAGAGAGAGACATGCCCACAGACTTCAGACCAAGCAGCTCTCATGGGTGAGCTGGAAACAGGAGGAACACGCCCAGCAATAAAAGTTTGTGTGCCAACTGCCAGCCAGCCTGACTCAGATCCACAAAGGCAGGACCATTCAAAGCTAAATTACAGCTTTATGCAAGATGCCTTTGGGCTAGCCAGCACTGGTGATTCTGAGGAGTTTATACACCACTAGCCAATGTATTTCACTGCTGCATAATTCATGCCTTTCTTAGCAGAGGATAAAAACTTCTTGATTGCTAATGTGCGAGTGTTTATTAATGTGGAGCCTGTCAGAAAGACCTTGGATTTGGAGAGAGCTTTTGAGAAAGAGCCGAAGTATTTCCTCTGTAAGCAGCTTAGGAAGTCTCTTTTCAAGTGGATGCTATTTCCATTAGGTAACAAGCGCCAAATT
The DNA here is from genome assembly GCF_015237465.2 of Chelonia mydas. NCBI lineage: Eukaryota > Metazoa > Chordata > Testudines > Cheloniidae > Chelonia > Chelonia mydas. The sequence continues at coordinate 1,741,943 of NC_051261.2, forward strand.
GTTCTCCAGAGGCAGCTATGCTACCAGGGCATCCTGGTACTCCTTGAAGAATTTGAAGCATTGTGGAAATAAGGGAGGGGGGGAATTACTGCATTTTTTTCAGTGAAGAGAGGTGTCTGATGAGCCATCTTGTTCATATTTCTCTCTCGTATGGAGAAATAAGCTAAATACGGTTGGGTGAGATACGAGTGTTCATTCCTATGTATGTATTCCTGGATGGGAGGAGAAGCAGGTTGAAGTCATGCTCTTTGTACGGCTCTTTATAATGCCTATGACTATTTTTGAATCAGGAAAATAAAGGGCAGATAAGTCCCAGGAAACCTGGAGGGTGCATGTATTCACAGATGAGCAAACAAGAGTGGACACACGGCCTCCTGCATCCAACAGAAAGGAGCCTACATCAGAGCTCTCTCTCACCTTGCCTTGAACATTTCCAAGGTCGGGGCCAGAATTTCCCTGCCAGGCAAATAAACTGCATTTGAAGATTATCCGTTATGATGAGAAAGTTCTTCTGAGTCTGATTCACTGTAATGGAAAACTATTGATGCGGCGAAACTCCCTTCCCAAAGGCGCTGGCCAGGACCGACAGCAGCTTTAGGAGAGATCTGGGTGTGTGTTAAAAGTTTATGGCCAGAAACCTGCTCGGCTTGTTTCACTAATGTCCAGTAGTTCTGGGCAGTGTCTTCCTGGATGCTAGAACACCGGCCGAATGCTCCTCCAAGGAGGGATTAAATAAGATGCAGCTCTACAGGAACTAGAATTTGGGAGCTGTGCCCAGCCCACCAAGATGCTGGGGGCATGAGGGCCCAGGGAAAGGCCACACTTGACCAAGAGACCTCCATTTATAATTGCCTCTGAAATCCTGAGTCTGGTGCAAGAAGGAACAGGGGTGCCATTGGAAAAGAGAACACTGAGCCCCAAGGCTGCAAAGGAACCTAGTCACCAACACAGGCACCACAAGCAGAAACCCAGGGACATGGAGGCAGGGATGGGTCTGCTGCTGGTATAGGCCAAAAAAAGAAAGACATTGTTTACTAACTCCGAACCTGGATACACAGTGAGAATTCCATTCCCAAAGCCAGAAACTTTATCGCCAGCTTCTTGAACACGTCGTAGGCTAGCTATGCTCATGGTGTAGGATATCAAGACACCTTGACCGAGTTACAGCCCTGTAATAAGAAAAGGAGTACTTGTGGCACCTTAGAGACTAACCAATTTATTTCAGCATAAGCTTTCGTGAGCTACAGCTCACTTCATCGGATGCATTCATGCATGTAGCTCACGAAAGCTTATGCTCAAATAAATTGGTTAGTCTCTAAGGTGCCACAAGTACTCCTTTTCTTTTTGTGAATACAGAGTAACATGGCTGCTACTCTGAGCCCTGTAATGACTCTTTCTAGCCCTTATCAGAGAGACTAACAACTGGATATTTAGCACTTAGCAATTGCACTGCTACAGGAAAATGGCCCAGCTCTTCACAACTGCTCCTTTTTTCCTGAGCGGAACTGGTTCAAACAGAGGTCAGAACTCAGTCTGGAAACTTCAGCAGATAGGACCCTAGCCTCCTTTAAAAGAGACATTGTCATTTCCTCAAAGGTTGAGCCTGATCACCAAATTGAAGGAATTAAAAATACTATAAATCCCTTAAATTAATTGGATCCATAAACACTTGGCTGGCAGTAGTAATGCAGTGTCAGTATATATACACACACATAACATTACTGATTAAATAAGTTAACTTTGCTCTGTAAATTAAAAAAACCTTATTGAAATGTAGGCTGATTAGAAGGCAAATTTCTTTGCTCTAATTATCTTAATTACAGGCTTTTAATGGCAAGTAGCTGTAGAAATAAAAACATGTAAATGGCAGCTTTTAATGATAGCTGCACCTGGTAGCACTTCTGCACAGTTGATGGGGGTAATTAATGTCCTGATTCCTGTTGGAGGAGGAGGGATAATGTATAGGAATAGAGGAAGGCTGAGTGCAAGTATGTGTGTGCATGCCTCTAATGTGAGGTCTATGATAGGACCACAGGGAGATTCCACTGACGTGTCACCCAGCTATTAAAAATAAAAAAAATTGCTATGCCAGCAGTGTTCAGAAAGCCAGTGTGGGTCCAGTACAGAAAGAACAGTCACAGGAAGAGTAACTGGTAAATGCGTCTCTGCAGAGAAGATTTTCCCTGTCAGTAAATTGTAAAGTTTAGATTGTAAATTCCTGGGGTGGGAACCGCCTTTGTTTGCGTGTCTGTGCAGCACCTAGTGCACTGGGGTCCAGGGCCATGGCTAGGACTCATAGGCACGACAGTGAAACAAGTGATTGGTAGGTGAATGGCAGTGAAGGGACCCAGCCCTGAGCTCTCCCACACAGCCGACACCACTGCATTCAGCAAGGGCTATTGCCCTCAGAAGCTTGGTTCATTTTCTGCCCAGCACGCGCCATTCTTCCCCAAGACTCAGTTTGGTTACTCCTCTGTCTCCCCCACCACCTGACTGATTTTGCAGAAAATCTGGTGTCTTGGAAAGGTGTTTATTTCTGAATGTCCTATTTTGCATACAGCGGTCCAGACCTGGGGAGCTCGCCACTAGGAAACAGGAGCAGCCATCTTGGAGTGAATTGGGAAGCAGTTAACAGGCTGTTCCATTAGTTTCTTCCTCAACGTTTTCCTCTGGGCATCCTGCTGATGTTTTAACGTCTTTATCCATCCTCATACTGTGTTTTGTACCGTGGGTGATTCCAGCAGTAGGGTGTACAGAATAGCACGTGTCCCTCCCTACCCCATTTCCCAGCTTGCCCTCATGCTTGCAGTTTTCTGCAAAATCAGGGAAGTTGCAGAGGAGGGAGAAGCTGAAGGGACAGATCCTCGTGTTCCTTTCCTCTGTTGAACTCACACAGCTTCTCCACATTATTCACTGTTCGCGCTGATCCGAAAATGGATTTTCCACCCTGTGAAAAATATGTTGAGGTTTCAAAATCCTAAATTGGGACAAACTCCCCCCAATTTTGAAAATTTTCACAAAATGAAGTTCCAGAAAATTTCTTGTTTTGGGTCGATCAATATGTTTTGATAAATTAGAAACATTTTGGTTTTTATTTTTTTAAACATAAGCAACCATGCCAGAGAGCTACTGAGCGCCTGCCCCTCTCTCTAAGAGGGATAAGCTTTCACTTGCCCTTGTGACAGGATAAGCTGGGCTCAACATTTTACTATAATTAGCTAATTAATTCATCATCTCAGCCTGACTAGCGGGTGCCCTGGCATGGATGCTGCAGCCTACCTGGTGGAAACAAAGCCATGTGCCCTTTTGGCAGCAGAGAGGAAAATTGTCATTTTGCTTGAGAATTAAGTACAGATTGAATGCCCTCCCTGCCCTATTGCTGCACGGACTCAGTGGGGCCCTGCCAGTCTTGTTACGGTGTCCTGAGTAAAAAGTCACTTTTTCTGCACTGATTGCTAGGAGTTATCGCAAGTCAGCTCTTCTCATTTGCCTCAGCTGGGGATTTGTCATACATGCCATGTAATGTAGAAATGTCGTCCCCCCCCGGCCACCATTTCAACTCCATGGGCTGCATCTGGGGTTTGTGGCAGAGTAATAAGGACGTAAGGGTGCAGCGAGGCAGCCAGATCTGTTTGGACTATGAAGAAGCTTGAATATTAATGGATTCTTGGAAGTAAAACTCCCTCGTGAGTCAGCTCCAAGGCAGAGATGTGAGCGAGGGATTCTCTCCCAGAAAGCGTCCCACGGCGGAGTCTCCATTTGGAAGTTCCTGTTGTTCTTGGTGCTGGCTGGTACCCCCATCCCAGTGCAGTATCAAAGGAAAGAGCCTTCCCTCTGTTATTTTGGCCTCCATTGCAAATATTGACAGCCCGTGCTGTACCAATGATATTTCAGCTTACTGGATGGAGCCTAGCACATGGTCCATAGCAGTTTCTCAAAGATGAACGAATGGATCAGGATCAGCTCCATTTGCCCCTCCTCTTCCTGACCCGAGTGCTGTATTCATAGCTTTCCTGGACACTGCTTGTATCAGTCCCCAACCTGCATGGTCTCACTGTCACCCTGGGAGCCCAGGCAGATGGTTCTTATAAATAAACTGTCTGTAAATGCTCTTCCAATCTGTCACAGATCACACCTCCTAGAGTTTTTACCATCAGACAAAAGTAGTCTAGCAAGGCAAAACCAATTCTTCAACATGCGGTGAAGCATTCAACACCTTGCTAGGGCTTCCAGATCCTGGGGCAAAGAAGCAGGACTCGGAAATAGAGTTGTCACTAAATGTTCTTCTGGCTTATTTTCCTCCTATGACCATCTGCCACGTCTTCCCTAAAACACCCCAGCCTGTTAAGCAAGTGCTGATTGTGCTTAGAGATGTCTGAGTGAGTTTTGCTGACTCACCAAGTTAAGGGACTCTGATACGCAAGAGGTGGAAGTACCTGGAGGAGAGAGAAGACGCCGGGTGTGGGCTGAGCAGTCCTGAGAGGAACATTAGGAGCAGCCAAACGTGGGAGAAGGTTTAAGTTTAACTGCATGTTGGGGTGGTGTTACCTGTGAATTTGAATCTTTCTTGCACCATTGGCCATTGCTTAGGGCACACATCGCTCCACCATCCCAGTCTGTCTGGGGCTGCTCTTTGCAGGTCCTTTTTGCTGTTAAGTCCTGAAGGTTTTCCCTCTCTGAATACTGTTTGATGGGGGGTGGGGGGGGTTCTTTTGCTTGTCCCAGCTACATTTTGTCCCTGCTGCCCCATGGCATACCTGCCATGGCAGATCTACTGGCTTCATTCTTGATATCTGCCATATTGTTACTTCCTGTATTAACAGCTCAAACAGAGCCCAGAGTTTGGGCTCTGCGTAATGAGTGGAGCAGAGTGCATTCAAGAACAGGTTGGGAGAGGGACTTACTCGTGCTCTTTACCCGAATTCCAGAGAGGAGCCTGTCAGATCCTGGCACCTTACAGCTGCTCAGGGTCTTGTTCACCATCCCAGTGCAACAGAGAGCTCCTGTAACATTCACGTTCCTCATTTGGAAAGAAGATGGATTTCTATCAGGGGCCCGTAGCCATTAGGTGGGTTCAGTTCTGACTGAGGCAGCTTGGGACATGGACACTTCCATTTGATGTGGCATGTTCTTGTTTTGTAACTAAATTATCCTCTACCATCTCTCTGGGGCCTTTGACTTCTGCATTCACCACCTGCGTCTGACATACTTGAAAATTTCCTGATTATTTGTCTGTGCTTTCTTGTGCAATTTTCATTTTATTCTCCGCTTTAGCTCCTTATCTTCACACTCTCTTAGCTTCAGCCTGCAAATGGCTTTGGGTTATGTGCTTCTCACAGGCTTTTTTCTTATCTTTGAAAGAGAAAATACAAAAAGTAATCATTGACTTTAGCCTTTTGCTGCCCCCGTGGCTAGGCAGGATTGGCCTCACTTTGGGATAAGACTTGGCTGATCGGTGGGTTGTTGGTTTTTTTCGTTTTTATCAACTGCTAATGAAAGTGCAAGGCTGAGGACATGGGCTAGAGCCAGGGATAATGCCTACAGGCACCGCAACAGCTTCCCTTGCACAGGTCTGCCAATGCACCACGGTCCTCATGTGCAGGCCCTCCTCCTGTCCCAGTCCTGGGCCTCACCCCTAGCTCTCTCAATGCGCCTCAGTCCTAATCACTAGCAGCCCTGACTGCTCTAGCCCTGTGTCCACTGCCCACTCTGAAGGTTCACCTCACGCCTGTGCTATAGCCTTGCCACCTACTCCTGTCCTACCTCCTTCCTCAGATCTGAACTCTGCTCTTCCCGTCCCGAGTCGCACACTGCCTGGGTGTATGCGCTTGTGGCCACGTGCAATAAATCAATCTGGGTTTGAAAGTGCCGCAGCAGCACAGACCGAGAATAAGGGATGGTGCACGTCGGAGTGCCAGGGCGAGGCCCTTATAAGAGCAAAAGTTAAACAGTGACTGCTTTTCATATACAATATTCTCCAAACGGCCCTGTGAAAGGCTAGAGGTGATTTTCAAAAGGGCCTAATTGAGTTAGGAACACAAGTCCCATTGGAAAACGCACCTGTAAGTCCCAGGCCTACCTTTAAATCGATACTTATGGAATATTTTAACCTACATCCTAGACCCACTGAAGCAATCTGTGGGCCCCCTTGCCTGGCTCCACAGAAGCCATTACCTAACATGCTCTGAGAACAATGCACACTATTGCAGCTATCACCATCAGCCCCGAGGCCAGTGCCAAACAAGCCAAGAAAAGAAGCAATGCTACTGTCAACTCCATCAGATAAATGGGGCAGAGGAAGATCCCTCTGCCTGCCAAATGGAAAAGGGCCAAGCTGCCAGACTTGACACAAAGTGCTGTCAAATGAACAAAGTCACCCAGTGAAATAGTTTCTCTCTCTCTCTCTCTCTCTCTAATCTTTCAGTTCTAGTCACTTTAGGTAAAAATATTGCCAGACAGAAGCATCACACAAATTTACAGTGAGCCTCTAAAGCCTCTCTGTACTGGCAAAAAACTGGGACCAGTAATTCACCACTAGAAGCGACAGTGGGAGCGCCAGTATAGACAGGCTGCAGTGCAATGCTGGAGTCATCTACTAATCCTTCCAAGCACCGCGTTAAAAATGTCTGAGAGCCCCTTCTACTCGAGAGCTCCCATTGGTGGAGCTGCCCTCATCCAACGCAGTTGGTGAATATGGCTCCCATTAGACGCGGAACAAGAAAAAAAAGCCATAAGAAATAAATATCCAGGCAGCCTGGATGGTCCCACACAACAGCAATGGAAAAAGCCTTATTTGCAGACTGGAACCTCCCTCTGCTTTATATGCAACTCCATGCTCCAGAGGTTCCTGGAGTGTAACTAGGAGAGTTAAAGGGAGCTTTAGTTCCACCTAGGAATCTATTCTTGCTTTGCTGTCCTGCCACATGACTGGTCAGTGCAAGGGGTTAGCAGTCCTGAGAATGTACCTAGTGTTGGGGTGACTCGCCCTGCGTACCGCAGTGCCCAACACTCTATTTTAGCACTCTAGCTTGATCAGAGTTGAGCGCAGGCATGTCTTTGTGTTTCCAAAGCAAACCTGTACCATGTCAGATAGGAGAACAACTCATCCACGAAACCCGAATAGCCCAGCTGGCTGCACGCCTGCATGTCACTGAGCAGGACTTAATGACAAATGGACATTATGGTCCAAAATGAAAAGGATTGTCACAGGGGCATTAAAGATTCCCAGCTGGTGTAATGCAGTGCAGCTCCACTGAAGTTAAGCTCATCTGCACCATCTGAGGGTCTGGTTCACTGGGAGTTCAACAGCAGTTTTTATCTTGCCGGTTTTAAAGATTCACATACATAAGATTCAAATACAAAATATTCCAGACTGCCCTGGCTGGTGGGGGCACTGTAAAAGGAATTCAATTTGGGGTTAAAACAAACCATCAACAAGGGCTACTCTCCTGATTACACGTACTACGGGAGGGAATGCCACGTTACTCAGGTGATCTAGCCACAGAATGCAGGTTAACTTGCTGGACAGGGCACAACCTGTATCCCTACAGGGGCTCCTGGAGGTTGGGTTCTTCCTAAGTAGGTTATCAATAGCAGCTCTAATGAGAAGCTGTTTGGGACCAAGCTTTATGAAATGAAGCCAGAGGTAAGAACTAAGATAAAGCAGCACAGAAATGGAGAGCTGCTGAATACATTTAAAGAGAGTGTACAGGGACGGATCCAGTAGAAAACTCGTGTGTGCGTGTGCGTGTGCCCACATCTGCGTGTGTAAGAAATATCGGAAGAGAAAAGGTGTCTCAGGCACATGTACAGAGATTAATGTTGGCAGTGAAGAAACTTCCCCTAAATCATGTTATAACCACCACGCCAGAAGACGACAGCAGCACCATGCCACAGGTGGCTGCTGCTGTAATAAATGGCTCCGCTACCTGAAGGTGCTGGAGTGTGACAGTCATCAGTTACAAGGACTCAGTTATTCTGTTTGCAGAGGAGCTGGTTTCAAAAGCCAGGGTCAGCAGGTGCAGGATCCAGGTGGGTTCTGGTGTTGGGATGGCAGGGCACATGGAGAGGAACCAGCCAGTCAGGCGTCCTTGCCAGCTCTGTGGGAGTGGATCCAAAGCGCTCTTGGCTGGCACAGAGTTGCTGGGTTTCACTTAGGAGAATACGCCCAGAGCTGAGCCTGAAACCAGCTATGCTAGCACTGAGAAAACAAAGCAGTCACCAGCAGCCAAATGGCTGTAGCTGCACATGGCCCTCCCCGTTCCAGCTGGAAGCTTCGGCGTTGCATGTGTGCCTAGTGGAGAGGAGCAGCGGCACTGACCTACAGCCAGAGACGGGCTACAGCTGCCAACCCAGGAGCCTTTCTGCCTTGCTCCCATCCCTGCTCCATAGTGCACATCGGACACCTATTCACCACACACAGGTCAAGCCAGGCCAGGTGCACCACTGGAGCCCCTTACGCAACCCAGGCAAACAGTCCACTCAATGTCAGATCCCGCCCTTTACATGTCCTGCACCTGACCAAACCCATGGTTATCCTGCAGCCAGAGCTGCAGCCAAAAGCGTAAAACGCAGGAGAGTGCGAAGCTGATAGGAAAGGTTATTTGTGCTGAAGAAATTAACCCTACAGACTCAGAGCTCCCTGCACTGTTGTATTCCCCATGTTCCTTCAGGATGGGGTGCTTCCCACACAATGTCCCTGAAACCGTGAGAGGTTTGGGCAGAGACGAAGACTACCAAGGGCAGGGGATACTGGTTGGCAGTATCACCTCAGCACCTCATTCCCCTGGCAAGCTCTGGTGCCTGTAGTGTGCCCCACACCCAGGCAATAGGAGGCTGACAGCACACCAGGGACAAATGCTCCTCTGTCCAATTCAAAGTGTATGCAATATTTGATGTTTTAGGTTATTTTACCCCTGGGGGGGGGGGGAACACTCACCCACACTCAAACACCACTCCAAAACATCATAATAGTCATTAATAACTAAGCAAGGCTTTCCACTGCCACTTCCCCTGATATGGGTGACACACACACTGATCATAACATGCTCAACTGTGCACTGTGCTCCAGGTAGCAAAGCAGTGTATATGCTTTCACAGCTACAGCTGGCCTATAAAAGGTTTATGGCCCTGCTCTATACTCATCAATCTTTGACAGATTTTCTAGCTGGTAACAGGATTGCCCTGAAACCTTTTGTGGGAATCTCATTTTTCAGTTATAATAATGATGTAGATATTTAACTTCGATTACATCCTACAGACATCAAGACAGGTATTCTTGTGCCTTTTCCAGTTAGTCTGCATTAACAAGACTACAATAATGTACTTTTAGGCTCAGGAAGGTAGCAAGATTCATTCCCAGTGCACCTGATAAAGCCATTAATATTTCAGAGGCTTTCTTACAAATGAAACTAGAGCACAGATTTGTGGTGGTCTGGCAGCTGAGACTTTCTGCTTAATGAAAGTCAGAATTTCTCAACAGCACAAGAAATATTAGCTGGAATAAAGTCCCTCCCTGTTCACAGCTCAGTCTCTCCTGCCAGTGGGAGGGCTATAAAATGAACCCCATTACGTTGCATGTACACACGCACATTCAACAATTTCCCCCCAAGAACAAAGAGTTTAATTTCTGCAAATAGATGCAGCCAAACAGCCCTACAAAAAAGCTTGAGGAGACTAGGAAGACTGATCTATACAAACTCTGGATAAGCATGGGGTAAACTGGAACTTCATGCAGCTTGTAGAGGAGGTAAGTGTGGTAATGAGACCTTCATATGTCCCAGTCTCCTGCTGAAAGTGAGCCAAGAGCAAGTGAGCCATTGCTGCTATTATTCTTTATTTGCATTGCTGTATAACTGGTTACTATATTCAACACTGCTGCCTTCTTCCATGGAGTCAGCTCAGTCCCTCTGCAGGTACGTTTACACTTGGAACTGGGTGTGTGATTCCCAGCTCCAGGAGACATACCTGTGCTCTGACCAAGCTAGCCTGCTAAAAATAGAATGTCCCTCTGGCAACGCGAGGGGGTAGCAGTCCTGACTACGAACCTAGTGTCTTGGATGCCCTGAGTATGTACCTAGTGTTGGGGTGGCTCGCCCTGCCTACTGCTGCCCCAAACTCTACTTTATCCCTCTAGCTGGGTCAGAGTGAGTGCAGGCATGTCTGCTCAAGCAGGGTATCACACGCCCAGCTGCCGATGCAGACATACCCTTAGGAGCTCAGATTACATTCCCGACATGGGAGTGGCATGCTAGGAAGGGGATTTACCGCTGCCCACAAAACCAAGCAACCATCTCACGAGAAGACGCAAAAACATCAGCATGTGTGTGGCCTGTGCAGGACTGGGGCCTTGGTTAGCAAAATCTCTGCTGATCTGGGACAGTCTCCAGGCCAGATGGGAATTTTTGTGTATAGTGTATATGGATTTGAATCTGTCCCTGTGCTGATGAGAGCTCGAGGCTCAGGTTAGAACATGGAGGTGGTTTACCAAGATCCTCTTGCTCAGCCTTCTCTCTTGCAAAGCAGGTCAGTAAGGGAAGGATGCACTGGCAACATGCCTAAGACCATGGTCTTCCTGCATGTCATTTCTCACCTTGACAGGTCTCATTTATGGGCAGGTCTCCTGTACCACAGTTAACATGACAGTGCTGCGAAAGTGCTGTACAGTCACTGGTAAGAGTTGTTTGCTTCACTGCATATTGCCAGGCCCAAGGATACTTGCAGCACTCTCCTGGGCTAGAAACGCCTGCAAGAAGATCGAGTGCCAATCCTGCTCATACTACTTGCATAATATGTCCACCAGAAATCAGCGGGGTTTGTTTACATGAGTACAGAGAGTCAGCTTGAATGGTTGCACTGTTGCAACAGCTGTTCTAACTGGTACCTCTTTCTGCTTAGCCTTGATTAGAAGTTAAAACTTTTTTGTTAAGGAACCCAAGTAGTTCCTTCATGAAAAAGGAAAAGTGTTCTCTCTTTGTTAGCAGCACAGATGTAGTTTCTGCAGTGTATGAATAAAGCCTATGTTGAGGATTTGTTTTATTTATTTATTTCTAGTGTTATGCAGGCATGAAAATTCTTGCTTGCCAGCTATCCATTAACCTTGATGCACTAGGAACATGCAGCTCAGTCAAGCATTTGAAATACTAAAAGAATTAATGGCAAAGTGCTTTAATGTAGATATTTCATAGCAGTCTCATACATGCACTGCTTGATAGACTCTAAAATACAAGATATATCCAAGGATCTCAGCCTTGTCTGATGGCCAAAGGTCATCCGGCCCAACTTACTGGGGCTCCACTAGGCTAGATAACTAGCTACCCTGGCCCAGCTTGAGTTTATTCTAAAGTTAAAAATGTATTGCTCATGGATTCAGAAATGTGTGCTGTATATTTACATTTCTCAGCTCGATGTTGATGTTAGTTTGAGAAACAAAACAACGAACAATTCCTAAAGTAAAAGATGTAAAAATGTGAAGCCTATGCTTTTTAAAAAAATCCATGTTGAAATTCTTGCACAATCAGCATTCATAAGGTCTGGGAGGCACAATTTTCAGCTTCAAGAGAAATATGACAAACCTTGCTAGATGTTCCTACAGGTCATCAATCAATGTCATGTTGGAGAAGGGAACTTCCTAGGCATCATCCTTCAAGCTGTTCAATCGATTATGTTTGCAGCAGAAGCCTGAGTATATACCAGTGAAGCCTTGACTCAGAGCTGCCCAGGGACATTTAATATCCTATTTGCATTGTTCAGTGGCTGTACACAGTGTAGCAAGAGAGCCAGCACTGGAGTCCATCAGGAAACTAGATCACATTTGATTTTGTTGACACTAAGAAAAACAGAAGAAAAACTAAAAATAAAGATGTTAGGCAATGACTTATTTGACAAAAGAAAAGCTTTAAATCTTCCCATACAAGTTACATTTTATGGCCAAGATTTTCAAAAGTGACTAATGATTTTGGGTATCCAAGAGGAGACACCTAAAAAGGGACCCAACTTTAACAGGGATAGTGCTCAGTACTATGTAAAAATGAGGATTCATTAAGGAGTCAAGATGCTCCCCCCCTCAAAAATGGTGGTGCCTTGATTTGTGTTTAAAAGTCTGGTCTTATGTGCCTGTGCGTGTGTGTGTATTTGTTTGTGTGTGTGTGTGCGCACGTGCAGGGAGTAGGAAGAAGGGGCACTTAACAGTTAACTAAAATATTTGGTAAGCTACATGTGAATGCACATCCTGCATTCATTTCTTCAGAGATAACTTATTTGGCAGGGTAATATGTTTCTAGCAACCAAACCACAGCCCAGAAATTCTGACAAGTTTTTGACAGTCATTATTTTAAAAGGATTTTTGAAATATTATGGCAAGTTTTAAAAATTCCTTTAAAATAATGAATAAACTCAGTCTCTCATTAGAGCAACAACAAAGCAACGTTCTGGAGATGTGAGAGTAACTGGCTCCAGCACGTCTGTTCATTTGGACAGCAAATGATCCCTCTGTTCCCCAAGCACAGAACAATGACATTGTGTGAGTCTTCAAACACACAGAGCCTAACAGAGTTGAATGAAGTTCCTCTGCTGTACCTCAGGTCCCTGAAAACAACCCTGCGCACTGTACACGGCTTGGGAATGCACGCTGAACATAATTAGTCTATGGTGAGAGCAGGAGGACAGAAATTGCTCTAAATCTGCCTCAGATCTGAAGGTGGCTTTTTTCCCCCCCTTTCTCAACATATGGATACAGGAAATCTTTGGAGACCCTGAAAGAGGAAGCTGGCTTGCTCTGAATTCCTAAACTGACTAGGCTTCTAAGAATAGACTCTAAAGGGAAACTCAAGACAAACAAAATATAACACAACTCAGTACCTTCACATGCTGTGCGATACTCTTGCAATTTCAGAAGTAAAATATGATACAGAGCAAACAATGATGAAGCATGTGAAGGACGTTTGGAGGAGCGTGCTATTATGTAAAGAGTGCTAGGGATAAGGTTAGTAAATACCATTCCTTCCCCTGGGAGTTTTCCTTCTGGAGGAGTCATTAATGTACCGGAAGGATAACAGATGCCATTCTCTAATACTCTAGGTCATAAGCAAATTAAGATAGGAAAGCTGATTCACCATTAATCTGCATTAGGCATGGTTGACCAGTTCACCCGTTTGATATTCACTCCGGATATGCATAAATGGAAGGGTTTAGGAGGTTAGGGCTTGGAATATAAAACCCTTGTCACCTTTACCCAGAAAAATAATCTTTTCACCTGACTGGTGAAAAAGGGAAAGAGAAAAGTTTCTAAGGGCTTGTCTGCACAGGGAAAATTTACTGGTATAATGCCCTGTGTGGGCACTCTTATTCCAGAATAGAAGCGTGGCCCACACGGGGCGCTTTCCAGCTGAGCCAGGTTCTCACCACATACAATTCTCCTAACAGACTTACCGCATCACCTCTATACAGACCAGCTGCAGGAAGTGTTTCCACACTTACGCGCCCTCTCCACTCCTGCTCCTGCCATCCCTGCCTATGCACAGATCAGACTGCGGGATTGGGTCCTTTCACAATCAGACACACACACATACCTACTCATTGCTGTGTGTCTCCTTATTAGCACTCATTATTAGCCACAGACAGGGGGCTCTGCACACAACACTGGCTGGCCCTTTGAACATTTACTCCTGGTTAAACAGCAGTTTTGGTGCCAGCAACACATTCGGCAGGTCTGGCTCCCCTCAAGGACTCTCCGTCTATAAAAAAGGTAAAACGAGCCATTCTCACAGGCTAACATGGAGTCATCCTGGAATGCCATCAGGATTTAAGCCTGTTTTTCCTCTGCAGAAAACAGCCCTTAATCCCTAAGAGCTTGCAGATCTTAAAGGGACAGGGCTATGAAACTAACCATCCATTTGATTGTGAGGAAACTCGGAGCCTGGGCAGGAGGCTTTCAAAGCAGGCCATCTCCCTCCCTGCGTGGGTGCTGAGCACATTTAATAACCAACAGTATAAACTGCTCAATGGGATTAAGACAACCCACTCACTGGCCAGGATTAAAAACAGAGTTGTTCTCTCCTGCACAGATTCCCTGCTGCTGCCGGAGAGGATTCGGGACATGGGAGTACCTAGTGAAGAGAGATTTCTGTCAGGACTGAGAGGCAGAGCACCCGTGTCTGTTGGGTGCAGTGGAGCGGGGGTGCTCCAGGAGTGCTCCGTACGAGCGACGTCCAGATAGATGGAACAGCAGGCTGCGCCGGAAATACCTAGCATGGTTCCTGGGGTTTGCAGAACCAGCAGAACGTGGGCACTGCAAACAGCTTCCAGCAAAGCACCTTCCTCCTTTCGGCTCTGCTCGTCCTGCATGGGGTGCAGGGCTGTCCCGGGATAATGCGCAAACACTGCTGACCCAAGGACCACGTCACGTCTAACTTGCATAAAATGGTGCGGGCTCTCTATCCCAGTGGCATGGGACCATGGAGATGGAAGAGCCCAGTATGCAATGCTTCCAAGGTGTTATGCCAGATCAAGGTGGGACATTTCATGAAGAGAATTGTCTCCATAGGCCACAACTTCTTGCTGAAGAGGGCGGCGTGCTTGGGCCCCCCCACAGAGCCCTGCAGGCCACACCTCGGCCACTCCCTGTAGGAGGCAGAGAAGCCAAGCATAGCTGCTGCTCAGAGGGGGGGCGGGCTATGAGAAGCCCGGTCCAAAAGTACCAGCCTGGCTCAAAACAAACAGAAAAACCAACAGCATCTGTCTGGCTCCCCAACAGCATGAGATCCTCAGCCCCCGCGGCCGTGTCTGTGCCACCCATGTGGGGTCTTTGGTCCGTTCTAGTAAGGGACCCACACGGACCATCCGAATCTACTGCCGCTGCTGCCAGCAAAGGATGCTACTTCTTTCGCTCACGCGGTGCTCTCACTATTGAGACTTTCAAAGCCAACCAGACACAAACTCCTATTCAAATTACAGGGTGCTCTAGTCACCACTGAAGTCTCAGCCTGCCCACGCCTTTCATGTCGAAGGACCCAGGCTGAAAACCTGCGCCAGCCCAAGCAAGTTCATTACACATGCAGTGGGAGTAGCTACCATCGAATCAACACTCCATGGGGCCATCCCCTTGCTGTGATCAGAGATCAAGTAGGGAATAAAGAAACAAACCCAACCCTCATCCCAGAATCACTCCTGTAAGGAGCAGCACCCGATAAACCCATGGGTGGAAAAATATCCTGCTTGTCATTTCGGGGCTGGCCCATTGCCGCCTTGCCTTTCCTTCCTCTGCTGCAGCCTGGCGTGATTCCCCCTCCCCTCTCCACACAACCAGCCATTTCCTTAAGCTGCCAAGCCACCAGGAGCTGGGACCTTTGGAGGGTCATTAAAACCAAACCAGCACACAGTTCATTGTATTGTTTTCACTTTGAAAAAGGGACAATCTTTCTTTTCCTTTTCCCCAGGTTCTTCCAATTATCTCCCCCTGCACTTCGAGTGGAACCCCTTAATCCCCTCCACAAATCTGCTAAGAATGGCAGAACCAGTTTCCAACGCAGTCACTGTCCATGAAACCTCCCGAGTCACATTCAAAATGAAGGGGGGGGGGAGAATCTAAAAAACCAAACTAAAAATGCAACCACACACACGCACCTCCTCCACCAGTTCAAATTCTTCTTTTAATCTCAATACAATAGAACCACCTCCCCAGCCCAATTACTTGTCTTGCCATGGACATCACAATATTAAACTCCTAAGAACTAAACCACTTTGAAAGTATAACCTACTTTTAAAGGCGATAAGATTTACACTAGGAGTATTTACGTTCTAGTCCCTGGCACTATCAAAGCCACTGATGCATAATCAGCAGCCCTTTAAATGAAGGCTTGCTAAAAAGCATTCTACACAGCTCTTGTAAGACTCATGTGGAGTTTGTTCTTTTTTTTTTTAAATGCTAATTGATTGTTAAATACACATGTATTGACACTGGATAGCTGCAGCATATAACAGGCACCTATCTGTGAAAGAGGTGTTCATCCTCCAAAGGTTGTGGTTTTATTTCAGATGTAGAGTGAATTTAGCGCTGGTGAAAGAAGTCCGACTGACAGCTCTGGAAACCAAAATCCTCTCTCTTTATTCCTAAAACAGGAGTAAAAAGGAAGCAGTTATATAAGCTTCCCTCACCCCTACCACACCTCATCTGTGACTCCACTCTCTGCAGCCAACTCAGACCTTGGATTCTCTGCTGAGACTGCAGACAAGGGCCCAGCTGTGATATTGTCTAGAAGCCAAACGTAGCAAAACAACTGCCAGCTGGTAAATCAGACTGCAAGCGTCTCCAGGCAGGGACCAATACGCCTTGCTTGCAAGGCGCCATGCCCCCCAATTCCTACCAACAGACAGTAGTGCAACAGCTGTTGGTCTTTCCCACCTTGTCCAGAGACCTAGAGATGAAACATTCCATACCCAATTCCCTAGAGCCACCCTGTCACCCTTAAGCCTTGAGGCCTCCTTCACACATGACAGTTCACCCAGGGTATGTTTTCTAAGACATTTTTAATGACTAACAAATGAGAACAGGCTCCGGTGGAAAGACTGAGGCCTCAACCAGCAGCCTCAGCATTTGCAGCATCTGAGAGAGAAGGAACATATATTACTGCTGCCCGACAGATTCTGGCGACGCTGTAGAAAAAGCCCCTTCCCTAGTGCTGTGAAGCCGGGATGCTCTGTTGCATCATGGTTTGGGGGTACTTAAGGACCGCTGCTGGCTACTAACCCCAGAAAAATACCTAGCCCTGTTGCTTCCACAGAACCCAAAGCCACTCTTCACGGCTGCAGTTCATGCAGTGGCTTTGAAAGGTCACCCATACACAAGGGGATGCCACCTGATTTTATACTTTTTCAAAAAGCCTGTCAAATCTGTGAAGGTAAGGAGCATTTCAGAGCAGAGAAGTTTTCCTCTGAACCTGCTATTTTCATTCCCAGGAGCTACTAAAACAGCACAAAACTAGTCATCTCTTTACTCACTCTGCAGTTAAGGTGCCTTTCTGCGTGACCTAACAGTTTTTTGAACACTCCAGTCAGAAAAATAAAAAAAAATCACCTTATTTTAAAAAACAACCCAAGCCCAAAAATATCAATAAACTTGCTTGCTGAACATATGTGCATTGAATAGCTACTTCCCCAGTGCCTAAAGACAGACACTTTAGCGAAAGCGGATATATTCTGGAGTATTTACCATGGGATGCAGACAAAGGCATGCTACAGCTGAGTAGAACGGCCTGGACGTTTTCTGAAAGACCGTAAGACAGGAGAGATCCCGGAAGATTGGAGAAGGGCTAAGGCAGGGCCTATCTTTAAAAGAGGGGGGAAGGAGGAGCCAGGGAACTACAGACCTGTCAGCTTGACCTCGATACCTGGGAAGCTACTAGAGCAATGTATAAAACATTCCATGTGTGAATACCTGAAGGACGAGGGGTGATCACCAGCAGCCAGCCTGGACTTACCGATGTAAGCAGTGTCAGGATGAGCTCCACCCTGACATCTGGTGGTGAGGTGTGGCAAGTTGTGGAAAAAAAACTTCAGGGGCCGATCTCATTTGCATAGGCACACCCACCCCGCCTAGACTGAGGCCATAGCTGCCCAAATGGTCACTTCGGCTGCTGTGGGATCCCCAGTGTCTCTGTTATTGGGGCAGGAAGAATAAATTGTTATTACCCTGATTATGGGAACTGTGCTTGGAACTGTACTTGGCCTTTTGCTATGATGGAGGGACTCACCATCAACTGAGTAGCACTCACTAGGCAAGGGACATGGGTTCCAAAACTCTGTGAATGGAAAGAGACTTGAGACAGGTATTAGTACCTGGTGGCGTGGGCCCCTTTGTGAGGGCCTGAAGCACCAATTGCACCTCTGTCTCTCTCCACTGTGGAATGTCAGAGCTAATTTTGGGTCTATTAAGAGTCTTGCTACAGGTACTGTGCTGCATTCACGTTGGCCTTATGGTGCACCAGCACTAAGGCCCCCACTACTATGAGCTGAAATCACTAAGAGCTGAAATCACTGAGCACTGTGTCAAGTAGTGGGGAGCCGGAAGATCTAGAGTGCAGTGGTGCTGTTCGTGAGACGGCGAGCTGTGCAGAGCGGAGCCGTTCGTGAGACAGCGAGCTGAGCAGAGCTGTTTGTGAGACAGCGAGCTGTGCTGAGCAGAGCCGGTCGTGGTGGAGCGGAGCCGTCCGTGAGACAGCGGTGTGTTCGTGAGACGGCGAGCTGAGCAGAGCTGTTCGTGAGACGGCAAGCTGTGCAGAGCGGAGCTGTTCGTGAGACAGCGAGCTGAGCAGAGCTGTTCGTGAGACAGCGAGCTGTGCAGAGCAGAGCCGGTCGTGGTGGAGCGGAGCCGTTCGTGAGACAGCAGCGTGTTCGTGAGACGGCGAGCTGAGCAGAGCTGTTCGTGAGACGGCGAGCTGTGCAGAGCAGAGCCGGTCGTGGTGGAGCAGAGCCGTTCGTGAGACAGCGTAGCAGAGCAGAGCCCTGTGGGGCAGTCAGCTTCAGGACACGTAAGGTGCCCCTTACCCCTTTCCCCCACACACAGGCACATTTTAGCCAGACTGGGGAGTAACACTATGCAGATGAACTTTTGAACTCTGGGGCTGGACTTTTTGGACTTTGGGTGATTTGTGGATTGCTGGACTCAAGAGACGTTTGGGTGCTGGGACTCAAGAACCCGAGGGAAAGGGGCATGCCCCAATTTGCTTGGGGTGGTTTTTTTTGCTCATGGGTTGTGTTAGGAATCCTGTTGGTGGTGTTTCCCCAACATAATGCCACATTGTTTCTCTCTGTTATTAAAAGGCTTTTTGCTACACTCAGACTATGTGCTTGCGAGAGGGGAAGTATTGCCTCTTGGAGGTGCCCAGCAGGGGTGGTATATATTTGTCCCAGGTCACTGGGTGGGGGCTCGAGCCGGTTTGCATTGTGTTATTGGAATGGATCCCCTAGATATTGAACCCGGCCCTTGTTGCTGCCAACTCTGATGGGCAGAAGGGTTACACCTAGAATAAATCCTGCCAAACCAGCTTGATTTCCTTCTTTGACAGGGTAACTGGTTTGGACTTCAGCAAGGCTTTTGACACAGTCCCTCATGACATTCTGATAAGTGAGTTGGAGAAATGCGGGCTCGGCAGAACTACCATTAAGGGGTACATAATTGGTAAAACAACCGCAAACAATGAATAGCTATTAATGGAATGATGTCAGATTGGAAGGAGGTTTCGAGTGGGGTTCCACAGGATCTGTTCTTGGTCTGATGTTGTTTAAACACCTTTATTAATGACTTGGATGTCGGAATAAAGAGCATGCTGATCAAATTTGTAGTGACACAAAGCTAGGGGGAGAGTTGCAAATGCATTGGAGGATAGAGCTAAAATTCAAAAGGATCTTGATAAATTGGAGAACTGGACTCTGGACAACAAAATGAAATTCAACAAAGACAAATGTGAGGTGCTACCCTTAGGGAAGACAAACCAAATGCACAAATACTGAATGGGGGATACCTGGCTTGGCAGCAGCACTGCTGAAAAGGATCTGGGAATTGCAGTGGATCACAACCTCAATAAGAGTTAATAGTGTGATGCTGTTGCAAAAAATGCAAAGGCAATTTTAGGTTGCATTAACAGAGGCACAGCATGCAAGTCCTGGGAGGTGATACTACCGCTCTACTCGGTGCTGGTGAGGCCTCAGCTGGAGTACTGTGTCCAGTTTTGGTCATCAATTTATAGAAAGGATGTAGAGAAACTGGAAAGGATCCAGAGGTGAGCAAAGGCTGAAGGAACTGGGTATGTTTAGTTTAGAAAAGAGGTGATTAAGGGGGGACATGATATCGATCTTCAAATACTCAAAAGGCTGCCATAAAAAAAGATGGAGAAAAGTTGTTTTCTCTTGCTACACAGAGGGCAGGACAAGAGGCAATGGGTTCAAACTACAGCATAGCAAATTTAGATTAAATCTCAGGGGAAGACTTTTTAATTGTAAGAACAGTAGGACAATGGAACAGACTGGCTAGGGAGGTCATAGAAGCTCCTTCGCTGGAGGTATTCAAAAGAGAGGCTGGAGCCATCTGTCTTGGATGGGTTAGACCCAACAAATCCTGCACCTTGGCAGGGGGTTAGGCTAGATGACACTTGCAGTCCCTTCTAACCCTATGGTTCTGATTCTACACCACAAACCCAACAGTTCTCCAGGAGGTACTGTGGGTTCTAGAAGTACTCACATTCCAAATGGTACCCAATTCTTTTGCTCAACATAACCAGAGTCATCTTTAGTCAGACAACAGGGACCTGACAACCTCTCAGGAGTAGAGCAAGTAATTTATAACTTAGATGAATTTAAACTCCTTTCATTCATAGATCTGCTGACAGACTGCACTTCTCATATTTATTCATTATTCATAAAATTTCTGCTAATTATTTGTCTACATGCAACTTGTGAATATTTAATGCTCAAAATGTGAACTTTTTCACTGGACACAGTTCACGATATGTTTCTGTTATCTGATTTGATGTGCACAGTTCTTAAGAGCAGGTTTCCATTGCAGAGCTGCTTTGTAACAGTCACTTAAAATTTATCTTGGTCCTGTGAACAGACTCATACATTAGACAGCTTGTGGAAAACTCACACAAGAGGAGCATGAATGCAGTCAGAGCTCATTAACAATCTGAATGAATATTCACAATTTTATTTTTTAAGCAGCAGTCTCCTGGGTTCAATTCTGGTTCAGCCATCCATCACCTCATCCTCAGAACTGCAACCTCACCTACAAAGAGTTCACTCAGATATCTGCTCTCTAACACTGGGCTTGCTTGGAAGGTGTCAGGCATCGGAAATATTAATTTAACCTTCCAGTCCTTTATCATAAGGAGGTTCCAGGGCATCTCCAAGAGAAAGATGACTGACCAAAGAGACAGCAACACATTACTCAGAAGCAATAGGACACAACTACAGATAGTTATGCCCTCTACTGAGGGAAACAATTCACTTCTGACTAAATAAAATGAGAAGTCAAATGCTCGTAAGTCAGGCTTCTATTGATTTTTATGGAATCATGTTACATTACAGTGCCTGCCTAATCACTTGCAATAACCTAGGGGATGTGGTGGAGACAAAACTGTACAGTACAGTCACTTACATTTTATAGCATGTCCCTAAAAAGGCAGAGCAAGTACAGCTGGCAGCGGTGGTGCTCCTGTGGAGAAAGTGCCATTGAGGGCGGTCAAGGAGAGAAAGGCAAGATAAGTAAGAGAGTTTGGAGCTGCAGTGAGAACTCAGTGCCATCCCTGTGCTCATTCTCCCACTGTACTGGTGTAGATACACGGAATCCTGTGCCTGGATTAAAATGTAACATCTTCCCCCAGGCCGGCACTTACGCTGGACAGCAGCAGGATGAGGGGCTCAGTTAAGCAAGAAAAAGTTTGCAGAAGGGATATAAACCCTCCTGCTTCCAAGTATCTGCCAGGGTTAAGAAGGAGCTTTCCCCCTGGGCAGGTGGTGCCATAACTTGTACTGTTCCCTGAAGCATCCAGTACTGGCCGTTCACGGAGGCAGGGTACTGGGTTAGCTAGATCATTAATTTGACCTCATACAGCAAATCCTCAGTGAATTGTCCCAAAGACCCAGTCAATGGGACTCCTTGTGTTAAAGAAGCTTTGCTGGACTGGACCCAGACTACTGGCATTAAGTACTGTAGATAGAGGCTGCTGTCCCATGTCTCATGGGACCATAATGTCACCAAACAAGTCGATCAATAAAACAACCCCTTAAGACAAACAAATGAGCTGAACATTCAGAAAAGGGAGTCGTCACCTGTTTAGATTTAGAAGAATGAAGCAATCACTAGAGACAAGAATAATTTTTACTAGCCAGCCATTTGTCAATATCGATTCCACTCATGAGAAAGGAAGAGCTTCCCTGGCTAGACGGGGGATGATTTATACTCCTGTCCCTTTGCTGAGTAGTAGAAGGTTTTGGTGGCTGGCAGGCCAGTTGCTCACTGGGGGAGAAATCGATGATGTAGAGCCAGGTATTGTCTTAGTATGTTTGGTTTATTCCCCAAATGTCTGTCTCCCTACTGCCTGATACAGAGGTGGTCGCAAATGGTGCAAAGGCAGAAGAAACCTCAAGTCAGGCATCACTGCCCTGTTCCCAGAAGCAACTGTCCTGCCTCTGTCTCTCAAGTCAATCTTTTCTTCCTGCACCAGCCCCCGAACTGGTCACCTAGGAAACATTCCTAGCCCAAAATGCTTTACTGGGGCCACTTGGCCTTCAGAGGTAAGTCTGGGTATCAAGCCCCTCATTCCCCCCCCCCCCCCATTGTGCAGCTACTGTGCTGTTCAAAGGAACCTCAGCGCTTTACTGCTAGAGTGCCTTAGCCCACACAACTTCCTTAACAAGGGGGTGTGTGCTCAGAGATCAACCATCCCCAGTGGGCAAACCACTGGCACCTTTCACCACCACCACCAGAGCTTTTCCATCTAGGTCAGTAGGCTAGGTTATTTGATGGTTACTTCCTCCCTCTTTTTTATTATGACAGGCCGCAGAATAAAGGAATGGCCATTCCTACCCTCACTTTCAAATAGCTCCCAAAGTCAAGGCTCAGCAATTTCCAATGGTACTTCTCCTAAATGAGCTCTAGACGAAGTTTGCTCGGATTATATAAAAAGTGAAAGGCTTTATGGTTCAGGACATAGAGATTCCCTGAAAAAAGGAACTGCATCCTAGTATGACTACAAGAAACTTTACTCTTTTGCAAACCTTCCTTTAATGTCACAGTCACTTCCAGATTAATGGCAGCCTGCTGCTTCTTTACCAATAATAAATAAATAAATAAATACGTACATACATATCACCTAATTCTTATGCCTGCTCTCACATGTTTACAAGCTATTTACCAAAATAACAAATCGACTCTCTCAGAATCTGGAAGAGCAGCAGCTGAGAGAGCAGGCAGGCTTTCGAAGGAATTTCAGCACATCGCTCAAAAGGAATACAAATTCTCTTTACGAGTTGCCCTCGTCGACTATAAAAAAAGCATTTAACAGAGTAGAGATCAATGCAGTGCTGAAAGCTTTTGCAGAGCAGGGCATCGACACAAACTATATCAAACTACTAAAGGAAGCAAACTGACTGCACTACAGATATAACTCTATTCGATACTCTCCTTCACATCCTAGTAAAAAAAAAAAAAAAAGGTGTGAAACAAGGAGACAGGGTTTCACCGAAACTCTTCATAGCCTGCCTCGAAATGGTAACGAGGTGAATGAACTGGAAGGGTGGTATCAGTGTCAACGGTGAGCATTTAAACCACCTCAGATTTGTGGATGATATCATGTTGATTGAAGAAAACACTATCCAACTACAGAAAATGCTGTGAGAACTCAACACAAAAAAGTGGTCAAGTCACACAAAAAATAAACTGCTCTAAACGAAATTTGTGTGGTCTGATGCCTTGCCAAAAGCCCAAATAATAGTCAAGGGAGAACAAATAGAAGAAGAAGTTGAACAATGTGTCTGTTTGGACCAAGAAATTAACATGCGTCACGATCAGGAAGGCAAACTCTCGCGAAGAAAGAAAGCTAGTTGGCGTGCATTCAAGTCTATCAAGGATGTCCTCCACAGAAAAATCAACAAGGCAACACGCACCAACCTCTTCAACTCTCATAGCAGGGTTGCCAGGCTGCAGCATTCCCTTTGCATCAAACATGAGGTTGGATAAATGCTAAGTTACCAACCTCCGCCTGAGTGAACCGCTGAGGAACCCAGCCAGGAGCAACTGACTGAGGAAGGGCCATTGCAAACAGCTTTGAAACATTCCCATTTCAAAAGGGGTGAGGAGTCAAGCTCCCGCTGTGCAGAACTCTGGTTTCGGAGAGCCCACAATAGCCAAAGCCAAGGAATCTGGCAGAGAGAGAACAGACCCGACACTTATACTTCTAGGCCATGACCCCTTCCAGAGGCCTAAAGCACGAAATAAGAACCAATCCCCATTTCCTAGGAAGTGTAACGTCACCCTTATTTTACAAAGGACTGAGGACAGAAAAGTTAAAAATATGACTTGTGCTAAGGCCCACAACAAGTCAGCAATGGAGCTGGGAATCTAAAAGTCCTCATTTCCCTGTCCCATGCTTTAACCACTAGATCATGCTCCCTCCTAGGGCAGGAAATAGAATCCCAGAGTCCTTGGTCCTCTTCCAACCACTAGGTGCCATTCCCTCCTCAGAAAGGGACCACGATAGATTTGAGATAACAAAGGACCAAAGACTCTTGGAGAATTCTAAAAGCTGGTGCTTTGGTTACTTTTCAAACTGGAGCTTACCAAAGCCTTCATTTTCATCTGCCAGGTTTTTCCATCACAGAAAGCAGCTGCTCTCAGTAACAAGATTTCAAAGATCGCTCAGGAGAAACACATTCCTGTGAGGCAGTCCCAAGGGCCTGTGGAAAAGTGGATCAATTTAGGTAAATGAGGAACAAGAATTCTCCAGCATCACCTGTGCACCTGAGTCTAACTGGGCTGCAGCTGCTGACTGCACTGAAGTTTAAAAAACAAACAAACAAAAAAACCCCACCCTGTCTCTTTCCTGCTTCTACTGGCAAAGAGCAGGGACTTAACCACTAATTAGGCATTTCCTCCACTAAATTCCCACACTGTTCCTCATTCCCACTTTTCCCCTCTCGGATTTGTAAGGCGCTCCAGAGATTCTTTGCTTTTCAACAATCCTGGAGACAAACTCACTTTTATTAAAGTCCTGGGTTTTTTTTTAAAGGAAGTGGATCAGTATGAGTAAAGCAGGTGTGTGCGCATGTGTATGCCAGTGCCTGTGGTACTCCTGGGGGAATTCAGTGCCAAGAAACTAAAAATTCTGTGCACAATATTTTAAAATGCTTCATATTTTATTTGTCAAAATAACACAATATAACCATGCCATTTCAATTATTTTGGTAAGTTATTTCAAAATGCCTGTCAGTAATTATGTCTGTAACAATACAGATAACAAAAAAGGTTCAGGAAATGTTTTGACAAATAGATTCCTTATGAGGGATATTAATAAAGAATTTTGAGTAATAATTCATTTAAGCTACAATACAGAAACTTATTTCCCGCACCCCTCAGAAGTAGTGTAAAGGCTTGGGGGAGTCCGCGGTAATGGAGTGGCTGATAGAGAGGGAAGTAATTGCTGGAAAGTTGCCTGGAAGTGATCCTGGAGGATTGTTGGATGTGGGTGGGAGAAGTATGGAACAGATGGGGGGTGGGGGGGCGGGGATTGTTAGGGAGTTGGGGAGCCTCCCACATGCAGACCCTGACTGACCCCCTAGCCTCTCCCACTCAGTCAGGAACATTTGCCCCTGTCCCCATATGTCCCTGCACCCCACCCAGCCACCCTCCTCCCCCTGTCCCCATGTGGCTCTGCACCTCCTCTCCCTATACCCATGTGTTCCTGCATCCCCACTCCCATTCAGCCCCTGGCTCAATGCTGTCACTCCACTAGCCCCTGTGCCCCCACCACAGTCTGTTCCCCTCACTAGCCCTTCTGAACCCCAGCCTATGTGACCGCCCCAGCAGCCCCGTGTGCCCTGCTCTGTCCAACCCCCTCATATTCCGTGCCTTCTCACCTGGCCCTGTGGGCAGGGTGCTGTGAGGCAGGCAGCCTCTCCCCCTCTCCACGGCTGGCTGCTCCGGTGGTGAGGCAGCTGCCTTCTCTTTTGGCACCACATCAGCCCTTAGTGGGCAAAAGGTGTAGTTGCAACTCCTCCCTGGCAGAATCTATTATTCTGCAGAGAAAAAAAAATCTGTGGGGCACATGAATTCTGTGCTTGTGCAGTGGCGCAGAATTCCCCCGGGAGTAACATGGGCACATGTGTGCTCCTGTTAGAGGCTGCGTTTCTGGGTGACAGCTGGCACTATGCATTCTGTGTTATGGAAGGCGCTAAGCAAGCTTCAAGTTTCAGAACACATGACACAAGTGGAGTCACATTTTCTTTGTTCCCTGCCACCAGGTGAAGTCGGGCCGGGACCCGTTGGCTTCACCCCGCACCAGCAGCAAGCTGCGCTCTGAGAGGTTTACAGAAAACCACTACCCAGGCGTGGGGAGTTCGGGTTTCGTAATACCAAGATGGCAGCAGCACTCAGCATGCCAGATACCGAACAGGTGACATGTTCCCTGCCTCACAGAGCTTCACAGCTAAACAATGACCCACGAGAACACCACAAAGAGGAGGAAGAGGGGATATGGGGGGTGGGGTGGGGTGGGAAGTGTCCTTTAGTTCTTATGCACATGACTTGGTACAAAGAACACATTTCCAGTCCCATCCCTAAAGTCTCCTTCCGGGGCAAGCTGCCCCCTCACTCCACACATCCCATCCTCTGCACTATCTAGCTGATCTCTGTCCTCATCCACATGGTCACTCCAAGCCAGTCATCCTCAACCTCTCACAGTAGCCAGCCTCTTCCCTTAGCCCAGCTCCCCCTCCCCCCCACATTGCTCCTGATGGGAGAGGCTCTGACGACTCCCAAGGTTGTTTCCGTCTTTCCCCAGCACCCAGCCAAGCTGCCTGAACAACAGACTTGTTGGCTGCGCTTCTTGGGCTGGGACAGTCTGACCCTTCACCCCATGAAGAAGTTGTTCCATGGTCCAAAGAGAGATTTCACAAGACCTGGGCTGGGCTCTTCCTCTCTTCCCTCCTAGTCTCCAGTGGGCAGGGAGCGCTGGCTGGGTTGAGCTAAGAGCTGGCAAAGATACCAGCAGCACTGGAGGATGAGTCCTGTCAATATTGCCAAAATTTGGATAGTGACAAGACCAGTGTCCTCTTCCCACTCTGCTCTGCTGCTGCACCTCAATGGAACTGCCACCTAAAGCAAGATAGTGCAGCCGGGCAGGAACCAGATATTTCAGTCTCTTTCCAATTTTTAATCCTTTCAAAACAAAAACAAAACAAATAGAAATTTCATGCACAACAAAATTCTGAAAACGTTTTGTTTCAAGTTACTGGAAATATTTCACTGAGAAAACCATATTTAGTTCCAATTTCATCCTTTTAAACTTTTTAAAAGGTTCATATAGATTTAAAACAAAATAATTTCGTTCAGAGCAGTAGTTTTGAAATGAAAAATCAAAATGTTCTATTGCAAGAATGTTGAAATGGGATGTTTCAACATTATTGAAACACTTCATTTAGTTTTTTTCTCTAAATTAACTTTCATTAAAAACATAAGAACGACCATAATGGGTCAGACCAAAGGTCCATCTAGCCTAGTCTCCTGTCTTCCGACAGGGGCCAGTGCCAGGTGCCCCGGGGGAATGAATAGAACAGTGAATCATGAAGTGATCCGTTCCCTGTCGCCCACTCCCAGCTTCTGGCAAATCCTGAAATTGTCACTTTTAATAAATGTTTTGAATCTCAGAAAATGGCATTTTTCTTAAAAGAACCTATTCAGAGAAACAATTTCTGACCAGCCATTCAGGGATAAGTCCGCTGGTGCCAGCTGTGGTGGTGAAGTGAACACCTGTCCATCAGTAACACTGTTCTGGTCATTAGCTACCAGCCTGGAGCCCGTCTGAACTGGCCGCCTAAGAATGAATGGCCAGGGCACAGACTGGCTGTTTAGCCCTCCGTAGCCTGGGCAGCAGTGCTGGGTCCAGGATTTCCATCCCTACAGATTGGAATTTGGGATTTTTTTACTTTGATTTATGAACTGTGTCTGGTTACAGTGCACCCTAAAAAGCAATACCACGTTAATTTCCAGAGGAACACTGCAGTCCTGCTATCTGAGTACAGGCAGAACCAGCTGACAAGGAGTCTTGCAAATACATTTTAACCTATGTGAAAGCTGGAGCATAATCCCCTCTGCTTTTAGCCCATCTCTGAGATGCAGCTAATGCTGCATGTGGCAGTGTGCAAAAGGCTTTAGCATTCCAAACAGCCTCATTATGACACAGATGTAAAGCTCAGGAACAGCTTAAACATAAAATGGGAAATGTTTTCCTTGGTGCAAGCCAAAAGACCCTAGACAGCAAAGCAGACAGCGGTAGCCCCAGTACACATTTGTCTGGTCTGGTCCCTAATTAGATTTTACTGTCCTAGCCTAAATGGATAGGCATTAACTAACTCCTGAACCAAGGTGCAATTAGTTGGGCATAAAAGAACACTGAAGGGATACTAATTACATTCTAAGAGATGAATGGAATTGAGTCAGAGAAGCAGAAAATTACCTTTGTGGGAAATCAGCTTAATAGTTTAAACTGAAGCAGCAGCAGCTGCATGGACACCACTGAGATTCAGTGCTATCTCCCCACCTCCTTATATTTATTGGCTACAAAAGCCATAAGCCTGCATCTAGGCAGAGCCAGGGCAACAGCAAGGGCTGCAACAGATGTTGCATCTTGCTGGCGTGTCACACTGCAGCCACCTCTCATTAGTGGGCACGTCATCATTCTGGCATCTTACCAGCATAGCTCACAGGCAGTCAGGTTCTAGCCACACCGCAGACTGTTTGCTAAAGCGGGGATTTCCCACCTATGCATAGGGAACCCCATGCAATTGTCTCTGTTCAGGTGCCCAGGATATGAGGAGATACGAAACACATTTCTCAGCACTGAAAGAAAAGTCCTGCAAACCCGTATCTGCACCTGTTTGTGAGAGACTGTTCTGGCCCTGAATTAATAAAAATGAAAGTTGTTTTTTCTGCACATAGAACAGAGGACTCACCCATTGGCGTGTCCCTCATGATTAGGCATGGAATTCCAGGCTCTTTTCCCATTTAATGCCCCTGCCAACTGCTGGTTCAGCCCTGCTGTGGTCTCTCCTTCCCTAACGTGGCCCTCTGGCAGTGTCATGATTGGTTTCCAGCCCTTCCAGAGTCACGAAGTCATTTACCAGGTCCAATGGAAATATAAAGTCAACTGAATCTTCAGCCCCAATTGGGCCCAGCTGCCTGCTCCTTTGTCTTACAGGCGAGCCTCACCTATGTCCTCACCTCTGTCAGGCTCCATACCTCAGTCCGCCCCATAGCCTAGGACTGGCACTGTGCTCAACCTTCCCAAGATTTCATCCAGCCTGCTCTCCCTCAGAGGTTTCTGATCTTCCTGCAGCCTTGAGGCTCAGCTTAGGAGCAAACCATCTGCTCCTCTGCCCTTCCTACCTTCTATCAGGCCCCTTCCCAGACAAAAGGCACTCTCTACGCCAGCAGTTCTCAAACTGTGCATCAGGATCCCAAAGTGAGTAGCAACCTTGTTTTATTGGGGTCGCGAGGGCTGGCTTAGACTTGCTGGGGCCTGGGGCTGAAGCCCGAGCCCCACTGCCCAGGGCCAAAGCCGAAGCCCGAGGGCTTCAGCCCTGGGCAACAGGGCTCAGGTTACAGGCTCCCTGCCTGGGGCTGAAGCCCTTGGGCTTCAGCTTTGGCTCCCTCACCCTCAGGCTTTGGAGCCCCATCCAGGGCAGTGGGGCTCGGGCAGGCTCAGGTTTCAGTCTCCACCTCCTGGGGGTCGTGTAGTAATTTTTGTTGTCCAAAGGGGGTCATGGTGCAATGAGGTTTGAGAACCCCTGGTCTACACCCTCACGCTTGGGTCTCCTCCTCCTAGCTGACCTCTAGTTTCGCCTCTTGTAAGCCCATCCCCTTCACCTGGCCACACCCTTCCCAGGTATAATCGGTGAGGTTACCAGCACTCTCACGTTTCTTTAACCCTTTTGGTGTCAATACGGGGCCTTCACCCATCACGTGCAGGCAGAAAGCAGTTCTCCAGGAATGCTGATAATATTTTTGTATGTGACAGAGTCACAAAAAATTGGTATCTCTGCCTCCAAAGCTGTATTTGAAATGCTAATATTTCTCTCTTCATTAAGTTTGCAAAAATACTTATGGGGTGGGGAAAAAAGGGGGTGAATTTTCACTGCTCATATCTGTGGGCATCTACTTAGCTCAGGTGTTTTCTCATTCCTCCTCATTGCCATCACCTGAAGTATAAACCCAGGTGAGATTGTTGCAGGCCTACGGTTTCACTGGAAAACACAGTCAAAAAATGCTGGCTTGTGTGCATGCAAAGTTAAAGGAGAAAGTTTTTTTCTTTAAACTTTGTGCCACTGAAACAAAAGCCTGAAGAGGCCAATTCCTAACCGCTTGTGGTAACGACAGCTTCTTTTGACGTCTACTGGAAAGAAGAGAGTTCCGGGCTTTTACTGACCTCATTCACGACTTTGCATTTGAATCAGGAAGCTTTGCAGCCCTCTTTCCACTAGCAGCAAAACCGAAAGCACAAGAAAGACTCTGAACTCTTGCTCTTCTGGAGCAGGAATGAAACTGCAAAGGGGTTGGGGGGAGGATACCTTTAGGAAGGTCAGGTTCCCCGTTCAGACTCATATCGCTGTGGAGATCCCAATCTGGGAAGTTTTCCCATTTACTCTATTTCTGCTGGTTATTTCTTGGTACAAGCACTGAACCAAGAGCTTTGATTTGTGTAAATCCATTTGATTTCAATGGAACCAAGCCAAATTTGGCCTTTTATGCCTTAAAAGACGCTACCTACCAGCTGCTTTTTCTGGTTGAGCCATACCCATTCCAGCAGCTCACAGGCCATTCACAGATATGTTAACACCCCAAGTCTCTAATACAGATAATTGCACAGTCTCTCTCTTCCCCTGGAAGTGATTGTAGTTCAAACCTGCACTTGGATATCGACTCTTTACCACTCTGTCACTAAGACTATCAGGGTCTGCTAATAATCTGTTTCACACTGGATCTGTATGTTGTTCTTTGCAGGGCTTGCTGGGTTTCCATATCATGAGCACAGAATAGCTTTAATCTCAACAGGTACCACTGCTTTCCTGAATGAGTCTCATTGGTCATTTGGGCTTCTTGTATGTATCCGGATGAAGTGAGCTGTAGCTCACGAAAGCTTATGCTCAAATAAATTGGTTAGTCTCTAAGGTGCCACAAATACTCCTTTTCTTTTTGCGAATACAGACTAACATGGCTGCTACTCTGAAACTTGTATGACTGAGTTATTCCAGCCAAAGCCACAGGCATGAAACCAGAGCCACCAGCTAGTGCAGTCGACACTCACCAGTACTTCAGCCAGCTGGATCCTGAGCAGGCTCTCCTTCCTTCTCCAGATGCTCAGTATCAGCCACATGGCTGGGCTCTTGCGGAAACAGCCCTTTGCGATGGGTGCTGGAACTAGGAGTGCTGGGGGCACCCCCTGGCTTGAAGTGGTTTCCATCATACACAGGATTGAGTTTGGTTCCGTGGCTCTCAGCACCCCCCCGTACGCAGTGTTCCAGCACCGCTGCCCTTTGCCGAAGATTAAATGGCTCAGCTGGCCACACAGCAAAACCGATGATATTTTTTATGGCAAGGAACAGAGGAAGTGAGCTGGTTCCAGGAGGTAAAAATAGGCTATGACAGCAGGGCCCAGTGGGGAAGAGCTCAGGAGGCCGGGGTTCGTGCCGTGGCTTACATGGCCTTGGGCAAGACTCCGCATCTCTCTGTGCCCCGCCCCTCAGCTGACACAATCTGGAGAGCGACACTTCCTCCTCTCGTTCAAAACCATGGAGACTGGTGGGAAGTGCTACATAATTCGTATCATGCAGAGCGTAAACCAGGGTTCTGTGTTCTTATTCCCCTCTACTCAAGGTGTAGACAGAGTGCCCCTCACCACAGGAGCTCGGATTACGAGTCCAGGCTTAGGTGGTGCAAAAGACTCAAGTGCTACCCCCCTTCCTTATATACAGCTGCTCTGCAAGGACTGGGCTGACAATAAAAGAAAAAGGCATCAGAGGGGGCTCTGTCTGCTATCAGTATTGGGGAAGTGCATTTTAACAGCAGAATGCATATAGGACAGGCTGTCCTCATTGCAGTTATTTACAGCAGCCCTTTTAATTAGCTGTGCACTGCTAAATAGCATGTGCTTGTAATGCAATGCCCAAGGCATTAGGCACACAACTGCTGTTAACACCATGGGAAATACACTGCTAAAGCCTGATCAAATTGACATTCTATCCTTTTCTGTAGTATAGATTCAAATCCATGGGACACTAATTTTCCACGTTTAGGTCACTGCTGGCTAAAAGCCAGCCGGTGCCAGGCAAGGGGATGGAGACAGGGATATGAAATTTTATCTTAGATCTCTGGTTTTAATTTGATTCACGGTGATCTCAGCAAGCATCTAGGTTCTTATGCCATGCCCATCACCATGGAATCTGCATGCTCACCATTGTAATGCCTTCTCCAGTGGGACCTCAGTCCAGACCAATAACCACTCTCCACTGATGGCACCCTTCTTGGCAGTGTGAGCAGAGGGCTTTGGGGATACAGACAGGGCTTCATGCTACAGCGATGGAAGTCTGACAGCTGCTCAGCACTAGGTTTGATTTACAGACACACATTAACATGAAGATCAGCTAGAATGACAGTCAGCTAAGGACAATGTGCACAGAAACATACCCCACAGAGCACACCGCCTGGCCACCCCTTCAGCTGGAGACCTGCGTTGTGCTCTGAAAGTCCAACAAATGCAAGCTCGACCAGACCAATGAAGCGTGCATGGTGGAGAGAATTGTGAAGAACCTGCATCCAGGGATCGTCATTACAAACTCCCCGGCTGACCGCGGCTCCCGGGATGGAGCAGAAGGGGCGAGATGCGCTCTCAATCAGCCACGACTGAAAGCATGGAAGGAGTCACAGACCAAAGTCAGCACTTTGAACCACACCCAGAATTAACTGGAAACTAGGGCAGCCTCCATAGCACAAGTGTCACCTGCTCCCTGTTTGCTTTGTGTAACAACATCCCTGGCTGGGACACTGCAGGGACCTGGAAGCAGGAGCTTCTGGTGCTTGAGCTAAAGGAGGTGGCAGATGACTCGTAAACCTCTATATGTGGCCTAGCCAACAGAGGGAGCCAGACAATGACCCACATGATGTCAGTATAGCTTACAGCTACTGCAGGAGGTGAAGCTTGAGTGACCTCGAAGGGCAGCCCCACATGGAGGGCACTGCAGTGACCCAACCTGGAGGTGACAAGGGCAAAGAGGAGAGAGGGAAGCGAGAAAGAACATCACTGCCAAGTGCAGATAAAGACCACTCTGAGCGGCTGCTACTAACGACAGATCCAGGAGCGGCCCACAAGATGGCTCTACGGCAACCCCCATTAATGGCAAGGCATCCCTCTCTCTGGGAACATTCCTTTATCTCCTCTGCAGTCCATTCATGCCCCAAGTCAACTCCATCACATTCCTATTTGCATAAACCTTCTTGTATTAACAGCAATGGCAGAACAGTTGGACATGAAAAACCCACCTCAGAAGCAGCAAAATCAACAGAGGAACAAGGTTTCTGGTCCTCCTTGAGTGAGCATTACGTCCCTGGCGATGGGAGCATTATAAATTCTTAATGTACATAGCCAGCCTGAGTTTTAGTCAAGCAAGCTTTCATCTAGTCACTGGGAGAGTGTAGAGACCCCACTACTTAAGTGTGCTGAACAAGGGGCAGAGACAGTGCTATCGGCATTGCGGTAATTCTGCTAGAATGTCCACAGGGCTTAGGTACCTCGGAGACAGAAGGAGACAGGCTCAGTTTTAAGATTTGTTGTGATGAGGGTCTGCCCAGCATACAATCATCTCCTCTGACGCTGAGGCACACATGCAGGGCTCTAGGACATTTGTGGAATTAAATGTAAAAATAGAAACTAAGCTAGGCCTTCTCTGTAAAGGCTGATCCCAATCTCCTGGAATGGAATTGAATTCTATACAGTAGCCTTTGTCAGAGGCAGCACGGGGGTCATTACTTAGTCCTCCAGGAAGAAAACAGATATTTCAGGTCAAGCAGAAACTACATACTGCATAAAAATCATAAAGCACATCCCGGGAGGTGAGGAGGGAGGGAAAAGAAGAGGAATTTTAAAGATGATTTAAGAAGGAAATCCTACAAGCACCCTTAAGGCAGATATGTCCGAGTGTGTGTTTTCTAGAACTTTTCATCTAAACCACAGAAGTGCAAATCTTAAGTCTTTCTTTTAACAACAGTTCACAAATACCTTGACTATCCCCTTTTGATTATTTTTGGAATCCTTCCAGAATTCTACTTAGCCCTTAAGTATTCTCTAACCATTTAGCAATATTCAAAAAGACTAAAATGCTGTGTTCACACTTTCCCAGCAAACTTCCTGATATTAGCTCTTAGCACCTTCCTGGCTGATAATTGCTTGCAAAAATGGCAGCTAATTCTTCACAAATGAAAATCTCCTGATTAAGACTCATTTAGAGATCACAGGCAAGAAGAGATCCAGTGTCATCAAGTTTCCTTCATAGGGAGTTTCTGCCAAACAAACCCAAATCCTCAAAGGTTTGCCGCTACTTAACTGTGCTGCCACTTAGCCATCCAACCTACCAGCTGACCATCTAGCCATTTTTTCCCCAAGCATTGCACATGTCCTATGGATCAGCCATGAAATACCTGGATAGCAGAAGAATCCCCTGAGCTACAGCGCACCAGGAGTATGCTGTGGGGACAGGAATTCCAAAGCAAACTGCAGTGCCTACTGGGTGTATTCAGCACTGGGAATGCTCTGACTAGGGATCTTTTCTGTGTGATTTGTTACAGGAGCGCTCTGTATCTGTACATACATAAACAGCTAACCTGCCACTAGATGGCTCTCAAGAATATAGAGCACAGTGCCTGGGGTTTGTAGGACCAGTAAAACGCATGGTTGATGTGCACTGCAAATAGCTTCCTCCGGTTGCTATTTATACCAGCTCTTACTGGGGTTTTCAAGTCAGAGACATGGCAGAGGGAGACACCACAACACTTTCCTTTTTATCATCCTGTTGGGTTGGTCACAGCTGGAGCCATCAGGACCATTCCTGTGTCTCGTACTGCAGAAGAGTTATACGTTGCCTGCAGGCACAACTCTAATCAGACACCATAGGTAAAATCTCGGCCCTATTGAATCACCCCATAACTTCACAGGGGATTGTGCCTACCCTTCTCCCACCTTTTACGATCTACGACATCCCCATCAGCACAGCAGCTCTTCATCCAGGGCCATTCCAACTCTCAACCCTTGGTTCCAGCACTCCAAGGCCTCCTTTGAGGAAGGGGTGTAAGAAGCAATGAGGTCGTTAGCACTCAGAACAGTTCTGCTCCCTCTTGGACCTGCCAAATGCAGGACTGGATTTCCCCATGCAGAATAGAAGTGGGAGGCAGAAGCTGTGCAATCCAACCTGCCTCTCATGTCGTGCTCCTGGGCTAGACCGCGCGGGAACAATGCTGCTTTAATGCATGCTGTCACATGCAGCAGATTACAGGCATCAGCAGCAGTTGTCCCCAGGAAGGCAGCACATTGTACAGTATGGTTTTCTTGGGCGTATGTTGGTACAGTAATTAACAATCCGCTTTGCTTGACTCCATCTCTAAGAGGCTACTAGGGTCCGACAGATGGGATTTGGAGCAAAGCATGTTACCCAGCTGGAAATGCTTCCTAGAGAAGACATGAGTGAGGTTGGCCTCTCTCCTTTTCATGCACAGACTTCACCCTGTGCAGAGCTCTCAGCCCAGTTCTCCAGCCTGGGGGAGAGGTCCCTGTTTCTAGGGTTTTGGCAATTAGGAATTACATTTAAACGCAGTTACCAGAGTTGGGAATTTCTCAGGACTTTGGAAGAGGGTTTGAGATACAAGCCCTAGCTTTGCACTCTTCTCTGCATTCAGACAGACACAATCTTTATGTTCATATTAAAGCCTCTGACTGATTTGTGCTTATGTGAGACGCGCATAGTATTTGTTAGGTTTCAGAGTAGCAGCCGTGTTAGTCTGTATCTGCAAAAAGAAAAGGAA
Organism: Chelonia mydas; assembly: GCF_015237465.2. Classification (NCBI taxonomy): domain Eukaryota; kingdom Metazoa; phylum Chordata; order Testudines; family Cheloniidae; genus Chelonia; species Chelonia mydas. The sequence continues at coordinate 1,777,776 of NC_051261.2, forward strand.
TACTTGTGGCACCTTACAGACTAAAATTTATTTGAGCATAAGCTTTCGTGAGCTACAGCTCACTTCATCGGATGCAAACTAACAAATAAAAAGAATTTATAAAGCAATCCAGGAGGTGGTGATCTCCTTGGCACTGCTGCCACTTGTTACCTAGCTGCATGAGACCAGGAGCAGCTGCAGTTCTGATGTTTGCTCCAGCCCTGATTCACATGCTGGTTTTATTTATGGGATGCATTATTTACTGCTTTGACATGCCGCTAATTTAAAAATCAGATTTATCAGCAAAGCACACTGCTTCCTTGCCATGCTAGGGAGCAACTTGTTCAGCAGAATGTTTCCAGAGCACGAATGCTGAATAGGCAGATTCTATCCCAGTCCATCACTATTTGGCATTGAAATCAGACTAAGTATAGATTGTACCTGAGTCAGAATAGGCGAGGCTGCACTAGTGCAAAATCAGGTTTGTGAACTGACTAGAAGGGGACCTGCACTGCTCACCCCCTCTGCTCCTACACTGGGTCTGAAGGAAATTCTCATTAAAAAGATCAAATGTGACTTTTGGAGAAGAGTAGCCTGTCTGCTCAGTCAGACCCCCTCTGCCCGTTGTTAACTGGGAATGTCCGGGACAGCTACCTGCCTGGGGTGGCTAGCCCCTCCTCATACCACTGTGGCTATGCTCCACCTTTAGTGTGCTAACTTGATCACAGCTAGTGCGGACATGTCTCCTTGAGCTGGGAATGCCAGCTCCCAGTGTAGACATGCCCACAGTCAGTGGGAGCTTTGCCCCAACCCTGGCAGGGGAAGGGTTGATCACAAGCTCCCACATTCTCCTGTTCCTTTCTGGGCTTGCAAGCCCAGGAGAATGTACCATCTTTGCACTAGTGCTCATCACAGGTGGAGAGAAACAGAGGTTTTTAATATTCTTGGCATCTCCTCAGTGGCTTTATGTGATGTGGACACTTTTTGCCAAGGTCTGAATATGAACTCCCTTCTCAGCGCCAGCTGTGGTGGGATGGAGTGACGTAATGGGGCCATGCCCACCAGCTGCTTTTGCTGCTTAGTCAGTATCCAGGGAATTCAGTCCACCCCTTTCACCAGCACCCACTGCACTGCTCTGCCCCCTACAACACACACGTGTTGTTTAATCCATTTTTTTCCAAGGCAGGAAATGCAGAAGGGAAGAGGGAGAACCTTGAAAAGTCAGAGAAATACTCCTCTGCAGAGACTCCAGGGGAACAGGACACTCTCCAGCAGGTTCAGTTATATTCCTCCCTCCTGAGGCTCCGTGGCACTAGGGTGACAAGAGTCTGTACATAAATAAGTACATGGACTTGATTTCTGCTGCTCTTGGAATGGAAGATTCATGACCCAGGATACAGAGTTACACCAAAGAGAGGGGTTCTAATAAACTGGAAGAAATAAAGCTTCGTTTGCACCATCTCAGAGAAGTATCACTCAGACTGGAGCGTCCAAGTATGGTAACTCACATTTATCTGAGGAGTCCTAGCAAAGGCAGCGGGAAGGCTTAGATGTGTGAGGTTTATGACTTAGGAGGGATTTTCCTAACATAGGAACCAATTCCACATTAACACAGCATAGGCCTTGAATATTCAGGCACCAGCATGCTGCAAAAGCATCAACAGATGTTCTAGCACATCAGTGCACAGAAATTTGAAAATATGGTTACTGACTCCTCCTGTTCTTGTCTGGATTCCAGTAGTGCCTGCAAGCCCCATGTGTGACCAGGGACCCCTGGGGCTAGCAACGTACACACGTGGACTACGAGACAGGCCCTGCCCCAAAGTGTTTACAGCTTCAACAGGTAAACCAGGCAAAGGGCAGGCGGGAAAACCGAAGCAGAGAGAGGGGACATGACTTGCCCAAGGTCACCCACCAGGTCAGTGGCAGAACTGAACCCAGGTCTCCTGAGTCCCGCTTCAGTGCCCCTTCCATTAGGGCATGCTGCCTCCTGTGTGCCCTAAAGGAAACCAAATGACCCATCTACAGAACAGTGAACCGAGTTTGGGAGGAGTTTACAACGTGGTTAAAGTCCATTACGGGGAAAGATTGCATGCTAACAATTGATAGCTATGTTAACGTGCTGGACGTAGATTCCCCCTTCCCCATTACAAAGGAGAGCTTGTCACCAGGCCCTATGGCTCCTTTGCTATGACCACAGAGTGTAACAGATCTCCCCAGCCTCTATCTGTGTGCATGTGTAGGGGGTGGGGGGGCAACAGTTAATATTTCCCCGCTAGGACCTAAACTGTGCCCTCTGTCCCCAGTGGCCGTGATGACAGGACCCCCCACACAGAGGGTTTCTATGCACAGCCGCCATCAACTCTGAGGAAAGAGAGGGATGAGCAGTGGGAAGGTGAGCTCCCCATTAACCACAGCAATTGTCTATTAAGAGAGGGAAGACAGACATTAATGATGCACCTGGATGACGTCAGACAGTTGTGCAGAAAGCTGTAGCAGGGAGTTATTTATATACATCCATGTCACATAGGTAGGGCCCTACCAAATTCACGGCCATGAAAAACACGTCATGGATGGTGAAATCTGGTCTTGTGTGTGCTTTTACCCTGTACTATACAGATTTCATGGGGGAGACCAGCATTTCTCAAATTGGGGGTCCTGACCCAAAAGGGAGTTGCCTGGGGGGGTCACAAGGTTATTTTAGGGGGGGATCCACGATATTGCCACCCTTACTTCTACGCTGCCTACAGAGCTGGGCGGCCAGAGCACGGTGGCTGTTAGCCCAGCACCCAGTTCTGAAGGCAGTGGCCCAGCAGCAGTGCAGAAGGAAGGGTGGCAATGCCCTACCAGGCCACCCTTCTTCTGCGCTGCTGCCTTCAGAGCTGGGCGGTTGGAGAGCGGCAGCTGCTGACCGAGGGCCCAGCTCTGCAGGCAGCAGCGCAGAAGGAAGGGTGGCGATTACCATCCCAGGCCACCCTTCCTTCTGCGCTGCTGCTGGCAGTGCTCTGCCTTCAGAGCTGGGCTCCCGGCCAGCAGCTGCCGCTCTCCCGTTGTCCAGCTCCGAAGGCAGCGCCATGGCCAGCAGCAGCGCAGAAGGAAGGGTGGCCGTACCGCAACTCCCCCGACAATAACCTTGCAACCTCCCCCCACAACTCGTTAGGGGTCAGGACCCCTACTATTACAACACTGTAAATTTTCAGATTTAAATAGCTGAAATCATTACATTTATCTTATGTCCGTGAAATTGACCAAAATGGACCATGAATTTGGTAGGGCCCTAGACATAGCCTTCCCCCATCACCAAGATTCATCTGTTCCCATCTTCCTTATCTATCCCCCTAACACACAGGACCAGTCCAGAGTCGGACAATTCCCATTTAACAGTAGGTGGTTCCCCTGCCCCCACCTCACATGACAACCTGTCAGCAAACACTTCAGAAACTGCTAATATGTTTCCTGTACTTAATGCGTTATCAGTAGATACAACATCCTTCAACTGAACAGCCCTGGAGGTATAGTCTTAGTGCCAAGAGGTTTTTAGTATGCAGCAGGGAGTGTCAGCCATTCTACAAAAGAGGCCACTCTGCATAAAGAGTTGAATGCAATCAGAGCTCATCAAGAGATATCCAAATCTATCTAGCAACTGGGGTGCCATCTCCCCTCTTCCTTTCCCCATCTGCTGACCCCCCCTCACCCCAATTCTTTTCTCATTCATACATGAATCCTTTTCACCGTTCATCTTTCTGGCTTAAAAATAGAAGCAGCATTATCAGATCAGAGCAGGATCCTTTCTTGCTGTGGTCCCCTTCTCTTCCCCAAAGATTTGCTGATTGCCTCCTTTCATGCTGCCATCTGCTATGTACCAGGCAGATGCATTCAAACACCAATAAAAGATAAAGGAGATAAAAAAATCTCCTTTAGGCAAACAAACAGCTGCTGGCTGACAAACCTGCAGCCTCCACTGAAGCCAAATGCTGGCGATGAGCATTGTCTGGAAAAGGAAAGTCGTCCAGCTTGGGTAACACTCCTGACCAACTCCAGGGAGAGCCAAAGGGAATGGCACCCACTGGGCAGGATGAGAGGAGCTGAACCCAAGACTGAGACCCCACCCACAAAGGGACAAGGTTTTAGCAACACATCACTCACTGCAGAGCAGTACCCAGCGTGAAGTAACTGAACCCATTTTCCTATACACCACTTGGAACGCGAGAATGCCTCCCCGTCCTCCCCATGCGTCCCTTTCCTATCCCTCTCCTCTTTGGTTTGGTCTAAGAAGAGTCTGGCTTAGCTGGCCAAGATAGCATATTTTGCAACAGTGCTCTAAGCCAGTACAAGTTTGCCAGGCTGTGGAGAGTCTGATCAGACCATGTGCTGGGCCTGTGTTTCTCCAGCAGCGAGGCTGCAAATGAGAGTGAACACCAGAGACAGAAGCTGCATTTTCTAGCTTTGCTGTCCCCCCTACCCCTTTTTGTGTGGGTTTGTCTTGTTCTTCGTTCTAGTAAAGGGCACTGGCCTTTAAGAAGAGCAGCAACAGTGACAGCTCCAGCCCATCTCAACCAACGTTTTCTCTTTCCCCAAAAGGACCATTCTTACCCTCTGAGAGACTGTCAAACAAGGGGGACTTCCCTTCTCAAGACTCCCTCCAGCTAGAGGGAAAGGGAACAGGGGATGTTCTTGTTAAAACAAAAGCCTAATTTAATACTTTACATTTCAAATGCTTTAACTTCTTCCTTCTTTTCGGTGTCTGTAACAGAAGGCTAAAGAGATACTAAGCAGGCCGAGGTCTCTGTATCCCAAACTCTGAACCTTGTTTAACACTGTTTAATGTTGGACAGTTACAGGGATACCTCTGACTCTTCAGGCCTTTATTCTAGCTATCTGAAACAATACAGGAAGACCCAGCTAGGTCCAGGCACACAGGGTTGAATTTCTAGCACTGGATGATGGACTGACGCATGCTGTACATGCTTGTATGCAGTTGGAGGCGACCATGTCAGGGACAGCCAGAGTTACTAGACCTACTGGCAAGTACCGGCCTGGCACCTGGCACTTCAGAACTAAACAAAAGCAGTGGGCATGGAGCAGATGCTCTATCCCAGTTGGTAAGCCACACCACGGACGAGCTCTTTCTGGCCAGCCGAGGCAGGACACTGCCCACAGCATGCTCCCACAGAACGGGCTGTCATTCGTTGCGCGTCCTGAACCTGAAGCCCAATGAACAGCCCCAGCAAGACTGGCTGTGGGGCGCCCTGCCTCCTTCATGTCTCTGCTCAGCGAGTGGCAAGCAGCTCTTGCTCCTGTCTGCACGCGGGTCTGTCACACCGGAAATGGTGCACATGGCTCAGGCGTGACCCTCACACCGAGGCAGCAGAAGCATTAGCCAGTCTCCTCACCCTGCTCGCCTTTCGCATCACAGCATGTGCTCGCTGACTAGGCAGAGCAGCTTGAACATGGGCACAGGGAAACGGGGCTGCTGAGTTCTGATCCCCGCCCTAGCACTGACTGCCTGTGACCTGGGCTTCATCACTGCCTCTCGCTGTGCCTCACATCCCCCACCTGACAGCAATGGCCCACCTCGCTGGGGTATAACTCCCCCCCATCTCGCCACACCTCCCTGAGGGGCAGGATGGAGCCTTTTACACTGTGATTAAAGTAGGGGCTGAAACAGGAGGGCAGATCCCACTGCACCAGGCCAGGAGGAGCTGGAGTTGGTGGGCATTTACTCACACCCAAGCCAAGGATGGGAGGAGCTGTGGGGGTGAAGCCTATGGCTTACCCTCCCCGTCATTTTAACCCCTGCTTTCAGGTCACATCCTCGGGGCTGTTACGGCTAAAATGGGCGCCCACCACAGCCAGTCTCCATCTCTCCCGGCGGGTGGCTGCAAAAGGCACTTTCCCGCTGGCTTGAACTGGCCTGTGCCTTGCACTGCAGCCTGCACACTCAGCCCCACATCCTCCCTGCCAACACAAGCAAGGGGCTTGGGTTAACGCTTCCTTACTTGAGAGAGGAATAAAACCCTCTTCTCCACAAGGCCCCTTGAATCAGCCCACACTGCAGCTCCATAAACCAGCAGCACTGGCCATGCTGTAGATACAACAGAGGCACAACAGAGCTTGTGCTCCCTTCCAACGTCCTTGAAATGGGTCTCATTAAAGGGTCTCTCACAGAGTCACCGTAGTGAGGCAATCAATGCCTCTCAGCAAGATGCCCAGCTCTGATTGCTAGCCTGCTAGTCATGCCCACCACCCAGTCTGCGTTAGCCTGAATGGACCTGAATGAAACCCCGACAATGGAGTCCTGACCTGTTCTAGCCTGAACATTTAAAATCTCTCTCTGCCAGGAGAGGGGGGGGGACTGCACGTCTGAAGAGAGTCGAGGAGGAGGTGAGAATCTGACACTGTCTTATTCTATTCCGCTCGTCGTCTGGAGTCTGCACAGCACGCCTGTGGGGGTTTATTTTCTTTTACATTTCAAAGAAAATGTCCAGGCTACAACAGTCTTCGGAGAGTTTTAGGCTAATTGTCACGGTTTTGCAAGCTAGCAGCCTTGGGAATGAGAAGAGAGAAGCCCCGGAGCACTGCAGTTATTTTCATTCCCACCTCTTTCCCCTTGTCCTCCTAGCCCTAAGACAGAGGCTTCTTGCTAGTGGGAATGCTCAAAGCACTTTAGACTCAAGGGCAGGCTGAGAACATTACTTCAACAGCTCCAAAGCCCTGGGGCACGATGGGAAGGCTGGCTGTGGAGTCTCCAGTAAGGGCTCGGTCCAGAGGTCTCACTCCCTCAGACTCGGGCTGCAGGCACGCTGGGCTAAGCCATGGAACTCTGCAGGAGGGACTGCTGAGGAACACAGGCTGCTATTACTGCATGCTGGCCTCAATACTCTCTGTACCCAGAGCATTATTTTGCCTGGAATCACATAGGCCATCCTCAAAAGGAAAGTAGGGTAGCTATCAATGTCCTTAAAGAAGGATGGGGAGCACAACACAGCCCCATGCCCACCAAAGGTCAAACAGCCACGTGTCACCAGCTCCTCCTCCTCAGCCAAAGGAAGCAGCAGTAGCCAACCTGCAGTGACCCGTAGCCCAGTTCCTGCTGGTCCTGTCCATATGGGTCTTATCGTTGCAGCTGGGAAGATTCCTTCTGCTAACAATGCCACCTCACTTGTCTTCTGCTAGCCTGAGATTTCTTGACCTGTACTCGGGTTGGGTGGGTGGAACCTGGGGTGATTTACCCTAGTAGCCTTTTCCAGACAATTGGTCATCATTCCTTACTGGCCAAGGTAAGCCTGGGGTCATCACATCCAAGACAGTCCATTCAGAATGGCTGCATTATTCATATTCAAGGTCACACTGATGCATCTAATTGCACTGAATCAAACTGAAAACTGAATGCCAAGTGCAATTTAAACTATTACTGTGAGTTCCTCTTGGCTAATTCACCTTCTTCAGCACTGATGAAGAAAAATAAATCACAATCATCATTCGATCCCAAGCAGAATCTAGTGCATTATGCAGAGGCAGGCACAGCAAGGGGGGTCAGTGTGAACAACTGCAGAGAGCAGTGACTGTTGGATGTACGCAAGGTGCAGCACCCACCCTTCCTCCCCAAGTAGCGATGTGATACCCCTCCCACCCACTGCAATACCACTCATAGTCAGGAGTGGACAATACATTGCTGTTCGTCAATTCCCTGCAATAACTCCCACCCTGTGCCGGGCACCTTCCAGGTCTGAGGGAAGGGATGGCACTGGCCCTGGGGAGCTCACAGTCAGAGACAGATAGAGGTCAGGGCAGAGAACAACACAAGGGGATTTACTCTAGAAGCCAGCAAGACTCACTCTGGGCAGCAAGTCAGTAGTGGGTCTGCAACAGAGACTTACAGGTACTCCAAGAAGGGGCCTTGTGGCAAGCTTAGGGAGGCCGTGCCACACTGTGCCTCACCTCACGAGTTACGGCTGGCATTGCAGCAGTGCCTAACAGCTCTGAATCAGGACCTTCCTGCACAAAACACACAATGCGACAGGCCCTGCCCTGGAGAGCTTCCATCTTTTCTAAACACCTGGAATGGCATCTCTGTCTCTGTTCATGGCAGATTGCCCCGCATGCTCGGGGCCGATGGAAACTTGCAAGGAGGAGGCCAACACAAGACAGGCTCCCTTTTTTTATACTGTGCTGTGGGGGAAGTGACCTTGGTTGCAAAGAGGCTTTGCTTCTCCCCCCTTTGGACTTTTACAGTCCCGGTTCATTTGTGGACTGGGTGGTTTTCTTCCTACTTGCTATCTCACTGGGGACATCTGGCCCCTTCTGTTTAGTTTCATAGATCCATAGGCCAGAAGGGACCATTGTGATTCCTGGGCTAAGAAACTCCCCCAGTGGATCTGTCAGTGAAACCCTTGATTAAAAATGACAATGATGATTCTCTCATTCTGAAAAGGTTATGACACCAGCCAGCCCAATTTGCTCACAGAAATGTGAGTCGCAGCTCCCAGCTCCCTTCTATCCAGCTGCTTTCCTGTAAAATACCACACTGAGAAAGCACCAGAAACTTTGGGTGCTGTGAGATGAAGGCAAGATCATGAAAAGAGGAGACCGATGGAAAGGGATTTTTATCTGTTCCTTCCCCCCAGCCCACCTCTTTTCTCCACTGTCTGAGCCGCTTCACTTTGTGTGTAATGGGAAGGAGATTTTATGATGTTTCCTTGGCATTCTAGGGCCTGTATCGATTTATTTATAATTGCATAAAGTCTGAATGGCATGATTCATGATCCCATAGTCTCTTCTGCACCAGATGGGAATTTCATAGAACTCCCATCACAACTTTAAAAAAAGTGTGCAATATGAATTGTTTAATGCATTAAGTGCCTGCAACAGAAACACGACCAAGGGCAGAACAAGCAAAGGCTGTGGTGGAATGGATCCACACATTGGCCTCTGAGTCCAAAACCATTCCTAGGCTCAGTGCCATCATTCACAGAACCCAGTTCTACAGCAACATCACTGCCATTGCTGGTGCCTTAGAAGGTCCATCTCAGATGGACAGATAATGTTTCTCCAGCTCTTGAGTTTACTGAAGAGAGCTGGAGCTCTTAAGAATTCCCTCAAGAGATCTCCAATCCCCCTACTTGAGCTGAAAAGCACACACAACAGGCTCTCTCCTAGCACACCAGCCCTTCCTCGGTTGTTTGAAGCCAGACCATGCTGGGAATATATACTTAACCTTCAGAGAATGGTTCCTCTTATTTTAGCTGACGGGTCTCAAGAAACCACATTGGGACCAACGGAGAGTCTTCAGGGCAGAAATGTGCTCAAAACCATATAGATGACCTTAATGACAACAGCAACAACCCAAACCCTTCTGAACATACAATTAAAGTTAGAGACCCTCTTCAGACTGACCCATTTGCATTCTAGCAGGAATTTGTATGGTGCTTGTCACAGTGGTTTGTAGGTGCCACTTTACACAGTCTGGACTGGGAACAATGAACCCCAAAGCAATAAATGAACAAAGAGCAAATTCACCATGACCCCAGCCTCCTGCACTAGAACCCAAAGGGCAGACATGGAGAAACATCAGCGATTTCAGAGTGCTTAGAGCTGAATCTAGGCAGGGAGTGGAGAGTCTTTCAATGCATTCTAGATATGGCAAGGTTTGGGCTAAGCCAGGTTTCCACTGGGGACTAATTCCAGAAGGAAAGGCCTCCTGCTGAGAGCACTCTAATCTGTCTCTCATCTCACGGTTTACAATGCCATGCCTTTCACCACCTGTCTAAACACCAGCAGCATGGTAACCATGTTCAGTACAATTTAAATGCATCAGCTCCGATAGCAAATATTTGCCTTTGCTGCATCCTTCACTGCCTGTGGCTGGCTAACAGATGCTATTACCCCAACCTGGGCTGGTCGTGGCTTGGTCATCTCTTGCAGGAGTCGTCCTTCCTGATGCAGAGCCAAATTCCCCAGCAGTGGGAAGACTGACAAACTGCCCAGAATCAGCAAGTCAGAGTCACCAACTTATTTGCCTCACCCCTCCCATGTGGTGCTCAGAGCAGAGGGACAGGCACATAACTCGCACTGTGCACACCCAGCCTGGTGTTTGGGGTACCCGCACTGAAGCCTGCTTCGCACTCAGAGCTGCTGCAGTGCGGGGAGTCCATGGCCAGAGGATTGGTTCTCTGGCTCTTGACCTGGATAAGCAGCAGTTTCACATTCTCCCAGAGCAGCATTTTATCATCAATAATAAAAGGCAATTTCCCCATATAGGGGCTGGAGATGTGTGTCCATTCATTCTCTTCAGCTGTTGCCAACAGGATGGGAAGGAACTTTAATAAGATGCGATTTGACAGTAACACGAAAAACAACAACATTAAGGAAAGAATAATGGCAAAGGCAGGTGTCAAAAACTTCCTGTTCTGTAACAGTGAGAGTGAAATCAGCTGTCAGGCTTAAGTAGTGAGTGAAGGGCAGCCAAAAGGAAAGGAAAGATCATGCAGGAAAGGCCAGGTACTACCAACTGCAAGGAAGAGAAGAGCACTTAGGATTCCTGTTCCCTCTAGCATGACAGCATTAGCAGCAGGAGACACTGCAGGAGAATTCCACTGTGCTCGGTGGAAATCTCTCCCTGACGTGTACTAACCCTGAAAAATCTTCCTATAAAACGTCCTTCACATCTCTAGTGCCTCGTCTCCAATGATCCAAAGGGATGTTCCAGTGATATACACGCAGTGCCACTGAAAGAGTCAGCTCTGGGGTAGACGAGTAGCAGTCAGACAGCACAAGCATCACATTGTGCAGGGAACAGGTGCTCTACGGCTTGGCCTCCTAGGCAAGTGTCACTACCTGGTGAGTAAGAGTGAACAGAGGAGCAGTGGAGCATGAAGCTGAGAGAGCTAATGCCTTGTTCACAGAAGGACTGGACATTTATATAGATCATACCAATATCCAGAGACTGAGTTGTAACTGTTAATGTTTAAAAACATTTTGGAAAAGCTGTAACACCTCATGCTTCCGGGGTTAAGAATCTGACTACTACGGATGAGGAGGATACCTTAATTCCACATCTCCCCACTCTACAGTTCGTGCACCTTCCTCTGGAGCATCTGGTGCTTTCACCATCTGAAACAGGCTACTGGGCTTGGGTCTGACCCAGTCTGGCTATCACGACATTCCTCTCACCTCTTCCAAATCCCTGGAGCAGAGCAGCCCTAAATTCTGAGCCTCTGGCCCATTGTCAATTTCAGCCAAGTAGACATTAGATCCTGTGCGACAGCATGTGGGAGGAGGGCAGCTTTTGCTGGTGTGTGTTTGAAGCACCACAGGTATTGGGGCCTCATTAGCCATTTCTTTGTATGCTGGGGTTCCTAATGGGTGTTGCTTGAAGCCATATGCCTAAGAAAGTCCAGCACTCAAGTTCCTGATCACTCTGCATCCCACCTTGCTACCAGCCAAGGCTGAAGGGACAGGGAAGCCATTATAGTTAAAAGAGCTTTAGCAGCAGTAGCATTTGCTACTAGACCAGTTGAATGAGTCAGCACTTCCCACCTGCTTCACTGGACCCTGGAAGGAGGGAGTGAGAAAGTGCGGGATGGAAGAAGAGGTCAGGGAGAGGTGTGATGTCAACTAAGACACAACTAAGGCCTTGAATCTGAGGTATCATCATAGCTGGTAATTACACATGGAACATGCTTCTCCTCCCACAGAATCTCTCTATAGATCAGATTATTGCTAAGTAAGTAAAATCCTTTTATTCACATCTGAATATCGGTGACATCACAGCAGAATTTTTGGAAACCTTCTTGACCCAATCTGTAGCTTCAAGCACTCAACAGCTGATCTCCCAGTGGCCCGCCACACATCATCTACCCATCTCCCTCACTGATCGTCCCCTACAATGACCTGCCACCATTCCTTCCATGATAATTTTCTCAAGAAAGTTATTTCCATCTCTATGCCTGATGTAACTAAAGCTTGTGCCTGTTGATTCCTGACAGCAGGGTCTGCTTCTCTCCAGTAGTATTTCTAACAAACATTTATTTACTTTTCCGATAAGCAAGCATCTTCACCAGCACTAAATCTCCAAAGCTTCAATTTGGTTCTTGCCAGCAGCATCAGTTTCCCATGATTCACATCTATGGATTGCTATGGAAAAAATTAAGTTTTTTACCAGTCAAATCTTTGTACGTTTTTGGAAGTCATGGTTTTTCCAGACTTTCATAAGGGAAGCCCTCATTGAGCAAGCCATCCCTTGTCTTCTACAAAGGGATCTCACTAAACTGAGTGACTGGCAATAAAATGGCAGATGAAACTCAGTGCTGATAAATGCAAAGTGATGCACATTGGAAAACATCATCCCAAATATACATATAAAATGATGGGGTCTAAACTAGCTGTTAGCACTTGAGAGAGATCTTGGAGTCATTGTGGACAGTTCTCTGAAAACATCCACTCGATGTGCAGCTGCCGTCAAAAAAGCAAACAGAATGTTGGGAATCATTAGGAAAGGGATAGATAAGACAGAAAATGTTGCCTCTCTATAAATCCATGGTACGCCCAGATCTGGAATACTGCGTGCAGATGTGGTCACCCCGTCTCAAAAAAGATATACTGGAATTGGAAAAGGATCAATAAAGCGCAACAGAAATGATTAGGGGCATGGAACAGCTTCCGTATGAGGAGAGTTTAATAAGACTGGGACTTTTCAGCTTGGAAAAAAGAGATGACCAAGGAGGGATATGATAGAGGTCTATAAAATCATGACGGGTCTGGAGAAAATAGATAAGGAAGTGTTATTGACTCCTTCTCATAACACAAGAACTAGGGGTCACCAAAAGAAATTACTAGGCAGCAGGTTTAAAACAAACAAAAGGAAGTATTTCTTCACACAACACACAGTCAAGCTGTGGAACTCCTTGCCAGAGGATGTTGTGAAAGCGAAGACTATAACAGGGTTCAAAAAAGAACTAGATAAGTTCATGGAGGATAGGTCCATCAGTGGCTATTAGCCAGGATGGGCACGTATGGTGTCCTGAGCCTCTGTTTGCCAGAAGCTGGGAATGGTCAACAGGGGATGGATCACTTTATGATTCCCTGTTCTGTTCATTCCCTCTGGGGCACCTGGTACTGGCCACTGTCGGAAGACAGGATACTGGGCTAGATGGACCTTTGGTCTGATCCAGTATAGCTGTTTTTATATTCTTAATTTCTTTGGAACAGTCTCATTGGTTTGATATGTATGATCCCAGATAATTTAAGAACAACTCATATCATACACTCTTTTTTTAAGTTTTGATGGGAGTTCTAGGAAATTCCCATCTGGTGCAGAAGAGACTATGGGATCATGAATCATGCCATTCAGACTTTATACAATTATAAAGAAATCAATACAGGCCCTAGAATGCCAAGGAAACATTGTGTGTAACGGGAAGGAGATTTTATAAAGTGAAGTGGCTCAGATAATGCAGAAAAGGGGTAGGCAGGGAGGAAGGAACAGAAAAAATTCCCTTCCCATCTCTCTCAGGACTTTCACTTCCATTACATAGGAAAGAACAGCAAGTTAGCCATATCTGGTTAGCCATTTGCAGGATGTAAGAGCAATGGGACATTCAGTGATGTTGGAAGACAACAGCAGTAAAATTGGTAAGAGGAATCAGACACAATGAACATGCGGAACTCTCTGCCACAAGGTATCACTGAGTCCAGGAGCTTGATAGGATTCTTTAAAAGAGTAGGCAGGTGTCAAGATTAGGAGAACATAGAATCATAGAACTGGAAGGGAACTTGAGAGGTCATCTAGTTCAGTCCTCTGCACTCGTGGCAGGATTAAGTATTGTCTACCATCCCTGACAGGTGTTTATCTAACTTGTTCTTAAAAATCTCCAATGATGGAGACTCCACAACCTCCCTGAGGCAATTTATTCTAGTGCTTAACCACTCTGGCAGTTAGGAATTTTTCCTAATGTCCAACCTAAGCCTCCTTTGCTGCAATTTAAGCCCATTGCTTCTTGTTCTAAACTCAGAGGTTAAGAAAAACATTTTTTCTTCTTCCTCCTTGTAACAACCTTTTACATACTTGAAAACTGTTATCATGTCCCCTCTCAGTCTTCTCTTTTCCAGACTAAACAAACCCAATTTTTTCAGTCTTCCCTCGTAGCTCATGTTTTCTAGACCTTTAATCATTTTTGTTGCTCTTCTCTGGACTCCCCAGTTTGTCCACATCCTTCCTGAAATGTGGCGCCCAGAACACAATACTCCAGTTGAGGCCTAATCAGCACCGAGTAGAGCAGAAGAATCACTTCTCGTGTCTTTCTTACAACACTCCTGCTAATACATCCCAGAAAGATGTTCGCTTTTTTTGCAACAGTGTTACACTGTTGACTCATATTTAGTTTGTGGTCCACAATGGCCCTCAGATCCCTTTCTGCAGTACTCCTTCCTAGGCAGTCATTGCCCATTTTGTATGTCACTTAAGAAAGGACAGAGTATATATGGGGATATAAACCTTCCCATCTCAGGGTATAATCCAAATACTGCCTGGACAGCGTTCGGAACTAACTTCTCCTATGGGCAAGGTTATTCTGTAATCATTCAATAGGGCGTTTTCTTGCACCTTCCTCTGAAGCATCCTGTACTGATCAGGGACAGGAGACTTGGCTACACAGACCAGGGGTCTGATTTCCTACGGCAGTTTTTAACATTTGGGGGTTTTGCACTTACACCTTAGTATCTGACTTGCTCTGTGCTCCAGGAACACTGCCTCTCTGCATTATCAAAATGCAGCAAGTTCGAGCACTCAGCAAGAAGCAGCCCATCATCCCTGAGTGACCTGGGGTTTCATAGCTTATGTGCAGTTGTACTGGGAGAGCTCCCTGAAGTTAACAGCTGAACATGCTGCAGGCTCCTTATGGAAGAGAGTGGCGATGGCATAGGAAAAGAGCCAGTATTTTCTAATACCTTTGGGAGTGATTTGCCAGAGGCCACAGGAAGCAGCAGCATAACCAGAGAATGGCACCTTCTATAGGATTTACAAGCCAAGGACAGGAATGCTGATGAGCTCTGCTCAGGGAGCTCTTTGTAGGTTCTCGTCTACAGGTGTGAATTTCATGCTGGCTTGACAGCCCTGGAGACTCTCCCAGCATAACCCCAACACAAAGCTCCCCCGCCACAAACTGCCCCATCAGGTGCCTCAGTAACCTTAAGCCAGCAACTCTGGTCTTTCTGCTGGAACTGTCAACAGTGCCAGCTAGTACATCAGTCTGAATGGCACTAAGGAGCTGAACTGAGACCCTCCACGCTGCAGAACAGCCATCCTCAAAGGGCAACAACTTTCAGGCATGGCCAGCCTGGTGACTAAGCAGCCCAATCTCTGAGCCATCCAGTCCAGCACTGGTAATGTTGTCTTGCATCCCAGCACCTTGCGGTGGAGTGGGGGAGGCCCTAGATACAGACATTTAAGGGAATGTGCACAGTTAGCACCACCTAATGCCAGAAGCGAGCGAAGTCAACGTGGCAGCGTGCCAGTGGCTAATGGATGCAGATCCCTCGGCCCGGCCATGAGAGTGGAGCAAGAGCCTTTGATCAATACCGAGCACTGGGAAACAGCATTTGGAAAGTGACCTTTCCATCTGGCCTTCCATCTGAGCAGATGCTGTTACTGTTAACGCCTCAGCTCACTCTGGCTGGGCTCAAGCCAATTAGACCCAACACAGGCTTGGAGGGCACTCTCTTTAACAAGATCACTTCATCTATAGAGGTTTGCATATTCCCCACCTTTAATTTGATCTGATGTCAATGATTCAATGTTGCTCACAAAAACCGTCGTGTTAATAATCATACTGTGGAGAAATCTATCACACAATCAGAGCGCTGAGCTCATCATCTGAGAGCACTACCCCCTTCACTGGAATGCAGATGAGCAGGCAGCCACCACACAAAGCACTACAAGGAACTCGACAGATAAGATCTCATTAAGATTCTATTGTCTCTCAAAATTTATAATTAAAAACCGAGGGCAAGTGACTGAGGCCCCAGCACTGACTAGATTTTTTTTTTTTTTTTTAAATACTATCAGCTGCATTTTATGAACCACTTTAGTGCGCAAACACCAGAGAAAAAGGATTCGGAGCCCTTGGGTAAGTACCCTGCCATGAAGAAATGCTGGAGTGTTTCTGCATGACATTAGCTCCTTTAAAATCCCTACACTAGGCTATTGTGGTAAAAATGCTTCCATCATCCGACTTCAGCAAATCCCCTTTTTTCCCAGTGAAGGTGCAGGAGCCCAGTTAGGGGCAATGTGGAAACCTAGCACCCTATAGAGAGACTCAGTTCTCCACCAGACAGGATTAGCTTTAGAGCAGCAACAGGGTTTTGAGACAGGTGATGGCAGTATACACAGTATGCACTGAGTGGGCTAAGGGCAGGTTGGAAGCTAATATGGGTCACTATAGGTCTAGTGGCTTTAAGGAAGCTTGTGGATAAGGAGGCAGGCGATACTGCTTCCCCACATCACCCGCTCCAGCACATCAGGACCACAGGCAGGTTTCTAAGTGGAGTAAGTGGGCAGTGGTGTCCCGTGGGGGGGGGGGGGGCTCCTGCAATTCTGGGCCCCCTCCTCATGATCTCACACAACAGCTCAGCATGACCTCACATGTACGAAGGATGCCATTGCAAGGCCTGGGCAGCACTGAGCAGGACAGAGCAGATGACACCCGACAGCCTGGATGGGCTGCAGGTACCGAGTGCCGTCACTGTGGGCGGGCAGAAACCATCCAAGCCAGAGACGCTTTGGTTAACATTTCATGTGCATCACTCTGCTCTTTTCACTGTGACTGCAACAGAAAGGTGCACAGCACACAGGGACAAGTGGTTATTGGACACGAGTGCAAGTATTTTAGAGCAGGGTGCTCCTTAGCAGTGAGGCGGCCGGAGAACTCAGCCTCAGGAGTGTAACAGGATTTAAGTAACCTGAGCACCTGTTGTGAGAAGCACACTGAGGTGCTGTCTAGAGATAACGTAGTGTCCCCAACACAATCGTGCCAACACAGAGGACAGCAGGTGAAAAAGGGGACAGTTCAGTGATCATGGATAAATGCACCCAGACAGGACAGACCAGTTACAAGCTGTTAGAAACAGGTCTTAGGAGCTCTGACAGCCTCCTCAGGCAGGGACCTGTGCCAAAGTAAAGGACGATATTAGCTCCCAGACACATGTTTACACAGCAGTGGTTTGCAGATAGCTAGACAAGAGAATCAGTTTCCAGGGCCCGTGAGTCAGATATTGGATCCCAGTGGGATTGGTAGGCTCATTCCTAGGCTGGGCACACATGTTCCACTTGAGTGTTTGCTATCACGTCAGGTTACGCTACAGCTTGTCGCCTTCATTTACTTTGCACCATGTTGAATTTAACATGAGTTACTCCAGCACTATGGCATCAGTTACATAACTCAATAATTAACATTTCAAGAGAGCACAGATTAAGGTTTCAGTCAGAGAGGCCCATTCAGTGAGCAACGCTGTCCCTGGGACTGGGGAAAGCCGACAGGAGAGCCCACAGTTATGCTGCATCCCTTCCAGGGGATCAGTCTGCCAGCCAAGACAAGCTAAACGAGGGTTCCAGCTGGAGACCTACTCCCTGATCTTTCAACAGAGGAACATCTTGGATGGAGGAGGAGTGACCTTGGCCTTTGGCCACTCACCTCACTGCTCACTCTAATTTCCTCTCTCCTTCATTCCGTGGACGACTCCTTCGGAGTAGTGCTATTGATCCTCTAACAGTTATTTTATTGAATAAAAGAAGGTGTTTCTTCCCTCCAGTTGCTTTTGGCTATACAATGCCAACAGCCACTGGTTTGACTTTTGCATAGCATGGCCCAGGCCTGGACAGAGCTGGGACCTCTGTCTTCCACGGAAGTGGCATACAAGGCCCTCTGGGATTGCACACTCACTGCTACTGTATATTCAGTGGCATGGGGCAGAACTTACTAGTTAGTGTCATTTTGAAACTCTCCAGTGAACTAACCGTAGCAGCGAGAAAATCTGCACCTCTCTGCAAAGAACGCAGTGAGGAGCCAATGCCTCAGGCCTGGAACATGTGGAGACCAGGGACTGCCTGCACAAAGGCTCCTTGCTCTGTGTAAGACAGAGGCTGTGCTAGGAGGCACTGCAACCCTGAGATGATGAGGAAAGTCTGTTGGTAAATGGTAGACGATGCAAAGCAGTTTGTTCAGATGTCTGAGCACAAGAGACGAGGAGGGAAATGCAATTCGTGCCTTTCCTGTATTTTATGACCAGGGTGAAAAACCAGGCAGAAGACAAGTTCCACTTACAAGGCCATCACAAGCCAAGGCTCTAAGGCCTAGAGATTATTTCATTGCCTGGAAGCAGAGGCTAGCAGGGAAATGTCCTCTGGAATTTGCCCAGGAGGGGCTGGGGTCTATCTGACCAAGGTTCTTGTCGGTCCCATTGCCATACACATCTCACACGTATAGCATTTACCCTTACAACCTCGGAGGGACTGGATAGCACTATGATCCCCATTTCACAGGTGAGGCACAGAGAGGTTAAGTGATTTCTCCAAGGTTTATGGTGGAGCAGGGAACTGAACCTGGATGTCCTGGTCCCAAGCTAGTGCCCTAACCAGCGGGATGCTGTTCTGAGAGCAACAGGGGATGGATCACTCGGTTACCTGTTCTGTTCATTCCTTCTGAAGCACCTGGCTCTGGCCACTGTCGGCAGACAGGACACTGGGCTAGATGGACCTTTGGTCTGACCCGGTCTGACCGTTCTTATGTTCTGTGCCATAGAGTTGGCTCAATTCCAAATGAAGGCACATTGGAAAATAAAGATTCTGCCTCACAGAGCGCAAGGCCAGAAGAGCCCGCTTCGGTCACCCTGTCCAACTCGCTGCCTAACACAGGCCAGAAAATTTCATCCAGAGAGTCCAGCAGCAAGGGAGTTATTCCTCTGCTACGCAAGTGAATACTGGAGCCCAGTAACTGTTTGGTGGTAAATAATGTAGGTGAGGAAACAAGGGGAGTTTGGATTTAAATCCTGTTTATGCTTCTCTCTCAGGTGCTTCTCTGGCTCCCAGGACTGCACACGCTGAATGCCTCATAATTGTTAACATACTTACCTACCCAGCACTGGGAGGCAGGGCAGTTCTGTCATCCCCACTATACAGCTGGAGGAGCGAGGTAGTGAGAGGCTAAGGGACGTACCCAAGATTGTTAAGGTGACTCTGCTAAGGGTTTGGGCTGGAGTTGGAAGCAACTCTCAAAAGGTTTTTTCCTGGATGTCTGCAGGGTACGAGCTAACAATTCACTCCTGAGAACAGCTCACATAGAGTTCTGCTGAGCGTGAACCTAGCTCCCGAGCCGGATTTGGTCTTGTCCCTATACCAGACCCTAAACCAGAGCTGATTGCCTCCTTTTCACTATTCCCCAGTGAATTTCTGCATAACCCTGGGCTAGGCTAACTTTTCCTGCAGGAGAAAGATTTCCACTAGCAGGAAAAGTTCGCCTAGCCCAGGGTTGTTTAAGATGTTAACACAAGTCCGAAATGTAGTCTATGAAATACAGCAAAGAGTTAAATGGCTCACATGACTGGCGAGACAAACAGGGCTTAATGAAATCTTTATTTGTAAAATATATTTTTTAATTTAAATGCAAATGGGGTGCTGCATTGTGTGCAGGTCACTCATGCCAACACGCTGCGCAATTAGCAAGGCTGCATCTCAGGAAGCCAAGACTACTAATGGGCCAGCACTTCCTGTGCATTTGTTTTAAGTTAATTAAATTTTTTTTTTCAAAAAGGGATGAGTCTTGCTTTGCAAAATACGCTCCTGACTCCACTGAGCGAAGCCTCCCCCAGCCAACAGTGGGGTCAGGGACAAACGCACAGCAGCCCATTAGATATTAATCGAGCAGGACACAATGATTTCTGTATCCTGGAAAGTCTTTTGGCAAGCCACCAATCACAGCCCAGTGGTCGATACAAGCTCCCAGCCTGGGTCCTGCAACAGTCAGTGCCAGATGAAATGTTATGGACAGTAAATCTGAGTAAGGCTCTGGGAGACTTTTCTAAATACTAGGATGAATTACATATAAGTCTTCTAAAGAGACATTAAACATAATGTGAAACTGCACCTTAAAAGTGATTAACAGGCCAGTTTAGCAGAGCAGTTATTCCTAGGGTTGCACATAAGTTATAGGCAAGTTAATAAAAACCCTTTTGTAGGAGATTTCATCTGAAGAAAATCTCTCTGTACCAAGAAAGATGAGTTGGAATTGGGTCATTATGATCCATGCCCTTCAGGGACGTGCTAGAACTTACAAAGCCTCAGATGGTGTTTAGCTCTTTTTCTTGCTGGTCCAACTCTGCTTTACTGCTGCCGCCATCATCTGCTGAAGGCACCTGGACCTTCCAGCAGCATGGGAAGCAGCGAGGAACTCATCAATAGCGGCCAAGCGGCTGCAGGAGCACTCTGCTCCCAGCCTGTCAAGCATGTGCCAACAAGCAGCTGCTGGAGTTCGAGCAAAGCAACTGAGGTAATGTATATTTACAGGAATGATCTGAGTCATTGGCAAAGGGTGGCAAGGGACTGACTCAGTGAACTGAAAAGAATGTGTTTATGGCTGTTGGAAATCACACAGCAGCTCATTTTAGTGCTACCATGAGGGCCTCAAAGCCAAAGGAAGTAATAAGGATTGTAAAATTACCGCATAAGCAAATACATCATCTTTATAATCTATGGCTGCCCCTCTGCTTCTTCTCCTAGACCAATTTGCTTGGGAAATTCACCTTGTCCTGAGACAGGCTGAGGAGGGAAGTTCTGCTGGGAATCTGAACATGCCACAGAGTCCACACCATCTCCTACGCTCCCATGACTTTAGAGCGCGAGGGAAGGATATTTGGGTCTCGTTCATAAATCTGACAGTTGTAATGGATGTGTGATGGATGAGATCTTGAAACGTTCTTGAGCGTCTCACATTAGAGAGAGAGAAACTCATCCACATGCAACAGAGCCAGGCTCTCCCTCTCCCTAGCCCAGACATATGCACTTTCTAGGGGGTTCACTGGGCTTCAATTTCTTTGCTAATCTTCTTCACCGGTGCAGAATCAAGCAATGAGCTCTGCTGAGCGGGGACATACTGCACCACACACATGATGAGCTGCTAGTCATATGCTGCCCAGTACCCCAGAAACCTCAGGGACACATCAGGTACATCCCAGGTTATGGGACCGAGTGGCTTAGGGGACTGCATACCGAACCCTCCCGCTGCTCCAGGACATCAACTCCATTCCAGCCTGGGTAGGGACTGGGTGGTGTTACCACCTCCAGGTTGGCTCCTGGCCTGTGTGGAGAAAACTGGTAGCCTCTAGCACCTGCCCACCTGGTAATACTGTCACTGACCTTGAGTGCCTCCTGCTGCTGCATGCAGTACGGTGGCCCTTGTCCCACTCCTGGTGCCCCCTGCAGGTTGACCACCTCGCTTGGTGGATCTTAAGTGACTCGGCCCTCTGGCTGGGTCACCCAGTCAAAATTAACCCCTTCCAGGGTAGCAAAAGGGTCAACAAAACCGTCTACCATCACCAGAGTCTTGAGCCCCAACTTTGTCTGCACTCCTTGGCTCAAGCTTCCAAAGCAGCCTTGTCCCCTTCTCAGGGCTTGGTTTAGGCTTGCCCCCCCTCTCCTGGTGTTTACACCACTTCATTGGTGGCGGGGGAGGGGGAACCTGGGCTCATCCACTACTCTGGGTTCCAACCCAAGGACCCTATGAACAGCAACCTCTTGCTGCTTCTTCCCTGGGCCTCTTCCCATCTGGCCCTTTATCTTCACCCTTAGCTCAGGGCTGAAATTCTTAGGGCCTCGCTTTTCTGCCTTATGCAGAAGCAGACAGAACCAAGCTCTGGTTGTCTCTTGAGTACCTGTGGCCAGAGAGGCTAGGTGAGGCAAGGCATGGCCTACCCTGTCCCACCCCTAATCTCTGGTGCCAGCTCAGAACGGTCTTGCTATCACCCAGCAGCTCCTTTCACCAGAGCCTGCTCGGCTCTCATTGGCTGCTTCCATAAGGCCTCTAGTCAGACCTGCAGGCCCCACCTCTGTTGCTCCTTTCCTGGGGTGAGATGTAATAGGACCATAGGGCTTCCATCAGGAGACACCCTGTCACCAGCCCCCTGTGGGCTGCCTCAGCAGGGAGCGCAATGACTGCCTAGCTTCTGGAGGCGGAACCCCGCTCCTGGGCAGGGCCAGGCACACTGATGGGGCAGAGTGGGCAAAAGCTGTATTTGTTCTGTAGCTAAAAATACAGAGAGGGCTTAGCTCTCAAGCCAGCAAATCCACCAAGTACTGAATTAACTGCCAAAGGCACAGGCTCACAGCTGGGAGCTTCATCTGCCCATGGAGATTTTCACATTCTGACTAAAAATCAGGTATGCCACACCTGTATTTTGTGCAGCATTCCTGCTTCAGTGACAGCTCCGCAGTGAGCTTCACCAGAGTCCAGTTGAGCCCATCTCTAGGCTGTGAGGAAGGGGATTAGTCTGTTCGCACCAAGCTGTTCCCTTCATTTACAAGGACACTTATCATGGCATAATCTACATATGTACTTGCTGTTTAAGGAGCTGCTTTAACTGGAATTCTACAGAGGCTGTTATTGCTTTGCAACAGGCACTTGCCGAACGGTAGTGGTCTTGTTCTAGAAGGGAATTAAATTGGGATTTTAGGGAGAAGAATGTAGGCAGAACAGCTCCTCAAAGGGCAAGAATTCCTCTGGTGTAATGATTTAACTATTTGGTAGGTTCTGCTTCATAGAATATCAGGGTTGGAAGGGACCTCAGGAGGTCATCTAGTCCAACCCCCTTCATGCTCCAGCAGCTGCTAAGATGGTCACTCGGACTGTCAAGGCCACAGATTCAGGGGAATTCACAGTAACATAGGATGAGTGAACAAGTGACACACCCACAGTTTCTCCCCCTGGGAGAGACGCAGAAGCAGCAGGCAAAGATTAGCATGGTGGTTCTCTGCAGGTGTTGATACTTGTGCTTCCCTGCCCACAGTATAAAAGCAGCAAACAAGTGGGAGAGCGGCGCACATGTATCACCTAGAGTGAAAGAGTTGAAGTAACTCACACCTTATCCAACAAGGGATCGTAAGGGCTCTGACCTAACAGAGCATCAGGCAGATGAAGCAACAAAGTCACAATATTACATAGGGGGCCACACAGAATCCCAGCTATTAGAGCATTTCACGCCACTAGCTACTGCAATTTGTCATTTAAATATTTCCCACAAAACACTTCTTAAAAGACAAACTACAAGAGAGAAGCCAGTGCAAAGACAAGGTGTCCCCCCCCGGGGCTGGGAAACACCGAGACAGAGGCTAACTCACCATCCTTCTGCTCTGCTGTTTCCTTCTCCTGCCCTGGGCAAGCATGCAGCAGACAGGCTCACCTTGTGGGTTACACACAGCTGTGATACTGGGCTAGGGGTCAGTCTGGAACTGTGAGAACATTGGTGCTGGGAAGGGACACACCAAGTCTGATGTATGCTGTGGACAGGAGAAACAATGACACATCACTCCCCTCCCTAATACAAACTCATGGAGCATTGCTAATTACAGAAAAGCAAAAGCCAGCTCAGAACTCCAGCTGCAGGTCACCAGCTCTGCTAGGCTTTGTAATTAAGCACGAAGACGCAGCACACATCAACCCAGGAACGTGCTTGCTAACAGACACTTCGTCGGCTCAGAACAAGCTTTCTAGACACAGTGCCATCACTCACCTAAACAGCCCCAGGCAATTTGCCTGCTCCCATCACCTGGGTTGCACCCTGCCTGCTGCCAACACCCATTAGCGTCTGTACTGGCAGATGGGTGCAGGCCAGTTTGACAATTCCTTGAACAAGGAAAAACAAAAAGCAACAAGTAGCCATTGGGATAGTCACACTCCACCACCATGGAGTCACTGTCTGGTTACAGGCCACATCATAACAGAGCGACCAGGTCTATGCATGCAGACTTCATTGGCCAGAGCATTGGAAGTCTCTGTGTATCCAGTGTCATTTAAAGTCACTATTCTGGGCCTCCCCAGTCCAGCACCACGTTCCCCTAATGCTACACAGCTGCCATCTGGCACCACTCCTGGTGGAATTCAGCCTGCAAATTCAGTGAATGCACCTCAATGCCTGCTGCTCAGAGCAGAACATGGCTGTTACCAGTTCAAAGCCTGCTCTTTATTCTCCATGGGGAAATCCCAAAAGAGAATACACTGACAGTGCTTGTATCCTGCTGTTCCACTGAGCAACAGCTACACCCTTTGCCAATGGGTTGCAGTGAAGCCACAGGATCCTGCTGACCCTGGGCCCAATAGGTTCCACAAAAATGCCCTGGTGCTTTAGTGCTGCCTGGGGAATGTGCTGGGCTTTGCTGTATGCTATTTGAGTGGCTTCTCTCCCTGCCTGCAATAACAGTGAGTGCCTCTTGGCTCAAGGGATCCTGAAGCAGCAGGGAAGCCCCGGTCCCTGGGGTGGAGAAGAGCAACCAGAAAAAGGAAGAGTAAATATTAGCCACTGGCACCAGAGCTAACCTTGACCCTGACAAGTAATGTCATGGAATCTTTAATATCCAAGTAGTTCAGAGAGGGCCTCATGCAGCAAACTGCTTAGAGCCCAGATTCTCAGCCCCATATACTCTGCTGGGATGCAGGCCTGCGTGTAGCTAGACAGATGCTGTGCCCACTAAATCATCCCACCCAGCTAAGTAATTCCCCTATGCTGACGGCCTGAGTCTCTGCAGTAAAATCTGCCAGCTGCTGCACATCTCTAGTGACTCAGCTATCTGGACTATTACTCACTAAGGGACAACTAACTTGCCCAGCACTCAGCTCAAAGAGCGGGGCCAGGTGCCGTGCAGATGTGCGTGGATGGGAGTGAAATACTGCAGAGATTGCTCCAGCCCAATGGCTGTGGAGCTGCTCTGAGTGTGGAGGACATAATGATGCACATGGGAATAGAGCTCAGCAGAGAAGGGCATGCAAACCCCTGCATCCTCCCCCTGGCCTGTGCAAAACAATTGCACCAGTTCTGGTGCAAAGTGGGGAAATCTGCTCCTATTGTGGTGGCCAGGTCTATCGAAATCCTACAAGTCCCGCTGTTGGGAGCACAGCAATGTGGTCTGCACATCAGGGCACAAGGAAGCTGCAGCCCTTCCTGTCCTCTGTGTTTGGGATTCTGCAGTATTTATCACTGGAGGAATTGCATTCTCTCTCTCTGCAGGACAAAGCGGCCATCTGCCTGTGAGATAAACCAAGCTGTGAAAATGTTATTGGCTAGAATGGAAAGCATGAGCCTCAGAGCCCTGCAGCAGTGTCAGCTCTGAGCAGAATGGAGAGAAGGCTGAGAAGAGAGCACTCTCTCCAGCACATACAGATCCACCACACTGACCTGTTAGTGCTCATCAATAAACATTTAGTTTAATCAACATACATCCCTTTATGGAGCAAATCAATAGTTGCTCATTGGGAAGAAAATGAGATAAACAGTAGCCTTAAAAGCATTTCTGTTCCCTGGTCTGGGTCCTGTGCTGCTGGACGAAATGAGACTTAAAAAATTAAGTACCTGGACTTTGAGCAGTTCTCTGTAACACTGTTTGATGTTCTCCCATTTCCGGGGCCTGTTGTGATTCTGCTCAGATGCAGAGAGGAAGAAACATTACAGCTTCAACAAAGAGCTAAGTTTCAACCACGGACTAAAAGGAGCAGCTGTGGTCTATGGACTGACTATTCTGGTGGGGCTCAGGACTCCTGGGTTCTAATCCTGACTTTGCCATGCCCTTGTTGTGATCTTGGGCAAATTCCTTACCCTCTCTCTCTCCTCATCTGTAAAATGGGCTAATGAAGTTCATCCACCAGGATAAAGCACCTTGGGAGTTACAGATGAAAAGTGCAAAGATATACGATGGATTCTGGTACCACTCAGCTTTGTGACAGCAGGGCATGGCTGTACCCTCTGTGTCAACTCCTCACAGATCCTTGCTGTCTCCTTTTGATATGCAGTGCAACCCATTCACACTGAGGAATCACAGGCACTCTGACCAGTTTCCAGCTCTTGCATATACACTTCCTGCCATCCCATTGCTCCACAAACTCCTATATATCCACTCAAACACAGACATATATGTACATGACAGATACAGTCAAAAATCAGGGAGCTTTCATGATGCTGCCATCTGGATTCAAACAGCTGCATGCTTTCCGGGGTGAGGAAATCTGGTCTCGCATATTTTGCAGCTCTTGCTTCAGGGTAGATGCCATAAAAATGAGGACTTTTGGTTCAATTTGTTCAGTACACTTTTGTCTAAGAACTGTAGTTTCATTCTGAAAAAGGATTGTGTCTCCCTCCCAGCTTCCCTGTCAGGATGGGCAGGAATGGTGTCCCTAGCCTCTATTTGCCAGAAGCTGGGAATGAGTGACAGGGGATGGATCACTTGGTGATTACCTGTTCTGTTCATTCCCTCTGGGGCACCTGGCATTGGTCACTGTCTGAAGACACGATACTGGGCTAGATGGACCACTGGTCTGACTCAGTAGGGCCGTTCTTATGTTCCCCTATGCGCAGAGTAATCGCGCTGGCCCATGGGGTTTTAGTGCACCTCCACAGCCCAGCGCGGTATGTAGAATCTCACAAAGATGCAAGAACAAATTCCCTCCCCAGGTGGCAGGGGCTGGATTCAGTCTTACTTCTTCTCTGCTTCCATTATACTTGCTTGTACCTTTTTTATGAAAGAGATGGCCTGAAGGACTTGGAAACCTGGACTGTTTTGGGTACAAAGGCAAAGCTGTCATCATAAAGAGAAGCAATTTCTCCTCCATTCTTCCAATAAGAATCATCACTAACTTGCAAGGATTCCACAGTCAGCAGCAGCAACTCCCTCCCACCCTCCAGCTACTGCTGAGAATAGGCTACATGCTGGTGAAGAGGGGGCAAAACCTTTACAGATGATTTGACTGAGACTGGGGGCACCTCCCCCAGTCTCACCTGCCCCACCAGGAGGCTGACAGCTGCAACATGCATTTCCCAAGGCAGGCTGAGGCTCAGAAGCATAAACTAAGGTTAGTGTCTGTTAGGTTGACCAGATAGCAAGTGTAAAAAATTAGGACTGGGAGTAATAGGTGCCTATATAAGAAAAAGCCCCCAAAATCGGGACTGTCCCTATAAAATCAGGACATCTGATCACCCTCGTGTCTGTAGAGAAATACGAGAGCTTATTCCCCTTTCCTCTGCATTACTACAGTTCCTCTAAGCCTCAGTCCTTTCCCCTCTTCCAGCTATTTCCTCCTTTGGAAATGCCCCGCTCAGTGTTAAACTGATTTTTCTTCCCACATTATTTTACTGCGGGGTGCTTGGCAAAGATGGAGCCCATGTAATGAACTGCCCCTCTGAATCATCTATCACAGTCAATTATTGCATTCCCAATGCTAATGTGCCATCTAGGGGTCATCCTGCATAGAACAAAGTCCCTTACCCATGGAGATGAGCTAAAGTCTCTCTGACAATTAATGTCCCAAAAATAAAGGCATGTGGTGGTCGAGGAGGAGGGTAGATAGAGGATTAATGAGCACTGTAGCTTCTACATTTAGAGAAGCTTCTGAAAGGAACCATATAGTGTTGTAGGGATAAATAAACTAGCAGCCAGAAATCAGGGAGAAGAGAAGGAGTTCTAATAAAAGATCCAATTGTTTTCAACCACTGGAGGAGACAGGAGCTGCAACAAAAATCCAAAAAATGAAATAAAGTCATTAACAAAACCCCAGGTGGATGCAACTGTTTTCCTCTCTTTGGTGGCCCAGTTTTTTAATCTCACCCACACCAGGCTGCCATGTTAATTTTAAAATATGCTTGTTTAACAGACTATTAACTATTCATGATCTTCTCTTCAATAATTTTTGGTTCTCTGTCACTACTTCAGGGGCTAACCATGATGAACAAGCAAGCTCCTAACTTGCTAGAGAAGCTACTATCAGAACACATTTTTTTCAGGCTTTCCGTACAAGTGTGCTAAGGTGGGGCTCTTCCCAACTGAACTTGGTTTACGAAGCGAGGAGCTTGGGGATACAACACTCAGTACAGGGAAGTTCTTCTAACAGTCGGGCAGTTCTACTCCAACTGGGACAGTGCAAAGTCAGCCAAGAGAAGTTAGAAATAAAGGCTTTGGAAATGGCACTGTGGGGACCACACTCAGAGCCAATGCCAAGTGTTGCTTTCTTCTGAGTATCTCAAAGCACTATCGGTCAAGCAAGTCTACCCATTTTTCAGACACAAACAGCAAGAGCATGTGAGGGACTGGCAGTCAGGTATAGAATCGGGAATCCCTACACCCCGGCCTCTGCTCTGACCTCTAGTGGTTTGTAGCAGAGGCCTGCCCCTCATCTGCAGCACAAAGCCGCACAAGTCCACAGAGGCAGGCAGGCACCAGAGCTAACAGCATTTATTTGCTCTGGGTTTGGGCCCCGTTCTGCTCTGCTTTTTCTTTCTCCATCAGCTTTGTACAGACCTATCCCAGTGCAGCCACCCTGATGTTTAGTTCCCTTCCCAATAGAAAGCTGTACCTTAGAGTCCCAATTAGTCCTATAGGCACCCCTGGGGACTGAATGAGGCGTACGTAAGTAGCAGAGCTCAGCGAAGCAATCACACAGAGAGCCTACCAGGTACACTACAAGCCTGCACAAAGCGACAAGGCAAGAGCAGTAGCTAGCTGATCGCCCTTCCACAGCTGCAAAGCCTCTTTCAACAGCTGGCAGCCAAGCTGGGCCTCCACGCGGGTCAGCTAGCGCTCCTGGAAAAGCACAGTGCAGAGCCCAGCATCTGGGTTTTACTCCTGCCACATTAGTCCCCTGGGTGACTCTGCTGCAGCAGCAGCAGCTGTGTGTGGGGGGGAGTGGCGGGGGGGGGGGGGTGGAGGAGGAAATAGAGGCCAAAGGTTCCCATATGTCACACTCCCACAACCAGTGACATGCCAAGTGACTAACACAGTCATGCACAACAACCACTGCTCTTCGCGACTAGGACTTTGCTTCTGCAAACTTCAATTGTAGGTCAGAGCAGACCTGCAGTAACTGGCAACACCCTGCTTTGGAGTAGGGGCTAGATTTGGGGGTGGGATTTTAGCACAAATGAGGGCAGATGAAGCTAGAGCCCAGCACAGAGCTGTGTCAAAGCAAGTGAACACAGAAAACGGCAGTGTACAAGATGGAGCACGGGGAAGGGGGTGGGGGGGAAAGGAGGACAGAATGGTTAAACATTCCTTACCAGAACAAGGGACAGTGCAAGAAGGAATATATTGAAATAAAATGGGTAAACTAAGCAAAGGAAAACAAAAACCTACCACAGTTCTCACAGAAAGGCTGGCACGGCTTTTTGGGAGATGTCCCATCTCCCCCTTCTGCAATGAACAGCTGGGGGCTTGCTCACATCACCAGTCGTAGGGACACCTGGCTACTAGGACCTGGAACGAGAACACCAGCTCATGTCAAATCAGTTGAGTTGCCAAAAGGAAACCATTTGTGGTCACTAGTGGGATATGCATGTCTGCAAAACAGCAGCCGAGTGGCTTGCACTCTACAGGTAGCCTAGACATGGCAGGTACCCTGAGCCTTGTGCACACACCCTCCCGCCCCAGGGTAATGCTGGGGGAGTTTCCTACTAGAAAAGGAGTTACAAAAAGATGACAAACAAAATGTTTTCTTCCTCCACTAAAAGCAATTTTAAAAAAACAGACTGAAAAGATAAATGGTCTGAAATTGAAAGTAATTCACTTTTCCAGATGGAAGGCAGGAGACAGGAACAAAGCTGGTAATTAAGAATCATCTGCTATGAATACTAAATGCCTGCCACAGCATGCACAAGGACACACAAGCCACGAGGCTGCAAATCTTCCAAAACCAGATCATTCTAGTTACATCAGATCAGACATTCTAGTTAGTGTCTGAATCTTGCTACTGGCACCTTGCTGCAGAATTCTCTTGGGACCTAGTATGAATAAGCCATTAGCTAGCCAGCTTCAGCTAGATCATCTCAAATACCTTTTCCTCCAGGAAGTCTTTCCACAGGACTGATACCATAAACACTAGGAAGAGTAAAAACTTCCCATGCATCAAGGGTTCTGCACATTCTCTTAGAAGAGATGGACTTTCAGTTTGACCAAGGACACTAACAACTGACAAGTAGCCCACGTATCTGTTTGGACACTTAGATCTAATCTGATTTTTAGCTATGATTTGCTAACAATACATTAGAGACTGTATAATCATGTAAGCAGTTGTACATATTATGAAATATATCAGACTAATTCCAGTTCAGTGTTTGACCTGTTCGTCCTTGCTATTTGAAAGGTTTATCTTGAGTGGTTATCCTTGGCCAAGCTCTGATGGCAAACATTAGTTGTGCTTATTGTATTGACTACTTTCTTGCGGCTTAGCAAGAAAACAAGCACCTTGAAAATGCCTGCATCACTGCTAGCCTAGAGTACATTCCTGTCCTCTTACCAGGGGAAAGACACAGCCCTGGTTTAGCTTCCACAGATGAGAATGGAAGACTGAAATACTGTAACAGACTATATTAAACGGGGTATGCGTAGGAGCTACCCCACTAGCAGGGCTTGCAATATACTACATCACTCCAGTGCAGAGGCTCTAGATGAGGGAGGGCTGCAATAGGATATTTGATAGAGTCCATGAATCCTTTTTCAACCCACTACACTAACTATATCCTGTGTTAGGAATACGTGAATCTTTGTGCCTTGATGCCAACAGGCTCTCTCTGTCTGATGGCCTGTGAGGCTGTCCCTACAGCATTCATGCTATGTTGCAGTTTTAATCTATGAGCACGAAGACTGCCACTTGCAGTCATTTCTTCCCAACCTATCCCCACATTCTTAGAGATGGAAGTGGATTAAACCACTCAGCTCCCTCTAATGCTGTGTAAGGCTGCAGAATCAATCAGCAACTGGCAGGATCAACACCTCATCTATTGAGGATATGGCTCCATCCCAATAGAGCAGCCAGCTGCCACTCTGCTACCATATATGGAATCCAGCTCCGGAACCAGGCTATGTCCCTTATCCAGGGACAGAAGGGATGAGAACCGCTGAGGACCCAACACCCTTCCCATTGTTCAAATCAAGAGTATACTCATGATGGTCTCTTATATATGAAGAAACATCCACCTTTCATAGTAAGAGAAGAATAAGTCCCTCTCCCCCCTTGACTGTCACTCATGTGGAAGGACCTAGTTTTGCTGCATTTTCTCTGGAAGATTTAAAAATAGTCTGTTTTTTGTGAATGTTGTGTGCCTGTATGCAATGGAAGCCACACCAGAGACTCACATAGTATGTAGTGTTTTATTGAATGAAGGTAAATTACAATAGACAAAAGTATGTTACACATGCTATACAAAATATACATTCTTATAAGTGAGAAAAATAGAGATACTAGGAAAGGGCAACAGTAAATGAGGGCAGATCTGTAGACAGTGCCTTAGATACACTCATTATTAGAGCTGCTTCACTTTGGCATTGATTGACAAAGATAGGTATGAATATGGGAAACAGAATAACTTCTGTTACTCTCTCCAAGTTAGACAGATCTCTTGGTAAACAGATGGGTGAATGTCTTAGCAAAACACAGGTAGCTGCATCATCCTGTTTCTAACTGTGTAATTTAGGAGCTGTTGCTCTTAAAACTGCAGTTGGAAACTTAGCCTGTTTTTCAGAATGCAGAAGTAGTACATTGGTAAGTAGCTTGCCCAATTAAAAGTCAAGGCTACGTACAACCAGCTTAACACCACTTTAAAGAGGCCACTGTTTATGCCAGGACACTACATAAATCTGTTCTGATGCAGGTAGCATAACTTACAAGCCTTAGATCTGATTCTGCACACCTTACAAGACAACACTGCCTTTGACTTCACCAGGTGTTCTGAATACCAGGGCAGATCAGGCTCCCTAACCTGTCACGCACACCAAGTTAGCATCAATGGGTTGCACAAGCAGAGAAGCTAATGCCATGTTGACTTGTGCTCCATACAAAATAGAAGGAGGGGGAAATAAATGTTTGCCAAATGGAAAGAGAAAAAAGCAGAGCAGAAATGAAGTGTTATATGTCTGCAGCCAAGAGATCATGGCTCTCAACATGCTGTGGACCAGCTACGCCACATTGACCTTTACCATGTATGACCAAATCAGGCAGGAAGCCTGGAATGATGCAAGCTTTCCATTGCAGCAATTTCATAGTTGGCACTTCTGATGTTAATTTAGGCTACTAGGGTATGTCTACAGACTTTTGGAGTGAGCCTCCCAGCCCAGCTCAACAGACTTGGGTTGCAGGGCTCATGCTAGTGCTCAAGAAGTAGCTGTACAGACAGCACTCTGAAGTCACAGCTTGGGCTCTGACGCTTACCCGCCCCCCACTGGCTTTAGGGCCTGAGCCGTAACTTCAAAGTGCTGTCTACACAGCTACTTTCAGAGAGCTAGCTTGAGTGTTGAGCTGGTTTGGGAGGCTCACTCCAAAATATTGTGGAGATGTACCCACAGACAACAGCAGGGTCCTTTGGCACAAAGGTAAGTTCAGGTCTTAAAATGAACAATATGCCTTCCTAGATGGAGTTCAGAGAGAAAACTTAGGGTCGTCCCCCCCTCCAATCAGGTACTTAAGAATTTCTCTTTGAGTTGTAGTGAGTGTTACATTTAATAACCCCAAAATATTGAGAACTTCAAAGCACCAAGCGACTAAAATGCCAGTGTTTAGTTCTACATTATTTGATCAAAATCAACTGACTCCCCTCCACAGTACAGCTGCTGGACTACCTTACGGTTTGCTTTAACAACTCTGGGATAAGTGCCACTGCTGAATCTTTGGTCCTTGTTTGCCTGGATCAGACCACAGGCCACGCCAGAGAAGGAAAGTAATGGATATTTTCAAATATGTTTGAGGAGCCTCACTTACCCTGTAGGTGAGCCGATCTCTGGCTCAAGTAAGTTCTAGCTGTGGTCTCAAAGAGGGATTCACCTGAAATGCCCCAAACCTTACAATCCCATCCAAGAAGCGAACAGCAGGAGAAGTCACTAGTTCTTGCAGAGTTCCACCTTTTGGTTTGATGCAGACTGCGTTTTTCTTTCTAAAATTGAGAGTCACAGTGCTGATTCTACTACTGATTAGTGGATTTTCTATAGACTGAGCAAAGGCATCAGTGATCAGGAGGAAAGCCCTGGGGATCTTATTTACTGGAGACAGCATACACCAGGAAGGATAGCACCACCAAATGCTTTAGCTATAAGCTCACTGTGTCCTTGAAGATGCAAAATTGATGAAAATAAAAAAAAACAACACTAAAATGAGCATCTCTATCTAGATAATTTACCAGAAAGTGACAGCTTTTTAGGCAGTGTAGGATGATGATATTTCCTTTGACGCTTATGAGATGTCATCTAGTGTTATTGGTGACGCTTCTCTGACTGTGCTGCTGGGGAGAAGACAACATACATCGAATGGTTCTGTTGCTAACACATCGCACAGGGAACCTCAGCGGGGAGGGGAACTGCTTTCCAAATCTAGGGAAAAAGATGGCTAGTAGTGGATTTAAATTTTAAGTTTACTGATTTTTCATAGATGAGTGCCTTACCCTTTAAATACCTAGGGTGAAATCCTGGCTTCATTAAAATCAATGCAAGTTTTTCAACTAACGTCCATGAGCCAGGATTTCACCTTCAATATTTTGACAGATGGGATCATTAGCTTTCAGAAGTGCATATTCACCACTGCTGAGGAACAGCTTACTAGAAAGCCCACATAATACAATACACCATGATACCCAACACTTTGCCATGGACATCCACTTCACAGTTTGTCCCCAGTAATCTAAATGTCTAAAATGAGGAGTACTTGACTGCTGCATATTCAGTACTCACCCTTTTGCAATGGATTGCGGATATTCAAATGTGTTAAGGGCTATTATAAAGAGGATGGTGATCAATTGTTCTCCATGTCAACTCATGGTAGGACAAACAGTAATGGGCTTAATCTGCAGCAAGGGAGATTTAGGTTAATTTTTGGGAGAAACTTTTTAGCTATAAGGGTAATTACAATCTAGAACAGGCTTCCAAGGGAGGATGGGGAATCCCCATCATTGGGGGTGTTTAAGAACTGGTTGAACACCTGTCAAGGATGGTCTAGGTTTACATGGTCCAGCCTCAGGGCAGGGGGCTGGACTTGATCTCGTGAGGTCCTTTACAGCCCTAGATTTTGTATGATTTTATGTCCAGCCCCACACATATGGGGAGTAGCTGGAGGTTTCTGGTATGGCCACCACCAATGATATGGCTGCATCTGTGATCAGAATTAGGCTTCGATGTTGACACCTCACTGAGATGAGAGGGGAAATTCACCCTTGATCTTTTTTTGCAGATTAAGGTCTTGTCTGCACTGGATATTTCAGCCATCTGTGACCAGCCACTCGTGCAAACACCTCCTCAAGACAGGAAAAAATGCTATAAGCCATGATTTGTACACCACTTTCAAGTAGGGAGAAAGTTGCACTGGTGCAAATAGTTGCCAAGTTGTCGGTCTACACTAAGCTGGTATTTGCATTGGTGCAGCTTAACTTTACGTGAAAGTGCATGACACTAGGTGCCTTTATTGGTGCAGCTAACTGATGGCTGGCCATTGCTGGCTGTAACCAGGGCAAGCTGGCCCTACAGGGAGACCTAGGGACCAGTAGCAGAGTAGCAGGTCATCCAGCCAGAGCTCTGCCATATATAGCATAGAAAGGCCTTTTTATGAGGACATTTTAGATCTTAGCAGAGGCTAAAGACAGTAGCTACTCAGAGCTCATTGATTTTTCACACCTAACACTACTTTCCCAGAGGACTATGAAGAAAAGTCATTTTGTATATTCGGGACATTGCCAAGGTATGTCACCATTTTAATCTTGTTTTGCTCGCTGCTTACAAGAACTCCTGCGAAAGTAGAGATTAGGCTTTGGTTTTTTACTTCAGGGTTTCTCTGAGGCTTCATGCTCCACGGAAAATGGAGGTAGTGTTTCATACAAAGAATTACAGAACTTTTCAAACAGATATACGTGGGTCAAACTTGGGGCCCAAGAATCCTGACCATGTAACGAAGAGGGAGCAGTTTACATGTATACTGTCAAGCCAGAGGCATACACAGCTGTATGTAAATCAATGCTATTCACTAGGGTCACAATTTCACTGACATGCCTACACATCCACTTCTTCCCAACATGAAAGGATAGATCTATCCCTGAAGAAACAAGCTTTCAGATCCACAAAACCAAATCAGAACAAATCTTTATGGTTTGATAGCCAGTGCTCAAGATTACAACAGGATGTTACAGTATTTTTGGCATAATAAAAAATATTTACATTACAGCCAACACATTTATGTGTGTCGTGTATACAAAATATTTATAAATGCAAATTTATTTACAACTATAGCAGCAGTTCTCAAACTGTGGGTCATGACCCCATTTTAATGAGACTTGCTGGGGCCCAAAGCCCAAGGGCTTCATCCCTGGGCAGTGGGATTAAGGTTACAGGCCTCCTGCCTGTGGCAAAGCCCTCAGGCTTTGGGTTTGGCCCCCCGGCCTGGGGCAGTGGGGTTTTGCCCCCCCTCTGGGTAGCAGGGCTTCAGTGGGCTCAGGTTTCGGTCCCCCCTCCTGGGGTCCTGTAGTAATTTGTTGTCAGAAGGTGGTCATGGTACAATGAAGTTTGAGAACCCCTAAACTTTACTCATAGGAGCACTACTTTACTCATAGGAGAAAAAAACAACCCTCCAAAGTTACCCGTCTGACACAATGATGCAACTCCTGCTAGCAGACTAAAGGAACAGAAAGCTGGCCAAGAGCTGTATGCTTGCAATTACTGGAGAATTCTATGGGGAGCATGAAGGGCAACATGAAACAGCTAAACCTTCTTGATAGAATTTTCAAAACAGACAGCCTGTGTTGATAGGACATCAGAATGCTCATGCCTTCCAATACTCTTGTAGTGGAGTTCACTTCATTCACCAAAATTGTCCAACCATAATATAATGCTGTGGATCCCCATCTTTCCAACACAAGTAAATCCAAGAGACAAAAGTTTGTGCCATCCTCCCACTCCTAGCTGAGAGAGTCTGTCTTGGTCCGCTCAGCTTATAATTGTAGACATGTATACAGCATCTTTGGGCAAGGGGTTAATCCTGAGGTAGAAAATACAAAGTCAGTTGACCTGAATTTGCTTCCAAAGCTTCACTTTGCTGTTTATGTGGCTTCACCAAATTCCTGAATGTTCTGAGTCCTGTTAAAATCAAAGTTATGTTCACGTAACCTGTGGCAAGGTCTGGGTGAAACAGCCTGTTCTCGGTCACCGTCAATGGCTCCCTCACTTCGGAGAGCTTGAGGGGCCTCCTCATGGACTGACTGCTGCTGCGGGAAGCGTGTGCGCGACAACCCTAGGTCTCTGTTTAGTCCCCACAAGGGTAGCTGAAAAGGTTCTGAGAGAGAAAAAAATGGATAGGCATTTGAGTTCATGATAAATGCACCAGAATTCTAAACAAGGATTCTTGAATCTCCATGTGATTTGGCAATATGACATTCTTAACAAGATTATTTTCTATTTAGCTTTGAGGGCACATTTTACTGGAAGCCTTCCCACTGTAGCAATCTGTTACTATAACCAGCTACAACATGTCTGCAAGTTTCTCCAAAGGTTCTCTGGAAGAATCACAAAAAACCTTGATTCTATTAAAATCGACAATGTATTTTTTTCCTCAGGTGCTTTGAAACATTAGGAATTCTATTCAGTAAACACATAAAAGTGCTATTTGGATTTCCTGTGGGATATCTGTATGACTCTAAAGCAAAGACAATGTTGGCAGAGAAATATACTTGATAATATTATATATGCACAAGACATTAAGTCTCATGAACTTTAAAGAGAGGAATTATAGGTTCAAAGATGCTGCTTTTATAAACAGGAGTAACCATTTTTCTCAACTCCAGGAGCATTTGAACATTTGGTGCAAAGCTTCAGATTTCTCTTCATTCAAAGTGCAGTCTGGAGAGCAAGTGTTCAGTGATTAGATTAACTACCCCACACACAACAACTTGACCAGAAAAATTGGATTAGTCCACTACCAATATATAAGGTAACAGGCAGGCCAGTATCTGGCTTGTGCCGTTGGACTGGAAGAAGAGGATGAGTCATGAACTTACCATTATTAGTCTGCTGGGCTGAGAGTTTCTTCTCATTTATTCTGTCATGATGGGTAAGAAAGGCAGACATTTCTCTGTCTACTATAAGACGATCCAGAGTGCTGGCTTCATGTTGTGTGTGAGATGGATAGGTCTCCTTGGGCACTTGTACCATGAGACTGGACAATGTGTGATCCAGTGAGTCCTCTTCTGTGATGTATGCATAAGGACAGTATTCACGGGTCCTGGAGTAGATGTTTGCATTGTCATAACAATCTGAGCAGATCACTAATGGCCCTGTGCCACCTGACACGATGGGGGAAAACAAAAAATATTCTTTGTTTAAAAAAAGAGTAGGGATGCCTGGTCTCTACAGTTGCTTTTATAGGTAGATATGATCATGCAATATCACTGTGTCATAGTGAGAAAAACACTGACATAGGATTGGTACTGAACTCCACAAAGCATGCTTGCTTCTTTTGAAAAATAAGCTACAGGAGAAATATGCCATGTTCACATGCATAGCTACCCAAATTCATGTAGCCTTGTAACTCAGAACTTGCCTGGGAGAACAGAAGCTTAATGTGGTGTAAAGCAACCTCATATTGCCTTGTAAGTTCTAAGAGCAAAGGAGTTCCAGTATCTAACTAACATGCATGTCTTCCTAATCACATTTGTATTAAAACAGCTCCTTACCCTATAATTACTGTGGTTCTTCGAGTACTTGTGTCTATTTCCCATTCTTGACGCACATGCTACCCATGTTCTCCAGATCAGAAGCTTTTAGCCAGGTTCTGTTGGGGTCACACCTGCATCCTGAGTGCCCTTTGCGCCCCACCCCCAAAATCTGAGAGCATGACGGGTGGAGTGGAGCCAAACATTTCTCAATTCCTTCACCAAAACAGAACACAGGTCCTGTAGTAACAGGGCTGGAGGACAGGTCATGGAATAGGCGTATATGGACAACATCTTGAAGAACCATAGTTACTGTAAAGTAACTGCTTTTTCTTTGAGTGCTTGTCCATACATATTCCACTAGTGGTGATCTTAATTCCTATCTAGCCTCCTGTGCTAGTCCTGTGAAGTTTGATACTTCATGCCATTTTATGGACTCAGACTTGGCAAGGAGTGCCTGGTAATTGGCAATCCTAAAGCGGAGGCTGACAGAGGGCAGAGTAGCTCTTGGTTCAGAGGAGATCCAGGCATTTGAGCTCCTTTTCTTTAGGTGTTGCCTTGCAGCTCTTCTGTTCTGTCCTCTCCTGAGCAGCAGTGAAAACAAGGGACCCTGGTGTAGGATGAATGTAAAAATACTAGAATTCCAAAGATGGTACCTGGGACCTTCTGTCTGCCTCTTTGGATGCTGGGGGAAAGCGATGCGGGTATCTGCCTCAGGAGCTGCGCAGCTGCTAACTGTCCCTTGTTTATGGCATAGCTGGCACTGAAGTGTACAAGACGCTTAAATTTGTGGGATATCTCCTGCCCTATATCAGTTAGAATCTCTAATGTCTCTGCCATCTGATGAAGGAAGTCAAATTTTTAAAATTAAGATTGAATCCTATTCTAAAAGATCTGCTCTAGGAATGGTTTCAAGGAAGTTCTAGGGCCTGGGTTATACAAGAGGTCAGACCAGATGATCACAATGGTCTCTTCTGGCCTTGGAATCTAAAAAAAGCATTGTAGTCATCAGGGTGTGATGGAACAGATGGGACAACCGCATGAGGTGACGATGAAATGGCTGCAGGGGCAAGTTCAGCTGACTGATGAACTTCAGAGACTTGCAATTGTTGAGGGTCACTAATTGACATCTGCAGGCTGATGCTGTTGGACCCTCCTGGACCCTATCAGGGAGGGAGATCTAGGCTTAGAGGGGGCCTAGGAGTGATGTTTCTTGTCATGATGGAAATCCCTCGGTGCCCAGTATAGCCATGAATGAGGGCTATACACAAAATGAATTGGGAATCACAGGAGAGTGTAGCAGGAGGGATGTCTCTGTAGATACCTTGTATTTATCACAGTAACCACAAGTCCTGGATTCTCTGTATAAGGATCACAGAAAGAAGCCTTGGAGTAAATAGTTGAACCGCCCCCACTATGGAGATGAGAGGAACATTCCTCTTCCATTGGTGGAGCTGATGTGGTAGGTGTCACAGAATCATAGGAATAAAGGAAGGGACCTTGAGAAGTCAAGTCCAGTCCCTTGTGCTGGGGCAGGACCAAGTAAACCTAGACATCCTGACAGATGTTTGCAAAACCTGCTCTTAAAAATTTCCAGTAATGGGGAATCCACAAGCTCCATTGGAAGCCTGTTCCAGATTGTAATTATCCTTATAGCTAGAAAGCTTCTCCTAATATCTAACCTAAACCTCCCCTGCTACAGATTAAGCCCATTACTTCTGGTCTTACCTTCAATGGATATAGAAAATAATTGATCACCATCCTCTTTGTAACAGCCCTTAACATATTTGAAGACTGTTACTAGGCTCCCTTCAGTCTTTTCTCAGGACTAAACATGCCCAGTTTTGGGTTTTGTTTTTTTTATTAAACCTTTCATCATAGATCAGGTTTTCTAAACCTTTTGTTGCTGTCCTCTGAACTCTCTCCAATTTGTCCACATCTTTCCTCAAGTGTGGGGCCAGGCTTGGACACAGTACTCCAGCTGAGACCTCACCAGTCCTGAGGAGAGTGGGACAGTTACCTTCCATGTCTTCCATGCAACATCCTGGTAATACACCGCAAGATAATATTAGCCTTTTTCGCAACTGCATCACACTGTTAACTGATTCCATTTGTGATCCGCTGTAACCCCCAGATCCCTTTTAGCAGTACTGCCACCTAGCTAGTTTTTCCCCATTTTGTAATTGTACATTTGATTTTTCCTTCCTAAACGTAGTACTTTCCATTTGCCTTTATTGAATTTCATCTTGTTGAATTCAGACCAATTTGTCAAGGTTGTTTTGAATTCTAATCCTGTCCTCTAAACTGCTTGCAACCCCAGGCAGCTTGGAGTCATCTGCAAATTTTATAAGCACATTCTCCATTTCATTATCCAAGTCATTAATGGAGATATTGACTAGTACTAGACCCAGGACTGACCCCTGCAGGACCACACTAGATATGCCCTCCCAGTTTGACAGCGAACCACTGACAACTACTCTGAGTATAGTCTTTCAACCAGTTGTGCACCCACCTTATTAGTAATTTCATCTAGACCATATTTCCCTATTTGTTTTTATGATATGTCATATGGGACTGTATCAAAAGCCTTAGTAGGTCTGGGAGAAATCTTTTGTCGGTACCCTACATGCACCTTGTGCCAAAGAAACAACAGTGATTGATATAGCTAGGGGAATGTTTACTGTTTATGATAATGGTGACTCAGAAGACAGATGCTACTAGATCTGGTGCTGTGTATCTCAGCATCGAAACCATCAGTACCATGAACAGCAACTGTGAAGTGGATGGGACAGAACATTTGTGCTAACTGAATCTGTACCAAAGTAGCTGGTGCTGGAGCTGGAGCAGAAAGCCTTGGTGTCAGTATAGAGTGCTCAACAAGCAGTGTTGCAGAGAGAGACAGATAAAGACTGCTTGAGGGTGCTCTTTGGCCGGTACTGGTATATGAAGAACAGCGTGCAGAGGAACCCAACTTAGGTCCTGTGCTACCCTTGTGAGAGGAAAGTTGCAGTAATCATGCCTCTGATAGGTTCTCAGACAGAAGCCTGTTCTTCTCTAGAGAGAGGCTGACTGCATCCTATTGCTTTCAGCAAATGAAGACTACTTAGAAGTGGAAGCAGTAGAGTCCTTCTCAGAAGCTGGGGCTCTAGAGGCAGCCATAACATTCATAATCAACTGAGTACTTCTGGTGGAGGACTGTTCAGATCTGGGTGGATATTGTTTACTCTGCTCAGAAGCTTACCTCATTAACTTTCTAGAAGATAAGTTTTAGGCAAGCTTCCCTTGCCTAATGGGTTCTTTTAAAAAAAGATACCAACAAATGGAGCATTTATCAACACTATGCCTCCCAAGGGATACAGCACACTTACATGAAGGACAATACTTGAACATTAAAGATTTTTGCTCAGCCATAAGGGCTGAAGCCCAGTACCCAGAAAAGCTATCCGGAATAGAACCCTAATACATGACTACCCAAAGCGAATCAATCTCTGATCTACCCTGCATAGATAACCATGTACAACCCATGCAGTTTGTATGATTGCAAGGGACAGGAACATTGCTCTCAGTCCTGTTCTGCAGCCATAGGCTTCTCCACCCTTTGTGCCTCAGGGAGCCAGGAGGGCATTCAGACACAGACAGTCCCAGTGAATTGTCACCAATTCTGTTCTTGAGCAAATGGGGAACAAGCACCCCCAAAAGTGGAATATATATATATATATATGCACACACACGGACCAGCACTCTAAGAGGTAGGGTTTTTAAATTTAGAGTATAGAAAATTCTAAAGTTTCTAGAGTCTTCTAAAACATTTAACCTTCAATGCTTATGCCATTACCTATTACCCTGCTTTGTGTAATGCTGCAATGCAAAGGGGCATACTTACCATCTGTTCCCTTGTGCACATAGCCATTTGCAGGAGGCATAAGCTGTTGATGGCTTCCTGCCTCTGAGTTGCTGTACCCTTCTTGAGGTTCAGAAAGAGTTCCTTGGGAAGATAAATAACTGGGAATATCTGCAGGTAAATTCATCTCCTCTGAAAGAGACACACAGAGATCAACATTGACTACCTCAACAATAAGTGATGCTATTCAGCAGACTAACGTAAACATACT
The DNA here is from genome assembly GCF_015237465.2 of Chelonia mydas. Lineage (NCBI taxonomy): Eukaryota > Metazoa > Chordata > Testudines > Cheloniidae > Chelonia > Chelonia mydas. Next base: position 1,819,775 of record NC_051261.2, read on the forward strand.
GAGAAAAAGAAAAGGAGTACTTGTGGCACCTTAGCGACTAACCAATTTATTTGAGCATAAGCTTTCGTGAGCTACAGCTCACTTCATTGGATGCATACTGTGGAAAATACAGAAGATGTTTTTATACACACAAACCATGAAAAAATGGGTGTTTATCACTACAAAACGTTTTCTCTCCCCCCACCCTACTCTCCTGCTGGTAATAGCTTATCTAAAGTGATCACTCTCCTTACAATGTGTATGATAATCAAGGTGGGCCATTTCCAGCACAAATCCAGGTTTTCTCCCCCCCACCCCATCTAAACCTACTGACCGCTATTCCTACTACATGCCTCCAGCTTTCACCCTGACCACATCACACGATCCATAGTCTACAGCCAAGCTCTGAGATACAACCGCATTTGCTCCAACCCCTCAGACAGAGACAAACACCTACAAGATCTCTATCAAGCATTCTTACAACTACAATACCCACCTGCGGAAGTGAAGAAAGATTGATAGAGCCAGAAGAGTTCCCAGAAGTTACCTACTACAGGACAGGCCTAACAGAACACCACTAGCCGTCACCTTCAGCCCCCAACTAAAACCCCTCCAACGCATTATCAAGGATCTACAACCTATCCTGAAGGATGACCCAACACTCTCACAAATCTTGGGAGACAGGCCAGTCCTTGCCTACACACAGCCCCCCAACCTGAAGCAAATACTCACCAGCAACCACATACCACACAACAGAACCACTAACCCAGGAACCTATCCTTGCAACAAAGCCCGTTGCCAACTGTGCCCACATATCTATTCAGGGGACACCATCACAGGGCCTAATCACATGAGCCACACTATCAGAGGCTCGTTCACCTGCACATCCACCAATGTGATATATGCCATCATGTGCCAGCAATGCCCCTCTGCCATGTACATTGGTTAAACTGGACAGTCTCTACGTAAAAGAATAAATGGACACAAATCAGATGTCAAGAATTATAACATTCAAAAACCAGTCGGAGAACACTTCAATCTCTCTGGTCACTCGATTTCTGATCTCAAAAAGACTATCCTTCAACAAAAAAACTCCAAAAACAGACTCCAACGAGAGACTGCTGAATTGGAATTAATTTGCAAATTGGATACAATTAACTTAGGCTTGAATAGACACTGGGAATGGTTGAGTTATTATAAAAAGTAACTTATTTCCCCTTGTTTATTCCCCCCCCCCCCACTGTTCCTCAGACATTCTTGTTAAACTCTGGATTTGTGCTGGAAATGGCCCACCTTGATTATCATACACATTGTAAGGAGAGTGATAATTTTAGATAAGCTATTACCAGCAGGAGAGTAGGGTGGGGGGAGAGAGAACGTTTTGTAGTGATAATCACCCAGTTTTTCATGGTTTGTGTGTATAAAAACATCTTTTGTATTTTCCACAGTATGCATCCGATGAAGTGAGCTGTAGCTCACGAAAGCTTATGCTCAAATAAATTGGTTAGTCTCTAAGTTGCCACAAGTACTCCTTTTCTTTTTGCGAATACAGACTAACACGGCTGTTCCTTTTCTCAGTATTCAGAGTATTTCATTCATGTGTCATCCCCTTTCTCTTAAGAGATTAAAAATCCACATACCAGCTAAGAGAGACTTACAAAAAAAGCTAGCAGAACCAATCAACATCTTACTCGAAGTCTTGCAAGTGTTCTCACTCAGACATAAATTTCAAATTCTTATTTACTCTCAACTTTGTGAACTTCATTTGTTTCCCTCATTTCAGAAGTGCACCATGATTGACAAGGTAAAACGTGTTTAATGTTAAAGAATGCACATTTGACAGACAGAGACTTGAAACCCTGCATATATCCAGTTGACCCTGTACATAAACCAAGAGGCATTCTGCTGTGACAAACAAAGGCTTTCCCCTCCATTAGGTCTCTTACTTTACGGAATTATTTCAGTTAGTCATAGGTTAAAACACAACAGAAGTAAGCTGGCCCTGTATTTTACCTACCGGTGTTAGTGATGCTGTAGTCTTCACTTTTCCTTCGCATGTGATATATAACTATAACCCATACCAGAGAGGTGCCCACAACGCAGCAGACTACAACAATAATCACAATGCCAACTGTCGTCCAGCCATCTTCCTCATGTAAGATACCACTCTGGGAGGAATCACAATTTGGGGAAGATAGTACATTTAGGTAAATATGGCCACGCTCTGTGCCAAGTGTGTTGGACATAATGCATGTATATTTCCCAGCATCCTCTAACCCAGCATCCACAATGATAAGGAGTTGATTGGCAGCAGCAAAGAAGTGTCGTTCTGTTACTGTCAGAGGCCCATCATCTTTAGTCCAGTTCAGGCGAGGGGCTGGACTGCCACCAGCTATACACTGCAACACGGCCGTTTCTCCTCGGGTTACTGTCCTGTCTTCTAGAGGCCTAACAAATGAAGGAGTTTCTGGATATGGTGGAAAGGAAGAAAAGTTACTTTAATATTGTAAAGTCAAATATAATTAAAAAGATAATTGCACAGAATCTCAATTGCAGCCTTCCTATGTGTACCAAATAATATTTAGAATCCAATCCCACAGTTTGAAAACAGAGATGGGCAAAGGAGAACAGTGGCCAGGAAATACTGTGACAGATCTGATGTGATGGAAGACACTTCCATGAATGGTGGACTCACTGGAACTGATCTGGACAGAGCCTTGCTGAATACACTGAAGGTAACACTGTATGGGGTGATATGAAGTCTTTTCCATTTCTATAGTTTATATATGACCTTAATGTAAAAAAAAGAGTAGAGGATCTTCAAAAAAAAAAAAAACAACAACAAAAAAACCCCCACCAAAAACAGCCCTTCTGGTGGTATTTCCTTCCTATACCAGCTCAGCATAGTCCAGGTCGCCTGTGATTAAGTTCAGCTCCCTGAGTTAAAGCTGGAATTATCAAATCTATAAAATCAACCTAATCAAGAAGTGTTCCCATAATTCTCTCTTCCCAAACCCATACCCACACGTACAGTAAATGAAGCTGCAGACTAGCTGCGCAGCGAGTGACTGATAAGAGGTTATTTCATGATGCAGACTGATATGGACAACAGAAGAAGGGCGCAGCAATTAGAAACTGTTTCCAAGTTTCGCATTCAACTTCCCCAAGATAATGCGAGTCCACAACAGGGAACTCTGCTGTAGCCACACACATTAACAAAATACGTTTCTTCCATTGTTCTTTACCGCAAAACGCCACCTACAACCAGGTAAGTCGAACACTGGTCCTTTTATAGCTTTGACCCATCTTGAAAAATGTGATTAACTGCTACCTACAATCAGAGAAACATGCCACTCTGGTAGCACGTTAACTCACATCCAATTCATTTAGATTCCCTATCAACCTCTCATGTAAGTCAGCTACCATCATCACAAAAAGAGATAAGTGAAAGGATCTGTACAGTCCCAGAATTGTGCTTTGCTTACCTAACACAGTCAATGTGGCATTTGCTGATAGACCTCCTGCGATGTTTTGTGCCATACAGCTATAGATTCCCATATCTTCTATTTTTACATTTGCGATGAAGAACACATCGTCTTCAGGCATAACATGCATTCGCCTCTCTCGTGCTGCAGGGAAGTCTGTGCCACCATCTTTCTGCCATGAGATCTGTGGAGGGGGGTGGCCCTCGGCGGCACACTCAAGTCGGGCCATGGCCCCAGTACGGATAGTTAGGTCCATGGGGGTTTTCAGAAAGGAAGGCAGCTCTGCAGTGGAGGAGACATTATGGACTGCATGTGAAAATTTTCAGTTCAGGGCATATAATGAAGTTCTTCTCTATACTAGAAGAGTCTCTGAACTGCAGCAGATCTTACAGACTGCTGCAATTCTTTTAAAGGATTGTAGGAATTATACAAATGCATTATATTCTTTTATTTAAAATTCTGTAATGAAATAAAGAAAAGGAGTACTTGTGGCACCTTAGAGACTAACCAATTTATTTGAGCATAAGCTTTCGTGAGCTACAGCTAATTCATCGGATGCATTGTGAGCTGTAGCTCACGAAAGCTTATGCTCAAATAAATTGGTTAGTCTCTAAGGTGCCACAAGTACTCCTTTTCTTTTTGCGAATACAGACTAACACGGCTGCTACTCTGAAACCTGTAATGGAATACTAAATCTGCAATACCCCATTAAGATAATCTTAGTGGGGGACAAATGTCCCAACCACTACCTCTCAGTAAAAGGTGAAAGCAGCACGGCTTAGCTTAATTCTCCAGTCTTTATTTGCTCATACTTTTCTGTCCCCTGTAAAAGAAGAGGTGAATTATACCTTAATAGCCAACAGCAGTTGGCTCTGCTAAGTGCTCACAAGCTCTACTCATGAGGAGTCAGCCAGTGCCTCTGGAGCAAGCCAGACAAACTGGTGTCTCCTAGAATGGATTTCTGCTCTGGACGGACAGTCCCCTCCACTTATCTAGTGTTCTCTAAAGGCTTGGTTTAACATGGGTTTCTTGGCCATCTTCTTTCAGATCATGACAACAGAAGGCTTAAATGGGACTAAAATACCTCAATACAATGGTTGTTTCCTCAGTTTTATGTGGTAGATCTACTTGTGTCTGTGTCCCTCAGCTTTGCAAGTGTTTATAGGGGAAGGGTGGGTGGCTCACTCAGCCAACAGGGGGAGCTTTCAGTTTAGAAACAGTAACACTGCACCCATTTTGCTGGACTAGAGAGAGAATTACACATATTGTGACTAGAGCTTGGTGAAATGTTTTACGTTTTCAAAATTTTATTTATTTTTGCCAAAAAGTGTTGCCAATTTTTACCACTTATGGAACGGATAGGTTTGATAACTATGATAAATGCTGAAAATATCATGCAAATTTTTCAGCCAGCTCTGGACATGACTCCTCTCCACAGACCCATTATAGGAGCGGTCAGTTTTGTTCCTGCTTTTCTGAGCCTCTTTATGGAGTCTGAACAAACATTGGAACAACTTCAATGAGGAGGAAATCAAGCTTTTGTAAATCTCAGCTAGCTTCAAAAGCATTTTTCTAGATAAAAGTTTAATTATAACCTCACATGAAAAAAAATAAAGCTTCTCTTTTGTTAGCATTGCTGCTTACCATTGACAGTCAGTTTGGCTTTGTTGGAATAATTGGAACCAAAGTGATTGGTGACAATGCACTGGTATTTCCCTTCATCGGTGAAATTCACATTGAAAAGATGCAGGACTGTGGTGTATTCAAGGACCTCCCCATCTTGCTGCTGATACCTGGCAAAATTCTCAATGTCTGCATCATACAATACTTCGCTGTCTTTACGCCATGCAGTGGATATTGGTGAATCACTGGTGCTTACTGCAGTGCAAGTCAAAGTCACATTCATGCCTCTTAGAGCAATTGTGCTCTCGGGATGTACTCTTATCTGTGGTTTAGGAAAGTCATCTGAAAAGGGATAGCAAGATTAATCAGGTTTTCCCTTCAGCATGCAGCTGATGTTGCAAGAAAAATACTGAAAGGTATTTTATGTCGAAACAGTGCTGTTTGTATCGTAGGTAACATCTGCTTCCACTGCTTATTCCCCGCATTAAATTATCTTCAGTTTGACATCAGTCAGCTGATGGAGAAACGAAGCTGTGAAACAGGATTATGACAACAGGTGGGGGCCACAGAGAATAAGCAACAGGAACAGATGAGGTGAAAGACACCTCAAGGTCTTCACCAGGAACCTGTATTTTCCATAGTTACCTGGATTTGTTGCAGATTTTATACACAGATGCATAATTGTGCTGCATAATCTAATTTTATTTTATAAGGGATAGAAATTCTCATGGCAGCAAAGACATCTTTACAGGCATCACATGATGTAAACTGGTGGCTTGCTGCAATATGTCTGCATACAAACAACCTAAAGAAATCTCTGAGAAACATGAACTGTCCCATTCCTCCCTAAAGAGTGTTGACTGATGACAATTTACATGTCAACATACCTATTTCAATGCTTATTGTTTTTAAGCAAAAAGCTTCAGTTGTGCTAATCCACTGGCAGATGTTAGGTTGGGAGCACTGAGGTAGGAATGAGGAGCTCAAGACCCACCAAAGATTGCTGCTGACCAAAAAAGGAGGTAGGGTGTTGGGGAAAACAGACATGTGGATGGATAAGGATGGCCAGGTGGTTAAGGTGCTAGCCTGGAACCCAGGACACATGGATTAAATTCTCAGATCTTCCACAGAGTCCCTGTGTGGCCTTAGACAAGTCACAGTTTCCACCTCAGTTTCCCCATCTATAAAATGGGGATAATAGCACTTTATCATCTCACAATCCTTTTGCAAGGATTAATGCGTTCAAGTTTGTGAGGCACTCTGTAACACTTATTTGGGTCCCTTTGTCATAATATCACTCTCCAGGATGCCCAGACTATCCTGTGCATACCAAAAATTTAAGCTACCCATGTCCTCCTAGGTACTAAGAGAACCACTATTACAGGGTTCAACACCTTCTACAAAGCAGACAATCAAAAATTTGAGCCACATCAAATTTTTATAGTAAACTAAAGGATCTTGTCACAGGACTTCCCCTCTTATAGAATCATAGGACTGGAAGGGACTGTGAGGTCATCTAGTCCAGTCCCCTGCACTCATGGCAGGACCAGGTATTATCTAGACCATGCCCGACACGTGTTTGTCTAACCTACTCTTAAAAATCTCCAGTGATGGAGATTCCATAACCTCCCTAGGCAATTTATTCCAGTGCTTAACCACCCTGACAGTTCAGAAGTTTTTCCTAATATCCAACCTAAACCGCCCTTGCTGCAATTTAAGCCCATTGCTTCTTGCCCTATCCTCAGAGGTTAAAAACAATTTTTCTTCCTCCTCCTTATAACCAACTTTTATATACTTGAAAACTGTTATGTCCCCCCTCAGTCATCTCTTCTCCAGACTAAGCATACCCCATTTTTTCAATCTTCTCTCTTAGGTCATGTTTTCTAAACCTTTAATCGTTTTTGTTGCTCTTCCCTAGACTTTCTCTAATCTGTCCGCATCTTTCCTGAAATGTGGCGCCCAGAACTGGACAATACTCCAGTTGAAGCAGAATCAGCATGGAGTACAGTGGAAGAATTACTTCTTGTGTCTTGCTTACAACACTCCTGCTAATACATCCCAGAAAGATGTTCACTTTTTTTGCAACCGTCTTACACTGTTGACTCATTTAGCTTGTGATCCATTATGACCCCCACATCCCTTTCTGCAGTACTTCTTCCTAGGCAGTCATTGCCTATTTTGTATGAGTGCAACTGATTGTTCCTTCCTAAGTGAAGTACTTTGCCTTTTTGTCTTTCTTGAATTTCATCCTATTTACTTCAGACCATTTCTCCCATTTGTCCAGATCATTTTGAATTATAATCCTATCCTCCAAAGCACTTGCAAGCCCTCCCAGCTTGGTATCCTCCACAAACTTTATAAGTGTACTCTCTATGCCATTATCTAAATCACTGATGAAGCATCTCTTACAGTAGACTATACAGTGCCTCAGTGCAACAGAAACCAGGGAACTTGGGAAAAATACATAGCCATGGAAAGAGCCAAACCAAAAAGCAATGGTAGGCCAAGTGATGCATGCACACACAAATTAATTCTTTGTCTCCATTACTTAGCCCAATAATCTCCTTCAATTCAACATGAATGTCTGGTTTCCAAGAAGGGTTAATTTCTACTTAGGTACTGCCATACCCCTAAGTCAAAGTCATTAAGAATACAAACCACAGACAAAGTCTTCAGGATTCACATTGAGAATGCTTTGTCCAGCTAACCATTCAGGGTAAGCACAGCTAACATTTACAGCCTGTTGTAAATGGCTGTCAATGAGCCACTGAAGCAGCCATTTCAACTGGCAGTCACAGAGTAGGCTGCTGGTGTTCAACATCCTGCAGAAACAAGGTTAAAAAGGAAGAGTCATTCATTTTATTTACTTATTTCACATCTCTGATATTGTGGTGACAAAGCAACCGAACACCACTGGCACATACATACAAAGCACCCACCACCATGGTATCTGGATCTTAGGAGATCTATCGGCTGCTGTCAGTAAATGCCATATCAGGAAGTCTTTACTGGACTGAAAAAAATTATTCACCCCTTCCGGAGAGTGAATCTGGGGATTAGTGAGTTAGAACCAGGAAGGCCACATACCAAAGAATAAGGGATTCCTTTCAGCAATATCCACTCTTGTCCATGAACAACCACCCCCATTTTAAAAACATACAAGATAGTGAATAAAGTCTCACATGGGTGCCTAATATAGAAAGCATGTCTCACTACCTTCCTTCTCTCAGTGAAGCTTATGTGAAACTCAATAATGGCCCATCTGGCCAGGATTAACTAAATGGATAATTTTTTTTAAAACAGATTACATGATATTCAGACCTCATCTTCTATAGAGCTATGAATTATATACTCCCATCGAATATCACTAGGTGTGTGGGTCTCTCAACATTATATAACATTCTACATGTTTGCTGAAGTTTATACAAGGCCGGGGGGGGGGGGGGGGGTGTCAAAACATGATGCTAGTCAAGCCCCCTGGAAAGATTTGTTTGGCCATTTCTCCTGTTCACTGGCCAAGTTCCAAGATGTTTTGAATTTTTTATATGGGGAATATCATCTGAGGCTTTTCGTCTCTTAATTGTCTGAAAACCAGGCTAGATTTTTGAGCAGACAAGTCAACAGCTTTAATTTAGTCTCAGAGGGGCCACAAGAAGCGTTTAATTTTGTAATAAAGGAGTGGGGTACTGCTAAGAGCCACATTAATGACCATAACAGCATCAGTCTGCATGTTGGACCATTAAGGAATATAAAGACTTCCTCTGTGTTCTATTTCAAAGCAGACATACAAATATTAAAACCTTTTTTTAAAAAAATTTCCCCCATTCTAAAATGTTTTCAGAACATTCCTCACTTTACATTTTTAGTATATATTTTACAGCAGAGAAATTTGATACCACCAACCCTGGTGGAATACAGTCCTGATTTGCAACCTGGTTCCATGCATCACAAGGGATTGTCAAACAGAGAAATGCAGATAAAAATTTTCCAACACTAAGTGACAAAGCCAATTATAGACGCCCAGGAAGTCTTGGCTCCTGACATTGTGGGGATAACAAAAGCTAACCCCAGCTTTTTATTAATCAGAGCACTGCTTTAAACACCCAGACCCCGAAGCAAGAGAGTTCTCATGAACTGCTCTCAAGATGAAAGAGCAAAGGAGTTGGAAAATCACTGCAAGGAAGTATTGTAGTTTATAGTAATTATGTTCAGGAAGAGAAGATATAAATTTTAGCAGGCATTAGATAAACCCTATAGCCATGGTTAAAAATTTAATTTTTACATAGAAATTACCACCACTAATGTCTACTTTGTTTTATTGATATTTTGTAACAGAGGTGGAACATATTTAAGCAAAACTGTAGGGAAGTCTATAAGGGACACAATATAGTCTAACTTGTAATAAAGAAATATACTTACAGCTCAGTAAAGTGAGTCTGAGCAAAAGCATTTTCTTGGATAGACATTATTGCATTGTTGTTCAAATCTCTGTAAATTAAGCAAGAAGAGTCACAGTGGGAAAACTTCATTTCATATTCTAACTCTGAACAGTTGTGACATTTGCATGTTTGAAGAAGAGACTTGTCTGAGATTGCTCAACAGAAAAAGCTACAAGAACTACAAGACAAAGTACTTACAGATGTTCCAGTGCTTCAAGACCAGAGAATGCTTTCTTTGTAATTGATTTGATCTGGTTTCCTTGCAAGATTCTGAAAGACAACCCCCCACCCCACAACACAGAAGACTTTAACAGACAAAATAATTTAATACAATATAATGTGGTGTAGTGTCGGCCAATGCGAACAAGGGCTGCTAGGTCTCTCCTTATCTGGATGTAAGTTTCCCATTAGTATAAAGGAGTTCTGCATGCATACCAGTGACACCCCCTCCCAAGAACATGGTAACTGCTTTTCCAAAAGGATTTTAAAATAAAGTCATATATTCTGACAAGAACCTGCTGAAGTGAACCAAAGGACGCTAACTAGTAGCCCTTTCAAAGGATGAAAGCTTTTACCTGAAAATCTACTGGCACTTAAAACTTTCCTTAGGTATAGCCCAGACAGTAATTTTAGAAAGCATAACAGACTTCAGGTCTCATACCATGTTTTCTGAAATGATACTGGAAGTGATTTTATCCTACAAGTACTTCCATCATTCTCAATACTAGATCAGAGACACCCACTCCTGAACACTATTGCCAAGCAAGAGTTCAATTTCCTAGCCTTAGTCTAAGTTACTTAGTACAGGGACGATACTGAATACAAATGCTCTTACAGAAAAGGCTTTTCTCAGACTTAATTATATTTGTGTTCATACTATGCACTATTAAAAATATTTCTGGCTTCACTTCTATTCTAATGCCTTGGAAAGAGGTCACTTCCAAGGCTTGTAATACATACAATTTGTTGAGTCTGCTGAGACCTGCAAAGGCTTCATTCGAATCTTCTATGGCCCAAGAGATCTCGTTGTTCCGCAAATCTCTACAAGAGTAGAAAGGCCTCATTTACATGCCTGGGAAAAATTATATTCATCATTGCTAGTTACTAATGACTGGAGATACAGAATTTCTGTGTGTTTAAGTAGTACTGTGCTACTGCATAGTACCTTCCAAAAGGTTCTTAAAGTGCTTTACAAACACGGAGCCTCAACATCCCTGTAGAAAGATAAACACCCCATTATATAAATGGGGAAACTCAAAAGGTTCAAGGTGGGTAAGTGAATTGCCTGAAGTCACAGCATCACTGGCTGAATCACGAAGAAAACCAAGGTTTCAGAGTAGCAGCCATGTTAGTCTGTATTCGCAAAAAGAAAAGGAGTACTTAATTTGTTAGTCTCCAAGATGCCACAAGTACTCGGTTTTCTTTAAAAAAAAAAAAAAAAAAAAAAAAGCTCCGAGGTACAGTCTCTCGACTGGCTATTAGGTATAGACGAATAGTCTGGCTAGTGATCACCATGTGACACTGACTATTTACTAGAAACTGGAAGGGGCTCCTGAAGTGAGTTGGTTTGTGTAAGTGAATTAAGCAATATGTTCATAGTGTTAATCTTCCAAGTGACAGGCTTGTGATAACATTAGCATATTAAAAGATTACATACAGGTTGTAAGCGTAGGGCTGCCAAGCATGAAGTAGTAGATTTGCAATACAGTGCGGTGTTCTGCTCACAAATCTTGTTACCAGCTAATGGGATTTCTGCTTGACCCTGGCGCAGCACTTCTGCCCTTACAACTTAGTTTGCTGTTCTATACTAAAACCAATACAGCACTCCCTGGTTCAGGAGGGATTATTAAATGATTCACTGAGGGGTGGGGGAAGGGTAATAGATTCAGTAAAGTTCCTTTTAAACTAAAAGTCATAGATTTACCTAGGATTTTTCCTTTAGAGAGAGACTTCTCATCTGCCTTTTAATATGATAGCATATAAAGGTATTTGCAGATATACCACTGAGTTGTGAGGGAGAAATATTAATGCAAAACAATTGATGTTTCATTAAAATATAAACATTTATCAGTCCGACAGCGCTCATGTGCAATCGATCAACTGCCATAAGAACACTAAATAAAATTAAGGACAATAGTGAATAGGCCTCATTTAATATAAAAAAATATTTCTTTTGCTGTATTTATGGTGAAACAGAACCATTTTTAGCATTGCTTAGAATGCAAGTTTTACTTTATAGACATTAATATACTGAAACAGACCAAAAGTCTACCTAGTCCAGTATTTTGCCCGTGGCAGTAGCCATTCTTATTCATTTTGTAATACTGAAGTAATTGGTTCAGCACCTGCAGAAACACGTTCCACAAGTAGGAACCATCTATTAACTTTCCTTTTAATCCACTTTAAACTTAACTAATTCAGGATGCCCAGAATTCCACCATTACTAACAAAGAGCTAGACTGTGCAACTTTACTCACGCTGACGAGTGCTGGTGCACACAGACCCACCAACTGCAATGGGCAGCAGGGCTCACCACTGGGAACAAAGACTGCATAATCTAGACCCAAAATAATTTTGATGCTAAATTAGAGAATTCCCCTTTGAAGACTTGTTTAGGGGTAGGCAACATACACATCCCTAAAGTGAGGTTCTAATCAGAAAGTTGTTCTAAGTAAGTGACACTGTGGTTACATGGGAATAAATGTAGCACAACACAGTAGTAGACATACCTACTTCTGGAATACTCTCTAGGTTAGCTGAGTTTACAGCTTTGGATGGTTAATGCCCAGTCAGACATAATATTATAAAGTAAACAAGGTGATAAGATTTAAGACTTTGGAACTTTTGTTCTGTTTTTAGATATAATCTGATTTCTATTTTGCACATATTCTTAATCCATTGAATTTATAACCCATATATCATCTGCAGTTTCTGTGTGGTTACCCTACAAGTTTACTATTTTTAGAAGAAGCGTTTAAGAGCACAGGGTACAAAGAATAATACTTAAGTCAATCTTAACACTAACACACTGGGTAGATGGAGGACTAACAATGGAAATTATTTTAACTATTAAATTGTGTCTTGGTGACCATATACCTGTGCTGTTTGGACCAATTTGGTGTTTTGCTTTGTTGGTAAAGCATCAAGAGGGAAGGGAGAGGGGAAACAGAACTTCATTGTATGAGCTGATAGAATTTGCTCCTCATGCTCGGTGAGGCATAAATGTTGAGAGCCTTGTTAATCACCATTGCTCCCTTGTCTGCGAACATTCCGCGACCCTGAACCAAATGGCCTGCCTGTTAGCTGTTTGACGCCCCTTAAAAGCCCAGCAAAACCTACTAATTAATCTGCTCTTGTTCTTTTTCATGCTACTCTAAATCTAAGAGATTAGTTTTAATTGTTTCATTAAAAGGTTGCATTAAGGTTAACAGAATATGACTGCTTACATAAGGGTCCAGTGATTTCACCTAAATAGGCACTTTCTTAATGAACTGATAGAAGAGTTATAAACTTGCACACTTTTCCAACTAGCTTTGTGTGGAACCATTAGAAGCATTCAGCTTTGAGGATGTTTCTAGCAAGAACCAAGATTGAATCCTTTTTGCTGGATAAATCCAGCCATAGTTACATGTATTAATGAAGCTCTTAAAATACGTGCAGTTATACCTTAGAACAGAGATGGCAAATCTTTCTGCACTGTTATGTTATATATGCATTGTGAAGTGAGCATATGTGGAGGGCAGAAAAGGGGGAAGGCTTAAACAGTAATTTTTATGCCTTACATGTTTACTCCCATGGTACCCAGTCACTGTAAACTGAGTAAGTTACAGGCAACATTTGGGCCCAAGTTGACAAGGCATCCTCACAACTGATACTTGTGTTGACTTACTGAATGAAAAGGAAAAAGGAGTACTTGTGGCACCTTAGAGGCTAACCAATTTATTAGAGCATAAGCTTTCGTGAGCTACAGCTCACTGCATCGGTTACATCCGATGAAGTGAGCTGTAGCTCACGAAAGCTTATGCTCTAATAAATTGGTTAGTCTCTAAGGTGCCACAAGTCCTCCTGTTCTTTCTGTGGATACAGACCAACAAGGCTGCTACTCTGAGACCTGAATGAAAAGGGTGATTAGACCACCTCCAATGGCCCCGGCCGGGAGGTAGCGTCTCCAGAGCAGGTTTTCGAGCACCCTGGTCAGATGGCGTGCACTGACTCTTGCTGTCGGTTAACAGGATATTCTCCAGGGCTAACAAGCTGCTGCCTGCCACCAGCACTGAAGTCAGTGTTGTTTTGTTTTGTTTTTTTAAAAGCTTAAGTCTCTGGGCAGCAATTACTCGTACAGACAAACAGCTCCCTCAATCCTCCCATCCCTTCAAAGGCAAGATGGCAGCACAGCAGGGACTAAGGCTCCTACTGAAGGCTTTACAGGCTCACACGGTCAGTAGCAATCACAGCCCTTGCTTTACAACTAACGAAGCTAGCAGAAGTAAACAGGAGTTTTTAAATTGGAACCTTTCTGCACTTACAGAGTTTGAAGATTTGACAGCCATTTAAAGACACCATCGGCAATGTGAATGATTCTGTTGTCACCCAGATTTAATTTCTCCAATAAGCCAAGTCCCACAAAGGCAGACTCATCCAGGCGGGTCAGCTGGTTGTATGACAAGTCTCTAGAAACATTAAGTATACACAGTAAGGGGAAGAGACAAGACAGACTAACTGAAAGCAAGAATATCAGACGATGAGGTCACCAGAAATCAAGACTCCCTGTTCAGATTTATTTTCACTTAAACATTCTATTAGAATGTTTTGACAAAGGCCTAGCAAAAAGAGATGCAGCATTTTGTATGGATGTTCTAGCCAATCTGTTCTTGGTAACATCATGAAGTCCCCACTGAAATGCAGCCCAGCACTTACAGTTCAGAAAGTCTTTGGCAGAATTCCCATGCATCTGGACTGATCCTGTTAATGGCATTTTGGCTAACGTAGAGTTGTTGCAACGTTCGCAAGCCATACAACCAGCCCTTGTTTATTTCTGTCAGGTTATTATGTTCCAGTTCTCTAAAGAATTAGAGAAGAAAATGTTTTCTAAGTAGACATTCAACGAGGAACACATTTTTATAGCACTTCCCATCAGTTGATCTTAGTGATTTGCTAACATTAAGCCTTGTAGAACTCATGTGAAATAGACAAGATTATACCCTTGTTATAGAGGCCAGAGGAGTAAATGGATGCCCACAAAAAGGGTAAATGACTGCCCACGGTCAGAGTGAACCAGTGGTGGAGTCAGAATCCTGGCTTCTGTCCTTAACTCAAAATTCTGTTCTATCCACTAGAACATACGGCCTCTTGTTTTAAAATCAACTCTATTAAAATCTCTTGGTAGCACTGCTTAGGTCATCCAAACACTCATACACCTAAAAGTCAAGACCTTATAGTTAAGCCACTAACACAAAGCAAGTCCAGGATTATTAGCACTCTCACTTGTACCTAGGTATTGTAAGAGACTCCAGGTCGCTCCCCTGGCGCCCCCCCCCCCCCCCCCGTCCTCACTCCCGTAACATGCTTATGGGAACACATTTTTAATGAAGTAGTTTGCACAATTTCATTTCTTAGTTCTGCATATGATGGCAAGAGTAGTAAAACTGAGTGAGTCTGAACTTGAGATTCCCTTGGAAAGTTTCTGGGAGACTTCCCAATGGACACTGAACTTACAGGGACACCAAGCTTTAATATCAATCATACCTTAGTTGGAAGGCAGTCCTATCTGTAATGCCATCAGATACCCAATCAGAAATGATGGTTTCATTTCTATATTCTTTGGAGAACAATGGTTCAGGGATAGGTTGGGAAGGCAACATGCATACCTAATCATAGCTTTGACACAGCACCAATAGCTGGGGCCACAGTAACAGGGTTGAGGCTGTCGGGATTGATATGTAACTGCCATAAGGATACAGTTTACTCAATAGCTGTGCATTACAGTGAGAAGACTGGAGAAATCTTAATATGGAAACAGATTCCATCAAAAGAGTAGCGAGAGCGTGACACTTTCTGAATCACCTTGGTGGACGGAGCTAAGCTGGTAGAAGGGAGAGAGACAGGAATATCTTTATTCCTCTTTGGAGTTACCATGAAAGATGTGAAGCCATAAGCTTCCCCAAGGAAGAACAGAAATGCAAACATATTTTCTGTACTTCTCATCAACTATTCCAGTGAAGCCTGGCATCATGAGAGGCACAGTGAGGACCCACTTTCCCCATTGGTGCCTGAAGAGGATATCTAACAAAATGCCATGAGCAGCCATACTTACAGTTCTTCCATATTATCCAATCCAAAGAATGCTCCATCCATTAGTTTGCTAATCCCATTGCGCTGCATTTTTAATGATTTTAAGGATTCCAGACCCTGGAATGTAAGACTTTCCACTATTTTAATCCGGTTCCTTTTAAGTTCCCTTAAATAAAATAAGTTAGCCATAAGTGTTTAGATATCTTTCACTAAGAACACATTCTCAAGCAAATGATACAATTTTAAACATTGTTCATGGAGTTTAAGGGACATCACTTACAGGAATTGCACATGAGGCAATTTGAAGATCTTTGGTGGAATCATACTAATTCTGTTTCTGTTTAGTTTCACCACCACTAGAGAACTGGACAAATTATCAAAGCAGCCTGCTTCTAGGGTAGTTATTCTGTTGTTACTCAGATTCCTAAGAAAGGAGGAGAAAAGATTTTCTCAACATGGAAAATTCTACTTTAAAATTGCATAAGAATGTCAAACTAATATTTGTATTAGAACTAATTTCTTGTAAAGTTATTTGGTCTCATCAAGTTTCCAGTTTCAGGAATTCAAGTTCTGGTTTCATGGGTTAACCTATTTAATCCCAAAAGGACAACAGGCAAGAGCAGGCATGACAAAGACAATCAAATGACCTGGCCAAGATCAGCAAAAACTAGGGTACACTAGAAAGTAACCCAATGCTGGCTGTCAGACACAGGCATGTTAGTGTAGGAAACAGTCACTGCTAGTGTAGATGGGACAAAACCCTTTTCAACACAACCTGAGAAAGCATGATTATGACTAGGTACCATTGTGTTTTAAATGATTTTGTCCCATCTACATTAGCAGTTGTACTGTTCAGAGGGACACATTGCTGTATGCAATAGGTCAGTACCCTACTACAGATGGGACCTTTCAGTGTAAGGCTCTTTGAGGCAAGGGATAGTGATTACTATCAGTATGTAAAGTACAAACACGGTTATAACATTGCCTACATAAGCAGCACATGGCTAGTCAACAATTCAGCCTGGGTGGGGAAAAAGAATCCTTCTACTCTCAACCCCAGCCACTGGTTCTCATCCTTTTTTTACAGAGGGGGAAAAAGGTGATGTTAGGTTGTACTACAACGTAACTATGCACTTTTAGCATACTACAGATCAGTCACCTCATTATACTTACAGGTACTTCAACTGCATTCGTGGGAACGAAGAAGCTTTAATTTCTGATATGAGGTTAGAGCTAAGGTCTAGGTTCTCCAACAAAAGGTAAAGTTGGAGCTGCTCAGCATTTATCTCTGGAATTGTATTGTGAACTCTACAAACAAAAGAAACAGCAACATGAAGATGATCACCAGACCATCACTAGGGATGAGCACCACAACTAGCTATAATTAGGGGTCCAAGGATTAGGATTAATAACCCATGTCTGAGTTAAAAAAAATTAACGTACTGTTCTGGGTGTTAAGATCTATAAAACCTTATTTCAGGTCCTGGCAATGTTGGAAGTCCCCTTCCCACAACCATCTTGACAGTAAAGGTGGTTTTTCCAACAGTCAGATTTTAGCCCCTGGGGGGCTGGAAGTAAGCAGTTTCCTGTGTGAGTCCTTGAGTCTGGAACAGACACCCTTCCCCTTCACCCCTCCCTCTTCAAAGCGCCTCAGGGCTGTTTATAAGAGTGCATGGCAGAAATCCCCCACTCTGCTCTACCCACCCCCACCCCGCACTCCCAGTAGCTTGCATTCGCTGGTGAGTTACAGTTAACTTTTGGTCAACTGTGTTACTAATGTCTTTTGTGGGGATGTGTGCTTTAAAAAAAAAAAATAAAAAAAGTGCTGTACATCTGCCTTGACGCATTTTAAACAGAAAGATATTTAAACAAGTTTAGCTTTTAAAAAATTAGCTGCTTTCAATTCCTTTGAGACAATCTTTTTCACTTGCTTATAAGAGAAAGCAATTTTTTCAAATCTTTAAATATTTACTTACAATGAGAGAACAGTAATATTAGAAGTTGGTTCTCCAAAGTAGGGAATTTCACTTAGCTCATTGTAATTCATCTTCCTGAAAAAAAGATTTCTTTACTTGACACTTCAAAAAGGGAAAAGCCATTCTAGACAGCTGAACAACTTAAACATTTCTCTTGATACTACAACGTTGTGAACGTTTTATCTACATTAATGACATTTTGCAGTGGACAGTGCTGGTAGACTCCCTAAAAGCTAGTTTAGTAAAAGTTTGGAAGATTCAGCAATCCAAAACACAGAACTGCTTTAGGTAGTTAAATTAATGTAATGGCAACTAAAAATTAGCTACATTCAAAACAAAGTGATGCCCTGTTTCTATTTTAAAATAATGGAGTGAGTACTACATTTCTATGCTTCCTGCTGAAATGTGGTTCTGAGGGTTGAATATATCTCTGCCTTACACGTACTGTGCTACTAAAATAGGGCTGTCAATTTCTGCTACCTTGATTCAGATATTTTTTAGTAATTCAGACAATCCTGATGTGCCTTAGGAGTCAGAGCTTAGAAATTGACAAGTTAAAATCCTAAATATGAACATGTAAGAACTCTGCAACAAAATGTTTAAAATAAACAATGATAACTTAAATTAACTTACACTTCTTGCAGTGTGTGAATAGACAAACCAATACTCCAGTTAGAGGACTGTAAGTGATTATGACTTAAATCCCTGGAGAATAAAGAGAAATAAGAGATTATTCTATAGTCTGGACCCAAGTAGTTGTGTACTCTACATTACAAGTTGTTTCATCTAAAATTCACAAGCATTTCGAATCCATTTTCATAGTTTTTGGAACATATTAGTCATATTACACCAAACAATAAAAAAGGTTTCCTCAAGCTTACTATATTAATTACTTGGGAAAATCTAGCTCTTTATGCCACTAATGGACTACCTCTGTTTAAAAAAAAAAAAAAATATGGGTTGACAGGTAAAGAGATCATATGAAATATTTGCTATGAGCACTTTTTGGAAGTTTAATGGCAGTTTTCCAAAGCTCACTAGGAAAGGCTCCCCACACCTTCAAAAGATGTATTGACAACACCCTTTTAAAATTCCAGCAATGCCTCTGAGAAGGTTTTTGCAGTAGTGACCCTGTTTTCTCACCCTCCCCAAGGGTAAAATCCTTGACAGATACATATATCTTAGCAGTTAAGGGGAGTTATTTTAAAGAACAATCCCTGCACAAAGAGCACATAAGCAAGAATCAAACAAGAGGTAGGAAAAAAGGAACTAGAGCACACTCAGAAGCACTTTTTAGCTCCAGTTTGTTTTTGTTACAGAGGACACTAATGACGAAAAGGGAGGACAAATGGAACAGTAGGAAGGGAATGTAAGAGTTTGGTAGATAAAGAGACAGGAAAAATTAAGTCTTATCCCAATTCACCTCACATTTTGTAAAATGCTCTGCTTTTGTCTCAGACCTAACATGTCAATTGTTATACAATGGGGCCTACAAACCCAAACTGACATTGTAGCCCCATCATGCGGGACATTGTAAGCTCTTTGGAGTAGGGACTATCTATTTTGAGGCTGAAGAAACTTACAACGGTTACCAAAATCATGCTGACAAAAGAAATGTGGTTCTAGCCTTAACTATGGAGAGAGAGAACGGTCACTCCATAATAAGGTTGTATTAAAATATTTTTTTTTAAATCCACCTCATTAATGCATTTTGGCTTCTATCCAGGGCAAAGATGAAACCCAGGTGGCTTGTGCTGACAGCCCAAACACGGTATATTAGAACAGGGCTGGCAACAGCAGCAATTTTGTGAAACAGTAAAGATAACAGAAATAGGTAACGGTTTATCTCACCCTAGCAAGCACATCAGTGACATATGCATACGTGTTTCAACAATGCCTTTTCTAAAATAGAAAGTTCTGTCTCACTTAGCTTGAGTCACACCTGCCTATCAGGGAAGTATTGGATACTTTCACCCTGAACTTTCATTATAGCTTTATCCATGATACAGTTAAATTAAGGTGGTATCAGCAATAGCAGCTCTCCTTTTGTGGAGCTCCTCTGATATAACACACACAGTCACACTTTAAGTGATTAACAGAGGCTACAGATATGTTACAGATATAGGCTGTATGAGTTATAAGCACATCAGCAAGAGGTGGCGCATATGGTTATAAGCAATCTGATCTATGGAACAAGCAACTGCTTAGTTTATAAATGGTGGTCTAATGGCTATTTCTAAACAGAATCTTAAAGTGCAATCACACATTCCATGCTTAAATTAGGCTTGCACATTAGTAGCTAAGAGTGGGTTTTGTTTTTGTTTAAAGAGAAAGGATGATTCTCTTTATAAAATACCAAATTTGAATGTAAAATGATTTCCACCATTAAAGTGAATTCCATGATTTCACAGTCCTTTAGCATTTTAACAACTTTCCGGTTTGAGTGAACTCAAAACTCATTTGTTAACTTTTCCCTACATCACTGAAGACAGTTGTCATGGACACTAACCTTATTTCCATCAATAAAGAGAGATGGGATAAACACCGGATGGGATCTTAAAATCCTTATTGGATTCCCCAGAAAGAACTTCTGTGCTTAATTTTATGCCAGAATCTAGGAACATTTTTTATGCTTCAACAGTGAATGGCACACAGTCTAAGATACGTGTCAGAGATGCATGCACTTGCTTTAAAACCTGGTTCTCTCTCAACTCAGAATTTAGTTGAAGACAAAAAAGGCATTATGTGAAATTATGCAGCTTTTTTTGAATGTTTGAGACTGCTGCATCCAAAGACAACAGCTGGCCTCAAATCATATGGGTACCTGCTGGAGAATGGGGAGGGCAGGGCATGGTGCACACAATGTCACTAACCACTTAACCGTAAAACAAGCACATATCACATTATATAGAAATATTAGCAAGTGTGGGGGACATCAGAAAGACTGATAAGTGCACTCAAGCAAATGGATTTTTCTGGCCTGCAAGCTTGTCAGAACTTCCTACACTCAAGCTAAAACAAGTGCAAATAAGTTCCAGTTGCCACACATGGAAAAACGGACCATATTTTTACAGACTGATCAATCACATAGTGATCTTTACCATTACTTCACTTCAATTTTCTCATGAACAGAGAGTGAAAATGCCATAACATGAATCAGGAGGGGCCACAGCAGTTACAGAATAATTTACTTATTCTAAAAGGATAGCCTCTCTCTCAAAACTGATGTTTACTGGCTGTTTGTGCTCTGACCATCAACATCACATCACCTGTGGACTAAAAACTTCCCCAATTGTTTGCTAACTCTGGAAGTCTGCCAATTCAGGAAATGTGCCAGAGGACTAGAGATACAATAGATAGTCTAGCTGAGTATCCTGAGAGTGGCCAGTCCCAGCTGCTTCAAAAGAAATTTCAAGGAACACCATAAATGAGAATTATGAATAACTGACTCACATGGGACATTACATCCCAAATCCAGGTGCACAGTGGCTGTAACCTGAACCGTGATGGTGTACATCTCTTACAATGTTTGTACTCCTATCTAGTGTAGCCATGGATGTTTCATGCCAAATTTTTTTTAATCCTGGTAAATTCTTGGCCACAACACCTTGTAGTCATGATTTCCATGTGCCCGAACTCACCACACAGATCTCAGCACTCATGGACCCCTTATTTAAGCTTCTAAGTATGCTTGACCTGCCATAGCTGTCTCAGGCATCTTCCTCTTCAAGAGCTCCTACAATGTAATCAATATCCCTGATGAATTTAGTCCTTGTAACAACACTAGATTGTTGCAACATAGACACTAAGTTACTAATGAATCTTAATTTCTTTCACCACTCCAACCTCTAGAAACCCTGATGCTATTCGAGTATTAATAGAGTGAATAACGAAAACATGTCTTTGTGAAGAAAAAATGGATTTTAGTGTTAAGAACTCAACTCCTACTCATGCTAAATCATCTATAGTGACACAGGTGTAAAAAAAATGATGACTTATAAAAAGTCTTGATATCATGCAGTCAGACACGCTGTTAATGTCGCTCTTTAGTACCACTGGGATGTAAATAATTTAGATAAGGCATGCAGAAATCCAAACAGGTTTGTGAACGAGAATTTGGTGCTTCAAACAAAATTCAGAGATACCCTCAGAAATAGATGAACAATACAAGTGACATTTTTCTTCTTCTGCAGAGCCAGTGAAGATGAAATACAGGTGAAATCCTGTCCACATGGAAACCAGTAGAAAGACTCCCCGTCAACTTCCACGGGGCCAGGATTTCACTCTTCATTTGTACGAGAATTATAGAGAACACATCTGTATCCAGTATTTTGTAGCATTACTTGAATACTAACTGAAATGCCAGTGGCTCCTGTAAGAGAACTCTCCTTTGCAGAATTGTTTTCACATGGAGTTTCTGCACCACATGCTGCTTGTCAATAGTAAGAGTGAAGCCATCACCATTTAGACCTTTTTTTTTAAAAAAAATTTAAGCAGCAAAATATTAAGAACTAGATGAACTGCCTTTTCTTCCATCTGATTATTTGTACGGAGTGCAACTCTCTCTGGCACTAACAGGTATGCTCACCACACAACAGTGCTAAAAACAACACAGCAGATGAATTACAAACATTTTGATCATGGCAATTACACAGACAATGGAAGAACAGCAGAAAGACAAATTCGGTCCTGTAGGTTTATCCACTCATTAACCTTGTACTCATAGGGTGAAATCCTACTTTTCAAATCCAGTCAAGAAACTAAGAATAGTCTGGAAATTGGATGGTTTGAGCAACTGATACTGGGTTAGAACCTGTTGCTCAATTCCAGCACAGGTCTGTGGTCACCTAGAGCTTTATGAAAGGTGTTCAGTGTCTGAAAGAGGTCTGGTGGCTTCAGTCCGCTTCCAGACAAGCGGAGTTCACACACAAAAGCCACCACTTGAGTGGCCATCAAAGACAAGGAACCAGGAATTGACTAGGTCATGGGAGACTGAACAAGTCTTGTCCCTTAATTTCAGGCATATTTTAGCAGTCATTACCATTAGTTTCTGAAGTCAGAGATTATGTTTAATGTCATTTGAAATCTGTGACTCTACACTTTCAGAGAGGACATAACTACAGCACTGGTTCATAGTGCTAACAGCCTGAGATAGTGACTGGCACAAATGATAATCAGAATGATGTGAAAAAGATCCTACACCTTGGAAGCAAATTATTCTACAGCAGAGTTTAAGATTTACTCTTTGGGCTACTGGTGTGTAGAGAGCTGCCTGCTCACATGTTGCTACCTCCGCATTTCCATGCTGTAACCAATATTAGTAATAAATAACTTTCTAATATCACCTTTCCATGTCAGCAATTGTTGTAGTTGCTCTAGGGAAGTTTTTCAGTCTTAAGTAGGATGGGAAGAGGGAGATCACCACATGATCTCTGTATTAGAAAGAGGGCTACTTTATGAAGCAGTCTGAGTACACTTGTCCTGATGGTTTACTTCAAGTCTTACTGGTTCCTCAAACTAGCAGTGCTTTCTTGGCACTGACAGAACTGGAGCAAGCTCTGGACCTTGTGTTTTTTTGTTCCCTGGGGATTCATGTGTTACAATGGGAATGTATGTTAATTTCAGTTAAAAGCTACTCTGAAGCTGAGACTCTGTTAGATCAGTACATGGCATATCTAATACTGTGCTGCAGCTAAATAAAATCCCCCTCCGCCCCCCCAAAAAACCCCAACCCAAACACACAACACAGTTTCTGTACTCATCTTACACCGTACCTACTAGCGTGAGAAATTCTAGGAAAGCCACAGTACAAAGGAAGCTGACGAATTCCTAGTGACTTAAGAAATGAAAAATTAGGATTCTGTCGCCCTAAGCCCACCGCATTCTAAAAATACAGATCTTTATTCTGCACTTGAGGAAACCTGTGCTGTAAGGAGCATAACCTATAGTTACCAAAAACTAATAGATAAGGAAAGTAAAAACCAAATTTCTGGTCTCATAGGAACCAGCTTGCATTTCCATTGAGCTCCTGGCTGCAGATTCAGTATCCTTGTTCTTTTAACATAGACTATTTCACTTATTTTCTACCTTTGCCATTGGACCATTGAATTCTCCCAGTCTTGGACAAATATGCCAGTCTACAGCAGATCTTTTATTGCTTTCCCATCAGGAACCATCAACAAAATCCCTTATTTTCAGGAGATGTGAAAAGAGTAAAAAGCCCCTGAGATGGAACAAAAAACCTAGCCAGGTATAATCCAGTGTATCAATCTTGTGGTCCAAGAGTCCAAGGTACTTCCTGAGCTTTCAATGCCAGGATGCAGTGGATTAATCATTTAGAGTAAGCCAGTTCAAAATGAAGATGGGCACTGCAGAATGGCCTGGTTAATTAATAGCCACAACTTGCAAGCAAGCTAGAACAGTTCATGAAATAACCAGGCATTGAGAAAAAGCATCTAGGAAAGCATCAGTGTGGACTTACCCTGCTTGGCTAGGCTGGAAAACTCTAGCCTTTCTATAGATTTGTGTAGTTCATCAGTGACTAAATATGTGAACAGAGACTTCTCACCTGCCGTTATGCTATCAATGATACTAGCTTGAACCATTCCTCACTTCATTAAACTCCCTTAATTTTTATACTTGATGAAACTAATTAAATGAATCCTGGAGTGCCAAAGCACAGAAGTTTATGCTCATAAAGTTATAAAATTTAAGGTAATGACATATTCAAATGTTTAGAATAACTACATTCCAGCAAATAATTCAGAAGATATTGACTGCAGGAATACGTTGGGCCTTGCAGCGGGACAATAAACTTGCATTATAATGGGCAGAGGAGATTAATTACAGCATAACAGCAAATAGTTTATCACCTTTATTAATATATAATCTGACCCTCAACAAAGCCCAGTGTAACCAGTCAAATTCTAATGTCTGATTTGTCTACCAAATGATATTATGCTAAAGCCTCTCTCATTAAGATTACTGTGAAGATATAAATGTAAAGTTCTAAAGCAAGGTGTTTTATTAAGAAGCAGATCCAAATTGCAAAATAGGTTTTCACTGACAAGATACTGAAGTAAGACTACCTGCTTTTTCAAGAGCTTTTGCATTTGGTGCATTAGAGCATAATTTTGGACACTGTTTATATCTAGTCACCAACTATTGCTTATGCCATTCATTTTCAAATGGATCATTTGGTTTTTTTAACATTTTACATTTAGTGATCAAACAAGTCTGACTTTCCAAACAAGTGGACAAATTATTCAGTCACACAGGTAAGACTTTCTGCTTCTTTCATCCTAAACTCTAAGTATAATTTGTATTTTCTTGTCCTGAAAAAATCTGCTGTCTTAAATATGCTTGGATTTGCACTGTGAAGTTCCTGTTTTGTATTGCTCTGTGTAATCACTGTATTTTAAAGGTTCATCTTGTGTGGTATATAAGTCATCTAAACATTCACTGTGAGCTGAACGATTTTTTATCTGTTAAGTAAATAAGAGGAAACGCACATACCAAACTGCTGCCTTTATAAGCCCTGGAGAACGGTCCAAATCCAATGTAACTGAATAAGTAGATGCTGGAGTTTGATATGACTACAATATTCCCATTGCTTAAGTGTATAATGTTTAACATCTAATATCATTTAATGATATATCAAGATACAGTCTAAAGTCCATACAGTGTGGAAACTGTACTGTAAGCTCGATCTGATCACAACTATATGAACACGCTATACTTTAGATTCACCCTCCAGAAGTGTAGTCTCCAAATCTTCTCTCCAACAATAAAATGGATAGGTATGTCAGTTCACTTGTCAGATGTCAAATCAGATGTCATTCCCTGGGTTACCTGTCAGATGCATTCCACTAGATGGCAGCTCCATGGGTGCCTCCCCCAGCCCCCCCAATAGATTTTAAGGACAGAAGGAATCACCACTGGGATCATCTAGTCTGACCTCCTGCATAACACAAGTCATAAGACTTCACTTAATTAATTATTGCTTGAAGTCCAATAGCTACAGTTGAACTACAGCACATCTTTCAGAAAACTATGGATGCTCTTATAAATCAGGTTTTAAGTAATGGAAAAACCACCACGGCCCCTGGTAACTTACCCTGATTTAAAAATGTGTACCTTATTTCTTAATATGTAGTCTGTTTGTCTAGCTTCAACTTCCAACCATTGGATCTTGTTATATCCTTTTGTCTGTTGGATTGAAGGGATCGTTATCAAATTTCTATTTCCCATTTAAGTTCTTATAGACTAATCAAGTCACCCCTTAACATTCTCTTTGATAAGCTGAATGGACTGAGATCCTTGAGTCTTTCACTATATGGTATGTCCTTTAATCTCTTAATCAATCTGTGGCTCTTTTCTGAACTCCCTCCATTTTTTCAACTTCCTTCCTGAGTTGTGGGCACCAGAATTGGACATAGTATTCCAGCAGTGTTTCACCGGTGCCATACAGCGGTAATAAGATCGCCCTGCTTCTATTTGATAGTCCCCTATTTATATATAATTCTTGGATGTTAGTCCTTTCAGGCAGAGTCACACTGGAAGCTCATCTTCAGCTGCTTATCCATCATGACTCCCCCTTCCATCTTCTTCAGACTCTGTCCCAGGATTGATCTTCCCCCTCCCCGTACATATGGCCTACATTCTCTGTTCCTATATATGACCTTGCATTTGGCCACACTGAAACCAGAGCTGTGAGAAGAACCAATTTTTTAGCTTGCTGGCAATTCTGAAAATTCTAAAATAAGTTGTTTCAAGCTGAACTAAAAAAAACAATTAAAAAAAATTCAGTTAACTGAAGAGTCAAAAAATGTATTTCAGGTCATACAAAATGTTTCATTTTAAAAACCTAAATGTTTTGGCTTTGACTATTTTTATATCTTGATTTTTAATATAATTAAAAAAATTTTGAAGTGAAATTCCTTTCAAGTCCAAAAACATCAAAATATTGTGTTTTGAAAAAAACGTACAAATATATCCAAAATAACATTTACTTTTTTCCTGACAAACAAGTCATTGAAACTGATAAATACACAAAATGTTTTGGTGTTGCCAAACCTGCATCTTTCTCCCAAAACGTTTTGGCTGAAAAATGTTACTCAGCATTAATTGAAAAAACCCTTTAAAAAAACAAAACCAAACCCTGCTCCCAGTTTACTGAGCAGCGACCTGTCTTCATTATTTATCACTCCCTCAGTCTTTGAGTCATCTGCAAACTTTCAGTAATGATTTTGTCCCAGCTCATTGATTAAATAGTGTAGGGCCCTACTAGAAACATACTATCCTGATGAGGATTCCTCATTTGCAGTTATATTATGAGATTACTGCATTGTCCAGTTTTTAATTCATTTAAGGTGTGTCTCATCTCTAGTCTAGTTTCAGAGAAGCAGCTGTGTTAGTCTGTATTCGCAAAAAGAAAAGGAGTACTTGTGGCACCTTAGAGACTAACCGATTTGAGAATAAGCTTTTGTGAGCTACAGCTCACTTCATCGGATGCATTCAGTGGCAAATACAGTGAGGAGATTTATATACACACAGAACATGAAAAAATGGGTCTCTAGATTTTGTCTCATTCTAGTTTCTTAATCAAAGTGCTGCACGATACCAAGTTAAATGCCTTACAGAAGTCCAAGCATATTAAATCAATACTATTCCTTTTATCAAACCTGCAATCTCAAAATGTGATAGATCTTATCAAACTATTTCCCATAAATCCACATTGATTGACATTATATTACCCTCTTAATTATTGATTAATGGAGTCCTGAATCTGCCATTTCATTATTCCCCCCCGCCCCAAGATAGGCTATCAGGCCTAGGTAGCTGACCCTGTTTATCCTTTTTAAATACTGGCATAATGTTAGTTTTCTTCCAGTCCTCTTGAACTTCTCCAGTGTTCTGAGAGTTCTAAATGGTCCCTACAGCTCCTCCAGTAGCTTTTAAAGCTCTTTGGTAAGAGTTATCTGGACATGCTGATTTAAAGATCTTTAGCTTTAGTGGTTGTCTTCCACACAAACTGTGGAATCCAATCAATACTAGGGATATTGCATCATTGGTAACCATGTTTTTCCTCCCTTACGTCCTAAGAGAAACACTTGGAATGATGGTTTTCTGAACACTTCATCACAAGCCCACGTTTTAGGACTCACTCACTTATCCAGAAAAAAAAAGCAGCCTACTGGAAGCTATATCTGCCAATAGTTTGCATAAATTTTTCCCAAAGAATAAGATAAGAATTTCTGGTCCTTTAAAGCAATAAGGGGCAGAACTGATGTCAAAGTGCATGGGTGTTGACATTTATTTTGTGTTAAGAGATTTAATTCTTAATTGACACAACAATGCAGGTAAATAACTGAATATTAAATGGCTTTTGTGCATTATAGCTTTTTGTTTGGACCAAGAACATTTAGAGTAGTTGTGGAAGTAGTTATGTTCCCCACCCCAGATGCTTTTTGCGCTAAACTCCTGAAAACCATAACAGAGAACATATACTTAATTATTGTTTACAGCATTTGTCAGATTGCACAATCTTGCAAAGGAGCCAACAACACTTCTTCCCATTGCATTCTGTATGAAGGTTTTAAACACACCCCTTTATCTGCTTGGAGAACGACATAAGTACTTTCATAAGCTAGAAAATCTGCCCTCATTAAATAAAACAGATGTTTTTTGTTTTGTTTTTGTGATTAGCTACCTGATGAACTACAGTTATTCTTCAGGAATTTCTTCAGGACTTTCCTTGGAGAAAGTCTGAGTTAAGACATTCCCAAATAACACTGGCAGAGGTTTTCAAGGTTTGTTAAATCTTATAATAGCCTGGTTAGCAGGCTGTATTTGTGTGCTGAATTCAACTTTGTAGCTTCCCTTTATCAGTTATTGTTTACGGCAAGGAGGGAACATACCTTTTGTGTTGCATTACCCACCTACAGGGTAGTGAGCGGAAGACAGAGCGTGTTAACTGAGACATGCCCTACTTTTCACGGTTCAGATCCTTGTTTCCTCCCAAAGGATTACAACTTTTCACAGGCAATTCTTGTTTATGACTATATACATAAGCTATGGGATTCCAGAACTTGGGATTCCAGTTATAAATATCTGAATATGGGTTTTGCATTTATCTTCCAGATGGATGTTAAACAGTTTTGAGCATCTGAATTCTCCTTTCATCAATCCAATGCAAGTCAACTGGGCCTAATCTACATAGGGAAATACATAGAGACGGTTTTGGTCCAAGATAAGGCCTGCCCGTTCTTTTATACACAAGGGCATTTGATTTCCCTCAAACTCAGACCCAGATCCACAAAAGTATTTAGGTTCCTAACATCCACTGATTGCAATCAAAGTTAGGAGCCTAAATACTTTTGTGGATCTGGGACTTTTCCCCTTCTCTTCCAAATAGCAGTAAGTGTTATGCAAAGATTACTAGTATTTATGTTTAATACAGTGGCGTCTAAGGATGAGACTTTCAAGGACATAACAGAGCAGTCCCACACACCCCCAGTCTGACACATTCTGTGCTTTTAAGGAGGATGAAAGTCATGTGGAAGGAGAACATTAATCTGGAGTGGAGGGAAACCATCCCATAGTTGGGATCCTCCTTAAAGATGATGTGCTGGTACCCTCTCCCACTAAGGATACCCCTCCTGGGGAGGGAACCCTAGTTATTCGGAAGATCCAGGTAATAATAATTAGGGATTTGATCATTAGAAGTATAGATAATTGGGTTTGTGATGACCAGGAGAACTGCACGGTAAATTGCCTGCCAGGTGCAAAGGTTGTGGATCTCAAGAGACATCTAGACAGATATGCAGTGCTGGAGACGAACCAGTGACATAGAGAGAGGTAGGAGAGAAGTCCTGGAAGCCAACTTTAGGCTGCTAGATAAGAGATTGAAGTCCAAGACCTCCCATGGGAGCATCCTCTGAACTGCTTACAGCTCCACATGCAGGGCCAGAAAGACAGGCAGAATTGCAAGGTCTAAATGCCTGGAGGAGACTATGGTGTGGGGAGGAGAGTTTTAGATTTATTAGCAACTTTTGGGAAAAGGAGGAGCCTATTCAGGAAAGATGGGCTCCACCTAAAAACAAAACACAAACAGATCCAGACTGCTGGCATGTAAAATTGAAAAGACTGTAGGATATTTTTTAAACTAGGGGAAAGCTGACCGGTGTGAAGGAGCATATGGTTCAGGCAGAGACATCTCTTGGAGAAGAATTTATTAAAGGGGGAAATCTCTATACAAAGTAAAGAGGATAGGAAAGAAGTTGGTAAGGTACAGGTAGAAGATAGAGTGGAACAGTCAAAATGACTGCAACACCACACCTATGATTGCATATGTTGCCACCTGAAGTGTGAAATCCATGCAAATTTCATATAGTCATAATCTGTCTAGCTTCATAGAAAATTTATAAACTCTTACAAGCTATACCAGGGGAATTTGACACTTTTTGGCCTACCTAAAACTATCACTTTTTAACTAATCACAGATACTAGCAAATACCTCGATTAGCCAAATAAAAAATTAAGCAGTTACATTTTCACTGCGCCCAATATTAGTTACCCATTAAAATCTGTAGATGTCCAAAGAGGATGTTCCAATAAAGAAGTCAATTACATTTCTATAATACCTTTAAATCTACAACTCACAGGATCTCAGAAAACATGTGCATGCAGCACCACTGAATTGCAACCACTAACTAGCACAGGTGGTGCAGGGAGAAGAAATAAACTGGCAAAGAACAAGTCAAATCCAATTCTTTAGAAAGGACCAGTAGCTTTCTAATATATTCACGTGGCCTACACTGGACCCCAGGTTACAAGGTGATATTGAAAAGTTAACTGCATGAATCTCAGTTTCTCTCTTTCCCGAAGATGAAGGGCAGAATCCACTGGGATCAGAATTGGCATTTCAAATCAAGTCATTACCTCATACCATGGACTGTGAAAGAAAGATGTTATTAAACAGTTTGGAGCATTTAAATTCTCTTTTTATCAATCCAATATAAGACAACTGGGCCTAATCTACATCAGGAAATTGAGACAGTGTTTTGGTCCATGATAGGGCCAGCCCATTCTTTCACAGCTAATGGTGTTTATTTCCCCTCAAACTTGGGCCCAGATCCACAAAGATATTTAGGTTCCTAACGTCCAGTCTTTTCTCCATCAGACTAAAACCAGAAACTTTGCACAACACACCTCTCTTGGCAATCAAGGAAAGCAAATTTGCACTTTATACCAATAAAATACTAATGATTAGATTCACTTTCTCATCTGCAACAATACAATGATATCTTTCCTTTCCCCCAGATATCAGATTACATACATTATGGTTCAGTTTCTACAAAAGCATTACCTCAAGACATCTCTTTCCATTGCTAAACTATTCTGTAGTACATACTCTACAAGAGAAAATTGCAGTTTCATGATATAGTTTGGAAGATTAGCTGTCACTTAAAGTCAACTTCCAGACTAAATAAAGATCAAGAAGGAGGACACATCTGAAAATGACAGCTTTCAGAAAACGAAGCCCTATAGAACAGGGATGCTTTCCCAGAACAAATTCTGCTTACTAAAGTTTATTTCATTTCAATCAAAAGGAAAGAAACAGCCAGCTGCTTTAAGAGCGGACCTATTCCACTTAACGTGCAGCCAGAACTCGGCCTCCGGCCGAGCGCCCAGCGAGCCCTGCCCACCTCGCCAGAGCCGCGAACAGGCTCCGTCCGGACGCGGCTGCCGCAGGCCCGCCGAGCGTCACAGCGTATCGCCCACCTCGCGGCGGCCGGAGTCGGACCCTCCCTTCGCACTGCACGGGCCCGGCCCTCCGGCAGCTAATGCCCCAGACCTCAGCGACCGGGGCATCAGGCGGCTCCGTCCCCCCGGCTTTGCCCCCGCCCTCAGGGCCCACGGGACCGGCCGAGTTCGCCTACTTCGCCGCCCCAGAGTCCGCGGGCGGGAATAACGGGGCGTCGCGAGGCGGCCCGGCAGCCCCCGTGACGGCAGCGCCTCGCCCCGGCGGGGGCTGCGAGCCCGGCACCGCGCCCCGGGGGCGGCCGGGGCCGGGGCCGGGCAGGCTGGAGCCCCGCGGGCCGCGCCCCAGGGGGCCCGCCGGGACCGGGCTGTGCGGCGCCGCGAGCCCCCGGGGCCGCGGCGGCCTGGCGCGCAGGGAGGCGGGGCAGGGCCCGGCGCCTTAGCAACGGGCCCCTAGCAACGGCCCCCCCCGCGCGCGGCCGCCCCCCCCGTACTCACAGGCCCGTGGTGCCGGCGGGCAGCGGCGGGATCCTCCGGCGGCCCGCGCCCGGCCCCCCCCCGGCAGGCGGAGGCGGCTGCAGTCCAGCAGGCCTCGGCGGCAGGAGCAGGGCGCGGCGCAGGCCTCGCCGGGCGGCTCCCCGGCCGCGCACAGCCCGCACAGCAAGAGCAGCAGGGGCAGCGCCCCGCGCCGCCGCCGCCCCGCTCCTCGCATCCTGCCGGCCGCGGCCCTGCCCCAGGCGGCTGCGGGGCGCGCACAGGCCGGCGGCGCCGCGAGCCCCGCCCCCCGCGCGCCGCGTCCGACCGGCCAGGTGACAGGCAGCAGCGGGCGGGGCTACGAGCTGGCACCTGAAGGGGGAGGAGCCAATAGGAGGAGGTGAGGCGACAACTCGCGCGCTCTAAGGGGTGGGGCTAGAGCGTGACCGCTCACGGGGGAGGAGCCAGCCTGGGGAGGGGGTGGGGCTTCTGTCCCTGGGCGGGTTCTTGGCTCCCACGTGGGAGGACATTGACCCAGGCCCTTCACAGTGGGGAAGGTGGGTGAGCCAGAGCCCGGGGCGCTGGGGAAGATGTGGCCGTGCTGCTGCTCTTGCTGTACCTGGTCCGGGGGGTAAAGCGAGAGCGTGCTCGCTAGGGCTCATCATCCGGCCCCGCGCACCAGCCCGAAGCTCGTCGGACGTGTCATTAACAGGCCATAGCAACCAAATGTAAAATTAAAATTGAATGCAACTTCTAAAGCAGGGGACAGGGGAAAGAAAACTCAAGACTCAGCCATTGAACAAAGTTCTTCTTAAAACCCATCCAGGCAAAGGGATTGGGGGGGGGGGGGGTTCTCATAGAGCAGCTGGGGGGGGAACAGCATCTGGAGTGTTGGAAGTTGTAATTTATCATTATATTATGGGCACATCCAAAGGCCCAAGTTGCTACCTTTAAAATGATATTTCATTTGAATAGCAATAATCTCCCCTGCAGAAATGCTGAGCTGAACATATGGTTGAAATGCAATTCAATCAGTGGGATATTGTCAACTTAAAAACCACATTTCCATCTGAAAATTTCCTTCTATCTGTCGTCACAAATAACCCCTAGGATTTCTATAATGAAGAAAGGTCAGAGAAACTTCTCTATTTTTCCCTACCTTTTCAATTTGTTTACTTTATGGATGGTCCACTACATTGTTTTGCAGACAGTCAGTTGCATTTCCTGTCTCTGAAGTGGATTGGGGCTGTGCCTTTAAGGACTGTGGTTCCCAGACAGAGAGTCTGGGGGGTGGGCTGTGAAGCTCTTGCTTTTACGCACAGTCAGTTGGAACCAGACTCAGAATAATGCAGATCTCTGCAAGCATTTTAAGCATAGTGATCACTCGTCACCACCTCATACAGTAGTACCATGGCATCACATCACTCATGCTCTGTGTATGTTCTCCCTCTGGCTGCGCAAGCGGGTGTAATCAGTAATTGTAGGGGGCACAGTGCCCATCTATAAAAAGGGAAATAAGGCCAACCCAGGAAATTACAGACCAGTCACCTTAACTGGAAACATAATGGAGCAAATAATTAAGCAATCAGTTTGCAAACATATAGAAGATAATAAGGTGATAAGTAGCAGTCAGCATGGATTTGTCAAGAACAAATCATGTCAAAGCAACCCGATAGCTTTCTTTGACAGGGTAACAAGCCTTGTGAATATGGGGGAAGCTGTAGATGTGGAATATCTTGACTTTAGTAAGGCTTTGGATATTGTCTCGCATGATCTTCTCATAAACAAACTAGGGAAATACAACCTAGATGGAGCTACTATAAGTGCATAACTGGTTGAAAAACAGTCCCCAGAGAGTTTCCACTGAATGCATCCGATGAAGTGAGCTGTAGCTCACGAAAGCTTATGCTCAAATAAATTTGTTAGTCTCTAAGGTGCCACAAGTACTCCTGTTCTTGTTCCCAGAGAGTAGTTATCAGTGGTTCACAATCATGCTGGAAGGACACAATGAGTGGGGTCCCTCAGGGATCAGTTCTGGGTCTGGTTCTGTTCAATATCTTCATCAATGATTTAGATAATGGGATAGAGAGTACACTTATAAAGTTTGCGGACAGTACCAAGATGGGAGGGGTTGCAAGTGCTTTGGAAGATAGCATTAAAATTCAAAATGATCTGGACAAACTGGAGAAATGGTCTGAAGTAAATAGGATGAAACTCAATCCGGACAAATGTAAAGTACTTCACTTAGGAAGGAGCAATCAGTTGCACACATACAAAATGGAAAATGACTGCCTAGGAAGGAGTACTCCAGAAAGGGATCTGGGAGTCATAGTGGATCACAAGCTAAATATGAGTCAACAGTGTAATGCTGTTGCAAAAAAAAGCAAACATCCTTCTGGGATGTATTAACAGGAGTGTTGTAAGCAAGACAGGAGAAGTAATTCTTCTGCTCTATTCCACACTGATTAGGTCTCAACTGGTTGCCAATTTTGGGTGGGCATATTCCTGGAGGTTTCTTCAGATGACATAATCTTTAATTAAAGATTAATCTTTTCATTCCTGGAGACGCCAGGACAATCCTGGAGGGCTGGTAACCCTACCAGTTGGCTGCAGCCCAGCCCTGCAAGGGGAAACTAGAGCTTCTAGGGGTAACCCACACTGAATCCGGCAGTTGGATCTCAATACAGTTTCCTGTAGTTTTACAGGTTGTTGGGCCTTATAGGTCTGCAGCCATTATATGTTGAGATGCCTGTATAGTTCTCAGTCCCAAGAAGGAAAATAAGTATTTGTTTATACAGCAATGGGCTATAGTTAAGGGGATAGGGAAATCTGCTGCTTGCCTACAAGGCTGGTGCCTTCCTCTTGTTATTCTAGGAAGCAAGTTTAGAATTAAATAAGCAGGGCAGTTGTGTTTGTATGTGTATAATTGAGATACAATGCAAACAATTCATCCGAGTGCAGAGAAGGGTCAGTTAATCTCTCAGGGGAATATGTCTGTCGGGTATTCAGAGATAAACACCATCCTCCTGTAGCAGAGGCCCTCACTTTCACCTCTCTCTAGGTTGAGGGTACATCATGAAGTCTGTGTTAATCCATCTGTGTCCTGAGCTGACTCCTAAGAATGGAATGGATTATGTTATCACCGCTCCTGGGATATGTCTATCCTGCTGTGGCCTTATTAGCCTGATGGTATTGGTGGTAAAGACAAGAGTGCCATCTGGTGGCACAATTGGAAAGCTACATCTTGCGTAGAGCAGTGCAATTAGAAATCATTAGTACATTCCCTGATCTGAACCTTGCTCCCCTTGAGTACGGTGCAAGATCAGCCCCAGGGTGAATTTAGTGCTGGTGAAATTGGTAGCCCACGAGACTGAATCCTCTGTTTATCCAGAGAACAGCTATAGATGGACAGTGGCAGTGCAAGACTCCCACATTCACCTTCCTTTGCCAGTGCCTCTCCCTGCCCTGCCCTCCAGACACTCATTCCATCTTTGTGCCTCATTCATTCACAGGCATTTCAGCAGAGGGCTTACCAACAAATCAGCACCAAATTAGGTGGTGGCATTTGTGGATGTTTGGCCACTAGGAATGGTACTGAGCGGGCCATGGTGCTGCTGCTTGGTCACTACAGACTTGGGCTGGATTTGAGGTGCTGTATTCCATGATCAGTCCTGCAAACTCTCCCATCCCCTATAAGGGATGCTCTTTAATCTGGCACCTTTTGTAACACTTGCTGAGTTCTCCCCTGGCTCTGAGCAGTTGCTGCTGCCAGCTCGTTTTCATACAAAGTGGCAGTACAGTCTATTTTACTCATTGCACACACACAGAGCCCCTGTCGTTAGCAGTTACACACTTTATCAGGCAGCCTGAGAAATAAGTGCTTGTGGCAGGTTCTAGTGTGAAGAAAAATCAGACCAAATAACAGTTGCATTACGATATTATTTCCTAAATGGACTCATTTCTGCCCACGTATGCCGGATACATGTGTTGTGTTATTGTTTTTTTTCCCCCTCACATCTTAATTGGAGTGCAAGCTGACTACATTTACATTGTTTATGTTAAAACAAGAACAAATCTGCTTGATAACAAACCCACGCAAATGGAGATGTTTCTTTTCCCAAATCTGTCTTCTGCCCCTCATTTGAATGATTTTTCATCTAGTTATTTACAGTCTAGGAGCAGGTTTCCAAGGGGGCTCAGTACACTGGTACAGAGTACCTATGAAAAACTGGCCCCAGCTGTGGGTGCTGAGCATCTGAAGATCTAGCCCTGGACTCTTGAAAAATTGGACTCCACAGACCTGATTCTTCACTGCCTTGTATTTTGTGTGGTCACTCACACCTGTATAAAGTGAGTGTAAAATGCTACCCAATCAAAATAGCTGTGTTTGAAAACAACTTTGAACAGGTGTAAATGAGTCCTCAAAGGGCCAAGGCAAAGGAGAATGACACCATTGACTTCAATGGGAGGAGGGTCAAGGCCTCAGTTTGTAAAATCAGGAAGTGGCTGCAATCTGCAAAGAGCTATTTAATAAACTGATGATAAAACCAGGGACTTTTTTGAATGCATCCGATGAAGTGAGCTGTAGCTCACGAAAGCTTATGCTCAAACAAATTGGTTAGTCTCTAAGGTGCCACAAGTCCTCCTTTTCTTTTTGCGAATACAGACTAACACGGCTGTTACTCTGAAACCTGTTTTGAAGAACTGTTTTTCTTGAGAAAAATACTATTCTTGGGAGAAATTTCCCAACCCAGAGAATGAATTCCAGCTCCTGACCTCTTCTAGGACTAGAATATGGAACTCTTCCCCTAGGGCCAGTATTGGGTGGGCCTTTTGCTTGATCATTGTTCCCTGAGTTCTCTTCTCTAAGCCACACAACACAATGAATGCACCCAGCCAATCAGAGCCACTGAATTTGAAGAGTGGGGCCCGCCTATTATATCATATCTCCAAATTATCTCTTGGATCCATGTCCACATCTGACACAGTGATTAGCCAATTCACCATGAGCAAGTCTCCTGAACTGCAGTCCAGTCTAGGGCTAATTCCTAGCCCTTAGAATGGCAACCAGGCAGTCCTTTGTCTGCATTCATGCCGTTCATTTTTCGTTGGTGGTTTTCCCTTTAATTTCATTGGTTTCTCCCTCCATTTCATATGGGAATAGTTATGAGAAAAATATCAATAATGGGTCGCACTAATGACAGCATCCTTCCCGAGGAAGCCGGGGGCATGTAGGCTGCTGTCTGCCATCAGTCTCCTTAATTAGCTTTGCACTACAACCCTGGCACTTTCCAGCTATCTTGGAGGAGAATAATGGGAGCTGTCATGGAGCTTTGTCCATGAAGTACCTTACATCCAGTTTACTTTAAAAGAGTCATGATTCCTTACAGTTAGGGTGATATGTATTTGCTCCATAGAACCTCACCTACTCCTTGGAACTAAGAGGCTGGACCCTGGCATTCCACACATGTTCAGTCTTTGGCAGGAAGCTCTTCTGAAAACCTGGCTAGGCCCCAGTTGTGGGTGCTGGGAACTTCTGACTGGCCCATGCCTGGGAGTGTATGACCTAGCAGAAATTGAACCCACAGCTCACAAGTCCTAGTTCAGGGCCTTACCCACAGGAGCAGCCTTGGCTGGCCCTGCTTTGGCTGTTGCTATTGCTTAGGCTTTGGAGGCAGCCACAGTCCAGGAGGATGCAGAAAGCTCAGGTTCAGGGATTGTAATGAATGTGCTGCAGGCAGAGGGTGCCTCTCACATTGTTCGGGGCACCCTTTGTCATATGCCCTAGCTAGGGAGGAGCCCATCCTGGCAGGCAATAAAAAGCATTAAAGATATAAGTAGAAATAGCTGCACCATCATTCCTACAAGGGCTGGGAGCGTCTCTTGGAGGTTGGTCTCGGTTGCTGTAGCATCACAGAAGGCAGAGATGGAAAAGTGCTAATCACCTCTCCCCTCTGCCTGGAACCCAGTGCAGGAGTATCCCCTGAAGTGTATTTTCTAAGGCTTTGTCCAGGATAGTGTTAAGGCCAAAATCTTCAAAAGTGGCTTCTGGGTTTTGGGTGCCTCCATTTTTGGAAAGTGCAGAACACCCACAGCCCCAAACCCATGCCTAGTGCTCAGCACCTCTGAAAATCAGGCCCCAAACGTATCCCCAAATCAGCGGTCACTTCTGAAAGTGTGGTTATGTGTCTAGCAATTGGGGGGCGTGGGGGGGGTGGGGAGGTTCCATGCCCATGCTTGAACCGCCACCTGGTGGTCATTTGGAAATGACAAGCTGGTGAGCTCAGGTGTGTTTTACAGTCGGGGCCTGATTCTCAGGATGCTGAGTACCCACAGTTCCAGTTGAAGTCAATACATCCGTGCTCAGCACCTCTGCAAATCACACCACCTGTCGGTTGCTCTCAGAGACTGGCACATTCACAGCAATCTCTGAACATGAACAGGGTCTGTAGCTGGAAGGGAGTTGATTCTGCTAGTTCCTCTCTGGTGCAATGGACAGGTGGCTGTTGTAAACACGCAGGCCTGTGTTGTCAGTGTCCCCGGAACTGCCAAGGAGAAGAACTGTGTTTACAGAGCCTCTGGGCTCTGCACACAGAACTTTGGACAGGCAGCAACCTTGTGATTCACTGTTCGAAGGAAGCAGGGTATTGGCAACCACAGCCCATGTTCAGCAGAAAGGTGGTGGGGTAGTGCTGGTGAAAGCTCCCTTCCTCCTTCCAAATGCTGTCTCCAGGGATTAGGAATACAAGAAAAACAAGCCCCGTCCTAATGCCTCTGCCAGTCTGGACCCTGCTGCTGACAGAACACCCACAGTGACTCTTTGCTCAGCCTGGTTTTGCCCCGTTCTTGCAGCCCACAGGGTGCATGATGGACAAACAGCACCTGCTCTGGGTGCCCCTGACGAAGGGCTGTGCAATGTCCAGACCCATAGGACGCAGTCCCCGTTACATTGCTCTGCTGAGTCTCACCCACCTGAGATGGAAATGCCCAGATATTTCATTTTGGGGGTTCTTCTGGCTCCCTGAATTTCTATGATTTTCACGCCCCTGCCCTCACTTCCCTTGGTAGCTAGCAGGGCGTGTCGAGGTGCAGATTGCATCAGCACCTCTCCAGGCTGAACATGCTTCTCCCACAGCACTCCCTGCTCCTCCAGCCTGTGCAGCGAGGATCTCCACCCAGGTCTGGGCACTCTGTCTCCACAGCACTCCCTGCTCCTCCAGCCTGTGCAGCGAGGATCTCCACCCAGGTCTGGGCACTCTGTCTCCACAGCACTCCCTGCTCCTCCAGCCTGTGCAGCGAGGATCTCCCCCCAGCTCTGGGCACTCTGTTTCCACAGCCTCCTAGCTTGCCTGGGATGCAAGAGGCACACTAGAGTTCAGGACTGTGGTTCCCACCAGCCAATGCACACACCTCTGCATTCACCGGCCAGTGATGCTTTGTCTTAATCCCCTGGCCAGCACCTTCTACTGGAGCTCACTTGGACTGTGCCAGTCTGGGTGAGGGTTTACACTTGATAAACTCTGACTCTTCCTCCAGCCGCAGGAGCCATTCAGATTTCTGCTTCTCAGAGCAACATGAAACACAACACTGGCCATTCCCAGCGTGTAGGTTATGGGTCGGAAGACCATGATCTGAATGGAAGCAAGCTTGAACATTCAGAGAAAAGTCACTGCAGAGGGTGGTTGAGTTCATCGCTCCTGGCAGGTATCCTAGATCTATGCAAGCCTGCAGATCATATTGCAAAGGCAGGAGCTGCTCAGGGAGGGGCAAAGTCTTCTCTGTACCAACTAAGGAGTTGCTGAAACTACTTGCAAAAAGAAAAGGAGTACTTGTGGCGCCTTAGAGACTAACCAATTTATTTGAGCATAAGCTTTCGTGAGCTACAGCTCACTTCATCGGATGCGTACTGTGGAAACTGCAGAAGACATTATATACACAGAGACCATGAAACAATACCTCCTCCCACCCCACTCTCCTGCTGGTAATAGCTTATCTAAAGTGATCACTCTCCTTACAATGTGTATGATAATCAAGTTGGGCCATTTCCAGCACAAATCCAGGTTTTCTCACCCCCCGCCCCCCCCCCCCCCCACACACACACAAACTCACTCTCCTGCTGGTAATAGCCCATCCAAAGTGACCACTCTCTTTACAATGTGTATGGGAATCAATTGATTATCATACACATTGTAAAGAGAGTGGTCACTTTAGATAACCTATTACCAGCAGGAGAATGGGGTGGGAGGAGGTATTGTTTCATGGTCTCTGTGTATATAATGTCTTCTGCAGTTTCCACAGTATGCATCCGATGAAGTGAGCTGTAGCTCATGAAAGCTCATGCTCAAATAAATTGGTTAGTCTCTAAGGTGCCACAAGTACTCCTTTTCTTTTTGCGAATACAGACTAACACGGCTGTTACTCTGAAACCTGAAACTACTTGGCTAATCATTCCAGGTTTGTCAGGCTGTTGGAGTCTCACAGAAAGAGCCAAGTGGAGAGGGAGGAGAGTCTGGAACCAAAGCACAAGGAATGCAGGTCTCTTTAACAACCCTTCCCTCCAGGATTTGCATTTACAAGAGCATTGCCATGGCAGCAGGAATCTACATCTTAATGGAAACCCATTCCACATGTTCAGCTGGTCCGGACCTGCAGGATGAGAAATGGGACTGCTCTGTTACACCAGCAGCTTTAGTCTCAGCTAAGCCAGTTGTCATCAGAGGCCCTGCCTCTACACAGGAGTTTTTCAAACAGAACAAGCCTGATTCTCCTCTCACTTGCAGTGGTGTAAATCAGGAGTAGCTCCATTGATGTCAGTGTAGTCACAGCAGCATGAAACCTCCATGGGAATTTTGCGACTCTGGCTTCGCTTTTTATGGCAGGCACATTGGTGGGTAGGACGCAGGGTTGGGGGAAACCCAGTCTCAGCTGCAGCTCCAGCAGCATGGCTGGCTGAGGATGTGCTTCCCAAGCCCCTTGCTCCAGATCTAGTCCAGTGCTGAACATCAGGAATATCTAACAGCCCATGCTGAATGTATAGGAATGCGGGGCAGAGCATGGAAAAGCCAATCTAGCCGGGAGTGTGTCTTCATGAGAAGAGGTGCAAACTGAGCCCTGGTCTACACTGCAGAGTTAGATTGATGCAAGGCAGCTTCTGTCGCCCTAACTCTGTAAACGTCTACACTAAAATGTTGCTCCCACTGACATAACTTGCCATCTAGGCTGACTTATTTCTTGCACCGCCGTGAGAGGTGTAGCACTTAGGTTGGCGTAGTTAGGGTGATGCAGCGTCAGTGTAGACACTGCACTGCTTACAGCGACTTGCTGCCTTTCGGAAGCCGTCCCACAGTGCCCCACATTGGCAGTTCAGTTGGTGCAAGCGCTCCTGGTGAGGACACGCACCGCCAACACAAGGAGTGTGGTGTGGACGTGCAACCGCGATTTAA
The DNA here is from genome assembly GCF_015237465.2 of Chelonia mydas. Lineage (NCBI taxonomy): Eukaryota > Metazoa > Chordata > Testudines > Cheloniidae > Chelonia > Chelonia mydas. The sequence goes on from NC_051261.2 coordinate 1,861,249, forward strand.
TGACTGCGGTGGCTGGACGTTGACAGAACTTAGGTTGACATAATTGTGTAGTGTCGACATCCCCTAAGATAACCATAACCTCACCCGAGAGGGACCCAGCCTAGAAAGCTCTGTGACTGTGCAGTGTTAAGGGACAGAGCTGCACCTTGGGCAGCAGCTGCTGGCTTTGCTGGAGGCTCCCTGTGTAACCTTGAGCCAGGCATCCACTCGGCTGTTCGTTATTCTCAAAGGGAGCTGAGTACGTGTGGAGATCCAGCCCTTTCGTGAAGGTGTCTGTGTTAGAGCCGCGCTCTAGATCCAGCTCTGAAGTGCCCTGCCTCAGTTTCCCCCATCTGTAATGTGGGGATAATGCTCCTTCCTGACCTAGGAGGGCCATTGAGAGGATGAATACCATGACACTGTGAGTGCCTGCGGTGTGGGGCCATGGGAGTAACCAGACAGAAACCAAGGGTCTGATTCTCCGCTCGCGCTGACACTTGTGCAGCTCCGTTGGCTTCAGTGGAGTGACTCCTGGTTTACAGTGATGTGAATGAGGCTGTGTTTCAGAGGTATGTATCTCCTAGGAGGGGACCTGGTTTTTACATCCAAAGGCGGCATATGCGCTGCCCTTGGAGATGTTGGTTAGCGCCCTGCTGGTGTGATCGGTGTAGCTCCAAGGAAGTTGACAGAGCTACAGCAAAAAGAAAAGGAGTACTTGTGGCACCTTAGAGACTAACCAATTTATTTGTTACTCTGAAACCTGTCAGAGCTACAGCAGTTCACATCAGGTGAGGATCTGGTCTGATAACTGCGAAACCACTGCTCTAGGGCAGTGTTGTGAAGAGTTGGCCGTTTTAAATAGTTGATCAGAAGTTCAGCTGACCCCTTTGTGCCCCCCCATGACTGTTCCCTGCCCCTGTGTCACTGTGGCCCAGGGTTCTTGCTTTTTCACTCCTGATCCCCTCAAGTGTTTGTGCTCTTGCCGGTATTGACCTGTGCACATATCTACTGGCATCTCCCTTGTGCAGGGCACTCTTGTCACAGTCTGTCCGCGGTTGCACCTCTGCCCCCAGCTGTTCTATGGAGCCCTACATGAACGTGCGTCTTGCTGCCTGCCTCGGCCAGTTGGAATGACAGACAAGGCTGCACTAAAGCCCCCTGGCAGCCCATCTCTGCCTTTGCTCTGGGCCTGGCTTGGTCCCACTGGGACGCACTGGGTGTCCTGCTTCCCCTGTCTCTGCCCCAACCGCACCTTCCTGGCTTCCCTCTGCTCTGGCTCCAGCCTGCTGTGGTGGGGGATGGATGGAAAAGGGACCAGGAGGCATCTGTTGCTGGATTTGGGGGTTGTTTGTGTCCCTCGTCACATTTTTTTAAAAGTGGGAGTTGCCATCTGTGTGATTTTCCACACCCAGGGCCCTTGAAGTCCCTGTTCGTGTGAGATCCTGCTGACCTCCATTCTCCCTTTGATCCAGGCTGCTGTCAGACACGCTGGTGTCAGATCGGTGGTGGGCACGCTTCCTTTGTGACAAGTGGGGGAACTGTCAAGGTTATGAGGTGAGCCCACGTGGGGGACCCAACACCCAGGGTGCCGTGGAAAGAGAACCTTCCAACTGACCTGAACGTGGCTCGCTTTCCTGCCTCCACTCAGGATGTGCGCTTTGGGTGAGGACTGTGCGTTCTAGCTACGCACAAGAATGAGTTCTGAGTGAACAGCCGTCACCTCAGGAGGTACGCACTCCCACAGTCATGCTTGGGAAGGGGCAGACTCCTGAGGGTCACCGAAATCTCCGTCCTAACTGATAAGCGAGCTGGGTTAGAAGAGCTGGGCAGGTGATGGAAAGAAGGGCTTGTGGAATGTTTTAATAGGGACACTCATCAAATTAATTATTTAGGCCAAGATTTCCAGGAGCAGCTACTGGCTCCAGGCATCTTACGGGGGTTTTCAGTGGTGGGTGCTCAGCACTTGCTTGAAATTTGATCCCTTTCAGATGTCTCAAGCAGGACACAAAAACTGAGACTTCCAATCCATTGGTCACTTTAGGAAATCTTTAGGAAAAAGCCTTGATGCTTTTTATTCAGCCAGCTCTAGTGAGGGCTGCTGGTTTACTGAGGCTCTCGTCAGACGAGATGCTTGCTGGGTTTAGTGGGTGGTGGTGGTTGGTGATGTACACAAGGTCAGACTAGAGGATCTGCTGGTCTCTCCTGCCCTTAAACTCTGTGACTCTCTATGGACTCCCCACAGCACTGCCCTGGAGTATTGTTGGACATAGTCTCACATCGATAGCTAATGCATGAAGCCAGTCACACCCGGGGAAGCTGCTACTAGGAGCTAAGTGATACGTTGCATGTAAGAAGAAAAGGAGGACTTGTGGCACCTTAGAGACTAACCAATTTATTTGAGCATGAGCTTTCGTGAGCTAAGCTCACTTCATCGGATGCATACTGTGGAAGCTGCATGTAACAACACTGGCCGTGGACACATTCCAGTTAACAGCGGCCATGCAGTCACCTGGCTGTGCCCAAGGAGGCTAAGGTAGGCTCCTGTAGGAAGTATGTGAGTTTGAATTTCTTTGCTTATGGGGATTTATACTCTCAGCCTTCTGGAGCCAAATCAAGTACAGAAAATGAAGCACTTGACACTTCTCCATTCCTCTGAGCACCACTAGGTGACGGTAGCATGCTAAAGTTGGTGGGGTGAGTGAGGCCATGCAGACAGCAGCTGCCTCATACTGGCCTAGTTTATTGCTATGCCCATTATGATGAAAGTTAGAGAAAGCACTTTCCATCATCCACAGAGCCTGCAAACAGCCCTTTGACACAAAATAACAAAGTTCAGTGAAAAGAACCTGTGTGTCTGAGAAGTGGCAACTGCCTGGCAGGGGAGACAGGTAACTCTTTTAATTAAAAACAGCACCAAAATATGAAATTTGTATTATCTCCACTTCTGATCCTGGGACTTTTAAGAATGAAATTTGGTTTAAAGGTCACAGAATAAAAACATCCCAGTGCCTGAAATGTCTGGTCTCAGTAACATATGCAGCAGTGGTGTGTGTGTGTCTCTACACATGCGTGTGGGTTTCTTCACAGTACAGAAGCTTGTGACTAATTTGAAGCACACTTTTTTCAGCTGGATGCAAACCTGAGGCCCTGACATTTATGGGCAAGAAAGTTTCCCTGGCATTTGCTGCAACAGTTGGAGTGTTGTGTTCAGGTCAGATGCTGATATTAGTGAGATTGAGGGAGGCAGAATTGTAGTTTAGAATAGATATTTGGTATTCTTGTTCACTTCTTGTGCCAAATGGTTGTGTACCCTGTATGCTGTTAACCAGCTTCCAGCTTCCAGCCCAGAAGGGTCTGCATTTCAGTGGTGGGCCATTGATTCCTGTGCATAGTTTGTATGTTGATTTGGATCCTTTGGGATGAACGTGTATATTATTAGCAGTAATTACCTGTAATGAACGAGAGGTTATGAAGGAATCAACCTGCCTTGCTCGTTTTCCTGTTATGTCCCAAGTCCATTCCTCGACCTTTCCTGATTTTAGCTTAGCTTCTTGTACACAAGCCACCTACATGCTGAGATCAATACGCTTTACAATATCTGCATTGATCTAATCTCTCAAATGTTGCCCATATGCTCAGGATTCAGCTGATCGCCATATTTGGGGTAGGGAAGGAATTTTCCTCCAGGGCAGATTGAAAGAGGTCCTGGGGGGTTTTCGCCTTCCTCTGTAGCATGGGGCATGGTCACTTGCTGGAGGATTCTCTGCACCCTGAAGTCTTTAAACCACGATTTGAGGACTTCAATAGCTCAGACATAGGTGAGAGGTTTTTCGCAGGAGTGGGTGGGTGAGATTCTGTGGCCTGCGTTGTGCAGGAGGTCGGACTAGATGATCATAATGGTCCCTTCTGACCTTGGTATCTATGAATCTATGTTTGCTCATTGTCATTCGCTGTGTCTTAAATTAAACATGACAGTCTCAAATCCTCTAGCCTCTACCATTTTCTCTGGCTAATGACCTAGCCACTGGAATCCCTTTCTGTGACTAGCACCGCCCAGCCTTCAGCAGTGACTAACCACTGCTCCAAGGGACAGTGTTCCTAATGGAGTTCCGGGGCTGCTTTTCCCAGAGGATCATTGCAACATGCAAGTGTCAGCTGGAGCTTTGGAGCCCAGCTTAGGGTTTGCAGAGGTGTGGTCTCCCACTCCAGGAATGAAGTATGTTCACTTCCTCGAGTGCTTGGCATTCACTGACCACCATCAGCTAGAGTCAATGGAGTTGTACCAGGGAAGAATATGGTCCAGCATTTTTCCAAAAGGCACCGGTGCCAGCAACAACATACTGAAGAAAGGCATCTAAAAGCAGAGCATCTCCCCAGCAAAAAGGCTTAGCAATAAACCGCATTGGTCCTGGACATGGGGGGACAAAGTGCCTGTCACAGGGCGCTGCTTCAGCTACGCTCCTCGCCTGTTTTCATGGACCCAGTCACAGACGCACATGGGGCTTGTCTACACCCAAAACGCTGCACTGGCTGCAGATGTGCGGCTGTGGTGCGTCAGTGCAGACGCCACCTGCACGGCCGGGAGGGGCTCTCCCATCGCGTGGGTATCCCGCCTCCCCGAGGGACAGTAGCTAGGTCGATGGAAGAACTCTTCTGATGAGCTAGCGCTGTCTGTGTGGGGACTTAGGTCAGCTTAACAGTACCACGCAGGGGGTGGATTATCACTCCCCTGACTGATGTAGTTGAACAAATCTAATTATCGAGTGTAGACCAGGCCACAGTCTGTTACTTTTCTACCCCATGTACCTTTAATCCTCTGTTTGCACACAGGGTGGGACTTGGCACACATATACAGTGGGAGGGGTCTTCTGCACAGGTTCGTTCCTCCACCCACCTCACCCTCTGAGCCTCCCGTTCCTCCCAGCTCTATATCCCCCCAGTTACTGAGCCAATGGTCCATCAGCCCAGCAGTGTCAGGAATTCCCCTCTAGGAACAGGTTAAGCCTGGAGCCTTCTTTGTGTTGCAGAACCTTCAGTGTCCAGGCTGCTACGGCCAGCACCGTCACAGTGCCCACGATCCCACATGCAAACCTCCGCTCTCTGGGCACAGACACAGGTGAGGCTGTGGGGACACCAGACATACACCCCTTCCCTTCCCCCCAGGCCTGCTCCGAGAGGGTATGGTGTCCGCTGGAGGAGGATATTTTTTCCCTCTTAAACAAACAGGCGGCTCTGAATTAATGGTCTAGTTATTTTTAATGGTAGGGACGGCCCTCTTCAGAGACTATGAAATTAAGCATTAACGATCTGCCTAAATTAGATTTTATGAGCAATAAATTAGGAACAATTTAATATTTATCCCAGTGCTGAGGCCAAATACAGTGATAAATTTAACAGTAAAACGTGGCCATTATTTTGTAATCTTTAAATGATATTTAAATTCAGTGGCACTTCAGGAAATTAGTCTTTAAAAATTAAAAAAACCCTTTCATTAAAATTTGCATTTTCAGCTCCAAATCAGAGCAAAGCATCTTTTAAAAAGTTTATTTTACGGTACTTTTTAGACTTCCGTACATGGTTAGGACCCATGGTTCTGTGTTTTTGAGAGGCGTTCTGACACATGGGATTGTGTTTTTGACCTACCAGGTTGTTGCCATGTGCCTTCTTCCTCGTTATCAAAGATGATTTTGGACTTCAGAAATGGCCCTTCCCTACCCCTTCCTCCCCAAATCTGCTCTTTTGATTGAATCCTGCAGTGAAGTCAGAATGTTGGATTGGTGACATCACAATCATTTCCATAGCAACAAACTGTGGTGTCATCACAGGATCATCATTCATCGCAGGATCTGGCACGGGAAGGAGCCTAGTTCAAGGGAGACATGCCCTGCCCGGGGCTTTGCTCGTTGGATAATCGTCTCTCTTTCCCCATTTGCCCCAGTCTGAAGGTCTCAGTGTAGGGATACAATGACTGCAAGCCCTCCGCATGTCTCAGCTGTGCTGAGGCAGACCCTGCAGTTTAGGATTTGTTGGGGATGCTTTGAGATGTGTTTCAGACACTAGCCCCACTTCTGACAGGTTGTGGATGAGGGCGTGTGGGACTGGTTGTTTCAGGGAAAGGAGCATTTAATCTTAACTGCAAACAAAGGTGGGGTTTTGGGGGGGTTTTTTGTTAGCAAAAGGCATTAATCCTACTGGCCCTGATCCTGGTCCCGGGGAAGCCAAGGAGAGTTCTGTCGGCAGCCTCCGAGGCAGCAGGATCTGTGGTTTGAAGTCTCCTGAACCTGGAACCGGATCCAAAGGCTGCACCTTCCTAACTGACACAAAAGCTGGAGCAAAGTCCAGCAAAACAGAGCATGGGGTTTGCAGGGTGGAAGGCAACAACAGAAGCCGTGTCCATTATCTGCTAAAGGACAGGGCAGCACACACAGTGCTGGCCTGATAGCCTCTGCTCCTCCCACCCCTCTCTGGGCCTCAGCCTGCCCTTCTGGAGAATGTGGGCGGCACTACCGCAGGGCTAAGCCTTAGCCAGGGAACAGCAGGTTTGCTCTCTAGCCCTGTCCCTGCTGGTGCTGCTCAGAGCCAGACAAGCTTGCGAGGCTTGTTCAAAATGGGTGTAGTTCTCTGAGCGCAACAGAGCTGGGCTTGCTTTGCTGGGAGGGGGATTCCCCTTCCCCGGCCAAAGGAAAGCTCCTTGACCTGACCTGGCAATTCACAGGCTGCAGTGCCCAAGTGCCCACTTCATTGACATTTTCCTCCATCTAGAACACTCAGACACTGGCAGCAGCTGCCTCCTGCTCCCAGTGACTCCCACATCCAGCCCCAGCTGCAGCCATGGGAAGCAGGGCCTCTCCACTTTGCTCCTGACTGCTACTGGAGAATTCTGATACCAGATGAATCTTTACACCCACAGGTCAGGGAGAATCTTTACAATTCACAGGCAGGGCCAGGCGGGAGGCTGGATCACCTTTTGCACCTTTCTTGCCTCTCTCAGCTGAGGCTGGAGCTGAAATAGATACGTGGAATATGGCAGGGAGCCTCCCCCAAATGCTGGAGTTGATAGTGCTGGAAAGACAGATCACTGGACCCAGTGGTTTCTATCATAGGGTCTTATAGTGCTGCCCATCATCATAGTATCTGGGCACCTTCCACATACAATCCATAGTAATAGCTATGTTCCTAATGAACTTCATAGGGTGTCTCACTCTTCTCCCTTCTCAGGGTAAAACCTCAGCTTGGGGCAGGTTGGGGTCAGTGGGTGAAAGAGGCATCTCTGGCGTGGGCCTCAGTCTTCTGCAGTCCTGGCCTCAGGCTGCAGATAAAATGCAGAGATAATAAATAACGACAGTGCAGCACCGTGCAGCTGGCAGCAAAGGAGCTGGAACTGGGCTGTAGCCTGGTCCATCATTTGCCCTGTCCTGTGCTGGCATCTGTGCTTTGGCACGGCTGGCATTGTTCTGATAGCCACAGGATGAACTAGCACAAAGTCTCACTCCTACACTTCTTGGCCTTGGCGTTTCACGCTAGCGACGCTTACCTGGTTCAGATAAAATAAGAGCAACTTGGACATAGGCCTGGAATTCAAACCAAACCTCTCCTGGGTCATTTCCCCCTTGTTGTTTTCCATTTTGGCACTGTCTCTGCTCTCCCTGTTGGTGCAGGGAGTGGATGGGCCCCAAACCCCACCATGGAGCCAGCCTGGTTTTGCAAAGAGCATTTCTGGGTGTTTCCGCCAACCAAGCCCTGGAGCATTCTGTAGTTCATCCATCAGTGTGTCTGAACCAGACTGTGAGGCTGGCTTGGAACGGACTTCGGTCTCTTGGCAATCTAGAGTCCTCGATCCAGGACTGCGCTTCAGCATGTATTTAACTCAGTGGGACTTCATGCTTAAGTGCTGTCCCAAATAGGGATCGACTTACATGTGCACTTAAAAGCTTTTCTGAATCATGGCTAGGTAAGGAATTAGTTTATCCAATCTTGCCATCTTCGCTTAGGCAAAAGTCCCAAAGAGGCAAAGGAGAATTTTGCAAAATTGGGTCCTTAGGAAGGATGAGAGACGAGACCTGAGGAGAGGTGGGGGCCAGTTAGTAACCTGAGGCAGCAAAGGAATAAGTGGGTGAGCTGTGATGAGCGATGAGAGCAATGAGGCACAGCCAGCTGGGACTGTGGGCAGGGGAGAGATTCCCTCTGCTGTATTTGCTCTGTGTAAGCTCAGTGTAGGAATCTCAGCAGTCAATTCAGAGCTGTGGGAAGCAGAGCAAAGGCAGAAAATGGATTTCTCGCACAATAAGACCAAACTGTGGTTCTCTGGTGCCAGAAGTAAGGAGAGGTTTCCGTTATTACTAGCATTATCTCCAGTACAATAGCATCTGCGGGTCCCAGTGGAGAATGAGGCCATATCGTGCTAGGTGCTGTACACACAGGGAGCGCGAGACAATCCCTGCCCTGGGGCGCTCACAATCTAAAGAGACACGGCAAAGGGAAAGTGACTTGTCTAAGGTCACTCAGCAGATCAGTGGAAGAGCCAAGAACAGAACCCAGAGCATCTGAGTCCAAGGCCAGTGGCTGATACTACCGCTCTAAGAAGCCACTGAGCCAAGCTCCTACTCTGATCCTACACCCCACTGGAACAGATTTTTCAGCTCCGCCCCCCAGGGGCACTGCATGGGATGGGCAGAAGGAAGTGCTGTATGTGGGAGCTGCCCCAAGGACTTCAGGGGCAGAGAGAACACTGCACTCAGTGTGTTCAAATGCGCTGGGGCTTTGGTGTGACCATGAATTTGGTGCTTGGTCTGGGAAGCTTGAAGAGTTGGTTTGGTGCTTGGAGGCATGTTCCTAAAATGTCAGCATATGTCTGAGAAACGCTGCCGTGCCCTTGTATCATGGCGCAGCTCCCCTCGCCATCTCTGTGAGCTCCTGCAGCACGGGGTGCTCCTTTGAGGGCCTGCCCTGGAATGAACCAAGCTGCCCAAGGCAAGGCCTTCCAGCAGGCTGGCGCACAGAGAGCAAGTGTGCGTGAGCATTCATGTGTGCGCGCTCAGGCCAAGACACCATCTTCCACAGGGCTTTGTCCACAGCATCACTAATCATATCAAGGTGTTCTGCCAAGTTCCTTCCAGTGAACCTGGGACTTTATTCAAAATGACAGGGGATCTGATTTATTATACTAACGAGCCGGCGATCAATAAACATGACCTGAGAGAATCCCAGTCCCACAATTCCATTCTTGTTCCGTTCCTTGGGGGAGATGAAAGGTTTCCTACAACTTCCCAGTGCTACCCAGAATCTCCGCACTTGATCTGCCAAAGCCTTTTGCTGCTCTCGAGCTGGGCGTTTGATTGAACTGACAGGAGCGTCTTATTAATTGTACTAATGAGGGGCTCAGCAACCGGAGCAATGGGCGGAGATGGAGAGAGTCCAGTGTGGCTAACACAACGTGCGAAGCTGAATGGAGCACCCTGTTCTACGCTACTAGCTAAGCTGCCTGTAGGACCAACATGTGAACCAGTAGGTGACTCTGGGAGAAAAATTGCTCCGTAGCTCACATAATGAATAGGACAGTGATGCTTTATTTTCTCAGATGGAATATTGACTAGGGAAGTTGTGACTGCACATGTACCATAAGCCTCTGCGCTCTGACCCCAGTACGGCAAGAGGTTAGATGCTAACAGCAGAGGCTGTGTGGGAGCTGCACTGGCATGCACCCACATGCCAGCGGGGTTACATTCACACCAGCGTCGGGCCAGGCCTAAGTGGTTCTGAGGTTTGGCTCGGAGAGACCAGTGACTAACTCAGCGCCAGGGGTCTCGTGATCCCAGGTTCTCTGGTGGCATTTTGGCACCGGTGGTGAGGGGAAGTGCATTGTTTCCAGACCCCAGGGGAGGGCTGGAGTTTGGTGTTCAGACCCTGCTGCTGTTGAGCTCAGCCAAACTGGTTTTCCCAGTTCCAGTCCAAAGCTGAGGTGAACTTCCCTAGGTAGCGTCATTGACAACGGATCCAGTCCAGAGTCAGCGGCCTACAGCAGCTGTTGAGTGCAGAACTGGGCCTGGTTTCCCTTGTTAATTTTTTTCCAGTGCCGCAGAACAGAGAGGACACAGAGAACATCATACCTCCGCATCACTGCAAAGGGAAGGAGCAGTGACCGCAAGCGCTGGGTGACTTGCAAAAGGATCAGAATTCTGGTTCACATTGGATAAGCTTTCAGGCTGGCTTTCACACAATTTTACTGGCACTTCTGGTGCTGGCTGGAGAGCCCAGGGGGATGGCTTCCTTCAGGGCTTTCAGCTGCTGGGGCAGAACCTTTCTGGCCCTCAGGAGTGGCTTGATCAAGACTAGTTGAATCTTTCTAATGACTGGGCTCTAGCTCCACCAGCAGCCCTGGGCTGGATGCAGGTGTCGCTGTGGGAGGTTCTGGCCTGTGTTTTGCAGGAGGTCAGACTAGGTGATCAGAACAGTCCCTCCTGACTATTAATAATCTCTGACTATTGAGGGGTAGGATGAGATCTTTCTGGGGAGCAGATGAGCCCATGTCTGCCTGCTGTGCGGTTCTTGAAACTTCCTCTAAAAGCATCTGGTGCTGCTCCTGTCAAAGACAGGATACAGGGCGGGACGGACCCTAGTCTGAGCCAATCTGGCAATGCCTGTGTGCCAGAGCGGGTTCACTTTCGGCCTGTGTCTGTGTTGGCTTTGATGGCATATTAGGCTCTGTCTACAATACAAGCTGCGGTGCTGCCACGGCGTGCTGTAGTGTCGACACTTGCTGCAACGACAGCGGGGGCTTCTCCGTTGCTGTGGTAAATCCACCCCCTCAAGAGGTGGTAGCAAGGTGACAGAAGAATTCTTCCATTGACCTAAGGGTGTCTACACCAGGGCTTAAGTCGGCTTAACTACGTCTCTCAGGGGTCTCTCATGCCTAAGCAATGTAGCTAGGCCAACCTATGTTTTAGATGTAGAGCAGGCCTTAGGCTTTGTCTACAGACAAGCTTGCACCAGTTTAGTTAAACAGGTGCAACACCCTGTGTGGACACTCTTATTCTGGTTTAAGAATGGCTTATTTTAGTATAGATTAAACCTGTTCCCAGTGGTTTTAAACTAACCCGGAATAAGCCTGGCTTAAAAAACCTGGTTAAATTAAACTGGGGCAGCTGTGCAGTTTGCCAGAGGGCCCTGAATCCTCTCTTTGGCCTTGTCTTCACTAGGAGGAAAAGTGTGTTCTTGCCCTGTGTTCGCTAACACGTGGTAACTAACAGGAGGAGAAATCCTAGTGAAGATACAGCAGTGTGTCGTTTTCACATGATCAAGGCAGTCCGTAGGCTCCCCATTGTCCTTTACCTTGACCTGTGAACTGGAGAGAGCAATGGAGGGTCAAGCCCAGGGACATTAACTCTGCATGCCGCTGCGTCAGCACCTCAAGTCTCACAGACAGACAGAAAGAGGAGAAGGCCTCTCCCTCACTGGACCAGATGCCAGGTCTGGAAGCACATGCCGTTGTATAATACCAGGGCAGTGAGCAATGTGGGGCTGGGAACATGGCCATACACACCTGTGGTGCTGTATAAATAAAACAGCTTTAAACTGGAAACTACTCCTATGTCCCAGTTTGGTGAGGCTGGTTTCCACCTTCCTGTGGACTTCTCCGATGGCCAGTATACACTGCACCAATGACTGATCCAGAGGAGCTGGTTACAGTGGCCAGGAATTGTAGTGTAGATGGCATCTAGCTCCAGCTGTGGGGCTGGGTTAAAGCGCTGGACACACCGAGGCTCTGGCACGGTTACTGGCACCTCGGTTCCGTCTGTGCTGCACCTATTAGCCAGGCTGTTCCCAGGCCGGTGGCAGCGGTGCTGTAGATAGGAATAGGATCCAGCTGTGTCTCCACCACTGAACTTCACAGCCTTGCCCTGTCCAGGGATTTAACCAGGTAACAGACGTGGCTAGGTTCCGTCTACACTAACTGTTCGAAGGATGTGATGTGTGAATGGAAAAGAAGACAGGACCTTGCCTCTTCAGAGCAAAGAAGCAGCTCAGTTCCTATGGAACCACTTTATATGTTGTTAAACCATCTCATCTGATTTCAAGAAATGAATTACAAACAGGAAAAAATGAGAAGGGCAAATTACATGGCTTTATGTGCCCTCCCTCCCCCCAAAGAATGGAGAAGGGGGCTGGAAGTTGGGGTTATCACCACCCAGTGCTTTTTCACAAGCAGCTCGCTGAATTTACGAGCAGCGTCAACAGTTCAGTAACGGCATCCGATAAAAAAAGGTTAATAACTGCATCTGTTTCAGATGACACGTTGTGGCGTGCAAGCTGATGGGGGACTTTAAATAACCAGTGGCAGGAGCAAACTGCCAAGATACACTGGCCTTGGCTTATGCTGAAATTCCCACATATCACCGCCGCACGAGGTAAATCAGGCTGACCTGAGCCAGCAGTAACAGCCCATTTCGCCAAAAGGACAAACTGCGGAGCTCTCCTAAGATATTAATTCCTACATGGAGCTTAACATGCAGCACGTGCAAATTTACAGTGATAAACAGGAATATTCCTGATTCGTCTAGGGAGAAAAATGGAAGAGTGACAGAGAAAATTCTGATCCCGGGTCTTTTTCTTTGTATCTATTTTTAGACACCCATTTGAGGGCTGGATCAGATCTCTCCAGACTGCACTCTGGAGTGGTAATGTTTTCTGCTCAGGTTAGTGCCCACAATCCAAGCTAGGCTTTTAGGTTTGCAATGATACCTTTGGCAAAGGCAAATATTAGAAGCAGTCCAATTATTTTCTTGAGTGCTTCATGCCCCAGCACATGAGAAACCTGGGACAAGAGCTATCTGTGCCCACTCCCTGTCAGTACCGCGAGTGTTTTGGGGATGATTCAGGAGGTGAGTGGGTAAAAAGGAATTAGCCATAGGCCATGCTGCTCCTGGAAACCTGGGACTGGCCAGCTACACAGGTGGTTTTGCTGACAGAGTCCTCAGGATATGTCTGTCAGAGCCTCTTTCCCCGTGTAGGCATGTTCCTCTGAGCAGCTGCTGTTACAGGTGAGAGAGAAGCTGAGATTATAGGGGGACTGCAGGCAGTCCCAGGACCTGTATCACTGCCTCAGAGCAGTGAGAGACACCCTGACATACACCCCTGGGGGTGAGAAAGGCTTTGACCCAGATACCTGGCAGTGGCCAAAGACATCTGCTGGGTCATTAAAGGCCACTCTGCCATCCAGTTAGTGTCTCATCACGGCACAGACCTAAGGGGCTTCACCCATAGCATGGCTGTGTCTCTGTACTCAGTCTGGGACCCTCCCTCCTGACTCAGTGATACGGGAATTATGTCTACACAGCAGCTCTCCGCATCATACATGGGGCTGAGTTAGGACTGTGCTGACAACTGCGCTGCTGCTAAGCCATAGCAGTGCATGCTGGGAGAATCTGGGCAGCTCCCCCATCATGCCTTGGCAGGACACAGTGTCCAGAGACATGGACACGGAGCAGCCCTGTGCTCTGGGATGTCCTGCTGCACAGAGAGCTGGGAGGAAGCAGGTCCTGCCAACCCATCATACAGACCTGCTCAGGGTCCCGTTGACACTGCAAAATAACAGGGTGTGGAGTCAGTTACGGAAAGACAATATGGGCCTTGGGCAGGAATGACACACTGTTCGCTGCCAGGGTTATGTGCTTGGTGTGCAAACACAAACAGCTCTACATGCCACTAACTAGTGGCCAGTTCGTTTAGAAGTCGTGGAGTGGACAAGACCTCAGAGATCTGCCCTGAAACTTACTCCTGTATTTTTCCTCTGGGTCTGGTTTGGGGGGCGCTCATGTCCTTATAGCGCAAGGCCCTGTGCAGACAATTATCCTCAGTGGTCTAGCGAGTTTACCTGAAAGAAAGCCGTGTTGTAAATGGAATACGGTGGGGCAGCTCTGTTGTGTGTGATTCTATTAGCAGAAGCAGTGCTGTGTCTTCCACAAAAAGTTACTGTCATCAAACTATTCTATTTTCCCTTCTTAAGAAAAGCACTGCTGAGTCGTCCCTGGGCAATGGGAGCAGACAGCAGTAATCTATAAGCAACATGAATGATATGCTGATTACTCAGTGAAAAGGCCTCCTTTCAAAAGGCTTCTCATTAGTGTCAAAGGAACAAAATGATGTGAAATAGAAACAGTTTTGCCCTGCAATGAAATCACCAAGGTTTTATCAAGACTTAGCAACAAGGCCACACCAAGCCAGCGATTTCGGATGAGAGAGAGCTCCTGTCATAATTTTTCATTCATTCCAATGACTTTGTTTCAAGTATTTGGCTGGACAGGAACAAGTAACACAAGAAGACTGATAATTCCATGTAGCAGCAAGGCAGCAGCTGGGTCTGCCCTGGGTTGGGCTGACTTGGAGAGGACGGGCTGGCTAGCCCGGGCAGAGCTGACCTTGTGTCTGCCTACCAGAAACCAAACTGCTTTCCTCATCACACCATTTTAAAAAAAGTCAGTTTTTATGAATAAGCTGGTTTCTGATTAACCTTTTTTCACCATCCCCAACTTTCATCAGCAAATGAGCAACAGATGGTCAGTAATGTGGGAATATAAGATTTGCTCGACCAGACTGAACACTGGCCCATCCAGTACATACCCTCCGCTGAACCCCATAGTACATCAGGTCAGCTGTGCAATGTGCATCATAGGCAAAATGAGCCCGTGTGTGCCTTCTATCTAGGGGTCTCCAAATTCTTTATAGAGGTGGGTAAGAATTACTGTCTCCATTTTACAGATGGAGAAGCAGAATCACAGACCTGCCTAGGGTCACACAGTGAATTGGTGTCATAGCCCGTTCTCCTAACTCCCAGTCCCCTGCTCTGATCATTAAATTATACTTCTCTTCACATGTATAGTGCTAAGTGTTATTAGTGCTGATAAAATTACCCAGCCACTTCCTAATCCCTGCCCCATCAGCTGACACAGTCTCCTTTTGGTGCAGCAATCTTGGAACAACCACCGTGGTCTCCATGCAGCACCTTAGCAAGCAGCATGCCATTCATTTGCAGCTTCCTAGCACAGTCCTAGTGTCTCAGTGAAGCACACACCTCCCTTTGTGTATTGAAATGTTGGCCCTGGACTTTGATACCAAAGGTAAAAAAGAAACCAAACTCTCAGCTTTAAGTTAGGGGAAGGAGAGTGACTGCACTTTGTGGGTTGGCCAGACCCAGTTTGGGCACTAAGGGGTAACCCCTCAGCTAGAAAAATTTACTGCTACCTCGTTAGGCCCCTATCTGATGGGCATTGTGATGCGCGCAGACCAGGTGCCAGCTCTTGCCATGGCTTTAGGCTTCAGCCGAATGCTGACAAATTTGTTGCTGGACCCCAGTCCAGCTCACCGGTGTGTTAGTATGGTTAAGCTTGAACTTGTGATAATGTGTTTAGTGTTTAGACTTTATGAAATGCTTGTAAGTTGCTACATGTGTTAATCCCACTTATAACATCTATATCCCACTCTGTAATGTAATACTTATGTGTTCGTGCTATAGCTGTAAAATGTGTGTTCTGAACTAAGTCACTCACAAATAAGAAAAAACTTTAGCTAGTGCAAAGTGGTAAATCCCTGAGAAAGGTACTACTTCTTGCCCGTCACAGTGTTGCCAACTCTTACGATTTTATCATGAGTCTCATTATAATTATTGTTTTCCTTAAAGCCCCAGCTCCTGGAGTCAAATGGATACGTGATGAATTTAACCTTCTTTCTTAAAGAAAAAATAAGTTTCTAGCCCTTGTGGCTGTGGAGGAAGCTTCAAAATGTGACCCCAGGGCACCCAAAAGTTTCAAAAATCAGAAGGCAAATGAAAAGAACCCCAGATCTGTTACTTCGACATAATCTCATGATTTTAAAGCCAATCTCATGATTTCCAGGGAATCTGACTCACGATTTTTGATCATTTGGGGTTGACAATACAGTACTGCCATCAGGATGAAATAGGCCATTGTGGGGCATCACAATAAAAAGACTTCGCTAATTGTCATTGCACACCCATGAAGCAGCCATATGCAAAAGGGCTCATCCCATCAGCTTGAATTCTGGAAGAAGGAAATTAAAATAGCGGACAAGACATTTTTTCATCTCCTTGACTTGTTGGACTCTCCCAGGGCTGGAGCTAGGAAACAGAAGCAGCGATCCCCAGGGTCAATCCTAAAAGACGTTCAGTGCTGACAGATTACTGCAACTCTGTCACCTTTTGGAACCATAGACTGTAACTCATTTGGGTAGATACGTTTATGTGCTTTAACCTGTAAATAACCATCTCATTTCTTTTTCCTAGTTAATAAATCCTTAGATAGTTTACACAGGACTGACTACAAGCATTGTTTTTGGTGAGAGAGGTACAAATTGACCTGGGGTAAGTGACTGATCTCTTGGGGCTGGAAGCATCCTGAATATTTTATGATTTTTGGTGTAGGACAACCAACCATCACGACGTGCCGCTTGCCTGGGGGACAGGAGAGACTGGCATGGCCAAGGGAACTCTCTGTGATGCCACGGCACGACTGTTGTTCTGCTGCAGGAGTTCACACTTGTTACTGCGTTGGTGACAGCCAATTATAGACCACACAAGCCGCTTGGCAGGCTGCCCGGAGGTTGGCATTCACGGTCATGAACCACCCCAGGCAGCATGACAGCCATCAGCAGGGTGGCTGGAGCTGCTGGAAGTGGTGCAATTTCTCTATAGTATGTAATGTTGAAATGTTATCAGGCATCCAATCTGAAAAACCCCCACAAATCTAAGAAAGGGCCAAGACTCACAGAAACATAGTTTTATTTTGACAAAAATTGTCAGAAGACTTCTAAATACAATTGATAATGTAGGTGAACACCTAAACCACTGTGCTATGGAGGGCTTCATACTCTTAGCATTTGCCTGGGCCCAATCAATAGTTAATTAAAGGGGAACAGCTTCAACAGTAAAGGCTAAATGCTCATGTTGTTCTAAGCTGGCCCAGGGAAGAACTGAACATGGGTCTCCACCATCTTGTGTGGTCACCCTAGCCACCATGCTACAGAAGGCTTCTTACTTTTGACTCTTGATTTGACCTAGTCAGTAGTTAAAGTGGAACCACTGCAACAGGAAAGACTGAAGGGCACCCACTATTCTAATGTGGCCCATAGAGGAACCGAACCTGGACCTTCAACATCTCAGGCATACACCCTAGCCCCAGGCTACAGAGAGCTTCTGTTTAGCTTTGGCCTAACTAATAGTTAATTAAAGCTGAATTAATGCCCTTCAAACCTGGCCCAGAGAAGAACTGAACTACAGTATCTACTATGGCACATACGTAACCTTGCCACTGGGCTACAGCATGCTCCGTAGGGCTGAGACTTGCTTGGCCCTCATCAAGAGTTAATTAAAGTGGAACCACTGCAACAGGAAAGACTGAGGGAGCCTCACTGCAGAATACCTCAAAGTCCAGCAGTTAGGCCATTCAATTGCCGTGCATGCTGCTTAAAGCCCTTCAGAAAGGGGTTGAACCCAACTCTCCCATAGTCTAGGTGACTGCCCAAAATACTGAACTAGAGAGCGATTCTTAGGCTCTCTGTGGCCCAATTAATGTTTAATTATTGAATTAAAGTGAAACAACTTCAATAATAGATGAAGAACAACCCACATCAGAACACCCCTAAGGCCAGTGCTTAGAGCGCTCACTTGAAAAAGGAGAGACTCCATTCACAAGGGAAAGCAACACAAAGCAAGTTCCTCTATACCCCAGCTAAGGTCCCTAACCACTGAGCAAAACAGGGGGTGGTTTCTTCCTTCTCCATCTCCCCTGACTGTTTTGTGTGGTGCTGGTCAGGTCCTTGACAATCTTCCAAGAAACAGTTTGGGCACCTAAGTCACCTGACTACAGGAGAGGGGCTCCTGGCTTTGGCTCTCAAGCAGAGATAGGGACCAAACTCTGTGAAAGGCCGGGCTGATGACTGAAGCCCCACAGATGTTGGCTTCCCTGAGGATTTCTTCAAGCCCACTTTCCTGAGTCACACTGCCTATCTCACCCATGAAATCCATTGCACTATGCATGCCTCCCTTCTCAGGGGGGCATTGTCAACTTCACTTTGATTTCTCCATTTGATCAGCTGTGCTTTGCGGCAGACTGCTTCGTCATAGACAGCACAGGTCCAACCTTGGCCCAGTGAGAGGAACACATCCTGAAAATATTTCATCGCAGTTACACAGTCTTAACATCAGTTGCCAGTGCAGGAATCATTAGACAGTTAGCCAATATTCATAAAATATAAAATAGCAGACAGAAAAACTCTTCTCACATCAGTCCATTCTTCAACTCATGACCAATATTCTGATGTATTACATAGCACAAACAAACTCATACTGTCGTGTGACTACAGACTGCTGCTTTAAATGTAGGCATAAAAGAACGGGAAGATGCATAAAAAAATATCGCCTGGAGCTGTACTAGTTTGAGTACATAGTTGCATTAACAAATGTATTTAGAAGCTTCCTGCCAATTTTGGTCAAAATTAAACTCTTGTTTCTACAAGTTCTGGCCCTTTTTGTGATTCAATGCTTTCTCAGCCTGCAAGCCCGATAATGGTTAAACTTTACATGATACAACAAAACTGCATCGATTCCAGCAGCTCCGTCCCCATGGAGACAACCATGAGATATGTGCCCAATGTGTGACAGCGATGTCATTTTTCTAGCTGGGGTTACCCCCCCCCCCATGAATAAACCCCTTTTTAAATCTGGCTGGTAGAGTACAGGGTCATGATAGGGTGACCAGACAGCAAATATGAAAAATCGGGATGGGGGGGGGGGGGTAATAGGAGCCTATATTAAAAAAAGACCCAAAAATCGGGACTGTCCTTATAAAATCGGGACCTCTGGTCCCCCTAGGTCATGGCCATGCTGGTGGGAGAGCCACATCCCATGTTGGGCCTCTCCGGAGGTGCAGCACAGAAAGCACAGCCCAAGGTGGGGGCAGGTGGCTTCACACCACTTTGGTATGTCCCTTAGGGCTCCTGTAGCTTACAGCAGCCTTGTATGTCTGCCCATAGGCTGCTCTGTCCATTCCCTCTCAACTCCCACCACACCGCCGCCTACCCTGCACGCCCCTACATCAAGGATGGTGGCACCAGCCCGGAGTTCCCCAGGGAACTATTGTGGCCACCATAGCTGTGTAAAAGGGGTGCAGCAGGGGCCAGAATCTGGCCTAATATTTCTTGACACTGGTTTGAGTTCTGCACCCTCCTGCAGCCAGGGCCTGCCAGGCAATTGCTCGCTCTGCATTCGCGCCTTACGAGGGGATTGCAGGATCCTTTACTCCTGGGACAGCAGGTGACCTCGCCCTTTGTTGCTCCTTTTAGACATGGCCCTGAGGCAGTTGCCTATATCACTGGGAAGGACTGGCACTTGCCCTCACTGGTGGAGGAGAGAGAGCTGTGCACCCAGTCATGGTACCACAGCCTACGTGACACCTGCACAGCGCAGGGATGCAACACCCCACCCAAGCACCTGGAAGGAGGCTGTTGGGAGGGTTGCCATGAATCAAAGGGTGGGCATGGGGTAGGGCAAAGGGAATGACAGCCAGCATCAAATGTGCGTTGTTCATCGCTGTCTCTGGCTGCAGAACAGTAGGAGGGGAGGTGTCAGGGGTGCGGGATGTGATCAGCGTGGGGTGGAGGGTGGCAATTCTCCAGGTTGTTATCTCCAGGCTCCTGCCAGAAAATGTCAGCATCTCCTATCTCTCCCCTCTGCCCCCCTGGCATCGCTCTTCCTGCCACAGAGCTCTCTCTCACTCTCCTCCCACTGGGCTTCCCCCTTGCTCTCTTCACATTCCCCAGCTCCTGTCCCTGCTGGCTGGTTCCTTTCCAGCTCTTGGTCGCTCTCCAGTAACATTCCCCTCTCCTCGCTTCCCTTATTGAGGCAGGATCAGAGCTGCTGCTGCTCTTACTAGAGATACAAGATTTGCTTCCTCACTGTGGAAAAGTGATTTCTTGTCTTGTAAATGGTTCCTGTTTTTTGACTGACTAAACTAAGGTCACCAGCCAGCAGCTGCAACTGACTCTGAAGGATCCCAGGTAGTTAGCCCAGAAACTCCATTGAAAGAAACCCCTAAAAGCTTCCCCACCTCCCATCCTTCTCAATCAGCCTTGCACCCCCGGCCCCACACCTCCCTACAGCTTCCACGTCTTGCCTTTCCGTGGACTACCCAAGGAGGAGAGGCCTATAAACAAGTAGACCCCAGTGCTAGCTGTTATTTCTTCTATGATCTTTGCACATTATAGTCCTGCGAGCCACTAAAATGTTACAATGGAAGCTGCAAGGGATCCCTGGCTGCCTTTCCAGGGAGAGAACTTTGCCCAGGACAGAATTGCAGGGCCTGGCCCAGCATGGATACCCCCATGGACAAAGAAAAAGGAAAAGAAAAAGCCCCCAGGAAAGACGGGGAGGAATCTGGAGGCTTTAAACAGGTCCATAAATGCTTCTTCCTTTCTCAGTGGTCTCCTGCATTGGGCTGAATGGAACCCAGCCACTAAACCACAAACGGAGAGGGAGAGCGCCTTGGCTGCTGGCAAGAGCAGCATGATCCAGAGCCTTGACTGCGTTAGGAGAGCCACCTAGTCAAGGAGGGGAAGCAGCATGAGGAGAGCGTGGGCAGCTGGGATAATTTATACAAAAATGTGGTGATTGCTTCTGACGGTTCCTCAGCCCGAGGTCTCTAGCTCAGGGGACAGAAAGCGCTGGTGCGTGTTGCAGTCTGAGGCCTGGCCTGCACTGGGGATTTCTCCACTTCTAGCTGCAGTGGAGCAGACCCCTAGTGTAGTGATGGTAAGAGCCCGGCCCTACCCCATTGTGGCCACTGGCTGCACAGGGAGCAGGAGCAGGCCTGGTACTGCTGTTGGCACTGGTGAGGGTTACTCCAGTTTCAAGCAGGGGAAAACCGCACCGGTGCAGAGAGCAGGTTGGCCCGTCTGCACTAGGGGTTCGCACTGGTGCAGCTGCAGCGATGGCTGTGACTGGAGCAGGCAAGCAGGGGCACTGGAACAATTTGTACAGCGGGGGGCGCTGAGAGCCAGCGAACCAAACTGCAACCTCTGTACAGCGGGGGGCGCTGAGAGCCAGCGAACCAAACTGCAAGCTCTGCGTGTGCCTGGGGGTGCAGCCACGCCCCTCGTTCCAGCACCTGTGCCGACAAGGCTCAGACCGGAACCCTTTGGAAGTGGGGACTGGCTAGTGGGACGTGGCACCTTTCGAATCCACCTCCATCTCCCGTCTCATGGAGCTTCTGTAGCAGGCAACAGTAAAACTCCTGCATGCTGGGGAGGAAGATGGGGCTGCATCTGTTCAACATCGCACATGTGTTCCAGCTCTAATTCAGCTGAACAGAATCGGCTTCTGCAAAGAGAGCAATACAGTAATAATCATGACTGAAGCAGCATTAAACTGAATTAACTTGAGTTCAAATTGAGCTGAATCTGGCTTGAGGACAGGCTGGTCACTGTATTGAGCTGAGTTTGAATTGAGTTGAGCTGCAACTGGCAGTGGCTGGAATTTCCTTCCCCCTGCTTTGGGATAAAATGCCTTGCAGGCTGGGCTCTATTCTTTGATTTTTTATGCTGCAGCTCAGCTTGTGGCAGCCAAGACGATATAGGTTTTCCCAGCTCCCCCTACCTTTCCCTGGCTGCTTCCTACCTCTGCTTAAAGTTTGGGAATGGGCACTGTCTACATTGGAAACACTCAGCTTCCAGCACCTCACCACCTATTTACCATCAAAGCACCTGGACTTTCCAGGTATCTGTAAGAAAAAAAGGAGATTTATTCCCCTCCTGCCCCCACAACCCTCATTGCCAGAATGTCACTAGTTCTGACTTCCCACCCCACCTTTTCATCCTAAGTTTGTATTGTGGGGCTTCCGAGTGCTCAGGAAAGAGGCTAGCTTCAGGAGAGAGTTCCCTCTGCCTAACCTTTGCTGCCATCAAAGAGCAGTTTGCAAAAGGCCCTTTGGAAACGAACTGGCATAGGAGCATTACCAAACTAGGTCACTGCTCACCCCTCCAAAGCAGGCAAGGCATGACTACTCTAAGACCCTGGGCCCTGAAGTCCATATTCCACTGGGGGAGGGGCAGAGTGCTAATGATCTTCATTGTTGGTCCTAGTGAACTTCTACCTACAAAGAGAATTTTTTTGAACCTGGCAGCAAAGCACTTAATCAAAACATGAGCTTGAAGCCCTTTTAGACTGTTTACTCCTGTTTCAGTCATTGGCCAGGAGGCCAAATGCCAGACAGCAGGTTTCAAGCAGGTTAACTTTGGACCAAGATGATAACAAATTATCTTCCAAATACACATTTGAAAGCTCAGTGATGTCAGCATGTTTAACTTTGCATTAGCCTCTCTTGCTCTAATATTCCCTAACTTTTTGTACCACTCAATACATTTCCTCCCCTCCACTGAGCTAACCTTGGAGCCAACAGGATTTAGGCCGTGGAAGGAGACTTTATCTTGAGATGCAACATGCCTTTCTCCTTGGAAATCAGAGTTCTCTGAACATTAAATCTCACCAAATGCGGGTAAATCCATCCTCATCATCGTATCCACTCATTATACTCCACACCTGAACATAGCCATTATATGAACAACATACCCCCATATCTCAATGTCTGTACTTTGACCCGTTAACTTTTTACGCCCAATCGGGGATATTGCAGATTATGTATTCCTTACGCCAGTGCCACTCAAAGTGGTGGTCCGCGGATTGGTGCCGGTCTGCGAGCCATCAGCTGCCAGTCTGCGCGCACATTGGGAAAAAAATTGCCGGTCCCCCACATCAGATAGCTTGAGAAGCACTGCCTTACACCACCCGATCCTAAACCGAACTTTGCACCCCTTGATAATTTGTACCTTATTCCCCGATAACCAGAAACTTCTATGCTTAAACTCTGTACCGTGTTCTTTTTATTTTAACATCATCTTAATAAAATTATTAAATATGAAGTTAGATTTGGGAATCAATAGGGAAGCGTATATTTCTTACAGCAGAAACAGACAACTTTATTAACTATTATTAGAGCAGAGTGGATAATTCAGAGTACATAATTGATCAGGCCTCTTTAGCTTCTTCTGCATGTGGAATATTCATGAGTTCCTCAAATTGTTACTGAATTTATTCAAGGGATTTTCTTCGGAATTTCTTTCCTTTATGAATGGATCACAAACACAGCTCTGCGTTCATTAGGCATTCAAGTATTTGAAATTCCAGCAGTGTTGTTCAGTTGTGACTGGTTAGGTAGGTCAAGCAACATTGTATCACAAGCATTTCCTGCACTGAATTCTTGAGCATGTGATTCACTAATTTGCTTTCTGTGAATACTCATATCTACTTAGTCACACCAATGTTTGGGTAAAGTGAACACAAAAAGGGTGCGAACATGAACTGAAGCAAATTCATTAAACATGTTGGGTAAACATTCACCCACACCTTTTGGCAGGTATTTCTCCAACTCTTGTTATCATTTACATTACACTTACCTGAAAACAGCACTTTCCAACAGACAGAAGATCCCCTACAAAGCAATGCAGCCCCAGTCTTGACAATCTTGCAATCTAAAGACATCAGTGTAGAAAACAAAAGGAGCAAGGAGAGCTGAGTGGTTGTTACTACTGGCTGGGAGGCCTGACGGAGAAGCATGGGTTTCAGATGTGAGCTGTGGGTGTGGAGCCATGGTTGGAAGTGCTGGAAATCAGGAACAGAGTGTGGCAGCAGCCAAAGAGGGCTTAGTATTCTGGTACGGTGGAGAGAATGGAAAGGAGAAATTGTGGAAGGATGTAAGAAAAAGCAGTAGGATTTGGGAGTCCAAACACTGCCCTGTCCCCTTTCTGGCTCCCTTCTAGGGAAGGCCCCTTCCCTCTACAACACTGTCTTCCTCATTTAGTGCAGGACCCTAGATATTTTGATTGCAGGACACACACTCTCCAGAAGAATGCCCACACAGGGTGGGTGGTATCACCTGAGTTGGGAATAACTAAAGTAAAGGATAACTGCTGAAAAAAGGACAAGGGACTGTTGGCCTCTGAGCTCCTCAGGCCAAAGCAGAAAACCATGCCACAGGTGGAACCATGCGTATATATGTGTTTACACTTCCTCCGAGTAGATCTAATGTTATCAATGGGCTTCTTAATGTGACTGGGCTCAGAACCCATGTCAAGCAGATGGATGACCCCAGAGGAGGCTATCTGAGCCTTCAACATCTTGGAAGAGGTTTTCCAGGTCAGTGCAGGCCTAACTATGCTCCCATGGTCAATGGTCCCATTGAAGTCCCATTGAAATCAATGGTCAATTCCCACCCTCTTTGGTGGAGACAGCATTAGGCTCACGCTGAGCACTTGCTTTTGGAACTCTCACCTCTTGTGTCTCAAGGAAACACGCTGTCACATGGATGACCAGAGGTGCATGAAGGTGCAAGACCCAGGCCCAGCAGCAGCCAAAGGGGAACGGAGGATTCAAAACAGCTGGTTAGGAGGAAAGGGCTCTGCCCCAGGACACTGCCCGACTCACTGCTGGCCTGAGCCAATGCCCACTGAGGTCAATGGATGAAATCCTGGCTACTGAAGTCAATGGCAAACCTCTCACTCAAGGGGAGTCTTTTGGTTTACTTTGGTGGGTGCTGGATCTGGCCCTGTGTTCATCCAGGCAAATGACCTGAGTCGATCAGCTGGGGTAACAAGTGGGTCACCCTGACACTGGCCCCGAGCTGAGTTTTCCCAGGGAAGCACCTTGCAACCTCCCCAGTGCCATTGCCTCCCCTTTTGGTTCCTCTCCACTGCATTCCCATGTGTCCACTCTCTGCAGACCTTCCTGCTACTGCCTGAGTCTCCTCCCTGTTGGGCTTTGCAGAGACAAAGTGTTACCTGTGGAATGTTTAGCTTGGCAACAGAAAAATAACATGTGGAAGGCAACTCTGGCTTGCCATTTCCATGTGAGGTGATGTTTATTATTCCTGTCAACAGTAAGTATGCGTGGCCCTCTGTGTGCTCCTCTCCAGGGATCATTTGTTTAAATGAAAGCCCCTGAGCAGAGCCTCTCAGGCAGACTCTGCTTCCCCTCAGCCAATCTCTGCTCTTGAGAAAGGGTCGGAGTGAAATGTTTGGAACAAGTGAAAGGAATACATCTCACACATACACAACCTACCGGCTGTGAATGGAAGGGTCAACGCAGCGGCCGTAACTGCTGAATCCTGCTCATGCTGGAGAGAAGATTTTAACGGCAACACAGATTATTGCAGCTGTGCCACCCAGAAGTAGGACTTGTGGCACCTTAGAGACTAACCAATTTATTTGAGCATGAGCTTTCGTGAGCTACAGCTCATGCATCCGATGAAGTGAGCTGTAGCTCACGAAAGCTTATACTCAAATAAATTGGTTAGTCTCTAAGGTGCCACAAGTCCTCCTTTTCTTTTTGCGAATACAGACTAACACAGCTGCTACTCTGAAACCAGAAGTAGTGTCCACACAGCATTCCGACCAGGCTCCTGTTAGTCCTGGCTAGCTAGGAGAGTGCCTCGCATGCTCTCGTTCACTTGCAAATCTGCTGGTGTCCAGCGCAGGTGGCTGGGTGGAACCAGTGGGATGGGCACTAAAGGGACGGCAGAGCACAGGGCTGTGTGGTGGGATAACATGGCAGGGTCTGATAGTCACTCTGTTCCTGTGATGGGACAGGGATGAGGGTGAACGTGGGGTTCCGGGGATGTGAAGTTACCGTTGTGTTTCCTGTTGTCTGGGACTTTTCCCAGCTCAGCGTGGCTCTGACCTAGGCACTGTTTCCCACGCTCCCCTTGAGTCCTGGGGAGCAGAGCATTGTCCTAGTAGCACTATATTCTGACCCAACTCCCAGCTACCCAAACCATCTCCCATGTCCCTGGGGTTGGCAGCAGAGCGGGCACAGAGCCCATATACTTGTGGGGGAGGCTTCCTGAGGAGGGGGCATTTCCAAAGGACATTTCTGCCCCCAAGGCTTCTTCACACATTGCCAGAGGGCATAATGGGGCCCCAGTGTAACTGGGAATCTAGCCCCAGAGGTACAGGGGTATAATGTGTGATGGGCCACAACACAAGATCTGGCTGCCTGGTAGAGAAATCAGGAATGGGGCATGCAGGGGAGCTGGTGTGCACGTTGCATAGAAAGTGACAAAGGTCCCCTCTCCAAGCAGCATATTATTGTTAATTATCTGTATTACCATAGCACTGAGCAATCCTAGTCATGGGCCAGCCCCTTGGGGTGAGTGGCAGCTTCCTGACAGCTTGGCTAGTGGAGCTGCAGCACTGGGACAGAGGTGCCCCACAGGGGCAGCTCACCAGAGGGGCGCTGCAGCTGGGCTTTCTTCCAAGCCTAACTACGCCACAAAGTCTGGCTCTGAATTTTCCCAGAGTTTGGTTCCAGGATTTTGGATTGGGCCCAGTCCCAGACACTGGGCCAAATACAAACCTGCTCTACGTGGGTGCCGCTCCACCGACTTCCATAGACCAAACGGACCAAACCAAGCTCCGCTCTGCCTATCTCAGGTGCGTCGGAAATGACCCTCAGAGTGCTGCCCTTTCTGGGTGTGCTGTGCTTTCTCAGCAGAGGCTGGAGGAATGGTGGGGCCCGCACCTCTCCCCGAGAGTGGTACTCAGCGACAGCGCTGGTTGTCTGTGGAGGGGAGTGTGCACTGGGCTGCCTGGATCTGCATGTGCAGCCTGCTTTGCAGAGGCCTTCGTTCCCACAATGCTGCAGTGGCGTCATCTTTATGCACCGCCTGGTGCTAGGCATCAGGATTTCCCCGGACATGCAGAAAGAGCAGGCTCCTGGATGCCTGTGACCCATGCTGGTCACGTTGGGAAACCCCAGCTGCCAGCCAAGCGTGTCTGGCAGGCTGCAGGTTTAGAAATACTTCAGAAAATAACCCTTCAGCACCAGCCAGGCCAACAGATATGTGGGTGTTGCAGAGCAAATATTGGTGGGGATTTGTTTTTTCTAAGTGCTCTGCAGGCTCCAGTTCTCTCTGCCATTATGAACTGTCCCATCTGCTTGCTGGGGGAGGCAGGGAAATGGGCAGAGTTAAGGGAGAGGATCACTTCTTGGCAGTGCAAGGGATGTGCCCAGCTTTGGCTGGGGAATTTGGCTGGTTAGATCTTTGTGGATTTCCATAAGCTGCAGCTCCCACTCCCTGTGCTCCCATGTTAATGGGACTCAGCAAGATCTGTCTATGACTCAGTCGGCCGACAGCTCGGGACAACTGCAAAATGTGACTTCCAAATCTTCTTAGACTTAAATATTTATCTGTATTCCCACTGATAAATGCAATTAGGGGATTTCCCCTAAAGCAAATGGTTTTCTTTTGTGTGCTCACCACAGGGAAGAAGGCAAGAACAAGTGAGATGGGTTTTAACCAGGTAGCAACTTTATCAGTCAAATTGCATCCCAGGTTCCCAGTGGGAGAAATTCCAGTGCAGTCCCTTGCACCCCATTCATCCCTTGCCAATTCTTTGAGTGCTCCCACCGCAGGCAGAGCCAATCATCACACTAGGAGGTTTTCTGGGCACCTTCAATTGCCCACTAGCAATCCCATTCATCCCTTTTGAGGCAACGGGGGACCTCAACAACCCCACTAGCGCCATGGTAAAGCATATGGGGGGCAGTCCTGCCAGGGTAGTGTCCTAACCCATGGTTCACATTTTCCCCCAGGGATTAGATACGTTGCCCCCTTTTGTACGGAAGTGGCCTTAGGATGCCATTGTGGATCTGGAGCCTAAATGAGCGAGTTCCTAGTCCCATTGCATGCAGTGCCTGCCATGCCAAGAGAAAATCACAGCCTGCCTGAGGCCCAGCTGCGAGCACCTTGCTGAATTACACGCTCTCTTGTAAGCCCAGTGCTGTGCCTACACCTGCATACCCTCAGCCCTGGGGATGCTGCAGTACATCCGAGGTGACAGATGGGGGAGGTAAGCAGACACGGTTAAAACCGGCTGTGCTTATGGCCCACTACCTGCCTTGGTGTCCCATCAGGTAGCTGCAGACAGGCCTCAAAGGGCCTGGAGCGCTAGTGTCCTTTAACCTCAAATGCACTCAGCTCCTGTGTGCAAAGAGTGGGAGTCATATTCTCCCAGTGTCAAGCCCAGAATTACGGCCCTTTCCTAAACACTGCCATGAACTGGAATTTGGTAAGGAAGAAACGGTCCCCATGCAGGAGCTGGGGACCCTTATGGCGTGGCTACTGAACTGCATATGCCCGCAATGCCCGTACAGGACACAGGTCCCCCTCACCAGAGCGTTGCAGAGCCTTGCTCACCCCAATTTGATCAGTTTTTGACGTGGACTGTGAGCTGGAGAGAATCATCGTGCCAACCCACGTCCTGTAATTTGAGCGTCCACCCCGAAGACTTTCCCTGGGCCGAAGGGCTCACCCACCCGGAAGGGCCTGAAGAAAGCCAATGGAAAGGCTGCTGAGATGAACACAGCCCGGCTCCCCCACATGGCAGCTCTGAGATCTCATCTCTCTGTGTCCCCGCTGATAAATGCAGTGCGGGGATTTCCCCCTAAATGAAATGGTTGTCTAACTAGAAGCACACGTAATATGGTTTGCTATGGAGTCACTCTCCTTGTGCTTCATTGGGAAGTGTCTGGTCCCGGGCTCCAGGAGCAGGTGCACTTGGCTCTCGGGACTCTGTGATCCGAGTAAGCAGAATGGCCCTCCCTAGTGTATCCACTCCAGCCTCCAAGTCAAGGCAGCCATTTCCAGCCTGGTTCCTCATTCCTAGGCCACACCAGCACATTGCTGTGTAACCCAAACGCCCAGGACTGGGGAGTGGGGACGGCAGCCGGAGAAGAGAGGAAAATAACGACATTCCTCTGAGCCTTGCAGCTGGATCTTAGGGATGCCAGGCCCTGTTGTCCAAGCACAGAAGGGTTGTGTGAGGTGGGGCTGGAGCAGCTAGTGGCAGGGAGTTGCTTCCTGTTCTGCAAGGAAAGCCAGAGGAAGGCAGGTCTCCTGGAGAGCGGCTTTGGCAGGCTCTGTGCTGGGGGAAGCAGCAGCCCTTATTGTGGTACTGAGTGTTCTACAACAAATCCACCTACTTGCTCTCTCAGCTGCCCTGACTCCCTCTCTATTCTTCCCAGTTTCCCGCCGCACTTCTCCCCTTTCCTCTTCTCACCACTGCTGACAGTTTTCTTTTCTCAGCCCTGGCCCCAGTGACGGGTCTTCCATCCTCTCCTAGGGGTTACACCTTTGGGCAGGGGTGGGGTGGAAGGAGGTGCGGGGGGGAAGAACTGTAGGGACACTGACATGCTATCATGTGAATATTTATGGAATTTCATTATTGAGCTAATGTGCATATTTGTGGATAATTGAATTTCAGCATAGAACAAAATCGTGCGTAGATGTGGTGCTGGTGCAAGGTGGCAGCTCTGGTGAATAAAGATCTGTGTGAAGATGCAAGGTGCATCAGCTGGACAAGTGTCTCAGATACACACTGCCCTGCCAGGATGCCTCAACCCGATTATTGTGCTGGCAAAGACAGAGAGAAACCCATGGTGAAAATGGTCCAATTCTCATTCACACAGGTTTCTTGCAAAAGTACACACACTTCCCTCTGCCCTCAGGGCTGATGATACTCATCCAATTCTGCCTCATGTTCTCTGCACTGAAAGGTGCAGCCAGAAATCTGTTCCTGCAGCTGAACAGGGCTCTAACCCATGTAGGGGTTGCTGGGTATGAGGAACCTCCTGTGGCACGTTCCCGTACTCTGTTGGGCTCTAGGCTTCCTTCACTATTGCGTGCCCAGCCGGAGACACCTTTGGGGGGAGTGTCGGGATGCTGAGCACTTGTGACTGCAGCTGAAGTCAGTGGGAGTTGCAGGTGCTCACACCTCTGGAAAATAAAGTTCCAGGTGTCTCAAGTTTGCCACCAATATCTAGAGCCAATTACAAAACGGCTTCTCTTTCTTAGTCCCTTTGACAAACTCCCCAAGGATGAGAAAGGACCAAAGGATGGAGAGGGAGATTTGTCCGATAGCCCAAAGAATAACTGCCATGGGCAAGCGGGGAAGGAAGGATTCTGGCTGGAACAGCAGCCCGGGACTCTGGTCTGTCCTTCACTGATGTTATCCCTGTGATCTGCACAGGCCACATGTGCGGTCTGGCTAGAGGGACTGGAGGAAGAAATGCACTGGGAGACTAAAGCAGGTTTTTGCAGGGCAGAGGAGGAAGAACCAGTGACCGTGCAAGCAGCATGAAGAGAACGGAAATCACCCCCAGCTGAGGAGCACAGCTCCACGAGACTGGGGCTGCAAAACCTGGAAACAAAGTTGAAACAATAGAGTCTATGCTAAATAAATACATGAGCAAAGGACTAGACGCTGCGAAGCATATACAGCTCAGAAGATGTAGCACAGAGCACGATTCTGATTGCAGAGGGCTAGGTCCCCCTTCCAGGCCTCAGAAAATAAATCTGAAGGACTGGAGAATCGGGACTGTCATCAGATGAAAAGGTTTCCCCAAAGGCCTTGAGAGGGAAACAGCCTACTCAGCTTCTGGCAATAGGGGTGAAGGAGGGTACAGAGAGACAAGGGGCTTGTTCACTGGGAAGATTTTGGAGAGAGCAGAGTTCAGCAAAATGCAATAAAATAACGAGACAGGTGTGGCTATTCTAAAGGTGGTTCGCCCCAAGCGAGGTATGACCAGTAGGACCCATTCTGATTTCAAGTGACCAGAAAAGAGGTTACTCTGCTCTGGAAGGTTCTGTGTTTCTGACGGTTAATCTGCCCACCCAGACCAGTGTTTCCTGCAGCTGCCAGGGGCGCCAGCCACTCCTCAATGGCAGGTATTGTCATCCTGATCTGGGGAAGCTGCCCTTGACCCCCATGGCTGTTACACACACAGAGGCTGTGAATGCCTCACCAGAATACAGCTGTATGCATGGCATGGTGCCCAGTTACTGCGGTGTTAGCCGAACTTCTGCCCTGGGGTTTACAGCGGGTGTCAGTTACTCCCTAGTGCTGCAAATGTCAAGCAAATCTCTGCCTGCCTGGAGGCATTGGCACCACTTGCTGCCTGCCCTTTGAAGGCTGTTGGCATGCGTTTGCCAAAGGGAGCATACTTAGCAGAGTGGAGGACTCAGAATTACCAAAAAGATATGCTACCAGGCATACAGTGGGAAAACCAGCAGGAAGGGAAGGGAAGGAAGGAGTCACAGCGTTGGAACATGTGGCTCAGTGAGGGAGTATAGTCTTCATGCTCCCTGAAGAGCATGCTGGCAGGGACATGGAGCAGTGAGTGGGGAATCCTTGCTAGAAGAAGGTGCGTGCACCATCAATTTCCTGTGACAGCCACTGTATTTTGTTTTCTTATAAGCGTCTAGGCAAACTAGGACACCTGGTGAGGTTCAAGGGAGGGCACCGGGTGCATTTATCACAAGAACTGAGAAACCTAGTGCCCAAGTGTAACTTTGAGTGGTGAACTAATGGGAGAGTGCAATGCCCTTTCAAGTTTAGTTAAGACAAATATGAGATTTCTCTATTTATGCTCAAGAACTCTAGGCAAGATCACAGAGTTGACTGCCTTTCACCTAGCTAGTAAGCTACTGCAGTCAGACACACCAGGTATGTCATAGCCATTAGGATACAGGATAGTAGACGTGTAGTGGGGGCCATTCTTTCCTGTGTGTGTCTCAGATGCATCAATCATCAGTGGAGTCCATCTTCCTTAAGATGCTCATCTGATGGTGACAGAGTGACAGAAGACACTACTGGGGTTCCTGAGAGAAACTGAATGGAAATATTTCCTTATTGCTTAGGTACTTTATACTATCCTCCAAGTGGATGTATTGTTGTCTCACCATGTCTTATTAGTCTGTGGTCACACCATCCACATGCAACAGACTTTAATGAGGAATTAGCTCTATCGTCACCATTAAACCCTGGTCAGCATGGTGAGCATGCAGAGCAGGTACGAGAAAAGCACTTACAGATAAATCTCTCAATCACCAGTATAAAAGTTGGCTGGTTCAGAGATCACTGCATTGTCAGCATCTGCATCTAGAGACCCAGGGCTATTTTGTGGGGATAAAATCTCTCCAAGACCTGGTTTGCTGCCTGGTTTGAGCCTCTATTATGTTGTTTTTAAAATGTTTCCATGCAGCTTGCAGGCATTTTACTCTTCTGACTGCTCCTTTTAATTTCTGTTTAACTAGCCTCATTTTCTTTAGTTCCCTTTTTTGGAAGTTAAATGCTACTGCGGTGGGGGTTTCTTTGGTATTCCCCCCGCCCCCCAGTAAAGATGTTAAATTTAATTACATGATGGTCACTATTACTGAGTGGTTCAGCTATATTCATCTCCTGGACCAGATCCTATGTGCCACGTTAGATGAAATCAAGAATTGCCTCTCCCTTTGTGCATTCTAGGACTAGATGCTCCAAGAAGCAGTCATTAATGGTGTCTAGAAATGTTATGTCTGTATCCCATCCTGAGATGGCATGTTTCTAGTCAATCTGGAGATATCCAAAATCCCCCATTATTATTGAGTGAAAGATACAGTACTAAAAATGAACCTTCCTTAGCTCTTCGCTAATTGGTCTAAAACTTGAACAAGAATAATTCTTTACAGTTGGAAGGGAGATATTGAATATTAATTGCTAATTTAAGCATTGTATCAGCAAACACTTTCTTCCTCCTCTGATGCTTTCTAAAGCAGATTATTTTCTGTACAATCAGAGAGATTGTTGCACCACAATCACCCTATACAATATCACATCTTTACAATCTGATAAGACAGACTCAGAGGATTCTCTGTGGATGATTAATTAATGGACTTAATAAAGAACATTTCTGACCAATTGGGTGGATTGCTACTATGAAGGCTGAGCCTCAAAAGGTTTGGAGGCTCAGTTACATTGAAATTGTTGTCAGATGCCACCAGTGTGGTGCTCTGCTCTGTTCAATGTTGATAACAGTCAGCTGCATGAGTGTGTTCCCTCTGTGTGCTGCCCCTTCTCTGCAGATCGCTGGCACAGCAGACCCTGAGAGAACCCCCAATGACCACAGACGCTGATAAGGTATGAAGGCACCCGGCCAGGTTTATTGTCAAACGAAGCCCAGTAATAGTTCCCCGCAGACTCTGCAGGACGTACTACGAATATGTGCCCCCTGGCAATGGACCGGCTCAGTCAGTGGGGGGACTCTCCACTGCCCCCTATGCCAGACAAAGATACCGCCCCAGAGATGCATTCTTATACACAGGTACAAACAAGTTACACATCACTCCTGACGTATTGAGGTGCAACCCCTTTACGCAGCAAGGTGCCACCTCTCACCTTGTACATGTTGGTTCGAACAAAACAACTCTATCCATCATATTGTCCTTCTGACCCTGTCTTTAGGAGGTGTCTGCCTGTTCCTTGTTATCTCTGTGGAATGTGTTCGTACTAGGATGTTCTGATATCTAGTGTCCAGTAGCGTTTAGGTATGTATCTTTTTGCAGTATCAGCCCTTTCCTTGCCAGCTTCTGTGAGCAGGGCCTGCTTCCAGAAGTGGTTGCATTTCAGTGGAGGAGGACTGGGTTCCCATTATGATAATTAATAGAAGTAATAGCTAGCTCTTCTGTAGTGCTTTTCATCGCAGATCTCAAAGTGCCTCACAAAGGAGGGCAGTATGCTTATCCCAATTCTATAGATGGGGAAGCTGAGGTAGAGAGCCGTGAAGCAATTTTGCCCACATTCAACCAGCAGGCCAGTGTCAGAGCTAGGAACAGAACCCAGATCTTCTAAGTCCAGCCAGTGGTCTGTCCACTAGGCCATATTATTATTTCACATCACATCATTATTTATTATTGGTATTCTGGCAGGAGATGGAGCCCTCATTGTACTAGACACTGTATACACGCACACACAGAGGGTGAGACAGTGCCTACCCCAATGAGCTTGCAATCCACACAGGAAAGACAGACAAAGGGTGGGACCGGAAACAAAGGTACAGAGTGGAGGAGGTCACTCAGGAGCTCAGTACCAGGAACAGAACCCATGGGCCGTAAACATACAGCGCCTCCAGTGTCACTGCTTCAGAATGAAAGGTGCCACAGACACACAAGGTGAAGTGATGTTTTGGTAAGCTCAAAGCGTCTCCTTTTCTAGCTATGGCACATCTTATCTTCTAGGCAAAAAGCAGTGCTGAGGGCTAGGATGAAAACTATCCCTGCTTTTTAATCCACGTAGATGTTTAAAAAGTCTGTTCAGCCCACTAGCTCGTCAGTGTCTGTTGAGTGTCATTTTAGGAGGTGAATGGAATTGTTCTAATCTGTGCACGTGGTACTGTTTTCTCTTATGAGGCCCGTTCGGTGCCTTGACATGTACAGAGTGCACCTGAAGTGAGCCTGCTGCTGTGATGGGGGACAGTGGTTTCCTTTGGTGAGAAAGGGACTTAACCTCTTTTGGCAGCTGCTCCATTTTCCATCTGTTGAGAGTCCCTGGTTTGCGTTGTGTTCTTTCTGAGTCAAACTGAACCATATTTCTCACTCATCTAAAGAAAATTACCAGCTATTAACAATTTAACCCATGAAACAATTAACTCAATTTATCTCACTACGGTTCCCCAGAATAGCTCCATGGTTGTCGGAAGGTAAGCAACATGCATGAGGAACCCTGTTGATGGGGATTAGCTCTCTCACAATATTTGTGACATGTCCCAGTAAGCGCACAGGGAATAAGGGCTATTTCATGCCTTGGTGCAATAGGCAGTTTCCATAATGGGGTAAGCAAAGCCCAACTGATACATAAAGCTATGAAAACATGAACTCTTGGCTTTCTTATCATTCCTGCTGGCTGGCAGTCATATCACTGATGATTTAGCAGCACTAGAAGATGCAAACTTCATTAGGCTAATCCCGAACACTCAGCAAACACCCAGCCACAGGCTGCTGCCGCTTTGGGAAACACTCTCTCTGATTTCCAGACAGAAGAGCTTCATATTTATAAAGAACATTTCTGACCAATTGGGTGGATTGCTACTATGGAGGCTGAGCCTTGAAAGGTTTGGAGGCTCAGTTACATTGAAGTTGTTGTCAGATACCACGGGTGTGGTGGTCTGCTCTGTTCAATGTTGATAACAAGCCAATCTATCACTTTGGAGTAATCATTGATACAAAAGGGAATCCCAGATATTGTATGTCACCAGGTTCATGACAATAAAATTACTCACTCAGGTTAGCAGCAGTAAGCAATTTTCCTGTGAATATGTGAGCACTGTAGTCAGGTTGCATAATGTTGAATATCTTTTAAATGTAGACGTTTTGCTGCATTACCCACTCAGATGGGCCTCATAGCAACAACAAGTAGCTACATGAGCGCAGAAATTCAAAAATGTACAGCTCAGCCCTGAAATGTGCTGAGCACCCTCACCTCCAACTGAATTGTCACTCACTCAGTCTGAGCATTTTAGGCCGTGGCAGGACCAGGCTCTTTGACTGTAATCTCTTCGGAACAAGAAAAGGAGTACTTGTGGCACCTTAGAGACTAACCAATTTATTTGAGCATAAGCTTTCATGAGCTACAGCTCACTTCGGAACAGTCATTCCACAGTGAATTCTTTAAAGGGCAGTGTAAATGTGCAGAACTATATCACTGTCACATAACGATAAATACTAATTATGACTTAGATGACACTGCTATGGGCAATACGGAGACAATTCTGTAGATGACCTTTTTGCACTAGTAGCCACATCTCTCTCGAATTCATATTCTCAAATATGATTTTCTACAGCTCTAGTGACCAATATATGCCGGCTAGCACATAAATATATATCAATCATATATATGTATGTATGTTAGTATGCATTCAGCACCAATACCATGAAGCACAAACATTGTACCAGTGATGTAGCCTAAACTGGCCTATCCCATAGTTTAGTTCACTTATGATAAGTTTCCCATAACTCCTTGCATTTGCTGGAGTAAGCATTTGGCATAAGTGGATAGGAAACTGGTCAAAATCAAGATACATTCGTCCTATGTCTTAGTACAAGCTAGCACAGTACTTTCATGGACAAGTACCTGGAATGCTTGTAAACAAAACAAAGATAAGGAACAGAACAAGTTAGGGAACTGGGACAAACTGATGGGTTGAATTTTAGTGATGTGTAAAGAGAGATGTAACTTGTAAAATCATGATATAAATAATACCATCTGAAACACGTAACTTGGGGGAGCACAGCTTCTGTGTAAGGTGAATGTAACATTGTTCCATGGGATGGCTCCTCAGAGACTGGCATCACATAGAACCTTTTCCAGTACCATATTAATAAACCTGACTGACACTGGTTATTTGGTCTCTTGAATATATTTCATAATGAACCAAAGTGTGGTAAAAAAATTGACTATACAATTTATCAACACCACCTCCTCCATCACAATTTCTATTTTTCTTTAAAATAATTTATTTTAAAAAATATTTTGTATGCATTTTTAATTGAATTGTGTTGGATAACTAATACATCTCCTTCTCCTAAAACCACATTTTTGGCTTTAAAACAATCCTAGTGTGCCTCACATTCTTAAATATGTATAATACTACCAACTGGCGAAGTCACCCATCAGGGATGAGTTGTGTGCTGTGACATGCAGTAATCATGAATGGACTTGAAATCATTAAGAGACACAATCAGGTTAAAAATTATAATAAAAATTCTTACATCCATTAATAACATCACTTCAGAATATTACAACTAAATCATTGGAAACCTTGTACACCTTCTATTTTCGATCTATTTCCTCATCTAAACAGTAGAAAAAGTCAATACTACCTTAAAGAGGCCATTAGATGGGAAAGTATGCCTAAAATGCAAAATTGCTAATGATGGTTGGGGGTTTTTTTTGTCTCAGTGTCCTAGAAAGAGAGCCAAGACACTTCCCCATCCTGTGTAACTCCTAGTTGGCACAGAGACTTGCTAATGGAATGCTGGAATTTTTGCCCTCCCATTAGGGGAAAGCAGAAGCTTTCTCCTGAAAACTGGACAAACTAGATAGGAGCAAGTTACAAGTGGAGCAAAACAAGAAGCCAAAATCTAGGCCTGCAACAAAGTGAGTGAGAGAGAGAGAGAGAGGAATAAAGCTGTAAGTGAAATTCCGAATAATACTACAGCCTTTTAGAGCAAAAGTTACAAGTGCTGGAGTATAAAACATGTAACAAAAGCACTGGACTCCTAAGTGCCTGGATACTACGGTGATACACTTATTAGAAATGCCATGGATTAGATCAAATTGGGATCCCTAGCAGGGAGGAATGGATCAAAGTCACAGAATTTATATGCAAGCTTACTGGGGCTCCATTTTAAGGAAGAGTGGTGTGGTGCTTTAGAGTGCCATGCACTCATCCCCTCTTGTTGGGTGGAGACAGAACTTAGTATTAACAGGTAAGGCCCCCATCTTGAATGATCAAGAAATTATCAGCTGCAAAGGAAAAACAGAGTGAAGTAGAAAAGTTTGAAAATTCTGTTTTTCCAGCACCTCAGAGCAAAAGGTGGGAACAGACTCATACAATAAAACACATTGATAAAATAAAAGAGCTCAAAGGTACAGCACAACCAAGGCTCTGAAAACGGATGCATAGAGGCAAAACTTTCTTGCTTTTAAATGTATGTTATATTGTTTTTAGTTTCCTTGTAAATAAAGACAAACCCCAGACAGGGGTTGAGCTATGACACCAGCAACATGTCTGAGCTGCATTTGGAGCACAATGGGATAATCTAATAATTTAATAATCTAATGTTCCATGTAGAGAAAAAATGGCAGAACAATATCATTGCCTCACTGGTTGCTTATTCATGACATTTTATTTTGTCTCTCTCCCATTTCCCTCTGTTCTTCTACTTAGACAGTAAGCAAAGACCTTGTCTTTTACATGTCTATAAAGTGCCCAGCTAGTTGCAGATAATATACAACTTAAAAAAAAATACTGGTATGTTCCATGGACATTTAACAGACATTTGAAATGCCTCATGGCTAGCTAACATGTCATATGCCATTAACACTGAGGGATGTAACTAGATATTAATATAACAGGGAATGAGGTATGCTGATTCTGATGAGGTAATGGAAGCATTAATCTTCCTTCTTTCTAAGTACACAAGCCCGATCTGGTCCATTTCCGTGCAAGATGCAAATCCAAAAAATACATGAAGTGCTTTATTTGCTGACAGGTAATATTTATGCATTCATAATTAAACTATTAAAAAAGAAGAGTCCTTAAAGCCTTTTGTTCAAACAAGCCACTGGAACACTTCCCACTGCTTACAGTCATCTCTTGAAAGGTGCCCAGTGGCAAATTACCAGATAGGAGTCCGTTACCCCCCAGTAGAAGACCAAACCTGGAAGCCCCCAAATGAGCAATACAGCCCCTGGTTTGAAGGCGGGAGGATGATTCTGTGGTCTGTGCAGCAGACCTGAGATGTGCTGTAACCAAAGGTTCAAACACCAGCAGGGCTGGCTTGGCTCCCCATTCTGTCACACAGCTAAAATGATTAGGGCTGGTCAGGAACGTTTGACTAAAAGTGTTTCCATGGGAAAATGCCAATTTGTTGAAACTGAAACATTTCACATAAATATATCCGTTTTGACAAAACTTGTGCTGTGAAATGTTTCTAAGGTCCATAATGGAATTCCTGGTCAAAGCAAGAGAGAAGTGAGACCCCTGAATAGTCAATGGCCCAGTGGCTCTGAGACCAGGCAGAACAACTGGGGTCTCCCACATCCCCAGGGTACAGCCTAACCCAGTGGCTCTCAACCTTTCCAGTCTGGAGTCTGCTTGGTCTTGTATACCCCAAGTTTCACCTCACTGAAAAACTACTTGCTTACAAAAATCAGACAAAAGTGTCAGAGCACACTGTTATTGATAAATTGCTTGTTTTCTCATTTTTTATCATGTAATTATAAAATAAATAAACTGGAATATAACTATTGTATTTCCATTTCAGTGCATAGTATATAGAGCAGGATAAACAAGTCATTGTCTGTATGAAAGTTTAGTTTGTACTGACTTTGGTAGCGCTTTTTATGTAGCCTGTTGTAAAACTAGGCAAATATCTAGATGCGTTGACATACCCCCTGAAAGACCTCTGTGTACCCCCCGGCCTACAAGTACCCCCACTTGCGACCTGCTGCCCTAGCCATAGGGCTGTTCGCGCTCACCAGTGGGGCTCTTTGGTGCGTGAGGTTGTTTGTTTTACAAAAAATGTCAGAAAGTTTCTGTTTCCATTCCACATCAGAATGAAAAACAAACGTGCAACTCTCCGAGCGTCTCACCGGACGGAGACGTTGTTTTGCAGCCAGGCCCAGGCCACGAGCCCCGTGCCGGGCCACGCGGTGCCGCGCTCTGTGCCCGGCTCTGCAGGGGCTGCTCCGCAAGCGCTGGGCTCTGCCGGGGGGCCTCAGCTGTGGCCCCGCACGGAGCCAGCCAGGGGCCCGGTGGAGCCCCGGGCCTAGGTGGGGGCCACAGCGCCGGGGGGGCCAGGGGCCAAATCCGGGCCACCAGAGGCTGGAGCAGACCCCGCAGTCTGTCTAGTGACTTGTCACGGGCGCTGTGCTCGGCGTGTCTCATGATTTGTTCTGGAGTCTGGACTTTGGCTCTGTCCTGACCAAGAAGTTTGGACCTTGACAAAAAAGAACTGACCCGCCCCCGCCCCCCCGCCGTGAGGGGCCGAGCGTGGGCCGCCCCCTCGCAGCGGGACATTCTGGGGTCACAGGAGCCTGGCCCCCCCCCCAGCGCCCCGCCCAGGCCTGCACCCCCCAGCGCCCCGCCCAGGCCTGCACCCCTCAGCGCCCCCCCACAGCGCGCAGGGCAGCCGCCGCCGGGCTGGCCCCGCCCCTCCCCGCCGGGCTGGCCCCGCCCCTCCCCGCCGGGCTGGCCCCGCCCAGCTCCGCTCCCTGCGCGCGGGCGCCCGGCCGGGACCTTAAAGAGCCGGGGGGCGGGCGCGAGCCGGCTGGGAGCGGATCGGCCGGCGGAGAGCGCGGCGCGCGCCGTGAGCACAGGTAGGGCCGCCCCCTCCCCACGTGGCGGGCTCGGGGGTCGGGACCGGCCTGAGGCCGGGGAGCGGGGGAGTGTGAGAGGGGTTGGAAGGGCTGGAGTGGGGGTCACGGGGAGGGGTTACAAGTACTGGGGTTGGGGGCAGGATGAGGCGGGGGGGTCACTGGTGGCCGGTGGTGGGAGTGGGGTTGCAAAGACTGGGATGGGGGGGTCAGTGGTGGGGGGAAGGGATGGGCGGTGATAGGGTGGGGGAGGGGTTACAAGTACTGGGGTTGGGGGCAGGATGGGATTGGGGGTTATGGGGACTGGGGAAGGGGGGGTCATTGTTGTGGGGGTTACAAGTACTGGGCTTGGGGGCAGGATGGGAGATATGGGTAGGGGAGCCTGAGGTGGGGGTGGCTCACAGGAGACTTGCAGGCACTGGCGGTGGGGAGGGCTATGGAAGCCTGATATGGTGGAGAGGGGGGTCCCTGGGGTGGGTGCTGCAGGTTTCTGGCTAGGTAAGAGCTCACTGGTGGGGCGTTTGAGCTCGTGCTGGCTGATGGATGAGGGCCCCTGTCGGGGATGCTTGCTCTCTGTGGCACATGGCCTTTCCTCTCTAGGGCCTCAGTTTTCTCTAGTCCCAGGTCAGGGGGCAGTAAGTGGCTAACAGGGCTTGTGGGGAAGGACGTGGGGCCTTTAGCTGCTAAGGCATGTGTTGGAATGGGGTTTGGGAGTTCTGGGAAGTGTATTAATAGGGGGTTTTTTGCCTCTAAAGGTATTCCATTACAGCCCCACGCTGGGGGGACTGGCTTTGTTTGGGAGGCATGGGAGAATCAGTCCCCAAGTGGGGATTGTGTGTGGGAAGGCTTTGCTGATGCTTCCCATGCTGTACCTTTGCTACATATGGGCAGAAACAGAGGATTTCTGTTTCAGGGCTATTAATCTGGTGCACTGTACTATCATCAAAATGTTTGTTTTAATGTAGTTGGTTTAATTGGCTGTGGATGACTCTCCTTAACTTTGGCACAGATGTGCTCACTGGGATGGAAAGCATAAAGTACAGTTTCAGCACTTGATACGTTACAAAGTTTCCAGGAGGCAAACCTCACTTTTTGGGTACATTGCTGGTGTTCCCCTAGGAAAGAACGTGTGATTCCAGGCTGCAAAGCAGTGCTAGCTTCAAAATCACCAATATGGCTCTTTTTAGAATAGGTTTTTGATCGCTGCAAGGGATGTGCTCTGGGTTGGGTCAAATGAAGTTTCTCCATTTACTTTTGGAAAGGATTTGTCTAGTGCATCTTCAGTTCTGTAACAGCCTGAGCTTTTGAATTACTGATGTTTCCTGACAAACTTTGAAAATGTTCCCTGCTTAGACACCATTCTGCTGAAATCCTATATTCTGTGTTGCTTTCTTCAGTAGTAAGTGTGGTCTAGCAGTTAGTTCATAGAACAGAGTTCTGGGTTCTACTCCAGGATCGGCCACTGACTTGCTGTGGGCTGTAGGCAAGTTGCTTAACCTCTGCCTCATTTCCCCCCATTTAGGGAAACTACTTGCCTATATCACAGAGGTACTAAGGCTTAATTTTCATAAAATCCTTTCAAATCCTCTGAAAACTACTACAGAAGTCAAATGACTTGTCACTTAAAAAATGGGACCCTTGTTCTTTAGGTGCTAGCTTGCTCCCGGAGGCCTGAACTCATAATTCCATCTAGTAAGGATATTATTATTTTAAAGGGGAAGAGCTACAGGAAAAAATGATACAATGTGGAATCATCTCTCTCTATGATAGAGCAGTGGATGTTTCGGCTCTTCATTTGTCTACTGTACCCGACTTGCTAATCCTGTTTCTCTCCTAAATTCATTTTTAAATCTGCTGGATATTTTGGAGGGTCTGCGCACTTACATCCTGAAGCATTTAGAGTGTTGTATTTTGCTTGTCCCTGATTTCTTCCCTTCTTTCTTACTAAGAAAATCTTTGAAACTTTTAAAAATACAAACTTTGCTACCTTAATTTTTTTCTGCCACTCTAACTTAGGCCTAAACTTAGGTTGATATAGGTACGATGCTCCAGGGTGTGCAAAATTCACACCCCTGACTCTGTAGCTATGCAGACCTAACCACTGGTGTGGACGCACCTACATCAATGGAAATATGCTTCCACCAACCTAGCGACCATTGTTTGGGGAGGTGGAGTTTCTCCTTCTGTTGCTCTAGTCTGCATCTATGCTATGAGGTTGCAGCACAGGGATGGCGCAGTAACTATGCCACTATAGCTTCTGAACCCTATAGCATAGGTATGGCCTTATAATTGACACTCTCTAGGAAAGAGCAGAAGTCCTTTTCCATCATGTCTTTCCTTTCTGTGCCAGTCAAACTCAGAATTATGATTTGGCAGCTGAAAGTTTGTTTTGGGGACTGGAAGGGAGAAGCCCTTATTATTATACAAAGATCTGCAACAACAACAACAAAGGGGGATGCCTGGCTGGCCGCTTCCTGTGAGCAGAGTGTTGTGTGTGGGTCACCCTGAATGGTAGTTCCTGTTACAGCCTTGGAGTCTATGGTGTAAAGGATTTCAACGCTAAAACTTGCCTCACTCTACTACTGGTTAAGCTTGTGGTCCTAGCACAATGAGGCTGGTTAAGTTAACGATTTTTAGTGGTGGATATTGGGTACATATCATTGTGGGGTTGTTGCTTGCTTCTCTCTGTACTTCCCCTTCCACTCCTGCTGATGAAACACTGCACCATTCCTGCACCTCAAGGCTTTCATTGTAGCAATAAGGATGGGTGGACAAGTGAGGGGACTGCTTCCTGCAGCTAGCTATGTCACTGGGGACTTGTGAATTTACCTACTAGAGGGCTCTTCCAAATGAAGAGCGCGAATGAAACATTTGTAAGAATTAATTTAGAGGAAGTTAAAGATGCTCTTAAACTTTTGCTATTTTTATCAGGAATACCCTGAAATGCAGAGTGCATCCTGCTTCTTGATTCCTTGCATTTAACCATGTGCTTGTATCTGCTCTATTAATATAATACTGTAATATAAGG
This sequence comes from Chelonia mydas, assembly GCF_015237465.2. Taxonomy (NCBI): domain Eukaryota; kingdom Metazoa; phylum Chordata; order Testudines; family Cheloniidae; genus Chelonia; species Chelonia mydas. The sequence goes on from NC_051261.2 coordinate 1,904,282, forward strand.
CAGTTACTGTTTGTCTAGATGGCGCAAGACCTTGCTCTGGAAGGGCACTTCAGCTGTTCATGTTCTTGTCAATCTGTGAGTTGTTGGGAGCAATGCTTGACACTGTCTCTCATGACTGATGCAATCCAGGGAACAGCACAGTAAAATGTGACCTACTTTGCTTAGTGGCTAATGCTGTGTCCCCATCTGTAAGGGGAGTACAGGAACCTAATTCTAGTTAGGAGTGGGTCTGCACAATATATGCAAACTTCATTTGTACTTTTCAGGGGTCGTTCATTCTTGTCCTTCTAGGTCATTTGTACCCAAAATAACTGCCAATAGCCTCCTTGATTCCCTGTACCAAAAGAAGGAAAATATTGCTGGTTTACCTTTTCTGGGGTTGAGATTTATAATAAAAAATTTCAGGCTTTTTACTGACTAACATAACATATCACACAGCATCTCTTCTGCTTATGCTTGTCTGTGGTCTGAGAGCTCAACCCCAGAGGTGAAAGTGAGCCGGTATGCCCCGGGACGGCGTACTGGCAAGAGCTGGTGCACTGTACTGAGGCAGCCCGGCTTCCCCAGGGGCAATTTAAAGGGCCTCCAGAGCCCTGCTGCTGGAGCCCTAGGGTAGAGGCTGCAGGCCTCCAGCAGTTATTTAAAGGGCCTGGGGCGCCCTGCTTCCCCGGGCTCTGGCAGCTAATTAAAGGACCGGGGCAGTAGAAGCAGGGGAGCCCTGGGCCCTTTAAATAGCCCCTGGATCCCTGGGCTGCTGCTGCTACCCCAGTGGGGGAGGTGGGATGGGGCTGGCTCTGGCTCTGACCCCCCTCAGCCCCGCCCCTTCTGTCCTAGGCCCCGCCCCTTCCAGGGGCCAGAGCTGGCCCCAGCGTACTGGTACCGGTAAGTCGGTTGACTTACTTTCACCCCTGCTCAACCCCTCTAAATAAAATTCCCACTGATAAGCCTGGTAAGTTTAGGTTTCAAGTGTGAGGCCTTTTAGGTGAGTTGTATCTTAATATCTTGTATATGGAAGGAATGGAGCCCTTTTAGTCCACTTGCTGTTACACCCACAAAAAAAAAACACTGGTGATTCTCCTAACAAATTGCACTCTGTATCTCATTATGTACTGAAATGACCTGTGGAGTGGAGTAGAACTTTGTTATTACTGTACAGATATAGCATTTAACTGGTTCTTTGCACTCTCATGTGCTCCTGGTGCTAAAATGTATGGCCTGATTTGTTTTTTTTAAATAGCTGCAGAGCTTCAGGATTTTGCTGAATGGCAGGTGCTCAGTAGTTCTGAAATCAGACCATTGTAGCCTAAATAAACAGTTTGAACCAGATCAGTACTCCCTAAGCAGATCTCAGCGTTTAGTGTTTGTTTTTAACACCACAGGATGTCTGATGTGCATGTGCTATTGCATAGGCTGTTTGGTAAGAAACGGCTGCTACTCTGAAACCTGGTAAGAAATCTTTTATCCTAAGAAAATGTAGGCCTTCATTATCTAAGTAGCTAGCTTAATTTCTACATATAGTAAAAGAAAATGGCTTAAAGCAGGGTTAGTCAATAGGCAGACTGCAGGCCAAATCTGGACCGCCAGATGCTTTTGAATGGACCCTGAAATCATTTTATTTACTTATTATTATCGTTGTTGTTTGTTTTTTCTCTGGAGTCTAGACCTTGACTATACTTTGACCAAAAAATTTGGATCTTGACAGAAAATAATTGACTGCCCCAGCTTAAAAGTGACTTAACGCAAGTTTTAAAACTTCAGACTTGGTTACACGGTAAGAATTAGTCCGCCTTCTTTTTGTACACTTTTAACTTGGTAACATAAAGTACTAGTGCTTGATGACCACTTTAGATAAGCTATTACCAGCAGGAGAGTGGGGTGGGAGGAGGTATTGTTTCATGGTCTCTGTGTGTATATAATGTCTTCTGCAGTTTCCACAGTATGCATCCGATGAAGTGAGCTGTAGCTCACGAAAGCTCATGCTCAAATAAATTGGTTAGTCTCTAAGGTGCCACAAGTACTCCTTTTCTTTTTGCGAATACAGACTAACATGGCTGTTACTCTGAAACCTGTTTTTTATGACTGACAAATTGCAAGTGTTAGCTAAATGGGCAAGACTGAATTGTAAAGATCAAGCCAGAGTCAACTGAATTGTCCTATAAAAATACTGAGCTTCACCATTCTGACCTAATTGCACTTGGGTTTTTTCTTTTAATGTCCTTGTGCCATTTTACAGCCTTGATACTGAAATTGCTAAAAGGTAATAGAAGCTTGTATGGGAGGAGAATACAAAGAGTGGAGTCCTATCTGTTTTCTTGTTGACTAGTGTATGAATTGGCTGGCTTATTTCCAGTAGACCTACAATAACTCAAAGAACTCCTAAGCCATATAAGGTCTACATTTTTAACAATTAGAGTAATTAACCAGCGGAGCAGCTTACCAATGGATTTGCTGGTTTCTCCATCACTTGCAGTCTTTAAAACAAGATTGGCTGTGTCTCTGACAGACATGCTATAGTGCAGCCACGCATTATTGGACTTGATATAAGGATTATTGGGTGGAATTCTGTGGCTTGTGTTATGCTCCTCTGGTCTCACCTCCTGCACAGTGATTCTGTTCTGGCCTTAATCTGCTGTAGATGGCAAACAGTTCATAAATTTGGAATAATAATCTAGGAGCCAAGTTTCAGAGGTGTAACTCTATGTAAACTGTACAAGTTCACTGCAGCTGTCCCATTTCGCATTTCATCTTTGTCTCCTATGACCCACTTGCCACTGCTGTATTTTTATTTGTATTGCAGTAGTGCTTACGTGTTGCAGTCATGGACCAGGACCCCATTGTGCTAGGCACTGTAAAGACACAACAAGGGCTGTCCCTGTCCTAGAGAGTTTACGATCTCGGTACAAGACAAGAGATAGCAGGTGGATACGGACAGACAGACGGAAGCCCAAGGAACTGCTAGTTCTCATTGCTGTATTAAATGAGTGTAGAGATGGTGTTTATGCAGCTTGTCCTTTCCTGGAGGCAGCAAATCTGTTGGATGACCCCATTCAAGTGTGGAGCTGTTCCACTGAGGTCCAGTTGCTGTTCAGATGTTTCTACCATTCTTCCATGCCTTCTCAGATTTGGTGTGACCATCTCCTGATGCCAGTTCTAGCTGATAACCCTGAACACTGATCAAGCTACTTCACAGAAAATCATGATGAAAATAGCTGGGTTTTTTTTTTAATGAAAAGAGACGTCTGAAATCTGAAAGTAAAACAAGAATTTTACTTTCATTGCTGCCTCTATGTACCTGAACATGTCTTATATAAGTGTAAGAGTCCCCTGCTCATGCTAAATTACACCTTTTATAAACCAATGAATAAGGCAGTTCAATGCAGGTTGTCTGCATTCTTGGGTGCTTTTGTACCTTGTTGTTGGAAGACATGGTATGTGAGGCTACCCTACTGTCTGGGCATAGTATGAAGTGGGAAGATGAATGGAAGATGTGCCAGTTCTGGTTCTGAATGCATGATACTTGTGATGGGGTGTCTGTAATTTAGATCTCTGACAGCATAAAAGAGGAGAATTCTATTTTGCTCTGTTGTTTGCAAGGATGGGGGTGGATGGAGGGTGTTGTCTCATGCTTGAAATCTACATAACTAGATACTGACTTAAAAATTAAATCTACAGACCAATTGCATTGGGCAACTGCATTATATGCTCCCCTATGCTGCCCTGGACATGATCTCAACCTGTCCTGGTCCCTTAGGTACTGGACTAAGAGCATCAAACGAGAGATTCCACTGCAAGTTAAATCTAATTTAAACATTGTGGCACTGGTTTTATTGTTGCACTTGCAGCTTTTATGACTTTTTTTCTCCTCCTCCCCTCATGAAACCAGCTTATATGAAGTAGTTTTACAAGGAAATGTGGGTCTCTTCCCACCATTGTTAGTATGACTCATTTATGAGAGAGCATTGAGAAGCTGGCAGTGTACAATTATGTAAAATTCAAAGATGTTGTGTGCAGGGTTATATTTAATACTTGGAGCCACTTCTGATCAAACATTGTCACATAAGTGACTTTAAAACACTCCCTGATAGTCTAAAGCCTCATCTGTGCTACTAAGTTGGGTGAACGGTAAGTCAGCTGGGGTCAACCTATTTGTGCACACGTCCGCACTAAAATTTGTCTCCCGTTGATGTAAGAGACGCAGTAAAACCATCTCCCTGCATGGCACGGAGCCACCCACTGAGCTCGAAATGGTGAGCATTGATACTAACAATTTTCTAGCAGTTGCCCCATTATGCCCATTCTCTGTTACAGTGACCACACTGGTCACTATTGTGAACTCCACTGCCCAGGGGTCACAGAGTCTGGAAGCCACCTCCATCCCCGTAGAATAGCCTGTGTATTTTTGAAATGCCTTTTCCTGGGTGCCCAGCTCGGCAAGCACACCCAGCAGTACTCCCTTGTTGTGTGCAGCTGACCATGCTGTCTCCATGCGCTAGACATGCCCCTGTCTGGAGCAAGCAGGAGGTACTGATCTCCTCCCCACAGGCGCAGAAGAGGCTGAGCAAGCACAGCTATGGACCAGCCATAGAAATGTGGATGTCTGACCAGCCCTAGTGCAGTGTGAAAGTGAAGGAACTGCATTAGGCATACTATGAGGCCAGGAGCAAAACAATCTGCTTTTGATTATTTCTGCCTTGCAGAGGTCTGGCTCCATGCTTGTTAAATACAGTAATTAAATTGAGGGCCTCATATAGTTACTTTAGCAAGCTCTGCAGTGTGGACTGGGGACTCTATTTCCCCTAGTAGTGATTTTTTTTTTTTTAGTGGGGTGGGTGGGTGTGTGTGTGTGTGTTAAATCCTGAAGATATATAATACCTTTTTGTCGTGTGATTTGATTCCTGTTACTGGCTTGGACAGACTTTAAAGATCACTTAATAGGAAACTTTTATCTCTGTGCAGTTTAACAGGGTCTGATGTGAAGTCTCTGCTATTAGCCCCTCACTTTTTTCTGTGCTACTTCATCTGCAATGTCATCTACAACCACTAAGCTTTCTATTTGCTGAGCCTGGGGAATCTGAGTAATCCACTCTAGTCCCCACCTAGTTAGAAGGCAAATTGGCTGTAGGTGAATTCAGGAAAATGCTTGTTAACAGGAAGTATTTTGGCCAAGAAAGTGTTTCCTCTCCAAATCTTCTGGTGCTCTTAAAATTCTGCTGTAAACCTGCTCTCAACACTCCTCGTCTGACTCCTCACCTGTCTGGAACGAGGGATTGGCAGTTATGGTTCACAGTGTTGGTTGTATTTGCTGCGTCACCAAACACTTGACACACAAAGGGTGCTCTTTGGCCATGTCATAGAATCATAGAGATCACAAGGGTAATCCAGTCTAACCCACTCCCCTTTTTTCCCCCTTCTCCCTACTAGGAGGAGTGAGTCCGTCTCCCTGGTCTATGAGAATCTTCTGAATCCGCATCACAAGGTATGTGAGCCAAGGAGTGTCTCCACAGGCAGCATATGCTCAAATATAAAAAAGCCTGATTTTTTTTGTGATACCATCCACTCCCCTGTTCCGTTTCTGAGTCGCTCAATTTGCCTCTTACAGTCCCATCACAGACAGGACACAATAATGCATGCAATCCAACTCTCTGACCACATGGAGTCTCAGCCCCAGTGATTCACTCTCCCCTCACTAGGGACTGGGGTAGAGTCCACTTCCACTTTTGACTCATGAGTTCTAGCATGTTTCCCTAGGACGTCCTTCAGAATTTTATTCCAAGCTTAAACATCATCCTGCCTTCAACTGTGATTGGAGAGATCTTGCTATAGCCAACACCCATCGGCTATTTTAGTAAGGGGTGGTATAAAGTAGGCAACAGATCAGAAAGGGAATTTGTGCCAGTCTAACAGCTGGCACTGCATAAGGATGTGAGGGTGACTGGGCAGCTCCAGTACTTCTCATTTATGTAGTTTCGCTATGATAATAGTATCACAGTATCACAGCTTCTGGAGACTGCTTTTTCGGACTACAGATAAGAACAGCTGCTATCTAGTCTGTTTTATGAGTATTGGGTGCTGCCTTTGGGCATTTATCAGTCTATCACCCTGTGGTTTGTGGATTGGAGTGCATCTCAAAAGATGCTGGCCATTCTTAATATAACAGTAGGCCTGGCTGGGAGTGAGTGGGGGGTGTCATGGTACTACCATTTACTTGTGGGACAAACTAAACTGTTGATAGCATGAAACAATGAGCGTTGTCTACAGCTCTTTCTGTGGGTTGATGTCCTTAAGTTCCCTGATGCCTGCTGCTGACCTTATCTCACCCCTTGCACAAATACTGTGGCTGAGTAGGTCCTCAATTGCCCATTGTGTAGTGCAGAGCCCTTGTGAGTCATATATCCCATGTGCAGCTGGGTTAAACCCCCAGCTAGGGGTACGGAGTGGACTTTTGTCCCCCAACCTAATTCTCTAAATCCACTTAAAGCCAGCAAAATTGGTGTTTCATTAGCTTGCAGTGAGCCCTAATTCAGCTCCTTCCTGCCCAGGCAAGGACTGTTGACTTTAAAGCAATAAAAACCACTTCCAACTGGAGGAAAGGCCTCTGAGTTGCTCAGGAGCACGCGCTTTTGCTGCAACCCAGTAAGGAAATACGCTGTCATAGGGTTCTTCCAGACTAAGCTTATGGCTGGGGGCAGAATTCCCACCTGAATTTGCACTGTGTAACACTACCCCTTGCTCTGTGAAGTGTACTGCCTGGATGACAGGCAGCGATGTAAACTGACCTAGTGATGCAGAGGTGGTGTGGAGTGAAGTGCTTTGCATTCTGCTAGAATTGGGGTGGTGTTGTATAATGGGTACATTGATTAGAAGATTCAGTGTTTAACAAGTATTTTCCACTGAATGCATCCAGTGCAGTGAGCTGTAGCTCACAAAAGCTTATGCTCTAATAAATTTGTTAGTCTCTAAGGTGCCACAAGTCCTCCTTTTCTTTTTAGTATTTAACAAGTTACCACAGAGTACCACTTCCTGTAGCTCACTTATTTCTTGTCTGATCTCAGATGTCACTGTTTTGTAACTGCTAATAGAAGCCATTACACAATCAGACTTCCCTGAGCAGAGTCCGGATAGTAACTCATTATATTTCACAGCCGTAAGACTTGGCTTTGGTTCTTTAGTGTTTAGTAGGCCTCTGTTTCCATTCTCATAGGAGACTCGCTAGCCCTGGGAATGAGTTTGGGTTGCTTTGCGAGCCCTTTATAACAGAGGAATGCATCTGATTGGGTTCTAGCATGTGGTCTGTAAATTAAAGTGGGATAGAGCATTCTGATACTTGTAGTCTCTCTAGGCTACAAGATGAGGGTGGTTGTAACTGGTTCATTTTATTCAATATGGGGGATGTGCTATGAGTGCAGGGTTTTTTTGTGGGGGAAAGGGAGGGCTTGGGGGAGCTGGCATGGTAGAGACTAGCTGTTTATGATACAGGGAGGGAAACTATCAGATGGGACAGATTCAACCTCTCCTGCCCTCTCGCCGGGGGAGGGCAGCAGAGTGTGTGTGGTGGGAAGGGAGCCTGGGCTGGATCTGGTGGAGGCTGTGTGCACTTGGCTCAATTTGTCGTTCTACGAGAGAAACTAAATTGTGATTGAAAATAAAGGGTAAGGTTTTCAGAAGTGCCCAAGTTTCTAATTTGGACATGTTAGAGATGCCTGCTGGCTCCTTTGGAAGAATGGGAGTGCTTTTAAAATGCTGCCCGTGGAGCATGCAGATGGCAGTGAGCAGCAGGAAAGAAGCAGAAGATTAAACCAGTTGCATTTTCCATGTGCCTCTCTTCCGAAAGACTGGCTCTTCCTGTCCAGCTCCTGGTGCTGTTCTTACGGAGCAATTAATGCTACACTTTGCTGCTTAGTACAGGGGCAAGGCTCTGAATGGAAAGCAGAGCGAGGCTTGCTGAGATGGCCATGCCTCTGCTAATGACCAGATCTACTGAAAACACCTGTCTCTGAAGCTTCAGATGCCATGTGGCTATTGGACAGATTAAGTTAAACTGGAGGCAGCTGGATTGGCTTCTGCAGCAGCAGGAAGAAGCAAAATATTTCCCAAATGCATGAGGATGTAATCAGCAGGAAGACAGACAAACATAAATAAAGCCTGATAAGAGCATCTTACTTGGGAATTTATTTTTAGAATGCTGACCATGGCTTTGGTAACAGGTCAGTGGCATGCCAAATCTTACGGCCCAGGGAAAAACACAATGTTTGGCTTTAGTAGGAATAGTAGGTAATCCTTGTTCCAGTGGCTGTGGGTTTTTTCTAGTTTCTGTGAAGTGTAGACACTGAGAATTGGATTCTGCTTTGCAGTTAGTGCTACAGGAGCCAAGGGGAAACTTTCTAAAACAGCAACAGGAATAATTCCTGACTGCCGGCACCTTCTGACACCTTGGGCCAGTCACTTCACCTATCTATCCCTTCCCCGTCTTGAGCTAGCCTGTGGGTTTAGATTATAACCACTGTGGGGCAGGGACTGTTTCTTGCTATGTGTTTAGACAGCACCCAGCACACTGGGGCCTTCCTGTTGATTGGGACCTTCTGTTGCTACTGTATTACAAAAAAATAGGTAAAAAGTAAAATACTTGTGTCCAAACACTGTAAAGCATGTAAAATTCATGTGACTCTCCACCAGGGAATTCTGGGGAGGGAAATTCCCATTGATGGGAGCTTTAGTGGAGAAAAAGGCCTAGCAGCTTCTAGCAACGTGCTACTGTGTTACTTAAACCTTGCTCCAAGCAGTCTTGGCCTCTGTTTCTGAAATAAGGTTGAATGTGGTTTGTCTGAATTTGAAGCAGATTGGTGCTCAGAACCCGTTCAACTGCATACCTATTGTCAGTGACAGGTCACGGGTTAGTCAGACAGCTCAGAGCAGGGTAGGGTGGCATGGTAGTAAAAATCCTTGTCTTGTCTACACTAGAGCTTGTGATGAACTCTGGGAACAAAGTTTTGGGTCCTGCCCACTTGAGGCTTTGTCTTGTTTGCAAGTCAGAAGGGTGGAAGTCTTTCTCTTTTCAGCCTTCATGGATGAATTCTGATAATTGCTCAAGGTAACATCCTCCACAGCAGAGGCGGGCAAACTATGGCCCGCGGGACTGTCCTGCCTGGCCCTTGAGCTCCTGGCCTTGGAGGCTAGCCCCCGGCCCCTCCCCTTCTGTCCCCCCTCCCGTGGAGCCTCAGCTTGCTGTGCTGCCAGCGCTCTGGGCGGCGGGGCTGTGAGCTCCTGCCGGGCAGTGCAGCAGCATGGCTGGCTCCAGCCAGGTGGCACGGCTGCCAGTCCTGCTGCTGAGCAGCAAGATAAGAGGGCAGGGAGTGGGGAGGTTGGTTAAGGGGCAATGGGTCCCAGGGGGAAGTCAGAAGACAGGGGGCGGAGGTTCTGGGGGTGGGGGTGCCGTCAGGGGACAAGGAACGGGGTGGGGTGGATAGATGTGGGAGTCCCGGGGGGCCTGTCAGGAGGCAGGGGAGTGGAGGGTCCCGGGAGGGGGCGGTCAGGGGACAAAGAGTGGGGAGTTGGATGGGTCAGGAGTTCTGAGGGGGGCAGTCAAGGGGCAGGAAGTGGGAAGGAGCAAATAGGGGGCCGGGGGCCAGGCTGTTTGGGGAGGCACAGCCTACCCAGCCCTCCATACGGTTTCGGAACCCCAATGTGGCGCTCAGGCAAAAAGTTTGCCCACCCCTGCTCCACAGTGATGGCTTCTAACAGTTCAGCAGATGGGGAAGATGAGATGCATGCTTGCAGGATTATAATCTTATACAGAAAACTAACAACAACAAATACCCACCCTGAGCACTCCCTCTTGGTCCTAGCTGTGCAAAGGCTAGTGCTGTGACCTTCATAAAGGGGCATTGTAAGGAGATTTTGCGAAGGGCTTGCTGCAGAAATATTTCATTGCATTTTGCTGTGGTCTCTAAATGAGAGCTTCTGTTTTTGGCTGTGGAATTCTGCCAAGCTGGGCTTTTCAGTATACAGTAATTTACTGCGTGGTAGAAATACACATCCTGGATATTCTGCTTTTATACCTCTAAATAAAACAAAAGGGGTGACTATAGCAGTCCGAAGGACCTGGTGCTAGCTACATGAGGGGACTAGATTCTGGCTTGCTTCCAGAGTCTGCAGCCCTGCATGCCAAAAAGGAATTCAGTCTAGCTCTTATACCAGTATTTGCTACAGGGGAAGGTGGCGTGCAGGGAGAAGAGGTTGCCTGAGGCGATTCATTCCTGGGATTTATAAAGAGTTTACAACATAGAAGATGCAACCCTTGCAGTCAATGCTTGGTCTCACCAGCCTTAATTACTTCAAATGTGGCTACTTTAATGCCTAAATAGGGCAAACTGTAGCTGATTGCTTGGCAGCTGTGAATTTGAGTTCTAAACACGTCTGACACGTAGCAGCTATTCCAAAACAGAATTGGAAGTGTCATAACTATTACTTGGGTTTTGGGGAAATGTTTCATGTTGAACTGACTCCTATTTCTGGGTGTGGTTCTCTTCCTTCGGCTGAAATTTCTTCCATATGAGGGTAGGAAAGAAATAGGAAAGATAAAACCTGAAACACAGTTGAGAGATTTCAGAGTAACAGCCGTGAGAGAAGCCTTTAAAACTGGTCTTCTCAGTGGCTGGAGGGAAAATGTAGCATGCAGAATTGGTAATGTAAATCAGCCCTAATGGTCTCGTCTGGCACTATTCTCTACGAATTTTGCTTTGTGATTTCAGATCTAGTGAAACTCCTACTTCAATCTAGTGTTAGCAGCGACTTGCAGTTTGTAATTCTCTTTGCTTAGATTTAAATTGGGAGGGGGGAGAAGGGGGGAGAAATAGCCTACTGAGATTTCTGTTGCTTATCAAATGATGCAATCGTAGTCTGTGCTGGGAAGGGGAGAGGGTTGCTGGGAAAGGGCAAACGAATCCAAGTCTGAGTAAGATCAGTCAACTTAGTTTTCCTGGAGTGGGTGAAAGATTGATCTCTCCGTAGCCTCGTCCTCAGATGTTGCACTGGACTAGTCCAGAATCTTGGTATAACAGCAGCTGAGAGGGGAAGTTCATTGATCCTTATGAACGCTCGATATGACTCTAAAAGTAAGAGAGAGTTGGAAATTAGTGCATGCAATCTCCTCTGGAAAGTGACGTTAACTTGTTAAATCATACATTTGTTTAGATGCTATTGAAAGAGTTAAATTGTACAGAAAAAGCTAACAATCCTTATGGTAGACTATCTGCTTTTGGTATTGAGAGTGAAAATGGCCTAAGATGTGGTTTCTAGACATTTGTGTCTTACCTTGCACAGGGCCTTCTCCTACCCTCTCTGATCTCCACTCTGGTTGTAAGCATGTCTTGTCAGCCACGTGAGTATTCAGTCTGAATAGCACGTGTCAGTTGCTAGCCAGTGTGTAGCATCTCATTTCGCTGGAGAAGCGGGCCACGAATCTGTAAATCCTGAGCTCTTTCCCGAATGCCTATGTGCTTTAATCTGCATTAAAGCTCCAATTTGTGACTTTCTCTCTGTATTGAGTGAGCTCAATGGAAGCTGCAGTCACCTGACATAATGAGAAGAAACACTTCTTTTGGGCTTGGGAGCATAGTTAAATTAATGGGGTTTATTTAGGGGGAATACCTTGTAAATGATTCTTTTGTCAGAGCTACAGTGTGACTTGGTTCTGCTCGTGACAGTCATGTGTTGGCCAAAAAGCTGTCTAAAAATGCTTCTATCAAAAAAGAAATGAGTGGTGGCGGTGTCAAACAGAGACTAAACGAGTTTTAAAGGTTTAATTAAAACGTCTCCAATACTTTGTTTCCTCTTGCTGCTGCTGTATGCTGGTTCAAGGCACAAATGCCTGAACATGAACTAGTATTAGGTGGCTTCTGAAAACCTCACCTCCAGTTTTGATCCAGATTACGCTTCCATGAGATCACCATTCATGGTACTTGGTGTGATCAGCAGAAGGTTTCTTGATCTTCAGGAGTCCTGGCTAGTGTTCCCGAGGTAAATTGACCCAGCCGGGGTGAGTTGACCCAAGGCCCCTTGTAATCTGCAGGTGGATGAACGAAATTCTGCAGCAGGGTTTCTGATGCTTCAGGCTGCCAATTCTGCATCAGCTTCATTTAGATTAAATAAAAGTTGTTTAATTGATCATGTATGAAAATGAACAATATCTTCTGTATAGTGGTCTCTTCTATCTTTAGGTGAAATTTAGTCTATATTGCATTGTCCCTGCACTTTCAGTTCTTGATATGACTCATATTGATGTTGTAGGAGCCGCTGGAGGTTTTGGCCACCGGGGGAAAGGAAGTTGAGACTTTTGGCACTCTGGCGGGTATCAAGGCAGTGTAGGACAGTGGAATAAGCACACTAGACCCGCTAAATTGAACCCCCTGGTGGATTGATGGTCGCAGCCTCGATCCACCCGTAAGTGGAGAAAAGCCCATAGTCATATGTGAATTAATATTCACAGTTACCATTGAATGAATGCATTGCTACAAATAGGGCCATTTGCCCCTCTTGGAGCCATTGTTTCAGGCTGCTCAAAGGTTCAGGAAGACAGTGCTATGTCTGTTTACATCCGGTCAACCTTGAAAAATCTCTAACTACAGACTAGAAATTCTTTCCATCTTTTCATTTAACATCTAGATTGTGGAGCACAACTGCTCAGCAAGGGGTAGATTCTGTGCCAAATTCTGCAGCAGCAGAATACCTGGACCCCTCTCCTCACGAAGTTAATACAAGATGCAGTTTGCCAGAGTAGGATTAATCTCCATATGCTATCCTGCCAGGCCATGCTTATGGGGTCCTGGAAGAGCTTCCCAGGCCTGAGATGCCTTCTTTACAGAGCGGTCTGTTATCACTGATATAGTTGTTCTGCGTTTTGGGTTTGCAGCAACTCAGGTGCAGTGACTGTGCTGACGCACATGGGCCAACTGACAATTACCTGATTTTTAGGTTTCAGAGTAACAGCCGTGTTAGTCTGTATGCAACTCCACAGTATGCATCCGATGAAGTGAGCTGTAGCTCACGAAAGCTTATGCTCAAATAAATTGGTTAGTCTCTAAGGTGCCACAAGTACTCCTTTTCTTTTTGCTGATTTTTCAGGAAGCTTCTGTTTCCTGCTCAAAGCTGCACATGCTTCTGCATTTCCTCCATGGTGACTTTCAAGAGCCTGTCTTACTGTGGAGTGGGGAGATTACACTGTAAATCCTTAGCAGGTTCCATGTGCATGTAGGAATGCCTGCTATGTTGTATGTAGCAAAGCTGCTGTTTGAAGGGGCAGGCTGGTTAGTGTGTGGTTCCTGTCTGGGGTGCTCTAATTGTCTTGCTCTGTATCCTGGGTCTGAAGGTATTGGGTGCTGTTTTGAAATGTCAGTATAACTGCAGCTAAGCATGTCAATAGCACTTGCGAATGTATAAACAAACAGCATTTGTCCTCGGCTCATCTGCTCCTTTCAAGTTCTTCCATCCTCTCCCTGCATTGTTGCCGTCAGCACAAATGTTCAGCGCTCGCTCTTGTGCATGATCCTTGTTTCAGCTGCTGCTTGTGGTGAGAGGCATTCAGTCAAAACAAGGCCATTTCATAATATGAAATAGCTATGTCCATCCTACAGCATGGAGCTCTACCTTCCGCATGACATCCTCCCTGCAATCTGTTTGTGAGCAGCTCTTCCTCCTTTAGCAATGCTTGCCATGACAAAAGACCAAGGGAGAACTTTGGGGATCTTCAGTCTGTTTGGGGATACAGAAATGTGTCTAAATACTATTTTCCTTTGACTTTCTTGGGCTCATACTGGAAACTGTCTTACAACTACACATTGTAGTGTTATGGCTGCACAATGAAGTCCCAAGTCAGTTCAGCTTGAGATAACAATCAAGGTTGCATCGGATGAAGTGAGCTGTAGCTCACGAAAGCTTATGCTCAAATAAATTTGTTAGTCTCTAAGGTGCCACAAGTACTCCTTTTCTTGTTGGTATGAGTATAATTTTACTCAGTATGGCCGGCCATAAGCATTGAAAAACTATGACTCTGGCCCTAAAATAACATGAGACTAAAAAAAATACATTCTAGCCTCTGTATTTGTCTGCTGTTTCTGAGCCTTTGGCATAAATTTGCTTCATGCATTCAAGCTTTTCTCTGCAACCAGGCTGGCTAGAAATGTACTACTTTAAAAATGAAAGTTGATATACTTTGTAACTACATGATTCTAGGAGCTGGGCTTTACTGAAACCAACGAATAGCACGAGATTTGTGATGAAAATCCTGAGCACAGACAGCAGCGCTGCTTTCCACCCCAGGGCCCAACAGAGGGGGTGATGGAGTAGCAGAATTGTATTTAAGGAGTGGGCCAGAGAGGAGAAATTGGGACGGATGAACCAAATGCCTAGAAACTGCCAAAGACTAACTGGAAAATCTTGCAGGAAACCTTTGGTGGTTTCAGCCTGTGAAATTAGACTTTAAAGCACCCTGAATTATATGTAATGGGATGGCCTGATAGTGAAGTTGCAACATGAGCTGCATCAAACCAGACAAGAATTCAAACCCTGTGAATTCTGTGGCAAGCATGTAGGCACCTATTGAAACTTTCCATTTGTTATCAGTCATTGCTAAGTTTAGCTGCATTTAGTGACCTTCAGAGATTGCTTCACGCACAAGCAGAATAGAAGCATTGACATGGTACCTAGCTCAAAGAGAGACGTCTGTTTCTTCTCTGAGGGGCACATTTCAGTCATTTGATATTATTTCTCCTGTCTCTTCCCACTTCCACCTGCCATCCCCCCTTTTGACTGTATTAAAATCTAACTTTGGATATAAGGGGAGAGTCCAGCACTAACTTCTAAAGCAATTTCCTTTTAGTAAGGGCACTAGGGGTGGTTGTTATATTGTATATTCAGTTGCTTGGCTGTACTTTGTGGTGGTATTTTGTTATGAAATATACGCAAGAGACCAAATAACCAATGTCAGTCAGGTTTATTAATATGGTACAGGAAGAAGGTTCTGTATGATACCCAATTTCCAAAGAGCAGTCCTGTGCCGTGATATTCCCCTTATGCAGAAGGTGTGCTCTCCAAAGTTACATCTCTAAATCCATCCCTGTACACCCTACTTGTTTACCAGTAAAAGGTACTGCATATGTCATTTGAAACTGGATTTAATTAATCAACTATCTTGTCTGTTTCTGGTATCATGGTGTACCCCTTTATCTTTTGTTCTGAACCCATGCATTCCAGGTCATGATGCTCCCTTATTTTTGTTCTGAGCACATAGATTCCTGGTACTAAGGGGCATGAAGGCACCTCTTAGATTTGCATGGGTGACTCCTTGCCTGTTGCTATGAAGACATCTGTCCTGATACTGACAGTTTTCCTATCTACTCAAGCCAAGACTTACTTTAGCTAATGCAAAGTGTTATGGGATACTTAGCATAAGTGTACAGGATTATAACAAAGGTACAGGGCAATCTGGGCTATATAACTGCTACATTAATACTTCACATGCTTAGAATGTGTATTGCAAGTAATAGTATCAGCATAATATATGGATGCTAGCCAGCATATATTAACTTCCTGTAGAAAACAAAACCAGCTTCCCAAATTATTTCACACTCCAGTCACTTTCTAATTTGCCCTGACCACTGCTCTAACACCGTCCTTCTCTGTGGTAAGATCGGTGCCTCCCAAGGCTAGTCTGCATTTCCTGTGCTGCCCTACTTTTGCAGGAATATATCTTGTCTTTCTTCCCCACTGTGATAGTGACTGATAATGGCTCTGTGAATATTAAAGCTTAGAAGAGGAAGTGGATACTAGCCTGGTTGGAGGCCCAAAATAGTTAAGTTGAAAAAATCCACATAACAGTATTTTAAAAAATAAATGACAGTGCATGATTGTGTTTGTACAGTATGTTCCTCAATAACTCTACAATACAATATGCTCTACAATAACTGAACAGCATGCGCAACCCCTGCACTTTCCAGAAGCAAGATTTTCAATGCTGCCAATAACTCAGCACTGCTGACCAACCCCACAACAAACATGTGTGACTGATCTGTAGTTGGCAAGGAAGCTGCCTTCTACTTTCAGCTTTCAAAGGGTTATCTATGCTTTTAATTCACTGCTTATAAATATCTTAAGGCAAAGCCCTTCAAAAGCATCTTTTGAGTGACTGTCTTGACACCTTTCAGGAGCCTGAATTTCTGAAAATGCTGAGCACCCACCCTCTAAAAATCTGCTCTGTTCAAGGTGTTGCCAGTTGGGAATCTAAAAATCAAGGCACCTGGAATCATTAATCACTCTTGAAAGTATTTGCCTTTTATTATTTTAAATGGGTGGTGGTCTTGATTCTTGAATCTCTCAGGTAACCTTGCCCCCATTCTAATGCCCTTAAACAACTTCTGAGTTTCACATGAGTGTTGCATCTAATTCTGATCCATCACTGATGGGGAATTCTTCTGTGTGTTAGGGGAAGCCAAGAAGGGCGACAGTTGGACAGCTCCAGGGACCTGCTTCCTCCTAAGGACTCTAGAGTAAAATGCTGTCTTATTCTTTACTAAGTGCTGACATCTTGTGTTCTCTGCAGATCTTTGAAACCCAGCTTAATCACCACCAACTTCACTCAAGATGCCGCCAGCAATTGGAGGCCCTCAGGGATACACCCCACCAGAAGGAGGATGGGGATGGGCTGTGGTCATCGGAGCCTTCATCTCCATTGGCTTCTCCTATGCATTTCCCAAATCCATTACTGTGTTTTTCAAAGAGATTGAGGTCATCTTCAATGCGTCTAGCAGCAAAGTCTCCTGGATCTCCTCCATCATGCTGGCTGTTATGTACGCAGGAGGTAAGCAAGCAGACGAGAGACAACAGGGAGGTGATTTAATGGTCTCCTATTGTATTGCCTTTCTCCAAAACACGAATAGGGACTGACTGTTTCCCATTTGGGTGAAATTTTCTAAACTGGTTTGTTTGGAAAAGTTTGGCGTAAACTTTATTTAATGCCCAAAGTGTGAAAATGAGGTTAATCTGTCCTGCTCCTCTGCAAAGCTATAAGTAAAATCTTTCCAAGGAATTAGGACTTGCGTAATTCTGCACTTGCCCTCGTTAGAATGTAGCTGTGACATTTTGTCTGCTTCTAACATCTTCCGGAAGGCCGGCATACGAAGCTATGGTGAATGCAGGAGTCCCTACAGAGAGTCATCATAGATGAAAGAAATTACAGCTTGCAGAGCTGATTCTGTACCCAGCAAATCAATAGAAGTATGCACTGTGGTGTGGCCAAAGGTAAAGTGATAGATCTAGGAACAAAGAATGCAGACGAGGATTTGGGGGTCATGGTGGATAATATTGGAACATCAGCTCCCAGGGCGCCACTCTGGCTGAAAGGGCTAATGTGATCCTGGGATGTATAAATGGGAATCTTGAGTAGGAGTAGGGAGGTTATTTTACCTCTTTCTTTGGCACCAGTGTGACTCCTACAGGAGTAGTCTGTCCAGTTCTGATGTTCACTGTATAAGAAAGATGTTTAACTGGACAGGGTTCAGAGAAAGGGCATGAGAATGATTAAAAGATTGGAAAACCTGCCTTACAGTGATAGACTCAAGGAGCTCAATCTATTTAACTTAACAAAGAGAGGGTTAAGGATTGACTTGCTCAGTCAGGTGAGGAACAGATATTTGATAATGGTCTCTTCAGTCTAGTAGACAAAGGTATAACAAGATCCAATGGCGGGAAGCCAAAGCTAGGCAAATTCAGATTGGTGATAAGGCTCAAATGTTTAATAATTAGGATAGTTAACCATTGGAACAATTTACCAAGGGGCTGTAATCTACTGACAACTTTTAAATCAAGACTGGATATTTTTCTAAGAGAGGCTCTAGTTCAAACAAGAATTTGGGGAAGTTCTATGGCCTGTGCTCTATAGGAGGTCAGACTCGACTATCAGTGTTCCCTTTTGGACCGATCTGTGAATTTGTTCCAGCTGAGGATCTGGCCCGAACACTAACAACACAACTGCTCTTCCTTTATTTTCTTTCTTTTCAGTGTGTTTCTCACTTGTAGTGCTGAGAAATCTGACCTGGTCAGAGCGAATCCTGGTCCTGGGCTAACTTTAGCAAGGGCATTTTGCAAACCTAGCCAAAAGGATTGTCTCAAACTCCCCTTTTAACAGCAGAAAGATGGCAGCAGGGACCAAAAGTATAGGAAAACAATTGACAAGGCAAACAGCAACTTTTTTTTTAAATGCTGGTGAAGCCCCCCTCTGCCACATCTTGGGGGTTTGGACTGATGGGGGCAAGACTCCAGACCACCTCCAATCTTACATTACTTTCCTTAAATAGGTAACTTCTGATTACATGGGGGAGGTGGGTTCTTACCCCCGTCCTCACTTCCTCAGTATTCTGTAGCATCCTGTGAATGTGCGTGGTAAACTACGTGGCTAAAAGAAGCTCCCACTGTGACAGCCATAGTGTCCACCCTGGAGGCAGCTCTGAGTATTGGTGATTGTCGTGCAGCCGCTGTCCCAAACTGGCAAACCGCCTGACGCATATTTGCATTTGTGCATCAAAAGCAGCTGCCGGCAGGAGCTGGGTGTGAGGCTTTTCCATGGGGGAACAGTCCCTGCTTTGTCCTAGCTCAGCTAGTGAGGCAGCTGGCACATTTCCCTGCCTCCATGTTATAACAAGCTTGTAAACTGTAACTGACTTCGTGGGACCTGATCTAGGCCATTCCCTGTCCGTCTCTAGTGGTCCTGTGAACGTGTTCTCTTGAACGCTCTTGGGAGCCTGTATGCAGAAGGATCAGTAATGGCTAACAGGGACATGGCAAGACGGAACCAGTCACCTGCTCTTGGAATGAGAAACGCTTCTTAATCTTTTTCTAAAGTGATTTGCCTCCCTCTCTGTTGCCGAGCATTAGGGGAGCTCCTTCACAATGATAGCTGCAAAAGTCTTAAAATCCCAACAACTCACTCGTGCCTGGTCCTGCAAACTGGTTTGTTGATGTGTATGTGACCTAAGTGCTGTTTCGCACTATGGCCCAAGTTTGAAACTATCTAGAACTTTCCAGAGCAGGAATGCTCCTCTGTAATAGCTTTGGTGTTTCACTTAGGGGTGGCACAAGTACACACAAGGACTGCATTACTGCTTTCAGGCTTTCCATAGCTTTTTACAGTATGGGCCAAGAGCTTGTAAAGAGATAAGTAAATAATAAACTGTGTTGCCTAGAGTTAAGCGTTAGTCACCAGATGTGACATCAGTCCCACCCTCTTTCCACAAGTAACTCTTTTCTTGTAACCTTAGGATGTCTGACTAACTCTCATTCCAGGAAGCAGGGGTGCTTTGCATACAATATCTGCTTCTGAATATCTCTTTGGAGGAAGTTCTGTGTGTGTGTGATGTTTGCAAAGGCAGCTCCTCATCCTCCTGCCACCCCCACCCCCACCCCAGACAGACTGTACTATTGCTCTGCATGCTTTTTCACAAATCTGCAGAGAGCCAGCAAGAATACTAAACTCTGCTTGGCTGAGCCTTTGCTGAGCAGCCACAATGCATGGTCTGTTCCTCCCAGACTCATTTGGATCCTGAAAAGCACAATCTTGAAGGAACTCAGTTTTCTTCATAGTGTCGAAAGGATGCTTTATTCTGGTGAAAGCTGCCAGATTGACCAAGTGGCATGGACTTGGTCTAGCGCTCCCCAGAATAAGAGGCGAATGGGCAGCAGCAAAGCAAGGCCTAATTCTGAACTCTTGCTAGTTTGACACTGTTGTGACTCATCTGAAGTCAATGGTGGGAGGATAATTGGGCCTATGCTGGGGACGGCACTTGAGTTCAGATGCTGGTTTGTAGTTGTTGCTTTTGATTTTGGTCCAAGTGAGTTAAAGGGACACAAGTTAATAATTTGAAATGACCTTGTCTCAGTTACTAATAAAATTAGGAAAAACACATTTTAATTTCGCTTCTTGCTGTCTTTTTTTCTCCACACTGAAAATAGACTAGTCAGTATTTTGTTAAGTTTCTAGCCAGTTTTAAAGGTGTGTGTGCTACAGCGCTACCACAATCTTTGAGCTTTTGTTTAATCAAAACCAAAGATCCCCTTCCCCATTGTGAGGATACTTAAGCACTGCCAAGTGTCACATCCAGCACAGAGCACTTTGGATCTGGCTCTTGCCCTGAGCAGTTTTGGGTTTTTTATGAAGCCTAAATTTTGGGCCCAACTTGATATGAACGTTGCTTTTTGCCACAGTAAGAGCTAATGTCATGAAGCCAAGCTTAACATACTGCTCCCTGACAATATATTAGCAGGCCTTCAGTCCTACTATTCCCTGGTATGTTGCAGTGCTGTCCTTAGGATCTGCTCCAGGGACATCAGGGAGTGGTTTCATGTTCAATGTGCAAATCTTTCAAACTTTGCTAAACTCCTGGTGTGTCTCTACACAGTGGGTGGGTGGGTGAGGGAGGGAGCGTCCCAGCCTCCAGATGCAGTGCTGCGGATGTGAAAAGGAAGAGTCAGTCCTTACGGATTTGCACAGGGCCTTAGCTCAGTTGCAGAGGTTCCTTACGGGAACTGTACAGCGCTCTGTGCCTGCTGGGAAGTACCTGCACGGGCCCTGCATGTGATGGAGGGCATAGGCTATTTGGAATACCGCTGGGATTTCTGAGTGCCTTGACTCCAGGTAGGAAGCCAGGTTGCTGACACAGCCACTGGACCCTCTTCAAACATTTTCTAGGTTCTGCTCAACTAGAGGTGAAATGGTCAAGCCACATCTGAGTAGCCGGGAATAACATGTTGACCTTGCTGTCTGTTAATAGTGAAACCAGATCTGTTAATGTTCAGTGGGTGCTCATTCAGTTTATTTAATTACATTTTAGTGTCTGTAGAGCATGCACTACTGTATCTGATCACTGTTTACTTTGGATTAGGGTTTCTTGTAATGAAGCATTTTAAACTGTGGGTGCACACAGCAATCTGACTTCTCAAACATTGGAAGAGTAATTAAAATAACAAATGAACAAAAATCCCTCCCCTGCACATGAAATGTTTCTGCTGGAGAGGCTTTGGAGCTGTGGCTACTCCCTGGTTGTGCATTCAGCACACAGCTAGTCTGTGCTAAACATCCCGTTGTTTTTGTTACCCATCTGTGCTCTCCCACCCGATTCTGTGTTTCCTCCTCATATTACGCCTGATCTGTAAGCCCTTTGGGGGCAGGGATGGTTCCTACATTTCAGAGTTCCTGGCATAGTAGGGCCCCGATCTGGCTGACTCCCTTAGGTGTTACCACAAGATAAACGATCTATCAAATTTTGGATGGTTGAAAACAGGATAGACCCACATAACCCAGTTTGGAAAACTGCGGTCTGATCTTCAGGACAGAAATATCCCTAAAGAGTGGACAGCATAACATGCAGCACAAATAAACACAAGCTCTCTTGTTTCCAAGTAGCTGTGGGAAAGTTTCTTTACAACTGCTTTGCATCCCCACTTCTCTGCCCCTCACTTCTTTTCCTGGGTAGCTATAATGAAAGTTCATGTTACTATTTTCTTTGGGTATAAAGGGGGGGGAATTTTTCTCATGCTGCCCTCCAAGCCAGAGGAGTAGAGTATGTACAAGTTTAAAAGGTTTCTCCTCCGACACACATGAGCACGTTTCACACTGCTGTAGAGGAAGATAGTACTCTGAGCTAGTGCGACTAACTAGAGCAGGGGATGAGTCATGCTGATGTTTCAGAAGCTCTGCTGGTCTGGCGGAGGTGGTCACAGCTAGCGTCACAGACTGAGTCAGATGTCAGTTGGTCGAAGGCTTTAAAGAGCAACTGATGACTCTTGAAAACTTGGGGAAAAAACACTTAGTTTGGGGACCATCCTGCTTTTTCCTTTCCTAAATTGGTAACATGCATGCAGACAAGATCTCCATGTGACTGTGGCTTTTGATGTGTAGAACTCCAGTGGAAAATAAGGAGCAGGATCTAACAAAGCCAATCATGGTATCACACTAGAGTCTCTGGGGCACAGTAGGGGGATGGCTTGACTCAAACATTCAAGTTTCCATCGGGCTTCTGTGGCTGAAGCAAAGTGAAACTTTAAAATAACGAAAAAACCCAAACCCAACATTGACTCAATTTAAACTCCAGTCTCACTTGAGCTCTGTTCTTCTTTCTGTTCTGACTCACTAAAGCATTTTACAAAATCCCTTCAAATCTCCCTGTTTCTGCCCCTACGTGCACTTGATATTTTGGTACCAACAACATCTAAAAGTTACTAGAGAATCTTATCCAATGTACAGGCTTTTGAAAATATCCGTTCTGTACATCATGACCCCCTCCTGAGGGGAAAAAAATGACCAGCTTGTTGCATGCAGTATATTCATGGGTGTTTGTGTGGTGGGTTGTTAGAGCCATGCCCAGAATAGCTAGAGTTTGCATTAGGGTTCAGAGAATAATAAAAATAACTAGCTCCTATATAGGGCTTTGCATCATTAGCTCTCAGTGCTTTCCAAAGGAGGTCAGCATGGTACCATCACTGTTTTATAGATGGGGAACCTGAGGCAAAGGAAGGGGAAGTGACTCATCCAAGGTCACCCAGTTGGCCAGAGGCAGGAATAGATCCTAGGAGTTCTGAGTTCCAGCCTAGTGCCTTATCCACTAGGCCACACTGACTCCAAAGGGATGGGTGGGACCAGATCTTGTGTGTCAAAGCTATTGGGACAAATTAATCTGTGGTATAACACCACTGAATTCCCTGGAGTTACACCAGGGCCTAATCTGTCCCCTTGTGTCTCTAAACTTGGGGAGGCAGAACTGTATCCGTTCATATTTGTGAGGCTCTCTGCAACCCTACGGACTTAAAAACTCTCTCAAGCTCTGCAAAAAGCAGAGTGGACAGGCTCTTACGGGGAGCCAGTGCGATGTTCCACTGTGAACTGTTTCAGTCTGGATTCTAAACCGCCTGGAACATGGTGCTCTGGAGTGAGATGTCCGAGCACTTAACCCAACATGGCCTTATGTCATCCACCTTGCTCTTTTGCGCTTCTATACCACCCCCCTCCTCTCGACAGGAGAGCCATGGCTAATGCTCATCTTGATCACCCATGCCCAGCTTTCACGGACTCCTGAAGCTAAACCTCTGTGCACTCCTGTTAGTGTCCATCTGCTTTATAGTGCATGCATACCACCCAGAGATGTCTCCCCTTTGGTTAACTCTCTTTTGATCTCTTCTAGGTCCCATCAGCAGCATCCTGGTGAACAAGTATGGCAGTCGGCCAGTAATGATTGCTGGGGGCTGTCTGTCTGGGTGTGGCTTGATTGCAGCCTCTTTCTGTAACACTGTGGAAGAGCTCTACTTCTGTGTTGGGGTTGTGGGAGGTGAGCGGTCTTTTCATGACTCCTCATGGTTAGGGTTAGAATCGTAAAAGTTCATCTTAGCCTTGTCCTAAGTCAGTATATAAATTGCTATATATCTATACACACTCTGAATCTGAAATCCTCCTCAGCGAAGGATGTGTGTATCGAAGGATGTGTTCTGGTACTTGGACATCCCCATCTTATCTCTTGTATCCTGGAACTCCTTCAATTCTGGCTCTAAAAAACAAACAAACCCCCAATAGTCTGCTCACTAGCAAAATTGGCACCTTCTTCCTATATCGCTGAGAATCTGCAGTAACTGGCCAAATCCTGCCATTAGTTACCCCCTACATAACTTCTGAGATCAGTGCAAGTTAAATTTAGTATAACATGAGAAGAACTCAGCCCAGTACCCAATCCATTAATCCCAGAATCTACAGATGTGTAGAGATCTCTCATTTTTAAACTCACATGTATGTATTCTCTTATTTTCCAGGTCTTGGGCTTGCATTTAACTTGAACCCAGCCTTGACCATGATTGGCAAGTACTTCTATAAGAAACGTCCATTGGCCAATGGATTAGCTATGGCAGGTAGCCCTGTATTCTTGTCTACACTGGCCCCCCTGAACCAGTTTTTCTTCAGTATATTTGGCTGGAGGGGGAGTTTCTTAATTCTTGGTGGCCTTTTGCTGAACTGCTGTGTAGCTGGATCTCTGATGCGACCTATAGGCCCCAAGCCAGATCAGCTGAAGAAGGAGGTCTCAAAAGAAGTATTGCAGGAAGCTGGGAAGTCCACTATAAAAGCGGATGAAGGAGCTGGCGATGCCAGTATGGACCTTATTGCTGGAAAGACGAAGAAGCAGAAGCTCACAGTTTACCAGACTATTAACAAGTTCTTGGATTTGTCCCTGTTTACACACAGAGGCTTCTTGCTCTATCTGTCCGGCAATGTGATTATGTTCTTTGGACTGTTTACTCCCTTAGTCTTCCTCAGCAATTATGCCAAGAGTAAAGAGTTCGGTAATGAGTCTGCTGCCTTTCTGCTCTCCATTCTGGCCTTTGTAGACATGGTGGCTAGGCCTTCCATGGGACTGGTGGCAAACACGAAGTGGGTTAGACCGAGGATCCAATATTTCTTTGCTGTCTCTGTGGTGTATAATGGAGTGTGCCACCTCCTGGCACCCTTCTCCACCACCTATGCTGGGTTTTGCGTCTATGCTGGGTTCTTTGGATTTGCCTTTGGCTGGCTCAGCTCTGTCTTGTTTGAAACACTGATGGATTTGGTTGGGGCT
This sequence comes from Chelonia mydas, assembly GCF_015237465.2. Classification (NCBI taxonomy): domain Eukaryota; kingdom Metazoa; phylum Chordata; order Testudines; family Cheloniidae; genus Chelonia; species Chelonia mydas. The sequence goes on from NC_051261.2 coordinate 1,928,917, forward strand.
CAGAGGTTCTCCAGCGCTGTCGGGTTGGTGACTATTGTGGAATGCTGCCCTGTGCTCCTGGGACCACCTCTCCTAGGTAGAGTATGTTTATGTATCTCCTGGGGTGCCTGTGTACTGTGAGAATACCAAGGTGGGGAGGGAACAACTACTGCTCATTCCCAAAGGACAGTTGCTGAGAATTGAAGGGACAGAAGTGCAGAAAGGCATGAGTGTAGCCGGAACACACATGGGAGGGCTCTTCCCAACAGGAATGGCCAGTAATTATAGACATACTAGAGTGTTATCCCAGTGCAGGGAGGGTCTTCGTGCAAGGAGAGTGTCCACACTCTTTTCTATATGGAATTTCAGGGTCCATGGAAAGTTTGAGTTTTTCCCCTAGAGCAAAGGAAACTTCGGTTTTTAACCTTGGGGAGATGTGACTAGAGGAAGCTACAGTGACAGCTTGGATACCCTGGTCAAAAAAGAATGTCACCTGAAAAACAGGTTTTCTAGAAAATTCTGGGGGACTCCTAGACAGTTTTGGAAAATGGCTGGACTTTTTGGTCTACCCAAACCATACCTGAACAGCCTCTTCCTAGTGGGTTTGCTTTTAACATTTAAGTGGACATTGATCAGAGCTTACTGCCATGTGCATTGCCATTTTACCAGCACTGCATTTGATCAACACTTAGGTCAGGCTTTAAAAAACCTAAGCTTTTAAGCAGAGATTGTTCTTGTGGCCAGATGCATGTGCATGCACACACATTACGGGTTAGACATCTGGGGAGAGCTTATGCATGTTAGCTTAGAGTGATTCCCGCTGTATAATGGGAGATGGTCAGCCACATAATGTATTGTCCTCTCTGGTCCATCAGGTAAACTCAATGACATGTACGGTGACTACAAATACACATACTGGTCCTGTGGAATCATTTTGATCGTCTCTGGGATCTACCTGTTTGTGGGAATGGGCATCAACTACCGGCTGCTGGAGAAAGAACAAAAGGCAGAGGACAAGCTGAGAAACAAAGGGAGAGAGGAGGAAACCAATATCGATGAGGTGGAGAAACAAAAAGAGGCCGAGAAACAAAAAGAGGCAAACAATGATGTGGCCAATGTGCCGCAGAAAAACACAGAAGATGGCATAAAAGAGGAGGAGAGTCGTATGTGAGGGACTGATTTTAATCCTGGAGGATTGGAGGAAGTGCTGTTCCTCTAAAATAGTGTCTGGGGAAAATGCTGTGCTGGTAGTGAGCAGTCATCAGAAGTGTATAAACCAGGTGTTCATTTTTAAACAAAGCTCTCAGTTGTTTTTCCATCTGGATTCAACAGAGGTAACAGCTAAATGTGCCATATCCTCTTACGTGGGTGGGAAACTTTTTTATATTCTGGCTTTTTTAACAGTAACATGAATGTACTAATAGGTGCCTTAAAGTTTCCACCTCTAGACTACTCTGGAAGAGCCTTAATGCCACTCTGTAAACCATGTTTTAGTTAAGTTTTTTGTGATCTGTTTAGGGTATGTCTGTTTTTAAAGCCACAAAAAAGGCTACTGGATATTTTGAGGCTCAACTGGCTTCAATGCTGAGTCTAAAATGAATACTGCTTCACATACTTCTTAACTGCCAGATTCTTAGTGGAAGTTGGGATATTTTTGAGGTGGGTTAGTGGGAGGGGTGGCCTTAAAATAAAATATGACAAAGTCCAAACTCCTTTGGATGACAGACACAACCTGGCTCTATTTGTAGGCTTTTCTAGCACCTCTTGAAAACATTTTTAGCTGCTGTAGTTTTTTAAACCTCCCCCCTTTAGTTAAATTTTCATGAACACTTGGGTTGGAATTGATGACTGAAATTAATGGAAGGCTTTTTTTAAATAACTATCTTCACTCCACTCCTTTTGGGGTGGATCCTCATTTTATTGTGATCATCCCATTTTCATAAAGAACACTTGCTGATGCAGGAAGGATTCAGGTTTAGATCATCCCACTTTTCCTAGGCAAAGAAATTTCCAAACTCTTTGATGCCTCTCTTCAAAGTAACACTATGAAACCAAATGGGTACAAATGCAGAAAGTTGAGTTGTTTAGTTAGGAACCTGCTTTAGCCAGAACTAAAGGAATTGATACTGGTACATATCGGGTCTGTGCATCCATCTTTCCCATCCTATTACTGAGTTTGGCTTTGGAACTGGAAGTCTTCCACTGCTGCTTCATTTAGGAAATCAGCATCTCTACCAGTGTTGGCCAGTACTATGTCCCTTCCTCTTCCCTAGCCCTGACCCTGAGCTTCCTAAGAGGTGGCTTCTCTGTCTTGAAGCTTCCTTTAGATCGTGCACCCCTCCAGGAAAATAGAGTATTCTACTCTTCATGGAGCTCTGTTCCAAACAAGATGTTGCAAAGGCTTGCTGGTCTTCTAGGGTGGATGCTACTCACTTCAGTGGGAGTGGAGTTGGCTTTTAGCGAGAGGGTGTCAGTTGTGTTACATATTCTCGGAGTCTGTCCTGTGTTCAGAGCATGACTGGCTCCCTTACTGGTATGGATGTGGTCTTGAGTACGTGGCATATTGTCCTGTGCTCTGAGGCCTATTATTTTGCACACTAAATGGGGCCAAATACTCTCATATGCCCATGAGGTAAAATAGCTAAAGCTGCGTAACTGCCCCCTCAAAAAACTCTACTTGCTCCTGTTTAAGTGAGAATTTAAAGCAATTTCTAACTGCTCCGATCAAAGACCCTTAAAGTGGGAAGGGGAGGATATCTTCTGTTTGTACATATTTATTTTTTTAGCACTGGTAAATATCACAACTTGCGTGAAGAGGGTTAAGCAGATGGCCTGTGACCCGTAGGCTCCTGGTGCTTGTGTTTTAGTGAATGTTAAACAGATATCCTGTAAGGCATAGGTTTTTGTTTTTTTCTCTAATAAACTTTTGTATAATTCACCCACCAAATGTTGGTTTTTTTTCCTTTTCCTAGTCAAATATTTTAGTATAATGTTTCATAGCCACATTCTAGAGATGTACCAGTTGGTGTGTATTTGGTAGGTTTTTAAGGGGAGAAGCATGTGGGATATTTGAAGTTACAGATTCTTCAGGTTGGCCCGTAAGAGGTAGTGGTGTAATGCAGTTCACCTAATCCATGAGCACTTTCACAGAGAAGCATGTTGGGGATCATCTGAGCTGCATTTCTTGTGAGATTGAGTCAAAGCAGAACAAAAACAAAGCCTTGTAGTTCTCTGTGTCTGGAGAATACAACACACTCTGATGCAAACTCAGTTTAAAACAGATCCGCAAAGCTCATTGGAAAGTAAAAACACTAAAGGAAGTGTTCCATTCCAGATACTGACTTCTGTAGCTCCACTGAGGGCTGAGTGTGTTCACATACTTAATTTTTTTTTAAAGAAGTCTCCTCAACTGCAGAAAGAGGTTTTTTGTATGTGGGTAGCTTGTAGCCCCAGATGGTCAGGGACTCCACACACAGTGATGCCACTGCCTTACTTGGTTTTAGAGAGGAGTTTTTAGGGCTTGTCTACACTTACCAGGGGATCAATGCGCGGCCTTCAGGTCTCATGAAGACCTGCTAAATCGACCGCAGATCACTCTCCCATCAACTCCTGTACTCCACCAGATTGAGAAGAGTGGGGGAGACGACGGGAGAGCGTCTCCTGTCGACATAGTGTAGTATGGACTCCGTGGTAAGTAGATCTAAGCTATGTTGACTTGAGTTACGCTATTCACGTAACTCAAATTGCGTAGCTTAGATCAACTTTTCCCTGTAGTGTAGACAAGGCCTTAGAAGCCGTTCATGCTGTCTTGGCTTGTTAAAATATATAACTTAAGTTTTAAGAAAAAGCCTAAATATAAATTTCTTAACAAAAAACCTAAATGTTAAATCAGACAGCTGAAGGATAGGGTTTTTTATGAAACTAAACCTCATCTGGTTCCATAGTTCTATTAGCGTTTCCTCTCTCCATTGTCCTAGGTTTACCTGGTCAATTTTCATATTGAAGAAAGAAACTTTAAGCTATAACTTTGCTGAAGAACTGAGTTTGCACAACATAAGATGCCAGACAAACAGTAGTGATGGTAATTCATACAGATCTAGGGCTAGTAGGAATAAAGTTGAAACTAATTTTTTTTTTGAGACTTTACATATATACAACATACAGCAGGTGGCCTTTGCTCTGTCACTTGGCGCCCCAGACAGTATTACATAATGAACTGTGAAGTCCTCTGCCCTGTTTCCTTGGCTGCTGACTTAGTGAGTTGTTTTTGTTTGTTGTTTAATTTCAGTCTATTCTAACCCTACAAAAGGAACAGGTCAGGGTGTTTTCATACTCTAGAATAATATTATAAAGCCAATAGAGTATTTTGTATAAACAGATTTTATTGTACTGTACTGAGCTGTGACCTTGTAAAACCAAGATATTGTATGTTTATAAATTTCATGTCTGTCATAGTTCACATTGCAATAAACTAACCTTAAAGAGCTGCAGGTGTGGTTGCTGTTCTCGTATATACGAGGAGACAAATTACCAGCTGCTACATATTCTTGCACTTGGTTTGTCCTTCCATTGACTGCACAATGGAGTCTTGCCAGGTAAATTGGAAACACTAAATGTCACACCAGTGAGGTACCACATTGACCCCTGGAGACTAGGTTCTGTCCCCAGCTGGACAATCTTCCCCACCAGTGAGTCTCAGCCATGACCTAGAGGGACTAATTTTATGGGGCATTGCCTGCCAGGGACCATTCAGTCCCTTACACTTTCCACAAGGTTGCCACTCACGGTGATGTGAACACCTGGAACTGGATCACTAAACAGTCATATAGTGACAACTCTTGGTTGCTACCCCTGACTGGAGACTGGTGCTGGGCTTGCTGTGGTTTCAGTGCTTTTCTCTTGATTGTAGGAGCTGTGAAATGGCTGCACTGTGCCCTTTTGCAGTCTTGGCCAAAGCAGTGTGTTTTCTGTATCTTTAATCTTACACAGTGCCATGAGTAGTAGAGCCTCTTAGGCGGTGTCCTCATTGCCAAAAAGCTTGGGGTCTGAGGTGGTGGGGTGTTTTAAACAAGATAATGCAGGTTAGTGACCCTGCTGTAGAATCCTAGTGGACACTAGGCACTGTAGTTCTTCCCGTGAGGTGACCACTGCATTGCACCACCCACTGCTTGAGGTGGAGCTTGCCTAGGTTTACCTAGTGGTAAAACGACAGTGCCTTGCCTCCTAGGACTGCATGGTGGGATAGCAAATGTGCACTGGTTAGCACAGTGAAAACATACTTCTAGCTAGAAAGAGAGCCCATGATTTTTAAGGAGCTCTTGGCAGATGGGGGTGGAGAGCCTCTTACAGAAACTTACTGTCCAGACCTCAGGAAATTTAATATTTAGCTAATGATCGGGCTGTTGGACTTCCTTGTGGGATAAGGCCAGGCTGCTACCTCTGCTCCCATTTCCCAGCACTGGCTTCTGCTCCCTGCGTTCTCATTCTCCCAGGCGTTCTTCCACCGAGATGTCCGTAACCGTGCATAAGGGCCTAGTCAGGCAAAGCACCTGTGCACGATAGAAGTCCCTGTAAAGTCCATAGGGCTACTCCTGCTTAAGGGCTTTGCTGTATCAGGGCCTAAAACATTTTTGGCCTAGAAACTAGCTGAAGATGGAATGTGTGTAGATGCATGTAGACTCAAGATGCTGAGTCTATTTCGCTTCACAAAGAGAAGGTTAAGAGGTGACTCTATTACAATCGACAAGTATCTACACAGGGAACAAATATTTGATGGGCTCTTCAGTCTAGCAGAGAAAAGGATAACAAGGTCCCAGGGCTGCAAGCTGAAGCTGGACAAATTCAGAGTGGAAATAAGGTGTAAATTTTTAACGAAGAGAGTAATTAACTATTGGAACAACTTGCCAAGCGTGGTGTGGATTCTCCATCTGACCATTTGAAAATGGAGATTGGCTGTTGCTCTAAAATCTCTGCGACAGGCCCATGCTCATGGTCCTAATCAGCGGCAATGAGCAGTGACTCGACCTGCAGTAAGTTGAAAAACAGCGGTGGCACGCTTCTGCAACATGCCAAGGAAAAGTCCTGCCACTGTCCTCTAGGCCCTTTGTTTGGAGGGGGTTGTATTTGGTTTAAGATTTCCCAGGACTTAATTTTTTTATAATAATAAACGAACTTCAGTTCCCTTGACTACACGCCCGGGTTAAATCTGGGCGATGAGGGGTGGAAGAGGTAGAAGCAGCGAAGATCCCTAACAGTCGAATCTCTTCATGTGTCTCCACCTCTTCCACTTCCAGGCCCATGTGGCTGGAGACATGGCAGCGCTCTCCTACCCGAGCGGAGGCCTTCTGGAACCACTTGTTTTTAGGACTTGTGCAGTGAGGTGTGCAGATGGGGGAGGTGTGAAATCGTCCACCATGTTGCTTTACTGTGACAGGCAGCCTTGTGTTTTCGCTTCGGCTAGGTCGGGAAGGTGCGGTTCCTATGCCCAACAGAAATAGTGGTGCTGGACTAGCACAGCTAGCCGCATGAGTACGTGCGCAGGGGGGCCAGCTGGGTGTGTATTCAGGGACCTAGGCCGAGCTGCACTGCTATTCGTAGCATGCCAGCTGGAGTAGAGCTCGCGTGGGTGTGCCTGCGCGGGCTGGGAATCGCTCCTCCGAGCTCAAATGCAGAACAGAACCTCGGACTAATTTGCTCTTAGCAGAAACACCTGGATGGAATCAGAAATGTGGTGCTGGAAGGGACCTTGAGAGGCTCCCAGCCCCCTGCACTGAGGCAGGACCAAGTAACTCTAGACCATCCCTGACAGCTGTTTGTGCAACCTGTTCTTAAACCCCTTCTGTGAGGGGGATTTCACAGCCTCCCTTGGAAGCCTGGTCCAGAGCTGAACTCCCCTGAGTTAGATATTAACTAGGAAAACACTTTCTAACCTACATCTCCCTTGCTGCAGGGTAAGCCCATTACTTCTTGTCCTGTATTTACTGGGCATGGAGAACAATTGATCCCTGTCCTCTTCAGAACAGGCCTTAACATGTTTGAAGATTTATCAAGTCCCCCTGGAGTCTCCTTTTCCTAAGACTAAACATGCCCAGTTTTTACTCTCTCTTCACAGGTCAGGTTTTCTAACCCTTTGATTGTTGTTGTTGCTCTCCTGTGGACTCTCCAGTTTAGCCACTTTTCCTTGAATCTGGCACCTAGAACTGGACACAGGACCCCAGCTGGGGCCTCACCAGTGCCGAGTAGAGCAGGACAATTCCCCCCCATGTCTTACATATGATGCTCCTGTTAATACACCCCAGAGTATTAGCCCGTTTTGTACCTGCATCGCATTGCTGACTCTCATTCAATTTCTGATCCACTGTAACCACCACATCCTTTTCACAGTACTGCCACCGTGGCAGTTATCCCCCATTGTGTAGTTGTGCGTTCGATTTTACCTGCTTAAGTGAAGTACTTTGCAGTTGTCTTTGCTGAATGGCACCTTGTTGAATTCAGGCCAGTTTTCTGACTTGCCATTAATTTGTATGTTAATTTAATGCACTGGATTTTAACATAATCAGTATTATCCTATGCTTGAAGGGTCTGACAGTGGGGAGAAAATTGGTGGTTGTTTTTTATTAAAAAAAAAAAAAGAAAAAAAAAGCTTTTGTAACATCTTGATTATCCTACATGTTTGGGAGCTGTCCAAAGAGTGCTTCTAGCTAGTTAGACCAAGCAGTTAGCTGCTGCCAACTGGAGGCAAGCATGGGTGAGTTTTCACTAGCCAGATGCATCCGGCCCCCATTTGGCATGTTCTACGAGCCCAAAGGAAGAAGCCCTTGCAGGCTGTTAGAGATTTCCTTGGAATGCGTTGTCAGGCTTTCCCCCTCCTTCTTCCCTGGCGGTAGCAAACAAAAATTCTCTTCATAGCAGGCGCAATTGTAGAAGTAGCTGGAAATTAACTCCCGCGTCGTTTGTTTTCCCAATCTTCTTCCGGGCCGTCTGCCAGAAATGCTTTCACAATGGTTCTGTGCATGGCAGGTCAAAGTGTTCTGAAGCAACTGCCCACGTACTAGCAGTGTCTGGGTGCAGACCGGACTTGCCAGTGCCTGGCTAAGCCCGGCCATACAAACGGATACAGTAGCCCAACAGGGTAACCGGCCAGAGTTAGGCTGAGTCTGCCTGCACCTGGCACGGGAGGCGGGGGGCAGCTGTGCTGCAGGCGAAGACTGACGCTGCACAATTATGTCTTAATAAAGTGAGCCCAGGTGACCGGTGTTAGTGTAACAGCGCAGGAGAGCGAACGTCTGTTGCTGCAGCTCAGAGTGAGTTAGTCCAACATACATGTTCCTATGCTGCCCCTTTCCTGCATGTGTCAGCTCTGGTCCATAGGGGCCACACGTTAGCCTGAGATTAGTCCAGTCACTGGGGCATGTTCTGGATGTCACCTGACACAGCCACCACGGGGGTAAACATGAGAGAGAACCACAATCTTGAGGAAGTGGACAGGGCCCTAGTTCACTTCACACAAGCTGCCACTGTGTCTGGCTGGATATAATTGCAATGCATGCTCTCTGGTGCAGCTTGTCTTCAGATGAATAAATGGTCCTTTTTTAAAGCATCAGAGCCTGTTCCATAGCACTCAGAAGGTCCTGAATATATTTAGCTTTAACAGCTGAGCTGTGACAAGAAAATGTCTCTAAAGCAAGGCATTCCAAAGCTGGTCGGCTTGCTGTCAGTGTGTGGCTAGATGGAAACTAGGCTTTGTTGGACAAACATTCTGTGTGCACAAGAGAGAGACACACACACGCACATTCAGATTTCTCCTGGCTAGTTTAATGGAATTGATAAATAGTCCCTGCTAAACTTCTCTCTCTCGGTGCATGGGAAAGAATTTTGGGGATTAAATCTGAATCTCCCAGGCCAGTTCCCACTGGAGTCACTGGACAGGACTCTGATGTGTGGCTGGGGAATGTTTCTTCTCTCAGCTCTCTCACACCCTGAAGGCAATGTGCTAGAACACAAGGTGCAGCTGCAGTGGTGGATAATACATGTCAACTCACTGCAGCTGTTAAGGCAGCTGAGTCAAAAGTAACTTTCTCCACTCATTAAACCTGAACATTTTTAATTTTACAAGCAGCAATTTAACTTTACACCACTAGATTTTTACCTGACTTTTTATTTATGTAATAAAATGAGCTGGAAACTGATGGCTCCTCTATAAAACAAATGGCCTTGCAGCTTGCCATTCTTGCAAAGAGCAGCGAGGAGTCACGCGAGCACCCAGAGGAATTGCAGATGCTGGGCAGGTGGCTTTGTTCCTATAGCCCTTATCCACATTACCCTGAGACACCTGGTAACAGGAGTGGGCACATGGCCATGCTTCAGTTTTACCCTACTTTCGGGTCACTTTTTTCCTACGTTCTATTTGAAGCAAGCCCATCAGTGTGGGCAAAACAATTTTCTACTATAACTGCCATAGCAAGGCTGGTACAATGAATCTGCTTTAGTGATAAAACGATACGGAGCTGCAAAAGTCAAGAGAGGTGAAAGCTGCTTTCCCTCTCTGCTGCAACGCGCAGCACAGCACAGATAAGGCTAGCGTTACAGAGAAGGGGGCCCACAGAAAAGCAACAGAAATGATAAGGAGCCTGCAAGAGATTGAAAAGAGGGTCTGGTGCCTTAGAGGGGACATGATAAAAGTGAGTGATCTAGAACAGGGTGACTAGAGGCTTCTGTTCTCCCTGTCTCCTAACACCAGAACAACAGGAAGGTGTCAAATTCAAAGCTGACCAAAGGAAATCCTTTTTCATATGATGTATAACTAGACTGGAATTCACTGCCACAAGTTTTCACTGAGGCCAAGAACTTTGCAAGCTTCACAGAGGGACTGGACATCGATGGACAACCAGACTATCCAGAGCTAGAGTAGTTTATGGTAAGAAATTTTAGAAGGGAGATAAAACTTCCTGCTTCAGGGTTTCCAATCTCTAACTATTACAGACCAGAGGGAGACCATCCTGGGGGTTGATTATCCCACATCTGCCCATTGCAGGGGTTCTCTTTCTGAAGCAGCGGCTGCCTTTGTCAGAGACAGGATACTGGGCTAAATGGCCCCCGAGGCTGATCCAGTCTGGCCATTCCTGGCTAAGCTCACCTGGCTATCAGTGCGGGCTCAGCCTCTGCAGCTGGTTCTCCTGCCCTGCCTGCAGAGCATGGTGCCCACACCCAGGTCCATTCCAGCAGGATGGAGGCAGGTTGCAGCATAAGGCAGCCTCTTCCCTTGTGCCAGTCCTGTTCTTCTCCCACAATCCCTGGAGCTCGCCCACACCGAGTCATTCAGGCCACCGTCAAATGGCCTAAACCCTCCATAGCGCACTGCAATCCACGTCCAAGACAGATGGGTTCAGCCCAGGTAGCAGAGCTCGTTCGTGTGGTGGGCTGGAGGAGGGGAGCTGCATCCCTCCCTGCTGCCCTGCTCCCCAGCTCTGAGTTCAGGGCAGTTTGTTCCCATTTTCCAGGGCATTGGAGCTCTGCTGTGTCTGCAGCTCTGCAAACACTCGTTTCTATTCCAAATGCCTCTGTGGAGATGCCAGAGTGAGTCCCATGGAGGAGCGCAGGGACATGGAGGGTGAAAGCACCGCTTATCCAGAGCTCAGTGACTTGGAAAAACAAGGCCCAGGAAACAGAGAGACATGCTGAAACCCAGCCTCAGTGGCTAAGCTCCCCTCTCAGCCGGCCTGTAACTACCCAGCCCCAGAGCCACGTCCCCCTCAGCCCAGTGCCTTTGGAGGTGCAGCACAGATGTTCAGGGCAGGGGAATGTGCCGTGGCCCTGCGGCTCTTGCGAGGAACCGCAGGGCCCCGAAGACAGCTGGAGGGCATGGGGCGGGGGTCACTCATTGGGCTGGCTGAGCCAAGGCAGCGCTGAATGGATCTGAAAGGGCAGGTGGGCACTGGGGGCCGGGTAGACCTGTGGGGTTGCCCTGGCAGTATTCTAACCTGAAACAATGGCAGGCCATGAGGGTCCCAGGGCAGCGGATGACAGCCAGATGGCTATCCAGTCAGAGTACCAGGAACCCAAGTGATTCTTGTGCCCTGACCTGGGACACGGCAGCTTTTCCCTTGGGATGCATGTTGCAGTGAACACATCTGTAGGAAAAGAGACAGCCCTGGCCTGACACTGATATTCCACTGAGTGTCCATGCGGAGCAAGGGCTTTGTCTTTCCTGATCCCAGCCCTGGGCGACTCTGCCTCTCCACCCCCTCCTTTCCCTGCACACCCCTCCCTGCCACATCTAGCAGTGAGGGCATCATGTGCACATGACATCATAGTCTGTTGTCATGAAAATGACTGACTTCACAGTGCTGATTTCCCTGCAGGATCCAGCGCAAAGCCCACGATGAAAGGTCTTTTTCTGTGGCTAAAAAAAGGCTTCCTCTCCCACCTATTAACTTCTTGATGCTTTCAACTGAGTCTGACTGAACAATCACATAGCCACGTCCTGCATGGGAATTCGCGTCACAGCAGGAAGTGAGGCACGTTTTCCCTCCAGTGATGATGCACTCAGACCTCACCCTGTCCCCCAGGGGCAGGCTCTCATGTGACAATGTTCCCCAGGAAGTGGAGCTGCAAACTGCCAGACTGAGTCCTCAGACAGGGTCAATGAAGCCCGTTTCCTAGTGCCTCTGTGGCAAAAGCAATATTTAAAGCAAGCTGCAAGGAAACCTGGCACCGATTCTCTGCTTGTGCTGAATCCAGACGGGCAGGGAAAGTGACGCCAGCCAGCACAGAATTCTAAGCAGACAGCTGTGTTTGCTCCTGCCTGGTTAGAAGCTGTGTGGAGAGAGGCTTATTATCTCCTGTAATATATTAACAAAGCAGTGTCACCAAGGACAGATAATTGCTGCAAAATGGCCATCAATGATTCTCACTGCACATTATATTCTATTAATGAGAGTCTGCACTTGTGTCCCACGTCCATTACGAGCGGTAGACAGATGCTGTGTGCCTAGGGCCGGGCAAGGAATAGCGATTCCACCCATCTCCACTTGCTTCCCCCTATTCTGGACAAACGGGTTCTGGTGGCTCGGTGCCTCAGCAAAGGGAATGCAGGAGGGTGGGTGCCCGAAAGGTTTTTGTTCTTGTTGATAAGCCCCATGGATTTGTTGTGCTTCCTGGGCAGAACTTTGTCACCCTGCAGCAGAAGGCCTGTTTCCATGGCCTGAAGCGCTTCTGCAAGTGCATGGCTCTGGGTGGGGAGCATGGGGGTGGTTCGTGACCTGCCACTCGGGGCTGGCATCTGCAGGCAGCGTAAGCACAGCGGTGCTCATTACGATGTAGCACAGAGGCCAAGCCTTGGGGGAAGCCCCATCCCTTCATCTCCGTCTCCGGCACGAGAGCAGGCATGTGTCAGTGGGTGAGGCTGGCATCATGGCGCCAGGCCGGGTGCAGACATGTTCTGAGCAGCTCCAGGCCCAAGGAGCCAGCGTAGGTGTATGTGAGTAAGGCTAGCCTGAGGCTCTGCTGGGCGCAGGCATGTCCTGCATGGTGCCTTTTCTTGTGTATCCTGGGGGTGCATGTAACGCACTGCTCAGCTGCTCTCTATTTCAGTGCCAGCCGTTAACCCTTTGCGGCACTGTCTGGTTCTGGGCTCTCACAGCCCAGCTCCCGCTGCTGCGTCTGGAACCTTCGCATTCGAAGCATTTTGCTGGCGCACTGGGCTGTGGGACGTAGCTCCCCCGGAGGCAGCGGCGGCCTGACCCAGCTCCGCGTCTCACTGGTCAGTGACAGCAGTGAGCAGTGCGTTCTCCTCGCAGAGCCAGTCAGTTGCAAAGCTTTGCATGGAAGGTGAACTAGGGAGCAGCAATTCAGGGTGAGATGCAGCACCCCCTGTGACTGCAGTCTGGGGAACACCCCATTTCCCCCAGATCCGCTAATGCCCACTGGCCATGGGACCTGCCACACAGCTCTGCCCATCTCCCCCCACCTTCATCAACAGCAGCAAGGCCAAGTGCTCGCAGCTGGGATTAATATTGGCACACATCCTGTATGCAGCTGAAACAGACACTTCCCCAGCTCCTCCCTTTGAACTCAGCCAGCTCTGGTGCAGCTGGTGTGGCCAAAGCGGCGGAGTACCCCGAGGCCGTGCCTTGGGCTGGCGTGCGTGCCCATCCCGAGGGAGGGCAATGCTGAGTTACAGCACATAGCACGTACAAAATGCTGTATAGCACTGACCAGTCCATCCTCACGTCCACTGGGGAGCTCCCTTCCAGCCCCTTGGGGCTCTGCTCTCCCCAGGGGAGGAGGGGAGCTGTGGCCGTGGCTCATTCTGGGCATATGTAGATCGCCTCTCCATCATGGCGACGACTGAACTTGCCGTAAATTCCCCCCGCCATGCGGGGAGCTTTCCCCGACTGAGGCCTGCACACAGAGAGTCCCCGTCCATCTTCCGCTGTCGGCCTCTGGGCAGCAGCTTTCTCGCCAGCTGCTCCATTACATTCCCCGCTGTTTGATGTGAATTGAATTATTGCTATTAATCATGGCCAGTGATGCCAAGCCGGTGACTGCAGAGCTAGCCACTGGGCTTTCTCGCCAGAGCAGCTGGGCGCTGTTAGAATGAAGATGAGGGGAAGGTGTCCGGGACCTACAGCCCCTGCCCACGACCCCCATAGGCTCACCCTCCAGAGCAACTAGCTAGTCAAGCAAGGAAGGTTCCTGTCCTGGGGGTGGGAATGGAGAGGGGCAGGGACTGGGAGGGGAATGAGCTGTGGGGATGTTCTAGCACTGGGGGGTGCCAGAATGGGACGTTTGCTGCACCAGGGGCAGGGGGGTGGCCCTCTAGGGAATGTCGTTGTATTGGGGGAGAGATGCCTGGGGGATGGGCCATGTGACCGTGTCCAGCCCCAAATGGAAATGCCCTTACAGGCCCTTTGGTGCATCTGAGCCTTTTCCCCCAGAAAGGCCAGCGAAGGGCTCACTGGCCCTGCAGCTGCCGAGTGAGAAGGCTGGGATGCCCCTGCCTTGGCCCGGGGGCGAGGTCTCCGTACTTCATAAGACGCCCCAGTGCTGCTCCCAGACCTGCAGCTGTGCCAGAGCCCGAGACATACCCCTGCTGGGATGGACGCTCCAGCCACCCACAAATGGCCCCACTGCCACCCTGTGAGTCAAGCTGAGCACGGGGCCTGCTGAGCCCTGGCGCGCGGTGTGCTTTCCTGGAAGCAGGGAGGGCGCAGGCTGGGCTGCGATGTAACTTGACGCGAACTCGTGCTCCTAACTCAACCAAACGGGTGCGCGCTCAGCCAGGTTTAGCTGCCTGGGCTGCAGCTCCCAGCATAAAAGGCCCCACTCGCAGTGTGTCAGGGCGTGGTCATTTGTTGCTCGCTCCCAAAGAAGTCTTTGAACCTCACAGCTAGGGCACGTCTGCTCATTGCAAGGCACGGCTTTGCAGCCCGAGGGAAAGGCTAATTAACTGAGAGGCTCTGGTGGGTGGGTGTAGCTCAGCACTGGGTGAACCCTGAGAAACGCTTCTCGGCAATAGTCGGGGGAGTTAGTAAGAGAATTTGCTTCATTCATGTTCAGCCCGCCTTCTTTTTCCACAATGTGACCAAGTTTCATTGGCACAAATGTTCGTGGAAACTATTTGTGAAATCGGCTCATCCAGGTATTCAGAGAGGACGCGCCTGTGTAAGCCATTGGTCCAGCATGTCACATGCTCACCTCTAGCGCGCGGTTCACACTGAGGACAACAGCCTAAAACTGCCGCAGCCTAACGGAGTTATTCATTCAGCTCCAGTGCTTGAGGCTCAGGCTGCTAGTGATGAAGTGCCCGGCATTTACACACCCCTATGGCCCTCAGGGCTGGTACCCCTGGCATGTTTGTCCATTCGAGGAACAGAACAAAACACATGTGACCTAGCATTTCAAATGCTTTACGGGAGACCCTCAACAGTCCAAAAGTGAACTGTGTTGCTTAGTTGCGATTGGCTGGATATTTGCTGAGTGGATGTGATGCTATTATTCCAGCAGGAAAAGGTAAAATTCACTGAACTAACGATTCAAGTTGAATCATCCCCTCTGCTTTCGAAGGGGACTGGCTCCCTTGCCATCCCCAGGCATCTCTTCTCTGACGAAGAGAGAAGCAGGTAGTTCGGGGACCTATTATTGTCTGTGGCACTGACGACCCCACACTGCTCAGGCCCTGTTGGCTGGACTGGCTGATCAGGGGGGTAGGTGAGAGGCAGCAGCATCAGACCCCCCCAACTCGCATTGGAAAAATGGGAGGAATCTGGTTTTGGAAGTCAGGCAGATTTTGCTCCGGGATCTCCCTGCATCGGGAGATGGATTGTCATCAGTGGCCAGATGTCTGAGCACAAGAAAGGGCCAGGTCCAGGGTCCTGGGGGAGCTGCAGGGAGCCCAGGTAATGACACCTCAGTGCAATTAGGAAGAGAAGTTACTTTCCCCAAGCATGATGGCTTGGTACAACCCAGCAGTTTGAGCGCCCTCTCGTGGCCAATGGCTTCAACTTCACCTCCCAACATCTGACTCGTGCTGCAAGCTCAGGAGCAGGGGGATGTTGTCTCAGCTCACTCCTGCTGCTCCTGCATCCCGTCCTGGCAGGTAACATTCTGCACGGTTTGCTTATTGCAGAGCTGGCACATGGAGCAGGCTGGACCCAGCTCCCGTGGGTCTTTCCACATGCATAGCAGTGTGTGTGAGGCTGGGAATGAAGCCAGGAGAAATAGCAGGTCCCTGCCTGGAGGTGTCCCAGGCGGAAGGGCCCCATAAGAGACGCAGAGCGCTGTGTGCCCCCAAGAGCTCACACCTGCCTGGGGCATGTGGAGCCTTTGCTGCTCCCAGCCCTGGGGGCAGCATGGACCTGGGACAAATTCCATCACCTTCTCAGGGGCCGTGCAGCAAACGGCTCCAGACTCAGCTAGCGTAGGGCAGGGTGACTCTCCGTCCCGGGCTGGCAGGTCTCTGTTTCTTGCTCTGCCACCTTGTACAGAAAGAGGAATCTGAACATCTGAATGCTAATGCAGGGCTTAGCTTGGAAGGACTGTTGCTGCATATAGTTAAGGGATAACCACAGATGCCTTCAAGAGGGGGCAGAATAAATGGCTCCCTGGCCCCAGCCTCTTTGCCTGTGGGTTTGTGCAGGAGAATGGCAGTGGCTGATTTTGTCTGAGGCATTTTACAGAGTTGTTCTTCCAGGGGTGTGGGGGATGTTTGCTTTAATTTGCAAGCTGGATAAATAAAGATCCAACGGGATATTCCCGAAGATGTGAAGGGAGGTCTGCTGCCCAGGGCTTGGATCACTGCACTGGAGCCCTGTGTGTGTGTGCTTAGCTCGCTAGCTTCTAGTCGTCACATTGTATTTATACAACGTGGTGATTAACTCAAGTCCTGCAGCATTTGGAGACAGGAACTTCCCTGTCTGGAAGAGCAAGGTTGAGGGGCATGGGCGAAGAGCCCAGGATGGAACAGCAGGGGAGGGGCGGGAATACAGATCACCAGGGTATCAGCAGAGCTGTGTCTGTGTGGGAAGCCTGGGAGGGAATAATGGGGGGCTGAGGGGGGGGCACACTGGGTCAGGACTGAGGGGCATTGCTGGGCCCTACACAGGTATGACTTTTCTTACTTTGTAGGTGGGCAAGGGCCTGTAGAGATGGGACTCTGTGGGGATCAGGGTGTCTGAGCGTCTCAGAACCAGAGCCTAACAGAACAGCAGCATGGCGACCGGGCTCTGGAGAGGTGATTGCCGGAGGCAGGCACACAGTGGGGGCTGGGGGAGCCCTTTTTGTCCCCACATGGCTAGAGGCTCTTGCAGCAGCAGCAAGTTGGCCTCAGTTCTCTGGCTTCTGCCCCATTTGGAAATGGAGATTTAGAGAGAATTGTGGCAGGACAGGTGGCCTGTGGGCTCTTCCGAGTGGAACAGAGCGCAGACATCTCCACTTGTTTACGGGTCCTCCCCTAAAAAGGCCAGTGCGGGATCATAGAATCATAGAATCATAGAATATCAGGGTTGGAAGGGACCCCAGAAGGTCATCTAGTCCAACCCCCTGCTCAAAGCAGGACCAAGTCCCAGTTAAATCATCCCAGCCAGGGCTTTGTCAAGCCTGACCTTAAAAACCTGTAAGGAAGGAGATTCTACCACCTCCCTAGGTAACGCATTCCAGTGTTTCACCACCCTCTTAGTGAAAAAGTTTTTCCTAATATCCAATCTAAACCTCCCCCATTGCAACTTGAGACCATTACTCCTCGTTCTGTCATCTGCTACCATTGAGAACAGTCTAGAGCCATCCTCTTTGGAACCCCCTTTCAGGTAGTTGAAAGCAGCTATCAAATCCCCCCTCATTCTTCTCTTCCGCAGACTAAACAATCCCAGCTCCCTCAGCCTCTCCTCATAAGTCATGTGCTCTAGACCCCTAATCATTTTTGTTGCCCTTCGCTGGACTCTTTCCAATTTATCCACATCCTTCTTGTAGTGTGGGGCCCAAAACTGGACACAGTACTCCAGATGAGGCCTCACCAGTGTCGAATAGAGGGGAACGATCACGTCCCTCGATCTGCTCGCTATGCCCCTACTTATACATCCCAAAATGCCATTGGCCTTCTTGGCAACAAGGGCACACTGCTGACTCATATCCAGCTTCTCGTCCACTGTCACCCCTAGGTCCTTTTCCGCAGAACTGCTGCCTAGCCATTCGGTCCCTAGTCTGTAGCGGTGCATTGGGTTCTTCCGTCCTAAGTGCAGGACCCTGCACTTATCCTTATTGAACCTCATCAGATTTCTTTTGGCCCAATCCTCCAATTTGTCTAGGTCCTTCTGTATCCTATCCCTCCCCTCCAGCGTATCTACCACTCCTCCCAGTTTAGTATCATCCGCAAATTTGCTGAGAGTGCAATCCACACCATCCTCCAGATCATTTATGAAGATATTGAACAAAACCGGCCCCAGGACCGACCCCTGGGGCACTCCACTTGACACCGGCTGCCAACTAGACATGGAGCCATTGATCACTACCCGTTGAGCCCGACAATCTAGCCAGCTTTCTACCCACCTTATAGTGCATTCATCCAGCCCATACTTCCTTAACTTGCTGACAAGAATGCTGTGGGAGACCGTGTCAAAAGCTTTGCTAAAGTCAAGAAACAATACATCCACTGCTTTCCCTTCATCCACAGAACCAGTAATCTCATCATAAAAGGCGATTAGATTAGTCAGGCATGACCTTCCCTTGGTGAATCCATGCTGACTGTTCCTGATCACTTTCCTCTCCTCTAAGTGCTTCAGGATTGATTCTTTGAGGACCTGCTCCATGATTTTTCCAGGGACTGAGGTGAGGCTGACTGGCCTGTAGTTCCCAGGATCCTCCTTCTTCCCTTTTTTAAAGATGGGCACTACATTAGCCTTTTTCCAGTCATCCGGGACTTCCCCCGTTCGCCACGAGTTTTCAAAGATAATGGCCAAGGGCTCTGCAATCACAGCCGCCAATTCCTTCAGCACTCTCGGATGCAATTCGTCCGGCCCCATGGACTTGTGCACGTCCAGCTTTTCTAAATAGTCCCTAACCACCTCTATCTCTACAGAGGGCTGGCCATCTCTTCCCCATTTTGTGATGCCCAGCGCAGCAGTCTGGGAGCTGACCTTGTTAGTGAAAACAGAGGCAAAAAAAGCATTGAGTACATTAGCTTTTTCCACATCCTCTGTCACTAGGTTGCCTCCCTCATTCAGTAAGGGGCCCACACTTTCCTTGGCTTTCTTCTTGTTGCCAACATACTTGAAGAAACCCTTCTTGTTACTCTTGACATCTCTTGCTAGCTGCAGCTCCAGGTGTGATTTGGCCCTCCTGATATCTTTCCTACATGCCCGAGCAATATTTTTATACTCTTCCCTGGTCATATGTCCAACCTTCCACTTCTTGTAAGCTTCTTTTTTATGTTTAAGATCCGCTAGGATTTCACCATTAAGCCAAGCTGGTCGCCTGCCATATTTACTATTCTTTCGACTCATCGGGATGGTTTGTCCCTGTAACCTCAACAGGGATTCCTTGAAATACAGCCAGCTCTCCTGGACTCCCTTCCCCTTCATGTTGTCCCCTGCATGCAGGTAGTGGGTTCCCCAAGGCTTTGGCGTGAGGTGAACTCACAAGTCACATGCTTCCAGGGTAACACTCCGGTCCTGGAGAATCAGCCTCCACCAAAAAGTTACTTCCTGAGAGCTGGAGACTAACTGTATTAGGAAAAAATAACACTACATAAATCGAAACAGTATGATCCCGGTCATAATTAACAAAGTATTAATTAATGACTTACTTGCAGAAAAGAAAGTTAATTACGTTTTACAGAAAATTAAGGGGGGGCAGAGAAAATGAAACGTGTTTAAAATTTAATTAGCACTGGCACGCTGTGCATGAGAATGAGCCTGTTTCTTGTGAATGTAATTGTTTGCAATTAAAGATCAGTGTCTCATTTTCATCTCCTCCCTGTCAGGCAATTAGCTGCATCCCTTCTCACACGGCTCTGTACATCCATTTCGCTCTCCTTTTGGCTGGCAATGAAGCAGAGCACACAGCGGCTGATGAGTATCGAGCAGTGGAGCAGGTGAAGGGGAACGCTGCCAGCTCTCACCGGACTCACTGCTTGGCAAATGTTATTGCTGAGTAACGTCATCACCTTTCTATGCATGAAAAGGCTTACCATAGCTGCATAAACAAACCAGCTGGGCAGGAGTCTCCAAGAAAAGCAGCAGATTCACAGGACTGTCCAGCGTGGCTGGGAACATGCCAATCTCTTGGGGGATGGTTACAGGTGAGCCATTACCGAGAAGAAGCTGGAGCAGAGCCAGAGCCGGGTTCCTGTGTCAAAGCAGCACCAGCACTGCCCCCAGTGATGACGGTTCTATTGTTCCACTTGTTAATTAGCCATACCCTGTTAATTAGCCCTACCCTGCCCCTCCACCTCTGACCCTGGGCAACTGGCTGTTACCTGGCTGTGGGATCTCAGAGGCCTTGCTCTCATGGACCGAGAGAATCCCGGCCAGCCAGTGATAATGGCATCAGGCTGCCCATTTCACCTCAATACCTTGCACTGGCACAGCTTTTTCAAACAACCTGCACGATTTCTCCTTCCACTCCGGGCGGCCATCTCTGCTCCCCCTGTGCGGCCCCGTTCTGCTCCGGTGCTGATGGAAGGAGCGGAGGGGAGTCTCCGTTCACATGAACAGGGTCCAGGTAGTTTAAGGGGCATTTCTCACGCTGCAGGAGGTGGGCAGTGGGGAGACCACGCGGGAGGCCAGCAGCGCCAGTCAGACCCTGCGCTCACTGAAGGATGGAGGCAGGAGGGGAAGGATCAGTGGTGCTTTGCCATCCCCGGGGGAGGTGCACTCTTCCCATGTCACTTTCATCCAGGGTGCTCGGCTGTCCCTGCAGCCTCATTTAATTGAATTTGGGGGCTGTATTTTAACCAGATTTCTGCAGGCTGCAGAGGACAAACTTGCTCAGGGTGATGAGGCATGACTCACGCAGGGCCCCTTCCCACTCCCAACGGAGACAGTGGCACCTCCCCGCACTGCGGGACAACACTGAGTACACGTGTGGGAGGGGAGAGAGGCACAGACAGAGATTAAGGAGGTAGGAAATTCCCACACTGCTTGCCACAGCTCCCCCAAAATCTGTGCATCACAAAACTAACAAGACAGCATTGATTCAAACACTATCTCCTACCTCGAAGTTAACAAAAAGAACTTGTAAGACTACGTGTAACAGTGCCATCTAGTGAAACCCACCATAACCCTACCTGTGGGAAGCATTACCTAATATTCAGACTGAATTTACGTTTGCCTGATTTCATCCCATTACATTTAGGATGAAGATTAAGCATTGAGGGTAAGTGGTTCCGCATAGGATGAATCTTAATCACTTTGTGCTTAACTATGTTCCATACAGAGATCAGCTATTGAGTGAGGCATAAAAAGCAACAAGCTGCACACCCCTGTGAGATAATTACCTCGCAACTAGGTGTCGCTCTTACATAATTGTTTAACATCAGGCTAGCGAAACTCATTCAGAACAAGCTGGCATTTTAACACAGAAAACAATCCTATTAAATCTTAGCTGAGTGCTCATTCCAGAAACTCTATGTATAAGCCCAAAGCCCTTCTAGCCGTGCCCAAGCAGACTAATAATCAATGGGGAGGAAATTAGCCAAGCAACCTCAAGGATCTAGTCTGATGGAGCAGGAATTAAGGGAAGATGTTTTAGAGAAATATTTCAATTTACTCTCAAGACAAGGGGCCTCATTTGGGCCTCAGTTCAATTTTCCTTTAAAGTCGTCTTAATTGCATGGGTGAGGAAAAGCTGCTTTTTCGCTTTGTTACACAGAAATATCATTGTCAGTACCATTTTCTTACAATTTCTCTCATCTCCTGTGGTTTTAGAGGACTCAGTGGAAAGCCATATTGCCATTCAATGGCTTTAAATGATGATAAGTCCCTCACACTCTGCTTTGGTGTGAACAAAGCTAAGGACCTCAGTCATAGCCCCTTGTTCCTGTTTCCCATGAGAAAGGATCCAGGAATCAAGTACTGAACACAGCTTGCATTTGCATCTTCTAGGGGGCTGGTGCTAATAAACAATAATAACAATAATACTTTATGACCCTCAGATGCAAAGTGATGTAGAAGTGCAAAGTGTTTATGCTGAGATACTGCCAGCTTTAGCGGCAAGTAACTCCCCGCTGAAATCAGTGGATCACTGGGATAGCTCGCAGCAGCAGGTAGCATGGAATAGGCATCACGGTGGTAAAATCAGCCCTGTAGTGTTTAGAGACATTCATTTGTTAAACCTCACAAGGGGACAAATTCATTCCTGGTATCTGCCGGTTAGAATATGTGAAGAGAGACCAGGGATGAACGTGACTCAACAGACCTGTCTAGTATGGAAATATTATACCCATTTTCCAGATGCCTAAATTGAGGAACAGACAGTCCAACTGGCATAAGCAATGGCTGGAATAGAGCTCAGCTGTCCTGATACCCACCTCCAGTTCTAACCACTGCACCACACTCCTTCCCAGAGTAAGGACTAGAGCCCGGGAGTCCTGACTCCCAGCCTCCCTGCTCTAACCAGTTGGCTACTATCTACCCGGACTTTTAGATGACAGATGTTTTAGTGCTTTGCTGGACTGGCACCTATATGACTCTGGTAATTAGGGTAACCCGGATAAGGGTTGTCTCTACTTGTGAAACGGGACCAAACTAGCCGCTCCATTCCTTTGGCTGCTACCAGTGGAAAAGTGAAGGTGCTGAGAGTGGCCGTGCCTGCTGCCCACCCGGCTGGTCTCGTGGCCTTTTTACAATGCAGTTTGTTTACAGCAATTGTTTGCTGCGTTATTATGCTGCCTGGTGCAGCGCCCATTAAACGCTGGGCTCCAGTGCACAGGAAAAATCCGCACGTTCTCCAGGTTCTGCTACCAGCTCATCCACTCAGAGCAACGGCGAAGCAGCCCCGGTTCCGTTAGAATGCACGTCCTTAGCTGTGTCTGTTTGATTCTGGGAGATTACATTTTATTGAGTTTATTTTTCCAGTAGAAGGAAAATTCTGGTGTTGACCAAACTGTGAGCAGTTACTTTCAAAATAGGAATTCTAGTTAAGGCATATGGAGCTTCAGAACGGCACTCCCTGTGCCAGCGCTTCCCACAGGCCAATAGGGTTTTCTGTGGCAAGCCGACCAAAAGGGATTTCTTGGGTCTTATTGCAGCTAAACTGGGGCACACAGGAAGTCCGAGGAATACAATGAGTCCTATGCTAAGGTGCCATTTACCAGCTGTGCTCTGGAGTGGAACATTTATATATAAGGGTTTTGCAACCAAATAGTGTCTGACTTGTTTTGATAAGCACCTGTTAAAGCAGAGCAGTCACATGAAAGCCAGGAAGGGCTGACTAACTGACCACTTTTGTCAGTAAAACTTTTGTGGGTCAGGGGTGTGAAAAAAACACACCCCTGACCGACTTCAGTTTCACCGAGAAAAGTGCTGGTGTAGACAGCGCTATGCCGGCAGGAGAGCGTCTACACATGAGACCTTGCAGCAGCACCGCTGTAGCGGTACATCTGTGCTGCTATAAGGTCCGTAGCCTTAATTTAGTTGGGAAATCAGTGTGGTCCTGGGCTGGAGCTGGCCCGGTGCATCCTCTGCAGAGTCTGGGGCCTTGCAGATCAGTTTCCTGTTGCAGGAGAAATCAGTTTGTTTTTTAGTGTAACTGGCTTATTCACACCAGTCCTGGAACAGAGGTGGTCACAAACAGCATGGAGGGAAACCCCACCCCTCAGGAGTCTCAGCCCAACAATAATGCCAGGCTTCAGGGAGCAACTCCACCCACAACACTGACTAGATAGGGAGATTGGGACAGAGAACAAACCCCCTCGCTTATTGCAACAGCTCCTGTAAAGAAACCACATCACAAAAGTAACATCACAGCATTTCTTCTCACATGCTAATGAAACGGTGTAACAGCCCATCTGGTGACTCCCTCCATAGCAATGTTACACTCTCTCTGTGTGATCCCCACCACCCAACCCCTCACAAATGGATGGGTGAAGCCTCCTCTGCTGTCTGGCCCCAGCTGACAGGCACAGCAACAAACACAATGCTGGAGCTGCCCTCTGCATGCAAGCAGGGACAGCTGCTTGGGGAGTGACTGTGTAATACATGTCCATGCTGAGGCTGGCACCCACAGTCAGCTGGGAAATGAGGGCTACCCTGGACTGCTGTTTTATTTAGCTCCTAACATTTAAAATGTATCTCCGCTCTGGTGGACAGGGCTGGACTGAGAGCAAGATTCAGCTCCCAGCTACACTGGTGCAGCCATCCTGGCGTCAGGGGAGGGACAAAGGTGTAAGAGCTCAGAATTTGGAGTCTCAGGGTCTCCTTAACCACAGACCAGTCCCTTGGTCTGTGTATCTCTCTGGGTTCGTCTATTGCACCTCCAGGCTCACTCTCAGGGTCCCTCCACATTATGGGGAAGGACCTTGCTGCTGCCTGTGTCACACCTGTTCTGGCTTAATGGAGGGGTGCTGAGACCACCAGCTCTCTGAACCTGTCTAGCCTCTGGCCGGCTGGGAAAAGAAAAAGCATTTCTCCTTAAAGTGAGACTCTGCTTGTGCACAGATCGCCTCCATGCTCTGTTGTGGGCTCTCAAGTCCTTCCTGAGGCGTGTGTCGGCAGTGGCGAATCGCCCCCCCTGGCCTGACATTAACAAGCCATCTTCTTTACAGGCTATTTCCTTCCGAATGTTCTCACTGAAAGACTTCTTGTCTTACATCTTAATGAACGAAGCGCCCTGGCTCTCCTGGTGCTAATGCTGCTGGTGAGTGCTTTGCTGACCCCTCTCCTACTCCTCTCTCTTTGATGTCTGTCTAAGGAGAGCGCGGCGCCCGCAGACAATGAAATGCTAAAACCCAACCAAGCTTTGAACTACAATAAAGTGTGTGAAAATGGAATCGATTCGGCAGGCTGATGACTCAGTAATGAAGAGTCAAGTCCCACACAGCAGTGTGTCACCTGTCTGATATCTTCATCACCTTTATCTGCATGGAGGGAGCGGATCCCCCCCCATCACATGGCCTGGTGAATAGTCTCTTCCCGCCGAAGACCTGAAGGTTAAGCCCTTGATCGACCTCCACAGGTCCCAGCTGTGCAAGTGAAGCTCATCCATGCAGCACTAGCTTCTCTGTGGTAGCTGGAACGGGTGCCCATTTGTACCTCGGGGCTCTAGACACATTTATACAGGGAGCCACTGGGCAGCTACGGGTGGAGAAGGGGGGAATGTCCTGCCCAGGGAGGAAAGGCCAGGGAGGAAAATTAGACTTTTAAACTTATCGCTTACTTTGTTGCCAGGTCTGGTGGAAAATAATATCTACATGGCAGGGAGTCAAAAGCCAGTGTCAGGAAACCACAGTCACTAAGAAGGGCCCCTGGTGAGGTATGGAAGCCATCCCAACTGCCCTGCTGTACAGCAGGGTCGTGTCAATGTTCATTCTTGGGAGCCATGCCTTGTCCCAGGTGACGGGCAGGCAGAGGGGAATGAAATAATCCAAAGAGCACAAGTGCCTCCTGTAAACTTCCCACGGCATTCTGGAGCAGGTCCCCCAGCTTATTTGTCATCCTAGTGTATTTACTGCTCTCTATCTGGCTTCTGCTCGCATTAGACAAGTCACAGCCTCTTGTTCCCCACTCGGCCTCAGCTGAATGTGTTCAGCAGACCCTGACCTGGCAAAAACAAAATGTTCAGTCTTTATCCCTGTTTGCTGAGCCCAGCCCCTGTGCTGTCTCGGCAGCTGAGGACAAGAGGCTGTTCCCAGACTGGCAGTGTTTGGTGGCATCGCTGCGTTTCTTGTCACAGTTTCTAGACGGAAAGCTCTATAATGGAGCACGATGTTTCCCAGCTTCACAAGGTCATTGTGGTCTCTGGAAGAGTTAGTAGCAGAGGTCTGAATGGGAAATCGTCAGGCTTGGGAATAATCAATCCCTGAAGATGTACCAGGGAATTGTGCTGGCTCAGCTACTCAGGGAGACGGGACCTTTCTCATCTCAGGCTGGGCTCACATATTGCTAACTCCCCAGGAGGATAAGGAGCATCTGGGTCACTGGAAAGCTACTTAAGAGCCCTAATCATGAATAATAATTGCTTCAGTGCTCTTTTATTCTGTGGAAATTCAGGGTAAAGCTCACCCCCACGCAGAGGTCTGTGCACCACTCAGGTCACACTGTGAGGGCTTAATTGGTGCATAAGTCTCTGCCCAGAGGTGATTCACCTTAGAGAGGGATTCCGGGATGGGCAACCCAGCTACCCCCAATCCAACAAGCCAAACTGGAATCCAAAGCAGCTCAAGTTCCATTGATTGATGGGGTGGTTTCACACAGCTGCCTGAAGCCCTGGCATAGCCACACGCAGCCAAACAACAGAGTGAATGGCAAAGTGACAGCTTTCCCTGCTGCTGCCTAAGAGAATGATTCTGTGTGTGTGTGTGAGTGAGAGAGAGAGAGGTGTGTGTGTGGGGGGGGGGGTGGGTGGGTAGGGGCACATGGACAGGCTTTCTGGTTCTTTGAAAGATGGTGATGGTGTAGGGTGAAAGAAGCAGTCACTGGGCCCAGCACCAGGGTAACTGAGTGGAATAGAATGGCCTGTGTCAGAGGGTGTCTGGTGTTTAGCTCTATGAATCTAGGACAGAATAGCTTTGGTAGGGCTGAGTCTTGCTTTTTGGGGTGCGAATTCACCTGGGCATCTCCTGGGTAATATTGACATTCAAGTTTTTGATCACTGGAGTGCCTCTCTGCCGGGTGGGATGAGGGCTCTACGAGTCGGGGATGAAAACAAACATTAACACTCGAGAGGAGACCTCGCGCCGTGGATGATTCATCTTTGGAAGTGATGGGGAGTCAGCGTGCCAGTGCTAGGACCATGTGCAATTTCCCACCGACGAATGGAGAGGAAGAAAAAATCCTTTGCACTGAAAATCCTCTTCCCTCTCTACTGGTGCCCGAGAATGCATCCTGGCCAGCACCTAAGCCAGGGCCATAGACATCCGAGCCCCTGACCCTACAATCACCAGCCCCCTGCATACAAGCAGGGGAAGACCTGGGGCGGGGTGCTGGGAATGTGTGCTTCCTATTCCGGCTGAGGGAGCGTTCAGTCTGATGCTGCAGCCATTTGCCTTACTCCCGTCTTCCCTCTGTGGAGTTCACATACTGGAATAGCAGGGCCTCCGCGACGGGTGGTTCCTGCAGCTGGCTGAGGGGAGCTGACTGGCCCTTGGCAAGCAGTTTGTTTTGTAGCCTGCGTGGCTTCGAGGCTGGGGTGGAGTTAGCTAGGTGTGTTGATCAGGCCAGACCTGGGTGCAAGTAAAGTTGATTCGTGACTGGTTGGTCCTTTGGGGTGATGATCTGGGTCCCTGGTCTCCCCTATGCTCCAGCTTTGCTGTTAAATGGCAAATCAAGCACCCATGTGCCAGCTGTACCCAGCTGTGCACCAATCATTGATCCAGGTGAAGCGCACCCTGCACCCCCGTGCACACAGTTGTTGGCTCTGTATTTATTTTTCACAGACTCTTGGCACAGGCTCTGCTCGGCAGCATTGCCACGGCACTGATAAATGGCACACTGCAGTCTGCAGCGCCGTGGCAGGCCTGACCTTCTCTCAGTGTAATTCAGTGTGATCCATCCCTCTGAGGGCCAGGGTTAGATCAGGAAGCACATGGATGAGTGCCTTAGATGTGCTTGTTTATTTAAGATCCACAGTGCATTGTGGGAAGGGATGGATGCTCACTGGACACAGAGCTTGGCATCCCCCGTAGCCAGGACTTGGGGTGTTGGCTTTGACTGGATGCTAATCGTTGGGGTGCATGAGAAACATCCCTCTGCTTAACTGCGGGTACAAGATGGGTGCTGGGCAAGCTTCCTCCAACACCGTGCCCGCCCCTTTGCCAATGTGCCTCAGCCGCGAGTGGGGAAACGGAGCTGGGGCTGCGTGACCCATTCAGTCCTTGGCCTCTCTCTCTGGTCCCAACGAGTGGGCCGATTGCCAGGGTGGATTTCCGGCATGTGGACACTGTTGGCGGACACTGGGCTGGGATCCAGCAAGACGTTCTGTGTCTGGCACAAAACAGCTGCTGGTGGATTTTTCAGGCTCTCCCTGAAATGTGCTGGCGTCTTTAAAGCGTGTTTAGTTTCCTCCTAAGGCTGGGGGTTTGCTCTAAGAGTGCCGGTCAGTTTGGGGGCACGGGGAGACAGTAAGAGGATGTCAGGGGAGCAGAGAGGAGTCTACAGAAAACATGGACGTGTTTGCCCAGCCTCCCTGCCCAGCCCCAGGGCTTTGCCCGGAAAGTCGCCTGGTGCAATCCCTTACGCAGCACCGCTCCCAGCTGCACGGAGATGGGGCTGAGTGATTAGCAGCACTGCCCCTGCTGCCGAGGGTGGAAGTGGGGATGGTGCTGAGCACGTGGAAACGTGTCATTGTGCAGCAAACCATCCCCAAGAGCATCTGTGCCTGGCTGGGCCTGTTGCCCTGGTGGCATCCAAGTGTGGTAAGAGGGACGCATGCACCCTAGGGATGAAAGGCTGCCATTGACGGGCTAGTGTTAACCTTTCTGGGAGCTGCCTGGTGCTCCTGCCCCACGGGGACCCCACGGGCCACCTTCCTGCTCGCAGCACCGGCTGGCCAGTGGGCAGAGGTGTCTCCTCCTGGGGACAGGGGATGGGGCACGTTGTCCCCACTTCACTTGCAGCTCCTGCTGGAATGAGAGGCGGGGCCGTAGAACACTGCACACAGGCCCCAGCGGGGCTCTTGATGGGAGATTTCCCGCACACGCCCCTCTTGCCCCTGCTTTGCTCACGTGTTCCCTTGTGCCAAGGATGGCAAAAAGTCACCAGACTGCCGCTGTGGCAGTGGGCTTCTGGGGGAAGATTGTCTCATATGACTTCAGTGGTGATTTGCCATAAGAGAAGGCAAAGCAGCTGGGCAAGCCAGCTCACCCTGCTCTGTGGGGTAGAAGTTGAGGCAAGAGCGACAGCCACTCCGAGACTATCCGCGGTGATTTATTGGAACTCTTAGCCATGTGCCATCAACAGTAATAAGGTCAAGAAAGAAAAATGGATTTCCTAGGTGATATAATAGACTTTCAAGCAAATGTATGGACGCAGCTGACCTGAGCTTCCATTAACATTTGATTAACGTTTAAATAATGAACAATGCTTCAGAAACTGACCAGGATTCTCCCCCAAAAGCCAGAGGATCAGTCAACTGCAGATATTAAGATCTATTGATGTGATTCTTTGCAATACACAGGAAATCCCCCAAATGGAAGGGCAGGCCTCAGCTCCAGCTCCTCTAGCAATCAGCCACCCCATGCCTTTCAGGGCACTAGTTTTTATAGCCGTTCTGGCATGGGAAGGGCATGCAGGAGGCTCCGGGGTTGTGGGTAGCACTCAGAAAAGGCACAGCTGAGAGAGTGAAGCTGGTGTCTGAGAAGCCCTGGGGGCAGAGACTGCAGCAGGAAAACACAGCAGTGCCTGCGGACTCCTGGCTCTGACTTGTGCAGGTTCTGGCTAATGCTGGGCCTTGGCCTGATGACTACAAGCTCTGACACACTGTGTCTTTAGGGGTCTCGTACATCAGACGATGAAAGGGCCTTTGCTGTGGGAGAACTAGAGGCATGGCAGTCACTCCTTTCGATAGCGTCCTTTCCTCCCACATCCAGCCATTGTGCTTTGTGAGTGATGAACAAGATCCGCCCTCCATACACACTGCCCGCGGGGGCCCTTCTCTCTCCCCTGCCCCCTTACAGCACACTAGCTATCCAGCCTTCTGGAGTTTAATCTAGAAGAGGTGTGTGTTTAATCACACTGGTGTTTCTAGCATGTTATGCTTTATTATATGCACTAGCTCATGCCACATGGCTTTCAAACGTGGCCTGGGAAGAGAGACCATGCATGAGAAACATGAGAGCAAAAGGGGTTAAAACCCAGAGGAATTGCTATAAATAATGTACCCAGCTAATTTCAAACTTGTTACAGTCGGTGATCCTTGGGCCAGTGAAGAGCAAAGTGACCTAGACACATCTGCTTGATTAATCCTCAGAATAGCCCTGTGAGGCAGGAGCGTGCAGTCCCGATATACAGATGGGGAAATCAAGGCACAGAGAGTTGATGTGACTTTCCCCAGGTTGCATGATGAGTCAGGGGCAGAGCAGGGAATAGCACCCAGCAGTCCTGACTCCCACACCTCTTCTCTAACCACTAGAGAACACTGCTCAGTGAAAGGACAAGATAGGAAAGGTGAGAGACATGCAATAGGAGTGTGAGGAAATTAATCTGCAGTATCCTTAACATTCCTGAATACCTCTCCTCCCTCTCACCCCCCCCTCCCCCCGGCTAGAGAGCAACGAGCGCTGAAAACTGCAGCCAGACAATTGTTTCTTACAGACCTATGGTGGAAGGCACCTGTACAATTACCTAGCATGTGCATTGGTTTCAATATGGCCCCTGGGCATCACCTTTATTTGCAAGAAGAACTACATCTTTGATGCTAACACTGTCCATCCTCCCAGCCCCCCAAGGAATGGGCGGTGTGATCAAGGTCAGAAAACTCATCAGTTCAGGTCCCTGCCTCTGTGCACACACTGGCATCTGAATGCCATGATTCACGTTCGGCAATCTCAGGTGGTTCCCCTTTGGTTTAGAGTAAACTGGGACCTTCAGCCAAGCAGGAGTGCCCAGAGGGATTCACCCTGAGCTAGTGAAGCAGTAAGCAGAGAGCACAGCTAGGGGCATGCCCCAGGAGGTAAGGAAGGAGAGTGTCTCACAAAGGCAAGTGGGAGCTCAGTTAGTGTTTCCAATCTTCAATGCACAAAAGCAAAAATGCAAATGGCATGAAGGTGCCCGACCTTGCTGCCTTCCAAGGGGTTAGACACAGAACTAGCTCCATATGGACCAGCTTCTTTATTCATGAGAACTTGTTCTTGAGCTCAGCACTGGTGGGAGCCGGTAAGCCCAGCCCTGAGTGCAGAGACGCTGGTGGAATGCTAAGAACAAAAGAGAATACTGCTTCCTATTGTTGTAAGGACACTGCTGAGCTGGAGAAAGCACACAGCAGGGGAGGTCAAGACCAGTGTATGCTCATCAGAATTTCATGACATCTCAGGAAATGGGGTGCAATACAGTTTGCTTCCTTTCAGCTCCCGCCCCCTCCACGTGGGAAATAGTCATGGTAAAGTAGCCTTCTTGAGAGTCAGTTAAAAGCAAAACAGTCTTCTGGCTTAGTTAAGGGTCATTAAAAATCAAACCGAGACACACCAAACAGGCTGAGCGAGAGCTGAGCACAAAGGGGGTTTGCAGAATCCCAGATACTGCAGCTGCATTGAAACCTACTTCAGAATAGCACTATGTGCTGGAGGGGTTTTTATAATTATTCCATTTTCAGGCGCTCCAGCCCCCTAAAATCAATATCCAGAAATGATACTGTTGCTGGTAACATCAGCTCTTGACTGCTTACTTTCAATGTCAGTATTTTATTAGCTAGCATATAATTACCCTGTGGAACTCCCTGCTGCAGGAGATTATTGAGAATAATAGATTGTCTAAAAATTTTGTTTTAAAATGTTACTACTCACACAAACAACATTTGCAATTACATGAATTCTGCTTTCAGGACCTCACACTGCAAAACCTTCAGTGTGCAAGATGGCAATTTTAGTAGCTGGGGAAAGGAATATGCTCCAATATTACTGTGATAGGTATCCTAGACAGATATTGTACTGCTATGGTCACTGTATTCTCTCACTGTTCCAGTCTGTCCTCAAGACCTCACCTGTGAATCTACAAGAAATTAGCCAGCTAATAATCACTAGGAAGCAGGGGATGGTTTATGCAAAGCATATTGGCCATCACCCTGCAGGTATGGGGCATCCTCTTCCACTCACCCTCTGCTCGTTATTTGTCTTGCACACCAAGCCAGTCAAGCTGCTGCAATTGTGTGCCAAACATTAATGTGCTCAACACAATTACAATGCATCAACCTTTCCAAGGAGCTTCCTGACCAAATACACAAAGACGCACGGGCTGCACAGCCAGAACCTTTGACCATCACATGCTGGCCAAAGTGTGCACAGGATCTGAGGGAACAATTGTAAATGTCTATACAATATGGAGAGGCATGGTCTTACACGGCTGGTCTCACACAAAGAGAATGTGCTGTAGAAAGCACAGTAAATGGACACCCCGAGACATGGCGTCTGAACTCCAAGCTGCCAGAGCAGACGTGTTGGCTGTCGGTCTGTTGCCAGTCACCTCGTTAGTGTTTGCAAAATGGCCTTTGACGTTAATTTCAAATATGTATGAAGAAAACAGAAAATCGATCTTTGTGGAGAGTAGTTTCTTTAAGATTCTGCTTGTGGAAGATGAAGGAGTATCTGATGCAAAGCAGTCGGCAGGGTGGCTGTATTGTGAGGTTGGCACAATGAATGTATTTAACAGGGGGGTGAATGCTCAATAATTCAGAAAGTTAACTAAGTTGTAGTTACCGCTGAAGTGTGCGAGCCTTCGCTATTCCTTGGGGGTAAGCCTGTTCCTCTCACAGCGTGTGCAGCTATCTGGCTTGAGAACTGCATTCACCGCCCCTCCGCAAGGCAAAGACCCAACAGCAAGGAATATTTTACAAGGAAGACAGGAGTGCCACAGAAAGGGCAATCGACACCATGCTTCCTGCTGGATGCCCCTGGCTCACAGATGGTGGGGCCTGGACATTTCACCAGGGTGCCTCCATTTCTGGGTGCCCAGCCAGAGATGCCTTAGGTCTGATTTTCAGAGGTGTGAGGACCTGAAGCTCCAATGGACTTCAGTTATGGGTACTCAGCACCTTGCACTGGGGATATGGAAACAAACAAACTAAATGGTGGTGATATTTTTCCTGTAGCCTTCATGTGTCACCACCTAGGATGCACTCAGTGCTCTAGGAGGGCGGCTTGAGGCCTGCACTTTGCAAGGGTTTGTGCAAGATACACAGTCTCCCCAAGGAGTGCCACGAGTGATCTCAGCCTCCACCAAGCTCAAAATGCCAGGGCCAGATTCAAAGAACAGGGCCAAATGAGTTATATTCTCTCACTGATTTCAGATTGCTGATGAAGTCAAATCAGCTAAAATGGTGGAGGATTGTAGCAGGTCTGTGAGAAAGAAAGAAAATAACCCATGCTATAAAATAATTCCTTAAGTTGGAAATTCACCCCAGTGCCAGGCCTAGACACCACTTAAGCCTCCAGAGAGGCCTTAAGTGAGACTGAAGGGTTCATCAGCCTTCTGTGGGCCCCATGCAATGGTTGAATTTCACCCCAATGAAAAACAACTGATTCAGTGGGCTATCCTTGACCAGAAAGAGCGCTCAGCTTGGAGTGAGCAGCCTTGTCGTGTTAGCTCTTGAGCTGGAGGAACCAGGGGGGTCTTTTGTTGGATCATATTAAAGAAGTTCTGTATTAAAATCACAAATGAGTTTGATTCCCCATAGTTTAAATTCTAGGATATTACTAATTAAGAGGTCTCTTGGTTTTTGGTACTGTTTCTCTCCCTCTCTGTGTGAAACTTGCAAGCTGCTAATTATGTTAGTACAGATTTAATATTCTAAGACAGAGTCTGTTCTCAAAGCAATTCTTTGTAACAGCAACCACTCACACAGAGAGAGACTCAAAGCAATTCTCTGTAACAACAGAAACAGCATCCAGAGACTCCCTGCCCTTTTGTTGTATTCATCTTGCTTTGTTAACAATTGTGATTAAAATAGAGATAGAGGATGTATGTGGATGGATGCTTGGTGTGGATAATAACTGAATGATCAGGGAGGTGCCAGCCTAAGAATCCAGTGTCCATCGGCTGAAGAAGGCGTCAAGTGGAAATAACCAGAGGACCCCCGGAGGGCAGACTGGAATCCACCCAACAGCCTCAAGGATGGGAGAACCAAAGAACAAGATAACATCTGGCAGCACGGAGCCGTCAGGAATGTGACATCTGCTGATTGATTCAGCAACAGCATGATGAAGCAATTCCCATAGACTGGCCTAGGAAGAAATTCCTATAAAAATGGACTCTAGAAACTGAGAACCTTGGGGTCTGATTCTGCAAACCAACTTCCAGGAGTATCAGATGTGCATCTGACAAGGCCCTGCTCCCTCCTCATGTCCAGGCCACCTGGCCAGTGGCTTGGCATGAGCAACTCTAAGGCTGGTAACTATGATAACAACCTTGCAGAACCTGTGTGTGTGTGTGTGTGTGTATGAATGAATGTGTGAATAAATATGAGATTGAATGGAATGTTATAGCTATAACTAACTGCTTACTATGATTCTTTCTGTATTCACAATAAATGTGGTATTTTGCCTTTTGCCCTTTAATAAGATCCTACTGGTTTTTATTTTATTCGTAAACACTTTTGATTGCTTTAGTAATCAGGATAAAACATGAAACAAACAACTCCTCAGTGCAGGTCAAACGGTTAAGGCCTCTGAGCTTTGGCAATAATCCCTTGAAAAGCACTGGTGCTGCGCAGAATCCATTCTCACCTCATTACAGATTTGCTTATAAATCCTTATACTTTGTAACTTTTACTTTGCAGGTATTGAAATTGTGTCTTGTGGCCGGCTCTGAGGCTGAGTGACTACTCCTAATGGAGCTGTAAAAGGGATATAGATATTAGGCCCTGCCACAGCTCAATGTAGGGCTGTGTCAACAAGAATAAGACCACCCATTAGTTCAGACCTCAGTTCTGTCCTGTCCTAGCAATGAGATCTTATCAGGTTTGATTTTAAGTAGTTAATGAATAGCATACAAGTTAGAATAAACCTAAATGCACCTGTGATAACAAAAGCCTTTCAGGCTGTATGGGGAGCTAACACACTGCAAATAAAAGGCAAGAAAAGCCATTATCTTGCAATGTCTGGTTCTTACTCAGCCAAAGCACCATGAAATCATTATTTTTAATTATGGGGTCTCACCCTAGAATACCAGGCTTAATAATTATTTATAATGATTTGTGAGCGCACATTACAGTCTCCTAGACAGTTCAAGTTGTCACAGGCAGCTGCAGCCAGGTTTGGTTTCCTTTTGCTGGGCACTTATTTCTCCCCAAGCTATCTCACTGGCTGACTTTATTGTTAGACTGACTCAAAGGCCTTTGGTTGGTGAGGAAAAGCTCTAGTATCTTTTGATTCTGTTACCTACTACTCCATGGCGCAAAATGACTTAAAGATCCCTGGGATTCACCCCAGGGGTTCTTAGAGCAGCCACTTTGGGCCAAGCTGTGTTGAGATGGGGTATTCAGGCTGTGGCAGCGATCTGAAAAATAAAAAATGGCCCCTAAGGACAAATGGAAGGACAGCAGGACCTCCAGCAAGGAGGGGGAAGGTTTCACTGAATAGTTAGGTTTCAGAGTAACAGCCGTGTTAGTTTGTATTCGCAAAAAGAAAAGGAGTACTTGTGGCACCTTAGAGACTAACCAATTTATTTGAGCATAAGCTTTCGTGAGAGCTGTAGCTCACAAAAGCTTATGCTCAAATAAATTGGTTAGTCTCTAAGGTGCCACAAGTACTCCTTTTCTTTTTACTGAATAGTTAGTATAGCTGAGCTGGATTCATTTTTTCCAAAGCCATTGTGGATCCATACTCAGGGCTCTCCAAGTCTCATATATTCTGATGTGGAGTTAACTTCCATTTGTCTTTGGGCTAATTCAAAACGCCAGCCAATAGCATGTGAGTGAGTCTAAGTAAGTGGTCAAAGCAGTGGTGTCTGTAAAACTGACCACCCCTCTGAAAGTCAGACAGCTTTCTCCCTCCCGCCCTGGTGAATTACACTGACTTTGATCATTGGGAGCATATTTGATCAACCCTTAGTGTTTATTTATTTTTAAAGGCAAGTGGTGTTTTCCTCAGGGGAATTCATTTGAAAGAAGCTTTCTTTCTTTCCTTCTTTCCTTCTTTCCTTCTTTCTTTCTTTCTTTCTTTCTTTCTTTCTTTCTTTCTTTCTGTTATTAAATGGCAAAATGTTATCAGACCCTACACTGAAGAATAGAGTTGGAAAGTATGTTTTATGACAAAAATTAAAATAATTTTCTTGACATCTTTTGCAATGAAAATTGTATTTTTCTGATTTTTCCCTCCTCTCTTCCTTTTCATACTGAAAATGAGAGAAAAAGTAACAAAACCAAACAAATAAACCAAGCAAAACAAAACACCCAACCAAACAAAAAGCAAGACAACTCCCTTCTAAACAATCTCTCAACAAAACAAATGAACAAACAAACATCCCTAATAAAACAAAAATATTTCATTTTGGGCTTCTGAAAATTGAAAACTATGTAAACAATTTCAGGGAATTTTTTCATCTAAGTTAGGAATATTTTGAAAAAACACACAAAAAAGTCATTTTTTGGAAAAAGGCCATTTTAATGGGAAAATGTTTAAAATGAAGATTTTTGACCAGCTCTACTGAAGAATTTGAAACCTACTGTACTGATTCTCCAATAAACCACCATGTAGACAGCTATAAGAATACCAGAAGGATGAATTCCCAAACGAGGGCAGAATCTCATGCTAACCTTTAGCTAGTGGAATGTCTTCCCAGTTCCCCTATGCGCTTTTCTTGATGCTTCCTTGAGATGCTCAATCCAGGCTTACACAGTGTTCAGTTTACTCCTTTCCATGCATCCCCTATCAAATCGACTCCATTGTTCTTGGTCCATCAGATGTGATTTATCCTAATTTGCTTTCTCATTGCAGGTGTTAAAATTCTCAGCATTCTGCAGTTTTTAATTTTGCCCCGTTACTATATAAAAGTCATATAGAGTGCTTGCACGAATGCCTTGTGTATAAGGACACTGCAAACACTGGGAGCAGGATGCTCTCCAGATCATTCCTGCCCTTTGCTAATTCCCCAGGGCTACATCCAAAGAGGCCTTCCCATTTCTTTGTTTTAATTGCATTGCTAAAGAGAGACTCATGTTTTACCTCCAGAGACACTCGCCCTGTCTTAGTCATTCTCCAGTAGACATCAAAGTAATTGCAATTTCATTTGATCAATGTTCTTACTTTTTTTTTTTTAATAGGCTTCCCTGGTCTGCATAAATATTTCTTGTTCTGATGACTCATCCTGTTTGAGACTGAGGTCTTTCTCATAGCCATGTTTGATGGATTATTTTATATTCTTTCCCATTACTCTCCAATCGGCTGTGATTGTCACATGCCATGTTTGGCCTTATTCATAGTCACCTCAATAACCTTAACTATCATTTTGGGTGCTGGCTTAGCCAGGGATATTGTACCTTCATTCTCAACTATCCGTCAGTCTCCTGATTTATCCAACTCTCTGCTGCACCAATTAGCCCCTACTCCCCTTCAGAGTAGGGCGGGATTAACTCACTTTGCCCAACTGGGGCTCCAAGGTTTGACATAAAATGTTGTAGTGTTCATTTCCCATTTGGGAGGGACGGGGAAAGAGCCTCTGAGCAATTCCCTGAAAAACAATACAGGGAGCCTGCGAGAGAGCAGATGGTAAAAGAATTCAGAGCCCTCCCCCTTGCCCCAGGCTTTGCTTTTTGACCGGAGGTGGCTCCTTTATATTCTGTGCATAGCACAGGGGTCTTCTAATCTAAAAAGCCCGTCCTTAAAATAGAGTCACCCCTGGGGATCAGGAAGATTTTAATGACAGGAAAAAAGTTTTGGAAATTCAGACCTGAGGTATCACAAATCGGTCTGTGAGGCCATATGGGATTCCCCCCTCCACTTTGATGCCATCTAGTTCTGAAGGGGAATTTGGCTCGGGTGGAAAGGGCTTCCCTGACAGCCCCAATGGTCAAACTTCTCCACTTCGTGCGCAGGGCTTGTTTATCTTCATGTTCTCTTCAGGTTGCATGGTGCTGTCAGCTGGACTTTTGTACTTTTCCTAAGAGCCTCCACCCTCAAAACTATTTAAAGGCAAAAGTCCGTTTTCTTCATTACCTGGAATCCCACTGTAACCATTTACAGGGCTGCCAAGTGGGTGAAAACTGCTCCAGCCATGTGAGTGAGCTGAGCATTCTTTGTAAACCCACACAGCCCAGAGGTAAATGACTAGATGAGGTCCAAGGCGGGGGAGCAGCAGGGCCCAAACAGTAGATGTAGCTCAGTGTCTGCAGCATGTCTGCCTACTTGGGCATATCTCTGCTGTGGTTAAACCACCATTTGGTTTAAAAAACACGTCCTCATGCACTTGCAAAGCCCATTGAAACTGAGAATGGCAGCAGTTCCTGAGAGAACAGCTGGCATCTTCTGTTGATCTGTCTGCAGACGGTTGAACCTTGGCTTCAGAATCGGAGCTACTGTGTCTCTTACATCATTTCAGGTCATGTGTGCAAGACAGCAGCAGCAAGAACCAACCACTGGGGCCTTCCTTGCGTAACTAGGCCTGTGCTTGTAGGTTACAAACCTGAGGGGATGTCCCAGATTGAGGTGTCAATAGAGGAGGTTTCGGAACAAAGGGACAAACAGCAATAAGTCACCAGGCCCAGATGGTATCACCCAAGAGTTCGGAAGGAACCCAGATGTGAAATTGCAGAACTGCAGTATGTAACCTATCACTTAAATCAGCCTCTGGACCAGAGCAATGGAGGGTAGCTAATGTGACACCAATTTTTAAAAAAGGCTTCAGAGGTGATCCCGGCAATTACAAGCTGATAAGCCTACACTGGAGCTGTCAGCTGGTTTATTTGGCAGAGGAAGCCTCGATCTATAATAATCTATAATCCCAACTATACATATACAATGATGGGGTCTATATTAGCTGCTACCACTCAAAAAAGAGATCTTGGAGTCATTGTGGATAGTTCTCTGAAAATATCCACTCAATGTGCAGCGGCTGTCAAAAAGGTGAACAGAATGCTGGGAATAATTAAGAAAGGGATAGATAATAGGACAGAAAATATCATGTTGCCTCTCTATAAATCCATGGTATGCCCACATCTTGAATACTGCATGCAGATGTGGTCGCCCCATCTCAAAAAAGATATATTGGAATTGGAAAAGGTTCAGAAAAAGGCAACAAAAATGATTAGGGATATGGAACGGCTTCCGTATGAGGAATGATTAATAAGACTGGGACTTTTCAGCTTTGAAAAGAGATGGTTAAGGGGAGATATGATTGAGATCTATAAATCATGACTGGTGTAGAGAAAGTAGATAGGGAAGTGTTGTTTACTACTTCTCATAACACAAGAACTAGGGGTCACCAAATGAAATTACTAGGCAGCAGGTTTAAAACAAATAAAAGGAAGTATTTCTTCACACAACACACAGTCAGACTGTGGAACTCCTTGCCAGAGGATGTTGTGAAGGCCAAGACCATAACAGGGTTCAAAAAAGAACTAGATAAGTTCATGGAGGATGGGTCCATCAATGGCTATTAGTCAGGATGGGAAGGAATGGTGTCCCTAGCCTCTGTTTGCCAGAAGCTGGGAATGGGCAACAGGGGATCGATCACGTGATGATTCCCTGTTCTGTTCATTCCCTCTAGGGCACCTGGCATTGGCCACTGTTGGAAGACAGGATACTGGGCTAGATGGACCTTTGGTCTGACTCAGTGTGGCTGTTCTTATGCTCTTATGGTCTTATGATCTGCCCATCCCAGTGTGGAGGGCTCTAACAGGAAGAAGAGAGTTGCAATTTCCTCATGTAGAACATTAGAGAAGGGCTGAGAGCCAGACCCGCAGATCCTAGTCCCCTGGAACATTGGTGTCAGTTAGGGCTGGCTCTGGATTTTATGGCTGGTTCTAATGGGCAGAACCAAAACCCAGGATCCTAACCCCAGTGCCATGTGGGAAAGTTTGGATCTAGCTCAGGGTCCATCTCTATACTAACCTGAATTTTTCCTCATACTTGGGTAGCAAAAAGTGCAGCATGCAACAAACTAACTGCTGTTCCCAGGACTCACCTCCGACAGCCTTCATTTAAGTAATGAATTTAATTATTTATTTTACAGATAGGCATTTCTACAGGATACCTGCCTGGGCTACTTGCTCAGAACTCATGAGCTGTGTGAAACCTGTGGGCCCATTTCAATAGCATGAATCCCTTTGTAAGTTTGCCCCTTATGGAAAATCCCCTGTTGAGTGGGGAAGTGTTACTGCTTTCACACTGACCTCAGCTTTTCACAGTGGAACAACTCCCTGCTGCCCCACCAAAAAGTAGGGGGCGGGGGGAGTCACATGGAAAGCAAGAATGAAAAATGTGCCCTCTGCAGCAATCTGAAACACGGGTACTGGGCTTGCGGGGTTCTGCTCATTCTGCCAGTGGTCAGAATCTCTTCACGTCACCAGCCGGATTGTGCTTTGTTAGCCCAGCAGAAACCTGGAGGAACGCCATTGTCCTCCCAGGTGTGTCTGGCCCAGTGCTCATGGACCCATCGAGCTGTGCGGACGATGAATCAAAACTAGGGTGTCAAAATATTGACTGAAAAGCATCATGGACAGCCGCAGCTGCCCTGGGGGGTGGGAGGGTTCTGGCCTGGTGGGACCAGGCCCCCGGCAGAAATGTTGTCTCTGAGCCTATGAAGTATGCACTGCATGCAGCGGAGCTCACAAGGAGCTGGAGCTGATGTTTGCTGTGGTTCTCCTGGACTAAGCAAATACCCGACACCTTCTTACTGCAAGGGAGTTGAGGAGTGAAAAGTACAAGAGAAGGAGGGGCTGTGTGGAGCTGAGGGTGGGAGTGCAACCTGTACGACTCCAAACCAGCAAGAGGACTGGGTGTGGAGCTGCGGAGGCTCATTTCTGAGCCATTTTCCCTTCTCACTTAGCTCCAGCTGCTGGATTCTGTTTGTTCCACCCAACGCGGCATCTAAAGCAGAGTAGTGTTCCCCTGAGCTACCTGCACCCCTGTGGGGCTGGGGGGCCAGTGATCATGTCACCTCTTCCTGGAGGAAACCCAGAATCCTGGGGTCAGGACTGGGCTGGGAAATGAATGATTGTCAAAGACATTCTCTGACACTGTAGCTCTGTTTGCAACGCCTAAGCCTGCATGTACACTGGGGCCTAGATTCTATGGTGACTGGCATGCTAGAAATGCATAGATGGCAATTCTGGTGTTGATCTGGGATCTGAAACAGTTGTTTACATGTCTTTCTTTTCCAGGAAGGCTCTTTCTCTTCTTCCGGGCCGCTGCACATTCTCCATCCTCTGTGTTTCTCTCTCTTTCCTTGCCCTTTTGCAAAGTAGCTGCTCTAAAGTTGGACAAATTTTCTAAACCTCATTTCCCTTGTGCTGCTTGCATTTGCTCAACTTGCCACCCCATTTCTCTCACTGGCTTTGCACCCTGGGTCTTGTGTGTCTCTCTCACACCAGGACTGTGGTCTCAGGGGACAGAATAAACAGAAATCAGGGCTCTGTAGCCCTGGTGTTTGAATGTCAGCTCCATTTCCATCTCTCTGGCTCAGTCTTGCTTTATGTTTCTTATTCTTATATTTTATTTTATCCTTTTTTCTTTAATTTCCCTTCTCTGTTAGTTCTGACAGAGCTGCCTTCTGTTGTCTAAGGTCTGACTGGTTCTTAGCTTGTCAGGCAGGAGACTGGCCTAAAAGAATAGCCCACTGTAGCAGGGTGAAAGGCCAAGGAAACATTAACTCCTCGTGTTCCTCCTCATAAACGCCTCTAACAGAGTCCTTTGCACTGGGAGACACAAGAGGGCAGTGTGATGTTAAAGCAGACCATTAAAGTTGCTGTTACCAGCATTTGCACGTAAATGTTACTTTAAGGGATGATTAGATTGGCCCCAAATACCTTAAAGGTGTTTGTTGAGTTGATTTAGTTGTATAGTGGCAGCAGGCAAGTGAATTGTACTGCAAAAACATTTTAACTGGTGACTACACTACGTGGCATGAGTGGGAGAGGGAAGAATGCAGCAATTCCCATTCATTCACAGTGATGTTTAGGGCATCTAGTGGGAATGTTTTGTATTTCCAAGTCTCATGATGATCACTGATCACATTGTATTTACAGAGACAGCAGCTTCTCTCAGAACTAGTGATTTGTAGCTAAGCAAGATTTATTATTGAGGGAGAACATTGGTGTGTTTGAAACACACTGTCTCCTTATTCCAGTCCTCTGGTTCATTGTTATTAGAGGTAATGGCCAACTTTTCTTTACACTCAAAAGTCAAAATACAGGAAAAAAATACTAGTGATCTAAGTTTGGCAGAATGAATGATACACACAGGGATCATCATCTACCTGATTGTACCATGCTACCACAACCGTGCTGCAAATGCATTCAGCCCAGTGCAACCTTACATTACACACACACACAAACACTGTCACCCAGCAAAGGCCTATGATCAACACAATGTAAAACATTAAAAAACAAAATACCAACTCAGGAGGAAGTCAATCAAAGCCATCTGCCCTCGTGTCACTAAGGAGTAGGAATTCTGGGCACCCGGCCTTAGGGCATCCATTCACCCAGGAGTTCACGGGGAAATGAGTCACAGGGCTTGTCTACACTGGCACTTCACAGCGCTGCAACTTTCTCGCTCAGGGGGGTGAAAAAACACCCACCTGAGCGCTGCAAGTTTCAGTGCTGTAAAGTGCCAGGGTAGACAGTGCGCCAGCGCTGGGAGCTACTTCCCTCGTGGAGGTGGGTTTTTATAGCGCTGGGAGAGTGCTCTATAAATAAAGAGCGCTCCCAGCGCTGTTGCCACGACTACACAGCCACGTTACAGTGCTGCCACGGCAGCTTTAACGCTGCTAGTGAGGACATGCCCATCGTTTGAATCAGACCTGAAACGTCCGGGTGCTCCTCCTCTGTGCTCTTACCGTGTTGTTACGGTGCCCGAGAGTTTGCTTATCGCAACGCAGATAAGACATGACTCCTGCCCCCAGGGATCCCTGGTGATGCTGTAAGATGTTGGGGAGGGGCCTAGAGGATGGAAGGGGCAACCCTGGTAGGATGATATGTGGGGTAATTCACAGCCTCATGGAGTAAAGAAGTGCTCTTTCTGAGGCAGAAAACAAATAAATGTCTTAGCTAGCCATCCGTTCATCCACCCTTTCTCATATGTGCCCCTCCACCCCCCGTGCATCCCAGTACGTACCCTTCTACCCAACCGTCCAGCAATCGTCACACAGCTCGTTTCTGTATTTGTCCTCATGGGCCTCTGGCTCATATTTAAACCAATGCTATCGCAAAATGCAAGTTAATTGGAGGAGGCATCTCATATTTCAACCCATGGAACAGCATTATGTAAATGAACTGAGGACACAAGTCGGGAGTTAATGAGAGGCAGAGGGAGGGGAAGCGGTCTTGTACCTCCCCAGGAACAGCGAGACTCAGGGGAGGGGGGCAAGGCAGAGTAGCGCCTTGGTACCAGCCTGTCCTGTGTATCTTTCTTAGGCTGGAAGGAAGGGAATGGCATGCAGGGCGTAGCCTTTCTATGGCCACAGCCTTTCCCTGGGGCCCCACAGCTAGCACTGCATGGCCAGAGATGGAGAAGGGCAGATGTAACTAATGGTCACATTACATTCGCTCATCTCACCTCGGACAATTAAAAGGTGGTAAAGCCTGCAAGTCTGAGAAGCAGCAGCGGCTGCAGCTCCCTGTGATGATCTGATTGCACAGCTCACATCCTTTGGAATAGAGAGGGTTAACTAATTTACAGGATTTATGACTTCCAGGGTCTCCTAGGTTTTCTCCCCCCTCTCCTATTAATCAATAACCCATTATCATAACTCTTTGGAAATGATTTATTGTTTTTATCTTCTGTTTCCATCTTGGAGACAGTAGCCTTTCTGCATCAGAGCTTGCTATAAAACCTCTGGGCTATGAAGATGAATAGAGATAGCGAGTGTGTCCAGCACATAGGGGAAGAGATGATAAGATTGCTTTTCAGGGCAATGAAGTCATTTCTGGACTCTCACATCCCGTGTAGCACAAAGTTGCATCCAGCTATAAATTGTGGCTCTTGCCTCTGTGTACAGTGTCAAGCAGCCGTGCATATTTTGAGGGTTAGGGAGGGATAGTTGCTCGTACTGAATGCCATTTGCAGAGGCTCTTAAATAGGCACTGGAAACAGTTTGGGGTTTGGTAACAAACTGAATGAAGAGTAATGGCCAGGTGGCTGTATCAGAGCCATGCCCCTGTCAGAGCAAGCAGAGGAGGGTTATTCAGCCAAAGCAGTGAGGTCTGCAATCCCTTTTCCAAGTGCAAGGTTCCAAAGTTATTATTCTGAATGAATTGGTGCTGAACAGGTCCCGAAATATGGTCACATGGCTCAGGGATTGGTAACCATCAGTGCATTGCCAACAGGGAGCTATGATTATAAACAAATCCCGGGCATGCAATTGATTCCAGCCATCAAAGCCTTTTGCCTAAGCAGGCCTTTGCTTCTTGGATTTAGATTTCCCTACGGACAGCCTTGTAGCTGTATGTATCTGACTGGCTGCTCTGGATCATTCATGAAAGCCCCCCTCCACACCTCTGCTCTGCCTGCGGCTAGCTAGCTATCCAGCCAGCTGTTCTGGGGAAAGAGGGTTTCGAATCCTGAGGTGCAGGTGGACTAACCCGAGACTGTGGGTATGTCCACACTGCCATTAAAAACCCGCAGCTGGCCTGGGCCAGTTGGTTTGGGCTAAGGGGCTCTTTAACTGCGGTGCAGATGTTTGGGATCAGGCTGGAGCCCAGGCTCTAGGAACCTCAGAGGTGAGAGGGTCCCAGAGCTTGGCTGTGGCCCGAACATCTATACTGCAGTTAAACAACCTGAGCCCTGCAAGCCTGTGTCAGTTGACATGGGCCAGCTCTGAGTGTCTAATTACAGTGTAGACATACCCTTAAACTGGTGTTCCTTCCTTTCCACCTCTCAGCTGCACCTAAGGGAGGGAGGGTTTCACTGCTCTCAGATGGATTCATCTCTCTGCTGGAGGAAGGTGGGGAGAGGATAGTCTCAAGCTAGAACTGCCCACAAGCAAGTGTCTGACCAGTCAGTGACAGAAATTCACCTTGTAAAGTTCATGGTAATGGAAAGAAAAATCAACTGGGCCTGAATTCACTCCAATGCTTCCATGCCCCAGGCTCCTTGCTGGAACACACCAAACCTCCCCTGGTCCAGTCTCTCCACTGTGTCCGCCTGCCTACCACAGCTCTACCAGTCACAGGGACGAGATTAACCTGACAGCAGCGGCTGCTTGCTAGCTACTCTTCACAGCTCATCCAGAAAAGCCAATTCTCTGCATCACAAAACAGCTGTTAGCACGCAACGATATTAGAGGTAAGGCGCCATCTACCCTTGCAACGGGGACACTCTCGAGAAGAGAACAGGAGTACTTGTGGCACCTTAGAAACTAACAAATTTATTTGAGCATAAGCTTTCGTGAGCTACAGCTCATTTCATCAGATGCATTCAG
The DNA here is from genome assembly GCF_015237465.2 of Chelonia mydas. Classification (NCBI taxonomy): domain Eukaryota; kingdom Metazoa; phylum Chordata; order Testudines; family Cheloniidae; genus Chelonia; species Chelonia mydas. Next base: position 1,973,829 of record NC_051261.2, read on the forward strand.
TGGAAAATACAGTGGGGAGATTTTATATACACAGAGAACATGAAACAATGGGTGTTACCATACAGACTGTAACAAGAGTTATCAGGAAAGGTGAGCTATTACCAGCAGGAGAGAAAAAAAACCTTTTGTAGTGATAATCAAGGTGGGCCATTTCCAGCAGTTGATTAGAACCTGTGAGGAACAGTGGGGTGGGGGGGGAAATAAACATGGGGAAATAGTTTTACTTTGTGTAATGAAGGAAACATGGGCAGGACCGTCTGTGAGGGGAGGGCTCCTACCTCATACTGAGAATGAGGCGCGATCAGCAGGTTATCTCAAGTGCCTGTATACAAATGCACAAAGCCTTGGAAACAAGCAGGGAGAACTGGAGGTCCTGGTGAAGGCAAGGAATTATGACGTGATTGGAATAACAGAGACTTGGTGGGATAACTCGCATGACTGGAGTACTGTCATGGATGGTTATAAACTGTTCAGGAAGGACAGGGAGGCCAGAAAAGGTGGGGGAGTTGCACTGTATGTAAGGGAGCAGTATGACTGCTCAGAGCTCCGGTATGGAACTGCAGAAAAACCTGAGTGTCTCTGGATTAAGTTTAGAAGTGTGAGCAACAAGGGTGATGTCGTGGTGGGAGTCTGCTATAGACCACCGGACCAGGGGGATGAGGTGGATGAGGCTTTCTTCCAGCAACTCGCAGAAGCTACTAGATCGCACGCCCTGGTTCTCATGGGCGACTTCAATCACTCTGATATCTGCTGGGAGAGCAATATAGCGGCGCACAGACAATCCAGGAAGTTTTTGGAAAATGTAGGGGACAATTTCCTGGTGCAAGTGCTGGAGGAGCCAACTAGGGGGAGAGCTTTTCTTGACCTGCTGCTCACAAAGCGGGAAGAATTAGTAGGGGAAGCAAAAGTGGATGGGAATCTGGGAGGCAGTGACCATGAGTTGGTCGAGTTCAGGATCCTGACACAGGGAAGAAAGGTAATCTGCAGAATACGGACCCTGGACTTCAGGAAAGCAGACTTTGACTCCCTCAGGGAACTGATGGGTAGGATCCCCTGGGGGAATAACATGAGGGGGAAAGGAGTCGAGGAGAGCTGGCTGTATTTCAAAGAATCCCTATTGAGGTTCCAGGGGCACACCATCCCGATGTGTCGAAAGAATAGTAAATATGGCAGGCGACCAGCTTGGCTTAACAGTGAAATCCTTGCGGATCTTAAACATAAAAAAGAAGCTTACAAGATGTGGAAGATTGGACAAATGACCAGGGAAGAGTATAAAAATGTTGCTCGGGCATGTAGGAATTAAATCAGGAGGGCCAAATTGCACCTGGAGCTGCAGCTAGCAAGAGATGTTAAGAGTAACAAGAAGGGTTTCTTCAGGTATGTTGGCAACAAGAAGAAAGCCAAGGAAAGTGTGGGCCCCTTACTGAATGAGGGAGGCAACCTAGTGACAGAGGATGTGGAAAAAGCTAATGTACTCAATGCTTTTTTTGCCTCTGTCTTCACGAACAAGGTCAGCTCCCAGACTGCTGCGCTGGGTATCACAAAATGGGGAAGAGATGGCCGGCCCTCTGTGGAGATAGAGGTGGTCAGGGACTATTTAGAAAAGCTGGATGTGCACAAGTCCATGGGGCCGGACGAGAGTGCTGAAGGAATTGGCGGCTGTGATTGCAGAGCCATTGGTCATTATCTTTGAAAACTCGTGGCGAACGGGGGAAGTCCCAGATGACTGGAAAAAGGCTAATGTAGTGCCAATCTTTAAAAAAGGGAAGAAGGAGGATCCTGGGAACTACAGGCCAGTCAGCCTCACCTCAGTCCCCGGAAAAATCATGGAGCAGGTTCTCAAGGAATCAATCCTGAAACACTTACACGAGAGGAAAGTGATCAGGAACAGCCAGCATGGATTCACCAAGGGTAGGTCATACCTGACTAACCTAATCGCCTTCTATGATGAGATTACTGGTTCTGTGGATGAAGGGAAAGCAGTGGATGTACTGTTTCTTGACTTTAGCAAAGCTTTTGACACAGTCTCCCACAGTATTCTTGTCAGCAAGTTAAAGAAGTATGGGCTGGATGAATGCACTATAAGGTGGGTAGAAAGTTGGCTAGATTGTCGGGCTCAACGGGTAGTGATCAATGGCTCCATGTCTAGTTGGCAGCCGGTGTCAAGTGGAGTGCCCCAGGGGTCGGTCCTGGGGCAGGTTTTGTTCAATATCTTCATAAATGATCTGGAGGATGGTGTGGATTGCACTCTCAGCAAATTTGCGGATGATACTAAACTAGGAGGAGTGGTAGATACGGTGGCAGGTAGGGATAGGATACAGAGGGACCTAGACAAATTGGAGGATTGGGCCAAAAGAAATCTGATGAGGTTCAACAAGGATAAGTGCAGGGTCCTGCACTTAGGACGGAAGAACCCAATGCACCGCTACAGACTAGGGACCGAATGGCTAGGCAGCAGTTCTGCGGAAAAGGACCTAGGGGTGACAGTGGATGAAAAGCTGGATATGAGTCAAGAGTGTGCCCTTGTTGCCAAGAAGGCCAATGGCATTTTGGGATGTATAAGTAGGGGCATAGCCAGCAGATCGAGGGACGTGATCGTTCCCCTCTATTCGACACTGGTGAGGCCTCATCTGGAGTACTGCGTCCAGTTTTGGGCCCCACACTACAAGAAGGATGTGGAAAAATTGGAGAGAGTCCAGCAAAGGGCAACAAAAATGATTAGGGGTCTGGAACACATGACTTATGAGGAGAGGCTGAGGGAACTGGGATAGTTTAGTCTGCAGAAGAGAAGAATGAGGGGGGATTTGATAGCTCCTTTCAACTACCTGAGAGGTGGTTCCAAAGAGGATGGTTCTAGACTATTCTCAGTGGTAGAAGATGACAGAACAAGGAGTAATGGTCTCAAGTTGCAGTGGGGGAGGTTTAGATTGGATATTAGGAAAAACTTTTTCACTAGGAGGATGGTGAAACACTGGAATGCGTTAGCTAGGGAGGTGGTAGAATCTCCTTCCTTAGAAGTTTTTAAGGTCAGGCTTGACAAAGCCCTGGCTGGGATGATTTAATTGTGGATTGGTCATGCTTTGAGCAGGGGGTTGGACTAGATGACCTCCTGAGGTCCCTTCCAACCCTGATATTCTATGATTCTATGACATCCACTCCCAGTCTTTATTCAAGCCTAAGTTAATGGTGTCCAGTTTGCAAATTAATTCCAATTCAGCAGTCTCTCGTTGGAGTCTGTTTTTGAAGTTTTTTTGTTGAAGAATTGCCACTTTTAGGTCTGTAATCGAATGACCAAAGAGATTGAAGTGTTCTCCGACTGATTTTTGAATGTTATAATTCTTGACATCTGATTTGTGTCCATTTATTCTTTTACGTAGAGACTGTCCAGTTTGACCAATGTACATGGCAGAGGGGCATTGCTGGCACATGATGGCATATATCACATTGGTAGATGTGCACGTGAACAAGCCTCTGATAGTGTGGCTGATGTGATTAGGCCCTATGATGGTGTTCCCTGAATAGATACATGGACACAGTTGGCAACGGGCTTTGTTGCAAGGATAGGTTCCTGGGTTAGTGTTTTTGTTGTGTGGTGTGTGGTTGCTGGTGAGTGGATGTGTCATTACACAAAGTAAAACTATTTCCCCATGTTTATTTCCCCCCCTCCCGCACTGTTCCTCACACGTTCTTGTCAACTGCTGGAAATGGCCCACCTTGATTATCACTACAAAAGGTTTTTTTTCTCTCCTGCTGGTAATAGCTCACCTTACCTGATCACTCTGGTTACAGTGTGTATGGTAACACCCATTGTTTCATGTTCTCTGTATATAAATCTCCCCACTGTATTTTCCACTGCATGCATCCGATGAAATGAGCTGTAGCTCACGAAAGCTTATGCTCAACTAAATGTGTTAGTCTCTAAGGTGCCACAAGTACTCCTTTTCTTTTTGCGGATACAGACTAACACGGCTGCTACTCTGAAACTTCTCAAGAAGAGAGTCCCCCTTGCCCCCCCATGAAAGAGGAGATTGCAAAGAAACACGTGGTTTGGGCTTGTTCAAACTTCAGCTGGACTTTGGGTCAGGCCCTAGAGAAGCAGTTGTCCTCAGGCCAAGGATTCACTGACCCAGCCCTCTCTTGAGCTGCCTCATATGATGCTGGCTCTACCTTTTGAACTGCTTTGCTCAGCATCAGCAAGACCAGGCAAGACTTCAAAACATCCACATGCCACTTAAAATTAATTGGCTGGGGGTTAGTGGGACACATACAAAGCAATATTAATATACACTACATGTGATCTCCTTCAATAAATCATGCTGGCTGTTCTGATGCATCTCACATGAAATATTCAAATCTGTTAATGTCTTTCAGTTAAACAGTCACCAAATCTTTTGTTTTATCATATTTTAGCATAGGTCAAGCATGAAGCACCAGTTAACAGCTCCAGCAAAAAGGCTTTCTGGAGCTCTGTTGTGATGTCTAATACGCATGTACGTTCTTCCTGAATAATGTATAACCATACATAGCAGATTGTGATTTTACGGGCTAGGGACAGAGACCGAACCCTTCAGAATAGCAGCTTCAGCTGCCAGGTGCAGGACTCAGTTTGGAAAAACTGCTTCATTTCTGTTGAGCACAAGCAATGAAAAGCGCCTTCTGTGTAGGCCGCTGCAAAGGTGCAGAAGACTTGCCATGAGGAGCTTGTGATGTTAGTGCAGCAGGAGGTCTCAGCAGCCGGCTGAGTTTTCTCCAGCCTTGGAGAGGTCTTTAATCAGAGACAAGGCATCAGGAGAAACAACTCCCTCAACCTTCCAGAGCACATCAGAGGACTAGGAATCACAGGCCCATAGACAAGAGAGATGGGGAAATACTAACAGGGAATCATGAGCCATTCCAAAAAGCCAGCATTCCTTGATTCAATAGATTCCCCAGACAGGCTATCCTCCAGGGCTTTGCTTGATCTTGATTTATACCAGCAGGGCTCCCACCACTTCCCTTCAATAATGGTTATGGAGTTGTTTTAAGGGAGACATTTTTGTTTCCAACAACATGTTTCTTTTTCAGAAAGTGCTAGGGCTGGATGACGCAATCCTCGTTAGCCCAGGAAATGGCGACATACCTTATCCTGGTCAGACACGGACATGCCTGGGCAGCCGTGTGTTTGCTGATGAGACCACAGTGCTCAGCTGCTGGCCTCTTGTCCTGCCATGAGCAAGTGGGGTGCAAGCTAGCTGCTAACACAGGAGAATTGGGCTGTACAAGGATCAACCATGTGTCTGTTAGTTGGTGGCTGGATAGAGAGACTGAGCCAGTTTGTGGCAGGATCCGCAGGGCACCTGTCTTCAATGTGTGTGTGTCCTGCACTATAGCACAGCCAAGCCTCATACTGGGCCCTGGGGTCTGTACGCAGCACAAAAGAGCCTCCAGCTGGCCAGGCCGGTAGCCATTGCTCTGAGCCCATCTTGGCTGAGCTGGCTTCATCTGCTCCACTCACTGGCTGAGTGGCAGGAGCGGTGCTTGGCAGCTCCCATTTAGGCAGCTACCTAAAGCAAGATTGTCAGATGAGCATTAAAAACCTGGCCCCACCCAGGCCCAATGCTTTGTAAAATGCATTTTAAAGCAACCCCAAGTCCCTGCCCCAAATAGTTTACAATGTAACTCAGACAAATATGGCAGAGCCCAAGAACCTGATCCAGCTTCTCTGTTATGGGGGGTGGATTATAGCTGGAAATCTAGGACGATTCCTGAAGCTCTTCCTACTTCTGGCCCAAGATCTATCTTAAGGGGTTAATAGGCACCGTTTGTGCTATTGCTTCTCAAAAGACATTTTGCTGGGGTTGCTGCTTTGCTGACACATTTAAGGCAGCGTCGAACACAAAAATGCACCTGTAACGTCATAGGTTTGCAGCGTATGTTATCTCTAAAAATTAATACACAATCACCAGGGGTGTGAATTATTACAGCAAAATTTTGCAACTAAGTAGGTTGTTAACAAGTTGATTTAAAATTCATAGATGAGGGGGGAAAAGATAACAGGGCAGAGAATGGCAGGCTCAAATTAATTTAATATTAAGCTGTTTGATGAGGAATCAGTGATGTAGAGTATGAGATAAGGAGAGGGATTAAAGGGAGTTCATATTTAAAATCAATTTGACAGGGTGCCAGCTATCACTCAGTTCAGATGCCCTACCATTGTAAACCCTCGTCACTGCTTTCATTAGCTCAATGTTTGCGACTTTAATTATCCATCCCAGGCAGGCCAGCGGCTGACCTGATTTCCAGTCTCTGGGGATGGAGCCTGAGCCAAACCGACCACATTTCACCCATTTTATTTGAGCTCAAATCACTGTGGCCTGGCTCACATGGCTGGGAAGATGATGGCTCCCCCCAGCGGGGTTCAACTATTCGGCCCAGGGTGGGGGCAGAGACTCTGCAGTATCCTTTTCTGATAACGGGCAAAGTGTGTGCGACAGAGGGAGCGGCTGGCTGGCATGCAGGGGTGTGTGTGGTATAAACAGTTTGGAAAGCAACAGCCTGAGGAATGGTGGAGACACGACTGTATTTAACTGTTGTTTTCCCATGGGGGGACGGTCACGACTAACGGACATGGAGGAGGAAAGAAGGTGGGGCTCTAAGGACCTGTTTATTTTTCATGACAGACCAGGGCAGCGATATTCTCTCTCCACAGCACAGGTACTGCCTGGGCAGTAGCAGGGCAAGGTTCCCTGAAGCACAGGAAAGCTCCGTCACATACACTGCTCCTTCCTGATGCTCCTGGCATGCTAGCAGTCCTACAGGCTGACTTATAAGCACAGACCTTGCTAGGACACTCATCGCTGTACTGTCTGAGCACCTGACTGAATATAGCCTCACAACCCTGCCTGACAAAAAGGGCTGCATTACCTCTGTGCTACAGATGGGGGCACTGAGGCACGGAGCTTAAGTGACTTGGCCAAGGTCACACAGAAAATCTGTGGCACAGCCAGCAATAGAAGCCAGGTCTCCCACTCCCCAGTCTTCACCACGATATCGGTCTCTGCTCTGTGACTGGATCTCACAGCTTTGGCTTTTGCACAATGAATTACTTTAACATTTTTAAAACAGAGAATTTTAAGTTGATTAAAATAAGAGCCAGGTTAATGTGGCTAAAACATTTGCCAGCATCAGTTCAGGAACCTTCTTTCTGTCCTGATCTGTCCCACGGCTCCAGTCCAGCTACTGTTCAGGAAACCATCAGTTTTATTTTTTTTACCTAGTCCTTGTGGGAAAACAGCTGGTGTAATTTTTTAATCTGTGGCTAAAACCAAGACTAACGTTATTATTTTACCAATCATTTAAGGGGTGGAAAAAAATAAGAGCAATCCCAAATTTCCTCCTTCAGGTGCTGAGACAATAAAAAAGGATATTTGTGATTGGTGCATAAAGGTCAATCAGACTAAAAAATGTCCAGCCACAAGAGTAATATTCTGTAAATGAATTAGACGCAGGAGACACATCCAACGGAGTGAAATGAATTCAAATGCCAATGAGCAGTGAGAGGGTAGCGGCAGAAATGACTATTCCATTCTCACCTCTATGTATGGGCTGGTATTTTCCAATACAGCAACCTGAGGCTAGGTGGCGAAATGTATATCAAGGCGCATCTGCAGTGACTGATTTTCAGAGATGCCGAGCATTCACACCTCTAGCCCAACATTGTCAAAAGCAGACACTGAAGGTGGTTGCCTCCATTTTTAGGAGCCTGGTGTGAGGCACGTTTGCCTGCAGGCCACATGGCACTGTGGGTTCTTGGCAGTTCTGAAAATCAAGCCACTTGAATTCCGATGTCCCAAGGCTGTGACCCTGTGCGTAATTAATTTCACACGCATGACCCGTGTGTAGATCCACCGACTCTGAGGGCACCGCTCCCGGGTAGAATCAAGCAGAGGCATCATCCTTGCAGGGCTGGGGCCCAAGTGTGAAGACTTTGGCCTTGGTAGGATGCAGTGCTTAATTTGTGCCAGGGCTAAGCCCTGGGACCTCTGGGCTTGGCTGTTCATAGCCCCGACCCCTCTGGGCTTGCCGTGTCAGCTATGAAAGTAAAAATATTGCTTGAGCCCCGGCATGTTTTTCATTACAAATTAAGCATAGTTAGTTAGTTACAGCCCAAGAGCCAGGGCTTACGGTCTCTCCATGCTTATGTCAGAGCCCAGCCCAGCTGGGCCAGGGCCCCCTTCTCCATGGAACGCACTCTGTAACACCCTGGTCATTTCCCTCCCCTCAGCTGTCAGTCACAGTCACAATGCTCATTCTCATGGGAGCAAGTGGCCATCGCATTTCTCCCATATCTCAAGCCCATCACTTGCCCCAGCGTACAGGCTGGGCATTGCCCCCAGCAGACCCATTCCCCACAGCATGCATTGCTGTGGCTGCAGCAGCCTGACAGCTGTGCTCTAGGTGTGTCAATGAAAGGACTGGCTTGACACATCGGAGTTACCCACGAGGCCAAACAAAAGCACCCACTGCATCTCCCGGGCAACATGTCAGCACGGTGATGTTGCCCATTTGAGGGCCTCCTCTCCCACTTGCTGATGGTGCTGCTCTGGGGCGGAGGATTCCAGTCCGGAATCCTCCCCGGCAGCTAATGTCAAGTTAACTGTCCCTTTGTTTTGTTTCAAGCTGTGGCTTATTGTCTTGCCATCCTTTCCCTGCTGGACAGCCCCCCTCCTTCCCGTCCATCACTGCCTCTTTGAGATCTACAGGCAGCTAGCACATCACTCCTTTGTCTTCTCCCCTGTCAGTCAGTCGCACTAACTGACCTCTCCTCGTAAGCCAAAGACCTCCTGATTCTTTCATTATTCTCGTCACCACGCTCTGAATTCTCAGCATTTTATTGAGAGCCTTTTAATCAATCGTCCCCCACTCTCTTTACATCTCCCTTCAAAACCTTCCCATTTGCCCCAGCATGCCATAGACCCTGTGACGTGTTTTATGACAGCGGGTGAGAGGGCTTTTATAAATGCACAGGAAGGCTGCAGCTCACTCCCCTAGGAAGTGTTGTGGCTTTTCACAGCACAGCAAAAAACAACCTTGGAGACAAAAGACCCATTCTGTTTTTTGGCCAAAAGCAACCCGTTCTGCCATGCACTCACAACACTCACGACTGGGAGTTCAGCCTGACAGGAGTGGTGCCAAATGGTCAAAGGGTCTCTGCTCCTTCAACCTTGTCTGGCCCTTGCCGTGCAGACATCTCCCAGCTGCTAGCCAGCGGGGCTGTGGCTGGTATGGAGAAGGAAAGTCTAGAATGTTTATGCATTTCCCATAAGTAACAGGCAGCAGCAGTCTTGATAAACTATTGAACCATGCATATTTTGCCTGCATTTTGGGGGACATTTCTGATGTCTGAGCTGGTGTTTTCTATTGCTGTAAGAAAAACGATCACTATTCAACAACCAAATTTTGTTTCAGTGCAGATGACTGGGAGGGTCTAGTGCTCAGAGAAAGTCCCTGCTCTGATATTGACTTGCAGCGTGCTGTTGGGCAAGTCACTTCACCAGCTTGTGCTTCTGTTCCCCATCTGGGAAAAGGACATAAAAACACCGCCAAGCATGCAGGTAACGTTGGTAATGCTCTCTGGGGTCCAGGGATGACAAGCAGCATTATATAAGTGAAGAGTATTGTGCATATTGTTTTTGCTAAGTTCTTGAGCCCTTCGGATGCCATTTGAAACATATAGAGGGTCTTTTCATTTATCATGTTAGAGGCAAGTGCCGGCCAATGATAGTTTGTGAAACTACCTTTCCTCATGTGCAGGATATAACATCAGCTTTCTAAGAGCACTTTTCTGGTGTCCCTGATATCTTACCCTGCAGAAATTGCACAAGATTCAGAACAGGCAAAATAACTGAGGCAAGCTCAACACTGGAAATCAGCAGCAGAGGGGAGTATTCAAGGTAGATCCTGCCTGATGTAGCGTGATAGGTCTGGATGCTGAATCGGCCTTTACACACCATTTAACATAATTTTACAACATGAACTCTTCACAGTTGTTTGCTCTTCTCTCCATGAATCTGTTAACAGTATTTGCGATATAATGAAAGAAATGAATTGTTTGGTCTGCAGACGGCAGAAATAGTCTCTAACTAAACTGCCATCATTCTTACTGTGTGTATGTAGTTTGAGCAAAATCTGTGCAGTCTGCAATGCCACAGTAAGGTTAGAGGTGTGTCCAGTGCCACTGTCATGGTTCTGTCACTGCGCCGGCCTGTCTTGTCCGTAGGCACAAAGCTTGCATAGCCAACTGCAGGACCTGCGCTCAGAACATTCTCCAGAAACACAGGTTCCAGCCAAAGCAGTTAAAAGGGTCTCACTTCACTCGCTTTAGGGTACCGCATTGGTGGGTGCGCTACCAGAATAGAATAACATTAAATAGAGCAGGACTTAAGGCTAGATAGCTGTAGTGTATTCTACACAGGGCTGCACCCTGAGACCATCTGGAAGCTGAAGTTGGTACAGGGCTCACTTACTAACCTATAAGTCACATCATGAAAATGTTGCACTGGCCTCCAGAAATCTGCACTGAGAACAGGCTCCCGGGTGGAGCTGAAGGTGCTGCATTTAATCTGTAGAGCTATAATGGCTTGGGACACTGTTACCTGATGGGCTGCGCCTCTTTCTCACCCTGTGAGATTATGGCCATAGCCATTAGTGGAGTGGCACAAGATGATAATTCTGTTTAAAAGAGAGGTAGCTGCTGGCAGGGAATGCTCTATGAGGGGCCCTTCCCTTGAGAAGTCACCCCTTCCCTGGGATCACCAGAGCCCAGATTTCCTATTCTTTTGTGATCCTGCCAGGCATCTGGGGAGGGGTGGCTATGAGCAGTAAGACATGGGGTTACTGTGTTTGTGATGAAGATAGAGGGTGAGTAGTGCTGGGACATTGCATTGACAGCCACTAGGGATTTGGTTCACATGTATTGATCTCAACAGATATAACCCCCGTGGCTCCGTGGCTAGAGGCAGACTCAATGAGTGTGGTGTATCAGAAAGGATTGGTACATGTGTGTGTCTCTCTCTGGATCTCTGGGAGTTTTAGAGTGTGGCCTCTGGATACAAACAGCGTATGTCTAAGTCCAGGTCTACACTAGAAACTTTGCTGGCATAGTAATATTGGCAAGGAGTGTGATTTTATGACATTTCCACAGCAGGAAAAGCCTTCGTGTAGAAGCAGTTTATACCAGCGTAAATGTGCTTTTGATGGTATCGCTTATTTTGTACAGGGAACCTATATAAACTATACTGGCAAAGTCACTTTTTTTTTTTTTTGCCAATTTAGCTTAGTTTAAGCTGAATCTACACTAGGAGGGTTTGCTGGTATAGCTGCACCTTCAAGCCTTTCCTAGCATGGACCTGGCTAGGGTCAGATTTCGCATTCCTGTGTGTTTGTGGTTTAGAGAATGATGGTGGAAAGAAGGGAAACCGAAGGCCAAATCTACTCCAGACAAGCAGCCACAGCGTAATGCTGACCTTGGTAACTGGCTTCAGAAGCCAGCCCTGTCTGTGTACCAACATTCCAAATGCTATTCAAAGAATTAAAAGGAAGAAGTGTCCTTTTTCATTAGTAGGAGGAACTGTTAAAAAAAAAAAAAGAGGGTGAAAGTTAAAATTTAATTGGCTTATGCTCGGCACAAATTCCCATAATGGCTACATGTGAGTAATATACAGAAGCATTTTTATAGGCTTAAATGTGAGACCAAAATACTGCCACTTATTTTCAGGCAATCAATTGCATGCTATATTTTCTCACAATTGATTTGGAGTGTATATCCGTGTGTTTATACGTTATGCACTAGTGCAACCATACCAGCACAGAGCTCCCAGTAGCATGGAGTTGCTTTCATGAACACAGTGTATTGCAATACATTTTTTAAAAATTGCACATAATAAGTTAATTGCCTATTCTGCAAAAATAGGACTACACGATAAATGTAGCAAGCACGTTACAAGGAGGAACACAGAATCGTTCATTACATGACAGAACAGTGAGATGGTGACAAGAAATGAGTCTTGATGCACTCAGAGCCAGAGTTGGGTGAAATTCAGTGATTTTGAGGTGCAAGGGGCTTGTGAACTTTGGTGTTTTGGTCTATGGAGATCCACCCTCCCTAATTCTCTTCCAAAGTTTTCCTTTGCGTTTCAAGCTCAAAAGAACTTAGCAGCTTTGGCTGAATTTTTCTTAGCTTTTAAGTTTTACTGCAAAACTACAAGACACCATTCAGATTCACTTGGTTTCCATCCCCATAAATACAAAATCTAGGTTTACTCTGAACTCAGCCCAGGACATTTTATAAAGGAGATCCAGGATTTAATCAAACCAGGAGAGTTCCACCAGATTTTGTGTTTCATCACAAATGCTGTGCATGGCTCCAGCCATTAACTCTAGTCATGAGAGCAATAGAAAGCCTCCTCCAGACACTGGAGTAGATATTTTTGCTCTACAGAGGGAGAAAATACAGTCGTCAGTAAGCTTGTGAAACCCAGGATGCTGGTAAATTGCCTACCCCCCATTAACTTCCAGGGGAACAGGGAAATCATAGGCATGGATTTTTGAAAGCTGAGATGACTAAAGAGGGAAGCCTAATCCACTGCTATCAGAGCTCCTGTCACTTGCCATCCTTGTTACAATTTTCTTTGTTGGAAGAATGAGACAGCAGCTTCATTTGAATATGCCTGGCCAGGCTATCCACTATTTATAGACTTAGCAACACCTGTTTTAGTGCTCTCCATGTTTATATTGGAATGAGCTTCCCTGTTCAGCCCTTCCTCAAAGGGCCCTGAGGCTGTAAACCAGTGAGTCAGCAGCTCAGTTCCTCTGACCTTTCACAGAATATCAGGCAGTCGGATTTTGGAGTCTGAGATCAAACGCTGATGACAGAGATTCTGATGAGCAGTAGAAAACTGTTAATCAGAAATCTGCTCTCTGCGTAATGATCTACCTGGCAATGGGAACGTCTACATTGTAAACCAACCTTATGAGCTTGAAAGTGTCATGTGGTGGTAGGCCATCCGGTGTGAATGTAATTCCGGTCATCTACAGAAAGATCAAGGAACAGCTGCGGAACAGCGGACCTGTCTGTCTGAGGGTGGCATAGCCGTGTTGAGGGATGTGGCAGGCGCAGTATCTGCAAGTATCACAAATATGCTCAGGGGTAACCTGAATAGAGGGCAGTAGCTCATCCCCAGGAGAGGCCAGAGGTGTGTGGGACATGGGGCTTTGTGGGAATCAAGGTATAGTATTAGCTTTAGTATGTTTTGCTGGATGGCTTGCTGGGGAGGTCGGCTACTTCTGGCTTTGTTCTTGATAGAGCATGTAGCCAAAGTGGTTGCCTAAAGTGAGGGACCTGGTTTTCAACTGACCTTCAGCTGACATTGAGGTCTTGTCTCAGAAAATCGGATCACAACTTTATTTAAAAGTGCAAACCTCTGGTATTAGGTGCCTCAGCTCCCAGGAGTGATACTTTGGTCTGTGTTCCTACTCGTTTCTCAGGGCGCCTAGAGCATCTGGATGGGTTCTCTGTCCTTGACGTGTTTAAAAACAGACAAATGGGGGGAAAATGACCCAGCTTATTTCGTACCTAACGATGAGGCAAACCATCAGCACGACTGCTTGGGACTGGAGTATGGAAGCCTCAGTTGCTTTCAGCACCATGGATGGAGCACAAGGGACTCAGAGGGTGTGTCTACACTGCGATTAAGCACCTGTGGCTGGCCTGGGGCAGCTGGCTCAGGCTGCGGGGCTGTCAAATTGCTGTGTAGATGTTTAGGCTCAAGCCTGATGGGGGGAAGGTCCCAGAGCCCAGGCTCCAGCCTGAGCCTGAACGTGTACACAGCCGTTTGACAGCCCTGCAGCCCCAGCCCGAGCAAGTTGACATGGGTCAGCTGGGAGAGTTTAACGGCCGTGTAGGCACACTCAGCTTGAGCTGGTCAGCACGGGGAGTACACAGGGCAGGTATTTTGGCCACTTGCTGGAGTGCTCTCTCCCCTGCTCCTACAGTCCCTGTCTAACCTGGACTCGGCTGCTCACTGTACGCTTGTTTTTTCCTGACAGAAATTCTGGGGAGTTTCAAAATGAAGTTAGGCACTTGAAATTATTTGCCTGATTTCCTATGTCTGCACAGTGCGACATTCTCACAAATACCGCCAGGCGATGAGACACAACCTTATTTATATTCAGCCAGTTGCCCATTATAGCAGCCTGCTAGTTCCCCACCTAGAGTGCCTTTATCCACAAGGCCCTATGCTAGGGATTGTCACCTTGTTTGTACTGTGGCATAAAGGATCAACAGACTAGCGTTAACTCTCTCTCAAATACCCTTGCGAAATCCAGGGCATGTGCTGTCCGGCAAGACAGTGATGGCCAATGCACCCTGTGCCTCCTGTCCCTCATTACTGTGTGTCCCAACAGCACGTTAAATACGCTTCCTGATGCACTTCATCATCACGCTGCAAAAAGACATTTTCCCAGTTTTCCCCTGACAGTCTTGGTTCTGGTGACATTTATTCTCTACTGAGAGAGACAGACTTTGGTGTCCCCATCATACTGCCAGGGTCACAAACTATCCCTTTTCCCATCCGGGGTGCCCGCCATCGGTAGCTTGCAATGCCCAGCACATGTCAGTCTGCTCCTTGTAAAAAGGGCTCCCTCCCCCGGCTAAGCAAAATGAGAGGTGTCTCCCATAGCCACTGAGGAGATGATGTCAGGGAGTGAGCTGTGCAATGTCAACTAATGCCCACAATTCAAGCCCCACATACTAGGAAGAAACTCACTTTCCCCTCCCCAAATAAAGACCTGCTCCTACAACCAACTCAAAATGGGGAAACATGAGTAAAACACAATTAAAAATATTCCAGCTTTGTTTTTACTCCTGGTGACTTGTCAGCTTAGCAAACAAAGGCACTTATAAACATTAATCATTTGGGCTCAATTTATGCTGGCTGACTCATTTAACTCCTCAGAAGGCAGGCCTGTGCTACTTTCATGGTGTGTTTAACTTCGCAAATAATTTATCAAACACAACACCCAATTAAATTGCCCTTCTGTATCCATTAACTATTATATTGATCTTCTTTTTTTGCTACCTTCACCACTGGCTGTGATCCCTGGTTTGTTTAATACCATAAATATTATTGCTCCTCTCCCTGAAATCCTTCTGATGACTCTTGGCCTATGGCGAGTGCCACTTTGCTTCCTCCAGCCTACTTGATTCCAGCTATGAAGTACATTTCTCCCCCTCTGTCTCTTCCCTGATCTGAATTGGTGACAATTCTGCAGCATACACAATAGAAAGGAGAAAAGGACTCACAAAAAAGTGGGGTGACTTGACAGCAATTAAACACAAGCATCTATTATGTATTACAAGCATCTATTTCACATGCACCTTTAATGCTCCCATCTCTGAGGAATCTGGGGGTAGAGAAAAGTGCCTATTTGCTACTTCTACGAGTGATGAGGAGGGTGAATGCTACGTCAAGCGCATCAAAATACTTCAGTGATGAGCACCTTATAACTGCATGTAATAACAATGGAATTATCACTAGACACCTATGGGCCTCAAAGCATTTGCAAACATTTTCAAGCTTCACAACATCCCTGTGAGGTGGGTAAATAACATTAATACCTGTTATTTTACTGCTGGGGAAGTGAGTCAAAGAGAAATTAAGTGACTTGCCCTAGGTGGCACAATGAGATAGAGGTAGATCTTAGAACACAGATGTCCTAGGTCCCAGTCTCCTGCTCTAATCACCAGAAAACACCACTTCCCTTATCATGCTTTGCAGCCAAATACCACTCTGATTGACTTCACCTCCATGTTCCTGCCCTGCACCTGATCTCTCACAGTCCTCCTGAATCAACTGGTGCCCTCTGTCTTGAAAGTCTGTTTTCTAATGTGCCAAGGACTGAGCTGTGAATTTGGCCTCTCCCAGCATCGTTGGAGGCAGAGATCCACTGAATCAATCCTCGAGACTAAGAAATGCTTCCCCAGATTCATTATGACCCTGAGCCCTCTGACTTCACCCCTTGCAGAAAGGCTTAGAGTGGAGGAGGCTTGTTACATGGATAGGTGTGGGGGGCAGGGGTTTGTAATGCTGTGGGATTTTTGTGGCTTCTTGAAAACAACATATTCAAGGAGAAAGCATGTATTGCACCAAAGCAGTGAACAGGCTGAGAATCCTGGGTCAATAGCAGAAATAATTAGAGTTATTCCAAATCGTCCCCTGAATCATTTTCAGAAGGCCCTTTTCGTTTGATCACAGCTAAATGGAGGAAAGCTTTTTCTTTATTTTTTTATAAAAGTCACACGCACACAAGAGAAAGCCCCTGACTTTTTGCAAGAAAATTTTTTTTTCTATTAAGCCCCTGCTCAGATCTGATATTCTGAGGGTTACAGCATCTGCCCTTGCCCCGACTGGGATTGCTCAACTCCCAGTGGAATTCATGCTCCTCCAAAACTCCCAGCCACAGCTCCTCAGACATACTCCCCCTGCATGGGTAACTCAGCCAGCACAGCACTAGTGTGACCACATTCTCAGGAATGGGGGGGCGGCAGGGATAGCTCAGTGGTTTGAGCATTGGCCTGCTAAACCCAGGGTTGTGAGTTCAATCTTTGAGGGGGCCATTTAAGGATCTGGGGCAAGAATTGGGGATTGGTCCTGCTTTGAGCAGGGGGTTGGACTAGATGACCTCCTGAGGTTCCTTCCAACCCTGATATTCTATGATTCTAAGTGTTTAGCACTTTACTGGGGACCCGAGAAACCTACAAAACCCAAACCAAAGGGCATCACACCTAAGTGTGCTCTGATTATTTGGAACGATTACTGTTCAAGTTTAGTTACTGACGACGACACGTGGTAGCATACTTGGAAACAAGCGCTGACTGACTTTGTAAAACCCTCGCAATAGGAGGCCTTGTGATAGCATGTGCTATTAGAAGTTTGCTGGGAGCTGGGGAGAGACGCTGCGCCCACCCCCGCAGGTCTGTGCAGGAAGTGGGAAAGCAGTGATTGTTTTGATTCCTAACTGAGCAGATTAAGAATCTTTATTCGGAGGGTGGGGGAGAATCAAGTAAATGACTCTTCTGCCAAATGATCCCCAGGAGAGGGACTTTGGGGCTAACTATGCAGGCAGGGAATGCAACAGGCAAAGCAAACCTGCATTCAGCCGGCATTCCCAGCTTCCTCTCCTGGTAAATAATACAAAGTGACTAATGGAATCAAGAGAGCCGACGCGCGGGGAAGAAGAGGAAACCTGACATGGCTTGTCACTGAATATTCATCACCATGTCAGAACAAGAAGTGGCAGCGGTAGGTAGAGGGGCCCCATCCCAGGCAGTGCGGGGGTCAGGGTTTACAGAGGGCTGGATACCATTGATACCACTACCAGCACAGATAGCGAGGTGGTTTCAGATAAGGTGAGGGCAGCAAATCTCACGTTGCAGGGTGTAAACTGATCACTGTGCGGGGTTAGGAAGACCTTCCTAATCTCTCTTTCCTCCTCCGCCCGCCTGCCCGCCCCCCCATCTCTAGCTGCATTGCAAAGGAGAGAGCGTGTTCTTCCTGAAACATCGGACATTGGCCGCTACTGGTGACCAATGTTAAGAGCTGCCCGGGGAAGCCATTCACAGTGCATTACAATAGACAGTGTTACTGGCCCTACAAAACCCAGGAATTATGTTACATCTTCCTGGGTGCCACTGAGTCGCACCCTACCTATTAACTATTTACATACACTAAGAACCGTCCACTTTAAACAGAGAGCACCCCTCAGTCTTACCTATAGCAAGACTGGCCCTCTGCTATAACAGAGCTCTCTGTATCACCGGACATTATACCCTGCTGATCCTATCTGATCGGACAGAAGGTGGGACACCCGTGCTGATGGGCCACTCATCTTTATAGCAGGAGGGCTTCAAACCATTTCAAGCTGCGAGGGACTCCACTGTTTGCATGCGCTCTGGAGGGAAAAATTTCCAGGGGGAAGTCAGCTCAAAATCACAAAGTTTTTGGTTTTGGGTTGAAAGATTCAGCTCCCTGCTTTGTGTGGCTTATGGCCAATAGCATAAATCAACCTTGCTTCACTGTAAGCCAGGCTGTGTTTCGTGGACTTCAATAAACTCAGCCTTGAGTTTCAGAACTGTAGCAAATCCTCAAAGGAGGCACCTTCCACCTCCTCTAGGGTCTCACTATCAGAATTTTGCCCAGGACCACGGTTCAGGTAAACGAGCTGCACCCAGAGGAAGACTGTGGCAAGGGATCTAAGCTCAGTCACTCCGTTTGGCACAGTAGAATGGGTTTCCTTAGTCCTTGGTAGTCAGGATAAGCCCTAAGAACAAGGGTGACAACAGGAGACATTTTAGGTTGGTTCTTGGTAAAGGTGTTGTGGATGTATCACAAGTGCTGGATTTGTGCAGTGTGACTTGTGACTTCAGTCACATGGTATTGTTTCTGTCCCGGATTGGAGGGGTGAAACTTTTAAAAAACGCTTATGGCATGAAGATGCATGAGGTCTCTGCACATCCTTGTGAACTAAAAATTACCAAGAGGAAAGTTAAAAGAGAACAAATAAAAGGGCTGTGGACACCGCGGAAGCAAATATCCGTTTTTCATTGAATGAATGTTCAACAAACCCTTCTGTGTTGTATTTGCCTGACTCTAATCATGAGAGCACTGCCCAAAACTGTGAACTTACTGTGGCTGGGAATCTGCCATATTGAGAGAAATTTCACAATAAAATTATGGTTTTCTGGGTACGGAAAGTGCCTTTCATTTTCACAACAAATCTGAGGTACGGCTAAAAAGGGACCTACATTTTTCACCAGCCCATCACATTGCTGCTGGTACTGTTCTTGAGTGAAGCTCTAGTTGATAAAGCAGATAAAGATGGTCAAATGCCATCAGTTGGCATAAAGATGGTCAGATGGTTTAACTGACCCAATGGCAAAGGCTAACCAGACTAGACGGGGGCATATACACAGATTAGGGCAGTTCTCATAGCATAGGCTACAGTGAAAAGTGTTACAGAAAGACTTATGTGTGAGAGGCCATGCTACTGTGATTAATCATTTCTAAACTTATTTACTTAATTAAATTGGAGTGGTGCCATTGCAGTGTCTGCAGCACATGAAATGAAAGTCACGTGTAATGAAAAAAAGAGTAATAAATGTTAGCAGCACAGGACAGGGCGATCTTCAATTTGGTGAACATATACAGTGCGTGAGAGGTTGTGCTAGGGTGGCGTTGCCAGACTGGCGACGTTGTTCCGGTAATACTGGAATGAAAGGGGTCTGGGACATGTAGTCAGAGGCCAAAGGGGTCCTTGGGGAATGATGGTTGGGAACCTCAGTTCTAGAAAGATGAGGGTGCTTCACAGCCATTCAAAACAAAACCCGGGCACAGGGAGCTTACTGATCAGGGTCCATCTAGGCTCAGTTCCAATAATGGACAAGGAGTAGCACTGGGACATTATGGGCAGCCCTACCCTGATTTAACCCAGTGGAATTCTGAACCCCCGTTGCCTTTAGTGGAGTCACTCCAGATTCACACCGGTGTATGTGATGGCAGGGTGTGCTTGCAGAGAGCTGCGATGGGTGGATTTTTATAAATGATTTGGAGGTGGAGAGGGAGGGTGCCTGACAAAGACCGACAGAGAGACAGAGTGCAGGGTGGCCTGGATGAAGGTCTACGGCCCAGAGAGCGCAAAGTAGGTTGGAGAGAAGAGGAGCTTAGGGGGAGGAAGGGACTCAAGGCCAGAGACGCAGGGAGCGCTGAAGGGGAGCAGCCAGACGGAGACACTTGAACGGAACACGGGAGAAGAGAAGAGGACCGCAAAGGGCTCTCGGAAGTGGGAGACAAGGCTCTGTACCGTCTGTCACCAGTCACCATGGGGCAGACACAGTGAGGATGGCCTTTCTAAAAGTGCCCACTCACTGCTGGCCTAAAGCTGCCCTCCCCAGGTCAATGGGCATTTCCCCATTGATTTCAGTGGGAACGTCTGTGAGTGTTCTGAAGGCTGAACCAGCAGGAGAGGAAAGCAATTTCAGTGGCAGGGATTTTCATGGATTAAGGTTCCTGGATTCAGCCAGAGCCTGGGATCCGGCCCACTGACTTTTGGGGTTCAAGTCGGGGAGGCCCAGTCATCAGAACATAACTTTTTGGTTGGTGAATAATAGAAACTCTTGGTTCATTCAGAGTCCGTTATCTCCCCAGACTGGAGCTAGGAAGACTTGGTGGGCGTGCATGCCTGTTCCCACATACAAAAGTGAAGAATGCAAATTAAAGGTCAAGAAGCTACCCTCCCCGACGTGACATGCCATGATATGACTTGACAACCTACCAGGTGCCTTTGTGTGATGGGAAGTGGCAGAAATTACAAACTCCAAGGAACATTTATGGGCCAATGTGACACCAGCTGCCAATCTGGGTAACACAAGGGGCCTCTCCAAATTTCTGGATGGAGAAGAAAGCAGCGGACCCCTGCACAAGTCAGAGTGTTTGGATGAAGCAGTTGTCTGTGCATGAGCCCATGCGCCAAAAAGAAACAAGCCAGAGCCCCAGGATTTCATGTACATTGCTCATTTCTTCTCTTTACGGTTCCCAAAACCATGGCTTCAAGACCCCAAAGAAGGGGGAAAAGGTTAGTGTTTAGTATCGCTAGGTGGAGAAAGGGAATTCAGTTTCACTGGGGGTTTCAATATTTTGAAATCCGGTTTTATTCTGATTAGGAATGAGACCCCCAAATGTCAAAATTCTTCCTGGAAGGGAATGGAGCCTTGGCCCTGGTGAAGTCTGCCTAATGGGCTGCTAGCGAGTCATGGACTCTGCACACCCAGGTTCCCCAGCACCCTGCAGGTGGGCTGCCAAGGAGCCAGGTGGGCAAGCTGGCAGGAAGCCAGGCATGTTTTGCAACCTACCTGAGTTTCACTGGAACTTCAGCAAAATCAAATCCTCTCCCCGGAGTGTTTCATTCTCATGGAGCTGGCAAATTCTGACTAAGCAATGCCTCCTCTGAATATTTGTGACCAGCTCTTTTGTTTAGGGATGAGTACATGACAGCTCTGATTGTCACTAACATGCTAATGCTAATCAGAAAGAATAGAGGCCAGTTACAAACCACTACTGAGCCCGTCTGCAGAACACAGCTCAGCTAGGGGATGTCAGATTGGTCCAGTGACCAACTCACAGGCATCTGTGCACATGATTCTTTATGTCGGGAACTTTGGATTTCATGTGCCCTGGTCTGAGAGACAAGGTTATGGGAGAAGAGAGGCTGGAAAAGTCAAACCTCTTTAGCGTCCAACTTATCTGAATATGCCTTCAAAATTCTGACCATTTCCTGCAACTGTCTGGGCTGGAGCTGATCTGCATTGGCTCCAGGTGAGGTGGCAGACAGACAGCTCACAAGAGGAACTGGGATGTACTGAAGCCCGTGTTGAAATGGCAAGCTATCATTTTAACTGCACAAAGGACAGGTCAGAGCCCAGCTTCCATTGAAAGTCAAATTCTTATTGGTGATTTGCCAATCTCCCCTTTTGCCTTGGGTGGCTGACTCCCCAGCCACCAGGACCACGCAGATGCACATTCTTCAGTGTCACACGGATGAAGCCGTAAGCAGCGTCCTAGAATTATATTCCAAGCACATCGCTAACTGATAACTACTGCAGTACTATAATTCCATAATCACTTTTAGAGAAACTAGTTCCTGCTTTCTCATTTCAAATGTCACAGCTTGTGTTCGCTCTTTTATGCTTTGTACTTTCAATGAACTTCTTCTTTCCAGGACCCATTAGCTGGTTTAAAACTTTATAACAATCATTAGGGAGTTGTTCATTGCTAATTGTGCAGTCAGTAATATGCCTGCCAACTTCCAGCTGTACTTCCTCCTTTTCCTCTGCTCATTAAGGCATATTTCTCCTGTTCTGACAGCCTGTCCTCTCCACAGAGTGGTACAGACATACCAACAGAGGTCAGGGGGCTGCATTAGTCAGGCAGAGGCGCAGATTTGGGCTGCTGCTCTGTGCAAGGGGGGTCAGCTGCTCAGCCTCAAGAAGGAAACTGAGTTCTGGAAAATCCCTTCACCTACATTGATGGGCTGTTGGACATGAGGCTGGCATCTGATGTTCAGACCTTTATAATGCACAGCTCCCAGCATGGCCCCGGGGAGAGAAGACCCGTTTTTACAACGGGGGGCTAGCTCAGGGTACAGTTACTCCAAGGTACAGAATGCATGTGCTAGTTAGGTCACCTATCAATAACAACAAATCCAGGACAATGATAAATAATACACTTTGCTGTTTTTAGCACTTTCCCTCCATGGATCTGAAAGGAAGGCAAGTCTCATTATCCCCAGCTGAGCCAAGTCAGGCACCGAGATATTAAGTGACTTGAGTAAGGTGATGCAGCAAGTAACTGGCAGAGGTGGGAACTCGAACCCAGGTCATTTGAGCCTCAGTCCCAAGCAGTAACTGATAGTCCACACTGCCTTTCAGGCTGACTACTGCATAGCTCAGTCTTTGAAACAGGACTACTACCCACACATCTTGGTGTGGTCAAGCCACAACAGTGGTGGCTGGTAGAGACCTCAAGCAGGTGGAAAAAGGAACTGGACGGGCAGGAGTGCACAGTGCAGGGGTGGTGTCTAGTAAGATCAGTAGCAGCGTCAGCATGTGCAGGCAGCTCCCTGTGTTGTTTAACAAGATGTGCTAATGGCGGGAGAGAAAAGAGTGTTCAGAAATGGTCAGAAAGCTGCTGGTCATGTCCCAAAGTCAGCGCCGGATCCCTCTCGAAAGGGCTGAAAAAGGGACATTCCATAAAGAAAAGCATCTTTTTACAATGAAAAGTGTAAGCCAACTGCATAATGACTGGAGGCGGATGAGATGCTTAATCCTCCCAAGCAAGAGGGAAGATCACTGTTAATCCACACTTAGCCTCAGTAAGAGCACACAGGAGAGAGGGCAGAGGGCATGTGAAGAGAGCAATTCCACCCTTTCCCTCTGAAAAGGGATTAAGACATCCTGCCGTACTGACTGTGAGCATCACTTCCCCTCCTGGAGGTGGGCTGGGAAACCCATTGGGGTTTCAGAGTAGCAGCCGTGTTAGTCTGTATTCGCAAAAAGAAAAGGAGTACTTGTGGCACCTTAGAGACTAACCAATTTATTTGAGCATAAGCTTTCGTGAGCTACAGCTCACTTCATCGGATCCACTGAATGCATTCGATGAAGTGAGCTGTAGCTCACGAAAGCTTATGCTCAGATAAATTGATTAGTCTCTAAGGTGCCACAAGTCCTCCTTTTCTTTTTCCTTTGGGGTTTATAGCTCTTGGGCTTGCAGTGCCAAGTGCATCCTCAATGCTGGGAGGGCCTAGGTTTGAGGCGTGGGCTCATGCCAGCTGTGGCTGCTGTAGGAGCCTGGCATCAGACCTGCCCTCCTGCTCTTGCTGTAATTTCATTTTTCACTAGGTATTTTGGCTCTGGACAGTGTTTGTGGATCCAAAGAAACGCAGTAACTGGCCTTGCTCCACAGGGAAACTGACACATCACACGACATCCAGCATGCTATCTGGCCTCTGGCATTGCCAGATGCCCGTGGAAAACCAAACTAGCCCCAGCCCTGGAGCCCATGAGCACCTCCTCACAGAGCGTATGCAAATTAGTCAGCAGATGTAGGAAACTGCACTTCCTATTCCTGGCGAGACACAGGTGGGTGAGGTAATGTCAAGAAATCCAAACCACATTCCTAGTCCTGGTCATTAATTGCTACGAGCTGTCTGCTTAAGGCCTAGTGCAATGCATGGAATATTTAATTGTGTTTCCACGATTGTTCAGGACAGCAAAATGCTTTCAAACAACCAGCAGCAGGCTACATGTTGAGCAACAAATACTTTCAGCCACTAGATGTCAGGGTGATGTGGCTGCATTGAGCTCTGATGGAGCTGGGAGGTCCACGTTCCTGGGGAAGGAACTGCTTGCTCGGGGTAGTGGGCAGACACTGTGCTCCATCTGCCCAGAGGGCAGGGCATCCTGGTGCGTCACCTGCACATCAGTAGGTCCCATCGGCAGATTGTTAACCACGTACAGTGCACCCATCGTGCCGCTGGGCCTGTCGCAGAGAGTAAATGGGATCTATTGCCAACAGCAGGTACAGAATCAGAGCCAGCCAGGCTCTGCCATCTCACCGCCATGGACATGTCCCCTGTGGCTGCAGGCCCAAAGCAAGGGAGAGCCAGAGCCAACAGCCAGCCCCACGCTGGGGCTCTGGCTGGCTCCCAAGGTTCCAGGGCTGAGGGTGCCCCACCGATGGCCCACGTGCCCACCTCTCCATCTCCTCTCCAGAGCCGGGCTGTCATCATGCACCCGAGACCCAGCTAGCTGAATCCTTACAGAAGGCAAACAGTTCTGGGGCACCTCACTCCTTCCCCAGGGACTCTTTGCCTGCACTCAGCTCACTTCTTCCTGTCCTGAGGAACAGAGCATGCGGGTGCAAGATGCCGGATCTGGGCCTGGCACAGATATGTTAAATTAAATGCTCCTGAGGAGTCCCTTATCCTGCAGACTTTCAATCTCCTGTAAATAATCATCTGTTAATAACTCTCTTATTCCTTTGCCCTAGTTAATAAACCTCTGGAGAGTTTATTAGAGGATTGGCTACAGGCATTGTTTTTGGTGTAGGATCAAGGGGACAAATTGATCCGGGTAAGTGACTGGTCTCTTGGGACCGGAAGCAACCTGAATGTGTGTGATTTTTGGTGTAAGTGGCCATCTGTCACTAAGTCCACATCGTCTCCTGGAACATTCATTTTTCAGGCCCTGCACTGAGCTCTTCCTTTGCTTTTCTCATGTCAGTAGCAAACAGGCCTGGTCCTGAGCTTCAGTGGGGCTGATGGGAAGCTGAACATGCCCCTGCCCCTGCCGTCCCCTCAGTGGAGATGCTCACTCCCTCCGTGGGTGCAAGCAGGGAGCTGCTGGGAACTTTTGCTCTGAGTGGCTTTCATGCCTGCTACTAGAATTGGCACCAGTTTCAAACTGCAACTTGTCTGTGTTCCAGGCCCCTGCGGGTGCTAGAAATGTGTCCTCCCCATACCCGCCCAGCCCCGCCATCTCCCAGACAGAGAGAGGAAGAAGATCTTTCCCTTTTGTTTATAAGCTACTGAAACAAAAGCCCCTTCGTTCCCAACCTGGGAACGGCCGGCATTCCTTCCAGGCCTCTCCCGCAAAGCTTCCAAGGCTTCAGCCGCCCTGGGTGGAACTGCAGCAGCGATGATTCCCTGATGGCTCACAAGCCCTGCATAACATCATGTGCACGGATGAGTGCGTGGGGTCTCTTCATCACCCCTCTCAGCCTGACTGTGTGCCAGCCACAGCCGCTGGCCTCTGGGGGCTCCCCGGACTGGGAGGAGCGGAAATGTGCTGCCCTAGTCACCCCTTTGACAGTCTCTGGTGCGGGAGGCTGAGCTCCCGAAAGCATGAACTGGTGGGACCCACTGCCTGCTCTGACCCTCTACCTCTGGCAACAAACTCCAGCTACACGCTGGCTGCCCCAGGGTTTGACCTTTCAGCCTCATTTGTCCCCAGCCTTTGCTCCCTGACCAGTGGTCCTCTCCCTGCTCCACAATCCACCACACCTGCCTCAGAGTGTCAGCGAGATCTAACCTGTTACTCGAATGCCCGGGCATTCCGCACGGCCAGAAATCCCTGAGCAGAGGTGGGTTCAATGTGCTAGTTACATTTACACACTTACTTTTACTTTAAACTCAATAAATAGACACTGTGCCAGTTGCCGGGGGGGACTGACATGAGCCAGGCGGCTCACCTCCGTGAGCCGAAGTACGGTCTGAGCTTTGCCGAAGGGACAGCTTTGGAATGATGTCCTGGAAGGGGACATGCGGGTTGCAGATACGTTGTATTGAGAGAGGCTGCCTATTAATACCCCGTCTCTCCCTTAGTGCCCTGCTGCCTAGAAACAAGGAGAAGAAACAATTCGGGGAGAATGGATGGTTCACTCCCACAGCACTAGACCGCACCCTAACACCTCTGGCCCCAGTAGTTATGAGCGTCCCTTTCTTCTTCTGTGCACTCATGCTGCCACAGTATCACCTCTCCAGCTGCTTATTGGGGCTGGGCAAGTAATGCATCACAAATACGTGAGTGCATGAGTCCAGCCGTCTCCCTTTGCTGTTGCGTTGTCCCTGACCACATCACTATTTTTTCCTCATTCATTTGCTGAAGGATCTCTTTGACTGATCCTGGATCTGAGGCTGGGCCCCCAGCCATTCGCTGTGAGCAGATGAGATTAACAACAGAAGCTATTCTGGGCAAGTCTACACTAAAGCATTGGCAGAGCTGTTGCGCGTCTGGTGAAGATGTGCAATGCTGATGGGAGAGCACTCTCTCATTGATGTAATAACTCCCCCTCCGCGAAAGGCGGAAGCTATGTCGGCAGGAGAGAGCGTGGGGGTGGACAGCACTTAGGTCGATGTAACTTACATTGCTCGGGGGAGGGGGGAGGGGTTGGCTTTTTCACACCCCTGAGTGATGTAAGTTGATTTAAGCGGTAGTGTAGATCGGCCCTATGTTGGTTAATTTTGACTGGACATATAGGTTACACGTTGCTGTTTCTGTTTCCCAGCTGGACAAGTGTCAATCTCAATGTCTCGTCTCTGGCTTGAAAGCTCATGTTTATTAACACTTCACTCTTTGTGAATATTCTGCAGTATTTGCATAAAGTTTGCTGTTTCCATGATTGTTCCCTCCTGGGAGCTTGTTCCCCAGACTATTGATGGGACAGGAGCACATAGGGGTGTGAACACAGATGATGCTTAGCTCACTTAAACATGCAAATGTACAGTCAAGAGATTTTGGGTTTACCATATTTGGCCAACTCTTGTGCACCCTCCATTTCTGAAAGGCAGGGCTGTCCTCGGACCCAGCCAAGAACTTCTGGGTTCTAGTCCCTGCTCTGCTGCTGTGGGGTTGCTTTATAAAAACCTAGGGCAAAGTCTTCAAAAATGTCTTCTCATTTTGGGCACCCAACCTGAGATACTGGAGGGCTGATATTTTTCATAGGTGCTGAGCACCCACAACTCCAGCTGGAGTCAACGGGACCTGCGCGTTCTTACTGTGCCTCTGGAAATCGGGCACAAGGTGTTTCAAGTTGGACACTCAGAAATGCAGAGGCCCCAAATTAGAGGCTGCCTTTTCAAATACCTCTGTTAATCACTGTGTCCCCACTCTGTACGATGGGGACAGTCTGATTTGCTGTCCCCAGAGGATGAGGTAGAGTTTAGAGAGTGCCCTGAACAATTAATGAGCTCACAAGTATTATCTTTATTGCCAGTTTCATTAGGCTGCACGCAGGATAACGTGGCATCATTTTTAAGCCTCTCCCTTGGTACATGTTCACCCTGCAACCTTATTTGCCTCTTTTTTTTTTAGCTCCCAGCTTTATTTGTTCAAAGGAAGGTCACTGCAGAGAAACAAGCTCCAGCTGCAAAGGAAACAAAAGCTGCTGCTGCAACCCAGTGCCAACTTAAATAAGTTATAGGACCAATATCTGATTTGGTGACAAGCTGGAAGAGACCTTCAGTGTCCAGAGGATTAATGTCTAATCTCCGTCCTGTACGTATGGCAGGCAAAGAGTGCGGCAGTCAATAATGCAGTCAATTCTGCTGCTCATCCGCCGCCTTCTTCACGAGTAATTAGATTGGGAAATGATGAAGTGTGGGCTCACTGGCATTTGCATGCTGGCTGGCTAGTACTAATCAGCAGGAAAAAAATGATGCTCTTTTTAATTGGAAAGCACAATCAGATACAGCATAGGAAGAAGTAACTCCTTCCTAATGCATGGTGAGTTGATGTTAGCCAGGAGCTGGCTCTGTGCCTCCCTCTCTCACTTTGGGTCATGCCCTTTAATGCACATATTTTCACCTCTTAAAGGTGATTCATATCCCCTGGTGCCTGACTGCAGCTGGTTCCTACTTTCCATGCATTTTCTAGCAAATAGCTTGGTCTTTTCTTTCATCAGAACAACTCTTTGCACGTGATGCGGTCATTTGCATCCATCCAAAATGGGCATAAAATACCTTTTGTGTTAGCGAACAGACAGTTCTGCTTAGGTCGCATTTCACCCCCATATACAATGACAAGATGGAAGCAGAAGAGAAGCAGTCCCTCTATGTCAATATTTGCACCTCAGCTCTTCCCTTTAGAGTGGCATCCATCACTGACCATCTGGGTGAACTCTCTCACCCTGTGCAGGGAATTGGAAAAGCCTGCAAAGATTGTTTGGCTGAGTTATATGTTACTGGGGAAAGTGCAAACTAATGTGAACATCATTTCTTTGCTTTATACCTTCCAGTCAGCAGTTGTTCACCTCTGGGCTTCATATAGACATCAGCCTGGAAATTTCTGCTTCACTAAGCAAACTCACGTCCATCTAGCTTGTCAGGATAACTGAAGGAGTTAAAATGACTGAGATCAAATCAGCTGGGATCCCGCTCATTCTCTCTGTTCAGCTGCACTTTGGCTTCACCAGTCTCTCTCTGGGCTTAACATTGCATTGTTTTCTTCTCTGAGGCTTCCATCAGCGTCTCTCAGACCCCTGGCTTCACCTCATTTCTTTTTCTTCGTATCCATGGATTTCTGACAGATGCAGCTAAGCCCGTGTGTCAGAGTGTCTCACAGTCACCACAGCAGCACGGGACGGCAGCAGCATTATAGACGAACTTAGGCTTCTTCTGAGGCATGAGCCAAATGAAATAACACAAATGAAAACAAAGAAGAGGGAAGTACCAGCTCTTTTGGGTCAGAAGGGTTCTGGGTCCCATTCCTGCTCCGTACCAAAGGCAGATGACTCCTTATGGGTGAACCTGGGTTCTCAGTGAAAGTTTTTTTGGTCCCAAGGGAGTATGCATCATAGGAAATTATGGTTTTGGAGCCTCTGGGAATGGAACTGGATGAGCAGTGTGGCCTAGTACTATGTATTAAACCAGTCAACACACTGAACCGTGTGCAAAACAGCATCTGGGCTTGACCCCAGCCAATATTCCTTTTAGGTCATGGTAGTGTGGAGCAGGGATGGACCAGTTCTGTTCCCCAACACTGTAGCAGCCACCCCCATACAACCGCAAAGTCTGAGGCTCTGCTTAGTACCCCTAGATGGCTCCAGATTTATACCCCAGTTGGAAGGGTGGACACTGCAGAGGCAGGAGATGGCCAGAGAATAGAGTGCTTTATACTTCACACATCTCTAGCAAGCCATATTAGAGACTCTCAAAGTGCTTTACAAATATCCACTGAGCTTTACACATCTGATGAAGCACAGATCTGATTAACAAGGCTGGACAGTGCATTGGTGGTAGAGCAATGACTAGAGCCCAGGAGTCCAGGCTCCTCTTGTCCTCCTCTACGGCTAAGTCTACCCTACACAGCTTTTCGTGGTATGGCTGTGTCACTAGAGCCGTGCCCCTAAAACTCGTGCGGTGTAGTCGCTGTTTGTCGGCTCTCCTGCCGACAAAAAACTTCCACCCCCAACAAGCGGCGTCCGCTCTCCTGCTGACAACGAGCTGTTCACACTGGCACTTGTCACCAGCAAAACTTTTGTCTTTTTTTTTTTTTTTTTTTTTAACACCTCTGAAAGACAAAAGTTTTGTCGTTCAATTGCCAGTGTCGACATAGCCTTAGCATTCAAATACAGTAAATATTTACATACAATGTGTATCCCTACAGAATGAAAACCCATTGTCCTCGCTGTAACCTTCCAGGTCTTATCCCGTCTCAGCTACCCCAGTCTCTTTATGCAAAAGCGAGTGTTTTCTAAATGCAGGAGGCTGGTTTCAGAGACTTTTACTCTTGCTCTTTTAATTAGAAATGTTGTCTGGGGAGGAAGGCCAGCCAGGAGAAAGGAAGTGATTGTTGCAAAAACAAACAGACTCAATTCTACGCCCCCGCCCCCAAATGCCCCATGGCTCCAACGGCTTTAAATATTTATCATTATTTCTCTCAGTTGTTGAATAATTGAACACTGAATGCGTGGTTTACTCCACACTTAACAGGAGTGATTAAACTGGATTTTAATGGAAATGCAGAGAAAGAACGCTGTGTGTGCGTGTCTCTGTCTGTGTCTGTGTATTGCTAGTAAGATGATCTTAATACCCTGTATCTTGCAGAGTGAACGTGCAGAGCAGCAGCAGCTTTGGTCGCTGCCATTCTATTTCACACCCTGGATCCGCGGCAATCTGATGCTCCATGCCTGTGAGGGCGCCCATTGGGAATCACTTTCTGAGCTGGAGAGCAGCAGAGCTCATGCAAACCTCTATAAGAAATGCACTTGGAGGCCTTGTCTTCACAAAAGTTGGTGCAAGCTCCTCGGTGAATTCTCTTATATTGCTTTAAAAGTGGCTTACTTCAGTTTAGCTTAAACCTGTTCCTATTGATCTGTGCCAAACTCAGATAAGCCTGGTTTTAAACCAAAAAAAGAGCATCCACCCTGCCTTTTGCCCTGGCTTAACTAAATCAGTTTAAAACTAGACCTTAAGTGAAAACAAAGCAAGTGCGTGTGTAGACTAACCCTGTATCCAGTTGGCCTCTGTATGGCTGGGAACACAGCACACACAGTGTGGAGGCATTCATTTCCAAGCCCTTTTTACTTCTCGCAATGGGTGAGGTAGGAAAAGTTGGCCTCGCATGTGACAGAGGAAGACTATCTGTGTAAAGGGTTTTTATGGCTGCAGCGTCTGAGTCTTTTAAATGCCTTTGTTGTCACAGGACCCCAGCAAGATAGAGAAGTGCCATTAGCCCTGTTTTACCCAACAGGTGCACGGAGAGGCTACTTCTCTACCCTAAGCTTACACAGGAAGTCCATGGCAGAGTATGGAATTGAACTCATGTTGCCCAAGTACCAGGCAGCATCCGAAGCACCAGACCATCCTTCCTCTCACTACCCCCGATAAAGACTCTGCGAGCAAACAGATAGCACACTACAGCATGGATTGCGAGTCAAGACCTCAGCTCCAGACACACAGTTCAAAGGGCCAACGGTCAGACTAGGAAACCCACTCCCAGGCTCCACACTTATAGGAAGGATCACCCAGTTCTACTCACACACTGGGCTGTGTGGTGGCAAACAGCTCACCTTGGATTAGTTTCGGTTTCCACAGGCCACCAAATACACTTACCACACATACCAGCCTTCAAGGGAAATTATGCAACAGAACCCACCCTTGTTATTGTGGGGAGGGAGAAGACAGTAGTGGGAAGAGATTAGGGTGCAGAGGAATAGCTTATCTTGGGCAGGGGCATGTGAAGGTGTCAAAGCAAGTAGGGGAGAAGAGGGTAAAGGAAATGCAGAGGTCTGGAAGCCCTGGGTTGTGATAGTTGGGCCTACAAACTTACCCTAATTGTGAGCTCAACTGTAAAAAGATGTCACCATGACCTACAACAACAAATGGTGATGGAAAAAGGAGCAAAAGTGAGACAGACAGACTGAATTAGTGCAACCAGAAAGGCCTCCTGATATAATTCAAGGACTGCATGAAAATCATGCCTGATGAACAAAAACACTGAGACTGAAATCAAAGAACCCAAACTGGTGTGTCAGAAATTAGGCCTCATTAGTGAACAAAATAATGAGGGGATGGGCTAGTGCACCCAATGCCGAACTTTAAAAGGCCAAACCTACCAGAGGAAGGAGCATCCCCAAGGCAGGTGTCAGTGGCAGGGCTATGGATGAGAAGAGCAGGGGGATAAGACACTGACTGTGATAGATCAGCATATCTACCAGCAAGAGGGAGAGTGTGACTCAATGGAGACTGACTTAGGAGCAGTCTGATGGCATGACTGACAGTTGTGAATGAACTCCCACTTCCCATTCACTTCCACACAAATGCTTCAAGGCTTATCCGCACACAAACAGGGAATCCTCTCCTGCCCTCAGCTGCCACTGAGCAGCCTCAGCAGCCCTGGGACACTACCCACAAGGAATCCACCTCCTGCGTGTGGTCACGACGGCAGAAAGACGCATCTCTGTGTTTGAGAAACAGCCATGTGCCAACTAACAACGTCAGGATGGCTGGATGCCGACAGGCTGCATTAGTGTGGGACGGGGAGAGATCACAATGGCTGTGAGGGGCGGCCATTGTCTAGGCATGGGGGAAGAGCTCACACTGATTGTGAGGGGCCAGGGCGACAGTCTGGGACTCAAGATCTGGATTCTCGTACCAGCTCTGCCATTAACCTGCTGGTTGAGCTTGGGCAAGTCACTTTCCCTTTGGATGCCTCAGTTTCCCCTCCCACCCCCCTTTGCTAGCCTTGTCTGTACAGGGCAGGGGTTCTCGCTATGGCTACAGCCACACTTGCAGCTGGGGGAGCAATTTCCAGCGTGTGCAGACGTACTTGTGCTACCTCTCACTGAGCTCCTGCACTGGCAGCAGACGCAGGCTCGCCGGAGCCCGTGGGTGTGTGCATCGGGTGTACCCGTGGGTACGTACATCGCCCATGCTGCAGCTATGTTACTATTTCTAGCACACTCTCACGGAGAGCTAGTGCGAGTTTGTCGGCACGAGGCAGGAATCATGCCCTCCCCCCACAGCTCATCGTGTGGACGTAGCCCATGGATGCATACAGTGCCTAGCCCCACAGGGCTCTGACCTCAGCTGGGGCCTCTAGGTGCTACTTTAATACAAACAATAGTCAAGGAATCGCGTCTGGTTTCACCAGAGGGATTCTGGAAGCTGCAGCCTGGGATCCCGGTTCTGTAATGGCCTCTGGCTGGGGAAGTGTCTCTGTGTACCCAAGAACTCACAGAACCTGCTTGTTTAATTCTCTCCTTTCACTGCCCTCCACTGTGCTCTGTTCATCGGCTCCCCCGCACAGCACCCAAATGGCAGGTATCTCTGCAGAACTAATCAGATCCTTTGTTGCTCTACCAGGCTTTGATGAGAGAAATGCCTCTTCTCTCTCGCCTCCCTTTTCCCCAGGGATCCTTCCCTCATGGAGAAACTTTCTCTTGAAAACCAGTTGGAACAGCATGACTGGACGCAGGGCAGAAGTTTAGCTCAGTCCATTGGCGTCTGGGTTTTCTACCTCAAGGTAACAAGCAGCAATATTTCCCCCTCCTTCCTAAATGCATTTGGGGAGCAGAAAGGTGGAATGAATTTGATATAAATGCCAAGGACCCAGAGTCAATTTGTTTTAGTCTGCTAATATTGCAGCAGCTGAAATGTATGATTATTTTTGCATATATTACTTTGAAATGCAAACTGCAAGGGCAGTCTGACTATTTGTATAATCTCCTGGGGGTAAAGGACAATGGGGAGCTAATAATTTGAAAAATCCATTTCCCTATAGCTCATATCAATAACCATTGCTCAGTTTCCAACCTGGCTGATTCTGGTAAATACCCCTTGGCCCATTGGTATAAGGAGCAAGAACTCAGTACTGTAGTACTGATGTGTACTAGCTTAGTAAAATGAATGCACTGGCTGCTTCTCAATCCAGTCTTAAGGAGTCCACTCTGTGCCCTAAGATTCTGGCCCCAGTGCAATACAAAGTCCTGCGTTGTGTGAAGAAACACTTCCTTTTGTTTGTTTTAAACCTGCTGCCTATTAATTTCATTGGGTGACCCCTAGTGCTTGTGTTATGAGAAGGAGTCAATAACACTTCCTTATCTACTTTCTCCACACCCGTCATGATTTTATAGACCTCGATCATATTCCCCCCTTAGTCGTCTCTTTTTCAAGTTGAAAAGTCTGAGGCTTAGTAATCTCTCCTCATACGGAAGCCATTCCATGCCCCTCATCATTTTTGTTGCCCTTTTCTGGACCCTTTTCCAATTCCAATATATCTTTTTTGAGATGGGGTGACCACATCTACATGCAGTATTCAAGGTGTGGGCATACCATGGATTTATAGAGAGACAACATGATATTTTCTTTCTTATTATCTGTCCCTTTCTTGATGATTCCCAACATTCTATTCACTTTTTTGATGGCTGCTGCACACTGAGTGGATGTTTTCAGAGAACTGTCCACAATGACTCCAAGATCTCTTTCTTGAGTGGTAACAGTTAACTTAGACCCCATCTTTTTATATGTATAGTTGGGATGATGTTTTCCAATGTGCATTACGTTGCATTTATCAACATTGAATTTCATCTGCCGTTTTGTTGCCCTGTCACCCAGTTCTGAGAGATCCCTTTGTAGCTCTTCGCAGTCTGCCTGGGACTTAACTATCTTGAGTAGTTTTGTATCATCTGCAAATGTTGCCACCTCACTGTTTACCCCTTTTTCCAGATCATTTATGAATATGTTGAATAGGACTGGGCGCAGTACAGATCCCCCTGGGAACACCAGTATTTACCTTTCTCTGTTCTGGTAGGTCACAAAGACCACCCTATACCAGAAACCTACTGACTGCTATTCCTACCTACATGCCTCCAAGCTTTCACCCTGACCACACCACACGATCCACTGTCTACAGCCAAGCTCTGCGATACAACCGCATTTGCTCCAACCCCTCAGACAGAGACAAACACCTACAAGATCTCTATCAAGCATTCTTACAACTACAATACCCACCTGCGGAAGTGAAGAAACAGATTGATAGAGCCAGAAGAGTTCCCAGAAGTCACCTACTACAGGACAAGCCTAATAAAGAAAATAACAGAACGCCACTAGCCGTCACCTTCAGCCCCCAACTAAAACCCCTCCAACGCATTATCAAGGATCTACAACCTATCCTGAAGGATGACCCAACACTCTCACAAATCTTGGGAGACAGGCCAGTCCTTGCCTACAGACAGCCCCCCAACCTGAAGCAAATACTCACCAGCAACCACACACCACACAACAGAACCACTAACCCAGGAACCTATCCTTGCAACAAAGCCCGTTGCCATCTGTGCCCACATATCTATTCAGGGGACACCATCACAGGGCCTAATAACATCAGCCACGCTATCAGAGGCTTGTTCACCTGCACATATACCAATGTGATATAAGCCATCATGTGCCAGCAATGCCCCTCTGCCATGTACATTGGCCAAACTGGACAGTCTGTACGTAAAAGAATAAATGGACACAAATCAGATGTCAAGAATAACATTCATAAACCAGTCGGAGAACACTTCAATCTCTCTGGTCACGTGATTACAGACATGAAAGTTGCGATATTACAACAGAAAAACTTCAAAACCAGACTCCAGCGAGAGACTGCTGAATTGGAATTCATTTGCAAATTGGATACAATTAACTTAGGCTTGAATAGAGACTGGGAGTGGCTAAGTTATTATGCAAGGTAACCTATTTCCCCTTGTTTTTTCCTACCCCCCCCCTCCGGTTCCTCAGACGTTCTTGTTAAACCCTGGATTTGTGCTGGAAATGGCCCACCTTGATTATCACACACATTGTAAGGAGAGTGATCACTTTAGATAAGCTATTACCAACAGGAGAGTGGGTTTGTGGGGGAGGGTGGGGAGAAAACGTGGATTTGTGCTGGAAATGGCCCACCTTGATTATCATACACATTGTAAGGAGAGTGATCACTTTAGATAAGCTATTACCAGCAGGAGAGTGGGGTGGGGGGGAGAGAAAACCTTTTGTAGTGATAAACACCCAGTTTTTCATGGTTTGTGTGTATAAAAACATCTTCTGTATTTTCCACAGTATGCATCCGATGAAGTGAGCTGTAGCTCACGAAAGCTTATGCTCAAATAAATTGGTTAGTCTCTAAGGTGCCACAAGTACTCCTTTTCTTTTTGCGAATACAGACTAACATGGCTGTTACTCTGAAAGATCACTCGATACATTTCTGTTCCTGAACTGGAAGAGTGTAGCTCTTAGAATCGGGTTTCTGTGGGATTGCAAATTCAGAGATCTCATGTGAGTATTCACCAATATCCACTTCACATTCAGTGACGATTCCTGCCATCAAACACGTTCACAAGAACATTCATGGACAGTGAACACAACCAAAGCAAAGTCATTTAAAAACTCAGACCAATACTCTAGCACCAGTGCATCCAATGACACACAGTCGAACATATGGAGCTCATGACCAGGGAGGGTGGGTCCACATGCCACTTTTACTACATACCCTCTTTTGAGCTATATCATAGTGCCCTCATTAATACACGGAGTGGCTTTAATTTTAAGGGAATATGTTTGCAGTGATTAGTATTGTAAGTGTGGGTTTAGGAACACAAGCATTTGAGCGCATGACCAGCAAGCAATCAAGTCATTACAAGTAAAGCCGTTCCTATTATGTGCTAATCAATAGTACATTAGTCTTAGACATGTCTACCTTATAGCACCTTATAATAAGAAGAGGTTACACTACAAAAACAAAAGCCGTATTCACACCAATGCAGGGAGCTTTAGCTTCACATCTGACCTCCCGTTAGTTTTAATGGAAGTTACTGACCCTTGTGACTTTATGATGGAGTTTGCTCACCATCCCTCTCGCTCTCTCTCTGTGTAAACATTCACATGATTTCTTAATCCCATGCTCTGTTTATTGTTTGGCTTCCATTTCTTTTGCAAATGTGGGAGGTCTTCATGCTGTGGTTCAATGCCCTGCCATCCTCTGCACACCTCTGTGTTACCTGCAGTCAGGAAGCCTCTCCCTAAAGAGGGAGCAGTGAAGCAAAATGACTATGCAGACAGCAGAGTTGCAAGCCACTTCCTCATTCAGTGTCTCTGCCTCCTTCCACTGCAGGACGTACAACCTGCCTGAGTGCATGCATTTTGTACATCCGCATGTCTATCACAGCAGTGGGAGTCTTTGCAGACTGTTATGAAACTTTATACAAATCTGATGACCCCACCTCCCCCAACCGTAAACTGAATTAGAAAGCACCTGTAAACCAGATTAACCTAAATGGATTTCCTGAGGAAACAGTTTATGCTTTTTGGAAGGGCAGAAAACACAATGTATTGCTATTGAGACATTCCAGTGAATAAGGCTATATTTTTAAGTGAGTTGCAGTAAGCCCTGGAACTTTTCCAACAGTATTAAATATCCTTCACCTGTGTCTATTTAACTCATGGCTTTCCTGTTAATTATTCACATTTTCCCAGAAAGTCACTATTTTCATGAAACCATAGTAATAACCTTCAACAAATAATCCAGTTTCCATTCCAGACTGTCAGTGAAGTGAAGATGTTAGGAATCTGATCCCACTGATGGCCTCTAATTTCATCAAGTGAGGAAGATGCCTTTTATAAGTCTTGGGATGGGCTGAATTTCCAAATGAATTTGCAAATAATTTGCTAAAGGGGAGGAAATGATAGATAATATAGGAGCATCTTCGTTCTTATACCACACTTATCACTGGGGGATCTGACAGGGACTAGGGGGAAAGAGTGGGGCACATTTCAATATACACTGAAGGGAACAGGAGAACTTCCACTGACTTTGATAGGTGTGGCTCAAGGACTTAATGGGTAGTGACATTATAAGGCTAGTGTAGCTGTGAGATAACACTACCAGAACCCTGCAAAGGAACCACAAGCATGTGCTGTTCTGAGTAACATATATGGCCTTGCAAATCTGACTGAAGGTCATAGAAATGGCCTGGGAAGAAGACGGAGCAGGGTGGATTCTTCATCAGGGGGGATGAAACATTGTACAAAGCCCATCTCCAATCTGAGTAATGCCCAGAAAGAACTGACCAGCACATGAGGTGCTACATTTAGGAAAAACTGAAAAAAGAGTGTAAGTACGGAAAATATCTTAGAAGTAGCGATTTTTGCACGGCACAGAGCTGCCACTTTACCTGGACACGGAATACGGGCAGAAGAGAGGAGGTGGTGCTGCGGGCCGGCGGCTAGGGCACTGGGTTGTAGTCTCAGCTTTGGTACTGAACTACGTGATCTTGGGCAAGTCGCTTCCCACTCTGTGCCCTCTTTGTCTCTATAGACTATGATTTTGGAGGCAGGGACTGTGTCATGCTATGTGTTTGTTCAGGTGCCTTATCTATAGGCACTCCCATAATACAAAGAATTTATAATAGTAAAAGGGCAAAGGCCTAGCCATCCAGAAATTAAGACATTTAAACAGATTTTTTTTTTCTTCCGGGAGCAGCCTCCCATGGTAGAAACAGAGAATTGGCCAACTGGCTTTTTCTTTAAGTAAGCGCTTCTGCTGTACTTGGTATTTTTACTCTAGCAGAGTTTAAATGATTGGTAGGTCCCCCCTTCCCCCCCATCATGGAATACACGACTTCAGTAATTTGGCAAGGGAGTGATTCCCTTACAAGATATCTGAATGCTGTGGCCTTGATCTGAAAATGAACTTTTCACTCCATCACGAATGGCTGAGAGCATATTAAACTGGATTTGTCTTGCTGGATAAACATCACGGTGGAAAGTTAGAGGATATAGTCAGTAACATCCCCTCCCCGCCTGCCCCAGAGGCTATTTAGCTTTACTACATTTGATACAGGTTTCAGAGTAGCAGCCGTGTTAGTCTGTATTTGCAAAAAGAAAAGGAGTACTTGTGGCACCTTAGAGACTAACCAATTTATTTGAGCATAAGCTTTCGTGAGCTACAGCTCACTTCATCGGATGCATCACGAAAGCTTATGCTCAAATAAATTGGTTAGTCTCTAAGGTGCCACAAGTCCTCCTTTTCTTTTTACATTTGATACAGGCTGATTTCCCTTAGTAAGGAGGAGTCTAAAACGACTCATATCAAAGACAGAAGAGGTCACAACCTTTGGTTCAAAGGGCAAGAGTTTGCCTTATTTTTAAACAAGGCTTCCAGGCTGTACATAACAGTTACAAAATATAGAGATGAGCCAATAACATCGTTAAACTCTAATGTACAAACATCAACCAAAACTAAAACCCTGGACAAAAAAAAAATTAACCCCTGCTCCTTTGCCACTCATCCATTCACACATACACCTGCAGTTTCATGTACCTTCAGCATATCTACATTGTCCTTTATCAATGCCACACATAGTACGTGGGATGCTTCAGTTTTCACATGATAAATGACACGCTCATGGGATACGATTTCCAACACATCAGTGTACCCGTCTTTCAGCACATCCATGATTCCACTTTCGCAGGATTAAGCTCTTTGCAGAGCCAAGGGCAATTACATCCCATTTTTAAAAGCGCTTTGCTACATGATTTCTCATCAATACATGGGAGTACAAATATCGTCTTGACTCAGCCAGTTATTTAATCCCATAGTACGTCTATACTTAAGCAGAAATTTCTAATGTTGGATAACCGGCTTGCCTCCCACACAGACAGCCACAGCATTGTCCAGCACCCCAGATTTCAACCCTCCCCGCTCTCTGTATGATTTTCAAATGGCTGTAGTTTCATTTCAGGCACACTGCTGGATCCCGCAGTTTTATCCAATATATTTGACCATTGGCCTTCATCAAAGCAGATTGTACATTTACATTGTGAGATGGAAAAGCAGAAGACGAATAAGATTACCCAAGGATCATAATAGCTAAGGGCTTGGGGCCAAATTTTCAAAAGAGCTCAGCTCCCATTTAGGCATCAGAATAAATGGCAAGATTTTCAGGAGAGCTCAGCAAGATGGGTGCCAAGATTCTTTGAAAATCTGTCCTCACAAACCTGATCCAAAGCCGGTTTACTTCGGCGAGCTTTGAACCAAGCTCGGCGGTGGCAGAATGGAGCCCTCAAGAGGCAGATTCTGAAGGATGGCTGAATGGTTAGGGCACTAACCTGGGCCATGGAAGACCTTGCCTGAAATCCCTGAGCTGCCATGGACTTCTTGGGTAACTTACTTGACCTCTGTGCCTTGGTTCCCCATCTGTCTGTCCCCGGGGAGCACGGCACTGACCGGCCCAGTGGGGGGGTGGGGATAGATATGTTAAAGATTGTGAGGTTCTCAAATCCTACAGCGAGAGGGACAAGGTAAGTACCTAACGTAGACAGTCTCCAGCAATCATAGTTCCTCATCTCACTCGTATCATAGACATCTGTAAATATCTACCTACTATCTTCACTTATTTGTAAGCTTACAACACAGGCACACACACACACATACGCACTCCCCTACGTATCTTAGCCTTTATGAAAACTAAGGTAGGCAAGTAAATACGTGCACACATCTGAATTCCCCTCTTGTGCCTTTCTCCAAGCCTTTGCGGTGTTCTGCCAGTTATACTGGCTGCATTGTTAAAGGGTTTCCTCAATTTGAGCCTCCCAGACCTTTGTAAGTGCCGGTCTCAGCTCCAGGCATGTTTTTGCTTTTAATGATGGTGAAGGCAGAGAGTCGAGACAAATACGGTTGGAAGACTAATTTTGAAACTGAGAGAAACTAATTCTATAACCAAGTGCTAAGAATACAGGACTTTATACAACTGGAACCAGATGGCAAACAGCATGCTAGAGATATTCCCCTGCAGGAACACCTGTGCATCTGGAATGTGAGACCATGCTCTTGTGGGCAGAGGAAGGGAACTGAGAATCAGGACTCCTGGTTTCT
This sequence comes from Chelonia mydas, assembly GCF_015237465.2. Classification (NCBI taxonomy): domain Eukaryota; kingdom Metazoa; phylum Chordata; order Testudines; family Cheloniidae; genus Chelonia; species Chelonia mydas. The sequence continues at coordinate 2,014,327 of NC_051261.2, forward strand.
ATTCCAAGCCCTATAAGGGAGTGTGTTGAAAGCTGGAGACACGTGTATGACTGTAAGAATTTCCGTGCACCAGTTACCTCATCTGTGCAAAGGGGAGAACAACTCTTTGCCTGTGCAACTGACTGAATGTTGGCAACACACTTTCAGATCCTCAGATGAGCAGGGCAAAGTGTTTATCCCAATGCCGTTTGCACTCACTCTAGGCAATGAGCACTTGGTGCCTGATAGCACCTGGCTGGTTATTTTAGACCTGGCCTGTATCTATTATTAATATGCAATGGTAAACAGCTCTTTATTATTGCCCACCTCTGACCTCCCCATCCCCAGCCCCCTCCCCTCTGTTGCTCCTCACTGCCCCTGCCTGGAAATGTTGACAGTAATAAATGGCTGGCAAAGCAATTATACACATTAAGCTGAAAAGTATGAAGCCGAGGTCAAAACTATTTTCTTTCTATAATTACATGGAGAGTAAATTCATTTTGCCAGGAATAAAAGCAACTCAGAAGGTCGTGGCAAGTAGAAAGGAATCAGGTGGCCACTCGGCCTGCTTTGCAATGTAATCAAGATCTGAATCTGAAGCCATTACCCTCTCTGTGTTGCCTCAACGGCTTTTACACAAGCATTTAATTTGTAAATATTGCTTTAACATTTAGCGGGCTTGGGGAATTGAAATGGAACAGCACTTAAGCCAAGCTTTCCTGATGGCATGACATCATCCTATTTAGCCCCATCAGGAGCTTCCTGTTGCAAAGGAGAAACAGGCCATCCTGAGAGTGATAAACTGCTGATGCATTTGAACGGGGTGGCTGGCCAGCCTGGGTTTTCCAGAACAGAACCATTTAAATCTCCCCACTGTATTTTCCACTGCATGCATCCGATGAAGTGAGCTGTAGCTCACGAAAGCTTATGCTCAAATAAATTCGTTAGTGTCTAAGGTGCCACAAGTCCTCCTTTTCTTTTTTGTAAATAAACCCATTGATTCATGTCTGAATATTGGTGACATCATACTAGAATTTTGGAAGCCTTCCTTAGAGTGCTCAGCAGCTGTCCTGCCCAAGATCTGTCACACACCATCCATCCGTCTACTCGCTGGTTGTCCCCAACAAAGATGACCTGCCACCATTCTACCCATAACAACTTTCTCAAGGTGAATTCCATTTCTATGCCTAATGCGACCAAAGTGCCCAAGTCTGCGTCTGTGGATTTCCAATATCAGGGCTGCTTCTCTCCAATAATATTTTTAACATAGGCATTCATCTTTTTTTCCACCCAGGAGATATGTGAGAGTCTTCACCAGCACCTTATTTCAAAATCTCCAGTTTTCTTCGTGTCAGCAGCCTTAACTTCCCATGATTCACATCCATAAATTGCTAAGTAAAAAGTTGTGCTTTTCACTAGCTGCACCTTCACACATTTTCAAATGCCAGGGTTTTTCCACACGTTCTTAAGGCAGGCCACAGCTTGGCAAGCTATCCCTCATCTTCTTTCAATTTCTTTGGCACAGCCTCCTTGGTTGGATATACATGATCCCAGATAATTAAATTAAGCTACTGCCTCTGCAGCTTGTCTGTTAATTGTGATGTCTGCATGCATGCTGCTTTTGTTAGTCGTGTCAATATACGTGCATTTTATTTTCATCACATTCAGGAAGAGTCCATACTCCTCACTAGCTGTTTTTACACATTCCAGCATTTGCTGCATTGTATCACTAGCTGTAGCAAAGAACGGTCTGCCACCAACATACCCGAGGCAGGTTCAGAGGTGTCCACCAATGGAAATCCCAGCTCCTTCCATTTTGTCAAATCCTTCCCAAGGTTTGTCTCTTAATACATTCAATGAATATGTTAAAGAGGCTTGGGGACAAAATATTCCCTTGTTTCACACCCTGCCCAGTGGAAAACCATTCACTGTCACCTCCTGCTGTTCGCACCATGGGCTGCTGGTGGTGGAGGAGACTTGCAATGAGTTCAGTGATGTGCTTGGAATCCTTATGTCTGCCAGACTCCTCCAAAGATGGACATGCCCTGCCCCGCCCACTGATGGCTTGAATGTGGGAATCAAGGAGGAGTGGTACCTGAAAACTAAGGCAGGTAACATAAACACTGAGGGTCCTGAGGAGTTATTCATGGCACCTTCTGCATCAACTGAACTCTGCTGCAGAAACTGAGGTCAAAGCCCAGAATGGGTTTCTGTTACCACAGACGCTGCTTTATTCTTTCATTGATGGGAGCAGAGGACCTGTTATCTATTCCAGACATACTGGGGCTGGGACTCCGATAAGCAGTTCAGGTGCAAGCCAGTTTACTCTCTCAAACAGTAATTAAATTCATTAATCATCACCACCATGCTTTCTTGGCATGAGGCTAGTATTTGCTTTCGTCCAGGATGTCTCTCCTTAGCTGGAGCACACACTACAGTGCACTAGGGAGCAGGCAAGCATGGGGATGCGAAAGAATCCCAGAGCAGATGTGCTCTGTACCTCCACAGTGTGGATGCACTCTGGGGATTACACACATGGGTGCTCTCCGGGGCACATGCCATCTCAAGCAGCTGATTCATGCTTACACCGTGTCTTAGTGATGTGTGTGACATTCTGTACTTTGGGAGAACATCCTGTAACTCCCATATTCCTCATTTTTATAGAATCTTGATCTTACATATAAAGCATGCCTTGTAAGGCATCAGGGGAAAGGTTATGATCTGCTGAAAGTCATTTCTCTATCCATATATGTGTATTATTAGTGCATATTAAGTTGTGAGAATTGTGTTTTATGGTTGTCACTGAAACATGCTGTAAGTTGGGGAATCAGCCAGATATTAGCTCCCCAGAGGCAACAGCAAGGAAAGTAACCAATGCCCGGGTGGGTGTCAAACAACCCATCAACAGCCATTGTCCAGCAAGGGAGCTATAATTCAATGACTCACCTGCATAAGGCCACACCAGGGAGATTGCTCAACCTTGCCTGGAGACTCAGCAATGCCCCCCAGACATGCCTGGACTTGTGTTCTCCAAGCACATGGGACTGAGCGTATAAAACAGAACACAGGGGCCCCATGCTGGGCCTTTCTCCTTCTCCTACCTATGCTGCAAGCAACAAGGACACTCTGAAGACTCCATCTGAGGGGACTGGCCCAGATTTCAAGGGTGAAATCTGTATATTATGAACTGCAATATCCAGTGGGGTGAGAAAAACTACTTAATCTAGATGTTGCCCAGTCTAATAAGGTTGAGAGTTTAGACTGCGTGTCTTATATTTTATTTCATTTTGGTAACTAACTCTGACTTTTTGGTATCACTTATAATCACTTAAAATCTATCTTTTGTAGCCAATACATTTGTTTTACTTTCTGTCTTTACCAGTGAGTTTGTATGAAGTGTGTGGCAAGACTCAGGTTTGCAAAGGCTGAAGTATGTCCACTTTCCATTGATGAAGTGGTGAACCAATTAATGAATTTGCACTGCCCATCTTGAGCAGTGCAAGTCGGTATACTCCTGAGGTACAGTGCTGGGAGCTGGGGAGATTTGCTGGTACCGTTTCCTGTGTGATTCATGCGTGGCTCTGGGAGCATTCATGCAATAGAGCTGGGTGTGGGGCTCCACGTGCGGTTGTGCTGAGCGATCACAGCGCCTGGAGAGGTTTGCTGCTTGTCACTAGCAAGGCATTGTGAGAGACAGCCCAGGCTGGGGAGAGTTAAGGGGGCACAGAGGTCCCACAGTCCCAGGCTGCACCCCGGGGATCCCCTCACAATGTGCTATTAGTTAGTGCCGCATGCAGGGATTTAACCAGGGACCCGGCACTTCTGTTGTGTTTGCTTGATCCTAAAGGCCCTGCACAGAGTTCAGGATTTAGGCCCTCATGGGATACTCATTCTATTGCATCTAGGTGGCCGTAGAAGGAAATATTATACTCTGTTCATGTGTGTCTTACATGCCATATGTCTGCAATACCAAGAGTACATCATGTGACTGGCCAGGTTAATCTAAACCCCTAGCTTTAGTGCCTGCCTGCCTGCATGAGTGCAGGGGTGTGCTCAGACCTGGGTAGGGTGACCATATTTACCAAAGTAAAATTGGGATACCACATGGGGCTGGCCTGAGGTGCCTGGCATGACGGCTCACCTGAGCCCCTCCCTTCCATGGGGTTGTCCCAAGCCACCTGGCATGGCAGCTTACCCAAACCCTGCACCACCCAGGACTGGTGTTGACTGTGCAAGCCCCATGCCTCCCGGAAGTGGGGCTGGGGCTGTCCACCAGAGCCCCACACCACCCTGGGCAGACAGCCCCAGCCCCACGCTACCCCAGGCTGACAGCCACAGCCCTGTACTATCTGAGGCCCGCACTGCCCAGGGCTCACAGCCCGAACCCCACTGCCCAGAACCTCGTGTTACTACTGGCCTGCCCAAACGTTCCTCCACACCCCCATAAAGGAGCGCTACCCACATTTGTGGCAAAACTGGACATTTGTTCCATTTGCTCTTGCCAACTGATCACAGCAACTTGCAACCGGCAAGAGCAAATGGGACAAATGCCCATTTTTGCCAAAAAATCAAGACATCGGGACAGGGCTTAAAAAAAGGGGGCTGTCCCGGCCAAAAGGGGATGTATGGTCACCCTACACCTGGAGCTTGGGGGGAGTTGTTCTGAGCTTTCAGGAAGACAGAACTTCAAAAAGCCCAGTCTTACAAATGCTCTTTCCTAATGCACGTTTCTCTTTTGCTTTCAGGTCACTCCCTGGCCTCTTGAGCGAATGCCCAAGCTGTCTCATTGATCTGAGCACAAGCCAACATTGCAACAAGGTTGTTCAGGCTGAAATAAGGTTTATTAAACTGTAACAAGGTTTGTTACTCTGCTAATGCGCCATATAAAAAAAGCTATGAAAATCAACTGCAGGGTGTAATGAGTAGCTCATTCCCCAACTTAAATATCTCGGCCATTTTATGACTGATTTTATTCTCCACAGTGAAAAGAAAAGGGCCCAAAGCCCACATTACCTGAAACATATAGCTTTCTTCAAGTTGGGCTGGTTCTTTCCCTACGGTCCTGTGACACAGAGATAATTCTGGCTGCTGCCTGCAGTAGCTCTGCAAAGGTTTCAGGGATTTCAAGCATTTTTGTTCTAAAGAGGATTTTGGAGGAAAGCTGAGAACCCTGACCACTCTCAACCCCCGTGAAAGCTCAGGTGGGAATGCGCTGAGGGGAGACAGAAGGCAGTTAGTCATACTGCTTACGGCATCAGAGGGTGCCCAGATATCATGGTGATGGAAGCAGTATTACAATCTGAACAGAATGGAAGCAAAAATCTATTTATCCAGCTGTAATGCCTAGGAAGTGAAGCCCCACATTGCTGAGCATTATCCCGAACTCTCTGGCCAGTCCGGTTCAGAGGCCCTGTTTACAGCTTTAACAAGGGATTCATGGCTCTCCTGTGACATTATTTTTCCACTGTATGCTCCTAATTCTAGCGCAGTAGCTGATTCTGCTGGTGCCTGACAAGGACTGTGGTGTGCCTGCTGGCTGCCCAAATCATCCTCCAACCCTGCTCTGACAGCATGTACTTGTTCCCAGCCCTCCTGTAAACTCCAAAGGAAAGACAAAAGCAGCACTCATGCTTATCTTGATGACTCATCAGAAACCAAGACCCTCAGCTCAATTTGAATATTTCAGTGCCTGTTAACTCTCCTCCAGCTGCAATGATGGAGGAGTAAAGAAGCCCTGGGAAATGCAATGCTGTGACTCACTGGGCCATGCGCAAAGACTCTACACCCAACAGTTGGTTTGTGATTGTGTGTCTGACTCTCCAGAGAGATGGCGCCTTATACATGACTTGTCTGAGCAGCAGCCACCTCAAAAGGACAGCCTTGGCTGCAGTTGTGAGTGTGCACACACGCGTGTGTGTGCTGCCATGACAATGCATGACTGCAAGATACAGACGAGACTGCAGAAGAAAAGGAAAAATGGAAAGAGCCAGGCACAATGGTGGCAACAGTCCAGGTTCCAGATGTCCAACAACAATCCCATGTCTCCTGCTGATCACGCGCTACCCTCCTGTCCGTGCAATGGGAGCGCTGCTCGTGCACCACAGCTGGTACATGATTTCCTTTGGTTTGTGGTTCCGGATTGACACCCCTTCTGCACAGCACCCTGCCACCCCGTCACTCAGACAGAAGCCCTCTCCTCTGTTCTCCCTTTGGGACATCTCCACAGTGGGCAGGAGCCTCTCTTTCATCTGCACGTTCCCTCAGGTTGACAGCCGAGAGAGCGAGTTGCTTTCATAGAATATCAGGGTTGGAAGGGACCTCAAAGGGTTATCTAGTCCAACCCCCTGCTCAAAGCAGGACCAATCCCCAATTTTTGCCCCAGATCCTTAAATGGCCCCCTCAAGGATTGAACTCACAACCCTGGGTTTAGCAGGCCAATGCTCCAACCACTGAGCTATCCCTCCCCCTCCTCAGGTCAGTTCTCAGCTTTCAATCGCTCTTTCTGCCCACAGTTCATGCCCCACTGACTCTCAGGAAAGAGCTTAGTAAGAACAAGGAAACAGACGGTGTGGTACAAGGACTGTGATCCTATGGCTGGGGAGCTGAGGTGACTTGTCCAGGGTCACACAGGGAGTCAATGGCAGAGCAGGGACTTGAACCCTGATCTCCTGAGTCGTCCCATCCCCCCCGGGCCTGAACCTCAAGAGGATCCTTTGCCCATCATGTGGCTGGTCAAGATGAAATTCAGACACCTGAGGTCAGCCTCCGCAGGGAAGTGTAGAGATACTAACAATGCACCAGTTGCCCGTGGGGGGGACCAGCCTAGTGTCATTGTGTGACGTGTCCTGCGTCAGTGGCCAGTGCTGTGCAATGACTGGGAACGCAGGAGAAAAAACAGCGCTCTCGCAAACGATGCCCAGCACGCTCTGACCATGGGGTACGTCTACTTGGGGAGAAAAGCTGCACAGCATGGCTGAGGCTGACTCAGGCTCTGAGGGCTTGGGCTGCAGGGGTACAAATGGCTGGGCAGACGCTCGGGCTGGTGCCTGAGCTCTGGGATCCTCCAACCTCACAGGCTCCCAGAGCTCGGGCTCTAGACTGAGCCTGAATGCCTAACACTGCCATTTTCCAGACCTGCAGCCCAAGCCCCTGGAGCTCGAGTCAGCTGACCCGGGCCAACCGCTGGTGTTTTATCCCCATGTAGATAAGGTGTGGCTTGAGCTGTGTTTGGAGCACTTGTTTACTTTGCTGTGTGAGCCAGCAGACCTTCACTACTGTGAGAGGGAGAATCACAGGCAGTTGTGTGAGGAAGGGAGGGTCCTTATTACTCCTTGCCAGGCTGCTTCTTAATGCAATACGAGGAGCAGATTTTGCTCTTTCCTTAGCACCAGGGTAATTCCTATTGTTACCTTTAAAATTCAGGTGGGAGTCTCCCCCCAGCGAGCAGGAAAGGCAACCTGCCAAACAGGGATGTCTCTCTGTTGGCCATGGAGGTCGGGGGGGTGACCACATTAGCCCTGTAAATCTTTCTCCCAAATCACCAAGCACCAAAGCCGACTGTTGCAAAAACATATTTAAAAAATAGTCATTTAATGTAACTAAAAAAAGCACCGTGCTTTTTTCCAACAAAGTCAAGACATTAACTTGGATTAAAACTGGGAGAGGCCAGGGGATGCTCGCTTGCGGCACGTGGACTGGATATTGTATTTTGTTTAATCTACCTGAAAAAGGGAATTTTCTTAGACTAGACAGGAGGGCTGGAAATGCACAGGGATTATGTGATGTATTAGAAGTTCATTTCCAGCTCTGTGAATAGCTGCCCATGGACTCTTTCATACCACTCCACCAGTGTAGCTCCAGCAGGATCCCGAATTTTTCTGGGGCCCCTTTTCTAGTCCCCGTTCTAACCCGCAGGTTCCAAGTACAGATGATATTGGATAGGAGTGAAAACACTGGCCTGGATTTGCAATGCACATTCAATTGGTGCTCTAATGAGGCCACTGACTAAAGAGACTGCAAAATGATTGTAAATATTAACCCCATGGTGCTTCTGGTGGGGCTAACACAAATCACAGGTACTGTCAGGTCAGAGACTGAGCTGCATGCCAGGGAAACTGACATCAGCAATCTGCACATGACAGCAGAGTGAAGGGGAGTTCTGGATCCCCAGTTGACTTACCTTATTAATGATCATTGAAGGGGTTCATCGAACTGACATCTGCTCCCCCCCTACAAGTGACTCCTCTGGGGGAAAGGGAGATGTGGCTAGGGCTTGCTGCCAAATGAGTTATTCTGATCCATGATTTCCATTTCTAAAACACTGTTAGTGATGGTATCGGAGGTGAACTTGAGCTTTCAAGACCTGAACTGATTACATTTTTCCTGGGCATTATGACAGCCTCCTGGGGGAAAGTGTGTAATTGCTTTTTCCAGGGTCTTGCAGGTACTTTTTTTGCACTCCCCCCACGCTGATATCTCTGCTTATTGGGCCTTTCCATCATCAGACCAACGCTCCTGCTGTACTGAAGAGACTTCTTCAAAGAAAATCTGTCAGTATTTGTCTTTGTAGCAATTCTTTGCCCTTCTCTAATTCCTGTCACCAAACGATCTCAGAGAGCATCACAAACAATTACCTTGCATAGCCCACTCGTAAACTAGGCAGGTAATATCCCCATTTTATAGTCAGATACACCACAGAACAGCAAAGTTAAATAGCTTGCCCCAGGTACCATAACAAGCTAGTGACAGAGCCAAGACTAGAACCCGTGCATCCTGGTACCCGTTTTGGTTGGTCTAATAATTGGAAAACAGCTTTTCCGGGCTCTTTCCTGCATCAATGTTGAGCCATCTGGTTTTCATTATGAATCATTGGTCTTCTGTTAAAACAGAAATCCCATTTTTAAAATTAACTATGGCAAGTTTTTGTCTTCTCCAAATCAAAGCTTTGAAACAATTAATCATTGCCCAACTCCTGCTGGTTCGTTTAAGTGCTCAGCTTGAAACAAGAGATCAGTAACTGAGATTAATCTCCCAGTAACAGGGGCTTCAAAAGAATGATCCTGATCTTGCAGCCATTTTGAAAGGAGTTGTTGTTGGGCCTACCTGCAAACAGAGTAGCTATGATTCCAGACAATAGGAGTGGTGAAAAAGCACAGTGGGCTCCAATGGCACATCCCAGACTCAGACGGCCAGCTCTGCTGTGAATTGGCAAAGCGTTTTTGGCCACAGCATGAAAACGAGGCACTCTGAGCATCCCAACTTTTCACTTGAGTCTTAGGGTGCAACATACATTTTAGGGAATTTCTAATCTTACAGCTGGAGAGGCCAGGTTTGCTCTCACTGTATCAGCTCAACTTCAGGGTTCTGCTCCTGAAGGTGGCATATAATGTACAGCAAAAGTAGGTCATGCCCATGCCTTAGGCCTGCCCTAGCTTACTTTTTGTGCCTTGCTTCTGACAATGCTAAAAGCCAAGGTCTGGAAAACTGAAATTAAAATATATTGGGTATAGAATTACAATAATGAAGCATGAGATCAGCGTTCAAATCTATATTTTAATTTTTCCCTCTCTTAAATGTTCTCACTAGGCAGTGAACCAAACTAAACACGTGATACAAAAATAGATATTTTGATTATATTAGTGTGGTATATATTGAAAACTGTTAAAAGTACAAGCTATCACTTGATGTTTGAAGGGGTTTGCTGCTGCTGCTTGCAGGCTAGGTGGCTCTTCAGAGAAGTGAGCGATCTGGGTCTCCAGCAGTTTTTCTGCAAAGAGCCTATCTAGAGCAAGGTGGGGTGAGCTGTGCCTCTCCGCCTTGGGGAGCAGCCTGTTTTCCTCTCTTTCAGTTTCAGGCTCTTGTGTGTTAGGTTTCTGGATCCTAAGCAAGGAAATAGTGTTACGTCACAAGCTTCCAGAAAGAGTATTTATTTGGTATGATTTGTTTTTTATCTAACTCCTCTCTGTGTCTGCTATGAATGGAAAAATTAGATATTAAAATTATTGTTTCGCTTTGTAAGGAGCCTTTAATCAGTTGTGTTTTGATCACTGGATACACCATTCTCCAGTGACATGCAAGTTTGGAAGGACTTTCCTTCAGACTAAGGAGCAGTGTCCTAACCGGCTGGGTAGTGTTGCTGTGTACTCTACTGTTTGTGGTGTTCCATATCAAAGAAAGCTGCACTTGAGTAAAATCTTTTACCTACCTCACAGGGACATTGTGAGTGTAATTAAAGCACTTTGAGATCCTCAGATGAAAGGTGCTATATAAATGCCATGTATTATTTCCAGATTTTCAAAGTAGTGTTGTAAAAAGCATATATAAACTGCTGCTGCTCAAACGGATGTCAGTTCAGCCTGGAACTAGGCTATTTCAGGCCCATCCTATATCTGGAACGCCGAGGGACTGCAGGAGGGTCAGTACATATTTTTACAATTGAGGCTGCATTTTATGAACCATTCTTTTGGAAACTGCTTTTAAAACACAGTACAGTGATTTTAATCCTGCTGCCCATAAACCCACTTGGTAACTGCCAATGGAGAAACAAGTTCTGTAACTGTTGATTATATAACTGGATTGTGACCTCCAATTATTCTCATCATGCATTGGATTTAACATCTGGCAACATCTAATGAAACTCCAGATTATTAATGACTTCCATTCAACATTTACAGCTAAAGGGCATTCCCGACAGCTGTTTAGATTTCAGTTGAGACTTGTGCAACCTTTCTTTAAGATCCCAAGAGCCTAACTACAGTAACTGCGTTCAATAAGGCAAATTCAGATAGACTCTTTTTCCCTTTCGCTCACAAACCATGAAGAAAACAGATGGGAGTTGAAAAGAGATTGAAAATGAGAAAGTCCAAAGACATTAATTTCCACTCAGAACAAATAAATTTGAGTGTCTGGGGATACCTGATTAAAGTTCCTTACCAGAGATAGGGAGCTAAAATGCAGTTTCCTTTCCTTCACTCTGCACTAAGTGCTTTAGAGCACACACCACGCTCACCTGCAATGAAGTATCAGTAGCTAGAGAAGGAAACTGAGAGGAGATGGCTACATGGGGCTGCACTGGGATCCTAGTCCCAGCAATGGGAGTCTGAGCAATCCACATGAAGGAGGAGCGTTCGCGCACTGTCTGGCTACTCCTGACAGCTGCCCCAGCCCTCCATCCATTTTCAGGAACATCCATTCTTGAAGGCAGTGCTCCTGGTAAGTGTTATTCATTACAGAAAGGGTTGAAAAATGCTAGTCGTTATTCATGAAACGTTCCCAGAAATTCTAAAATGTTTTTCACTCTGTAGCATTCCAAAAGGGACTATTCTGGGGTTTCTTGAAATGTCTTGAATGATTTTTCTCTTTCTTTTTGGTTTCTTTCCTTTTCTTTCCCTCCCTCCCCCCGCCTTTTTTTCCTTTTCAATTTTGCAACTGAGAAAGGGAGAAGCTAGCCAAAGTGTATGTGTGGGGAGAACAACTGAGAACAAAACCCCCACTTTTTTTAGTGAAACAACTGAAAAATTAAAATAATCCCTGGGGTGATGCTGTGACTCCCCTTGCCAGGAGTGATACGCTCAGCAACCTGCACCTGTTGTCTGACACCATTTTGTTCTGTTGCTGCATGTTCTTACCTAGCTGCTGAGGGAAGGCAACAGGTTGTAATAGAGAGGGCACTGGTTCTATTCCAGCTCTGCCACTGACTTGCTGTGAGTCCTTGGGCAAGTCACTTCACCCTTCTGTGCCTGTTCCTTCTCCTGCTCTTTGGGGTAGGGACTGTTACTGCGTATGAGCAGCTCCCAGCACAATGGTGCCCCTTGTCAGATGTGGCCTCTAGATACCACCATCATACAAACAATAACTGAATCCCAGAGGTAGCTACATTTCAGCAATGGGTGAAATAAGCTCTGACCGTCCTCATCTCGTCAGCAGGAGGTGCCCAGCACCAATCGAGGCCAGGCCCAGCCCGGTGCTATATAATACAATACAGTTTACTCCACTTTATGGAGACTTGCTTATCTGGGACGGCTGCTTTATTACGACATCGTCCAGGGAATGGATGTAGCCTCATGAGAATTATGGATGACTGCTTAATTGGGACAGTATTAGCATAAATGTCAGTTAATGGGGTCACAATGGGCGGTTGCAAGGTGACTGCGTAGTGCTTAATCACATGTTCAATGGGGATGAAATTCCAAATTCTGGCCTGCTAACAACAGACATCGCCAAGCCCCATATACTAGGAGGAGAGGATAAAGATCAAAGGCAGATGAAATGCCCCAAGTAACATTGTTTGTTCCATGATTCATTCAGCACATTATTTTATGTCCGTTTTTAATCTTTTCAGGCAATTTCTCTTTAATGACCTTTTCTCTTAATTGGGACAAACTCTTAATCAGGGTGATAATTAGGACACCCAGTGGATTCTACTGCAATAGATTTCAGCATGCCTGAGAACCTGTGGCCCTGGGCAGCCAGAGTACATTGTGCACTCTCTCTTTCCCCTTGCCCTGCTAGATTTGGGAGTGAAATATGTGGCGTCTGGTTACGAGTAGCTGACTGTGAGAAAGCTGGGGCGGCAGGGAGATGACTCCATAAAATCCCAAGTACTCCTCTCCATTACAGAAAGTAGGTAGCAGTTAATGTGCATAATCCGATACCTTGCAAGCTACTGGTGTGTCGTTATCTTCCGCTCCGAGCTTTCCAGGTACTGGCTCCCGAAGAGGATGGCAACTAAATGGAGCAGAATGCTGTTAACAAGTCCCAGATGTTTTGGAATGAGCAGCCCATCCAACAGGGTTCCCCTGGGTGTAACGGAAAGCTCATAACATTCCTAATTAACCCATTGGTTGTTTCGCTAAACTGTCCTTGAGCTGTTATCCCCAAGATTTATGTTTGCAGCTGGCCTTTCAAACAGTTGTAGCACTAAATAATGCAAAATATAGGATTTCCAGTCCTCTCGGTGCTTTCTGATGGAAGGCTGCTATTGAATGAATGTTTTGCAGAGCAGCTGCATCTGGAGATGAGTTACATAAACAGGACGGGGAGCCTGAGCTATCACTAATTGTGGAGTTTATTAAGCTCCAGACAGTTGTACATCAAGAGAAATGTATTAAGGAACACTTTCCAGGTACCAGCAACTGATCTGAGCAAATCAGCTTTGCCCCTCTCAGCCAGCCTGGAAGAAACCTGGCTCTAAAGAACAGTGCCGTCGACTGGGCTTGTTCTGTCCCCATGCCAATAGTCAATGTGCAGCACCTCCGTTCAATGGCTCGGAAATGCAGGCTGGTGAGAAGTGGCGGCTGACAGCTCTGCCGGCGGACACCTCTATTTATCCCCAGTGAGGAGGGGCAGAGAGGAGAGTTCCTCTCCGTGCTAACATGTCTCAGCCCTGACCTGCAGGGGTGAGAGGGGAATCTAGGCGCTATGGCCCATTTAATCCTCGGTGTCTCCACTGGGGCTGACCATTAGGGGGTGCGGATTAGAGCTAGACAAATAACTGATTTTGTCTTTTGGTGGAAGTTCTGAACAATTGAAAAAAAAATTCAGTTTGGATGGAGCCAAAGCTGAAATCTTTTGGAATTTTCAGTGCATTGAAAAAGTTTGTTGGGGTCTGTTCCAGAGCAGGGATTTGAACCTGGGACTCCCACAGCCCAGCTGAGTGCCCGAAACTGGACTAAAGGTGGACAATGGAGGCACTGGCACCACCTCCTCCTCCTGCTCAAGTGGTCTGTGAATGGCCAAAGCCATCTGTGCCAAATTTACAAATAGCTTTGACTCGACTAAAACGGCGTGTTGGTGAATAAACTATCCACCTGGGAAAGTCCACCCAGCTCTAGCGCTGATGTGTGGCGGGGTGGTGGAGGGGGCTTTCTTTGACAGGGACAAAGAACGGGGCTGAGGTCAGTTAGGCCATTTCACATGTGCTGCTGAATAGCCAGATCTGCCTCTTCCATAATCTCCTGTAATCTGCCTTTTCTTGAAAGCATCATCTCAGTGTAGCCCCATCAGCTCCAGGTGTAATATGCTTTTCATATTTGCAGCATTTATCTCCTTAACTCCCCAGCATGGTGCGGGATTGGGATTGATAGACCAAGTTGGGATTTTAAAGCCAGCTCCTTCTTCTTAGCTGAACAAACTTGCTAAGTGGAACCTGCCCCGCACTGGGTACGTGCGTGAGCATGCCCCCAGCTGGCTGGGACCATTCATTTCTTCATATTTCATTCCACATTTCCAGAGTCAAGGAGCTGTAAGTTTCATAGAATCATAGAATATCAGGGTTGGAAGGGACCCCAGAAGGTCATCTAGTCCAACCCCCTGCTCGAAGCAGGACCAATTCCCAGTTAAATCATCCCAGCCAGGGCTTTGTCAAGCCTGACCTTAAAAACCTCTAAGGAAGGAGATTCTACCACCTCCCTAGGTAACGCATTCCAGTGTTTCACCACCCTCTTAGTGAAAAAGTTTTTCCTAATATCCAATCTAAACCTCCCCCATTGCAACTTGAGACCATTACTCCTCGTTCTGTCATCTGCTACCATTGAGAACAGTCTAGAGCCATCCTCTTTGGAACCCCCTTTCAGGTAGTTGAAAGCAGCTATCAAATCCCCCCTCATTCTTCTCTTCTGCAGACTAAACAATCCCAGCTCCCTCAGCCTCTCCTCATAAGTCATGTGCTCTAGACCCCTAATCATTTTTGTTGCCCTTCGCTGGACTCTCTCCAATTTATCCACATCCTTCTTGTAGTGTGGGGCCCAAAACTGGACACAGTACTCCACATGAGGCCTCACCAGTGTCGAATAGAGGGGAACGATCACGTCCCTCGATCTGCTCGCTATGCCCCTACTTATACATCCCAAAATGCCATTGGCCTTCTTGGCAACAAGGGCACACTGCTGACTCATATCCAGCTTCTCGTCCACTGTCACCCCTAGGTCCTTTTCCGCAGAACTGCTGCCTAGCCATTCGGTCCCTAGTCTGTAGCGGTGCATTGGATTCTTCCATCCTAAGTGCAGGACCCTGCACTTATCCTTATTGAACCTCATCAGATTTCTTTTGGCCCAATCCTCCAATTTGTCTAGGTCCTTCTGTATCCTATCCCTCCCCTCCAGCGTATCTACCACTCCTCCCAGTTTAGTATCATCTGCAAATTTGCTGAGAGTGCAATCCACACCATCCTCCAGATCATTTATGAAGATATTGAACAAAACCGGCCCCAGGACCGACCCCTGGGGCACTCCACTTGACACCGGCTGCCAACTAGACATGGAGCCATTGATCACTACCCGTTGAGCCCGTTTAGCTCAGTCAGCTCCTCCCCAGTGCCATTAAAAAAGAACAGCAAATAAAAATCTGACAAGGAATAAACCATATGGAAGGCCAGTGGTGTGCATGGTGTTTCTGTGTCTGAGATCACTCCGGTCCCTGGTACAGCAGAAATAGAATTGCTCATACATCTCCCCACCCAAACTTCTTGTGACCGTGCTGATGGACAGTCTTTCAGGCTGTGTGCAGCTTGAAGCAAGCTTTTGCCACTGCATGATCCAAGACAGCTCAGTCATTTTCCATTTAAATATAGCCCATGCAGTGGCTCAGCTAACTAAAGACTGAAATGTCTCTCTCATCAAAGTATTCTCCATGGGGGCACCTCAGGTCAGGTTTACAAAGTGCTGCTCTTCAGCTTACAGATAAGAGTTTGTGATGCTGCCATGGTGAAAAGGAAGAGAGCTCTTTTTCCATCTTGGAGGGAAATAGGTTGTGCCGTGACCTGTGATTACAGAGGACATATCACAAGAACACAGGCTTCCTGAGGCAGAGGGCACCATCACAGGTCAGGGAGCCCGGCAGCAAAGGTTCCTAGAAAATAATCTCAGCATCCCGGAGAGCAATGGTACCTGGATGCAGGAGCAGAGCACTTTCCTCAGAGATTATAGACATCTGTCAGCGCAGATGACCTTGATTTACAGCCGATGGGGGAAATTATTTATTACTTATTAATTTTTATTTACAATAACTCCACCCCAGACGGTGTCACAGAGAGTTGTGGATGACCTCGCCATACGTAGTACTAGAGGAGGTTCAAGATAAATCATCCAGTCCTTCAGCATTTCTCTTCCCCTCCTCTATCCCACTGACCTCACCCCTTCCAACTGCTAGCCTGCACAAAACCAAAAGTGTCTTGGAAGGACCATGGGACAAATGTGCCACCTCAGAGCTCATTACTGGAGCGCATCTGCAGCCATTTCCTCTCCCTTCCCCCACCACACCTTGCTCCAAGCTGACTTCAACCCCCACATGCTGCAGGTAACTTCTCTCTGGTCTCTAAGCTCCCTCTTTTGTAAGTTTCTCCGAGGATACGGTGTGACTCCTCCAACCTTCCTGCAGGTAGCTGTGATATTTATGACCTGCTGCTCTGTCCACAGCAGATTCCCCGTGTAGTGACACAGCCATTAGCAAGCCGAGACAGCTCCTTGTCTCTCACGGTAGATGGAGAGGGGAAGGCAAGATAGGCTCTGCTAGGGAACATCCTGGTGGCAGTGTCTGGCCACGGTCTGGGTAACTTCAGCAATGGGGCCTCCACCCCTTCCCTTGGGAATTCATTTTATGGCAAAGTGATTTTATAGCCAGGGAAGTTTTCTGATCTCCTGTCTCTATTTCCTCTAGCTCTGGTCCCTCCCAGAAAGCATGGGATACCGTCAGAAAACAACGTGAGTCCGTCCTCAAGGGGAGAAGAGACCTGGAGATTTAAGCGTTTTGCAAAAGGATCATTGAGGTTCCATGTACGATGATGAGCATGTGCAGTGTGAAAGCATCAGCAAGGGTGAACGGGAGGGTGCTGGCGTAATGCCAGCGGGATTTCACTTCCCCTCGACTGCAGTTATCAACACACTGAGACAGCTCAACCAGTTCTTCAGCTTTACAAGTGTGTGCGCCTCCGGCAGAAATTCCCCAGGGCAGACAGGTGCTGCCTGTGGAAAGGCAGCCTGGCGTTCCCACGGCATGCTGGCATCTGTGCCACAGAGCAGCAGGAGCCCGCTCTCTATGGAGCCACCCATGAGCGTCAGCACAGAGACTCTCCGAGCAGCCGCACTTCGACCCGACGGGGGGCAAAGCTCAGCCAGAGGGAGTTTTACTGTTCAGTTCAGAGCACTTTGCGGAAACTGTTTTTCCTTCTCTCTCGATGTAAATAAAGGACAGATTTCTCAATCGACCTGCACATGAAAATCATCCTTTTGGAGCAATGTCCCCGTTTTACTTCCAGCATTTCTCTGTCTCCAAGCTTATTCTAACTGGCTTTAAAAAATGACCAAAGAGTGAACCTAGGGTACTGTCCCATTGCAAAATGGCTTGGTTTTATCTTCCTTACGTTTGCTAAATTCCGATGTGATGCAGCGTAACCTCTTGTATTCCTGCAGGTTAATGACAGCCCTTTGCTGCCTCCTGCCCTCACTGGGGCACCATCACACATGACAGCGAGATGCTACTTTTGAACCCTGTAATGAATTTTGACACCGTTTCTAATTTAAATCAAGGTGTGAGCATATACTTGTAGGGTAGAGAATGATTGGTTTGATCCTACCTTATATCTTCACTAAAAGAGAAGGTCTGGGCCCTTTAGGTAAATGCAAGTACCTAGTACTTTAACACTATCACCTTCATTTCAACCCCCACCCCCCATTAGCTTAAAAAAATCACTTGGCGTATGTAGGGCCTGATGCTGAGGCCCCCCCCGATCCGTCCAAGTCAGCATATGGGACAAAGAGCACGGGGATGTGGCATGAACTCTGTGCATCTCTGGCTTAGGTATTTCTGTACAGAACTGACCATGATAGAGGGCCTAAGTGCTGAATACGGGGACTGTCCTTTCACTGGGACTCAATGTGTAGTCTCGATAAACCAGTTTAATCCTTGCTAAATTCTAAAAACTAGATGTCTGCAGTGAATCAGTGTTTTCACCGTCCATTCAGACATGTCTATTCATTAATCTAATGAGCTGCTGCTGCTGGGAACTGGTGCTCGCCGCACATATCCCGAATACCCCTATTATTGTGTCTGCTGAGTGGGCCGATGAAACGTGTATCTGTGTGCTCAGGCTGCCCTGTCTCCCCTCCAGCTTCTTATTTAGGATGACCAGACGTCCCATTTTGACCAGGACAGTCCCTTTTTTAAGCCCTGTCCCGGCCGTTCTGACTTTTTGGGCAAAAGTGGGCATTTGGTCCATTTGCTCTTGTTGACTTGATCGGTTGGCAAGAGCAAACGGGACAAATGCTCACTTTTGTCAACACAGTGAGGTGTGGTGCGAAGGAACGTGCAGGGCGGTGAGCGGAGATGCCAGCCCCATGCAAGGGGTAGGCACGGCTCTGGTGGGAGGGCTGGAGTGGTTCCAGCGTCCAACGATAGTCTTGCTGAGGGCTTGGGCTAGCCCCGCGCTGTGTCCAATTTTCCCTTTGGGAAATGTGGTCATCCTATTCACGTTGTCCGAGATCTCATAGCAGGAGGGGATGTTGCTTTATCCATCCCTGAATCACTTTTCCTAGCAGAAAGATGTGCATGTCTGAACACAGTGTGAGCCCTCGCAAGCCAGAGTCACGCACTAACATGCTTGACCACAAGAGCTCAACTGCACCTTCTGCAGAGGGTTGAAAGCGAAGGGAAACATCGGCCAGGCCCAGGAGTCTGCAATGGCCTTTCAACAGTTGGAGACAAAATCCTGCTGTGAGCCCCCGCTTCTCTGCCAAATTAAAATTTATTAACCTTAAAATCATGGCTGTATTTTCTCTCTCTCCCATTGTTTCATCTCTACTTTTTCCTCCAGGCCATCTTCTTTGTCCTCTTTTCTATCCACCCCGCCAGTCAGCTTCTCCCTTAAACACCTCCCACACTACCTCATATACACAGGGGAAAACTCCCTGATCAGATTCAAGCCAGCCACTACTGCTGTCTCCTTCAAATGCTTCCGAAAGGCTCACCTCTCCACAGCGCCTGCAGAACCAGCCTGCTGGGCCCGGCTAGACAGGTGACAAACGGTGACTATTCCTCTTCCCCTTCTGTTAAAAAACAAACCTACAATCCAAGTTGCTGGTAAAGCTGGGCCAACTTTTCACCAGGCTCCTTTGCTTGTCCGCTCTACCCCCAGCCCTGCCCTTTGCCTGGGGCAGAGACCGTCTCTTTTCTATGTTGGTGGGGCCCTTTGGGTGTATCACTATTTACCAGTAATAAATCTACTCACTCTCTCCTCTTCCCCTCATCTCACACCGAGCTCCCTCACAGCCTCCTGGGCTGTGCCACGGCGCCCAGCTCTGAGCAGCTCAGAGGCTGGCCATCATGGCTGTGAGCCATCAAAACCCTGACAACTCTAGTCATTTGTACTATCGTAGTGCCTGCAGCCCCGTTGAGATCAGGACCCCATTGTGATAGGCATCATACAAACAATGAATAAGAGCTGGGCCTTGCTCCAAAGTACCTGAAATCTCTATATAAACAAAGGGTGAGAGAGAGGAGAATTACTAGCCCCACTGACAGATGAAGAACTGAGGCACAGGGAGGTTAAATAACTTTCCCAGGGTCATACAGGGAGTCTGTGGCTAAGCTAGGAGTTGAACCCAGCTCTCCAAAAAAACAAAAAAAACAAAAAACTGTCAAGTGCCTTATGCACAAGACCAGCTTTGACTTCAGCCTTGTCCCCCTTTAGTATTACACAAATCACCCAGGGGACAATGCAGCATAGCCCAGAACACAAGCACGGAACCTCTAGCTCAAGGGTATTGCCCTCATCTGGCATCTTCTTTGCTTGCTTTCAACCAATGGACTTTTCCAGAGTTGTGTGAAACCCCTCAGTTTTGCTGAGCATTTGCATGTAAAACTGGAGGAGATTTTCTACATCGGTGTCATCCTCTATTAAGGCAAATGGAATCCAAAACCTATTTGCTCTCTCCAGAAAAGCTTGGGGGTCCCATGGAACCCCCTGCAAAACACGGGTGGGCTCTGTCTGTCCTTCTAGTGAGCTGAAATTCATTGGCTTTGGTACCTGGATGTTCCTCACAGTTCAGGATACATGGAAGTCATGCAGGTACTTGGGGAATGTTTTGAAAGTGCTGGGCAGAGATCCCCTCTGCTGAGTCATCTTTACTAGGTGAAGGATGGTGGCCTGGTCACTCACAGCGGTTTATGATACAGAAAATCCAGGGAGGTGCCTCCTTCACCCTCCATCTCTACATTATCTTAGGGTTTTATTCTGCCGCCCAGCACTATAGCATCTGAGCACCTTCGCCTCAAGTCAGTGGCAGTTCTGGGTGCTCACAACACATTGCTCACTGGTCTCTTTTTCTCTTATCCAAATGGAGAGCCTGACCCAAGTGTGCAAGTCAGAGATCTCTGCTCCTGTCAGAGCCACAGAGGTCAGGACAATTTCATCTCATTGGGTCCAAATGTTTGTGCACAAGGGGCAGCCTGGCAGACTACACTGGCAGCTCAGTGTCCCAGCTAGCCTTGGGTAAGAGGTTTTTTGAGTGTGGCAGATGAGATCAGTGAAGGGAAGTTCTGAAAAAAACCCTCACTTGTTAAAAAGCATCTTGCATGGAGATGCCAGTCAGTCACACTTATTGCAAGTCTGTTAGTAACAGAGTTGAAGGTGTATTTTCATTTCTAAAAGGGATCTGGCTATTCCCACTGGCTCCAAAGAAAAAAAACCTCGATATGTGTTAGCACTTGGTGAGTTTCTTGACTGGAGAATGAGATCGATATCCCACCTCAGAAATGCTCTGCTGGAGAGGAATGACCTGAAATGAAACTATAGAAGCAATCAGCGGAAAGGAGGCCACCAAGGTGGCATGGGAGTTTCCTGCCAATGAACAGCAGCCATTCGAGTTGCTGTAACCAATATCTGTGGAAATGACAGACACACATATTTATTCTCCTGATTGTAAGTGTGGGGGAAGATCTATGCACGTTGGCCCCTCTGGAGCTGGGAGATAATGAATCTTCCTCCTAAAGCCTGGAGACTTGCACCCTAGTCAAAGCCCTGCTAGCATCACAGACCACAGTGATTTGCATGTAGAGCAGAGGCAGCCAGTTGGGACAGGTGGGAAGAGGCGGGATAAGCAGGGTTGCAGGAAAAGCTCAACTGAAACACAGAGCCCTTGGCAGCGAGATACAAAACCCAAAGTGACCATTTTATTTCATTCTATCTGTGCACTGCCT
Organism: Chelonia mydas; assembly: GCF_015237465.2. Taxonomy (NCBI): domain Eukaryota; kingdom Metazoa; phylum Chordata; order Testudines; family Cheloniidae; genus Chelonia; species Chelonia mydas. The sequence continues at coordinate 2,035,495 of NC_051261.2, forward strand.
AACCCCAGCCAGGCCAGGGACCAGGAACCGCCAAATATACCAGTGCAGAAGCCTGGGTCCTAGACCAAAGCAGCTCCAATACGTTTGCAGAGGGAGCTTTGCCTCTTTGACCCAACCAGCTCGCTCCTTTAACTAATGGTTTGCTTAGGCCAAGCCTTCTGGTCTTGTTCAGACACAATTCTGCCATCCCAGGGTCCAAAAACGCCCGAGAGATGTGTGGATCAGGGGGTGGATGGGAAGAGAGGAGAGAACTGGAAGTTCCTATGTCATCACATAGCAGGACATCTCCCCCAAACACCCCCTTAGCTTTGCACTGTCCCTGAGTGACCTGCCCTAGCACTGAGTTCCCTTTTCCCCTTCAAGATGCTTCCTTTGCACTTCCTGCCTCCAGCTGTCCGAGCCTAGGACCCAGGCTAGCCCCGTCACCAGCTCGCTGCTCAGGACTGAAAGGGTCCCTTTTAATTAGCACCCTAGTGAAGGTCTCTTGAAGGACGTTTACACTTTATTAGTGACTTATTAATGTCATAATTAGAAAAGGCAGAGCACACTACACAGTGCTGCTTTTGATGGATTAGCCTCGCATTAGGATAATTATCCATACTCCTGTAAAACAGCCATCGCCATACTAAATAAGGCTCTTACGGAGGGGCCATCTCAGTGAGACATTTCTGGAGAGATTAGCTGAGTGGCACCTAGCATATGTTTGCAAAGGAATAAAACTCCACACAGCTCCTGGTCATATTGGGACAGAGCTGCTTCCCCCGCCCCCCATTCCCCAGTTTCCTGCAGTGTATCGAATCCCTACTGTTAAGTACTTCTTCGAGTGCAGTCTGTATAGACAGGTCCCTTTAAGGTTTGAGGTCCTACGAAAAGTCAGACTGAATTACCAAACAGAGGGGGCTGGAAAGATTTCTCTATATTAAATCTCTGTGCACAGACTGAACAAGCCTGAGCGCACAGTCCCCGGAAGGGGCAGGACAGTGACGCTGATGCTGGTGGAATGTTAAGGGGCTGGCTTACTCCTGCAACAGAAGAGTAATCTAGGAAGCCTAGGCTGGGGGTAATGCAAAGGGTTCCCATCCCGGGGGAACTTTTTGTTTCCATTTAAAAGGCCCTAATTTGGCTTTTATTCTTGAAAATGAAAACTACAAAGAGAATCACTGGTGTTTTTTCTAGGCATCAGTCCGGTTTTTAATTCATTCCAGGGGGACTCATTCTAGCTCTCTGAGCAAAAGAACGAAACAGCAGAAGAAGATGGGTGGGGATCCGAGTTACCCAGGAAAGGATTTTCTGTGGTATCTGGCTGGTGAATTTTGCCCAGATGCTCAGGGTTTAGCTGATCACCATATTTGGGGTCAGGAAGGAATTTTCCTCCAAGGCAGATTGGAAGAGGCCCTGGGGTTTTTCACCTTCCTCTGTAGCATGGAGCACGGGTCACTTGCTGGAGGATTCTCTGCTCCTTGAAGTCTTTAAACCACGATTTGAGGACTTTGATAGCTCAGCCATAGGTGAGAGGTTTATCGCAGGAGTGGGTGGGTGAAATTCTGTGGCCTGCGTTGTGCAGGAGGTCGGACTAGATGATCACAATGGTCCCTTCTGACCTTAGTATCTATGAATCTATGAACTGAGAGTCTTTAATTCTTCACTGCCCTGGTCAGGCACCTGACTGTCACAGCAAGTTTCCCCACTCCCCCTCCAGGAAGTGCTGGTCCCCAAGGGCCTGCCAGGGCTGACTGCAAACCTTTTAAAGGGGCACCACAGCATAGGGCTAATGAGAAGCACCTGACACTACTTGAGCTGAAGTCTTCCCTTAACCCAGGGTCAGGCAGGCTGGAGGGGTGTTCCCTTAGGGCAGGTGTTGTGGGTATCCTAGTGGAGGATGAAAGAAGGTTTCACCTGGGGGGTGAGAGGTGGTTTTAGTGTAGAGGGAGGTGGAAGGGGTTTGTACCTCCCTGTAGGAAACAGGCTGAATTGAAATGAGGAAAAGCAAACTAAGAGAAGGAGAGTGACTGATCTGTTCACGAGACTGTCCCCGTTGCTCCCTCTGGTCTGCAGGCCCCCTAAGTGCTGTGCAAACTCAACACAGGCTGCGCAGGGGGGATGTTGGGAAATGTGCCCACAGGCGTTACAGTAAGAATGGCGAGGCACTGATCACTTGCTGAAAGTCTGGTCCCTTATTTAGATTAATCTGGTTCTGAATGTCTCCGTGCCTCGGTTTCCCTTTACTATAAAATGGGGATGATGGTATCTGCCTAAGTCACATGAGTGTTGTGAGGTTACATACATGCTCACTTACTATAGGGATAAACATACCTTGATAAGTATGAAAAATGTACACCAAGGTGGTTACCAAAATGCAGCCACATCTAAGGTGCAACAGAGCTCTTTAACAATGCTTGACAACCCAGATCCATTCAGCAGGCCAATAAAATACAGCAGCATCTAGTAGAGCCAGTGGGCATTTCTCAGCAACTAAAAGACACATGCCATGGTCCCATGTGGTTCAAAAGATTCTGCTTATTCCAGTGGCCTCTGCAGCATCACGCATCTGCTCCTGAAAGGAGCATCACCCTTCTTAGGAAAGCAAGCCAGCCACCAATGCTGCAAAGGAGCAGCTGTGCACATGTGCGCACACACCTTGCTCTCCTCCCAGGGAGTGCAGCTGACCTAGGAGGTAAAGTTTCTCATGTATCAAGCTGCATAGGAAATGGCAGAGATGGTCAGTTAGGAGAAGAGACTTACTACTGATGTGCCGGTGGAGACAAAGGAAGACAGCTGGAACCCGCATTAGGGAGGGGGTGACATTGACAATGGGCCTGAGTGGTTTGAGGACCGTATGCCTGCCCATGAGTGTGCTCACTCCAGGCTGGGGAGGTGCCCATCTGCTGGAGCTCACTGAACATTTTAAAATACAGAACCGAATGGCCCAAGGCAGCAGAGAGCAGATTTTGTAAAAGTCCCCAAAATTGTTCATGTTTATACTTCCTACTCTAAGACATTTCAATTAGTTCTTTGAACTTAGATGGACAAACTGCAAGTGGTATAAGCTGCTCAGGGCAATCAGCACTTGGATATATTGTATCCTTCAATGCTATTAACAAATACATGCTAATAACTTTCAGGACAGATCAGCACTGTGATGGAGGGTTCCTCTCTGGCTTTGATAATTCCCCCCTGTATGTGGGAAAATAAATTTATTGAAAGAGCTCAGTGTGTGGCAGTCACAGGGCAGGGAGAGGAAAGAGAAAATATTACAAGGAGGGTGGAAAGAAAAGGTTTCTTCACCAAGAATTTCTGCTGAAAATTCGATAAACTCCATGAAATCAAGTTTTCTTATTTAACATGCTTTGAACGAATGCAATAAGGCTGTTCTGAGGCAAGTCTCCCAGAGGCTGCTGGAGCACATTGTGGGGTGGGGAGGGAGAGGGGGAGTAGGCACCTTCTGCAGTTCTCTCTTACTAAGGGAGTATGTAAGAACCTGGCTCCAGCTCCCCAACACCGCTAAGTTAATAATGGAAGCTGCGAGTCTGTGGCTTTGACAGGAATGATAAAGCACCCTAGAGCTGATACATACTAAATGTCACAATGGCTCCTTGGTGGAAGAATCACAAATCCTAGAATCACCCAAAAAAGAAGCCTTCCACTGCAGCTGTTCTAACAAAGGATAGGACCGTATGGACGCTGGATAGAGTGGAGCACTGGGGAGGCCAAAGGGAATTCTTGCTGGACCTGTTTTCAGTGAAACAAGGCTGAATCAGGGCTGGGAGGGTGGGGCAGTTTGTGTTTGGATTTGGAAGTGCCAAAATCTCTAACTGCTCTCGAGGATTTCATCCCAGGTAGTCAATTTATTTGAGCATGAGCTTTCGTTGATGCATCCGATGAAGTGAGCTGTAGCTCACGAAAGCTCCTGCTCAAATAAATTGGTTAGTCTCTAAGGTGCCACAAGTCCTCCTTTTCTTTTTGCGAATACAGACTAACACGGCTGTTACTCTGAAATCTGATCCCAGGTAGTGGAAACCTTGCAAAGTTACCTGATGTGGACTACCTTCTTGTGAGATTTTTGCTGCATCCTAAAGAGAAATTGGACAATAGACCCCTTCTGGTTTTAGTTCACCTGGACTCTAATCTATACACACAGACTGAATTACAGATATTTTAATCCCCCTGAAATTTCAAGTGGCTCAGATCTGAGGCTCCTATTTGGCTCTCTCTAATTAATCACCCAGGGCAGGGAATTCATCTGACAAACTTCTTCTAGGAGAGAACCTTCTGTATCACCATCCACTGCCAGGATGGTGTAATCTGGTTACTGAACTCACTATGAACAGGGATCTTCTTGTACTGAGTTTATGTTTTTGATGGGGTGAAAGAGATATGGGAAGATTAAAGTACTGAATTTATTTTGTAGAAGAGGATATAGTCAGCGAGATGTTTAAATTTACTTTGTATTTCACCCTTAGTACAGATCTATTCTCTCCATTGGAGACTTACTATTGGCTTTTATTATTTATGTGGGAGAGCTGAGAAGCCTATTTAGGACCAGGTCCCGTTGGTTTGGTCCTAGACAAACCTGTAACTAAATATGGTCCCTGGCTGGGTTTGGAAGCTGACTAACCTGCAGAAAATCTTTCTGTATTTAAAAGTCACTGGTATATTTTTTTTCCTTGTGATAACATCAACAACTTAAAATTCGCACAGCATCCTACAACCATGAACAGTTTGAGAGCATATTAGATCTAACCACTTTGAAGAGGAATCACATTTTTCTCCATGGGAAAATAAGGTACCCGAGGAGCACTGGAAATTCACTGCATATAAGTGTATTTTATTCACTATATTTTGGGACTGAAGAGAAGTCAATAGCCCAATTGCTCACTGTTTAACGGGTATTAGAGAGGCAGCACTATTCAGCCATTGTAATCCCAGTCTGTAATTTGCGATTCTTCGGAGAGAATACTTTGAGATTCTTTGGAGGTACTTTGGCGTGATTGCTCTATGCAGCATCCCATCATTTGGGCTAACGGTTTTGCAGCCTTCAGACCCTACCTGGAGAATGACTTGTGTTTGGAATTTGGAGCACAAAGGAAATGAGCTCTTATCCCAACAGTAGAGGAATTGTTCCCCCCAAAATTTGGGGGCCTATCATCATGGAAGCATTAATGCATCATGTACATACCCTGCAAAATAGAAAGAGGGCAAATAGACACTTGACTAGTGAGTTATTTATTCAGTGCAGAGAAATCTTGTTCCCACTGAAGTCAATGAGGTTATGTCTTGACAGAAGACTTACCCCAGGCTCTGACTTGGTGTTGCCCCAACCCCTTCCTGTCCACACACACACACACACACACACACACACACACACACAACCTGCTCATCCAACTTCAGTGGTGTTTCAACTGGGCTAGCTGGCTCGGCTTGTGGGGGGGTGGGGTTGGGTAAGAGCCTGGATTCCGCTTTCAGTGAGGCTGGTTACCTGCCTCCTTTGCAGTAAGGATGCCAGCTAACCCCTTCACGTGCTGATAGTCCTCCAGCACCTTCCCACAGTTCACCCCATGAGCTCAGTAGGGCAGACAAGTTTTCCCACAATTCACTGGGAAAGAATCCTAGAGCATCTCTGCTCATTGCAGTGCAAAGAGCCATGCGGTGTGCCCCCAGCGACACATATGGGGGAGTGCAGCACCAGTCTAGCACAGGGGTAGTCAATGGGCGGCCCGCAGGCCAAATCCGGACTGCCAGACACTTTTGAACAGACTCTGAAATATTTTTATTTACTTGTTATATTATTATTATTTTCTCTAGAGTCTGGACCTTGACAAAAAATAATTGACTGCTCCTGGTCTAGTAGCTAACACCCAGGCTAGACCCTGTGGTCAGACCTGGGTGCCAATCACCTGGGTAACCTCTGCAGTAGAGACCTACCTTGGAATTTTTGCCATGGATTTAAATGGGTCCAGAATTTACCTTCAGCGAGAGTGCATTCACCTGAAAAACAATTGCGTCTGACAAATCCTTTTGAACATGAATAAGTTTGATAGCTCTGCCTGAGTTTAAGATGACTGAAGACAAAATTCGGAGCCTTGTATAGTGAGGATTTCTAAACTTGCTTAAACTGCCTACATTTAAAAAACAAAAAAACAAAAACCCACATCCTAATTGTAACATCAGCGCTGCTAAGCAGAGGATAGTCCGTTATTAAATCAGACCACTTTATTCATGTCTATTCCCGACTCACTGGTTCCCAAACACACTCTAGCACTCAGCAGCCCTTCCCAAGGAATCTCTTTGGCTGCGTCAGAAATCTGTACTGCAGTAATCCGACTCTGCACTCCTGATGGTACCTCCCTCTAGTCTCCTCTCCAACCAATTTTGTGGGTTGCCAAGGGAGTTGTACACATGTGTTGATCAGACCCAGGGAAGACAGATCTCTAATAAACAGTGTTTGATTAAAACATGCATGATAAGGTCTCAGATGAAACGGCTCAGGTGTACACAAACGTACTGCAGTCAGAGAACGTTTCATGGGGGATGAATCGAGCCAGAAACAGGAAGGTAAGGCTGTGGTGCTTTTTGGGTGTAAAAGAATTACAACATCCTTTAGCTTCCCTCTACAAAAATGCAGTCGCTAACTGTAATAAAACCACAGGCCTGGCTTCCCCTTTTGTATACATCTCTGCAAATCACGAGCAACTCCATTGAAGTCAGCGATGTAAAATTACATTGGTGTAAAATTATTGGAAGAGAGAGAGGAGAATCACAGGCCTTTGGCATCAAGCTGCTGCTCAGCACCGACCTGGTTTGGCATCGCTGCCTAGAAGAGCCATAGTATATGCTCTTTTCTAGTCTCTGCTGTCCCATTTGGAATCTGCTGAAGCCAAAACAATTGGCAAGTGTTCTTCTTATTCGTGATGCGTAGTTTGCCATATCAGATGGTGGCTAGCAGTGAATGGGGTGCAGTGTAGCCAACACTTGTGATTTTATCAGGAGTCTCACAATATTAGGTGTTTTACTTAAAGCACCAGCTCCAGAGACATGGGATTAGTGTCAGCCAGGTGCAACCTAAAGGCTCAACATCCAGAAGACAAATAAGAGATCCCAGCTAGAGCTGGGCAGAGAAAGGCAATTCCGTTTCACAGCGGGTTTTGATATTTTGAACTTTCATTCAAAGTTAGAATGAAACCAAAGCCAACAATTAAGAAATTCTCCATGAAAGAGAATGGAGGCTTGGCTCTGGGGCCTTAAAAGGGAGGATGAAGTGATTAAAGTGCTCACATAATCCAGGGATGGAGAAAATATAAGTGCATATGGAGATTCGTAGATTTTAAGATCAGAAGGGACCATTATATCCTCTAGTCTGGCCTCCTGCCTAACACAGGCCAAAGAACCTCACCTAGTGATTCCTGCATCCAGCCCATTATTGCTGTTTGAGCGTTAGCACTGCTCTCGCCATAGAGTGAGATCTTCGGTCTTTAACTCTAACAGCTGTCACTACCTTTAACTTTAAACAATTGTCATTGTCCTGTTACTAATAATATAAGAACAGCCACACTGTGTCAGACCAACGGTCCATCTAGCCCAGTATCCTGGCTGCTGAAGGGAGAAGTCACAAATACTGACTCACTGAGGGCACTGGTTTGGTGTTTCTCCTCCCATGCCTGCTATAGGGCAAAGCCAGACCTTTCAGCAGCAGCGGTATGTGAATTAAATGCAATGTTTTAGTGAACAGTTACAGGAATGTTTAGTTACAGGATCCACCTACTTGTTGAGGGAAAGATAGTTTGGTTCATACTCAGTCACGAAAAGACTGTTCTCCTCCTATGCCTTTCTCTAACTCCACTGCTTAGAGCAATGCAACCTTCCAGCTCATGAGGCCATTCATGACTTCAAGGAGGAGGCTAGCTTTTGATGTGTCCCAAGGGGCCAGGAACCAGATACTTTTCTTCTTTTGATGAATCCGGGCTTGGAGCCAGCTCTCATTGACAATACATTGGGCACGGAGCATCTTCCACTGTCAGTGTCTGCCTATGCAGGTGTGCTTGTTTTGGGGGGAAGTGGAAAAGGGTGGGGAGTTGAAAGCAAGCCGAAGCTAAACACACACACACACACAAAATGTCACGGGAGAATCTCAGCCAAGCCCCCACCACCGTAACTACAGCAGAGTGGGGTAGTGGTGCCTGCATTGCTCTTGCGTAGTGCAAAGCTATTATTAGTTGCAGACTGCACTACCTGATGTGCATTTGCCTCCATTTCCGGTCACTTTGCAGCACACTTAAAGCATTACCTTTAACTAGCAGGGCTTCTGAAATTATCTGTATTTTGCTGCCTGAGGCTTGGGTGTGTACTGGGGAGAGGGGGTTGGGTAAGAAGTGGGGAACAGGACTGAATTCAAGAGTCCAGCAGCCACACTGATGGCAAAATTTGGAGGAATGTGTCTGCTCAGCTTCCCCTTCCCAGTGGCTGCACTTGTGCTCAAGTGACAGTGTTTTTTCCTAGTTCTCTGGGGGAGCTCTTCCACAATTGAATAAACTAAACCCATAAGATGTTGTTTCTTGCTATTCAGTCTAAATTTCCCTTTGCCATTAGGAGAACATGGTTTTTGGAAGTCAAAATAGGCAATGTCGCCATTTCTCCTGATATTGAATCTCTGCCAGGACCTGGCACAGAACTCACTTTCTGCATGCACATGTTTGCAAAGGGACACTGGGTAGTTTCCCCATCAGCCGTCTATCAGTTCCCTTAACTGCTCTTGCCTCTGCTGTTAGAAAGCAGCAGTGGTAGGGTAAGCATAAGGGAATCCCAGAACTGGCATCATGATTTTTTCAAAAGGGTATGCTTTGGAAATAGAAAAGCTATTTCCTCTTTATTGGTTATTTTTAGTTGGACAGCTGTTTTTTCTCTGTGTTGATATAAGCCTGTTTCTAAAGACAAAAACCCCTCTTCCTGTGGCTGTAGAATTCAACTTCAGAGGTCACTTATTGTTTCCAAGTTCAATGTGCTCTGGAAAGAATCTATATTCTTCTCATATGGTTTCTAGGCATGAATGCAATCTCTAAATACTCAGAGGATAAAATGAGGTCAAACCTGCAATTCTGCAAGGCTGCTGTCTAGTGAAACCAACACTAAGACCTACCGCTTTGTTTCTGTCAATGCAGTTTAGAAAACTGCACAGGGAAATTATTTCTCAATAAATAGAAACCTAAAAGCACAGGCGATTCTGCAGCCTTGAGTTCTTTTGCGATATTCCCCTAAGAAGAGGCTGAGAATTTCAATTGACTGGACTAAATTTTCAGTTGAATGAAGAGCCATTTCAAATACAAAATATTATAATTGCATCATCATTTTCAAAAAAATCACTCCTGTGGAGCAGAGACTCCTTATTGCAGTCTTTCCATCAACAGAAGACTTCACAAACAAAGCTTATCTCTGCACATGGCTTAATACAGATGCTTAACTGATAAGGGTGGGCTATGACAGCCAATGTTGTGCAACCTGTACAGAGGGTGAGATCTTCCTTCTTTTCATTACCTATTGGTGTAAGCAACAAAAGAAGAGGAATAGCTCCAAAAATCTCTGCAAATGTTTGCTTATATAAAAAACAGTTGTAGAAACAGTGGATCAGCCACCTTCATCTGGTTTCACATTGATTTCAAGGGAGTGATACCAAAATATACCAGCTGAGGGGCTGGGCCAGCAACGTTTAGGATAATATCAGAGACTATTTGTGGGAAGTGGATTTTGAACTTGAAAATGTGGCGATTTAAGAATTACACTTATCTAGTGAGAACAGGAACCAGACCATGAGCTGTACTTGCCCAGTCAGAAATAACCAACACATCTGGAACTGCAAACAGAGAACATTTGCAATGAATGACTCATGATCAAGGCTAAGAATTCAGCAAATTATCTGAAAGGGAAAATAAATAAAAAAAAGGAAAAGAAAAAAGCCAAAATGTTGAATAAATTATTTGTTCTGTCTGAAAAAGGGAGCAGCAGCCTCTGGATATAAAGGGCCTTTGAAATGGGGACTCTTGTATCTGCCACACTGTGTTGGAATTTAGCTAGTGATAGGGGTGTGTGTGTGCACATGAGTGTGAGAGCATGCAAGAGAAGAGCATTTACACTGAGTGTGATGTCCCAGGAAAGATGTCAGGGCTCATTCTAGGCCCAGAAGGCCTCCGTCAGCCATGGCATCTTTCTGATATTTCTTACATGACTCTAAACGCACTGTAGCCCATGAATCCTTCCTGCTTTGCAGTATATTCACTCACATTTCACATTCCACTGTTTAATGTGTTTCCTTTAGCAAGAGATTGTAAACTATGGATAAATGCATTAAAGGGTGTGAAGTGCTTTGAGATCTACTGATGAAAAGCATTACATAAGAGCTATGCATTGTTACAATTACTACGTGCCCAGACACTTTTCAATCACTGAAATATTTATTTCAATTAAGTAGAGCTGTTGTATCTGACAGGTTTCAGAGTAGCAGCCGTGTTAGTCTGTATTTGCAAAAAGAAAAGGAGTACTTGTGGCACCTTAGAGACTAACCAATTTATTTGAGCATAAGCTTTCGTGAGCTTTTGCTCAAATAAATTGATTAGTCTCTAAGGTGCCACAAGTCCTCCTTTTCTTTTTGTATCTGACAGTGCTTATAAAGATGTGACTGTCATGTCACAGTAGCAGATCTTTCTTGTGCTAAGAGGATTGCAGGGAATGTGCAGCCAGACACTGTATCCACACGGAGAATCTCCTTCAGATTTACAGTCTTCCCTGTGATTTTGAACATTTATAGTAGGTGAGGTTTTCCCCCTCCATGACAGAGAGTGCCAAATCTGGATGCCTATCTACACAAGTCGAGGAGCCAGGAGCTTCTCTGGCTTGACATATTAACACTTTTTGTCTGATATCCAGGCACCAGCACAACAGCTCAGCAGACCCAGAGCAGCTCAAGGATGTGTCATGGCAGGGAATAGCTTTACATGCACTAAAGGTCTGCCAGACCTTCATAGTAACTGATTAAACAGAAGTATTTAAACTAGACTGAGAATCATAGACCTGTATATAACAGAAATAGTGGGAAGGTGAGGAAAGAAGGGAATATGCCACCAGCACAGAATATATATTCTATATGCAACCACTACAGAAATTTTGTTAAAGGGCCAGAAATAGAGCCATGCTGATTTATACCAGCTGAGAATATGGCCCCAAATCTCTCCTTGATCTCTGTTTTGCCATTTGACCTGCCCTGGTCTACAGCTAACAAAATCATCCAAAGGACAGGCCTTGGTAGTGAAAGGCAACTAACTACCCAGACCTCTCTTGGGAAAAGAACACAGCCGCCACAGATTATCAATAAATTCTTCGAATCCATCAGAGACAACTTTTTATTACAGAAGGTGGAGAAAATGACTAGGGGAGAGGCTGTTCTAGATTTGATTCTGACAAACAGGAAGGAACTGGCTGAGAATTTGAAGGTGGAAGACAGCTTGGGTGAAAGTGATCATAAAATGACAGAGTTCATGATGCTAAGGAATGATAAGAAGGAAAACAGCAGAATAAAGATAGACTTCCAGAAGGCAGACTTCAGCAAACTCAGAGAACTGGTAAGTAAGATCCCATGGGAAAGGGGAAAAAGAGTTCAAGAGAACTGGCAGTTTTTTAGAGACATTTTTAAGTGCACAAGAGCACACTAACCCAATGCATACAGGAAAGATAGGAAGTATGGTAAGAGACCACCTTGGCTTAACCAGGAGATCTTCAATGAGCTGAAACGCCAAAAGAAAAAAAAAAAAATCATACAGAAATTGGAAACTAGGTCAAATTATGAAGGATGAATATATATTAACCCCCCGCCCCCAAACATGTAGGGAGAAAGCTAGAAAAGCCAAGGCACAAAACAAGATGAAACTAGCTAGGGACATGAAGAATAACAAAACAAACATTTTACAGATACATTAGAAGCAAAAGAAGGACCCAGGATAGGGTAGGGCTGTTATTCAAGGAGAAGGGAAAGATAATAAAATACAGCAAAGTGTTAAATGCCTTTTTTGTTTCAGTTTTTACCAAAAAGCTTATCAGTGATCAGATGACTAACAGTGAATATCAGTGTAAATGGAGTAGGGTCTGAGGCTAAAATAGGAAAAGAACAAATAAAGAATGAATTAGACAAGTTAGAGATCTTCAGATTGGCAGGGCCCGACCAAATATATCCTAGAATATTTAAGGAACTGGCTGAAGAGATCTCTAAGCTCTTAGAGATTATCTTTCAAAACTCATGGAGGATGGGAGACATCCCAGAGGACTGGAATAGATCAAATATAGTACCTATCTTTAAAAAGGGGAATACAGACAACCCAGGGAATTGGAAACCAGTCAGCTTAACTTCAGTACCCAGAAAGATACTGGAGGAAACAACAAATCAACTTGTAAGCACCTAAAAATAATAAGGCAATAAGTAACAGTCAACGTGGACTTCCCAAGATCATGTCAGACCAAACTGATATCCTTCTTTGACAGGGTAACAGCCTTGTGGATGGGGGAAGAAGTAGATGTGGTATATCTTGGCTTTAGTAAGGCTTTTGATATGGTCTCCCATGATCTTCTCATAAACAAAGTAGGGAAATATACTCCAGATGAACCTATTGTAAGATGGGTGCACAATTGGTTGGAAGACTACTCTCTGATTACAGGTACCAATGGTTTAAGTTTAAGATCTATAAAATGAGGGCTGCTTCTCCCTCAGCAAGTGCAGGTGATCAGAGGGGAAGCAAGCGCCATACTTGTAGAAGGACGCAGAGTGCTGGATCTCCAGGCAAATACATGTTGGTTTTCAGACACATTTCAGCTGGGTTTTGGGCAGTTTCACAAGCCCCTTAGCACCGGACCATTCCTTTGCCAGTTCAGAAGCAGGAGAGCCCCAGTTGCGGTGTCAGTAGTCATGCAGAAAATAAAGCTGACAGGCTCAGCCGCAAACGTTAATAAGCCATGATGCTGGGGATTAAACGCCTAATTATGGCAGTTAACAGCATTAGTGCCCCTGGAAGCCCTGTGACCATCGCTAATTATTGAGGCCATTTCTGATACTGGGGATTGTACCCCGCTTCCTTTTCCTTAACCCTTTCTGTGCTGCACAAGCACGGCACTCAGTGGGCCACGCTGTTTTAAGGGAGCAGCATCCCTTCTGCGGTGGGACAGTAACTATATTATTGTCCAGTCTTCTTTAACGGCTGGCAGTGGGGAGGGCTGTTGGCATGAAGCCTCACACACTCATCGCTCCTTCAGAATGGCAGCAGTACTGACCCAACCCGCAAGCGGCACAGCCAGTTAAGTGTACACAGACTGTCAGTGGCTCAGACCCTTGGTAGCGGTAGTGTTCCTGAGGTTGAGTGCTGGGAGGACAAACTCATTCCTACTTGGGAGGCACTGAGCTGTAGGTTCAGGGGCCACAGCTGTACCTAGATAGGCCCTTTGAAGCAAAATGAGGTTATTTGGAGGATAAGACAAAGGAGGAAAGGGCTGTGAAGGGCCATCTGCCAACCCTCCAAGAGTCAGTATACAGGATCCGAGAGACATCGCTGGCTGGCAGCCATGGCTGGAGAGAGACCTGGCAGGTGCAGGGGTGAAATAGAGGAACACCCTCCTCCCATCCAAAAGATACCAATAGACAGCAGTGCAGATGGAGAGCGTGTGCCTTCCAGAGAGCCCAGGCACTGGGCACTAACTTGCAGATGGTGATATGGTGCTGTGAACTGGGGGAGCCTCAGTCTGCAAAGAGGTGCAGAAGGAAATTGTGGACCCAAGTAAGTGACCATCATCCATGCAGAGAGCCATAATGGAGATGCTGGGGCAGCTTATTGCTAGGGCTGTGCAAAAGGTCCTGTGTGAAGGCCATGCGCTGAAACCACTACGGGTGTGGGGCTGGGCTTGACGCCAGAGTGCGGCACCTGGGGCTGGGAGGTCGTGTTCCCTGCACAGAGCCATTAAAGAGGAATTACTTTTTAAAAAGCACATTTGGGTGACTATTGCATTTCTCCCTCTGCCCCCTCAGTGTGGGGATGGGGACTTGAGTCAAAAGCAAGTGTGTGTGTTAAGCCAGCAAAGCGTAGGGAAGGTGCGTGTTTATAACCCTGAATGCAGCGATTAACTTTCCTGTGAAGGGAAAGGGCTGTACCAGCTGCGTTACCACCACCCTGCAATGGTGCTGACGCCAGCCTTCCTGGCCCAGCCCTGCCACAGCATCCTGTGGGGTTTGCAGTACTAAAGGCCTGCTCGCTTCACCGGTGGGGCCCCTTTCCCTCAGTTAGGCTTTTAATCTCCCATCCATTAACTTCTCTCTGGCCCTTCAGGGCTCACCAATGTGCCCTCACTATTCTAACCCTGCAAGTTGCTTCTTGGAGGGAAGAAAGCCAAGATATTTCCACTTCTTCCTTTGCCCCGGCAGACCCACACAAGCCATCTCCTCCCAGTTTCCCGGGAGTTAATTGGCAGAGCCATGTGAGGGTTCTCAGGGCTGACACAGAAGGGCCATTTCAGGTCAGGATAGAGTTGTACTGGCAGGGCGTGGGGAGGCAGGACTGTGAAACTGGGATGTTACTGTTCTGGAGTGTGATGCTGCAACAGAAGGGAGGTATTGTGATGCAGAGGGTGGGGAGCCGACAGTAAAATGGCTGATATTGCCTCTGGCTCAGGCCAATAATATGAATGCCTCATTTTCATTCCACTCATCAATTTAAAACAGAGCCATGGATGGGCTACAGGCATGATGAAAAAACTGGCTTTCTGCAGTGAAACAGATGCAAAGGGATTCTATTCTGTATTCTGTTCTGTTCAGGTTCTTATACTGTGCCCATCATCATGGTATCATCGTATATAGTCTGTATCAGGAAAAAGCTGCTGAAGTGGCATAAGTAAGCTAGGAAACCAGCTTTAACTATGGTTAAACAACTTGGGAGCTGTGGGGAAAGCTCTGAGAAGGTGGCAGATGAATGGCTGAAATGAACTTCAGGAAGAGTTATTAGCAAGTACTCTACAGCTCCCCCATGTTACTCTGAGACGCTGTATGGTGAGAGGTATGTGCGCAGGGCTCTAATAAAGTGCTAATTGCCAGATCGAGGCATTTTGCTTTATTCCATGTGCAGTTCATCTTGGAAGCCTCCATTGTGTCTGAGGCTAAGGAGCGGTTTTAATTACACCACTCTCATTTCCAAGGTGGATATTACAATGGATATCCTGTTGCAGCTGGAGGAATAAAAAAACCCCATTAATGTTCCATTTGGAGAAAATAAAGCATTTTAAGCTTCCCCCAAAAAGTACTTAAAATTGTACACTGTTCAGCATTTGCAAAAGCTGCAGTTAGCTAAGCTAGAATAGCCGACTTATCTCCTTGCCTATACTCATCATGGGGCTGTGAGTGCTGTTCTGTCCAATTACTTGATTGATTTGCTTCAATTCATACAGTAGGAAGCTTAAAATACCAGAGTTTTTCCTTTAACCCTATCTAATGGGTCTCCCTTCTACCTGCCTCTTGCTTTCTTCCCGCTTCCTCAATTTCAACTAGCCAGAAATGCCATAAAAAGCAGCTCCACTTTTTGCTGACTCTAGTCCTGGCTCCAATCAGGAATTGCAGAGACAGCAGGAGCATTGTAAAAAGAAAAAGTTGAGTGAACTTTTCCGCTCTGTAAAAGAACTCAGTTCCATTTCCAGCTTTGGATAAGGGCTGATGCCAGTTCTTATTTGACCCAAAAGTTTTCCTACATTGATTTATGAGGATACCTGATTGATAAGATGCTTGGCAGGCAATGAACTTCTGGGTGATTAAAGCATGCTTATAAAGTAGTTTATAAAACATGGGACCAGATCCTTTGGTGGAGTAAATCAGCATATTTCCATTGATGTAAATGCAGCACACTAATTTACACTAGTTGGGGATCTGAACCTAGGAGATTAGGGACTCTGACGTTAACTTGAGGTGCAATAATTCCGCACAGATATGAATTTACATACAAACAAGGGAAAGTCAGATTACTGCATTTCCTGGAAATTGACACCCCCTAGAGCAGGCAGAGTTGACTGATGGAGTGAATAGGATATTATTTCTGCAGCTGTCAGTCATCCTGGATGTGCTCAGAGCTTTCCTGATCCATTCAGAATCAATGCAGACCAGAGCAGCAGTTTTTCTCCTTACTGCAATATAAAAATACGGATGCTCTTTGGATTTTGTGTAAAGCAGCCCTAGGAGATCCAGGAACAATGGAATTCCTATGTCCTGTGGTGTTTCTGCTATAGCACATCTTCTCCCTCCTCCGAAAGTGTGCAGCATACCCCCCTCCCCTTCAAATAGCATATACCAGCCACAGGTGCATGCTCCCCTCCTTGCTGGAGCACACACTTCCCTGCCTCGCAGCTTTATTATTGCGCACACAGGAAATAATATTAAGAGCCCCAAATAGCCCAAGAAAATCTGCGTGTTCACCCTGGTGAGCTGTCCGATTCCACTTCTACATTCATTCCACTAATGAGGCAGAAGGGAATGCGGGCTGGCAGACTTCATCTGGCTCGATACCTACTTTAACCCAACACTTGTAAAATCAGTTGTATAATTCTCTGAAGATAGACGTTATACTTGATTTCTCCCTAGTGACTGTAATGCTGATCAATGGCTATCAGAAATGTATGACAGGAAAGCAATGTAGCTGCCACGCAGCGACTGCAGCCTTCCACTCTAGATGCTTAAAAACCAGCTGCACAATCCAATAGAAAGCCTGGAGCTCTCATTCAGGAGTGAATTCATGTACTGTTCTTTTGGGTCACGAGTATATGAATTGCATACAATGTGCTGAAGTGACTTAGACAGGTATTAGGTTAGTGTTGTGGGGTCCACGCACCGCTGGGGCGCCTACTCCATTCAGATCTGATGCCCCCCTTCTGCTGGTTGCTTAAACCACATTCCCCCCCCTACTCTCTCCAGGATTCGGGGTCCTCTCTTTGACTCAGCCCTCTGTCTGGGTCACTATAGTGCTCCCCTTTCTGGGGTCTCAAAGTGACAGTCCCATGGGATCAGCTGTCCTCATCTGCCCCAGTCCTAGACCAGGTCCTGTGCCACGTTCCCAGTGGCTGGTCGGGGAACCCAGGCCTGCCCACTACTCAGGGTTCCCGGCCAGGTCTAACAACTGCCGTCTGTTTCCTCCCAGACCCTGATGATATTTCCCTGGACTCTTTCCTACTTCATGCTCTGTCATCTGGCTGCCCCCACCCTGGCTTTACCAGCCTACAACTCCCTCCCCCAAGGGTTAAACTGTAGGCTTCTTCCCTCTCTGATGTCTCACCAGAGTTGGTAACCCCAAACACCTCTCCCTTCTCCAAGGAAACAGCCACAGATTACTTGCCCTGCAGAACCCCTGCTGTGCTCAGTTTGCTGGCTTCATACAGGCTTAGCCTACCCTTGCCCAGCTGGGCTTCATCATCAGTTAGCCTTCCAAACCCTGGCTCGCCCCCAGGTGCAGCCTGTCAGATTTCTTGACCCTAATTTAATGTGCTCTGCCTTGTGTGAGGTGGACACCCCACTACAGTTAGATATTAGGAAAAACTGTCTAACTGTAAGGATAGTTAAGCACTGAAATGGGTTTCTTCAAGAGGCTGTGAAATCCCCATCGCTGGATTTTCAGACCAGGCTACACAAATATCTGTCAGCAATGGCCTATCCTGCCTTAGTGCAGGGGGCTGGGACCAGATGAACTCGAGCCCCCTTCCAGCCCTACGTTTCTATGATTATGTACCTCACCAGGAAACATTTTGGGTGTATGATCTTTAATTACACTGTGCTGTTATATTGTGCCGTTCATCCCACAGAATCCAACAAAGTAAAACTGATCTGCCATCTATAGATACTAGATACCATAAAAATGCAGGCATCTCTGGTCTAAAATGCAGTAGCTGTTTAACAGCTCATAACAACTTTACAATCAGTTATGGATATGAAGTGAAGAAGAGTACTTTGTCCTGTTGTAATTTCAAGGATAATTTAGAGGTGCAGGAGGAGGTATTGGTAGCGAAGTTACAGTATGGCCAGGACTGTGGAATTAAATCATAGGATCTAGAGATTTAAATGACCAGTCTCCTGCCACAGCAGATCTCTCTGCTCCTGCAAAAAAGGCCATAACACTTTCAGTGAGACAAGTACCCAGGTCCTTATCTCACTTGGATAGTGACATCCGGTTTGGCACAGTGCCTCTCAGTGCTCTGCTGAGCCGTTGGTGCTACACGGATATGGCTGGAAAGTTCCATGTCCCGAATCACCAATAGCACTGCTTGGGGCACTGAGATAAATAGATCATGCTTGGAGGTATCCCACCTAGTCTGATCCTTCTTAGCTTGTGGGACCTGATGGGATCATAGCTAAGGTGGTGTGGCTGCAGTCTACCTTAACGTCAGCATATTCAGGTCATCCCCATTAATCCGATTAAGAGAAGACTCATCCCTTAAGAGGGTGATAGTCACACCTAGGAAGAGGATCAGCACAAGGTTTATGCATCGTTTAAGCCCTCAAAATAGATCTAACGTGGGACTAAAGTGGTGCATAGCTTTTGTGCTGAGTAAATTACACCCATGGTGAGGTCTAAAATTCCCCTTGTTAAAGGCATGCCAAGCATTTCTCCTCAGCTCTGCATGTGTACAAAACAAAAATGCAAGAACTCACATAATGTTACTGTTTTATCAGCTGGCAATAATTATAATTTTTCAGAATTTGGCACAGAATTAAAGTTTCTCAAAATAAATGTTTGCATATATAAGAAGAGCTCGTCACTTATGTTCTGCCTCATGTTTGCTCAAGTTTGGCATTCTACTTGCTCTATCCTGTTCAAAGCCTATAAATCAATATTTTTAACAACACAGAAGAAATGATTAATTACATGAATTTGTTTGTTGCTTTCTCTCCATGTTCTTGGGCTTATTTGAGGAGGTGTTTTTCATCTTCTAAATAATCTGAACAAAACCCCAACAGGCAACTGCCCCACAAGCCCTGGTGAAACAATCTTTTCATAGAGCTCTGAACATTACTGGGATTAGAAACCCATAGGTTTCATTATCCCAAATGGAGAGATTAGAGATGGCTGAACAGGTTTAAAAGCCATAACTTTCTAAACAAAATATAAAATCCTCCACCATCACTTCTGTGTTTGCAGTTGCATTTATTTTGATCAATTCTCTAATTCAAATACAGTAAAAACGTGTATCCAGATCAGAGACTTGTTCCTCTGAACTCCCATAGAACTCTGCACTGGGAGACACAACATAATGTGGAATGTCACTGACAAAAAGAAACAATCCAGAGTTTGGATTTAATATAGAGAGAGCTGTTGTATTGATTTTAAGTATTTGCCACTGATGCACTTACACATGCATTCTGGAAAGTTGTTTGTTACTGTGTAGTTGCTGGTGGGGTGGGATTCAGACTTCTGATGTGACCTTGGGACAACACTTAGGTCCATGATTTTAAAACTGCCCACTACTTTGGTGTGCTCGACTTTAGAAATCTAGATCTCAGCGGTGATGAGATCCCCTGGTCTCCACGGGGAGTAGTGGAGGCTCAGACCTTCTGAATCTCAGTGCCCCCCCCCCGCCTTTTTTCCCCCCCCCCAAAATTGGCCTTAAACCTCTCTGTACCCCAGTTTATCCAGGTCTAAAATAGGTATAATATTTCTTACCCGCCACGCGGGGAGGTGCTGGGATGCTTAATGAATTAACAATGATCAAATTAATAGATTCCAAGACCAGAAGGGATCACTTTGATCATCTAGTCTGACCTCTTGTAGAACACAGGCCAGAGAATTTCCTCACAATAGTTCCCAAAGCAGATCTCTTAGAAAAATGTCCAATCTTGGTTTAAAAATTCGCAGTCCTGGAGAATCCACCATAACCTTGGTGAAGTGTTCCAATGGTTAATTACTCTTACTGTAAAAAAAATTACACCATATTTCTAGTTTGAATTTCTCTAGCCTCAACTTCCAGCCACTGGATTGTGTTCTGCTTCTCTGCTAGATTGAAAATCCCATTATTAGATATTTGTTCCCCCTGTAGATGCTTATAGATTGTAATCCAGTCACCTCTTAACCTTCCCTTTGTTAAGCTAAATAGATTGAGCTCTTTTAGTCTACCACTATAAGGCATTATAGTCACCATAATGTATATAATTGCAAAGTATCCTACTCTGTATATGCAGAGTTGCTATAGCCACGTTGGTCTTAGGATATTAGAGAAACAAGGTGGGTGAGGTAATATCTTTTATTAGACCAACTTCTGTTAGTGAGAGAGATGAGCTTCAAGCTTACTCAGACCTGAAGCAGAGCTCTGTGTGGCTCAAAAACTTGCCTCTCTCACCAACAGAAGTTGGTCCAGTAAAAGATATTATCTCACCCACCTTGTCTACTTTGTATGTGAGTAATGAATGATTGCGGATTAACTTTGAAGTCTGCAAAAAGACGTTAAAAGCACAAGAATTGAAGTTACATTTGACAAAATCTATTTAAGATAATTTCTAAGGCTGATTCACCAGCCTGCCATTCCGCACCCTTTTCAGGAAAGATGAATACATTTGCTCTATCCTGCTGACAAATAAGGCATCTGCTATGTTTGAATGCCCTTTTGCAGTTTGGAAGCCAAAGACCTGGGGTGGCGTCTCTTGTAAGAACCCTGATCTCCATTGTAGTACAGATAACGCAAGGCTGAGGAACAGAGTAGCAAGACTGGGAAGTTGTTATAACTGCCACGCCTTTTTTGGTTTTGGTTACACTGAGCTATGACCAACATCTGACATGCACTTTGCTTAAAAATTGAAGTAACTCACTACAAGGGGTTCACTGAAGTAAAATTCCCACAGAATGACTTTCAGATCTGCATACTGATACACATAAGTGATTGACTGACCTCAAAACTTTGTGGCAGGAAATCTATCCCCTTGTCAATCAGCACAGCAGAGTCGCTGTTTTAAAAGGACTAAGACAGATGGAGTCAATGAATGGTGGAGCAGTGAAATGAACATAACTTCAATTTTTCACTGTAATTGATGCCAAAATGTCACTGTGCCCATTTGCAGTATTCACTTACAACGCCACATACCACGTGTATAATGTCTGTCTGTAGGCTTAAAGCAGGGGGTACAAGTTAGTTATAAAACTTTCAGGAGACGTTTGTGGAATTTTAATATAATTTACCCGAAATTCCGATAGATTAGACTGCACTGGATACCAACAAGAACTGAACTAAATTATTCTCCTAAGAAACATGTGAGACAGTCAGGCATCTGCCTGTACTGCTTGTTCTGGGCAGGAACAGACTCCGCTCTCAGCCAGAAGTGCATGGAATTTGGTTTTCTATAGACCCTTTCTTGGAGTTCTGTCAGCAAGTGTTGCGAACTACTGAGCAGAGCTGGGCAATAATGCAAAACTCTTCACCAATTATTTTCACATGATTTTGAACCTCTTGATATATCAATGTTCGTCGAATTTCTAAAAGCAGCACCTGAAAACTCATCCTGTTTTCACATCAAAGTTGGTGTTTGTGAATTTTTGGCAAGCTGCCAGCGCAGAATGATGGCACATACTCACCGTCCACATGATTTAGAGGATAAAGCACAGATCTGGGCAACACTGGTTCCTGTGGTCCACTCCTATCTCTGCCGCTGCCTGGCCTTAACACTGCATGATAAACACTGGGCCTGAATGCAACTCTTGTGTGTGTGTTGAAATCAGTTGCAGTACTCCCATGATAGCTACAGAGAAATGTTACTGTTGATAAATTAGTGTAAGTCTGTATGAGTGAGTGCCAATGTGTCAAACTCACCCCTAATATAAAGCAGTATCATTCTAATGAAACTATTTAAAAGCTAGCTACATGATGGAGAGATGGCGGAGTTCTAAATCTTTTGAACGTGTCCCATTACTAAAGCGCTGTGTTGACCAATCTCTAGCCTATTACTTTCTGTGAATGAAATTCACCTCTTTGTACAAGACCTATATACTGTCTAAATCCTATTTAGAGTGCTTAATTGATACCTGGGAATTGTGCTGGCCCTCTGCACAATACTTCCTTAAGGCAATCAAACAACTCACTAGCAGAGATTTTGCTTTACTTCACCTAAATTCCTTTAAGAAAAATTTGATCGGTAACACCAGGGAGAAAAGAATATTAAAACATGCTTTTTTCATTATTTGAAAAAAGTTTTGCTAATACAGATGGTGTGCTCACCTGGCAATTGTGCTAAAATGTATATATTTTGGAGGCACTGAGAGAAACAGCACAGAACACAATTAACTTTTTGCAGAAAGCTACTCAAGCCCCCCATCCGCCAAAAAAACATCAACCAGTAAAATAAAGAGAAGGTACTTTCCATGTGATGCTCATCTGTTATTTTTTGATTGCCTACTCAGGCTTTAGTACATTAAAACAAACATTGCACACCAACAACAAATAATTAAAGTTCCACAAATGTAGGTTGTTTACAAAAAGGTTTTGCAACATTTCAAAGGGCAACATATGTGAAATCCTTCTTCAAAGGACCCCAACTCACAGAACACATAAGAATCACATTCTGCTACCTGCTAGTGAGCCAGATATGGAGGGAAGGATATATTTTAAAACATCATTTGGTATTGGGTAGGAACAAGTGCATTATGTCTGTAATTCCTTCCCTCTCATGAAGAAAGGGGAAAAAGCTTAAATGAAAATGTGCAGCATTAATTTCTCTTGATTTAGTGGGATTCCAACTCGATTTGTTTATACTGACTCAATGTTTCCTAATTTAAACGTGAGGCATTTGCAATTTCAGGTTTATTTGCAATTGTTAAGACTTTAATATATTGGCTTGAACATTTTTGCAGAAATATGCTGACCACTATTTTCATTATAATTAGTGCCGCAAAACAATTTTTGTTCCTGTCAGCTTCACTTGTAATATTTGATAATCAATTGCTCTATAAATCTTCTATCATAACAGTGCAGCCGAGGGACCCTGTGTCAGTGAAACGAGGATGAAATTATTCTTAAACCCAAGTGGTGCAGTTTACATTCTTTTAATTTCTTTATGCCAGAAAATAACCTGGCCTGTCAACAATTCTGTATATAACATTTATAAAACATTTACATAACTAAAATCTCCTTGTGACATCACTGTTCAGGGCCCTGCCACAAGTGATCGATGCCCATTACAGCTGTTTAATTTGCAGACAGCCTGTGAGCCCTTAGGAAAAACCTTTTGACTGTTTTTGCAGAGGGGAAGATTAATTGTATTTGGCATCTTTCCTCCAGGTTGTCCCAAGTCTCCCTACAGTCATTCATGTTTGCAGCCCTCCCCCAGGTAGGTCAGTGTTATCCTGATTGGACAGAGAGGGCAACTGTGGCCCCGAAGTGCCTTGCCAAAAGATGCACAGTGAGTCAGTGGCAGAGTTGGGATGGAACCCTATGAGTGCCGATTCCCCTTCCCTCCCATAACTGCCAGCTACATAATAAGGCTGAAGCCAAATGCCTTGAATAGCAAAAAATTCATTTCTTGTTCCCTTTGAAAGGAGGGGCTAGAGTTCATTGGAGAAGCAGTGGGACCATGCAAGGATAGGCAGAATCAGCCCCATCGTGATTGGTGTGGCCCGGGGGATCTCTCTGGTTGCAACCTGAAGCTCATTGCCAGTGCCTGTTGAAACTGTCCAAACAGCTTCAGCTGAAATACCACAAAAACTGTTTCCTGCTGTAGCAACTCATTCATTTATATCCCATCCTTCCTTTCTTCCCATTTGCACACTGCAGCACTTGGATTCTCCATGCCTTGTTATCACTGTCAATGCAGCTGGTCAGTGAACAATTCTTTTCTGCTTCAGAAAGTAATTACTGGAGGAGATAGAGTCCCTCTTTCAGAGAGATGAGTTTCTCTGAGGTTTTTCCCCACTGCCCTGTTCTCTACAGGATTTGGATAAAGGGTCCCTGTCACTAGGCACATGAAAGTTACATTCTCTCTCTAATCGATCGGACAAGCAGAGTAATACCAGTATCTGACCAACCATTAATTAAAGAGACAATTACTCTAAGAATCCACAGGCTACATTCCCCATGATTAGTGTGAAATCATTATCTGCACTTCTAGGAACTTTAGTTATACCAATAGTAATGTATCAAGTATGACTGGAACTATTACCATTGTGTTAGTGGGATAGACAGAACATTTCAATAATTGTCCCCCCCCAACACACACTGTTAGACCCTCGTCACAGAATAAATATTTACTGGCTGGCCTGTAACTTTTCCCAGCAATATGTGATCATGCAATTAAAGACTATTTCAGGGCACACTCACCACCGGTGGCTCCTCCTCCTGGCTGCTCTGGGGATTAGCTCCTTCCAGGTGCAGCTGCCCCCTCTGGTGATCTGTCCACCGCTCTCTGCAACTCCAAGGTGCTCCTTCTTTGACACTTGGCTCTTCAACTAGGTCGCTATGCATGTCTCCCCCTTCCATGGTATCACAGTCTTTTGAGACAAACTATCCCAGGCAGGCTGCTCTCCAATGCTTGGTCTGTGTCACTTCCCAGGGACTGGCAGGGGAACCTGGGCCTGCCCTCTACTCTGGGTTCCAGCTCAGGGGCCCTCCAGTCAACAGCGAAGGCCTCCACTGTCCTACCTTCCTGCTTTCCTCCATCTCCAGGTTCACCAGCTTCCCATCTCCCTCCTTTCAGGGAGTGACTGCAGCCTACCTTCTAGCAGCCCCTTCTGTCGCCAGCTTCCTGCCCAGCTGAGCCTGTTCTAGTAAATCCCTGCTCCCTTTTTCCTTCTCCAGGTGCAGCCGGGGCAGTTAATTAGCTCCCTTAGCCACCTTATCCCTCCCAGGCCCTGTGTAAGGTGAACATCTCATTACACACAGACAGGGCCAGATTTAGGGGCAAGCAACTGCCTGGGGTGCTGGGCTTGGGGGGCGCCACGCTCTGGCTGCTGTTCTTGGTGTTAGCAACACAAGGGACAATAGAATGTTTCAGGTGTTCCCTAGGTGGAGTCATTTTCCACTAACCTCCTTGAATGTTCTGGACCTCTGTAGAATCTCGTGGAACCTTCCAGACTTTCTGAGAACTACCTCTTCCTCCAGCCCCCTAGAATGTTGTCAGCCATGCCCTGTACATTTTAAAATGAAAAAGTTTCTATAAGCTTAGAGGAAACTATTTTTTTTAATTTGGTTATATATGGCATGAATAAATAGAGATTCACAGATCCTAGTGTGCAAATTCATCGTCTTATATGACAGGGATAACACATGCATGCTAATTGTGCATCAAAGGTATTCAAAAATTTAACCAATGGAGATGGGGGTGCCATTTGGCCCCGCACACACATACAAGGGAGCTGAATTATGTTTGTCATGAGAACCATAATCCGAAATCTCCCTGTTGTTGTGGATTTGAATTCTCTCCCAGAAGGTTGCACGAATTAATTTTATATTTGGCATTAAAAAGGATAAAATTTCAGTCTTAAGAATAAGAAACAGGTTCAGTATAGTCAAAGGAGAGAAAGCAACCTGCAAGAAGCCTGGCTGTAGAGTTCACATGACTTCAGTGCCAGTACTGTATGCAGGCGTGTGGGGGGAGAGGCAGCATACACGCCAGCGGAGGGGGACCGCACAATTTAAGCCACCCTGAAGACAGTTTTAGGGCTAGTCTCCCCTGGCAATGTAAAAGCACTGCTGCGGCAGTACTTTAACACGGCTTATGTAATCGCGGCAGAGCGCTGGGAGAGAGCTCTCCCAGCCCTCTGAAAAACCCACCTGCACGCGGGGTGCGGCTCCCCGCGCTGGGGCACCGTCTATACCGGCACTTTGCAGCGCTGAAACGTGCAGCGCTCGGGGGGGGGGGGTGTTTTTTCACACCCCTGAGCAAGAAAATTGCAGTGCTGTAAAGTGCCAGTGGAGACAAGCCCTTAGTGAGGCAAAAGCGATGCCCTGATTTGTGCTGGGCCTCTGCACAGCAGGGGCACGGGGGAAGAGCTGTGGAAAGTTTAGGGCTACGGCTCAAAAGCATTTCCAAGTACCTGCTGCGGCTGGGGCAGCGGTCTCTGTCAGATATTGGAATGTAAACTAGTCAGGCAATTGCATAAACTGAGCAAAACACAATGAGTTCACAGTGTCAGTCTTGGGACTCAACAATTAAAGGAAAACACACAGGGATCAGCCCAATGCAACTGTGATCAATACAAACATTGTGTGAATGAGACAAACAGAGACGTGAATCCAGCAGCGACAAGCCAGGAGTGAGACTGGGTGGGAATAATAGCAAAACCCTGCAATTACTGCCTGCAACAAGGCCCATGTGACAGGCAAGATAATCAGCGCTATAGAACTGTCACAATTACACATCCTCTTGCAGTAAACAAAAGGAAGAGTCTAAACAAACACGGGCCTTAAACACAATATGTTAACAAAACAGAGGAGCCTGGTGCCAAGGCTACAGAGCTCTTTGAGTGAGATTAAATACCAGAGCAATGACCCTGCGGGTTGGGGGCAGCCCGGAGAGGAACATTTGAATCTGGAAAGTTTTGCACAGCTCTTGCTAAATGGGCTGTTTCATGCTCTTTCTATTGCCCTGGCCTCCATCCCGGTGCTCTTAACTGCCTCAGAAGCAGAGCAGCAATTTCTTTCAAAGGTGAGACCCTTCATTTGCAGAACACGGGCTTCTGGTTAGCTAGAAAAAACATGGATTGTTTTTTTAATTTACTCTGAAAACAATGGTTTAAAAACAAAAAGGAAAAATATTCCAGAGACTTGGAAGGTTTGTGAAAGTCAGCAGAGAGTTGAATGAAATCCTAACCCCCATCCTAACAGCCCGTTCTGTCCCTGCTCAGAACTGCCCTGGAACGATCACCGGCAGGCAGGGCGGGGCTTAGGAACAGCATCTTCCACAAATCCCTTTGCCACAGGCTTGCTCCCCCATGCCTCCCATTGGAGCTGCTGGCAGGGCATTCTCCATGATTCTGGAGCTCAATCCACCCACCCTTTCTGCCCCATGGTCTGCTGGAGCCAAGACTGTCAGCTTTTTGGGCACCCTAGAAGCTCATCATCTCTTTTTCTCTTCTCTAAGGTTATTTAGGAGGTTGGGGAACGTTTGGACAGTCCTGGGGGGGGGAGGGGGTGTACACTCACTGGGCACCTACACAGGTTGGACATGTTTCAGAGTAGCAGCCGTGTTAGTCTGTATTCACCAAAGGAAAAGGAGGACTTGTGGCACCTTAGAGACTAACCAATTTATTTGAGCATAAGCTTTCGTGAGCTACAGCTCACTTCATTGGACACGTTGGACATGTGAATTAACTAATTATGGAGAAGCCCGGTCTCTAGTGGCTCTCCTTCCATTGCTGAATGCCCAAGCTACAGGTTCTTCTTGCTCCATGCTCATTTTGCAGTATTGGGGTTTCATACTGGTGCTGAATGCTGGGGACTTATTACAGTGCTTGGGCTTCCTGCAGTCAGCATGATGCTCAGACCTACATAGAGGACCCAGGCCAGTTTTGCCCCACTTAAGCACCCAAAATATTTGTTAAGGTCAAAATAGGACATAAGCGGGCCCCCTCTGCATAGTGAATTTCACCTTCTGCGATTATGCCAACATTTTGATGCACATACTTCAGGTGCCAGCTCAAGTTATATATAGTTAAATCTCTGTAGATTATTCTTAGGCCCTAGCCATTAACACTGTAGATGCTTTCCCCCACCCAGCTGAAAGCAGATTAAAAAGAGATCCTGGTGCTTCTGTGAGAAAAGTTCTTGGTGGCAGATAACGAGACAAACAGGAAATAAAGTGCAACAATGGCCTTCATTGGACATTAAAGTCAGCGGAGCTAGGACAATTGATGCCAGCTGAGATCTGCTCTTTTGTCTCAAAAATATGACTTGGTAACTGCAAGTATAATTAAAACACGAATCTCTCAGCACAGTAAGTGTATTTAGGTAGACAGTAATTATTGCTGAACACAAGAGAAGTTCCTTCTTGTGGCTGTAAAATAGCTTCCACAGGTAACAGCCATCAACACTTTCCTGCCTCAGTGTTTCCCCTGAGTTTGTGTTAATCTCTTGATGGCTTAAATAAAACAGAGGCCGACACATCTCTAAAATGAATTGTGACGATAAATTCATTAATGTTTGCCAAGGGTTTTTATATCCTTGGATGGTCAGTGCCATAGAAATGCAAATCATTATTATTGCCCAAATAGTTAAAGGTCTATGTGTGTGAATCATAGCAATAGGCATACAGTAGCTCAGGATGCATGCTGCTAAGACTATGTGTGTGCAAATCCCTGATCTGTGTGCACGCCCTGGGGACTGTTTGAACGCACAAAAGGGTGCATGAATATTTTCATCCAGACTTTTTAAAATGTGGGATTGCTTTTGTAAGCAAAACTCAAGCATGAATTTGCTAAAAGTCCTCTCAGGAGCTCACTGTCCCAGTGTACAGAACCAGAAAAATCACACGGGACAAACAATTGTAGCCATAGAGAAGTTCCATGGAAGAATAAAGTCCTATTTCAATGAGCAGTTATGACCAAATAACCTTAGCACTTGCTGGACAGGAAATTCACAGCTTGTCCTATGAAACTCTGATGAGATGAAGAAAAAGAACCCAAACCTTTTAAATGTACCATAGATCTGGACGCATTCCAGCTCCGAGCACATTATTTTAAAATGCATGCATTTAAATTATCTTTGAGGCTGAGTAGATAGAATATTTACTATAAGATTGTGTGCCGCTGCTGTTCCAGATGGTGTTTACAAGAGGCTGTTTAAAATTCAAAGCTCATACTTCTGTTTCAAAGTTGATCTTCCCAGGGAAGTGTCTGTTTGAGCAGAAGTTCCTAAGCAAAATAAACTTATGTAGAATCTATGCCTTTGCCTCCAACTAAACCTCCTTTGAATACTCTCATGACCTGACATAAAGATTTATAGCTATTTGTATGCAGATGTGTTTATTTAAACTGAAGTTATTTATGTAACTGCATTGTAATAAGATGACAAATTCAAGGTAACTTTCCCAACTGATACCCTTTCCATTAGCAATGAATCCCGACCAGACTTCCCAGGTAGGGGTTAGTCCGCTTTTCTGAAGGACTGTGCACATAACCTAAAAACATGGCTTTGCACACCTAAGCAGAGAAGAAAGTCTTACTGGGGATTCTGCTCTTTGCTTAATGACAATCCCTGTGCACCAGGCTAGTGGTAAAACGGGCTGTCAGATCCATGCTTTGGCAAAATATGATCACTGGGATTGGATTTTTAATCTGTTTCCCACATGGGGAGGAGGAGGTATGTTTGGATGTAATAGCAGATAATGCCCATACTAGAGCATTCTCAGCAGAGCGCGGTTAAATTATGAAAGTTTGGGCTGTGTTGCAAGATCTGATTGATAGATCTATGGAGAAATGAAGACCTGTTCTCACCTCACACAGGCTGGCTGGCATTTTCCCCTTTGCTATTCTAACCACTTCCATATCTATCTCATTCCTCACTAATTAAGTGCAAAGTAATAATCAGCATGGGAGATTCTGAACTTGTTCAGTTCATGGTATTGTGCAGCACTGAACATGGAAAGGTCAGGGTGCTTTTCATAGAATTCCAATCACAGCAGATAAAGCAAGGGTTGCTCAAGAAATTAGCACCTAGGCCCCTTTGGAAGTAAGTACCTTTTTAAAGAGGTTCAGACAGCTAAAAAGAGAAGTGAAAGGAGATCAGAGAGTTACCAGATTGGAAAAATACTCATTTGTAATCACATCGCAACAAACACCCGCTTCTCTCCTGAATCCAATATCAACCACGGTCTATAGCCGACAACCATGTGGAAGTGCAGCTTGTTAACAAAATTCAGTGGCTAGCCAATAAAGAATGCTAACACTCCCTTATCATAAGAATCAGAAATGAAATTGTATTCCTGTATTTCATCTAGTGCTGGTGAGATCTTGGAGATTAATCATCTCAGAGGCTAAACTCCTCTCTCTCCACCATGTGGTCTTCCTTTCTGCCTTCCTGAAGTCGGTACAACACTCACACTGGAGCTCCCCCACTGTGCCTCATTCCTAGCCTGGAGAAACCTTAGTCTCAGCTGATACTGCCAATGTCAATGGGTGCCTAGTGGGGTGGTGCTTTTGTGATGACCACTTCCCCGTGAACTGGCCTGGAAAGGCAGGTGGTCAAAAAGGTCTCAATGTGAACAATTTTAAGGGAGGAAGCAGGGGAAAATAAACAAAAAAGGAAACCAAAACCACAAACAGACTCATCACTTTCAAGGCCAGAGGGGCCCATTGTAGCCCTCTAGTCAGACCTCCTTTGTGACACAAGGCAGAGAACCACCCCAGGGTTCCCTGCATCTGGCCCCTAACAGCTGCTGAAGCTACAGTGTCTCTTTTAGCAGGACAGCCAGCACTTGTTTCAATTCGAATCCCTATAGAAAAACCCATTAAAAAGTCAAAACAAAATGAAATCATTACACTTTATTCAAAACTTTCCCCAGAAAATAATGCCTGTTTTTGACCATCCCTACCTGAAACCTACCAACTTTTTGCACATAGACTATCCAGTATCTTCCAGGTGGTGATGACTTTCGGCATGCCAAACACCTTTCCCCAGGCACATCTCAGGAAGAAGACAGGACAGCACGACTTTCACACAGAAAGGGGCAGGAATGTACCCTGCTTATTGTATGCGTCATCTGCAGTAGGGGATCATGAATTCGATGAGACCAGAGAGCTCTGAGGATGACAGGATGGAGATACAGTTCTGGAGAGAAGACAGGGTGTGAGTAGGAGATCAGACAATAGTGGGGAGAGAGGTAATATGCAGAGAGGAAATATCAAGGCACTGGGAGAGGCACTGGAGAAAGTCTGATCTAGAGATGGGCTGGTGAAGAGGAAGCATAAACAGGGTTATTAAGTGTCATGGCAGTGAAATGGCATGGAGTGATTAGAATTCATCACACTGCAATTGCAGCATGTTGGAAATTTTATTGTGTTCGAGGTACAGCATTTCTTGAAGGCTCTGGGAAATGACCCGAGGCTCTTGCCATCTCCTGCCACGGCCCCCAATAACAATGCACACTCACTAATCATTTCCAGAGCAGCTTGCTTAGGAGAAGTGGATAATGTTAAGTAGCCACTTGGATACACACATCATATCTCAAGTGCACAGCAGCAGATGCCTGTGACCTGAAAAGCCACCAGGAACTATTACAGAGAAAGAAGTTTGTCAATCACATTTTAATCAGGCAATCCTGAGAAATCGTTGGATAAAACAAAAGAGAACTCAAGAAAAAAAGCAATGAAAAATGGATGAGATGTAATGGAAGAAAAGCCGACATAAAGTGCTGTCTGGAGAGAAGGGTGAGGAAAAATGCTCCACAAAATAAATTGAGAAACATGAGAAGATGAAGAGATCTCATTTATCTCTCGTGCGTTTCTCTTTCAGTGATTGAGCAATAACAGAGGAATAAAAGGGCTGCTTTGAAATCTCCTCTCTCGTCTGGGATTCACAAGGAGAGCACCCAGCGTGGAGCAAGTGTTTGGCTACAGCTGTGCATTTTTAAAAAGGTTTCCTGAAACAATGGGCCATGGCAACATCACTTAGTGTCAGGCTCAGAAACACACTCCGCCTGAGTTTGGGCAGCTGAACGAAGCAGGCTGCACTGAATTTGGGCAGTGGAAGCATTTCAGATAGTATCACAGTGTTGGAGGAGAAAGGTCCTTGGTCAGAGGAATGACAAGCTTTTGTGAAATAAACACATGCACCAATTGAATCCCTGAATCAGCTACAATAGATACAGGCTAGTTTACAACTTATGCATTCATATTGCCACAAATCAGTGCCATTTTCAGTACCGTGATAGCCATTATTATTATTATTATTTTATTGCACACACACAAAGGAAAGGGCAGTACCTGCCCCAAAGTCTATATTCTAAAAAACACTGGACCACTCCCCAGCGCCCAGGTCTCTTGCCTTCTGCCTAGATGGGAACTCTCCGGGCATAAACAAAGCCACTTGCCTGTCTCTTTTCAAGGGCTGCAACTTGCTTAGTGTTAGTCTTGGGCCCCCAAACAACCAGCGTTTTCCACAGGCCATTGCACTAAATTAGGGATGAATCTGGTTGCAAAGTAGCTAAATGTATCTGATCTTCCACTCTCCTAGGAGCACTTCTGCTTGGCCTCTCCGTCGTGAATCCTGGTCTGGCCAGCTGGGTGAGTAACTCTTAGCAGGGGTTTGCCAAGGCCCAGGGGTGTTTGCATTAATGTTGGGTTTTAAATCAACAGGGGGAAGCGTTAAAGCAAATTTTACCAGCATGGGCCTACCAGAAAGGGCTCCAGGGTTATCTGCAATATTGATGTTAATTAAATGGAATCCAGTGAAGAGCCAGAAGATACAATATAATTAGCCATGTCTGCAAAGGGAATATCCGACATTCCAAAAGATGTCTTCTCAAACGTGATGGAATCTCTTCAGGCCATGGTTAGCGGGAGGGTGAGGTGTCACTAGCTACCAGGGCCTTCTCTAGATATAATGGTATAAATGGAACACTTCAAAGCTTCATTCTTACAGCTCAAAGTCATAGGCACTGTATGTTCGATTCATCAAACTGTTTCCTCAGCTCCACGGATAAACCAACCACCCTGATGAGTGTGATTTCTCCTACAAGTGACAGACCTTGTAATGTATTCTGAAACGATCAATATTCATTGATCCAACAGGACTGGCTGCTGCAACTGTGCCTTGCCTGACACATACATGTCGTTAGGGGATTTGCTAGTACGGACTTGGGCTTTGTCTTTCTGTTCGAAAGCCAGTCCATGGAGAGAATCAGTCTCTAATCAGTCTCTCACTTATGACTACTCTTTGTCCATGCTCACTGATGTCTGCTCGGAAAGCACCCTGCACAGAGCTAACTTAAATCTGAAAAACAGGGACGCCGTGATTTGTCAGCACACACATCTTAGCAGAGGTGCTCCAAATGTTTGAAGTGCAATGTTTCCTCATCCAAAAATGCAGTTTTATCACAATTAATATGTTTTGCAAAAGCAGCTCAATTTGACATTTTCAAATTTTTCCAGTGAAAACAAGAATTGAAATGAAAAATGTTATTTAGTTTCTAATTGAACTTTTAGTTTTGGTTTGGATTTCAAAAATGACCGGAGAAGCTCAGTTCTTTTTGTTTTCTATTGAAATTTTTCATAGGAAAAAAAATCAAAACTTTCCACAAAATTTTTTGAACAAAATCTTTCAGTTGAAATTTTTCACAAAAATAATATTGGCTATTTTGAGCCTTGCAAGGGGCTCTGCACAGAGGCCATCTTCCATTGGAGAGACTGGAGGGACTGGGATTATGTCTCAAACTCCTTGCCTGGCTCGCTTTTCTCTTTGTCACTATGTGCATAACTCCAGCTAGGGGTCTTTTCTCAAGCATTTACTATTGGCTCTGGTATTTCTGAGTCTCCCAGTAATAACAGACACAAGCAATCTTTCCACCAGCGAGTGCCACCGTCTACAATAGAACAAGCACAAGTCCACCCCAGACAAAACCATCAATGTTCAGATCTTGATCTAACTATATATATATATCCCCTTTTTTGTGCAAAATAAACAGTTTCCAACCAAAACATTCCTTTTGTTTTTACTGCAAGTGAGACACAAGAACAACCCACGCTCTGCTTTCTCACTGATGCTTGGAAACATGATCTACTACTACCACCATGCCCACACATCTTGGTTTTGCTGGTGTTGTTAGTGTATTCACAACTCTCTGGCTATCACCTCCAGTGGGAGAAGTAACACTGATCTCCCTCTGCGAGAGCACTGGAGAAAAAGAAAAGGTCCTGAATTGAGGAAGCATTGTCTCTGTGCTGTGAAGAATGAAGATTACTGAACTTTGACCCAATTAATCAAAGATCTCCTTTTTTTAAAGAGAAAAAAACCCAAGACAATGGTGGGCAGAAATGGAAACACACCGTGCATTGCACATAAGCACCAAAGGGAAGAGAGGAAAGGAAGAGGTTAGACTGCAGCTCATAGTACCAAAATCATGACGGCCACAGCATAAAGAATTTTTAACTTGAAGATTCACGCTGGGCAACCTACAAGTGCCAGTGATGTACAGCTGTGACAAGCGGGACCTGGGTGGTCTGATCTAGTCGTCAGAGTGGGAGTCAGGGGCCAGGTCTGGATACCAGGACACCAGAAACTGAGGTAGGCCAGAGGGCAGCCCAGGAGTCAGGGTGAATAGATGGGCAGGCTACCAGGAGGTCAGAATCTGGGAGCTGGTGGTGTAGGGGAGGCAGTTCCAAGCAGGGGAAAACCCAGTTACTACAGATGACTTCCTGTTCCTGTGCTTGGCTTAAATAGATGCAGGAACCAGTCAGGATCCTCGGAGTTTTGCCTGTCAGAGCCCAGGACTGGAGTCTTCCGCCAAGCTGAGCTTCAAGTTCTGACAGCTGTTAACAGGTCACTGGGTGGGGGTCAGAACATGCCCGGTGGGCCAAGGTTCAAGCTCTGTAGTCCTTGACAACAACAATGGGCAGGGTCTTACATGATTGATGGACAGAGATCCCCACTGCATTGGCTCTAAGGTAGGTGCACAGAACATTAAGAAAGAAAAAGAACTCAGGGATGTTTAGCTACTATATTATTATTATTTATCATCTGTATGGTTGTAGTGTCCGCAGGTCCCAGTCCATATCAGGAGCCCATTTTGCTGGGTGTTGTACAAACTCTTGTTAAAGGTAGTCCCTATCCTAGTGAGCTTATACGTGAGAGTTAGAAGAAGTGGCTCCAAGACCTCTGAAGCTACTGGGTGTGGGGCAACTTCTTTACTCACATGGGGTCTTGTGCAGCTCCCATCGAAGTCCATGGGAGTTTTGCCTTTGGCTGCAATGGAAGCAGGAGAACGTCCATCATCATTTTTGTAGCTTTGGTTTGAGTCACTGTTACTTTGCCTGCAGCATTGAGCCCTCTTCCACGTGGAGCCCCTTCTAATCTAGAAACCACCCCAGAGCACTGCGAAAACTCTGGCCTGAATGATTTCAGTGATGGGCCCAGTCTTTCTAACTTCGTCAAAGAGTTTCACCTGACATTAGCAGATCCAGCTTCTGAGGTATAAAATGCCAGAGGGACATTGTTCTTCCACTTCATCAGCTCTTTAAGCAAATTAAACCTTTTCAGAAGAGGTTAGGGGAGGCAAGGCTCTGAGGAAAGTTCAGGGCAGCATAATAAACTTAAATGAGGCCAGAAAGCAAATCACTCATTGCACAGACTGAAGCTAGCAGGCATTTCATGCACCACAGGAGTATGGCTCCATCCAGGAGGCTGGGGTGGGGGGGTGCGGCGCTTCCCCAAATGCTGAGAGTGAAGTGCAAGCTCCTGAGATGGATTTAGAGCTCTGCAATGCAAAAACCAGTCTGCATTTTCTCTTAAAACTCGATAGAATTCATAGATCTGGCAGTAAAATCCAATGGGGAAGAACTAATAAGAAATGATTGTTGTCCAAAGCTTGGTTTCTATTGCTGGAGACCTACCCTGCTGCTGGTTGCCATTCCATTGCAGCTGATAATCTGGGAGTCTGACAGTCTCTCCACTAATAGGGGGTTGACTATTGTGAAAGAAAGCAATTGATTCTGGGGTGTGGTGGGATATGAAGGGGTAAAACTCTGAGCATTGATAATGTTCAATTTAGACAGGTTTTGCCAGGCTTCTGGATGTTTAAGAAGCATTTGAGCAAAGTCAAAAAACCCAAACTGCTTAACAATATATGCAACTCAGAGTGTAAAACTTTACAGGCTCAGAGGAAAACAAAGAAGATTTACACACACGGTGATTAACTCCTGCAGTACATATGGCACCAAGACATCACTAGAACCTCACTGCTCCATGGCAAGTCCAGACTTCCAGTCATTTCCAGTTTCCTTCCATTTATTTCATTAAATAGAACAAAAATTGCTGTGACTGTAATTTAATTTCATTGCTCTGAGTAGCTAATGCCTTCTGACTGCTGATTAATTATTACAGTTTTTCAACCTTCTTTTGAGGACAAAATAAAAAGTTGATTGGGAGACTGAATTCTCCAAGGCTGCCTGTACAAACACTATGGATGCAGCTTGCCTTGGAAATAGGATTAGTATATGTGGAACTGAATATATTCATAGCAGGTGATTTTAGAATGTCTTTTAAAAATAGATGATCTCTTTCAGGCCATAAAATGGGTTCACTTCCCCAGCAAAGGCCAAAGTAGCTCAAGATTGCAAGACAAAAGCTGCATTTCCCTTTCCATTCTGCTTACGGACACTCTGGAAAAGGAGCCAGAAGGGGCCAGACTTGCTAATAGCATGTGAAAGTTTGATCTGAGTAGAAATTTTCCATCACGTCATATTAGTCTTTGTTTCCCTTGATGTGGTCTGAACAGCTCTCATCACAACTACACTTCAGACATGTGAGAGGAAGCCAGTGCTGATACGACAGTAATGCGACATAATCAACATAGCAAGCCTGCTAATAGCGCAGGAGTTTGCTAGTGGGATATGCATCCTCCAGGAAAGGGATGGAGAGGTTTTTATGGACTCTTAGATACCTGCTACCTCAATGCTAGACTCTAATGGCCCTGGCACGACAAGGTTGTATGCCATTTCACAGATACAGTGAAGCTGTAGTTTCTGAACCTTCTGCCACAGAGAAGTTATGGGCAGTAAAACCCCCTCCAGCTCTATCTACTCCACTGTTCATGGGCTCCTGCAGGATTCTCCTCCACAGTATATTCCCCAGTGACTGGTCCCGTCCAGGTTTAATTGCGGGTGACATTTGTTTATAGTTTAAAATACAGCCAAATCAAGGGTTGGCCTTTGAGTCCCTGACTTGCCCTGGTGCGTGGGTCCCCAGGCAGGCCTCAAACTGCCACCTGCTGAACTTTAAGTGCAGGCAAAGTTGCACTGAAGTCAAGAGGCCAACGCCATAAATGCTTGCATGGCGGCTCAGGCAAGGGCTTCACTCTTGGGCCCCACACTTGTATTTTGTTTTCCCGTCCCCAAAATACACACCTTGACCTCCATCCGCCCCAGAGTCTCACCTGGCTTCCCAGGAAAGATTTTATGGCCAAGTGATAAACTCTGGTACAGACAAGCGGGGGCAGCTTACACGAACCATTCTAGTAATAACTACAGTCAAAGGAGTTACAGGGGATGACAAATGCAAATGTTTCTGTGTCACCCAGTACAGGAACAGCCTTGAAAAAGATTATTCCTGTGTTCATTCAGCAAGGAAAAATGCCTTAAATTTATACTTGTAAAGGGGATTATTGTGTTAGGGCTCGGAATGCACTAATCCCCACATTGCCATCTAGCCTGTTGTTCTTTTGTAGCGAATAATCAGCATTAATTCTTTAAAGTCTTCTTCCCCCTCTCTTCCCTTACTCCAATAAATGTCACAAAATCATTTATTAGTCAGAGATGACAGGCTGTAGACTCTAATTTGATTTCCCTACGTGCACGCTGCTGATGTCCCTTGGGAGACGGAGTAATTTTTGCCACTCATTTTTAGAAAATGACATTGCTCTAAATGCCAACAAAGGGGGGGTTAAAAAAAACCTTCCGCCTGTCACTGGCAAAAACAGCCTGAGCTTCTGCCTTATCCCTTGTAACAGTTAATAGCGCTCTGGTGGAACCCAGAGAGCCTGTCTGCCAGGTAAGCACATTGCAAGGGCAGCAAGCTCTCCAGCCTTTACTCCTTGCGATGATCCCAGTGCTGGATGGATCCACTGTTTTTTCTTCAAATCTCTCTGGAGACCTTTGCCATCCTTACTGAGGCTCTGGTTCTTCATATTACTCTTCAGTGTTCAAACGAATGAGGAAGAGAGCAATGCAGGGAGATGGCAATGCACTAGAGCTGGCTAAATCTTAAGATGTTCAAAGCTCCAGCTTCTAATAAGCCCTGAAAGGTCTGGATGCTGATCCAAACTTTTTAGCCAGACACATCAGAGTTGTCTTTTCATTCTCTTCCTGACTCAGTCAGATTCTTCCAGAGCAGAACCATTGGGGAGGGAGGCTCCTACTCTAACAAGTTGCCATGGAAACACTCTGCAATGTGGCGGGCAGCTAATCTCACAAGGGGTCAAGAGACATTTCTACGCCAGATGAAGTGAGCTGTAGCTCACGAAAGCTCATGCTCAAATAAATTGGTTAGTCTCTAAGGTGCCACAAGTACTCCTTTTCTTTAAACTTTCTGTATGCTGTGAAGCTGGGAGTACTTTTCCCAGGCTAGAGGAAGAGCTCTGTGTGGCTCGAAAGCTTGTCTCCCGCACCAACAGAAACTGGACCAATAAAAGATATTACCTCCCCCACCTTGTCTCTTTAAACTTTCTGGTAACTTCGGGTTATCAAAAACAAAAATGAATGCTACCACAAAGGAGAACGGAGTTACCAAAGCAATGATATATGGACAGCAAATTAAGCCCATCTCCACAACATGCATAATATTCCCCTGAAATCTAGGATGCATTGCTTCCTAGTATTTAGGTTATTTTCAAAATATTTATATAAATACTATAATATACTATTAGATTTCCCAAAATGTGAGTGCTCAGTTTTCTCTTCTATGGGTATAACCATCAGTGACACGTAATTATTCAAATTGCACTGGCTTTAGCATGCTCAAGAGCTGCCACTGTGAAATGAAGAATTACTACATATGGCCATTGCCTTTAACTAAGAGTCATGCATGCAACAATGTCCAGTATGGCAGAGATTTAATTTTAAACCTTGAATAAACAAACTGCATAGGAGCCTACATCTTTGTGCATTTATCTTCAGCCTTCACAGCTGAACCAGATAGTGAACCAGGAGTTTTATTTAAATTGAATATTTTTAGTGCTTCCCAATATGCTGCCAAATAATGACAAAGGATTTTTGTAGCCTTGTTTAGCTCCACTTTTATAGCAGTTGTCTGATTCAGCCTGAAAGAGATAGTAAACTCGAGCAGAGTTTAAAATGACTTAAGTAGGTCCTAAGGTGCTTTTAACCTTTTGAAGATGGATGTTCTAGGACAGAGTGATATAAACTCTTTGGACTCTGGGAGTTTTTCCTGTCTCGGGATTCAGCAGGTTTCATGATGACACTGCAAATAGTTTAGTTTTAGGATCTTCTCCCTGAACATTCTATGTTAGCGCTGTAAGTCCTGTGTATTTTTTCTCTCCCCCAGAAATTTTCACTGCACGTTTGGCTTGTGCAGAATCCTCTGTTGTCAACAAAAAAAGGTTCACTTGGAAATTGATCTGGGTGGTACAAAGCCTTCAAAGCTGGAGCTTAAGGAGAATCAATTCTGAAACCATGCACATTGGCTGCCTCCAAAACATGCCCCTAAATTGCTTTCCATCTCCTCTTCCTGAGTGATATGCTCCTTTGGTTTTGGTTCAGAAGTTTACATTACAAACTAGAAATAATATAATCCTGATAGTGAACTAGAATGGATCTAAATGCTCACAACTGACCACATGGTTCAAGACAAGATGAGTCCTATTTCAAAGGAAAACTAGATAGTACCAACCCTAACCGCCTCAAAACACAAGACCAAAATAAATAAATAAATAAATAAATAAATTCCCAACCTTGAAACCTCTTAATGTTTCTATAGCCTGCAGCATTTTCACATTTCAGTTACATGGTTCTATATTTTTGGAAATGATAGTAATGCTGCTGCTGAAACTTTGGAAGACCACACATATGCATTTAATTTAACATGTTCTCAACATTACCTGGTTGCTACAGCAAGATTCTGATCTGCGTCACGCCTGCCTTTAAATGAGACAGGAAAATTTAAAAAAAGATATATTTGTAAATAAAGGGCCCGGTTCCTTGTCTATAATGGATTTAAGGTTCTTACATTGCTACAAACAGAAGTCACTATTAATCAATTTCTAAAATAGCTACAGACTGTATCAGTCTAGAGAAGAAGAGAAATGGAAAATGGCAAGTAAAAATAAACTCTTTATAGCCTTTCAGAGACAGCAAAGGATGGTCAAAGATAGCTCCTTTCTGCAGAGAAAGTTACTTGTCACCACCACCTGTATCTGTAATGTATGTAAACCTTCCTTCTCCTGGGTGATACAGGTGGTACAAAGGACAAGTTCAATGTATTTCCAGGGTTATGGGTGGAGGTCCCTTTCAAGACAAATACAAGGTTTGGCTCAAGTTCCTATTTAGAATTTACTTACACTTATGGTTCTAGGAGAATTCAAATAAAGCCCTGGTCACCTTTGATGGTATTTTGGAGATATTGCCACCCAAAAGCTTATGGGGTAAGGTCTAAGTAAAAAACCAACATACAAATTCAGTTTGAGGGAATGAGGACTTGCCTCTGTTGACCCATTTCAGCTGCAATAGTAGGGCCCCCCCCGTTCTAGTTTATTTAACACAATGTTATACTGTTAATGTTACAGTGCAAAGGTAAGAAGTTATTTACTGCTATGATTGCAGAGCTAAATGTAATTAGCAATGCATCTCAAAAAAGTAGCCCTTTCTGGTGTGACTGAAACTCCAGGAGGTATAAAAAAGGCAGGTCCGGAGTTCTGAACATTTGATCTTGTGCAACTTACTTGGTTTTTTTATTGAGTCACCTTATTCACATTCTATTTACTGTTGGAAGATCTAATCCCAGCCCTCTCTTGTTCTGAAATTTCAAGCTTTTGTCATTGCATGGCTCTAAACTCCTTTTGTGGCTTAGCTGTATTATTTTTCATCTTCATTAAATTTATTTGTCCTTTAGGGCTGTTTTACAGGATTAGTGAGAGAGCTTTTTCACCCCTTTTTGCCTCCTTCTCTGGTGGCTTTTTCCCTGAGCCTTGTTAGCATTCAGAAACATATTCTTTCGGGTTCTGTTTTCAAGGTTAAAACATTCTGATGGCAAGTAGGATTCCTGGTCTAAAGTTTTCCTTTGAAGTCTTTTTACAAGCCATTGGGGAAGTAACTAGGCAGCAAGGCACTGCCTGGAATACTGACACTGGGACTTAGCTCATGAACTAATGCCCAGTGAAATTTTGCAGTGATTTCTGGAAGGGTATTTGACTAATGCTACAGAACTTTAATTCTAAAAGAGAGAGAGAGAGAGAGAGAATGAAACCATCAAATAATGAACACCAGGTAAATTAATCATTAGCATTTTGCTTTCAAAACTGTACCTGTTCAATCAGTTAATATTCATGAAATATCCTATGTACATTACATTAAAGCCATTTTTTCAGTGTCTTTCCACTGTGCTAGGAGAGTGCATGCTATGTATTGTAAAACTGAAAGAATAATTAGAATCCATTACGGGGGAAGGAAGCTAAGTAATTACCATTAATAAAAAATCCTTGACCATTTTCTATCAAGCAGGCAATCCAGGTAAGGTATACTTCAATAATCAATAACAATGTGCTTCAATAACCAATGATAGAACCAGTGCCAGCAGGTTACCCTTCCAGTGTGATCCACCTCTGTGTAACAAAACAGGTTACAAAGCCTCCTTGAACATACCTATGTCACTAATGAATACATAGATCCAAAAGGAGGGAGGTAATGTCTGGCAATCACAGACAAGACTCCCTCTCGTGAGAGGCAAAGGGTAACAAGGCAACTCTTAGTCCTGGGTACCTTGAGAACCATCACAGGAGTTTTGTGTGAAATGTCACAATCCGTCACAAAGATCTGGCCTCTCTTCAATCGCTGATTAGATTCAAAGGCAGCACTGCCAGCTCTTCATCCGCGTCACCAGGCTGAACGCCCCAGCACACATCGCTCTCAAACTCTCCGTCAGCGTGCAAAGGGATGCACGTCTTGACCGTGCCTGGTGCCATTTGTAGGGTCGCCCCAAAGATCTGTGGATTTGCAGGATTGAGCCAGATCTGAGAACGGCACTACACGATGCCTGGTGTGACACCACCATCCATCACAATAGTCCCAGTAGCCTTTCCATGTTTGATTGATTTGGGGTCAGCATGGCTGGTGGATCTGCAGCTTTTCAACATGGGCCCGGGGCAAAAGAAGAGAGACTGTATTTAAGGGGGCTTGCTTCTTTGAGTAGGGTCTATCACTATTTTCAAAGAACTGGCTGCACAGAGAGGAAGCAAAAGGGACTCTGCCTGACCTGAAATGCTGACAAGACCTTGGACTCACAGACTAGGGTGGGGTGCTTCTCAGGACGTGAGTTATTTTGCAAAGATCAGTAACTCTCTAGTGCTTTTAAAGAGCAAAGAGGCTGTAGATAAGAATTCCTTTGCTAACCCGCAATTGCTTTCCTGCCATGTTGTCCCTGAAGGGGTTAAATTAGGATCTGAATTGAAACCAGAGTGACCACAGCCTAGTGGGACTCAGAGGGAGCATGTATAAATGAAAAGGGGAGCTCAGGAGGCCTGAGGCACTGGTTCCAGTGTTGGGGGCAGCTGGATTGCAGTGACCCATGGAAGGGCTTAGTCAAGGGGACTGAACCTGGAAATGTGTCTTAGAGACCCTTAGCTAACAACAGTGACTAGACTCTGCCTAGACCCAGTTGGCTTAAAAGCACCTGGGACCCAAGAGTTGGGTCCACTCAGAAAAGTGGTGTCTGTCTAAAGCAGGGACTGGGCCAGTTTGTGATGGTGAGCTCTTCACTTCTCATGGATTAATAAAAGCAAACCAGGACTTCCGCAGCCAGGTACTCAGCACCCCGGCCTGAAATTAACCCCTGGGCAGAGCACAGGGCCTATGGGACAATGAAGTCTGGTTTAAACTCACAAAATAGGACTCAGATGGGAGTTAAGAAGTGCATAACTTTGTGCTTGCCTTCTGCAGAGGGGTGAATTTCACCCAGTATGGTTAGAGGTGGGAGAGTCTATCAGTGACGCCTTAGCACAGACTGACTCTCACAGTTTAAGATCTCGCTATGCCAGCTGGCATGGGACCATGGAGGGAAACCTGCCAGTGTCGATATGCAATTTTAGAAAAATACTTTAAAAAGGTTATAATAAGAGGGAAAACATTAGTATTGTTATGTGGGGGGAAAAAAAAGAAACAAGCCACCACAACAACCACCTTTATAATACCAAACAGTAACCCAATGCCGCTCACCTAGCAGATTAATACTCCAGGTAGGAAATACAGATCTACTGTGTCTCATCTCCTTCATCTGCTGTGTTAATTGTCAGTGCCCTGAATCAACAAATGGTGGAAGGTGTCAGTTATATTGTGAAAGACAGAACAGCAGTCATTACTGAAGCAAAATATTACAATTTCCTTACTCCCTTCAGAAAAAATATCAAGAGAGTTACTGGGAATCTCCACAAAGATGATTGATGGGACAGCTTTCCTAACTGATCAATCATTCAGCAGTCTGAAAGGGAAATAACCCAGGACCTACAGGAATTGATTATGGATTGATGCAGGCTGCTGCAACTTAATTCTGAAGTGTTGCTTTTTTGTAAGTAGAACCAATGCTAATTATCATGATAGGAGCACCCCGAAGGCACATCGAGTGCTAACACATAGGAAGACATGACTCCAATCCGGAAGAGTTATTGAGGTACTTATCTGGGCCTCCCCTCAACATAGTCTGTGAGTATCTCACTGGGTTTTATCCTCATGGCCCCCTGAGGCAGGGAAGTGGGATTCTCTCTGTTGCACAGATCAGCAGTTGGGTCACAGGGGAGATTAAGTAACCAATATCACACAGAAAACCAGGAGTTTAGCTCACATTCCCTACATCCCAGGACAGTTCCTGTCCAGCAGACAAGCCTTTCTACCCTTATGCCTGCAAACAGTTATGTATGTGCTTGGGTTTTTGCACATGCATAATTCCATCCAGCTCAATAGGAGTATGTGTACCCGACCGGGATTGGGGCCTAATTTAAGATAAACAGCGGTAACAAACATGAGGAGGGAGGGGTGAGGGAGAATGAGGGTGATAGGAAGTTTGTACAGGTTGGGTGTGTGCACAGCTTGATGGTGCTGAGATGTTTACATTTCTAAAATGATATAAATCAAACTTTAAATATCTCTTTAAATATGAGTCTCCTATGGATTTGGAATTAAAGTTTAATGCAGCTCTGGGTTTCTATAGAATACCAGCAACACTAGGTTGTACAGGGAAAACAAAGGAGAAATCCCATTTGGCCATGCTGAGCTATATAAACTGTACAAAGGGAAAGCAAAGGAAAGTCCTTTTAGCCACATGGATCAATATAAAACTGTATTCATTACTAAACAGACCTTCAGTTTTCGTGCAACCTTCATAGTCCCATTAAAAGTTAGTGGGATTTGTGCTCCTAATTCACTTAGGAGCTTTGGAAAATCCCACAGTAAAATGTGAACCCATTTTGTTTCACCTTACAGCATATTACAGTGGGCCTGGCTTGGTGGAGTAACTAGCACTGAAGCAGCATG
This sequence comes from Chelonia mydas, assembly GCF_015237465.2. NCBI lineage: Eukaryota > Metazoa > Chordata > Testudines > Cheloniidae > Chelonia > Chelonia mydas. Next base: position 2,079,912 of record NC_051261.2, read on the forward strand.
TCTCTGGCGACATATCATTTTATGACGATGTGTGCACTGAGTCTGATGGCTGAGCATGCATGAGGAATTTTAATTCCTGAATTAAAGTGAGGACCCCGGCAGATTAGATCTGGATTGAAGTTGCCATTTCGCTTTCTGTTAGACAATTTGATTTTCTATAGAAGGGAAGGCTGACTATTTTAAATGCTTTTGATCAATTCTTTTTTCAGCCTTTATTTGCTGAAATTAAGTGAGTTTTGATTGGAAAATAAGCTTAACCAACTGCTTTATTAGTCAGCGGAAATTGCTTTGGCTAATTGACAGAGGAAATATTGGAAGAGAAATCAAGACCTGGAAAATGTTACTTAACAGGAGTAGTTCAGCTCCCCTTAATCATATTAGAATACAATTTTGTGGAGATATTGAATGCAGGGATGTTACGGGCTCTTTTTCAAGGCAAAATAGTAGAAATTTTTCCTACCAGAGGAAAGTAATTGCATTAGATTTATTGAAATAAAGATGATTTATCCGAGTTTGTGCCTGGGAATATGAGTTCTAGAGATGAAGAAACAAACTTGATTATTTGATTCACTTTTTTATATAATTAAAGTTTTATTACTTGAAGATGGAGAGGGAAGAAAAACATTGCACTTTGTTCCCAGCAAACTAACACTGGTGATTGCCTCTCCGCAACTTCTTCACAAACAAGATTGAGTGACACTACCAAAGGATCTTCTTGCTGATGAAAGAGACTTTGCTTTAGGTAGAAAGATATACACATCGGCAACATGCATTGCACCAACATCCTATTCCAGCTTAATTTGGCGGGCACATCGACAGCTCTCTGGGAGTGACTGTATGTGCAGTGAACTTCACAAATTCATTGCTGTCTCATGGCTCCTTTTTTAAAAAAAAAATCTTTTAATGTATAAATAGCCTTGTTCTAGATTTGCATACAAAATGCCAATGGGTAGCTCAGCACTGTTGTGTATACAACAATCATGAGTGTGTTACTTGCCAAGTCTGCTAGCTGGGATCTCTGCTTTCATATGCTATTTCTATGCCCTTGAATTTTCACCACTGAACCATCACAGGAACCTGTCTGCAAGGAGCTGAAGATGGAAGTACAATCTGTTTTCTATCATTTGAGTGGGGCTGAAGCATAGTTTGTGTTGGTTGCCCCAGGCTCTCACATTACTGTGTTCTTAACATAGTTTCCCCGCCTTCTTTTTGTGTGCGTTTTTTCTATAGCCATAAAGGGTCAAAGTGTGTGTACGTGCACATGCATATAGACCTTTCACCTTGGGGACCCCAATGAAGAGTGGTGAAATGAAAAGTCTATTTAACTTCCCTAAGAAGCATCGAATCAGTTCTAAACGATGTATTTCCTGCATTCTAGAACCCTTAGGCTGCCTGCTGCACCCTTTGAAGCCGAGGAGAACGATGGTCTCATGGTTAAGGCACGTCAGGAGACGTGTGTTCAGTTCCTGGCTCTAGCACAGACCTCTCATGTGGCTTTGGGCAAATTGTTGTAGGGTCAGGTTTTTAAAGGTAGTTAGGTGCCTAAAGGTGCTTGATCTACCCATTGGAGTTAGACACCGAGGTGCTTTTGAAAACCTTCACTAGGCTTCTGTCATGATCTTTTCAAATCTGACCCATAGAGCCAGAGTCTGATGCCAATACTTCCCAACTCCCAGGGGTGTTGAGAGAATGAACCCAGAAATGAGTCTGAGAGAGTACAACTTTCCCCATGGAAAAGCCTGTAAATAAACTCATTTTTAAACAACTTATTTAAGTAGTTTTAACAAGTTTACAAATCATTGCCATGTAAATATGAGAAACAAAACAATTATTACAACAGTTAGCTTTTGTTTAAAGAGACATTATGCAGGACTATAGTCATCAGATCTTTCTATTTAACAGAGTGTTACCATATTACAGAATGAGCATCATTACAACACCTCTGTCGTTTCTAGTGACTTTATTAAACTGAGTGAAATTTCTATGCACACACGTTTAACAGACCATGTACATAAGAACAACCATAGTGGGCCAGACCAATGGTCCATCTACCCTGTATCCTGTCTTCTGACAGTGGCCAATGCCAGGTGCCTCAAAGGGAATGAACAGAACAGGGCAATCATCAAATGATCCATCCTCTATCAGCTAGTCCCAGTATCTGGCAGTCAGAGGCTTATGTCTATTGTCAATATACAAAAAAGTTGGACAGGTGTGCAGGTGTTTTTGCAGGTGATTGTACTTTATCTGAATTCTGAATAAAAAGGACCAAAATATCTAAGTATCTATCTGTCCTCTAACTAAGTCAGAAAAGCTTTTTACTGAATAGGTGGCCAACCATATGTATTCCATGGCTCTCCCGATCTTTGAAGCTCTCTGGTTTGTGATTCGGGTTAAGATCTGGATTATTTGCAATGGGTGTAATTGGTGAGGGGAAATAACTGATTTATCTCTAGTTCTATCTTAAATCCATAGCGCAGCCTTTGCTAAAGGGTATGTGTAAATTTCTGGAGTGTGTAATTTTTTTATTAATCCACAGTAGCCTAGTGATGTTTACTCTACCACAATTTTCTTGTTCAATAGAGATCCAGTGTTTGGATGGGTTGGAACTCCCCCCAATCCACTGCTTTGGGCTGGCTAGCTTAATAGTACCATAGAAGATTTGGAATAGCCAGCCCACCCTGTTTAATGGGTCTGTACTAAGTATCTGCTCTCTCTCTCGGTCTTTTCTTATTCCACATAAATTCTGACAACATCCTCTGCATTCCTGCTAGAGTTTTATCTTGGATAATCACAGAAAAATTTTGAAACAAGAAAGATATCCTTGGCATTTAAATGATGGAGCACTTCCAGGTTGTTTGAGATTTGAATTCCCAGGTGTTTTATAGAATTTGTTATCTATTTGTATCCAAATATAAACCCATTCTTTACTATACTGAATCCAAATAGCACATGCTTGTGAAGTCCAAGCCTTCCCGCTATTCTTATCTTCCCTTTTACGGACCCCACAGCCATGCTGCACTCTGTCCCTGCAATATCCTCGGGAGGAGGATGCACAGCTGAGCCAGCCAATTCTCTTGGGTTTGGAGGGTTATTTCCCAGCTGGGGATCAAAGGCCCTTCCAGCTGAGCTCTGATTAGAAGAGCTGCACAGTCCAGAAGCCAGAGCAAGGAGCCTTGGCGGAAGAGAAATGCTACTCTGATGGCTTGTATTTTTTGTCTGGTGTTTTTAAGTGCACTCCTTGAAAAGCTGCAGCTGGAGACTTTTGTCAAGTTTGGTTAACCAGAGCCCCAGATAAAACCCCACCTGGAGTGGGTGACTTTGTGTTTCAACCTAGACCCCTGAGGAGTGTTTCTTTCTTGCAGTTCCCCCGGCCTTGAGCCAGTTCCTCTTGCTAGGATGCAGATTTCGTAGGCCACTCATCTGCTTGGAATACCTACTTTCTAGATCACAGAGTCATCTATTATCTATATTACAGTAGCACCTGCTGGCTACAGCTGAGATCAGGGCCCCATTGTGCTTGGCGCTTCACAAACACACAGAGAGAGAGACAGTCCTGATCTGAAGAAATTAGTCTACTTAGACAAGTGATAAGAAGTGAAATGACTTGCTTAAGATCACACAGCAGGGTAGGGAAAGCTAGAACCCAAGACTCCTAGGCCAGTGCCTTGTCCTATAGGCTCGACCACTCACTGCGTATCCATTACTTGAGAGCCTTTCTGGTGCCTGTTACCCAGCAGGAGCCAGGGGGGAAGGTAGAAATCGGCAGAGCAGAGATCTTGGTGACAGATGGTTAAGACCCTGTATAAACCCTTCAGTATGGTATTTGAGAAGGAAGCTGGAAGTCAAATCCTGGATACTTTTCCTAGGCGAGGAAAACAAAATGCTAAAGAGCTTTATGGATGCACAAGGGCTTCCAGAGCTATTGAGGGCACTGAAGGATGGGCCCAGAACCCAAATGGAACTCAGCCCCAAATTCAAACAGAGGGAAGCAGAAAAAGAAAGGGCGTCTTCAGCAGGGACCTTTGATGAAGTCACTGGGGCCCCTTATCACAAAGCAGGGGTTACAGATAATGGACCATCAGCCACACACTTATCTCCCTGCCGCGAGCACTAGGCACCAGTCCCTGGGGTGGATTAGGAGCTCTGTCGCACCACAGCAATAACACTCCCTTCCAGTCAATAAGCATCTGAGATGCTATGAGCTGCACAGCTGATTTGCAGTGCTTCCAAAAATTTAATTAAGGCTGTAACACTCTTCTAATGCACTGGATTTCCAGTCTCCCTGGGCTGTGGATTTGTATCCCAGCTGTATCAGCTATTCCAATCACTGATCAGTCGAAGCTATAATGGCTATACCGCCAATTAGCCTCCATTCCAGCCATGCTGATTAAGGCTGTCATACTTCCCCTGGGCAGGGCGATCGCAGCTTCCCGGGACAGATGGGAATGATGCATTCCAAATGCAGCCGTTAAAGTCAGAATGCAAAGGGCAGAGCCATCTCTTCCAAAGCTAAGTGCCCAAGCGATGAGGATTTGGTGGCTGGGCCAGCGGAGTGACCCTCAGAACCCTGACCTTCCTGAACCCTCCAAAAACTCAGCCAGACCAGGACAGGAGAAGAAGAAAATCTTTTGCTCTGTGATTTTTTGGCCAAAGCAAACTACTGAGTGGAGCACAAAACCCACAGGAGGTGTTAGTGCAAAAATACAAGGCCACAAGCATCTCCGTTTGCTGTGTGTGGATAACAAGCCAGGCCTGTAGATTTCCTAATTAAACGTTGGGTTTTTAATGCAGACAGAACAGTCCAAGGAACATCGCAATCAAACACGCCTGTCTCTCCGCACGCTGTGTAGACACGGCTCTGAATCAGGCAACCGAGTGTGTGAAGTGCAACAAGGTATCAACTTTGGCCATTCCCAGGCACTTCCAACCAATAGGAACAGATTGGTTTACAATACACAACCGGGTGACTAGCCCCTGTACAGAACTGGGAGCTAATTTACCACTTAAGACAGGCTCAGCATCCAGTGGTGTTAATGGGCATCTTTCCATGGACTGCACTGGGCTTTGGAGCACGGCAGCTAGTCACTAGACTAAAATATTGCTCGACCAAAGTGCCTACCATAAACATCAGGACTTTTATCACACCCATTTGAAATCTGTGTGCTCTAGCCTGTGGCTCATGCATTCTGCTGTTTAGAAGGGTTTATGGGGCACCGTGCTGCCTGGAGCTACTCTATTTCCCACATCTTCAAAAGTGTCTGGTGATTTGTGGTCCTCAACCTGGGAAACGGGCCTGGTTTTCAGAGAGCAGGTGTTCAGCACTTTCTGAAAATTGGGCCCTTTTGAGGCATCTCCAGCTGGAAACCCAAACTCACAAGTGACTTTACGAAATGTAGGCCTATCTACTCACTGCCTGCTCACCAGGATGAAGTTTTAAGGATTCCAAGATAGGGTCTCTAAGAGGCAGATATTCCCACCCCGGACATCTCCCCCACCTGTTCATTAGCTTGAAGCCTGCACTTCTCACCATGATCAGCATTACACATTCTCTATGTTGGGAGCATTACAGATGCCCTGGGTAGGACTTGCATTACATAGCAACTTTCACTGCAAATCACCTAACTAAATATGCCCCATCTAATCAACTGCAGCTTCCATCACCTTCTTGCCACCAGTCCTAAATGCTGAGATCTACAAGGGAGCCACGAAGATTGAATGGCACATTTCCCTGCAATGTTTTTCTTTATAGTGCTGGAATAATTGAAGTCTAAGCATTAGTTCCTGGAGGCTGTCAGAGGAAGGCAGCAAGAAGCAGGGTGACGTAAACGGCTCCTCTCTGGATTCTGCTTTAAACAAAGGCTTTAGCTGAATAAGGAGAAGGATATTCCTTTCTTTTCATGACTTTCTCAGTAGACCACACAGAGCATCTTGTAAGGCCGCCCCCCATACCTCCATGCTGCCCGGCCCAGAATGAGATCTGTTGAAACCTGAAGCCATCATTCATACACTGTAAAGAGAAGTGATGACTCCAGTCCCTCCCACTTCTCCTCCCATCCCCGAGGGTCTGGCTGGATCACTGAAAGTGATGGACTCAGTCTCTCAAAACCTTAATCATCCTTCCGCTTCAGTCACTGACGGGGTGTTAAAAATAAGCCTGCCTGAGCCCACCTCTTTCCAGGCCCTGCGGGGAGCGAGCAGCTGGAGGGAAAACGCCCCCTCCCTGCACAATGCTGCCCTGCTTGCTTCATGAAAACAAATCCCTGCTTCTTGCCTTAACGAGACTTCCTGAGCGGGGGGCTGCGACTGGAGCTGGGACCTCCCTGGGTACGTCTACACCGCCTGGAGCAGGGAGCCTGAGTCCACCAACGTGGCTACCCCACGGACAATAGCTGCCTGGGCAGCACTTTTAAGTTGTGGCTTGGGCTGGGGCTCATGTTCTTCAGCCTGTCTCCCACCCTAGGCCTCAGAGCTGAGCAGCAGTATCTACCTAGCTAGGAGGCTGGCTGCCCTGGGCTGTATAGAGATACCCCTGAGGCAGAGGGGTGAGCTGGGGGTTGGGAGCAGTGGGAAGGGCCAGCTTTGGAAGAAGAGAAACAAAAATCCATCTCCAAATGTTGACTTTCAGAGCTGATCGCGTGTCCTGCCGGCATTTGGAATGGACTGGGCTTCCTGGCTCAGCACTCCATCATGCTGACAGCTCCTGAAAAACTGCCTTGGCCAGCTGCTTTGCATGATTGTTAGGCTCTGAGGCTCCAAATAGTCCTATCAATCCAGGCTTGTCAAGGCTTGTTGTCCCTTATAGTGGTCAAAACAAAAGTAAATCTAGGCAGCAGCTGTGAAAAAACTCCTCTGTGAGCTCTAGGAATGCACTTCTATTCAAGCAATTAACTCCCCCAGCCAGGCTGGTCTACACTGGGATGGGAGCTAGGACCTGGGAAAAACCCGGTCCAGCTATTCAGCAGTGGTGAATTTCTCCAGCCTCCTATGGTTTTACAGAAGAGCTTCTGACCTAGACAGACGAGACACAGAGTGTGGAAGAAAGGACATATTGCAATACCCAGTATACAGATGAGCAACTGAGGCACAGAGATTAAGTGACTAACTCCAGGGCACATGGGGAGTCTGTGACAAAGCCAGTACTAGAATCCAGATCTTCTGACTTCCAGTCCAATGCCTTAACCATAAGCCCATCTGTCTTCTTATCAGCATGGTATACCTAATGCAACTATAGCACACAGCTGTGTTAGGCTCAGTTATCACTTCCTAAGATAAAATTACTTGAAAGAACTTTTAAAAACTGCTTGATTTGTAACTTTGCATTCCTGTTGCCCCTGTTAGGTTCATTTGTACTGTCAAGTTCAGAGAGAAGAAGCAAGGTCCATACAGGATAATGTCAGTTGAAGCATCTGTGCCAAATATTTAATTACATTTTTCATCATTTTCCCAGTGTTCTCCATTATATCATGGAGAAATAATTAAACTGTTCTCCATTATATCATGCCAAGGGATGACACTGGCCCTTTGTGCTGATTTATGGGATCTACTGAGTAAGGTTCAGAGTTAAATCATTGCCATGTGCTGGAGAATGGTTGAGAGGTGCTGGAAAGATTGCATCCTGCCATCCCTTTCACTCAAAAAGGCTTCTAAATCTATTGCCAGGTGACCCGTGTCATGTGCACTGTGTCCACTTGTCTCAGGACCTGGCATGTCAGAATGGAAGGGCTGGAAAGAGAGTCTGGAGCAACCTGTCATTCTTTTGTCCCATGCAAGAAGAAATCACAATAGACATGTCTAATTTTAAGCTGTGGGGATGGGTCTGTTTTATGGATTATAAACTATCTAAGGTGTTTCTAATTACCTCATCAGCAAAGTCCCTAGACACCAGCTAAGTCACCGGTGTCAGGTAATGAATCCACATCACTAGATAATTTCTATATTTTAAATAACTGTTCCTGAGAGGTGCCGCATAACTCCTCTCCCATCTGTGTGGCTGGCTTATGGAATGTAACCATCAAACATCCCACCGCCAAGCATACACCATCAGCTCTGCCTTGCACTATGCACGAAAGGCTTGGGATGGGATTTTGCAAAGCATTCCGCATTGGCTTAACTCTACTGCCACTGAAGTCAATGGTAAAATTGCCTTAGCTGGGACCAGGACCAGTTTAAATTATGCCCACCCCGGTCCCATGTTCCCTCCATAATTCCTAAGACTCTCTCTCCTCAGCCTCTCTCTCCTGCAGCCGTGCAAATATTTTCAAATGCAGTTCAATTTACTTGTATGTATTGTGTTGATGGAATCATGGAGCCTTGGCATCTCCATCACCACACTCATATTGCTGGAATTTCACCAGAATCTGCCAGTTTGAGCATTATAACCCAGCCAGGTAAAAACCCATCCAGCCACTGCCTCTGTGCTTGCCTCAGACAGGTCAAGCCATGGAGGGGAAAATCACCTGGAGGCAGCAGGCAACATGCTCGCTTTCCTTTGCTGCTTGGTTTGTATTTAAATGACATGTTGAAATGCTCTGAGCCAGCGGTTCCCAAACTTGTTCTGTGGCTTGTTCAGGGAAAGCCCCTGGCGGGCCGGGCCGGTTTGTTTACCTGCCGCGTCCGCAGGTTCGGCCGATCGCGGCTCCCAGTGGCCGCGGTTCGCTGCTCCAGGCCAAGGGGAGCTGCAGGAAGTGGCGGCCAGCACGTCCCTCGGCCCACGCCGCTTCCCGCAGCCCCCATTGGCCTGGAGCAGCGAACCGCGGCCACTGGGAGCCGCGATCGGCCGAACCTGCGGACGCGGCAGGTAAACAAACCGGCCCGGCCCGCCAGGGGCTTTCCCTGCACGAGCGACGGAACAAGTTTGGGAACCGCTGCTCTGAGCTCTTAGGCTCCTACGTCCTGTGATGAGCTGGCACAGGGCGACATATTTCTGTGGCGGAGGGACTTAGTTCATGCCCCTTTTCGAATGAAAGCACACCTGAAAATTGCAGACCCTAAATGGCATGCCAGTTGAAATTATGTCCCTAGTTTTTCTCTCATTTCAACCATCTACTGTAGTCCAGAAGGACATCTTTAGTTAAAGATAAATACAACAGGTCTGAAAAATTGATGGCCACCATTTGGTTTTAATGAGCACCTACCACTAGTTATTTTGGTTTCATTAGCACATAGCCCTTAAATCCGATGCAGCTATGTAAACTATGTTGTGCCACCTAAAGAATCATCTCAATTCATGTTGTGTGCCTGGCCCTGAAATTTTTCTGTGGTGAGTTATTAGCAGGGTGATAAATGCATTTTGTCATTTTCTGTATCATGAACATTTAGTTCAAGTGCTAATTAGAACAGACTCATTGCTACAGAAGTTATAAGTATCAATAAAACCTTGCAGTTGTTGCACTAAGCACTCTGCCTACAGCTGTACCCCCACAAATCCGGAACGCAGGAACAGATGGCAGGTGTCATGGGACAGTTAGCTAGGAATGCTGGGTTATCTGCTTACCTGCGTAATTAAGGAGGTTGGAGAAAAATGTTCAGCTAAAGCAGAAATATTGTCATCGTGTATCCTCTCACTAGCTAAGTTTCGCTTTAGAGGGTTCTATTAACTTTTGTTCTTGGGAGCAGAAGTTCCGGACAATAGTCTGACATCAGGCGTGCTCTCAGAGAGGAGCAGCAACTGTCAATAATGATTGAGACAAGCAAGTTTGAAATATTCAATCTGACCCTACAACCAAACGTGAGCGTGTTAACCGAAAGAGCAGAGAATAACCAGCTCAGCAGTCCTACTTCTGTTCCCCCGCCTTTGCCCAGTACTTTAATTGTATCATTGTCTTTCATCTTATCCCAGCTAGAGCCTAGGTGAGAGCCAATATCCAGGGACATTTGGTTTGTTTCTGCTACCTTGCCCCCGGACTAGGCCTTGGAGGCACTGCTGCTAGAGGTACCTATGCATTTTGCTGTCACCGAAAGGTTCAGTATTGGGAGTGGATTCCTGCCTCCGTTCCCCAGACAGGAAGGGAAAGTATACAGTAGGCCAGGCCTGCTCACCTAGAGGGTGCAGCATTGCCTCTGTTCCTGGGAAGGTGATCAGCACTGGCTGCTCCTGTTGACTTCCTTGGGAGCCGACGGTGCGTGGCACCCTGAAGAATTGGGATCTTTACAAGCTAGCTCTTAGCAGGGAATACAAATGACCTGCAAGCCCCACACACAATAGATCCCTGTAGGTTCAAATTTTCTCCTTCTGTATATGTATATCAGTGACAACAACACTTCACCCCCTCACCTGAGTGCTTTGCAATGCACTTTGAAATACTTGGGTGAACTGGTGCTATAGAGGTACTGAGTATTATCATAGCCATGGCTTGTATTTCGCGTTTACAAGGGATGGGAGCCAACAAATATAACAGGGAAGAGTTTGGAATCATCAGCAACACATGCACACAACAGCACACTGCAGCCCTCTTTCCTCCGTGAAGTGCACTCTCTTGAGGATACAATGGTATCTTAAATAGGAGGAACTGAGGATAAATTTGGCAAAGCTAGAAAGGCTGACTGTGGTTTAATTAAAGCTTAGGAGTGAAATGAAATTAAAAGCATCAGCAGAGCCAAGTAAGGCAAAAGTGTGTCCACATCACCAACTGCAGTGCATTCTGGGAAGCCTTCCGACCCTCACCTTCCCACCTGCAGGTTTCGACGGGTCTCGGGGGTGGCAAGGATGCTGTGGTTCAGGCACTGCACTGCAGCTCAGAAAACCAGGGTTCAGTCCCCAGCTCTGCTACAGATTTTCTTCAGGCCTCTTGGGCCCTGACGCAGCGAGGCATTTAAACACAGGAGTATTCACACTGAACTTATGCATGTGCTTAAATCCGTGGGAGAAGTAGAGCCTTAATCTCTGTGTTTTGATTCCTTAGTTGTAAAATGGAGATAATAATCCTGCCTTTCCCCGACCCATCGTCTGTCTTGTCCAGGCTGTAAACTCTTTCAGGCAGGGATTGTCTCTTTCTAGGTTCCTACAATGGGGCCCAGTCTTATGGCAATGTCCAGGCACTGCCATGATCCACACAGATAGCTCATGATAGATTGTTCAGATCAAGGATAGCATAAGTGCCTCTGAAGCCAAGGCATGTCACTGTCTTTGGATTTCCAGCAACAAACGAGGGCCTGTGGATAACTGACCAATGTCACAGGAATGTTACAGGTTGTAAGTAATTTTCACCTGTTTTACATACTTCTCAGAACATTTCTCCTCGGTTCCCCCTAGAGCCATGCCAGTGATGGAAACATGTAGGATTCATGTGATGAGAAAAGGAGGACTTGTGGCACCTTAGAGACTAACCAATTTATTTGAGCATAAGCTTTCGTGAGCTACAGCTCACTTCATCGGATGCATTCAGCGGAAAATACAGTGGGGAGATTTATATACACAGAGAACATGAAACAATGGGTGTTACCATACACACTGTAATGAGAGTGATCAGGTAAGGTGAGCTATTACCAGCAGGAGAGTGGTGGGTGCGGGGGGGGGGAAGCTTTTGTAGTGATAATCAAGGTGGGCCATTTCCAGCAGTTGACAAGAACGTCTGAGGAACGGGGGGGCAGAGGGGAAATAAACATGGGGAAATAGTTTTATTTTGTGTAATGACCCATCCACTCCCAGTCTTTATTCAAGACTAAATTAATTGTATCCAGTTTGCAAATTAATTCCAATTCAGCAGTCTCTCGTTGGAGTCTGTTTCTGAAGTTTTTTTGTTGAAGAATTGCCACTTTTAGGTCTGTAATCAAGTGACCAAAGAGATTGAAATGTTCTCCGACTGGTTTTTGAATGTTATAATTCTTGACGTCTGATTTGTGTCCATTTATTCTTGTACGTAGAGACTGTCCGGTTTGGCCAATGTACATGGCAGAGGGGCATTGCTGGCACATGATGGCATATATCACATTGGTGGATGTGCAGGTGAACGAGCCTCTGATAGTGTGCCTGATGTGATTAGGCCCTATGATGGTGTCCCCTGAATAGATATGTGGACACAGTTGGCAATGGGCTTTGTTGCAAGGATAGGTTCCTGGGTTAGTGGTTCTGTTGTGTGGTGTGTGGTTGCTCGTGAGTATTTGCTTCAGGTTGGGGGGCTGTCTGTAAGCAAGGACTGGCCTGTCTCCCAAGATCTGTGAGAGTGATGGGTTGTCCTTCAGGATAGGTTGTAGATCCTTGATAATGCGTTGGAGGGGTTTTAGCTGGGGGCTGAAGGTGACGGCTAGTGGCGTTCTGTTAGGCCTGTCCCGTAGTAGGTGACTTCTGGGAACTCTTCTGGCTCTATCAATCTGTTTCTTCACTTCAGCAGGTGGGTACTGTAGTTGTAAGAATGCTTGATAGAGATCTTGTAGCTGTTTGTCTCTGTCTGAGGGGTTGCGGATACAGACTAGCACAGCTGCTACTCTGAAACCTGTCATAGCTGTGATGCTACGTCTTAAAACTACACTGCCTCAGTGGAGTAGCTACTGCTCAGGGATTTCTAATGAGAATGGGAGCCTTTCATTTTGCATGTGCTGGTTCCAGTCCAGCCCATGTTACCAGTGAGTGAAAAATGTTTTGAGTGAATCTTGCTACAAAATGATGGCTGTTTGGTGGTGTGGGTGGGAAAACAGGGTGGATCTCAATCCACTTCCTAATGGACAAGTAACTAAATCAGAGCAGAGTTTATATAATAGTCGTAAATCAAATCTTTAAGCTCCTGAACATACCTTCACCTAAGCTTAAATCAACATCCCCAGGTCTGACTTTCCCAGGCTTTGCTACTTTTATTTTCTTAAAGACTCAGTTTTGGAGACTTGGCCATGCTGTGTTCTCGCCTTCTATTATTTGACATTTCACTGATGCTTTCTGACCTTAAAATGAGGATTAGTTTTTTAATCAGCAAATTATGATCTCTGTTGAGCTCACCTCTTCAGTAAATGTCACAAGCAGAGATATCCCTTCCTTGGTTGATTAAGGTAGGGTTAACGGTGTTTATCTGTTAATTCATTTACAGGGAGGACAGTGTCCTCATAGATTCACCTGCTTAAAAAATGAAATTATTTACAACAGTTACCAAAGTTTGACATTCAAAGGCTCCCTGCCTCACCTGTCAGCCTAGCAAAGACCCATTGATTGATTGGGATTTGCACAGATTTTAAGGTCAGAAGGGACCGTTAGATCAGCTAGTTTTCCATCCAGCATAAAACAGGCCAGAGAATTTCACACAGCTACCCCCATATTGAGCCCAATTGGAAAGGCATTTGCTGTGGTATGGGGAACACAGGTTGATATCCAGCTGTCTGAAGATATTGGCAATATTAGCATTGATTTGAATGGAGCCAGGATTTCTCCCCTGGGCAGTTTTGAGGTGGAATATGATCCTGGTTCTTTTTGGGGGTAATGTTTAGTAGATAAACGGACTCTGTTTTCCCTGGTTCATGGAGAGGCCATGTTCCGTGTGGGACAGAAGTTCTGGATGTCACATCTGAGAGGTCTCTAGCATTGAGGCTGGCTTGGCTTATGCTCCTCAGTATAATTCAATGTCTGGGAAGCAGGCTGAGCATTTTAAAGCGATGTTCCAACAAGAAGCCAGTATGACTGTTTCCGGAGCAAAGAGGTCCAAGTGAAATTCAGAGTTAGCACAAGGCCTGTGCCCCACATAAGTCAAACACGGGCCTTATTTTATAGTGTAAGCAGGTGTTTAGCTCACCCGCTGCAGAAGAGGAATTTCACCCGGGGTGAGAGAAAAAAGTGAAAACCCTCAAAGAAATGATTCATTGCTGATTATTCTTGGGGGCTTAGGGGATTTGCTACATGTTTCTGGGGGCTAGGAGAGTTCTTTGATGTCACTTTTTTTGACAGTTTGGGAATATTATTTTCATCTGTGTTTTTAAGCTTTATTGCTAGTGTGGCCAGGCAGCCTGTGCTTGACACACCGCATAAATACTGGAAAATACAATTATATAGAAAATGGATGAGGCTCAGAAGCATATGTAGCAAATTTTAGCCAAAAGCACATTTTTACACCTAGGTTATAAACCTCAGAGGGAGAACAGAACCTCAGAGTTTCAACAGCATTCCCAATGCAATCCCCTTTACGGCCTGTGAGCTGGAAGTCACAGCTGACTCAGAGCAATGAACACAAGCAGACACGTTGCACTTGAAGGGCTGTGCCGGGTGACATGAGCGGAGAGGTGCTATGTTAACAGGCATGCAGTGCCCTCCTGATGGGAAGCTTCTCACTTTGATACAGCGTGCCCTATAAATTATGGGTGAAAGAACCGTCCAGCACCACTTGAAAACCAGCCAACACTGACAATGAACGCAGAGACCCGGCAAAAACTGACAAGCGATACTGCTGTGAGGCAATAGGCAAGGGAGCTGATGGTCCAGATGGAGCTTGGCATAAGGACCACCCTCAGGAGAGAGAAACATAGCCAGGCCAAAACAAAATAGAAGACAGTGTGTTCATTATTCACCTTAGCAAGTATCAAGGGACACTGACCCAGAAATGAGAATTCAAGATTTCACAAGCTATGACCTAGCACGTCTCCCCTTGGAGACGTGCAGCTGGGACAAGCCAAAGGCTGAACAGGAGAGATTTACCTGTTCTCCTCTTGCTATTGATCTCCTGTACCAGAGGTGAGAGGAAGGTGAGAGTGGGTGGGGGGTGCTGTAGAGGACTGGATGGTGCTCAGAATCCTTTTAGACTGGATGCACCAAATGCAGATTGCTCTGCGCAGACAAACCTTGAGTTACTCAAATGCGTAATGGCTAGACAATGCAGCCTAATATTTTAGCTGAGACAGGCAGAGATACAGAATGAGCCCCTTTCTCCATTGCCCCGTGTGTTCACTTACACCAGTGCAGAGTGGTGTGAATTGCTACCATGCTGATCTGCTCTCAGGAACTGGCTCTCAGGAACAGTATTGAATGTGTGAGTGTGTCCACGTCACTTCCCGTTTGCTGGAGGACTGGCTGGTTCAGCTCTAAGCACCCTGAACACTTTCCATGCTGAGTATCTCCAGGTAGCATTTTACTGGGGCACAAATGGTGAGATCCTTTACCTACCCCTTTGCACCAGGCTGCAGCACAAAGGGAACATGGCTTTTTGCATCTGGGCTTTCCACCACACTTCCAAAGGGCCCGCACCACAGCAGCGCTTCCTACAACTGCTATGCTTTAGAGCACCCCAGAGGCTCACATCCTATGCGACAGAACAGTTCTGCTTCCAGCAGTCCCCAGGATTCGGGAGCAGGGAAAAGTAGTTGAAAGCAATCATCCCATTTCCACAACCTTGGTTCCTACATAAAGCAGATCTCAGACAGATCCAAAAATCTCAACCATAATTTTGAATTTCCCCCCTAAAAGATGCAGGGTTGGGGTTAGATACTTCTGATTTGTAAATACATATTTTCCTAATAGTTATGGAAGATGGGTGGGGGAAGTCCTGCCTCTTGGGCTATGCTGGAGATTTGCGGTTGGTTTTGTCTGTGTTGTATTGTTATTTTAAATAATGGCTGCCTTTTCATATAGGTTGTTAGGAATTTGGAAGAAAGAAAATAAAGTCATAACACAAGATTAAAATGCTAAAGAAAAAAATATTAAAATCAATATAAAAAGAATCATTAGGATCTGTTATCCTCAAAGATGTTATGTGTTGTCTCTGCCCAAGCTGTTAAAAATTTGGCCATAATCTCTAAATCTGTCCAGAAGAGTATTTCTGAGATCATCAGCTCACAGGCAGAATCCCCAGCTAACAAAGATTCAATTCAGCCCATTCTTTAACTTATAATATTCCTTGTAGAGTGATGAATTCATAGCATAAAGCAGGGCGATTTCTTCTTGTAATCTCATTTGGGCCAAAAATGACAAAGGCAGCTGCTAATCTAATTGTGTATTGAATTGCCTTGCGGCAGCGCTGGCCCAGAAATCAATGCATGGGAATGTGCTCGCTGCATGTGCCCAGAGTTATATACACCCGAAAATAAACCTGTGTCTCCTTTTAGTCAATTGCAAAGCAGTGCAAGAGGATCATAAAGGCTGCTCACCAATAGACCATTCGCCTGAAATGGATGTAATTCAAAACGGGAATGTTTCTGTTTCAGTGAGAGCTGAAATAAAAGGCCGCACATTGGTTGGTGGGGGCGAGAAGGGAGTGTTAACAGAAGCACTGTGGATCGGAGCAGGGGTGGGGCTTGCATGGGGGAAAATACTTGAATATGCAGATCAAAAATGATTCCAGGAGTGAGAGACAGTACAAGGAACTAGGAGGCCCAGAGTCACTTCCATAAGGGTGAGCTTTTCAAAGGCGCATATGGGGCCTGGGCGCCCAGTTCACAGTGAATGCCAGTGGGAGCTGGGCAAGTAACTGCATGGCTCCTCTGAACGGTTAGCTTCTCCATAACGGAGCAGAGCCGGGGTCAATGTTGGCTCAGGAGGGACAGGGCTCCCTATTCATAGCCTCAACAGCAGAGATCCTTTCCATGGATAATCGTGCTATGCTGAGGTTCCTGTCCCTACCTCAGTCCATTCTCTCTGGGTTGCTGAGCCCCGAGGGGAAAAGGAGGCCCTCTCAGGCAAGTTTAGAGCTGTGTTAATGGTTTCCAGTGGGAGCCACATCCAAACTGTCTCAGCTGAAATGTGGTTCAGAAACCAGGTTTAAACACGTCATTTTAAATAGAGAAATGGTAGTTTGAGCTGAGCCACGGAGCAGCTGGTTGGTCAGGCCTGCTGACCAAATGAGCATCTGGATCTGTGCAGCTACTCTAGCGTCAGAGCTTGACCCTGCAAGGTGCTGCTGAGTGCAGTTATGTCCCTTTACCTGTGCTTACAGACCCACTGGTGCCTCCTGAAAACCCGTTCAGTGGAAACGCCTCTAGGAGCAGGACAGGTCTGCTTTGCATGGCTGAGCAAGCTCCCCTATTGTGACAAACCACATCCCAGGTGCCACGCTCAGCATGCGGGGCACAGCTTTCTTGGCCTGAGTGGGACTGTCTGGAAGACACTCGGAACACCCTGGGGAACAAGCCATGATGATCCCCATCAATGTAAGACATCCCAGGCTGAGCTGGCAGCTGAGGCCAGGAGAAAAGGAGGGTGTCACACACAAATCCATGGCCTGGCAGGAAGCTGCCTGCCTGCTGATTGCAAAAGGTGAAGCCAAAGTATAAGGGCACTTTCCAGGCAAATTGACTCTTGCTTCCCTACATCCTTTCAAAGTGCTCATCACTGAGGAGTGGTGATTTATGTGTTGTGCAGAGCACGAGCATCTCTAATGCTGGGCTGGCCATGCAATAGCGGGAAAGCATACCCTCACACACTGGTGTCTTTCGTAAATCAAGTGCCAAGCTGGAACTGCCAGGGTATAACCCTAAAAGTCTGGAATGATGTGTGTGCTTCAGAGCCTGTTTGGAGGGAGGCAGGAGATGTCTACTCTAAACTTTATAAAGGGCTGGGAGACTGTCACTTTCTAAGGGTACATGCATTACTCATGGACAGATATTTTGGGGAGTAACTCCATCACTGATCTCAGGACATGCCGAAGAAAATGACCAAGTTGTATAAAAGATGGGAAGACAATTGATGCCTAGACTGAGGGTCTAAATGACACCTCCTCAAAGACGCATACTGCGCATGCAGCTCACCTTCTGGGGAAACACTGCCATAGCCCACGGGAAGTGAAGACGGGACAATGGTACTACTTACTCCAGGATAACCACAAACAATGAGCAGTTTTTGATGTAAAATGGGAATGATACTTCCTTTCTCCAACCCTTTGTCTGTCCTGTCTACTTAGCCTATAGGCTCTTTTGGGCAGGGACTGTCTCTCATTATGTATGTATATATACAGCACCTAGTGTTTAGTCCTGATGTAATGAGCTACACAAAAGAAGCTGTTTGCAGTGCATAACATTCAACAAACCTTATTGATCCTACAAAGCCCAGGAATTAGGCTAAATATTCTTGAGCACCATCTGCTGGCACTTTATCTATTGGGAAATGACTTATCTATTGGGAAATGACTGCGTAGGAAGGAGTACTGCGGAAAGGATCTGGGGGTCATAGTGGACCACAAGCTAAATACGAGTCAACAGTGTAACGCTGTTGCAAAAAAACGAACATCTTTCTGGGACGTATTAGCAGGAGTGTTGTAAGCAAGACACGAGACACAATTCTTTTGCTCTACTCCACGCCGATTAGGCCTCAACTGGAGTATTGTGTCCAGTTCTGGGCGCCACATTTCAGGAAGGATGAGTCCAGAGAGAGTCCAGAGAAGAGCGACAAAAATGATTAAAGGTCTAGAAAACATGACCTATGAGGGAAGATTGATAAAATTGGGTTTGTTTAGTCTGAAAAAGAGAAGACTGAGAGGGGACATGATAACAGTTTTCAAGTACATAAAAGGTTGTTACAAGGAGGAGGAAGAAAAATTGTTTTTCTTAGCCTCTGAGGATAGGACAAGGAGCAATGGGCTTAAATTGCAGTAACGGAGGTTTAAGGTTGGACATTTAGGAAAAACTTCCTAACTTTCAGGGTGGTTAAGCACTGGAATAAATTGCCTAGGGAGGTGGTAGAGTCTCCATCATTGGGGATGTTTAAGTGCAGGTTAGACAAACACCTGTCAGGGATGGTCTAGATAATACCTGGTCCTGCCATGAGGGCAGGGGACTGGACTAGATGACCTCTCGAGGTCCCTTCCAGCCCTATGATTCTATGATTTCTATGATTAACTATTTACAGCCCTGCAGACAACTTGCATTCAGACAGCACTCCTGTAACACCAAGTATAACAGAGCTCTGATTCTATTTGTCCTATTTGTGGTGGGCCTGTCTTATAATCACAATAATAGCCAGTGTGCTGTTAATTTTGAATTGTGTATTTGACACAATCTGCACTGTTTCAACTAGTGACCCATCAGGGAACCATATGACTGAGGTAACTAGCCAACACAGTATGAATTACAAATTGCAAACACAAGTTACAGAATCCACTTGGAGGAAATATTATACGGTTCATTATAAATGTGGTTTTTGTGAGTATTTGCACCAGCAAAGCTTGGGAGTTACAAGTTTATGGAAAGCAAATAGGAAAGGACCATAAAGATGGTTGAATCAAAATACCCTTACAAATTCATGGAATATTAATGGAAATGTTTCCTTCACTCTTTGCTCTTCTCCACCTATCTCTAGGATGGAAACACTTTCTTTTTGACCTGTTTCCCATTTAATTTGCAGGACATTTGTTTTATTATTGATTTGCCTGATGTCTTGCTTACCTGCAGTCCATTCTGTGCATTAATGTTGGTGAGAGGAGCTATACATATAAATTTTACAATAATAATAATAATAATAATTAATAATAATTAATAAACATGTTTCCTGTTAAGTCGGTAGTTCATCTAATGGGCCTGCTTTTTCATGCTGGCAGTGGGTCCATCTCTTCTGTGTGATACTTCACTCTGAGCTTGCCTTTTAAATGGACCTGTGTACTCACCCTGCCAGAATTGCTCTGAAGGAGGGCTGGGAATGGGATACAGTGGCTATCTACAAGCTATCTGTCCTGGCACTTCTCTGGCCCTCCTCACCACAGCATCTGAGCAGTTCATGGGCACCCCTGGCTTTATCCTCACTACAACCCTGCGAGTGCTATTATGCCCATTTTACAGAGGGGGAACTGAGGCCCAGAGAGACTAAGCTATTTAGGTACTGCTGTGCTCAGGGTCACAACACCTAGCTGAGTTAGGAGCCTGAATATCATTTTCAAAAGGAATTTAGGCCCTTAGGAATCTAAATTCTATTGCTAACCAATGGGACTAAACTCCTAACTGGCTAAATCCCTTTAGAAAATTAGATTTAGGCTCCTAAATCAGTTAGGAATTGTGATGCTGGTCACAGCAACGCCTGAATGCCTTTAAAAATCTGGGCCTAAATGACTTGGTCAAGGTACCCAGGGAGTTAAACATAAGCCCCCGCGTGCCAGTGCGGTGCCCAATTAATTCACTAGACCCGTCTGCTCACACTCGCTCAAGGGAAACGGGATAGTGTCTCAGTCCATTTCTGAGTGGGCAGGTGACCACAGCACAGAGATCACTGTTGGGCTGGGAAAGCCAGCTGATGTCCAGGACTGAATGGGCCATGGAGACTGCCCTTCAGTTTCACTCATCCTGGAGGGACCCCTCTGGTACAGAGCTGAGGTACGTTGGCAGAGGGATGGATGTAGGTCACTGCTCCTTTGCAAGTTGCATTTGTTACATGGTTAAAGAGAGGACAGGACGTCAGTGTCCAGGGCTCTCAATCCAATGCCATTCAGCAGCAGTGAATCCATTTAAAAAACAAAAAATCTAAACCACCCCACTTTACAGCAGCTCTGCTATGCAGATTATCTTCTTCCTGCCAAACAGTCCTGCCAAGCAGAAAGGAGCCAGCAGAGCAGGCATTATTCAAAGAGACAAAGGAACGCAAAAAGAGGATAATAAAAACTCTCAAAGTCCATGCTCAAAGGAAAAACACAATTCTAAGGCTGCATCAGTTAACGTTGCTTAGAACCCAGAACATTTGAGCCACATAAAATGCTGTCGGAAGAGAGACTGTTTGGTGAAGGACATTGTGGGTGTAAGGTTTAAGGATATATTTCATGCACATGATTGGTGGGATTGCTGTCTGGGTTTGAGGGTCAAGAATAGAACAGAGCTGCCAGACCTCACCGCAGCAGGGCAGTGCAAAAATGTAGCTTCACATCACGAAAAGAACTTGTTTCAGGTAGAAGCCTAGAATGAAAGCGGCTGGATTTCATTCAAAGTGGTTCAGGATCCCATGAGCATTGCTTGTGAACCTCACCCTAAAACATTGCTATTTTAGGACAGCAATGTGTTCATCAAGACTGAGATCCAGCTGAGATTTAAACACCTAAATCTCCTGGAGGATCTGGGCCTGAAAGCCTGTCTGTACATAGCCTTGTGTTGGTTCAGTTAAACCAGTGGGAGCGTACGTGAGACACTCCTATTTTGGATTAAGAGGTTATTTGTTTTATTCCTAATCATGTTAGTCAGACTGTGAGCCATATTCTCTCTGCAGTCGCAGACATTTAATGTGAAGCGGGTGCAGAATGCTGCTAGGTTAGAATGCCACTGTTCTTGCACATGCTGAAAGTTCTTCAGAAATCCTTTCTTACACTACATGATTCAGGGCCAGTTTCTGAACTGGACACACTATTCACTCATATATATACAAGACTAATCCTTTTCTACCGCTAGGGTCAGTCACTCCCTCTGAATGCCAAAATGTTCCTGTGCATTGCTGTCGATTTTACAGGGGCTGCTCAGTTCAAAAGCAAGCCTAAGGTAGCAACTAGTAATCGTGCCAGAAAGGAAGATTAGACCCCTCTGAAGGCTCTAATGCCAGACCTGCTCTTGGTTAATTATATGTCTGAGGACTACATAACAAAGACATGTTATTCACAGCTTAGCGAGGGATTTAAAAAAATGCAAAAGAGAGAAGAACCAATGTAAAAGCTGGAAAGAGAATGAAATAGAAATACAAAAGATTTAATTACAAATGACATTATTTGCATTCTCAGCAGCTTAATTCAGCTTTATTTTTTTATTGCTTTAATCTTTGGGCATAATTCAGTGGAACGTAGTAAAAAAAACAGACTATGAAATCCCTGCAAGGTTTATTGGGATGCGAGGAGGCACAAAGGACCCTGTGGGGACTGCCACGGTGGGCGATGGATGCTTTTGAATTAAGCCCTAAGCATTGTTTTCAAATGGGGTGAATATGTTTTTTCTTGATCATGGAGGTTTAAATCTGAAAGGAAGATGATACAAATCCAAAATTCCCCCTTTGTGCTAATGTGAAATGTGACCTGAACAGCTCTAATTTTGATGATAGACCCCAGTGTTTTTTGATATTTAATCAAGGAAGGGAAAACAGAGATATTTTAAATTATCAGGAAAAAAATTGACATCGTGCTTGCATTGAAAAAAAATCTCATTTACGTATTACACAGCCCTAGCAGTTCAGAGCTGTGCTAATGATGCTAGGAGAGACATGAGCTCAGTGTTCCGGAGGGGGCTTGCAATGCACTTGGGGTTTGCCTGGATTTTAATTAAATTATTAAGCAAAATGATGGTGCAAATCTCCAGGAGAATAATGCATGTAACATACCCCCTCCCAAAAAAATAGTTGAAATTGTGCTCACAGAGGGCTTACCCCTACAATGAGGTATTAATTAGTCTGAAACAAATTAAGTGATCCAAATAGCGAAAGCGACAAAATACGGGTAATGTTTCTAGCAGGAAATAATACACATGACAACTAAAATAGTTTTTGCAATTCCACCTATATTCTATGTAGGGAGAGTGCATCCCCCGCCAGCCAGAGGAAATTGCCTTGAAGGCTGATTGCAGCATGGCATGGAAGCCGGAAAAGGAATGGTCATAGTAATGGTGATGGTAATAGTTTATGTTTCTATGGCATGTGTCAGTCCTAAAGAAACCATACCATATAACAAGCCGTTGCTGTCAAGAAGCAAACATGGCAGTTGCTTCCAGGAGTGAGACTGCAGATAGTGGAATAAGGAAGCCTTGTGGTTAAGACATTGGACTAGGATTCAATTTCTGTCTGTGCCACAGACAGCCTGCAGGATATTGGAGAAATCACATAATCTTGCCATGCCTCAGTTTCCCATTGTGATAACAACTCTTTCCTATTTCACCTGGGTGCTGAGAGGATCGGTCCATTGCTTGAGAGGCCCAGATATTACAGCCATGAAAGCAGGTGGAGGGAGAGACATATTTATTTTGTCCTTTTCCTCTTCCTTATCACAACTGTGGTCTACCATTTATTTATTGTAATTTGATTTTGTTTTACAATTCTGTGATAATTTATTTTCCTTATTTTAGCCAGTCTATTAAAATAACAGAAGAGCATGGCAACAAAGTATCAAATAATGATGATTTCAATCAAAATAGTGTATCTGCTCTCCCCCAGGAACAAAAGACCATCACAAACCTCATTACTTTGCACTCTCTGACCTTCCTTCTCTGATAGAAACCTAGAGTAGAGTGTACATTTAAACAAAAACAAACCAAACCCCACACAGCGGGCACAGTTCTCCTCCTGGGGAGAGGATGTGAGAAAAAATGACCCACACGTGATAACAACTGTTAGTCACGGTGCTGACTGCACTACTGGACGGCACTCAGATGCTATGATGATGAGGGGGGTATAGGAACCTAGACAAAACAGAATTGAGTTTTGTGTCGTCATTAAACCCATGCATACTCTTTATGGGATGAAGAACTGCATCAGAATAATATCACCCACCGATACAGCAACTCTTTACGCCATATCACTAGTCACTTTGTTATTTGTAAATCTGGTCTTCCTATGATGTGAAATTTGTATCCTGTTCTTTGCAAATGCCGAGCCAGTAACAACGGAGTTATGCACAACTGAGACCTCATTAACGTAATTGCATGCCAACATTACCCAGGCATAGTAGAGCTAGAAGGTGGGTTAATAAAATACTGGAAGTCTGATGCTTTTCAGAATCACTAGAGTTTAGGAGGGCCGCCTGTTATTCTTAATGCTTGGATTCCTTGCAAGGAGAAACTGGAAGGAAGTGGCTGTCTTTAAAGAATGAATGTAATATCAACAGTAGCTAATGAAACGTACCAGTTCCTCCATCCTCCAGATTAGGTGAGCAATACAGCTAACCAAGGAAGGAGGCCTCATGGCTGGAGAGATTCACTTGCTTATTACGTGACCACAGAATGTCAGCAGTGTATGGAAAACAGCATTTTTTAATGAGGCGGGTGATAGCACCGAGCCAACAGGGCCCTGGTCCGTGACTGGGACTCCTAGCGCTACTGCAATACAAATCAACGCTAAGAACAAGAATAGGTGCCTGTATTATCGTTTGCCTACATTTTGGATTAAATGTGCCCCTGCGCAGAGGACCAGCGCCAGCTGATCTCCTTCAGCCCTCCAACAGAGGGTAACTGGTAACTGAGCCTGGGGCGGGCCCTCTGGCCCTCCCATAGTCCTCGGTCTGTTGTCTGTTCCTCTTCACGCCTCATGGGATCCGCCAGGACTAAACCTGTGCAAAAAGGCCTCCTTGCTTGTGAACCGAGAGGAAAAGCCATCCTTCACATCTGGTGAAGCATGAAACCTCTGGTGGGTTTCATTTGCATTTCATGGCGATGGGGTGGGGCCTAGAAAACTGAAAGTGAGACACCAGGGACAAGCAGAAAGGCAAGAGGGTCCCCTCCACTGATCTAACTGGACCAACACGTCCCTGTCACAGGGGTGAGACATAAGAGTGGGCTCCCCAGCTGGAAACAAGCTGCACTAGCATGGGCCCTGCTGCTGAGAATTTGTCTTGGTGGTTTATTTCCACGCAGGCTCTGAGCTCGGGTTTCTCTTTGCTCTCTGCCTGCATGTTCCAGTCTGTGGGCAGTAACTAAGCTCCAACAGGCTCTGCGGCCTGCACAAACTGTGACGCGGTTTGGGGTGCAATCCTGACCAGCGCGGGGTTGTGTCACCACTTGCCCTGCAACCCTAGGTGCCTTACAGTGCTTTGCTGCTGTAGCTCCCAGCCTGGGATGGTCCCAGGCTGCCTGCCAGCTCCCTGGCCACACCCTGAAATGTCAGTGTGCTCGACAGTCCTGGTTTAGCAGCTCTGACCCCAGTAGCCTGTCCAGAGCCCCACAGCTCGACTCAGCCTGAGTTTCAACCAGCAAGGTGATCCCAACACAATCCCCCTCCTGAATTGTCTTGTAATGTGCAGCCTTCTCTTGGACAGTTCAGAGAAATAAAAAGATTTATTTTTTCTTCTAAGTACACAAAAGCACACCACAGTCTATGAACTTAACTGGGGTAAACACACCCTTTCAGGTAACACAACACTGAGTTGGCCTATGGTAAAAATAAAACAAATGTATTAACAATAGGACATACGTTAAGCCATGCCAAGTGACAGGAATAAAGTTACAAAGGGTTACAAGAAAATAAAAGTGAAAACACGCATCTTAAAGTCTAAAACTCAATCTAGCAAGGTACAGGCTTTGTTCAAGAAGGTTTCTCACCTATATTCAGTTTCCAAAGACTTCAACCCCCCTTGGTTGAAGGACCCATCTTTCTCAGCTTTCAAGAACTCCGGTCCCTTGTGTCTGCCTAGTGATGGAAGACACCCTGTCTTTATAGACCAGTAAACCTAGGAAATGGATTCTTCCGAGGGTTACCCCTCAAAGTAAAGTTTACACGAGGAAGACGACCTGGAGTCTGGTGGTGAAGGAAGTTCCTTGTTCATTGTTCTCCCACTTGTTAGCTTAATATATAAAACGGGGCCTTCATTGTCTGGTCAGAGAATCAAATACACATTCCTTGTCACATCCCCCTGACAAGCCTGGTTTAAACACACTTTAGTCATAATTCTAGCATATATCTATGACTCTTAATACCCACCGTGTACGTACATCACTCAAGAGCATTAACCATCAGGGAGTTGTTAGTTTTCACATGATACCTCACAAGGTACATTCTATACAAAGATTATTACAATAGTGTGTAGGGTGTGAATACAGGGGTGCTTAGTGTCTCACAACCACAACCGCTCGGCAAATATCAGTTGCTTTGAGCCAGCAGTAAACAAACCTGAGCAGCGAGCCTGATCCTGTGAGGACCTGAGTACGCCAGCACCCCCTGCCACAGCTTGCCAAGAGGGGGCCGCTCCGTATGTTAGGCTTCCCGCTCTGGTTCTCATGTATCTTAAACTCCCTTTTTACATGGAGACTCCCACAGTCCCAATGGCTAGTTGGAATGAGGACACCACTAGGACACCTCACCCTTTTCCCTTGGTTTGGCAGGGAGAGCTCCTACCTCTGAGGGTCTGGTGGTGGTAAGTGCCATTAAAGTGGCTGTACATGTCATTTATGCCCACTGTAAGGCCTTTTAACTGAAGGTTTTCTGCTGCCCATCACTGTAGTGGAGCTGCCAGGGTAGCGAAAAGGGGCCTCGTTATGAATCAAACACACCCATAGGTTCTGGTGTCCAGGCCAAGTATTTCCTCTACAGCCCTGGCACAGATACCATCTGGGAGAGTAACCAGTGGCAGAGAGCCCTCGGCCTTTGGTTTGCTAGGAGATGCCTTTCTTTAAAAACAGGATTTTAAGACTGTTGAAAAATGTTTATAAAACTATTTCAGTGCCTGACTTAAACAGAGCCTTAAAGCATTTATAATGGGAAGGAAACAACCTACCGGCCATGGTGGGGGGAAACGTCTGATCTTCTTCCCTTGTTTGTCTTTTTCCATTCTGAGAATGGGGAAGGGAGTTTACGGTATGTGATTCCCAGGTCTTGTCCACTGCAATAGGTGGATTGAATTCTGAATGTGGAATGTCTTTATATGCAAGGTAGGTTACTTGGAAACCTCACATAAAATCTTAGCACCTTACATATATGACAAATGGTTCAGAAAAGTTCAGGAGCCCTTGGGCAGTTTAGGTTGAAGTGTGTTAAGTTACACTGTGCAGTCTAATGCCACAAAATATGAGTCAATCTGCTGTGATGGATCACCTGGGGAATGGGTCATGTGGGTGGGAGAAACAGCAACTCTCCATGAAAAGACAATTAATCTTTGGGGGTGGAGAGGTGGGGGAGGTGGCAGTTTGCAATCATCTAGTTCCAATGTTTGCATGATGAGTCTTTTCACCAATCGTTCCCAGCTGGGCTGTCCAGGACAAAGACAGGGTTTTTGTGTGACAGGGAAGAATAAATGGAAAGGGTGTTTTAGGTGCGTAGGAAAGTAGTTACCAAAACTGTTTGCTGCCCTGGTCAAGTTCCAAAGAGAAAACCAGAACTGCTCCTTGGGGTCTCTGCAATTTCTCTTCCAAAATTAGCTTTAAGCAAGCGAGGCTCCACTTAGATTATCCTCCAAGCTCGTATTTGCCTGGAACCTGAGCATTTATTTATTTATTTCACTGAGAAAGCTGCTTGCTTAGCTTTCAACATCCTGTTTTAAATCCTGCCAGGCTGCTTTTTATCACTGTAAGAACATTGCTCACATTTACTCATACCTGGATGACCCTGCTGCAACTAGTGTTCCGCGAGTCACACTTCTGCTTTCCCTAAATTGGATTATTACAATTCAGTGCTTCCTGGGCTGCCCAGCAACGATTATGTCCTGAGTGCCAGCGGTACAGCATGCTGCAGTATCAGTGTTAACACGCACGCAGAACTGTAATCTCTACAATCCCTGTTCTGGTTAATCTTCATTAGCTTCCTGTTTGCCAGTGAACTGAACTAATACCCCCAAAGTTCTTTCACATTGTTTTCCTGGTAAGATTCTTTCTTATTTACAAGAGAAACCTGAAATCCACAAGCTCGGTGTGTGCTTCTTTCTATCTCTTGTCCCATCTTGGTTCAAAATCAGGGTTGCAGAGCCTGAGTATTTCCAGTTTATGCTCCTAGGGCCAAATTCTATTCTTATTTACAATGAAAAAACTGACTGATGTAAGTGGGCACTTCATTCCTGATGTGCAGCAACACTTCCTGTGCCAGTCTGGGCTCCACACACAGCTCTGCTCCTGCCCTGGACCCTGGGCCACCCCACCTGTAGCCATGTCCCTATTCTTATTCCCTCACCCAGCTGTGCGGTGGCACTGGAGTCCTGCACTGCTTCCGGGTCTCCCCAAAGCAGAGCGTGAACAAAGAAGAGAGCCAGGGGAAAACTGATTCACCACCAAAAACCCCAAGGAAAATCCCATTTTAAAAGCTATATCTGTAAAAATTTCATCATGCTTAGTGCGTAACGGGAGGCAGCTTCTGTAGAACCAAAAATCCTATTTGGTGGGTATTAAGAGCAGTTTTATATTCTAGGGGGGGGAAAAGGCAAATGTACACCCAGAGAAGATCCAAAATAGCCCACTTCAGCTGGAGGATCCTGATGGCGGGTCTCTATTTCCACCACCGGACTAGCACGTGACTGGTGTAAATAGTGCAGCTTGGGAGTGGGGCCCATAAACTTCTATTTCAACAACTCCACTTAACCCTGCTGTACCTGTTGCTCTGAGGACAGATCTAAGATTTGCAGCACACTGCTGCTTAGCTGACTCCTTCCAAAGGCATTAAATAATATCCTGGGTTTTGTGAGAGCCAGCCAGATCCTGGAATGTTATTTGAATGGTGTGCATGTCTGTGTGTTTGTTGGAGTAAATAGGCCATACGTGTTTCATTTGGGGGAATAAGAACCATGTTTTCCTTCCCTTCCCATTTTTAGGTAGTTGATTACCACTCCATCATTGGTAATTAACAGCAAAAATTACTGTGTATAATTCCTCAGTTTTATCGCCCTCCTAAGCAGAGCAATTCCTGCAGGACCTGTGTCATGCTCTCCCATCAGCGAAAGGCTACATGGTATTCACTCTGTGAAGAACCATTAAAAGGGACACTTGAAGAGTCAATAAACTAATAGCTCCACTTGGCTTGCTTTATCAGTATTGATTCCGTTAATAATTATTTATCTGAATGCTGGGCTCCGGGAAGCTGCCCAGTTAACCCTTGAAATAAACATCTTGCCCAGTGTTCTACCAGTCAGCTCACCTCTCAAACCCAGCGGGCTGAGAGGTTCTCTCCCAAATGATGTTGCTTAGCAATTTTATGCTTGTGCTAGCAGAGGTGGCTTCACCCGATGACCAATAGGGAGCCGAGATCAACGTCCGAGTAAGCAGCCTGTCGCTAGAACGGGGAGAGGATGGACTGCAGAGAGTTTTAAATGGGGAAAGAATATATTCTGTGTTCGTAATGACGCCTGTGGTAAAATCTAGTCACACACAGCGATCGTGTTCATAGACATCAAGGCTAGAAGGCATGTCAAGGGTCATCGTTTCCAACCCACTCACCTCCTCTGGCACGTTCCCCCCACACCGTTCTTCTGAGTCGTGTGACCGAAACCCTCCCTGCCGCCTCCTCTGAGCTCTGAGGGGATTTTCCCTCCCTCTCCAAGCTCCACGTTCCAGGCTGGAAGGGAGGCCAGGGCTGCATGGAACACAACCCTGCACAGCTGCAAACCTTTCCCCCTCTTCATATCCTTTCCAGTGCCAACCATCACGGTGGTGGCACGAAACATGCAGGCCAGAGCTCAATCCTTCTCATGCCATGATTGGCCCGTTCCACAAACCAAGACTCTCGGGCTGGGAATCTGCCTGACGCAGAACTGGAAACCATGTATCAGCCTGATTGCAAGCCAGCTGAAGTCAATGGGCAGACTGCCATTGGCTCCAATGGGCTTTGGCTCAGGCCCTAGAAATGAAGAGGCTGTATCATCCCTTATCCAGGTTGGTCACCCACAGGTATGGGAAACACTCACAAACTTTCCTTACCATTGGCTCTCTCAGCCCCCGGGGCTGCCCCTCAGGATGGAAGTAGCAGGCATTTCCACTATCCCAAAGGGGGACCCCCCAGTAACCATCTGGATATGCCAGGGGATCTGCAGAGGCACAAGGACAATCGGTGCAATGTCCCCCGTGGCTCTACTCTGGCCATTAGTTCTCCTGGCACTGCGGGAGCATGACACTGCAGGCTGCAGCGCTGGCAGGGAGCAGTGTCCGTGTTCCCTTTCCCAACAGGGCCCCTGCACCGGGCTTCGCACCGCTCCACCCGACATCTGCACGTGCACCTGTACCGGGCTGGGCACAATCTGGTGCGAAAGCTCTGAAAAGTAGAGAGAAATATGCAGTGTGGGAAGAATGATGCCCATGCCTCATCGTTATCTAGCATTTAATAAGGCAACGAGGAGGCTGGAGTGGAGCAAAAGTTGCATTATCCAATTACAGCCGTTATTAAACAGGCAAAGTTAATGAGCCCCTGGGCCGTCTCAGAAACCCCACTGTCTGCCGAGACCAATTTATTGCTGGGCCAAAAGAAGCGGCTTGTAAGACAAAGGTTGAACTCGTTCTCTGGGGGTGTGTGTGTAGTGGGCAGGGGGAATCGGAGACCGGGCCCAGCACTTTAGAATCACCCTCCACAGCTAGAAACCAGGAGCGAGCAAACTGCATATTGGTGACTGCAGGCCCAAACAGACACCCCAGTAACGCTCCAGAGCCCACTCCATGCACGTCATAGCAACTTCCCAGAACTCATGACTCCGCTCCAGTGGCTGAACCCACTGACAGTTCTCCTATCGCCGTCATAGGTCTCCACACAACTAGCTGGAGTCCAGACGGCTACACGGTAGTCAGAGACAACATCCTGCAC
This sequence comes from Chelonia mydas, assembly GCF_015237465.2. Classification (NCBI taxonomy): domain Eukaryota; kingdom Metazoa; phylum Chordata; order Testudines; family Cheloniidae; genus Chelonia; species Chelonia mydas. The sequence goes on from NC_051261.2 coordinate 2,110,174, forward strand.
ATGGAGAAACGTGACCAGAGGCAGCTGAAAACAGCTGTTCTTTGATTAAATAAAATGACTCTGCTAAATGTGCTGACTTGTCAGCCGAAGTCAAATGTTGTTGGTTTATTGGCAGACAGTCCCTAGCACACGTTGTCGGGTGTGGCCCAGTCTAAAATATGAATAGAGTCCTTAGCACAGTTCACTCATCAGCAAAATTCAAATGCAGGAGGGATTCAGGAAACCCCATGAGGAAACAGGGGAAAGGTAAGTGAGAAATGGGAACTGAACAGTGTCCGCAGCAAATGGGCTACCGGCTGCATCCTGATCCCACTGACTTCCACAGAAATTTTGCCAATGACTTGAGAGCAGCTTGGGGATTTTTTTTTCCTTCTGAAAAAAACATCAATGAAAACAATTTCGTTTTCTTCATTTTTGTCAAACAAATGTGTTGCAGAAGCAAACGTCCAGAAATGGGCCAGTTTGCAGAAATGGGGGAAAAAGCTTCTTCTTTTTTTTTTTAAACAAAAACACAAAAATTTTAAGTACAAAATGGTGGAAAATGGCAACAATTTCTCTTTCGTCAAAAAGTCATTTTCCAATGAAAAATTGTTTTCACTTTTTTTTTTAACCAGCTCTAACTGACCTCCATGGCAGCAGGGTCAGACCATTACAGAATGAACGAGTGAGATGTTTCCTTGACCCTCTTGCATTTTCCTGAATGAAAAAGCCAGCCGCAGAGCTGCTCAAAGCTCTCTGTACACGACACACTCAAGACTGATGTCTGCGGAAAGTGCAGGTGATTCAGCTCTGTGGAGAAACATTCCCACTGGGAAAACGTAGATCTGAGATTAGAACTTTTCAAAAACTCAGACTGTTTTGGGAAACATTGTAGCAGTTTCAGGACTTTTTCCATGCCTGTAGCAATGCATTTACAATAAAACAACACTAGTTTGCTCCAGACAGTTGACACATATTACGTATATATTATTTTAGTATTATTGTAGTGCCTCTGGATCCAACCCATTGTACTAGGTACTGAGTGGGCAAATAACACAAAGGGGGTTCCTGCCCTAGGAAGCTTACAGCCACTTTGCAGATTGTGTTTTAACAATGAAAAATGTCTTTAAAGCAGGAGGAGACAGAGACAATCCAGTGCAGCATGTGAAACAATATTCCTAGATATCACCATCCAAAAACAGAGACTCCTGCTGCGAGGCAGGGACTGGTCAAAGGGGACCTTTGGTTCTTTCAATCCAGAATATAACACAGACTGGCCGTAATCAGACTCCTCACAACAGACTGACATATGCCAGGCAGCTTCCTCTTCTCACTTACCAGCCTCCACCTTTCACTGCTGCAGATCAAAGAGCTCAGGAGAAACCTTCTCTGGCAGGGCTGTGCTAACTGCAAAGGGCTTCACTGGGTCAGTGCTCTGTCCCCTCTGGCCATTTCCCAGAAGCAGAGCAAAACCACAAGAATGAGGAGAAGGGAAATCCAAACTGCCACAGCATTCTCCTCCTTTACAGCTTGGGATACTGCGCTCACCATGCAGTTCTCTACGTTCACCTTCAGCCCAGGGTGAACTCCTGGCCCCACAGAAGCAAAAGTGAGTTTTACCATTGACTTCAGGGGGCCGGCCAGGAATTCACCCCAGCTGTGCCATGGGTGGATCATGATCATCATCAAGACTCCTGCATTTCAGGACAAGCGAGACAGGAAGGGCCAGAACTCTTAGTGCAAACAGCAGCAAGATGCCGAGGCCCGACTAGGGAAAGAAAAGAAAAGACTCTTAGCGGTGCCCATCCTCCATTCTCTGACTTGCATCTGCAGCTGCGCACCGGCACTCAGCGTTAAGGTGCACACAGGGGCACAGTGGTTTTCTGTGCCTGCTGCTGCTCAGGTTGCTCTGATGGGAAAGAGCAGAGGAGCCTGGGCACCTCCGCAGTTGGACTTTCAGCGCGCTTGGCACTGACTGAGTGGAGAAGGGAAAGGTCCTACCAGTGTGAGCTATTAGATGTTTCAGCGTCCATCCTTGACACACTTTTCCCCCTGCTCTCTTTCATCCCCCCTGCCCCTCCCTTTTTAAAATGTCAGACAAAACACAAAGCGCGTCTTGAAAGCAAAGCTGGCAAATGGGTTTCAAAAGCCCAGCTGAGGCCACTCAGAGACCGTGACAATGGGCCATTGAGAGTAGTGGCACGGGAATGATCTTAGTGGGCGAGAAAGGAGAAAGAGGCAGAGACAGGTTGAGAGTTTGCATTCCTCTGCCTCTGTAGCTGCTGGATCAGGTGCCCCAGTGACATCCCTGCGCACTACGCCCATGCTGGGGAAGGCAGACATCTGGCATCAAGCAGAGTGGGGGTTATTTTTTTAACGGAGCATTAGACCCAAAGTGAGAACGTTTTCTAACCATTTTTATTGTGCAAATCTCTAATAAAGTCATTGGGGTGACCCAGTTCTGAAAGGCAGAACTCCCTGTGAAATGTGGCAGTCTTAGCCCCTGAGACGACAGGAACTTGTGGCAGGGAGGATTACAGCTCTCCTCAAATCTCTCCTCCTCCTGGCCCTGGGTCCTTTGTCCCCACCTCCCCCCACTATATTTCTCTCCTCATTGCAACGGATGTGTTTTCACTAGGAAGGCACCCACTGCACTCCATATGGGGAATTCTTACCCTGCTCTTTTTGAGCATTGTCAATCTTTCTGAAGGCTTCATTTCTCTACAGGGTGGAACAAATTCATCCCATTGTAACTCTGGCCAGTGTGTCCAGATGCCAGCACTGTCTGATGGTTAAACACCCACTTGGTGACTGGAGTTCTTCACCCACAGTGCAGGTACTTTGTGAGCACTGATGGTGTAAGGGAACCATTGTGCTTCAAATATGGCCCAGGGAGATCAAGTCTTGACTTGAGAAGTTAGTCAGAGCTTAGACTGCCAGCAAGGTGGCTGTTTAGTTCAACTTCTAATGCACCATGACAGCTCTAACTGAGGGTAGCATTTCCAAAAGCTCCTCTGTCACTGAGGAGCCTAAGTCCCATTGACTGTCAGTGAAAACGTTGCCCTGGGAGCCACATACTCATTTCACCCAGGCCATCCACCGGCCGTGACTCACCACTGCACGTGCAAAAATCCTTCCTCTTGTGACCTTCCAGTTGTTGTTATACTAACACCTCCTATTCCTCCCCATATTGCCACCAAAATGCCCTTCTGTTTTAACTCCTAATGGCTTTCCTAAAGCCATAACCTGCTTTGTCTGTTGTTTAATAGGAAATCAATATTGTTGTAATACAATGAAATTAACATTGATTTATCTCCTTGAAACCGGCAGCTAAACCAATAAGGTATTAGTCAATCCGTTCACTCTGGGAGGTCCAGCCTGCTTCTTCAAGCCTGATGTATTTCTCTTTGCTAATAATTAATTACAAAATCTGGCATGAGGTTTGCAGAAGAGATTAGACAGAATTACTGCTTGCAGCAGTTTTCTGAATTAATGCAAAAATAGAACCCATCAAACTGAGATGCATTTAAATGTATGCAGACGATATGTGCTGGCTTAACGGTTTCTGCACCAGGCAGAGTGAGCGTGCACACGTGAGAATGCACGCCGGAGTGTGGCGGGGGGGCCAAAGAGAACATGGATAACAAAAGAAATGCTGTTTAAGCACTTTCAAAATTTGTTGCCAAGAGGCCCACATTCAGTAGCACAGAACGCTGCATGCTGTAACATAACCTCGATTTGAGGGGCACTGAAGAAGCCGCTGACTGAATCCAGACACTAGGATAAGGTAGCTCCATGTGCAGTCCGAGACAGAAGTGCAATTCACCGTGCTCGACACACAGTTCAGAACCATCCACAAGCTGAGGAACTCCAGATTTTTATTGCTGGGCGGAAGATACCAGCCCAAGCCAATGATGCAGTTGTGCCCCTTTATTTTTTATTTATATACAGATTAAATCTGGCACTCAGTCCCATAGTGACTTATTATTATTTTATTATTTATATCGCACCGTGCAGGGCACTTTTTGCTTTTGCCTGTAAAGACGAGGCTCCTGGTGTAAGGGGTTCACAGGGTAAAGACTTCAGGTTGCCAGTCTGGGATCTGGTAGGGGTAATGCTGGTGATTCCACCCTAGAGACAGGGGCTACAACTCAGGCACCATGTGAAACACTCACCTGCCATGTGGGTTTCCAGGCTGTCACTTACAAAACTTGTTTCATGTTGAGATGATTCACAGAAGCAGGCAGAAACAAAGATGAAACCAGGGCCAGGCAGCTGTGGTCAGATCTGGAGGGCAGCTTGTACATTCCCTCCATACAGAATTTCAGTGAGCCTGTTTTTCAGGAGATGAACAAACCCAGCTCCCCAAATGCTGTCTCCAGTGCACTGGCCTTTCCCCTCACCAAAGCCCACACTGCAATGCAATGCGTAGGGAGCCCCAACGGTATGGGATTCTCATTATGTGCCCTTGTCAAAAGTTTCCCCAAAAGTGACCTACTTTGTACATGGTCAGATCTCATGCGTGGAAACTAGGGATGGTCATAATTCTCCCAGCAAAAGATGAGAAACTAGTTGCCTGCAGCTCAGAAGGAAGGAAGATATTGATATGACTTGTGTATTCCTGGTCAGTTATTGAAACAAACCCAGCCCTGGAGTCAAAAGACTGATAAGAGGGAAGAACTGGTGATTCCCATTTGACTCCCACAGCTTGAATAACAGTAGAGAAGATTAACTGACCCATCCGGACATTGCAAGGGTCAGTTAGGATTAGAGACCCAGAGTGTTCAATTTCTTTGACACTACAAGAATAAAATGAACAGGTGATGCACAACTCACATTCACATGCACTCAGCCCAGGGAAGGGCCAGGCTTCACGGGCCAACATGAGAGCACAATGCACAGATGATTTTGAGCAGTTCCATCCTCTTTGGTTTATCGACTGGCATTGGCAATCCTTTACCATAAACTAGACTGAGAAGTGGCAGATATAGAAAGCTACAAGATTGTAATCAGGGATTTCTACTAGAAATAGTTCCTGGGAGATCTACCCTGATAACATTGTTAATAAATTAAAAATAACCTAATCATCCAGGCCAAGGAAGGAGAACGTGATTAAAGCTGAATCATTTGATGTATCTGAGAAATCAGAGCTGATTGCCAGCAGGGGATAATAGATGATTTCATCTCAGCCAATTTTTAAAAGCAGCAGAAGGAGATAGTCAGAAATGTCAATGATTCAGTGCAGGTCACTCAGCAGGAATTGCCTAACTGAAAGTCTGGAGTTGTTGATGGCCTTTGCCTAAGGCATTTGAAGGTTCTGTAGTGACATATGCCATTTAAGGCCCTGATCCTGAGATTGGATCCATGGGGGCAGAACTTTGAACCTGTGTGGAGCTCCCTTGATGTCAATGGGTCTGATTGCAGGATCAGGGTGTACATTTGGTTTCAGGGGCTGCATGCCCTCACACTATGAAAGGCTTGTCTCTAACCCCTACTCCCAGCTAGCTTGCAGACCTAGCTTAGCTTTCCCTCATCATGTACCAGTGGCATATTCCTCTGGGTTTGCTCTAGGTCCCTTTTCACTCTTTGTATTTCATTATATGCTCAGCCATTTGCCACACTATTCAGCTCTTATGGTCATAACTATAATTTATAGGCAGATGATGTACAGATAGGTGAATTATATTCAGAGGCTCTTCATCTTCATGTCTCTCATTGTTTGAGTAATATCTCCAAATGGATCTGTGCTAATCTTTTAGTATTAAACAGACATGACGGTCAAATCATTTGGGACCCAAGAGCTTGTCTTTCTGTTGTTTGAATCTCTAACTTTTGAGATGAACTCACTTCACATTGCTTCTTTTTCTCTGATTTGTGAGTTACCTTTCACCCATTTATTGTTGCATTTACATATTGTATCTTGGGATATAACAATTCTAGATGAGGACTAGAATTCGAATGTGGGAACTCTGTACAGTGTATTTTCCTTTAATACCTACCTACCTATCAGAAGTGAGGGCAGAAAACACCCCACAAGAGTGGTATAAACCTGGAATAAAGCCATCGATTTAATTGAAGTTGCACTGATTCAAATCCAGATTACACTGATTCAAAATCCAAAAAGCAGAATTTGTCCTCCTTGGATATACACACATGCACACACTCATGTGTCCTTTGTGTTATATATCGACTTTGTTGAATCACTGCAGCAAGGGTTAAATGATGCATGAAAAGGAGACTTGCTGTCATAGCACAGAGAGAGAATATGGACAATAGTGATGCTGTGCTGCTTGACGTACTGTTCATCTCAGAGGCCTCCAGAAAAGCACACCCACCTGAGACGGCTCAGAAAGTAACACCTAACAAAAACCACTCCGCAACAACAGACCAAATGGGGCAGCAAACAGCTAATTGTGTGGGAAAGACAGTAAGAAAAAAAGAGCTCCCCGAAAAAAGAAAAAAGCTCCCCGAGAGCCAATATGGGGGATTTCACACCAGCTACCAAGCATATTTGGCAAATGTCATGGTGGTTATAAGCTACTACAAGTAAGTTAAGTCAGAGCCCAAATATGAGAATACGAACCCTTATATTCAGGTTCTTTGACAATCACACACAGCAGGGATGCTAATGAGATAATGTGTAATAAAGTGTAATAAACTACGTGATCCAATGTTAACTCTCTAACCTCCTAGAGGTTGTATTTCTCTGATCATAATAAATATGCACCTTCAGGTTGCCTGTGCTTCCACCAGGAAATTTTGCTTGGGAGAAGGAAAGAAAGAATGAAAGATTACAATAGTGTGTAGGTGTGAATACAGGGGTGCTTAGTGTCACACAGTTATGCCAGTAAAAAATTACACTACTCCTCACTATCCTCTTCCTTTGGGGCATCTGCTGATCACCAGTTAAGGTGGGCAATGACTTCTCTGCCACCCCACAGTCTTGTATGGAACAACTAAATGCTTTACACCTGGAATCATAAAGTACCAGATATCATTGCTACTCCCATAGAGCATTTCCTATGATCACTAACCACAGGTGACTCAAAAGACAAATCAAAGAGTAAAAAACATGGATTTATGACCAAGGGACAGGACATTTTGTCTTTCACTTGGAGTGTTGGGGAAGCAATTTCTCATGAAATTTTAATAATAACATGGTTAACTTTGAAACAGGAGGGAATACTCCTCCGAGAGAGGAATGCTCTTGACTGCAGCTTACACAAGATCTACAATAATTCTGTTGTATTAATATAATTACCAGGCAATCCATTTCAATAACATAATCACGGACCCATATTTCATTCCTCAATTACTGCACTGATTAGAGTAATTTCTAAATCATGACCTCCTCAAAAAACCCATTGCTAAAATGATTTTTAAAAAGAGAACAATCCAATAATTACTCACGCCATGTTAAGCTAATTAGCCCAGTGCTAACAGAGCAGAAAGGCTTTTGGCTTGTTGGACATTCACCAGTGGTAAGATGGTCCTATTTATTTTATTCTTTATCTAAAACTTTCACTGTCTTTAACGTGGTAAAAGTGAAAGTACAAAGCCTTCTCAAACAAATTGCTAGTAAAAAGTAACATATTTCCACTGATTTTCATTGAAACAGGTTTATGGTATTTATTCAAAAACCTGTGTCCAGAAAGTTGGTTTCAGAGTAGCAGCCGTGTTAGTCTGTATTCGCAAAAAGAAAAGGAGTACTTGTGGCACCTTAGTCTCTAAGGTGCCACAAGTACTCCCTTTCTTTTTGTCCAGAAAGTGTCTCCGTAAAAGCAGCTCTAACAAGACTTTGGTGCTTCCCTCAGTCTCTGTACTGAATGTCTCTCCTGTGGTATTTGTTTAATGTTTGTTTGATGCTAATGGCATCGGTTGTAAGTGAAACAAAGATTGGAAAAAATTAGGTAATAATAAATAGGTACTAATATTCGTCTTTGAACAGCACAGATATATTTTCAGGCCCCAATTCTGCAAACATATGCATGACTCAGCATGAGCACTGTCTCACTGACTTCAGTAGAATTACTGAGGTGAGTTATGTGTTTGCAGGACTGAGGATTATTTAGCCTTCTATGCAGCTAAACAGTCTGCAACCAAAAAAACGTTACAAGCGGAGCATTAACAGATCCAAAATGACCAGTACTGTTCATGCAATTTGTGACATCCTTACAAAACTTTATGGAACCAATAATGTCCACAAAAATATTTCCATGAACTTGCTTTTAATTTTCCCCTCATAAATTTAACTGAAATATTTTTGCTTTAGCAATGGCCATTTCTTCAATATCTTTCTTGGTGCTGTGGGAAAAAGACATGGTAAGAGTCAACCTGCAACCTTTGCTGGACGTTCAAACTGTTATTTTTTGAGCCTGTAAACTTATTATTACAATTTAATGCTCCTTTGCTCTCCCAGTTTCCATTGGTAGGTAGAGAGAGGAAAGACAGGTGCTTAAATATCCCCGAAGAGGATATTTTTCCATACCTTTATTTATCTGTATGTCTGCCTGCTTTCATGGAAGACTCTCTGACATCACAATGCTGTGCTTTAAAAAATGTAGAAATGGCACTGTGCTCATCACTGCAGAGTCTGACTGGTTGTCTCAGAGTTCCAGCTGGGTTACACCAGGGCATAGCAGAAATCTTGTTGCAAAGGCTGATATCTGAAGTTTTCTAGACAAAAATTTGGAAAATCACTCAGATTTTTTGTTTCTTATCAAAACTAAATCAATCTACCAATCTTTTGAGCCTGACCTCTCACTGTGTATTCTCTTTGTTATCCAGCCAGTGAGGAAAGAGTTAACAGTGCTGTAACCTGCAGGTCTTAGCACTGTCACAACTCAGATCTCTGTGAGCCTTCAAAATACTCCATTCTCTAGAGCTGCACCAGAGACAGTCCTTTGAAATGTTCTAAATTCGAACAAATTACATTTCTGACTGTCCAGAAGATCTCGGCAATACACAATGAATGAATTCCACTCGCTTCAGCGCTGAAATTAAATAGCAGAAATATGATTGTTTGTTATAAGAAAGCAGTTCAGAAATAGTTACATATTATACATTATCATGTTATACATGATGGTTTTGCACTGCAGTCCTCTGAGATTGTAATGAATAAAATCTTGACAACATTCTTTCCTGCATTAATCATTTTAAGCTGATCCTACAGGATACAAGGGCAAATTAAATTCTATTTGCAATTTCATGCATGACGCACAGGAGCGGACGATTCCTGAGCTAGCAGTTTTTCAGTAAGACAAGCGTGTAAGTTGCAATTATGCAGTTACTTTCTCCCATGTGCCAGCACTCTTATTACTGACAAATTTGTAAATGAAAATGTATGAATGGTATTAAATTCACCTTCAAGGATGTAGCAAATTAAAATGAATAACTCTTAAGACTGTATTTGAAGAAAAACACCACTTTTAATGTTTAAAATGACAAATGGAAACCCCATGCTACCCCACAGTTGCTTTCATAGACTGATTTCCCAGTGTGACCTTACTTACCCTGCAAAAAAAAAACCTGACTTCATGTTTCACAGTACCTGCCACAAGCAGAGAATCTGCAGATGCCGTCACAATACAGCACGGTCTTTGGGCAGCCATGCTGCATGACCGACCATGATCCCCTGCTGTAGATGCCTTCCATTCACAGGCATGAACAGTGCAAACTTTCTCCAGTCCATGGTGAGGTGCAGTGCATGGCCACCTACCGGCACAATTTACAAAGGAAGTTTGCTCGACATCTGATTTCTTTCAGTAGCAGAGCTCCTGGCCCTGTTTATTCAGGCGCAAGTTGTCAGGTAAGAAAGGAGAGGTAGCAAAAGCAGCAACATTAGGAACGAGTAGGATTTTGTTTTGTTGGGATTGGATGGCTCGGAGGATTGGGTTTTGGGGGGAACGGATGGCTCTAGGGATCAGTAATGGCTTAAAATGCTTTGGGATCCGTTCCCTGGAGACTTTCACCGCTAGGAGGTGCAATCAGAAGTCTATGGGCAGACCCCTGGGGCAAAAACTTGTCCCCATTGAAGTCAGTGGGAGTTCTGCTATTGACTTCAGTGGAGCCAGTATTTTCACCCCTGGTGCTGATTGGGCTGAGCACAGACAGCGGGGTGCACCGCTTCGATCCCATTGCAGGATGGGGCCATGGGTAGTAGTACTTCTGGGCTTTTAAAAACATCACATACAATTAAACTGAGACTCATTAATGCAACTTAGACTGAACAGAAGAGCTCGGTCAGATTGTCAGTGCCTCACAGGTCATCAATTGCCAACAGCGTCCTACACAAAAGAAAACAAGAGCTCCCCCTCCGCTCCCCCAAAACACTTCTCAGAGTCTTTCCGTTAATCTGTCAGAAAAGCACAGGGTTCCTGCCCCCCACTTCTCCCCCCCACACCTCTCCAGCAACCAGGGGACACTCCTGACACACAGTGAGAAGCAACATGAGACGGACAGACAGTGGCTTAGTCATCTTATTCAGATTTCCAGCAGATGAGGTTTGATTGTCTCTCAAAGCAAACTTTGTAGCCAGCCTAATTCACAGTAGCCTGAGTTGCCTTTTAGCTAGGCCCCAGAGTGTCTAGCCATGCCACACAGAAAGTCTGCTTTCCTGCAGAGATTTACAGTTACCATCTGACCTGTTAAGGCAACAATCTGTCACTCCTGCAAGATTAACTATATCTATCTAGGCTGACAGAGGCTCATGCTGCTAATTTTGTGTGATCTACAGCCCTAATGGCTCTTTTCATTTTTGGAGAGATGTGAGAAGGATGGCGTATGTAAGCCGGGGTATTACAAAAAGGGTCTCTCTGAGCTGCATAATACAGATGTTTATTAAAGGTTTATCTGTGCTACACATCTCATAATATACCCTTGCTCTGGATCTTCCATATTTCCCACCCTGCATTTTTGAATTCTGTGCGGTCTTCTCCTGAGTGAAGGCATCTGGGTATTTTTCATAGAGAGAACAATACTGACCGAACAAACTGCTCATTTCTGGACTCTCTCTGCACTAATCAAACACATGAGCTTTCTTACAAGTAGCTAATCCCCAGTGGTCTGGGCCACCTCCAATAGGGGAGGTCCTGAAAAGCACCAGCAATAAATGTGACTACAGTTGGGGAATGGGATGGCGGAGGAGAGTTAGGATTGTAATTTCTAGCCTCGTGCAATGGCAGACAGCCTGGTCTTCCTGAGGAAGAATGCCTCAGGAACACTGGCTGCTCTCAACGGACTCTGAACATTCGTCCTTCTGGTAGTTCAATGAGATCTGCAAAGGGGAAAACAATGGAGTTTGCGCCTTTTTTTGGTCAATACGTCTATACAATTAAGTGGGGTTTTATTTGATTGTTTTATCCCCTTAAAAGTATAAAGAAATGTCAAGTCTGCTCTTCCCTTATTCTTCCAGGTGTCACTTGTGAGGTCTCTGGATTTTCAGACCCACCCGGGCCTACCCATAGGATGGGATACGCTCATGTCACTGGACATGAGGAGCAGCTGAGAGGTAGCTGTTGTACAGTCTGAGATCTCTCGTCCTTTAAAGGAGGAGTGCTGGGAGCCTTTAACAAACAGCGCTTTTCTTCCAATGCCCCAAATACACGTTTGAGCCCTGCAGTGAGCCCTCATGAACACAGGGCTGCCCTGCCTTAACATTCCTGAAACAGCAAAAGTAAAAAAAGCCAAACCCAGCCCCTTTGAAAATATACACAGGCCTTTTAAATATATATTAAAGCACCAATAATAACAACAAAAGGGGGAAGGCACAATCTTGGTTTTCCTCTTTAAAGAGCCGGCTTGAGGCGGAGAGTGCAGTCGCTGTCTTGAAGTCAGGTCTTGCTAAGGATGGGATCCTCCAGCTGAAACATGGATACTTTTGTTTCCCTTTCTCTCCTGACCCTCCTGAAAGCTACAAATGAAGCAGAGACAGAACAGCTGCCTTTGAGCCAATTAAAGATGCCTTGGCAAGCTTCAGATACCAGCCCCTGCAGTCTGATATTGATTCATGGTTCTAAACAGAAGAGCTGTACTAGGGAATATCTGCTAAAAATAATAATAACAGCCATAATAACCCAAGAGTGCAGCTGGTTCGCCGGGTGTTTGTAGGGTCTGGAGTGCCCGTGATGTGCCGACAGCGTTGTGTTCAAATGAGATCTGATTAACCTCACAAATTCTCCAGCTCCTCTGCTGCGTGGGCTAATTTTTCAGGGGCTTCCCGACACCTTGCAATGTGGAAACCAGACACACTGCTAATGAATCGTCTAATTCTTTTTAGCATCGGTATCTCCAGTTCTCTGAGACGTGTGACACATTTTATGTCAGCCAGTTTTTCATTTCCAAATGGCTTTTTGACTTCCACTTCATAGCTTCTGCGGGATGCTTTCTCTGGGGTGGAAGAGAGCGTCAATAGAGCCCGTGAAGATCTGTCCATCATGTCACATCAAGGTTATCTCCTCTGGGACTCTGCAGTGTGGCCAACTCTCACAATTTTATCACAGTATCTGGTGTTCTTCTTAAAGCCCCAGTTCCTTGAGCTCCCACCCCCAACCCCCCCCCCCCGGTAAACTTCTAGCCTTCTTGGTTATGGAGAAAAGGTGGAAAATATAACCTGAAGGACCCTCCGGGGTCAAATCTTGGAAGGTAAAGAAGAAGAACCCAAATTGTATTACTCAGTTTGGAATCTCATCATTTTTTAGCTGGTCTCATGATTTTGGGGGGCCTGACTCATGATTTCTGAGTGCTTGGGGTTAGCAACGCTCTCTTTGTGTGAGGGATGGGATGAATCAGGGTGCTTTCCTGAAAGCTGCTTTAATCAAGCACAAATTACTGGGCTCAATCCAGGAGTAACTGGCTGGAATATAATGGCCTGTGTACACAGGAGGCCAAAGGAGATGTTCTAACAGTCCCTTCTGGCCTCGAATTCATTCCTAGATTCACAGAGTCTAACATGCAGTAGTTGTAGAAATAAGAGGCCAGATTTTCAGAAAATTCTGAGCACCCAGCAGCTACATATGACCACATTTTACAGAAAAATCTCAGCCCCTGCAGTCAGAAAGTGCAGGGCCCCCTGCGTCTAGAACCTGGGTCTGCAGAGCTGCCCTATAGGGAGCAGCTTTAAGCTCTCACCCCAGCTAACCCTGCACGCCACTGCCCATGACCCACAATGGACGCAGACCATGTGAAGTCCCACCTCAAGGAGTCTGACGGGCAGCAGCCTCATGGCTCCCCACTCTGTATAAAGCCAAGGAGTGTTCCATGAAGTGGCCTGGCACCAGTATGGCTGTCTTGTAGCTGCTGTGGCCATTCCTGCTCCTGGCTTTGACCTTGGCTTGATTTGGTCTTTGCCTCCTGACCTGGACCCTGAAATCTGACTGGGACTCTGGCTCTTGGTATTGACGTTGGCCTTGAACCTGACAATGAGCTTCTCTGCTGCTCCCTGCCTCGGGTTTGACCCGGTTCTGATCCTTGGCCCTGATTGCCCATGTCGGGATCCTGACAGAAATGCATCCAGGCTAATGATTTAGGGTGTGCTCAAAAATCCGGGAAGAATGAAAGAATGCCATGACTTCAGTGGCCTTTGGATTTGAGCCTTAAATGTTCCAGGCACAGTAGGAGGAGCAGAATGCTGCCTCTCCTGAAATGTGCATGGAAAACCAGGGAACAAGAGGCTGGGCTGGGTAAGAGAAGAGTTGTCCTGGAGCTTAGAAAGCGTTCGGGATGGCTGTGAGTTTCAGACTGAGCCGGGTTGGTGACCCTTACTCTCAGTAAGCAGCACCTTCCTCTGCAACTAGCCCCTTTGAAACTGACAGGGGAAGATGCATCTCAGGGTGGCACAACCAGGCCTGCTGAGGATACCCAGTGTCCCCTGCCTCTGTATGTGTGGGTGAGAGCCAGGACTGAATATCAAATGACAGTGAGAAAGGCTCCTCTCCTGGCCCAGGTGACGGCAAGAAATGCCAGCGTGATTCTGTTTGTCCTGGCGTTTGCTGTAGCCTCTGGGCACCAGGCACAGGAATAAGTCATGTCAGTCTTTCTGGAACAGGGCCGGGGCTCCCCTGCACACAAGGCTGCCCACTGTGCCTGTGCCCTGCTCAGTGGACACAAGCCAGGGCAGAAAAAGTCTCCTTGTCTCCTCTCCTTCCCTTACCCCCGTGTGCAGGGATGGGGAAGGACCCTTTCTTTCCCACTTGTGCAAGCTGCTAAGTGTCCGAGAGAAGCACAGTTACTCACTGAGAGTGCCAGAGGGCCCAAAGGCGGTGGGCAGTGTGGGTGAGCACAGGAGCTTCTCACAGCACCAGCAGAGCTGGCCAACTGCAAGGAGGATGGGGACATGGGGAAGAAAGATGCAAACCACAAAGTGATGTCATTTGTAGCCTCTGCGCACCCATGTGTGCTGCTCCTCTGTGGTCCCGTGCAGCCCTGCGCCACCCCTAATGCAAGGCTGTGCCTGCATGGTACTAAGGGGTCCTGGAGACAGTCCGGTGGGAGAGACTCAGGTTTACAAACTCATGTCTTGGAGAAATGTTTTACACTTCCCTTTGGGGGAATTACATTATTTTTATATACTCACCAGCTTGAAATCTCAGTGACCTCATGTCCCTGAGTTGCAGCATGTGTGCAGATCAAGCTTCATGCAAAAGTTCAAAGCCATTTTCAAATGCATTTGTAAGGAGCCTCTGTGTTTCCCAGGTTATAACGTAATGTTCTTCTGAAACCTCGGGGGAGGAAATGTGCACTTTTCTTCGAAGCAGTTTTCTCTGATCACTCATCGCCTCTTTTCTCCTTCTGTGCATTATTTCCCCACTGGGAGGAAGTGAGTTTTGTGGTGGCATCATGTACAATATCAGGCGCCATTCCCCTCCCCTTTCGTTAAGTTTTGACAGCTTTCTTTTTTCACTTGTGCAGTTTATTAGGTGAGACCCAGAGACACACCCAGACTAAAGCAATGGAGCAGGTGAAATGCATATGCCCCCATTTCTTATGAGTTCCAGCTCTCATGGGGTACCATTGCCTAAGTTCATACCTCGAGGGAAGAATATGCTGATATTGTTAGGGAAATGCTTTTTCACATAATGCAAAAATAAACTGTGGCTCACCTCTCTGCAAAGGTGCAAACAGAGACCTGTTGATCCTGTGTGCGTGGGAGCTAGTGCAGGCTGCTGTCCCTTTCGGAACTGCTGGCAGCCTTCATTCCTTGTCCTGTGCGAACATACCAGCAGTGAAATGGACGCAGTAGTAGCTAACGTACAGCACCATTCCCCCAGAGCTGGAGTATTCTGTGCTGCTGAGGTTCTTCTCCCATGCCGATCACCTTGGTATCTGAGAAGAGGACTCTAACATTGTGGGGTCTTATTAATGGTGCCCATTAAATGGTGCTTGCTTATGCACAGTAAGGGCTGGAGAAAATTTCCAAGGTATTAACCACTCTCCTGCCAGTCATATCTTCATCTCATCAGGTTGATGAGAATTTAGAGGCATCCCTATGATGCTCATTTGCAATCTTTACATTTTCTTCCAGGAGATGTGGGTCTATTTAGGTAGCTCTGTTTTTCTGTGTAACCGTTCATTACCTTGACTGAAGTTGCCAGTGTTTACTGTCTGCACCATCACAACCTGGTCTGGGCTGTGAACAGGGAGGCAGAGACACTGAAGGGTTGCAGGATAGAGGCCATTACCGCCAGCAGCTTTTACATGGCTATTTATCACACTATTAGCTCTGGCTGAATAAAGACAGATTACAAATTAAACATGGTCTAAAATGTGAAAAAGCGGGGTGTGGCTGCACTGAGATGCTGCTTTAAAGCTGCAGAGTTGGGTTTTACATTGGAAACAAGAACCGGGATGCTCACCAAGCATTCCGGGAACGGCGTTTCCCGGGATTCCCCTCGCTAATGTCACAGATGCGTGACCAGGAAGCCTCTCCCTCCCCAACGCACTTTCTACTGCCCGACCCTGCAGGAAAGCAGGAATTAGGGAAGGGAGGAGGCTCCTAGAACCCAAGGGATTGTGACTCGCTCAGACTATTGTTGGGTTCACAAACTCACTTCCCCACTTTTCCCCTGGGGATATAAACTCAGGGTTTTCTTTCAAGGGAGATTCAATACTTTTAAAACTGTGTCTTTATAGCTAATGGGCTGTCTCTGCTCTGCATTAGGCACAGGGGAAACTGCTTACCTGGCAGCAGGCCCAGGCCCTGGCCATGGTATAGGCTCCATCCTGTCTCTATTTTGGTTAGCAGAGTTTTTCTGGCTTCCTCTCTGCTCCATCACTCACCCTCTCTGGGTTTGATTTTCATCCTGTCTCTATACTTACTCTTCCCCTCTGCCTTCACTCCCTCCCCTCCCCACCACCCCACAAGTGGAAGAATAAACCCAATCAGCGGGAGCTGAACTTCCAGAGGTCTGGATTCAAAACTAGGCAAGACTAGTTCACCTACCACTGATCTCAAACCCGTATCTATGACCTCACTGCTCTCATGACATACGTGATACAACTTTATGGAGGATGCAAAGGGTGGAGAGGCTGGGGTGGGTGTGAAGGGGTCAAAGCCCGTGTCTAACGGAACTAGCAGAGCCATGGCAGGGCAATGACATGGATGAAAACAATATGAAAGAGCCACTGGCTCTCTGTACCTGCAGCCCCAAAAGTCACACTGGCCTTTTTTGCCCTCTTACCTTGCAAACGCCTCTCTAAATTGCCCACCCCAGGAAATGTGTGTGTTTGTCTCTTACTCTCTCATTGGCTGTCTGTTTTAGATCCACTGTCTGACTTTAGCACATTTGTAATGCTTCCCTCCAGGAGTCTGTAGCTCTGACAAATGCCTTGTGGAGATAGAACCCCTACGTCTCAGATACTCCTTCTCAGTTTGCTATTGGAACAGGTGGTAATTAGCAAGCAACTAACTCTAAGGGGGAAAAAATAACCATGTTAATAGTTTGCAGAAGGCATTTGGCTCATTTCTGTGAGATAATGGTTTATTGCTATTACAGAAAGGGGATTTGATTAACATAGATGACAAAGCAGCAGCAGGAAAAGGACATAGAAAGAGCCAGAAGACAATAACTACATGCAGAATATCACTTAACAGATTCACCCCTTGGAAATACAGCTGGCAGGTAATACAGTGTGTCAGGTACTCAGCAGTGCTCAGACTGTTCAAGAACATGGGCTAAGTACCTCGACAGACAGATGTACACACTGGTAACTGAATTACTACACTCATCACAGTGCTAGGGAGGGTTCTCAATGCAGTCTGGATTCTCGCTGGATGCCTTTCAGCCTGTCTGTAGTCTGCAGTAGCTTTAAACCAGAGGAGAAAATGAAACAAAATGCCTAGCCACTGGCAATAAGGGTTAACGCACTAACCTCTCCAGCTTCCATGCTTATAACTATGAGGGGTTCAAATGTGGCTTGGTTCAAAAGCAAAATGATTTTGGAGTCTGTTTACTCCCTGGTTGTCCACATCACTGTTCAAATTTCTACCTCCTCAGTGCAAAGCAAGACAGTTAGGGCCTCTGCTCAGCACAAGAGCCAAATGGTGTTAACAGGGCTTATGGCAGTCATGCCTGGCTGGCACTAAGGTGCATGGGAGAAAGTGCCCATGTTATACTAGACCTGGCCTGAGCTCTGTCTCGGGCCCACCAGCGGATTAACCTGATGGGTGGTGGGTGGGCCACAGGTTGCCCCGCACTGAGTTAGACAAACACCTATCAGGAATGGTCTAGTGATCACGTAGTCCTGCCTTGAGTGCAGGGGACTGAACTAGACGACCTGTTGAGGTCCCTTCCAGTCCTACACTTCTGCTTCCATAAAAAGGGCCCTAAACTGAGCTGTAGGAGCTGAAGTAGAAGTAACAGCCTGCACATTAAACCCTTATGTACAGACCCCTTGACAAGAACTTAGCAGCGCAGCAATCAGGCATGCAGGAAGAGTGACAATGACAGAGCTGAAGTTCACAGATTCCTGGGAGGCATGGAGAATCTGTGGACTCCAGTTCTGAGAGCAGGAAGGATGAGGCTGGCCGCACAAGAGGTGGTATTTAATTATTCACCGCCTTCCTCAGGAGGATTGGTCAATCAGATATTCATCCGGTGTGCCAGAGAGATGGAGTTTCCTCTAGGAATGGTTAGCTCAAGTACAGAGAGGGGTGGCCCTCAGAGAATCAGCTATGCCTCTTGGTGTTTAAAGTCTGTCTGAAGTGGCTATTTATCTATCCTGTTTGTAGGGCACCTCTTGCTAGTCATCGATGCCTCCTTCAATAAACATGGAAGTACAAAACACATTAAATCAGTGAGACCCAACCAGGCAAATACTCAGCCCAAGTCACTTGTGTGTGCAAAGCGGGTTAGAACAGCTTTGCTCACTGTATTTTGAGTGGGAGTAGAGTTGGCCAAGCTTTTAAGAACCCAGTAAAAGTTCCACTCTAGTTTGGTTGGAGTTTAGGGCTGAAGGTTTTGGGGCATTCTTATTTCTTCCTAAATGGATGCCCCATTCCCTGAGGCATAGTTTTTACCCTAAGTATGATGAAGAGGGTTTGCCAACCCAGGAAGCTGGGTTTGGTCTAGAAGCTCTCTAGACTGAGCATATCTATCTGGAAGCGAGCATCGCAGCCCGGACAGACACTGAGCCTGTAGAAGGGAGCATGTTTGTGCCAGCCCCTCTGATACATGCCAGCTGGAGTGGTTGCAATGGGAGATGAGAGAGGCAAGGGATAACAGGATAGGGCTGGATCAAATGGGTTGATTTCAATTCTATGCTTTGCTACAACTCTTTACCGCCCCATAATAATGTGATTCAGTTTATGCTCTCTTCCTTTATCAATGTCATTGGGATGAGTGTAAAATACGTAATTCAATGATAACATTAACTGGTTCAGTTTTCACTAATGGAGTCTCTAACTGGAGTCAGTAACTGAACATCTGTGGAAAGGAGAACATTGAACAGGACTTGCTGTAAGAATATTATTAGCAGCCGATCAGCTCAGCCCCTGCATCAGAAACCGTTTGCTCTGCTGCTATCAAATGTAAGAGAAATATTACAGGAAGCATCAAAGGGATCTGGAAAGTATTGTTAACCCACATCAAAGATGGAGACCTTAGCAAGTAGGTTGGCAGTGGTAGTGAGATCAGTGTAGTAAGATCAAAAGGAATAAAATAGAAAGATGTGCAATATTCCTTCGCTAGCTGTGGAGATAAATAAGAGAACTTCAAAGGAACTTTCTATATTCATGACTGTCTAATAAATAAATAAATAAATAAATAAGACAGTTGGCTCCTTGAGAGTTTAGCATTAAGGGGATGGGGAGCAATAAAGTGGAGTCTGGCTGCCGGCTTCTGCTCAGCTAGAATAATAAATCGGTGGGTTCCCTCCTCAGTATCCTTCTCCGAGCGATGGGGAGAGCATGTGTTTGTGAGGGTAGGATGGGCAACTGCGTCTCGAAAATGTAAGCTGAGAAAATATAAATTGTCAGATGCCTCCAGAGTTCTTAAAGGATGCAGCAATAAGCCAGTAATGGACTGCAGAGAATTCACATATTAAAGTAATAAAGCTGAGCATCTTTTCATTATTCCCAGTAAGCTTCAGTGTGCGCCTGCCCATGCACGTTGGGGCTGGGAAGTCACCGATCATGCTGAAATTCTCTGTTCCCTACAAAGATTGAGAGTGCTTATCACCCATCACTTGTCAATGGAAGCTGCAGTGAGCTAGAAATGGGCCACAGAATGTGTGTTGGCTTGAAAATACTGAACAAGAACTGTGCCTTTTTCATTGCCAGTGGTGGGGGGAGAGAGAAGGAAACTTAGAACTGGTGGCCAACCAGAATCCAACCAGAAACTGCCCTCTGCCCTGTCTGGGTGATGTCCCCCCTGCGTGGGGAATGTGCAAGGTCTTTGTGATACCTACGCATTCCAAGTAAGTCTTCAGTGAGACTTAGCTGGCACGTGGCCTGTGCTAGTCCTGCTTAATGCAGATGTCTGGGCTGTATCTGATAGTGTTCCTGGTGTGATGGGAGCATCCAGCAGAAAACACAATAGGACCAGTTGGCCCTTAGTTGGCAAAGAAGCCAAGGACTGGATGGGCCGTGAAGACGGAACACCCCTCTCAGCTGTGCAGCTGGTGCCTCATGGGCATGGGTCAGTGTGTGGGGGCGGGAGAGCTGGGGGTCTGGCCATGGCCTGTACCAGAGGCCACGATAATGGCACCTGTTTAAGTGTCTTCTCCCACTCTTACATCCTCTTGGAACAAATGCCTTGTCCCAAAGCCCTCTGCCTCTCCTGTGCACTCAACCCTCCCCCAGACAGTACCTGGGGACCCTTCAGTGTCACCTGAGCGTTACCAAATCTAGATTCTGGCAGTTGCAAATACCCCATCCCATTTCAATCAAGGCCCCCAATACAGCTGATGCCTTCCGAGCTTTCAGACACAAATGCTGACACCCCAAAGGGAAAGTTTCTCCTACGTCTATGCAGTTCTGCTCCCATCAACACCAAAAGCAATTCATCCTTTGTTTGCACTGGGAGAAGGTCAAACCTGCTGTCACCCTTCATGAGCATGCTCCTCTGCCATGACAGGCCCCAGTTCAGCAAGCTGCCAACACACACACCTAACTTTAAGCAGGTGGGTGGGTCCTGCTAACTTCAGTGGGGCTATTCATGAGCTTAAAAGTTCCAGACATACCTTAGCACCTCACTGAGTCGGGGCCACAGTTGTTAGGGCTCTTCTAGTTCTCATTTCAGAGAGATTTTTCTTTTGCAAAGTTCGCTTCCTGTGGACCCATCTATTTATATTTTTCAGTAGATTCTCTTTGAAATCGCTGTGACGACTTGTCTAAATCCTTCTCCCAGGTGTCATATTAAAGGAACTATTAAAAGACTTTTTGAAAGTGTAAGTTTTCACACTTGTTACAGCTGACATCCATCTCTAACAGCACCTGGAGCTAATTAACAGGTGCTGTTATCAAAATATGAAATTCATTATTTGGAGAGTAACCTCTTTTTCTGTCCCCAAAACATTTCAGATGAAGTATCTGGCAAGTATGTTTCCACTCCATGAAATAGCCTTTTTTTCTGATTATTTTTGCACAGCAACCTGATTGCCCTCTTTGGAGCAGGATTGTTCTCTGCAGCAGGTCCCTGTAAATCCCTGCAGGATTTAGAGCACTAGCAAGCCCAAGAGCTACTCTACAAGCACTGTATTGAAGAATAACAGACACTCATTTTTATTTTCTTAACAGAAGTCCTGATTCTGCTCCCAGTGAAATCAACCGTCAAACTCCCACTGAGATCAATGGAAGCAAGTTCAGGCCCCCAATTATCAGCTTTTATTTAACAAATAAAAGGTCTTTGATGGCTGCCAGAGATCAGACCACCTGTCTTGCAATTTTCCAGGAAGCACTCTGCTTAGCAGCTCTTAGACTGCTCTGTTTATGTGAACCCAGGCTGAGGCTAACACATTTAGCTGCAACAAGGTATCATCTTTTGTCTGTTCCCATTCTCTTTTGGCCAGCAGCTAATCAGCTGCTCACCTGGACTACAATTTAGCCCATGTACATGTGTTGTCATCTCTCTTCACTTGCGTGGGTGTACAGCAGGTGCTCCACTGAAGCCTGTGGAATCACTGGTGTAAAACTAGCCCAACTCAGAGGAGAATCAGGTGTGGTAGTATACGTGCCTCTGTGCATGCTATGTGTTGTTCTTTCTTTCCATTTATTTTCAAACTTCTTCTGTGGTATTTGCCTGGCATATGGGCAACGAACAAGCAAACCTGGCTGCAAGTCAGGGAGAGAATAGAAAGCCCAAAGCTGGACTTTTTAATAGGAAAGTCTCCATTGTTTTAACATTACTTTTTCCATTTGTTATTTGTTTGTCTTTTGCAGCTGTCAGAAATGTAACCGAACCCCAGAAGACCACAAATGCTGTTTGAACAAAGCAATCAGTTTTACTATCTAAACGGCACATTCCGGTAATAAGGAGGGAAACAGTGTGGCTTAAAATGTGAACAAACCCAAAATTATTCTCTTTGAAAGAAATGAGCTCGTTCTGAACTTTAAATTGGAAGGTTCAGTTTTGGCTCAGAGGATCAAAAGAGGCATTCCCTTAAAAGGCTGAAAGCCTGTAAATAGCAGAAGGAAGCAATTTCTAACCCTCACTGTCAACTCTCTAGCTCTCTCTGTGCTCATCCATCTGCAATACAGAATGGTGCACGAGTAGGTGGTGCTGTGGTCCTTATTTGACTGGTGGTTTTAACGAGAGCTCATTGAGGTTTACCCTTGATTATTGGGTCTTTAAACTAGTAATATTTTAAAATAAAATAACATCACAGCAGAAAATGGACTAAACTCTCTCAACTCCAGCAAACAAACCAAATGGCACTCTCTCAGCTGGGAGAGGAAAAGGCAGTTTATTAAACTAAACCAAACAGGAAGGAATCTATTATTGCATTCTGCAGCTTTTATTTGGGGACCTTCAGAGGAATCTTCATGTTAGCCATTCTGGCTTTGCTTCTTATTCCTTTTTTATGAATGACAGGACAAGAGACAGTTGAGATTCAGGCATGCAATGGGGTTTTGTTTACTAGAAAGTTTACCACCTGTAGAGAGCACAAATTACAGCAATTAGCCAGTACAATCTTCCAGCAAAAGCAGGCACATGCGCACATTCCAAAAATTCCATTTGATCCATGGAAAGGTTACACACACACACACACACACAGAGTTACTAGAGACCAAAAAGACCTCGGCGTTTTCTGAGACCATATACTCTTCAGTCATTACTTCCCACAGTCCTTTTACATCCCGATCCTGCAAACACTTGTACATGTGCTTAACTATAGACATAGATGTTGTTCCCAAAGGGAGCACTTTCCCGAGGAGCCTGTTGGACTCTCTACCAGTTCTTACTGCTGGAAATTTTTTTCTTTTATCCATTTCCTCCCTCCTCAGCTGCTCCTAGTTACCCATAAGACTACTCAGGCATGTAAAATTAAGCACATGCATAAGTGGTTGCAGAATCAGGCGCATAGGTTGCAAGCCCTATGGGGCAAAGAGCGCCTCTTTATTCAGGCTTGTACAGTGCCCATTGTAATGGGCCCCCCTTCCTGAATGGGGCTTTGGGCACTACAGCGAGAGTACTTTCTCCTAGTGCTTGACCCAGTTTGAAAGGACTCAAGTGATGCCACTTCTATCGCTTCACTAAGGAGCCCAGCTGTTCTCAGCGTTAGGAACTGGTCTCATGGACGGCTAGTTACCACCTTGGAGGGCTTGTTTAGAAGGCTGCAGCCAGAAGCACATAATTCAAATAAGGCAAGAAGTGATTCATTCCCCATGGCTGCCATTTTTGTAGTGTTTCTAAAGAGACAGACAATCCTTCCCAACCGCCCATCTCCCTGGGGTTACATGCTGTGTATGACAAGGAGCAGGTGAGGATTTTGAGAAGTTTTTTTTCCTCATTCTGTCTCTCCCACACTCCCTCCTAGCCACAGAAAAATATGACAGTAGAACAATTCAGAGATGGCTTCTCTCTTACCTTTCTGCTTCTGTTTGAAATTTCAAGTGGCTTTTGTACAATTCAGTGTGGGGGGAAATTACCTACTGCCCCAGAATTCCACAAAAAAGGTGGGAATTTGGTCTCCCTGATATTTCAGGCTGGAGAAGATTTTTCAAAAGGGCCTAAGATAACTGGGAGACCAGTTCTCAGAGGCTTTCATTAGAGCTGGGTGTCCAACAGCTTAGCCTCATTTGAAATTCTCCACCTATTATTTCTAATAATAATTTCTAAATTATTTTATTACTGGATTTGATGTTACGGGAGGACTGGAGTTTTATTGTCACCTGAGTTACATCACATCCTATTTTGGAACTAGCGCCTGGTTCGTGATGTATAACTATCTCCTCCAGCAAAAGCTCAACATAGAAACTGGAGATATAGCAGGGATTTAAACAGTCAAAGAGGAGAAGGTTAAGGTGATGACCATAATAAGGAAGGACAGGCAGGGCAGAGAAGGTGGGGGAGTTGCACTGTATGTAAGGGAGCAATATGACTGCTCGGAGCTCCGGTATGAAACTGCAGAAAAACCTGAGTGTCTCTGGATTAAGTTTAGAAGTGTGAGCAACAAGGGTGATGTCGTGGTGGGAGTCTGCTATAGACCACCGGACCAGGGGGATGAGGTGGACAGGGCTTTCTTCCGGCAACTAACGGAAGTTACTAGATCGCAGGCCCTGGTTCTCATGGGAGACTTCAATCACCCTGATATCTGCTGGGAGAGCAATACAGCGGTGCACAGACAATCCAGGAAGTTTTTGGAAAGTGTAGGAGACAATTTCCTGGTGCAAGTGCTGGAGGAACCAACTAGGGGCAGAGCTCTTCTTGACCTGCTGCTCACAAACTGGGAAGAATTAGCAGGGGAAGCAAAAGTGGATGGGAACCTGGGAGCAGTGACCATGAGTTGGTCGAGTTCAGGATCCTGACACAAGGAAGAAAGGAGAGCAGCAGAATACGGACCCTAGACTTCAGAAAAGCAGACTTCGACTCCCTCAGGGAACTGATGGGCAGGATCCCCTGGGAGAATAACATGAGGGGGAAAGGAGTCCAGGAGAGCTGGCTATTATTTTAAAGAATCCTTATTGAAGTTACAGGGACAAACCATCCCGATGTGTAGAAAGAATAGTAAATATGGCAGGCGACCAGCTTGGCTTAACAGAGAAATCCTTGCTGATCTTAAACACAAAAAAGAAGCTTATAAGGAGTGGAAGATTGGGCAAATGACCAGGGAGGAGTATAAAAATATTGCTCGGGAATGCAGGAGTGAAATCAGGAAGGCCAAATCACACCTGGAGTTGCAGCTAGCAAGAGATGTTAAGAGTAACAAGAAGGGTTTCTTCGGGTATGTTAGCAACAAGAAGAAAGTCAAGGAAAGTGTGGGCCCCTTATTGAATGAGGGAGGCAAACTAGTGACAGAGGATGTGGAAAAAGCTAATGTACTCAATGCTTTTTTGCCTCTGTCTTCACGAACAAGGTTAGCTCCCAGACTGCTGCACTGGGCAGCATAGCATGGGAGGAGGTGACCAGCCCTCTGTGGAGAAAGAAGTGGTTAGGGACTATTTAGAAAAGCTGGACGAGCACAAGTCCATGGGGCCTGATGCGCTGCATCCAAGAGTGCTAAAGGAGTTGGCGGATGTGATTGCAGAGCCATTGGCCATTATCTTTGAAAACTCATGGCGATCGGGGAAGGTCCCGGACGACTGGAAAAAGGCTAATGTAGTGCCCATCTTTAAAAAAGGGAAGAAGGAGGGTCCTGGGAACTTACAGGCCAGTTAGCCTCACCTCAGTCCCTGGAAAAATCATGGAGCAGGTCCTCAAGGAATCAATCCTGAAGCACTTAGAGGAGAGGAAAGTGATCAGGAACAGTCAGCATGGATTCACCAAGGACAAGTCATGCCTGACTAACTATTTGCCTTCTATGACGAGATAACTGGCTCTGTGGAGGAGGGGAAAGCAGTGGACGTGTTGTTCCTTGACTTTAGCAAAGCTTTTGACACGGTCTCCCACAGTATTCTTGCCGGTAAGTTAAAGAAGCATGGGCTGGATGAATGGACGATAAGGTGGATAGAAAGCTGGCTAGATTGTCAGGCTCAACGGGTAGTGATCAATGGCTCCATGTCTAGTTGGCAGCCGGTATCAAGCGGAGTGCCCCAAGGTCGGTCCTTGGGCTGGTTTTGTTCAATATCTTCATTAATGATCTGGAGGACGGTGTGGATTGCACCCTCAGCAAGTTTGCAGATGACACTAAACTGGGAGGAGAGGTAGATATGCTGGAGGGTAGGGATAGGATACAGAGGGCCCTAGACAAATTAGAGGATTGGGCCAAAAGAAATCTGATGAGGTTCAACAAGGACAAGTGCAGAGTCCTGCACTTAGGATGGAACAATTCCATGCACCGCTACAGACTAGAGACCGAATGGCTAGGCAGCAGTTCTGCAGAAAAGGACCTAGGGGTTACAGTGGACGAGAAGCTGGATATGAGTCAACAGTGTGCCCTTGTTGCCAAGAAGGCCAATAGCATTTTGGGATGTATAAGTAGGGGCATTGCCAGCAGATCGAGGGACGTGATCGTTCCCCTCTATTCGACATTGGTGAGGCCTCATGTGGAGTACTGTGTCCAGTTTTGGGCCCCACACTACAAGAAGGATGTGGAAAAATTGGAAAACGTCCAGCGGAGGGCAACAAAAATTATTAGGGGACTGGAACACATGACTTATGAGGAGAGGCTGAGGGAACTGGGATTGTTTAGTCTGCGGAAGAGAAGAATGAGGTGGGATTTGATAGCTGCTTTCAGCTACCTGAAAGGGGGTTCCAAAGAGGATGGATCTAGACTGTTCTCAGTGGTAGCGGATAACAGAACGAGGAGTAATGGTCTCAAGTTGCAGTGGGGGAGGTTTAGGTTGGATATTAGGAAAAACTTTTTCACTAGGAGGGTGGTGAAACACTGGAATGGGTTACCTAGGGAGGTGGTGGAATCTCCTTCCTTAGAAGTTTTTAAGGTCAGGCTTGACAAAGCCCTGGCTGGGATGATTTAGTTGGGGATTGGTCCTGCTTTGAGCAGGGGGTTGGACTAGATGACCTCCTGAGGTCCCTTCCAACCCTGATATTATATGATTCTATGATTCTAAGAGAACATGTCTGACAAGCATCCTATTCAGAGCACTGTAGGAACAAGCAAACCGCTGCTCACAGAGGCTGGAACGGGAACTGTAAGTGTTACCAAAACTACTAGGCTCTATGAAAGGAACTTTGGGTGAAGATTTCACTTCCAGGATTGGATCAAAAGAAACCAGGTTACTAGGAGAGCCAGGCAATTTTTGAAGTACTGTACATTTGCATTGCAAAGGCAGAGATCCAGGTTTAAATTATATATTTTGTTTCAATAGAATCTTTAAAGATAAGTAAAAATTGTCCTTTGAAGATCTGATTTCTGGGATAAAAGATCCATATTATATTTGCAAGAGATCCTAACCTTCTCTGGGCAGCTTGGAGCTCTGAAACTGCACAGCATCTAACCAGGATTCCGTTACTCATGGAAGCTGGTGGAGGATTGTCTAATGTTACCCAATACCCTAAATCAAAACTTCCACTATGACTTAGAGTATGCATGCGATGAAGTGAGCTGTAGCTCACAAAAGCTTATGCTCAAATAAATTGGTTAGTCTCTAAGGTGCCACAAGTCCTCCTTTTCACTATGACTTAAGGAGCAACTTACTTTCAGTGTCTTTGAGTGTTCATCTGTTAGAAATCAGGGGATGTTTACTTTTCTCATGCAAACTTTGTGGTATAATAATATGCATAGATTCACACAGCCATACTGATTGTTGTGAGCGTATTTCTACTTGAAGTCAGTGTAGCTACTCCAAATCTAAACTGGCCTAAGAACTACAAGGGGACTTGCCCACAAAACTTTGCCTTAGGTAGGTTTGTGAAATGAAAAGCACAAAAATCTGTTCTTTTTTTTATTCCCTTCCCCTACCAGTTCAGCTAAAGGTGAAGTCGATTCCTATACACAGGGGTGACACAATCTCGTAAGCACTGCTGAAGACCTCAAACTAGCTTGTTGCTAATGCAACACTTCACATGGGTGAAAATTTCACTGTGACAGAAATCTGGGTTACACAGATAATGAAGTGAAGGGAGTAGTGCCCAAATTTCCACGGTCTGGAGTTTGGGAGAAAAATCCCTGGAAGTCTGTGCAGCCGTGAACTCACTGAATCTCAAATCTCTTCTTTTTCCACTGTGGGGAAAAAAAGTCTTTGCTGTCACTGTCAGCCCAAGGAGTGTGTATTCAAGGCCAGAGCCGTGAAGACTCAGTAAAATTCTCCTTTAATGAGATTGCCTAGTAATTTATCCATTACATCATTTTATTGACCTTATTTATGTCTCTTATACTTTACTGTTGCTATCAGTGCCAGTAGAATTGCCAGTAAAATCAGACTCTGCCTTTCCGCATGGCACCGTCTCTCACTGCAGCCCTACGTAGTTGGGAGGAGACTGAAAACATGCAGGCCTGAGGTGACTTCATCTTCCATGGGGCACAGAGAGCTCCAGCCAAACCCGCTGGAGACCTTTGTTAGAGGAGTACAAACTGAGTACATTTAGCCACGTCCATGTGCTGAGTCCCACTCACCCTGCTCTTAAGTTATTCTCCCAGAGTAATCCTCTCTGCCGTTTAATTATTTCCCTGGTTTTAGCCCATGACAGGCAGGGAGATGATTCACTGTTGGCCTGTCACTATCAGAACAAAACAGGCTGTAGCCCTTTCTACTTGTTAGGGGAGTAGATGTAAGGAGCCTGCATCTAAACATAGATGGTATGAATAAGAAATGGTAGGGCCTGATCGTCCCCCTTTAGCAGCACATGCCCATGTGAGCCATTCCCATGGATTTAGATTGCCGAGGACGGTTCACACAGCCGCCACTGAGTACGCTCCGCCCTCTCCTGACTTGCAGGGGCCAGCTGCGCGGGAGCCCGTGTCCACGGACCACTCAGTCAGCAGCCACTTTGCTGCTGCTGCCAACAGGGGCTCCAAGCAAGGCAAGTTGGGATGGTGCTTTGGTGATGTGGATCCCCGTCCAGTGGGAACTAGAAATTCTCCCCCTCATTCCACACAGGCTACCAAAGAGGGCCAGGCTGTGAGTGGCTCCAACATGGGTGTAGGGGAAGGGTGGGGAAGCATCTCTTCCTTTGCACAGGCTGTCTGGGGTCCTGAATGGTGCAGACCTGGGCTCAGGAAAGGTGCCAGAAGGTGCTTCCAAGAGATCGTGCTGCCCCTGCTGTGCAGCTGCACAGGCCCGGTGCTAGATGCCACAACGTGGCCCTGGCTCTCCAATGTTAGCAACAGGAAGAAGCTTTTCCTGTCAATCTCTGGGGCTTGGCAAGTGCCATCCGGAGGGGGGCGTTTTACAAACTGGCAAACACTCTGTGCCCAGCTCCACTGCAGGTGGGTCAGTGAGATCAAAGTGCAGGACAACACAGGGCATTGCTAACTGGTGATCAGGGGAAGGGCCTGCAGTTCAGCAAGGCATCTTGCCGGACCAGGACACACAGGTGACGACTCACTGAAATGGGGAGGCTGCTTCACTGGTTCAGTGAGGCCTCTTCTTATCTCGCAGTAAGAACCGTGTGCCTCCCTGGCAGCAGAGTGGCCCTGCAGCGGCTGTCACGTCCCCCGGCTGGCAGGGGTGGTGTGTGTGCGATAGACGCAGCACACTCGGGGGGCAGGAGCGCTTGACACCCCTGAACTGGCTTGAGAGCACCATGCGGGCAGTGCATCCTGCGTACTACAGAGCAGGCACCGCGTCCTCCCACGCTCCATTGATATCAATGGCAGTGGAAGGTGCTCAGCATCTCCTGGGATTGGGCTCTTAGTGGGATGCAGCATCTTGCATTCTTCTGAACTGAGCTCCTCTGGCTAATGCCTGCAGGGGGCATTGATGGGCTCCAGGGGAAACCGCATCCAGCCTTTCCTAATGAGAGGGAAGTGTGTAGGGGAGGGCGAGGAATCCCACGTCAATCCCAGAGGTCCCTGGCCAAAACCAAGAGGAAATTCTGCATCTTGAGTCAAGGGATGTGACTGGTGAGTTGGGCTGCTGAGCTCTGTCTTCCAGGGGATCATCTGGTGCCCTGCAGAGAGACCAGAAAGTGCTCTTGGCTTGGCTGTGCAGAAGTGCACCGAGACACTCATCCAGGCAACAAGCAGCTGCTTCTGCTGCAACAGGGGAAAAAACTGAATAAAGGATGTTCTGCACCAATATTACATTTGCAAACAGCATTTTTTGTGCCTGTGTGGATGGGGAAATGACGGGGTAGGTTACATATTAGGAGCTATCATCCGCTGTGTAACATAAGGATGTGTCTTGACTCCTGCAAATGTATTTAGCGAATAAGAGAAAGCTGGCATCATACAAATACAAATGCTATCAAGGGGGAAATGCATTTTTCAGTCTGGGCTGGCTGGAAACATGCAGTCAAATGTGTATTAAAATCCTAGCTCAGTCCTTCATACAAAATGTCTTTCTTCTTGTTTTCCTGTAAGTGTAGCCATTATTTAGCCTTGTAATTATAATAAAAGGTTGCTAGAAGCTGCTGAATCAAGCTGACACAGTAAGTTACAGACAGTTAACCCACACCAATTGTCTTAGGAAATTTCACATTGGACCCCTTAATACATTCGCTTCAAAATTATTCAGATAAGTCGGTGCATAGGCCATTGCTGCAGGGAAAAGATTGAACCTGGAACAAAGTGAAATGAGATTTGAAATAATAAAAATAAAGAAACACCCACAAGTTTCAGGTACACCTCAAAAATTCAAATGAGCTCATTTGCAGAGCTAAAAATTTCCCAGGGACTCACGCTGATTCAAAGAGAAATGTATTTAATTTAAAACAACTCACTTCAGGGAGCTCTGAACCAGGATGAAATGCATTGAATAATTGATCAACCAGGGACTAGAGAAGAAAGAAATCTGTATAGTGTAACTAGCTTAAGAGAAAACACACACATTTTAACATTCAGCACATAACATGTCATGCTATTCTGGAGTCACTTGCCTCAGGCAGGGGTTAATTAAATAATTAATTAGTGAGTGGCAAGGTAGAAGTCCCAGAGTGATTAGCTTTCCAGAATGTCCTACCAATAACCTGTCAAATTAGGCTAGGCTCAACAACAAGAAAAACTCAACACGAGCCCCCTGTCCTCTTCCCAGAAACCCCTCAGGCTTTGTGTTCTGGTACCTAGTTCTCTCTGCTTGTTTTTTATTTTATTCCTGTTTTCTATAAAAAAAGAACAGTGCATCTAGGAGCCAAGCAGGTTGCCACTGCTGGAAAAGCCTGTGTACTAAGGAAGAGATTTTTGCAGTAGACTTGTGAGTAAAAGCCATGCAAGACTGTATATTCTTTGGGAAGGAACCATTTTTCGTTTTGTGTTTCTACAGCCCCTAGCACAGTGGGATCCTGGGCCATGATTGGGATTCCTAGACATTACTGCAATCGAAGTCATAATAATACATTTCCTCCTGTTGCTTGCAAGCCTTACTTCTAAAGTAAGCCTTACTTCCAAAGTAAGTGCAGAAGCAGCAGAGTTCTTGGCAAGTTTCCCCTTTCCAAACAGCTCTGATCCCAAAGTCTCAGAGCACTTTACAAAGGAGCATTAACCAACCTGCACAGCAGCTGCACCAGTCCAAATGAAAACAACCAGGTGAATTAACAATTGGTGACTAAAGTGGTGGCCCAAGCAGATGCCCATGAGCAGGGCCCTACCAAATTCATGGCCATCATGGACCGTGAAATCTGGTCTCTTCCCATGAAATCTGGTCTTTTGTGTGCTTTTACCCTGCACTATACTGATTTCTCAGGGGAGACCAGCGTTTCTCAAATTGGGAGTCCTGACCCAAAAGGCAGTTGCGGGGAAGGTTGCAAGGCTATTTTAGGCGGGTCATGGTATTGCCACCCTGACTTCTACGCTGCTGCCTTCGGAGCTGGGTGGCCGGAGCGCGGTGGCTGCTGGCCGGGCGCCCAGCTCGGAAGGCAGCGCCCCACCAGCAGCAGCGCAGAAGGAAGGGTGGCCGTACCGCAACCCCCCAACAATAACCTTGTTCCCCCCACACCCCACAACTCCTTTATGGGTCAGGACCCCTACTATTACAACACCATGACATTGCAGATTTAAATAGCTGAAATCATGAAATTTACGATTTTTAAAATCCTATGACGGTGAACTTGACTAAAATGGACCATGAATTTGGCAGGGCCCTACCCATGAGGCCAAACTGTGTTTAGCCAGGTTTAAAAAAGCCCTGGTAGTGATCAGGAGAAGCACAGCCATAACGGATTTGTGCACAGCTGTGTTTACCCGTTGTGCAACTCGCTTGTTTTGGTCATGTAGCAGGGTCTCAGGAAGGGAAGTAACGTTATCCCCATTTTACTGACCGGAAAGCCAGGACACAAAAGGTCAAGTGGCTTGGCTCTGGTCACAAAGAGTTCAAGAACCATGACTCCTGCTCCTATGTTGTTGCCACTAGATATCTCTGGCTCCAGAGGTGTAAAACTCATTTTGCAACCCTGGGAAAATGAACAGTTGTGAGGAGTTCAGGTAAAGGCAGGAGTTAGAGCTGGATTCTGTGAGATGTACCCAGAGAGCTAATAGCTCACGGGTGTTCCGTGGGTCCCAGTTTGGGATCTATGGGCTGGAAGCTTACCAGAGGTCACTGCAGCTCCAACATGGGGCTTTGGTAGGGGTCAATCCTTCAAACCCCACACCTGGGTTTTCCCCCTGGTTACACGTTCAGAATGGTCTCTGCTTCAGAACCAGACCCGGACTGGGTGGATCAGCCTGTGTCTTCACACAGCTCAGGGCTTTGATCACCAACCTCCAGCATCAGGTAATCAGCAGACAATTACCCTCTCCTCCAGGTGCAGCTTCAAAAGGCTGAGTTTGTGCATAACTGGAGGTGGGGAATTTGCATTAACCTCTCCCTAGGTATTCCCAGGAAATCCTCTTCACTTATTGACCCAAAAGTCTATCCTTGTCTGGCACAATTTCAATATAGTTCTTTGAATGCCTCTCTCTCCCCCACAAAGAGGTTACATTCAATCCCGGCCCACAATAATACATAAACTTTGCATTTAATACACGCAATTTTTTCAAGGATATTTGAGGAAACTGCCTCAGCTGTCACATCGAAAACGGAGGCAAGTGTTTCATCCATATTTTTTGCTTCTTTTTCGTAACAATTCAAAAAGCTGATGAAAGTTTTCAAAACTCAAATATTTTCAGCCAGCCTAGAACATGAAGGCAAAGGGCACTGGGGTGAAGTGGCAGTGAGTTGGTGTGAAAATCCCAAAGCGTGTTCACAGACAACATCCCCCAGCTCTGCTTCCTGCACAGCGTCTGGCAGCTCCCCGGTGCAATTGTTTCTCTCGGGATAGTGGGAGGTGTGGCTCCAGCACAGCCGTTGACCACAATAGCATCAGAACAGCTTGTTAGAGGCGATAGTGCCAGCTATCTAGTCTGCTTTTCCTCTGATAAAGTGCGTCTCTGGCTGCAGATTGCATTGAGTCACCTTACCCATGCCGGTGACTGGCAACCTATTTCATCCCCCTGACACAGACTGTGGAAAGAACAGAAAATGGAATAAACTAACTCTTTGTAGCACCAGACACAGTGATAACAACCAGGACTTGCTTCCTTTCACAGCTTATCCTCAGCAAGCACCATGTTCCCCTTTGTGCGCTGGACCAAGGTCAACAGACATCGAGATGTTCTGTGATAGCCAATTAAAAGAGGCAGGGATAAGATGAAACCCCTGTTGCCCACAATGGGACGATGTCTTTTAAGGATGGTGTAACGTAGCCACCCAACTGGCTCAGGAGAATCTCCTAGGGACTGTCCCCATCACAGCCCTGTGCATCACTATAGCTACAGAGGGGACTTTTTCACCTAACTGAGGTGAGAACCAGCCAATTGCAGCATAGAAATAAGCCAGACTATTGCATTCAACTGGCCCCACTTCCTCTGCTGACTCTGCACATTCACCGTGTGTCTGACATGTGCAGAGTGATGGGGAGAGAGTGCAGCCGACAGCTGGCTCTGTATGGCGGAGCCTAGGGATCATGACGTGAAAGGTAACCGATGGGATCATGGGACCCAATTAGATGCCATAGCTAGATCCACTGAAACCTGACCCAGTGCTGAGGAAATGCTGTTCGGTCTGCCCCTCTAGTGGGTGTTTTTCCCATCTGCCCTCCTTTGGCAATGGACCCAGCATGACTCCAGAAGCCTCCTGCTACCAGAATCCAGAGGAGGAGGAGACCCCTCAGCAGGGCGACTCTGCAAACCAAGTGTTGTGCATCAAGCAATTGGCTTGATTTACAGCAAACCCAGGAGAAGCCAATCAGTGTCATGCTTGGGAATTCAATGACCAGATCTTGACACTGGCAACAGTTTCCAGCCCTGGATGCTGACATATGGACTGCACAAGTGTTTGATATCCAGGTGAATGCACCGGAATGTAGGGATTGTCATTGCTGATTAGACTGAGGCCTGTATAGTCCAGTCTCTTGTCTCTGACAATGGTAAGCACCACCTGCTTCAGTGGAAGGTGGAAGAAAGTTGTAATGGAATAATTTGTCCCCAGGGCAGTTTCTTCCTGACCTCCATCAGAACTTGGGTTATGCCCTGATGCCTGAGGGTTTCTAGCCCTTATAAATGTTTTATCCTCTGAAGTGACTGTGGATTTTCTCATTAGCTGTATGAATCCTTTCACAAATCCTAAACTTTGGCTTCAGCGATATCTCATATCTCAGCGAGTTCCATCGGGCATTGTGTAAAAAAGTATTTTCCTATTTATTGATGCTCATTTACATTCTTGGTCTTGTATTGTGAAAGAGGAGAGATCTTCTCCAGAGCATTCATTATTTGGGGTACTTGAGTCATATCCCATCTTATTTGTCCCCACACTAAACCAAAAAGTCCCAATCTTTTCATTCTTTCCTCATCTGGAAGTCTTTCCAGGCCTCTGATCGCATATGAAAGATGGGGTGGGAGGTTATATATATCTGTCAAGGGAGCATTTGTGGCAATCTGCAGATAAGTTGAACGCACAGCTATTAAAGGTATTTATTTTAAATGACTAGATTTGGTTTATTAAGAACTAGAACATGTGCAAGATTGAATCAAAGGGTTTTTTTTAACAAAATTAAAACTGCATCTGAATCCCGGTTAGCACAATGGAAGATGACTCTAGTCCAACCAGCTAAGAGTTGAGGATGGGAATTTATCAGCACCATTTTTGGGTAACGAAGGAGAATTTATCACATCACGGTGTAATAATTATTTCCTTACATTCACTTCCACCCTTAGAGTCCAACAAAGCTCCTGTTACTTGTCTATCCTCAGATAGAAGCATTTTACATTTTGGTTCGCTTCTTGTATTGCTATATATTTTACAAAGTGTTTAAAGTAAAACAAATGTCTTTAGTTCCTTCTCTTCACTAACTCTAAATGCAGATTAAGATGTAGTTGGTATCAAACGCACATGGCAATAATTTTTCTGCAGAGGTTTAGATTTGGAAGTAAAATGGAAATGCATTTTTACTGCCTGGAAATAACACTGCTGTGTATGCAAACAGCAATTAATACCTGCAGCCAATATACATAAATCCACTGGTGACAGAATAACGGCAGATAAAGAGGGGGAAATGAAAAGAAACTACAGTTCATTTGCATCTTTTTGGTGTAATTTTATTCGGATACAGCAGTTCTGAATGAAATGTAACTTCTAAGTACTGTTTGCCTGTATTGAGGCCACATTGTGAATACAGGAGGCTCTGAGTTGCAGCTGAGAGGTTCTGAAATGGTGATTAGCACAACACAGCATACATTAAGAGACTGATTTGAGTCAATTTCAGCCACAGCAAATCAAACATTCTTCCCCCGGCAAACAGCACTGAAATCCTGAGTGTCCAACCGTCTCTCTCTAATCCCGCAATGAGCCATTTCCAGGCCGTCTCTCAAACAATTGTGCATTTCACATTTTCGAAATATTATTTTTACTGAGTTTTATTTGAAACAATTCAAACATAGTAACCAAGCTGGGAGATTTCCCTAACTTTCCAGGCACTATTCTTGTTTCCAACAGAAATAGAGCGATTAGTAAATAATTCTCTCCTTTCTCTGGCTTGTTTTCTGAATCAGACACAAGTTATTGGCTCAATACAGGGGTAACTGGGTGAACTCCGGGGGCCTGCATTATACTGGGGGTCAGGCAGATGACCACACCACACGATCCATCGTCTACAGCCAAGGTCTACGATACAACTGCATTTGCTCCAACCCCTCAGACAGAGACAAACACCTACAAGATCTCTACCAAGCATTCTTACAACTACAATACCCACCTGTGGAAGTGAAGAAACAGATTGACAGAGCCAGAAGAGTACCCAGAAGTCACCTACTACAGGACAGGCCCAACAAAGGAAATAACAGAACGCCACTAGCCATCACCTTCAGCCCCCAACTAAAACCTCTCCAATGCATCATCAAGGATCTACAACCTATCCTGAAGGACGACCCATCACTCTCACAGATCTTGGGAGACAGGCCAGCCCTTGCCTACAGACAACCCCCCAACCTGAAGCAAATACTCACCAGCAACCACATACCACACAACAGAACCACTAACCCAGGAACCTATCCTTGCAACAAAGCCCGTTGCCAACTGTGCCCACATATCTATTCAGGGGACACCATCACAGGGCCTAATAACATCAGCCACACTATCAGAGGCTCGTTCACCTGCACATCCACCAATGTGATATATGCCGTCATGTGCCAGCAATGCCCCTCTGCCATGTACATTGGCCAAACTGGACCATCTCTAGGTAAAAGAATAAATGAACACAAATCAGATGTCAAGAATTATAACATTCATAAACCAGTCGGAGAACACTTCAGTCTCTCTGGTCACTCGATTACAGACCTAAAAGTCGCAATATTACAACAAAAAGACTTCAAAAACAGACTCCAACGAGAGACTGCTGAATTGGAATTAATTTGCAGACTGGATACAATTAACTTAGGCTTGAATAGAGACTGGGAGTGGATGGGTCCTTACACAAAGTAAAACTATTTCCCCATTGTTTATTTCCCCACCCCCACCCCACACTGTTCCTCAGACGTTCTTGTTAACTGCTGGAAATGGCTCACCTTGATTATCACTACAAAAGGTTTTCTCCCCCCAGAACCACCCCGCCCCCGCTCTCCTGCTGGTAATAGCTCACCTTAAGTGATCACTCTCCTTACAGTGTGTATGGTAACACCCATTTTTTCCGTGTTCTGTGTGTATATAAATCTCCTCACTGTATTTTCCACTGAATGCATCCGATGAAGTGAGCTGTAGCTCATGAAAGCTTATGCTCAAATAAATTGGTTAGTCTCTAAGGTGCCACAAGTCCTCCTTTTCTTTTTTTCTGGACTTGGACTCTCTGACTGTATGACTCTTTACGTCTGTTCTGTAGTGTACTGGCGATCATTGGTTTGGGCAACGGATTAAAGATTACTGTAGGGGCTGGATTATCTATTCTGCTTGCTGTACCTCTGGTGTAATTCTGTGATTTATCTGGCCCATCGCAGCCAGAGCACACAGCTGAAATCTCAGCTCTCAGGAATTGGCTATTGGTAGAGATCTGTTCATACACACTCCACAGATGCTAAAGGGCAACAGAAAAATTCTGCAGAGGAAAGTGAAACTAAATGCACCTGGAGAATGACTTGTGGTGATGCACTCACTCACCTCTTTAAAACTCGGTTTCTTTTCTCGTCACTTCTCAGTTACCATTTCTTGGGGTTTTTTTGCTAATACTGCACAACATTTGTGAGTCTTATTTACCCAATATTTGGCTGGGTCTAGAGAAGCAATAACCCAGTAAACTCCCCCTGATCTCTGATTGGGGCTGCTGGGAACTACTGCTGTACAATTAATAATAATAAGACTCCCCAGTCCTGCACCCACTGATCCATGTGGGTACCTGTACCCACATAGGAGTCACATAGGACTATGCATACAAACCAAGTCACCTGATGCCTATGTATTGCTATTATTATTTACACTGAAGTGTCATACAGGAGCCCTAGGCAGGGACCTTCCCTCCAAGGTGCTAGGCGCTGTACAATCACAGCACAAAAAGATGGTCTCTGCCCCAAAGAGCATACAAACTAATTGTTTGTAGGATTGGGGTCTAAATCATGACTTCAATGATCAGCATCTGCCGCCCACCACAGGTTAGCGCACAGATCTCTAAATAAAGGCAAAACTAAGGAATTAAAAATACTTTGGCAAATAATCATGGCTTTTTAAAACATTTTAATTACTCACCAGCTCTAATGAACTATGTGATTATGATAATGGTCTCCAGAATAATTGACTGGCTTTTCACACTTTGGCATCTTAGATCTCCAGTGTTCCAGTTTTAACACAGATGTTGCCATCACTGCAGAGAAATGTCTGAAGACATTCAGAGAACAGAAGGAGGCAATGAAGATACTGAGTTAGTGATGAGCGTGTATGTGCAACAGCCACTTTCATCACCTGTTGGGTAACAAAGCCATTTATTTCAATAGAATGTATTGTCTTTATAAGCCAGGATACCTGGCAGCGCCGGCATGGTGATGTCAATGATCCTCCCTAGAGACAATGCAAAGAGGTCTAGGTAATGTCAGAGGATGTCTCTGGATGTGAGGAAAGGCAAAGCAAAGTCAATGCAGGCTGAGGGAGACAATGTTACTGATACCTTGAGGGGCAGAATCATTTGAAAGCCAGTCTAAGGGCATTGCATGGTCTGACCTCAGCCACAGTGTCTCCCAGGCACACTGCACAGGGCTAAGAGAGAGTGCCTTGGGTTGTGTGGATGGTTTGAAATGGGCAGGCAAGTGCCTTCTGCCTCCTGTTCCCAGATGGGCTGAAAGGAAGGGGTCAAAAATACAAGACCCTGCTGTTCATGGGCACCTTCCAGCAAGGGCTATGGACCAGACCAAGAGCCCAGTGACGACAGGGGAGAGCCTTCCGTTGAGTTTGGTGGGCTTTGGATCTGGGCTGGGAAGCAGAGGTGCCAGGCGTCTGAGGAGAGAGCCTGTTTGCACCAGAATTCCAGCCCGGCTTTGCAGATGCCAAGAGCTTTGGGGTGTTGAGGGATCCTGGGACATTACCTCGACTGAGCCTGTATGCAGTTGGTCTGTCTGCATTCACAATAACTCCCAGTGCCCCAGCTGGGGAGCAGCCCCGCGGCTCTTGGGAGGTGTGGGGGTAATCTGGATGTGCGTTTCACAACTCAGCATTGTTGGCGCATGATTCACGCAGGGGAAAAGATTCAGTTCTTTGACCAAGGGCTTAAATGGCGCTCACTCTCCGTCTCACCACAGGCCCCTGCAGGTTCTCACGGGTATTGTCAGTAATTAGCACATGCCTGCACCTGTGAACAGTTAGGGTTTCTCAGCCGCGGGAGAGGAGAGGCAGCTCTTTGCCCTTATTAGCTGATAATTTAGTATGTGCTTTGGAAAAGTTAATTCTATCCCGAAAAGTGTGACTGCGACTGCACGGGTGACAGGCCTCCCTGTCACTCCTCGACACCTTCACAAAGCCCCGGGGCGGGGGGATTTTAATGAGCAGAGTATTTACACCATTCGAAATCTCCAAGACTTGTGGTAAAACTTCTCCCCAAGGTGCGTGAATCCTGCCCCTCGGATCCCCGCATGCTGGCTGTAGGGTTAACCCTTTCCTCTCGGCAGGATGCTGAGTAAGGAAGCCTGAATCTTTGAAAACCACGCCTCCTGAGGACATCTCCCCAGAGTGGGGCAGAGGAAGGTACGTAGCACTTTCTGAAATTCAGGCCCATTTTAAGGTGTCTCAGCCTGGACTCCTAATCTGAGTGCTGGGGTAGTGTAGGGGGCTGACAATAGCCCCCTCTGGTGAGGGGGAAGCCCGACACAACCCACAGACCCGATCTGGAAATCTGGTACTGATACTGAGCTGAATGAACTCCCAGGAGGCTGGGAGAGAACCTGCCAACTCCATCACCGGAAGCTGAGCTTGGAGGATCAAGTCCATGTGGTGATGATGGCTGATAGCAGCTGTGCTGATTTCATTCTAGCCGTGAGCTCCCCTCCAGGTTAAAATAACCAGCAAGAGCAGCCAGCCTGCTTTGTATTCTTGCACTCGGGGGTGCTTCTCAGCTTACATCTGGGGTCTGGCTCTGTGTGGTTCAGGCTATAGAAATGTCTCCATTGGTTTCCTTTATCTCCTCCCTGCACTAGTCCGACTCCTTTCCTAGGCCAGACATTGGTTTCCCAGCTTGAGAGGCTGCCAGCAATTACTGCGGTCATCCTCCTGTTCCATTATTACTCAGATTCCTTTCTTCTTCATTGAATCCGATTCCAAGGCCAGAAGGGACCGCTTTGATCCTCTGGTCTGACCTCCTTTGTCACAGACACTCTAGGGTTCCCCCAAATAATTCCTGTTTGAACTAGGGCAGATCTTTCAGAAAACAACCAAACTTGAGTGGAAAATTGCCAGTGAAGGCAAATTGTTCCAGTGGTTAATTACCCTTACTGATAAAAATTTGCATCTTATTTCCATGCTGAATTTGTCTAGCTTCAAGTTCCAGCCATTGGATCGTGTTACACCTTTGGCTGCTAGACTGAAGAGCCCATTATTAAATTTTTGTTCCCCATGTACGTACCTATAGGCTGTGATCAAGTCACCTCTTAACCTCCTCTTTGGTAAGATAGCTCCTTGAGTCTACACTATAAGGTGGGTTTAATCATTCTTGTGGCTCTTCCCTGAACCTTCTCCAATTTATCAGCTCCTCCTTGAACTGTGGCCAGCAGAACCAGATGCGATATTCCAGCAGCGGTTTGAATAGTGCCAAACACAGAGGTAATATCTCCCTACTTCTACTTGCAATTCCCCTGCTTATGCTTCCAAGAGCTGCATTTGGCCTTTGGCCACATCATCGCACTGGGAGCTCATCTTCAGTTGATTATCCCCCATGACCCCCAAGTCCTTTTCAGAGTCATGGCCTCCCAGGATAGTCCCCCATACTGCAAGCACGAGCTGCATGCTTTGTTCCTAGCTGTATGCATTTGCCTTTGGCCGTATTATCACAAGCTGCAGTAAGGATGGGTGAGCAGGAAGAAGAAGAGAGCAGGAGAATACCTTTTCCTGAGATCCTGCTCCTTCACCTTGTCAGTAATTGGGAAAATACAAAGCCCCTTGTTTCCCTGCTATCCTGCTGTCCCTAACATGAGCCTTCTGGGTTTATTGCTTTATAGACAAGATTGTAAAGGTTGAAACTTGTTTTAAATCTAATAACAGAACCAGTTTCAGGACAGGCACGCGTGCAGAATGATTGCAGGGAGTTCAGCAGGGAGAAGAAGCTAATAAGTATTCCAGGAAGCTGCCCTACGCCAACCTTCCATTTACTTTCTGTTAAATATGATGTAGAAGGTGAGAATATACCTGCAGTCTCCGTAAACGATTCTGCTGCAGCTGCCTTCACTAATCTCATGACACCCACTGTGAGGGGTAACAGGGGATGGAGCGGGGGAGCTGATATGGATTGATTGTAATTACGCCCACAACACAACTCTATGGCACAGTATGATGGCTAACATTTCACGTTAGCAGACAGGCTTCTTTGCACACAAATGCTGTACTAACCTGTGTTTATAAAAGCCACCGGGCCGCAAAGGTTATTAAAGCTGCAGGAGACAGTGTGGGCTGGTGGAGAGGGTGCTGAGTCAGGGGACCAGCCAAGTACCTGGGTGACCTGGGGCAAATCACCTCACTTCACCTCTGTGTGCGCCCCAGTCAGGGACAGTATGGGGATAATGAGCCATAACCCCTTTTGCAAGACTCTTTGTGATCCTGAGATAGAAAGACACCTACAGGCACTAGTGCACTGATAGGTATTCACTGGTCACATAAACGTTACTTGACCCACGCTAAGTAAGCCAAGCTCACTCCTGGTGTAACTCTGCTGAGGCCACTGGACTTGTGCTGCAAGTGAGTCTGCGCCTCCCTTCTCTCCTCCTTCGGAGGGGTGCCTGGCTTCCACCCTGCCCCACTCCGAAACCCAAAACACCCACTCCAGGTTCCTCTCACGCGGGCAGCTGTGAATTTTTCGTCTCAGAAATGCTGACTCATGGAGCTGGGCTCAGAGTGATTATTTATGCTGGAGACGTGAGTCCCATCTTGTTTGATGTCTCCGGCACTGTTAATGTTTTTTTCTTTGCGCAGGGTAGGTTCCTTGGAGCCTGAGGTATGGCTTATCCATGAGGTAAAGTAAAAATAACGAGGCCTAGGACAATTATTGTCCCAAGATGCCCTGGGTATGCTCTGCATTCTGGTTTATTGCTCATGTCTATAGGTCACCTGTGATGTCTGGGTGCATATTTCACCGTTGAAAATGGGGTCCATAAACTTTCCCAGTAACAACAGCGAGAAATGCAGTTAAAGGGGCCTAGCCTCCTGCTTCCACACAATGCACACAGGTGAGCGGGGACCCTTCTTGTGCTGGCAGCTCCAGGAACTACGGCTCGTTGTGAGCCCCCTAACCCTGCCAGCAGGACGGAGGATGCAGTTAAGCCACAGCAGGTGTGGGGCAGACCTTGAGGATAATCATTGGCTGGCGGGAGAGGGCGGTGCAAGCAACAGCCTAGAGCACAGGGCTTGGGAAGTGCCATGTGCCAAGCTCATTATTTCTGCTATGAGATGAACATGTGAACAACCAAACTCATTGCTTTCTGCTGGCTCCTCCCCTCTCTGCCTGCTCCCAGCACTGACCTTTCCCCATTGCCAGCCAACACCCCTTCATCCCACAGCTGATTCTTACTCTGGAGTTGTAGCACTGACCTCTATTCGCCTCGCTCCCCCTGCCTTCAATCCGGTCCCTGCCCTTAAACTGTAATCAATTCAAAGGAAACCACAAAATGTGTCTGTACCAATGAGTGTCTCCTGCAATCTCGCCTCTGCTTGTTGCCATCCCTCGTGGTGCCGTGTCTCATGTAGGCCAAGCGTGGCATGGCCTTGTTCACCCAAGGAACGACAGTGCAAGGACTAACTAGATCCCAGGGCTGGGGGTGGAGCAGCTGGCATGGGGAGAGCCCCCTCTTCTTCCTGCACAGCTGGATGGAGCTTTGCCTCTGCCCTTCCAGCTCTGCTCTGCTGGCAGGGGTAGTAATATGCTGCTGGCCAGGAGCAATAGCGAATTCCAGCCCCCTGGAGCCAGGGAATGAGCTGTGTTTCTCAGAGCTGCCGTTCGTTCCCTGGCACAGCTACACACCATCCCTCACTCGGGGCAGGTTGTAAGCCTGCAGTCTCACTCGAAGGCTGTGCAATCCACAGGTGAGAACTGATCTTTCTACTGCCGCCGTTACTGATCAAGTACTTTGGTGGGGGCACTTTGGCCTTTGCCAGCCGTGTAAGGCCACATTGCCAACGTCCGTCTGTGTCAGTTCCCTAGGCCATGGATTTCTTTAGCATTAGTGCCCAGCGTGCTGGATTTCCCCAGTCACCTTAATATACCGGGAAGGACTCTCCACACAGGGGCATTTGCGTGGCCTGGTGGACGTGCATTTCTGACCCATCTGCTCTCAGAAAGGAACAAGGACGATTTTCTAGAGCG
Source organism: Chelonia mydas (assembly GCF_015237465.2). Classification (NCBI taxonomy): domain Eukaryota; kingdom Metazoa; phylum Chordata; order Testudines; family Cheloniidae; genus Chelonia; species Chelonia mydas. The sequence continues at coordinate 2,153,373 of NC_051261.2, forward strand.
TGTAGCTATGTGAGGGAAGGGGTTCGGATGAAAAGCATTAATGCAGAAGCAGAGCTGCTGAGGTGCTGGCCGAGGGCATTGTGTTTGGATGGAGAGAGGAAGAGGTTCCTCTTTTAGAGATGAGTGTATGTGTCTGTGTGTGGTGCATGAGAGCACAGGCTGTGTCAGTGTACCGGTGTGTGTGTGCTCAGGAAGGGAGGTTTTCCCCACAGTCTATGGAGAAGGTGCGTGCACAGCTGAATGCAGAGCAGCGGGAAGTACTGCAGCTCCCTTGAGATGTGAGTATTTTTTCTATTTGAAGGTGTCAGTGTGGTAGCTGGGTCAGTATCACCATGGACACATGATATAAATAGCCCCAAATGTCTGGCTCCCCTCCATAGAATTCAGGTCTGCAGGATGCTCACAACGCATGGAAAAATACCAGCCTCACACGAGCTCCTGCCTTCTTCGGTTTGCCAGATATTGAAGCTGGGAAAGACACTCTATGGAAACCACCTTGTCTACAAATGTACCTCACAGCTGTAGCATTATCACACCCGGTGGACTTGGAATCACACTGTGTTTTGTGAACCACTTAATTCCCCATCAGATAGTCTTACAATCAATCCATGCAACGTGGTGGCTGCTGTATTGTCTGACCTTGACACGGCTACACAGGTGGCAGACAGCGAACAAGCAGTTGAACCAGCCAGCCCATCTGCTGCCCGTGACTAGCCAGTCCTGTGACCAGAGTCCTGCTCTCTGGAAGTTCTGCTAAGGCAAGCTCTGAACTGATCCGAGTGGCAAGTCGCATACAGCTATGCCCTTGTCTGACAACAGCAATTGCATCTATTGTAATGCGCTCTCCTGAGAAACTCTAACAAAGGGATATCATTCGATCACCACAGAGCAGGAAAAGTGCCTCTCCAAGGCACAGCTGAGAAAACAGCCAGGTGACCTTGGCACCTTCCAACAGCCAAACAAAGAGCACGTGGGAAGCACTGCGAAGGCCTTGTCGCAATGTGCACGTGTAAAACAGGTGCAACAGTAGATGGAGGCTGGAGCGTAACAAGGGCTCTCCCCGGCCTCATGCACCTCCAAGGGTAAGGAGAGGATGTGAGGGGCCCAATCCTGCCAGCTATGGAGCATCACTTGCAAGGAGCCGAGAGCTCTATTTAGCTCTTCATACCACAGTTGGCATCTCCAAGGATCAGGCCCAAACCACCACCAGTATAAAATCCCCCTCAGTGTAAAGCCAGCATCTCTCTTCACTGCAGTGAAGGCCACACATCTCGCTCAGTTCAGGTACACTTTAGTGACGGGACAAGCTGGACGAGCGTCACAGAGACAGAGCCCTCAGGTCTCTACCAGAAGCAGGGGTGGGTGCAGTCTGTATTTATATTACAATAGGGCACAGAGGCCCCAGTTAGGGTCAGTGGCCCATTGTGCCAGGTGCTGTACAGACCCATAAGAATACAAAGCACCTCGCTCACAGAGCTCATCATCTGAGAAGATGAGCAACATGTGGAAATGGCAAAAGAGATACAATCTAATCTGCCTCTGCCCAGTCAGAACTATCTATACAGTTGGTAAAGGTACAGGGAGAATTCTATTGTAGTGATACACAATTATATAAATGTAACAGAATGACATAATTAAAATCAGACGGAGTTATAATAAGTGCCATCTAATCCCATCTGCCCTGGGAGCCCTTAATTCTTGGTCCATTTCTTTGAGCCATTACAACAGCTGGGTCTTCATAGAAAGAGGAAATATAGAATCCTTCGGATATAATCTCATTTTTAGTTTCTAGATTGTAGCTCTCACTTCCCAGAAACAGGACTTTCCATATCGTGGGCAACATGACACCATTCATGACACAGGCCTAAATGTCTCTTGTGTACTGCCCTCTAACGGATATTACCAGAGTTATTAACAATTACCTTTTAAAACAGGCTTCTGAGAACCATTTCAAAGTATTCTCTCTCTCTCTCTCTCTCTTTATCCCCTAGGAGAGTTTTGACTTCAAGGCAGCCCCAAACACACACCAACATTTGAGGAATGGATTCGCTGAACTGACAAGTGCCAAAAAATGCAGATGACCAGAATTTAAAATGCTGAGAAAGCATCTATTTCACTGAGTTGAAACCGCATTTGAGTATGATGTGTAAGTATCAGTAAAGGTCTCCCAAGGAATTCATATTAGGAGCTGTCTGTCAAGGGCAAAGTGTGCTCATTATTTTCATATGTTTATTTTAGCATCTTCCTCTACATTGTCTGTCTGGCTCACTGTGCGAACAATAGACTGGGTCCTTTGTTCTATCCCTTCCTGAACCATATACATGAAGGAAACACAATGGCTGGTATACTGGCAACCATCACAGTGCTGGAGATGCAGTACGACTCCCTTCCAGTCCTTTCTGGCATGTCAGATCTCCTCCTCCAGAATGAGGAACAGAGGCAGATTCCATCAACCGTGGCGGGGAGCCCCAGCCATGGGGCACACCAGAAAGGGTGGGATGCACCCATACATGGTCATGTTCCAATGTGCCTCATTTTTCTTCCACTCTGGGGTGCAGGAGGACAATGGGAAACTATGCACAGCTCCCCCCGTCACCCGGTTCTCAAAATATCGCCATCAAAATGACTGAGGAAGACGGCTATAAAAAGCTGCAGCATTGTTAAGAAAGTGACAGGAGGGTTTGGCGGGTATGACAAACATCACCAGGCGCTTCGCTGATCCTTACATCTGCTGTTAGCAGCACCTGTCTCAGAGTCTCATTAGAAGGCCATTGCAAGAGGAGAGACTGAGAATCTTATCTCAGAAGCATTGTAATCATTGGGGTCATCCCCCTCCCAGAAGGTTAAGCACACAGATTTCAGGCTGACAAGATTCCTAATTGATTATGTTCTTCCATAATTACACCCTGGGAGTATCTTTAAGAACAGCTTGCCTGTATGCAGCTGAAATGGAAATTGAGTGGAGCAAGCTAACATTTTTTCATCGGACAAACTAAAATCAGTCTGTTAGAGCAACAAAGGGCACCAAAACTATACCCTTCCCACGACTCTCTGTAGGATAATAAAACCCCACTCGTGCACCAGCTTCCTGGTTCCCAGCAGCATTCAGGGCACTTGGCTCTGCTTCTGAAGGCACCGGTTAAATGGGTTTGTTAAATGCGACCTAAGCAAGGCAGGGAGAAGAGAAACACTTTTGTCCGCTCTGTCATCTTGCCAGCATGTCACTGACCTTGTTCCAGATCCTTCGGGCCTAATAGGGCTGCAGAGCATTTCTCCTGCCCCAGCCCAGGGCTACTGTCCGTTTGCTCAAGGCTCTCACTGCTCAGCCCCAGGTTCAGATGCCTGTGAACTCAGCCAGATCTGAATCAAGCGAAAATGGTGGCATTCCCCCAGAGAGCCCATTGAGCAATTACAAACAAATTCTACTCACGGTAGAAGATGAGCATAAATTGTAGCTCGTCGTGATACCAACAGGCGGAGAAGGGGATGGGGAGGAGCCAGAGACAGAAGGGGATATAGAATTGTATCAGTTTTGAGTCCAGATGGAGGAGGAGGTTTGTGCTCTAAACTAATCCTCTTTGCACATAGAGTTAAAAATGAGCTCGTAAAGGAACTGATAAGGCAATGGAATAGTTACTTTCCCTAAGGGAGATCCACGCCTGTGGACAAAACCAGCACAGGGCCCACTTTGAGGACCGCTGGTCATGGATGACTACGACCCTTCGAGAGAGTCCGGCAGCATTCTGACTGAAGAGCAATCAATGGTCATTAATGATGCCAAGCATCACCCGAAACTGACAGATAGAGACTGCTCAGACCGGCCAAAGAGAAACAGAAAGATGTTCCCTGCTGTTGGCAAAGTGCTGTGCACACACAAGCCTGCATTACAACAGGCAGCGATGCTCTGGGGGCTCTTTTGGGAATGAAGTTTTTCTAAGTCAGGCTTAATGTAATTGCTGTTTAACTGGGTCAGAGTTAAACCAAACTCCAAACAGGTGAATCCAAACAGGTGAGAAAATGTTATTTGGTCCTGGAAAGAAAAACAGCTGAGGACTGTAGTGACAGTATAAGGATGAATCACAGCCTCTTAGGGATCTGAGATCAGTCTCATAGTTTGGTCTTCATTGAGTCTACACCCTGTACCATATACATAGCTATGGACTGGCCAGAGAGCCTGTTCATATAACTTCCGTCTTTCCATCTCCAACTGGGGAAACGAACATCCTGCATCTACCCTTGCTCTGTGTAACGGGCTGAGAAGCCTCATGGATACTTTAAGGGCAGATTATCAGCAGGTTGGGTGCTGAGCGCTTGAAAAGTTGGCCCTAGGTTTGGGAGTATTTTTCAGGACATAGATTAGTTGGGGCTGGGTGACTCCATTCAGATAAAATCAACATTGGCACAAATCTTCTCCAGCACCACTCAAACGTCAATCCTTAAACCAAGCCTAACATCAAAAATGTTGGGTTCCTTTTTAAAGTGTTTGTGTTTCTGTCCTTACCAGTTTCCTTTGGGATTGGAAAGATAGAGCAAGAAGGGCAATTTGTGCAGTATCCAGAGCCCAGGTAAAGCCAGAAGCTCTGGGCAAATTTCCACCTCAGCCTTATCAGAGTGCATGGTCTGTGGATGCCATTTGACACTCACCCATCACTTCCCATCACACGCTGCAAAAGCTGTGGGTTTTTTTTTTAAAACCCAAAATATTTAATAATTCAACAGCTTTTGTTGTTTTAGTTACTATCTGCTAGGCACAAATTGCGGGATGGAGAGGAAACTGGCAAAGAAGTGGGCATTAGAGATGCTGTTCACAAGACAGATGAGAACAAAACAGACACGTGTCTAATAGTGACACTAAATATTTTATTTTGCTGGCAATGTGCTCTGTGTCTTTGAACTATACATCAAGCCTTGGCATGAAAACTGCAATGTTAGAAGTTTCCCATACTTATATTTGGAGTTGTGATAGCAAACAAGTCATGCAGCCAACAGGAGTTTCCTGCTTTCAGTAAGTGATCAAGGACCTGTGTTTATAACTCTTTCTCCCTGTAATTGTGAGTCTGAAATGCAAAAGGGCCCTGATCCTGCCCCTTGAACCAAATGGGTGTTTGGTCACTAATTTTAATTCGATGTCAAGCGCTATAATGCTGATCTCAGATGGTAGAATTAGGGGCTCTTGGAATATATCCACTTGTCTCTGTCTAGGTACATCCTCCATCATGGTAGTACCTAAACATCTCCCAGTATTTACAGATTTATCACAACACACCTATGAGCTAATTTGATAGCTGGAGAGCTGAGGTACACAGAGATATAGGGCACATCTACACTATACAATAAGCCTAGGCGCTGAGTCAGGATTGAGCCAGAGCCCCACTTCCATCTACACACAAATCAGTCCGGCTTGGGTCAGCAAGCACACCGGACCCGAGTCCTAGGACCCTGCTGTGGGCAGGGAGAGTCAGAGCCTGAGTCCCCTGTCATTTTGCAGTGTGGATGCAGCTCAATCCACAGACCAGGGTCAGAGGTCTGCGTAGTGTAGTAGGGATGTGTTAGCACAGCTGGTAAGACCTGGGCCAGTGACTGCAAACCCAGGTTTACAAGGCAGTGTGGACACTCAAACATGGGCTTGGAAACACTGAGTCCACAAACCTGAATCCCACAGACCTGGGTTTCCTATGCAGTGTGGACATAGTAGGACAAGTGATTTGCCTAAGGTCACACAAGGAGTCTGTGGCAAAACAGGGACTAAGCCCAGCTCTCCTGCCTATCAGTCCAGTGCCTTAACCTTAACCACCCTTCCTTCCTTGTGTGCGCATGCATGGAACAGGGTCCTCCATGGGAGTATGCTGAAACTCCTTGCTTGAATAGTTCCTTCTCTTCAGTGTGCTGAGAGATATGCTCACGGAGCCACCCATGCAGGGCCCAGAGTCGGAAGCTACTTAATGTTGTGCTGACCACAGCACCCACAGACAGGGCTGCTGACTTCACTGGGAGGTTTGGGAGTTCATTAGCTTTGAAGATCTGACATGAGTGTGTGCAGAGCCACAGAGCTTTGCTGGCTTCACTGTGGGGAGGCAGTAGTGTTTGGTGACAGAAACGATCAAAGAAAGCTGACAGAGCTGGTGACACCCACAAAAAGCAGAGACACCAATCACTGAAGAGGGAGTTTTTCAAAGGCTCGTAACTGCAGAAGAAGCTGAAGCATTCTCATTTTGCACCACACACAGAAATCTTGATGGCCAGCTCTCTCTGAGGCCTCAAAAACCACCACAGAGGGATCTTGCATGTGGCAGGGGGAAATAGCAGATTGCAGAAGAGGACTAGAAGGGTAGCCAAAGAAGTGCAGAGATGAACCAGAGGCAGGTGCTTAAAAGTGAACCTCTAGTTTCAGAACTACATGGTCATGGCTCTTGCAGTGGAACTGGGAACCTGTTTGTTCAGTGATCACAGCAGCAGAGAAATCCGCAGCTTTCATTCATTCATTTAGTTATTTATTTTACAACAAGTGCCATCATGTCAGATTAAAGGGAAAGAAAATCGGAGAGGGAGGTGGGGAGATGAAAGAGTTGCAAAAAACAAAGCTGAACACTTATCTCACTTGAGTGTGTGTGTGTGGGGGGAACCTAGGGGAAATGATTTGTAAAACAGCAAAGTGAGATGCAGTGTCTGACACTTATACATTGTGAAAAGCGATACAGTATACTAGAACGAAGCAGAGAAAGGCACTCTGCATCGCTAAAGCAAAGCAGCCAGAAAAAATATCCTGTAACAGAAAATCACAAACAATTATTTATAGGCAGCAAAGCCAGGAAAGTTATGCAGGATAATATAATCCAGCAGGGAAGAGATATATTTCTATCAGTGGACCAAAGAGAGTTTCTATAGATTTAATTTGCAACAAATACCATTTATTTGATACTTTGTGTGACTGGACAGCTTTTCCTGATCATCTGTTTAAAAGCACAGACAAGTTACACAGACATTGATCAGTGCTTATGATGACTCTACGTACTGTAAAACGGAGTTCTCCAAAGGCCATTGGATCAGCCCCTAAATCTGTACCTCACATTTGCTTTCCTCTGTGGGAGGAATATCATCATCATCATCATCTGCAGGTTTCCATAATGGAGACATCTGGCACCTCTAAGGTTCCAGCACCTGGCACTGTCTTGGTAAATATCTGCTCGGGGTCTTGCAAAGCTCTGTTCCCTGGGGAGAAGCATTGCAAGAAACTCTGTCTTTTTAAGAATAGCCAAATGCAGCTGTAACACATTCTGCACCCAGCCCACGCTGCAAGTGTGTGAAGCACCTCGCTGCCAAGGGGTGTTATTCTATAGCAGTTTCTGTTAGTTCTGCTGCTGAGAATAAATCCACGGCCGCCCAGGATACTCATGCTCTGCTACAGTGGAACCTGCTGGTCCGGAAACCTGCTGGGAAACTACTGCCAAGTACAGCTTCTCCAGCAGTGTGTTGGGTGATCATTAGCAACAAGTTACAGCCAGTACAGATCTGCTACCAAATGTGGCTAGGACCTTGCTGGCTGAGAGACTGCACCACCCCGATTGAAATGGAAATGGAGCCTCCAGCTGCCTGCCATGGTTATCAGTTCAGCAAACCTCTAACATAAACCCTCCCGTTACCTGTGTCTATTTGTATGACTGTAGTGCCTAGAGGCGCGTTGTGCCCAGTGCTGTACAAATACAGAGAGAGACTGTCCCTGCCTCAGCTTATAACCACGTCAGACAAAGGGTGCGAGGAGCAAGAGATCCAGAGAGGGGAAATGACTCCCCAAGGCTACACAGCAAATCAGTGACAGAGCTGAAAACAGAACTCAGGTCTCCACCTACTAGGCCATGCTGCCTTCCCTCTCTCTGTATTTATATGATGCTCTTGACCACAGGATCTGAGCACCTGATACTATAATTCTCTCTCTCTCTCTTTTTATTCTTGTTTTCACCAAATAATATGTTGTGACCAATTGACTATAATGTGACTTATAGCTGCATAATTTGTAACCAATTTCCTGCATAGCACTGCATTTCAAACATGCATGTTATCAGATTAAAACAAACGTAACAGGTACACTGTTTTCCTCACCTTGGGGTTTTAATCCCTGTTTGTTATTATCAAACACTGATATAGATTTGTGCTAGTTGTATTCTGGAGTCTAAATAGGGGTTTCCGGGGTTCAGAATCACTCGAGCTGTCTTGTAGCTTAATTAGCAGTCTCTAAGTCAGTAAGAACTGGTCTTCATCTCTTCCTTTCTCCTTCTCTTTCCAAAGGACCTATCCCCGTGACATGGAAGCCCCTAGTTCTGTCTCAGCAAGAGACCTGCATCTCTGCCACAAAGAGAACCACAGCCAGAACCTTTCCACGACCCTCGACCTCCTGCCTGCAACCTGGAACAACCCGCTCCCCTCCCACTACCAGCCTGCAGTCCAGCACAGTTGGCAATGCCAGAGATCCTACCTCCCTGCTTGGAGACAGACTGGGCTCCAGGCCATTTCTGTCTTCTTTTGGCCTCAAGTCCCAATGTTATCTAGTTCCCCGTGCTGCTTTCTGGCTTGATGGAGGAGTCAGGAACCAACACACCAGACAGACACTGTCAATACTTACTAGTGAATTGTGGATGGATGGAGATCAATCCCCTAGGAATCAGTCTTCCCTGCAGAGTGCTTAGCCCGATGCTAAAGTACCAGCCAGCCAGGCATTAGTGAATTTCCTAAGGGCTAAGAGCATCACTTAAACATTTTCTATTTATAAATGGTGACATTAAAAAGAGTTTAGGATTTAAACAGCCAATAAAGGCCAATATTTGCTAGAATAGCTGCTTTCTTCTTCGCTCTCACGTAGCCCTGTTCTAACTTCCTCTCCCTTCATAATTATTACACTCCAATAGATTACTTTGGCATTTTTCTGTACTTTATTAAAATTAATAAAATATGTAACATTGTGAAGAGAGCAAATAATGGCTTTTCCTGCCAAGCTAATGACTTCTGGAGTTGAACTTGGAGTTTCCGGAAACATTTGTTTTTGTCTTATCCAACACAAACTGTGAACAGCACTGATTTTGGAGTTTTCACTATTTTCCTCCAAGCTATATGAGTTTTCTAGCTCAGAAATGCTAGGGTTGGGGACAAGGGAAGAAGGCTTTGGGCTTCTCACTTGATTAAAAAAATTATATTCTCTTTAATTTCCATAAATATTTCTGCCGCCTTCAGTGGTTTCTTTATTTTCCAAGAGCTCTGAGGATTTTGCACTGAAAAAGTTAAAAGGATTTGCTAAAAAGTTAGAAAAATCAATAGTAAAAATTTAATGCTTTTTTTTTTTTAAATATTTTCTGTAGCTCTCTAGTGGTTTAAAAATGATCAGATCAATAATTGTGCAGATTAAAATGTAAAGCCTCCATCCAGCTAATGTTTAAAGTTAAGCATGTGAAGAGCCTCAATAAGTGTCCATAAAGTGCAGGATCCTGGCCCAAGTTATGATGGCAGGGAGTTAATTCCTGTAATCATGATTGATTTTTTTTCTTTTTCTTTGCAAGAATGTTTGCATCTCCCTGCATACACGTAATTCTCATAACAAACTAATTGTTATAATTACGGCCAATTGTTTCCATGTAAATTGTATTAAAAAAAACATTTTCAGTTGATTGTCAGTGTTTAATCAGATCATGAGACGTGTTAATCTTCAAGAACAATTGGCAATTACAAAGCATAGAAGTTATTTGCTGTGCATTGATTAATCTGAGGGCCCATATTTCAGACCCATATGTCATTGTTGCAGTGACACCCCGAGGCTCAGCAGAGATCAGCCCCGAGTTGTGATATGTGCTGGCAGAAACATACAGAGGGACAATACCAGACTGCTAAGAACTAGCCAGACCAAGAACAGATGAATTCCTCAATGGACTATATGTAGGGAGACCCTCATGAAGAGGAGCAGTTATTAACTGGGGCCCAGGCATAGTCCATCATGGAAAAGCCAACCAAAGAGGGAAGGAAAGGCAGAAGAGCCAGTGGCTGGAAGCTGAGTCCAGACAAATGTGAATTAGACACATGTCCTCCAAAGGCAATGGTGGAGTCTCCAGCTTTTGAGGTCTTCAGCTCAAGACTGGCTGCCTTTGTGGAGTGTGCTTGAGCCAACCCCAGGTTCTGGGGTGTAATTTAATGAGTGTAACGGCCTATGCTGTGCAGGAGGTCAGGCCTTACACTCTGTGAATCCATGACATCTGCGAGGAGACCGCATGGACATCCCCCCCCCCGCCAACATCCCTTCAGGGTGCAGGTTTCCCCCTCAACAGAAAAATACCCCCCCGCAGTGTCTGCCCCAAACATGGTAACACCCCCTCCCCCACTTCCTGAAATAATTCGGGCCTCATTTTTGTATCTCTATAAGCAGTTTCCCCCTGAAATGCACTAGGTAGAATGATTCCAGAGCATCTGCATAGTGGTATTTAAGGGGGCCATAGAACACAAGACACAAATGAAGATATTTTCTTTTTAGCTGCACATTCCTGATGTAACGTACACTGACCTGTCTGGTGTCTACTAGGAGAGATTTCCAGATCAGAGCAATGGCCCGGCTTTATATGTATGTCTGAAAGGAAAATTTACTCTGGCCAAGGCTTGAATATGAGCCCCAAAGAAAGGAGCCAATACAGACTAACACGGCTGCTACTCTGAAACCTGTCATTGTGCCCTTGGTAATTGTCATGCACTAGGATTCATAGTGAGAAGGAAACACAAAACTGAGAATTTAAGCTGCTTAACTCTATTAGGAGCCGGCACTTTTAGCATTGCTGTGGACTAGAGGTGTGTCCCGTTGCTTTGGAAATCAAGTGCAAAGGGCCTGATCCAAAGCCAATTGAAATCAATGGGGATCTTCCCACGTTTTGAATCAGACCCTAACTGCAGAAATGAAAGGATCCAGAGAAAGTGATGATGAAAGATGAAAACTTTCCCCTGCTTTGCAGAATTGTGTTTCCTGCACCCAAAGCCTGCCAAAGCCAACTCCATAAAAAATAAATCAAAAAACAAACTACCCAGCCACAAAGGACAAAACAGGGGCAGCCTCCTTCACTGTCCCCCCGCCCTCCTGGGAACATTAGCATGTGCTATCCTGGACTTTGCAGGCCTTGTGCCCTCTTACAGCTTTCTGCAACAAATATATTCCTGGGGGAAAGTATTGATTAAATGCATACAGACTCACGAGGTGCAAGCAGTAGTGATGAGAGCAGTTAATTGCTTATTGTGCTTTCCTTTGGCTGGTCCCAGGTGATTTTTTCACCAATGAATAATTCATCCTTCACTGGCACATAAATAATGTCTCCTTATTTGCATTTAAGCATCTTTCATTAGGAAAAAGCTAGAAAACAGCATCTATCCATTGGCTAATAGCAGATCTATTCATACTCTCCAGGGCCAGGTTAGTCAATAAGAGGACCGCGGGCCAAATCCAGACTGACAGACACTTTTGAACGGACCTGAAATCTTTTTGTTTACTTATTGTTATTATTTTTTGTTATTTTCTCTGGAGTCTGGACCTTGACAATCCCTTGACCAAGAAATTGAGACCGTTACAAATAATAATTGACTAACCCTGCTCCAGGGTTAGCGTCTCCCGATGACAGTGCGAAGCCTGAAAATGCGCTGATGGCATTTCACAAATTCTGTGGCAGCAGAGAAGAGAAGACTATCCTTCATCTTCCAGCTGAGCTTGGGGTGTATTGGCCTTGTGCCTTCAATTCCCTTTCTTGTTAGCTTGCAGGATGCTGAATCATCACATCTTACCCCTTTCATAACTGCTTGGAAGGTGATTTCTGACACGGTTTGCTCCTTGTACAAGGGGGCTTTAGCAGGTAGCCCTGCGGTAGTGGACTTAGCTATTATTATTACGTACATGACAGTAACACCCAATTTGTGCTAGGTTGTCTTAGACTTACAAGAAGACACAGTTGGTGTCCCAAAGAGCTTGCCACTGAAAAGAAGTCAGAAAGCAGATGAAAGGTAGGGGAAAGGGATACAATACACAGGCAAAGTGAGTGAAGGTTGGCACTAGACTTATTAGTTGCCTTTTAAAATATATATTTGTCTCTTTCTATTTCGCGTATGGCTGTGTCAATGACCAACTGGTGTAAGTGAACTGTATGGCCCTGTGTGCCAACACCCCCAAACCCTCTTCAGAGGACATTTTGGTTGCCAGGTGATGCACTCGAAGGCCCAGAAATATCAATGTGAAGTTTGCCTTGGTGCTAGCCTGCTGCATGGGGAGTGTTGCCCAGAGAGTCTGGCTTCATTATCACATGTGGAGTAGAAACTGGGGGGGGGTCTCAGTCCAGTTCCTCCCATAGTTCGACACCAACATCCACAACAGCAATAAAATCCCTACACCGCCATTTGCACTAACTGACCCACTTATTGGCCGTCTCTACAGGTAGGCTGAGGGCTGAACGAGCCAGGGGGTGCAGTGAAGGCTCCCTGCTCAGGCCTAGAAGCGCCTCCCCACGCAGCTCTCAACTGACGCCCATTCACAGTGTGCAGCAAGAGGAAACCTCCATCTCCAGGGCTGTCAATGAAGCTCCTTCCTCCAGCAGGAGATTCACACTCAACTTGGTTCAAACTTGTTTTTAAAAAGCACCATTCTCGTATGTCAGCAAGTACAGTGCAAAGTTGGTCGAGCTGGACCCTGCCATGCCCGCTTAGGGGGTGGAGTGACGCATGTGACGCCCATTCACATGAATGGAGGTGGACGCTTTATCCCGGCACACTGCTGCTGGGAATGCCACCCTGCAAACACAGGCTTTCACCTGTTCCTCTGCGGGGAAACCAGTGTACAGGTTTTATAGTCTTCTCCTTAGAATTACCCCGGCCAGTTCCAGGGAATCTGCAGCTTATGGAGACTTGGAGGGAGAGGGGGCCTGACACTGTTTGTAATGCAGTGATTGTGAAATTGCAGCGCCTAATGATGCATGTTTGGAGTGGTAACCTGGGGTTTACATCTTGATTTACATTGTGATAGAGACCACTTGCTTACCACGGCCTTTCCTTTGAATCCAAACGAATCACTGCTCTCTGAAATGTCACCTTCCCCTCTTTCATCTTGTGGAGATTTTCTTTTCTTCTTTAACTCTCTGTTTGGTAACTCACTCGTTGCTGCAGGGTCTGGCTTGGACTGATGTAAAGAGCATCTCAGCCACTCTGCCACAAAAGAGGGCAGATGACGTTTACTCCCTGTGGCGTCTAGTCCTGCCATGTTCCGGGCTCTGTACAGCCACTGACATGGCTAGAAACGTGCCTCTTGTCCTCATGAAAGGTGCTGTTGCAACGGGGGCGCTGTATCAATACCAAGACAGAGAAGCATGGCAGCAGGCCATCCTCTTCCCCAGGACACCAGTGCCTGCCCTGCAGGTTTCATGATTTGTCAGGATAGAACAGGAGGATGCCGTGCTCCCTAGCTCCGTCCAGGCCCAGCTCTCTGTGTTCCTGTCCATCAGGGCAATAGGAACCCATTCTACTCTGAATGGACCAGTGGTGCAGCGTGGCTGGCAGGCATGTTTGTTCGGTCTGATTGCACCAAAAACCAGAGCTAGGAGTTACTAAGATTAGCGATGCCCTTGCAGAGCAAACTACGAAGTAAGAGGAAGGAAGCAGGTGACCAGCAGAGTGGGGCAAGCTCAGGTAGTCGTGCCCACTTACACCATATGTACTAGCATTGGCTTCAGAATCTTCATTGCTTCAATGGGCAAAGGAGGCAAAAAGAAACTTCAGCAGAGGATTGTGATTAAGCCCTGCGTGGCATTTCCCCCTTTCCTGCCTGCATCAGAACAGCCGCGCCTGTTAGTCTGGACGGCTTGTCGCCACAACCGGCTCTCCAAGGGAAACTCCCCTGAAATTCGAGTTTTAGGCTGCTTCCTATTAACGGCCTCTTATGAGACGATGGAGCAGATGCACCGATAGAAACCACCAGTGGCATTTCCCTGTGTCTATCGAGAGCCCAACGACCCTTAGCTAAGAGTTCTGCATGGCTGAACTGTCTGTCAGCAACATGTTAGACAGGGGTCGGACAGCACACCCTTGTCTAACATGATTTGTTCCTGACAGGGAATGGGCGGCAAGTCAGTCCTCAAGGCTCCCTGTAACTGACAGCATCTGGGGAAGAGGCGAGGGCCTCACCACTCAGAAATGAGGCTTATTATTGACATCGCTGCGTGCTCCACGGTGCTGATAATCAGATCTCCTGGTGGAGCGGCTCTGTCTCAGAGACCCAACAAATCCCTCCTAATCCATTTCTTAAACTCTATTTTACAAGTGCCTACAACAGAGCTGGGACAGGGTTTATCATTTCACTTTGGTCTAATTTTGGTTTCCAAATGCATTTTCTTTCCAAATGAGGTGATGTTATTAATATTAATAAAGCACTTTGGTGGAACATTTTGTCTAGATTCCCAAGTACCTGCTATAATGGGGGCAGGTGATGATTAATCCCAGTTTTGCAGATGCAGAAATTGAAACACAAAGAGTTTGAACAACACTTGAATTGCTGTCAGACCCACACCTAGAGTCCAAGTCTCCTGACTCCCAGATATACACTAACTAATGAACCACACTGTCTGATTCCTTTCTCTAAAACACAGGAGAGTCCAGAAAGAAAATGCAGGTGGTGAGTTGGCCCAACGAACAACAGAGTTTCTTTTGTCCTGGAGAAAATTCTCCCAGCAAAGTAACATCAAAAAGCTATAACTAATTAAAAGGAAATCTGCATTAATAATAGAGCTGGTTGGAAAATGGGGATTAGAGGAGCATGAGTTTCTGCTGAAAATTTCAACAAATATGAAAAAAAGGGTTTGTTTGTTTTTCTTCATTAAAATTTTCCATGGAAAATTTTGAGTTTTCATCAAAACACCCCAAACCAAAAACGGTTTTGTCTAAAAATTTTTCAGTTTTCAGCTTTGATGAAAAGTTGAAGTTGTCCATGTAAAGCAGACACTTTGTGTGCACATTTTTATGTTGTGGAAAATCCAATTTTCTGTTTCAGAGTAGCAGTCATGTTAGTCTGTATTTGCAAAAAGAAAAGGAGTAATCCAATGAAGTGAGCTGTAGCTCACGAAAGCTTATGCTCAAATAAATTGGTTAGTCTCTAAGGTGCCACAACTCCTCCTGTTCTTTTTGCAATTTTCTGTTGAAACACAGTTTAGACCCTAATTAACAAGATCTAAATGTAACAGCAGCAGCAACAACAACAAACCACAAAGAAGAAGCGTTACCAGTGAAACCAGACCAGAAAATGAAACCATTTATTTGAAGTTCTCCAAATGCCATTTTTTGCCCATGTTCTGAATTGCCACTTTTTGACATTAGGTATTACAGTGCCTGAAAGCCATGCCCTGTGGTTGACAGGGGTTCTGGCATCTGATAATGACACCTCTTGGAAGCAGATTAAACTAATTCAGAATAAGGCACTCTTATTCCAGAATAAAAGCATCCACACATGGCATTAATTAGAAATAGTTAATCCACTTTAAATCCTGCATTATTCCAGATTAATTTTCATGTGCCGACAAGTCTTTAATCAGGAGCCCAACTCCAATGGAAAGTCACTTACATGCTTTTGAAACTCTCAGCTGAAGTATACTAAGAATATGGGCCAGATCCAAACCCCACAGAGGTGAACAGAAAGATTCTGATTGACTTTGATGGGCTTTGGAGCAGACCCAATGGGATTAACGATAATTGTGCCAAAAGTACAAATTGATCTGGCTCCCACATTACGCTGTTAGCCAAATCCACCCCTGAGATAAGGCCAGGTTCAGTGGAGTTACAGCAGGGATGAGTTTAGCCTTGTGTGTCCATAATATAACATCTCAGCTTCATCTTTAGAGCTAGATATTTACACAGTGAAGGGAGATATGCTGTCGGAATGGTCAGTGTTACCAGGCAAATGGCCTGAGGTGAATTGCATTGCAGAAGGCCATCGGAAAAAAGTCTCTTTCTAAAATATAATGAGTTTATTTTATTTGTGAACGTCTGTGGATTCTGCAGCTTCTCCATCAATATCTGAGCGCGTGTAGTAAAATATTAAACATGAAAATCTATATGAGCAGGCACATTCAGTCATGTCATCTGGAGAAAATAAATGGATGTCCCTCCCTTTGCGTTTGCTTTATTTTAGGCAAACATTGCCCATCCATGTGCCTTCAAGCCCGAATGAACCTCACACCTGAAGCTATCCGGTTACACTTCCACCCCCAACAGATTCACTGGGGAAGTCTCAAGTTCCCAATCAAGGGAGGAGTTCACAGAAATCAAACACAAACCTAGTCTGGAACTTTCCTCTCTGCTATAAAGCAACACCTCTTAGGATCTCCTAAGGCTTCTGTCCTCAGCACACACTTCTCACTCCCACATCACCCGGAGTGTGTGCCGCTTCCCAGCAGATGACCCAACAACGCAGCAGCCCAGCACACGGCTTGATTCTTAAATATGCATGGGAAAAAACCTAAAAATAAGATAGAAAATGGGATTGGAATGGCAGGAGCAAATGCATTAACAATTTAGGTCACTTTCACCTCTGTCAAGCTCTGATGATCCTGAAATTAAAAAAAAAAAAACTGCTTTCAGAGCTTCTATGTCTCCTTTTTAGTTGTGCTGGGAGTTCTGCCTTTGAATATCAGAGCTCACCACTCTGGCAAGAGAGGAAATGTGCGAGTGGTAACTTTAAAATGGCAAAAAGAAAAGGAGTACTAGTGGCACCTTAGAGACTAACCAATTTATTTGAGCATAAGCTTTCGTGAGCTACAGCTCACTTCATCACTTCACTGTAGCTCAAGAAAGCTTATGGTCAAATAAATTGGTTAGTCTCTAAGGTGCCACTAGTACTCCTTTTCTTTTTGCGAATACAGACTAACACGGCTGCTACTCTGAAACCTTTAAAATGGCAGGTTCCCTCATTAGAATACATGTATTCCAGTTCTTTAAATGATGCTGGGCTCCTCTTTTAACAGTGAGCTCTTGCTTGCACAGAATAAATTGAATTTATTCTAAAATTTTCATAGCATTTCAATTAACAGCTCTTGCAAATAGAAATAATATTGATTGACTCCCTTTTATGGAGCACTAAGCAGTGAGTGCAAGCTGTGACTGGAGCATGTGTTGTGTACACCTGTTTGCTGTCTGCTCTTGGCCATGCCCCTTTTGGCCATTACACAGGCCAAGAACGGTCAAAGCACAGAGCACTGGGCACCCCAAAGCATCCTGGTGCCGGGGCTGCACGGGAGAGGCATAGGAGCTAACTATGCCAGCTCTGCTCCAGCTGGGGAGATCTGCAAGCTTTTTGTCCCTCTTCTCCAGTGGAGTGGTGAAAAAGAGTAGGTGTGCAAAAGAGAATCTGGCCTTGAGGCTAATGAAAGTGACCTGTTCCACAGTGGGTAATGACTAACTGCCCTGCCGGGTGTTAGAAAGGAGAATTTCTTTTGCTTAGAAATATAACCACAGGGGATTTCTCACAGCCCAGACTGCGACACTTCTGTGGGGGGAGAGGAAGTCCAGCCTTTGCTGAAAACACTGCATGACAAACAGCTACCTGGTGTCTGCTTCAGGACTCAGGGTGGGGCCGTCCCTACACCAGGTTCTCACTGGAAGACGTTACATCGCACATTTCATCACCACTGTGCAGTAGCAGCAACACTCAGCAGCTGCTGGATTTCACTCTCCAGGGGACTGGTTCAGCAGGTCCTCTTGGAGCCCGTCCCCTGGTGATGGAGGTGGTAGGCTGATCCTAGCAATGGGGAGCTGAGCTCTGTACGCACAATCTGCAGAAGCACTTTGGTATCCTGTGCTACGAGCAATGTTGCAGACTGACTGTCATCATTGCTTCCACTAGAGTTACCCTGCTGCCCGCTGCCACGGGATTCCCATCCGCACCGCTCCAGACTCCTCGCCACCCCAGCCAGTTCTGCGAGCGGCAGGCTGCTGCTTCCACCGTGCTCAGACAGCCAGGGGAATTCGTCATCACCAAAACAGTGCACCAATCAGTGACTATTTTAAAATGGACTATCAGTAAATGAATAGACAAAGGCCTGGGGGCAAAGCACACCGGCGTTCACTGCTCTTCCCCCCATGACACTGAAACGGAGATGGTGTTTGGAGCAGTTGTATTATTTCTGAGAGAGAGCAGGGGCCTCCTATCCATCACCAATGCCTGATTTCTTTAGAAAAAAGAACAGGAGGACTTGTGGCACCTTGGAGACTAACCAATTTATTTGAGCATAAGCTTTCGTGAGCTACAGCTCACTGCATCCGATGCATCTGAAAAAGTGAGCTGTAGCCCACGAAAGCTTATGCTCAAATAAATTGGTTAGTCTCTAAGGTGCCACAAGTCCTCCTGTTCTTTTTGCGAATACAGACCAACATGGCTGCTACTCTGAAACCTGATTTCTTTAGGAATTTTTTCAGAAATGTTGTTCTTAAATAGATAATTGTGAAGTGTCTCAAGAACAGCCCTCATCCTCACCTCGCTGGAGATTTGCCACCAGCGCCGGAGCTGAGCACAGCTCTGTGGCAGCGAACGCTAACCCAAGCCCTACCTCTGATTTGAACAGAAACAAGCAAGTGACATGGACAGATTTCTCCTAATTCCTTGGCTCAGTTTGATTGGATTGGATCAGACCCCAAAATCCTCTGGCCTGCCAAGAGAAATACTTGCTGAGGGTGAAACAAGCTCTCATGAGGCCCGGCTGTAAGTGTGCATGTCTGGGCTCCAGACTCAATGAGCTCACTGCGTTCCACCGTACAGGGCTTAGAAATAGACTCATTCAGCTGTAGCTGAGAGGGAAGAATGGCCTACTGGTCAGGGTGGTCGCCTGTGACGGAGGAGAACCAAGCTCAGCTCCCTGTGTGAGTCATTTAGTCTCTATGCCTCTGCTCCCCCTCTGCAGGACAGTAGCACTTCCCCCTCCTTCCCCCAGGGGTGTGGTGAGGTTAAATACGATACTGTGAGTGAGGTGCTCAGGTATCAGGATAATGGGTTGTAGGAAAGTACCTAAGATAGAGACAATTGATGTTCTGGCTAATGAAGCAGAGAGGGGATTTGGGGAGCATTTTCCCAACTTGGGAGGGGCTGGGGGATTCTGGCCCCACTGAAGTCAATGACAAGATTCCCAGGATATTTCGCCCTTGGACTCTCTCTCCAAGCTGTTAGGGGACGTCTCTCCTGTGCAGCAATGAATCCTCTCAACAAGGTGCGTGGTTTTTCCAGGAAACACTTGGCTTTTTCTTACCTTTATGGACCAATTTGTCGTCAGTGGTTTTGATTCTTAATACACGTCTTCGTTGATTGTACAAAAGTGATCATTTTGCCCACAAAGGCAGTGCGTTCGTTAGCGATGAAAGCACAGCCTGCCTCCGCCTCTGCCCAGGCCGAGGCCCTGGAGTGACAAAATCCACTCACCCGCAGAGGGCCAGCAGCCAGCCCATGCACCACCTCCAGTAAGTCCAGCTCAAGCCCCAGCTCAAGCTACCTGCACCAACCTGAAACCTAATCTCTCCTTTTGAACAAGTGCTTGTCGTTGGCAGCCAGCATTAGGGCAGTAGTTTAATCACCTTCCTTACCCAGAATTCCTTGCCAGACTCATTGACTTAAACTGGGTTTGAATAAAACGACTCGATCAAGAAATAAACTCACTGGCTATGTCAGCTCCTCCTTGAGCCAGGTCAGCAGTTACTTCTTCTGGGTACAGAGACTAACTGAGGGGTCGTCATTTGGAAACAGTTTTTAACCCCACTAACACATTTTCCTACAATAGAAGAGCCAGCTGAATGTGGCCAAAGGCTTCCTGGGCGTTGGCAAATGCCCGGTGAATGGCTTCTTTACCACTGTCATGGCTCCTAAACAGTTTGAGTGATCTGCCACTAGGGCTCTGGAAGGCTTTTTCACTGTGTAAAGTTACTCAGGGATCCCCCCAGCTCGCCTCCTCATTCCCCCCGTCTGCCACCGACTCCCCACTGGTATTCTCACACACCCCCGGTGCCCCACTGGGGGGCGGGGGGGGAACGGTTAGGAGAGACACAGCCAGCAGCTGCGGGGACCTCCAAGGGGGGAGGGCATGGGGTGGAGGGGAGGGGAGGAGAGGAGAGGAGAGGAGAAAGATTCACTCCAGGCAGCAGCAGCAAGCCCTGGGAGCTGAGTCAGGGAAGGGTCAGAGCAGGGAGGGGAAGAGGTGTGGGGGGCACCACGGCCCAAGTGTCGGGTGGCAGGGATGGTTGTGTTGCCTCCCCTAGCCTATTGTACCTGCCGCCCATGCTGTCACCCCATGTGGGGTCCCAAGGTTGTCACAACCAGCCAACTGAACTGAGAATTTTAAAAACAGCAACAAAATCAACCTGGTCCTTTGGGTTTTAGCTGACTGTCTGTGGGCTCCTCCAGCAGGCTGCTCCTGGAGTGAGTTTGTTTCTGCTCTGTAGGTCTCCTCCTCACCTTACAGGGCAAGTTATCACTTCTCTACATACAGCAGTGCATGTCATTCTCTTAGCTGGTCAACTGGCTAACTGGGCACCTCTACCAGCTCCCGCTGAATCCCAATGACCACCCCGGATGAAATGGGATCAGACTTTAACAGCAGCAGCAACAACAGCTCCAGCTCATTTCAACCGACTTCTCTTCCTCCCAAAAGGACAGTTATTACCATCTATGATACCATCTAAGAGACTGGTGGTGATGGTCGGGGATTTCCTGAAGAAAACTCTCTCCAGCTAAAGGGCAAGGGAAAAACGGATGCTGTTAGAATGAAAGGCTCACTTCTAGGGTGCCCAGATAGCCAGTGTGAAAAATCAGGACAGAGGATGGGGGGTAATAGGCACCTATATAAGACAAGCCCCAAATGTCGGGACTGTCCCTATAAAATCAGAACATCTGGTCACCCTACTTACTTCATACTTCACATTTCAAATGCTTTCACGTTTTTCTTTCTTTTCTGTATCTTTAGTAAAAGGGATTTTTCATGGTGTGTTTGCCATGGTGCTAAATCGGCTGAGGACTCTGAATACCAAACCACAGACCTTGTTTAATACTGTTTAATGTTGGACAGTGACTGGGTTATGTTAATACCTTTGGCCCACATATCTAAATTAAAACAGGGCTTAACTCATAGCTAGGCCTTTTTGTTGGCCTCGTCAGGGATGAATTTCACCTTAAAGGAATGAAATCCCAGAGATTTACTTGGTGTTGTGAGGACACATTCTCGAAACACTAGGTACAGACACGTACATACATACCTGGGCATGTCTCCATATTCATACACCTATCAGTTCAACCTCATGAGATTTGGAAGCCATCATATGCCAAGAATGTTATGAATTTTCTTTACACATTTGCCTGACAGTGTTGAACAGTGGGCTGTTTTGCTTTGTTTGGTGGGTTATTTATAGGCCAATTACACTACCGTTAGACAGCACAGTGTGCTAAATTCCTCTGACATTTCAGTCAATACCAGCCAAGCATGACTGGCCAAGAACAGCCCCTTCTGAATAGCCGGGAAGGGCCATTTGTTGTTTGTGCCGACACCCAGGCCTGTTTTTCAGAAACAATGCAAGCCGGTTGGTTTTCAGAGCGCTGGCTTCCCACAGCAAAGTCCTGCGCTGGCTCTAACTCATGTTGTGAATCCCGCTCTCTTGAGAAAAAACTGGTGGATTAAGGCAGTGCCCGAACCGCCTCTAGCTCATTAATTCTAATCAAATAAAACCACACAAAGGGCCAAGTTCAGCCCTAGGGTAACTACTGAAGTCCTTACGGTTACACCAAATATTAATCTGTCCCGAAGCATTCAGGAGATGCTCCTGCAAAGGAGCCAAGCACTTTCTGAGCGATGCTGAGCAGCCTCAGGTCTCAGAGATTTCTCCTGGGAGTTGAGAGTGCTCTGCAGCCCATTCGATCAAGCCCTTAGTTCCCCCAGCTGATTCAGCCTATTTTATAATACATGAATCCTGTGCTGCAATGTATTAACTCTGCAGGGCTATGCCGGAGGAGCAAAGTAATGGAGCCGAGTCTCAGGGCTGTAGTTTACTAGATGCTGATTAGAAAAAGGTCTGTTCCAAGAAGCAGTGATGTTCATGTACAGAGCAGCCCAGCAATAACCAGCCAGAGTGGGGAAAACGCTGCACAGACAGACCTGTGAACATTCTCTGGAAGTTGTAGGAAAACCAGCTGTACTTGTGTCCCAGGAAAGCACCTGTCAATGAGCTCGCTGGCAGGAATACTGGGTGAGCTGGAGAATTGTAAACAGCTACTGGAGAATATTCACAGACAGCGAATTCTGAACTGGTTTCTGACACCTTGCACCAGAAGCTATGTGCATCCCATCAACAAACAGAAATAATCTGTGTGATTCTTCGTGCAACATTTTCAGGCCATGGTGCTGGATCTGGCTGAGCTGTGCTCGGTGCAGAGCCCGAGAGATGACAAAGGCAGCTTTATCCGTCATTTGTGGCTCCCCAGTTCTGGGCCAGCCAGGAGCTGGTTTGTGTTCAGTGAAAGCAGCCTTGGTCTGCTCTCACCATGACAGGCTGCCCACAACCCCAAGAGGCCATGCGTGCAGCTGGAACAGCCAGAGCTTAGAAACACTCCAGGCACAGTGCCTTTCCCTCAGTTTCCCCACCCCCATGCCAGAGCCTGTAGAGCCGCTGCTTTCTGGTTCTGTAACGCTCAGGGACTCCCCGGGCAGAAATGTTGGTCTGGGCTCAGGATATCTAGAAGATCCTGACGCTCTTTTGGCTAGGGCTGTGCATTCAGATGTCTCCAACTGGACACACAAAATCACTAGTAGTCACTTCTGAAAATCTCAGGCCTCCTTGTCAGTGACAGTGACAAGGTCACCAGGGGCTATTCTAAGCAGTGAGAAAGAAAATGATTTTTAGGAATGCTGAAATACAAAGCTGGCAGCGCCTTTTTGAAATGTCTGCTTATTTTGCTAGTTTTGTTGCTAAAAGACAGAAAAACACATGATTTCTGCCCCAGTGATTCATGTGTGCTTTTTAAACTCGCTATGACCTAATCCATGCAGCGTATTGTCACCCCTTTTCAGACGGAGGCTGTAAGCTGGCAATGGCTAACTGCACACTGACTGAAGCACTGTGTCCTGTAAATGTCACCACATGACAACTGTCCTGTTAAGGCACAGAGTCAGCTTTGCACAGCCTTCCCTGAACTGCAAAAACAATCCTTATTCTGCCAGCAAGTTTATGATCTCACACTCTATCCAAGGGAAGGGCTGGCAAATTAATTCATAGAATATCAGGGTTGGAAGGGACCTCAGGAGGTCATCTAGTCCAAACCCCTGCTCAAAGCAGGACCAATTCCCAGTTTTTGCCCCAGATCCCTAAATGGCCCCCTCAAAGATTGAACTCACAACCCTGGGTTTAGCAGGCCAATGCTCAAACCACTGAGCTATCCCTCCCCCCTTGATTGAGTGACTTCACAGCCAAGAGAGCAACCTCTCTGTGAAAGCCCCGGGATGATAACAAGGACTTGTTCCCTGATCTGATAATCCCAGGAGTTTAAGATGTGAAGTAGCGGCTAATGAGAATGTAGGAGGAAAGGGGGGAAAGAGAAAGTTTGTGGCTGGTAAATTGTGCAACCTTGAGCTATAGATCCTGAATGAGGAACATGAAACAGCAAAGCATAAAGATGGTCCTGACAGCTACTCAATGTACACAAATGAGACGAGCAGTGAGGGCTCAGCACTGCTGACATGCAGAGCATCTTAGCCCAAGACAGGATTAAGCCTTCAGGATGGGCACAGGAGCCATCAACATCCAAAGAAACTGCAGCTGGAGGATTGGGATTCAATGTGACAATCTCACGGAAATACACACTAAAGAACAAACAAAAACCCCATAGAAACAGAGTCAAAGGGGACTCGAAATACATGGCTACATGAGAGCAGTTCAGACACTGTGGCAATGGGGGGCAGCTAGACAGACAGATCTATGAGACTGAGATCCCAATTCAACAAAGCATTTAAGTACCGGCCTAACCTTAAGAATGTGCTTAAATTCATTTCCCTTCAGTATAGGTCTTGAGTATGTGTCCTGGGCATGTGCCCTATTAGTGAGCATGTACCCCATCTGGGGCAGGAAAAGTGCCTGACTCCATGTAAATTCACAGCACTGCATGGTATTTGCTAACAAGAATGAGAAAGGCACATGGGCAAGGATTCTATCGCAGGTACCCCGTCCCCTAACAACGAGAACTGGTCAGGAATTGTGAAAAGTGCCAATTTGTCAAACTGAAACTTTTCACAGCCAAAGGTCACTTTGGGTGAATATCACTTCTGGTGATAACCAAAAATTCCAGTTTTCCAGTTCAAGATTTCTTTTCATTTGGAAACTTAAGCTAATTAGAGTAAAATAAAATAAAATAAGTAACAGTTTCAATTGAAATAAAACATTTTGATTGATCCAAACCAAAAATTTTCAAGATTTCAACTTTTTGTCCCAAATCATGACGGGAAATTTTTTTAAAAGTCCTGACAGTGTTCACAGGAGAGAAAAGCTGCATCCCGCCTCCTCTACTAACAGCTCAATGGATCTGTTGAATTTGATATTGTTTCAGAAAATGAAAGGGTGGCATTTCTTGGAGCCAAGAGGAACAGCTACACAGATCAAATGCCTCCTTGTTGTTATTAAGGCTGGAGAAATGAATGGAAACATTCTGTTTATTTGAAACAGTTATGAAGTTTGTTGAATAAATTATTGATCAAATATGCAGCCAGTTTCAGCTGTTCATAGGGTTCCTGTATATAACAGAGAAGTACAATTTCCTCTGCTACAGGTATCAGTGGGTTAAATTCAATGGCCTGGGCAACACAGGAGGTCAGAGGAGGTGACCACAGCGGTCCCGTCTGATCTTTGTATCTATAATAATCTCTGTCATTCTAACCATCACAAAGTGCTTTACATGTGTACTACAATCCTCTGGGGCTGGAATGCACCCAGGCGCTGCATATGCTCGCAGAACAATGCCTGCAGGATTTGCAGGTATTATTTCAGAGGCTAGCTAAAAGGGTGCTCCTGTTTTCAGGGGTTGCCCAGTGCTTGGTTTGTCAGAACATTCCAAGCACCAGCTGGGGGGCCAGGCTACACAAGAGGGTCCAGCCCAATGGCCACTGGAGTTGGATCAGGTCTACATGGCTGAGCTTTGAGCCCAGGGAGCAAGGGACCAATCTTAGGGCTTCAAGACCATTGCCTGCATGGTGATGCGTGGTAGGGTACACATTCTGCATGCCTCTCCAGTATCCTTGCTGATCCCTGCCAGTGGAAATGGGTGGCATTTCCATGGCCTTATGCACCTGTGCTGGAGAGGTGTCCCTTACCTCAATCCACAGAGAAAGAAAATGCCAGAGAGAACAGAAAGGAGAGAAAAATGAAACTGTCCTGTGCAATGACTGCTGAACTATGGAATACGGCCAAACTTTGATATCCAGCAGGGGCAGATTCTGACCTTTACAACAGGGAACATGGCTGGAATTTCAACGGCCATTTTAAACAGATAAGTTATATAATGTCTATTGCTTTTATATTCCTCAGCCCAACAGATGGCTCTCAAATCCATTGCCTACCAAAAAATGACATTTAACTAAATAAAGAAGGTCTTTTAATTGCACAGTACTTCAATGCAAAGGTTAGAGAAATGAACATTTCCAGAGCATGATGACACCTCTGCCTATAAATGAAGTGATATGTTTACACATACAGGTGTCCACACCAATCATTAGACCTACACTTTGTAATCCAGCCAAACAACAAACCCCAAACCCATCACCCTGCTGTCTAATGGGTAGAATTTCACTTTTTAACCCTAATATTTAAAATATTTTGGGCCTGACCCTCCCCTGCCTGCACATAGCGAAGTCATTTATGCCTGTGCAAAGTTTATGGGCAGGATGCTTCCAAATCAGAATTCTCCGCACTCACTCCACCAATTTTGCACAGGAAGGCAAAGACTCAGCCCCTTCTATCACTAGTACAAAAATAAAGCCACCCAATAAATAGTATTGGGAGCATTCCCAAGGGTCAAGTTTTCATGCTTTGTTTTGAATTGCAGAAGAGTTTTAATGGAGAAACAAATACTCCAAGAACACTGCCATTGAAATGGGCTCCCAGGATTCAGCTTGGCTGTTTGAATAATGTCTATATAGAAAATGGGCTCAATGCAGTTTATGTCTGCAGTTTCTTATCATCATCTGCTAAGGGTGGACAAAGTGGGGACAGCCCTGAACTGCAGCAGAAACCAGGGGTTGGTCCAAGAAATTGGATAATTTGATTTTAGTTTCTATTTTTCATTGTCATACCTGTCTTTGGAACTGGAAACCCCCAGCAAAGGCTGCTTTTGCAACGTCTTTGTCCTAGCCAGAGCCAGGAAGTACTAAGCATCTCCTGCAAGGTTCTGAGTCTGTTACAGACTCAGGAAATGCCTGAGTTGTCTTCAGAGAAGCATATTTATTAGTAGTAATATTGTTAATATTTCTTAGCTCCTGTGTAAGAGCTCTAGGATAAATATCATGTGACAATCCATGATCATTTCATGCCAATTGCAAGAAGCCATGAAGGTCATTGGATCTCTTATTTCCCGTGGCTTCCAGCCATGATAATACTACTGTGAGTTCCTGATTACATTCCCCTCTTTGTCCAGGAGCAAGGAGTTTTGTGCATGCGGTGTACAATGGAACATTGTCATTCAGGATACGGCATGTAGCCTTCACATGACTGGAGACTGTCTGAAGTGAGGGCCAACCCATGTAATCTGGAACAAAGAAAAGAGCTTCCCATTGCTCACACAAGTTTGTGGGTGCTCCCCAAGATGCCCTGCGTGCCGCCAGAGAGTCAGTCTGGCCAGCTTCAGATCACAGAGAGAGTGAAGTTGTAGGTGATTTGAAAAAACAGCTGACAAAGCGAATCTATTCAGACTCTTTCCCCCCCCCACACACAAAAGAAGGAGCCACAATGGTTGCAACAAGTGATTGTATTATTCTCCTTGTGAGCATCTCTCGCCCATTACACCCCATTTCAGGCATACAGACAGCATTAGGGATGGCTGCAAATGATATAGAAACCTAGCCTGATTCATACCAATTAATCTCTACTTCAGCAGCACCATTCACTGCTTTCCCTCCCTCGCCTTCACTTAGTTTCTAATCAACCAGCTCAACCTGTTCCCATAGAAACCAACCGCATATCACTGTAGTGTCATGGCTTCCATTTGATTCAAGAGTATGATCAGATCTTTAGTCTAGAGCCCTTGGAAAGCCAAGTTGACAGCTGCCTGATGCTGGCAGGAATGGTCATGCTGTCCCATCCACTCCCAGAAAACCAGGGTCAGGCATGGGCTCTTTATTGTAACATGCCTGGTGCTCATTGAGCTAGGTGAATTGCGCAAAAGGTTTGCTGTAGATGTTAGTTTGAGGGTTTCACAGGTGTGCTCCAGCTGCATTGTGCTCTCCTTCAGCCTGGTCCCCACAAACACCCGTTACCAGCTCTGACTTGCTTGTACAAAGCACATTTTATTTGCATCCTAAATCTAATTCCAAGACTTGCATTCATCCAATCAGGGAACAGAACCAATATCAAGTGACTTGCCCAATGAACCCACATTCACAATAAGCATCACAACTCAAATTCCCGCTAGACTGCCCTGCATCACACCACCCTCTCGTGATGACTGGTAAGGAATGATGCTTCATATCTCTAAGTAGCCTTCACTTTTTGCAGTACACATGCACAACTGAGGGCCAGGTTGTGTCTGGGTTTAATGTGACCATGTGGGGGACGTGAGGTAGGTGAGCCCCCTTCTGCTTCCCCGGTCATCTCAGAGCTGTCTGGCATGTGGGGAGACCAGAGATGAGTCCCTAAGGCCCCTCCCTGTGTGCCAGCATTTGGGGAGTGTGCAGAACCTTGGATCTGCCTGCCCTGTGTGCCATTCTAGGGCATTCTAGGCCCTGCTAGTGAATGCCAGCCACTGTGCACAAGGGAGCCACTGTGCCATGGGCACCTCTCCTCACCAACTGACCAGCCATTTTCTGCATCAGCCAGAGGGCCATGTCCATCGTCAGGGACAGGCCATCTTCTCAGTGTAGATAGGGCCCCAAAATCTTTACGGCAACTGCAGACCTTGTAACCGAATTCCCCATTGCTAAAGCCTTCTCAAAGTGCCCTGAAGTCCCTTGTGCTAGGTGTGGCATGGCTTAGCTGATGAAGGTGGTTGCCTTGGACGGAGGATCTCGTCGCAATGACTCAAGCAACTTGGGTTCAATTCCTGGCTCTGCCACAGAAGCTCTAAGTGGCCTTGGGTAAATCATTTAATCTACACTAAGTTTCAGTTCCCCAGCTGTAAAAATGGTGATATTTCCCTACCTCACCAGATGATTGCGAGGTGCTCAGATATGGCCATGGACGTACCTAGACAGATGGAAATCCAGAGATGCCAGACGAGAAAGGCAGGGAAACATGCTTTATGGATGGTTTCAGAGTAGCAGCCGTGTTAGTCTGTATTCACAAAAAGAAAAGGAGGACTAGTGGCACCTTAGAGACTAACAAATAAAAAGGAGAGAAAAGTACTCCTTTTCTTTATGCTGTATGGAGCAAATACTGTCTAATTTTAGCCGCACTCTCTCTCTCAGTTGAATAGCCATGGTGACCTACCCCATTGCACGTCTCTTCAGCTGATTGGGACCACTCATGCTGAGGTGAGTGACAGACACGCGTACTTAGTAATCTACTCCTCTGGCTGTGATCATGTAATATTTTCCAGCGATGCCGAGAGAAAAGTTATTTGTGGCTGAGTGAACACAATGGGGAAAGGCAACAGTTTACTGACAGTGCAGTCAGTCAAGAGACATGTAAACAAAGTTCTAGCGGAAACAGTGTTTCCTTAGCACAAGACAGATTATTTAATAATTTACCGTCACTGCTGATTATTTGGGTGTAACAGAGCCCCTTAGCCGGCAAACATATCACTGCCCAACAGCATTCTGAGGACGTGCATTTTGATGCCAATGGTAGAAGACTTTGCCGTGTGACAATGTCTTTCATCTAAGCACTTCAAAGGGCTTCAGAGTACGCTGATACTTAACCCTTGCCACTTCCTTGTGAGGCAGAGGGGGATTATTGTGCCCATGGCACAGAAGGAGAACATGGAGGCAGAGAGAGGTTAAGACCCACATTCTCAAGTGGCTTCTAATTTTGGGCGCCTCCATTTTTGAGTGCTAGGCATTAGACACCTTAAAAAGAAGCCTGGTTTTCAGAGGTTGGGTGCTCTGCCTTTTCAGAAAATCAGGCTCCTTTAAAGTGTCTCAAATTGGGCATCAAAAATGGAGGCACCCACAATATTGGTCACTTTTGAAAATGTAGGCCCAGGGCCTTATGCTGAGCACTCCCATGATCCCACTGACTCCAGCTGAAGTTGTAAGGGCTCAGCACAAACCAGGCCAAAGGTTTCTCAGGTTCGTTACTAACAACTCGAAGCACCCCAAATTATTGGACACTCTTGAGAATTTATGGCCTAAATGACTGTTGTGTCACCCAACAGGCTAGCGCATCAAATAAAATCCAGGAGTTCTGGTTTCCATTGCCCTAATACAGCTGCTGTCCCATGCTTCCTAACAGGACATTTGGGTTATTCATTTACCACCCAGAAATGGTGTTCTGTGCATTGCTGTCTGCACGTGATGCTAGTCTGGAGTTCTCTTCACTTTCAGGAACACAGTCTATGAATCAAAAAATCAGAATATGAATAACCCGCCCACACATGCATTGTGTGATCCAGTGACTTTGAAAAAAACCACTGATCACTTGATCAGAAAACTCATCCATAACTGTTAAGGCATCATTCTTGTGTTGGGTAGGAATAGGATTGGGCCATATATTATAATATTACACGTGAGGCACCTTAATAGGCCATTCAGTCCATATCAATGGGATACCCACCACAGAGCACGGATGTGCTATGGCTAAGGAGCTCAGACGTGTTCTGAAGGAAGCAATTGGGAGTGTTGCCATTGACTTCAAAAGGAGGAGGAGCAGGTACCATTTGAGAGAACTGTAATAATAATATAGGCCTGATTTGCATTTCCAATAAATTACGCCACTTAAGTGACATATGCCATTGAGTATAAATAAAGAGTGGTGATGGGGCCCTGTACAACTGAGAATTCAGCCTGATCCGTTTTTTTAAGACATGTCACCGTAGCTTCGTCCCCTGCTGTCTATGAGGAGAGTGCAAAGATCACCACAGATCTATAGCAGATCATCAGTTCACAAGGAAGGGTCCTGGAACTCAGGCCCTCATCCCAAGCCCATTGAAGCTGACAGAAAGATTTTGGACCAGGAGCCAAAATGAGCACTGCCAATGTCTCACAACAATATGAAACACTGTTGTAAAATCACAGGAGTTGTCAGCAAAGTTGAAGTCGGAGCTCTCCTTTCAGGCAAAATTTCTCTGTGTTAGGTAGAGTGTTATCTCCACGATCTTTCTCCCACGGGGAAGAGCAGCGAGAGAAGAAAAAGAATCTCGGAGATGAGACTGACGAGACATCTAAGATGTTTTGCCTTGAGTTATGTTTTTCCATCTAACGCTATCAATGTAAATATTTACTGCCAAGGATTCCCATTCTATTAGTGACACCGCTTTGTGCAGCCAGTGTTTCTTACGGAAGCACTTCAAAAATTGGCTTAATGTATTCAAATAATCTTCAATGTATTAATTTAATTTGTTTATTTCCACTTTCCGCTCCTGCACATATGGCTTTGCTTGTGTTCCTACTTGATTAGTTTTTACATTTCCATGTGTAATTTATGGTAAACTGGCCTCAGATTCATAAAAACCATGGCAAACACTTCTAAAATACGTCCTAAATGCACTCTTCTGTTCTTTCCATATAGAATGAAAACAGGGTGATTCAGTATGCTAAATGAAACCCTATTGATAAGAATACACAGTACTTGTGGTGGTTTAAAAACTGCATATAAAAGACGGCTATCCTACATGTGATTATAAAACCTTCCTACAGTGTATTTCAAGGAATCAATCAGTATGGAGTCAATGTGCAAGAATTGCTTTAATAAATCCAAATAGATGCATTGGGCTGTAACTGAATTGCGCATTAAATAAAATCCAATTGATCATTGAATTTATTGATTATCCTCATTAAGTACATACTCGTTACACTTTTATAGCAGGGCTTGGATGGCTACACATAGCACCGGGAGGCTCTGAATCTGCAAAGAGCTCCATAGGCTGAGCCCATGTGCCTGGCTCAAGCCTCATTTAAGTCAGCTCAGGTGTTTGCCCTTGTGGGTGTCGTTGAGGCCCTGACCCTGCAATGTGGAACGCTCAGTGTACAGATTTTCCATTCCTAGGGGATGGAACTGCCGTCTCCTGTTAGTTCGGTTCTGCCCACTAACTGACAAGCATCTCTCCTTTTCCCCAGTGCACCACTGGAACGGGCCCTCTTTCCACACAGTGAAGTGGCATTTCCCTCCTCTCGTCCCAGCAGTGCTGCTGCCCCACAGGAAGAAGAGCAGTGGTCTTGAACAGCGCATTTTCTGCGCAGACCGAAGTTTGGTGAGGAGCCCACAGAAGCGTATTTCTGGAACACAGCCTGCCGTGTTTGGTGGAAATAGAGTAGATAAAGCGTCTGTAGCTTTGTTTGTTCTATTTTTTCCTCTTGAAGTATGAAAGGATCTAATTCCCCCACTCACCGTCCCCTGCAAGGGGACAGTTTGTGCAGTGCAGAGAGCTGTGTTAGGAGAATGTTGTCAGAGCTCCAACCCTGCCGTTTCTTGTTTGATGTTATAAAACCCCGAGGGCACTCGACATCTCTGCCCAGGAGGGGGGATGCTATGAATCCCTACAGCTCCCCCACTCTCCCTTGTAAGGCCTGACTTCTGCCAGCCCCTTCCGAAGGCTCGCACCTTGACACCACCATCTCCATCTTCCTCCAGGGAGGAAGGCGGGATGGAGCTCCCTACTTCCTCCACAGTATTTTCCATTAGAGGCTCAAAAGATTGATAAAGTAGGGTGCTGTCTCTGCAGCACTCCCAGTTCCTGGTGACCCAGACAGGTGTTTCCTTGCACCCTGCTTCCACCACACCCCCTACTCCCACTAGGTACCAGCAGCATCAGGCCTAGCTCTTATATAGCACTTGCCATCCATGGGTCTCAAGGCAACACTTTGCAAAGTATCAGTACCTCCATTTGACATATGGGGAAACTGAGGCACAGAGTGGGGATGTGATTTGTCCACGGTCACCCAGCAGGCTAGTGGAACACAGATCAGTGCTCTGTCCACTGCTGACTGTGGCTGAGCCGACTACATCTGCAGCCCATCCAGACCCAACAGACCAAGCGCATAGTAAGTTTGAGATTGAGTTGGACACTCAGGTAAATAAAACAACACACCAGATTCAGGTCAGCAACAACCTCTTTCTTTTAGTAAGTATTTTCTCTATGGAGAGACAGACTTAAAATGGCCACTGCCATCCTATACTGTCTAAGATTGATTGTGCAAAGCCTCACAGAATAACTGCACATGGACCATTCCTGCCCCAGCCATAGGAATGTGGTATCAAATGGAAAGTGAGGGCAAACTGCACTGTGTTCTGTCTTAGCTCGAGGATTATTCTGCCCCAGAACCAGGCCCTTGCCATTATTATTATTGTTAATAATAATTATTATTTATTTATTCTTTATTGGCACTGCTGTAATACCTAGGTGCCCCAGTCATGGATCAGGCTCTCATTGTGTGAGGTACTGTATGGACACAGAATCGTCAGAGACAACAGGCAGCAGTACCAGCCTAATGTTGTGAAGATGTCGGCCTCACAGCAATAATTATTAATTATAAGCTCTAATAACTATAAATGTAGACGAGTGCGAGATCTTCTGAATCAAGTGGCACATGGGTTGCATTGGGGTTGTGGAACTGACCCTGGCATCATGGCGCGGCGTATGCCACTGACACCCGGGAGCAGAACCAGTTACAGGTGCGGAGATAAAACGTCAGCTCAGGATACCCTGCTTCTGCCCATAATGGAGATCAGCTGCTGGATTTGTAATGGCCCTAGTTTGGTCTGGCCTTTAGAACCATCAACCCTCATATTTGTGTTTTGGAAATTCAGGGTGTAGGCGGGATGGGGGCTCCTCTGTCATTGCATTTGCGTTCAGGTCTGAGTACCATGCATAACTCTCCTCACTGATACTCAGCCCTCCAGCCATCATCAAATCTCATCAGGCTACGGTTCATGTATAATCCTGACATGTTATAAACCTGCCACTGATATATACATGCATCGTGTCTGTTCTGGAGAAGGATGACGAACTAAGGACCTGATCCAAAGTTCACTGAAGTGAATAGAAACACTCCCACTGACGCCAATGGATTTTGGATCAGGCCCCAGAAACATAGATGACATGAGAAAGCACTGATGAGATTTTGAGAAGTTAGGCAGGTGAATGGGTGAGGAGGCAGTGAAGACAACTTAGAACGCAGATGAGATGTGACAGGGAAAAGAAAGCAGCAGAATTGGAAGATGCAGACAGATGAGCTGACAACAGTAAAGTGGTTGGGCTCGAGAATGGGCCTTATGGAAAGAGAAGCCAAAACATTATTCGATTTAGATGAGAGAATGACAAAAAAGGGAAATGAAACCAGGAGAAGAAAGCCAGCTGCCTTTTACCCCAGTGAGAGAGAACAGCCTCCTGCTGATACTGCAAGATCATAGCCATGACTTACACCAGCGTAAGCCCACTGGCTTCAGAGGTGCTACTTCTGATTTACATCAGGGCTAGCGAGAGGGGAATCAGGCCCCGTTATGTGCACTGGGGCTATGGAGAGACACCGACAGACAAAGAGGTGACTTGACGGCTAGCAAAGTTAGCAAGGTACAAGGGGGCAGAGATCGAAAGGATGTATTTAAGGAAATGAAACAGGTGGAGAGAAGAGAAAACTCAGGCCTTCAGGGAACACATTTGCTGGGAAGCTTTAGCACTTTGCTTGGAGAGATGGGGCAGAGGGAGTGGTCAGTGCACATCACTGTTTACTGCTTGCTGACATCTATGCAAAGAGAACAGGGGCATTGGTCACACAAGAGGAGGCTTCCTCACCATTCGAGCCATCATGACAGAATGGGAGCTTCGTCAGGAGAGACTGGAGGAACCTAAAACAATGACTAAGGAGAATTCTCTGGGGCAGGGTGTAGATGGAAATGGGAGGGAAGGTGCACAAGCACTGAAGCATCTCTCCCCTTAATCCTTTGCTGGGTCCTAGAACCGAAGTCAAATCAAAACTGCTTTGAGATTCTAAAATGTTGTGCCTTTTTCATTCTGCAGTCTGCATTTGCACTTTTGAGGGCAGGACTTGCTGTGCTGACTCGGGATTGGAAAAGCATCTTTCTTGGTACTTTTGTCTGGGAACAGAAGCAGAAATGCAGGGAAACATTCCCAAAACCCCAAAGCCTGATCAGAGACATTTTAACATTCAAATTCTTGGGTGCTTACTACCTGCACTCTGAGCCTTCTGAAGTTTGTTTATTGCTGGCGATAGGTAGTCATTAAGTCCACAACACATGCTGGTGCTTGTCTGGCAGAAAAAGAAATACAAAAACTGTTGCAGATCCAGAGACTTCACTGAGATCTAAGAATATGCTGCTCCAGCAAACAGAAAAGGCTTATTGAACCAGAGTCCTCTGTGCCTCTCACCTGAACATAATCTGTGATCCTGCACTTATTAGAACTGCTCAGAATTTTCATGATGTGAATTATAGCTCATGGGCTGCCCTGTGATAACTATTATAAAAGTTCAACAGCTCAAAGACTTCACTTGCGTTTCCATGGTGTAGTTTGTTAAATGTTCCTTAATCAACTTCTTTGCTGGGGAAAGCACTTGGCTCTCAACAACGTGGAACAGTATAGTGCAGGTTGAGGAAGTTTAATCTTGTGTGTCAGACACTGCCCCTAATTGGAATATAATGCTGCTTCAGTCTAGCAAAATGATACATACCAATCTCCTTTCCCATTAGGATGCCACAGCCACTTCAGTGTTACTGACGTTATAGCATGAACAGATGGCATGCTCCTATCGAATACTGGCGAATGGGAGCATGTGTTCTTAGTGCTCACACATCCATTCACAAAGAATTGTGCACATCCATGCACAAGAATTGCAGGGAGAATCTAAGCTCCATAAATTGGAACATGGCATTATGGACAATCTTGCATGCACAATTAATGCAAACGCCTATGTTATATGTATGCACACAAGAGAAAGAGAGAGAGAGCGCATGCGAGAGAGAAAGAAGGAATGTCTGATAATGCAGTGAGGAATACCAAAGTATTGTCCTCCTGAGTTTGCACTGGCCATACAACTCACAGGTGGCAAAGGCACCAATGCGTTATTCAGGTCCTTCCGAACAAGAGCCGCTGGAATCTTTACACCTGACATCCCCCATCGTGTTCTAGATATGCCGCTTATTCACCAGACATAGCATGTTAGAGACCTGTGTTTTAAAGTGTGGTTGGCACTTGGTAGCATGAGTCACACAGCACTCACGAGGAGAGAACAGATTGTAACTATAGTGTTGCAGAAACCTCTAAATGTGATCTAAGATAAATTATTAATACACAATACCATTATGATTGGGAAATTAAATCCCCTGGAACTAGAACTGGCAAATTGTGAGGAAAACTATTCATTGCAATTGTTGCAAATTCTGACTCACTTTTCAGTTCCACCATGTTCTCGCCCCTTCTGGCTCATTTTTACCCAAAAGCTTCTGTGCCAATAGGCTTTTGTTTGCTTGAATATCGGAATGATCTCTGTGCCAATGTGAGCCCTTGCATGCCAGTATAGCAGTCAGTAGTCCTCACAGTCCTCATGGAAGCTAAGTGAATAATACTCTTAGCCTCACTTTACAATGGGCCCAATGTTCTGTCGAAGACAATAGATACGTGTCTTGTTACAGCAGCACAGAATCCAACCCATTGTAACGAAGGCAGAGAAGTTAAGTGACTGATTTGTCCAAGGCCCAATGGTGTCAGTATTTGAGCTGAGAATAAAACCCAGGTGCTCCTGAACTCAGACAGCATAAGCGCCTTATGCAGCCATATGTCACTCAGACACTGCAACCACTGCTCTCAGATCTTAGCTGGAATTGTATCTATTTTCCTCAGCATGTTTCTCTCCATCTGCTCTTATGTTTTATTTAACCCTGCTGAACATTCTGTGGTGGATATATGGTGAATATACATTCCCCCCACAACAGTTGTTTTCAAAGTGCAGGTTAGACATACAAATAATGTACTGTTCAAATGCTTGATTTATAAGGACCATCAAGTTTCTGACTGAAAAAAAAAAATGATGGATTTCTCAGGTTTCTCACTGATTTATTGACCATATGGCAATTTATAAGTCATGTCAGTAACTTTATAAGTAAGACAATTAATTCTGAAGTTATTCCTGAGTTATCCAAGTTCCATGTCACTGATGAATAAGTGATGGGACTAAATTATAGGGTGTCTCAGAACTATACGTCACGAAGTTGAGTGATAAATCAGGAGAGAGATGCATTTGGCTACACCACTGAATTGCAAGTCATGTAACTGTATCACATACATTGAACTGATTGGTCAGGTGCTAGAACACCATTTCCTACATTTGTTTGGAAAAGGGTGGATGGATTTAGCTGTGACACACAAATCATGGCTCCGCTTTGCAAGCCGTACTGAGTGAAAATCTGCATTTATCAAACCAGCAGATGCGTGGCGAGCCCCCTCACTGAGACTGGTCAGGGAAAGGTGGGTTTGCTCTTCTCCAGGCCTTTTGGCAGGCCCTGGCAGGACAACACTTAGTGACTGATGAGCTAGTGAGACGGCATCTGTATTAGCCCATGCTTTGTAAATACTGGGATGGCGTGTGTAAGTAACGAGCAAGTGTAAAGGAAAGGAAAGTGTGTAAGTGGACTCGCCCGGTGTTCACAGCAAGCAGAACCAGAATGCCTTGCTAGCAGCACTCCTGGCCACCACACACCTGTGCACTTCAGCCCCCCCTCTTCTAACAGCTGACAGGGCGCACGTGGGAATAACGCAGAAGCCTTAGCGACGCAGCTCACACTCAAGGCTCTGTAGAGGAGCCAGACACCCCATGTCTACCTGACGGCTTAACCTGCTACCGTCACTCAGCCTCTGGGGCCCCAAGCTCATTCACTGATATCGTATAGGGCTGAAAATTCAAGCTCATTTCATTGATATGGTATAGGGCTGAAAATTATGTGACTGTGACCTTAATTTTAAGCAAGCAAGCAAGCATTATCCACCCATTTTTTGAACCTCAAAGGGTTTGGGGTTGAGTTTTGGGGGAAGGCTGTCAGGTCTCTCGTTACCTGACTCACTCAGTTCACCTACACCTGGTTCCAATACATACTGTATCTCACTGCCACCTGGTTACAGTATCAGGAAGAAAACAGAAGAGCAGCACTCAGCTCCTGATAGTACATTACATGTGCTAATCCTCTCACATTGATATTTCCACACTCCCCTCATTTGCTGGTCTCTGATTTTCTCCATGGTGCCTGTAGAAAGTATGGTCCCAAGATCTGTGGAGATCATTACACCTGTGGGACATGAGCATGCTTGTATAAGGTCTCCCCTAAGTGGCTGTATGTATAGATACTTGTCTGATCACGATGCTTCTAGAAACTGGCAGTAGCTATATATATACACACGTTTGTTAGAATATGCACATGTGTTTTTCCTCTGCTGACGGATAACTGCAGGTGTCTATATCCCCTCTATTCTCTCTCTCCTCTTTGGGCATTGCCTCTGTAGCAGGACTAGCTGGCAGAGGCAGAGATCTTAGGCTATTAATTAAGATGTCATTTACAGGCCCCCTGGGTGACCTTAATTAAACGGTATGATGGCAAACACTAATAAGAAAGATGATATCCCTGAAGGTGGTGAATCAAATGTATTAACCTCTCGGTAAGGAACCTTTCCTTCGTTTGATGGAGGATCTGAGAAACTCCCAAAGCAAAGTAAAGGTCCCGGCCACCAAGGAATCCCCTCCTCATGAGGAAGGGAACGAATGGCTTTCTCCTGGAACAGTGGTGTGTCCATGTTCCCGGTGTGTCCACCACCCGGGTGTGTGTGTTCGTGTTCCCAGACAAAAGCGAAGTTAAGATGTGGTTAAACTTGAGAGTACATATCAGTAATTGAATGTAAAATACATTACAGGGGTGTTTGTAATTATCCCTAAACCAAACATTATCAACCCAGGAAATTCAGATCTAAGGTTACACTTAAAAGAAATTCAAATATGCTGAGGGTTGGAAATGCACAGTTAGGGCCCAGAGGCAACCTTAACTCTGCCCTGCAGTGAAACCATGCATGTGATACCATGTGAGCAGGATTAAGGAATTTCAGTATTTATGATCCCAGATGAGATTAAACTTTTTTTTTCTTCATTTTCCTCCCCTCATTTTGTTCCTGCAGGGCAGAGTTAAGGTTGCTTGGTTCCCTAACTGTGCATGGAGGGAGACTTGCTAACTGACCTATAGGCCATCTTGTAAACGTGCCCAACTCTGGAAGCCAAATGATTGTCTCACCAAATTGCCAGCCACTGCCCACAGAATTCAAAGAAACAAATGCAAGATGACCAAAACCTGGTAGGACACCTCCCTAGCCCACTCTGCCCAGGACTCAGTCACGCCCAGAAAAGGAGGCTAGCCATCGTGGGGCCAGCTACAATTTGGGAGATTGGGAATGGAATATGGAACCATTCACTGTCAAGCCAATGGCTCCAAATCTGCCCCACATGGAGTGGCCAATTCTACTAGCTGGCAGCTCTTTAGAGTCCTAAAAGCAGAAGATCAGTGGTCTGGGTTCAGTTCCTGGTGGACAGGTGTCTCTCTCACAATGGCCATTAAGTGGCAACCTTTGTTGGTAGCTTCAGAGGGGAAGGCAAAGAGCTGCATGGGTCTGCAGAGAGCTACCCTCTCCACCCCTGCACCAGGGGCTGCATCCTGGTGGTTGGGGGAAAGGAACAATGGTAGGTGGCAGGAAAGGGGCTACTTACTTACTGTGCGCGCTGTGTGAATACTTCACTCACCAGGGCTGTAAGGAGCCTGCTAGACTTGAGTGCAGGGCCCCCTGCACTTGGTAAAAACCAGTCAGATCATGGGATGCCAGGGGAATGTGTATCGTGGGGCAGGTCTTTGCAAAGTGCCTATTTACTGCTGAGCTGTGTGCATGGCAGGCTTTCACTCCTGCCCAAATGTACGAGTTCTACTGAGAAGCAGTATGGTCCGGTGCTAGGCTCTGCTCTGGGAGACCGGGCTTTCACGCTGCCCTGCTGGGTGACCTTGGGTGAGTCATTTCCCCTCCCACTGTTCATCTGTCTTGTCCGTTTAGATTGTAAGCTCTTGGGGCAGGGACTGTGTCTGAGTAGTGCCTGGCACAATGGGCTCCTTACCTCAGCCAGGGTCTCTAAGCACTCCTGTAATAAAAACAATAAAGGAGAAACGCTGCATTTTCTGCTGTGGCACAATCGCCGTTCTCGCAGCGAAGGAGTCAGTAGCTCTGGGAAGCTCTCAGCGGGATTAATCATATTCACAGTTTGATCAAGGTACCCCAAGTGCTCCAGGGCATGAACGGAGGAACCGATGGCAGCAAATCTTCCTTTATTGAGACTTTTCTTTTTTGGAGATGTGTCGGGGCTGAGGGGCAGGCCTTTAGCATCATCAAGAGACAGAATATTCAGCACGAAATGATTCCTTCTGCCAGGCATAAGGTCCTGCATGATGGGGCAGCCAATAACTCCTGCATACCTCACAGCGGCTGAAGACTCCTGTTCCTGGAGTATCAGACACTTGAAGGAACACGGAGATTGATTTCTCTTCTCTTTTCAAGGCTCTCCTCCCCTTTTAATTTATTTGGAGCTCATCAGAGACTCTTTCAGACAAACGCAGCCATGTTTCATATTTGTGTTTCCTTTTGTATTTTAACTAAGACTGTTGTGCCAGATTCACCTCTGGTGTAAACTCCTCACTTCCTATGGACTTACACTGGGATGACTTTCACTGGTTAGTCTGAGACGCTACGAGTGGAGGAAATTGAACATGCAGCTACATTGCAACTTTTTCACATCTGGCCTTTGCTATTTTATTTTTAAGTGAAGCCTCATTAATTTTACCATCCTCAAAAACCACTTTCCTCACATTTAATGATGAGCCACCATGGAGCAGGGAGGTGAAGGGGAAATTGAAAACAATTTCACACATTTAGCAAACTCTATTTCCTTCACTTGTTTGATGGTAAATGCAGTCCAGGCAAAAGATGCTGGCCCTGAGGGACTGAGGCCCTTTCTATGGACAATCGTGCATTTGCAGGGACACAGCTGGATTACCTCATCAATCTTAAAAAGAAAAGGAGGACTTGTGGCACCTTAGAGACTAACCAATTTATTTGAGCACAAGCTTTCGTGAGCTACAGCTCACTGCATCCGATGAAGTGAGCTGTAGCTCACGAAAGCTTATGCTCAAATAAATTGGTTAGTCTCTAAGGTGCCACAAGTACTCCTGTTCTTTTTGCGAATACAGACTAACATGGCTGTTACTCTGAAACCTCTCATCAATCTTGTTCATCTCCATCTTCTGAGGTGATAGCGAATCATAGAACGGGTCTGCAAACTTCTGCATGCACTGCCCCATCTATCAATGTACCTTCTAGGAACCGGTGGTCCAGGGTAGCTTAGTCTGCATGACCCATTCAGTCGTTAGCCTCTCTGCTGTGTCTACCAAGAGGGGGTGTGTGTGCTTGCTGGCAGTTGTGATGGTGGTTTGCATGCACTGGGATTCTCTCTGTTTGTTTTTCTTACTGTGCATGATTCACAGATGCTGTTGCTCTAAACACTCATTTCAGATTTCCAGGAGGTGAGGAGGATGTCATGGGACATGCATTTACATTTGTAAATGCAATCAAAACTAATTAAAACCAGCACAAATACTGACTAATAGAGGCGGAAACCTGATTCCCAGTCCCCTGGTCCCTTCCTCTAATTCTTGACATCGGAGCCTCTCTGGAGGCTGCTGAATCCCAGAAGTCAAAGAAGTTCTCGCTTTAGGAAGAGAAGGGGTTTTGGCTTTAGAGTGGACCAGACTGCACCCAATAGGGATATTTTCAAAAGATTTCCCAGAGGAGGAGAATCCCAGCTCTGCCTGCAAGATCCACGAAGACCCTTACCCTGCAAACATGTCACCACACCACCCACTCCCACAAACACACGAGGATTTCCAGTTATACAGGCTGAACTCGTTACTGCCATGAATAGACAATATATTTTCCAGGAGACAACGTTTCCCCGCGAAGTGCAGCCTCTAAGCAATGATGCTTCCTTCCTTGCTTATGGCTGTGCAGAAGCGGTTGCGTTTAAATCCTCTGTCCTGCTGTCTGTGCTCATATACACTTCAGCTACACCACACTTACTATCCTTCTTATTATTCCTTCTTACTATCCTTAACCCTCCTTCCTGGATCCCTTGTCACGTCCTGCTCCAGTAAATCCGGGTAAAGGGCTAGTCAGTGGAAGCAAACGCAGTAGAAGCTGGGCCTGCCTGTTAATGGTAAGACATCATTGCCACAGCTTCCTTTACCCGCCCTGCACTAGCTCTTGCTGGATTGCCAGAAGAGCTGAGCATCCACACCTCACTGATTTCAATGGAAACTCCTAGTGTTCAGCCCTTCTGAAAGCCAGGCCATCACCGAGCGAACAGAGGAACTTTTCACCATGCTCTGATGTCAGACTCATGCTCCAGCAGAATAATGGGCAGAGTGAATAGAAGAGTCCAAGACCTCCACCAAAAATGTCCTCTCCCCTGCTCTCAGATAGTCAAGTCTTGGGACAGCTGGGAAATGCATCTCAGCTGATCTCAATGGTTGGGTCACAAACGCATACACACACACACACACACACACACACACCCTTTTTCCATTTTAAAGCTTTGACCAATGTGTACAGAAAAGCCTATTCTGCAAAGGATGTTTTTCCCCCCAAAAATTAATATTTGCAGAGCAAATAAAGCAACAAATGGTGTCAGCTTGACATATGGTAACTGTTAGGGTGAGACAACCTGAAGGCCATAATTTATTGCTACCTGAAATGTGTTGGTTCTTTAAATATTCATCGTCGGAACTTTGCGTACCCCCCATCAATTGTCTCATGCCGGGCTCTGTCACTTGTTTTCATTTGGCACAAGGCCATTGTTTTAGGTTTGTTTCATTAAAGCTGAAGTTATTCCAGCAAAGCAGTTAAAATATTCATTACTAGTCTTGTCACCTTTAAAATTCCCCTTTCCCTGTGTACTGTCAATAATTGTTCACTCCAGGCAGAGAACTTCAGAATGTCAATACTCCAGTCAAAGTCTCAAGTGAAAAAGGTGCTAACAAAAGTCAATCAAACTTGCAGAAATAGCTTGCATTGGAATGAATTTCCACTCAACTGCATTTTTAGCAGTCAAATTATTAACGCTTGCAGTTGGAGCAAGAGCATTAAATAGAACTCCACACAAAGAACAAATGTGAAAATTAAAAATATGTAGTTTACTAAACACATGAAATTGTAAATGCCACACTGAGCAGCGGGAGAGACAGGATTCCAGTTAGAACGTAGAGCCAAATGTTTTTAAAATAAATTATTAAGCCAACGGAGGAGTGGGAAGAAAAACCCTCAAAATCACTGAATGGGATTTGTATAGTTGACATTATTGGCAATCTAGTTGACAAAACTGGAAAAATTATAAATATGGCATTTACCATCAGATCTGTCTTGAAAAATCTGTATCCATCTACTAGGTGTCCTTATCTGTCTGATCCAACCATCTGATAACACTGAAGACCAAGGGAATTGCATGCCAGCCTAACTTTTGACAAAATAATAAGATGCAAAGTAGCAGAGTAGCAAATTAATAGTAAAAAAGGCGAGTGAAGGCAATGAGAAGGGAGGGCTGGCTATAGGCCCAGGAAGAGGGTATGTTTGTTTGAACTTTGGCAGAGTAACCAAAACAGGAGAGTAAACATTTTCTTCTGTTTCTCCTCTATCTTGCACTAAGCTATTTGGTCCCAACGGAGCTCCGAGTGACAAACTTGTAACGGCTGGCTGAAATTACGATGAGGAATTTCCGCAGTAGTACCCACAGTCCCTGAGCACAATCAGGCCCATTGTGTTACATGAACATGGGAAGAGACTGGTCCTGACCCGAAGAGCGAACGGTCTAAGGAGATGAGACAGAAAAGGGTGGGAGAAAGGCAGGATTATTAGCCCCAGCTGGGGAGCTGAGGCACAGAGTGATTAAGTGATCAGCCCAAGGTCACCCAGAGTCTGTGGCAGGGACAGGACTTGAATTTAGCTCTCCTGAGTCCCAGTCCTGTGCCATAGCTATCAGGCTCTTTCCTCTCTTGGCGTGCAGGTCACCTGAGGATTTTGTGAAGAAATGGACACTTCAGGCTCACTGCTGAAGACCCAGGGCACAGAGCCAGAGTGAATTTGAGGCCAGGGGATGTCCAGCTGTCCATGGCAAGGTGCGGCATAGAGGCTTGATTTTTGTTTTACCTTATACCCGTCTGAATCAGTGTGGATGTTAGTGGAGTGACACACGTGTGAAACGAAATGAATGTAGGCGAGATCCAAATCATCCATGTGACACACGGGAATGAGAGGTGACTCAGGAAGAGATATTTGGAGGCAGGAAGAAAAGACATGGCACCTAGAGAGCAGATCTGGATTTCCCAGTGGAGAGTAGGAGTGTGGCCTGGGATGGCGCCCTCCATCGCTTTACTTTGCATTACAGACCACCTCACTCAACACAGCCCCTCCCTCTCCTTCCTTTGCACCTCCAGCCCCCGACTCACACTTCCCAGCTACCCAATTAACATGTCCCCGTCCTGCCAGCCAGGGCTCTCCCATCTCAGCACTGCTCTGCTGCGCCTAATGCTGAGACCGGGGGACTCCAAGCATTGATAGCAGGCTAGAGGACACATGCAAGAAGGAGTTTTGTTACTGCGGTCCACTTCCTGGGGCCAGCTGGGTTCTAAAGGACATTTAAGTACGGAGGCACTGAATACATGTAGTGAACAAGGCTAGTCATTTCCTAATTGCTACTTCACATGGCTCTTCCCTTTACTCTAAGCATGGACTGAGACAGGGCATCTCAGACATTCCTCATTTTCAATCAGTTTTCAAGGTAAAGGGTTTTTTTTTTCCCAAAGAGGTAGAAAAGCAACAGTGTCCCTGTAGCTATTACCAGAACACGGAGTCATACAGGTCAGCCAGCAGGGACTTGTTTAAATAGTGTGAAATTGTTCTTTATGAGGCCACTCACCTTCTGGTCTCCAGGAATGGCCTTTTGCAGTGTCTAATGTTCTCTGTTATCCCAGAGGTTATTTGTTAGACTCTGTCAGTCCAGCTGGGGGGCAGTTGTCCTGCGCTCAGATTGCTAACAGTTACGGATGGAAAGATAAACTGGCCAGCACTGAGAGTGAAGGACTAGCAGATACAGCAACCACAGCTGGTTCATCTTTCGATGTCCTGCAAAGGATTGTAAGAGTGTTTCCCTTTTGAAACTGCAGTTTGGTTCCTGTGTCTAGTGCCAAGTGGCAGGGAAGGGTGAGC
This sequence comes from Chelonia mydas, assembly GCF_015237465.2. Taxonomy (NCBI): domain Eukaryota; kingdom Metazoa; phylum Chordata; order Testudines; family Cheloniidae; genus Chelonia; species Chelonia mydas. The sequence goes on from NC_051261.2 coordinate 2,198,074, forward strand.
TGAAGAACAAGACTTCATCACAGATGCATGGGGCATGAAGCCTCAACATGCAGAGATTCAGAGTACTGCTCCGGAGAGGGCCACAGGCACAGGGGGTGAGATCCTGGCAGCTCTGAACTCAATGGCAAAACTCCCTTTGATTTCAGTGGGTTCACAATTTCACCCAGAAGGTTCACCACAGGTTCAAAGGGCACGTGCAGGTTTGCGTTTGGCATTGATGGATGCAGGAGCATAGAATCATAGAAGATTAGGGTTGGAAGAGACCTCAGGAGGTCATCTAGTCCAACCCCCTACTCAAAGCAGGACCACACCAACTAAATCATCCCTGCTAGGGCTTTGTCAAGCTGGGCCTTAAAAACCTCTAAGGAAGGAGATTCTACCACCTCCCTAGGTAATCCATTCCAGTGCTTCACCACCCTCCTAGTGAAATAGTGTTTCCTAATATCCAATCTAGACCTCCCCCACTTCAACTTAAGACCATTGCTTCTTGTTCTGCATCTGTCACCACTGAGAACAGCTGAGCTCCATCCTCTTTGGAACCCCCCTTCAAGTAGTTGAAGGCTGCTATCAAATCCCACCTCACTCTTCTCTTCTGCAGACTAAATAATCCCAGTTCCCTCAGCCTCTCCTCATAAATCATGTGCCCTAGCCCCCTAATAATTTTTGTTGCCCTTTGCTAGATTCTTTCCAATTTGTCCACATCCTTCTTGTAGTGGGGGGCCCAAAACTGGACACAATACTCCAGATGTGGCTTCACCAGTGCTGAATAGAGGGGAATAATTACTTCCCTCAATCTGCTGGCAATGCTCCTTCTAATGCAGCCCAGTATGCTGTGAGCCTTCTTGGCAACAAGGGCACACTGCTGACACATATCCAACTTCTTGTCCACTGTAATCCCCAGGTCCTTTTCTGCAGAACTGCCGCTTAGCCAGTCGGTCCCCAGCCTGTAGCAGTGCCTGGGATTCTTCTGTCTTAAGTGCAGGACTCTGCACTTGTCCTTGTTGAATCTCATCAGATTTCTTTTGGCCCAATCCTCTAATTTGTCTAGGTCACTCTGGACCCTATCTCTACCCTCCAGCATATTTACCACTCCTCCCAGTTTAGTGTCATCTGCAAACTTGCTGAGGGTGCAATCCACACCATCCTCCAGATCATTAATAAAGATGTTGAACAAAACTGGACCCAGGACAGACCCTTAGGGCACTCTGCTTGATACCGGCTGCCAACTAGACATCGAGCTGTTGGTCACTACCCATTGAGCCTGACAATCTAGCCAGCTTTCTATCCACCTTATAGTGCATTCATCCAATCCATACTTCTTTAACTTGCTGGCAAGAATACTGTGGGAGACCGTAACAAAAGCTTTGCTAAAGTCAAGGTCTATCACGTCCACCACTTTCCCCATATCCACAGAGCCAGTTATCTCATCATAGAAGGCAATTAGGTTAGTCAGGCATGACTTGCCCTTGATGAATCCATGTTGACTGTTCCTGATCACCTTCCTCTCCTCCAAGTGATTCAAAATGGATTCCTTGAGGACCTGCTCCATGATTTTTCCAGGGACTGAGGTGAGGCTGACCAGTCTGTAGTTCCCTCGATTCTCCTTCTTCACTTTTTTAAAGATGGGCACTATATTTGCCTTTTTCTAATTATCCAGGACCTCCCCCGATCGCCATGAGTTTTCAAAGATAATGGCCAATGGCTCTGCAACCACATCACCCAACTCCCTCAGCACCCTCAGATGCAGCACATCCGGCCCCATGGACTTATGCATGTCCAGCTTTTCTAAATAGTCCTTAATCTGTTCTGTCACCACTCAAGGCTGCTCACCTCCTCCCCATACTGCCAAGGCAGCAGTCTGGAAGCTGACCTTGTCTGTGAACACCGAGGCAAAAAAAGCATTGAGTACTTCAGCTTTTTCCACATCATCTGTCACTAGGTTGCCTCCTGCATTCTGTAAGGGTCCCACACTTCCCCTGACCTTCTTCTTGTTGCTAATGTATCTGTAGAAACCCTTCACATCCCTTGCTAGCTGAAACTCCAGTTGTGCTTTGGCCTTCCTGATTACATCCCTGAATGCTTGAGGAATATTTTTACACTCCTCCCTAGTCATCTGTCCAAGTTTCCACTTCTTGTAAGCTTCCTTTTTGTGTTTAAGCCCACCGAAGATTTCTCTGTTAAGCCAAGCTGGTCGCCTGCCATATTTCTATTCTTTCCGAACATCGGGATGGTTTGTTTCTGCGCCCTCAATAAGGCTTCTTTAAAATAGAGCCAGCTCTCCTGGACTCCTTTCCCCCTCCCAGGGGATCCTGCCCATTAGTTCCCTGAGAGCATCAAAGTCTGCTTTTCTGAAGCCCAGGGTCCATATTCTGCTCCTCTCCTTTCTTCCTTGTGTCAGGATCCTGAACTCGACCATCTCATGGTCACTGCTTCCCAGATCGCCACCCACTTCTACATCCCCTACCAATTCTTCCCGGCTTGTGAGCAGCAGGTCAAGAGAAGCACAGCCCCTAGTCGGTTCCTCCAGCGCTTGCACCAGGAAGTTGTTCCCAACACTCTCCAAAAATGCCCTGGATTGTCTGTGCACTGCTGGATCAGGCACATATTGCTTCCACTATCCCTAGTGCCGTCCCTGCCGTGACAGTGACCGGGCTGAGGGGAATACCCTGGCTGGCGGTCTGGAGATGGGAGGATCCCGTGCTGCTCACACCCAGTGCAGTACTAGTTTGATACTAATGGAATGTCACCCCACCTCTGCAAAGCATTGGGAGATGAGGGCGCCCAGCACCCCACAGACCAGGGCATGAGCCCTATGGGCTCTTCCTATCTCTAATGGTCATGATCCTATGGAAACTCAGGTTTCTTTCAGCCTTTATTATTATAGCCCAAGTGGTTAAATTGATGGAAAGGTCCTGAATTTAAACCCTGAAGAGTGAATAACAGCCAGGTTAGACATTGAAGTAAATATAATGTTTGTACACCCTGAACATCCTAACAGAGGGGAGCGCCTGTTTTATCCATTCTGGCTGCAGCCCAATCTGATTTCCCTGCCCCGCACTCAGTGATATAATGGCACTGCAGTTGGAGCCTATCTTTGCAGAACAGACTGCAGTTTTCACTCTTCTTCGTATTTATTTCCTCTGGAGCCCTGACAAGTCTGGCACTCTTCTGTGCCCTTTAAAGCACTTAGCTTCCCTCCCTGGCCCCTCATTTGATTCCTTTCTGATGAAACTGTCCTGAGGAAAAGGAAGCCCTCAAAGAGCCAGGGAGAGTTGGCCTCAGGAATCTCTCTCTCTCACACACACACACCGGGCACAATATTTCATAAGTCCTAAAGCAGCACCACAGACGCCCATGGCTTGTCAGCCCAGTCTGAGTACGAATGGCACCACACTGGATGGTAAGTGTGAGCTGAAGGGTTAAAAATAATTAGACTTACTGCTACAGAGCCAGCGAGTCAGGACAGTTTAACTAAGGGCCTGGCTACACTTGCAGATGCAGAGTGCTTTGAGTTAAATGCGCCTTCGTAGAGCACAGTAGGGAAAGCGCGGCAGTCTGTCCACACTGAGAGCTGCAAGCGCACTGGCGTGGCCACATTTGCGGCACTTGGAGCGGCATTGGGAGCAGTGCATTACGGGCAGCTATCCCACAGAGCACCTCTTCCCAGGCTGGCGCTGTGGCTTGTGGGAAAGGGGTGGGAGGGGCGGGGCATTCTGGGTCCTGTTCCAACGCCCCGTGAGACATCGGTTCGCATCCCAGCAATCCCTTTGCTTACGTCCACATTTGGCTCCATCTTTCAATGTTTTTTGTACTGCGCGCTCTGCGGGAATGAATCCCTAAGTGCTGAGGAGTCTGCTGATGAGTCTCGCCAGCACGTCACGTTTGGCAGTTGAGTTATTCCTTATGATCCAAAGTGATAGCGAGGGCTCCGACGATATCGACTTGAGAAATGCATATGACATGAGTTTGCTTGTGGCATTCACGGACCTGCTCACCACCGTGGAACGCCGCTTCTGGACTCGGGAAACAAGCCCTGAGTGGTGGGATCACATCGTCAGGCAAGTCTGGGATGACGGACAGTGGCCGCAGAACTCTCGGGTGAGAAAAGCCACTGTCATGGGACTGTGTGCTGAGCTCGCCCCAGCCCTGCGGCGCAAGGACACGAGATTGAGAGCTGCCCTGACGGTGGAGAAGCGGGTGGCTATTGGAATCTGGAAGCTGGCAACTCCAGACAGCTACCGATCGGTCGCTAACCAGTCTGGAGCGGGGAAGTCGACCGTTGGAATCGTGTTGATGCAAGTTTGCAGGGCCATTAATCGCATCCCGCTCAGAAGAACCGAGACTCCAGGTAACGTGCATGACATTGTGGATGGCTTTGCACAAATGGGTTTCCCTAGCTGTGGAGGGGCGATAGATGGCACACATATTCCAATTCTAGCCTCCGAGTACGTTAATCAGATGGGGTATTTCTCTATGGGTCTCCAGGCGCTTGTGGATCACCGTGGGCATTTCATTGACATTAACGTAGGCTGGCCCGGAAAGGTGCATGACGCACGCATCTTTTGGGACACTGGTCTGTTCAGGAAGCTGCAAGCCGGGACTTTTTTCCCAGACCAGAAGATCACTGTAGGGGAAGTCGAAATGCCCATTGTGATCCTTGGAGACCCCGCTTACCCGTTAATGCCGTGGCTCATGAAATCCTACACAGGGAGCCTTGACAGCAGCAAGGAGCAGTTCAACAACAGGCTGAGCTGGTGCAGAATGACTGTGGAGTGTGCTTTTGGCTGTTTAAAGGGCTTTTTTCTCTCTCACCGAAGTAGCAAGTCACAGAGTAGGTAACAGTATAATTTGAGGTTTCAGAGTAACAGCCGTGTTAGTCTGTATTCGTAAAAAGAAAAGGAGTACTTGTGGCACCTTAGAGACTAACCAGTTTATTTGAGCATGAGCTTTCGTGAGCTACAGCTCACTTCATCGGATCCGATGAAGTGAGCTGTAGCTCACGAAAGCTCATGCTCAAATAAACTGGTCAGTATAATTTGAAGTGCTCAGAGACTCTGCAGGAGTAAGTCAGTACATGATGAGCTACCCAATATTGTTAGCATCACTTGTCTTCCCCTTTACTTACTTCTCAAGAGCTGAGTTTAGGATTCTGCAATCCCTTTGCAGCCCCTGATAACTTCCCCAGCAGCTTGAGGCAGCTGGCTCGGCTTTCGGAATCTGAGATGGAGGAATGGAGGCCCAAATCCTCAAAAATATTTAGGAACTGACTCCCACTGAAATCAAAAATGGAAGTCAGACCCCAAGTCCCTTCTGCTTGGGAAGGTGGTGTTCTGCACTGCAAGGATCCAGCAGGCTGGAGTCACCACCAGCCCTGTTTGCTGTTATGTTAGAGTTGGGTAAACAGGCATTTAAAATAATCAAAGCATTAAAATACATGCTCTCCCCTGCCTTAATAAGAACAACAGATGAGCCTCCCCATCAAGATGATGCCTTAACACACAACACAATGATTATCCACTCTTATTACCATGGCAGCCCACATTCCTCCCCAGTGGAAACTCGTTAGTTTGATTAGTGAACCAGCCAGTGGAATCTGGCATGGGATGACAAATTGAAGAGAAGCCAAAGCAAGGGTTCAGGCAAAGCCTGCATCACATCAGGCCTGCATGGGATTCCGTTGTTTTTAAGAACAAGCAAAGTTATTTCTGGCTGGGAGATTTTTTTCCCTGTTTCATTTTCCTAAATATTTAGCAGTGGGGCATTAGACAGTTGAAAACTCTCCCAGGACTCCTCTGCCAAAGAGACCACTGGCCAGGAGAGCTACCGAGGTCTATTTAAAACATGCTCAGGCATTTTTAAGGCTTATGACCTACTTCCTCTCTAGAATAGTTTAAAAAGGCAGCCATGTGACCATCCACCTTCCTATCACCTCCTGGAGTGCTCTCTGACACAGACACAGCCTGTCATGCACAAGGATGATGCAGAATACTTCGAGAGTCTGAGTCTTCAGCCTACATTTGCTTCCAGGGTTAAAAAGCAGGACAGAGGAGAATCCACCTCCCACTCCTGTAGTTATGTTGGCTCTGTAGGGCTAAGCATGGTCACTTCTCAGAGCAGCCCTGTGTGTTAAAGGGAACCATACACCACGGGGATGTTCTGGCAGGAATAAACTTCCTTCAGCATCCCATGTAATCAGAAGTGAAAGACTTCCTGAGCTCCCCTTTGAAAGAAGAAAAGGAGGACTTGTGGCACCTTAGAGACTAACAAATTTATTTGAGCATAAGCTTTCATGAGCTACAGCTCACTTCATTGGAAGCATGCAGTGGAAAATACAGTGGGGAGATTTTATATACACAGAGAACATGAAACAATGGGTGTTACCATACACACTGTAACGAGAGCGATCAGGTAAGGTGAGCTATGCTCAGATAAATTTGTTAGTCTCTAAGGTGCCACAAAGTACTCCTTTTCTTTTTGCGGCTGCAGACTAACACGGCTGCTACTCTGAAACCTTTGTAAGAAGTGGTAGGTAATGGGCTTCAGCATGTACTTTGACCTATGCTGTTTGCTATGAGTGTGAGATCAGCTATTCATCTTCTGAGGTGCTGGGAATAAAAATGGTTATTTACTGAGTGAGACAGTATTTAATGAAAGGTCTTGGGGCTCTTGGTTGCAACTTCTATTTCAGCTCCTTCTCCCAGCTTAGACTTTCTGACACTCACAGCAGATGGCTCTACGCTTGCCGACCCTAAATGTTACCTGATCTGCAAGAGGATTCAAAGGCTGATTGATACCTGCTTTCTGATCACACCTAGGAATTCAGCAAGTTCCATGTTATAACATCAGGGTCCAGGCATCCCAAGGAGAGAACAGAAGGTTTAAACCCCCAAAATGAGCAGTTGAACTGATTGCAAACTGTATTATTGTGCTATGGAAGTGTATCACGTGAGGTCTTTTATGAAAGCTTGTAACATTCTGAACATGATAGTCATTATGAAATATAAGAAAAGGAGTACTTGTGGCACCTTAGAGACTAACCAATTTATTTGAGCATAAGCTTTCATGAGCAACAGCTCACTTCATCGGATGCATACTGTGGAAAATACAGAAGATGTTTTTATACACACAAACCATGAAAAAAATGGGTGTTTATCACTACAAAAGGTTTTCTCTCCCCCCACCCTACTCTCCTGCTGGTACCACGAAAAGCTTATGCTCAAATAAATTGGTTAGTCTCTAAGGTGCCACAAGTACTCCTTTTCTTTTTTTGCGAATACAGACTAACACGGCTGTTACTCTGAAACCTGTCATTATGAAATATGTATACAGACAATGATTATGTATCTGTGTATTTGTGTGTATAGAAAACTGTGTTTATAATCTGTACTATGATTTCAACACCACCCCCCAACAGGTGGTGAAGCAATCAAGCAGGGAGGGGTACCTCCTAAGCCAGGTGTTTACATAAAGCCAGCTTCAAGTACCCCTCCATTGTCCAACCCAGGAAAAGACAATGGTGGACCATTAAAGTTAATGGAAAGCCATTGAGACAAGTGGGAATTTCCCACTTTGAAGATCTATAATGTCTGAAGAAAAAACCTGCCAACCCTTTTAAAATGGAAGAGGTTCCACGTGAAATGAAATCCATCCATCCAGAAACTGAGAGACAGCTTCCTGCCAGAGGCTGTCTGAGAACGCTGGATCCCCCCCCTTCCCCCCACCCGTAGCGAAGGGGTATGCTGGGAAACTGTTCACAGGCAATAGGAAACTAGTGTTAGAAATGAAAATGTTATCTAATACGGAAGTGTAGCCCCTGAGGGTGCGGCTTTATGTTATTTTTTTGTGCACTTTGTCTAGGTTTGCTTTCCCTGGCTATTCCACCTTGGAATCCCTGGTTTTCTACGAAATAACCTGTCTGTTGATATTTATCCCCAGCTAGTGCCTGGTCTGCAGATTGTGTGGGTGCCAGAGTGAACTGATAACTGGGGGGCTGGTTTTGTGTTTTTGAGGGTGAGGAACCAGAGGGGAATGGTCCCAGTGTCTGGTACTTCAGAACTTGGGGAAGACGGATTTGGGGAGCCTTGGGACTGGAAGGGCTGTTGGTGTCACCCTGCCAGGAGTAACTAGGCTGCTGGCAGCCAGGGTGAGACCTTAGGCTTGTAGGTGGGGCCCTGCTTTCAGGGATCTCAGCCATAGCGCCACGGCACCAAGGCACCTCGAAGATACAGGGCAAGTGGTGACAGAGCCCCGAACTGGTCTGGGTGCCCCCCCATGTATGTGTTTCGCTGTGGATGTGAGCATGCAAATGTGGGTGCATGTTTGCATGGAGATGCGGTGTGTGTGTGTGAATGAGGGCAGCCAGGCAAAAGTGTGTTTGTGTAGGTCTAGGGCAGCGGGTGTTTATGAGTGGAACATGAGATAAACTGGTGTCAGTAGGTTCAGGAATGCAGCCGATGAAGTGAGCTGTAGCTCACGAAAGCTTATGCTCAAATAAATTTGTTAGTCTCTAAGGTGCCACAAATCCTCCTGTTCTTTCTGCGAATAGAGACTAACCCGGCTGCTTCTCTGAAACCTGTCAGTAGGTTCAGGCTATCACTAGTCTTTGCAGAGCAGTGGCCTAAGACTTTCTTGTTAAATGTGGCTATAACAGAAAGTTGATGTTTCACTTTCAGCTCAACTAATGAATCCAATGTTCCTTTCAAAGAAAATATCACAGTGTTTAATTATTTTTTAGCTAACCATTTGCAAATATCATCAATTACCTATACATGACACCGCTGTCTTATGCAAGACACTAGAATCATATTCCATGTCACACTCTGATAGGAGCATAGTAAAACGGCATGATTCAAATTGCATATCAGTCACAAAAATTGAGAAGTAATTTGTCAAAGTCACAGCTGTGCTCAATAACCATTTGGAGATGACTAAGTAATTAATCAATAATGCATTCTCACCTTTTCATTTCCCCAGATTCCAGCAACTCGCAGGCTGGGGCGCCTTAGAATAACAGAATGAGATGTTTGGTGTCTGCAGAGATGGCAGCTGATGCCTCCAGACGGGATTTATACAGCTTGGTTTGCCCACAGGGCTGGAACCCTCCTGTTGGGAGGGACATATGATCAGCAATTTCTTCTCCATTCAGACTTCATGCACCTCACCCACAGCTGAAGCTTTCAGGGGTCTCCTTCCTGCCTGTCTAGAACATTTCCAAAGGGCCCCTCACCCAGGTACTGATGAAGGGGAAGCAGCCTTTGATTTTTAGTCAGTCAGGTCTATCCACAAATTACAAACCCACTGGCATTTTTAACAGATTCCTTTTAGTCAGCACAAGGGTGAAGTTCAGCCCTGTGCAGAGGGCCAGCCTACGAACACCCTCAAACAATGGGTTTAGTAGCTGGTTTCACCCTTACAGGGTAAGCTAAACTGTGCCCGCAAACAGGAGCATGAGCCCATCAATCAACTGTCTTCTGTCTTTAACCTTGCTGGAGTTCAGATTTCTGGAGGGTGGCAGGTGAGTGTGCCCGGGGTGGGGGCCTGACACGTCTCTGATGTGTTCAGAAACCTGCAGGAATTGGATACTTTCACCAGTGGCAAGATTTTTTCCGCCCAGCTCCTTGACTTACACTAGGCAAAACGCAGGTGGCTACAATCACACTAGGGCCAGTGGCAAAAGTACCGCGAGCGAGGCACTGTCCTCCAGTGAATAGAGCACTGGGCCATGACTCGATGCCTGGGTTCAGTCCTGACCTGCTGAGAGGCCTTGGGCAAGTCTCTCTGCCTCTTCTCCTCCCAGCCCTTCCCTATTCAGAGTGTGAGTTCTGCAGATCCTGTCCCTTACTGTGCGTTTGCACAGCTTCTGGCACAACCGAGTCCCCCATCTCCACTGGGACCATTAGATGCTACTCCAGTACAAATCATCACCACATGGGAGTATTTTGAAGTCTGGCTCAGGCTGGATGGCATAAAATAAACCATGGGCGTGGCAGAGGATTGCACCCAAGCAGATGTGCCTGCACTGGGCTGGTAGGGAACAGAAAACATTGTTGGTTGCTTGTTCTCCTCTGCAGCAGGTATCTGGCTAAGTGACGGCAGACTACTCCAGATGAAGCAGGCCTCCAACAAGCTAGACAAAGGCTCAGCCAGTACCTTAAATAACTCTTTATACGGGAGACTGTTAATTTAGTCTAAATTCTTCATTTTTTTTATGTCCCCTAAATCACACACTCTGTAATTCAATCTCAGCATAGCCCACTAGTGTAATAAAATGATTTCCCTTTGAGACTAAGCAGTTCCAGCTCAAATGCCCTAAAAGTGATAATTTGATTAATAAAATGGTAAAATTTGCAGTACTGAAGGGTGTTTCAACTCAAAATCAATCACACTATATCTATTACTCAGAGCTGGGTTCACTGAATGCATTGTTGAACTCATTGAAAACTGTGTTAGTAAAATTAAATAATTAGTAAGATTAATGCTGTTCCAGAGCTATAATCTGGGAGGGAAACCAGATTGATTAGAGTTAATTATCTTCTGCCCGCTTAAATAATTTGTGCACTGTTTTCCCCATGAAAACATGCAAAACAGGATCTCTCCCTCCTCTGTTTATAAGAGGGAGCGAAGATGGTCTTGTGGTGGACTGGAGAGGGACTCCAGAGAGCTGGAGTTTTTCTGTGTGAGCTAGGGCTAGTCACTTAATTTATCCGTGCCTCGGTTTCCCCATCTCAAAATCAGGGGTAATGATACTTCCCCACCTCACAGGAGTGTTACATGAATAAATAAACTGCTCAGATACTAGAGTAATAGGGCCCCGGAGGTATCTAGGATAGATCAATTTGAAATGCTACATTAGAATTTCTGAGTATGCTCCCTCTTCTTCTCTTAAACGTATGTGTGTTACAAATATTACAGCAGTATGTTTTTTAACAGCGTTTTAATGATCCTGGGATCATCTGGGACAAACCTAGGCCATATGATGCAAAATACAATGTTCCAGCTAGTTCTCCTCTCTCCTCCAATCTCTAATACACCCTCATGGTTCTATCCATTTTTTCTTCTCTCGTTTGCACCAATCACTGTTCTGTTCAGTGTCTCATTGTTCTCTACAGTAATTGGAGGGGTGGTGGTGGCAGGGGGAGGAGATATTGCAGATACCAGAGTAGTACAAGGACCTCTTCCAAAATATTAAAACCTTTCTGAACAAAATTCAGAAAGACTGAAAAAGGGGGAGGTTTAGGGAAACCAATGAAGCTACAGGAGCTGCCCCCGAAAACACAACAGAGTAAAGGTCCTGGAAGGCTAATACAGGGATCAGAAACTTTGGGGTAAGCTATAATAGCCACCTTTTCATCCTGAGACCACTTTCCTGCACCCAGACACTCCACCCCATTCCCTTTCAGCGCTGCCCTGTGGACTGGCTGGTAGGAGGTACTGGAGAACACAGTACCAGCATAGAGAAATGGTGGTTGTGCGTTTGCTCCTGAACTCAAGTTCTGCACCTTCTGTGGAGCCTTGGCTGTACTGTGCGAATGAATAAATAAGCAAACACTAGTCACACTGCCTGTTATTTTTCAGCTATGTACAGAAGTCAGAGAGCAAATTCCACCAGTGACTCATGAAGGAGAAACTACAGATTTATGCAAAAACATGTAGCCATCTGGGCCAGGTGTAGGGAAGCACTTAGTCAGGATACTGTCCCGCAAGGAGCTCATCCGTGCATTCAGCCCTCAATCATTCAGAGCAGCCTCCCAGGCTGAGCCCTGTAATGGCTCTGGGCTGGTTCAATGAAGATTCATGCCTCATGCAAGGCCCCTCGGATGCTGCCTGTTTCAGCTCCTTCAGCCTCTTCAGGAACTGAGCAGTCTTGTATGACTAGCCTGTTCTGGATCAGAGCACACAGGGGGCCGTGTGGGGAAAGCAGGCTGGCCCATGGCAAGTGAGTGGAATAGCTGAAGGAACACTGGGTGTAAAAAACAGCAACAGTCCACCCCGCTCTCTTCCACGTAAACAGCACACAAATCTAGGGGAGGCAAGCCCGGGCTCTTGTTGGCTGATGTTAATGAGGCTCTGTAACTGCTTTTCTTTCTTGGGAGCTGGGTTTGCAGTTTGCCGGGGGATGGAGGTAAAGATCTGCGCCTGTTCTTGGACAATATTGACTGGGCATCTTTAGTCATTGAATTGCTACTTTATGTCCAGAAGATTCTCTGCTCAGCACCCCGCAGCTCAGGGTGAGATGCACCTTGCCCTCTAAGAGACATGGGCAAGTTAAATTACTTTTGTGGCCACAGGGATCATGGAAGTTAGAGGTGGGAAAGCTCAGCTAGAGCTCAGCTAAGCTCAGTTAGAGGTGGGAAATGGAGGATTGTTCCCTGGGGTATTTGCAAGGCACAGGTGATGGGTCTCCTGTGGGAAGGCTTCCCTGCAACTCCCCATTGATTTGTTTGTTCAGTAGAACCCAGCCCTAGATCATCCTGGAGAAAGGATGAAGACATCCCAACTTTATAGGAAACACTATTTGTAACAAGTTTCAGAGTAGCAGCCGTGTTAGTTTGTATCCGCAAAAAGAAAAGGAGGACTTGTGGCACCTTAGAGACTAACACATTTATTTGAGCATAAGCTTTCGTGATGCATCCGATGAAGTGAGCTGTAGCTCACGAAAGCTTATGCTCAAATAAATGTGTTAGTCTCTAAGGTGCCACAAGTACTCCTTTTCTTCATTTGTAACAAGTGTGTGTTGTACCATGAATGAGGAGAGGCTAAAATGAACCTCCAAAGCTGACCATCTCTCCTGCCCTTCGAGGTCAGCCTGGAAGGGAGAATGAACCTGTGACCAACTCTAAAACGGCACTGTGACCACTGAGACCTGTGAGTGCTAACATGCAAACATTCCAGGATTTACAGTCACCTCGTGCTCCGCACTCCTATGGTGGTGTACTTCCCTGTTGCGTATCCCCTTAATCCTAGATTGTAAGATCTCTGGGGCAGGGACTGTCTGTACAGAGATAAGCTGAGGTCCCTTGGTGCTACGGCAACAGGAATTATAACTCTGAATAAGAACGGCAGGAACCTGTGGTTCAGATTCTTCCTCCTTTGGCTGCATATGAACCAAAAACAAACAAACAAAAAGTCAAGAAAAATATTCCACTTTCGGGAAGCTTCTGGAGGAGAGAGATGCCAAGGCAGAGCAAGCGGGGTTGAGGGGAGAGATTCAGTCCCTCACTGCTCTCAGACATAAATCAGCTTTGTGGTTCAGGAGTTACTGCCGGCATGCAGCTCCTTATAACAATATTTATACTCACTGGAGAGCAAAACACGACTCCTTTGACTTTCAGCTTCAAAGGAAAGACTGAAAGGTTTAGGGCTGCATTAACCTCTACAATGCTAACTACTTCAACCTCACACAACCTGGTTCAGGTTTATGCTCTTGGTTGCACTTCATTTCCTTTTTACTCCTTAAATTGGCCTTTGTCTGCATCTCCTCTGACTGAGCTTTAATGCAGTGTCTTTCCAGCCAACAGGATGCCCTGTTCACCCCAGATTTTCCCTACGCTTGCACCAGGGAATCATCTCATAAGGCAGCCAGTGACATTTTTAATCTGTATTTTAGCAAATATTTTTCATTTACTTGTAATTTGCTGGCTAGTGCAGAATATTTTGATACGTGCAACTAGTTTCTAATAGTGATAGCAGAAGACTTCAGTTACCAGATTTACTCTGAGATTGGGATAGAGATTGATTGGGCTGGGAATTTTACATCTGTTTGTTTTGTAAAATGACCGGTGTGTTAAAATTTTTAATCAGAATTTTCCCGCCCAGGATCCACTCCAGGTGGGGAAACTTGTACTCTTCACAGTTAGTACTACAGCATTCCAAGGATTTGATAGTTAGTTTTCCACCGGAGCATTATTCATTATTGTTAATATTATTATTTTTATTGTCCATTTGTATTACAGTAGTGTGTAGAGAGTATATTTGAGTGCAGGGCGTCTTTAATGGTTCCATGCCAAAAAAGGTCCAGGCATTAAAACTACTGATGTATCAACATTTCTCATATGCCCATGAATAAACCCTCCACCAGGTCTTGAGGAGCAGTACATAAAACAAAAGAGAAGCTTCCTCTTTTCTCTCTCCCTCTCTCTCTCTCCCCCTCCCCCGCCCCGGCCTCAAATAATCACAGCTTTGCCCTGGAAGCTGCTTAGAACTAAGCCTCTCACAAACACAGCAAAGTCCCATCCGGACGCTGATTTAAAATAAGTCACAAGCAGCAGTGTGTTCCCAAAGGGAAATGAGCTGCTACAAGAAGTGTGGAAGGACCTAAGAAGCTGTCTGTCTGCTCCCCTTGCAGAGTGAAGAAGGAGAAGTGAGAAGCATGGCAGTGTCCCTCACTGTCTGATAGGAACACGGAAGACAACGGAAAAGATTCTCCCCCCTACATTCTCCATCACACGCCGAATGGCAGCCCGGCCTGCAGAGGCTAGTTTGGGGGGCAGCGAATGAGTTTGGGGGATGCAGAGAAGGCTCATGGGGCACGTTAGGAACTTCAGACCACACGACAGAAATGGATGAATGGGCAGAAGTTGCTGCTCTTCATTCTCCAATTGGGAATCTGCTCTAAACAGGCCAGCGGCAGGGAAACCCTCTCATTTAGTGCTTTTAAACAAAGCGGCAGCATGAAACAGCTTGACTGGCAACTGGGTGACAGAAAAGCAGGGGCAAGGGCAGCCGGGTTTGTAGGCCCAGCTCTGTTGGGCTCCCTGACCCAGATGCTATTTGAAGCCACAAGTGCCGCTCATGGTCTCAGACAGGGAGCGTGTAACAATGTGTTCTGTGAGCCCAGGTTCAGCCTTGGGGTAGGCAGTGTAAAAACATCCCTAGGTAACCTAACCCCATTGATTTCAGCAGGAGCCATGCAGGTGACCCAATTCTGGGAACAGCAAAGGAACGGGGTAAATCAGGACAGGCTGCTTAATCCAACTCTCCTCCTAGCGTTTCCCTTCCGCCTCCCCACTGCGTCAGCTACATTTACCCACCGAATACCAGAACGGGTGCAATCACTCTGCTCTGTCGCTTCCTTCCCCTTCTCAACCAGCTTTTATGCACCTGCGTTTGTCTCTGCTGAATTTAGCCAGTGCAATTCCACTGCTCCCACTTATTCCAGCTTGTTACTTGGCCCTGAAGATCTGTGCAATAACTTATGCATGATCCAGATATGCCATAGCTCCATAATGGAAATGTCATTATTATAAATGAATCATAGAATCATAGAATATCAGGGTTGGAAGGGACCTCAGGAGGTCATCTAGTCCAACCCCCTGCTCAAAGCAGGACCAATCCCCAATCAAATCATCCCAGCCAAGGCTTTGTCAAGCCTGACCTTAAAAACTGGATTGCCAGTGCCTTCATATTCTATCGTTGGTCTTTGCAGAGATTTTTAAACACTCGGATTTTGTCCCACTGTCATGGAACAGTCCTACTGAGCCATCGTCAACTTCTCAGACTCCCAACTCCTGCTAAGAGTTCAGAACTCCTGGAATCATTTTTAGAACTGAGCATCCACAGTATTTATTATTGTTATTAATGCAACATGAGTTCATCCCCTTTAGTAACAAGAGGACATGATTCCCAGTGCATTTAAATAATTGATTGACTTAGAGGTTACACACTAATACAAATGCATCAACAAGAATTTAATTGGATCGCTACTGGATCCCAGCACCATGCAATGTCTCTTGTTACCTGTAAATCAATTTTACATCTTTCTCTCTCTCTGCAGTGAAGTGTCTATCCTAGTGGCTCAGCAGGAAGCCAGAGATTACCAAAACTGGCTCTTTCACTGCTACATCATGTTCCCTTTTCCTCTGAGATCATGAGATACGAGAAGCACAAGCCAAGGTGGGTTTCAGCCTCAGTGCCCTGGAAGCTAGGGCTACTTTGCAGGTGGACTGAAAAGTATTTAAACAAACAAATGGGCTAAAATTTTTCCCCTGTTTAAAATCCCATATTGAGACTTAAATCTTAGTCCTATTGAAGGCTCTGGAAGTGTTGCCATTCTTCTGTGAGATGGAGAGTTGGCCTTAGCACAAGCCACTGAACAAATAAGTAAATCTGAAAACTTCAATTATTTCCTCTCTACTCACCTGCCAAGTGGTGAGTGGAGGATTCCGTGTTCCCCTGTAATCTTTGACCTCCGTCCTCATTAACAGCTGATCTGGGAACTGCTGCACAAGATGGTCCTCAGGGAAACGCAGCGGTCTGATCGCAGGGCTTAGCAAGTATTGAACACGCTCAGCTTGACCACAGTGGGGCCAATTCAATGCTGGGCTCTGCCCCTGTTGCCCCAGTGTCCTTAGGACAGTTCTGAGAGTGGCAGTGGTTTAATTTTTAAGGGCTGCCCTGATGGCTTGGCACAGTCCTATGCTCTGTTTTATAGCCAGCTGTTCCTCTGGGTTTCCCAAAGCTTTGGCTTCCATGGGTCTCTATTTCTGCTAGTCGCCTTTTGCACCTGCCTTCCTTTGCCCCGGTTTTCTAATATCAAAGTGGTTATTTATATTACAGCAGCATCTGGTGGCCCCATTGTGCTGGGCTCTGAACACACGGTGAGAGACAAACTCTGCTCCACAGAGCTTACAATCTAGATGGACAAGGAAGACCCACGTGGAAAGAGCATCAGGTGAAAGGACTTTCCCAAGGTTTCCCAGCAGGTCAGTGGCAGAGCTGGTAGTTTAAACCCAATCTCCTAAATTCCAGTGCAGAGCCCTCGCCACTGGGCCGTGCAGTCATGAAGATTCTTCCCCAGTATTTCTAACCTTTACCATCCACCTCCCCATAGGGCTTCAAGGTCTCCTTGCCTTAACAAGGGATACAGAGGTGTGCAGAGAGGCTGGCTGGGCCCTGGCCCTTGTAACAGGAGAGTGCTATCCTCCCCATCACCTGCAGAGTCAAATCTCATCTGTGATTTCAGCCACTGGAGTCCTGGGGACCCACTGAATGCCCCAGGCCAAGGTGTTCTCCAGCCTTTCCAGCCGGAGAGGCTGTCTCATGGACCCACCTGGCCAGCACCTACTACTTGGTTCACACTGTTTTGCTCCACAGGCCACGGCGTTGAGAGCCACTGCTCTAGAACATGTGTCCCATATTATGTCTAGTCTGGTTTTGATTGGACCATTCGGGATCCCCTTTAATCTCTCCAGTCTAGAAGCTCGGAGGTGCACCCCCATCCCTAGCTGAATCAAGTGGTCAGATCTTGTAGGGAGGGAGAGTGGGGACTTAAATATGTATTTAATGTATTGCAGAATAGGGATGGACTAGATCCAAATTTAAGGGTTGCGATGATCCTAGCAAAGTGGGAAGAGATGTCAGAGGAGACAGCAGGTAGAAATAGGCTTGATTCTAAAAGTCTGATATTTTGTTTGCTCAAGTTTAGAATAAATATTTAAGAAAAAACCTTAAACCAAATAGTGTGTGTGTAGCACTTGGCACTTGCTGCCTACCAGCTGTGCCCCTAATTTGAGCTATTATTTATGTGTCCCCTCATCAGCATGGAGACAAAGTCGTCAGCAGTTTCATCTGGAGCTTGTCGTGGGATTATTGTGCAATTGTTTATAAATGAGAATGGCTCCCGTCTCCAGTGCCTTATACAGCCACATGTCCTTTCCTTTCCTCTTGCAGCAGAGTGGGGGCCTGCAACTTTGTCAAAGGGGATCAATGGCAAGGAGGCGGTCGAACACACCCCAGCTTTGGGGGTTCAGTGTAGCCGAAGGAACAAACCGCATCACTGGTTTAGCAGAGCAAAGGTGGCATCATCGGGGACTGAAGTCCGCCATGCACCCATAGAAAGAACCCATGCAAGCTTCCTCCCGCCTTGCATCTGTTTCCACCTCGCTCCACAGGCGGTGAGGGACCCAGGAGCGCAGTCCCTGGCCTGGTCATTCCTTGGTGCTCCCAGCAAACAGGCCAGCACAGACAAATGAGTGCGGGCAGGGGGCGGGGGTGAGTGGTGAGCTGCTGGGCTCATTTCTCCAACGCTACTGAAGAGCCCTCAAAGGGTGACCCCTAAGTCACTACCACACTGGGCTGGATTTGCACTGATGTGCTAGAGGTAAAAGGCTTTCTATACTTACCCACCCTGCTTCCTCCCTGTTCCTTGGCAGTCGGCGGTCACCATACATTGCCATAGCAGCAACCTACAAGTACCAGAAATGTATCCCCTAGGAAACAAAGGTGTTGGAGGCACTGGTGTGACAGGTATGAACATGGACACTTCACAGGTATTATATTGAGACATGCCAGAGACTATGGGCACACGGGATGTTCACAGACCATTGTACCCATCAGCAGTGTAAGTATATTATGTTCCTGGCTCACAGTGGAATCTGAAATCGCAGGAGAGGAGTAATGAATGCAAATGCCCAATGCTGGTTATGCAGATACTCGGTCCTTTGAAGCTTTGCCCCTGTGGGGGAATTAGGATGAACTGGTTTTACCTGGTTCAGGAGACCTGGAAGACAAAGGCCCCCAACAGTATTAAAGAGCCAGCCTGATCTGACATAGGAGAGACTCATTCTGGAATAGAGAAGGGACAAACTTGTGTCTCAAGCTCCCAGGAGCCCCTGTGCAGATGATGAGTGACACCTGATAAACTGAGCATGTGGGCAGATTGTCTATTGTTTTCTCTGCAGTGGCTTTGTCCTCAATAAACATGCCATGCTTCCTGGAAGTTGGCTGGTCACTGGTTAATTCTGTCATTGTCCCTGGGAGAAAGCAGAACTGCAGGTGCTGAACTAAAGTCAGACCTGCTGGGATTAGCACAGTGAATTGCCAGGGGAGCCCTGGAGCCCTAAATACTCTGGTCTGGAGAGTGAGGAACCTGGGTCCCACCCTGAGTACTGTGCTGTCTGGAGGTTTGAGACCTAAGGGAATACCCAGGACGGGGCAGTTACCCCTAGAACTGTGACAATTGGTTGGGGGAGCAGAGCCCAGGGATACCAGCTCTGCCATGGGGAGGCATGGAAGGGACTGAGAAGCACAGTGACATTGCGGCACCGAGGGAATAAGGGCTGGGGCACCGTGTGGAGTGAAGAGTCAGAACAGTGCAACATTTCCAGGCCATGCACACTCCGGGATGCGGGAACCATTTTTATAGTGGGATTGCTGCTGATGGAAACCATGTATTTGGTGTCTGTTATTACTACTTCAAGCCTGGGGGTGCAGCAGCACCCCCAGCACCCGTACTTCTAGCACCACTGGGCACACATGAAGGTGGCGGGGGCAGAGGAAGAACCTAGTCCCACCAAACAAGAGTTAAAACCTCAGCCTGCCCTGGGGAGGACGAGCTTTTCCCCAGGTGCGGAAGCTGAGACAGGAAGGCAGGATGGTATTGAAAGGCAATGGAGCATGTGCTAATTTGTCTGTGTTTCCAGTTAGCAGGTGTTTATAAAGATGTCTGACTTCATTCATATGCAGGGCAACCTAATAATATTATATTAGCCTCTGATTCTACTGATGTGAACAATCCAAGTCTAACCATTGGTACAGGGGATTTCCAGGAGAAGACTGTATCAGCCGACACACTCTCCACACGGAGCCTGCCACAGAGGGCGCGGAAATGAAGCGCACGGAAGGAAAACGGTATTTACGGGAAGACGGTCAATAGCAGATCTTGATTTCTTGGAGAAAACTGAGCGTTAGCTAGACAGGCTGTAATTAGGGAGCCAAAGTTTGCTGCCTCCTTTTAAACAGCTTTCAGCTATTTATAAAGTTTTTGTAGAGCTTAACCTGCACCCTGGCACCATAGTGATAGAAAGCAACGTCTCCTGCTTAGCCCCTTTCGAAGGCTAGCGGTGCTGTGCTCCCTTAGGTCCACCTCTGGCCCCCCTCAGCATTAATGTATTTATCCTCACACACCCCTGGCAGGCAGGGCAGCGCTAGCAGCCCCATTGTGCAGGCAGGGAAGAGGGGCACAGAGAACTGGTAGCCAGTCCCCCCCACCCAGCCCTGCACCTCCTGCAAAACTCCAGCCCTTGCACTACAGCAGCCACAGTACATGGGAGAGAGAACGGAGGGCAGACGGAGCTATTCTTTATCTCTGGGGGGAAGATGATGAGAGAGAAATCACCTAGGCAAGGAGATATTATGACTGAGTGACTACTGCCCGGAGGGCACCCGTTAGCAAAACTGCCAGCCAGGCCTTCTCAGCGTGCTGCTGAGAGGAAGGGAAATGAAGGAGAAACAGGAGTTTTGTCACTGACCTGGATTACACTGGAAAAATTCACTTTCTGCCTGAGAGCACAAGCCTCTTTATGGGCAGGGAGAGCTACCCAGAGGGGCAGCAGAGACTGAGACTGACAATAGAGACTGCCTCCGCATGAGGCGTGGAGTAGAAGAGGGTGCCCTTCCTGCTCTGGATATCATTCGGCACTGGCGGCTCCATGGGGAGCCACTGAACACAGGCCAAAAGTCAATCTTGGCATCGGCAGGCATTACTCCCACTGACTTCACTGGGAGCTGCTTTTGCTGACGCCAGGGCTGACTGCAGGGCACTCTCCGTTCTCCTGAGCAGAGTGTGCCAGTGTCAGGGCTGCACAAAAGAGAACCAGATTCTGGGCTCAGTTCGACTAGTGTTACTCCAGAGTCACGCCACTGAAGTCTGCAGAGTGACCCTGGCTGTACACCAGTGTAAATGGTCAGAACCTGGCCCACAGGCCTTCGAGCTGACACCCATCCCCCTCTGCTGCAATTTCTCTTTCAAGAGCATCTTTAACAAGTTTGGGCCCACACATCGAGACGGGCTATCCTAGTAGGCGTCAAATTCAGGTGAGGCGGTTGCAAACTGAAGCCCACTCCTCTTGGCCCAGCTACCTCTCACCAATGCAACGGCTTTGGTGTGTATGTCTACAAGGCGGTTTTGGACTGAGCCTCTCAGCCTAGGCGGCGCTGAGAAGTGGTGGCTTGGGCTGGAACTCAGGCTCCGTAACCCAGCCCCCGGCCCAGAGTTCAGAGCAAAAGCTCTAGCTCGAGCCACAGTTCCCAGCACTGCTGATACAGCTGTTTTTAGAGCACTAGCATGAGCCACATTTGCTACCTCGCTGTGTAGACATACCTTGCATGGTCCCTGTGCCTTTGACCTCTGGTGATAAAAGGATTTAAAGGGCTCTGAGCAAACAGAAGGCTAAAGGACTCAGATAGGCATTTCGCTGACCAAGCATATGAGCAAGTATTCCTGGACTTCAAAGATGTGTGTTCTCCCAAATGTGGGGCACAGTGCTACTCAGATTTTCATTTTTACCTCTCTGACCCATTAATTAACCACAAAATTTAGGTGTAATCCCCAGCAGATGAAAGTCGGACAAGAGACCTATGGCTCTGGCTAATCCCCTTATTACAAAGTAAAGCTGCAGAAATCAAATGCCCACAATAAGTCAGGAGATTGACAACACGCTGGGAAATGTACAAATTAAATTGTAGTTTCTCTTGTTGCATTGCACAAGCCAATGGCATTGTTCCTAACTCCATCCAAAGCAGCCTTTCTGGGCAGGAAAACAAGGTTAGAAATCACTTTATAAAAATGAAAATCTATTTTTAATCCTTGATCCAATCAGTAAATAGAACCTGCCCAGAACATAACTAATGGTGTGCTTCCTTTCCCAGTTGTGTTTAGCCACTGAAATTAGCCCAGAAAAGGGCCCTTCTCTCCAGTTGAGAATCCAATGCATTGGAATCCAAAACTGCACACAGCCCAGTGAAGAAGGGAACTGGTGGGGGATGAGGGCTCTGCGGCGGGAGCTATGGACAAGGGCCAGAAATAAACCCTTTCATTGCCGAGTAGATGGGAGGCACCTGTTATAGAGAAGAGGCTGGTGGAGACAAGAGCTGGCTAAAGCAGGTATAAGAAATAAGGTTCCGGGCCCTAAATCTTCATCAATCCTTAGAGCCCATCTGAAACGGAGGCATATTTTAGTCCCTGAAATAATGGTTGGATTTCAGTGTACTTACGGTTTAACACTCCCCACCCCAGGAGGCGTTAAATTTGAGAGCTTCCAAGCGATAACACAGAGTGCTAACAAAGGAACTCCATTAGCTGGCAGTAGTAGTAGGCTGTTAACCCTTTGCGAAATCGCCATCATTTGAGTCTGCAACATGTGCTTTGCCAGTGTGTTACAGTGGCATGTCCAGTTTCTGGTCCAAATGGGCAAGCCCTGCTCTCGTCACATTTTTGCCACAAGACTCCAAAAGTTCAGACCGTATGGTGGCTGCTACTCCAAACCTTGGTTCCAAACACTTAATATTCTCCCCTCCCTAACTTGCAGGGCCCTTTTTGGCCTGAAGTGCCCATGACGAGAGAGACCAAGCCCTTGTTCATCTCAGAATTGGGATCTGTCTTCCAGGAGGTGGACACATGCAGCCCCTCAGAAAAGGCATTTCCATTTTTCTGTGACTTGGGGAGTGATGGAGATGGAAGCTCTCCTAGACCTCTTGTAATGAGTGAGTTTGAGAAGGCTATGTGCCGCTGACATTCGGGGACTGGTTGCTGATAAAGCCAGTTCTGTTTGTGTAGCCAGCTCAGTGCTGACAGAGAAATATTAGACCCCAGTGGCATAAGGCTATGACAGGATTCAGAGTCCTTTTGAAAAATGACGTGAATTTTAGTTTGTGGGTGTAGGGAGAAAATGCATCCAGATGTAGGGGAGAAATAAAAGAAAACCTAAATAAACAATATGAGCCCCTGAGCAAATAGGCTGATGTTCTATGTATGAACCATAGCAGACTAATATAATAGTTTCCCTATTCCTTCTAGAAAATTAATGAGTTTGGAGTTTTAGAGCACAGGCCTGGAGGGTGGGGGGAGAGGATATTCCTAGGGTTCGTTTCAGCTCTGGGCAGGGTGTGGGGTGCAGCAGTTGGGAGCAGGAGCTGGGAGTGAGAGCTACTGGGTTCCCTTCCCAGCTCTGGGCGTGGTCTAGTGGATCACAGCTCCGGGGCTCTATTCCACTTCTACTACTGTGGGATGATGGGCAAGTCATTTAGGCTAAAACTTGGGTAACTGGTTAGGCAGCCAAACCCACCTTCAGGCACTAATAAAATTGGCTTGATTTTTCCGAGGTGCTTGGCACCCTCAGCTGCCACTGCCTTCAGAGGCAGAAGTACAGAATCTGGTTACTCAGACACAAAGGCAGTTGAAATCCCCGCTGACTCCACAGGGAATTGTGGGTGCTGGAAAAGAAGGCAAGTTTATTTCCATCCCTGAACACAGATTTCGGTGCCCCACTTTTCCAAGTTTGGAAATTGCTGTTCTCACCTCCCTGTGCCTTAGCTTCTCTATCTGAAAAAGGGAGTTAATACAAACTTCTGTTCCATGCAGAGTCATCTCTCACCTTCCACACGGCAGTATTGGAGCACCTTCCGGTCATGCACCAAGTGACACGACCGGTGTATTACACACGGCTCATCCTCTCCCCGTGGGGAGCATTGTGTGTGCTGCAGAGTGTTTGTTTGGGATTTAAAAAAACCTCTATTATCTGTCGATGGTGCTCTGGGTTGCTATCAGAGAAGGACAGTCAGAGCAGCACGTCCAGCACTTGGAGTAGAAGGTGGGGAGGTTGGGGATGGATGGGCCTTAGTTCCTGAGGGAGATTATTCCACAGTATTGGACTGGCCCCCAAGGCAGCTCTGTCCCCTGCCCAGAGCTCTCTCCTGCCAACAAACGGCAGCTACTCTGCGCGCCTTTTAGCGGCTCGGCTGTAGCGGCCCAGCTGTGTCGCTAAAAGCCGCGCAGTGTACCCAGAGCCCAACTCTCAGGAGGTGTCCTGCAGCCTCTTTCAGCACCTGCAGCTTGTTGCACATAGTCACACTTCCCATTTCACTTTCCTGGACTGAGCACCGTGCCCCGAATTGCCTCTATTCCTGGAGGGAGAGAAGTGGAGATGCTGCCACTTCCCTGGGACTTGGCCCATTTCCTTGTGGCACAGCAACCTTCAATGTGATAACGAACTGAACCATTTCCTTTCTCCAGGCAGTTCGTGCCTGAGCAGAGGCAGGCGCTACCAGCCCGTGGGCAAGGCGACAGAGTGGCTTTCCGGGTGATGGCTTCTAATTTCTGGGGATTGGGGGGAGGAGGAAAGGGAGGGGGGGTTCCAGACCAAGAAAAAACTAACCAGAAAAAGAAAATTGTCCTTGAGCAAATAGCACTCCACCTAGGAGAGGCAGCATGATCCACCGGGAGCCAGTGGTGCTGGAACTGAGGGGGCTGCCGCACCCCCTGGCTTGAAGTAGTAGCAACCCAAATCCATGGTTTCCATCATCAGCACCCCCCCTATAAAAATGGTTCCAGTCCCCTGCAGGGAGCTGAGCTGGGATGCGGGCGACCTGGCTTCTATTCCTACCTCTGCCACGGACCTGATGAGTGACTTCTCTGCTGCCCTCTCACCCTTTGTCTGTCCTATCTACGGAGACTGTCAGCTCCACGGGGCAGGCGCTGTCTTTTGCTACGTGTACGTATAGTGCCTAGCACAATCAGCCCCTAATCGTTGTTGAGTGCTACTCTAACAGAAAGAAGAATACAATGTCCTTTGCACTATGCAGTGTAAATTTGCTGTTCCTCGGCTTAGCTCCTTCCTGTGAGCCATTATGTTTAACAAAGAGCTGGTCTAATTTATCTCTGATTTTGTTTCCTTTATAGACATAACCGGCTAATTGAATCTGCCAGCCGGCACCTGCTGCATAAGTCCTTGTCCACCCCTAGGTGCCTGTGCAGTGTAGTAGAAGGCACCGGGCCAGCAGTAATCTTCTGTCGCTGAGCCCTCTCGCATCACTTAGCTAGGTATTGATCCGCATGGCCAGGGACAGCTTCGCATTTATGCTCTCCTCCCGGCTGTCAGGAGGGATCCAGGAAGTGCTGAAGCACCCAAGGGAGATGTGGGGAGGAGTGGGGAGGGAAGGCAATATGTAATACAAACTATCGGCAGCGTTCCCTAGTAGCCGAGGATACTTAGTGTCCCCATGCTGGAGCATTTTACGCACAGCCCAGTAGCTGTAGCCCCGGTGCCCTGTGTTCAACGGTGCGTATTTCACAGGGTGCTGCAATCATCGAAGCCCATTTGGATTTCGTTGATTGACAACCTAAAGAACCGTCTACTGGAACCCTTCACTGAACAAGAGGCCAAACGCCAAGAAAAGGCCAGCAACTGTGGGGAGCCATGTGGATGGCATCCAGCACAAAATCACGTGCGTTGTTTTCATCTGCCTCGCTCGGTGCTGAAGATACAGATCTCGTTATTCATCCTTCCCCGGTGCCTTCCACCCAAGGATCTCAAAGCACACTGCATGCACTAATGAATTAACCCCCGTCCTTGGGGGGCCAGTACTGTCTCCATGTCAGAGAGGGGAATGGAGGCATGGGGGGAGGGCGGGAGCAGCTTTTCTCAGTCGATGACAAGAGCTACGAATAGAACCCAGGAGTCCTACCTCCTGTGTCTTAAACAGGAAGCTTAAATGCCAGCAGCTATGCGTATTGCCTCCTCCTCCAGGAATGTAGTATGTGCAATGCCCAGAAAAAACATCTGGAAGACACGGGCCTGTCCAGGGCTGGCCCCCAGTGCCAGGAAGAGCCAGTCAGAGGCTGCCGCACAAGAGCTGAGGTTACCAAATGGGTTTAGTGGAAGGTGGTGGAGCGGGAGGACACTAGAGGCCTCATGGGAGGGAAAGGAGAGCGGGAGGAGGAGCACAAAGACAGCACAGCAGTAGGGAAGCCAGTCTCCTGAGGGGCCCAGACCAGAGTGTGAATTCTACTGGGGACACTGTCAAATCCTTGGATCTGATTCTGCCCCCGCAGCTTGGGGCCCTTGTCTCTGGGTCCAGTTCAGAGCCAAGATGGTGGAAAGCTCGTGTAACATGATCTCAGCCCCACTGAAAGAGGCGAACCCTAACCCCAGCCCTGATTCACCCCTGTGCTTTCACCATTTGCTTCTCCCCCAAAGCTTGCCCTCACTCGGATGCACAGTTCACATTATGGGCAAGTGCAAAGCTGTTTGGGGCCTTTGGACAACAACTTTAAGATCATCGCCAGGAGAAAGGGTGAATTTTGCACCAGTCTTCCGATGTCTGCTCTGAATGGGCAGTGACATGAGGTGGCAGCATCCTCGCGAGGTGCGCTCCCAGTCTCGGAAGGGCTCTCTATTATTCCTGACAGGTAGCTGTGATTTATAAAGCAGAAATAAACTGGAGCCGGCTGAACAATTTCACCTAATTTTGTCTCCCATTTCAAATTTTACATCTTTCAGCATAATGCTGGATGGTTAATTATGTTTCCATCTTATTTCTTGGATAATACCCCTCTTGTTCTGGGTGTTGCGTCTGCTCAAAGAGTTTTCATTTTACCTTTCATTTCACCTCCTGGCAGAGCTCTAAATTTAGTCAGCTGTAATTTTTGGATATTTTATACATTATGCCTGTATTATTGTGAAGTCAAATGGAATCCTTGTCTTTTAATTCATTCTCTAATAACCCTCCATACAAAAGGCTTTTTCCGAGGACTAATTGAATGGGGTATAATTACAACACCCTAGGAGATGATATTGAAAGCATCTTAACTGTGACAGTTCCCTGTGACTAAAAGCTCCTCCAGTGACACATAAATCTTGGCTGTGCAAGTTCCCACATCAGTTAATGCCCAAATGTGTTAAGACCAAGGCTTAGCGGTGCTTTGGTCACATTGTAACCTAGCGGCTGTGAGCTCAAGTCTTTAAAATGCTGCTGTAACTGTCAGTGAGCGGGGAAGTTTTGCCCATCAGGAAAGCCTGGGGAATGGGGCTCTGTGTGTGGCTTACAGGAAAGGAGAAGAGAAAAAACACATTTTTATTATTGCTGCAGTAGTTTGGCCAAGGGTCAAGGAGCAAACTGCACATGTTGGGCAGACACTGGGGTAACCTCCGTCCTACCAGTGGATTCTGCCCGGCTGGAGTCTGGACTTGTGTGCACTTTAAAACATGCCAGGACCATCACTGCTCTGCAGCAAGTCTGTTCATTAGATGAGCCATAAAGGTGACTGATGAGGCAGAAACAGCGTGCGGCTTTGCTGAACTGGATGCCACCCTGAAGTTCTTATATGAACACGTTATCACCTGATTGTTCCCTGCAAGATCAGCTGTGAGGCTTGCAGCCTTGGGGCATGCTTGGCTTTGAGAGGAGAATGCAGTGGGTATGCTGGCAGTCGATTATGGATTGGATGGATGATGCCGAACTCAAGGGGAAAATCATAGAATCATAGGGTTGGCAGGGACCTCAGGAGGTCATCTAGTCCAA
Organism: Chelonia mydas; assembly: GCF_015237465.2. Taxonomy (NCBI): domain Eukaryota; kingdom Metazoa; phylum Chordata; order Testudines; family Cheloniidae; genus Chelonia; species Chelonia mydas. The sequence continues at coordinate 2,225,368 of NC_051261.2, forward strand.
TCCCCTGCTCAAAGCAGGACCCAATCCTTCCAGGAATGACTTCAAAAGTTTCCTAAGAAGTGGTGAAAAATCACGGAGTCAAGCACAGGCATCAGAGATGGAAAAGATTGGTTCCCACAGGACATACAGGCTATAATTCCTTGCCGTTAGAGAATTGGACACTGAACAATGCAGAATTCACACGGTTGTTCTTTTTCTATTTAATTTTGCTGTTAAAAATAAATCTATTCTCTGTGTTTTGCCGAAGGAAAAGAGCTCAGGTTTTAATGTGTGCCTCCTGAAAACACTGAAAAGAGTGGAGAGGAGAGGGGGCACGAAACCCTGGTGGGTTCCACTTGTAAGAGAGAAGCAGCTATTGGAGCGGTTTCATTTGAAATCGGTTACATTCCAAGGAGAGAGTCAGTGATTTTCTATATTTATATGTATTACCTTGATGGGTGTACAGATTAGAGACCTGGCAAGGTCGGCGCTCAGCAGAGATACCAAGGGGCCATTTCTTTACTAAACATCAGATTGCAGTAAGTGAAAAATAAGCATTAAGGGCGGTTATTATGTAGACAACACCATGTTTTTATATCCTTCTGCATGTTGAGCTCAACACTGCTGTAGAGTGGCTCACTGGAATTATTAGTTTAGCCAAGCTGGGATACTTGCAGCCAGAGAAGGATGAGAATGTGAGTGTTGTTTATTAATCATCGTAATTAATAAACGTATACTGAAGTAGCACCCAGAAGCCATAATCAGGAGCAGCATCCCACCGTGCTAGGAGCTGCACAAACACACAGTCACTACCCTGAATAGGTCACAATCTAAACTGACAGGTATTGTACAAAGCAGGAAGGGAGAGGTATGCAATCAGATCTATACAGCTTGTGCCAAGCATATCTATAATCACCAAAAACAAGTCAACAGGGATGTGAAGTGATCGTCTTGCAGGAAAATGTATCCTGGAGACAGTAATACACAAAAAGCAACAGCTCAGTGTTCTGGAAATACCAAATCAAATTAGCTTTTGCTGTCCTGAACAAAGCCCAAAGAAAAGCATCACCATGCAGACATGACGCTTTCCTTGCTGCATAAAGAGGGTTTTTTTAAAGTAACCCCGACATTTATTTTAATTCTTTTTTTAATAGTGAGGGAATCAGTATTAAAAAACAGTCTGTTAACTAGCTGATCATTGTAATGGTACAGCAAAGTGGTTGCAAGCAATCCTGGCTGGAGGGGCACATGCTCTGTACGCTGGTTGAAACAGGTTCATTGTGGTGAAAGTTCTGACAAACAGAAAATGGAAGGAATGAGTTGTATAGGCCCCTCCCTATGTCAGCGAAAGACTAAAGTCTTTCACAGCTTACAAACACACACAGTTATTGTCCATGAGCATGCACACGTCTACATGCACCTGTATGTGTGATCTACTGGCCACAGGGAGTAGGGCTCAAGGTAAAGGGACCACCCAGGACCTCAGGGCAGAGCAGCGTCTGGGTTTCGCATATGATATGACTGGGGGCAAGGCAGCCTTGACAAGTCTTTTCCATGCCACTTCCCACTGCTGCATCCCCCATTTCCCAGCTCCAGCCATTTCTAGCTCGTCTAGCTGAACTGCTCTGCGCAGAGTTCGTCGGCACCCAGGCTGCCTTGACATTGGCAGCTGCAGCTGAGAATAATAATGCCAGGGAAGCGGTGGGAGCGGATCTGAGGGCACGTCATGCTCGTGCAGATGAGAACATCAGTGCCTGGCCCAGTGAGGAGAATCAATTAAAGCTCCCAACTCCATTAGCAGTGTCAAAGGGCAGAGTAGGCAGCAAATGGAAAAGGGGTTTTCTTTCACCCCCCCCAAGCAGCCATCAAGGACAGAGTATGAAGAGCTGCAGAGTTTCATTTTTTAAGCCTACTGTATCAAGTCTAAAAGTAGCAAGCACTGAAACAGAAAAAGCACAAAGCACTGCGGGACACCATGAGCCACCTCCTCTGTCTGTCCTCTCCAGAGCAGCAGAACCACGTAGTCTAGGGGTGTGCCGTGCTTGCCCTTTCCCCGAAAGCAGGCACCACATCCAGCAGGATGCAGCACAGGGTGCCGGTGGTTGGGGATTTCCTTTGAGTAGGATGGACACATCCACCGGCTGACCTGGCCTGATGTGTTGGGTGACATGCTACCTGCCGGGAGCCACATCTGAAACATCACGGCAAGGTTGCTAAGGCTCCTGTGTCCCTCTGATCGCTACCCCCACACTGCTCATCACCTGGGTGCGAATGATGCTAGCCTTGCATACCCCTGATCGGCTCAGCAGTGCTTAAAGGGCTCTGGGAGCGAGGGTGAAGGGCATGGGTTGTGTGCTTGTGCATCCTCCCATTGAGGGTAAAGGCCCAGGCAGGGGGACACGCATTCGATCTGGAGTCCTAGAATCCCCATTCACGTCAGCAGCTGAGGCCTCTGGCAAAGTTGCTGAAATCAGAGGCAGAGCTTCCCTGCACTTTTTTTGCTTCTGGGACATCAGAGAAGCTGAAGACATTTGCACAATTATAGCAATGAATAATCAATCCTTCCCCACATGAAAGAAGCTGTTTGCTTGCATTTGGAGATAACTGAACGAAAGCAGAAATAGTGACAGACAGCAGCTCAGTGAGCACGTGGCAGGCACCCCCATGCAGCAGGAACCTATAATTCCCAAAAAGACTCTCCGAGCTTGCTCGGTGCCTAATCTGCAAACAACGCTATGTTTTACTGTATTAAAAATTCATTAAACAAAAAACCTCCTGAATCATCTCAACCCACTCACTGCAGGAGACCTGCACACTCTCATCTGCTTCCCGAGATGAAACAGCCAAGCTGGAAGCAGCTGCCTGGGCAGCCCAGTCTGCTGAATCGAGTGTTTGTTAGAGACTTTGGGGTTTTTTTGAGTGGGGGGGAAACTAAGAATTGGAAGAGCAGTTTGTTGTGTTTGATAAAGCACGCAGTCCCCTCGAGGGCACTGGCCTGCTGGGTGACCATAGGCAAGTCACTTCCCCACTCTGGGCCTCAGTTTTCCCATCTGTAAAATGGGGGTGATGATCCTGACCAGTTCATAAACTTGTTCAAGATCTACAGCTGCAAAGCACTGTGTAAAGAATAGATATTATAGATGAGCTAGTAGATATAGCTATAGATGAGTTTTTATTGGACCAACTTCTGTTGGTGAGAGAGACAAGCTTTCAAGCCACACAGAGCTCTTCTTCCCGTCTGAGAAAAGTACTGCCAGCATCACAGCTAAATGCAAGGTGGAGCAGATTGTTTAGCATATGTAGTTAACACACATTTCCTGTTATTTACAAAGGAGGCGCAATATCACAGGATTGGGGCCTGAAGCTGGAGGTCTGAGATAAGCAATTGTGCCAGCCATTGTTCCCTCCCTCACCCCCGCAGTGGGAATTTCCACCAGGCACCAACTGATTGTGTTCATTGCCTGGTTTCCAGGGAAGGGTTTGCAGCCCTCTCAGGAGATCAAGGGGCGTTAGCTCGGAGGATTTAGCAGTACCTCTGCAGGAGGATGTGGTCAGACCAGTCACTATCACAGTGCTCAGATTGTGGCTTTAGCAGGTTTCCAGAGCGGGAGCCCGGTGCCTGACACACGGAAGCAGAGGTGATGGCCGCGTCTCTCAGACAGAATGTGGTGCGAAGGGTGGTGGCAGCAGAAACAATGCCTTCAGAGCAGCGGAGACAGCTCCCCGCTCTACAGCTTGGCTGTCACAGAGCATGCAATTATCTCCCTCAGACACGTTGGACTTGTCCGTAGGGCCGCCCCGATGGATTTGAGATGATCGTATTTGGCACCTGTCAGATCTTTCACTCCTGGGAAGTATGCTGAGCCAGCTGATTACAATGACTCAAAAACGGTGTCTTCCAAATAAAGCTTTATTTATTAATTCCCCAAAAGGTACAAACTGCAGTGAGTAAAGGGTAAAATCAGGCACCAGGCTCTATGCTTTGGTCTGTCTTACACCTTCTTCCTTGCAGGCTTTTGTCAGTTCCCCTCAACCCAGCTAATCCCCCTCTTCAGCTGGGCGTAGCAGACTGTCCTGCTCACAGCCTGCTTGGTCCCTGGCCAGCCTATTGGCTTCCACTGGCGCACCTAGACCACACACTCGAGCTCTAGCCTTGGCTAGGCCTGGGAGTTCTTGAATGATTTAGTGTTCCCTTGGATCTCTCTCTTCTTTGCCTTGGCACAGTAACTATAGCAGCAAGATTAGGGCCAAAGAATCCCCAATTCACTGCTCTAAACTTGGCTGCAGGCTGTTCGTTGGGATGCTCCTTATCTAGGCCCTTGTTTTCTCCTTCCTGCTTGGTTCCTCAAACACTCCCTGTCAATCTCACTCCAGAGCAGGTAACCCCAAATGAACACACACAGAGAGGCGTGCACCCCATTCATACATACTGCTGTTACTCCCCTCCTTGTCCCAGCCTGCTTTCCCATCCATGGGGCAAGCTCTGAAGGAAAGAGCTGAAATAACACTCTTTGGTGTGTGTCATTTTATAATTGCCAACTACACAGCAAACTGAGTTGGAAATTGATTTTGTACTGCATTATTGGGCCGATCCCATCCTGTGCATGGGGAAACTAGCCCCAGCTTCCTGACAGGACAGCAGAGAGCTGTAGCTCCCACTAAACACAGCTATGTGTATCACCCCAAAAACGATACAGGCAACTCCCCCAAAACCCCTCAACGTTTTGAAAATTCTGTTCCCCCTTTGGAAAATCGAGTGTTAAAGATTCTGGGGGGGGGGGGGGGTTTCCATCAAAAATTGAATCTGACAAAACATGGAGTTAAAGTTCAGAAGGCTGCATCCAGCTGCTGTGATTCGCGTGATCAGGGGCACAAGAGAACATCACTAGAGAACAGTCCACAGCTGCTCCCATCAGCTACTCTCTAACCAGCTGGCGCTCCCGGTGCTCTCCGGGGAGCTGCTGAGCTCTTTTGAATGTCTGGCCATGTCAGCTATGGGCCTAACCAGGAGCCAAGTCCTTCAGAACCCTGGACCTCCCCCATACATGCCCCCCTACTTCCCTGCCAGATTGGAAGAACTAAACTGACATTTGGGTTTGAGCTCGTACTTGGCCTAGACTTGAGGATCCTCCGGAGTCCTACGACAGGCAGCCCGTGTGTATGAATGGGGTGTAAGGAGGGCAGGGCAAAAATAGGTCCTTCGATTCCCGGGAGCCCCAGGGAGAGATGCTGGGGAAATGCTCTACCCTGGAACCGTTCACACAGCAGGGAGAAGGGAAAGCACCTTTACAGGGAAGATTGGGGGCCAGTGAAGGGCAAATGCATCTCCCCCTCCTGTTGCATTGGTGCCCAGCCCATCAAACAGCCCCCACATAACCCTCCTTCCTCAGAGCTGTGAGCAAACACCCAGCAAAGCAAACCCACTCTGAGCCTCCCCTTGAGTGTGATGATCAACAGCCCAGTCACCAAACCCTCCTTCTCTCCCCTGGCACAATAACAACCCAGAGAAACACCCCAACCCCTTTCAGAGAGACATCAGGGCCCCTTGTGACATGACAGGCCAGGCCACCCTCCAGCCTGACGTCTCCCCTCCTACACTGTAGGGAGACAGCCTGCCCATCCTCCTCCTTTTATAAAGGGCCCAGATAGGCTATCGGGACCAGCTGTGTGTGCGCCACGCCCTTTAACCTTTCCTGCCTGATGCTGTGCCCATGGAGATCACAGCCCGTCACAGCTGCTTCCCTGCCCCTGCTGATCATTGTACAGATAGTGCAGGGGCTGGTCCACGCCTGCTGGGCTGGGCACGTGTTCCCGGTCCCGCGGATGGCTGCACACAGGGAGAGACATGGATCCTGACGCCTCCCTGATTTAAGATGCCACAAATTCCCCAGAACAGGGGCTGTGATTGTTCAGATCTGGGAACTTCCCTGTGGCCCCCTTTCACTGCTCTGGGGGCGCTGCTGAACCTTGAAGCTTTTCACATCACACACAGAGTGGGTGCAATCCTGGTTCTGTTAGAAATGTTGCCACTGACTTCAGTGGGGCCAGGATTTCACCCTGTTTATTTCAGCGGCAGTGAGCCGGGAGGCCCACAGGAAGCGTTTCTATGCTCAATCCACTCCCTGCCTGCCCTCCCCGTCCAGCACCACTCTCTTCCCCCATGAAAGTCTGTCTGAAAAGCATCCAGATAAATTATGTATACCTGTAAACAAGCTATCAATAGGGAAGCCAGACTAGATCGCGCCCACAGCTGTTTGTTTCAGCCAGCCAGCCCCCGGCGCATGCTCATTTCCGTGCCTGGGTGCACGACAGAGGGGCTTGCGTCCCGTCTCCGCTGCTCCCCCACCTGGTGCCACGTTGCCCAGAGCGGTGACTGTTGAGGCCCGTTTTAAGAGGTGAGGCAGCCCAGCTTTGGGATACATCTGCAGGGTGGCAGCAATGCCATTCAGGAGCCATGGAGGTCTTGGCCGTTCCATGCCGGAATGAATCAGGGACTCAGCAATACCTGGGGCTTCAAACAGTAAAATACCCAGGGGACTGGAGCAAAGTGACGGCTCCTGCTTCCTTAGACAAGATTAAAGGGGGATTTATTTAAATGTTAAATCCTCGTAAGCTGTTCTACGTAATTCCCACCATCCTCGGGCCCTTCCTCTGGGGCAGTGGGGCATCTGGGTCGTTCTGACACATCAAACGTGTCAGGCACACGTAGGTGGAACAAGGAGTAAAAGGAACTGTTATCCTGAGCCTTGCAAGAGCTGTCCCGCTTTAACTGCACGCACCATCCAAACGGCCAGCTCCGGGCTCTGGTCCCCGTGGTTCCAGGGATAGGCTCTACCCCCCCAACACGGGCTTTGCTCTAACAGTGAGTCACCCTAAGGAAACCAATGGGCTGCTCAGCTATGCAGGAGTTATGGCTGCAGCACTGGGGTCGCAAGGGGCACATTTTGTTTTCAGCTGTGAGGCCTAGTGGAGAGTGCACTGGTCTGGGACTCAGGACACCTGGGTTCTATTCCTGGCTCTGCCACTGACCTGCTGGCTGACCTTGGACAATTCACTTCACTTCCCCTTGCCTCAGTTTCCTTATTTGTCAAATGGGGATAAAGACAGTGACCTCCTTCATAATGTACTTTAAAGTCAACCTCCTGACGAGCGCTAGATGAGAACTAGGGATTAGAACTGTTCATTAATGTTTTTATTGGCACAGTGGCAGTAGAAGCCCTGCCCCCCTTTCATACATACTAAGGCTAGAAATGAGAGACGTGGCTAATGGGCTCAGGTGTCTCTGTTCAGGGGTGTTCAGTCTGAGACTCCTGGGCTTTGATTTTCCAAAGGTGCTGTGCACTCACTGTGCCCATTGCCTTCAGCTAGAGGCAGGCGTCTCAGCAAGGTGTCTCATGGTGGGCCCCCAAAATCGGCAGCTCCTGCTGTGCTCAGCATGTGTGAATGTGTCACGTTTACTGGCTCCTGTCCCAATGTGCTGTTCTACAATGCTCCTGCCAGGCACTCTGCTGCCCTTCCTTTGCAACCTAATTGCCAAGCCCAAGTTGGTCCAATAACAGATAGCTTTCCCCCACCCTGGGGCTGTCTGGCCTGTGAAGCTGTTTGGGGCACAGACCAGCTACAATTCTGAGTTTGTACGGCACCTAGCGCAGTGGGGCCCCATTCTTGGATGGCCTGAGGCACTGCTGTAATAAACCTCATTCATAACAAGGCTGACCAAAGGCAAGACAATGCTGTTGGATACTACAGTGATGAGCTTGGAAGAAGGACCTTTAAGTAGAACAAATACTGTTATAATGTGAGCAGCCTATGACATTAAGGGGCTGTCTGTCCATAAATTATACAACGTATTGGCAGGGGTCCTTAATTTTGTTTGTTTTTTTGTTTCAGTATTACAAAGTGTTAAAAGCGGTGGGTGGGTCTTGAAAATCACCCAAAAAAGTGTTATAGAGAGCCCCTAATATGCAGCGACCTATCAACCAAACCGGAATAGGACATTGTCTCTGTCGAATCTTAACACCCCAAAGCTGGAAAACAGAGAGACTGGGACAACTTCATCCTTGGTGTTACTTCAGTGAAATCAAGATTAGGTTCAGCCTGCTGTATGTAACATTGGGTGAACCCAACACTGTGCAGTTCTGGTTTGCTTACATGAAAGAATATGCCTTTTAAATGAAACATTAGCCTGTGTAACTGACTGCCACAAGATTTTACTGAGAGCTTCTGCAGTTGCATTAGCTAGTTTGGAATGTATCATGGATGGACACTCTCATGCTTCAGGATGAACACAAACCACTAACTGCTAGGGGTCAGAAAGCAACTTCTCCATCGCTATGTTCTTACCTAATTGTCCACTTGGGAGTTTTACACTTTCCTTTGAGATATCTAGGACTGGCTTCTCCAGAGAGGGGATTCTGGAGCAGGTGGGACACTGATTTGACAGGGAAGGGCAATACTCATTTCCCTATGTTCCAAAGCATTGTTTTCATCTAAAGTCTATCTGAGCTATCAAAACCTTGCAGTCTGCAGAACTGGGTTAGAAATGTCACAAAACAGGCTTTGGTATGTGAATTCCCGTGTTCTGCTTCCTGTTCAGAGCACAAACACTCTTTGTGGGGTCTAAATTATTCAGTGTCACAAGTGAGTCAGTGAAAACCCTACTCCACAAGGGGCTCCTCACAGAAGGGAACAACCCAGTAGCCATGTGGGGCTTAACGGGGCTCCCTCTGAACCCAGGGGGGCATTTTGTCATTGACACCCCTGGGAGCCGGGTCATGCCTCGGGTCAAGATAGGAATGCGTGAAAGGTGCAGCTGGACTGGGAGAGGTGAAGGAGCCAGGGCCATGGAGAGGTGTGCGTGTGGCAGGGAGAGTGAACGTTTCTTTTGGAAGGGGAAACCTGGGCAGATCCAAAGCCTCTGGAATCTGTCATCTGGTAATGTGGGATAGTGAACTAAAATAGCCACCTCCTGGTGAAGGCTGTGTTCATGCTGATGTCAGCGCACTGGCTGGCTTGCTGGGAGATCCTGGCTCCATTAGAGACATGAAAGAAGGAAGGGCTGATCCACAACCCATTTAGGTCAAGAGGAGTCTGTCTGCTGACTTCAGCGTGCTTCGGACCGGGCCCTATATCCTGGGTATTGCAGTGATTACTGCCTGCTCTCCCCCTCTCCAACTGTCCTGATTCATTTGGCCCTTCTTTCTCTGCTTGGAGCTCATCAGCCAGCCACCCTTGTTTGCTTCCATCAGAGATTCACAAAGACCCGGCTCGCTTTGTAGTTGTCGGGCGATGGAGGGGAGGGAGTAGGGAAGGGGGGTTGGTGACGTGGGGTGCAAAGGGAAGACCACTCGGGAAGCAAAAGCGCCAATTACAGTAGCTTCTGCCTAATGACTGCAAGTACACTGGTGTAAAAACTCCTTGTCCTTGTGCATACAGCAGAGAGAGCTGCAGGATAGTTACTGCTTACCCCACATGTACAACTAGGGGGATTAGCTTTGTTTGGAACTGGCCTGGGACTGTTTCATTTTAGTTATGGCACAGTAGCAGGACGTTTTCACTGGCCATGGGCTGTGCCTCTCCCTTGTCTGGTTTCGCCACAGGAAGATCAATGGGGACCTTTATTAGTCTCTTCCCAAGTTCCACGTCCGTGCATGTGACCTCAGCTGTCTCAAGGGCCTCGGCTGTTTTTACTTATGGCCTGATGGTGAGTTTGTGCCATATGCTGAGGCTGGCGTGAGTCTTGGTGCTCCAGAGGGGAAACTCCCTCAGCTATAGAGGGCTCTATGAGCAATTCTTACTGGAGTTTTGTTTGTGTTTTTGGGCGGCTGAATTACAAATGCTAGAACTAGTACAGTGAGGTTCTATTAAGCAAAACTGGCACTTTCTCATGACACCTGCTCCCAGTGTAGGTTTGGAGTCTGCTATATTTTTTTACAGCTACTTACTTCTGCTAGCCCCGCAGAGCCAATACAGCTACAGGGGACTGGAGTCTGTTCCCCGTTGTGCAGCAACAGAACTGCGGACTAAATTCAAGTCCACGACACGCCCACTGAAGACAACTGGTTGCACAGCCTTTATTACTAGTCATAATGCATGAGAAGGCAAGAATCCCGCTTCATTTTCCATTTGCAGGGCTGGCAGCTAAAGAAAAATACCTTTTTACTTGTTACACTGACTGTATTTGATCTGGAATCACAGACAGACAATAAACGAGGCCCCCCACAATGCCATTTTTACAGTCCCATCTTGTAGAACCCCTGATGACAATGCAGAATTGTGCTGTATTGTATATTCTCCAGGGCTTTGTCCAGCCTAATTTAAAATGCCTCAGGCAATGTGTCTCCCACCACTTCCCTTGAGAGACTATTTCAAAGGCTAATGGAGCTCACTGCTGGGGAGTTTCCCCTGATGTTCAGCCCGTCCCTGTTTGCAAGTGCAGTGCCACTGGAGGAGAGTTTAGTGCAGGATGGAGAGAAGCGTCTGCTGAATATGTGTATTAAACACAAACAATGGAATTGTATAAATCCTGCCATCCTCTGCAGCTCCTAAATCCGATGGACAGAAATCAACTCCCTAGGTTCATTCACAACATATTCTTCCCTCTCAACCACTCACTTAAAGAACTAAAAGACACCCTAAGTCCCATGCGGTGTAGCAGCGCAAAGGACTAAAAAGCCAGCCACGCATTTGAATACCATGGGAAAATGGTTATAAATCCTCATTCTCTGATGACACTACAATTCATTTTTATGCATTGCAACCACTAATAATGGCTTAAGGGTTTCTCTTTCACCAAACAGCCATGTCTCTGTACACAAAGAAGTTACTGCCATCCACGGGCAATGCAAGCATAACTCAGGGACGCCAGAGAGCTGGGGGGGGCGGCGGCGGGGGGTGTGTGTGTGTGCACAGGATGTGTGGAGCTAGAGAATTAGCAACGGCTCTTCTGACTGCATTCATCAGAGTGAAACGCGAATACATCAGAGGCGTCTTAGGCAAATAAATGGCAGAAAGCTTATCAGCATGACAATAAACAGCTCTATTTTATGGAGCAGCTTTCTTGTTAAACGTATCTCATAACCTGTCATAGAATTAATAATCTGGTTACAGAATGATAGAAAGGGGTAAATTATCTTTTTTTTCAAATGAACATTGTAAACAATTCCTCCTGTTAAAGGGAAGCTCTACCAAAACAGATGATCATTCTGTCCTAGCGTTCACCCCAAAGGACCCCGAACTGCATGCAGGGCATGGCACAGAAATGCAGCCACCTCTAGGAAGGAGGGAGGGCCACGACGGGGGAATGGGAGGGGAAACTGGATCAAAGACACTGAGGCAAAGCCTACAAAAAGCGACTCGTGTCCGTACAGCACAGACAGGTTTCAAAGTCCCATCTCAAAGAGGCACTTGTAGTTAACTACACAGCACTGCAGAGAGCTGAGGGACAGTATCATTAGCTGTCTTCCTATCTATTTGTCTATCATCTTAGTAGTATCTAGGGGCTACTCATGAAAGAGGAAACTTCAGGCTTTGGGCAGGCTGAGGAGGTCCAAATAACAGAGGAGCTACATAGCATGGTATCTGTCCATCGGTCCAGCCAGGTACTTATGCGTCCCTCATTATCACTGTGACTGAGCCCCTCCCATGATTTAGCAAAATGGGGACACTTCATCTAAGAGCAGAATGAATAACTACTAAGGATGCATTGTCAGAGACTGGAGTTAGCAGCAGGCAGTGGGAAAGAGGGGACTAGTTGGACATGGACACATCTGGACGTGATAGGTGCCCAGGGAGGTCACAGTCCAGCTGTCAGCCACATCTGCTTGAAAGTGATGAAGCACATTCGGTGCTTCCTTGCTTTTCCTATTCAGCAAGAAATACAAATCTGACCAACAGCTTGTGATTACACTGTCAGACTCATAGCTGGATGTCAGCTTGTAGGAAGCGTTTAATGCTTCCCTTTGGCCAGTGCAATTGATAACAGCCACAGGACCCTAGGTCTGCGCCGGAGTTTCTGCATACTTCACTCCAAAATGTTCGCGAGGCTTGGCAGAAATCCAGTTTCCAGCTCAGGCATCAAACATGGCAGGCGCTGTTAGTTTTGGATCAATGTAACTGAACAATCTTGACCTGCCTTACAGGCAGGAACCTTTACTGGCCATGTGACCACAGCAATTGCATTAATCACCTGACCGGAGTGGAATATCAGTGACAGCAGGGCATCTCCCCCAGCCCTGACTGCTTTCTCTCTCAGCGGTTGTGTGACAGCAGGTCCCATTCATGCCAAATGGGGGGCATTTGTCTAGGGGGGCAATCTTTTCAATATTTTTTTTAATTTTGAACCAAGTATCTATTGTTTTCACCACTCACTTCTTCCAACATTCTCTCCTGCTCCAACGGAGCTTAGAAATGTGTCCTCCTTTTTCCTCCCTATTTAGAGCTCTCAGTTGGCAGGGCTGGGATGTGCTGTTTGCATTAATTTTGTGATATTCTTTCAGAACATAAGAGAGGTCAGGGTTGGAGGGAAATGCTTAGACCTCAGCTCAACACTGAGGCTAAATGACCAAGGCTGTCACTCACCACCCATCTCTCCACATCCACAACACATAATTAGACAATAAAGAAAGCAGTAAAATCTAATGCCTATCAAACCACAGCCATGAAGTGCCATCATTATTTCCAGCCCTAAAGAAGGGAGAGGCAATGACCCAATCTGATGAGACCTACATGAGAGGGTCAGCTCCAAACCCTGAATGGAGATGAACAAAGGCACCACAGTGCTGCAAACAGAATAGAATTACACAGGTAAAATGACCGCCGACTAAAATTGATAAGAAATATCAAAAAGATCAGGTATTGTCCGGTGAAAAAGGCAACTCGCCTTCCATTTTATATCCCTCACATGCCCATCCGCAGAGCAAACCAACCAGACTACCCCCCATTCGCCCACCAAACACTTAATGGCCAAACCCCACCTAGGGAACAATGATATGTAGCATTTATCTGGTGCTTGATATCCATAGGAGCTTTACCAAAGTTACGTGGTTATGTATTGAGAGACCCAATTCTCATTGACGATAAGACCCCTTTGCATCACTCTGGCAGTGTTAAGGGGCTTAACATGAGTGTAACTGTAGCTTACATCTACTTCAAGGTCCTTTCACCCTGGCAGAGGGACTTCAGTGTAAATGAGAATCAGGCCCATTATTTATAGATTGGGAAACTGAGGCAGATGAAGGGCCCTAGCCAAGATCACACAGTAAGTCGGCGGTAGAGCTGGGAATATAAGCAAGGACTCTCTGTTTGCAATATTGTGACTAATTCACTGCCTCCATTCACATATCAGACCTATGCAAAAACGTATGCATGCCTATGCATAGAAATCAGACCAACACAACCCTCTACGTGCATCTTCACATACCAGCCATTTGCAAAACCTCATACTGTTCAATGGGCCATTAACTCACTTAAGAAGCATCCTTAAATATTAATGAAATTAAACACAAGCCCAACTTTTTCACTGCATCTCCCTCAGGCAATAAAGTATTTGCAAAGTGTTTCAGCAAGACACTGGAATCTCATTCTCGTAAGTGGTCCCAATTTTCCAGCATTCTGAATGCAGGCCAATTCCTTCCCTCACTTACACCGTGCAATCCTAGGACAAAGTCAAAATAAGTGCAATGGGGTTAGCAGGCAAAAGCAGGATTTGTCCCACTGGAACCATCATCCTTCTCATGGTTATTTTCTATTATTATCCTCTAGCGTCTCAGAAGTGTGACTCTTGGAGGACACTGACTTATCAACGGCCAGCACTGTGCCTAATGAAAGTGCAGAAGAGAATCACATGCAACCCCTGGTTTCTTGGGGCTTTTCAGAGATCATTCAACAATCACTTTCTCGTATGCAGAATCAGATGGCACCTTCCAAAACCGCCCAGAAGTGGTCATTAGCTAGCTGAACAGAAGGATCACCAGAATGTCATGCAAAATATGTGTGTTCATGAAAACACTTGTAACTGTGTAAAAAGGCTCCTGAGAGTTACTCAGGTTAGGTGCTGTTTCCATTCTCGCTATCTACTCGTTTTCATTCTGAACCATAGTTTACTATTGATAATAATTTCTGCTGCCATATCACATAATATTTCTGCTCCCCAGAGCATCCTCAGCCTTGGCATGTAACCCCTTCCTGAACATGCCACATGTATCTTTACCCATTGTAAAGATTGAGTTTGTATGTGTGTGGGGGGGGGGGGGCGGGAAGGGTGAGAAAACCTGGATTTGTGCTGGAAATGGCTCTACTTGATGATCACTTTAGATAAGCTGTTACCAGCAGGAGAGTGGGGTGGGAGGAAGTTTTGTTTCATGGTCTCTGTGTGTATATAATGTCTTCTGCAGTTTCCACGATATGCTATGCATCCGATGAAGTGAGCTGTAGCTCACGAAAGCTCATGCTCAAATAAACTGGTTAGTCTCTAAGGTGCCACAAGTCCTCCTTTTCTTTTTACGAATACAGACTAACACGGCTGTTACTCTGAAACCAGTGTTTAAATCCACACTGAATGCTTTTGCCTCTCAGCTTCCCATTTACGTAGCTATCTATTCTGAGTCTCGCAAACAAAAGTTTTCATGCTCCCAGGGAGACGTAAAGATCCCAGTGTCTCTGCAGCTAAACCTTCTTTCTGTGACCGTTTCCTTCTCCCCTGCTGCTGCTGCTTGGAACAAATTCTACCGCAAAAGTATTATCTAGGTAGGGAGCATCCAGCCAGTCCTTCCTTCAGCAAATAGAAAGTTTTCCCTGTTCATAGAAAGGTCTGTTCTGGCATCCAGTCTTGGTGCAACACCCCTTCCTGACAGCAGGAGTTAGGTGCAAGTATCTAAAGCAGACAGGACCAGAGAGAGAGTTCAGTGTGTCTCGTGACAATCTCTGGTCCTGCATTTCACGCACAGCAGGGAGCAGGCACTTTTCCTCTCTGTATACTTTACCAAGCTCCTATGGAATTTACTCATTGATTTTTCAGGGGAAACTGCTGTCTGTCATTTGAATATGCCAGCAATGAAAATTCCTGCGAGCTGCACCACCTGCTCCATGAAGAAAGAGTTTTGAACTAGCCCTGGGCAAGCTTCCGTGACTTATCTGCTTATTATCCTAATGACAGGAAGCCACATCCATTACAAATTGGCCAGTCCTTCACGCACGCACTTCAACAACAGTAGGGTCTGCCCCAGAATAAAGGCCTCACAAACCTTCTGCCCTTTAGTAGATTGATTTGAAAAATACTCTTCTGCCTCCACCTTTTCTTTTCAAAAATGAAACGATCTTTTGCAGAGATTAAAATGAATTTAATATTTCACAGTCTGGTATTTACATCGCATCTGAGGCAGGGATTACATACCCCGCTACAAAAACGTTCCAATAACAACTCCAGCAGGTTGTACAGTTGTAGCATAGACACCAGGCTGCTGCAAAACAGAACAGAGCCAGGCTGCATTTGAAATATGCTGCTGTTTTCTCTTTGCCTGGAACTTCCCACACCACTCCCTCCTGTTATTCCTGGAATCCATGTAATCTCCGCACCAGGCTTTCGCGTCAGTCATATGTCCCCTTTGGGTTACACTTTGCACTGTAGGCAACCAATGATCATACAAGTATTTTCACTTCCAAGGGTTAAATCCATGGGCCTTCCTGAGTCAAGAGAAACATAATGGTACCAACATCTAGGGGTGTAACACAGCAAGGGTTGGATCTGAAAGACTTTTTAGGGAAGAGTAGCAAGGTTTCCATTGAGGAGGCATCTGTTACTTTCACTACTACTGTCCTGTGCATTCAGTATGGATTAAGTTGGTTCTAACTATTCCCTTCCCCAGCAAACCAATGTATACAACAGGCTTCTGTGACTATCACAGCTGGAACTCCCAAAGGAGCAAAAGGGGCGTTTAAGTACCTCTGCAATTCTCCGCCCAAAGCCCAGTCCTACTCCACTGACTTCAATGGCAATTTCCCCACTGACTTCTGGGTGGGGAGGGAGATTAGTCCCCCAGACCAAAGAGTTTTTCCTTGTGATGTTTGCAGCTGGGATAAAGGGGTTAGATAGGGCTCTCACCCCCACCAATATATTGTAGAAAATTTGGAACAATAGTTTGCCCTGGGAAGGGATTTGAGCTCATTGCAGGGGTTTTTCTCTCTTTTGAATTAATGGAGCTAAGCCATTTCAATCTCTCTCTGGATAACAATGGAAACTGCACCAGGTACAACAGACCAAAGAGAGAGAAATTTGCCCCCCTGCATTCCTCTGAAATGCTATTGCAAACATGAGCAGTAATTTGGCTCCAATGACTTGGATCACAGAGCTCAGATTTGGAACTAACAGCCTGATCAGTGCAATTAATGAGCAAGGAAAAACCAGCCTCGCTTTGCTCAGCGAGTCTATTGTCTCATGTCAGATGTCTCCAGCAAAGCGTCAGATGTTTCAGTCTGCACTGTCATTTCTGTTATACAGTAGGCCAGATTCTGATTTCAATCACCCTGTGACAAAGACAGAGCATCTCCATTGACTTCAGTGGAGTTACTGCAGTTTTATGCCGATGGAAGATAGATCGAATCTGGCCCGAGTCTGCAGGAACTCTTCCTGGAAACCAGTCTTCATTAAAAAAACAATGAAACAAGGATGGGGAAGACTTAGACATTGATTTCTAAAACCCTGACAATGACACCTATTCAAGACCTTGGGGGAAAATATGATTCTCCTGGCAATTATTTTATCCTATCTGAATATGCGGCAGGAAAGGAAGGAAGCCATTTTTTCTCTTTGTAATTGTCAACAGATTCTACGTGACTCAAGAATTTCTTGGCATGTGCATCCCTGATGCAGAGGGAAAACATGGAGTGAAAGGGAGTCTTGCAACTGCATTCAGAACCCATTACTATCGCCTCAATAGCAATCGCTGCTTCAGTACCTCAGAGGTGGCATTAAACCAGGAGCTGGCACGGCTTTTCACTTCCAGAAGGGAGGTTTCCCAGTATTCCAGGCCAGAGGGGTGCATCCGTCCCCTTCTCTGTAACTCACAGTGCTGCTCCAAGAAGGAGTGAGCACGAATCCGCTGTCAGATGCAGTGTAGTCAGAACAGTAAAGTGCTCAGAGGGACAGCCACCCTATCCCAACACTGCTGCGTTGCTGCCATCGCCGGGAAGTCCTGTTCACGGCTCCGCAGAACGCGACAGGACCTTCCCGCAGCTGAATGAACATGATATTGTACCATTTCGCAATGCTGGCCGCCGCAACGCAGACGCCGGCCAGAGAAACCCTCAGGAAAGAGATCCACAGCAACTACCGGGTGACCTGCGAACAAAGGAGAAGAACACGTCACACCAAAGCCTGGCAACCTATCGACTGGCGAGGCAGGACTGGATTTGGGTTTTCTCTTAAAACTGAGGCGAACTCGTATAGTTTTCCAGACCTACTTTTAATTGCTTCCTGCATTCCCTAGTGTAGAACACTGAGAAGGGATTTGGAAGAAGGCAAGATTTTGTTTCCTTGTGTTCCCCTGCCTGTCTGCATCCGCCTGAGGTCTCTGATACACAGATGTAAGCTCTTTGCAGCTTATTATTCTGGGTTTGTACAGAACCTAGCATAAGGTGGTCCCAGTCCTTGAGTCACCTCACTATCGATAATAACAATAAAGTCTCAGGGCCATGGTGTTGGGAGAAGGAGGCAAAACTTAAAACCTAAACTGCGAAGGGCTGGGGTCATTGCCTGTGGTAAAAACAGCAGCAGGGGATTTTCCAAGGGCGGTTTCCCCCATATTTTCCACAGGACCTGATTCTCCATTGTAGCCACTGACCCCAGGGCAGAAAGGTGTCAAACACCATCATTCTGATTTGGAAGCACCACACACTGGTGCCAGTGACTACACAGTGTTGGGCCAGGCCCAGGCTGTTTTCATTCGCAGGGTGCAAGGTGTGGTCACAGTGGGAGGTGTGAGGGGCTCCTGCCTTCAGCCCTGTAGCCCTCCTGGAGCTGGTAGGACCATGTGGGTGTAACTCAGGGAACCATTCGACCCAGGTGTCATATCTGAATCTCCCCGAGTTCACACTAGCAGGGTTTCAGTCCCCTTCTGCACTCACTTTGCAAAGATTTCATTGACAACACAAGGTGCAGGGGAATGGGTCGCTCCTGATTTACATTGGTGTGCACTGGGGGTACCTTCACTAAAGATGACACTTACACTGGTGTAAAGACAGTTTAAGAGCAGAATCAGGCCCACTGCACTGAACTGCAATGGCAACTCCTACAGGTCACTCTGTAGTGGGAGTGCTGTCTAGTGGTCATAGCAGGGCCTGGGGCTCTATGAGATTCCTGAGCTCTATTTCCAGCTCTAACTCACTGCATGGCCTCAGGTGAGCCACTTCTCCTCTGCGTGCCTCAGTTCCCCAACTGTAACCAAGGGGTAACAACCCCACTCCATAGGAACGGCACGCGGCCTATTCAGTTCCTGTTGGTGGCAACGGAATAAAAATCTAAATGCAACTCTTGCACCATGCACTCTGGAAAAGAAGATGCAGCCTGCACAAGCCCCTTAGACAGGCTGCAGGGACGTGGGTGTGAGTGAGGGCGTGTCAGCATGTCTGTATATTCAGAGAGACAAAAAAAAATTTTTTTAAATGGTCTCCCAGCCTTTTAAACGTTGGGTTGTACTAGCGACCATGGATAATTTTACAGCCTTCAGACGTTTATATCCTATTTACCATCACAATGTCCTTTCTTACTGATTTCATAGCAGGGCTAGAGCTTTCTCTCCAGGCACCCATGAGAGGTGTAGCTGCATTTGAAATACTGCTATTTAAATTCCATTCCTGGCCACTTGTGCATGCCAAGTACCAGGCACGTTCAGCAGGAACAATTCAGCAAATCCATGCACAATGGCAGGAAGATCAAACTGGAAGCATTAAAAAAACCCTAAACAAAACAGGGTAATTTGTGCCCAGCACAGACCCACAGTTAAGGGGACGAAATGTGCTTATTACTCAACTAGCCTGCTGCTAATACAGCACCAGTTAAACCCAAGCATTCAAAGAGGACTGGAGAGAAGACAAAGGAGCAGGGGAGCTGGTGTAAACGACGCAGAGAGAGGAAGGAAGAGGGAATGAGTTTACCAGTAGAACTGTTCAGACGTTTTTCATCAAAACAGTTTTTGATTAAAACAGCCCTTTTTGTCTAAATCAAAATGTTTCTAAAAACGTGTTTAGGAGGAGGAGGAAAAGGAAAGGAAAGGTGGAGACTAAGAACGGGAGGTCAGGCTCAGAGGGAGTAGGAGCCTCCTAGCCTGTGGTAGGCCAAGCAGTTCTAAAGCCTGTATATAGTTGAAAACTGTTGGTGGGAAACTGATCACGAATAAAGAGCACAGGTGTTGCACCAGACCGAAGTGTCCCTGATTCACGGAGGAGAGATGCCAAGGGGCCGAATCCGGAGGGGAGCAGCTTGAGTACTCCATTACAGGGTGGCAGCATATTTTCAGTGTTGCCAACTCTCGCAATTTTTTTCATGAGTCTGGTGATATTTAATGTTTTCCTTAATGCCCCAGGTCCTGGAGTCATGTGATTATGAGAAAATCTTAGCTTTCATTTATTTAAAAAAGAAAAATAAGTTTCTAGCTTTCCTGGTTGCAGAGAAAAGCTTGAAAATGTGTCCCTATAAATATTCCAAAACCAGATGGCAAATAAAAATAACCCAGCATTTACTGTTTTTACATTCTGATGATTTTTAAATCAATGCCATGATTTTTTCATGAGCTTTGACCACTCAGTGTTAATGATACTGTATTTTGCAGGAGTCAATTGTAGAGTTTTAACAGGCAAATCCCCTCCCTGCTGAAAAATAATTTGTGACAAAGTTCTTCAGAGGAATGAGTTCTCCCTCTTCGCACTCGGGGATGAACTGTGACAACATCACACTCTCCTCTCATTTATCTGTAGTTTGAAATTATTTCCCAAATGAGTTCCCTGAAGAATACTTGCTCTGGAGATTGTTTGCTAATGGAAATGGTCAAACTGCTGTGAGCAAGCAATCCAACACATCCAGCTGATTTTCCTGCTCGTGAACGGTGACTGAACAGACTTGAATAGATGCAAACGTATTCAATAGTTGCAATTATTTAACAGGATGTTTGATGCATATTTCCCCCACGGATTGTTTATGCACACTCTGCTTTGGGTGCTGCTTCCAGTCTCAACGCATTGTAATTTGCCAGTCATGTGGAGTGGCGGGGGCGTGCCCAGAACTTTCTGAAGACCAGGCCCCTTTAAGCAGTCTCAAGTTGAGCACCAAAAAACACTGGGTGCTTTGGAAAATGTCAGACTCCATCTTCAGGTTGCAGCTAGTCCAGAGGGAAGGGCAGATGAAAGCAAAGTGCATCTTTGGAGGAGTACCGTAAACGGCTTTGTCCCCTGGCAGAGCATCAACAGTGCTGCTGGGGGAGACACCTGGACTGCAGCAGCTCCAGCACCCTTCACAACTGAACTGTCCCTTACAAGAACTTGGAGTCATCATGCTGACGTCAAATTAAGATAGCGATTGAGGGGAGAGGGGAGGGGAATTAAATAAGCAATATAAACGGGGGGGAAATGAGAATGGTCTGGAAATACAGCCGCAATTGCTCATCAGTATTTGATGCCTGTGCCAGGGGAGGCAGCTCTGACATTCATGAAAACAGTTTAGCACGAATGCGCAATTTGTGGAGGAAAATAATAATAATAAATAAATCCCTGCATCACTTTTTTGAAGGATAATTTTATAGCGGGGGGTGCAGGGTGAGCAAAGCTAAAGCATAAAGAATAATTATACTCAACTGTATGAACAATGATTACAAAATTATGCAACTGATTAACCATGACATACATGTAATTACTAATGAGTTTGATAAAATTTTAATTATACCTTGTTCTCCGGGGCATTCAGCAAGCCATGAAAATAATAATCATGTAGCTCTCTGTCACAGATGATTGCTCCAGCCAGGGGAGCACTGACATCCAAGAAAGCCCTTGCCTGAATCACACTGCTCTGGCAGAAGGCAGGCGATGAGGAATCTGCTGCTCCAGAGAACAGCTTGGGGAGTGTAGCACCTCACTGCAATGCCAGGACAGACTGCAAACCAGTCCTTTGTCAGCCAAGGACTAGCCTAGGAGCCACTCTGATATCTTCCCCAGGAAAATCCCTCCACCGCTTCTACTTGGTGGCATCAGGTAATCACCTAACAAAACCCACCAAAGGAGTTAAACTCAGAACAAAATCCAGGGCACTAAAATGATATTCGCCACCGTCACATTGTTCTCTCTGCTTGTGTGTCACAGCCCTGGCCGCACCCTGTGTCCGGCAGATCTATTTAGATGGTAAGCTCTCACGCCAGGCACTGTCAGCTATGCTGGGTTGGCTTTTGGCACAACAGGGCCGCATTCTTGGTTGGTGCTCTGGCACCACCATAATCAGTATGAAAGACAGAGAGATGTAAAAACTCTGGGCAAGGCGCCTCACTTCTCTTCCTGCACCTGAGCGCTATGGAGGGACATTCCTGGGCTGTGAAAAGAAGGGACTAAACGCACTGACGTGAGGGAAGGGTGGAAGCTCCTCACACCAGCTCAGCCAAAGCCCTTCAGTTCTGCTCTGTAAATCCTGCCAGCTCCTCCCATCCTGAGCCCCTGCCCAGCTCTGCCAATGCCCTGTGCTCCAGTTGGCTTACTCCATTTTCTGTGGCAAACGTATGGCTCCAAACAGCACTGCACACATACCTTGGTCGTCTTGACTTTGTTGCCAGTACTGCAGCTCCATCCAGACAAGTCTGGCAGCACCTTACACTCCTCCCTTTCTAGACACGGCTCCATCTGACACCACCACTTCTGGAGGACTATGGAGGCTGAAAGGAGAGAGGGCCAGTGAGGAACAGAGCAGATACGGGCAGTGTGCATGCAGATGGGCTGGATGAGGGGAGAGATGGAGACAGGGTGGGAAGTTAGTATTTGCTATGAGAGATGGCCGGCATTTCATCAGCAAGGAGCTAGTTTATGGAGCGGACAATGGCTTTTTGCACACGATGAAAAGTTTTTAAATTGTTTGTCAACACTGAATCAAAAATTGGAGGATTTGTTTTTCTTCCTCCTCCCACTCCCTGTCCCCACCTTCTCCAGTGGTGAAAAAGGGGAGAGAAGGGAGAAAAATGAAACCAAAGAAAGGAAAGCTGGTACTGCTTCTTTCAATTCAAGTCAAACTGAAACACAGTTTTTCATTTTGCTTTGACGAAAAATCAAAAATTTCTGTGAAAATTGAAAAAAAAATTTTTTTTATATTTTCTGTACCATTTTCTGGCATCCCTATTTATTTATATTCCATCTAAATCAAACCACTTTATGAAATTGGGTCAGTTTCACCAGACTTTTGTTTAGAAATGGAAAAAAGTTCCAACGATGTTGGAATGTCCCATTTTGACATTTTCTGAACAAAACATTTCCACTTTTTATTTTGAAATGATTTTTTGTTTTGATTTTTTTAAATGTATTATATATTATAACGTTTGCATAATTACGTACTATAATCTATTATTTTGTACGATATAATATATAATTATACAAACACTATGTATATAAATATAAAATACGATCATGGGGCATGGCTTCCCCATAGCACGCCCTAGTGGCCAAGCGTGGCACCGCCAGCACTTTCTGCCTCAGTTTCCTTCCCCGAGGTGGGTCTCTTTGGCTCTCCACACACTGGTCTGTGCTGGAGATGCGGCTTAGTCCCCTGCCAAGTCACAAACAAATGTAACCCCTTCTAGGGCAGCAAATGTCCAAACTAAAAAGTCCCAACAAACAAAAGGATTCTTCTGCCCTTCAACCCTCCCTCTGGGCCCTGTTCCCAGCTCCTTTCTGGATCTGGGATAGAGCACTCGCCCCCAGGCTGGTTCTCCTTATGGTTCCAAGCCAGACTGATCTCTCTCAGTCCTTTTTTAAGGCCCACCTGTCCATTAAGTTTGGCTCACACCGTCAGCTGGGATGCAGCAAATTAATGATGGCACAGCTGTGGCTGGCCCTGTCTTGCCTTACAGAGGCCAGTCACCCTGTGATGAATATATTATAATGCAACACAAAACATTTTGAGACTCTAAATTGAGATGAAACATTTAGAACGAAGAGAAATGGACACAAAGTTTGGAATTTACCCTTGTGGGGAATTTGGGGGTTTTCACTCCCATTGGAATGAAGCCCGATTTTGGAATCTCGAAATGTTTCACAAAATGGCACGTTCCCTCCCTACCCCTGCACAGCTCTAGTCCCATGCGCTCCCAGGTAAAGTGCCAGGGCGTGAGGCTCCGTGGTCGCTGTGTGCTGGGGTGTTCTGGCAGCCGCAACCACATCAGGGTGAGTGTCGCGTGGCCGATTCTCTCCTGAGGTAGCAGAGTTCAGGGCTATGCCACAGAGCCCCTCCCAAGGCACCATGAGAGCAGGGACAAGCAACTGAACAAAGACAGGGCCCGCAGGTGCATTTTACTTGCACGGGAATTATTAGGCACAGAGCAGCCATCGTCAACTGTCCCAGCCCATGGCAAGCCGGCATCACCGAAGGACAGAAGACGTGCAAAAGCCCGTCACCATAGCAACCTAAAGATCAGCAACAAGGTGGTCTAAGTTGAGGAATATTCATAATTTGAACCCCTCAGAGGCCAGAGAGGAGGCGCCCAATGAAACGGTGCCTGAATCCCATTAACCGGGAGGTCATTAGGAATCAGGGACTCGACAGGAAACACTGGGCTGGCGGGAGGCATACGGAGAGGCATTTAACCGTGCTGAGCCACTGCTAGGTCTTTTCCAGTTTGCTTTTGAAGACGAAAGGCTTGTTAGTGGTGGCAATCAAAGAGCAAACCTGGCCCTCCTTGCAAATCTAATGGCACCAGGGAGGGTGTCCTGCCTCGCTGCTCTTCCGCCAAGACCCCTCAGCGTCTTTCATCCCCACAGCTCACCCCTCTTATGTGCATTCTGTCCCCGGCAGCCTGGCTGTTCCTGGTCACTGCCCACGGGCCACATTTTAATGACAAGCAGAAGATGACTCACTTCCTTTTTAATCTGCTTGTCTTTCTTCTGGTGCAGTGGGGGGTTCCCAGCACCAGGTGTGTGTGTTGCGGGGGGGCGGGGGGGTTCCCCCTCACATTCTGTCCTTTTATTCTTGCCCCTGGGTAAGCTGTCCCGAAGTGAGAGCTTGGAGAGAAAAGCACTTGGGAGGCCTAGAGGCAGGCCCCGGGGAACTGCGCAAAGTTGCATTATCTGCTGTGATGCCAGCTGCTGGCAGCAGGGTGCGATGGGAGGGGCTGGTGGTGGATTGGATGAGTCACACTCAGAAGGCTGTGAGAGTTTAGGCACCTGAGACCGTCTTGCAGGTGAGCCGAGCAGGGACTGGCGTCCATCTCCATGCGCTGAGTGCAAACGAAGCCAGAGCCCTGGCCAAGGTGATCCATGGTGGTTAGTGGTGTCGGGTGCCTAGAGTGCCTGACCTGTGAAATCAGGCCCCTTTATGGAGTCTCAGTCTGGGCTCCCCAAATGGGCTCCTAAATCACTCGTCACTTTGGAGAATCTCGGTCCCACTTCCCTAGGCTAGTTCTGAAACGGCTTTGCTCAGAGCTCTGCTTTGCCCAGCGAGTTCAGTGTCTCAATACAGGGACTGTTCCTAATTGGCCCTATCTGGCTGAAAGCTACTGCCAGACACAGTCCCAGCAGGCCCCCTCGTGAGGAGCCAGCCTGGTGCGTGGCTTTAAAAACAGTCGTGAACATGGAACAGTGTCTGGAAACAGCTTTCAAACACGTCCCTCCCTGTAGTGCTGGCAGGGCCTTCGCAGTCAGTGTGACACATGACGGATAGGTCCCTGGTGCTCTTATCAGGCTGGGCAAACACCTCCAAAGCAGGGATGGGGAGGCAGGGCTAGGTTCTATTTCCAGCCATACCACTGAGACCTCGGGCAAAGAATTCCTCTGCCCCTCAGCTCCCCGTTCTGATACAGGGAGATGATGACACTCACCTCCTCCTAGCTGGAGGCATCGTGAATGAAAGCAAGAGCACCTGGGACAGATGGCACTAGACCAGTGCCAACTAGTTCTGTCTAGACTGATGCACTTTGGGGAGGTTCGGGGTTATTTTAATTGTATTTTTAGGCAACCTCAGGAGTACCTAGAGTGTATGTATGGAGGGGTGCCCTGCTCAGTGTTTGTAGAAGTTCTAATTAAATAAATCAGGGATAACTACATTCTCCTGCTCATGTGGCAGAAGACTGGCACACCCAGGGGCACAAAAGCCGTATCTGACACTTCTGCTTAACAGGCACTTGGCAGAGACTGATCACGGTGGGAGAACCTGCCAGTTTAGCATGTTTGGATTGGGAATATTTTTTTAAATACATTCAGTGTTACAGATGTATGGAAAAATCCCCACTGCTGGCAAAACGGGGGCGAATAACCCCATCCTCAGAGGTTAGAAGGGACGTTTCCTCTTCTGGCTCATCTTTCCCAGCAAGCAATTACTGCAGGGGGGAAGTAATTTCATCACAAAGAGCTTCCTTTCCTGCGAAACCAGTATCATTTCTCTGCCAGCCAAGTCCTGGCATGTGTCAGTGGGGAGGCCCCACATTCGGTCAGAAGCACCACGTATTTCACAAATCTGCAGAGAGCAGGAATTTCTGCTGATGTCGCCAGAGGGAGATGGCTGCCCAGCTCTGCACAGCTTTCACTTCCTCCTCCCCCCCCAGGCTGCGCTCTGCACTGCACAGGCCTGCTGTTGGCTGAGTTCCCCGGTATGTCCACACTGCAGCTGGGAGTGAGCCGTCTAGCCGGGCAGACAAACTCGCACTGACTCGGCTCGAACTAGCCTGCTAAAACTAATGGTGTGGACACTGTGCACCAGTAGAGGCTTGTGCTAGCTACCAGAGCTCAGACTCGCACAACCCCATGTCCGAGCTCAGCTGGCTAGCCCACACCTCTGCCAGTGCTGCAATGTCTAGCACACTGGCACCAGACGAGCTAGCACGGGTCTGTTTATCCCAGCTGGGAGGTCGCTCCCAGCTGCAACCTACATATACCTCAAGGGACCCGGTTTGACCTGTTTGCTCTGTCTGCTTCTGCAGAATCCCTAGTTTCTCCCGCTAGGGCTGGGTAAAAGCTACTCATCCGCTGAGCCTCTCCTTCGTAACTACAGCAGGGAAACCATTTCAGTCTCTAGCCTATTTCAGGGTATTCTAGCCTCAGTAAAGTGACATTCACTACTCAGCTTTGTTCCTCCTGTGCATCTGATGCCTGCTTCGTGAGTAATTACTGGGGACCACTCTGCAGGGAAAAGGCAGCACAGAAAAGCCGCTCGGGACAAAGAGAACCTGCCCAGAGACATGAAGCTTGTGCCTCTTGGCGTTGTTCACAGACACATTTACCCCACATCTGCTGCCCAGCAAATCAATAATGCACTGGGAAAGGCTCCTGCCACTTCTGATGGATCCAGTGGGACACCATGTGACACCATTCAATAAAATATAGATGGGCTGGGTTTGTCTTAGTGCTTTTTGTAGATGATTATGTGGCATGACTCTAGTCACTTGTCTCACAGTCCACAGCACTAAGTCAGGGCAACAAGTGAGATCCTGGAGGGCGTCGTTACAGAGCCTAGTTCCTTCCGCTGCCCCAGATCTGCACAGTCAAAGCCAGTACCATGTACGGTGCTGGGGCCCCAGCCACACGTTAAGATGCATGCACGGAAGAGCCCATCACAGCTTTTCAGCAGCAGGGTTAAAAGCACACGCAGTTCCTTTGTTGTGCTGTAACAGAGCAGGGTTGGCTCAGCTCAGCCCCAAGGAAAGGGATTTCCCGAGCACTCTCATTCGGGGACTCCATTATCTTTCTGGGACCCATCACTTCCAAGAACAAAGGTGAAGAGTGGCAGGGACTCCGGTCTAACTGCCTGGGCTGGACGCATTTAGAACCTTTCTCGTCCCTACTCAGCTTTGTCACCTCTATAGTGCTGAGACCGTCTTCTTCCCTAGCCCCATTTCTGAGTGCTCAGCACCCACAATTGCAGCCAGATTTTCAAAAGAGACCAGCCCCCAGTGTGGACACAACGTGCTGAGCTCACTTGAAAATCTGGCCCCATGACACTTCAGACACGTCTCCTGGCATTCAATCCCTCCCGTAGGGCCACGCTGCATGGGGTCACACAGCCCACGGCAACACAAAACACTGACTAGAGGGGAAAAACGCCTCAGAGAGAGGGCACCTGTAACAAGGGGGGACAATGGGGCTGATTAGAGCTGCTGCCACCCATCCCCATGTGCAATTGCCTTCAGAGTCCATTGTTCTATCTCCTTTGCTGGGTGCCCTACTTCTAAGCCAGGCTGGGCTGGCTCTGCAGCATGAAGGCAAAGCAGGACTCCCCATGGGGACACCCATGCTGTATGACACAGACGAGGATGCTCTGCTGAGGGGCAGCAAGCGCAGAGCTCTGCTATTATCTGCATCAGGCCCAAAGCAAAACAGAAAGGAACCCAGGGCAGGGACAGTCCTCATCTTCCTGGCTGCACACCAGCGCCCTCCCTGCCCCCAACAGAATACACAGGCCATTTCTAGGTCCTTCTGTGGTGCAATGGCTGGGTAACGAACCCACCACGGGTCACTGGCCCGCATAGAACCAGGGACTTTCTGCACCCAGGGGATGAGGCCCAGCCCACTAAAGTCAAAGGGTGTTTTCCCATTGATCTCACTGGGCTTTGCACCAAGCACCCAAAGCACACGCTCCTGCCACTTGAGCAAAGGGAGCGACTCCTAGGTGTAAGCTGTCACCTGGCCCCAGGTTAGCGCTGGCGCCCATCGCCACGCTGCCCAAGCATCCGTACCTGGACCAGTTACGCGAGGGAGCCAGCACCAGACACACCAGCCAGCGCGTTGCATTTGAAAAGGTGCTTTTCCCCTTCCTGGGGTGGGACTGGGAGTGGAGACGCTGCAGCACAGCAAGAGAAGCTGCTCCCGCTGGAGTGGAAGTGCCTGGACTCTAGGAGGAAAATCTGTCCTGGTTGGACCCCTGGCCCCCGGTTGCAGACCCCAGAGGGTGGCCTGGGCACTCTGCTAGGCATGCGCACAGGCTTCACGCGCTGTGTACTCACCATCCACGCAGGAGGGAGCCGCGCGAGTCGTCCCTGCCACCTGCCCTGGGAAGCAGGAGCATTTCACCGTCTGGGAGCGCTCTTCAATCTTGTTCTTATTGCAGCATCTGTGGGCGGCGATGACTTCGCACGTGCCAGGCTCTATGTGCACTGTGGGGAGGCAAACAACCGCACCTGACCTGGAGCTGCGTGGCCGGAGCCCAGTCCCAGACTCTAGCTTAGCAGTTACCCCAAGCAGGCTCCAGCGAACTCCTTACACCAGCGGAGCAATGAGAAAGGCCTCTCCGCTAGAAACAGACTGAGAAACCCCAGGAGTTGTACCAACACCAGTCAGGAACCAGGCTTGGGGGATCCTTCCTAATGGGCATGGTCACAGACCCTCTGCCATCTTGCCCTCAGTCCACTGCATAACAGGGCAACGTTCCTCCTCATCGCAGAGCGCATGGCGTGAAGACGTGCAAGGAACTGGCATGAGCTCCAGATGTCTCAGCCAGAGGAGGGGACCCCGTTAGCTCAGCGGGGCAGCCTGGCACTCTGTAAGTCAGGTTCTTACGCCCCGTCCATCAGGGCGGTGGCTGAGTGCTGACAGTTTGGGACTGTCAGCTAGAACTGCAGGACCCCGTTATGTTCCGCCATCATGTTCTCACACTCACCAGGGTTTGCGCTTTGGCTCCAGTAAGCTGCTGGCGGACACTGGCGCTCACAGAGCCAATCTAGCCCCTGGCTCTCAGACTGCACCAGTGCGTTGAGTCCACAACATTGTCCCAACAGCAGTGAGCAGGTGCAGTGGGAAGCTCAGGGGAAAACAGAACGTAGGGTAGCCTGCCCCTCTGCTAGCCCACTCCTGCGGCTGCTCAGTAAGAAGCAGCAGCACACAGGCCAATGGGAGTTTCCCCATCTCCCCAGCAGGAGAGCCCCACTCCATGGCTGCAAGTGATCAACGCAATGTTTCCAAGGCCGGGTGCCTGCTGGAAGATTGGACATCCAGCCAGGTGCTGCTGCTGAAGGAGTCTAAACCAGGCCTCAAGGCTGCTAAGCACACCCGTATGGCTGTGTCCAGTGGCTCCCCAGCCCATCTCCAAGTAGGAAGAGTGCTGGCCCTGGCTTGGGCTCATCAGACTGCTTGAGTTCTATTTACTCCTAATCACCCGCCCTGCTGAGCAGAATGAATAGCCTCTCCCCATGGCAGAGGTAAGGGCTTTACTGAAATCAGCTAGTTGGTTAGTTAATTGGAACTGAAAATGAGATGCAAACTTGATACGAGACCACAGAGCGAGAACGATGCCTCGCAATGCCTGTGGCTTCAGTCAAAACAACATCAGCTCCAGCCCCGAATGTTACAACCAAAGGGACGTTCATTCCTGGCACCGTATCCGTGTGCAATCTGACGTGAGCCCCAGCCCTGGGCGTGTCTTAACTTTACAGCAACGCTGCAATGTCTTCCTGCTCAGCAGAAAGGGAGGGTGTTGTTCTGCTGCTCTTTGCCCCCCCCTTAAAATGTTAAGGAAGAAGGAAAACGAATGCACTGGCTTATCACCTCTGGGATCCCAGCTCAGAATCTAGTTAGCATCACAGATCAATGCATTTCACTGGGTAATGGCCCATACAGCCACCATACAAATTAGCCAAACAGGTCTGGATAGACTTTGATCCCATGACCTGGGAGTGAGTGATCCCTGAAGGTCTTATTTAATGAGGACTGAAAGAAGTGAATGGAGCGCCACACAGGATGACAACACCCCAGTGTGTTACCAGGAATACACTGCCTTTGATGGATGCAGTGATCAGGAGTCAGGCTTTTCCCATGCACCAGCACCATTATGCAGAGATGTATATGGCCCATTTTCAAACCCAGCTGCCTAGCTGGACCCCCAAACCTTGCTCACACAATGCAGATGCAGTTCCTGCATCTGTTCCGAATGAACAAAGACTGCTTGACCCTGCAAGGGGCAAAGAGACACAGTAAAGGAGAAAATCTTAAACTGATGGGCTCTAAATTCTGGGAGAGACCAAGCACCTTTCCATCCAGGGCTCTTTCTAATGACAGCTCAGCAATCCCGAGAGGAAAGCCGGTCTGCTCTGCAATGTCCTCTGTACCCGGCTGATTTAATACTGATTTAGTAATTGGGTGAAAAAACAGTCTTGTTTTTAAGGCAAATTACTCATTTTGAAACATGAAAGACATTTAATGGATGAAACTTCTTCTGCTGTCTCTCCCACAGGGTCCCCTATGCTGCAACATCTTCAAAAGCAGTTATGGGATTTAGGAGCCTAAGGCCCACTTTCAGAAGTGATTTGCACACTTAGGAGCCTGCCTTTCAATGACACGTGGACTCCTAAGTGCCTCAGACGTTTCTGAAAACGGGACTTACCTAGAGTCTCATTTTTTTGCTGCCATTAATAATAAAAAATGGATAAAAGCCCATTCAAGTTTACCTGGATTTTCACCTTGTAAATGTCCAGACTCCCATAAAAATGGTTGTGCAGCCAGCCAGGCAGCCAGATCTCTGATGCAGGTCTCACCCTGCTCTCTCTACACCAGCAACCACCTTGGCGGAGGCGCTGAGACCCTTCCGCTATAACACTGCGAGCAAGTCATCAACACACGTCTCGGCCAACGAGCTGCCCTCAAAACCCTGCGGCAGCCCCGGCGCCGCCACCGCCACACCACTTGCAAACCAAGTGCAACGTAAACGGCACAATGTGGGAAATGCACATTGGCTGGATCCTCTCTAGCGAGTGGCCATGCACTAAACGGCCAGGGAGCCTGCTCCTGTCAGTACTGGGCTTTGCTCAGAGGCTCCTGGCTTGGTACTTTTTGCAGTTCAGCGTCCACAGTCGGACACTGTCCCTTCACCCTCTTCTATGTCGTGCCCCCAGTGAACTGGGGCAAGTCTAAGATCGGCTGCTGGTCCTAAATTAATCTCTTACATCTACTGATCGGCCTGCGCACATCTTTCATCTCATGGTGCTAGAAGCTGATAAACACCGGTGTAAAGAAATAAACCCCCGGCCCAAAGACAGAAGCGTGTGTCTCAGCAATCACAACAGTCCCGGATCAGCACTGCGCCCGCCAGGCAATGCTTTCGCTGGAGAGTTCATCAGGAAGATATATGAGTGAGAGCCATTTGATTTCAAAGGAGACACAGAAACTGAGAGGACTGTGAATACTGACCCCTGTGCTCACCACTAAATCACCTGCAAGATCTCAAGCTTCAAAACTGATCTAGGATGTACAGAGCGGTAATTTACAACCCGTAGAAGTACTGCTGTATGAAGCCTGTAAACACAGTAATGGCAAGTTAAGTGCAAAAATACTCTGGGTTCCCCAAGCCAGGATCTATGGGCTGCTCAGTGCTCTGCACACTGCAAGAGCTGACAGAGATACTCAGCTCCACTTCCCTTCCTGGCTCTTAGAGGACATTGATTACTGAGTGGGGCATTATGGAGAAATCCTACAGCATTTAATAGAGAATACCACCCTTGCTGAAGGTAATCAGTCTGTAGACTGTGTAGACTCATAACATGGCTCCCACTCACTATTAACCCCCACAGACTGGGTGAGTACGTTCCGAGGAATTCTACTGCTTTTATTTCTATTTGATTCTGTGAGAGTTCTCCCTAAAGATGGACACAGAGGCTGAGGAATTGGTCTGAAACTTTGATCCAATTTGAATCCAAGTCAGAATTATTTTTAAGGTCTAAAAAAGATGGTATTTTTATATGGAACATCCATGTCCAGGAAGCCTCGAGAGACCCCAAGCGAGCACATTCTCACTGGGGGTTGGGCTAAGATCAGATAAGCACAGAAACTGGAGGGTGCACGTCTAAAGAAAGCCTCTTTAGTGGCCGGTCCATCAAAGCAACAGCAGGAGGATGGCACTGAGTTCATACCAAACACACTCTGGCTTGGAGGGTGGGAGGTTACCATGGAATCCCTGGGTCCAATCCCTCTCTGAAGGATTTGGTGCCACAGGAGGCCAGGAGTCAGGCCCAGGCTGCTCTGTGGGCAGCCTTTGCATTTCTCTCTCTTGTTAACACAGATTTTGGTTGCTTTCTATGTTGAAGTTCCCTTTACTGACGGGTTATAAAGGGTTCCTACAGGACTGGTACCAGTGACGGGCATGTTACAGACAAGAGCACAGGTGTTCACGGGCCAATAAGGACGTCCGCAGAAGGAGATGCAGATGGTTATAAGCCGTGATTATAAGCGACCTAGCGACAAAGCGCTAGGCCCCCTGTCCAGGATAGCAGGCAGCAGCAGAAGCACACGGACTTCAAAGAGCTGCAGCACAGTGGCTGGCCTCTGCCCCCACTGGGTTCAAAGCTAAATTAGCTTGAATTATCCTCCTTCCACGAGCAAGCCGGCTGCCCGGTGTGCTCAAGCCTCTGTTGGACACCAGGGAGAACGGTGCAGTGCACCAACCTGCTCTCTACCGCACACCAGGCGAACTCAGCTGTGAAAGGTCTCTAGTGCTCAGCACCCCTCGTCCCAACTCATAAGCCGTAAAAAGAAATTCAAATACAATTTTTCTTTGCACTGCTATTAGCCCAAGGTTTCTTTCATAGCTGCTCCTCAGACCCTCCCATCAGCCTGTGCTCTGTGTTAGGGTTTGTCTATGCTGCAGTCACGAGCCCACCAACCCAATGCTGCTAACAACACTGAACAGCACCACTGTCATTGGTGTTGTAGAAACGATGGGAATGGCTAAGCACCTGCAATCTCTGAGCCTTGCTCAGTGCTTCAGTGGAGATTTTGTTTGAACAGAGTGTAAGAGAAGACAGCAGCATCTAGCCTATTGTCTCTAGAGTCTTGTCTACATTGTCCTGCTGTCGTTAACAACGTTGGGAGCCCACTGCTGGCATTTGATGCATCAGGTCCGTTAGAGCCATTAGAGCAAGGTTAGATGACACAATGCTCAGCGCACCAACAGGCCATCTAAACCAGGGCTCCCAACGGTGCTAAAACTGGGGGAGCTGACCTGGGGCTGGCAATCGTGGGAAACTTTTGCAAAATTCCTTTAGCACAGGTAAGGCTTTGCTGTGGGCAGACTGGTCTCTCCCACGGTCATTATCAAACTGCCTCTGGATGGGAATTGTAATTCAATGGGATTAGAAAGTTACAGATGACCAACACTTCTTACCAACAGTAGGGGAAAAAAAAAAAGAAATCCCTGGGTGTTCCTGCTTCTAATAGACCCTTGCAAATCCTTCACATACCCCAGCAGGGAGACTTCTGCTGGCCACACGCAGCAGGATGGCTGCTGCGGCAAACGGGAGCTGAAAGGAGAAACTAGCTGCCTTCCATTTCCAGTCTGATAAATACCCACTAGCAAGGTGCAGCCTTCCCTGGGGCAGTCCGGACTCCTGTGCTACCATTGTCTCATCCCTACGGGTGCTGGGGGTGGGGGGTGGTAAGTGACTGGGCACTCACCTGAGGATAGAACAAACCTCTGTTTCTCCCCAAATTCAAGCCACCCTGAGGTGATATTAGGTTAGGCCAAGTGACCATCCTGTGCTGTTTCTGGGCTAAGCATTTGCAGGACATCTTACAACCAGGGTAAGAATTTGCTTTCCTACCAACCTGAATTTTGCCGCAGACAGGAGTTAGATAAAGGCAGAAGTTCAGCACAAGTGCAAGTCTCTGAGTGCAAGTTTCTCAGCTGTGTGCTCCTTCCAGAACCCAGCATTTCCAGGCTTTCCACTTCATTCGCGCGGCGATTTTTTGTCATGGCAATAGCCCTTCACAGGCCTCTGAGCTGTGTTATCGAACAGGAAGAGTCATTGGGAAATGTCTCTGGCTTTTCAGACACATTCAAGTGAAGTTGACTGAGAAGCAGTAACACCCCCTGCCTTCCCCAGGGTGGCATTTCCATGATTCTGAAGGGGAATTTCCTCTGCTTTACAACAACGCTTTCAACTACTTGCTGGGAAATAACAACAAAACACAAACTACTGGGCTACAACAGTGAACCCTCTCTGGTTATGTTGATGCTACATCTGGGTCCCTGATTTTAAACTCAGTGTGGCCATGTTCTGAATCGTTAACTTACGCCCCAGATTACAAGCCTGTTCATTACAGTCTCGAGTGGTGGGTTGAGTGATTGGGGCCAGAGTTTGTTCACATTGCATTTGCATTGTCTCAAAACCAAAACCACCATGAAGCAAACACAAAAGTGTCCATCGTCGCAGTCAGGCAGTGAGTCCCCCAAGTAGAACTGGCCCAGATTGTTCAGACAGGTAGAACTTCAACATGAGTGACCGAAGGAGAGGGCGAACCAGACAACATGTGGATGAAGTGCTCGGGGCTCCCCGGTGCAGGGTGAAATAGAATCTTACTACTGATGCGTTGCAAAGGAGCATGGCAGAGCTAGTAAAGACAGGCAGGACACCTGGGCACGGCTAGCCCAGCAACGCTGCACCCAGCCAGTAGAGCACATTGTGTTCTAGCATTTTAGGGTAGCTGGAACAAACTGTTATGGTCCCTTGAGAGAAGTCACAGCTGTGTTTGGATAGCTGCTTTGGTGGTTTGTGCAATTCACCTGGCTCATTTCTCATGGAGCCCTGTTGTGCCATGGCCCTCTGTGTTCTGGGAAGTGCACGGTCAGTCGGGGAAAGAGTGCAGCATGGACAGAAGCTGCTTCCGGGCACCCTAGTTCTCACAATCCTGCAGGGATTATTGCAGGGACTAGTAAATTCATTCTCAGTGCACACACAAAGTGCCTCCTCAACGCAGTGCGCGTGCCACAGGCCCTGGCAAGAACGCTGCAGCTAGTGCCCAGGTGTGACATTCACACAGGTCACTGCTGTGGGGCATGCAGCTCACACACAACTCAGTGTGAGCTCTCTTGGGCTGTCCCTCTCCCACACCCTGCCAGAGACGCATGTCCTGTGTCACAGTTCAGCTCAGGTGAAATTCATCCCGAGGCAAGAGGCCAGAACGCGGCCTGTGCACCAGTGACGTCCCACCCGAGTCCTGTTCCGAGGCCATCTGTGACGGTTACACGTGGGGCTTGCACAGCACAGGGGTGAACTCCACCCTCTAGCAAGAAAAGCAGCAATACCATTAGGGGTCGATAAGTGAATTAGGGGCAGACTCTTATCCCCCTTGGCTACAGGGCTGCCGTCGCTCCCCTGCACAGGGAATTCCGGCAGACCCTGCAAGCTGTGTCTTTCATCGAACACTCTCCTATTCCCCGCTCTGAGCTGGTTTTATTGCAGCATTGGTAAGTAGCATTCCTGCCACTCCGGAGGGAGCAGCCATCACGTTTAATAGCCAATTTACCAGCCCCGACACCGCACTCCTCCTTCTTCACCAGCTTGTAGATTGGCAAATAATTACCACGACAGGAAGGCATCAAATATTTATATCCCCTTAACCCAGGAATTTGTCTGGGCCGAGCTGCCGCTGATCTGAGCAAACAGCGCATTAGAGCTGGTGGCTCACCAGAGGCATCGCCACGTCACTGGGTAATTTCTTCCCAGACAAGATGTTGCGGCTGCCTATATTAATCAATTACTCCTAAGCGCTGCACCTTTTATGCTAACACCTATCTGGCAGCAAGAGGCAAGGGAGCTGAGAGGCTCTGGGGCCAGTCTAGCTAACCAGGGAGTTATTCATCCTCTCCCCGCCCCCACAAATCAGGGCACCTGCCCAGCATTTGAAAAGATTTAACAGGCTTCTAGGGGCTGACCCCCATGCACTTGCCAGTGACATCAATGGGATACATTTCAGGAGCACAGGGGGGCATCCACTCTGTGCAGAGGGCTCATACAAAGGTTATGCACTGCTAGGCCTGGTCTACACTAGGGAAGTAGGTTGGTATAACTGCGTCACTCAGGGGTGTGAGAAATCCACCCCCTAGAGGGACACAGTTACACTAACCTAACCCCCAGTGTAGACAGCGCTAGGTCAACAGGAGAACTCTCCTGTCAGCCTTGCGGCTGCCTCTCAGGGAGGTGGAGTACCCTCCTGTCGGCGAGGCAGTGTCTGACCCAAAGCGGTGCAGCTAGCCGCTGTAGCAGGTTATGTGTAGACGTGCTCGTCGCAAGTGAGCCCATGCTCTGTATGTATGGGGCCCCAGATTCCACACCTACACTCTCCAGCCTCTTCCGGAAGCCGGAAGCATAGTCTAGGGTGCAGGGAGCAGCATGTCCCCTCTGGGAGGAAGGTGAGGGGTAGGAGCTCACGCTCTACGTTGGGAAGGAAGTTTAATGATTTCTCGGTCATGTAGCAAGTGTTTGGCAGAGCAGGAAACTGAACCCAGGAGTCCTGACTGCCAGTTCTCTGCTCTAACCACAAGATCAGGCTCCACCCTCTTGTCATGAAGTTGGGAGCTCAGTTCGCCTCCCGCTCTCCAGCCCTTCTCAATGCAAAACACGCTGCCCACTATTTTCACACCTGGGTGTCTAAAACTACAGTGCCAGCATCAACAATTACGCATCTCAATGAAAGTGACCCGGTTTTCAGAGGCATTAAGCACCTGGAGCTCCCGTTCAATCACCAGGAGCTGGGGCGAGGGCGGGAGAGGGAACCTCTGAAAGGTCAGGCCACATTTATTGGTATGCCTCGCTATGGACATAGATTCCTCACTTGGGGTGCCCAGCTATGAAAATACTGGCCATGCTCCCACACGCGGCGGTGGCAATAACAACGGGCAAGGCCACTTTCGGTGTCATATTAGGAACCAGGAGACAATAATGCAAACCTCTGAAAGTAGGAACAGTGCCTAGGACTGAAAAGTACCCCACTGACTGAACCGAAGCCACCAGCCATTCCAGGGTTAAAGTCTTTACACCAGTACACCCCCCACGGTCTGGCTTGCAGGCAGTATAGGTTTTGCAATTTCCATCAGCTCTATTTGGCTTTATTTATTGTTATTTCATGGTCATTTTCTGCTAATGAACCATCACTTCCATTCCTGTCCATAATAATTACACAATTACCTATCCTGGAAGTATTTTGTAATAACGTCTCCGGCCGTAAATTTTATTCTTCCTTTTCAATTCCATCATAATTCAGTTTTAATGAAGGTTTGAACCTTTTCTGAATGTGGAAATGACAGACTCTGGTGAAACTGAAAAGAAAAGTAACTTCTTATGGAACAGTTGTGTCATATTCTGCCGCAGTTTTAATAGTTAATGGGATTGGCCGCATAATCTGAGGAATAAGCAGTGATCCTGGAGCTTGGTTTATTGTGAACATAAATCCAGATCTATGCAGGCCCCTCCTGCGGTTGTGCCCTGGACATTAAAGATACTGTTACTGGGAGCTGTTAAAAATGTACTTAGATCCTTGCTCCCCTTTACAATGAAGTGTACTATGTGCATGTCTCAGGGATAGAGGCTGTTACAGCTCCATCCCTTCCTTAAGAACAGCACTCGGTACCTGCCTAACACCTTCCAGCTGAAGACCTCAAACGGCTTTCAATCCTGCAGGAATTCATTAAAGAATGGGTATTCGTCACACTCCCTCTGAAGTCAGTTTTACCTCCCTGTCCATCTGTCCACTCACCATGCTGTCCAGCTGCTTGCCTGCCACTAACACAAAGCCAGATGGAACAGACAAGAACTGACTAAAAGGGCAAGACCCATATTAGATTCATCCGTGTTCATGCAGTGTTGCGCTCCCAGATGTCTCCACTATCTTCTTCCTTTTGGGTAGGAAGCAAACATGCTTAAGGGGAACACGTATGGCGTGTATCATTCCTGACTGCTTAGGAGTGGAGTTCTTGCCTGTCTATCACTAAGTAATTTCACTACTCTGAATATTTTAAAAGGAGGAGGAAAGGCAAACAAAACTAAAACACCAGCATCCCAGCTTGCAGCCCAATGGCCTCACACTGGCCCCAAGAACACGTTAATGTAGGCCCTGACTCAGGAGAGCATCCCTGTTGAAGTCAATGTGACTTAAGCACAGGTTTAAGATTAAGCACATGTTAATGTGACCCTGAATCTGAGCTCTGTGGAGCAGGCTGGATGTCTGATGGCCATTAGCAAGATTTCTGGACAACCCAGCACAGAGCAGAGCAAAAACTTCCTTCTACAGTCAAGTAGCTTAATGCAAATGAGAAGGCAGAGGCTGAAGGGAAGGGGACACAGAACTCACCACAGCCAGGCAGCCCTGGGAATGTTCACAATATGCAGAAGTGGGAGGGAACGTGTTCGGCAGGGAAGAGCTCAGGGCAATCACACAGAACCCACTGAAACACGTTCACTCTCTCCTCTCACCTCACAAACAGGCCTGGTAAGTGCTGCTTGTCTGGGCGCCTTTGGCTTGCTTAGCTGATTTGTTCAGAAGACTTGGCAAGCAGGCAGGCAAACAGAGTGCAGAAGCGAACACTCAGAGCTCAGAGGCATGCAAAGCTCTCAGGAGACCTAGGTGTTCGACGAACCATAGGCAGCTTCCCCTGTCCCAGCTCCAGGCCTGCCGCAGCTCAGCAATATATAACAGGAACCCAACCAGGAAAGAAGGGACGGAGGACAGAGCCGGGCCTTTAGCGTTTAGCTAGCAAAGTGGACTGAGCGTGCCCAGAGAAAGGCTGGAGGCTGAGGTGCAGCTAGAAGCAGAGAAGCCGCGACAACGAGTACGTCTACACTTGGAGCTAGGGGAGCGACTCCCAGCTCGCAGAGACGTGCCCACGGCAGCACGGCTCGAGCGAGTGCACTGACCGAGCAGTGTCGCCAGTACCATGGACAGCGTCAGCATCTGGGCAGGTCGGTCCCGGGGACAGCGAGGGCTATGGCTACACTAGCATGCTAGCTCTGCCCATGCTGGGAATCCCCCCAGCTCCTCCCACAGTAGTCCCAGAGAGTCCGGGGAGGTGGGATTCGCAGCACTAGCTCCGTCTGCTGGCTCATCATGCTGGAAAGGCAAAGCAATCATCTTCTGTGCTTCTGCAGTGGGCTCCTCTCCTGTAGGCCCCAGGGCGCAGCCTGACCCACCTTCATGACTTGTGCTGCCCAGCCACGCGGTGAAGAGCAAAGCGAGGCTCAGAAAGGTTAAAGGCCAGATGGATCAACCTGGGTGCTGGGCAGACAGACACGTCTGTATGTGGGCACCTAAAGAAGTGACCTGACTTTCAGACGTGCTGAGCCCCCTCCGCACCCATGGATTTCAGTGAGAGCTGTGAGTCCTCATCTGGCCTGAAATTCAGACGATGCATTTATCTGCCTCACTATGGATCTGGCTTTATCACCCTACTTGGCAAATGCTGCCTTAAGTGACTTGCTTGGGGTGGAGGCAGAGCCAGGAACCCAGGAGTCCTGACCCACCCACAAGCTTTCCTCCCCCTTCTACAAAACCCCGTACAGCACCTACACAACGCTGTGATCCTTCACACAAAGCAAAGCTACGTCCTGCTGGATCCTAGGACAACGACACGTCACTATTTAGCCCTTTCCCTCTGCACCTACTGTGGGTCACACCCAAGATTTAACACTATCCCTCAGCATTCACACACACAAACATACACTAACACACCTGCGTGCGCCCATGATCAAACACATGCCATGCACGTGTACACACATGCTCTCACACTCACGTGGTCACACACACACACAAACTCCCAGGTGCTCACACATGCATGCACTTTGGGGAGTTTTTACACAGCTGACCTATAACACTCCAGTAGCAGAGGTATCCCTGTGAGGGTCCCCGTGGGGGTGGAAGGGCACAGACCCCAAACTCCCCTCCAGGCCCTTTGACTTCAAAACTCTGTCTCTTTTCATTTTCAGCGTGTTGGAAGGTGCAGCACAGAGGGCAAAGGGGGGCAGAATGGGGGAAACGGCTCCTTGGGGCTGTTCAGCAAGCGGGCTCTGCCACGCACACGAATGCTCCAAAGCCTTTTGAATTTCCTCACCAAGGTGCAGCAGGGAGATAAAGAGAAACTCGATTCCCAGAGTTACTGTCACTGGCTTATCCCAGCAACAGCAAAAATGAGTGAAGAGACTCTAGGGAGCCCAACTGCCCCTCCCCCACTGCCAAAAAGAAGTCCCATTCATCTCAACAGGGATGCTGCTTTACAGGCTTTGGCTGTTATTCCACCAGGGGTGGGCCGCATGGGGCTGTAAGCGTGGCAGGTGTGTGCCTCGGACTTGCTGTCTTGAATAGAAACACGGAGCAATGGGGACACAGCGAAATAACAGTTAAACACCCCTACCAAACCAACCCCCCACTGTGCACACAGCTCTCCCCAGGGGGCAGGATGAGAGGGTGAACCAACAGTCATGAGGCCGTGTACAAATCTGCCTAGAACAGAATCAAATCACAGAGTCCTAGAAATGAACGGCTGGAAGGGACCTCGAGAGGTCAGCTAGTCCAGCCCCCTGCGCTGAGGCAGGACCAAGTCTCACCTCAGCCTCACCTCAGTCCCTGGAAAAATCATGGAGCAGGTCCTCAAAGAATCAATCCTGAAGCACTTAGAGGAGAGGAAAGTGATCAGGAACAGTCAGCATGGATTCACCAAGGGAAGGTCATGCCTGACTAATCTAATCGCCTTTTATGATGAGATTACTGGTTCTGTGGATGAAGGGAAAGCAGTGGATGTATTGTTTCTTGACTTTAGCAAAGCTTTTGACACGGTCTCCCACAGCATTCTTGTCAGCAAGTTAAGGAAGTATGGGCTGGATGAATGCACTATAAGGTGGGTAGAAAGCTGGCTAGATTGTCGGGCTCAACGGGTAGTGATCAATGGCTCCCTGTCTAGTTGGCAGCCGGTGTCAAGTGGAGTGCCCCAGGGGTCGGTCCTGGGGCCGGTTTTGTTCAATATCTTCATAAATGATCTGGAGGATGGTGTGGATTGCACTCTCAGCAAATTTGCGGATGATACTAAACTGGGAGGAGTGGTAGATACGCTGGAGGGGAGGGATAGGATACAGAAGGACCTAGACAAATTGGAGGATTGGGCCAAAAGAAATCTGATGAGGTTCAATAAGGATAAGTGCAGGGTCCTGCACTTAGGATGGAAGAATCCAATGCACCGCTACAGACTAGGGACCGAATGGCTAGGCAGCAGTTCTGCGGAAAAGGACCTAGGGGTGACAGTGGACGAGAAGCTGGATATGAGTCAGCAGTGTGCCCTTGTTGCCAAGAAGGCCAATGGCATTTTGGGATGTATAAGTAGGGGCATAGCGAGCAGATCGAGGGACGTGATCGTTCCCCTCTATTCGACACTGGTGAGGCCTCATCTGGAGTACTGTGTCCAGTTTTGGGCCCCACACTACAAGAAGGATGTGGATAAATTGGAAAGAGTCCAGCGAAGGGCAACAAAAATGATTAGGGGTCTAGAGCACATGACTTATGAGGAGAGGCTGAGGGAGCTGGGATTGTTTAGTCTGCAGAAGAGAAGAATGAGGGGGGATTTGATAGCTGCTTTCAACTACCTGAAAGGGGGTTCCAAAGAGGATGGCTCTAGACTGTTCTCAATGGTAGCAGATGACAGAACGAGGAGTAATGGTCTCAAGTTGCAATGGGGGAGGTTTAGATTGGATATTAGGAAAAACTTTTTCACTAAGAGGGTGGTGAAACACTGGAATGCGTTACCTAGGGAGGTGGTAGAATCTCCTTCCTTAGAGGTTTTTAAGGTCAGGCTTGACAAAGCCCTGGCTGGGATGATTTAACTGGGACTTGGTCCTGCTTTGAGCAGGGGGTTGGACTAGATGACCTTCTGGGGTCCCTTCCAACCCTGATATTCTATGATTCTATGATTCTAAGTGAATCTTGACCGGTTTGCCCTGACAGGTTTGTCCAACTTGTTCTTAAACATCCCCAATGACGGGGATTCTACAGCTTCCCTTGGAGGCCTGGCCCAGAGCTGAACTATCCTGATAATTAGGAAGTTTTTCCCTATCTCCCTTGCTGCAGATTAAGCCCGTTACTTCTTGCCCTATCTTCAGTGGACATGGAGAACAAGTTTTCATCCTCTTTATAACAGCCCTTAACATATCTGAAGACTGTTCTCAGGTCCTCTCCCGCCCCAGGGTGCG
The DNA here is from genome assembly GCF_015237465.2 of Chelonia mydas. Classification (NCBI taxonomy): domain Eukaryota; kingdom Metazoa; phylum Chordata; order Testudines; family Cheloniidae; genus Chelonia; species Chelonia mydas. The sequence goes on from NC_051261.2 coordinate 2,267,499, forward strand.
TCTACAGAGTATTCTGGAGTGAGCAGAGGATGCCTCCAACCTGGGTCGATAGCTGGCCTATCAAGGCTCGTGCTAATGATCTGAAAATAGCAGTAGAGACAGCACTATGAAGCCATGGCTTGGGCTCTGAAGCCCATCCTGACCACAGGCTTCAGAGCCTGAGCTCCAACCCAAGCCACGACTTCCGTGTGCTGTCTGTACAGCTGTTTTTAGAGTGCTAGCGTGAGCCCTACTACCCCCCCAGTCTACTGACCTGGGCTGGGAGGCTCATTCCCATGGGTCCCTAAATGCTGTATAGAAATTCCCACTGGCTTCTTGAACCTTTGGTCTTTTTCTTGTTGTCCTCTGGACTCTCTCCAATGTATCCCCATCTTTCCTACAGTGTGACACCCAGAGCTGGACACGGTACTCCAGCTAGGGCTCCACCAGTGCCGAGCAGGGCGGGACAGTTACCTCCTGTGTCTGACCTACACAGAACAGAGCAGAACTGAATCGGATGGAATAGGGCCCTGATCTAAGACCTTCTCTGCAAAGCACTTGGGCTGGGATTTTCCAAGGCTCTTAAGGGAGTTAGGTGCCCAAATCTCAGTGAAATTCAAAAGGAGTAGTGCTTCTATCTCCTGTACCCGTCCCATGCTCCAGCGCATGCTGGTGATTCGTTCCCAGTGACTTCAGCGCAGCGAGTTGGTGATTGCTTTAGACAGCAGTGCCTGGAGAGACAGCAGGGTCCTAGTCTGCCCCACTAACTTTACATGTGCTAATCCACGCTGAAGTGCCTTGCTGGGCGGAGCCCTCATGGGGATGTCGCTCCAGTTCTAATGTGTCTGTCATTCCTGTGCCCTCCCTTCCCCACAGCCTGCTGGAGACCTCCCCGCGTTTTCATTCCCATTTGCTCTTCATCCCACGGACATTTTTTGCAGCTTTGAGTCTCCGATTCCTTGTCCCTCTGCTCTCACGACAGCCAAACTCACAGCATAGAGTTGGTGCAAGGGAGAAGGAAGATCCATTCCTGTCCCGGTCCCAATGGGGCTGCTCCTGCAGCTATGACGCACTACAGTTTGATGCATGCTGCTGCATGAGGCTGTACCAGGTCCATAGCACACAGCAGCAATGAGCAGAGGAGAGGACGCAGCCTAAAGCCACGGGGGAGTAATGCCGGGACTAAGCGAGGAGAGGAGCAAACAGGGCCATCCTCAGCATGAAGGACTGGGAGAGAGCAGGCCCCTGCCACTTTCTGCAGCAGTCACCAGCTTGGCTATGCTTCCGGTGCAGTTATCTCTGCGGCCTGATCAGAACCGATCATTTCCCCGCCGCCCCCTCCCCGCGCCCGCGCTCTGGAATAAATCCCAGGTGAGCTGCAGCTCAGAGCTCTCTGCACAGGAGGCCAACACCTGTGGGAAGGGAGGCAAATTACCACATGCTGCTGCTGGAGGCGTGACTTCAGCGTAGGCAGGAGCCAGCCCAGGTGCAGCTCTGGGAACAGAACCCAGGCATCAGGATGCCTAATCCATTCCTCTAATGCCCAGCCCTCACTCAACACACGCTCTTATGTGTATGCCCTACCGCCCTCTGCTGGGTGGTGACATCCAACATGCCCATGTGTTTATCACTGAGCCTTTGTACCTACTCCTACGGGGAGCTACAGCACATTGATTAGAGGCCTGCCTTTTGGAGCCACGGCCATGAGTTGCATTGCAGAGGCACCTGGCTGGGGTCTGCGCGTGTGCCGCTGAAGTCTCTCACCGACATTGCCTGTGCTCAGAAGGAAGAGACGAGCACCTCATTTGGGGGACTGGTAAAAATCCAGCCTCTGGTCAGCCAGCAGCTTCTCAGAGGTTCCTAGATTCCAAGGCCGGGGGGGACCCCGGAGATCTGATCCCCTGTAGACCACAGGCCAAGAAACTTCCCCACTGTCATTCCTAGAGCACCTGTCTATGGCCAGTGTCTAGACGTCAGCATGCAGTCGTGCGTGGGCATCGATCCAGATGCCCTGGGCCCCATGGGGCAAGGATAAAACCCAGCTCAGCCTAGAGAGACTGTTGGTGAGCCCGTGCCTCCTGCCGAGCTCCCGGACAGTGCTACCAGCTGCCCTCGGCCATGCTGTTCTGAGGTCGCCTGAGGCCTAACTGGCAACACCTGCTTGTCAAACAAGACAGCCCCTGTCCTGACAGCAGGCGGGCGCCTTCCAGCCATAATTCTCAGCAGAGCCACGGAGCAGCCCAGTGCGTCATCTGAATGGCATGAACGCTCCCGCAGAGCCAGTCGGCGGGTGAGCACCTGATGGTAACAGACTCAGGCAGCTAGCTCTGTGTCTGTGCCCCAGGACACAGCCCGGCGCGCAGAGCACGTGGTTGCTGCCCAGCATACAGTAACAGTGCCCCTCGCCTGCTGCCACATGGAGCCACAGAGTCACACGCAGGCTTTGTGCTGCTCCAGAATTCAGGCCCTGGATGGCTAATCTGCACAAGAAAGGCAGGTGTGCCAGGGAATCAACATGGCACCCCCAGAGACCGGCCTGTTGGCGCTAGCCCCGGAGGCTCTGCCCACAGCCCCCACCCCGCCGTCCGTGTGTGTGCGCCACACGGCACAAACCCAGCAGACTGCACTTGGCTGGCTGTGAAAGCGCCGTGCAGGAGAGCGCTGATGGCAGCGCGGGTTTCCACTGCGGCCTCGCCTCCTGCCTTCAAGCTGGGGAAGGCTCTTGTGTGATGGTGTGGCCTCTCGCCACCAGCTCCCCTGTCCTGGGATAGACTGGAGTTGGAGATTTGCCCTGCGTAGATCGGGCCCTCTGGGCCCAGGCTATCCACCTCCCTGGGGCAGACACACAGCATTAGCTACCCAGATGTAATTGCTCCCAATAAAGCTGCAGGTGATGCAGAAAGTGCTGGGTAGCCTTTCCCTTTGCAGTCTCATAACACCAGCTCGGGGGGTGTAGCTGCACCCGGCACAGTCTGCTGGAGACATTAGGCAGCACTGTGGCTTAGCTGCCTTTGTAACAGCTCATTCCTGCTCCTCTCCAGACTCAGGCAGCCCCGCTCCTCTCCTGCTGTCCGTGGGGAAACCGCATGCAGCCTGCCCAGACCTCACACTGAGGTGTACAAACCTGCCCCCACTGTCTGCAGGTTGGGGTTTGAACCATCGCCATCTGGGGAAGGGATGATCTGAGTGGAGATGGTGGGGTGTGTGTGTGTGTTGTGGGGGGGGTGCTAGAGAACTGGATGGAAATTAAATAAAATCTTTGTGTCTGATGTAAATAACAGGCTGCCTCTGCCAGCACTCCGTCTTTCTGGGCACAAGTCCAGCTCTGACTTTAGCAGGGCAGCAGAGACGCTTCTGTGAATCCGTTTAGGGGCCACCAATTATCCCAGACGTCCCAACTGGGCTTCCATATTTTTCAGGCAGTGGCTAACTTGCTGCTCGAGTGCCGTCTGTATCACGTTACCTGCTGTCAGAGCGTGAGCAGGAAAGCCAGGCAAGCTGCTGCCCACTCTCTCTTCAGCTGTGGGCCAGATCTGGGTCCTGCTGTTTGGCTTCAGCCTGGCTGGAAATACCACAAACAAACATCCTTCCCTTAGGCTTCGCCTTTGTCCCAGCACAGGCAAAAATAAGAGCTAACAAGAGATGAGGAAACATGGCAGGACTGCAACAAGTAACAACTTTTTCAAACCTCCAAAAGCGCAAGTGATTCAGGTTCCCTTTCAGCAAGGGGCTCGGGGGCGAGATTTGGAGCAGTTCTTATTTCATCTGGACCAGGTTTGCCTTCTGCTACCCATGGGCAACATGGGCTGGGTATTGTAGGAGGACAAAGCTCTGAATTGGCCAATTCCCAGCATATGACTAGGGAGACATTTGGGCTTTTTTTACTCTATGCAAATGAATCATTTGGCATCAAATATTTTGATTCACAGGATTGGAACACATGACTTTGCCATTCCCTCATTCCAGGATTTCAGCTTAATGAACAGCAGCTCGTCGGGGCAGATGCTGGACAGCGACGGACAGCTTTGGAGGGATTAAAGCAAGTTACGGGTTATCCAGGTGGAGGCAGCTGTTGCTTGCACACTGCTCCACTGATCAGCTCCACACTTGGTCCCCCTTTGATGTCATTCAGCTGTGCAGAAAGAGGCCTGAGTTTCGGAACAAGAGCAGTCAGGGACATAGGGTGTCTCTGAGCTGGCCGGCAGGTGCTTCCTTTTTCTGCTGAACTGTGGGAAACCTCCTATTGGTTCTGTCTGAAAATGCAGATCAGATCCTGTGGGAAAGGTGGGAAACCCTCAGAGAGCCCATGACCATTTCCTGGCTGCTTGCATGCCTTTCATTCCAACCTCACTGTTACTTCCCCCCGGAGCCCTTTCAACAAACCGTTTCTCCTAGAAGCATAAAGGCACTGTAAATGCACCTGGCTTTGGAAACTTGCATGTAAAAAGAAAACAAAAGCAGTGTCCTAGTCCGGTTGACCATTAAGTGAGCAGCCGAACGTGGTTTGTACAGCATCACCTGAAACGGCACAAGCTGTCTAGCCCTGGAGAGATGCAGCCTCTTCCCAGCTCATTTGATGTACATATCACTCCATTTACAGGTGAGAAGTGCTGCAAAGTGAAGAGAAGCTGAGAACAAGACTATTCCTGGGTGGGCTCCCTCCTCCCGTGTGGCTGAAATGCATCGGAGCCTGCCCACAACCAGCTCTGAAGAGCTGCTCTGAACCGCCATGGAGCACACACAATCCCCACCCCACAGCACATGGGTTCAGTCTCCATACTGAGGGCCCTCGCTAGGAAACCAAAGCCCACATAGGGCTGCTCAGGTAAGCCCTTCATTGCCCAGACACTCCTTTGGGAGGCAGCATGGTCTAATGGCCAGGGCAGTGGAGTAAGCATCAGGAGACAGGGCTCCTGTTCCCAGCATGGGGCTGGGTGACCTTGGGCAAGTCACTTCCCTTCTCTGTGCCCACATTCTCCCTTTGTCTGGCCTGTCCAGTTAAAATTCATCTCTCTTTATCTGCATTTCTACAGTACTTGTACAATGGGGAGCTGGACTCTGGTGGTCTTTCGAGGTGTTATCACAATGCAAAGGATAATCACTTTAAGGATCTCAGTATTACCAGCAGTAGCTTGGTGCGGGATGCGTAACTACCTGTGTGGTGTAATCTCCCCCAGCAAACCTTTTTACTTCTCTGTCATAGCAAGACAACAGAGCACTCTGTGTTTCCTTTGCTAAAGTCACACACGCAAAGGCAAACGCGTTCACGCCCACAAAATGTGCACATACAGACTCTCTCAACACAGAAAAACAAACGCACGGCCATACATGAAGTGTTGCGCGGATTAATTAGTCTGCATTTGTACAGAGAGAAATCTGCACAGAAATACTGAGTGCCTCCTACACATAATGCTATTAAGGCTGAGATGCTCAAAGCCACGTAATGGGAGACAGTGTGGCCTAGTGGATAAAGCACTGGACTGGGGTTTGGGAGACTTGCATTCTAGTCCCCTCCCTCTGCCATTAACCTGCTGGGTGACTTTGGTCAAGTCACTTCCCTCCTGGTGCCTCAGTTTCCCCATGTGTAAAATGATACCTTTCTTTGTAAAGCGCTTTGAGATCCACTGATGAAAACTGTGACATAAGGGCTAGGTGTTAGTATTACTATAGTTAATGATTAGGACAGACAATTCCCATTAATGTTAAATAGGAATTGGGCATCAAAATCCTGTAAACAGATTTGCAAATTTCTTCCAAATGTCCAATGAGGAATGATCCTGCACTGGCAGGGAGGTGGATAAGATGACCTACTAGACTAGATCCTTCCCTTCGCCGTATGCCAGGGCCTGACTCTCCATTGTCCTGCCCCTTGGGTTGTCATTTGCACCCGTGCAACTGGCTGTGAAAAGCTACTACATCAGAATGGAAGCACTTCGCCCCTGCTGTGGACCTGGTGCCAATGACTGCGCCAGGTGCAGGGCACCGGAGAAGCTGGCTTTGTAGTTCATCCACACACAGCTGTGCAAACACACATCTGCGTGGATTTCTGCAACGCCGGGAATGGAAGGACTTGGAAGAGGTGCAAGTTTCATCAGCAAAGAGAATTGTTTCTATTCCTTTTCTCCTAGGTCGCTAGCAGGGTGTACTTGTCCCATCAGGCAGGGCTCTGCATGCCAGCCTTTCCAAATGACACTCGATCCTTTTGCTCCTGTCCTATCTGAAGCAGTTTTCCAGCTGAAAACTGTGATGTTTCCTGCTCAACTGAAGCTCCTGAATTATAGGGGGGCTGTTTGATGTTTAATGGGAGTGCATGATGCAACTAATTAAATCGGCAGCCTAGAGTCCAGGGTTCCTATCCAGGCGGATGCCTTACCACTTCCATCCAGCAACAACTACCCACCATCAGGCTTCTGAAACAAGTAATCAGCCAGGGTACCAGGCACCAGGATAAAGAGAGTCACACAGCTGAAGGCCAGACGAGATCATTACGATTGTCTAGTCTGACCTCCTGCGTAGCACAGGCTAGAGAGCCTCACCCAGTGATTCCTGCATCACGTCTATTACTTGGATGAGCTAGCGCAGGTCTTTCAGAGAGACATCCAATCTCGATGTAATGCGTTCAAGTGCTGGGACACGCACCATTTCCCTAGGCAAGAGGCAACGGATCAGCAACATAAAAACCGAAAATATCCAGCTGCTGCTGTCAGTCCACACGATGACACACCCACTAGTAATTCTTTCAGCAAGTTAACCACAAAGCTGGGGACTACCACACACAAAGGTCTCAGGTGACTACATACGCTTGCCCAAACAGGCGTTCAACAATGAGCTTGTATCCACGTGAGGATGGCGCTCTAATGATCAGCGCTAACAAGTTCAATCTGGCAATGCCGATAATAACATCTTACTAAGAGCATTATATGGACCAACAAACCCAGCTTGCCAATTAGAGGCCACCAACCTGTGCAGGGGATTAATTTCCCGGTGAGCCATTCTTCACCAAAGTGCTTCCCTATTCCATTTAGAAATGTCTTAATTTTAGCACTTGATTTATGTGGCTATTTAAATTCAACCTCGTAATCAAGGAAGCGGTGCTAGATCCTGACAGGTTAGCATTCTCCATGTGCTAGGTGGATGTTTGTGATTAGATCTTCTTTCAAAAGCCAGATGTTTAAAATTCATTGTTTTCTTGAATTTGCACAGGCTAATCTGAAAATCTGAAGTGGGGGTGGGAGGAGAGACTGCAAATCCAAGAGGCTGGAGGACTATGGTATTAATTCCAACCCATGGCAGTTGACATCACAAACCACCACTGCTGTGGTTTAGGATACCTCCAAAACCTGGCTGATCATGGCAATCCATCCATCCACGATCCTACATTTAGTGATGATTTCGAGCTCTTCTGTGTGTGTGTATGGGGACATTATTGAGGGCTTTAGTCCAGTCTTCCCCTTGCTAAGAAGTAGTGTGGCCTGGTGAATAGGGCATGGGGCTGGGAGTTCCATTTCATGCTCTACCGCTGATCTACTATGACACCCTGGGCAAGGCACCTAGCCCGCAAGCTCTGTGGCCCCAGGACTGTCTCTCAGTCTAGCACAAGGAGGCCCTGATCTTGGCTGAGGTCTCTAGGAGATGCTGAGTTTCCTGTTTGCTCACCGTGTTGCCAGCTATCGCGAATCTCACAGTAATTGGTGCTTTTCTCAAAGCCTTGGCTCCTAGAGTCATGTTATTACACAAGGATCTCAGCTTTCATTTAAAAAAACAGTGAGTTTCTAGCTCTCCTGGTTGCAGAGAAAAGCTGGAGAATATGACCCCTAAAGTTTCAAAAAACAGAAGACAAATAAACAGAACGCAGGCACATCTTACTTTAAAAAAAAGTCACATGGTTTTTAAGCCAACATTCTGATGGGGGTGGGGGGGGGAGGTGTGTGTCCCAATCTCTCCTTTATAGAATTTGCAACTGCAAATGAATCATGTGGGCAAATCACTTGCGCCTCTAACGCTCTGATCTGCTCCCACAAACAGGTATTAGCAACGCAAGTGCCCAGTTCTGCCTCTGCAGTTCAATTCCAGATGCAAAAATGTGAGGGCAGATTTTCAGGGTCAAACTGCACCCACAATTGGGAGCCCGACCTTTAGAAAATTTGGCACAAAATATAACCCCTGTTAACAGCCTCCCCAAATGAACCAGGGGGAGGCAGCTGGAGAAGAAAACCCATCAGCAGATTGAAACTCATTGTACAAGCTGAAGGAGACTCAAGCCACGCCCGGAAGAAATGAGAATCATGCACCAAAAGTGAGAACTTCTTTCAATATCATGAAAATCAGGGAGTACGGAAAGACATTTATAGAGAGACACAGATTGGGCCAAACCCAACAGTTCTAGCTCAGTCGTTAGCCAGATTGCATTCCCTTTGTCCGCATTTGGAGTTCTGCCTGAGTAAGAACTTCAAGATTTAGCCCATTACGGATAGCTCTTTACCTGGGTGTAACATATCCATACACAAAAATACACAGATGTACACACACGCACACCGTAGACATGAACACATAGCATGTTTCTTCACAAACATACGTACAAAGCAGTGTAGAATCTGGATTTAAGTCACACCACACAAATAGAGCTAAGCATTTGCTCTGTTTCGAGTCTGTGGTTTATTCATTTCAGGCCTGATTTTCACACCCTGGCAGTTCTAGACGACTTTTTTTGGAGTAGCTGGTGCTCACCACACCTTTGAAAATGGGACCACTTATTTCAATGCCTAAACTGGAATATAGGCACCTAATTTTAGGCACCAGTGTGTGTGCCGTTGTCCCCGGGTTGTATATTCTCTTATCCTCTTGGAAGGAACAAAGACCTGTTTAAAGTATCTGCTAGCATGTTCCTGATCACTCCAGCTGTTCATGTCTGGATCTCAAGACATGTCATGACTTTCAACTCTGTGGTATGTGATTTGGTCAGAAGTGAAGGTTTGCTACCCGTGGTATATCTGTCAGTCTCCATCCAGATTAACACTGGGGATAGGCAGTGATAACAAACAGAGCATTATGCTAAAATTAAAACCTCTATGGATTTATCTAACTGAATAAACACATCTGCAAACACTGCAAATCCTGCAAATCCAGCAAGCTCCAGCCAAAGTATGTCTGATAGAAATATTTCCCTAGCCAGGGCTGCATTTTCAGTTTCAGACTTCACAACCAACAATCAAAGATCACATCTGGGACATCACTCAAGTAGATATCCTGGGAAGCACTGAGCTCTTGCTAAAGATAATTCCAGAGATGATTATGGAGGTTTATCATCATATGCACCTGTTACAGGTTACAAAGTGAGTAAAGCAGGTAAGTGCTGACTAGCTGGTGGAGACAGTCACATTGGGAGACATGTTGGTTTTAAGGATGGGGATTACGGGATTAGAACTGTTTTAACTGTCAGGGAAAATGTCAGAAATGGGGAAAGGGTTAGGTGTAGGGTCATGCAAGAGCATATTCAGTTTAATCCTTAAATATCGTCTCTCCCAAACACAGATCCTATTACAGTGTCTGGTCTCCAGCCACAGTACCATCTCTAGCCAGGGTTACTGGTTCTGTCTGGATTTCAGTTATAAGCCCCTATTCTGGATCTCTTTACTGTGTGACCATCGCTCCTTTCTTGGCTCACACTGAGGCTGTTGTGCATATGCACAGAATATAATGCCGCTCAAAACTGGTCTGAAGTTTTATGCTGGCAGATGGGTGCAGGGGAAGGCTGGGCTGACTGGCTCAGAGCAGCACGGGCAGGAGAAAAAGAAGCCTCTCGTTTTCTGGAACCACAATGGGCTGCCAGTTAAAAAGCTTGAAGTCTGTGGCAGAATGGAGAACAGGGGGAACAAACATGAAGACAAGGGAGACCAAGTGGGACACATTAGCTGAATCTTAGAATTTCCAGGGCGAATTTGATTGCTCAGAGTCAAGTCAGGCTTCCCCCCTGCCAAACCAGTTGATCCAACCCACTCAAGGGGTTTGATTTCAAAGGAGACATGGAAAATAAACTGCAGGGCAGAATGAACAAACTGCATTTACAGCCCAGCATCTCCAGGTTCCCCAGACAGGCTCAGCTGGGATTGGAGCTGTGGCTGCCTATGTTCCCTCTCCCCAGACAGTTGCTTATTATTCATTTCCTTGATCTCTCTCTCTCTGTAATTCCTACACTGTAAGAGAGACGCCACACAATGAAGTAACAGGGTTCAGGCCTGTACCAGGCTGAAGAGGTGCTGTCCAGGCTGTACCCCATGATGGCTGTGGATCTGCAGTGAGCAGCCACTCAGCTCTAGCTGGGGCAATCAGGGATCGTGCCAACGATGCAAACTCAACCCGGAATCCTGTGAAGTTGTAACGGCCTGTGTTTCCTCTGCCCAGCACTCCAAACCACTTGCTTCGGAGATGGCGTAGGAAGTGGGACACATCTGTGTCTGCTGGATTCTGATGTGTGTGTAATTAGACAGACCCACCCAAATATCTGTGCGAACGTAAACTTATGGCCGCGGCCGTGTATTTCCACCCAGCAACGCAAACACTAGAGAGCAAGGAAGCCATGAGGGCAGCATTTTCACCTAACCCAGTACCAGTCTCCAAGCATTAGTCCTTTGCCATCCCGCTACAGAGCCCCACCACTACATTACTGACTCTCCCATGCAGTCGCTTTGGCCCAGACCCTCAAAAAAATCTGATCAGTCATACACAATACGTACTCTTAACATTCAGATACACACAGAGATGATATTGAGGTTCACAGATAGGGGATGGTTCGTAGGTATACTCAGGATATGATGTATAAGGAAATCACAACATGTCAGAGCAAGGTGTACTGCCATGTGATTTGGGTTCTACATCAGTTCACGCTCCGTTCATATTTTAAGATTACCTTCACAACCGGAGGGATAACATTTTATATTTTTAATGAAAGCTTAAAGTCTAGAGTGTCTATCTGATGACAAATGTACTTCATGACAATCACTCTGACCTAGATAGAAATGGTTATGACTAACAGTATTCAACAATCAAAAATTAACACATTAATAGACTTGAAACATAGATGCCTTAGATTTTGCTATAGTCAAGAAGTGAACCAGTTTTCAAATCCAAAAATTCAGAGCCAAAAAATGATTAGACTCACCAAACAATAATTCTGAAAGGGCCCGTTTTAAAATAATTACAACTCAGAGCCCAGTTAACACATTTACTGGCAAACTGCTCAGAAAAGTCGAGTGCCTAAGGCGAAGTGCCATAAGTTTTCTGAGGCTACACAACCCTATCCACGCAAAGAGCTGCAGTCCCTGCTGTAAGTGAAAACCCCAACACAGCCTTACCTAGGGTGTCTCCTCTAGTGGAGAGAACACACACATCCCACTGACCTATTTTTGTTGGCTTCTGCAGGGGGCTACGAGGAAGCCCCATGTTACTGCAGTGAGTCCATGAGGCTCTCGATTCACTGAGCTCAACCCTTGTGTTGGGCAGGACATTACTCCCGCTAGCATGGTTTCAGCCAGTCCCTTCCTGAGCCCAGTGACAGGACTTTGTCCTCAGCCCCTGATTATCTAAGATCGTAAGAATGGCCATACTGGGTCAGACCAAAGGTCCATCCAGCCCAGTATCCTGTCTGCCGAGAGTGGCCAATGCCAGGTGCCCCAGAGGAAGTGAACCTAACAGGTAATGATCTAGTGATCTCTCTCCTGCCAAACAGACACTAGGGACACCATTCCTTACCCATCCTAGCTAATAGCCATTAATGGACTTAACCTCCATGAATTTATCTAGTTCTCTTTTAAACCCCATTATTGTCCTAGCCTTCACAACCTCCACAGGCAAGGAGTTCCACAGGTTGACTGTGCGCTGAGTGAAGAAGAACTTCCTTTTATTTGTTTTACACCTGCTACCCATTAATTTCATTTGGTGGCCCCTTGTTCTTATATTATGGGAACAAGTAAATAATTTTTCCTTATTCACTTTCTCCACACCACGCATGATTTTATAGACCTCTATCATATCCCCCCTTAGTCTCCTCTTTTCCAAGCTGAAAAGTCCTAGCCTCTTTAATTTCTCCTCATATGGGACCCGTTCCAAACCCCTAATCATTTTAGCTGCCCTTCTCTGAACCTTTTCTAATGCCAGCATATCTTTTTTGAGATGAGGAGACCACATCTGTACGCAGTATTCAAGATGTGGGCGTACCACGGGATTTATATGAGGGCAATAAGATATTCTCCGTCTTATTCTCTACCCCTTTTTTAATGATTCCTAACATCCCGTTTGCTTTTTTGACTGCCGCTGCACACTGCATGGACGTCTTCAGAGAACTACCCATGATGACGCCAAGATCTTTCTCCTGATTAGTTGTAGCTAAATTAGCCCCCATCATATTGTACGTATAGTTGGGGTTATTTTTTCCAATGTGCATTACTTTACATTTATCCACATGAAATTTCATTTGCCATTTTGTTGCCCAATCACTTAGTTCTGTGAGATCTTTTTGAAGTTCTTCACAGTCTGCTTTGGTCTTAACTATCTTGAGCAGTTCAGTATCATCTGCAAACTTTGCAACTCTATTGCAGCCTGGCTGAGCCCTACCAAGGTGCTGCAGTGCAGTTGATGGGGTCTGGTGGCAAGCTGGGTTAATAAAGCAATGGCAACTTCATAGCCAAGAATGAAGCCAGTAAGACTGTAAATAATCACTTTGTCCCATCCCCAAACCACTCATTGGAACCCCCCCATTCAAGACACTCAGATGCTGTAGATTTGGGTTAGCATGCAGGGGTGTTATGAATGAAATAAGATATACAACTCGCCCTACCTGAATGGCTTCTGTGATGTGATGAGGCCAGTGTCAATCTTCCCCATAGCGTGATAAGGCAGAGAGTGAGCACCAATACCCATTTGCTCAAACTTTGTATGTCTCTTTCACTCATTCTACCAAAAACAAAAAGAAAGAGAGAGATGCAAAAAGAGAGAACTCCAGCAATGTGCAGCAGGCCAGAGGACGGGTCTGAGGAGGGAGGCGGGTTAGAGGCAGCAGCATGCTGATACAACGAAATCTCGGCAAGGTGGCACTCGCTGTCCCAGAACGCAGCGGAGACACACAGGATTAAAGATGGAATTGCTGCAAAAGACCAAACCCTGCCCACGCTTTGTTCACAGAGCACACACACACAATGCACACAGAGCTTGGAAGGCATCATTATTCCCCTTTCACTAAACCCTCTCATCCACTTGGGTGCCTTCCACCAGCAATGCAGCCTCTGCCCTTCTACCCTGGGAGCTGCACTTGCTAGGGACAGAGATGGGAGTCCTAGAATTGCTCACTTGGGAGAGATGCCTGAATCTGACCACATGCTTCTTTTTCACTCCTGCACAGTGAGACAAGGGGCTCATTCTCCTGTTCAAGGGGGGATGTCCCTTCTCGGGCCTTCCCAGCTTCCGCATTACCTCGGCCTCTCTTCCCTCTTTAAAGGCAGCAGCAGCACGGAGGCGGTGAGAGGGAACCTACCTTCAGGGGTGGTGTCTAAAAGGACAGATTCTGCTTCTCGTTATACCGGCCTAACCCCCACTGACTCCAATGGAGCTACTCTGGATTTACACCTGGGCAACTGGCACCACATTTGGCTCGAAGTATTTTCGTGCTTAGAAAACAGAGGGCAAAAAGCACCTTGTCATTTCAGGTGAACTCCCCTGGAGGGAACACGCCCACCCACCCACCCGCCAGCATGCGCCATTCAGAACTCACCCTTGTCGCAGAGATCTGTTCAGATTTCTGAAAGCAATATTGTCTGTTCAAGCAAGAAGAGGCCGTGCCATTGACGCAGTCGCATTGGCAGAGATATTTACCTCTTACTGGGGTTTCGCAGCCACTGCCTCTGCATTCGCCAGTCTCCGATAGATCTGCTCTTTACAGAAAAGGGCAAACATCAGGGCATCTGAAAGCAGAGAGAGAAACAGCCACTTGAATAATGACATCGTCTATGAGAGCTCCACCTGAGCAAATCAGAAAGGACCGCAGCTCCGTGGGAGCAAGCTGACTTGGAATGACCCACAGCTGCAATTATCCAGGCATCGCAATCAGCTTGTCTCCTCTGTGCCACCAGGAGGGCCCAGCATTCCCACCCTGTGCCTCTGAAAATACAGGTTTCCTACTCAGCACGGTAATGGAGCAGGGCCCCTAGGTCACGCGGGAGGAGGAGACAGTATGTGCCCACGCAGAGCACTCATCGTCCATTAGTAGGAGACCATGCACACACCCACTCACACCTGCACACCCACATCTCTCTGGTTCTGACCAGAAATCTCACCCTGCACCTGAGAAACCGTTCCCGATGAAAGCTTCATTGAAGCTGATATGTTTACGCAAAAAGTTTTGCTTTCAACAAATTGACATTTTTCCAACCAAAAAAAAGTGTCATTGAAAAATTCCTGACCAGCTGTTCTCATGACATAATACGCTGAACAAATTTCAGCCAAAGACCAAACCAGCCACCCAATCGAGAAACCAATCCTTTAAATGATTCAAGGAGACCCTTAAAAATCCCTTAAATACTCCAGTGGTCCTAATTCTGAGCTTATTTGTCCCAGTTTTAAACTCCGTTGATTTCAGGGGCGCTATTCTTGATTTCACTGGTGTCACTGTTATCAGAACCAGACCCAATATACACCCACACTACGCACGTAGCGCAGACACACTGAACAGACAGAGTATACGTAAAGCGAGAGAGTAAACTAACACTGAGATATTTTCACAGCATCTGCCTTCACTAGACAGGGGCTGACCCCAACATTATCATTATGGGAGCACTGTGGATCAGGGCCACGCTGCACGAGACACTGTACATACACCGACTGGTAGACAGCCGCTGCTTTGAAGAGTTTGCATTCTAGGTAGAAAAGAGAGACAAAGGCTTGCAGAAGGGGCCATCATTCTCCCTGTTTTACATATGGGGAAACTGAGGCACAATGCAATGACATGACTTGCCCAAGGTTACATAAGCAGACTGTGGAAGAGCTGGGAACCGACCTCTGACCTGCTGAGTCCCAGTCCAGCATCTCAACCGCAGGACCGACTTTCCTTAGGAACAGCTGCAGCATTCGGTTTGTAAGACTGCCACAAATAATACATAATCCATCCATACATACATTCCCCCAACGGTAAGACATAGCACTTACTTACCACCTGCCCTGATTACACAGTGAAACGAGGGACACAGGAAAACCGCACTGTGCTGGCAGAGACAAAACTTTTATGGGCAGGCCTCCTGGGAACCTCAGCAGTGGCCTGGCAACACGAGGCACCTGCAGAGGGCAGACACTGCACCTGGACGTCGCTACGCAGAGCCACAGGCTGCCCAACCACAGCAGAACGCCGCCTGTCGTAGGACCACGCGGGTTCGGAAGAGACCTCCGGAGCCTGCTCTCTGCTCAGCAGCTGCGCGCTCCAGCCCTGCCTCTCCTCAGCCCGCTGGGGACACCCTGTGGTGCTCCTCCGGCGCCCAGTCCAGGCGAGCTGTGCCTGCCCTCGGGCAGCGACTTGAGAGGAGATAAATGCAGCTGCTTTGCTCCGAACTGTGTGTCAAAAACAGAGGGACCAAGCAAGGGCCACAGCCCGCTGGGGGACCCCTGGCCACCTCCCAGGCAGGTGGGGGTTTCCCTGAGCATGACTCCGCTCCTCCATCAGTCAGCTTGCCCTGGAGCAGCCCTGGCCCCCTCTAGCGAATCTGGGGCTGGTGACAGACTGACGCCTCTGGAGAGCCAGTCCTCTAGCTGGCCGAAGAACAGCTACATCTCAGGCGGCAGCAGGGCTGCCTTCCCTCGCACCCAGCTCCCTGCCCTGGAGAAACCAGCTCGACAGGGAAGAGGGGAGCTCAGTCTCAGCCCTGGCACCTCTGCTGAGGCCTCCAATGGGGGTAATTAGTGCTCACAGGGAGGAGAGGGGGTGGCTGTGTGATGCTGACACCTGTCGCTAGGGACTATTGTAATCATTTCTACGTTGGGAGAAGCACCAACGGAGGTCAGGGCCCGGCTCTATGCAGAAATCTAGGGAGAGGCATCCCTTGCCCCACGGGTCTTGACAAGACAGACAAGGGATCCAGGGACTGACCCATCGTCACAGGTGGAGCCTGTGAGCAGCAGGAACTGAGCACACAGCTCCTGGGTGCCACTCCAGAGGGCCCCCCAGGTAACTCGGGGCTGATTTTTCAAACAATTTCAAGGTTGTGGAATCTGGATTTTGGGGGGTCTTTTTAATGTTTTTGCAGGAAAAAAAATCACATCATGCACCCAGGGACTGATCCAGCCCTCAACCCTATGGTACCTGAGCACCCTCCCGGGACTAGCTGAGAGCCGGCAATAACAACCCCTAAGGCCTACTGAAAGGCCCAGGGCTGAGCACTTCTGAAAGCCGTACCCCAGGTCACTGACAGCAGCCCTCACACACAGATGGGACCAGAACCCGAGTCCCCTGCTCCTAGCCCAGGGCCCTAGTTAGGGGGACGCCCTGTCTCCCAGCCCCTAGCTCCACAGCAACGGCGCTACACCGCACCCCAATGTGCAGCACATGAAGGGGAAGTCTGCAAACATCGATGCACCCACTGCATGGAGCCTTCCGCACGCTGCAGGCTCTGCCCACAGAGCGGGGCAGGATGCACTGGCAGGTGCAGAGCAGTCATGTCACCTCCGTTCCTTGCGTGAAATTAAAAAAATAAATCAACATTTTACTTTCTGCAGCTTTAAATAGATCCCTCTTAATATTTATGGCCGTGGGGTGGGGATGGCTCAGAGCGCCGGAGCGAGGAGAAAGCAGCAATCAAGGTAACAGCCTCGATAGCAGAAAGTCCATTCTGCATCTGAAAGGTAAAATGACAACTTCATGGCCCTGTTTATTGCCTGCTGGGACCTGACAGGGTCCAGGGCAAATAACCACGTCCCCTGTAAAGCTTCGGTGCCGAGCCAGGATTTATTACAGACAAGCTGGAGTCAGTAAATACTATCTGTGCTGATGCACATGCTCATGAGCAGCTCTGGCTGACCTGACGCAGGGCCAGGCAGCAACCTGCCTCCATCAGAAGAGGCTGACGTGTCCCAGGGCAGCCAGCAACCAGCCCCGTCAGAACAGGCTGATGTGTCCCAGGGCCAGCAGGGAGCTGTGTGCACCGAGTGAGAGGCAGTCCCTGCCCCAAGAAGCTTACATCTAAATAGACAAGACAGGCACAGATGGGAAAAGACTTGCCCAAAGTCACCAGCAGAGCTGGGAAGAAAACTCAGGTCTCCTAAGCTCCAGTCCCGTGTCCTAAATGCGAGAGCAGCTACTACCTCTCTCCTGACAGCTAGGCAGGAGCCAGCCGCGTCGAAGGAGAACAGTGCCAGCTGTAGGGGCACAAGGCTGGAGGCTTTTAAAGCCAGACTGAGCAATGCATTGGAAAGCAGCAATACTCTGTAAGGAACATGCTTTTACCAGATGAATTAAATGGCCCTAAAAGACCCTTCCCACTCGCATTTCTACGATTGACAATCACCCAGCTGGGCCCAGTCTCTCCTTACCCAGACAGGACCCTGCCCCTTCTACACCCAGCTCTCCGCTGCTCGCCCCATGTGCCAGCCACGTTTGCTCTGGCAGGACCCCGTGACAGGACAGCGGGGCTTTGTTAAAATCCCACCACCCCATCTCAGGGAAGCTGGAATAATGCCTGCCTGTGGCAGAGTCACTCTCGTTCCATCAACCCCAGCCAGAGATGCCTCATCCCTTTGTCCCAGTACAATACGCCTGAAGGGGAAGTCAGAGGCCTTCGGAATAGACTGGATTGCACCCTGTGCCAGGCATCTGCAGAAAATGTACGGGGGGGGCACTGAGATGGGGGAGGGGAAAGACCATCCTAGGAATCCACCGATAGGTCCCCTCTTCCCCAGCCTCGATGTTAAATTGCACACCTGGCCAGTTCACACATCCAGGTATTGTTCAGGAGCAAAGTCTCAATATTTCCAGCAGAGGCACGTAAGACAAGTTTGGTTGCCAGCTGGTGGGATTTACCCACCGCTTGCCCTCCTGTCTCCAAACACGTGTGCCCCTGGTTCGCAGGGGCATCGCCGCCTCAGGGGGGAAGTTCTTGTGGAGCCCCTGCGCTCGGCACTGAAAATACAGGAGCAGGAGAGTGCCGGGGAGCTGAGCCTCTCTCCAGGAAAGAACATCCACCTCCTCACTTTAACAGTGCTGTCTGCAGGCCATACGCGGGAGCAACCGCCACTGACCCATGGCACGCCTTCCTAATCAGCTTGAAATTAATGTCGGTTGCTAAGGAATGTCTGCTCCTTCCCCACTTTACAGAGAAGCATGGTCACAAGACCAAGTGGCTGTAATCCCACACAGATGCACGAAGCAAATCACCACGATGAGCCAGCGGACAGGCAAGGAAATCTGTTGCGGCTGCAGCTCCTGGCTGCTGAGGACCCCGGGAAATGACACCGACTCCAGAGGAAGGAATTTATGAGCCATGCTTGGCAGACCAGCCCGACTGTACTCTGGGCCGCTGGCTGCCTGCCCGTGTGGAATCCTGCCTGGCGGTGCCTTGTCTAGCCCCTTCCTGTCTTTGCTGCCATTTCATTAACTCACACATTTGTACTGGCCCTCAGCACCGCACCTCTGTGATTGCAAAGGGGAGTCGCACGGCCTAGGGACTGGAGCAGAGGCTAGGAGTCAGGATTCCTGGGCACTATCCCTGGCTCTGCCACTGAGTTGGACAAGTCACCTAAGTGCTCTGTGCCTCAGTTTCCCCAGCCGTAAGATGAGGTGGTGGTTTGTGACGCTCAGCTGGCTAGTGCCAATAGAGTTTTTTCCCTACTAGAGCACCAAATGCTGGCATGATCTCCCATGAGCATGCAGCAGCGTGGCACCATCCCCGTATGGCACGGCGGGTCTGCCTGGCAGTGTAAGTGATCCTGTGAACGCTAACCCCTCCAGGAGTGCAGTGACAGGGAGGGAGCGTGCTGCCCTGGCGCCATCGCCCCATTGCTTTGGGAAGTCGATCTAAAGAGTAACCCTTCTTCCTCCCCAGATTCCAAGCCCCGGGATATTTCTTCCCTTCTATCATGGGTCCCCCTCCCCACCCTCCGCTCGGAGATCGTGCACTGACACTGTAGGACCTCAGCCAGCTGTAACACACTGGCACTGCCAAGCAAGGGCCATGCTCCCAGGGTCCAAACAGCAGGGTACACTGTGCCTATGGGCAGGCTGCAGGGTACAGAATGGCAGGTGGCCCCTCCAGCACCATGCAGGGAACGTGCCAGGGATGGATCCAAGCCGGCAGAGCAGTGGGCAGCTGTCCTTGTTCAGGCAGCTCCGTGCCTGGCCTGGCTGCTCCATTCTCCCCCGTTTTATTCCCGCCGTCTCTGGTTGCAGATGCGATTCCTAGCAGCAGCTGGTTCTCTGATGCCACACGCCCGTCCCACCAGGCCGGCTGGCACTGGCTGGGTTTTTCATAACCCAGGACATAGCTGTGTTGGAGCTGAGCATGCATCGCACATGACGCACATCCCCACAGCGCTCCCTGAACAGCAATGAGGGAAGGTGTTGGCTGGCGCCATGCAGCCGGGGCAGCATCTTGGAGCCAGTGCTCAATCTGCTGTCACTGTCAACACCTGCCTCCCTCCTTTTCACTGGAGTGCCCTTGGAAGCGGCACTGGGAGTCAATATGCCTGAGTTCTGTGACTAGCTCTGCCACTGTGTCTCTTAAGTGCTCCGTGCCTCTGTTTCCCTGTTGTAAAATGAAGGGGGGGGGCTGCTGAGGCTCAGATGGTAGTGTCTACAGACTGCCTGGCCTGCCAAATGCCCACATCCCCGCACACAGCAACAAGTATTGCCACTCTCACCTCAACCTAACGCCGGCGTTTTACGGGGCAGATGGTGGGCGCTGAGGTAGAATAACTGAGCAGGCCGAGCTCGCTTTATGGCCATCTGAACCGGGGAACTGTGCCAAGGGCCAGGTGCTGTGGCTTCAGAGATTAATGAGGCTGGTAATCAATTGTCTCCTCTCCCTGCCCCTCTCAGTGCCACCCCATGGGCTCTCCCTCTAGCTCTGACCTGGCCCCCCAGGCTGTACTATCTGAGCACCTCACAATCTTTAAGGCATTTATCCTCCTGGGAGGCAGGGCAGGGCTGCTATCCCCACTGGGCAGAAGGGGAAACTCAGGCAGAGAGCAGCTAAGTCACTGCCCCAAGGTCACACGGGGGAGGGGGCTACGGCTGAAGCAGGAACTGAACCCATGACCCTTCAGGCCCCTATGCAACAAACCTGCCTCCCTGCTCTGAGCCACTCTGCTGCCGGACAGCCCAGCACAGCCATCCCACGCCACCTGAGCACCCCGGACCAGGCACCACGGAGGCAGAAATTACCCAGTGTCCATTTTCTTGCCCCAGAATAAAACGGACCAGGGGGTTAGCTGCGAAGTGTGGCTAGCAGAGGCTAGAACTGCCTTGGAGCGGGACTGTCCCTGCATGCTGTGTTGTCACACACAGGAGAAAGTAAAACCCAGCCCATCCTGTGGCCCACAGCTGGTTACTGGGCTGCAGTTCTGCCCTTGCCTGGCTCTCCAGGCACAAACAGAGCCGCTCACCTTTCCCCTTATTTCCAGCAATCTCCACTCCTCCGCCCGCCTTGTTCTGGCTCAACTTCAACAGGACCCTGCGGGGCACATAGGAGGACAGCATCTGGCCCCTAGCTTGTAAGCCCCATAGCAAGGGGCCTTGCCTTCTTCACTGTCTGTATAGCACCCTGCCCTGCGACGGCACGTACCGAGACAACAAAAGCGAATGCATTAATTACAGGAGCCAGCAGTGAGGAGAGGGAAACTGAGGCAGGGCATTCAAGGGACATGCCCAAGGTCACACAGCGAGCCAGCATTAGCAGTCAGGAGTTCTCACTGCCACTCGCCTGCTCTAACCAGCTTCGCAGGAAGCGGCACGTCACACACAGCTGAGAAAGAGACAATGCCACCTCCCGCCACCCCCGGCTCTGCATGCGTTATCCTTCTGGACTGCCTGCGGGGAGAAGTGACCGTTTGCACGTCTCTCGCCGGCTGGCGCCGACAATACAAACATGAGCTCATGGGACGGTTTACCATAGCGCACACCACTGAACTGCTCAGAAGGGCTGGGCATTGCACACTGACAGCAGCTGCTTCCACTCAGCGTCACAGCCAGCTTCTCTCCCCGCAAAGAGGGGATGATTTATTTACTTCTCGCCGGTGAAAGATGGTCCGACTGCAAGACAGAACCTGTCAAACATTTATGGCACTAACTCAGTGGGGAGGGGGGCTGCCGGTGCACTCTCTACTCATATTAGGGAAAATCCGGGAGAACGTCTCAGGCCTGACACAAACATTCCCAGAGCTCCTCTCTCTCGCGCTTTTCTATGTCATGGTGAAAGAAAAGAAATGGTCTCCAAACCCAAATGTGACAAAACGCTGCCACTTAGTCCCTTGGGGATCCTTCCTATTGGGAAAGGGAGAGCAACTTCCTACCCAGGGTGCAGTTAATCTATCCATGTGTAATGGGGCTCCAGCCCTGTGAGTGAAACACCCTTTGGAGGGCCAGGATGGAAGCTCGGTTGCTGCAATGTGCACATCCCAATGGGTATTATTAGGGGTATTATCGGAGCCCTTCGAGGCCCCAGCTGAGACTGGGGATTCCTTGCGCGGGACGCTGCCTGAAACGACAGTCCGTGCCCTGGTGAGTTTACAGTCTAATCAGACCAGACATACAAAGGGAGGGAAGACAGGAAGGAATATTAGCCCCATTTTACAAGTGGGAAACTGAGGCATCAAAACAAGGGGGCAGGTTTTCACAGGAGCTCAGCACAGCGGGTGCCAACCAGGAAAATCTGGCCGTGTCACAAGGGGGGCTCTTCGGACAATCTGGCCTTGTGCAACTTGCCCAGGGTCACACAGGAAATGTGGGGCAGAGCTGGGACCTGATCACAGATCTCCTGAATCCCAGCCCAGTGCCCTAAATGCAAACTCATCCCTCCTTTCTGGAATCCTGGTGAGGATGAAACCTACAGCCAGGGGGCCAGACCCAGGGCTGGCCCCACATACAGTCATGCTGTGAAAAAATTGTCTCCGCAGGAAGAGGATATTCCTCTGTTGAGTGAAAATCCATCAATACCTAGAACCAGCACAGCAAACGCAAGGTGAACGCAGAGCAGGTCCAGAATTCACATAGCGCATTTCCGGCGGGCCTCGGGTAACGGGCAGAGATAAAGCAGAGCAGTGCACCTGTGCGACACTGACCACAGGACTGCAGCCCCGTCCCTCGGCTACCCACGCAGCCCAGCCTCGCTGCCTACCCAGCCCCATGCCACACTGCTGCCCACCATTCTTGGAGTGAAATACTCCATTGTCTTGGCCAGGTCTCCGGTCACTTGTGCTCCTGAGAACAGCACCAGAAGGGGCCCATTAGATTACCTACTCCGAGGCCCTGCATTATAATCTCTCTCTGCCAAGGGCCTTCTCCAGCCAGGATGCGGAAGTGCCAGTCACCAATCACCTCCCTGTGGATACAAAGCAGGAGGCGGCAGCAGAGGGCTGGAGGTATCAGAGGGAGCAGATACAACCCCCACCCCAATCATTAGCAAGTTTGTACTGACTGTCCCGAGCACAGAACCCAGCCATGTGGCTGTTCATTACGGAGACTCCCAGTTCCGAGATCACGGTCTCCCTCCTCTGCCTCGTGCACCCGAGGAGAAGACACCTGCAGAGCTCCTGAATTTAGCAGGTTTCTAAACGGATTTGGCATTTCTACTGCTAATAGGAATATTCACTGTTATGCTAAATAGGACAAAACCGTAGCTGGAATGGGCCTCGTATTGCATTGTTATCCATTAGAGTTCAATCAACTTCAGAGGTAGCTGGGACCAGCTACCATTGGAGACAGGATAACGGGCTGCAGGGGCCTCTGCTCTGTTGCAGGAAAACACATCATGCGTTTCTACATCTGGTTAGAGTACACCCGCCCTGCTCATGAAGGTGGGACATACCGGAGCTAGGGTGAGCTAGCTAGCACGGGTAAGCGATAGCTGTGTAGACTGGTGGCACAGCTTCCAGCACGGGCTAGTTCCCGGAGTATGTACCCAGGGGCTGAGCGGCCTTGCACTCATGCGGCTAGCCCAGGCAGCCACGTATTCACGGCTATTGTTCCCCATGCTAGCCCAATCAAAGCTAGCATGGGCGTGCCTGACCACGAAAATGGAAATGTTTTGTCAGAATCAGTATTTTCCCAGAGAAAATTTGGATTTTGACAAACCCATGTTTTCAGATGAGAAATTTTTTCAGGCAAAATATTTCACCCAGCTCAAATGATAACCCTTGGGGACAGTGAGCCCTGCCATTTACACCCCATAACGATGATGTATAGCCCAGTGGATAGTGCACTGACCTGGGAGTCAGGAGACCTGTTTACTTCCAGCTCCACCATTGCCTTGGGGGTTATCTTGGGCAAATCTCTTCCCCTCTCACCTTTAGGCTGTGAGTTCTCTGGGCCAGGGGCTGCCTCTTACCAGGTATACTTATGGCACCTAGCACAAAGGGGCTCAGCTGCAGTGGGGGCCTTCAGGAGCGACCATAATACAATTAATAACATAATTTACATCGCAAGACAGGCCAGGACTGAACCCCTTCTTGTCCAAAAGCACAGAAACTTGAGTGCCTGTCTGAGTCTCTGCCCTTCCCAAGAGCCCTGCGCAGTTCCCCTGGTTATTACGCTTCCTGCAACACACAGCGATTCATATGCAGCACCCTCTGTTCAATAAATGATTCAGCCGGAGCTCAAAGCTGCTCTCAGTAATGTGAGGCAGGGACTGTAATGTACACCTCGAACCACTCCCCACCATCACTGGCGAGCCAGCCACTGATTATTTCATTACAGCGCTGTGCACACAGGCAGAGTAAATATTTATGAGTGAGGCCGAAGCTGCCAGAGGAAAGGGTGAAATGAAAGACGTCTGGACGTCGTGCACAGGGAATAATTCATGGGGTGGAAAGTGAACTCAACTGGGCTGGAGAAACAATAGGGTTAAATGATAAATAAGCAGTGGGAATTTCACAGGCATTCGCACATGGGGAGGCTCCAGTGGGACTGGGCAGCAGGGGTCAGGGATGCAACAAGCTGTGTGGTCTATAAACTCAGGCTGAGCACAAATTATAGATCTGGAGGCCTAAAGGACAGTTATGATCACCTCTTCTGTTAGCACCTCCTGGCTCCCAAGTAGGAAAGATGAGCCTGCCCAGGACAGTGGGGTGTAACCCAAGACAAACTGGGACAGCAAGGCATGACACAGGATAGCTTCACCTGGCAGAACTCAGGACATGGGGTTGTTAGCGAGGAGGGTCGTTAACCACACGAGCCATTTCCCAAGGGATGCAGCAGGTTGCAGTTTTTAAATCAAGACCAGATTCTCTGTCTAGCTCAGACACACTCTAGCTCACTCAGAAGCTACTGGACGCCCCGAAGGGATTATTGTGCAGAATCACCTGGCCCAGGTTAGGCAGGAGGTCAGATCAGATAACCAGAATGGTCTCTTCTGGCCTTAAGTCTACAAGACTAAGCCAGCCTGGAATGGCCCAGGGTAACATGGGAGAATGGCACTGCACTGGATGGGACAGGGCATGGCCCAGGGTAACATGGGGCAAGAGAGCGTGAATGGCACTGCATGGGACAGGACAGCCCAGAATGGCAAGGCATGGCCCAGGTGGAATGGAACGGCACGGGACAGCATGGCATGGCATCGCTATTGTGCAACAAATCCCAGGGGGAGGAGGTTAGACCTGTCACTCCTGTTACAATAACAGACTCAGCCCCCGCCTTCTTTAGGCTTCCTTTGAAGAGCACTCTCCGGGCGCTTGTACTAAGGGGATTACCCTGTTTCCTGTGTCTATGCCTGGCAGTCACCCCCGGCCAATGAGCGGCACGTGGACCACAGAGGAGAATTTAGGAGACAGGCCTTCTGAGCACTGAGTATTCTGAGCTGGTGGAGCGGGCTGTGGGGGGCAACGGGGAAGGGGCTAGTTTCTTTCCTTTCCTTCTGCTTCACTCACACATCGAGGCTCTGCCCCTCTCAGCACCCGACTGGATGGTATGCCGGGGGGTTAACTCGCCAGGAGAGCAGCATTCCTCTGCTTTCCCAGGTCCAGCACCCCATCCTCCCACGTACAGATCTCAGGGAGCTCTATTCACAGCACACCACTCACCATTCCCACGTGCACATGGACGGACACTGAATATTAACTAACTGCCCTGGTACAGAGCCTGCAGGGTATCAGTGGGCAGCTACTAGACACACAGCTGTTAACAGGCCCCAATAAGTGCCATCTGTGAGACGGTGGGAGACACCCGCTAACTCAAAAGAGAGGAGCCGCTGCGACAGTCTCCCTCCCAGCCTTGGCCAGGGTCCTCAGCCTGCCACTGGCCACGGGGAACTGGACTTAGGACGTGCCCTTCAGGGTCGGTGGTGGAACCACAGGGAATGTAGAACCATTTCCTCTATCAAGAGTGAAATTACAGCCAGGGGCAGGGAGCGTTGCACAGCCCATGGGAAGCAAAGCCAGCTCTGGTTCCCGTCTGGTAGGGTGCACCAGGCTGGGCTGCCGCTACCCCGCTCAGGGTCTCTGGGCTGTCCTGAGCTGCTCTCTCTGAAGATGGCACCCGCCCAGTGCAGCGGGGGAGGATCCCAGCAGTGCTGTGTGCCTGGATCCACACCAGCCTGCCGCCTGGAAACCGCTTGGTTCTCCCAGCAAGCAGCAGCTTCTCCGCTCCTGCAATGCACCTGGCTGGAGCCTTCCCTCTGGACTGCTTCCAAGAGCGCAAGCGCCACCAGGTCAGGCATCAGAGAGGAGAGAAATGTGCTGGCTGCTGGAAACGAGAGCCGCAGCCACCAACACGGAACGAAGCAAGGGGACACAGGCCCCCAGAGACCTGGGCCTCACGCAGTGGGTGATCCCAGAGATGGCTCCAGCGTCCCCCCCTGAAACAGGGGCTAACAGCACGCCCCTGCCTCTGCGTGGGGCTGAGGCACCGTCAGCATTCGCAGAGCCCTTCGCCCCGGCTCAGCGGCCGCGCGGGCGGGAGCTGCGACCACGTCAGACCGCGGGCACGTGGCAGCCCGAGGACGCTCGGTGCAGCTTGCCAGAGGAGCTGACATCCCCTTAGACATCTCTTAGCCCTGCTCCACGCCGGGACGGGGGTCGACAGGAATAACGTAGCCGCAGTCGACGTCCTTAGCCCCACTCACCGCGGGGTCCTCCCGGCCGGGAGTCGACGGCTGCCGCTCCCCCGGCGACGGCCTGCACCGCTCCACGGGAGTCCACGGGAGAGCGCTCGGGGGTCGATTTATCGCATCTAGACTAGACGCGATAAATCGACCCCCGCTGGCTCGATCGCAGCCTGCCGATCCCGCGGGTCGTGTAGACGCCCTTAGTTAAACTGCTCCTACCCAGAGTGACCCCACCAGGATGCGTTTCGGGGCATCTCTCGTTCTCAGGAGGAAGCTGCACACACAGATAACTGTCCATGTCCCTCTCTTCTCCTTACCCGACAGGACAGGGAGAGGGGCTCACACCCCTCTCCAGACCCCAAGTGATCACCGCTCCAGGTTACCCGGCTTGGAAAACTGCCTTGCTTTCGTGGCTTGCTACTCCGGGGCGTCAGGAAGTCTACGGGAGCCAGTTTGTTCCCTTCGTCACCAAGATGCGTCCCACGGCAGGCAGAGCAGCCACCCACAGCAACCTGCCAACCACCCCCACTTTGCCCACACGATCCAGCAAAGCACTCAAAGCACATGCTTCACTTTCGGTATGTGAGTAGCCCTGAGCATCCCATCTGACTCCCTGGCAAGCTCAGGTTCAAACCCAACTGGCTCTAACCTTGCCCTGTATCGGTCTGTGGCAGAGAAATTAAGCTGTGTGCAGTTTATTTCACGGGGAGTCATTTGGCCAGTTCCTTAAGAACAGAAGTTCTGTGTGATCGGGGAGAAGCCAAAGATCCGGCATACCCTCTGTATCAGAATGAGGGCTTGCCCCTGCGTTCTCGCCAAAAGCCCCCACCCTCCCCTTACTCCAGTCCTGCCATTAACTATAGAACTACTGACATCCTCCACCCCAGAAATGGCTGCATTTCAGTGATGGGAGAACTGAATCCTGTGTATCCGGTGCGAAAACTCTTTGGGACCTTACTGAGTGAAAGCTGCTGTGGCTGTAGTGGTTACTGCATGGATACAGAGCACCGGTGAGCAGTGCTTGCTACACCCCATTCCCGCCCCCCTACACAGATCTTCCTTGCTATTGCTGATTCTGGGGGTCACTGTATCTTCTCCCTCCTCCACAAGGCTCTGTGGGGTTCCTTTGGTTTTATCCCCTACACGCTGCCTTAATTAAGGTTTGGATCGGTGAAGCCTTGGGCTACCAAACTCTTTCCTACACAAAACGGGCATCCTAGCCTTGCAGATCGCCAGAATGGCTTGAGATCCTGCTGTGGACTATCTCTGCTAAACTGGCGGTGCTCTTAACACGTATCCTAGCAGAAGGTGCTGGACTAGCAGTCAGGGAACCTGGGTTCTCTTTCAACTCTGCCACTGACCGGCTGTGCAATCTTTGGCCAGTCACCTCCCCTCTCTGGGCCCCGGTTTCCCCTCTCTCCCGGTGTCTATTTAGAGTGTAAGCTCCCAGGGGAGTCTCTCTCTCTCTCTCTCTCTCTCGGGGCATGTACAGAACCTAGCACAACACAGCCTCCCTGAGCCAGTGGGATCCCTGCACTCGGAGCAGGGACTGCATCCTGGGCTGCCAGTGGCTGGTGGGAGGTCCCACGGGCAGGGGGGAAGAGGGGTTTTTCCTCTAATAACGCCCCCTGAGCCTGTCCTGCGGTAGGCGTAGGGACGCAGCCGCGCTGGGAGGAATGCTGGAAAGGAGCAGTAGTGAAATGCCCCAGCGTCGAGGCAACAGTTCAGAGGCAATGCACATTTCTGCTCTGTCCCAGGCTGGATCGAATTACCCACAAGAGGGAGAGGAAAGCTTATCCCAGGGAAGCTGCCTCCGCTCCATGTACCCCATTGCGAGGGCTCGGGCTGTCTTCGTGTGGCATCCTGGAGTCAAGCTCCCACCTTGACCAGGAGAGGAGCGGCTCCAAAACCTTTGCCAACCAAGGGCAGCTCTGCCCGCCCCGCAGCCTCTGCCAGAGCCCCTGCTCCAAGGGGTAACCACACAGCCCGAGAGGGACAATCTTCACACAGTCTCTGCTCTAGAGGGCCCCTCCCAGGTGTCACAGCTCCTCTCCCCATAAAAGCTGGTATGGGCCAGGCTTCCCTGCTTCAGCTTCTGGCCAAGAGGGTCGTGAAGAATCGCCCTCCCCTCCACACACCACCACGGTCTCTGCATTCTGGGGGTTCCTGTACCTCCCTTTGCAGCAGCTGGTGCTATGACATCAGAGTCTGGGCTCGGGTCAGACCCAGGGTCTGCCTGTCTGGCTCTTCCTGTTATTGGGTATTTCTATTTCAGTATCTCCTAAGGTCCCTGTCGGGGAGCAGAGCCCCCTGGACTGGCTGCTGTAGAAGCAAACAGCACAGCACCTAGGTGCGGATCTCCATTCTCCCCGGGGTGGTTTGCATTTCCCCTGCTCACCGCCATGTTTGCCAGCTGCATTAGATCCCAGCCAAAGCTGCACAGTTCGATAATGAGCCTGGCTCCGAGATGCACCCCCAGAGCTCTCCTGTCTCTCCCACACTTGTGCCTGCCTCCCGTTCGACCTTCGCTCACTTCTCTCTCCTTTGCCTGGCTCGTGATCTCTGAGTGCAGGTCATCTTCCTCCCAGCGGCTCTTCACATCCTCAGCTTGCAGACGCCCCACACTCCAGCTCTCCAGCCCTGCCACTGCTGCTTGGCTGAGCAACGTGGCGGAGATTCAGTGTGTGGTGCCAGCCCTCAGGACGGCCTCAGGCCTGCTCAGCACAGGGATCCGATTATCCCCACAGGAGCACTGGGCAGATGCCTGGTCTGTGTCTCCGAGATCGGCTGGAAAAGGTTTGTGAAATCTGTAGGGGGGTTGTCTCTCTCTGGCTGGATTTTTGTACAGCTCCCCCCCCACCACCCGCTTTAGCTCCCTCCCTCAGGCCTAACCTGACTATTTGCATGCTAGAAAAATACTCATACAAATAGGATTTTACAGCTGGCACAGCAGGAAAGTGACCAGAGGAAAGAACAGAAGCAGAAGGGGTGGGGAAAGGTGTAACTCATGGGGAAATATATCAGAACAGAGATGATCTGGAAAAGCACCGAGGAGATGGCGCATCACAACGCGGGAGATGGGCCACAGGGCAAGAGAGGCCCAGCAAGGCAGGATCACCCGAAAATAGCTACCCTTCGCTGTTTTTTTAGAGTGAATCTGCAGAATATGCCAGGTGCTGGGCACCTTCCCCACCCATTCTGCAAGTGCCCTTCTAACCTGATATATAGCACCTCCTTCTATCTGAGCCCTACCACCTTGCTCCGTCAATGCTCCTTGAACCCGACCCACAGCCCCCCGCTACTCCTGGGATCTCCCTACCACACACACAGTTCTGCCAATGCCCCTCAATCTCAGCCTACAGTGCCCCCCACATTATCCCAGTTCTGTGCTCCCCACCCACCTTTGCAAAGGCACTTGTGTCCTGGGCAGAGCCCCTCCAGAGCTGTGCTGACGCCCCCCGTCAGGATGGACATGGTCCCATGCCCATGGCCGCACCCAGCATTGCTGATGCAGCCCAGCAAGGAGGCTGGGTAGACCCTGTGATATACTATACCTTGGGGGAGGGTCTTGTAACCCCCATATTCCTCATCTGTCTAAAACTGTGACATTGCATAGAAAGCATGCCTTGTGAGGTATCAGGGGAAGGGTTATCAGCTGAAAGTCACCGTTCTATCTAAGTATGTGTATCTTTACTGCAGACCAAGTTATGAGAATTGTGTTTTATGTTTGGCACTAAAACATGCTGTAAGTTGGGGACCCAGCCAGATATTCGCTCCCCAGAGACAACAGCAAAGAAAGTAACCAACGCCTGGGCGGTGTCAAACAACCCCTTAACAGCCACTGTACAACAAGGGAGCTACAATGCAGTGACTCACCTGCCTGAGGCCACACCACTGCAATTGCGCAACCTTGCCTGGGGACTCAGCAATGCCCCCAGATATGCCTGGACTTGTGTTCTCCAAGCACATGGGACTGAGGGTATAAAACAGAACACAGGGGCCCCCTGCCTGGCCTTTCTCCTGCCCCCACCTATGCTGCAAGCAAGGAGGACACTCAGAAGACTGAAGACTCCAACAGAAGAGACGGGCCCAGGTTTAAGGGACAAACCTGTATATTAAGGACTGCAATACCCACTGGGGTGCGAAAAACTGCTTAATCTAGATGTTGCCCAGTCTAATAGGGTTGAGAGTTTAGACTGCGTGGTTAGACTTTCTTTTGGTAACTAACTCTGACTTTTTGCCTATCACTTATAATCTTTTGTAGTCAATAAGTGTGTTTAACAGTTTATCTTTACCAGTGGGTTTGCCGGAAGCGTTTGGTCAGGGTGCTTGCTCAAGTTTACAAAGGCTGATGTATGTCCACTTTCCACTGATGAAGTGGTGAACCAATTAATAAATTTCCACTGCTCATCTTGAGCAGTGCAAGATGGTATATTCCTGAGGTACAAGGCTGGGAGGGATTTGGCTGGTGCCTTTCCCTGTGTGATTCATGAGTGGCTCTGGGAGCTTCATGCAACCTAGCTGGGTGTGGGGCTCCATGTGTGTTTGTGCTGAGTGATCACAGCGCCTGGAGGGGGTTGCTGCTGGTCACTAGCAAGCCATTGTGAGAGAGAGCCCAGGCTGGAAAGTTAAGGGGGCACAGCGGTCCCACAGTCCCAGACTGCACCCCGGGGATCCCGTCCCAGACCCCATCGCTGAGAGGGGACTTCTCCCTTCTGTCGCTGAATCAATTAAACGAATTATTACGCAAGTGAATGCTCGCCACTTGAAGTGGGCATGAGCTGATGCGATACAACTGGGTGACTCCCTTGCGTAAAGACACATCTAGGCAATTTCAAAAGCTCCAGTGGGTCTGTCGGCTAAATCCATGCTCCGATTTTCACACCATGGCCTGCATTGTCCTGGCCCCTTCAGAGATGGCACAGCCTAGCGTGGAGATAGAGACCATTTTAAAAATGTGAACTATTTCCTCGATAAAAAAGGAACCAGCCCTCTCTGCACCACTAGGGCCGATTGTGTACGTCCAGCCACAGGTGTCCATGCAGCACGCTCGGCCTGCAGCACCACGGCCGGCGCACGAGGGAGCGGGAGCCAGGAGCAGAAATGAAAGGAGGGCGAGGATGCTGTGTACTGTGGTCTCACCCTCCCTCCTCCCTGAACTGACGGAGCAGCAGAGGTGAGCGGTGCACCCAGCAGCACACACCGGGCCTGCCTGCCCCGAGACACCCACCCCAGAACGAGAGCAAGAGGCTTCCTCACCCTCTGCATTTCTCAGAGGGAAGAGTCTCTATCTCGCTAACACCCATCTTCCCCCCCACCCAATGCACCCCCCATACCTCCCAGCCCACCCGGGGGGTGGGGGTGGGGGATAGCTCAGTGGGGTTTGAGCATTGGCCTGCTAAACCCAGGGTTGTGATTCAATCCTTGAGGGGCCCATTTCGGGATCTGCGGCAAAATTGGGGATTGGTCCGGCTTGGACTAGATGATCTCCTGAGGTCCTTTCCAACCCTGATATTCTATGATTACGCACACCCCAGCAGGGCAGGATCCTAATTCTTTGTTACTCATTTCCAATGACTTTTTAGAGAAGCAGTAGGGGCACGGCTGGAGGCCAGGAGCCCAGGCTTCCCCACCCAAAGCCTGGTGGTCAGACCCCCTGGGAAAAGGCCATACTGCTTGTCACTAGCACGTAGGGGCTCAGGGGCTGGTCGCAGCACCAGGGTCCCTTCCAGCAAAGCATCCTCTGGCAGGGGAATGGCCCAGGGTTGCAGCCCATGACCGCAGGACAGTGAAATGCGGGGGACAGCGGGACTCCTGCCCACTAATGGGCATTGGGGCTTTTCCCTTTGCTGGGAGGATTTAGCCATTCCAAATAAGGCCAAAACAACCGCTGCTCAGCGCAGCCACATGGTGAGAATGCAGGCAGGGGAGCCAAGAGGCCTGGCACCGCCACTGACTCACCTTGTGTCCTTGGGCAAGTCACTTCTACTCTCTGTGCCTCAGTTTCCCCCGCCCCATAATTGGGCTAGTAACACAACTGGGTGTGCATGCCTGGCAGTTTGCTTGCATTCCCAGGGGGTTGGAGAAGAGTAATTATTTTGCATTAGCCTGAGAGCAGAGGCAAACAGCAACCTCCTGGTGCAGCCATTTTGCAGACCCTGCTCCCCAGCGGGTGATGAGGGTGCGGGAGAGCCGCTCTGAGCAGAGGTCTGATCCTATTGCAAAGCAGCACTAGACAATTTCAGCGTACAACTCCCCTGGAGGGGAATTGCTCTTGCTGAGCAGGAAGAACAATCCTGTGTCCCCTCCTTCCTGTCAAGTCCGCAGGGTTAAACACCTTGTCAGCCGTGCTTACCAACTTGCCCTCAGCTGCCAGAGCAGGCTGGCTCCATCAGGTGTCAGGAAGAGTTCAGCATTATGCAGGGAGGTTACAGTGCATTAATCAGCCTTTTCTCAGGGCTGGACTGCTCCCGGCTCACCCACCCTACGTTTAGAGCCACGATTGAAATGCATTCCTTCGCCAGGCCTTCCTCTGAAAATGGGGTGCAGGAGAAGCCCGATCTCCCAGTGCCTGCTGCTACAGGGCGCAGGAGCCTTTCCCATACCATACTATGGCCTCTTTCCCACAGCAAGGAGATGCGCAGGAAACCATAGCTCTGCTGTCCTAAGGGCAGCTAGGATTTGCTGCCCGTGATGGTGAGGGGCCCGTGGGAAGGGTTCATGGAGGAACACATCTCAGAGATGTGCAGGGGGAACCGAGGGGCAATAAATGGCTGAGCCCCTGCCAACGCCATTCAGGCCAGCAGCAGGATTTGACCCAGTAGCCAGACCACGTTGACCCTCCCAGGCAGCTGCTCTTATCCACGGTTTGTGGAATAAACCGAGGCACGGAAAGGTTCAGGCCCTGATTTCCACCCACACATGCCACTGACTCCCCAGGGAGAGCAGGTGCTTGGTGTACTGATTCGCGGTGGAGGAGACCTGCCAAAGGCCATCATGAGAACATCTGTGGTCATGAGGAGACCAGGCCCTGCCGCTGCACAAGTGGATTTGCCTACATGGGGCGTGCCGGGGAAGAGAGCAGTGAGGCAGACTCCTGGGTGTGCACCAACCTGCAAAGCGCCCGGGGGCCAGCTGCCTACTCCGTGAAGGAGGGAGGGAGGGAGCGCTCTCTGAACCGCTCACTGGGGAAGCGCATGTGGCTCTAGCAACGTGGCACGTTCACATGTGGAACGCTCACTAGTGCCGGGCAGAGCTGGCCAGTGCTGCTTCCCAGAGCAAGCTGGGCCAAAACCATTGCACAGAGCCCGGGAACCTCCTCTGATCCGCATCCCCCATCCATCTGCTGAAGGTCAGTCAATAGCGGCCAGATGTTTTCAGATCCTCCAAGGCAATTTAAATGCCAGTCTCTGTCCTTGTGGAAGTCAGAGAAATGTGGAAAATGAATGAATTACTTTAGCAACATCGTCTGCATATAGAGCAGCGTTGCTCACCTCGCTGGCAGGGACGGCGGGATGGGGGGGGAAGAACCAGGCTGCAGCAAGCATCCTGCCTGGCAGCTCTGATGCAAGTGTCCTACTCTCCACGTGACCCGAAAATGCTTGACAAACAGGCATTTTCCATCATTAACTGGTGTCACTCGAGCCTCCTTTTCAATCTTCAATAATTCTGGTTCTTTGTGCAGGTGGAAACCGTGTCCTGAAACTCCCCCCAGCTCCACTGACTGATCTCCATGTGACAGAACGTGTCCTGAAACCAAACCCAGCACACTGCTTCCCTGAGCCAGGGGCCTGACGCCCAGGAGAGACGTGTCCCCACTACAAGCAGAGCCTGAGCACTTAATTGCTACGCTGTGAGGGGTCTGTGCTGCAACACGGAGGGGAGTTCACAGCAGCTGCCAGGACCATCAGACTATCAACTCCAGGCCTGTAACAGCATTAGGCTATGGAAAGATGACGGAGCAATGCTGAGACAGCAGTGCCTGGTGACTGAGGACAGACAGAGGGTGTATAAGGGGACAGAAAGAGAGAGAGATTTGCTCACCACCTACTTCAGACTCCAGCAGTGAGGCACTGGGTCTGTCCCATTGGTTTGGCCAATGCACACTGATGAAAGGCAGATATCGGGGAGTCATCTTGTCTTCGCCCCAGGCCTGGTGATTCTCCAGACCTCAGGCTCCTGCATCACACCCCACAGTCATCTCTCGTGTCTCTGACTTTCCAGAGCCAGTGCCCCACGCTCTCTAGGGCAGTGGTTTTCAACTTTTTTTCATTTGCGGACCTCTATAAAAATTGGAATGGAGGTGCAGACCCCTTTGGAAATCTTAACCATAGTCTGCGGACCCCAGGGGTTGAGAACCACTGCTCTAGCATCAGCAGGGCCTGGGACCCCGTCCCTGTGGGAGAAGCTGTGACCCCAATGGAGCAGCACTTGAGGGGCATTGGCAGCTTTCACTGGGAGCTGCCTAAAGCCCTCCTCGTGGCTGCCAGGGGGCTTGGAGGGACAACAGAGGATCCATTCAGATCTCAGTTGCTTGGAAATCAGAGCAGTAATGCTTCCGGACTCAACCTGGGCTGGAAGATGCACGGTCAGGACGAGCCTCAGGGAGTCTCTTTCAGATCCACACCAGCGTTCAGTCTATATCCCACCTCCGTCCACTGGCGCCCCAGCTCAGCAGGCAGGGATGGAGCGAAGGGACCACCTGCCCCCTTTCCTCCCCCCGGCAGGAGATGAGCACAATCTGACATGCTCCAGATGAGACCAGTGACACCCAGTGAGCAGAAAATGCCTTGGGAGTGGATCTGAATGGGTGTGAACCCTCAGGTACAAGGCAGAGGGGTACTGGGATTAGGGGCGGGGTACATTGCCCCTGCATGCACTGCACAGAGTCGGCTCCAGATGCTACCCATGCGAGCGGGGGAAGAACTGCTTTGTGGTCACAGTAGTGGGCTGGGACTCCAAAGATGTGGATCCAATTGCTCTGCCACAGACTCCCTGTGTGACACCTGGCAATTCATTTACCCTGCTGGGCCTCGGGTCCCCATCTAGGCCACGGCGATGAATCTATTCCACACAGGTTCAGCGTCCACCCTCGTCACCGGAGCACAGAAGCACAGTCCAGCAGGGCATTAAGTGGCGTCACTAGCGTCCTTCACGTGAAGTAATAGAGCAACCTCCCGCTCTCTCTGTGCCTCGTCTATTCAGATTGCGAGCTCCTCCGGGCAGGGAACTTCTGCTACTTGGCCCTGCGCAGCACCCAGCACCACGGGCTCGGAGCTCAGCTCAGGCCTCCAGGTGCTGCTCCGATACGAACAACAGTGACCAAGCAAGGCGAGACAACGTGGGGTTTCTGGGGGAATCTCTTCCTGGAACGGACTCAAACAGCTGTAGAAATCAAGGCTGGCCAAGTGCCAAGCCCCCCTACCTTCTCAAAGCTGTGCAATCTGTAGTTAGTTAAGGAAGACTGAGCTGTTTGGGATAGCTATGAAAGTATAAATAAATTACATCTGGCCACGCTATACTGAGCGGGAAAGCTCTTGTGTGGCATTGGAAGAGCTGGGGACTGTACCGCCTTCGTGAACGCCCTCCCTGGTGCTCAGAGAAGTGCAGGGGATCTGAAGCACTGCATGCTATAAGAGACAAAGTGGAGCACAATCCATCCTTGTGGAACACGGCACCCTGAGCCATGCACTCCAGCTCCGATCAACCTCGCTGGAGCTGGTCCACATAGTTCCACACAAAAACTGTTCCCATCGGGAAACATGATTTTGCACAGTTCACTGTCTTCCATGGGAAAAGGCTGAATTCAGCACAATCTTCTGATTGTCCCAAGCAGGAGACTCCAACCTAACCAGTTTGAGTTGGACACTTTGAAACAAAATGACATTTTTCCATTCCAAAATGTCGCTCTGACATAAAGAACACCGTTCTGACACGTCAAATCATTTCCTTTGGTTGATACAATTCCAATCTGACGTTCCCAGCTGGAAAGTTTTCAGAATTTTCCATTGGCAGGCTGGATTTTCTTGCGTTGGTTTTCATTCTGATTTGGAACAGAAAGTAATTTGGAAACATCTGACTCTCCCACGGTGTGAAAATGCCATTTCCCATCCTGCTCTACATCTAGGGACGCCCAGTGGTCATGGGAATGCACTCACCAAACGCTGATGGGTTTGCTTCCTGAGACAACAAAGCAAACACACAACTGTGCTAGAGAGGAGATCATAGGAGCAGAGATTTCCTCTGCAAACAACTTCCAGTTACAGGTGCCTACTCCCGCACCCAAATCTCCCCAGAAGCCAATGGGAGCTAACCACCAATGCCCCCTGGCTCTGAAGTGCTGGACTGGGACCCAGGAGATCTCAGTTCAATTCCTGGCTCCGCCACAGATTTCCTGAGTGACCTTAGATGGGTCATTTAATCTCCCTGTGTCTCAGCTCCGCATCTGTAAACTGGGGATAACGACGCTGACAAGCTTTATCAAGTGCTTTGGGATCTGTGGCTGAGAAACACTGCACACTGGGGTTCTGGTCCACCATGTGGCTCCGAGGCACTTGGATCATACAAATAACAAATCCTAACAGCAGCTGAGAGAGCTGGCAAGTATTGCCATGACATCCCTATGTAGAGATCTCAAACCTGGGCCAGGAGGAGCACCCCTTCCCCCATACACCACAGAGAAAGCCCTTTTCACCCCATACCTGGAGCTTTCTTGCTAAGGTAGCCCCCAACTCCGTCTCTTTAATGGCTTGAGGGGAATTCATGGCGCTGGTCCTGCGGCGCATGGGTGGGTGAGTGACTTCAATCCGCTCTAGGGTGGTGCTGCCTAGAGGGCAGGCAATAAGGGCCAATGCACCTGTGAATAAACACACAGTAACACCGGAGGGCCTGACGCCAGCCACGAGGAAGAGCAAGGAATCCTCTCGACCCGTTCCTCCCTTTGATGTCTGCGTTAGAGCCTCTCAAAGCCCAGCCAACCCCATCTTTCTCACACACACACACACACACACACACAGCAAGTGCGAACGCAGACAACGGGAAATGTGCTGCGAGCTGCTCGGCGCCTCTGGTGGGAATATCTCGCTCAAGGCTCTGTCGCAGGGCCAGGTGAAAACTATTCCCCCGCCCTGCCTGGAGGATTTTACGCACGGCACCCCCCTGCCGTGCGCCATCAGAGGGAACTGGGGCCCAGCCGCAGGGAGGTTTGCTCCGCTCCGAGAGGGAGGTGGCTGGGACACTTTCATTCACCAGTCAGTTTCCCCACTTGGTGGAGGCGGCTTCCATTGCTTTCCTTGCTGATGGGTTTGGTGTGACAGGCACTTATCTCAGCGGTGACAATGGAGCGGGTGAGCAAAGCAGGCACGAGAGGCTGAGCAGAGAGGAGATGGAAACCTGCCACCCCCCAGAGTAGGGTGACCAGACAGCAAATGTGAAAAACTGGGACGGGGGTGGGGGATAATAGGAGCCTTTATAAGAAAAAGACCCCAAAATTGGGACAGCTGGTCACCCTACCCCAGAGACAGGGGCAGGTATCCCACGGCCTTCTCCAGGACTCACTGGCAATGGCCAGCACCTCAGCCAACAGCCTGTCAGAGTCAAGCCAGCTGCATAGGGAGCTAACAGTGACATCCACTGGGAGGCTCCAGGGTAGCGGCTCTCAGCCTTCTCTGTACCACAAGCCCATGCCACAAACCTTGGGGACACGAGGGAAGGCCCCATGGGTCATGGCCCCAGACTGAGAGCCTGCGCTTCGGAGCCAGTGAGTATGGGGCTCATTTCCCAATGCCAGAGGCTGAGCGTGCAGGGCCATGAAGCCTGGGTTCCCTTCTCCGCACCTCCAGCCAGCCCCTGCAGATATCTCCACTGCTGTCTGCATTCCAAGAGCACCTAGAGACTGCACTAGAAACCACGAGGTGCGAGGGACCCACACCGAGCCGGTGCCCACCCCGAAGAGCTTGCACAGACCAGACAGAGCAAGGCGGCAGAAAGGAACTAATCTCCACTGACAGGTGGGGAACTGAGGCATAGAGAGGCTAAGTGACTTGCCCAAGGTCACTCAGGGGGTCTCTGACAGAGCTCGGAATTGAACCAGGGTCACCTGAGTCTCCCTCAACTGCCATAATCACAAGACCCACCCTGCTCCTGGGCAGCATGGGCAGACGCTGCCCATGCTCTACCTGCTGAGTGGGCAGAGTCCCCCAGGGTCACCAATGCTGCCTTGTTCACCAGAGCTAAGCCCGCTTTCCAAGGAGTGAAAAGCTGAGCTGGGGAACACCTGCTCACTAGCTTATCAGGACTGGGGGGGTGGGGGAGGGTTTGGCATCTTTGGTTTCTGTGTCCCAGTGGCAGACATACCCATCCTATCCCCGCCTGCCCAGGGAAAGACAACAGCCACCATGGGAACCAGCTGGCCAGCGTTCCTGCCCAAGCCCACGCTGACGCAGAGGAAATGCTGCACCATCCCCTGCAAGTGAGGTGGCCAGACATGGATCCCTGACTACAAATGGCACAATGCATTTCATGACAATGCCAGTGAAGACACCATGGGCTGCTGTCAGGACCGTTGCCAAAAGGCAGGCTGACAGGAATGCTAATGAGCGTGTCAGAGTGTCCAGGGCCTATTCCTCCCTTTTGTCTCTGGGGTCACTTTTCACCATTTCATGTTCCTCCCCACCAACAATCTGATGCCCCAGAAGAGCTGCTGGCAAACTGGGCAGATTACATGATCAAGCTTAAAGAGATGCTGCATTTGGTGCCTCCTCTTCAGCTCTGGCTAATAACTGCCATGTTCTCCAAATGGAAGAGAGCATTTTTAACATGGGCCATTTTCTGGGCCTGCTGTAGTCAGCCTCTATTGTGCTAGCATCGTTGCAGCAGTTGTGTTTAATTCTGTAACGCATTCGTTAAGTATGGTACAGAGCTGTGAGTGATGAAGCGCTAAAGAGAGTTAGCAGAGGCTAATCACCAACAGCCATGGAAATTATGATCTCAGCACTAAGGTGTTGATTTCGTTTTTACCAAATTATATGGTCTGAAATCTAAAGCCTTGTTTTGTTGTTGTTGTTAAAGCAGCATTTAAAATGCTGAACCTCCAGTTGGTACGGCTCCAGCTGTAACGCCGTTTGGAATGCAGTCTGATGCCCAACAGCGTTAATGAGGGACTTTCTGTCACAATCAATTATGCTCTGAGTTTTGGAAGTCTGGCACATTATGTGCACAGGCTTGTGAGAGAGGATAATTATACTCAGCAATATTCCATGGGAAAAAAAAAAAGAGGAGATGGGGGAATAGGAATTAGGCGCAAGGTTTTCAATGCAAAATAATACAGCACTCGTCTCTAAAGGGATACCACATCACACCCCTCTCAGGCCCAGCGGCTTTGCAAGCTTTCTAATAGTCCAGCTACTTCAGGACAGCTATGAGTTTGCAGCATTTCTGGTTGGTCGGAAAGGACCAACAGTGCCCACAACCTTCTAGGGACAACCTATCAGGTAGTTTATCAAACAAATGTGTGTGTGGGGGGGGGGGGGGGGGGGGGTAAAATGAGATGGGGAGAAACTGACTCAAAACAGTCTCATGATTGTGTTACTAAATGCCAGTACAAGATATGGGTTGGTTGTCTGCTGAATTTAAACACTCCCCTGCAATGTTTGCAGCTCAAAGAACAACAGCATTGGGCTAATGCATGAAAAGCAGGATTTGGAGCAGACTGTAATCTACGGTGAAACTGATTAGTCCATGTCAATTTTCCAAAAGGAGTGAAATACAAAGGGTAAACCAACCCGATAAATGAAAGTAAATTAAGGTTGTACAGTTCTGGACATTGCACTCACCCCTGGTTTGGTTAGTAACACAGACAGTCACGGGTATGATGTGTATCTATCAATATGGAATATTCTCATGCAGCCTCCCTGTAACACTAGGAAGTCTCTCTGTGATCCAGTGTACACAACTGGAACACCCACTGCAGAGCAGCACCTGGGAAGCAGGATCACAGTAAGTGCACCTCAGCCATCCCTGTCTTCATCTTAGGGCCGAGCTCTGCAAAGTACTGAGCCCCATCACAATCCCACTCGCTCTCAAACGGCCGAGCAAGGCAGCAGTTTTAACTTCCGGCCAGCACCTCTCAGAACCAGCCCCGAGCTAAGATGGCCATTTTCAGACAGGAGAGAAGATTACGCCCCATGCTCCAGCCCTTCACTCTCCAAGCACTCTGGGTACTGCCACCGCCTCCCTGAAAGCTGAGCAAGACCTCGGTGCAGGCGAGGGTTTCTGCCCGTTCAGTCCACGCAGGGCGCAATGGGCAAAGCTGCGTCTGTCAGCTCGCCCTACTGTAGTGCCCAGCTGGATGCAATGGCTGCAGATGTTAGCTACAGCAGTAGCCAAGCAAAGGTTCCCTGGTATTACAGGGGGAATTAGTCTCACCAGTCACTATCCTTCATGCCACATCCCACAAGGCAGGGAAATTGAGAGAGAGAAAGCGCGCGCGCATTGTCCTCTCCCAAGGCAAACCCCATGGTGGGTGCACAGCCTCCAGCTGCAGCGAAAGGCTGTTCAACGGGGTGCCTCTTGGTGCAATGGCTAGTAGAGAAATGTGCCCATTGCAGAAGCACTCCTGTCGCTGGCACTAACTGGCATCCTTTGTGGGGGCCTCAGAAGGGAAGCTGGGGATCAGCCAGACCACGGGGAATGAACTCCTTCCGAGGCGTTGCTCCAGGTGAGGGGCGAGGCACAGTGCGGGAGATGGGTACCCTGCCGCCGTAGCTCAGGTGTCCAAGGCCTGGTTTAGAAGGAAAAGGCAAAAGCAGTGGGTGGGCTGTAGCGAGAAAGGATGAAAACCAGCTGGCGCATTGCACTACAAATCTCAGCACCTCCAATACCCACGGCAGCCCTGGCAGGCTGAGGAGTTGGGGCCCCATCACCTGGACAAGACCGTGGCTGCTTTCCGACAAATCCTGCTGCTCTCCTCAACAGTAAGAATTACGCGGTCTGAAGAGAATTGGAGGATTCCTAGGGAAGCCGGCTCAGGAAGATGTTACTGTCCTTTGAACATAAGCTGATCGTGACAAGGCTGGAAACTCAATACAAATGGGCTCAGTGTTTACAGCGGAACCCACAGGTCACACTGACTGGTTAACCTTTTCTGTCGTGCCCTCCAGGGGACGAATCATGCTTAAGAAGCAAATTCACCTGTTCAAATTGCACAAGGCAGAGCTCTCGCGGGGTGGGGGAGTCGCTGATGCTGCTTTGGGCAAGGTGTCCCATGAAGCTAGCTTGCCTTCCCACTCATCGGCCAATTGCCTGAAATTACTGTGCAGAAATCGAAACATTCAGCTTCCGCCCTCCGACACACTGTACTCCCCTTGTCCCTCCAGCTTTTGGGCACGTCTCCACCGCTTGCTTTTAGACTCTTGATCCCTTTTTCTTGGTACTCAAAGTGACACACATTAGAAAAGCCTCTGTGACGCGACAATGCAGGGCAGGGCTGAGACACACTGTGGGAGAAGGTTACCCTGCTGCTGAATCTTGGGGGGCCAGGGAGCACAGCACCGTGGGAAATGGGAAAGCAGAGAACGCAGGACTTGCCAGAATTGACCAGCCCCAAATTCCGCTAGTCTAGTATCCTATCTCCAACAGTGACACCAGCTACTTCAAAGGAAGGTGCAAGAACCTGAGCAGCCAGCAGATGGGGGATAATCTGCCCCAGGGGAGTTTCATCCTAACTCCCAACATTTAGGCTCTGGCATAAGCCCTGAGGCAGTAGGTTTTATGCCCCTTTTCATTTTAAAATTAGCTGTTAGAGCTCTGGATATTCCTGTTATCAGATGTCCACTCCATCTGTGAATCTTGCCAAGTTGGTGGCCTCCATGACATCCTGTGGCAATGAGTTCCACAGGCTAATAACATGTTGTGCAAAACTGTGGAAGCTGCTGGGATTCTGCCGGGCAGGCCCAAAGGAGGCACAAACACTCTGTCCAGAATGACAAAGCAGCAGCAGGGAGCCCTGAAGGGCTGAACACATCTGCCCATTAAAGGATCTCTCTCCTTCTCTCTTCCAGTCTGATTTCCTTTCATCTCCTTGCTCATTCCGTCAGCGTTTGCCGCATTCTCTTCTCCGCCAAGGGTGAGCAAGGGAGGTTTTAACTTGAATTCAGCCCAAGTGCTGGGACTGACTCCTGCCCTTGCACTTCGTGACTCCCATCTCCTGATGCTGCTGGCATTTTGAAGGTCTGCTCTATTGACAGCTCTATCCTCAGATTCAACCAGGGCCAGGAGCTGCTGCTCTCAGATGGAGAGACGCAGCTCAGCAGGGGGGTTGATACCCAAGGTTAACAGCAGCTAAATCCGTCTGGTCATTGCAGGAGAGTAGGACACTTGACAGCTAAAGTTGTTGTCCCAGTGACTGTCAAGTGCTGCCGGCACGGCTCTGTGCCCCGGGAGCACGCGTGTAGTGCTGCAGAGGAGAGCCTCTTGGATATCTCTGTGCCATGTCACCACTGATGGCCAATCAACTTGAATCATGCAACAGAGATTATTCAGAGAGTAAGCCCTCCTATTCTCTCTGCCAGGCCAGTGCTAGGGCGTGGGATCCCCCCCTTTCCATCTCTTTGGGATGGCCAAGCCTCTGGCTGGCACATTCCTCCTTCCTAGATGCCAGGCCCCTGTTGGGAATCTTTCCCCGGACACAAAGGGGCCAATGAGAAGAGGGGAATGCTCGTGCCAGGCATAAGGACAGCTCTGTCCCCTTCTGCCCCTTACCTCATTCTACAAGTCAGCTCAACAGGACGTAGGATCTTTGGCCCCAATTCTGATCTGGTATAAATCAGGAGTAGCTCCGCTAAGCCAATAAAATTAAAGCAGAGGAAATGAGGTGAGATCAGAATCAGACCCATCTAGCATCTTAACTCCTGCCTGAACCCCTCTGCTGTCAGGAACAATTGGTGCCAAGTAGGGCCATTTCCTTCCCAGAAAGAAAACCAACTGTTGCTATAACTGAGCTTTTATGCACTCGCAGGCTGCTTTCCAAAGGAGGTCAGTATAATTTACTCCATTTTACAGATGGGGAAATTGAGGCACAAGAGGGGATGTGACTTGCCCAGCATCAGCCAGCAGGCCAGTGGCAAAGCCAGGAACTGAG
This sequence comes from Chelonia mydas, assembly GCF_015237465.2. Lineage (NCBI taxonomy): Eukaryota > Metazoa > Chordata > Testudines > Cheloniidae > Chelonia > Chelonia mydas. Next base: position 2,310,894 of record NC_051261.2, read on the forward strand.
CACTAGTTCAGCTCTCTATCCACTAAGCTGCCCTCTCCCACTCCCAGGGTTTGGGCAATGGAGCAACGGCAGCAGGAAATGTTTGCTTCTTTTTTGGTCCTGAGCCAGTCATTTTAGCCGATCAGTTTGCAAGTGCTGGCACAGGGAAGCAGCCTGGATGTGACTCTCCAGCCTCCACTGCTCCTGTGAGGCTGACGACAACAGAAGGCTCAGCTATTGCATACGCTGGGACAGAGGGAGTGGGAGCAGGAGTTCTCGGACTCATTTTGGAGATTTTACAATAGCCAGGTACAGTGCAGGAAAACGCTACACCTCTCAAACGGTGACCAGATGGGAGGATTGACTTCGATCCCTGTTGGTGGGCTGGATGTCACTGTGTGTGCATCCTGCAGGCCACAGCAGCGGGAACAGGACCTGACACTTGCCAGGGTGTGTGGACAGCAGCAGTTCCAGGGGAGCCTCTGCCTCGCTGAGCCAGCAAGAGCCACCCCAAGTTGGTCCTAGCCGGGCGCTGCATTCCTCTGGCCAAGCAAGCCAAGCTGCAAGTCACTCATCAAACCTCACAGTGCCAGCTGGCTGCTGCCCATCACCGTCACAGATGACTTCCACTGAGACCTGAAGGATCTGCCTCTGCCATGAGTCACTCTCCCAGCTCAGGTCTCTCTCTCGCCTACAAATTATGCAAGGTTTTGAGCTGGGTTTTTTAGATGCACGCTGCAAGCGGATAATTTAATTAGTTTCACTGTTGGTTCAGCCTTGCGCCTAGCAGGAGTTCACCGTTTCTTTAGAACCAGTCCTGTCTGGCACGGAGCCACAGACCTCCCCCCTCACATCTATGCCACCGCTGGCCCTGGTGTCTGCATTCCAACACCTAGGCTCTACCCTGGGCACGAACACAGAGCCGATCCCACAGAGAGGGCACAGGGAGGTGCAAGATAGCCCAGTCTGCTGAGTGAGGCAGCTAGGCGAGATGTAAATGCAGCTAATGGGAACCAGGTCTTGCTGATTTAACTGGCTTTACATCCTACGCAGGAAAGCACCTCCCCGTTGGCGGTGCCTCCGTGGAGAACTGCCCGCCTGGGGGAAACTCAAACAGAGACCAGGCTCCCACATACAGACGCACGCCAGCCAGGTGGTCACCCACCATACTTATGCTTCAGGAAGGTTTCCTGCCCTTGAGTTCCCCACACTCCCCCAGCCATGACTCCTCATGCCACTGGGACGCTCTCCTGACGAATCTGAGATCACAGCCCACCAGTGCGGCACCACTGGGTTATGACTTCACAGCAGGAAGAGAAACCCAGGGGGAAGGAGAGGAGATGTTGTTATTCAAACCCCAACAGCAACCGGAGAGCCAGGAAAACACTGCCTGGAGCCAGGCACCTGTGTTCCTATAAATATTCCCCTGTCCCCCTGAGCCCCCTAGTCTGCCCCAGACAGCAACCCATTAGTGCAGCCCCACTCCTGCCCTGATGCAAAGGGGTGGGAGGGGTGTTTAAACTCTCCCGCTGCTCCTCCCTGTGAGCAGACCCTGTCTCCATACTCCGCTGACCCAGCAGGGGAATGGGAGGCGGTGGGGAGGTTCCAAGAACGCCACCTAGGGACCTGTCTGCCCCGGGGGACTTACTCCAGATTAGGGCAGCGCGGAAATTTAAGCACAGCAGCTATTTGGGACTAATGCCCCGTGTGGACGCTCATATTCCAGAATAAGGGACCCTCTGCCGACTCCGCTTCCAAAGCGATTCTGGACTAAGCGTGTTCCCCCAGGGGGCTCACGGCAGGCAGTGTCCCCGGGGGGAGGGCTGCTGATCTGCATTTTCTGTCCTCCCGCGCCCCCTTTCCAAGGGGCTGACATCTCTGCGGAGAACCAAGTCACCCCGTGACACGCCGAGGGAGGCTGGAACATCCCAGGAGTCCTGGAAGCCCGGCCAGGGCTGCTCCCCCCGCCACTGCCCCGGCCCGCCTCGTGCTCCCCGGGGAGCGCCCCTCCAGCTCCCGGGACCCGCCCGGGCAGCTTTCCGCCTCACCCCGGACCCTTCGCGCAGCGGCACCGCGAACCCGACCAGACGGGCAGGACAATCCGGCTCCCGCGGGTCCCAGGGCGGCTCTCAGCCCCCAGGGCCCCGGCTCGCTCGGAAGTTTGCGCAGAGGCAGCCAGAGAAAGTTGGCGGGTCCGGGCGCGCGGGGAGCTCCCCGGAGCTCGCCTCGCCCTTGCAGCAGGGGGGCGGCCGGGGGCCGCCCTCCGAGCCCCGCACCGGGCTGCAGCGTCCGGGCGCCGAGCCCCGGGGGGCCGCGGAGAAGCGCTGGGTGCGACCGTGGCAAAGGGGGCGCCCGGCCCCCCCCGGCTCTGCCCGCGGCGGGTCCCCGCGCACCTACCTGTTGGGTCCCGTCACAGGTGTCCCCGCCGCGCGCCCCGGCCGCTGCCCATCCCCGCCCTGCGCCCTGCGCGCCGCCGCTGCGCGGCTCGGGCCGGCCGGGGCTCCCCGGGCAGGGCTGCGCTCGGCTGGACGCGCCGCGTCTGGCGGCTCCGCTCGCTCCGCACCAGCCTGGCTCGCTCCTGCGCCGCCCGCTGCAGCCTCCTCGGGGGCCGCCGGGCAGAGCCTGGGCGCCTGCGAAGGGGCGCAGCGACCCCTAGCGCCCGCCCGGCCCGGCCGGCGGCCCCAGGGAGCCTCCCCGCCTGCGCTCGCTGCCCCGCCGGCCGGGGAGCCGCTCGGTAGCTGGGCCGCCAAAGGGACCGTCAGGGCGGCTGGCCCCTCTGCCCCCGGTTCTAGGGTGGCCAGAGGTCCCGATTTTATAGCGACAGTCCCGATTTTGGGGTCTTTTTCTTATAGAGGCTCCTATTACCCCCCACCCCTGCCCCGCTTTTTCACACTTGCTGTCTGCTCACCCTGCCTGGTCCCACCCGATGGCAGGGCCCCCAGGACACTGGGCGTAGGGGCTGCTGGAGGGGGAGCTCGCGCCCTTCACCCTCTGCCCACCTGTGGGTCTTCAGCACCCGGCCCAGGGGCTCCGCCCCGCTCTGGCCCCGCACCCTGCAGGAGTAAGGACAGGCCCCAGTCTGGTGGGGGCCCCACTCTGCTGGACCCTGGACCCCCCCAAGGAAGAGGCAGCCCCTGCCCCGCAGGACAGCCCCTGCTCAACTTTAAGCCCTTGACTTCAGTGGGACTTAAGCACAGGCTTAAAGTGGTTTTCTTGAATGGGGGCCTAAGTCATGCAAAGGTGATGGCCCCGGGGCTGGGGAAAGCATTTCAAACCGCTCCTGTGAGGAGGAACAGACCACGGCAGGATTTAGGGGCAGGCGACCACATGGGGTGCCAGGCTTGGGTGCTGCTTTTATTGTTAGCGACAAAAGGGAACATGGGATGTCTGAAGTGAAATGTTTCAGGGGTTCCCTATGTGGAGTCATTCTTCACTAACCTCCTAGAATGTTCTGGACCTTTGTAGAACCTCCTGGAACCTTCCAGGCTTTCTGAGAACTCCCTCTTCCTCCAGCCCCCTAGAATGTTGTCAGCCATGCCCTGTACATTTCAGTTATTCTTAAAATGAAAACGTTTCTATGAGCTTAGAGGAAACAATTTGTTTTATTTGCTCATATATGGCATGAATGAATACAGATTCACAGATCCTAGTGTGCAAATTTATTGTCTTATATGACAGGGATAACTCAGGCATCCAAATCATGCATCAAAGTTGTGAAATGGGCTACAAATGCAATAAAACGTAAGGTATTCAAAAGTTTAACAATGGGGGGGCAGAGAGTCCCCTCACCTGGGGCGCCATTTGGTCTAGGGTCTCCCCACCTTTCTCCCAGCAGGGGATGAGGAGCTGCAGCAGTGCGGGAGAGGGCAGGGCAGGGCTGCCATGAGTTTGTTTAGTCACCGGGGCATAGCGTCCGGCTTAGAGTAAAAAGGAGATCATTTTTGCTATATAGGAATTTAACACATTTTTTAAAAAAAAGAACCAAGTCAAAACTGCATTTTTTTTCTTTTAATATGTTAAATTAGACCTGGTTAGTCAATACAAAGGGAAAAGTCCTATAAACCCAGCCGCATTAATAAGCTGCTAAGTAAATACAAACATTTTACTTTTCAGATCACAGAGTTCTAATAACAGCAACAAAATCAATAAGAAGCTAAATGAAATCTGCCATTTATATTCATCAGATCACTTGAAAGAAAAACTCACAAAATTAGACATCTATTGGTAGGATAATAAGTCAATACAAACATATTCCTTTCCAGATCACAAAGTTTTAACACAAACAATCAATAGCAAACACTATCAAAACTACTTTTCATATCAGACAAATGTCAATTAAATTAGAATCATATTATTCAACAAGGAAATCTGCACAATTTAGACCCTTACTGACGTGATGATTTGTAAATACAAATAGATTACTTTCCATATCACAGAGTTACAACATGGGGGTTGGGGGGAAAGGGGGGAAAATCGGATTTATGTAGAACTGAACCTGAATCGGGTAATTTATCTGATTTCATCAACAAATTCATGTTTTGTTTTGGTTCAGTTTGGGTTTTGTTTGTTTTTTCCCTTCTCCTTCCTGGGTATCTTCAAGGATCCCACCACTTCATTATAATCATGCAAAAGAGACTTTTTAGTATCCTTAAAAAGACAAAATTTGGCAGGGAAAAGAACTGATACAGCAAATCCTAATAAAGAAGATCCATCTCACAATACAACAAAGGATTTCCTCTTAGCCTTGGTTGGACCAGACATACCTGCTCAAATATCATTATCCTGAGTCTTTCCTTCAGCTCTCCAGATGTCTGATGTCAGTCCTTCCGACTTTGCTTCAGCAAGATATCTAAGCACATGACTAGGCCCATTGATTTTAATCTCATCTGCTTAAAGTTTTACTCATCTGCTTTACTCACCTGCTTAAAGTTACACACATGCTTCAGCAATTAGCTGGAGCTTCACAGTCTAAAGAAGATGCAAAAGTTACAATGAAGGTTTCAGTCAGAGGGTTAGAACAGGATATACAGGCAGATGCTGGAGTTTTGTTGGTATCTCAGAAATATTTTAAATGGTTAATATGGGATCAACTTGTCTGCAGATGTCAAATTTAAAAATAAATAGAGAGAGATGCCTAAATTAGGGTTATCAAACCCCTGTGTTCTCAGTGATGTGCTCTGGAAAGATTTGGGACACCTACATTTTTCAATGGGCTACTGAATTATCCTTGGGAGCTATTTATCTAATCCGTCTGTCTAGGGCTTTATACCCCACTCATTACCCTGGTAGCTGAGTGCCAGAGCTATGTGAATAAAGTTTTTTGGTTTGCTGGCTATTTTTGAAAAGTTAAATATATATAAAAAGAAAAGGAGTACTTGTGGCACCTTAGAGACTAACCAATTTATTTGAGCATAAGCTTTCGTGAGCTACAGCTCACTTCATCGGATGCATACTGTGGAAAGTATAGAAGATCTTTTTATACACACAAAGTATGTATAAGGTTGAACCAGAAACACAATTTTTCAAAAGTTTTGGTGAAATCAAAAAGTCAAAAAAAGTTTGTTTGGGATCAACCGAAAAGTTTAATTTAAACAAAATTGAAATGTATCATTTAGATTTTGACCATTTTAAAATTCTTTGAATTTTTTAAAATAAAGTTAAAGGAAATTTTGAAATGAAATGTCATTTCAAGACAAAAGAATGAAGTTTCATTTTGAAACTGATATGAATTCACACAAAAATTTGGTGTCGCTGAATCTGCATTTTTCGATGAAAAAAGTTTCAGCCAAAACTTTTCACCGAGCTCTACTGAGCATGTGACATCCCCTCCTGAGGGCTTTGCTTTCTCTCTGTCTCTTCGGCTTTGTCTACATTAGGGAACTTCTGCAAACATTTCCCACTGATGGTTCAGTTGTACCAGTGAGAACCCTAGTGGATCCAGAGCTATGAGAGGAAGGATGTTCCAGTGGTTAGAGCACCAGTCTAGAAGGTGGGAGACCTGGGTTCAGTTTCTCTGCTACAAATGTCCAACGTGCCCCTGGGCAAGTCACTTAGCCTCTCTGTACTTCAGCACCCCATCCGTAAAATGGGGATACATCACCAGGGTGTTGTGAAGATAACAACATTAAAGACTTTGAGGTGCTCAGCTACACTGGTGATGTGGTACCTAAGGTAGATAAGCAAGGCCCCATCACATCCATAAAAGCGTCTCTGAACTGCTGAGAAACTTTGGGAGTCACCAGTTGCCCTGTCGCATTTGCTAACTGGGGGAGAAATGGATTTACGAGCTGACTGCTCAGCCCAAATGCAGCAGTGTCCGACTGAGGGAACCCAGGAAGGAAGATGTTCTCTTTTTGACATACGGTGCCCTAGAGCTGTCCCTGGGGTGCCCTTGCTAGAGTCAGTCAGGAGACCCGGCTTCAGTTCCCAGGTCAGCCAGGCTCTCGCTGTGTGACCTGAGCATGTCCCGTAACCGCCTTCTTCCTCAGTTTCACAATCTAGCAAATGGGGATAGTCACATTCCCATTGTCTATGTGTTATTTACATTGCAGCAACGCAGAACAGGCCTCTGTACGCTGGGCACCATCCAGGCATGAAGTCAGAGGCTGCCCCTGCCGCAGAGACTTTAAACAGACAAAGGCAGGGCGATTATCCCCATTTGACAGGTGGGGAATCAAGGCCCAGAGAGACGAAGTGACTTGCCCAGGATCACACAGGGAGCCTGTGGCAGAGCCAGGAATCAATCCACATCTCCTGAGACTCAGTTAGCACCTGATCCACAAATCATCCTTCCTCTCTGGAGCTGTTTTCCGATCGACCTGATGAAAAAGGCTAAGACTTTCCAATGGGCCTCAAGGAGCTACGTGCCTAACTCCCACTGGCTCTCCTTAGAGCTAAATATTCTTATGATTAAACATTTATCCATTCATGTCCTCCATTTGCTCTTCTCCTGTCTATTCAGCAACATCCTGTGAGAGTGAGAGACCATGAGGAAAACGTCACTCCCAAATGCTACGAAGTGAAAAGGAAGAGGCGGGGGGGAAGCCAATTCCAGTAAAAAGCAAGAGGGTATGGGGAGCAGCCAAACTACTCCAGCAGGGCTAAGCCTCTGGCACCAACCCTTTCTGTGGCAGCAGGAGAAGGCCTGGCCAAAGCTGCAGGAAGTCCCTGAGGCCACGAGGTCCCTTGGGCTGCACAACATGGGCAGGGGGAAGCTGCAAATGGGGTCACGTAAAGTGCTCGCGAAACACTATGGTCTGGAGATTTCTCCTTCCCTGCACTGGAGTGGGAGCAGACACAAAATGAAGATGTGTGGCTGCAATCAAATTACCCCTTAAAAGAAATAACAATAAATTCTGGACTTCCCAATTACAGGGGACAGGCAAACCTTGGAAACCATTAAGAGCTGCTTCTTCCGTTGATGAATTAGCCAGAGTGCACAGAGCTATTTGCTGAGCTTTACTGTATTACACTAATTATAAATTAATATATTGCTCATTACACACTAAAGCTGTGTAGTCAACTAATGCAGTGCTGCAAAGAGGCCATTTTAAAACATCCTTTGGTATTTTTTATTATCTAGATGTTTAATTTACTTTTGTATTGGTTTAAATGTCACCAAAGTGTCATTCTCCGAACTCTCTGGTGGGTTTGCCAGAAAGTGCATTACAACTCAGAAGGCAATATCCCCGACTTCATCCTACTTCCTCCGGGGCTTTGGAAACACGCTGAAATGATGAACCTTTCAAAGGATTTTTATGCTGAACTGTCATACAATAAATGGAGTAAAACGGTAGCCTTTAAAAGGCTAATTCCTTATGTATTTATTTTTAAACAGAGCCTTTCATACTGCTGGATTGGCAGTCCTGGCTCCAGACATTCCCTGTTTAGCCATTGAACGAGTACAGCACGGGCCGCAGAAGAGCAAGCATCCCTTCTTTACACACCCACACCCACACTTACGTACACACTGCACCGCCAGAGGCTTCTGTCCTGACCTCTAGGGATCCTGCCAGCGTAAAATGGTAACTCAGTCCCTGTGGCACACCGGATCTTTAGCCTTTCAGTTCCAAGTGGAGGTAATTGTTTTTTGTTTGTTTGTTTTTAAATGGCCTTTTTGAAGGAAATTAAATGTTTCGCTTCCTTTGAAATGTCCCTGTCTTGCAATGAGACAAAAGGATTTGGAAAACGATGTTTTTTTCAGTTTGGGGTTTTTATGGCCTCTTTCCCATTTTCTTTTCTCTGTTTCCTTCTGCCCCCCACCCCCCCAACACCCCAACACACACACACACATTTTTCAAAAAGAAAATAAAGTAAGAAAATAAAAGGGAGAGGTAGGACGCACAGAGAGAAGGGATTGAAAAAGATCTTTAAAAAAATGAACCAAAATGAACATTTTTGGTTAATTTTGTCAAAAACCCGAAAAGATCTTGGAGAGTTTTACCCCTGCTGTGCTCTGGTGTGAGTGACAGTGCAAGGAGCAGGACAGTGGTGAATCAGACTGTATCAGGTACTGGCCCTTGGAGGCTGGAAGAGGTATTTTAAGAGGGCAGTTACCCTGTTCCAGGGGTCCAGAATAACCAAAACAGGTGAGAGGAAGATGGTCCCGAGGAAGGGTGAGTGTCTGGGAGAGGGAAGATTTAGGACGACCCCAGGCTACCATTCCTTTAAGGGCTGGGATCAGGAGCATGGTGCAGTGGGCAGAACAAGCTTCCTGCAGCTGTTTTGGGGTTATTTGACCCTCCAGGGCAGGATTCAGGGTGTGGCCCGGTGACTGGGTGGGCGAAGCAGAAAGGTGGCTCCAAGCCCAGTCAGGCAGAACCCGCGGAGAGGAGGAATCCAGCCAGCTTGGTCCCTAGATGGAGGGCTGTGAAACCTTGGACTTAAGGGGAGCATCCGCAGGCTGGGGATAGCACTATTTGGAACACACCGTTCCGAGGCGGAGGAGTGCGGAGCCCTGAACATAAGGGGGAGGGATTGCCTTGGGAGCTGGGTGCTGTTTGATAAATTAGACCCCCCAGGAGGGGGACTATTGTCGTAAAGCCTTTGGGCGTGAGTGACTTATGCCCAGAGGGAAACCGAGGGTGCGATGCAAGCTGGGCCGCCCTGTGCGGGTGTCCCTGTTACACAGACCCTGCGGATTTAGTAAGGGAGGAAGGACACTAGGTGTGAAGTTTTCCATCTGTCCCTGGAGCTCTGACTCCCAGCTCTGAGGTCAGTCCGTCCACCAGGCCAGACTGCTTCCTGCTGGTTTGTTTCCTTGGTTTTCGGATGTGCCCATCTCCGGTGCCTCTGGAGTGTAAATAGCTGCACAGGAGCACTGAACTGCTTGGGCCCCCCAAGACATACAATGATGTCCTCTGACCCCAGACCAGTAAGCCAGGGGATGGTGGTCATTAGTGCAGCTTTCCTTTAATGACAGGTTTCAGAGTAACAGCCGTGTTAGTCTGTATTCGCAAAAAGAAAAGGAGTACTTGTGGCACCTTAGAGACTAACCAATTTATCTGAGCGTAAGCTGTAGCTCACGAAAGCTTATGCTCAAATAAATTGGTTAGTCTCTAAGGTGCCACAAGTACTCCTTTTCTTTTTCCTTTAATGGTGAGATGAGAACAGGGAACGGTGAATTAGAGCACTCCCTTCAGTGTCTCCTCCAGCTGAGGGCCTTTCACAGGCCTTTGATCTGGTATTTGGAAGCGTTCCAAAGGCAAAGGGCTGGAAGAGCCAGACCTAGACATGCAAGATTGCTTCCAGCATCACAGAAAGGAGTCTTAATTGCATTTCTGAGGAGGCTGTTAAGTTCAGCCCTTGCTGTATGGTGCCCCAGCAGTGAAAGCTTTCGATAGTAGATCAGAGAAAAGCCCAAGGACTGAAACAACCCTGCGAGGAGCCTAGGTTATTCATTTTCCCTGGCTCGTTTCTTCCAAGGACATTGCAGACCATCTCTCATTCCGCCAACTTTTTGTTCAAAGTGCCAGGCAATTTCATGTCTATTCAAGGGGAATCGTTGCAATTTCATGACACTGAAAGGAGGCCTGCGGTTGCCAAGATGTGTGGAGGATTCTCCACAGCCCGGCTGGAAAGCAGAGAGGAGCTGAGGAGGGGTTCAGACCGGGAAACAGGGGCTGCAGATGATGATATTAAAGAATCAAACTACCTGCAGCCACAGCTCACGCTGCTGTGTGGTCCTGCCAGACGAAGCAGGGCCTATAACTGGGGGAAAGGCCTCTAAGGAGAACCCGCGTGGTTGCTAGAAATGGTTTGGGCAATTCAGTCCACAGCATTCCTAGTGACAACTATATGTGCCATGAGGGTTCAGTGCAGATACAGCGGTGGGGCTTGCTAATTCCTGGCTGCTTATCACCAGCCACGGCGACTCCTCTACCCCCTTGTGGGCATATACGTGTGAAGGCATGTGCAAAAGGCCTGCGTATGATTCCAGAGCCGAGAGCCCCACTGAGGCCTTTCCAAGCCAGCCTTCCCCAGACAATCTGCCCACAGGCCTGCAGCTCCTGTCGTTCTGGCTGCGGCAGAGCTCACTCAGGGGGCACCACAGCCCCACGGTGCATTAATGCACCATGGAGGGAGAGTTCATGAGGGGGCTTAGAACGGCCACTTCCGAGCGCAGTAAAGACAGGCCCTGCTCTCTTCCTCCACGGCTGGAGCTCCATTGCTCAGCCCCGTCAGAAGCAGCCCTGCCTAGGGTTAAAGGAGCAGGGATTTTCAGGAGCACTCACAGCTGGCCCAGCTCTTCTCCCGTTGGACTCAGTGGGAGGTTCCCCCCGGTTTCAGCGTGGGCAGAGATAGACCAGCTTTGGAGAACCACATCGTGAGTGTCTAACTCGTGAAGTCGACTAGGGGCCTTGGGTGACCGACCAAAATAGTAACGAGCCTTTGTTCAGAACCGCTTTAACATCTGTGATGGGGTGGCTACTTCACACTTACCCTGAGGGGTCCGGTGCAGGCCAGATGGGCCAGTTAACCCATTGGGCAGCGTTTCGGGAGGCTCAGCTGGGCAGGAATAGGTGGAAAGCCCAGGAGCTGAAAGCAGAAGGGACTGCGGGAAAAGGCAGACACTGGCAGGAGAAAGGGAGGAGCGGGCACTGTAGACTGCAGTCACTCCCAGGGAAGAGGGAGGAGGCTTTGGGAACTGCTAGGCTCCAGAAAGGAAAGGGGAACCAGTAGGAAGACACAGCCCAGGGATAGAGCAGTGAGGCCAGAGGGAGAAGGCCCAGACTGCTGAGCTGAGGGCCCCTCGGCTGGAACCGGGAGTAGAGGGCAGGCCCAGGTTCCCCTACGAGCCACTGGGCGAGTGGCACCGAGGCAGAGAGTGGGAGGACTGCCTAGGGCTATTGAGGAGCTAAACCTCCTGGAAGTGGGGTGCACAGACAGTGACCCGATCAGAGGGCCGAGACACAAAGAGGACACTGGGGTTCCTGAGGCTGCGGGAGGAGCTGCAGGCGGACAGAGTGACAGTGTACAAACCACAGTTGGGGGGCATCAGCCTCGGGCTAATCCTTAGAGCACCAGGAGGAGGCACCAGTCCGGCGGTGAGTGGTGCACCTCATGACACAGCCAAAAACCAGAGGTCTCCCTAATGGGAAGCTCCAAGGGGATAAGTATTATAACGTTAGATATGTAGACAGGGGACCCTTGCACGGAAATGGAAGGAGACTGGGTTTTCTTTCTTGGTAAACGAGTATTAGCCTTGCATAGTGTTTGATTAGTGGGCCGTGCTTTCTGTACAACCGTTATTTCATGCCCAAATAACACAAATGCAAAACCCAGAAAAAGAGTCTATGTGGAATTTGTTTTGGAAACACCAATGTCCTCCTGTCGGAAGCACCACTTCAGGATGATGAAAGGTTTAAGCAAGCTCCAGAATAAATAAATAATGCAAATAGCATCAAGTCTGAGCACCGACAGCCCGCCCCACACACAAACGAATGAAACAGCTCTGGGACTTAAATAAATCCTCCTAAAACTAGCCAGTGACAAGCAGAGCTGACAGGAACTTGCAGCCATTTCATGCCTTAGAAAACCACGTGTGTCTGATGATGAGAACTTTTCTCTGTGTTTACTTTTAAAAAAATTGCACAGCGCAGATTTGTGGGTGTATGAGAAAGTGTGTGTGTGTGTGTCTGTGTGTGTGTCTGTGTGTGTGTGTGTGAGAGAGAGAGAGAGAGAGAGAAAACATGATCCTTGGGTGGACCCGTTCCTGCTCTCACATGTTGCCAAACCTGTTTTTCCCCCAGGTGAGAGCTAGTCTGTAGGGACATGGTCTTCCCTGAGCTGACAGTCCCATCCTGGGCTGAGCTCCTGACACTTGGGAGCCCCAGTGATGTTCTTCGATTTATATCCCTGCAATTCAACATTTTTATTTTTAAAAAAGGGAAGATTTTACAATGATACATAAAGGGTAATTTAGCACAAACTAGCGACTGGTTTGCACTTCCAACCTGTCATTGTCACCGCCCCATCGGCTCCCGTCCAGCAACAATCCATGCAAATCTCCCCATTCCAGCTATTTGAAAACCTAATCTCCAGCCTCTCACATTTGCCTGGGAATTAAATAACCAGCATAATGGGTCAGTTCTTATGGTCCCCATCTCTTTAAATTGCAGTTTAATGGCAGTGGGAAAGTGAGGCCATCTGTGGCTGCAAACTACCTCATGAATTCATCTTGGGCTGGTGCTCGCAGAGACGGGGCCAGCGGCCCAGTGAAAATTAAAAGGCAAAACTACGGGCATCGCAAAGGAGCGGCAGCGAACAACAACAGGGCTAACAACACCCTGGGTGTGCGAAGCGAAGGCTCCAGGGGTTCTCTGGTGGCACCCAGTGCTGTTGGGAGCTTGTGGGCGTTCCAGGGTTATTTTTATTTGCTATGTTAGTAATGCCCAGAGTCTCCACAGGAGGCCAGAGCCCCAGTGTGCTGAGTTCTGAGCAAACACAGTCCCTGCCGCAGAAAGTGGAGAGTCTAAACAGCCAGGACAGGCAATGGAAGCATTCGCATCCCCACTGGGGGACAGAGCCACAGAGAGATGAAGTGACTGGCTCGAGGTCATGCAGGGAGTCTGTGGACAAGTCAGCAACTGAATGTGGGTCCCCTGCACCCAGCCAGCGCCGTAACCACACGACCAGCCTTTCTCCCGTGCAACACTTCATTGTCCCAACCTGTGTGTAGGCGGCAGCAGAGTGAGACCTGGTCCACCAGGCTCCGAAGGAGCCTAGAGCTGCACTCATTCCCGCTCCCCTTCCTTAAAGAAAAGCCGTTCCTTTCCTTGCCGCCCAGCATAGAGGGAGTCGAGTGGCACTGCTGCCCCTCCCCCAGCCTGTTTGCAGGGCCCTTTGGGATTAGTGCACATAGATAGCTCCCTGAAATGCTTCCCATCCCGCTCCCTGTCTCCAGGTGAGAAAGGCACCAAGGACCTCAGGCAAGACTCGCTGATCTCCATGGGAATTGGGGCTGCATCAAGGGCCTGACCCAAAGCTCACGGACGTCACTGGAACGATTTCAGTGAGCTTTGGCTCAGGCCTCGAGATTGCAGGATCGGGGCTGTAATAAAAGCAGCCTGTCCTGTGTGAAATGGTGCTGTTCACCTCTCACCTCCAGGCCAGAGCCTCGGCTGGTGCAAGCTGCTGTAGCTCCCCACGTCAGGCCTGCTCTTTCCCCACCGTCCAGTTTCCGCTTTGAAAGGTTTGCCCTCCCGCGCAGCCGGGCACTCCCATTCCTGGGGCAAGGGGCAGGCCTGCCCTACTGGAACAGAAGGAAAGCCCTGCACATCGACAGCTATTTCCCAGGCAGACCCCAGCCCTGTGAGCTTCAGCGCAGTTGACTGTTGCTTAGTGAGATGCCAAGCCTGCATCATTTCATTCCCATCAGTCCCCAGCTATCAATCATGTTTGCAGAGCGTGACCCTCCAGTGCCTGGGGAAGCTATCTAATTATCTTCTGCCAATAGAGAATAACCCACTTTGCAAGCTGGCACTCACCTTCCACCCAGGAGACCTCCGCAGCAGCCCGACCAAGACCCTGGCTCTGTAGCAGATTGCCTGTGAGTAATAAGTCACTACAGTCAGCCTCAATTGTTGTGGCCAGCCTGCGAGGGGGGAGGGTTGGCTGAGTGACAATAGACGCCAAGCCCAGGAAAGGGCAGAAAGTTGCATGACAAACCTCTCTTCTGAATGCAGGTCAGCTCAGTCAAGGGTAGCGAGGGAGGAGCAGCTGCTGAGGGGAGAGGGTGGCAGGAACTTCCCCAATCCTGGGGACACGCCTGGCCTGGCGAGGAGAGCAAATGTCAGACTAGGCACCTCCAGGAGCAAGGGGAGGTAGGTCAGAGTGCACATGTGTGACATTAACCCGTTGCATCCTGGGGAGTAGTGCAAGCCAAGGGCAGAACATCCCATGTATGGCAAAAGGCCATAGGGAACTCAGTGCAGCCAGCGTTTCTTATAGGGCCATAGGGGAGATTCATTCCCATAGGATTATGAAGCAGATAAGGTGCATCAGGATCCATAGAGCTACTGCACCGTCAGAGGGGTTCGGCTCCAAGGTGTGTCTACGCTGCAATAAAAAGCCTTTGGCACCGAGTCTGAGCCAGGGTCAGCTGAGTCGGGCTTGCGAACTGCTGGGCTATAATATTCCAAACATGGATCACTGGATGATTCCCTGCTCTGCTCATTCCCTCTGGGGCACCTGGCTCTGGCCACTATCAGCAGACACAATACTGGGCTAGATGGACCTTTGGTCTGACCCAGTCTGGCCCTTCTTATGTTCTTACCCTGGGGTTCAGCATGTCAGTGAAGCTGGGTCTGTCCAGCACATGGCTTGTTAGCTCCACATCTTTAGGTCTCATTTCATTTCATCTTTAAATTTCACTGTCGAGATTTTTTCCCCCTGATAATCCAGTCATTAAGATTTCCTTAATGCCATCCCATTGCTCCTGTGATAAACCCAATAATCCAGTGCAAATCAGTGCTGATCAGTCGCATTGCCCGTGGCCTTTCCAATCACTCGCTATCGAGGTCCTCGATTCTTAGCAATCCACAGCTGTGCTGTTTGTTTTTGCAGAGCAAATGCCAACAGCAAAATAAAATCTAACTCCCTAGTTCTTACCCTTGAGGGCTGCCAGGCAATAGAATTCAATTAACCAGAGACAAGAGGAGTCTGCACATCTCAGGTGCAGGACAGGGAGCCATGGCTGGCTGCTTTCAGGTGGGAGCTGCCTATGCGGGCATGCAAGGAGAAGCTGTGTCAGGTCTGCCACAGCCACAGGTGAAGAGGAACAAGGAAGAGCTGTAAATCTCTGAAGGAGGGCTCATCTCCCTTTCACATGGGCAGGGAGACCCTATTGCTGCTCGCTCCTAAGTACACTCACACACCCCTTGGCAGGATTTGACCCTCACGAATACAAGGCTTGGACGCTCTGAGTCTGGCCCACAGCACACCCAAAGTGTGGCGACTCTTGTCTCTGCTTCAGCCCCTAAACTTTAAGCCAGCCCCTTGGTTTTTGAGACTCTCCCTGGGGGCAACTCAAACTGTGGCCCCTAGACTGGCAGCCTGTGTCAGCTCCCAGAGATACTAGACAATGCAAATCTGCAGATCACCCGGTACCGTTCATTACCACTGGGACCTGCGCTATTATCACTCTGGGTGGGGTAATAGCTTTTATTGGACCAGCTCCTTTTCAGCTGTAGCACCTCAAATGGTCCCTTACAATACGAGTCAGCCCCTTCGATTTTAATTTAAACCAATTTTTACCCCAAAATTCCTGGGCTTTACAAGAAGTATTATTCAGGTTTTTCTGATTTTCACCCTACTTTTGTATCATTCAAATATATAAAAAATAACTTATTTTATGAGGAGAACACAATACGTTGGGTGAGAGCTATGTATTACAATAATACATTAGTCTGTGTGTATATGCAAAGCTGCCTCGAAGTCAGGCTCTGTATTAGGCGAGAAGATACACACTAAACAAACAGGCACGCACGCAAGCTCTGAAGTGCGTGTGCATCCGAACGTATTGATGAATCTCACACCCACCACGTACACATTTCAAGCTGTTAGCAGACAATGGTTTAAAGAGCTGACACACTAAAATGGGAAGAAAATGAAAATCTGTATCAGAAAGCAAGGAAGTATTTGAAAGTTTTAAAAAAACAAAACCAGGAGAAAAGGATGAAGTTGTGTGTATGCACTGCAAATGGTGTAGCCCAATTATTAAATGTAAATATTTATAGTTCTAAGTCTTCAGCAGTAAACTGTTTATTCAAATAAAAAGTTTTATTTGGGGATTAGAGATGTATTGTTTTCTTAAACTCAGAGGTGGCGCTGTGCTTTGAGTTCTGCAGCAAACCACACCGATGAATGGAATTCAAAGCCCGTCTTTCTGTCCACCAAAATAAACCCCGATATTTAGCCAGCAAAATTATTAATAGTTTCGTGGCACTGGTTTTCACCTGGTTTTGTTGTGATGGTAATAAACACTGATAAATTCCCAAGAAAAATTAAATAAAATAAAAACGGAAAACGAAGGGCCCTAAATATGTGCTAACTACTTACGCTGAACAATCTGTTCCCTTGCATTTAGCTGTGATGCTCGGAGTCCCTTTCCCAGCCCTGACGCGGAGCTCTGTGTGGCTCGAAAGCTTGTCTCTCTCCGCAGCAGAAGTTGGTCCAATAAAAGATATGACCTCCCCCACCTTGTCTCTCTAATATCCTGGGACTGACACGGCTACAGTACCGCATACTATTATCACACTGACAACCAGCTCAAGCTCAGCCTCTGAGCGGAAAACAATAGCAAGCAAATAAGTAGGGCCGGAGGCAGAGCCCAGACAGGGATGAGATGGACCCCTCGCCTGCAGCCATTGAAACACGGATTGTAACTCAGAGAGCTCTAAGCAGTTACAGCTCCCTCCTGCCTCAGGGAACCTTATTAAGGAGTGTTTTGAAGCCCAGCAGCCATCCTGGCTCCCTCATCGCATTCGCACCCATGCAGCGCTGTGAGAAACGCAATGCTGGGGAGACGTGCAGTTTGGCACCTTCTGCAGAACTGCATGTTTAGTGAGCGTCACACACGGAGAGTCAGAAGATGTGAACAGCGGCATCTTAATAAAGACACTGCTGACAGTTGTTAATAATAACAAGACCCGTTTGCCAGGCTTGCTTGGGAGCAGCCCTGAGGGGAGCAAAACTGGTAGTTGAGAGCAAACTATTTGTTCCTAAAATAATTATCCTGTGCCCTACTCCAGCACCTGTCAAGTGAGGATCCCAAAGCACGTTACAAACTATTGTTAACTAAGCATCACAACACAGGTACATGGGCACTGCCAGACCAGCTCAGACTCGTGGCCCATCTCGCCCAGCGTCATGCCTCAAACATTGGCCACTACCAGATGCTTCAGAGGGAGGTTCAAGAAACCCTGCAGCAGGCAAGTATAACCTGCCCCCAGGAGAGATCGGCCCTGCTCCTAACCTGCCAAGACAGACAAAGGATGGTGGGGGTGGAGAGGGGATTTACATAAGAACGGCCAGACTGGGTCAGAACAAAGGTCCATCTAGCCCAGTATCCTGTCTGCCGACAGTGGCCAATGCCAGGTGCCCCAGAGGGAATGAACAGAACAGGTGATCATCAAGTGATCCATGCCCTGTTGCCCATTCTCAGCTTCTGGCAACCAGAGGCTAGGGACACCGTCCCTGCCTTATTCATGTAGTTGGAGTGGCGCAACTTAGGTCGACTAGGGAGGTGGTAGAATCTCCTTCCTTACAGGTTTTTAAGGTCAGGCTTGACAAAGCCCTGGCTGGGATGATTTAACTGGGACTTGGTCCTGCTTTGAGCAGGGGGTTGGACTAGATGACCTTCTGGGGTCCCTTCCAACCCTGATATTCTATGATTCTATGATTCTATGACTTACCCCGGGAGAGAAGACAAGCCCTAGGAGGAACGGAAGCACCGAGAAGCTTCTCTGCGGAGTACGAGGGTGCTCTGGGGAAAGTCACTTTGCTGGCGATTGCCATGCTTTCTCTGGGGCTGGAGCAAGGCACTGCGTTCCCAGTTAACCCAGCAGAAGAATGAGCCAGGAGGAGGGGCTGGACTAGTTGGGTCCCAGGACCCTGCTCCGACAGCATCTGATGGGTAGTGTGTGCTCGCAGAACTCCTGAAGGCACAAGACACACGTAGCCTTTTATTACTGTTGTTTACGATTGGCACGGTGCTCACACACTGGGGCTCCAGCCTGGATCCGGATCTCAAAGTGCTAAGTGCAGTGTGCACGCACAGAACAAAGACATGGGCCCTGCCCCAAGGCGCTCACAGCAGCTTCTCCCGCCTGTCCCTCTCCGGAGGGGGCATTTGCTCCTCTGGGTGCTGGCGCCAGAGCAGCATGGTGGGGTGCCGGGTGCTGGGGAGGGGAGCTCACCCTGAGTACGAGTGTGCAGCAGCCAGGCAGAACCCTCCGACTGGTGTTTTTTCACCCTGCACCCCAGATTCTGCCTTACTTTTAGTGTCTCCCACCTAAATTAAAGGCTCGCGCCCAGAAAGCTCAGCTGCCCTGCGGAGACACCGTATCACCTGGCTTCCTTTGTGTGTCAAACACCTGCCTGCAATGTAGGCACCAGCCAAGCACGCCCCACTCAGACAGTGCCTCTCCCATTGAAGGGAATGTCTCGGGACGGTTAACGGGCAGCTTGGAAAGCCGTGAAGGGGCCTCTCTGGGGCTTCTAATGCTTGCCAGCGTTCCCAGTAAATCACATATTTACAACCCCGCTGAGATGGGAAACAGCTCCAAAGGAGCCCAGTGATTTTCAGTCTTAATAACACAGAGGATATTGCGCTAATAATATTTGTGGTTCCTGCTGTGACTGCAGCGGGTTGGAGGCACTGGGATGGGGAAGGCCGGGAGACAGAGTAAGAGGGATCCAGGGGGAAGGGCAGACTGCTTGCAAGGGGCGGGGGGAGGGGGCTGTGACCCCAGGCACTAGTGCAGCAGTTCCCAACCATCCCAGTTCCTCCCATTCTCAGTGTGCATCCTAGTGGAGCTTGGACAGCTGCCAGACCAGCCAGCAGCCCAGATGTCGGAGCAGGTGAAAGCATGCATGAGTGGGCAGCAGTGACGTACCATGGCAGGTGCCGAGATGGGGAGCAAGGGACCATCAATTGCTGAAGTCCCAGAAGCTGTAAGTGTCCCAGGGGCTGGGAACAACTTTCTTTCTGGCTTGAGTAGTGAGCTATGAGGCGCCCTGGCACTCGGGGCTGCTGAGTGCTATCAACGAGGAAATGTACGGAAAGGGGGCAGGTCAGAAAACAGGAAAACCGAGCAGGGGAACTTCTGAAAATATTTTCAGTTGGTGGTTTCAAAAAGAACCAACTTTTGGTTTTGATTAAAAGTTACTTTTTGGAGAGCTCGCTTTTTTTCCTTTCCTTTCTCCCTCTCTTTCCTTTTTCCTTCTTTCCATGTTGCCATTGATGAAGGGGAGGGGGAGAAAGAAATTAAACTGGAACTCGGGGGGGCTTTGTAAAAACAAACAACAACTGAAAATTTCAGAAAACATTTCTGGTCTAGGGGAAAAGGCCATTTTTGGACAAATATGTTTTTTGTTCAAAAATGTTGCCCACCTCTGTGGAGAGGCTTATGGGTGATACAGAGCTCAGACAACCAGCACCTCTGAATTCCTGCAATTGCTCTCCACAGGAACAAATATCTGCATTGCCGGGGCTGCTTTGTTAAAGCCGAGATATTACGTCACCCACCTTGTCTCTCTTGTTAAAGCTGAGTTAGTGCTAAGTAAGTGTCAACTAATGGCTACACCCCAAAGAGACAGATACTGGAATCTTTCTTTCTCTCTCTTCCCTGCTCCTCTGTTATTGTCTCAGATTCCATTTCCAAATAGCCACTTCTGACAGCCATAATCTAAAGCTTCCTGAATTGCTTTTCTGTGGGACTTGGCTCTGTCTGCAGGGGACCATCCACATACATCGCAGAGCAGCACAAACCTAAACAAGAGAAATATGTGAGGTGTCCGCAATGCCCTGCACTGCACTTTGCCATCCTCTCCAGCAGATGCGATAGAGGAGATGAGAAATGGGAGCTGGCCTGGTGCCCTGAGGTGACATGGAGCCCATTCAGTTCAGTGTTTTATGGCAGAGCAAGAGGTGTCCATGTGACCCTGGCTTTACTCCCATTCACCTCCTGCTGAGTAACCATCTTATGGGCGTTTGGAAGAAATGCCAGTACAAGGCAACTGGTAGGAACTGGGCACCCCAGAGAACCTGGAAACTGAATCCAGGAAAGAAACAGGGGCCAAGATTTCCAAAAGAGACCAGTGATTTTGGGTGCCCAGTTTGAGAGGCATTAAAGGGGCTTGGTTTTCTGAAGGGGCTGGGCACAAGCCCCCTGGAAACCAGGTGTTTTTAAGCCTTCTCAGGCTGGGTCCCCAAGTGCTCAAAAATCATGGCATTAAAAAAAATAAAAGATGCTGGGTTCTTGTTCTTTTCCTTCTGGTTTCTGGACCTTTAGGTGGCACTCAGGTCAAGAGCTTTTCTTCACAACCAGGAGGGCTAGAAATTTACCTTGGTTAAAAAACCAGAAGCTGAGATCCTCATGCAATCACCTGACTCCTGGAACTTGGGCTGTAAGAAAAATGCCTGATATCAGGAGAGTCACGCCAAGCTGGTGAGAGTTGGCACCACCAGCTAGTACAACCCCTGGCACTCCTGCTCCATCCCCAGTGAATGTCACATTTTGCCATTGCATTCCTGCCTGAAAGAGGGAGGCGACTTATCTTCCCATCCCAGACCTGTTCTCCTGCATCTCTTCCCATTCCCTCAGCCCATGAATCATCTCCCTTCAAGGAATCTGTCTCCTCCTGGAGCCTGCTGCAGCCTGTTGATAGGAGAATTTCTAGCACAACCATTACTTACTGGGTAATGATTAGACAAAGCCAAATAGCCTGGCCATTAGGCAGACAATGAAGTGTGAGCTCCCTTGTGGAGACACAGCCAAATCCTGTCAGAATTGCTCTGAAGTGTCAGCCATACAGACAAAATGGAGCTAGGCTGAACAAAGCGTGGACAGAAAAGGAAGAATGGAGGGGGGACAGTGCAGCAGTGAAGGGTGGTCTGCAAAGGGAAAACAACCAGGGTGTCTGGGGACTAATTTGCTGCTTTGTGACATAGAAGGAGGGCCGGGATTCCCCGCCCCCCCCCCCCCCACTTTATAAGTTTAATCCTTGTTTGCCCTAGTGTTCCTGGGTGACTCTCTGGGTGACCAGAGAACTTGCAGGGTTATGACAGCAGGTGCCCCAAGGAAGTGAAGTGGGGCCCAGATCATCACAACCAGTTCCAATTCCCCACCCAGCCAGTACATTGCTCCACAGTGTACATGTGCATCAGCCTCTGAGTGAGGAGTGAGAGCAGCCGGGAGGCCCTGAAGCAGCACCCTAGGGAGCCTGCCCTGTGCTGAACAGACTCCCTGGGGAGAAGGGAGTCAACAGGAGATGAGAGAAGGGGCATCCCCGCAGGATGCCAGCTACACATGCCCATTTCTGGCCTGGACTAATTTCCAGAGGTGATGAGCACTCATAACTCCAAGCACCCATAGGCCCTGCCCTTGGGGATCCTTCATGTTTGGCTATTTGGAGGGGGGACTTTCGGCTGCTTTTGCCTTTCACCCTCCTTACACACAAAACTAGGTTTCAGAATACAGCTGCTTGGGACATGAATTGTTCGGTTTTTTCCCCTGGAAAAAATTTTTTCAACCAGCTCTGCTGCCGAAGCTGTCCTCTCTCGTGAGCCCAAACAACGCCCCTCTCTGGCTGGATTGCATCCCCTGTAAGATCTGCTTTGTGGGGCTCCTGTGGGATTGGGACGGCGAAGGGCAGGTCCCTTTGAGAGCGTACAGCCTGGGAATGCTCCCCACTCTTTGTCCCAGACCACTCTCCACTTTCCTTTGGCTCCTCCAAAGAGCCACCAGACCTGGCGCTGGGATCAGCTGCAGCCAGCCCCCTGGGCGGCTGGCAGTGTGAAGAGGGCTCTGGGACAAGTTTGCTCCCTGGCTCTGTTTCTGGTGTCAGGGCTGTAGCACGGGCTGCGTTGCCCTCTAGTGCCTCCTTGCCTAGCTACACTTTTTATTCATTGTCCTTTGTTTTTCTTTCATGTTTCCAATGTGGACGGAGCGCTGGCGGAATGTGCGGGCGTGGCAGAAAGTCTGTGTGTGCCCACAACGCAGCCCGCAGCCCTGCCGGCTTCTCCAACACTGTGGAACTAGGGGGCTTCACTTCTGCCCTGGAGGGACCCTGCCCTGGGGTAGCAGGGAGCTCAGCTTCTATGCCCCATTCAGCCCTTGGCCTCTTTGCTGCCAATTTCAGCAGGGGGAATTTGTGGGCGGGGAATTCCAATGTATTTTGCTGCTGCTGTTTCCCTGTTGGCCCCACAACTCATTCTCGCCCTTTGCTGAGTGGGGGGCAGCTAAAGGGGCCCCAACAAAGTTTCATCGCTAGTCATCGTAAAGCAAAGATCCTGGGTGCTTGGCACTACTTTTCTGCTCTCATTATTTGTATGATAAAGGGCTCTTTGCAATAGACAGGAAACTCAGCACCCTTTCCCCACAGGGTTTCCTGCCTGCTGCCGGACATGGGGCAAGAGGCCACATTGGGCGAGACTGGGGAGACAGTGTGTGGGGAACCCAGTGCGAGGTGGGGTGTGGGAGGTTAAGGGGGGATCTGCTGGTGGACCAGGCGGGCACATGGGCACCAGGGGGCTGCCCCAAGCACAGGCCAGAGTGAGAAGAAATGTGCAGTGCTGGTCCTGGGAGCAGTGAGGATGTGCAAGAGTGAAGGGCACAGAGGACAGGGCAGCTGGGTCTCCAGGGGCTGATCTCCGCGATCCCTTTGTCTCAGTGCTCAGCATGGTGCTGGATTTAAAGCAGTTCATTGTTATGCGCTGTAGAGCTTATCGGGTTTCAGGGTAAGAAGCTGGTGAATGATGGGGGGGCAAAGGGATGGAAGACAGATTCACATACTGACCCATTGTCACATGCATTATTTATATACTTCCTTGTATTATGGAGGCCCCTAAAACTAAGCCGCAGTCAAGGACCAGGCCACCATGGTGCTAGATGCTTTACAAACACAGGACAAAAAGAACAGGAGTACTTGTGGCACCTTAGAGATTAACAAATTTTATTTGCGCATAAGCTTTCGTGAGCTACAGCTCACTTCATCTGAATGCATCTGATGAAGTGAGCTGTAGCCCACGAAAGCTTATGCTCAAATAAATTGGTTAGTCTCTAAGGTGCCACAAGTACTCCTGTTCTTTTTGCGGATACAGACTAACACGGCTGCTACTCTGAAACAGGACAGAAAGACAGCCCCAGCCCCAGCCCCAGCCCCAGCGGGCCCCAGCCCTATGGGCAGTCATTCCCAGGCTCTTTAACAAATACGGTGACTCCACAGTGAATGGCTGGCGGTTAAATAGATCAGTGCTACTCAGAGTGGTGGTCCGCGGACCGGTGCCGGTCCGTGAGCCATCGGCTGCCGGTCTGCGTGCACATTGGAGAAAAAAGATGCCGGTCCCCCACATCCGATAGCTTGAGAAGCACTGAAATAGAGGAGCCAGGATCTACTGCAAAGGCAGAGCATAAACTCCTGAGAACAGAGCCCTCTGCCTCGAGTTGCACTTTAAGGAGCAGCTACATTAAAAACTGCCCAGATTACTGAGGGCATCTGAGAAAACAGCCCTTAGCGGGTATCAAGGGGAAATCTCTGAGTGCCACTGCACCAGTGTGAGTCCGCGCAGGGGGAGTCTGCATCCAAGCACACCACATAGTCAGGGTGGGGGAGGTAATATCTTGTATGGAGACCAGCTTGTGTTGGTGAGAGAGACAAGCTTTCATGCTGCATACACAGAGCTCTTTCCGGTCTGGCCGTGCCCACGCAGAGTTAGCTAACTCGGGAGTCGCTCTCCCCACTGGAGGGCAGCAGATACTTAGGCTGGGGACTGTCCCTCCACAGCAGTGATAGGGCAGGAAATACCCTTCCGGATCATCTCTGGCTGAGTTTCCCTTAGGTATTAGCAGCAGTGCAGAGAGATACCAAGATCCTGGAGCCCCTTTGATCTGCCTCCCCTCCCAGCTGTAAGGAGCACCTGTGGGTGGCTGGGAACTGCAACCCCCTTTTCCGAAGCAGAAAAACATTTCAGTTCTGCTGGGGTCAGGGACATGAGCATGGTGCCGGGATTGAGGGCAAGTGGCTGGAAAGGCCTGACAGGGCCTTCTTCAGTCCTGGTGTGAAACCTTGAAGCCAATGACCTTGCATCAGGAATGGAGTGAGGGGAAATGTGTGAGGCTGTTGGAGCTGCTCGGTGCTTGAGTTCGTGGGACAGCCAGCAAAGATGCTCAGCTCTTATTACAGTCCTCGCAGGTTCATTTCGGTGCTGCCTCGGAAGCGCTGGTGGGGAGGAACAGAAGACAGGGCAATGAAAGAGTCATCTGGAGTCACCACCAGCAGCTGGGGGCACTGCCTGAGTGGGGGAAAGGGGTTTTAAACCATGAAAAGAGAGGGAAAGGGAGCCAAAGAAATGGGGCAAGAAGGGGTGGGGGGTAGCATGAGACTGAACCACAGCCGCCCAGGAATGCATTGCGGGGAGCAGGGGAAGACCAGGGCTGGGGGCGGGGGGAGCTGTTGGGGTAGGGGGAAGAGATTGAGAAGGGAAGGGAAGGGCAGCTGGCTAAGGAGTCAGAGAAGACAAGACAATGAAACCAGAAGAGGGTGACAATTCATGGGTGGGGTCTAACAAGAGGATTTTGGAGCCTGGCATCTCCGAGTGACGGAACCCAGACACAACGGGGCAGGGCTGAGATGTTTGCTGCACAGCAGAGAGGAACGTACGCGCGAGTTTAGAAGAGGGGTTCGGCTCAGGTTTCACCTACAGCTGTTCAGCTGCCGCGCGCTTTACAGGCATTAAGCCCCCAACATTCCTGTGTGGGAAGGAAGGAACTTTCACCTCATCATACAAATTGGGAAACTGAGGCAGAGAGGGGGTAAGACCATGCTTTCCGCAATGGCCTCTAATTTTGGGTACCCAAATTTAGACCCCTGGGACCTGACCTGCAGATGTGCTGAGCCGCTCCCATTACAATCACTGGGAGCTGCAGGTGCTCAGCCAAGGTGTCTAAAGTTGGGTTCCTAGAAACCCACACCCCAAATCAGACGCCCCTTCTCAGATTTGCGCTGAAGTGACTTACGCAAGGTCACAGAGTGAGTCAGTGTCAGAGCTGAGATTATTGGCCTGGAGTCCCAGGGCCCACTCCTAAACTCAGGCAAAGAACTAAAATACATGGGTTGGGTGCGCTCCAGGTCAGCCAGCAAGATCCTTAAATCCTACCCTTCCCCTCAGGCAGGTGCTGCGATTTGCTCATGAGCCCGGCCAAGGATAACGCATCAGAGCTTTTCTGGGTGTTTGGTGCTGAGCCGGTTAGTTTGTTTGTGGAACACACCCTGGCTCAGCACAGCGATCTCTGCAGTTCATTTGTCAGGCTTTCCAGTCCCACAAGAAAAACAGGTCTGGCTGGGGAAACCAGTGTGGGGAAACCAGGACTCTCTCACCAGCATAGCACAGACTGTTTCTCCCCAGCTCTGTCAGAAACTGGTCTCCTAAGGGCAATAAATCAAACAGAGACAGCAGGGGAGCCCCGCTTCTGTTTGCTGCTGAGTGTCTCGCCGGTCCTGTGGCGAGTGAGGCAGGTGCTATTGGAAACAGGGTAACTCCTTGGGTCAGGTTCATTTTGTGATGCACAGTACAGTACATCTGCATGGTTAGAGGAAATCAGCGCTCCTGGGTTCTGCACCAGTCTGTGCCAGGTGCTCCCTGTGTGACCTTGGACAAGTCATTTTGCCCTTCTGTGTCTCAGTTTTCCTGTAAAACAGGGATAACACCTCCTTTGTAACATGCTTTGAGAGCACAGAACGGAAAGCTACACGTTCCTAACGCAAGGTGCAGTAGTGAAAGGATCCTTGCTCCCGTCTGTGAGTTGCCCTGCTCCATTCCCTCCCAGCCGTCATTCTGCCTTGCCTCCACACTCCGCTCCGTCTCCCGTCCCTGGAGGTGACGGGCTACGGCATCAGACTTTTTAGCAGCGCTCCATGTTATCATATAAACTCGGAACCTCACTAGGTTGGAGCTGAGACCGAGTGATGAAAAGGCTGGATTGCATGGAAGGATGCTGGGTGAAATGCCCGGTTTCTAGTGCCCGGGCGTCTGCTCCCAACTGGTGCTTAAAGCTTCGCTGTTAATCAAAGGATTAAACTGAGTCCTGGCCCTGCCCAGGTCTGGATTGTGCCTGAGCTGATATAACAGGGAGAGAGACGCTGTCAATCCCTTGGCCACATTAACTCCTTGCTTCCCTGGGGGCTTGGCCTAAATAGCTGGACAGGACACAACCATAGCTCCTTCAAGGGGACAGATTGAATTTCACTTGACAAAATGAGGGGTAGCAACCGAACTCCAGTTATCATGGAAGTAGCTGATATCCAAGGGGCCGAAGGGTGGGCTGGGGAGCAGCCAAGCCCTCATTACAGTGACAGACCTATCTGGTGGGCAGCAAACGCAGCAAGAAAGACGGTGAGGAGTGAGTGCACAAGGTGAATGGATACACGCCAATGCCTTTGACCAGCCAAGTCCCTCCTGGCCTCCTGAATCCCTCCTGCAGCCAATAAAAGGCACCTTCCCCCTCTTATCTCCAGCCAAGGCTCCAAGGGTCATGCTGTGAGAGGCTGTAACACTGTGACCCTTCTCGCTGTAATTTAAAACTAGCCGCAGAAGACGCGGCCAGCGGGCCTCCCCAGGCAAAGCTCCTTAGCTAGCATTTTAGGTGGCTGTGGCACAAAAAGCTATCGCTGTATTTATTAGCAGCTCTCTTTCTCCCTGGACTCTATGCCAAGAAACACTAAAAGGGTATAAATTCCGCAATCAATCAGAACTCTGCGCCTTTCCCCGCGATGCAATTTCAAGCAGATGCTAAAAAGAGCCTTCTACTTATTGCAACGTAAAACAAACCACCCAGTGACCTTCTTCCATTGCCCTTATTTAGTCATCCTTACTTGGACGCGTTGCATGATTTTAGCACGGGGGAGAAGTGCTGCAGTGACGTTCCTACAGGCTATTTCTCTCAGCTACTGCAAAGGCAGCAGCGGTGCATATGCCAAAGGGCCTCAGCTCCGTCCAGGACCTACGATTTTCCAGGGGTCAAGAGGAGGAGCTCCTCTGCTGAGCTTGCCATTTAGCAATGCTGATTCTGAGCTTAATTCGGCTAAATCCATGTAAGTCAGTTATAAACTGATTTACGTGTGTCTAGACAGGGGTTCGCACCAGTTTAACTAAATCAGTCTAAAAACTGGTGTTAGTTAAAGCAATGAAACTTCTGGGTGTAGACAAAGAAACAACTAGCAATCTGTCTCCAGGCAATCCCCATCAGGAGTCCTTTCCATTACTCCTTATTAACAGGTTTCAGAGTAGCAGCCGTGTTAGTCTGTATCCACAAGAACAGGAGTACTTGTGGCACCTTAGAGACTAACATATTTATTCGAACATAAGCTTTTGTGAGCTACAGCTCACTTCATCCGATGCTTATGCTCGAATAAATTTGTTAGTCTCTAAGGTGCCACAAGTCCTCCTGTTCTTTTTCCTTATTAACAGAGTTTGGAGGCAGTTACCAGTGAGTTACCAGTGAGAACTGAGTATAGTGAGTTACCAGTGAGTTAGTTACCAGTGAGAACTGAGTACAGTGCTGGAGGGGGGAGTGCGGGTTTAGGGGGCAGCAGGGTATGGGGGTCTCTGCGGTGCTGGAGGAGGGTCAGTGCTTACTTGTGTGGGTCAGGCATGGCTGCTCATCAGAGGCCAAGGCCTTGAAGTATGAACAGGCCATATGTCCCAGTATTTAAATGGCCTGTCTTGGCTACCTAAAGATTCCCATCACAAAGGCTGAGGTGCCCCTGCTGTATGGTGGCACTGGAAGTATTAATATCTTGCCTGCTTGCTCACCAGGAAACTTCTCTCTCCTTGGATGTACATTGTACCAAGCACGCTTACCCTAGGCTGAAGCAGGCTTCCTGTGCTGGCAGCAGCTTTTAACAGAGGGGAAATAGCCCAGCAGAAGCAAACCTTATTATAATGTGCCATGCTGTCTCTCTCTCGTCACCTGTCCACTGTACCCACTTCAGCCAGGCAAACTACTCCTCCAAGGTCCCAACCTCTCCACACTTGCATCTCTCTGCTCATGAGTCTTTCAGCCTCTACTGTGCAAAAGATGGAAGGAACCCTGCAGAAAGTGGCATTCCCGTGATGGTGTGATGCGATGCACAACCTGCAATGCACTCGGCCTTCTCTGTGTGCTGATACTGCACACCAGCATTTCACAGCCCTTTGGAAAGCCGAGCCCCCTTTCAGGAAAATTAACCCTTCCCCCCATCCCCAGCATCCCACCAGCTGCTGTTAAAGGCTACATATTTCAATCTATACATCATCAGTCCCTCCTCCCAGCTAATTCTTTACCACCACCCCTCCCACTTTGAGAGCAGATCTTCATGCTATGCTACTTCCTCGCCTTTCTTAGCCACTCTGACAAGCAGTAAAATAGTCAGCCATATTAACGTCTCAAGGATCCTCACTGGACTCCGAGTTAGAACCCTTTAAAGTATAGGGGGCTGTTCAAACCACTCCAAACTGTTGTTGCAGGCTCTCTGCAAACTCAGGTAGGTATCTCAGCAGAGGTCACACTCATGTTGAAGATTTTCTTCACAACTATCACAGAGGTTTTTTGGAGACCCCCCCTTTTTAAAAAAAAATTAAAGCTGAAATGCTACTGAACTGTCAAGTTATGTCCTCCCCACCCATCCTTTGAACTCCTGCAGGGTGTGTGCTCCAAATGTGGGGAAACATGTTTCAGACACCACACAGAGAATACACAGTGCTCTGTAGGTCTGTGAGTATTACACTGAATAGATAGCTCTGGCACATGGAAGATTCATTTTACAACTGGAGGAAAGGGACAAAAGCCAGGGACACAAGTGTTAAAAACAGAGGGAGTTTTCAATTAACCTGTTTCTGTCTGTGCACCACTTATAAAATATAATGCAGACAACGTTAAATGTTAACTCGGTAAAATACAGGAGTGTGTTTTGCAGAAACAAAGCTATTTATTTACAAGTCTCTCTCTACTGGAGGGTTTTCACACAGCATACCTCATCCTAGTCTCTATGCAAATGCAAATACAAAAGAAAACCAGCGCACCAGTAAAGGGAGGAGACGCTGTATAAAAGGGAAAAAAGAAATGGATATGCTTTGGCTCATCATGCTGCTCCACTGAAACACCAGGCAAGAGGTCCTATGAGGAGACTTGTTTCTGTGATGCCAGAGTCTGGAGGTTAGTAAATTACAGCAGTAAGAAACAAGCCGTGAACAACATATTGTAGGGGCCACCTTGCACTGACTGAGGGGTAGGTTAGGGCAGTGGTTCTCAACCAGGGGTACGTGTACCCGGGGGGTACACAGAGGTCTCCCAGAGGGTGCATCAACTCATCTAGATAGTGGCCTAGTTTTACAACAGGCGACATAAAAAGCACTAGGTAAGTCAGTACAAACTACAATTTCAGACAATGACGTGTTTATCCTGCTCTGGATACTGTTCACTGAAATGTCAGTACAATATTTATATTCCACTTGATTTATTTTATAATTACATGGTCCAAATGAGAAAACAAGCCATTTTTCAGTAACAGTGTGTTGTGACACTTTTTTTTTTTAATGTCTGGTTTTGTAAGCAAGTTGTTTTTGAGTGAGGTGAAACTTGGGGTACGCAAGACAAATCAGATTCCTGAAAGGGGTACAGTCATCTGGAAAGGTGGAGAGCCACTGGGCTAGGGGACATAACATAGCTCATCATTTCTAATGTCCTCCACACCAAATGTTGCTGTTCCTCTTGTGCAGGGAGGTTTGGGGTGCTGGAGGGGTCAGTGAAGGGGTGCAGGGGGTGCTGGAGGGGGCAGTGGGATGCAGGGGGTGTGGGGTACTGGAGGGGGTCAGTGAAGGGATGCAGGGGGTTGGGGTGCTGGAGGGGGGTCAGGAAAGGGGTGCAGGGGTTTTTGGGGTGCTGGAGGGGGGTCAGTGAAGGAGTGCAGGGGGTTTTGGGGTGCTGGAGGGGGGTTAGTGAAGGAGTGCAGGGGGTTGGGGTGCTGGAGGGGGGTCAGGAAAGGGGTGCAGGGGGTTTTGGGATGCTGGAGGGGGGTCAGTGAAGGAGTGCAGGAAGGGGCAGTGGGTGCAGGGGGTTGGGGTGCTGGAGGGGGGTCAGGGAAGAGGTGCGGGGGCTTGGGGTGCTGGAGGGGACAGTAAGGGGTGCAGGGGGTTTTGGGGTGCTGGAGGGGACAGTGAAGGGGTGCAGGGGGTGCTGGAGGGGGCAGCGGGATGCAGGGGGGTGTGGGGTACTGGAGAGGGTCACTGAAGGGATGCAGGGGGTTGGGGTGCTGGAGGGGGGTCAGGAAAGGGGTGCAGGGGGTTTTGGGGTGCTGGAGGGGGGTCAGTGAAGGAGTGCAGGGGGTTTTGGGGTGCTGGAGGGGGGTCAGTGAAGGAGTGCAGGGGGTCGGGGTGCTGGAGGGGGGTCAGGAAAGGGGTGCAGGGGGTTTTGGGATGCTGGAGGGGGGTCAGTGAAGGAGTGCAGGAAGGGGCAGTGGGTGCGGGGGGGTTTGGGATGCTGGAGGGGGGTCAGGGAAGGGGTGCGGGGGTTTGGGGTGCTGGAGGGGGGTCAGTGAAGGAGTGCAGGGGGTCGGGGTGCTGGAGGGGGGTCAGGGAAGAGGTGCGGGGGGTTTGGGATGCTGGAGGGGGGTCAGTGAAGGAGTGCAGGAAGGGGCAGTGGGTGCGGGGGGTTGGGGTGCTGGAGGAGGGTCAGTGAAGGGGTGCAGGGGTTTGGGGTGCTGGAGGGGACAGTGAAGGGGTGCAGGGGATTTTGGGGTGCTGGAGGGGGCAGTGAAGGGGTGCAGGGGGTGCTGGAGGGGGCAGCGGGATGCAGGGGGGTGTGGGGTACTGGAGAGGGTCAGTGAAGGGATGCAGGGGGTTGGGGTGCTGGAGGGGGGTCAGGAAAGGGGTGCAGGGGGTTTTGGGGTGCTGGAGGGGGGTCAGGAAAGGGGTGCAGGGGGTTTTGGGGTGCTGGAGGGGGGTCAGGAAAGGGGTGCAGGGGGTTTTGGGGTGCTGGAGGGGGGTCAGTGAAGGAGTGCAGGGGGTTTTGGGGTGCTGGAGGGGGGTTAGTGAAGGAGTGCAGGGGGTCGGGGTGCTGGAGGGGGGTCAGGAAAGGGGTGCAGGGGGTTTTGGGATGCTGGAGGGGGGTCAGTGAAGGAGTGCAGGAAGGGGCAGTGGGTGCAGGGGGTCGGGGTGCTGGAGGGGTCAGGGAAGGGGTGCGGCGGTTTGGGGTGCTGGAGGGGGCAGTGGAGGGGTGCAGGGTGGTGGGGTGGTCTCTGGGGTTGCTGGGCGGGGCCAGCCCGTGGGCGGGGAGGCGGGGAGCGGAGCCGGGCGGCCCCAGCGGCGCGGCCAGCCGGAGGCAGCATGCTGGGCAGGGTGCGCACGGCGGTGGCGCAGCTGGTGGGGGGCCCGGGCCCCGCGCCCGCCGCTCAGCCCCCGCGGGACTCGCCTGCGCCGCCCCCGGTCCCGCCCGGCCCCAGCGCCTGCCGGGGGCCGCCCGCGGGCGGCGGCTTCTCCAGACCGGCCTTCCTGCAGCTCAGCGCCGAGGAGCTGCGGCGGGCGGGCGATCACGCGGGCAGAGCCGTGCAGAGCCCCCGGGAGACCCGCCGCCGCCTGCCCTGGAGCACCGGCTACGCCGAGTGAGCCGCGGGGCGCCGGGGGGCGCGGGGCCCGGGCCGGGCGCTGAGCCGGGGGCGGGTCCCAGGGCGGCGGGGGCACGGACCTGCCCGCCCGGCGTGCCCGGAACGCACCGCGGGGCGCTCCGCTCCCCCTGCCTGGCCCCGGGCGCGGGCTGCCCGGGGAGATGCTCCGCGGCAGGGAGCTAGGCGGGGGTCCCCCGGGGGGTCCGAGAGCCATTGAACCAAACTGCAAACCCCGTGTGTGATGGACCCGCCGCAGCCGGCAGCGCCCCGGCCCCTGGGTCCGGCTCCTGCGGGGCTCGGGGGCCGGGGATGGCGGGAGAAGGCCCCGCAGCGGGGCCCTGCCGGTGCCCGGGGCATGTCCGTGGGTGCAGCTGCCGGGGGCGAGGCGGGTGGTGGTTTGCCCAGGGCGCTGCCACCGGGACGGGACCCAGGCGCTGTGGGGTATCCAGCCTACGGGCGCCGCGGTGCCTGACGCCCCCAGCAGGATCCCTGACGGGAGAGGGACCCCCTGAGTTAGTCTGGGACCCTGAGTCGGGGGCCTGGACTATCTGTATAGTGGGGTGCTGAGAGCCACTGAACCAAAGTAAACCCTGTATGGGATGGAATCCACTTCAAGCCAGGGGGTGGCCGCACCCCTAGTTCCAGCACCTAGGCCCTGAATAGCTCCCTTGTTCCTGCCCCAGGGGTCTCGCCTTGTGCAGACAGCAGCCCTTCGCCTTGCTCCCATCTGCTCCACACGGGGAAAGCAGAGCCAAGCATGCAGCAGTGTTTAACTCTCCCAGGGCGCTCACCTTCCCCTGCCGTGGCCACCCTGTGCAGTCACTGTGTGGTGCTTAGCATCTCCAGAGCCTGTCGCAGGTCAGAGCCAGACATTTAGCTGGAGGCACCGTTCTGCAGAAGCTGCAGACACTTACGCACATGAGTAATCGGTGAGTGAAGTGAGTCTGAGCACAGAAACATGAGTGAACAGGGAAGCCTGTTTGCAGGATCACAACTATGTTGTGGCCAGCTTCCCTCCTGCCGTTAACCGGAGGATTTTATATTTCTAGAGCCCTGGTGTGTAAACTGTACAATGAATGGCTGCACATCGTTCGGAGGTACAATTGCCATAGTGCCGACAGGCCCCATAGTGCTGGGGGCTCTGTGCTCACAGACTGAAAAGGGGATTCCTCTCCCAGAGAGTCTACAATGTGGGAGTTTCATTTTTAGCAGTATTTTTTGTATTAGCTGAGCTGGAGTAAGGCAGAGGTCCGTACTGCCTTAGAGATGCCTGTCCACTTTCCTTTCCTCCCCTGCAGTTTCGAACCTGTGGTATAACTAAAGGGAAGCTCTGTTTGTTCTCATTCCATCACCAGTCCACGGAGGTTCCCTAAGGTCTTTTGACACCCTGTCCCTGCAGGGCAGCAAAGGTTACTGGGGCTCAGCCCTGAGATAATGTCTGCTGTAAGTATCATCATCTAGTTGGCCAAGGGTCAAGTGCTGACTCTGGTTCCATTTGGTGCCGGTCCTGGAAGGCACAAGTTATGTTTTCCTTTTAAATGGATTATTATTGGCTTACCTGTGTACCTGCGTAGGTGAAACAAATACCTTCTGCAGGGCAGCAAACCTGATCGGCCAGTGCCTGCTGCCCTCCCACTGAATAGTGTCTTTAGCCCCAGACCTACAAAGACTTACCTGTTAGCTTAACTTTCTGCAGGTGAGCAGTCACATTGGCCATAGTGGGATGACTTGCAGAGTACGGTGTTATTCAATGTGAATAAGGGTGTTGGAACCTGGCCCGAAGAAAAGTCAAACGTAGATTTGAGAGGAGCCGGGCTGTGCTGTTTGGGCTTTTGTTTTGCCCTTCCGTCGGCTGGATATATACCCCTGCTATTGCGGTATCCAAGTGCCTCACAATCTTTCACGTGTTTTCTGGATGTAGCTCACACTATCCTTTTCACAGATGGGGAACTGAGGCTCAGAGCGACTGAGCTTCCCAAGATCACAGAGGAGCAGGGACTTGAACCTTGCTCCTGGGAAGAGGCAGCTTCACACTTCCTCTTTAAAGACCTGCTCCTGACATGCTCGTTGGGAGCAGGAGAGGCCCCATAAGCTAACTTGGTGTATTACCTGGCCCATTTCCAGAGATGTGAGGCCAGTCAAGTCACTTCAGCTCCTTGGGAGGGGCAGAAGGGACCCTCCCGCAGCCTGGCCTTTTTTTGGCTTTGTCACCTCCATCCTGTAGCCGGCCCTGAGACTTCTGAAATGCCAACCATGAAGTGGGTAAAAACTAGACTTAATGGGGAATTCTTTGCAAAGGCCTCCTCTTAAGGTGGGAGAGAGGCCGGGAGGAGGTGTATCTTACTTGTGACAAGGACCTTAGACAATCAGGGGTTCATTTCAGTGTGTCTTTGGTCTGGTGCCTGCTCTGCTGCTTTTCACAGTGGTACGTGCTGTCAGGGCTAGTTTTCTGGATCTGGATTTTCCAAGCACTCCCTATTTTCCTTTCTCTCCTGGCAGCGCTGCACACAGCTCTGTGATTGTCCTTCAATAACAAATATTGTCAGAAACATCACTTCCCTGTAGGGTATTACAGTGAAACCTACCTTCAAGTGACCACCCCAGGGACAAGCAAAGATCTGTCATCTAGTAGAAATTTGTCTTTAATTAAAGAGCGGGGAAAAATTTACTGGAAATCTTGGAGAAGCGGTAAGATATTTTTATAAGATGATATATTGCAGAGGTGGCCCCTGGTGGTGCTGTTTCACTATAATAAACAGCAGTCACTGTCTCGGACTTTGGCATTATTAGAGTTCTGAAATGACCATCTTTCTCATTTGTTTACACACAGTTGGGCTTTTTTTGCTCACAATTTGTGATGGGAACAAGCCAAAGCTTGGATGGGTTTTTCTGGGTTTCTTTCCAACTTCTGAACTCTTTGAAATGTCACTTGCTCCAGTGCGGTAATGGGAATAGAAAACCCTGCACTTGAGTTCTCAGAAGTAGGAACCTTTCAGAGTATTAGAGGAACTCGTTAAAAGCACCCTTAAGTTTAGCTCTGACTGCTTCTCCATGTGACACCATTCCTTCCCTATAAACCACTTGAAGAGCTGCTGCCCAAAGAGCGCTTCTTGTTTTGCATATCTACAACTTCCTCCCACAAAGCAGGTTTTGCAATCGAGATCTGAAATTTGCTTAGCAAGGGGGGATTGATTAGTTAATGTCACTCTGTTTGCAAAAGTTTCTGCTGGTACATCTTGCCTGCCCACTTCTGCTTAAGCAAACCAGGCTTTCTGTGGGGCACTGAGGATTTTGGCACATACTGGAACGTGACCTCACCCATTAGCGGAGGACCTGTGGCTGCAAGACTTGGTATCTGTATCTTGCACGACTGCAACCAGGGCTTTAGCAGGTTCTGAGTCAGAAGCTTTGTGAGGAAGGAACAGCCTGCCACGTGAGCTAGCTGGTCTCGGTGGGCAGTTGTTCTCTGCA
The DNA here is from genome assembly GCF_015237465.2 of Chelonia mydas. Classification (NCBI taxonomy): domain Eukaryota; kingdom Metazoa; phylum Chordata; order Testudines; family Cheloniidae; genus Chelonia; species Chelonia mydas. The sequence goes on from NC_051261.2 coordinate 2,346,207, forward strand.
TGCTGTAAACCAGGGCGAGTGAAGGACTGGCTGGCGCTTGCCGTGTCTCTCTGCAGTCACAGAGTGAAATCCACTGATAAATGGAGTGTTCGCCCCAAATCATTGTCTCTTTCATCTCTTTCCGTCCCCCTAGGGTGATAAATGCTGGGAAGAGCCAGCACAATGAGGATCAAGCCTGCTGTGAGGTGGTGCTGGTGGACAGGCGATGCAGTCCGAGGTGTAACCCAGCTCCCAAGGGATGCACAGGGGAAGCGGAGGGGGTGAGCAGTGTAAACCATGGAGGCCAGGACCCTGGCAGGGCTTCCTGTAATTCTCATGCTGACTCTCTTTGCTCCACGCCCTGCTCCTGCCATGGTCCAGGCAAAATGGCTTTGGAAACACACATGCAAAATTCCATCCGCTGCGTGTACGGACAGGGGAGGTCACGCTGGCCTGGGCCCCTCTGGGGTGCGATTGGATTTCAGTCCATTCAGTGCTGGGCCTCGCTGCGGAACCTGCCACCTAGGGGAAGGGGCCGCCTGTGTCAGGGAACTGCCCTGAAGCCACCAATTAATCGATCTGGCCCAAGTCACTGAGCAGCAGCTTGGTCAGTCCCCTCGTGGGCTGGACTAGAACTGACACTGGGGGCCAACAGGCCTTCCGTCCTGGGATCGGTGCCCTGGGCAAGCCAAGCCCAGCCCGGTGACACTAACCTCCCTGCTCAGCTGGGCCCACCCTCTCTTCCCCCTGGTTTTACGCCCAGGGGAATTCCCTTAACCATCCCGTTTCTCCCAACAGGGTAGGGAGGGCCTTTGCTTCCACTACTGGGGCTTGTTTGACGGCCACGCTGGCAGTGGTGCCGCTGTCATGGCATCCAAGCTGCTTCACCTTCACATCTGCGACCAGCTCAGGGACCTGGTGGATATCCTACAGGACTCTTCCCCTCCCCCACTCTGCCTTCCGAGCGATTCCCAGGGGCTCCCGGCTGAGCGGAACCGGGCCCCCCTTGCAGAAGCAGATGCAGAGCTCCCCAACGATGCCCTGCCCCGATTCCACCTGGAGAAGGCAGTCTCTTGTGAAAGCCTGGTGATTGGTGCGATCGAGAACGCCTTCAAGCGGATGGTGAGCGAGCTGGGGGAGTGTGCAGTCCCAGAGCAGGAGGTGGAAGGGGAGGAGTTGGGTAGAGAACTGTCAGAGGAGGAAAGGCCTGTCAACCTCTCCTCCCCACAACATACATGGCACAGTTAACCTGTGGAACTCACTGCCACACAGATCACCGAAGCCAGGATCTCAGCAGGATGCCAGAAAGGATTAGGCGTGTCTGGGGCTAATGAGCACATCCACAGTTACAACAGGGAGGAGGAAAGTTCCCTCCGAGCATTCCTTGCTCTCCCCAAGCCTGGCCTCCTCCCCCGCAGCCTGCACTGAGTGCAGATTGGCACCCCCTTGCTGGAGGTGCTCTGCTCAGGGGCTGTGCCACGTGAGATCAGCGTCTCCCGCTGCGCCACGCGATGCCACGTCCTGTTCGTCACCATTAGCAACAGGAAGCATTGAGGCCCGCGGCGGGAGGGAGGCTGATGTGTCATTTCTCTCACACGGAGACTGCCTCACGGCACCCAAGGGAGCAGGAGGAGGGGGAGAAGGAGGGGGACTCTGCACAAGCAGCTCTCGGGCTGTTTTTTCTTTGCTGCTGCTTTCCCAAGCCCCCAGCAGGCTGAGGGAAGCCACTCTCTGCAGGACTCCTCTCTCCCCAGCCTGCCCCCGGGAGAGGGAACCCAGGCATCTTGTGTCCAGTGCCAGCTGTCTGGAGCCCCTGGGATCAGGCAAGGGGATGTGCCCTGGCCCTGGCTGGGCAGCTGCGTTCCAGCTGGAATGTACGCTCATTTCCTTTAGTAACCAGCATGCTGACGGGACAGCAGAGGGCTATTTTGGTCTGCTGGGGCATGTGCTTGGCTAGCTGCAGTCTCTGGACTCAGGAGCCTGACCCTGTCTTTGCTAACCCCCGCTGGTGCTGAGAGCTCGGCCAGTGCCTTGGCCTGCCAGGCACTTTATTTTGCCTCGACAGGGGCCCCAGGTGCAGTGACAAGTGTCCCGTGTGCGTGTGGGGCAGGCAGGCCTGACCTCGCGTACCCAGCAGCAGGCACAGGGCTGGCAGTGGTGCCCCGCCAGGTGAATGAGGGTGCAATCGCTAAGGGAGAGGAGGATCTGGCGTTAACCCTCTCGCTGCTGCTCCTGGCTGTGGCAGAGCAGAGGGTGGGGGTAGGGAGGGGACAGGACGCTCGTCTCCCAGGGTCAGAATGAGGAATTAACCAGGGAGACATGACAGAAGAGCAAGGGTGTTCAGGCCGTAGAGCCACCAGCGTACGGGGGAGGGCGGCTTGGCGCTGGGGGGGCCCTTGCCCGGTGGAGGGCATGCTGGAGGGCCTCTTGCAGTGGTAACCCCGCTCCATGTGTACGGGTATTTCCCACCCGCTGTCTGGTTCAGCAGCCCGCCTAGAAGAGCCCTGCTGACCTCTCGGCATCTTCGAGCTGCCTCCATCTGTGGGTCCGTCTTGCTGTCTGTCTCCTCAGGACGAGCAGATCGAGCGGGAGCAGACGACCCGGCTCGTGGCGGGAGGCTGCTGCGTCCTAGCCGTGGTTTACCTCCTGGGGAAAGTCTACGTGGCAAACGCAGGTGACAGTAGGTAGGAGAGAGCGAGTGTGTACAGGGGCCAGCGTCTGGCCCAGGGCTCCCTCCCCTGGCTAGGGCATGGCAGCTCCAGTCACAGTGTGACTGTGGGCTGAGACTCCTTTGCTGCCCGCTGGAAATGGGTCTGACCCCCCCTCCAGAACCCAGACACTGACTGATTGAGGAAATAAATGTGCCCTTAAAAAAAAAAAAAAGGAGCTTGGTGAAGGCATGTGACAGCCCCGGAGAAACCCGCCTCATGGCAGCTACTGGTCAGGTGTGGATCCCGAAGCCTGGGGCTGGGGCTGGTGAGAGTGCTGCCCTGCATGCCTCCACACACAGCTGTAAACTGCAGGTTCATGCACTTTCACAGGGGTGCTTCAACTGCACGCTGTCCAGAGCTGTGGGTAATGGTGGTGTTCAGAGCAGCAGAGTAAGCCCTGAAGAATGAATGCTGCTGTCCGCCCATTGGCCCGGGGCACTCGGGTAGTGCAGAATTGCCTCCTTTAACTCAGGGTTTGATTCCTTAAGCTCCAGACACCTTCCTTGGCAGTATCTTGTGTGTGATTAAAGACGGGGCGGAGTGGGGACCCAACTGCAGTGAGCTCCTCTCTTCCCCGAGCAATATTTCCTAACAGACCTTTCTGCTGTGTGCTCCGCATGTTGTTCTCAGTCAGACTCCCGGCCTGACTTGCATTTCACTCCGTAGCTGGCTGTAGGGGCGTGAAAATTCCCCTGGGGGAGGGGGGGGATGTACCTCCACTACAAGGAAAAACTGGCAACACAGAGTCTCCGAGCCCAGAGGCTGAAACTTGCCGCGTGGCCGTTGGGGGTCAGGCTGGACCCCAGGCTCTGACACCACCCTTGTTGTGGGGTCTCGGAGCCCGGAGTCCAGCCTGAGCCCCAACAGCCCCACTGCCCGAGCCAGCCCAGCCGCGGCTGTGCCATGCGTATTGTATTGCAGTGTAGATGAGCCCTGTGTGTCAGAGCCCAGGGGTGCGTGCACTTTTTGTACCCGTGTAACTATTTTGGTTGTTGGGAGGGGTGGGGGGTGATAGTTAAGTGGTTCAAAAGCTGTGTGTAATAAGCCCTTAGGCACTTGCAATCTAACTCTTATTTACAAAGTCACCTATGTGACTTAGGTGCTTAAGTACTAGTGGAAACCAATGGAATTTAGGCAGCTCAATCACATAGGCGCTTTTGAAAATTTTAGCCCCTTGCATAAATGTCACCCTCGCAAATGTGGGTGTTGGTGGAATGTGTTGGTTGGAGGTCGGGGGTGTGAACGTGGTGCCCTGTGGAGTGGAGTTGCACTCCCAGCTGAGCGCTGTAGGGGCAAGTGGAATGAGGGTGTGCGTGGCGCTCCCGGCTGATGAGCCTGGGGGGAGGTGGAGCCACCCGTCTGGAGAGTGTCTTTGAAGCTCTCAGTTGCCCACTGGCTAGGAAATGCACCAAGGCGGAGGAGTAGGCCAGCTGTGACTGTCGTCAGTGTGAGCCCTGCCTTGCTGTAGAGGCCTGCGCTGCAGTGTGTTGCACGGAAGATGCTCCGAGCCAAATGGAGGAAGCATCTTCTGTCACGGCCACGGGTAGCTGGAGAGAGCAGGCATCGGTTTCATCTCCACCAGCTTCTAGTGGCCTCCGCAGGCCTCTCATGAGCTCCTCCCCATGCTGCCAGCCGCTGTCCCATGCGTGGCTCTGGGCAAAGTGACCCAGATGGTGAGACCCAGCTAGGCCGGAAGACCCCCCATATCTTATGTCCCTGTTGGAGTGTGGCTTCTGGTAACTGACCTAACATGCCGCTCTGGGCTCCCACGTTCAGCTGTGTCCATGGGGCTCGGTTAAACGAGGAATTCCCCCCACGCGCACACAGCTGCTGGAGCTGCAGACTCACCCTGCCAGCCGAGAAGTGGGCTGTGTTCTTCCTGGCCAAGAATAGAGGCAACCGCGCCGGGGGAAGTCAGTTAAGGGTCCTGCTGGGGAGGCACGAGGCAGAGTAGAGCCCATCTCTCTCTCCTGCAGCTGTCCCTGCCCTCTGCCCAGGCACTAGTGTAACGCTGGCTTCACTGGGCAATGGCTGGGGGTGGTTCTTCGTGCCGCTTCTGTTGCAGAAGCGAGGGAAGCCCCAGTCGGGGGTCGAGCCCCATCGTGCTAGGGACTGAGCGCTCACATGTAGCGAAAGGACAGTCCTTCCCCTAAGGAGCTTGCAGTCTAACTGAGCCAACAGGTGGATACAACCAGGCGGGGGAGCACGAGGACTGCGAGGTGGCTGATCAGTGGCTGTGGCTCGGAGCATGCACAGGGGCTAGAACCTGCTGCATAAGTGAGCGCCGTTCCCACACAGCCACTGTCCGGCCCCGTAATGTCGACCAGCCGCTTCTCATCCATTGGCCGGCGACGCTGGGATCCTTCCCGAGAGACGGCGGCAGCCGAGTCAGGGTCTCTGCTTTACCTCTGGTCTGGGAAGCAGACACCGAGCGGGCCCCAGGGGTGCCTGCAGCAGTCGCACAGTGTGTGGAGGAGACCCCGCTGCCATAGAGAGCAGCGAAAGCCAGAGATCCAGCCAGGCCACAGACACCCAAGGACCTTGGCTGCACTTGGTAACCTCTAGCCAAGTGCTGTGAGCAGCTTTTTTTACAGATCCGCTGAACAACCCATCCTGCCTTGCACCGCACTGGCAGTGAACCAGTGACACAGGATAATATTTCCTGCGCACCCTGTCTGTGAACGGCCACGGGGTTCTGCATGTTCCCTGTCCCGCTCTCCTGTTCACGATGCCTCCATGACCTTAACGCAGATCCTGTTCACACAGCCAACCTCCACTCATTTTTCTCTCTGCTCCACTTTCCACCTAGATTATTTTCTCTGTCCCGCTTTCTACTTTTTATTTTTTGACCTCTATGGTCTTCCTGAGGCAGACTGCGTCCCCCATGCCTGGCTCTCCCAATAGCAGCTTCGGGGGAATCGCAGTCGTGTAGCCAGCAAGTGATTCTTCAGCTCAGGGCTGGTGGAATCTGAACAGCAGATACAAAAATACCCGATGGCGAATGGACAGTGTGAGATTCCCCGCTTCTCAAAGGTGTGCCGTGTAGTAAATAAACCAGGAGCCTCCGGCAGATCTGGAGGGAGCCCACAGCAATGTTCTTCCCGTAGCTGTGAAATGAGAGCAGCCGCTTTCCCTTTCTCACTAATCTCATCCTTCCGTATTTCATTGCAGGGCCATTATCATCCGTAACGGGGAAATCATCCCAATGTCCAGGGAATTTACTCCCGAAACAGAGAGGCAGAGGCTACAGGTTTTAGTAAGAAAGAACTTTCTTCTCATCGGATTCCTTCTAACCCGCCTCCCCCACCGCTGAGCTTCTGGGTCTGTAAACCAATGAGCCGGGCAGCTCTCCGGGCAGTTGTGCTGCTGGGAAAAGCCGCGCTGAGATCACTTGTGTGGTTTGTTCGCTAAATACAACCCCGCAGGTGAATCAGCAGCCGTTTCCATCTGCCCTAGATTGTGAAATAGGTGCAGTTTGACGGGGCCTGGATGGGGGGTTGGGAATGAGAAGTGGGGCCTCGTTAGTTCCAATCCAGCCCCACGTCGGACTGTCTCGGGGGTTGGGGAATGGCATGTGAGGTGTTTACCCTCTAGGGCACTGGGTCCAGGCCAGGTTGGCAGTTAAGCTGACTCAGAGCTGTCCGGGGACCCCTGGGAGCAAGTCAGTGGTCTCCGCCTGTTCCCTCTTGTGCAGACAAACCTCTCGTGTAGCAGCCTCATCAGAGAGGCCAAGGGCTGAATGGGCCATGGACACTGAACTCCCTCTCGCCCCTAGGTCCGAGCAGGCCAGCGTGGGGAGTGCGTGCCTTTCTATGGCTTGTTCTGTGTTCACGCTGGGCATAGAGAGGGCAGCGCTCCCCAGGGCTGGCGATCTGGCTCCTCGCGCCAGCACAGAGCCAGTGCGTAAGATGGACCATGTGCCGTGCCCGAGGCGAGTGGTGGGAAGGGCGAGGCCTCTCCGATATTTATTTAGTGTTGTCTGGTTCCCCGTGAAAGCAGCCGTCTCCTGGTCGGTACGCATTGCCCCTCCCTTTGCCCATCATGTTCCCCGGCCCCATTGTTCTCCGCTAGGGGAGCAGGTGATGGGAGACTGTGCTAATGCCAGGTCTTGATTCTGCGCCCCGGTGCCTGCCACAGCACTAGGAAAACAGATCAAGTCTGAGCATCGCTCTTGTGGTTCCTGAAAGCTTCTCTCTCCAGTTTGCCTTGGAAAATCACCCTGCTGCAAAATGAAACTTGATAGGGTTGTAAAGAAACACCCCCACAGAGAGTGGGAGGGAGAAGGTGACATGAGAGTTAGCTGAGGTTTTGCTGGACATGTCTCCTGGCTCAGACTATACCTTGGAAAAACCCCAAGAGGTTTCCTATCCTCAGCTCTGTTTTCAAACAGCCCTGGAAAGGAGGAAATTGCACCCAGCAGTGTAGTCTCTCCAATTGGCTGTGGCAGGAAACCTGAGCAGTCAGAAAATCAACCCTAGATTTGCCCCATGGGCTGGGGTGAATTGATTTCAGCCAGAGCCCTTTTGTAGGCCTTGTGTCCTAATAAGAATGCAGGAAACTGCTGTAACCATGACACAAGTTAAATGGAGGGCATTTATTTCACGGTTTGACTTCTGTTCCTGTAGATAGAACACACAGCCCCTGGGAAGAGCCTTCCTTCCAGCAGAGATTGTCTGCAGCTCTGCACTGGATTCCCTCACCTCCTGCTCTCATCTTTTCCTCTGCTAAGTCATTTGGCATTTGCTAACATTGTTAGAATCCCCCCAGCCCGTGTCCCTCCCTGCATCTAGGCACGGGTCTCTCTTATCCCTGAACTCTGTGGTGCAATGCGATAATTGCACGTTAACGTGCCCTGCCCCACTGCTGTGGGTTCAGGGCTGGGCTGACGCAGAAGATTCCCATGTAAGCTTGGGCAGCCAACTCATTGGCTAGGGGTCTGCTAGGGGGAAATTGGCTTTGTTTAGAGCAGTGTTTCTCACTCTGTGGTCCAGGGACCATCCCGGACCCATGGAGAAATGTAGGACTAAAGGTTCTGGGGGGTGGGAAGGGAATTGGGTGCTTGAGGGGATCCCCCTCTTTGCAGAATGAAACAGTTGGGAACCTTCATGTGGGCAGTGTTTAAACGTCCAAGGAAATACTCAGTAATGATGGGACATTGTTGACAGTGGCACCGCCCACAGAGGCTAGTTCAGTGTCTAAGTCCCAGCGTTTCCTCTTGTGTCTGGGCAAATGAACAGGAGGGTAGGCAGAGGCCATGGCATTAATCATGGCACGGAGGCTCCTGCTGAGAGAAGAGAAGTCACTCCCTGTTGCTTTTCACTTGCCATCTCTGAGCCCTGGGTGCAGGTTGCTGAGTTGGGCCAGTGTTTGCTGTCTGTACCCGATGCCCCTCTCTCGTCTCTGCTAGTTCCGATTTCAGGCTGGTGGACTGACAGTCTCTTGCCCTACTCCGCCTCGCCATTGCAACCCACGGGTGACCTCTGGGTACCTGAACCAGACCCGGGTGCATTTCAGCCTCCCCCTGAATTCTCTCTCTTGTATATTTCAGCCAGACCCTCTGGGTCAGTTATTGCAGAGCCCTTTCCAGATCAGCATGGGCAAAAGCCCCCGTTGACATCACGAGGGGCATTTGTGCCCAGAACTACATGGAGGTGCTCTGGTGTCACGTGGAACTGGGGCTTTCCGGTGCAGCGCTGGGAGGTGGCTGCCCTGGAAAGGTGCCTGGCAGCCTTTCCAGTCACAGTGAGATGTGTTGCTGTTGTCACCAATAATAAAAGCCATTTCAGCCCCTTTCCTTGCGGTGTCTGGCCCTTTCGCTGTATCCCAGGGAGTGACCCAGGGAACCCCAAGCCCATTGAAATCAGAACCCTCCTCTCCAGGACACTTATTGGAAGCCATCAGACTTCAGTCAGACTTTCATCAGACAGGGCAGCGCAGCTGGAGAAAGGGCTGTTGGCACCCAAGCTGTGTTGCCTTGGGACCAGCACACGGCTCCCTTGCTGCGGTGTGCAGAAGGGTTTGGCGTGCCCGGGAGCCCAGCCAGGACGTTTGCCTTCACTCTCGAAGCCCGGTGTCTTAATGAGCTGGGGAACGATGCACTGTGGGCTCCCGCTCCAGCATAGCCCCTGCTGCGTGCCTGGAGCACAGGCTGTGTCTCTTGTTCACATGCATCGGGCACTGCTGGGTTTTGTGGCTGAATCTGCTGTTTTCTCCCCTTAGGGGTTTTTGAGACCTGAGCTGCTGGGGAATGAGTTCACGCACCTCGAGTTTCCACGGAGAATTCAGCACAAGGAGCTGGGGAAGAAGATGCTGTACAGAGACCAGAACATGAATGGCTGGTAAGGCCACTGACCTGCTTGTTACGCTTTGTGCCAGCCTGGTGACTTAGCTGCTTAGACCCTCCTGCCCCTGTGGGTGGGTTCAGCTGCACCTGTTGGCAGCCGCCAGCAGATTTTCTAGCATAGGCAGGGCCTGAGTGTCTGACGGGCACAAGCTGCTCTGTTGAAAACAGCCCAGGTGCTGCTGGTAAGCTTTACCTGGTCATCTCCCTGTTTGTAACCAGGGCCTATAAAAGGATAGAAGAGGATGACCTGAAGTTTCCGCTTATCTACGGAGAAGGTAAAAAGGTAAAGTGCCCAGGAACTGCAGATGTGAGTTACAGACTGTGACATTCCCCAGGACTGCTGTGTCCCCTTAGCTCTCCAGTCTGGGATGCCTTTTACATTGCTTTACTGTCCGAACAGCCACCCCTCCCGGCTCTGCTCGCTCCCAGCCACTGCCATGTAAAGTCTCTCCCAGCTGAATACATGAATGCTCTCCCAGCCAGCCATGACTAGATACAGGGTGAAATCCGCATCTTTCTCAGTCCTAGCCGTGCACCCCAGAAATGTGCATCTTGTACTGTCCAGTAGCCCACTGGACTGTACAAGCTCATGATTAGTCCATCATTCCAGCAATGGGTAATGAATATGCACCAGTCCTGTTGTCCTGAGTAGAGATTTCCCAAACACTTCAATCAAACACACTGGTTTAGATAAAACAATACAACAAGTTTATTAACTAGAGGAAGATAGATTTTAAGTGATTTACAAGTGATAAGGCATTAAAGTCAGAGTTGGTTACAAAAGAAATAAAAAGATAAACATGCAAGCTAATTCCTAAATATTACCAAGGCTAATAGGATTAAAAGCAAAAAGGTTTATCTTACCCAAAAGCTTTCAGCAGTCTGGACTGGCTGGAAAACCTCCAGGCCAGGACCACTCCCCCCAGTTCAATGATGCACATTTGTCTTTTAAGCGATCTTACTGCCTTGAGTAGAGATGGGGGAGGAGAGGTAATTTGTGTGTTGTGAGTTCTCCATTCTTATTCCTTTTTCCCCTCTTTGAGGATTACCCCCAGCGGGGGGGTAGACAAAACAGTCCCCTGTGCACATGAAACTTGAAATGTCTTTTAGGTGAATTTTAAATTTCTTGCCTACACCTTCTGTGTATGTGAAGTTTGAGCCGTCTTGGAGATGACCTGTAAATTCCTTATGTACAGTCTCCCTTACTGGTGGAAGGTTGTTTCAGCAGTTAATAATTTTCTAACAACTGTGGCCAGTCCTTTGTTGTCTCTGAGGAGCTAGTCTGTAGGCATTCCCCAGAATTACAACATATTTCAGTAACAAACATATAGTAAAATCTCATAGCTTTACACACACTGTTGTTACACACATTTTAACAGGACAGTGATGTTCAGTAGATTATGAGTTTTCAAATGATAGCTCACAAGGCCAACTTTATATGAAATATATCATAGCCATATAAAAGTGGTGAACATGGGGTACAGGATGTCATACAGACACAATCCCCATTGAACAGGAGGCCAGGAGTTTAGAGGGGTCATAGAAATCCAGGCATGGAGCTGGGACATTAGAGTCTGCAATGGTTTGGGGGGACTCTTCTTGTCTGACTTCTGCCGGCGGGTGGGTTGTGAGGGGATTTCTGTCTCTGAAGGTTTAAATTCCAGCCCTGTTTTCTCCAGTGAGCCCAAGGGCCCACTCAGCCCCCCTGCAGATGCACTGACTGCAGCACCCACCGTGCGTGTATTTCCCTGGCGCCAAGGGGGAGCAGACAGTGAAGCTGTTTGATTTGCTTTCCTGCCAGGCACGGGTGATGGCGACAATTGGGGTCACGCGGGGCTTAGGAGACCACGACCTCAAGGTGTACAACTCCAATATCTACATCAAGCCTTTCCTCTCCTGTGTCCCTGAGGTGAGTTTGCCCGGCCCGCTGTCCTCCTCCCCAGAGTTACCATCAGTGGCCGGTGCTAGGTAACGTGAGCGAATTCAGTGCTCTCCTCAGGGAGGGGCTTTTAGCAATAGGGTCACGAGGGCTGGCTCCGCGTGAGCTCTGCCACGGCACCTCTGTCCTGCCCTTACGCAGCCCCGGTTAGTCCAGTGCTGGGCCCATCATGCAGCTCTGCCATTGCCCCCGGGCCCAGCTGTCTGCCGGAGGCCTTCGGCCCCCATCATCAGGGTAGCTGAGCGCCTTGCAGCATTTAGGTCCCTTATCCCCCCGCCCCCGTGAGGCAGGGCAGGGCTGCCGTCCCTGCTGGACAGAGGGGGAGCTGGGCCACCTGTCTGGGTGTGCAGGACAATGCTTTGCTTGGTCTCCCTTCTGCCTCCTCTCTGCCCTTCTGAGCCCAGCTGGGACAGGGAGATGACTCTGAAAGCGACAGCGAGATGGGAACCCTGGGGATCCCTGTGTGCTGGCTGGAGGAGATGGGCCAGGGCATGGTGCTGTGACACAGGGCAGGGCAGGAGCTGGACAGGCCCTTTCTGAAGAGCAGTAGCAAGTGGCTGGTGTTTGCGCTGAGCCCCTGTCTCTCGCCAGGTCAGAGTTTACGACCTGACGCAGTATGAACACTGCCCTGACGACGTGCTGGTCCTGGCCACCGATGGGCTCTGGGACGTGACCAGTGACCGGGAGGTGGCTGACGTGGTCACGGAAGTGCTGATGGGCTACGAGCCGAACGACCCCTGCAGGTGAGTCGAGGGGGCCGGGCGTATTGTCCCGGGAGTGAAGACGAGGGCGGGATGGCTGCAGTGCGGCGCGGGGCCCGGCTGTCCCAAACGCCCAGCGCTCCCGGCTTGCCGCCATCATTCCCTTTCGGGCTACAGTTCCCACAGCCTGCCGCTGTCTCTCCTCAAAGGCACCGGGTCACAGCCATGTGTCCCCGCCATGTGTCCCGGGGGCGGGGGGGGCCCTGCATGCTGCTTCCCACAGCGCACAGGAGCGGGCAGGAGGGGTCATCTGAGAGCAGTGTATTCCTCCCTCCTCTGCCATAGAGCTTGACCCACCCCCCTCGCCCCCTGCAGCCGTCCCCTTTCCCATCAGGGCGTACAGTCAGCCTCACTAGGGGGCTCTAGGGTGGGGGATCTGCCCCAAGTGTGAATGGCTGGCAGGGGGAGCCTTTGCTGCTGACTGGCTGCCACTGTTGGCTGTCCCCGGCGGTGCTGCAGGTACACCATGGCGGCCTGTGAGCTGGTGGTGAGGTCCAGGGGGGTGCTGAAGGAGCGAGGCTGGCGGCTGGCCAACGACAAGCTGGGTTCTGGAGACGACATCTCCGTCTTCGTGATTCCTCTGGGCGGCCCCGGCAATTACACGTGAGGCCAAGCTGCCCCGGGGCGCAGCATGCTACAGTCGGCGTGGGACCAGGACCTGGGGTGGGGGGCACAGGGGCTGCCTGACCAGCTTCCGGCCTCTCCGACAAGAGGAGTAAGAAACCCTGGAACCCCAGCCTCCCCCCGCGCCCCCCTCTCCGCCTGCTGCTTCCCTGCCACTGGGCAGAGCCTAGAGCCGTAGCAGCTAGTGATAGAAAAGCCATCTGGGGCCCTCGGGGTGGGGAGATCAAGGCAGGACTGTGTGGATGCCAGCACCCATAGCCAACCCTACCTGACCTGGTCCCTGCGAGAGGACTCGGGGCTCAAAGTGTCCTCTGCAGGGATGGGAGAGAGCCCCCAGGGCTGTGGTGGCTGGTTCTCGTAATGTGAGAATGGTGTGGATTAGCGGGAGGAGCATACCCGGGAGAGTGCGTGCTGCCCGCTGCAAACCCTTCCTTCTCCCACCTCGAGATCTGCACCATTGCATCCCAGCTGCTGTTCCCACATGCCTGTGTCCAGTCCTAGTGCCTAATCGCCTGCCAGAGAGAGCACTGGGATGGAGCCGTGCTGCGGGGGCTGTGGCTGAGCACCCTTGCCATCTGGCCGGTCATGCAGCCTTCAGTCCCTTACTGTGTCTTTGTTTCAGCTTTGTAACCAGGAGCAGGCGCCCAGTTACCATGGTGATGGGCACTATATAAATACTTGGAAATATATGTAAGCGGGCCTCCCATGAGCAGGTACCGCCCCTGCTAGTCCTCTGCACCTTCCACCAGAGCTGCTTTAGCACCCTGGGCCAGTGTTGAGTTCCCAGATGCCAACGCGGGGGATCGGCCCAATTATTGTTAATTGAAGAGCTGGTCTGAAAATTTCCAAATTCAAATTTAAATGAAAACCACTGGGATGAAACGTCCACAAAACTTTCATCCCATTTTCCCACCAGCTGTAATGAATTTGGTGCTTAGTTCTATTCAAAATACAGACCAGGCCTGCCCCAAAGACCTTGCAATTTAAATATGCTGCATCCATGTGCTTAGCTGAGAGCCAAGGATAATTAATAAGCTGTGTGTTTCTCTAAAAAAAGCAAATCACCTTCTTTCCTGTATTAATCTCAGAGCCGTGACCAGCTCTATTCTGATTGGAGCTGGGGCTCTGCCCTGCCCTGCGGAATGCTTGATTTAGTAAAAGCAACACGTTCTGCAAACCTCTGATCTGGGACATGAATCTTCTGGGTCTCCTCAGAGTGTGATGAAGGGGTGTATCTATAAAAGGTTGTCCCAGGGTAAAAATGGGGCAAATTCCCTCTGTTTCTGAAGCACACTTTGACTTTGACTATTTCTCGTGTCCTGCCGCTGCCAGGAGCACGAAGCACTATCGTGATGTGTCACCTTCTGATGAACGTTGTTTGTAACTCGTAATTTGTGAGATGTAAATAAACTGGGTACACCTAGTTGGAACTAAAAGGCATCCAGGGAGTGTTTAATCTATTGACGTTTCTGTGCTGGAAGGAGATCGTTAGATCGCCCTGTGTAGACCTGTGTTTTTAAATAAAGAATGCCACCAGGAATCCCACTGCCAAGTCTTTATTGCAGAGCCTTTGGTGAAGGAGACTTGCCTGAAAGCCAGTCACTTGTGCGTAGTTTACAGGGCTGCCAGCAAATATACCCAGACAGACCTCTACGAGCCAGTATCTTCCGCCTTGTTCACAAAGATCCGATCATGCAAAACCTCCCCCACTCCACATATGCTAAGAGTGGAACTTTGCCTTCCCTGATGCCAAGCAATGTGTGCATATTTTCAACTGACTGCCATTGTCAGGTGTTGTTCTTTAGTGCCGACTAAGTGAAAGTTACTCAGTTAGTCTGCCTCGCCTCAAGTGGGCAAGATGGCACCCGAGGAGTGGAGTTGACTCTCTTGTGTATCCAGGAGCTGCAGAGAGAACAAATTACTGATGCTCTGAGAGCCTCTTATTTGGTTTGGTTTTGTTTTTTAACCCAAAATGTGATACGAGTATCTTAGCTGCCCTGGGCTAGCAAACAGAATACTGGGTATTAGCTGCCATCTGAGACAGGATGTTACATGTGCGATTGCGGGGAGATTGAGTCTGTTGCTCCATAGCGTGTTGCCTGGCGCTTGTAAAGACAAAGTATATTTCTCTGGAAATTTAATCTTTTGGTTGTTCCCTTGGAACTCTCCAGCTGGTTGCACCTTTCCCACTAAATTCCCAGCAGTCAGAGTCCAGAAAACTGCTCATGCCTCCGAAGGGAGTTAGGATGTTTTTCTGATTGATTTGTAAGTGGGCAGGGGCTTCCTTTTTTATTGTTGTGGGGAATATTTGCAAAAAACCCCAAAGAGAACAGGAACTCTCTTGGTTAGTATTCCATCTGCTATTCACGCCCCTCCTGGGCTGACAAATGTCTTGGCAGCTACTTGCTGGGCTATCTCTGCCGATGATGACTCCGGTTAGAACTGAAGAGCAGGTGAATTCTGAAACAATCTGGGGCCTGGCTGGAAGAGGGAATTGTGACCCAGGGCCTGATCCAAAGCTCTTAAGTCAGTGGATAGCTTCTCTGACTTCAGTGGGCTTTGGATCAGGTCCTGAGAGCTTGCAATGCTGGCATGCCTGGTTCGAATACTGTCTAGAGTATTAGTGCATTACAGCCCTTCTCAGAGGGCAGTGTGGAGTGAGATTGGTGCCCCCCATCCCGTGCGTAATGGGGCCACGAACAAGACTGGCAGTGCTGACCTCAAGTAATGAGAAATACGAGAGTCTCTTGAAATGTGTGCTAGTCAAGCCAACTAAATTGTGTGTCTGGGGTTGTCTCTGGGCCTGCCCCAGCGTACGCTCGGCTCACCCAACACGCCCAAGGAGAGAGGGGCCGATTCTTACCAGCATTTTGCAGCTGGTGTGCCTGAAGCCAGGGCACCCAAAGGAGTGGCCTGATTTTCAGAGCTACCGAGTGCCCGAGACAAATCCTGGCCTGTGATCTTTACCCATAAAGAGCTGAGCTTATAGCGGTAACGGCTCTCGCAGGGCCTTTTCTTGTTACCCCCTGGCCACGCTGCAGCTGGGAGCAGCCTCCGAGCCTGGGTAGGCAGGTTCATGCGAGCTCCACTTGAGCAAGCACGCTAGGAGCGTGACGTTGTTGTTGGGGCTGGGGCTGGAGCTGGCCCCCTGAGTTTGGACCCACATCTTCGGATGGGCTTGGACTCAAGCAGCTCGCCTGAGCGGCCGCCTGAGCCATAACGTCCACGCTGCTATTGTTAGCATGCTGGCTTGAGTAGAGCGAGCCTGCGTCTGTGTGTCCCGGCTGCCGTGTAGACGTGCCCTCTGCGACTTGCCTCTGGCTTTAATGGGGTCTCCTCATTCTTCCTCAGACCGTCCGGGGCTGCGCGTCTTCATCCCGCGTAGCTCCAGAGCGCCCCTGTGGTGAACGCGCCATCACGACTGCACCGTCAGCCTGGCGCTTCGCCCACCTTGTGTGAGCTAGACCAGGGTGGGCAGGTGCCAGGTAGGACCCAGGATGCAGCTCTGCGTGGCGTGCAGCGGGCACTAGAGGGCAGCAGCGGCGCTTGGTACAACACCCTCACCGCTACTGCCTCTAAATCTGACTGAGAGAAACTTTCTGAAGGAGAGCCCACGGCCAAAATCAATGGGCTAGATGGAGTCCAGGCTTCTGGCAGGCTCTGATTGACGTCTGGCTAATGGGCTATTCATTAGGATCAGAAGAGCCTTTACAAGGAAAATGTATTCGTCTCTTGGGGCACTCCCGAGCCCGCTCCTCGTGCTTCCCAGCGCAGGCTGTACGCTGCCACTGCGGGGACGCTGCCCCAGCCATGTGCTCGCGCCCTGGCTCCCAAGCAGTGCTCCCCACCCCCTTGCTGGCAGGCTGTGGGGTGCTAGCTGGTCACCCCATATTGGCTCCACCACCTTGTCCTTCCCCTGGTCTGCAAACATTACCGTTGGGTTTGGACCGCTTTATAACATGGCTTTTTAAGTTTCTTTTTACATTTTCAAACAGAAATCAACTGAAAATGTCCCCCCAAAATCATCAAACAATTAGAATTGCGTGGGCACTTGCAGCAGCTGAGCCCCTCCTGCCTTGTCTACACACAAACCTGCACTGATTCATTTGAAGCAGTTTGGTTAAATTGTTGCAAACCCTGTGTGGGCCCTCTTATTAGGTTTGAGTGGCTTATTTTCTTTTAGCTTAAGCCTGTCCCAATGGACTTAAACTAAACCACAATAAGCCAAGCCTGCTTTAAACTGAAATAATAGAGTCCACACAGCCTTTGCACTGGTTTAAAACCACGCCTTTAGTTAAACTGCTTGTAGACAAGCCCTCAGCCAAAGTTTGGGGAAGGGCGAGTGGGAGATGAATTGCAGCTTACTTTACAAACAGGTCTTGCAACAGCCCAGCATGAGGCAGGTCTTATCCCCATTGAATAAATGGGGAAACTGAAACAGAGGTGGTGACTCTCCCAGGATTGCACAGCTGCTCTGCCACAGAGAATCATAGAATCATAGAATATCAGGGTTGGAAGGGACCTCAGAAGGTCATCTAGTCCAACCCCCTGAACAGACCCTCAGGGGTCCCTGGCTCCAGTCACTGGGCCTCATTCACTATAGCCCAGCACCAGGCATTGTCCTTTGCACCAGTACTGAATCAGAACGCCAGGATTTTGCACAGGTACAAATGCCGACAGAAGGTGCAGAGCAGTGGAGAATCAGGCCTGCTGCCAGTAGAAAGGCACATGTGCAGGGATTCACCTCTCCAAAGCCAGGGCGGGGCAGGTGCTAGGCAGAGGAAGTGGGGACAGGCTCTGTTAGCAGCTGGCAGTGGGGTGGAACAGCACTAATTGTGTTGGCCCTGAGCACTACTACTGCGTCTCTTATAATATTCAGTGAATGCATAGCTAAGGCAGGGCGCGGAAACACCCGCAACTCAGGATGTTCAGAAGTTAAAGGTTCCCAGAGCGATGTTAGTTCAGCCCCAGCGCATTTGTTGTCTACATTAAAGCACACCCTGAACTGCAGAAACTGTCAACAAAACACTCCACCTTGGCAACGCAGTGGGAACGATGCCTGGTGGGGGCACCAACCTGGCTTCTGTGTCTAATGCAACACTGAGGCCGAACATTTAATGAGAGAGAGCCTGGCAGACAGGGGAATGGTGATGCTGAGGGCGAAAGGCCTGGCTTGCACACAGTTGTTGGATTGATATAACTCTTTCAGTAAGGGGGTGATTTTTTGCCAAAATAGTGGCACAAGACCTTGTATGGATGCAGTTATTCTACTATCAAGCTGCCTTATGTTGGTACAATCATTCCCCTTCCTATACAGGAGTAGCAATGCCAACATGAAGCACCTCTGTACCAGTATACCTGCATCCACAGGAGGGGAGTGGTGCCGTGTTAACTCTACAAGTACAAAGAAAAGGAGGACTTGTGGCACCTTAGAGACTAACCAATTTATTTGAGCATAAGCTTTCGTGAGCTACAGCTCACTTCATCGGATGCATATGCATCTGATGAAGTGAGCTGTAGCTCATGAAAACTTATGCTCAAATAAATTGGTTAGTCTCTAAGGTGCCACAAGTACTCCTTTTCTTTTTATTTAACAGAGGTTCATGTTTGAGTAAATCTCACAGCTCACAGTGTGAGATTCCTCATGCTGCCCCATTTGTCTGGGGAGCAGCACCGTTCCAGGCAGTCGACTCTCATAAAAATGCAGAAGGATACTCTCCAGGGCTCAAGAAGTTCAGGCGATGGAAGTGGAAGGGAAATAACAAGGTAAGCAAAGCCCAAGGGAAATATCCTGTTGCACTGTGTTTCACTCGCTGCTCCCACCCTCGCCCTCCTCTGTGCTGGACACTGGAATTTATTTCTGCTCTCTCCACTTTCCGAAGACGAGGAGATCCATCCTGGAGATCCCTGCTAATTCCTGCCGGACTTTACCTGCAGAGACATCCCGCTCAGAACAGGGCAGGGGTGAATGACAGCCTGGGCCGTTGGAGGGCCAGCTGCCGGCCTTCGGGAAGTGAGTTGCTGGACTTGAGCATGGTACCCTGGGGCCAAGTGTCCACATTACAGCAGCCACCCGTGTGAGGGGCACTAGCCGCCTGGGCTACCCAGCAAAGTTCAAGACTGCTCCTTTCTCGTCCAGGGCTGCTGGGTGCAGTGTGGAGGGCAGTGTGAGGGAAGCTTGCCCCACTCTGCCTGGGCTATCTCAGTCCTGGAGGCTAACAGAAGCTTCCATTGATCCCGCACTTTTCAGCAGCACCAAATTCACAGGCAACAGGTACAACGGTGATGTGTGGGTGTGAGCAGCACGTCCGTCCTGGGCTGCCACTGGAGGGAGAGCCGGAGACGGGAGCATTGCGCACTACCAGTGCTGCCTGGCAGATGGGCAGGATTAATGGCTGGCACAATCAACACTGCGTACTAGCAAGTAAACCCTGCCACTGGCATGAGCCTGGGGAAGCCACAGACGTGGGATCACTGGTAGAGGTGATCTCCCACCCCCAGAGGAAGAAAACTGCTTGGCACAGGTATCGGTATCAACAGGATAACAGCCCCTCTCCGGCCACGCCATGGCATGTTGTCACTTTGCAATGCATGCGGCAGTGATGTGATGCTGGCCCTCAGAAAATTCCTGGTGGCCACAGTTCCTCCTGCGTAAGCAGCTGCCTCTGGTCAGGGTGACAGGGTGAGCAAAGCATAAATAGTCTGAATAGCAAGATTAGAGTAATCACAAGTGGGACTGTGCTGAAAGAAGCAAACGCTTTAATTATGCAGTGACTAATCTGCAGCGTGAAAGACCCACCCAGCTGGTACAAAGACATCAGCAGAACATTAAACTCCATAGAACTCTGGTCAGTGGAGAGAACGTGAGTCCATCTGGGAGCAAGGGACAATGAAAAGCAGCATGCTCGATTTCTGCCTCCAGGATCTCATCTTCAGGAAAAAGACAGTGTATAGCGGAGAAGCTTGGGAGCCATCCCTGCCCAACTCCATCCCTCTTTTGTCTTGAAGATGAGATACTGGAGGCAGAGACCATATGTCAACAGGAGCTGGGGGAGATGGGGGGGAGAGGGATTTAATATTGACTCCCATCGCTCTGAAGACATCCTGGATGGGGAGAAGTGGATTTTCTGTTGGGTGGTATGTGGACATAGCACCTCGATGGTGCATGGCACTTGGGCACCCAGTTCCCAGGAGCCTATCAATGGAAACGAGGCTTATGTGTGGTGTCATTTTCACTGAGATGCCAGGGCTTCTCTGTCTGTTAGCAGGAGGGCCCAGGTGATCTCAGACCCCAGTCCTGGGAACAGGACTCCCTCTTCCCAGCAGTGTTTGTGCTTCCTGGGTGGCAGGAAGAAGCAGAAGCCACAAGCTGGAAACTGTGAGCCATTCCAGGGAATTTGTATAGATCTGGGTAACTGCTGAAATCATCCCTGTTTGGTTTCTTTCCTGCGGCCCTCCTGTGTTCGCTTTCTCCCTCCCCTGTATCCAAGTGTTACCTAGGCACATACACACTCTCTCCGGCACACAAACGCGCTCATTGTTTGCAGGGGGAAAGGCATGAGACTAGACGCTAGCTTCTGGAGAGAACAGGACACTTGTTTTTCTGGAGCACAGGCTGGGGGCTGTATAAAGGAAAGGAAACCTGGGAAGGAGTTGAAGTTAAAACTTCCTCCTTGGTTCCCTTTCTTTATATGGAAATGTTTCCTTTGGAGCCAACTCCAAATCCGAAGCCCAGTAAATTAAGAACAATTGTCTCTGAGGCCAAACGCGTTTAAAATAGCAAAGGGTTTATAGGCTGTGGTGGGTGTGAACCAGAGTCCGGGGCTGGCTTTCCCTCCTAGCTGACTCACGGCCTGCAGCTGGGACTTTCAACCAGGACGATGGATACGCTTTGCCTTACCGTTCCTTTCTTGACAAATCCCTGTGTGATGGGAAATCATAACTGAGCCATACCTGAGCAATGTGCTGGATGCTGATGAAAATGCCCGGAGTGGTTCTCTAGGTGGTGAGAAAAAAGAAATCAGGAAAATGTCCCCACGTTGTTTTCCTCTGCTCGCCACGGATGGAAATGATCCAACCAGCTTTGCTCTCAGCACTGCCTGACATAACTGCAGGCTCTAGTTATCATCAGCCCTGAAATCTGGAATCACAAAACCATGGAGGCAGCCGCAACCGAGTAAATCCAGAGCTCTGTGTTTGTAGAACGTTTTTCACACGCCATGCGCAAAGTAGTCGACAAAGGTGTGTCAGCAGCATCACCACCAGTTTACAGATGAAGAAACTGAGGACAGATTGGTGATTGCACATGGAGCAGAAGGCTGAGGTTGGAATAATGCCCAGTGCTCTCGATTCCCAGTTCAGTGTCTCGGTCATTGTACCTCCATTACAATGTCCCATTTCCCGTTGTGCTGGAAGAGACCAATGGGCCAGCCAGTCTCCTATCCTGACCGCAGCAATGACCAATAAAGCTGATCACTATCCCATGGGAGCTGCACCCCACTCAGGTGGAGATCAGCTTCTGTCCTGACAGTTGATGGCTCTAGTGACTGTAGGGGTGAACACTGTTTTTATTCACTTACAGTAAAGGTCTAATCCTTTCTTTTAATCAGTAAGAATTCTTCCTCTCCCTTGAGACCGAGCTCTTGCTGAAAGATGAAACGATTGCTCAGGAAGATCGGCCGGGTTCAGTCTGCGCTGTATCCGCTTTGCAGCGGCTTACATCACCTTCTGCTCCCGCTTCTTCCAGTCCCTCGTTATTTGATGCAGCATGAAACTCCTACCCTCAGGAGTAAATAAATAGCATAAAATAAGGCCTCATAGTCGTCTTGCTGCTGTGGATGGCTATAAAGACAGGAAATGCCATAGCCAGAAGAGCCTGACCTTGTCTGTTTCCTGATTCCTGCCTGGGGGGTCATGTTTATGTTTGTAAATTACAGTCCTTGTTGCACAGCTGCAGGAATGCTTGCTGTCTTCTGTGGCTAAGGGTGGCGGTGTTAGCGTCACAGGGTGTGTGCAAGCATGAGTGTGTGTGTGAGGTTTGTATGACTCTGTCTCTGTGTGTGTTCACCTGCGTCTCGTGAACGAAATATGAATTGCTCGAGGTTTTCCCAACAAGGAATACATTTGACAATTATGTTTTTTGCGTTTCTATTTCACCAAAGCCTTAAATCTCAGGTCAGTTGGCTAGGGGCCACAGCAGACTGGTTCCTAGACGCTCTGTTCTAGCTACTAGCCATACGGAAGGGATGAGCTGTTCGATAGCTGGGCTACTAACAGCATGACACAGGCTACCTAACAGATATGAGACAGACTACTAGGCACAACTGGCTACTGCCCATACTACACAGACGGGCTGTCGTAAGGCCTTTAGGGCAGGTGGTGTCATTTACTGTTTGTCTAGGACCTAGCACAATGGCTGATAGATAGATGAGGAAGCTAAGATAATATTTTTACTGGACCACTTCTGTTGGTGAGAGATGAGCTTTTGAGCCACACAGGCTCTGTCGACACTACACAGCTTTTAGCGATATGGTTCTGTCCCCGCCGCCGTGCCGCTAAAAGTCACGCAGCGTAGCCACTGATTGTTGGCTCTGCTGCCGATGAAAAACTTCCACTCCCAACAAGCGGCGTTTCACACTGGCACTGGCCCTGGCAAAACTTTTTGTCTTTGGGGCGGGAGGGGTTAACGCCTCTGAAAGATAAAAGTTTTGTCCTTTAATTGCCAGTGTAGACGTTGCAACAGAGCTCTGCGTCAGGCCTGGAAAAGGGACTTCCAGCATCCCAGCTAAATGCTGGGTGGAACAGATTGTTTAGCCCCAGTAGTTAGCATATATTGTAAGGGACCATTCAAGGTAGAATGGCCCGTTAACACCTGTGCAGTCCTGGGGCAAGAAGGAAGGGTTGTGGGTTACCGATTGTTGTAATAAACCATAAATCCCGTGTCTTTATTAAGACCAGGATTTTTAGTGTCTAGCAAAGTTATGAATTTAAACTCCTGAGCTCATTTTTGAAAGCGTTACACCAGTTTCCTTTGAGGATGAGGGCTGATTGGTCAGACAGAGAGTGAGTGCATTGTGAAAAGTGTTCACCCACAGGTGACAGGGTGTTTTTGTCCTGTATCATTTTCCTGTGTGAGCTCATTCACGAGCATCGTGATTGTCTGGTTTCACCTGCTGTGTGCACGAAATGCTCCAGTAACCATTCTGCGTGTGAGTTCTGCTCAGCTGCTTGGGCACAACCCTTCCATGCCAGACCGTGCAGAGGACGACAAGGTCGCTGAGGGGTTTCTGTCAGGCTAGAAAACAGGCATTTGCCATCCTGGCTTCGGGAAGCTGCTGCAGCTAATGTTGCCTACTTAGAAAAACCCTTTCCAAGATGGGCATTGGGCACTGCGAACTGAAACTGGAGAACAGAGCAGCTGTTTCGGGCTGAGGAGTTGCAGCGATTTATAAATACACAAGCCTCTACCAAAACCCACATCTATCCTGTGTCTTGGCCTGCTGCTATACCTTGCCAAAATGCCAAGGCTTGAAAGTATTAATGAGGAGGTATGTGTGTTGGGGGGTGGGGGATTAAGGAGAAAGGAACAGAGCTGCATCTTTCCTATTGAAAAGTGTTGGCCCAGATATGCTTTTTGGAAGGTTTTTGGAGGCCTGTTATTAAGACTGGCAATTAAATAATAATTTAGAACATGGGAAAAGTTCACTGTGAAGGGAAGTAGCAGCAAGTGCATTCCCTGGGAACAGAGGAAATAGTCAGCAAGATGTTAAGATCAGCCCCTCATGCTAATCCCAACCCTGTCCCATTAAGTGACATCCTAGCTCTAATTTCTGAGTACCCAATTACACAGGAGGGGTATTTTTCCTGCTGGTGCAATCCACAGATGGGGAAATCCTCTGTTCTCCAGGAGCTGGATGCAGCCAGAACCCCTTATTGGAGCTCTCCAGATGTGCAATTGGGACAGGGATCCCAAACCCCAAGGTTCTGCAGAATGAAAACCCAACCCACGGAGTTTTACAAGCCTGGACCAGCCCTCCTCCAGTTCAAAGGGTATTTTAAAGATTCTCCCTTGGCTGGCGAATGCTGGAGTCACTAACACTTCGGTAACACACTCCCAGATGAGCAGGGCAGCAGTGCACCACACAAGCTGCCAGGTTCTGTGGGGTTGGAAGTGGAGACTTAAAGCTTCATTGACAATTCCCCATACACAGGTTGGTCCCCAGAGATCCCCTAGAGCTGCGGGGGTCAGGGAGGTGGCAGGAGTGAGCACCAGTGTGTGTGTGTGCGGTGGGGGGCGGGGGGCAATTCTTGTTCCTACAGCTCCTTTTGCGCTTCCCCTCTGACCCTGTACCAGCCCCCAGGTCCCAGTCTCTACCTCCAGCCCCTCTCCCCATTTCCAGGCCTGTACCTAATCTCCCAGCTCCCGCTGCCAACACCCTGTGTCAGCCCCTGCCTCTGCACCTCCTCCCCATCCCCCTCCCCCCGTCATCTCCCTCCCCATCCTCCACCTTGTGCCATCCCCCTCCCCTCCTCCATATGCCCCGTGCCATCCCCCCTACCTGTGCCATCCCCAACCTCCATATGCCCCATGCTGTCCTCCCTCTCTGTGCCATCCCCCGTCTCCCATATGCCCCGTGCTATCCCCCCTCCCCGTGCCATACCCCGCCCCCCATATGCCCCATGCCATCCCCCCTCCCTGTGCCATCCCCCTCCCCCATACACCCTGTGCCATCCCCCACCTCCATACGCCCCGTGCTATCCCCCCTCCCCGTGCCATACCCCGTCCCCCATACACCCTGTGCCATCCCCCACCTCCATACGCCCCGTGCTATCCCCCCTCCCCGTGCCATACCCCGCCCCCCATATGCTCCATGCCATCCCCCCTCCCCGTGCCATCCTCCCTCCCCCATATGCCCCATGCCATCCCCCCTCCCTGTGCCATCCCCCCTCCCCCATACACCCTGTGCCATCCCCCACCTCCATACGCCCCGTGCCATCCCCCCTCCCCCATACGCCCTGTGCCATCCCCCCTCCCTGTGCCATCCCCCCTCCCCCATATGCCCCGTGCCATCCCCCCTCCCTGTGCCATCCCCCCTCCCCCATATGCCCCGTGCCATCCCCCCTCCCTGTGCCATCCCCCTCCCCCATACACCCTGTGCCATCCCCCACCTCCATACGCCCCGTGCTATCCCCCCTCCCCGTGCCATACCCCGCCCCCCATATGCTCCATGCCATCCCCCCTCCCCGTGCCATCCTCCCTCCCCCATATGCCCCATGCCATCCCCCCTCCCTGTGCCATCCCCCCTCCCCCATACACCCTGTGCCATCCCCCCTCCCCCATACGCCCTGTGCCATCCCCCCTCCCTGTGCCATCCCCCCTCCCCCATATGCCCCGTGCCATCCCCCCTCCCTGTGCCATCCCCCCTCCCCCATATGCCCCGTGCCATCCCCCCTTCCCGTGCCATCCCCCTCCCCTCCTCCATACGCCCCGTGCCATCCCCCCATACGCCCTGTGCCATCCCCCCTTCCCGTGCCATCCCCCTCCCCTCCTCCATACGCCCCGTGCCATCCCCCCTACCTGTGCCATCCCCCACCTCCATATGCCCCATGCTGTCCTCCCTCTCTGTGCCATCCCCCGTCCCCCATATGCCCCGTGCTATCCCCCCTCCCCGTGCCATACCCCGCCCCCCATATGCCCCATGCCATCCCCCCTCCCTGTGCCATCCCCCCTCCCCCATATGCCCCGTGCCATCCCCCCTTCCCGTGCCATCCCCCTCCCCTCCTCCATACGCCCCGTGCCATCCCCCCATACGCCCTGTGCCATCCCCCCTTCCCGTGCCATCCCCCTCCCCTCCTCCATACGCCCCGTGCCATCCCCCCTACCTGTGCCATCCCCCACCTCCATATGCCCCATGCTGTCCTCCCTCTCTGTGCCATCCCCCCTCCCCCATATGCCCCGTGCCATCCCCCCTTCCCGTGCCATCCCCCTCCCCTCCTCCATACGCCCCGTGCCATCCCCCCATACGCCCTGTGCCATCCCCCCTCCCCGTGCCAACCCCGCCCCATGCGCCCCGCGCCGTCCCCCCGCCCCGCTCCCAGCCCCGCCCCGGGGCGGTGGCGGCCGCAGCAGGCCCGGCGGGGTGGGCGGCCCGGCGCTGTCAGTCCCGCGCGGCCCCGCCCTGCCCGGCTCAGTCCCGCTCGCCGCGGAGCCCGAGCAGCCCGAGCCAGCGAGACCCCCGCGGCCGAGGTACCGGGCGGCCCGGGGGCAGATATGGGTAGAGGCGGGGGGGGTCTGCGGGTAGGGGCTGGTGGGCTCAGGGAGGGGTCTATGGGGGTCTGGGGGGTATGTGGGTAGAGGCGGGTGGGGTCACAGGGGGTCTATGGGGGTCTGGGGTCAGGGGGGTATGTGGGTAGAGGCTGGTGGGGTCAGAGGGGGTCTGGGGTCAGGGGGTATGTGGCTAGATGCTGGTGGGGTCCGGGAGAGGTATATGGGGGTCTGGGGTCAGGGGGGTATGTGGGTAGAGGCTGGTGGGGTCAGAGGGGGTCTATGGGGTCTGGGGTCAGGGGGGTATGTGGGTAGCGGCTGGTGGGGTCAGGGGGGGTCTATGGGGGTCTGGGGTCAGGGGGGTATGTGGGTAGCGGCTGGTGGGGTCAGGGGGGGTCTATGGGGGTCTGGGGTCAGGGGGTATGTGGCTAGATGCTGGTGGGGTCCAGGAGAGGTATATGGGGGTCTGGGGTCAGGGGGGTATGTGGGTAGAGGCTGGTGGGGTCAGAGGGGGTCTATGGGGTCTGGGGTCAGGGGGGTATGTGGGTAGAGGCTGGTGGGGTCAAAGGGGGTCTATGGGGTCTGGGGTCAGGGGGTATGTAGGTAGGGGCTGGTGGGGTCAGGGAGAGGTATATCGGGTCTGGGGGGTATGTAGGTAGAGGCTGGTGGGGTCAGAGGGGGTCTATGGGGGTCTGGGGGGTATGTGGGTAGAGGCTGGTGGGGTCAGAGGGGGTCTATGGGGGTCTGGGGGGTATGTGGGTAGAGGCTGGTGGGGTCAGAGGGGGTCTATGGGGGTCTGGGGTCAGGGGGTATGTGGCTAGAGGCTGGTGGGGTCAGAGGGGGTATATGGGGGTCTGGGGTCAGGGGGGTATGTGGGTAGAGGCTGGTGGGGGGAGCACTCAGGGTGGGGGCTGTGTGTGAGGCGGTGTTATGATGGGCATTGGGGGTGAGGAGGTTGTGGGGACGTGTGTGGGTTGGGGGCTAAGAGGGGACATAGTGGGGAGTTGGGGCATGACTTGGTTATGGGAGCTTCAGGGGTGAGATGAGGCCCTAGGAAGTTGGGAGTGGCAGGGCTGTTCTGGGGGCTGTGGGGGTCAGTGGGGTTGGCGTAGGGGTGAACAGGGGTGGGTGGGGGTAGTTGGGTGGCTGTAGTGGGTGTGCAGTGGGGTTCTAGCAGTGAGGTGTGGGGGAAAAGCCTTCTCTCCCCCATCCTGTTCTGGAGGGAGGGGTTCATTTACCCCTTTGTGTCCCCTTCTCTTG
The DNA here is from genome assembly GCF_015237465.2 of Chelonia mydas. Classification (NCBI taxonomy): domain Eukaryota; kingdom Metazoa; phylum Chordata; order Testudines; family Cheloniidae; genus Chelonia; species Chelonia mydas. Next base: position 2,373,088 of record NC_051261.2, read on the forward strand.
GGGGTCATCGCCCCGCCCTGCCCTGCTGAACGGGATAAAGCCCTGCTTGGGTTGAGCTTTGTCTCAGCCCAGCAGCTGGTGCAGGGAGGGCGGTTAGGAAACACTTCCCTGGCTGGTTCGTCCCTTCCTTTGGGAGTGTGCTGAGTAACTGTGGATGGGTGGGGGCCTGGGCTACACTGAGAGACTTGTGGGTGGGGGGAGAACAGCCAGCTGAGCTGAGCAAACATCCCGGCTAGCCTTCCGTGACCATCTCTTGCATATGTACACCCACTTCCCCCGAGGAGCTGTGTGCAGAGGCCACTACTGTCTGAGTGTAGCAAGAGTGTGACTTGTTAATCAGCGTAGGCGTGCTCGCTGCTTGGTCTCCTGTGTCACTGTCAACTGGAGAACACCTACAGCTGACGCTAGAGGAAGTTTGTTTGAACCAAGCTGACTGAAATGGTGGTGGTTCCCCCATGCCCCCATTATTTGACTTGCTGTGTGTGTGCGTGCTCCTCTGGTCATTTTCCTGTTAAAGGAGCAGTTTCCCAGTGCTAACAAACTGCATTTCCATGTTTTCTGAACAGCAACTCTGTGTTCTAAAAAGTGCTCCTTGCTTACTACTGAGGTGGTTTTTAAACATTGATATTAGGGGGGTGGGAAGGAGGAATAGCTTTGTAGTGTCTTAGGAGTAAGTAAGCATTCCAAAACCATGACTGAGCGGTTCTCTCCAGCACTAACAGTCTGGCAGCCAAGTCTTTTCAGCAGCAGCCAAGCCCCCTGAATCCAGCCTCAGCCGCCAGACAACCCGAGCATAAAACAGTAACTAAGTTGTGGAGTCAGTTTATAGTGGGCAGTCTGTGACTGGAGGACATGTTGTGTGCTGAGACCTCAAGCTGATTGAAACTAACTGGGTCATGGATAAAGGAAAAAGTCACGTTTTAAGCAAATTGTGAAAAGGGTTTAAAATTGTGTTATAACATAGACAACAGACTATTTAAGGGCTTTAGTTGTGCATTCCTATTTATGTTCCACTTTCAGTCACACTTTACTTTGATTGTACCAAGTGTCTTCTGGCCTCCAAACAGCCATAATTTATGGTCTGTTTCCCTTCCTTAGCTACGGGTGAGAGTGTAGGGGCCTTAAACTGGAATCATGTGCCTAGTAGAAGATATTTGCTTAGAGAGGTTGTATCTAAATGGAAAATGCACAGAGTTACGTGACCCACACCCAGCAGGTTATCAGAAGCTTGTGTAAACAAAATGAAAAGGAGGACTTGTGACACCTTAGAGACTAACCAATTTATTTGAGCAAAAGCTCACGAAAGCTCATGCTCAAATAAATTGGTTAGTCTCTAAGGTGCCACAAGTACTCCTTTTCTTTTTGCGAATACAGACTAACAGGGCTGTTACTCTGAAACCTGTAAACAAAATATACATTGTAATCTTCTGTTTGTGTTTGTGAGGATTAGAGGTAAGGAATGTAAGGAATGTATTAGACAAATATTGACTGGCTCCAGGGCAATAACAGCACAAAACTACACCAGGTAGAAACAGTTCCTGAGACTGTTTTTTTGTTGGAAGCTAATAACATGTCCCTTATTCCTGAAGATAAATGTTGGCAGAATCCCTTGTATTAATAAATGTGTAATAAGAGACCTATGCTGCCTTGGAATGAAGATAGACTAGATAGCTTAATTGGGGGTGGGGAGTGCGGGAGATGTCTCTACATTCTAAAGTGTGGTGGGTTGTAAGAAGTTTTTATGTAAGATGCACTTCAAGTGACTCCTCTCCTTGAAAACTGAGATAGGTGCCAATGAAATCAGATGGCTTTGGATGTTGAGCCTTTGTTTCCCTATTTTGAAAAGAAATTTTGTGGAACAGTAAACTTCCAAAAGTAGAGCCACAGTCATCTGAATTCAGAGGTGATTTGCAGCAATAGCTTCCTAAGGAAATCTTGCGGCATTTCTCAGAACATGGAATAATCCTCACGTCCTGCCCAGCATCCCTCCCAACACACGGTTATAAACAAATCCTTGTGTGAATGCCAAGTGTAAAATGGCAGCAACTTTAGCCAGTAGGAATCTGATGCACTACTGTGCAAAGCGCGGGGATACACAAAGCAGGAAAGGTGGTATATAAAGCCAAATTCTGTGCTTTCTAAAGGGGTCATGTATCAGATGAAATCAGGCTCGGCAGGCAACTGATTCCTAGATGCTGCTGAGCATTAATTTTTTTACGAAGCACTCTCGATCTGCCATTTGTATAATGAAGAGTCTTGTAATTGACAAGCCTCTTATTAAATAAATCCATACAATAGGTGAAATACTCTGAGGTTATTGCCTATGGGGAAAGGCTACCATCTGCACTCATTCCTTTCTTGGATGAGGGGACAAAAGTAATGTAGACTCCAGATGGAGTCAAAAAATGGAAGAAAGAAGGCTGTCTTTAGCACCTAGCAGTACTAAAGGAGTGTTCCTTACTGTGTGATCTTTGGTTGCCCTATGCTCCTTTAGCTCTAAGTTCTATTAAAATAAGTTCCTGTCTGAGGATCTATTAAACTCCAGTCTGAGGATCTAGAACTTCAGTTTGAGTTCTTTTAAAATAAGATCCTGAACTCAAAGCAGCCTGACTGGTTAGGCAACTATAAAAAAGTTAGCTTTTGCAGTTTAGTGTTGTGACATATAAAATATCAAAGTTCAGAGCTATAATTCTGAAGAAAGTGTTGAGCTCAGTATTAGGTAAAGGATATGTTTAATGCATGTGTTATTTATTAATACCTATTGCCACATGCCTGTTCATTACTGAGCTGAGACTTTATGAATGGGCCAAGCCCATTAGGCATTCTCCCATACATATAATCTTGAAACTTTTTTAAAAGGGACTTTGGGTTAAAATTATATTATAAATTTGTTTGTTTGCATGGTGTTTTGACTATCTAAAGAACTTCATATGTACCATTATTACAAAACAAATAAACAACAAGAGTGCCCAGAGGCCCCAATTAGGATTGAACACTGTTGATTAGTAAAAAGAAAAGGAGTACTTGTGGCACCTTAGAGACTAACCAATTTATTTGAGCATAAGCTTTTGTGGGTGAATACCCACTTCGTCAAATGCATGTGGTGGAAATTTCCAGAGGCGGGTATAAATATGCAAGCAAGAATCAGGCTAGGGATAACGAGGTTAGTTCAATCAGGGAGGCTGAGGCCCTCTTCTAGCAGTTGAGGTGTGAACACCAAGGGAGGAGAAACTGCTTTTGTCCTTGGCGAGCCATTCACAGTCTGTGTTTAATCCTGAGCTGATGGGGTCAAATTTGCAAATGAACTGAAGCTCAGCAGTTTCTCGTTGAAGTCTGGTCCTGAAGGTTTTTTTGCTGCAGGATGGCCACCTTTACATCTGCTATTGTGTGTCCAGCGAGATTGAAGTGTTCCCCTACAGGTTTTTGTATATTGCCATTCCTTGCATAATGACTTAGCCACTCCCAGTCTCTATTCAAGCCTAAGTTAATTGTATCCAATTTGCAAATGAATTCCAATTCAGCAGTCTCTGGCCGGAGTCTGGATTTGAAGTTTTTCTGTTGTAATATCGCAACTTTCATGTCTGTAATCACGTGACCAGAGAGATTGAAGTGTTCTCCGACTGGTTTATGAATGTTATAATTCTTGACATCTGATTTGTGTCCATTTATTCTTTTACGTAGAGACTGTCCAGTTTGGCCAATGTACATGGCAGAGGGGCATTGCTGGCACATGATGGCATATATCACATTGGTAGATGTGCAGGTGAACGAGCCTCTGATAGTGTGGCTGATGTTATTAGGCCCTGTGATGGTGTCCCCTGAATAGATATTGGGCACAGTTGGCAACGGGCTTTGTTGCAAGGATAGGTTCCTGGGTTAGTGGTTCTGTTGTGTGGTATGTGGTTGCTGGTGAGTATTCGCTTCAGGCTGGGGGGCTGTCTGTAGGCAAGGACTGGCAGATGTAAAGGTGGCCATCCTGCAGCAAAAAAACCTTCAGGACCAGACTTCAACGAGAAACTGCTGAGCTTCAGTTCATTTGCAAATTTGACCCCATCAGCTCAGGATTAAACACAGACTGTGAATGGCTCGCCAAGGACAAAAGCAGTTTCTCCTCCCTTGGTGTTTACACCTCAACTGCTAGAAGAGGGCCTCAGCCTCCCTGATTGAACTAACCTTGTTATCCCTAGCCTGATTCTTGCTTGCATATTTATACCTGCCTCTGGAAATTTCCACCACATGCATTTGACAAAGCTTATGCTCAAATAAATTGGTTCGTCTCTAAGGTGCCACAAGTACTCCTTTTTGCGAACACAGACTAACACGGCTGTTACTCTGAAACCTGTTGATTAGTAAAACACTGTGCTCAGATTTGATGAACTAAGGAATGAAGTGATGGTTCCAACTCTTTCTGCCTTCTTTCATCTCACTGCAGTGAGAAGTGGGCTATCCTGTCCCACAGCACACAGGCATACAGGCTTCAAGCACTGTTAGAACTGAAAGAATCTTTAAAATCCAAACTACTCTCACCATTTATGCTGTTTGCTTTTTCATTTTTCTGACCTTTGACAATGAAAACAAGGGTGTCAATTTCACTTCCGTTTATGGTTGGTTTCTAGACAGTTTCGCTTTCTCCTTTTCATGCACCATGCTGCAAACATTGCAAAGGAAATGTTTAAATTCAAGCTGTCTTTAATGACACTTAAATATGTAATGAAACTATTTCTAGTACAAGGATTTGTAAGATCTTTACATTTAAATGTAAATTTTGAGGTTAACCCCCTTTAAGATACAGTCCTTAGTTTATTCTGATAAAATCCTGTAAGTGGCCATGGGGAGTATGGAGGAGCAGCACAGAGGAGTTCACAGGTCATAAAGAAAGGGTAACAGCCTCCGTCTGACACCCAACAACCCCCCACCGAAAATACTCTAAACTGGTATGATTAGATAAAGGAATACAAACAAGTGCTTCTGGGGAAGGTTGTGGGAGCAGTGTAAGTTTGTGGGAGTTGGATTGTTCATTTGTGAGGTTCATGCTTGTAGTCACAGGTCTAATTGTATTAATTGTGAGTAAAGATTATTTGCATGAATAAGGGCTGTAGGCTTGGGCCCTTTGCTTTATGTATGGTAGTACACAGAATGTGCTGCCTACAAACTGTATGTACGTGAAATTGTGGTCCCTTGCTTTGCCAAAACATGCCACTTTGATCAGATCTCTGAAAGCTGGGATCATTCCAGAAATTGTGAAGGCAAAAATAGTCTCTGGTTTCCAGTATGTGTCACTAGAAGGTGCTGCCTTTTCTCTTTGGAGACAGTTTCAGAACTTTTTCCACAGATTCTTTTTCAGAATTTTCATACCTGAGGCATTAGAGTACAGTGTACAGTACGATATCCTGGCTCTTCCAGTGTAGATAGCTCAGTGAACATTGTTTCTCCCGATGGGGTGCTTTTTAAGCTTGATTGTGGAAATTTGGTTTTCTTTTGACAGTCCTAACTGTGTCAGAAAGATGGATTCATTGCTAGGACCATTCTCCTTCCTCTTTGTTGAGGGTTTTATTTCATCTTGTGAAACAAGCAATTCTAAGGGATAATTTCTTTGGGCCTTTCCTGTGTGTTTTGTGTGTGTACCTTTGCTTTTGCCATCCTGTCTGACCAAATACTTTGAGTCCCCTCCAAGCTGAGTTATCTTGTCTCATTCTTGATGTTTTCTGGTTTCAGAGTAACAGCCGTGTTAGTCTGTATTCGCAAAAAGAAAAGGAGTACTTGTGGCACCTTAGAGACTAATTTATTTATTCTCAAATAAATTGGTTAGTCTCTAAGGTGCCACAAGTACTCCTTTTCTTTTTGATGTTTTCTGTCATTCCTATTAAGCACGTGCTTTCAGGTTGCAATGATGTGGTGTGTGTTTGTTTCTGATATTTCAGAGGAGCGGTCAGTTTTGACTGGGGACCCTGAGAAGAAGAGTTTCTTCATTTAAATTTCTTGGTGGGTTTCTCAAACAGCTCTTGCTTATTTCCACTTGTCTGTTTCCGGTTCCGAGGTTTACAGTTCAGGAATTGATTTTGTGGCTGGCCTGTTGCAAATGCATGTTAATCCAGTTATGAGTTAATCTCACCGCTGGTAGTGCCTGTCCTCTGTACTGCGGGGCTATCTTTACGTGCACTCAGATTGTGTGCTTTTGCGGTATGTGGCATCAATCCTTTGTGCGCGCACAGCCATGCTTGGATGTGGAGTCAGTTTGCCATTGGCTGTGCTGGTGAAAGGCATTTCCTTGTGCACCCTTCTTGTGTTTGGTTCTGTTTTCCACCAATGTTTAAATGCTATGATCTCACTTAGTCCATGTCTGAATGACAAGTTGCATTCCTTTAAAGGGGGAGGGCAGGGGGGGGCTTGGGTTTTTTTAAAACTATTTAGTTAAAGCCCTGGGTAGATACCCTTACACTGATTTAAAACAGGCTTATATTGACTTAATTTGGTAATGAATTAACTTAAACTGCTCAAAACAAGCTAAGTAAATTGACTTAACCTAGTGCAATGTATAATGCAATCAAAGCCTAAAGTGGCTTATGCTTTAATCTGTACAATGTTTTTCCCTTCTGTTTCTGCATAGCAGTGTCTAGAGGGGGGACAGGTGAAAATGTTCTCTATGGGGTAATCAGCAGTGCTAAGAGCCTCACCAGAGAGTCTTCGCTAGACTTTCATAGGAAATCTCTGATGCTCACTACCACTGGTGCAGCTCTGTCAGTGGCAATGGTGAAAGTACTAGTGTAGACGTAGACAGGGCAACAGCATTTTGAGCACCCTGCTGAGAGTAGACGGCACAGAGAAGACACCATTGAATGCCAGTGCACTGGCTTGCTAGCACTCCCCCCACCCCCCCCCCCCGAGGGGTGGTGGAACTGGGGAAGTTTTTTAAGTCCAGCGTAGACAAGGCCAAAGGTTCTGATACCTTGCGACTGAAGGGGTGGCAAAGGATACACTGCTTTCCGTCCCTTGTGGAACAAGGGACAGCTGCTCCCTTCAAGTCCTCTTTTCCTCCTCCACCCGGGTGTAGGACAACTGTAGACATTCCTTTTTAATGTATTTGATTGTGGGGTGGAAAACCCCTGCAGTGCTGCTGCTTGGATAGTGGTGCCTTTACAGTTTACAGATGCTAATAGATCTATGCCGCTGCCAGGGAAGCTAGACACAGGAGACGAGGGTTTAGCCGCATATAGACTTGTTAATTGCTGTGCAGGCTCCTGTGTTATACTGAAGGATGCAGATGTTTCAGCATTCGCTTGACTTTTGCCACCTTTTGTATCAAACAAACTACCCCATCTCTCTGTCCCTCATTGACCCGCAAACTGATCTCTGTGAAATGGCTCTGGAGACATGTTTCACTTTGATTTAAAAAAAATGGTGGTGTTGAAGCACTTGTTCTTTTCTTAATCAATATCCAGGATGTAGAGAACTTCTAAACGTGGAACTCTTTTTTAACAACCCCTGAAGAAGCCCATGATGGAACACTCCATAGCCTTCGTGCAAAACTGCCATGGAAACGTATGAATCTTGGTCCAAAATGTACTTGCCTGCTTTTATGAAGGTGATTGCTAAGGAGACACTGGGGATCTTTACTTACTTGGGTGTATAGAATTTTGCAAGGCTGTTTTCAGAGTGTGGAACCAGGGAGTTTCTGATGCTCGTATGAGCCTAGTATCAAAGGCCTGATTTAAAAACATAGCTGCACCAGTTTAACCAAAGATGTGATGGTTGAAGTGCTACAGCCTTGTGTGTAGAAACTCATAAAACAGGTTTAAACTGATAAGTGCACCCAGGCAGGGGTAGATTGGTTTTAAATCAACGGAAGTTGAACTGAAGCAGCTTTCTCTGTGTATGCAAGTGTTGGTTCATGTTGCCGGCTGCGGACGTAAAAGAGACAGTCACGCAGCAATTCAGAATCATGTAGATTTAAAAAAAAAAATCTGCTGGAATCCAGACTAGGTCCAATTGGCATAAAAGGAAATGAAATCTGATACCTTGCCCTTCCACTGGTGCAGCATAAGTGAACAAAAATAACAAGGAGTCCTTGTGGCACCTTAGAGACTAACAAATATATTTGGGCATAAGCTTTCGTGGGTTAGGACCCACTTCATCAGAACAGTCTTCTGAAATTGCAGGGGGCATACTGCATGACGCAAGGGCTCTTTTGGATAACCCTTCCACAATAACTTTTAGATTGCTTTCAGGATAGCCAGGAGTCTCTAGAACTGAGTGCATCTCTTATGAGATAGGACTCCTCCATGCATGGAGGCGTTCCTCATTAACTCCATGAGTAGACGTTGTTTTGGAATAAGATGAACAGGACTAAGGCACTCTTATTCCAGAGTAAGTTTTCACACATCGGGAACAACTCCATGTGTAGACAAGCCCATAGGTTCTCTCTCTTGACGAAAGCCTGTTTAGTTATGTAAATTTCTGGCCCATGACATTATTTTAGCCAGGGCTTCTAATCTCCAGGAGTTTATCTAGGTAAACATTTTGAGGTCTGATTACAGATGGAAAAGCATCAAAGTTTTCATGCTTAACCTGTGCAACCATTGCAGAAATATAGGGATTCAGACACCTCTGCTCCTGGAAACCTCAGCTGTTGATGTATCTTCTTTGCTCCTTTCCATCAGCCTTTATTGCAAGGGTTCTTTGCAGGGAAACAAGCTCTTTACCAGCTCAGGAGTCTGGTTGCCCTTGGAATCAGCAGTCTGTGGCCACATAATTATTTCAGACAAAAGTAGCATGTCCTGTTGGTGGTCACTGTATACGGTGAGCTGTGCTGAGACCAGAAAGGTTTCCATCAGGGAATGTGGCTCGTGTCGTGGAGGCAAAGACAAGTGAATTATGACTTTAGCTGGCGCTCCTATCACCTCTTCCCCCCGTGCTTCAGGAATGACCCTACGTGGAACCACGTGGACTAGCTAGTACAGGCCTTACCCCTCTGGCAGCTGGGACCACGGAGATTTTAAAATAGTAAATATCCTTGATTGAAGTGGTTTGGAATTGGCTGCCACAGCAAATGGTGATTTGGGGATGGCAGCTGGAGGGCACGTAGGTTTTGTCTCCCTTGTGTAATCATCTGTCTCTGGTTTTCAGATCGCCTCTTGGTGAATAGTTCAGGTGCCATGCGCCATACAGTAGCGTTGTGTTGAGCCCGCTGCACTAGAACGGTTGTTCCCTCTCCTTTCCTAGCATCCCCTGTCTCCATGAGGGACAGGACAGCTAAAAGGAGCTGGTTTCTTTCTCTTTTTTGCGGGGGGAGGAAGGGATAGAGTTATTGACCAAAATTACCTGAAGGGAACAATAAAAGCGGCACCTTGTCTGGCATATAAATTTTGCCTGGTCTTGTTCCTTCAATCTACTGACAAGAACAAGGTTTTTATTGCTGTTAGCCCTACAGAGCTGCCCCTGTTGTAGCAGAATAAACTAAATTGTTGTTCATCCTCTTACATAACTACCATCAAAAGCCTGACTCCAGGCTCCTCCTCCTTGGAGATAACAAACGCACAAACCAGGAGAAACAATAGCTTAGTTTTCAGAGACTGGGTTGATATTGCCAGCAGCCTCATCCACGTACCTGAGCAAAGAATGCTTCTGTAGGATTGGGGCATACAGAGCAGTATCTCGCTGCCTCAGTCAGTGACCACCCGTTAGAAGAAAGTGAAATGCTCATCCCAAAATAATGCACCTTGTGCAGTGCTGAGACAGCGCTGCTTAGGATTTCTGTAGCAGCTGTGTCCCCATATGTCTCAAACCACATTCCAGCGGTAGGTCACCACTAGGTACAAGCAAGTGTTTTCCCCTTCCTGAATCAGACATTTGGCTTGTGCCTGGACTGTTGCTTCTGCCATCTCTCTAGCTTAGTCAGTGACTTTGATATAAGCAGTTTAATCCTGTGTTTTGGGGCGTTTATTCTGTACTAATCACTGTGGTATTGGCTTCAGATTTTTCTGTTGCTGGATTTGCTGGGCTTCCATCTGTTCTTGCAGTTTTCTTGCCAAAAGTCGTAGATTTGGACCCTCTCAGCTTGCACCAGTCCCTGCTTTTCTGGACTGTTTGCAATGGCCAATAGCTCTTCAGTGCTGCCCATTCAAGTGGAAAGGATGTTGGGACATGTCAGTCCAGTGTGTGTGCTGGCTCTTTGGCACAGATGTGCTTAGGAGGCATCCCTGAAACTAACATGACAGATCTATAGTGGGGAAACTCATCCAGACTCTGGTAACTTCTTTCTTGAAACAGTGAAGAAAAATGTATGAATTTAGTTTTTTGAATTTAAAAATCCTCCCTAAAGCTCAGTGGTGTTATCCAGCCCGGCAAGATAGTGAAATGGGGAAGTAAATTGGTCCGGGATCCATTAGAGATCCATGCTCATCTCCTGGAGAAAAGTCAGCTCCTTGCATTCCAAAAGCTACTGTAGGGAGTGTTCTAGTCACTGCCCCGTCAGTTTAGTGCTCAGCGCACTAGATGGTTAGACCACCAAATCATGACTGTGAATCAGCTACCTGAGTGGTGTATACTGGGAACTTTCTGAGACGCTAGAAAGGCTTCCACAATGCCCAAGGTGGAGATGATGGGGAAAGTGGATCAAGCTCTGACAGGTGAAATGCCAACAAAGGCCATTTCAACTCAAGGAATCATCAAAGCGTTCAGACAGCCTGTTCCATCTTTTGCCAGTCTGTCAGCAGTGTCATTTCAGAAACAGTTTCTTGGGTTGCTTTACTTTGTTTTATTTCCCCCCCCCCTCTTCTTGAGTGTCTGTCCACTGGGCTTGAGTAAAGCTGGTTATGCTGCTCACAGAACTAACTGAAATGGTATTCGTAAAAAGAAAAGGAGGACTTGTGGCACCTTAGAGACTAACCAGTTTATTTGAGCATGAGCTTTCGTGAGCTACAGCTCACTTCATCGGATGCATAGCATATCGTGGAAACTGCAGAAGACATTATATACACACAGAGACCATGAAACAAAACTTCCTCCCACCCCACTCCCCCCCTGGCAACAGCTTATCTAAAGTGATCATCAAGTGGAGCCATTTCCAGCACAAATCCAGGTTTTCTCACCCTTCCCCCCCCCCCCCCCCCCCACATACAAACTCACTCTCCTGCTGGCAACAGCCCATCCCCCTTTGAAACCCCTCTTTATAATGCGCATGATAATCAAGGTGGGTCACCTCCAGCACTAATCCAGGTTTTCTCACCCCCCCCCACACACCCCCCTTTTCCAAAAACCACACACACAAACTCATTCTCCTGCTGGCAACAGCTCATCTTACAATGTGCACAGCAATAATCCAAGTTTAACCAGAACGTCTTGGGGGGGGTTTTGCAGGAAAAAAATGAGTTTGTGTGTGTGGTTTTTGGAGGGGTGGGGGTGGGGGGGGGTGAGAAAACCTGGATTAGTGCTGGAGGTGACCCACCTTGATTATCATGCGCATTATAAAGAGGGGTTTCAAAGGGGGATGGGCTGTTGCCAGCAGGAGAGTGAGTTTGTATGTGTGGGGGGGGGGGGGGGGGAAAGGGTGAGAAAACCTGGATTTGTGCTGGAAATGGCTCCATTTGATGATCACTTTAGATAAGCTGTTGCCAGCGGGGGAGTGGGGTGGGAGGAAGTTTTGTTTCATGGTCTCTGTGTGTATAAAATGTCTTCTGCAGTTTCCACGATATGCTATGCATCCGATGAAGTGAGCTGTAGCTCACGAAAGCTCATGCTCAAATAAACTGGTTAGTCTCTAAGGTGCCACAAGTACTCCTTTTCTTTTTACGAATACAGACTAACACGGCTGTTACTCTGAAACCTGAAATGGTATTGAGGCTTGCACGGTGCATATGTCTTTACTGCACCAAAATAGGTGTGTTTGGTTTTGGTTTTACAATGCGCTTCAGTGATCTCACTGCAAACTTCTAGTGGAGACCAGGCATTCTTTATTATGAGGTAACTAGATGAAGTCAGCCATGGGCGGGGACATAATGTTCATCTTGTGTAGCTAGCTACCTCACAGTAAAAACTACAATGTCTGATGGCCACTAGGATTTTAGAGCGGGATAGCCGAACACGTGTTAGTTATCCCATGGTAAAAATTCATCTCTTTTTTCGCAGCGAAGACTAAGGCAGTAACTTTCTCTGCAGTATTGTTAATTGCTTTGAAAGTTACAAGCTAACTAACCTTTCTTACATGACGAACAAGTACCCGCGGCTATATTTCCCATCCCTATGTAATAGGATTTGGGTCAGATGGTAACTAGCACTGATTCAGGATATTGCCCCTACTTGGTGTCTGTGCTATTTTCTTTTAATAGTGCAACTTATTCTTGATGAGAACCTCCCTATCCTGACCACGTATTCGTATACTTGGATTTAAGTTCTATCTCCATAACTATCATGAGTGTAGGATTGTCTTGAACCTGCTCCCACAGTGGCAACTGGATGAAAGATGTATTCTTTTACCAAAGAAATTCCCCATTTCCTAGGTGGTAGGAATGTCAATCCTGAGTCATTAAACCCAAGGGGGACTTATAATAGCTATGACAGAATTGTTGCTATTTTTTGCAGTGATTAATTCAGTTTGTTGTAGCTGCTTGGAGCACAACCCTTCAGAACAGACATTAACATAGGATATAGGAAAGACCTTTCAAAAGCCTGCTTAGACATTTCTGACTACTTGCCTCTTTTTGTGGGAGGGGAGGTATCTTCACAACCAAGACTTTTTCTTAAACCTGGCATCCTTTCTTCAGTAGCTCAGTCCTCTTCGCTTAAATTCCCAGTTTGGAAAAGAGAAGGAGGGAGGGATAATTTGTGAAATGTTGAAATAGATTAACTATTTGATAAGGATAGTCTCTTACTCCCCTCTAATGTTCCTGGGAGTTGAATCTGAGATGACTGAGACCCCTGTAAAGAACACTCAGAAATCACTAGTCACAACTTGAAGCATCTTAAAGGAGTCTGCTTTTCATAAAAAGCTGAATACCCACCTCCACACCCCTTTGAGGGATGTCAGGTTGGACACCCAAAATCTGCTAGTTCCTCCTGAAAGCTTTGGCTGTAGAGGCTTTCTGTGTCTGATGTTGATGTCCTTTAATTATTCAGATTTTCTGCTGGCAACTTTAAACTAATCTCCTGAAATTTTCTCCATGATTTCCTCTGTGAACTTCTTGTGGTCTAGGGACTGTTATCTCAAACACAAACAAAGCCTTTTGCATTATGCATCTGCTACTCCCCAGGAAGGACATTGTAGTCTTGAGTGACACAAACACTGCCTGAAAAGATAAACTAATCTCCTTATGAAAAGAATGCGGGCTGGTATTTTATGAATGTTGATGGCAGATCCTAAGGGAAGTGTAAAAAGAACAGGAGTACTTGTGGCACCTTAGAGACTAACAAATTTATTAGAGCATAAACGGTTGTGAGCTACAGCTCACTTCATTGGATGCATAGAATGGAACATACAGTAAGAAGATAAGTTGGAAGTTACCATACAAACTGAGAGGCTAATTAGTTAAGATGAGCTATTATCAGCAGGAGAAAAAATCTTGGGATGTGTGTCTGACTTTAAAGTAAGCCTCCAAAAGTAAGTTGGAAAAGAAGATGAATGCACTCAGGGTGAAGCTAACGGGGGAAATATTGGAAGGCAAAAGAAATTTTATTGTAGGTGTCTTCATTTGAATTATGCACTTGGGGAGACCTAAAGAGATGTAGCCTTTGCACAAGTGAATATCTCAAACTTATTTCACCAGAAATATTTAATCAGATGTTAAACAGGCATGATTGAGTTAAAATAGATTCTAAGCTTTTTGCTTGTTACGAGCAAAACTAGAGGGATATGGGTTGGTGGCTTTACATAGAGAGCAAAAATTGAGTTAGTGTCTGGCAATGGTCAGTGCCATTTTGCATTTGGATGACAGCAAAATATCTGGACTAACTGCTTGTATGATATTATAAAGAGGAGCAGGAGGAAATGGACCCATGACATGTATTTCTTCTAATGGAATTGTAATGGCTGGGCGGCGTTTCCATCCAGCTGGTCACAAGTTCTCTGACACTAGCTTGCATTTAGTATCTTGGAATCTCTGCTCGAAGGACTATTTCTGGCTGCTTACCCTTCCTTGTGAGTACATGTGAGTCTCAACTCTGTGTTCAAGTTATGGGTGGGGTAGAACAATTTATTGGGTGGATGAGTCATGGATCTGTCTTTTGATTGCTCAGCCTCAGGCAGGTTTCAGGCAGATGCATGGAGAACATGGGGCAGGAGATACTCATGTCTTTCTCTGTAAGATCAAGGCTTCTGTGGTAGCATTTGGGGAGAGAGGAAGAAAGAATGGGACAAGGGCAGGGTAGGAGAAGCCGCCTTTTGGCCTGATGACCCCCACAATTTTGGGAGTATCTTGAATTCCTCCATCTCTGAATATTGTAAGGGGCTGTTCATAAATTACGTAACAGTATCATGTTATGTAATTTATAGACGGCCTGTAAAGTGCAAGGCAACAATCTGTGAGCTCCTGGCTTTTCTGCAATGACCCTGGCCACTTCTAAAAGCATCTGTTTAGAACACTGTTGTATTTTCAGCAGCATTAATGCTTAGCCAGGGGAGTAAGGAAGTGGAGGGGAGAAGGAGGTGGAGTTGCATCATGGCTAGAGATGAGAGAAGAATTGAGGTTTTTGGTTCTTGTTTGGTTTGAATTGAAACAGAAATTTTCAGGTTTTTCTTACTAAAATGAAAAAAAAAATCATTGGAGTCAAATGCAACATTTTGAATGTTAATTTCAAAACAACATTTTCTAAACAAAAGGTCTAATGGAAATGGTTTGAAATTTCGGAATCTTTTAAAGGGGTGTGTGTGTGTGTGTGTGTTTGTTTTTGGCCAAAACTATTCATTGAACTCGACCTGATTCACAAATAGTTTTGGTGCCCCAAATAATATATTATTTGCCAAAAAGCCCTTTGCCCTGCTCTAATGGTGGCTAGTATTGCTCTTCCATGTTAGGCGCACATTGCCGGCTGGGTTTGCTTTTACCAAATATTTGAATGCTAATATTTAAACTGTATTGTTAAATTTATTAACTTTAATTTGGGATATTGCAGATTATGTACTGGATGTACTTTATGACTTTTTAAACCAAACTCTGTACTTTTGGACAATTTTTAAGCATTCTACCCAGATGTATAGAAACCTTTTAACCTGTGTATTAACATAGTTTTAACATCATCTTCAATAGAAATCCTGCTGGGCTCTGTGCTGGCTAATCTCACGTTCCTTGCCTTTCTCTTCCTGTCTTCTGGGAACAGGCCACTTGTCTCCCTGAACTTCCTCCTTTCACCACCCTGCAGACTGGCCCTTCCCAGGAACATCAGGGCTCCCTCACAACGCCTGTCCCCTTCAGTTAAAGGCTTTCCGATTATGGAATAACAGACACAAGGTGGAAAGTGGGATTAGTGGTGGGCAAAGGACTCTTGTGTCCCAAGGCAAATATGGTAAGTGGCCCCAGGTTTACCTTGTCCTGTCTAATGAAGCTATGGCGTGATGCATGCATAGCTGATCTGCTGCTCGTGGTAAATAAAGATGGACTAACATGTAGGTGACTCATTCCTTCATCTGCTTGGATACAGTGTCCCCCACAAGCTTTCTATAGAGATGTGGGCATCAGAGCATATCGTACCCTTTATTTTTGTCTGTCGCGCCAACATCTTGCATTTTCATGAGTTGAACTCCTGGGACCCGGATCTATCGACCTTTGCACAAGCCTTGGTGTCAGATCAGTTTGTCAGAGGGAGCCCCGATCTGTAGCAGATAGAAACTCCTGGAATGCCCAGGTTCACACGTCACTGTCCAGGAACAGCTCCTGCCAGCTGACACAGCCAACCTACGTGTGTCTCTTGACCACACATTGCCCTGAAAGATGCCATCTGCATGTCTGCCCAGCCTTGGGGTTGGTATTCTGTAAGTGAGTAATATGCCTGCAGGGACAGAATCCTAAGTAAGGAGGGCGTCTGTGGGGTATGAGTACCTTGGGGGGACAGGAATCTCAGGAAATGTAGGAAAGATATCAGGAGGGCCAAATCGCACCTGGAGCTGCAGCTAGCAAGAGATGTCAAGAGTAACAAGAAGGGTTTCTTCAGGTATGTTGGCAACAAGAAGAAAGCCAAGGAAAGTGTGGGCCCCTTACTGAATGAGGGAGGCAACCTAGTGACAGAGGATGTGGAAAAAGCTAATGTACTCAATGCTTTTTTTGCCTCTGTTTTCACTAACAAGGTCAGCTCCCAGACTGCTGCGCTGGGCATCACAAAATGGGGAAGAGATGGCCAGCCCTCTGTGGAGATAGAGGTGGTTAGGGACTATTTAGAAAAACTGGACGTGCACAAGTCCATGGGGCCGGACGAGTTGCATCCGAGAGTGCTGAAGGAATTGGCGGCTGTGATTGCAGAGCCCTTGACCATTATCTTTGAAAACTCGTGGCGAACGGGGGAAGTCCCGGATGACTGGAAAAAGGCTAATGTAGTGCCCATCTTTAAAAAAGGGAAGAAGGAGGATCCTGGGAACTACAGGCCAGTCAGCCTCACCTCAGTCCCTGGAAAAATCATGGAGCAGGTCCTCAAAGAATCAATCCTGAAGCACTTACATGAGAGGAAAGTGATCAGGAACAGTCAGCATGGATTCACCAAGGGAAGGTCATGCCTGACTAATCTAATCGCCTTTTATGATGAGATTACTGGTTCTGTGGATGAAGGGAAAGCAGTGGATGTATTGTTTCTTGACTTTAGCAAAGCTTTTGACACGGTCTCCCACAGTATTCTTGTCAGCAAGTTAAGGAAGTATGGGCTGGATGAATGCACTATAAGGTGGGTAGAAAGCTGGCTAGATTGTCGGGCTCAACGGGTAGTGATCAATGGCTCCATGTCTAGTTGGCAGCCGGTGTCAAGTGGAGTGCCCCAGGGGTCGGTCCTGGGGCCGGTTTTGTTCAATATCTTCATAAATGATCTGGAGGATGGTGTGGATTGCACTCTCAGCAAATTTGCGGACGATACTAAACTGGGAGGAGTGGTAGATACGCTGGAGGGGAGGGATAGGATACAGAAGGACCTAGACAAATTGGAGGATTGGGCCAAAAGAAATCTGATGAGGTTCAATAAGGATAAGTGCAGGGTCCTGCACTTAGGATGGAAGAATCCAATGCACCGCTACAGACTAGGGACCGAATGGCTAGGCAGCAGTTCTGCGGAAAAGGACCTAGGGGTGACAGTGGACGAGAAGCTGGATATGAGTCAGCAGTGTGCCCTTGTTGCCAAGAAGGCCAATGGCATTTTGGGATGTATAAGTAGGGGCATAGCGAGCAGATCGAGGGACGTGATCGTTCCCCTCTATTCGACACTGGTGAGGCCTCATCTGGAGTACTGTGTCCAGTTTTGGGCCCCACACTACAAGAAGGATGTGGATAAATTGGAGAGAGTCCAGCGAAGGGCAACAAAAATGATTAGGGGTCTAGAGCACATGACTTATGAGGAGAGGCTGAGGGAGCTGGGATTGTTTAGTCTGCAGAAGAGAAGAATGAGGGGGGATTTGATAGCTGCTTTCAACTACCTGAAAGGGGGTTCCAAAGAGGATGGCTCTAGACTGTTCTCAATGGTAGCAGATGACAGAACGAGGAGTAATGGTCTCAAGTTGCAATGGGGGAGGTTTAGATTGGATATTAGGAAAAACTTTTTCACTAAGAGGGTGGTGAAACACTGGAATGCGTTACCTAGGGAGGTGGTAGAATCTCCTTCCTTAGAGGTTTTTAAGGTCAGGCTTGACAAAGCCCTGGCTGGGATGATTTAACTGGGACTTGGTCCTGCTTCGAGCAGGGGGTTGGACTAGATGACCTTCTGGGGTCCCTTCCAACCCTGATATTCTATGATTCTATGATTCTATGATCATAGGGGTCCATGGACCACCAATTAGGAATCCTTTCCCTCTGTTGTTGAAGGGTCACCCCAGTGGTGCAGCCAAGAGGGACTGGCAGCACAGTGCCAGGGAGCAGGCTGGCCTGTAGCTGGGGCAGGGGGGAGTGCCCTCATCATACTGTTGCATATGGTGCTAAGGGAGGGAGATGCTCCCAGACCAAGGAAGAGGGAGCCAGCCTAGGAGGACTTCCCCTTCGCACCCAGGCCCTTAGAGTTACTCAGAGGCAATGGGCCCTTTTTGGAGTTGACCTAAGTAATGTTGCAGCCTCAAACCCAGCAAGTAACCCTGCAAAGCTCTAGGCCCAGAAGTGGTGATGCTGCAGCTGTTAATGGTGACTAGTGCTGTGATTTGAAGTGAGCTCAACATGCTGAAGCCTGGATGGGTGGGGATTTGCCCTTGCAAGTTGCATCATTCAGCTGATAATGGCTTGCAGCTATTTTTAGTTCTTAAGCTTTCCTCAGGAAATTTTCCCTTCCCCCTAATGCCAGCTTGCTATCCACTGCCAGGTTAATGGCCCAGGATGGCCACATAGTTTGGACATATGGGTCTAAAGTGTCTGCCTACTCACTGTCTTCCCCCAACGCACAAAATATCGCAACTCCTTTGCAAAATTCCTGATACCTGATGAGGTTTCCCACTTGCTGTTCTAACCTGGAATGCCCTTGATATTCTAAATATCTCCATCTTAAATCTACCACACCGCTTACTAAAAAGCCACTGTTCATGTAGAGCTGCACAAAAGCAATCTTGTTCCAAAGTTTTACTAGCTGAGTAGTGGTGAGCCACTTGTAAGGGCTATTTCCAGGTTTGGGCTGAAATCCTCTGGGATTCTGTCACCAAAGAAATCCCCAGAATCCTTTCTGATTTTGTGTCTGTCTCTCTGTCTGTTGTATGGATCATGGAGTGTAATTTAAGTGTGTTAATTAGGAGAGGTGCAAGTTAGTTGTGGAAACCAAGGCTGCTTGTTGATGTTGGGGAATGTCGTTGGGGTGGAAGGGGATGTAGTTTCTGTGGGGACTGGAAGCCAAGTCTCCATTGTTTTATTCCTGGCACCGCCTTTGGACAAATCCGTGCAGAATGCTAGCTAGGTTCACCTGGGTATCTCTCACCTGGTCAGCTGCAGGGGCCTCAGTCATTAGTGTACCTCTGACTCTGTTTCAGAGTAACAGCCGTGTTAGTCTGTATTCGCAAAAAGAAAAGGAGTACTTGTGGCACCTTAGAGACTAACCAATTTATTTGAGCATGAGCTTTCGTGAGCTACAGCTCACTTCATCAGATGCATACTGTGGAAACTGCAGAAGACTTCTGGTCTTCTGCAGTTTCCACAGTATGCATCCGATGAAGTGAGCTGTAGCTCACGCTCAAATAAATTGGTTAGTCTCTAAGGTGCCACAAGTACTCCTTTTCTTTCTGTCTCTGTTATCTACCTGTGGCATACAGTAATGCGGGGATCTGGGGGCTGTAACACTTCAGTCTAATCCAGATTACTGGGCTCAATGCAGGGATAACTGGCAGGGGTTTAGTGGCTTGTGAGGTGCAGGAGGTCAGACAGATGATTTGGTCATCTCATCTGGCCTTAAACTCCTGATACTTCTCTACTTCCCAAGTGTGTGTTTAAAGGGGATTAATGTAATGCTTAATGTGTTTAAGAGCTTCAGACCTTTTGATGAGAGGCAATTCCTTTGTGCAAAGGATCGTTTTCAATACAATTGCCCGGGGACTGTACAAACAATTGTTGAAAAAAGGCATCAGGCAACTTGGGTTAAGGTCAGTCAAGTAAAATCTTAACATGTTGTGTAAAACTGGCCTTGTCCTAAAAAGTTAACCAGTAACTACCACAGAGTTACCTTCAGTTTTAATATTACTGTACCTTTTTTTTTTTTTGCTTTTAATTGGATTTGAATTCATTTTAAAGTCCTGAATTTCTCCTGGGTTAGGGCTGTCAGGTCTTGTCAGATTGAGTCCTTCATTCTAATCCTACCCATTTGGTAAATTCCAGGTTAGCTTTTATTACTAGCCCTATGGCAATAACAGGCATTGTGCAGGGAACGCTCCATGAGTTGTGCTAGGCCTGCAGTGCCTGCTGACCTCTTACGTTCCGGGGTTACTACAAGACTTAGTTTCAGAGCAGCAGCCGTGTTAGTCTGTATCCACAAAAAGGAAAGGAGTACTTGTGGCACCTTAGAGACTAACAAATTTACTTGGCTTTACCCTGATAAAACGTCTCCACACTCCCCTTCACACCAGACATGTTTGCAGACAGTGTTTAGTGTGCTGTTCAGAGGCTATAAAAGCTGGACTGCTGCCCCTGATTTACAGAAGTGGCTTGTAAAGTGAATGCAGGGCTGCCGCCTTTGTGAGTGGCGCAGCTTTAGGAAAGCCTCTGCTGTGGGATTCTTTCCCAGATGCTTTGTAGCAGGAGCTAGAGCAGAACTAAATATGCAGATTAGAAGCACCCTCTTCAGCTTGCTTTTGAAATGTAAGTCAGCCTCTGAATTTCGTTTCTTAATCTTTCGCTTCCAGCTAATTATGATGCAGCCTTAATCTTTTATTTCCTTTAATGTAAGAGCTGGATGCATGTGTAATCATCCTGGGAGCAGACTGGGTTCTCTTACTGTAGCTTTTCATTCCGTTAACCCTCACATACGAACGTGTTGTTTAAATAAAATACTTGTGACCAGCCAGGGCTCCTGACTGTCAGCTAATCTGTGCATTTGTGGTTTAGTGAGCTCATTTGGGAATGTGAATCCTTCCTAGATGAAATTCCTCGGTTAGTGCGACCTGGAATTTTCATGTGCGCATAAACTATTAAATACCTTCCTGTTCTTCTTGCCCAAAGAAAGGAGGGTCTGAAATGAGCGAGAATATTAACTTACTGCAGCAACTGTCTGTTCCTTGGTGGGGTGGAGTGTGACAGGGAGTGTGTTGTGTGTATGTGGGGGGAGAGAGTGGGTTTTTGGGGGCCTGAGAGCATGTCAGCATGCTGTCTTATAAGTTCCGCCCCCCACGCACAGCATTCCACACTAATGGTTGCTTTGTCTCAGAGCAGATAAGCAGCCCGCTGTCAGAAACGAGGAGCTTTCAAAGGGCATTTCCGCATTCCTACAGTCAATGACAAGAGTGGCCACTTGACTTAAGGGGATTATGGGACATTTCCGGAGGCTGGTCAGAGCACAGTAAAGCAACACTGCGTTCACACTGGCGCTGCGGCGCTCCAGCGGGGGCGCAGCAAACATTATCCCACTCGCCGAGGTGGAGACCAGCAGCGCTGTAGCCACAGAGTCAGAGCGCTCTACGTGCCTTGCCAGTGTGGATGGGGAGTGAGCTAGCGCGCCCGGGGCTCCTTTATTGCGCTGTCACTCGCAAGTGTAGCCAAGCCCTCAGAGTCTTATAGAATTGCAGGGCCTGATGGCCTGTCTGTCCTGAGGACCAGTTGAGACCACTAGCGTAGACACACTGCCCCGATGTTATACGAGGCTTGTACAAAGGTAAGCGGAAGTGGCATTGGTGCAAAAAGGCACTCCGTAGCTATGCCCCAGGAAGAATCCCCAGTATGGAGAGCCAGCCACTTTGCCCATCCTGCTGTGCGTTGTTGTCACAAAATTGCCTGAGATTAAGGAGGAGGAGGGAGGAAGGAAATTAGCAATGTTTATTTATGGGGAGGGAAGGAAATTAGCAATGTTCTCTTCAGTTTGGGTGTCAGTGCCCACTCTGGAGAATGTCTGGGGAATATCTTCGCCCTTTGCCTTTGCATGCTGCTCCTCTTGTCCTGTCCTGGAATTCAGTTTGATGACTTGACAAAGTTTTGCTATTCGGGCACAAAGCAACTGCACGTTCAGGCCCTGCGTGTACAGCTAGGCACTGGAAACACAGTTAGAGCTCACACAATGCACTATTCGTTCACACGCTGGCCCAGGCTGTTTACAAAGAGTTTGTCTTGAAAGTTACATTTTTGCAGATCTAAATTAGACTGCCACAGGCCTTTGAGGGGAGATGTGGGAGGGCTCTGAGCACTTTCACCCTCTCATTATCTGAAGAAGATTGGAGTTTTAGCAATTCCCATTTTAATCTGTCTTGGCCCAATAACCTGTTAAGGGAGAGACAAATGAAATGGAGATCTCCAGCTCAGTGTGATCTTTACTCATTTTTATCATTGATGACAGGCACGTAAAAATCACTCGGGATGAAAGCTGACCTAATCAAAGGTGCTTTGTCCCCAATTCAGATTAAGCAGGTCAGTGTGAGTAAAATCCTCCTGCATTAGTGCTAGAGAGCACAGTGTACAACTAACTAGTTCCTTTCTCTGCTTAAAAAGCTTCCTACTCCTAGGACTTGTCTACACTAGAAAGTAGCATCACTTGATCTAAACCAGTCTAGTTAAAGCGGTACAACCCCCGAGTGTATATGCAGTTATTCTGGTAGAGAGATTTCCCTTCCTGTCTGAAAATGGGAATAATGGTTGAGGACACCCTTATTCTGGTATAGCTGCACCCACACTATGGGGTTGTCCTGGTATAACTGTTCAGGATTAAAAAAGAATCACGCCCCTAACAGAAATGGTCACACAGGACAAAACCTGGGGACACTAGGCCATGAAATCTTCTTTTTAAAGAGACTGGACAGTTATTGCTCTTTCTTTGAGGTGATTTGTGTTTAAAGCCAGCCCTGCAACATTCTGGCTGAGCAACCAACTCGTTCGTGTTAGGGCATGTCTACACTTGCCATTTAAAGCGGGAAAAGTCCCTTTTTTGCGCATAAACCGTGGGAGCATCTACACTTGCCAATGACTTTTTGCGGTGAAACTCAGAAAACCACCTCCACGAGAGGCGTACAGCTCTTAACAGTGATGCTTTTGCAGTGATGTGCAAGTGAAGACACGTTCTTCCTCTTTTACAGAGCTTTTAGCCTCTGCAGGATATCCCACCGTGCCTAGGTGACCACTCTGGCCAGCAGCTCTGCTGCTCTGACGCCAGGTAGACAGACGTCCACCCCTCCCCTGGAAGGCCCCGGAACTTTAAATTCGCCTTTTTGTTTTCTTGGCAAGTGCTCACTTATCTGGCCAGGTGACGATGCCTGCTCCATGGGATCCCCTGCTTGGAGCAATGCTGAACTCCTGGAGCTGATCAGTGTTTGGGAAGAGGAGGCTGTGCAGGGACCCAGGATGCCCTGCAATCACACGCCCCCTTCCCCCAAGGCCTGTCGTCAAAATGGAGAGAGCTGCACTGTGGAATAGCTGCCCTCAGTGCGCTGCTCTCATCAGGGATAGAAGTGCTGCAAATGTAAACGCTCACTTCCACAGGCGTCAGAAAGTGAGTACACAAACCAGTGCTTTCTATCACCGGTGAAACTGACAGCGCAAAAAGTCTGCAAGTGTAGACATAGCCTTAGACAGGTGAGTGAAATATCACTACTGTTTCTTCCCACGTCATGGTGAAAGTCAGGGAAATCTTCATTTGCACCTATGTTGGTAAACTTTTGTGAACATTTTGCTGGGCTGGCTTAAATTATTCCTGTGAGTTGAAGGAATCTCAGTTTTCCTTTTAACTGGGCCATGAACCTACATAAGGACAAATCCACATGCCTCTGTCCACATCATACACTGTACTCCCCCTCCCTGTTTACTTCCGGGAGAAGGATACAGTCTGAGCACAGCCTGGGAGCCAGGAACCTCAAGTTCTAATCCTGGCTCTGACAGAGATTTCCAGTATAGCTTTAGGTAAGCTACACTCAGTTCCTGTAAAATGAGTCTAAGGCCTGGTCTAGACACACGTTCTGTAGCTATACCAGTGTGACCCCATGGTGTGGGCATACCAGTGTAACTGTGAAAGTGCCTTGTATTGTTTACTATCCACTGTGCCATGCTGCTTAAAGGGGGGGCGGCACGTGTGTTGCTTCACCAAAGCAGGGAAAAATAATAGTTAAAAAGGAAAAATGGCTTGCAAGTCTACACTGCTGAACAAGGTGCAAAAATATGGAAGCACCTCTTCAAATGGGACTGTCCTTGGGAAACCTCATGCTATCTTACAATCAAAATGTGCAGGGAATAGTCTGCCTTCACTCTTCCTGACCTGCAGAACACATCTTTGCGAGAGGAGGGAGAAAAAGAGCACATACACAGGGCAGGTGTTACATGGTGAGGTAGAAACGCTGATAGAAGGCCCAGGAATGATGAATTGTCTCCAAGAGGGACTTTGATATTTTGAAAAATGGTCTTATTACCTTGCAGGGAAAAAATCAAATTAAGCTGTGAAGCTGGCATGCCTGGCTTTATAGGAAAAAACCAAAACCCTGCCTCCTGCAGGATCCGCAGGGAAAGCTTGTGGCTGTTCTGCTTACAAAAATCGTGTAGGTTAATCCCTTGGGGGCAGCCTTATCTCGGCAGGTATGCAGCAAGTCAGTGTTTGACTTCAGGCTACAGTGCTCAGAATGGTCAGGGCTGGTGCTGCTTTGGAAGGCTTTGTCCTCCCCACCGCTACAGTGAATTGTAATTAATAAGGGATTAGACAGTGAGCTATCACTGAAGTCCTGCCCCAAGCCTTCCCTGGACACAGGGAATTCAGTGTGTTTTGCAGATGATAAAAGAACGAGTCAGACTCTTAGGATCAAGGAATCCTGTAAATCGGAGATGGAAAAGAACTGTTAGGTTATAGTACATTTCCCAGCCAAGGGATGTTTGTTCCCTCCAGTATATATTTTCTATTGCTTTGTTCAACCTAGTTTTAAGCTACCTGGTTCTTGTTTCACAGGAGGCATTTTGTGCCTGAGCAGTGAGCCCTCTGTGGCTAAGTTATAATTGCCATATTGTGAGACTCAAGGACGTGAAGGCATAATTCTTTTTTTAAAAAAACCTGTCCCTTTTTAAAGTTCAGGCTGAAAATAGAATCATTACTTTATCGAGGGATTTCAGTGCTCTTTGCTGAGTGCAATTTGGCAGCACTGCCTACTCTCCATACCAGGGCTAACTCAAACAGTGATTGTGTGGCAAAGGATGCTTTGTTATGGACCCTGGGTAAAATGATGCCAGATGTGCTCTGAGTGGGCTGCCCTGTGCCAGGAGTGTAGCTGGCACTTACACACACAGGCCTCTGCTTCCTCTTCTCCGAACACTTTTGCACATTGATCTTAAGTGCTGGCAAATATGCCATGCAACAGGCCCAAAAATACAGTGTCTGCTCCAAAGAGCTTACAGCTGAAGAACACACCATAGGTGTGTGTTACTTGGAGGGGATAGAGTTGTTTTTGTCATTTGTGAGTCGGTGTTGTGAAAGAATCCCAGAGGGATTTGAATGTAGAGAGTAGTGGCTTGGTGAAATGGGTTTGTAAGGCCTTTTCCATGCACAGAGAAGCACAGAATGACAGAAACAGCCAGAGTGGGAGAAGGAAATTAGATTGCGAGCGCAGGTTACATCCTCATCTGGACAAGGCCCCAGAGATATGAAGGCATGAGGATAGCACAGTAACATGTTTGAAAAGTCTTAGTCTAGACAAGGCTCCAGCCTTTAAAATGGGCTAGATAGATTGAGCTAAAGCATAGGTTCCTCACTAGCATTGCAGCTGTTATCCACAAATGGCCTGAAAACAGCCCTGCATAAGTAACACACCTTTCACGCTCTGCGGGTTTTCTACATCCTGCAGACTGTGAATATGGTGCAAGAAACACATACCTCAAACGAGGCTGGGTGTCCTCTGAAAACACTGCTCTAGGAGCTTATTCGACCCCTAAATGTGGCTATCTGGAGATTCTCAGCTAATTCTGGGAATATCAACTGGTTTTTCTGTGAATTAACTCCTTGAATGCCTCTAGCCCCCACCCTTCAGCAGCTTGTACAGCTGATTGGTGGACATTCCTCAAGTGGAAATGCTTATTCATGTTGGGTCTTGAGTTATTACATCATGGCACTACAGGCTTATTTTGTGGTAACTGAAATAATTACTGTTCAGTCAGGATGAGGCTGTGATGTGGTGACATTTATGTGATCAGTTAATCACACACTTATTTTGAAAGACAGCCCATTCGTGTGTTCCAAGTGAGCTTTTAGTGGGAGGTTAGAAACACAATCTCATAGTGTAAGGCAATTAATTACCTTAATCATTACTTTGTTTTTTTCAAGGTGGGGGGGGAAGAGAATAATTTGCTCATCATGTTAAAATGGATTCAGCTTGTTAAATCCTTTCTGCCACTATGCAACAGATAATGGGCATTTTGTGTGACAAGTTCTCGTGAATGCAAAAAGATGCAAAACAGACGGGTTCTCTGAATGATGCATGTGACATGACACGCATACACAGATGCCACAGTATGAGCGGAACTTACTGTTTCTACTGACTTCCGACCCATTGGGTAGGTAACAAGGCACCAGGTCAAACCTCTGTCCTCGAAATTTACTAAGGGCGTGTCTACAGTTAAACCGCGGTAGCAGCACGGCTGTGGCTGCCCTTTTGTAATGCTGCACCGGAGACACACTCTCTGCTGACGGGAGGGGTTCCCCCTTCCGCGTAGTCAGTCTCCCTCCCTGAGAGGCAGTAGCTAGGTCGACAGAAGAATTCTTCCATTGATTTACACCGGGAGGTGAGGTCAGCGTAACTACATGTGGGTTTTTCACACCCCTGAGAGATGTAGTGATGCCGATGTAAGTTCTCCGTGTACACCAGCCCTTAGGTCTGAGACTGTGAGCTCTTCAGCACAGGGACCTTGTCTTTTAATATGGTGGCACAGCATGGGGCCTGACCTTGAGTGGTGTCTCTAGACAGAGTGATGTGAGAGATACTTCTGAGTATCAAGGGTACACTACTAGAGCAAGGGTTTTCGGACTTCCCGGGTTAGTGCAGTTACAAGGGTAGGCACAAACCGTATGTAAATCCTTATGTAAATGTGGAGCTGGGGATGGGTGCTCATTGTCATTATTCAAATCCAGATAAGGGTGTGCAAAATTTAGCCACAGACTGGGACACTGGAGCAGCTGGTGGCCCAGTGCAGTTTGGCATTTCAAGGCAAACAGCAGTCGCGCTTATGGGCTGTACAGTTTGGAGCCGCCTCTCCCCGGGGACTCCAGGAGGGGTTGCCTCGCCTCTGTAGCGAATGCAAGGGTTGCTGTCTAGGCAGAGAGCAAAGTCACCCCCCATGAACGTTGCACAGTATTTCCCTTCAGAATAGTGGTATTAGGTGCCCAGCTCTGCACTGCAGACCTGTGGATCCGTTCATGACTTGTTCTCTAGCAGCAGCAGCCATCTGTGCAGCTCTAACAGACTTGTCTAAGGTGCTCTTCTTTCCACCCAACTTTAATAATCAACGTGCTTTGATTGCTATTTGTGCCCATTACTGCTCAGGGCCCTGTGTGAAATGGCTCAGTCCAGTTCCTTGTGGGCCACCATCGCAGTGGCGTAGCTGTCCTCCTTGCTAGCAAGCTGGGTAGACTCAAGAATTGAACGGAGATAAAGAATGAATTACCCAGTCACCTTTGGAAAACAGGAAGTGGAAGGTGTGCTCCAGGTCAGCAAGGTGTGGTGTGGGGAGAGCGTTCAGTGCCACTGTACAGGTTACACCTGTGGTGAAGAAAAAAGAGAGTTTGTCTCTTGAATTGTCACCGTGGCACTTTTCTCATATGTTACTTTCACTCAGGGCTTCTCTACACTTGAAATGCTACAGCATAGACACTGCCTAGCTGATGGGAGGGGTTCTGTCGGCACAGGTAATACAACCCCTGGAGAGGTTAACCCAGCCGTTAACTCATCTTAACTACCATGCTTGGGGAGTGAAGTTTTCACACCCCTGAGTGAGGTAGCTGGGTGCCCTAACTTTTTAGTGTAGACCAGGCCTCAGTAGAGGGCAATAAAACTGCCTCTTGCTCATCTCTGCCTCTTGCTTAGCCCTTCCTTGTCTCTGGATTGATAATTCTGTGTTTAAAGGCAAGGCTGGAAAGTGTTCCAGGAATAAAACCTCGCTTTATCACCCAGCGTGGACCTGTATCCTCTGTCTACACTACTGATGTAGTCACTTGCCATTTCCTTGGCTCTCTGTTTACTGCTGGCCACTTGACTGAAGTAAGGCATTTGATCCGTCTTCTGGCATAGGCACTGAATCTAATTTTAAGAGTTGGAATTCTTGGAGTCCTCAGTATTGAGCAGGAACCAGCTGTTTTGTATTGGAAGTGATATCTGAGACTCCATCTAAACTGGTCCAATCCTGACCATGCCTCATGTTCCTTGCCTCTTGTGCATATAGGAATCTTTGTTCATAATCTGGGAGGAGGGTAGATACTAAGCACTACCCAGCAGGATAACTTACAGGAATCCAGAGCGATGCTGCTAGATTCTCTGTTTATTTCAGTGGCGTTACACCAGCAGGGAATTGACCAATGGTATTCTGCTTTTGCTTTCTTACCCTGTAGAGCCCATGTTTGCTGCGCCCTTCTGGCAAATGGAAGCAGTTCATAACTTCACTGTTTTACTTGAAGGTCTTCTAAATCAAGACTAGTTTTAAAGGCTGGTCGGGTTTTGTCCCATTACTTCATGAATCCCTTTCTCTAATTATATTACTGACATTGCGAAAAGACCCAGAAAGATTGTGTGCACGGGGATGTAGCCAGGAAGCTGCATTTTAAAAACTAGTGCACTGTCTGCTCTTTTTATTGACTGTTCAGATTTACAGAATTCCCAGACTCTGGGCTCTTTCATGTGAATGTCTATAAAATCCACGGTGTACCCAGAATTCATAATGGGACACAAGCAATAAGCCGTGTGGCCTATCCTGATGATTGTACCCCCCAAATTTGAGACCCACTTCTCGTGCTCAGAAGGATCCAAAGCACGTTTAAAAAGCAGCGACGTGGATACGTGCAATGCTGGGAATGCTCAGGCTCGTGACAGGTGTTCTGTGCAGTGCAGTAACTTGCCTACCAGAATCTGGCTAGGCCCCTGGGCTTACTCCTGACTGGCAGTGAAGTGTGCCGTAAGGACTTCTGCAAGTGGTGGGGCAAAGTAACCTCTGTTATGTGTCATCGGGGAGAAGGGATCTGCAGTGCACCCTCCTCCCCCAAACCAGCCCCACGCTGAGTTCTGGCATTGATGTGGAGCCCAAGTCTTGGTGCTGCACTTAAATGCACAGGGCTGCGTGGCCCATAAGAGGGCAGCACAAAATGAGCGATGTGTGCTGTGCCGTTGGCCTTCCTGGGGGCTGTGGCTCACCCGCAGCCTTGCTCTTGTCTCTGCAGCAATGGCAGCCATCAGAAAGAAGCTGGTGATTGTGGGAGATGGCGCCTGCGGGAAGACCTGCCTGCTGATCGTGTTCAGCAAGGACCAGTTCCCTGAGGTCTACGTGCCGACAGTCTTTGAGAACTACATTGCTGACATCGAAGTAGATGGAAAGCAGGTAACTTTCCTGGGGGTCTTGGGCCATCTGCGTTTGCCTAGCGCCTGTATTCCCAAGCCGTGGACAGTCTCTGCACGAGGGACTGTTCGGCTACAACTGCCGTGCGCTCGGCAGATCTGCTCGCTTCCCCTCTGATGGAACGTTTGCCGTGTGCTCTTCCCCTCCATCCGCCCGCTTCCTGCCATGCCGTCTGTCCAGTGACACAACTCATCCCCCCGTCCCAATGCTCTGGCCACGGCAGCCTGGCTCCTCAAGCCCTGTGCCAGGCATTGCTGTTGAGACTATTCGAGGTCTCTGCTATTTACCGTCTTTCTCCAGTACCTCCGAGAGGAGGAAAGGCCTTTCAGCGGGGGAGGAAGAGAGAAGCAAAGGCTGACAGGCTGCTTCCAGCAATGCTCTCCTCAACCCAGCATGCAGTGGCAAGCTCAGCAGGGTGGGCCCAGGGACGTGGATTAGGGAAGGGGCATTGCCTGGTCACCTTTAAATCTACCAGAATTAGCAAAGCAATTTAACTGTCTTAACTGAGAAAAATGGATTGCTTCCCCCAGAGAGAATTGCCACCGTTACAGCCTGTGACAGTTGGGGACTGGGGGGGTTGGTCGTCTGGTATGCTGCTGCCTTCTTTAAATCTCTCCTTCTCTAGGTGGAACTGGCCCTTTGGGACACAGCGGGGCAGGAAGACTATGACCGGCTGCGGCCCCTCAGCTACCCAGACACAGACGTTATCCTCATGTGCTTTTCCATCGACAGCCCAGACAGTTTAGGTAGGATCACTGGGGCCAGGGGAACAAACGTGGGGTTTAGGAACTAGAGTGAACTTCACCGCTATGCACAAAGCCGCTTGGTAAGTGGGTGGGCCTTGTGCTGCTGACCCGCTGCACAGGGGTGAAGTTCACTCTAAACAGGACTATTAACGTGTTCTTCCAAAACCATTAAGCCCAGGCTTGGATTGAGAGCGCTCTGCTTGCAGTCTGCGGAGATGAGTCTGGCCGAAAGCCTAGAATAGCCTGGAGAGGAACAGAAAAGTTCTTATTAGCAAACAAACTCGGCACTCAGTAGACTTAGAATGTCACGGCATCGCTCCTGCTCGGCTTCTGCAAGTCAACTCCTTCCTCTTGCAACCTCCTCAGCTGCAAAATAAATGGAGCCCTGTCCAACCCGCCCCATGCCCTCGCCGCTCATTCCTTCTGCAGCACCTGGGTGTAAACCCGAGTGGATAGAGAGGAGTCTGACACCTGACAATGTAGGTGTTGGCAGATCCAGGTATTGTCTGGCAATGTCAGGGCGAATTCCAGCGGATGCTCTGTCCTGGCTTTCAGGGATAGGGCCTGGGGGCCAAAATGCTTCAGCTGTTCTTGACAATGGCTGGGGCTCCTGAAGAGAGCCATGTGTCTGAGCTAGCACTAGTCACTTGCCAGGTCTTGATTTCAGCCTGGTCTCCCCTGTAGCCAAAGGGTGTATCATGCGCTCTCTGTCCTGCTCTGGGCATCAGCAAAAACCTACCCTGCTCTTATATATAGTGTATTTGCTTATGCTGCCAGAAAGAGATCCCAGAAGATGAGGCCTGCAGTCTATCCAGAACTCCCACCAGCCCCTTCTGCAACCTGCCTTAGGTGACTAGAGTGAAACCTGCAGGAGCAGAAGTGCAGATACCTTGTGGTACTTCCGCTCCATTCTCAGGCCCTCCATGCCCAACAAATTCCTGGCTTTCAGCAGGTTTATAGTGTCTTTTCACAGCCCACAAGAAGGCCGTAAGAAAGTGGAGCCAGGAGCACAGTTTTGCCAGCAAACCAGAACTCCATTGCTAAATCTAGTATCCAGTCTGGTTGTCCTGACATTGTGAAGATCTAGTCCAAACCCAGGAGAGCTGGTGCTCATGCTGAAGAGGATCTCTCCCTCCGTAGCAATGATCTCCTGTGCTGAAGAGGACATGATTCTGCTCCTCTCCTACCTGCCGCACTGGCAGTGTGTAATTCACGTGCTGGCAGTGCCTTCGTTAAAGCGGGTATGTTGAGGGGAGGTCTGACTCCCATTCCTGGCTGCCTGTGGTTCTCCCTGACCCTGGATATTTTGTGGCAGATGATCTACTTTCCTTTGACACTTCTTCATAGTAAAGAAAAAGAAATTTCTCCTGGGAAACCTGTTGTGTAACTTGTTCATGTCAACTTCAATCACTGCTAAGGCCTTGTCTACGCTCAAGAATGGCCCCAATGCAGTAACTGGTGTCACTGCATCATTGCTGAATCGGGGCTGTTTGTGAACATAGATAAGGCCCAAATCTTCATGCTTCCGTTTCAGTAGGGTGATGTGCTCGGCAGGCTGCAGGTGTAGGCAGAGGCTTTGAGGGAAGATAGGTATGAGGATGTTTCCCAGAGTGCTCTCTGCTTGGTACAGTGTCTCATCAGCTGCTTGGGAGGGAGGAGGGGGGCTGGCAGTGGGACTCTCTGGACCAAGGAGGAATTGGCTGCCTTGGTGCCATTGGCAAGAGAAGTCGCCTCCTCCATGCTCATGAGTGAACAATTGTCTGTCACAGCTGTGATTACAGCTCTTGCTAAACCACCCCATTTGGCTTGCAGGCCCGTGCATGATCGTACCACATCCTGCTCAAGTGCCCTTCAGTACTGTCCATCAGGGAGAGAGGGACTACAGTGCTCCTTTTCACAAGGAAATGGTGGCTAATTGCAAATGATGCTGTCCCTCTACCAGCTGGAATCAACACACTTGGCAGTCAGACCTCATGAGTGTTTGTTCCCTTCCCCCAGCTCCTTGGCATGTTCTCGCTCTCTGAAGGCCCTTCTGTTTGCCATGTCTGTAGGGGTGTCATTAGCAATGCTGCTGGGGTTTGGGTGGAGATTTTCCTTCACGCTTTTTTCAGTGGTGTGAAGAGCAGTGTCCGCTTGAAGCTGTGATGGGGGTATAGGACCCAGCCTCTCCGCTAATGAGACAGCCGTCAGGGTGTGCAAATAAGGCTCTCACCGTATCTCTGTCCTGTGCAGCTCAGCAGTACAATTTCTCCAGGAAAGAACCTAAAACATGTGCCTTTTTTAACGTCGTAGGAAGGCAGCAGTGGTAGCCTGGCCTGCAAGGGGGTTGCTGTGATTTTAAAAAGCCCTGTCAGCTCAGTGCAAAGTCCTTAACTGGTGCTTGGCTTTTCCAGAGAACATTCCTGAGAAGTGGACTCCGGAAGTGAAACACTTCTGCCCTAATGTTCCTATCATCCTGGTCGGAAACAAGAAGGACCTACGGAATGATGAGCACACCCGGAGGGAGCTAGCGAAGATGAAGCAGGTAAGGGGGCTACATCGCCTCTAGCGGCAATGCCAGCCTCCCTTAAAGGAAAGTTCCACCACATCTGTGCAGACACGTGTGCTCTTCTTGCTGTGCTGCGTAGCCCCATGGCAAGCGCAGTGCATCTGGGGCCAGGCATGTTCTGTGGGGATAAGTCAGGCCTGCAGCTACTTGTAACTTCCTCTTTCAGAGTGCCCTGGAGCCTCTCGTGCATTGAGGGGTAGAGGGTGGTCGCCCATTGAGAGCAGCTGCCTCTGCACGAGGCAATGGAGATCCCTGCTACACAGTAACAGGGCAGTCCCTCAGCTCAGCCCAGACTGACCTGCTGATGCCTTTCCCAGCTGTGCAGTTACTCCTGCGGAGGTTTACTGGCTGCTGTTGCTGCCTTGTTAATGTTCCAGGAGAATCCCAGTCCCTGAGAGGTGCAGGATATTCAAGCATTTCCAGAGACGATCCTAGCTGCTCTTCCAAAGAGGGAGGCACTCAGACAGGAGTAGTCCTGGTTGTATCAGTACCTAGAGATGCGGCGCTTCCCTGACTGCATGTCTGGCCTGCTTAACTCCGCATTCTAAAGGTTTATTTTGTAATGACTCTTAGGAGCCAGTGAAGCCGGAGGAAGGGAGGGACATGGCTAACAGAATCAACGCCTTTGGATACCTCGAGTGCTCTGCCAAGACGAAGGATGGCGTGCGGGAAGTCTTTGAGATGGCCACTCGGGCCGGCTTACAAGTCAGGAAAAACAAGAAGCGTAAAGGCTGCCCACTCCTGTAAAGCGGCAATGCCTGTGAAGAAGGTGACTGCCATCTGTACTGTATCTGTCTTTTCCTGCACCCCCCTCCCATGTGTGTGAACGGGGTACAGGATAGGAAAAGCGCTGTTAGGTCTGATGTCTAGAGAATACAATGTGGCCTGCACCCCACTGCCCAAAACCCACTACCTGAAGCACGTACGGGGAGGCGTCTAGTGCTGCTTCTCTGTGCCATGCGTGGACTGTCCTCCTAAGCCGGTCCTGGGCTCTGAAGAGCCAAACGTCTTTGGACCATCTTTGGCAGACACTTCTGTTTTGTATACACCATACAGTGCATTTGAGTAGCTCTCGGTGTTGTACTTCAGTCCCATTTTATACTAATCCCTCATCCCCTGTTACTGTCTGATGCTCTGTACAGATTCTCTGCAATATTTAATCTCTGCCTTCATACTGTTCCACTAGACTCTGCACAATAAGGAAGCTCTGACAGAGTCTGTTCTAAACCTTGCCTGTGGGTGTGTGTTCCTGTCCTGGAATCCTGGTTGTGTTTTTCTCTCCAAGCCAAGATTTTCAGCTGCTCCAGCTCCAGGGGGGTTTGGATTCTCCCTCTGGTTAAGGTGTACAGCACACCCACCAGCATTTTGTACACAGACTCACCAAGGCAGTCTCTGTTCTGTCTGCACTCAGAGCCTTGCCCGATTCCACCAGTGCTTTGCAAGGAGCTGTGCTCTGCTGCTCTCAGAAATGCCCTCTGCTGTGCTTTCCCCTTGGACCTGCCCTGTGGTGGTGTCGTCTTACCCTCTTTCAATAAAGTACGGCCTTGTAAAATAACCATTGGCTGGGTCGTCTTCTTACACACTGATGTTTGCCTTGACATTTGACTCCACCTGTACATTAAAATGCATAGTTGGGAGAATAAATGCAAATTGGCATTTTAATAACCGTAACTTAGCGCTTGTGCACCATTATTCTGCCCCATTAACACAGACCTCTCGGGTCTCCTGCTCCCCTCTCCTCTAGCTTCCTGGGGATGGTCTTCATTTATCCCCGTGCCATGCAGCTGGCTTGAGGGGCTAGAGCAGGGAGTTGCCAGTCAGGACTTCTTGGTTCTTGTGGACGAAATTCAATGGTTTTGTCCATAACTTGCCTAACCTTAGGCACAGTGCCTCCTACCTCGGCCACCCTGTTTGCAAAATAAGAGTCAGAACTACTTGCTTCACAGGCTGGCGTTCATTAACGCACCCTGAGCGCCCTGCAAACGGCCTGGAGAGGGGCAAAGGCTGCCTATTGCATCTTTCGGTTTCTTTCAAGCCCTAGTTCTAATCACCCTGTTTGACTGAGGTTCCCCACCTCTGCCTTGTCGGGCCGAGGGGAGGATGCCCAGCTACAACTAAGACGGGAGGGATGGGAGGATTCTACATCCCCTGCCAGCACAGGGGTTGAGCACTTTGGGCACGTTACGGAAACCGAACAGCTGAGCTGCTCTGGGGAGGCGAGTTCCACGATGACGAAATGCAAAAGGAAATGTCATGAGTGGTTTGGTCAGAGTCCTTATGTAAACGCTGTTCCAGGCTGGGCCATAGGAAATGGGGTGGCTCAGCTTTCTTCCCTAAGAAGCACAGTGTGTGTCTGTTCTGCACAGCTAACAGTGGTTATCGTCCGCAACACCTCATGCTGATTCTCTGCTGGGAACTCCCCAGTACGCCAGGGGTTTCTGCAGTGGGGTTTCACCCAATGCTCACATGAGATAGGGAAACTGAAATCTCTTCCCTTTTCCGCATTGGAACAAATAAAACACTTTGAAACTTTCTACAAAACCAAACTGAAAAACCAAACCCAACTTTTGGACTGATAAAAACCCTTTGATAAAGTCAAAACATTTTGTTATAATTTTGACTGTTTCAAAAAGTGATTTTTAAAAAAAGAGCAGTTCCGCTTTGATGTCAGTTGGGACAGTTGGGCACCATCACAACACTTCATTCTGACATTTTCTCAATAAAATTTCACCAGCAGCTGCATTCCCACAGGCAGTCTTGTTTTTGTGAAATGGCATTTTCTGATTGAAAACCGGGCTCTTGGAACGTTCTGTACACACTCTAGAAATGCTCCCTAGTTCCCCGACACTGAGCAGGGGGAGCAAATGCACATGTACGTTCAGGCCGGGCAGACAGACCTGGAGCATCCTGATGCTGTTGCCTGCTTTAATCATGAGCCTGAATGTTTGGAAGATGTCAGGTTTAGAGTAGGGGATCTTTGACAGGATTTGCGGGCACCAGGACTTTGTCCTCTCTCCTCCCTCTGAGCAGAGAGAAGAAGGATGTTTGAAATGAAGAAATACCACATTGCATCATGCCCAGAACACACCTTGGGGAACAGTACAGCCCTTTCTGTTGCCCTGTCCTGTTTGTGGGCAGCAGGAGTGGAGATAGAAAGCAGTACAAATGCCTAGCATAAGGCAAACCTGATACCTTTGTGTGTCTGCTGCATGGGTGAATGAATGCCCTGTCAGTGCTGGGTTAGTCTCAGATAACCTCCCCTGCCCATCTGGGAGCCAATTATTTGTGAACTGTCTGAGATGAGCCTGACTGCCCACCCCCCTCTGGTTTGGGTGCCGGTTCCCATAGAGCAGCATATTCCTAGCCTTCGGCGGGCCATGCACAGCTCCTCTAGGGCTTTGGGAGAAGGGGAGTTTAGGGCTGTGAGCAAAGGAAAGAGACCATGTGCTCCATAACTACATAAACATCCCATGAGCCAAAGCCTCTTACCAGCAAGGGTCTCCCCCCACAGCGGAACTGGCGCTGTGAGAGCGGTGACCAGCCTGTGCCCATCGCAGCACACGGCAGTGGGGCTTGCTGCCTGTGGGAGGACCCAAGGTAGGCTGGCGTGGCCGTGCTGGAGTCCCCGCTGTTAAACCCGACTGCAGCGTAGACAGGCCCTTCCCCAGGTGCCTTCTCCTTTCACAAGTCACTGGCCCCAGGGAGCTAGCCATGAGAGTGACACTGAATTGGAGAGCTGCTGAGCCTTGCTTGATGCGTGGCAGACAGTGCTGTGTGCTGTACTCAACATGCTTGTCAAGTGAGACTTCTCCAGTGGCAGACGGGGAGCTGCTGTGAGCAGCCCGTCATTGCACACAAGCCACTGGAAAACCAGTGCCCCTTCCCCTTACTGCTGCCACTTCAATTCCTTCTTCCTAACACCTCTCCTCTGCGGGAGACAAAGGCTTTGGCGTTCCAGCTGAGCCCCAGAGGAGCGACGTGGCCGGCCGGGGAATCCCTCACCAGACTCTGAACTCCCTCCAGCCAATGGATGGTATCCACGTTCGGCTGAGCGCCAGGGCCTGGGCTAGAGAAAAGCCAGGAGATGCACCAGAGCCCAGTCCTGCGGAAGGAAAACACTCCCCCTTCCCACTTTGTCTCTCCCTGGCAGGCAACCAACCAGCAAGGGAAGGGGCTGGGGCTCAGCTGGGGGTGCCTCATTCAGCACCCCATGCATCTGCTGCTCCCATAATTCACTAGCTGAGTTACGGGGCTGTGAATGGTGCAAAGAGCGGCCTGCTCAGCCCCAGCCAGAGCGCAAACGGCAGCTGAGCGGGAGGGAGGCTAAGAGAGATTCTCTCTCAAGCTGAGACGAGGCCGGGAAGGGAAAGGCCTGGCATGGCTCCTGCTTAGTTTTCTTTCCACAGAAATGAACACACCCGGTTACATGATTCCTGCCTACTTTACCTCTGCCCCTGCCATGAGCCCAGGTTTATCTCCTAAGCCTCTTTAGAGACTCGTGTGCGGCTCCAGGAAGGGGGAACATATTTGTCCTGTCCCCAGCTTCATACTATCCCCCCCCGTAAACAGTGCCCAGCGCTGCCCCCTGCCTCGGCTTCTGCCAGCAGCATTGTGCTCCGCCCGTGAATCCAGCTCCCCCGTCCCCTGGGAGCAGTGCCCAGCTGCTCGGGGACAGCCGAGGCACTGCTTGAGAGCTGTACAGACAAGCACCACAGTGTTTTCCTCTCACCCTTTATTTTGGAAGCACCATTGCACGGGGCCTGATGGCCAGGAGCTACAGCCCAGCTGGTCCCCAGGCGCTAACCCGCAGTTACTCAGCATCACCGCAACACCTGAGCAGGGCTGTAGCCAGCCACTTGGAAGCAGCTCCAGGCCCTGCCGCTGGGCTCTGGAAACGGCTCCAGCTCAGAGGAGAGGGTTCGGTTGACCAGTAGCTGGGAATTTTATTGCAATGATTTGATTTTCAAAAACAGGTTTCCATGTGTGGAAAAGGTGAGCCCCAGAGGAGGCGCTGGGTTTCTGCAGTGCCAGTTCAGGCCGGTCAGGTTAGCCACGGGTGGGATTTTTTTTTTTAAAGTGTCATTTTTCAAAAATTGGACGTGAAATCGTTGTTTAAGCCATTGTGCGGCAATGTCGGCAAACAGCCAGGGCTTCCTGCTGCAGCTCCCCGTCCTGACAGCGGCCAGAGAGGGGACAGGGGGGAGAGGGTGCAAACAAACTCCTCACACGGCCAAGCAGACCAGTTTCCGAGTCCAGCTGCCCTTGTGCTTCCAAGAGTTTACAGAATCGCACTGGCTCAGGTTAGCGACCAGGCCTCAGGGCTGGGCCCAGATCCTACATCGACCAGGCTAATGGGTAGGAGTCGGGGCTGGGTCCATGTGAGAGGGGGGCGTTGGGATAGGGGGTAGAGTCGGGTCTACGCTCCCAGATCAATCCCTGCACTGCTCCCCTCTGCTGCCCCGCCCCGGGGTGCTTGGAAAGCCCCCGGCAGCAAGCGAGGTGGCTGAGGGGACCAGACAGAGGGCGACGGGAGGTTGCAGAGCGAGGCAGGAGACGCCCCGCTGGTGCTGACATGGCAGTAGGACGAGCTGCAGGTGATGTCTCAGTGCTCGTGTCTCCACGCTGGCTCCACTTGCTGCTGGATGTGGTTCCCTGTAGAGAGATGCCGGGCGGCTGTGAGGGGGGAGCAGAGCAGCGCCCAGGAAGGCTGGGGGTGGGGAGCAGGGCAACGTCTGTGTAGGGCACAGGAGGGGGCGAGCAGTGTACCCCTCAGTTCCCCCCTTTCTCTGGAAGGCGGTCAGGGCTGGTGGCAGGGGCAGGAGCCTGCAGTCGCCTGAGAGACCCCAGAGAGGTGCAACGGGGATGGACACTCTCCCAAGGCTGCCTACAAGGGGGTGCCAGTGCCAGGCTAAAGGGGGATTCCGGGAAGTGAACGCCTGCCCAACGCGGACCTTGGCTGAGACCCACCAAACTCGTTGCACAGAGCAGCGGCTGTCTGCTTTGCATAAACGTACACCTGTGCTCCCCCAGCCCCCGCTGCTCCCCCCACACATGCTGGGCCTGTCAGCGGGACACCAGAGGGCATGGCTGAGTCACAAGTCATGCTACTGGGCCCCAAAATGCTGTTGCAGCCAGGCCATATCTCACCCCCATGGCCCCCACCCCCCCAAAGAGCTGGGGAGAGGGCTGCCCTGTCGGACCCAGATTGGGTGCAAGCTTGTGCTGCTCTTACCTGCTGACTGCGTGCTCAAGCAGAGAGAGCTAAGCTCGTCCACCAGGGCATCCTCTTCCGTGCTCTCTTCAGTGTAGGGACACCCCGTGTACCCACCCTTCGCTATGCAGTACCTGAGAAACCTGCAGGTACAACCAAAGGTGCCCATTAGCACTGGGCATGGCCCACCTCCTCAGTGCAGGGAGAGCCCGCTGGGCATGGCCCGCCTCGGCGGGGGCCTGCTGGGCAGCTTGCAAACCTGTGTGAGAAAGGCCAATGGCACGGTCAACCCGCTCCTGAGAGCACCCAGCCAGAGCCAGCAGGCCTGGGGCCAGCAATGGAGGATGAAGGGCCTGACCTGTCTCTGTGCTGCGGGCAGCGACCACTGCAATTCTGGGCCCAGAGGCATCTTGCATTTCCACAGGCACGACCGTCCCCAAGTTCTGCAGCCACCTCTGGGGGGCAGCCGTTCAGGGCAACACTCCCCTTTCTGTCCTAAGGACGGGGCAGAAGGGTGACACCTCGGCTGGGATTTCACCAGGATCCCAGCACTCATCCCTAGCTTACAGAAAGAGCCCTGAGGTCTTTAACGACCACAAGTGGCAAGGGCTTGGAACAGGGTTTAAACGTCTCCTTCAAAAGATGGTGTGTCCCCGCCCCCCGCACGCTGCGGGGTCACTGGCTCTGTCCTGACCCCAAGGGAAGTGTAGTGCCACCTCCAGATCTCCCAGCCTCGCTTCCCGGCCCAGTGCCGGCCCTCCTCTCCGCTTGTCACCTCAGAGCGGGTCCCACCACGTGGGGCCCGGTCGCAGGCTGGTGTCCGAGCAGCCACCCGAAGGTGCCAACCCCTGCGAATGGGGCACTGCGTTTCAGGCCGGAGGAGGGGTCCACGTGGTTTGGGGGACGGGGGAGCCCCCTGGGAAGAGGCAGAGGACAGGAAGGAGGAGGCTGCAGGATGCAACTTACGTGTTCCAGTGAGGATCCTTGCTAAGCACGGCCGGGTTGCCCACGATTATTAACAGAGCCTTGGCTCTGGTGATGGCCACATTGAACCTCTAAACAGAGAGAGCAGGATGAGGCCCCTCAGCGCCCAGGATGGGCAGGGGAGCCGGCCCAGACTGCCCTGCCCCACAGCTCTAGGGCCGGTCCCTAGCCCCAGCACTTTCTGGCTGTCAGTGGGCTAATGGGAGGGGTGGGGCAGTGTGCGGACCAGGATCTGTGAGTCCCCAGGGTGCAGCTCCTCAGCTGGCTGGCCTCAGGTGGGTTTCACTGTGGCTGTGTGGACTAGCTCTGAGCAAGGCTAGCTGATAGTCCGAGCCCCGTCTACACCACTGGCACTGCACCCGCAGGGAATGCTGCGTCCTGAGAAGGGCCTGGACCGAGTGCAGCTCTGCTATGTTTGGTCACAGGCTTTGCTTCCCGCTTGGCCAGACTGGCACACAACCGTGTGAGGGGCAGAAGGGCTCTCCGCAGGTGCCCCGTCTCCTGCCCAGCCAGGAAGGGTTAAAGGGTGTTCCTTTCCACAGGTGCCCCCGCTCTGGCAGGAAGCGGAGTGGGGAAGGGCTCTGCTGGGATCAGCGCTCGCTCGTCACCGCTGATGAGGCTCAGGCCCGAGGAAGGCTTTGGAGCAAGTGGTTCTGACAAGCCCCAGGGCCAGAGCACGCTGCCCGGGCCAGGCACAGTCTGTGTCAGCTGGTGCAAGTGCTCTAGGCTCTGCCGGATGTTCGGCCCCTTGGCCAAGCAGCTGCAGCTGACCCAAGGTGAGCAGAGACCCTGGCGGGCAGGGAGGATTCCTGTCTCCCCAGTGTGGGGAGCTGGTGTGGGAGGCCAGGCCTGCGGGACTGACCTGAATGCTGGGTGCTAAGCAGCCTGGCCCTGTGGGAGCCGGCTCTGCCCCAGGCTTTGGACGCAGGGCGGGGAATGCCCAAGCCGTGGGGTTCTGGACCTTGCACCATTGCCTCCGACTGCCACACGGGAGCTAGGGAACGGGCCCCACTGCGAGCGCAGCCTCACTTGCCCTCCTGTCCTGGGGCTAGTGGCCCGTGCCCCTGGAGCAAGGGCAGTGGTCTCTCCCTGATACTGTCCCCAGGGCAGGCTCTGTGCGCTGGGGGAAGGGTTGTGTGACTGGGGCCTTGGAGGGAGGGGGGGCTTTGATTTGCTACCTGAGGTCCTGCAGCCGGTCACTAGCAGAGCCTGGAATAGGACCCAGAGTCCTGGCCCTGCTCTGCCCACTAGCCCACACTTCCTGTCCATGGCTGCAAAGCAGCCGGTAGTTTATTTTATACCATGAATCAGCCATGGCCTGTGAAACCGGGGGGAGCGGTGAGGGGGTGGGCAGTGAGGAAGATGGGGTGGGGATGGCTGGCAGCTCTGCACCCCGGCTGAGAGCCCATGACTGCCCTCAGGGCTCCACAGTCTCCTCGGGGCCAGGCTGGGGCAGCAGGGGCAGGGTGCCTACCTTGGGGTTCTTGAGGAAGCCCAGTTTGAACTTTTCATCCATGCTGAGGTATTCGGTGCAGCTGCGCACGGTGGAGATGAGGAGCACGCGCCGCTCCTGGCCCTGGAACTCCTCCACCGAGCCCACCTAGCAGGGAGCAGAGGGCAGGGATCTCCATCCCCCATTGGCAGCCTCCCTCACACCCCCCGCCTCCCCCAGCTGTGCAGGGGGCGCTTCCCTCGGCTGCTCTGAAGGGATCCTGTGGGGCAGAGCGTCCCCCCAACCTCCTCCCCTGCTCTTGTGACTCTGGCCGATGGGGGAGCGGGACGGAGCCCGTCTCGCCCCAGCACTCCGGCTGCAGGGCTCACAAAGGAGAGGCAGCCCACAGCTGCGCTGCTGCCCTCTCCGCATGGCCGGAGCACTCTGCCCTCCAAGCCCAAGGGATGGGGGGCCCCAGGCTGGCCTGGTGTCTGCTGGCGGAGAGCTGCCCCCCGGCCCAGCGCCAAGCGAGACCCACTGCTGAGCTGGGACAGTCTGGCATCAGGCTGGGCGTGGCTGTTGGCGTAGCTGCCGGGCCATAGCCGTTACTCCAGGTGCGGCCCAGGGGGGGAGGGAGGGACTTACCTTCAGCTCCTTGATGTCTGGGAGGTTCATCAGGTCTTGGTCTATTTTCGTGATGGCTAGTCTGATCTTCTCTACCTGGGGAAGGGACGAGGGAGGAGTGGATGGGACTCCTGCCGCCCTCGGGAGCTCCTGGCTCCCAGCCCCGTGATCGCTCCTCTCATAGCCTGTACGCCCTTGTGATGGCCAGCTGCCTGTGGCCTCTGGCCACTGGGTCCCGCCCGCCCTGTTCGGTCTCCGCCATCTCTCTGAGATAACACCCTCGACCCCTCAGCCAAGTGCCGGGCAGGCTCCTGCTCTAGGTTGCTCCGATGCAACTGGCCAGAGAATACCACTGGGGTTCCCCGGCCCCATCCGGCAGGTCCCTCCATCTGGGGCAATTCCCCAGGGCTCCTGGCCCCTGCCCCAAGGGGGCTCCCCCACACGGGGCACTGCGTGCTCCCTCCAGATACTCAGCAGAGAGTGGAGCTTGATGGGGTGCAGCAGGGAGACGGCATGTGGGGCTAAGGAGCCTGGGAGGGGGCGCTGAGGGCTGGGCTGCCTGCCCCTCTGCAGGGCTCCTGATGTGTGGGGAAGGCAGCCCTGGGGGCCGGGCTGCATCTCACCTGCTTCCTGTAGGGGGAGATGATACCGATCTCCTTGGGGGAGATCCTGGAGCGGCCCTGCTTGCCCTGACTCTGCAGCAGTTTCTTGAGGTAGGTGACCAGGGTTTCGACCTCCAATGTGTTGAAGAACGAGGGGCTGTTACCCTCTCGCTGGTCCTCCCCGGAGACTCCGTGGAAGATGATCGGGAAGCCCTGGAGGGAGAGCGCCACGGTCAGGGCTGCAGCTAGCCCCGTGGCCAGCAGGGGTGCTTGGCGCTGCCCCGCCCGGGGTGGGGACTAGGCTGGGTGCCTGCTCCCCGCCCCACCCTCACCTGCGTAGGCAGCTCCTCCCAGGCGCAGTAGGAATAGCTGAGGAGTCGGTCGGCGCACTCCTGCAGCTCCCCGTCGTAGAACTGCTGGTTGGGGATCTGGAGGAGGGCGGCGTGGGACCTGGGGAAGAAGCCGCAACAGCATTTCTGGGGGTGCTCGGCTGCTCCTCAGACCCGCCTGCACTGCAGCAGCCTTGAGGCCCCCTCCCCGCTCACCAGCAACAGGAGGGGCCCCAGAAACCTCTGCTCTGGGCACAGAGTGGCCATGGCCGGGCTTCCGGGCAGGGAGGGCAGAACCCAGGAATCCAGGTTGCTCCGTCCAAGGTCTCTTGCCCTTGGGTGACGATTAAATGAGCCCCACGCCAGGCAGGTGGGTATCAGACCAATGGACAGACACGAGCATCCCAGGCTGAGCCAGCAGAATGGGGGCGGGAAGCCTTTGCTGCTGGCAGCCCGGCTCTGACAGCCCCCCCGGCGCCCGCACACCACAGCGTCGGTCCCGGGGGGGCGGATACGGCACCTGTAGTTCCGCAGTAACTTGGTGACGAACTGCGGGTTGTAGCTCTTGGCTCCCTTTTGGTAGAGGGAGTTCTGCAGCATGAGCCTCTCCAGCAGCGAGACCTCTGCAAGAGAGAGCAGTGCCCCGGTTACCAGCGCCCCCCTGGCCTGGGACTGTGCCCCTGCGAGCAGCCCCACGGAGTCAGGCTTGTCATAGCCTGGCCTGGGCCTCTCTGAGCAGGGGGCAGGAGCTTCAGTGGCTCTCGTGGGGGAGACTTTCACCCGCCCATCACGGAGCGAGCCTCTCCCTGTTCTCCAGAGGCGCCCAGGGTCACTAACTTGCTATTGCGGGGGCTGTGCACAGCCAGATGGCCCCTGAGCCCAGACGAGTGGGGCAGATCAGCATGTCTGAGAACTCCCCGCTCTCCACCCGGTGCCTTTGCCCTCTGTTCCACTCACCTAACCCGTGTTCGATGGCCAATGGGGACCTCAGGATTGGACCCAGCTGCTTGGGATCTCCCGCCAACACCAGCTGCCCCGCCTTGGTGTTGGTCTCCTGGTCCATCGCTGTCAGAATTCCTGGGGCAGAGAGACAGCTGAGGCGGCTGGGCGGGGTAGGAGATCCCTGCCCAGGCAGGTCGCTGACTGATCCCCGCACAGTGAGGAGTCGCTGAAGGGCCCCATCCCGGCTGTAGCTGCCTCGAGCAGCCGGGAGGGGCTCCCCCAAGCTTACAGCGCAGAGAAGGGGCTGCATGCAGGACCCGGAATCCACCGCCAGGGGCAAGTGCTGGCCAGCCCCAGGCGCTGGCCATCTGTCTGAGCAGGAGTGAGGCAGCCGGGTCCAAGGCCGCGGGCGTGCGGGGCAGGGTGGATGAGGTGATGCCCGGGGGTGCAGTGCTCCTGTCCCCAGATCCCTACTCACCTGCGATGGCAACCA
Source organism: Chelonia mydas (assembly GCF_015237465.2). Lineage (NCBI taxonomy): Eukaryota > Metazoa > Chordata > Testudines > Cheloniidae > Chelonia > Chelonia mydas. The sequence continues at coordinate 2,417,344 of NC_051261.2, forward strand.
GGCTCTCCGGCTCCACCGCGTGGCCACACTCGTCGATGAAGACGTGGGAGAAATGGCCCTCAGGGAAGCTGGCGGTTACCAGCCTGCAGGGGAGAGGGAGAGGCAGTGAACAAGCCTGTACAGCGCTGGCTCCCTGCCCTGCCACCTGCATAGCCAGACTGCTCCACCAAGGCCTTCTGCGGGACCTGCCCATGCCGCTGGCCCCCTCCTGAGCACGGCAATGCCCCCTCCCCACCGAGCAGGGGCTTCCATGGCCATGCCCAGGGCTGGGCAGGGGGAGAACTCCTCCCCTGGAGTCTGAGGGGATGGCCCTCCCCTTTTACAGAAAGTGACCAATGCGGCCTGATGATGTGCCCCCGTCCTGTGCCCTCCGGTCAGCCCCTGCCCACGTCTCTCTGTTACGCCTCTTCCCCCGGTAAACCCTGCCCAAAGAATTCCCTTCTCTTCCCCCAGCATAGCCAGGTATCCCCCAGTCACATCCCTACTGTGCTCCCCCAGCACAGTCGCAGTCATCCGAAGTGGGGTTTGCACCGGGCCCCTCCTACCTTCCTGCCGTCACCAGGGTGGTGATGATGACCCGGTAGTGCTGCAGCTTCTCCTTGCTCGGGTACACATGGCACTGCTGGGCATCGTCCCAGTTACAGCAGGGCTACGAACACCAACAGCATTTAGACAAGGTCTGGGATCGGAGCTGTGTTTCCCTTGGGGAAGTTGGGGGCAGACACATCTCCCCCCAGAAAGCCCTGAGACAACTGGGAGTGGCATGTGCGTCTTGGCTGGTGACCTGAGGGTCCTGCAGGGAGGGCAGGGACCCCTATCGACCGTGCAGCCTGGGGAGGTGACTACAGCTGCTGGAACATGGAAGTCCCTTCCCACAAGGAAATGACAGTTTTGAAAAAAACTTTTGTCCTGAATTGGCATTTTTCGGCTTGGGAGAGGCCTGCCTGGGAAGCTGTCCTCAATTTCACTCTGTGCCTGTCTGCGGAAAGTGAAACTGACAGGAGCCTTCCAGGCGGGCTGCCCTGTCTATTTTTCCCAACGCAAAACTGATTTCCACCCCCAATTTCAATTTTCCCATGGAAAATTTGAAGTATGCTAAAGGGCATCATAAAATCCTTCAGAGAGGAAAATTCCTGCCCAGCTCCACGGGCGATGTCTCTTTGGGTGCCTCTTGGGGTGCCAGGGGTGCACATGTACCTTGATCTCCTCCGGCACCTGGCGATAGTCCCTGCTGCTGGCATTGATCCTATAGATGCTGCCCTTGTCCAGGTGTTTCATCAGGCGCTGGCACAGCAGGTCCGAGGCGCTGTTGGAGGGTGCACAGGCCAAGATATGGGAGTCCTTCAGGCAGCTGACCACCTGAGAACGAGGAAGAGCTTAGCAGCCCAGGCAGGAGGAAATGGATACAGACGGGAGAGAGGGGCTGTGGGCCGGCTGACTGCCCTGGACTGGGAAGCCAGAGGATCTCCTCACCTGTTTGATGGCCTCCACCATGGTGACGGTCTTGCCGGTCCCTGGCGGCCCAAAGATGAGGTATGGTGCCGGCCTGGCCATCCCCGTGACGATCTGCCGCACAGCGTCGCACTGCTCCTGGTTGGTCTCCAGGCTCCGGTCAAACAGCCTGAGGGGAAATGGAGCCGGGCAGGTGCTGAGGGGAAGACCAGGCCCTGCTGCGTGTGACCACCCCGCTCCCCACACAGCCAGCCCTCAGAGTGGGTTTCTTCTGAAGCCAGGCACTCACCTGAGCCGGCCTCCCTCGGGGAGGAGGGACTTTCCGTATGAGAAGGATGGGAAGAGGATGTCACCCAGGTTCCTCTTCTTGGCCAGCTCCACGGCCCGGTGCTGCACCCGCAGCGGCAGCCGGTTGAAGGTAAAGATCACATCGAACTTCAGGTTATTCACGAAGCTCTTCAGCAGGCTGAAAAAGAGCGAACAGGGTTGGACAGAGCGCTAGGCACCCCTCCCCAGGCACTGTCCTGCCCAGTCCCACCCTCCCCGCTACTGCGCGTGGTTCCCACTCCCACCCCCTCAGCCTGGCACTCCTGCACCCCACAGCACAGCACCTCCCCCTCTGCTGCACTCCCCCAGGCAGTCACCCATCAGTGCTAACAGCAGGGGCTGCTTCGCTTGCATCATGCAGCTGCCTTGGACCTGGCCCGAGCCCCTCCAGTCTTGTTCCATGCAGACCACTCGGTGCCACCAGTCAGGGCCCAGCTTTCCCAGCCCCAGGGGCTGGCCCAAGCCCCCCAGGGACACGGGCGCAACTCACTTCGGGGAGAAGCCCAGCTTGACCCTCTCCAGCTCCACGGCATGCACGTAGCCCTTGTACTGGACATGCTGGGGCAAGGTGCGCTGGTCGCTGGGGGTGACAAACAGGTGATCGCCCTTCAGCACGGACGGGCGGTTCTCTGCCACGCCAGGGACCTAGGGACAGAGCAGAGAAGGGGCAGCTCAGCGGGGAGCATGCCTGGCTGTGCTCCCCTGGCAGCCAACCCTCCTGCGGGCCCCTTCCTCCATACTGGCAGCCCAGACGTGAAAGGAGGGGGCCGCTGCAGGGCCATGCACCGCCATCAGGCCTTGGCTCTCACCTCCAGGATGAGCAGCCTCTTGTTCTGAGTGTCCTTCACCATCGGGGCATCCTGCATGTCATAGCGCCGGATGTCCACCTCCATCTGGAGCTCCTCCAGGTGCAGCAGCAGCTGGAACTTCTCCTGGTAGTTCTCAAACTGAAGCTTGGCTGCCAGGGACTCCCTGCAGGGCCAGTGCCAGCCAGAGGTTATCCTGACCTCGCCGGGCACAGCGGGGATGGACTAGCGGCACGACAGAGGAGGCAGCAAGCTCCAGGTGCCCTGCAGCGTGGCAGGGCCTCAGAGGCAAGGGGCGGGGCGAGCAGTGGCAGTAAAGGCTGTCATGTGTCTCTCTGGCTTAGTGTCTGGGAGAAGGAATCTCTGCCTGGCCCCAGCGCCAGGAACCACTGGGATACTGAGCTTGCTCCTGGGGCCCTGCTTTCTGGGCAGCTCACCTAAGGGGGGCTTCTGGCTAAGGGGTGCTGGGCCCCATGGCTGTGCGGGGCAAGGCGCTCTTCCTTGGGAGGTCAATGAGGCCACCAGTGCGGTGTAAGCAGGACGATTCCCCCCACCCCCACTCCCACGAGCACTCACTGCAGCCTGCTGCGCTCGGCGCTGACCGTGTCCTTCAGGTCCTTTGCGTAGCTGTAGAAGTCCAGCGGGATCACCTGCTCGAGCTCGGGGTGCTGGGAGCTAGGCAGACGAGATGCAGGGTTACTGCAGGGCTCTGCAGGAGTGAGCTCCTCGCCCTGCCCAGCCGGTGGGACAGACTCCAGCGCTGGGGCTCAGGTAGGGGGATGCTGGCTCTCAGGACCCGGGTGGCTGGGGTCTCCAGCCAGCTGCCTCCCCACACACACAGAAAATGGAGAGGTGGCTGGGTCACCTCCCTGGGGTGGAACTACCGGGAACTAAAGGGCTCGTTCATTTAGCACAGAAAGGTGGAACAAGAACCGATGGCTGGAAGCTGATGCCAGGCAAATTCCAACTGGAAACAAGGTACCAGTGGGTAACACAGCTGGCGATCAGCCGCTGGACGTGGTGATTCTCCAGCTCTTGACTGGAAGATGCTTTAACCAAACACAAGTTACTGGGCTCACCCTGCGGTTCCTGGGGTAGGGGCAGGCCTGTGCTATCCAGGGGCTCAGACTAGAAGAGCCAACGGTCCCTTTGGCTCTATGAAAGCCCAGCAGGTGCTTTCGCCCCAGCTAGGGAATGGGGTTGGATCCCAGCTGCACATAGAATCATAGGACTGGAAGATAGAGAGGTCATCTAGTCCAGTCCCCTGCACTCATGGCAGGACCAGGTATTATCTAGACCATCCCTGGCAGGTGTTTGTCCAACCTGCACTTAAAAATCTCCAGTGATGGTGATTCCACAACTTCCCGAGGCAATTTATTCCAGTGCTTAACCACCCTGACAGTTAGGAAGTTTTTCCTAATGTCCAGCCTAAACCACCCTTGCTGCAATTTAAGCCCATTGCTTCTTGTCCTGTGCTCAGAGGTTAAGAAAAACTATTTTTCTCCCTCCTCCTTGTAACAACCTTTTATGTACTTGAAAACTGTTATCATGTCCCCTCTCAGTCTTCTCTTTTCCAGACTAAACAAACCCAATTTTATCAATCTTCCCTCATAGCTCATGTTTTCTAGACCTTTAATCATTTTTGTTGCTCTTCTCTGCACTTTTTTTTTTTTCTCCAATTTGCCCACATCTTTCCTGAAATGTGGCGCCCAGAACTGGACACAATAGTCAGGTTGAGGCCTAATCAGTGTGTAATAGAGCAGAAGAATTGCGTCTCGTGTCTTGCTTACAACACTCCTGCTAATACATCCCAGAATGATGTTTGCTTTTTTTGCAACAGACTTACACTGTTGCCTCATATTTAGCTTATGGTCCACAATGACCCCCACATCCCTCTCTGCAGTCCTCCTTCCTACGCAGTCATTGCCCATTTTGTATGTGTGCCACTGATTGTTCCTTCCTAAGTGAAGTACTTTACATTTGTCCTTATTGAATTTCATCCTATTTACTTCAGACCATTTCTCCAGTTTGTCCAGATCATTTTGAAGTTTAATCCTAACCTCCAAAGCACTTGCAACCCCCCCCAGCTTGGTATCGTCTGCAAACTTTGTAAGTGTATTCTCTAAGCCATTATCTAAATCATTGATGAAGATACTGAACAGAACAGGACGCAGAACTGATCCCTGTGGACCCCACTCATTATGCCCTTCCAGCATGACTGAACCACTGATAACTACTCTCTGGGAATGGTTTTCCAACCAATTTTGCACCAATATCCGTCCCTTCAGCCAGTGATGCTGGGTGCAAGCTGCCTGGCCCAACTCTCCCCCTGCATACCTGTCGGGAGGGACGCCATCCTCTGTGGTGACCATGACCGTCTTCTTCAGGTTGGCCTGGTAAGGCCTGTATGGTGCCGTGGGCCCCAGCTGCTCAGCCAGCCGGCTGTTGGCTATGGCAGAGACGAATCGCCCGATGCTGAAGGGCCCGTCCTGCTCCTTGGTGAACTCGAACAGCACGGTGACGGGGAAGTAACCATAATACTGAGTCAGGCACCGCGCCTCGATCAAGTAAGAGTCCCCTGCAGTCAAAGGGGATGTGTGAACAGGGAGCTCCCCCTTCCGGGGTCCCCACGTGCTTCCCTCACCCTCCCAGGGGCCCTGGGCATTTCACCCCACGGCAACACTCTGCCAAGTCTCTGACGCTAACTCAGACGTCCAGGAAGGCGGCTGTCCATGAGTGTGTGTGCGGGGGGGGAGAATGGGAGAAGAGCGCTCAGAAGCTCTCTATGCTGCCATGTCCACTGGCAGGGCAGAGTGTGAGCAAGGCCTGCAGTTCCTCCTTCCACACCCCTACGCGCCACCCTCACCCACATACCCAGATGGCTTGGCAACTGCACCTACCATGCTTGCTTCCCCAAAGCTGCGTGCACCAGATGGGGGAGCCAGGACGATGCAGAGAAAGGGGTACAGACAGCAGACCATACACTGCCCACTATTGTGATTCAGCCACCTCTTGGCTTGAATGCAGCAGCTGTTTCAGTCACACAGCTTTGCTGAAGGTCAGTGTGGGACCAGATGCGAAGGAGAACCTTGCTCCTGTGGCAAGCTGGACCCTCTTACCTGGCTGCAACACCCGGGGCTGCTGTCTGGTCACCTGGCTCTCATCGTGGAAGGTGATCTCGCACTGCTTCCGAAGCGCTCTGTATCCTAGCAGCGTCACATCCTCGGTGCCGTTGTTCTGAACCCAAATACTGGCTGTTGCGGCCTCGTTGGGCGTAACGGGGAAGCGGATGCGCCCGTTCCCCCGGTCGTGCTCTGAGAGAATCTCCACCCTGTGTTTCCCACCGATGAACTCCGCTCTGAGGGCAGAGGGTGCGGGTTGGATGTGCGTGTACAGTCCCAGCTGGCCTGCGTCTCTGCGGGCCGGCGCTGCCCTAGGAGCCGATTCCCTCTTGTTACAACAGAGAATCTGGGCAGGAGTCCCTCGGGGTCCAGACCCTGCTGGGGCTCTGGGGCTGGGCCAACCCCTCGATGCAAAGACTCCTGTCGATTTCAGAGGCGTTTGGCTCAGGCCCACAGAGCGGGCCGAATGCTGCCGGAGCAGGCACTCCTTGTTCAGCCCTCCTGCTTCTGCCCCGCCCCCCCAGTTGCCCCGTCCTGCTGGGAGGGGAGCCCACGAACAGCCTGTGAGCTGCCAACGTTTAGCCTGCTCTGGGCTGCCCCTGCCTAGGGGCTCGTTGTCCCTTTGGCCCGTGCTGCTCTTACAGCAAGGGGGGTTCCAGGCTGTGCCTGGGTGGGCTTTGGTACCTCTCCTTGGCACGTCCTCTGCGGGGAGGCTGATCGGTGCCCGCCTCCTGGCTGTCCGTGGGGGGCTCCTCTGGCCTGGGTGTCCAGTACTGGTTGGTAACCTTCACTTTCTTTTTCACCTGGGGAAGGAGAGCAATTGTCCAGCGGGTAGGAGCCGGCAGAGGAGTGGAGGCTTCCAGCATGTGGCAGGGCAGCCCTGGAGAAGCTGGGGCAGGGAGCAGAGTGGACTCACAAAGCCTGTGGGCTCAGCTGGGCTGGCCCCAGGGCTGAGCCGGGCTGTGCTGGAGCGCACTCCCCTGAACCAGCTGATGGTGGCGGGCTCGGCGGTTCGCACCCCCATATTCAACATGCAGCCAGGCCCAGCAGTGAGAGCTGTAGGTGCATCGGCCTGCCCAGGACGGGGAGCCCCACCGTTTGAGCCGCTTCACGCCCGCCCAGCCCTGGATTCTGGCCTGCAGGGAACAGTCCTGCCCGTAGCAAGGGAGGAGGCACCAGCCCCAGGGCTCCCCGAGGGCGCAGGGATGTTGGGAACGGACCTCGGCAACTGGGCCCTCGTCTGCCAGGGGAGCCGAGATGCAGCAGCGCTGCCAGGGGCCGCGTGGGCAGCACCTACCTTCCAGAAGCGCACGAAGTCTCCCCGTACCTCGGCCCGGCCGCTCTGGCCCAGGGTGAACAGGATGGAGGAGAAGTTGGGCGTCTTCGTAACATTCCTGCAGAAATGACAGAGCGGGAGAGTCTGTGACTGCGGGATGCCCAGACCCGGGGCGCATCTCCAGGGCGGGACTGAGCTGGCAGGATGCAGGAGGGAGAGGAGCAGGGGCAGGGAGATGCCAGTGTTTGGGGCGAGGAGCATTCCCCCGCTCCTCTGGTAGGAGAGCGATGGGCTAGGGTCAGCCCTGGCCCTCTGTACCACTGCCACCTGGGAAGCAGCAGGGCCGTGCTCTGCTCTGGGGAGAGGGGCCCCGACTGCAGTGAGTGGGGGGGTCTCTTCGTCATCTCCAACCAAATCCTATGCCGCCGCCTGCCACATGGGCAACTCAGCAGGAGCCCCAGGGCATTGCTCGAACTCAGCATGGGCACCCCGAGCTCTGCCATTCCCCTGCGCTGGCATCTTCCCTGGGGGGCGACCGTCCCCAGCAACTGCAACCCAGGCGGGGCTCACAGTGCCGGGGCTTAGTAGTAGCTGCAGATCCAGCTGCCGCCCACAGCGCAGGGATAGCCTGGGAGCAGGGCTGGTCTATTCCCTGCTCACGCAGCGACGGGCTGGCCAGCAAAGCCAGCCGCAGCCAGCTGCACACAAGGAACTCCAGTGGGAAACAAGCCCAGGGCCTGGGGGTCAGGGCTGGTGCTGCAATAGCCTCAACGTGCTATGGCCGGGTGAGCCTGGCAGCACTTGGGGAGACTGAGCCTTAGCCCGGCTAGAGGTTAGAGCAAAGCCTGGGGGTTCTCTCCCCAGCAACGACACCGATTCACCGTGTGACCGAGCGCAAAGGGTGTAATCCCTGCCCGGGGGATGGGGTCAGGCCGGATCAGCCAACGTGCACTAGGGGGATCTCAGGGGAGACCCCAACCAGTGGGCGGGACATGCGTACACGTGCGTGTGTGCAGACACCTTCCAGCCAGGAAGGTGGCGGGGGTCGCAGGGGTAGGGCCCTGCCCCCACCTTGTGGAGAGGGCCAATGGGCTGGAGCAGGGAGCTGGGCCAGCCCCGTTGGACAGGATCCCCTGTGGGGTGAGTGCGGGGTGGGCTCAGTCTCAACAGACCGACCCCCACCCCCGGGGCAGGACCCCACTCTGGGGATGGGGAAGGTGGGGGCCCCCACTTGCCATAGTGTGCAGGCCAGGGTGGGGGACCATGAGGCTGCTGGCCTGGCAACTTTGCTCAGTGTTTGCAAAGTCGGGTCTGAAGAGCTGGAGCAAAGGCTGCCGGCCGGTACACGAGGGCCACAGAGATGCCCTGCTGCCCTGGGCGTGCAGGGGATGGTACCGGAGCAGAGCTCCCAGCAGCAGGCCCAACGCTTACCTGGCGGGGTCAGACGAGTGTTTGCCCAGGACAGCAACCACACCTCAACCCGCTCCTGCCTGAGCCCCTGGGGCCTGCCTCCGCCTGGCCTTGGTGTGCACTGGACTCTGCTGCCCCTGCTGCAGACGCCCCTCTGCCCGGATGGCGCAGGGCTGTCGCTGCACAGCAGCCATGAGCAATCCTGAGCCTGCTGCCCGCCCACGCCGCCAGAGGCCGGTGCCCTGATGCCAGAGGCATCCCCTTGTCACTACAAATGCTAGTGCTAGTCCCACTGGACAGGCCCATGCTCACCCCAAAGCCCTGGGGGCTGGGAGGTGTTTGTGTGTCTGTCCCACCCCATCCCGTTCCAAGGCCCATCTCTACTGCTGGGATGGGTCGAATCCGGCTCTGAATCCGAATGGAGCAGGGCCCCCAGCGCTGCATGTCTCAGCCTGCTGGCTGCTGGGGAGGGGGTAGAGGAGAGCTGGCGGGGGCTCCTTTCATTCCCAGCCAAGGGCCAATGACAGGGCCGTCCCACAGCAGTTAGCCCCAGGACCCAGAGTCCTCGATCCAAGGCCAGATGGGCCTGGGGTGAGCATCTGTTCTGGCCCCTGTAGAACACCAGCCAAGGAACAGCTGAGTTCATTCCTGCTGGAATAGAGCCCCTCTCTCAGGAAAACATCCTCTCCCGGCTCCCCAAGTGCTCAGGAGGGGGAAGCCAGGGTGGTATTTTATTTGTGGGTACCTATTTGCAGCTGCCTTCTGATAGTTTGGCAGACTGGCCTGTCAGTGATTAACTGGGGCTGTCAGGTGCCCAGGGCCAGACTGAGTTGTGCTGGCAGGGGAATGCTCCAAAGCAGGGGGCCCCTCTTGGCGGGTTGAGTTGTGCAGCCATGGGCCAGATCCTCATCTGTGTCAATGGCTGGAACTGGGCCAAAGCCAGCGGCACTGTGCTGATCTACCCCGGGTGAGGATCCGGCCCAGGATCTCATACCAGGACGCAGGGAGCCGTTCAGCCGTCGGCCTGAGCAGAAGACCGGCTTCCCCGGCCAATGCTGTTTCCTGCCACCCAGCCAGGATGGAGGCGCTCACCTCTCCGGCCTGACTTACGAGTGATTTGGGTCGGGGTCCGTGGCAGCGCCCGGGCTGCACCCCATCAGCCAGGGGAGAGGTGGTTTGCCCTGGATTTGATCTTAACAGAATGGCAAGCCCCAGTGGAGTGGGGTGCGTTTCCTTCCTGGTCTGGGGCGACACAGACTCTCCTCTCCCTGCTTGGGAGTTTGATGGCTTCCCAATCAGCCACAGCCCTTAAGTGAAACTTCCTCCCCCTGCCCTGCTGGCCCCATCCCACCTGGCCATGCTCCATACAGGGGGGCTTGCAGCTGTCCCCAGCCCCTGCACGCAGGGTGCCAAGCAGAAATCCTCCCAGACCCAGGTAATGTGGACGAGGAAAGGTGTTCTCCCTAGCAACAGGCCTGGACAATGGGGCGCTCTTGGAGTGAGGGATCAGCCATCCGCACCCCGCTCCCTCTCTGTGGGTCTGCCTGTTACCTGGTCCTGAACTCCTGGTTGTAGATGGTCCTTAGTGCCTCCCGGCTGCTCACAGCTTCTCTGCCTGTGTCTTTTAGGAGCTGCACAAACTGATCCCCAAACTCCCTCCTCTCCCGAAAGGTGAACTTGGGCATCTCCTCTGGCTCCGCTGCTCGCCCCCAGACCTTCTTCTGTCCTGTCCTGTGGGGCGGCCTGGCTCAGCAGCTCCTGGCCAGTGCTTCTGCTTGTGAAACCTGCCAGCAAAGTGCTTATCAAAGAGGGAAGATGTTAGCAAACTCTCAGCAGGCAGAAACGAAAGTGAAAGAGGCTGTGTGCATCCTGGAGACAGCCCCCTGCCCGGGCTGGGGGTGGGAACAGCACTGGCCTGGGAGCCAGGCCCTCTAGCAGCAGCTGCAAAGGCCGGGGGGAGGTCTCAGGAACCTCCTCTTCAAGGGCTCTGAGAAAGTCCCTACCCTGAGGCCAGGGCGAGAGCAAGTGCTTGGCAGGGCTCAGCCCAGTCTGGGCAAAGTTTTCTGTGGAAGCTCTGAATAAAAATCAGAACCGCTCCCCTTCCTCTGAGAGCTCCACCCGCCCAGCCATGCCGCTTTGGCCTGCTCCCTGCAAGGACTCACACCGGCTCCCGTGCCTGAGGCACCTGTTGGCTCTCGGCCTGCCCTGGGGCAGAGGGCTGCATGCAGGCCAGGGACTCCTTTTGGAGTTTGTTGGTTTGTTTCATATTCATGTTATACAGGTTACTCTGTTTATTTTGGAAAAGGCAGGTCAAAGCAATGGGCCTGTCCTTGGAGCAGCAGGTGAGGCATTTGGGATGGGCCTTGGTTCATGGGGGAGTTCATGCCACCGTCTCTGGCAGCTCCCCAAAGAAGCCCCCCCATGAGCTTTTCCCTTATTAGTGAGGGCTCTGCTGTGCCAGAGGGGTGAATTTTCAACCAGCGCCTTTGTCCCGGCGCTTTAGGCTCTTTTAGCTATGCAGGGCTCAGGCCGCAGAGTGCCCTGACCATTAGGACAAAGTCCTTGGCCTAAACTGGGTATTCTGTGGAAGCCAGTGCAGAGGGCAGAGGGCAGGGCCCATGGGCTCACGGCAGCCGGTGTTGTTGGGGGGATGTGCGGCAGTGCTCTGCACTAGTCGAGTCTCCGGCGCGCTGAAGGCTTCGTGCCTGCGAATATTGCACTGTGCAATCCCATCCAGCGGTGATGTGGGCTCGTTGTGGGGGGAGTGGAGGTAATGGGGAAGCTGGGTTCTCCTCCCAGCTCTGCCGCTGGCTGCTCCCTGGATGACCTTGGCTGGGTTACTTCCCCCTTCTTTGCCTCTGCTCTCCCCATCGGCTGAGCCACCTCTGCAAATGCCTGAATTCTGAAAATGGGTCCCCTGGTGTCTCAGGGAGAAATCTCCTCTCTATGGTGGCCACAGGATGCCAGGGTATAATGGCTGCTAGTCAGCCTGGCACAGTGTGTTTCGGCTCCGGCTAGCTTTCCTTTTGATCAGTTCTAGTCTGGAGATGCTGCTGTCCCCTAGCATCCTTTTATATCTCCAGACAGGCTGCTCTGAGTCTGCGGAACTAGCTCCGTCTGTCGTATTAGCGTGGAAGTGCTAAGAATATCTGCACTGGGACAGAAGTCACCTGGATCTTGCTGGCCATGAGTCAGTCCAAGAATGTTTGTAAATTTATTTCTATAGCATACCAAGTTTAACTACACCAATGCTTGCTCCTGTGCACCTAAGTGCATCCCGAGCTGTTGTATTCCACTTTCCATCAGTGGCTCTCAAAACACTTCATGGAGGAGGGCAGTATCATTATCCCTATTTTACAAATGTGGAAACCGAGGCACGACGCGGGGAAGTGACTAGCCCCAGGTGTCCCAGCAGGTGTGTGGCAGAGCCAGGATCAGAGCCTGGGCCAGTGATAGCCCTGGTCTCCTGACTCCCAGTCCAGTCTTCCAGCCATTAGACCATACTACCTCTCCTCCATTCTGCAGCTTTGTAATCACAGGTTCTGGTAGATACCCTGGGCATTAGATACAGATTTGATGTTTAAGCAGTTGGACCCAGACCCTGCAAATACTTATTCAGGTGTTGACCATAGTGCATGGGAGTCATTCCATTCCTCGTGAGCGTGTGCAGGATCAGAGTGAAAGGGCTCTATGCCACCCTGCTACCCCAGCGATTTCACTGAAATAACTCTGGCTTGACAGGGCAGAACTTGGCCTACATTTGCTGTTCTGGGGCTCTCGGCAGAGTGAGCCTTGAGCCTCCCCCAGTTGGCATTGTGCTTGTCTTACAGCTCTGCAGTTTTGACTCCCCAGCACAGAATGATCTGTGCCTTTGAAAAATTAAAACCCTCTATCATAGCCTGGCTGCGCCCTAATCAACAGGCTGGTGACTCAGTCACTGGCTGGGCAAGTCAAGTGAGTAAACTAGCTGATGGCTCCCTGCCTCAGAGAAGCGAAGTTATCCTGGCTCAGAAGAAGGTCGGGGAAAGGGGCAGCAGAGGAAGAGGCCAGGCAGCAGATCCCTTTGCTTGCAGGCAGGAGGCTGATTTTGTGCCTAGGGAGAGGACAGGGGCGGCGGGTTTGTAGAAATTTTGGTGGTGCCCAGAATGCCCAGAGCCCACCCCAAGGTCTAGGAGGGAGTTTGGGTCAGGGGAGGAGGTCTGGGGTGCAGGCTCTGGGCTGGGGCAGGGGCTGGGGGTGCAGGAGGAGGGGTTGAGGGGTGCAGGCTCTGGGAGGGAGTTTGGGGGCAGGAGGGGGGTGGTGGGAAGGGGTGCAAGCTCTGGGAGGGGGTGGGGGATGCGGGGGGGGGTGGGAGGTGTAGGCTCTGCGAGGGGGTCAGAGGTGCGGCGCTTACCAGGGCTCCTAGGCAGGGTGGGCCGGGGATCTCCATGTGCTGCTCCCCCCCCAGGCACTGCCCCCACAGCTTCCCATTGGCTGCAGGGGTGCCTGGGGCAGGAACAGCGCAGAGACCCCGACCCCGATGCCCCCGGCCGGCAGCCACATGGAGCGACAGGCAGCAGCCGCTCCAGTCTGGTCTGACTGGTGGTGTGTGGACCCCCCCCGGCCGCTTTAAATTGCGGTGGGGAGGGAGAGACCCGGGCCAGGGACGTTCCTGCTGCCCGGGGCCCGGAGAACTGGCTGCCCATGGAGGGGCCATTCTTCAGGGCGAACAGTTATGACCTAGGTCGCTGCTATTTTCATTCTGGGAAAGGCAGCCAGGCCAGGGGGACAGAAGAGAGATTGATCGCACCCCCTGCACACACCACGGAAGGCTGGCCGCGTGGAGAAGGCATTTTCTTCTGGGAGCTAAGGGTCATATGCCCAGCTCTGTCACTTGTTCACAGTGTGATTTTGGGCAAGGCCCTTTGCCTTTCTGTGCCTCAGTTTCCTACTTGTACACCAGGGACGTGGTACTTCCCCGCCCCAGAGGCTCAAATACTACTGGAAGATTGTAAAATATTCAGATTTCCAGGCCAACTATCATAGGTCCCCAGGCATGGGGTGTAATGCCATTTATTCCTTTTCAGGAGTCACTGGAGGAAAGGTCCTTCGGGGAGCACTGCAAACTCCCAGTAAGTGGGAGAGGGCTGGTGGGCTCATGGGTCAGCAAAGGGGGTGATTTAGAGAGGCTCTGGTGCTGAAGGTTTGTTATGACCATGTCTCTCCATAAACTGGCTTGTGTGTAATTGACTCACTCTCGTAGGTGTGGTTTGGGGGTTTAACTTGGGTTATGACTTGATTAGCACTAGCCCTTTCCTCTCCCTCCATGACTCTGGTGCAGCTCCCCCAGCGCTGGCAATGGTAAGACAGGGGTCCAGGTGGCTCCTAGCGCTGCCACTGAAAGCTGTTCTGAGAAATTTTCTCACAAAATGAGCCTGCTGAAACAGAACCTTACTGTCCAGGAAGCAGGACTAACTTCTTACAAGAGCCCCTGAATGACCGAACCCAGGTTACGGTCATCAAAGTGGACAGCACTGGCATTCAGCTACTTGATTAGAAAGGGAATACGCGGGTGGGGGGTTATGGGAACATCAGAGCAATGCAAGGAAGGAATGCTGAATGTTAATAGGTTCATTGAGAACACTTTGTAATTCAGCACCTTCCACCCAACCACCTCAAATGCTTTGCTAACATTGTGGCAACTGAGATGCTGGCCTACCATTTATGCAAACATCTTTACCTTTGTCCTCCCCACCCACAGATGGTTTACTCAACTGCTGCATATTGTCTCAGTCTAAGGCTTTGTCTATTTTACAAGTGGCACCAGTTTAACAAACAATGGATTTTTAGTTGATTTAGGGCTTGTCTACCTAAGGAGACGTTTGTGATTAACTCCATGTGTGGATACCCTTATTCTGGAATAAAAGTGCTTTTTGTTCCTGTTTAGCTTAACCCACTTTATGCTTTCAAAGACTGTCCACACATGGCATTCTTCAGGAACAGCTATTGCTGTTTAAATTCACACCCTACCTTACTCATTAACTTTCAAGTGCAGACAAGCCCTTAGTTAAACTAGTGCAAACCTCCTGTATGGAGACTCTGACATCAATTGAAATGTGGGTTATACTGAGTTAGCACAAGCAGGTTCCTTACAATCCTTAATTAAATCAATTACACCAGTTTTTTTAATTTTTTAAAATCCATTTTAGTTAAGCTTGTAACACTGACAAGGCCCTAGCTTGTGAACTCACTAGTACAGGGAGTCTCTGTTGCTTATTTGAACAGTGCATTGTCCAGTGAGGTTTCGATCAGGTCCTTGGACGCTACTGCAGTAAGATGGTCAAGTGTCAATATACCCCTCTGAGATAGTTGGTAAGTTTCCATTGTTTGTTTTAAAAATTAGGGAAATGGAGGCAGAGCAAGGAAGCAATTTACCCAAAGTCACATGGGAGAGCAGCAGCAGAGCTAGGAACCGAACCCAGATCTCTTGCTCACAGCTCTGCTCTGAGCACCCTCGCAAGTTACTGTCAATCACATTTTGTTAGAGAGGACAAGGTGGGTGAGGTAATATCTTTTAGTGCAGTGGTGCCAAACTTTATTACACAAGTGGGCCACATAAACCAAAGCACAACCTTGTGTGGGTCAAACAGATTCTCTGTCAGGGGCTGACAGCCTGAGCCCTGCTGTGGGCCTTATGAAATGCTCTGGTGGGCCCTATATGGCCCACGGGCTGTAGGTTGGGCACCCCTATTTTATTGGACCAACTTCAGTTGATGAAAGAGACAAGCTTTCACAGTATCCTACTGTGTGTTTTGTTGGCATACATTCTTAAAGTGCAATACGTTAAGGCTTATACTGAAGAGGGAAAGAGGATTAGGAAATACTGTGCACATATAACCTGACTGAGTTAACGGCAGAATCTTAACCTTTTGGAATTCCCTGACACAAATGTTTGATCTTGAAACTTTGTTACATTAATGCTGGTGGATATCATCACATGTAGTTTGAAGGTTATTTAAAAGAGCAAATCAGCAGGTAACTGGCTTACACAGTTCATTGCAATGGATATGCCAACAGACTGTAAAACAACCAATTAGGGTGCAGATATGCACAATGTGTATTATTCCTATTTGTACCATAAGGTATCTGACAGAACTCTGATTGTTCCCAGGCGTTAGCTGTAGCCGTGATACACTACCGCATGAATTATTGAGAGTTCGGTGGATACCATATAACATATCAAGGTACTACAGGGACAGACGGTATAAGCCCTGTGTGGAATACTGGAATAGGAGAGATTGTTTTGCAGTCCTCACAGGCATGCGAATATAGCAGCTTTCAGTTCAGGACTCCAATTCTAAGCTGGTTTATGTGAGATGGTGGAAAAATTGCTGGTAGCCTAGTGTATAGTACTGCCCTCACTGTTGCTACCCCAAACTACTCATGTCAGGATATGCATCATTATAGCAGGGTGCAGAGCTGAGTTCCTCTAGCAGGTAACTGTATTTTGATTAGGCATAAATATCAAAGATCATAAAGGACAGACACAAGTAGCTTTAGAACAAAGACTGGTGTATTTCTACCGGAACAGATGACACACAGGATGTGTGAGGGATGAATGCATGGATATTCTGAATGGCAAATACAAATCTATTTTATTCTGACAAAACTTCTCACGAGGACTGGAACACCGACACTCTTATTTTGTGGTATTACTGAGCAAACCTGATGTTTAATGCACAACCTGCCATTTTTCTTTGCATTTTTAATAATAGGAAGACAGCTTTAAGAAGACCTTGGGAAAGGCGGAAGGACGACGAAGTGTAAACCAAGCAGAGTGAATCAGCTGTACAGAGTTCATTTAGCAGTGCATCCATGTTCTGGTTTCTTAGGCCATGTCTACACTAGCTAGCATACCGATGCAGCTGTGCCACTGTGAGATCGCTCGTGAAGCCGCTCTATGTCGATGGGAGAGAGCTCTCCCGTCGACATAATTAAACCACCTCAAATGAGCGGCGCTAGCTACGTTGGCAGGAGAATGTCTCCAGCCAACACAGCGCTATCCACACCGGTGCTTCTGTCGGGGTAACTTGTGTTGCTCAGGGTGTGGTTTTATTCACACCTATGAGTGATATCAGTTATATTGACAAAAGTGCTAGTGTAGACATGGCCTTAGAGAGAGAGAAAATGTCCTTCTCTCTTTTGGGGGAAGCTGCTTCTCAATCACTCAGCTGTTTTCTGTTCTATGAAAAATGGAATAATTTAGAGCAAGTTTTCAAAAGCAGATACTAATCCCAGCGTTCCAAGTATAACAAGAAGAAACTGGCCCCAACAGAAAGAGACAAAGATTGCAAGTGATTTTCTCTCACGTCGGTGCAAATCTTTTATTTATCGTTTAATACACCATCCATTCATACACCTGTGGTACAAACTCTAGGAACCTGCCACAAAGCATTAAAGCACAACATACCTACTATTCCTTAGACATTTGCATTTTTAACTCTAATATTTCATCTCCAACCAGACAAAATGTCTCAGCAGTCACAATACTAACAAATTTAACAATACTAAAAATAAAAAAAAAAGGAGAGAGAGAGAGAGAGAGAGAGAGAAAGAACTAACTGGATTAGCTGTTCTGTAAAAATGCAGATGTCTGTTAACCACACTTCCAGGGAAAAGAAAAGCCAAAAAAAAAAAAAAAATAAAGTTCTCTTAGAGGGAACATGGAATCTTTGGGTTTAAAAAAATTACTTACACAGAAAATCTGGCCTTCTTGAGATTTCTGTAAGGGATCATGTAAACTCATTCCAGATATTAAAATCTAAGCGTATAGGCCCATTGCTATGTGGAGATCAGCAGCAGGCATGTGTGGGAGATGCGTCTTCTCTTGCATTTGTTACAGCTTGCAGCGCAGCAGCGTGAGCTGTTACCAGATCTGATAAACTTACTGAAGTACCTGGAGTGCTGTATAAGGGTGCAGGGAAAATACTCGCAACACCACCGGCCTGTATTTATAAAGGGGCTTTCAGGGCTAGGAAATTTTCCAACCAGTACAATTACAGTGACTCCCAAACAGAACTATATAATTGAACCACTAATGTGGTTTAATTCAAATGACCTACCAGTAAATGCAGTAACAGGAAGTTTATATGGTAGGGAACACAAAACACAAAGAGAATGCAATTTGTTCAATAGTTTTCCTTGAGGCTAGAAAACCTGTTAACTTTGAAAGCCCTAGCAAAATGCCACACTGGTTTGGAAACCACCTACTTGGCATACAACCACATTTAGGTTTTTGTATGCTACCGTTTCATCAATCTCATCAGTTCTCCCTTAAGCATTTTGCATTTCTTTTCCAATCTTGTAGCTGAGGATTTTGTTCCAGTCAATCTTGGTGCGAGTCACGGGCAGCTGCCGACGCAAGGCTTTGAACGTGGTGTCGGACATAGTCTGATAGTTTTCACTGATTGCCGTCTGCAAGAGCAAGCGCATTGAAAGTGTTTGTCTGAGCAGAACGACTACAGCAGGAGGATGGATGCTTTCAAAAAGCTTTACTCAGTATTAAAGCCAGGCATGCTAGTTACCAACTAACTGATAAAGCAAACTTAGCGGGGGAGAGAGAGTGAGTGTGTGTGTGTTGAGAAAGGGTCTCTCTTGCCTTCTCCTCCAGTGAATTTATTTGCAAAAGGCCTTGTGGTAGGGCCCCTTCTTACCCACAGAACAAGCACTGCATGGGAAGCTGTAGCAGACCTTTCCTTAGCAAAGGTTCTTAGGGCATGGCTACGCTCGAAACTTGGGAGCGCTCCCACGGCAGCGCTTTGAAGTGCGAGTGTGGTCGTGCGCCAGCGCTGGGGGAGAGGTCTCCCAGCGCTCCTGGTACTCCACCTCCACGAGGGGATTAGCACAGCTCCCAGCGCTGGGGCACTGTTTACACTGGCGCTTTACAGCGCTGTCACTTGCAGCGCTCAGGGGTGTGTTTTTTCACACCCCGAGCGAGAAAGTTGCAGCGCTGTGAAGTACCAGTGTAGCCATAGCCTTAGTCACAGGGAGGTGGAGAGGAGAGTTCAGGCTCCCTGACTCACCTGCTCCCTGGCCTTTCTGCTGAGCTTGCCAACAGCTCTATCCAGTGTGATCGTCTCATGAATTGGAATCAGTGACTTTGCACTTTCCAGGCCCCACTCCAGTTTTCTTGTTAATATCCTAAACTGCTGACTTTATTTCATTTGTTTTTAAACATTTATATAGCCCCGTAACTGCGCCTGGTGGCTTACAGATAAACTACTGTCCCTGCTCCAAAGAATTTACAATCAAAATCAGATAAACTGACTATGAAACTAGAAACAGAAGGTAGAGAAGAAAGGACAAGGGGTGGAACAAAACTAGAGCATTAATCTCTCATGTTCTGATTGTTTGTAAATAGAGGGAAACAGCTTTTAAAATATCCATGAAAATAAACAAGCCTAATGGAATCCCATGGATCCCTGCTAAATTCTCTTACCTGATACTCATTTTCCGCATGTTCTATGATTTTAATAAATTCCTTGGCTGTTTGGACATCATTCTACAGAGTAAGAGGAATGAAATTTACTTTCAAGTTCAATCAAAAGCCTGAATATAAAAATCTATTAAATGGGTTTCCTTCTAGAATGAAATTCTGTAAATACTTAGCTCATCGGTGATTAGGGAAAGAGAAAGCTGACAGTTTCCGACCTACATCAGGCCAGTACCCATTAGCAACTGGGCTGCTGCTAAGCAGGGTGCAGCAGGGAAGAGAGGTAAGTGAAGCTGACATTAAACAACTGAAAGACAGGGCTGCCCTCTAGTGAGCAAAAGAGAACTGGGCATTCTCGATACAGAACAGACTTGTGAGCAGACACTACTGCCCGCCTTTTTCTTCCAGCCTAATTGTCATTACAAGACTAAAGTTACCTTCTCTTCTGAGGACTCCCAAGCACTTGTTGCAACTACATTTGCCTGACCTTGGTGCTGAAGAATCAAGATTTTTCAGAAATGTGCTGTTGTATTTTGGTTCAAATTCTCCCTTTTCCTCCCATAGGGAAGAGAAGGCAACTAGTTTCCCCCAAGGCATACATGACCCCTACTCTAAACTTGAAGAGCATACAACTAACACCCTGCAGCGTGCCTCTCACTACAGTCTTTAGTCTACAAGCAGTGTAAGAAGCTGGGTTTCCCACATGCCCCGTATGTGTTGCTGCTCAATGACTGATCAAAAGCCTTTACAGTAAGTGACACAAGAGTGGAGTCATATTTGAGAGTATAGCTGCCTTTGGGGACATAAATCAACACAAAAGAGCTGCTGAAATGTTGTAAATTCTCCATACTCACTGAAACCGTTAGAGAATCTTGGATGTCTTTATGGCTAACTAGCTGCACGTTGCCATCTTCATAGTAATGAACCTGCACAAAGAAAGAACACGCACAGTTTATAACTCACATTATATTGTGGTAATACCTAGAGGCCCCAACCGAGCCAGACCTCCATTATGCTAGGCGCTGTCCACAGATGCGGCCAAAGAACAGGAGAAACTCACAACAATATTGTGACAGGTTTCTCAGCCTGCAGTGGAGACTAACCAAGGCTGGATGGATTTTCCTAGGGATCTTATTCTCAGCCAGGACCTTTCAATATTATGCTAATGCAGTAAACACTCATTACCGCTGGGATGAGAGCAGGCAATAAAGGGTTCACTGGACAACTTGTAGGCTTACTCCTGGTTAGCAGGGACCAGAAGTGAAGTGCAGAGCTTGGATTCACATGGTAATACAATCCACTAACACTAAACCATCAGGCCAGACTTTAGCTATTATAACTTTCAAAGGATTCCATTTCTTTAGCATTTCAAACAGCCGATGCACAATTCAGCAGTCATGAAGCGTCGTAGTTTAAAATGGCATCTTTGTGGACACCTAAGGATTTACTTTTTGAGTCAAATCCACAAGAACCCCTTGAGAAGCAGCAATGCAATCGATGTGATTGTTGCTGAGCAGTGTAACTAACCTGGATCTTCAGCACTGCAACCACCTGAGCCGCAGGGGGCGTGATGGTAAATTTCCACTCTGATCTCCAACGGCCATTCCTAAAAAGAACCAAAGCAGAAACGGACTGGGAAAGAGCCCAGCGTGCTGCCTCTGCTCTTCTCCCCGCACCCTGTGGCCATATTCAAAGGCCTCACCGGGCACCTCGTTCCCTTGGTGCAGTGCAGTTCAAGGCAATGATGCACCAGTACAGCTTGGGCTCCGAAACAATGAGGGCTACAGCTCCCTGGCTTCACTAGTGCCTTTTTCACTGGCTGGTTCATGGAGCAGCACAGGGGCCTCTCTCAGAGCAATTTCATACAGCCTGCCAGGGAGGCAGGCCAGAAGCAGAAGCTATCGGGAAGTGGGCAAGAGAGGAAGCAGAGCACTTGTTCTGGATCAGCCTACTGCTTGTGCTCAAAGGGCTAGAAAAGGAAGGAGTGTGAATACTTTAAAATATTCTTACCAGAAGTTTTTGGGCTGAAACTGGTGGCTCTCAATACAGGCAATAATTGTCTGCTGTCCATCTACAGTCTTGCCGTAAACCTGAATTCATAAAGAAATGAAAAATAAGCATCATAGTGCCATGTTCCTGCTGCGTGTATTACACCAGCTTTGTGGTCCTAATCCCGGTAACACTAGATGGAGCTTCAATATCCTGCTATATCACAGCGCTGAGAGCGCGCAGACCGTGCACGTACACCTTGTCTATGCATGTACACATTACTTCCCTTTCCTGGTCAGCTTAACACTGGAGAGGGCTGCCAGGTGCATTAGTGCATATTTACCCACAGGTGATTGAGGTAATTAAGGGAAACATTTTGCCACTAGTTTACACATGATATGAATGTGCACACAAAATCTTGGAACCCTCTTGTCTTTGCTGTACAAAAATAAGGACCTACAAGACAGACACTAATGAAGATAAGGAGTACTTGTGGCATCCGATGAAGTGAGCTGTAGCTCACGAAAGCTTATGCTCAAATAAATTTGTTAGTCTCCAAGGTGCCACAAGTACTCCTGTTCTTTTTGCAGATACAGACTAACACGGCTGCTACTCTGAAACTAATGAAGATGCGAGCTCAAAATGCAGTACAAAGTTTCCCGTGGGGCTCACAGGCCTGGGGCAAAGACCCATCAATGAAATAAGGCAGGTACTTAACAGTACAAACACCATTGGGATAGTGCTCTTTCACATATGCCCTCAGCACACTGTCACAGGCATCTCTCCAGGGCTTTAGAGCGGCTTCTGTGTCCTCAGGGTGGGGGTCGCCTGCTTCTTTCCTTAAATGATCAAACTTAAAGGAAAGTTTGTTCCTTGGGTCCAAAAATCTGCCATTGCCCAGGTCACCGTGTTCTGTAATTAAGACCTGAAAAATAAAGGGGAAGATCAAAGCGCTTCCTTATGCTGATTTAAATGTCATTTTGCTCTTCTGGGGCTCTTGAGAGCAAGTTTGCTCAGTTTCACCCCAAGGCACTATTTGTTTCAGATGAAACCTTATGATCTGAAGTGCCCTCTCCTTTGCAAGGACATTAATGGTTCTGTGGTTCACTTAATGATTTGGGGTTTGCTCTGAGGTCCTTGGAGAAACTTTCCCTCTCACCATGGTTATGTTGTAGCTATCCAGCCCAAAGATGGCTGCATTCACTGATGTTGTTTATAGAATGCTTACAAGGTTTTTTGGGATCCTTTGTACGAAATACAAACATCAATTATTCTGCTTCTGTCACACTCTAATAGGATAACTCAAGCCCCATTTCTTTCTCCTTCCTAGAGGGAAGGGTGGGTGTACCTCAGGGTTCCATCATTTTCCTCTCTCTTCTTCCTTCCATAAGCCTGTATGTTGCAGCAACTCCTCCTCTGATCAAGGAGGGAGAGTAGATGTGGTTACTTCACTATGTATCAGGTTTAGGCTGGGGTGAATGGTCTTGAACAGCACAACAGGGCATTCCCTGCCCCACCAGAAGATCAGTCATCTCAGAAGCCAGACCAAGCAGAAGAGCCAAACCTCTTTCTCACAGGTTGTACAGCTTCTGTCAAATCTGCTTCTGTTGGCAGCCTAGTACTGCTATACTTCCCATGCCTGCACCACTTGACCAAACCCTCTCGCACAAGTGGACACTGGGATGCAGTTCCTGTATCAGTACTGAGCTCAGAAACCAGAGGCAGCCAAGCCTGCTTTCAGTCTCCAACAGGGCCCACATTCTTCCTCTGAAAAAAGGAAATTAATTGTACCCTTTGTGAAACTTCAGTCTGTAAGTATCAAGAGGCAAAAAAATTCCCAGATCATCTTTTGGAGGCAAATGGGAAGTTTTTTAGTTTGTGTTTTTACACAGGAGAAGGGAATGCAGAAAGGCTGAAATGATATAATGGGAGAGCCAATATATTTGGAATAATTGGATAAGGAGGGGTTTGGTATAGATGGAAATGGAAAAAAAAAACATATGCTATTTTTTAAGAGTCTGATATTGAAACCAATGGGAGCTGGGAGCATGCAGCATCTGAGAGCTGCTAAACAGCCCTAAAAGAAAAGCATTCTTTGCTCACTCTGCCTCAGGCAAGACTTCCACTGGCTTTAGCAGGGAATTGTGCCTAAGGAAGGAGTATTGAATTTAGTTAGCAATAGAGAGCATGGTCAGTCGGAGGCTTTTCTGTAAGAAGTGAAGTTTGCTAAGTACTGAGTGCAAAGAAAAGTGTTAGGTGATCAGATGATCATATTTTCAACCTAACCCTAACTTCCCACCCAGGTCAGTATGAAAGGCCATCGTAATGCCTGCAGTGATGGGTACCAACGTGAAAACCTGCAAAGACAGGCAGCAAAACTTCGCCTTACCTGATCATCATACCCCTCGATCTTCACCGGAGTGAACTGATCCATGTTATACTGGGCAAATGCACTGTTAATAATGGAAAAAAAGGTAAGCTTTACCTGTGCAATCTTTATTATTTATATTTTCACTGAGGGACTAATGAATAGAAATACCAGTACAGAGAAAATGTCCATATTAATACTTTCATAGACAGTGGCCTTGGGAATATTTTTTGGTGTGATATCTAAGGTATGACTTGACCTGGGGTAAATGACTAGTTTCCTGTGATGGGAGCAACATGAATACTTTGAGATCTTTGGTATAGAGCAACCAACTATCACTAAGGCCAGGTCTACACTACAAACTCCCAATGGTGTAACTACGTTGCTATGGGGTGTGAAAAATCCACACCCTGAGCAACGTAGATACACCAACCTAGCCCCCAGTGTTAGGTTAGACAGTGCTAGGTTAAAAGGAGAGCTTCTCCCATCCACATAACTACCGCCTCTCCCTTTGGCGTAGTAATATCTTCACTAAAGTGTTACAGTGCTTTAGCTGCAGCACTGTACGTGTCCCAAGCCCTCCGTCCAGCTTGCCTGGGGGAAAGAGAGACTGGCGTGCCCAAGGGGACTGTCTGTGATGCCACAGTACGACTGTTGTTGTGCTTCAGGAATTCACACTTGTTACTGGGTTGGTGAAAGCCAATTATAGACCATACAACTAGTTTGGGGTCTTGGCTCTGCTTCTTGACACCTGCCCGCCCTGAGGATGGCATTCATGACTGTGAGCCACTCCAGACAGCGTGACAGGTACCAGTCCTGTGGCGGTTTGAACAAAGATGAATCATTCCTTAGATGCTAAAAGGTTACAATATATATATGTTGGCTCTCTCTAAAATCCTGTTTAGATTCTATTAAAACAAAAGTAGTTCTGCTTAGACTTTTGGGAGAGGTGTTTTGATTGGGAGGGGGAAATTACAGTACATCGCCCCCTCCACCAACACCACAACTGATCGCAATTCACATCATTATGTCATTAGACTGAAAAAACACACACTTACACACTTCCTTAAAATGTTCTGAAGCCTGTTTTAAACAACACTTACTGTGCCGCCCCTTCCCTGAGAAGATTGTCATTGTTAAGCAGTAACCGGACATCTAGAGAAAAGAAAGTGTTCAGACAGAGTATCAAATGTCTATCTTTGCACCCTAAAACTGAAATGGAAGCAGAGGCTCAACAAACATTACAGTAGCTGTAAATCATTTTATTAAACAGTGTGTGGTTGTATAATGGAACTAATTTCTTCCCTCCTAGCTGTCTGTGTGATGATTCTGATTAAAGACTGGTAAAGCACAACCATACTAGGCAGACGGGCTAGCCTACTGGTCATTACAAGTAACTGTCGCTATAGTGGATAGAGCACTGGACTGGAACTCAGGAGACCTGGACTCTATTGGCCTGCTGGCCACTTACCTCCATGCCTCAGTTTCCCCATCTGTAAAATGGGGATAATGATGCTTTGTAAAGTTCTTTGAGATCTACTGATGAAACTCTATATAAGATTACTATTAGTAGTAGTAGTAGAATAAGAATTAAACATTTTCCCATTATACTCTCCATTTTCATACATTCACAGCTTTTTGAAACATGTACCTTTCGGGCTCTAATTTTCTCTTTCTTGGTCACTGTTCAAAACAACTTTTTAAAATTATTATTATTAAGTTAAAGAATTTCTTTAGCCACTTTTGGGTTATGGTAGAATGAAAGTAAACCAAAAACCCTTCTGGCTCTAACAAAATTCCAGCCACACCATTGTTGAACAGTGAAAATGGCTCCTGTGGTGTTTTCAGATGATGGAGTCCAAAATATATTACATAAATGGAAAGCTAGTTACTATTATGTCTCCATAACATAAACTTCAGAGTACTTGATCATATCCCTCTACAATCAGATGTTACATTTGTCTGGTAAAAGCCACTTTAGAGTATTTACTATTCATCACAATACCATCAAGTCAATGCTGTACCAAAGTAGCAGAGTGAAATAGCATCCAGACAAAGGATTTTGCATTCATATGAATGGCTTCAAACAGTTCAGATCAAGCCTGAAAGGTACTAAGGAAACACAATAGAACAACATCCACGGGTCATGCACACATAAACAAAGATCACAAAAAGATTTACTTGTTTCAGAGTAGCAGCCGTGTTAGTCTGTATTCGCAAAAAGAAAAGGAGTACTTGTGGCACCTGAGAAACTAACAAATTTATTTGAGCATAAGCTTTTGTGAGCTACAGCTCACTTCATCGGATGCATTCAGTGGAAAATACAGTGGGGAGATTTACGTTAAACCTAGGATCCTAGGCCTTGACTCCACAAATGGCTGATTTGTGTACCTCAATTATGAGGTGCTTAAGTTGGGACCCTTTAACATGGTCTGATTTTCAGAAAGTGCTGAGCATCCAGCCTCTTGTAAGGTGTCCCAAGTCAGTATTTAAAATCATTAGCCACTTTTAAAAAATCTTGGCCGTAAAAAGTATAGCCCCTCTGCCAACCATATTTTGTGAGGTACGTTAAATACTTTCTGATAATAGCTGAAACCTTGAAAATCCTATGAACTATTTAAATTTTATTTTATTTACTCACCATTAAACACTTCATTAAATTCTCCTGGTGGTGCATGAGTGATGAATTTTGCAGCTATATGCACCTGCAGTAAAGCACAATAGTCATCAGACTAAATTCAATAAACAGTGCAAGTTTTTTTGTTTAGGTACCAACAAACTACAACAGATTTACACCAGCATAGCTCACTAGCAGAACTGAGTGTTACGGTTACAGATAGTGCTACTATTTATGGAGAGATTTAGGCACAAATTTTCAAAAGCGTCCTTTAGTTAAAGCTCGACAGAATTTGATTTTTGTCTTTTTATAATTTTGATGGATAATACTGATGTTTAAGTATTTTTTAAATTTTTATCTGTGTAAATTTTCACAGTTGCACAAAATTATAGTTTTCTGCATTCATTTTGATGGTCATAAATTTAAAGTTTCACAATTGTAGGAAATTATGAGGGGGTCAGGCAATTATTATTCAGTGACAGATGTTGAAAGTCAAAAAGTTAAAGCTTTTTAACAGTTAAAATACAAACTGTCAATATCATATGCCAAAATACACAGCAAATACCCTTAAATCAAACTCTAATGTTCCCAAATAGCATTTTTCTTACTTTCCCCATCTGTAAAGTTTGATCATCAAAGAAAATATTGTGTGTGTGAAATGAAATTGAGGGTTACTGACATTTACTGATAAAAATCTAATCCTTCTAAGCCTACCATTAGCTTTGTGTGGCTTCCAGTTCTGGGGACCCAACTTGAGACTTTGGGCCCGATTTTTCAGAGTATCTGAGCACCCACAACTCTAACTGAAGTCAGATGCTCAACACCTCTGATAAATCAGTCTCTAGGACTCCCAAGATGGTCACCCAAAATTTGTGAACACTTGAAAACATGGACTTTGCTTTGTAAACACCCTTTTTGATCACAAACATCACCTCAAACACCAAACTGCTCAGCCTGCACAAGTGCACACACAATTAGCCAACATTCTCCCTTTAAAAATAAGCTAACCGTCTTCTTGTGACCTAACAAAACACCACGGAGTTCCACTGCTTGGAACTACCTGGCGGTCCATATGTCGATTACGTACCGAGTGAGTTACTAAAGTCCTGAAAGGGATGGAGAGGAGGGGCCTGCTACTAGATGATAGCCTACTGGATAACTGTGTAGCTAAGAAGTGTAATATACACTGAAAGAATTGAGGGTTGCCTGTGATGTAATTGCTTTGCTGCTGCTGACTGGTAGGAGGAGGAGATGCCACTGACCATCAGGAAACAAGCAGCACATGATAGCTGAGAGAGGAGATCCTTTCCAAGAAGGAAGACAAATACCCTCTCCCCACCAAGTACCATGGGACTAGAAGTTTGCATAAAGATGTAATCCTGCCTACTTTAAACACAATTAGTTATGCTTTACAGGCTTCAAAGGGAAAGTAACTGAAGTCATAAGAACTCGTGGAAGAAACAGTAAAGATACAAAGTGAGAAAGCAGAGAGTGATGGAAACGTACAAAGTACAAAAGTGGACAGTGATGTAAAGTTACAAAATGAAATTGAGATGTCAGCAGAGGGAGACCCTGCCTTAGAAACAAGCCTCCAGAGTTCAACAAGTGATTTCTCTTGCATCCCCTGTTGTGCGATTCTGGTGAATCCCACCACCCTGAACTGTGGGCACACCTCCTGCCAACGCTGCCTGGCTTTGTGATGGCTATCCTCCAGAGCAAACACGTGTCCAGAGGTGAAAGTTATTCTCAAGCTAGCTATTAAAACATTATTTCCTGAGCATGCTGTAAAGAGAATAGGCCTGATTAAGCAGAGCAGTGATACAACCCATGGCCTTAAGGCTTTTCACAAACATTGGAAGGATCAGAGAGTTAGTCAGCAGTGAGGCCAGGCACTTATCTCTCAGTTTTTGACCTGTTCAGCTACTGTGGGACCCTCTTGTTCTTGCAATCTAGAGAGCAGGAGCCACAGTCTAGAAAAAAGTAGCCATAATGAAACTTTTTTACTGGAGCTAGAGCATCTCAAAATACTTAAGTAAAAGCAGCCATAAAACCTTTGGGAATACAAAGCAGCAAACCCTAAGCCAACATTATTTCTGCTGCATGCACTGAATACCTCTTTAAAACTCAGGATATCGTGTATGTATACTACTTTGATTACACAGGTACATCTCCATCTTTCATCCACACAATATGACCTGTGCAAGAAGACCATGGAGCGAATATGGTCAGGAAACTTTCAGACCTAAGACCTCCTACTTGGAAACAAGGGAGAAAAATTTCTATTAAAGCTCACCTGAGCCTAGCAATTAGTTGCTGAATTTGCACGGAGTTGACTAGGGATTCACTATTGGACACCATGGTTTAGCATTATCAGGGATCCTAGCAATCCATTTGCCATGGAAAAAATATGGAATTTGCATTTTTACAGTGAATCTTAAGTTTTTACATTTTGTAAAAAAATAAAGATGTATAAAGTAAAACCCCATTTATCCGAGTCTCCATAATCCAGCTCTCTGTATTAACAGAACCACCAGATGCCCAATGCTGACAGCTCTTGTGGTCAGCCCCGGGGTGGCTGGGGCACAGGCGGTCAGTCCCTGCGCAGCTGGTGGTTCGGTTAATATGGAAAGCCAGATAATGGAGGCTTGGATAAATGGGGTTCTACTGTATATCAATAAAACATTGATACCTATATATATTGTGGCTAGGGAAACTAGTTCAGTGTTTCATTTTAACCATGGAAAAACATGGATTTTTATCAGGTTTTTTTAATCTGAGAATTTTTTTTTTTTAATCATGGAAAGCTAAGATCTCTGATCATTAGTAATGTCATGTTACTCTCTCGTCTGGAATTATTGTTCATTTGGGGTCTCCGGTTAAAGAAAAAACTGAAGACAATTCCACACAGAACGTGGAACCATTTCTGGCATGTGTCAATAAAGGGAGTTGGTGCCATTCTGTGAAACAATGTTAATTCATTTGTCTAGAACTGTGTATTTCACTGAAAGTTGTACTATGGGCCTAACATGAAGCTTCACAACGTAGTGAAAGAATTAAGGCATCTGGAATCAGAAGGACTATGATAAAGATCTGAGCAGGCTGATATCAGAAGAAAGTAATACCTGAGATTTCCTGAACTTTGAAGTGGGAAAGGAAAATCAAAACCACCAGTGAGTTCTAAAATGTATTAAATGCTAGTGTGTTGTATCATCTGAATTCACGTGGCTTTGGTACTAAGGCAAATTTGTTTCAGTCTAAACAGTTTTCCTAATTCCAAGATAGGCTTTATGGTTTGCACAGTACCTGAGGGAATATAATGTTACTGGAAAAAGAAAAGGAGTACTTGTGGCACCTTAGAGACTAACCAATTTATTTGAGCATAAGCTTTCGTGAGCTACAGCTCACTTCATGAGCTGTAGCTCATGAAAGCTTATGCTCAAATAAATTGGTTAGTCTCTAAGGTGGCACAAGTTCTCCTTTTCTTTCTGCAAATACAGACTAACATGGCTGTTACTCTGAAAAATGTTACTGGACAGGACTCTGGAGACAAATAGACTCAGCCACACAATTACACAGCTCCCTTTGAGGCTTATATAAAACACACCACTTTTTTCCACTTAGTTTTACAGTTATTCATAACTTTCAATTATGGCAAAAGCTGGCTAAGGCTTTCTTTCTGGATAGGGCATTACATTCATTGTCTTCAGCCAATACAGCAAGTATTGTTTTAAATTTGTCCTGTAAAGGCCATTTTGAATAACAAACTAAAGTAGTACAAATATCAAATTAATCATTAAATTAATTAATCTGCAGGAGCAGAGTTGAGAGGCCAACCCCCTTCAAAAACACTTTTCTGGCTTCTAGCTTGCAATTCTACATCCTTAGAAGGGATTTAAAACATTTCACTGACATAGGAGGCATTGCCATGCTTTCTTGGTGCTTTCCCATCCTACCAGCATCACCTCCATCTTAGTTGGACTGAGCCTGAGCAAGGTGCAAGCGTCACAGATACTTGAAAAGCAAAAACTATTTATACTTATTTATTTTAAAAAATTATGTTTTTTTTAATGCCCAAAATATTTACATTAGTTTGAGCGCAACTGACAAAAGAATAAAAACGCATAAACAAGAGCATGAAGCGGGATGGAATGTTTGCCCACCTTTCCAGTCTGGGGGCATGTCTTCACTAGCAACGTTAAAGCTGCCCCGGCAGCTCTGTAACATGGCTGTGTAGTTGCGGCACCAGCGCTGGGGGGCAGCTCTCCCAGCACCATAAAAAAACCACCCTCACAAGGGAAGTAGCTCCCAGCGCTGGGAGCGTGGCTGGGTGCACTGTCTACACTGGCACTTCACAGCGCTGAAACGTGCAGCGCTCAGGGGGTGTTTTTTCACCCCCCTGACCGAGAAAGTTGCAGCGCTGTAAAGTGCCAGTGTAGACAAGCCCTTAGTTTCCTTCTGCTTTTTGCTGAAGCATGACAGACATTTAGAATTGCTAAAATGTGTTTTTTCATTGTTTAATAAAATTCTACTAGCTAAATAACTCTCATCCTAGTTAGAGTATCTAATATCCATATAACTTCTGAAAATGTGTAACAGAAAGCATTAGACTATCCTTGACTGTGATCAGGATTACTGGATAGTAACTAATATGGATACTGCTGTTCCAGTTTGCCCTGTAGACTTTACTGTGAGTCCTACCCTACATGACTGATGTGTGTGCTTTTCTTAAAAAGTATAAGCATAAACATAAGGCATGTCACTCTGTAAATGTTAAAGCGTTACTACAACTGCTGTACTCACACAACTTCATCTAACTGATGCCAAGATCCATGTCAATAGGAAGGATCACAGCAGGGAATACAGTCCCCCTACTCCACTTCCCCAACTGGACACAGTTTGCTCTCTTCCAACTGAGCTCCTAAAATGGCAGCTGGATAAAATGGCCATTAAAAATAATTATGCAGTGTCTATATTTATGCAACATCTTGGTAATTAGATAAATGATGTGGCTGGTCATTAATGCAGCTGCACAACTGCATTGTACTTGGGGCCCTGATAAAGTGGGGCCTTATTATAGTTAGGAAGACATAACCACCTCTCTTTTGGTATTATATCCCACTTTAGACCCAAATTCTGCTCTGCACCTAAAATAGTTTGCTTCCTAAAAGACTAAGTCCAGGACTCAAACCCTGAATAAACCACAACTCCTACATACACTTCAATCTGTAAGTAACTTCGCCCACTTTAGTAAGATTGGTGAAGTTAACTAGACACGACAGTGATTGACAAATCTACATTTAGGATAAGTGCCATTAAAACAGCAGCCACGAGCAAAACACACACTGCAAAGACATGTAATCCTTTTTATAAAGTGTAACTTTATCCTCTCTCTCCTCTCCCTTTGCTCTGGAGCAATTGAAAAAAAAAATGGAAGAGAGCATTATTCTACACAACTGAAAACAGCAATGCCTACTCATGAAATGGAAGAAGCAGACTTTGTATTTGGTAAAGAAATTAATCCTATATATCAAGCTTCTGCACTGTTGTCACTTCAGAGTCTCTTCGCCTTCAAGTGTCAGCACACTGATAGCATGTTCATCTGCAGAAGTATGAAACTAACTATTTCTGCAAAACTGACCTACTTCCGGGCTCATCATTACCATTTCAGGTATCTCTGCAGAGTGTTAGCTTCTGCTAACTTCCTCTTTCTGAAATGGGGAAAGCATCAAGTAGTGAAGTCACCTGACCGCTATTTTTTTTTTTAAATAGAAGCAGAAAAAAGGGTGACAGTACAAAGAATTCATAAGAAGCCAGAGCAATATACATTCAAAGAGTCTTGAATATGCTGCATATGGTTCAATTATCCAACATTTACCTATGACTATGAGGGACAATGAATAGATAGGTTTCAGAGTAGCAGCCGTGTTAGTCTGTATTCGCAAAAAAAAAAAAAGGAGTACTTGTGGCACCTTAGAGACTAACCAATTTAGTTGAGCACAAGCTTTCGTGAGCTACAGCTCACTTCATCGGATGCATCCGATGAAGCTCACGAAAGTTTATGCTCAAATAAATTTGTTAGTCTCTAAGGTGCCACAAGTCCTCCTTTTCTTTTTAATGAATAGATAGTTTTAGATGTGACAAACCAGATTAGTTCATTTTGCTTGGTTTCTCAGTGATGTGCACTGATTTTTTTATCTTTTTAAAGTCAGTGCAGTTAAAGCTAAGCATTTAAAAAGAGAAAGTGTATGCAAGACAAATAATGCCCTAAATTTGTCTGCAAAGAGTTTGCAAGGTTGTTTATCGGTTAGAACAGAAGACTATGAGCTTTGACTTCTATTCCCAGCTCTGCCAATGTCAGCGATGCCACAGGCAACTCGTTTAATCTCTGTCTCAGTTCCCTTCTGATTCCAGCAGGTTTAAAATTGGGGAAACACCTACTAAAAGGGGTAAATGGTGGCTTAGTTTATTTTGTTAAAATCTTCAGCTGAAATTCAGTAATGAACTACAAAGTACGAATAGCTGAAAATGGTAGGAATTTATTCAAAAGAAGGAAATATACAATCTTATGGTTAGAATTTATACTATATAACATTGAGCAAGCTACCCTAACTAAAGGACTATGGGTTATTCTGATGTAAGTCTCTCTTAATTTCTCTTGTTGAAGTTGTCCCATTTTGTATATCTAATTAAACATGCATTAGCCCACAGACAGCATGAGTGACTCTATAAATCAGTAGTTAGGACACTCACCTGATAGGATTTGAACCAGGATTTCCCACTTTTCTCATCAGGCAGAGGTGGGGTAATTGAACCAGGGTT
This sequence comes from Chelonia mydas, assembly GCF_015237465.2. Taxonomy (NCBI): domain Eukaryota; kingdom Metazoa; phylum Chordata; order Testudines; family Cheloniidae; genus Chelonia; species Chelonia mydas. The sequence continues at coordinate 2,450,001 of NC_051261.2, forward strand.
TCCCCATCTCACCCGAAAACCCTAACCACGGGGCTAAAGGTATTAAAGGAGGTGGTCACTCCTCCATTCATTTTGTGTAGAATTCAGCATGCTCGGAGTTTGCTTGCAGGGCCCAATCTGGTGAGCACAATAGACAGGGCAACACCTAACTCACTTGGTTTATGATCACACTAGGGCTTAGGTATGAGACAGTGGTGTGCACACCAAAAGGCTGAAACTTAAGCACCTTAGAAACTTTTACAGCAAAAATGTAAGTGCCTACAGGGTTAGGCAGCAGCTGAGTGGGGATTTTGTGAAACACAGCAGAGCCTAAATTTTTATTTTTTTTTGTAGATGGGGCCTCTGTGTTCCTTTGCCTGGTTTGTTCCTTTCTTCTGTTGCAAAGGGTCACTAACCTCATTGATTTAGGAAGAGGCCTGGACTAAAGAAAGCTACAGAAACAGAAGGCCAGAATGACGACAAAGTCCAGGTATCACTTATTGCGTGTTTGGCTTAAAAACTGCTGTTTGCAAATGGAGAAAACTGTTAGAAATTAGCCTTAGAATTGTTCAGAAGAAAGCATATTTTATCCCATACTACTAATTAGACTACATAGTACTTGCACTCAAAGCTATGAAAAGATAAATATATCAGAATTTAAAATACCAGCGTTAGCTAAGTAAAATACGTCTCCATTTTTAGTATCAACATTCAGCAGGTAATTCTAGCTTCCAAGTGAGAGGAAAGCCAGGGTAATACATAAATGAATCTATGAAGTAAATCCTTATGAGCTGAAGCTGGTCAGAAAATTTTAAAAGAATACTGGGGGGTGGAGAGGAAGTGATGAAAAGTTACAGGGAAGGGGGAAAAAAAAAAGTAAAAAATTTATTTTCCCAATGGCAGTTTAAGACACTGAAACAAAAATTTTTGAGTGTTTATGAAGAGCTCTAGTGATGATATTCCATCTTTCTTGTCTTCTACAATCCAAAACCACTGTCAAGCTATTACCTTCTTAGTAGAGTTTATTAAATTATTAGAAGTGAGAGTAAGCAGGAAGTTGTGCAATGTTGATTGCTATCCTTAAAACAAATCTTCCTATCCACATTTCAATTTGTCAAAGTATCTACCCCTTGTGCCACTTCTTGCATATGAAACCCAAGTTTAATCAACGAGAACTCCTATTGCTAGCAGAAGCAGATTAAGGAACTGACACACCCTGACTGACCAGATCTGGAAAGAAAACTGAGAACAACACTATGTCTTTTATACACTGTAGTTAGTAGCAAGCAGGTCATGCTCTGTCTGCCTACACAGTGTGCTGGCAAATTCATGTTCCTGAACATGTCCCAGACTACAGCCATATACTCTCAGGTTATGCAGCTAAATTATGGTTGTAATCTCTTAAATGTTCTGAATTTTCATTGTGTTCTTTTCATAGGGGGCGATCAGAAGAGAATTTAGAAAAACTGAACTAAAGATGATAAAGGCAAAATGAAAGTTTTAGATTGACTACATCTATATTGTCAGTGTATTTGCTTAGTAGGCAAGGCCCTGTCTGCTCTGTTGACACTACATATTCCAATGACTTTTCACAAGAGATGGGGCTCGCCACAAGCCTTCCTCCAACTTGGCGCTTGCTGACTTCCAACCTGAGGTTGGTTCACTCAGCGGTGGGGCAGGAGTTGAGACTTACAAGAAGAGGACAAGATATCAGCAAGAAAATGGACACTTCCAGTTTTTTTCACAGTCACTGAAAAAGATACTTGAAAGAGCATTTGCACAAAAACCTTAGAAGGAAACACTCATCACAGGGAACTGACTGCTCCTCTCCTGGCTCCCCACTAGTGCCTGTCTGGGTCTTCCTCCCAGTGGCACCTGGAAACAGTCCAGATTAACTGTGCTGCCAAGCAGCAATTCCCACCCCATGCCTGTGAAGTAATAAAATGCGGAGGAAGAGCCCACCATTCTCCCCCACTATTAGACAGACTAAAAGGGGAAGGAGGCACTATCCACCACCCCCTCTGAAATGAGCGAGGGGGAGGGGGAATGCTACGAGGAACTGGATGTAGTCTCGTCCCACCGTTGTGGGGTGCTGTGCGTGTCCGGGTGCCATACTGGGTCATGAAATTAGCGTATGGGGTTTTCTCTCTCTCGCTGGGGGGTGACGATCTGCCTCTGGGGAGGCAAGATGACACCGCAGCAGAGGGGGGCGCTGGGGGGTCCCATCGCCCGCTCGAGGGAGATGTGGGGCACTGGGGGGGTCTCTCCGGCGGCATGGCGGGCGTGGGGGACAGTGTCAGCGGGTCTCTTCCCTGGCTGGGGGGGGGGTTCTGGGAGAAGTTTCCCCCCTCGCGATGGGGCAAGGGGCTGTCTGGGGGTCTCCTCCTCCCTACAGCGGGGCCGAGGCCCTGTCCGCAGGGGGCCAGTGGGGGGCGCTACCCCGGGAAGCTCGGGGGAGGCAAGAAACCCTACCCCTACCTTCTCCTCGTCCGACACCCGGTCCTCGAGGTCCGCCATTTTGGATCCTGTGGCTGGGCCCCGCCCCGCCGGCCACCCGTGCAAAGCACGCCGGGAACTGACAGCGGGGGAGCGGCTGGGGCCGCAGGCAACGGCCCATCCGGAAGTGCCGGGCCGGAAGCGCCGCCGGCGCCATCTTGTTTGAGGGCAATCGTGGGTACCGGTAGTTCTCATTGACGCTAATAGGCGCCATCTCGGTCTTGGGCAGTGGATCAGCCCCGCCCTCTACGGGTGCGATGACTTTGGTGCGTGGCGCGTCCCGCACTGTTGGGTGCCGCGGCTCTTAAAGCCCCAGCTCCTGGAGGCAGGGGAAGGGCATACGGAGAGGTTCTGCCCTCCGGGCTGCAAAGGGGAGGGTGGGAACGTGACTGACTCGTTGACGGCATTGCCAGCCATGGGAAAGCAAAAAGGGCACCGCAACTACTTCCCAATCGCACGATTTGTGCTTCCTTGGGGCTGGCGTGTACTGCGTTGGGGGGCCCCACGCACGCCAGAGGGGTGAGTCCTAGGCCTGACACTGACACAGCCAAGCCTCATCCCCGGGCCGCGCGGGAAGGCAGGCCCTTCGTATAGGGGACCCCTCAAATTTCTAGTGTGGGACATGCACCCCCAAATCCCCAGAGCAGGGCACGCACCCCCAGTACTGTGTGCGTCCCCAATGAGTGTAGCACCCCCCCCCCCGCAGTCCCCGAGCAGGGCACGCACCCCCAGTACTGTGTGTGTCCCAAACGAGTGTAGCACCCCCCCACCCACAGTCCCGAGCAGGGCACGCACCCCCAGTGCTGTGTGCGTCCCAAATCAGTGCAGGACACCCCCACCCCCCACAGTCCCCGAGCAGGGCACGCACCCCCAGTACCGTGTGTGTCCCCAATGAGTGTAGCACCCCCCCCGCAGTCCCCGAGCAGGGCACGCACCCCCAGTACTGTGTGTGTCCCAAATGAGTGTAGCACCCCCCCCCCCCGCAGTCCCCGAGCAGGGCACGCACCCCCAGTGCTGTGTGCCTCCCCAATGAGTGTAGGACACCCCCCCCCCGCAGTCCCCGAGCAGGGCACGCACCCCCAGTACTGTGTGTGTCCCCAATGAGTGTAGCACCCCCCCCCCGCAGTCCCCGAGCAGGGCACGCACCCCCAGTACTGTGTATGTCCCCAATGAGTGTAGCACCCCCCCCCCGCAGTCCCCGAGCAGGGCACGCACCCCCAGTGCTGTGTGTGTCCCCAATGAGTGTAGCACCCCTCCCCAGTCCCCGAGCAGGGCACGCACCCCCAGTACCGTGTGTGTCCCCAATGAGTGTAGGACACCCCCCCCCGCACAGTCCCCGAGCAGGGCACGCACCCCCAGTACCGTGTGCCTCCCCAATGAGTGTAGGACACCCCCCCCCCGCAGTCCCCGAGCAGGGCACGCACCCCCAGTACTGTGTGCGTCCCCAATGAGTGTAGGACACCCCCCCGCGCAGTCCCCGAGCAGGGCACGCACCCCCAGCGCTGTGTGCGTCCCCAATGAGTGTAGCCCCCCCCCGCAGTCCCCGAGCAGGGCACGCACCCCCAGTATTGTGTGTGTCCCAAACGAGTGTAGCACCCCCCCACACACCCACAGTCCCGAGCAGGGCACGCACCCCCAGTGCTGTGTGCGTCCCAAATCAGTGCAGGACACCCCCACCCCCCACAGTCCCCGAGCAGGGCACGCACCCCCAGTACCGTGTGTGTCCCCAATGAGTGTAGCACCCCCCCCGCAGTCCCCGAGCAGGGCACGCACCCCCAGTACTGTGTGTGTCCCAAATGAGTGTAGCACCCCCCCCCCCCGCAGTCCCCGAGCAGGGCACGCACCCCCAGTGCTGTGTGCCTCCCCAATGAGTGTAGGACACCCCCCCCCCGCAGTCCCCGAGCAGGGCACGCACCCCCAGTGCTGTGTGCGTCCCCAATGAGTGTAGGACACCCCCCCCGCAGTCCCCGAGCAGGGCACGCACCCCCAGTGCTGTGTGCCTCCCCAATGAGTGTAGCACCCCACCCCCCGCAGGGCACGCACCCCCAGTACTGTGTGCGTCCCCAATGAGTGTAGGACACCCCCCCCTGCAGTCCCCGAGCAGGGCACGCACCCCCAGTACTGTGTGTGTCCCCAATGAGTGTAGCACCCCCCCCCCCCGCAGTCCCCGAGCAGGGCACGCACCCCCAGTACTGTGTATGTCCCCAATGAGTGTAGCACCCCCCCCCGCAGTCCCCGAGCAGGGCACGCACCCCCAGTGCTGTGTGTGTCCCCAATGAGTGTAGCACCCCTCCCCAGTCCCCGAGCAGGGCACGCACCCCCAGTACCGTGTGTGTCCCCAATGAGTGTAGGACACCCCCCCCCGCACAGTCCCCGAGCAGGGCACGCACCCCCAGTACCGTGTGCCTCCCCAATGAGTGTAGGACACCCCCCCCCCCGCAGTCCCCGAGCAGGGCACGCACCCCCAGTACTGTGTGCGTCCCCAATGAGTGTAGGACACCCCCCCGCGCAGTCCCCGAGCAGGGCACGCACCCCCAGCGCTGTGTGTGTCCCCAATGAGTGTAGCACCCCCCCCGCAGTCCCCGAGCAGGGCACGCACCCCCAGTGCTGTGTGCCTCCCCAATGAGTGTAGGACACCCCCCCCCCCCGCAGTCCCCGAGCAGGGCACGCACCCCCAGTGCTGTGTGCGTCCCCAATGAGTGTAGGACACCCCCCCCGCAGTCCCCGAGCAGGGCACGCACCCCCAGTGCTGTGTGCCTCCCCAATGAGTGTAGCACCCCCCCCCGCAGGGCACGCACCCCCAGTACTGTGTGCGTCCCCAATGAGTGTAGGACACCCCCCCTGCAGTCCCCGAGCAGGGCACGCACCCCCAGTACTGTGTGTGTCCCCAATGAGTGTAGCACCCCCCCCCCACAGTCCCCGAGCAGGGCACGCACCCCCAGTACTGTGTATGTCCCCAATGAGTGTAGCACCCCCCCCTCCCCGCAGTCCCCGAGCAGGGCACGCACCCCCAGTGCTGTGTGTGTCCCCAATGAGTGTAGCACCCCTCCCCAGTCCCCGAGCAGGGCACGCACCCCCAGTACCGTGTGTGTCCCCAATGAGTGTAGGACACCCCCCCCGCACAGTCCCCGAGCAGGGCACGCACCCCCAGTACTGTGTGTGTCCCCAGTGAGTGTAGGACACCCCCCCGCAGTCCCCGAGCAGGGCACGCACCCCCAGCGCTGTGTGTGTCCCCAGTGAGTGTAGGACACCCCCCCGCAGTCCCCGAGCAGGGCACGCACCCCCAGCGCTACATGCACCCGAGTCCCCAGGAGGAGCCAGCAGGCGCAGCGCGCGGACCCCGCCGAGCGCAGCGCGCGCGCAGCCCAGTCCGTCTGCGGCGGGGACGCCCCCGCGCGCGCGGCCGAGCGCTGCGCTCCGGCCCCGGCGGCGCGGCCATGGCGGACAGCGGTGGCGGGGAGGCGGCTCCGGCCGCGCAGCCTGAGGGCTCGCCCTGCGCCCCCGGGCGGTGGGAGCGGCTGCGGCGGCGGGGGGCCGGGCTGGCCGCCGTGCCCTGGGCTCGGGCGCTGGGGCTGCTGGCGGCGCTCGGGCTCCTCTGCTGGCTGCGGGTCCCGCTCCGGCTCCGGGACAACCTGGCGGCCGGTGAGAGGCGGGGCCGGGGGAACGCGGCGGGGGGGCGAGGGCTCCCCGGGGCAGGTGTGCGGGGGCTGGGGTGTGGAGGCGGGGCTGGGGGGGGGAGGGTTCCCCACGGCTGTGGGGGCTCCCTGGGAGTGGGGTGGGTTCTCGGGGAGGGGCGGGGGTTCCCCAGAGCTGGGGGAACACGGTGGGAGGGGGGAGGTTTCCCCAGGGCTGTGGGGGCTCCCTGCGGGTGGGGTGGGGGTTCCCTGGGGCTGAAGGTACACATTGGGGGGGGGGAGGGTTCCCCAGGGCTGTGGGGGCTCCCTGGGCGTGGGGTGGGTTCTCGGGGAGGGGTGGGGGTTCTCTGGGGCTGAAGGTACACGTTGGGGGGAGGAGTTTCCCTAGGGCTGTGGGGGCTCCCTAGGAGTGGGGTGGGTTCTCGGGGAGGGGCGGGGGTTCTCTGGGGCTGAGGGAACACGTGGGGGGGGGGAGGGTTCCCCAGGGCTGTGGGGGCTCCCTGCGGGTGGGGTGGGGGTTCCCTGGGGCTGAAGGTACACATTGGGGGGGGGAGGGTTCCCCAGGGCTGTGGGGGCTCCCTGGGCGTGGGGTGGGTTCTCGGGGAGGGGTGGGGGTTCTCTGGGGCTGAAGGTACACATTGGGGGGAGGAGTTTCCCCAGGGCTGTGGGGGCTCCCTAGGAGTGGGGTGGGTTCTCGGGGAGGGGCGGGGGTTCTCTGGGGCTGAGGGAACACGTGGGGGGGGGGGAGGGTTCCCCAGGGCTGTGGGGGCTCCCTGCGGGTGGGGTGGGGGTTCCCTGGGGCTGAAGGTACACATTGGGGGGGGGAGGGTTCCCCAGGGCTGTGGGGGCTCCCTGGGCGTGGGGTGGGTTCTCGGGGAGGGGTGGGGGTTCTCTGGGGCTGAAGGTACACGTTGGGGGGAGGAGTTTCCCCAGGGCTGTGGGGGCTCCCTAGGAGTGGGGTGGGTTCTCGGGGAGGGGCGGGGGTTCTCTGGGGCTGAGGGAACACGTTGGGGGGGGAGGTTTCCCCAGGGCTGTGGGGGCTCCCTGCGGGTGGGGTGGGTTCTCGGGGAGGGGCGGGGGTTCCCCAGAGCTGAGGGAACACGGTGGGAGGGGTTGAGGGTTCCCCAGGCCTGTGGGGGCTCCCTGCGGGTGGGGGGGGGTTCTCGGGGAGGGGCGGGGGTTCCCCAGAGCTGAGGGAACACGGTGGGAGGAGGTGAGGTTTCCCCAGGGCTGTGGGGGCTCCCTGGGAGTGGGGTGGGTTCTCGGGGAGGGGCGGAGGTTCCCTGGGGCTGAGGGAACACTTTGGGGGGGTGAGGGTTCCCCTGGGGTGAGGGGTGGCTGTGGTGTAGGCAGGAGGGTATATTACCTGTAGGTAGTTGCTTTTGGTTTCTGACCCCTTTGCACAATTTTCCATGGGCCCAGAAGAGGTTTCTGATGCGCCACCAATCATGAGAAATGTCATTAACTCCAAATAGAAGTAAGTTTTAAAGTTATGTCAGCCCCAGGTTCCTCTGAGCTTGCTCCTCCTGCGCCTGACTGCTGAGGCTGCTTGATAGTTGCCATGGTTTTACAGTCACATTTATGGTTTTTTACCGCCCCACCCCTTGATTTGTGAAAGATCCCCCCCCCAAGTAATGACACTGATTGTAGCATTCACAAAACTGTCAAATGCACATAGTAAACAAACAGGGTGGGTGGGGAAGAAATAATTTTTTTCTTCTAATCTTGTCAAAATCTAGAAGTAATTGGGATTTGTTCTTTGTTTTGTTAGTGCTCATTATAAATAAACCAGGTACAGCAGACTGTCAAGTGCAGCCCAGAAAAGTGGAGCAGGAAGAGACCTTTGCTTTTCTGAAGCAGAGGATAGACTGTCAGTTCTTCAGCATTTTTGGTCTGGTTGTTAATTACAGGTGGGCACTACTGGAAATAAAAATACTGCTAGTTTCATGTGCTCTGTATGTTGGCTTGGGCATGATACTTGCCAGGACACCAACCCTTCTGTTTAAAAATGTCTTACCCCTTATTAGGGCCCTACCAAAGTTGCCCTCCATTTTGGTCGATTTCACAGTCATAGGATTTTTAAAATCGTAAATTTCATGATTTCAGCTATTTAAATCTGAAATTTCACAGTGTTGTAATTGTAGGGGTCCTGACCCAAAAAGGAGTTGGCGGGGGTCACCAGGTTATTGTAGGGAGGGTTGTGCCACCCTAACTTCTGCACTGCTGCTGGCGAGGCGCTGCCTTCCGAACTGGGAGCCTGGCCAACAGCCACTGCTCTCTGGCTGCCCAGCTGGAAAGGCAGTGCTGCCTCTTGCAGCAGTGCAGAAGTAAGGGTGACAATACCGCAATCTCCCTAAAATAACTTTGTGACCCCCCTGCAACTCCCTTTTGGGTCAGGACCCCGAGTTTGAGAAATGCTGGTCTACCCCGGGAACTCTGTATAGTATAGGGTAAAAGCACATAAAAGACCAGATTTCACGGTCCGTGACTTGTTTTTCATGGCCATGAATTTAGAAGGGCTCTACCTATTATTGTTTCAAGTAACATTTAACATGTCTAGAATTGAAAGAGTCTAGAAGAAACAATGCTTTTCCTCTTATTTTCTACTGTGTTTACTCTGTGCATTTGGCAGCTTTTTGTGTACAGTTTTCTTTGTGTGGATCTTTCATACATCAGCATGGAAGAATTTTTTTTTTTAAAAGTTGGAATATGTGACTCCAACATGACAAAATTTTCAGGGAGACTCAGGCAGGTGGAGGAATTGTAACTGCTTTCACACTTTTTTTTCCCCTTCAGATGAAAGCATTTCAAGTTGATGATGTCCAAACTGGGTGAAATTGACCCAATCTGAGTTTCATTTCAGCCCATAGGGTTCTGGACAGCATCTTACAGAGGATGCTGCAATTAGCAGTGGAGATAAGGGAGAAAGCTCTCTTGTCTTCCAGGAGCCAGGGGAAAATGGGAAAAAGCTTCACTCTTCAGGTTTATTAGTTAATTATTAGCCAGAGGCTGATACCAAAGATGGAACCTCCTGAGCGAATGTCCAGGTATGGGCGTTTGGAAAGAAGCTCAGTATGCTCTCCAGCTGCTGGAATGGGGCTGGTGCCTTAACACCTCTTGTTGGGTGTGGTTCAAGCCTCATCTTTTTGTATTAGCTCCTTCCTAGACATTTGGTGTTTATAAACATTTCAAGTGCTGTATAATAACACTTGTAAAATACTTGGAAATTCTTGGATGGATTGGAGCTGCTATCTATTTAGAGATACTAATTATTACTGTCACCCTTAATTTTGGAAACAAACTCAGCAAGCCTTGGCCTTTCCCTAATGAGCTCCTTAATAAATTGCACAAGGCACTTGCTAAGGAACAGATTCAGCAAGATTCATTTGATGCAGTCACTCACCCTTTTGTTAATATTTACAGTCTCATAACATTAATCATTATGAATTAGAGCTTTCTGGTACTAACTTCCAATTTCTGCCTTGCCTAACAAAAATGCCCAATTTCAGTTTCCAAAATTATCCTTAGTGTGGTTTGTTCTTGGTTGAACTTGCAGTTAAGTTGTGTTCAGTGTTGTTTCAACTGCAGTTGTTGCATAAATCCTTTAACAGTGGGTAACTTGTTAGTGTAGACAAGGTTTTTGTGTCCCTCCACTGATGACTGCTTCCTGGCTCTTTTTTGTGGCTATCATACAAGACACATTTACCTTCATGTAGATTTTGAAAATGTTCTAATACTTTGTACAATGCTTATGTAAAAAGCAGTTCAAGAAATAAAAGTGAATATCTCCCACTGCCATGGTTTACTTTTGGCCTGGGAAGAGTTGGGTTGATGGTTTAATTGGCATGTTTATTTCGTATGAACTATGTCAATTAGAAGGATTTTACTGGGCCTTAGGTAATGATAGGCTATGGAATACTGGCTAGCATCTCAAGCTCAGTGCTTTGAAATTCACTCAACAAATCCTAGAGATGTTCAGAAATTAAAATTTCCTTTGCGGTTTGTCAATATTGTATGTTTTGTTTGATGCAACTGGAAATGTCCCTTCTGGCCCTGGTTTTGAGTTATTTGGGAGATGGTGGATAACCCTTTGGTAACACAAATGTTCTGGTATTGGAATGGTGGCTGGTGACTGTTAGGCCATGTTCTTTGATTGTGCCACCGTCAGTTTGAAGGTTCTGGTTACCTTATATCCATCATTTCAGCTCAGTTTGGAATGTCACCTGTGGTTGGGCGTGCTCTGGAATAACTCAACACTACACCCCAGCTGGTCCCACAAAGGGGATCTTTAGTCTGCTTTATTGCAGGTGGGTGAGAAGATGAGATGAAAATTGATATTTTTCTTGAGTCTGTAAGATTCTCTGAGCTGTGGGAATTTAACACAAATTTGGTCTAGTGTTCAAATCGGTCTTTTTGTCACATTTCCGAGAACAATATGGTTTTCTAGATAAAGATCTAGAAATAGGTAAAGATTTGGTGAAACTGCAGTGGTTACAAGTATCGTTTAAAAACTGAAGGGACACTAGACCATGACACTTATTGCTGAACTACATAGGCTTCAGACTTGCTGTCATCAGATGTTTCTTTCTTCTATTTCTCCTTTACTGCGGATCAGTGGCTGGTTAAATAGATTTATGCTGTGAAGGTGGTGGGCCTGCTCCTTAAAATTAACTCTTCCAGAAAAGTCTGCAATAGATGATTGCCTCAGTTTTCTTTAGCCAATGGCTAGGTAGTCAGTATATTTAGTGTCTCTTTCCACAGCTGTGAAAGATGGATTATTTGTGCAAAAAAAGTTTTGATGTTATGCACTCTGATTCTGGCTTGTGACTTTCCAGTGAAAATTACATATGTTCTTTCCTTCCTGCCCCTCCTCTTTTAAAATACCCTGATGATTGTATTGTTGCTTTTCTGTCTGTTAATCTATTTAAAATGAATTCTTCTCTTCCCAGGAGCATATTTACTTATTGAGGAATTAGCATTCCAACATTTTGATGTGAAGTTGAATTCAGGATTTTATGATAGTTAGAGAAATTACACTATGTTACTGTAATAGCATCCTCATCTAACAGAGAGTTCATTTTCTGCTTGAACCCCTTGCTGTGATTCCAACATGACTATTGTCACTCTTCCTGCATGTGTACTAGTTTCTTTTCAAAGGTAAAGCTGGATGTTTCTTGGGTCTGTTTTTCCATTTAGCTGTTGGCCACTGTTTAAATTAGATTTTCAGGTTTTCTCAGAAGCCCATTTTCAACCTGCAGTATTAAACTCAACATATGCTCAGCCTGCAGTAAATATTGGACATTGGAAACAGAGGCTATCTCTGTTACGTAATACTCCAGTTGGTGGTGCTATATGTTTCCAGTTTCCTCTGTTACTGCTTCCTGCAGTGGATTAGTAGAACAACTCAGACCAAACATGCCTTTCATACTTGGAAATGTGAGATTCACTCAGGGTGGTAACTTTGAAGAGGTTTCTTCTGTTCTGTAAATACCAAGGAATGGAAGTCTGTATAAATCTACACAGTACAATGTATTTGAACATAATAACTTTTGGTGCACTCTTTGTTTTGTTGTGCCTTTTTTAATATTTGGGATCTAGCAGCACCTATTTATTGTTGATTGATTATTGATTCTATGTGCCTTTTTAAAACAGAACTTCTGATCATTTTACTTGCTAAGACTAAATAGAAACTTGTATCAAAATAATATAGCTCACTTCTAAATTACAATAAAACATATGGTCTGTCAAAATTATTTACTCATTCAATCATGCAACTGTTAAGATCTGTTGGTGTAGTGAGAGCATTACAATTTTGATGTCTGGTCAAAGGATTTGTATAGAATCGTTCTGATTGCAAACACAAGCTGTATTTGATACAGTATCTTCTTTTAACTAACATCTTTCTGCTTGCTGTACTCTTCCATCTGTGAAACTACCAAGGCCCTTGCAAAACCTAAGCAATTTTGGTGTGTGTGTGTGTGTGTAGTGCGCTATATATGGTTGTTTATGTTGCTTTCAAACATATTTGGAATTTTCTAGTTCTGCCTATTGACTGTGCTGTTCTTCCCTCTTAACAGTGACTGTGTTCTTAAGCACTTTGACTCCAAAATTCTACGTTGCACTTACAGGGACTTCATCTCTTATATCTGGACTGATATTTGTAAGTAGATTCCTCTTCTCACTAGAGCTTTTGCATGTCTCTTGTTAAAGTGAGGATGCAAGAAACCCTCCTGTTCTCTGACCAGTCTCTAGGTGGTGTCCTTATACTGTAAAAGAAACGAAGGCGCCTCAGTAGTTTCTGGTACACAGGACTCTATCCATTGTTACCTGAAGAGGGTATAGCTATGGTTCCCACAACAACCTTAACTCTGAATTTCCTGAATTTTGTGCTAATTGAATCTCAACCTTCAAAATTGCACATAATTTCCTGTGTTTTAAAGAGGGAAACTCAGTCCCTTTCCCAATGGATAGTTTGCATTACAAAGCCACTGCCACAACTGGTACTCTCTCATTGGCCGTCGCAGCAGCCAGACCACGAAAACTGACCACCTCTCTCACCGTGGGAAGCGGTCCCTTCAAGTCGTGGGTGGTGCGCGCAGAGAAGGCTTGCACTGCTGCCACATTGCACGTGTTCTTTGGACAAATTGACTGCCTTGGAGGGTGAAAGCTTTTCTGGATGTTTCACGAGCACTAAGTTCACTAAAAAGTTACATCTAAAGAGAGGCTGGTGTGGGAGAGTGTTTGGGCTATAAAAGAAATTATTCTTGCTGAAGTCTGATAGATCTTTAGCCGTCTGAGATATCAGGCTCTGATCCTGCAGTCAGATCTGTGTGGGCAGATCTGGTTGCAGGATAAGGGCCTTTAGGAACATTCTTTCACTGTCAGACATCACACACAGTTACCAGAATATGCTGAAGCTGTGTTTAGCAGACATTTTGTGTGGCTAAAGTTAAAAGAAAAGAAAAATCTTTTTTTAATGTGAAGGAAGCAATTTGTTTACCATCGCTGCAGGAAGAATGTGGTTTGTGAGTACTGAATGGGGGATTTGGGAAGAGCTGTTTAAGAAGGAGATGGATGATGTTGTTTGCCCTAGTCATTTTACATAATTAAGATACAGAAAAATCCCCGCTTTAAAGAAAAAAGTGGATTTTTTTGTTGACATTTAAAATGGATGAGTTATTGCAACATTGCACAATAGGAATGCCGTGTATTCAAATGTGACTTCTCTCTTCATGCTGATGGAAATACCCAGATGAATTGGTCTAGGGTGGTCCTCTACTGAAACTCCCGGAGATCATTACATATAAATGCCTCATAAGGCCTACAGGAGGAAAGAGGAAAGAAATAACACTCTTAATCTTCAGCATCTCATAAATGAACTAAATGACTTCCCTCCCTGGACTTTCACAGGCTATCAACAAAGCATATTGCAGGTGATACAAAATGGGCAAAAAAAGTGAATTTGGAAGAATGAAACCCAAAGCTAGGCCCAGTCATGTAGTCCTTACTTCCAGGGGTAAGTCCCTTTGGCTATGTGCTAAAGTAAGGGCTGCAGGATCCAGACACCTTATTTGCTGTAATTGCTTCAGAAGTTAGCATACTTTTGTGGATGATGATCCATTATTAGGCTAAAATCTGACAAATTTCGTAATGTTTTTTCTTCCTACATTGTATGGAGAGCCCCATGTCTCTCTTGTTTAGTGGAAGGAGATATAAAAATTAACAATATTTTATATAGATAAATAGTGTCTGTAATCAGTTGCAAAGGGATGTCCACATGGCTCACATTATTGTTTCATGTCTATTGTGAATACTGGAAACTTGTTGTCCAGTGAAACACTTGGATGCAATATTTCTCTTGTTCCCATCGCAGATATTCGAATGGTGGTACTTCCAAAAATATGGCACCTCTTTCATTGAGCAGGTGTCTGTGAGCCATTTGAGGCCGCTCATTGGAGGAGTAGAGAATAGTCCTCCGGTGCCAGGTTTTTCAGACAACAACGGAGAAAACGAGACAAACAGGCAGAGTTTGTCAGGTAATTCCTTCTAACTTTTGGCTTTGCAGGGACATGTTAAGTGTCTCCCCTAAACCCAGAAAGATTTGTTCAAACTGGTTGGATTTCTGTCTTAGAATGGTCTTGGCTTCACGTTAGTGCCTATAGTAACAATCAGAGAAAGATGTTCTCTCATTTGGGACCATCAGAACGAGAGAGTTGCAGAAGTAAAGAGAAATGATGATGGAAATCAGTGAAGTAAAATCTGGAATTGCTTTGTGAATACCGTTGCATTTGTTAGAACTGCTGAAAGAAGGAACCTATGTATTGCCTAGTATGTTACATAATGATTAGAAATAAGAGTTTAAGTCAAGAGATTAATACACAGCTTGAATGCAAAAAATAGACTGAAACACACCACTGAATTGTCCCAGTAATACCAGGCTTTTGCAGGCACCAACATTTTACGGTTTGCAGGCTCCAAAATTACACAATTTGAGCATTGCTCCGGTTATTCTCGTACAGTGTTTAACCTTCTTCCCAAGTGCTTTTGTATGACAGGAATGCTGGAAACCTCTGGCTTTGCACAAGTCATGTCCAGCGGGAAGTGATCAGGGAGTGAATTGAAGTTATGTGGATTTTACAGAAAGGGCTGTAGCTGTTTAAAGACAAGGGATTAATTTTCAGAGTAGCAGCCGTGTTCCGTATCCACAAAAAGAACAGGAGTACTTGTGGCACCTTAGAGACTAACAAATTTATTTGAGCATGAGCTTTTGTGGGCTGCAGCCCACTTGATCGGATGCATGCAGTGGAAAATACAGTAGGACGATTTTATATACACAGAGAACATGAAACAATGGGTGTTACCCATACACACTATAAGGATCAATTTTGGAACTTTATTCAAACTTGAAGTAGTGCTTTTTCATTTTGCAGAGTGCAAAGTATGGAGAAACCCTCTTAATCTTTTCAGAGGAGCAGAATATAGCAGGTATTAATTTCATTTTATTTTCAGTATAACAAGCAATTGTTGAAATGAACTTAGAGCCTACACACACCTTTTTAACTTGTTGCCAGAGCTCTCATCCTTGCACTTCTTGGAAATAATAGTGAGATCCAAAGAGCATCATGGGTAATTGTTGGGATTTATACCAGTCCTACACTTAAAAAATCTCTCCAGAGCTCTAGGCACCTTCATCCCATATTAGAAATTCAAATATTCTTGTAAACAAAGTAAACTCTGTAGCTTCCCCAATGCAAAGAACAGCTGTTCTAGTGCTCATCGCAACCCTCTTTCTCCAAAATTCTAAAATATCTGCAAACTTGTAAAGATTTGAGCTTTGCAGCATGCCCTGAAAGCTGACAGCTTTGGGCTATTTCATTCCAAAGCTTGAGGAATGAGTTCGGAAGTAGAGTCTGTCATATAGAACGCCCTAGTGGAACCCCACACTCCCTTTATAGAGCAGTGGTTTCAGCTTCAGCATTGTCGTTGTCCATAACTGTGACCCTGTTGCACAGGGATAGAGGCATTTCTCAAACAGGCAGTTGCCAGACCATTTTGGCTTTTAGGTTAAAAATTCATGCATTGCCTTATCGCCAGGAAGCCTTCTGGCAACCTGTACAGAACATTGGTGTTGCAATCTTATGATTAGAAAATGTAGGTAACAAATGATCCTTCAGTGCTAGCCCCTGTTTCTGAAGACATCAGACATCCCACTGTAACAGCTGTTACCAACACATGTTTTGAGACTTTTCTTGCCTTTTGCTAAAGGTACACGTGGGTGACTGGGAAGGAACCGCTTACATACTATGACATGAATTTGTCTGCTCAGGATCATCAGACCTTTTTCACATGTGACACAGACTCTCTTCGGCCTTCAGATACAGGTACTAGCTATTTCTGCATGAAAACAGGGATGTATGTGTGAAATATGGAACGGTTGAAATATCTAAAGTATATTGGAAATATTCACCCTAAGGTGATCCCAACTACTGACTGGAAACCTATAAAGCAATAACTGCATAATTCAGCAATTTAGGGAGTACAAAATATATGTTTAGTGATACACTTCTGAGTTCTCTAGGGAGTGCAGTTTAGAGGTTTAAAGTGATTCCTAAACTCTGCCATTGACTCACTTTGTAACTATGAGCAAGTTACTTCCTGTCTTGTGGCTCAGTTTGCCCATCTATAAAATGGGGATAATGCTAACATAACTTACAGGAGTATGATGAGGCTTCATGTTTGCCTAAATGCTCAGATCCTTGGATGAAACACACACTAAAGACAGTGTGTTGCGTATATGAAATAGTAAGTTGTGAAAATGTTCCTGCTTTTGCAAAAGGTGCTTTAGACTCTACGACATGCTTAATATTGTAGTTTCGTCTCCTGAAAAATGGTCCCCTCAGCAGCATTCTGCCCTTGTTACTGTGGTTGGTCATTAGTTCAATACTGACTCAGAAAGAAGAGCGCCTGCTTCCTGCATCAGCTAGATCAGTGGTTCTCAAACTTTTTTTTCCACAAACCACTTGAAAATTGCTGAGGGTCTCGGCAGATCACTTAATGATCTTTCCAAATGTTGTTTGTACCGTTAGCTAACTATTGTAAAGCACTTTGGATGAAAGCGCTATATTAAAACATAATAATTAACGTTTTTTTGTTCTACAGATAAAAGCACACCACTCATATTTTAATATCAGTAGTCTTACCTTTCTAATGCAATGGATGTGCCCTCTCTAGCTGGGGCTGGGAAGGAGGGCCATCTCTCCCCAGCCGCCGCAGCCCTGGAGCTGGGGAAAGTCGCCTCTTTCTCTCTCCGCCACAGCCCTGCACATCCCAAATTCCCCCCACCCCCTCTTCTCACCCCACTGTCCCCTCCCACCAACGCTCTTTTTCCCCCAAGGCCACCACTTCAACTTACATGTGCGTCTTCTCCAGGGTCCAGGAACCTAATTAGTGGAGCCATGCCTGCGCGGCTCCACTAATCAGGTGGGTGGCCCTTCATTCTCTTGTGTGTGGCTGCCCAGGCACGCACCTTAGAGGGAACTATCCGTGGACCACCTGAATGGAGCTCATGGACCATGGTTTGAGAACCTCTGACCTAGACATTCCTTGGAGTTCTCCCATTGAACAGGCTATGTCCAACCCTGCTTAGCTTGAGATCTGATGAGTTTTCAGCTCAGGATGGTTTGGCATCCAGAATACAGGACTAAAACTCTTCTCATATAATAGAGCTATGGTTGCAACTTTGTTGGTGTTTTAGTATAGATTGCAGAATTACATTTGTTAAGGGATATGGTGAGAGACTCTTGTTTTTGCTTACTTTGTTGTTTGTAATACATTTCAGAAGTTTGAAAATAACATCTTTCCTTGTTTGTCTTCAATCAGTTTCTTGTTAAACTAGCCCACAGGACTTTCCCTTTGATTACATTTACAACATCATGGAGGTAAACAGTGCTTCACAGTTTGGTGAAAAGGGAGATCTTGTGTTGTCTCGGTTCGCTGTGCATCTAGAAAACCAAATATTGTAGGATAATTCATAAACTAGGCATTACAGCGTTGTTTTTTCCTAATTATATATTTTTAAAACCTGGACTGTGTTCTCCACTAGTTTAATGTCTTTAAAGAAGTTCACAGTTGGGGCCATAACTAATGAACAGTCATGTCTCTTTAAGTGTATTGTAATGTTACAACATTTTTGTATAGTTAGTATGCCCTACCTGGCTATTGTCAGATGAGGTGCTAACTCTTATCAATTTGTCAAGTTCAGGAAGCGTTAGCTGTCAGCTAGCTGGTGACATGTTTGATATGAGGAATGTATTTTTGTTGCACAAATGGAGTATATTGTCTCGTCTTTTAAGCCAAGACTAATATTTTGTTTCCAAAGGAAAACTCAAATATTTTCCACATTATTCTTACTGGACAGTTGCAGTTTTTGTTCCAAAAGAAACATGTATAGATTCTCCAGTTTTTCTTATCAAACTTGAGCGAGGCCAGATATTCAGTTCCATGAACCAACAGTTTTGGAGTCTTTTCAGAAATGCTGTTGGGTGTGAAGACTCTAATTCTGCCTAGGAAATGGTAGTGGTAAGAACATTGCCCTTCTTTTGGGTAAAGTGGGCTCTTAAATTTGGGTTCCATTTTTTCATAATGCGGGCTGATGTTGTCCAGAGATGTGCTGTGCTGAATTGGTTCTCTTCCCACTCCTCCTCTTGCTGTAATTCTTTTGCAGAAAATTATAATTCAGACAAACCTCCTAGATTCAAACATAGTTTAGATAAAGAGCATGTTCTGATCTCTGTGTATTTTTAGCTGCTTCGTAGCACCTTTCAACAAGATGATAAACAGTAACAGTATATTTTGAATTGGCTGTAACATGTTACGCCACTCGAATTTGCTCTTGCTTTCTAACCCAAACTTTAAAAGGGATTGCTTAACCGTGTATAATCTGTTAAATAACAGCTTTGAGAAGGCACTTACTCAAGGATTTAACACCACAAAACTGCACCAGAACAATAATTTTTTTTATTATGTCTTTCCTTAAAAGAAAAGTATTGTCAATAAAAAACAAAAATTAGGATTTCATGCAGGGCTGTGCCAGGGGCGCTGTCAGTGCATGCAAAAAACAGTGTGCACCAATCGAGTAATTGTACACCAGTCTGTATGTGCACAGGAACTATGTTCATTTAAAACCCATTTTATATGCAAATCACAATGAATAATCTCCTTGCAGATATTCCCATTTTAAGTGGAATTTGTAATCTAATCAGATGTGTCATAATATTCTGTTGGTGGTGGAAGGATTTCCTCAGGATTTAAATCTCCTTTTGCTGCATGCATCTGAGGGAAGAATAGAGTCAAGCTCAGAGTACAAATGATCGTTGGTCAAGTGGAGCTGATGTATAAATAACCTAAGTGTTAACTTCTTAAAAAGCTCTAGTTTTCGTGGATGGTTAACTATATATTTCATACATAAGCATTTCTGTTCATGATCTGTTTTAAAACATTTTTCCAACAGTTATGCAGAAGGCATGGCGAGAGAGAAACCCTCAAGCCCGAATCAAAGCAGCGTATCAAGCTTTAGAGTTAAATAATGAGTAAGTTTGAAATTAATATAAACATAAATCTAAGTTCTGGCATAAAAAAACAAAGTGCTTTACCCAGGACACACTGTCACTTTTTGTTTAAATTTAGAATTAGCAAGAAGGAATGTCTTCGAATAGTGTGAGGGTTTTCCTGTATGCATCAATTAAAAATAAACGTGGCTATCGGAGTACATTGCAGCACTTAGCTCAGGTTTGATAAAAGATAGCTTTTGGCCTGCGTATCTTTTAATTTTTAAAAAGAGTACATTAGTTTGATTTGTGCCATTTCTGTCTTTGTGTCACTAGAAATAACGTACACAAGGAGAAAAAACTTATTTTGAGGTGAAACAAAGTAAGTCTTCATATGGAGTCTTGTTATTGCAATATCATTACTGATTCCCAATAACGTTGTAATCAGACTTACAGATTTCATGGCCACAAAGGACCATTTTCGACATTGTCACACTACCTTTTCATTGTTTTTGAGAAAATAATTTTCCTTGCTGCAACAAACTTATTTTTCCATTTGAGACATTTACCTTAAGTTCTTAAAACTGTAAAGGCTTCTGTTTTCCTAGCACTTGTCACTTGACTGTAGTCCAGTGAATACTCTGCTAGGTACCATGTATTTCACTGGGTGTTTGATAAGGATTCTTACATACTTAATTTTTATTCATTAGTAATGGGTTTTCATAAACTTTCAAGTACTACGTACAGGACAAAACCCGTAGATACCTTTGATGCCGTTACTTTCTTTTGCAAAAAATCCTTACAACTGACTTCCGTCTGAGTAGTTTGTGGCTTTCTTGTTTTTGTTTCCATTACAGTTGTGCCACTGCATATGTTCTCCTAGCCGAGGAAGAAGCAACAACTATTACAGATGCTGAGAAGTATTTTAAGCAGGCACTAAAAGCAGGAGAAACAGTTTTCAGAAAATCTCAGCACTGCCATCCCCAAAACTCCCAGCATGAAGCGCAGCTTAGTAAGCACCTTGGCACTGACTAGTTAAACAGATTTTTCTGTTTGAGCACAAAAGCAAAATGAAAGAAATGTGATTGTTTTTAGGGTAGCAGTTGAAACACCAAACCCAGATAAGGAGAATTGCTGTTAGTACTTATTCTGTAATTACACTTTAGCATGATATGCTGTATGAATTTTATATGGTCTTCATATGAGTAAATCTATAAAAAAGCAGATAGAGCGTGTAGTCATCACAGTAGCGTATGTCACTCTGCCTTGGTGGGCCTCTGCAAACATGTGGCAGTGTATCTTAATGTCTTGATCTGATACTCTGGTGGTGTGGAATAATGGAAGGATTAGTAAGCGTTAATGGTGCAGTTCATCACTAGTTTTATCCCACCCAACAGATGGAAAGAAACTCAAAAGTTCTTGCCATATGATGACTGGGAACCAAACTGAAGTGAATTGCTGGGTTTGGTCTTGGTGGACCACTGCCAGAATTTGGGCTGGGAAGGTATAGGTGATTATTCCATACTCTTTCTTCTTCTCTCTGCTGCTGGTTAGGGAAAGGGTGGTGTGCATTCTCTCTTGGAGAATAATGTCATCTCATGCCATTTTAGGCACTCTATTAAAGAGATGTCCACAACACATCCCTCAGCCCTTTTTTATTACTCCCTTTATGCAACTAAGCATATCTTAACATAATAAAGATTGAAAGTGAGTTTTTAGAATGGAGATTGTTTTATTTTGTTACTCAGGAAGAGACACCAATGTGTTGGTTTACGTGAAAAGGAGACTAGCCATGTGTGCAAGAAAACTTGGAAGAATAAAAGAAGCAGTAAAAATGATGAGAGATGTAAGTCATTTTAAATAAAACGTAAACAACTTGGGTAACCACAGTGGAGGGGATGGAACAATTAGGTTTTGACTGAGTTTCATAGTGAGATATGAATGTTTTCAACAAAATTTTAGTTTTTGATATCTGTGAAGTATATATGTACATAATATGGCTAATGTATTTAGAGTTTTACCTTCCATTTCCCCTTTTGTTTGGCTTGATGATTAACTTGTTAAAGTAGCTAAACTGTATGCTTCGTACTATGGCACTTTATTTCTTTCACTTGCCCAAGGTGGATGGTAAGTTATTTTTACACGGGCATGTATTATAGATCAAACCAACCACTTTGTGCAGCTAGCCAAGTCAGGCGGGGAGCACATTGTGTGAACACCTGGGAAACAAGTGTACTGAGCAGATGAATGTAGAAAAAATTGTTGTGGTCTCTTTGGTGGTGGGGGGCAGAGAGAGGTGGGAAGAAGTAAAGGATGAAAAAGAACATCAGTCATTATATTAAGTTCTTGAAACCATTGCATTGAATATTTATGTACTCTATTTTATCTAAATGCCTTGCTGAATTTATTGGACAATGTGATTAGATTTATCATCTGGTTTGGGTTAGCAGCTCAGAGCTGATAATTTATTAAGGATGTGAAACAGTGACCTAAACAACACTGGAAAATGAATACAGTTCTGATATTGCATTTTGGAACAATTTATGGTTACTTGCTTTGATTAACAGATTGAATATAAGTAAGTGTGTCTGTTGCATTGGCAGGAAGAATTACAAGGCCTAAAATGGGTTATTTATCAACTTTTTTTTTTTCTGGATTTCCACAGAAAAGCTGATTTCTTTGGGCTTTTGTGACCTTGAATAATTTGAAGCACAAATACCAGACACATCTTATTTGGCTAAATTAGATTCTTTTTGGTCTTATATTTGGGGTTATTGTGCCCAAACTACCATTTTAATAAATAAAGGCAAAAGGCTTTCTGTGTTTTCAGATCCCGCTTATGGTAAGTTTGAGTAAAATGGAGGTATTTCTCTTTTCTGATGTGCAGTTAATGAAAGAGTTTCCACTTCTTAGTATGTTGAATATTCACGAAAACCTTCTGGAGGCGCTGCTGGAATTACAGGCGTATGCCGATGTCCAGGCAGTTTTAGCGAAGTATGATGGTGAGTCACATTTGTCATGATGCCTAAAAACATTCATGTTTGCCATTGTGTGTGTTAACATAGAGCATGTGACAGATATTCCTCAAACCTCAGCTTTGATCCGTGAACAAACACAACTGCTCTGTGTATTGGGGGCAAAGTGAGCTCCAGGAGCACCTCCTTTTTTACCTCTCCTAGTTCCTTCACTGCTAACTGGTTTTTTCAGCCCTTCACAGTCAATGCGCTGCTCCCCTCACCAGAGTTGTCCATGCGAGTAAGCAGAAAAGAGGCAGGCTTCCCTACTGCCTGACCTGCGTCTTTTATACCACTCTCGGATCCTGTTTGCCAGAGAGATCAGGACTCAAGCATTTGATCCCTTATGTTGCAGTATGTTGCACAGTTACTAGTCCTCCAGGCTGACCTGCTTCCAGTGTACCATATGCTTAGAGATTCTGTGGAAGAGCCTAGCTATTTTGTTTGTGTCCTTAGAGTCGGGGACCAGAATGTTACACCCAAGTCACTTTCAAAACTGTCCCTTAAATCAGCTTCACATAAGAGGCCTGCAGAAGCAATGTTTCTGGCAGTCTTCCTCGCACCCAGGAGTCAGTGTGTTCCGTAATGCCTCTAATCACTATTGCTTCAGGGAGTAAGTGGCATGAGGGTCTTGCCAAAACCTAATACCCAAGTGTGTGGCCAGTGTGCTGATATTACTCAATCCATGCTGTGTTGTGTGGGTATTTTTCATTAACACGGTAAAAACGTTTATGTGGTCATGGGATTTTTTTCATGTTGACTTCAGAAAGTTTGACACGTATTTAATTTAGGGGGCACTGATTCCTTCTAAACATCTGGAACAGTTAGGATGAGCTTCAGAGGACTGTAGACTCAGAGAAACTTGCGAGAAATCCTTCCCATATGGTACTTGCCAGATGCTTGGCTGGCTTGTTACATGATGGACAAGACTGAGAGAGGTTTTAAGAAACAGGAGGCGTTCAACTGGTACGCAAAGACTAGTATTCAGGAATTTATTTAGGAACAGAGTCTTTTGTCTATTTTTACAATAACCTTGTACTGTAGAATTTTAACTCTCCTAAAGACAGTCAGGTCAAATTTGGGACCAAATTTAAGCTTTGTATAAATTTAGGTTTTACAGAAACTAAAACCGATAGATATTTTTCCATAGAACTAAAAATAATTAAATGGTAAGATATTTTAGTTAAATTCCCCTGTAGTGTTTGTAATTCAATGTTGAAAGGTGCTAATGTGTGAGAACTTGAAAATGAAATTTACTAGAAACTGACTAGTATATTTTTAAGTTAAGAAATGCAAAAAGTAACTTGAAGGTTAAAAATTATTTGTTTTAATACTGAGCGTGGTGTTTAACACAGCTGAAAACGCTTTCTAAAGGTGTTTAACCCACTAATGTACCTCTGTATAAATTCAGTTTTACAGCATCATATTTGATAACTATGCTCAGACATGAGTGGTAAAGAACAATTCCTGACCCTGCAACTGGGACTGTAAAACCGGGGGATTTTTCTGAAAGAGGATTTTGGGGACTGGTGCAAAGCAGTTAAGGAATTGAAAGTTTCTAGTCATAACTGAAATGTTCCAGATGTTGAATTTACTGTATGGGCCATCCCAAATGCAAATCATTCAGCTCAGAGGAGACAGATTTAAAATGTTTGTCTTACTTTAGAATCCTAAAGTTAACTATTTATTGTACCATAGATATCAGTCTTCCAAAATCAGCAGCAATATGTTACACAGCAGCACTGTTGAAGGCCAGAGCTGTTTCAGATAGGTAAGTGAACACAGAAACTACTGAAATCAGTGTATTATGCTAATCTTGGATTCTGGTGTAAAAAGATAGATCAATTATTAAAAACAAAACCCTAAATCCCATGTGCATTCATATCTCTGAAGACAGATTCTTTCTTTATTCATGAGCAAATGTTCAGCTTCTCTCTTCGTCTGTTATTCTCCTGCTTCCTTTAAAGTATACATTACACACACAACTAGTCCATACAAATATCCGATATTTAGCTCTTCTGGATTTTAGATGGTTCACTCTTCCTGAGCGCATGCTGAGATGATGGAGGGTGTGTGTGGAAGATGGATGCTTGACCCTTCATGGAGATTGGTGCTCCCCTCTCCCGCTCTGGTTGCTTGCTGACTGCATCCTCTGCTAATTTTAGCTTTGCCTCTTAGTGTGTGTCATCATAAAATCTTGTAATGCTAATTGAATGCTCAGCTTTCAGTCCAGTTTCCATCTGAAAACTCCAGATGGAAAAGTTTCTAGTATCTTGGTCATCACTTCAACTTCTTGTGTTTGTTATGCTCCAGAGAAAATGATTCCATAGTGCCACTTGGTTTCCAAAAGCTTAAGATGCCTTTGGCACATGAATAAGGATGGTAGTCAAGATACCTGAGTCAGTCATCTGTGGTGGTGAACTGCATAAAGAGCAAAGCAGGGCTGAGCCAAAATGCGTTTTCTCATTCTCAAGAATCAGTCTTTCCCACAGTTTACGATGCGCTTCAATCTTAAAGTATCATTCTTGTTTGCATTTTCTTTAGTAAATTGTTCAGTTTGGGTTTTCCATGCAGGTTCTCTCCAGAAACAGCCTCCAGAAGAGGGCTCAGCACAGCAGAAATTAATGCTGTGGAAGCAATTCACAGAGCTGTGGAATTTAACCCTCATGTCCCAAAGGTAAGAACTGACTTTTTTTCTCCTTATGGGGATCAGTTTAGCTTACTATCTGAAATATAGTCACTATTTGCAGTGGTCCTGGAGTCTCGCTACCTCTGTGGAACATGTGACTACTTCTCTGTGGTTGAAGTAGGCTGAGGGTAGCTCATGTAAAACCTGAAACTACTTGGAAATCCTGGGTGAATCGTAGCATGGATAGAAATAATAGCATCCACCACTAATGACTGCTATAGTTGAGGTTGCAAATCAGCTTCCTTCGTATCTTCTTGTTCTTGCACATTTATAACTTTTCCAGCCTTTAAACTCAGTCTTGTACATAGTCTATAAGAAGAAGGTTTTTTCACTAGGAGGGTGGTGAAACACTGGATTGGGTTACCTAGGGAGATGATGGAATCTCCTTCCTTAGAAGTTTTTAAGGTCAGGCTTGACAAAGCCCTGGCTGGGGTGATTTAGTTGGGGATCAGTCCTGCTTTGAGCAGGGCGTTGGACTAGATGACCTCCTGAGGTCCCTTCCAACCCTGATATTCTATGATTCTATTCTATGATAAGGTTGCGCTTTGGGCAGTTCATAAAATGGTTGTAAAATACAGGTTAAGAACATTTGAAAATACACTACAGCACACGTTCAGTGGAAAACTGAAAGTGGCATTTCTAAACATAGATTCAGTAGTCATGTGGCAGCAGCTGTTTGACTGCATGGTGAAGTGCCCATACAACTGAGCTGATTTAAACATGCAAAGTGTGTTTAAAAGTAATTGTCACTCTCCTGCTGCTGCTACCATCTTGAGAACCTATGGCCTAAAGGAATTAGCTGGAATGCTTGGGTTCTCAGGACAAATTTTTTGGTGGCCTCAGAGTGCGGCCACCAACTCTTGATGGTGGCCGCTCTCACACTTTTTCCTAAAATACTTCGAGTGTTAGAAAAACCAAATAAATATGCACATATACACATCCAAATTGTTGTAATTTATTTATTGCTAGCTAGTAAGTCTGTTGTGAAAAGTGATATTAATAAACATACAAGTAGCACTTTTCACAGGAGGCTTAATCAGCCCTGGCAAGCCTGGGGGCAAATTAAGCCCCGGATGGAGGGTCGGGGGAAGCAGCGGGGGCCAGTGGGGTAGGGGGAGGCATCAAGGGCCTGAAGCCCTGTGGTCATAGCCCAAAGCAGGACCGGCTCTAGGCGCCAGCAAAGCAAGCACATGTTTGAAGCAACACAGTTCCAGGGGCAGCATTCCAGCCATCTTTTTTTTTTGCTTGGGCAGTTGTGCGCTTGGGGCGGCGAAAAACCTACAGCCGGCCCTGGCCCAAAGCCCCATGGGGAGAGGCCGGGGCCCAGGGACAGAGGTCAAAGCCATGTGGCCGGAGCCTGGGGCCTGCCACTGTGCAGCCGGGGCCTGCCACTGTGCAGCCAGAACTTGTGGCTGGAACCTGAAGCCCTGCGGCCAGAGCCTGCTGCCCCACCACCCCAGGGCTGAAGCCCAGAGCCTGAGCCTCACCACCCCTGGGAAGGTGGGGAACTCACTGGCTCCCTGCTCCTCCAGTGTTGTGCCCCAGGTAACTCCAGAGGGGGGCAGGGCCAGCCCGTACTGGTGGCCCTAGCAACCAACCCCAAGGCGGTGCATCCAGGAGCAACTGGGAGGGGGAAGGGGCATTACTTCCACCCCGATCACAGCCCAGGAGGCTGTGGCCTCAAGAAAAGCTCCTGATGGCTGCATGCAGCCATGGTGGCCGCATTAGAGAAATGCTAGACTTCCTGATTTCTAGTCCAACTTCTGCTACTAACTTAGTATTTAACACTTTCCAAACATTTAATTAAGTCTCTTAGCACACCAGTAGAGTAGGTAAAAATATAATTGTCCCCACTTCACAGGTGGGAAAACAGGCACAAAGAGTGGGAATGACTTTCCCAAAGTTTTGTGTTAGAACTAGGATTAGAAACCACATGTCCTGATTGCTGTGCCCATGCATAATCCACCACTATAACACTTCTCAAACAAGGCACTTAACTTCTGTCAGTTTCCCCATCTGTAAAATGGGCACAATACTGGTACTTGTCTAATGGGTATGACCTTTACTACTGTTCAACTTCTTGTTGGGGAAATTACAACCACTGAGGTTAAGGGTGTCCAGAAGCAGATATAGATGGAAGCTGTTTAGTTTGACGATTTTATGATAACCTCATCTTTGATGGAACACTCCCATTTAACCCAAGGTGAATTGGGACTATAATTATTGTATGTTGGTGCAAACTGTTCTTGAATTAGAAATTTGGGCATAAGTAGCAAAATTTCATGCTCTTAATAGTAGCTTCTCTGACAATTTCGAACAATGAATCTATTAGATCAAATTTCCTGTGTTTTAACTATAACTAAAAGCTTTTTCTAAACATCTGAAATTTTGGCATTTGCAAGTGCAGATAAAGACTGGACATGTAAAAGATCAAATAATTAACAATAGAGAACAGATGATTCCCAAAAGGATGGCTGAGTCATCATTTTAGTCCCTAGTTAATTTCTGTACCAATCTCTCTCAAAAATTTCTCCCACTTGTAAATAAACAAGTGCATGGAATAATATTCCGATATTCCCCTCCAAGGCAAACTGCACAATATGTCTAGTTTAGCACAGAGTGTCTACTCCTGTTGCAGCAGTAATGACATACTAGAAGAAATCCTTCTGCTGCCACAAAGCTAGTAGAATGCTTAAGGGCCCAGAAGCCATGACACAACTTCTGGGAGAAAATGGTGAATTGGCTGCATTTTCATGCTGTCCTGGCTAGTAAAGGCTCTGTGATCTAGTGATTACAGGACTAGAAGTCAGGATGGTACTGAGGTCTCATGTGACCGAAGATAGTAATTTACTGGAATATCTTTGGCAAGCTCCTTCACCACCTTACGCACCACTTGTTCTACCTGCAAACTTGGGGCAAAGACAGAAGATTACTCTTCTGAAATTTTTGACAACCGTCTGCTTACCAGAGGACTTTCCAGGCTTGTTTTCCTAAACATCTCCTGGGACTAACAAATTTTCTATGTAGTAAAGCTGCCTTTTTAACACTGTACTTGGTAACATTGGCAAGACTTAGCGTTATCTTTAAAGAACATAGCAGCAAAACGGCTACGGATAGAATTGTTTATCAGGGATTCTTTGCCATTTCCCCCTCTGGTTTTAAAGGGCCTGGCTATCTGTAGCATGCATTTTGTTAAAGAGGGAAACTTAGTGTGGTGGATTAATCTCCCTTGGCTGCAAATATTTCATTAGCACTGATTGCTTCTACAGGGCTTTGATTCATCTGAATAAATAATAGTTTGAACAATTCTAGGCTTAACCGCTATCCATAAACACATGTAAGCTGCTACATGCTTGTGGTTACATAGGAAGATCTTTTAAAAATCAGCAGCGTATTTAAGATATTTATGCCTAGATGAGAAATGGCTTATTTGGTTATCGCTTGCAGACTGTGACAGCAGTAGCTTCGTTACTGTGAGAATGTCTGTGAAGCTGAAAAACAAGAGTGTCAGAACACACTTTTCATTCAGCCTCAGCCTTCAGGAGAACCGAATGAAATATAAAACTGAACAAATGGGCTAAATGCAACCATACCTGCAGCAGATGTCCTCGCTGTTTCACCAGGATTGTCACAATATGCCATGATAACTGCATCCCCATGAACTGTTAAAACTGGCTTACAGCACAAGTCCTGTTCCCTGCCTGTCTAAGCCTCACTGTGCAGTATTTCCTGCTAAGACAAGGCCTATGTCTGTACGCTCCCCTTATCAGGGAAATGTTCTTGAGGAGTGTGGTAATTCCAACCCATTATTGGTATTAGGCCATTTAATATTTATATTACAGTCGTACTTGGAGGCCCGGACCAGGTCTCTGTGCGAGGTGCTATACAAACCACAGTCATGGTTCCTGTCCCCAAAAGCTTACAATCCATGCTAAAATTTCCTGTCCTCCCCAGGGCAGTCTGCTTGTGTGCTACTGAAGGCACTGTCAGGCAAGGGTAAGGGCTAATTAAAATGTGTCGTCTTCAAAATCCCTGAAGCTGGACAGGCCTCTCCAAGGAGTAACTGCTTATTTTGTTTTTCTAGATTATTGGCAAGAGCGCCTCTAAAACCCTGATAATTGTATGAGATCTGAGATCTCTAATTCAGAACAGTATGTGTTCATCTCCCGCCCCCGCCCCCCCTTGGTCTGTGTATGAACAAAAATAAAACTAATTCACTCTTGTGCTGCAGGTCATGTCTGCTAATACCTGAAGTGGCCAGGATATTAGACACCCCAAGCAGGACATGTACCTGAAATCTACAGCAGGGCAGGAATTTTTTGCCTAGGGAAAATGTCAATTTGTTGAAAAGGAAACTTTTCATGGAAATATCAGTTTTGACAAAATCTCTGGGAAGAGGGAGCAAGAGATGTCCCCTGCCAGAACTTCCCACAGCCTGATGGTTAGGGCACTCACCTGTGCTAAAGGAGACTCAGGTTCAAGCCCCCTGCTCCAAATTAGGCACAGTAGGGGATTGAAGCTGTCCCCCCACATACCAGACACTTGCCCTAACCACTGGGATATTGGCTATTCCAGGGTGGGTCTCTTTCTCTCTCTCCTATACGTGTTTTTTCTTGAAAAATTTCAAAAGGTCTAGATTTTTGTTCCAATGCACAATGCAAACAAAAGTTGAAACCTCAGAATTTTTTGTGAAATGGAATTCTTGTTTTCAGGCTAACCTTACTGAACTCTCAGCAACCTCTTTACTATATAATACGCAAGTTATATATACGCAAGTTATAGTCTTGAAAGTGGAAAGTTGGCTTAGCCCTAATTCTCCTCAGCTAATCATGGAGTCCAAATGAATCTAGCCATGAAGGTCTGAATTTATCTATCCACTGTGTTCTGTCTGCCTGTCCAGTTTAATAGAATGTGCATGGAGAAAGCTAATTGCTGAGAGAAATTGCTGCTTGTTCGCATGATTGATCAAGAGTGTAGCAAGTTCATTTTAGGCAGTCTCAGACAGATTTTTCTTCAGACTGTGCCTTTAGGGGAAGAAGATTATAACAGGTTACCATTATCTAAAAGTTCTTTTATTTTGTGTATCCTTCACTTCCTTCAGAACCCTTATGCTCTTTGAAAGAGTTATATTAACTACTTAATCAGCCTTTATGTGAGGCGCATTCACTAGTTTTGTAGACAATCAAATAAATTAGTATTATGTTTCAATAACCATATCTTCTCCTCTAATCATGTGCCAATTGAGACTTTTATTATTTGTATTACAGTAGTACCTAAGGGTCCCAGTTGAGATTGGGAGCCCATTGTTTGTGCCCTGAAGAGTTTACAGTCTAAACAGACAAAGCAGACAAAAGGTGGGAGGGGAAATGGGCACAGGGAGTGAAGTGACTTGCCCAAGGTCACACAGAAGGTCAGTGCCAAAGCTGGGAATAGAACCCAGCTCTTCTGAGTCTCAGTCCATTGTCCTATCCCCTGACCAAAAATGTATGTACATAAGATAGAAATCCATCTTTCTTTGCATTTAATGAAAGTGGTTGGTTTGGGGGAATAACATTATGCTGTATTACACAGCATTCAAGATTAACGCTAAGAAAGGAGAAGGGAAGTGAACAAGAGGTATTTCCTTTTCCTTCCATTGCAGTGACACTTCTTTGAGATGGATCTTATTTTGAAAGGGTGGGGGTCATCTTAGCATATTCTTTTGTTTCCCCTTTTAGAGGTGAGGTACTGAGTCAGAGCTGTCAATCCAGACCCCTGTAGTATGTTATAATAGGAAGGAAATACAGGCACTGAGATGTAACCAGGAGATGATTAGGAAAGGGTGTCTCAATATTGCAAGTACAAGTTTGCTTTGAATTGGGTAAGCTAGTATCTTTGAGTAGCTTTTGGAAATAGACATTTTCAGCATTAGTACCTGGTTTGTTTTTTATTACCTAAAACTAAATGGTTAAACAGGGACTATAAGAAGTTAAGTTCAAAAATTCGCAACTGCATCTTTTATTTGGACAGCACGGTAAGTGTGCATGGCATGACACACACAAGGCAGAATACATGATCCCTGCCCTCTAGAACTGACAAACATGTTGTTGAGGCGCTAATAATTACATTGAGGCTTCGCCATTGCTGCTACATTTTCCTTCCCTTACTGTTTAAGCACTTAATTCAACTGCCAACTAGTCACTGCAGAGAGCATGAGGAGTCATGTCAAAGGTCAGATATTTGAGACCATTTTCCCACAGCAGCCCTGTGCGAGTGATCCTTTACCGTGTTAAAAAAAAAAAAAAAAATAGAAGGGATTAAAAAGGATTAGCAAGAATATTACCCTCCAGAGTGCAGGCCCAAGGCACTAAGAGAAGAACCTAGCCAGGCAGTAAATGTGCTTTATTTGGCCAGAGCACAACCTCTGCTACATTCCTTCAAGAATCTGAATGGGAAAAGTTAAGTCCCCAAACTGGATTAGTAAATAATCTCATAGTTTGTGGCATCTGCTGAAATAAATTGGTGAGTTGACTGCATTCTTATACTTTGGGAGGGAGTTAAAGGAATTGCCAGCTACACTGATCAAAGATGAGGATTAACTTTGGCCATTATTGAGTGGGACACTATATACTATGAAAGGACAACTCATAAGCGTATACTAGAAAATTGGAACATTCATTTTAAACTTGTAAAATTATTTAACATTTCTTAAAAACAAAGTTGAGGATTAAAACAAATTGGCTTCTCGTCCTCTGCTGCATTGTAAAAAATAAAAATAAACTGAACCTCCTGTAAGGTTTTAGAAAAATGTAAAATGTTTGTTTAGTAATTCTGCGGTTTTCATAGTGCATATGCTCAGCTTTATGCTCGCCACCTCTCATTCTGAGTATCTAAAATTGGGAGTTCACTGCCTGGAAACAAGTCAGCGTGTTCTGCCTGCGTATCGGCGCATTTCTGCCTTCTCCCATCAGCTTGTGACAGCAGTTATAGTTGTGCCAGCACAACACAGCTGTGAATTAAGGATGGGATTTTCAGAAAAGTGCTCCACATTGGTTTAACTCAGCTCCCATTGAAGTCAGTGGAATCAGAGTTAGATCCATGCTTGATGCTTCCGAAAATACTGTTCTAAACTTTATAATCAAGGATATACCTGGTAGCCTGGCACTTAGCATCAGTTTCTAATTTGAACCTGACACTTGGGAACTAACAGATATTAAAACCTTTAGATTGAAAGTTTTCAGAGGCAAAGGTATCAAGGTTCAAATCAACCTAGACTTGCAGCAAGCACTTCAGTGTCATATCGTTAGCATTGCTTTACATGGAGCTCTTAACAGATTTAACGGCTGACTTCTGGGATACCTGCGCATGAAACACTTGTGCTAAATCAGTTCACTTTCCTTTGGCATTCATGGAGCATGACCTGATGCAGCATAAAATGTGTGTCTATGTGTGTGCGTTTCCCCAGATAAATTACCTTATGTGTTATGATCCAGGGACTACTCTCCAGCCATAGAAGTGTTTATCTCCTCACTGAAGTAAAATGCAAATCCATTTTGATAGCACGTATACTTCTTAACATTCTGAATGTAACATTCTGCTGAGTTTAGCAGCCCAACCTCCCAGTTTTTCTGTGTAAATAAGATCTGGCAAGAATTTATCAGAACTGGGCCCTAAATTGCAATGCCTCCCTAATGCATGAAAGACCTCCATATGCTATGTTCTGATCATTTTGAAAAATTTGGGGAAATCCTTTGGCAGTAACAAGGACTTGGGCATGGCCCTGTATCTAAGCATGCTTTCTCTTTCCATTTTCTACTTCTAGTACTTACTAGAAATGAAAAGCTTAATTCTACCTCCAGAGCATATTCTGAAACGAGGGGACAGTGAGGCAGTAGCATATGCTTTCTTCCATCTTCAGCACTGGAAGCGGATAGAAGGGGCCCTTAACCTGCTGCACTGTACATGGGAGGGAAGTAAGTATCTTTTTTTTCCAGTGCAGCTAGCTAATCCCTCTACCTTTTATTCAAATAATTCATAACTGGCATACTTTAACCAGCGTCTGAGCTTCCTTAAGGCATCCTTGTTCAGTTTCAAAGGGAACTCAGCGCTCTTGTTTGGCTTTTTGCTGGAGATGCTTAATTGATGCCACATTACAGGAAGGCAAAGGGATTTACCCAGGGGGATGCAGACAACTACAGTCAAGCGATACAAGTATTTGTATTCATCAGCAGGCCTCCAACGATAGCTGTTCACAGCCATATACGGAACTAACGCTTTTTGTGGCCTCCACCAACTTGTTACCTCCCCCCAAAAGCTCCCCAGGGTGTCTGTCAATTGGAGCCAGTGCCACCAAGCAGCCAGGGTATCAAAAGCAGAATTGAGGCTGCAGACACACTTACCTAGAGAGGGACCGAGGGCTGAGAACAGCCAGCCACTGACCTGGGATGGGGCGGGGAGTAGGTCCTGAACAGTCACCTAGGAAGAGGTCTGTGTTTGCTTAGCAGCCAGCCAGCAACAGTTCCTGTGCTTCTGCTGGCAGGTCAGGATGAGGAGCAGCAGCAGCCTCAACAAGGCCAGAGAAGAAGAGACCAATCCACCTCAGATCAAGACCCCGTTGGATTTGTTAATCGTTCATTTTTCTTCCACTGTTGGATTAAAATATGTGTATCTTAATATTTGTTAAGTCTCTGTTTGGAGCTAGACAGTACCAGAGACTGAAGTATCCTCTTCATTCACCCCAGAACTGGGGGACAGCACAAGCAGCAGCAGTGTAGCGTGGCACCCCCACCCCCTCTGCCACCATGCCTTAACGTGCCGTTGGTCACCTTGTTGGCGCTGTCAGCAGGGAGACATGGAATGTTCCTTGGAGACTGAGCTTCCATCTGACTCCTGGAGGGGCTTCCTCCCCGATGGAAACACGTGGGGCGGGAGGTGCAAGGAGCAGGCGCTGCTGCTTATACCGGGACGGATCTGTAGAGTAATAGGGCTCTTCCATCTCTGATGTTGCTGTCAATCTTCTCTCTCATCTGTATTTGTACAGCACCCAGCATAATGGGGCCCCAATCCTAATAGTAAGAATTTATACTGTGGCAGGACCCAACCCAGGCTGGTATGAATTCTTACTGGAGAGATGACACCTTTCACTAAGTTCACTTCTAAAAGAAAATATAAAATACAAGATGCAGCTATTTCCAGTCTATTTCTAAATTTGCTTTCTTGGTGACTGAGATGTTCTTTCTGGTGGCATTTCGGGGGTTTGATTTGTACATAGGTCTAGCATAAGTCTGACTGACTGTCTTGTCCTCAGCATTTAGAATGATCCCATACCCGTTAGAGAAGGGCCATCTTTTCTATCCCTATCCCAGTTGCACAGAGACAGCAGACAGAGAGCTATTGCCAAGTAAGTAGTTATTTTGTTTCTAAGTAATAACTAGAATAAAATATATGTAATAAAATTCCAGTATGTACTGTACTGTGTTGCTGTGTATTTACTCTCTTGTGTCCTTAGCTCATGAACTGCTTGTGACATGGATTCTGGTGTACTTGGCCAGATGAAATGCACTGTGCAAATGCAACAGCAGAATACGTTGTAACCTTACATCCCAAAGGATCCCAAGGCACTTCACAAACGTGTGTGTGGGGGGAGGATATATAAATATATAATATTACATACTTTCCCACTGAAATGCAGCTACCTTTTGGATGAAATAAACTGTGTAACTGAATAGCGGCACTGCCCAACAGTTTAGTGGGGAGAGTGAGAAGCACCATACCAATTGCAACAGCAAGGGGAATTTAAGCAGATTTGTTAGTTTTTAAGGTGCCACAAGTACTCCTGTTCTTTTTGTGGATACAGACTAACACGGCTGCTACTCTGAAACCTATAATAACTCTTGGCATCCTTACCAAATTCCAGTTTAGTGTGTATACCTAGACTGAATGCCATGGGATCTTTAATGACCAAT
Organism: Chelonia mydas; assembly: GCF_015237465.2. Classification (NCBI taxonomy): domain Eukaryota; kingdom Metazoa; phylum Chordata; order Testudines; family Cheloniidae; genus Chelonia; species Chelonia mydas. Next base: position 2,484,804 of record NC_051261.2, read on the forward strand.
GGCTATCAGAAATTAAGTTTTCAGTCTCACTTGGATGGGGTCCCCACCAATGGCAAAGCACACCTCTCTGCTGTCTCCTTAGATCAGGACCAAATCCTAGCGGAGGGTGCCACCAAGAGGTACTGAGTTGCCAGTGAGTGTTGCCCTATGTCATGAGGATTTTGTAATAACATCATTACTGGCGGAAAGAGGCTTCCATGCCTGGTGCTTCCAAATTCTATTTCCTAACTTGGAGGGCAAGAAAACTGGGCTAGTCCTCTGTGATCACTTCTTCTTCTTCTTCTTTCTTTTTTTTTTTTTTTTAAGTAATGGTTCCCTGGCTGTTGTAGTGGAGCTGCTTCCTTCATCATTATCTGCAAGTAGCAGGTAGAGTGATAAACATTCCAGACTCTTGCATTAGAGTGCCCAGCAGAACCTCTATATTTATCATCTTTGGTTAACCTGTAGTTTGAGAGAAAACTTTATTGTTCCAAAATTTGATTTGATTAATTGTACATTCCATGGAATATTTATTATCATACATTGCTATACATCAGCAATGAGACCTAAGATTTGACACTGAAGAATGAGTCTTCTCCCCTACTTCGTTATCCAGGTATTAGCCCACATGTATTCTGTGTAAAGCAACCTGAAAATAAACCACTAGGACCCTCACTTACTCTGTCGCTTATTCACTTAGATGATAATGGGGCTCTTGTTTCATCTTACCTACTGGTGGGATTCTAAATGTGGGCTTCTACATCTCTGGAAATCTCAGCTTCTTCATGGAATTGCAGGGGCTACTGCTAAAGTGTCAGAAGGATACAGCTGCCGAAGAGCAAATGTACATGTGTGTTTCTGTTACAAAAAGTGAAAAGTTAAATTTAAAATGTGTAACTGAAGTCTGCCCCCAGACTCCTTTAAATTATTCATTTCTCACTTATGCAGGATATTGCACAAGGAATTCCTTGGTTAGTGACTAACCCTAAGCTGTAGGCTTTCCAGCATAATTAAACACCAGCACATGCACGTATTTCAACACAATCATTCACGCATTCCTGTTACATTTTAAATACAAGGCTATTCATAAATAAAGCCATCTTAACCTTTTTTATTGTGCAGCTTTTTCAAGAAGTCTTGGAATTTTAAAAAAATCAATACTTTTAATATATTTAAAATAGAAAGTAAACCAAATTGAGGCTTAAATTGATAAACTTCAAATAGAAGGCTAATTGTTCTAATTGGTAATGATGCACAGAGAGAGAGCTCTGACCATGCAGAAATCTATTTAGCTCTCTTTACATACTTTGGGCCTGATCCTGCATTCCTTCCGTAGTGGCAGTTCTGGGAGCGTAAGGAATTCTTGTATATTTTTGTTCGTTGCGCTCCCCAGTTTTTCCTGCCTTTCTTACTCTTGTGTTCAGGTTGCTAGTCTTCTACTATTCGTTCCTCTCTCTAGTTCCTGTTTAAAAAGCACCCCCCCACAACCCATATATGTCCTTAATATATGGTTACACACCATTCTCTGAGCTGACCATGTCCCAGTTAGGTTTTTATGAGGATGGCTGATGGTAGATGGGGTGTATTGCATGTTATGTTTCATCACGGGCAGGCCACTGCTTTGTTTGTCCAGTAGAAGAACAGGTATCCTAGTAGTCTGCTGAGTAACAGGGATGACTAGATGTCAAGGAGGTGAAATGAGAGAGAATCTTGAGGGGGGCACCCTTAAGCATGTTTGATTAGGACTTATTTTCTTTCCCTTTGGCGTCTGGCCTCACAGAAAGCCTTATGCATTCCACACCGTTGTGCTTCAGAATCTCAGCTTTCATTCAACCTTTTTTTTCTAGCCTTCATGGGTTACAAAGGAAAGGTTGCATCGCAGATTGGGTCACATTTGCAGTTATCACTTCCTGAATTTGCAGGCAACCTGAAACCTGGTGACAGCTTGATTTAACTCTGTCATCTTTAAATTTCCTTCTGCAGCCTACTGAAAGCTGAAAACGTGCACAGCCCCAAAGTGAATAATAAAAAAATAAATAACACTGGCTATTGCACTGACTATATCTATTTTCCATATTTAATTAAATCAAAAGGTACTTTTTACTGGGTCTGCTCCAGAATTAGGTCTAGCTTACTGAAGAATACACAGGACTTTCCATACTTAATTGCATGTACAGACCCTGCCTGTTCCTTTTATTTTAAAACATTGCAAAATTCTTGGATAAAAAATCTAGAATTGTCACAGTCCCTAGATGGTGACTACTTTCAATGTCTTGAGCTGTGAAAGCTCCATATTCCACTCCCAAGAGCTGTCTAGTGAAATTATTTTGATTTCTTTGCCCTAAAGTGTAACTAATGGTTGTGTACAAAATTTGTACCCCAGTCTTGATGCTGTTTTCTTTGAGATCTGCTTTGTCAATTGCTCTGAAATTTACTGTAACCTGCCAGCTTGCAGTCTTTGGGAAGTTTTAACAGAATCTGACCATGTATATTATCTGATTTGCTTTCAGAATTATTTTACTTTTTAGACATGGGAATTCTTAAGCTAGAAAAACATGACATAAAAAGTAGGAAAAAAATAGGGTGCTTGCTTTTTAAAACATTGGCGTTCACTAAAATAACAGAATTTAGCATTTGTAACTGTTAAAAATTCCTTGATTATTTAAATTGGACCAAGTGTTTTCATTGGAACCTTTGTCTTGATGACATCTTGTGAGTTTTATGTTACTTTCTTCTCTTCTGTCGCAACAGTTGATTCCAAAACTTAACCCTGCAATGTTCTTCAAAATAAAGGAGGGGGAAAAAGTGGTGGGGGAAGGATAGCTTTAGTGACACCAATAAATAACTGAAGAGCAAAAACATGTAGTATATTAGAAAACATATCAGGACTAAGCCACTTAAATATGCTTTGAGTAAATGTCAGGGGTTTAGTCTTGTGTTGCACTTAAGCTTTGGGTCCATGTATATGTCCTTTGGAACTATAAATCTGAATGTAAAACACTAGCTGCTCTGCAATAATAGTTCTCTTTGACATCTTTGTATAATGTAAACTGGTGTGTAATTATGACCTTTTGTAAAACTTTATATTAAATATTATTAAATGTCCAATAACTTTTCAATATTTCTCTTTCAGCTTTTCATGATGTCTCCGTTTACCCACAGAAGGAGCTTCCTTTTTTCATCCACTTCACAGCAGGGTTGTGTTCCTTTTCGGCAATGCTTGCCGTTCTCACACACCAATTCCCTGAACTCATGGTCATTTTTGCTAAAGCTGTAAGTATTGTCTCCAGTCCAGGACTTGCTTAGAGTATCTGTGAGATATTCAGAAGCCGAGGGCCCTGTCTGTGCAGGTGTTTTGTGATGCAGTAAATATGCATTGTCATGTGCTTCTGAAGTTACTTGTCATGCAACTATTAAACTTGATTCTTCACTTGGACTCAGAGTTCCTCATTTTGTAAAGACTGTTATTTTTAGATTATAAAGCTGATTTCTGCAGATCAATCTTAGTAGATAATCAGTCCCGATTACCAACTTAGGAACAATCCAGCCCTCTCTTTCTCCCTTGTCTGGAAGGGCTGTGGAGAAGAATTTGGTTTGCACATTAGATCTATGGGTTACAGACACAGCTTCTGATTTTTAGTTTAAATTGAATTATTGAAACAAAAGCTTCTGAATTTTGAGTTAAGGGCTCTTCAGTAACTAATGGGTTAAAACCAAAGCCATGGGAACGTTTAGACTGTAAGCTCTCTGAGGCAAGGACTCTGTTTATAGCTGCATCTTGTACCATGCCAAGGGTATTGTCTGTGCTTAACAAATAACATTTTGCACACACGCTCTCAAGCAGTTTAACCTCCTCCTCCTACCCCATTGCTGCTTGATGCTGTTGCTTTTCATTCTGCAAAATGCTGGATAGTGACAGTCCAAAGATGCTTCAGTAGTGACATTAAGGGCTGAAAAACGTCTGCAAAGCACTTCCATTGCATCAGATAAAGTTGGAAAGCAAATCAGTGAATCCCCAGAAAGCCTGCTAATAAAATAGCCCTTTTTTCACTTGCATCTCACTTCTCTCTTGTGCCTCTTCCCTCTTCTTTGCCTTTAAAGATCTGGAAGGCCAAACTGCACATGAAAGGTGTTAATTAAGTTACTTAGTGTGCTTCTGGAAAGTGCTCAGATACTGTGGTGATGAGCACGGTATAAAACCTATGTAGACTAGAGGGAGAGTGGCCTTGTGGATAGGGCAGTGGCCTGGGACTCAGGAGACCAGCTCTTCTACTGACCATCTGGGTTTTCCCTGCTGCTGTTCTTGTCAGTTTAGACTGTAAGGTCTTCAGGGTGAGGCAGTGTCTTACTATGTGTTTGTACCGTGCGGAGGCGCCCCTGTTTCAGCTGGGACCTGGAGGTGCTACTGTTTTATGAACACGCAGGCAGTATTACAGTCGCTCGGTCTCCCTGGAGCGCCTCTTCATCAATTGCATTGTGTTAAGCCACTGCTACTGTGAGCCTGGGAGGCAGCGTCTACATCCAGCCAGAGCAGCGCTGTTCTCCTGCTCAGAGAGAGTTCTTTCTAAGCACGCAACAGACAGTACAAGGGGATTTTACAAAAATACTGAATGGAGTAGTACACTGTGCTATGACTTTCATGATGGCCCTAGAGCCAGTCCCTAGTGGGAGGACTGGGAAACATCCCATAGCATTGTGCACCCTTGGCTAATGTGGAAGGGTCAGTGCTAGGCTCCGTGGGGAGCTGCATAGAAGAGTCCAGTGACAGGGTGGAGTGAAATGGGAGTATCCTACATAGATAACTTCCATACATGCTTCTAGTAGCCCCCCCATGGAGAAATTAGCCAGGAGCTGGGATTTGTGCATTTGTATGGTGCCCGCAGCAACCACTGGGATAGTTTGAAAAGAGCCTGTAAGGTATATATGGTAGACTGGGGGGGCTAAAGAACAAAACCAATGTTCTCCGAGTCCTTTGAGACTGATGGAAAAGCTTCTTGGGCATGTACAGTGATGAGTCTAAATGCAGCAGTTTCATTTCCATAGTGGTAATGGCATACAACATTTTCTAAGATGTTGGAGTGCAAAAGGCACCTTATACATTCAGACCTTGTTTTGTTAAACTCTTGTGACTTAAAAACACCCAAATTGATTTCTTCAAATTGTGTTAAGCAGAAACAATCAGGACTTTGCACCATTAGTAAGTCAGCTACTACAATAAGTTGACTTCTTCTTTCATGCTAAGCTCTGTTTGTTTTGTTACCTCATTTCCTTCCCTTACCCTGTTTGTCGCATCCACTTGTTGCATCTCATCTGGTACTTAAATTGTAAGCTCTTTGCAACAGGGACTGTTGTCTTATTCTTCTTGATTGCAATGTATGTACTGCAGTGGGGCCCTTAACCATTGATTGATTGGGTTTCCTAGGTGTTATATAATAGAAATAAATGAGATAAAGCCTAAAAATAGGTTCCTATGTAGTTATCTTTCTGTTGATTTAAAAATTATTTTAACACTTTTTCTGTGAACTTTGTTACTACATGGCCTGAGTGCTAAGATACTGTGGTGATATGTGGATAGATGTTAATCAAAGCTATGTAAACTTGGCACTTACACAGTTGCTGTCTTCTAACATGTTGTTCATATTGCAGTGTAGTGCAAAACTTTTGGCTTGTCTTGGTGAAAATGAAGTTCTAAACCTTTTCTCAGGAAGAGGCACTGGTCATGAGTCACTTGTCTTGCTTTGTAAGAAACTAATTTGTGAAAAATGCTTTTTGAAGTTGGGGTAAAACCAATAGTCAACTTAGACAAAGAAGTGGAGTGATTAAAACATCCTGTGGTTTTCACTTGTACTCTTATAGGGGCAGTGGAGCATTTCAGCCCCAGGGAAACTTCCCCACCAAGCACTGCATTGAAGACAGATTATATTTTCATAAAATTTTACAGTGTGTGAGCTGCAAAAAATAAACTGGAAACTCTGAAAAGTGAGGGTGAAAAGGCAGATTGGAAGCCAGAGAAAATGTTTCAGTTGCTAAGAGCAAGAAAGTCTCAGAATGGGACTGACCAGGACAGAGAGGTGGATTACTTGTTTGATTCCAAGCCAGCTGTTAATTAACTGCCATTTGCATTTTAGAAACTAGAGCAATTGGATATAAAACATTCTGGTTCCCGTTCCTAGGTGGGAAGTTGAATGACTCTTACGACGTGGTTAACTCGTTCTGTTTTAAGGAAGCACCATGTTCTGCTGGTATGAGCTTCAGGATGGAAGTTGGATGTAGGCTCTGATCCTGATTGACTGTGCTCAGTCCCCTTACTCGTGAAATGGGGATTTCTGCCTACCTTCTGTAAAGTGCTGTGAGGCACTTAGATATGTGCTACACAGAGTATCTTGCATGTCTCACAGAGAACTGATTCTTCCCACCCACACCTTTTGTTTCTCTTCGTGGTTTCTCTCCCCTGCCAGCCCCATATAAGGTGGCACATAGTGGTAACCTTCCTTCTGGCTCTCAAAAATAGGTTATGCCGCTCTAGAAAAGAGCGAAAACTATGGAGTCCTACAAGCTGCGTGCCGCCCTGCTTATCCCTCAAATAAAAATCATCCAAAAACCAAAACCACGTTGCAATGTGCTTGCCCTCCTGTCTTTCATGTGGTAGCCTGGAGCACTAACCACAGAGCCACTGAACACACATTCAGTCATTCCGGAACTAAAAAAACCTTGAATAACTTGAGAATGAGAGAGCGTCAGACTTTCTGCTGTTGAGCAGGTCAGGTAATGAGACAGATGGAACAAAAATGCTAACTAATTCTAAAAGTGCAAAGTTCTCATGGAATCCTTGTTTTGCTGACATTCCTGCGCGATGGTGGTCAAGCCACACAGATCTGAGAGCGGGGCCCCATTGCCACACTGCTCTGTTCATCTTTATGTGGGAAAATGTAGTCGGACGTGCCAGTGACAAATTTCTGTGCTGCTTGTAATTGGCTGGCTTCATGGCAACCAGGGTCTAACTGTTTGCTTGATTAATTCTTTAAGGACTGCATTAGCAGAGTTGTATGATTTCCAAAGAGATACAAGGTCAGATGTTACACTAACAAAAAATTGCTTGGGGAAGTTCTCTCTGCCGAGTTTCTTCAACCAAAAAAATATAATTTGTGTGCGTTACATTCGCTTTGCATAACAGGGAATTTGCATGTCAAGTGGAACGTTGGTGAATATGGGCAAAAGCACTAGCCTGGTTTGTTCATTGGGCAGTGCTATAAATTGCCCTTATTATCCATGGGAAGGGATGGTTTTCTAGTCCCTGTTCAGCTGCAAAGATGGATGAGAAGTGTGCATGCCTCTGTGCCTCTCCCAGCAGGATCCCAATGGATAACCTCCACAGAAAGTACAGAAATGGTTGTAGTGACTTGCAGTACCCCTGGATGTGTTCTTTTCCCTGGCTGGGTGCAATAATAGTTCTTAAAGTGCCATTCAGAACAGGTGCTTCATATCGACTCTTTTAAAAGAAATTAATCCAACTAATCCAGTATGTATCAAAGCTTCCTTTTGAGGAAGAATGCCTAGTGGTTAGCGCACAAACTGGGAGTCTGAAAACCTGTCCTCGAATCCTGAAAAGGCTTGGTCTTGTCACATAGTGGTATTTTTGTTTTAATAGCAGCAAGGTAGAAATGTATTTTTGTTTTGTTTTTTGTAGTGAGCAACATAAAACTTGACAGCTCTACAACAATCTACTGAAGTTAATATCAAGGATACAAAGCATATAACTATTGGTTTTCTGCTATTTAAAAACACAGGATTATCGCTATAAACTTGATTAATACTCAAGTGGTTAAAATTTCTTTATTCCTAAACATAAATGTGTCACTATACTGTGACTATTACATAAGTCTTATTTTTATACCTTCATAAAGATCTAATTGCCTTAAATTTATCCCTTTGAAATGGAAAAATCCTAATTCCAGGTAAATCATAATACTTTTGTGCATTTGTTTTTATTACATAGCTCAGGATTTTTTCTGTAATGGAAATTTTGAATGGTTTGATCAAAGTGAAGTGTGATGCCAAGGATGGGTTTATAGAAAATCCAAGACACACAAGTGGGGCTTGGTGGGTGGGGTAGAATGGTATGTGTAATACCTAGATTTTTCACTGTTAAGCTTTAGGTGAATGTAAACCCTAATCTCATTTCTTATATGTAATTCATTGAGTAGATTATTTTAATCAAACCATAGTTTTCAGCTGTTTGACTCTGTATTGTTAATTATATGCTTCATAAAAGCCCAAATGTTAATACTTTTTTTGTATTGAGTTGAGTAGTCCTGGTTTACATATTTTCACAGTTTAGTGCTTGAATTTAGTATCTTGCCGACATGCTTAGGATCTAACTGATCGCCATATTTGGGGCTGGGAAGGAGTTTTCCCCGAGGTCAGAGTGGCAGAGATTCTGGAGGGCTTTCACCTTCCTCTGCAGCGTCGTGAGGCATGGGTCACATGCTGGTATGAACGAAAGTAAAATGGTGGAGTCTCTGTAACTCGAAGCCTTTACATCGCAATCGAAGACTTCAGTAAGTCAGCCGGCGGCTATGGGCCTATTTCAGAAGCGGGCGGGTGAGGTTCTGTGGCCTGCAGTGTGCAGGAGCTCAGACTAGATGATTATCATGATCCCTTCTGGCTTTAAAGTCTGTCTCTGATAATTAGGCCTTCAAAAGTATGAATGCACTTGTAGAAGCAAAGTTTCCCAACTCTTCAATGTGTGCAGTCTTACATATACTTAGGTTTGGAATGGGATTAGATTTTTATCGGTAAATATCAGTACACATCGATTTCACCATATACACACAAACAGACAAAAAAAAATTTCTATTGATAATCAAAATTTAAGATAGGGAATGTAAGAAAAATGCTGCTTGAAAACGTCTTAGTTTGATTTAAGGGTATTTACTTGGTATATTTTGATGTGATGTTGATAATTTATGTTTTAATTGTTATAAACCTTTAACTTTTTGAATGTCTGCTGTCATTAAATAATTGTCTGACCTCCCATAATTTCCTGCAACTGTGAAAATGTAAATCAATAAAAGTGTTTTAAAATAAACATCAATATTCTCCACTGAAATTATAAAAAATTGAATTCTGCCAAGCCGACACATACTTCAGAGTTCTACAATAGCCGCCATCAAGCTGTATCAGATAATGATTTTATTCAAGGTAAATTATTTTGTTTTCAAGGTAAAGCATTTTACCTGGATGTCTGTCATTTTAATTAATCCTACTTTATAAATCATATTAACTGTATTCCAGGATATCCGGCTGGAATTTGCCCCTACTAGTTTCTTATACATGTTTAGCAATATAGTAACGTCCAGTCTCCAGACAGAACAGCCCCACTATGCTGAGTATGGCACAAACCCATTGTAAGGCAGCCCTTGCCTTGCAGAGCATGTAATAAAATAATTGCTCAGTAATGTAAGAAGAAAAAGACTTCCCCAAAACAAAGGAATGGTCTTTGGGGATTTGTTTTAAATATATCACCTAGCCAATCTCTGATGGCATTAGGAAGAAACTTTCTCTGTGGACAGGTTATTCCAGAGCTGCCTACTGGAGGGTTAGTTGCTGCTGTCTCCGAAGCAGCTGGTACTTCCGCTGTTGGAAACAGGACACTGGACCATTGCTCTGATCTAGTGTGGCATGTCCTATGTTTTTGTGACAATCTGCTTTACTCTATGAACAAATCCGCTACCATTTTCTGAAGGCTCATTAAGTGAAATTGGAGAATTAGCTTTTTACCCAGCTGCTGAACTTTTCATATTTATAAACACTTGAAGCTTTTGCTTATCTAAGAGAAAATGTGCATAGTTTGGAGATGTGCAATTCCCTGCCAATACGTAATGATTATAGTTCTACACTTCATATAAAAAATCTTAATGTGTCCTGTAACAAGCTGTGTGTGTCGATGCCAAGGGCAAAGGTTTCTTGCCTTGCTAATCTACATCTTAATTCATGGATTTAATGTGAAGGTGCCACATTAAAGGGGGGGAAAAGTTTTGGTGGTTTAGAATATGAACTATATCTGTGAGCACTGTCTATTTGTTAGATTGTATTTATACTATTGAATCAATGGTCTAAGCACTTCTTTCCTGGAAAACTAAGGAAATGTGCCGCATTCCTCCCCCAGCCTCCCTGATCAACATCAAGGGGGTAGAACTTAACGAAGCAGCAGGAAGATTCAGAGCAAAGAGAAACTCCATCCTAACTCATCCTGTTTCGCCTAGGTGTTTTGGCTCTTTTGGTGCGCAGGTTCCCCCAGTGTTTTGGTGTTATACCAATAAAATAAAAACCAGCAGGATCTTATTAAAGGGGAAAAGGCAAAATACCACATTTATTGTGAATACAGAAAGAATCATAGTAAGCAGTTAGTTATAGCTATAACATTCCATTCAATCTCATATTTATTCACACATTCATTCATACACACACACACACAGGTTCTGCAAGGTTGTTATCATAGTTACCAGCCTTAGAGTTGCTCATGCCAAGCCACTGGCCAGGTGGCCTGGACATGAGGAGGGAGCAGGGCCTTGTCAGATGCTCATCTGATGCTCCTGGAAGTTGGTTTGCAGAATCAGACCCCAAAGTTCTCAGTTTCTAGAGTCCATTTTTATAGGAATTTCTTCCTATGCCAGTCTATGGGAATTGCTTCATCATGCTGTTGCTGAATCAATCAGCAGATGGCACATTCCTGATGGCTCCATGCTGCCAGATGTTATCTTGTTCTTTGGTTCTCCCATCCTTGAGGCTGTTGGGTGGATTCCAGTCTGCTCTCCGGGGGTCCTCTGGTTATTTCCACTTGATGCCTTCTTCAGCCGATGGACACTGGATTCTTAGGCTGGCCCCTCCCTGATCATTCAGTTATTATTCACACCAAGCATCCATCCACATACATCCTCTATCTCTATTTTAATCACAATTGTTAACAAAGCAAGATGGATACAACAAAAGGGCGGGGAGTCTCTGGGTGCTGTTTCTGTTGTTACAGAGTATTGCTTTGAGTCTCTCTCTGTGTGAGTGGTTGTTACAAAGAGTTGCTTTGAGAACAGACTCTGTCTTAGAATATTAAATCTGTACTAACACAATTAGCAGCTTGCAAGTTTCACACAGAGAGGGAGAGAAACAGTATAAAAACCAAGAGACCTCTTAGTTAGTAATACCCTGGAATTTAAACTATGGAGAATCAAACTCATTTGTGATTTTAATACAGAACTTAATAAGATCCAACACTGGCGTCCAGCTGATAGCAGACTGCACCATCTAAGCACAGTGGGGTGAGTTAAATTGAGTTGCAGCTCCTCCTCTGAGTTCTCTTGATTTTTTTGTAGATTTGTCAGCCCCTCCAATATAGGATAAAGTTTTTTTTAAAAGTTACTCCTGGATGAGTTTATATACACACTTGCTGTACAGTGTTATCACATTCCTTGTTGGGACTATACTGTGGCCATGAGTGTCATACAAGGAAACATTAAGGTGCGATTAGAGCAAAGGATTGGAGGCTGGGATCTGCTGGGTTTTATCCCCAGCTCTGTCATTGTCCCATCAACTTCAGACAAGTCACTTACCCTCTGCCTCATTTTGCCCATCTCTAAAATGGGAATAAGACTTTCTATGTCACAGAAGTGTTGAGGGTTTACTGTATCGTGACATGCACTGAGGTTCTGAGATAAATGTAAGTGTAAACCAGGATTAGTATTAAATTTCTACTCCATGGTGGCAGTACAGCAGCAGGGATAATGCAGCCTGGGTTTGAGCTGAAGAAAGATGTGGGATTTCTCCATTCGTACTCCAATGGTATGAGAGATCCTGCTGCTTTTTTAACTCAAGCACAAACTTTTCCTGTTTTGTTTCTTCTAGTTCTTTGGGATGCTTCTTTCACCCTTCAGGTTCATTATGGAAAAGATTAAGCGCTTCCTGCCATCCAGTCTCTGGCATCAGCTGACCCAAATTTGACAGGAATGTGTTTTGCACAGTAATGAGTCCTGATATTCTCAGGAACCTTACCACCAGCTCCCGTTGGGCAATGGAGCACTTACCTGGCAGCTAGAGGAGTGAAACGAAGATAAGCTGCATTACTTAAACTGTTGTCTTCCATCTTGTTAATGGTGCTTAAAGTAACCAAATCCCTTGTTTGGCCTTAGGATCTATAATCATTTAAGAAAACATTTTTGTTGAACAATAACTTGTTTGCTCCCTGAACCAGATGTACAAGTCGATGTACTTTCTCTGTACTAAACTTCAGAACACAATAAATCAGGCAGATGTTTTCAGTGTTGGCATTTCCTTCTGAACTGCAAATAATTATACCTTCACTAGCCAACCTCCCTGGTTTAAGTATTCCTAAAGGCCTGAGTACAGTTCTGCACTCTCTTTATTAGAAGGCCACTTTTTGTAAGTAGCTGAATTTGCTGACCCTTTAAGTGGCTGTTTAAGACAGGTTACACTAGACAGTAAGCAGCATGAGCAGTCTGCTTATGTCATATCCCATAGGGTTACATTGCACAAGGACACTAAGGTGCAAACTTAGAAAAAGCTTCTGGATTCAGTATTCAGATCGTTCTTGGTTAAATGCTAAACACTCTGCCTTTGTTTTTGTTTTCAAAGTGAAAGGATTTAAGAATTGGCTTTTAAAGTGCCCCCAAAATGCTTGAGATACCTATATATGAGTCATTTTGTGAGGCAGGGACTGCTAAAGGTAGGTCCAAGATACATACTAGCACCCACTGATTCTGAAGTGTGAAAACAATGTAAACTTTGAGCACTCCTGAGCGGGATAGCACACTTACGTAGATTTCTACCGGTCAGTAATGAAAAAAATCTCCCAAAGGAGGTAGCTGGCAGCACCATGGCTTGGGACAATTGAAACGAGACATCCGGGGGAAAACTGCCTGTTTTGTGCTTACGGGGCTTGGGTCTCTGTTCCTCCTTATTGAGGAAACAAAACCACACTAAGCTTGACCCCTTGAAGTATGGAGGTCGTAAAAATGTAACATACGTAAATGTAAAGGTATCTGCTTTTGGGTGGGGGAGGTGTCTATTAATAAATATCAGTGTTTATCTGCATTCACTTCTGGAGTCCCAGGAAGGCTGTACAAGGCTGCTATCCTCACATTTCAACCATTTCACAGAGGTCTCAGGAGTGCAGCAACTCGTGATGCTTTTCACTGCACTCTGGGCACGTAACTCAGATTGTGGGGGCCGATAGAGTCCTCTCACACCCTGCTTCTTGTTACTGCCAGCCAAATGCAGAATGACTAACTTCTATGCCCTTAATGGAAGAAGCTGCTGCATATCCTCATGTTACTGTTTGGCAACACATAACTCCAGATCAGTAAGGAGGGGTTTGACACTCGAGGTTCTTTTGACCATTTCTTTAAGCGCTCCTGTGGTCGTGCTGCTTAATGGAGTCAGGGCTCCTGAGGAGATCAGGGTATTCTAATCGGTGCAGATAAAGTCCATGCTTAGCCAAACCTTTGATCCTGTGGAAGCATCCCCTCCCACCAGCCGCTCAGTGCAGTCTCAGGTCCTAGCCAAGGAACAGGTGGGCAAGGTCAGGGTCTGAAATCTGATCCCAGACAGTGGCAATGAAGTCTCAATAGGCTACATAAGGGATGTTTCCCCTACCGTTCAGATTTGCCCCGTAATTCCCTCTTGATGCAAGAGTTGGCTAATCCATGCTCAATTTGTCATTGAAGGACTGTGAAGCAGCCAGTCATTAGCACATCCATCCTTGAGTATCTCTTATGTCACGATTGTGTCTGAGAGAAAGACCCCCCTTTGGTAGGCACCAGGGCCCAGCATTATCATCTCCTACTGTACAGTTGCGTTAACGGGGCCTTTGCTGTAAGCAGTAGGTTAAATACTTGATTTCATTTAGGAGGAGTCAAGAGGGGAGATCTACAGAAAGATACTGACAAAGTTTTGGAGTTCTCCAACTACCCGTAGGTAATTTTCTCAACTTTTCCTTCCAGTTGAATATAAGCCAGTGGGGCTATTTCTCACTGTGGAATCATTGCTGTGATTAATAGACATGTTGTGCTCATGTAATTTCACTTCATGGCCCACAGGGGCCCAGAAGGTAACCAACCTAATGCTTTTTAAAGTTGAACATTTTCCAGCATTTGTGTGGGGTTATAAATGAAGCCCTGCCTCCCATGTATCATCCCAAGAGCTGCTTTCTCTCACTGTCCTCCCCTGACATAACAGTAACAGAAAGGGGATGGGCTTGTGCCGAAAATAGTGCTAGCAACTTCCCCTGTCATGCAAATCTGCTAGCCTTTCCACCGCTGTCAGGGATTCTTAATGAGGGAGCCGCTCTGCTTCATTTCTTAGGGGAACCACATATGCCTTACATAGCATTCCTTTGCCATTTGTGAGCAGTGTCCCAGCACCTGACCATACATTGCAATGCCATTTAACTATCCCCCAGTGGTATGCACAGGTACATCTATAGAAATGGGTAATGATGACTGCTCAGGGAAGATAGAAAAATCAACTATTGTTACCATGTGTTCCATTTAAGAATTTTGAAGCAAAGTGCAACACAATAACCTGAAACACACCCAGCTCCTCACGGCAGCGCACGTCCCATCATTTACCACCCGCACAACTACACAACCAGCCCACACAATAGCCACAAACATCATTCAAGCCTAGAAGTCTGTTGAGTCAGTGAGAAGTGATGGAAACAGCTGCAAGCATGGCTGAGAGTGCTCTGTGTTTCAAATATCACCAGGTTTGTTGTTCACCGGGCTTTGCAGTCCATTGCCCTCCAGCTCTTAAATTCTCAGCCATTTTGGGCTTTTTACACATGACTTTACGAATTACCCCTGAGACGCAACACAGACTTTCGGCTGCTTGCTTATCTATAACTTTGTCAGGACTGAGATTTCAAAGCCACCTACAGGAGGTAAGTGCCCAGATTCCACTGGAAGTCAGTGGGCTGGGATACCAATTCTCTTAGGCCCATTTAACACACTCAGCCAGGGAGCATAGTCTCCCTTTGTGGTGTTCCCTTTTTTATGCTCTTAAACTGAGGCCTGGATAAATGAATGATTCAGAGAAATAAACCTGTTTCTGCTAGAAATTCTCTCTATAATTTAGTCCCCTTTGCACAGGTATGAGCGTTTCCTGTTTCTGCAACATCTATCAAATAAATCCTGTAATTAAAACGATTTCCACTCACTGACCTTCTGTGACTGATGCGGCATTTTGCGGGTTGCAATATGTTTCTGTGTAGCAGGGTCTGTGTGAGACGACATCACTTCCTTCAGGCTTCTAAGCCAAAGAGGGAAGGCCCCTGGTGAAGCAGGATTCCTGGTGATTTATTTACAACACTGCAAGCCTTTTGTACAGGTGCTGTGCCACTGACTTCACTCTCATCCATCAGCGTGTGCGTAGTGACAGCGCTACCCCCGGTGTGGGAATGCACTGCTCACCGAGGACACGGGGGGCCAAGCGCAGTGTAAATGTAATGTTGGCACGAAGAAAGCCCTGTCCTGGCTGGGGCAGTTTTGCTGCAGCCTAATTCCCACTTACTGCGTCCAATTTATTTATTCCCCACCCCCTCATTTTGGAATTGCTGTGAAGGTGCCAAGGCTCATAGATCCCTGACTCTGAGCGAGGCAGGGTTCAGGGGTCACAGGCAAAACCATTAATAACAAGGGGCAAACGGCTGGTTTATATGTAACGTGAAGCTTTTTACTTATTTCGTTTTTGCACTTTGGGGGCTCGGTCTGGTTGCTTACGGAGCACTTGGTGTCTGGTACCTATTTTGGCTGAGAGCAGGCAATTGGGTTCCTACAGGGCTTTGGAGGAATGCAGCAAATTGTTCTCTGGTGTTGTAATTCTGCAGCAGTAGCTGGAGCTTATTTGTCTTCCAGTTATTAAATACATGCTCATCCTTTTTCTCTCTGGGAAGCAATGGGTGAAAACCTCCAGAAATACAGACTGGAGAGGGGTTAGCGGGTGGGGGGTGGTACAGGGGCCTGCCTCGCTCCTTCAGCTGGATCACAGGTCTCTAGTACCAGCAGACTGAAGAGGTTAAAAAGTGAGCTAGTTCCCCAGAAGGAGGTGGATGCTCTTATTGGATTCCCATGGTCATAAATTAACTGAACCTATCCTTTCGGGGCTGGGGGAGAGGACCAGCACTCCCCAGTTTGCTAGTATCTGGTGCTGGGGTGTGGGAGCCAAGGCCCAGGATTTCAGGGTCGGAAGGGCTGCAGAGGTAGGGGGTTCCTCTCCCGAGGGAGCAGAGGACAGGGCGGCTGCTGAAGGTGCACAGAGAGCGGGAGGTGAGGAAGAGGTGCAGTATAAAGTCCTGCCCAGCAGCCTATGGGCAGCGCCAGCTTTCCATGTATGTTGCACTTCAAAAGAGCGAACGGGCATCTCGTTTGCCTTTGGGCAGCTGGCTTCCACTGTTCTTTATCCAGGTTGCAGTGTAGGGTGATTGCCGCTGTGCCCTCCGCTCTGGGGTTATAGAGATCATGGCAGCAGAAACCCACGCCCACCTTGAACCCTCTATGGTCTCACTCCGTCCGGTCTCCTGCCACCCATTCACTCTGCCTCCCTGCCCCATTTCGCCCTTCTGGCCACCAGCCTCCCTCCCTCCCTGTCGGGGCACCGGGCGCCCTGCCGTCTGTGGCTTGGCAGAGGCGGGTTGCTGTCTCTCATGCTGCCCGTCTCTTTTGAGCTTTGCCTCTCCTCTGAGCCACGTCCCCTTCAGTCCGGATTGGAAACCTGCAAAACCCTTTCTGAGCCCTTCGGTGCACGGAGGATGCTGTGTAACACACTGTCTCTACCATAATTCATGTTATTAGGCTGGTTCCATGGGGCTAATGTCTCTCTCTCTCTAGGTTTCAGAGTAGGGGATCTCTTCTCTTTAGTCTTTGGCTCCTTGTTTGTTTGGTGAATTCCTGGCTCTAGCCCTGGAGCATTGTCCAGTGATGCATTCCTCTGTGCTTGTTAGTCTCTGAATTATGCAACCACAGCTTGGGCTCAGAAACACCCTGCTGTCTAGATGTTCCCTGTAATCCCGCTGTAGGCGATCATCAGTCATTCAGCGGACTCTGTGACTAGTGCGTTCTCTTGTCCTGAGTCATCAGCTGAGACTCCAGGGCCGTAATCCAGCCCTTCCCCCTCCTCCAATGCTCTCTGGGGCAGCCTCCCATGTCTCATGTTCAGTAATAATGGACTTGGAGGCGGTAACCAAACCAAACAAAGTCCTCCCACGTGGGTCACAACAGGTTATGCAACAAAGGTCCCAAGAACTCTGACCCTGGGGCTTGGCGCTTGGTCCCTGCTGGGGGGGAGCATGACTGCTTGGTGAGCACATGTGCGTACCCCCTCCCAAGGTGACAGCTAGTGGCTGCTGGCAGAGCTCCTTGTGTCCACACACACACACACAGGAGAAGCGCACAGCATGGGCTGTTGGCTAAGTGTACAAATTGTTGATGGGTCTATGGCAGCAAGGAGGCACTTTCAGGGCTGGGGCACATTGGAGCATCCCCCTGGCTTTCCTTAAGAGCCCGTTACTGACCTTAACCATGTCTTGTAACTAGCACCATGTTATCTACGAAGAGTGTGTCATTGTGTAGCCAGGGTGCAGTGCTGGCTCTCGCTCATGCCCGGCTTCTGAGGAGGAAAATTCTGTAATCAATCTCTGTCCATTTAGAAGTGTAGGATACATCCAAACGGTGCTTCATTTGTAATGAAACCGGTGCCCGGGCTCAAGCAATTGTTTTACATTCATAACTGATGCAGCAAGCCTAGAGTGCCAGGGCTCAGCCCTGGCACAAATTAAGCACGGCATCCTACTTCTTACCCAGCCTCATTATGTGTCCTGTCCAAGATCTCAGCTTCACAGACATCCATTCAGAAATCCATCAAGCAATTAATTCTGCTGCTTGTCTTTTGGTTCAGACAGGCCTTGATGAATTTCAGGATGATTAGCACATGATCTTCCATGGAGGGCTTTCCATACACTTAGCACAGATCACTTAAGAGAGGTTAGTGAGTGAAATCGAGTATCCCCTGACAAGACTCCAGCCTTAGTAAGCTCTTACAGATAGAAAACATCTGCTTTCTAAGGAGGCTTGTGGTGAATGGAGGGGGAGTTTGTCGGTCCCGTTTGTAGCAGAGTGCAAGGGAGGTCTGAATTTCATTAGACCTGCAAATGGAAAGTCTCCACATTAAGCACGAGAAGGTAGTTCCATATAGCCAACTTATTTCTAATTGCTAGATATTTAATTACTAATCCCTTGTCTGATGATAGAACAAAGGGCAAACATTAGCTGTCTCACAATGGCCTCTGTGTAGTCACAGACGGGTGGAGAGGCAGAGGGAGTTCTCCAAGGCTGCACAGCAAATTGGTTGCAGAGCCAGGAGAGAGCCCTCTGCTAACCATCCCTATCTAGGGGGAGGGATAGCTCAGTGGTTTGAGCATTGGCCTGCTAAACCCAGGGTTGTGGGCTCAATCCTTGAGGGGGCCATTTAAGGAACTGGGGCAAAAATTAGGGATTGGTCCTGCTTTGAGCAGGGGGTTGGACTAGATGACCTCCTGAGGTCCCTTCCAACCCTGAGATTCTATGATTCTAACGCCACTGTCCTTTTCTGTGCTACTTTGGACATGATTCAGTATCATTGATACAAGCTCCTTTGTTTATGCAAGCAACCCACTCAAACCCAGGGAAACGTCAGGCATCACTGCCTGCCCTGTGCCTTATCCCATGCACGGCTGGGAAAAAAGAATACATTTCTACATTGCTAGGTCTGAGATGTGCATGCAGTCCTGCTTGGACTCCTCCTCAGGCCTTAAGCAAACCACGCAAGGCCCAGCTTTCAAAGGTGTTAAGCACCTGCAGCTCCCATTGGTTTCAGCTGGGGTTGTGCTTGAAGATCTGGCCCTTAACTCTCCTGCTTTGGTCTTGCTGTTTGCAAGACGGGGATAATCCTGCGCAGTGCTGTGCGGGTTGATGAATGTCTATCATGCTAAGGACCATCTTTGTGGGGAGAACATAACTTTAACATTTCCTGCCTTCTGTGCAGGTCACAAGCACCCAACCTGAGTGATCTCCTAGACGTATTCCAACATTGGTTCACACACCTGCCTGCACGGTTTCTCTCTACCCGGGTGAGTGCCTCGCACAGATCCGGCACAGCTCATCCGAAATATTTTAGAACTTGTTATTGCCTTTTTGGGAGAGTATTAAAGCTCAGATTGTATTTTCCCAGTCCCTCAGATGTCACACTTCTGCCCTGTTTAAATAGATGTAAGCATCGACAGAGGAGTGACACATCCCCTACCTGCCCCTTGTGCAACCAAGTCACTCCCTAATTTTGCATTAAAATTCACCTCCCCCACGCATCTCGTGTCTACCATGCATTGTAAGCTTATTGGAGCCAGAATTGAGACTTTTGTCTGTAATGTCCTATAGAAAAAATGATTATTTTGCCTCTGGCTGCTCGTTCCCCTTCATCCATCTCCAGTAATGTCCCTAGGAGAAGCACACATTGGTAGTGGTGGATTGTTTCATTTGCATTTATTTGGACCCCTGTGATTTTTGCTTCCTCTTCGACAGCGTGCCTAAAAAACTAACCCAAAAGGCAGGGCGGTCTTGTGATGCACTAGAGTGGGACTTAGGAGATCTGGCTTCCGTTCCTAACTCTGCGACAGACGCCCCTGTGTGCCCCTAGGCAAGTCACTTAGTCTCTGTATGCCTCAGTTCCCCACCTGTGAAGTGTGGAGAATACTTCCTTTTTCTCATCCTTTGTCTACCTGGTTTATTTAGGACTATACATTCTTTGGGGCAGAGACTGTCTCACACTAGATATGTGCAGCCCCCAGCGCAATGGGGCCTTGATCTCACTTAGGGCCTCTAGCTGCTTCTCTAATAACTGCTAACAGACATCCTTAATCCACTGCCCTGTGTCATTCTAATTCCCCGTCATGCAGGGGTGGGGAAGGCCACAATTACCAGTGCTTGAGAGGCTTGCCCCTTCAGCTGCTGCCCCACCGTGAAATGATGCTTTCCCAAGGTTAACCTCGTAGAGTTGGTGTGGTCTGCAGCTAGGAAGGGAAAGCCAATAAACCCCAGTGGCTGAGGCAGCCTGCCAGCATTGTTGGATGGTGCTCAAGACTTTTTTCTCCATTGCTTTAAAATATTGAACACCCACGTTCAGGGAGAAAAAATATTCCAAGGCTTTAATGGCAATTCATGATGAAGGTGCAGCACATGTCCTATCATTCATCAGGTGGGCCTGTAAACCAGCAACATCGTATTTCTGCCAGAGGAGCACTCCCGAAAGGTCTGCAGGGAGACGGAAAAGTTTCTTCCGCTCCGAGGGCACTGGGGTCCTTTCTGGCCCATTCAGGGTGCATTACCCACATTAGTTTGTCTTAAATTGATGGCAGGTGGGGCTGTAATGAAGATAAATGAGGGGCGCTCTTCCTGGTAGATTAGATCTTGCACTGGTGAACACGTCCGCTACAGCAGGTTTGAAATGCCCTGGGTGGAGTACAAGCCCTTCTCCTCCCCTTCATCTTCAGGAATTCCACCAACACCCTTTGGCGAGGAAACAAATCGCTGTGAAAATTGCATAATGTCGGAAACCCAGAGGAGTTTGGGAAGCCCAAGGGGAGGCACCAGAGATGAACAAACCTGATCTTGAACCAAAGCCTTGCATCAGCTGAGAGAGGCTGGGAGCTGCTGGTGGGGGCTCTACTGCCTAACATGAGCACCGTTCAAAAGAGAAACCGCCTCTGCTCCCTCTCCGCTGGCTACAAGGCCCAGAGTGAGGTAAAACGGAGATCCGGGGACAATGGCTTTGCACCATGGCCACGCAGAAGTGAACGCCTCTGCTCCAGTGCACGGTGCGTACATTGTCGTGTGCCCCTGAGCCTGCTGCTTAGGGAACAGCTGCTAAAATGGCTTGTTGTTAACTGGGATGAAACATGTGAGTAATAATCGCAAAGCGAAGGAGTTCAGGCGCTTCGGCCTGGCTTTTGGAAGAGGCAGGTTTAAAATCTGGACTTGATAAAGCAAGGTTGAGAGAAGACTTTGTCCTGCCTGTCTAAAGGACACATCAGTGCCTGGAGGCACCAGCCTTTTGGGCAGTGGAAACCCAGTGCACACATGGCGAAAGCAATTTCATCCATCACAGGAGTTCAGCAGGGGCTGGTAACGCACTGCAGATACAGACTGGGCCGTAACAGATGTACCATCTCGTAGTGCTGATGAAATGCCCCCTCTAGTCCGTGTTCACACACATGCACCCATCCAGTGCTGCACGGGCCCTGCTCTAGGCTGGCCGAGGGGTGAGTTCTTTGCCACTGCATTTCACACAAGACTCTAGTTAAAGTTTCAGCTCATTACCTTGTCTATATGAAAAGGATTCGGCAGGGGCCAGATGGGGAGCCCCTTCCACACCTGGGCATACCACACCAACTTGCCACGCGGAGCCAGGGATTCACAGCTTGGCTCACCAGCAAACGCTTTAGATTCCTGGGATGCGTCTAGGTAAGCTGGTTCCCCCACTACTTCAGCCTAGTCACTCCTGAGGCAGAGCTGGGTAAAATCACAGTCCAGGGCAGGAGCTTCATTCCGAACAGTGAAACGGCACAGGCGTGGTTTAAAAATAATAATTAAAAAATCCCTTTGCTTTAATCCCTCCCTACCCCCGTTCTGCTGGCTGCATCTCTAACGGCTGAGTGCTCAAGGAGGCTAATCATCAGAGAGTTTTCCCAGCTCTCTGAGGCGTGGTGGAAATACAAAGAGGTACAGAAAACAGACAGGACTCCCACCTGCCCCCCCCCTTTTTTTTTGCAGCTGAAAAAAATGTAACCGTTGAATTGTCCATTGCCATGGAAACCAGCGGGCCATGTTTCCAGGGAAGTTGGGTTTCATTCCAGTTGCTTTAGGGTTATGATACCTTTGCAAACTTGCATGAAAATGTACAGGGTCAGCACGCCGTTTACTCGCCTGCCCTTCAGCAGAATGATTGATCCTGGAAACCCCGTGACACTTTACTCAGCCATCACACAAGCATGACTCGCCCTGGGCAAATAGGGACGCAAACTTGGGGAGGAGAGTTTAGCGGCATCCTTAACAATTTGATTCAGTATCACGGCATTTCATATATATTTCCTTTAAAGGACTTGTATAGAATGACACAAAAACGAACTATACATGTATCCCAGTAAATACACTGCTGCAAACCCACCAGGCGGGAGGTAGTGTATCAGACACACTACATCACAGTTAACTCCTACGGCACAATACTGCCCACCACAAATAGTGGCCCAGTCTATATGCAAACATTACACTGGGTTAGCTAAATCCGTTTCTGAACCAATCTAGTTACATTGGTGTGAGCTGCTGGTTAGGAAAGTCTTAAACCAGGTCACAGTGGCTAACAAATCAATGGAAAGCACCTTAAACCAAATGGAGAGTCTCTGCACTCCAAGGCTGAGCTGACTGAACTATACTCATTCAGAAACGTAGGTAGTTGGTGCAATTTCTGTGTGTAGACCAGACCTAATTTAGGGCTTGCGGTGGTGGGGGGCCAGGGGTAGTGTGTGTGGGGTGCTAACAAATATTTTTTTCTATCAACTTCAATTCTGGTCAATCATGTGGAAGTTTTAGCAACTCAGCGAAGCTCTGGAGGCTAACCTAGTGCACTGTGCAGTCAGGCGGCTTACACTGAGACCTGCCTGCCATGAGGCAGCCCGCAGTAGGGACAGGAGGCTGGAGTATATGAACCATTGGTCTGTTCTGGTGGGACATGTCTGGCATGCTGACGATCTTCACGGAAAGCCAAGAATGATCATTTCAGGGGGTTGTGGTGGAAATCTCACTGGAAGACGGCACCAGGCTTTAAGCGGAGTGGGGAAGCAGGTCGGTTTCTATACTGGAGACTGTGCAGAGAAGCTCTCGCTCCCAGTCACATGTGTAGTAATGCACAAAGCAAAGAGCGCTGGTTTCTGATATAAGTGTATAATGAATTTTATCTTAAAATAATAAAGCAGTATACACAACATACAATGAGTTTTACAAAG
Source organism: Chelonia mydas (assembly GCF_015237465.2). Classification (NCBI taxonomy): domain Eukaryota; kingdom Metazoa; phylum Chordata; order Testudines; family Cheloniidae; genus Chelonia; species Chelonia mydas. The sequence goes on from NC_051261.2 coordinate 2,507,878, forward strand.
AGCCACTGTTATATTAGTTTACTTTAACACCTACCAGTATCTTCACAGACTCTTTGCTCTCTTTCTCTCTCACTCGATGGATATTTTTTTCCTTTAGCAGTTATTCAGATTTTGGGTGACAATTTGCAACTTTGCCAGTCATCTTCATTGAGGAGTGGAAGAAAAGTCCACTTACAAAGAGCTGCTCTTGTCATCTTATGTCTATAGTGCAGCCGTGCATTAACATGCTGGGTCTGTTTGAGACCATCAAGCTTCCTTAGGCTTTGCAACATCCTTCCTTGGGCCTTGCTAAAAACAAAGCAAAGAGAGAGAGCTTTCTGCAAGGATTTCATTGTTCACTCTAGGTTGGTGATGGTGGTTTGGGGGTTTTTTTTTTGGTTTCCTGGTGAAATTTAATTTATAGCAACAAAATTCTTTAGGGACACGCAGGGACCAGTCACTCACATTCCGATGATCGGTCTCAAGTTCGTAAGCAGCTGCACTGACCTTTTGCAAGATGACAATGGGCAGAGGAAGCTTCACAGTTTACGCAGTGATTGCAGACTCCTTCTAGGGAAGGGGATAGTTTTGCTGAGCAAGTTGGAAGGGTCCACGGTATCTCCTGGGAAATGCAGTCCTGTCATTAGTGCTTTGCACAATTAATTAAATAAAAGCCATGCAGCTGAACTGCAGCTCCCGGAATGCCATGGCCCATGGAGCACAGGTCGTGCCTGACTTTGCTTTTCCCTCTCTGGTTCCCGTCTCCTCACGTCTGGTCTAACCACTCGGCCCGCTTCGGTGCTTTGCACGTGTGCACATCAACGGTGTCCTCGCACTCCTTGCAGCGCACGGCGCAGCACCAGTGGAACTTGCACTCGCACTTGGTGATACGTGTGACGCGGGTGGTGTCATAGCCCCGGCCGCAGCACATAACCTCACAGCCGTCCGTCCCACGCGACAGCTTATGGCACACGCGACCCGCCGTCCCCAGGGAGCCTGTGGGAAGGAAGCAAGGGTTCGTTACACTGTCCCTGCTCAATCTCGCCGTGAATGAAAACGCTCCATGGTGGCCCCTTGCATAGTTCTTGGGGGGATGTCCCGCCCATTGCTATCAGGGGCTCTCTGTCCATCTAGACTCTAAGGTCTGTGGGCCAGGGCCTGCCTGTTTTGCTCTCTCTCTGTACAGCCCGTCGCATGATGGGACCAGGTCAGGATTGGGGGGCCACTAGGCCCTACTGCAATATAAGCTGGAGAGACTGAGTTCAAACCCATGCTGTTTTAGCAGTGTATGAGCTCCTAATTTACTGGCTTTACATGGTAGGTTCTTGGGTGCAGGGATTGCACTGTGCCTTGTGGGTTAACAGCAGTAAGTTTACAGATCTATGGACCAATTGTCTTTCTGCATTAGCATTCAGCTCCCCCGCCCAGAGAGGACGTGACTCCTTACACAACAGCCCTGGCATCTTTCTATGCAATGCAGAGCACAATTTTCTGGATGAATTTTCAACCAGCTACATCCTTGATCCATGTTTCATTTGTATCCTGTGGCTCAGAACTCACAGAGCAGATGGATTCAGAAATAGAGACGCTTTGCCCCAAGCTGCTCTGAGAACTGGCCCCCATGGTAGAGCCTGGTCATACGAAGTGGCCTGCCTTGAAGTCCAGGATCCTGTGTTAAGCCCATAAACAAAAGCACAAGCGTGGCATCTACTGGCTAGTGCTCAGGAATCACTGGGACCCAATTCCCCGTGATCCTGCACCTCAGGCTGATGATTAGACCAGTGCAACATGGGTGGGAACCACTGCCACGTTGGCATGGTGCCATTCCACACTCACTCTCCACTCGTGTAAATGACTGCACCAGGCGCAGGGAAATGGGGAATTGGCTCCCACACATGAGGGCCTCTGCATGCATGGACCTAAATGGGATCAGCTAAGCCCCCTTAACAGCAGCAGGGAAATACCTAGTCATGCATGCTTTAAACACCACGGAGAGCCACTGCTACCTTAGCCCCTCCTGCTGCCCTGGGGACCTTCCTCGCACTTCTACCTGTGTGCACAACCAGGGCTAGCCCTGGGCTCAGGCTCTCCGCTGCTCATTTGGAAAGCGCTGCATACCCGGGGTGATTTCCCAGCTGCCTTTCCTAGCCCAGAGCCTTCTGGCTGCACCAGCTCATCAGCCAGAAGGGCTGGGAAGCCAGACCCTCGTGGCAGCTCCTAGTGTGTGAGAGGCGGAGATTTGGAAGCAACCTCCTAAAATGGCTGAAACTCTCCTATTAAACACCCCCTCAGATTTGCTAATCTTCCCTGCCCACCCCACCCCACTCTCTGTCCATGCACTAATCTGTTCTCTGGGCCAGGTACAGGCCACGGCTATCCCCCTCACCCCCCTCTCGTCTTTGCTGTTTGGCTCTGCATTCCCTGGGTTTGCTCTTTCGCTGTGCCTGGTCCTGTCTCCCCTGGGGTGAGTTAGTCGGAGCTGGATGGAACACACAGCAGCCCTCCCTTGAGGCAGGTATGCAGAGAACTCTCCCCACTAGCGCATGTCAAATTCCCTTCACTTCTGGTTTAATTATCCTGTATGACGGCTGGAGAGGCTGAGTTACTAGGAGCAAAGGTTTATACACAGCAGGAAGCTACTGGACCTGGGACCTGTACCAAGCCATTGGCAGACAGCTGGCTTGAGTGTCCAGTTAAGTGGCCCTGGCCAACCCCGATTTAGAAGTGGAAATGTCTCACTCCAGTTGTGAGGTCCTCTGCAGGGCTAACGGCCTTTGCAAAGCTGTTGCAGCTGCCAGTGAACTGGCATGGCTGCTCTTATCCCACACAGCCTGGACGTCCAGGCTTCTCTGGTCACACAAAGAAAAAAAACAAGGATCGGGGCCTGGTGCTGCTCTGAAAACCCCATTGAAAGGTTTGTTCATTGCTCTCTGCAATGGTCTAGGTAGGTAAGGGAGACTTTGAGTGACTGAAGATCGCTTTGGAAGATTTTGCTTAGCTTTGCCCTGGTGCAAATGAATGGGGTTACTCTGGATTAACACCAGTGTAACGGTCAGCCAGACCGGCTGACTCCCAGCCTCTGAAATGGAGACAGAGTTTAGATAGGACTAGTTTAAACTTGCAGGTTTAAACTAGGTAAATGGTGAATTCTCTGTAACGTGAAATCTTTAAACCATGATTTGAGGACGTCAGTGACTCAGCCAGAGGCTAGGGGGCTCTTTCAGGAGCGGGCGAGGTGTGGTGGCCTGCAAGGTGCAGGAGCTCAGACTAGATGATCATGATGGTCCCTTCTGACCTTAAAGTCTATGAGTCTATTGGCGGATGCTGCAAGGTCTAGTGGGAAGAGCAAAGAACTGAGACAGGACTTCTGGGTTTCCAGCTCTGTCCTCTGATTCACTGCAAGACCTTGGGCAAGTTACTTCACTCCTCTCTACTTTGATTCCCACTGCGGTAACACAGGGTAATACTTACTAGAGGGGGGTTGAAATTTTGTCAAAAAGAATGGTTAGTTTTTCATTCAAAACTTTTATTTTTGACAAATTTTCATGTTTTCATTGAAAACAAACAAACTTTTGGGTATTAAACTGAAACTGTGCTAGATTTGGGGGTTTCATTTTTTTATCAAAACCCTCTCCCCTTGGGGGAGGAGAGGGAATTCTTTCCTGAGCAGCTCTCGTCACTTCCTGCTATGCAGGTTGATGTTTGTGCAGCGTAAAGTGCTTTGCGAGTCTCTGATGGAAGGGGATAGTGTAACCCACACACCTCCTGCATGTGGTGTTTTGACCCATCTACGGGCACCAAGCCCACTTAGTGAGAGAGATAAAATGAGTCTGCTCTACAGCCTTAGCTAACAGCCAGTTGGCCTTTAGCTCATGCAGTGGAGATTCATGCACTAAGCTCCAGAGGTCCCAGGTTCAATCCTATCTCCCGGGGACTGCTGGCATTACACTAGTGCTGTGTGTGGGTTTAGTATTTGGGACACGTTTTAAACAACCCCCCCAAAACAAGCAAGGCTGAAAAGTCAACTCATTTGTGTTTCTTTTCTGACTGACTTCATGGTGCACGGCACAGCCAGGACGTCAGGGCATGTCTACACTGTAGCTGGGGGTGAGCCTTGCAGCCCAGCTTGGCAGGTTGTCTGCACAGCATTTTGGAGCCCGTGGCAGTGAGCCTCCTGCCCCGACTCCACAAACTTGGGCTAGCACTGTAGAGACAGCTGTGTAGACAGCCGTGGCTGGGACTCTGACGCCTAGGGATGCGGGCGGGTTGGAGAGCCTGAGCTCCAGCCTGGGCCACAACATCCACACTGCTATTTTTAGCAAGCTAGCTCGAGTGCTTGTGTGTGTCTGTCATCCGGGTCCAGGAGTCTCGCTCCCAGCTGCAGTGTAGACGCACCCGCCGAGTCCAGCCGCAGAGCCCTGCCGTGCATGGCTGCAATCGCAATGGAATTCCAGTTGCATGATTAATGAACCATGTGGCTATTTGGTTTTAATTTGCTGTGTTGTTAGGGCTTTTTAGAGCTAGTTGGAAAACGAGTCATTGTGAAACGTTTTTGAATTCTTTTGCTGCTTTTTAGAATTTTTTCACAAATTAAAAATTCAGACCAAAAAACCCCCAAATGGTGAAAAAAATTATTCAACAAAATTTGAGTTTTTTTTCCCTACTGACAATTAAATTTTTAATATTAACTTGTCAGAAGTGTGTGTGTGTGTCTGAGTGAGAGAGTCGGGTCAGAATATGCCCTGGGCCTGGCTTGATGATTCTTTTGTTCCTCTTTGTGAGTTTAAAAGTACAGGCATGTCTGAAGTGGCCCCGGCTTGCTGTGAAGGTTATACCAGGATGGCAAAGTTTGTGGTTGGTTTATTGTGTGTTTTGGTTGATTGGAGCATGGCTTTGCATCCGGAGGAGAGTGCATGGTATTTACTGAAACCTTCGTGCTGCTCCATGGGGTTGCCAGGTGCCAAAGGCAGCAACGAACTGGTCGTGAGCGACTTCTGCCCTGTCAGTTCATCCAATTTGCCGCCGGCGTATGCGCCCCCTGCTGGCTTGATTGCAACACGGCGGCAGCTATGGCTGGGCTCCCTCCACATGGGGCAGAGGCCAGCCGTGGGTCTGCATGTGTGTGTGATGGGGTGGCTGAGGTCAAGGGGACTGGTGGGACTAGAAGGTAGAAATACCTCGGGGCTGCTGAGGCACAGAATAAATGTGGGGCGAGTGGCTCATTTAAATGTAGAAACCGTTTGTTCATTGCTATTTTCCTCTCCCACAGATTGCCTGGGTACTGCACGGCTGGGTCCGGGGAGCTGTGCCCCTTGCCAGGGAAGCCGATGGCCGGGCAGGGCTGTTTGACCTGGTGGACAGAACCGTCACACAGGAGACCGGTGCTTTCGCTGCAGAAGCTGAGTAACAGCGACTTGGGCTTCTCTGCACGTCACCCCAAGCCCGTGCGGTGTGGCTACTGTGACTCAAAAGCCTGCAGTAACAGCTCGTGCACACCCTGCCTGGCTGCGTGCTGGAGCAGTGTGTCCACGAAGGGCCTAGGGAGTCTCCGATCACATACACCAGAATTGGGGCAGCTGAAATTCTAGAAAACCGGTGCAATGCAAATCTCTGTCCCAGCAGCATTTCTGCCCCTTGCTCACGTCTAGTGCGGGCTGCTGCCCAGGGACCATGCTGATACCTTGGCGGGCAGGTGTGGGCACCAGCGGTTGGGCAGCAGCTGCCTGGTAATACTGGGGGATGGTTCCCTGATATTCCTGGGCCCTCAATGCACTGTTTGAGCATATAGGGTAACCAGATCAAACCCGTGCTGGTCAGAGCTGGGCCCTGTGCTGTGAAGGGCCCTGGTGGTGGGTGGGTGGCAGAACGTGGGGAAAGGCACTGGGACATTTGACAGGAGTTTCCTGAGGCCAGTAAGGCGAACTCCAGTGGGCTGGCTCCCCCCCGGGCTGTTGGGACTCCGAGCTGATTAGTACATTAGGCTGGAAGCCCCAGAGGAGAAGTAGCCACCACCCCCTCGCTCAGTTTTGAGTGACACCCAGCAACAAGCAGGCTTACAAATGGCTGGGGGCTTCCCAGAGCGGGGCTGCCTGTGTGGGGCTCTTCTGATTCCTTCCCAGCAGCAGTCTGACAACTGCCATTCACCATTTCCTCACACCTGGACGTTTGTAGGCGTGGAGGGGACAAGATTCACAGCCGACTGAGCTGGTATTTTGCTGAAGCCCTCCCCTGCCCTGTTGCCTGAGGCACCTCTGATTTCCCAGGCATACAGGACAGAGCCAACCCCCTTCATGTCCTTCGTGCTACCTACAGCAGCTCCCATAATCCCTTGCTTTTCAGCCTGGCCAAGTGGCAGCTGTCTGCCAGTTGCACTTTCACAATCACAGACTGTTCTGGCTGGGAAGATGCTGTTTGGTTTTTTATTTTAATTTTTTTCTTCTCATGAGAAATTCCACAGTAAACACCCTCAGGGGCTGTTTTGCAACTCACTGGTTTTGTGGGGCCTCTGAGGGCAGAGAGAAGGGAATAAATATGGCTCTGAAACCTGGACACCTCCCACAAAGAGATGGAATAGCAGAGAATGCACAGCGTATGCTGTAGGTTACTCTACATTCTGCCTTGCTCTTGCAGCCCCGGCCCCAGTTCAAACCTCACTTTTTGCTAGGCAGCGCTCTACACATGCAAGCCAAATGCCAAGCAGTAACTAGTGTGGCTGTAGCATGTCGGTTCCACGATATTAGAGGGACAAGGTGGGGGAGGTAATATCTTTTATTGGACCAATTTCTGCTGGGGAGAGAGACAGTTCTGGGCTAAAGAAGAGCTCTCTGTGGCTCGAAAGTTTGTCTCTCTCAGAACAGAAGTTGGTCCAATAAAAGTAAAGACCTCACCCACCTTGTCTCTCTAAGTGGTAACAAGGTGAGATAGGCCTGCGCTGCCTAAATTTGACAATTGGGCTGAGAACGAATAGTTCAAGGGGTGGGTTGCTCTTTAATATGGGTTGTGGGAGTCCTACCCTGGGTTAGTGGGAGGCTGCAGGCCTGACAAAGGGGTGTGAGATGTTTTGCTAGATTCCCCGCCGCACCGGCCATGCAGACAACTGTTGGGGCAGGTTCTTACCTGCTGACTTGTCCATCACACAGTAATCAGGAGAGTTCTCAAAGTACACCAGGTCTGTTTTGGTGGGTTTCCTGAAGTTCTTGTTGGCCACGGTGAAGCCGGTGCCATCCTGATTCATTATCACCTGGATGGCCCCGTTGTATTTCTTCCTAAGGTAATCCCCAGTTTTCCGAAAATCTGACATTGCCAACCAACAAGTCCTTAGGGTGCAGGAGCCGCTGACTCCGTGGCATTTACACTCCAGCTTCAGGAATCGTTTTACAGCCTATGAGAGAAAAGAGGCCATGAGGAAAAGGTAGGGCCGACACAGCCCATTGCACTCACGTCAGTCAGATCCCAGCCACGGATGTTCAGCCTCCTGGAGTTGCTCACTGTTTCGTGCCCACGTGGGATGGTGGTAGCTCATGGGAAGAGGCAGGGAGTTCTGTGAGCCTTCTCAGAAGAGCCAAAGGGCGGCTTTGGAAAATCATGAAAGACTGGCTTTTGTGAAGCCCCCTGATCACCCCAGGGAACCGAGCAGCAGGGACTGAAGGTAGAAGGTCTCTGCCATGCCACAAACCTCTCTCCCCTTGCAACAGCTCTGACACCAAAAGGCCACAGGCATGATTTACGCCAGGACACGTCTCAGGCTATGTCTACACTACGCAGTTTTTAGCGACACAGCTGTGTTGCTACAGCCATGTCGCTAAAAGGCGTGCAACGTAGCCGCTGTTTGTGCCGACAAACAATTTCCACCCCCCACAAGCAGCGTTAGCGTTGCTGGCAGGAGAGCGCTCCTGCCGACAAAGCACTGTTCATAAAGCATCGGTAAAACTTTTGTCTTTCGGGTGCGTGGGTTTTTTCAACGCCTCTGAATGACAAAAGTTTTGTCGTTCACTTGCCAGTGTAGACAAAGCTTCGGTTGAAAGCAGGTCTGTGGTTCTGCTTGTTGTCTTGCCCTGCGGCCGTTTATCCTGGAATCGGGGTGGGAGGAGTGATAAGACTGATTGAGAGAAGGAAGCTTTCAGCATTTATGAAACTGAGTTCATGGGCTGGGGACAGGTCAGAGGTTAGGCTGTGTCCAGAAGGGGATGCCCTTTCACAGACCCAGGCCCGACTTCAGTGCTAATGGGGTGTGACGGTCAATAGTATTATGTTCACCATTTTTACAAGACTATGATAAATGTTGTACAAAGTATGGCTTGTTAGGTATCATTTGAAACGTTGTAATCTGCTGAACATTATCGTCCTGGTAAAATGTGTGTATCAACTGTGTATGTAAAGTCACCAGTTTCTACTGTATAACGTTGCTGTAACATGTTCCAGAGTCAGACAGGCAGACCTAAACCAGTTCTTCAGGGACACTGGCACACCCAGACAGGTATCAACACAGTCACCTGGGTTATCACTGAGTTCAGCGACCATTCTCCAGCAAGGGAAGGTGTGAACGAGAAATCTACATTTCATCACAGGGACAGTTCAACACTCACGTCCTCAAGACACTACTTGGCACCAGCCCCCAGCTGGGGGTAATCCTCAGAGGGGAGAGTGGTATAAGAATGAGTGACAGTGGCCTCAAATCACCTCTCTCTCCCTCATCTCTACTCATGGCAGCTGCAATGCTGGAAAGACAAAGAAAGCATCATTGAACTGGGAGAGCGGTGGTCCTGGCTGGCTTTTCAGCTGGTACAGACTGCTGTAAATGTATGGCAAGACAAAACCTTTTGCCTTTCAGTTGACTGAGCTTGTTAAGTTAGGTATTAGCTGGTGTTTTACTCTTATTTCTTTTGTAATCAATCCTGACTTTGATGAATCATCACTTGTAATCACTTACAATCTATCATTCTGTAGTTAATAAATTAATCTTAATCTTAACCAGTGTGTTTGGATTAAAGTGTGTGGGAAACTCCGTTTGGGATCACAAGGTTGGTGCATATCATGTTCCATTGATGAAACGATGGACTTTCTATGAGCTTGCACTGTTCAGCAGAGTGCTGAGTAGTACAAGACGCACGTTTCTGGGGGACAAGGCTGGGGCCAGGAATCTGTCGGTGGTCTTCCGCCATGTAATTCACTCGGTACTGTGCAGCTGGAAGCAAGTGACATGCTGGAGGCTGTGCGTAAATTGGCCAGGAGGGGCTGCTCACCAGTAAAGCAGTGTGACAGGCACCCCAGCGTGGAGAACTGAGGAGACACAGCTATTCAGCAGTCCAGATTATACCCTGGGGAATGTCACACGGGGATCAGCCTTCCTTGAGGCCAGTGGGGCTGCAGGGAGGGCGGCAGGCCCTGGTGGCCCACAGGATCCATCTGCTCCCCAGAGTCTGCAGGGAGCTGGCAGGTGACCCAGCGCTAGGTGACCTGGCCCTAGCTGCTCCTCCATGTTCCCAGCTGCTTGTGCAGAAGCCTGGGCTCTTTGCTGCAGAGAAGAGCTTGGAAGCAAGCAGCTCAGCCGTGGGGTGGGGGGCACTGCCAGCCTGGTTGCCTCTGAGAGAGTCCCAGTTAAATGGGGAATCACCCCAAACACGGGGGCCCTATTGTGCCCTGGGGGCGGGATGTGCTGTTCCCAGCCCCCTTATCTTCCCCCCACAAATGAGCACTGCTGTGCTGCAAACAGCCAGGGCGGGGAGTCCAGGCAGGCGAGGGCATTCCTGCCAGTGGGGCTGGTGGGGGAAGGTGTGGGCTGGATCGGGGTCCCCCCCTCCCCTGGCTGGAGAGTTAGTGCCTCTGGCTGGGAATCAGCCAGCAGCTATCATACCCCAGAGCACCCAGCTGGGGAGGAGATGCCCCAGCTAGGCAGGGAAGCTGCTTTCCTGCCAGGCACCCGTCCTGCTGCTCAGTTCCCATGACCCATGCTGTCCCTAGGTGCTCAGCCCACATGGGGGTGTGACCAGCTGTGCCCACAGCTTGGCGACAGCCCTGGCTGCTGGGCGCCAGGCCGGGCACAGGGGGGCCCTTCAGGGTAGGAATCCAGACTGCAGCTTGCCCCAGGGTTGTGGCCTGGGCTGGCTGCGCTCACCGGGCTCTGGCGCTGGCCTGGGCCTGGACCCTGGTACTCACTGTCCTCCCGCAGCGGTTGTTGTGCAGGTTCATCAGCGCCCGGGCATCCTTCACCTTCTTCTCCTTGGCGTCCACAAAGGCCTTGGCGAACTTGATCCCGTAGTGGATGTTGTCGCTGCAGCCGCCCCAGTCGAACTCCCCTCGCTCGTCCTTGGAGCGGCCGCGCTTGAGGGGGTCGCAGCTGCAGGCTTTCAGCTCCCCTTGGCTGCAGGCCCGGGTGATGGCGTAGACGACCCCGGCTGAGGAGATGGCGTAGACGAAGGCCGCCTCTCTGCTGCCTGCCGGGGGGAGCGAGGGACGGGCGTGAGGGTGTGCACCGGGCTTGGGCAGAGGCAGCCCCAGGAGAGCAGGAAACCTCAGAGATACCCCAAGGTGTGCTTGGCCCACCCCGAGGCCCCTCCAACAGGGCCCCGTAGCCTCATTCTGTCCCCCCCCGGCTTCTCCGGGCGCTGAACCCCCGGGCGTCAAAGTGGCCAAGGCCACAGGCCGGGGAAAAGGAAGGGCCTGAACTGAACCTGGCTAAACAGACTCACAGGGCTGAGGGCCACCAGTTCCTCCCAGCTCCGCCCGTCTGCTCTTCCCACAGCCGGGGGCACTGCTTGGACTCCATCTTCCTACCGCACGAGGCAGCCTACCTTAGCAGGCAGCTGGCTGGCGCTGCCCACGCCTGCCCTGTCTGCCTCAGGGCCATGGCCGGGTGCTAGGGCCTGGAGCTGACCTGGAGCTAGCTGCTTTGGACTGCTAGGGTCCCGGCTGGCTTGCGAGCCCGAACAGCGTGAGCGGGGCACCTCACCCGGGGGGCTGGCTGGCAGCGCTCGCATTTCGTCCCCCATCACGCTGCCCGGCAAGAGCAGTGCACGGCATGAGCCAGGGCACGGGGTCATGCAGAGCCAGGTGGTTGCCAATGAGGGGGTGACGACTGCACTGAGCCGGGGGGAACTGGCAGCCTGGCCGCGCTGGTCTTTATCGCTCACCTCCACTTCTCCCTCAAGTGACGAAATGCTTCCGCCCACGGTCCCGGCAAACGGCTGCTAAGCCCCTACGCTAGCCCCCTGGGGTTACCAATTTAGGGTGGACGTATTCCTGGAGGTTTCATCACAAGACATAATCTTTAACGAACTATTCATCTTTAATTCCTGGAGTCTCCAGGACAATCCTGGAGGGTTGTCAATCCCAAAGCCCCCTCACCTCTCGCTCTGCCGGGAAGCCTGCCCATCACATGCCAGCCCACCCCTTGGCTGGCTGGGGTCTTGGCAGCTTGGTAATTAGGACAGTTTACCTGGGCCCCCGCCACCTCTTTTATTTGCGGGAATCACCTGTTGTCTCGTGTCATGCTTCCTGAAAGCCTTGTGGGGCAGGGGCTGTCTTTTAGCGCTTGGCACAAAGGCGCCCCACTATCTTATTGGGCCCTGTAGCGGCTAGTGAAAAACAAATCACCCCCGTGTGTTACCCCTCCGAGGGACTCTGACCGCTGGCTAACGGGCTGGGTTCGCGGATCCACGGGCCGCAGTGCGCTGCTGGCCCAAAGACCCTGTCCTGCTGCCTGGCTGTTTGAAGAACTCCAGCGGCTCATTCTGCCCCCCGGTCATTTTGTACCCTCGTTAAAAAGCAACAAGGGGACTTGGGCCCAAAGGACAGGCTGTTAAAGGGGGGTGGGTGTGAACGAGTCCAGGAAGCAATGCAGCGGTGCTGCACGGCGGGCTTTGAGTGGGCGATGGGGAGCACTGCTAAGCGTAATGGATCTTAGTGTCTCCTCTGCTGGAGGAGCTGGAGGAGTCCCCAGGGGCTATCCAGCAGCCTTGCTGGTCAATATTCAGCACTTGCACCAGCCTGTTCAGAGCTCCTTTGCTGGACAGTTCCCCGAGACCCTGAGCACAAGAGGAGCAGTGTAACTCGGCTCTGAGAGAGGGACCCAGGGAGCTCCCTGGGATGACAGTGCGTGGGGGGCGGCTCTGATGAGCACAGAGCTTGGGGTCCTGTTTGGGATGTGCTCGAACTAGAGCTGCCCTCTGGTGAGGTCAGAGTCTAAGGTCCCTGGAAGGAACAGGGAGATAAAGGGGGCGGCCTGTCGGCAGATAGGAGTTCCCTGGAAGAACAAAGCAGAGGCAGATTCCAGCAGATCCCTGCACAGAACTCTCCCCACGGCAGATCCCTCACCTCCCAAAGCCGGGCTTGGGGAGTATGAGCTCGAAGTGGAACCTGGGCGCACAGTCCAACCCCCGAGAGGGATGCCACGGACAGCGTGACGGAGGAGAGACCCAAGGGGCGTTAGGGTGCTGAGAGGGGAACTGCCCTGGAGGCGGCAGACTTAAAGCACAAGGGCTGGGCCCTGCTGGGAAGGGGAAAGGCCAGAGAGCAGAGCTGATGGAAAGGGCGGTGTGTACAATCGCACCATGTGAGGGAAGATTGAAGATTAGTTAGAAAAGACACCGATTGTCCTGCCTCTCAGGGTAATTTCCCAGGCACGCCCAGTGTGCCTGCTCTTGCTGGCGAGCTTGGCGTTCTGCAGGGCATTGGCTGCAAACCTCTAGCTGAATTCCCAGCTCCTCACACTGCCCTCTGCCCCTCCGTTCCCTCTCCCTCCCCTGCTGTGGCCAGCCTGAGCAGAGGAGCCCTTCCATCCCGGGCAGGGACAGCCATCGCCTTCTCATCTCCCCCTCCTGCGCTGGGAAGCGCTTACAACCCCAGCCTGCCCGAGCTGCGAATGGCTGGGCTGCAGGACGCCCCAAAGCAGCACAGCATGCCTGCCTGGTATTCTACGGTTCTAGTTTGAGTTCACAGCTGGTTTTATATGTTGCAAAAGCAGCTGCAAATCAAAACCATGCAGCGGTGCACTGAGGAGGGACCCTTTCAAAGGCAGCCTCAAAGAACAGAGTTCTCTGGGTACCTGGCCAGGGCTGCAGATGGGCACCAAAGCCAAGAGCTCTCCGGTCGGCTCTCCATCCTCGCGCGCTCTCCCAACAAACATGGGTGTATGGGGGCTCGGGGACACAGGGTCACAGTCTCTCTGCTCTCAACCTATGAAGCAAAGCTCCTGTCTTCCCAGGGCCTCTACATCAGAATGGTCCCTCTAGCCCTACCCGATGGGGCCACAGACCATCTGACCCCCTTGCTGGCCAGCAGCGAGCAGTCCACACCCCAGCACCAGCCGCTGGCGACGTGTAGCAGGCAGGAAGAGGAGCGGTGTCCCAGGCAGGACTCCTGCTCTGCGGACGGTGATCAGAGGTGCCCAGGAAAGGGTGACTGCCCCGTGCATGGCGAATGGCACGGCAGGGTGTGTGCTCAGCCCAGTGTTACACGGAGAGCTCCAGCCACAACCTAGGCTCCCTGCTCCTGCACACCTGCTGCCTCCGGTTACGCAGCCTGGGGGGGTCCCCAGGGCTGCCAGGGCAGGAACTGCTGCTCGCTGTTTGCCAGCTCGGGGGTAGAGGTGGGACACCCCAGAGGATGGGCGACTCCTCTACCCACCAGGCTGTCATGGGAAGGGCACCACAAGGCTCTCTTCTGCCCCTCTCTTGCTCAGTGAGTGTGCAAGGCCCCAGGGGCACTGGGGCGGCACTGGGGCTGGGGAGGCCGCCCCGTAACTCAGCATAGGCAGTTCCAGGTGTCACAGGCTCTGCACTCTGAACATCTGGGTGGGCAGGGGTGAAGGCCAGCAGTCCCTGGCCTCTATCATATTCGGGGAGCAGGGGGGGCTTAAAGCCATTGGTTGCATCTGAGTGTGGGGGGCCCACAACTCCAAGAGGTTTAACCCCAGCCTCTGCCCTTGGCTCTGCAGGGACAGGAAGGCTCTGACCCAGCAGCAAGAGTGCCTCAGTCAGGGACTGGGACAGTTCCCCGGACCCATCTCTCATGCAGGCTGCGGCCGACAGTGCTCCCCCTCTGCCTCCTCCCACCCTGCCAGCTTCCCTCCAGTAACCTGCACTGGGATCTTTCAGGGTCTAGCTAGCTCCTTCCTCCGCTCGCCCTTCTCCCTAGGCTGCCTTGCCTCCTAGCCAGTCCTGGATGTGCAGTGAGGGTGCCAGCACCTCCGCCTCCTACCCGGGGGTGCTCAGACACTCACCAGGTGAGTTATCTGGGGTGAAGGAAAGCACCTTCCCAGCTGATCTTGGCCTCCAGGCCCCGTGGCTGAATGTGACCCATTGTATCGAGGGGGAGGGCAGGTGGGCAGGCAGGGTGGGACAGGACAGGACCATCTATCTTGTTGCTAGATCATTCTGATTCCAGCCTCATCCACAATTGATCACACATGAATTAAAAACACTCCCTCCAGATAGCATTGGGTGTCAGAACCCCTTGTGAAGGGGTGAAAGTTTTGCAGAACCAGGAATGAGGAAAAGAGAGCTGATTGGCTGGATGGGCTGTCAATCACCCAGAGAAATGGGGCAGGACTTCCCTTCCCTGCAAAGGGTTCTGGGTAAGGAAGCCCTCTATAAAACTGGCAACTGCAAACCAGCTTCTCAGGGCTGCTGGAGGAAGAGTTACCTAGAGGAGCCTGGCTCTGCTTGAGTGGCATTATTAAAGGTATTCTTTGCTGTTATTGGCCTTTATTTAAAATAAGTCTTGGTATTGTTTGTTTAAACTTTCTGAGCTGGGTCTTGTTGTTCTGTTGGACAGTTTTGTGGCTCCACTGTGCCACACCCCTCTTCCTCCTTGCTCTTCCTTCTCCTCAGAGTAGCTAAGTGCCAATCTGCCCTTCTGCCTAGCAAGCACTTCCCTCTGCTCCCAGGAGATGCCTGCATCTTTCTGGTGTAAAGTGTCTCCAACAGTCTGGGAATTCTTACCCTAAAAGAAATGAGTCTTTTGGGGTCCCCTGGACTTTGACTGCTAATGTGGGGGGGGGCATTGTGGACACTCTAACCTTGGTTATTGTCATTTCCATGGATGTAGGAGCTACAGTATCAGATCTGTTCAGTGTGGTCACTGTGGCATGCAGGATGCAAATTGTTTCCCACTGTTTGAGCTCATGGTGTTCCTAACTCTTGTAACTTTGTCACAAGTCTCATGGGATTTGGTGCTTTTTCTTAAAGCCCCAACTCCTGGAGTCATAGTGCTATGTGAGAATCTGATTTGTCTTTTTAACAGGAAGTTTATAGTGCAACTGGTAGCCTGAAAACCTGGCCCTGATAGGCTCATAGGCCAGGTGGAAAACAGACCTCAGCACTCACTATTTTTAATCCTGTTTTTTAAAGTAATCTCAGGATATTTGGGAACCAGAGTCCTGATCTGTGTAAGTGCAGAATTGGCTGGGCTACCTGTGTCCAGGGAGTGAGGACCAGAAGCACCAGGTCAGATGAATGGTCTGTGGGGTCAGTACCCTTCCTCCCTAGCTCGCTCTCTAGAGCAGAGCAATGGCCCCACCGAGTGCTGTGAGAGAATGGTCTGTCTAGTTCAGCAGCCAATGCCGGAGGCTTCAGAGAAGGATGCAGTCCCGCTGCTGCACCCATGGCAATTACCTTCTGATTTATGGTACAATGCACCTGTTGCCCCTCCTTGTCCCTACATCTTGGGGGGGAGGGTCACTTCAGTGCCAGGCCTATGGCCCACTCCTCTGGAACCCAAAGCTGTGGTTGTCCTGAGATCTAATTGCTCTCCGTCTTGGCTTCCCTGTCATGTAGGGAGACAGCAAGTTCCCATGTGAGCAGCTGACTCCTGGCCAGCCCTACTCTCCAAATATTTGTATATCCCATTACTGTTTACATATGCGCCTGTTCTTCAGAAGTGTCTCCTTCCCCCACCCCCTCCTGTCCCAGAACAGTGATAGGCTCCTGTTACCACCTAACTAACTTAGAGAATAGTCATGCTTCCACGGAAGTAACCCAGTCTGTCACACATGGCAGCCGAGCCACAGAGAAACAAGGGGAGAAGAAGAGGTTCCTAAGTGATTCTTGAGTGCTGGCACAATAGGAACTCTAAGCTGCTGGCTTTACAAGGGCACCTAGCTGATGGATAGCGGGGGCAAGGGAAGTGGGGGTTGGCTGCACTGTGAGGCTGGGGAGGAGGATATTGTCTGGGAAGGCTCTGGGGCTCTGCTTTTTGGGGGGACTTTAGCCTCTGGGTATAGCAGGGGTCTGGGAGTAGGAAGGTGTGGGAGGGAATGATAGCTGGCTCAGTAGCAATGGACACAGGGCATGTCCCCCAGACTCCAGAAGGGCGTTAATATGCCTTCACCTTGTCTGAATCCCTCTTCAGCTGGGCATTGCTCCAGGAGGTGTAATCCCTACCACACTGCTCTGGATGTGCCTGCTGGAACAGACGGGGCATGGCATGTTGGGAGCTGGGCTCTTTTGCATGTCTGGCCATAAGTGTCCCTTTGGAAGCTGAGCACATGAAATCTGGTGCCAATGACATGGGACTTGCCCAAGGTTCCCCCAGGGAGTTGATGGTAGAGCAAGAATGAACCCAGCTGCCCTGAATCCTGGTGCAATGCCTCAAGCACAAAGCCATCCTCTTTCCCAGGGTGGGTGCTGCACTGCTGGGGATTTGTTCCTGGGTACATGGGAAGAATCCTGTCCTGGCTGCAATGAACCCTAGCACAGCATGGTTAGAGACACAGCTGTCCCCTGGATGGGTGTGAGCCATGGCTCCCATCAAGTCACCCAACCAAGGGCACCGGGCATCTGGCTTCCTACTGATGGGCAGAAGCTTGCTGAGTTCACATCAGGTCTGGCAGTACGGTGGTTGGAGCAGGGCTAGGAAGATGAGCCCAGCGGTGGTGGTGGAGTCCAGCAGGCCAAGTTGCAGGGTTCTGGGGTGCTCAGAGTCCTGTGCAAGTGAGATGGGAACTGGCTGCTCTTTTAAAACAGGAGGTGAAGGCCACAAGCTGCAGGGGTGAGTCTGGGAGGGAAGGGGCTCGAGACTGTCAGATGGGATGTATGGCAAGGTAAGCCCCTGGCATAGGGTGCCTTGATTTTCAATGAGGTTAAGTTGTGAGGGAAGGAGCCAGGTATCCTCAGTGAAAGCAGATCTTTGGGATCCCCTTGGACCTATGTGCTTGTGAAGTAACACTTTCCTTTGTTAGCCACCCTTTCTCCTCTTCCCTGCCTGTTATGCCTTTGGGCCCTGAGCAACCAATGTGCTACGGTGGTCCCATTACATCACGCTGGTACAAGAAAGGGGTGTGTCTAAAGCTATCCAGCCTCTCTGTGCCTGCTATGAATGGACTGTGGTGGAAATGCCAGTCGGGCCCTGGGCTTCCTGGGTTGCTGCATCATAGCTTTATCCCAATGTGCCATGCAGCAGCGCTGTGCAATCTGACTCTCTGGCCTTTCTAGGATTACATCCTCCCCCTGCTTTGGATGGGGAGAAACCCAACAGTCAAATGACTAGGAGCATCAATGTCAGATCCTCTAGCAACCCTTTCCCCTCCCTGTGGGTTCTCAACTTCCAGCCTCACCTTCAGATACTCCATGACTCAGAAATGAAAGAACTTAAATGCAGAGCGCCTCCTAAATCTAGAGGGAGGGACTAGCTAGTTTTCTTTTCCTTCCCAGTGTGTTTATACAAGGTCTTTATAGATCCTAGGTAATAATCTTCTCTGCAAATGCTCCTTTCCTCTGTCAAACAGAAATTGTCCACCCTCTTCCTGTATCTGGGGCGATGCCCAGGTTTCTCTCTGCCACTGTATGCAGAGTAGAGCAAGTCAGTCTTTCCATCAACATTCAGTTTTGCTGGAAAAACCCAATCTGGTTCTTGATTGGAAAACTGTAAACACATTTGAAACTTTTTTTTGGTTAAAACATGCTCTTCAGTTTCATGCTTTGGTCAAAAACCCCAGAGAAATTGTAGAGGGGAAACATCTGTTTAAGAGTTCTTCAAAATTTCCTGCAAAAAATAACTGGCATTTTTCAATCAACTCTCCAAATTCCCTCCCATAGACAAACTGCATCCAGGTTGGAGCTGAGCAGTAATTTACCCACGGCCGGGCTAAGTGGGAAAGGCAAAGCTGACAGAACTTACTGCGTAGCATGACTCTCCCGAAGACGGTGTGGTCTCTATCCAGCGTGCTGCAGTTCCAGCGGTGGTGCCGGAACTGGTGTTGGCATTCCCGGATCCACTCTTTCGCTCCCTCCCCAACTGACTGCATGATATCGGGGTACCTCTGGCAGAGTTGCCGTTGCTTGTTGACTAGTCCAGGGATGTTATCGCAGATCACTCTTGCCCCCAGTGCCCCGATGTACCTGTAGAAAGAGAACACACTGTGAAAAATCAGCACAGTGCAGGCACTTTATTATGTTCAGGGAGTGGGGTCCCATGGCTTAGAGCAGGGGGGACTCGGCGTCAGGACTCCAGGGTTCTATTCTAAGCTTTGGGAGGGGAATGAGGGTTGGTGTGTTAAAAACCAGGAGTCTGGACTCTTGCTTCAGCTCTCGCCCTGGGAGGGAAGAGGGGTCTACTGGCAAAGAGGGTGGGGCAGGACTGGAAGTCAGGTGTTCTGGGTTCTGTTCCTTGCACTGCCATTCACTCTGTATGATTTGCTCACACCATGGTAAGCTTGGTGTGCCCCAGTTCCTCTCCTTCTTGTGCTGTGTCTTGGATTATGCACTGGGCAGGCAACCGGCTGCTTCAACCTCCCCAGCCTTCCTCCCCTCCCTGCATGCCAGAAGCCATTCTGGGAGGGACTGTTTTGCTTCCTACTGGTGAAGCTGATATATATAGTCACTTGACTTACGATGACTGCTTTGGGAGAACATTGACTGGGGGCTAAGCCCCGGTTTTCCCCATCAGCAGGATGGCACAAAGGAACCATGACAGAGGGATGGTGGGTGGAATATGCTTCTGCAGCAAGGTGTGGGTGGGGGTGTGAGCACAAAGGTGGTGATTCTCTCCCCTGCCCCCCAGTTTCACGCCTCTGCTGCACACTTGCATCTCTTCCTACCTGGCTGCTTATTAAAGGTCTAATTTTTGCCATTTAAGAGTGGTGCACTTAACGCAGAAGGGATTCAATCTTTATTTCCAGTGGCGTGAGCTTAGCCCCATTGTCTGATGCCAGGATGGGGAAAACAGCCTACAAGGATCTGTGTGCTGCTGGCAAGCAGACCCTTCTCCTTCGGAGGCAGCGCTCCACTCGTACTTTATGGGGAGACCTGGAGCGCTCTGCTTGGATTCGTATCAAATTCCCAGTGCTGTGATTAAACCAGACTGGCAGGGTGCAGGGGATGTTGCAGTGCTGAGCCATCAGGGACTCTGTCTAACAAAATAACCCTGAGCTGCACCAAGCCCAGAATGGGAGGAGGGGAGCTGTGTGCTCGGCCTGAATTATTGCTGTAGGAAGCAAAGAAACCCGGGGAGCAGGCTCCCCTTCTGAGATGCTGAAGTCAGGTGCGTGAGGGAGGCAGTAGCTTTCAGAAGTGACATTTGTCTGTGAAAGCCTGCTGAACTTTCAGCTCAGGGGATAAGTTACTGCGGTGGCAGCTGATGGAACTGGCTGATATGCAAAACCCTCTAGCCCTGCCTGTCCCTCCTGCCATACGAATCCAGCTCTGCTGGCGGCTGCAGGATTTGATCAGAGAGCTCTTTCCAGCCCAGAGCAGTGGGACAAACACGTGAACCAGCATGGGCAGGACTTGATTATTACCATTAATTCATTTCTGCTCTGCAGCCCCTTGGGAGCCTAATCGAGGAGCAGGCCCCTCTTGTGCTAGGTGCTGTACAGACAAGCTAGAAAAGGGACAGTCCCTGCCCCAGAGAGCATGACCCACAGGGCTGACTGGAAGCAACAGCTGGATGAAGCAGACATGCAGCACAGTGGTGGGCTGAGAGGCAGTGACATCAGAACAAACAGCATTCAGGGGTTTCAGCTGGCCACATGGAATAGGGTAGAAGCCCTGCAGTGTATCTTGGGGGTAACAGTGACCCTGGGCTCTAGAGATCCCAATTTTTGCCCCATTCTTTTGTGACACATTCAGGGGGTAGAGGGATCTGCCCTCAATAGCCACTGACAGTCTCTCCCCCTTTTTTCCTGCATATGGAAGCACATCCCAGAAATCGGCAGGGCAGCCCAGCCCCCTACTGCCACTCCATAGAAGAATCAAGATCAGTGGGTAAGGACCACAAAAAGCATTAAAATTGCTTTGTCTGCTCAGACTCAGGTCCATCTAGACCAGCCTCCTCTCTGCCAGGAGCCAGTACCAGCTGCCTCGGAGGAAGGGGAAAGAATCCCGCACTAGCAGCGACAGTGATGACCTGCCCCTGGGGAATGTCTCTTCCCCTCACCCCCGATTAGCTGGAGGCTAACTCCTGGCCCAAAGCAGGGGTGTTTATCCCTTCCAAAACACTTGGGTTTTAAAACCCTGACTGCTGCTGTTCTGGATGGTCTCCATCCCCTGGCAGCCCAGGCTTGTCTGTAGTGGCAAACATGCCTTTGCCAAACAAGCATGGTGTGTCCTCGGCCGCCGGTGCCAATATGCTCAACTCCCCCTTCAGCACCAGACTTCTCTGCTGACTCTAAAGCAACACAGACAACGGAGTTGGGTGTAGAATTTTCCAGATCTATCCAAAAGCCCTGCCTAGGTCCTTTGTTTACCCCAGCCAGAAAGCAGCTGATCCTTTGTGCTTGGGAATGGGCTTTGCCACATACCACGGAGCTGCATTGCTGGCTGGAAGAGGAGAGCTTGGGGTGGGAGTCAGATTTTTTTCAAGCCTCTAGACTGGAAATAAGACCCTCCCTTTAATAATAAAAGCAATAAATGTGGGTAATATTTCACTGTCTCTCTCTGGCCGTGCTCTATATCCGTCTCAGATAGCTGGCAGCCCCAGGAAAGCCCTGTGACTACAGAAAGGGAGCAAAGGCTTCCCCTCCCACCACCACCTTTTAAAAATATTTTGTTTAAATGCTGGCAGAAACACAAGGTCATCTCAGGCTGGAGCTGTGGATAATACACTCGGCTCCCCATGGCTTCGCAAGCCAGGGCTGTGCTGGCCAAGGCACATGATTTTCGCAAGCCTGCTCATCAACCTTTCATCGGGCAGCAGCAGGGCAGGGGAGGTGGGGAGAGCCAACAGCAGCTCACCCAGTGATCACTACCAGGGGCTGGAGGCCAGTAACTGCTCCCTTGTGCTTTGCTCTAAAGGGAGGATGGGTTATCACGGCTGCCTGGGGTGCAAGCTGGGTTCAGTTCAGCCTGCTCTGGGAGTGTGGCACTGAGTGCAGGGGCGCACACAGGAAGTGGGGTTTTCCCCTCCCACGTTTACTCAGCAGGCAAGGGCACAGCTGGGAACTCAGAGCTGAGTGGTGTGCTCTGCTCAGGTGCCCACCTGCAGGCTGGCCTGTTGCTGCTGATCGATCGATATGGCTTAAGGTGACTTTCTGTGCGCTGCTAGCATGGGCCGGAGCCCAGTGGCAAGAAGCCATCGCATGGATGTGCCGCAGCGTGTGGCAGGGCTGGCTGGTTCCCCAAAGCCAGGGCAGGGCTCTCTGCTCCCAAAGCCCCTTGTTCCCCAGAACTTCAAAGGAAACTGAGGCTCCTCCCCAAAGCAGGGAAATGGGGCAGGAGGAAGATGGTGACTCCTGGGTGAGCCTGGCTCACCAGAGTGCCTGCTAGCTCAGCCTGCTGGGGCCGGGGGGAGAGACCATGTGGAGTCCACCAGGAGAGATGCTGCTTGTGGGCTAAGAGAGCCACTGTTTGCCCCTGAGCTGCTCTGAGCTGGGCGGGTTCTGCTTAGGGGCCGAACCACAGTCTTGTAACTGAGAGGTTGTTCCCGCTTCTGGGCTGCCGTGGGGGGCTCTGTGACTGTCGGATGATGTGATCAGTGTGGGCTGCTGGGGGCTCTGAGACTAGTAATACATGTGTCCCCAAGAGAGATGGGGGAGGATGGAGAGGTCAGGTCTGGTGTCTGCATCTTCATCTCTCTGGAACCAGTGACCACGGCTGAGGCCAGTGCTGGAGTCTCAGGAGAGACTGGGGGGTTGGCTGCAGCAATTGGAGAACAGATGCTCCGTCTCCATGGGCATGGGAAGAGGTGCCCGGAGAAGGAGGCATTACTAAGCAAGGCCTGAGAATATTCCTACTGCCTTCCTCCCAGCTCCCCTAGGAGGACCTCGCCAAAGCACTAGGGGCTCTGGAAGATGCCCCAGGACCTGGACGCTCCCCACTCGCACCAGTCTAAGCTAGCAATGGCTTCACTGATGTCCCCAGAGCGATGGAGGTTGAAGCGGGTGTAAGCAAGAGGCGAATGGGGGCTGCTGGCTTGAAGAAAACACCGTGAGCTGACAAAGGAGATGCTTTCATAGCAGGAAGCCATATCGCTAATGGCAACTGACTAACTTATCCCCGCAGGAAGCTTTGGTCACGTAGAATCCTCTGAGCAAGATAAACACCGGGCACTCCCTTTCTCATGCTGTGAGATAATTATTTCTGCTCTCCTCAGCTCTGCTGCCAAATAGCCAGATCACAGCAAATATTATTGGAAGGAGAAAGTGGGATGAGAGAACAGAGTAGGGTCACTGATTTCTTCATTTTTCCATGATACACCTTGCCAGCATGTCTGGCTCCCAGAGCTCCCTTTCCATGCTGTGTGAGTGCTATTTGCAGCTGTCCACAATCTGGAAGAAAGACAATGGTTTGATTTTTCTTTGCTGTCCTGCACCTCATGGTCATGTACACCTGTGCAAAGCAGGTGTACAATGCTACACAAGGAAGAGGTTGGGTTTGGTTGGGTTTTTTGATGCACCTAATTTGCCCAGGTGCCAGTGACTACACAAGGTGCAGAGACAATGGAGAATCAAGCCCTGTATTCCAACGGCACCATGCAAAATTCTGTGATTTCAAAGTTTTTGGTTTTGGTCCATTTCAGAATGGAAATTCTTCAAAATTTCCCAGAAAACACAATTGCTGGGGGGACGGGAATTGTTTTGGGCTGATAAAATCAAAATGTTCCACTCATAATCCCAATTATTAAAAAATGGAACCAAGTCATTTTGAAACAGAAAACTGGAGCCTTCCTTTCTGAGAAGGTGGAGATGGGACACTGATATTACCAAAATGCTCTGTTTGGTTTGTAAAAGAGAATTTTAGTCTGATTCCTTTCAATAAATCTGCGTTTCTGATGGACCCCTCTGCCCCCAATGAACCATTAGCCACCTCAGTTTGCAGTTGCCACTAGGCAGCCATGGAATTGGGGGATGGAAGGCAAAGGGAGGGAAGCAGAATGGTCCCAGCATGTGGAGATGGCCCAGGCAGGCTCTTCTGGCATGAGCACCTTTGAATGGGGAAGGGAGGTGAGAAGGAGCAAGGGGTGTGGGAGCAGGGAAGACAGGTGGGTGTGGAGGAGAGATGTTGTCCAGGTGACCAGAGCAATGTCAGAGGCTATGGGGATGGGCTAATGTGAGGGTGTTGAGGGGTCTCAGCCAGGAGCAAGGCTGAGCAGTTCCTAGCCCCTGTGGAAAGAGCCAGGGAACCAGTGACAAGCCACAGAGGGAAGCAGGTGCCAGGGGAGGGAGATTATTTTAGCTGCTGAATATTGGAGAGGGAGAGTTGAGGAGGGCATGCAGGAGGCCAGGTGAGTAGGGTGAGCCAGTGGAGAGCTGGGCAGGGGGAACTAGGGGAATTTAGAAGCATTGCCTTTCTGCAAAATGGGCACAAGGATAGCTCTATACTGACTGGGGGGCAGGCAGTGAGGTAAGTCTTACTATGGTTGGTTATTTCTGCCAGTGTCTCTTCCATCCCCAGGGATAGTGGAAAGGGAGCACAGCTACACCCAGTCTCGCAGGCACTAATCTTGGGATGTTGCTCTTTCCCTCAAGTTTTGCTAAATAGGAGACATACTTTGTGTAATGTTAAGTCTGTGACTCCTGCACACGTGTGTACTTTGACATGCTCATAGTCTCATGTCCCCTCTAGTGGCTGGTCGCATGGAGGGTAAGAGCCCAACTGCTGGCAGCTAAAGGAGTTTAGCTCAAGTAGAGGTCAGGGTTGATGCTCTGCATGTGCAACACCTGGCGATGACATATCACTACTTTATGGCCTCAGTGCTACTCTTTACAAATAGCACACAGGAGACCCGTTAGAGCAGCATCCAAACCTCCCATTTCTACAGAGCTCAGATCCCACTACTGCCAGGAGATGGCTGTGAGCCTCAAGGAGGATCATGGGAGATGCCAGGCTAATGTTGATTCCTACTCTCAGAGCTTCCACCTTCTGTTTGTTACTGTTTCCTTCAGGAGCAATTGGATAAGACACTCTAGGAGCATTGGCAATCTGAGTGCTAACTCCAGAGCTGAGGTTGCTCTACACACAGGCAAGTGGCTTTGAGAGCTGGAGATGTCAAGGAGGTAAAGTGGTTCTGACCTTCTACTACTATTTTTTTTCCCATGGGTAAATTTCTTACAAGCAAATCCAAATATGCAGTTGACGTGGGCTCTTTCTCAATTGCTTCTGAGAGCAGGCTCCTCCAGTGCAGAGGGAGAACAGAAGAGAACTGTCACATGTTGGCTTCCAGTTGTTTTTCTTGTTCTAAGAATCTGCTGACTTCTATCCTTATAAACAAGGAGAACCCTAAATTGCTTCTAAGATAAATACACAAACTGGAGGCAGACGCATCTGTTTACTCAACAGTATACATTTCCTTTTAACCCCCTACCAGCGGGTGTTCCTGTGTGGCGCGCACTCCAGTTCTTGAAAAATTCCCATGAGGGCTCATGTTCTCAGAAGGCTGCTGGCACTAGGTTGGGTCATCCAAGAGAGATTTGAATCCTTCATCACATCCCTGCTCTCCTACTGCTACAGCTATGAAATAAGGTCCTCAGGGTTATGGGCTTTCCTGCCCTCATCACTTCTCCTGAGGTTCTACGTTCAATTGCCCTGTGGATTAAGGGAGGAAAGACCCGTGTATTGCATGCAGGAATGGCTGCTGAGGTTTCCTGGGAGATGCAGCTCCCTGAATAAAGTTAGCTACAATGATCGAAGCATTCTTCTGTCAGCCTAGCTGTCTATAGTGGGGGTTAGGTCAGCGTAGCTATGTCAGTGTTTTGTGGGGTGTTTCACACCTCTGACTAATGTATCTGTGAAACAAGCAGCACCCAAGCGCTAGGGTGACACCAAACAGCAGAGAGGAATTGGCTTATGGCTTCCTTCTCCAGCAAGATACATTCCTGTTACATACCTCCACAATCTGCCATGACCAGTCCCCAGGCTGACTGGAATGTTCTGGGAGCTGTGGCTGTGACCTGGGAGAGGTTTTGACACCCATCATTCTACTTATTCACCAGGCAGTTGTTCTTTCTCACTACTTCCTGCTGTTCGTCCTGCTCCATTTTCATTGTATTTCATGAACTGGAGCTTTGCTCCAGGACAGAACTTGTCCCTGAGATCCTCTGATCCTTGTTTCTAACATGGGAACAAATTTGCCATGCCACCTGGGTGGCTGCAGTGACCGCTGTGGTCTTGGGGGTGCTGGGGAGGTCAGGACAGACAGCACACTTGTATACAGGATTTAGAACTGGTTATAAGCTGTCTCCATCCCAGACCATGCACTTTGAGCTCCCAGTGCATACACACCCCAAAGGACTTGGCAAACCCCCCATCAGCTCTTCTACCAGCTACCTATGGCTCCATCCTGCCCCTTCTCTTTTGCACCTGAGACTGCAGCCAGCTCTCAGGGCTGTGCTGCATGTGAGACTATCAAGCTGCAGTCAAGGGAACAGCTGACCCCATTTATAGACCAGGCTCAGGTAAACTTCCTGTGTTTAAATGCCACAACTTCTCTGGGCCTGAATTAGAAATGAAACATTTTGTTCTCAGAGTTCTTTTGTAATGGGGACCTGGGCAGCCCTTGCTTCTCATTCTGCAAAGGCCAGCAGCAATGAGCCCTATGCTACCCTCAGCTGTACCAGCCATGTCCCAGCCACCCTCTGTAGAGGCAGGACAAGGTCTCCCCATCTCTGGGTTGAAGTGGGACTTATGGTGCCAAGGCCATGGGGGAGCTGCTGTATACAAGGAATAGGGTTTCAAGCAGACCCAGCATGCTGAGGCCATGAGCAAATATACCAAATATTCCAAAGAACTGGGAATATTTGCTGTGAAATAAATTTAATTTTTGCTACATGAATGGATTTGAAAAGCCTGCATCCATTAACTTGCCTCACTGATATCTAGCAATAGGCATGTGTCCAGGAGGGTTGAGAGACCCTGGTAAAAAATCACCAAAAAAACCTTTTCGTTCTAACACTGAACAAGGAACTTGGTAACAATTGGGAGAATTGGCGACTCTTCCTCTGCGGTAGTGCAGAATCTTTTCCCCACCTCCCCCGGCAATGGCTTTCTGCTACAGGCTTACAGAAATGGCACATGGCTCCCCAGGAAGTGTGCAGGTAAGTTAGCAAAGTCAGCCTGCTGGGCTTAAAAGAAACCATTCTCCAGAATGTTGACACTTTTAGAATCTTCATGCCCCTTCTCCCTCCACGACTCACTTTCACCTAAGTGCGTGAACTGCTTCTGTATCATGCAGCCTGATTTATACCCCTGCTTACACAGACAGACGACAAGCCTTAAGATGGCCAGTTGGGTTTGACCCTAGTTGCTCCCAATTAGAGCCCCATATTCTCCTGTGCCCTAGGAAAGTGCCTCCATTATCTGTATCTGTCTAAAGCCTCCCTGGGAGGAGAGCAGGTGCTTCTGCACTAGTGTGTTTATAGCACCAGAGTGCAGCTCAGGAGGAGTACAGCCCTGGTGTGCTGAGGGGTATCCACTGGGGAAATGGAGGCACAGGTTCAGGGCTGCAAGGCAGCGGCTACTGCCTTTGTTCCATAGGGGAGGGGGGGCTACTCAAAGGGTCGGGGGGAGGGGGCAGAGCTGCCAAGGGAGAAGGGGGAGTTCAGCTTAGTCTCCTCTTAGACATAACCCAGAGGACATCCCAGCTTTTACTGTTTAAAAATCAAATCCGCTCCCAAAATACCACTGACTTGGCAGTAGGGCCGCACTGAAAGCTGCTTGTAGCAATGGCCTGCAGAGTCTGTGCCTGCCCCTCTTCCCCAGCTCAAGCCTGGGAGCACAGGGCTCGTTACAAGTGAAACAATCCCCTCTGCACCAACAAAAAGGAAAACCATTTAATTGTGTTAATTAGTGTAAAAAAACAAACCTAAGCTGGGCCACAATTTTCCTACAGATAACCCCAGCCCCAATAGTCCGGGTAAAGAAGGCAAATTCTCTCTTCCCCAATGGCCAGTTCAGTCTAGTCTGGGAGGACTTATGGATTTCCCCACTAATGCTGAGCTCTCGCGTAGCAGCATCCATGAGTAGTGCTTTCTACCATCTCCACTTGGCTAGGAAACTCCACCCCATCCTGGCAGACACTGACCTGGTCTCAGTTATTCTGGCTTTTTGTTACCTCTCAGCTGAATTACTGCAATGGCATACATGGGCATGAGGCCTCTGGCATGTAGGAAACTCCAACTAGTGCAGAACATGGCCTTGACTCTCCTCAGCAACACAGGCTTCCGTGAGCACATCACACCTGTCCTCTGCTCTCTGCCCTGCCTTCATATGGAATACTGGATCAAGTTCAAGGTTTGTTTTTTATCTTCAAAATGCTCCATGGCCTGGGCCCAGGAGATCGAAAAGACTATCTAAAGCTCTGGGACAAAGCCCATGGTCATCACCTACACTCCTCTGGGACAGTGGAACTTGCAACAAGGGAAAAACTTTTCAGTGTGAAACACAACTTCTTGTGGCCTGGTCCAAGGCTGGGGAATAAAACCCCTCCAGGAGCTAAGGGCTATCAGAAACCTCAGCACCCCGAGTGCATTGGCACACTTTTTTCACCTTCCCTTCGCTAACAAACACAGCAACAGGTGTGTAGATATAAATAAGACACCCCCTACCAGAGCAAGGCACTCCATGGCACATGCTTCTCCCCTTGGAGAGAACAAACAACGTGACGGATGTTAGGCACCAGGCGTAATGCATGGCTGGAAGATGCTTAGGTGCTCTGGTGAGGAGTATAAAATCCTGACTAGAACAGCCCTGCAGAGGCTCCGTCTGTCGCTGCCAGTCAGCAAAGCAGAGCATCTCACTGTCTGAAAATAATTAAGTTTGTCCCCTGACTCATCATGGGAAACTTCTGCTTTTCTGGTGCTCTGGTGGAAATGCTTGGGCTCTTACTTCATGGCAATTGTAAAGGGCTTTAATAAAATCAAGGCGGCTCTGGGGTGAAAAGGACGGTCATGTTTATGGGACAGGCTGCTAGTTTGAAAGCAAAAATATTTCCTCTTCCTAGTGTGGTGTGGGGATTGAATCACTGCTAGAATACCAACATGACACGAGCTGCTCCTCCGGAATATCGGAGATTCTCCTTCTCTAACACAAGCCATGTGCTCTGAGCATGCAGGGAAACTGTCCAGGCCTCCCCGCGACTGACCTTGCAACAGTCAAGGTCATTATTCAGGGCTCTGGTAGTGATCTGATGGGAGCAGAGAGCGAGAATAATAGGAACCTCTACCTGCCTTTAGGATCCACACAGCCTAATGCTCAGAAGCACAGGTTTCCGTGGGGGTGGGGAAATGCATTTTTATCAAATTGGAACATTTTGTGGCAGTGTTGATTGTCTTTGATTTTAGATGGGAGAAAGTTGAAAGGAATCATTTTGGCTTTTACTTTATTTTGCTAATGTCTGTTTTTATAGAGACTCGTATGCTAAATATTCATTTAATATTATGAATGCATTTTACATAATATTTTGACATTACTGAAGTGAAACATGTTTACCTCAAATGTTTCAACGTTTTTCATTATTTCCAAATCATAATATTTTTGCAATTTGTTTCACAATAAATGTCAATTTTGAAGGGTCAGGATTTGCCCTGGGAAGGTAATTCCATTTTACAACCAGCATTATTGCATTTAGGGTTGCACCAGTTCAATGGAAGGTGCTGTTTTTGAACTGATTTAACTTGGTTTAAATTACTTAAATAGGGTGAACAAGATTTAAATTAAGGGTGTCCACATGGATTTACACTAGTAAAACTAAGCTGGCTTTTAAACTCCTCTGTAGTTAACCGATGCCCCTCTGACTATAGGCAAGGCCTTAGACCCCCTGACTTCAGCTCAGACACAAAGGGTGCACAGGCTGCCGGCTCCGGCATGGACAGAGCCAAGGCAGAAGGTGCTAGCTCTATTTCTCAGTAGTGCATGGAGAGGTCATGACTGCAAACTGACGCCAGGATAAGATTTGCTCTTCCTGCAGCTGCTTTCATCCCAAGAGCTCCCAAGGCATCTTGCAGACTATCCACTATCACCCAGATTGAACAGTGTGCACAGCAGGGCAGTCAGGAGGGGATATTTTGACCAAGGAAAGCAGAGTAAAGCCTAACTCTGAAAATATCTATGTCGGAGCTGATCCAAAGCCTGCTGAAGTCTGTAGGAGACTTTGGATTGACTCCTTTGGAGCAGGCGCTTAGGGCAAACTGGGCTTTAAGACCTGCTCTGAAAGGTCCAGCACAGAACGATGGAGTGGGTGGTGCCTTCGCACTGAAGTACCTGGCACTCAACTTTCCTATACTCCCTTAAGACAGTTTGGAAGCTCTGAATTCCCTTGTACCCCTTCAGTATAGTCACCTCTTAGTCACAAGCTGCAGCTTTGGCAGCTGCAGGTAGACTGGATCAAGCAAAGAAATGCTGGCAGCCTTGTCCTGTGGCTCTCTGCAGAGCAGTGTTCACAGGCTCAGAGCTTGATAAGGCTTTGTTAAAAGCAGCCAATCCATTGTTCTTGGCCCACGCATCAGACACTCTTCCCCCATTCAATACCCTGCTCTGGCTGTTGGATGCCTGTCCTGTGTCACGCTCCCACCTATTATTACTCAGGCTAGTAGGCTCAGCATCATTTGGAAGAAATGCTAAGCATGTAATCCCTCTGCTGCTAAGCAAACGGTGCCATCAGAACCTCTTCAATTGAGTTATAACCTCAGTCAAACATGACTTGAGCACAGGATATCTTAGCTGCTGGGGGAATGGATCAGTGCTGGATTCTTTAAAGGTTTAATTCTGATCTCTGGCATATGGGCTGCTGCCAGCTGTATATGGGGAAACATACAAGGGCGTATTCTAGGATTCTACTCTGGAAGGGACAGGAGTAAGGGCAGGAGCAGGGGAGGTTTTGCCCTGCTGTAATCTCTTTTGTGGAGGGAAGAGACTGGGGTCTCCAAGCCCTCAACACAGCACACAGACAGTAAAGTAGGCCACAAAAATCCATAAGTGACAGGTTGATCCTGAAGCCTCCAAAGTCCTGACAGCTGTGTAGCTAGCTTCCAGATTTTGTTCTCATTCTCTGCCTCTTCTCCAAGACTGGCAGTGTTACGATGGTTTTTGTGAGGGGGACATTGTGCCACCCCCCCCGGATGGGGGGGGAGAGTGCAAGTACCCACTAGAGTGAAGGGCTCTGGACCCCCCTTAGAGGGTACCCTGTACCTTGCAGAATCAGCCCTAGGAAGTAGTCTAGGGCCACAAATTCACTTCATATAGCAGACCCCCAAGCTGCCACTGGGCATCACTTCAGGTGGTGTTGGCCTGGGCTGGAAAAGATTTGCTCCTGTAGAGGGGAAACCTCTGCATCTCATCTCTGACCTTTCCAGCTCCCCTGTGGAATCCCCCTTGGTTGTCAGTTGCTTTAATACCTAGCGCTCCCACGCACTCCACAGTTAGATGGACCTGCAGCAGGGTTCCCAGGTTCTGCATCCACTTAGTTTAAACATGAGCAAGATGCTCAGCACAGTGGCATTAGCTAGTTTAATATTCCATTTATTTCACACTGTCCCTGTGTGCCACTGACTCTTGCAACTTATCACAGAGAATCATAGACTTGGAGGGCCAGTCCTCCTGTGCACTGAACCCTGGCCTAGCATGGTGCTCTCCGCTCCAGGAAGTGGGTGCTGGTGACGCAGTAGATGGGGCTCTTCCCATTGAATCATTATTGAACCCGTGCATCAGTGTGGTGCTAGAGGACACCGGGAGACTGAAGAGGTCTGTTTAGGTGAGATGTAAAATGGAGATCCTGGTCACTTTTGATTGCTAAAGAGCCCATGATGGGTTTTTTGCAAAAGCAGGGGGCAAATTCCAAACAGGATGACTGTTCCCTGGGCCGGTTTCACATGGATACTGTGTTGTGTGTTTTTTTTTTTTTTTCCCTTTCCTGGCCCCGGCTACTGTGGGTACAGAATTTCTAGCTGACTGCAAAGCACTTTAGGATTCATTCATGGAGTCTAAGGCCAGAAGGGACTAGTATGATCAGCTGTCTGACCTCAAGGTGCTATATATGTGCAAGATATTACTTTGTTTGTTATAAATCCTTAATATTTTATTAAGCTGTACTGGGAGTGGAGCCATCCTGGCCTGTTACAATTGTTAACACCTTGGAATGATTAACAGCCCTAATTTCCTTACTTAGAGCCTCTACTCTGCATATTGAAAATGCTGGTCTCACTTGAATAACTGCACAGCATTATGCTGTTAAATCTCCCAACCCCATTTAATTGTGTGGTTTTTTCCATTCTTTGCTCTCTGGTCACTTTCTAAATTTTGTTTCCCCAGCCTTGTGGCTGATTCCTGATCAAAGCCCCCATTCCATGACCTCACAGCCCTAATGCCTGTGGTATCAAAATGCGGTTACTACAGAGAATTGTTTCATAAACAAGTGTCTTGAAACTACTGGTCTCCTCTGGATCTGAAGAATCAAAGAGCCTGCCCCCAAGAACTGGCCAATGGCTAGTGACACCCCATGTTGGTTGTGTGGGCATGCTGTGGTGCCTGGAACCACAACTGAGCTTGGAGCTCTGTGCTCAGTGGGGTACAAACACATAGTAAGAGATAATGTCGTTCCCAAAGAGGCACAGAGATCAGATGGGCACAGAGATGAAGTGACTTGTCACAGCAGGTCAATGGCTAAGCTAGAAAATAGAAGCCAGGTCTCCTGAGTGTTGGGCCAAGGAATATTCTTGTATTGAAGAGAAGACATAAATGTGGTCTTAGAAAGCAGTAGGGAATGGAAACAACCTCCCTTATAATGAAATCTAGCTCAGTACAGGCTGAAAGTTGTTACAAAGGGTAGATCAGTATCTCTCCCATTTGATAGATGGGAAGCAAATACACTGAGGAACCTGTTTTTTCTGAGGTGCTGAGCACCTGCATCTCCCATCAACTTCAGCTGGAGCTGAGGGTGCTCAGTACTCCTAATCCCTGGCTTCAGTGTGACTTGCACAAGCTCATACAATGAACCAATGCTGGAACCGGAGCTGGAAGCCAGGGCTTGCGAGTTCCTAGCCACTAGTGTTTACACTGCTCAAGAGCTTGGATAAGGGCCTTTGGTAGCTCTAAAAGAGAGGATGGTCTGTGGTTCTAGCACTGGGCTGGGACTTAAATCTGGGGTGGATTCCTGGCTCTCTCAACCTCCTCATGTGACCTTGGACAAGTCACTTAGTCTCTGTGCCTCAGTTCCCCATCTGCAAAATGAGGAGAAGAGTTCTCCCATCCGGTCTTGTGTATTTGGATTGTAAACTCTTCAGGGCAGAGACCTTTTCCTGTGTCTGGACAGAGCCTAGCACAGAGTCCTGATCTCAGTTAAGGCCTGGAGGCACTGCTGCAGTGACTATTAATAATGGGTTGTAGATTTGTAAGAGCAACAGATGAGTTCCCCCCCACACCCTCCTTTTTCTTCAGTGAAATACCGTCTAGGTAAAGGTTCCTCTGAAGAATGAACCAAGAAATACAATTAGAGCAGATTGCGTGCAATGACTGAACCCATCTGTTGCAATAGGTTCCCACCAACACACACTGGAACTACTCCACAGGCCAGAGTTCATTTTTAACTGGGTTTGCCTTAAAAACAACAACCACTTATTTTTCAAAAAAGCCATTTTTGGATAGCGAGCATTAGAGCACTTCAGCATAAACAAAAGGAGTACTTGTGGCACCTTAGACTAACCAATTTATTTGAGCATGAGCTTTCGTGAGCTACAGCTCACTTCATCGGATGAAGTGAGCTGTAGCTCACGAAAGCTTATGCTCAAATAAATTGGTTAGTCTCTAAGGTGCCACAAGTACTCCTTTTCTTTTTGCGAATACAGACTAACTGTTACTCTGAAACCTGTCACTTCAGCATAAAGATGTCCTGGTTTGTGACCCCCAATTGCTATCATTCAGCAGTGATGTGTATGTGCTTCCTTTTATCTGGAGAGTCCATTTGCTAGGAACCTGCCTGTTGCACCCTCCTTCCCCTCAGCCATGCGGGATGAGACTGGGTAGAAAGGAATGGCTCTGTAGTTGCTGCAGGTGTTGTGGAAGAGAGAAGCAAACCACAGTGCACTCTGCATAAGGCAGAGCTATGTAGAGAGCTGCTGGGACAGCTGCTATCTTGGCAGATGCACTGGAGATTTAACCAGGGACCTCCAAGCTAAAAGCATAATCTGCTACAGTGTGGGCCAAAGCTGTCTGGGGGGGCTGTAACAGATCCTTTGCCAATCAGCATAGAGGGAACCCTCGAATATACCCTCACTAGAGGGCTACACTGACTAAGAATCAGTTTTAAGGTTGACTTTATGCCAATGACTTGTTTCTACTGAACGTCTGACTTGACTGCCTGTCTTGGGTACTGCCAGTCTGCCCCAGTAATGATCTTTGGGATGCATCTTCTTGGGGATTTAAACAAAAAATTCCATTGTGAATATGACTGGTGCTAGCGCAGGATCTCCCTTACTGTATCTGTGGTTTTAAAGGAACCCAAGTGGCCCCTCGTATCCCATGAGCTTCTGAGCCAGGGAATGAGCTTGCTTGTTTTATCTCTAAGGAGTTTGATGCCTCACATCTGTTCTGGTGCCAGACGAAATTAAATATTTGTAATTTCCGAGGATTGTGGTTAGCATTAAACAAGTTAGCTAAGGAGGATTGTGTGGCTCTGAGTTTATAGGGGGCTGGGGCATGTGTGTGAGGGTTGGGTGTCTGAGGGAGAGGGGGGCACATGTTTGTGTACATTCTTCTTTAACCAAACCTTTATTTTAAAATGACTTTCCACACTCCAGTAACCAAGCTCTCAACGGCGAGTAAACTCTACTAAGTTACTTACACCACATTTGTTTGTTGCATAGTTTATATAGACAAGCAACATTTGTCTAATCTGCCCCAAATCTTTCAAAAGAAATTTGAGGCTCATTGTGGGGCCTGATCTTCTCCTTCATACAATAGTCCCACTATCGTGTATAGGATTAAGCACTGCAGTAAGGTTTTGCAAAGTGGGCTGTATCCCAGAGCAAAGACTGGGAGCGACTGGGCTTCCCCAGTCCTGGAGTCATTTTGTATATGAAGCTGGCTTCCTTACAGCAGTGTGCGCTCATGGGCAAATGTGACTTAGAGATTTTTCCCCTCAGTACTCCTTTTTCAATGATCAGCTGGTATTGGGTTGCAAGTAACACTTTATAGTTTGGAGGCTTTGTACATGAGTCTTTATACATGACTTTCTTTCTTCCTGCTGTTGCTAGTTAACACAATATACTGTGATGCTTGAACTGCACTGAGGAACACAAACCCAGATGTGATGGCACCACAAACTTTCACAGCTCTTTGAGAACTCTGAGTGAGCCCATGTCATAATTTGAACTTGAGCTTCTCTGGTAGTGTAAATAACAAATATTCAGAGCTACAAGCTTTGAACAAACACTGGTTTCAACTAACAAAGTTTGCCAGTTCCTGGAGCTTTGGTGAAGCAATGTGGGCCTGCCTGATGTCACTGAAAATCCATAATTTGCTGTTTAGGTGAAGCATTGGGTTGATATTTCCTTTTCATGCACTGTTGGCTGAACTGACCCGGTTCCTTCAATTAAACTCCTTTAAAAGTTGACTGGGAAAAGGAGATGCATTTCCTCTAGGGCACAAGCATATTGTGTCAATCCCTAAAGGGTTTTGGCAATAATAAAAATGAGTGATGATGCACCACCAGAAGTATTTACTGTAATATCAATGGCACAAAAGATGTGCTTGCGACCCTATCTAGATCACGAGGAAGATAGCATTCAAAGAAAAGCTGGCCAGAACACTTTCTGTGAAGTCATTTCATCTAAATATGCTGAAATATTTCAAGGAGATACAATGGTTTCAACAAAGTTTTCATCAGGAATGTCTGAGGTCCAGGGCTCACTGGTCACATCTGACCAGAGACCTGAACTGTGAACACCTGAGCATTTCAGACCCAAACCAGCCATTTTCACATAACTGTGTTGCAAAAAACATTTGAAAGGTTTTCTTTGTATTTCAGTGTAGAACAAAAACAAATGTGGAAACCTCAATGTTGTGCAATAGAATTCTTTCCCCAGCCAGTGCGGAGTTAGTGCTAATACCCACACAGGGTTTTATCACCTGAAGGCCATTCCTGGTTCTGCAAAACCCCATCCCTAGAGCTATGTTCTGACAGAACAAAAACTGCCAGCCAAGAGGGGCATCTTGAGAGCGTGGGAGATGGCTCTTAAGAGCTAGATGGAGCTTCCCCAGAACGCATGCTACACATGCTCCTAAATCTAATGAAGTATTTACTCCTATCAGTTGGAAAGGGGGAAGAGACCTTTAATTGTAGACCTTCAGAGATCAGATACCATGGTGATGGGGATGCCCATAAGAATCTGGATACACAACTTAGCTGTTATCTGTCCCTAAAATGGAAAGGTCCATACCTGCCATCTCCTGGGAATCCCTTAGAATTCCCAGTATCTGAGTGACAGCTCAACAGCTCTAAAAGTACAACTTTTTAATGTTAATTTAGTGGTGGTAGAAGGTGCTGAATTGTCAGAACAGGAGCCAGGAGATCGCTTTAGTCCCAGAACTGTCAGGAGAGCAGCAGGCCAGTAACTAGAATATCTAACAGACTGTAAGCTCTTGGGAGCAGGTTTGGTATTTTCTCACTTTCTGTAAAGTGCTATATAAATACCAACTATGGCCACACCTTGCTCTGATTGAAGATGTTGGAATTCTGCCCCCCTTCAATCTAGCAAGAGAGGCGGGAGGGAAGGGAGTCTGGGCATAAAGGCTAGACCCGCATCTAAATCTGTAGCTTCCAAGGGTGCAGCATTCAGGGTGCTAGCAGCTATGGGTATGCCTTCACTGCAGTGTTTACCTAGGTCTGGGCACCTGGATGTGGGTTCCTGAGTTACCCATGGCTGCCTGAGAGCATCCAACTACAATGCTGTGCTCTGATCAGACCTGTGTAGCCATGCAGGTGCTAGGATTTCTGGAGCCTCATCCCAGGGGTCAGCCCAAGTTTGGAAGCTGGTCTGAATCTGAATTTGCCTGAAGCTCAGAGGGTTTGGATCAGGAACTCCCTCAAGGGAAGAATAATTCCCTCCACTGCAGGAATCTGGGTGAAATTCTGACCTGTGCTATGCAGGCGGTCAGACTAATGGTCCATTCAGTCCTACTATCTATGGATCTATAAGCAGAAGTACAATTCCATGCTGCAGAATGGCCTGGAATTCAGCACTGGGGGAGTTAGCTTTGTTCATCCAGAACAGGTCCTACTCTTGCTATGTTCTCACTAGACACTGGAGACACTGTCAGACATCTGCAGCCTCCAAACTATTTGGAGATGTAAGATTGATCAGCTCCTCGGCACTGATCACATCTCCCTGTTCCCCATGCCCTTGTGATCAAAATGGCAGTTACATTTACAGTGTGAGGAGGAGGGGTATAAACCCTCTGACCAAACATTTTCTAACCAGCAGAGTGGAGACAGGATTATATTGTGAGAGAGGGCATGATCTGCATCTTCTGGTATGTTTGCACAGAACCTAGAAATCTTCATAAAATCTAAAGATTAGAGCTGGTCAAAACCTATCCGTTGAATATTTTTAAACAGAAAATGGCCTTTTCTTAAATGAAAACTTCCATAGAAAATATTTGTTCCCTTTTGAAAGGTCAGTGTTTCATCATAAACCTAAGAAACAAATGGGTCCTTTTATTTCTCCCTGTTTCTTTGCTTTTCCTCCTCTGTCAGCTGCAAAAAAGGAAAAAGTAGGGGAGGCAGCAGGAGGAAAAACTAAAGTGTTTTTTGGTTGAAAAAATGGAAGAAAAGTTGCAGGATTTTTTTTGGCGCGGGGGGGGGGGACGGGGGACGACAAATCTTTCTAAACTTCCCATGAAAAATAAATGGCCTCTTCCTACCAGTTCAGTTAAGATAGGAAACACTTCAGCTGGGACTAGCCAGTACTCATGACTACTTACTCCAAATACTGTTAGCTGGCCCATGGAGGGCTCTTCCAGTCCCTTTCTCCCAGACACACAATCCTTTAACCAGCCCTCCCTTCTCCCTCCTCCTTGGTAAGGAGCTGAAATATTCCAGCTCCCCTTCTCTTCCCTGAGCCTTTTGCTTCCTCAGCAACTCATGCATCAGAAACACCACATTCCAAGAGGAGGATGATCTGTTCTCACCTGCCCTGAAGGTGGGGGCAGATGCCATAGATAGTGGTGGCCCCAGGCCAGTGCCTGGATCAACCTGTTACGCATGGCTGGTGATGTACATTTGCTGTCCCAGTCACTTCAGTTCCACATGGGCTGAAGGTGCCATACGAGTCCATCTCTGGGTATTGCTGGGAACAGCGTTCTTGCTTTTCACTCGTTTGTATTACGCTAGCGGTCAGAGCCCCCTTGCGCTGGGCGCTCTTTCATGCAGTCCACCTCTTGTGTCTAATGTCACCACTTCTTCCCCTTTACTAAACTCTGGGATATGAGCTCAGTGCCCACCACCCTTGGCCTCTCCTCTCTTACCAGTTGCTGAAGCAGTCCAGCTCCCATCAGGGTACCACTATGGAGCTGGCCTCTGAGATTATGCCAATGAAAATGCAATTGCCCTCACCCACACAGCAAGAACGACTCTCTTCCTGGCTGGAGAGCACGTGGATGGCACCTGCCCCCCAAGGAGCTATTGCTGCAGAGAATTAAGCAGGGGGAGAAGACAAGCTCCTCTTCACTGTCATGTTTGGTTCTTTCACTCCCAGTTTTTAGCACAGCCAGAACGTGGCTACTAAATCCATGTTGGGTGAGGGCCCTTTGCAGGCTGGGCTGCACTGAAAGCTTCCCTGTACCTGAGAAGCAGCTGACACTGATTCAGTCTTAGCATCACTGTAATGTTAAAGAGACACACATGCCTTCTGGAAAGCCTCCCATTCTCCACTTCCCTGGTCACTCTTGCTCTCGTTTCTGTCCACTTATTTCTGAGGGAACTCACAAGGAAGGAGACTAGGACTAGAAGACTGACTGGCTCCTGTTGCTTTATCCCTACAGGAGTGCTCTGACCTCATACTTGAGTTGTCACAGAGATGATTGACAGAGGTTTACCTATTTCAAAGTTCCCTTGTTCCTGATGATTCCTTATTGAAAGAGCAAAGCTCCTGTCTTGATTCAAATATCCCAGAAAATAAACTAGCCCAGAGCCGTTCAGACAGCAGAGTGTAAAGGAGAGGCTTTCCATCTGTCTCCTGGTATAAAAGCTACCCTCTAGTGAAGTGACTGACCGCTCCAGAGCAGGATTCAAGCTGCAATTTTCAAAGGACCCTTTGAAATGTTGTGGGTGCCTAAACCCCGTGGGTTCCTTTGACAAGCCCAGCCCAAGAATGTAGTGAGTTAAATTGCTCTTCCTGTTCTGACATTGGCATCTCTACCATGATACCCCAGAGCTGGCGCTGCTTTTTTGCTGCTTAAGGGGGTTTTTTTTTTGATGTCTGAGCTGAGAGGTTTTTGCAAACACAGTGGTGTGTTGGCCAAAAAGACTTTCAAATGCTTTGGGGGCTCTGGGGCAGGGAGGGGACTTTATGGTTGAAATACAATTTGGAGAGGGTTTCATCTCACTTCAGGCAGAATCTGCGGATGCTGGGGTCGCGATGGGGCATTACAAACCCCTAAAATACACCTGGGGCCAGATTTTCAAGCGCTCTACCCCCGCCCCCACCGGTGAGAGCAATAAGGAATTTCCCCACCTCTTTCTCCAGGGGAACGGAGACTCTGCCCAGAGCTGCAGTACGAAAAGCCGCGATGCCATGTTCGCTTCACTTTGCTTTCCTAAAAAACCTGGTCCTGGCAAGTCCAAAGCGCAGAGCAGGCCCTCGCTAACACGCTCTGATTCTTAATACGAGCCACCTGTCCGACCAAGGCTGGGTCAGCTGCATTCACAGATCTTTCAGAGCCGGGGATTAGCAAAACCTGAGACGGCTCATTGAACTTCGCTGGCTAAGGGCGTGACCCGAGAGGAGCTGAACCAGTCCTGGCTCCCACTGGCTTCACCACCGCTACCGGTCAGGTCCTAATACCGTTACCCTGAGCAAGGGGCTTCAACCCCCGGTCTCAAGGACATTGAGACGAAGCACAGACCTGTCCCGGAGTGCAGCCAAGGCGGGGGCTTCTGAAGGGAAACTGGGTTTGATCCCGGTCTGGCTGGGCTCTTCCTTGAAGCCGACCCTGAAAGGCGGTGTGTGGAGCAGCGGGGAGACTGAAGCCCCAGAGGTCCGTCTCCGCGGCACCAGAGGCCCTAGGATGAGCCGAAAGCTCCGATCCGTAAAGCCCCCAGGTGAGCCCTCTCCAAAGGACACCCGCGTGGGGTGCCGACCCGCCTCTCGGCCGCTGCAGAATCCAGCCCTGACCCGCCCTCCCCTGGCCAGGTTGGATGTCTGGCTGGGGAAGTCGACCCCCCCCGGCCTTGTTTGTTTTCCCCACCCTATTTCTGTCGGCGATCTGGGTTCGTAGCAAAACAAAAGCGAGCATCTAGTCACCTGCCTTCTCCTTT
This sequence comes from Chelonia mydas, assembly GCF_015237465.2. Taxonomy (NCBI): domain Eukaryota; kingdom Metazoa; phylum Chordata; order Testudines; family Cheloniidae; genus Chelonia; species Chelonia mydas. The sequence continues at coordinate 2,547,751 of NC_051261.2, forward strand.
TCTTAACTTGTAGCAGCCCAAAGGAGGAAACTGCACCCCCCCTTCCCTGGTCTGAAACGGAGGCAGCTAGGGACCCGCGGTCGCAGGCCAGGAGACATCAGGGAGGGTGTTCTGGAGATGGGGGGCGGAACGGGTGTGTCTGAAGAGAGAACTGCGGCTTTGCCCCATGTCTGTGCGGCTCAAAGCCCTCCCGGCTGCAGGCCACTGTTCGAGGGGGGGTTTCTCGCCGCCCTGTGCAGGCTGCAACAGGGACATGCCCGCAGGCTCCTGCTCGCCTGGGCAATGAGGCGCTTGGCGTGGCTGCGGGGGGCGCTGCGGTTTTGGTTTGGGGACCTTCTCCAGTTCAAGCTTCCCGTCGGGAAACAGGACCTGTTTTCATGCCTCAACCCTCTCCCAGCTGCAGGCCCGATCCTGCGGTTTTTACTCAGGCCTCCTTGCCGGAGTACGATCCTGCCGGAATCGGGCCTCGGCTGGTTTCTCGGTATATTGGCTTGAGCTGGGAGGCTGGAGTCGGTTATTTTGTTCAGTTCGTTTTGGTTTATCTGGATATTAAGGGGGGGGGGGGGGGTGAGAGGGTTTCCCAGCAGGGCAGCACAGAGCGAGCTGCACAAACACCCTCTTCGGGGACTAAACACGCCGCGGGCCCGTGGCCGAGAGAGGTTCGCGCCGCGCTCCCCCGTAAATCACCCGCATGTGCCCCTGGGGGCAGCGGGGCCGCCGGCAGCGCGCGGCTCTTGCCTCGGGGGTTTCCACCTTGGAAGTGAAGTCCGGTGTGCGAAAACCGGCTTTCTCCGCGGTTTACAGGGGCCCCGCCTATAGATCGCAGCTTGGGCACCAAGCTCTCAAGTGGCTGACTCGCGGCGGCATGGGACCAGCCCTCCTTGGTCCTGCGGCAGCGGCCCCCCAGCTGGAGTCATTCAGGGAGCTTTGATTTAATTCCAAAGCAGGAGAAATAAGAGCGCCCTGAAATTAAAACTGTCCTGGGGGTAGGAGGCTCAAGCCCTGTTTGTACCAAAGCTGCATTAACAAGAACAAGCGTAAACTTTTGCTTTCGCCATGAGACGGCACCCTAACCAACTGGCAAAACCAGCAGCTTGCCTGGAGTATCCGTTCCCCCGCCGGGAATGTGTCTAAGGGCAGAGGGGGGCTTTTCCCAGGGCAGTTTTGCTAGGCGAAGGGCGGCTGTGCTGGGGCCAGGGTCCCCTCGGCTCCTGCACCCAGCGCCTCTGCGGGGAGCGCCGGGGCGAGCGGAGCCGCAGCTGGCTCGCCCTGCGCCCTCGGGGCTGGCGCTCACGCGAGGGGAAGGGGTGCAGGGCAGGGCCAGCCCCCGGGCCAGGATACGTGGGGTCCTAGGGCCTCTCTGTCTTCACTGATCGTCACGCTGCCTTCGACTGGCTGGAACCCGCCCCAGCGACCTCCCTGCTCCGGCAGCTCGTGTCCCGCGCAGGGATCCGGCCTGGGGGGGACGGGGCCCCCCGTGCCCGGGCACGCGCTCGCTCCGGGGTTTGAGCTTTGGGCCAAGGGTACGTGCCCCCCCCGTTAGCTACAAACCCGGCTGGGGGTTCGCAGGGCAGGAACTTCTCTCAGCTCAGCCAGCCCGGGCGTAGCGCTGCCCGGCCCCGGCCCCGTCCTCCCTCGGCCGTTCCCACCCTCGCTGCGCCGTGCGCGCAGCTCCGCGGACCCCCCACCCGCCCCTCTACCGCGGACCCCCCGGGGACCAGCCCGCGCCGGGGCCCGAGGCAGCAGCTGTCAGCGCGCGCTGGCTGCGGGCGGGAGCCCGGTCGCCCCTTCGGCTCTCGGGGCTGGGTCCTGCCGGGGCTGGGTCCTGTCCGGGCAGGGGGCGAAGCGGAGGCTCCCCAGCCAGCCTGCTGGGGCTGCAGCGGGGCCCGGCCCGGAGGGGCTGCGGGCTCCAGCTCCCCCAACCCCCCCCCATCACTTACCACCAGGACGAGTCCACTCCGGGCGTGAGCGTCAGCAGCACCAGCACCACGGCGAAGCAGAGCCGGGAGCTGGCATTCGTGCCCTCGGCGGGGGCCGCCGTCCGCGGGAGCTGGCTGCAGCCGGGGGCCCGGGGGGCCCAGGGAATCCTAGCAGCGCCTGCCCCGCGGCTTGGGCTCAGCATCGCTTCCCCAGGGCGGCTCTCGAGACAGAGAAAGAACGGGGGCAAGTTTTATCCAGCTTCCCTTGGGGCGCGGGACGGGGCGGCCCCCCTCACTCCTCCGGGGCAGCCAGGCTCCGCCTCGTCCGTGGGGCCGAGCGCGGCTTGGCAGGTCCCCCTCTCCGCGGCTGCGTGGGGAGCGGGAAGCAGGCGAGGGCAGGAGGGCTGCTCCATGCGCCCGGGCGCACCGGCTGGCTTGGGGACGCGCCGCCCGCGGGGGGCACCTGCAGCCGGGCTAAGCCCCCAGCGCGGGCCGGCTCCCGAGCGGGGAAGGGGCGGATTCCATGGAGCGGCTGGCGCGGGGGCTGCGGACACACTGGGGCTGCGGGCGTGGGGGCAGCCTAGAAATATTGACAGCTCCAGCGCGCTCCGGGCTCTCATTGGGCAGAGTCAGCGGGGCTGGAGCCGGCCCTGCGCTCCCCTCTCCCCAGGGGCGCCTTGGCCACCCCCCGCAGGCTGCGGGTCCCGGCCCCCCCAGGCACCAGCCCACCTGCTCCCCGGCGAGAGGGGGACGGGGTCCTGGAGACACTGCTCGGCTCCCGGAGCTGGGCTGGGCTCCGAGCGCCTCAGGGAGCGGCCGGCTCCGGGCTGGGTACAGCTCTGCCAAAGGGTGGGGGGGCACTGTCCCTTCCCCAGGCGGGGGCCAGCGAGCAGGGGCTGGGCTGCGCTGGGGGCGGAGCAGGAGGGTTTCCTTGTAACGGAGCCCCCAGCTCTTCCTGGGGCTGTCCCGGGGCATGGTGCGCGTCCTGCCCCGGACACTGCGCCTAGGGGGGACCGGCGGGACCCTGACTGCCAACAAGCCAGCACTTCCCGGAGAGGGGGAACCACTGAAAGCTCAGCCCCGGTGGGGCAGACTTGCCTCTGGCCAGTGACCCCCTGCGGGCCATGGGGTCCCCACTCCTGCCTGGCGGGACAGGACTTCCAGCCACTCACTCGCCCTCTAGCTCACCTCGGCCTCCCTCCACCGAAACTCTGAGCCCCGCACGCCTATGAGGACGGGCTTATTTTAATGCTTCTCTCTTGTGGAGACGGTCAGATAAGGGTCACTGATTTCCCCGGGCCCAGAGACGCTGCTGCCCAGGTGTGGACACCCCCCTCCCCCCGCTACTGGGGCGATCTGGAGGGCGAGAGAAACCAGAGCAGCTGGGGGATGATTCTGCGAACTCCCTCCTGTGTGAGTCACTAACCAGCAATGCCTAGATTCCCGAAAGTGAGGAGTGATTTGGGGAGCCCAGTGTGAGACTCTGACAATTAGGCTCCTTTAAGGCTTTTCACCCTCACCCCCAAATCACTTGCATCTTGCAGATCTGGGTCCAAGTCCCAAAGTGTTTATTCCAACCTGTAGCAAAAGCAGTTACAAATGCCGGCTTCTCTACGCGGGGGGGGGGGGGGGGGGGATCTCAGGTGGCTTCCTGTCTGTCCTGTTTTTGGGCCAATTCTGGCTCTGCTCAGAGGGGAGAGGAGCAGTGTATGTGTCGTTGGTTTGATGTGCACAGGGAGAGCGAGGGAGATTCCGAGCACATTGCCTGGAAAAAAGAGACCCCTTTAACCCTTGGCTTTTTTAGGATTTCCTTTCAAGTTCTCGGAGAAGGCTGTGGGAGAGGGACAGGTTCGCTCCCAGGCCTTGGCCATTGGGATGGTTGAAGCAACACTGGTGTTTGATTTCTCATAAGGAATGGTTTCGGGCAAAAATTCTGGGGTTCAATGTATCTTTATAATCTCCCCTGATAACTTGTTTCCTGACTCCCAGCTAGAGAGTAATAAAAATGCTTCACACTTTGTCCCAGTGCCTTTCATCTTCAAAGCAGCCCTTTGCAAACATTTACAATTAATCCTTGCAGGGAGTTAAGCATTTGGCCCCAATCCTGTAAACACTGAAGAGCCTGCCTTAAGTCTCATTGCCTTCACTGGAACTACTCACAGGCTTAAAGTTAAGCATGTGCATAAATGTTGGCAGGGTCAGGGTCTTAGCTGACCAGCTTTACTGGTTTAAGCAGCGCTGGTCATTGTAGCAGAAATAGCCAGTTGCTGTGGGCAGAGTGATCCCTTTATGGTAGGAGAAATCCTTCCTAACCTTGCTGAGGAGAAGATGATGCCCTGAAGCATGAGATTGAGTTGCCCTTTTTAGGCTGCATAACTAAGAGTTCACCCCAGGCCAGGTTTCTATGTTTTACAATTTAGGATTTCTCTCCCACCCCTGCTTGGGTAAATTGCTGCTTTGGACAAAACGCTATTAAATCGATGTATTTGAGGGGAGGGCAGCATAACCGAATGGCTAGATCACTGGACTGGGACTGGAGACATGGGCTGTCTTCATGGCTCTGACCCTGGTGTGCTGTATGACCTTGGGCAAGTCGCTTCCCATCTCTCCCACCCTGTGTCTGAAGTGTGTGTGTGAGCTCTCCATGGCACTGCTGTCCATCTGTGCAGCACCCAGTGGCAAGGAGCCTTGCAGGGGCTACCGTAATGCAAATAATTGATCTGACTGTTAATACAATGAGAAATGCAGCGAATAGAACTTTCATGTTAAAATACTTCCTACTGCCTGAAGTTACAAGCCCCCCGAGTGGAAGCTCAGTCAGAAATATTAACCAGGTGTCTAAGATCTGCTTGATGCAGGTTGTGCACGCCCACTGAAATCACTGGGACCTTGACCCAGTGTGCATCTCTACAGCAGGGTTCGGACAGCCTTCCTTGGAAGTGCCGTATGCTGCCACTTTCCCAGACAAAAAGAAAAGGAGGACTTGTGGCACCTTAGAGACTAACCAATTTATTTGAGCATAAGCTTTCGTGAGCTACAGCTCACTTCATCGGATGCATACTGTAGCTCACAAAAGCTTATGCTCAAATAAATTGGTTAGTCTCTAAGGTGCCACAAGTACTCCTTTTCTTTTTGCGAATACAGACTAACACGGCTGTTACTCTGAAACCTTTCCCAGACAGGATGCTGGTCTCCCTGGGCCAGGACTCTGACCCAGTCTGGCCAGCCCTGTGTTCCTACAATGGGGTCAGGCGCAGCAGGGCTGCTGCATGCTCCCTGCAGTGGCAAGGCTCCCCGCGGCAGAAGCAGGCCAACAGAAATCAGGAGCTGGGGGGAGCACAGACAGTTCTTGCGCTCACCACATGCTGAAATCCACCGTGACTGCAGCACTTAACACTGACTGATGCTTAAGGTAACTTAAACAGTTGTATTGCCAGCAGACGCTTGGCTTCTAGCGCAGGTCCTGATCCCTCAAGGCCCTTACTCACCTGAGTAATCCCCTGGAAGACTGGAGAACTGTGCATAGGAGTGAGGGCCTGAGCCTGCAGAATTTGTCTTCTCACTGTGGCTAATGCATCCATGTAGGCACCTGGGATCTGTTTTGTTAGTTGGGCTCACCCAGCAGAGAGGAAGGACTGGGTAGGAAAACATCTTCGTGAACTGCCTGCCTGAGCGGAGAGCTTGGGGATCTGACTCATGATTTCTGAACACTTTGGGGTTGATCTCCTCGGCTTTCCTGTGCAGGGATCAGGATCCAGGCAATTGGCTTTCTTCTTTTAATGGAAAGGATTTCAAGGAGAGTCCCCATGGTATTCCGTTTCCCCAGCATCACCTCCTTTCAGAGCAGTCTGACCCCACTCCACCTTGTAACATAAGCACAGAGGGAGAATTCCCCTAATTGGAATAGACAGGATGGTAGGGATGAGCTGCCAGGTGCTATGCATGGTCTCGGGGCTCTGTGATAAAGTTAACCCAACCCTCAAACTTCTGGGTCTTGTTTTTCATTCCTATTAAATATCTCTGATATAAACTCCTGAGGAAGCGAGAATAAGCGGGTCTAAGGTAAGCACTTTGGAAGTCAGACCTCTCAGACAGCAACCAAATGGGTGAAGACTATGGTGAGGTAGTTGTGTAAGGTGAGCGGTACCATTTGATGGTTTCAGTATCGCCATCCTGAGTGTTCAAAAATGATGAGTCAGGCCCCTGGATTCATGGGAATTTAAAGAATGATGAATGCTGGGTTCTTTTGATCTGCCTGCTGGGGTTTTAAGCCGTCAGGATTCACATTTCTCAAGCTTTTCTCTTGCACCAGGAGAAACTTACTTTCCATTTTAAATGAAAGCTGAGATTGTCCTGTAACAACAGAACTAGAGCCTTAAGAAAAACACCAAATATCTTGAGACCTATGATCAAGTTGTGACAGTTGGCAAGACTTCATGAAGATGTGTACTGTTTCTTTAAATCTACAACAGAAATCCAGGCAGGAATTGGGGGCTGGAGGAGGTACTGGAAGTAGAGATGGACAGAAGGCTTAGGGATAACGCTGGTTTTTTTTTTATTCTAGTAAAGTTCCTTATTCAGTGTTAGAAGAAAACGGCTCTTTCTGTGACTCCTTAGCACTGTCACATGACAGCACCCAAAATCGGACATCCCAGAGACCATATACCCCCAGGACTGAGATGACATCCTAGCTTGCTGGAGTCAGCGGCAAAACTCCCTTTAACTTCAGTGGGGGCCGGGATTTCACCCTTGCCATTTAGTGCAAGGAGAGCAGGCAGCCCAGTTCCTGCTGCAAGCCTCTTCAGAAGATTGTCGTCTTCTAATCACAGGGCAGGTGGCTGTCGGGGGCTCAGCCAGAGCCTCTCCCTTCCCAAAGCAGGGCAAGGAAATGGGAGAAATGCCACTTTCTGAGGTTCAGTGGGCAGCCCACAGAGCAGCTCATCTTGCTGCTCCGTGCTTGGGAGCACAAGGGTGGTAACCCTACCCTTCACTGGGAACCCTTCACTCTCTCAACTCCAATCAGGCCCTGTTTGTCCCTGTAACTCTCTGCCTTGTGGTCCCTCCATCTCCCCAGTCACCAAATTTTGCATCGCAACTTCCCTCCGCTCTATATGGTTGTGCTGGATTTACCATCATGGCCTCAGTCAGACTTGCTTCTGTTGGCCCAAACACACTGGGGCATGGCGTTGGCTCAATTGACCGTGGAGCGATGACACCACACCAGCTGAGGATCTGCCCCTCTGCTGCATACTGGTTCAAAACCACACACCTTATCACAATAAAACTCTTGTCCAGCAACTCACAAAGGCTGATCTTACCTTGAAGAGCTGTCTCTTTGTCATGGACCCTAGCTGGCTTGTCCTTCCCTGGTGTTGGATGCCAGCAGGTGTCTAGACTAGCGTGGAGCAGGTTTCCTCTGAGTGGCTTTTCAGGCACTTTCAGTGGTGCCTAATTGCTTTCATGGGACTGCAAACCTCAGTATCTGCTGGAGTCCTGGGATCTTTTGCCGCCTTTGCTTTGCCAAAGTCTCCAGCCAGAGCCACCCCCAGGCGCTCTCTGCTCTTTCCTTCATACTACAATTGTTAGATTAAATAATGACTTCACTGGCCTAAGAAACTGAGACCAGAGACATATGCCAGTTTTTAATCCAATTAGACTTCTCAAAATTACAGTGACAGAAAGCAAGTGCCAGCGGGACTTGGTCCTTTTGTCTGCGACCCAACTGAAATATTGCATTACATCTTATTTATAAAGCTATCCCACTGGGAACAAAAGATTGAAATATCTATATATAGACGATTGTTGGAGCCTGTGGATTTGTTTAGAAGCCTCATCATAGTGTAGAGTGTGCTATGATCTCACGGCTGCTTCTGCGGCCAGCGAACACTGAGGGCTGCTCGCAGAACACACTGTATTCCATTCGCTTCAACCTAATACAATAGCCTGGGGCACACTCTCTAGTTGGTAATATTTCCCACGGGGGGGCATGTTTCTGCTTTAGGCTGTTACCATGAAGTGTAACTTTCTTCAGTGCCGGAACTTGGGTATTGAATTTTCATTCATGGCTCTGAATTTTTATTTATTTTTTGCTGGCAGGGTTATAAAACCAGCCAAGATGCAGGCCCCCTGAGTCTTGTGCTTTCCCATCAATAATTGCTGGGAAATAATAGCCAACCATTCCTATTTCATGATGCTTTCCCACTGTAAACAGGCTGATATTCACTCAAATTATGAGATCAGAAAATGATCCTGTCCCAAATTGGGATGAAAGGTCAAAATCTTGAAAATTTTCGTGAACCAAAAATATAAAAAACACACAGGTTGGGTCAATTAGAACATTGCATGTTGATTTTGAAACATTTTATTTTGATTGTGACCATTTAAAAACATTAAAAATACTGTAAACTGTGACTTAAATGTTGAAACAAAGTTGTTTTGAACCAGAAAACTAGATTGTTTTTTACATGTTGAGAAATGTTTTGACTATTTTTAAACTTTTTTCAAAACTTATTTTTAAAGTCATTGAAACGGACCCTTTCCAGGGAAAACTTTCGATTTTGATGAATTGGCATTTTCTAATGGAAAAAATATAGATTCCAAGGCCAGAAGGGATCATTTTGTGTGATCTCTGGTAACACAGGCCAGAGACCTCCCCCAAAATAATTCCTACAGTCTTGATTTAAAAATTGCCTAGTGATGGCAAATCCATCATGACCTCTTGAAAATTGTTCTGATAGTTCCCATCAACTATTCCTCCTTTCTTCCTCTTGCTTCATCCCACTTCCAACCCTACACCCCGTCACACACAGAGCTTTCTATGCCCCCCGAAAGAGAGAGGAGCCAGATACTCTAAGGGCATATCTACACTAGAAGTCCTACTGCGGCCCAGCTGTGCCGTGAAGCTATGCCGTGGTAGTGCAAACACTTACTACAGCAATGGGAGGTGTTTTCCATCCCTGTAGTAAATTTGCCCCCTTGAGAGGTGGTAGTTGGATTGGTGAAGAATTCTTCCATTGACTTCGCTGCATCTACAGTGGGGGTCAGGTCAATGTGATGTCACACAGGGCATGGAAGTTTTTACAGCCCCGTGGAATGTAGCTAGGAGGACCCAAGTTGTAGATGTAGACCAGGCCTAAGAAGGCTGCAAGGGCCTGCACTATTGCCAATCTATTCTATGTGGGAGGAGCCCAGATACTATGGTGATGGGTGGCTGTACCCCACCCTAGGATGGATGAAGAGCTGGGAGCTATGTTCTTTAGGTGGTGATAGTTGTGCTGTCACAATGGACACCTAGGGCTCTGGTCTTTGTTCTTTTTCAGCAAAGGAAGAGAAGAAATGACAAGTATCGTGCTTTAAAGCACATTCGTTTCCAGTTGGTAAGAATACAAATGGGCAGCCCCATCACTTGGGTCTATGGATGGGACCTCCACTAGGCAAACTTAGAACCTGCCCGAAAATTGGTCAGGATTGGAATGACTGAGGTTCTGGATTTGTAATGGAGCGACTGGCTTAGGCTCTGGGTGGACAGTGGAGATAAGAGCGCTCTTAGAGTGGGGAGGGGACATTCTTTGTGCTTTGACTTCCATTTGGCTCTCATAAAAAGCAAGGTAAGGGAGGGTGTGTGTGTGTGTGTGTGTGTGATTTAATTTAGTCCTTGAGAAAGAATTGGAGCTGCACCCACAAGGCCAGATTTCACAGTGCACAGCACCCATAGTCAGTGTCAGATTTTTTCAAGAGCTCAGCATCCAAATTGCACCCATTATGCTGAAATCTTTGGGAAACATAGCTCCTTATTTTAGTGATTGATGGAAGTGGAGTCCTCTTGAAAATCTGTCCCTAGGTTCTGATCTACAGTACAGGGAAAGACTCCCGTTGACTTCACGGGGCGTTGAATCAGGCTTGTATTTGTTCGACTGTATTTAAGAATAAATCTCGGTGGGGTTTAAGTGGCTCAAAGTGGCTGAAGATTTCACAAGGAGAGGGAGCCCAAGTCTTGCTCTACAAACTGCTGCATGCTGGGGCCTGCTTGGCTCTGGCCGGAAGAGTGTGTATTTGATCTTTCATTCAAATTAGCAGCGTGCACAGAATGTGTGTGTGTTTTATACACATGAGCTGCTGTGCGTAAATAAACAAGGCTCTGCTTTCAAAGGCTTTCATGGTTCATTAACTTCAAAGGAACAAACTATTTTCTTAACAGGTCAGTCACTCTGGAAACTCTCATTCCCTTGGTGTTGAAGGTGGCTATTGGCTCTCGCCGGGTCTTGGCACTGGCTTGGTGTGGCTGCTGTTGTGTCTGTTAGTAGTAACCCTTTGCTTTGTCAGCATGCCTCTGATCCGGGGGCTGCAGTGTGTGTGTGTGCGTGCGCACGCACCCCCACCCACCCCCACCCCCACACAGTTGGCTTTATCATTGATTTTGATTTTTTTTTGAGGTTTGTAAAAGGAGGAAAAGAGCATGAGGAAATTAAAAAAAAAAAGTTTGTAGACATTGTTTCCAGAGAACTGATGGTGGGTGGCATCCAGCCCGCAAAGGACCGTGCCGTAGCATACCTGTTTGGAGGGCTGGTTTGTGACGTCTCAGACTTCTTAGTAGGGTTGGGTGGGAAACAGTTTTCCCAACCCATGAAAGCTTTTGAGATTTCAAAAACGATTCCCATCCTGAGTTGTGACAAAAAATCCATCTCAAATTTCAAGAAACAAAATGTTTTGTCAATTTAAAAATGTTTCCATTTTGGTCATTTTAATATTTTTTTTACTATAGTTAGTTTAAATTCTAAATAAAGTTGTTCTGAATTGAAAAACTGGCATTTTTTTATTTTGAAAAGTTTCAGAATGTTTCATTTAGATAACTTGCAAATTTTTTTCAATTTTTTTTTAGTTGTGAAATTCAGATCGTCTCTCGCAAAAAAGTTTTGGTCTTGATAAATTGGCATTTTCCAATTAAATGTTTTGTCAGAAAATTCCTGACCAGCTCTACTTGTTGGTGGCAGTAGAGAGAGGGGTAGGGCTTGTGGATAAGACACTGCCTCGGACCCAAAAGATTTGGGCTCCGTGCCTGGCTCTGACAGACTTCCTGGGCATGTCACTTAATCTCTCTAGGCCTCAGTAAAATGGGGACAGCAATCCTTCCTGCCTCTGTCCAGGCTCTTTGGGGCAGGGCCTGTCTCTCACTATGTGTTTGTACAGCGCCCAGCACAATAGAGCCAAAACCTGGATTGGGGCTGTAAGTGCTGCTGTAATACATACAATAAGTGAGTGTGAGGCGAACCTATTGTTTTGGTTAAATGTAAAACTTTCTGGTTTCAGCCCCCAGAACAAGAGAATCTTGTCACATTCAGCCCCTTGGCAAAGCAAAGCTGGAGGAAAACGTGCATGAACTCCTGTGAATGGGAACTCCCGTGTTATCTGGAGCTATAACACTAACCTTTGATGTAGAAGCTTCTAACCCTGTAAGCTGTAATTCTAGGGTGCGCAGGGGCTCAGATTTGTACCCTGAGGTAGATCAATAATGTAACAGGGAAAGAGAGCTCTGGGGGAGCCTGTTCACTGTGTTAAAACTTCCTTTTTAAAACAACTCTGAGCCTTGCGTGGTCACAGCTGCTTGGAATCTCAAGAGGAAAATCGTTGTCCCAAAACAACCCCCAGCATCAGTCCTTCTGACCTCACCCGAAACCTGTTTTCTGAGGAGACGCAGCTGCTTATAAATAGACCATTTATTAACAGCTTATTTTGGAACAGGACGTTAAAGTGACACTGATAGTCAAGCCTGATCCTCTGTAGGCAACATGACCAAGGAACTCTGTCACCAAGCGGGCAGGGAGGATAGTTCTCTGCAGAAAGCCTTGTGTGCGGCGCATCTGAGCAAAGGAGGTATGTCTCCAGGACCTGCCAAAGGTTTTTCATAGGAAGCTGAACTGTTCTTGGTTAGGTGGGATTCCAACAAGACTCTAAAGGTGCCATTTGTTGTTTTATGGCAGCGAGGGAGTGGGCCTTAAACCTCCCCATGCTGGGACCTCCCCACTGTCTACATGGGACCTAGCTACAATCATCCCTGTCCCAGTTAGCAATAGGCGAAGGGCAGGGTGGTCACAACCCCCGAGGACTGTTTGTGATACCGTGATGGGTCACGGCCCCCTGGCTGACCACCCGTACCCTAAGGCCCTGATTCTACACTCAGACCCATGCCTGGCAACAGGACTCCTTGTGGAGTTGATAGGAGGACGGAAGCCTATCATAGATGCTGCTTTCCTCTCAGTTCTAGGCCATTTTCCACCCGCGAGTGAATGGCAATAGCCCATTTGATAACTGTGTTCTGGTTTTTATACAGCCCTTGCTCACTGTAGCATCTGATAGCCTCCATAATAGGGGTATGTACCTATGTGACATGGGTCCATGGTGGCCTATGCTGTATGTCTCTGGCACCTAAGATAATCAAACTACCTGAGAAAGGGCCACAGTTCTTGAAAAGTGAAAGCTCCATGTTTGCAACGGGGCTCTCCACCCAACTCCAGGGCTGCTGGGATCTCCCATGCAGCAATTTATGCAACTGATCCAGGGTCAGACTCGACCCTCCCCACACAGGACTGAAAGGGGTTAAGGTGGCCAGGCAGACCAATTAACTCCACAGGCTGCACCTGAAGGAAGAGCCAGAGAGCAAGGAACTAATTGAAAGCAGGCTCAGCTGTGCAGGAGGGCCCAAGCAGGGCCCAAGCCAGGTAGCTGGTGAAATGCTGCAGGAAGGCAGGCAGCAGTCACTCCCTGGGAAGAGAGAAGGGGTTTGGAGCTGGCACACCCAGAGAGTAGCTGGTGAAATGCTGCAGAAAGGCACGCAGCAGTCACTCCCTGGGAAGAGAGAAGGGGTTTGGAGCTGGCACACCCAGAGAGAGAAGGGGAACCAGGCGTGGTAGTGAGGGCTGAGGAAAGCCCAGAACTGCTGAGCTGAGGGTCCCTAGCCTGGAGCCTAGAGTAGAGGGCACTGAGGGAGTGGCACCATGGGGCAGTGAGAGGGAAGACTGCTCAGGAGAAAGGACTCCTCTACCCTGGAAGCGGGGAACACTCAGTTAGCCAGCTCTAGGGCTATCTATGCTGCAATTCCTGGAGCGGGAGAAGGGCTGCAGACCTGTGAGAGAGAGACAGCCATGGTGTGCAATCTGTGGATGGGAACGTTGACCTCGAGAGCTAATCCCCAGGGTGACCAGGAGGAAGTGCCAGACCAGTGGTGAGTAGTGCACCCCGTGACCCCCCCTGTGGACTCTGAAAAGTGTCTGTAAGGAGTCACACTGGTTTCAATGCAGGGCAGGTGCTAGCCAGTGGCTGACTCTAACCCTCTGTAGGGAAGGAGCACCCAATACTGCAATGAAACCCTGGGCCGCTGCTTGGAAACTCTGACTTTATGGTGTAATAAATTGAGGCCCAGCATCATTAATGCTGAATCACTGCCCATTAGTCCAGTGAGCGCCTACCTCTCTACTTCAATACATATTTGTAAGAAAGTTTCCTTCTAGCTGGAGAGGAATTAAACTTCCCAAAGTGTGAGGCAGTTTTAATTAAACCATTTGGTCTCACTTTTAGGTCTGTGTTAATAACTTCAGATGGCTAGGAAAAAACAGCAATGAATTGGTCATTCATAACCTCTCGCACCACCATGGAAACAGGAGCTAAACAAACAGAAATTATTGATACTCTTCAGAAGTGTTTTGTTAGTGTCTCCCCCTAATTATCTTGACCCCCCACACTAATTACTTTGTTCTCTCACAAACTGCTTATGTAAGTGCCCCATGGATGGTGCTGGGAGACTACAGTTCCCCTTATTTGCAGTTGTAGGGAGGTGATGAGCTTTTGGGTTTCTTGTGTTATCTAGCTCTGTGTGGATGGCTCGTCAGCGTGGAGAAGCTTCAGGTGTCCTGCCAATGCCCCCCATGGTGGGTGCACCAGTGTAGGCCAGGCAGGGGTGGGTTTGCCATGGTGTTGGCTAACGCTGCTCCTGGAGTTTCGCAGACTGTTGTATCTAAATAGAAGGATGCTTGGCATTTTCCAAAGGCTCTCTGAATGTGGCTGTCAGCCGCAAGGGGCTGTTTTCCCCTTTGCAACGTTCCAAACACCTGGAAGGATGCAGGGCAGTTTTGAACCGGACACAGTTGATGCATCGTGCAGGCTGCTGTCTCTCTAGTTCTGTCCTGGCACTGCTGCCACCCCCCAATCTCTGTAGTGATGGAGCAGAAGGCAAAGGGGACCAAAGTTTTCTGAGGATAGATGAGGCCATTCCTGGAACTTAGGGGGGAGGAAAAGGACCTCTTCTGTGTCTGACCCCCCTGGGCTCATTCCTGTGATGTTGCCTAGAAAACTGTAGCAACCTCCCTGTTTACACACACTCCTGCTGCTCTAGTTTGTGACTTTCATGTAAACCGGTCCCTGTTTCTCATTGCTAAGGGACCGGTTTACAAGTGCCTGAAACAGGGGCTGTGTCCCACCAAAATCTTACCCAGTGCTTGTCCCCATCCTGACATGAGGATTCAGACTTCTGTGGCCTGAGGTTCAATGTCTCAGCAACCACCTGACAGGTTCCCGCTCTTGGCCAAGTGCTGGTTTCATTCCCAGGATATTGGTGTCGACGAAACACAGTGCCTGGGGGAGAGCATGAAAATGGTTTCTGAAAAGGAGGCATTTCAGACTTATCCAGGTTCGTTATTTGTATCACTGCAACGCCTAGCTCCACTGTGCTCGGCACACAGATAGTGAGAGGCAGTCCCCGCACCAAAGTGTTTAGACCCCCTAAAAACCTTTCGCTATATATGCAGATAGGTGCCTGGTGGATTTTCAGCAGCAGCACCTACGTGCCTAAATACCTTTGAAAATCTGGCCCGTAGCCTCTAGTAAGTGCCACTGGGGCTTCTCCAGCTCAGGTGGTGGACGTCAGGGACTCTCATGTGTGCCAGTTAGTTGTCAGCTGTGACGACCCTATGGGTACCTCTATGCTACAATCGGAGGTGTGGCGACAGCATGTGCAGACACACCCTACCAGTGCACATCTACCCAGAATCACGGGTCTCTGCATGGGCTGAAGTCACCCCTTTGCTAACATACAGTAGTAGAAGAGTTGTTCTGAGAGAAAACAGCACAGCAGGGGGGCCAACTGTGTTTAGGTTTGTCCCAGGGACAGAAGGCTAATCCCCATGATGCTCCCATACAGCTATGACCCTGACGCTTCTCCAGAATATTTACCAGTCCAATTAGCCCTGTGTTCCCAGCCTCCCACCAATAACAAAGAATAGCCATTGCTTTGTGACAGGGTAAGGGTCACTGAGCTGCTTTGGGGGTTATTAATATCACCACAATTACAATACTGTGTGGCAGGAAGAGACGCAGGCAGTAGGAGCGGCTGTCAAGCTTTTTGCTTTGAAGTATAAGCCACAGAGCTGCGTCCAGGCTACAAGGCTGCTTTCCAGCCAGTAGTCTAACTGGGGGAATGAGTTGAGCCGCTTCAGGTACCAATATCTGCTATGCAAGTGGAGAGCCAGCCTCTAACCCCTACTGGGTCATGCATGTAGCTGTGACGTGCCTGCCAGACCCAGCTGATTGTGACTTCAGAGGCAGAGAAGTGCCTGGTTTTCTGTCCCGGGTAATTGTCCCCCAGCCTCCAAAGCTGCATGTATCATCTCTGCAGCCTGGAATTCGGCTTCTCTCGCCCTCTTCCCTGGATCCCTAGCTGGAGGTGCTGCTTGTTGGCTTGCAACATAAAACTAAATCAGCCCGAGCTGGGTGCCTTCCTGACTGTTGATGAGGTCTCGGTTTAGAGCAGAGCCCAGAGGGCTCCTCTTCTCGGCGGTGTCCATAAGGTGGACAGGCCGATGCCTTGTGCAGCACTGACCAGATTCGGATTAATTGTGGCAAATCCAAGTGCCTTAGTCACAAAGCCCCCAAAGCTCAGGAGCAGTGCGCCGCTACTAAAAATACCAGGGCGAGGCAGAGTAGCCCTGGTTTTACGTTGCTTGGCCTTCATCACCTAGAGGCAATCGGTGTGGTGTATAGAGAGAGCAGGTATACTGCTGAGACAGTGAGGGGAGAATTGGTTATCATAGAATATCAGGGTTGGAAGGGACCTCAGGAGGTCATCTAGTCCAACCCCCTGCTCAAAGCAGGACCAATCCCCAGTTTTTGCCCCAGATCCCTAAATGGCCCCCTCAAGGATTGAACTCACAACCCTGGGTTTAGCAGGCCAATGCTCAAATCACTGAGCTATCCGTCCCCCCCCCCCCCCCATATAAATCCTAGAACCCTGCCCTCTCTGGAGGTCAGCCAGGCACAGCCTCTGTCATCGGTGGATCAGACGGGGCCCAACATTGACAGGGGGTGACATCACCCAGAGACACGAGTCCACTGATTAATCTCCAAGGTCAGTGGCTGTTTTATTTATAACCAGGCAAGTGGTTGAACTGGATTTCTACAGTGACACTCTTGTAACAAGTTGTTCACAAAGTGTTTGAATCCTCAGTCAAGCAGCCTTTGAGAGACACTGTGCAAGTGACAGGTTTCAGAGTAGTAGCCGTGTTAGTCTGTATTCACAAAAAGAAAAGGAGTACTTGTGGCACCGATGAAGTGAGCTGTAGCTCACGAAAGCTTATGCTCAAATAAATTTGTTAGTCTCTAAGGTGCCACAAGTCCTCCTTTTCTTTGTGCAAGTGAGTGATTATTTTTCCCCCTCGCTCGCCCCCTTTCCCCCCAAGTTCAGATACCTCTGTTAGCCAATATGTTAGCACTCCACTGAGATGAGATTCTGTGTGAAAGGGACACTTCTTCATCCTCCACCGCATGTGCTATTCTGCATAGTCCATTAAAACGTGAAGGGGATTAAATCTGGTTGAGTGAGGGAGCCTGCCCACTCCAAACAAACCTTATAAATCAAGGAAATGCTGAACTATGGGACACTTCTCAATGGCACATGTCTGAGAGTGATTGAGTTCATATTGTCATAGGGCACTTCCTTCTGTCTCCAGCTGATAAGGAAAGACATAGCATATTAACCTCCCTCACAGCATAACACCGAACTCTATATACAGTCCTCTGCTTCCCCATAAGCACATTGTACACCTTACCTGTGGGAATATGCCAACTCTGAATATTTGCTGAGACTTGGGACTTAAACTATCTGAATTCATCCACATAAAGAATCTTTAGCATCGGTTCAAACACAGCTCAGATTCTGCTTCAGGGAAGAATCATTTTTGTGCTTCCTTTTCCCCTGTTTCGTTTTTATTTCATGAAAATAAGATCTTTATTTCTAACAACTTTCTTTTGCTCCTTGATTTTGTTTTTCTTCACCTGACATCAGGATCCTCTGGTTGGGACTTCAAAATTCTGTTATGTTGCAAATGTGCCTTGTAGAGCCAATCAAAAAACTGTGATGGAACAGTTTCCTTCTGTCAGAAAATGCAATTTCATCAAAATCAAGATGCTTTGCAAAATAGTGACAATTTCACTGAAACTTCATTTTGGAGGAGAAAAAGTGGAGGGAGGGAAGAGTGCTGACACTGTCAAATGTCCTGCTTCCATATTTTTTGAAAGAAACCTCTTGATTTTTCCTTTCAAAATGACTTTTACTTTAAACATTTTAAAAATCTTGTATTGTAGTATGTGTACAATATAAAATGTAAAAAGCCAAAATCAATACGAATCATTTTGGTTCTATAGAAACGAAACGTTTCACTTGATCTCAAACTAATACTGGAATTTTCTTTCCCAGAAAATTTTTTGAAATTTTAGGGTTTTGTTCTAAATTGAAATGAAAACAAGTCTTGAAATCTCAGTCCTCCTTGAAATGGAACGTCCGTTCTCCAGTGCTTAGTCTGAAGGGAGGAGCTGTCTGCTGTATCTGCAGAACTGTTCCTAAATGGAGAGTTTATCAAGCAGTGATTAATCAGCATGAGGAGGTTGGCCCACTTCCTGCCTACACTTGGCTGCAGTACTTGAGTGTGTAAACAGGCCAGGATTAATCCACCTGATGTGTTTAGGAGAACGAGTTGCTGTTTTACTAAATGTAATTAAGGGTTTACATACTTTCAGTTTCCTATTCTGCATGAATATTGTTGGCATGTAAATATTAGGAAACACATTCATTATATTGTACGCATAATGCTTGCAGCGGACAGTATAACATGTTATGGATGTCAGCATATACAGACGAATACATAATCCTCATAGCACTTTGTTTAGTGGCTTTTAGTAAGGTTGTACTGCACATCATTAGCCCAGATTCTACTTTCACTTGCAGTAGTGGAGCTCATTGGAATTAAATGTAGTTATTCTGGATTTACACTGGTGTCAATGAGGTCCATAATGTATACACAGTTCACAAAACTTATCAAGTAAACTTTAAAGTATGTAACTTTTCCTCTAACATCATGGGCCTGATTCTTATTTACAATAAGGCCTCTTTACCCAACTCTGGCAGTGCAAAGGGGCCTATGTGGGTATAAAGTATTCTTCCCCTGGCTTTTATGGCCCCTTACTGTGCCATTAGTATGAATGAAGACCATGCCTACTAAGTGCAAACCATCTGTATTCTCCAAAATCAAATCCATCCGCTGGGCTCTTCTTTCAAGATCTTCAGCTGTGAATTTAGGAATCTGTCCTAGGACAGTGGTAGACTCACAGCTGGTCTGTCAAGATCAAAGTGTCCTTTTTTTGTTTTTTTTTTGTTTTTTTTTTTGTTCTGCCTTTAGAAAGAATTTCTGACATTTCCAAGCTGGCAGGTATGAATCAATGTACAGTTTCCTTTTCCTTTGGTGGGGAGGGGAATGGGTTGCTGCTTCTCAGTTCTCCTTCCATAGTGGTTTGCTAAGATTTCTCATGGCCTTGCTAATCTCAATGAATCTCCATGAACATTCACACAGAGTTTTATCTGTTGTTTCTTCAACACAGTTATTGTGAAATTGGGAACACAGAAAAGAAAGTGGAAGAACTAGGGGCAGTACAAGGATAAAACCAAACTAGGGTAGGAAATGTACAACACATAGATTTTGTTTTTTTAATATTATCGAAGATGGATTTTAAGTGAGCATAGCTTCTGGATTGACGCATAGCCCCTGAAAGGCAAGAGAAATCCAGATCAGATAACAGATTATTATAAAGCATGATGGGAGAAGCGTCCTGCACCCTGATGAGCAGGATACACTTTCCAAGGGAGAGTCTGGGCTGCACAACCCAGGTGGGGAGTGTGGGAAGGGGACCATGATTTTCAAAAGTGACTAGTGGGGTGTGGGGAGGTGAACCAAAGGGAGCTGATTTCCAGGGAGTGCTGAGCACCCTGCTTTGAAAACCAGGTCCCTTCAAGGCATCTGAGGTTGGGGCACCCAAAATCACTAGATGCTTTTGGAAATCTTGGCCAAGAAATCTGAGATGTGCTGTAGAAAATGCATATGGGTTGTCCAGCCTTCTCCATAGGTACAGGGGAAAGAAATATGACAGATCCCTGCTGGGTGCAGCTGCATCTCTCTCCTCCCTGGAGCTCAGAAGCACATCAGCAGGGATCCCGGGCTGGGACCATCCATTTATGGATTCTTTGCTGCTGGGCCAAGGCTGGCTGAGAAGTGATTGTGGGAGCTGTTTGTTTTAAAAACAATTGTCAGCAGTGTGTGGAGATGGGGATTGGTTCTGCTCCTAAACCCATTAACACCCCACAACCTGCACTGGTAGTCAGTCTTGTGATATTGGGTGTTTTGTTAAAGTCCCAGCTACTGGAGCCTGGTGATTGCCTGAGAGTCTCCAGCTTCATTTAAAATAAAAAGTATGTTTCTAGCCTTGGGATTGCAGTGAAAAGCCAGAGAACACGTCCCCTAAACTCTCCCATGCCAGAAGGCAAACGGAACGTGACCTGTATCTTGTAAATTCCATGGATGTTTTTAAGTTAGTCTCTAAGGTGCCACAAGTACTCCTTTTCTTTTTACGAATACAGACTAACACGGCTGTTACTCTGAAACCTCTCATGATTTTGAGGGCCCTGACTCATGATCCTTGAACCTTGGTGTTGGCCATACTGTAGTGTCAATAGAGAGGGCCAGGGCTGACTGGGCCATGGAGTCTGATGTACCCTCTTCGCTCTGTGGGTAGTGCTTTCTCCAGGTCAGGGGTTGGTGGACATTGCTAGGCAAGCTTGCAATGCTGTACCTGTCCTGGGGGCAAAGGGGTTCAGATAATGCATCCTCTGAGCTCTAAAGCCATGTGAAAAAGTCACCACAGCCCCCCTTGGCTGTTAGCACAGACAATGAAAGACCCAACCCCCCGAATCCCCTGGAGACCAGCTCTTGGTCCTGCCCTGTGTACTCCGGCTCCCTGCATGGTGCCATAGTGATGGCTGCAATGCACAGTGACAGTCCCGTGGCTGTGAAGAGCCTGGTGACAGACTGGGGGTGGAGCAGTAACCAGGATGGGGCTTGTTTAAAGGAGATGGGCAGAGCAGGCAGCAAAATGCGGTGGGCGGCGCTCGTGCAAGTGGGGCTTGTACAGCACGGGTGTAATGTGTTCTTGAAAACGTCGATTGGGGGAGCGGGATCTCAGTGGTGAGGGAGGGAGGCATCGAGTATGACAAGATTGTCATGATCTTCTCCTTGGTTGGGCTCAGTGGGAGAGGATACTGCTCCTTTGTGGCTGTTCTCTTCAATAATTAATACTACAGGAGGGCCCCTGCTCCTCATTTACCCCGGGGTGAGAGAGAGGGTGGGATCTCATTTACACCAAGATAGATTAGACTGTCTTTGGGCATTTATCTTGAGATTTGACTGTGAATCTCCTGCTGTTTGGTGTTTATCATTACAGCCCCAGCCCCTGGAGCCAGGGGATGGTGGCAGAATCGCAGCTTTCACTTTTTAGGCAAACAAAAACCACCCTCCACCCCCCCCGCCTTTTAACCAAATGATTTTGAAACCAACCTGACTCATGGTGTTGGAACAGTTTGGGCTTAGTGCTACTGCGAAGAACAAAGGTTCTTATCAATTAATGAACAATTTTGATGAGTCAAGTTTGCATTCATGGTGATGAGCCCTAGGGTGGGGTTTCGGTGGGTTTTCCTTTTTGAGTCTACCCCGTCATATCTCTTGACTCTTGCTCCCTGGCTGGCCTTCAGACCACACACTTTAACAATATAATGCCTTTACACCATTTTCCCCTGCACTCTCATCTCCAGAAAGTGTGTGTCTGGTTTACATGAAGGATGCTCTGAAGCTGAATTCTGTATTGACACCAAGTTCAACCAGAAGCACAGAAGAAGCAAGTTAGCTCTTTTTGTTTTTTAAACTGACAAAATGTAAAACAAGGGGCCAGATTCTGATCTCAGGGTCACTAGTGTAAATCTGGAAGTGCACAGTTAATTTGGATTTAACTTTGTGTTACAGAGATCAGAAACCAGCCCAAGGTGTCTAATCCAAGCTGTTTACATTCACCTGCCCAGCAGATACCAGTAAATGGTCTGATTCCTTGCCTTTAGTCTAGGCGTCTTGCAAGGCTGGAGGAATCTGGATTATGTCTGCAAGCCTCCTGATGTCATGCTATGCTGGATAACGAACTCCTGCTAAATTGGATCAGCTTTTCAGTTGGCAACCCCTCTGAAATCTGACAGAGTCAGGGCAACATGTGTTTATACTTTCAGCCCCAGTATGCCAAGAACTTAACTATTTACTCTGATAAACACTGGCGCTGATGTGTAAAGAGCCTGAGCATTAGATAGCTTTAGTTACTGCAGCAATTCTAGCGTGAGGCAGGTGTAAATTAGTGTTAACTGGAAATCATACTGCGCCATTTTGGTTGTTGCTTGCTGATGCTTTAAAATGTCTAGTCTAATGCAGATCCATCTTGGTTTTGTGCCCTAGAAATTAAGGGCTTGGAAGATGGAATAGAGAATAACATCTCTCGGACCCATATTAGCCATTCTTACTCTGGTCTAAGCCCTTGTCCCCTCTTTGGGAGAAGTGTCCCGGAAAGCTCCACCTCACATACTGGAATCCAAACCATAGAGGACATTGAAGGTCCAAGGCAGCATTTTCAGGTGTAGGAAAAAAGAATGGAACCATAACATTTAAAAGCCTAAAATGATCCTGAAGGAGGGATTATGAAATTGGTTCCCCCCTCACAAAATAGTTCTATAAACTTAGCAGCAGTCTCTCTACCCAAAGGGAAACCCCAGCACAAGGTGGGCACCTAGGAAACAAGTGCACTTTGGGGTACCCTGTGTTCATGACTTTTATAGGGCCATGCTGTATTTTGTATCATTTGACAACTCATAATCTGCTGAATATTATCCTGTTGCAAAGTGTATAACAACACCGCGTGTAAAATGAGATCTTGCTCTATGATTGTTACTGAAATATGTTGTAGTTCTGGGTAACGCCCACAAACCAGTTTCTCAGTGACAAAGGCACACTGGCACCCCCTCACACGCCCCCCCAGGCACAGGTATCAACAAAGTCAAGTGGGCCATTACCTGCTTAACTGGCCATTCTTTAGCAATGGGAAGGTACAATGTAAATCTCTTGTTTCTATCACAGGAACGTTTCAAATCTCACATACACAGGGGGCTGTTCATCTACGCCCTGGTGGGGGGAATCCTCAAAGAGAAAAGAAGGGGGCTTGGATAAAAAATGGGAGGAGGAGGTCACCATCTCTTATCTCCCTATTCACAGCATCAACAAATACCTAAAGAATATTGAACTGGAGGAGGGGTCCTTGGCTTTGGGTGGGGGTGGGGTGAATCCAGCTGGTGAACTGTTGCAGCTCGGTGTGAGGAAGACATTTTGCTTTTAATTTCATTTAGGAATTAGCTTGTGTTTCTATCTTTCTATTTCTTTTGTAGCCAATTTTGCCTCTTATGCCTTATTGCTTGCAATCACTTAAAATCTATCTTTCTGTAGTTAGTAAACATATCTTATTGTGTTTATCTTAACCAGTGTATACCTGGGTTAGTGTGCGTGGGAATCCATTGGGGGTAACCAGACTGTTGCATTATCATTACCCAGGGTTGGAATGACAGACTGACTATGAGCTTGTACTGTCCAGGAGAATACTGAGCAGTGCCAGACACACACTTCTGGGGAACAAGGCTGGGACTAAGAATTTTCAGGTATTGCCCTGTATGTCGTTCACGAGTGGCTAGGAGAGCGTTCATGTATTTAGCTGGGAGTGAGTTCACATGCTGAAGACTGCATGAGCAAACCAAGAGTGGCTGTTCTGGCAGTAAAGCGGTGAAAAGACATCCCAGGCTAGAGAGTTCAGGGGACATTGCTGTTCAACAGCCCAGATCGTACCCTGGGGAATGTCACACACAAGATGATGTACTATGGATCTCACAGTTCAGCCATCAAGGGACATGTCAGAGGGAAGAAGTGTGTCTGGAAAGAATAAGATGGCCGAAACCTCATCTCAGGAACATGCCAGAGGCCAATCTGGTTAGACTTCAGTGGGGTTCAAATAGTCATGGCAATTAAGAGAGTGATCCAAAATCCATTGTCTATGGAAAGACTGCGTTTGTCTCCAACAGGCTTTGGATCAGGCTCTAGAAGGGGCTAGATCCAATCAGCTTTGTCATCCAAGGAGACCAGTGCATCTTCTTTACAGTAGGTTTTTTAGAACTGTGCCCAGTCTAATTTTGCAGGACTCCAGCAACATTTACAGTGTGTTTCCTTTTGGAAAGAAGCACTCTCTGTGCACTGTGCAGGGACCCCCTGCCAGCACAATGATACGTTCAGACATCCCAGAGGAGCATCCAGGGGAAAGCAAATTCCAGCTCTGCTCTTCTCCAGCTGGTGCAGCTGAGTGGTGCCTCCTTTATGGCTCGCCTGACTGAGCTGTCGGCCACAGGGACCTCGGTAAGAATCCGGGTATATTGTATAATATGAACAGAATGAGCCTGGCTGTTGGGGAAGAAACACCACTAAAAGACTAAATCCCGCTCTAGTGTGAGATTGCCATGAGCAGAGAGAATTTAACTGGGTATACAAATCCTTTTTGCTGAGGATTACTTTAAGACTATGATTGTGTTGCTGCAAAAACCCAGATGAGTTGTAGTTTTCCTAATGAATGCGAGCGGATCATGGTGGAAGGCAGTAACAGAACTTGTGTGTGTGTGTGTAACAGAGCTCCAGGGCCCATCCCCTGGGAAGGGGAATCTCTCTCATGGGGCACGTTTTTCCATTCATCTGGAATGACTTAAAATATTGTCATTGAATCACTTCTTTCAGGAAGAGAGAGCCTTAGAAGTGAAGAATTAAGTCTTGTTATTATCCAAAGTGTGTTATAAAGGCTCACGCATAATGTACGTGCTTTATGCAGCACCCTCCAGTCAAGGAGCTCTAACTGTTTTGCAGATATTAATTAAGCCTCACAACCTGCTATGAGGTAGGTCCTCATTTGATGACATTGTTACGCTGATTGTACCGATGGCAAACTGAGTCACGGAATGGGTAAGATTGGGATTGAGCCCTGCGTGTGTGTGTGTGTGAGGTGCAAGGTGGAGATGAAGAGGGGTGTCCTCTAAGTGAAGGGGGGTGGGGTGGGGTGGGCTTTTAGCATGAAAACAAAAGTCAGAGCATTTCAGAGAAATCCAGAGCAGCAGGGTCTTGGAGTCTGGGAATGTCTTTGCTGTAGATCATCCCTAGGGAAGGTCTGTATTTAGGGTTTAGGGCAGTCTGAGTAATTTCCCTGGTGGGAGGTGGGAGCCCTTTATTTGTGTGTGTTAACACGTTCCGAAAGGCCCCCTATTTCACAGAGGGGCTCCGTAGAGGCCTATCTGCCCCTCACACTCCTGTCCCTGTCTGAATCCTGGGATTCTGTGACATGCTCTGACTGGCTGGAGAGGAGATCAAGTTGTGAGAAGAACAAATCCTGGGGAGGTGAGCTCAAAAATGTCACCGCAGGCCATTTCTAGCTAGCTGTTCTTTGAATCCTTCCATAGTAGGTTCATTTTAAAAGCCCGGGGACAGATTCTCATCAAGTGTCAGTCAGCCTAGCTCTATGTACTTCAGCGAGAACCCCTATGTAAAGGTAAGTTAGCAGAGAAGCTGACATAGGGGTTGTTGATTGCATCCAAACCTGCAGCTGTTGCTGAAGTCAACTGCAAAACTTCCAGAGACTTCAGTGGGGCTACACGGTATCTGACCTTGTCTGCATACACACTGGGGAGCTGCTGGGCACAGAATCTGGGCCCTGGAGTTCATCGGAAAAACATTTGAGGGGACTAGATCCCACACAGAGAATCTTAAACTTCATAGGTCAGATTGGCAGCGGTGCTGAGCACCTGCAGCCCCAGCTGGAGTCAGCGGGAGCTGCACGTGCTCAGCACCCCTGAAGAGCAGAGTCCAGACACACCCACACTTTGTGGGAGCGTGGAAGCCCCACTGTCACATTGAGTGAGATGTTGCTGTGGTGACTGGAGCGCCAGGATGAGCTCACGCTGTCTAAGCCCTCTTTATATAATGGAAAACCAAGCCTCTCTCTCCCCCCTCCACCCCCCATCAATGCCAAGAGTTCAGCAAAACCCTTTGTTATGACATTTTAAACAAAACATGGATGTGTCTCATGGCCTGAAGACGCTGCAGGGACCCTCTGCAGGCAGAGAGGGAGTCCAGAGCAAAGCCTGCCTAGCTAGTTGTTTGATTGGAGTTCCCAAGTGAGTAATCCTATTAAAGGCTGTGTCTGATTCAGCTGTCCTGCGGCATGGCTAATCCTGCCAGCAGCGGTGTGCATTCTCCTATTTCCAAGGGAGATTTCCCTGTGTCCCTCCAGGCGCAGACCCATACATGGAGCACATTGTTGTTCGTCTGTGTCACCTTTCACCCTATTAGTCGAGAGCCGAAGGGACCCCCCACCTCTCTTGTAATGAAATGTGAAGCAAACTCCTAAGAACCCTGGAAGTTGTTTAATGTCCCTATAAAAATATAAGAATGTGTGGGCTTTTTCCATCTTTCCAAGATAGCTAATTAGCCAGATTTCTGGGTATTGCCGCTGGCCATGCATATGCTGTGACTGGACATGTTTTATATGTAGCGCAGGGGAATCCTGCACACTGATTCCACTTTCTGCTCTTTGGCCTGCAGTGTTTAATAGCTTCCCAGCCAGGGAATGTCTTTCCTTTTCCCAGCTGTGGATTTCCTAGGCTTTAAGTGCTATTTACCTTGATCCTTAGCTTCACTGCTGTGATCTTCCTCTCACCTCTAGGAATTTCACACCCCCTCAGTGCAGATGGAGGCGACCTCTCTGAACAAGAAATTGGTTAGGGTTATTTCACAGGTTGATCACTGGATTTTGTGGAGGGGGCAATGAGATCGCATGCTGGGTATTCATTCTATGAAGGAAATTTTATTCTGAATATTTGAGTCGAGAGAGGGGGGCAGCTGGGAGCATGGGATACATTCGTTCGACAAACGCTTCCTCGATGCTGGAAAAGCAAAAATGTTGCCCAATATTTTCAGGTGCCTGGTTTTCTTAAAAAGCAAAGTTATGACCAAATCGTAATATTCTGACTAATATGCAAATTCTCTGGGGGGGAAATTCATTTTGTTTGCAAAAGCCCCTTTTCATTGATAAAAATGTTCTGACAAAAGCAAAGCAACCAACCCCCAAACCTGTTGTCCAGCCGTAATGAATGTATCCAAGGGAAGTTGGGAGCAGAATAAGTAGTAATACCCTCTTCCTGACTTCCATCCCCTTGCAACTGTGAAATCCAAAGTCAGAAATGGGTAAGGATCTATCAGGGCTCCACTCCATCTGCCTGTTAATGTAGTAAGCTCTCTACAGCACGTTTTCTGTTGCTTTGCCCAGTCTTGCTTTAAATGTCCTGGTAATGAGGCCTATCCATTGTCCCAAGAGAGACTCTCCTGCAGCTAATAAATCTTTACCATTAGGAAGACTTTTCTTGTAGTCAGCCTAAATATTCCCTTTCTTAACTCCATTTCTTTATCCTACCCTTCTCACTTATGAAAATAGTGCTCTACATACAGGGAGTTCCAGCCTAATCATCAGATGTCAGAGTTAATCATGAAGAATACCTGTTTCAAAACCCACTGACACAGCCTGAGACAGCAAATCTGGGGTTAAAAGACTGATGTGAGGCTGATGTATGTGTGTAAAGTAAACTATTTCAAGTGTGAAAATTCTGAGAACACTGGAGAAAGTACATGCAATAAATTCCCAGTGACTTTTCTCTTTCTAACTAATGTTTCGCAGCAGCAGCTGCCCAACATGCTAAAGGCTCAGAACTTCACATTTATCAGTGAAGAATTACAAGAGCTAGAGTCTTGTGAAGGGCTTTTTGGGCTCAGTTGGCTAAATAAAAACTTGATCTCTTGCTTTGTCTCGCCTAGGATTTTCCCGTCATTGTTGATGGACTGATACAGAACTTTACAGGTGCCTCCAAAAGAGATTCCATATCTGGCCTTCTACTTAGCACAGACTTATAGCCCAAGGCTGGCCAAGAACGAAATCCTGAGCTCGGCTCTGACTGATGTTTATTTCTCCTTGTCAGTTTCAGTTTGGATCTCAGGAGCGCTGGCTAGTTGCAGTGGGGGAATTTATCAGTTCCAAATCCCATAGCACCCCCAATCCTTCTCCTTTCCAGCCCCAAACTAATTACCACATGGAGAAACGGAGGAAGGCTATGGTGGGGCTCTGTTTGGTTACACAAGCGAAGGCAGAGATTAGAACCTGGTTGAACTATGGACCTGTGAGGGTGTGGCAAGGCTTTCTGCATGCTCCAAGAGATGGTTATGGGAGGCCCATTGTTTGCATCTAGCTAGGCCAGCTACAGGGTTTTAGACCAGAGCATTCAATGAGGAATAGAACAGGAAAATGTGGGAGAAAAGGGTACATACAACACACAACATTACCAGTGATACTAACCAAACTGAACCAGTGACCAATGGATGGAAGGTGCCAATGGGAACTGGTTATCTTGAGACACCCATTCAAAATCCTCTCCCATCCCTTGCGTGCAAGGCACCTGGGTGCAGAGGGCCTGATGACCCACATTATCTAGTGGAGACAGTGCTGGGTGTTGTATGTGTGTAAATAGTTAATAGATATGATGCCTTAAGTGGTGCTCAAGAATATGTAGCAGAGTTCCTGGTTTTTATAGGACCCATAAAATATACTGTCATTGTGCACTGCTAATGGCTTCCTCTGTGCAGCTGTTTACAGTTTGTAATCAAGGGATGAATTCCACCCTTCCTAGGAGTGTGTAAATGTTCAATGTAACTAAGCATCGGGGGTTCGGTTCAGTTTGGAGTGGAGGTTCAGGTCCATTGCTGTTTTATCCATGCTGGTTCACCCATCCCTAGTGAAATGCATCCCCTCCCTCATAAGCAGCGTACGTTTATAATGCCTAACTTGAGGTTTTGCTATGGCCTGTAACATATCTAGCATCGGTTTCTTTGCTGACCCAGGATGCACGTTAATGGTTGTGCCGGAAAAGCCAAAAATGTGAGCGCTTCTGAAAAGATCAGTTGTCGTGGAAAGGGACCGATGAGGGTTGAAGTTGTTTGTGGTTCTTCTGGCCCCTTACCTTGCTTTGCGTTAGGTGCCTCTCCAGGGGATTCTATATGTCCGCTTCCCCACCGGTTTATTGGTTTTTAGGAATCGGAGCTTTGGGTTGCCAGTTAGATTTGTTCTTCATAAATTGAAATCTTAATATTTACAAAACTGGCCCAATTTCTTTTCTGTCTTAAATTGTTTTTCTCTTTTCTAATCACTGAAATCTGAGGCAGTTGTATTGGGTTGCATAACTCGGTGATGATAGAGATTCCACGCTGTCATGTAATGTCAAGACTATAGGTTTAATTAAGAAGAGATAAGTTGCCATGGGGTCTTTTGTTTTGATTTTAACACTGTTGCGTGGGTTCGTTCTGATGGAGAAATTGAATCTGACCCTTAATTCTGTATCCACTCAGTCACAATAGCAGATGCAGAAATAGTACCTGCATACGGGAAAATCTAAAATACAGGGATTGAGCAACAACCGCGTGCAGCGGTTAAATTGGAGCTGAGCGGCAAATACCGCACTGGATGATTTTAGGTTCCATTTCAGAGCATTATGCTGTATGTCAGACAGTGTCGTCATGCAATTAGAGGACAGACTTCGTTCTATTCCTGAATCTGCCCTGACTCCATGTGTGACCTTGGGCCCAAATTTTCAGAAGTGACTAGTAATTTTGGGCACCAACACAAGACACTTTGAAGGGACCTTGATTTCAGGGAGTGGAGGCTCAGTACTTCCTGAAAATCAGGCCTCTTTAAGTGTCCCACCATAAATCACTAGTCACTTTTGGAAAAACAGGGCTCTAATCTCTCTCTACCTCAGTTCCCCCTCCCTCTCTCCCCTGGTCTACCCTGGGTCTGTCTTATCTGGTTAAACTGTTTAACTCTTCAGGGTAGGGACTGACTCTATTATGGGTGTGTACAATGGGACCATAATCCAGTTTGGTGCCTCTAGATACTACTGTAATATCAATAACATAAGACTATCCGATCGCAGAGATGTAAGATACTGATTTGCTCAAATCAGTGGCACCTTTCTAATTGCTGGCTTCACTAATGCCATGCTTAGATGGATGTGTGTAAGTCTGCAGCACCGGAAGGGTTAATATTCAGTGTATCTCTTCGCATTCCAACACAGACTATGTGGGGATGAGCAGGGAGTTTATATTTAGGGAAATGATGCCATTTAAATCTCCTCCTTTTTCTCAGTGCTGAAATAACCATGATGCCTGGACAGCTGAAAACCTCAATGAAGCTGTTACCGGGATGTAAGGGGGGCATGGGGCTCAGCCCACTGCAATCTGCAAATAACTCTCAGGAATAAATCCACAGGGAAAATCTTGCATTGCTCAATCTGCCAGCTAGGGAAAGGAAGGTCTTAATGCTGAGGTGGTGACATCTGGATGGGCCCTTCTATATGAGAAGCCATTTTTCTTTTCTGCAGTTATTGTTGTGTTTTACGATGGGAGAAAACCTTTCCCATATCGAGCTCAAGCAAGCGACTACATGGCTCTCACGTGCCTCAATGACTGTGGCTCTTCTAATACAAACCAGGAGAAATGCTAACGGGGAAAAATAGTCATTAGTATAAACTGCCTTTCTCTTGGGAGGGCTTATGCCTCCCTCAAGGGGGACACAGTGCCCGCTTTGTGATGAGAACTGGCTGCAGGCCATTGCATTGGTTAGTTTTTAATCTTCTTTGTGGTGATGCTGCATCTTGCAAAGGGATAAACATGGGTTGAGACACTGAGTGCAATACACTCGTCACATGCCCAGGGTTCCTCACCTCCACACTAGGCTCAGGGGCTCTCTTAGCAGAGAGCAAAGCAGTCTTGGTGTGTAAACGTTTGCAAAGTAGCTTCAGTGTTCAGCACAATTCCATTTATCCTACAGCTCCAGGTTATGTAAGCCCTTAGTGAGGCTGACAAGTTATTATGTGTTTGGCTCCTAATGGTGACGCTGTCTCCGGTCGAGCGGCATCCGGGCTATTACTGTCTGGGGTTGGGTCTGGACGGATCTGAGCTTGATGGCTGGATGAGCACCCGGAACAACCAAGATGAGTCTGGTCACCATGAGTCAGGTCTTGGCTCCCGGCCAGCTCACCTCCTAATAATCTATCCCAAACATTTTGCAAATAGGCCAGCAACCCATTTATCCCTGAAGTATGTTGGAGATGTCACTCTGGGAATGTTAATGGTGCGTGATTCACAGGGACCAGCATGCTGAGCAATGTGCCACGGCGTGGCAGGCTCGTGCAGGAAAACAATTAGAGCAGCGTACTGGGGGGGTCAGTGGTTTATTAGTGCCAGTTCATCTCTCTCCTTCGAGCCCTGCAGCCAAGCGTTCCTGTAGCAGAGTGCAGTTAATTGTTTGAGGAAGAGAACCGGAGCCATTAGATTGGCAGGGAATATCAAAACTACTTGTTTCTGGATAGCGTTTCCGCCCCCCTTCCCCCAGTACTGTATTAAGTACATGCTATTTATTGGAGTTGGCAGTGGAAACACAAGCACATGTCAGTCTCCTCTGCAAAGGTGGTATCTACTGATGATGGGGGGGAACACGACAGAGCTGATGAGTAACGTTGCTTGGAATTTGATATGATCTAGCTGACGGGTCCTGTACGTTCCCTGGCTGCAGCCTAGAGAGTAAGTGAGGCTCTCCACAGGCTGGCATGCTGGAGCTGGCTCTGCGGGGTGATGGGCCCCTGAGAGAGGGCCTCCATAGCGATAGGGAAGCCTAAAAAGTCCCAAGGTTTTGTTCAGAGATGCTTGGAGGTGGGTTCAAACTAATCAGACCCTTCAAGTGGTCTGAAAACCTCCCAGTAAGAACAGGGTGTCTCATGAGACTGCAGACGTGAGGTGATCTCTCAACTTGGTGCCTTGGCAGCTTTAGGCTGAACCCTAGAACCTAGTTAGATACCCATGGAGCCATGTAACTTCCAATGAAGCTCATGGGAGTGAGTCTGTCTGTCCCTCCGTCCCATCGCTGTGGTATCTGAGTGCCTCCCAAGAGTGAAAACAGCCTTGATGATTTCTCTTTTCCTCCCTTGCTGCCGGGACACACCCTTAGGGTATCTTGAATGAATTTTTAACTGGCTATGGAAGTGTGGGTGAGGGTGTTGGGGGAATTGCTAGGTGAAGCGAGGTGGGAGACTCCTTGCCTTCAGCTTGTGTTGCAGGGTAGCGGGTCCCTGTGAGCAGACCAGGCCCAGTGCCCCTGTGTCAGAGCAACGGGGCTAACTGAGCCAGTTAACAGGGGCAGGGCTACACCTGAGGCCAGAGAGATTTGCAGGAGCAGGAAAGGGAGGAGTGATTGGGTCAGCCTGTGGCTGGGGAGAGTGGAGCTAATCTGTGGGGTGGGGTCCTGGAGCAAGGGGCCAGTGCCCAGGAAGGTTGCCCTGGATCTGCTGCTCCAGAAGAGGAGAAGAGCTGGCAGAGTCTGGACTGGCAGAGAAGGGTGAGCTGAGGAACTGCTTGTGTTTGGGCAAGAAACCTGTGTAAAGGAGGCTGTGGAGAAGCTGTGCCTTGTGACTGGTTTATATGAAGTGAGGTTAGCAGTCACCCTCCTTTCACCAGGCGAGAGTCCCAGAGGGGTGCTCTGGTTCCCCTGAAGGGCCAGGATCTTTTGCTCAGGAGTCTCTGCTGGTGGCCAGTTTCATTTGTCCTGGACTCTGCAAAAGGGGGAATCAGGCCCTTGGAAGTGCAGAAATACAACTCACACCTATCCTGTAAGCTCTGTTGTTTCCGTGAGCTGGCACCCAACACAAGGGGGCCTTGATCCCTGGCTGGCACCCCTAGGCATGGCTGGAATACAAATGACCAGTAATAACAAACATTTTACTAAGTTTTTCCAAACCTCAGCATTTGGCCCAGGGCTGGGTTTGGGATGGTGGTTTGAGTGGGTTCCCTTTCTATGCCCCATCCCTCGGTTTTTAACTCTTTGGCTGTGGTTTGCATTTCACATTTGGGTTTCCATGGAAAATGTCCCTAAATGATACACACACTTAGATGCACATTTCCCACCCTGGGTTGTGGGTGCGGTTATTAGAATATGAAACTGGATTTAATGCATTTTAAGATTCCACAATGCAAAGACCTGGAAGATATTTCTAAGTCCGTACTGCCACCTCTCAGCTCTGCTGGGGCCAGGTTTTCTCTCAGCCTTTCAGCTCACATCTGGGTCTGAACATCCTACAACTTTGAGGAGTTGGGGGTGGGGAGTATTTAGCTCCAGGGTTTTTGGTTTAGGCCTCTCTCTACATTTGGGCTTTTTACCTAATGCTTTTATTTTAGCAGCAGTTTGGGCCAGATTCTCAGCGACTGTAGAGGAGCCTAGCTCCACTGAGCATAAAGGAGCTATGCTGATTTACACCAGCTGAGCCTCTGGTGGCTGCTGCTTGACTGGGATGAGGGATGCAGCCTGAGCTCCTGTGCATGGGTCTGTTGGATAAAGCTTCAGAACTGAGGTCGCCATAAAGATCCCAGACTGTCTCTTACAAGCATAGTGGGGATAGACTGTTCGAAAGCCCCGACAGGCCTGAGAAGCACTGACTGTCACCTGGGGGCTTTTGAAATTCCCACCCAGGGGTCTTTGGGTAGAAATGCCCTCACTCTGGGGTGGCTGCCACCCTCTGCAGAGGCAGCTGTGTTGCAGGGGTGCCATATGGGCCCAGCTTGTGAGATGCTTTGGGATCTTTCTGGATGATAGCTGTAGGATAAGGGCCATATGATTGAACAAGTGATGTCATTATTTAAGATGATGGTGGGGAAGTGCGACACAGGGACCCAATGGTGATTCACTATGTCTGCAGCTCTTGTCAGGCCTGATGTACTCGCTACACCTCAGTGTTGTCATGTCATATGCCTCAAAGGTGGCATGCAATATCTCACTGGAAAACTAATAGCTCACTGATCATTAATATTCTTGCATGATGTGTGGAGGGGGGTGTGCAAAGAGTTATGGGAATGCATTAGAATGCGGTAGTTAGGGCTTGTCTACGTGGGAAAGTCTTACCAGTTTAGCAGTTTAACTATACTGGTATTAGATACACAGGTATGGAACCCACACCCGCTCTGGATGGATGCTTAATCCAGACCATGTGCCCCCCGAACACCTTCCTTCATGCACGCCTGCTGGCAGCTGAAGGGCTCTGTTACTTTTCCCTGTTGCATTTCGGTCTTTGTTCTTCAAATTGTGGCTCTTGGTGCGTGGGAAGATGGCTAAGGCCCTGACTCCACATACCATTTTGGGCTGTTTGATTGCAACAGAACCTCAGCAGATGCTTCAAGTTGAGCTTGTGCTTTGCTGAATTAGGGCCATCACACCCACCTATTGCTCTGTAGCCTAGGCAGGTGCTCTGGTAAGGAGGGAGTGCAGCCCATGAGGCTGTGTGGATGGAGAAATCGTCTAAAGGACCCTGAGATCCATGAGATTCATATTAACTTCTCTGCGTCACTGGGTCTGATTCTCTACTGTCTTTAACCCTGTGCAGTCACTTACACCTGTGTAAGGTGGGTGCAAAGTGCTAACACATCGAAGGGTAGACTTTGCTATCTGCTTCGCACTGTGGTGAATGACTACAGGGCTCAGGCCCGTGGAGAGTCAGGCCAAATATCTCCATGGTGATCACTCCATCCCAGAGGCCAAGAGAGCACAAGGTCCCAAAGCCAAGGTGACAAGCACAAATGTGTGTCGGGGTGTGTCTGTACAGCAGAGGAGAGGGATGTTCTGTACACTTCAGGCAGGGTGAAGAGGGAAGGTCCTCTCCTGGATCAGGAACAAGTTAAGATAGGAAATAGAAGGTGGTAATAAACGGTCAGCTCTCACAATGGAGAGAGGTAAATAGCAGGTCCCCCAAGGGTCTGTACTGGGATCAGTGCTGTTCTACATATTTATAAATGATAAACTGGGAAGTGGCAAAGTTTGCAGATAAGTATTCTGAGTAATTTCGTAAGTCCAAAGCTGACTGTGAAGAATTACAAAGGAATCTCACAAAACTGGGTGACAGGGCAACAAAATGGCAGATGAAATTCAGTGTTGATGAATGCAAAGTGATGCACATTGGAAACATCATCCCAACTATGCAAACAAAATGATGGGGTCTAAATTAGCTGTTACCACTCAAAAGATTTTGAGTCATTGTGGACAGTTCTCTGAAAACATCCACTCACTGTGCAGAGGCAGGTAAAAGAGCTACCAATGTTAGGAACCATTCGGAAAGGGATGGATAATAAAGAAAATAACATAATGCCACTTTATAAATCTATGGCACACACACACCTTGGATACCGCTTTTCAGTTCAGCTCACGAAAGCTCATGCTCAAATAAACTGGTTAGTCTCTAAGGTGCCACAAGTCCTCCTTTTCTTTTTACGAATACAGACTAACACGGCTGTTACTCTGAAACCTGTCTGAAAGCTTTCAGTTCTGGTCACCCCATCTCAAAATAGGTATATTAGAATTGGAAAAAATACAGGGAAGGGCAACAAAAATGAGGAGGGGTCTGGAACAGCTCCCATATAAGGGGAGATTAAAAGACTGGGACTGGTCATCTTAGAAAAGAGATGACTGAGAGGGCATTAAAATCATGAATGCTGTGGAGACAGTGAATAAGGAAATGTTACTTACCTCTTCACATAACACACAAATCAGGGGGCAGCTAATGAAATTACTAGGCAGCAGGTTTTAAACCAACGTTAGGAAGTCTCTCTTCACACAATGCACAGTCACCCTGTGGATCTTGTTTCCAGGGGATGTTGTGAAGGTCAAAAGTAGAATTAGATTTAAAAAAAGGAATGACAGTTGATAAGTTCATGTAGGTTAGGTTCATCAGTGACTATTAGGCAGGATGGTCAGGGATGCATCTCTATGCTCTGGGTGTCCCTAAACCTCTGAACCTCTGCCAGAAGCTGGGACTGGGTGGCAGGGGATGGATCACTCAATGATTGCCCTGTTCTGTTCATCCCCCTGAAGCACCTGGCACCGGCCACTGTCAGCAGACAGGATACTGGGCTAGATGGACCATTGGTCTGACCCAGTATGGCCGTTCTTATGATACGTGCACAAATTTTGGCTAAGGGATAGTGAGACAAGCGCTCAGCAGCTGAGAATTTCATTGTGCTGTATGGTCTTGGGGTGAAGGAAGCAAGTAGTTTTCAGTGTTTCGAGGGGTGGCCCTTTGAGTGGGTGACTCCGGCTTGAGGCCGACATGTCATCCTGGAACTCCTCCAGCTCAGACAAACAAGCCAGCCCAGTTATTACCAAGCAACTCATGTCAACAGGCTTGTGGTGCCACAAACCCAGGCTTCAGCCCCAAGATGGGGAACAAGCAGCAGGAGCAGACGAGAGTTGTAAGGAACAGGGGCTTTCTTTTCTGTTCAAGGAAAGACAAGGCCTGTATGTGAACACCTGACTGCACTGGAAGCCATGCTGTTCCCAGGGTGCTGGACTGGGACTCGGGACACCTGGGCTGTATTCCTGGCTCTGTATCTGAGTGACTGTAGGCAAGTCATGGCCTTCGTGCCTCGATTTCTCCAGGTCTAAAATGGGTATAATGATGCTGGTTTCCTTTATGAAGTGCTTTGAGATCTACAGATGGAAGTGCAAGGTGGCAGTATTGGGTGTTACAGGTGCTCAGAAGTTTCAGGGTCAGGCACAAAATGAGGATGAGGAACGCAGGAAATAGTCCAGGCTGTGTTATCAGAAATGTTTCTCACAGCCTAAGCTTTGCAGAAGGCACCAGTGGGTAAGTAGGTTGTTCCAGCTTCAGGACCTGAGGTCAGGTAGGAAAGCTGCTATGGTGCTGAATCAAACTTCCCTGAATGAGTAGTGATGATCAGCTGGCTTATTGTGCTACCCAGAGCACTCTGTGTCCAGAGCTTACTGAACAGCCTTTCTGAGCCCGAGAAGCAAGCTGCCTTCTTGTCACACTTTGCAGACAGGGGGATGGATTCACGAGCTTGGCTGGTTTCCGAACTTCTTTGGCTTGAATTGGATTTCATACAAATTGTGATTTCTGAGATGCCTTTGTCACAGCCAGTCTGTGCCAAGCTCTGTGGATCAGCTCATGTAGGGATCTAACTGTCCAAAGCCTTCCCAAGCTAATCAAGAGCCCACCCCCAGCCCCACCTTTTCATATTTGCAAATATTCTCAATTATTTCTAGGTGTGTGGGGGTTTTTTGTTTTATTTTTAAAGTCTCCTGGAAACAGCTGTCTCAGATGTAGCCTGGTGCAAATTCAGAAATTGCTGAACAAGGAATGGGCTGAATCCATTCCCAATTTATAGTACTTGGCATTTGAGGCTGTTTGCAGTAATTATTGGGAAAATAAAAATCTGTCTGTTTCCATCAAAATAGGAAAGGAATTAACAGCAACCTCCCCTTGCTAAAGACATCAATGCAGAGTTCCTTTCATCTCACTCTCTGTGGCTCTGTTCCCACCCCGGCCCTTTGTTTGTCTTGCCTGTTTAGATTGTAGGCTCTTTCAGGGCAGGGACTGTCAGTCTGTGCATGCCTCAGACAATGGGGCCCCTAGACGCTCCTGTAGTGCAAATAAATGCAGCTGAGTGCTGCTTCAGCATGGGATGTGTGTGTAGGATATGCCCTAGAGTGACTGGCAGTAGGAATAACTCCTTACTCGGGGAGGAATTTGGGATCCTAATTGATGGGGTGTAAACTGCAGTGCATGCCAGCATCTGGCACGTGGCTCCCTGGTGACAGACATGCCGGATCCTGGACAGAGCTGTGCCCAGCCCTAGTCATCCGCATCCTGGGGATTTCCACCTGGTGCCCTTTGTCATGTGCTCAAACTCCAAAAGCATCCTGAGCACAGGGGAGAGGGTGTCGGTGGGCTTTGAAGTTGAAGGTGAGAGTGTCTGTGCAATGCACAGGCTGAGTGTGGCAGGAGGTGGAGTGAGGTCATCCCCAGACCGAGGTTACGGGCTTATTGCTACCACTTGCCCAGCCTGCAAGTAAAGGCTCCTGGCAACGGTCTCTTCCATAATAATTCACCCTGGGCCAAATTCAGCTCCTGGTTATTCCTGTGCAACTCGGCTCACGCTAGTGTCGATGCAACTTTGCCACCAAGAGCAGGATTTTGTGCCACTGAATTTCTCCACTGGTGTAACTAAGCCCATTGCTCTTTCTTCGCAGACGTCTGTGACCATGGCACTTCCAGCGGGCACAATGCCATCCTCTGTCTGTTATCATTCCTCGTTAGTGTATCCAGCGAGTTCACATCTGTTGTTTTCCTCACTTGATTTATCCCCCCAATAAATTCCTGGTATAAACAGTGTGTTATCAGGGCTTTTACTCAGCCCCTTGCCTCCCTGCCAGCTTTTGCTGGTATTGCACTTTTGCTACAGCAGCTCTTCAGCAAAAACAAACCGTCTGTGGCAAGTCAGTGGGGGCCGCGCGTTGGCGCGGGGGCAGCTTGAGTTAGTCCATGGGAAAAGCTGCTGGTGTGAGCTTACAGGGATCAGCTGTTTGAAGCTCGGCTGGGAGGCAGCATGTGCACTATTGTCCACTGTGGGAGATGGAGATGGCCTGGAACGCACTGAGGAAAGAATCCGCTGCAGGCATGCGAGCTGCATATTCATCTGAGCCAGGGCTATGCAGATGCTGTTCCGTCCGTCAGTCAGTGCACAGGCGGTAACCAGCAGACAAGGCTCCATAGACACAGGTGTCCAGCTGGTCCTGTTGGTTGGGTCAGCAGAGAGCTGATCTGACATCCCAGCCAGTTGTGGGTAGCGTACTACTGGCTGGACAGGAGTAGCTACTGTTCCATAAAGTGTGTTCCACCATGCATGTGTATATATAGGGGGGTATATGTCACTCTGCAGGCACCCATAGATTCACAATACTGCTACATAGCACCAGTGGGTCCCAATCATTCAAGCCCTTGCGTTTGCAGTTAAAACCAATAATGCAAGAGTGATACGTGGGACCACAATTTTCACCAATGTCCAACAATTTTGAGTACCTAAAAACAAATATTTTTAGGGGGGTACCCAGCTTTTGAGGCATCTAGTGCCTGACAGAGGGGCTCAGCACCTGCTGATCCCATGGACTGCAATGGAAGTAGCTGGGTGCTCAGCTCCTCCGAGAATCAGGCCTGAAGTGCCTCAAAAATAGAGGAGCCCCAAATTAATAACCTTTGTAATGATCCTGTCCTATCTTAGTGGCTGCCGCAGGGACTCCCATCTCCTGCTGCTTACAGCAAAGTGAGTTTCTTTTGCTCAGGTGGCAGAGGCTAGTGGCTTTGGTGCTGAAGGCCTCGGGTTTGTGCTCCAGTGTGGCTGTGGTGTGTCTATATGGGGCCAAACAGCTCGTGCTGGGAGGTTTAAAGTTGCCTACGTGATTAGAATGCCCAACTTCCATTAAAACGAATGGGAATTGGGCATCTAGGTCCCTTGGGGTGGCTTTGGAAAACTGATCTGAAACTGAAAACTGATCTCTTCCTGAGCCGAATGAAACTGTTGATGAGACTAAGCGTCCATGTAGCCACAGTAGTGAATTTGGGAGAAGTGAGTTGATGGAGGAACGATGGGTAACGTGCAGGGCGAGATGCGACTGAGGCATCCACACCAGCTAAAGCCTAGCTGGGGGGAGGGCGGAAGCAAAGCACCTGCAGAAATGGATCCCTCAGACACCTCCATAAAAGCAGGAGTCCCTCAGCCCTTGCCTGGCTCTTGCTAGCAGTAATGAGGATGGGCACATTCCAGCCAGCTGTCAGCTCAGTGAAAATGGGTGTTCTGCTCTCCTAATGCAGATTAATGACCTTGCCTGGAGGCCCCCATCCTGGTGATGTCAGAACATCTACGCAAGCCTGAGCCTGGCCTCGGAGAGCTGGCTTCCTCTTGGTAGCTCCATCACGTGTGGTTATCTGGGGTGTGGTGAGAAGACCTAGAATAGCCTGGCACGAGCCTGGGCAACCCTCGTCTTGGAAGATGCACTTCAGCAAGGTGATCAGGTTCAATCTGGATTTGAAGGAGCGCCCTGTCTCTGCTCCAGTGTGAGTCCATGTCCCAAATGGGTGTGTCCAGAGGCATGAGAATGGGGAGGCTGTGGTGTTCTCCCGGATGGGGCGAACTGACAGGGCTTCCTACTCTTGCTCTGCAAGTGGATTTGGCATGAGAATATTTCTGCAGTGATAATGGGCCATGTATTTTGCGTACCCAAGCTTGTGGGTTACAAATCATAGGGTAAGGGACCGAAAGGGTCATCTGGTCTACCCCCTGCCAAGACGCAGGATTTGTTGGCTCTAAACCATCCCAGACAGATGGTCCAGCCTCCTCTTGAAAACCTCCAGTGAAGGAGCTTCCACAAGCTCCTGATCTATCTGGTCCATTGTCCTGCTGTTCTTACACAGCTTACTTGTAATGTTTTGTGGGGCTGTTGCAGCTTGCGCTGCCTCTGCATAACACGAGTCCATCGGCAGTGTTGCAAAATGCCAGCTGAATTCACTCCAGCTGCAAGTGAACAAGTCTGTTCTTAAGCAGAGATTGTGCTAGCTGGATATTTGGCTGTCATGTTTTCCTTTGACCACAGTGCTACAGCCCCACCTTGGTTCCTGCTGATATGATTTTGTGTGTGTGTGTGTCTCACTTCACAATGCCCCTCTTAACATCTGGGAAACTTTACGAGCTTGGCAGAACAAGATGCTGTAACTAAAACTCAAGGTGAAGGTATTCTCGGCTCTATCTTGAATGTAAACACTGCATTATGGCATCTCTCCTCGCCCATTAATCTCCTGGCCATTTGATATCCTCCTGACTGACAGAAACTAGATTGGACTGTTTTTGAAATTTGCAGTTAACCCTTTCCAGGTAATGAATTGTCTGGTCTGCGTGACTGGAATTGACAGCACTGCTCTATGTATATGTGGTTTCCCTTCCTCTTCCTTTGTGGCTAATGAAAATCCAGCCTGTTCACTAAAATTAACTGGATCCTGCCACCAGTGGGAGATTGCTCTTGTGCTGCTATTAGTGTGTTAAAGAATTGCCTAACACCGCTGCTTTTCACAATCCACCTGGTGCATCAGAACTTTCTTCTAGGAAAGACCATGCTGCTCGTACTTTGCATTTCACCCTGGAGAACCTTTCTTGGAGTGTGCTCAGAACCACCTAGTGGCAGCTCCACGGAGGCTTTTGTTTCATGAACAGTGTACAAAAGAGGTTATCCTCACACCGGGGTAATATTACCATTCATTTGTATGAGGGTAGGGCCTAGAAGCACCAACTGAGATTGGGGCCTCAATGTGTTAGGCACTGCACAGACACCTAGAAAGAGACAACCCTGGCCCCAAACAGCTTGTACTCTAAATGGGCAAGTGTGGAAGAGGATTATCATTATGTCCATTTTACAGATGGGGTACTGAGGCACAGATACTTGTCCATGGTCACTCAGGGAGCTAGCCATTGAACTTAGATCTTCTGAGACTTTAATGCCTTGAACACTAAAATCCTTGCTGGCCAGGTAAGAAGTGTCTGGCTTTGTCCTTATGAAAGGGAATGTAAATACTCCCACCGACTTTGGTGGGGCAGCATCGGGTCCTAAGTCTAAATGATGCTAATATGTCCTCAGCATCTGGGAGGGTTGGATTCTAAACTCTCTGGATTTTCATTCCAAACTTCTATGCATGGTTCCTGACCACTTTGGTCTAGGAAGTAGGCTGAAAAATTGTCAGCTGGTGCAATCTCATGTTTAGAGAGCACCAGTCATGGTAGCATTTGGAGTGACTCCGACATTTGCTGAGAGCAAACTGATTGCTGATGCATCCTGATTTCTGTCCTGAGGGAGACTCCCTGTGAACAGCCCTAGTCGTGAATCTTGGCAGAAGCCAGTAAGTCCAGAGATGCACAAAATGAGGGGAGAAAACAGCTAAATGAACTCTTGAGAAACGCATTCTAGGTTTGTGTTGCGGTGGGAGTGCCTGCACAAAGGCTGAGGTCTGGACCGTTTCTCAGTATTGAAAGATAATGAAGCTCCCGAGATCAGTTTGGTCAGGCATACTGGAAGGCCCGCAGTGATGGAGGTGCACAGCTCACCTGTATGGGGGGGATGCACTTAGGAATGTAAGCTGTCATCCCTGAAAAGAACTATAATTTCTACTGGGGGTAAATAAGAAACAAGATAATTCCATTAGTAGTAGTCAGAACTTCATGTCAAAATCAGCTGGGTTTCAGTGGAGAGAGAGAGAGACCGTCACATGCTGCTAAATAATTTCACAACATGCTTTATGGTACCTTCAGCACAAGGGCAGTGAGGGACTAAGGACTAGAGATGGACTTAGAGCGCTACCTACTGGTAAAACTATTTGGTGCCTCTGTTTTCCAATCAGCCTGATGATAGCCACTAGAGTCAATAATTAGGAAGTCAATAAGAAAAAGGGAGCAATTAATAATAGTGATGCCTAATAATAGCTCACTCTTGCGTTACTCGTTTTTCTATGCTAACAACGTTGGAGCACTGCTCGTGTCTACGCGTCACTTGTACGTTGGGCGAGGTTCCATTGAGCCAGACCAAAGCAGACTCACCCAGTAAGTAATGCTGGTGTCCCTGTCCCTTCCTGTGTTGTCTGTATGTTTAGGGCTTCGCAGGGTCTCAAGTGGAGTAAGCCATCAGCTTCCCTCTGAAAATGGGAATGGAAACATCATGGTTTCATTAACTGGGAAGCCCTGCGAGGGCCTGCTAA
Organism: Chelonia mydas; assembly: GCF_015237465.2. Classification (NCBI taxonomy): domain Eukaryota; kingdom Metazoa; phylum Chordata; order Testudines; family Cheloniidae; genus Chelonia; species Chelonia mydas. Next base: position 2,589,874 of record NC_051261.2, read on the forward strand.
GGCTTTGGGGGAGTTTTATAGACTTGCCAGCAATTACTCCCTTGCCCTGTGACTGAAGAAACAGATTTCCTTTCTAATTTCCTACTTACTAGCTTAACTTCCTGAGTGATGTTAAAAGCTTATGGGGAAACCCCAGAAACCTTAATTTACAGTCACAGTAACAGTTGTCTGCTTTGAATTTCCCCTTTGGGATCGTTACTAATACTGGCAAAACCCGACAACTGGCTCTCTGTAAGCTTGTGAGAGAGGTTCTTAGGAAAGGTGGCAAGGTTATCGGGATCTTGGGTTATTGCTCTGTCCATCCAACTGGATCTGCTCTGGCTGGGAGGTCTGACATTTTTCACAGCTTTGCATGCAGGGAGCAGTTTCTCTTGGCTATGGGCACAGTTTGACGGGGAGACCAACATCCTGAACTAGCACCTTGGATGGCAGTGGAAGCAAGTTTGGGCCAGACGGTCCTTTCACTGGGTCAGTGGCGAGTGCTGTCCTAGAATTTTGATGGTGGCAGCAGGAGTATAAGTGGGTCACTCCTGACACCAAGGCTTCTTTCTTCAATCCCAGTTTGGGAGCGCAGTCTACCAGAATAACACAGGCCTCCCAGCATGCGACTCGGGCCTCTCTGCATGCTTAGTAAAATTCTCCTTCCTGTAGTTCTGCTCGCCAGCCACATCGCGCATTGCTAATGAGGCAGCAGTGAAGCAAGCTTGCAGTTTTGGTATGACTTTGCAATGTCCGCAATTTAGTCATGAAGGGATTTGACGAGTCAGACAACTGGGCACCTCTGTGGGGTGTAATTCATTTCTGTGCAAAGGCCAGAGCTTCAGTGGTACCTAGGCCTTGCATGGGGCCTTTGCATAATGAATTTCACCCCCCAGTGAGCTGCTTTTACCTCCCACAATATTTACGGATGATAAAACTAATCCCCATAGCCCCCACACACCCCCCTTTCAACCCACCCACGTTACCATAGCCTAAGTCAAATAATTATTGGACCCAATATGTGACAAGTCCCTACTAGGTTACTAGGCTTTATTCTCCCCCTGGGATGAATATGCTCATAAGACTGATCCACTTTTTTCAGTGGAAAATTGCTTCTCTACCCCCACCCCCAAAACAGCAGTCTCCATGGGAAAATATCCGTTGCCCCCCAAATGTCTGGGTTTTTTAAAAAAAGAACCTTCAAAGAAAATTTTCCATTAAAACTTTTGTCAACATTTTTTTGTGGGAACAAAAACCATTTCCATCTCCGTTCTCTGCACATGCTTCCCAGCTGGGTCTGGTCTCCCACACCCAATTTCATCCCTGTCAATGTGGTGTCTTTTGCATGATCTTCTCAGAGCCCTTCATAAGCCGCGACGTTTGTTTACACTGCAGTGGACCTTAACTATTTTTCTTACTGGTGGCCTGACATCTGTATGGCGGGTTGGGGGAGAGCCTGGCTTGCAATGTGTGTGCTCACACAGGCATGAGAAGCTTTCTGTAAAACGATTCTGATGCAGTGGCCGCTATCGGTGAAGAAAATAGGAAATAAATCATGAAAAAGGAAAAGCCCCAAAGCAAATCACTCCTTGTCCTATCTGGTGCTCTAACAGCCTGAAGCCATTTTCTTTAGCGAGAAATATGCCAGCCAGCAGCACTAGTTTCAGCAGCATCTTGTGATTTGGAATGTGGCCCGTGGAGTGTTTTCTGTACGATCTGGTTTGGGGCTGGTTCTTTCTTTCTAGGTAGCTTATCCACCCATGTTCGCCTTGGCACTATGCACATGACGAGGAGAATCAGGCTTTCAAAACAGCATTGTGGGAAGAGGGCATGGACCCCATTTTTCTGCTCCTCGTTCTTCTCCCTGTCCCCCAGCAACACTAGCACGTTTTGCGGCAGGAAAGTCATGCCCAGAAGTAACAAAGCAGCAAAGACAGCAGAAGCTATTAAGTTGGGATGGGCTTCCTTAGATGAGTGGGTTGTGCCCTCAGGGTGTCGATGGTGGGAAGGGACATGGGGGGAGGGGGGGGTTTGATATGTGCCTCTGGGAGTGAGGTGATACGTGATTTTTGCAGGCCAAAGGGCTTATCTGGCAACCTGTAGCCATTGCTCAGGAAGGGGGAGCTCTGTCTGTTTGTGTAATCCCTTAATTATTTATATTGTGAATTTAGTGGTGGTGAAAGGTGCCGGATTGACAGGCCATAGAGATGGAAAGGCTTCCAGGCTCTACTAAAGTTTACATTTTCAAAGGACACACAGAATAAATAGAAGACACTGTTTAGAGTCCTCTGTAGACACTTCGAACTTGCTTATAGTTCTGTAGGAGCTCCATCACCTCTTGATTGGTCCTATCTCTAAAGTCTTGCCTTAAAACATTTTCTTATGTGTTGGGGGGAAATACATGTATTATGTTTTATGGAAAGAGTGGGATTTTTACTAAACTGAAGGCTGATTCCCTCCCCATCCTTAGGGCAAAAATGAGCAGCAGTGCTTTAAAAAACAAAACCAAACCAAATGAAAATCCGTCTGCGTTGGGTGCTGAGACTTGACCTGGCCATGCTAAGTAGTTATCTCTGGAGGCTGCTCAAACATCCTAACTAATTTCTGTTGGAAGACTGGGTGTTTTGACTAAGTGAAATTTTTCATGAGAAGTGTCTAATTGCCACAGGATACGTCTGTTTTTTGGTCAAAAAACCAAAAACCACCTGAAAACTGAAATATTTCCCCTGGAAAGAGTTTTCTGCTGAGATATGATGGCTTTTGGACAAAATGTTTCAATATTCAAATTTCTGCTGAAAAAATCTGAATTTTTTGAGGGAAATAGGAAAAATGATTTTTTTCTTCATTTTTGTCAAAACTTTCTGCAGAAAAAGCCTCCTTTTTGAACCATCTCTAGTTATGAGCCATCTTGTGAAACTCAGACTTCGATGGGATTTGTGCAGCTTCAACACTTGTGACAAGCCGCTCGCTATTTAAATATGAGGTTTGGAGCCCAACTTAAAATTTTGGCCCTAATATTTTTGACATGGTGGACACAGATGGTGTTGGTATTTAGCTGCATTCGATGATTCCTGAGAGTCTGATATCAAGAGGTTAGAACACATGTAGATATGTTTTGGATAAGTATCTGAACTTTTTGGCCGACTTTGGTACTTGAGCCGAGCTGAACCTTCAGCCATCTTGAGGGTCTGCTGGTACAACAGTAAACTACACATTGTCAAAGAGGGAAAATAAAGTCAGTCATTGGGTTATGAAACAATCCAAAATCGACGTGGCGCAATCTCTGGTTTCACCACTGTACATATTGGGGTTTTGGGGGGGGGGGGGGGGTTTATAAAACAGCTCATGGATTTCCCCTCCCCCCTGCCCCCCGAAATGATACTGGTTCATTCGACCCTTCCAGAAGTAGGACAGGAGAAGTGTCAAAACTAATAAAGAAGAATAGTGGCGTGCAAAGAGCTCGTCCGAAGAAATAAATCTCCTTGACTTAATCCCTGCCTGTTTGTTTCAGGGAAAGGACTTGACAAATGGAGAGCCAATACAATGTGCATTTCTTCCAATCACATCTGATCTTCATTTCGAAAGAAGATACAAACCATGCTCAGAGTGTTACAAGGATTGCAAAGACTGCAAGGAAACAGTTACCTCAACCTTCCCCCTCTCATCCCGGAGTCCAGTCCAGTCCCCCCAGGATTCCTCTCCCCAGGTGTGCTGCTCCACGCCGCCTCCCAGAAACCCTGTGCCTCCCTCCAGGCTCTTGGGATGCTCCTCGTTAACATTCCACCACCCAAAAGGAGGAGTTTGGAGTCATCCCCACCAGGGCTGCCTTATTCCCTGAGGCTCATAAAAATTCTTCAGAGCAGCAAATTTTGCCTTGGGGATGGACCAGATTGCAGAACCATTTGTTGTTGGTGTTTTCTAAAAGTTTCCCAACAAAGGACACCCCCAGACACTCCTCTTAGACACGCTGTGGATTACACAAGTGCTGCACTCCCAGGGTGTATCTCAGGAATCCGCATTTTCAGCCAAGTGCACTCGTGGGTTTCTCTGCAGAGTGGTTCCGCCTCCTTTTGTTATGTTTACTCTCTAGTTATAGAGAAGGGCATTTCTTTTAAATGGGGAGAAACAAATGGAAAGATTCCCTGATTCCTGCTGGGGGCAGCATGGGACCCTTGGCTTTTACCCCTGGCACGTGAGCTTTGCACAGGGAATCAGTTGGTAGAAGCCCTTTGTTATCGTATTGACAGCACAAGGGTGCTTGCAGGAGTTCCATCCTTTCCTTTAAGCATCTTGCTCTCATTGTCAGTCTCTTTGGTCTTAATCTCTTCAGATTAGATGCCCTCTCAGAAACATTTAGTACAGGACAAATTTAGACATCACAGTCTTTGCAAGTATCCTCTTTGATCTGCACTGCAGATCTCTCTCCTGCACTCTGCAGCTAGGGTCTGATCCATAGTCCAGGAGTCTTTGCATGGGCTGCAGTGAGCTTTGCATCAGGCCCTGGGTCACCTGAATGATCACTAGACAAATTAGAGGATTGGGCCAAAAGAAATCTGATGAGGTTCAACAGGGACAAGTGCAGAGTCCTGCACTTAGGACGGAAGAATCCCATGCACCGCTACAGACTAGAGACCGAATGGCTAGGCAGCAGTTCTGCAAAAAAGGACCTAGGGGTTACAGTGGACGAGAAGCTGGATATGAGTCAACAGTGTGCCCTTGTTGCCAAGAAGGCTAACGGCATTTTGGGATGTGTAAGTAGGGGCATTGCCAGCAGATCGGGGGACGTGATCGTTCCCCTCTATTCGACATTGGTGAGGCCTCATCTGGAGTACTGTGTCCAGTTTTGGGCCCCACACTACAAGAAGGATGTGGAAAAATTGGAAAACGTCCAGTGGAGGGCAACAAAAATGATTAGGGGTCTGGAACACATGACTTATGAGGAGAGGCTGAGGGAACTGGGATTGTTTAGTCTGCGGAAGAGAAGAATGAGCGGGGATTTGATAGTTGCTTTCAGCTACCTGAAAGGGGGTTCCAAAGAGGATGGATCCAGACTGTTCTCAGTGGTAGCAGATGACAGAATGAGGAATAATGGTATCAAGTTGCAGTGGGGGAGGTTTAGGTTGGATATTAGGAAAAACTTTTTCACTAGGAGGGTGGTGAAACACTGGAATGCGTTACCTAGGGAGGTGGTGGAATCTCCTTCCTTAGAAGTGTTTAAGGTCAGGCTTGACAAAGCCCTGGCAGGGATGATTTAGTTGGGGATTGGTCCTGCTTTGAGCAGGGGGTTGGACTAGATGACCTCCTGAGGTCCCTTCCAACCCTGATATTCTATGAATGGAGCAAAGTCCTCAGTGAAGGCTGCCCAGCAGTCCTCTAGAACAACGCAGATGAATCAAGTCCAGAACAAAGCACACTACAGCTGGGGATATAAAACCCTCTCAGCTAGAGCGATGCAGCTGTGGAACAATCTTCCAGAGGAGGTCAGACAAATCTAGACTCTTCAGGAAGGTTTGGCAGCATTTCCTATTTGGTAAAGCTTTTCTACTTTAACAAGAATGACAATCACAGCACCAGGCACCCACCTCTGAACCTCCCCCAAGCAGATCTTTGTATCCCTCCGAAAAGGGGAAAGAGCCAGAGACTTGAGAAGTCTCTTAGGGGCTGCTTTATTGCCGACTTATTTTTTTGCAGAAGATGTTTGGGAACTATGGTGATGGGTTGGCAGTACAACGCTCTAGGAGGACGGTAGGGCAGAGAGCTACAACCTGCAGGTGCTGTAGCCAGTTTATTGAAGGTGACCAGGTACTAAGGTGATGGGTGGCAATACCAAACCCTAAGATAACACCAACCATTAGTGTGAACTTCCGTGTCTCTTAAATGACTTTACAAACAATCTGGAGTGGGATATTACAGATATTGAAAACTGATTACCTGAGCCTATGAGCAACTCTTGTATTATGGACAGAGAGCGAAGAATGATGTAGCTAAGGAACAAAGGGAAAGTAGAGAAAAAGCAAAACATGTTTTCCCCCAGGTCTATTGTAAAAATACATATTTCACGCTAGGACTGGGCATAGAGATCTCACAGTGGGGATGAGTGTGATACAACACCTCTGCATTCCTAATCCCATGCATTCCTAATTCCCAACACCTCTGCATTTCTGACCCAAAGCTGAGTCCAAAACTCCAAGCTGACCCAGCCCAAACAATCATCCAAAATCTAGCCTGAAATGACCCTTTGCCCAAAATGCAAACCCAGTCTGAACTTTCACCCACTGGACCTAACTTGAGTTGAACCTGATCAAGGTTCTTGCCCCAAAGTCTATCTGACTCAACTGCAGTCAGAGCTGAACCTGTTTTAAAAGCCTGGTCGTTCCCTCACTCCCCCTATTAGTTGTTTTAGTGGTGGCCTCTGCACCCCCCTGGCTTCCACAGTCAGAACCTGCAAGGTCCCAATGCCATGTGAGAAGCTGTGCTTGTATTTTTCTCTAGACAGGCACCAGGAAACCCTGGAAATTCTGTGTAAGAGCCTATTCCCATGAGACCGCCAGCATTCTGCTCCCACTGAAGTCAATATAGCTAATCTGGCTTCAGCAGGAACATGAGTAACCCTCATGTCTGCAGATGTTCCAGTGCTGCACTGGAGAGGATGATTGTTTGCTTGTCCCAGGCCAAGCCGCTGACATTTTGGAGGTTTATCAGTCAGTGCTTTAACACCCTGGGGTGATTTCTGGCTGTATCTACGCTGTAGCTTCAAGGGTGTTGCATGGATGTAACTAAGGGAAGAATTTAGCTCTGTGGGAACCAATGCCAACTTCCTAATTCAAATTTATTCTAAGGACACTAAGGTACTGATGTGCCACTATCTTCTAATGTATTTTTGGCCCTGAGAACTTGGAACCAGGCTCCTCACTGCTTTCCTTCTGTGGGGCCAGAGCTAGGAACCTGGCTCCAAAGAATTTTTAAACTAAAAGCAAGTCGATAGAGATTGCGTCAAGCTTTAACTCTGTTCTGTCTCTGAAGCTGGGAATGGGTGATGGGATGGATCACTTGATGATGACCTGTTCCGTTCATTCCCTCTGGGGCACCTGGCATTGGCTACTGTCGGGAAGACAGGATATGGGGCTAGATGGACCACTGGTCTGACCCAGTGTGGCCATTCTTATGTCTCTTCTCAAGAATGTTTGGGCTGGATCCTGGCAAAAGCATACCTCCCAGTCTTGAGAAGCTCCCACTGGGTGCCTGGGGAAGCTGTTGCTGAGATGGGTTTGTTAGGGTTTTGGTTTTTTAAACTGCTTTTCTTTTTGCCGGTGTCAAAGAAGCTCCATTTGGTTGTGCTAAGCCAGGTAACAGGCCGCTGCGCAAGTGGGAATCTTACAGCAAGTTTTGCCTTTTTTTTTAAGCGAAGGAAAGCAAAACATGAGAAGCAAACACCGATGAGGCTTTGGACAATGTAGCAATGGGAGGACGGTCACAGCCTCAGGGTTGAGACTGAGACACTCCGTGAGCCGTTGACAGTGGAACGTTGCTGCATTTTGCTCAGCGATAACCATCACCAAAGCTTTTCTATAGTCAGGGGTTAGTCCAACCTCATGAAGTCAGTTGTTAATTACTTAGTGATTGACATTTATACAAAAATGATATTATGCTCCTTGACAACTCTGTTCATCTGGGAATGAAAGAGCATTGACTGAAATCCAGGTGTCCTTCCCAAGGAGGTCCTTTTGTTTCTATTCTGCAGAGAGAGACCCTGCACTACCACAATCAGTTTAGCAGCAGGTTAGGTTGGAAGTGGCCACGCCATTCCTTTCAGCTGGAATCTTCATGGGAGGAGGATTGGACTCTGGAGTCTGCTGCAGAGAAATGTCCTGGCAAGATGGAAGGAGACAACAGCATCAGGAAGGGAAATTTTGTCCACAAGCCAGATATTAATATGTGTGCAGTAATGGAAAAAAAGAAGCAAGAACTAGTTGCATGCAAAGAAGCAGGATCCTCTGTAAACCTCTGGCTAGGGTTTGGCAAACCACTCCAATGAACAGACAGAAGATGACTTCATACAAAAGCATCTGTTATCCTAGCAACGTGGATGGGCTTTCCTTGGCATACGGCAACAACGAATTGACCCTTAAGAGTAAACGTGACTGTACTAGGAAAATTAAAGGAAACTTAATCATTCTAAGAGGCCATTGCAGCTCTGGCCCCAGTACAAGTTCCTTCCATCCGTTCAGGCACAGCCCGTCTTTGAACTCTCTGTGCACGTGCCTGAAGACGGCCGTGCTGTTATTCCCTTTGTACGGACGGGGAACAATCCATTCCTGATTCCCATCAGGCCCCCAGTGACACAGGAACTCTGCTGGGAGTGTGTGTCCAGCTCTGATAGACAGACCTGCACTAGCTCTGCTCAGAGCCGCAGTGTAGCCATGGAATTGGGGGCAGCAGCCCAGGCTAGGAGCCTGACTGCAAGGCCAGGGGTTGGGGATGGCTTGTACTCGGGTGACTAACCCAAGTGGCTGCCTGCGCCACCCCGGCCATGTTGCTATTTTTAGCATGCTAGCTTAAGCTAGGAAGCAGTCTCCCAGCTGCAGTGTAAATGTCTCCATTGTGGTGAAGCATGGAATTGAACCCAGATCACCTAAATCCTAGGCTAATGCCCTGACTATTGGCCAATCCTTCCTTTTTCATTTAAATTCAAGACTAGCTTCCCAAAGGAAGTTGTGGAAGATCCACTGTTTGGGTGTTCTCTATCCTAGCTGTACATGGCAGTCGGGAGCCATCCTGCACCCACCAGAAGGAATACACTGAATGTTTCCAACCTCGAGTTCTGATTTTAGATGTTAACATGGGCAGCATTAAGTGAAAAGATACAGAAACAGCCTGCTGTTGGACTTTTCTTTTCTAGACGTTCCCACCCACTCTCCTCCATGACTAACTTTGCGAATGAATGCGTGGCCTGAAGTTTTCAACATTAATTTGCTGTTTCATTAGCTGCTATGTTGAGAAGTATTTAGAGGAATTGCTTAACAAAAGCATCTCCTCTGAAGTCAACTCCCATTTAAAAACCACGCAGGCACCCCCTTTGCCGCTGGCTCTGGAAATAAATAACAGATGCTTTAATCTTCCATTCTTTTTTACAACTGCACAATTGGATTACCCAAAATAACACGTTAGCAGGAGCTGAGGCTGTTATGTGCTTGCCGTGGAATCTTTCTCACAAAGTCTCTAATTGCTGTGTTGGTGAAATTCATTAACTTTACTCTCCAGGCAACTGCTACTTGTCTGCTGCTCTCAAAAGAACATGGAAAGTTTGCAAGGGCAGCTGCATTAAGGCTCACTCTGTGTCTAATCCTGCCATTACTGCCAGTGGCAGCTTCCTCACTGACTTCAACAGGATCAGGATAGGAACGAGCCCTTTTATTTTGAGGTTCAGTTCGTTTGCTCCCCCTAACATTTTACCACTTATGGAAATGCCCTGGCAGGGATTTACCATTGGCCCTACTAGCAAAAAATTAGCAGAATCTAGCTTCATTTGATCTTAGTTCTAACCTTGCAAGGAGAATTTGATGACCGTTCAGCTAACTGTATGCTACAGTTCTTTCCTTGAGTTCATGCTAGATTCACTTTTTCCCCCCTCAAATGCCCTCAGGTAAGAGACAAATTGCAACATATAAAAAACAACCCTAGTCATGTAATTTGAACCAGAAGAAGATGTTAATGGCCAGGATTTGAAACTGAATTTATGCTTTTCTCCCTTGGGGCGGAGGGGAGAGAAAAGAAAATCCATAGATAAAATGGTTTTCAAATGGCAAGAGTAGCATCTGTACCAAATTTAAGGGTAACCTTTTCTACTGCGCTAACCTTCCAAAAGGGTTTGCTGTTCCCAGGGACATCTGCAGGCCGCATGTTGGATTTTGGCAGCAATTGAAACTTGTTGTCAGCCAGTTACGTTTCGTTAGTTGGTAATGAATATAAATCCGTTTGCCAAGCGGCCCTGTGTACGCGCATCAGCTGGCAGACTGGGAGCAACCAGCCACTATTATATTGTTGGTCATTAGTGGAGCGAGGAGGTGAGTGATGCTGGTTGCTACCTGCCTGCCATGGATTGCGTGGAAAGTTAGCAGATGCCATGAGAGTTTAGCTTAATGTTAATGTTAGATGATGATTTGCAGCTCTGAGTGACTTCTGTGGGACTGTGCAGTGAGGGGAAAGCTGTCAGTCTACTGACGCAATAGCAAGACCTGCACAATAAGGAAGGCTTCCTAAAGCTGGTGCTGCTGCACATGAGCGAGCAAAATCTAGTGATGGGCAAGCTTAAAAATGTTTGGTGCTTCTTTGATGTGCCTCAGTGTTTTGGCTGCTTTCCCAATGCTTAGTCAGGGCTCTGGTGTCTGTAACTTTGGGGCTGGAAAGATGAAAAGAGCAGTGGGGATGCAAGGAGGAGGCTGGATACTGGTGTGAAGGGGATAGATAATCCTGGAATAATGAGATGTGAATACAGGGGTGGGGGAATTACAAAGGCTGGTGATGAAACAGTCCATGGACGACATGGTGTTGGAACCAGAAACTCTGTGGAGGAACCAGTCCCACAGGCTTGTCTGGCACTGGACCTGGTGATTCCAAACACACTTGCAGAAGAAGGAAAGCCACCTCCTAACTTATGCCAGCCTCATAACTTATCGACCCATTCCAATTTGATTTCCTTTTTAAAAATAGATTGTGGGCCCAATGAAGTACCTATGGATGCACTGAAGTCACTGGGAAGGGAAGGCATCAAGTGCTTTACAAGTCTGGTCAATCATATCCTTAGGAAGGAGAATATGGAGAGGAATGGTGCAGAAGCTTTGTGATGCTCATCTCTAAACAGAGGAGCGATCACGCTGTGTGTTAACGGTTGCTGATTACACTGATGTCACAGGCTGTGAAAGGATGGAGGAAGGTGATTGTAAAGCATCTGCATGGAACTGTTGACATTTTGAAGGGTCCATATGGATTTATGCTGGAGAGGAGTACAACTGATGCCCTATTTGCTCTCCAAACCCTTGTGGAGCGGTTCAGAGAAAAGAGATGGCAACTGCGCATGGTTTTTGTGGGCTTGGAGAAGGTGTACGTATCAGGAGAGTTTGGTTGAGTTTGCAACAGAAAGATGTGTCGAAAGGATAGAGGCATCTTATCCATAGTAAGCCCTCCTGTGTGAACTCTAGCAGCAAATTCACTTCTTCAGACATCTGGCAAAGGTGTCTCTCTCTTATTTCAGGCCTTGGCTTAGCCTGCAGCCTCTTTTCTTTATTACCAAGCACAAATGATTGGGCTCAATACAGGAAGAACTGGATGAAATTCTGTAGTCTGTGTTATGCTGGAGGTCAGGTTAGGATAGATCTTTTGGCCTTAAACTCTATGAATCTACGCAGCAACCCTTCTGAAATAACACCGAACTAGTCAAATGCTGCAAGAAAGGAACATCAGTGGGGTGAAAAATTCATCCTTTCTTTGTCCAAATTTGACATTTTTAAGATGAATTTTGTTGAAATTCTGAAGTGTTTAAGGAGCTCTATAGCTGTTTGAGAAACAGGAAAAATTTTGACCTTTTTCAGTTGAAATTAGAAATTTTGATGAAAAATTAGTTAAAATTATACATGGTGAAACTTAACCCCCTCCTCCCCCACCTCTAATAACCACCTCTGAAGTGGAAAGGCTGGCTACTTTTGCCCACAGCCCCTCCTCCAGGAAGAAGTTCACTCTGCAATTTGAACCAGCAAAAGACAAGCTCAGGAAGACACAAGACGTTAACAGAGCTCCTCCTTACTCTTTTTTCAAGAGACAAACTCATAGAAGTGCAAGCCTCGGCGCAGGCACAGATCTGGGCATCCCAGGTAGAATGATCGGATGGGGATTAACACATGCACATGGAAGGTGCACTAGGGGGCAAGACTTTGAGAAGAGCTCAACGTGTTGGCGGCTGAGTATTTTCTGAAAATTTGGTCTTATGTGTCACAATGAAGGGTTCCTGGGGCTGAGTTTTGAATTCCACCGTTCCAGAAACTCAAATGAAACAATCCTTGGAAAAGGAAAGAGACCAGGAAAGAAATGATACAAGCTGTAAGTAGCAGAAACCCAGCTTCCTGCCCGGTTAAGCATGGGTCAGTCCAGGTTGATTGCAATTACTTTGGGGGGATGTGGATTGTGAAGTGGGATACAATTGTTACAAGGACCCAGACTATTGTTGTCTGATTATTTTTCATGCATAGTTACTCTTCCCAAGATCTATAGGTTGGACATAACTTGTCCATCTTCTCTAGAGCTCTGGGGCAGAGAAGGGGCAAGGTGTAGTTAGTCTGCAAAGGCCAATCTTTTTGCAGTTCCTGCTGAACACAGCATACCGGTAAAGTGTGAGCTGCCTCTGTTTTTAGTGCCGTACCCAGTGGAGGCATTGGCCTATTACTCCTCTCCGCTAATGAAGTCCCTCCTTAGCTCACATGGTCTAGGTCTATGCCAGGATGCTGAAAGTCCTGGGCTGTGGGTGTTGCATCGCGGTGGAGCCTTTCTACAGTCCCTTGCACTGGGCTCTGATGAAGCCAATGGCACGAAGGGAGCCAATTTTTTTAGCAAGTTGATTGCCACAGCGTGGACGTGCCAACAGCACTTGAACTTTCACATTTTCACATACGTTTTTCAGGACATCAGCCTTGTGACCTGAAGTCCTTTCTTACCCTTTTGAACTCCAAGTCTGAGTAAAATGGGTGCGGTTCTGTTCCCAGTGATCCGGAGTTGACCCTGGGAGTAGCTGGGAAAGCGATTAGTGTCTCTCCACCCTGATAATTCAGAGGCTTTTTTTTTTATTTTTTTTGCTTTGTGTCCGACAACATGGAAATAATGTGAGAGACGCAGATCAAAAAGAGGAACTGGAGAGCTTAGCCTTTGAACTATGAGCTGTTAGACCAGCATCATATGGATTAAAAAGCCAAATGTCAGACACATGATGCTTGGGCTGTGCTTTTCATTTTGTACCTACTGGAGTTTTACAGGCAGGGGAAAAAACCCTCAAACCTTCCTCTAGCTGGGCTCTGTCCATGTGTTAAATATTAAGGTTTTTTTCACAGCGCCTGCATGTCACTGGTGCAGATGTGATTCCCAGCACTTAATGTGGGCCTGAGAAACAGGCCAGAGGTACACCGGCTGGAATCGGCACACTTACTTATTCTTGTTATTGATTCTTATTATTCATATTCTGGTAGCCTCTAGAGGCTCCAGCTGACCTCAGGGCCCCATTCTAATAGGTGGAGCACTGGATTGGGAATTGGGACCTATTCCCCGTTCTGACTTACTGTGTGACCCTGGGCAAGTTTTCCCTATTCTGGGCTGTTTCCCCTCCCTTGGTTTAACTTTTCTGTTTGTTTGAGATGGATACTGTCTCTTACTACCTGTCTGGTAAGTGCCAGACACCGTGCGGCCCTGATCATTGACAATTTACCTGAGCTCTGCTTTTCCTCGCATGGGTGTCAAGTGGCTTATGACCAACCGTGCGGGTGGCAAATGAGCGTGGTGAAGATGGTGATTTTGCATTGATCACCCCATGTGCCCCTCTGCTTCTCTGCCAGAGTTACTTAGCACCCAGCACCACTTTTTTACCCACATGGATCCTAAAGTGCTATTAAAAACTGACAGTCCAAATTGTAGGTCAGAGGATTTATTTTTCCCACTTGGGGAAATGCTGCAGCCCCCCTATGGGGTGAAATATGGAATCTGCTAGGACTTAAGGAAGAGGTTCTTCTCACTCGTTACAGCTATCATGGCACTTTGAAGGACCCCCTTAGATTTTGCCTGATCATGTACATGAATATTTGAGCAGGGGGAGGGGGATCTTGGGGGACAAATACTTGGAATGAAATTGTGGCTCTTTTGTGCAGCTCTGTCCACCATGTCCCATCTCCTCTATTGTTCGTGTCAAACACCAGCAACAGCGCAGAACTGAGTGAGAGGGGATAAGGATTAAACCAAAGTGGGGTGCGATCTTGCCTCTTTGGACTTTTCAGAGTTGCCATCCTAGCTAAGACCTTGCATAGGACCAGGATTCAACTGGGGGTCACAACTGAATCCCCTAGACAAGCGCTGAGTTCCTGAGGCAGAAACGAAGTTTGTCTGCTCCACTGACCAATGCTGCTGAGCTAGCATTTCCTAGTAGCTGAACTGGGGCCTGATTTAAAGGTTCTCGGGTTGACATGAAAGGAAATACTTAGATGCTGAAGGTGCCTGTGCCCATTAGTGCTCAGGCTCAGCATCCCTCTGTTTCTGACCCGGCACTTTGAAGTTCACAGGGGACATTTCAGATTTTTGTCATTCGCTCTTGGCCTGCCCTGTGGGCGGTTTTGCTGGACCCTCCTAGGTAAACACGGCTGCCTCTTCCAAGCAGTGTGGCTGACTCGTGTGAGGAAGGGTTCTGCAGTCTTAACATCAATCCATAAATCAAGAAAGTCAATGTGGTTTCATTTTTATCCCCTGATGTTTGCTTCTCTTCTCTGGCCAACATTTCCCACTCTGCCCTGCGTCTCTCCGCGTGCAAGGTGGCCGGGCTTACTCATTTGTCACATCTGCCAGAGCTCAGCTGCAAGCATGGCATCAACCTCTAGTATCCTCTGAGGCAGATGAAAGCTTTGGGGTTTAATGGATTTCTTAGCCTCCCTTTAGAACACTGCCGGGCTTCACCCGATGCTGCAGAGGTACCCAGAGCTGGCTGAGTCTTGTCTGGGTTATGATGCCTCCCCGTGTTTGGGGGGTTAAAAGAGCACGATGCCTTCCTTCGCTCTGTTTGTCTCTCCCTGGTTTCCCTCCCCACATAATATCCATATAATCAAACCGTGTGAAGTATTAAACAGCTGCCCCGACAGAGTGAGGTATAGTACAGAAATAGGGAACTAATTATAAGAGCCATGTTCTGCAAGGGAATAAATACAAGTTGCGTGCAGTACAGACAGAGGGTTGGGAGAGGGGTGCAAAGTGAGTGGGAATCTATTGCTAAATGAGCCCATTTCCCTAAGGAAACACTGGGGCTTTCTCCACCATGGGGAAATTCACCGGCTGTCTGATGGGGACAGCTGGAAATGGCGTGATTGCAAGTACATCCAGCAGCAGCCAGGCCATGTTTTCTGGAGCCCAGCTTGATCTGGCTTTCTTGCCATCAAACCGTTTCAGCCCCAATGCAGCTGCCAGGGGTAGATTTGAGGGTGGCATAGTGAATGGGGAGCATGGGAATGAAGGCGAATAGTTTGTGTTTTAAGGTACAGATATCAAGAGACCTCTGAATCGAGAGCTTCCAATCTAGAAAACAGACTTAGAAAGAGCCCAAATGCAGTGGGGAGAAATAACTGTGCCCAGTAACCACTGTCCCACTCCTCCATCCATCCATCCTTCACTTCTCCCAGGTCTCCCATTTCCTTTCCGGCCTCTTGCTCGAGCTCATTTCTGATTTATGAACTGAATTATCCAATGACTGAACAATGCAATGAGGACGCTGTATAGAACATTTTTGCATTTTTTTAACCTCCTCCCATAAACCATCTGTGGCATATTTACTAACTTCCCAAAAATTCCACTCTTTTCCTAATTCTTGCAGTGAGAGTCCTGGCAGAATTACTTACTCTGGAGTGCTCTTTAGAGAACTTGGGGAGATCTGAGGCTTGGGTTAGTCCTCAGGGACATTCAGTTTGTTCTTCTCAGCTCCACCAAAAAGCCAGCAGTGGACCTGCTTGAGTAGGAAAGGAGGGAATGGGACTTGGTCACTTGTACACAATATGACATCCTCCCCCAACTCCCAATTTCCAAAGATACTGAACAGATGAGATACCTCTGAGTTACAGCAAAGCCATCTGATTGAGAACAGCCCAGAGAGCTGAGTGGTTACTGTAAGGGGAAAGTATAAAGTGTATACCTAGGTACTTCCGGTGAATAGGGCCAAGTAGGTAATTAGCAGGAAGAAAATAAAAGCTTCAGTTTTGTTTTTTTTATGGGGTGAAAACTAACTCCATGACACTGACCTTGCTGCCTCAGTTCTTAAGGACAAGTCCTATAGAATTTAATAATTTTTCTATAGGCTTTTTTGACCATCCTATAGAACATGATATAGAATTTTATCCCTGTTCTAGAAATCTAGAGGTTGGTTTCAAAAGAACCTATATAAAGGGCATCCTTCTCTATTAAACTCTGTGCTTTTAGAGTAATTTTGATAGCATCCTGTTCAATTTCTATAGAACCCTGTTAAGTTCCCTGAGAGAGGGGATCGGGACATAAAGATTTTCACCACTAGGTCATTGTTTCCAATGATAGCAACCGAAAGTAATGACCCAGCAGCTCTTTACTGAGGTATAAAAAGTGTGGGGGGGCTGGGGGGGTGGGCGCTCGGCCCAGTTCTTGGGAGACAGGTCTGTACGGCGAGAATCTTTACAACTGGCCCACTCACTCCTAGGGGTGGTCAGTCTTGGTCAGGCTGAGGCTCATTGCTGGCATCCCAGTGGGAGAAGTCTGAGGCACTTTGCACACGTTCTGCCTGTTCAGCGGCTGCCGCGAAGACGCTAGCACCACTTCTCTCACTGATTTCATTTTAATCCCCTCCCAAACTCCATCCCTCCATCCTCGGGTTTTGTATTTCCAAGGTTCGCAGGTTGTTTTAACGAGATCCCTTGCGGACTTCACAGCAAGTTGGTCTCGTCTCCCTTCCCACCTCGGAGCAGGTTTTCTTTTCTCTGGGTGAGAGGGAGGGAAGGTGAAGGCAAAACGTTGGCCAGAAAAGCCCCTTCCCTAACCCCCCAGAGACTAGCTTCCAATTCCAAACCCTAAAGTTACTGAGTAAAGCTCAGGATCCTGGGGGTAAAGCCTGGAGTAACTACCCCAGATGCAACCAGAACAGTCCTATAGTGTCCCGGACGACAATAGGCTCTTCCCACATTGTTAATATCTAGCCAAGTGATGTTAATATCTAGCCATTGTTTCCTTGCTCTGTAACTGCTTTGCTGCTGCTGTTTTTGTTTTACTTGATATAAGCAACTCCACGATCACTAAATCCTCAGTGAAGTGCTAACTGTGTGTGTGTGTGTGGGGGGAGTGGTGGTGGGGGGGTTGTTTCCAGTAGAAGATTTCCTCCCCCGGGGATCTGAAATGTACACAGAGGAGTGGTTTTATCCAGAAGGTCAACAACTTTTAACTTTCAACATTTTTAATCCAAGCAGCTTTCCCAGAAAGTTCAACTTTGTCAGTTGAGAACCATTAAAGCCTCCACTGAGATCCAGCTTTTAGAAGCGAGTTTACTGTGGCTAGACAATAAACTGTTAGGCATGAGACATTTGTCAATTCATCTTTTGCCAACCCAGCCCAAATATGCAGGGCCTTTGGCTAAAATGAGTTGGGTCTCTGTGGCACTCTGTGTAGATCCCTTATTGTGAAATTTTGGGTGATGCTTTAAAATCTGAAAATGTCATTTTTTTTTCTTTAAATGCAACATTGTGTAGCATTTCTACATTTTGTAGAACAACCTGGGGCAGGTGAAAGAGAAATAAAGAACAGGGCAGTGGCCTTATTTTACAGGTGAGCATATGGGCTGTGGTTTCCTCTCACCTTCCTGTAGGGAGCTTGATGTCTCATGTATCCAAACAAAAGTCTGAAAGTGACTGCAGACGCCTTTGAATTATGTCATCTGCCAGCCCAGCAGTGGGGGGTAGGGATGTAAATATTGTTTTAAAAACTTAACCATTTAAATGATTAAAGTGATATTGTTTAACTGGTTTACTGCTGGGGTCGCTCCGGCCGGCATGGCTCGGGTTAACAGGGCAGGTTAACCAGTAAGGCTAATGCTTACTGGTTAACCATTTGCTGTTTTACATCCCTAGGGGTGCAGTATAATGACTTCAGACTTGACTCTTCTCATGAGCAACATGACAAGGTAAGGCAGAGGGAAGAAATGAACTGTATAACTGGTTTAGTCCAAAGGGCTGATATCTCCCTCATCTGCCCCTTCTGAAAAGTCCCCTAGAATTTAATGGAAAATGATCAGCTTTCTGTAAGCAGGTTCCAAACACCCATGTAAAGGAAGTCAAGAATAATTTCCTTAGAACCCTTGAAGTTCCATCTGTATTACATTCTATAGGGCTTTTCCCTCAGGGGCTGATATACCTCTCCTCTGCTGCTCCTGCACTGGCTTCCTCACTTCTTCTCCTAAACGTGTCATTGTTTTCCCATTTACAATGCAAAACTAATCCCCTTCTCTCCTCCTGCTCCCTGTATTTCATCCAAGCTCATCTCCTGGCTTACCTCTCTCTTTCTTCTCACTTTGCAGCTCCATCCAAGCTGTCCTTAGATTTCCTAGAGCTGCCCGGTCATCGTGCACCAAAGACCTCCGTCGCCAACACCTGCCTGTCCCAGACTTTCCCATTTCCCCTTTAACCTCACCATATTTCTCCTTCCGCTATTATATATATGGTGGTGGCGCACAGGCACCCAACTCCATGGTGCTAGGTGAAGCACAAACCCATAAGATGGTGTCTGGCCTGAAACACTTACAATCTAAGTATAGGCTGAGATGGGGTGTGTGTAAATGTGCCAAACAGATGGCCCTTGGGAGGCCAAAGGTTTTACTGAGGTGATTGTGATAAGCAGCAGTTTCAGTGCATGAGCTGCCTATTGCTGTAGTCCGATTGCAAGCTGCCCAGGGTAGGGGTTTTGTTCTTGGGGTTTGTTTAATAATATCTGACCTGTTTTCAGTCACTGCATGCAGCAGTCTGGGAACGATAGGTCACTTATCAATAAATGGGCTGGAGAGAGGTCAGCACGCACAAGGGGAAAAATAATTTTTCTAGAACTTGCTATTTTGTAACTTCGTCTTACTTTAAAAACAAAGCAAGTAAATTGTCCCCATCCAAGAATTATCATCTTGCAACAGCACTTAGGAATATTATAAACAGTTGTTTCAGTTTATAAGGCTCAAGAGAGGTCCTGTGGCTCATACACCCTTCCTGTGCAAAGCATATTCTTCTCATCAGCCAGTTATGAAACAAGAGGGGACAGCCTGCCAGAGAGCATTGCTTTGTTCAGAAGAGCTTCTCGGCCTCCGCTGACACATTCACCTACGGCATCTCGGCTGTCGAGTAAAGGATCGTGGAGGATTCATTGGTTATTGCAAAAAGCTTTGTAGAGAGATGTTTTAAACAATCCCAAACTAGTGTCTACCCTTTTACTGACCATCTTCTGTAGCAGGCTCTAGCTTGCAATGTGGGAACCATTAGCTAATCTTCTAGATCTAGTTTTGGGTCCAGTCCTACAAGCCACAGCTTGGTGTTGGTTCCCATTGCTATCAAGGTGCAGCCCCTCACAGAACTGGGTCCTACGTAGCCAGTCTTGGCAGGCTGCTGCACGGAGGGGGTTCTCTAACACACAGGTGCAATTAGCTAGAATTGTTTTCTGGTAGTCTCTTCATTCACACCCTGACTTTTTTTTTCTCCTTTTTTTATCTCCTTTTTTTTCTTTTTTCCCCTTTTTTTAAAGAGACCATTGAGTGTGAGGGGGAAAATAGTGTCACCAGGGGGAAAATAGTGTCACCAGAAAGTTAAAATTTCACCAGGTGGCTTACATGGCATATGCCTCCCCTGTCACACATACAGCCCTGGTAGAGCACCCTTCCAGTTGGATGCACCCCAGCCATTTGTGTTTGGCCCCAACCTCCCTGGGCCCCTAGTACTTTTTAAATGTCTGGAGTCTGAACAGAGTCCAGGCCAACTGGGGGCTGTAGGCAAACTCCTGGGGTACTGATCTGTGTAGTACCCCCTTTTGAGAGAGGTGACCCTGCAGTCCAGCTCCAGGAACCACTGCTGACCCCTCAGACTTCCCATAACATAAGCAGTTGTAGGGGGTGGGGGGGTGTGTGCTCTGGGCTTGCAGTTTTAACTCTTCAAGGGCACGTGATAGTGAAAGCCAAGAGCCAGGTCTGTATTTTTTGTCTAGATCTAAGTAAAGAGCAGTGTGCAGTCTGTCTGCATTTCCTTGCCTCAGTTTCTTCATTGCTCTGCAGGTTTCTCTGGGCTTGGGCAGAGGCCTCCAGGGTGGTTTCCAGGTTCCTTCTCCAGCAGATTGTGGGTCCCTTCAGCATCATGGAGATTTTTCTGCTCAGCTTGCTTTCTGTGACCTTGACTGGTTTCACAATTAAACTGGAGTGCTCTATGAAAGCGTGCTAGTCTCTTCCCCTCTCTTGCCCAAAGTTTCCTGGGTCCTACCATCTGGGTCTCTGGAGTTTGTCTCTCTCCACCACTACCTGGTTTCTTTGTTCTATTGCTTGTGATTTTCCACTCTCCCCTTCATCTGCTCCTCACAGAGAAACTTGGTTTCCCCACTCAGGCAACCTCTTTAGCATATCCATTGTTCAGTCAGAGTGCAATTGTTAAGGTTTCAGAGTAGCAGCCCTGTTAGTCTGTATTCGCAAAAAGAAAAGGAGGACTTGTGGCACCTTAGAGACTAACCAATTTATTTGAGCATGAGCTTTCGTGAGCTACAGCTCACTTCATCGGATGCATACTGTGGAAATTGCAGAAGACATTATATACACAGACACCATGAAACAATACCTCCTCCCACCCCACTCTCCTGCTGGTAATAGCTTATCTAAAGTGATCATCAAGTTGGGCCATTTCCAGCACAAATCCAGGTTTTCTCACCCCCCCCCCCCCCCAGATAAACTCACTCTCTTGCTGGTAATAGCCCATCCAAAGTGACCACTGTCTTCACAATGTGTATGATAATCAAGGTGGGCCATTTCCTGCAGAAATCCAGGTTCTCTCACCCCCCTCCAAAAACCACACACACAAACTCACTCTCCTGCTGGTAATAGCCTATCCAAAGTGACCACTCTCCTTACAACCTGCATGAAAATCAAAGTGGGCCATTTCCAGTACAAATCCAGGTTTTCTCACTCCCCCACCCCCATACACACACACAAACTCACTCTCCTGCTGGTAATAGCTCATCCGAAGTGACCACTCCCCCTACAATGTGCATGATAATCAAGGTGGGCCATTTCCAGCACAAATCCAGGTTTTCTCACCCCCCCCCCCCACCACACACACACAAACTCACTCTCCTGCTGGCAATAGCTCATCCAAAC
This sequence comes from Chelonia mydas, assembly GCF_015237465.2. Lineage (NCBI taxonomy): Eukaryota > Metazoa > Chordata > Testudines > Cheloniidae > Chelonia > Chelonia mydas. The sequence continues at coordinate 2,610,983 of NC_051261.2, forward strand.
TGACCACTCTCCCCACACTGTGCATGACAATCAAGGTGGGCCACTTCCAGCATAAATCCAAGTTTAACCAGAACGTCTGGGGGGGGGGGGGGGGGGGGTGAACAAGGGGAAATAGGCTACCTTGCATAATGACTTAGCCACTCCCAGTCTCTATTTAAGCCTAAATTAATAGTATCCAATTTGCAAATGAATTCCAATTCAGCAGTTTCTCGCTGGACTCTGGATTTGAAGTTTTTTTGTTGTAAGATAGCGACCTTCATGTCTCTGATTGCGTGACCAGAGAGATTGAAGTGTTCTCCGACTGGCTTATGAATGTTATAATTCTTGACATCTGATTTGTGTCCATTTATTCTTTTACGTAGAGACTGTCCAGTTTGACCAATGTTTGTGTGTGTGGTTTTTGGAGGGGGGTGAGAGAACCTGGATTTCTGCAGGAAATGGCCCACCTTGATCATCATACACATTGTGAAGAGAGTGGTCATTTTGGATGGGCTATTACCAGCAAGAGAGTGAGTTTGTCTGTGGGGGGGGCGGAGGGTGAGAAAGCCTCGATTTGTGCTGGAAATGGCCCAACTTGATGATCACTTTAGATAAGCTATTACCAGCAGGAGAGTGGGGTGGGAGGAGGTATTGTTTCATGGTGTCTGTGTATATAATGTCTTCTGCAATTTCCACAGTATGCATCCGATGAAGTGAGCTGTAGCTCCTGAAAGCTTATGCTCAAATAAATTGGTTAGTCTCTAAGGTGCCACAAGTCCTCCTGTTCTTTTTATTGTTAAGGTTAATGACTCTCCCTTGACCCTGGGCTGGTGAGCACCTAGTACGGCTCCCATCAGCAAATAGATTTCACATCCACGAAACAGGCGTTTCCTGGAACAGCAGTACTATAATAAGGTTGTAACCTCAACCAGAATTTACCCTCTGTACACAGACAGCGTTTCCCTAATCATTGCAACCCTCTGCTCCCCTTTTCTGTAGTATTTCCCTCTCAACGAACGCACAGCAGTTCTGAGCTGCTCGAGCCCCCTCTGGAAGTGAGAGTGGAATTGTGAGCCTCTCTAGGTGATGGCCAATTAGGCCACTGCTTAATTTCACATTAGGGGACCAAAGAGGCCCTACTACCTGACCTGGGCAGATCTGAACAAGAGTCCAAGAGGTAAAAGCTAGGTTCTGTGTCCCAGTCCCAGGGGCCTGAGACGTTCACAAGGGCTGGGATAGCTTACGTGTAGCATGGCTTCTTCTAAAAATCATAGAATCATAGAATATCAGGGTTGGAAGGGACCTCAGGAGGTCATCTAGTCCAACCCCCTGCTCAAAGCAGGGCCAATCCCCAATCAAATCATCCCAGCCAGGGCTTTGTCAAGCCTGAAAAAAATATATCAGGGTTGGAAGGGACCTCAGGAGGTCATCTAGTCCAACCCCCTGCTCAAAGCAGGACCAATCCCCAAATTTTTGCCCCAATCCCTAAATGGCCCCCTCAAGGATTGAACTCACAACCCTGGGTTTAGCAGGCCAAGGCGCAAACCACTGAGCTATTGCCCCCCCACATAAAACACCCTCTTTAATTTAAAAATTAAAATGAGATCTCCTGGGAGCTAACTATATTTGTAATGTATAGTTAGAGCCTGTAAACAAGCTTGAGTCTACTCTTACAGCCCTGTAAATCCCCAGTAACCTGTCCTGCATGCTGCTAGATTTACACCCAAGTCACTGAAAGTAGGGCCTGCTTCAGTGTCTGCCTATAGGATTCAAACACAATGAGCTATAACTGGATATGGTACTTGGTGTCAGATACAAAGGAAACTGAGTTGAGCTGCATTTGAATTTGGATTTTGTTACAAGAGCTATAAGACATTGATAGGAGCTCTTGATTCAGGAAGGTGCAGATACGCCCCATCCATAACAGAACTTTTTTCAGGATGGTCAAAATCTGAACTGAAATGTCACCAGTATCTTACAGCCAGGTTCCCAGTGCTATAAACTCACTTGTTGTCCTGTTGGGCGGGATACAACAGAACTAAACCTACCCATGACATCCCAGTTCAGCAACATCTTCAGTGAATGCCACCACGCTGAGGATTGGCTAAATTGTTGCAGCTTGGAATTCTCCATGGAACAGCAGTCAGCAAATCAACCTTCTCCTTCTAACCTGTTCCTCATTTTCTTCTAGAGTAGCATTTTCTCCGATTCTAGCTCCTTGACGTGACAGTCTGTAAATCAGCTCCTAGGCCTCATGGCCTGGCTCAGTGCAGCCTGACAGGCAAGCCAAGAAATGATTAGAAAAATAAAAATAGAAGATTAGAGAAAACATCTGTTTACAAATTGCTGCTCTTTCGTCCTCACTGACTTGTGGTATATGTTCATGGCTCCCTAAACAGACACAGTTGCGTTCTCAGGGTGAAGTCATTCTTCCCACCACAGAACATCGCCACTATGGGCCAGCTTCTGGCTTTTAAGATCACCATATCCACAAGGGCGATCTTGTGGCTGATTCACTGGACTGGGGATCAGGAGAGCTGGGTTTAGTTTCTGACTCTGCCACAGACTCTCTCTATGTTGCTGGGCAAGTCACTTAGGCCCAGATGGTCAAAAGCAGTTAGGTGCCTAACTCCCCTTGAAAGCAATCCTAAATACCTTTGAGAATCTGGCTTAACCTTTCTGTGCCTCAGCTTTCCATTTGTAAAATGTATTTATTAAAAATGCTGACAATGCTGCTTTCCCTACCTCTCAGATATATGCTGGGTCCATCATATAAAATCATTATTAATTCATGGAATATCTATTGTTAGGTTCCAATGCTCTTAAACTGGTATAAACGAGAGGTGAGTTTGGGCTTGTAGCCATTTGACAGGTGTAAATTGGAGGTTCAGAGGGGTTAAGAGACTTTCTCCAGGTGCCCCAGGAGTCCTGACTCTTTGTATCCTGTTCCAAGTACTAAACATTATATTCCCCCTAACTTCATTCATGTTTTGTGAGGAAATGGATGATTCTGCTTCCTAACAGGCCTGTTGTACAGGGCATAAAACTGGTCTGTGCTGAAGCTCTAAGCCTGCTGGAAGCACGTGATAACAGAATTACTGGGCTGCCCCTTGCCTTTGCAGTTCTTTACCTGACAGATGGAGTGTGCATGACACACCCTTGAATTCTATTCCATACGCTGCCAGGAGATTTATAAGCCCAGTACGTGACTGACAGATAAGGAACTCCCACAGAGCGAAAGTGAAGAGCATGGGAACCAGAAATCCGGATGTTTGGCCTTGATTCAAGGAATTTAGAGCCCCTCTTGTTCAAGCAGGTTCTAATAGAAAGATTGCCAAATCAAACTAACCCCATAAAAATCTCCCTTGAAAGAGGGTTAGGGTAAGAAGGGTCTTTAAAACCTAATCATAAGTCCTACAGCCTGGCCTGGTATTTATGACATGCACAGTGGTGATGAGACATTTTTGCAAGTCCATAAAATCAAAAAAGAGATTCCACTTAGTTAAGAGGAGTGGTTAGTGTGAATAAATTGAGAGCAATAAACGGGATTGTTGCATTGTTCTAATATTTCCATAACTCATTGTGTTTAATCACAAATAGACTTTCTGACAATAAAATTTGGGCAAATTTTGACAATGGACCAAAAATCTTTTTTTTTTTTTAATTTTCAGTTTTTCCTTTCTTGTTTTTAAAGGCAAATAATAGTTTCCCTCTGTCCTCATGATTGGAAAAATAGCTTGTTCAGAGATCTTATTCAGGTTTTAATTTTCTAATCTACAGCATCTGGGCCTGGTTCCAGCAGTTTCATTCTTATTTATTTTCTGAATGTTTACTCACAAGTACACTTTTCTCAACAAACCTGTTTAACGTTCCCACTGGGTAGACAAGTGGCTGAAACCAGAAGTGATACCTGGCAGCCCGAGTTCCAGGCAGGATGGGGAAATAAAGACGATAGTATCTTTTAGTTCTGAGCCCCCCGAGTGCACGTGTCCAGTTTTAATTGATTTGTGTCAGCTCCAGAGGGGAAGATTTCTAAGAGTCGAGGGATCTTTAATTGAGCAGAGAAAGGCAAAATGAGCTCCAATGGCTGGAAGCAGAAGCTAGAGAAATTCACATTGTTAAAATCTTGTACATTATTTCCAGTGGAACAGCTCACCATGAATTCTTCCTTATTTGAAGTCTTTAAATCAAAATGGGATGTCTTTAAAAAAGAATCACTGTCCTTTCTCCTTGAAGTATTGCAGTGCCAGAATCCGTGGGTGAAATTCTATTGCCATTGTCAGGCAGGATATCAGAGAAGATCATAACGGTCCCTTCCTGGGCTTAAAATCTATGGGAAATCTTGGCCTTATTGAGGTCAGTGGCAAAACTACCATTCCCTAGGATGGAGGCAGGATTTCACACTGTGGATCATTTAGAAAGATATCCAGGGGCTGATTTGCCTTTACCCTAAGGTCACGTTGCTCCACTCTGGCAGTGTAAAGAGGTGATAAAATGGGGGTAAGAAGAATCTTTTTCACCACGCAACCAAACCTTTGCACAACATGGCCTGTAGGGAGTTAGGTTCCATTGAAAGAAAAGGAGTACTTGTGGAACCTTAGAGACTAACCAATTTATTTGTAGCTCACGAAAGCTCGTGCTCAAATAAATTGGTTAGTCTCTAAGGTGCCACAAGTCCTCCTTTTCTTTTTGCGAATACAGACTAACACGGCTGTTACTCTGAAATCAGGTTCCATTGAGCATTTGTTTCTTAGGAAGTATATTGTCCATGAAGTCTTAAAAACCCTGAGCTTCTTCCAATGGAGAAATCCTCCCTTTCTTTGTCTGACCAGGCACGACATACGCTGTATAAACTCTTTTATCAGCAGTGTGTAAGATGACTGGAGGTGTGCTGTCATAGTTTGTGATGGAGACAATGACAGTTGAAGCATGCATGACACACTCTTTAATTCCATTACATGTGTCTGTCCTGTTTTCTCTGGGTGAAATGCAGAAAGTCAGCACAATGCCTGTGCATTACCGAAGTTCAGCAAACAGGCTATAAGTGGTATGCAACAGTATCAGCATCCTGTGCAGGGGGGTTACTATATTTTGCTTCCTCCTGTAGCAAGTTAGCTTCCTTCACCTCAGCCTTCAGCCAATGCCACATTTTCCTCACCCGCTTCCTTCTCCTGCACTTCTTTCTTTCCCTTCATCTCTCCAGCCGTCAAGTCACTGAGAGTCACGTGGGCCCTCATCCTGCCCATGTTGTATACAGTGGCAAAACTCCCTTTGACTTCAGTGCAGTAGGATCATAGACTGAGGAAGTAGAGCTGGTTGGGAAATGGGGTGTATTCAGTGGAAAATTTCGACTACTCTGTGGAAAAATCCCAAATTGAAAAAATTCAGGTGAAACTCTGCAAAACTGATTTTTTTTAGTTACTGCCATAGTACTTCCTCAAAGTTGTAATTTAGATCCCCTTTCTCCATTCCACTCTATGCGCCAGACTCTGGCTGGGCTACATCTCCTATGATGCATCCTAGTCTGAGCCACTGTGGTGCATCATGGGAGATGTTGGCTCAAGACTCTGGCCCATTGGGAAGGAGAAATGAGGCAGCTGAATTACCACTTCCACAAAGGCCTTGCAGTGGTATTTCCAAATACAGATGTTGGTTGGTGTGTGGTTTGTTTGTTGACCAAAAATCAAAAGTTGAAGTTGGCTATGGAACGCAGACACTTTTTTCTTTAAAAAATTTTGTTTGTCGAAAATCCAATTTTTGGTTTAATAAATAAATAAATAGGATAGACAGAAAACTTCCCACTAGCGCTGTTGGAAATGCCTGAGAACCCTAGTGCAATCTGAGCCTGTAGTTCAGCTCCTCCACTGCGCTGTGTGAAAAAGACCTACGGAGCCATGTGGAGCAGATCGCTCTTATTTCAAATGATCTTGAAACAGTCCCATGGGCTGGATGTCTGTTTCTAAGCCCAGCTGTCCTCCTCCACCCCATCAGCTTTTAATGATTAATTTATACCTCCTCTCACACCCAGTTCATCCTGCTCCATGCTTTCTCCATGTCTTCCCAAATCATATATATTGCTGGAGTACGCTCTCCGGGTTGAGGCATACGAGTTACCAGCTCTAGCAAAGCAGCTCTGACAACTGCTTGCTGCTAGAAGGAAATAACACAGATTGGAAATAACACTGTGTTTTTTTAAAAGCCCACTTGCTGGAGAACAAATGCCACCTTAGTCTCTACTGTGCTGCCTTACAAATCAGCCCCAAAACACGATGAGATGTTAGAACTAATCGTGACTGACATTACGAGAATCAGATGATAGAACAGCCAGGAATGCATTCACCCATTAGTCACTTCAGATAAATACATTGGTCTGTTTTAGTGCTCCGAGGGCTTCAGAGATTAGCAAAGACGAACAGATGCACAATGAGAACTCTCACTGCCCTGTGGCAAACCCCAGGAGGCAAGAGGGGAAATTGAGGGTGGCATAGTTCTGTAGAGTCATTGCTAACGTATCCCGCACAGTGCAGCCAGCCCACACAAGGGAGACAGAAGAGCAGTTAACCATGGGCTCCTTACATTGCCATTTGACTTTGCAGGCATGATGAATAATTAGACAAGTGTTTCCAAACAGACTTTCTTAACCCAGGCAGAACGCCCGTCTGAGGTGCTGATGAGGAATCTGCCTCTTGTGCCATAGACGTAGCGTATCTCTTCAGAGCAACAAACAAATGGGAAAATCGTTGTGCTCAAAATGTACGCTTAGGCCTTTTCTGACAGCACTGAAGTCTCTGGCTGCCAAGGGCATGTGGTAATGAGGAGCCAAAGTTCTCCTGATATTTCGTATCTAAGGCATGCAGTATTTCCATTTCCACCCACCACTTGACAAACCCAAAATATGAGGCTTCAGTTGTCTTGGATGGGCCTGGCAAAATCTCCCCCTGCCCTGGAAGCCATTAACTGCTCCCAGACCTACAGTGCAGCCCTGGGCTGGAACAGGGAAGTCTACGGCATGGAACAATCCTCCGGCATGAACGCACAGGCCTGCTGTCAACAGTAACAATTTATCCTTCACGTTCTCATTAAGTGTCGGGGATGAAAGCATGTGTATCTGTGCTCATCCCTTCCTCCTCCCCAGCCCTAGATCCCTCTGCTCAGACCTCATGCCCAGTCACTCCCAATGTATCCTCCCCCACACCAGATCTCTCCCCGCATCACGCTCTCCTCTTTGCAATCCCTCCTGCAAACACACATCTTCCAGGGGGCCTAAAGCTCCGCACAAAGAAAGAGGCATGCATGGGTGGCGGCGGGGGGTGGGGGGGCGGTTTCTTTAGTATATACTGAAATAAGCCCCGGGCTCTCTGCTGTCCGGGATCTTCATGTCCCCCAGTGTTGGCTGCCTGCTTGTTTAGAATGTGAAGCCTGTGGGGAGGGAGCTGTGCACATAGGCAGCCTACAGGGTGCAAATCACAAAGAACATCCGTGCAGTTCTCCATTCGCCAGCTGGCTCCGGCACTAGAGATAAATAGTGGTGGGGAAGCCTCCAGTTCTGTGACTGCTGGTCACACAATGAGCTTGTGGTAAATTCTCTGTTCTCACCCAAAGCTTCTCACTTCTGGGGTGGCAATCATAGGTCCCGCAGAGATGAGCGAGGATGGTAGGAAGGACAGAGCTTGACTGGAATGTCCTGATGACTGTTGTCACATGGAATGCAGCTTTCATTTTTCAGCAGCAAAGGCAGGAGAGTTTTAGGTTCGTCCTGCTGCTGCTTAGTGAATCCGCTCAGGGAATTGGCTCTCTGGCGGCTATTGCAGCTGGGCATTCCCCCTAACAACGTGTGCCTCTGGGTGGTGGCGCCTTCGTTGCTGTGGCTGTTCAGATGGGGGCACTGAGGCCCAGAGAGTGGCTGAAAGGAGCCTTTCCTCTGGGTTGTCTCCACGCGAGATAGGCCGTCAGCGAGAGCTGCACGTGCTCAGAGTCTCTGGAAGTCCAGTCTGAGGTGTCTAACGTTGGGCACCCAGATACTGAAGCAACCAGAATGAGCGGCCTATCTAGAAACCCAGTGGCCCTGAGTGCCTTTCCCAGAGACACAGAGTGGAGGAATGACAGGCTTAGGAGCAGATGTCACTTCTGCATTTGCGCAGATTGATTCCTGTCCTAGTGCCGAAACCTGACAGGCCGAATCACCAGGCAAAGGAGCTTACGCTCTCTGTCAACTCCTTACCTGACACGGAGTCTAACCCCTGGCCCTTTTTTTCATGAACAACTTTATTTCCTGCTTTGACGTATTCCAGATCCACCTGAGGGGAGACAGCTACCAGAGGGAGAAATGGCATATGAGGACATACATCTTAAAGACATTTGGAGAGGAGAGGCTTGGAATCTGAAACAGTAAACAGCATTTCTGAGCTCGGTCAGCAAATGCAGAGCAGGTTGTGTTCTGGATAGTGTAAAAGGCTTTTTTTTAAAAAAAAAAAACCAAAACCAATAATTAAAGTGACGAGAGCTTGTCTGTCCTTGTTGGACCAGATGCTGAGGGCTCAGGATGTTTTGGACTGTATGTAGGGACAGCATGTCTATCCCAGAACCGGGGGGTGGAGTGGGGGTGGAAGTGGGTCTGCAAATATGTCTCTGATGCAATGTTTGAAAAGTTTTTGACTTGTAAAGACTTGTAAAGGCTGTAAAACCAAGCTGTGAGCATAGAGTGATTGGTAGTTTTGCTGCCTACATGCCCTTACCCCTCATTCTCATGCAAATGTCTTTATCCTGTGGAGGGAGATCGGCATCTCACCGGATCAGACAGGGATTGTTCTTTTCTTTAAATAGCCAGGAGTGGATCACCTGGGAGCGGAGATCAGCGGGAGGACGTGAGTGAGGACTGGAGAGGGAAATCCCCTGAGGTCCCAGGAAAGGGAGGCTATTCCTGGCATAGGGAGCAGTGTGGGGGCGAAAGGGCTGGAGCCCTGAATGGCAGAAGAGATGGATTCCAGTTTACTACTGAATAGTGTCTAAAGAGGACGTATTTGGCACCCCCATCACCCTGTTGACTGTAGGCCTGGTCATCCTACCAGTGAGCCCAATGCCAGATGTTCTCTAATGGCAGTGCCCATCCACAGCTCCAGTAGTGAATTGGAATCCTTCCCCTCTGGGTCCAGGGCACTCTTAATCCCTCTGATGAGATGCAGGCCTCCCAAAGAGAACAAGTGCTACAGAGCATTTGGGGCGAGCTCCCATCTTCTCTCAGAGAGACTCTGATGCTGTGCAGCTCCGCAGGTGCCAAGATATGAAACTAACCAGCTCTTTGCAGGCGTGGAGTGTGTGGAAGCTGTCATGATCCCAGTCTGGAACCTGGGGGCAAGGGGAGCATCTGCATCTAGATTAGAGAAACGTAGACTAATCGAAAACACGTGGCTTGCACTGTACTGATTGGGAAGTGAACTGAAGGGCTGCAAAGTGCGCATACGCTCTCCTCCTGGGCATTGCCTCCCATGCACTGAAAGATTAGTTTCCATTCTGTAGCAGGAGTGCATGGGGTAGGATTTGTATGGGGTGGCAGGCAAACCAAGAGCCAGGTGGCTGTCTGGCTGCTGGACATGCATAGAGGTTTCCTTCCCTGCCTTGCAAGAGTTAACTCCCTCCCAGAATTGCTGTGCAGATTATCGGCTGGTGGCATTTGGAAAGTGGTTAAGAGAAAGGACTGGCTTCTTACGTCAAAGTCAATCAGTGTGTTGGGCGGAACACCTGTAACATATCAAATTACTGGCCGCCTTGTCAAATCCCATTTCTGCCTTTCTGACTGCATCAGCCTTGTGAGTGCTGATCCTGAGCGAGGCCCGGGAGATGGTACGAGGTGGTCACGTTATCAGCCACCCACGTGAAACTTCACTAACCCTCAAGAGGCAGCAATACTAAAACACCAGTGAACCGGTGAAGGGCCAGAAGGAGCCTAGTTTAAACCCTTTCGCTCTTGGTCAAATGGGATTAATGTATGGTGAGCTGGTTTTAAGGGTTTAAACTTCCAGCTGGAGGTGGATCCAACCCAGAACCCTGGATCTGAAAGTGCCTGAATTTGGGGGAAGTTTGGATCAGTCTCAGTAATGTCACTATACTGCAGAGAACAACCCTGAATTTTCCTTCGATCCAAATTGCTTGCCTTTGGGGGCAGTCTGGACACTGATGGGGGTTCAGGGGAGGTGGGGACTGCACTTTTCCATCTGATTTTAACTAATTATATCATTTTCTGATCTGAGCACTCCAGCCACTGGTGCCCAGGCAGTGTGCTATCAGGAGAGCTGCTTGGAAATGTCCCCCTGGCATGTTTTTCCACTAGAAAACGGCAATTTGTCAAGAGTGAAAAGCTTCATGGAAAAGTGTTGATTTCAACCAAATTTTGTTTCAAAAGAACAATTGGGAAAAAAAAGCCCTTCAATAAGGTCTAGATGTTCTGTTCTGACCTTTTTAGAACAGAACATTTTGATTTTTCATTTCAAATGACTGTTTTAATTTTACAAATTTTTATATTATAATAAACATTTTAAAAAGTCAAAATTGGAACAAAACATTTTGATTTTACAACTAAATCTTTTGGCCACCCAAAACATTTCCCCCCCCCCCAACATTTTGTTTTATGGGAACAAAAATTGAAGATTTTAATCGGTTTCAGAATGAAAAAAAAGTCAACGTTTTCCTGTGAAATGAAAAATCCGGTTCATGCCTAGCTCTAGCTACAAGCATTGTGCTGTATTGTATTGTGTGCAGTGTTGTCTGCAAGCCCGGGGACACCATGCGCTAAGTGGACTCTATGGTCCATATCAGACTCTTTCTTGCCTTTAATCCAAAGCAACATTTTCGTTTTAGTTGATTGTTTTGGAGAGGTGGGGGAGTTGTGGTTATTTTCTTGGGAGAAATAACTGAATAGGGCCTGTTTCTGGTCCACTTACACCGGTGTAAATCCGGAGCGTCAGCATCCAAGTCAGTGGCATTATGCAGGAGCAAGTGGAAGGAGATTCAGGCCTACAGCTTGTGCGGATCTGCTCTGGTCAGTTCTGGGGGGAAGCCAGAATGGTCACTTTGGTCTTCCCTTTCAAATGTGCCACAGCTCATCGGGGTGAGATGCAGAGGGTTATGGCATAGACTGCGGTTGTTCCTCTTCAGCCCAGTTGCTGTTGTGGTATTTGACAGAAACCTTAATAGGGTTGTTCAGGCTAGAAGGGACAGTTGTCATCTTCTGGTCTGACCTGCTGCACAGAAACCCAGCAGCGGGTTCTGCTCAGTGGTTCCTCCATTGAGCCCAGAACTCGTCCTGAGCTAGAGCTGTTCTTTTCACCTCTGCACAGGTAGAATTACGTTTTGGAAGAAAGCAGCAGCTCTCAGTCTCTCCATCCATATCATGGCATTCCGCACCTTTCCTGTGCTATCCGTTAGGAGAGCTCTTAAAGCTCTTATCCCCAGCCAGAATGTCTCTGGCATAGAGAGACACTTGGATGTGTCTTTTTGTTCTGATCTTTTCCTCCGCTATTCCTGCTTTTTGTTTTATTGCTGTTCTGCAGAAAATGTAATATTTTGTGTTTTATGCTGTCCACCTGCAGAGCGTTTGGTTTCATTTGACTGGAACTGCTTTGTTGCTGGGGTGCACGTTTGATTTAAACAGACTTTCTCTGGCTTTGAAGAAGAATGGTTTGGTTGATGATGATTCTGAGAGCAGGTGGCAGGGATTGTGTCAAGAAACTGCTTTCTTCAATAGAATCTTTTACCTTTCTATTTTCTTTCCTGATCTGCTTCTTTAAACTCCCCCCCCGCTCCTTTTTCTGGGTCACACTGTCTTTCTCTCTCTCTTTTATCCTAAGGGAATTTTTAGTCTCACAAAAATTGTTTGAATGGCAGACCTGGGGACTAGCTGTACAGGGCTCAATCCAAAAGCCCATTGACTTCAAAGGGTTTACATCAAGTACAATTTAGGCAGCAGCAGGGCAAGCTTTTCCAAATTGCTATTCCAGCTGGTCTCATTCTCAGCCCTGAGCTGGAGGGATCACGGGTAGGGGAGTTCTGCCTCATTCAGTCTTTGGTCTTCATCTGAGTCTAAAGAAACTGGGGTAGTTAGCACTAATTCTGCTGGTGTTATGTGGGCACCTGTCCATTAAGCGCTGCGCTGAGGACCCCCCCCACCCATCACCAGAGTGCAAAGACTTTTTGTCACTGCAACCCTGAAAAACATTCACCCTAATCACGTCAGGAGGAAAGGTTCTGTATCCACCGCCCACTCCTCATGGTCTTGGGTTATTTTTGCTCATTTCCTCCTATTTCCGCTTTTGTTCAGCAGTTCATAGCTCTTTGCGTTGTTTCTAAACTCTAGCTTTTAAAAAGCTCCACTCCACTCCATCTTTGTGTCTCCTAGGGCCTGACCAGCTCTGTGACTCACTCGGTAAACTATGCTCTGAGGGAACAATAGATGCTCATCTCTTTGTTGTATTGTCCTTTACAGCTCATTGGGAGACAATGAGCTGAAGTTTGATCTGATACAGAAAATGCACTTTTGACATGAAATGTGATATGCAGAAATAAACCTGCAAAGGCATTAACTGTCCATTAATCACTTTTATTTGCTCTTTCATATCGCTCACTGGCTACTTCCTGTGACTAGTTCCTGGTCTGTAAGTTGTGCATGTAGCATGCAGAGTTTGAGATGTGATTAGTTCTGATGGGTCACGCAAGTTAGGTGGTATTGTTCCTCTTGACTGGTGATCGTTGGGTTTAGGTTTCCAGTACAAATACCGGTGCTGATGAGTTCAGAATTCAGTGTGGGTGAAATTCACTCCTGTGAAGGATGCCCACACAAGGATCATGCACCAGTTAAATGCCATTTAAGCCTTCAGACTAAGGCCTGAATGGAGCCCAAGCTCTCTGCACAGGGTGAATTTAATTCTTTCAGTGAATGTGCCCCACCAGTCCCTTTAAAATGTGTTGTTTCCACAAAAGTTCCTGCCAGTAGAAGTGTTTCTGGATATCCTCACTGTAAGAGAACACACAAGGGTGATGAACACAGCCTGAGCCAATGTATTCAAATCTTCTGAATTCTTTTCTCAGCTCACTGTCAGCTCAGCTATACCTGCTCTTGCTTCTTCTGTTCTGGGTTTGTTCCACTCTGAGATGGAAATGGCAGGTCTTTCCCCTGAAATGGCAGGTCTGCTCAGAGGGAGGTCTGCACATTTCTGCCTATCTGCCAGAGCCCACACACCAGCATGTGAACTCCCACCATAACATTGTATGGAATTGCCCATTAGTATCAATATTTATGAAACAAGGGAAGAAAAAAAATATGAAAGATGTAGGTATTTTATTTGCCAAAATATAAGCTGCATTAAAGATTGCAGCATAGCCACTGGTGCTCATGGGAATACTCCACAACCTAAATACGTATCATCCTGCTGAATTACACGCATATTGAGCTTCCTTTATTTTTCCTAACATTTCACTTATAAAAGGCCAGCAGGAGTTAGCTAGGGTAGGTCTAGATTTGCCAAGAATACACTGAATTCATTTTTTCCCTGTTGCTTGCACTAATTAATGTTTAAATTATAAGTCTAGAGTCTTTCAGAAATGAAAGTACCATTAAATCACTTTCCTCCAAATCATTAAAATGTAACGTTGTAAGTTACCTTCTCAGTTCTTCCACACGGTCTTTTCCCCCACCTAATACACTAAGCAACAACTGCCATGTTTATACATTTTTCCCCGCGTGGTGAAGTCCTATTCTACTTCAAGGATTAAGCTTTCATCCTTCATTATTAGTTCTCCTCCAGGCATCTTTTTCCAAAAGAAAAAGTAATTTTGGGGATTTTGCTTTTAAAAGATGTTACGGAGCATGTATGGATTTGTTTCTTAGTAAGGCCCTTTCAGTGTGTACACACACACACACACACGAGATTTGTCAAGAACCTAGGTCAACAAAGGGAAGGGCTTAGCTGTTGCACTAGGATGACTAGGGAAAGGAAATCAACCAATGCACTCCCAGAACATGAAGCAAAATTGCCTGTGTTTGATGGGGCAGGGTTTTTTTTAATATAAATATTGTTTTAGCGGCTTCTCTCCTTGTATGTACACACGCAGGAGGGGCAGAGTGGCCAAGCTAAATACTGCGTGATGTCACTACACAAGTGGCTATAGAGCAGATTCACTTCCTTCTTGTATGTTCTCCAGAGTGAAATTCACAGAGTGCCTGTAGCAGGTCTGTCCATGGCCCAGGGACATACATTATGCATAGATGGTGGGCTGGCTCCTTCTATGGGGGTAGCTTTCACCCTGCATCCCTTCCATTGACTGCAGGCAGAACCATCTCAGGCCTCCCTGTTCTGCCCCTGGGGGAGCTGAGGGAAAGGAGAAAGCTCCCTGTGGAGCATAGGGTCTCCTTGGAGGGCTAGGACACAATGCCCTGTGGAAGAGAAAGGACAGGTGCTTTATGTAACTTCCTGGAGGCTTAGCCAAGAAAAGATTAAGATCTTGCTGAAATTTTAGTCATGCCACAACACCAGAGGTCAGGAGTTTTCCTGGGTGTTAGTGTCCAAAGTTATTTCCCTGCTGACTTGAAGCAGCAGGGAACCAGGACAGGGAGGATGCGATCTTTGATTTGCAGGACTGCCCACAGCAAGTGGGGCTAAGCTAAGGAAAGGGGCCAGACTAGTGTGTGCTTCCTTCTCACTGAGCAGGGATCTCAAGCCTTGTGCTCTTAGACCATCATCTCTGTGGCCACCAGGTGTTCTTCGTGCAGCCGCAGCCTGCTGGGTGGTGATGGGGGTAGGGTACAGAGAAAGCAGTGGTCCCTCTCTCAGTGCTGCCAGGAAGAGTTAGGCCCTAGCCCCTTGGGAGTCACAAACACTGGAGGATGAGACAGGCTGTGGGGCTCAGGCCCTACAGCAGTAGGCTCTGCCCCCGCAAGCCAGCTGCAGCGTTTTGGACTCCACCCATAGGGCCACATGATCCAGCCCCAGCTATGCAGCAATGAGTGCCAGTCCCCAGCTCACCACTCCCCCTGGCTGTCACCCCTGGGCCTTACTGAGTTCTCCACCCCTGGCCCCAAGTTGCCACCCTACTCACCTCCCCCTCCAGGGCTTAATTTGTCCCCCAGCTTGGTAGAGGTGATTAAGTCTGTTGTGAAAAGTGATATCTGTATGTTTAATATTACTTTTCACTACCTCCTGCTAGCTAGCGAGTCTGCTTTGAAAGGAGATTAACAAATACCCCTTTTCACAGAAACAGACTTACTAGCTAGCACATCTTAAAAAAATAAGCAACCAAAAAAAGAAAAGCAAACAAAAAAAGGACAAGAATATACAATGTACATTTCTATGCTGTTTAGACCCAGTAAACAGAAAACTGTACATTTTTATTGAGTTTGCAAAAACCCTGTATCAGTTACAATGATTTGGACATGTATATGTGCATATTTATTTGTTTTTCCTAAAGTTACAGTATTTTAGGAAACTGTGTCAAAGTGGTCACCAGCAATAGTTGGTGACTGCAGTCTGAGATCACCAAGATATTTCTTGTGAGAACCCCTGTCCTAGACTAAGGGCTAACCAGTGCAGCATGATTTCCCCTGAGCTGATGTTTCTGCAGGCCTCGGTGTCACAGGATGGTCCCTGGACATCTTGTGACTCAGATCTGTAGCTAAGGGGAAGGCCTGTTCCACCCGATGGGGGTGCTGAGAGCCATTGAACCAAACTAAGCCCCTGTGTATGATGGAGCCACTTCAAGCCAGGGGGTGCAGCAGCACCTCTGCACCCCTAGGGCCAGCACCTGTACCACTTGATGTAGTGGGAACTGCCACAGGCTGTTTTGATTAGAGAAAACATTTTGTTGTTTGCTTAGCTATAGTAAGCTAATAGCACAAGCAGGGTTTCTAGCAGCAATTCTGAGCCTACAAACCCAAGCCGTTTCTGTGCATTGCCTACTGGGGAAGGCTGTCTCGGAGACAGAAGTGTGTGTTGCAGGTAGAGATCTGGCAGTATTTCTCTTGCTCTTGGCAGGTCTGTTTGAAAAACTCTATTCAAATGCATCCTCAGGTTACACCCTACTCAGGAGGACAAGACAGACATAACATCTGGATCTTCTTTGGACTGAAGAGCTTGTAGTGTACAGCCAGATATCGGCTCCTGTGGGGAAAATTAATGCAGAGGAATGTGTGTAAATGAAACTAGTATGACAGGCAGATCCCCTCAGTCCCAGTGAGAATGGTCCCCCTCCGGAGCAGGGTGTATCCTGGCTCCTGATTATTTGTCTGTCACACACTTCATCAGGGAGGAGCCAAAAGCATATTGCCAACTTTAAAAAATCTGGGTAAATGGACATCCTATTATTCCTCAGGTTTATTATGGCTGTGCTTAAGGACCAACGAAACCCAGGGCCCTGTTGTGCTAGGCTCTGCCCCAAAGAGCTTACAATTTAAATAGCCAAGACAGAACCAGGGTGGGGGAATTGTACATAGGACTATAAATAGCAATTACTCATCCTGCCACTAAAGTGTGGCAAAACTTGACAAGTGTTTAACCTGTTATCTTTGAGCCATCTTAGGCATGGACGTTTCATTTGACTGTTTCTCGTCAGATCCTACCTGTATTTTATCATCTTCCATCCTCTCCTCCTTACCAGGACATAGACAATCTCCATTAATAGATCCTCTCTTAAGGGAATGTCTGTCCAAACCAAATGCTCCTCTGCACCTGTCAGCTTTCCCCCAGCCCTTAGTTTAAAAGCTTCTCTACAAACTTTAATGTTTTGCACCAGCAATCTGGTTCCATTTTGCTTTAGGTGGAGCCCATCCCTCCCGTATAGGCTCCTCCTTTCCCAAAAGGTTCCCCAGTTCCTAATAAATCTAAACCCCTCCTCCCTACACCATCCTCTCAGCCACACATTGAGACCCTGCAGCTCTGCCTGTAACTGGCCCTGTGCATGGAACTGGAAGCATTTCAGAGAATGCTGCCATGGAGGTCCTGGACTTCCATCTCTTACCTAGTAGCCTAGATTTGGCCTCCAGGACCTCTCTCCTATCCTTCCCTAGGATATTGTGGTACATGTAGGTAACAACCATGAGATCCTCCCCAGCACTACACACAAGTCTACCTAGTGGTCTCCAGAGAGCCACAACCTTCGCACCAGGCAGGCAAGTCACTATACAGTTCTCCCAGTCGTTGCAAACCCAGCTATCGCCCATGACTAATGCCAGTCTTCCTAATAACTGGAGTTCCCGCTCCTGGAGAGGTCTCCTCAGTGTGAGAGGATACCACATCATCATGTGGAAGGAGGGTCCTAACTATGGGATTGTTTCCCTCTGCTCCAGTTGGATGTTCTCCTTCCTTGAGACTTTCATCCTCCTCAACAGCTCAGAGGCAATCAGACTGGGGGGGTGGGGGACTGTTCTACTGTGTCCCAGAAAGTCTCCTCCATGTACCTCTATCTCTCTTGGCTCTTCCAGCTCAGCCACCCTGGTCTCCAAAGCCCATACGCAGTCTGAGGGCCAGGAGCCGCTTGAGCCAAATGCACACATACACCACCTGCCTGTAGGGCAGGTAATCATACATGCTGCACTGACTGCAATAAACTGAGTAACCCCACTCAGTTGCTGGGCTTCTACCTGCATTATCTTTTTACTCCTGCAGCTCATTCCTTTGTTGTTAGGTTTAAAAGAATGATAAGTGTATTCTAGACCCCCTCACAAAACTCCTGCTAGCCCCTCCTGTTCACTTGCTCCTCTGATCACTTAGGAGCAGGCTCTTTAAAGCCCTGGTTTTCCTGAGTAGCCCTGCCCTGCCCCCTAGCTAAGGGTTGATGGGGTCAAAGCATCATGAAGAAGCTCTCAGCCTTGCCTAGCAGGCCACTAGGCTCAGCACATGGTCCCCCAAACAAAGAGACCACACAGTATATTTCCATCAGGCAGCACACCCACACCCAAAAGACAACAGACTTACCCCAAGGGTTGTGTAATCATGCCTCCTTCATCTGACAAAACTTCCACTGTGAGCTACTCCTGTTCCCCAGCTGCTGTGGTTGTTTAGGAGCAGGCTTTTTAAAGCCCTGGTCTTCCTGAGTAGTCCCACCCCCTGGTTAAGGTTAATGGGTGCTAAAGGGCTTAGGGATCAAAGCCTCGTTAAGAAGCCTCAGCCTTGCCTAGCAGGCCGCTGTTTAATACCTATTTCACTTCAGTTTTCACTGAAAGGTTAATTGTGAACAAATGCTCAACACAATTAATGTTAACAACAGGAGGGGAGGGATGCAAGCCAGAATAAGGAAAGAACTCGTTAAAGAATATTTAGCTTTGCTAGGTGCATGCAAGACTGAGGGGGACCTGATAGCAGTTTTCATATGTGTTAAAGGCTGTTATAAAGGGGATGGGGATCAATTGTTCTCCATGGCCACTGAAGGTAAGACAAGAAGTTATCAACTTAAACTGCAGCAAGGGAGTTTTAGGTCAGATATTAGGAAAAACTTTCTAACTATACAGTGGTTAATCTCTGGAACAGGCTTCCAAAGGAGATTGTGGATTCTCCATCACTGGTGGCTTTTAGGTCTACCACAGCATGTGGAAAAGACTGATAAATATGACTACACATCCAAATAATATACATGTGTGCATATACTTGCACATAAAGAATATATATACAACATTATGTATAATGAGAGGTTTCAGAGTAGCAGCCGTGTTAGTCTGTATTTGCAAAAAGAAAAGGAGGACTTGTGGCACCTTAGAGACTAACCAATTTATTTGAGCATAAGCTTTCGTGAGCTACAGCTCACTTCATTGGGTGCATTCAGTGAAGTGAGCTGTAGCTCACGAAAGCTTATGCTCAAATAAATTTGTTGGTATTTTCCACATAATGCATCCGATGAAGTGAGCTGTAGCTCACGAAAGCTTATGCTCAAATAAATTGGTTAGTCTCTAAGGTGCCACAAATACTCCTTTTCTTTTAACATTATATATGAATCTCACACACACATAACTCTGTGGGTATTAAAAAGATTAGATCTGATTAAAGAATCACTGTCTGCAACCAACAGCCAATTGCCTGAAAGATCTCACCCAAGAGACTGAATTAATGTAATCCTAAATGTCTAATTAAACCTATTAGTGTATTTCTTGCCTTTCTGATAAGATCAAAGCATTCCAAGAGCCAAATCATTACCTTATTTTCAAGGCAATTACATAACTTATTGAATCAATTAATTCTGCCTCCAGCTGTATGCATTTATCTCTGTCCGTCACAGGCTAATCTGTACCATCAAAGGTAGCAATGAATATGGGCTATCAGTCGACAAGGGCTTTCAACTCCCTTTGCCAATTTCTTTCCCCCTCAATTGTTAATCCACATCACGGTTCTCAAGGTACAATCTTGTGCAATAGGATTCAGTTCTGATGCTCAGATCCTGGCAGGCAGCGAGAGGTGTGCTTGCTCTGAAACCTGGGCCCAGGAGTGGGAGCATGGAGTTCCCTGATACTGGTTGCCCCCAAATCCTGTAAATCCTGCATGACTGGGGCAGGTGTGCAGCCTGTTAGCCTAGTGTCCCCACTTCCCAATAGCTCCTATGTACCTGGTCACACTCAAGCAGGTGACCTGTACCTTGTGTTGTCAGTGCCCAGTGCACAGTGAGTGTAAGATAATACCAGGCCGGAAAGGAAGGGCTCAATTCTCACTTACATGAAGGTCACTTTATATTGAGATGGCAGCATGAAGCTGTCTGAGAGTTGGAGTCAGTTAGTTACACCTGCTTTATTGCCCCTGGGCATTGCCAGTGATGGAAGTGGCATAAAGGTTTAAACTGCTGCAACAGTGCGTGTAAGACATGCCTCCCCCCACTCCCCAGTGCAGGTGGTGCTAAAGGGGCCAGCAGTTAGGACTCAGGCCCACAGAGCATTTGTGCCCCTCGCAGGGATTGTTTGCTCCGGAGGGGTGAGGTCTTTGCACAGGGCACTTTCTAGCCAGAATACAGATGCATGTTGCTGCTACTCTACATGTGCGTGTTCAGTGGGGGCGCGGCTGTCCATGGTGATGCTCTCAGTCATCTTTCTTCACAATGCGGCTTCCCATTGGCTTTGGGGTATTGACCTTGGTTTTCATACTGTCTGATTTATAGTGTTTAATTGCTCAGGCCCCCAAATGGCCCAGCATGGGAGAGAGGCAAGTGCACATATTCCTCTCTGCTTGCCGCTGTATCTTGCAGACCTCAGCAATGAGCCCTTACGGTGCCTTGGGGAGCAGTCACCTGTGGGTGGCCCTGACTTCCTGTATCTGTGTAACAACTATGGTGGATTCCACCCTGTGTCCCTCCCACCACCTGCACCTCACTGTGGGCTCAGTGCAGCAAGAAAACCAAACAGCTGCCAGCCAGATGAGCTCCAGGCACTGTATGCCCCATGCCGGCTGCTATTTAGAGGCACTTGGAAGGGGGAAGAGAGCCATCAGAGAAGAAGCTCCCTGCACAATTAAGAAACCACATTGTCTTTCCTTCCCTGTGCCCTTCTCCAGGTTTCCTTTATCCTCTGGCTGAAGGGGAAGCGCATCTAGGCATATGCTAGGCCCCGCTCTGGAGATGCACAGCAAGGTCAATGCTACGGCTGGGTCCTAGGGGACTGACTGGTAGGCTCAGTCCCAAATGCACTGACGTTAATGGTGTCAGTGCATCCAGCTATCGGAAATGGTGGAACAGAGAAGTCCTGCCTGAGGCTTGTTTTCTGCGTCAGGGAATTCCATTTCCTAGCTGCACAGTCCACCAGCATCTGTGCTGCCTGGACAAGGCTTGCCTCACCTGAGCGTGTGTGTGTATGTACAGAGACTCAAAACGCACAAGTGAATTGGAATAGTGATAATCAGAGTGCTTTACACTTGCCTAAAGCACCATCCTTCCAAGAATCTCCGAGTGCTTTGCAAAAAGGGGACTCACCCCCACTCTACCGGGGTATGTGTGTGGAACTGAGGCACATTCAGGGTGACTTCACCAAAGTCACATTGAGTCAGGGGTAGAGTCAAAAAGCAGAGCTCTCCTGGTCGCCAATGCTGGGCTCTAACCACTAGGCAAAGCAGCCTCCTTTCCTTCCTAACCCCAGGCAGTTAGTGGTTGGTTTCTGACCTGAAGTAAGAGGACTGATCTTGCTTGTACCTTTCCATGCTTAGTGTAACTCCAGGTATTCTTATTCAGGTAAATAGCCAGCCCTTTTTGGAATCACATTACGCTTTTGCCCTTGATATTATCTTGTAACAGGAAGTTCCATAAGTTAATTATACATGGCAAAAAAAGGTGTTTGCTTGTATCCATTTTAAGTTTGGCACACTTTAAATGATGGGTTGCCCCCCTTGTTGAAAAAAGGTAAATAAGAGCTCCCAGTTCCTCCACCATCCTCGCTAGGTCACAGTCCAGCACCATCGTGTCCGGGTAGCTTTGAAAATCATGACGTGTACATCTAGAGAAAGAGTTAACTCATCTGGTGTCATCCCTCCTTTAGGGCTTTATTGTGGGAAGGTCAAATCCAGGTCTGGCTTCCTTCTATAATACTTTTTGTTGTTGATATACCTTTGTCACGTCATCTCTTACTCAGCTCATCTACAGTCCTAACTGCCTTACTCTCCTCGTAGGGAAGGCTTTCTCGGCCCCTGCTCATTGTCCTTACCCTTGTCTGGACGCTGACTGTCTCTGCCATACCTCAGAAGAGGAGATGCACCCCAGAGGTAGCTACTCTGCAGTGGTGGCAGAAGTATATGAGCCTTGGTATGTGCTTAAATTGCAAAGTGCTTTGGGGAACTTTAGGAAATGAAAGATGGCTCTGACTATTAGCCACCCCCTGGGTATTGTCTTGTTTAACAGCCTGCTATTATTGGGATCATAGGAGTTGCCAGGATAGATCAGACCTTGGGTCCCTCTAGTCAGTATCCCATCTCCAGCACTGGCCAGCACCAGCTGCTTCAGAGGGAGCTGCAAAGGACCCTGCAGTTATGACATAGCTCCCCCCACCCGCCCCGCAGAAAACTTCCCTCCTAACCCCCTCAAGTTTCATAATAATAATGAACTGTGATGGGCTATTAGATGGGGTGGGATCTGAGTTACCCAGGAAAGAATTTTCTGTCGTATCTGGCTGGTGAAACTTGCCCATATGCTCAGGGTTTAGCTGATCGCCATATTTTGGGTCAGGAAGGAATTTTCCTCCAGGGCAGATTGGAAGAGGCCCTGGGGTTTTTCACCTTCCTCTGTAGCGTGGGGCATGGGTCACTTGCTGGAGGATTCTCTGCTCCTTGAAGTCTTTAAACCACGATTTGAGGACTTCGATAGCTCAGCCATAGGTGAGAGGTTTATCGCAGGAGTAGGTGGGTGAAATTCTGTGGCCTGCGTTGTGCAGGAGGTCGGACTAGATGATCATAATGGTCCCTTCTGACCTTAGTATCTATGAATCTATGAACAGTAGCATTGGGGTAGCATGCAGAGACCTGGATCAGGGGGTCCATGGTCCATGCATGCAGATGTGAAGATACACTCTGTGTCCCAAAGAGCTTGCTGGCTAGTTGGTTCTCTGTGCGGGTGTGTGAACAGAGGGTGTATAGGATGGGGGGAGAGAGCCTTTAATGGAAAGTGAGGAGGAGATCTGTCTGATGGCTCTGTGTGTGTGTTTGTTTTCCTCTCTCATAAACACATCTCCAGCAGCTCATGGCCCTTTCAAGAGCAGAGCTGTGAATTTTCATCTCTCAGCTAATCAACTCGCCTGCTAGTCCAAACTTGTCAGGAGTTTTATCCCTTCATTGGCAGCCCTCCCTGCAGCCCCCAAGTGCCAGCGGACGTTCCTATCCCTCCCCGACACACATCCAGCTGCTAGACAAACAAACGCCCGCGGGCCGGTGATCCGTCGCTGTCACACACAGCTGCGCCCGGGCCCCCGCAGCCCGCCCGTCTCATCGGCACCCTGCCCCGCGGCCTCTCCGCCGGCAGCCTTGCCAAGCGCGTTCGCCCCGGCGGGCGGAGCGGCCCCCGGCGCCGCGGGAAGAGGGGCGCTGCCGGGGCGGGGGAGCAGCGGCGCTGGCGGAGCCGGGGCTGAGCCGTCGCTGCGGGAGCCTGTGTGGCCAAAGGCGAATCACCCGGCGGAGCCTGCGCGCCCGGCGGCGCTCCTGCGGAGGAGAGGCGGCTGGGGGCCGGCCGGGCATGAGGCGGTGCCGGCGGCCAGTGGGCGGTGCGGCCCCCCGGAAAGAGAGGTGGAGAAAGCGGCCTTTGGGTCGGGGCTTGCCAGGGCTGCTGAGTGTCTCAACGGGGGCAGCCAGGGCTAGTCTGACGCCGGTGGCTCTTTATCTCTGATCGACTTTAACTGGCTGTTCGCCGAGCCCAGGAGAGCAGCGGGGCTGTGGGGCAGCCGGGCCCTTTGGGTGGTCAGACAGCCTGCGAGCGAGGGGTCTGGGCCCTGGTCTGCGGCGGCCCGGGCAGAGTCCGGCATGCCGGGCAGGGAGCCGCCCTTACTCCGGCCGCTTTATCTGAGCATAAGCTTTCCTGAGCTGCAGCCCACTTCATCGGATGCATGGCAGTCCCTAGTAAGCGGGCGAGGGCCGACTCAAGGAGCCGCCCGTGGTATGGTGGTTAGGTTAGACGCCCCGGGGTAGCGGAGACGCTAGTTCGAGGCCCCGGTCTGCTTTTTCCTGTTGGCGCTGTTCCCCTTTCCTTAAGTATGAATTGGGGCAGGTGAAGAGCTAGGATCACTCTCTAGTCCAGCGGTTGGGTGCTTGCTTAGGAAGTGGGAGATCCTTGGATTTCCTGGTTCGAATCCTTCCTCTGCCCCTTTAGAAGGGGTTTGAATGGGGAAATCCCATCTCCCAGGTGACCGGGGAGGTGGCAGACTCCTGTTTAGGTCCCCTCCCCTTCGGGGGAGCCTTTGTCTTCCTGAGAAAAGGAGGGGATCTCAGACACGGGTCTCTCACCTCTAGAGGGGGGCGGGGGGGTTGGAGGGGTGGGGGGCGGGGCGGGTGGGGCGGGAGGGGTGGGGGGGGCGGTCCCTGGGAGGTGGGAGAGCCCTGTTCCAACCCCCTCGCAGAGGGGGGATTGGAACTGGGCTCTCCCACCGCCTGGGCGGGTAGCCGGCTGCGGGGGGCAAAAGAGTGATTCGCTTTTTAATAGTCCATTAAAAGGAAAAGCTGAGGTAACAAGATGCCTGCTCAAATATTTTCTTGCTCAGGAAGAGGTGGGAATTGAACCCAGGCCTCCACCATCTCAGGCCACTAGCCCAACCACTAGGCCATGGGAGGGCTCTTGCTTGAGTCACTCGCTTTTGCCCTATTAATCTTTAATTAGGAGTGGAACCAGGTCAAAAGGGAAGCCGGAGGGTAGACCTGAACCAGGGTCTTCATTATTCCAGGCCAGTACCCAAACCACCAGGCTAGGGAAGGCTTCTTGCAATGGCCCTTCTCCAGTTAATATGTAATTAAAGTGGATGTGCTTCCCAAGGTAAGACTGAAGGATACCTCAGAGACCAGCACTTAGGCGGGAGATGGCTATTCAAATCCCTTCTCATTAAGCCAAAGGGGGAGTGAACCAGACTCTCTCAGAGCCTAGCTCTGTGCAACAGAAAAGTGATTTCTTCCCATTCCAAGAACAAGCGTGAAATATCAGCTGTGGTGTATCAGTATCTAACTCCAGGCTGTCATTTATAAGCTACTCCCACTACCTACAGTATGAGCAATTCTGAGGGCAAAGAGCAGAAACTCTCAGCCATGGTCACACACCAAAGATGACCCAACTGTGGCTTTATAAATTAGAACCTTCCTTTGAATTCATGGCATGGACACACCTGACCTAACCCAGGAGTTAATGAAAAACCAAGCAGTAGCTGGATCAATTAGGCCTTGCGCAGTAGTATGCCTAGCAAGACCTGCAGGTAGGTAAATGCAGGCCAACTCGCCTGCAGCTTTTTCAGAGCCAGCAGCCTCTGTCTTACTGGTGTCTTTATTGTACAGTGGTAAAAAGCAAGTGTCGCTGGGTAATATGCACTGCGAGTTGTTTGCTAAGAATAACCAAATAAGTGAGAAACTTCCACCAACACTGGCCTCCTTCAGGCAGCATCTGAAATATGCAAATTATCAGTCTGGTCTTGGTATCTTCACGTGTCCCCTGTTAGCAATGGATGGGTGTTAGCACAGAACATGATGGTGCTGCCCCCTGATCCCGAAGCAATCCTAAGTTTGGTGCAGCATCAGGCTGAGGGAACCTGTGCAACAAGATGTCACAGAGAAGATTTGGGATGCCCCGATGGACCCCACAGCAATGAGTGTAGCAACAGAATATTGAGCAAATCGGACAGATTCTGATGTTTTAACCATCTGCAAACTACCAGGACTATTTTGGGGAGTTATTTTGCTCCAAGGGGCGTATTAGACTGTCAGTGGCACCTAGTTCGATGTAGCAATTACATGAGAGTACAGGGTTATACTTTATTATCCACAGAAGACATTCTACAGCCCTTCCAGTACGAGTCATTACTGTTATAAGTAGTTGACATGTATTGTCATTGTATTCACTGATAGGAAGAAGATAATTACAGTTGTACCATGTGTGCTTAGACTTAGGTCTCTGGCCGAGCAGATAACATCCAAACTATCTATCTGCATAACTTAATAAAAAAATAGACCAGCTTCTCACATCAGTCCATTCTACAACTAACAACCAGTATTTTGCTGTATTATAGGGAATCAAACAAGCTTATACTGTCACGTGCCTATAGACTTTTGCTTTAGCCAAAGGCAAAACAAGTACAGGAAAACACATTAAAATACATCACAGTGGGCTATATACTTTCCAGACTGCCCAAAGCCGTACAATTACACAGTTGCCTTATCAATTACACAGTTGCCTTATCAAGTGTATTTAGAAGCTTTCTGCTGAATTTGGTCAAAATTAAACTGTGTTTCTATGAGTCCTGGCCCTTTCTGTGATTTTATTTATTTTTGACTGGATGCCTGATAACATTTAAACATGACATAATATAGAGAAACTGCGACACTTCCTGCATCTTCATCCACCCGGGGATGACACCAGATATGTGTCTACTCCAACCTGTGGGGGCAATGAATTTTTTCTAGCTGATGGGTATACGTGGGCCTGGGCCAGTAAAAGGGACCACTCTGATCATCTAGACAGACCTTCTGCATGACACAAGCCCAGAGAATTTCCCCTTGTGATGCCTGCAGCAAGTCCACAACTTCTGGCTGAGCAAGAGTGTATCTTTCAGAAAGGCAATTGTGAGCTGTCAGTCAAATGGAACCTGCACCCACCTGACCAACCAAGCCAACGCAGGTGTAATTCCAACCAAACCCCCAGATCAGTGTGGGAGCTTTGTGGTCCCCAAGCCTTTAGCTGTCTGAGAAACTTCTTATTGGGAGCTGTAAGGGTAGGAGGGCAGAGAAGCGACTAAGCACCCATATACAGGACTGCAGGGGACACAGGCAAGGTGAGATGTCAGTAAATACTGATCTCCTCTGTTCCCAGCGCTGGGCATGTCTGGCAGTCTCCAGCAGGATGTGGTGCAGTCTAAAGGCTAGTTCATTCCCACATGCAGCTCTGCACAGTGCTTCTCAAGCTCTTTATTAGTAGCACATGGGGCTGCATAATTAACATGTAAACAGAACTTTGGACTCCACATGAAACAAATTCCCTTTTGTTTTCAGAGCAAGATGAAAAATATCAGACTCAGCTCTTCAGCTGGATTCCTTCTGCTCAGTCCCAGAGTGAGCCGTGCGGCCTGTGGGAACATTGCAAAGCAAGACATGAGACTCTGCAGAAGAAAAGCTGCCCCAGTGGCAGGGAGAGTTGTTCTTTGAGAACTAGCCATACTATTAACATGCTGGAGCTCGGGGGGCAATTTTGAAGCCAACTCAGACAGGTTTGATTCAAATCCCTGCTTTGTCCTCAGACGCACTGCTCAACAGGTGGGTCTGGAGTGGCTTTCAATCACGATTCGTGGCCACATATACATCCCCACTCCGCCCCCTGGATTGATCAGCCTATTGCAGTTTATCTCAAACCAACTCTTCGCCCAGGAGCTGCCCCTGGCTGCCATGAATCGGGCCCTCACCTGCTCATTCACTGTCAAGAACATGCCCGGCACTGCTCCCAGGGACGAAGGCAGCAAAGGGATGGGGGTGGAGTCCCAAGTGGAATCCTTGCACCCTGTTCGGCCAGAGGGGTGGCCTGTGGCTATTGCCAAGGCCCCTGTCACCTAAGAGACAGATGTTTCGTGCAACAGGGGACCCTGAATCATGATGGATAGGCAAGAATGGCATCCACAAGAAACCCAGTACAACCTTTTCCATTCTGCTTGCAAGAAATCCTCCCCCCCATCCCTTCCCTCCTCACCACCACTCCATCAGCACTGATTTGCTCACACCCTCCCCCACTGATTCAGCCGTAGCAGGAGGTTACTGTTTTCTGGCATTGACGACTGATGATGAGGCAAGTGCGTGAAGTGACAAAAGGCCCAGGAGCAGAGCATGGAACCTAGCGAAGGCCCCTGAGAGAGGGGAGGGATTTAAGCAAAACTTGGCCTTGTGGCATGTTGCTTGTGCTAAACATCACCGCATGGAAACTTTTTACACCACCGCTCGGTGTTTGCAGACTTCAAGGGCCAAGTGTGTTTATGGTGGGGGCAACCCAGGCCCGACTCACTGGGGGGGTTATAAAAACAAGCCTGGTACACAGGCACCAAAACCTTTTCAGTGAGAGCAGGACACTACAGAGTAGGGGAAAAAAGCTCCTCCCTCTCGGCCACAGTCTCCGGCTGAACCGAGGAGCTGTTAAGACAAATGGGCTGACAGCTTCCCTGCTTGTTCATCTTGAGGAGCTGCAGTTTTTCCTAAACATACATCTTAGCAAGACTGCATGCCCAGCGCACGACCCACGCCAATGCCCAGGGATGAATGGAGGGGGAGCTGTTCTGTTGTCCTTCACGCTCATTCAAGTTCTACGTGAATTTCAAATACAAAGTAGTTGCAACAGCCCCTTTGTGGATGCTGTCTGTGAATGGAGCCATTGCCTGATTTGATCAGACCCGGTGGCCATCGAGCCCAGCATCCTGTCTGCCCCATGGGCAGCACCAGCTGCTTCCGAGGGAGATGCAAGAACCCTGCAAGAGGCACATATGGGATAATATGAGAACACGCACCGTAGAAGGGATCGAAAGCAATGTCCAATCCATGTTTAGCTCCAACTAAGCTCCTGGGCTCAGTCATGTCTGCGACAGGGATCTGCCTTTTGGGAGGGAGGCTCCCAGGTCAAATGGGTCATTTTGAAGGGACAGCGTCCCAGGAAACCCTTGTCCACATGATCTCAAATCTACACCCCAAACTCCACGCACAGCCCTAGCTGGCATGCCAAATTTTCCAAACAAGCTGACATTGTATGTGGATTTTGGAGCGGTTTGTAAAGGAAATGAAAACCCTTTTTTACAACCATGATGATGGAGTCACGATGGCCCTCCCATAATGGGTTAGAATAGGTCATCTTTATGGCAAGCTACTTGTAGGGAGCTCCACCTCCTTCAGCCCCAAGCTGTACAGAACTAGGGTGGCTCAGCTCACAGGCGGTCGATCTCAGAATGCCCTTTGGTGCCAGCCTGGGTAGCATTTGCCTCCCAGGAACTCCAATAATTGGACTGAGTTGTGGGCTGGAAATACGAGTTTCTCCTCACTTCTGCTGCCTCCTGTCTTGTGGGTAAGGAAACAGCAAGGAGAGTCCCTTCTCCTTCCCCTGTCCCGGGAGTCCAGCCTGTGCATCACCCTCCTGCATAGCAAGGACTGAGTTATATTGAGCAATTCACCCTGCCTTAGCTGTTCACTGATCCTGGCACTGTCACCTCCCCAACTGGGACCGAGGTGCATGAAACCCGAGCTGGCTAGAGCAGGTCACTGTTGGACCTGAACGAATCCACTTCCTATTCATTGCAACAGCAAGTAAATCAGTCCCTAATTCTCCTGCCTCCTTTTCCAGCCCGCTGGGGGTGAAGTTACTGACCCCCAGCCTCATTTGGAAATATTACGGTTAGATTTTGCCTGGGCCCGTGTAATTAGTTTTGTCAATTGAGTTATCAGACAAAAGGCCCTGGCGTTTGGTAACAGGGCTGTGCTGGGGAGGACGTGGTTCTGCTGATCTGGTTACAGTTTCTCTTAGAACTGTAATGATTATTTTGCTGACAATAGAGCCAACTGCAGCAGCTGATTAGAGAATTCCCTTCCTCATGGAGGAAAGCGGCCAGGTGTAAAGAACGGAGAGCGACTAATCGAACACCCACTTGCCCCACTATGTTATAGTGCGACAGGTGTGCAGAGCACTGCCTAGAAAAAGAGAAGCTTGAAGTCCCAGCCCTAAAGAGGTTTCCCAAGTTTCCCTAGAGGAAGATGGCACCACAGCACCTTGGAATCTACTCACAGAAGAAACTATCATGGGGAAATAACACCAACTCTAAACACCCTGATCCTTACTCAGGAGATTTGCACTTCAACACAACCTGATCAGCGGTCTGTGAACTAGAGCGGAGATCAAAGGACAGGCCTGAACCCAGGTGCCCCTGGGCTTTGGAGTTCAGATTGGGAATTGTACTGTGCCGTTGGAGCCATCTGTTCAGGAGCCTCCTCCAGCAATTCGGCAATTCTGGCTCCAGTCATGATTGAAAAGGGAAAAGAAAGGGTCTAAATGTTTTACCCCCTTCTGAATAGTTCAGAGCAAGCCAAGTTCACTTGTACAGATGTTAGGAAGAAGGATGGGGATTAGTCAGAGTGGAGGGGACGTCTCTCTTTCCAAACCAAGAAGAGCCTGACACAGAGAGATTTGGAGACAGGATAAAGAGAACCAGGCTGGCGTGGGACAAGGATCTCTCCTGGTCCCAGACCAGGAAGCCAGTTAGCTGGTGGGAAGGGCAGTAAGTGTGAAGTCATTCGCACTGGCAATCAATGCTGAAACTGTTCCTCCAAATCCACAGAGAGTGCTGAGCCAGGAGAGGAGAAGAGAGAGGGATGCGCACGCGCGCGTGTGTGTGTTGGTACATACGTATGTACGTACACAGGCCAGGAGAAACCAGCACGTTTCTCTCTAGAAAGGGTGCTGGGTACCAGACCCCTCAATTCTAGGCTGAGATCTGGACTTAGACCCAAAATGCCAACGCCAGAAGGAAGCCCCTGGTAAGATATTTGCTGCGAAATATCTGCTGCGTCATTTGAGTATTGCACTTTTTATACAGTAATAAATCCATCTCTGCCAGAGCTCAGGATTTCACCTCGCTCCCATTGATCCATCACACAGCATCTAACACTTGCAGATAAATCATGGTCTGTAGTTGTTTAGCTTCCCCATAAACACAACCGCAATAATCACTGCCACATGGATTTGGGACCCGACACTCCTGTGAAACAAGAACAAGCAGATGTGTGTGGCTGTGCAAGTCTGCCCTCTGCTGGCCTGAATATTTTGCACACAAGCCCACATATTCATACAGATGTAATACTCTGACTAATGTATTATTAATGCCCTCTGTCGGGTGAGCTAAAGCAGCGGTTCTCCACCTTTCCAGGCTGCTGCACCCCTTTCAGGAGTCAGATTTGTCTTGCGTACCCCAAGTTTCACCTCACTTAAAAACGACTTGCTTACAAAACCAGACATAAAAATACAAACACTCACAACACACTATTACAGACAAATTGCTGACTTTCTCATTTGGACCATGTAATTATAAAATAAATCAAGTGGAATATAAGTATTGTACTTACATTTCAGTGGACAGTATCTAGAGCAGGATAAACAAGTCATTGTTTGTATGAAATTGTAGTTTGTACTGACTTCGCTCGTGCTTTTTATGTAGCCTGTTGTAAAACTAGATAAATATCTAGAGGAGTTGATGTACCCCCAGAAAGACCTCTGCGTACCCCTGCTGTAGAACCATGGAGCTAAAGGAACAGTTGTGTCTGTTGCCTTGTGGGAGGTGAAAGCAGGGAGCTCAATTTTTGCTTCTCCATGGTGTTTGTCAATATGTATTTGGAGACTGGCACGCACAAAGCGAATGAACGCAGTTCTGCTTTCGTTATCAGTGACACTGATCCAGAGCTAGTGGTTTGCAGGGCACTTTGCAGAGTGGACAGGGACCCTCCCTGAAGGTGCATACACAAGCACAGTGTAACACAGCAGGGCCAGAGGGCAGCAGGAGAGTGATCCTATTGGGTACTGGGAAGTGGGCCTTATTGGAAAGCCTGAGAGGTGGGTGGGTGCAAGCCCCAGGATAATCAGAGCCTTAATCCCTGTGGACTGAGGAGAGGTTACTGACTACAGGTTAATTAGAGCACCTGGAGCCAATTAAGGCCCTGCCAGAGACCTAATAAAAACCCCCTGCTTCAGTCAGCCCAGAGAAGGGAAGGAGAGCTGACTGTAATTTGGAGGAGCAGTGTTATTGACTGGAGGAGCGGAGTACTAGGGGAAGGAAACCCTGCTCAAGGGGAAAGAGGGTAAGAAGACTGTAAAGCTGAAGGGACTGGGACTGGAATAGGGGGTGGACCCAGGTCCCTTTTCTCCCCTACTAGGGCACTTGCAGAGCTGTCAATGCCCAAGAATAGGGGCAATGGGCAGTGCCCTGACCCACCACAGCCAGGAAAAGTGTGGGACTCCTCAATAGCATCAGCCATTTGCCACAACAGATCAGGAACGGAGGTTAGGAAGCAGTAAAGAGCTGTTGCGCTATAAAGCCTGAATGCAAACTTTAACAAGCAGCACTGGGTTGCTGGGATTTTTCTCCCCAGAGCTGTTGCTTGGCTTCCATTACAGCCATTTCAGTGTATCCCCTCTCCTAAAATGAGTCTGCAGGGCACAAAGCAGCCAATGTGGCTTCCAGGGTAAGCCAACAAGGAGAAGAAAGTCTGGTATGTCTCCTATAGGAAGGTTAAGGGCAGCAGAACCAGGGTTTGGTGGTAGAACAGGGGTTCTCAAACTGGGGGTTGGGAGCCCTCAGGGGGTCATGAGGTTATTACATGGGGGGGGGGGTGTGTGAGCTGTCAGCCTCCACCCCAAACCCTGCTTTGCCTCCAGCATTTATAATGGTGGTCAATATAAAAAAAAGTGTTTTTAATTTAGAATGGGGGTTGTGCTCAGAGGCTTGCTGTGTGAAAGGTGTCACCACTACAAAAGTTTGAGACCCACTGTGTTAGAACATGGCCTGATCCCCTGAAGTAGGGGAAGTTGTATATCAAACAAGACTGAGCAAATAACTGGGAAACAGCACTTAGGGCCCAATCCTGCACTTGCTGAGGGAGCAGGGGACCAGCCTAGCTACGGGGCCTGGCTCCAAACTATTACATTGGAGAGGAAGCCATTTGATCCAGGATAGTTAATCCTCTGCAGTAGCATTTCATATCCTAGTCCAACCAGATCGCATTGGAGATGCACGGGCTGGGCTGGCCTGGTGTCTGTAGCAGGCAGGCTAGGACCAGTCCATTCTGTGCACCAGTTGGTACCAAACACCATGGTGGCAGCTGAACCCAGCCTAGAACCAAGGCTCAGTGTAACAAGATCCTCTTTTAAAGTTTAAGCTCCTCCAACCTCTTTGGTCTTTTTGTCCCCAAAAGAGCACGGTGCAGTTTGTGCTGCAGGACATCCTGACCAGGCACCGTTCCCAGAAAGGATGGACCGTTAGCGTCAGGACTGTTATTCCTTATGGAAATGCTGTCCTCTAGTGGAGACTCTAGGGAACACAACAAAAATAAATGAACTGTGTTATGGGGGGTGGGGGGGAAACCATATGTTATTACTAGCAGCATCATTAGCATGGCTTGAACCATGACTCCATGAGCACGTCAGCTCACAGAAGCTAAGCAGCATCTGCCCTGGTCAGCACTAGGA
Source organism: Chelonia mydas (assembly GCF_015237465.2). Taxonomy (NCBI): domain Eukaryota; kingdom Metazoa; phylum Chordata; order Testudines; family Cheloniidae; genus Chelonia; species Chelonia mydas. Next base: position 2,643,836 of record NC_051261.2, read on the forward strand.
TGGGAGATCTCGAAAGAGAAGAGGAGGGGTGTGGCAGAGGGTCACTGACTGAATGTCCAATACAGATTTAAGTCCATGCTGTAGGACGACAGCCAGGAGCACTGGAGGCTGCTGACTCAGCTAGTTACAATGAGAACTTTTGCCAACAAGCTAGTAGGTTATTCAGTGATTACAAATAGTCTAAGTGGTGGTGACCACTGGAGTGACTGCGTTCTCCTCATCTAAGATCCACTTGGTGTTTCAGTTGAGTCTGGTATGTGGCATGTCCTGTCTTGAATGAACTGTGGGGTGCATTCTGTGATGATGCCACCTAAGCTCCTGTGGGAAATGCTGTGAGATGCAGGGATGACGTGGTAGTAACAGTGTATATGCTGGGCAGGATTAGTTATGTCTACACCAAGATCTATAGATAAGTCCCAAGAAGGTGCTAGAGAATAGATTTGACTGGCACTCATTGGGAGTGGCCTGCTTGACTACCTTTGTGATGGGCTGACCACTACAGCCCTATGTGGGCTAACAAACCTTTGATCTCACCCCAGAGTGACCTGTCTATGTGGGAAGGTTTGGAGAGTTTTGAAAAACTTTTCTTGATGTTTCCTCTCAAAGAGTCCATTGATGGAACCAGTCCAGCTGTGCAGGCCTCCTAGAGGGAGGGAAAGACCCTGCATTACAGAAACCTCACTGTCCCTCTCATGGGGTCCTTCCTGAAACAGTGCCCACCTGGGAGCCAGGGACACTGGAGGGCAGCCTCCGTGCTGAGTGCCTGGGCGCTCCTGTACGTCTCCACTTGGCCAGACTCCGAGCAGGAGGGAGCCCTCTTTCCATGGCCCTTCAATCCTGGCCTTCTGGAAAAGTCCTCTATTAGAGAAAGGTCACTTTCCCTAGGCAGCCCTCCTGTAGCCTCCTATCAGACAAGAGGATCCTCTGTCTCCTGTTACTCCATGGGTTTCATTGCTAGAGGGCTTTTCCAGAGTGATCTCCTTGACTGTGCTGGTAAAGCAACCAATTAAAGCCACTAGCAGGCCCACATGCACTCCCAGTGGGTCCAAACCATCTCCTGTTAAAGACAGTGGAAAGGCTCCGTTGCCTTCAGTGAGGGTACAGGAGGCCCTCAGGCAAGCTGCCCTTGGCCCCGGCCGCTTTCCATGAGCGCTCCCTCCCTGTGCTCCTGGAGCACCCCCTTGTACCATGCCAGTCAGCAGCTCTGCAACAGCACAACATTGTCACATACAAGTGACATGAGGCCAATTCTGCCTGGGGCTCACAAAGCCACTGCTGTGTGGGGAGGGTCCAGACAATGGTGGCTGGCCATGCAGAGATCCTCTCTGAGAACCTGGAGCTGCTCCTCTCCCCCACCCGCCCCAGTCAGTGGGAGCAGTCACTGAGCATAAGAGCACAGCCTGCATGAGGAAATCCAGTGGTAACCACCAATAGCTGGAGGAGAAATCAGTCTCCCTTTAGCTTTTTGGATGGGAAGGGGGCATCTCCTCTTTCCAGATAGTCAGCACCCCCCAGCCTCTTTGCCTCACCCGTCATCCCCCTGCCATGTGTCCTTTGTATTCCTCACTTCTCTCCAACTCCACTGATGGCTGACCTACCTGACACAAAACATTGTAACCCCTGCATGCTGCCCACTGACACGCTGCAGTCAGCTCCAAGGGACTGGTGTGATGTGGGCAATCGACATTCACCCTCTAATTCCCAGCCCTAGACTAGCAAGGGAGGGGAGCAAACCGCCCCGGGTAATACTACAGGTACCTTGTAAACTTCAACATACACAAATAACCCAAAAAGAAAAGGAGGACTTGTGGCACCTTAGACTAACAAATGTATTTGAACATAAGCTTTCGTGAGCTACAGCTCACTTCATTGGATGCATTCAGCCGATGAAGCGAGCTGTAGCTCATGAAAGCTTATGCTCAAATTTGTTAGTCTCTAAGGTGCCACAAGTCCTCCTTTTTCTTTTTGCAGATACAGACTAACACGGCTGCTACTCTGAAACAAGTAACCCAGTTAGACACTGGATCAGACTACTTAAAACAAATATTTAAGCCTCAAAGCTGAGCCCACTTATCTCCCTTAATCCCACTTTATAAACCCAGGTTCAGTCTGCATCAGTAAGTACTTTAAGATGGAAAGCTTTGCAACTGTGAAGAGTTAATTCAGACTTGCATTTGGTAACTGTTGTGTTCTAGTAGAAGGTCAGGGCCCCATTGTGCTAGGTGCTGGGCAACTCATACAAATACTTCCTGTCCTACAAAGCCTCAACTCTAAATAGACAAGACAGACAAATTACAATGTGCTTTTTCTTTTTCAGATGGGGAGCGCAACAGAGAAACTAAGTGACCTGCCCAGAGTCCCACAAGGAGTCAGTGGCAGAATTGGAAATTGAACCCTGATCTTGAGTTCCAGGCCTGTGCTGAACCAGAAGAGCACCATTTTCCTAGTAAACGTATGACCATATAGCTGGAGGAGGATCAATGAGACAGGACAACACCTCTGAAAAGGTAAAGCTCTCCCATTCGTGTTGCTTGCTGTGTGTAAGGCACATGAACCTACCTCTCTCGACCAGAAGGTGGTCCAAGCGAGCTGTGCTTCTGCTGGTGCTACATAGTCACCTGTATAGAGGGAAGGAGAAAAGTTCTTGTGAAACTATTTGCAGACATGCAACAAGCTGCAAACTCCTGCTGGAGACCTGTTAAACCTGATACAAACTCAGCTACAAGCCAGAAGGTTTCAGGCAGGGCTGGGAGCTAAGCTAGCCTCACATATTTAGGGAGGAATTTGCCAGGAAAACTCACTGCTGGGCAATCATGTTTTCCAAACTATCTAGAAAGCCTGATTTCATGCACCACTCACTGTAGGTCACCAACTCTCGCTGGACTGCAACACAGGGGTAACCGTGCTAGATTGGCTTTCTTGAGCCACACAGCAGGTAAAGCACAGGCCATAGAAGGTCTGAATTCCCCCTCTTTGATCAGAGCTCGCTCGATGAAGGCTGCCAACAACTGTGACCCTTTCTGAGGTGTGGACACAAAGAATTCCTTCAAAGGTAGAAATGCACCAACTCTTGCTGGTGGCCGCTCTCTCTTTTTCTTAAAATACTTAATTAGCTTTAGGAAAAACAAATTTACATAGACACATTCAAATCATTGTCATTTATTTAGGTTTTTGCAGACTCAATAATAAAAATGGACAGTTGTCTGTTCTTTACTGCACCTAAACAGACACACCCACAAAACATGCAAAGCACTTTAAGACTTGCTAGCTAGTAAATCTGCTACTGTAAGAAGTGATACTTGTATATTTGTTAATATCACTTCTCACAGTAGCAGATTTACTCAGCCCCGGCAAGCTGGGGGACAAAGCAAGCCCTGGATGGGGGTGGCGGGGGCAGAGCCCCAAACCGTGTGACTAGGGGATGGAGCCCACTGAAGCCTGAGCCCCACTTCCCCCAGGAAGGTGGGGATTTGGGAACTCCCCTGCAGTCTGGCGCCAGAAGGCAGCAGGGACCAGGCTCTGCTGGTGGCCCGGAGGAGGCCTGCTGCTTCCCCCCCTCCCAGTCATGACCCAGGAGGCTGCATCTGGCCTTGATGGCTGCATTTGAGGAACTGCCAGTGCCATTCAGAGCTACTCGGGTGAGTTAAAATGGGAGATGAATAGGAGCCTTGTGTGTCAGAGAAACTGACTCATTGCTTTTCCCTTGCAGAAAATGGCTGCAAGCAGGAACCGAGGGCTGGGTCTGGATCCTGGGAGCCACCCTCAGTGTTGCAGCAGGAAAGGTAGGTTGGGTTAAGTTGATTTCCACAGTTAGGGTTAAAGCCATGTGATGTCAGGAGGCAGATGGAACTCCAATATGCTTTTGATGCTTAAAGGGTTTGTGGGCATGCCAGGCTTGGGTGAGGGCCCTGAGCGTCCCGGCCCTGCCCCCACGAGGGAGAGTTTCAAACACTCATTAAGCAACTCTCACTGGTGAATGGGCAGGGCTCTCCCCTCCCAGGCCTTGGGACGAAGGATGGGGCTCATTACAGGGAGGAAATAGCCCTGGTTGAGTGGCTGCTGCCCAACTGTACTGGGGCAGGGCCAATGTGGGGAGACTCTTTATGAGCAACTGTTTCCCAAGCCTACAGCGAGAGCACAGAGCTGCTTCCCACGCTGCAAGACCTGCTCAGTGGGGCCTGATACAGAGATAAAGTGACTAAGGGAACATGAGGAGCATCTCTAGAGCACTCCTGGAGGCTGGGCTAGGTGCAGCTGTAGCAGGAAAGGCCCAAACACACAAGCTCTTTGGAGCAGAGGCCATCTTTTTGTTGTGCTGGGGGCTGTACATATGCAGTCAAGCCCAATCCCTGTTTGGGGATAGGGACTAGTGCTTCACTAGTCACCAGGTTAAATGAAACAGGGGAGGGGAGAGGAGTTTGCACTGCAGCTTTGATGGAGAAATAGCTCCCCCTTGGCTCAGTACAGCCTCCCAGTTACTTGCCTAGCAAGAAGCATTACTTAGCACCTGTGATCTGTAAATATCAAAAGGTTACCTGGAATGGCCCCTTTCATTCCAAAGGAGAGCAGTGTCATTGGTGTGGAGTGTTGCTCTGGGGGCTGTATTTCAGTGCATCAAGGAATCCTTCATCCAGCGGAAGCTGCAGAGGGAATCTAGGTCACCAGAATGCAAATACTCTATCTGGAACCTTCCCAGGAGGCTGGGTTCACACCCTGCCCATGCTACAAGATGCAGGAGCATTACTGCAGCAGCAGTGAGGTAGCAAGAGATCTAGAGGGCTAGCACAAGGGACCAGGGATGTGGATTTAATTTTAAATCTCACCTGAAGGACACCCCCTCCAGGAGCAGAGGGTGTCCTAATGTAACACACTGCAACAGTACAGTGGGAGGGCTGCCTGCGGAATTCCTGCCGTTTCCCAGCTGTATTTATACCAGGCCATCGCCGGCCTGTCCAGCCACCAGGATCATTCCCAAGCACACTCTGGCCAGAAGCTGCTGAACTAATGGGATCACAAGGAAAGGATCTAGCAGAGCTGGGGCCAGCTGGTCAATGGTGATCATGCTACTGTGTTCATCTTGCACCTGGGAGCCATTAGTAACTGGCAATTCCAGCTCCCTGAATCTAGAACCCCTTTCTATCTTACACAAGGGTACACTTTATAAGAGCAGCAGTATTCCACCCCTGCTGAGACCACATTGCCCAGCGGATAGGGCACTGGGCTGGCGTCCCAGTTCTGCCATTGACCAGCTGTGTGACTTACTGATCCAACACATTGTCTGTTTGTTGTAAGCTGTTTGGGACAGGGACTGTCTTTAGCTGTGTGCTTGTCCCTCGATTTTAATAAAAATAACCCATCCAGAAGAGCCTGTTGCTAGAGGACATACATAGCTACAATACTTTAAAATCCCAGAATCCTGGGTGTTAGTCATAGCAGAAATAGCTATGAACCAACAGCCTGTAAGAGAAGAGTTTAATCACTAGGCAAGTGATAATAAAAATACGGCTTTTAATAAGCCAGCATAAAAAACAAGCACTGACAGGAATGACAACAGTAGAGGAGCATGTAAGGAGACTTCTGGGTTCAATTCCTGGCCAATACAGAGCTGTGTGTTTTGTGTGGGGAGGAGAGAAACAGAGCACAGCTTTGCATAGACAACATTGAACAGCTGACTACCCTCTAATTCCTGCTCTTTATTTTAAACAAAAGTTGCCCTCCAAGCCAATGGTAAGTGTGTAATGTGAAAGCCCATTATTTAAATACCTAGCATCACTCTAGCCTTTTGAATAAGGTCCTATTTACAACTTGCCATTTCAAAAGGCACTTGCAACTTCATGTAAAACTTAAATGGATGCTAAAGCATCCAAAGCCTGCAGGACAGACTTATGAATAGTGATGGATAATTTTCCCCAGGTGTAACTTTCCAAAATGACTTAAGAAAAACCATGGATTTTGCACCTGTCTAATTAGCATAGTTCACAGTAACTTTTTTGCATTTAAGGCAAGCATTAAGTATAGAAATATTCAATATGCTGGTCATTTGTTAATAGAATTGAACAGAAATGAAACCCATATAGATCAAGCCAGCCTAATAGATACAAAGATTACATGCTCAGTGTCTTCAGGTGATCTAACATTGCTCTAGTGTGTACATTAGGCAACAAGATACCTTTAGTTTGGGGAGCCATACTCTTCCAAGTGTCCCTGCTGCACAAGCAGGAGGCTCCAGGACACCTTCCTTTTGTTACTGTGTAATGTGTTTAAAAAACAAACAAACAGGCATTGATAAGAGACAGCTTGATTATCCCCAGGTGGCATTTACAGATACATAGGCCATGAGAGCTCAGAACAAATTTTTAAAATGTCCTTGCACAATAATCAGATCTTAAAAATAAAATACTTTATTGATAGTATGAACGTTTAACACGTTTAATGCTGTCAGCTATAAAAATGATTAAAGACTTCCGCTTGGTACATTTGGCTTTACAAATTTACAAATGTTAATGAATACTAGTGTATACATTTTGCACTTCATTATAACCCCCTCAGCCAGTGACACAGCTCTGCAGCAATGTCTGCTTATAACTCAGACATGAATCATAGAGTTTTAGTTGCTTCCACACAGAATCTACATCAAAAATTTAAATACTAACCCTAAATTTCTTGATTAGCTGAATCCATTTTAATATTTGTGCTTTGTTGAAGAAAGGCTACTAGCAAAAATACACTTTTCTCTTGCATTCCCCCTCCCCATATTACATTGCAGAAGAAATACAGTATTCAGTGCATTTCCTAAGAAATAAACTTCACTATAGTGTATATCTCACTCTAGAGTCATATCATAAAGAAATGGTATTGCCACTTAAGATTAGGGTAAAAGCAAGAAAACAGGTTAGAGCAGTTGTTGGAATGATACTCTAGCTAAAATCCAGTCACTCATCAGTTTTCAGCTGTTACTCTTATCAGGAGAAAAATTTGCTGGGGAAAGATCAAATTTTAAATGTGCTTTCCTAAGAGTCTCTACCTATTTTGCTATAGGGTACTACTATTTTTCTTAAAGTGTATAACTTATTTAGAAGTCTGTAAAAATATATCTAACCATCTCCACTGCATTATACCAAAGACTATCATATGGGTCATTTTTCAGCTTGGAAAAGAGATGACTAAGTGGGGGGATATGATAGAGCTCTATATAAAATCACGGCTGGTGAGGAGTAAAGTGGTATTGACTCCTTCTCATAATACAAGAATTAGGGGTCACTAATAGACAGCAGGTTTAAAACAAACAAGTATATTTTTTTTCACACAACACACGGTCAACCTGTGGAACTCCTTGCCAGAGGATGTTGTGAAGGCCAAGACTATAACAGGGTTCAAAAAAGAGCTAGATAAGTTCATGGAAAATAGGTCCCTCAACGGCTACTAGCCAGGATGGACAGGGATGGTGTTCCTAGCCTCCTGTTTGCCAGAAGCTGGGAATGGACCACTTGGTGATTACCTGTTCTGTTCATTCCCTCTGGGGCACCTGTCAGAACACAGGGCTAGATGGGCCTTTGGTCTGACCCAGTATGGCTGTTGTTGGGAGGGTGGGGGAGAAAGGGGTTGGCTAGGACACCATCTACTAAAGCAGTTCAAGAATTCTGTCCTATAAATTAAGACTCTGAGCTGGAAGAGACCTATTAGCATATATAAGAGTGCATCTTTCCAACCACTGCAGGAATCTTTCTTACAATAAAGTATCAAGTGCTTTGTTCAGTTATGTGCTGAATAACTAAAACAGAGGAGCAAGCACCCAACTGTGGGAAACTCTTCTCCAGATGTGGGCCCCATGTTGCTATAGGCAGAATGGTTAAAAATGGCCCAACATCAAGCAGCAAAACTGATCTCTAAGTTTCGGATCAGAGTCTTACAATCTGTGCCACTTAGCATTTGGGATACACACTCATTCGGGCTAGATTCCAGTCTCCAGACTAACCCTGATCTGTTCTATCTTGTTACATTTAGTGTATTACTGTAGTATCTTCACACACTAGATTATGCTGTCCTATTTGAAGGTGAGTAGCATAAGTTTGCCATTCACTTCACAGCACAGGCAAAAATTATTGAATGTTTGTTACAAATTGAACTTAACGTCTTCCTCCAAAAGTTAGGCAGATTGTTTTCTAATTTAAAAACCCCCCTGCTGTCTTGTTTTATAATCTTAAGTGTATTTCTACCTTTTCTTTATGAATTATGGAGAACTTCAATAACATAACCACACTAAGATTTATATATGCATTGTGTGTAACATGTACATCGGTGCATCTATCTATACATATATGCGTATCTATATAAAAGAGTTAATTTGGTTCCACAGCTGCAGCCAATGAGGCTAGCAGGATCCTTTAGCAAACTGATCAGTAAAGTCTGTCAGTCTGACATACAGTATTGTTACAAAGTGAGCAATTTAAGTTATTGCTTTTGATTATTAGTAAAGATCCCATCTTACTGTATAGAATGACTAGCAATTTCTCTTTTCAAGTAATAGCAAGATCCTTATCCTTATCTCACAAGTTCTACACATACCATCCGACGAAGTGAGCTGTAGCTCACAAAAGCTTATGCTCAAATAAATTGGTTAGTCTCTAAGGTGCCACAAGTCCTCCTTTTCTTTTTGTGAATACAGACTAACACAGCTGCTACTCTGAAACCTGACATACCAGTAGATTGCTTGAAGAAGTTTAAAATCAAAGGTGAAGCACCAGGAATGAATCTTTAGCAATTTAACCTACAGTGAGACTATGTGGGAAATTAATGAACTGCAAGAAACTAGCACCCTGACTGTTTAATGCTGCCACTGTTTTTGGACAACTCCAATGGAAAAGAAAGGGGATTGGGCTGCACAGAGCTAAACAGTAGGACCAAAATCTACCCTAATGCACTCGTGCATCTCCTCTGCTGTCAACAGGAGATACAGCCTAACATGACAAGGCAAAACTGGGGCCACTCTGTGGTCACCTTTTGAAAGATGTTCATTCTGTAGCATGTTATTTACAAACTTGATTTAAGAACAGTTGGGAAGGATTAAAAAACAGTGATTTAAACATCCATGATTCACAGAAGAGCTGTTATTTCTGCTGTTAGATGGTCCCTTTTTTGTTTTGTACAGAAAACCACATTCATATCTTAGGCTTAGTTCAGGCACTTTTTATACAGTGTTCATCTGGAATAAAAATCTGCACAAGTGATTTCTGCACAATTTAAAATGAATGCTTCAGCCCCATTATAGTTTGCTCTCAGCACAGTTTTCTTCCCTCCTCGTTTCATTTGACTGCTGGCATGAGACACCTTTAAGAGGCTACCTTAGAGCTCTATAGTTAAGGTTTATACATCAACAAAAATTATTTCCTACCTATTTTTTAAAAAGAAAGTACGCTAGATGTATTCTACAGACACATTCTGCTACTGCCCAAATAAATAACACGGAGTGGATAAACCAGTGTCTCAGCTCCAGGAAGCTAAGCCATGGAATGCTACGTTCACGTTTTCTAAAGACTAGCTCTTCGTTGGCAACAGTATCTCAATGTCTTTACCGTTCGCTACTACAGCATTGTTAGAGCAGCTACTTGCCAAGTCCATGGTAGCACCAACCGAGGATGCCTGGGAAGGGGTTTTGGTTAGTGGGGTAGGAGTTGCCGGGGACTGAGCCAGGCCAGGTTTCTTTGGAGGAATAGGTGGAGGGTTCCCCCTTTCTGCTCGAGGGATTGTTGGGGATTTAATTCCAGGAGACAATGGGCTCAGCGGGCTAGAAACTTTGCCCGGGCTGGACTCGCTTTTTGGACTCCCCGTGTTTGCCAGATTCCGATAGTCTGTGCCAAAGGGCGAACTATTCGCAGAGACTGGCTTCATAGGTCCTTGCTGACTGGTGAATCTGGAAAGCACCTGAGTGACTGTGTTGCGGGCTAGCTGTTTGGCAGCGGAGTTGTCTGCAAGGGTAGGGGACAAATCCCTCGACGGCGGGCTCTGCAGGCCACTCGACTGATGGTCCTGATCAGCTTGGGACTGAAATTTGTGCCTGGCAGCATGGAAACGTTGGTTGATCCCCACCTGATAGGACGACTGGTAACCAGGGCTGTTTCCTGAAGCTCCTACCAAACGTTTAGTCAGAACTGGGGACGAGCATGGAGAAGATGTCAGAGATGAGGCAGCTGTGCTGCTGGGAGAGAGAGACGTCCCACCAGAAGGAAGCTGTGGGATCATATACACAGGAGATTCTGTTCTTACAGGGGAACTTCCATTCTCCACTGCACTTTCTGGGATGGGCCCAACGGGCTTCTCTCTCAGTGGTGCCTGGTTCTCTGCTATGTCTGTCGGCTCTAGCTCACCGCTTGTTTGCATGTCTGTGTCACAGTGCCCATTTGCTTTAGCATAGGGATGGGTAGGTGTGGCAGGGCTGGGCAAGGCCATGTGTGCAGTTATGTCCGCACTGCCCAGATTGATTCTGTCTGCCTGGGAGCTTTCTGTCTGGCAAGACACAGACCTCACCAGTGGGCTCTCTGTTGCTACAGCTCTGGACATTGCTGAGGGGTTTTGCGCTGAGTGCTCAGCAGGGCTGGTGCCCTGGCAAGGAACCTCCAGTTCTTTCAGGGCTTTCTTCAGGCTCTCCAACTCTTCCTTGAGTGCCTTTGTCCGGTTCTCTTCTCGATTCAGCTTGGCTCTCAGCTGTTCTCTTTCGATGTCGAACTCAGAGAGCTGCTTTTCCACCTGTGCCTCCATCTGCAAACCCCGCTTCTTCTTGGAGGCCAGCTCCTCCTCTAGCTTGCTCACTTTGCTCCTCTCTTTCTCCAGTTTCAAGCTCAGCTCCCCTGCCTTCTGTCCCTCTTCCACTACCTTGGCTGTGGCTTTCTTGCACTCCAGCACAAGCATGGAGGACAGCTGCTTGTGGCGTGCCCTCTCTTCCTCCAACTGGCTCGACAGCTTCTTCTGCTCTTTTTCAAATTTTTTCACTTGGGTCCTTTCAAATTCCAGCTGGAAAAGAAGACAGAAGGGTTCTCAGAAGAAACTAAACAGCTTCCCATATGCAAATGAGACAACTTTCAATACCCCAAAGAACTAATGTGGTAGAGCTGCAGATCAGAAGCTTTCCTCATCTACCTGAGCTCATGATCCTATATTTTTCAGCAACAGAGGGTCTCACTACCACCACACACAAAGACGCATGGTTCCCTGTTCCACTTTAGGTGTCTGTGAGGTCACCAACTCTTGTATGGCTAACAGCTCAAATCCGTTCTTGGCATGTATATAACATTAGCATTAATGTACCACTTTATATAGTCACTGATGGGAAATTTTCAGATGTTTACCTTGAGTGTAATATACACCAATGGTCTAGCATACAGAAGTTTCTCTTACTGGTTCCACCTCCCTACCCCCCCTTAATCTGCTTTACAATGCCATTTAGAAATGTTTATGGAAGTCTGAAGTCTAACACTATAGCTTTTTATTGTTCTTGTGTTACAGATCAAGCAGTAACATGCATCTGCATTATTGTGGCTCTCTGAACAAAAGCATACCAATTCTTCCCCTACGAGTTCGGGAGTTCGGCACCAGTACTGCAAAGTATCAGAAAGCCACAGGGTAGGACTCGGATTGTTTTGCCTTTAAGTTCAGCCTGCTTCATGAGTTTTTCCGTTTTAAGGCTGAAACAAGCTTTCTTAACCTGTGAACATTGTAACTCATTTCACACATGGAAAACTGGGCAGGACAAAGCTGGTATTTTATATCGGGTTGACAAAAGCCATGAAATGTAGAGTCTCGGATCCTTAATATTTATTTACGATTCAGGTACAATTAGACAGATGTTATACTAAATCTGGGTGATGAAGCAGATCTGTATGTTCTGACAGCATTCAGCTTTCTGTGGGGAAGGTAATTATTAACTCCCAAGACACACCTGCTGAGTCAGCCGCTCCCGCTCCTTCTCCAACATGTAGGTGACATCATCTCCTTCAGCAGTGTCCTGGGCATGCCGCTGCCTCTCTTCCTCAAGATCCAGTATCACCTTCCAAACACAGACACTTCAGTCATCTTTTTATGGAAAAGCATTTACGTACATGCTCAGAAACCCACTCTCCATGTGTCCTTATTTTAGCCTTCAACAAATAATTTGTATGTTTGTCTCCAGTTTATAGCGCAGCTTTAAAAATGTATTTTCCTCACAGAATTTCAGTTTTGGCTGGTGCCTGAGACAGGATTTACTAACAAGGTCATTAAGACAAAAACCAGGAGCATATATACAGCCTCATGAGTATGTTTTTAGATGTTGGTTCAAGGGAAATTTGCATTATGATATGCAGTTCTCTTTTACTCCTGGGAGAATTCTGCATCACTGTGCATGTGCAGAATTTATATCCCCTGCAGAAAAATTATTTTCTGACAGGGAAACAAAGGGAAGCCACAAGAGTAGTCATGTGACCCAACCCAGCAGTATGTTTTGGGTGCCCAGGGCAGTCAGCAGAGAGGTGGGGCAGGGGACCACCTGGCTGGTGGCTCCTACCCTGGGCCAGGCTCAGCTGCTTGGGCTGGGGAGGACAGGACTTCCTCTTCCCCTGCACAGCATCTGGGGTGGGGTCAGACCCACCCCCAGAGTTCTTCCCCCACTGCAGAAAGCTCTGCAATCTCCTGCACCCATTGCTCCTCAGCTGCAGGGGGGGAGGGATCCCTGTATAGGGAGCTGCTCCACCATCCACCCAATGCCCATGCAGCCAGACGCTCACACTCAGAACCCCCTCAACGAGCCCCAGACCCCCATGCTGAGCTCTATCCACCTGCACCCAGACAACACGCCCTGCTCCCCGCAGAGTCCCATTCCTGTTGCACCCAGAGCCCCCTAACAAGCCCCAGTGCATCCAGATCCCCTGCACACTTATATCCTGCCCAAACCTGGTGCACCTGGCATGGAGGGGCAGGATTGGTCCTTGTGCTGTGTCAGGGTTGTGTGCAGCCTCACTGCTGAGTCTGTCCTCCAGGGGAGGAGCTGAAAAGTGATCTCCCAACCTCCCTGCAGCCAGGGGCCTGTGCTTCCCCAATGCCATGCTGGAGCCTCCATATTAATTTTACAAATAAAATTTGGAGAGTTTTAAAATATTGTGTGCAGAATTTTTACGGAACAAAATGCCCTCAGGAATACCTCTGCTGTGTCCTGGGAGAGATTTGAAGCTTGCAGCACAAATATTTAAGCCTGATTTGACAAAACAAATGTATTTAAAAATAACTCTAATTTGTTCTAACACTTGAAACAAAACTGCCTGCTATAAGGCCCAGTCAAGAAGCTCCTTCAAATTCTACCCTGAATTAAAATAACTGAGATTCCATTAACTCAGAAGAAGAGTCAACATACAAACTTTCCAGTCAGATACTGCAACCCTGCAGTATGTCATGACCAAAATTCCAGTTCTCCCAAACAAATTCACCAAGAACTCAGCATCTACTCAATCCTTCTGACAAAGTCATTTTCTAGATATCTTGCACAAACATATCAGTGCGCCTTATGGGGAGGGCTAATTTGGGTTTAAAAAGTGATTATAGCCAAATATATGGCTGAAAAAGTGAAGTAATGTTTCGTATTTATTTTTTCAATGACTTACATGTCAAATTACTTAGTAAATTGAGCAAAGATTACTTCCAAATGTCTTCTCTACACACACTGCCTCAGATCTAAAAGTCAAGTTGCTTTCTGCCTCTCACATTGATGTAGTAAATATGCTGCAATCAGAACTGCTTTAGACAGTGGTGGCATTAATGTAAAAGGCAGAATAGAATCCAGATCGCTGTCTCATAGCCAATACAGGAGTAAAAACTTATTTTGAATCTTATAGGCCAACATCATTAACTAGACACAATGGGCCCATTTTTTCTCTCGCTCTCTTACTTCTAAAGGGAATAGACCTATTTACATGAGTGCTATAAGCAAGATTTACAGAATCAGGCCACAGCAAGAAGTGACTTTGCTGAGAAGGAGTCATTTTTGGATAATGGCTTTTAGTTCAGACAAGCCACGAGATGACGAAATTCATATCTACTAATTTGTTGCTGCTTCCCTTACTTTACTGGTTGCAGTGTCTACACTGGTAGCAAATATTGGTTTGACTCTGTTTGGAGAGGAACAAAAAAACAAAACAAAACTGGTTGACACCCTTCCAAAAGTTGAACTCTGCAAACTAAGTACACTGAAGGGCAAATAAAGAGTTGTGAGATTCCAATGAGTCCAGGTCAGTGGAAGTTCTTGTTTGTCTTCATACTTATGTGCAGCTTTCCACTGTAAGCCAGATAAGCACAGCTCTGGAGAGGTGGGGCCTCCAAAGAGAGTGTGGCCAGAGCTTTTACTGAGTGTGCCTTTACTATGCATTCATGCCAATTTGGGAGACGGTTAAAGCAATATTAAAAATACCTAACAGGAATAAAAAATAGCCCTTGTTAAACAATATTTTTGGAGGAAAAAATGTGTACATGTAATATAAAAGTCTATAAGGAGAAGCTGCATACCAACCAATTATATTTCTCTTTTAAATAATCAAATATAGACCATTCAGTTAACCCACAGGCATAGTTCAATGCTGTGTTTGCTCTGAGAGCTCAGTGCTGCTGTGAATTGGCAAAGCTTTCTGTGTGATGACATGTAAATGAAAGGACTTTTTTCCCCCTAAGTTTAGTTCGTACTATACTTCCCCAATCTGAGTAAGCTATTTCCTCCCTACATTTTCCACAGATCTCCCATTAATAGAACAGCAGCACATGTACCTTTGTATTTACAATACACAATCTTTACTAACTGTACAATATTGACCAATTAAAGCTTTTTAAAGCTACAAAGTAGGACTGTTTAGCAACTACAGGAACTCTTTTTACATTTAACTTTCACTCTTTACCACACTAAAGCCAACAACATATTCCTAAAAGTACATTATTTATAGTGAGTTCTATAGAAATTAAAACCTACCTTTCTATGCCTGCTTTCTGCAGCAGCTAGTTGAGAGAGCATTCTTTCCTGCATATTTTTGCAATGTTTCATCACTACTTTAAGGATAGACAAAGGATTGGAGCAAACTGGTTGCTTTTCGCCATGATTTCCCACCTTCAGCATCTCAAAATCTCTCTGCAGAGCCATTAATGGGTCACTGATGTTGTATTTTCCATAGCGTTCTTCAATGAAAGTGTTTCTGTGCTGGGCCTGAAATATATAAATATGTATTTCAATTTATTAAAAGGTGGTAGCTGAAGAATCATACAGAAATGATTTGTCAATTTCCAGATAGAACAAATACCCCATCGTATTTTATCTCTGAGACGCAGACGTCCCTGCTGCATGGCAGCAAGATGTGATACAGACCTAGTTATCCGCTGGAGGGATAAAAGTATCTAGCATTGCACGTTTTTTCCTGATGAAAGGTGCTGGGTTAAGAGAGACTAAAGAGCTCTACTAATCCATAGGACAGATAGACTAGAAGCTGGGGCAAGCAATACAGCAAGCTTCTTCACAATGACCGCACACCGACATCTAAATGGGCGATTAGTGCAGCCTCCATGGCCCATTTAGTCCTTGCCATCTCTGCTGATGCTGATAACAAGGGGGCCCATACAGGTCATGGTTTTTGTGGCGAATGCTCTAGTCCTTTGAGACTTGGATATAGTCGAAACAACTTATTTCACAACCCATGAAAAGCTATCAAATGGCCACAGCGCACACAGTCAATGCTTAAACAACTTTACATCCTTATGCAGCTAGTAGACCTGGGTCAAAAAATCCTCCCCCAAAACAGTCAAATGTCATGAGGGTTTTTTTTTTTATTTTTTAATTGTTGCTTGAAATTGCATCAGAATTTTTTGACTTTTTTTTTTTTTAAAACCAACCCCAAAGCACAACACAATATTTTGTTGAAAAATTTAGGTTCCCCCCCACCGTCAAAACACAAAAATTTATCTGAAAGTTTCAACCCGTTCTAGAACCTGGTTTGGATTTACACCTACAGTATAGAAGAGACGCCAGTGTCCCAGGGCTAGACAGCATCCAGCACATCATCTTCTAACTGATGCCTTGTCTACACTGGCAATTTACAGCGCTGCAACTTTCTCGCTCAGGGGTGCGAAAAACCACCCCTCCGAGCGCTGCAAAGCGGCAGTGTAGACAGTGCCCCAGCGCTGGGGCCACGGCCCTTGTGGGAGAGCCCTCTCCCCACGCTGGTGCCAGGACTACACAGCCATGTTAAAGCGCTGCCACAGCAGCCCTTCAACATGGCTAATGAAGACATGCCCTGAACGAGGAGCCATCAGTCCTTTAATAGGAATTTTACAGAAAGGGGACCACTTGCTCGTCACTAAGTGTGGTGAGGACCGGTATATGCCATCCATCATGGTACAGTTTGAAGTTAATACAGAGCAGGAATGGGGTGAGGAGTCTTTTAGGGGTTTTGTTTGTTTGTTTTCTTTTTGAGTGCTGCATGGCTTACATGAAGTGTAGATTTATGAATACGTTTATTTTACCAATTACCATGCCTAGCAAATCATTTTAAAGATCAAAACTGACCTCTACCACAAGATATAGGAAGAAAAGCTAGTTTCACAAGATACATGGCAACGTGGTACCAGGGGTGGGGGGAGAGGGGAGGAGGCATGGGGATAGGGTCTGAAAGTACAAATTAAGCACAAAATTCTGTCACACTGCAAACCGTATGTAAGTGAGCCAAAGTGCAGACCCAAAAGCATGAAATTTCCATCTCTATTTTCCTTCCTGCTAGAATCATTTCAGTTGAAGCTATTGATTTCCATTTTTGCTTTCCCCAACAGGAAGCTACATGCAAGAAAAGGAAATCCAGCTCCAAATGCCCATGTCTTTTGACTGTACTTAATTAAAATGCCAAAGAAACAAGAAGATGATCAATAAAAGGATTCTTTTCAACTGAAGTACTAAGGACCTCCTCTCCCCAAAATGACCCCCAAAGTTTACTCATGTTAACTGAAACCAGATCGAAGTCAAAGCTGCTTGTTTTGTTAAATTTACTGAACCGCGTGGTTGGAACAGGAGATCAGGAATCTGAACTCCTAGGTTCCATTCCTGGCTCTGCCACTGAAGTGCTGTGTAACTTTGAACAAGTCTCTTCACCTCACTGTGTCCTGGCTTCCCCTCATATACAAAATAAGGTTTGTCTCCTAAGTTTATCCAAGTGAGAGTGTGTTCCACAAGTGACAAAGAATAAAAAGTGGGACAACTGCAGACTTTGAAACCTACCCTGACAAAGAGCGGCAGAGGTTTCACTAGCATTCATAAAGTCTCAAAAGTCCTCAGATGCAAGGTATCAGAGGTGCTGAAAAGAAACTATTGCTTTACCACTTCCAGAATGCAACCACTGGCAAGGAAAGATGTGCCCTTTTCTAACATTCATGTACTATACTGATACTCCCAACCCTTCCCCTGCTCCATGGGGAAAGGATGCAAAAAGGAAAGGTTTCATAGCCTGAGTTTCCACAAATGCGCATGCTTTTCTGTCCCTACAATGTGTTATATATATGGGAAAAAAGTGAAGTATATCCAAGCACAGATTCAGAGAACACAAAAGCTCTCTACACAGAGGAAATTCCACTTCACCAATTATGTCATGTTTTGACTCATAATCAACACCATTTGCTCACTCTGGGTCAGAGATACCGAAAGAATCACTATTCCAAGAAACACAGAGCTCAGTGGAGAAAATGTAAACAAGGAGGCCTTTTATGAACAGTTTCTGCATCCAAGGACAAAGGAAGGAAATATTTTTTTCAACTTTGTAACAAACTCTGGTCGCCATGCATTTGCTTAACTACTAAAGTTCAAGCACCAGCTTGAAAAGGTTGCACATTACAGACAGCATTTGGACAATTGACATACTGAAGATTTATCCATCTGAGGGCTGAAGTGTGTAGGAACATTAATCCCAAAGATGACAACTTCTTTATACCCAAAAATTACCCAGTAAAAGGAGTCAGTAAGCATCATTATGTTACTGTTTATAACTTAAAAGCGTCTGATTTTAAGCTCTGATAACAACAAAGATCCAATAGGTCTTCCAGTGTCTCTTGAAGGCGCTTACAAGGTCATTACAAGTAACTCAATGTCTCGCTTAATTAGATTTTTCAATGGTTCTTAAATCTAAAAGAAGGCTTTTAATTCAGTAAATGTCCTCACAAGCATTTCCTCTACCACAACAAAGATTTAGAAGAGCTTGTTCAGTGGGACTAACTAGCAACTTGGCTCAGTGCTCTGAACTCATCCTCTGTTAAACTCCCAACCTCCTATACACAAACCACAAATACCTTTCACAGCTGCTGTCTGCACTGTACTGGAATGAGCACATTAGCTAAACACCACTAAAAAGTATCAGAGCCACTACACAATACATACAGCACACTACAGAAACTCAGTAATTGGTGTGTAGATAAATAGAGCCAGCAAGCCCCAAGTCTCTGGTGTCCCATAACCTCTTAAAAGGAAAGACAGTAAATACTCAGTCTCCCTGACAGAGAGATTTAATAATTTAGTGATGTTTCACTGGAAGAGCAATTTTGTGCATCCTCCTGGCTGTAATATCATAATGACATTCACACTAGGCATTACAGAATTTCACTCCAACAATAACCTATAAATCTATATAACTGGTGAGCAAACAAGAGTCCTTAAAATTCTTTCACCCAGGTACAGACTAAACGAAACAAAGCATCACAAACAGCTAATCATCCAACACTCATTTCTTTCAATGACAGACAAGAATTAAAAAACCCAGCACGCTTGGTATCCTATAAAAAATAAAATTTGGAGCCAACCGTTGCACTACAGAATGTGTTTGTTGGGCACCTGTCAAACAATGTTGCCTCTTCCCACTGCTTTGAACATTTACTAAAAGAGTTCAGAAGAAAATAACACACAAGGAACAAGATTAAAAAAATTAAAAGTTACATATACACAAACACCTTCCTCCTCTGTTAAGAATTAGAATCAAAGGCACATGGTTTCAATTGCAGAATAAAAGAAAAGGTGTGTGTGATGGTGGTAAGGGAAGAACACCCAGAGCTGAGATTTTCAAAAGCACTCCTTGGCCTAACTTTGCTCTGACTGAAGCCCATGGGAGTTTCACCACTGACTTCAACAGTAAACAGGTCAATGCTGAGCATTTTTGAAAATCTCACCCCAAATGCTCCCATCTCAAGGTACAATGCTATGATGTAAGTGATTAAAAACACAAATCTGGCATTCAGTGTAGCAAACATACCAATCAGAGGAGATGCCTTAGGGGTATCAGTTTCAGATTGGATACATTTAGACTAGTGTTTCTCAAGGACTGGTCCGTGGACCAGCGCCATCCCTGAGATCGTCCTGACACAGGTTAGGAAGGCAGCAAGCTGGTCTGTGGTATCAAAAAGGTTGAGATACACTGATCTAGACTCCCTAGAGCCACAGGTATTAACCCTGACTCAAGGATAACTCAGCCCTTCATCCTTCCAAGGTTAGTAGAGTATCATGCATTTTCCTGGGTATAGGGCTGTTAAGCAAGACCTTTAAACAAAAAAATCTTGCCCGTTTTTTGCAAACAGTTAAAAAGTCATATGGGCAATTTTAAGAGTAAGGGTCTGCCCCAGTGCACTTGGCCAAAATTTTCCCTCTCCAGAGGATTCTCCAGTATGTCGAGAGCTCGTTGGTTGCTGTCCACCATCCCAGAAGTGATTGAATTTCACTGGTACTGTTCTGTACATCGTTTGCAAAGAACTGTGGGATCCACAAAGAGAAGTCACTACATAAAAATAAGATTGTTACAGTTTTCTAGACTCAGGGAGAGCATGCATAACATATGGCTTTGCCACTTGAGCGATGAGGCCTAACACTGCCTTCTGTGTATTAGTGTGTTTTATAATTTTATACATAAGCATGCACACATCTGGGTATCTTTATGAACATAAACACATAAGTAAGCCATACCAAATTAAATACAGTAGCCTTTTCAGAATTAATAGAGTTCTTAACACTCATTCCACACAGCAATGACTCTGTTGATCCTGTTAAATGACATACAGCTGTTGGAGGATAGGGAAAAACAAGATACCTACACAGAATACAGAATGAAACGTCACCCTAACAATCTATTGTTTCAGCCCTTTCACTTACTAAAGAGAAGTAAGACATGACTAGTAAGTGGCACAGAATAACTATTTTCAGGACATATTTTAGGTAGAAAAGTTAGGATTGGTTAAAAACAAAGGGAGCGAGACTTTCAAAACTCAATATGGATAACATTTCCATGAGTTTCAGAGTAGCAGCCATGTTAGTCTGTATTCGCAAAAAGAAAAGGAGTACTTGTGGCACCTTAGAGACTAACAAATATAAGTGAGCTGTAGCTCACAAAAGCTTATGCTCAAATAAATTTGTTAGTCTCTAAGGTGCCACAAGTACTCCTTTTCTATCTTGTAGCTGCAATCAATAGCACTATGTCCTGTCCCCACCATCCCTCTCTTTCTCCCCCCCACCACATATACACAATAAATACTCCACTCTGTTTATAAACCTTCAAAAGTGTTATACTTTTTGTATCCAAATATGTATGATCAGAGCTTAAGAGACTGCTGTGAGGAAGAGGAAGGAAAAGGGAGTGCTGTCTTGGATAAATACGCTGCCAGTGGTTTAAATGAATCACAGGAAAAAACTAATGGATTGATTTTTTGAATAGATAAAGGGGAAAAATCCTCAATTGTTTCTGAAGCAATACAAAACATGAGCAAACCAAACCCAACTACAGTTGCGTGGGAACATTTAAATGATCCAAGGACTGGAAAGCCTTTCAATAAATTAAAAAAAGTATAAGTCCAGCTGGCCCAGTTGCTTTGATGGACAAGCTGTTTTCTCTTTTTAAATTGAATCCAACCCTGTAGTGGTTACACACTACCACAACAGAAACTCAGAAATAAATTCCAGCTTCAAAATGGTATTAGCACTTCTAATATTATCAGCACTTCTGAAAAAATTTACTCCTAGCTCATTTCTCTCCAGGAAAAGCTTTCCAGAAAGTTTTGATCTGGCTCCATAAGGCATTAAGAAGGGTCCCTCCCTCCTCTGTCAGTGTAACTTAACACCCAGTCCACTTATGTGGAAACAACCAAAATCAAAAACCAACACACACACACGGTGTGTTCTTTATATATGATTTTTGTGAGGCCTGAAACTATCCACAAAGCCACATTTTTCTCCTGCTTTCAGGCATCATATTGTACATTTTGTTGAATCAAGCTAGGGTGGTTTATTTCCTGTCTGGGAAAGAACAAGAAGTTCCTCCTTGTTACTTTGTGAGCCATTAATGATTTTCCTGAACTGAAATAACCAAATGAGACTAAGCTACCTTTCAACAGTTCTCTCAAATCTAATTATCGTCATACAAATAAATACAAGTCAGCTGAGCATAAATATTTAACCATTTATGTCTAGACAACACAAAAACCATAACTAAATATACCATACCTCGAAAGATACAACATCCACCCACTCTCAAGAAATATACAATACATTTATGAGTTTACAAAACATGTCAATTGTTTCAGCAGGATGCACTAGCAAATAGGAAGTCTGTAGAGAGATTATTATAACTACTACTACTTGCAATCTGTTGCACAGGTGACACCACTGGAGACGTGGCTGAACAGATAAGTCTTGCACTGAAAATTTTCAACTGAGTCCCTCTGAAATGAAATTGTGATGCAGGCTATGTGCATTAAATGACATAAAGCTGAGAGTTATCTGGTGGCTTAGGCCACTGAATCCATCTGGTCTTCTAGTTTAAGGGCACAGCCATTCACCTGGACAACTGAATATAATGTACTTACTTCCCAGTGACTGTCTCCTTTTAGCGTGGAAGTTATAACTGGGGTTTGCATATTTATGTTAAATCAATATGCAAACTCAGAAAATAACTTAGTCGGCTGTCCAGGCTATTCAACTATACTTAGAGGAAATACAAGATTCCTAGGCAGAAGAGGAGAAAATATTTGAAGTAGCACAACAAAATTCAGCTAACTGGAAGACTAACAGCTACTCAAAAATAGTATTTCAGATTCTGTTAATGAAGATGTTGAGGCACACTGGGTGCTGCGGTAACTGGCTGGCTTTGTCCAATTTGAAGTAGGGTAACTGATCACTGCTAGTCTACTCTGAAAAAGGATCATTCTGGTTTTACGGAGCAGAAGCAATATTTGGAACAGTTATGAGATGTTTAGTGTGGAGATAAGCAAACTGATGGCTCCACTCTGCTAGGAAAACACTATTGTTTTATCTGGGGATTTCCAGGCTACTCAGGGCCGAATGTTTCCCACACAATATCCTTCGGGTTTCTTTCTTAATGTTCTTTTTACTGAAGATCTGGCTGAGACAGAACATTGCATCATGGCCTCTCAACCCTCCTCAACTTCCTTTACTGAACCACAAGGTATAAATTAGTGGGAATTTCCAACACAACCTTTATTGTTTGGACAGAAAAAGGGGAATGTATATATAGCAGTTAGATTTTAGTTATTTTCACATTAGGGAAAACAGAAATAAGTTTTTTAAACTGTTTTAATTTCATTGTATTTATCTGGACCTACAATTCCCCAGCAGTTTAATCTGTCCTGAAGTTCCTCCTTTAGATATGGAGAATGGCATATTCTTTAAATAGCTTCCCCTGCATTCTTGAACTTCCGTATTACTTCTTTCCCCAGAGACAGATGTTAGAAAATAAAGATAATCTGAGGTCACAGTAATCGGGGTGGGGATTACTGACTTTGCACTACGCTTCCAGGAAGAAATACCATAAGGAATCAACTCCCTATCATTAGTCCCACAGCAACTCTGTATCTAAATACTGAACATGATTTGGACCAAAATGTGGTTACTAGTAGATATTTTAAGACAGACCCAAAATAACAAGGCTTTTACCTATTGATGTATTTGGCTAGTCAGTAAATATTGAACCAACATAATAGCATTATCAATATTAAATGAAAAAGCCAGCGAGTTAAGGTAGAATCATAGAATATCAGGGTTGGAAGGGACCTCAGGAGGTCATCTAGTCCAACCCCCTGCTCAAAGCAGGACCAATCCCCAATTTTTGCCCCAGATCCCTAAATGGCCCCCTCAAGGATTGAACTCACAACCCTGGGTTTAGCAGGCCAATGCTCCAACCACTGAGCTATCCCTCCCCCCTCAGACTTTGCTCACATAAAGGTTATGTTGCAGTTTGCAAGAAACCTAAGGGATGCTCCTAATGTACATGAAACGGAACAGACTACAGCTTCTCTTGTGTGTAAAACTGAAGTGTAGCCTAGAGACTACAAATCCCAGCATGATCCTGGCCTTCCAATTGATCAAGATGGATCACAGTAGGCTTGGACTCCCTAAACTGAAGATGAGGGCCCTCATGGGCTGAACTGGGCTCACAAGCTTCACTTTGGCCATCTCTATATTAAAGAAAACAGAATGTGAAGTTGAGACTATCACAAAAAAAATATATTCAAGTAATAACACAGAGGGGAGAAAACAGTCACCTAATCGTATTTGTTGCGCAGAAGTCGCCCAGTTACTGGACAGGTGGGGGACAGCACATTTTATCATGATTTACTGGGGAGCAGGGTCAACTTCTTAACTGAAACATTAGTGAAAGTTTCCTAAATATATACAGAAAAAGCTGCATCAAATATTGTAATTAAAGAGGACAGAGTACAGCAGAAGCCTGCTAAATCCAAGCACTTTATAATCGGCACAAAAAAGAAACAATATCAGTTGTCTTGCCCCTTCTCTCAAAGATTTAGTAGCTGCTGTAGCGAGGCCTTATGGTACTGAACAGAAAACTAGGAACTATAACTCAATTGACAACTGAACAGTTTGTTTTGGAATGCATTATCCTCACTTTATTGTTTATTCATCTATTTGTTCACTTGCAAAATTCAGTAATTCAGAGTCTCCCAGTCATTAATGCTAATTAGCTAGGTTCTACTCTGCTTTGAAAGAGCTTCAGCCTCAAGCAAGAACAAGCCTGAAAGCGGCTTCCTGTTTTCTGATCTAAAAGCAACCAAAACTTCAGTTTTAATGAATGGAGAATTCTGTTCTCAAAAAAGAGAAAGGGAACAAAGCACTCTATAAATGTCAAGAATGATTGATCTAGTTTATTTTAATGGATTCCTTTCACTCATATGATTTGTTGGATCTGAGAAGGATAATTTGGGGCCCACTCATGCAGTCCTTTCTACATGACAGTCTTGCACAAGTAAGGACCACAGAAATGGGCCCTTAATGTTTAAATTGTGTCAAGTGATTCTAAACATTTCTCATCCCCAAAATAGCTGCAACCTTGTTGTGTGCTTTAAATATAATCAGGTGGAAGAGGGAGCAGAGCGTCCTGGAAATGAAATGAAGATACGAAGGTGAGATGGATTGGTTAACTTTGAGAAGGACTTTTGAGAAGCGGTTTGTAGAGTGAATAGGAGGGGGACAGCTTGGAAACTGGGATGCGTGCAGCCACAAGTGGGAAAGGGGGTGAGTGTCTTACTGAAGCCCTCAGTGAATACCATTGATAAAAATAATTTGTTAGTTTAGCCCTTTCTAACTGATATGTTCCGATTGGAGTGAACTTCAAATCGCTGTATTATTTGTATTAAGTCAGGATCGGGGTCCCATAGTGAGACATAGGAAGACAGAGTCCCTGCCACCAAGAGATTACAGTCTAATTTGGAACAAGATGCAACAAGCAAGATTAAGGAATAATATGGAGGGAAGAGGCAGATGGCGAAAGCAAAGGCAAGAGTGATAGTAATAAAGTCACACTAGCTCACCTAACTGGCATGCATAAATTGACTGTTCTGACTCATTTGAATATATTTAAAATAGGATCATCTCATCCTAATCAGCATTCAATTTAGTCTTGGCTGATTTCTTGCAAGAGTTCTAGCAGAAGGTGATCCTTAGAAAAGGAGGGTGGTAGCCTCTTGAACTAGTTCGGTGAGGCTCCCCACATGTGGTGAGGCTCCCCACATGGTGAAATCCTAGCGGATTTTAAACATAAAAAAGAAGCTTACAAGAAGTGGAAGGTTGGACATATGACCAGGGAAGAGTATAAAAATATTGCTCGGGCATGTAGGAAAGATATCAGGAGGGCCAAATCGCACCTGGAGCTGCAGCTAGCAAGAGATGTCAAGAGTAACAAGAAGGGTTTCTTCAGGTATGTTGGCAACAAGAAGAAAGCCAAGGAAAGTGTGGGCCCCTTACTGAATGAGGGAGGCAACCTAGTGACAGAGGATGTGGAAAAAGCTAATGTACTCAATGCTTTTTTTGCCTCTGTTTTCACTAACAAGGTCAGCTCCCAGACTGCTGCGCTGGGCATCACAAAATGGGGAAGAGATGGCCAGCCCTCTGTGGAGATAGAGGTGGTTAGGGACTATTTAGAAAAGCTGGACGTGCACAAGTCCATGGGGCCGGACGAGTTGCATCCGAGAGTGCTGAAGGAATTGGCGGCTGTGATTGCAGAGCCCTTGGCCATTATCTTTGAAAACTCGTGGCGAACGGGGGAAGTCCCGGATGACTGGAAAAAGGCTAATGTAGTGCCAATCTTTAAAAAAGGGAAGAAGGAGGATCCTGGGAACTACAGGCCAGTCAGCCTCACCTCAGTCCCTGGAAAAATCATGGAGCAGGTCCTCAAAGAATCAATCCTGAAGCACTTACATGAGAGGAAAGTGATCAGGAACAGTCAGCATGGATTCACCAAGGGAAGGTCATGCCTGACTAATCTAATCGCCTTTTATGATGAGATTACTGGTTCTGTGGATGAAGGGAAAGCAGTGGATGTATTGTTTCTTGATTTTAGCAAAGCTTTTGACACGGTCTCCCACAGTATTCTTGTCAGCAAGTTAAGGAAGTATGGGCTGGATGAATGCACTATAAGGTGGGTAGAAAGCTGGCTAGATTGTCGGGCTCAACAGGTAGTGATCAATGGCTCCATGTCTAGTTGGCAGCCGGTGTCAAGTGGAGTGCCCCAGGGGTCGGTCCTGGGGCCGGTTTTGTTCAATATCTTCATAAATGATCCGGAGGATGGTGTGGATTGCACTCTCAGCAAATTTGCGGATGATACTAAACTGGGAGGAGTGGTAGATACGCTGGAGGGGAGGGATAGGATACAGAAGGACCTAGACAAATTGGAGGATTGGGCCAAAAGAAATCTGGTGAGGTTCAATAAGGATAAGTGCAGGGTCCTACACTTAGGATGGAAGAATCCAATGCACCGCTACAGACTAGGGACCGAATGGCTAGGCAGCAGTTCTGCGGAAAAGGACCTAGGGGTGACAGTGGACGAGAAGCTGGATATGAGTCAGCAGTGTGCCCTTGTTGCCAAGAAGGCCAATGGCATTTTGGGATGTATAAGTAGGGGCATAGCGAGCAGATCGAGGGACGTGATCGTTCCCCTCTATTCGACACTGGTGAGGCCTCATCTGGAGTACTGTGTCCAGTTTTGGGCCCCACACTACAAGAAGGATGTGGATAAATTGGAGAGAGTCCAGCGAAGGGCAACAAAAATGATTAGGGGTCTAGAGCACATGACTTATGAGGAGAGGCTGAGGGAGCTGGGATTGTTTAGTCTGCAGAAGAGAAGAATGAGGGGGGATTTGATAGCTGCTTTCAACTACCTGAAAGGGGGTTCCAGAGAGGATGGAGCTTGGCTGTTCTCAATGGTAGCAGATGACAGAACGACGAGTAATGGTCTCAAGCTGCAATGGGGGAGGTTTAGATTGGATATTAGGAAAAACTTTTTCACTAAGAGGGTGGTGAAACACTGGAATGCGTTACCTAGGGAGGTGGTAGAATCTCCTTCCTTAGAGGTTTTTAAGGTCAGGCTTGACAAAGCCCTGGCTGGGATGATTTAACTGGGAATTGGTCCTGCTTCGAGCAGGGGGTTGGACTAGATGACCTTCTGGGGTCCCTTCCAACCCTGATATTCTATGATTCTATGATTCTATGTAGAGAGCAAGATGGAAGAACGTGCAAAAGCACATTTGGGAGATGCGCAGAGGGACAAAGGTAAGTAGGAACTTGAAGATAAGGCCATTGAGGAGAAACTAAATGAATTCTTTGCATCGGTCTTCACAGCTGAGGATGTGAGGGAGATTCCCAAACCTGAGCCATTCTTTTTAGGTGACAAATCTGAGGGACTGTCCTAGATTGAGGTGTCATTAGATTTTTGGAACAAATTGATAAACAGTAATAAGTCACCAGGACCATATGGTATTCACCCAAGAGTTCTGAAGGAACTGAAAAGTGAAACTGCAGAACTACTAACTGTGGTTTGTAACCTATCATTTAAATCAGCTTCTGTATCAAATGATTGGAGGATAGCTAATGTGACACCAATTTTTAAAAAGGGCTCCAGCGGCGATCCCAGCAATTACAGGCAGGTAAGCCTGACTTCAGTCGGACACACAGATTAACATAATTTGTTGGGGACGAGTCAACATGTTTTTTGTAAAGGGAAATCATGCCTCACCAATCTACTAAAATTCTTTGAGGGGTCAACAAGCATGTGGACAAGGGGGATCCAATGGATACAGCGTACTCAGATTTTCAGAAAGCCTTTGACAAGGTCCCTCACCAAAGGCTCTTAAGCTAAGCAAAGCAAAGCTGTCATGGGATAAGAAGAAAGGTCTTCTCATGGATTGGTAACTGGTTAAAAGATAGGAAACCAAGGGTAGGAATAAATTATCAGTTTTCAGAATGGAGAGAGGTAAACAGTGGTGTCCCCCAGGGGTTTGTACTGGGACCAGTTCTATTCAACATATTAATAACTGATCTGGAAAAAGGGATAAACAATGAGGAGGCAAAATTTGCAGGTGATACAAAACTACTTAAGATAGTTAAGTCTCAAGCAGAATGTGAAGAACTACAAAATGATCTCACAAAATTGGGTGACTGGGCAACAAAATGGCAGATGAAATTCAATGTTGATAAATGCACAGTATTGCACATTGAAAAACATAATCCCAACTATACATGTAAAATGATGGAGTCTAAATTAGCGGTTACCACTCGAGAAAGAGACCTCAAAAAAGATATATTGGAATTGGAAAAGATTCAGAAAAGGGCAACAAAAATGATTAGGGGTATGGAATGGCTGCCATATAAGGAGAGATTAATAAGACTTGGACTTTTCAGCTTGGAAAAGAGACGACTAAGGGGGGGAAGATATGATACAGGTTTATAAAATAATGACTGGTGTGGAGAAAGTAAATAAGGAAGTTTTATTTAGTCTTACTAATAACACAAGAACTAGGGGTCACCAAATGAAATTAATAGGCAGCAGGTTTAAAGCAAACAAAAGCAAGTATTTTTTCACACAATGCAGAGTCAACCTGTGGAACTCCTTGCCAGAGGATGTTGTGAAGGCCAAGACTATAACAGGGTTCAAAAAAGAACTAGATAAGTTCATGGAGGATACGTCCATCAATGGCTATTAGTCAGGATGGGCAGGGATGGTGTCACTAGCCTCTGTCTGCCAGAAGCTCGGAACGGGTGACAGGGGATGGATCACTTG
The DNA here is from genome assembly GCF_015237465.2 of Chelonia mydas. Classification (NCBI taxonomy): domain Eukaryota; kingdom Metazoa; phylum Chordata; order Testudines; family Cheloniidae; genus Chelonia; species Chelonia mydas. Next base: position 2,672,431 of record NC_051261.2, read on the forward strand.
ATCATTACCTGTTCTGTTCATTCCCTCTGGGGCACCTGGCGTTGGCCACTGTCAGAAGACAGGATACTGGGCTAGATGGACCTTTGGCCTGACCCAGTATGGACGTTCTTATGTTCTTAGGGCAAGGAGCTTGAATCTGATAGGGTGAGAAACAGGGAGCCAATACAAAGAAACAAAAAAGGGCATGATATGGTCAGAGTGACAGGGAAGGAAGGCTTTTTTAGTGGCTGCAATGTATACAGGTGTGTTTGTGTATTCTTTCCATACAGAGGGGCAGCTTTTAATTTTTTTTAATTAGTCTGCCTGGGTGCATCATTTTTGTTACCCCTTAGAGGACTGCAGTGATATTTTAACAGAAGGCACATAAACATCCTCTGGTGCGTGCTCCTTGTTGCAATATAAATAAAAAATTATTATGCCATATAACTCCAGAGATTTCAAGAGTTTATTGAATCAGATGTAGAACTTGTACATCCTACCATGTGCTAGTCTAATGCAATCCTTCTCATCTTGCTGAATAACCATCACATGATTTGAGCAAGCTTCAGGATTTTTTGCTAGATGTTAACATCTATTTACATAATGTAAATATTGTAGAAAAATACTATTGTTTATTAAGTTATACCTTACCTAAATATTAAAACAATCCTGATTTCTGACCTTATGGTTTGTTACACATGTATTTTAGACTGCTCTGTAGAGGAAATGAAGATACAAGTTCTCTCTGCCACTTTGTAGGCCAAATCCACCTTCCTTTTAGTTTGTTTTGTTTGTAATCTTGGAATAGTGGAATATTTGAAACTGTAACATGACCAGTGACACACAATCACAATGGGTTTCTGCCTGCTTTCAGCGTACTTCAGCACCGCCGATACAAAGTTAGCATTAAAAAATCATTTTAGAAAGTCATCTCATGGTAATGGTGGGGAAACACATTGAACAAGAGAAAACAACAGCCTCAGAATTATCAATCAGATGATTTATCAGAGGATGCAATCAATCAATGGATACTTGTTTCAGCGGTTAAAGTTCTGACTCTTGTTCCTAGCAGATCTATTTGTCCTGTATGCATTTCAGTTAACTAAAATTCTCTTATCAGGATTTCAGTCCATAACTGTTTGATACTGATCTTAACACACTTCTTCAATGCTTTTTCCTGTAATATTTTCTACTTGTCAAAATAGGAGCATATAGAGTGGAATACAATTTGCACTGTGCTATTTTACATATGTTTAAAAATACTGTCTATTTTATTCAATTAAATGTTTTAGAATAATTATGATAGTTAAAATCAGTAAATATAAGAAGAGCGAGCTGTAGATCCCAGAGGCTTGGGCTGGTTTTGGCTGTAAATTTTCTGCTGCTCAAATTCTGTCCTGCTTCTAGACTAAGTAGTTTTGTGATTTTTTCCTCTAACATACACAATATGTTCATAAGGGTACCAAAAGTATCCTGCCAACATGAAGTTCAACTCCAGCCAGGACTGTACTAACTTTAGATTTTGGGATCGAGGTACAAAACACTGCTAGGAGACCTAAAATATTCCACCCCTGCTCCATTAGCAAGCCAGTTGGAGAAGAGAGGGATTTTCATTTCCCCATGGGTAGTACTCTGGGGGAATCACAGTGAGAACTACTTTTGAAGCAAAGTTTTTACTTCTCTTTTTCCACTAACTTCAGTTTTCTCTATACTTTTATTTTGAGGAGGGGGGAAGGTAGGAGGCTGTGAATCACATTACAATTGATCCTTTACTAGAGCTAGGAGAGTAATTAATTTGATTACTTAGCCACTTTAATTTAGGTGATCGCCATGAGCAGACCATAATTTCATCTAATTTGTTAATTATTCAAATGTACTTGTGAAATTCTTTTTTGGTTGGTTTTATGCTGTATGAATTGGTCACAAACACTTCACTACTGGTTAAATCTCCATTTTAATTATTGTTGCTCATGCCATTATTTCAATGTACATACATTGAAGCCATCTTACTTTGGGTCAGCCTCTCCCTTGCACCCTATCAAAAAAATTGCAGGAATGCAGATCTACACTAAAGTACAAACTAAGTGTGTTTGTAGAACATTACACAAAGCCTGTGAGAGAGTAACGGGTGTCCTGAAAAAACAAGACACTGTCTGGATGCAAGAAGAAAGTTCAATAAAGGCCTTAAGATACAAGGTTTTTTCAGCACACAGTATTTTTGTCTGCTCTGAATTGGATTGAGGCTAGAAGGGCATCTGAAAGAAGGCTAGCTAAGTCAGCACTGTAGGAAGGCAAGCAACCTGCCATTCCAGTTTTGAGATATCTGAAATGATAACATTACAAGTAATGACAACCCAACTTGAAGTAACCTTTAATATTGAACACAGTCACATTTTACGATTTACTTCAATAACCTGCCAGTTCCATTTCCTCCTTTCTAATGTTCCAGTTTCTCTAACTTCAAAATTATTGAACAGATAAAGCACATTTCATCGAATAACAAAAAGCCTTTTCCCACCATATCTCAAAGGCAGAAAGCTAATGTTTGCTCAATTTTTTTAGCCACTGGAGCCATGAGATTTCACACTATGCATTACTTAGTTTATCCTTTCACCTTAACATACTGTTTGCTGCATGTGTTTCTGAAAAGGTCTTTCCACATAGCACTATTCTCTTGGCCACACCACCACAGGTACACAGGGCTCAAAGCTGAGTAGAAACGTAGCATTTTCGTTGCATTGTGGGGGGAGGAAAACCTGAATTCTCCTATTACACCAAGGTATATCCCCTTCTACTACCCCAAACAATTACTTCTCTCCTTCCTTGGTGTTTTCCCTCTTCAAATATCTTTAGCCAGATGGCTTGAATAAGATGGCTGCCCCAAACAGGGAGTTTAAGGAGAATTTTCTACACTTGGTAACTGCTTCAGGTCACAGTATCTTTGTGAAAAATTAAATCCCCCAGGGAATAAAATGGGTGTTGAAGTGGAAGTTCCCTCACAAAGAGAGAGTGATCTTTTTGTACATGGGAAAACTCCTCCAAACAATCCCAGAGATTTACACCTGCACAACTGAGGAGGAGAAAAAATAATGAAGACAAAAACCGTGATGTGTCAGCTACAGAATAATCATCACTGACAGCAAGATCAGGTTGTGCAAAACTAATGAGGTGATGGCCTGACATACAAGGCAGATCCCAAATCTTGAACCAAGCCAGATCTCATTTCAAATCAAAGGATCCGGTGAATGGAGTCAAATAGGCAGCTTTCTTTTGTATACAAATTTAAATCCAATTTCCAGTCATCTAATGGAATATAGAGTGGACCGCAACGTTGCTAGCTTCCTCTCACTTCATTCATGCTGCCCAGTGCTGAAGCCTGGAAAGATAACACTTACCTAAACACAACATGTGCAGACTAAACACAACACTTATACTTGATAGCATCCGGCACTTTCTTATCAAAATGCTTTCTTAATTATAGCTGTGGTTTCTCTGGGTGTTCTCCCTATTTGGGGGAAGAGCTTTACACAAGACAAAAGCTGCTTGCAGTAAATAAAACTAGACTAGTGCAACAAAAGCAATCTTTTATGAAAACATGTGTAATAACTACCTAAACATCTGTTACCAATAGAAACAGAAGACATTATAATGCACAGCACAGCAAGAATAGGCTGTAAAACCAACCATTCATGGGGTTCTCTCTTTGAAGCATATTGGTAACCTTCAAAAGCGGACAGAACTACAGTTAGTTGGCTTTGTCATTTAGTTTTGGATGTTTTAGAATGGATCAAATGCAGAGGAACTGAAGGTAGAGTTTCAAGGTACTACACATGGAACCTGTTTTTATTTGCCAGCAAACATGCAGAGTCCATGTTAGGCTGCAGGACTGTCCCATTGGTATCCACTGTAAACCTCCTCCTAACGTGTGATGCAAGAGAACTATCGTGTGACTATAATACTATACAGACTTTTAATAATGGTATCTAGGCACTATAGTGGTTAGGTCCTTAAAAATACATATAAACATGTACAAGCCCATACGGTGAAAAATAAAAGGGAAAAGAAATGGGGAAGCAGCATTAAAAGGGGGAAGTTAACAAAGGGAGAACAGAACAAAGACACTGTGAGACTACAACATATCACATTATCTCTGAAAATTCGTGTCGATCGGGGGAGGTCCCAGATGACTCGAAAACAGCAAATATAGTGCCCATCTTTTAAAAAAAAGGGAAGAAGGAGAATCCAGGGAACTACAGACTGGTCAGCCTCACCTCCGTCCCTGGAAAAATCATGGAGCAGATCCTCAAGGAATCCATTTTGAAGAACTTGGAGGAGAGCAAGGCGATGAGGAACAGTCAACATGGATTCACCAAGGGCAAGTCATGCCTGACCAACCCGACTGCCTTCTATGATGAGATAACTAGCTCTGTGAATATGGGGAAAGCGGTGAATGTGATATATCTTGAGTTTAGCAAAGCTTTTGATACGGTCTCCCACAGTATTCTTGCCAGCAAGTTAAAAAAGTATGGATTGGATGAATGGACTATAAGGTGGATAGAATGCTGGGGGAGCTCTAGATTGGATATTGGAGAAAACTATTTCACTTAGAGGGTGGTGAAGTACTGGAATGTTTTACCTTGGGAGGTGGTGGAATCTCCATCCTTAGAGGCTTTTTAAGGTCCAGCATGACCTGGCTAGGATGATTTAGTTGGGATTGGTCCTGCTTTGTGCAGGGGGTTGGACTAGATGACCTCCTGAGGTCTCTTCCAACCCTGATATTCTATGATTCTATGAACACCAAGAGTCAATGTCAGAACTGTTGCATGGAATTTTGCAGTTACCATAGAACACACAGCATGCGGAGAAGCAACCCAGAGCAGCTTTTTACACATACAAGTCAACAGAGGACAGCATTTTGCAATAAAATTGTGTTCAGACAGCAGGCCCACATGACTATCTATCCCATGTTTAGATTTGAGATAGATTATTGAGGTCAGAATATGTAGGGATAAAGTGAGACAGGCTAAAAGTCAAGTAGAGTTGGACCTTGCAAAGGGAATTAAAACCAATAGTAAAAGGTTCTATAGTCATATAAATAGGAAGAAAACAAAGAAAGAGGAAGTGGGACCGCTAAAAACTGAGGATGGAGTGGAGGTCAAGGATAATCTAGGCATGGCCCAATATCTAAACAAATACTTTGCCTCAGTCTTTAATAAGACTAAAGAGGATCTTAGGGATAATGGTAGCATGATAAATGGGAATGAGGATATGGAGGTAGACATCACCATATCTGAGGTAGAAGCGAAACTCAAACAGCTTAATGGGACTAAATCGGGGGGCCCAGATAATCTTCATCCAAGAATATTAAAGGAATTGGCACAAGAAATTGCAAGCCCATTAGCAAGAATTTTTAATGAATCTGTAAACTCAGGGGTTGTACCGTATGATTGGAGAATTGCTAACATAGTTCCTATTTTTAAGAAAGGGAAAAAAAGTGATCCAAGTAATTATAGGCCTGTTAGTTTGACATCTGTAGTATGCAAGGTCTTGGAAAAAATTTTGAAGGAGAAGGTAGTTAAGGACATTGAAGTCAATGGTAAATGGGACAAAATACAACATGGTTTTACAAAAGGTAGATCGTGCCAAACCAACCTGATCTCCTTCTTTGAGAAAGTAACAGATTTTTTAGATAAAGGAAACGCAGTGGATCTAATTTACTTAGATTTTAGTAAGGCGTTTGATACGGTGCCACATGGGGAATTATTAGTTAAATTGGATAAGATGGGCATCAATAGGAAAATTGAAAGGTGGATAGGGAATTGGTTAAAGGGGAGACTACAACGGGTCCTACTGAAAGGTGAACTGTCAAGTTGGAGGGAGGTTACCAGTGGAGTTCCTCAGGGATCGGTTTTGGGACCAATCTTATTTAATCTTTTTATTACTGACCTGGGCACAAAAAGTGGGAGTGTGCTAATAAAGTTTGCAGATGATACAAAGCTGGGAGGTATTGCTAATTTAGAGAAGGATAGGGATACCATACAGGAGGATCTGGATGACCTTGTAAACTGGAGTAATAGGAATAGGATGAAATTTAATAGTGAGAAGTGTAAGGTCATGCATTTAGGGATTAATAACAAGAATTTTAGTTATAAGCTAGGGACGCATCAACTAGAAGTAACGGAGGAGGAAAAGGACCTTGGAGTATTGGTTGATCATAGGATGACTATGAGCTGCCAATGTGATATGGCTGTGAAAAAAGCTAATGTCGTCTTGGGATGCATCAGGAGAGGTATTTCCAGTAGGGATAAGGAGGTCTTAGTACCGTTATATAAGGCACTGGTGAGACCTCACCTGGAGTACTGTGTGCAGTTCTGGTCTCCCATGTTTAAGAAGGATGAATTCAAACTGGAACAGGTACAGAGAAGGGCTACTAGGATGATCCGAGGAATGGAAAACTTGTCTTATGAAAGGAGACTCAGGGAGCTTGGCTTGTTTAGCCTAACTAAAAGAAGGTTGAGGGGAGATATGATTGCTCTCTATAAATATATCAGAGGGATAAATACCAGAGAGGGAGAGGAATTATTTAAACTCAGTACCAATGTGGACACAAGAACAAATGGATATAAACTGGCCACTAGGAAATTTAGATTAGAAATTAGACGAAGGTTTCTAACCATCAGAGGAGTGAAGTTTTGGAATAGCCTTCCGAGGGAAGTAGTGGGGGCAAAAGATCTATCTTGCTTTAAGATTAAACTCGATAAGTTTATGGAGGAGATGGTATGATGGGATAACATGGCTTTGGTAATTAAATATTCATGGTAAATAGGCCCAATGGCCTGTGATGGGTTTTAGATGGGGTAAGATCCAAGTTACCCAGGAAAGAATTTTCTGTAGTATCTGGCTGATGAATCTTGCCCATATGCTCAGGGTTTAGCTGATCGCCATATTTGGGGTCGGGAAGGAATTTTCCTCCTGGGCAGATTGGAAGGCCCTGGAGGTTTTTCGCCTTCCTCTGTAGCATGGGGCACGGATCACTTGCTGGAGGATTCTCTGCTCCTTGAGGTCTTTAAACTACAATTTGAGGACTTCAATAGCACAGATATAGGTGTGAGGTTTTTTTGTGGGAGTGGTGGGTGAAATTCTGTGGCCTGCGTTGTGCAGGAGGTCAGACTAGATGATCATAATGGTCCCTTCTGACCTAAATATCTATGAATCTATGTGGTTAATCTTTGCCACCCAGCCAGAAAGAGATAAATCACTTGCACTAGCTACAAGATACATACATACAAAGTACAGACCATGCAAAATGACTGTAACTGGAATTTGAGCATGACCCAGGACAGGAATTATGAACCTAGCTATAAATTCTATGTCACCGTACACAAGTTACCAGATAGTCAACCCTCACAAAACTTCTTTAATTTTTTCCCCACAATACTTTTGCCTCATTATTCCCACACACCCACTCTTCCATTTAATGTTCCCTCTCAGAAGACACCTTAGTGAAGAGCTGCATTTGAAAACATTCCCTGAAGAACAACAGATCAAGATTGCCAGATAAAATGGAGGAGTCAGCGCCACAGCTAAGAACACCTCATTGAGAACACACTGTTCTCTGCACTCTCTCATTTAAACCGGAATGCCTTGGATAATTGTAGCTGCCCTGATACACAGAGAAAGGAAATTTCAGTTATGTCGGGTAAACAACATGTCAAAATCAGCACCTTCAACCACTGCCCAGAGACAAACAGAAAACCAGTGCAAATAATGAAGAACAGACATAATGTGATCCCTACAAGGGCCAGCTGAAGTTTGACTGATCTTAAGGTATGGTTTCCTCAACACATGTCGAGTGCATTGCAGCTGACAAACTACAAGGGGATAAAGGCATAGATAAGGATGACAAGGTCTTGCATCTGAAAGAAAGGGATGCAATTTTCTAGCCAATTGCAGATGGAGAAAACACTACTACCGGTATAGGCCATCCAGATGCTTCTAGAGAGATATCAGGACTTCAGTCCGTGACAGAGTAACAAGAGATGAACCAATTACCCCACCGAAGGGGCAGATGCAGTTTTGCAATTTCATCCGGTTGCTTGCCTCTCTCCAGGAGCATTAATTCCATCTGATCAGAGCTGAGTTTCAGTTAGTCAGCGTGGATGCAAGCCTCAACATCAGCTACACATTTCTCAACCACGCTGCCCAGCTCCAACAAAACAGCTCTGTGCATCGTTCACACAGGCAGCGAAGGCTCTGGTGCTCTCTTTCTTTTCTAGCAACTTGATACACATCTTACATGAAAGGAGGGTACAAGAACACCATGCGGGCTATGTCTACACTGTGAGCTCTCGAAGAGAACTAGCGCGCACACAAATGCACTATAGCTACGTTAGCCGTGCTAGCAGCAGCTGTGCCTCTGCTCCCACTAACAGTGCTACCCTGGGCGAACTGCTGTTTATACGCCCGCTAACTCGATGAGAACCAGTGCGAATATGTGTAAACAAGCAAAGGAATCACAACCCCCGCCTGAAGTGTAGATGCAGCCTTACTATCCCATTGGGACGATGTTATTCTTAGCATGGAACTGGCATCTGCTTCTTAGGAAGCAGCAGAATAGTCACCCTTGCCAGAGAGATTTTGAGAGCTGATCTTCTCTGCTGCCCTGAAGAGTTTTCTTAGTGAAGAAACAGGAACATATGACACATTTAATTAAAGAAGTTTAAAACTAACCTTTTAATTCTTTCTGATAAAGAATCAGGAGCAGTTTTGTTATCAAAAAGGAAGTACTGACATTTAAAATGCTCTCTGCACTTAAACAGTGAACTGCTTGCTTTTGCAGCCAACTTTTTGATAATGAATTCCAAGATACAGATCAATATACAGCACTGACTAACGCATGCCACTGAAATCCAGTCTGAATTTTTAAAAGTAATAAATCATTGCTGCTAAACCCCACGTTGCGATACAGGCCTTTGGCAGAACCTACAGGAACATGGTAGCATTTCTGACCCAATTAACTTACTTATAACATACCTTTAAGGCGTCTATGACAAGATCTCTTGCTTCTAGTTCTCCTTCAAGAATACTAAATAGTGTCAGTAGTTCTGGTTTGCTGAGCTTTTCCAGATTCATTCTGAATACCTGAAAAACAAAAGTAATCAGAAAAGAATTAATTCACTAGATGTTGCTGTGAACAAAACCAACTGTGATATTCTAAGACCCAGGAATGCACAACCTTCATTGAACTTGGAAACTTCAGACCTTTTAGTTTTTCAAATTGCAAGCTGTATTGTCAAACAAAGGAGAAAACATACACACCAGTGTTTTCTTTATGACCTCCATAACTAGTTGCAGAAGATTGATTTTTCACCTTTTCCCAGGGGTTCACAAGCATATGCATACCCAGATGGTGTGGGCAGAAAATAAGTGCTAATGTACAATATTCACTGAGCAGCAGCCAAAATTAATAGGAGGGAGAAGTGATTTTTTTTAAAATCATGCTACTATGGATTGTGAATCTGAACCATATAGCTGCAAATGTCCCACTAAGGGCTTAATCATGGACCTATACTTCAGGCATATAACTTGTAGGTTAAAAATGGCTGCTTAAGAAAAATACCTTTGCAGTCCAAATTGATCCATCTACCATAAGATAAACATTAAGTTTATAAATTAGCATTTCAAAGCTACATTGTGCCTTTTGAGCCATCCCTAATGACATCTCCTGGGGCACAGACTCAAGTCGCTCCACAAGGTTAATGCCACAGAAACATACACACACGCAGAACTCTGGTTTCTATTCTCTCTCTGGAATTTCTTCAGACCATAGCAGCTCGTGAACTACAGTTTTAAGTGGTGCACGTTAGAATGCCGATCCAATATTCTGGATACTGGATTTTAATTAAGAGCAACAATAGTCACTTCATATGTTTTAACAAGTCTATGTCTCTATAGTGGAAGCCTAAAATACTCTGCATCCAACATGTATAGGCTGTGAAAAGTCCTAAAATTACAACACATTCTTGCACATATCCTTCACTGTAAGGCAACAGCAGCAGCTAAATGTGTCTAATTCATCACAATCTTTCGCCACTCTTAACACTTGCTAAAAGTCAAAAACGTCATGGGAGGCATGAACAGAATATGGTGCTCAACTGTGCCAGCAAAAGATGGATTTACCCACTGGATGATTAATTTGTAATCTTTGTTTAGATATGTGCAGCAGAATGGAATCCAGTGAAACCTACTACTCTAAAGTCACTACTACTCTGCATAATTGTCTTGTGTAGAGCTAAGCAAATAAAGCCATGTTCAGTCTTGTTTAAGCAGACACAAGGTGGGTGAGGTAATATCTTTTTATGGACCAACTTCTGTTGATAATAGAGACAAGCTTTCAAGCTATACAGAGCTCTTCTGACCAGAAGAACAGCTCTGTGTAGCTTGAAAGCTTGTGTCCTTCGCCAGCAGAAGTTGGTCCAATAAAAGATATTACCTCACCCACCTTGTCTCCCTAATCTGCTGGGGCCAACAAAGCTACAGCATTGCAAACAAATATGGATTATTTACGCAGATGAAGTTTTCCAGCTGCTGGAAAAGGAAAATTGTCTTGCTCACCCAGAAGAGTAACAACCTTAAAGTATCCTCTATACACTTTAAGAGGAATTTAAAGTAATGATCTATTCCTCCCCTCAGCATTAATCAGAGGGCACTCCATGTAGGAATTAATATTCTTGTTTCACTCAAAGTCCAGTGTGAAGTATTAAAGCAGCAAAGTTTCAGCAGAGCAGTACAGCTTTTTTATAGGGATTTTCTGGGTAGACTTACATTGGCATGTCTAGAGAGTCTTCTTAAATGAAAGCATAGCTACGGCTGTTTATGGTACTGTGGTTGTTAAAATGCAATGTAACTAGTCATTAAAGAGCTGTCAGCATAGCATGTGTTCAGTACTGCGGATAAATGAATTTACTGTCTGAGGGAAAGAAGTGTTACTGTATAATAAACAGTTTGGTAAACCTCTAAATGTCTGGTTTCATGATTTCCAACAAGACCAGCCAGCCATAAGTTGGGGCCTTCAAGACAGAGGAGGAAGTAAGTGGTTCTCCAAGTAGCAGCAGCATGATGCAGTAGAAAGTTTAAATTCCCTCCTACAGGGAGGGAATTCCCTTCTGACAAGTTGCTACCCTACTTAAAAGCTGTGAATACTTCTAGGCAATTCCAACAAGATATTGAGTTCCATTTCTACACTGGACAGTGACTGAGTTAGAGACCACCTCTTAATTTAGTTATGAGTAAACAAATCAATATGAACTTTACTGCTGTGTATTAACAAACCCACTTTTGTTTGACTCACTGAAACACATGTTTTATGTGTATTTAAAAAAAAAAGGGGGCATGACCTGTTCCTAAAAAAACAAAACAAAAACAAACAAACAAAAATTACAGCTATAGGAGAAGTCTTGAAACTGCCAAATAAGTGCCTGGAAATTCTCAACAACAAAATCCCATCTTCCCGCTTTGTTCATGCAAGTTGGTGAACTGCCCAGGATTATTTGCTTCCAGATACTACACTGATGTTAAAACGCAAACGAAAAATAGTCAAACATTTTCAAAGCTGATAAGTGATTAAAATTTTGAAGTTTATATTTAATGCCACTCTTACAGCAAAGGGAAGACAACTGGATTTAAAGCAGCCTTTTTTCTTGAAGAGCAAGCAAATACAAACAATAAGGAAACTAAAGAAGAACACATTTCTTTTCAGGAGAATACTTCCCCTCAAGGGCAAAAGTTGAGGCCATTTCCACTACTGTTCACAGACAAAAATTCTTTCTACTCTGGGTCATCTTTGCAGAACTAAAAGCACTGAGATAATAATCAGATTCAGAACATTTTACAGTCGCAGTTTGGCTTTAGATGCTTTGATCTCTGCTGCAAATGTTCGTTATTTCGGAAGAGGGCTTTCTGAACCGGCAAATACATTGAACATCCATGGGTTCTGGAACACAGTCCCCACATTCAAAGTTTTAATTAGAGTTTTATAAGAATTGTTGAGACTTGCCAGAAGGGTAAAGGGACGACTTCTTTAAACAAGGGAGGACATTTAAGAAGAATTTAATTTGGCCCAGCTTTTTTAAGATGAAACACCTGAATTATTTTGGCATTTTCATTTCAAAACAGAGTTTTAAAGTCAGCACATGCAGTGTATAGCTTATTACAGCATTTTAGAAAAAAAAATGCTGTATCCCAACCAATGCCTTGAAGTAAAAAAACCCAGCTATATTCAGGACAAAGGAGGGGGGGAATCAGAGGATTGGTTGTAGTACTGAAAAATGGATTTCTTCAACGAACAATATATTTGCTCTATCTTCATTACCACTAGAGCTGGGAGACTAGTACAATTTTTCTCTAAATATCTGTTTGAATATTTAAACAAATATGCTTTGAGTTCATTCCTCTGCATATTTGTTTTCCACAAGTATTCGAAGAAATTAAATTACTTTGCAGGGATGATCACCAAAACAGTAGATTTTGAACCAACATTTGAAGGAAGCAAATTTGAAATTAATATTATTCTCACACACTCAAGTAACAACACACCATCCACTTCAGCTGTGCATCCAAACAAACATCCCAAAATTCAAATACTGAAAAAGAGAAAACTACTTCCAAACAAGTTACAGACCAAGTTATCGTCAGGAAATTACTCAAATCATTTTGAATATACATTTACAAAAACTAATCTGTTCCCATGCAGTTTTAATCCTTAACCAGTAACGTCTGTGGATTCCCAATGAAATTAGACAGCTTATATGCCCATTTTCAGACATTTGAGCACATTCTTGAGACTAAGTTTGGCACACGTTAAGAGACATACTTGTTCCCTAGTCTCTTTCTAAGCTTAGTGTTACTTGGCATTGTCATCTTGCATTAAGTGGCTTCAAAAATACAAGACAGTTTTCAACCACATTTATTCCGATTGCTTCAGATAGACTTTGCTGGGAGGTCATATTCAGGTGCTATTGTCTGAGGCATACTCCCCCCTATAAATGAGACACAGGAACCACTTGTAGACATGTTCTTTCTCTATGGTCTGAACGTCCGTAATACATCCAGGTTTCTTTGCATGATATTTTGCAGAGACTAAATCATTTAATGTATTCTTTCTTTAGTATAAGAGAGTTCATGGAGTTTAAAATTTAACTATAAACTTTTGCACAGGAACCTGGATGTTCCCCCACCCTAGGACAGGCTTCCAACATGTACCATTCCTTCTGCTGTATAGGCTGGCTGGCCATGAAGCCAGAATCTGGAATATTCTAGGGTCTGCCAAGCCTGGAAAAGAAATGCCTTTGACAGAAGAATCAGTAGAAACCTAAAAGCTGATCTAATTTTTTTTTAAAATGTTTTAAAAAAAAAGCAAATAAGTTCATTAGTGATCTAGTGTATTTTATAATAATATAATTAATATTTTCCATTTCTATAGTCATCAAAGGAGCCCAGTGAATCTTGCTCATAGAAAGCCTCAGCTCATCTGTGAGGTATGCCTCACCTCCATTTTACAGAAGAGGCATCAAGTGTTTTCCCAACATCCCTCAAACAGTGGCAGAATCAGAAAGACAACCAGAAATCCACATTCCCAGTCTTCTGCTTCAACCACCAGCCATGCAGCCTCTTGTACTCAATTTTACCTCATTATCTACACTTAAAATTTCTACTGCTTTTCCAGTTTAGGAGACTCATATTTGTATGAACTTGATTAGATTCCCATTTCAATAAGACATTGCATTCTTAACGACTATTCTGTAAGTAGACAATTGCTGGAGAATTGTAAACTGATCAATATACTTTTCTAGAGAGATAGTTGTGCAAGACCAGAAACAAGACACCTCTCTCATGCCTGGAATTGTTTGGTTGACAATTATGTTACTTCTAGTCTATGAAATAGCTGCCTAGTTATAATAGCTATTTTGTACAGGGAAGAAAGAAAATGTGTAGTGCCATTTATAAACGGAAGCAGAGAACAGAATCATAACATCCAAAAAGCAACTCCCATCACTATCTAGAATTAATTTTACAGGTTGGGACCAGAGCAGGGAATTTGGCTTTGTTTTCAGTTTTTAAAATTTACCATGCTTAAGTAGTCACTTTTAAGTTTATGAACTGCATGACTGCCATGGACAGATTTTAAATCTCAACATCCTATCTGCCCAGGAAATGCATGACTTAATTTTAACAGTGAGTCAGTTCTTGCACAGACTAATTTATGAAGGTTAAGACTGAATCAATATTTACAGGAAATAGTATCAAATCATATTTTGAGAGACGTTCACTATTAAGTTGTATTTGTTCAGTGAAGAGAAGATGTAAATTTAAAATAAGACAAATATTTTCTTTTATCACTGAAGAAAGCTGATATTTTCCCCTGTAATTTTTGAGGTCCTAAAGTTGGCAAAACTAACTGCACTAACACTAGTACATTTAGCACTATTCTGAACATCAATTTGCACACTGAAAAAATGGAAAACCAGCATCTGTTTTATCGGCAGTACATGGAGAATTATGCCTATTTCTGCATTAGCTCACAATCAGCACATCCTCTGCAAAGCTGTGAGAGTTTCCTACTATGGTGCATTTGCTTGCCACCACTGCTCACAAACTGGATTTAAGTACAAATAAGAGGGGAGTTCACATTGCCTGCAGCCATAAGCACGGTGGCTATCCAATATGTTCTAAGTTATCAGAACACAGAGCTAACCTTTATAATTCAAAATGGTAATACTTTGACCAAAGCATGTCCTATTTCTATAGCACCATACACTTACAAAGTGCTAAAGAACCGAGTCCCTGCCCCCAAAGATATTATTCTAAATAAGCACTTCATAACACTCCTGTAAGACTATCTACAGAAACCAAAAGTACAAGCGATATAAACTAGTCAGTATGTATACTGGTTTGCACTTTAATTTTCAACTTCATGAAGCTCAAGATACTTTGAGATGGTGGACACACACATACAGCCTAACAGCAACAAGTCACATACAAGCAAGCGATAACTGTACTCAGAGCACAGTTCACCCAGCCATGCTGTATGTCTTAATAATGAAAATCTCACAAGACAGACATAATTAAAACAGTATTTTGAAAAAAAACGCACTTGTACTACTATGGTTTTAAGACACTGGGAAAGGTCACTTATGACACCCTGCAGATCCCACATTGCTGAACCCATGCACATTTAGAAATGGAACCCATCTAGCCCTTTTATCTTGAGGGATGCTGGGTGGGGGAAGGAGAAAGAACTAAAAGTCAACCCAATTTATTTTAGTGCCCAATTTCACAAGAACACCAGATGTCTCTGAATCAAAAAAATAACTCAGAGGCCATTACACCAATAAATTCCGTTGTCTATCTGAATCCTATCCTGGGTCACTCTAGGCATGTCCTTTATATTGTTAAGTTCTCTAATTTTCCTCCCTCTAAATGCTATTAGGAGGACTGTTCCCTCTCTATCCCTGCACAATTTCTCCCTGTTACTACCACACACACACTCATCCTGCCAAGTAGATTTTCATGTGCAACTGGCGAGAATTGACCGAGTACCTCTATATTCCTAAATAAAAAGCTCCACTTACAACTTTAAAAACAATACTTAGGAATAACAATTAGAACATTACAGTTCACATCCAGTGCAATATGTTAACCTGTGTGAACATACAGAGATCAAACCACAAAAACTACATAGTATTTAGTCTTATAGAATAAATATTTTTATTGAGTATGAGATCTGCTACACTTTTAAGACAGTAATCAAAACTTCAGAGCTTAAACAAACAGAACTGCTTATTGCTTGTCTAAAGGTAAACTTCCTTTTAGCTGTGCTATGCTTTTTTCAGCAGAAACATAATTTTTAATACTTGAAAGCCACATTTCTTATGGCACATTTTCTTCTGAGCCAGTCAATAGTTCCCTTAAAATAACCTACTTTCCAGAATTTAACATGAAATACACAAAAAATAAATATTAAAAGAAATTTTAAATATAAATACTTAAACATAATCTTACAGATGTATCTGAAACTGGTTTTACATTCGACCTAATTATTCTGAGCATACACTGTTGGAGGAAAGGATGAGGTATGCTACCAAATAATAGGAGTATTTCAGTATATTTAATCATGCATAATACCTGCACAGTTTATTATGAAGGCACTAGGCTACATTCTGTTTGTAGTCATGAGTGTAAATCTGAAGTCCCTAGCCTAACAGAAGAATCTGGTCCACTGACTCCAACAGAGCTTGATGACATACTCCATGACTTCCAAGGGACCAGTGTTCTAATCAGACAAGAACCTAACCACACCACAGCCGAGTATGTAATAGAGATCTGTCAGACAGTCCACATACTCTTAAGGATTTGACTCATGTGTCTTGTGCTTTTCCTTGCAACATCTTACACAGAACAGAAGTGGGCATTTTCCTCTAATGACTGGGGATACTTCCTGTCCTTTCATACGCTATGGCTACAAATATGCTGGTTTTTCAACAATGCTTCTGTGTCTACAGCTCTGAATAAGCCTCATTTTAACTCCTCATAACTGAAAAAGGGCTGATATTTTCAGAAGTTCACAGGCATTCAGATACCTCAGCGATAGAGGCCATGCAAGAACCTAAAAGGATAGTTTGTAAATCAGCGAAATAAAAATACGCTGTTGTATATAGAATATTGCATCTGTGCTTTCAGCTAACTATTCAAGAACAGGCATACCACTCTCTCTAACTTCTTGTCTTTCCTCAAATGTATTAGGCAATAAGCCAAAACCACAACAGAATTTTAAGTTAAAATGAGTAGTATTTAGGGTTATTTGGGGGGGATGGTGAAAGATTTAAACGAAAAGAAAAACAAAGCAACCCCTCTCCCAAAATAACAAGTTCCCCACACCAAGTTATTCTTAAAAATATTCTTTAAACTGTGATGACAAACTCATCCCTAAAATCCCCCTGAACTATATGCTTCTGTTTTCTAGAACTACAGACTACAAATATCACACATGAAAGCCCCGTATATAAAATCCTCCAGCTACATCACTGGGTGGCAAATCTCTTCATTTAAGAAAAAGGAAATCACCTATTCATTTCCGCTATCCCTTAATCTCTGTCCTGTGCTGTGGTCATGCTCTGCAGACAAAAGCTCTGGAAGAGGACTCAAGACTAAAAGCCAAATAATACATATTTTTAAGTCAAATACAAACACAAAATAAGCCACCTTCAAACTAAGATGCTTTGCACAAACACGTGAAGACTTTTTTCTGGCTGGGAGCCAGTTAAGACCAAAACTTTTTTAAAATGCACAACAGAAGCATGTTTGTGTTAAGGATGGACTGACCAGACGTTTCTGGGGTCAATCATCTCAGGTTTGAGAGCTTTCTTCTAAAAATGAATGTTTAGATAAAGAGCCTGAAAAATCCATGTCTTCTTGCCGCTACATACATATATGGCCTGACACTGTTAAGTCCTAAATACCTTTAACACCAACTGAATTCAGATGCGTTCAGCACCTTATAGCATGGGGCACTATGTTTCTAGCCCGAATGTTTGCAAAGATACATGTGGTTTACATTTCAGAGGTTGGTAGATGAAATTTTGTCTTCCTGAGTCTGTGCACAGACAGCTCCAGTGACTCTATTGCTGCTGGAAGCCTTGCTGAGCAACAGCAGAGTAGTTAATAAACCGAAGTCATTTTCACTGAAGCCCTGATGGTTCTGAATAGCAGCGAGAAATTCAAGATTCATGTCAATTTCATGCTCGGGGAAAGTTTAACTGGATGTACGATGTCATACCTGTAGCATAAAACCTACTAAGCAAGGCAAGAGAAGTAGGCTGTGTGTTCCTCACAGAAGAGGATCCACACATAAAAGCAGACTAGTAAAGAGTAGAGTGGCAGAGAATTTTTTCCTCACTTTCTTGCAACAGCCAAGATCCTGAAGCAATATCCTCCCCTTCCTCATCAGCAGGAGTTCTGGGTTTCTCATGGAGGCATTACTCCAGGGCTTGGCCCGTAGAGGGGGTTTCCCCACCCTTGCCTTTTGTATAAACCTCTCACTATTAGGCTTAGTTCTAAGGCTAGTAAACGTCTGGTAAATTTTTGAGACTTAATTAGATACATTTCTGTTCCTTACTTTATTCTGTCAGCAATTCCCTGACGGATACTCTTCATGACTCTGTCTGTCCTCCACTTAGAGAAGAGGGGATTTTCAGAACTAATTCCAATACTGGTCTGTGAAATAGCCAGCAATGGTGTCAGCTAGAGCCTCAGCCAGCACTCCATCCATTACACACCAAGGATGTAAAATTTCATGACATCTATTGGGCCTCTGAGTCAGAGTCTGTTCTCGGAGACGTCAAACACTGGTTCATGAATACTGTGCACACAGACCAGATTGTGTAACTTGGAGGCACCTAAAAAGGAACTATCCAAAATGACTGATCTACATTTTAAAAAAGAAGACCGGATTGTTTGTCAAATCTAGACGCCCCAAAACTGGTTCATAAGGATAGGTGGCCTGTTGCCTATTTATCTCCCCAAATTCATGTTTCAGCAACACGCAAACAAAGAATTGCTAGGAGAATCCACAAAAATATAGTTTTTTTTTTTAAAAACACACGTAAGTTATCAACCTTTTAACTTTCGCTTCACAGTCCAAATTATAGATAAGAAAAAAGGCAAAAACCTTAAGTTTTCTTACCAAAGATTATTAAATATCTACATAATAAATTAGAGACAGATTATTTAGAAAAGGCTTGGAAGATAACAGCTTTAAGTTGGGTGTTGTTTTTGTTTTGTTTTACACAGAGAAAGAATAGTCAATTTCACCGTTTTAAAGCCCTGATAACCCTGTTAATGGCTTTACTGCAGGGTGAGGGATTTGAGATGGCCATTTTAGCATCTCTATTCAGAATTATAAAAAGAAGAGGAGTACTTGTGGCACCTTAGAAACTAACAAATTTATTAGAGCATAAGCTTTCGTGAGCTACAGGTCACTTCATCAGATGCATACCTCAGAATGACGTGCCTAAGAACGTCTGCTACCAGTTTGTCCCTATCTTTGCTTTGCCAATAGCTGTTAAGTTGTCTCTTCCTCTTTCCTGTAACATAGAGAGGCCAGTGCCAGTTCAACATCTTCAGAATCTGAAGATAAGAAGCTGCTGCCTTTGTTTGCTCTCTTATTAGTTTGCTTATCATTTCTCTCCATAGGATGCCACTATGCAACCTTTTATGATTTTCACTTTTAGCTTCTGCTCCATCTTCCAGGTAAGAACCCACTTCCTCCTACAGATGTCAAGAACTTTTACTCTGAGTTATTAAAGACACAAGGTGGATGAGGTAATATCTTTTATTGAACCTCACCCACCTTCTCTCTCTAACATCCTAGGACCAACTCAGCTACCTCTCTGCATACTCTGGGTTATAACATTCAGGACTCCAGAGACTATATCCAGCCTTGATTAGAGATATTTTTCTCTAAATTCTCTAGTGTTCTGTCTAGTCTAGTTTAAGATGGGCCAAAACACTACTTCCTCTGGAAGTGCACTCCATGTCCGTCTCATTGTTTTGAACTTGGGGAAGAAGCACACACTTCAGCCTGAAGAACTCCTTTCTTCATTGCAGTCCACGGGAAACCCTTTTGAATAAATGCAGTTCTCCCCCACCCCACGGTGTATACATCCTTCAGACACTTATGGACCGTCCTTTATTCCGTTCTGTTTTCCCACTGCAAAAGTGTGTGTGTTTGCCTACAGGAGAGATGAGTGAAGGAACTCAGAAACCGTAACACGGCGAGGACTGTTTCCGAGTGACACACAACGAAAGCGCAGCAATCACACAACGAAGGGACCCTGGCTTTGTACACCCTGCAGCAAATAATTTTCACAAAGGTGCGTGCGCAAGCTCCCCCAGAGGCTCTGTGCACCGACGCCCCCGGCTGCCCGCTTCACTCCTGCAAAACCAGCAGACAGTCGATACGCTCTCGCCGGCAACGCCGCAGGCATCAGCCCGGTGCCCGGCGCTGGACGCGCGGGGGGCTGTCCTGCCCGCCCCTGCTCGGGGGGGGGGGGGGCAGGAGCGGCACAACCCCCGCCCGAGGATCAGACACGGGTTCAAAGCGGGACCGCTGCGCTACCCTGGGGCACGTAGTGGCTCCCACGGGCGCAGGGTCCCGCCCCCGTCCCCGCAGCGGCCCCCACGCGCCAGGCGCGACCGCCAGGAGCAGCTGCTAACTCCCCTCCCGCCCCCCCCGGGGCACCTGGCGCGAGCTCGGCGCCCGGCCCCGCGGCCCGCCCCCGCCTCGGAGCCCGGCGTTAGCCCCCAACCGGCGGAGCGTGCCGGGGGGGGGTCACGCGCCCCCCAACGGCTCCTCGGGCGCGTGCGGACCCGGGGGGGGGCGGGGGAGGCAGCGCCCCCCCAGGCGACACACTGACCTGACCGGGGCCCCGTCCAGCTCCGCACCCGCCGCCGCCGCTACCAGCCGGCCGCGCGCCCCATCCAGGCGCCTCCGCCCGGCCCCGCTGCGACTGACACCGCGCCGGCCAATCGCCGACCCCACCGCCCGGGACCCACAGCCAATCAGCGAGCGGAAGAGCGGGGCGGAGCGGGGAGCCGGCCGCCGGGGCCGCCGCCAGCCAACCAGGGCGCGGCGCTGGGAGCAGAGGGGCGGGGCGCGGGGCTGAAAATCCCTTTTGTTCGCGGCCCTGGCAGGAGAGCGCGGAGCTGTGATTGACGCGTCATGTCCGGGGGCGGAGTCTGAGGCTGGGCTTGCCGGCGGAGGTCCTGGCCCCGGGGGGGCGCTGTTCGCAGGCCGTGCAGTGCCCGGGGGCGGGGCGGCTGGGAGCCCCCCCCGCCTGGGGCAGGGAAAGGGGCGGGGGGAGGAACTTCCCCAGCCGGGGGGGGCAGGGAAGGAGGGAGGAACTTCCCCATCTCTGCCCCCAGCCGGGGGTGGGAAAGGGCTGGGGGGGCGGCAGGGAAAGGGGGGAGGAACTTCCCCATCTCTGCCCCCAGCCGGGGGTGGGAAAGGGCTGGGGGGGGGCAGGGAAAGGGGGGAGGAACTTCCCCATCTCTGCCCCTAGCCGGGGGGGGGCAGGAACTTCCCCATCTCTGCCCCCAGCCGGGGGTGGGAAAGGGCTGGGGGGGGCAGGGAAGGGGGGAGGAACTTCCCCATCTCTGCCCCTAGCCGGGGGGGGCAGGAACTTCCCCATCTCTGCCCCCAGCCGGGGGTGGGGAAGGGCGGGGCGGGGGGGGCAGGAACTTCCCCATCTCTACCCCCAGGCTGGGGCACGGGTAGGAACTTCCCCATTGCTGCCCCGAGTCTGGGGTAGGGAAGGGGGGCAGCTGTCCCTGGCCCTCTTGGGTGCTGACCGGGGTGCCATATCAATAATGCAGCCCACTGCTGGCGTAGTCCTCAGGCTGGCTCTGCTTGTTGGGTTCCTTCAGGCCAGTACAGGGAGGAAGCCTGGCCGGTGTCAGATGGCGCGAGTGAAGCCCCAAGGCAGGAGGGCTCCTCTCTCTTCCAGGCAGGCCCTTTTCTTGCAACCTCAGACGAGAGGTCAGCCCCCTCCCCAGGGTTTTGTCACTTCTATCACAGCGCTAAGACATCATCTGATTTTGCATTCTGAGCACATATTTAGACTGTAAGCTTTTTAGGACAGGTAGCATCTTGGTTTTGTGCAGTGCAAAGCAAAATAGGATCTCAGTCATGGTTGGGCCCTCTATGGACTAAGTAAATCCATGTAGTCATGTCTGACTGGTGGTGACATCATAGCAGAATTTTCAGAAGCCTTCATGATCCATCACTAATTTACAGCGCTCAGCAGCTGTCCCCTCACTGATCTGCTGCACACCATCATCCATCCATCTCCTTGCTGGTTGTCCCCTACTAGGGTGATCCTCTATCATTTCTTCCATAATAACTTTTGCAAGTTTCCATCTCTGCAGCTGTTGTGACCAAAATACATAAGTTTGCATCTTTTTCTTTCTGACATCAGGATCTGCTTCTCTCAAATAATATTTCTAATATAGGCATTCGTCTTCCCCCCTCCACCCCATACAGGAGATAGCAAGAGTTGTTGCCAACACCACATTTCAAAAGCTTCAGTTTTCTTCTTGTCAGCAGCATTAATTTACCATGATTCACATCCCTGAATCATTATGGAAAAAATTATGCTTTTCACTAGTCATACCTGCGTACATTTTGAAATGCCATGTTTTTTCCACACTTTCTTGAGAGGCCATACTTGAGCAAGCCGTCCCTAGTTGTCTTCCAGCTTCTTTGGAAAAGACTCCTTGCTTTGATACAGATGAGATATATCAAATCAAGGAGGCTTTTATATATAATACCCTTGTCGGTTGTCTGGCAATGGTGAGATCTGTTTGGTACTACCATAATTCAAAAATAAGACAGAATTTTATTACTTTGCAGCCCCTAGTGGATTGATCTTAGACATGTTGGTTAAAATTCTACCTCTTCCATGGCTTCACTTTGTGATGCTGGGCAAGTCAAAATTTCTGTGCCTCAGTTTTCTCATTAGTAAAATAATAATGATGCTACTGCACTCTCATATAGTGCTTTTCACAGAGTCATAATACCTGCTGCAGAAGAGTTTTGAGGCTTAATTCATATTTGAAAAGTGCTTTGAGATCCTAAATAAGACACCAGGAAAAATTAAAAGTAATAATTTACATTCCCAGGCCTTTTAATCTTTAAAGCATTTCACAAACCTCTAATTAAATGTGTTGTTATTGTAATGCATTATTACTGGAAAGATACAATTTTCCTTTGCTGCTTAGACAGAATAACGTAACTATTTCTGAAGTGAAGAAAATGAGTGATGACAGCGACAACAGAGAAATTGCCTTCACGCTGAGCAGCATCTTTCCTGGGTTGTTTTTTTTTTTTTTTTAAAATGTTGGTTATGCAAATACTACCTCTCTAATAAGAAAGCAATGTAGAGCAGGTGTTGTCTGCAGAAAAAATTCTGTATTTTTGCCAAACCTAATTCTAATAGGAAGAGCACAGGACAAATTGAAAGGTAAATAAGATGAGAATTTAGTCATCTGTCAGCTCAGTTCCTGGAGCAAACCACTCACTCATTGGAGTTTAAGCCTTTCTTTCTATCACATTAATTGATTCCCAAGAGAGAGAGTGTTCACATGGATTATTTTGTTGTTGTTGTTGTTTTAGAAGTACTCCAGAATGGTTTTAGTCCATGATAAGAAACTTGTTCTGATGAAATCACACGCTCCATGAGCCACTTTGTAGCTAGGGCTGGTTTTCTAGTTGCAGTATTTATTATTATTATTTACCACTTGGGCACTGTACAAGACAATCCCTACCCAAAAGCTCAAAATTAGAACAAAAGAAACAAAGCTTTTGTCTAAAACAAAGCAATTTCTAAATCGTCCTAAGCAGCAATTCCTTTGTAGTGAAGAACTGTAGTAAACCAGTGACTGATCCTTTTCCTTTTATTTTTAATGAGAACTGTGTTCAGGTAAACAGCTCTTAGGGAGAAAGGGACAGATCGTCAGCTGCTGTAAAGCAGTGTAGCTCAGCCAAAGTTGATGGAACTATGCTTATTTACACTACCCAAGGATTGTGGACTTTTAGCTTCTCTTTGTGAACCCAAGAGGGAAACAATTGTATTATTATTTATACTACATTAGTGCTTAGACCCAGCTGGGATCAGGGCACTGTTGTGCTAAATGCTGTACATTCACAGGATAAAAGAGTCCTGGCCCTGCCTTACAGCCCCTTCGAGACAAAGTGTGGGAGAAAAGAATATTATCCCCATTTTACAGATGGGGAACTGAGGCACAGAGAGATGAATTGTGTTGGCCCAGGTTGCACAGGGAATCTGTGGCAGAGCTGGGAATTTCCTTGGTCCCAAGTCCAGCACTTTAATTACACGCCATTCTTTTTGTCAGCATGAACTTCCCTCACACAGTGAACCTCAAGACTGATATAGAAGGTCCACCTGTAGAGGTGAAATGGGAGGTCAGTTTCTGCAGCCCATTTAGTCATTTGCATTTCTGCTCAGACTCCCAGCAAAAACCCAGTTATCACTAATCGGGTTTTCTTGTGATGGGGGCATCTGAAAAGAAGGACTCTGTAGTTTTATAAAGAAGCTGACGTAAAACCCCAGTCTGGGGTTTTACGTCAGCTTCTTTGAAAAACTACAGAGTCTTAAGTTTGTCTTATTTTCTACAGTCACATAAAATCATACGATGGTATTTAATGCTATTGGTGCACTGAGGTTTTACTTGGAAAAGGGTGGTGTTGTATATCCTGCTGTGCAGTGTGACTTGATGATAAATCTCATGACGACTCAAATTCTCATAAAAAGAAAAGGAGGACTTGTGGCACCTTAGAGACTAACAAATTTATTTAAGCACAAGCTTTTGTGAGCTACAGCTCACTTCATCGGATGCATTCAGTGGAAAAAATGCTCATGATTCTTGATGCTATCTGTTTGAAGATCTCAATACCCTTCACAAACACTAATTGACCATGCAGCACCGACCGCTCAATGAAGCGAATATTGCTGTCCCCCTTTTGCAGACAGGTAATAGGAGACAAAGCATTTTTTTGAGTTTTCTTACCCAGTACAACGCGAAAACCAGAACCCATGAGTGCTTCTGGATTGCTATTTTAACACATAGACCCTATTGCCTTCCTAGTGAGAGTGGTGGTCTCCTTGACTTATGAGTTGATTGTCTCAACCCCTTGTTCTCTGAGGAATGGGGGTTACTGCCATCAGTGCTGCTTGCTGGGCAGACCGTACTCCCACACAGTCATCAGAATTAGAACTGAACCTTTCTATGGAGAGTGCTGCATGGTCTCTAATATCCCAGTAAGATGTGCTAAAGAATTGATTACTCACTAGATTCTGGAAGTCAGAGAATAAATCTTAATGGCTATCCTTACTGTTACTATTACACTGATGACATTAGAACATGGAGCTTGTGATTGCCTATGAACATAAATTCTGTTGAGGCATTTCCTAAGAAAAAGCAGCAGCATCTTTAAACAGAAGGTGCAGGGTACAGGGAAGGCTAGTGAAAACAGCAGCTCAGAATGATAATTCTTCAGTGATAAAAGTGACAGACAGAGAAGTGCTCGATTATACAGTGACAGTGTTAGCAACAACATATATCCTCAGCCATTCTAGACTCCTCTCCCTTATAACTCATGAAGTACAATGTGTTTATTTCTGTAGAGTTGTTCATGCACAAGTATTACAGAATACTGCTATAGGGTTGCCAACCCTCCAGGATTGTCCTGAAGTCTCCAGGAATTAAAGATTAATCTTTAATTAAAGATCGTCATGTGATGAAACCTCTGGAATACATCCAAGCAAAATTGGCAGCCCTACTGCTCAGGCTGTCCTGTCTGGTAAGAGGTATCAGTGAAGATAACACTTCTCACGTCTATAGTGCCTTCCAGCCAGCGATCTCAGAGCCCTTCAGAAACACACAGTGATTAAGACTCATGACCTCTCCCAGGAAGTAGGTATTGGTGTTTCCACTATTTAGAGCTGAGCATATAATTGATTTTTTGGTTCAGTGACCTGCATTCACAAATAGTTTCAGTTGACCCGCAACTGCATTTTTTCGGCAAATAAACTATTTGTAAAAAAATTTCACCCATTTCTACTACTATTATAATGTACACTAAGACCACTGCTTATCACACTGATCATAATCTCACAGCGATCTGGTGCTGTCTGTCTGTCAGTATCCATCTGTTGGCTCTTGTCTTAGGATTGTCAACTTCTGGGGACAAAGATCATCCCTCTGTTGTGTGTGTACAGCCTAGCACAGTGGCACTGGGGCCTTTAGGCATTACTGCAATACAAATAAACAACAATTATAATAATTCCCATTCTAAAGAAGGAGAAATTGTGGCACTGAGTGGGATAAGTGACTTGCCCAAGGTCACATAAACAAGTCAGTATCTAACCTGGGATCAGAACCCATGAGTCAGATCCTCAGCAGGTGTACATAGGTGTCGATTCATTGAAGGCAATGGAGCTGCACTCGTATACAGCAGCTGAGAATTTGGTCTCAAGTCTCCTGCCTCACAGTTCTGTCTTGAATCACAAAACCACAAGGCCTCCCACATGTGCTGTGACGTGCTAGAGTAGGTGGAAGGATGCTAGAGTTGGGAAACAAAGACTGAGTCCATGTGGAAGTGAGTGCTGACCATTTCCAACCAATGAGATGGATAGGAGGATTTATAGGCCAGGGAGAACAGGTGGGTTGTGAGGGAGGATTTGCAGAGAAGAAATCAATGAGGTGCAGGCAGGCTGTGTTAGTAGGGGGACGGAAGTCTGCCATTCCCTGCAGAGACAAAAAGGGGGAAGAGAAAGAAGTTTGGTATTGGAGCAGCATAAATTAAGGAAGTTCGAGCTAGAAAAGACTGACTACATTAGACCACCACTTCCTGTAAGTGCAGGATGGAGCCTGACAAAGGAGATGTCGTCTATGAAAGTGACACAGCTCAGTTCTCAGCTGAAAGACCAAGCAGCAGCAAGACGGATGGCTGGAGAAAGGAGCAGCTTCCTCTTTAAATGGTTAATGTGCTCTGAGTGTGAATTATTGAGGTTAACTCAAAGCCAGCGTGGAGATGCAGAAGGTGGGCAGCTCCAGGGGGCATTAAGGAGAAAACCATTCCCAAGGCTTTTGGAAAATGAAGCCAACATCCCTAGAAGCGAACATAGCTAGAAGTGGGTGTCCATTAGATGTTTCAAAGCTCATTATGAAGCTAATTTTGGTTAATTGATTGGCCAGCTTCTGGGTTCGGTCATGGCAGGTTTGTATTTCATCAACTTACAAAACTATGAGCCACTTCTGAGGCCTTGGCCCTGTTTGTGTGAATGCAGCTCCATCTTGTGTCAGAAAGCTTGTATTGCACCTTATTCACACTACCATAGTGCATGCCGAAATGTCCCTACTAAGGGTGCAGGGTGGGGAAGCTTCCACTGTTATGCCCAGGTGTCTCTGGAAGCCAGGTGGGTAAACAGAGGCATTGATTTTCCTGGACTGTCAATCCAACAGCTTTCACCAGAAAGTCACTGGCAAAAAGAAAAATAAAACATTAAAAGGAGGAAGGTTAACATATTTTCCCAAGAAGTTACAAGCCACTAGAGGGCATGAGATAGGCAGTGAGTGTCCTGTACACTCCAATGCTTTTTAGTCCTAGAAGTTTGTATTTATTTATTTGGTGTAGTTATGTGACCCTGATTACTGTATCACCTGTTCTAGCCAACGTCACACTAGAAGGAAAGCAAACTTGTGGAGTATCACCTTGGTTTGATATTATGTGGTTTACTGAGCAGTGTCCTGCAATACTATCATCTTTCATATTAGATCATTTTTTCTGGCCCACGTTATAACCTCCAGAAAATTGTTTTTTTATGATGGTGAAGGATGGCAGTGTGAAGAGTGTTTGCTGCATGGACAGCATCCATCTATCCACCCTTGTTGTAGAGTTTTAAGGGCAGTCGTCAGCTTCAAATAAAGTTCCCCACCTGTTCTTTTCTGGTCATGTTGTTAGCACTCTCTGGAGGGAGCTGAGGCTCTGTATTGCTATTTTCATTGTCCTTAAAACTGCCTCACAAAAACGTTCACAGAATCAATGGTTGTTGAAAGCCAAACTAGTTACAGGGCATTTATGACTGAGAGGATTTTGATGTACATTGTATCTGCAGGAGGTAACGTGATTTATTTTAAGTTCACTCTTGGTGTTGTATGTTAAGAGGGAATGTGGTCTAGTAGTTTGAGCAGGGACTGAGCCAGGGCTCCTGGGTTCTAATCTTACCTCTGTCACTGCCTCATTGTGTGACTTGGGACAAATCACCTGACCTCTCTGTCTTGGGTTCCTTAGCACCAGAATGGGCACAATCACACTTATCTATTTCTCCAGGCAGTGGAGTGGGGTGAAGTGAGAACCTCAGATGGAAAGCACCATAGAGGTGCAAAGTATATTATTAGCTTGCTTCCAGGCTAGTCTCCCTGTTCTCTGCGTCCAGCCAAAACACTATGCCCTTTGCAACTATCCATTGTGTATTACTGTGCTAATTACACACCACAAATTTGGGCCAACACAGAGATCTGTGTACAGCGCCAGGAGCCGGTATATGATGGTTGGAGTTGAGATCCCAACCTGGGTTCCTAGTGATGAGGAAGGGAGTATTGGTCTCAGTGCAAGTGTGAGGGAGGGTGCATCTCTCATGGTATGCTGTAAGCTTTTGGGCAGGTGCCTGGGTGATGTCATGTCTAGGCCTCCCTAGGTAGACATGAGGGAAGCGAAGGGGAATTCCAGAGCAATCTCAGATTGGCTGCCTTGTTACCTGTCTGTATGGAGCCTAGCACAATGGGACCTGCTCTTTGACCGGGGTTCCTTGGTGCTACCATAGTACAAACAGTAAACAAGTCAAACAACAAATGGACTATATCTGAATGCGCAAATGACATGGAGGAATTGCTTTGCTTTCAAAATTGGCAGATGTTTTCTGGGTGGCAGCTCCTGCTGGTTCCTTGTTTTTTTCCCTGATGCTGCAAACATGTTCTCCTTAGCGTCCAATCCAATTCTCAGCAACAGAATGAGAAAAGGAACCTTTGTACAGAATGGCCTTATGTGCAGCTGATAATTGACTAGCCATGTATTCAGCTCTTACAAGGTCATATCAGCATGAATTATGTCACAGAACATCTGGCACCAAAGGCTTCTCTGTTCTGGGACTTGAAAAGAAGGTTTGGTGAAGCCAGTACAGCTGAAAAGCAAACATCTGGAGAGGGATAATCTCTGAAGTGTCCTAGATGGTCTCGGGGAAGGAGAAATGTGTAATTTTATTCTATAAACCTAGGAAACTAAAGCACATGAAAGAAAAAAGTTTTCTAGCAGCATCCTTCTGTGCACACATGTATGATATTGCAGCCAAAAAGCCAGAGCCTGAACTGTGTTGGGATGGGTCTTACCAGGGAGGTCAATTTTGCTACAGATTTACTATGTTTGATTGTTAATGTGCAGAAATCCCAAAACGTGGAACGGTGCTGGTGACACTGTAGGTACCTCATCAAGGACAGGCTCTCATGTGAGCTGCATAGCAAGCTTGGGAGTATGACTTTAATGATTTCCAGGTGAAATTCTGGGCATCCTCTGAGCTCCACTGAGAAGGCAGCAATATGCTCCACACGAATAGGTAGTATTGCAGGAAGGAGAGAAAATCATCCAGCTGCTCTCTTCTCCACAGTCTCATGGAAAGAAACCAGCAGTTCTGGAAGTGTAGGGTTTGCAGAGAGACTTCCAGAAATGGAAGGTACCTCTCCCACCCAGGGCTGTGCAGAGAATGCACTAGCTACACTATTATTACCTAGCTTGTATATCACCCAGCTGGGTCCTGGGCACTTCACAGATGACCTAAAAGGATGTGGCACCTGCCCCAGAGAGCATGCAAATTAGATTTTTAAGTGTGACCCAATGAGTGAAGGTGATAAACAGTAAGGAGGAGATGGGGCAAGGAAGGACAAGGGTTATAGCAGGATGATCATGCAATGACTTAGTACAAACTTTGCTATGTCATGTGGATTCGATTCTTTATATCTGTATCTATATTACACATACACCCTACAAAAGATAAAGATCCTAAATGGGGGACATTATTGGAACACTGATTGTGGGTATCGAACATAACAGACTCAGTGTGAGAACAGTTCAGATCTTACTAGTTAAGGGCTGTAGATTGACAGTATTTTGCTTGAAAAATGGATTTTCTTGGCATTTTCACAAATTTCATTTTAAACTTCATTCTGTCGGTGTCGGAACTTTTCAATGAACTAGACACACTACTGGAAAAAAGAAGTGAATTTCCTTGTGGGGCTCCGATGCATTGGGCTCCTGCTGGACTGTTCACATTAGGAGACAGGACTGGCCCAGACACTACTTGTTATGTTTGTTTGTTTGTTTGTTTGGAGTAAGAGTAATTGATCAGGATAAACAGTTTTCTTAAAGTGTAGTGTTCCGATAATTAATTCTGTGTATTTCCAAAGTCCTTTTCATCCCAGGAATGCATGGTGTTTTCAAAGGTCATTTAGGAAGATAAATATCCTCTCCATTTTACAAAAGCTTAAAATGATGCAGAGTGTTTCAGGGACTTGCTTGAAGTAATAGAATAATTGGCAGAACCAGGAACAGAACCCAGGCAGCCTGGGTCTCTGACATCCCAGCTCTAACCACTAGATGCAACCATCTAATGTTTTAGAATGTAACCTTCTAAGAGGAAGAATGACTTAGGATGGAAAGGAATGTCTTTTAATTAAGGATTTATATACATCAGAGAAGCATCCTAAACCTGCCTCTAAAACTTTTGAAGCATATCCATCTTTCTATTAATATATTTTGCTGTAATAACTGAACTGTGCACATTTCTGCTGACCTCACTGTTGATGTCAGAAGATGGGACGATGAGACTGATTTGGAGCTGCCTGTAATTTATGAATACTGTATCTTGACCGGGAAGTATCTGTTATATTAATTCATCAGCAGGTTTGTCAGGAAATGCAGCCAGCCAGGCAGGGGGAGAGGGTTTCTGATATTCACATCTCCTGACAAACACATCAAGGGATAAGAGAAAGTGCTGAGTCCTTTGCTTTGAAGTCCGCCTTGGACTGGTTTAACCAGGCTGTAAAGACAGAGGAAACCACAGAGGATTTTGGCTGGATTTAAATGGGAGGCTGAGACTGTTGGGGAACAGACTGACTTCCAGACTCCAGAGGCTGGGGATCAGGGGTATGATAGGCCTATCTAAGGCTTTAGATAAGATAGACATGCACGTAGACTATTTATTGTTTTTAAAATATCTTCTCTTATGCCTGGCCTTGTTCCTACAGTTAAGATTAAACAATACTTTATTTTAAGAAAGCTGTTTTGGGTCACTGTCATCATTGGTCTTAGCTCCCACAAGAAAGAACCACAAGTACCAAGACTGTTTGGACCTGACGGGTTAGCCCAGCTGGTACACAGGGTGCTGTATCTCCAGGTCCTCTCAAGGAGTGGGAGAATCGCAGGATTCTGCCTCAGAGATATGAAGGCTTGAGGCCGAGGACCTGGAGGGGTGCACTCAGCTGAGGCCAGAAGAGAGGATCACAGTGCAGTGCACCCTGAAACTGGGACAGACAGTTTAGGCTTTTCTTGCACTGAAAAAATTAACAAAATACATCAGGTGCCAAGAGAAGAGGACAAAACAGATAAAAAAGCAGCTTCTAAGAAGGTGTCACAAACAAAAGGGAATAAAACATGAATACAAACAATTAGAAAGGAACTGATTTGTCATGGCTGTGACACCACTGAAACAAGAAACTAGCTGGGAAGATATCCAGAGCTGCCTCATGAGCATTATATATTTTATCTCCTTAAATACTGTATGACAACCATCCTTAAACCTGTGTGTTGTTTCTTCTGGTATGTGGATGTGTACTTCAGAAGGCTCTTTGCATTAGCACAGGATCGTCAGTCTTTTTCCAGAAATTTTGCCACAATGAAAACATTTTGTTTTGTGCTTGTGTGTTGTTTCTTTCCCTTCAAACTGGGGAACAACGTAAAACAGCCTAATAAAATCTGTATGGCTTTTTAAAGGCAGGAGTTATAACCTCACTTTGCTTTTAAAAATTCACCCTTGATTTTAATGTTTGGGATTTTGTTTGTTTTTAAACAAGTCAATACTCAAAAGGAGCCAGAAACCCCCTTTTTATTTGGCAGCTTACTGAGACGAGTCCATTTACAACCAAGGAAATAGGCATGAAGCATTATACAAAAATATAGAGGATATAAACACACACTGCCTTAATTTTGTTTTCTAAACTGCATGTGCAAATAGGGTGAATCCTTTCTGCACTCTTTCTTCAATAAAATCCCCTCCTGTGAACATTACAGTACCAAAATTACCCCTGTGACTCCTTCCTTCGTACATTGCATTACATGAGGCTTTGGCTGGCCATTGGATAGCTGAGGCGGAAGGGTAATGGGATGTGGAGCTTTTCATTCTAGATCATTGGCTTGAATCTAATGGCCCTTCAGCAGCCAAGGTGAATTAATTGGTGTGGTTTGTCAGAGAGAGAAGGATGACAAAATCTCAGTCCAGTTGCTAATAGACAGGTGTCCCTAATTAGAATGAGCTGGCAGCCTCAGCAGCCAGACCAAGGACAGAAAGGACAAAAGGAGCAAACTCCAGGACAGGACTGAAGCACACAGGCTGGGGGAAGATAAATTGCTGCCACCCACCCTGTGTCTGTGTTCATAGAGGAAATCTGCCTCCAGGGGCCTGGCACTTTTCTCAGCGCTAATTTCATCAATCAAAAACCTGCCTTATATCACGTAATGCACATAGGTGGCCAAATGTGATCTCTACCTTTTGCTTCATTTTCCTCTTAGTGTCTGCTACAGTGGTCTAGGGATTACAGCCGGGGACTTGAATTTAGGAGATCTGGGACCATTAGCAAGTCAATTGACCCGTTAATAACTTGAGTCACTGAAACTGAATGTCCCCATCTTCAGAGGGATAACGCCACTCATATTTGCCAATTGTGTTGAGATCTCTGGATGAAAGGTACACAATATTATTTGATAATCTTGGATTGTGCTGTATTAGTGCAGCTAAAAATGGTACAATGCCAAGGATGCTCCGAGAAACTATTTTCTAATCAGGCAATTTTCAACTTCAATTGCTAAGCATTCCTCTTTTACTCTCTACCACCCTAGCTATATTTGAATAGGCTTTCTCAGCACTTCAGTAAGGCTTATCTATATTGTATAAGATTTAACAGCCATCATATTCTGAAGTAATATAGAAAATGCTTTAGTTGTAATTTTTATGACACAAAAATGGAGCATTTCTCCTTTGGGAAACTGATTCTTTTTGTTGTTACCAGAGGACTGTTTTTGACATAATGTGACTTTGATCTTATAACTAAATATTTCTATATGAAAAAAATAAAAGATCTCAGAGAACTAAGTTGATACCTCTGATACATAAGAGTATAAACTAAAGTGTATGCATATTTTATACACACACAAATATAAAGAAACAGAGAGAACAGAATTTGCTTTTTGTATCTTGATACTTACATATCCCAGACTATGTTGTTCTTCATACTTAAATATCCCTCAGCACATTACAGTAATGAGTTTGATTCTGGAAGCTAAAGAAACTGGTTCCAGCATGTGTTCAATAATTGCTCAGACACTCAGGTTTTCACAGCACATACTATTTCACATTCACATAATGGGCCAGGTCCTCATGTGGGGTCACTCAACATAGTTCCATTTACTTCAGTGCCAGTGTATACCATCTGAGGATTCAGCCCAGCGTTGCAAACCCCAGGGGATCACTTTCTCTACAGAAGAATTATTTCACCTATCATTCAAATACAGCCATATTTGGGGTGAAACACAGCAGCTGATTAAAAGAGCACACAGCAAGAGTTTCGGACTCGGCAGAAAAGAAAAATACCATATCCAATTAATTCCTCCTTCAGTTTCACAGGTAAACAACATAATTATCCAACTTGGAATTTGGCCAGGACATTAGAGTTTAACACCCACCCCCTTATTCTTACGGATGGTGCCAGTGGCAAGAACCTTGGTATTACATTTGATCCAAGAGACAGCATCTCCTAGAGTTGCCAACCCTCCAGGATTGTCCTGGAGTAAAGATTATGTGATGTGATTAAACCTTCAGGAATACGTCCAACCAAAATCGGCAACCCGAATCGCCAACAGTACAGCACCCATAATGGCAGGCTGGACAGCAAGTCCTTACTGACTGAGAGGGAAGAGGACCATAGAGTGAAATATCAACTCACCTTTTTACAGCGCTTCAGGGTTCAGAGTTAAAATACAGACCTGGCTCAGATTATGAGGGTTTAGAGGAAGAACGGTTTTATAGTTAGGCACTGGACTGGCACTCAGGTGATCTGGATTCAATCCATGCCTCTAGCACAGACTCCCTGTGAGAGCTTAAGCAAGTCACCTATGGCCAGGCTTCCCAAAGAGCAACGCAGCTGGGAGGCTGGGCTCTTTTGACCATAAACGTGACAGTGAAGTTGTGAGGTGCTGAATACTTCGGAAAACCCGGCCATTTAATTCTAGTGACTAATTGGGATCTGAGGTCTCTTGAAAACATAACCCTAACATCTCTGTGGCCCCTCGGGAAGACAATACTTCCTTCCTTCCTTCCTTCATCTTTCTTCATTCGAGCTGGGCACAAAATTTTGCATAAATTTTTTTGGGGGTTTTTTAGGTGAAAAATGTAGATTTGTTAACAGTGAGAAGTTTCGTGAATACATGTTAGTTTCACCAAATTTTTCATTTAGGGAGCGGAAAAAAACCTTACAAATCTAAATCAATCGAAAGAGTTTTGACATTTTCCAAACATTTCAATTTTTCAGTTTGAAATGACATTTGCTATATAAATTTCCTTTAATTTTACTCGGTCAGAAAGGAAATATTTTGCTCAATCCAAAAACAGATTTTTTTTCTCCCCAGTTTTCAGTTTGCCAGTGAAACAAGAAACCTTTCACCAAGCTCTAATTTTGACTATTTAATCTGCCAGCTCTTTGGGACAGGGGCTGTCTATTGCTACCTGTTTGTGCAATGTTCCGCACAATGGAGCTCTGATTTTAGCTGAGGCTTCTAGATGCTACTGTAATAATAATGGGATAGATGCAGTCATGGGCATACATCTGGGACCCATAATATTTCTGACTAACCCTGCAGAAAGGCAGGAGATGAGACAGCTGAGCTTACTGTGTACAACACACAGCTCTGTTTCTGTGCTCAGACTGATATCAGACTATCATTTTTCTTGGCAATTTATCTCTACTTTTAAAAAACTTCTTTCTCAGAATTAATGTCTAAATAAACATGGCAGTGATACAGACAAAACCACAACAGCCTGCAATTAATTCACGTTATGCATTAACAACAAAGGCCCTGCAGCTGACAGCCATGACTGGGAGCTGTTGCGTGGAGAAGATGTATCCAGGAGATTGAGCACTGTTCTATTCAAAGCAGAGTGGGAGAAGAAAAAATGCGAAGGTCTCAAGGAATAGGCAAGGGAATGGATGTGTCTGCAGTATTGGATTGCATTTTCTTTACTTGTAAGCATTTGGAATTGAATTCTTTCCCACATCACCCCTTCCTGGCTGAGTGCCTGCATAGGAAACATGCACAGAGACAGACCGTGGTCTTGCCAGACCCCTTCTTGCTACAAATACAATATTAATTACAGACAGAAGGAAGGAATGTCACTTTGCCTCTTTCCTTTCCCTAGTCCTTTTAGGTAATTTAATGTACAAAAACTCCGTGAGCTGTTCGCTTGGTGGACAAATTTCAGATTGTGATTGAATGCTTTGATAAGGCAGTGGAGTTTGTTTGCCACTTTATTCACCATACCGGGCTCTTATTACAACTATATTACATGCTTGAAATGAGATTGGGGGCACAAAGAGTGGTAGAGAACAGAATATGTTAGGAAATGACCCCCATCTAATAACAGCCCATGGCCTCAGACCCATTGTATTACTCCATGCTCAGTACAGCTGGAAATTGCTTTCACTGCTGGGCAATCACTTGCCAAGACTCTGGGACCCTGATTGATTTCCTTTCCTCCACAGTTGGAAGATCAGAAAAAAGAGTGAGAGAAAAGCATGAAAACTAAGGGGGGCAGGGAGTCTGGAGAACAAATCATTTCTCTACTGCCCATAAGGTGGGCTTGCTGAAAGCGTTTTCTAATCATTTCTCTAAGTAGAGAAAGGGAAACATGGGAACTGTGCCGTAGCTCAGATGATAACAATAGGCAAAAGCAGTAAATAAATTAGTTCTTCTCTCTTTGAAAGCTTCCCCCAATACTGGGCTGCCAACACCTCTGCCATCCTGCTAGGACCTTCCCACCTGATAGCCATTGTTGCTATTACAAACATCAGCCAGACAAATGCTTGCTTGGAGCTCACCTTTCACCACTTGTTTTTTGTTACAGAAATTGGTGAACAACTGGACTCTGACAGCTGTGATTGTTCCTTTCATAAGGGGGGATACACAATGAGATAAACAAACTGTGGAATATGATCCTAACCTAACCCCCCTGCCATAGGATGCCATCAGGGTTTGAACTTGCACCAAAACACAGACTTCAACCACTTGTGCTAAAGGAGAAATTCCATTAGCACTCAGTGGTAGGAGGCCATTATCTTGCCTACTTGTGAGCTAGCCTGAGGGTGATCTAACATAGGTTACACTAAGTAAAAGGAAGGCCACCATTCTTCAGTGACAGAACTGGGGAAGAGATTATTCACAAATATTCTAGACATCATTAACGACTGCTTCTTGGAGCAGCTAGTCCTGGAACCCATAAGGGTAGAGGCAATTCTTGATTCAGTCCTAAGTGGCGCACAGGATCTGGCCCAAAAATATAGCTGAACCTCTAGGTCATAGTGACCACAATATAATTAAATGTATACATCCTTGTAAGGGGAGAAAATGCCAAAGAAACCCACCACAGCATAATTTAACTTCAAAAAGGGGAACTACACAAAAATGAAGAGGCTAGTTAAATGGAAATTAAAAGGAATAGTCACAAGAATGAAATGCCTGCAAGCTGCATGACCACTTTTTAAAAACACCATAACAGAGGCTCAAAATATATGCATACACCAAATAAAAAAACAAAAAACAACCCAGTAAGAGGACCAAAAATAAAAAGCCACCATGGCTAAATAGAGTAAGAGAGGCAGCTAGAAACAAAGACATTTTTTAAAAATTGGAATTCAAATCCTAGTGAGGAAAACAGAAAAACAAAAAAGCTGGCAAGTCAAAAATATAATTAGGCAGGCCAAAACCTGTGGTATGTAACCTATCACTTAAGTCAGCCTCTGTACCAGCTGACTCGCAGGTAGCTAATATGATGCTGATTTTTAAAACAGGCTTCAGAGGTGATCTTGGCAATTACAGGCCAGTAAACCTAACTTCAGTACAAGGCAAACTGATAAGATTTCCCTTTGCCAAAGCCATATTTACTCTTCTCCAAAGTATCATATTAAGCTATGTGTCTGATCATTCTGTTCTTTACTATAGTTTCAACCCATCTATTAGAATTCTTTCAGGAGGTCAAATGTGTGGAAAAGGGTAATCCAGTGGAGATAGCATTCTTGGACTTTCAGAAAGTCTTTGACAAGGTCCCTCACCAAAGGCTCCTAAGCAAAGTGAGCTGTCATGGGATAAGAGGGAAGGTCCACTCATGGGTCAGTAACTGGTTAAAAGATAGGAAACGAAGGATAACAATAAATAGTCAGAGTTCTCAAAGAAGTAAATAGTGTGATCCCCCAAGGATTTGCACTGGGACCAGTGCTGTTCAACATATTCATAAATAATCTGGAAAAAGGGGTAAGTAGTTTGGTGGCAAAGTTTGCAGGGGACATACAATTACCCAAGATAGTTAAATCCAAAGCTAACTGCGAAGAGTTACAAAGGGATATCACTAAACTGGGCGACTGGGCAACAAAATGGCAGATGAAATTCAATGTTGATTAAATGCAAAGTAATGCACACTGGCAAACAAAATCCCAACTATACATGCAAATTGATGGCGTCTAAATTAGCTGTTACCACTCAAGAAAGATCTTGGAGTCACGAATAGTTCTCAGAAATCATCTGCTTAACATGTGGAGGTAGCCAAAAAAGCTAACAGAATGTTAGGAACCATTAGGAAAGGGATAGATAAGACAGAAAATATCCTAATGCCTCTCTATAAATCCATGATACGCCCACACCTTGAATACTGCTTGCAGTTCTGGTCACCACATCTCAAAAAAGATAAATTGGAAAAAGTATAGAGAAGGACAACAAAAATGATTAGGTGTATGGAATAGCTTCCATAGGAGGCAAAATTAAAAAGACTGGAATTGTTCAACTTGGAAAAGAAACAATAGAGCAGAGATCTGACTGGTGTGGAGAAAGTGAATAAGGAAGTGTTATTTGCCGCTTCTCATAACACAAGAACTAGGGGTCACCCAATAAATTAATAGGCAGCAGGTTACAAAACAAAAATAAGGAAGTATATTTTCACACAACACAATCAACCTGTGGAACTCATTACCGTGGATGTGGTAAAGGCCAAAAGTATAACTAGGTTCAGAAAAGAATTATGTAAGTTCAGTGAGGTTAGGTCCATCAATAGCTAATAGCCAAGATGGTCAGAGATGGAACCCCATGCTCTGGGTGTCCTTAAGCCTCTGACTGTTAGAACCTGGGACTGGATGACAAGGGCTGGATCAGTCGATAATTGCCCTGTTCTGTTCACTCCCACTGAAGCATCTGGCACCGGCCACTGTCAGAGACAGGATACTGGGCGAGACAGACCATTGGTCTGACCCAGTATGGCCATTCTTATTTTCTTATGTTCAGTGTATTTATCTTCACAACAAACCCGTGATGTAAGGAAGTGCTATTGTCCCCATTGTACAGATAGGAGAACTGAACCACAAAGAGACTAAGTGACTTGCCCAAGGTCACATGGGGAGTCTGGCAGAGCAGGGTATTGAACCCATGTCACCTGAGTCCTAACCACTGGCTCATCCTAGTTAGTGGGAAAACTCCCACTGATGTCAGGGAGCTTTGGATCTAGCCCTCATCTCCTTGTTCAACTCTGCACATTGTAGATGCCAGCCTG
The DNA here is from genome assembly GCF_015237465.2 of Chelonia mydas. Classification (NCBI taxonomy): domain Eukaryota; kingdom Metazoa; phylum Chordata; order Testudines; family Cheloniidae; genus Chelonia; species Chelonia mydas. The sequence goes on from NC_051261.2 coordinate 2,711,175, forward strand.
GACTGGAACACATCCAAGGCACATGAAGTAAACCTTCCCATCTAAATCAAATAGTCAATGCAGCTCAGTGAGCAAAGAGATTCCCTGAATGAGTGGAAACCAGCAAGCGTTATTCCTGTAAGCTTCAGATTTCAATAGTATGGTCCATGTAAAACTAGGAAGTTTTAAAGCCCGGAAAGCGAACTCACACTAATTACAACACTGATCTAAGTATGCTAATCAGACAGCTTTTGCAGTGTCCAGGCCCCATTCACCCACTTAGAGTACTGCTGGAATTATTAATACTCCCTGCACCCCGTATATTACCATTATGATGAAAGGGGAATAAAATATGCATATTTTATTTGATGGGACTCCACAGAAACTCATCTCCTTCCGCATTAATTCAGTTGTATTTCAAGCACCCTCTTCTGCTTTGAAATCAGACAAAGCTTCTGCTTTGGAATTGCATCAGTATGCTAAGTTGTTCCCCTACTTTCACAGAAACTTGAGATTTGTTTACATACATTTTTTAAAAGAATAAATAAGGTAACACTCTGTGGCAGAGGTCCAGGCTTATTAAAACGGAAATATTCATTTATTTAGAGCGGTGTATCAAAGAAACAAACTGTTCTTTCATTAAGGGGCAACCCAAGCAGCTGCTGCCTCAGGAAGAAATTGCTCCTGTAGCTGCTTTATCCTATAACTCACTTGAGAAGGGTATTGGAAGGAAGACACCCCCAAGTATATTTCAGTCAGAGCTGCACCTCCTGGCCCATCTGCTGGATCTCACAGGCAGGTCTCACTTTCATGAGTGTGGCTTGCTAGTCTTGTAGGATATTGAAAAGTCCAAATCTAAAGCCAGAGTTAAGTATGCTCTGACTGCTTTTTGCTGCTCCAGTGATGCAAAGTTAAGCCAGATGGTGTAGGCTCAGCCAGCCAGGGAAACTGGACAAATGCCCTGACTTCTACTTTGCAACCTATCCCAACACACACACACACACACCCCACAGACAGCAGCCTGACAAAGCCTGCAGATATTCAGAGAGAAAAAAGTTTACACAAAGTTTCTGTAAGGCAGTTTGTAAATGCAAACGAAATCCAAACAAACCACTGCCTTGACATGGATGCTGTTCAAACCCCAGTCAGGAGTGACGGTGGGAATGTTTGCAGCTCAAGCTGAACAGGTCAAAATCCTGATGCAGCAATAATGACTAGAAAATTTCCCTTTAGCTTAAGAGGAAAGGACTCTGAAGCCAGCCTTACCCTCTCTGCAAGACTCCTTGCTCTGGACCCTTAAGGACACAGTGATGGGATCTGTTCCCAAGCACCAATCATTTCCAGGACTGCTTCTCTCTCTCCGTATCCCCCATAGCTCCTTTTGTAGATATCTGTTGGACTTTCAAACCCTTAAGGGGTCCTTTGCCAGTATGTGCTGACCATGAAGCACTATTCCATTTAAGGGGCAGACTACTCTATCACACTCACAAAATGATAAAAAACACGGAAAGTTAACAGTGTGATTGTGTCCAATGTGGTAATTTCCAGGCCATTTCTTGATAAGTAGCATTTTTCAGGCCAATGGTGGAACACCTGCCGTCCAGGAAGACATCATTTGGGTGTAGCATGCACACTTTGTAATGACATCTTCTCCATCTGTTTTTTTAAATGTTGCCATACTATATCTCCCGAGTTTATGAGAGGACAGATGGTACTAAGGACTGCTGGTTTTCCAGACTCTAGGCAGTCACTTGCACGTACTGCAGTGCTGGCAAAGGCAAAAGACCCTTTTGCACTGGCCCATTTTGGAATGCTGTTTCTGGGAGTTTCCAACACTGCAAAGTTAGAAGAAGAAATACAGGACTGTGACTTGCTCTGTATTTCTTGAATTAAATGGCGCTATTATAGACTGAAGGGGTCTCTTTATGGGAATTGCGCACAGGCATCTTGGAGAGAACAGACCCTCCCTGAGGTGTTTTTCCACAATACTTCAAACAGATGAGCACCACCACCTGAAAGACCATAGCAAGCCACTAGTATGGGATGGCCAAGTTGCAACTGAACTGATAAGGGTCATTACCTAGGACAGATGAGGACTCACTGTATATGCAGCCAGCAGCCAGTAACTGCCAGCTTCTGGCACCCTGCCCAGAGATGCAGGACTATTCTGCTGATTCAACTCAGCCACCAGACCAAGTGGGTTCCTAAATTCCAACCCAGTAGATAAAAGGTGGAGAGCAGAGCTCAGGATGCAACAGGAGGTCTTGACGGATAAATCCCACAAGCAGCCAACTCCAGAGTAAGCTGTGGCTATGGTTTTACATTTGTTATTTCTGAGCTCGGAACAAAGGAAGTCCCAGGAAGGAGGCGGATTTTGGACATTAACCCTGTGTGTGTTGCTGTTTTTAGTTGGGCTGGGGACCCGGTGACAAACATACTGCCCCTCTGCTTCTTTGAGTGACACTGCAGTTAGTAAAAGAGATCAAGTGAGGCAGCAGTTAGAATAGGGGACTGGGAGTCAGGGCTCTGGGTTCCATTCTGAGCTCTGTCACGGATCACTGCCCGCTCTCGGGTAAGTCACTTAACCTCTCCCCATCTCAGTTTCTCGATCTCTGAAATTTCATGTTTTTCTATCCCCTAGGACTGTGAGGAGGGCCCAATCCTGCTCCAGTGGCAAAATTGTTTCCTGTAGATTTCAGTGGGAACAGGGTTAAGCTCCTCAATGCTTGTAAAATTCATTGAATTGCCCAGAAGATACTGTACAAAAGCAAAACACTGTTCCCGTACACTTGAGCCTGTTCTGGTTCTCCGGCCATTGACTCCAATGGAAGCAGGACTGAACTTATTGGGTGTGATTGATCCTTGTGCAGATAGCCTGCACACCATGTGTGTCTCACTGAGACCCTAACATGAGAGGTGGCTGGCTGTGATGCTGACCTGCTGCGCAGCGATGAATTTCATTGTGAGGACTGGGAGCAGGAGGTAAAACAGAATGGATGTAAGGGAGAGAAGGAGTCATGCCATGGTTTAGAATTACACAGGCTCACAGTCCCAGGCTCTAGGAGAGCGTGCTTTATAGATAAAATTATAGCTATTCTGATCCCTAAAAATATTAAATTAAATAACTAGTCTCATACTTACCTGTGTTTTGTTAGGCGCTGTCTACATCTTGATTAGAACCAACAGTTTAAGATTTGCAGTTTAAGCTAGTTAATTATACAGAGCCTATATTATTACATGCACACAGGCAGTGGGATTTATAATTTTGATTTTCTGCTTGAAATACACTGGATTCCTGCTTTTCCATCTTGCTATTTTTGTCTGAATGATTCAAAACCAAGTGGCTCCCGTTTGCATGAATATCAGCGATTGCCATCTCATTACCTAAAATAAGGGACTTTATTAGCTTGAGTAAATACCTGGAGGACAGATGCTGTACCTGAAGGTTATTCAAATGTGTATTTCATTATTTTGCCCAGTAACCTGGAAAAAAGTTTCTCTTTCTTATTTCCCAGTGTACTCAGATACCATTGACATAACTGACTGCAGCCCCAGAATATCAATATTGGTTTCTTTGCCGTGGTCAGCCATAGTTTCTCTTTGTGGCTTATATTTTTTGCTTTAAATATTTAAACCTACATTGTGTGAAACATGCTTATGACCTACGTCAGCCACAGTTTCCCATGAGGCATGTGCTGTTGGCGCTCGCATCTCTCTCTGCCCTGGCTTATGTCTTTGCACTGATGACTCCTTCATGAACGTCCATTGCTCCCTTCAGCTAAATATGGCACATCCTGAACATCTCATCTTCCCTCCCCCCTCACATTGATGTTGCTCAGTTATCTCTGAGCCCTCTCTTTCTTCCTCTCCATCTTAGCCGGGACTAAAAAGCACGACTATCCCAGGACTATCCAGCGATCTGGGCAGAAATCACCAGGACTCAGTGGTCTGAGTCCAGTTCCTAGTGCGCTGGTCTTCACACCGCCTTGCACCCTGGTCCTTTGGCAGACCAAGGTCTCAATGAGCGCTGGTGATGGAATTTCTCTCTTACCCCCAGAGAAGTACTTCCAAGCCAGGACTGATGCACGCTGGTGAGGGAACGGAGCGGAAGCTTGCTGGGGATAAACAGAAGCCTTCTTTTTCCAGGGCGATCAATCTGATTTCTTTCACAAGAAGTATTTAAAAAAAAAAAAAGACAGAGCTGTGAACCCTAATCCCCTCCTTGTAACCCAAAATATCAGTGACTTGGTTCGCGCTCCAGCTTAGTGAGCTCTCAGCCCAAATCTCATTTGATGCTAGGGCTGTCCAATTTGCTTCACCTTTCTGCACTGTCTGACTAACCTGGCTAACCCCAGCAGGCCTGTAATCTTAAAACACCATGCTCAGTCTGCGTTTATTTTTATCCTTGTCATCAGCTATTAGGTCCCTTAGCTTAACCGTGGGAGCTTAATGGGCCTGGTCCAACTGTCACTGAAGCCAATGGAAGCCCTTTCCATTAACTCCAGTAGGAGTTGGATTGGGCCCACAGTCTCTTTTGTGCAACCTCTGAAGCCAGGCCAACCTCTACTCCGGCGCAAGAAGAGCATCAACAACAGCCAAGCATGCAGGCACCGCAGCAGCCTCAACGTCCAGTTCTCTAATGGCGAATCGAGTTCCTGAGCTTCGAGAAGCAGCAGTGGCCCAGTCCAGGATTCAGATGATCAAGGCTCAATTCCCTGCTCGGCCAGACTCTCTGTGTGACTTTAGCAAGTCCCTTAAAAGCGATGTCCAGTCCGCACACTAAGCCTGGGCTCTGACTCAGCTTTGAGACCACACCCCCTTCTGTCCACATACAAATCAGTCTGACTTGGGTCAGCAAGCACTCAGAACCTGGGTCCTCAGACCCTCCTTGGGGTGGGGCGTGGGGCAGAGCCTGAGTCCCTCTGTGAGTCGGGTCCAAGCTTTGTTGTTTTGTAGTGTGAATGGAGCTCAAGCCGCAGACTTGAGTCAGAAGGTCGGCGCAGTGTGGTATGGACACATTAGCACAGCTGTGAGAGCTGGGCCAGCAATTGTAAACCCAGGTTTATGATGCAGTGTGGATTCTCAAGCGTGGGCTTGGAAGCACGAAGTCCACAGGCCCAGATCCCACGGGCCCGGGCTTAGTGTGCAGTCTAGACACACCCGAAGTCGCTGTGCCTCAGTTCACTATCTGCAAAATGGAGATAAGAGCCCTGCCCCTCAGGAGTGGTGTTGTGAGGATAAATGCAATAAATGTTTGCGAGGTGCTCAGAATCTACCTTAAATGGAGCCATATAAATAACTTCAATAGACAGAAATACAGTGACGTCCACACTCAAGGGACACTTCTGTCTTTCCAAGAGTTTTGCCCTAACTTTTTTAGTTATAAAATACACTGTGGGTTTGTTTTACAAGGTGCCCTGTGAGTACATTACATTTGATTGCCTGGAAGATTAGATCAGCCTAGGACCATCCAAAGAGCTTGGGTCAAAATAAATAAGAGTTTTGGGAGGTTTTTGTCCTCATCACATAATAATAGTATGTTATTATTTCTGTAATACCCACAGATAACACTGATTAAGAATCCCACACACATCTGATCCCGTCCCCCATACACATCCCAGCAGGAGGGTTTTTCAAGAGTATCTCCCAACCGTCCTGGGAATTATAAACCATTTCCAGAGCATCCGTGTTTACTGAGGCACTTTTATCTCTTCACCACAGTAGAGAGAGCTCCTGCACATCCTGAAACCTCCTGTGGCATTTAATTAAAGTCTCCAAGCAAATTCTTCTCTCTCTCTTTTATCCCATCGTGTTTTCCATTTTTATTGGATCGATTTCTAGACTGATCAGATTTGACAACAGAATGTTACGATTACTTTTTTCTCCTTTAATCAATGCCCCCCCCCCAACCATCATATGATGAGAGAATAACCCCAGTGCGGAGAGCTGTGGGTCTGTGTTTCATATTGAGCCCTAGCATTATGAGCAAAGGACCCAGCTGCTGACAAAGAAAAGGCCTCCTTTGTTCTGGTGTGAACATTTATTAACATTTTGTCCTTATAAATATTCCAATCAAATAAATGTCTCTTCCCAAGATCAATGGTTCCAATAACCTCAGAGGACCTTTCACTGATTGCTACCGAATGACTTGTGTTTTGCAGATTAATGCACGAGCTCTTACGGACGGGCCCCTTCTTTTGCGTTTTGTCGGTGAAGGAGTGGAATGCTGGTGGTGCTCTCTACGGGGTCATTCATTAGCTAGGTTGTAATCTCTGGCCAGGACCCCTCTCTTGCTCAGCATTTGCACAGCATCGAACGCAATGGTGCCCCAACTTCACATGGAGTTTCTATGTGCTACTGTAATACAGGTGATGAATCTGCAAATAATAAGGGTGTCATTTAGGAACACTGTGGGTGGTGTGGGGCTGTACCACTCCAGAAGGAGTTCTGCCTCAAGCGGAACAAATTCTTCCCCAACAGGCAGGGGGAGCATGTGAAATGACTTCCCTATAAGGTCATCAGCAGGGTTTGAACCTAGGGCCTTTAGCACCAGGCTCGAACACTTGGGTTAAAGGAGTAACTCCACTAGCTGCTAGCAGTAGGAGGCTGTCATCCTTTAGACATGTTTTGCCAGTGTCACACATTCCCATCATTTTAGGGAGTGCAGCATACTCCCTCCTCCACGCCTGGACTGCTGTGCAAGCCAGCAAGTCGGGGACAGGACTATGGTGTTGGCTCCTGCCAATTTGTGCCTAGCAAGCCCAAGGAGAGAGCAGCCCTGGTGCTCTGGGGAACACAGATGCTGTCATTGTGCCTGGCAGTTGCACAGCGACATACGGGGCAATCTCTCCTCCTGCTCCCCCATACACACCTGTACAGTAGCCTGACACATTATGGCCCCTTTGTGATTAATAGCAACAGGTCAAATCATGGCCCTAGCAGAAAAACTCTTACGAAGGTCAGGAACCATTGCAGACTTGTCTCCAAAGTCTTCTGCTAGGAGAGTGGTTTGTTCTTCCTTTGCCATGTGCAAGGAACTAGGTGTTAATGGCCCCTAGAACTTGCAGACCCCAGGAATTCCACTGGAAGCCTGTGCAGTCACAGCACGGAGGGCCGGGCCTTCATGCCACCCGGTAGCCCAGTATGACCGCCTGCCTGTCAGCATAGCTCCAGTGACACTGAGATAGGCCTTCTTCCTCTGCCATCTCACACCCCTGGAATCCCACTCTCCAAACGGAGGTGGGGGCTGAATGGAAAAGGTAATAATGCCCAGGACTTTGGGCAGCCCTCTCCTGCAGAGCCCCCCAGGACAGAGCCAGGTCCCATAGCAACAGCAACAACAATTGCCACTTGCAAGAGTCTGGCCATCATTGTGCGGCAAATCCTCAGCCTCTGCTCTTGGAAGGGAAGTTAGTGGAAGTCCAAGCATCTCCGAGGCAGCTGGAGACAGAGCTGTCGAGGCAAGCTGTTTCTGAGAGCAGCCTGGTGGAAGCTAGTTAGCACTGTTATATTGCCCTGTTGAGCTCCTCGGGCTTCTGTTCCTGGGGTTAAATAAAAGACGAGCTGCAAAATACAGCCTTGCTCTGGGATCTGAGGGGTTGGCTCAACGCACTCTAAAGAGCAGGGCTATTCATTTCAATGCTAGTAAATATAAGACGCCTCTACAGGAGCTCTAGACTCCCTGACACTTTATTAATCTTACTACAGCATAATACACTCAGCAGCATTAAAAACAGACATTCAACAGGAACTAATTAACTCAGCCAGCTAGTAAACCAGCTCCAGAAGCTCTCATCATCTCCTGGAAGATACTCTCAACCTTCTCTTAAATCCCTATCAAATGAATAGCTTATGCAGCACATTCAGAAAGTCATCAAACTCAGGCTAGTTTGTATCAAATTGCCCAAGGGCAAAGCTCAGATATGGATCTGGAGTTGGATGTGGGATCTCATCAATGTCAGGCGCAGTTGGAGTCAGGGTGTCGGGACTGTCCCATCTCTCAACCAGAGAACAGTGTTTTGTTAGGGAAAGCCAAGCGGGTGCTATGCCATTCCGCAACACTCATTAACATTCTGGAAACCAAACATGCCTCCCCATTATTCCTTTCAAGAGTCTGGCCCCAAGCACGTTGCAACAGCTGTCAGAGGAGAGCCGAGTAAAAGGAGGTCTCTGGGGCAAACATCGGCCTTGGGTGAAGCATGCCAGACGCTCAGCAAAGCACGTGAGCATTCAAGTGCTGAAACAGGCATCTCATCGCAGGAAAGTGCGTAGAAAACTAAATTGCTGAAGTGTGCAGCTCAGCTACTGGAATACGACAGCCACAGGAATCAGCAAAGTAAAGAGCTGAATCTGGGGGGAAAATGGAAGTTGCTTAGCCAAGAATGTATCTTCTGATAATATAACAGGCCAAGGAAGGCAACATTGAAGCATGCAATTTGGTTATCAAGGATGCCACAGTGAGGAATTGAAAAGTATTGTGTGGTGTGCAGCTAATCCAATGAAGCAGGCAGACTCTGCAAATCCATTGCTAAGGAAGACAGTAACATAGGAGCTGATCACTGAGGCCCTGATTCTGCAGTGAGCTCCGGTTGGCTTCACTAGGGCTCCAGGTGGGTGCAAGGCTCTGCCTGCACAGACATTGTTGCAGGATTGGGGCCGGAAGCACCAATAAACTACTTAATAATATGCCAGAGATCTTGGGCAACCCAAATCACTTCTGGGCATAGGCGAAACAAACAGTGTTTATGATCCCAAAGTAAGCACGTACTGCAAATTACAACAACTGTATGATTTTTAGAACCAAGTGTTTGCGATACACTCATCCCTTCAGCTATCTGCCGGGCTTTGAGTTCAGGATTGTGCAGCATTTCATGACATTGCTGACCTTCAAAGCAGCGTGGGGAGTGCAGTGAAATGCATGTCACTGTATTTCATGTTGCAATGTGTTTATTTGTAGCTATCCCTCAGTCTGCAGAACATAATGCTAAATAGTACTTGGGATGATGAACACAGCCAGCTTGGTGCTGAGGATGGTGACTACCTCTATATGTTATTGCAAAGCACGGCACAGTGGGGTATTGATCTCAGTGGGACTGGGAGGTGCTACTGTAATACAAATAAATAATCATCCACCTGTTTGCACCGGTGTATGGTCATGCTATTGCTGGGTACCGAGCAGGGCTTCTTTCCACCCCTTCCCCTTGTACCGGAATCACCAGTAAAGAACTGGAGACAGTTTGTTGCTTTTCCTAGTAAGCTGCCACTGTCCATCTAGCCACTCCTTTCCTGTCCGGTTGGGTGTTTCTCAGTCTGCGCCCACCGAACACAGTGCTGGCACACCCCCTACACCCTGCCATACTTCCTTGTTGACCAATCCCATTCTGGTGCTCACGCAGCCTGCCACAAGGGGTTTTCAACCTCAGCCAACTTTCTGAAATTAGTTCCCACGTTTGCTTTGGGCTGGGACAATTGTTTCCTTTGCAGCACGGAAAAAAAAATTAATCTGTGACTAAATTCAAGGTTAATATTCAAAATCCTTTTGCTTAACTGTGTGGAACATCTGTACACTTGACCCATCCTGGAACCAACTGGGATCTTAAGGCAGAGGGAGACCAACCAACTGGAACATTAGACTATTGAGCTTCAGTGCTCATTAATCATATTATCATTACACAAGGAAAGGAAGCTCTTATAATGAATTCTGGGAGAAATGCTTCACATTAGTCACACTCATTTGCTGTAACTTCTTTCTGTATAATATATTCAGGGCTTCAGCAACACCGCTGAGGCTAAAGTCAATGTAACAAAACTGAGGTGGATGATGGACTATGGGGAATATGGAGACTATCCTAAGATAACAACCTTTCCATTTTTCAGGCACTGTCATCCATTCAGGCGAAGCAATGACTCCTATTAAAAATCACCAGTTTTCTTACCAATAAACATTGTCAAGGCATAAAAAATTCAAAGACACTGGACAGTTCCTCATTGTTGAGTTCCACACCAGCACTTTTAGATAACACCGCCACGAAAAGGGGAACAAATATGTTGCTGGTCACCTTTAATGGTTTCCCTCTCAAGGAAGAGAACTGCATCTTTAAGCAGAAGAAAAATGCCTTTCAAATTCGGAACTGTTCTTTGTTGTTAAAGTAGGGACTGAGGCTTGCTACTTGTAGGTTCTATTCACTGCTTTATCACGGATTCATTGCGACACCTTAGGCAAAACTTCCTTTCTGAGCCCGTGTGTTCCCTATCTGCAAAACACAGGTGATAATGTTCACTCACCTTGTAAAGCACCTGAAGTCTATTAATGAAGGGATATATACATACACACCCACCCACCCACACAGATAAAAATTGCTCACAGGTGTGGTGTTTTGAGGACTGATGGAATTGCAAATTATCGCTTTGAGGGAGGAGGTGGGAAAGGGGAATTCCTGGGGTGCTGTAGTGAAGCATCTGGGAGCAGCAGTCATTCTGCAGCTTATAGTAAGGTGAGGAGAGTTTTAGGGAGCAGCCTGCTTTGTGTCTCCCTGGTTCTGGGTTCTTGTGTATTCTAAATTCTAAGAAATAAAATAGTGTTACATTGCAGCCTTCCAGGAAGAGTATTCATGTTTTTAAGCTAACTTCTCAGTGTGTATGCCCTGGACATAACGGGACAGCTACCATTGCAGTGCAAAATACAAAAGTAATTTGTCTTTCCTGCCAGGACAGCGGCTAGCAGCCTGAATGCTTCACTGGTCTTCTTGTCAAGATCTGAGGATGTTGGACTGCTGAACACAATGTTAATCTTATGTTTCCGTGACATTAGTAACCCCAGGTAGCAGCGCGCCCACATGGCCAAATGAGCTCTGGCATCATTCATTTTGTTGGTTACAAAAGTTGCAGCTCCTTGTCACATGGCTAGCCCCTTGTCTAAGGATGACGAGCAAATTCTATGCCTGTGATCATAGCAACATGCACACTTTCCCACAAGATCTTTCCCAGCTCCGTTAACCTGCATGCAGCTGTGTTAGCATGGCCAAGTTAGAGCAAGCCCTCAAACGGCCATTCACACAGGCACTGACTGTAATAATTACCTTGGATAATCCTGTGAGCTAAACCTGTTTCCACCATCCAATTTATGCAACCATCCTCAGATTAGACGAGAATGATTTGATACTTGGTGCAACCCTCTTTTCTTCACTGGAGTTACATGAGGGATGAATTTGACTTGTTGGAAGTAAGAGAGTGGCATATTCTGTCCCACTCTTCCTCATCTATGCTTGGGTATTGCAAAACACTTAACAATGGGGTGGTCCCATCCATCATATATACGAAAGGGCATGAATGGAAGATAGCACAGCAGCTGTATAGATGGACTGAAAAGACTTTTTAAACACACATTGAGCGATCAAATTATAATTGATAAGCAGTGTGGCCTATTATACAGGCCATTACACTGGGAGTCACACAACCCAAATTCTATTCCTGGCTCTGCCACTAAGCTGCTGTGTGACCCTGGGCAAGTCCCTTCCTCTCTCTACAGAGACTGCAAAACCAGGGGGGCAGCAGAGATTGTGAAACTGTTCCTAGTGAATATGTTAGCTGATAAATCCAGCCCTTTCTGCTGGTGGATAATTCACCTGCAACAGACTGGTTTTTGTGAATGACTTTTTTTTCCCCAAACACACTATTTGTTCAGCTCTGGTTATGAGTCTCTTTACGAGTGTAAAGAGATAAAAAGCACATACCGTAGGATTGTAAAAGAAATGAAGGGGGAGGTGTAAAAGAAATGACGGATTAAGCATTGGGAGACAGACAAGCCTCCAACACTGAGAAATAAGGAGACTGGATAGCTCAGAGGGTTGCCAATGAGCTACAAGCAATGGAGGTTTGAAAAACGTGGATTGCAAAAAGTACTTTAAGTTTGCAGTATGTGGGTAACTGCGGGATGCTGGCTCAGTTCAGGAAACAGTCTTTTGTTTACAGTGAAGTGGAACCCTAGGTCCAGGAACCATGAAACACTTCATGTTCAGGGTTGTTTTTGTTACAACTAAATAGGAAAAGCCAGTTGTGCAGTGTGTCAGGGTTCCCTCCCCACTCTGAATTCTAGGGTACAGATGTGGGGACCTACATGAAAGTCCCCCTAAACTTATTTCTACCAGCTTAGGTTAAAAACTTCCCCAAGACACAAATTCTTCCTTGTAACGGTATCGCTGCCACCACCAAGTGAGTTAGACAAAGATTTAGGAAAAGGACCACTTGGAGTTCCAGTTTCCCCAAAATATCCCCCTAAGTCCCTTCACCCCCTTTCCTGGGGGTGAAAGTAAACAAGGTGAGCACAGATCAGACCCTTGGGTCTTTAGGACACTAAAAATCCCAATCAGATTCTTAAAAATAGAACTTTATTATAAAGAAAAAAAGCAAAAGAAGCACCTCTGTAAAATCAGGAAGAAAGGTAATTTTACAGGGTAATAAGATTTAAAACACAGAGGATTCCCCTCTAGGCAAAACTTTAAAGTTACAAAAAACAGGAATAAACCTTCCTCTTAGCATAGGGAAAATTAACACGCTAAAACAAGAGATACTCTAACGCATTTCCTTGCTATTACTTACTATTTCTGTAATTTTAGATGTATCATTCAGTAGGAGCTGGATTACTTGCTTGGTCTCTCTCTTTGTCTTGGAGAGAACAACAAAAGCACGCGCACGCGCACACACACACACACACACACACAACCCCTTCCCCCCGCCCAGATTTGAAAGTATCTTCTTTCCCCATTGGTTGTTCTGCTCAGGTGCCAACTAGGTTAATTGAACTGATTAACTCTTTACAGGTAAAGGAGGGATTTTATGCTACCCTTAGCTGTATGTTTATGACAAGTTGTTTGCATTTGATTTTCAAGACACTGCTGAGTCTCTTCAGTCCAGTTTAATGCTGGAGCGAGTCTCATAACTTCCCCTGAAATGCAGCTGCTGTGCTCTGCTGGAGCGGATAGATGAGCCATCCAGACAGCCTCTGCAGGTGCTTTGTCTCAGGCCTGCAATACCATGGGAGAAGGATTGAGTGCCAATGATTTTCTGTACCTGGCCACACCCAAAAAAACACCTAACAACTGACCTTGTGTCACATGAGCAACAACCTGCCTTGCAAGAGCCAATGCTGGAAGAACTGGTTCCAAATCAAGGATGAGAAAAGTAGTGTTCCAAGCTACTGACATCCAATACACGGTAAAATGCTCTGATGCTGGGGGAAATGAGGGGCCTGATTCTCTGCTACTCCCTTCCTATGCTTGGCTATTACCCTTTATCCTGGGGCCAGGTGTTGAGACGGTGGCAAATTATTATTGTGAATTGCTGTGATTGACATGAATGAATGTGGTAAACATGAGTTTGGTATAGCTTGGTATGTCTGAATTTGCTAGAGGATTCTGGGAGCAGGGTTTTCTTAGCATCAGACCATTTGTATGGAAATTTACTGAGAGTGCTGAAATTGCTTTTAAATGGTTAATCAAAGGCTTTATCTGTGTGTGTATTTTAGTTAAAACTTTGGTCACCTAACGGCTCACAAAAGTAAAGAAAATGCAGCAGACATGTGATCCGTGAGCTTGGTCCAGGATGAACTGGATCAAAATGACCCTTTAGGATGGTACCACACTAAGAGCTCAAGTGAATGATTAAGAAGAGGATAAATGTCAACTGATCTTTGGTCTCTGTCCATTTTGCAGCCCCTTCTAAAATATTAATTAGAAAACCCAGTAATGGGATGCCCACCGGGCATATTTCTGGGACACGTGACTCCTTTGAGAGCAAGGGGTACAAGTACTAAGATTACCATACGTTCAGTGTTATTTAGTTAGTTACTTAGTTCCCCAATTAATATCTGAAGAGGTCTGTGATGCTGTAAGACAGAGGGTCTCAGGGTAGCCAACACCCTGCTATGAGGGATTTTTGAAGGACTTTTGAACCAGAGGGCCTCGGGGTAACCAAGACCTTGCTTTGGGGGACGTTTGACAGATCAAGCACTTGAGAAGAGAAGAGAAGTCTCCATCTAGGACAGGTAGCTATACCTGCTTTGTTGGCCAATCAGGATCCTGTGTAAGGCCAACATAGTCACTGAGGGTTTATGTTTGGGAATTGAGGCTGATTAGGAAGACATATTATATAACCTTTTACTGCTTGTGTGACTCTTTCTCAAATAAACTGTTGTGCATTGAGCAAATTGAATCTGAATTTTCACTGGTACCGGTAACAGTCTGCCCAGCGGTGGGCCACTAAAGATCCATTTCGACACCAGGCAGAACCCTTGGGGCTGCTCAAACACCCTCTGTGCTCAAACACCCTCAAACACCCATATGGCCTGGGAAGCAGAGAACAGCCACGGTGCCAGGCGGCAGGTACACCCTGACACATCCTGGAGCCACCCTGAGAACCAGGTTGGTCTGGAGCCTGTCTGCCAGCTGTACTCCCCCTAAGGGTGCCTGCTGTGTGAGGGCATCTTTGGGGGGGCCATTTAAAGGTATCTGTTTTGGGCACTGCCATCACGGCATAAAGGGGCTATAGTATAACTGAGAATTAGACCCAACAAGTGCATTTCATTTTAGCCTTTTGACTGAAAAAATTCTCACGGCAGGTAAAACCAGAGGAAAAAGGTTCACTTGGACTGACTTCCATGGGAGACTGCACTGGCAGACCCCCAGGCAGTACGGGGACTGAAGACTATCCACTGGGCAGAGCATCCGGATGCTGCGAGGTCGGCTCCCTATGCCAGAGGCTGCACAGCTTGTCCTGAGAGCACTCTCACACAGTGTGCTTCCAGTGGGGGCACCTGTGGGCAGAGCTCTCAGCTGGGTTTGCCGTCCTAACGGTGGGTGTGAGCACAGCAGCACTCACCAGACTGCACGGAAGCCCACCCGAGGATCTGTGTTAAGGAAGATTCCAGCAGATGGAGCTGCGTAGCTGCAGAATACGCAGGGGCGGCATGCTGCCAGGTCAGCCTCTTGCTTTCCCAGAGAACCATCTCAAAGCAAATTAAAAAGGCATCAACATTTGCTGCCAAACACCAGGAAGAGCTGAGCAAACGCCATCCTCCCCTACCTCTCTCCTCACTGCTCTAACTCACTTGATAGCTCCCTTCCAAACAGCCCCCACTCCAGACCATTTAGTTCTAATGAACAGGTGATTATGGATTGCTTAAAGCAGATGAACTTAACCCCGTCTCATGGAAGAGATGAGCTATTCATCAAAGCCACCTGTCCACACTTGGCGTGGTGCTCTGGAGGTGTAGCAGAGAAAGACTTGCTGAGGCTCATGTTGCCATGCCCCGTTACCAGACAGGCGAGTGCAACTCATTCTCCATCCAGCTTCCCTTTCCGTTCAGAGTTGACTTGTCTCCTTGCTAGACCGAGAGCAGAGCCGGGTGAAGAAGAGCAGCAATACCAGTGATGGCTGGGGGACGTCATTATGCACCAAAAGGCAGATGTGTTCATACACGTATGTCAGAGCTTCCTACTCCACCGCTAAGCGTGCAGTCCTTCTCCGACCCCCCTCTCAAAGACCAGATTTGCAGAAAGTTATTAATAAATAACCCCTGGCAGTGGCATAGCATGTTTCAGCCTCATTTCTCACTGCTATTTAAAGCCAGTCCCCTGCCCCTCTACAAAGAAGCCAGCGTATTGCTGCACCTTGTGTGATTTGCAGGAACACCTACAGTGCTTCCTGTAACCACACTCTCCCATTTCAGTGTCTGAAGAACTGCCTGAAAGCTGTACAGCACAGACCAGAATAATCAGGGCAAATGATTAGATCTTTGCTCATCCAATTCATAAGCTGATTGAAGAACAGCACAAAAATATATCCTTAAACGTTATTTATACATAAAGATGATACAAGAACACCAGTACTTCCACAGCATAGTTGGAACTATATCATTTCCTTAATGTAGCAAAATCTACATCCCAGCTTGGACGGGGAGCAGGCTGCTGTGTGTCTGGAGAAGCACTTTTCTGTACCATACCCAGCAAAGCTCTTCCTTTTGAACTAACATATGATCACAGAAGTAGTTAGGCAGGCTTTATAATAATAATACTTAGCACTTCTATTGCACCTTCAGTCTGAGAACCTTATTGTTCTTTATAACAATTAATTCTCACTGCATGGTAAGTATTATCACCTACTTTACCGGTGAAGACACTGAAGGACAGAGAGGTGAAGTAACTTGCTCAAGGTCACACAGCAAGCCAGTAGCAGAGCTGGGAATAGAACCCAGGAGTCCAGACTCCTCATCCCTTGCTCTGACCACTACAGAGTACAGCTAACGGCAGATCCTCAGCGTCTGTCCCATAGGGTGGAGCAGTTCCAACACCTGTTATTGAGTTATCCACATAGTTTGAGTACATTACAGAATCCAAACTCTAATTAGAAGTATTGCAGTGTCTTTAAAGCTGAGTATTTCCCCTGATCTTCTCTTTCTGTCTCAGAGCAGTTTGTTTGCAAAACTGCACCTACAGTCACAATATCTGAACTCTTGTAAGAGAGAGAGAATTGGGGGGGGGCTCTACTTCCTTCTGAGATTTGCTGAGTGTTTCATAGCACTGTATTTGAAAATAAAGTGAACACACAGAATTTTTACAAGCACCCACAAGGGAAAGTAATTAGATTCCCAACACTTTAGCTGCTCAGGGGTTAAAACAAGCCTATCATTTTATAAGCCTTTTTGGAGTTATTTATCATGCCTGGCTCTCACATCAAAACAGTAGCCCTTCTTCCCCATCCTCACCCCTAGCTAATCTCTCAACTCAAGGGCTTAGGAGAAAATTTCTATTTCCCTCTGAAGCACGACAGACATCAGCCAGCACTAATATAGCTTTGACAGTGAGGAGCAAATGCCAGAGAACTAGGCCCTGCTCCAGTGATGACTTTGATGATGCCTGCGCTGGTGAAAAGGCAATGAAGAAAAGAGGGGGAAAGATGTGACGGGAACATTTTCAAGGTTACAGACAATGCAATGTCAGAGGGAGGAATAACAGCCACACTTGGTATTAGGGTTCCATTTATGCATGATTAATGGGTGTTTTAATAAACAGTTAATCATTTATAGAGTCTTAACAGGTCACTAGGTTGTTCATAACCATGATTTAACCATCTAACACACATAGGCTACATCTGTAACATGCTGATAACTAGGGCTGGCGGCTGGAAAACAATAATTCCCTTTTGTGAAAAGTAATGAAGATTTGAAATTTTTGTTTTTGTTCCACATCAGAATGAAATTGGGACCCCTCAAAATATTTTGTGAAAAGACATGTGTGAGAGAGAGAAAGGGAACACTGACTAAAGCAGAGCGTGGACTTGAACCTGCAGCTCTTACATTCCAGGGGGCTATTGGGAGGGGAGAGAGAGACAGAGAGAGAGAGATCACACACAGTCCATCCTGGACCCAAGACACCTTCCCAATGAATCAGCATTTCCCAAACAACAAATGTTCTATCGAAAAATTCCTGACCAGCTTTGCTGATGATATCTACTAAACTGCATTCACCCTTTTTATAATCTAGTTATAAATGGAAGCGCCATGTGAAGCTTGCCTGCCGTAGCAAGGAAGAGGGGGACTGGAAGGGATGAGGCAAGAAGACATTGTCTGCAAATCCAATGCAGCCAGAGCCCAGACGCAGCAGCAATGGCCTCCCCTAGAGCTGGAGACACTTGGATGAAGATAGGTGACGTACCATCAGATCCATTTGCAGGTGGGGTAAGCGCTCCTTCTCCTGGCTGCACTCTGTATTTTAACCCCACGAGCAACACAGTGGGATCCACTATCCACTTCTCATCTGCAGTCCCTTGTTGTCCAGCTTTTCGGACTGGATTCTGAATGAGACCCTCCCTCTGAATGGCAACAGTTTTAAGGTGGTTGTTATGGATGCTCCCCACTGGCGCTGAAAGAATTTGCTGTGTGTGTGTGTCAATAAACTATTAAAAAAACCTATCGTAATTTGCTCCTCATTTTCTGAGACCTCTGTCAGTTCAACCATCACAGTTTGACAGCCCCACGCCTGGCAGCTCAGGCAACAGGCAGGGATGAGGGGCAATTAAGGATTGGTTAGAGAGAGGAACCTGAGGAACCGAGATCAGGGTTGCTCATCTGATTATTCCCCCCCACCCAGTTTGCAGGGAAGGCCCAGAGCAAATATGCGTCTGATTACTGAGTTTTGGAAACCTGTAATACTCAGTGCTCTGGTTCTTAGGGAGGGACTCTGGCAGCAGCTTATTCTAAAATGGCCATAATCTGTTACCTCTGTGCTTATCTGACCACAGAGATATTTCTCCCTGCGTCAAGCAGCCACACCATGTTATCGTAACAGTTGGGATCCCATTTCCTTTCCCTCCTCCTCCATACTCTTAGCCATCACATGCTTTTGCTAGACTCAGAAGCCCAGTTCTGAGGGGCTGGGCAGTGCCGCATTATTAATTGCATTGCAGCAGCATCTAGAGGCCTGAACAAAGATGGGGGCCCCTTAGTACATACACATGGTTCGAGACAGTCCATGTATCAAAGGCCTTCCGCTCTGAACAGGCAGAGGAAGGATTATTAGCCTCATGTCACAGACAGGGAACTGAGGCCTAGAGAGATTATGTGATTTGCCTAAGATCAAACAGGCAATCTGTAGCGGTACCAGGAACTCAGCCCAGATCCCCCGAGTCCCAGTCAAGTGCCTCAGTCACAAGGCCTACCTTCCCCCTTGGAAGGTTACCCCACAGCCTGGACATCCTTTGAGTAACAGACCCCGTCTGACGGGGCTGCAAGGTGCCAGGTCCATGCCGGAGAGAGAGGAACGAGTACTACTACTTTTTAGTGCTATCGTCTTATGTTCTGCTGGTCACAAATCGGTGGTGTTCCTTTCCAGCCCCTGCCCCAGGTGGGCGGAGACAGTGCCTTCCCCAGGGGTGAGCTGAGCCGGCAACACACAGTGTCTGGAGAATAGCAGCTGAGCCCTTGCATGTTTGACAATTGCCACCTGGTAACCACTTATGGTCAGCCACCCTGTATCACCTGGTTTCCAGTTCTCGCAATTACGTGCTAATAAGGGATGAGCAGCTGGCTGCTTCTCTCTGAGCCCCCTGCACACACACACACGCACGGGCACACACACACTCTGATTCCTCTCATTTGTGCACACAGAGCACGGGACACACCACTTAATTTATCCTGTTGTGCATTTAATCAAGTCCTGCTCTCACAGGAGCGGCACATGCAAATTAGCGTAGTCAGCCAGCTGAGCTTTCTAAGCAGAAATGGCTAGTAAGGATCTATCAACAGGGCATTTGCCAGACTGGATCTCACCATTGGTGTCTCAAGCCCAGTATCCACCAGTGCTGGGTGGCTCAGAGGAAGGGGTCGAGGGGAGGGCACTTGTCCAATTGTGCAACGTGGCACTGCAGGTTAGGGGCTGACACTTTCCTTTCTCCTCCAAGAGTGATCAGCTGGTGCCCAGAGCCGTGCTATTGGGTGACAGCCTGCTCTCACGACAATACACCCGGCAGGACGCTCTCCTATTCCTTCCAGACCTACAGAGCCCCACCTCGATAACACTGTTCATCTTAGAATGGCTGTCCTGTGTCATTGACACTCCCTCAAAAATGCCCTCGACTTGTCAACATTTCATCTCCTCTGCTTCCCCGTCAGACTGTTAGCCCTTTGGAGCTGGAATGGTAATTGGGTCTGCTGGTGTGCAGAGACCACTGCTGACCAAGACTGTCTCATTGCTTCTTTGAACCCTCCGCCCCTTCTGTCTGTCTGTCTGGTGCCTCTTGCCTTACACTTAGGATTGTGAGCTCCTTGGGGCAGGGACTGGTTTTTTTTTTCTCTCTCTCTCTGTGTACAGTGCCTAGCACAACAGGGTCCTGGTCGAGGACTAGGGCTCCTGGTCACTGGATAATAAAGAATATGTTTGAACAGCGCCTAGCGTGACTGGACCCTGTCCTGACTGGGGCATGATGACAATAAATGTTGCATAGAATCAGGCACTTTTTTGTTCTCCAGACGTATGTAGCGGTAGGAAATGCCCCTGGAACACGCAAGTCAGCTCAGTGTCCATCAACCAGATACTGGGGAGACTGTCCACTTTCAGCTAGGAAATGAGGACGTGCGAGTCTGTTCGTAGCACAGAAAGGTACAATCATCATGAAACACTGTCATGAGCTGACGGTAGGGAAATCAGGAACCCTCCCCCATGCACACACTGTAAGGAGACACGATAAACAATGCAGCCAACCACCAGGAGCACATTCAGCTTCCCTCTAAGGCACTTGCTATTTCCACAAAGGTCGGGGCAGGAGGGAAAGGTCTATTTTTTAAAACAAGCTCCCATGACAGTAGAGACTAAAGCTGGTATTTATCTTCCACTGTATTTCGTAACCCAGTAGGCTGCTATTTCCTTCCACCCTACATGGCTGCGCAGGTCTGTGAGGGGAAGAGAGACCACTGGCATTCAGGAAAGAGGAGGCAGTAAGGCTGGGTACCCAGTAATAACCAGGGATCCTAGAACTCTGTTTGCTATGGAAAAACATGGGATTTGCATTCTAACACGGAATCCTGAGTTTTTACATTTTGTGAAAAAATAAAAACATGCAGCAGAACCCCTTCTATCTGAGCGTCCATTATCTGGCTATCTGCATTAACCGAACTGGGGCTGACAGCCCAGGCCCCACCGCCTGGGGCTTGGGCTGTCAGCCCCACGTGGCAGAGCTCGGGCTTCTGCTGAAGTGGGAGCCTCACCGCCTGGGCGGAAACTCTCTGGATTATCAGAATGGTTGATGATCCAATCCGGCCCCATTAGATCAGATAAACGGGATTCCGCTGTATCAATAAAATATTGTGTTCAACTGATACCTATATATATGGTGACTAGAGAAACTAAAGTTCAGCTTTTCATTTTAATTGTGGAAAAATGTGCATGTTTATGGGTTTTTTTACCATGGAAAACTAGAATCCCTGGTAATACCACCATCACCTACCTGCTATACAGCACTCTTGAGCCATCAATCTCAAAACACTTTACAGAGCTAAGCAGCAGTGCCCCCATTTTACAGATGGGGAAACTGAGGCAAAAGGAAGTGAAATGACTCGCCTAAGGTCACCAACAGGCCAGGGAGAGAGCTGGAAATATAGAACCCAGGTCTCCTGATTCCCAGTCCAGTGCTCTATCCACTGAGCAATGCTGACTCCTTCAGCCAAAGGAGACGCACACCCTAGATATCCACTGGGCCTATTTCTCTGCTGGCAAAACTCCACTGACCTTTTCAGAGGTTTATAATTTGACCCACTCAAAACATTCTCTTTGGGCTAAAATGTAGCAAGAAACATCACAACTACCAAAATTACTGGAGAAGATGGTTTAGTGTCATGCGAAGAACACAGGGCTGGCCACCAGGACTCCCAAACTGCCATCTTGAGCTGTGCGACTGACTGACTGTGAAAAGGCAGGCTCAGTCTCTGTGCCAGTTTTCCAAAACAGCTCAGCTCCCATTTCTACACCAAAATCAGGGGCCAGATTTTTTGACCTACTCTGAGTCTGCACACTGGCTGTGGAGCCCTTTTTAACAGAGCTAGCGGCCCTGACTGAGGGGCTGAGCACTCGAATAAATGACATGGAGTGTACGTCCATTTCCTCATCTGTAAAATGGGGATAATATTATTGAACTATGTTGCACTGGGTTGTAAGGTGTAATTAATGTTTAAAAAAATATCCAGATCCTGGGATGAAAGGATACAAAGAATTATTGTATCATGGCATTTTTACTTTTCTTCTTCTACCTCAAATGGTCCCTTAGAATGTGTGTTAACTACTTATGCTAAACAATCTGTTCAATCTTGCATTTAGCTGTGACACTGGGAGTATTTTTCCCAGGGCTGATGCAGAGCTCTGTGTGGCTCTGTGTGGCTCATCTCTCTCGCCAGCAGAAGTTGGCCCGATAAAAGATATGACATCCCCCACCAGGTCTCTTTAATTGGCTCAGGAAATCACTGGATCACATGGAAGAAAACGATAGTGTCAGATTCAAAGTTGTGGGGTGGAAGGCTGGAATGTCCACGTACAGGACAGATCACAGCTTTGATGCTGCTCCAGAACTTGGTCAAATTCCCATTTTATTACATTTGCTGAGAAATACAGCTGGGATTTTATTACCCAGGAAAGCCTTTCTCTAGAACGTATAACAGGTAATTGAGGGTGGGGGTGGGAAGATGCCGTTTCATTTAATCAGGAGAGGACACTTGTGTGGCTACCTCTATTAATTCTGGGTGAACCTACCTGTACTTAGGAGTTTTTGCTAATTCAGCATCTATAGTCTTAGGGTTTGGCTTGCTAGCGCACATATATAATTACTCTGACAATTCTGCTGCAGCCATGTTAACGAATTGCCTGGAAAACCACCAATGTAAACAGGAGCTCTGAAGTCAAGTTTCCACAGAACTGGTTCAAGCAAATCTGAGGCTCCCTGCTAAGCTATTCAATTGTTCCAAATGAACCAATGCGCAAACTTCTCCCCACAGCCCCAAACTCCTGCTACGGGGCAGGGGAAGAGACTCGGGAATGTGTCCTGAACTGGTACCCGTGTTTGTGTTGGGAACTGGGGGGATAGCAGCTGATGTAGGCTTCTCATTGAGCAGCAGGAGTGGAGAAGCTGGAATGGGCTCCAGCCAGGGGTGTGACAAAATGGGAATCACCCTGGATCCCCACGTTGCTAACGCTGAGCAGATGATTTTCGAAGCAACGCCTCTGAGCAAGCAGGAGACTGATCATCTCAGCTGACTGGCAATGGGATGCAGAGCCTTGCACCTTATATGGAGACTGCTTGGTGCTCTGCATGCAATGACCTGGTGGGACTCAGTGCGGGCAGCAGTGGGCTGGTATCAGTATCATCACTGTCCCTCTTGTCGAGAGTCTAAGCAGAGACCCCAAGGACTAAATGGGCCTTGGGGGACACTCCAGCTCTAGGCAGAGGAACCACAGGCCAGGGGCAGTGGGAAGGGGAAGCTTGCTGGCTTTACTGTTCTTCTTCTGTGGGTCAAGATTGTTACCTTCCAGGCCTGCCTTCCTGGCCCTTTTCATCAGCACTGAAAATGCACTTAAAAATGAGGAAGGGGGAAAAGAGCAGTTCTGAGAAACCTCAGCAAGCAATGCAAACCCACTCTCCCCACTGCCCCCCCATCTCCTCCCACAAATCATTTGCGTAGAGAGAAAACATCCAAAACATCCAGCACGGAGTATCCAGGGAAATGTCCTGATATTATCATGCATCTCAAGCTCTCTCACATTTAGTAGATCATGTGGGAATTTGCATTCAGGCAACGAAAGCTGAAATAGCAACCGAAAATGTTGTCAGCCTAATATATAAGGTGATTTGCATAATTTCTTATTTGCATGGGGCCCCTATTTAATTTTTTCCTCTTGAGTGATCAAATAGCCTTACCTCCCCATGAACCACATGTGAAGTTTAGAGGATTAACCTGCCTGCTGGAGATGCTAATGCGGTGTACGAATGCTACTTAGGGACTGCAATCTCAGGATCCCTGCAATTTTGTGAGATGTTTCAGTGCTTTCCACTCACTGCATCCTAGAATTACACCATCACTACTCCCAGGATCGTGAGGGTGAGACAGCACACTGTCTGTGTGACCCACACCCACTCACTGAGGCACTCTGTTCCCCTCTAGTGGTGGCTCAGCTGAGGCTGACGAGACTCCTACAGCCTTGGCTTGTGGGTCTTTTAGCTTAGGGAGTAAAGACTCGTGTTTAGATCGGGGTCTCAGATTCAATCCCACCTGCCTACAAGCCACCCAGGGGCATGCTGTTACATCTACTGGAGAGACATAGTGGTGGCCAGTTTGTGCAGAGGGTCTACTTATCTCCTAGATAGATAAAAGTGGGATTTAAAGTTGTGTCTGAAAGGAAATAGATATTGTAGTTATTGGACAGGGGAGAGCTTCCTTGGATGACTGGCTATTCTTAAGGATAAAAAAAGTTGAATAGCCGTATAGGTTAAGTGATTGGGAGCCAAAACTATTGCTAGCCCTGTTAGTGATTCACTAGAAGCCCATGGTCAAGTGATGTCAATGCTCCGTGCCTCAGTTTCCCCATCCCTGAGATGGGGATAACAGTACTAACCTATCATGTGAGGAGGGGGGAGCAAGGCGCATCGTGAGGCTTAATTACCGTTGACCTGTAAAATGCTTTGAGCCGAGATCCTGAGCTAAGGGAAGGGCACAGCAGTACTGCAGAATTTGCCATCTCCATCTGTTTCTGTCACCTAATCCATTTACCAATCAATAGCAGGTGAATCGATAAAACATTCAGCCTGAAGTTTATTGCTCATCTGAGGGGGAGGAGGGGAACACTTCTTAAAGACACTTGTGGTTTATTGCTCACACTTCAGTAATGCGCAGCATGCCTCCCCACTCGCTACCCCATCAATTAGAACCTTGTCAGCACCGCCTAACTGAAAGGGTCTCATGGATTTTCCATTTGTGTTGCCTGAGTGACAAAGATGAAATGGCTCTTTGTCTAACGTGAATTAATATTTAATACAAGCTTCTCAATACCTACCACTCGGCAGGACAGCCTGCGTTTCTTCCACAGGCAGGAGAGGCTGCATTGATCTGTTGCTAAAAATAGGAACACCAACGTGGGGAGACAACAGCCATCAATTCCCAGAGCAATGCAGGAGAAGGGTTTTGCATCTGTTGCCTGGCAGAGGCCCAGTGTTTTTTCTTGTGAAAGAGGCTTTTTCATGTATCCCCAAGGAGGAACTGTGCTATTTTTAGCACCAACAAATATATTTAATTTCTTATTGCCTTGATCTGTTTGAGGGACTGACAGCTTGCCCCGAGTTTGTGAAAGCATTCCAAAGGGCAAGGCAAGGGATGGATCCAATGCGGCTTTAGATTTGCCACTAAGCCAGTTGTCAAAATGAAAGTTAATTTTCCTTAGCAACAGTAAAAACTCCAAAGCCAAATAGCCCAGAATTTGGGGAATTCAAACCCAGATTAGGGACTGGGATTTTTGCAACTGGCCATTATTTCTCTACTGTATCAAAACCTTAGATCCTGTAAAAATCCATGAGGTCACAACATTATCCTCCTTCAAATTTCCCCTTAAATCCAGCCTATTCTGGGACGCATGCAAAGCACTTAACAATGGCTGGGCAGCTGGCGTGCAGTGACTGCTTCTAATTACACAAGTTATAATTGTCTGACTGTTACCTTGGGCTCTTCTGCTCTGTTATATCCACCTGTTGTCACTCATCTTCTAAAGAGCTTGCAATCTCACTGTAAGCAAGGACCATCTTTTCATTTTATACATGCTCAGTGTCTAGCACAATGGTGCCCTGATCTGTGATCAGGGACCCTATGCACTACAATTATACAAATAATTATTAATAAAGCCAAACATCCCTGCTTTGGAGGGCATTCAAAACCCAGTCAAAGGGCTGAATTTTGCAGTTCAGGCTCATTTCTAATTAAAAATAAATACACTGAAAGTATGTGAGCGGTAGCCTCTCATTTCTCTACTGGAAACTACTGCAGGTGAAGGATCATGTCTGCAAATGCCTCTGCAGAGCTCTCCCTCTGACTATAATTTGCTGTCTGGCAGCAGCATTGACAGGACTGTCTAAAGACAGAGGAAGTCTGGGCACTTGTCTCTAGGAGGTTAGATTCGAAACCAGACAGACAATGTAGTTCTGACATAAAATACATCAAATCATCAGATGCTCCTTTTTCATTTTTTAAAAATTAATACCATAGGAGTGGATTATTGGGGAGAGACTCTGCGGAAAAAGCTGTGCTTGAAGGAGAGACGGGAATTGCGTAAGCACTATTAAAAGTCAATACAGGTTATGCCTGGCTACAGACGCAGGAATTCAAGAGTGACAAGAGAATCCAACTTTGGCATAAGACCCAAACAATCCACATGCTTTGCCTTATCTAAGCACCTCTTTGGCCAGAGCACTGGGCTGGGTAAGAGCAGAGGCGCTCTCAGCCCATATAACACGCCATAAACACAAAATATATTAACTGCAGCACAAAGGGACTGCGACGTTGGTGTCAAACTCTGCCATTGTGGTTTGGTGGCATTTTGTACTGACTCTACAAGGCATGAGGCAGGCCCTGTTAGTTCACAGTTAGCTAAAAAGAGAGTTCCTCATCTTGCTGTGTAAAGATAAAGGGGGCCTTCGACTTTTCGCTGTCTCTACAGAAGTGGGGGTTTGTGAAGGAAGGGGAGGAATCTGATTGTAAAGTGGCCCTACAAGTTCTCTGTCTTTGTGGTATGCCATCCGGGCCTTTGCAGCAACGCTAATGAGAAAACCGAGGCTGACAAGTCCCCACAAACTGGCATGCAGAAGCTGAGAGCACCTCTCAAATCTCAGAGCAAGGTCATTTGATAAGGGCTTAAAGAGTCACTCGGCAAATTGTTCCCTCAGATTAACACAAAGAAGATTTGAAGCTTTTTCCTCCCCTTCTCAGCTGTGTTTTTCCTTTTGTTTTGCAAAGTGCCCATCCAGGGGTTTTGTGGTAATCTGCTTTAGCTCTCGTCCCCTAACGCCCCTACTCTACTTGCGCTATATTGATGACATCTTCATCATCTGGACCCATGGAAAAGAAGCCCTTGAGGAATTCCACCATGATTTCAATAATTTCCATCCCACCATCAATCTCAGCCTGGTCCAGTCCACACAAGAGATCCACTTCCTGGACACTACACTGCTAATAAACGATGGTCACATAAACACCACCCTATACCGGAAACCTACTGACCGCTATTCCTACCTACATGCCTCCAGCTTTCACCCTGACCACACCACACGATCCATCGTCTACAGCCAAGCTCTGCGATACAACCTCATTTGCTCCAACCCCTCAGACAGAGACAAACACCTACAAGATCTCTATCAAGCATTCTTACAACTACAATACCCACCTGCGGAAGTGAAGAAACAGATTGATAGAGCCAGAAGAGTTCCCAGAAGTCACCTACTACAGGACAGGCCTAACAAAGAAAATAACAGAATGCCACTAGCTGTCACCTTCAGCCGCCAACTAAAATCCCTCCAACACATTGTTAAGGATCTACAACCTATCCTGAAGGATGACCAAACACTCTCACAAATCTTGGGAGACAGGCCAGTCCTTGCCTACAGACAGCCCCCCAACCTGAAGCAAATACTCAACAGCAACCACATACCACACAACAGAACCATTAACCCAGGAACCTATCCTTGCAACAAAGCCCGTTGCCAACTGTGCCCACATATCTATTCAGGAGACACCATCACAGGGCCTAATAACATCAGCCACACTATCAGAGCTCGTTCACCTGCACATCCACCAATGTGATACATGCCATCATGTGCCAGCAATGCCCCTCTGCCATGTACACTGGTCAAACTGGACAGTCTGTACATAAAAGAATAAATGGACAAAAATCATATGTCAAGAATTATAGCATTCATAAACCAGTCGGAGAACACTTCAATCTCTCTGGTCACGCGATTACAGACATGAAAGTTGCGATATTACAACAAAAAAACTTCAAAACCAGACTCCAGCGAGAGACTGTTGAATTGGAATTCATTTGCAAATTGGATACAATTAACTTAGGCTTGAATAGAGACTGGGAGTGGCTAAGTCATTATGCAAGGTAACCTATTTCCCTTTGTTTTTTCCTACCCCCCCCCCCCCCAGACGTTCTTGTTAAACCCTGGATTTGTGCTGGAAATGGCCCACCTTGATTATCATACACATTGTAAGGAGAGTGATCACTTTAGATAAGCTATTACCAGCAGGAGAGTGGGGTCGGGGGAGAGAAAACCTTTTGTAGTGGTAAACACCCATTTTTTCATGCTTTGTGTATATAAAAAGATCTTCTATACTTTCCACAGTATGCATCCAATGAAGTGAGCTGTAGCTCACGAAAGCTTATGCTCAAATAAATTGGTTAGTCTCTAAGGTGCCACAAGTCCTCCTTTTCTTTTTGCGAATACAGACTAACACGGCTGTTACTCTGAAACCTAGCCTAGGAGGGAATCAAATAGGAAAGGGGAAAAAGTGAATCATTTTTGTCTAAAAGCCAAGTCAGAGCAGTGACACAACAGGAGGGATTGCACAGTTGAGGCCAGAATGGAGCACCTTGTCAAAGCTGTGTGCCAGAAGGACGTGTGGTCGGGTGGTTACAGCAAGTGACTGGGAATCAGGGCTCTTGGGTTGTGGTCCTGACTTTGTGTATGATCTTGGGCAAGTCACGTCCATTCTCTGTGCCTCAGTTTACCCCTCTGTTAAGTGAGAATGCTGCTACCGACCCACTGGTTTGAGGTGTAATGAATAGTGTCTGTGCAGTGCTTTGAGATCTGTAGACTGACGTGCACAGGACACAGAATCATAGAAGCGTAGGACAGGGAGGGACCTCAGTAGGCCGACTAGCCCAGTCTTCTGCACTCAAGGCAGGACTAAGTAATAACATGGTTGTAATGTGGTAGGCCTAACCACTAGCTGCGGGAAAAACAGCCAGCCACATGCCCACACCCAACTCTGGTTTTGCCTTCCACACAAATGCAAAATACATGGAGAAGTAACAAAAGAGACAGTCCTGACCTGGGCTGATACTGCGGGTCCACACCTACCCCCAGCAGCTCTGGGCCACAGGGAAGGGTTTGTCTCACCTGCCCACTTTATGGACCTGGGTTCTCAATTCTCTCTTCCAGTGGGGAATCACACAGCCAATCATTAGCTACTGCTTAGCTAGATCTGCTGATTCCCAACTCCTGCCTGCTGCTGGGCTTCTCATTAGGTCAGGGCTTGCAGCACATGCCCTGCTACCATGGTCTTTTCTCTTCTATAGTTCTGATAACACATTCGTCACCATAGGATCTGAGCACCTTCCAGCAGTTCATTAAGCAAAGTGACTAACGTCTGTCACGTTTGTTCTATCATCTTCTGCCAGTGGCCAGACAGACATGCAATTGAGCGTTTACATGTGCAGTTGGTCAGGCACAGGACAGGGACTAAGAGACTAGGGGTTCTATTTCTGGATCTGCCACTTGCTGTATCACCTTGCTTAAGTCACATTGCCTCTTTGTGCCTGAGTTTCCCCTTTCACCCTTTGCCTGCCTTGTCTATCTACACTGGAAGCTCTTTGAGGCAGGGGCTGCCTTTTGTTATGTGTTTGTACAGTGTATAGAACAAAGGGGCTGTGATCTTGTTTGGGGCATCTAGGTGCTACTAAAATATAAATTATAACCCTTCTCCTCTCCCCCATGATACATCCATATGAATGACACCCATTATCTTGGAAATATTTTTGCTCTGATTTAGTCCAAAATTGAGCCAAAATGAGACTGGACCTCTTTCTCCTCTCTCACTGGGTATGTGGGAGCCAAATCCAGCTTAGGTCTCTGCATCAGGGATCTATTCTCTCCTTAATGTGCACCTGGGAGCCCCAATATAATAACTACAAAAGACTCGGTCTGTAGGATGGGCCTCTCTCATGCAGCTCAGCAATATAGTAGGTAGAAGAGGTTCTCCTGTGGCTAATGGAAATAACATTCGGTGTCTTAGTGGAAATCTAAGAAGGTGCTTTTGCAAAAGCTCTGCTTCTCCAGTTGTGATAGCTACAGAGAGACTTAGAAAGTAAGAGTTGAAGGATTTTCCATTTCCATTGATTTGACTAAAAGAAGAAAAATTCCCCATAATGAATTTTATGCTGTGTCTTTAGAACGCAGAGATGGAAACTTGCTCTGTGAAGAATTAAAATGCATCTGTCCTGGATTTGCTGAGAGAATTATTCTTGGGTCTTTCCTCAGCAGAGCTGTGACAGCTCTGGGCTAGTAGATTTCAGCACACAAACAGCCAAGGCTTTGACAACTGTAAAAGTTTCTGAAAGGGATGGGAAAAAAACAGACCAAAGCCCAAATTCGGAGGGAGTGAATTGTTCATAAGCTTTGACATATTAATCAGAGTAGGGAAAATTAAAAGCAAAAGGGCAAAACTGAGAAAATAATGTGGATGTCGTATGTTGGGCTTTTTGGCTAACTGATTATGAAAGTCGCTCTGCAGCTTTGCCTCCACTGTGGGAACTCCTGTTAACTCCTCTCTTGCTGCCCAATGTCCCAGTGATGTCCAGTGAGAACTCACCTGCTGCCCTGTTCTAATCTTGCATTGGGGCCACCAGAAGAACAGCAGGACTAGTGAAAGGGTTAATGAGTAGTGTTCTGCTCACACGGATGCACTCCGTTTCCAGGTGATTTTGCTGCATGACCATGCGGGATTATCGGCAGTGAGATATTCACTGACAAATAAATCAGACACAAGGCAGCAGGTGGACTGATGTCTGAATGGGGCTTGGGTGATGGAGTAGTTGAGTAGGGATTTTAAACATGGCCAAAAGGGTGTGGGACCCTTAGATGTGATCATATAAAGTATCTGGGCCAGGCTAGAGAGGGACCGTATGTCTGTCACAACACACACTCAGGCTTTGCTCATGTGCTGGTGAGTAAGAAGAGATACGAGTTCATTGCACAATCTGTGGAAGAATTGCCTCAATAAAATCTGTTTGGATTCAACAGTACTGCTTGCAGTCACTGCTTCCAACCACTGGTGTCCCAGTGAGGGAGTAATGCCCTACAGAGGAACTTCACAGGCTGAGATGAGGAAACCAATGCTAATACCCAAATGAGGTAAGAGAGTGATCAAGATGACGTAGCCAATTACTCTTTGAACCTGGTTTCTGAAAGCAACTTTAACACTTGGCAATTGAGATAAATGCTTACATCCATGGTAGCTGGTACAAACATCCTCTGGTTATTTAACTTGGAATAGTTGGCAGAGAAAGCTAGACAAATTCATACTAGAAACAGGGCAAATATTTTAACAATGAGGGTAATTAACCATTGGAACACCTGCTGTAGAGATGGGGGGATTCTCCATTGCTTCTCTATTGGATATCTTTCTATAGGATGTGTTTTAGCTCATACAGAAGTTCTGGGCTCGATGCAGGTACCACTCTGTGAAACCCTATGGCCTCTGTCATGGAGGAGGTCAGACTAGATCAGAATTGTGTCTTCTGGCCTTCAAATCTGTGAATTAATTCCTGTTTTTCGGCTTATTTATTTCTATTCCTGAGAGAAGAACTAGGATTTCAAAACTGAGACGTGGTGCGTTGAATACTTTTCTGCAAAGATTTTCTCTGTTCATGCATAAAGGGAGACAGAACGAGGTTCTGTAAAAGAATTGTGGATCTTTCATTTTGGAGACTATTGATGAGTATTATAACTCTTTAGCTGCCAACACCACTAGCTCATAAACCCATTGGGGCATACTTTCTGCCAAGCATTATCTTAAATGGAGACAGCATTAGAAAACTGCTTCAAAAGCAGGGACTAAATTCACTTTACAGCTCGTATTGATCTGGGTTACAATTGAATTGAGTGCATGTGCTTAACTTTGCTTTATTTGTGAAATATGGCAACAGCACATATTTTCTCATAACTCAGTGTCAGGGCTCGGCTGTGAATTCAGATCTGACAACTAAACAAATAAAGAATAAGGGACTGGTTATAGCTCAGTTCCTATCCTGTGGTAATCAATAGGGTTCATTAGGTTTATGAGACAATCATGTCGTCTGCTACCCTGGCCAAGAACCTCTGAGTAATGGCTTGCCAATGCCAAGTAATTATAAAGGTGTCTTACAAGTGATGCAGAAACAAGCAAGTAACCTGATTTAGAGCAGTTTAATGAGGGTGAATTTCTTTTAGCTGCACGTTTCCTAAATAGCCCAAATGCGCTTGCTCTAAACTTTATAGGAATAACCCTATGCTTTATTAGGTACCCACATTTTCCTGCTGTGGCATCTGGGGAGTGTTTTCCTTTTAGGCATGGTGCTATATTAGGCGTATTTCCCCTATTCTCTATTATTATTGGCTCCTCCTTTTGCGAAGTCTTCTTTTCAGCTTCTTTGTAGTTTCTTGGTGCTGTCATCTATCTATCTATCCAGCCCCCTGTCACTGGAGTATCTGAGCGTCTCACTAACTTTACTGCATTTATCCTCACCCCTACCTCCGAGGCAGGGCAGTGCAATTATCCCGATTGTACAGATGGGAAACTGAGGCACGCAGAGGCTAAGTCACTTTCCTGAAGTCACACAGAGAGTCTGTGACAAAGTCCTAAATCCATTGGACCCAGGTCTCCTACAACTCAGACTAGCACCCTAACCATCCTTCCTTTTTCATGTTTCTTATTGTCCAACATTTCTGTGACTGCCATGATGTGCATCTAAAAAGGTAGCAATGTGTATGATTCTGGCACTGCTGGATTTGCTCGGTATTCACAGCCTTATGCATAGACTCTGGGTAGAAGTCAGAATGGCAGGACACCAGTCAGTACCTCTTCACTTTCATCATTGATGCAAGGGAAGGTGCTCTGTGCCTCCAATCCTGAACCCAGTACTGAAGTTGACTGATAATATATATCCTTATGATCGGAGATAAGGTGAATTGCAATGGGACAAGACATTTGTTTCAGTAAGGAGGTGGGGGCTGGATAAACCGAACAATGACTTGGTTTGAAAAACAACTTTCCATGGTAGTGCTGGACCTGGGAGGTTGGAAGTAAAGCAGGATGCTTTTGGTGCACAACTGAATAATAAAGAATGTTAGTAATAAAAATAATTAACATTGAAGGAAGATAATATCAGAGTCAGATCAAAAACTCAGGAGTTCTGTGGTCTTAGGAATGTGGCTAAATAACAGTTCTCTCTCATTTGCATGCCTTTGCCTAGAATGCTCTTCCAGCTCATGTCTATCTGACAGCAGGGCTGGGTTCTGAGCTCTAGGAACACACAAGAAAGTTTGTGGGTACCCTGATCTGCTTTGTCTGTGCTTTGCAAGACACCTCTGCAGCAGGCTCAGTCTTGTGTTCACCTTCCACAGCTTTATCAAACAACAGCACAAAGAAGCCGTGCAATTAAGAACACAGGCATAGATGAAAGAGGAAAACAATCCAGCTGGCTCTTAATTTACTCCACATTCCTCTTCTGACCTGACACTATCCACAGGCTTCATATTTATTGCTTAAAATAGCACCTACTGTTGATTTATTTTGGTACTTTGAAAAACTACAGAAAGGGCACCTGAGCTGAAACATCTCTTAGTGAGTGCCCACCACAATCACTGTATCTAGCTCTGCCTTGCTGCAAAATTATTGGCTGCTGGCTTAAGACTCTCTAATGATATATTACTGAGAGTGTTTTCTTCTCTCCTTATTATCTCCTCTCTGCAGCCTGCGTCATCGCTTCAAACCCTCTGCCCTTGCACACAGCTCTGCTCTTAGCAACAGTGACTCTTGGAATCTCGTGGTTTTTAATGGAGGATTAATCACCCCTTTTGTCCTTTTCTTCTGAATATTATTGCCCTTTAAAAAAATGGAGTGAAAAGGACATTGGGAAAAGAGAATCTCTGTTTTCCTTATGTTGTTCCAGGTCACAAAGGGAACTGCCTTGTCCAGGGAAATGCTGAGACCTTGCTTCTGCTGGGTTTTCACCACCTGTGCAGCTGTACCAGTGCAAACCCCTACTGCAGGCAAGATTCATACCGGTGCGGGTTTCCCTCTCTGCTGGGGCTTTAGCACATACACTGGCAGATAATCGATTCAGACTGGAGTAGGCTGCGACAGCTACACTCGTGGCTAAAATCCCACTGTAGACAGGGCCTCACTTACAACTCGGAAATCAAACCATCTTCTTGTATTTACAGTGTTCCTTTCTTGCAAGGTGCAGATAAATAGCAGTTAATTTGGCTAATGTGCAGGAGACGTTAGCCTCACTGGGACCGGCCAACTGGAATATTGTCATATTTTGCCCCAGTTTGTCCCAGCATGTAGATACTAAGTAATTAGGTGACGTCAATCCATGATATTTTGTCAACTATTAAAAGAAATCATGCTGCACTGCTTTAGTTGCCCAAAAAAGAATACACCCTTGGAATAGTCCAAGAAGGCAACTCAACTTTATTCCTCTTCTTTAAGTGCCTAATTAAAAGCCCAGGGATTTGTTCTCCATACTTGCTTACTGTAACTTATCTAGAATCTAGACGGAGAAAGCTATATTAAAGGCTTTGGGGGAAGTGAAACAAAATCAGTGGGTTTTATTTCTTTTCTTTTTATAAAATTACAAGAAACTCACCTGGGAACTGGATGAGGGAATGTGTAAATATTACATGGCTTTACCCATGCAATAAAGACAGGTGCTTGCTGCATGACCAGGTGCATCTGGACCAGAGCTATATGTAACTCAGGGCACTGCGGATGAAATTCACCTCCATACAGAGGGCTGGCAGAAAGCCAAAGCATTGCTTTGTCCTATTTAAGTCCTATGGTTAACAGGAGGTAAGTGACGCAAAGCCCTGATGCTTGTTCTCTGCACAGGGGTGAATTTCACCCACTACATCAATGTTTTCTGTAACTTTGAGTAGAAGATCTAGGAAAGTTGCCACTGAAGCAGAAATTCGAGTGAAAAATTGGGGAGGAAAATGCATGGATCCTCCTCTCCCATTTTCTAATCAGTCCTAGTTCTGAGGCAAGTGGATGTGTCCCCTTTGAGCATCAGAGGTGGAGGTCTGGCCAAACCAGAGTTCAACCACAGAGCCATGGGAAAATCCACAAAGTATTTCAATATAAACCTGTTAATTGGTCCCAGGTTGGTTCAGATGAGAGCTTTTTTCTATTCTGTTCTAGTCCATTCCATCCCAGGTCTGATACCACATCCATCACTTTCATACCCAGGTGCTTTCCAGTAAGGGCATTAAGTGATTGACTAATGTCTGTCATGTTGGATTCTCTCCTTCTCTCTCCCCAAGAAAGCAAGACCCCTGGGGATCTTTTGAAGAACCTGCTCTGAGTTTCGAGTTTGTGATGAAATTCAGAACCAGGAGGGCTGCATGCAGGATCACAGGTCACTGTGAAATTTTTGCACAGCCCTGATGCTGACATTTCACTGATTTCAAGGGACTTCAACAACAGGGGTGGATAGCGTGAGTTAAAGGTTAACACGAATGGGGGTTAATACGTACACTCAGCTAAATTCCTGTAGACTGAAAGGTCTGGACATTGCATCTCTGATTGGGGAACAGACATTTTCATGCACAATGTAGCTTTGAAACCAGCTCCCCCACCACTGAGCTCCTTGTAGTGTCAGCCAAGTTCTCACATTGCAAAAGGAGGGGAAGAAACCATGATGTTCTGTTTAAAGGATGATACATTCTGGAGAAGTGACCTTCTAGCCTCTCTGTGTGATCTCTGGGACTCTTCGAGGTGACGCCTCAGCAAGGTGGGAAGGGGGGTCAGTGATCTCGCAGCAGGTCCCAGAACCTTGAGTTGAGAGGTGTGGAATGGAGAAAGGACATGTCAATCAGCCACAGGCAGAGCACCTTTTGGAGGCTGCGATTGAGGACGGTTACACCAGGCAGGTGACCTTGGGGGAACTAGTGTCTCTTAGGGAGAGAGGAGGCCACATAGAGGCTAGGACGATACCATATTATGCTATGGGGAGGTGCCCAGAGCTGTAACTCTGAGATGGGATGGGAGAGATGAAGACAGCACATGCAGGAGATGGCATATGTTTTAGGGAAATGAATAGCACACTTACACCTGGCAAGTGTTATCCAGCAACCAGCTGCAAAGAGATCAGTGTTTCCCCCAAGGCAGAGTGCTGAGGGTCTGCCAGTCTCCATGGGTAACAGCTAGAAGGACTCCTGGTCTACAGAGGAGCATGGCTGGGCAGCTCACCCTAAAATGTGGCTCCAGATTGTCACACTAGCCAAGAAATGCCAGTCCTGGATGAGCCCTCTCCTGAGGCCCATCACGGTAGTATCAATCTGAGTGCTCAGAGTAAAGCCTGAGAAAATGGCATTCCCTGTCCACCGCAGAGGAAACAGGTCTCTCTTTGGTCTTCCCATTGCCACCAATTTTGCTGATGTCTCTCACATGCTCTGGCAACAACTCCAGAGGCAAAGGGTCCTTGTTTGACTAACAGCTATTACTGTCTAGTCATGCCTCAGATCCTGGGGAAACCTGAGCACACAAGTTCCGAAGACCTTCAGAAGTGATTTGGCGGCTCAGTAATGCTACATTACATTACATTTTGCATTCCCTCACAGGAGAAAAGACTTCAGCTACCTCGATCCTCTTCCGTGGCAACACATTTTCTCTAACGTCTCCCAATTCCCCTCCAAGACCTGCAAAAAACCACCTTTGCAGCAAGTCTGGCGCACTGGCTCCTCTCTTTCCCTGCTCCAATGCCTTTCATTCTCATGTTTGCTCTAAATGTTTAATTGCAGCATGAACCCAGCTCCTTGCTTAATGGACAAGGTCAACTCTATTGCATCTTCTAGAAGCAAAGTGGCCCATCTAGCCTGTAATATTTGATCAGCAGAGTACGCTTTTGCAAACTCAGGCTAATGCTGCTGCTGTAGACAGATCTGATGTAATAGGATAGGAGAAACAATGTAAATTTAATATTAACCTTGACCATCCATGTTAGCACAGATTAAGCCATTACTTGATATAAGCAGGGCTTTGGAGCCGTGCTCCGGCTCCGCTCCAGCTCCAGGCAAAAACCTGCAGCTCCACTGCTCCGGAGCTGCTCCGTGCTCCACTCCGGGCTCCGCTCCAAAGCCCTGGATATAAGAGCATCTGCTGGATACCCAAAAAAAAAAAAAAAAAAAAGGCTTCGAGCTGAGAATTTCTCTTCCTTTTGGAGCAAAGACTTCTACCTTGGGATGGCTTTTCTGAAGCAGGAGATTCTCCTTTCTCCTCAGCATATAGTAGCCAGTCATTTTTTCATGTCTTTCCCTTCCCCAGCTGCCTGCACCTTCCCCGTACGCTGTCGCTTGGCACAAATTTCACTATCTCTCCTAACCACCTGTCCCATAGTTAGAAAAGATATCCAACTCCTGCCAAGGCCGATAACTGCAAGTATTCTGTGGATTACTACCTTGGCAGGGCTTAAATGCTTGCTGCAGACATAAGCCCTGTCATGGCTGATTTTATTTATTGTTGTATAAATGTATTTCCAAATAAAACAGAAAATGAACAAATAAACTGGGTGACAGAGCTATAAAACCATGCCTGCTCATTCATTTGAAGAAAAGCCTGCCACAACTAATTAACCTGTGCAAGCCTTGCGTTGTTCATAAACAAGCCATGAATTAACATTGCATTTCTCAGCTGCCAGCATATGCCCCTACAGTTTTATTGGGCAGCAAAAAAAGAAAGTGTTTCCCTATGCTGGGTTAGGAGCCATGACAAAAACAAGAGGCTGAGTCATTGAAATTGGGGTGCGATATTAGAACAAGCTTTCCCGCCCTTGTGCTGCCCTGTGGGTGTAGTTTCCTTGCTCTGAACACACTGAGGGTGTTGGGATCTGTGTGCGAAAGGAATTGAGCTGCTACCTGCCTGACATTATAGTAGGATTAGAGGAGAAAGCATCAGGGCACTGTTCTGCTCTGCTCCAAATCCCCTGGTGTATTCAGTGTAACACTGTATTACCCTGTGTAACAATGCAAGATGCTAAAGATTTGCTTCAGTTCAACTGCTGAAAAAATTGACTTTTTAAAGGAATAAGTAGAAGCCAGGGCTGTATTTAGGAGCGAGGAGATTGTTAATGGCACACAGAGCATTTGCAAGACTTGCTAGTAGCCTAAAAGAAAAATAAATCATAGGAAAGGTAGGCAGACAACCCAGGGGCATGTAAAGTACATGAGAAACAAGGACCTGCTGGCCCCATGCATCCAGAATATACAACTATGCACTTGCTTTCACTTAAGCCAAGCCTTTGGCATTTTCTGATCACATACAATATAATGAGAGTCTTGAAGAAAAATAGAGAGGGGGCAGAAACACAAATCAAGAAGTAACATTTTTGAAGGAGAAATTATAAATTGCAATTTAATCACATAATCACTTTGACACTCTCAAGCAAGCTAATTTCTTCCCTTGCCTCATTTCACCCACTTGGCAAGATGAATCTTAATGAATAATGTCCTATGAATATTTAATTTTCTGATCAATTTGAATTTTCTCTCACATACCTACCTGCTGCATGAATAAATCCGTTCTCCCTCTAACCCACACACACATCAGCAAGACCAACTTTTTACAGAGGTTAGGGGGCAAGGAACACGTTTCCCTACAGGGCAATCCAGCAAGAGGCGAAACATGGAAACTGGAAACTCAATATTTATATAAAAACGTGGCAGCTGCAGCAGAATACTAAGCTCCCACTTAGGGAAGGCCTGACAATGAGGCACAGAGGGGCTAACATAGACCTCACGCCAGCCCTTTGCCCAGGGTTTATTCAACAAAACAAATCACCTTGATGCAGAATCTGTACGATCGGCCGAAATCCTGGACATCACGACACACTAACTCACCTTGCTGACAGAGCTCAGCAAAATGATGGTTGTTACTAGTAATTACAGTGGCTCCTGAGAGTGCTACTCAAGAACCAGGATCCCATTGGGCCAGGCACAGCATAGACAAGCAACCGAGAAGGAAGCACCCTCCCTAGGGAGCTCAATGCCCAGGGGTCAGAGGAGATGAGACAGAACTGACAAAGGGGTGGAGGTGGGTGGGAGGAGGCGGCAACAAAATGAAAAGTTTAGCACAACAAATAGATGTCTCAGTGTGGGATGTATTAGTGACAGGGGCTCTTTAAGTTCCTCGTGGTCCAAATTGTTGCAGTTTTGCAGCAATTTGAAAAGCATGGCAGCTGCTCCTCTGCGCACCTGTCTGTACATGAGAAACAAGGACCTGCTGACCACACGCATCCAGAACATACAACCGTGTACTTGCTTTCACTTGAGACAGGCCTTAGGCATTTTCTGACCACATACAGCATAATGAGAGCTAAAATCCTGGGGCTCGTCCCAGACAGATGCAATTCTAGGGTCACCACCGAGAAACCAGACATGCCAAAGTGGATGTGGCTTGACAGGGACAAGGCACTAGTGGGTGACAGACTGGGGCTGATGCTGCCTTCTCCCATAGTAGCCAACGCTCTTGATTTTATCACAGACCTCATGATATTTGGAATAT
Source organism: Chelonia mydas (assembly GCF_015237465.2). Lineage (NCBI taxonomy): Eukaryota > Metazoa > Chordata > Testudines > Cheloniidae > Chelonia > Chelonia mydas. Next base: position 2,750,272 of record NC_051261.2, read on the forward strand.
TTCTTAAACCCCAGCTCCTGAAGTCCCATAAGTAGGTAAGAATCTCAGCTTTCATTTAAAATAATTTTGCAGCTTCCATGGTCTACCATGGCCATTTCCCACATGAAGATGAGCCTTGCCCAAGCTTGAATTCCATTCAGGAACACACCCAGTGCTTCAGAACATCAGTGAGTGTTTAAGTAAGATTAATTCCTAGAGATATCAGTGCTCTAGCTTTAATTCTGATTTCTGTTCCTCTCCACTTCTTGGCTTTGACCGCACAGAGAAGCACCTAACACTATGCAAAATGGCAAGACAAGTCCATGTCTGACTTGGCCTGAAACGGAAAGAATTTGAACACTGGCTGGAAAGCCTGTCCTGAGGGCTGGGTCTCATGCTGGGTCTCATGCTGGTCTTCTGACCAGTGATGAATGCCACCCAAGCTTCCTACCTCCACACCTTTGAAGTTCACAGGAATTTGAAATAGGCAGCCAAGGAACTAGACCTCTGAAGCATACATTAGCATTAGACTGTGGTTGCCTACCCTATGCACGTGCATAGAGCCGACACTGACGCACAACGTTCTGTTTATGTATCTATTAAGCATTAGGTTTGCAGAATGTTTACATAACATTGCCAGCTTTACATTTCAAGAAGTGACAGTCAGGGAGTTAACTTACCCTGTTTAATCATGTGCTTACAAACACTTTGTGTACCATGGAAACAATAGGGTTTGGGTCTTCCTTTTGGCCAGATGGTCTTTATGGTCAGTATACTCTCTGACTCTCAAGGCCTTTTCCCAAGCTAAAAGCACTCTATGACATACCAGCTGATAGCTAGAATTAGAACCATGTCAAGAAATGAAAAAGTGGTTTATGAAATAGCTATTGTTAGATGCTGTAATGCTATAAGTTTATCATTTTGATGTGAGGATTTCAAAGCAGTTTAGAAACATCAGTTAAGTCGTACGGTCCCCAATATGAGATATCACTATCTCCATTTTACAAATGGGGAAGAGGCAGCGGCGGATCTGGGAGCAGATCATAAAATCCTGGCTACTAATCCCCTGTGTTAACTGAACAATACTGGTTCCCACTTAGCTAGCATGGTATAAATACATGCTGGTGAGCTTTTGTGTTTCAACAATAAATATAATTTTCCCATCACTCTGCCTGGCCATTTAATCCATTTCTGGCTGACATTAAAAGCATCAGATAAATCAACTGTAAGTTAATATTGGTTTGATACTGGAAGGTAATTTCTTTGACTATACACAACATATGCAAGAATCTATGCATACAGCCTTGGTTAGTATCCAGCTACAGTGTAATGTGCTACCCATTGTGGGGATGTGAAATATTATGCATGTGTAATCCAATAATCCATTGTTTTGGATTCATTCCTGCTTCTGCAGAGTGCAGCTGAGGTTGTGTTGTAGAGAGCACTGCTTAGAGAAAGTCCCGTCAAGGTGGTTTAGGATTGTAACTTTTCTCTCAAAGTTTGCTAAGTAAAAGTGGCATGCCAGGAGAGATGTGGCAGTCCCTTTCACTTGAACCTATTTACAGACAATAATACACTACACCAGACTGAACCAGTTGCCTGAAATGTACTAAACAGGATAAGGACTCAAAGTCTCTGCTACAGAGTGATAAAGAAAACTTGTGAACAGCAGAGGATTCATTCATGTAGCTATGTATAGAACACATTTCTCTGTCAAACGGCTACAGACTAGCCTTAAGGAATCTGCAAGGGACAAAACAGAGAGATTCTGCAAGTTGAGGTTATGGGAAATGTGTCAATAGTGCCCAAGCACTCTCCAAAAAGTTTAGATTGTTCCGCCCACCTGTCTGCAAATGGGAATGGGCACTTTATTGACATGAATCCCACTTCCTCAACATGGCCCTGATCCTTCATCAGCTAGCAGGGCCCCCTGCAACATGCAGGTGCAGGATCCCATTGGAGTCAATGGGGTCCCGGCGCTGGACTGCAGCCTGTCTGGCTAGTTGTGTTATACAAACCAGCTCTGAAGCAAATGTGCTGAGGGGGAAACATGGCCCATTTTGCTCAGCCCAGCACACTGAAAAGTTCAAGAGACTCTAATACAGAATCATGCCCCTGCTGCAGAATCCCATAGGCTGGTTTTGAAAGTCTGCAGAAAAGTTATCACTTGCTATTTAATTCTAAGGAACTTTTCTTTTCACAGCCATTTTTAGAGGCATACAGAATTGCACCCTCCCTCCCCTCGCTCCCAATTCCCTTCTCTCTCGGATGGTGCTAGCACATCTATGTTTTATGGTCTGGCTGCCAATTGCTGCTTGGTTTGGGCTGTTACTTGCCATTTGAGCTTTCCTGTCTGATCATCTTGTTCAAAGATCTCAGCTCATTGGCTCTCTCTCTCTTTTACAGCTTTTATTTATTTTCACCCAGCCTTTAAAAGCTTCCCTTTCTTTTTCTCCTTGGGCCCTTTGTGTCATGCCCCCATGATTTCTCCTCCCTTTAACCCCATCTGTAGGGTGTTCAGGGTGAGGGAGTCTGCTAGCAGCTCACCTGGGGCCTAATCCAAAACCCCATTCAAGTCATTGGAGCCTTTGACTCAGGCTCTCAATGTCTGACTGAATATTGATCTCTTTTTTTAAACATTGCGTGCTACAAAAAACTCCATATGGTGCTGCATAGATCACAGAAACAGAATCATAGAGACCAGACCAAGAAGCCAATATGCTAACCCGTGGGTGGTCCCTGGCTGAGATGAAACAGAAAAAAGGATTCCTTCGTTTTCCTGTCTGCCTGAGTTACAAAAAAACCTTCATTAAAAGGGTTAAATCCACATTTCAGTCAAAAGATATTGTGCTAATTTGGGTTTTTCCCCCCTGGACCAGAAAATACCCAGGGATCCCCTTCATGCCCTTCCTCCATTGGCTCAGCTGTTTTTCAGACATGCGGGAACAGATATCCCAAAGAGCTCAGTATCCCACATGCACCTGTCTCAAAATTCAGTCTTTTATTTTGATGCCTAAATGGGAGCAGAGGGAGAATTTTTTGTATAGGTGGGTGAATTTTTTCAACTGAAACTTTTTTTTGGCAAAATAAATGCAGATTCAGATCAGCTGTGAATTCATGTCAATTTTGGCTAACTGTTTTAGTAAAAAACTGAAAAACCTCAGAAGACGTTGAAACCTGTTGTTTCCACATTTTCAGAATGAAAAGTTTAGACTTTTAGGTTGAAAGGACTTTTCTTTCTGGAATTTCCTTAAATTTTATTTAAAAAAATACAACAATGTGAACAAACAAACCCCCTCAAAATCAAAATGAAATGTCTAGTTGAACCTGAAATGAAATTTCCCCCTCAACTTTTTGATTCACTGAAAATAAAAAAAAAATAAAAACCAAAACCCACCACTACTTTTGGTTTGATCCGAAATTATTTAAGAAAGTTAACTGCCACAGAACAGAAAAAAACCCAGTTATTCACACAGCTCTTCCTAAGTGACCGAGGAGCATGAGTGGTTTGGTACCTCCTACCCAGAGCACCTTCGAAAATTGGGCCCTCGACACCTATCCCATCCATAAACGATATATGAAAATCACTGAGACTGAGTGCTTAGCAGGACTAAGAGAAGGAACTGGACATTCATATGGGAAACAAAAATATCCCAAGTTATAATAGTAAGGGTTAAAATGCCCAGAACTTTGGAAGGGATATAAAACTCTTTCATGGTTCAGGGCATAAGCCAAACTCAAACTTAAGGAGAAACTTTCCCTGGGGACTAATTATCCCACATCTGCCTCCTGCAGGGTTTCTTGAACCTTCCTCTGAAGCATCTGATGCTTCTCCTGTTAGACACAGGATACTGAGCTAGACGGAGTTTGGGTCTCATCCAATCTGGCAGTCCCCACATTCTGAAGCGTCCAGCGTTCCTGCTTGCTGGGAAAGCCAGCCAGAATGTGGATGGGCCATCAGAACTATCCATGTCTTTAGAGTATGCAGAAAGTGAATATTTCCACAGCCAAAAATGTCACAAAAGCAGCCTCTGCTGTGAAACAATGTCACGCATGTCTGCATCTGGGTGCAAAGAAACAAACTTGTTTACAGCTCTGAAATGTTCAGATATGGTCCCCCTGCCTCACCCCCAAGGTCAGTTCTGCAAAGGGGCCAGTGTTTCAGCAGGGGTCCATATATTTTTCTAACTACTTTACCACGTCTGATATCCCATGCTGTGACTTCCAGGGCAGACAGCCCTCTCTATCTTTCCTCTGTCAGTCCCCGTGATTCTTCCGTGAGAGCTTCCCTACCCGTGATGTCCTTGTGAGCTGAAATGATCTCTGACAACCTATGGAAGTTATATACCCCTGTGGCGTTGGTAGTGCAGCTTCTAAGGAAATAAAGGACCTTCCTCTGATCTCACTTTACACCAGCTTTAAACCACCCACTTCAGGAACATTACTGCTGACGTACAGGGAGCAGAACCAGACACAATGTCCACACGGTTCTCTTCAGAGCACAAATTGCTGTCACGGCACAGTCCCTGCAGGTTTGCTCTGTAGATTGTTCCAGCTAATGAGATGACAGCTCTGCTCCTAAATCTACCTGGAGAAAGCCTAAACCTCTAAGAGAGCTAAACCAAAACAAAAGCCCCAATGGAGCTGCACCATGTTTCTCCCACCCACCACTTTATCCCGCTTCCAGCCTTCTGCCTCCTCCCTCTGGTATAGCCCGCTCTGCTGCTCCATCTCCAGCTGCAGCTCTCCCATTTGATGGGTGCTTATAATTAATAAGTCATGGGCGATGTCCCATTTAAATTCACTCCCCGATCCACTCGACTGTTTAAAACCACCATGCGTTTGGGAAAGTGACAGGCTTCTGGGACGGTTGGCATGTGCCTGCATTGCTTTCTCTGTTTATTAAAGCTGACAGTCAGATCCCCAGAAACGCAGGCTGAATGCTCGGGTGAATTTCAAGGAGGGAAAGAAAAACTGGAGTGACTGTGGAATGGAGGATTTTAGGTCCCGAAGGAAGGCTTGGAGCGAGCTGCAAATGCAATGTTGCACAGATGGGTTTTTCACCAGCTAGGGCGGTGCCCCTCCTCAGAGCAGGGCCGCGGGCTCTGGATGGACAGCATTCTGCTGGAGGCACCTCACACCCCCAGGATACACACTCCTGCCCCACATGTGATGTTTAAGCTGCAGGCTGTGAGCTGGTGCCCAGCTCCTGATGAAGGAGAGGAAACACTCATCAGCCAAACAACAGCGTTACTTTGAGGCAGAGCAGGTTAAATGGTCATAGCACCAAGGCTGACAGGGTATACTGGAACTCGAGATCTGGGCTTTGCCACAAACTCCTTCTCTGACCTTGGGGAAGTTACTTGATCTACCTGTGTGAGGCTCCATTTGCCACTTGAAAAATGGCGATTCTATTCCTCTCTCTCACACTTGTTCTCATTTACATTGCAAGCTCTTCCGGGCAGGGACTGCCTCTTACTATGTGTATGTACAGCCCCTAACACCAGGGGGCCTTGATCTCAATTGGGGTCTCTATTCTCCATTGAAATACAAACACACACACAAAAGTAATACTATCAAATACACAGGCTCTCTCTCATTTATTTTTTCTGTTTAGAAACAGCCCCTCATTCACATGGTGCTAATCCAACACCTGTATTAAAAGTAATCAAACCATTGACTTCCTACATTCATCTCATTTTCTTGGTACCAACTCTAGTCCTTTTATCAGGGTTTTCCAAGCAGGGCAGATGGCTAGAGATGAGCAGCAGTTTAAAAACAGACTTCAGTTCCTCTTAACCTAATCTGAGGAGGCGGGGGGAGGGGGGGGAGCTACATTTTCCCGTCTCTCAAATATCCTGGAGCTCAGAGTTTCTGAGATGATGGTGAAGATCCTAAAGCCAGCCCCCAGAGTGGGTACTGTGGAAAAACGGTTTGCAAGGAAAAATTGCCTAGAGCCACAGGGCAGGGAAAGGATCACCAGGCTTGAACTTTTGCTGTTTGGGATGTGGGGAGTTGACTTGCTTTGTACTATTGATGATATAGATGTTCATTATGAGACTCCTGGAATTCATGGTGGATCAAGAGATAAAGTCAAATGGCCTTAAAGGAACATGACAGGCCTGCTGTGAAACGTGACAGGGGTCATTTCATGACGAGTCACGCTCAGAACCGCAGGTTTACATGATGGCACCACAGTAGCACAGCACTCCACTATCCCATGCGGGGGGCATTCGCTCCAACCCGGTGACTTGCGGGTGGGATGTGCAGGAGTACCATCTACTGTTGCATCAGCCCCAACTGATGCAGTATTTGAAATCTGCCCATCCGAACACTAATCTGGCCTCACTCTGTTTAACTGGTGAGGGCGGATAGGGTCACAGCGCTGGGTGTGCTGGCTGCAGATATAGCTTGACAAACTGGAGAACTGGTCTGAATTCAACAAGCTGAAACTCAAGACAAATGCAACCTACTTCACTTAGGAAGGAAAAAAAATCAAATGCACAACTACAAAATGGGGAATAACTGGCTAGGTGGTCGTGCGGCTGAAACGGCTCTGGGGGTTGCAGTGGATCACAAACTGACTAGGAGTCAAAAATGTGATGCAGTTCTCAAAAAGGCTAACATAATTCTGGGGCGTACTTACAGGAGTGTCCTATGTAAGACACTGGAGGTAACTGTCCTGCTCTGCTTGGAATTGGTGAGGCCTCAGTTGAAGTGCTGTGTCCGGGGCTGGGTGCCACACTTGAGAAAAGATGGGGACAAATTGGAGAAAGTCCAAAGGAGGGCAACAAAAATGATCAAAAGTTTAGCAAACCTGACCTAGGAGGAAAGGTTATAAAATCTGGGCTTGTTTAGATTTGAGAAAAGACGACCAAGAGGGGGAACCTGGTAACAGTCTTCAGATATGTGAAGGGCTACTATAAAGAGAATGGTGATCAGTTGTTCTCCATGTTCACTGAAGACGGGACAAGAATTAATGGGCTTAATTTCCAAGAAGGGAGATTTAGGTTACGTATTAGGAAAAAACTTACTTACTCTCAGGATAGTTACTGCTGAAAATCAACACATCAGCACAACATGCCAGGTGTAACCCCCAGGAAATCAACGGAGTAACATGAGGTGAATCTGGCCAGAGAGATCTACATTTGGCAGCTGGAGAGGTCTTATGATAGCAATTTGCTTCAGACAACTCCAACACTGCATGACGAGAACACTCAACAGGGCCGTGCTGGAGTAATTTCCTATCCACACAAGTCTAGTAATGACACAGCACTAGCTTGTTTGTTGTCTCACTGGACGCTTGACCAACAACAGACACGTACCCCATGAGGGAGTTTCTCGTAACCCCCTGCAATTTGTGAGCTTTAAGACACTGTGATTGGCTGCTGCTGTTAATATTCTCCTCCCTGTGTGTTCCAGCTTGGCTGGAGCATGGAAAGTGATAGAGACCCCGCCCCGGCCTGAGAACCAGCCAAGCTCCTGTAGTTCCCCACAGCTCAGAAGAGAACCAGAGGAGGCAGAAATCTGTTGGGTCAGGATGACAGGCACAGAGAAGAGCTAACGTTCCCCAGAGTTCTTGTGGGGGCTGCTTTCACACTGGAGAGTGCTTAGCTGCAAATGGATTAATCAGCCTGGCAGAAAACTTTGGGCAAACCAGTCCCCTAAAACCCCACCAGTGCATGGCAAGACACCAGAGAAAGCATGCTTCTGCATTACAAGCCTGACTGTATTTTTAAAGGGCTACCCATCCTCTCCCCAGCCCCCCAAAATGATCCCCGGGACCATTCATTCCCATCACCTCCCACTCTGAACAACAGTTCTTCACACTTCTGTGACACCTTTTATTCGAGTATTCTAAGGCACTTCACGCACAAGAATTAATTAGCCCCCACAAGCAGGTAGATAAGTGACATGAACTTCATTTTATTGATGGATAGCCCACAGCACAGAGCAGTGAACTAACTGGAATGCGTTAAGTGGCAGAGTGAGGCATGGAGCCTCAGTCCTGCTAGCTAGTGTCTCAGCAACCAGACCACCTGGTAACTGCTGTAACCCCTTTTTGATCCTTTGCTCTAATAAGATTTGTGTACATAGCTGCATGAATGTACTCTCCACCCTGCGTATAAGATTGCTCAAAGGAACCCTTTATGTAGAGTATAAGCTAAGGATGTAACACTGAAACTGATTACAAAGTGATTAATGTAACTTGGCACCATTTGCCTGGAGGAATATAATAAAGAAGGTTCATCGGAAAGGTGTATTAAATTTTTATTTTCTCTTGCTTGCCCATCTCATGTAGCATTTTGATCATAGGAAATGGGATCAGAGTCGTGCTTTGAGACGACTGACACTTAGAAAAGGTTACTATTGCTTTGGCATTTTCCTTGTGAAAGTCATAAGTCAAATATCTGAAGTTCACATCCGAGCTGTGGAATTAATACTTTGTTCCAGTCACTAGTTGGTTCACTGTTGGATGGGCACATCTACAGTTCTCAGTATCTTGGGCCTCATCAGAATGAATCAGATGAAAAGTAATCCTGAAAGCCCCTATCTGCAGTCCTACAGGTATATCCATCAATGTGGAGCTGCTGTCGTACAAAGTAAATTTTTATGGAGAGTCTCCCTTTTCCCGAACAACCCCTATTCTCAAATAACTTCACAATCTCCCCATTTGGTTCAAAATTGGCCTCCCTGGGTCAAATCCATCCCTGATATAGATCTGCTGATTTCACCAGCGAGGAATTTAGCCCACTGATTTGTAATACAGCATGTTAAAAAAAATGCAGAGAAGTTTCCATGTTTTTTTTAAAAAAGTACACATTTTGTCAAAACTTCATTTTTTTTTCAAATTCCAGGCACTTCGTAAACTCTATAAGCTGGTGAAAAAAGATACATTCTGTTTTTGAAAATAGCCACCTAAATTATGAGAATTTTCAACCAACTCTACATCTAACCCCCCTGTGGACTTGTTCCAGACAATTTCACAGTCCTTGTACATTATGTCCCTCTATGACTCTTCTCTCATCTAGCACCACTCTTCTCTCCATCCATCCAGACAACCTTGTCACTGCTGCTGCAGGATCCTTTCCCCTGATCTCTGATCTAGGACTCTGAAAAAGATTGGGGGTCATGGTGGATAATCAGCTGAACACGAGCTCCCAGTGTGATGCTGTGGCCAAAAGGACTAATGCTATCCTGGGATGTAAAACCCCTGGGAATCTCGCGTAGGAGTAGAGAGGTTATTTTACTGATGTTATTTGGCACTGGTGCGAATGCTGCTGGAAACCGTCCACAGTTCAAGAAGGATGTTGGAGATGGTTCACAGAAGAGCCACAAGAACGATTAAAGGATTAGAAAACCTTATAGTGATAGACTCACGGAGCTCAATCTATTTAGCTTAACAAAGAGAAGGTTAAGGTGTGATTTGATCACAGTCTATAAGTACCTACCTGGGGAACAAATATTTGATAATGGGCTCTTCACTCCAGCACACAAAGTTCTAACAATCCAAGGGCTGGAAGTTGAAGCTAGACAAACTCAGACTCAAAATAAGGTGCCCATTTTTAACAATGAGGGCAAATAACCATTGGGCCAATTAACCAATGATCATTGTTGAGTCTCCATCACTGGCAATTTTTAAATCCAGATTCGATTTTTTTTCCTTAAAAGATCTGCACTAGGAATTTTTTGGGGGAAGTTCTCTGGCCTGGGGTATACAGGCAGTCAGACTAAACGATCACAATGACTCCATCTAGCTGTGAATCTATGCAGCAAGGGAGATTTAGGTTAAGTATTAGGGAAAAACTTTCCAAAAATAAGGATTGTTAAGTATCGGAATAGGTTCCCAAGGCAGGCTGTGGTATCCCCATCATGGGAGGTGTTTAAGAACAGGTTGGACAAACACCTGTCAGGGATGGTCTAGGCCCAGGGTTACTTGGGGCTGCCTCAGTGCAGGGGGCTGGACTAAATGACCTCTTGAGGTCCCTCCCAGCCCTACATTTCTACGATCTGAGCCATCCCTCCTGTACACCCCCTCCTCTTTTTTGACTCACCACCTCAGTTCAGATCTCATAGCTTTTCTCCATGACCCATGCCTCTCTGCTGCTGTAGTTTATAGTCATGTTTCATAGTACAATCCAGAGTCTGGGGTTAGGGAAAACTCCATACAGATCTATCCATATGCTATTTTAAAGACCCATGATGGTAATTTCTGGGCCCTGCTGCTGCTCTCAATTGCCTTGCTTTGAAATCTTCATAACATGGGAGCCTTTTCTGTGCATAGTTACATACTAACTAAGGCATTTTTCTTCATTTGCAAATGCCGTGTTACCGCTTAATGAAGGATAACGTGCATTCACCTCCCTTGCTAATAACAGCCAGTTCATTATATGATGGTTTTGGGAGGTGGGAGGGTTAAGAATAGTTTCATACCATGCAAAATCCTAAATTCTAACACTAGGGTTTTCATTTGGGATTAACGGTTCGGAAAAGTTGATCATTCTTTACATCAATCATTCTCCACTTCGAGTCTCTTTATGCTCCAGTTAACTGTCCTGCAGAAGGGTTGTTAGAGGTGGATACCATGCCAGAACCAGACCACCTGCAATCCCTGACATACTTCCAGTGGAATGATAGGACTTAGCAGAGCTTGGGGAATAATATGCAACAAATACTGTAATTCATAAGTTTTTCTAGTCACAAATTGTCTGCTAATAGATGGTGATTGTCCTTTAATGTATTAATTTTTTTTTTGGCCAAATAATTTCTGAGACTGATTCTTGGTCTGCAATTTATATGCAATTGGTTAGCTGCTCATTCTCTGTCTTTTAGACAGGCGCTACCTTCATCACCTGGCACGTTGTTGCTCCCTGGCTGGATGAACCTGAGAATCAGATTTCCTGAATGAAATTTGCTTTCTGCCATAAAAGCCTGATCCTGAAATCACATATATAATAAATAACTTTGCCCACAAGAGTAATCCCTTAAAATTCAGTGGGACTGCTCACATGCATAATTGTTTACAAGATCAGACCCTAATTGGTTAAAGTTTGCCGATTCCTGTTTGTGACCTAGTTTGCAAAATTATTCACAGAGAGCAAATGCAAAAGGCATGGCTACAGATGAAGCAGATTTGTTTAAAACTTCAGAGGAAGAATCACAGAATCGTTTTTGCAACATTTGCCAACCCATCCTGCACATATGATCCGAACAATATCTCTATAAACAGACAGTCAAACTACTATCCAACATGTTTATTACTGTCTTGGTTACCAGGTCTACTTCCAGGTATTGCTTTTGATCCATACAGCTTTTTACGGTTTGGATGTAGTGTATATTAGAGACTGCCTCTCTCTGGGTGTTTTGCCTGAACAATTAAGCTTAGCTGGGACACTGACGGTTACCAGCTTTGTTAGTGCAGGGGAGGGGACAGAATTCTCTCTCTAGAAGGCTTTTAACTCTGGAATTTACTCTTGCCCCTGCTCCAAAAGACCTTGAATTTAGGGAATATTGCACTGAATATGTACCCCAAGCTTTTCTGAAGGGGCTTGGAAGGCAGTGTGTGTCATTGGATCCAAGGGGAGAGGGTAATTTCAGAGTGTTTTGCTGTTGGCATTGGGTTCAATCAATGTTTTTCTATGTGTTTATAAATTTAGTTTGTGCAAGTGTCTTGTATTTTTCATAGGCCCATTTATAAAATGGAAATAAACTAAATAGTGGGGTCCTACATTCTGGATTTGTCCTGTGCACAGATAAACCAGGGTTATATTTAAATTTGAAAGTCCAGAAATTATATCTTTTGGGAGAAAAATACCCTGATACAGCTGAAATTCCCAAGCATGGTCTAGAGGTTATGCATTGATTCATTCCACTGAGCAGACACAGAAATTATGACATGCTGACTATGGAAGGCAATCCCTCTGAATTGTGAGCAGCTGCAAAAAGGAAACAATGTAGACTATTTACCTGCTTCAAGCAGTAAGTGAAATTCCACGCTTCTGTGGTCAGTCTACACTGCACAGTACTAATTACCGTTTGCTTGAATTTCAAGGGCACCAGTAACTGCTACAGAACAGCATCCCCAGCTGGTAAAGTCATGATGTAGACAAGGCCTCAGAAAGTCAGTTATGTAGCATGAAGGTAACTAATGGGATTTGATGGAAATGTGCAAATCACTGATTTCCTGACAAAGGATCACGTAGAATCTGAGGGTAGATGCTACCAGAAGGGAAACTGGACCAAATTATTGGACCAAAATAAAACTTGGCCAGAAAAGTTATTAAAAACATTTCTTTACTCTTTTGTTCAAGATTGTTGTCCATAATAACGTGAGCAAATGGAGACCTGGCTGTGTTCTCGCAAAAGTCATTCATTGAAAATTTTAATGACAATTTACATTTTCCATTAAATTTTAATTTACAGTCCTTGGCTGCCGTAAATCAGCATAGCTCCATTGCGGTCACTGATTTGTATCAGCTGAGATTTTGGCCCAACATCAAGAAGAAAGCACTGGCAAAACATACAGCAACAGAGATTCAGGGGTCAGATTTTTAAAGGTATTTAGATGCCTAAAGATGCAGTTAGGTGTGAAATCAAAGGGAGTTAGGAACCTAGCTGCTTTTGAAAAAAATCCCCCTAGGAGTCTTTTTTCATCGTAAGGTGCCTAAAATTTGTACCCACGTTCTTCAAGAAAAAAAAATCATCCCACTCTAGAGAGTTGTTCTATTTTAATGCACTGCTGAGTCTCCAGCATAACACCCTGGAAGACTAAGGTCCTCTCTGCTCAGGACAGGTCCAGCATGGGGAGTGGCCATACAAATCATCCCCAGGGTGAGGGACTCTGACAATCTCGGCCTGTTTGGGCATTTGCAGAGACCCTGCCCCTTTTAATGTCCTTCTAATTATTCCAAGAAGCAGCATTTTTAGTGGTTCGAGCATAGGACTGGGAACCAGGAACTCCTGAGTTGCAGGAAACTGCCAATGTATAACTTTTTTAAAAAAAGAACTATTAAGATTAAGAATATCTATGTGGTCAATTTGCATTTTTTTGTGCTCTGTTTATGTTACTTTTACAAGATTTGCCTAGATTCCCAGGCAATCTCATTGTCTTAACCACCCACCTGGTTCACGTAGGGTTTTAGCCTTATGTCTAAACTGACCTCTTTGGGGCAGGGACCATGTCCTTTATATACTGGAAAGCACCCAGCACATTTTGGATGCTATATAAATAATAAACAATTAATTCTGTGGTCCATTTAAATGTTATATAACTCGTACATTATAATAAACACACACAGAACAACTGGATGGCTAAGGCAATTTGCAAAGGAATAGGGAACTTTCTCTCTCTCGGTTCTTGGTTTCAATTTGGCCCTTAAAGGCGATAACAGAACATTGTTCTCATGTGGCAAGTGCTCAGTAGCCTTTGTGAAATAAATAGATGGGCCTAGTCAGCCAAGTTCTTAGTGGGCAGGCGTCAACAGCAGGAAAAAAAGAAGCTCGCATCAACTGGCCCCTTTACTGGTAGCTCGAAGCACGGAGCCTCAGGACTGAATGGGCTCTCTTCTCTTAGGCCTGGTCTACACTACAGAGTTAGGCTGATGCAAGGCAGCTTATGTCATCCTAACCCTGGAAGTGTCTACACTGAAATTTCGCTCCTGCCGACATAACTGCCGTGCTGCACCGACTTAATAACTCCCCCCCATGCGCGGCGTAGAGACATGGCTGACGCATGTCAATGTAGACACTGCGTTGCTGGTTGTCCCACGATGCCCCGCCCTGACAGTACAATCGATACAAGCGCTCCAGGTGAGGACGTGCACCGCTGAGGCAAGGAGCCAAGTGTCGACAAACATAAGCCATGTCATCACTGCAGTGACTGCGTGCCGACGTCAGTTAGGTCGACTTCATTTCCTAGTGCAGACGCTTAGGCCGAGTTTCTAATCTGCCGGGGGGTGCTCCACCCAGGCCCTGTCCTGAGCCAGGTCTTCCGAGCTACAAATAGAACAATACTGTACACTAGGAAAATCCATTTCATTTTTAAACAATGTGGGGAAATAGCCTATGATTAAAACAGAGTGCCTGATCTTTGCACACGCTCCACACCATTCCATGGCTCTTGGCTCCCATGCTGCACCAGTGGGTCACTCCTGCAGCTTCTTGCTCACTGATGCTATGATAGCCTGCACTGTGAAAACTGAGCCACATCCTGACAAGCCTTGGAAACGCTACCCACAAGCACGTCTCTCTCAGCAGGCACCTGGAGTCAGCTTGCAGTCTCCTTGCTAGAACCTGTCTGTCACTCTCTGCCTTTAAAATGTCTTGGCTTCCCCTTCCTTCCCTTCCCTGTGGGGCTCACTGACACAATGAAACAATGCTTCAAGCTGTCTGAGGGGGGGCAATGATCTTGAGGGAAGCATTTGAGAAGGATGAAGAGATGAATCTTCCCCTAACACAGACCCTAAATTAGAGGCTGGACTTTGAATCTTGTTCTGTTCTTTTCTGACCAGGGAGTACTCACCACAGCTGAGGGGGAAATGTTCTGAGTTTTACTGCTTGTGGAGCATGGGAGAGAAAGACAAAAGACTTGGTGTGGGTCATTGCTTAGCAGTATGCCTAGTCAGAGAATACTCCCTTTCTTCACCCCTGGAAAGAGAACTTCAAATTCATACTCCAGTAGGAGAAACCACTCTGAGATGTTTTGTTGATGATGGGTGACATTTTCAAAAGTCCCTAAGTGACTTAGGCCTTTTTGATAATTTTGCCCTGCGTTTTCAGATAAATCTGCAGTTAGGTACCCACACTAAGGACCTCACTTTTAGGGATGCTGAGCAACTTTGACTCCCATGAGCCAACGGCCGGGCTCTCAGTACTTCAGAAGATTTCCTGAGGTGCCTATACATTGGGATTTTAGTGCCTAACTGTACACTAAGGTTTGTAAATTGTGGCCTGAGCTCCCAGCTTTTTTACTCTTTGGTGAATTCGCACAGTGCTGTGTGCGCAGTACTGAAATGTGCAGCTGTTTTTAACTAGATTCTCTTGTTATATGTCATCCTACTTTAATTGCATTAACTAAATATATAGGATATTTAAGGGTCAGATTAAGCATCAATAGCATTAGATTAGTTGTGTGTGTATTAGATGAACACCTTAAATAAATCATATTGTAAACATTAGTAATGGCTTTAGCCAGTGCTATTAATCTCTTACGATGATTTGCAAAAACCCTGAGCAGTCTCCCACCCAGCCCTACCATTTTGGACAGAGAGAGCAACCAAGTTTAGTTCAAATTATGGTCCAGATTCTCTGCTGTTTTGTCCCTTGTTTCATCATTTACACAATTGCAAAGTGTCATCACATCAGAAAGGCATTTTCACACGCGCTCTGCACGTGCTCTGCACAGGTAGACATGAGGGCACATGGTGCCAGGTGGTGGAAACTTAAGCCCTTTTTCTGTAAAGTGTGTTTGGTCGGGGGGGGCGGGGGGAAATACTCTGGGGCAGGTTGCTAAGAATGCTGTGCAATGGCTTGGACAATATTTGAGGTCTGGCGGAATGGAAGCCAATCAGGAGTGCGTGCGCACATTAAAGCTGGGGTCTGATTATCCTTTCACAGAGATGAAATTGCAGGAGGGGCAGGGAGGAACTTGGCTTCTCTCTGCTCTTCTCCTTCCCTCCAGGGAACCAGTTCCAAAACACTCAGGAACGTGTTCTTTTTGCTGAATTACTATTGTTATTTATATTTCAGTATTACCTAGGGGCCCAGCAGGACACTGGGCCCTGGATACTGTACACACAAGAAATAGTCAGTCCTTGCCCAGAACATCAGTGAAAAGCTGAGACTTCAGACAGGTTATCTCCTGTCTAGTCCTGTGCTTGCCAGATGCATCTTGCTGCATTTTCTGTTGGTGACACGGTGCTAGTGTTTTGCAGATGCATTGTTACGAGTGCTGGCTCTTGCACTCTGCTACTTCCAGAAATGCCCGACCAGCCGCAAACCAGCTGGGAAGCCTAACTTCAGTACCAGGCAAATTGGTTAAAACTATGGTAAGGAACTGAATTATCAGACACATAAATGAACACGTTATGTTGGGGAAGAGTCTACACAGCTTTTGGAAAAGGAAATCATACCTCACCAATCTATTCAAATTCTTTGAGGGGGTCAACAAGCATGTGGACAAGGGGGATCCAGTGGATATAGTGTACTTAGATTTTCTAAAAGCCTTTGACAAGGTCCCTCACCAAAGGCTCTTAAGCAGAGTGAGCTGTTATGGGAAAAGAGGGAAGGGTCCTCTCATGGACCAGTAACTGGTTAAAAGACAGGAAACAAAGGGTAGGAATCCATGATCAGTTTCCAGAACGGAGAGAGGTAAATAGTGGTGTCCCCAGGCGGTCTGTACTGGGACCAGTCCTATTCAACATATTCATAAATGATCTGGAAAAAGGGGTAAATAGTGAGGTGGCAAAATTTGCAGATGATACAAAACTACTCAAGATAGTTAAGTCTAAAGCAGACTGTGAAGAGCTACAAAAGGATCTCACAAAACTGAGTGACAGGGCAACAAAATGGCAGATGAAATTCAGTGTTGATAAATGCAAAGTAATGCACATTGGAAACATAATCCCATATAAAATGATGGGGTCTAAATTAGCTGTTACCACTCAAGGAAGAGATCTTGGAGTCATTGTGGACAGTTCTCTGAAAACATCCACTCAATGTGCAGTGGCAGTCAAAAAAGCTAATAGAATGTTAGGAACCATTAGCAAAGGGATAGAGAACAAGACAGGAATGCTTCTGTATAAATCCATGGTACGACCACATCTTGAATACTGTGTGCAGATCTGGTAGCCCCATCTCAAGAGAGATATATTGAAATTGGAAACGGTACAGAGAGGGGCAACAACAAATAATTAGGGGTATGGAACAACATCTATATGAGGAGAGATTAATAAGACTGGGACTTTTCATCTTGGAAAAGAGACGACGAAGGAGGGATATTATTGAGGTTTATAAAATCAAGACGGGTCTGGAGAAAGTAAATAAGGAAGTTTTATTTATTCCTCATAACACAAGAATGCGGGGGTCACCAAATGAAATAAATAGGCAGCAGGTTTAAAACAAACAAAACAAAGTATTTCTTCACACTATGCACAGTCAATCTATGGAACTCTTTGCAAAGAGATGTTGTGAAACGTATAACAGGGTTCAAAAAAGAACAGATAAGTTCATGGAGGATAGGTCTATAAAATCAAGACGGGTCTGGAGAAAGTAAATAAGGAAGTTTTATTTATTCCTCATAACACAAGAATGAGGGGGGTCACCAAACGAAATAAATAGGCAGCAGGTTTAAAACAAACAAAACAAAGTATTTCTTCACACTACGCACAGTCAATCTATGGAACTCTTTGCAAACAGATGTTGCCAAACGTATAACAGGGTTCAAAAAAGAACTAGATAAGTTCATGGAGGATAGGTCCACCAATGGCTACTAGCCTGGATGGTTAGGGATGCAGTGCTATGCTCTGAGTGTCCCTACCCTCTGTTTGCCAGAAACTGGGACTGGACGACAGGGGATGGATCACTTGATGATCACCTGTTCTGTTCATTCCCTCTGGGGCACCTGGCATTGGCCACTGTCGGCAGACAGGATACTGGGCTAGATGGACCTTTGGTCTGATCCAGTATGGCCATTCTTATGTTCGATGAGCAGAGGCATCGCCTGCCTGAAACAGATTCACACAATTGCACCCTTCCCCTTAAATGGCTTAACACAAGCTATTAAATCAGAAACTTGGGTGGGCCTGTGGATGGACAGAAAGTAGACTATGCAGTTAGGGAGTACTGAGATCTGGCTAGCTGGCCAGTGCATATCTGGTAGGTGATCAATCAAGGATTTTATCAAGGGCAAATCTGGAAATGGTTAAAGCCATGAGATTTCTCATTCAGTAATTCTGCACCACATCTGGAACCTGTACATTCTGTACATGGTATATTAAATTAAAGGAAGGGGGCAGAGGCAATGTGAATTCTCAATGGAAAGAGGGTCCCTGTGTAGTTTCTGTGTGCTTATGTCTTGGTAATTCATTCATTTGCAGGAGGTGTCAAGCTCTCCTGCAGTGGAAATGAGATAGGTTCCCCAAGGAGTGAAATCTCTATGTACGATCTCATCCCTGCTAGGAGGAAAATGAAAATGAACTGGCTATAAATAAACTGCCATATCCTGCACGTGATACCTGCTGAGAATATTGAAAAGGGGGCTTGTTTTGCGGAAGAATGGTGAAGAGAACAGAATGAAGCACACGGCACGGCTCTCTCAGCGATGCCGGTGAAATGCTTCAGTTTTTGTTGCATCTAAATCTCAGAGCAAGAAATGGCTCTGCACAAGCAACCCAAAAGATGCAGGTTTTTCCTCTCTCTGATATCTGACGTTCTGAAATCTTAAGCACTGGGGAGTTACATCCCTCCTTGTTCCATGCTGCTAAGTAAGGATGGGCAGTTAGCACTGGATTTTAAAATGGGGGCGTGCAGTGCTGTGCAGTAGGATCAGCTTCAGAGCTGTACTCTCCACAGCACAGAGATCATTAAAAACCAAATGAATGGACAGTCCCTCCCCACAGAAATAAAAACACCAGGAGCGGGTGTAAATCAGTACAGCGCCAGGGGAGCCAATGGAGTTTCACTGCTTGACCGGATTCCACAGCTGGTGTAAAAGTGGCCCTTGCTGGGGGAAAAAGCATGTGACAAGAAACACTCACATACAAGGTGTGCGATCGAATTATTAAATGAGCCTCGGTGGTGAAAGGTGGTGGTTGAGAACCCTAGAGACGGACGCCCGTCAGGAACAGAATGGGTAGAGGCCACGCAGTCAGATTCCAGAGAACAATCATGACAGCATTGCAGTTAACGGAGTTAAAAGCAGCGGTTTGGAGAACACTTTATGCAAAAACCCAGCCAAGAGGTGCAAATGTTAAAAAGAGAGGCCCTTGCAACTGACGCTAGTTGTCTCCCCTGTTTCAGTGCTGAGGCAAGGATGAATTTGCCTGTCATCCCTAGACATGCCCCTACAAAGTCACAAGGGCCAGGTGAGGGGTGGGAGAAGCTTGCACAGCTCTAGCTTGTGCTGTATCTGTTCTGTATACAAGCAGAAGACGTCAGACTCCAGGGGTGTTTAGGGACATTTAGGATGAAAAATCACCCCTGTGCAGAGGACCAGTAAAAGGTTTATGCACCAGTCACACCGTATTTTATGGTCTTAAGCAGTACAGGGGGAATTTAACCCTATCTGCATTTCATTTCCTTTGAATTGTCTTCTGATTTTTGACCCCGGAGCAATGTGAAAGTCTCCTTGTGCTGTTCAGTGATGGAGAGATCCCATTTTGTTCCTGTTCAGAATAAAACCTGGAGGCAGACAAGGTACCGGTCACCTCTACCTTCCTTCTGCATCCCTAACCACAAAAACGCATTGCCCCCAGCCCTCGACTCATGAATTTAAACTATGGGGGAAAGGGAAGCTTTCCAAAATGACCTTGTTTATTATGAATTCATGAGGACTCTGTGTGTCTCCTTAACAGGCCATTTAATAGGGCCGTGGAAGGAAGTTTTATAAGTTAGGAAGTTTTACAAATTCTTTTTCTTTTTTATATTTAATGTAGCCATTTTCCAAAATACCTTTCTCAAGAGAATCCCCGCCCCAGTTGAGTTTAGCTAGTCTGAGTAATTATTCCCAACGTTTCATGAGTCTTGTGCTCAATATTTTTAGAAGGAAAGTGAGATTTCTGTGTATTTAAAAAAATAGGAAACTTTTTTTGTTTCTAAGTTTTGCATGAATGTGCAATACAAAACCCACACAAGGGCATTGCATCTTTGCAAGAAAAAGTGCAGATTGTTATGCACATAGCAGCAAACATTTTGCAAGACCACTGGGCAAAAGAATCAGAGAGAGGATGGAAGAGGCCAGGTTGATGGGGTAAAAGATGCAATGGGAGGGAGCAGGAATGATTTCAAAGCATTTAAACATTAGCCTTAAATGTACCCATGTGCTAAGGGCCAGCACAATGCTTATGCACCTCGTGAATCTTGAAGGTTATGCAGGTCTTCAGGAGCGCTCTGGCTTTGTGCTGGCTCTCTGCGAAGAGGTGAATTTATCTCTCATCAATCTGATGCATCAGCAAAGCAAAGAAAAAATACCCCTTTGTACAGAACTATTGTTGTTTTTAGTCCCAGGATGCAATGCAGGGTAGCGCAGATGATGAATGAAAAGATGTTGGCACAACACAACTTGATTTTATGGTTCAGGTGGGTCAGGATAGAATATTTCGTTACAACAGGTTATGTAATTACTGGGCTTCAAAAGCCTTACATGAAGCTAAAGTTCTCAAGTTCAGGACGCATGTGTCACAACCTCTGCACAGCCCAAGGTTAGCATTGGCTTGCTGAACTCTACAGGAGTCAGGAGCGTTATTTCTTAAGCACCTTGAAATTTGCTCTAAGTCATTTCTGTCCTCAGTAACTTTCCCTCTCTGTTCTGTTCCAGCCTGGCCCACATTACTGTGAAGGCAGGACAACTTTGCCTCCTTGCTTTGCCTCCTTTTTCACCAGGTTTCCCAGCTGGCTCTGCAGATTTTCAAGCTTCAACTCTGATAGACTGTGAGGTAAAGGAACATGGCCTAATGCATACCGCATAATAGAAGATTCTGTGGTTTTCAGACACTGCTGCTTCATTTCCCCATTACTTTTTCAGAAGAGTCTGACTCATAAAAATTTCAGTGAACTGAGCTGCCCAATAAATTCATGAAGCTGCAGGATTCAGACTTTGGCTGGAAGCATTCCACTGGTGCATTCTTAATCATTCTATTATTTGCATGTGAGAAAAATCTGTCTTAGATTAGTGATGTTCATGGCTCATTTAAATTGATTTTAAGAAAGCCCGCATTGCATGTTCAATTACAGGAATGCTGATAGAACTCAAGGTCTCATAGTGATGATTGGTTTCATGTGCAAGTCCGGCAGAGGCTGCACCAGTTACTTCCAACACAACTCTGCCAAGACATCTCAATCTTGACCAACTGTACCCTGCTGCTGTTCTAATCCAGGACCCCCAACCCCACGGTAATGATCTATTCACTTGATATATATTATCTGGCTACTAGATGCCACTGTATGCTGTACAGAATTCCAGACAGGGCATGGCTCCTGGTAAACAAAATTAGATCAAGCTGGAACTTGAGCTGTGGGGGAAGCCTGATGGTTTGTGTTTCCTGGAGTTGTAGTTGTTTTGTATAGTAAACACCTCTTGTTTAAGAAGGCTTGTGATTCCATGGTTCCATATAGTACAATACCCTCAGCTCTGTTAATATACCTCAGTTCTGACTTACATGCATCATATCATGTTATTCTAATCTGCACCCATCCACCCAAACCACAGTTCTGGCTGTGCATTCAATCCGATTGTGCAGTTCCCTTTCTGTTCAAGTCCTTGGCACCCACGCAGCTCTGTCCAGTTACGACCTGCATCATCCCCTGTTGTTCCTACACTGCCATCCAAAGCCTCATCCTCACTCCAGTTCTGCCCAGGTACCTCTGCGCTGTCCCCCAGCATTCTCTGCTATTTCATTGCTGAGCATCTCTTCTCTTGAGAAATGGTGGCCTGCCTGCCAGGCCACTCAGTGGAACTGGTTAACTTTTCAGACACACAATGGACATTAGCTGTGCTATTTAGCTTTTCATAGTATTTGTCATTCTTAGCTAAAGATGCTCCCAACCCAGCACATTTCCTGAAAGCTGCAGCTAACTTAGTTTTTTCCAGCAAATCTCAAATCATGATGAATCTTGCTGCCTTGACCCCCTTACACTTTCATGAATATGTAATTTAGCACAGCATACTTGCAGCTGCCTTATGTCTGATTCGTGCTGGCCAATGTGACCTGCAAAAATGAGCCCCAAAATCCCCAGCAATACTTTTATTGCAGATGAGACATTTCCATGCTGAAGCCAATGGGAACCAGGGCAGAATTAGCCCCTTAGGATAGAGGTTGTCAGGACATAGATTTGGGTCCTGACTCTGCTCTTATCCTGTTTCACATCGGTGTTCCTTCACAGAGCACGTGAAATCAGAATCATGTGCGTAGTTTCCAGTAAACGAATCACTTGATTTTTAACTATGGTCCCTGTTTCTTTGCTGTCATTTCTAAGTTAATTTTCTGTTCTCCTCCCTGATCTCAACTGCATGCAACTGAGGTTTTTGACATGATCTTTGCCCGAATCTTGGTTTAAATTAGTAGAGAAACAGACTGCTAGATAGAGGGGGAGGGAGCTGGCAAACAGGTGGAAGGAGACAGATTGAAATAAATTTAAAAAACCAGCTCCCTTTTACTAAATCTGAACCCTTCTCTAGAAGAATGTTTCCTGAAAGTGACATGGGGGATATGATGCTGATAGGTAGAAATATTGATGGGTTAAGAAGCTTCCTAATCCATAAGACACAGGCAGGTTTTCAGTGAATCATTCTGTGATGTTCTAGCCACAATCCCCCTGAGCTGCACAGTGTGATGGGTTTCATGGACTGCTGCCCACTGAGCTAAGGGAATCCTAACTCATTTGGTCTGTAGCCAATATTAGATATGACCCAGCCTCTCGGGGGAGAACAATACACATTACCAGGGTGTAAAAACGTGATAAAGCAGAGTGTGCGATGACTCAGGGTCCCTGTTAATTAGAATGTGAAGGCCTAAATAACACCAAAAGTGACAGTGAACAGGAGCAAACGACATCACTTTGATTAATAGTGTTGGGAACGATATTTGGCCTTGCGGATTTCATGGCAGCTGAGGTGCAGAATGGGTCATGTCAGGGGCGCCCTGACTTTTACGTAGGATGGGCCACATTTTAATAGAGCGAGGTAGGCCAAATTCTGCTCTCTGTCCCACCAGTGCAAACACAGCAACTGCCACTGGCTT
Source organism: Chelonia mydas (assembly GCF_015237465.2). NCBI lineage: Eukaryota > Metazoa > Chordata > Testudines > Cheloniidae > Chelonia > Chelonia mydas. The sequence goes on from NC_051261.2 coordinate 2,773,206, forward strand.
CAGTGAATTTACTCCCTGTTTACACCAGGTAACTGACATCAGAATGCGGGCCCTCTGTCTGATAGACTCCTCTCCTCCCAGTCACGACTGCATAACACTGCAGCAATTCCAGAAATTGCTGTCAGGAGAAAAGCATTTAATATATGTTCATCTTCTTTTAATGCAGTTTAGCAGCCGGAAACAAAAAGGCAGAGCCAACATCTCGCCCATGGGACTAGCCAGCTCTCTACAGACCCCCAACGGTCAATAGCGCATGAGTTGGGAACCGCCATATTATGGCACATCGCTCTTCCAGATGCAAGTGAGCAATTGGCTTGCTTGATGAACCACTGAAAGTTTGCACTCAGCCTTGTAAGGCTGGCAAAGAGTGGGTTCTAGTTGAGATAAACTTAGTACAGCTCCTCTTGGTTCAGCCAAAGGTGGAGGGATTTTTTTCATCCCTTCTTTACCTTTTCTTCTCCCCCATCCTCCTTTGGCCTTTCTTTATTCAAATACTGGGAACAGGTCACTTTCACCCTCTTTTACATGTGGTCAGCCTCCTAGAGGTAGGGTCCCTAAGGAAGGGTTAAATCTATCACAGCTCAAGTCATCAGCCCTTATTAACACCTGTATCAAATTTAAAATAATTAGCATTTTATGTTGCATGCCCTAAACAGGGACATGGAAGGGATCATAGGCTGTGAGCAGAGCCATATGCTCCTGTGATTAATACTGAGACCTGGAGCACACAAAGCATTAGAGCAGAAAATGTGCAGGTTGCAAAGGCAGCGTGATCTCTTGCGTGCCTTAAACTGTGTTTTTCTTACACAAGAGAGCCACGGCGAAGCCACAACGTGCCTGTGTATTCTCATACATGCAGCACATGTTACAAAAGCACATGGGCAATCAGTGCAGGGCCTTGGAGGGGAGGGCTGGTGGAACCCACCCTAGGAGCGTCTCCGTTCCTGTCTAGCGGTGGGTCCATGAGTAGATAAGAGTCTACTACAGCAACCTGTTAAAGATGTACTCCTTTACCTGGAGCAGTAGAGACTCAAGCCTTTAGCATTGACGATCCCAGGATTATTATTTATATTGCAACCGCACCGAAAGGCACCAACTGAACTAGGGGCCCCATTGAGCTGGGTGTCAGGGACTGGGCCTGCGTGGCTGCGCCCAGCAGTTAGAGGAGAGCAAGACCCAATCGTCAGAGCAGGGGTCAGGCCTACTAGTTAGAATAGGCGCCGATAGCTGGGAATTGGAGCCCAACACCAGATTCAGATGCCCAAGCCAAAGGGCACAGCTTCAGTCAGGAGCCAGGATCAGAACCGAAGTCAGAGGTCAGATACCAGAGGCAGGGTCAGAGCCGAAGCTCAGAGCCAGGTTACCTGGAATAAGGAAAGGCAGGAGCAGGGCTGGAACAAGCAGGTCCGAGAGCTATTGCGGCCGGGGGCAAATGCTTTGAGCAGTCAGCATCCTGCTGCCAGTTTTAAGAGCAGGTCTGTTGATCCCCTCAGCCAATCGGGACAGTCTGCTGGCTAATCTGGGGCCCAGCTGTGCTCAGTAGGGTGTCTGAGGGGTTAAGTTAGCAGGCCAGCAGGCTTGCTGCAGGTCCTTGCTCCTGACAGGTACACACAGAGAGAGACAATCCTTGTCCCAAGGACCTTAGACTCAAAGTAGCCACAATAGACAAAGGGCCGGAGGGGAAATAAAGAGAGGCCATGATCTGCCCAAGGGCGCAGAGCCAAGAACACAACCCCAGGCCCTTTGACCTCATTCGCTAGCCAGTCTGCTGGACCACTTCGCTGAATGCTGGATCGAGCCCTGCTGACCACTCGAGGAGGACGTTATATCTACAACCTTAATGCCAGGTTCTGGAGGCAGGCTCCAAAATAGTATATTTACCGGCAATCCCGTTAGGGCGGAATGAAATCCGGAAAATAGATCAGAGAACAGCATCCCTGGGAAGGATGAAGGTTGAGCTGGTTTGGAAAGGTCTTTGTAGTCACAGAGGAGTGTGTGTTGGGGAGGGCAGGGGACACATGCCAACACACGTGAGTTTGAACAACCTGCCTGAACTTGCCCTGCATCAGTGAAACCGAAAGAACCCTTGTAAAGGCTTTGCGGCCATCAGAGGACAGCAGCTTGAGCTCTAGGGCCACGGTGGCTCTGTTGGCAGCTAGTTTCTGCTGATAACACAGAGCAAGTGGCATCTGTAGTATGGGGCTGGGTTAAAACAGACCCAGCGGAATGTGCGGGAGAGGGAGAAAAGCCAAAATCTTTGTAAGCACGAACATGGCAAGCATTTGGTCTGAAGGACAGAGATGAGGGGACTGGGATCAAATTTTCTGCAATAGCTAAAGAGCATCACCTTCCTGGATCAATGTTTGGTTGGGACTAGTACAGGTTTAAATGTGAGCAGGGAAATGGATATTCTTGGAGACAGACTCGTTATTCCCTTGCATCTCGGAATAACTGGAAATCTTTGGACAATTTATTCCCCAAGATGCTGTCTAAAACAACAGCAGCAAGGAGTGTGTGTGTGCTTATCTATTATTAAAAGACAAAGCAATATGTGTAGTGCTTATTGAACTACTCTTCAGTTCCCTGATGCAGCAAAGAGGACCATCAAAATCTGCTATGGGGATTTTCTTGCTTAGGGGGAAAAAAACACAAAAAACAAAATTAAAACCCCTTGCCTCCACCTTTATTATGGTAAAATATCATATTGTCTGCAAACATTTATGATGCAATCCATCTGCAAATAATATGGTTTTCCCACTAGTGACATGTACAGGATTTAGTTTCCTAGGAATGGGCCTGGAATCTTTACAAGTCTCCCATATCACCGATAAAGATAAATGAAAGAGAGAAAGGTAATTTCCTACTCTCGGTAAAGGACCATTATTTACGGGTCCATAGAAAAGCCTGGTCTGTCTGAGAAAGTTACAGAGCCGATGACAAAAATCTTCAGAAGTCAACCCAGCTCTTAATCAGAAGGAATCCTATTTCCCAGCTCTGCACTTTGGAGGAAGGGAGAAGCTGGATATGAGTCAGCAGTGTGCCCTTGTTGCCAAGAAGGCCAATGGCATTTTGGGATGTATAAGTAGGGGCATAGCGAGCAGATCGAGGGACGTGATCGTCCCCCTCTATTCGACACCGGTGAGGCCTCATCTGGAGTATTGTGTCCAGTTTTGGGCCCCACACTACAAGAAGGATGTGGATAAATTGGAGAGAGTCCAGCAAAGGGCAACAAAAATGATTAGGGGTCTAGAGCACATGACTTATGAGGAGAGGCTGAGGGAGCTGGGATTGTTTAGTCTGCAGAAGAGAAGAATGAGGGGGGATTTGATAGCTGCTTTCAGCTACCTGAAAGGGGGTTCCAAAGAGGATGGCTCTAGACTGTTCTCAATGGTAGCAGATGACAGAACGAGGAGTAATGGTCTCAAGATGCAATGGGGGAGGTTTAGATTGGATATTAGGAAAAACTTTTTCACTAAGAGGGTGGTGAAACACTGGAATGCGTTACCTAGGGAGGTGGTAGAATCTCCTTCCTTAGAGGTTTTTAAGGTCAGGCTTGACAAAGCCCTGGCTGGGATGATTTAACTGGGACTTGGTCCTGCTTCGAGCAGGGGGTTGGACTAGATGACCTTCTGGGGTCCCTTCCAACCCTGATATTCTATGATTCTATGATTCTATGATTCCCTCTGGAATGGTCTGATTCTGCTCCTTTTCAAAAGGCAACAGAAACCTTTAGAGCTCGACATGACAGTCAAGATGTTTTATTTCAGTGCAATCAGGTACTGGGCTGACAAATGCTTGAAGCCCTCTGTTGATCCACAGAGCCGGTACTGCTCAGACTGGGATAGGGTAAGCTTTTTCTACAACGCAGCCATTCCAGATCTAGGAGGACTACAGGGGAGTTCTATGGCCTATTCAGTTCTAGTCCCCTTAGCTGAGGGGCCACTGAGTATCCAGGAGAAACCACCTCATAGAATCCCCCACACTCAGTTCCCATAGGACTCGGCAACCAGCAGGCCCTACTAGCCAGGATCAGATTTCAAACCATTAACTGAGCACCCGGGAGACTGCACTTCCCTGGGCCATCCAGTTCCCCTCTGACGGGGATTCGAAAGCCTTGCATAGGACGGGACATAGTAGAGTCCAAATCCTGACCAGAAAATGAACCCTCCTCAGTAAGTCTTTACACAGGACAATGGCACCTCCCAGCGGCGTTGGAGCAGCTCAGTGGTAGAAGTTGGCTGAGGTTTGCTGCACCGTTCTATTGTGCCAAAAAACAAAACAACAATAACAAAAACCCATAAAAAAACAAAAATGAAGAACCAACCTCAGCAAACTATTTCCCCCTCTTTGGGTAAATTCACCTCATGTGCAGAGGTTTCATAGATTCATAGATTCATAGATATTTAGGTCAGAAGGGACCATTATGATCATCTAGTCTGACCTCCTGCACAACGCAGGCCACAGAATTTCACCCACCACTCCCACAAAAAAACCTCACACCTATATCTGTGCTATTGAAGTCCTCAAATTGTAGTTTAAAGACCTCAAGGAGCAGAGAATCCTCCAGCAAGTGATCCGTGCCCCATGCTACAGAGGAAGACGAAAAACCTCCAGGGCCTTCCAATCTGCCCAGGAGGAAAATTCCTTCCCGACCCCAAATATCGCGATCAGCTAAACCCAAAGCCATGTTATCCCATCATACCATCTCCTCCATAAACTTATCGAGTTTAATCTTAAAGCAAGATAGATCTTTTGCCCCCACTACTTCCCTCGGAAGGCTATTCCAAAACTTCACTCCTCTGATGGTTAGAAACCTTCGTCTAATTTCTAATCTAAATTTCCTAGTGGCCAGTTTATATCCATTTGTTCTTGTGTCCACATTAGTACTGAGTTTAAATAATTCCTCTCCCTCTCTGGTATTTATCCCTCTGATATATTTATATAGAGCAATCATATCTCCCCTCAACCTTCTTTTAGTTAGGCTAAACAAGCCAAGCTCCCTGAGTCTCCTTTCATAAGACAAGTTTTCCATTCCTCGGATCATCCTAGTAGCCCTTCTCTGTACCTGTTCCAGTTTGAATTCATCCTTCTTAAACATGGGAGACCAGAACTGCACACAGTACTCCAGGTGAGGTCTCACCAGTGCCTTATATAACGGTACTAAGACCTCCTTATCCCTACTGGAAATACCTCTCCTGATGCATCCCAAGACGACATTAGCTTTTTTCACAGCCATATCACATTGGCAGCTCATAGTCATCCTATGATCAACCAATACTCCAAGGTCCTTTTCCTCCTCCGTTACTTCTAGTTGATGCGTCCCTAGCTTATAACTAAAATTCTTGTTATTAATCCCTAAATGCATGACCTTACACTTCTCACTATTAAATTTCATCCTATTCCTATTACTCCAGTTTACAAGGTCATCCAGATCCTCCTGTATGGTATCCCTATCCTTCTCTAAATTAGCAATACCTCCCAGCTTTGTATCATCTGCAAACTTTATTAGCACACTCCCACTTTTTGTGCCCAGGTCAGTAATAAAAAGATTAAATAAGATTGGTCCCAAAACCGATCCCTGAGGAACTCCACTGGTAACCTCCCTCCAACTTGACAGTTCACCTTTCAGTAGGACCCGTTGTAGTCTCCCCTTTAACCAATTCCCTATCCACCTTTCAATTTTCCTATTGATGCCCATCTTATCCAATTTAACTAATAATTCCCCATGTGGCACCGTATCAAACGCCTTACTAAAATCTAAGTAAATTAGATCCACTGCGTTTCCTTTATCTAAAAAATCTGTTACTTTCTCAAAGAAGGAGATCAGGTTGGTTTGGCACGATCTACCTTTTGTAAAACCATGTTGTATTTTGTCCCATTTACCATTGACTTCAATGTCCTTAACTACCTTCTCCTTCAAAATTTTTTCCAAGACCTTGCATACTACAGATGTCAAACTAACAGGCCTATAATTACTTGGATCACTTTTTTTCCCTTTCTTAAAAATAGGAACTATGTTAGCAATTCTCCAATCATACGGTACAACCCCTGAGTTTACAGATTCATTAAAAATTCTTGCTAATGGGCTTGCAATTTCTTGTGCCAATTCCTTTAATATTCTTGGATGAAGATTATCTGGGCCCCCCGATTTAGTCCCATTAAGCTGTTTGAGTTTCGCTTCTACCTCAGATATGGTGATGTCTACCTCCATATCCTCATTCCCATTTATCATGCTACCATTATCCCTAAGATCCTCTTTAGTCTTATTAAAGACTGAGGCAAAGTATTTGTTCAGATATTGGGCCATGCCTAGATTATCCTTGACCTCCACTCCATCCTCAGTTTTTAGCGGTCCCACTTCCTCTTTCTTTGTTTTCTTCCTATTTATATGACTATAGAACCTTTTACTATTGGTTTTAATTCCCTTTGCAAGGTCCAACTCTACTTGACTTTTAGCCTGTCTCACTTTATCCCTACATATTCTGACCTCAATAAGGTAGCTTGCCTTACTGATCCCTCCCTTCTTCCACTCCCTATATGCTTTCTGCTTTTTCTTAATTACCTCTCTAAGATGCTTGCTCATCCAGCTTGGTCTACAACTCCTGCCTATGAATTTTTTCCCCTTTCTTGGGATGCAGGCTTCCGATAGCTTCTGCAGCTTTAATTTAAAATAATCCCAGGCCTGCTCTACCTTTAAACCCATAAATTCTTCAGTCCAATCCACTTCCCTAACTAATTTCCTTAATTTTTGAAAGTCAGCCCTTTTGAAATCAAAAACCCTAGTCGCAGATTTATTTTTGTTAATCCTTCCATTCAGTTTGAACTGAATTAGCTCATGATCACTTGAGCCAAGATTATCCCCTACAACCATTTCCTCTATGAGGTCCTCATTACTCACCAAGACCAAATCTAAAATGGCATCCCCGAGAAGCCAGCCCTTAGCACAGGGGAAAATATCTCCCAGTGGTGCCTGTCCATAACCAATTGACATTAATGAGAATCCTTTGGGTAAGCATTTGCAGGATCAGAGCCCCCGGTTGTGAAATGATTTGGGATCTGTTGGGATGAAAGGTGCTCTCGGAAACCTGCACTCTCCATTTCTCCTGTTCCTGAATGTGGGTTTCCAGCGAGAGCGCAGAGAGACTCCAAGTGGTTGCTGAGCAGGTTTAGAAATTACCACTGCAGCAGCGACCGTCCAGCTATTAGTTTACAGTGAGTCAGCATCAGCTGATTAATCTCTGGGCAGTTATTGGCTGCTCATATAAGTGACAAATTCTGCTTAGATATTATTCAGCTCTCCTCCAACCTTCCCATAATTAGGTTATTAAAATGGAGAGGGGAATGGAGGAAGGGGTGTGACATGTTCCAGCCATAATAGGTTTGGATCTTTCCCCCGATGGACAAAATAATAGAAAAAATGCTATTCAGATCAGGACAATGAAATTCATGAGAAAAATGGCCCCTTGAAATCCTGCTCAGTTTTGGTAGAAGGCTAATTTGGAGAACAGATGCAATGGGAGGGAAAGCAGCATGAAATTTTGTGGGCTTGCATTTGAAATATCTTTTTGGTCAAGGTATAGGCAAGGTCCAGACTCCAGAGAAAATAATACAAAAATAATAATGATAATAAGTAAATAAAAGATTTCGGAGTCAGTTCAAAAGTGTCTGGCAATTTAGATTTGGCTCACGGTCTGCCTATGCCTACCCCGGAGATACAGTGTCATTACGCCTCCCTCCGCTACAATCCCTTGTTAATTCATTGGAAACACAAAAATAGTCCTCAAAGCACTAGATCTTCCACCAATGCCACTGCAGCTTTCTGAGCTCATGCGGCAGAGTGCAGTAATATTTTACAGTGAGTTTGCAGGAGGCTGTGAGGTCTTGGCTTTCTTTCTCTGGATGTACTGGTCACAGACATTATGGGGTGCCTGCAGGGGATGTTGCCACAGTCTGAATGAATCCACCACACTTTCTGGCTGAGAGCGCTGTGAGAAAGCTCGCTAGACCCAGACAGCTGCCGCTAAGACTGAATGGGAAACTTGCAGCCCGGACAAGTCCTGAATGGAAAACGTGCAGCTGCCCTTAACAGTGAATGGGAAACCTGTAGGCCCTGCTAAAGCTGAATGAAAAATCCAACATCATGGTGAAATCACAGCCCACTAGGTGGCGTCTCCGAGAAACAATCATACCCTGCACCTGTCTTACATATTGATAAGCTCCCTGTCCATACTGACACCTCGCCATTCACTGACTGCTCGTTTAAAGTGCCCTTGGTAAGCAAAACCACCAATAGTTGATGCAGGTCTCTGCAGAGACGGCGAGGGAGATACTGGTGCGTCTGCTTCCCCTGGAGAAGCGGTAACTTGAATGCTTCAGTTTTGCTCTTGCAAGTGTTCAGTTGTGGTTGATCGGATCCTTTAGATCCTTCATTGATTTATCAGCAGGGAGAAGCAGAGGGAAATTGAGTCAGGAATGTTAGTGGGATTTGAAAGATGAAGCAGTGTGTAAATAAAACTCTGGCTGCTATATCTCCGGCAAGGACAATGCACACAACAAGAGTCAAAGATGAATGTATTCTCCTTGTAAAATGAAATGTGCCCTCTTTATGGGAGCATGTATGTAGCAGACAGAGCTAACTAGCACTGCTAGAATTTGGGATACATTGTTCTTCAAATAAGGCATCTAAGAGACAGAGGTAATCGCTGGGTGTCACGGGAGAAGGAAGGAAAGGTGCCCCGATACAACTGTGATGGACATCAATATTAGAACCTAGGTAAGAAGAGGCCTCCAAGGGCATATTTAGGATCTCCGGTGATAAAGGGTAAGAATGTCCCGCTAGGCCTCAACCCCTGGCAGTATAAGAGGAGCACAGGCACCGGTTCTCTGGTACCCGTCTCGCCGAGCAGTGGTTAGGGCCCGGCGAATATTACAGAACTTCATGGGCAGCAGCTTCAGCCCCCACGGCTTTGAGACTGGACCTGCGCCGAGTTCCCTGAGTTCGTGCAACACTGGTCTGGCCTGAGCCTGGTGGGCTCCCCCGGTGCCATTCTCACTGCTTCATCTGGGTGACTGCCACCGCCGAAAGGAGGAACTGCTTGTCTTTCTCAGGGTGCTGCCCAGCGGTCCTGCGGCACAGATTACGATGTGCAAATAGTGCACACCACCTCCCAACAGCAGCGGGAGAGAGTCTGGATTTCACTGCTTTGCTGTGGCCTTTGTTTGCCTGAGCCTCTTCGCCCAGTTTAATTTTCCTTCTCTGTTTGTCTTGCGTGCCCAGAGCCCTTTCCGTTACCCTCCTGCCTAGCTCCCTATTTGGCCAGTTTAACCTCTGACACCCAGCAGGATCATCAATTTGCGGAATATAGTGCTGTGTGGGTCTTTAGAGGATTACCAGCCTTAAACTTTCGGAGAGCCACTGCAAGAGAAAACCGTTCAATCCCTGTAAATCAGTCCTGCTCGATCGTTGTGCTCCTGCAAAGCAGCTTACGTCTTCACTGGCCTTCTCCCTTTGCCTCCACCTTCAGCAGCTTTGTTTTGTGTGGTGTTTGCAGCAGTCAGAAAGGAACGCTGGTGAGCAGAGGGGGTGAGAAAATTACTGAAGCTTCCTTCAGAACGCCCTCCTGTGTCAGCTCCCAGATGTGTCGGCTAGGCATGTGATTTCGGGCTCAGCAGGCCCTGGTGCCGATTTGAATGGCAGCCTGGCTGGGCTGAGAGCAAGAAGGCATCCAAGCTTTCAGGAAGCCAACTCAGTGATTTAATTGCATTGTTCATTTGCAGAGGGAGGGGGAAAAAAAGAAATCCCATTGCACAGTCCACAGCACAAGGGCTAATTAGAATAATGGTTGGTGAAATGTGGTTGCAAACTTCAGTAAATCTGTTTACAGTCAATCTCCCTGGCATCTGAGCTTCGCTTAAAAAGGGATTCCTTGGGTTTCTTATTAGTCATGTGCTGCCTGGGGGCAAAAATGCAGAAGACCTCCCGAGTTGCCATGACAGGGTAAAGATACAAGGACTAGAGCTCCAGGCCTGCTTACGTGGATGTAGATCTGCAATAAAAAAGCCTCCGTCTCCAACGGAGAAGTTTTCTCTTGGGGACTGAGCGGGTAGAAAAATTCTGACCGAAAAGAAAAACCCTTTTGTGATTTTTTTTCTATTGTCCTACCATCAAATAACCCAATAATTAGCTAAAGCTGTCAACAAAGGTGGAGAATTCAAATGCTTTCTCCTTTCTTGTCCATTGTGGAGCACACACACGCACTCAATAGATAATTAATGACTAATTAATAAATAAATAGTAATAAGAACTCCCGCTAATAACTCCCAGTGAAATGAAACACATGCTGGATCAGTATCACCGACAAGTCATGTTTTGAAACAATGCAGATGGCTTTTGGGAAGAGAGGTCTGTGTCTGTTGCAAAGGCAACCTGGGGAACATTTTCAAAAGCAGCTGAGGAATTCAAAAGTGAAAGTCACTCTTGCTCCTAAGTTCTTTAGGTGTGTTGAAAAGCTCCTCCCCTGCAGCGCTTAAATGTATGTGTATGGGTAGCATTTAGATAGCACCTACAGGCTCCCACTGAGATCAGGGTTATGCAAACATAGCAAGAGACATTCCCGCCCCACAGAGCATATACAGGTTAAGACGACAGTCAGACAAAGGGAATATCATTATTCTTATTTGACAGAAGGGAACTGTGGCACAGAGAGGTTAAGGGATTTGCCCAGGTCACACAGGGTGTCTTTGGCAGAGCTGGGAATTGGCTCATATCACCAAAGCCCAAGGCCAGTGCCTTAGCTTCCTTTCTAAATGGCCCACATCAGTGACAGACTTTACTTCACTGAGGGCCTGATCTTGAAAGTTGCTGTGGCCTCTGAACACCCAAGAGTCACTGGGAGTTGAGGGAGCTGGCAGCACGTAGCAGGATGTGTGTTGTGACCCGTAGCCGTTCCTGCTGGAGACCGGGTATGTTTTGCTAGCAAATCCAGTGGCAGAACAACTAGGCTCCTAAAAAGCACTGGGAGCATACCACTGTCTGCATTTGCTCCAAAACTACTGAGTGAATGCTGGACACCTCAATGGTGCTCCATGTATTATGGGAGATAGCAGGCTTCAGACGCTGGAGGAATGGAGCCAAATTTGCTCCCATTTACAGGGGGATAAATCTAGAGTGATCCCGCCCATTTCAAAAGACTTTCAAAAGATGTTAGCATAAAGCGGAACAGAATTTGCCTCATTACTGCAGTGGAGCCTGGAAAATAGAAGATGCACTCAAAATGCATAACAACATTTATGTCTGTTTATTCCTATCCATTTAGAATATACCTCTCTGCTGGGGCATGATTAGTGTTGCTGTCTCCTATTTAGCGGATGAAATGTTGAGTGTATGTTGAGTGGTCCCGTCAAACTGTACATCATTGAGCAAAATGACAATGTATTTGTTCCAGTTGTTAAAGGAAGTTTAGGATTTAAATTCATTGAAGGGGGGTGGGAATGTGTGTGTGGGGGAGGAGGGGGGGGAGGAGTGACAGTGGGGAACACCACCAATGGTATAAACAGTTGCCCTATGTATCTCATTAGAGAGCAATAACTGTCGTTTCCTGCACGAATACAACGTAAAATAGACAGACTGGTGATTTCAGCCAGGGGTATGAGACTCAGTTATGAATGTTGTCAAAAAATCATGGCTCTCGTAATTTCCTCGCCCTTCCCTACTCATTCCAGCTAGCGCGTTTGGCATCTGCTAACACATAAACCCCTAAGCTATTCCGGAATCATAAAGCAGCGAGGAACATCTGGTCAGTGGAGGACCTGATCACTCAAATGAGCTATGAATAATACAGCATGTGCAATGCTACGAACAGACGATTGTCACCATTCCAGTGGAAAAAAGCACGGTCCTGAGCCCTTGCACAAGGAAGTATCAGGACTGCATCTTCTGTGTGCACTGAAGAGGTGAGAGGAAGAGCTGGGTTGGCGAAATCAGTGAATGTGGTCCCACGTCACCATTGGGACTGGTCAGACTTTTCCATTCAGGAGATTTTTTTTTTTTTTAAAAAGAAAAACGTGGTTTTCATCCACACAGACACGTCTGCATTTTGAGTAGCATTTTCTGGTGTTCGCTGACAAAAACAAAACACCGAAAAGTTTCAGTCAAAAACAGGAAAAGTTTGGTTTTCAAGTTTTTGATAAAAATCCAAACCTTTTGAAGAAAAATGGAGACCACACAAAACCTCCCTTTTTTATCAACCCTTTTTCCAGGAACAACAACAACAAAAAAACCAAAAACCTAGCCACACTCACCATATAGAATTTGCCATATAACTCATTTTCACTCCCAATCAACACAATAATCCCTTCCTGCCCCCTTTTGGAAGAATTACTATGCAGGTAAAATATTCTTTGTGCTTAATTAAGTAATTAAAATATTTGAGACTGATGTTCATGAACACGTGCATTCAGAATGTGTGGCAAGGAAAGCAGCTGAGCATTATTTTTCCAGCTAATTATATTTCGATCTCTGTGGTAAGGAGGGGGAAAAAAAGTAAATGTATTCAGGAAGATCTTAATGTTATTACAGACCTTCATTACAAGTGGAAATCTTCGGGCCCATGGGTAACATATTGATTCTGGTGGACATTAAAGTTTTTATTTGATGCTTAAGCAAAATCTAATCTGACTTCCGATTTTGCAAAATATTTCAGGGTAATTAGACATGTTTGCGCTTTATTGATTCTTAAGATGAACACAAGCATGTGGGGAATTGCTAACGCTCTACATTTAGAAAAACCAGGCTCCCTGCTTTTCTAAAGTTTGTACAATTAAATCACCTTCTGCTAATGCAGCCATCATTATTCTGGATGGAAATGAACACAGAAAAAGCCAAGGGAGTTAAAAAATAATAACGAAATTAAAAATGTTGCATTAGTGTTTGAATAACGATTTGGTTTGCAGTACTCTTGTTGATCATTCCCACAGATCTTTGGATATATTTCTCATCTGCGTGATAAAAACAACAAAGAAGCCCAGAGCTGCGAAGCATGACGTGTGATGATCAAACAGTTTGGTGCACATCTGACCTTCCTTTTGTCTTGCAGCCACTCTTAAATAGGAAGAACTTTGCAGCTGTACATGAGACCCCATGAACCTATCATGTCATACCCCGTCCTGACACCGGACAGATTATCTTGGGGTTTTTATTTAAAAATAGGATTTCATGGCAAACCAGGGGACTGAAAGACATTTCCTGTGCTGGCAAGTGGGATATTTTGTGAGCATTGTGCCAGTGCAGCTCAGTCAAACAAACAAACATGCCTCTAAACCAGCAACAACAAATCACGGCTCTGCTTTGAGGCATGAGGCAACCTGAAGAGATTCAGTCAGAAAAACACTTCAAAGGCATCAAGCTCAGAGTAACCATGTCCTCACACACAGCGGGTGAAATCCGCACGAAGCCTTCCTGAAAGACGAAGCAGGACACAGCAGCTCCGGCTGCTGTCGCCATCGACTGCAAGCGCTAGAGCTTTGCAGTCTTTGCAAATAACCAAGATTTCCTCCTTGGTGTCTAACCAGGTGCGGGCGCACACCTGTTTTGTCTGTCCCAGGGAGCTCAGAGCTAGCGTGAGGCACTGGACTGGCAGCCCTGGAAACTCAGCTCTTCTCTTATTGTCAGTGTGGCTGACAGTGAACCGAGCCTCTGGAAATCAGGCCATCGGTTACTCCAGCATAGAGAACACTCTGCAGAGACAGACAGACCCAAAGGGCATGAGCCCAAGGCACACAGACATGACTATCAGTGTTCGTATGGCGGTAGCACCTAGCAGCGCCAGTCATGGGCCAGGACCTGTACAAACACAGACAGTCTCCGCCCCTCGTCTGTGTCGACCTGCTGAGCAGGTAAAGGGAAACTATTTACAAGCACAAGGAGGTTTGACAGACCTTATCCCTTGGAGGGCAGCATAAAATGCATACATGTGCATGCACACACACGCAATGGTAAACACAAAACGCATACATGTGCGTCAAACACACGCAATGGTAAACACACACAGCAGCACATTTTCATGAAAAACTTGATTTTCCTGAAAAATGTGAAAATTTGAAGAATTTAGACCAACTAGCATGTGCACCCCTCACCCCTCTATCCCATCCACTTGCGGGCAGCATTGCACACGTGGTGCAGCTATCTACGGATTGGTTGAGTGATCCTGAAATCCCAAGCCACCTGCCTGAGAAAGCCCCTCAGGAGGTCTCAACCCCAAAGAGTAAGCAACTGAATCCACTGGCTGGACACAGTGTTCCTGTGTATACAAATCTCTCACAAATCTTGGGAGAAAGGCCAGTCCTTGCCTACAGACAGCCCCCCAACCTGAAGCGAATACTCACCAACAACCACATACCACACAACAGAACCACTAACCCAGGAACCTATCCTTGCAACAAAGCCCGTTGCCAACTGTGCCCACATATCTATTCAGGGGACACCATCACAGGGCCTAACAACATCAGCCACACTATCAGAGGCTCGTTCACCTGCACATCCACCAATGTGATATATGCCATCATGTGCCAGCAATGCCCCCCTGCCATGTACATTGGTCAAACTGGACAGTCTCTACGTAAAAGAATAAATGGACACAAATCAGATGTTAAGAATTATAACATTCATAAACCAGTCGGAGAACACTTCAATCTCTCTGGTCACGCAATCACAGACATGAGGGTCGCTATCTTAAAGCAAAAAAACTTCAAATCCAGACTCCAGCGAGAAACTGCTGAATTGGAATTCATTTGCAAATTGGATACTATTAATTTGGGCTTGAATAGAGACTGGGAGTGGCTAAGTCATTATGCAAGGTAGCCTATCTCCCCTTGTTTTTTTCCTACAAACCCCCCCCAAGACGTTCTGGTTAAACTTGGATTTATGCTGGAAATGGCCCACCTTGATTGCTGTGCACATTGTAAGATAAGCTATTGCCAGCAGGAGAGTGAGTTTGTGTGTGTGGTTTTTGGAGGGGGGTGTGTGGGGGGGGGGGTGAGAAAACCTGGATTAGTGCTGGAAATGACCCACCTTGATTATCATGCGCATTATAAAGAGAGGTTTCAAAGAGGGATGGGCTATTATCAGCAGGAGAGTGAGTCTGTATGTGTGTGTGTGGGGGGGGGAAGGGTGAGAAAACCTGGATTTGTGCTGGAAATGGCCCTACTTGATGATCACTTTAGATAAGCTGTTACCAGCAGGAGAGTGGGGTGGGAGGAAGTTTTGTTTCATGGTCTCTGTGTGTATATAATGTCTTCTGCAGTTTCCACGATATGCTATGCATCCGATGAAGTGAGCTGTAGCTCACGAAAGCTCATGCTCAAATAAACTGGTTAGTCTCTAAGGTGCCACAAGTACTCCTTTTCTTTTTGTGTATACAATGTGTCGGGTGACGTCTTTTATGAGAGGTTCCACTGTCCCGAACTTGATGGTCATTATGGGATATGGGTACAGACTGTGGTTATGAATCAGTGTATTTGTGTACATAGAATACTGTCCTCATGACCCATACTACAATTCGAAATACACCTCACAGCAGGGAAAAGCTCTTCTCGAACTGGGTGTTTACACAAAACCAGACACAAATACCAACCCAGGAAAGGACAAATGATGGGCCATTACGGTTAATGGGAAGACACTGAGATACCCCAAGAGAGAATCCCCCTGCCCCAACCCCCTTTCTCTGAATAACCATGAATTACGATAGTGTGGGAGAAAATAAAAACAAACACCTTTAAAACCTATTCAACGGGAAGGGATTTGCAGTGAAAGGTATCCATGTGCAGCCTCGAAGAGGGAAGCTGTCTGTGAAACACTGGATCCCCTCTCGGACAGGAGGCACACTAGGAAATTGTTCAGAGGCAAAGTGGAAATTTATCTCGTATACAGGGGTAAAGCTTGAAGTTGTCTCTTTATGTTTATTTGCTGTGTAACTTGTATGTGCTAGCTTTTCCTCACTATTTCATCTCTGATTCAGTGATTTTTCTTCATTTCGTTTATTTTTACCCCAAGCAGGTCTCTGTTGTGCAAACTGTGGGTGCCAAAGGGAACTGATAACTGGGGACAGGTTTCACACCTTTGCGGGTGACCAACCAGAGGGGAACGGCCCGAGTATCTGGCAATTAAGAGCTCAGTGGGAGGACAGATCTGGGGTGACTTGAGATCAGAAGGGCTCTTGGGGACACCCTATGAGGAGTAATGAGGCTGGTGGAAGCCAGGGTGAGACCTTTATGCTTGTGGGCTGGCTCTGGGTGCCAGGATCTGAGCCAGAGCAGCATGGCGTTAAGGCACCCAAAGTTATAAGACAGGCAGTGACAGAACCCCTTGCCAGTCTGGGTGACTCCAAAACATCACAGCCACCAGCTACATGCAAATTCCTTTGGTTCCTTTCCACAACAGGCATTAACCCAGGAACAAATGCTATACTCAACAGTAAAACAACACTTCTATCTGAGCAGAGACAAACCCTCTGTTAGTATCAGGGATGATTTTTGGTGTGTGTGTGGGGTCTATAGGGAGCGACAGATACATCCCCCTGCCCCCTCAAAATAGTTCAGTGTACCCTGTCCCTGAACATACAGGTTAGGATTCTCCTGGAGTCTCCAAGAATTAAAGATTAATCTTTAAGTAAAGATTATGTCATGTGATGAAACCTCCAGGAATACGTCCAACCAAAACTGGCAGCCCTAATACACACAGGCAGTATTGTGCATGTACACTCATGCGCGCATGCACCCCGTCCGTGAGAAAGCAGCACTGCACACACACAAGGTAGGACATTACACATTGCTGTTGTTGGTTTAGTCAGAGCATTATATAGCACACTGTTTTCTTTCCAATTGATGGGAAGGAGAAAGCTGCAGCCACGCAGTGGAACTGGGGGTTAAGCCTGCTAAACCAGCAGGCCAGAAACATGTCCGCTTGTCTGCACTCTGTGCATCTGGAATCATACCTGTCCTGAGGCTGTGTCTCTTATGTTCATCTTGCTCTAGCCAGGTGCGTTTCTCAGGTTTGATGACGACTCCAGGGGCTGTTTCCTTCAGTGAATGGTGTAAAACCTTCGTTTATTGTCATCTTAACAAGATTCATCCTGCACATGCCTGCCAAGAAAGGAAGCACCAACATGAGCTTCATATTCATTTCCCCAGTACGCGTCTGAGCTTACAAATTCATCCTTGAGCTTCTTCTGACCTAGTAGCTTCCCCCCGCATATTTTTAAAAGACAGACTCTAGTGTTCTAAGCTCACCCAGAAAGCTGGATGCATCCGATGAAGTGAGCTGTAGCTCACGAAAGCTTATGCTCAAATAAATTGGTTAGTCTCTAAGGTGCCACAAGTACTCCTTTTCTTTTTCCAGAAAGCTGTGACACTCTTTGCGCTCGGTGCCCAGGCCCTTTCAGGAATACAGTCGCAATCGCAATCCATTGAGATTTGTACAGTCAGAACACAGATACATTCCAAGTAAAGCAGTCACACAGGATATGTGGAACTATGAGTATGGAACATACTAAATCATGTAAATGAAACTGCCCTGGCCTAGCTTTTCCCAGAGATGGGGATCTGAGAGCTCCATGCCTCAGCCTTGCAGCTCCAGCACTGTAGTGGCATTTACAATCAGACATGGAGCTGCGGGCATCTCCCTCCCACTGGTGAACTGCAGATATTGGATCCAGTAATTTTGCTTCAATATGATTACTAAGGAACAATGTTGCATAGGCAGGGAGAGGGAGTTGGAGAAGCCCAGGTTCTGGAACAATATTTAGCTCTGCTGTAGTGCTGTTTATCCATTAGATCTCAAAGCACTTTGCAAAGGGAAGATAAGTATCAATCTCCTCATTTTATGGACGGAGAAACTGAGTCACGAAGAGGCAAAGCAACTTGGCCAAGCTCACACAGCAAACCAGGGAACAGCACTCAGGTCTCTTGAGCTCCCAGTGCAAGTGCCCTACCCATTGGCCTGCATTGCCTCTGTGATTCTGTGAGAGTGATTCAATTCTGAGAACACGGAAAGAAATTTACCTGCTGAGAGGAAAACAACCACCACCACATTATAGGCAATGACATGAAAGCCTTTAGGGGGAAAATCAGTGGTTCAGCTGGCCAGTTGCCTTAGTCACAATACAGAAAACTAGTGAGTAGCTATTCATGTGCCAGGCTCTTTTTGAACGCCCCCCCCCCCCCACTGCCCCAGCCCCACTTTCTGGGTGTTAAAGTTATTTCCATACGTAGGGCAGGGTCCTCTTCCAGGCAGCAGGGACCCCATTACAGCAGAAGCACTTCATTGTTTTTATTCTTGTTATAAAGCTGGAACTCCCCCTGCAAAATAACCATGCAGAGCCAGGCCGTTCGATTTAGGTAGAGAGAGAGTCACCGTGTCTGATGTTCAGTTCATTTGCTGATCATCTCTTCCTCTCCTGGTAATTCTTGTTGCATTATTGATTTAAAGTATCACTGATTTCTCTCTCGCCCCCAGACAATGAAGGGCCATTTCCGTTTACAATGCTAGTACTAATGCATCAGCCAAAGAGGCTAGGAGAAGAGCCATCCCAGAGGCCTCAGTTTGTCATATTTTCTTTCCTCTATGCCCCCTCCGAAGCTCTGCATGTTGTGCATACTTGGAAAAAGCCCCCCCTCCAGAAAGACCATCCCCCTCCCTTTGGGCATTGGCTATAGCGGGTAGCCTGAGAGCAACACAAAGCGTGCTCTGCCTGTCCCCAGGGACTGACCATGGTACTTAGACTGTGGGCTCTTTGAGGCAAGGCCTGTCTTTCCATTGTGCGTGCCTAGGTCTGGAACTCAACAGAAATTTACTAATCACATGAAATATATTGAAGAACATTTTCCCCGACGTCCCTTCCTCTTAAGGATCTGAACCTTCACTCCTAAATTCCACTGCGGGATTGTTTCAGATTGCAGGTTTAGGCCCTAAGAAAGCCAAGCGTGGTCTGGTGGCCTAAGGCACATGATTGGAAGCCCTGGGTTTTATTCTCAGGTCTGCCAGCAGCTTCTTGTGCAACCTAGGCAGGTCACTCAAAAAACTCTGTTTGTGCCTCAGTTTCCTCATCTCTAAACTGGGGATAATACTCAACAACTTCCCCTGGGCAGAGTGAGGCTTAGTTAGTTAATGTTTATACAGAGCTCTGCAGATATTTGGGCCCTGATCACTGAAGTCCATGGCAAAACCGGCAAAACCAAATTCACCAGTTCAGGAGGAGGCCCATAGAGGGCTGTCTGAGCTCAAAACATTACTATTAGTTTTTTGCAAGCAGTGTACAAACAGACTGAGCTGTAAAAGAACCTCTTCCTGGCGTAGGGCCTGTGCCTGCTGCAGCCAAGGGCAACTGGGCGAAACCCCTAACTGCAGTGGGAGCGGGGCAGGCCCTGAGCATCTAGAGGCTACGCTCAGCCGGAAGTCTCTCTTTCCATAGCTTAGAGGTGTTAGATAGTAAGGCAGGATCCGGGGACCAGTTGGGGGAGAACGAGGCTGACACTTACTCTAGATTAAAGTTCAAACCCAGGGCTAGTGAGAGTTTCATCGTGGGGTTTTCTCCAGTGTGTATGTTCACAAATGCTCTCTGGTCTTGTAGTCACAGGACTGGATCCCATACTGGCCATGATACACCCTGTATCTTCCCTTTCCTTGGAAGGCACGAGAGACTCGTTTGGAGAAATATTTTAGCCAACCGTGTGAGCTCTAGATGAAATGGTCCAATGAGCGAATCAATCAGGGGACACACATCTTCCTCCTCTGAACTGATGAGTCCAGGGGCTGTTTCCTTCAGTCAATAGAGATATTTACACAGAGCACCTTTCATCCCAAGGTGCTTCATTAAGTATCAATGAAATGCAGCCACCGTGGTGATGAAGCACCCCAGCCAGTGCACAGCACAGAACTGCTGGGAAGGGAGGTGTTTGGTCAACCACGCTAGGGTGTCCCCCAGCTCTTACACGGGATCTTCAGTGTCCAACTCATAGCCCTGGGCAAACCTGATTATCCCATGCAGTTTATTATGTCCAAGCTCAATTTATCTACAGCTGAAGGTCGAATGGCTGAGTGAGTCCTGCTGGGATCTAAATCTTCCATTCCAAAGAGCGTAAGCATTCCAATCTTAGTGCTAAAAAACCCCCTTACACCAGCCTCTCCAGGGACTCGACCTGAGGGGTGTTGGTATCTGTCTCAGCACCCCGCCCCCTGCCCCTGGGCCGGTACAGGTACCCTTAATGCTCCAGTTGAATATTAATTTGTCCCTATTTGTCCCTACACTGACACAACGGGATGTAGCAGTGCCGGGGGCAGAGGGAGGTACAGAAAACATGCCTCGGCTGATGTTCCTCTCTCCTCTCAAGCTGGTTCACTGGGTGTAGAGACCAAACTCGGGGATGAATCCTGGTCACGGGCTACCCGAGGCACGAAGTGCATGTGCTACAAAGATTGAGCACAAAGGATCAATTTTACCCTGAGGACTCCGGGGGGCTTACGTGGGGCATGTGCTTTGTGCCGTCTGTCTGCGCAGGGCTGAACTCTGCCCAAAACGACAGGATAATCTAGTTGGCTCCAACGTGTGTCTGCATACAATTCACTTGCGGTTGGATCCAGCAGAATTCCTATTTCACTAGCGTGTCTCTTCTTTTGGCATTTAGTGTACTTGACCCGGCAACCACTTGTTCCTCATTGGCTTATCCATCATGAAGAAGCAAAGACATTCTAATGCCCTATGTATGTATATATGTCAACTGAGTTACACATCACCCCGGGGGTGGGGGTGGGGGGACTGTAGCACCCTACGCACCCGCCATAAATTACTCGTACTACAATAAGTAGAGGTAAGTGTCTGGTTTATCAGGGAACAAAAAAGAAAAGATGAAAATAAGCAAGGTCACATCCATTGTGTTTGACACAGCTCTCTCTGCTCTCAGTTCCTCCCCTTCCAATTCGGGGTAGTCTGGGAAGTGTAGAAAACTAGTTTATATTTAGCTGAAGAGAAAAATACATCATGGCAATAATTCCAGCCAACCCCAACTCCAGATCATTTTTCTTAATACAACATCTGCGTAACCTGCCATGATAGGAAGAGTGCTGCTCAGCCAAAGGCACCTTTGCTCTCCTGTAGCTTAGCAACAAGTGCTAAGCAACACCCTGTTTGTAATCATGGCTTTTATCCAGGGAGGAGCCACTCATTTAAGAGCTAATTTATATACAGACCACCACCCATCCGAGGGCAGAGAAAAAGATATTATTAATTTTAACTGACTTCAAGGAAGCGTTCATTAAAAAAAGTAAAATAAACCACCAGGTATCCTGGTCTGATATGCTGTATAATTTTTTATCTCCCCTCAAACCCACCCCCCATGCCAGAGGAATGGGGCAATGTCTTCAAATTCACCCCTCCCGAATCCAAGGGAATGTGGTGCCAACAGTTTCATGTTGGCAGATAGAGAACACATGCTCGTTCCTCTGATGCAAATGTCTCTTTCTATCCTGCAGCCTGTGGATCTGGGGCCACAGGTTTGCAGCAGGGTCCTCGCTGTCTGCAACATGAATTTGCAGCCCTTATCCAGCTGCAGATACCTGCTCCTTCACGCACCAGGGGTGAAATAAGATCCCCAGACACACACTGTCAGCAGAAGTGCTGAGAAAGGAACCCCTTTTACCCACAATACCCAGGCTGCTCCGGCCACAGTGCTCCTCTAGCGGCCCACCTTGGCTGCACACCGCGTAACGGTTTGTCTACCTTCCTCGGTCCTCGCCTGGCCCACCCCTCACTGCACCTACCTGCACTGGAGTTACTCCTGATTCAGGTGAGACAAGAATCAACCCCATTGTCTTTCCTTCATTGCCCCAAGGCTACTACCAGCAGAGCCTTGCAGACCCCCTCTGCCCATCCAGCACATGCGAGCAGCCGTACTCAAGGGCTCAGAGTTTACTCCAGCTCTGCTCCATCACCTCACGCCCCGTCTTCTCAGAGGTTCTCCCCTAGAAATGCCATGGTGACACTTGATCTCTGCTGGTGGCAGAGAATCCCCACCTCTGCCCATTGCCCATCGGGGGTTAATTGCTTGTCCTTTTAAGCAACTATTTACTTTGATCTGCTTTTTGAGACTATCTCAGCCACAGAGCAAATCATCGGTGTTTTATCAGCTTGGAAGAGACCACCTCAATCATCCTCCCCATGTACCTGGAAAGAGGTTGCACTTAACCTCACCCTGTGCATCCCTAGTGACTCTACCCGAATCACCCAGGTAGACACACTCTTCTCTGCTCTGGCCATTCTGCACGTCCAAGGAAGCCCTCCCATATAAATATGTTTTTTCCATGTTAATTCCCTACGTTCTTTACTGAACTCCAGTGACTTGTCCCATGGGTAACAATGCTCCTCCCTCCTTCATATTATTGCCCTTTCAGTATTTATGTGGCTGAGTTTTCATTCTTGGATGTCTCCACTGGTGAGAAATTAAAAAAAAAAAAAAAAAGCAACCTGAAAATGTCTTGGTTTTAGGGTTGTAAAGCCTCCCCAGGAACGTGCCTGACTTTCCCCGTATCGTACTGCGTTTCTTATTTTCCTGAGATTTAGGTCTTCGGACCAGCATGTGCAGACCCCGTCTAGAAGCAAGACACTGGGCTAGATGGATCATTGATCTGATCCACTGAGCCATCTGCTTTCCCACTGTCACACAGCACAGTGTCAAATTAGTTCTTCAACTTCAATTTTCTTAAGCCCTACAATGGTCAGATCATAATGCAAACCAGCTGGAAGGAAAAAAAGGAGACTCTTTATATAGGTATTTTTGCCTTGAGTGCTCTGCTTATCTCCCTGAGAACTCCATACTGATGAGGCATATTTCCCAGTATTCCAAAAATCAGAACACACACAAAAGGCAAAAGAGAGTGAGGCTACTGAAAAGTAGCATCTTAGGGACTGACACCTCTTTCTCATGTCCTAAGATGACAAATGAGAGAGTGAGAGTGAGAGAGAGAGCGCAGACCTGCTGAACTTGTCATGTCATCTCAATATATATTTATTTAGATTTATGACATTCCTTTAAAGTAAGAGAGCATAACAAGATCAAATCTCATCACGTCAGCCACAGCTAGCCAACCCTTAGATCAAAAGAATTAACGAATACGCCCCCCAACTCCTGAACGACTATCCCTCACGCAACACACCTCTCCCCAAAAGATCTAGTAAAAACCAATTGCTTTGCAGATTATCCTAGAAGTCAGCAAACTTGGTCTATTTCAGACCAAAGTGGGAGTGAATTCCAAAGCTGAAGGGCCCTCGCGGAGAAAGCCCGGTTAATTTAACATGGTCCAATCAGGTTAGAGAGGCGCAAAATGGCAGAAGTGCAACCTTCGATGCTCACTGTGGTTCCTTTTTCATGACCGGTTCAGCCCAACGGGGGGCAGGCATTTGGGCTGAAGTCACGACAACAAAGAGTGGAGCTCAGTCTCACATTTTGTACTGCACCCCACTGCTATCCAACATGCTGGCACTATCTGCCATGTCACGCTGGTCACACAGGGAGTCTGTTGCAGAGCAGGGAGTTGACCCCAAGTGTCCCAAGTCCTAGGCTAGTGTTATTACAAATTGAATTGCTCACATTTCTCTTTTTTACTTGTCTGACCACAGCTGAAGTTAAGGGAGTAACAGCATTCCCCATTTGTTTGGTGAGCCCACATCTTTGCATAGCAAACACAGTTTGTAACAACCGCATATGGAACAAAACAATATTCCTGGGCACTAAACCCCCCCACTGAAATGACAGGAGGTCAGGAATTCTATCTGATGTTATGCAGGCTACTTCCAGTTGTCCAGCAGTGTGTCAAGGAATACATTTACATGTACTCCTCATAATTATAATAAATCATCTACCATTTCTAGCTAGAAGACTTTGTCAGGCAAAACACCCCTTGCTGAGTAACATCCTCAGGAGTGGATCTGCATCCCCAAGTGTTTTTAGAGATGCAGCCAATCTCACAGGAGGGTAATGTCCTCCACCAGCATGAGAGGCAGCATGGTCTGGTACATAGGGCACAGGACTAGGAGACTTGGGTTTTGTTTCTGCCTCAGCCATTGACCTGCTGGGTGACCTTGGGCAAGTCACTTACCATGTCTGCGCCTCCCAACCTGGTTTGTTTGTATTGTTCAGCCTTCAGGGCAAGGACTGTCTCATACTATACACTTGCCTAACCCAATGGGGCCTGATCTCCGTTGGGGCCCAGGGCACTAACATAATACGGCTAATTATGATGATGATAGTCGGTGGGGCCATGAGCTGGTCTAGAAATCAACATATTATTGCAAGTAAATCAGAAGAATGGACATCTATTGTGAACGTGGCTACGTTGCCTCTTACCAAGGAATGTAAGGTGGTCCGGGGAAAAAATATTAATAGAGCAAATGGTGGCTGAAAGCTCTCTCAGAAGAAAGTCCATCTAGTGTCTCTTTGCTCCCTGTCATCACTCACAGCACTAAATAAAGCCAGGCGGCGGGAGACAGACAGAGAAAGCAATGCTTCTGCATGACATACTGAATTCTATGCTACTTGGCACTAAATAAATCCAGGCAGATTTAGAAGCAACACGATTGCTGAAAAAATAACCTTAATAAAGTGGATATAAATAACCATGCAGCAGTATGAGGATACACTGGAATTGTTTATGCAGGTAAAATTTAATAGGAGAGGTGTGATCACATTTAAAACCCAAGTAATCAGCACGTAATTTCAAAAGACCTGATGCATTTGCACTCAGGAGAGAACCTTAATGTCTTTTAAGAAGAGTCATTAGATTTAAGTAAATGCTGGCGCCCAAATATTCTATCAGAGAGCTGTAGAACAAATCAACTTTTATTGCCAAGGCAAAAAGGAGAAAACCCAATTTCTTGGAAGCTAATAAAAATTTTATAATTTTTTAGACTCAGATAAGTGTTGGGTTTATTACTTTGTAGACATCTTCATACAAACTGGAGCAAACCTAATCCAGACAAAAACAACAGCTGTGAGGCACAATGTACTTGACCAAGATGGATGCCTCAGAGATATGATATTCATTAACTCACTAATTCAAAATGGTAAACAAAGTTTAATTCGGCATTCATAGCTGCACATGCAGCCTGCCGTGGGAGCGAGTGCTTTGGTATAGGATTTTGCATATTCTGCTGGCATTTCACTGGCAGGAGTTGCAGGGAAAGAAGAGTTGCCGCACTAGAACCTCTCACTTTTCTTTAGGGTCTGACCAGTTCCGGGACTGACTTGCAGCCCTTACTCAAGCAAACTACCCTATAACTTTAAGGAGGATTTTTCCTGATTAATGACTAGGATATGACTACATATGTGTAAGAGGAAACTAAGAGCCTGATTTGCAAAGTTGCATACCTATTTTGTTCATGCATTTACTGGATCTTCACTTGCAGATGTTACACGTTTGCATAATATATCACATCCCCCTCTCGTGGCTCATCGACATAGAAGATATCAGACTTCTACTGGACAAAAGAACGGCTATACCAAAGGTCTGTCTAGCCCAGTACCCTGTCTTTCCACAGTAGCCAGTGCCAGGTGTTTCAGAGGGAATGAGCAGAACAATTAATCATCAAGTGATCTATTGCTTGTCACCCATTCCCACCTGCTACTAGTTAATGGAGAGTTTAGAGGAAGTCATACCTTAAGGTCTTGAATTCAACCCCCTACTGATGAACTGTGGGGGGGGGGAGGGGGTTTGGGGAGTTAAACACCAAATCTGCATGTGAAAAAGCCCGCGTATGCGCCCAGCCCCATGTTTGCCTACACAGCTGCCCAGTTTTTGCATCCAGCTCCATAGTGTGCTACTGCGCATGCGGTTATTTTAACATTTGGGTCTTTTTTTGGCTAAATTTTACCCTCTTTAAACATGGACATTGCTCGCAGCTACCCACTCCCCAGACCATACACAGGGAAATATCACCCTAAACACGGATGACGTAGTCCAAACCACATTTATTTATTTTTGTGCCCAGGTCACAGTGATTAATCCATATGCCTGTTTCCATGATGGATGATCCCACCCACTTCTCTCCACCACACAGGGCAAAGATCCTGTAACTCCCGCACGAGCTCCTCTATCAAGTCATCTTTACCGTTACCATGAGGTTTGACTCCAGGAGGTTGGAGAGACTATGGCATTTGGTGTCATGCTTCAAGCCTGTCAGCAAAGTGAAAAGAGTATGACACACCTGAGGCAAGCTGGTGCTCAGATACAACGTATGTACCACAAGTGAGCCATGGAGTGCTTAAGATACATGATGTACATGAAGATACAGCTGTACTTCCAGTGTGTCATGTACTTTTCCATTTGCTGACGTGTATGAACACAACAGTATACTGGTCTAAATGCATCCCCCCGAAAGAGCTGCAGACAGAATGAAATCAATCCCTCAGTGAAACTGGAATGGACTTCATGATTCACCCGTGCCACCTTGCAATCCAAGGCTACAATTCTTCCAAATGAGACAGCTCAGGCAGATCTCATGTGTCTATCATATATTCTGCAACTGCGTGCTCTGGAGATCCACCACATGGATCGGAAAGGAACTGAGTCCATAGTCACCTCACATGCATTCTCTAGAACCACTCCAGTCGCAACACTGTAGCCAAAAAGGCAATAGCAAATTTCAGATTAATTTATGGGGCTTCGGAGAAAGGGTTTATGCTCTTAAAATCTTGGCTCTGCTCCAGGGCAGTTTCTTCTGGAAACTACTGAATCCTAGAGCAGGAAACAATTTATTTTAAAAAAATGGCCCTTGAGCGTACAAAGACTGGTTTGTGCTTTACTGGTCATGTATCTCCAACTGCTGTGAAAGGAGCGTGCTGGTGGTGTTCTGTCCCTTTAGGGGAAAAAAACAGCGCTTGCCCCTCTGCTTCAAAAACAGAGAAACAAATACCCCTTCCCCTCTGCTCAGGCCTGGCCTTGATAACTGCCCACAGGATGTTCATTACCACGTCACTTATCTGTGTGGCCCTAATAGAATTGTTGGGGGAGGGGGCTGACTGCCCGGAGTCCGTCCCTAGCTGCCAAGATGCTGCCAAGTTCTTGACAGGGGATTCTAAATTCAAAGTGCAGTGCAAATTGTCACAATGACAAATCTGATTGCTCTCCCTCTGATTCCCTCCCCTAGTCATTGCTAGATAACCTGAACAGATTGGAAATTACCTGCCCTAGCTCAGCTGCGAGGTATTCTTTGTTCCATTTTTCATTAGTCCTCTCCCTAGGCAGACATCTTGGCTCTGATCTGAATCATACACGTGGCTGCTTATGTATTTTTCACATTCTTGTCTTCAGACACATTTGCTTTCTTTGTGCTTGATTGGATGCAAAATGTTAGCCATGGAGGAGGCACCTCCTCATGAGACCGATACCAGCCCTGAATGCGTTTGCATGTGGACAATATGTCCGTCCATCTGTCTGCACCCATGTCTCTGTGCAATCAGGACACAAATCACACTTTTTCATCCTGTGACAGGCTGCGCTGGGTGATGCCAGCCAGTGCCATGAGTCAAATGAGTGCAGCTCTGTCCAGGAGAAAGCATATGATAAACTATCCAGACACAGCAGCCGTATAATGCAGCCACCACAGGGGAGCATCCAACCTGAACCCTTCTGAACCAGACACAAAGTAGCAATTGCCTATTCTTACAAAAAGAGCCCTGGGATCTTGAAGAAACTATTTTCAGTTGTTCCTGGGCCTGGCTTCCTTTGGTGGCCATGATTTTTGACACCAAATGAATTGCAGACACAAATCTGAGCACTTCTGCTTGCCCGCATGGACAGCCCAGCCTCTAGCAAAGCCTCCTGGGGTATGTCTACGCAGCCCACAGCAGCGTGGCTCAGACCCCAGGTCTCCAGGCTCAGGCTCACGCTGTAAATAGCAACGTCGCAGCTGGGGCTGGAGCAGACTCTGAAGCCTAGGGAGCAAGGGTGGGCTTCAGAGCCTGAGCTGCAGAGTCTACACAGATACTTTTAGCACCATAGCGTGAGCCCTGTGAGCCTGAGTCTGTAGACCGGGGTTCTTCTTGCTGCTGCTTGTTGGGTGGACGGACCCTCGGAGGCAGGAGATTCGCTGTGGCAGCCCCAGCCCACGATGCTCAGGGTGGTACTTTTCTCTCCGCTTGCTAAAAGCAAAGGTCAGGGTTGGGATTGTGGGACACACCGCAAGCACCACGTGTTCAGGAGACAGCTGACTGGCCGTTGCAATGAGAACGCCATGGGGGGCTGCTTTGAGGCATCCAAGCAATTGGTTCTGGCTGGACTGAAACCGGTTCCTGAGCTGTCCTTTGACAGGTAACACACATTCAGTTATAAATAGACACACACTGTCACACAAATGGAAGGTCCAATTCTCTTCTCCCGCTAATGTCACCCTGGTCATACCCGTGGAGCTGTTCCTGATTTGCACCAGTGGAAGTGAGAGAAGAATCAGTCCTCGCTAAAGACAGCACACTCTTTAAAGAGACAGGATTTTCTCTCATTTGAAGCCTAAATTGGGGTCACCGTGGAGGATCACCCCTTTTTCTCTCCCCCTGCTCCATGGGAACTGCAAATACAATTCTGTCAACTTTGCCAGCCATTCCAGAGTGCATATTTAGCCCCAAATTTTCCTGTTGGGGGGGGGGAGATACACTTGATTCATGCGTCTCATCCAAAGAGAAACTAACTGCAGACACTCTGCTACAATAATATTGTGCATTGCTATTTCTCCTTTGCTTCCAACAGATCCCAAAGTGCTGGGAAACCTGCACTGCATAGAATTATTGTCCTCAAAATATTTTTTGTTATTTCCGTGCTGTGCCTACAAGGTCATGCCATGCTGGTTCCAAACAGTCTGCCTCATTTTGCACTCAATTGAGCCACCCTTTGACACCCAATGGGCTTTTCATGAACAAACAGCAAGACAAGTGGGCAAGGAATGAGATTATTTTGCTAATCACAATTGCCTCACAGCTAACTTGTATTTCCCAATCTCTTTGTTGTAGCCACCTCTTCTCTCTGGGCCTCTGTTTAGACTGTATGCTCTTGAGGACAGGGACTGCCTCTTTCTCACAGACGTGCTCAAGGCCTAGCACAATGCAGGATAATAATAAAACCCTTTGATTGAGGGTCCGTCTACACTACACGGCTGCGTCACTACAGCCGTGCCGCTAAAAGTTGCACAGCGTAGCCACTGTTTGTCGGCTCTCTTGCCGTCAAAAACCTTGCACCCCCAACGAGCAGCGTTTGCGTTGTCCGCAGGAGAGCGCTCCTGCCGACAACGTACTGCTCACACTGGCACTTGTTGTGGCAAAACTTGTGTTTTTCAGAGGAAGGGGGGTGGTTAACACCTCGGAGGATACGTCTACACTGGCAAGTGAAGGACAAAACTTTAGTCTTTCAGAGGAGTTAAAAAACGACAACCCTGAAAGACAAAAGTTTTGCCGCGACAAGTGCCAGCGCAGACGCAGCCTTAGATGTAAGGGAGGGATTGGTGATGAAAAGCGGATACTCAGCTGGTACCCAGACAAGGTCCACTGCAGGGAAACCCAAGTTTGTGTCACTGGCGTTAAGGAGCTGAGAAGACAAAACTTTCTTGCAGACAAAGATTAGGTACAGAACAAACATACCCAGAAAAAAAAATAAAATAAAGCAAATCCCCAGGCTGCTGCAGAGGGCATTACTCGGCTATGCA
This sequence comes from Chelonia mydas, assembly GCF_015237465.2. Lineage (NCBI taxonomy): Eukaryota > Metazoa > Chordata > Testudines > Cheloniidae > Chelonia > Chelonia mydas. The sequence goes on from NC_051261.2 coordinate 2,802,938, forward strand.
CGGGTCCAGATTTCAAAGGTGTTAGATTCTCTTTTGAGACCATCCGTCATCATCTCTCTGCCTCCTGCAAGCAAAGGAAGCCAGTGGCAGCAGCAAGGACAAGGGCTCATGCAGGAATGCTGAAGGTCAGCCATCCCGTAATTACCAGACTAAATGTCATGGTAGATAAGGACGAAGCAGGCACAAGGGCCACGGACGCTGGGGCTAATGTGACATGTGCCAGGCTGAACAGCTGCTCTGTACTCATACCGTCTCCCTTGTACTGCATGCACAGTCCATCTTGGGCTGGACTCCCATCTCATCGCCAGGGGCAGCACTGCTGTGCGTAGTGGAAACGAGCTGTGCTGTCAGATGGCCACGCAGCCCAATTACATTGCTCTGAGTTTTGAAGCAGGGGGAGCTCAGTTCAGTTCCTACAGGACAAGCATCCCCAACACAAAACCACTATTAGAATTGGCACCAATTAACCCTTGCATAGGAGTTTCAGCTAAGAGTTCAGGGAATCAATAGGCCGTGGAGACAGAACTTCCTTCCTACAGCACTTCAGCACATTGGCAAGGGGAAGGAAATGTGTTCTATACACAATGCTTTTCCTGATCAGCTGTCACAAAGGCTGTAGAAATTTCACTGGCATGCCACCATGCTGTTTCCTGTGACAAGGGATCCCTTGTTGCTGATGTCCATGCTTGCAGCCTTCAACATACTCTTTGCATTCAAAGGGGCATTTTCAATGTTGACCTTGAATTCTGATTGCTTTGAGAAACTTCCATTCACCTGCACATTCTCCACTCAGATAGGTTCTAATCTATCTTCTCCCCCTGGCATGCTTTATGAGAATGTGACCATTTCACAGCAGCCAATGACTAATTCTCATTTCCAGCTGCACCTCTTAGCATGGCTTCCCTTTTGTTTGAAAAAAAAATTAATTTATTCAGTTTGCTGAAATACAACACCTGGGGAGGAGCAGAGAAAGCACCTTCGTTTTAATTAAGTGCTTCAGGCCATGATTAATTTTAACAAAAGTGATTTGGTTAAAAAAGAGATTTCCACTGTTCTTTTCATAACTCTGGAAAAACTGGCATTAAAAATTAATTTATTTTGGAACAAACTTAGATAAAACTTAGGTCTTTCCCTCTCTCAGGGCCACTTATTTTCTACTGTGAAAATATTCTCAGTCATGTGTGTATGGAAATATTACTGAACAAGGATGATCTGGTGACGAAGGCAGACGATTCTGGGTTCAGTTCCCACATATCTCCTTTGTGACCATGGGCAAGTCACGTAGGGCCAGATTTTCAAAGTTATTTAGGCACCTGAAGATGCAGACAAGTGCCTAGGGGTTTTTTCAAAAGCATCTAACTCCTAGGTGGTTTTGAAAATCCCTCTAGGCACCTATCTGCCTTGGTAGGCAGCTAAATAGCTTTAAAAATCTGGCCCTTAGTATCTCTGGGTCTCAGTCCCCCATTTGTTAGAAGGGAGATAATAAGGCTGAACAGACAAATAGTGGTTGGCTTGTTGCTTTCCTAACATCTTGAATGCTTTTTACATCTCTTTCTGACAAAACTGCTTAAAAATCAAGCTACTTGAGAGGGTGAGACCTGGGGAAATAAGGCCCTCACAGCCCTCTGCAGATGCACAGGGTGAATTAAACGTTGTTTGGCATTTCTGAAAGAACCTCCTCCCTCAGTTTGGACATGAAATTGGGAACAATTCAAAACCAGCCAGAACGCTGAAGGGACAATGATGTTTGTGTCTAACATAATTTCCCAGAGATTCACTCTTCATTTGCCTTCTGTAACATGGCGTCTGCCCTGCTTTCTTTCGGCGAAAGCTCAGCTTCCACCAATGAGCCCCGGGAGAAATAGAAGGCTAAGCAAAGACCCCTCTGGAGCAACGCTACAAAATGGAAGAAAATCTGTCAGCTGAGCTGCCGAGGGCGTTCTTTGGAGAGCGTCAGGAGGGGGGGGGGTGTGCGGGGGGGGGGGGGGGGACTCCTATTTAGCAGTGGAACAACCGGCAGCACTGACAGGAATTTAAGACAATAGTTAGGAGAGAAAGGTAGAGGGAAAAGCAGCCCGTGACATTTCACAATCACATGCCTAGGGCGCATATAAGGAGCAACACAACCATTTAAAGTCTATTATATTCCTGTGACATGCATCTCATGGAAGAACAAGGACCTGACAGCAAGAAGCGTGTATTAAAAAAGCAGTGGTAGATGGCACGTGGGAAAGCCTGCAGCTATACCACACTGGGCTGTGATACTGGCAGATCTCACAGCCAAAGCAAGATCAAGCCCAGTCGACACGTCTTCTGCAGGAAATACAATTAGGGATTCCTGTGGCACGTGTCCCTCTGAACCAGTACTAACCCAACTAGACTCACGTTAATGCGAGGAGAATGACATGCTGCTGGACCTACAAGACTAAAACTTCATTGCAATGTAGACATACTTTGCACTTTTCTATAGTGTCTTCCAGCTGCATTTCTCTACAAACAGCATAATCCTGTGAAACAGAGAGGCCGCCCATGGTCAGACAGTAAATCTATGGCAGGGTCAGGAATAGAACGCAGTCTGCCATCTCCCATCCCTTTTGTGTTAGCCAGCAAAGCAAGACAATGGAACTCTATAAAATTTATACCAGCCGAGGATCTGCCACACCATTGTTTGGACGAAGTATGAAAGCCAGGTCAGCACAAATTTGATTTCACTAGGTACGTTGGTCTTTGTGTCTCTCCTGGATTCTAGCTTTAATGGCTACATCTTGCCTACTCAGAATGCCCAGAGAAGTTTCAGCTGGAAAGAGCGTTCTTTTCACTTCTTCTCTTAGTGTGTCATGCGGCTGTGTTGTGTGTCACTTGCTGTATTTTGCAGTTGAGCTGTATTCGAGTGGGTAGAAAACATTTTGTTGAGAAACGGCGTTTTTTGTCAAAAGGGAGATTTTTTTTTTGGCTGAAAACTGCAGTTTTCAGTTTATTACAGAAACCTGAAAATAACAGAAGAAAATTTTCAACGAAACCCATTTTTGTTGAAATTTTTCATGAGGGTTCACAAACCATTTCCCAGCTAGCTTCATTTCAGAGATGGGGGAAAGTAATCCCTGCAGTTGGGGCTGCTATCTCAGTTTAAGTTTCCAAGGGCACCAGTAAGTGTATTTATTTATTTTTTTAAAAATGCAAAACTTCCTTCTTTCCCTCCAAACTAGCTAAGGATAGTAGCTGGCACTTGGCGTGTATGGGAGGGGATCAGTTTTTCAGCTTCCAAGCAGACACGAACTGAACCACCACCACCACCACCATCTTCCTTTCCAACCCCGAAGTGGGGAAGGGCTAATGTGGGTTCCTTGGTTTAAGTACCTAGACTTGCCATCTGCCTAAAGTCTAGGCAGCCCCCTCCTATTCATTACCCATTAAGGGTACCTGGGTTGCACCATGAGGAGATTGGAGTGGGACTTTGGGTTTATGGTCTGGTTAGGTCCCTGCTGTACTTAAGATCCCAAGAGGTTGCTACTCCCTGCGTTTGACCCCCAGCAGCAAGATCAACTAGCAGGAAACCCAGTCACTTTCTGCAACACCGCTGGACCATCCGCATGGGAAATACCACATTTTTACTGACTTGTGATGATGGAGTCGGGAGGCCTTTGGGCACTTCAGTGAGGTCATTTATTTTCCTTTATGGTACCATTTTTCATGGCACTTAGAAACCCCTTAATCTGGCATCTAACTGGGTGACAATTCTGGTAGTGTCCACAAATACATGGGGTCTGTACATTTTAACCATGGTTAAAGGAAGTCACTGGCTCTCTAATCAACAGCTGAAAATAACCTCCTCCTCTGAGAGTTGTCTGTGCATCTTTTTATGACTCTTTCCTTCCCCACCTCTCCAAAACTGCTCCTAGAAATGAGTAGCCAATCTGTATCCAGCAGCAGCAAATAGAAAAGTTCCCAAGTTATCCTTTGTTAACTATGAAAGTGCACAAAAGAATGCAGAAGGACAGAATTGTGAAATAAGTTGTTGCTGATTGAATGCAGAAGCTGGGTGGACAGAAGAGTACCTCATGTATACATTAGAAACCCGAGGCGCTGTGACTTCAATTTGTCCTGCCTTCTGAGGTCACGCCACTGGCTTATACATTTTAATTTAAACCCTTTCAAAGGATAAGTGGCTGCTCTTTCCAAGCACTCCTTCCTGTGCTCATGCCACGGGGAAGGGCACTGAAAAGAGAGGACTCCCAGGTACTGTACCTAGCAAAACTTTTAGTCTACTTCTCCAAATGCACAGACCCAGATTACGGGTACGAGGCTGTCAGAGGAGCCAAGGTATCAGGGAGACAGGTGTGTTAGCTATGCAAAGCGCGAGAGATATTTTAAAAATACATATTTCTCTTTAGGCTTACAGTTAATGCACATGAAAGACGCAGGATTTGGCAACCTGGAGACCTGAGGTTGTCTGCTCGTTACCCGAGAAAAGGTAGCACTAATGCTACCTTCTTCCACTCTTACCCAAGTACTTCGTTCTAGACATTTAGAGATCCCTTGTAGGGTAGACTAATCTCCATGGCCATTCAACCCCTGGTCCTTTCTTCATTGCCAAATTATGGTCTCAGTTACATCAGGGTAAATCCAGAGTTATTCCCATGAGTGCCATGGAATCACCAAGATCATATCTTGGCCCATGGAATTTTATATCATTTTTAGTGACTATGAATTAACCCTTCAGATCTCTCTCCCACCTATTAAATAAGAAAAGATCCTGCAAGCATTAGACTGGGACTCAGGAGCACTAGGTTGAATTCCAGGTGCTGCCACAGACTGTGTGCACGACCTTGGGCAAGTCACGTCTTAGCACCGTGACTCAATTTCCCCATCTGTAAAATGGGGAAAATACCATTGCCCTACCTCACAAAGAGAATTCATTAACATTTGTGAGGGCTGAGATGCTGCAGGGATGGGAGCCACAGAAATAGACAGACTTACATTTTTCTTGCTTTTTCTCATTCGCATGGTAATCTAGTGGACATGATGTTCTGAGTGTACTCTGGGAGTTAAAGGGAACCTCTGCAAAAACATGGCTACCTGCTTTCAGAACAGGAAAGCTGATCCCGAAACAGTCCAATTGAGTATCTGTGCACAGAGCTAATATGCCAGCTGCATGTTCCATTCAGCCAGGATGTCATTCAGCAGCCATTTAATAAAGCAATACAACCTCGTCTGTAACACTGAGGCTGTTGAAGTGTATCCGAATCGCAGACATTGCCATCAGAATCAAAACCCAGTGGGAGCAAGTGTATGAAATGGAAACATTCCCAGGATGAGGGAAACCAAGTTACAGTAAGTTTTCAAGACTTTAACTTTATCCTTCTGCTGCACTGGTTGGGGTTAGCTTAGTTTCTGGGTCATTTCATGTCATTCAATGATTCAGCCCTACTTTTTCACTTCCCACTCTTCATTCAGTATATGCAGTTAGAGAGGGTGCCATGTATCCAAGTATGTGTGGTACATCCCATCAAACATATCTCATTGAGCAGAGACAAACACATAGCTGTGTCTACAGTATCAACTTTGAGTTGTGTATGTACAAAACAAGCAGCTACATATATGTGAGCTTGAGAAACTAACCAAGGGCTGGATTTTCAAGTGCTCAGCACCCACAAATGGGTTTATCTGCATATCAATGCAAGGTGTCATTTGTTAGGCTGCCATTGGGTGCAGCTGCTGCAAATTGCGGAGTACTTTGCACTCACATCCTGCAAGGCAACAAATATACGTCACGGAAACGTATATTAGGCTGTGGGGGGAAGGGAATGGGGAGAGATTACTAAAGACCTGAACTCCCAACATGCATCCCACCTGCTGGCCTCTTTTTAAAATCTGGCCACTTTGGTGTCTAAATAGGAGCAAAGCTGAAAACCTGACCATAGGACAGAGTGAACTGATAATCAGGAGGGAGCTGTTCAAAGGCACAAGGGACAGCTAAGCCAAATTTCACTGAAAGTCAGTAGCATTTAACAGCTGTCAGCTCCCTGGGAAATCCCATTCCACCTGAACTTTTTACAGCATGCGCCCTCAGTGGCAATTTTAGTCTGGTGGAGAGGGCAAGCCCCAGATTCGGATGTTCTGCTAAGCTACCAGGGGACTTTGGGGGCTTAGTGTAAACTTTTGGACATGAAGACAGACTAGAGAGGTGCAGCCTACAAAAACGTGCATTTCTCAGGCCTACAAGGTCTAGATCTCAGAAGCTATCACTGACATAGCATGACTCTTAAAAATAAACTCCCAACCAGCGTCTGACTTTCCCTTCCCCCCACAGCCTAATAAACGTTTCCGTGATGTATATTTGTTGACTTGAAGGATGTGAGTGCAAACTACTCCGCAATTTGCAGCAGCTGCACCCAATGGCAGCCACTTCCCTTTCTTAACAAATGACACCTTGCATTGATATAAAGATAATCCTTTGGCTTCTCAAAATAGTCCTAAACACAGAGCCAAGGAGATGTTAACTGGCAGTTCAAACTAACTGTGTTCCTCGTTTTCATGGGCGTCCCCATAATCATAAGCCTTTCCAGCAGCTGTTCTCAGAAGGTATTTGGGCAACCTCTGACTACCATTTCCAGATCTGCTGTTTGACCCCTGGACATGCATACTAACAAAGAGAGCGCGTCACAAACTGAGAAATGATGCTGCAAAAAAGTTCAAAGTGGTTTCTATCTCACCAGGTTTGAAAAGGACCCATTTTCCCTCCCCCCCCCACCCCCAAATTTGTCAGACTAATTTTTAATTTTGTTTTATTTTTTGAAAACCCAGTTCTCTGGAAGATGAATGTCTGGGATGGGCCAGATTCTCCTTTTAGTTATACTGAGGGAAATGGAAAGTAACCAGTGAAGTCACTAGATGCATGCTTGTGTAATAGAAACCATACTGAGGCGCGGGGGAATTGACTCAGTGGGTTCTCCATCAAGACAACATGGAAGCTCCTTGGAGCAGGGACCGTGTCTTTGTCTGTGTCTTGTACAAAAGCAAGCATGCTTTAGGCTCCTAACATATAATAGGGCAGATCCTCTGCCCCGTGCCACCCCCTTTGCATGCTCAGATGATGCAAAAGGAACAGAGACTTCCAGCGTGGGAGAATTCCCAGGAGGAGTAGAGCTAGTGTAACTGGCTCCTAGGCCACAGTCATGCCTGCAACCTCCTGCTCAAGGGATGGTTAGCAGGACTGGGTGGAATGTGATGTGCTTTCCCTGTGCTTGGCTGGTGTGTTGTCCCTTACAGCATTTGGCCAACTGGTACATGATGGAGCAGCCCCAAGCATGTGCCAACCTGCGTTGGGGATAGGCATAACTGGTTCCCTTACATCCTTTCTGCCCCACCATTTGCATAATGATAATAGACTGGGACCAAACCCCATTGGGATGGCTTCAAATCTGGGGGTTTGAATCAGAATCCTTCCAAAATGTCCAGTCGTTTGGATCTGAGACTCTGGTGTTTGCTCCTCTCCTGCATGAGTTATACCTGGACACAGCTGATTTTGCTTTTCAGGAGAAGTGACACTGCTGTTGATACTTCTGAGAGAGACTAGAGAGTATTAAAATGTTAAACCATGCTAACTTTTGAAGATGGTTTGGATAGGTTTGCAGTGTTACTTCATTTGAAAAATAGGTAATAAAAACTAAGGGCCCAGTATTCCTGTGGAATATGAATATGAATCCAGGAATATGCCACACTGCGTTCCTTTCAGAGTGGAATTGTTTGCCCTCTTCTAAAGCGCGGTGCTCATGTCCTTGTCAGCAGTTGTCAAGCTGCAGACAATGCAAAGAGAGGAGTGTGGAGAGCTGACATGGCTTGTAATATCCTACTGAAAGATTTCACTATGGGAACGGGGGCAGCTCCACTCCCAAACGAAAGACATCTTTCTGCTTTAGCCAGATTACAGACCTACCAAGGTTACATGAAAGATTCAAAACGCTTGTGCACATGAGTCTAGATGAATAAACACTGCATATAGAAAACCAGGACAGCAGAAGAGCAAACTAGGCATTGGAGAAATTGCCTCAGCATTGGCTCAGTTCTTGAGTTGCTAATGTAGAGCCCCAAACAGAGAGGGAGAAAAATTACAGTCATGACTTTTAATTGATCAGGCACCAAAGCAAAGCAACCCTGTTTAATAACCAGCTGCATATTGCCTGATGAAATTCACTTAAGCTACACATCCTCTGGTTCACTCTCCAGTGGCTCAGCTCAGGCTGGAGTATTGCATGCATGAGCAGTAAGGTTTGAAATGAATGGGGACCCTGAACACCGGGCTTGAGGCAGCCTGGGATCCATTTGCTGTCTCTGTCATATTTGGAAATGTCAGCACCTCTCATTTCTATCACCAGGAGAATTGCTTTTCTAATATGAATCCTTTGCTGTGGCCAGCAAAAGTGCTGCTCTGCTCAGACTGTAGTGATTTATTACTGGCATAAGAAATATTGCATTAGTGCAGGAGCAAAGAAGTTTCTTTTGATGGGAACAGCGGAAAGAAGAGTCACTTTTGGTACTTGCTTCAAAGTCCAAATCCATAAATTAATCTCGCCAGCATGATGTAGATTTCAGACAATAGGCAGTAGACTTGTTTGCTGTGGCTCTTGCATCCTACTACAACAGATATGGAAAACAGTGCAAGGTACAGCCTTGGAGACCGGAGTCCTTTCTGCATAGCTACAGAACGGGTATAGTGCTACCGGCAAGAGGAGAATTTAGCCTCTGTGTCCCACTGGCTTGGCTGATATTTATGATGGGGACATTTGTCCACTAGGAACTGGGCTGAGGCCACCACACTTCCATGCAAGCTGCCAAACAGGTGCCAAATGATGGTGATTTTCAGTTGCTGCCAATCTGATTTGACCCAAGTACCTAGGTATAAAAAGGACTTGGTATCCCATTCCCATTAAACCTGAAAACCTAAATTCCAAGACCCAATTCATTCCTGGGTTATCTTTGCTAAAGTGGAGATGTAGTTAGCCCCTACTCTATTTTTAACCTTAAAAAAGACTAAAAAAATGGAATAAAGCGATTATATTTTTGAATGAAAATTAAAATGGGGAGAAAGATTTGGCTCCAGGTTGTCTTCCAAACCTGAACTGCAGACTAGTGGCTGAGTTTCAAGCATGCACTTGAGCCTAAAGAGATATAGGTTTTTGCAAGTAACATTCTGAAATATGGTGGTGATGGCCCAGTCCTCAGTTCTGCTACGAGATTCCCACTGTGTGCATGAGTCTCGCCAATGTAGATCCAATGTCAGGAAAGGAGTTGAAATTTGCTTTGAGTTTTGGGACCTGTCTGAACTTGCAAGTCAAGTGGTGGGGAAAGAGTTTCACTTGAACCCTGTGACCTGAAACTCCACAAAAGCCTTTGTCCTCAATAATAACATCCTGCTGGCAAAATTGTATTTTTCAAAACTAAATCATCGGTGGTCTAGATTTAAAACAAATTATGTTGTGGGTTAACAGAGAAGTGTGTGGTTTCCATGGATTTCTAAATAAAAATGGTTGAGGAGATTTCAGTACCATTTACAGTCATTGTTTAAAACCATACCTGAGAGTGTCCAGACTGATTTGGTTAGGAAGGGAAGTGGTTTTATATTGAACTACCAAAGTGGGACTGATCATTGAAATGACACAATATATTATGTGCTTAAATAATTTGGGAGTTAATTGTATGAGTATTAGATTTATCTCTTATATTCATATTACAGCTCTATAAATGTCCCTTTAATGATATACAATTAACATGATGTACTGTGCACTCAGCTCAATTATGAATGCACACTAGAGATGTTTTGTTTCAAGTGCTAGTGGAATTGTTTATGAGGGTCTTTGAGCAACATTAGGACATGCTCTTGCTTTGTTCTTGTGAACTAAAAATGTATTTAATTCAGGCTCAAGGCAAAGTCATGGCTCAGAGCCCTTCAATATACAGATGAACTTGAAGCCAGCTTGCAAATCTGTTTCCAGAATAGCCTTCTGGGTATCTTTTATCCCTCAATGATTATCTAAAACTTTTACTTATAAGTAGAACTAAAAAAAAATTTAGAATTTCAAAACTTTTTCAAAGAAAAGAGAAGTTTTTAAAGAAAACGGTCATGAAAAATGTATGTCATTTTTCAATTAGCTCTGGATATAAATCTGATCAAGATCTGATTTTACATTGGCAAGAGCCAGGAGATTCAAAGACAGGCCTTTACAGATGGTGATGCTCATTTTGGGAGTGCAAAAAAACTGCCATGGCTAGTACAGCATAAAAGCTTAGGTAGACAGATAGATGATAGCTTTATGAAAAAACCCACCTTATAGAATATGACAGAAACTGACAAAGTTTCTACAGTATAAGGTTTTTTGAACAGGTCTATAGAGTTTAAATGATGAATTATTCCCCTGCCTTAGAATATTCTAGGACGGTGGTGAGCATCAGGGTAATCAGATTGTGGGCCGCGAGACATTTTGCTGTTATTGACCGTCCACAGGCACGGGTCCCCGCAGTTCCCAGTGGCCGCGGTTCACCGTTCCTGGCCAATAGGAGCTGCGGGAAGCGGCGGGCCGCAGAGACGTGATTTTCCTCCCTAAAACATTCTGTTGGACTTTCCCATAAGGGTAGACAGACAGACACTTATCTCCTGCACATGTGGATGCCTTTGCCCAGCTCCTTCCTGTGCGGAGTGACCCAAACTTAGGGCTCTCAGCCTGCCCGTTTTCACGGGCGCTCAATTCATCCACAAAATGATTTTTTTTTTTAAATTAAAGGAGCTATTGACATTGAAAAGGGGTTGGAGAGGAAAAAGGGGGCAGAATGTTCATGAGACAAGCAGGGCAGCAAATGAGAACAAGGAGCAAGGCACGGTGAAGGAGGAAAGAAAAAAAGGGCGTTTATAGCAACTCTGACAACAACATTTGACAAACGGTTGAAAAAAAATCTCCAAATACAGTTTTTAGCAGCACAATTGTTTAGACTGAGTTTGGCCAGTTCACGCACATCCCAAGGGCTCCCCTGTGCAATCGTCACCTCCCAACCAGTCTTGCTAACCAATGGTTAAAGGATTCAGTCACAGAGAGGGTCACCAATAAATTTGTGGCATGGCCAGACAAGACGGTGAAGAAATAACCCAGGGCCATTCTTCTGGTCCAGAACTGGGAGGCTACTATTGGGAAATGCAATAGGAGTTGACCTTAAATTAATTTCTTTTTTTCAGTCATGTCATAGGTATGAATACCTGGATTTTTAGGACCACATGCTGGCTTGAGTAACTGTGGGTAGATAACTGGATAAAACCTTTCTATGACTTGTCCAGAATACTTTGCTGGATTGACAGGTTTCATTTCAAAATAATCAAAGCATTGGAATAAGCCCCGACCCCAAAAACTACAGATTTGCATTTCCAAGTGCTAAGGCCATAATGTAATAATGACTATATTTGTCTTCTTCAGATTGTCATCCTATTAGTGCCTGTGTCTAACAATCAGCTTTCAGCTATCATCAATCATTACTGCACAAATTCAAGAACTAAAATACATTAGAAAGCAAATTGATTCCTTTGCATGCCTCTTTCTCTGATTAGTTCATTTTCCTACTAACGGTCTAGTATGCAGTTAATAATGTATAATCTGAGGTAGAGCACTCATTCACTGTATCACTGCAGGAGAGTGTTGATGGAGTTCTACAGAAATTCTCTGCCTCAGGGTAAGATTTTCCTTTCTGATCAGCACTGCCAATCTCTATTGGGACTCTGGTAACACACCATGACCAGTCAGAGAGAACAGTTTGCAAACAACCCCCAGGCTGAAAATTGTTTCCCTAAAATATTCAGAACCGTTCTGACAAATAATGAATACATCCATAGAAATTGGGTTCAATCCACAGACAGAAACCAGAGCTAAACTTCATTGGGTAATTTATCAGCGGTGAATAATTTCACCAGTTTGAGATTCCACTGAAGCTGCTTCCACTACTTGCCTTCGAAAGCTTAGTTCATTCTTATCACTGCTACAAAGTGCTTTGCAATGGAGAATCATAATGTTGTTTCTCTCTTATTGTTAGGCTATTGTTTTGTAACTGCCTTCTCTTCTGAGAATGACCCCTCCTTCCAGGTCCTTACTGTAAAGTTACAGGTACCCACTCTTAAGATAGGTTGGAGAAACTAATTTTCATGCAGTGGAAAACGATAGAAAGAAGCCCTGTTTTATACCCAGGAAAGGGTCCTGGCCTACATTTTCAGCAGCGATTAGTGATTTTGGGTGCCCAACATGAGGCAACTTAAACAACAACAATTTGGGAGGAGGGATAGCTTAGTGGGTTGAGCATTGGGTTGTGCATTGGCCTGCTAAACCCAGGGTTTTGAGTTCAATCCTTGAGGGGGCCATTCTGTGTAATAGTTCGGGGGAGAGGGATAGCTCAGTAGTTTGAGCATTGGCCTGCTAAACCCAGGGTTGCAAGTTCAATCCTTGAGGGGGCCATTTAGGGATCTGGGGCAAAAATTGGGGATTGGTCCTGCTTTGAGCAGGGGGTTGGACTAGATGACCTCCTGAGGTCCCTTCCAACCCTGATATTCTATGATTCTAACATGTCCAACCTCGTCAGTCCCATCTAGTGTGTACGTGGTAGCTGGTCACCCCAATATCACTGAAGCATTTAGTGTCACCAGTCACTTGGAAATGCAGACCCTCGTTCTTGCCCCTGCTGCGTGTGGGAGCTAGGCATGCACAGATGAGGCTGAGCACACATTTCCCCCCGAAGTCAGGGTTATCGCTCTGAAGGTTTCATAAATATTGGCTTGAGTACATCAAATCTATAGCGAAGAAAGTTGAGACTCAGTTCAGGGTGCCTGTGCAATGATTAGTGTTTATACGCATATCTCTGCACAGGGCCGGCTCCAGCTTTTTTGCCGCCCAAGTGGTGAAAAAACAAAAACAAAAAACCCCCAATTGAGCTGCCGCCGAATTGGAAGGGAGGGAACGAAGGACTGCCACTGAATTGCCGCCGAAGACCCGGACGTGCCGCCTCAGTAACGGATGGAGTGCCGCCCCTTTCTATTGGCCACCCCAGCCACCTGCTTCCTTCGCTGGTGCCTGGAGCCGGCCCTGTCTCTGCATAGAGGACCAGACTTCCTTTCCATTTGGTGTAAAAGCCATTAGTTGTCAGAGCATCTATCAAATACTGATAGTTACATCAAAATATTTTTGACGCATTCTGTAGTGGGCTCTGTTCCATAGCATACCCAGGAAATGTTTTAAAAACTTTCCTCCAAGTGTTTTTTCCCCATGAGGTAATTAAATGTGTAGCAAAATAAAGTGAAAAGGCAGCCAGCATTTTTTTTTTTTTTACAGTGACAAGAGTAAACTACCGTATTTTTAAAATTTATTATTTTGTTGACTGGTGGCAAAGAAAGAGGAAACAAGAATGTTCAGACCCTTCTGAAGCCTTTAAATAATGGTGGCAAAGTAGTGGTCGAGGAATCTCAAAAGGTCTGCAGTTCAGAAAAGCACATGTGAAGCAGCCCAACTTCTTGAACATGCAACAACAGGATTGCCAATTTCATAGGAACAGGATTTCTCCTAAAACTTTCCAGCATTTCCGCTTCCAGAAATGTCATGAGAATAACTTTTTCCCTTCTACAGTAGTGTTTCTACTCCCAGAGGGGAAAGAAGAACTGCAAAAATGAAGACCTACCCGAACGTTTTGTGTCTTAATGGTTTAGTTAGTGTTCAGCTATGGAAACAGGTGAAGGTTAAGGATGGAGGTGAATCAAACGTTATCTATCTAATGTGTCCATCACTACCTTACATGAATTCCTCGTCTTATTTATACAAACATTCCCAACCCTCTAGAGAATCAGAGAACTTTGCAGGGCAGAGCTCAGATCCAGCTGCTCCCATGATTATTCTTGACAGGAGCTCAGCATGTCTGAAAATCAAGCTGTACTTATGTGATGAAATGGGAGTTAGTGGAGAGTGAGCTCCTGGAATCTTTGTTTGCACAGACCCAGCACAAAGGGGTTGGGATCTCAAAATGCTACTGCAATACAAATAAACAAACAAACAAAAAGCAAGAGTGAATAGGGCAGAGGGAACTTTGGAGGTTTTGCAGAAATGCAAAATAATGCTGAGTTTAGAGACAGTGCAATTATTTCCTCATAGGAAGAGCTCACACAGAAGTAGCTGCATTCTCTTGCCCTTATGCTGACAGGAAAAATAGCTCTGAATCACACCTCCTGCTCTAGTCCAACTGAAATACAGCAAGTAGTAATCACACTATTATTTTTCATCTTGAGAGGGACTTTCAATTATTTACAAAGCCTCCAACAAAATGTTCCCTATGTTTGCTGTGTGCTTCCCCCTAGAGCTCCCTCCCTTCCTTTCTCTTTGGAGATAAATGCATCTTCCCGAATAAAAAAGGGCACCCTCATGTATCATTTCACTTTCACCCAGAACAGAGAAATATGCTGCAGCTGATTCCCGCTGGCGCTCTCACAGCTCGTCCAAGAAGAAATGTTGCTGTGATTCCAGATCAACTGGCTGCTTACCCACTCCCACCTTCTCATCACCAAGCCCAATCTGCATCCCCATCACTCCTTGTGCTGACACATCAGAAATAGCCTAGCTCAGGGCAGAAAGGGAAGGGTAATCAAAACTAATGAGTGCATCCTGGAGCTACTGACTCCATGGTGTTTTGGACAGAGACAGAATCCATTCAGTCCACTGGGCTTTTTGCTTTCCTAATATCAACAAAATTAACAAGCTCTGACATCTGATAAATTTCCCTTGATAATCTGAAAGACAGACAGAAACACAGGTTGCAGCAATTTAGGATCTGTGATGCTTTGGGGGTTTTATTCCAACTGTATTTTTTCCAGTGGATTTTGACTCTGGTAAACTAGACCCTTTCGATTTAATAGTCACCTGCTTGTGTCACGACGGAAAATCCACTGCTAGGGATAGGAGCCTGTGATGCACTCAAAATGATTATTTTATAAAAGTATGAGTGTGAATATAATGTAACTAAAATATGCTTCATGCAAAAGGTCTCTTGTAAGGTATCATTACAAAGCTTATAATCTACTGAGTGTGGTCATCCTAGTTGTATAAATGTATCGCTCTTGTATCTGAAACTAGAAATATGAAATATAACTCTGAGGACCTATTGTAGTTATGCAAAGTGTGGCCCATTAATGGTGGTTTGGAATCTTGATGGCTCCCAGCAGCCAGGACAACTGACTGTGGATGGCTCTGTTTGCAGGCAGGCCTTCCTGTGAGCCAGGCTGGGAAGAATGAAGGCTTGGGGTCTCACAGGACATGTGATCATGTCACCTGAACTGGAATCCATCTTTAACCTGGTGCTTTTCCACTGAGAAGGAGGGGTGGGAACCCAGTGGGACAAAGGATTCCCGCCTTATGCAAAAGAGATATAAGTGGGTGGAACAGAACAAGGGGTGGCAGCCATTATGAGGAATCCCCTAGCTACCACCTGAGCTGGAACAAGGGCTTTACCAGGGGAAAGGATTGTGCCCAGACTAGGAAGGCGTCCAGTCTGTGAAAGAAACTTATTGAAACATCTGTAAGGGTGAGATTTTATCTGGATTCAGTTTTTACTACTGTACTAGACTTAGACTGGCGTGTTTTATTTTATGTTGCTTGGTAATTCACTTTGGTCTGTCTGTTACTACTTGGAACCACTTAAATCCTACTTTCGGTATTTAATAAAATCACTTTTTACTCATTAATTAACCCAGAGTATGTATTAATACTGTGGGGGGGGGGGGGGAACAGCTGTACATATCTCTCTATCACTGTTATAGAAGACGAAGAATTTATGAGTTTACCCTGTATAAACTTTATACAGGGTAAAAAGGATTTATTTCGGGTTTGGGCCCCATTGGAAGTTAGGAATTTGAGTGTCAAGGACCAGAACACTTCTGTAAGCTGCTTTCAGTTAAGCCTACAGCTGTTAGGGGACGTGGTTCAGACCTGGGTCTGGATTTGCAGCAGGCTAGCGGGTCTGGCTCAAACCAGGCAGGGCACTGAAGTCCTAAGCTGACTGGACAAGAAAGCAGGAGCAGAAGTAGTCTTGGCACATCAGGTGGCAACTCCCTGAGTGTTTCTGTGATCCAATCCGTTGCAGAGCCAACCTGGGAGGCTGATTCTGGACAGCGAGGGAGGAAGATGGACAGAAATATAATGGAGACTTGCGACACCAGAAAGCTGGCTGGTGAAACCAACCTATAAAAGTATTGTTCAAAGCCAATTTACCACCATGTATATGGTTTGTTCTGTGTTGGTTTCTAAGACAGGGGGTGAACCCACTGCAAAGAGTCCATTTATTTCCCCAATATTTCTGCCTCCAAGCCTTTTGATTGGCACTTAATTCAGATTGCACAATGTTTGTGTCAGGCACCCAGAGATCTTCAGCCAGGAGGAAACTCCTAATTAAATATCAGACTTAGACTGTAAACTTTTTGGGACAGAGGCTGAATTTTTGCTCAGCGTTTGTACAGCACCTAGCACCGGGGGGTTCTGGTCCAAGACTGAGGGTCTGAGGTGTTACTACAATATCAATAATAAATAATAATAACAATCTGTTGTGAGCTAGCCAAGATTTGTTTGAGTTTTTTGGGGGGTTTGCTGTTGGACAGGGGGAACTTGCTCAGATTAAATTATAAACTGATGAAAAATCCTTTAGACCAAACCCAAATCCAGCCAGGAACCAGTCTGGAGTGCAGAAATAATGTGGCTGGTTTTCCTCTTTTCATTTTCACGTGTGTTGGGCTTTCTGGTTTCAGCTGGTGATAGAGAAGCTAAGCTGAAAACAGGTGGTGTCTGCTTTTACAGCATTTTCAAGCTGAAGAAAATCTCTGGAGAGCACCTAATTTTGTGAGGTTTCAAGCCCTATTTGCAGACCAATTAAAGGCAAGCATTAAAATGGAACCATTTGCCATAGGAGACCGTGCCACCAAGGGGTTAGAGCAGTTAACTAGGTTCCATTCCCACCTCTGCCACTGACTCACAGTGTGGCCTTGGGTAATTCACTTCATCCCTGTGTGCCTCAGTTTCCCCATTTATAAAATGGGGATGATAATGTCAGCTGGTACAAAAGCTAACATTTGATAGCTTTAGGTGAAATGCGTTATAAGTGCCAAGGATTATTTATTGTTATCCTAAGAGCTTTCCCTTGGAATGTTCTTTGTTACGACAGATCTAGGTCATCTCTTGATGCATAAACTGCACAACTGCTGTCCCACTCCTACCCCCCTGACTCCACATAACATTGTCTGAGGCTGAACATGGAAACCAACTTTCCTTAGGAAATGAAGGGACTCCTGCCTCTCAGCCTGGCTTCTGTTTATAAATTGGGGAGATTGTTACTAAGGATCCACAAACTTTTGCCTTTCAATCAAGTTGGGAAAATGTAGCTTCTCCAAGATGCCATTAGAAATCACAGGTGGATAAAGCAGCTAAGTGCCATTCTCTGCCTTTTCCACCCAATTGATTTTCTTTAAATATCGCTCAGAGCATCTTGGGGACACTTAAGTAAAGAGGGCTCTCTTGGAAAGCTCATTTTGGTACCAGGAGCAGACGTAGCATTTCAGTGAGATTAGCGTGATCTCTATTCCTCACAAGCTTAAATGGCAGCATATCAGATTAGAAGACTAAAAGGAACTGAGATAAGGGGCCTGATTCTCCACTGCCTGGTACGTTGCACCATCATCTACACTTGTGCAAAGGGCATATGAAACACTGTCATGTGATCTGCTTTTATCTCCACTTAAATGAGAGCCCAAGATGCCAGGCAAGTCAGCACAACCCAAGCATTTACTAATTGTACGGCTGTAGAGAAGATTTTTACAAAGGAATCAGTGTTTGCTCTGGTTAGAGAAGGGGAATAGTACTCAGGACTCCTGGGTTCTAGTTGTAGATCTATCACTGACCTGCTGCGCAAGACACTTGACCTCTCCTCAGTTTCACCATACATGAAATAAGTAACTAATCCTCACCTACCTTTTTAAGGGTGACCACTCTATGTTCTTTTTTGGACAGCGAAATAGCTTGCAATATTAACAGCAATACCTAGCACTTACAGAGTATAACACCTTTGACCTCAGGATCTCAGTGAGATTTACAGACATTAATTCCTTTAAGACATGAGAGAATTGTTTATTTTTTATTATTCCTACGTCTCCCACCCTGACCTGCTTGTTTGTTTCATCCACATGTGAGGTGTTTTCTGCAACTAGTTAAAAAAAAAATGAACATTTTATTTGTCCTGGTTTTTGTAGAAAAAAATGCAAAGCTGGAAATGTTTTGACCAGTCTTAGTCTTTTATTTTAAATTCTAAGCTTCTGGCAAGCAGGGATTGTCTTTTACTGTAAATTTGTATGTATATAGAGTCCTGGGGCCCATTCTGGTTGGTGGTTTCATGTGTGACTGGATTAGTTAATATTTAACTATAGTTATCCCCATTTTACTGATGGAAACTGAGTTGCACAGAAAGGAACTGATTTGTACAAGATTAAAAAACAAACCTGTGGCAAAGCTGGAAATATGCTTCAGAAGTCCTGATTCAAAGTCCACTGCTTTAAACACAAGCTGGCGTATTTTCCTTATACAGCCTGTTCTCACTTTAAGTGCAGAAGCTCTTGGCAGTTATTGTATATTAGAGTGGTATCATAAATACTGGAAGTTAAGGTACATTGTAGCAGACCCATTATACATGCCTGAGCTGGTTTGAATTTAATAGGGAGTAAGGTTAGTATCCGGTAGGGCAAAGATAACTGTCAAGAGGCAGCCCAGTGTTTACCGTTTTGCTTTCTGCGTATTCATGTGATTTGACCTCTGTGCATGGCGTCACATATCAATTAGCAAATCATGTCAGGGCATAACTCACCCCAAAGGCCACTTTTGCCTTTTAGTTGATTTGGTTGATAAACCATTTGCAACTTCCAGTAAAATGGCCACAAAACAACCTTTGGGGGATTTTCATCTCATTTTTGTCTTAAGGCCTCTCCTGGTGAATTCTCCTCTTCATTCTGTCATCCTGCCCAGTTGCTGATTTATCCCGAGGGGCCCCAGCTTTGCCCAGACGTCGCCAGGTCTGCTCACAGCGCCATTCACAAAGGAAAGGAGTGGAGGGGACAAGGCTGTACATTCATGCCGAGTTACACTTCATCAGCCTGAACTGCTCAAGTACTTCAAAAGGTTCAAAACTGACCTCTCAAAGCAACACATTCTTCCTGTTCCGCGAGTGCATTTAGTGCTGGCAAAAGATGCCAGTTTGACAGGCTTCCGCAGGTCACAAAGCCAGCATTGCCAACAGCATTGGAGGTGCGCGTCTTTGCCCTTGCTCACAGGCCTGGCCCTGAACTGCAGGACTCCTCTAAAGGAGTTCATTTTCCTACGCCACACTCAACTCAACTCTTGACTCCACTGCTTGGACCACCAGCCGGGAGGTCAAGTGGTAATTGTGGGGATGGTTTCAGCACTGTGGCTACTTGTCCAGAAGTAATGCACTGAAGTCACTCACTTACATATGCCATTGAAAAGCCAGCTGATGGTAATGGCCTTTTGGTGGCACATGGACCTGGCTGGATTTGTGTAGGTGAAGAATCATGCTGGTTGGGAATTTTCCGATGAGACTTTTTTCAATCAGAAAATGCTGATTCCTCAAAACGGAAATTGTTCGTGAAAGAGGGTCAGTTTCGACAAATCTCCTGGTTCAAAACATTTTCTAAAAAAAAGTTTTAAAAGTGTTTTAATATGTCAAAATTTTCATTTGGATCCAAAATAACTTTGTTTTGAAATTTTAGTTGACTTATACTAATAAAGGGTTAAACCAGTGATGGGGTCAAAATTGAAATGACAGGTTTCACTTGCCCTGATTCAATTTTTTTTTCCAGATGATCAATTCAAGAAAAGATAAAAGATTTTGACTTTTCATCCCATATTGGGACCAAGAGTTTTTTTGAACATTCAAAAACTCTTGTGGGATGAGAAAAGCGTTACCTGCCCAGCTCTAGTTGAGAATGCATATGATGTTATGCAACACTTAAGACTAAGCTTTCCAAGGAAGGCAGAATTACTATGCCTACCAAAAGGCCCATGTATCCATCATACCAAATACAATCCCACACTTGTGAGCACAGAATGAATAATTGTGCACAAATACCTCTTTTCAGTGCATTCATACTAGTGCTTTCCATTTCTGTAGCCTTTTTGTCTAAAGATCCCAAAGAATTTTACAAACATTGGGGCAACAGTGGCCTTTGGGGTGAGTTATGCCCTGACATGATACAAACAAATCAGCCTCACACCACTCCTGTGAGGTAGGTTCTGAATGTAAACAGGGATCATTTCAAACCCTCCTGATACATATCTCCTTCTTTGGTACAATGCAGTCAATGTTTAACACACACAATAATACTATGCAACAGTTCAGAACTGGAAATGAAAAATACTGCAGAGTTATTACTACGAGGATATTGCAATCAGAGAATGTCATTTCCAAGGTCAGAAGTTGGCCAGGACATTGGCATTAATGTAACTGGCTCTTATGAAAACTAGCACAAGATCTTGAATAATCTGCATGGCTGCTTTACATGTGAACTGAAGGAAGCCGTCTTCAGCACAGCAACATCACTCCCAGTCTCTTCCTGCAGCCACACATGCTCTAGCACTACAAGCTCAGTCCTGTCTGGCTCAGAAGATCTAGCGGGATCACAGCAGAAGGCAGCAGACCTGCCACTGCAGACACTGAGTTTTGTGGGTACAACTGTTGTGCCCTTTTTTAATAACCCAGCCCTTTACTTCATCCGTCCACAAGTGTGCTTTGCAGGGTTATTACAAATGAAGGAATATAAATATGTACTACATCAGCTGTCATCATCTATCACATTTATATAATACCAGCAGCTGTCTGCAGAGCTGCACCAGGTATAAACTGTTGTGAATGTTGTTACTCATGGTATTAGTACATTTATAGAAGAAATATGATTTATAGGGAAAGCTTTATTTCCCACTGGTATAGTGTAAATATACTCTGCATTCACACACACTCACTCCTTGTAAAAGATTTTTTTCTCTATTACAAAGAAAGGAAAACATACTGTTTCCAGTTGGATATTCAGTTGCACGAACCTCAGAAATGAAGCCACCAGACTCATGAGCTACAATGTACTGATTAGCTGAATCTCTGGGCATCTCCACTTTGACTTGTCCTGTGTTTTTACGAGTATACTACAAGAAAACACTTCATGCTGTACTCATGAATCCTGAGGTTTGGGATACCAAGAGGACATCACTGTCAGTTATATGGATGCAGGATCTAAAACTGTCTGAAACAGCACTTCTGATTAAAAAGAATAAACCCGCCCAAGTACGCTGAGGGACACTGGAGCCTGAAAGAGCAGTTGAAACCTGCAGTATATTTACCTGTGTTGTTTAAAGATGGGGCAATTAGAACAGAAAAACAGGGTCATGAGACCATTAAATTGTTATTCTTTAGTTAATTCAAAACTATTTACACTGCACAGAAATCATATTCAAATGCCAAATCCATACCCCAAACTTTCACAGTTCATCTCTATTTATCCACTAACATTCGCAGAGAAGATTGATAGAGTGATTACTGAGTGAATGGGAATTGAACATGATTCCCTATCCACCCTAAGGAGATCAAAGTCACAGACAAGGCAAGACTCATTTTAAAAACAATTCATAGTTATGGGATGAGCAAGATACACATGAACATCAATACACTGCCTCTCCAGCACTTGTTTCTTGGCTTCTAGGTAGCAGAGATTCAACATGCACCTGGAAGGACACAGGATGCAAGCTCTGAAACGGTGTCTGAAGAATGAGAATTTGACCTACATCAAAAAAGTGGTCCTTTCAAGCAATTATCAACCCCCATAAGGTTTAACGAGGGCTTTCTCCCCTTACTAGGCAGCTGTGGATTTGCTCCAGGCAGGAATTTGCATCCTTTGAAATGGAAACAATTTTTCATGGGCTGGAGAAACTATCCTGCCATTTGAGTACAAAATTTAAGATGAAAATGAAAAACATTTTGAGGTACTGATAAACTTACAACACCACAAATTCCTTCTCCAGCTCCCCTCCTAATGGCAGTGAGAATATAACTAAGTCTCTTCACTGGCACAGCGGTGGCAGAATACATGGCACATTTTGCATTATAATGGTACATGCCAGAGAATGCAGAGTGTCACAAAACACTAAACAGATTCAGCTGTAAGGAGGAAAGCTTTAAAGGCCATATTAAAATTGGGGAAGAAACCCATCAGTAGAGGGGAAGGTCCGAAAGAATCAGATATTTTAATGTTATTTCTTCATTTCTTCATCACATTTCTAATATAAACTCTAGCAACCATCTAGCACTCTGAGCACCTAGCTCATCACTCAAAGTTCACAGCATACACACAGCACTGCCCATACATACATCCCACCTCAGTCCACTCCTTCTTCACCAGGAGAGAGAAAAAGAGGTGAGCTTTGCAGCATGCCCACAAAGACAGCAAATCCAGGCTGTGGCAAACCAAGGGGAGTGGAGCGAGTTCCAGAATGGAGGACTCTGTCTCAGAGAATGCCCTGCCAGCATCTCCCTTTCATTTATTTGGAGAGATTTCCAGCTTCAGTGCCCCCGTTGCTCTGGACTGTGGCGGTATCTCTCAGGGAGAGAGGCCATCTCCCAGGGAACCAGCTTCCAAACCAGTTAGGGTTTCATAGGTTAAAACCAAACATCTTGAATTCTACCTGGAAGCTTATTGGAAGCCAGTGCAGGTGGCTGAGCACTGGTCTCATGAAAGAGAATGAGAGGCAAGTCCTTTCCCTGGAACTGCAGGGAGCTGAGCAAAGAGTCTGAGCGAGAAGGCAAAGGGTAGAGACAGGAGCGGCAGGGGAGTGGATTGACTGGACAGGTGTGCATAGGAGATAATGGGAATGGGGTCAACATGCAGGGAGGAGTTGGAGGTAAGGTCAGGCAGTGCAGTGAATAGGAATTGGGTAGTATCTCTTCAAACAGTTCGAGAACAGGCCTCCCTGATGCCTGTTGCAGAACCCACCCAAACCTAACCTATCTAGCTAGGCCTAGTTCATTTGTATATTGTTAGTGAACACGGTTATTTGGAACCCAGCTGTGCCCAGGTGGTTCCCTCAGATTCCTACTGTTGTATAGCGTACAGACCTGACACTAGCCACTTTTGGAAGTTGCTCCCCCAGCCACGTGCTTGCGGAGTGACAGCGGCTGCCTTGGAGAGGGCTGGCCCTCTCCATGCCCCTGGCCTCGCTCTGCGTAAATGAGCCTCTACGCATGGTCCACTGGGCGGCTGCGGCCGTGTCCATCTGCTCCAGTGGCTTTGTGCCCGCTCACAAGCCAGCTGGGCTGTCCTACTGAAGCCTAGGTGCCAGTCCGAATGGGATCAAATGGGCAGCTTGCTTAAAGGCTGAAAAAAACCGCTTTCTGCAGCAGGGAGACCCGACAGCGTGGCCACAGCAGCACTGCATGTCTCACTCCTTGGTAATACCTGCTGCCCCTTGCAGTGGGCATGTATCCATTTGTCGCTGCCAGAAGGACAGGTTGTGTTGTGCTGGGGGCCGTGGGGACTAATTAAAACCACTTGGCTTGTCAAAAGTGTATGTAACATGAAAGCACAATTATTTGGCAGCCGGTCTTAAAATAAAACTCAGGCAGAGAACAATGCTACAGAACACCACCACAATGGGGGCCATTTGATCCTCTTCTTGGCAATCTTCACAGAGAAGCTGGGGTTTGAACAGGGCAGGGAGACTAAATGCTGCTCCTGCCCCTGGAGGGGTTCACTCCAGGGCAACTTTCTGTTTTGATTGACAAAAAACCTTTTCGTTGCTCAGTGGGAGGGGGCACATTGATGGCAAAGCAGCGGTGGGGAAGCTCCCTGGCCCGTAACGTTCCTATGGATAAATGGCGTGCTCAGGGCTTCCTTCTTGGTTCACCTACAGCTGTGCAAATCAGGAGCATCTCCTCTGAAGGGAAGTGAGATCAGAGTCAGGCAAGCTGTGTCTTCTCTTTACACCACCAACTTTTTACAATGATCGAACAAAGGCCAATGAAGCAAACGTGTTGAGCCAGTAATAAAATAATTTCCCAGTCCTGTTAGTTTGCTGCTTGGTCAGCCTGAACGACTGCCTCCTCCACTCATGCAACCATCTTTCTGTTTACGGCTCCTATCGGCCATAGCAGCTTCCCACAAAGAAGAGAATCACGAGACGGCGTCTGATTGAAAGCATTCAGCATCTTCCAAATGCCGAGTGAGTTCTGCTTCAGCTTCAAAGGCTGCGCAGCTCCTCACCCTTGGGACTCAACGGCTGAGTTACTTGCACCGCTGCAGCAGTTTGGGTAGAACACGGAATGAAGCATGTTCCCACTTAGCAATCAGGATATATCAGTGTACTAGAATGAATTTGATACTTGGTGCTTTAACTGGCTCCCGTTGCCTTCAGTAGGAACAGAGTTAAGTGCACGGGGCTCTCAAAGATGTTTTCAGGAACTATCTGGGCATGTTTGGATAGAATAGGAAGGACATATATAGCTGTTACCCATTAGAGTTTCTGAAATAAGCCTCAGGGGACCCTGGGGAAGAGCTTAAGGTAAGAGAAGATCAAGTCCTCAGAACAGAAGGAACAGAAAAAGGCAGGATGAATGGAGTAGGAGCTACTCAGGCAAGCGAGAAATGGTTGCCTGGGAGTGAAATTCAATTCTAACTCTCTGTCAAAACCTGCACCTGATTCTCTGCTGTGAAACACAACAGTGTGGGCAATGTCCCTTCCCTGCCATTTGGGGGTCTTGGGCAGGGTCCTTAATGCTTCATGCTGGGAAACTAAATAAAGAAAAAAACTCCACCCTACTTCCGCACTTTGAGGAGCCTGAGTGCATTGTTGAGGTGAGAGAATTAACAAATGGATCTTTGAGGAGATTTAAAAAAAAAAAAATCTATCTGAAAGGCCAAAACCTCCCCAAAACATAATTAGAGTAACAATGCAAATAAATCTCTGCAGCGTCTTGACAGCTGTAAAAGTTTTCAAACTAGCTTGTAAAGGCCAGGAAATTTGAGCCCAAGTTTCACAGTAATGTATCTACAGCCTCACTCAGGAACATGTCTAGTATCACAAAGATCTGGACAAAGCAGAAGAGACAGTCTAATCAATAAAAGCTGCTTCTGCTTCCTCTTCTTAATAAAAAAGGTACTGACTTTCTTCCTAAATCGCTGGAAAAATCTAATAGGGGAAAATAAAAGTCCCGGGTCTCCTTTCAGATTGCTGATGTAGCTTTTCATGACTATTGTTAAAAGCAGATTCTGCCCTTTGCATTTGTCACATGTTCTGCATAGAATCAGAGATACCAGGACAGGAAAAAATGTCTGCTAAGTCATCATCTAATCCACTCGGACCAGGTAGTCAGTGCGGGATTTTCCTTTGTCTTATGCTGTAAGTGGCACCTATTTTGAAAAGTCTCAAAGATGGGGCTTCCTCCTCTCCTCCTGGGGAAACTGCTCCATGGCCCAACAGGCGGGAATTTTTTTCTTCCAGTGGGCCACCTTCACCCTTGATATAAATCGGCACAGTCCACCCCAAGTCAATGGAATTTCAGCAGAGGTAAGTTTGGCCCATTCATCCTCAATGATTCTTTGTTTAGTTGGGATCATTGTTCCAAGTTATACTTTCCTGGGCCACTCTCTTGTATTCTTCCTTGTCTCTCACCTTACTGTTCACATTGCACCTTTCAGATAATTGCAGGTATCTGTGTCCCCATTAGCTGTGCTTTACCCAGGTTGTACATTTGTAGTCCCTTTTACTTTCCTCCTAAGCCTGCATGTTTCTTTCCCCTTCAAGGGTCTGTGTTGCTCCTGGGGCTGCTCGATATGGAACGTCAAATGCAAAGTCAAGCTCAGGGAGACGCAAGGCTTTAGTCGGAAAGATGAGACAGGGCGCGCAGGAACAATTCCTGCAGCCACTTCTCACACCAGACAGACAATTGAGGAGAGCAGGCAATTAGTCCTTTATTTTCTTCTTCTCTAAGCAAGAGCACTAGAAGGAGAGATTAAAACCACGCCCACCCCCACAAAAAAACAGGCTAATATACAGGGGAAGGGATTGAGGGGGATTTCCTCCCACCCCCTTTTTTGAGGTCCCAGAAATATCATGTCTGGTTTTGCCAAGTGCAGAAAAATGAAAACGAACAAGGAGGATTTGATCGGGAGCCGCGTATGAGGCATGCCAGTATTATTAAGCTGATCTGTGGAACAAAGAGAAAACAAGGGGCAGTTAATGTGCATGTGAGAATTCACTGACAAAGCCCCAGCTCAAGGCAGAGAGGGAGAGCAATGCAGATGGCTTCCTGTCAAAGGGAAATGGATTTTCTGTGCAGATTTAGGAACACAAGGGCCTTTTCATTTCTATTTGCTTAAGCATTCCGTTGAGGGTCAGCAACTGAGGGTGGAGAGACACAGGCTTACAGCAGTGAGAGAGGAAGCGCTGACTGAAGATTCATTAATAGAAGGGGTTTCTAGGGGTGGCCACAGCCCCACATAGTCTAGTGGCAAGACAGTGGGGGTGTGTGGGGCAGGATTCGATTTGGCCCTCTCCCTCACTTCCCTATTCTAGCAGATCTCTACAGTCTCTGTTCAGAGGGCTCCCCTGACTCAACTCACAGCTTTCCAATCTTTTAACAAGGACTCTAGGTTTTAGCCCTCCTTTGAGTCAATAGCATCACAAGAATGGAGCCCACTCCCCTGCAAACTTTTAATTTGCGTTGATTAGAGATGCAGCCACATGCGGACTGTTGCTGCCTGGGTGGCCGGGGTGCACTGTGCAAGTCGTGTCCATGTAGCGCGGATACATATGCCCAAGTAGGAAGATGTTTGGGCTGTTTGCAGAAGGGAGAAATATGCTGTGTCTATGGTTTTGAGCCACGTGGGTTCAAAGCCTCCCTCTTTCCAACCCCTCTTTGCTGGAATTTAAGATTGGAAAGCACCGGAAGTTTCCTAAGAAAACCCAAACAAAGAAAGAAACCCCCCCCCCCCTTATCAGTCTCAGGAGAAAAGTCATTGTGAAGCAGCATATTTTGCTGGATTTCAATTCAAGACCCAGGCCATTTTAAATGAAGCCCAGTGAATACATGAACCTCAGTGACCCTTTTTGGATCAACCTGGTTTGAGTTCACAATGTAGCCTCAGATCAGGGGAGTTCAGTGCAGACATTTCCTAGCTTTCTCGTTGCCCCTTGTTCCAGATGGTGCTGCTGCCTTGAGAAAGATGCTGCAGTCTCATGGACTCCACGGCACTGCTATACCGCCGGTTACGCTCTGGGCTGTGAATGACCATGAAGGGATGCACAGAAAGTTACCGCATGCACAGGGCTGTTACATCATGAACATCATGCACTTGTGAGAGCACCAAGGCAGTGGCTGGTGTGCATCCCAGCACAGCCCGTTACCAAGAGCAATGCTGTGAACATTTACCAAGGAAAATGGACTCACCACGGTAAGTTCAGTTGTTAACATGGGTCCTCAGATGACATTTCGGGCCCAAAGCAGATCGGGCCCCATCCAAGTATCAGCAACAGTTTAGTTTCTCACTCTAACCCCTGGTTTTCTCACATGTAAAGTGAGTTGAGACCCTGAGTGGGCTCTGTCCTAGAACACAAACATGGCACTTCCCTGTGGGAGGAGATGACAGTGGCACGAAGTGGGCATGGGGTGAGGTTAAAGGTCACTTAAAGGGGCCATCAGGGAGCATGGAGCAGAGAATCCCAGGTGAGCAAATGCCAACGTTTGGCACCGACAATCCTGGAGAGGGAAGTCCTCTGTCTATCTTAGGTACCAGCTGCCTCATGATCTTGAAGGTGTTTATCCTCACAACAGCCTTATGAGGCAGGGCAGTGCTCTTATCCCCATGGTACAGATGGGGAAACTCTGAGGCCCAGAGAGGCTAAGTGACTTGTCCAAGGTCACATGGTGAGCCTGTGAGAAGAACCCAGGTCTCTCAGCCAGAGTCCTAACCACTGGTGCAAACCTTCTCCTGTCCCGCTATCGTTAGAGTGGCTACGGCATGGGCAAAAACAGGGCTACCTTCCCCCACATACTGCCCTCCCATCAGCATTCCTGCAGGAGGGAACTTCATTAGTAGGCCAGCAAAGCAGGGGCCAGTGGAGTATATAAGACCCACCACCACCTCGCTGTGGGGAAACTTCTTGTTTTGGTTTTGAACTCTGTCTATAGAAGGAGCTTGGTTTCAGGCTACAGTAGGCGCTCACGAATAATGTATGTTGTCGAGCGTCTAGCACTGCAGGTAACTGATCAGCTGGGAATCATGTACTTACATCTAAAATGAACTCATTTTAATGTACTCCTAACTCATCCTCTAAGCATTACCAGTGTCATTTCAGAAAAGCTGTTTGCATCCTAAAAATATGTTTCAGCAATGATAAAAAGTCAGTGAAAGCTCATTTCATTCACTGCCATTAATTCCAAGAAGGCTCAGCTATGCTCTTCTTTTTCGCTTTGATTTTTTCCCCCTCCAGTGAATCTTTTGCTCACGTAAGTTTCTAGGCAGATAACCACGTACTTTGTTTATCTATTGACCAGCTACAGCATATGGGCAACAGCAGTGTATAAGGTTCCTTCACACTGCCCCAGCAATGTAATATACCTCTGTCCTGACCCAAATGTAGGGTGACCAGATAGCAACTGTGAAAAATTGGGACGGGGGTGGGGGATAATTGGCGACAATATAAGAAAAAGCCCCAGATATCAGGACTGTCCCTATAAAATCGGGACATCTGGTCACCCTACCCAAACGGCACACTCCACAGGAGAAAAGATAGCTTGGCCTCTGCAACCTAGTCAGTCCTTGGTTTCTCTGCTGAGATGACCAGCAAAAGAGACAGTGGTAAGTGACAGACTTTGTGTTGTGAACAGCTGTCTGCTAGAAAGTAGAGTGAAGGGTACCAACCTCACTCAGGCTGATGAACATGTCAGAGGTGGAGTTAGTTGAAAAATAGAAAAGTTTTCACCAAAAAATTGTCCCTTTTGCAGTCAACATTTTTCAGAATATTCTGACCAGCTCTATTCAGAGAGGAATAAACTCTGGTCCTTCCCATCTGACTTGTATTTGAATGAGTGGCTGAAAATGGGAAAGCCTCCATCTCCCTTACTCAAGCCCCTCATTGTTCTCCATCACGATACTCATGTAATTTGCATAGTGTTGATATGAAATCTAGTACCCAGTACTCCATAATACTTGGCACTTCTATAACCTTCCCTCTGAGCATCTCAAAGCACATTGCAAGCAAGCAAGTGGAATTACTCTGGATTTAAACTGCTCTAGCTGAGGTCAGACACTGATCTAGAGAACACAGCTCTGTATGTTGTTTTAGGTAGAGTTAGCATGTCTGCTATTAAAGGGGAACCACAGAACTCTGGTTTCAGCAAGTAAAACCTTGGCTTTCAATTCCCTTTACACTATGACAGATTTAGGAATCCTTGAATTCTGCAGCAAATTCCTGGTGCAGAAAGAATGGACTGTCCTTTGGTTAGGGTAAAAAGCGGGGGCAGTGTTCTACCTGGATGTTCCCAGGCCATTCTGCAGGGCATGAAGACCAGAATTTTCAGAAGGGTTCAACACGCACATTGGGGGCTAGGTGATCTGAAGATGGGCTCAATTCCTATTCAGGCACCTAAATAAGCCATCAGATTTTTCACAAGTGCTCGGCACCCTATAGCTCCCTGGGAGCTGAGCACAACTGCAGGTGCATTCCATCTGAACACACTTAAACCATTCAGCACCATGGCACACCTCTTTATATTATGGGATGCAATCTGGACTTTTGAAGTCCTACCTAGCTCTTCCTGTAACACCCAGCAGCAGGTGACTTCTATCTCGAGAGGACTGGAATGTTAAGCAGCAGGCTCGTGGCTAACTGCAAAGTCAGGTCAACTTGATTTTTCAAAAACAAAGGGCAGACTAATTAAACACAGGCGAGGCTTTTGTTCCTATTAAATAAAGTCAAAACTTTTCCTGCTTTGGGATTTATATAATTAGCTCCCCACACTGGTATGCTGACCCTTTCCAAGTAAAGTAAGGAAACAATGTTGATGCCCAGTATAGCTCCCTCTCCAGCCCCCAAAGTCAGTCTCACTAAGGTGAGTTGTCAAAAACGACACCTTAGAGTGGAAAAAGCCAATGTCCTTCAGAACATGCTCCTTAAGAATTATTACTGCTGTACTGGGGAATTTTCTTTCATTTCGCATTCTGTTTACTGTCTCTCCCCTCCCCCCCTTTTGTTTTTAACCAACAACGACTGGTGTTAACAGTCAGGACACATCCCAAAAACCATGTGTGTGTGTCTGGAATAACACCATTGTGAAATAGCAGATTGAAAGACAAAAAGCACCTGTTTCACTTGCTTATGTTTTTAATACTGCTCGACAAGCAAAGGTGTTGGGAAGTTGAGACAAAGGCAGCCATTTACTATAGCTATCTATATCTACTTCTGTCTCTTCTCATTCCTCACTCAAAGTTACACCCGAACAAAAGCTACAGCTCATGTTGTGGGAAATGTCTGAGTGACTAATGAAGCCTCAGTTGACACAAGTGTAAAGCTGGAAAGATGTCATGGCCTCAGGTAGAGTTTGATGGCTGAGATCTTCTTTCTAACTTCATCTAGTTTCAAGTTGCAGCCAAGAAACTGTCACAGTACAAAAATGTTAAACAATCACTTGAGAAGTGAGCTATTTTGGTATCTGCACCGATCTACAGTGAATAAAAATTAAATGAGCACAAAGATATATTATTGACTTATTTCCTTTCTTTTCTTCTCTGCAAGGCTCTTAGCAAGGCAGTAGCTGAACAGTCTGATGGGAACTTTTAATGGCTTGACCACAACACTCAGGAAAACTTTCCCAGAGGCCACGTTTTACCAAATCCCTGTTCAGTTTGTCATGTGCTTGCTGTACCATTTCCCATCATTGCTGATTGCCTTCTGTTGCTATTTGTGCATAAACAGAAGTGCTCTCTAGCAGCGCTTTCCACCACTGACGTCAGTTATTCTCTTTCTTGTCAATGTTTCCATAAAACGCTGGCTTTTACTGTTACTGTTCATTATTTAGAGGTTCTTCTTTTATATCAGACATCCTTGGGGTGGAAGTCTCTCTCCTACATCAGAGTTTCTTGCACCATCCTGTGAACTATCTAGTGGGCTAGATGGTTCCATGCTCAGATCCAGTCTGGTAATTCTTATCTTTCTCCTTCTGTTTAAGATTATTATTAGAAACATTATTTGTGGTAGGAAAACGCATTCTCTAGATCCATCTGATGCTTTGAACTCTTAGAATAAGAGATTCATAGCTTCAGAGATTGAACTAAATGGAACCAAGCAATTTTTTCCCAACCCACTACTAGTTCAGGATTGCCCCATGTGATCTAGTCTCCAGTGCATTGTCCAGTTTGGTTTTAAAATGTCTCAAGTAACAGAGATTCTAACTATCTGTCCCCTCACAAAGCCAGGTACAAAGACTTCATGCCTACAGTGCAACTCATGGAAGATCATGTGTTCACCAGTTTTGTCAGAAGCAAAATACTTTATGGTTTGCCTCCAAGTTTTTGTTTTGTTTTCATTATGCTGTTTCTAGAAAGATTGGAAAGGTAGCTCGAATAGGAGGAACTGAGCTGCAAAATGTTTTCCACACATTTTCATCCATGAAAATTTTAGCCTCAGTTAAATTTACAAAATCTTGAGAGAATTATGTCCTGAGCAGCTCCACACAGTGCCATTCCCAGGACTTGCTCGTTGAAATAGACTCAGTAGATTTTAGTTTGCGGGAGGGAATTCGTTCATTCATGCTAAGCCCCACAAATTGAATGCCAGGCACTGCCAAGTATCCCTTTTGTTTAGCTAGAACACACTACAGCTGCCACTCCAGCCAGGCAGAATAAATATAATTAGGAGCATGGTGTCCTCCCAAATTTGCATCTCTTCTGGAGGCTGCCACAGGATTGACAGAGGCCTGACTCTGATCTCTTGTTCAGTTGTTTTACACAGATGTAAATCCATTGAGTGGAGTGGCGTTACTTCCAGTTTACACTGCTGCCGCTTAAGAGCTTTCTTTTCTCCCTAGACAGAGCAGAGTCTGTCCCTCCTGAATAGCCAGGTTCATTGTGCTACCGGTTTTGGTTTCCGGGGCTTGTGGAAGAGTGCCCCGTGGCGCTGAGGGATACTGTGGAGATGTTTTTTTAATACATCTGCACATTTGAGCGTGATAGTTTAGATGATGCAATATTCCCCTACCCACAGCGGGATGCTCCCTGTGATCAGCAATGGTCTCTCTCAGACATTTGGGGTGAGGGTCCAGCAGATCAGACCTTTATCCAAGCAAGCTGCACTTCTTGAATCTGAAGACTATGGAATCTTGTAAGAATAGTCTCTCCTGAGATTTCTGCTACTTCCTGCTTCATCTCAGCACCGCTGTGGGAATCAATTTCCTCATGGAATCATCCAGCAGCAGGGAGAACAAAAAGTAATGGGGACTAAATAAATAGATACCCCTGAACTTCTAAACATCAGTTTGGCCAAGTCCATTAATCTTTTTATGCTTCAGTTCCCCATCTTTAAAATGAGCGTAATACTTCTCTACCCCACAGGAGTATAGTGATGATAGTCACAGATTCATGGCATGTGCTCAGATACAACAATGGGGCTATTTAAGTTCATAGGTAGACAGACAAGTAGGGCTAAGTATCCTTTTTCGATTCTGGATCAGGTTTGGGCTCTGGGCAGGCAAAGCCCAATGACCCCAGGCCAAATCTGAAAAAGGACGTATGTTCTCCTCTCTCTGGCCATATGAGTGTGCCTATAAAATAGGCTGCAAAATGGAGGCTTTGTTTGTCTGTTTAGACAAACCAGTCTGAGAGACCACAGAGATCCTTCTCTTCTGTTGATTTTCAAAACTTTACATGAGGCTTTAGTGAGCCATGCTGTGGGCGTGAAGTATGTTCAGTGATCAAGAGTGGATAAAATTCCATTAGAGGTAAAAATGTTGTCAAACTGTGTGCTGGAAAATATATATCTAAGCTGAGAAACTACTTAATCAATTCAGAGCAACGCTCTAGGACATTTCCCCCAAGACCGTAATGCTGTTTGCAAATTGTGAAGAACACCTCCAGCCATTCCTGGCATGGACTTCTGATGGATTTCAAAGAAAAATGGGGCTGACAATGTGGGTCTGTGTTTAATGTGAAAAGGGATTTGAAGATGAAAAGTCAACTGGCATAAAAGATTGCAGGGCAAATGTAAAGGCAGTAAAGCATGTGGGTGGTCTGAGAGCATGTAATAGGATATGGGTTAGGAAGACAAATACATTCAGGATTCTGGAGTTTAATAAAATAGTTACTTTAACTCAATCAGGAAGGTATAAGAATACAGTTAAATCCCTGAAGAAGAGAATGATGCAAATGAGAAAGGGCTTGTGAAATTACTGAAAGGGTGAACACCAGACACACCCACACACCAAACATAACACTCATGAATGATTCAAGGTAAGTCGCCATCAACTGCAGAGTTTAAACTGAAAGCTGCTGGTGTGAGCAGAGCTTTATCCAGCGGTGAACGCTACTGGGCAGCAGGCAGAAAACAGCTCAGTGCTCCATCAAACCTTCCTGTTTGCCCTCTGCGCTCTTTCCTTCCACGTGCCAAAAGATGGCAGTGTGCTGGAAGGACAGTCTGGGCATGCCACCAGCATTCTATGTTACGAGAGGGGTCATCTGCCTGGCACAGCCACTGAGAGTGGAGTTGCATCCAGCCCAGGTGCACAGACAACGCTGAAACCCACTGGGTTGTTACAGTGACCTGGTCTGAAGGATTGGTATGCGTGCACGCACCCATGCATGTACATGCTAAAGGGAGCCCTCTCATCTGTATTTCCATTGCATTGACCGGGAAGATTCAATGTTACTGGGGACTTCGTGTGTCTTATGCGGTCTTGTATTAAAATCCTCTAACACAAGAAGGAAACAGGCGCTGCCTCATTTCCAGTGGCTCTCTATGAGATGCTTCCCTTTGTTAGGAAGATACAAGACATTCAAAAATCCTCAGCACTTCTTGACAACTGCATAATGCTGTTGCATAAACTCTCTGGCTAAGTGAGTATACTGCTATGAAATCATAGTTTGCATTTGCACACCTTTCATTCAAGGATCACAAAGTCCTTTACAAATGTTGTTTAACCCTCAACTCTCTCAGAAGTAGACTGGTATTATTATACCCATTTAACAGAATAGCAAACTGAAGCAGAAACATATTGAGTGACTTCCTCAAAGTGAGAGATTGGCAGAGCTGGGCATAGAACCCAGCCCTGGCTCCTGACTTCACAATCCCCTGCTTCAACCAGTAGGCCACACTGTTTTCCTTGAGTGTGTACAAACAGCAAAGAGCACAGGGCCAGATTCTCAATAGCTCAGTCCCATGACTGCAGCTAGATTTTTAGAAGGGCTCAGCATCCAGATGCAAGGAACTGATCTGCTTCATAAAGCTAAAGTTATGGCAGTGATTGTTACAAAGAAACAAAGAGTTGTAAAGTCACAGTAAACATGATTATTTTGAAGCTAAATATTAAGAGTCAATTGCTCCATTCTCTCTCATTTACAAGCTAGAAAAATCCCTCTCTGATGCTAGTTAATTTAACACACCTGTTAAATTGGATTTATGGGCAGACACTGGTGTGAACAAACACATATGGCCTCATTATAAAAAGGAATTCTGTAACTATTCCTAAATCACTATTGTATTTCTATCAGTTACCATTGATCTACTCAAATACCTTATTGAAGAAGTTCCTCTTTAGCAACAGGCTAATAGAATCCATACCACACTTCTCAAAGTATAACTTTGACTGGACGATTGATCTGTAACTATTATTCTCTAACCCCTAATAAAGTGAGATCTCAGGCAATGAATTAACAGTATGTCCCCCCTTTCACAGAATCATAGAATATCAGGATTGGAAGGGACCTCAGGAGGTCATCTAGTCCAACCCCCTGTTCAAAGCAGGACCAATCCCCAATTTTTGCCCCAGATCCCTAAATGGCCCCCTCAAGGATTGAACTCACAACCCTGGGTTTAGCAGGCCAATGCTCAAACCACTGAGCTATCCCTCCCCCCTAATGAGTGCACTTGACTCAGAATCACAGAAGGTCAGGGTTGGAAGGGACCTCAGAAGGTCATCTAGTCCAACCCCTGACCAATCCCCAATTTTTGCCCCAGGTCCCTAAATGGCCCGCTCAGGGATTGAACTCACAACCCTCGGTTTAGCAGGCCAATGCTCAAACCACTGAGCTAACCCTCCCCCCACAATGCATTTGACAGTGTGTGACTGAAAGAATGACTTGCTTATCTGAAGCAGCAAGGTACATCTCCCAGCCCATTCCTATCCCCTTTTCCTGATAAATATTCTTGAGGGAAAGGTCTTGCTTTTTTAATATGTAAGTAACATTTATACGAACTGACAGTGCACACATTGCTTAATGTCCAAGACACAAAACAAGCCAATGTCCAGTACAGGAATTTTGCAACCTACAATTCAGGATGTACTGGGAAACAAAGAAGGGAGAATTTTATATTCATGTATGTATATTTAAGCATATGAGTATCACTTGTTGCCAGTGGACTTAGCATAGAGGAACCTTAAACACACTGATAGTGGCAGTGCCAATTGAAGTCAAGGCACTCACATGCTTAAAAACAAATGTGGAAGAGTTTTCAGGATCAGGGGCTTGGTTCTGATATTTTTCAATGTATATTAACTGATTTCTTGGTGGCACTGAAGGAGGAGTGGATCTTTAGTAGGAACTTCAAAGAGGACATGAAAATGCATTAATCAAACCGCAACAAAACTCATCAGATTCATTAGGAAGGGCTACAGAATTTTTAGAGATTTGCAATATTTAGTGAACAAATAGGGCTCGGATTTTCAAAAGACCCTGAAAGTCAATGGGATTCAGGCACCTACCTTACTTAGGCTCCTTTGAACATCCCAGCATTCATTTAGGAATTAGACATCTAAATGCCATTTATTTATGCCTCAGAAGATCTACCCCCTGGAACTCTTTGGACTTCACCTAGTGCCAGAAGGGCTTGCTAGTTCGAAAAGAAATTTTAAAAACTGGGGAAAGTTAGTTACCATTCCTTCCACAAAAATATTAATGTGTCATTCGGAAGATAATTCGATTAATCATTTTATAAGATTCTCACACTCGAATAGAAATTACAACCCAACACGAAAGAGAATAGATGCACTTTTTTTTTAAAAAAAAAGCACAAATATACTTATGAAGATGAAAGGCTCCTAAATGATTCTATTCTGAATAGCTAGGGTATATATGATTCAATTTTATGGCACCTCTTATCATTACTCAGCTTGAAATAGGAGATACCACATTTTAATTGCTAGAGATTAGTGTGAATATAGTGTCAGACAGCTAAGCACATCTCTGGCTCAGGCTCGCTGCTGGGTTCCATCTTTCCTTCGCCTTTTGAGAGCTATTTTCCTTATGTCTTTATTAGCATGCATGTCAACTCCAAATGGAGAGGATTATACCAGAATCTATGTGGGATTCAGTTTTTTGTTTTGTTTTGTTTTTTAATAGCCTTTAGGAAATAAAATGCTCTCAATAAGATGAAAATGTCATAGCCTTCAGACATTCTGGAGATGAATCAAGCAGTAAATATGAGCACTAACATTAACGCTAAGGTCGGGATGTAAGCACGCTGAAGTCAGAGTCTGGAGTAAATGGAAGCCACAGGGGGCTGAGACTACCCTTCATGTGTCAGTGAAATTAATATGATACAAAACGTTGCCATAGGAATCAGGGTCTCCACAGCCAATGTGGAAACATTCTGCCTTGTGAGCAAAACCAGGGATATTCCTGAACTGATCTGTTCCGGTCCATGCTGCAGCCAGTCATAGCACACACACACCCGAGAATGGCCTCAGAGAGATTTTCACCACCAGGCAACACAGCACACAGCTTGTTCAGAGATGGACAAACTTGTCCAGGTTAATCTCATACCCATGTGAACATCACAGGTTCAAAAGCTGACACAAGACACTGATGGGTTGGCATTACATGTAGGAGGAACAACCAGAAAAATCCAATAGAAAGACAGGATGAACAATGACTCAGAGAAAGGGCAAAGGGAGAAGAACATATTGCAGTGAAAAAATACATTAGATTTACAAAGAAGAATGGGTTGTGGTTAAGATACTGGACTAGGACTCTCACAACCCAGGCTCATTCCCCAACTCTGCCGTGGACTCCCGGTGAGTCTCAGTTGCCCCATCTGTAAAATGAGGACAAGAATCCTTCCTTAAACCATCCTGTGCATTTAGATGGTAAAATCTTTAGGATAGAGACTGTATCTCATTGTGTGTATGCACAGAGCCCAGCTGAACCTCTAGTTACAATTTATGCCTACGTGCCTAAATACAGCTAGCAAAAGTTGACAATCTCAGAGTCCCTGAAGCTCCCCTCTCTCGATAGAAAAATAAAAGCTCCCCTTCCCTCAGCAAATTCTGAAAAGAAAAAAGAAAAGAAAAGAAAAGAAAAGAAAAGAAAAGAGAGGGATTTATTGCAACACAAAGCAACAAGAAACCTACACCATAGACCCAGCCCCCAGTAACTTCCCTTCAAGCATGCATCCTGCCACTGGTTTATATACTCTTAACCTTTCCAGACTACTGTACCCCTTTCAGGAGTCGGATTTGTCTTGTGTACCCCAAGTTTCACCTCACTTAAAAATGACTTGCTTACAAAATCAGACATTAAAATACATGTGTGTTGGCACACTACTAGTGAAAAATTGCTGACATGCTCATTTTTACCGTAGACTTATAAAATAAATCAATTGGAATATAAATATTGTACTTATATTTCAGTGGATAGTATATAGGGCAGTATAAACAAGTCCTTGTCTGTATGAAATTTTAGTTTGTACTGACTTTGCTAGTGCTTTTTATGTAGCCTGTTGTAAAACTAGGCAAATATCTAGATGAGTTGATGTGCCCTGTGGAAGATCTGTGTACACCCCCCAGGTGAGAACCACTGATATACCTCCCTTGTTTCACGCATCCGAGCAGAGTTCCACTGGGGAGTGTCTGCTGGCTCCCTTGACAGCTTTGAGGAGCAGTGGGCGCTGTCCGGGGCGCTCTGCTCAGTGTCCCCATTCGGTACCCTCATTTTGAACCTCTGACCCTCACTCCAATCCCTGTTTTTCATTAGTTGTCCCCCGTAATTAGTTGGTCCCTGGGTCCAGTGGTCCCTCCTGCTAGGCTTGGGGAGGGGCCTTTAGTAGTGGGTGGGCTTCTGCCCACCCACTTCCCGGGTTTTTCCAATAAGACCTTACTCATACGGGGGAAACAGGTACTGCTAATTAGGTTTTTGCACATTCCTCCACAGAACTCTTGCCGTCTCATTAAGCCCAACTGGTGGATAACTGGCAGCAGCTGCAAGGCTTCTGGCTGCTTGGGGAAGGCCTTTATTTTTAACCTTTTTTTTTTTGCTACACATTGCACAGGGTTTCATGCATTCCAGCCAAGAATTCACAACTTCAGCAGAGAACCACTGCCACCTTCCAAAGCTAAATAAACTGCTGTTAATTTCCACAAAAATCTCCCCTGGAAGGGGATTTTGTCTGGGTAGGTCTACTTCTTATTGCAGTGTGGACATGCCCTCTGTCTCTCCAGTAGGCTCCAGCATGCTCCTGTCACCAGTTCTCATGCCCTTTGGTCACAGGGCATGGAACTCCACCTTGCTGCTGGGGGAGTTCAGCCTCCCACAGGGTTTAAATTTGGAACAAGACAGTAAAAAATGTCTGATCTTCTGAGACCACTCAGTGTGGATCCTAAAGCAGGGATTCTCAAACTTCATTGCACCGTGACCCCTTCTGACAATAAAAATTACTACACGACCCCAGGACTGGGGACTTAAGTCTGAGCCTGCCTGAGCCCCACTGACCGGGGGAGGAGCAGAGCTGAAGCCCAAGGGCTTCAGCCCCAGGCAGGGGGCCTGTAACCTGAATCCCAACACACAGGGCTGAAACCCTCAGGCTACGGTCTCGGGTGCTGGGGCTCTGGCTTTGGCTTTGGCTTTGGCCCCAGCAAGTCTGAGCCAGCCCTGGTGACCCCATTAAAATGGTACTGCTACCCACAGTTTGAGAACTGCTGTCTTAAAGGATGGAAGGCCTAAAAGGGCGGGGGAGGGGGAGGAAGAGGAGGAGTTTATCCAAACTTGTTTTTAATCTGTCAAAGGATTAATTTGGATTAAAGCCAGTTTACAAAGCTTCCAAATCAGTTTGCCTGACCTTTGTTCCAAGGACCTGCAGTTTCGTAGCTTTGAGATCAGCAGTTTTGATCGAGGAACCTAAGGTAAAATCTACTGTCCAATTATTCTTGAAAAACCTTCTAAGGGAGTAATGAATCTTCTACTACATTATTCCAACCAAATGACATATTTCACTCAACCATCCCCAAGAAGGAAAAGATATTAGACATCGCTGCTCATTACAATTCTCAGTTTCTTTGCAGAAAAAGCCAAGCAAGGTGCCAGTCTCCTCCCCCATCCAGTGCTCTGGCTCCAACCCCAGTCTGGGATTCTGCAGGCTGTAGGCATAGCACAATGAATGGGATTTTAATTTGGAAAGAATCTCCCAAGTGTATGCAGTGTCATTGAAAGTCCAATGGCAAAATTAAAGCAGGTTTGCTGAGGGGACTGGATGGCTGGTGGTGAGGAGATACAAAGATCTCTAAATCAATGGAGCTTTTCACTTCTTGGGCTCCGATCCTGGAAGCTTCTCTGCATGCCTGTGCTGAACCCAACCAAAATCACTATGATGTTGCATGGGAACAGGGGAATGACAATGAAGAGTAGCTTGCAGGATTTGGCTCCAACCTCATCCTGAGTTCAAATCTGACCAAGACTGTGGTGACAAAAGTCATTGGATGGCAACTGAGTGGCCTAGGTGAGATGAGCTGAGTCTTTAGCAATATGAATGAGACCAAGTGTTTCCAGCCCAGCTGTTAGTGGACAGATGTTCATGTAACGACAAACCAATCAAACCTGGACCCCACCACTGAGGCCAGACAAACCCTGGTCTTGAGATTTTCAACGCCAGTTAGTTTTCGCTATGTGACCACATCCACTTGCTTGCTTTGAAAATCTCACCCTGGCACTGGATTCTGACCCATTGTGGTGGTCCCTCCGGGGCATTTGCAAGCTGGGACTGCCCTAGATGTGCACACTGCTTCAAAAGCAGCATGCAGTTTCCTGTGCTATCCAGTGCCTGAAATTGACTTCAGCTTTTTTCTGTCGAAGAAAAAAGGAAGATGATACACTGAGGCTCTGCCATTATCCTGCACAGGACAGATAATAATAATAAAAAACACCCTCCATCATGCAATCTCCTTTTAGATCTTGCAAGACGGTAACAGACAATCATAATTAACAGGGCTTTTTTCTCCCCCCTTCCCGCCCCAAAGCCATATAACTGATGTAGAAACTTTAAAGCTTGGAGCAATACTTACAGGGAGAAGATGAAAAGCTGCTCAGAATATAAATTTGAGTGTCAGATGGAAATTACAGCCCCAATTCATCCTCCTTTATTACTGGGCTCTGTGGGTTTAATGGGAAGCGAATACAGTTACTTTCCCCTGTCTTGGGGGAAAAATGACATTCCATTTTGTCTCCAAAAATACACATTATTTAACTTATAAAATATTTAATCTAAGTAATTAATCCTCTCATGACAGCACTTTGCACATTTTCTCTGGCAATCCACACTTCAAGGGCCTATAGTTGCAGTAAACTTTGTTTCCGTTTTCACATGAAATTAATCAAAGGCACATCCTGAATTATTCAGGAGCTGAGTGAAGCCTGCTTGTCATGGCTTGCATAGAGAAAACTCCCATTTCTTTCATAGCCCACCAATATAACCACTCAAGTCAGTATGGCAACGAATATAGCAGAGTTCCTGTTGACCACATGAATGGTGGATCATCATTGTAGCATGTAAGTTTCTTTTTCCCTTGGTCGATAAGGCTTAGCTTTTCTTATTTGTTGGGTTTAGATATGTCTTCTATGACTGACTATAGGGAACTATCGAGCAGGAAGATGGACTGGACTGGATGGGATCTAACTGGTTATTTTATCTCTATCTTCTATAAGTCTGTTTATTCACGGGTCAGACATTCTCTCTCATTTTTTCTCTTTAGCTCATTAAAACTAATCCAGGTTTTTGTGCAGGAAGAGTTCTAACAATAGTTCCACAACATTTAAAAGAAAAAACCCTCTCTTTTTTCTGGTTAAAAGTTCAATTCTGCCTGTGGTGAAGCTTTGCCAAACTCAGCAAAGACAAGAGATGAAGTTTTGCTTTGAAAAAAAATCAAAATTTAAAAACTGTCCAAAAATATGAATTTTGATGCCTCAATTACTGTCCCCGACTTTCAGCCATCTCTGCCAGGTATGAGTTATACCAGGGGTAGGCAACCTATAGCACGGGTGCCAAAGGTGGCATGCGAGCTGATTTCCAGTGGCACTCACACTGCTTGGGTCCTGGCCACCGGTCCGGGGGGCTTTGCATTTTAATTTAATTTTAAATGAAGCCTCTTAAATATTTTAAAAACCTTATTTACTTTACATACATACAATTTTAGTTATACATTATAGACTTATAGAAAGAGACGTTCTAAAAACATTAAAATGTATTACTGGCACGCAAAACCTTAAATTAGAGTGAATAAATGAAGACTCGGCACACCCCTTCTGAAAGGCTGCTGACCCCCAAGTTATACAGTAAGCGATTAGTGAATTTATTCAAGCATGATCTGATCCCAACAGAAACACAGTGGTCTCAATTTTCTTTCATTTTCAACTGCATAAATCCAGAGTAACTCCTCTGGCTTTACTGCCTTACTCTGGATTTACAAATAAGAGCAGAGGTCACACTGACTTGTTAGGTTGGCCTCACCCCTGCAAACAGAACCACATGGGTGTACTCTTGTGCTCGCAAGAGAATTTAGTGGGGCTCTCCCTGCGCACAGGGCTCCACACATGAGGTTTTCTTTGCAGGACTGGGGCCTCACAGCCACAGCTCAAAGGGATATGGTTCCCTGCCTGGCGTGTCACCGATGGACATGAAATCAGGTCCCACATTGTACTTACATCCCAGCATCAAGAGCTCTAGATCTTCCTTGACATAAGCTATTTTACTTTGTGTAATCTCCAAGTCCCTCCCCCCCTTACACCCAAAAAGTAAAGCCTCTTTTGCAACAAGCACCTTCCCAAGAAAACCCCCCCACTCCTCCTGGGCAGCTCAGGGACCTATCCTTGAGCTAGTTACAGTATAATGGGAAGCACCGAAGCCAAGCAAATGACTTGAGTGCCTCAGAGGTGAAAGATGTATATCGGGCACATATGTTCCTATTTCCTGTACAACAGCACATCAGTTTCACATATCAAAGAGGGCCAGATAGACACTGGAGAAATAAATTTACATTGAAAGTGGAGGAAATGAATTCTTACATAAACAAATAAATCCCCATTCTTGACTTTCAACATGAAGGCTTTACGGTGGCTCTCTCACCCTGGCACAGTACCCTTTAAGAGGCAGGGTAGATGACAGCTGTTCATATTTTTGATGCTGCCTGATTATTTTTTGAAATCCAAAGCATTACCATGTATTAAATTCCAGAATTGAGCTTGCATTTGTATATACCAGGGAAGGAAAAGAAGAGGTTTTACCACTTGCATCATTTATGAAGAGCATAATATCAGGATATCTAATTAAAATCAGCTTCCAAATGGAAAGCTATATTCAACAAGATACGCGTATGTATTTTTTCATAAATCCATAAAATCTTATTCGCGATCATACTCATATTTTTTCACCATTAAAGTGCATTCTGTCACTGTGCCGTAATGCTGCAGTAGATTCTTTGCTGCATCAAGACAATGCGTTACAAAGCCAATTGCTCTATATTTAAGTTGCTGCCGTGGGACAGGAAGGATACACTTGAATGTCGTCCGCACCCCCACCCTCTGTTCTGCCGGCCGCGGCGGCAA
Source organism: Chelonia mydas (assembly GCF_015237465.2). Classification (NCBI taxonomy): domain Eukaryota; kingdom Metazoa; phylum Chordata; order Testudines; family Cheloniidae; genus Chelonia; species Chelonia mydas. Next base: position 2,846,109 of record NC_051261.2, read on the forward strand.
ATCGGCGGCAGCTTCTCCCTTTTGCCGTCCCCGGCGGCAGCTTTTGTTCACTGCTTGGGGCGGCAAAACCTGTAGAGCCGGCCCTGTTTACAAGTACAAGGTACTATATGCATTACCTGAAACTACACTGAACCAATCAGCTTTCTGCCTCGCTTTTCTGGGACCATGGTGTACTCCCTAGCTTCTTGTTCGGCACATATGCATTCCAGGTACTAAAGGGCATGGAGGTACCCCCTAGGTTTGTTACCAACTCCCTTCCTCTTGCTATGGTAAAACACTCATCTGTCCTGGTCTTGAAAGCTTCCCCATTTGCTTTACCCAAAACTTTCTTCAGTGAAGGCAAGAGATTATGGGATACTTAGCATAAGAGATCACATGAGTTATGTGAAAAGTATAGGCTCAGTAAAACTATACAACTACTAGAATGTTTGTGTTTAATGCTATTTGTGCTTACTCCATACCAGTATACACATGGCGTGGGTACACCATAGATACACATACTAGCCCAACATATATATTAGTCAACAGTGTATCGATCCATGTAATGTAGTCACTCCCCTGCGACAGCTAGCTCTTCCTCATCTTGTCTGTCTCTCCTACAGTTTTCTAATAGTATCCATCACCATAATATCCAAGTGTTTCGTGGTGTTGCTTTCTATTAAACCAGTTAACATTTCCTGGAATAGGTGATGGTAACTTTGCTCTGTGTCTGAGAGGCTTTTAAGGTGCCACTAGTACTCCTTTTCTTATTGTTTTACCTATGACTCTTTGCACTGATTTCAAGCACCAGCACATCAGAAAGGGGAACAACTAGAAAAACCAGCCTGAGATTCCATACCACCTCTCCTGTACTATGTGCTAACAAAGTCAAAGCTCCAAAGGAGTGTTTGAGGGGGGTAAAGGGTTCCTTCAGCCTCCCCATTTCCCTGGGGGGCACTAAATGATACATCCATTCCCTCAGGGTCTCCTACCTGTGCTGAATGGGTTTCAGTTACTCCCTTGACAGCAGGATTCACTCTTCAGAAGTGCGTGAAAGCTCTAAGGCCCAGCTTTCCGTGGAGTTGAGCATTTGCAATGCCCTCTGGAGATCAAATGGAGTTGTAGCTGGCCAGCACCTGTTTAAAATCAGGTCCTTGGGGTATTTGAGCCTGCACCTGATCTCCCTGTGGTACATCAGCACTGACGTGAGTGGAGTCACTCCTGATTGACACTGGTGCCGAACAGGAGAAACAGGCCCCTGGTGAATGTAGATAATCTCTCCTTCTTGGCAGTGGAAACTGAGTCTATGGAAGAAATAAAAGGAGCATGAGAAAAATAATAGCCAGCTCTTCCCTAATGAAACAGTCAGAATGTCTTGCTTAAAATATAACTCTCTGCATGACTCCTCAAGAAGCGACAATAAAGAGAATTTTCAGCTCAAAAATTAAGCCCCAGAGGTGAAAACTTCAAAAGAGTTCAGCTCTGGATCCAGTGAAAGCCTTGTACTCCTGTAGGAGCCAAGATGATGATGTTTTGATAAAGTATTTCAAAACTTTTCCAGCTCTGTGATCAGATTGACTTCAGGAGGAGGCCAGTCAGTGACCAGCTTTATAAACATAAGCAGCGATGGGGATTCAAAACACATCAAAGCCCTTGAAATTATAAAAACATATTGTGTGAAACAGAGGAAAGAGAGAGAGCCAAGTGTACTCAGAGTCATGCGATGCTGAAAAGGTTAAGTAAGATGCTTGAAACAAAATGTTAGAGATTAATCGAACAGAAACACTTATAGACTCAAATGTACAAAGCAATCCTGTTAAAACACTATGGACCAGATTTTCACAGTGTTCAGCACCCAAAAATCAGGGCTGGATTTTCAGAATAGCTGAACTGCCATTCAGAGACTTGCTGGGGTTTTCTTGAAATTTGGCCATAAGTGTCACCATGGGAGCTGCTGGGTGCTCAGCACTTTTGTAAATGTGCTCTGAATTCTGCTGCATGGCCATACAGGAAGAAATAAGCCCTTAGGCTTTCCATTATAGTCAATAGAAAGGCTCCCTTTGATTGAATGGGTATTGGCTCAGGCTTTCTTACCTACAGAAACGTGCGTTTCCACTGCTATAATTCACCGCATTGAAAGATGCCTAAGTAGTGCATCTCTCTGCCTTGCTTTAGATATTTGCAATATCTCCACCTGCTGTGAAGGAAACCAAGAATCCCAAACCAGGGCCTAGCAAGGAGAATAGCAAACATCTGGGATGAAGCTAAATGGAGAGGAGAGTTTGTGCTCCACAGAAAGACACAATGCTGAAAAGTTCTATTTTTTTCCTACAATTATATATGGTCAGAACTGAACCGATGCCTCAGCATGGCACTGGACAATGCTGTTCTGCTGGATGAGGCATAAAACCCAATTCCTTGATCATCTGGTGTCATTAAATTTTCCCTGGCACGTTTTGCACAAGCGAGTGGTCAGTGTCATAGGCAGTGTTCTGATCAGATTCCAGTGTGAATAACTCCATTTCTGGAAGAAAATTCTGCCCTGGGTTATGTTGGCATAAATCTGACATAACTGCAGAGACATCAGAGTGTATAGACATCATTGAAACCGAGAAAAACATTTTGTCCATTGTCTTTAAATTTCACCTGCACTTGAAAGTAGAGAAGTTATCACAAAATTGGAGCAGTGTTTTGCTTCTGGCACAGCTTGGATACAGAGTTCACAGAAGTGGATGCATTTCACCACTGGGTACTCTCTGTAAATAACTGGTATAGTTCAAGGGGAAGGTCACTAAATAAGCCTAAGATATTAATAATACATCAGTGTATATGTATCTTTCTCCAACAGGTTTATCGCTGTAAGTGAAAGCAAAGTACAATATTGCTGCAATTTGTAAATGGCTGTTTTTGAAGAGTATTCAGTATTCAGTTATATTGTCTCTGCAAGAAGAATAGAGGTAGGAATCTCACATATTATGGCTTAGTGTAATTCCAGCTTCAAACCAAACAACTGAAAATTGAAAGCCACTCTCTTTAGCCACAAAATTGTACTAAAAACATTTCCTTTAGATTTTTAGTAGGCAGCTACAGAAAATGATGTGTTATTTCTCTGTGCACGTACTGACTGGTGCCATATGCTTATAGTCAATCAGAAAGGAAAACGTCTAACACCCACTAAAAACAACTTTAGAAGAAGCAATCCCAACACGCACACACAAACAAGGAAGAGGATCACATTCTACGAGGATGAGCAGGGAAGCTGGGCTGAAACCAAAGAGTGTCTGATGTTATACAATTGTGTGCTCCAATGCTCAGACATAGCCAGATGGTCTCAACTCTGAATTATGTACCGTAAATATTGAACAGTTGGGCTGCAGAAGTCTGACAGAGAGGTCAACTCTTGGTATTTCACGTGTAATCGTTATTGTTATTCATATTCAGTTGTGCCCACAGGGCCGAAATGAGCTCAGTGCCCCACTGTGCTAGATGCTGCAGATACACAAGGTGAAAGACAGTCTCTGCCCAAAGAGCTTGCAGTCTAAATAGACAAGACAGACAAAGGAAGTATTAATTCCCCCCATTTTACAGATGGGTTAAGTGACTTGCCCCAGGTTGTAAAGCACATTTGTGGCAGAGTTGGGAAACAAACTCAGGTCTCCAGAGTACCTATCCAGTGTTTTAACCATAACCCAGCCTTCCTCAGTTGAGGGAGTTACTTAGCCTCTCTGCTTTTTAAAAAAATGTCTCAGAATGAACTGAACTCTCCCCAACTTGCCAAGGCCTGGGCCAACGGATGTGCCGCTCCCAAAAACAGTTCAGTGCACTGCTCACCTGTCCAGTGATACATTCCTGATCTGCTATGGGCATTAGGAAGGTGCCAGACCACAGCAAGGGAAGTGCAGATCCTTCAGCAAAGGCATCGGGGAGCAAGTTGAAGAGATGGAAAAAAACGGGACTTAGGCACTTAACTCACAGGCATTTTTGAAAATTTCGCCCCTTGTGCCAAAAATGTTCAGAATGCTACAGATCGCCTCCGTGTCCAAAAAAAACTGTACCAAAAGGCTCCACTGAGACTCTCATTTCAGCACCGGTGCAGCAAAGCACTTGAGCGTGCACATGCATTTAAGCAGGTGAGTAGTTTGATCAACTTCAGTGGGATTACTCATGTGCTTAAAATGAAGCAGATGCCTGCATGCTTTCCTGGACTGGGGCCTTACTGTGTAATCTATTAAATCTATTGATTAACAGCATGTAGCACTTTAAATTAAGAACAAAAAAATATAAACAAATCCTATTAAACTGCATGAAACCTACTAAAAATAATAATGATAAAACCCTGTTACATTCAATGAGAGATTCCTGAAACTCAGGCCATGTTTATTGAGGTGCCTAAATATGGATGTAGATGCCTAACTTTAGGCAGGCAGGTTTGAAGATTTTAGAGACAGCAATTTCCTTTTCTTGTAGTCGTCATCTTCTTTTTTTCTCCCAGCCAAAACTATTTGCCGAATTTGACCTGAATTCATGAACAGTTTAGGTCAACCCCAAACTGCACTTTTGGGCAAAGAAGATATTTGCCAAATAAGAGATTTGCCAAAAAAGTTTCGCCCCATTCTAGCCCCAGTGCAAGAGAATGCAGCGTGACCTAGCAGGAAGGTGAAAGGACCTGAAGTTAGCAGCTTACTTTACATTTCATCCAGCCTGTTACATTTTTACCCGCTCACTCCAGGGAGACAGGAGCGAGATTTTTAGGGAGTTCAATACCGGCCCCTGGTGGGTTTAGAACGACTTACTTAGTGTGCGTAGGCAGTGTGTTAGCCCTCGGCACAGGCTGAATTTTATCCCATGGAGTTATGGGGGAAAATGATTCTTCCATTGCACAGCAATCGCCTTCACTCTTCTTTTCTTTTATAGACTCGGTGGGGACACAGACGTGTAACCAGAAGAAGAGACCAACTTGTGGTCTAGGATCCAGTACGTAGCTTAAGTTTCTCAGGCAGTGAAAAGCATGCGGCACCCAGCTGTCACGTTCCAAATGTCAGTCACAGCCCAGGTTTGAGCTTATTCAGTCTCCTCCAAGTCATTTGGGTCAATGGAGCTGAATGATACAGATCTAAATTGCCACCGTGCTTGGAAACCTGAGCCTTACCTGTTCTCTGGCGCTGCTGTCAGCTTTGACAGTAGCTGCCTACAAGGCATTTGTCCCATCTATACCATTTGTCTATTGTGCTGTGATTATACCTGTTACTTCTCTCTCAAGCCTTTCCACACAGCCCCCTCATCTGCTTTGTGTGTGTATGTTGTCTCGTACATATTTCTGCTTTTTACTCCAGCCTCACTTCTCGATTTGCAATCCAAGCCGGTTGACATTGCTGCCAATGACTGTCTGGGGGCAAGGCAGCCCTGTGTAAAATGCTGCAGAAAGGTTAGAACCCGGCACGAAGGATGCCAACCCCGACAAAATGCTGAGTCATCCCTCTGAGTGGCAGCCTGCTCAACCAGCAAACAAGGGAAGAAAATAGACTCACTGGCTTGTGTAAGCCCCAGCTTGAATTTACAATAAGCTTCTCGCTAGAGCTCAATCTGTCAAGCACCGTGTCCCATTAAAATGAAAATCTGAAGGTCTCCATAAAGCAAATAGATAACCTCTCCTCCCCCGTTTTATTAGAGGATTTTTGTGAGGCTGACAAGTCAGGCCAGCTTCTGATCAGGACCATCGCTGTTTCAAACACAGGCACTATAGGCAGGCTACCTTTACAACTGTTTTCTTAATTTTTTTTGTCATTTTAATAATTCTCAATTGATCTAGTTTTAAGACACTTATATCCGTCCACCAATGCCCGTGTTCCCAATTGGCTTTAAATCACTTGATAGAGCCTTAGCTGGATTAAAGATCCCGAGGTGCATTTTGCAAGAGTAGCTGGCATTAGCCACAGTGTCCTTCTCAGATTCCAGTTGGAGTTAATTACATTTTGCAGAACCATATGCAAGTGGCCTCTTGAAATGCCTGCTTGAACAAGCAACACTGGACAAAATGACTTTGGGGTATGTAATCCTTGTCGGATTGGGTGTTTTGGATCTGAGTCTGTTTTATTCCAGCTCATAATATTTATTCAAATTGGGCTGCAGAGTGAAATATGTTCTTCTTTTGACTCCTATGTAGACTTTTTCTATGGAACTTTGTAAGAGCATCTCCTTTTGTGTGATCAGTACCAACCATTTCCAGACACAGAATCACAGAATATCAGAGTTGGAAGGGACCTCAGGAGGTCATCTAGTCCAAACCCCTGCTCAAAGCAGGACCAATCCCCAATTTTTGCCCCAGATCCCTAAATGGCCCCCTCAAGGATTGAACTGACAACCTTGTGTTTAGCAGGCCAGTGCTCAAACCACTGAGCTATCCCTCCCCCCTCACCATTGATAAGTCAGCCCAAAGAGAGTTCAGCTCCCTAAAGAGGCAGAAGAAAAAACTACTTTGCCTTTTTCCCTCCTTTCTTTATTATAAAAGGGCTATTTTCTCAGTTTATTTTCTCAGTTTATTTGGGTGTATTTAGTGCTGCCTGAGAATGACCTGATGCGCTCCAGTCCCAGAAGAGGCAGCCCTGACAGCAGCCGTATAAGTCTGTGCTTTCTCCCCCATTGGGAGAAAGATATTATCTACCCCAGACTGCATTCACTTGCTCACTGCCTGCCAGTTCCAGTGCCTGCTGGCCTAAACTTGAAGATTTTTTTCTTCTTTTTTCTCTCTCTTTTTTATTTTCCTCACACAAGCCAGTCAAGCCATACAAGTTACTAGTGTACGAAATCGCCTGTTGTTCCTGCTGATGAGTGAAATCCAGAGGACAAGACCCAAATCTCCGTAGAGGTGAATTATTTAATCACATTTCTTTCCCTTGAATTGGTGGAACTAATTAATGCATTTAGATTCTCCCGCCCCCGCAATTTCCTACCATCTTTACTTGCTTTATTAACATTCCCACTGCTAATTTCCCCGGAACGTTTCTCAGAGTCCCCTCATAAATTCCCTATCACCGTCGCTACAGGATGTTCATTCTAATGGAACAATGGACTAGATTTAAAGGTGCTAACCCTGAGGGCTCAGGTCTTTGGAGAACCATCTCTTTGAGGAGGGAAATAACAAAAAGAACAGCACTGTTTCTTGGGGTGTCGGAGATGGATGGGTGGAGCTGTCCACAAGAGACAGGCCTTCGGAGAGCCCACATTAGTAGATTTGAGTTTAAAAGCCCTGAGGGAGAACAGAAGGGAATTGAAATGACAGACACTGCAAAATGAGAAAAAAAGAGGCCAAAGCCTCCTTATTTCCACTCAGGAGAAAGAAGGGATAGTGATACCTCACGTACAGATATAGAAACTGGAGGCCCAACAGCTACCAGCCCCAGATCCTGAGTGTTTCTACCAGGAAGCTTGGGCTATGACTTTCCAGAAGGGGTGGGGTTTGTTGGCAGTACCTTGCCTTAAATAGGTTTTTGTAAGGCTGAAGCTGGCAGGGGGGAGGAGGATGCAACTAGCGCAGGATCTGGGAAAGGGCATGAGTGTTAGAGAGGGAGGAAGCAGGCCTGGGTATTGCATACTGTAGCTGCCGTAGAAACCCTGCAGCCTAGCTCACTGGGTCGGCGGGGAAAGGAGGAACTGGCTATTTGGGAAGGGAAGGGCGGAGCACCACTACTCCTGTTACACACACAAATCCAATTATCATCCTCTGCCTGGACACCACCTGCCCTCCATCCAAACGGAGGACATCAGACCCTTTTGGGTAGCAGGCTCTGAATCCTTGGGAGAAGGTACTAGTGCCCCGCGTGGAGCCAGTAAAAACATTTTTTGTCAAAACTTTTTTTTTTTTTGCATGAAAAATGCATTTTTGATTAAATGGAAACAAACATTCATGAGAAAACTTCTGTTTTCACAGAAAATTTTCAGGTTTTGGTAAAAATAAGTTCAGGTTTTGGTAAAGAATCCTCAGTGGGGAACTTAATGGGATTGGGAAATTTAAGTATCTTATTTTCATGCATTTCCCTCAGTAGCTGTCATGAAATACAGACTCATAATCCCTCTAAACCAGGAAGCATTTAGCAAAGAAAACAATCATAGCCCCAAACAAACAGACTTCCATGCAGCTTGAGCTGCACTCTTGTCCTTATTGTTTACCAGGCACTACACCATGTCTGGACTTCTATATAGCACAGACAGAGTCTATTGGCTGAATTATATACTTGCCGATAAAGATAGCATTACAAGCTGCTGTAAGATCCCAACCAATTAGCTCTGCAGGAATTATCCCAGTCCCCAATCAAACATATCAAATTAGGCTTTCTAAAATGGGTGCTTTTGTTTCCACATAATGACACTTGTACGAGAGTCTGGTACTCTCTTTTGCAATGGAATATAATAAAGTGGGTTGGAGGTTTTTCTCCCTGTGGAAAATTTAGAGTTTTGGTCCTAAGACTGCAAACAAGATTTTGGCCAACAATTGAAAAGTTTTGATTTGGGATTTTTTGATGAAAAGCCAAACATTTGCTGTGGAAAGCAAATACTTTCTGAGGAAAAACTTGCTTTGGGAAGAAGTCATAAAACCAACCAACCAACCCACCCACCCCAGTTTTGATGGATAATTTTCAACTAGCCCTAGTGCACAAGTTCTTTTTCTGGATTCTTGGTAACCCTCTCTCCATACCTCATCCATATGTGTGAGTGCCTCTCTTTCTCTCACCATCTGCTTTGGCTACTGTGAGCGCTGAATGTTTACGAGTCTTTCAGTGTTTGTTGAAATATTCTCTGTGGATCAATGCTCAATTCTTTTTTTTTTTTTTTTTTTGGCTTCTCTACTCTTTCTTCGCTGCCTTCTGCTCCTTTTTATAGATTCCCCCTTCCCACCTCCACAGGTTATTGAGAGTTCTGAACAGCTTTTACTATTGATTGGGCTTCTTTTTTTGATGCAACTGGGCTGAACGAAGCCGGCAGACACTCCAACTGTTTCTAACATTTCTTTTTTCTTGGCACTAGACTTCTTGGACCTCTTTAAAATTCTAACAAACTATGGGTGAGCCTTTTGGCATTGCTTAAAAAATCAACTTCTTTAGAGAAAACAGATCTGTGTAATTCTCCTTCTACTTCTTTATTGTTTTCAGGAAAAGACTGTCCTTCTTAATATTAACTGAGTCCATGGAACTGCTCACAACAAAAGAAGCGTTTATTTGATACTTCTAAGTTAATACTTGTAAAATCTCTTGAAGAAGAAAACTGCAAACAAACAATGAAGATAATTAACCATTGGAACAATTTGTTAAGGGTTGTGTTGGATTCTCCATCACAGGAAATTTTTAAATCAAGATTGGATTCTTTTTAAAAGCTCTGCTCTTGGAATTATTTTGGGGCAGTTCTCTTGCCTGTGCTCTACAGGAGATCAGACTAGATGATCACAATGGTCCCTTCTGGCTTGGAATCTATGAAAAATGGGTTTTCCATTCCCCTGATCATCCTGTTAGCCTACCTGGTCACCTGCTCTACACTGAATTAATCTGTTTTGAACATGGGTGAGCAAAATGGTACAGTATTCCAGATCAGGACTCACTAGTACCTTGTACAATGGCAGTAATACTTCCCTCTCTCTTCTGGAACACCTCACCTGATTTCCTGTTTCCTGCACAAAACTCTGTTACTTAGACACTATGCATGGAGAAGTGAATGTCACACATCAAGGAGCAATGGTCTCAAGTTGCCGTGGGGGAGATTTAGGTTGGATGTTAGGAAAACCTTTTTCACTGGCACTGGAATGGGTTACCTAGGGAGGTGGTGGAATCTCCTTCCTTAGGGGTTTTTAAGGTCAGGCTTGACAAAGTCCTGGCTGGGATGATTTAGTTGGGGATTGGTCCTGCTTTGAGCAGGGGGTTGGACTAGATGACCTCCGGAGGTCCCTTCCAACCCTGGTATTCTATGATTCTATGATCATTAATAAAAGGCGGGGGGGGGAATCTCTGAAATGCGATCTGCAAACTTTTTACTAAAGTGGGTGTTTGCTTCTTTCGTATACAGCAGAATATTTATTAGACAGACAGACACACACACACAATTTACTTATTTGTATTGCAGTTGCAACTAGGAGCCCCAGTCATGGACCAGGAACCCATTGTGCCAGGCACTGTGCAAACACAGGAACAAAAAGTTCATGCCCCAAAGAGCTTACAATCTAAGTATATTTAAAGTTTTTTTTCTGCTTGTTTTTACCCTTAGACAGATAAAGAAGATCATGTCTGATTTTGCTATTGCTGGAAAACCTGTTAGAAGTCTCAGGAGATGTATACCAAGAGCTCTCCCACCTGAGTTGAATGTCTGACAAAGTTGCTTTTCCCCCCAAGTGTTCATTAGCATTTGGAATATCAGAGGTGTTGAAAAGAGCAATGAGAAAACAAAATCTCAGTACCTTGGATTTATACCTTTTATGGCTTGTGATGTCATAACTTCTACAATTGTCATAGTTTCTTGCACAAAGACCTGAATTTCTAAGGTGAAAAAACCATATATGCCTGTTTTTAATCCATCATAAAGAAAACAAAAAAGGTGACGATGAGCCCTATTTTTACTTCCCCTTTAACAGAGCATCATCTTGGAAACACAGGATCATGATGTCATGGTGACACACAAGTTTAGGTGCTGATCCGACCATGGAATCCACTCAAGTCACACAATTTGGGGTTACATGCTGGATTCCCCTTATTTAAAAAGGCTCCCAGAAGCCACAGAGCATCCCAACATATCCTTGCAGAGAGAAAGACAAACTCTGGAGCGACTGACACACCTTGTTAACCTGCCTGAAAATGTGTTGTTACTTTTTATTTTTAGAAGAAAAATTGCTTGGTTTGGCTAGCCCTTTTATTGAATTTTGAATCAACAACACATCAAGTGGTTTGGGATGTTATTAATCAGAGCATTGGCAATGGAGGCCGGCAGGTAAGAACGCTGCAGCTAGCCCAAGCGGCACTTGGCTCTGGATAGTCTTAATTACTCCTTGGGACAGTGTTTACCTCCCAACTGTTTACAGACAAGGCAAACTACTGCCTGCTGGCACCACAGAACCCAGCTGTTCCTGGTAATTTTCATGTCACTGTAATTGGAACCTGCAGCAAAATATTAAATTAAAGTAGCCCAACTTCAGAAGAAGCAGTGAGGGGGAAAAATATCCTCTCTCCTTTACCAGTTTTTCATTTAGTGGAGGAGGTGGGAATTGAGGGAGCACGAACTACACAGGCTGTATGGGAAACTTAGTCAAAGTTTAGAGTTACTTCTGTTTGTATGTCCTGACATTTCTCTTTGTTATTATTTTTACTAGGTCCATTTGCATAGAAACTGGAGCTTTGCTACTGAGGGGCTCATTTGCCATGTCAATCAATATCAAACATTGTACCAACCTTCCCTAGGAGGGGTCTGGTGGGTTTGAGCCTGGATTGCCCAATACCAAAAACACTGACCTCTAACACTTGAGCTAAAAGAGTTACTCCACCAGCTGGTAGCAGCAGTAGACTGTTATCCTCCATGTATTTTAACCTGTAACTAGAAGGGTGCACAACATGAGCTTTACAAGCATGTTGCAATATCATCATTGGTTGCTGAGTATATTATTATGATGTCACAAACTGAGGTGGTTTCTGCTGTTAAAAGTTGCTTTAGTTTAACACTTTTGTGTAAGAGTCTAATGAAGCACTAACGAAGGAGGAGCATAGTGGACCCACAGTACAGCAGGGAGCTTGTGGGATTTAGAAGCCTTCTTCAGCTGGAGGGAAGGAAGTTGGTTGCTACTTTGGGGGTATGATTTGGATACACCTGGGTACAGCCACTCCAATCTGTTTTAAAATATATTAGTCTTATGCAAATTACCCTCCTGTAGGAGCTAAGCACTGAAGAGCCTGCGTCAGGACTGACAATGCTGCTCAATTTAATTCCAGATAAAATAATCTCCTCTCCAGAGCCCCCAGTGGCAGAGAATCCAATAATGACTCAGAGGGAAGGCGGGAGAGACAATGAGAATCCAGTAGCTTCTCCAGCTCTAGCACTGAGCTTCCAGTGGGATAGACTACTGGTATGAGTGGACAGCTCTCGCTTTCAGCCTTGCACGCACGCTGTGTGGACGCACAGATGCAAAAGCTCTGCGTTAGTCCTGGACGTCTGTCTGATGATCAGTTCCAGCAAGCCTCTGCCTGAGATTTGCACAGGTGTATGCTCATCCGCAATCATGCAGCTGCAGCGTATACCATGCCTTTCCCTTTGCAAACGGGGTCTCATGAAAAGGCTCTAGAAGTAGCAGCCACAGGACACCTTCGGAAAAATAAGCACTGGGTTCTCCTAACCTTAAAATTCTCAACTATCCTTTTACCAATGGGGTTTGGCCAACTTCAACTCTATTTTATCATCTAGTGGCTTCTCAGCATGTTGTCATCACTGAGCACAAGGTGGGGAGTGGAGTGAAGCTGCCCAGATATGTTCTCATGTTCTTATGATGTCCCTAAGCACGGCCACACCGGGTCAGACCAAAGGTCCATCTAGCCCAGTATCCTGTCTTCCGACAGTGGCCAGTGCCAGGTGCCCCAGAGGGAATGAACAGAACAGGGAACCATCAAGTGATCCATCCCGTCGCCCATTCCCAGCTTCTAGCAAACAGAGGCTAGACATCGGATACATTCCTCTACAGATTGTCACTCTGAGCTTCTACAGCTGTTGCAATGGAAAAGCATGGTGCCCTATTCCAAAAGGGCCATGCCCCGGTTTTCACCTTCTCCCATCTAGACTCAAGACTTTTCTGAGTTCTTCTCAAGGCTGGGGCGGAAAAGAAAAATTACCAGAGAAGGGAATGCAGCAAACGATGTCCCTTTGGGCTGGAGTGGTATAACAGAAACAATGCTTTTTGCCTCTTTCTAGTTCCAAAAACACCAATTTAAACATCTAAGGGCTTTCAATGCCAAACAGTGGGGCTAATCCTTGGGTTACAGCATGTTGGGGTGCAACTGAAAACGAAACATTAACGATTTAGTAGATCTTCAGGAGCGAGAGTCTTGGCTGCTCCAGAACCTTAAGTTTACCACAAGCCCTGCTGATTTGACAGATGAAATATTAAAGACCAAGTAGCCTGCTATATGTCGTATCCTCTGAAGTTACCTTTTATTGGCACAACAAACTTAGTTTGGAACAGCCTTCTTTAGAGTCCATGCTACCTTTAGATACATGCACCTTTAATACAGATACCATAGAGTGCTAAATCATCTAAAAGTAATTAGAATAACTGGCAAGCTTTAGCAGCCACTGGTAGTCACCTCTGAAGTTGTGCTGCTATCGATAAGTGATTTGTTGTTAAAGGCATATTACAGATAGCCTAGGTATTGAATAAAGAGAGCAGGATGGTGTGTGACAACATACACCTCCATAGTATAAGTAAGCAGGATCAGCGTATCATTCTCCATTCGTTTTGTTCTCATGATCACGCCTGGCCAGTCACCTTTGTTTTTCCATGGTAGGAGGTTGGCTGATGGGGATAATCATTCCTCTGCTTTCCCTTGGAACAAGGATGGGGAAGATCGACCAAAGTCTGCGGTATGATGCTCTCTTTTCCTGTTGCTCCTTCAGTTTCAACAGCTGCCTGCACATTAACATAGCCTATGGTACACTACTGAACCCAAAACAGAAGCCAGTTATGTTCAATGAGGGAGACAAACTAGGAACATTACTAAGAAGCATACGTATTGAGTGGGAGTATGTTTGGCACAAAGCACTCTTAATAATACTGATCACTCTTAAGACCTGTGATTTATTTATTTTGCCAATATAGTAGCTAAGGTGTCACTGGCCAAATCAAAAAGAGTTGGGGGAGAAATTATAAATCTGACAAGTGCCATGGGCCAATGCAAAACTGAGAAGGAATGAAGTAATTTAATGCCAACCGATGGTCTCAGACTTCTCAACATAGCCACTTCATCTTGAGAAATGAAAAAATAATCCAGCTCAAAGTGCAAGGTAAACCCTGACACTCCATCATGTTCAAAGCCATTTCTGCACTGATTTAGATGGTTGCCACAGGGAAATCCATAGGCTGAGATAAATTACGGTGTCCAAATCTAGAAGTTGCTTGGGAGCTTGAGGTAGACAAACCAAATTATTATGGAGTTTGCTCCAAATGTGATTCTTAAAATTAGGCAATTGGATGGTCAGTACCTGATCTCTGAATATAGCTATATGATTGGCTATGGGGAAATGGCCTGATTTATCTGTAATTCAGTGAACTGTAACCAGAGACTTTGAATTTTCTAGTTATGTATAACTGTTAGTTTCTTGGCAGCTTCTTTCCCAACTCCCCAAAATATAACATTGAGTCGAATAGATGAATTATGTTTGCACAGAATGCAAGAGTGTGTTAACATATTGAAACTGGATACAATTGTAAATCTTCTAGGGACGAGGAGACTTTTCATGAACTATTTCCAGGGGCTTGAACTCTTGAGAGTTTAGTCACTCTCTTTCTTTGGTGTTTTTATTTTTACTTTTTCCCTTCAAGGAAACAAATTCCTACAGCAGTCAGAATATGTGTGAACTCATGTTACCAAGCTGGGTTTTCTAAGCAGATATTGGTGATATCCAAAGAGACCAGAACCTTAATCTGAATTTACAGAATCACCAAGTTATACTGAAGCTGCTGATGATATTTAAAGGGACACTACAAGAAAAACAATATACATACCATGCAAATGTCTTTCTTGTGTTATAATTACAATGGTCATTACAATCTAATTTACTTTTCACCACATGGGCTATTTCCCTTTGCATCTCACATATTCCTGATTAGGTTCTGTTTTTAACCCATGCATTCCTATGGCATTATGTGCAAATGTTAAACAACAACTGTGCAGCCCCAGGGGATGTGAATCAGAGCAGAATTTAGCCCTTGGGTTGCAGAGTGGGCCAGCAGCATCAGTCAAAGAGGGCAGAGGTATTCAGACTTGTGGGGAATTCAGCCTTCATATGAGAGATTAAACCCAGGTCTGTTTTGCTCATCTCTCCGAGGAATGTCAACTGGCTGTTAAAGTTCTTATGTCAGGTCTGAAAAGAGGTTGGAGACTCTTTGCCAGCATGCCCTCTTCTCAGCGAGAAACGAGTTCTGATGACCTGAGTTTGCATACAAGCTGTATCTGCATGCAGCATCCCTTTGTCTGTGCAATCACTGCTCTGCCAGTATAGCACTCATTGCTTAGGAGAATGTCTTGGTATATCTAAAGTATTAAGGATGCTATATAAAGCCAAAGCTTACTCCTGTTGAGTAAATTTGCAGAAGTCTGTTTGACATGTCTGTTGAGGGTCACTAGGCTTGGTGGCAACCCTGTAAATAGAATACAAGAATTTCTGTGCCTCCAAATTTGTGCCATTCACAGTGTTCTTGCAAAGGAGAATAACTTAATGAGTGTCTGAACATACTTTAATCAACACAAGTTTACCTTACATGACACTGAAAGAGTGCTTATCTCTGGGGTAGTCATGAACACCAATTGCTTCACATCCACCTTGGGATAAATATGAATTTGCAGCAGCTAATCCCACGTGACCACTGTGTAATCTAGCAGCTTTCCACAGTGAGTGTGTTTGACTGCATTCTGCATATGCTCTGCTTTTATGGAGATGGGACTCTCTCTTTGTGTCTAATTGGATTTCCAGTGCCACTCATTTTACTATGGAACCAACCTGGAAGCAGCCCTTTGGTGAATATGTTAATTTATATGAGAGTTATTCAATTAGGAATTAATAAACAGACCAGGAAAAAGAGCTGGACAAGATGACAACCCCATCACAAAGGCGCAGAAGACAGACATGACGAGGAAATCACTTGGAGGGTATCTCCTTGATCATACTGAATATTGGATGCTCAGTGTTCCAGTTTCAATTAAGTTTACCACATCATTCAGAACCCGCCTCCCCCCACCTTCTAATCTCTCCTCACGCATCTATTGAAGCTGTTCACCCTCAAAAGACCCATTCCAATCTGTTCCTACTTCCACAGATAAGATCTTCTCAAACCGCCCAATGAGAAAGAGACCTCCACTCCGGATCATTCCTTTCTTGCTCCCTTCCTATTCTGTTCCCAGTTCCTTCACATGGAAACCACCAGTCCTCCGTGATTCTTCCTCATTCCTGATATTTCAAAGTAGGTTTCCCTCTCCCTCCTTCACACATTAAGATCACCATGCTGCAAGAACGGAGATACAAATACCAGCACAAATTGCTGATATTGCCCTGCAACACTGAAATTTCAAATAAATGGGCATGTATTTGCAGGTAAACAGCTGGCAATGAAATACATTTTCTATTACCAGAGAACATGCACATGCCATGAGCTGGCGTTGTAGAGTGTCTGGTACTGGAAGGAGCTGAGTACTCCTAACTTTCATTAGCTTCAATGGGTATTAACCTAGCATAATTAGGGCTTTTGTTTGTATTCCTAGCTAAAATCCTCTCAATTGAATCCTATTTAATAAAGTTTGTGTGTCTAATTTATTATAGTTTTCAAAAGTATATTCTGGCAGCCTCCTTGGTTAAGTGCTGTCCAGGATCTAAACTTGTATTTCCATTGAGAACTTGGAGGGAAAAATGATTGCTGCATATTTACTCAGTTCAGGGGGTTGTTAAGGAGGGTTCACTTTGCACTACAGTATCTGCTGCTTAATGATGTGTGTTCAATGTAAAGACAGCTGGTATCAGTGTGTTGAGAGGGGATGCATACAGGATTGGTGAGATCACAGCAGATCACAGCTTTCATCTGCATCAAAGCCCCCGGATGGGATGTTACAGAGCAGGGTGCCTTTCCGGGAAAGGCTGGGGGAAGAAAAGCAAGTGGTTGCTGTGGAGACGACTGTGAGGTCACAAAGGCACGATTGTGACTTCAGGTGGGGAATGAGCAGCAGGTGCGGACGAGACTTTTAAAGGACAAAGAGTCTGCATCAGTGCAAATGTCCTTAGTTTACTAAAAAGGATAAGAGTTGCAGGAGATACTGTATAAGACAGGGAGGAAGAATAATTTCTAAAGAAGAAGTCTTTATCCTCTTTAAGAGAAGTAAATAGCTCAAAAATAGTGAAATACAGAGCACACTCTTAAACAAATTGTGTGTGAAAATGCACACAGAGTTGTGTGCCAAATTTGTACACGCAAGTACTGTAATTGTGAAGCAACAGCTGGTGATTTTTGTGTAGTTTTTACTACCAGAAGACAGGCAAGCGATAGACGATAGGATATTTTTAGTCTGGGTCTCTAGCAAAGAACTCAGCTGTCTTTAAGCATGCAAACGTGCATAGTTTGTGAAATTGCATGCCTAATATGCACATTCCTTGATTCTGATGGTCATGGAAATAGCAAACGATGCATGTGCACAGTTTTGCTTGCAACTCATTTAACAAATAAGTGCACAAGTTGTAAAATAGTGAAACGTGGCCTTCAAAAGAGAATTTGAGTTTGTGAATCTGTAGAACTCATCAGCAAGTCCTAGCCCTTGCAGATAGTTACAGTATCAAAAAAGTAAGAATTGTCTGTAAGATTAAACCAAAACAATGGTCATGCCCTTTCAGCCACACTAGCCCCTCTTTCTATCAGCACACAGCGTTGATGACTGAAAAAATGTTATTTGATAGGTTTTTCTACAACTCTGAAACAGAGTAAAGATTAGGATTCCATCCCCACCTCATCCTCCAGTGCAGACAATAAGATTATAAGTGTCCTGAGTGTATAACCAAGAGTAGAATTATTGCCTTCTATTTACATTCATTTTACACCTGCCATCGGGGAACAAAAAAAGGAAAGACACTGAGGAGTCAGTAGACACCATCCAAACTTAGTCACCCACACTTTTAGGGGTTGCAAAATAGAGTCTGGGTAAAATTTACAAGGGTATTTAGGCTCCTAAAGGTACAGATGGATACCCAAAAGTGGCTACACTGGTTATGTACCTAACTCTCATGAGTGTCAATGGGAGGCACATGCCTGACTTGCTTAGATGCTTTTGTAAATCATGGTAAGCACCTATTTGCATCTTTAGGTGCCTAAATACCTGTTTTACAGCTAGTCCTCAGACACTTAGGAGACTGAGGCTCTCTGGAAGTCAATGGGAAAATCAGTTTTACCCTATAATTTTTAGGGAGACTGCCAACAGTATTTCTCCTCTCTCTCTCTCTATTTCAGGAAAAGGAGCCTTGTGTTTTCAATCCTTCTTTAGAATAAATGTTTCTCCCTCTTCACCTGACATGTTCTGTGCACTAGAGTTATGGGTGCGGAGAGCTTTGGAGAACATCGGATGTTGTCCATGCCCTCATCTCGAAGAGAGAGTAGTCCCAGTCTCTGTATGTTTGTATGTGAATATCTTTACTATAAGAGACTGTAGAGCTGGTGAAGGTGCTGGACTGACAGAGACTGGGGACTGAACGCATCTGTTTTTCATCAGAGCAGTGGCTACTTGATTTCAGAACTCCGGATTTAGTGGAGCTTTTCAACTGCCTCTTGTTGATGTCTGACTTCTGCATACGATGTCCAGGAAATGTACCAGGGCCACAATTCTTATTTGGTTTTTACCTGTACGTCTTTATGGTTTTTAAAGTCAATTTGAAATAATGATTTCTTTAGAAAGAGAGAAAAAAGTGACCTTTCATGAACCCCTGTGAGAATATCCATCTTTTAAACGTATCCCTCATCTCTGCAATATATGGTAAAGTTAAAGCAATACCTTCATGTAAAAGATAATAGTTTGTTGCCATTCTGATTAAAATGAACCATTATGTAGCTGGTCTTCTGCGGCTCTTTCATTTTTGACAGCTTATAATGGGAGCTATAACAAGCTTAAATGAAAGCAGGGGTAAGCCAGGGAAAGAGGGTGCATCAATGGAAAAAAGTTACAGCAACCACTTCAACTAAAACTTAGCTTCTCTCCTACTTTCCTTTTGATTTTACATGCTCTCTCAGTCAAGCCCTGTTTCTCTTCTCTGCTGGGGAGGCCAGTGTCTCTCATGCTGTCTGGATTGATAGCCTTTTTCTCTTTCATTTCAGAAATCTGCTTTCTGGAGAAGCATATATTTGATGCCTGGACTAGTTAGTCCACAGCCTTCAACCAACTAATATGTCTACACATTTCCAGTCCAGTGCTTTCCAACACCAGTAAGTCAACTTGGCGAACAATACAAAAAGGGGCTGTTTCCTACAGTAGAAAACAAGGAGGTTGTGGAAAGCACACGATGTAGGCTAAGGGTCAGCACAGTGAAAGGTGGGGTTGTGTTCATGCCTCTGTACAGACACTGTAAACCTTTCCTCTGTACTACTGCTACCTAGATGTGATATAGCCCCCTTCAGCCAGCTCTACGAGCATGTCTACACTTCAAGCTGGGGGCCTGATTCCCAGAGGGAAGAGGAGAGCAGAGTACATTCCCATCCAAGCCCTAGGCATGTTCTCAAGCCAGTTATCCCATCCCACCTCTCACACTGCCACGGCTACACTCTGTTTTTAGTGCTCTAACTCCATGAGGGCTAGTGGAAACATGTCTCCTTGAGCTCGGAATCACCCCAGCCGCAGATAAACGCATAGCTACCTCTCAAAACACTCTCAAACAGAAGGTAAGTGTGACTGTCACCATTTTACCGAAGGGCAGGAGCCAGGAATACAAGGCAAGTCTCCTGAGTCCAGGCCCAGTATCTTACCCACTGGACCATACTGCCCACCTACCTCCTGTTATCTACAGGACAAAGGACAGAGCAATGCTGATTGGTTTAGAAATACAGCCGGTCTCAGGTATCTGTCAAAGCACTGGAAAGAGGGCATTAGAAAACTATATTGGTAAAAGATGCCCAACAGAATCAGAAACCCAACACACAATGTGAGCAATGAATGAAGGGAACATACATACAAAGGGTGAAATCCTGGCCCCATTGAAGTCAATGGCAAAACTCGCACTGACTTCAGTGGGGCCAGGATTTGTTTTAATAGTGTTTAAATCTACAGTAGAGCTTTTGGATCTCTCTATCATTCACTCTCCTGCTATTACTGGTTCATCTGTCATCCCAGTATCTAGATGTAATATTTGCTCACGAAACAATGTTTCAGTACAGCAAATAGTCCTGTCAGTTATTGGCTTGGGGTTTAGTGTCTCCCCGAGACACCCTGATAATGACACATTTTAAGGTGAACATATTTTTAATTAGGCAAACATTCTCTACAACACCACAAAATATTGTAAATGTTACCCTTGGAAGAGTAGAGAGCAAGAGAGAAGACCACACAATTAACCATGAAACTCAGGAGTATGTTGTACAGGGATATTGGGAGAGCTGAGATCAGACTAATGAAATTTACGTCACAAGAGATTGATGCAAAATGTTTGCCAGCGTTTTTTTTTTTTTAACACTGAAGTTGGTTTCAAAATGTTAGGAAGCAGTTTGCCAAAGTGAAAACTGCTTCTCGTCTTGTCTCTCCTTTTGAGCTTCCTGCCTAGAGGATTGAGGTCTGTCACTCTACATTGCAAAGGTTTTCCTGGCCCTGCTTGTATGTAGGGAGCTCGGTTGGGAAGCACACGATCTGGGCCTGGCAGAGTGAGTTCCACAGCCAGCCAGCCTAGAGTAAGGTGGGATGAGTTAACTTGTGCTTCTCTGTTTCAGGGATCAACCTGCTTTGTGTTTCTGTTTTGGCATTTCTCTCTGTTTTGGGGTTCTTGTGTGTTATTCTGAATTCTAAGAATAAAGTAGTGTCACATTGCAACCTTCCAGCAAGAACATTTTATGTTTTTATCTAACTTCTCTGTTTGTATCCCAGGAAAGGACACAAACGAAGAGCATGATCCAGTGGACATTTACACATATGAGTAGCTTTACTTATGCAAATAGCCCCATAGACTTAATAAGGCAAGGAGCTAATGTTATGGAGAAAAGGTTTATATCTATATTGCTTGTCATGAATAAGTAGAGAAGGCAGATAATAGGTCTTCTTTTTTGGACCAACAAATAGGTGATGATGCATGGGCTTTGGGGCCAGAATAGGACTTCTATAGTATTTAGAAAAAATTCCTGAAATAATTAACTTCCTTCGCTGTGTCAAAGATGGGGAAAGCATAATAAGCAAACCTTCTTCCCATCCTTTCCAGAAAGCATTACAAGCTGCATGAGAGGCATATGAGGAATGCTGCCAGGATCCTTTCCATAACCCTTTATGCACCGCTCAGAAAGAAAAAGAGGAGTACTGAATCCCTCCCACAGATGTTTCTCTGCTTATGCAGTAACTAAGGGTATGTCTACACTGCAAATAAAGGTGTGTTCTTAACTTGGGTTAGCTAATCTGTATTAGACAACCACATTAAAGAGCAGTGAAGACACAGCAATTCAGATTTTAACTTGGGTGAGCAGCACTAGCTGAAGCCTACAGGGGAGCCTGTGGTTCCGTATTTGAGGTTTTTAAGGTCAGGCTTGACAAAGCCCTGGCTGGGATGATTTAGTTGGGGATTGGTCCTGCTTTGAGCAGGAGGTTGGACTAGATGACCTCCTGAGGTCCCTTCCAACCCTGATATTCTATGATTTCCATGAGACACCATGACAATGATACATTTCAGGATTCAGTTCAAGCTTCTAACCCGAGTGCAAATCTAGTTATCATGCCTTCACTGCTATTTCAACCCAATTTAGCTAACGTGGGTTAGCTCACCCAACCTAAGAATACACCTTTTTTTTTTCTCCTTTTGCAGTATTTAGGGTATGTTGGAAAGCAAATATGACTACGTTTTGTATTGTATTGATTCCTGTAAATAATCTAAATAAATAATAATTAAAACCCAGCAATATTCTGGTATAAGCTGGACAGGTTTCCATTTTTGTGGTGGATACTAAACTATTGCTAAAAGAAAGGAACCCGAGACAGTGAAAAGATGGACCCAGGATGACTAAGCACAGCTTCTAGACACACTTCCTTTTCTACAATTCGTAGCATCTTAAAATTACATCATTTTTCACTATGGGTGAAGTTAACCCACCACATTTTGAGGACCTATGTATTGCAGAACCTTTTTACTGTCCCACTCCACAGAGGTGAATGTCACCCATATACACGAGTAACAAGATGAAGGGAATGATAACTCAAATGGAACATTGGCCAGTATCCATTCCAGGCAGTGCATCATAGTGGCCAGAGCATTGGACTAGGCCACAAGAGACCTGGGTTTTATTTTTGGCTCTACCAGTGGCTTTATGAGTAGATCAAGTAAATCACTTCCCTGTCCCTGTGCCTAAGTTTCCCCATCTGCAAAATGGGGGTATGATACTGACCTTCTTCGTGAAGTGCTCTGAGATGTGTGCATGAAAAGCACTATAGAAAAGCTAGGTATTATTGTTCATGCATGATATTTCAGTGTCTGACATTCAGATGTTATTACGCATATATTTTGGGTATTCTGACTAAGGCACCTGTGGATACAGGATGACACCCACATTGTGAATATGCTGGGAGTTAGAAGGGCTAAAGAGGTCAGGCTTTGGGGGCTCTAGGTGGAGCTTTGAATATTTAGGTGGGCTGGTCACCAACTGTAGGAAAGGCCATTGCCTCAATAGGGCTTTTTACTCTCTGTCTGAGAGCCTGTCTTTGCTGTCAGCACATCACCAGAAGAACGTATCAGATAACACCACCAGTCATTAAAACGAGGTCTGCAAGAGGAATTATTGCAGTGATGTAGGTCACGGGGAAATTGCTTGTCTGCTAAATAGGTTTTCATCTGTATTTTAAAAAGAGTGATTTACGTGATTCTCAACGGGAAATACACAAGCACTTTCAACAAACAGACAGCTGGAGCCTGGGCAACAGAGTATCTTTTGTCTCATGCTAACTGTATGTGTGATATGCCCCACAAACTGCTCAGCTTCTTAACAAAGGATCCCTGACCACAGCATCCTGAAAATGAAAGTGGGCGTGTGCTTGGACTAAAGAAATCAGGAAAGTGGGGATGGCTTGGTTGTGAATCAGTTACAGAGAGATGATTTTATTGATTTACTTTAAGAAGAAAGATTTGGACCTTCACCACCGATCCAGCTGTATAATAGCCACCTACTGCATGTAACTGCAGGTCTTCTTTTTATTAGCGTTTCCCTACCTTCCCTTTCCCCCTACTTTTGTCCGCCATACTCATTGCAGCTTATATCTAATAGACTGTATGCTCTTCAGGGAAAGGAAAGTCACTAACGAAGGCCACAATTCAGGATTTTTGTTTTTTTAACCTTTCCAAATGTGAAAGAATTAGGTATATATTTCCTTCTTCCAAAATAAAATTTCAAGCCTGGGAAAGTGAATTTGGGGATGTTTTTGTATCTGAACTACCAGACAGACACGGCTAATTAAAATGTTTGTTCTAGTGGGATTGTCAGCTCTTTGGGGTAGGGCTTGGCTTTTGTTCTGTGTTTGTACAGCGCCTAGCGCAAGGGGTTCTGGTGCACGACTAGGGCTCCTAGGCATGATACTAATACAAATAAATAAAGACTAGTTATACAATATTTCAATATATACCAGTTAATTTTGGCAAATCACCCTTAAGATTTCATTGCTTGATCTAATTCATTACAGCGGAGCACAGTAAGCAGAGCTGTTGAAATAACACAGATCTGAACTTTATTGGCAGGGTGGGGTGGACTGGAGGGGGTTAACTAGGCTATTAGATATTTCAGGTTCTCCCAGAGCTTGTGTCAATGCCTGTGGCAAGGGGTCCTGGTTTCTAATCTAGTTGTAGGATTGCACGTTTATTTGTCTATTAAACCGCAGCTAGGATAATTGCACGGGAGGGAAAAAATCATCAGGAACAAGGGAAAGGGAACACAAAAACAGCCTGCAAAATAGATGCAGGAAACGTCTACAGCAGGAGTCTCCAGCAGAGCGTCCAAAGGTGATTCAGAGGCAAGCCTGGAGCCCAGGGAGCCTGCAGAGATTTCAGGAGAGCGTGGGAGTACAAAGACTGCCTTTAAAATGCTTCCCTACACTTAAAAGGAAGGGAGGCAGGAGGAAGAAGAAACTACAGCAACTGCCAAAGGAATGTCAAACAGAGCTCTCTCTTCCTTTGCCATGAGAGCCCTGCGGCTACTTTGGATTCTGAAAGGAAAGTGCAGGAAAATAATCGGGGGATTCTGTGGACACAAGATTCAGCTCACTACATATAGGTGTGCACACAATATTTACTAAAAACCCTGGGCTTTTATAGCCCCAGTTGTCTTGGAGGACGCACCAGTGTTTTGCAAACAGGGATCACTGCACCCACCACTGAAATGTGCCCCTCTAGGCTAAAAAGTGGCAGCTGTTTAAGAGCACGTATTCTAGTCTGTACGGGTTCCCATACCACGCTCAGCACTGTAGCGCTTCAGTGCCTTTCAGCAGTGCACTAAGCAGTGTGCCTAACAGCTGTCACGCGTGGTTTGTCACACTGCACAGCACCGTAGGCCAGGAAGTGAAGAATACAGCATCCAGTTGCAAAGGTGCTGGCAGTTACCCAGCCTGGAGTCTGGCTGGGTCACTGATGTTTTTGTGCATTCCTGACTCTTTCAAAAAGTACTCTGGGACCTTGATGGCCATAAGTAACCAGAGTCTCAGTTTAAAGCGTCATTTAAAGGATGGCAGGTGCACAGTGTTCCCTCCCATCATCTAGGGGCATCAGTTCAGTCTCAATGCAAAAGGAAGCGCGCTGCCTGCTCGGAAGTCAGCACCACTTCCTTCAGCATCTTGGATGTTCCCTGCAGGTCCCCCCGCTGAATGCTGGCCATTTGCTGAGATTGTAACACCCCAGTGGTTGCCTGTGGTTTATCTGGGTAAAAAGAGAAGCGCAGTCGTGTCTGCTGCTTTGCTGTGTGGGGATCCAAGTTTCAGACTGAAGCTGACGCAGGAGGAAAGGGACTGGGACAGAACATGGAAAGACCACTGAATGCAGGCTTCACCTCCCTTTTTCTCAAGCATCCCTTCTCCCCTTTGGCAGATGCTCAGAGCAGCAGCGACAGGTGTGAGGAAAGCTCCTTCTAAGTCCTTGGCGTGGACGGAAAGGCATATCCTAGAGAACCCCACAAATTACAGCAGCCCCCAATATACCAAGTTCCATGACAAGTGCTGATGTTGGGGTCTGTTAAGTCCCCACGAGGTAAGTGGATCTTCAGTCAGTAGTGTGGGTATGTTTTTTCCACACAATGGGTTCTGGCTGGCAGAGGTTAGTGTTGGCACCACATCAGTAGATGAATTTTATCTTGTTATGAATATTCAGCTGCTCACATGCACTGACCATTTTCCTTGGAGCCTGAAAACTGTTGTGGCCACAGCAAGCTAGATGTGGGTTATTTCTCTGTGGTCCTTCTGGCTCTGAGCACACAGAAACAATTGGGGGAAACTCCAGTTTATGGGCAATGCAATTTATTTTATGATCAAATTACACCAGGGTAATGCCGCCTCTTGCATTAGACAATTCAGTTCCAGTAATTGCTACCCTGGGGGTCTCTTCTCCTCTCCATATACCCAGCCCATTTATAACACTAATGGCAGTAATGTGAGAGGAGAGGGAGGATAATAGACCTTAAATAGCAGCAACATCATGCTGGAGGAAAGAGAGGGCTTTGCTTTTATATTTCTATGTCCAATTCTGGGCATCACACTTTAGGAATGACGTAGAAAAATTGGAGAGAGATTCCAGAGAAGAGCAAAAACATGGTAAAAGGTTTAGAAAACCTAACTTAATGAGGAAAGCTTTAAAAACCTGGGCATGTTTAATCTTGAAAAGAGAAGGCCTAGGTGGGATCTGATAACAGAGTATGTTCAGGGCTGTCAAAGAGGAGGGAGATCAATGGTTTTCCATGTCCTGAAAGTTAGGACAAGAAGTAATGGGTTTAATCTGCAGCAAGGGAGATTTAGGTCAGGTAGTAGGAAAATCTTTATAACTGTAAGGTTAGTTCAGCTCTGGACCAGGCTTCCAAGGGAGGCTGTGGAATCATTGGAGGTGTTTAAGAACAGGTTGGACAAACACCTGTCAGGGATGGTCTCGGGTTACTTGGTCCTGCCTCAGTGTGGGGGGCTGGACTTGATGAAACCCAAGGTCCTTTTCAGCCCTGCATTTCTGCGATTTTTTAGGTCTCAGTTGAATATGAAGCTATAAAAAATAGGTGCTGCAATGTGAGCTGGGCACATTGGGTCATTTTCTCAGTGCGCGCATGCTCGGTATCGTCTGTCATATGTGAAAGTGCATCTTGTCTGCATGCACGACCACCACGTATTCCCATTAGCAGATGCACCAGCAGGTTGAGACTTGTGTGTGAGCGCATGTGCAACGATCGAGTTAGCAAATGTAAAGGCATGCTTTTGTGTGTGAAAAACGCATGCAACCTGCAAATAACTGGGGTGGGGGTGGGGGGAGGGAATGAAAAGGATTTCACCTTTTCCTGACCCAGACAGTTCGCAGCAGAACCTGAAACAGAACCAACGAGGCCTTCAACGCGGCTCTCTGCCACGTGCGCTGCAACAATCCTGCCCTTACAAATGGTATACAGTCAGTCAAGTGTACAAAATGCACTTAGCAGAAAAGGTTAAAATATCTGGAGGTAAAGAGAAAATGTCTGAAACTCTCCAAAGTACAAAAAGGCAGAGTCCCCAAATTAAATCTGGATTTACTGAGTAATCTCCTGGGTTGTTTAGTACAAGTGATAAGGGTCCTCTAAACCCTTCAGCTGCATGAATTTGTTTTATGACAGACATCAAATTAGGATCCAAATTTCTTCACTCTTGCACCATATTAGGTGTATGTTTCCCCAGCTGCCTCCTGCTCACTCTGGCTACACTAGCAAGGTCTCCTGTAACCTTAACCAAATCCTGCATGATGCATGGAGCTCATCATTGTGTTAGATGGAACAGGTGAAACAAGATTCCTTCTCTGAAGCAACTAATATCTATATACCAATGTTCACATCTACTCCTCCTCTTTACTCACTTTTGTGTTTGCGAGCAATTTGTAATGTGATTTTTTTCTGCCTTCCCCCCATTCCCCCTCATAACAAATGTTTCTGGCAGCCAGCAGGACCATAATTCAAACAAGATAAGGCCTCAGATTGTCGCTTTTTTAGTTCAATATATTTAACAAAATACAGTGTATAAATCAAACTCTACCCTCCAGCAACAAAGTTGGGGGAAATACTGTCAAGTATTTCTCTTCATCTTAGAATACAAGGAGAGTGAGAAGGGACTGGAACAAGAGCAGATTTTTAAAGGAAAAAAGTCTTTACCTTGCATAATTCTCTCGATTTATATTTATTAATGACTAACCAGTTTGGGATCTGAACATGGTATTCCTCAAAAGTCTGCCCTGAGGAAAGTGCTTGTGATTACACCAGATAAATAAAGGATGAGATTTCCAAAACCAGCTTGCAGGTTCTAGTCACAATTTCCATTATAATATTATTCATTATAACAATCAAAGTTGATGGGCTTAAATTGTAAACACTTTGGGGGCAGTGTCTGTCTTTTTATTGTGTTTGTACAGCGCCTAGCACAATGAGGTTCTGGTCTATGACTGGAGCTCCTAGACACTCCCACAACACAAATAAATAATAATAATAATGCACATGATTGTCCAAAGTACTAAGTTCCCATTGACTTCAGCTGGTCTGGTGTTCAGCATTGCACAATATCAGGCACTGTCTAGTCTACCAATGCATTTATGCCTCTCTCATAATTGTGGTATCTGAAAGCCTGGATGTCAATGGAATTACTCTAGGTTTATACCATTACCAAGAACAGTATCTGACCCTAAGATATTTCTTGTGACTCCAGCACATTTGAACTGGACATCGCTGAGGGAATAAATATGGACCCAGACACAGGCAGTTTTAAAGACTCACTTGTCTGACCTTAATTTCACTTAACCGACAAACACCCTTCTGCCATGAATTCAGGGTGACCGTAAGAGAGAGCTGCCCCCTCTGAGCATTTTGGCAGCTGAGTTCTGCACGTATCTGAACACTCGCAGGAGACCAGCAACCAAGGAGTTACCATGCCGTGAGGAGGACACAATGAAAAGCATGTCAGAAAATCTCCATGTGCCAGAGGAACAGCACAGGTCACAGGCTATGAAGATTTCCGAGATGGAAGTATGGCAACAATTTTAGGGTCTAATTAATACTGTCCTCAGGAGAAATCAGAACTGAACATAATGCCAAGGTTACTGGGAAGAGGATGAACATGAATGGTCAAAAGCAAACAATCATGGAGGACAAAAAATAAAGTCTTGCTGAAAGGAACCAATAAAAAATAGCCTGGCCTTATCAGTGTTTGATCATGAGAATTAGATATTCAGCTTTGTGCATTAGAAACAGTGAAAACCTGATTCCATCCATGCAATATGGAGTAATGAAGGCCTTCTCTCACCTGTGTATTTGCTGTCCTGGGTCGGTAGCTCCATAGGTGGTACACAGGAGGAGAGGCTGTGGGGTCTGGGACATTCTGCGTGAGGCAGGAATTCTGCTGCAGAGCTGTAGGACCTTGGGTCAGTTCCTTAACCTCTCTTTACCTCAGTTTCCAGATCTCTGAAACGGAGATAATAAAGTCCACCTCTGTCAGATGTGATGCGGTGAAGGTTGAGTAGCTAATCAACTGCAAAGCTCTGCGAGGTTGCACAGCTTAGCGCCTCAGCTGCTGCAACTCCGAGTAGCCTGCCAAGTTCAGCTGAGCTGCACAGATTTTTACCATCTGACCCAGGAGATGCCTGTCTCAGTCACCCGTTTTGGGGAGCGTCTGAACATCTGAAGTGCCATATAGCGTGCTGTGGGGGCCATATCCTTTACGTGAGGGAAACCAACACTCCACGTGATGTTGAAAACTAGTCCTGACCTATTTTAAATATTTTAAATAAAAGGTGCTGAAAATGGGGCAAGAATCTCTCTCTCTCACACACATACACACGGTTTGGTTTGTGCACTGATTGTGTGAATGTTCATATGTGAAATAAAACCAGTTTCTATAGGCAAAGAAGTGTCATTTTGACAGAAAAACAAAGTCTGAGGTAAATTCTTAAACACACAGGGCTTTACCAAGTGTAAGTATTATGCTAGTTTTTCTGGAAAAACAACATTAAAAAAACAAAACCAAGAACAACCCACAATGTGTTTGCAGGAAGCAAGGATGAAATTCACGACTACTAGTGAAAACACACAGAGCTCACATTTGAAGTCTCTCAAAGGATGAAATTTGCTGCAGCGCAGATGACCTGAACAAAGCCTATGCACCACATAAGTCCTACTTGAGGCTTGTTTTGAAGGTGTTCTTTGTGCTCGCCCCTTTGCACAGAGATGAATTTTACCCAAAGTGGAAATGAAATCTCTGTGTGCAGCGACTCCAATGACTGCCCATTAATCACAGAGTATGTGTCACACCACAGGAGGGCTGGTTAAGCTAAGAACGCTGATGGCCACCGAAGTGGGACAAAGCCCTAACACTAGCAGACTTTATACCAGGAAAGAGCTCGCATAGCTTTAAACTGTGCTAACTCTAGGCAGTCTCTGCAACGTCACTCCTGTCTGGTTTCACACCGATAGAAGAGGGGAGAACATGACAAATAACCCAGGCAAGAGGATCAGTGAAAGTCAGAGCTGTTTTTAATTCATTAGTCAGCCTGAACAACAAGGGTCCAGGTGATCAGTTCTGAAAAAATTTGGGCCATTAAGAAATATTTCTATATCAGTTCAATCCAGTGCCCAATATATTTAGAACTAAAACTGGATGGACTTTAGTGGTATCTTCTCTTCTTACTCCTGGAATAATGCATTGATTTATTTCTTTGCTATATCCTCAAACCCTGGGATCTGAGTGTGCTTATTAAAAATACAACTCAATCGGACATTGGATTAATTTCAGTTCATACCGCACTGGCGCCTCAGCTCTGTTTAGAATACGAAGTACATAGATCAAAAGGAAAAGAGAGAGGATCCTGAAAAACCATCATTCATTGTTTCAGTTTTTCTCCCCCCTGCACCACCCTGGTTTTATTCCGCACTCTGTCAAACAGGGACCATGGGGTCAAATTCTCTGGTGTGCTACGTTCACTTTGCACTGCTCAAGCTGGCCAGAAAAGGCTAGCAGAGCATTCCCCATGTGTTGAGGAACACTCCACATATGTAAAGATGGCAAGAGCGGCATAGCTGCCTTCTTCACCCGCAGCATACAGCGTGCTGTGTCAGGGATGGAGGGACATGCTGGGGGCAGGGAGGGATTTCCTGGTGGCTGACCTCTCATTGCTCCTAGGCATTGTTCAGACAGGTGAGAATCTATCCCCTTGTCTAGCATATCCTATTGCTACCACAATAATAAATACCAGAGACAGGAACAGTAAAAGATGGAGCCGCCTGGAGACTCTGGGTGAAATTCACCCCTGTCCAGCAGGCCAGCCCAGGCCCTGTGCACTGCTCAGATCCCACAGACATGCCCACTCCTTTTGTTGGCCACCTGCACAGGGCTGAATTTCACCCCAAACACACAGTGCTGCAGTCTTGTGTGGGGCCCAGTAGGCTGGAGGTGGACCCTATTGCTCCCTGGCAAGCAGTGCTGGAGATGCGTCTTTAATAGCAATGGGCAAGTTAATTCCAAGAAAAATAAATGGGTAACTCACTGGGACTTTCACCAAATGCCTTCTGGACTCTAAACTCTTGCAAGTGCCAGGCAAGCTACAACAGCAGATCCACTAGGAACCCCACGAGGGCTTTTCTCTGAGCTAAATATTGTCTCTGGCATGCTGCATCCTTGTTTGTATTTCCCTTTCTTTACTTTATGTGCTTTCTAGTATGGATGCGTTGCACACAGCTATGCCCTCGCAGTCCATGTCTCTCATGCTTTCCTGCCCGTCATTATCTTACTCTACCTTTCATGGTCTCTTTTATCCGGGCTCTCTTCCAAGCCTTTTTGCTTTGATCTGGCCCATTAAAGTCAATGATCTATTTTGGGAGCATCATTTCAAATGCCTTCAGATCCTTTCTGCCGTCTCCCGGGTCTGCAGTGCAGAGCCACACATGGCTGCTGCTGGAGGTGCTTCCTATGAAACTGGCAGGGGCCACACCCTGCTCTTCAGGGTTTACTTTGGTGTCTCCTGAGTTAATTCCAAACCGATAGAACTCCTGATATTTCAATGTGAAAAGAAGCAAGCAAAGACACACTACCTGGGGGAAATTATTTTTAACATGCTTAATTCCTCAGCGATATTATAAATCAAAGGAAACTAAAGAATGCTAATGTGGCTTCCAGTGGCATGGCTGGATTGGGTGGACACTTTACTGTTTACATTCTGTAACCTTGGCTTTATTCCTCAAGGTGACAGCTTGGATGAGTTACACTGTGTTTTAGAGCTGGTATTTTTTTCATCCCCTAAAAATATCTTAAATTGGATGAGGCATTTTTTATGATGTCCCTGGAGAGATTTCTAATAGCATCTTAGCTTTCTAAAAACTATTGTAGTTTCATATTTATTCTGAAAAGATTATTTAAACTATTCATATTATTATGCATTATTATTATTGTGCCCAGATACTGATATACCATATGTTCAGTTCTGCACAGACAGCCCCTTCCTTGAAGAGTTTACATTACAATCTAAACAGACAGGACAGACAAAAGGTAGAAGAAAGTACGTCTCATTATCCCCATTTCTCAGCTGGGGAACTGAGGCACAGAGATATTAAATGACTCGACCAGGGTCACACAGGGACTCTGTAGCAGAGCCAGGAACTGAACCCAGATTTCCTGAGTCCCAGTCCAGTGCCTTCACAAATCCATACGAAGCAAGACCCCAATCCTGAATAGGCCCAACGGTCTGTCTTCATGGACCCAACTGCAGGTTTTGGCTTGGAGGCAAAACTCATTCAGGCCATTAATGATTTGTTAATGAGCGACTCCAGCTTGCTCACTCTTTTTTGGAGCTGGGTGGATAATTCATAAAATGTTTATTCAATAAATGTCACCTCTTTTTCAATTTGTCTCTTGCCCACAAAAGCAGATCTTGAATATTATTCACTCGAAATTATTCATCAGATAAGTCAGGCACATCTGAAAAGGGTAAGTTTGCCATTGAGTGGAGCCTCGTGAAACCACACACTGTGCTCCTGCGGCGAGCTGTCCTGCATGGGAGCCGTCTCCACATTGTCATTTCTCAGTCCATGCTAATAAATGGACACTCAGGACTAGCTTGGGCCGTTGACTTACTGAGCTGAACAGGGAAAAATGGGGAGGTAATGCCCTGCCGCTCCCTGGATAGACCCACCTGGATCTTGCATCTGGGTCTGATGCAGAGCACTGATTCCCTCGGTTCTCCCCCCATGCAAGCAAATAGGCAGGGCGAGTACAGAGACAGGCAGGAGGGGATGGAGTCTTGGCTTGTCCGCTCTCACTCAGAGTAGTCAGGTTCAACAGGGAAATAAACTGCATCCTTTCTAGGAGAGCTGTAATTCCCTCTCCTCTCCTCCCTCCACCCCGAGAAAAAAGGGAAGAAGGGAAACAATAATGTAACATAAAGGAATACAGTAGTCTAGCGGTGCTCACTGTGTTCTAGGTAATGGTCAAAGCCACAGTAGGTCTATAGGTAGGCCTAGCCTGTTTGCATTCAGCTAGTAAACATGGTTATTCAGAATGTAGCTGCTCCTGTGGTTTCTCCATAGCGTTTCAGTTCCACCAAGAGCCAAATACACAACAAATAGTGACCCATTGAGCCACAGTTCCTTCTGGGGCAGAGCAATTAATGGTTCCCATTACTCAGGGTGTAGCCTAAAGGCTTCACCTAGCCCTACATGTACCACCAACAATTTATTACAGTGGAATTCAATGGAAAAGCTCCTGGCCAGAGTCGTTTTCACAGACAGCATTTATTAATGGTTTAATATTCAGGAGCTGAATAAGATGCTGCTGTGTGCTCAGGAAAACACTTCATTATAACGGAAGGCATTGTAATGGTAAAAGGCCATCTCTGTGCTAACACAGAGCCCTTTCAATAGCCAGAGATTAGTGAAGAGGTTTGGACAGTACATGACACATCCTTAGTAGGTCAATTTACTGTGCACGCAACGAGAAATTGCGCTAAAAATTATTGCTTCCACAGAGAGAAGATTGATCAGGGAAGGGGGGAACAACCCCGCCCCCAAGAGCAACTTGAATTTCAGCCCCAATTGTCACTTGTCTGACTCAAAGCTGGATTCTACACAATGGGGTCCACTTGGCAGCAGAGGAAAATAATGACAGATATGCCTTAAGAACCAGCTTACAACATAAGAGGCTGAGATGGGCATTAAATGACAAATGGAGTTTAGCATTTCCTATCAGAGAAGTTGTGAGGGTTTATTGTCTAACTAAAGTGATCCTGTTAAAAAAGTGAAGTCAATAAAATGTTAAACGATTGTCAGGAAGATTATGAATAAAAACAGAGAAAGAACTAAATGAGATCTCCTGAAACTGATATGCACACTTTTCTCACATCTTCTTTCTGTTTTTCTCACACCCACAAACCTGTTCTCTCACTCATACCTGCCCTCACTTTCTTATCCACACTCACAATCTCATGCCCTCAGGTACTTATTTACTCATTTGCATATATTCATCCTCATTCACCCATCCACAGATTTTCTTTCTAAACTGTCATTGCATTCAAGGGGATTGGAGTTAAATTCATATCTGTTGCTAGCCTAGCTTCGCAAACACTTGGAGATGTGGCCTTTTGAGGCGTGCAGCCCTTTCGGAAATGTTTGGAAAACACAGCCCTATAGCTCTCATTTCTACTTGTTTCCCTGTCAGCATTCAGGACCCACCTCGCTGTGAAATGTTGACAGTCTATTTGAGTCGGTTGCTTAAACTGTTTTCATACTGAGCGTGTTTATCTTCTGCTAGCAAGCCAGAATTTCCATAATAATTTGCAAACTTTTTTTCACCCTGTACCTTCTACAGACCTACAAGGACAGATGTGAGAAATGGGACATTAATCTCAACTTTTTGTTCCTCTTATGATCCAATTAAATGATTATGGGGACAAGATATTCATTGGAGTTTGCTTGTGCTTATACCCTGGTGTACTGCAAGATGTGGGTTTCTGTTTTCAAGTGCTCAGACAGACTGGTCTTAAATTCATTATTGATTCTCTGTACCTTTCTCCAGGGGTAGCTGCAAAGCAGCCAACGTAAAAGCTTTTATTTATGAGACATGGCACTGGCAGCGCAGGATGCTGATTTAAGAGGATTCCAATTTATAACAATTATTCAACCACAAACACACCAATGTTTAAATAATAATCAGGGTCTACATTTCAGCCCCTTCCTGCAGAGCAAGATTGATAGTCCACTTCTTAGCATCATGTGCTCTGGAGCTTCATTGCAACATACATAGAATGGAACCGCAGATGGACAAACCTCTAAGAGCTAGGAGAGGCAACATTTATTCCACGTTGAGGGGAAATTGACCCTTGGGTAGCTTTCTGCATGGGGATGAGTTTCACTCATCAGTGAGCACTTGTTCATACATTTAGTTCCATTGTTTGATGCATCCTAATTGTATGGTGGCTATTGAATTCAATGGGACTGCTTACATAAGTGATCACCATTCTTACAATGGCACAGTCCAGCCCAGAAGCCTGATTCCAGGTTGGACATGCTCCTCAAAAGTTCTGCTGCTGATCTGAATCCTCTCTAGAATTTCAGATCTGAAAAATTGGTCGGGATAGCTTCTGAGAACAGGTTACCTTATAAGGTTTTGCTTCCTGGGTCTGCCAGATTCAGAGGGTGTACCAAAAAAGGAGAAACAGTGGGGATGTTTGGAAAATATTGAGCAACTCTGCAGAACCTCTGAGAAGTTTTGGTTTGAGTGTTTGGCTATGAGTGCCTGGGAAGGGGTTGCTGCTTCAACCGATTCCACTCTGTGTAGGTCAGGTCCCCTGCTGGGTTAAATCCACACAGCTCCATTGACTGCCAGTTTCCACCAGTTTAGGATTTGGCCCACTGTTGGTAAGATCAGCCAGCATTCTAAGATAACAGTGACAGCGTAACCTCTTAGGGCCCCTTTTGCTTCAAGGCAGTAGATAGTATCTCAATGCGTCAAAGTAAATCTGCCCTGACTCATGTACTTGTATCCTTTCCTAGCCAAGAGGTGGGATGTAATGTCACTCATCTTGCTCTCCAGCCAATGTCAATAATATTATGATACAGCAGCATCTGAGGGTGAATCTACAGCTCTGAAAATGAGCATCCACTGGTGCTGGGATGCTCTCCAGCATAGGAATTCTCCAAAAAGGAACATTCCAGGACTGTGACTATTTAAGTGAAGAAGGCACACCCACAAGCTTTAACATGCTTCCTGTCCTGCAGGAGGAATTCCTCTAAAAAGGTCCTCCTTTCCTTCAGGACAGGATGAGGCTGCAGGACAGTATGGGGAGAAGGAAATCAGCAGAGGAGGGTAACAGCCTGTTTATTTCCTTGTGCAACTACATCCTCAATAAGTGTTACCCTGCTTATAAGTGCACAGCAGAATTCCCCATGCGGCCCTCAGCCTCAGTGTCACAAACGCCTTTTAGAATTATAATACAGTAACTACAAAAAAGTTATTTCATTTAAGGGAAAATACATTCTGAATGAAAGCAAGGACGGAGACAGGCCAAGACAAGACCGTCTTCGAGCTGAAGTTGAAGAGCCAGAGGACGATTTACCATCATTCATGCAGGATTTTTAAGCACATTTCAGTATTTTAATGAGCACTTGGCTCTTCAGATGGTTGTTTTCCACTGTGCTACATGGCCTAATGGCTGAACTGACAGAGAGAGGCATGTTCACGGAGGAAGACACTTTCTGTAGAAATAAGGCCCCATTCTGAACTTCAACTTATAACAAATGAATCTGAACAAAGAAGGGAGTCCCCCCCCCCGCACACACACTTTTACCCAAAAAGAAGAATTAAAATTAAATGGAAGTGCTACGTGGCATGCATGCCACTGAATGAGGGAACCTGAATGAGTCGTGTTTTAGTATGTCAGCACAGCTCGAAAGAGCAGAGAGGGATATTTGATTGTGCAAAATTTTACTCTGTTTCCATTTAAAGGGAGATGCTGGCCCCCAGTACATTTCTCCTAGATTCCAGTGCCAGAAGGGGCCATTGTGATCTAGTATGGTTTGTATGATACAGGTCAGACAACTTGCCCACAATAAATCCTAGAGCAGATCTTTTAGCAAAACATCCAAACTGGATTTAAAAATTGTCGGTGATGAAGAATTCACCACAACCCCCGGTAAATTGTTCTAGCATTACTGGAAGACACACTGTGGTAACGCAGCTCTATTTTCCCATGATTCTTAATTTTCTTCTTCTATCTAGTGCAAAGAGAGAGAGAGATCCTTCGACTGACACGTGTATGCAGAGATAAATACAGTTATAGGCATAACTCTAAAATATGGCCATGGAACACATTGTAATCTCTATTAATGAGAGTGAATTGCAGGGCTTATAGATGGAAGCAATGTGACTCCATATAATTTCCTTTTCATGCAAGGATGGACATGATGTTGTACTTGCCCTGCAATGTACTTATTTGCACTGGATTATATTTCACTTGGAAACGCTGCCCTGTTTTCTAAATGATTAATGTCTAATAAAAGCTTACGGCACAATTCCCTGCCATCATTATTTATGGAAATAAAACCATCCTTTTTATATTCTACTGCTGCCATGTATTTTGTTACCAGGGAGGCCTAGGGTATGAGCTGTACACTTCCTTCATCTTCCTTTGTGCTTTAGAACTATTCTTTATATTGTCCTGATCCTTCCTCTTCACAAGCCTCTTTGGGTGACACAGAAAAATAACCAGCTGTGAGGTAAACAGCAGTTACTCTTATCAATGGGCTGGTAAGAAGCAACCAGCAGAAGTGGGACCTTAGGCTAAAAATCACCCCTCCTGCACAGGGCTTTGTGCCACTGAGAGCTGCAGTGGGATGTAAGAGATGCACAGGCCTCGTAAATTCATGCCCATGCAGAGAACACATCTCCAGCGAGTAAGGTGAGTCAGGGCTAGGGGACCAATACAAAGGCTTTGTGCCCCTTTTCTTTTCTCTCCATCCACAGGTAGAGATTTCTCCTGTCTTTATCCTCTCTCTTTGCATTTGCATTCCCCCCTCTTACTCTTATCTCCCTCAAGGGCCAAGCAAAGCAGCACACAAGTATTAGTCATGTATCTTTGATGAACATGGGTCAGATCTAAAACTCCATGAGGAATCGGAAAGACACTCATCCACGGACTGGGAGCTGGATCAGGGCTTATGTAAAAGCTTGGCCTGGCTACGTTTTCAAGGTTCTAATGAGTGTAATGAGCTTGTCCAGAGGTGCCTGCATAGATGCAGGCTTGTGAGATTTACTCTCACCCCATTACAAGGTTCACTGCCCCCCCCCCGCAGTTCGGTTGCACTCTCTTTCAAACCTCCTAAGACCGTCTGTCTGCTATATCTGGTACCCTGCGCCTCCGCAGCTATTTGTCTCACCCCTATGGCAACAGACATGACAAAAATAACCATGGAGCCACCAAGCAGGGGGCGGCGCCAGGGCCCCGAATCACTTAAGGAATCTGTCCTTACAAGTGGTGTGACATTGTGGGAATTAAAATACCTAGTCCATTGCCAGCCGGCACTGCTACTCACAGTGCTACTGCAGCTCTGTCTTTGCAGCACTCTAAAATGGGAATCTGAGCATTGCTACATTCTCACCTATGCCCTTTCTTCAACTCCCTGTGGTGCCCAACCATGTCTGAAGGATGCTCTAAGCAGCACAGTGAAGGGCTCTGGGTTGACCAGCCTTGATGACTGGTACAGATAGACGGGGCACATCTCCTCACCACGTGATTTCCCTGCAGATGAAGGCAACCTTGATATAAGCCTCGAGTTTTAAATATGGAGGTGCTCTCCTCCAGCATACTCAAAGCAGCCTCCTAACAGATGAGTGTCACAGCACTAGTTAGAGGTTATATTTGTTTATCTTCTCTAGTAGTCAATTTATCACTTGGACGTGGTCTGTTTGTGAAAGTGCCTGACTGAAAGCCTGTCAGGTCTCCAGGACTATAGTTAATCAATTGCTCAACACTCTTTTGAAAAGACTACATCACAGGGAGGAGCTTGGAAGTGTTAGAAAACCCTCAACTGTCTAACAGCTTTCCTCACCCATAGGAGGAAGAGTGAGTGCGTGTTTGGAATGAGGGTTTCAACACCTTTCTTTCATGTTTAATACAAAAAATGGGTACTAAAACGCTCATTCTGTGCTGACAATCAGGGGAAACAATGGAACCACCCTCTTTGGGTGGGCGTAAGTGATTTATTTGTGAAACTGCTGGAAAAGGAAGTTGCCAGAATCTTGACACTTATATATCAACATTCCTATATTTCATTCAGTGGGGCAGTATCTGAACAGCTCATGTCCTGGTGAATTAAGCCTCATGACATCTTTGTGAGAGGGGGGAAATGTTCTTCTCCCCATTTACCCAGGTGAGGAAATTGGGCACAGGGAGTTTTAGTGATGGGAAGCCTGAAGCAGAACTGGGGATGGAATCCAGATCTTCTGAAATCTAGACCTCTGAACTAACCACGCGGCTATGGGTAAAATCTTGGCTCCATTCAAGTCATTGGGAGTTTTGCTATTGACTTCAGTGGAGCCAGGATTTCACCGCATATTTCTCCTCTCTGAAGAGGTGGTCAGAGGTAAAAAAGCATGTTGTATTATACTTAGCAAATTGGAATGCAGACAAGAGAATATTAGACAAAGGAGAAAAACACTACATTGGTGGGTGCTTTCTCCATTGGATTAGGTTAGACACACACTTTATATGGTTAGGGCTTGACAGATATTTCATTAGCTATACCAGGGATGATCATTTAGGTACCATACCCTATATGGAGCTGGCCAACACTTTTCTGATGGAACAGTTAGTTTACCATTGGAAAATGGTGATTCACTGAGCAGGTCAAACCAAAAACAAAAAAAAACAAAAAAAAACAAAAAAAAGTTGACATTTTCATTTCATGGGGAATTTCAAATTTTCATTCTGGTTTAGAATGAAAATAAATGAAATTTTGGAATTTCAGGTTCCAACCAGATCTAGGGCTGAAGTCTGTTTCCTGGTTTGTGTGCTAGTAGCCTGGGTAGCATATAAGTTATTATTTGTATTATTGTAATGACCAGGACCCCAGGTGCTGTACAAACACAGAACAAAAAGATGGCCCTGCCACAAAAAGTCTAAATAATAGTTCTCCTCCTTCTGTGCCCCAGAATTACTGTGCAGCTTTCCCAGCATGGGAACATGTGATCTGGTATCCAACCATCTGTGTTTTATATACCTGTAATAGGTTTGCAGTCACGTGGAAAAATCAAATTTACTTGCTACTGACAGGGAAGATTTTTTTCCCCCTAGCAAATTATTCAGTTTTATTAAGCACATAAAGATCTTCAAATTTGGTCTTTCAGCATAGTTATATAGCTATAAACATATAGAGCTGAAATAATTGCATTTTAATGACTTTTCATTTTAACATAATTGGTATTTTTTAAAAATCACGCCAATACAAAGGGGGAAAATGCTCACTGTTTCTGCTTGGAGATCAGGGGCAAACTGACTCCTCATCCCTGCACTGCTGATGAAAGCTTCCTAATTCCCTGTTATGCACTGTTAATGGATTCTGTGAAGATAGTCTATACATTATAGCATTCTGATTGAGTGTATTACAGAGCGGATGGCTTAATGCTCTCAGCATCAGGCCTGAAATGTTTTGACTGCTCTGAAAAATGCAGCTTCAGTCTCTTCTGGACAAATTCACTCTCCTGAATACTATGCCATTGATTATCAGTGAGTCAGCACTGCTTAAATCCTGTTCTGAGGGCTTCAGTGGGACTTAAGTGCTGCAAAGGTTCTGGGCTGTTCCTCTGCACAGGGGTGAACTACAAGTGAGATCGGCACATGGCAAAAATGAGTTACAACCTATTCTGCTTCTTTGTAATGTACAAGAGTGAGCTGAAAGGCTGAGGTTGAATGAGATTTTTGTTTTGCGCTGGAATATCATCAATGTCTGGGCTTATGGCTCCTGTGTTTGTGGGTGAACTTCTTGGATCACTTGGAAGTGGGGGTTGGGCGCTTTCTCAAGCTGAATTTCAAAATCTTGTATTAAGAGAGAAGTTTAGTCTGGAGAAAGCCCAAAACCGGGGCGGATGGATGGATGCAATTTCCTGATGGCAACTACATCTCCTTCAGTTTTCACTTATAGTGAAATTCACAAAAGCCAAAATCCTGGCTCCAGCAGAGAGCCCCACTCAGTAAGGCTGAGCACAGGGAAGCCCTGTTGGGTTAAAGGTATGAAAGGAGGCCCACAGCCTCTCAAGCTCCAGAGCAGGGGAAGAGCCATTCTGCCGCTGCTCCTTACCCAGGGCTGGGGACGTCTACACAATGTATGGGGCAGCAGGGGAATGGTTGGTTGATCACTGCTCCCCACCAGCTCCCTGCCGCATGGGGGAGGACAGGGAAGGAATACCAGCAAAGCCACCCAAATCTCGGCCCCTCCTTCATGCATGTTGTGAGCCGCATCTCTACCCATGCAGGAGGCGGCTGAATTTACCCTCCCAAAAAGCAGGACTGTTTATGTCAAAGATTTATAAAGGTCAGCTGAGCTAATGGGAGAGGTTATTTGCTTCCTATTCATGACAACAGGTAAATTCCTCATGGGTTTGCTTGAGGTGCTTACATTTTTGGACAGCTCTCCCATAATTCAGGCTCCCACTGGGCATAGTGAATAATTCTGATGCCAAAGTCTAGATTAGCTCCTTACCATTCCTTCAGGCAACAGATGTAGCAAAATTTGCTACATTTTTTCTTAGGAGAACCATCTCAGTGTTATGATGGAATATCGCAGCTAGCATCCTATTAGCGAGTGCTATCAGGAAAAAATGAATCAAAATCCATCTATTTGAGCTGACTTTTGCTTGCTTGGTGGATTTGCAGAGCAGATATTTATCCTTTCACAGTGCAAAAATTGCAAATCAGAATTCTGGCCTTGTTTCAATATTGAATTTTTATTTATTGATTGATTGCTGCTGTTTGCAAGTAAAGGCATTTGCAGTGTTTTCAGAGTCTCAGTGAAATGTTTAATTTAGATTTAGTAACAGTTATGCAGATTAGTTACCCCAAAAGCATGTGTTTAATAATAGTGCATGGGATACTGTTAACTGCCATGCAATTAACAAAAAAGACCTATGCAACAAGTGGTTAATTAGGTTCCCAGCTGAACATTCACAGTAATAATTTGTGGTTATTTAGTAAGATCAAAATCACAAGTTATTAAACCCAGTTAACAGTTAGTTTCAATGGACATTAATTAGGGTTAAATAATAATGGGATTCTTTTTATTACACCCACTTGACTATCCCAAGACCTTCTCATGTTTAATGATATGGAAATGGAAGCCAGACGAATCAGTAATATTTGCAACTTATTAAAATATTTGCCTGAGTCAGAAAGATTGAAGTAACTGGTAATTCCAGCAAAGTCAAATGTATAATTACCTTGCCATAGGGTATCTTTTCATATTTCAAGTTCTTCATTCCTCCAGCTGCTACTAGAAGGTGCATTTATTTCCCTCTCTCTCATTGGTAATCAAGGCATATAACACTAGCGGTTTTTCAGGTAAATTATCCCCTTTGCTGAAGGCCAGCAAATGCCTATGCATCACTTAAAACCCACTGAAGCTTTATTTTGAGGGTTTAGCTTCCAGTTTAACAAAGCACTTAAGCATGTGCTTAAATCCACCCCTATTGAGCAAAGCACTTAAGCGTATCCTTATAGCTCAGCATAAGTCGCATTGGCTTTTTGTTCATTGACTTGCCTGGGACTTGGGCTGCAGAAGGGTAAATTTCACTCCTCTGGGAGCATTGGCAGCGTACATTTGGGAGCATGTCCACACTGGCATGCCTTTACTCATGGGAAGAGTTGTTTTGCAAGTAAAAAAAAAATCCTTCCAGATTTACACTGTAAATGAAAAAAACCCAACCCCGCTAAAAATGGCTGAACTTCAAACCCTGACATCTAAATATTTCCTTTCAATCTTTCTCATTGTCTCAAAGTCTAGGCATGCACAATTTTTTCCTTCCCTTTTTAGCAGTTCTGGTGTGTTACAAATGTTTTAACACCAACCTGAAAAAGTCACTCAGTTTATTACAAATTCATTTCATATGTGTGGGGGGGTTTTAGTCACACAG
This sequence comes from Chelonia mydas, assembly GCF_015237465.2. Taxonomy (NCBI): domain Eukaryota; kingdom Metazoa; phylum Chordata; order Testudines; family Cheloniidae; genus Chelonia; species Chelonia mydas. The sequence continues at coordinate 2,888,375 of NC_051261.2, forward strand.
AGTGACTCTAACCCTTTCATTCTGACTGATCACACACAGAAGTGGGTCTGTAATGCAAACTGTTTATGGGGAAGATTTTCCTTCTGCTTTAAGAATGAATTAAACTGTGGAGAGCTAAATTTGGAGCACTCAGGCACTGCCTGCCTTCCTGTACTTTTTGATGTTTTATATATTTGTCTTTGCTGCCTGCCATCTGAGCTGGCTTGGAAGTTATCAAAGTTTTATCAGTTTTTCAAGTATGAAAAACTATCTCTGGCTCCTCCCATTTCATATCTTCTCTTCTCTCAGATGTAGTCAAACAGCAAAGACAACCACAGAAATCATTTTTCTTTCTACATAATGAGCCTCTTTGTGCAGTGTATTGTTTAATCAGATATTAACTCTTCACAGTGTTATGACTTGGGAGTGTGAGATGAAAGTAAAATCTTGTTAGTATTTATGGTGTTGAGGGTTAGCAATGATAACGCTTTGAACTTCTAAAGCACCTTTCATCAAAGGAGCTCAAAACATTTTGCCATCATTAGGAAATCCTTACAACGCCTCTGCGAGTTAAAGATTGTTATATGCATTATATGGATGGGGAAGCCAGTTTAGCAGGAAGTGCGTTGTTAAGTAGGTTAAGTGGCTTGCCCAACTCTAACTCAGTAAATCAGTGGAAGATCTTAGAACAGAACAGAACACAGCAGTCTTGACTCCAAGTTGCCTGCACTAACTTTTGAAAGGTAAATTACACAGAAGCTTTTAAGAATCAGTGAACTGGGCCATGTCATCTTATCCCTTGTCTTTTGACAGGAGAATCCTTTTTATGGATATATTTTTGGACATTAGAAGAATGTTTCACTTTGCCATGAACTCCTTAATATCTTGCTTTACTCCTTATTGGTCTGATCCACAGCTACTTGACATCAGATCGTACTGGGATGAGTGCAGTACAAGAACGTATATAGAATAGAATAGTAGTCTTTCAAGTTGACTGCTTTGGATTAGGCTGTATGTGATCTGATGAGGAGTTACCATTAAGCAAGGACACTCTGCTGGAGGGCTTGATGCATGTGATGAAGTCATTTGTAACCTGAAATATTGCAACCCTGCTTTCTGGTGTATTCAGAGAGGACATTTCAATACGTGTTAGTGTCTCTGGGCCATGCTACTTTTGTAACCTTTAGTGTCCCACTTTTGAAAACGTAGCCTGCGCACGGTATGTTTTCACTGGTCCTGGGGTTAGCATTTTTTAATTCCTTTGGCTGCACTGTCCGGGAACCGGCGAATGATTAATTAATGCATTGCTGATCTTTGGTCTGATACACGTGCCATCAAACAACAGTAATCTCACGGGCCACCTGCCTATGATGCTGAGGTCCATTTTAAAATGGCTGTTATTGGAAAAAGTAATTTGAAGAGTCATGCACCGTTTCTATGACTGCCTTTTGCCTCTTTCCACTGCAATAGAATTACTGACAAGAAGGTCATAAGAGGGGCTCAAGTTTGGCATGAGTTTGTGTGAGCGATGAGTAGAGGAAGGGTACAGGTTAAAAAAAAAAAAAAAGACCTTCATAAGGATATGGAGTCAGGATCTCCTCTTCCTTGCACCTTATATTGTCACTTACACTTGTGTAAAAAGTGTGTCTGATTTGCTGACTTCTGACATGGGCACGGTGTGGGTGTAATCACTGCACAGTGCACCAGGCCCATTATTTTCCCCAAGAAGCAAGAACTGGATTTCAAGACCTGATCGTGTAGACGTTTGATTCTGTCTGTGAGAGACCGGGCAGGGGCAGCTATCGTGCTGTGCAGTAGGGATACTAGATGGATTTGGAGCGAACACTGGAATATCTAACTGCAATAATTCATAGGGCTGTGCTCTAGTCTCAATGACAAACTCCACTGACTTCATCAGTCTCTCCAGATTTACTCCAGTGTAGCTGAGAGCAGAACTTGGCCACCAAATAACCTAAAGCAACTGCTCTTTCAACACTCACTGGGGCTAATTCTGATCTCCCCTTGCACCAGCGAATATCAGGAATGGCTGCACTGCAGCCAACAGAGTAACACCAATCTGAAAAGAGAATTAGGCCCACTACATTGATCACACTGGCTTTCCTTAAAATGCGCTCATTAGACCTGTACATCCCAAGTGATGGCTTTCTTCCTCTTGTCTTGCCAAATATTCTATTCCAAATGATGTCCCCCCAGAATACTTTTCCTAGCCAACCTTTTGTAAAAGAGGTGGGAAGGAGAGTCCACTGAAGTAAATTCCCGCACAGTGTACGGCAAGCCTGGATTTTCATTATTTCTTAATGAGGATTAGTGATTTTGATACAGCTGATCACATGCATTTCCAGAACATTTGATTAACGAGGCCCTTTTCTAAGAAGGAAGAGTAAGCCTGTGGCTACAATGAGAGCTTTCTCGACTTCTCTCCATAAAAGAAACCTGATGGTAAAAGAGCCTATGGGTTCTACACACAGGGTTCTGGGTTCTCCCTACAAGCTACTCACATCATTAAATAGTTCATCCAGCAGCAAGTACAATAGGAGAAGCCATTTTAAATTCACTATTTTTTTTCCCTAGCATCTTTTGTGTCCTCTCAGGTGAGCAGTGATTGGTTAGTAAGATTCTGACAATGGAAAGCGGTTCAAAGGGGCATTTATACCCGATTTATTAATCTGGGGTTAAATCCACTCCTGTGCAGATGGTCAGCCCAAGGCCAATGCATCTCTTAAACCCTATTTTGAAAACAATCCTCCTGAACTCTGGGTCCATTGTTGTGCTTTCTTAACTGGGGTGGTGGGTCCCTGGTTTGGGGTTGTAGACTGACACTCTACTCAAGACATCTCTGTCATATAATGGGGCAGATTTTCTAAAGCAAAGGGGAATCAGGTACTCAGCTCCCATGGACTGCTGTGAATCCCTAACTCTTCTTTGTGGCCTTGAAAGTCAACCCCAGTATTAATAACTGCTTTGCAGCTAGGTAATGTCTGACATCAGAGGATCTTACAAGGCTTAAGAAACCTCAATTAATTCTCTCAATAAACAAAGATAAATGTTAGCTTCCTTGTCTAAAACTGGATGTAAGTTTGGATTTACAAACACAACAGTCAAGGAAAATGCTATTTAACCTGTCTTATAGTACAATAACTATACAAGAACAAGGGGATTTTCAATACAATTGAAAAGTAGCAAATTTAAATGGGATTAAAAATACTTTTCACACCATGCATGGTTAGCCTTTGGGATTCCTTGCCAGAAGATCTGATGAGGCCAAGAGCTTAGCAGGATTAGATATTTATATGGAGAACACGACTAGCCAGAGTTATCACTGTAAATATGGGGGTGGGGGTAAGGGGAGTTTTGGAAAGGATAGAAACACTTGTGCTTCCAGGCTTAAGCCCATCCCAACTGATGGCGGTCAGGAAGAAACCTTTGCTGGGGGCAGATTTTCCCTTAGTTGACTACTTGGGGTATCTTGCACCTTCCTTTGAAACAGCTGATACTGCCCTCATGCAAAAACAGGATAATGGGCTAGATCGACTCTTGCCCTCTCTGATCCAATCTGGCAGTCCCTGTTCTTGTGAAGTAGAATGGTTAATACCTGCGCAATTATCGTGAAATATAAGGAGTAGGAATACAAATTATAATGAACTTGCATGTATGTAGTTGTATTTCATCCCCAAACATCCCAGACCATTTCAATGGCTTTACCAATTGATATGCAAGTTATCCAAGGAGAGATCATACCACCCGCCGCTGAAATGCATTCACACAATGTAATTATTATTTTTAAAGCAGATTTACTTATTAATGTAAACCTTACAACTGGGGTGAGCTCTTTTGGGCAAAGATAAATCAGCAGTGACAAAACAATCTCATGATAAGCGAGTTTAAGAATGAATAGAATAATTTACTCAGATCCCTTCAACAAGATACGTTCAAAGCCTGCAGTGTCTCACTCCTCCAAGGATTCAAAACAGACTTTGCTAAAATGTAATTAAGTGCTAAGTCCCCTGAAATGAATCACTACCAGAAACTAATACCTAGCTTGTTGTTTAGAGGGTAGGTAAGCCGGGGGGCAATTAATGCATTATTATGAAAATTGTTAACTATGATAGCAACCAATTTTGTTAGAATAATTGCACTGGGAGAGGCTATTTGATGATTGATATGAGAAGTAGTGACATGTTTGGGAGAGGGGAATCAACCAAGTTAACTGCAGTTAATTAAAAATGACCTATTTCTTGCTACCCATGTATTGGATTGGACAAAAACCTTACTCCCTTATTCAGATTAGAAGCCTACAACATGTGTCAATCTGATGAAAAGCCAGCTTCAAAAGTTTCTGGTTTATTTCAGCATTAAAAAAACCTGAAATTAATCTCAATCCAATAACCTTCCTTAACAGGGAGCCAAACAGGCAGAGATGGAGACTGACCAGTTCATTTTTGCCACTTACTGAGTAGAACCCTGGGAACGTAACGGCACTTTAGTGCTGTAGAAGCATCCCTCTTGGCACTGTGCACTTCTGACTCAACCCCACTGGCACTGTGGCAGTACAGAGGTACACGCTGCATGGAAAGGAATGGAAATTAATCCCCTTCTGTGCAGTGTAGCCGATAGGGTCAGCTTTAGCTTGGATATATGAAGTACAATTAAAGTTCCCTCCCTGCCTATGACCCGAGACCTCCACCTGCCCCAGCTCTTTGTTCTCACATTCCCTCCTGGGTGACTACTGCCCAGCAGAAGTGCTGATATGCCAGGAGAGTGCTAAGTGAGGAGGTGTTACAGCAATTCTCCGGCTGTGGCAGATGGGACAGAGAGGAAAGAAGGAAATTTGGAGAGCTCAAGAGAGGACCGTGGAGAATCAGGGCAGAGGTGATGTTTACAGTAGGTGCTCAGGACCATGGTGCAGAAAGCTACAGCTGCATATCCTGCACTGATTAAAAGCCATCACTGCAGGCCAAGTTAACGATGTATGGAAATGTTGGGACTGATTCTGCTCTCATTTTCTCCAGGCTAAATCTGGAGTAACTCCAATTCAATCAGTGTGAAAGTAATGCATGTGAGAATCAGGCCTCATGCTCTTACATGTCTTGACTTTTGTTGACCTTGCATTAAACCAAGATCGTTTGAATATATTCAATATATACATCTGTCCAGCTATCCCCAGCTTCCATTGCACTAGCTGACTGTATGGAACTCATCAGCGTTTGAAGGGTTAATACTCTACTTCCTTATCAGTGTTCTTTTTCAATCAGATGCAAAGGTTAATCGTCTCTGGCCAGTAGCTCCAAAGCAAAGCAGATGAAAAGCACGCTCATTTCTTCAGTCATGAGAAAACACTCAAGTTTTCGTTGTAATTTGGGCTGTAAATTTATTAGCCAAACTCACTCCAGCCACTAGAAACAAGCCCCATAAAAATGAGCCCATTACGTTTGCCACTTTGAATAATTTGTTACATTTCTAAATTTTCCAATGTGTGTTTGTTCACCGTGGCTGAATGGAAATGCCAGAAAAAAAATGTTTGTTTTTCATACCCCTGCAGTTAATGACCAATTTTCCACAAATCATAATAGTCTTACACCATTAGGTTTTATAATTAAGTCTTTATGATGTGCTCTTGTTTACGCAGCACACACAGGCATCTGATCGCCATCCTACATTTCGTCAGATAATCCAGAAATGACTTGTGTTGCAGTGCAACTTTGCAAATGATGGCTTAGTTCCTCCCATGGAGAACAAAAGGCTAAGGCTCCAGGCTAAGAGCAGGAGGCTATTATAATACTTAACAAGAGCCTCAACTGGTGTGAATCAGTGTATCACCACGGACTTCAATTTACAAACCTGTTGAGGATCTGGCTAACAAAGCACGATGATGATTGTGACTTTAATTTACTGCTGCTGAGGAGCTGACCCTGATTTCTATAGCACCTGTTTATCTGAGGGTCCCCCAAAGCCTTTGAGAACCATTTATTAAGGCTTGCCATCTCCCCACGAGTGTTATCCCCCAGCTCAGCAATGAAGTGACACAGCCAACCCTTCCACTCCTATATCAGCACCAGTGGGGACCGTCTATAATTACAAAAGTTGCTGGCAGTGTTGCTGTAGCAGTGTTTGCCCCAGGATACTAGACGGACAAGGTGCGGGGAGTAACGATAGACTCATAGAAGGATTAGGGTTGGAAGGGACCTCAGGAGGTATCTAGTCCAACCCCCTGCTCAAAGCAGGACAAACCCCAACTAAATCATCCCAGCCAGGGCTTTGTCAAACCGGGCCTTAAAAACCTCTAAGGATGGAGATTCCATCAGCTCCCTAGGTAACCCACCCCAGTGCTTCACCACCCTTCTAGTAAAATAGTTTTTCCTAATATCCAACCTAGACCTCCCCCACTACAACTTGAGACCATTACTCCTTGTTCTGTCTTCTGCTATCACTGAGAACAGTCTAGAGCCATCCTCTTTGGAACCCCCTTTCAGGTAGCTGAAAGCAGCTATCAAATCCCCCCTCATTCTTCTCTTCTGCAGACTACACAAGCCCTCAGCCTCTCCTCGTAAGTCATGTGCCCCAGCCCACTGATCATTTTCATTGCCCTTCACTGGACTTCAATTTGTCCACAACCTTTCAATAATGGGGGGCCCAAAACTGGACACAATACTCCAGATGTGGCCTCATCAGTGCTGAACAGAGGGAAATAATCACTTCCCTTGATCTGCTGCCAGTGCTCCTACTAACGCAGCCCAATATGCCATTAGCCTACTCGACAACAAGGGCACACTGTTGTCTCATATCCAGCTTCTCGTCCACTGTAATCCCCAGGTCCTTTTCTGCAGAACTGTCGCTTAGCCAGTCGGTCCCCAGCCTGTAGCGGTGCGAGGGATTCTTCCGTCCTAAGTGCAAGACTCTGCACTTGTCCTTGGTGAACCGCATCAGATTTCTTTTGGCCCAATCCTCCAATTTGTCTAGGTCACTCTGGATCCTATCCCTACCCTCCAGTGTATCTACCTCTCCCCCCAAGTTAGTGTCATCTGCGAATTTGCTGAGGGTGCAATCCAAACCATCCTCCAGATAATTAATGAAGGTGTTTAACAAAACCAGCCCGAGGACAGACCCCTCTTTAAGCTCATCTCATCTCTTTCACAACAGAGGTCAGGCCAATAAAGGTATTACCTCACCCATCTTTTCTCTCTCTAGTTTCAAAAAGGAGCTTCACACTGTCCTGTAGGTGTGCTGTTAGGTTTGCAGGTACAGCCAAGTGGGTAAGTAGTTATAATCGCTCTCCTGGAATGAGAGCTCATTTCAAGTTTTCCTGATTAACTGGAAGAAACATTTGATTTCCCTTTTTAAATTTCTTTTGCCATTTCCTTTCATGGAGATCACAAGAAAAGAGTAGCTTCACTGGCAGTGAACATACACGTGGGTGGCTCACCAGGCATCAGTTCATCTATAGCATGCCTCAAACTAGTAGAATAATGAACCTTTATTCAGGATGAATAATTAATTCTATGGATTAAAATATAAAAATGGTCGTCTTAGTTGGCCATTATTTTGCCATTTATATGGCTGGATAAATAATGACAACAATTTATAAATCATTTATTGGACAAAAGTGCCAAAAATGTGTAATTTGTTCCCAATAAATAATCTGAGCAGTTCTTGTGAATAGTTTGCTCATTTTCTCAGATAATGCCAATACAAAAGGCCCTTTCTGTAGCAGGGCAGGATTATTGTCTCCTTCAGGGAATGTGGGGCCCACAGCGGTGAAGTGCCAGGTCACACAGCAAACCCGAGGCCTGGGTACGAATAGAACCCAGGAGTCCGATTCCCAGCCTTCTTGCCCTAGCTCATAGATGGCATACTTTCTCTCGCAGACTGCACTGGCCTTCCCAAAGAGGCTTGCAAAGGAGGTAAATGCCATATTGGGGGGAGGGTTAGCTCAGTGGTTTGAGCATTGGCCTGCTAAACCCAGGGTTGTGAGTTCAATCCTTGAGGGGGCCATTTAGGGATCTGGGGCAAAACTTGGGGATTGGTCCTGCTTTGAGCAGGAGGTTGGACTAGATGACCTCCTGAGGTCCCTTCCAACCCTTATATTCTACGATATTACTACAAAATACCTCAAATTTCTGCCTCCCTTTCTCCAAAACACAATGGGCTTTGAGTCAGGTCTGTAATTTGTAAAGGTCTCCCTCGCTAGGAAGCCTCTGCTGCCGCAGAGGAGCGCAAACAGAACTCTAACCCAAAAGTGAGATGTAACTATGAATGTCAGCTCTGCCGGATTATCGTCTCTTTCCCATCACAGCATTTTCATCAACACAACAGATTCAGCTCCCACTCGATACTGGGGCTGCCTGGGAGTAGATACTCAGGATGCAGAACGGGTTCGCTGAGGGGGAAGTCATGCTCCCAGATGCATGTCGCTGAATGTTAAGGCCAGCTCTGAATTAGAGCTGGTGGCCATTGTTCGATGAATTATTATTTAATCACAAACGCTGATTCATTGAAACTGAAGCTGTTTGAGAAACAGGAATGGGTTCAACTGATTTTCTGGCTTGGAAAACATGCAGAGAAAAAGTGTTGAAATTATTTGGTTCAACAATTTCAAGACAAAAAATTCCCAGTTTTCCAGTCCAAAACCATTTTTGTTTTGTTTTGAAGTTTAAGTTAATCAGACTTAAAAAAGGTTATACAAAAAAAAAAAGGTCACACTCAAAACAAAACCTTTATAAATTATCAGAATAAAGTGTTTTGATCAACTTGAAGGGAAATTAAAAATGATTTTTTTGGTTCACAGAAAGTGTTTTGAGGCAGAAAATGTTTTCAAACTCCTGAAAATATCCACAGGATAGGAAAACCTTTTGCCACTCAGCTCTATTCTGAATAGCTGCCATCCCCCTATGTTAGAGACTTTACTGAAGCTGCTTGTGAGAGCAGTCCCCAGAGACATGCACTAACCCCTACGTGTCTCACACAAGGAGAGAGTCTTCATCCATCTCTAGTTACTCCTGAGGGCATTCTGCACTCAAAAAAAAAAAATTAAAATTCTGTGTACAATATTTTAAAATTCTGTAAAATTCTGCCAGTTATATTTGACAAATAAATGTGGAGGCTCCAGCATGGCACTGGGGAGCACAGATCACTAACTTCACGGAGGCGGGAGATCACTGTGAAGCTGCCCCCCTCCTCCCTCTAGACAAAGACTCAGTGATGAGGCTGCACCCAATCCTAACACAGTGCAAGGACTGGGCTTGCCCCAGAAACACCCCAGGGCCCTGCCCCTCCATGCCAGGTGTACCAGGTGTGGGCAGGCAGGCTCAGCAAGGCAGAATCCAAGTGTGGAGGAGCTTAGTGTGGGGGGATCCAGGTGTGGGCTGAGAGGGTTCTGGGTGGGGCCATCTGGCTTAGTGGGGGATCCAGGTGCTGAGGGGATCTGTATGTACAGGAGCTTGGGGGTGGGGGGGAGGGGAGTTGGGTGCAATGGTAATGGGACTCTGCCGGGGGTCCAGGTAAAGATTGTTGGGACTCGTTGGGGTGGGGATCATCTGGGTGTTGGGGGGATAGAGCTCAGCAAGGAGGTCTGGGTGTGGGGAGCTCAGTAGAGGGTCCAGATGCTGGGGGAGTGGGGGGGGATCCAGATACAACTGGTCGGGGCTCAGTGGGGTGAGGATCCAGGTGCAGTGGCTCGTCAGGGAGGTCCAGAGGGAGTGGGGCTCATCAGAAGGATTTCTGAGTTCAGGGAGGGGAGGGGAGGCAGGAGGGTCTGGGTATGAGGGGGTTTGGGTGGATGGGGGAGAAGCTCCCTGTACAGTGATCCCTCCTGCTGCAGCTAAGGAGTGATGGGTGGAGGAAGCAGGGAGGGAGGGGGTGAGTTTGCAGAGCTTCCTGCAACCGAGGGAGGAATCTGAGGGTGGGTCTGACTGGCCCCAGATGCTGTGCAAGGGAAGAGGAAATCCTGTCCTCCCCAGTCAGGACTAGCGACTGAGTCCAGTGCAGGGTAGAAGCCACTAGCCAGGTCTTCCCCAGTCCTGCCTCCTGCCCCACTGTGATTTACCTCTCTGCCAGCTGCCCTGGGCATCCAAAACATACTGCTGGGGAGGGTCGCATGACCGCTCTTGCGACTTCCCTTTGCTTCCCCATCAGAAAGTCATTTTTCTGCAAGGAAGCAAAGAAATCTGTGGGGACATAAATTCTGTGCATGTGCAGAGGTGCAGAATTCCCCCAGGAGTATCTAGTGGATGGTCCACATAAAGGGACACAAGTCTACTACAATTGCTAGCTGAAAGGAGCGACGCCTTTAGCTGAGGCAGTAGAGATAAACTATTTTAAGAACTGAAGATCCCAGATTCAAACTCTTCTGATAGCCCAAGGGATAGGCTGTTATAGAAGTTGCTCCCAAAAGGGATTTAAACCCATTACTCTGAGATTAAGAATCCCATGATCTCCTGACTGAGCTAGGATTCAAACCCCACTGAAGGGCCAAGATGGGGAGCCAGCATCTTTACTAGTGTTGATAAAGGTTGGCATACTCCCTACCACTGCAAACAAGGCCACTGGAGAGCACAGAAGTCAAAACAAGACTGGCCAAGGGGCTACAGCAGTGCACGCACAGGACATGGGACACACTTACAGGCTCCCTGTTCTCCGTTCCCACCATGGGCTGTGCTCACCTTTGAGTGAGAGTCTAGTGAATGCAGGAGAATTATTAAACCCAGAATGAGTCTGTGTATTTGCTGTGGCAAGGTACCTGTATCTCCAGAAGAGGCACCTGAAAGCCTCCAAATGCTTCCTGAGAGGAAGAGAAAAAAAAATTTAATTTATAGAAGTGCAGCCCATGGCTGTGAGAGGTATATGCAGTCTTTGCATAGGGGTTGGTGTTTATTTCCTTATCTGGAGGCATTCATGAGCTGACAGTAGCTGAGTGACACAGACATTAAAAGATATGAAGAATTTCTCATAAATGGTCCAACCTCAAAGGAGAAGAATGTCCTTACATTGCGATATCATTTTGCCCACTAGGTCACACAGTCTTTGGTTGCTAGGGCATTGGAATTTTACAAGTGTTCAGTTCACTACGAGAGGCCTCCATGACTTTTTCCAGAATGCGTTACAAGGAGTAAGTGTTACAGGTCAAAAAGAGTTTTGAAAAAGAAGCTATATGGAGTACAAATAAAGCCTGTTTCCTGGTTCATATAAAGATTCAAACACTTCCATAGCCCTCACTATTTTATCTAGGACTTTATGTGTTCTAGGGCTCTACAGTGTGGTTTGCACTCTCCAATAAAGTATGTGAGAAGATTTTTCCTACATGTAAGATATAAATTTCTTCACAAATAGGTGGCAAAATATTCCTTTCTAAACTATTAGAATAATTAGGTCTTCAGAGAACAAAGGATAAGACTCAATTACTGAGCATTGACAGAGCAATAATCCAGACACCCCGTCAACTCCAGTCCAAAACACATAACAATCTGGTTCTGATCTTCAGTGTAAACCTTGTGTACCTCCACTGCAAATCTGCAATCAAGCCCAGTAATGCCAGAGGTCTTCTTCCTAACTTGGCTCAAGTTACTGCTGCAACTCTTAACAGCAGAACTTGGGACCACTGCTATATGTTAACCGATTATTAGCATGAAAATATGGGGGACTGCTTTTCCACATCGGCTTTGTCAGTGTTACTCCTCTGAGCTCAATGACATGACAGCAGCGTAAAACAGAGAATGAGACCCAGTATATATATTTACATTCCATTATACTGCTCAGAATAAAATGCAACTTATAAATCTAACTTTTTGATAACAGATTAGTTTCAGATCAAGGGCTCCTGCTCTGTCTCAAAATATATTCTTCACTCCCAAATTATTCATCTTGCTAGAAGCTGTTGCTAACAAATAAAAGCAACTTTAAAGTGTTTTATACAAAGCCTCCCTCACTTTCAGGCTTCTTCATAGAAAACTCCCTGGGTGTCTCCTCGGTTTGGGGTAATCTCCTCTGCCTCATTAACTAAGGAGTGGGATTTGAACAGCATCAATTTATCCAAGATATTAAAAAGTAGCAGATGAACTCGTTTCGTCAGACTGCTAAGATCTGCATCTGGAGTCTTCCCTCTGTAATTGTGTGTTTACTTTAAGTATATGACTCAGCCACTAGATGCCTCTATTTTCTGTATCAAGGTCCAGGTAGGATGGGGTACGCAAGGCAGACACAGCTAGAACCAGAGCTGGGTAGAAGTATGTTTGCGTCTGTAACTGTAGATGATTTTTTTCAAATAAATACACTTCTCCTCCATTAGGAGATAAGTCCATATATCATGACACCTAACCATTTATCCTGAAAAATCTCACTCATTATTAAAGTGTAAGTGAGGTGTAACTATTAGCAATCAGGGTCCTGATACTAAAATGTCCACGAGAAATGTTCTTTGAGAGACACCAAGCTCCAAACCCCAAACCTGGCATTTTCCTTCTTCGTATGCTTAGGAGAGCAATTGTAGCTGCTGTTTGCGGATGCACATTGTTATAAATTCAAGAGCTGTTATGCAGGTGCACACAAACACTCCTGCATAACTGATCAAGAGCAAAGATCCCCTTCATGAAAAGGCATAACGAGACCCAAATAGAAATCTCAATAAGAGACAAAGGAGATGACACAGCGGAAGAATAAGCATTAAAAGAAATGAGGATGGCTAGTCAATGTGCGCTGAGAGCTGGCATGGGACTCAGAGCATTCAGAGCAGCACCAGGTAGAACCCAATGAGTCACCGAGTTCATGAGTCAGGGCTGCTGAGGACCCCACAGTGCTTTTCAGAGCTACCCCAGCCAGAACTGTTGAGAAAATATGCCTGCTCACTGAAGCCCTCGATGATGGAAGTGGTGCAGAAGCCTTGTGCTGAGTGAATTTCGTCCTCTAGGAGTGCTCATCTGCCAAAATACTACAACCGGCTGGAAATTTTGAATCAGAATTATTTTTTGGACAGGGGCTTTTAGACCAAATGGACATTTTTGCAAAATACCTTCCAATTTCCTCAGAAAGTTTTGCGTTTTCCTGACCCCTTCCCAAACATTTTGTTTTTCTGGCAAAACTGAAAGAGTTTAAGTTTGCTTACAAAAAACCTGGTTTTGGGGTTGTTTTTTTGTTTGTTTTTTTTTGAGGGGGGCGGGTGTATTTGCGTTTTTATTTTTTCAGCCAACTCTTGATCATTTTCAAAGAAATTTTTTTTAAAACAGGTTTCCTGACCAGCTCTACAAAATGCATACGTCTGTGACTATAATTTGCAAATTAGGCCAGTGGCAAAATATCCCCAGATGCCCTAGCCAGCATGGCTTTTCCATTGCAGTGTGATACCTTTCTGCCTGTGGAGATGACTTCTGCATTTTATTCAAAATATCCAGGCAAGAACTAACCCTCTAAACTATAAATGAAACCTGGCTGGACATCAAAGTGCAGTTCCTGTCTGTCTTAGGTACTTATACAGCCCCAATCACCATAGTATTTGAGCACCTTGCAATCTTTAACACATTTTTCCTCGACACCCTTGCAAGGTGGGGGGCTTCCAAAATCTTCCCTTTCATCAGTTTGTGTTGGGAGCGTCACCTCTGAGGGCTTTGTGCAAACAGCAGCTAGTATTGCATATGTGTCTCTTAGAATGGAGATGTTCCAGCACATTCAGTAATTATTACACAGAGAAAGGGATGAAATAGCAAAACAACTGCATGAGAGAAAATCCCAACTGCTCATATGAAGAGATGCCAGCTAAGCTATCCCAAAAGGAGCCATACCTCAGCGCTTTAGGTTAAAGGACAAAAACTGGAACATGACATGGCTTCATATTTCACCTCTCTTTCAATAAGAGATGACAGCAGTGCCTTGCATTCGATGACACTTTGTATTAATGTGTGCTCTCTTCCAGAAGGCTCTTAACAGCCCATTGCACCTTGACACCAGTGGATGAATAGTCAGTGAGAAAGGTCTCTGGGTAGCAAGCAGCCACCTTTTCCATTTGTTGGCAGTGCAGTGTAACCATTTTTTAAAGTTAGCTTACCCATTATTATTTATTGTTAAGTGAAGTGTAGCACTAGTGTAAAATACCAGCATGTCAGGACTGGAGATTGGAATCCTCTAGCCTGCAAACAGGCAATTTAGTTAATACATAATAAATAATAATCAGCAACAATGTTAAATGACATGCGAATTATAAAATTATGTTAAACTGCTTACTGATTCACTTTAAAACCTGTTCCTACCTATTCACTTAGCCCCTAATTTGGAGAGCACATAGTGTGTGTGCACAGAATTTTGGAACAAAATGGTGTGACTCTGTACCTCAAAGGAGTACTGTGGAGTCCCCATAGTCACCACTGTCATATGATTATGATGTTTTGTACAATGCATGCCTTGTGAGGTTTCATTTTTAAAGTCTTTATCTGCTGAATCTTAATATCCTGTTGGATTGTATGTACTATCATTGCATGTTAAATTACGAAATATTGCCATATGTGCTACTGAAATATGTTGTGAGGTTGGGAGATGCCCCCAGCCAGACTTTCAGTAGGGACAAAAGAGCAGCTATCACTGGCCAAACAGGCGTTAATGGCCCATCAAAAGAATCCACTCTCCCAGAAACTTCCCAGGAAATGAGGGCTGCCTAACCCCCACATCATAGCCAGGATCTTTTCAGCACCTGGAAGTAAGTATAAAAGAGGGACAGAGACATTACCACTTGGCCTCTCTCCCCTCCTCTTATCTCAAACACCCAGATCATCATCTGGAAGACAAAGACTTTGAACTAGAGAGACTGGTCCCAGGCTGGGAGGGAGTCCAGTCTGTGTACTGAGGAACTGTGAGCTGCATGTAACATCTGTTGGGGTGAGAGACTATTTGATTCAAATCTTGCCGTTAATGTTAGAATTTAGAATGTGCTTCTATTTGTATATTTTAGGTAACCAACTTTGATCTCTATGACTGCTACATATGATCACTTAAAATCTATCTTTCTGTAGTTAATAAATCTGTTTTCTATTTTACCTAAAATAGTGTGTGTGGTTGAAGTACTTGGGGAATCTCAGCTCAGATTACAAAGGCTGGTGCATGTCCACTTTCCTGTGAAGTGGCAAACTAATTAACGAGCTTGTACTGTCCAAGAGTCTTGAGCAGTGTAAGATGGTATATTTCTGGAGTGCAAGGCTGGGGTGATTGGCTGGTGTCTCTCTCTGTATGATTCATGAGTGGCTTAGAGAGCATTCATGCAATTTAGCTGGGTGTGTGGCTCCACATGCTGATGGCTGAGCAATCACAGCACCTGATGGGGTTTTGCTTCTGGTCACTGCATAGCATTGTGTGAGATAACTCTCCAGCCGAGGCTAAGGGAGCACAGCAGTCCCAGAGTTCTTGGTTGTACCCTGGGATCCTGTCACAAATGGATCATTGAAACAGATTGTGTAGCTTTCCAATACATTGTTGATATGGAATTTTATTTTTCTGTTTGAATTCTAACCCTGATAGCAGTTTTCGTGGAGGAGGAACCCTTAGGGTTTCATTTGTTGGTGCAGGAATCTTAACACAGTTAAGTAAGTTTCAGGATGTGATGTATACCATATTTCAATCTCTCAATTTAACTAACTGCAAAAAAAATAGTAACTGAAAGAAAATAAATATCAGAATGAACTTCAGATTAACAGTGGAAGTGGGAGTCTGGAAACAACTCAAATCTCTTAGCTCCAAATGTTTTACATTTTCAGTTTTTACTGAGCATGGTATCTACTGACTTTTATGTTTTAGGATAAACCCAAGAAGCCATTTAGAAGAAAGCTCAGGTGTGAAGTACTTAGCAACACTTGAGCCACAGATTCGCGTCTTTTGCACAACACATAATAAATCTGTGGAACTCACTGCCACAAGGTATGGTGGAAGCCATGAGTTTAGCAGGATCCATAACAAAGAGATTAGGCATTTATTAGATAGATATGAGCATAACTAATTACTTGAATTAGGATAAAAAATTACATTGGGTTTATGTGAACCCTCATGATGTAGGAGAGATGTGATCCACAAAATGCCTAGATTCTTATTCTGTGCCCATCACCATAGTAACTGAACCCTAAGGGTAAAGATTTTTTTTTTAAAACTGCATTTACAATTCCCATTTACAAACATCAAAATTATTCTCAACTTCAAAATCACTTTCAGCTAAGAGAGGCCAGTTTCTAAGCCAGTGCCACCAGGGAATCACATAATTGCAGTAAAAAAAAAAATCGAAGTAGTGCTAACACTTAGGGACAAACAAGAAAGTAAATATACTCATGTTTAGCAATTTAAAACATGCTCACTGAGCTAATTAGCCCTCATTGGCTTGTTGCTGTGCACTGTTCTGTGCTCCGCTATATTTTCCCTTTCTAGAGTTAACAGATGCTGTAGTAATAAAAGGAACCATTTTGGGATATTTTATTTTTGAAGACGTGATGCATGCAGGTATCTTTTTAAGATATATCTGCTAACAAAGCAGGCCCAGTTATCAGTTAGCAAAAGGACAGAAATGGCTGTATTGTCCTTTTGCAAAACGTTCCTTTAATGAAATGTAACGCCTCTTCTACAAAACTGGCCCTTTGTTTTTCACTTCATCAAGGGTTCTAATAATTAAACTCCCGTCTGTCTAGTGTGTCAAAGAGATGAAACAGCGTTCAGTCCCTGAGTCAGGATTTAGAAATGTGAATGTCTGGCTATTGTTGTAGCAGCACAGAGATACCAGACTGCTATATTTCAGGTTTTAGAGTAGCAGCTGTGTTAGCCTGTATCCGCAAAAAGAAAAGGAGGACTTGTGGCACCTTAACACATTTATTTGAGCATAAGCTTTCATGAGCTACAGCTGCTATAGAAAGCTTTGGTTCCCATGTCTCTGAGAAGCAATTTTATTTGCGAAATTCCTAGAGGAGAGAAGCCACAGGTCTCAGAGCTACAGGAAACAGCAAATAGGGAAGTTTCACGAGTCCCTAATTACCTAACAGTGAATCTGTCCTGGTTTGGGTTTTCCCTGCAAGGAACAAATCCAGGCCAGGTTCTGTGTAAGTTTCAGAGAACCTTGTGTGAGCTTTGGGTAAGTAACAATGGGTGAATTATGCCAATATGCCAGGCAGTTTCCAGCTGGAGATGGGAAAGAAATGGAAACAGTGCGATCTGGAGTAGAAGCAACCCTCCATGTCTTCGTTTAATAGATTCATTACCAACCCCTAATCTCCATTTGAATTGCTTTCAAGTGAGGAAAATCCCTCTAACAGTCCAATGAACAGCGGGCCAGATGCATTATGGAGATGATGTTTCAGAAGAAGGCAAGTGATGCCTTTTTTCAGATCTTAGGTGGAAAAATTCTCCCCTCTGGTACTGGAGAGCCTAAATAACTAACATTTTCCTTTGAAAAATTAGACGACAAATCCTCTGTTTGGCCGTCTGAACAAGTCAGTGCAATTTGAAAAAAAAAAAGTGTGGATTGGATAACGACCAAGAATTTAGATACTGATCCAAACGCTTTTTTAAAAAATCTTGTCAGAATGCAAAACACAGGGAAAATCTTGAAAGACTGGATTTTCTCTTGAGATTTTTTATTCTTCTGTCTCCCAGAAATGCTTAGAGAACAAACAGTCTCCTTTTCATTTCAGCCTTAGGCTTCCAGTCTAGAGTGGAGAAAGAAACTAAAGCCTCAAGGTGATGCAAGCAATTCTATCCTCTGAAGTCAATGGCAATGGCTGAATATCCAAAATGGCTGGAGAGAAGAAGCACAGAGCATAAAATTGGAGTGTTTTAAACCAATAAATTAACCCAACATTTTATAATCTCCAAAATTTTGTTTTGGTTGAAGTTTGAATTTTAGGTGAAATTACAAGCCGTTTCCTATAATATCTCAACTCATTGCTTATAAACGTGGCACTCACTAAACTTGGAAAATCTCAGCAAGAGTGTCAGTTGCAAAGTTTTAATAGGACTTGTACTGAATTAATGGTTAATTGAATCCAATGGAAAATTATTCCAAAGGAACAATTATTCCCATCCAATATTTTCAAGTGTTGGTTTCTTGTATAAATGGGTGTTAGCAGAAAACAGATGGCAGAGATAATGCACTGTCTAGTACGCTATCCTCACTCTCGTCTTTGCCTATTGTGTTCAATCAGGGTATATTTATAGCTCTCTCTTCAGCGGCTGTGACAGTGTGTGATTTCCAGTTATTTTGTCTGCAGTTTAAATTGTACTCTTGTTATTCTGCAATTCAGGGAGAGATTATGAAAGCTCCATAGGAGACTGAAAGGGGTTAAACTTCAAACCCTCACTCCTAACAACAGCTTTCTAAGATCAACCACTTACGTTCAAGTAGGCCGTGGAAAGGGGCTTTTGGTTTCCTCAGTGCTGGAGTCCTATTTTATGACAAAGCACGAGTAAACGTAGGCAGGGAGTGACAGAGGAACAAATTCCAAACAACTCTCATTAGTGTTTCAAGCATGAAAGTTAGAACTTCCCAGGGAAGTTTAGCAGGTGCCAGCCAGTAACACCCAGGCATTTAAGCTAAAATGTCAGGCATTTTAAAACCAGCTGGTTAGCTTACATGAACATAGGTGCCATCAGTCATTAGTTCAGAGAGGACCAAGGGGCATAAAAAACCAGCAGTCTAGTCTCGGCCTCTATGATTCCAGATGCCTTGCAGCTCCCGGGGTCAGTTCTGGGCTGTGTAATAGCCCCTTTACACCACTCTGGAAGGGACCTGGGGAAAGAGGTTTCTCCCACTGGTGTAGAGCTGCCAGAGGGGTCCTGCCTCGCCCCCAAGCCCAGACGGAGGGGACAGAAAGTGTGAAGGACCGGGGACTGAGCAGGTAGCACCATCAGCTATTCTGTACTTGTACCTCTCCCTCACTGCGTGGGTTCTGAAATCTGGATCCGCATGTTACAGCAAGAGTCTCTCTCTAAATTCAACACACTTCCATCTCTCACAGGTCTCCTCATTTTAACTCTAAGGTTTCTCTCATTTATAGTTCTTCCCGAGTTTTTTTGATTAAATTACACCTTGTTTTTTTCCTATGGGGTTTCCCTCGGGCCCTTTCTCAATGGACCAGGTATCATGCAGGCCTCTTTGTAATCCGAAGACTCCCTGCTAATCATGCCTATAGCCCTTGCAGGCGCTGATCATGGTAAAAGCCCAAGCAACTTTAACACCCTCAGCTGTCAAAGATGTCTTGGACAATTCTAAACATGGCAACTCCTTTTCTGCCTGCGAGCCAGGAAACCAACGACGAGAAGAAAGCAGTGTCCCCCCCGCCCTCGCCCGGCTACACAGTGAGCATCAGAACTGATAAAGATTCTGCTTTCAGCTGCTCCAGTGTGAAAACGTGCAGCTGCTTCATTACTTTGATTTTGGTGACTGCCTATTAAAGATCATCAGTACCATCTGTTCCCTTTACTAGGTGAAGGACTTGCTCACTCACCGGCTGATTACCCTACAGGGAGAATTCAGCTAAAAACGAGGAATACAACGTGCGTTACAGTTCTAAGTAGGCGTGGCAAAATTTGATTTTTTTAAATAATTTCTTTGGATAATATCAATGTTTATTTTTAAACTTGTTTATCAATTTAAATTTTCACAGTTGCAGGAGATTATGAAAGTGTCAAATAATAGGGGGTGTTTGGACAATGATTATTTAACGACGGATGCGGAGAGTCAAAAAGTTAAAGCTTTATAACCATTAAAACAAACTGCCAAAAGTGGGTCCAACCATACAAATTAAATACCCTTAAAAACCCTAACAAGTGATCAAGCAGATTTTTTTCTTATTTTGCTTATCTGTAAATTCAGAATATTTTGATGGAAATGTTTTGCCAGTTTGTGTGTACAGTAAAATTGGTTTTACCAATGTTTACTGATCAGTTTAAATTAACCATAACCACTCCAGCCCTCAGCCTGCAGTAGGAGCTAAAGCTCTCTACGGCAGGTACCTTTATGGACAAGTCTTGGGGAATTTAATGAGGACCGATATCCTTGCCACAGAGTTTTTGAAACATCCTATAGCATTCTTTTAAAAGGATACAATTTCCTATTACAGTCTCTGGGATGGTTCATTTAAGGTTATCATTATCTATTAAATGCTATACATTTTAGAGTAAATTCTACAGAACCCTTCTCCATTGCCATATAACTTTGAGGATGCCATCCCTATTAAATTACACACAACTTTGTCACAAGGGTAGCCTTCTATTTCACACCAAGGCCCTGATCCTATACCTGGTTCTACACATATGGAGTCCTGTTGAAGTCAGGAAGGCTCTGGGTAAGCTCAGGGTCTGTCTGGGCTGAGCCAGTTGCAGTATCAGGACCTGACGTACTGATCATCAACAGTGCTGAGCACTCTAAGCTCCCATTGATTTCAGTTGAAGGTGCAGGTACTCAAGACTTCTGCAAATCAACCCCTTTAAATCCAGCTCTACCTGCATACAACACCATATACACATTCTCTCAGTAGATTTCAATGGTTGCAAAGGAAATTTATCTAGAAGCACAAGAACTGCCATACAAAATCAGCCCAGAGGCCATAGAAGTAAGATATGGCAAAGGAGCTGTGAAAACATCATTACCAAGTCCCAAGCCCAGCAAAAAACACAGACTAGTTTCCTGTTCTGTTGGGAGCTTGAAACTCAGCCCAGGATTTAGCAAGAACCTTCCAAAGCTTCTGAGCAATCCTGAACCAATTCAGCCCTTCAGCTGCCACTCACGTAGGATGAAAAATTGTGTGCGAGGTGCATGTGTTCCCAAAGAGTCTTACTTTAAGTGCTTCTGCGCCTTAGTTATGAACCACATGCAGGTGAAAAGGAAAGAGACACTTCACACAAGTGTCTGCAACACCAAATCCCCTAGCTTCAAACAACTCTCCCTGGTAGAGCACCTAACCAGCACAGGGTTATTCCCACTGGGGTAACCGCAAACAGAACCCTATTTTTATATAACAGGAAGTTTTGGACACACTCCGATAGCAGCTATTAAATTCCATGATAACCAGGATGACTCACTTCTTTAACTCATATACACCATTGTCTTTATTTAAACTTCCAATTTGTATCAAGCTGCTGACATGGGTTAATTACAGCTTTTTGTCAGTGAATATTTCTTTTGTTTCTTTCTTTTATATTTAGCACAAGTTCTAAAGGGGTAAAGTGGGTTTTAATTAAGATGATTTAATTGCTAAGGCCTGCAGAATCCTCGGAAAAATTAAGTGTGGGAAGGAATAAACATACTTCATTTACGGTAAACAGAGATGTTGGAAGTTGGAAGAGTCCCATGCTTGACCAGTGAGAAGTGCCCCAGGAGCAGGGGAAGGAGTGAATGTGAATACAGATTGTTGAAGGAAGGGGTTTCAGCATCTAGTGCAAATTCCAATGAGGTTGACAAAGCCAAACCAGCACCCAAGCTCTGCCCTCCTCCTCCATCCTAAGTCACCTGCCCTCCCCTAGCAAAACCTGCAGGGAGGGGAAATGGGGTATGGCTGCCACCACCCCCTAGGGTACAGTTGTGGCTTGGGTGCATGGGGAAAGCAGTATACACTGCCATGCACCTGCAAGTCTGAATGAAGTTTAATTACTGTTGCGTGAAAGTGTGCCTCTAACTCTAACATGATTGTGCTATCGAGTCCAATTCACCATTGCCCTGGCACCTTGTCATCATTTACACCAAAGCAAAATGGGTAGGAAAAGCTAACAAGCCACAATAGCAAGGTTTTCGAGTGGTATAAATGACCACATAAGGGGCAGGAGAATGGAGAATTGGGCCCAGAGAATTTAATTGGGATGAAGCCAGTAGAGGTTTATAGAAATCATTCTAAAACCCTATGGAGCTTAAACAGAGAATGAAAACTTGTCTACAGCCTCATTTATTTATTTATTTTTAAATTAACCTAGAAAATGTTACAGGAGCGAAATAAGTTTCTATTAAGCTAGAGGAGGTCTCTTACACCACCAAACATCCTATGGAAAGGTAATAATTTTCTAGTGAATTCATAGATTGTAAGGCCACAAGGGACCATGGTGAACATTAAGTCCAGTGGTGCCCAAACTTTTCCTTGCATACCCCCCAGCCAGACGCAGAGTCATGGATGGGGCCAGAGCCAGGGATGGAGCAGAACTGGGGGCAGAGTGGTGCTCGCTCTCTCCCTGTTCCCTGTCGGGGCTGGCCCAGGCTCCACTGTGCCCCCCTAGAGGGGCACGCCCCACAGTTTGGGGACCACTGATCTAGTCTGACCTCTTGCAAAACATAAACCATATATTCCAATGCTATTCAGCACAAGGGACAGTTCATGTTCCACATATGGGCCAGGGGGTGTGATGAGGGGAGAGAGGCAGAGAAAAAGGAAGAGAAGGGAAAAAAAAAACACAAAGGGAAAGAATTGATTCACCTGTGCAGTGTCGGGGTACCATTTACGAACAGTAAAGAGATTTACAGATAGCACAAACAATACTGTAGCTCCCCAGACACCAGGGCGCAACAGCCACCACTCAGAACAGAAAGAGGATGATTAAAGAAGTAATTGCTACATGCTGAGCACAAGATTGTGGGAAGTGTAATTTATAGGCTCGTACTATAGCTCATTCTTGCTAACTCAGGTGTACAAACTCTTCTGACACAATGCATAAACAAGAAAGGGAAATTAATATTTTTCACTTGCTAAATTACGTAGTTTTTCAAGTTTCAATCTCTAATGCCTTTTGATTGCAATGTCTCATCAGGGAAGGAGAGTAGGACACGGAGCCCTCTTCTCTGCTGCATGTTAAAAACCTTCCTTTTGGAAATTGTTTACTATGTCACTCCTGCACATTTGAAAAATATTTTATTGCAAAATGAAGATTGTGGCAATCTGTCCAATACATTTCCCCCCTCGACGTCGCCTCTGTTCTACCCCAGCTTGGAATAAAGAAGCCTATTTTCTCTCCATCAATGTTCCTGTGCCACTTCTGCCAGTACATGCCACTTTCCATTGGTGAAAAATGCCAGGAGCCAAGTTCTCAGCTGGTGTAAATTGGAGTTGCTCCACCCCCTACAATAGTTAAGTTTTTTCCTCTATTGAATTCAGTGGAACTTGTGCTGATTTGCAGCAGCTGGGGATCTATTCCTGAAATCCCACCAACATCGGACTTTATTTACTTCTCTACAATAAAAGAATGCACATAAATTCCCAAGAGAGAAAATGTATGTGGCCGTCATTATGGTAGCCTGGAGCACCTCACCTCTGTGACCAAGGGGAATACCATTATCTCTACTTTATAGATGGGAAACTGAGGCACAGAGACTGAGGCCTTGTTGATGCTTATGGCAGCAGGTAGAGCACAGGTGTCCAGGCAGCCAGCCTGAAAGGCAAGCTGTGTCCACACCTGCCACTGTGATGTGTAGCTACAGGCAGCAGTGAAAGGGTCTGGTGGCGGAACCTTTCCCCACTGCTCCCCTCCTGCCAGAGACTTTCCCTGCTGTCACAGCTTTTCACTGTGGCTGGGAAAGGCTCCAGCAGTGGGACACTACACTGCCAGAAATAGCAGTGTAGATGTAGAAGGCTCTGCTTGGGCCCATAGAGAGCTTGTAGGGGATATATCCTGGGGTTCAGGCTATTCCACTCTACTCCCCCTAAGCCGTGCCTCATCATCTACACTGTTATTTATACCCATGCTAGTGGGCATGCAGCATCTATATTCTATACCCTGCCTTAAGTGTAGATGTACCTGCAATGACCTGCCCAAAGTCTCAGAGGAGGAAACTGAACTCATGTCTTCCAACTCCCCAGCTAGCACCCTAAGTCCTGGACCATCCTTCCTGTCCAGGAAGCAAGATGTAGTGGGGAGGAAGGAAAGGTTCCCACATCTTCCAGAAAATGGTCCCAGATTAGATTCCTGTTTCTCCCATTGCTAGAACCAATCAGGGTGTACATGGATGCCCCACTCTGTCCTGCTATTAAAGATAACTCATTTAGATGCTGTGGCTCACAGGCATCCTGGTGAGCTTTGTATGTGAAGTGTACAGGGCTTTCATTTCCACAGAAGCACGTCTCACAGCCCTGGAGAGAGAAGGCATTTCTTTGCCAGAAACAGCCCGAGTCATTCCTGGGAGAGAAGTGATCGATAGCAGCATTTGAACGTTCTCCAGCTAATTCAAAACTTATTGGTGGCACTCTGCAGAGAATGGGATGGTAGCGGTGGCGGAATCATATTTCATATTTGTGACCACTTGCATTTTGGGACTTCTGACTTTACAGTACAGTGCTCTATTGCTGCTAATATGAAACAAGGCATAAAGGAAGGAAAGGAGCATTGCCATTTGACAGGTAACTGGGTATCAAATAAAAGTCCCATTAATCTCTACCTTTGGGTGAGCCATGAACATTACTGCTGAGAGCATAAGGGACTGTAACAGAACAGCTCTAAGAGGAGAAAGGGGAAGCCTTTGCAACTTTCTTTCATCTTATTCTCCCGAAGACAATTCTCAGTTTATTCTGCCCCTTTCTGTGTGTTTTAAATCTCTGGCTCAATTTGGGAATAGTCATGAGAGTAGGGGGCGCTCAGCTCAGAGATGAGAGAACAGAGCACTTTGACCAAAGAAATGGGGATAAAGTTGCAGGTTCTCATGGTCATCGCAGGGGTCTAGGAGTAAGGACTCTAGGTTCTAGTCCTAGAACTGAGTATATTCTAGAATAGGACATTAGGACTCATTATGGCAGATGCTGAGCCAGTGTTAATTGTCATAGGTCAGTGGATCTATGACAATTTTACACCACTGTCCCCTAACTTCTATTCCCAGCTCTGTTACAGGCTCAAATTCTGATCTTAGAGAGGTCATTATTTTATTTGTTTGTAAGCAAATATGTATTTCAATGGAATTCTCATTTATCATGTCATCTTGCTATTCATGTCAGCATTGATCATTTGCACAGAAGTAGTTCTTCAATTAAATCGAAAGAGAAACTTTTGTATTTGCACTTAAATTGTGTCACAATCTCCATTTAAAGAGAAAGTTTTTATACCTGATAGAGCCATTTACTGAGTTTAATTTAACTCCCCAGATGGAGTTTTCACTAATGCAAAGTATGTTCTTATCAATAAATAATTCCATCAGCAGCAGGATGTGGTCAGATAACAAGATAGATACAAAGATTTAGCAAACTCATCACAAATTATACCTGCAGAAGAGAGAGTTCCCAGTTCTAAAACAGAAGTGTAAATGATTAATGAGACTGGAGTGTATTTTCCAGTCCCACTCAAATTCCTACAGAGACTTGACCCAATGACTTTCCCTATTATAACCCATTGAAAGATCGAACGTCTGGCCCTTACATCAATTGATTTAAATGTTTAACATCTTACTTCAATAATGTAAAATTTGTATGGCTCATATCCTGATCTTCACACCTCACTGAGCTCTTTTAAATAGCCTATAACTCACAGAAATGAGATCTGTGGAGAGGGTGAGGGGTGGAATCAACTGTAACTGGCAAATTTTGAAAGTGTCCATACTGAAATTTTCCAAGCAGAAGTAAATTAAGACATCCTGATTGTAAAAATAAACAATTTGACTTGTTTTGGGGAGAAATAACATTTTTAGAAAGAAATTCACAAAAAAAGGGGGAAAAATTCTAATTAGCAGCTGTAGTACAAATGAAACATCTGGTATTTTAATTGTGAATACATTAGAGACCTCAAACAATGTGTGTGTGGGGAAGGGGGTGGTATTTTACAAAAACACTGCAGGTCCTGTAAGTGCTGTAAGCCATACACACATAGTAAGGACCAATCCCTCTCCTGAAAAGCTTAAGAAGGTAAAAAGAGGGAAACATGGAAGAATTAGTATCCTCATTTTGATAGATCACAAACTACATGGAGTAATTAATCTACTTGCCCACAGCCACACAAGGAGCTTGTGGAAGAAACCGGTATTGAACTCAGATCTCCGAACTGCTAGGCCAGAGCTTTATCTGCAAGACTATTCTTCTCAAAGCAATAATCTAATAATTGCCTGTCCATCTCATTACAGACCTTCCTTCATGCACTCAATTTGTATGTGAACCGTTGGCTTCAGATAGAATGCAGTGGCTTACTTTACCATAGATATCCTTATATGGTCCAGTGTTTCCCCAGTTCATGAGAATGGGAAGTCTTCCCATGATCTCCAGTGGGAATGGGATTGGACCCACATTTAGCTTAGATGCAGTAAATCAGGCTCTCTCAACCAGGGGTACACATACCCCTGTGGGTACGCAGAGGTCTTCCGGTGGGCGGGGTGTACATCAACTCATCTAGGCAGTTGCCTAGTTTTACAACAGGCTACATAAAATGCACCAGGAAAGTCAGTACAAACTAAATTTTCATACAATGACTTGTTTATACTGCTCTGTATACTATCCACTGAAATGTCAGTACAATATTTATATTCCAATTGATTTATTTGATAATTACATGGTAAAAATGAGACTAAGCAATTTTTCAGCAACAGTGTGCTGTGACATTTGTGTCTTTTTAATGTCTGATTTTATAAGGAAGTAGTTTAAGTGAAGTGTAACTTGCGGGTACGCACGACAAATCAGTAAAGGTTGAGAACCACAGCAATAAACTAACATCATACAATATTTTTTCTTTTTTGTTATATTTCTAAAGCTGCCTTTACAGTGAAGCCAGTGAAGGTACATAGAAGTAAATGAGAGCAGGATTTGGGCCAGTTTTGGCGCACTATTCTTTCTTGTGAATGAAATGACATCCTTTGTGCCGGTTGTGTTCAGGAAACTTGTCTTCCCTTCAAAGTTAACTCCAGCTATAAAAACTCAAGTGTTGATGTAACTTGAGTCCCATCCCCCGCCCCCCAAACACTCACTCAAATGAGATGGTGCTTTTAATTCAAGTTAGCCAGCCCCTCCGAAGGCATAGGCTAAATCTAGAGTTAGGACAGCTCTGTGCTGCCAACGTGGCCAGTCTGCAGTGTGGACACAAGTTAGCTTCACTCCACCATCCCCAGTCCTTCAACGCTTTCCGTCAATTCTCCATGGGCCCAGAAAGCACAGACAAGTTCTCTCGCCACTCCCTGGGAGAGAATCATAAAGCTACTTATTTTACTGCAGTGGAGAGTCACAGGCTGTGCCCCCAGAAGTCTTAATGCCATGAGTGGTGTCAGTGTGTGGTCACAGAGGCTTGAGTGTTATTTCGCCATGTGGCCACCCTCACTCAAGCTAGATAACGTGTGTTAACTTTGCAATGGAGACACACCCCTTAAAGATTCCACAGTAGGAACCTCTTTCTTTGATGAACCAAGACTGTGGGCCTAATTCTCATTTAGACTAAAGGCTCCTTTACACCACTCTGGCAATATAAAGATTCCTTAAGGCAGGTACAAATTCTCTTAGAAAAATAACACCTATATTAAGGCTTCCTTACACTGGTAGAGCAGTGTAAAGGGGCATTAATGTCAATAAGAACCCTGCACTAATTCTGTAGTGATTAGTTATCTTGTATGGCCCAGTGAGAGACTATCAATTAATCATGCATAGGAGGATTTGGATTAATTTAAATTCTGCCTTTCCCCACCTGCCCCTTCTTTTCAAAAGAAATTACTTTCATTGTATGCCATAGGGTCGGGGTGTTTTTGGTCATAGAAAGCTAAAACAAATAAATAAAAGGAATTAAAAACAAAACAGACAATAGGTTTTATCTTTTGCAGGCTGTATCCTTTCATGAACAGCAAAGGAGATATCTGGGCAAATTCTACTTTCCATTACACCAGGATAAATCCAGAATAATGTCAGTGAAGCTAGTTTACATGAGTGAGAGATCAGAATATAGCCCACTAATTTTGATAGCTTAATTAGATTTTATATAGTTCTCATATTTGCTATAAACGGTTATAAATTCATGCTACTTTGTATGGACTCGTTAATAAACTTATAAAAATCTTTCAAATCTTATGAAAGCAAACAAAAGCTTTTACTGGAATTCTTTTTGCTGACTGGATGAAATTTTGAGGCATAAGATCAGATCCTTAACTCATTTGCTCCAATTCAAAATAACTGAATTCCATTCATAGAAGTGTTGCTGAGATCAAAACCTGTGCCCTGGTGTCAGACTCCAAACCTGTGAAGATGTGGAAAACCCTCCTTTGCAATAACAGTCTTAAGATACTGAATCTGTTATTTTATCAAGGAGAAGATTAAGAAGTGATGACCATGATCTACACACAGAAGGTCTGAGATCTTTAATCCTCCGGTTGGGACATGACACTCATCCCCAAAACCACCATTTGGGATGAGGAAGACAGATGTATGGTGACCAGTGGGGACAAGTAGCAGGAACAGGTGAAACTGTAGTGCCAAATTCTGAAGTGATGTCTAAGACAAGTGGAGATAAGCTTGACATTGATAAGTAGGTGCAATCCATAGGCCTATATCGGATCCACTGATTTACAGTGGAATGGAGACTAAAGCTATGGCTACACTACAAACTTCTGCCACCATAGCAATATGATCCCTGACCAACAAACTGCCACCAGAAGGCCCTAGGAACACACACATACATGACACCGGCAAAGTGTTTCTAATGTGAATGCACCATATGCTGGGATAGTAAAGCCACCCCCATAAGCAAAACCGGCTCTCTTGGTAAAAGTGCAGTCTTGCTGACAGTAGCAGTGCAGGAATCACCTACGTTTAGCTAGAGGGTTCCCTCAATAAGTTCGAGGGAGTAAAGGAAGAAGTGGTTCGGGACTATTTAGAAAAGCTGGACGTGCACAAGTCCATGGGGCCGGATGCGCTGCATCCAAGAGTGCTAAAGGAATTGGCAGATGTGATTGCAGAGCCATTGGCCATTATCTTTGAAAACTCATGGCGATCGGGGGAAGTCCCGGAAGATTGGAAAAAGGCTAATGTAGTGCCCATCTTTAAAAAAGGGAAGGAGGAGGATCCTGGGAACTACAGGCCGGTCAGCCTCACATAAGTCCCCGGAAAAATCATGGAGCATGTCCTCAAGGAATCAATTCTTAGAGGAGAGGAAAGTGATCCGGAGCAGTCAGCATGGATTCACCAAGGGCAAGTCATGCCTGACTAATCTAATTGCGTTCTATGATGAGATAACTGGTTCTGTGGATGAAGGGAAAGCAGTGGACGTGTTATTCCTCGACTTTAGCAAAGCTTTTGACACGGTCTCCCACAGTATTCTTGTCAGCAAGTTAAAGCACTACGGGCTGGATGGATGCACTACAAGGTGGGTAGAAAGTTGGCTAGATTGTCGGGCTCAATGGGTAGTGATCAATGGCTCCATGTCTAGTTGGCAGCCGGTATCTAGCGGAGTGCCCCAAGGGTCGGTCCTGGGGCCGGTTTTGTTCAATATCTTCATTAATGATCTGGAGGATGGTGTAGATTGCACCCTCAGCAAGTTTGCGAATGACACTAAACTGGGAGGAGTGGTAGATACGCTGGAGGGTAGGGATAGGATACAGAGAGACCTAGACAAATTGGAGGATTGGGCCAAAAGAAATCTGATGAGGTTCAACAAGAACAAGTGCAGAGTCCTGGACTTAGGACGGAAGAATCCAATGCACCGCTACAGACTAGGGACCGAATGGCTAGGCAGCAGTTCTGCAGAGAAGGACTAGGGGTGACAGTGGACGTGAAGCTGGATATGAGTCAACAGTGTGCCCTTTTTGCCAAGAAGGCCAATGGCATTTTGGGATGTATAAGTAGGGGCATTGCCAGCAGATTGAGGGACATGATCGTTCCCCTCTATTCGACATTGGTGAGGCCTCATGTGGAGTACTGTGTCCAGTTTTGGGCCCCACACTACAAGAACAATGTGGAGAAATTGGAGAGAGTCCAGCGAAGGGCAACAAAAATGATTAGGGGTCTGGAACACATGACTTATGAGGAGAGGCTGAGGGAACTGGGATTGTTTAGTCTACGAAAGAGAAGAATGAGGGGGGATTTGATAGCTGCTTTTAACTACCTGAAAGGTGGATCCAAAGAGGATGGATCTAGACTATTCTCAGTGATAGCAGATCACAGGACAAGGAATAATGGTCTCAAGTTGC
The DNA here is from genome assembly GCF_015237465.2 of Chelonia mydas. NCBI lineage: Eukaryota > Metazoa > Chordata > Testudines > Cheloniidae > Chelonia > Chelonia mydas. Next base: position 2,918,424 of record NC_051261.2, read on the forward strand.
AGTGGGGGAGGTTTAGGTTGGATATTAGGAAAAACTTTTTCACTAGGAGGGTGGTGAAACACTGGAATGCGTTACCTAGGGAGGTGGTGGAATCCCCTTCCTTGGAAGTTTTTAAGGTCAGGCTTGACAAAGCCCTGGCTGGGATGATTTAGTTGGGATGGGTCCTGCTCTGGGCAGGGGTTTGGACTAGATGGCCTCCAGAGGTCCCTTCCAACCCTGATATTCTATGATTCTATGAGTCTAGAGCAATTCCAATTGAGTGGAACATACCAGAGGTGCTAGAACTACGGGTGCTGGGGGTGCAGCCACGCTCCCGGGCTTGAAGTGGTTTCCATCACATGCAGGGTTTACACTTTGGTTCAACGGCTCTCCACACCCCCACTGTACAAATTGTTCCAGCGCCCCTGGAACATACATAGTGAGAGCTGAGTGTGTAAAATTACAGCAACTTTTCCTAGACTCAGCTACAAATTTGGCCCTGAAACTGGTTTTCATAAAAGCCTCCATTGCAATTAAACTGCTAGTAAGGACTGGAGGTGTATGGAAAGCATAGGTGCTATTGGAACTCTTCTCTCCAAGGCCTGGTCTATACTTAGATTGACATAGCTATGCTGACCTAAGCACCAGTGTCCACACAGCTAGGCTGACGGAAGAATGCGTCCACTGATCTAGCTACCATCACCTGGGGAAGTGAAGCTCCAACCGGGATAGAAAAATTGCTTCTGTCGCTGTAGTCTGCATCTGCACTATGGGTGTACAGCTCCAGATCTACGTCACTGTAACTGTGCCCGTACAGTGCCAGTAACGCAGACACGGCCTGATTAGCAGAGCTGATCAAAAACTTTTAGTGAATGTGAAATTTTGTTGAAAAACAGAATTTTGTTTTGCAAACAAACAATGCATTTTCACAGACTCAGTGACCAAAGCCAAATGGGACCACTGGACTATCTACTCTGACCTCCGATATAACCCAGGTCACAGACTTTCCCTAGATAATTCCTGTTTGAACTAGGGCAGATCTTTTAGAAAAAAAGATCAAATCTTCATTTTTCCAGAAGGTCTTTTTGGTTCTTGGAGTCCAGATGCCCATAGCTACCACAACAGATTTGAAAAGTTTCTAGGAATACAGCAGATCATAAAATGAGTCATGAGCAGCAACCTGTTGAAGGAAATCTTCCTTCTTTCCTTGGTCTTAATACCTTGCACCTGTTACTCCGAAAAGGGGAAGCTGGTAGGGAGGAAATGTTGCATTGGCTGCAGCAAGAAAGCTTCACAAAGTTCATGAACAAATGCAAAGAGTGTGTAAATGTGACTCTCTTGAACAAATGGATCATTTCTTACATGAAAACAGTTTTTATTAATATTTTTCAGGCTAGCAGCAGACCTATCGAGGTCTCTTGTGCTCAATCAATACATTTTCCTTGAGAAGCTGGAGTAAAAATCCATACCACTTGTGCTCAGCTGTAAAGCCGCACAGGCTTGGTGTTTGGGTGCCTGAGTGATTGCTTTGTGGGTAGGGTATAAAAACTGTCAAGTGTGGAAGTTCAAGTAATAAAATAACCCGTTTCCCATGTTGATCTGCACTTACCCCCTGACCTCATTTGCAGAAACATTGCAAACACCAAGCAAGTTACCATGGGAGACCCAATGAATCCTGAGCTTGCTACCTTGCATTTGTTCTCTTCACTAAAACTCAGTGCTAGTGCAGCCTAAATGCATAGCAGCACCAAAAATGAATCCAGAAATACTGGCCTGGAAGTTTCAACCTTGGAAGGGCTGTAACATTATAGGACAGGATTCAGAGTCCTTATAGAAAGGGAAAAGGTTCCTTAGCCATTTCATTGCTGCAAATAATACCACATTCCATCTGAGTGGGTGCTAGGGGAGAAGCAGAGGTGAAAATTCTGTCAAGCAGGAACGTACTGGAGTGCACATGTTCATCTGTACTGATCACATGATCAGTGATGAACTGGTGGGCAGGTGGTGTTGGGCTGGCAAAAAATCAAAGTCCTCCCCCCCCGCCCGGTGGAAAATTGTTTGACTTTTAAAAAATTGTGAAAAAAAAACCAAAACAATTTGTTGGCTAACCAAGATGGTGGCTGAATCGTTGTACCACTATTTGTGCTCTTTAATGAAACAATGAATTTAGACCGTTCCAAAACGGAAACAGCTCCTTTGTTTTCTGCTGAAAATATTTTGTTTTCAGAGAAAAGTTTCAATTTTCCACTGAAGTTTTGACAACAAGTTTTTGTTTTTGTTTTATTTTAATCAAAATTATCCATGGGGAGAAAATATTCCCCAACCACGTCTAGTAGAATGGGAGGAAGTAGTATTGCTCCTTTGAGTTGATTTTTTGTGTTTCCTCTATGTTCTTGCTTTTTTAAAAAATGTATATCCAGGGTGCTCAGAGCTTTCAGATGGATGCTCTTTGGGGTGGAGTTTGCATAAGAGTGAACAGTAAATATAGAGCCGGTTCTCCTCTCAGTTTAATTCCCATGAGCGCAGTGGTGTTGCTCCCAATTCACACTGGTGTCCACGAGAAGGGAATTCTGTTCCTAACATACACAGCCTGTTCCTACAGGTGCTGAGTGCTGCCTAATGCCCTCAATGCCAAAGACCCTTTGATCCAAGTGGGTGGCCAAAAATGACCATCCTTTCATGGGCCAGGGGAAACCAGGACACCAAATATCTTTAAAAGAAAAGATACCTGCAATACCATCTCTGCATTTAGGTCAGTAAAGAGCTTCTAGATGATCAGAGAAGTCACTGGGCCACATTCTGCTCTAGGTTGCCAAGTTATCAATCCAGAGTAACTCAAAAGTCAAGAACGCATTGGAGTTCATTTGGATTCACTGCCTAAGGAAAAGCAGAATCTAGCCCTATGTGATTTGTGAGGGTGTTGCTATAATTTAAGACAAGTGCTGCTTTAGAACTAAATTGGATCCAGGAGAAAGTCACCCCAGTTCCCTGTGCCACCTGTCACCACTGCATTAGCAGTGCCCACTAAGACAGTGGAGATCTCAGCTGCCTGCTGACATCCATCACATGAAGTACAGGTTCTGCAGAACTAACATTTTAACCTATCAGCCGTGAGTCAGCTGATTTGCTATACCCAGTCAATCCCCAATACACCCTTTATTTCAATGGTTGCCAACAGTACCCAGGGCACATGTTCGAAATAATTAAAATGTTGCAGTATACCATGGAATAACCTAGACATGAAGGCAGCTCCATTTATCAAGCTACTGCATAGTATTTGCAATGGGGCCTTCGCCACTGGAGAGGGCATTAGCATAGCTAACGTAGGCCTGACTAACGTACTGAAAGGTATTTGTTTTCTGCTAGCTGAGGCAGATGACGATGGTGTTTATCATTTTCTCTACCCTGGTTCCGTACAGGACATGCAGCTAATTTAAATCAACAACCCAAAAAACTAGATAGAAAAAATCACTTTCCCCCTCTCTCAACACTTATTGACAACAGGCCTGAATTTCAGAAGTACGGGGCACCTGGGAGCTTCATCTAATACCAACGAAAATTAGACGTAGGCTCTTTGGCACTTCCGAATTTCAATGAAGGCAACACAGTGTTTATGGACATATTATTTCATAACTACTGCTGCAATTCCCTCTTATGTTGAGGAAACTCTGGAAATGGTTTTCTCCTTTACTCTTTCTGCCAGCCCTGCATTAGGCGGAGTCAGCTGAGGGCTGAAATTGGTTTCCCTTGGAGCTTGCTTGTTAATGCTATCTTGGGGTTACTTGCATGGTGGTTTGTTAGCACTTGTGTTAGTATTTAGGCCTGTTTGTTAGTGTGAGATAGAATTTTGGGTTTGACTTTTTGATACTCTTATATCCTTACTAATGTGTGTGAACAAAGATACTCTATGTTACATCTGCCCACAAGCAGATGTGTGAAAAGAGATGGAGTTAAAAGTACTACAGGGCATGGTGGGAGTGTAATATATGAGCATACACTGGAAGGCTGCCAGGCTCCTCTCTCAAGCCAAGGTCAAGCCACCAGTTAGGAGGGACAAGAGGGTGGGGGGGGGGGGGCCCAGGCATAGCAAACACTAAAAGCCAAAGAGAAGCCTGGCCTTGGCCAGAGTAAAACCTCACTCCTTATCCCTCTCATGGGATACAAAAAGAGGTGGGATGAAGACCCCAGACTCACGACCCTCCAAAACGGAACATGACCATAAGTTATAAGAGGTGTGACTAGGGGCGTACATTGCAGGTCTATTTGGACCTGCTGAGGAGGAGGTGGGGATGGGGAACAGGGATGCAGGCAAGGCTCTGCAGTGTCAGAGCTGGAAAGACAGACATGGGGTAAATACTCTGCAGTGCAAGAGCTGGGAACAGAGCACTGGGAAACAGATTCTGCCGGCATGTAAGCTATGGATATGCTTGCTTAAAACTAGCCCCAAACAAACATTGAATTGCCTGCTCTTCAGACTTCTGATCTGCTGCTTTCTGTCTGCGTGACAAGGACCAGGGGAGGGGGTGAAGGGAAAGCCCTCTAACAGCTAGTATCAAGCCCGCTCCAGTAATGGAGCATAGCCTAATCAATCTGCAGCACCAGGAACGCAGTGTGGATTTCATAGCTGCTCCTTAAAAGGACCTGCATGATGCCCACACTGTTGCTGAGTGTCACTGTCAAGGTTCCTTGCCACTCTAAACTCTAGGGTATAAATGTGGGGACCTGCATGAAAGACCCCCTAAGCTTTTTCTTACCAGCTTAGGTTAAAAACTTCCCCAAGGTACAAACTTTGCCTTGTCCTTGGACCCTATGCTGCCACCACCAAGTGTGTTAAACAAAGAACAGGGAAAGAGCCCACTTGGAGACATCTTCCCCCCAAAATATCCCCCCAAGCCCTACACCCCCTTTCCTGGGGAAGGCTTGATAAAAATCCTCACCAATTTGCATAGGTGAACACAGACCCAAACCCTTGGATCTTAAAAACAATGAAAAAGCAATCAGGTTCTTAAAAGAAGAATTTTAATTAAAGAAAAGGTAAAAGAATCACCTCTGTAAAATCAGGATGGTAAATACCTTACAGGGTAATCAGATTCAAAACAGAGAATCCCTCTAGGCAAAACCTTAAGTTACAAAAAGACACAAAAACAGGAATATACATTCCATTCAGCACAGCCTATTTTACCAGCCATTTAACAAAAGAAAATCTAACGCATTTGTAGCTAGATTATTTACTAACTTTTTACAGGAGTTCTGAGTTGCATTCCTGATCTGTTCCCGGCAAAAGCATCACACAGACAAACAAACCCTTTGTCCCCCGCCCCTTCCCGCTTTGAAAGTATCTTGTCTCATTGGTCATTTTGGTCAGGTCCCAGAGAGGTTATCTTAGCTTCTTAACCCTTTACAGGTGAAAGGGTTTTGCCTCTGGCCAGGAGGGATTTTATAGCACTGTGGACAGAAAGGTGGTTACCCTTCCCTTTATATTTATGACAGTCACCTATAAGCCTTTGACAGGAGACCTTTGTCATTCATGAGCCATTGTCAAAAATGACTCAACTTGAAACATGTGAGGAGCCTCCTGGGTCAGGACATTCTATTTCCTGACCACACGTGGAGCTCATTAGAAGCCCAGCTAGATTTATCTGTATCCAAGTGCCTCACAATTTAGAATATATTTATCCTTCTGTGAGGCAGGGCAGTGTTCTCATGCCCATTTTACAGATGAGGAACAGAGCGATTAAGGCCAGGTCTACACTTGAAAAGATTTGCCAGTAGATTTTATACTGGTTCCCCAAGGAACATAAGCTATACCAGCAAAAGCACTTTTATGCTGGTATAACTGCAACCATGCCAGGGCTTTTGCTGGTATCGCTTATGTTGCCAAAAACAAACAAAAAGACAGCTAGCATTATTACACTGACAAAAGTTTCTAATACAGACCTGGCCTAAGTGACCTGCTCCAGTCCCACAGGAAGTCTGGGTCAGAGCAAAGAATCAAAGCCATGTCTCCAGCTACCAGTTTAACCACCAGACCATCCTTCCTCTGTAAAGATTAATTTCACAGTGCAGGCATATATCAAAAAGCACTAGCACTACTTGGTTCAGCTTGTTGCACTAATTCTTTGGAGCAGTGGAGTGGAATAATGCACTTTCCCATGCAGTAAATGAGCCACCAGAGGGAGCATAAAAGATCATCCATTCACATGAATGCCAGAAGCATCTTCTGAAGCTGTCAAAGCAATGTCAGTAGTAACTAGTCCTAAAAACACCAGACACACAGCCCAACCCTGTTTGTTTGCTTCATTTTGTTTAGTCTGGATTTTTTTAGCTCACTTACAGAAGCGAATAAATCAATCAATCCCAATTTTTCCTTTTAGTTGGTGCTCATTTCACTGACTTACCACCAAGACCTGATGACGCGAGTGCACACGTCCCAAGCTATTAAAATGTAAGGCTCCGATGCTTGCACAAAGTGTTGCTGCTGGCTTGGGATACAGGTTTCACTCTGAAGTCTCTTTCATGACTTTTGTATCAGTATGGGGCCGGGGGGAGGGGGCAAGCATGGTGGGGTGTTTTTTTTTTTTTTTTTAAGGTTTGGGGCTAGGTTTGTTCTTACAATATGTTGGCAGCCACGACTAGGAAATTTGTCCAGTCTGCCATCAATTAGCCTGAAAGACTGCTTGGCTCCTTAAATGAGCAGAGATCCTCAAATAACCCTTAAAAAGGAAAGCCAGGCACAGTCTGTAAAGGAAAGGCAAGCTACTGCAAGAACACATCCCTAGGAAGGCTGCAGAGAAAAGGAAATCCTCAGCAGAGGGTTAAAGCAAGCGTAAACAATAACATTGGCACGGTCTAAATGACTCAAGCACAGACCTAGGAGCAAGGATCTCCTGAGTTCTCATCTCAGAAAACTCATTCAGCTTTTCATCAGTTTTGTAGTTGGTTCATTGGCATGTGAACGTTCCCATATACATCTCAGATTAGGAACTAGAGTTCTATCTTCCCCTATCACCCTCTCTCCCCCCTCATCAAGACACATCTAATCGTGCCACTTTTTGATGATGCCCTTTCTTTTGACCTGATCCAAAGCCCTTTTAAGGTCTGTGGAAAAGTGCCAATTGGTTCCTGTGGGCTTCGGATCAGGGCCTAGCAGTCCATGGCTGTTTAGGGTGCTACAGTTGCCTTTCACTGTAATTTACCATGAGGATAGGATGTAAGAGGTAATAAAGTGGAAGGATGCGCTAACATTTAATCTGGGTGAGCTTTGAGACTGAATATGTGATGCCAAAACATCTGTAGTGTTCCTTAAATACTCAGTGCCTGCACTCCTATTAAATTAAGGCATCATTGCTATTTCTCATTTGTAAAAACCCTTGCTCCTCCTGCATGCAGATGGGCAAACCGTATGGGGCATCCAGGGAAAGTGGCTGCACAGATTCATACACAGGAAACCTTAGGACACATATCAGCATAAGAGCGAAGTCTGAAGGCATTTAAAATAAAGATACATGCTCACTTCGAAATACCAACTTTGTTTTTTATTATTATTATTAAAGCAAACCAGGCTTCATTTTTAAAATCTGTTTTCCAAGAACCAATTTTTCATGAAAATTGTTTGCACATTGTTTGACCAGCTCTCTCACCGTGTAAACGTGCACCAAGTCACATGATTTTGTTTGGTCTTTCCAGTTAGGTGACTGAATTTTTTAAAATTTAAGATTAATGAAAAATTTCCTAAAAATGCACTTTAGTCATCCAAAAATTCATGCTGAATTCTTGTGTTTACAAATGTGTGAAACTTCTGAAGTTCATTAATCTTTTTACAAACACACTGTGGTTATCTGAACAACAAAGGACAGGTTCCCATATACGGAATAGTCAACTGAGCCTCTAGTTCTGTGCAATGCTGAAGTTAAATCCAAGCATGACAGTGGAGCACACAAACACCACAAGATAACGTGTCCCAGAGGTGTGTGATCCATATTAATCATCAATAAGAAATACAAAACCAGAGTGATGCTGAATTCCCTGTGTCTCTAGTTTTCCATTCAGGCCATCGTGGGGAGGGCGGGGGTGGAGAGGGAGGGAGACAGACAGACAGACAGACAAAGAGAAAGTTCGGAAGAACAGAGTTCTACAATTTGTGTACAGCTCCTTCAGAAAGCACTTTGGGATAGTTAATATAAAAAACAAGACTGTACATGAAATCAAATTCCAGGCACACACTATTTTTGTTTTTTCCCCACTTTTTAAGAGAATTTGGAACGGACTTTTCTTCCGAATGTTAAACTTTCTCCTTGAAGCAGAGTGGCCTTTTCTTTTGCCCAGTTTCCCTTATAACTGGCCTCTTCATTTCTATGTCTGCTTCCTCAAAGTTGCATGGTTGTTTGCCTTGAAACCACTTAACTCCCGAGAGTAAACCAAGCATGTTTTAGAGCAGCTTTATTCCTATGCTCTTCCTCACCTGAACCGGGCCTGTTTTCCTGTTCCTTTGAAGCATTACGTACCTTGGCTAGTATCTTGGAAAGCTGCCATTCCAAGATTTCCAGACCCAAGAGATTTGATTAACCTGTGAATAAGCATCCAAATTTCTGGATGCATATCTGAACTGAGCCTCCAAAAATCTTTTGAGTGTGGCCCATCGCCATAACTAACATAAGTCCATACATGTAACAAGGCCTTGTTACTGAAGTGGAAGGAGTGAAGATACAGGACTGCTATTGCAATGCTCACCACCTGAAGTCACCAGTGTGTGGCTAGGGCTATGGAATGGTGTGAAATTGACTTCGGCAGGAATGAGAAACAAGCTGAGCCCAAGATATTGGAGACAAGAAAAAGAGGCGATACATGGTAGAAGAGAAGGTCTTACACAAATCAAGCATAGTGCATGTAAGACTGTCCCACTTTACTTGACTTTTATTGATATTTAATTCTCTTTGCTGCTAGCTGGCTTGTCAATCCTCTCCCCACCCATCACATGCAGTCTGCTGCAGGTTTAAGCCTTTGCTTCTGCCATATGGTGCAAGGAGATAGAGAATGGTTAAACCACTGACTTGGATGGGCACGCAGGGCACAAACAATCAGCGCCAGAGATACTGGCTGGAGTGAGAAATCAGAGGGGAGGTAGGCAACATAGAAAATCTGAATGTCATAAGAAGAAATGAATCGTGTGGTCTTAGAGTTCAGACAATTTTGGGAAAAAAAGAAAAAAAAAAAAAGACTATGGCGAAATATTGGCCCCACTGAAGTCAAGGGGAGTTTTTGCATTGTCTTCTATGAAGCCAGGATTTCTCCCAAGATTTAAAGATGTAACTGACCAGGCACTGCTAGAAGCTAAAAGTTCATCTTGGCCATGAGTAAAGCTCTGATCACTGTTTGTTAAAAAATTCCTATTTAAAATTTGCTGAATCTAATGGAGGAATTTCAGTGAATTGAAACAGTAGTTGTATCCTACTCTCAAGCCTCACCCGTCTCTGCCAGTACTCGCAATGTGCCAGTCCCAGCTCTCTTCCCTATGCATTGCCATTACAGGGCATTAGCCTCTTAAGGGCCTCCAGTAAGTCAGACCACAAAATGACAAAACTCTGCAATGCTATTAATACTGTACATGCAACCCATCTTCTCTAAATTCACATGCACACACACACAAATGTACTGCAGTGATTTGTTTTCAGTTTCATGTTAGTAAACCCTATTGCAAATCAATTATAAATATTTATAATTGAGAGTGTAGTGGGTATGCTGAAGTCAGGTTTACTGTAAATAGAAAATAAAAACAATACAAACTAAAACGTGTCTCCTTTCAGTTTTCTATTGCATTTTACCATTGGTGCAATGTAATTATACAGTTTTAGTTGGATCACTTGTTTGTGTACATTTATGAACACATTTTAAATAAACATGCACTCATTGCAGTATGTTTGGGTAACATTATGGGACATGTGTAACTATAATGGGTCTTTTCCACTAACTATTGCATTAGGGTTTGTTTGTTTTTTCCATTTTGTTTGTTTTACTTGGCACTTATATGGTACTAAACATACACAAAGTGCTGGGCAAACATCTAATACAGCATTGCAAAAAAAAAACCAAACAAAAAAAAAAAAAAAAAAAACCAAACAACCCACCCACCCCCATACAACCTTCTAGTAGAAGGCTGGTTGTGTTTCATGAGCAGATACCACACCAGGCACTGTGCTGTCCCTCAGTGGCACTGAGAATTCAGTGGGTTAGTTTTCTAAGGAGCAGTATGTCAATAATGGATCTTAAAAGGATTTATGACCGTCTCAGTCCTGCTTTCTCTGCTACCTTTTCTCCAGCATATGTCTGCGATCCACAGGGGCAACACAAATAATTCAGCAATCCACATGGCTGCTCTTTGGAGCTAAAAATAACATGCCATAATGAATATATTAAGTTAAGAATGCAAAATACCTTGACTCGGTGTCTCCAAGGACTGCAGATAAAATGCATGTTGAAATATCCATGGCCTTTACCTACTTTTGCCCACAGAAGATGGCTTTAGCAGCTGAAAACCTCATCCACACCACACATTTAAATAGTCCGTATTATTCATTTCCGTATATAGGGCCTGATCCAAAGCCCCTTGAAGTCAATGGCAAGAGTCTTATTGACTTCAGTGGGATTTGGATCAGAGCCACGAAGAAGCAGCCTGAAGACAACCTAATATTAGGCCTTGAGCTAAGCATATGCATTTTCAATGTACGTATACATACATAATTACATTGCTCTCCTTTTTGCCTTATGCCAAGAATGCCTCATTAACTTGGTTAATTTCTCTCATTATTGGTCTTTATGTGTGGGAAGGTGTTAGCCTACTGCACTTAAATATCTCAAACTACATAAGGAAGGGGAGTTAAGTGTATAATACGTACACAATTAGAGCTCAGAGACCAGTGGGAATATTGTCTCTGAACAGTCATTCAGATTCAACAGCAAGTTTCAATTATATCATGCTTATAACTTCCATGTTTGCTTTCTGGAAACCTTTGAATGCTCAAGCTTTTAGTAGTACAAGACAGTTATCAGGTCTCTCAATTAGAGTTGGGGATAAACTGGTATGGGTAAGGATGATCTGAACACAACATTTCCTGTGGTTCGGGGAAGTTTGGTTAGGTTTTCTTTAAATTAAAAACAACTTCCACAATGTTAAAGAAAATTATCAATGCCTCTGCAGTTCCAAAAGGCAGCCCAGAATGGAACAAATTCTGAAATAAAGGCTGTTCTTACAGCATTGCTGATAAACCAGGGAGCACTGGAAATGTCATGGGACTTCCAGCACGACCACAGAGATTCTATTAACCTAGTCACACTACATGCAAAATATGCCATATATGGTATATAGCTCTTCAGGGAGATTCTTAACCATTAGGCTCCATGCTTGAAGAAATAAGCCGTGTAGGTGAATTCCTGCACCCATGTAGACCCTACTGACCTAAATGAGGCTCTGAGCAGGCCCCAGAGACTGCCTAGATGTAGCAATTTGCAGGATCTAGGCCTTAGCCCTGGTCTACACTTTAGATTGACCCAGGTATATTGCTCGGGGTATAAAAAAATTCAGTTAAGTCAACATAACCCCCAATATAGACAGCTTGGTCAATGCCAGAATTCTTCAGTCCACCGAGCTACCCCTACTCAGGGAGATGGATTAACTTACTTACACCCCTGGGAAAACGCCTTCCATTGATATAGGAAGCATAGGTGCTGTGCTGCACCTGTAACCGAGACCAGGGGGTCACAACTTTTTTCCATTTGTGGACCCTCAACATTTCTTTCAAAAGCAGGTGTGGACCCCTTTGAAAATTTACTGACGCTACGTAGAGTTGAATCCTGTCCAGTCCAAGTCTGTGGTGGACCACTTAGATATAGTTCATGGACCCGCAGGGGTCCAGGGACCAGAGGTTGAGAACCACTGGTGTGCACAAGCCCTCTTTGAGCGGCCTCTAGGTCTTCCATTAATGTTCAGCTGCACGTTGCGTCTGATCACAGGTTACATCTCAGGGGATTTTTTTTCCCTCCATTGCAAAAACCTACCGTAAAATACTGCAACCACCTGGCACCTTTCACTTCAGTAGCTTTACATGACCTGTACCGTCAATATTTGCTGCTTCACCAGGCTAGGGGACATCCTTTAACATTCTCCAACAGATCCACCAGCTGAAACAAAGTTCACCGAGGCTGAATGTTTTGCCGTTTTTTTCTTTTTAAACACTGAACCTTTTCTCAATTTTCTTAATATTTGGCTTGTTCTACGAATATTGACTTTGCGCCAGAAATGAACTAGAGCCACGTGCGCATTTACATGCATGAACCCAAACACACACACACACGCGCGCGCAAGTGTCTATGTTTATTTGCATGCAACGACAGGGCCTACTTTTTCTCTGGGCACCCACAGAAATATTAAAAGTCCTGGCAACAGGATAAATACTCTGTGTGGTACTACCTCCACCACCATAGCGTCCGAGAGCCTCGTGATCTTTAAGGTAGTGATCCTCACAAACACCCTTGAGAGACAGGGAAGGTCTACAATCCTCATCTTGCAGTGGGGAACTGAGGCACAGAGAGATTAAGGTGTACGTAAGGTGTTGCTTTGCTCAGTGTTGCAGCAGGCTGCCTAGTGGAATCCTCAGTCCTGCACTAGGCACACAGGATCTCCGTACAACGCACGGGGAGAGCAAGGCGCCCAAAAACGTGCTCCTCAGAAGCCAGCAAGCTGAGCAAGGAGCTGGTGGTCAGGAAAAGAATAGGGAGAGAGCTGGGCAGAGGAGAGGGGCTCAGGGGCCTAAGTGACCAACCTGGTGAGCCCCTTGCATTGGGATCCTCAGCTGCAAACCCTCTCCTGGAGTTAGGCACCTGGTGAGATCAGCACTTAGACGGTTTTGGCTGCCTGTCCCCTAATCAAGCTACTACTTCTCCCATGCTCACCCTTTTTCCCTGGACCCCCCCAGCTGCCTTGTGTGTGGATGCCAGGCTGCTCACCTGCCCCTGGGGGTCTGCATCCAGCCCCCCTGCTGAGGGGTCTGACAGACATCAGGTGTATTCAGAACCTGCCTACAGAATTGGGACCCACTGGTGAGACGGACAATCCCCAGCGTAGCTTGAGACTCCTGCTTTGGGGCCTCGGGGCTATTGGCTTGAGCAAAGACTCCGAGCTTCTAGTGGCTGTGGGGCAGCCTCAAGGTTTACACAGCATTGTGAATGCTGATGGGGCGGGGGAAGTTAAGTGCCTGGGGGACATGATGGACTTCGGTGCCTAAACATCTTTGTGGATCTGGCCCTCAGTCACCTGCTCGAGGTCACACAGAAGGTCTGTGGAGGAACAAAGAATTAAAATCCAGGTCTCTCAAACCCCAGACTAGCATCCTAAGCCCTGGACCCGGCCTCCTCTATCCTGCACACAAGGCTATTGAACAATCCATTTCACAGCACCAACATCCCATTCACCAGCCAGGAATTCCCCAGGCTTAATAGCAGCCAGCCACCCCCAACTCCATTAGCTCATCCCTCAACTTCCAAAGCCAAAAGATAAGAGTTTGTAGCATTCTGTGACGGTCCACATGACTTGACTGTGTCAGGTCGAAAGGGGGCAATGAGTGAATGACCCCACATTCAAAAAATGACCTTCCAGCAACCTTTTCCTTTGTTAACTAGGGTGGGAGTGAAGCTGGTTGAAAAAAGCCAATTCTTCTTTGCAAATTTGTTTGAAAACCCTTTGAAAAAATGAAACCAAAAAATCAATTTTTTTTGGAAGAAAAAAGAAAAACAGAATGAAACTTCTTTTGGAGGGGGTGGGGGAAGGCTATTTCCTGCCTCAGACCCTTCCCCTCCTCTCCCCTCCCGCCATAAAAAAAGGAAAATGGTTGGCATATATTGACATTACCCATATTACTACCATGTCGGATTTATCCCCTTAAAATGGCCAGTCCATTCAAGAGGTTTATAATTCTGCTATTGCTTCCAGCTAAGGGATGTAATTCTTCAACTCAACCAGTAGAGCCTAATGGGTTTAGATTAAGGGTTCTGGGAGCAATAACCCATCCACAGAGTTGTTACATATACATACAGCTTCTGGAGCTTAAAAGCAATATAGCATATGATTGGAATAGGACAATGGGCCAAAGCAGTTGCTTTCTAAATGCATTTAATAGTATCACTTTACACTCAAGTTCCATTTACAAATAGTTTATAAAGGGTTAATAAATTATTCAATTGTTATAGATTATTAGAGAGTCAAACAGATTGTTTATAACCATATCTTTTTGTAGAGTATTGAAAACGCTATTAAAACTGTAACTTATCACTAAGTTCTAAGGGGTTTCCAGGTCCTGCATGCAGGCTAGGGTGCTCTATAGGGAAGTGTGGCTCCACAGTCAGTCTGCACAGACCCAGCCCAGAGCAAGGTGAGGTGAGTTACACTGTTCTGCCTCGGGGAGCAGCCTGCTTTGTTTCTCCTGTGTTAAGGTCCCAGATTCCAAGAAATAAAGTAGTGTCATGTTGCAACCTTCTAGCAAAAGTATATTATCATCTAACTTCTGTGTATCCTGTGAACATAACATCTTGTATTGATGTGCTTATAACAGTCTATAAAATATACTACTCCTGGCTGCAACATGCTGTTTACATCTATTAATGATTTATCAGCTCTCTATTCACAGGTGGAATGACCCATTTAATAATATTTTATACATGTCATGCGTTATTTATGTTGTTTATCCCCCCCATTCTTCCTGTGACTCAGACATACAGTATTTTCAATTGTGATAGATCACAGACCTGTGTTTTAAACAAGGAAAGATTTAAATGATGTAAAACCAAGAAAAGCCCTCCATTAGAAGTCCCATTTAGAGTTTTCCTCCTGGTTTTCTACATGATTTATTGCGACGCACTCAAAATAATATCTAGCAGAACAAATTTAGGCCATCCTGCTTTCCAAGCTGAATGATTACCTGGCACTACTGTACACTATGCCTACTAGATCTGAATAGAAAGACAAACTTCCTTTTGTATTTGACCCTTTTTCATACAACAGTCAAATTGAAATGAATTTAGAGTCACTTTACTCTCAGCAGAGTTTGGTACCACTTCAGAAGAGGTAAAAGGTTAGCAGGACAATATATAAGCCTGCCACACCATCTTTTGTAAAGACTGATATAAACTAGCACCCCTTGCTATTCTCTAGAGCATCACCCACAGAACACATAAGGTAGGTGTCTCTGAATTCTTTGTTTCATGGTCTAAGAATTTTGCAAAGGGACAGGAGAATTGAAGACGGACGTGAAACTCTATCCTTGTCAGAGCCAATGGGGGTTATGCAATTGAATGAGTGGGGTCACGACTTCATCCAATACTCAGAGCACATCTTCACTTCTCACTGTTCGCGTCAACTGTATTCTAACCACACTTGGTGTGTGGTAGATCACTCAAGTCACATGGTATTGTTTTTGCTTCCTGGCTGGATGAAATTCTTAGTCAGGAGAACAGTTAACTTACAAAATTTCTAAAATTCATGGAACTGTTGGGATTTGTGAGCATTTTATTAAAATACTGCAGCGGTTGAATACTCACCAGAGGGAACCAGATTCAGTGCTTTTATGTTTCAGTGAACATATTAATTAACTGAGGTTTGCACTGTCTGGTGGTCTCTAGTCTGTACCCAGGAGCATTACGGAGATTGTGGAAAGCCTTGCTACTATACATAATCCAGAATCAGAACACGAAATAGAGGAGCTGACTCATTCTATAGTAGCTGAAGTTCCTAAGAGCGTTGGTCCAAACTAGATGTAAATGTTGTGAACTGACCATTGTTGAGACATGTTTGAAATGTCCCCACTGGGAGTTGTTGATAAAAAAAAAAAAAAAGTGCGTTTGCGGGGGGGGATTTATGGCTATATCGGTTACCTGAGAAACCAGGATTTAGTGAGGACCAAAAGGATCCCGAGACTGGAAATCCAACCTCCTTACATTATTTTGACTCCTATCTCTCTGATAAATTTCAAAGCTTTTGAAAATCTTTATGTCACATATTTGAAGGGCAAGCTTGCCCCATTCCTGATGGTAGTTGTATGCCTCTCTTTCAGAGGAAGGGAATTGAATGAGGGCTGACAAATTCCTTTGTGGTCACAGTCACATTCTAATATACAGTGTCACTTAAAAAAAATCAGCAAAATCTTTTAAAAAACTAAAATATATCTATTATGGAAAGTGCTTCCTACAAGGGCCATGCCTTCTGCTCCAGGACTCTCAATCCTGACAATTAAGACAGCAAAGAGCTCCAAATATATACTTGGGGGGATAGGAGGGGGGTGTAACAAGAACAGACCAAACTGACTCCCTGCTACTCACCCACGTGTAACTAACTCCACATCAAACAGGAATGCCATGTACTGGCCACATTCATTCTTGGGGCAACTCCAGCAACTCAGTGGGATTACACAAGGGAAACATTTGGCCTCTGTATCCTTGTTATTTATCAGGTGGGACAGGAAGGATGGCCCAGCAGTTAGGGCACTGGCCTACGATGTGGGACCCAGGCTTAATTCCCTGCTCTGCCCTGGACTGCATGCATGGCTTTGGTCAAGTCACTTACACTCTCTGTGCCTCAATTTCCCATCTGTAAATGGGGGTTGAGGAGATGCAGGCTGCCACGGTACAACTGCCCATTGAAACATCATGAACTGATGCTCCTACTCTGGAGTTGGTCATCACAGAGTATGTATCTTTGTCAGGAGACTGTCATGTTGAAGTGCAATGAAATACAAACCTCCCCTCCCCCATTTACAACAAGAGCTTTATATGGTTTTAAATTTACATTTTTGTCTCACTGCAACAAATAAGTGATGCGAGTTAAACAAATTTGGCTGAACATCTAACAATACGCTAGAGGGTAAAGCCATCACCGTGACCTGGGGTTCCTGCCTCATTCCCAGTCTAAATTATCTTTACTAAATGAATCATCAGTGCTAGCTACGTGAACAGCCATGGTGGCTGTAGCACAGGCTGTGAGGTGAGCTTGAAGGAGGAAAGCAGCCTTTTGATGAAGCCCATGCATGATGGAACCCCCTTCGCTGTAAGCCTGGAGGATCCTATTGCAAAGAGATATTACCTCTTATTAATTCAAATGCCAATAGTATTTTACCACCACCAAATGTGTTAATCTGAAGTGATTGCTGGTATATGAATATTTTCACACAAACACACTAGTTAAATTTCCTCACAAGTTTTATACTGAAAACCTTGTCTCGGATTGTCAGTGAATGTGACGTGCAGATGAGAAGGGGAAAAAAAAAAAAAAAAAAAAAAAATCAAACGGTTGCTTTTGACAGGTCCCATTAGATGAAAGATGAGGTGAAATGGAATAAAATAGAGAAGGAGATAAAGCACCTTCTATCTGATGGAAAGCGTTTTAAAGCATACATCTGTCACTCATGCGCCACAAATAGATACAACTTGAATTTGTGTTTGCACCAATATTGTTTCTAATATACCTATGGACTCACCTGCAGAATCATATACCGGGTTGTGCACTTGCATAGAACTAGAGGGGAAATCTCTCTCGAAAGACAGGTCCACTAAAACTATCACGGGGAACATATCTTTATCCCTAGGGGTGGGGAAACAGGTTTCAGTTCAGGCATGGCTTCAGGTTCCTCCAACAGAGCATTTTCACAAGCACAGAGCTGTGGGGAGACCATGCTGCATTTACTTGGGTTAGGCAGACATGCAAGGGGCCTTCAAAACCCCTGGCAAGGAATGGCAGATTCCCTTAGAACAAGGCTCCATTTTAGAGCATATATTTTGGGGAGAGAAACCAGCCTAAGTATGAGTTTGGAACTGGGATGCTAAATGAAGTTGCACCTTGATGCCTTTAAACTGTATTTACACATACAAGATCACTAGACAATTTTTAATACCCTTAAACTAGAAATAAAACCGACGCTTAGAACAGAGACTAACACTGTCCAATCTGCTGTGATCGAAGTACAGGAAGCTGGGAAAGCTGCAGTGCAAGTAACTTATAAAACAAAATGGAGTTAGTTTCTTGAGCACAAACAATACTTTTCACCACGTATTCAGAACACATCCTTTCTGCGGCTAAATTCTTATCACGAATAGAAGCCAGCTAGCTGCAGCTTTGTGCAGGATGGAGGCACCTTCATTTCCAAAGTGAGAGACTGTCCTGTGTAATGATGGATCACAGACAAGTAACATTTCCAAGTCACCCACCCTACGAGGCTGTAATAGAAAATGGCTGCAATATAAAAAAGGATAATAACTGAGTCCAGTGTTGTGAGATTATTCAAGTCACCTGACTGGCTTTAGGGACAGGGCATAAATTCTCTAGACATGTCCTGCACCCACCAACTGAAAGTGCAGAACCAATGGATAAAACAGCCATACACCTATTTTTTACTTTAGCTTTCAGCAATAATGACTTAGCTCCCGGGCATTTCCTAGAGATTAATGACCATCTGGGGTTAATGGCTATTGGCTGCTCTTCGGGCCATCAACTCCTCCCAACCAGTCATTAATCCCCAGGTAATGCCCTCTACCCTGATCATTAGTGCTTCATTATAATCTGTCTTGGTCACACTCACTAAGACCTTCAGTTCTCCATCCTCAGATCTGGTCTGTGAATTTACTTCAGACCTGGCTGCCTTGGTCACGTAGACAAAAAAGTTTGCTCTTGAAAAATTCTCTTTGGCTGACATTGAATCCGGAAAGTTTCCTACTCACAGATGCTGGGGCAAAGCAGTGAAAGTCGAAAGCACATCTCTCCCAAAATAACCAGTCCCATCAAGAGTATGACCTCTGCAAGTTACAGGGCATTCTTCTCTCTCTGGAGCAGGCCAAGGAAAAATGCGTTTCGCAGATTTTTGTGCTGGGAGCACAACCCCCCCGGCAGTTCTGCCAGCTGATCTCATCAACTAAACACGTTTTCTCCTGGGTAACCACTGCGTTGCACCCCTCTCATCTGGCTCGCCGCAAGGATGCGTCGTCACTGGAGAGATTTGTGAACATTCTGCTCTGTGGCAGCTTCTCGGGGGGTAGCAAAGGTGAAAGCTGCCTTGTAGATGGGGCCCAGGTATTTTTACCTCTCATGCTGCCTAATCTGGTCCAAGACAGCTTCCACCATTGCTACAAGTGGAGCAGCTCTGCTGTGGCAGACCACCACCCACGTGTGCTCCCAGTACGCACAAGCGGTACAATATTCAAAAAGCACCCGAGAGCTAGATTAAAGAAAGGGATTTAGCGGTTTAGCTGCCACTTAGACCCAAAGTTTAGATCCTCAGTGCCCCGCTCAGCTGCTGCCTAACCCTGTAGGCATTTAAAGTCTGGAGGCACCAGAATTTCTGTCCGTGGGCATGCACCCAAGTGCCCAAGTCCTGATGCCAATGAGCAACTCAGTACCTAGCTTATGCCTAAGCTCTGGCGGGATCCTCAAACTAGGCATTCACCTGCCTCTCTGAGCACACCTAACTGCGCAAAACAGAGCAGGAGGATCTACCTGTGCCCTCCTTATACCCAAGAGCCCCATGGCTAGTGCACTCACCTGGGATGTGGGAGACCCATGGTTCAAATCCCCTGGGGCAGAGAGTGAATGAGAAGGGCTCCATAGCCCAGTGGTTAGGGCTTACTCCTGGGAGAGCCAGGATCCAGTCCCTGCTCCAATTACTAAGGAATTAGTAGAACAACAACAGGATTGATTCATAATGTCCAATGGGCAGGACACTCACCTGGGAGACGGGACACCTAAATTCAAGTCCCCAGTCCAAATCAGGCAGAGTGGGGATTTGAATCCCAACTACATAAATGAATGATAGCTTTCAGTGTCAGAGAACTGGCAGGATTTTCCTAATCCAGTTCACTAATTCCTCCAATTGATATTTCCATAATATTCCTTCCACTAGAGCATGGGTGTTCATACTAAGTAGCTTTCCTTCTCAAAAACTCATTTTTCTTCCTTGTCTGTAGTTAACATCTGTTAGACAAAATTGATAATGGGGGATTCGTAACCGTCATTCCAGTGGTAAGCCATCAAGCCAGATGTGTTAGAGGTTAAATCAAAACATGTTCCCATGTGTAACAGAAAGAACAGAAAGCTAAACACGCATGCTCTGTGGACAAATGTTTAATAGGTTTGATGGAGTTTGTGTGAATTACTAGTCAATCATTCAGCTTATTAGTACATTCCACATTTTCCCCCTTCGCTCGTCACTTTCTATTTGTTTTCCCTTTGTTTATAGTCAATTCATATTAGTTTGCTTCATAATTCAAGCATGATGTTATGATACCATTCCAGTTTTTAATCTAGCTAGTACATCAATCTCGACAATGCACCTGTGGTTTCACTCATTCTTACCCTATCTTAATAGACATGTCCCTATGCACGCAATTCATTACCCTATATCAAAGGATGAACTGAAAAAATTGAGCACCATAATAAATCACCTCAATTATCAAACAACTATTTGACCAAATGCTATAAGCTGAAATGTATAAAAGTATACTTAAGGGTGGCAGCATGAAGTAGCCTGGGTCTTCAATGCTATCCGCAATGTATTTGTATCCTGGAGAGAGAATACATCTCTATCAGACAAAATGGTGTGTGCTGATAACACTAAAAATCCTCGAGAAGGTTTTGAACACTTTGCTGAATTATTACAAGCCTAAACATCTATGGCCTTTCTTCTAGGCATTCTAAGGTCTAGTAAACTCTACCATATATTTCTGTGATTGTACATCATCACTCCAGAGATGTTAGCTTCTGGCCATAGTAGTACCCTGAGTTATGGAAAACTTCTGTTGGGACCTCTAGGCACTACTGCAAAACAAATAAACCACCAAACCAATCCATCATGGAGGCTAGTGATGGATGAGCTTTAAAGGGTTCTGAGATTAGGGTCAGTAGTTTCTGTAAGCATCTGAAAGTTTGAATACTTCTCCATAGTTTATCTAAACCTCTTGGTTCTGCAAAATTCATCCAGAAATCTAAAAATGATGGACTGATAACTCTTGCTTCTGATTGGGTTAGGAATATCCCAAGAACAACTCCTCTCTCCTGATATTTTAACATCTCTACTTGCAGGAGAACTAAGGAAATGAAAAGCCAATCAAGTTTGCTGCAGAGCTTCTAGTTTGGCTGAAATACCCATGAATATGTCAAACATAACTCAAACAGTTCAAAATGTCCTGGGAAAAGAGATCAAATTAGTGGAAAAACTAAAGACTGTATATGATTATTAATGACTCTCAGAGGAAGAGGAAAAGCCTAAGTAAATGAACACTCTGAGGTGGTCTATTTTATAGGGCAACACAAAGCAGTATTACATGACTATGAGTGGCCACTGATGGCCAGTAAACAATCATAATAGTTGATCAAGGAAAAAAAAAAAACCCAGCATAATTGCTTGACTTCATTGGTCTCTTTGTATTTAAGCAATTTCAGGCATCAGAAGAGACACATGCCTTTGTTCCCCACACCCCCACAAGATAGTCATTGGGCCTCACATTTTGTTATTATTTGTATTACTTTAGTACATAGAGAACCAAACCCCATCAGATCGCCATTGTTCTGTGCAGATGTAGTGAGAGAACCCAGGCCCTGAAGAGACTGAGTCTAAACAGAGGTTCAGAGATCATCAACAACTTGCTCAGGATCACCCGGAAGGGCAGTGGAAAAGCCAGGAACAGAACACACATCTACTGAGTCTGACAGTGCCCCATCTACGTGACTATGTTGGGTTCTGGACACCTGGGACAGAAGAGATCCAGAAAGCACAGGGCTCCTAAACCCTTGACTCAAGAGAGAAAGTGTAGGCCAGACCATCCCTTCTTTAACCTAGCTGGAAGGTTATCCTGGAAGGGATCCTCCACAAGCAGAAGGGGGGGGGGTTCAACCATCTTTATGGCACAGCCCTCAGCCACATCTGCACTCTGCAGAGGCCTCTACAAATGGTCTGTGGTCAGTTCTAGAGGGGAGGAGGGACGTGAAGATTGCATGGCCTGGGAGAAGGGATTAGATCCCCACTCTGGTTGAGCGGAGATTCCTCAGAGAAGGTACTACTGCCTAGGGCTGCGTTAACTTTTTTCCCAGGGGTGGGGGGCGGGGAAACGGACAGCAGTATGCAGAACAAGATAGATATTGCCTTTCCAATTTCTGCATGCACAAAGCAGCATGGGAGAGGGATAACTCAGTAATTATGGGAATAATTGCACTTCTGTAGCACCTTTCCTCTGAAGATCTCAAAGTGATTAAGTCACAATACCTTGGTGAATTTAGGCAATGTTTCAACCACTTTCAAGGAAGGCAAAACAGCAACACAGAATGGACGTTACTCGCCCAAGGTCACACAGCGAGTCACTTGCAGTGCTAGGAACAGAACTCGGAAGTCTTCCCTCTTATCCCCTGCTCTAATCACTCCACACCTTTCCACAGATTACTTCATTTCTTCATAGTCTTTAGCAAGTGGGGCAAAACGTAAAACGCAAAACTTTCATAGGGGGTAAACGTAATCCCAGGCACGACAGCTAGCAAATATCTTGCAGAGTTCCCCTGCTCCTGAGCAATGAAGTTGATTAATACAGCATGACCTGATAAGTGATGATAATTCCATCACAGAGAGATTTTTAAATTAACTTTTAAAATTGTTCACTCCTCTGCTTTCTATTTGATCATTCTCTGTGGGGTGTGTGGAATTATAATGATTATTGTACTTGCCATTATTTTATTTAAGATCACAATTACTTGAATAGACTATTTCAAAGAGCTTTTCCTTCTCCCTCCATTCCTTTTTTAAAAAAAATTCTTCGCTGTTATTGCTCACTTATCTCAGGCAACTGATCAAACTTGGCAAATATTTGGGTTGTATAATTACATTAGTAAATTTCAGATTCACAGAGGAAAGTGAGATCAACATCAGTTCAAGTTCATTCCCCTCCCCCCCAGTATTGGCAGACAATCTGCTGCCTTTATTCTGAATGAAGGAGGCCACTGCTCATGGGCCCCACTGTAGACAAGCATCCCTCAGGACAGCATTTAAGCTTGTTCCTAAATCAGGTTCCATGCTTTGATTCTGAACAGTTTCCTGGAGGGGAAAAAAAGTTTGACATGTTTTGAGCAGTTCTGCTGTCAGCTCAAGGTTCCCTCCCACCTTTCACATCCAGAGGATGAATCGTTCCATTTCTTTCTGAAGGGACATCATTAATTCAGGTGTCTGTTATAAATGTGTATTTCGCTGATATGTTCAGTACATCACTCACACCAAAGTCTCTCCCATCTTGCAACTCCAGCACAAACTATCGCAGTCTGCAGCCACTTCACCGTTGAGGAAAATAATTATCCAAAATGTAATTAAATTAATTGACCAGGAAAGCGATTTTGTGGGTCTATGGGGATCATTAAAAATAAAATCTTTTGATGCATTTATATTGTAAAGCATACAGTTCCACAATGGTGATTAACTCTCCTTGTTCTATTTTTCACTCTGTGCAGTCATCCATCTACCCACCCAGAAACAATCTGAATTAGAATAATAAATATTTATAATTATTTATTAATGACCTGTGTCTATCTGAACTGGGTCTGCGTTCTGTGGAAGCTCTTTTCTGTCCTTTATGCTAAAACTCCATTAAACAGAATAATGGAACAGCAGCAAGGGGCTAGTTTAAAGATGCACCTAAGATTCTGTCAGCTCACTCCATTCTACTAAATTATCGCAGCGGATGTGAGGCCCAACTCTGCATTCCTTTGGCTCCAAACCTCCACTGACTTCTACGGGTATTCTGGGTAACACAAGAAATACAAGTCCATGCCCATGGTATGCAAGATAATCCGAAGACTTGCAGGTTTATAGGACACCTTGAACATGGCTAGATATGGGCCATATTCTCAGCTCAGTGTCAGATAGCATACTTCCCTTGAAGTCTCATGGAGCTATGCAAATTTTATACTGTCTGAGGATCTGAGCTAGTATTTCCTGGCTTTGGTGTAAACCAGTTGCTCAATATAACTGAGTCTGATTGGGTTTACAAGGTGGGGGAGGAGGGGGCTTGGCAGGTCATTCTGCTAACATTAGCATGTAGCAACATAAAACTCACAATGCATTGTGGGTAAGAGATAACTCCAGTGGATCACCACATTAAATTTACTTGCCTAGCAGGCATTTCTCCTCTATATTGGGTTGATTATATATGTTTAGATACCACAGTGAAAAAAGAGAAGTGAAGACAGCAGGGAAACCATATTAATGAACTGTCTCTGGGAATGCAAGTTCACAGTACTTTCACTACATATTAATAGTCAATACACTTCCAAGATCTTATGGCCCGATCCTCAGAAGGTGTAAATCTGGATAAAGCTTCAATGATGTCAAGACATACTGATTTATACCATCTAAAGATCTGACACTCTATAGCTAGATTTTCAGAGATGCTGAACATTTGTTTCTCCTCTTGAAGTCAGTCTGTGTGTACAGAAGTTCTCAGGCCAGATTTCTTTGGCTTTTGTGATGTGCAATACTGGTGAGTGCATTTTCTGACGCTACAAGGAAAGATCTGCTCCTTTCAGGCATTATGGAGTGTCAGCTTATTTTCTTTGCTGTTCACAGGGGCATGAATAAATTCAAGTGTAGTAATGACTACCATATTAACCTGAGAACGCATGCATGGCAACAACAGGCCATTGTAGTAGAGCAACAATAACAAAGGGGGGTGGGGGGGGGGGAAATGATGGTCCAGAAAAGCTTCTGTCCTGAACACTGGGTTTCTCAATAGAACTCCATTTTACACAGGTGACCAGTCTGTTGCCTAGCACCATCCAATCATCATATGATAGAATGCTCTGGTGGTATCAGTACCATGTAATGGATGCTTTCTTTTGCCTAGAGAGAGTGAAATGGACTGCATGAGAAACCAGTGATTTAAAAGGGAGGAGAGAGATGAAAAACTTGGGGGGGAGAGTGAATAGTTAAAGGAGGAAATGAGATTTGCTTCCAGTAAACACAAGTCAGCATATTTCAGTAGTAAACAGAATTTTTAGAAGTCACTCTAACTGGGGAATTAATAAAAAAGGGTGTGTATGTACTTGCACACGTAGGCATGTGTGTGTTTCCAAATGATTACACTGATTCAGTAAAACTTCAGAAATGCAGTTTCAGCTGTGCTCAGTTGGGATTTACCACTGGTATGTTAAATTGCATTCTTGATGTCAGTGATTCACAGGAGTGACTACACTTGGAATAAGAAAAGGAGTACTTGTGGCACCTTAGAGACTAACCAATTTATTTGAGCATAAGCATTCGTGAGCTACAGCTCACTTCATCGGATGAAGTGAGCTATAGCTCACGAAAGCTTATGCTCAAATAAATTGGTTAGTCTCTAAGGTACCACAAGTACTCCTTTTCTTTTTGCGAATACAGACTAACACGGCTGTTACTCTGAAACCTACACTTGGAATAGATGACCTCAGAAAATGATAGAAAGCCATTTTAGAAGCTATTGAATGGCACTGAAATTTCCGTGAGGAATGGTAAACTTCCAGTCTACAGAACCCTAGAGGTAGTCAAAAGCAGGTTGCCTCTTCCATGCATGCAGTCACAACAGATGCAATTATTTTGGCTGTGCACGCCTAGCCACAGTCAAGAGACAGTCCAATATGTGAAGCAGATTAATCTACATCAGAACAAGGGTAAGAGCGAAGGGTAATTGTAGAAGCATTTGTTTTTGAAGCTGAAGGTCAGACCAGCACAAGACCAGATAAAAATCAGTCTAAATCCTGTGTAGCTCTAATGAAGTCTCCTTATTTACTGTAATTTTCAAGAGCAGCATTTGGCCTAAAAGTTCTATTCCCTTGCCCAATATATGCAACTGGCTGAAGACTATGGTGACTGACTACATGAAACAAAGATCACTGCCACTCATACTGAAACAGAGAGTTACGCTAATCCTAATCTTAACCTAAACCCTAACACTGATCTGTACCATATACTGAAATGGTATCTAGGAGCAGTTTCTCTGCTCTCATAGCTTTGGTTTGAGGATTGCTCTACCTTACACAGGTTGGACATGGTTACCTAAACTCCACTCCCTCTTTCTGATCTGACATCCTCTGCACCAGGGGACAGAGTAATGAAGCATAGGAGCTAGGTCTGCCAGCACTATGCCCGCTGAGAACTCCTCCAGGCCACAGGAATCTTCAAAGATGACTGGCAGATAGCTTCCACTCCCTTCTCACCACTTGGGTGTCTCAAAGGAGGTGGATTGGGGTAGATAATCTGTCCCAAGAGTCTAGACAAAGCAGAAAATTAAAAAGTTCTGAAATCTTTGTTGGAGAGGAATCCAAAACGCTATCACCTTCCACCTACTCAGACTGCTACAAATACTTAGGTTTTAAAAAGAAGCTTACTTTGAATTTGTGCAAAAACTTGGAACAACAAAAGCCCTCACTTCTGGGCTGAAGAGAGATGGATGGAGAGTCTTAATTGTTTCTTGTGGCTTATTCCTGCCTTGATCATTTGGATGATTTTCTTTGCAGTCCATTACAAACTTCATTAAATTTCCTTGCCTAGCAGGCATTTCTCCTTCATATAATCAGTTTCATTCTTGTCAAAGATAAATTACTTAAGTGGGTAACTTGCTCCTATACAAATGAAGCTTTCTTTGAAGTTGTATTGATAAGCAGTACTATAGCAAGGCTCCAGATAGAAAGTTTCTGTGATTTAGCTTTTTAGTGCTATTGAATTAAATCCGTGCATCACTATTTTTCTACCTGAGTTACATTGTGTTCTAATCTCTACACAGCCTGAGGAATGCCTTATTTAGTGAAATGTTCTAAAACAAGCTGCTCAGTTTGAAGAGCTTTGCCAACTTTTTAAATGTCTTTGTTAACTTACATCAACACAGTTTGTCAACTATTCATAGAGCATTTTTTTTTACGCTACTTGTGTGTTCCCCTTGGATACAGAAGGGGCCCCACTTTTGCATGGAAAAATACTTGAGCATTTTTGTGCTTACATTTTCATGTGCATTTACTATGAATAAGCACACAATTTTTGCAGTTGGAACTGGGTATTTAGACACATGCAATATGGTAAGCATGCATGCAATTCTGTTCTTAAATTTTGGCCTTAGAAAATGTGTCACTAAAAGGAATAACTGAGCCGGATACTGAAGCTACACTGATTTACACCTGCTGAGGACCTGGTCCCTTGTTCTTGTCATTAAAGAATTAAAATAAAAAAATCCACACTGGCACTTATCTGCCCTACAGCTGAGGGTCAAGTTCTCAGCACAGAGGACCAGGAACAAACCTCTAAGGATCCTGAGGTCATGGCCACACAGAGTAGCAATGCACACTTTCAAATACTACTACGAAAAGGCACACTAGGTGCCTAGTGTGCACCAGCAGGGTCTACGTGGACCAGTTAATGTGCAACACATGAGACATTTAGAAATCACATTTCCTCAGTGTACATTGAGGACCGTGTAAACAAGTCTTTGTAAGAGGTCCTTGTTAAAAACACACTGGAAGGGTGATGGGTTAGCTTTTGTTGCCCATTTTCTGTGAATAAAGCAAATACTTGAGATCCTGGGCACCCTTCCCCTGCTCTAAATTCACGTGATGGATTGTTTATATATTTTTTAAATTACAAGCATTTCCATGGCTCTCATCACTATAGCATCTGAGCACCTCACATGCACTATCAACCATCCCAACTCCGCTGAGCTAGGAGAGTATTCTCCTCAATTTACAGATGGGGAACTGCTGGGGAGACGAGTGACTTACCCAGAGAGTCTGTGGTACAGCCAGGGTTGGAACTCAGATCTTGAGTTCCTCACTAGGACCTTATGCACAAGGCCATCCTGCCTCTGCCACAGCTTCGGCTACACCCAGATGACCCCACTGAATTAGCTGGGGCTGTATAAAGGTCTGAGACCAGAATTTTGTTGCCATTATTTTATTTTTTTGGCGAAAGTAACTAATCCGGGCCACTTTCTAATACAGCAGAACCTCTGTTACAAACACCAGGTTTACAAACTGACCAACCAACCACATGCCTCATTTGGAGCCGGAAGTACACAATCAGGTGGCAGCAGACACAAAAAAAGCAAATACAGTACAGTACCGGGTTAAAAATGTAAGCTACTAAAAATAAAGGGAACGCAGCATTTTTCTTCTGCATAGCAAAGTTTCAAAGCGGTTTTAAGTCACTGTTCAGTTGTAAACGTTTGAAAAGAACACAACCATAACGTTTTGTTCAGAGTTATTAACGCTTCAGAGTTATGAACACCCTCCATTCCCAAGGTGTTTGTAACTCTGAGGTTCTACCGTACACTCGTCCCTTTCACTTTATTAGGGCTTCAGATGGAATAGGGTCCTAGCTGGCGTGAGTCAGGGTTTCACAAACCAGTCTTAAGAATTTGTTAATTCATTATGGGCTAGATTCTGCTGCTCTGTCTCGAGGGCTTGGAGTTTACATTGTGAGAAGTCCCGTGGAAACCAATAGAAATGCTTATGGAGTAAGCCATCACTGTGATCAAGGAATGGAGAACTTAGCTCTGTAATTACAGTAATACTGAAGTGGGTGTAATATCTTAATTAACTCATTTTAAAGAGAGCTTAGCAGTTATGACAAAGTCAGTGTAGCTTAGTGCACCAAGTCATTAACTGTGTAACCTACTTTCTTTCCAATAAGAAAATCAGGGAATTGTACATCAATGTATCATTTTCTAATGAGCTGTAATTAGGTATTAATTAACCCATTAGTTGATTAGTCAAAAGAGTGATTTACTAAAGATATTAGAATTTGTGTTTCCCAGTAACTAGCTTAAAACTGAAGGAAAATAATGCATTGTTAAATACTATGCATAGGAGGTGCACAGTAAATTAGATATCAGAATTTTATTAAGTGTCAGTTAGCAGTACTAGCAACTGACACCTTGGTGATTTAATATACTAATGCTAGTTAAGTTTTTATTCCTGATGAGCATAATGTATTAATAAAAGTGCATTTATCGATTTCATAATTTATTGATTTCATAATGCAGTGAAGTAATTCAAAGAGTGTGCAAGAAAAAAACAGTTATTGAGAAAGAACAGTAAAAAGGCAGCAAAGTATTTGCTTTAAGGGACTATCTCCCCTGTTCTCTGCTTTATGTTGGCTGGAGGGGAGCTATTTCCCCTTCTCATTTTCCTTTCCTAGATGACTTACAATGGGGTGTATGAGAGCAGTTCCTGATTCCAGGCTGAACGTCTACAGGGAGCTCTGTTGTTCTTAAAGCTTTCCCTAGTCTAGAGGAAGCTTGTTATACAGGGTAAGCAGCACTTTGAATATAGATGGTAAGCACACTACACTGTTTGCCTTCAAGCAGATGTTGCCCTATAGCAGGGGTGGGCAAACTACGGCCTGCGGGACCGTCCTGCCCGACCCCTGAGCTCCTGGCCCTAGAGGCTCGCCCCTGGCCCCTCCCCCGCTGTTCCCCCTCTCCCCGCAGCCTCAACTCACTGCGTCGCCAGGGCAACACTCCAGGCGGCGGGGCTGCAGAGTCTGGCCTGACCCGCTGCTCTGTCCTGTGTGGTGCGGCTGCCTGTCCTGGTGCTCGCGGCTGCAGTGCCGCCAGCCACTGGTGCTCCAGGCAGTGCGGTAAGGGGCAGGGAGCGGGGAGCGGGAGGGGTGTTGGATAGAGGGCAGGGGATAGGGGCGGTCACAGGGCGGGGAATGGGGGGGGGTTGAATGGGGAGGGGTCCCAGGGGGGCAGTCAGGAAGAATGGGGGGTTGGATGGGGCAGTGGGGGGCAGTTAGGGGTAGGGGTGGTCCAGGGACAGAGAGCAGGGGAGGTGGATGGGGCGGGGGGGTCAGATAGGGGGCGGGGGCCAGGCTATGCCTGACTGTTTGGGGAGGCACAGCCACCCCTAACTGGTCCTCCATACAATTTCAGAAACCAGATGCGGCCCTCAGGCCAAAAAGTTTCCCCGCCCCTGCCCTATAGTCAAGGTGGGAAATGTCTCAAACGAATTCTGGTCAGTTTAACTACTGCAGGTTGCTTGAGTCAAGCTTTCAGTAGTGCTCCTTGCAGCTGTATTCTGGACATTAAATAAATAAAACATGGAACAAACTCTGCAGTGCTATACAACTTTTATCCAGGGATCTCAAAGCACTTTGCAATCACTGAGATTTTCTCAAAGGCACAAATCTGTGTGCATCAGCTCCCTTTGGCTTTCATTGGGCAGCTATCCTCTCCCCTCTCCTGTCCTGTCCATTTCTTTAAGACAATAACCCATGTGAAGTAAAGAAGGATTTTATTATATCCACACAAGGTGGCAGAGCCCATACAATTCACTCGAGTATTCTGGATAAAGGGTTCAAAACACTGCCGCTTATCCAGACTATTGTGGCAACATTTGTTTAAATTTCGTAGTATGTTTTTGCTAGGGAAGAATGAAGTGACTGCATTATTTGTCTGGACAAACAAACAAAAACAAAACAAAAAAAACTACACAGTTAGCAGCAGAGCTGGAAAGAGAACCCATGAAAACCTCTCAGACCCGAGCCCCACCATCAGAGCAATTGGATATGCATCCCCCGGTGTGTCCATGGGCTTGTGTTGTCAGCAATACACCCCCATCGTGCTATTTTATAAGATGAAGTCTTTCTGACCCATGAGTCGTTTGCTATCAATCAGGAGCAAGCAAAGAGCATCTTTTCCGTTCCAACAAGCTGCATAGTCATTGTTTATAATTGTGGGTTTTGATGTGAGTGTTAATTTTGCGAGACTTGCCATTAGTTTCTCTCAATGAAGGATGTGTGCTCAAGCGCATTAGAAGCCAATCATGTCTATTGCAGTGGTCACTTAGTGGCAGAAGGATTTGCATTTCTTCCTACAAGTCAATGGTGCAAAGCATTGGAGAGCCTCTATGCTAAACCATGAATCATCCAGGGACATCCAAGTGACCTGTGGAGGCTCCTTGCAGGACTGAAGCAACCAAAACAAGGTATTATTCAGGACTGTACTAAGGACATAGAATTAGCTACTAAGTCAAAAAAGAGAAGCAGTCAGTGGGAGACATTAAGCCAATGAGATGTAATGGACTCGGAGGTACTATTTCTGGTCTGGTTTAGAATTCTTCCAACGCCATTTCCTCCACCAGGGACGCACCGACTAATGACCCACTATGCTGAAAGTGCTGGTTATAGTCAGAAAAATGAACTAAGCTGAAAAGCTTGTCTCTCTCGTCAACAGACGTTGGTCCAATACAAGATATTACTTCACCCACCATCTCACAATTATAAGAAAGGGTCCTTTACACGGAGTCTATGCCTTCGTGGCCCATTTCTCCTCTTGCTTACACCAGTTTCCATTCGCTTCGTGGAGTTACGCCTGATTTACACTACAGTAATTGAAAGGAAAAAAAAATCAGGCCATGTGAGCGTTTGACGGGCTACCTTCTGGCTTTACTGACAGAGAAGCTTTGCACCTGTCAGAGTGAACTGTACCGTATTCTGCCTCATGCATCATCAGCCAAGTTTTCTACCAAGATCTGACTGCAGGATATCCTGGCTGGAAATTCAAATCCCTGACTGAGGTCTACAATACAAAGACATGTTTTCACTTGCAGAACTGGTATTGCGGAGAGACAGACACTGAACCCCCGTGCTCATCCTGCATGAACACCGCTGCTGCAATAGCTCCTAGGCTGGGACGCATTCAGTGGCAGAAGACTTGTGTTGCTACTGCACAAGAAATGGGGGGATGTTCAGGGCAATCCACCCAACATCTTTCACCAGGGCCAAATTCACTTTGGTGGAAAAGCAAAGGAGTGAGCAAACTGCCCTTTCTAAGTCGATTGATCTGTTGTTGTTTGGCAGGAGTAGATTCAGTTAAGTGACCAGGGACACAAGAGGCCTGAAGGAAGAAGGAGAAGAAGTACAGCTGGCTGGAATAAAAAAAAATGAAAGCAGTTTCCTTTGCAAACAGTTTTGTTGCAACTGCAAGATGCTGTGGGAACACACTGATTCTGATGATTTTTTTTTTAATATGAAAAAAAGTCAAAACAAGTTGTTTAGTTCATTTTATTCTGAGAGTGCCAAAATGTTTAATTTCCGTAAGGTAAAAACATTGTGTTTCAACTTAATTGTTTTGATTCATTTTATTTTGACTTTTATATCAAAATATTTTCATTTTCTTCACTTATAAAACTGTATTTATTATAATATTTCAACTTTATTTAAATGAAGTGAGCCGATCGTGCCAAATCTGCATTTCAGAATTTTCACGCCATGAAAAATTTTGAAATTTCGTGTTTCAGTCTAGGTTGGAACAAGGAAGTTTTGAAACACGCAAATTTCCCACCAAACAGAAATTCCATTTTCTGACCAGATCTTCAAAAAAGAGACTTGATAAAAAAACCCAGACTGAAAAAACAAAAAAATAGGAACATAAGATGGGAAGTCGCACAGCATGCAGAACTCACTATAGGCAAGATTTGTACCAGTTTAATCTTCACAGTACCAAGCTGTGGACATGATTTGCTTCTCCTGCTGGCATAACCCCTTCCTAGCAGTTGAGTCTTGATTTACATTGGTTTAAGTGAAAGCAGGATGAGGCTTTGTAGCTAAGCCAGTATTAATAAATATAGTGAGACCCAGTAATTTAAATATATGCAGTATAGCTATCGCTCTGCCCTTGAATCTTCAGGAAGGTTTTGAGCGGTTGAAAAAAGGAAAATTCCCCTCAAACAAAACGTTTGACCGAAGCCTCTTTCTCTGGGTACTCTAACTGGCATTGGTTCAGGCAGTGTTTCTAAATGAAAGTTCACATGCATACCAGGGAAGGAGCCACTACACTGCTTCTGCTAATACTGCACCATCCTATACTTTATTTTTAATTTTCCCTTTTCACAGCATTTTTAAAAGGTGGTGGTTCTGAAGATGGAGTTATTTTTCCCCTCAAAAAAAGTTAACCACTCTTAATAGAAGCCAGCGTTTTTTGAGGGACAGAGTCCGAAATGGAATTTCAGAAGAAAGGGATCTCTGATCTCTCACAAGTGAGGGAAATGACAAGTGAGGGAAAGCACATTACCCTTGTATCGTTAGGCTGAAAAAAGTTCCTTTGGAAATTTGATTCATTCGCTGTTAAATTTTTTTTAAAAAATTACAAACACAAAAAAACCACCGTCTTGGAATTGCTTCACTTTACTCCACAATTTCCTGCTTCTCCTAATCTCATGAGAAGGAGTCACCATCAGGGTCATAAACAAAGTGCCCTAGATATTCCATTTTTCCCAAGTCCTCCCAGCAGGTGACATTTCAAGTTATTTATCAAGCCAGCCTAGAAAGAAATATTCATACTGGGCCAGATGCCTAGGTCCTTATTCATTTTATACTTGGGCA
Source organism: Chelonia mydas (assembly GCF_015237465.2). Classification (NCBI taxonomy): domain Eukaryota; kingdom Metazoa; phylum Chordata; order Testudines; family Cheloniidae; genus Chelonia; species Chelonia mydas. The sequence goes on from NC_051261.2 coordinate 2,951,810, forward strand.
AACTCCATGGGTCAAGGACAGAAAAGAGACAGCTTGCAAGTGTCTTAAGGGTTATCACTCAACACAGACTGGGATAGACCTCAGTGGCATTGCCAATTCTGAGGCACAAAACTGGGACAATCCTGAGCCCATAGAACTGGGCAGCTGGCAGAGTGTACTGAGCACCTTTACTGATTTTCCAGTCCAGCTATCTCAAAAAAAAGAGACAATCCTGGCAAAACCTGGAGACGTAGCAACCTAGCTTTCAGGGAGGCCCTCACTTGCACCTCTGTTGCAATGGGTCATCACAGAAGTGCAGAATCAGAGGGTCCAGTCCAGCCAAGCTATAGCTCCATATCTCCTCCAGGCCGCCTTGACTGCTCCTTGTGGAACAAAGGTGGCAGAGCTCAGTTCTGTGTTTGAAAAGGGCCCTGTGGTGCTGGAGTGATTTGCTGAGCGGAAGCAGGTAGGGCATGTTATTAATTTGCAGGTAATTTGCACTAGCTCAATTAAGTTGGCACAATGTGGTTGCTATGCAAAGATGTAGCACCCTTTAACTTCTCCCCATGCCTTAACTGGGAGCTTTCCCAAAACTGTAAAACTGAGAAACATGGAACTGCATCCCCTGCATGTCAATTTCTCTTTTCTACATGAAATAAATCATCTTTGCTGTAAATCTTTAATGACCTATCTTCTAAATGTCACTCCGTTATTAGCATCTGGCTTAAAAGGTCAAGTGTTAAAACTGTTCCGTTACCAAATTGGCAAGAAAATCTGTGTTTACATGTTAAGGGCAATTCTGAGCTAGTGGAAGTCAGTGGAGTTACTCCTGATTTGACCCAGTATAACTCAGGTCAGAATCTTGCCCTGAAACTAGAGATGGCAGGCCTCCTTCATGTCAAACGAGCCTCAGCCCAGACCAAGAGGAGCCATATAAAGAGTGAGAAGGAAGGTAAGTTTCTGGAGCCAATGAGTCCATGATCTCTCCGAGACCGCCAGCTTGGGGATCAGATTGTGCCAGTTACACTGGTAGGTTTTGCGATAGGAACTCATGTCCACTAACAACGGGATTGTAAGCTGTTGGGGCTGACACCAATCTTTGTGCTGGGTTTTGTTTTCCATTAACAAGTAAGCCACTAACTCAACTCAAGTCACTACGCAGATCCAGCTATTTGAAATAAAACACTGACTTCTCTTGATAGAATCTTTATGCAGCATTTTTGTCCTTTGAGAGTAGTGCAAGTGTAACTTGAGACAGCAAGCCACCTAAGGTACTTATATGCCCTGCAGTACCATGATATGTGAGCATCTCATGATCTTAAATGTACTTATCCTCCCAAGACCCCTGTGAGGTAGAGAAATTCTGTTAGCCCCCTTTTACAGATGGGGAACTGAAGCATGGGAATAGTAAGTGACTTGCCCAAGATCACACAAGAAGTCTGTGGTAAAGGAGAGAACTGAACCTGAATCTTTGCCTTCCACCTTAACTGCTGGATCATTCTTCTTCTCTATACGAGGCAGAATTCAGCCAAGTGAAACCAATGGAGATCCACCACCATGATTGCCAGGAGGCAGCATAATCTAGTGGTTAGGGTGCTTCTGCAGGATTCAGGAGACCCAAGTTCTATTCCCAGTTCTGGCAATGGCATTGCCAATCACTTCATTGCTCTATGCCTTGATTTCCCCATCCGGAATACAGTGATAACGATACATGCCTCTGTAAAGCACTGAGGTTTACAGATGAAAATTGCAGTGCAGGAGCCAAGTATATTATGATGCCTTACCTGTGTTTGGCCCATTGTTCACAGAACTTATCAGCATGATCATTATCTATATTGGAAACTCTCTTTTTACAAGTGTCCAAGTCTAATCTTTCTGAATGCTCCCGAGTAATTATAAAGAACGCTGAAATAGGATCAACAAAAAACAAGCATTTAAAGAATGCACTTCAGCCAAAACAGGTTATTTGTGTGTTTGCCAAATTTCTGACTGGCTCCTGTTAGTTACTGTGATGACTTTCCTGTCATCACTGATGTCTTGCAGCACAGAGCTATATCATCAGTATCTCCGGGTGAATAACTCCGTCAAACTACCAGGAAGTTTTGTGCATTTCTCTTCTATAGAGCTTTCTGTACATTTATTGCTTTAAGTTTTGGCTTCCAATTTTAGCCTCCCTTAATGACTTTTTTTTTTGGGTCATTGGCAAAGGACTGAAATCACATTAAAATACTGCACATTATCGCAAGTCTGTCCTAACTTTGGCATAGATACCAGAGACAAAATTTCAAAAATAAGATAAGTTATACATTAAATGTCTCCTTTTTGTTTTGCTGATTGATATGCATGCAGATTCATTTTTTCATTTCTGAAGGGAATTGAGGTTTGATTCTTTCAAGACCTGCCTTATTATATTCTGCACAAAGCAGATGTGAATTTTGCAATTGTGTACTATGTGTCAAATGTTCTTCTTTTAATATGGCCAATTAAGTCCGAATCTAACTTGCCTTTGAAACTCCATTGAAAGTAGAATACATTTTATGAGAGATCGGTTGCGGCAAATTGTTAAATGCAAGTAACAAGATATCTTTAGCACAAATGAATTAAACCAAATCTCAAAAGCAGCTTATCCAAGGGAAAAAGGATGCAAGATTTTCTCCCCTCACTACTTTGTATGAAACATTTATTAAAGCAAATAAAATTGTGGCAATTCCAGTCATTTTTTTAACTAAGGAGGAAAAGGCTATTTCCACAGCTGATACAATCTTAGTGCAGCTAGTAACCTGACAAAGCCCATGTAGTTTGAGTCTTTTAACAAGATTTAAAATTTTAAAGGCTCCAGAGACTATCCTGGCAAGTACAGATGGCAAGCCTAATTTCAGTACCAGGCAAATTGATTGAAACTATAGTAAAGAACAGAATATCAACACAATATGCTGGGGAAGAGTCAGCTTGGGTTTTTGTAAAGGGAAATCATGCCTCATCAATCTATTAGAATTCTGTGAGGGTGTCAAACATGTGGACAAGGGTGATCTAGTGGATATAGCATATCTGGACTTTCAGAAAGCCTTTGAGACAAGGTACCCCACCAAAGGCTCTTAAGCAAAGTAAGCAGCCATGGATTAAAAGGGAAGGGTTTCTCATGGAATGGTAACTGCTTAAAAGTTAGAAAACAAAGGGTAGAAATAAATGGTCAGGTCTCAGTGGAGAGAGAGAGAGAGATAGTGGGGTCCCTTAAGGATTTGTATTGGGACCAGTGGTGTTCAACACGTTCATAAATGATCTAGAAAAAGGGGCAAACAGGGAGGCAGCAAAGTTTGCAAATGATACAAAATTACTCAAGACAGTTAAATCCAAAGCTCACTGAAGAGTTACAAACGGATCTCACAAAACTGGCAACAAAACGCAATGTTGATAATTGCAAAGCACTGGAAAACATAATCCAACGATGCATGCATAATGATGGGGTTTAAATTAGCTGTTACCACTCACAAAGGAGATCCTGGAGTCAGTGTGGACGGTTCTCTGAAAACATCCACTCAATGTGCAGCAGCCGTCAAAGAAGCGAACGACGTTTGGAACCATTAGGAAAAGGATCGAGAACAAGATGGAAAATACTGCTGCTATAGAAATCCATGATACGCCCACACCTAGAATACTGCGTGCAGTTCTGGTTGCCCCATCACAAAAGAAATGTATTAGAATGGTTGCGGTGGGGGGGGGTGGGAGGGGGGAGTGGAGGGAAGCACAGAGAAGGGCAAGAAAAATGATGAGGGGTACAGAATAGCTTCCATACGAGGAGAGATTAAGGGCTGGACTATTCATTTTAGAACAGACAAACAACTAGGTGGGAACAGGATAGAGGACTTATGAAACGATGAATGGTGTAGAGAAAAAGCCTTATTTACCTATAACACAAGAACGAAGGGTCGCCCAATGAAATTAATAGGCAGCAGGTTTTAAACTTAACACAAGGAATTAGGTCTTTACACAACACAGAGTCCCCCTGTGGAACTTGTTGGCCTTCACAACATCCCCTGACAAAAGTATAACGGGGTTCACAAAAAGAATTAGCCACTGACAGACCTATTCTCCATGAATTTATTAGCAGCCAGGATAGTCAGGGACACAATTCAATGTGCTGTGTCCCAAGCCTCCGACTGCATAAAGTGTAGCTGGATGACAGATCTCTTGATAATTGCCCTGTTCTGTTTGTTCCCTCTGAAGCATCTGGGACAGGCCACGGTCAGAAGACAGGATATTGGGCTAGATGGACCATTGGTCTGACCTAGCATGGCCATTCTTATGTATATCTTGCTGCTCACAATGCAGAATCCCAACCTACTTCAAAACTTCTCTATTTACATTGGAATTAACCACCCCACTGCCTCCAAGCAGAGAAATGCAGCTGCTTGTAGGGCTTTAAGGAAGGATAAGTCAAGACTTCAAAAAGTGTGTCTAGCCACCACCTTGGAATAGTGCTTTGTTCGTCTCCCTCTCGGTCTGATCATGCCTCTCAGACCCTATCTCCCCAAGGGAAAGGCTGGCCCGGCTTCCTCTGTGGCATCACTGCCCACCTTTCCTGAACCCTGTGGAGGGCTTCCTGTTGACATGGGGTTTGGGAGTGGATGTAGGGTGGGGATGTTCATCATTCCCTCCCACTACCCTGTCCCCCACCAGCCTGGGACTGTTTTTATGTCCCAGCTGCATGATGGGGATTCCCTTTTAGCAGAGCCCTGGGGCAGCTATTAGCTGCATAAATGTTTCACGGGTACTATCGTGTCAAGTACTAGGAGATGCAGTGGGCTGCCAGGGGCACAGGACCAGTGGCAAGACAAAGGGCCTCTGTGCAGATATTCCTGAGCCCTAGATCCTGGAGTATCTCCAACATTTGTGGATGATCCCCCCAGAACCTCTCTCACAATGGAACGTTTGCCAGATCTTCACTAGGTGAAGATAAAGGAAATGGCCTTGAGGTTTAGCCATCTCAAATGGAAAAGTTCTCATGCCAAGGATTAGGGTTCACCCATCTGGATTCCAGACTCTGGCTATATAATGCAGGTTCTATTAGCCTCCATAATAGACAACAATGCTAAGCTACGAAAGGCAGATTGCAGAGGGATGGCTTATGGTCTTGAGTGGTAAGTTATTGAGCTATATGAATACTACTTTGTGTTTACTGTTTTGAATCTTTAAAATTCCTCCTGCAGGGTGAAAGCCATTGGATTACACTGAGTTCCTATAAAGGATACACTCCCTTTCTGAAGGATAGGTGAAGATGTATAATAGAACCTTTAGTCAGAGGACCTCAGGCACTTTACAAGTATTAATTAAGTCTCACAGTTCCACCAAGGCAGGCAAGTAATGTTATAAGTGGTAAAATGTCTGGGGCAGAGATTCTCATTTACTCTATCTTCACACAATGCCAACCAGAACGGGCCCCCTGTTCTGGTTATATTAATGAAATAAATGCCCATTTCAAAGAAATTAACTTGTCCGAAGTCACTTCGTAAAGCGGAGGCAAAGTCAGGAACAGAATGAAGGAGTCCAGATTCCAAACACTGATTTCCATCAATGTTCCACACTAACTCTTATGCACCTTATTTCTTTTTAGTCATAGCCATGGCAATCCTAATTGTATAGCCATGGTATACCCAGCTCCTGAGCGTGAAGACCTTTCTGATGGCACAGACAGCAGATCTCCTTGTCTGTTACTAACAGTTGCTGCTTAATCACATGACGTTAATCCTTATGCTTATTTTTATAGAAGTTGCCCTCGCCTGGTCACCATCAAAGACAAAACTCCGCACCCCGGCTTTCACTCGAGAGCATTGTCCCCCACGTGCTCAGAGCACATTGTTTCCTCAGCTCTAGCTAAGGTTAGAGCAGTTTCTTTCACACTGTAATTTTAAAAGGAGCATGGAAAGTTCAGAATCTTGTGAGACGTGCAGGCGTTTGGAATAGATTTGCTTTCTGTGGGGCAAAGTCATTTTCTCTGTTACCTACAGGTGTTTCATGTTTTAAGTGGAGAGCAGTTCAAGAAAGAAAGGTAACCACACTTAGACTTTGAAATGCATGGGGCAAGCGAATGACTGGAAGTGGAGAGCTCCAGGCAGAGTGGGCCAACCCCTTTGCTAGGAGCCAGGGCTCCTGGGTTTGATACTCAGTTCTGTCCCTGATTTGTGTGACCTTGAGCAAGTGCATTAATCTCTCTGGCCCAGATCCTCAAAGAGATAGCAAGGTTCCTAATTCCCATTACATTGGAACCTAGGAGCCTAAATACCTTTGAGGATCTGGGCCTAGCTCCCCTTTGCCCTCTACAAAATGGGTATAAATATCCTTGTAAAGTACATGGAAAGCTCTGCGTAAGTGGAAAGCAGTATCAATAACAAATCCAGCTTATGTATTAGAACTGCTCAGCTTGTTACATTGTTGTAGCTACCTATTGTAACACATGAACAGGACAGGCACAAGACTAGCTGTGCTAGTATCTTCCAAATACTGGGTCGCTGACCCATCTCCAAATCTATTCAGTCCTCTTTGTCCTCCCATAGGTTCAGAAAGACAGTCAGATGGGTTCAGGCATTCCCAAGCTCATTACAACAAAAGCCAAGATGCCTCCTGATGTCGACTCTGCTCCTGGCCTCAGACACCACTGTAAACGAGGAGCGACACCAAAGTCGGTGGTGTCAGACGGGTGAGGGGGCGAGCGAGGATCAGGCTCTGTCTTAGTTCAGGTGTTTGTTTCCACATCCAATTATAAACTCCCGCAGAAGGGGGGTTTATACAGAGAAAAGAGACTGACACTGAACTGTAGCCGTGAGAACGGTACCATTATAATTACACTGAGATCTGTGCAGTCAATTAGCCATTAGGCAAATGCACATTCTCCTCTTCCTCCTTTTTCTCTACATTCTCCCTCTGGTGCTCAGAATGCTAAGGGGGTGCAGTACATTTCAATTATCTTGACTTGCTGAATATCTGAGGGCTCGGTATCACACTGCATCGGCAGGCTGCTGGCGATAAGGAGCCTGTGAAATCAACCCTGACCCACCTTTTAAAGGCCATTTATTTTCCTTTTTAACTCTGCTTCCTAGCTCTTCACTGCAGTGTTTCCAATGGATAAACTCTGATGGAATAAATGCCGATAGAGTACATAGTCTTCAAGAGAAGAGCTGAAGGCAGTGGGAATATGAAATGCTAGACACATGTTGAACTTAATTGTTAGAATCCTTCTGTGCATACTCATGTGAGTAGTCCCATAGAATTATTCATGGGAAGAGCATTTGCTTGAGTAAGTATTGCAGTATTAAGAGAAATCGGCAATATTTTTATATATCTAACTTCTAAGGAGCCTCTCACTTTGGTATCAGATTACTGTACAAAATGATAAAGTATGCAGTTCTATAACAAATGGGCAAGATCATTCTCCATATCCATGTGCAGAGAGGACCCTCCATATTTACATCTCATCCCTCCCAAATAGAAAGGATGGGGGCCCAGGACCCTAGGGAGAGCTCTCTATAGGGTTGGGTCCTATCCTGAGAAAGTGGGTTGAGTTGGGCTGGGCAGATCATCATCCCCCCCCAACCCCACCGGTCTTGCCGAGATTAGAGACTGTATTACATTTTCTCTGGAACCTTCTCCTTAAGGGAGTTATGAGGTCAGCTGGGGAGTCTCTGGTACTGCAGCTCCATTGGGATGGCAATGGGACAGCTGGGGGTGCAGAGCTGGGGTGGAGGAATAGGACTTCCAGCCCTGCAAACAACTGGAGCTGAAAAAAAAAAATGGAGCAGCTTTTTTCCTGATATGCCTCACCACCATTAGTAACAGGCTAAATTATGCCTCACTTATGTGTGTGTGCAGCCCCACAGCCTTTAGTGCAGTTCCACAGGTGTGATCACTTGAAGACAACGTAGCTGAACATGTAATTGCTTCTACACCATCCTTGTAGAGAAATATTATACAGTACGTGTATGTGATGCAGATTTCTGGAAAGCTACAGCCAGAAAGGGGGGTGATGTGTAGCGTACATGCTGCCTAGACAATAATGATAAACACTGAATTAAAAAAAAACCAAAACATTGTTTCCGTTACTTGAAATACTGTGGCACAACAACTGTGCTAATGGGGAGAACGGATTTCATAAAGGTGGTGACCGTCGACTTCTTTCTGAGACAAACATCTTGAAGACACTACAATCTCCACGGAACAGATGGACTCCCTTACAAGAAATTGCATAGAAGAGTACATAATCTTATAATCAGTGTCTCTGTAAACAAGTCATAACAGCTCAAGGACAGACACTCCCTTGTGTTCCAGTTGCCTGTGTTTAATATTGCCAATTTAAAGTACAAAAGATTGTCAGAAGTTCAGTGAATTATCCATTGCCCGCCAAGTAAAAAAGTCTAATGATTTTTTCTGCATTTCCCATCTGTTCATTTATTTAAAGATTAGGTATTTTTCCTCATTCTTGGAGCTCATGCAGTAACCCAGGGAACTTTCATAAAAGCCTTCTTTCTGGTGCATCAGAATTAGATATCTAGGTTGTTCAGACATTTAACTGCTGCATCACTGATGGTAGCCAAGTATTGCAACCCCCCCCCCCCGGCCCGCCCCAGTCTTCTAGCTGTACTTCCTTCTACCACCTGTGGGACCATCTGCATTGCTGCCTCACAGCCACACACTGAAAACTGAGCTACACCAAATTCCTGTATCGTGGTGGCCGCTTCGGTCAGCAGCCTGGTAAGCCTAGTCCAGGGTCTGCATCCCAGGTTGCCAACCCCAGTGTGTACACATTAGGGCTTCTTTCAGAGTAGCAGCCACGTTAGTCTGTATCCGCAAAAAGGAAAGGAGTACTTGTGGCACCTTAGAGACTAACAAATTTGTTAGTCTCTAAGGTGCCACAAGTCCTCCTTTTATTAGGGCTTCTGGAGCTTGCCTGGATGCCTGTCTCTATCCCAGAGTTTTCATGAGAGTAGTTGTTGCTGAAGAGCAAAGGGCAGAGTGAAAAATGGCTCCTAACAGCCTGAACCAAAGCCACTGAAATTAACGGGAGCCTTCTCATTAATTTAAATGGGCTTTGGATCAGGCCCATAGCAACCATACTCATGTAAGATACACCCTTGCACTCTTTCATTTAAACATAATTCTCAGGGGGATCTTCACATATCTCCAGACAATTATTTAACCCAAAGCATTTCTAAGAGTCATATGGCCTCAACTTGCAATAAAGGGTCTGATTCTGCATCACAGTCTGAGGAGTGCCATTGAAATCAATGGCACCTCTAGTGCAAGAAACCTCTGTCCAGAAAAGTACTTTATGCATGTCGTTAATGTTTAGCATCTGCATAGTCCTATTATCTTCAATGGGACAACTCGCTTTTTTTTGCAGAAGCATGGCCCATGGTCCTACTCAACTTGAAGAAGGGTGGCAGAATCAGGCCCAGAGCCAATGGGTACAATAGTGTCTGTCTCTCTCTCTCTATAGTGGCTCTTAAGCCCCAACCTTAGAGGACACTTAAGTGTTATATTCTGTTACCTAAGACAGATTGCACCCCATAGCACAGGGTATCCCCTGGGGGGAGCGGGGAGAGAGGGGACTAGCAAACAAACAAGACTAGAGAGGTATAAAGTAGGGAAAAGAATGGATAGATCTCCACAGAAATGAAGCTGTGTGTTCCCATTCTGGAATAAGCTCTGTACATTGTCAAAAGGGAAATTGGGAACCAATGCATTATGCCCATATTTGGAAATATTTGCTATGTAGTCACATTGGCTATGGCTAAAGGCCATCTAGGTGTGTTTCTTTGGTTTTTTTCTTTTAAAACTAGATCACATTTTTTGCACACCCAGGGCAGCACCAATCACACCAATGTTCTACAGAAAGAGCAAGCCAAAAAAAACAAAAAAAAAACAAAAACCAAAAAAAAAAAAGTGTTTTTCTGCTTATTTTTCAGTCCTTGGACATTATATATGGGTCTTTAGAGGTCACCAGGCTGCTGAAGGGTATAGGAGTGAATCATGCTCAGCGGTGCTGTTCGTTTGTTGAAGCTAAGGGTTGCTCACATATTCAGACACCAAACATACACAGAACCAATAAAACGTTATGCTACATTAGCACAGGGACAAGCGCTCAGAAGCTAAGTACCCAGTACAAACAGAGGGGAGTTACGTTTGGTTAATATATGAAGAAGCAGATGTTGGTGGCTGGTTTTACTTTGACCTTTTTGATTTGGGGAAGGGATTTGAAATCTATTGAACGAATTCACAGAGAAGAGATTCATGGAGCACGTGACCTTTGTTAATACGATGGAGAGAAAGACAAAACAAAGGCAAGTTTGCCACCCTTGCTGCAGCTGGGTAATTGGAAAATGGAGCGTTGCCGTTTTATTTCAAGGGGGAAGTTAACTGCTCTGTTGTTTTCAGGTCACCAGAAGAAAGAATTAATGATGTTATATCAGAACATGGTTTGGAGCCAGGCTGCCTGACTCCAAGCTCGTGAGATACAGCTGCAATCAGTGGGTAGATCATCCAGCTGCAGTTTTGAGCAAGAGGGAAGGTTCCATTTAATTTTGCAGTAGAGCTGATGGGAGACTAGTTTTGAACAAACTATTTTGAGGATATCACCTTGTTGTTTATTTAAGTGATGCAGGGGGAAAGAGGGTGTTATCAGGTTTTGCTGCTTAGCTTTCTATTGGGAAGATCCATGTTCTCATCACCACAGCAACAGCATCTGTGGGACACAGGGTTCATCTCCCTCTCTCCACTTAGGGCTAAAATGTTGCATTTAGTCACAGTCCTGCTTGATTCAGGAAGCAGTCTGTACCCTGGTGATCCCAAGCTCCACAGGAGGGAGAGCAAGTTGAGACGCCTTTTAAGGCGTAGGGTCACCTTCCGCAAACTCCTTTGTGGGCTGGCATGGAGAAGGAAGATCCATGACTCCCTCTGCCTTCCCATCCCCTTTCATGGGTGTCGCTCCCAGTGGAGAGGGAGCAGGACATAACTAACTCTCCATACACTCTCCAAGCACAAGAGCTACCTGACCCAGCCACAGGCTACACAAAAGGGGGTAAAAGTCCCTTACTCCCACCCTGCACAGCCATTTAAGCATTAGCCATAATCCAGCCCCTAGCTGTCAGACTGACAAAGCAGGAAAGAGCAGGGAGCACCCTCAACCAACAGAATGAAAGCAAATAATGGGGAGTTATTTTTTCCTAGTCACAAATGAATGACAGCTGCATTGTAAGGTGTTCACAGGCCTTCACATCCCATGTTCTTTCATCAGTCTATCAAAAAGGCTTATAGAACTTAGCTAGTGGAGGATGCTCATAAGGACAGGAAAATGAAGCCAATCCAAGGGAGTGCAGGAGTGAATCCCAAGTCACCATTCCCCCCCCAGTAAAGCCTGCATTCATGTTAATTGTTATTTCCTGCCTTTGTTCAGCACCATTCAAGCTATCACTGCTAACCAGATACGAGCAATTTCTGCAGCATTCTGGGTCTGTTTTTAAATGATGGAATAGGCCAGGTTTCAAATGTCAGATGCAAAACTGCATTGTGTTAGCAGCCATCAGGAGGGTCCCAGAAACATGCACACACTAACGTGGAGAATTTTTTCATCCCATGGAAGAGATTTGTTTCAGTTGGAAAAGGTGGTTATATTTTCAGCCAAAGAGCTCCTAGAGACTATGGGCATTCTGGAGAGAGCCTCACAGATCTCTGGAGAGAGTAACTGACACCTCACAGAAACCTAATTTATTTAGTGTGTGCAGAGTTGTCTAGCCAAATAACTGCATCTTCAATGGCATGATGCAGTTCTTCTACGCCACCGCTGGACCTAGTCGGCGGGCATTCATTGACAATGTGCATCAACGTCTGTGTTGTGCTGCAGCTGTGCAAAGGGCTGTCATGAAGGCCCCAGCAATACTGGTTGGCTGAACAGAGATCTTGCCCTGTCCAGAACCTGTTCCACAGGGACCACTGGTGATGGGGCAGGTCAAAACCAGGCGGGCAGATTGTGGGGTTGGTAATGAGGGACTGGTTGGGGATAACAGATCCATTCCTCTCACCAGAGTGTTTCCGCCCTATCATCCTGGCATGGCGGATGAGACCATAATGGGCGACATGATGGCAAACGTGCAGCTGGTGGTTTAAAAAAAAAAAAAAAAAACAAAGTCACTGTGCAGCGGCAGGCTTGGGTTGGCGTGTACTTTCTCCAGTAACTTGCCAGTGGCAACCTCTTGTCTGATAGGAGGAGGAGTGATGTTGCTCAGAACTGGGAGCCATGGGAGTGGAGTCAGACACAGGGTGCTGGAGATAAGCATGGCGGCACGTAACTGCGGATCCACCAGTTTGGTGTGAAATGATCGGCTCCATACTGGTGCACAGTACTACGCCACCAAATAAGAAGTGGCAAGAGCTGACGTCTGCAAAGTTGGAGTGCGAGCACCCCATGACAAACTTGCCAGTTTGCTAAGAACATGGTTGTGCATCTTGACTTTAGCTGCTGTCTTCAGGTGGGGATGGTAACTCAGTGTGCGGTCTAAGGTCACACCTAGATAGACTGATTCTACTTCACGCTTCAGCTTCTGACCATTCAGATAAACTTTCAGTTCTCTGATTGCACTGGCATGATGAAGATGGAACAAACTGGAGACTGTTTTTATGACGATTGGCTGGAGGTGCCAATGGATCAGCGTCCTCGTCACGCCACCTGCCAGTATCCGACAGCAGTCAGGGAAGCTAATGATCCAACCAGCAAGCTGATTTCCAGCTCAACAAGTTCTGGCACTACCATCACTGACAACCCCAACATGCAGCCCGGTGACTTCTATGTCGTTGGTCCAGCTCTACGTATGTTACAACTCAACATGGAGGGTTTGTTGGCTGCCAAGTGTGATTTATTCTGTGTTCTTGCTCAAAATTGGCATACTATCATTTGTTTGCAAGAGAGACACGTGGCAACTGCCAAAGCCAGGTGTTACAGTATCAATGGCCTCGACCTGGTGTACCATGTGGCACACTCGAAGCACGGCCGAACCACATACGTTTGATCCGATATTGCAGATGACATTCAGCTGATGTCTACTGAATTCTGACACATCATCCAGGTTGGCGGTTTCTGGCTGGCAAATGTTTACAAGCCTCCAAGCATTAGCTGGAACCAACAGGTTCTACCAAGACTGCCACACCCAGCCATCTACATTGGAGATTTCAACAACCATCACACAAACTGGGGGTATAAGGAGGTTGACACCAACGGTGAACAAGTTGCAGACTGCGCATCTTGAAACTACCTAGCCCTTATCCATGATGCTAAGCAGCAAGGCACGTTCTATTCTTCTAGATGGGATCATGACTACTCTCCTGACTTGTGCTGGGTCAGTTCAGTTCCTGGCCATCCTCAGCCAGCAACACGCCAAGTCTTGGATAACTTTCCACACAGCCAACACAGACCGTCGCTGATCCATATCGGGCGACAGCTCCCAGCTGTCAAGAGTTCCAAAAAGAAGCAAAAGGCCAACTAGGAAAAATACCGGGAAGTGCTGGAGAAGAGAGTGTGGTGACAATACAAGCCCGGCATCTCTCAGTAAATGAGACCTAGCATCACAAAAGTGATGGTATCTACAAAGCAGCCTGCAGAGCCATCCCACTTGGTTGCCGCCCAGTCTACATCCCGTCTCAACATTGAGAGCACTGCTTGCTTGAGCAGTAGGGGGCATCTGGTGACCCAGATGTCGCTATCTGATCGAATCATTGGACGCTGCTCGCCGTGCCAGATGGGAGGAGACGACCGAGAGGCTGAGCTTTACCTGCTCCAACCGCACGTGTTGGAGTCTGCTCCGACGGCTTGGAGCAGCACAGCAGCCACCTGCACTCTGCCGACCCTCAGCGACACCCAGCCAGGTAGCCGGACACCTACTTCAAGTGGCCAGAGCACTTTTGGAGAAACAGGTGTGAAGACACGCGAGGAATGAATGGCGGGCGTTTAAATGTGTGCACCAGATCAGACGCTGCCCAGAACCATTCACTGTAACAGAGCTGGAACAGACACTGGGTAGCATCACATGTGGAGCAGCTGTGGGCTATGACAACGTATCTCCAGAATTCCTGAAAAAACGTGGCCCCCCCGTGCTCAGCTCTGGCTTGTGAAATTCTTCACCTGGGTCATCAGTGAAGGCAGGCTACCGAATATACGGCACACCGCAAAAGTCATTGGCCGCCTAAGTCTGGAAAAGACCCAAGTCAAGCATCAAGCTATTGTCCCATATCATTGTCAGTGTGCTTCAAGATACCGGCGTGCTTGGTCCTGCAGCTTATATTACCTGACGTGCAGAGAATTTTGAATCCTGACCAAGTTGGCTTTCGCTGAGGCCATAGCACACGAGACCAAGTACTCGCGCTGACCACATTTGTTGAAAATGGCTTCCAGAGAAACTTGAAAACAGGTGCTGTTTTCATCCATCCAACAGCAGTGTATGATACAGTATAACACACCAGCCTGCTCGTGAAGGTATCACAGGTCCTGCTATCTTGGGGTCACAGGCGTCATTGAACAGTTCCTCCGCGATAGGCAGTTCAGAGTCCATATGGGGGAGAAGAGGAGTGCTTGGAGACGACAGAGCAGTGGGTTATCCCAGGGCTCTGTGCTTTCTCCAACCCTGTTCAACTTTTACATCAATGACCTGCCAACAACGGAGTCACAAAAGCGGTAGAGGCTTGTGTTCTTGGTGATGAAAATCCTGGGTTTACTCCTCATTGACCAACATGGTGGCATGGGGTTGCTACACAAGGGTTGTGTCTCCATGCGAACCTGACAGAAGATGGAGTTGGAGGGCAACAATCTGAGATTATGGTGCCTTAACGCCCCACAAACATAGCATGGAGGGGCCAAACCCTGTATTCCAGCTCACACTTGCTCCCCGGCAGCAGGCTGGAAGGGGGTGGGTTTTGCTTCCCCAACTCTTCATGTTTCATCCAGACAAAGCCTGGTTACTAACCCAACTTTATGCAGATGAAGTGAATTTCAGCCCCAGCATAACAACCCATTCTCAGTTCATACAAAGTTTCCCTTTTTATAAAACAACCCAAGTAAGGCTCAGTTGTTTCATTTATAGGGAACATTGGCAAGAGGTACAACCATACAAAGCATCTTTTTAAAAAGAGAGCAGAAGAGCTATGCTGCTCAAGCCAGGAAGTCTATCAGCAGAGGACCATGGACCAGTATAGACCTGGTTTTTCCCCCCTACTTACTGCACAAGAGAACTGTAAAACCTACATGAGAAACAGCTCATCCTCATTTTGGAGAAGAGGGACTTCCCCTGCCCCCAGCATGATCGCAAACCCCTCCTTCCTATCCCCTTCCACAAAAGGAACATTATACACTTTGACAAAGCCCTTTTACCCAATTCCAAAAACCAACAATCACTGAAGACCCTCTAAATGGAAAGTTAACAGTGTCCTAGTCTCAGACTCATCTTCAGCCCATTACTGTACTTAGTCAACTGAAACATTTGATTCTCCAGCTATTGCGTAGTTATTAAAATCTAGATGTTCACATTCTCTTTGCAGGTACATCATAGTGATGGATTTGATTAATGCAGACAGGGTGGGAGGAGTCATGGTTCCTCACATTGTACTCCCAGTAGAATGGGGTCATTCTCCTGTCTGCACTTATGGACCCGTGTACAATATCTGAAAAGATGCAACACTTACAAATTTGTGTTACACCAACTCTCTGCCAGGCTGACATCTGGCTTGCACCCCGCCCCCACACTGTGTTGGGAACTTATTTGGTCTCACAGCCTAAGCAGTTTTAGGTTGTATTGCTATTTGGAGGGGACACCTCCAAGTAACAGCTAGCTGCTGTGATAAGTGGTGTTAGGGATCCAGCAGGTGGCATCTTCTCTCTGGGACAATGTTAATAGCAATGCCATGGGGGTCACCTGGTATAAGACCTGAAACTGAGGTACTTAAGCATTAAAGTCTCTAAGGACAGAAGTGTTTCTTTCAGTGCCACAGTGAAATTCCAATTCCCAAACAGGACTATCTGGGTAAGCAAGGGCTGCAGGATCACGATTCTTGTTTTAAAGTAAATGCTAAGGATGATTAATAGCTGGCACCAGTCTAATCCACACCAAAGATTGATACAAACCCAACAAACTTTTGCCTGTGTGCGCACATTAATATACTGCATAAATGAGCTCTTTTGCAGAGTCTCACTCCATTTTAAACATCCAGACATTACAATTCCTCATTCCATGCCATCCTCCTTACCAGAATGGGAAATACATGAATTGACAGTGTCTAGATTATTTGGACAAGCTCCCACAGGGCTTCCAGTGATGTACTACAAACACTTGTTGTTATGGCATCCCATCCAGAGCAAAGCCATTCACAGTTGACACAATAATCAGTTGCCCAGGGAACAGTGTTCCTTTAAAAAAAAAAAAAAGATTATGTAGACTTCAGGCATGCAAAGGATGGAGTTGTTTGTTCTCATTCTCTTTTCTGTATCATTTCTCTTTCAGGTCTCAAATAAGCAGTGAAATTGTAATTTTATAGAAGCCGTGCATATAAAAATACATTCCCACCAAAGGCTCTTACGTAAGTTAACTTGTCATGGGATAAGAGGGAAGATCCTTTCATAGACTGAGAACTGGTTAAAAAACAGGGAACAAAGGGTAGGAATAAATGGTAAATTTTCAGAATGGAGAGGGGTATCTAGTGGTGTTCCCCAAGGGTCAGTCCTAAGACCAATCCTATTCAATTTATTCAGAAATGATCTGGAGGAAGGGGTAAACAGTGAGTTTGCAAAGTTTGCAGATACTAAACTGCTCAAGAGAGTTAAAACCAAAGCAGACTGTGAAGAACTTCACTTAGTTTTGTGAGATCTTTTTGATTGGGCAACAAAATGGCAAATGAAATTTAATGTGGATAAATGTAAAGTAATGCACATTGGAAAAAATAACCCCAACTATACATACAATATGATGAGGCCTAATTTAGCTACAACTAATCAGGAGAAAGATCTTGGAGTCATTGTGGATAGTTCTCTGAAGACGTCCACGCAGTGTGCAGCGGCAGTCAAAAAAGCAAACGGGATGTTAGGAATCATTAAAAAAGGGATAGAGACTAAGACAGAGAATATCTTATTGCCCTTATATAAATCCATGGTGCGCCCACATCTTGAATACTGCGTACAGATGTGGTCCCCTCATCTCAAAAAAGATATGCTGGCATTAGAAAAGGTTCAGAGAAGGGCAACTAAAATGATTAGGGGTTTGGAACGGGTCCCATATGAGGAGAGATTAAAGAGGCTAGCAACGTAGGTGGGAAGACTTAGAAGCCCAAGTCTGTGGAGCCTGTATAGCATAAACCATATCAAAAGGTGCATTCATAAAGGGAACTGACCAGGCACCATTTAAAGCTAATGGTCTGCGCCAAGCTCTAGCTAACTGTCAGGATTTCACCTGGAATTTTAAGTGCCTTTTTGTTCATTTTTAATTTCAGTGCAGATCTTTGGAAATGAAATGATGGCAGGAGGCTGAGAATCCCAGGTATAGGGAGGGCAGATGCCACGGGAGAACCGTCTCCCTCAGTCAGCAACTGAGCTTACCTCACTCCTGCAGGGCTAGGGAAATGGGATCCTACAGCTGCAAAGAGCCCAGAGCTTGGGCAGCGCTTATAATGTGTTTCTGTACATCAGACAAAGTGCTGCTGATTCAAAGCGCATCACTTCTAGGGACTTTAAGTTACTGAATGGGTTAAGATGTAAAAGCAAATTTTTGTATGGACAGGTGAAATCCTTCCATAAAAGCAGGCTTGAAATCTCTGATGTCCAGGGCAAGCAACAACTCGAGTAATTAATTACATTCTCCTGAACTGAATTCCCCCGCACTTCTAATGGTCGATATTTCTGAGAGTTGTTGTGTACATGGTTTATTGTGCCCTGTTAAATAGCTGACACACTTTGCCTTAGAGGTGACCTGGAAAAGCATTCTATAAATGAAAGATAGTCCTGCTTATTTTTTGCAGTGATGACATTCAGATCACACTGCTCCTCAGCTCTCTTCATTACACAAAATCCCTATCTCTTAGCAGTATCAGTAATAAGAATCAATGTCAGGGTTTCTGTCAGTCAGTCGGGAGCAATCTTTCAGCCACTGGTAGCATTTGTGAAGCCTGAAGGAGCTTTGCCTACAAAACAGACAAACACATTAACACATTTGCCCTGAGCAAATGAAAAAGCAGCCGAGTAAGAATGTTCTTTTGCTGCTGAATATCAGACCATCTCAGTGAGCATGAGAACAGCCCTGCTATTCTCCTCGCATATTACAAACAGTTTGTATAATTGAAGTGAGAGACAGAGAAGTCTTTGCCCATCAGCCAGTGCAGGATTCTTCTCCACAGTAGATTTGTCTTTGGCCCTTTGTTCCATCCATTTTTAATGATCCAAGAGACAGGACATTCACATTTCCCTTGGGAGGCTAATTCCACAGTGGCCTTGCACTCCAGTGCTCATGTAGAATACCCATTGTACTCTGCTGCTCCTCAGATCTGCACTGCAAAGTCACAAGAGCGCCAAATCTTTCCCATCTGCCTCTGGCTAACTCCTGTCTTGCATCATCACAGGAGATTCCTTGCGCCACTGTGTCCCCAGCTCAGGCCTCTCCTTCAGCATCACAGGAGACCCTCGATCCACCATCCCCTTCCTATGTGCAGAGGGCTTTTCCATGATCAGTGTGCCACTGAATTCCCAGTTAAGCCCTATTTTGAGGGTGGCGCACAGGTCCTGGGTAGACCTGCACAGGGATGACTTCCACTTACTTGTGTACCAGCCATGTAAAGCCTTTTTAACAGAGGGGTGAGGATGTTCACCTATTACTTCAGGTCAGCACATTTTCAGTAACAGACACCTTGTTTCCAATACCAAAACATGACAAGCTATACAAGTGCTCCCTTAAGTATAAGCTGGGTAGGGGTTATAAACCAGAGGAGACCAGGCTCCCTTCATATAGCATAGGTGATCTGGGATGGAGCTATAAAATAAAAGCAGGAAGTACCTAGAGGTAAGGGTGCACCCTCTCTTCTCCCCAGCTTACCGTTGAGTGGAAAGGTATCCATTTCCGTTGTTACCAAGTGTCCTGAGAGGTTTGTGTGTGTTTTTTTAAATCTTCTCTATGTTAGTATAACCAGACGTGAGGAAAAAGGACTTGAACTGAATTATAGAATAGGTAAAATTAAGCTCCAGACTGACAGGGGTATCTACCTACCAGCATAAACAGACTTTTGTTTTTCATTTTGATATTGGAGAGGGGGTGGCTTTCTTAGGCTTCCAAAAAACATCTATGTCCTTGTCAAGAAAAAGTGGTAGATGCAGTTATGAATATTTAACATACAGTGATCTAATGATTTTAAAAATGCTCCCTCCCTCTCCCCATAAACCAAGTCTGGTGGAAATTTTTTTTTAAATAGAAGAAATAAAATGACGACTTAGCTTTAACGTAAGTACTTAAAGCAGTAGCGAATGCCAAATACAGCCTGTGCAACCTATTAGTGTAACCTAGCTGTAAGTAAGGCCCCACTTGTAATAGATTTTAAAATTTATTCTTCGTGCACTAGAACTATAAAAGGTTCTGTGCACTGCTAAATAAATAGCACACACTGTTCCCAGTAGGATAATCCTCCTCCATAGGAAAGGAATTAAAATAAAGAATGGATCTAAAGATATAAGGCCCATTCATATATTGCTACCATTTATTATAAGGCAGCAAGGAGAATGATCCTTGGATCACTGCCTATATATCACCAGCCAAAGCAAGCCCCTTATTTTGAATATTTGGCTCAATTCTAAGCAAAAAACCCAAGAGAAATACATTTTGTAGTATATTGCCCAGTGGCCTTCCTGGACAGACAGTCCGATTCTTTTCCTTATTCACATTTAGAAATTCCACTTCATACTAGAAAACTGCACTCCACGGATTGTGTATAAGTGGACAGTGCACTTCCTAGGGACTTGAAGTCACTTGTCTTTAAGGATGGAAAAGAATCTTGCATGCAGAGCTGATGTTCAGCTTGCACAAGTGTCCCAAAGCACAGGCGCATCAGCCAGAAACAACCTGACTACCAGAGGGCCAGACTGCTGCAATTGCATGAACACTTTTTAGATGCCTAACTAGTTGTATGCATGTACAGTTACTGTGATTGTGCATACAAATGAACTAAATGCTTGCTTAAATTGTGGGATAGATTTTAGTCACAGCCCTGCACTCGGGAGGATACAGGACGACATTTTGATCCCCAGAAGACAGGGTGCATCCTAGACCTTCCAGGTTTGCAACCCCAGCCACCCCTCAATGGGGTGCAATTTGTTTCCTCTGGCTCAGCTCATTTCTACCGCTTAGGACTAATAGGGGCAAGCAAAACCAGGGCTCCACTCTAAGGAGAGCAGGAACACAACAATCCTCTGTGCCCAGAGCATGCAAGGGCTGTGATTCTGCCCTGCACTAACAGGGGCTGAACAATATGATGAGAAGGTTCCTTGCCCCCCTCAGCCTTCCCCACCACTGTGCAAATGATCCAGTGTGTGGCATTTTCCTTTCTATACCTAGAGTATTGCCAATCACAAGCAGTCAAAAGTCATGTCCTCAGGCTCCCAAAAATCTATGAGATTGGATTTAAAATAACGAGATGTGTTTAAATAAAATTTGGTTTAATTTTTATTTCTCTTCAGGCTTTTGAGCCCTTAGGGTTAAGGTTTTTCAAGCTTTCTTCCACAGCCATGTGGGCGAGAGACTTATTTATATTTTTTGAACGAAAGTTGAGATTCTCATGCAGTAATAGGACTCTTGGAGCTGAGGCTGCAAAACCACCACCCAAAACTGCAAGAGCAGCTATGTGAAATTGACCCCCTCTCCATCCAAATATCTTTAGCGTGAATCAGTCTGGAAACCCAGCTGGAAATTCTCACAAAGTACACTCTCTCAGGAGAGAGAGTCACCATTTTCTGCGTCTGCCCCCCGCCTCCACTTGGTGATACAGGAAGTGCCTCTCTGGTGGTGTTTCTTTCTGCCTCCCCCACCCCCCCATTTTGTTTCCCAGATAAATCCCAGAAGTTCACAACTTCAAACATTAAAAACATAACAAGTAGGTGACTACATTTTTCTCCAATCGCAGAAAATGGGCTAGGGCTGAGTTTTCATTTAGAGCCAAGGTTTCAGAAAGTTTTCCTTTTATCCAGGCCACTTTTAAAGCCCTGTCATTCCAGAAATGCCTTTGGAGCCGTATTGAATTTATATACATTTATTACAGCTGATCAAAAATTCTTCTTTTGATACAGTCCCGTATAACAATCTCATAAGCACACTCATTTCATCCAAACCACGTTTCTCTTTAGGGGGAAAGGTGCACAACTGGTTGCAAGACTGTACTCAAAGAGAAAAGGATGACTTGTGGCACCTTAGAGCATTTATTAGAGCATAAGCTTTCGTGAGCTACCGCTCACTGCAGGCCTCCGATGAAGTGAGCTGTAGCTCACGAAAGCTTATGCTCAAATAAATTGGTTAGTCTCTAAGGTGCCACAAGTACTCCTTTTCTTTCTGCGGATACAGACTAACATGACTGCTACTCTGAAACCTGTACTCAAAGAGTAGTTATCAATGGTTGGCTGTCAAACTGGGAAGAGGTCTCTAGTGGGGCTCTGCAGGGCTTAGTCATGAGTCCGGTAGTACTCAATATTTTCATTAACGACATGGATAATGCAAGACAAACAGTGGATGCTTACACATGGCACCCAGCTGAGAGTGTAAACCCTTTGGAGGACAGAATTAGATTTCAAAACAATCTTGACAAACGGAAGAATTGATCTGAAATTGACAAGATGAAATTCAGTACAGATAAGTGCGAAGTACTACACTTAGGAAGGAAAAAAATAATCAAAGACGATACCACGTGGGGAATAACTGACTAGCTGGCAGTACTGCTGAAAAGGATCTGGGTGGTATAGCAGATCAAACTGAATGAGCCAATAGGTTTCAAAGTGTTTAGTTACACAAGCAGTTCAACATGCATCCGTGTGTCTGCCTGAGCTACGGTGGTGCCTTATGGGAGAGGTAGTTCAGGTGTCTCGTGTCTCCTCCAGGGACCAGACTCCTCAGCTGGACCACATCTCATGCCAGCCAGAGGAGAGACACTGCTGCACCCTGGGAGCTGCTGTCCAGCCAGAGAGAGGAGCCTATGGAGGAGAATAGGGGCACGAAGCACCTGAGCTACACGAATAGCCCTATTGACATCACATGCTGAAATGCCCCGCTGCATTAGAACCTAAGCTGGACAACCTGTAGCAACATGCATCGAACTTGGATTTAGGAGTACCAGCTAGAGGAGAGACGAGCTTGGAGAAGGCAGCAGGAAGTCTGTGCATGCACACGGCTGGACTACCAGCTGCCATTGTAGCACCTCTGTAAATAGTTCTTAATAAAGAGCCAGTTTAGTTTTAGAAATATGGAGTTCCATCCTGTTACTACCTGGCATGCGTTGCATGAAACGCATCCCTTACTCCTGGTGATAGATATCTACTCAAGTGTGTAGTCCCAGTGGGACTAGTTGTCTGAGCAAGCATTCAAAAGTTCTACAATCCAGCCCTCAAAAAACCCCCTAAAAACAGCATACAAAACACACAAATTATTTTTAGGTGTCGTTACAAGACTTCTAGCTTTTTATATTTACAATGCTATTTCTGAACGACAGGTTGAAATGCTGCACAAAAAGAAACACCCAGAAGACCTACAATTTTTTAAGTAGGAATAGAAAAACCAGCTTCATGTGTGTTAATGCAGTTCTTTAAGTAAGTGACTTATGTACATGCAAAACAGAGAGCCATCGATAAAAATCATCCATAAACTTAGTCAAATAAAAGAGTAATTATGGTTCATGCTTGTCAGTAGTAAAATACATCAGCTGGGCATACACAAAACATAAACATGATTTAATTGAAGATGGATGCTAATGTGCCAAATTGCCAGACTAAACCTAATTGCTCTTTATCTTCATTAAATGATAAGCAGCAGCAACAGGAGTGGTTCTGGTGACCTTGGATTTGCATAAGAACTTAAACCACACAAAGAGAAGGAGTACTTGTGGCACCTTAGAGACTAACCAATTTATTTGAGCATGAGCTTTCATGAGCTACAGCTCACTTCATCGGATGAAGTGAGCTGTAGCTCATGAAAGCTCATGCTCAAATAAATTGGTTAGTCTCTAAGGTGCCACAAGTACTCCTTTTCTTTTTGCGAATACAGACTAACACGGCTGTTACTCTGAAACCACACAGAGACAGCTGCTGCATTTATTTCTAACAGAGGCCACCTAACTGGGGCCTGGGTTTTTATGTGCGCGCACATCTGTCCTCTGCAACGCTCCACCTCTACTTTGATATCAGATTTTTGCTTGATGGGATAACATGGAGCTCTCAGACTCCAACAAATACTATTTCGCCTCTATATAAAGGCCTCAGAGTCAACGCTTTGAAAGAGCAAAGCAGCTTTTACTCCCTTTTCTTTCCATATTTATCTTTTGCAGGTTTGGTAATCATTGTTTTCAGAACAAAAATACCATACAGCTACTTTCAATTTCCATGGCAACACCCTACACAGATTTCAGTTGATAAAACCCCTGCAAATCCATGTTCCTTCAGGTTAGTTGGTGCAGAAGTTACACACTACTACTCACATATAACTCTAATCTTTGTAATGCTTTCGGGGGAAAAGAGTAATGGCCTGATTTTTAGACCAGCTACGGGCTTCCTTCTTTGTGCCTCCCATTTCACGTACACAAATAATTGCAGACATCTAAATTCGCTAAATTGTGTCCAAGGAGCAAATTTGCAGGTGCATTAAGGTACTTAGACATCTAAATGACTTCAAATGAATCTACCGATGATAGCGAGCACCTGCAATCATTTGTGCCTTTGAGTTGAAGATAGTGAAAGGAGGCGGCTGTTTAAAAGTTTGGTTCATATTTGTAACCAGAGCTGGGGAAATGATACATAAAAGTCAGATTAGTAAATTAATTCATGTCACTTATGCTACCCCACCCCCACCTTTGTATGTTTTTCCCTGAGTATTGGGGAAGTAACGTGGTCTAATGGACACGGCACTTGCACTCGGTGTCAGGAGACTTCGGCTCTATTCGGGGCTCTGACCCGGAGCTGTTGTGCACTTCAGGAAAGCTGCCTCTTCTCTGTGCTCCGTTTCTCCTGCCACCCTACATCTGCCTTGTCTGTTACCGGAGACATTGTCACAATTGATTTAGGAGCACAAAATTCCCAATGTGACTTTTCCTCCTTAGGCACTTCTGAAATTCCCACCCTTGATGTGTTTGAGATTATTTCTTAATGCAAAAAAGGGGTAAATGCACTAGACAATACACATTACCGAACTCTTACCTTCTAAGGTAGGTTTCCCCTTGGTGAAAATAATTGGGTGACTAAATATTCTGAAGCTACCAGTTCAAAGAGAATAAAGGCCTCACCATAAACCACACTGCAGCTGTGATGAGAGGGTTAAGTCCCAGATATATTCCATCAAGGGGGGAAAAAAGTGAGTAAAGGAGATGACTGACTAGATAAAACTATTAATAAGAGTTTCTCTTTATTATTCCTTTTAATTACTTGTATTGGTGGTAGTGCCTAGTCCAGTGTTTCTCCACCTGTCCAGACTGGTTACCCCTTATTCCAAAAGGAATTTTTTTTGTGACACCCTTATATTTGCTATAAAAAGAATAAAATGTCTCAATGATAAGCTGATAGAATTAATTCTATGTGTGGCTTGTTGACAGCTGAGAGAAAATAGTTGACCTTGAAGGGCAAGGATGTACAGAGAGTGGAAAAGTGAGATTTTCTTTGCTTTAGATTACAAACATTTTCAACACCTCATGACCCCTCCTGGGGTTCTTGCTTCACCAGCCTACTGGATAGCAATATTATACTATGGATTTTATGCCCTCCACCCCCAACCAAAGAAAGTTGTAATTTTACTCAAGTGTTGTTAAAAAATACTAACATGATATATAGCGTTAAAATATGTTTAAAAGCTTATGAGATAACTGGGGTAAAACCAGTGTTTTCTGGTGATTAATAACACTAGTGTGTTTTTAAACCATTTTTTACATTACTGTGGCCAGTGTGAACTCGTCACAGAGGGCTGAGCTGTATCTCCCCCACGAATAGGGCTGAGCACAGCTGCACTAATCCAGGAGTAGAGCAGAGCAGACATGACCTATTGAAATCCTCTTCTGCTCCCCACTTTACTCTAGAGTGGGGAGGGGTGGAGTGAAGATGGAAGTAGTTAGGTACTTCATCCCATTTCATGAAACAGCTGACTCCCCACTGCATGCCCAGTACGTGAAGGGACATGGTGGCAGGTCCAAGTTTCTCTCACCCACCCCCATCCACCGGCTTGGAGTGAGGAATACTGGGAGAGTAGCTCTGGCTTTTCCCACCCAGTAAGGCCCACACCCAGAAGTTGGAGGACTTTACTCCACTTATCTCCATTGTGGGGGCAAGTAAAGCTGTGACAAGCTAGCCCTAGCATGAATTAGAAGTCTCAGTCCAGGCTTTTCCTTGGGTTTGCTTCCTATTCTTATCAAAACAGATGTGTCTCCTTTAAAACTTTAGCCAAATTGAGTCAGCATGAGGTTAAAGACCTTGCTGAAAGGACCCTTCAGGCAAAAGTTCAAATGACCACTTTGAAGTTACTTTCCCAGCTTGCTAAGTATGTGACAGTATTCTTTTAAATGTAAAACTTATCACAGGGCAGATATAACTCCATCCTCCAAACCAAATCAACACCTGACAGTGGAAACACTCTTCTAGGACTAGCTAGCCTTGGAATCTGTTCATGCTAGTGGTATTTCAAAAAAGTGTTTGGCAAACTCCCTGAACATGCTGATTAGTTTTCTACTTCAAAAGGTGGACTGACCAGATACTAGGAATGTAACACTGATCACAACCAGGATTTTTGCCTCACATTATCCTCTGCAGGTTTGTGCTCCATGCTAGGGAGACGCCAAATAATCCAGCAACATCAAAGTTTCCCTCAATTTAAAACCTAGCAGGCATCAAACATCCAAATCCTTTTGCAACTAAAGGGTCCAGCCAAGATCCAGGTCTGCTGTTAATGATTCCTTCCTCGGAGCCTTAGTTATGTCTAATGTTTGATCAATAGCTGCATACAAAAAACAGCACAGCACAGGAATTACACATTTATTAAACCAATTTGCCTGCTGGTTAAGATAGATGATACCAAGAGGCCACTCTCCCCAGTACCTGTGTGTTTTTTGTAACTGTTCTGAGATGCGAAATCAATATGCTTTATAACATATGAACGCCATCTCCTTCAACAACTCCCCCCATCCTTCCCAGGAGAAAACTGGCCACCAACCCAATTTCTTCTTAGCACCTTTTAAGAGAATTCTTGCCTGTATTTTTATCACTTGGATTATCGTCTTGCCAAGAGGCCCCTACCGTGACTGGAGTCCCATTACTGTAGGTACATACAATGCCTGATGTAAGGGACAGTCCCAGCCCTGACGAGTTTGTGCTCTAGATAGGCAGGACAAAGGGTGGGAGGCAAACAGATACAGACATGAGAGGACTTGCCAGAGGTCACATGGCAACGCCAGTAATAGAATTGTAGGCTCCCAAGTGCCAAGCCAGTATCTTTTCCACTGGACCATGCTGCCTTTCAATATTAGCATCCTAATCATACCGGGCTGCCGCCATAATAAACGCAACCTTCAAAGTTGGAATCATGTAGTGAAATCGTCACACCCCGGAACTGGTGTGCAGCTTAAAGCGTTCCCCTCTGCTACTCTGGATTTTCAGCAGTGTAACGCCGCTGGTATCCAGCACTGCTCTGGATTTACATTGGTATGAGGGAGAGCAGATATGGGCCCGGTGCCTACAAATAGGATTGATGTGTAGCAGTGACAACGAATGTTCTGGGTAGAGCAACCCATTACAAACCAGATAACAAGCAAAAAGGTCTCAGGAAGATGTTGTGGAATTCATAGACAGAGATTAAGGCCATAAGGTACCATTAGAACATCTCGTCTTACCTCTTGTAGAGCACAGGCCATTACATTTCAGCCAGTTACCCCAGTATGGAACCAAATAACTTGTTTAACTAAAGCATCTCCCCCAGAAAGGCATCCAGTCTTGATTTGAGGGCATCAAGAGGTTGAGAATCTCAAACTTCGCCCGGTAATTTGTTCCAAACATTACTCACCCTCTGTCAAGGTTCCTCCCCCACTCTGAACTCTAGGGTACAGATGTGGGGACCTGCATGAAAAACCTCCTAAGCTTATCTTTACCAGCTTAGGTCAAAACTTCCCCAAGGTACAAAATATTCCACCCTTTGTCCTTGGATTGGCCGCTACCACCAAACTAATACTGGTTACTGGGGAAGAGCTGTTTGGACACGTCTTTCCCCCAAAAATACTTCCCAAAACCTTGCACCCCACTTCCTGGACAAGGTTTGGTAAAAAGCCTCACCAATTTGCCTAGGTGACTACAGACCCAGACCCTTGGATCCTAAGAACAATGAACAATCCTCCCAACACTTGCACCCCCCCTTTCCTGGGAAATGTTGGATAAAAAGCCTCACCAATTTGCATAGGTGACCACAGACCCAAACCCCTGGATCTGAGAACAATGAAAAAGCATTCAGTTTTCTTACAAGAAGACTTTTAATAAAAATAGAAGTAAATAGAAATAAAGAAATCCCCCCTGTAAAATCAGGATGGTAGATACCTTACAGGGTAATTAGATTCAAAACATAGAGAACCCCTCTAGGCAAAACCTTAAGTTACAAAAAAGATACACAGACAGAAATAGTTATTCTATTCAGCACAGTTCTTTTCTCAGCCATTTAAAGAAATCATAATCTAACACGTACCTAGCTAGATTACTTACTAAAAGTTCTAAGACTCCATTCCTGGTCTATCCCCGGCAAAGACAGAATATAGACAGACACACAGACCCTTTGTTTCTCTCCCTCCTCCCAGCTTTTGAAAGTATCTTGTCTCCTCATTGGTCATTTTGGTCAGGTGCCAGCGAGGTTACCTTTAGCTTCTTAACCCTTTACAGGTGAGAGGAGTTTTTCCTCTGGCCAGGAGGGATTTTAAAGGGGTTTACCCTTCCCTTTATATTTATGACACCCTCACTGTGAAAAAATTGTGCCTTATTTCAGTTTTGAATTTGCCTGGCTTCAGCTTCCAGCCATTTGTTTTTCTTATGCCTTTTTCTGCTAGATTAAGGAGCACATCTAGTATTCTTTCCCCTACATATATAGTGTAATCACATCATCTCTCCTTCTTGATAGGCTAAACAGATTGTGCTCTTTAAATACGTTACCAAGGCATTTTCTCCAATCCTTCTATCAGTTCTGTGGCCCTTTTCTACACACTCTCCAGTTTTTCAGCATCATTTTTAAGAAGACACACACCAGAACTGGGTACAGTATCAATCTTATCAATTCCATACAGGTTAAAAAAAATCACCTCCCAGTTTCTCAATCCATTTAATGTATGCTTTAAAAATTAGCACTGTACAATAGCAATAATCAGAATGGCATGAGGTTCTGAGCCTAATGCCTTATAAAAAGTCTATTACATCTACGGTTACCTTTAGCAAACAAACTTGTAATCTCAAAGAATGAAATCAGGTTTGACAAGAATTATTTTCCATAAAATCATGTTGATGGCATTAATTGTATTCCTATTCTTTATCAATTGAATCCAATATCAGCTTCTCCATTATTTTCCCCAGAACTGAGATCAACTAGCCAGCCTAGAGTTACCCGAGTCATTCCATTTGCCCTTTTTGAATATTGGCACTTTCACACACTTCCAGAATTTCCTGGGTTTTCCAAAACTAATTGAAAATTAACATCAGCGGTCCAGAGATCTCTTCAGCCTGCCCTTTTTGGACTCTTGGATGCAAGTTCCACAGGCCTGCTGACTCTAAAATATTTAGCCCTACATCATCCTCATATAATAGGATTACTTCACTCTGCTTCTTTCCAAGTATGAAACAGATATATTGATTGAATGTCTGCCTTCTCTGCAATATTAAAAACTTCCCATACCAATTTAGTAATAGGCCTATATCATTTTAGGATTTCTTTTGTCCCTAATATATTTAAAATAACTGCCTCCTTATTGTCCCTAGCTTTGTCAGCCATGGAGAGTCTCCTGGTATCTTTAATTTGCTTTATCAATTTTCTACACTTAACTTCTAATTTCCTTCACCCCCATTTATTATATATTTCTAATTACTGCCTATACTTCACTACTGGGCCAAGATAAGAGAATTTTGACTAAAAGACTTTTTCTTGATTTTTGAATCATGGAGATGCTCCCCGCATTATCACACCTGTTCTGTCCTACCCTCCAACCAAAATTGAGAGCAATGAGACCCTCTGAACCAGGCTAAGCAAATCCTGTATCAAAAGGAAAAACATACTAATAAAATATGCTGTCCATGAAACAAACTAAATGTCAGTGAATGACCCTCAAGTGATGATTGAACCACTAGAAGAACAGAGAGGGGGTCTAGCCCAACTCAGAGCTGAAGCCAGGCCCAGTAGTACATGTATCAGAAGAATTCATCTGCACAGTACTGTTCAGACATCTCTGCCTACCTTATTTATAAGGGAAGATCCTTAGAAGCTAAGGACAGTCAATCAGTATTCATAATAGCTGGTTGATCACCACTGAGATGGTCAGTTCAGGGACTGTACTCTGTTTACATATGTATCTCCTTCTGCAGTGAATATTTATTCCACCCTCTCATATATGTAGGTACCACAAACAGGTAGCAGCAAGAGACTTAGGACAGAAGATTCTACTAATTTTTTTTTTAAAAGACATTTGAGATTTTCAATGGCATAACACTGATTTTCACCAGCTGACAATCTGTCCCAGAACAGTTACCAGGCTGGATGAGACCAAGGGTCTATCTACTGTGGTGCCCTTTCTTTGAGAGAGGGCAATGCTGCATACTCCAAAGGAAGATGTAAGAGCCTTATAAAGTTCAAATACGCAATACTGTACCATGGGGTTGGGGAGAGGTTGCCTGATTGGAGTGGGTGGAGGGGATTTCCCGATACCAGCTAGTGATAAGTGTATCCATCAGGCATTCCTTGCTCTGTGTGACTGACCCTAGCTGTTATATACTCAACGAATGAAAGCCACATGGGCTGCTCTTAACTTCTTATCCAGATACTTACTGAATCACATCAGATGCCAGCAGAGAAGGCAGAGCACACTCTCACAGTGGATGTGCAGTTGCATCAGGGACTACTTCAGAGATTCGTTTGTAATGAACATAAAACAAAGCTTAAGTTATCCAGTGTGAGCCAGGCAGCTTGGAGTTCTGCTCATACATTATGATTTATTTATTTACATGCATTATGCAAGAATCCGGAGTGCTCCCAGGACAAACTGGCCACATGGAACTCCATTGGTGATTTCCAGTGCTCTGTTCATCTGCAATTTACTACTCTTCAGGACTGCAATGAGTTGCCCAGACATCCTTCTCTACAATCTAAACTGCACCAGTCCGCATCAAACTGGGCTTTCATTGGAATAGGCAGACTAACCTCACAGAAACAGGCAGTGAAGTCAGTACTAGAGGTTCACGTATCCCAATTAGCCATTTTAAGGTACCAAAGTTTCGAACGATGTTTACTCACTCATAGGGACCATCTCTACTAAGCAGCCAGGACCTTGCTTGATCATTTAAGGCAGGTTGGTGTGTATTAAAATAATGCTGCTTTGAATTTCTCCAGCCTTATTTTCCCAACATTAACACCCAAGTGAAGTAGGTGAGTATAATTACAACCAACTTACAAATGGGCTGCCTGAGGCATGGAGAAGTAGAGGGATATGCCTGACCTAATGAGTGAGTATCACAACCAGGAAGAGAACTCAAGGGATCTTAATTCCCAGTCCCTTGCTCTACAACTGTAGATTCTGTTCTAGTCTATTCAGATTCTTATATGATGAACATCACAGTAGTATCTGGATAAAAGGTGCTGTGGACAAGCATGTTTAACTTGGGTGAATACCCCACCTGGAAAACAATGATCCCAGACTCTGGATTAAAACATGTAATTGAACTAGATCTCTTACACAGAGGAGGAGAGTATTTCCTTATTTACTTTAGGGGGTGGGTGCAAAAGGAAACTGTTCAGACTTCTCAGACCATGTGATGCACCTTCATCATTCCACTCACAAAGGCCCGATTTCCCACGCCACTGAAGCATGGGCTAGAATAGGACCTGGACTCAAAACAGATCCAGTCACAATTTTTGGAACCTAAAGCTAGTCTGAGAAAATTGTCACCCTTCTTTGACCAGCTCTAATAATAAAAAGTGTCACCAGTGTCTACAACTGCAAGTTAGGGCCCCACTCCTGCAATGGAGAAGTCAGTGGGGCTCTGAGCAGCTGCAGAGGTTGGTCCACTTAGGGTTTGTCCACACAGCATTGAGCCTCCCACCCCTCCTCTCCATGCTTCAGAGCCCAAGCCTCTACACAGCTATTTTTATCATAGTGCAAGTAACACGTGCTGCAGTCTGTAAACGCACGCTCCAAGATTTGCTGCTTTGGGTTTTCAAGTGCAGCGGACATGTACCCAAAGGGTAAACTGCAGAATCAGGGCCTACGTTTGTTCCTTCATTCAAGCTGGCCAGTGTTAATGGGAGTTCCCATCAGAGAGAACTGAGCTAGGTCAAATTCTCTTCTCACTTACACAAGGCAATTTCCATTGACATCAATGTCATTGCAGAACTACAACCAAAAACTGCAAAATTTTGCTCCTTATTTTTATTGGTGTGGTTTTGATTTCAGAACACTCTTCTTACATCGTCCTTTAAAAATCTTTGCTGGATGCCTTTCTTCAGAGCAAGGGTTCTCATCTTTTTAAAACTGGTTTGCCTTCAAGTGACATATCAAAGTCACTTTTCATATCAATGGGCCTTCCTCAAACAAACAAACAAAATTTAATCAATTGAATTTGGTCAAAACCTCTGAAATCCAAGCCATTTGCATTAAAAAATAATAGATCTTATCCCCTTTATTTTGATCAATTGAGGCAGGTGTTACTCAGTTTAATCACTGGCTATAGAAAGCTGCAATTTAATTAATAAAAAAAGAGCCAACATACTGAATGGGAAGAAAAAGACTATGGAAAAATCCATGATGAGAAATGATACAGAGCTAAGAGCTGCAAAATCCAGACATTCCTATTTGCATTTTTAGCAGGATTTTAAAAAATGGATTGGATATTCTGTGGCAGAGATCCAGAGTTACAACAGGAAGGAGAGGGAGGGGGTAGGCGGGGGTGCATGTGCAAAATCCTGGCCCTAGTGAAGTTGAAGTCAATGGGAGTTTTGAAATTAATAGGCCAGGATTTCAGCCCAGTTGTCTTGGAAGAGGTCTAAACTCTCCTGCTTCAGAGTATAACCCCTCTTAGTTACAAGTGGGTTTAAGAGGAAACATGCCTGGTAGGCAGATTGCCCCATCTCTGCCCTCGGAGGGCTCCACGCAGCTTCTACTGATTCAGTTGGTAGTGGCCACAGAACAGCACCTGAGCTGGGAGGCAGCATGACCTAGTGGATAGACCAACAGCCTGGGAGTTAGAAGAAAAAGGTTCTAATGCCAGCTCTGCCACCCACCTGCCATGTGAACCTTGGGCAAGTCAGTCATTTTACCTCCCTGGGCCTCAGATTCCCCTCCCTCATCTTGTCTATTTACATTGTAAATGCTTAGGGACAGAGACTGGCTCTGACGGAAGTTGTGCAACGGAGGACGGAGGGTCCTGATCTTAGTCGGAGTCTCAGACCCACAGTAATACAAAAAAAATTTCATTCATATTATTTATTTCTCTTGATATCAATGGAGTTACAATAGGGGCGAGTTCAGCCTATTATGACCCTCTTGAATTTAACTCCTCCCTGCAACATACCTGTGACTGAAAAGAACAAAAGTGTGTTTACCATTGCAAATTCACTTATTACACACACATGCGAAGTATTCACACTTTGCAGCATGTATCGTTACAGTCTGCTGAAGAACCAGTGGTTTTTTGTTTTTTTTTTAAATTGTTGACGCTTCATGGCTCATGACTTGGATAAATAGATCTGACTGATGAACTGGATTTTTCTCCTGATTAGTATATCGTAATTAATTCTCTGATGAATTCTTGCCTCGGAGCTTTATTAAATCCCATTAAGACTAATGAATTGTTGTTGTTTGTTAATGATACAGTTGTTTCTAGCTTAATGAACTGTGCATTAATAAACTTATAGAAAAGACATTTTATTCTTGGGTGGGGGGGGGGACAAAGATACACAGTCCTTCCCTTTGGCTCTGTTTTCTTTCAATGCATCTAGAAGACATTTTCCCTTTAAATATAGATTCTGTACAGAATTAAGTTTTATTTATAAACTAACGATGCTCACGGCAGTCAAGAACTAAAGCCTTCCTAACACTTACAGTGAAGTAGTATATTTTTAATCCCCATGAATATTTTTCCTTGCGAGTTAAAATTTTAGCACCTCTTCATGTAGTTTAATGTTTCTTCTAACACAACTTATGTTTTTGTACGGATGTGAGCAGAAAAAACAGTGAGAGATGGTGCTCCTATGACATATTTGACTTAGCGGAGAGAGAAATCCACAAGAAGCTATGCCTGATTTATAGAAAAGCGTGTCTTAAGAGAGGACAGTATTACTCTACCCAGACCTGGCTCCTTGTGCCACTGAAATTGGGAACACTCACCTGTGTAGAGTTAAACATGTGCCCACCTCTTTCCCCAACAAAAGCTTGAGATACTTAAGTAATGGACACTATAAACAGAAGAGACATGTGGACAGACAGATGGACTGTTTGCAGGTGTTAGTCAGTTTTAGTTTCTAATAGACAACGGGGGAGGGTTGGTGAATCACAAAAAGCAATATATATATAGCGAGCGAGAAAGAAAGATGAGAGATTTGTCAACATATTTATGGGTGTTAAATATTAACGCCGGGGCCAGATTCACTCCAGCTATTTTGCACCCCTCCCAAGATTCAATACAGCCAGAACTCACCAGTGACTCAGGCCCGTGTGTGCTTATTTTATCATCTTCAATAGAAATGCATTTCAAGACATTTCACAACAACTCAAAAGTTATACTGCATTTTCCCCTCCAGGAAAGGGCTCATTTTGAAGTTTGCAGCTAATCAAAACACCAACCAGGTATTTTAGTGACAGTTTGCCCCCAGAGTTTCTCTACCCACTTAAATTACAGTAAAGGAGTAGTGTTTGCTTGATTAATTCCCATTAACCCACTGGACAAAATGTTCTTCCATGACCGACACAATGATTGCCTCAGTTACCTTAACAAGCTGAAGCCCTCTTTGGGGCAAAGAGCTACCACACCACTCATTCGTGGACAGCTCTGAATGATCTAGTACAGAGTATACACTTGTCTCCAGGGCTGGAATAAAGGACTATGTAGTCTGCATACCTCCTGTCATTGTCCCACCCCGGCTTGTCTCCTGAACTCTTCGTTCCCGAGTCACTATCCAGGCCTCTCAGAGGGGATCCCGTTACTACCTTCGCTAACTGTTCCCACAGGCCTGTCAAAAGACCACACCAGTTCCATCAGTGCTGACTGCCAGCTGCTGCTCACTTGGGAACATAGCCACATTGTTTAAGATCACTGATGATAACCTTTGATTTCCTCTTCATCTCTCTCCTAAAGCTACATATAAATAGGACTCACTTTCAGAAGCAGCATGCTCTAATCTACTGACACTCCACTAGAGCGCCAGGAACTGCTGGGTTCTCACCCCGTCCCTCCTACCAACTCACTGAGTGGCCCTGAGTAAGCCCCTGAGCCTTTCTGTCCCACTTCCCCCGTCTGTAAAGTGAGGACGACACTTTCCCTGCACCACTCGAGGGAGTTAGTTATTCTTCATACTGTAGTAGTGCTCCAGAGACTGAAGGCAGAAGTGGGGCCCCACTGTGCTGGGTACTGTACTCACCGAAAACGACAAGGACCCTGCCGAGCTCACAAACTCACACACGTCCAAAGCACTTAAGGGCTTGTCTCCACGAACACTTTGTTTATGGCAAGGTAGGGTGTGAATCTGCCCTGCATTAGCCTGCTGCACACGAACTGGCCACATGGATCCTGCTGCTACGGATGAACACTTTGTTAACGTGTTTTGATCTATTCCCCTTTCAAAGAGGGCTAGATCAAAGTGTGCCAGCAAACTTCATGTGCACCAGCAGGGTCCATGTGACAGTCTGCAGCAGGCTAGATTCATACCCCAGCTTGCCACGGACTAACCTTCACATGGAGAAGCCAAAAGTGATTTAGGCACAATGGGACTAGGGTGCTTTGGGATTATGGGCAAAGTTTTCAAGTGCTAGGCCTAATTCTGGAAGCCCCAAATATAAAGGATTTGTTGATGGTGATGGAACACCTGTAGCCACCTGATTCCAGCTCAGTCACTCTCCCCTCTGGCAGAAAAAGGATGGAGAAGAGAGCAGTGACTCAGTGTGGCTGTGGGAAGAGGAGCTGTGACTCAGGTTTTTTACTATGTTACGGAGGAGGGTCATTTCCATAAATATTCTCTCTCTGAGGTTGCCATAGGAATCCCACAGGAACCGAGAATCCACTCACTGTCTCAATAACTGATTAATCCAACTAGCCGAGACACTCTTTTACCAGGTGTCAAGTATCAGGGTGTCACCGTGTTAGTCTGTATTCACAAAAACAACAAGGAGTCCGGGTGGCACCTTAAAGACTAACATTTATTTGGGCATAAGCTTTCGTGCCTTGTTGTTTTTGTGGATACAGACTAACACGGCTACCCCCGGATGCTTGACACCATGCAAGGCACTAAATTTAGCCACATGGAGTGGAAATCCATCAATGCCATGCACCTGAAGAATGGGGTTTTTACCCACGAAAGCTTATGCTCAAATAAATCTGTTAGTCTTTAAGGTGCCACCGGACTCCTTGTTGCTTTTACCAGGTACACACAGCTATATCTGTGCAAATGTGCTTATCAAAGTACAGTACACACCACCTTCTATACCCATTTCTTTTCACACAGAATTGATTGGGAAGGGGGAGAGTGCGTCCCATAACACAATTTTAGGTGCATTTGCACTGAAAAAGAAAAAACCAAACCAAACCAACCCAACCCTTTGGCAGTGAGCCTCTACGCCCAGTTCAACTGACTCAAGCTCACATTATGTAGTGGGAACACTTACACTGCTGTTTTTTGCCCCGTAGCACCAGCTTGAGTCAGTTAAGTGGGGCTCGGAGACCCACTGTTGCGGGGGTGCAGACGTACCCTATGACACTCTGGGCCAGATTTACAATAACTCTCAGGACCTTCGATGCGTATTTGGCACTGACCTGTTTGGAGAACCTGGCTATTCTCGTGCCTGAAGGGGATACGATCCCATTTGAAAGCCAAGTCCCAGTTGTGGGCGCTGAGACCTTAAAACCTGGCTTTGTGCTCCTATGAAAAGCTGGTCCACTGTGCGATCTGGACACAGCATTCAACAATGGCCCACTGCTGCCCACATGCTGCTTCAGTGTGTGTATCAATGACTGCTTACAGAATGCAAGTTGGCGGGGGTGTTGTATTCCCACCGGACTCCTAATTCAAAGCTCTGATGTTTCCAAGAACAAAGATATTTCATTTCCCTTCCCATTCTGTGGTGCTGATTCAGATCTCACCACCACACTTCCAGAGAAGGTTAACTTGACACTTCAGTCCAGTTACTCCTGGTTTATATATGTTGCCCAAGCTCAGTCAGTAGAGACACCATTGGGTTGTTTCCTCCCCTCCCATTATCTTCTCTACATTCCTATTGGGAATGGGGGTGGGGGTGTTAATTTCTTGTTCTTGGTGGATCTGTCCAGGCTCTGAATGCTGCAGAAACATTGCTTGTTCTAGCCCCAGGCAGACATTTTTGAGGAACTGCTTTTTTAGGTACCAGATGTGCTGGGGATAGGGATCAGTGGGAGATGAATAGTGAGGAGGAGCAGATTACCAGTTTCATAGCAAGCTATGGATGATTAAAACAAGAGAAACATTTGGGGGGGGGGGGAGAAAATGAGGAGATTCTCTTGTTCCCTCAATTTTTCCTTTTATTCCCCCTTTGAGATGACTTCTGTCGGATACCCGTCATGACTTGTCCTGCGCTGGCCAGAGGGGCCAGCCAAGAGAGGTTTTTCCTTCACAGGCACCATCAAGGGTGGAGCTAGAATGTCCTAATATGTCCACTCGGTCTCCCTACACCGACTAAGTATGCCACCGCTGTGCAACTATTATACACCAATATTTTTTTAAGAGAAAAAAATTGCTTACAGAATAGCTGGAAAGAGCACGGTCTTGTGGGTAGAGAACTCAGGAGACCGGTTTTCAACTCTCAACCCTCCTACTAACTTGCAGCATGATCGCAGGCAAGTGACTTGGCCTCATTCTAAACTAGAGAACATCAAGATGGGAGATGGTTCTAAGTTCTTTGAGAAAGAGCCTCTCCCTCCCTCTCTCGGTGTTTGTACAGAATCTAGAACAAACGGGGTGCCTTTCAGCACTAGTGTTGCATCTAATAAAATAAAACTCCTCATTGCCAAACTATTTTCCCCCTTGTCTCCAAATTCCCCCCCCCGCCCCAACACAGAAGAGCAGGTGGTCTTGGTAATGTGTTGGAATATTTGCCAATATTGTTTCATTTTGCTCTCACCCGTCTGTTTCTGTTAGTCATCTCGTGTTACACTTAGGTTTTAAGCTCTCTGGGGTAAGGAACTGTCTTTGTTCTGCATTTGTACAGGGCCTAGCGCAATGGGGTCCTGGTCTGTTCCTCAGCAATACAATTAAATTGCAATCACTCAGGCATGGTCCTAAGGAAAGTAAATAAAACAAGCTTTTTTTTTTTTTTTTTAAACTTCTGCAAAATGCTCAAACCCTTCCTTCATATGTCTACATTATGCTGTACAGAGATGTGGCTCCATTAAAGAGTAATAACATTGCTCACCGCCAGGAAGCAAATGGATTTCTGCTGTGCTTTAATTTATAATGAATGATGGTGCCTAAGCCATCCATCAGCAAAACTATTTTGCCGCATTAACAATCTTGTTTAATGGCTACTGCCTTGCTTATTGTGCCCCAGCTTTGATTAAATTGTTATACAAGGAAAATGTTTAAGCAACATAACTGTTGGGAATTTCAGCCAGAGCAAAGTCATGGTCTCTTGCAGCTCAGGAAGGGTGGTCCTTCCAAGACACAGTGGATACATTTGGGGGAAAAGCAGGAGCAAAAAAAGGAAGAGTTAAAGAAAGTAATTAGAAATATTGGGCTGGCATGAAAGATTAGAACATAAGGAAAGGAGTACTTGTGGCACCTTAGAGACTAACCAATTTATTTGAGCATAAGGTTTCGTGAGTTACAGCTCACTTCATCGGATGCATCTTCTGTATTTTCCACAGTATGCATCCGATGAAGTGAGCTGTAGCTCACGAAAGCTTATGCTCAAATAAATTGGTTAGTCTCTAAGGTGCCACAAGTACTCCTGTTCTTTTTGCGAATACAGACTAACACGGCTGTTACTCTGAAACCTGTCATAGAACATAAGGGAAGAACTGCAATACTGGGACGGGCCAAAGATCCGTTCTAGTCAGGTGTCCTTTCTTTGATATTGGTTTGTGTTTCAGAGGAAGGTCAAAAGCCTCTATAATATACCTTGATGTATGGTATGCATCTTGGGGGGGAAGGAGATAAAGAGCAACAGAGCATCCTCTGACCTTAACCAATGCTTGGCCATTAAGGAATGAGAACCTTTTCAAAAAGGCAGCAGTTTTTAATCCAGAAAAAGTGGATGTTTACTTCTAACCTACAGAGAGAAATGGGTATTTATTTCACAGCCTGCATAACAAACTAGTGTAATCTAGTTGAATATAGATTCAGGCTATTGCTTTTTATTTCAGTTCACACCACACTGGAATTTAATACCCACACAGATAAAAGTTGGCAGAGCACATGCGGAGGGGGAAGGGAGAGAAGTTTGTACATGTGCAGTCTTTGGAAACAAAAGCTTTGATCATTCTTCTGATAGCTGTAACTGGTGTTTTTGGAAGCTTTAAGTAATTAAGGGCCATTTGGGTATTTTCAAGGAGATAAAATAATCTAAAGCAAACTGAAGCATGTTCATACCCTGAACCAATTTAAATATAAAACAAAGCTAGCAAGTTCTGCTATGAAAATTGTTCCATATGCCCTAGTACCTACTGTTTCTCCCTGTGTCAATATCTGCTTCAGGGAACTTAAGCAGGCATATACTAGTGGAATTTAGATGCTGTGCAGTTTTGGACAAGCGCATAATAGAATCATCACCACTTCTGAGCAATCACATCATGCATCTCATCTGTAAAATTGTTAGCCATTGAATTCTAGGTCTTTTTGTATCGCCTGTGTTTTCCCAATGCCTTTTAAAGTGGTTCCTTCAGTGCAGGTAGCAGCAATGCCCTGCTCAGACACAGCCAGTCAGCCTGTAGCTTCGGCCCTTGTTTTACCCGGTATCTGCCCAGTAACCCTGACATTCTCTCTAATCAGCATGATCAGACCTTTTCTAATGTCAATGGCTCTCAGTGCAACGTTTACCTGGGGGTGTCTGCCCTTTGTGTAATAATGCTGGGGCGGGGGGGGGGAGGAGGATTTTTGATATCTGTCTTACCAACCTCCAATAGGGAGCCCTACTAGAGCTCCCCAAAAAAGCCAACAAATAAGACAAAAGGCACACTCTCTGTAGGGTACTCTCCATAATAGATGGATACATTTAACTTTGACGCATCATGGATGGATGAATTAAATTTGACAGCCTGCTAGTGCGTAGCTTCAAATTGGGTACGGTTATCACCTCCCCGCAACCTCACTGGGGCGGTAGTCTTATGATCGAAGGATCAAGATGCTGGAGTGACAGGATGCTACTACTCTGCTTTGAGCTATAGGCCCTGTTAGCGAGCAGAGTTTCTGGTTCATACTCAGTCTTTTGCGAGATGTGGTATGGCTAGGCCAGCAACTTCCACCCTTCCAGAAGCATTTGTTGTAGGTGTCTTTTCTACAGGGGTGAGACATTTGGCTTCCATCACAAATGTTTTCAGGCTGTTTAGGAGGAGTTCAACCACCACCACCTTTGTGGTGGGTTTTTACTGGAAAAAAAAAATCAAGGATCTCCTACACATTTTAAAGGGACAAACACACCAAAGACTGTCTCCCTCTGCCAAAGTCTAGGTCTGAAAGCCCAGCTCACTCCACTCATGATTGAGTCAAAGAAGCCCACCTCCCCACATGCCACTGCCCAGATGAGCTAGAGCATCCTTAGTAGAGATCCTGACCCACCCACAAACAGATCGCCCCCCACATTCCCCACAGCACATCCCTTTTCTAGTGTGTGGTTGGTGAGGTGAGGGAAGCAGGGATAATTACCCAAAGCTGGTGTAGTCTGGATACTCTGCAAAGGGTCTTCACAGCCACATTCTGAATAAAGTCTTTACACTTAGCCAGAAGGCCCACAGGTTTCCTAAGGCAAAATGCTAGCCCAACAGGGAATTGGATGGCTCAGATGATTCCTAGTAGGAAAATTATTATTTATATATGGAGAGTCAGTGGTGTGCTTGGCGCTGTACGGAATGTAGATTTGTTCTGCCTCTCTACAAAGGAATCCACTGCAATTTGTATGTGAGACAAAGAAGTCTCTATTGCATGTCAAACCAGTCACATGGTCTCTGCCTTCATCTCCCTCTCCACTCTTCCTTATTTCAATGCTGGCATTCTCCCAATGCCCCAAGCCATAAGCTTTCAATCAGATCTGCTTACAATACAGAACAGAGACATTTCAATCAACAGAGAATTCCTGCAAACTAGAGAACAATCATTTAGCTCTTGACAACACTGTTTAATGTTTATCTCAGACTCAGGTTAATTAAACCAGAACCACTCAGCTGAGGTACAACTTTACCCTGAACAAAGTTTTTCCAATATTAACATCGCTCCAATTAAGACCAAAGCAAATTGATGACTTTTCGCCAGTACCACCACCCACCATTGTTGTTTCTGTGGAAGCCAAATGGATTTGTGATGCAGTCTTAGCACTCATACCTGTGACCTTGCCCATCTGTACCATGCCAAGTGGAATCAAGGAAGTCCAGCACTTGGATGGGAAGATTTGGAGGAAAATGCAGAAGGCCTGAATCTCTGCCACTTTCACCTTGTGCAGTCACTTACACCAGTGTAAATGGCAGCCAGTTTGATTTGGTAGCACTTTGCACCCACTTTGAAATTGGGACTGTTCTTTTCTTGTTCTGAACTTGATGGCCAATGAGGGACACACCAAGCCAAACCTTTGCCAAAATTGCGATGTGTTTGCCAAGACTAGCTGGGATAGGCTTTTTAAAAAACATGTCA
The DNA here is from genome assembly GCF_015237465.2 of Chelonia mydas. Classification (NCBI taxonomy): domain Eukaryota; kingdom Metazoa; phylum Chordata; order Testudines; family Cheloniidae; genus Chelonia; species Chelonia mydas. The sequence goes on from NC_051261.2 coordinate 2,993,326, forward strand.
TATAGCATTTAATAGGATTTAATTTAATGTGTTTTCCCTTTAGTAATGTACTAAAGGTATTTTTTAAACATTTTTCTTTTTCATCAGAATCTAAGAGGATTTGCCTTGCAATTTGTAAGTGTGTCGCTTTGTAATGCTAAGAAACATTATGTATTTTAATTAACAGGTTTTCGTCTGACTCAGAAATTATGGTTAAATTAGTAGATTTTTTTTCCCTATTAAAATATTTTTGAGACTAATTTTTCAAGGATCTTGTCAGTCACTGTATCAATGAGAGCCTGATTCAATGACCTTTGAAATGAACAGAAACTCCCAATGGATGTTGGGTCAAGCATTGAATGATTATCTTTACTGACTTATGTTGTATTTTGATAGTATTGAGTAACATTTTAAGTAGTACTCTGTGTGTGTATAATAAATAAAATCAAGGGAGGGAGGGAGGGAAGTACTAGATAAAAAGGGTGCCCACTAAGCTGGGCTAGGCTAGGGCTTCAAGAAACAGTTTTTTATTGAAGTTGCTGTAGTCTCTTCCAGATGAGAACCTAGGCAGGAGTAGTTTCTATTATTCACATTAATTGGGCTGCCTGCTGAAAGCTCAGGGTCACATTCAGACTTCCCACTTCCACTCCCCCACCCCCAAGAAAAAAAAAGGAAACAAACTAATTTATTTTTAAATGGAAACATTCTCAAAGTCAGAGAGATTCTCTCTGCTAGATTGAAGAGCCCAGGCTCAAATATTTGTCCCCCATGTAGATACTTACACTCTCATCAACCTTCTCTTTATTAAGCTAAATAGACGGAGTTCTTCGAGGCATGCTTTCTAATCCTTCAACTATTTTTGTGGCTCTTCTCTGAACCTTCTCCAATATAATCAACATCCTTCCCGACTTGTGGGCACCAGAACTGGACACAGTATTCCAGCAGCGATTGCATCAGTGTAAATACAGAGCTAACATAACCTTGCCACTCCTACTCGAGATTCCCCTGTTGATGCATCTCAGGATTGCATTCTCTTTTGGCCACAGCATCACATTGGGAGCACATGTTCGGCTGATTATCCCCCAGAACACCCAAATATTTTATACATATAAAACACCCCTACATACCTTCATGGTTTATGCCAGCCCAATTCAAACTGAAATCATTGGGAGCTGCAAGATTGCACCTGAGACCAGAATTTTGCCCTAGAATCTTAGATGACATGGGAATGCTGGATATCACGCAGTCCCCATGCCTCCATTTTACTCTACAAGGTCAACCCTGAAAAGTTCTTGCCACTTCAAATCCAATTGGGAACAAATCCTATTTTGAGATTTCTAGTTTCTTTGGTCACTCAGGTCTCTAGCCTCTACATTCACCAAACAAGCCTTCTTAACAGAAAGTGAAGTTACACTGAGGAAATCGAAGGAGCATGAAAGTCATAAATAGATGTACTTGTAACTTTTCTTAATGTTACAAGACCCTGGTCTAAAAGACCATTGCTTCTCTAAGCACGGCTGTGTAAGTCAAGCATTTCTATTTATTTCAGTGGGACCCAACTGGAGTTAGGATTTCAGGTGTAAGAGTTCCTGGGATCAGGCTTTTGACTTATGGTTAATTTTTTGGTATTGTTTAGTTTCAGGATGCAGGATTTTGTTGACAATTTAAGACATTTTATCTCGATCTCTACTTTGCTTTTACGTTTAATAACAACAACAGGTTTTTTTCCCCTCCTGCTGATAATAGCTCACCTTAACTGATCACTCATTATAGTGTGTATGGCAACACCCATTTTTTCCATATATCTTCCTACTGTATTTTCCACTGCATGTATCCGATGAAGTGGGTTTTAGCCCACGAAAGCTTATGCTCAAATAAACGTGTTAGTCTCTAAGGTGCCACAAGTACTCCTCGTTCTTTAAGCCAGATTGTGATGTTCAAAATGCCAAGCCCACCTGGGATCCAGAGCATGTGTATGGTTGAGTGCAGAATGATGTCTGTTTATTAGACATCATGCATCCAAACTGCACACAAAACTTGAATGCTCCTTTTTCTTGTGGTTCTAACAGCATAACCCAACACACACTATTGAGTAGTAACCATGACAACTGTCTATCATTTATTCTACAGCATACAGGGGTTTTCACTGTGTTATTTACAAAGCACAACCCTGAAAATCCACTTAAAAGATAAGTGCTACTGATATAATCAAATTATTTCTGAAAAAACTGCAGTCTCTAGGGATGCACATACACAGGAATAGGAAGGAATCTAGGATTTACTATTGGTTCCTCTTGTTCTGTATCCTGCCTTGAGCAATGATTAATGCCGGATGCTTCAAAGGAAAGAGCTAAGAGCAGTACCATAATGCACCTGCCTAATTTTACTGTGTGGTATCATAAGGGGAAAATATTACAGCAATTAGCTTCTGGTCTAAAATGCAAGCACAATTCACTTATGCTCACCATCACTATGGCTTTAATAGCCGCAAATATCAATCAGTACTTGTTTTAAAAAGCCAGTCATATTTCCCTTTTTGTTCTTGCTGCATTGAGTTCCGCAGGTTGATGATGGGCTATAAGTAGTAGTTGTATATCCCTTATACTATAAAATACACTGCCCATTATTTAGTTGCAAATAGGTCTTCAACTCTAATTATGCTGTCCTACAGGTCAATGGAATGTTTTTTCTTCTTCTTTTACTGTGGGGGGGGGGGGGGAAGGAGGGGGAAGCGGGCGTGCTTTGGAAGGCTTTTCATCAAGATAAATGGATTAAAACTTTGACCTGTCCATTCTGGCTCATTAAACTGATACAGATAGAACAAGATTTTTTAGGTTGCTTTAATAAAACCTGTTAGGCACCCAGACAGCTCAAATATAAAAACATGACTACTAGGATATTCCAAGTATGGAGGAGAGACAGACACACAGAGAAGTTCTCTTCTAATGCACCCTAGAAGCCCATCTATGTTGTTGTATATTAAACTACACAGCAAGCCCATGGTCCCTGTTTAACAAAAAGAAAATTGAACAATAGCCATTGAATCACAGAAGTGTAAGGGGCGGGGAAGAGACCTTGAGATGCCGTCTGGTCCATCACCTCTGCTGAAGCAGGAACAAGTAAACCTAGATCATCCCTGACAGATGTTTGTTAACCTGTCCCTAAAAACCTCCAGTCAACAGGGATTCCAGAGTCTCTCTTGGAAGCCTGTTCCAGAGCTTAAACTACCCTTTAAAGTTTTTCCACCCCCAACATCTAACCTAAATCTTCCTTGCTGCAGATCAGGCCAAATACTTCTTGTCCTACCTTTAGTAGATAGAGAACAAGTGATCTCCTGCTTTATAATAGCCCGTAGCATATTTGAAGACTGTTATAAGCTGGAAGGGGGGAAGGTTGCGGCGGGGAATCTGTCTGGATGGCACACACACACACACGAGAACAAAAAAACCCCACTCACGGCAGGTTGTCTCAGAGCCCTCACAGCATATGCTCTGGTGCTAAAAAGTGCAGTGTAGACATTTGGGCTCAGGCTCTGAAACCCCACACACTAAATTTTAAGTACATGCTAAAGCTAGGCATGCGCTTGTGTCTATCGTTGACTAGAGGTGGACGGCTGAATCAGGGCCTACACAATACACATTGCATTCAACACGCCACAGCTGCTCTTAGCCAGCGGGAAAAGGAGAATTGTGTGAAGACAGAAGACAATTGGGGTTCATTATTAATGTTTTGGGAGAGATTAGCCGCTTGGTCTAGTCTAAAGAGCAGACTCCACATGGAAAGCATTAGGTCAACAGCGATGGGCTCAGGCACTAGCAAGACTTAAAGAAAAGGAGGACTTGAGTACTAAGGCTTGAATAGAGACTGGGAGTGGCTAAGTCATTATGCAAGGTAACCTATTTCCCCTTGTTTTTTCCTACCCCTCCCCCCCAGACGTTCTTGTTAAACCCTGGATTTGTGCTGGAAATGGCCCACCTTGATTATCATACACATTGTAAGGAGAGTGGTCACTTTAGATAAGCTATTATCAGCAAGGGAGTGGGGTGGGAGGAGGTATTTTTTCCATGCTTTGTGTGTATAAAGAGATCTTCTACACTTTCCACAGTATGCATCCGATGAAGTGAGCTGTAGCTCACGAAAGCTTATGCTCAGATAAATTGGTTAATCTCTAAGGTGCCACAAGTCCTCCTTTTCTTTTAGCACTGGCTACTGGATTGTCCTAAAAAAGCTAAACATGAAACATCTCTCCTCACAGTCAAAAACCTCTGAAGATTTTTCAGGCTAGGCTCTGGATCAGCCACTCTGAGGGGAACACTTTTTTTTTATTATTATTAAACTACTGATGAATATTTTTAAAGAAACAATGATCTAAATATTGAATGACTGAAACCTCACAATACTCCTCCCATCTTTACAGTGGTGCTGATTTTGTTTTCTAACACACACGTCTTAATGTAGATCCCTAACTTCCACAGAACCGGTGTGTCTAAAAATAACCCAAAGAGCAAACTGAAAAAAGCAGAGACATATTAAAATTATTTATAACTTGAGCAAAGAACACTTGTACAGACAAAGTGACAGCCACAGCTCACTTTGAAATATAAGCTTACAGCTGGAGCAATATGCCTCTTACTCTAGTAAGAGAGCTGTGTGCTTGGTTCTCCCCTCACTTAAATGGATATAAAAAACAGATTATCTTAAACATCGGTGGACTTACTTCTGATATACACTGGGGTAAGAAGGGAGACTCAAACACTGCAACTTTTAAAAAAATAATTCCTCTCTTGCCTATCGTGGACAAAGGTGGCTAGGAAAATTTATTTCAGTCTGAACGTTTTCAATTTTGATTTTCAACATGTATCTTGACATTCAGCACCCTAATTCCATGTGGGTAGCTCGCATGCAGAAGCGGCAAATTAGGTTCCTGATCCTGCAAACAGATGCATATGTTTCTTTAAGAGAAGCCACAGTTAAAGCATTGCATCATGATGCTGCACATTAGACTGTGACCACTTGTAAGTACCCAGCAATAGCAGGGACGGAACTCCAATCCTCCTGCGCTACATTAGCCATCTCAACCAGGTAACTGCTCAGGGAGGGTTTATTGTATTTTATCAGTACAGAGACTAGGACATAGAATTGAGCAGTTTTGATTCTATCCAATAGATGGCGGTGGTGTATATAGGTAGGTGCGTGCGTGCGCACACACACTTACTTTTACCCCACAATAGCAAAATCCTGCTATGTTAAGGTCGTCTTGGATTACTACACTATAGCATCCTATTGCTGCTTAACCCAACCTTAAAGGGACTATTATACCGAGCGCTAGGGCACAGCCTAGCGTTCTAACACTATGCCATGAGCAAATCCAATATAAAAGATACAATAATATGGTCAAGTATTTTAAAAGGTCTCCGTCTTCTCCAGTGCTTTTTACCTTGGTGAGTTAATGTAAAAATAGACTATTTTGAAACCCGTTGAAGCAAAGTCCTACACCTAACCACAAATGCAATGCACAGGCACAGGGCCAGATGCTCAGCTGGTGTAAGCCAGTGAAGCTCCACTGATTTTACCAATTGAGGATCTGGGCTGATGTGCACAAAAAAGGTGAATCGGTTGTGTGCATGTTTTTCAAGCCACCATCACTGTATCATGGGATGTGGCATTTGAGACTCCAGGACATGGGTATTCGGCCCATAGATGGGCTCGTGGTATGCTCACAAATAAGGTCCAGAGGCTGTCAGGGCTGAACTGCTTCCAAGCAAGGCTCTCCATAGTACAGGGGTTCCTTAAGTAGCGGATGGGAGGAGATGTGCTTTTTTGCCTTTTGTAAGTGTTTTCTCTTTTCTTTCCTCCTGTGGTTGGCTGCAAGCCAACCTTTTGAAATCAGCCACCTAGCACATCAGCTTGACATCTGAATGCCTGGATCCTGTCACAACGGAAGTCCTGAGTACTGCACAGCCAGAGGAAAACAATGCCATTAATATACAGAAAACGAATCCAGATGCATTAGTTACACCCAAGAGAGTTCGCACTGTAAGTATGAGACACTCAAAGGCACCAGATGGAAGCGCAGTACTGGAGAGGGTCTGACAAGCATGTCTCTGTTCCAATTTAGGAAAGCTCCGAATCACCTAGACATGATTATAAAGGAGACACCTTAACAATGACAAGCACTTAAGGAGTCCAGGGTGCTGGAAGCAGAGCTGTTTTTCTGCCCTGGATTGATAAGTGTAAGTTAAAGAGAGCTCTCCCTGGCACCACTGCTTTCCCCTAGGGTCCTCATTCACGCAGCCCACGCTCTTTCCAGGATGGACGAGGTCAGCTACCATTAAGCACTGCCTCCATTGTTAGCTGCCCAGAATGCTAATTGCTCAGGGAGGACAGTCGCAGAAGTTCTCTGGTCTGAGACAGTGGCCTTGTCAATCTGGGAATATCTATTCAGCATAGACTCTGCAAAGCAGCTAACAGGAAGGATTTTACCTGGCCATACAAAGCTTAATAATGGAAGTTGTAGAGAGACATAGGAAGTGCCATGCCACTGTAGAGAAATGATCCCTCTAGTCCAGCATCCTGCCTCTGAGAGCATCCAGTAGCAGATGCTTCCCAGGAAGATGCAAGCACCCTGTAACGGACAATCCTGCAACAGCCTTACCATGCGGGATATCCTAACCCTAGCCAGGCAGTAGTTGAATTATGTTCCTCAGCAGGAAGCCTGGAAGGCCTGTCTCCCAAGCTCTAAGGCTTCCAGCTCACCCATGGTTCCCAAGGCTCATACTCCCAGCCAGCACTCTGGGAAATTCCCCAACAGAAGGAAATCCCTGCCAGCTCTACTCATGAGTCCTGATGTCCAGTTCTTGGCTCAGACAGAACATAAGATCAGCCAAACTGGGTCAGATCAGAGGAAAAAAATGCAATCTAGCCCAGTATCCTCTCTTCCAACAGTGGCCAATGCCAGATGCCCCAGAGGGAATGAACAGAACAGGGAATGATCCTGCTTTCCATATAAATACTGTATTATTTTATAAAGACCCAGCTGTTGTACAGATAGAGGGAACTCAAGAGATTTAGTCCTTCAATTTGAGTGCACGTGCTACTGTTTTATATTTCAGGGGTCTATAAATCATACCAGGAAATCTCAAGATACTCTGCTGTCCTCAGGACATATCCAGAATTTCCTGTTTCTGAATAGGCCAAAGACATTACAGCATGTTAATGGGTCTATCTGTAGTCCTGAGTGAAATGCCGAGTCACATGAAAACATGGAGGTGGGGAGATCAGGAATAAAAAACAGTTGCTCAAGATTTCCAAATTTCAATATCAGTGCAGCTTTGGTTTGCACTTCAGACAAAGCTCCAGATTGGTTGTTTCATTATCTGAACGGATTGCTTTTTCTGTAATCACTTGGTTCACATTTCCATCTGCAGCTGAACACAAACATACACAAAAAATTACCCTTCACTCAGATGTATTCAAATTATTTTTGGTAGAAAACCAGAGCCATTTAGGTAATGTGAACACTATACATCAATGTCATGTATGTGTTATGTGGCTTGCTTCTTATTTTGCTTGACTTTAAACATTAAATGAGAAGGGAATCAGTGTTCTAGTTACTTCTGGAGCAGGAGAGGCAGAAAAAGCATATTACTAAACAGTTTTCTCATTAGCAGTGGAGTGCTTGAGACTGTATGATTCATCATCCCCTCTTTGAAAAGCTTGCAAAGTATCCAAACAGTGCAAATGGAGTTCCAGTTGCAACAAAACAGCATGTCCTTAAACATTAGCTTTGCTGTGCAGTAATAATCATCTCCATTTATTTCATTTAATCCTTTAAGTGCACAAATGTAAAATGGTTCTGTAAGTACCCAAAGGATAAATGAGGTTAAAACATTCAGAGGCAGTAGAAGGCAGCAAGCTGGCATTTCATACACAGCCCTATCACTTTTGCCAGAGGCATTACTTAGCAATCAGCTTTTTACGTTTCAGGTCTTGGTGGCAGGGGCTCTGCATAGACACGCATCTCCTTTCACTAAATGCTAACTCTCTTCATTAGAGAGCAGCTGGATGGAAATCACACTGCTCCTTTAACAAACACGCGTACCAGTGTGATGCGCACATCACATTGTCACGTATCAGCAGTGAAGCAGGGGGCACGTGGAGATTGCTCTTTCTGTGTACACATTGTTCCTCTACTTTCCTGGAAAGAGAGCTCTTCAATGTAGGATAGTAATCTCTCTGGGCCAGATCCTCAGCTGGTGTAAATCACTGCAGAGTCAGAGACCAACTGTAACGAGGGTTGTAATAGATACAATATGTATATAGGTAATTACAGAGAGCCAGAATCTAATAGATGTATGCCAATTTACTCCAGCTGAAAATCTGACCCACTCTGTCTCCATCCATGCCATCTATGTATCAAGTGCCAGTCACTGTGACATTTAGACAAATTTCTCACACATCTGCATTCCGAAGAACGTTACCAAATTTTTACATCAACCACCACATTCATCAGCTGTGAACTGGGGATGATTTATGCCAGGGGTCAGAATCAGAGGACGACAAAGATTCCATCCTACTACAGAGCTGTGCTTAATGCTCCAGGCTTGCAGCCGATAGTCACTCTGAGCAATCCTCAGTGCATGTCTGTGCTGCTGGTCCAAGACAAGTATTCAAATCAGCACCGTTGACATGAACGGGGTAAAATCTACAGAGAATTGTGATGGCGGAGACGGCGCTGTGAGGAGAAATGTCCAGAGGGATGGGGATAAGAGATTTAAAGGCAGAAGAGAAAGTGTCCCAAACCTATTTCCATTCATTTGATTTGAGTCTAAGTTCCTAGAGGATGGGGATGTTAACCAGCTGCCCGCTAACAGCGCCTGCAGAAGATAGGTTATGACTAGTTTTTCGGTTGATCATTGACAGTGTGCTCCTCACGCCACAGAGCTTAGCAGAAGGCACAGGGTGACAGAGAAAGAGGATTGCAGGGCTGCTGGGGGTGCAGCAGCATCCCGCGGACTTGAAGTGGTTTCCATCATATGCAGGGTTTACAGTTTTGTTCAATGGCTCTCTCCCAGCACCCCCACTGTACACATTGTTCCAACGTCACTGGATGGTTGAGCGATTAGGACACTAATTTAGGACTTGAGACCCAGGTCTCGCTCCCTGCCGCATCACAGACTTCCTGTGTGACCTTGGGCAAGCCAGTTTACAGTTCTGTCCATGGGGAGAGTAGAACTTCCCTAGGGGACAGAGGTGATGTGAAGAGAAACACACTAGAGATTGCAAGGTGTTCAGATATTTACAGTAATGGAGGGTGGGGGACTGTGTAAGTACCACAGCTAGATGGGGTGGAAATTTCCAGAGCACTAGAGGAGTTAGGTGACTGTCAATGAGGACTAGGTGCTTAATTCCCTTAGACACTGGAGAAAATCCCACCCACAGCCCCTGCCCCAAGCAGTTTACAATACAAAGACCTAACCCTATGAGTCAAAGTGAACTTCCAGCTCATTGGGACTTAAGAGCATCAGAGCCCCGCAGTGCTACAAACACCCCCTTAAAAAGCTTCCGCGGTTATGGGCCTGATCCCAAACTATTGAAGCTAATGGGAATTTTGACATTTACCTAAACGGAATCAGGCCTTAAAGTAAGCTGTAAGAAAGACTGAAAAAGCGAATAGCTCTTGTACTGGCCTCCTGTACAGAGGTGAATTTCATGCAAAATGAGCAAGGTTTTAATGAATTATGCTATGGTTCTCTCCAGATGAGCCATTTCTGGATCACTGTGGACTTCGCTGCTTTGTCCAATAGGCCACTCTGGTTGATTAGTCCAGATGCAAGCACTAAACAAAACATATAATAATTAACATGGGGAGATTTGAGTAGTTACTCTGTAGCCAAAATATCATGAATTTGGAAGCCTTGAGAGAGAGTAGAAGCCTTATATGCAGTTATTCTTAACTAGGAAAACAGATCTACAACTGGTTCTGAGACGAGGAATTTAGTTTTTTTTATTTTATACATTTACTAATCACTGAGAATTTTTTATAATCCTTACTTATCTGAGCTTCTGCTCATTCCTAGTCTTGTAGCATCCTTAATTCCCCAGACACCTCTGGGCAGAAGAGCTGAGCTTCCTCATAGCAACACCTTTTATCCTTAAATCCCCAAGTGCAAATTCTTCCCAGGATTTGCCTTCTAGCCACAGAAAAGAAACAATCATTGTGGAGAACTTGGGCTGGGGAATGCCATGCTGCATTCATCAAGGATTCCCAGAAGAAACAGTTGAAATCCTACACATTTCATCTCCCTTGAAGGGGGGGGGGGGGGGGGGGGGAGAAGAGAGAGAGAGAGGCTACTCAAAAGCAGCTCTTCAAACACAGAGAGAGAGAGAGAACAGCTGTTGAAAAATAAACACAGGACTAATTATATAGGATTAGGGTTTTGTGTTTTGTTTTGTATTTTTTTTAAAAAAAGCTATTTTAGCCTGGAAATAAAGGTTTGATGAAACCTAAATTTCTGTGCTTAACATTCTACACCAAACATGGAGATAAAAATAAGTACACCTCTACCCCGATAGAACGCTGTCCTCGGGAGCCAAAAAAATCTTACCACGTTATAGGTGAAACTGTGTTGTTTCGAACTTGCTTTGATCCACCAGAGCGTTCAGCCCCCCCACCCGGAGTGCTGATTTACCGTGTTCTACCAAATTCGTGTTCTATTGAGTCGCATTATATCACGATAGAAGTGTATCTACAGCTAACAGAGATTCTGTTTTGGGGACTATGGAACTGAAACAGAAGGCCCTGGAGCACCATGAAACCACCACAATCTGGGGTGGCTTTAATTTAACCAATGATTCACTTGATTTAAAAAGTCCCTCTCTTTTCAGTTTCAGCTACAATAGGTGAGTATCAAGGTTCTCTTCATTATCACCTGTGCCTCAGGTCACTTTTCTGGGAGAGCGCTCCTCTCTGAAAGATACCATGTTGCAGGGACATCTTCTGAAGATGTGGGAAATAATCAGTGCAGGAAGCAACCAAAAGGTAGAGTGACACCCCCTCCCCCCCCAAAAAAAAGATTCTTTGCTTTTGCTGGGCTCTGATCTCGCACCAGCACAAGAGCATAATTGGCAGAGAATCATAAGAAAACCCTGACAACATTTTCTCATCTTCTGCATTAGAAAGCAAACGGACTCAAAGGTATTTTAAATAGAACAAAGGCAAGGCTGAAGTGAGTGATCAAAGACATCTACCTAGTTAGATATGGTGATACCGCGGTAGTGGCAGTCTAGATATTTAATCCGGGAAGAAATGCATTTTAAAGACCATGGGGAAGGAAGACAGATGCAGTGCATTTACCTGCCAAATGAGCCATGACCTCCCGGTAAACTACAGGGAGGCTTTGACACCACCACCAAGCTCTTATCGCTCACTTCTAACCCACAGATCTCAAAACACTTCACAAATGTGGTCAGTATCATTACTGCTATATTACATATGGGGAGCCAGACACAGGGAGGGTAGGTGACTTGCCCTAGGTCATCCAGCAGCAGAGCTAGAAGTTGAACCAAATTTCCTGATTCCAAGTCCAGGGCCGTAGCCACAAATTACTTGGCTGGTAAGACCCTTGGACTGGGAGTGACTCTGTTATGTGTGGGTACAGCATTGGATCACAGTGGGGCTCTGGCCTATGACTAGGGTTGCTAAGCACTAACACTATACAGATAATAGAACTGTTGCCAAGAGTGGTTGTGGACACCCCATCAATATAGCACTGAGAAAATGTAAAATTCACCCCATGCAGAAAGACAGCACAAGTCCTTACTCTGAGGATTTCAGTGGATGTAAATGCCACCTCAGCCCTTTGCTGCACCTCTGCCCAGGGGTATATTTCACCAAAAGGTCAGTAGCCTTTGTGATCTCTTTTCCTGCTTAACTTGTATTACTTCATGCAACTCTACAGGCTCCTTATCCTGAATTTCTGGGAGAAAAGATCATCCTGTTTGGTGCTAGCCTGGCATTTGAGTTCTTTGAACTGAAGACGGAGGGTCTCAGATACTATGGTGATTGGGCCTTAAAAGTACCTAAGATAACTCCATCTCTGCAGGAAGCATGAAGTCCCCCCGAGAGAGAGGTGATACTGGAGTTTAGGGAGGAACAGAAATTGTGTTTGACAGTAGGTATCCAGCTATAGAAAGACTAAGACTTCTTTAGCAGAGCTACCTAGGCTGCTGCATTGTCCCTCTAAATCAGAGAATTGCTCCATAATTAAGGAAAGAATGACTAACATGAAGTCAGGGGAAAAAAAGACCATTATTCATACTTATTGCCCTTGAATTAGCCAAGTAAAACATCATGTTTTAGTATAACTTCATAATAATTACAGTGATCACTGAATTCATGCCTCTTGAAGAGACTGCAGTTCCTTAAGAAATCTCCTTATTACTTCATGTTCCATTTCACTGAAATTACATAATAAGCTAATTTCAGCATTTGGATATTAAATAAGGTCTTTCCAAAAATATATGTATTCATTAGGGTCGTGTGATCAATGGGAGTATGTCAGTAACAGACTTGACACACAATTACCTTTAAAAACACTTAACTGAGACACCAACTACTAGTAAGAGAGAATAGTAACAATGATAATATAGTCTTATCTTAAATACCAAAGGATCCTACTGTGCATTTCAAAGTCTGCATAGAGGAATTACATCAGCTCACTAAAATGCAGTCATCTCTGGGATGAAATACAGCAGCTGTTTAACAGCTCACAGCAACACTACTAGAAAGCAGAACTCAGAGTTTTAGTTTTTATGCATCCGATGAAGTGAGCTGTAGCTCACGAAAGCTCATGCTCAAATAAATTGGTTAGTCTCTAAGGTGCCTCAAGTACTCCTTTTCTTTTTGCGAATACAGACTAACACGGCTGTTACTCTGAAACCTTAGTTTTTAGCTTCACTTCCTGACCCCCATTTATACCTCTCTCATACATCCCCAAATAATTCCTTTTCCTTGTGTATACCTTCCTGTTAACTGTAGAGATCACTCCTGTTTGGATTGGAAGGCTACTTTTTCAGCAGGTAGGAAAAGGATGTGTGTGTAAAGCAGCTGCTCTTTTGCTTAAGGATGTGGAGTGCGGCTGCAGAAGTCAAAAGAGGTCAAGCTTCACATTGGAAAGAGGGGGTTTGGACTGCAAGGCAGGGCAAGCAACTGTCGGCTCTGTCTGAGATGTATTCTTTCACACACTACATAACTAACAATTGTTAAATACAAGCTCTCCTTCCTTAATGAAAAGGACAGTAGAGCCTGAATGGTTCAGAACTATTTATGTTGCCAAAGCAAGGGGACCATTTTAGCTATTGGGAAGCAATGCTTTCTTTGCATGTTACCAGAGCTGACCTGTTCAAGCAGACTTCTCCCAGCAGCAGCTGCAGTGTTCGCTTATCACTGGCGGAGAAGTGACAACAGCAATTTCAGACCTTTCAGCTGTAGGCCAGTTTGAAGGCAAAAGGTGATGAGGATGCATTGACCAAGTGCTGAAGCCTCTCACAAAATACTTGTGGCAACCATTCCCCATTGCTTTATGCTCTTGGACAATGGTGCACTGACTGCCGAGGTCTCTTGAGACTCCACCTGCTCCCCTGCAACAAAGCGCAGTTCTGCCATTAACTGGAGTGGCAGCAATTCAGAATACGTAACTGCAAAACTGGTGTAAAACCAGCCCAGCCCAGCCCACAGTCATCCCCACCTCAAGCTTAGGAAAGCAGTAACTAAGAGTCAGGCCCAAAATAGCCAACCCCGAAGATATTTGATTTTCCATCACTCTCTAATGAGAGATCCAGCCCTTTTTTAACCCTATCTTAAAACCAGGTTAAAACACACCTTTCAGATCGTTCACTGAATGGGGAAAACGCTTCTTATGGATTCCAGACAATCAATGTGTCTGTCACGCTCACCCCATTCATTAAATTGGCATGCGCATGGGTAATTGGCAGGTTATGGGAGTAGAAATTCAGTCTCACGTGTAGAGCGTCCAAAGTACATATCCTCAGAATGTCCGTATAACAATACAGTAATAACTGATATAAGGTTAATCTTTAGTCTTCCATCAAATGAACTGAAGCACATTAAAAACCAACCAGGCATATTATGTGAGTAAAATTAGACAGCAGAACTGTCGCCATTCTTCGGCAATTTCTTCCATGCTGCCAACTTACACTTATACATTAATATTTCAAAAAATTCAATTGCTATTCAACTTTCTGACCAACTTTGTAAAATTAACCTATTTTTCATTCAGGCAAGAGTTAGCTTGTGACTTAGCAAGAAAAAAAACTCACTTAAACACTTTCTAGAATACCTCCATTAGGAGAGTTAGCGGTGATCAATAAGCTGTTTGAATTAATTATCTATTTGAAATCTGAGCATGTTTATGTGTGAACCAGCCAGCATTCTGCATTGGAAACAGACAGAGAGGCTCCCTATCCCATCCCGGCAATGTGAAGTTCGCCCTTTGTGGCAGGCCAGAATTAGGTCTCCATACATTTAAACCTCCTTGCTTTTGAGCACAGGAATGGTGTCCTTTGCATTTGCTGCTTTTGGTATACAGAATGTGTCCCAGAAGAAGTACTGACTCCATCCATTTTATGACTCCATGATTGTGTCATAATTTACAGCTCAGTCTACAAACTTGAAACATGAGACTAAACACAGCTATGGTAGAATTATGCACATGACTGTGTCACCAGGACATGGTGTTATGACCGTGAATGTACAGTATGTGCTGTGCTCATACAGAACATCAATCTTCCTTGTGAAAATTAATGCAATATGCACCTTCCCTCATGGGGGTTCTCCTCCCACCCCCCACGTGTACTGAACACTTTGCTCAACTTTGCACATCTATGGCAGAATTTGTTCTTGTGTAGAGGACCAACAAAAGGCCTATGCACCACTTACATGCCATTTATGTTCTTAAAAACAGAACTTAAGTATGCACAAACCATTCATTGGCTTTCTATACAGGTGTTAATTTCACCAAGTGTTCAACCTCTTTTCATAAAGCAAGAGATTCCATGACAAAAAGTATTAACACAAAAGATTAAAAGGGTAATCCTGTCCCACCAAACTTAAAACAACACATGAAGACGCTTGGTTTGTCACATTAGCAGACTGATTACAATTCGATTGTGTTTCAGTTACTGCAGCATATTATAAAACATGACCCAGTGTCACATGTGTCACAGTCCTGAGTGTCTAAAGTTAGACAAGGAGTACTTGTGGCACCTTAGAGACTAACCAGTTTATTTGAGCATGAGCTTTCGTGAGCTACAGCTCACTTCATCGGATGCATAGCATATCGTGGAAACTGCAGAAGACATTATCTCTGTGTGTATATAATGTCTTCTGCAGTTTCCACGATATGCTATGCATCCGATGAAGTGAGCTGTAGCTCACGAAAGCTCATGCTCAAATAAACTGGTTAGTCTCTAAGGTGCCACAAGTACTCCTTTTCTTTTTACGAATACAGACTAACACGGCTGTTACTCTGAAACCTAAAGTTAGACAATTCCTAATTCTATATTTCAACTAAACAGCTGTATTTTCAGAGATGCAGGATACATGGGAACTCAGTGGCTTTCCTAACAGCCTCATGTGCATGGCACCTTTGGAGAAGAATAAAATAAAACAAAATAAAAAAAAATAAATCAGACCACATGTACTAGAAGCCTCAATAGGCATTTAGGAGCTTAAAGTTTGAGTATTCAGCCCCAGGTCTAAGCAATCAGAGCAGAGCCTTCTTTTTTGAGCTGGGGAGGTGAGGTTGGCCATTCTGTAGTTAGAGCAGGGGATCAGGGCCGCAGGGTTCTATCCCCAGTCTTGGCACTGACTCACCATGAGCCAGATTTTCCAAAGAGCTCAGCACATTGGGTTCTGATTTTTCTAAAGTGCTCAATGTTGGGTCCTGAGCTCTTTTGAAGATCTGGACCACGTGACCTCGTGTAACGTGAAGCTCAAAAAGCCTACGTGATTTACCCTTCTGCAGAGTAGGAACAAAGCCACCTAATCACCTGTTAAAAGCACTGGTATGAAAAGCACGGCCCAGCATTAATGCTGCTTGGCATACTGAATGCATCCGATGAAGTGAGCTGTAGCTCACGAAAGCTTATGCTCAAATAAATTTGTTAGTCTCTAAGGTGCCACAAGTCCTCCTTTTCTTTTTGTGGCACACTGCAGTTATCTAAGTGTTAGTTAGGGTTTTTTGTTTCAGGTGAGGTTAGACAATTTCAGAGTTAGGATTGGATTTGTTTTTTTATGGTGGGTTTTTGTTGCAAACCCTGTTTGATATTAGATCCCAAACCTTAAATTTTGGTCGAGTTCCAGGAGTTAAGATTCGGGTTGATTTTGGGGGTTAAGGTCAGGTTTGGCTGTAAAATTTGGGATCAGGTTTGAGTTTTGGGATCAGGATTAGGTTTAATAGAATCCTGCTGAAAGTGTCATTTTTATCTCTATTTTAGGTTTTAAACTGTAGTAGCTGAGTGTCTTCCATGTTAAAAAAAAAAAAAAAACACACACACAATCGCAAGAGCCAAGTCCCTAGTGGACTGTATGGATTCTCTGGCTTTTGGTGGTCAAAGTTCTACAAGGGTTAGGTGGTGGTGGTGGGGTGGGGGGAATAAAAGAAGTGTTCACATTGTGAGAGTCACTTGTGTTGGGAAGGCTCTCTCAAAGAAGATGGATTATTATCTTATTGCCAACAACCCCATGGTGCTAGGCACTGTACAAACACAGAACAAGAAGATGGTCCCTCAATGTCAAAGTGATTTGTTCTTTTGTAAGCAGCCTCAAATCTTGGAACAGCCAGGCATGAATCAAAGCTGGGTGAAGCCTTGCTTATCCAATATTAGCCCGGTTCTAATTGAGAGATCAATTGGAAATCTGCCTTTTCATGAATGGTTTGGATAGCTGACAAAGCCACCTGTAGGGGCTGGAAAATAAGTTCTGCCTCATCACAAAAGAAATTCCATCTAAATGAACAAACATCAGATAATAAAAAACTTTAACACACTTGAAAATTGCTGCCAAACAGACAGGTAATCCAATCATGTACAGCATACACCATGCCTTTGACAAGGGTCACCCTTAATTATTCTGCAATGAAAGGAACTGTATTCATTTCTGACAGGCCTAAGTGTTTTTATTATGACATGTAAATGCTGAGGCAGAGAATTAGCTAGCCAGAGCCTAAAAAGCGGCATTGCTTTCATAGGTTGGAACCTAAATAATATGTATTGCAAATAAGAGGCATATTGGCCTGGCTTTTCTACATTGTTTTGACTGGATTTTCAAGTCATAAAACCCTTCAATTGCCTCCACTCCACCCCACTTTGGTTGGAGCTGTCATCATAAACGGACAAAGAATCACTGGAGCTGTTAAATACTCCAAACACTTCAGTGAAATTGACTGAGTGCTCGTAAAGGCACACAGTAAAAACTCTGGCCACGCTCTGTTTGGAGGCCCCACTCTCCAGAGCTGCCGCAGCAGGGCTTTAACGTGGCTGTGTAGTCGCAGCACCAGCGCTGGGAGAGAGCTCTCCCTGTGCTGTAAGAAAAGCCACCCCGACAAGGAGTGCGGCTCCCAGCGCTGGTGTACCGTCTACACTGGCACGTTACAGCGCTGAAACTTGATGCACTCAGCCCTTAGACACCTCTCATTTGCCACTGACCTCAACAAGAGTTAAGAGGGCTTGTCCCTAGGAATGTGTGTGTGTGGGGGGAGGGGGAAGAAGGGAAGAAATGGATTTTCCAGTTCTGTACAGAAGCACCTTGCAGGATCAGGTCCTAGATATGGACAACTTGCTATTAACAGTATGGTACTACTTTGGTTTTGTATTTACACACAACTGTTTTGTATTTACACAGATTTATCGCAGTTCATCATAGCACACAAACACCACCAATACCTCAACACACTTGTGGGAAGTAGGTATGGGTTTATATACTCTCATGCACAGAGGGGGGAAACAAAAGTAGCGACACAGCGATGTTTGCTCAGCAAGTCATTTCAAATCTATTATTTTTCTGTGTATAACAAACATTTTCATTTTTCTTTAAAAAAAACGAAAGCATCAATTCTCTGCTATGGGACTAAATCTGGCTGTGAATTACACTGGTGTAAATCTGGAGTAACTCCATTGACTTCAGCAGCACTCCTCTACCTTACACCAGGAATAGTGAAAGAGAAGATAAGGGCAAGAGCCCCTCTCTCACGCAGGGTACTTGCAAGCGTCTGAAGGAACACTGCCAGCCCCATGCCAGTCTGTGGGCTGCACGCTGAGAGGAGGAGGAGAAGGAGACATTCTGGAAACAGGCAATAGTGGTAAATGATGTTTTGACAGGGAGGCTGTACTTAGCGGATGGGGAAAAAATGATCAAAGTAGATGACAGAGTTGGAACAACAGAATCTAACAGCTAATTAAGCACCTATTCAGGAGGTCCCAGACAACTATAAGAGATTTCACAGACTAAATTTCTAGCTACTTGGTTCTATTACCAACCATCTGCACTCTCTTTTTTCCTCATGAGAGTAGAAGGTCACACAATCTCCTCTAGGTATTTCCATTGTAGCCTGTCTGGGGAGTTACGGTTGATGCAATTTTTTGTTTCATGGTACTCAAAATCTAGCAGGCAAAGACGGGCCTGCCATGGGCTATTCGGAATCAGGAGCGCAGAAGTCATCATACCGGATCAGGTCACTGGGCTGCCTCGCCACGCAGCCAGCTTCTGGCACTGGCCAATACTTGCAGAACATTCCATCCTTAACGCACCTGAGCGACTGTGCAATGCTGCATGTGTCCGGGGAAGGCTCCTCTCTGACCCCACGCCCCTCAAGGGGATCACCTTACACAGAAAAAGCTCAACTCTGCATATCAGCACAGCACCCCCTACTCAGGCTGTGCCCTGGGGTTCCTGGTGGGGAATGTAACACACTCACAAAGGCTACAGAGCTCAGCCACAACCATTACTGCTGGGACTCAGCTGTCAAAGCCTCCTTGCCACTCCACAGCCTGGTGCAGCCTCATGGAAACTATCCCTACCTCCACTTCTTCCTAAATCCCTCGGTGCACAGGTACACATTTGGGTCTGGGCCCAGCACCATGGGCCCCTGTATACTCCCCCTAAAGCCTATCCCTCCCTGGCTTGCTCTGCAGAACTGCAATAGCGTGGGGCAATCCTCAGCCATGGATTAGAGGTAGGATTTTCCCCTACTGCAATAGGTTTATGGAGGTGTGTCATTGCCTTGGCCTGAATCACTAAAAGTGTTAGTAATGTTCCCGGAACCCTCCAACCCTTTCATAGGCTTCCTCTCAAGGTAGCTAATTCCACAGAGCAGCTGCAGTAGGAAATTTTTCCTTCTGTTGGTTCCCCAAGGATCTGTACAATAATCTGCTGGTTAGACGATGATACTGAGATCTGCACAGGCTGACTGCAAATATGACACTATGCAAGATTAAGGAACGAAGGGATACGTCCGAAGTTATTGAAAATAAAAACAAACATACAGAACTGTAGCATTACTGGTGGATGTAAGTTGCATCAAGATCCTTATTACTTGGCACTTTATAATTGTAGAGTGTTATTTAAACCCAGTTTCTGACCTCAGCTATACCAGAGTAAAAGTGGGGTAGCTATATGTTAGTCCATTGAGCCTTATTGTTATATTTAGCTACATTTCTCTCTATGGTATGAGTTTTTGAGACAATAACTACATTGCCCTCCTGAGATGTCCCCTTTCAATTCCTGATTAATGCTGTGGAACAAACAAGAGGGACTGTATCTCACCACTCATGAGCCCAGTGCATGTGGAGACAAGATTTTGAGGACTTAATCAGTCCTATGTACATATAGAAGAGCGTACTCACCGGTGGCTTGGCCCCTCGCAGCTAGGCATGGGGTAGCAGGGTCTATCTCCTGTGCCCCTCCCAGCAGCCACTCTGATCCTGCCACAGTCTGACTCTTCCTGTGACTCCAGACCCCCAGCCAAGTCACATTTGAATCCCACCTCTTCCAGGGTAACAAAGAGTCCAGCAAACAATCACCCCACTCCTTGTATCTCATCTTCAGCCCTCAGCTCTGGGCTCTGTGAGCCTCACCTTTTCTCAGAGTGTTATCTGTCCTTATCAGGGGCTTCCCACCAAGCCGCTGACAGAAAACCCCAGGTCTACTGCCTACACTGGGATCCACTCCAGGGACCCTAGGATGGCAGCTGAAGTCTGCTTCAGCAGACATTTTGCCACTGCCTGCCATTAACCTTTCTTCAGGCCTTTTCCCCAACCCTTCCCTGTCTCCGTGTGCTGAGCAACAGTTCCCAGAGTTTCTTCCTAGGGAGCCAGTACCTGCCATTAGGTTCAGAGCTTGCTCTACGGCTGTGTTTTCCCCTCTGGCCTCTGAGCCCAATTACCTCCCCACCTGCCTTTGATCACCAATTATGCCTAAACACTCCTCAAAGAGCCACTCAGTGGCTTAATTGGGCTCAGGCTTCTCTTATTCCAGGATTAGCGAGTGTGGAAAGTATACACCCCATCACAGTGTGACACTGAGTGGTACATAGGCTGTGTGCTAGCCCTCCGCACAGAGGGGAATTTCATCCCATATGAATATTCATGCAGTGCAGGCAAGACCAATAAAACTCACGTTTTGCTGACTTCACTATCATGTTTCAGGGCTTTCCCTTGGGAAGCTGCTGGGAACCTGAAACGCTCCTGGGGCATAGGAAATTCCTCTGGTGTGTCTGGATCCTTTGGAGCAAAACTTTGGAACTGCTGCACTAGGGAAGAGACGCTAACCAGGGGCCCAGCTGGGATATCTCTCCCCCAACAACTCTGATCCTGAACTGTGCAGGGGACACCACACACTAGGGTGACCATATGTCCCGTTTTGGCCGGGATCCTCCCCTTTTTAAGCCCTGTCCCAGCTGTCCCGACTTTTTTGACTTGATCAGTTGTCAGGAGCAAATGGGACAAATGCCCACTTTTGTCAAAAAGGTGGGGTGCCGAGGAATGCATGGGGGGGAGTGGCTTGGGCAGCCCCATGCTGGGAGGGGGACTCGGGCTCTTGGGCCAGCGGCTCAGGCCAGCCCTATAAGTGCGTGGCGGGGGGGGCTCACGGCGTGTCCCATTTTCCCTTTGGGAAATATGGTCCCTGCCACACACACACTCTAGGTGCAAAAGTACCCCATTGGTGTCTTCCCTCCCACCCACTATGTGGCCTTGGGGAAAACTGCAGAGAGCAGCCAGCGACTCCAGCGGGTAGGAACTGAAGCAGACAATGCAGGGACCTCTCGCTGAAATGACAGAACGTTTTCAGACTGTCTCTGCCCTGTGCTGAGCACCTGTTTTCTCCAGTACACCTATTTCTAGGGTGACTATAAATCCTGTTTTGGCCGGGTCAGTCCCCTTTTTAAGCTCTGTCCCGGACATCCTGACTTTTTTTTTTTTACAGAAATGGGCATTTGTCCCATTTGCTCTTGCCAAGAGATCAGGAGGAACATTGAGGGGGGCAGTAATGCAAGGAGCTGGGCAGTGATGTTTGGTGGGGGTCAGCCCCAGCCCCAGGAGACATGGGTCTCGGTCACTCAGCCCCAGGCGCGGAGCTGGGGCGGGGTCAGTCCCAGCCCTGGGTAGCAGGGAGGGGGGTGGTTTGGGCGAGCCCCAGGCCATCCCATATTTACTTTACGAAATATGGTCACCCTACCCCTCCCTCACAGTCTCTTCACCTCTGCTTCACCCCACACCTGCTTCTCTTACTGGCTTCTTGTCTATCCAGTCTCCACCTCATTGTTCACTCTGCTGGTTAGATTATCCATTCCTCCACCCTGTGGCAGTCTGATCTATGTAGATTGTGAGCTTCCTGGGGACTGTCTACTACTGTGTTTGTACAGCTCCAAGCACAGTGGGGCTCTGATCCATGTGTGGGGCCCCACCATGCCACAATCATAAAAAATAGATTGGCTTTTGTCTTTTAAATCTCATTTTCACCCAGGCTTTAATAGTGAGTTTAGAATGCAGGAGCTAGAATTCAACCTTGAATCCTCAGAATGCCTAAGTTTAAACACCAAAAGCTACCTCACCCCCTGGATTCAGCCTCTGTTTGTAAGAAATTGACATCAGAAGCCCTTTTTTTCCATTATCACTGAGCCAAATCCAAAATAATGGAGCTCTGGTCTGCTTATTTATCTGTACAGAAAATCAAAGCAGGTTATCCAGGGACGTGATGTCTGCTTCAAGAAATGATGCAATTTTCATTCAGGGGAAGCGAAAGCAGGAGTTGAGGCTGACCTGCATGCCCAAGGGACACCCTGCGGAGCTGTTCAACAATGAGGTATTTGAGACAGCCCTCGATCGAGAAAAGACATGGCTTTCCCTTGCACATTGCAAGACTGGTCTACACAATTAGCAATGAAAGAATATTTTCAACAAAGGCATAATTAACAACAAAATAGGTGTGAGACATTAGCTACTTATCAGTACTCACTTTTGCACTTTTGACTTTTGTGTTTGACTTGCTAAGGATTAGGATGAATAGTTAAAACGCCATCTTCCTACTGAGAGCTTTATGTAAAGCTTCAACTGATACATCAATAAAAGAACCTTTCAATATGAATAAAAGATGCTTCTTAGTGGCAGGCACCGATTCCTGGAGCACCCCGGCAGCCTGGTTCAGAACCATGCTTACCTCTCTGCCTCAGTTTCCCTTTAGGGGCTACTGATAAGTTCAGTGGGGCTTTGTGACAGCATTCTGGGGTGCAATCCTGACGAGTGTGTCACTGCTTGTCCAGCGACCCTGGGTGATTTACAATGCTTCGCTGCTGTAGCTCCCAGCCGGAGATGCTCTACAAGCATGCAGCTTACACCCTGCGTGTCTCTGTGCTGGACAGCCCTGGTTCCGCAGGTCTGATCCCAGCAGCCTGTCTACAGCCCCACAGTCCCAATGCGCCATAGGCTTTCATAAATCACCTCACTTGATAAACGTATATAATACAGTACTATTGTATGCAACCAGATGAGTCACTTGCTTGTCACTTGAGGTTCAGACCCCCTGTCTTGATAGCAGAGATAAAGTTTCTCTTCCCTGCTGGAAGCTGTCTCCTCCCCTATTTGTTAGCTTTGTTTAGCTAATCTGTCTCTGCCTGACAACCAGGCAGGTCAGAGGCGCAAATACTCATTTTTTTGTCTCGGGCAGACCCATCTACCAACTCCCCATGACCTGCCTGGCCTAAGCACATTTTAGTCATCAGTCCGGCATATATCCATAACTCTTAATACACACCGCGTATATACATCACACAAGAACATGAATGGTCAGTGCGCTGTTAGTTTTCCAATGCCATGTTACATGACACCTTTTCTATACCGATTATAACCCTAGTGACCTGGGGTACACTGAACTGGTCAGGCCAGCTGAAACTCATTATTTTCTACCAGTGAGACCCTTGCCTTCTGGCCCTGGGATGCTCTTAGGGTCACACCTCTCCCCTTACAAAGCTGCAGGAGGGTTTGCCATTGCCTGACTCAGAGGCAGCAGGTCAGAGCCCTCTTCCCTGGACAGGGTATCTCCCACCATATTTTATTTTTCATTGATATAGAAGAAACCTGTTTTTTCACCTTTGTTCAGAGTCTCCAGGGCATAATATCGTAGAGTATCCATAACTTCACCTGCAGAGTTGTTACAAACATGTCACTGTAACATTAATGACCAGCGTGTTGTTAGCTTTCAAATGACATATTACATGTCCCTTTTTAAATAAATCTCATGATGCCAGAGTGTGAGGTGTAGTGAGTACGTCAGGCCTGATAAGAGTTGCTGACACAGAATAGTAAACCACCACTGGGCTTCTTTGTCATAGGCTTGTCTATAGCGAACAGTGGCCCTTCGGGGGTCTAGTTGATTAAAAGAACAGCATTCTCAGTGGGTGGTTTGGGCTTTAACATGGCTTATATTGGTTTAGCTTCTGAGAGTCAGACCATTATTCAAATGAACGAACAAAACACCCCAAACCAACCAACCAGTGTGTCACAGCCTTGCCAACCCTTCAGTGTCAGACACGAGCAGGAAAGATGATCCCTATAGATTGAGATGTCTGTTTGGAGCACTGACTATGCAAGTCTTTGAAGCCCCTATTACTCAGTCAGAAGCAAGGCTACCATGGATAAGGGCCGGGCCGATTATGCCCCTCTGCTCAGATGGGGTCAGGCCTAAACTAGAGCAGGTCACTTTCACTGCACTGCAATTTATTATTTACAGTACTGTGAAGCCAAGGGCCAATTAAGCACCTTTGTCTTTTAGAACAGCATTGGCACAATCTATTTTTGTCTTCTCTATCAGAACAACAAGGCTGGTTAATGGGGGGACCAGTTGCTGTGGTTATTTGACGTGACAAACACTTCCAGTTGCTCTTTTGCTGTGTTGCACAGCCTAGGATACATTGGGATTTGTTGTTTTCAGGGAGGAGAGGGGGAAAGAGAGGGTGGAGCAGAACTCTCAATAGATGCACATGTCTTGCTGAATATATAGCTGCAAAGGGCTTTCAAAGAGCTGGTATTTAATTTACTTTCATTTGACTGTGTTTGTCCACCTCAAAGAAAGCTTAACTTTGAACTGCACCGCACAAGCTGTAATCCTGTTTTCCCCTTGCAAAAATTAAAGGCATCTATTATTTATTCTAAGAAAATGATGGATAATTTCAAACCCTCTGGTCTGCAGTTGCTACTATGGGAGGTAGGATAATAGGCAGAATGATCAGGGAAAATTATCATAAATCATCTTCCGCTTTAAAAGATATCAGAAACTAGTGAAGAGTGTCCTTGGAGGTGAAATTCACTTTTGTACAGAGGGCCAGCACAAGGCCTGTATTCCATTGACAGCCCATTCAGAGCTTCAAAATAGGTATTAAACGTGATTCCAATGGTGCAAAAACCACATGCTGCTCATCTGTATGACGTGTGTGAATTTCATCTTAATGATTACCTGCTCTATTCATTCCCTCTGAAGCACCTGGCAGTGGCCACTGTTGGAAGACGGGATACTGGGCTAGATAGACCTTTGGTCTGACCCAGTATGGCCGTTCTTATGTTCTTAAGTGACACAGAGCAGCACAGATTGCTGGCTATTGTAATGGCTACACTATGCAGTTCCTACACAGTTACTGATCTTCCAGCCCATTGCTTTGTAAAGATCTTTGGGTTACGGAGGTCTGGGTCTTCCATTAAATTAGATTGACACAGCTACGTTGCCCAAGGCTGTGGAAAATGTCTCTCCATGAGCGCTGTGGTTAGGCCAACCACCACCCTGTTTAGACATGGTTAGTCTGAAGAAAGAATTCTTCTGTTCACCCACCTACTCCCTCTTGGAGAGGCAACTTAACCCCGCTGGTGGAAAAAACCCTTTTGTCAATGCAGGAAGCATCTACAGTGCAACGCTACACTGGTGTAGCTACAGCCTCACTGCTGTGGTGCGTGTAGTGTGGACATAGCCTAAGTGTGCAACACCAGTAGAAAACCAAACCATACTGTGCTTGTTTGTTCACAAGACTCTGCATCCTGGCACTCCCCCGACCTGCCTCTGTTCTCTAAAACAATTCTGGGTTTAAACTGTTTTTGCTGAAAAAGGTCAAGTTCAGGAATAAGCTTCTTTTCAACAGCCTCTCAAACAGTGTGTCATACCAACATTTCACCTAATCAATAATATACTGATCACCTGTCATAACATACCATTCTCATTTGGCTCCAACATCATGTAGTGAATGGCCCTATTAGCCTTTCAGTTGCAGGGGCCTCTGTGTGGACATGTATTGGATCAAACATGAAATGAGTGTGAGCAGCTCCAGCCTACTCATACAGGCTGGAAATGGAAAGGACTATTAGGGTTCCTAGTCTGTTTCTGCCTGGCCATTACATGATTGTTCCCTATGGCATATTTCCTAGCCAATCATGTTGTCTAACCTTAAAAGTCTCCACTTTCTTGGGAGACTAATAATGAAGCTCACCAGAGAAGATTTGCTTAATATAAGCGTAATTTTCTATTCCTTAATATCCCACTGCTACTAGTTATACCCTATAGTCTAACCCTAAACAACTGCAGTAGATTTTTACACGACGTACAAAGTCACTTCATAGTTTGGTGAAATGTTGAGATGCTTGTCATGCAAACAGGTGAAGGAATGGGATTGCCCAGGTTATTAATGGTATGTGGAACATTTGTACATATGACCCCAGTCAGCAGTGGCTGGAAGTTTGTTCCTGGCCTGTGCAAAATGAGTACATGTGCATCATTAATACAATCCCACGTGTCCATTGTGCAGAACCATGGCCACAACTGGCACCGCGCAAACCTTCTTCTGACAGCCTCCGCAGACAGGCCAAGGAATGAATGGGACTTGAAGACTGAGCCAATCTTTCTTACCCTAAGCAATCATCCCTCTACATCATAGTAGAGGCACATTGTCAGGGTGACACTTTCATTGGCAATCAGTAAAATATATGAAAACAAAATGGCAGTTTTCATATTAATTTCTTGCCTAGTTGCTCCAGATCATTTCTATCCGCATTACATGTTAATAACCCTATAAGACAATGCTGGGTACAATAAGATCTGGCTACCTCTGGCATTTACAGGATGCTCTAAAAATACTTGCATCTGCCCACTTCTGTTGCTGATTACATGCCTTTAAACTACTTTCCTTCTCTTATCACAGCTGTAGTCATCTACCACAAAGCTGGTATTTACATTTCAAATAAAAGTTAAGATTACTCCTTGATGATCTTAACCCGGGTTGTTATCCCCTCGTTTATTTGTCCATAAGCAAAAGGTGATTTTAGCAGAGCTGTGGGGAGATGGTAGACAGCAGCTGCATTCAAATGCTCAACAATGCTTCCTACACAACATTTTAAACTGGAAGTGAAAATACAATAATCTGATTGTGGCCTTATTGCAGAAATGGAACAGGAGTGCTTTGAAGTGATGCAACACTATTAAGGAAAACTGGGAATACTGTTAGTATGTTGGCATCAGTATGGCAATGTGCCTGGGTAATTAGCCCTTAAAATTAGGGAGGGAGCCTTTGGAGCAAAATAATTAGGGGTTCACTAAGAAGCAAGCTATGTTCTGGACATAGTGACTAACCAGTATGTAATACGTGGATACTGTCATCTTTAATGCATTAATAGGGTAAAGGTAACACATTTACATGTAGCTAAGTATTTGCCCACAATAGAAGGCCGAACAATTTATTTTAGAGCTGATGGTTTCTTTTTCATTTGTGTAGAGCTGAACATAATCTACTTTGTTTCCTTTTAAAAACAAAATCTTGAGCTTACTTTTATATCTGGAGCGGATTGGTTAAGTGTTTGGGATTCAAACATAGTTGAATGCTGCCTGACTAATTATAATCCACTCATTTGTAGTGAGTACTACACTTTGCCCACTGTCACTGCTTTATTTTAGTACTGAGAATTAATGACTCGACCAAAAATCCTTAGATAGACATATCATGCCATTGATTTCTAATCTGAACTCCACATGGATTCTGTGGAGGAAATAATTCGGGAATTTGCTTAAGTAAGGATGGATTGAGAATTCAGAATTTGGCCCTGAATTCAAGAAAACCTTTAGGTCAACCTCACGGAAGGCAATAAAATTTCCCTCTCCACTGATTTTTTTCTCGTATGTTGTCAGTTTGGGTTAAAGAATGACTGGGAAAATATAACTGTGGTTATTCTAGTCATCTGATTAACCTCGGCTCTACAGGAAAATTCAAATTTAAGGGACCATTTCAGGAAAAATTGAACTACATTACATAGAGCTAGGGTGAGCATGAGGCACACAAACAAGGATTGAGGCAGTTCTTACAGCAGCACCGTTTGGTTTTACGGTGACAAGTCTTTAATTCCCAGGATTGTATAAATTCATTGCAAAGAAGTGTTCTCATAAGGAATCGTCCTATCCCTTTTCTTTCCTTGAGAGGTGCTGATTCCAAGAGTGACTAACCACATGACTCATGTTATAGGTCTCTCATGCACTGAACAATAGTAAAAATACTATTTTAAGTTGGCTTTTAAATACTATCCCCATAAGGATACATTTGCAATTTATGCAACAAGTAAGCAGGGAGGGGGAAGAAACAAGCCATTAGTTTGAGTCTCTCTGAAATTCTAAGCATTTAAGTCTTTTTAATTTTAGATCAGGCACAATTTGATTTAGGCCAAGGACTTTTCTCTCTGACCTTCAGAACATATTAAGCAATGGTGTATTTCCACCCACCTCCGTTTTCTTCTGTTTCCGTGTTCCTGCTCAAACTGAAGACACGGGCAGCAGTTGACCTACAAGAAGGATTCAATGTGAGCTGTAGTCTCAGCAGAGGGAAGCATTTCCTTGCCCCTGAGGTTGACACAATCCTGCGCCAGAGAAGCAGGTTAGCAATCACACCCCTGGGGGAATGGTCATGGCAGATCACTCTGATGTTTTCTGAACAACGCAAGGCCAAGGTGTACTTCAGTATTCAATAGATGGAAACCAGTGAACGGTTCCTTCTAGCACATAATTAAATATGAATTATGACACAAAGATTGCTGTTGTGCAATTAGAATTTGTTAGCACCCTTGGTGGCTGCATCAGCATAGAATCGTAGACTATCAGGGCTGGAAGGGACCTCAGGAGGTCATCTAGTCCAACCCCCTGCTCAAAGCAGGACCAAACCCCAACTAAATCATCCCAGCCAGGGCTTTGTCAAGCCTGACCTTAAAAACCTCTAAGGAAGGAGATTTCACCACCTCCCTAGGTAACCCATTCCGGTGCTTCACCACCCTCCTAGTGAAAAAGTTTTTCCTAATATCCAACCTAAACCTCCCCCACTGCAACTCGAGACCATTACTCCTTGTTCTGTCATCTGCTACCACTGAGAACAGTCTAGATCCTTCCCCTTTGGAACCTCCTTTCAGGTAGTTGAAGGCCGCTATCAAATCCCCCCTCATTCTTCTCTTCTGCAGACTAAATAATCCCAGTACCCTCAGCCCCCCCTCGTAAGTCATGTGCTCCAGTCCCCTAATCATTTTTGTTGCCCTCCGCTGGACTCTCTCCAATTTTTCCATGTCCTTCTTGTAGTGTGGGGCCCAGAACCGGACACAGTACTCCAGACGAGGCCTCACCAATGTCGAATAGAGGGGAACGATCATGTCCCTCGATCTGCTGGCAATGCTCCTACTTATACAGCCCAAAATGCCGTTAGCCTTCTTGGCAACAAGGGCACACTGTTGACTCATATCCAGCTTCTCGTCCACTGTTACCCCTAGGTCCTTTTCTGCAGAACTGCTGCCAGTGCATGAGATTCTTCCATCCTAAGAGCAGGACTCTGCACTTGTCCTTGTTGAACCTCATCAAATTTCTTTTGGCCCAATCCTCTAATTTGTCTAGGTCCCTCTATATCCTATCCCTACCCTCCAGCATATCTACCACTTCTCCCAGCTTAGTGTCATCTGCAAACTCAAGGACTGAATCAGCTATGGATGTGAATGCTCCCCAGTTTATCCATCCATCTCAGCTTCCTTCTGGGAAAGAGTGAGGGGCACTGGAGGGGGGTCCTGCAGAGAGATTGCATCCCTATTGCATGTGCTGGAGGGGTTCTCTGCTGTGCAGAGACACAGCATGAGAAGAAAGCCTGTTGTGAGACTTCCAAGCCAGTTTTGCGGACTCAGAAGGTTCAGTTAGATTCATCTGAACCATTTGGTGCTTTTCTGTACTTACTCTGATTTCCCAGCAGTCTGAAGTTCATTCGTTTCTAATTTCTATGGCTGTCAAGCCAATGGCCCCAGTCTCCAGTTAGTGTGAAGTGGTGTAACCCCAGTGAAGTCAACAACGGCTTATGCCACCTGAGGATCCAGCTCAACACTTTAACCATCCCCTAAATGAATATAGGAAAAATAAGAAAGCTTGAGGGGGAAAAAAGGCACATTTTAATTCCCTGCAGAATCTAAAGAGTTAAGTTACATGCAGAAGCAACAGTCCGTGATTTTAAGTTCAGCAGCTTGAAAAAAGCTGTGTGCACACTGAAAATATATTTATCCAATATGCTAACAAGGGTCTTTGGATGGGGAAGGAATAAGTCAAGGGGCATGCATACAAGAACCAACTTTACGTTAGACTCCCAATGTTATTACCCCTTTTCAGAAACCTGACATTTTTAGAAGCAGGAGACAGCTGACAGAGGTGTCAATAAGCTAATTTGTGGCTTGTTAGAGTGTTACACTTGTTTACTGGCATTTAACTAGACAAGACATTGATGTTAAGGCAATGGGCGGAGGGAAGATGTCTGAGCCAGTAGTGTGTCTTGCTGGAAAATTAATTTGCATCTTCTTTATGCCCCAGACTGCGGAGATAATCCGTTACTAAAGCACTGACGTTCCGCTGAAAATGAAATCAGGAGCATGGAGCAGTCAGCAGGTCCTTGAGTAGAGACCCAGTTTCGTTTTAATTTAAGGCTCACACTAGACTGCTAACAAGTTCATTTTGTCCTAGAAAGTTTTAAAAGGAAGAACAACGTTTTCTGACAAGAATGGCTTTGTTAACAACCAAGAACAGGAGTAGCTTGTGGCTAAAGAATAAATGTTGTTGGAAAGCTTAGCAACAGCTCATGCAGCACCTAATGTCATCATCTGCCTCTGAAGGATAGCACTGTATTGTCAGGATTATGTGAAGTCATCCTGCATACTGTTTACAACCCTTGCCCCCACCCCACGCCCCCTTTGTGCATTATCTTCCTGCATGGAGGGCAATTCATCCCTGTTTTGGTTCGCCGCTACAGTGTATGATTAAAAGTCTGTAAATGCCAGTTATTTATTACTATAACTACTTCTGAAAAGTAACAGTGTATATTGAGTCTTCATATGGTGCAGAAAGCAGTGGATTTGGCAGGGAGAGTAGTAGCAGTGTAGACTGGCCAATGGGCCACATTCTGTTCTCATTTATACGAGTATTAATCAGAAGTAGCTCCACTGATGCTAATGGGATTAATCTGGATTTCCACTGGTGAAAATTAGACCACAAATCAGTGCAATAAGTAGTTGATATACATTAGCCATGTCGGTCATTTCTCCCATTAAAATCATGAGACTAGACCTATTATGTCTGCAACCAAATGTACCCACAGAGAAGATCAAATTAAGGCAATCCGGGACCCTAAGCACAATGAACATGGGGCCCCTGTTAGTCCCATGGCCATCCTGTAGCCATGCATCTCCTTGGGGTGGTAGCAGGATTCAGAGTTAAGGTGAATGGAGCACCTCTGGGAGCTCAGGTTTCAGACTGTCAGCAGACTCTGGCAGGCATGGGGTTACACTCAGTTCCTATTTTCAAACTATTCTTCACGTCTATATGGGCAAGAAATAATATTTTTAAAAAATCAAAACTGAGATTCTGACTTCATGGGATTTCAATCACTGGGGCCCTAGACACAAACCTAGGGAATATATGCCTTAATTCAGCCCTGCTTGAAATTATAGTTTTTAAAATGGATATATGCATAGACTTTTAAATATGGTAGAAAAACAGTGAGGGTCACACTGACCTGCTATTCTGGAGGTCTTTGCCGGTCCTTTCACTGGTGCATGGGCAACCTCGGTTTGAATTACCCCCTAAAAGATACAGATATTTAGGTAAGAAAAACAAATCAAAAGTACTTCCAAACAACTCCACCTCAGCAAGCATGATGGACCTGACCCCCAGCAGCAAGGAATAAACAAGGTACAAAGAAATGTCAGGAACCATTCAAGCTAACGATGGAAAAGATGGCCTGGATGCTCCAAAACAGCAGTTCTCAAACTGTGGGTTGCCACTCCAAAGTGAGTCTCGACGCTGTTTTAATGGGGTCATCAGGGCTGGCTTACATTTGCTGGGGCGCAGGGCCAAAACCCAAGCCCCACTGCCCAGGTGGCAGGGCTCAGGTTACAGACCCCCTGCCTGGGGCAGAAGCCCTTGAGCTTTGGCTTTGCCCCCCTCCACCCGGGGTGATGGGGCTCAGGCTTCGTCCCCCCCTCCTGGGGTTGTGTAGTAATTTTTGTTGTCAGAAGGGGGTCGTAGTGCAATGAAGTTTGAGAACCCTTGCTCCAAAACATCTCCTCCTTGTCAGTGCCAGATTTCACTAGCAGAGGGAATGACAAGCAGTGATGCACAAGGCAACTAACTTGCTGCAGCCTGGGAATCTATCAGACCTGTAAAAAAGGCTGTACCTAGACAATTGCAGTTTATCATATCTGCTATTCCTCCCTTTTTAAGAACAGCACTTTATCCAAGTGGGTATAGGTGTCTGGTCCTATGACAGAAATATGCCCCAGATCATGATCTCATTGTAATACATTTCCACAGTATTTTCAGATGTGCAACTAGCCCATGTCTAGCTTAGTATTGTTTTCTTTTGTTTTATAGAATTTAGCGGTGATACAAGGTACACCCAGGTCGTTTTTCCAGATTTATTGTGACGCTAAAATGTTTGCACTTGCCATTGCCTCCAAAGCCAAGTAATATGCTATGTAGCCAACATTCCATCCCTTGCTCACTGCTTCTCAAAAGATAGTGGTATGCATGCATGCTGTTTCTCATTACTGTGAGATAAGCCTCTCAGAGCTGTTTTTACTGGGCCTTCATGAGTTAGGAAAATTGTTCTGCAACTAACACAGGGCTCATTCCTACAGCCCTTACTCCCATGAGTGGTTCTTCCCCTTGAAGCCTGAGAATAGTCCGACTAGAGCCAGTGGAACTATTCAGGATTTGGATCATGTTTGCAACAAAATGTCCCAATACGTCAATAGTAACTTTTTAAAAAACGTAATAAATGGTTTCTTGTAAATGAATTGAAGTAGCATGTGAATGGAAACATTCACCACCCTTCACTGCTATTAGTGGGATTTAAATGGTTATACTGCTTTCCAAAATCATCATTTCTCTTACCACAGCTCCTGGAAGACCCAGTTATGGACCAGAACCCATTGCGCTAGGCACTGTACAAACAGGAGAAAAGATGGTTCCTGCCCCAAGGAGCTTACAATCTTATGTTGCCTTGGAGGCTCTGCAATCTTATCCTATAGCCATGTTTGAATGGCAATACATTTGAGAGCTTTCATTATCAACTGGGTTTTAAAAAACCCTATGTTTTAACAGAGGCTGAGTCCTACAAGGGGCTGAGCACTCTAGTCCCAATCCAAGAAGGCATTTAGTACATGCTTAACTTTAAGCACATTAGCATTCCTCTAGACTTCACTGGGACCATTTATATGCTTGAAGCTGAACATGTGCTTAAGTAATTTCCTGGATCCAGGCCAGAATGGTCAGCACCTTGAAGTATCCAGCTGTCAGTGCTTAAATATGGAATACGTTAGACCATGCTGGCTCTGTTTAGATCCATAATGCAATGTTTCATAGTGGGTATCTACTAGGCATGCAGCTGGAATGAAATCATGGCTCTGCAACCATGATCTGGTCAGCTCCTGCCATTCGCCATGGGACTCGTCTTCCACCAGGGACTAAGCGATCATGAGAATTCATCTAGCAGAGTTGCCCGTTCCTTTGCATATACATCTGAGCTCCTTGGTTGAGTTATCTGCTCAGTCAAGGATTATTTTTGGATTTCCCTTCATCAAAAACCTACGCCTTATCAAATGGAAATCAGAATCCATTTCTCAGATCAGCAGCTTGGATCAAAGCTGAGGAGGAGTGGAGGTCACATAAGATGCAGACACGGTTATAAATATGTGCCTTGCTTTTTCCCCATAATCTTTAGGAATAAGGGCCTGACCCTGAACAGAGCTTAATACCGCCTGTGTGGTGCTGCATGCTCTCAACGCTTAATGAAGAGAATAACTAAGATAATGGCCTATGGCTTTATCAGTTGTGTGATGTGTCACATAAGATACTGCAAAAATTCTTTCCCATCCCATCTCTTCTTTGTGCTCACATACATGCATTATATGTTAGTTACAGTTACAGTGGGGGACTGAAATCAGAACTCCTTGGTTTGACCCGATATGTGATCTTTGACAATTCACTGAACTCTGTTCCTCAACTTACCCATTGCTAAAAATAAAGACGACCAGTCTGATCAAAGCTTTCAAATTGTTGGCGATAATAGGCATCAAACATTTCAGTGTAGACGGGCAGTGTAGAGTATTTCAGTATTTCAGTGTAGAGTATTTTCATTTTCCTGTTTTACCGGTTTGACTAATAACCCTTCACAGCCTCAAAGGCATATTATGAGGGCTGATTAAAGTCTGTAAACACAGATATTCAAGTCAAAGGTGCCATGGAATTGTGAAGGGTTACCAGTTTCAATCAATATTAAAGTTCTCATCCCATCATTCTCTATTTGAAATCAATAACATGTTCAAATGGAAAACAGATTCACCCAAATTCCTGTTTAAGCTGGTTTGCCCTTAAAACTCGGCTACATCATTCTGGGATCTACTGTTTTTTCTGACACACAGCTGGGGCTTGTCTATACTGGGGAAACGTGTTGTGTTCATGATGCTAAAAGTGATTTTGGCCAACACATTCAACAGTGACTAGTGCTTCTGTGTGCTTCAATTTGAGACTCTTAAAAGGTCTAATTTTCAGAGGGTGGGTCCTCAGCCCTTTCTGAAAATCATGTTCTTTTAAGAAGTCTCCATCTGGGCATCCAAAATTAAGGCATTGAAATTTCTAGCCACTTCTGAACATTTTGCCGTTTGCCCTTAGGGTGGAGGAGGACAGTTGTATTTTAAAAGGTGTTAGTTGATTGTGCTTATCCTTATCCTTGCCTGTATTACTAAGGGCAAAATTGTGTTTAACATTATGTGAGCTAACATGTTTTGTAACAGTGCCTTTTGCCTGTATAGATCATAGAATCATAGATATTATCAGGTTGGAAGGGACCTCAGGACGTCATCTAGTCCAACCCCCTGCTCAAAGTAGGACCAATCCCCAACTAAATCATCCCAGCCAGGGCTTTGTCAAGCCTGACCTTAAAAACCTCTAAGGAAGGAGATTCTACCACCTCCCTAGGTAATCCGTTCCGGTGCTTCACCACCCTCCTAGTGAAAAAGTTTTTCCTAATAGCCAGCCTAAACCTCCCCCACTGCAACTTGAGACCATTACTCCTTGTTCTGTCATCTGCTATCACTGAGAACAGTCTAGATCCATCCTCTTTGGAACCCCCTTTCAGGTAGTTGAAGGCCGCTATCAAATCCCCCTCATTCTTCTCTTCTGCAGACTAAATAATCCCAGTACCCTCAGCCCCCCCTCGTAAGTCATGTGCTCCAGTCCCCTAATCATTTTTGTTGCCCTCCACTGGACTCTCTCCAATTTTTCCACATCCTTCTTGTAGTGTGGGGCCCAAAACTGGACACAGTACTCCAGATGAGGCCTCACCAATGTCGAATAGAGGGGAACGATCATGTCCCTCAATCTGCTGGCAATGCTCCTACTTATACAGCCCAAAATGCCGTTAGCCTTCTTGGCAACAAGGGCACACTCTTGACTCATATCCAGCTTCTCGTCCACTGTCACCCCTAGGTCCTTTTCTGCAGAACTGCTGCCTAGCCATTCAGTCCCTAGTCTGTAGCGGTGCATGGGATTCTTCCGTACCAAGTGCAGGACTCTGCACTTGTCCTTGTTGAACCTCATCAGGTTTCTTTTGGCCCAATCCTCTAATTTGTCTAGGTCCCTCTGTATCCTATCCCTACCCTCCAGCGTATCTACCTCTCCTCCCAGTTTAATGTCATCTGCAAATTTGCTGAGGGTGCAGTCCATTCCATCCTCCAGATCATTAATGAAGATATTGAAAAAAACCGGCCCCAGGACCGACCCTTGGGGCACTCCGCTTGATACCGGCTGCCAACTAGACATGGAGCCATTGATCACAATCCATTGAGCCCGATGAGCTAGCTAGCTTTCTATCCACCTTATAGTCCATTCATCCAGCCCATACTTCTTTAACTTGCTGGCAAGAATACTGTGGGAGACCGTGTCAAAAGCTTTGCTAAAGTCAAGGAATAACACGTCCACTGCTTTCCCCTCATCCACAGAGCCAGTTATCTCGTCATAGAAGGCAATTAGATTAGTCAGGCATGACCTGCCTTTGGTGAATCCATGCTGACTGTCCCTGGTCACTTTCCTCTCCGCTAAGTGCTTCAGGATTGATTTGGGGACCTGCTCCATGATTTTTCCAGGGACTGAGGTGAGGCTGACTGGCCTGTAGTTCCTGGATCCTCCTTCTTCCCTTTTTTAAAGATGCGCACTATATTTGCTTTTTTCCAGTCGTCCGGGATGCCTGAGCAATATTTTTATATTCCTCCCTGGTCATTTGTCCAATCTTCCACTTCTTGTAAGCTTCTTTTTTGTGTTTAAGATCAGCAAGGATTTCGCTGTTAAGCCAAGCTGGTCGCCTGCCATATTTACTATTCTTTCTACACATTGGGATGGTTTATTCCTGTAACCTCAATAAGGATTCTTTAAAATACAGCCAGCTCTCCTAGTCTCCTTTCCCCCTCATGTTATTCTCCCAGGGGATCCTGCCCATCAGTTCCCTGAGGGTGTCAATGTCTGCTTTTCTGAAGTCCAGGGTCCATATTCTGTTGCTCTCCTTTCTTCCTTGTGTCAGGATCCTGAACTCGACCATCTCATGGTCACTGCCTCCCAGGTTCCCCTCCACTTTTGCTTCTCCTACTAATTCTTCCCAGTTTGTGAGCAGCAGGTCAAGAAGAGCTCTGCCCCTAGTTGGTTCCTCCAGCACTTGCACCAGGAAATTGTTCCCAACACTTTCCAAAAACTTCTTAGATAAGATGCAAGAGGCCCTCCCTTGTACTGCACAGCGCTCATGGTCATGTTTTGAACATCAGTACAATTTACTGTGATTAG
Source organism: Chelonia mydas (assembly GCF_015237465.2). Classification (NCBI taxonomy): domain Eukaryota; kingdom Metazoa; phylum Chordata; order Testudines; family Cheloniidae; genus Chelonia; species Chelonia mydas. The sequence goes on from NC_051261.2 coordinate 3,030,239, forward strand.
TGACTCATTCTGGCATCTCAGATGGGTGGAGCTTGCTACTTCTTTTTTTCCCAGTTTGAGCCCAGTTTATACCTTCATCTGCATCACTTGGTTAAAGTGGTGTTTTTGTAGGCATAAGGTATAATCTATATTGCTGGTGGGGGTGATCTAGTATACATTTACTGTTGAGCAGATTTTTTCTAGTGTAACAAAGACTTTGGGGGGGAGGGATAGCTCAGTGGTTTGAGCATTGGCCTGCTAAACCCTGGGTTGTGAGTTCAATCCTTGAGGGGGCCATTTAGAAATCTGGGGCAAAAATTGGGGATTGGTCCTGCTTTGAGCAGGGGGTTGGACTAGATGATCTCCTGAGGTCCCTTCCAACCCTGATATTCTATGATTCTATGACAAACAAAACACAAAGCCCAAAGCCAGGGAACTCCATTCTTTTCAGAAACTGAGGGTCTTGCAAACAAGCAAAGATCATTAACAACTGGATCTTGGCAAAAGGCCTGAACCTACCAAAATCCTTTCAATTGGGTGCGGATTGGATTGGTCTTCAAGCTTGTTAGGAAGCAAAGACTCAGCTACACTTCTGTGATTCAACTCTGGTCAAGAGATTTTCAAGCTCAAAAAGATGCGAGCATTAATCTCTCTTCCATGCCAATTGAGGCGCTTAAATGGGAGATTTTCCAGTCCTGAAGTACTGCATTTAACACAAGACTTATCCAAAAATACTAACATAATTCCCTTTCAAGTTATCAGCCATTGCTTCTGTCCTGAGCAAGTTTAAGATAATGGAATAATGAAAGTCTTCTTTGTATATCAAAGGTCTCCACTGAGTCTTAAGATTTGAATTCCAGGTTAGTCTTTATTTAACAATTCACTCACACCCACAAAGAGCCTCCCCCCTTAGCTAAGAGACTGCATTTAGACATAACTAGGCAGAAATAATGATCATAGAGGATCAAATAATTCACAAGTCAGATTAAGCCTGAATCTTAGTTATACAATTTATCAGCAAGTGAAATTATTTTTAATCTATTTCAAGAGAAACACATAAATCCAGTGTTGCTTATTGGCATTTGTATCCATAGTGTCTCTCGGCACTGGGAGCTATGGATTGACTTGCGGCCGGCATCTCTCTCTGGCATGTTTTGTTTGAGGCCAATGAATCTGAATGGTCTCTGCACAGACCCTGTCTGCCATTAGGAAACAAGCTGAAAGATAAAGGTGGAGTTGGAGGTTTTTCACATTGTATCAACCCAAAAGTCAGAGTCCATGTTTTTCTAAGTGAGTTGGCCTTGCTGAAAGATGCCAGACTGATCGCCTTGTACACTGACGTGTTTAATTTATCCACAAGCAGGGACGTGGCAGTGCTGGCTTCCACTCAGTCTGGCAGCGTGCATCAGCCCTGCTTGGGAGGGACCTATTCCAGGTCTCAGAGGGCAGAGTAATCTCCATAATCTCAGCTGTGACTTTCAGCAAGAGTGTCAGGCTTGTGGGAAAGAAGATCTACAGAACTGAATAGGGATAAACTGTCAGGATGCAATCATTTAGAAGTTACTCTAAAGACCCCTGGACTCTAATGAGAGCGAGACATGTCCTATTGATTTTATGAATTCTGACAGAGGGAGAGGGCCTGATTCTGCTCTCACTACACACATTTTACACCAGCTGAACTCCATTGGGCTCAGTGGAGTCACTACTGGTTTATACCAGGGTAAATGAAAGCAGTGGTGCCTGCAGCCACATGCATAGTACACATGGCGCATACCATTGGCAGAGGCACCAAATCATCAGCGTTGGGCCTTCCTAAGGCCGCAGCAAGGAATGGCAGCACTGGCCACCCCACTGACCCCCAGGTTTGGCCATGCACCTCCAACATCGTGGTGAGGGGTGGCATGCAGTGCAGGACCAAAACGGAGTGACTGCCATTGGAACTTGGTGCATCGGGGTTGCAGCACCTCTCCTGCTTGGCCCTGTGGCCTCTCCATCCAAATGTGAGCCGCACTGGCACCCCCATGCACAAGGTCGCAATGCCACTCACTCCGTTTTGACACCCCCAGCCTCCATCATGACAGAATGGCTGTGGGGCCAAACCTGCGTGGGCAGCAGGACAGCCAGCACTGCTCCTCCTCACCACCGCTATGGGGCAGGGTCCTGCACCAAGGTTCTCCCACAGGGACCTGCCCAGCCTCGCCCTGCTTCCAGCAGCCCAGGGCCTCTCTGCTCTGCCTGTGGGACTCGCTCAGCAACAGCCTCGAGAGCTGCAGAGAGTGCCCCCTCCGGGAAGTCACCCAGGAGAGGGGTGGCGGGGAGCCCTAGGGCGTGTCATGTGAAAAATGTCTAGGGGCTCCCCTGAATGAGAGCACAATCACACTTACAATTTTATATCATGCAATTAGTCTAATCTGATGGATACTTGTAGCATTGCGTTGGGGACTAGATCCTCCTCAGTACAGATCTATGGAAGCCAATGGAGCAATCACAGAAGGATGTGGCTAGCAGCATTTCTTTAAAAACACAAGCGGATATTGGGCTGAATATATTATAACCTTGCCTCAGCCTGTGTCCTTGAATCCGACTCTCCCTAAAAGGAGATAGGGAGTGCAGACACGTAGAGTAGATGCAATTTCAAAGGGGACAGAGCTTGCTGAACAATGCATTCATCTCCTCTTCAGTGAGACTTTTTGCTATTTTTATCCTCAATGTGACAATTAAGCAGCAGGAGGGGGAAAACTGCATTTTACTAAAAGCAGGGCCTTCCATTTTCATTTTTAATATTTCCCTGGCCTTATGGAAAAGTCTAAAGAGGAAAAGAGCTGCTTAAGTAACTATGTTACTATAGTAACAAAAAGTCCCCCTTACCCAAATCACACCTGTAGGATTGTGGATCATGCAATCACCCTACTGGATGAAAGAAAGGAGCATGGAACTCAAACCCGCCACAACGAGGCTAGAACTTTAGGAATATGTTTTGGAGTCGCTGAGAGTGGCGACTTACAGCCTTGGCTTGCATGCCATCAATGCCACTCCAGCACTCCTTTCCTCCCTCAGGCCCAAATTATCCCTGAGGCTTGTGTAAGGTGTGTGTGGCTGTTTGTGTTGGGAGGAGACAAGGAGCCAGCCCCCTCCCACTTGTACCCCCTCTGCAAGGGGCAGGGGAAGTACAGTTCTTACATTCAGTGATCCAGGGACCACATCCCTGTGTGCCCCAGGAGAAATGGGAAGGAGACAGGGCCTACAGATGTCTGGGTATGAAGAATGGCATATACTGCACTATCCCTTGGAATAATGCACCTTCACATTCCTTCTCAGAAGCACTCGTGTCTCTTGAGGAAGATATTTCCCCTAGCTCCCCCTCAGGGTGGGTCAGCTTTTCTCTGCTCCTAGGGTGGATAGAACAGCGGCTAAGTGCCACAATCAGGCTCTTAGAGAAGAGTGTGCAGGGCTCTGAGCATGTTCTACTTCAGTCTCTAAGCTCAAACTGCTCCAAACCCCAGTCTTAGTTGGATTAGAAATTAGACTCCCTTCCAAGAGGGGGAACAGGTTGGGGCACCTGTGGTCTCCACCTGGAAAAACTGGTGCAGCTGCCCTAAAAGACTGGAATGAAGGATACATTGAAATAAAGAAAAATATTGGCTTTTGAGGAGGCAGAGTGGGCCACTACAGAACAGCCTTGGTCACAAGAGATCTGGTGCCAAGACTTACAAAGGACAGAGGGCTTTGCCTAAGGGCTACAGTCAGCTCTTTAGCTAGGGACTGTGAAATTCTGTCAGCTCAGAGGGTCTCTCCTTTTCTGACTTGTACAACTCCCTCATCTAACTCTGAGAACCTGCCTAATTTAACTGTCCTGTGGAAGGCAGGGTACTCTCTCTGCCCTTGTCAAAGGGGATGCTCAGAAACTCTGCTCATGAGGGCCAAATAGACAGAATCTTCCCCCCCTACCACACAATCTCTTTCTTGTGTCTGCTAACCCAGCCATACCCATTTTAGTGGTAATTAGTGCTGGTAAGTTCCTGCTAATGGCTTCACATTGCTCAGTGTCTCCAATTAAACAAAGAGAAATAAGTTATTGTCCAAGTAGTATGTTAGCAAGAGAATCGAGATTCCTTATGGATCTTAAATTCCGGCGTAACCACAGGTCTCCTGCTCAGGGCCAGCAAATAGGTCCAGGGTATTGCTATTAGTATGTTTCAGAGTAGCAGCCGTGTTAGTCTGTATTCGCAAAAAGAAAAGGAGGACTTGTGGCACCTTAGAGACTAACCAATTTATTTGAGCATAAGCTTTCGTGAGCTACAGCTCTCTTCATCGGATGCATACTGTGGAAAATACAGAAGATGTTTTTATACACACAAATCATGAAAAAATGGGTGTTTATCACTACAAAAGGTTTTCTCTTCCCCGCCCCCACCCCACTCTCCTGCTGGTAACAGCTTATGTGAAGTGATCACTCTCCTTACAATGTGTATGATAATCAAGGTGGGCCATTTCCAGCACAAATCCAGGTTTTCTCCCCACCCACCCCCCCACAAACCCACTCTCCTGTCGGTAATAGATTATCTAAAGTGATCACTCTCCTTACAATTACTATTAGTATGTGTAACACAGTGACAGATGCCAGAGCATTAAGACACTAGGGGTAAATCATCATCATGTTAACTATAATACAGCTTAATTATAATATAGCATGGTTCAGTGGCCTTCTAGGTCCCAGGGATGGGGGCTGAGGTAACCAGCATTCCGTTCCTGGCTCTACGGGCGATGGGCTGGGTGACCTTGGGCAAGTCACTTGCACAGATAGTGAGAGGAGTTGAGTGACTAGGAAGTCAGTGTCAGAACCAGGAAGAGAACCCAGGCCAGGCAGCTTGACCTCTTGCCACCTCTCACCTGTAGATCACATTCCCGGTAGCTATAGCATAATGGTCTGATGTGTTGGGCACTATGTGACGTAAAGGAAAGTGGAACAAAAGAGGTAATAGGCCTGATTCTTCATGCCATCCATACTGTGCAGTCAGTTACACCTGTTTCAGAGTAGCAGCCATGTTAGTCTGTATTCGCAAAAAGAAAAGGAGTACTTGTGGCACCTTAGAGACTAACCAATTTATTTGAGCATAAGCTTTCATGAGCATAAGCTTTCGTGAGCTCATGAAAGCTTATGCTCAAATAAATTGGTTAGTCTCTAAGGTGCCACAAGTACTCCTTTTCTAGTTACACCTGTGTAAAGCACTAACACATCAGAGTAGTAGTCTTCACTCACTCAGCTCAGGAGTTACTGACTACATGAAGTAGAAAGCCCTGGGCAAGCCAGGCCCAATATATACTTGTTTAGTGTATGTGCCAGACACTTGACTGGGGGAACTCATAACCAATAATAAAAAGCAGAATAAATCGGCAAAGCAGAGAAAAAATGTTCCCTGTGGTACAACATTGATTCTCATAAACGAAAGCAAAGCAGGCTGTCTATATTCCTGTTGACATGATTTAACACATACACTTAAAAAAATTAAAGAACAACTTCTTAAATTTGCAGTAAATGTATGGTTCCATAGATCTGATTTACTAGTTATGAGCCACAAAGGACCCACAATTGTAACGTTGACTCAGGCATTGAAACCCTCAGCATGACTCCAGTCTCATAACCATAAAAATAATCCAATCATTTTAAAATGAAACATTTATCATTTTTCTTCTTTAATTGCTTTCTCAGCTTCCAGATAAGTGGGAGGTTGCTTTGATGGTGACCATTTAACACAATGATTTTGAAATTAAAGAGGTGCAAGCGGTACATGCTTTGCTTGGTTTGGTGTTTTGTAATTGTGGTTGGCTCATAATTGTAAAACTTCCCACCTGGGTGGGACTAGAACCTTGCAAAAGAAACCACGCATGGAGTAGTCAGATACTACTTTACCTAGACCACAAGACAATCAAGGGACAGTTTTAGGCAGCACAACACAAACACACACAGGGTTTTCAGCTTAAAGTCAAGAGGCCTGATTGTCCTCTCACTCACTTTTGCCCTGATTTTAACTCCACTAGCTTCAGTGAAGTTATCTGACTTACAGTGCGTAAGAAAGGGGAGAATCAGGCCCGGTTTATTGATAATGAAGAAACTGGATCGTCTTCTGATCTGTGTATCAATTTATCCATCTGTAAAAGAGGTAAAGCAACATGTTCCTACTAACTAGGGATTTTACAAAGCTTAATTCACTGATACTTATGAAGTGCTTGAGAGCCACTGATGATCCTGATGATTCTGAGGGCCTTATTCTGATCGCAGGAACACCCTAAGTGCCAGATCCAGAAAAACTCCGCTGGAGCTAGTGGTGTTACTCTGGACATTTCAGAGAGCCTGAGCACCCACAGCTCCCATTGACTTCCTGGGTGGGTGCTCAGTCAGTACTTCTGAAAACCAGCCTAGCATAGATGAATTCTCCTGCAGAAGAGATCCTGTTTCCCTGCAAAAATCCCTTGTAATAATGGACGTCATTAAAGAAATGCTGAAAATGCGTGATGGAAAAAACAGAGCTGTGTCTAAACGGCTTTCTAGAAAGCATTCGCATAAGCCTTTCAACCAAGTCACAAATTCCATTATCTCACAAGCGGGTCATAAGCATCCATGCAGCTCCACTCCTTGGGCTGCTAATGGACCCTGCACCACCCTTATTTCAGTCAGCCCACCAATCTGCTCCTGAACTGCCCTATGTTCCTGGCTCACCCCAGCTTTGTTTTCCAATCAGACTTTCTCTAGCTGCCTCTCGATACACACCGCCCTGTATGTAATCAGGAATGTTGTTAACACTGGACTCTCATTACTTAAATGCTTGGATGGTGATGATGTGGAGCATGGTCAATTAAGCACAATCCCTGACGAGGTGTTGCAATCGGGCAGCATTACTAGCCAGGGTTTTTTACTTCTCTCGCTGTATGAAAAGAAATTGAGGGAGCATGTGGCAAAGTGCACAGGGAAGAAAAGAATATTGGGTTGAAAAAGCCACAACACATCCCCAGCAATACAGAGCACAATAAATCAAAGCATTGATCTGGAATCACTACTGCCCTTCTAGGGTCATCTCTCTATGCTATCATGGGTGAGCTCTTCTTGAATCATTAAGGTCAGTGGAGTAGAAAAGGCTGCAGCTGCTGGCTGGATAGCAGGGCTTCTGCACATCATCCATGCCATTCCCCTCGCTCCTCCTGGAAGCAAGTGGCAGAATGCAGCTGTCTATGGGGGTTTCATTTCAAGTAGGAAAAAATACAAGTGTACTGGGAAAAACTTAACATGCTGTAAGTTGGAGACAGCCCCAAACCAACCCCCCCTGAACTCCAAGCACCTGCAGACTGTAGCGAAGTGCATATTGAGATAGGATCTGGACTCTGCTCCTTAGGCCTCTCTTCCGCCTAAACGCTACCGCAACTGCCCCCTGGATTTATACACGGAGAGGAGCCAAGCAGGAGCCAAGAGGCTGCTGTCTATCAGAGCCCTTGAGGTGGGACTTCCCAGAGTCTGTGTCCACAGCAGTTGTGAGGTTAGGACTATAATAGAGAACTATATAAAAGAGAACTAGATAAATTCATGGAGGTTAAGTCCATTAATGGCTATTAGCCAGGATGGCTAAGGAATGGTGTCCCCAGCCTCTGTTTCTCAGAGGATGGAGATGGATGGCAGGAGAGAGATCACTTGATCATTACCTGTTAGGTTCCCTCCCTCTGGGGCACCTGGCATTGGCCACTGTCGGCAGACAGGATACTGGGCTGGATGGACCTTTGGTCTGACCCAGTACGGACGTTCTTATGTTCTTCTCGTGTTCTTATGTGAGTAGGGGAATGACAGCCACTATCTTGGCAGGATGGAAGCATGGAGGTATTTACTACCCGGCAGCTCTGCATGCCTGGGATTCAGACCCGCCCTGGGTTTCTAACTAGCAGTGGTGAGAGACAGGCTACTGCACCATGGTCTAGTAGTAGTATATTGCCTATGTGTCTAATAAATATACAGGCAAAAAGAATAACTGAAATATCACAAGGGCAGAATTACCCACCCTTTCCTCTCTTGCAGGGTGTTATTGTTCCATGTGCAGAAAAAATCCATTTGGTATGGAGTGAAACATTTATCACTCTCCAAGCTTTTGTAACTAGTCACTCCCGGTTTTCTTTAAGCCACAAGCAGCCTGGATATCCTGACTGTTCCTGTTAGTAAGGCAAAGCTGTGAAACTCATTCCACATTCTAGAGCCACTTCCACAGCACACTGAAAAACTTAGTGTTATGTGGTACCCAGTGGAATGCTAGAAACAGCCCAACTGGTAAAAAACCAACAACCAATTTTCATCCCTAAACGCAGCATCCTTCAGGCAGGTACCAATTTAGATCAGCTATATCCCCCCAATGGAATTTCATACACACACTAATGTTGTTTGAAATATTTTTTTAAAGCTTGAAGTCCTTTTAAATGATTGATAGGCTCTGCGATTAACAGGGATTGTTATTTGGTATCAAATGCGTAGTTCCTAGCACAATGAGGTCCATAGCTGGTTGAAGTGCTACCACAACTTAAATGATAAATAATAGTAAACGTAAATAGTAAACACCCGATGCATGAAATACAGCTTGAAACGTCTGAGGCATGGTAACCCAAAGGAAGGGCTGGAGAAACTCACAGTGTACTGGCAGCAGATGGCTTCATACTACTCCCCTATTCCCATCCAACTGGCATTGTACTGAGTTGTCAGATTTATCACAAAGAGAAAACATACAGACGGTATGTATTTCTTAACACCTTGATCAGGGGCTGAACGTTGTCAGTTCCAGGGCACGGCCTTACGAGTGATAAAATATATATATATTAGCTAGACATACAAGTCTGAAAATTATTTGAACTCCTCATTCTGCTGTGCCTAAGGCATGGAGAGATTTTATGGGAAATGATAGATAGGCGTTACCACATTTGTTGGACAACTGATAGAAACTGCTCATGACTTTCCTTCATTTATTCACTTTTACTATCTAGGGTGGGTGTTCACATGTCATAATGAGAGATACATTAGAAGTGCTACAGGGTGAATGGATAGATAGTTCTACTCCCTGAATAACAAATAGAAGGTGGATAAGGTCATATCTTTTATTAGACCAACTTTTGTTGGTGAGAAACAAGCTTTCGAGCTCCGGAGAGCTCAAGCATCTCTGTTTCACCAACAGAGGTTGGTCCAATAAAATATATTACCTCATTCATTTTGTCCCTCTTATATCCTGGGACCAACACAGCTACCTCAACACTGCAAATGGATAGATAGATTGATAGTTCTTCTACCTGAATTACAAAAATCACACCCTGGTTAAGTATCTTAATGTGATATAGATAGATTGATTAATCGATCGATCAGTCACTGCTTTGTACTTTTATACAGCACCTTTCATCCAAGCAGTTTATAAACACTTATAAATTCTCACAACAGCCGTTTTTGGTCAGTAAAAATTATTATACCCATTTTATTGATGGGAAACTAAGGAACAGAGAACTTTAAGAGACTTAGCTGAGGTCTGAAAGGACTCAGTGACAGAAGCAGACATACATTCAAGCAGCTGTGCCTTCCAGGTGCCTCTGAGCACTAGACTATAACTGTTTAGATTGCAAAGACGGACTCCTTAGTTTAATCAAATGAGTGACACTTCCTTAATCTACCCAGAATTTTTCACAAGATTCGATCTTAGCAGGGATTGGCAGAGTCTATAGGGCCCAATCATACTACAAAGCTACAGTATTATAGCAAGCCGTAATTTTAAACTAGCAAGCCAGATTTATTGCTGTAACTGTCATTACAAAATGCTTACACAGCATGGGCTTGAAGTCAATGCAATATCTACATGAAGAAGTAATGCATGATAGTACCTAATGTAAAGAATAAGCAATAGAAGTACAAGACAGAAATACAGACTATAAATACAGAACAAATAATCATGCAAGCTACAGTCAATGTCAGCGTTTAAAACCAGTGATTGTTTCAGTTATTTCCCTGAGAATATCTCATGTTCTAGTGTTTGCTGATTCTACTTTTCATTAATAGAGCATGACAAGCGTCCCATAAAGATTTAACAAAACAGAGAGTAAATACATTAAGGTCTTGGGACAGAATCCTGCTCAAGTTGTACTCTATAGCACTGTCAGCAAGATAGATAGATAGATAGATAGATAGATAGATAGATAGATAGATAGATAGATAGATAGATAGATAGATAGATAGATAGATAATTGTGTAGGACTGATCTCTTAACCCTCCATAAGCTTTTGTATAGCAAAGTAGTTCTAGAGTTATTCTCAAGTAGATGACATGTATACTATTTTGATACAGAACAAATAATTTTAAAAATGATTCTGATCCAATAGGTAAGCATTTTCTCAGAAGAACAGAGCTGAAATCATTTGCAGTTTTTTTCTCTATTACAGTTCTTTTCATTCTCAAAATGCTTTTCAAAACATTTGGCAAATAATCATTTATTCATTCATTCATTCATTCACTTAGCCCTCTCCTCCTCCCTTTTGAGGTGGATAAGTATTATTTTGCCCATTTTATATGGATGTAAACTGAGACACAGAGAGGCTAAGCAATTTGCCTCAAGGTTACACAGCAAGCTGGTGGCATAGCCAAGAGTGGATACAGGACTCCCTACTTCCTACTCAAACCACTAGACCACATTCTGTGGTTCATCTTTAGTTTCTGACAGTTGAACATTTAAAAAATACTGAAAAAAATACTTTATTTTAGATCAAACAGGAAGGAGTTAAATGTTAATCAAAATGCTTAATGACGTCTGATATAGTTTGCAATGTAGAGGCAGTATTAAATAGTGGTTAGGGATTGGGGCTGGGAATCAGGACTCCTGGGATCTATTCCTAATGATATCAGCTAATCACAGTGTTATTTTGTACCAGACATAACATTCCTGTGTGCTGATATGGGCACCTCTAAAAGGATATGATGATACATACCTACTGTCCGTGGGTTTTGTGAGCCCAGGGCTGTGTGTAAAGTGTTTTAAGAGTCTCATATGAAAGGTATTATAATAATGCAGGCTGAGATATTCAAACTCACCCAGGAGATTTGGATTTACCTTAATGTAAAGTGGGGCTGGAATTTTCAGATGACCGTAAGTGAGCTAGGTACCTATCTCCCATTGAAAATCAGTGAAACTGGGTGCCTAACTCCATTGGATTTTATGAAAAATCCCAGTCTGGGAGTCCCTGAGGCAGCTTTGAAATTTTCAGCCCTATTAATTTGCTGGTGGGGTGGGTGGTCAAAAGAACCTCAGGATGGCCATAGCTGATCAGACTATATGTTTGTTTTAAAACCTGCTGCCTATTAATTTCATTGGGTGACCCCTGCTTCTTGGGTTATGTGAAGGAGTAAATTACATTTCCTTATTCACATTCTCCATTGTCCCTTCTCCTGCTCCTGTCCATTTGCTTTGCCAAACAGTGATGACATGTTATCTAGCTGACTCAAGATGTTCTCATTATTTTTAATAACTTCTCTTCATCTAGCATTTAAAACAGCTTCCATGTTTGTTTCCAAATATCTGCTAGCAGGAGATGCCTGGTGTAAAATATGTATCCAAATTTCCATCGCTCTCTTCACATCAATGTATGAAATAATTAATGAACCTGCCTTCCTGAACTGACTTTATTAATCTGCAGCTCCCTAAATATGAGTTGTATGGAATTTGGTGAAGGTTATACAAGTCACTGAAGAAAAAGCAGAATACTTTCTTAAACAATGCTGTATTTTAGCCCATACAATTGTATGAATCTTTGTCCACACACTGTAAAAGGGCAGGCATTGAACAATTTTGCACAGGACTGGTAAGTAACTGATCATGATTTCATTCTCCATAACAGCTACATGTAATCAAATTGATTTTAACTTAATTGTTTACAGTAACAATTTGCAATATAAAGATATGACCCTGAGAACTAATTTATGTTCAAGCCAAAGGTAAACACATCAGTAACTGTCATTTGCTTTTCTTGTCTACCATATCCAAATGGGAAAAATAATTTGATATTTGATCAAGGTCTCCAGAATAGCCACAATCTTGCTGTGCAACTTGCACAACTCCTGTAAAAGTGAGCAGTAGTTTTTTAGTTTTATTAGTCGGTGATCCAGGAAAGCACTTAACATGCACATAACTCTAAGCAACTGTGCAGTCTTTTGACAGCCTGAGATTTTCAGGCTGGTCTTTCCAGCTTCTAGAGTTAACCCAGACTAACTGGTACCAGTTATGTATGAATCTTACCACCTACCCCTAATTAGCAGAACCTCTCTGTAGAAGAGGCTATATCATTCTATGGACTATCCTCCATTTTGGATTTTCTTTCCAAACCAACCATGATTCAGCAAAGCAGCTGGCAGCAGGTTGATTTCACTTTTTAACCAACATGATCTGGGGTAGAAAGACTTGACAGAGGGTGAAAAGGAGGTGCCAAGTGATAGGATGCAGTATGCCCCTCCCTGTGCCAACCCAGTGCCCCTCTCTCAAATCAGAAAGGAACATAGAGTAAGGGGAGGAAAGTACAAATGCGCCCAAACCTCAACGTTTGGATCCATACGCTGATTCAGACTTTCTCAGAGTTCCCAGGAGCTCAGCAGTGAGATTTTGGCTTGGACCCAGTCCTAGAGAAAAAGGAAGTAAGGGAAAGAAATTAATTGTTTGCACCCTATGACAGAGTAATCTCTGCTATGCTGGGAGGCCATTGGCTAACAGGCAGTATTACTAGTATTATCTAAACCTGCATTCTTATCCTGCTTGCTGTCTCTGTGGTTGAGCCGTACTTTAAGCTGTGCTGTATTACTAAAGGGCCTATGCTCTAGGCTAACTTTCTTCTTCAGGTGCTCACCTTGAAGCTGATGTCCTTTCTCTATTCACACAGTGACAGCAGGGGCAGCAGCAGTGTACCTCACTGTTGCCCTGGAGGGACCATGCCAAGAGGCTGAGAGAGATATTTTGTCTCTATGGCCTACTTGACACTCAGTATCGCTTCTGAGACTGTCAGCCTGGGTGCAATAATGCTAATAACAATAATAACTGTATACATTTAGATTGCAGTAAAAGTCTCAAACAGACTGAACCCCATTGCGCTAGGCGCTGCACAGAGCTTACCTTCTAAAAGACAACACAAAAAACGTGTATGGGATGAACAAACAGGCCAGGCTGGGGTGAGGGAGATGGAGTAACACACATAATAGGATGTGTGCAATTCTTAGCCACTCAGAAGCAGTGCTCACCACTTGCCACCTGCTTAGCCATTATCAGGTTGCAGTTTCCTGACTACATTATCAAAGAAGGGAGTTTTAAGAAGGGGCATAAGAAGGAGAAGATACTGGATTTGCTATGGGAGCTTCTCATGGAGAAAGTTTGAAAGTTGCTTGTTGGAGAATGGGAGAATTGGGGGTGGAGGCTGGCATCCCAATGGAGTGAAGGTGGGAGATGATGTTGTGATAATAGGTTGTATAGATAGAGTAGATTAAACTGTAGAGGGCTTTGTGGCAATTGTGGCATATGGAGACTTTTTTGATGTGTTGTGGGCATCTGTCCCACTGGATACTGGACTTAGCCAACCATCTCATTTCATAAGAGCTTCTGAACAGCTGTCAGCTGGTAAGCAATTTTGGTCACTTCTGATCTGCACTGGACTCAAAGACTAAGGTTAAAAAGACTCCATCTCCCATTTCCAGTCTCCTGAGCCACCCCTCTGCACGAAACACAGCCTTTTTAATTTTTGTTTTCCAGATATGCTTACAACTTTCAACATAATTGCCCAAGGCCTGCTCCTTTCTCCTGCCCTCATATCCCACCTCTTCCCTGTTGCTATCTTTTGTTTCCTAAACTCCTACTGCTCTTTGCCCCACCAGTGGTCTGTCTGCAGCTATCAACAATATTTTACCCTGACTGGCCTGCCATATTTATTTAAAAATAAAAGACATATTACACACAAAACCTCTAAATTGAACGCTATCAGTTTCTGTTAGTGCATGTGCAAGCTGAAAATGGCCTAGCTATAAGTGAAGTGCTACAGAGAGCCACAGTTAGGCTAGAGGGAGGAAAGAAAGAAAGAGTTTTTCACTGATGTTTCATTTGCAGCTAGTTTGCTTTTGACTTTCATTTTCTATTTAAACATACAAAATTGGGAGCATTAAAAATGAGCTCCCAAATTAGCTTTTTAATAGAAATTGAAAGTTAAAAGGGGGCCGAGTCATGGGGGAAAAGCTATTGAAAATCACAGCCAGGCCACAGCTTGTAGAGGGGAAGCTAGAGCATGAAGGAATGAGAGAGAGGACGACAGCTGGGAAGTTTTATAAAAAGATGACATTGTGAATCACAACACAATCATTCAAATCAGTAGAAACCTCACTATCTTTATTCTCCAACTTTCTGCTATGCACTTGCTGGTGGATAAAGATGCAGAGAAACAAACATTTTAAGAGGATATTTTTGATGTCATTTAATAAGGACAGATCCAGGACGTCTCACTCTGCTGAAACTTCTTTAGCTGTTGAAGACACTTGGCTTCTGGTCTTAGGTCTTATGTTTCATATTACATGCATCTATTAATATCTCCCTAAAACAACTCCTTTGGTGTCTGGATTCTAAACTTACAGATATCCATCCTCTGTGTAACCTTGTCAGCTACCTTGCAAATATTTCATTGTGATTTTTTCAGGGTATAAGCTCACTACTGCAGATGTCAGGTGAGAATAGTTACTGTGAGGTATTCCTTACCTGGTGCTTTAGCAGTGGGTTTCTATTGTTGTGAGTCACCAGATACTAGACACTGCCAGGACCGCGGACTGGAGGGGCCAATGTTGCAATATGAGGAATCCAGTGCTCGTGGCCTACATTTTCAAAAGTGATTTGGGTGTCCAAATTGAAGCAACTTAAAGTGGACTTTCAAGCACCCACCCTCTGAAAGTAAAGGGCCCCCTTTCAGGTTTCTCAAAATTAACATTAAAAAATGGAGGCACACAAAATCACTAGGCCCCGGTGTGCACTTGTTTCTGCTAAATTCCTTGATTTTTCCTCCTCAGTTCAAGAAAGCAATGGCTCATAAAATTCTTCGGTTTCCTCTTTCTGTTTGTCTTTGCTAGAAGTTATAAACCCGGAGAAGTAGTTGTGTTTTACCAGGCTGCGGGGGGCTCATTCTGAACTCGTGTGGGCTGGGGAAAGCTGGATTCTGCTCTAGTCTATTCAGGGCCCTGTGCCGTGTCCATCACTCTGGTGCAGAATGAACTCGCCCCATGCACTGACCCTGCGGAGTGGAGGGAGGGGAAACGGGGCTTTGCTAGCTGTTTGCGGTGGGAGCTGGGCGGGAGCTGCCAAACCTTGGCTGGAGTTAGGGGGACTGTCGAGGGAAGCGGGGTGGGGGGCAGACCGGACACTCTCCCCAAGCCCCGGCTCTGCAGACGGGGCGCCCGGCGCAGCTCACCCCACTACCGCAGCAAGCAGGGGCTCCCATCCTAGGGGGGACGCCCCCGCAAGCCGGGGCTAATCCTGAGGGGCAGACCCAGCCCCGCCGGGCCCCCTGGGCGTCCCCCGGCTCCCCGGCGGAGCTGTCCGCCGCCGCGTGGTGCTGAAGGCGGGCTGGCGAGGCTGGGGGGACGGCGCCACCTGCCTGCCGAGAGGCGCCGCCGCGGTGAGCCCGGGCGGCGGAGGGGAGACACCCGAGCCCGGGGGCTGCAGCTGGGGCTGCAGCTGCGCCTGCCCGAGCCCCTGCGCCCCCCGCTCGGCTGGGGTAAGGACCCCACCCCCGGTGCGCACCCGCCGCCCCATGCCTGCAGCGGCTGGATGGCGGCGCTAGCGCCCGGCGCCCGCCGGAGGTGGAGAGTCCGGCAGCGCAGGGCAGCGCAGGGCAGGGCAGGGCACCGCGGCTCCTGCCCGGGGGAGGCCGGAGGTGGAGAGTCCGGCAGCGCAGGGCAGCGCAGGGCAGGGCAGGGCACCACGGCTCCTGCCCGGGGGAGGCCGGAGGTGGAGAGTCCGGCAGCGCAGGGCAGCGCAGGGCAGGGCAGGGCACCGCGGCTCCTGCCCGGGGGAGGCCGGAGGTGGAGAGTCCGGCAGCGCAGGGCAGCGCAGCGCAGGGCAGGGCACCACGGCTCCTGCCCGGGGGAGGCCGGAGGTGGAGAGTCCGGCAGCGCAGCGCAGGGCAGGGCAGCGCAGGGCAGGGCACCACGGCTCCTGCCCGGGGGAGGCCGGAGGTGGAGAGTCCGGCAGCGCAGCGCAGGGCAGGGCAGCGCAGGGCAGGGCACCACGGCTCCTGCCCGGGGGAGGCCGGAGGTGGAGAGTCCGGCAGCGCAGGGCAGCGCAGGGCACCGCGGCTCCTGCCCGGGGGAGGCCGGAGGTGGAGAGTCCGGCAGGGCAGCGCAGGGCACCGCGGCTCCTGCCCGGGGGAGGCCGGGTCAGGCGGGGAGGGGACAGCGCTGCCCCCGGGCGCTCTGAAAGGTGGAGACCCGATGCTGGGGCGTCAAGGGCTGCTAGAGCAAGAGCCTTGCGGCCGCCCGCTTCTTTCCCCGGCGCGCCCGGGCGGCTCGCTCTGGCGGTGGCTCTTTGAAGCTTGTGGCGACTGAGCTGCTGACTCGCGGCTTAAGTACCCTCGGCGCCCCCGGGGGAGATGACGCACCATGGCACCGCAGCCGGGCCCCTCTCTCCCATGCATGTATTGGCCCTGCTTTTGGGGGAAGGACCCTAACTCTTGCTGCGGAGCAGCACTCACCCGAGTGGCAGGGCAAGAGCGGGTGCTTCTGATGTGGGTGTTTCCATTTATTAAGAGGGGCGGGGGGCTTCCAAGAAAGAAAGATTGGGCCCCTCTCCCCCACCCTTCCTGAGAGAGGCGATGGAGAGAGAGAGAGAGAGAGTTTATTTTTTCTTCCGAAGAGACCCCTGTGCGGCGGGGCTGGGGAGGGGGACAGGCGGAGCTGGTAACAAACTGGAAACGCTCGAGCAGGTAACGGTAAAGTTCCTCCACATAGTCCCCCCCAGCGCTGGGCACATTAGCATGCAGTGTCAGGACTGGTGTGTATTCAATGACTCCATTTGCTGGTGTCTCTCTGTTAGCTCACACCGCCTCTCTCCAGCATCTTGCTTTACAGCCTGCTTCTCTGGGTCTCAGAGAGGGAGGGAGGGAGGGGAACTCCAGGCTCAGTCCATCATCCCTGCTACATCCAAGAGAGCGGATTCTTCAGCATCTGGGTACCATTTCCAGCTTGACCAGACAGCAAGAGCAAAGCTGGAGTTGAAGGACAAGCAAAAGAAAGAGACCCCCCCCCGCCCCACAGAAATAAGCTTGGGGGAGAGGGAGGGAGACAGAGACTCACTCAACCTCAGCAATAACAAGGGAGACGCTGTTTAGTCGTTTCTATCTACTTCCCCAGGGCTGATTATACTTTCTGATTACTCCTGCCTGCATTTAGAGAGAGATTTGAGAGGCAGACAGCACAATTCACCCTTTATCCTGAGGATTGGTTTCCCAACGCCCCCTAGATCTAGCCCTGCATTTTGGGGATGAGAGTTTCTTCCCTTGCAAGGTAAGGCATTGCTGTGATCCAGCAAGATGGGGCTTTTCGTTGCGTCGGGGGTGGAAGGGTAGAAGTTTCCATGCGTTTATTCTAAGCCTGTTGCTGTAGCTTTCCATGCTTTTGCTGTAAATCTCTCGCTGACTGATCAGTTGCAAACATTAGCGGTTTCAGAGTGCCAGCCGTGTTAGTCTGTATCCACAAAAAGAAAAGGAGTACTTGTGACACTTTAGAGACTAACAAATTTATTTGAGCATAAGCTTTTGTGGGGTGCCACAACTACTCCTTTTCTTTTTGCAAACATTAGGGGGTAGTTTTATTATTTGAGAGGTGGGAGGGGAGTATACAGGCGAAAGAAGATGCTGAAGCTTTGACTGGCATATTTTGCATTTTAAATGAAAGATCTTTGCTGCTTAAGCCTGACCCACATAAAGGATTTAAAAAAAAAGGGGGGGGGGGAGAAAGACAGTGTGCCAAGTGTCATTTCTTTCCTCTTAGCTCCCATTATCCCAGTCTCATCCTGAATCTCACAGCTTATCATTTTGTTAAAGTTATCCAGATCTGCTTGTGCCATAGAAAACACCAGGAGATTGTGGGGGTTTTTAACACAAGAATGTCCAGAGGCATCTAATAAGGTTGACATTGCTGGCAGCAGTTAATAAGATGAAAAACCATTGGTTATTCCCTCCCCTCCCTTTGGGTGACAAGAAATAAACTTGTTCTACAAAATTATCTTCCAATGCATTATTGATCCAAGAGTGCTGCTGGTTTGGTGATTTGATATTAGAATAAAATCATCCAGTAAAGCTAGCCGTAACTCAAATGATCTGAGAGAGATAGATCAGCAACCTGGGACTCTTGGAGAAAAGGTCATTTTAGAAAATGAAAGAGGCTTTGCTTGCAGTTTTGTTTATACAGTTTGGGTGGCAGGGTAGTTACTTAGGGAAAAACAGTCTGGGTGCTTCTATGATGTTGACATTTAATTAAGTCAAAAGAGCCAAATCCTTTTATCTTATACACAAGCTTTTCTAAATACCACAAGCGGGCTACCGAGCCTTTACTAACTAGTTTCTTTCAAATTATACATGAAAATTTGCTGCAGAAGAATTGAAATACATGTATAAATACACAAACACATGTGCACGTACTTACTTATGTATAAACAATGTACAATACGTACCTGCTTATATATTGGTTTATTTTTACTTTTAAAGTAGTGTGGATTGTGCAAATTATTTCCACCAGCCCATTGCTTGCTTTTATAGGCACTGAAGTATTTCCATTAGAACCTCAGGTTAGTTTGCAGCAAGATGAAGGTACTAATAAATGCGATGTTTTATATCTTATCACTATGGACTTAGCCTGCACAGTTCACAAGCCCAGATAAAACCTCTCTCTCCTGGTTACTCACTGAGGGTATTGTTGACTGAAGATCTGAGACAAAAAGAAGCCATTCCTCAGTGATGAAAATACTTCACCTTCCCATAAACGTCTCACATCACCTCATTTACACAAACTCACTCAAAAGTTAGCCATAAAACAACTTTTGTTTTTGCATTTTTAAAAAGGACTCCACCACACAGTGTGTGTGTGTGTGTGTGTGTGTGTGTGTGTGTGTGTGTGTGTGTCTCTCTCTCTCTCTCTCTCTGTGTGTATATATCTATATCTATCTGGACTAAGACACAGAGCTACTTCGCTACTGACATAATACAACTGAGAAGTAAACCCTGAGCACATACATTAGGAACTTCTAAGTCCATCTGCTGAAGAGGCCCCTGAGATATGGTAACTGAGTAATGAACCTTTATGGACAGATACTCAGCCACCTCTTGTGTTTTAATTTCTTGGCCATTTCAGATAGTGGCAGTTTAAAATTTCTCCATAAACACGATCAGCCTGGAAGGACTTTTAAAAATAATACAAAAAGATTAACATTTGTAAGCTATTAATGAGTTATGGTGTCTTAAAGCTATTTAAGCACTTATAATGCCTTTGGCTGCAAAGTGAGGTGAGCTGGAACTTGCACCCAGGGATCTATAATGTATGTGTGAGGTTTGTAAGGAGATGCCCCACTGGACTTGAGAGAAACTCAGGCTTCCAAGCCCTGTTACTGCAAAAATCCAGGGGTGTTCCATACATTTCCAGTAGGATGACCTCAGTGTCAATAAGACCTTTTCTAGTTAAAATAATACATAGAAGGGGTCTGTATTGCTTAGGGGATGGGTAAGGGGAGAAGTAGACTAGATCTCCTTGTTGCTTATCCACCATTTAACCCAACTGGATAATGAGTAAAGTTGTTACCATCCCATGGCATTGTACCAGCTTAGAAAGGCTTTGGTAGCCTTGGTGGCCCCTCCATAGTTTTAGTTTTCCATCACAAAATCCACCACTGCCCTCAGTGGAAAGTGGCAGCTTTGGTGGATAGGTCCAGCCTAGCCCTTAGAAGTGGTCTCTGCAGCACATCTGAAGCAATGTGAATGAAGTTTATACTGTTGTGCTCTGCCTGTTCTGGAGATAAACAAAAGGACTTTCTACAGAACTAAATTCACTTTTTAGAATAAGGGAGCAAAACACCA
The DNA here is from genome assembly GCF_015237465.2 of Chelonia mydas. Taxonomy (NCBI): domain Eukaryota; kingdom Metazoa; phylum Chordata; order Testudines; family Cheloniidae; genus Chelonia; species Chelonia mydas. Next base: position 3,050,351 of record NC_051261.2, read on the forward strand.
CATCGCAATGCTGAGCGAACACTGCATAATAAAATAGCGTGGGATATGGGTTCTCGTGCCACTACTGTGCTGACAGCATCCTTCTGGGAGCAGCATCACGACAGTTTATTCTACCCACCCTAATTATAAAACTTCTGCTGGCATGAGTAGGATGCTTGCCCCAGGGATTTCAATCGGCCTTAGAAACAAAACTGTACAGCAAGATGGTTTGTGTTAAAATGATGGATGTTAATGCTTACTACACACAAAAAAAGCATCTTTAGGAGCAGCTTAGTCAGAATCAACCTGTGGTGAAACCACTGTTTTTCATTCAGTATTTTGATGACCTGTTGAGATCAATAATGCCACAGCCCCAGTAACTGGAATGGAACTATTCATAGAATTAAGATGCTTCTTAGTGTAATAATTTACTATGGAAGCTTCCAGGGCTTACCCCAGTGGCCACTGAAGTCAATGTGGGTCTTTCCATTGACTTAACAGACTTTGGGTAGGTCCCCTAGTACTGCTTCTATGATGTGACACTTGTCACCAAATATTTGCAGGGTAGTGTTAGAAACATTAAGGAAGTGAAACCATAGACAAATGACAAAAAAAGGTTGAATAAAGCAAAAGGCCTGACTACAGAAAAGAACAAGAAAATTCAGGGCTAGATTCTAAGTTGTTATAAATCAGTGTCGTTGCATTGGCTTTAGTAGAGCTATGCCAATTTACAACAGCAGAGTATCCCAAACTCTGAGATTTTTCCCTCCATTAGATGGGCCTCTAATAATGGCAATTATAGTGAATGCACTCCACCCTTTGGTTAAAAGACTTTTGCCTTTGTTAGACAGACAGTCAAGGTAACATTCTGGTAAAAGAAAGACGACAAGGTTTTGTTTGGATGCTTCATCTAGTTTGCTCTTCTCTTCCTTGATCAGACACAGTTAATAGTTTAACCCTTAGTGGGCTCCTTTTCACACACCCCACCACAGACATACCTCTGACGCTCAGACATCGTGAACAATACAGGGCATGGGCCTTGGGAGCAGAGTTTGAATTTTCCTCTTGCTCATTGGAGTAGTGCAATATTTCACTACTGTAAAGCCTGTCTCAAGCAACCACTCATGGGACCATCAAACAATCTGTAGCCTAGCAGAGATTTCTAACTAAGGGTGAACAAAATTGTACTGAAAACCATGGAAGATTTTAATTTGTTTTTTGAGATGCGGGTTACAAACTGGCATAGTCCTTCGTGAAAGTTTCACTGTAGTTTGAGGGTTGTTTATTGCTTAACAGGAGTCCAACTTGATCTATCTAGGGTTTTTAGTAATAAGTAATTCCACTGGGTGAACTCCCAGGATTTTTCATCAGAGTCCCCAATTCTTTCATGACAGCTGTAAACAGAGAGATGAACATATGATTACATCTGTGGAATCATGGATTAGTCTGGTTTGTAAGGAAACAAATTAAATTAGCGTGTTTATGCTAATTTAAAGAGGAATCATTTGCAGTTCAAAAATTTAAAAATTCTATAATAATGCCATAACCTTCCCTCATTAAAAGATGCACATGATCAATGATTATTCTTCTAAAATGGAAGGCTATAACAGCTTAGTTTCTCAGTTGTCATAAAGCTCCTATGTTCTTATCCAGGTTGTCCTGATATTGTCTTTTAGAAAAAAAAATAATGAAGGCAAAGCATCCCCCATTGACTGTTTTTATATTATATTTTTAGATGGAATTGATCTGACTCCAGACTCCTTTTAGAAGCAGAAGAATAGTCTTCTCCCACACCGAGGCCTGGAGCCATCATGGCGGCGGGCGTAGCAGCATGGTTGCCCTTTGCCAGGGCAGCTGCCATAGGATGGATGCCAGTGGCCAACTGCCCTATGCCATTGGCCCCAACTGAGAAAAACAAGAGGCAGGATGAGCTGATCATTCTGAACGTGAGTGGGAGGCGCTTCCAGACCTGGAGGACTACACTGGAGAGGTATCCGGACACACTCCTGGGCAGCACTGAGAAAGAGTTCTTCTTCAATGAAGACACCAAGGAATACTTTTTCGACCGGGATCCTGAAGTCTTTAGGTGCATCTTAAACTTTTACAGAACTGGCAAGCTGCATTACCCAAGGTACGAGTGCATTTCTGCCTATGACGAGGAGCTTGCCTTCTATGGGATCCTACCTGAAATCATTGGGGACTGCTGCTATGAAGAGTACAAAGACAGGAAGCGGGAAAATGTTGAGCGGCTGATGGATGACAATGACTCAGAGAACAACCAAGAAGGTTCCATGCCATCTTTGAACCTCCGGCAGACCATGTGGCGAGCCTTTGAGAACCCCCACACCAGCACCTTAGCCTTAGTGTTCTACTATGTCACTGGCTTCTTTATTGCCGTCTCAGTGATCACTAACGTGGTGGAAACCGTTCCATGTGGCACAGTGCCTGGGAACAAGGAGCTTCCATGTGGGGAGAGGTACGCCGTGGCTTTCTTCTGCTTGGACACAGCTTGCGTTATGATTTTCACTGTTGAGTACCTTATGAGGCTCTTTGCAGCCCCGAGTCGCTACAGGTTCATGAGGAGCGTCATGAGCATCATCGATGTGGTGGCCATCATGCCCTATTACATTGGCTTGGTGATGACTAACAACGAGGATGTCAGCGGAGCCTTTGTGACATTAAGGGTTTTCAGGGTTTTCAGGATTTTCAAGTTCTCCCGCCATTCCCAAGGCTTAAGAATCCTGGGCTACACTCTGAAGAGCTGTGCCTCGGAGCTTGGCTTTCTTCTCTTTTCCCTCACTATGGCAATCATCATCTTTGCTACTGTGATGTTTTATGCAGAGAAAGGGTCTTCGGCCAGCAAATTCACCAGCATACCAGCTTCTTTTTGGTACACTATTGTAACCATGACAACCCTTGGGTAAGTGTTGCATTTTCTTGTGTTGGTCAATAGGCAAACTCACGGTGGTTGCTGAAGTTTGGTTACTTTGTGAGGTTACGTATTGGTTTCTTTGGTGTTTGCTCCAGAGGCTTCGGGGGCTATTATGGGCCTGATTCTCCTCTCCCAGGCATATCCTGTCTGCATTTACACCTGTGCAAAGTGGTTGCAAAACACCACAAGCACTTATACCCACCTTGCAAATACTTTGCACAGGGGCAAAGTCGGGCACAAGAAGCAAGGCTGTGGAGAATCAGGCCCTGATATTGTCTGGTAGCTTTTCACACCTACTCTGCATTCTCTCTGCAGAGATGTATGTAACAACACAAGGTGCAAAGCAGTTGAGAACTAGGACCTATATTTTTATTCAGACACATATTTGACCAACTTGAAGGTTTACACAAAATCATTGGGATTTTGTCTTTTTGCAAAATTAAAGATTTACTATAATGTATCTGACTGCTTGCAAATGGGCATTACAAGTCTGCTAACTCAAGCAGGCATTACAGATAATCGCCTTACTGAAGGTATTCAATGATCATTCTACAGGACATGGTTTATTGTTAACTGAACAGGAAATGGCCCTCTGTGTCTCTACTTGTGAGTTTAATAATCGTAAAAATAATGCTGTAGCAGTTGCAATATTTGGAGAGATCAGACAGGTGCAAATGTGATAGGACACGCATGGGAAATATAGCCTGGAGGAATCTTCCTCATATTTAATCTCTCTCCTGTTGATATTACAGCTGTTTCTGCTAAGGTTATAGATTTGTGTTTCTGGTGTTTAGAACTGAAACCTTCATAAAGGGAAATGAATAGCCAAATCCTCTCTGACAGGATTATACTAAATAAAGTAAGCTTTTGAGGTTGCTGCTTCCAGGGGCTAGAGTTGCATAAACTAAAGCAATCTTTTTTTCATAATTCACACTCATATGCTGAGTTTACATGTACTTAGGGAGGTTTCCTACTAGAAAATTCAGAGTTTTTAATATTTGGCCTTAGAGAATTCTCTTATAGTTTGGTGACCAGATTTCCCACTGAACGGCTTTTGCTTTTAAACACTTCCCTATGCCTATTAAGTCCAAACAATAGCACTTTTAAATTATTATTATAATTCAGCTGTCAGGAAAGCACATAGCATGAGGCAATTGTAAACTCTGGACTTTTTTTTGCAAAGTAAAGAACGTAAAACATATCTGCAAACAGAATGATGCCAGAAGAACCGAAGTAGACTTTTCCCCCTTTCTTGAGCATCACTCTAGTCTATCGGTACATCTACACTCAACTCCCGGGGAGTGATTGCAGCTTGTGGAGATATACCCGAGCTGGCTCTAATCTCCTTACCCAGGTACTGGAGCAGTGAAGCCAGGGCAGCCTGAGTTCCACTGAGGGCTATACAAGTCCACCCTGAACTCTAAGTAATTGCTCACATAGCTAGCCCATGCTGATGTCTGTGCTGCTACATCTTCACGGCTCTTCACAAGCTACCCCAGCTAGCTTTACCCTTGGCATGTTGACAAGCAGCAGTCATACCCCTCAGGCCAAAATTTCAAACTTGGGTGACAAAAGTTAGGATCCTCAATCCATTCTTAGGTATCTAAATAAAAGTGGCCTTATTTTCAAAGGTTCTGAGAATCTTTCCCCCATTGATTTCAGTGAAATAAGATGTCCAATTTATACACCTAAATAGAGGTTCAGGAGCTCAACTTTCAGCTCCCAATTTTTAAATGATGGCCCTTTATATTCTACTCTAGAATTTTTTATACTGTCCTCTTCACCATACTATCGGAGTGTCTTCCAGTAGTGCATTAAACAAGATGATGAATATCAGTCATTTATTTCTTCTCTCATCCTGTTCCCATGAGAATCGTGTGCGGTGGGGTGTTTTGCTTTGATATTTTTAAAATTACACAGACACATATCTGTTTAGTTGCCAAATACTGTGCATTTCTTTGACTTTGCCTTCCCTAGCACAAACTTCTTCATACAATGTACAGATAAGGCTCCATAGTACAATTAGTTCTTTGTTCATTGGACTGAAATGGCCTCTTGCATGTAGCTCCTTTTCTTTCTGCATATAATGATAGTCAAAACAGACTGTTTCTGAATACTTTAAAGTGTTCTTAGTATATACTAATCATAGACATTATAGCTGAATGAGTGCTTTAAACTGACAAGAATAAAAAAATCAGAGATTGAAATGGAACTTTGTAAGTTTTAGAGGGAAAGATCTATTTAAGCTACAGGAGCTGTTTGTAAAACATTACACAAGAGAAAGCAAACCTCTAGTATCATTGTTTTTTGTGTGGATTTGAACTGAACTAGTTTGTGCTAGCATAAACTATTAGCTAGATTACTGTGATCTAGTTTTTAAAGAGTTATGTCATTTTATGAGATCAAAACACTGGATGACGTCTTGAGAACAGAAGCCTGTGCTCTCACCCCATCTACCATCATCTTGTTTATAACGTGACTAACTGGTATCTAAGATCCAACCACCTCTGTTGCTCTACAATTGCTTGCCTTAGTCTTGTGCCAGAGAGAAAGGCGTCATTACACTGTGTAGCTCAAAGAGCAACTTTCACCTAAGACGCGCTCTGCAGGACTCCCTGGACCAGCTTCAGAAAAGCACCCTTGGGGGAGCAGGTCTTTAGGGCACCGTTCAAGTCTCAGCTTGCAAGATGCCTGCACAGCAAGGTCCGGAATAAGACAAGGCCCCTTGGACATGTCCACTCCACTTTCTGGCCAGCGGATGGCAGGCACAACTATTGCAACACATCTGTGAATGTTACTTCATGCACACAAAGCGAAGTTAGAGATGAATTCTTGGGTTTCTGCTCATTCCTACCTTCCACACTGAAACTTTGACTGAGATTATCCATCACAGCTCCCCCTCCTCTAATAAAAGCAGAAGGGAGCTCCTGCTCCTCTCCGTTGCTTGGGGTACAATGCGGCCCCACCGTGCCCCCTTGTCTTTGGATGCTGTAGTGAGGGCCCTCTGGTTTCAGTCTGCTTTAACCACTGGAAACAGAGTCAGTGTCATGTTCTGCTGGCACTTCATAAATGAACCTCAGATTGCTGCTACTTTGACATAATGTCTAGTTATGCAATGCTTCCTTGTAAAAGTCACCAACTTCTCAGTTTAGGTACCTAACTTGGGGTCCCAAATTCCATTCAGCACCCCAAGTATGCAAACCTTACCCATATTTTCTAAATTGCTGCTATACACCCATATGAAGCTGGGACAGAACTTCCTTAGTTTATTTTGCTACAGTAATACTGGGTTGGGTTTTTTTTTGGGGGGGGGTGGAATAGGATAACCCAGTTTAAGCTATGAGATAAATGCTATTAAGATTGAATTATGTTGATAATGCTCATTCTGTACAGTTTGCAGGCTGTTCTAAGTTGTGTCTGGCTACTAGAGCCATTCCAAAAGCCATGTATTGTAGAGATGTGGGGTACCCTAGCCATGTCCCCACATTGTCCATATTCTCTATTCCACTTGGGAATCCATCTATATTGAGGTGTACATCTGGAAGATTTAAGACAGCTCATATAGGCATCTTTCATCTTTGGGTGTCTTAAGGGGAGAGGCAGAAAGACACGGGTTCTTGGTTTGAGTTCTTGAAGTTAAAAAATGATTAGGCTATTTAGACACAAGATCATCATCATAAGAATGGCCAGACTGGGTCAGACCAATGGTCCATCTAGCCCAGTATGCTGTCTGACAAAAAAACAAAAACAAACAAATGAGGAGTCCTTGTGGCACCTTCAAGACTAAAATTCATTTGGGCATAATCTTTTGTGGGCTTTTGAGCACGAAAGATTATGCTCAAATAAATTTGTTAGTCTAAGGTACCACAAAGACTCCTCGTTGTTTTTGCTGATATAGACTAACATGGCTACCACTCTGAAACCTGTCTTCTGACAGTGGCCAATGCCAGGTGCTCTAGAGGGAATGAACAGAACAGGGAATCAAATGACCCATCCCCTGTCACCCATTGCCAGCTTCTGGCAAACAGAGGCTAGGGACACCATCCCTACCCATTCTGTCTAATGGCCATTGATTTTTAAGGCATTGCAGGAAGGGACATGGAGAAATTGCTTCTTTGTTCTTTTTTTCTATTTACAATTTATTTATTTATTATTTCCTGCCTCACAGTCCCCCATTGCCACAGCTGAACAGTGCTAAGCCTCTCCGAGGATCTCTTTCCCAGGTGCACTGAAGTTAGGAGTCATTTGGCTCAGCTGGGAAGGAATGGTTAATAATTGGTGTATTTGCAATTCCCTACCTGACTGATGTCGCCAAAAATCCCAGTCAAAATATCTAGTGTGGCATATGCCAGCATTTTGCCCACATAAGTGATGTGCCAGTTAGCTGCTTGCCTCTGAACAGTGCTCAGAGCTTTTATAAAGCATTTTAAAATTTGCTCAGTTGCATTAAAAATTCTAATTAGCATTTGGAATCTGTTTTGACCAGAAGAAATCATGTTTAAAAAAAGAATTCGCAAAGAAAAAATTTTTGCCCATTTAATCCAGGTAATGGAGTAATTTCACAATCTTGGAAACTCATTGTTAACAGATTGGTTTATAAACTGAATTTAGAATGCACAAGATAACTGCTCATGTTAGTAAAACATTCAACTATAAGCTTGCTTTAGATGAATAGGAAAGTTTATTTAAAAAACAAATCAACCAAGCCAGGCTTTGAAAAGCATTAACATATGTTCTAGTTGACAAGCATTAATACTCCTGAAGAAAGCTAGATCAGATCCTCAACTGATGTAAATCAAAGTAGTTCCATGGAAGCCAAAGCTACCCCGCTTTACACCTGCTAGGACCTTGCACCTCCTTTTAGCCCTTGGTAATGAATAGAGACTGTCTTGTTTTTAGAAAACACATCCTTCCCCTACCTCCATCCCCATAAAAATGGCTGTTGAATTCGCAGGCCTGATTCTCTGCTCCACCAGTTTTATGTTTGTGTGACTCCATTGACTTTGACAGAGTGCTGAGGATTTGGCCCCCCAAAGTAAGTTTGAGAGTAACTTTTTAATTTTCTGGCCACTGAATGCTTCATGTGCACGACACCACCATGAAGTTGTCTCACAGGGCTTAAGGGCAGAAGAGACCCAACGTCTCATTTAATTGGACCTCCTGTCTGCCACAGGCCACCCCCCCACACACACACACCCCAAGCACAGCCACCAGAATTAGAGCCAAGCATCGCAGCCCTTGGAGGACAACTAACTATTGTGTGCCCCAGGCAGAGAACAGGAGGCACCGAGGTGCACCAATGCCCACGGCTCCTGTAGAAACAGGGAACTGATTTGGTCAAATAGACCTAGATGATCCTAGCAAGTGACTTGTACTGCATGCTGTAGAGGGAGATGAACCATCTCCCACCCTGCAAAGCCCCTGCCAATGCAGCCTAGAGGGAAATTCCTTCCTGGCCCCAAATTTAGTGATCAGACTGAGGGGGTGAGCAAGACCCACCTGCCAAGGTCCTGAGAGATACTTCTCAGTGCCACCTCAGAGCAGTGTACCATGTCCCACTGTGGCCATCTCAAGCTTCAGAGGAAGGAGATAAAAAGGATTACATTTGTGTGTGGCGTGGGGGGGGGGGGGGGGGGGGGAGAATCCCTTCCTGACCACGGCAGGTGACTGGCTGATGCTCCATCATAAACCTAATCAGATGGTTTACCCCACAACTCCCATTGGGAAACTGTTCCAGAGCTTTTAACTCCAATGGTTAGAAACGGTCTTCTAATTTCCAGCCTACATGTATTCATTCTGGGTACCTCCAGGCAATATGTTCTTGCTGTGATAGTTGCCTTTCCTAGGTGCATCCAACAGAATCCACCAGTTGTATTACTGAACTTTTAACGCTGGATACAAAGCTTATTCATGAAATAAAAGGGAGTTTTCTATTGATTGCATTGAACTTTGGATCAGATCCTGTGGGTTTTGTAGGTGTCAATGGGGGTTTCCCTTGAAAACCATATAAAGGGTAGGATGTTAATGCTAATAAATCTCAGCTACTACATTGTATCTCCAGTGGTGTCATTGCAGAACTGCGCTGGCCAATAAGGAAATACACACGATAAAAATAAACCAAAAAAATGTGGTCTCATTGAGGGGGCACTAACTGAAATAGAATAAATAGTACTTTTGGTGGTATTATTTCTCAATCAGATGCTAGAGTTTTGAGAAATCCAGGATGACTTGCATGTTTCTTTGGATACCAAGTGTACCCGTCTTTTTGGATTCAACAGCAGTTTGCATGCAGCAGGGAAGAAAACAAAAGGAATCAAATTATACTGACCCTGCATCCCTCAGCTGTGCTCATCAGCCCTGGTTTAAGAGAGGCTGTTTTTAATTTAGCATGATTTTAATTTTGCTCAGGAGGTTTTGTAATGAAAGTGTTATTCTTGGGTGCATCTTAAATCAATCTGAATTATGGAAACAACTATTCAGAATTAATTCCGAGTCAGCTACCCACTTCATGCAGAAACTCTACAGACAGCAACCTCACCCTTTTGTCAAACATCATTAAAATAAATAGTTTTGCCACAACACTGCCTTTTCTATATGAGATGCTGACCTAGACCATCCACCTCAACAATGGCAGCACAGCTCAACCAATGCTGCAGGAACACTTCTGGCCCCTTAATATTAATATCTGGTGACAAGCCTCTTCTTCAGTTCTTGGCTAGCTGGCTTGAACATTGCAGTGCAATATTCAGGCAGTTTAATTGTTATAAATGGTGTTGTGTTATCAACACTTACTTTTAAGTAGCATTTTCATTTTTTATTGGAGACAGACACTGCGGGTAGAGTACCATTCCTAGTTGATGTATTTAAATACATCAGAGCAATTTTTAGCCAAAAACAGTCTTCTTTTCAAGTTAAGTTGGTTTTTAGCAGCTGCTCAGTGAATACAGCAATTTTTCAAATGCAGAGATCCTGAATGTGCATCACTGTTCTTATGTCAATCTATTTGGATCCAACTGGATACATTGAGTGATTATTTAACTTTTCAGTAGGAACTGGAACTGACTAATTGTAACAGGCCTCTCTGAAAATCCTAAGCATGGTGGGAGAGAAGATCTGGATGACTACCACCTAATACTCTGTGAACAAAGTGAATTTGCTTCAGTTGTGGTCTTTTAATATTTTCCTTTCATTAACATTCAAGTGGATCCTCAGAAACCAAATTCTCAAATGATAAGCACAAGGACTCATGCCAGAAGTCTTTTTGTAATGATTTAGAGCTCAAATTTTACAAGTTGCTGAGCATTCATGGCTACCAGTGAGGATATTCACATGCTTCTGGAGGAGAAGCATGATGGGGTACAAGGAATAGCCAGCATGGATTTGTCAAAAACAAATATCAAACCAACCTAATTTCCTTTTTTGACAGGGTTACTTGCTTAGTGGTCAAGAGGGGGAAGCAGTAATCAAGATATTTGTTGATTATAGTAAGGCTTGTGGTACAATCCCAAATAGCATTCTCATAAGCAAACTAGGGAAATGTGGTCTAGATGAAGTTAGTGCACTGCTGATTGAAAGACCATATTCAAAGAGTAGTAATCAATGGTTTGCTGTCCAAGTAGAAGGGTGCATCTGGTGGAGTGCCATAGGGGTCAGTTCTGGATCCGGTACTGTTCGATTTTTTCCCCCCATTAGTGACTTGGATAATGGAGTGGAAAGTATGTCTATAAAATGTGCAGATGACACCAAGAGGGGTGGAGTTGCAAGCACTTTGGGGGACAGGATTAGAATTCAAAACAACCTAAGAAACTGGAGAGTTGTCCTGAATCAAAGACAAGTGCGAAGTACTTCACTTTGGAAGGAAAAAAAAAAATCAGTTGAGTAACTACAAAATGGGAAATAACTGGCTAAGTGGTAGTGCTGCTAGGGGATCTGGGGCACATAGTGGATCACAAAATGCATGAGTCAATGTGACGCAGTTCTGAAAAAGGCTCATCTACCAAAAGGCGTATTGTATGGAAGACATGGGAGGTAATTATCCTACTCTGCTTGGCACTGGTGAAGACTCAGCTGGAGTACTGTGTCCAATTCCAGTGCCACAGTTTAGGAAAGATGGACAAAATCGAGATGAGCAACAAAAATAAGTCAGGTTTTCTAAATTTTATGAAAAAATGGTAAAAACTGGGCATCTTTAGTCTTAAGAGACTGGCTAATCACTAAATTTGGGATCAGGAAGGAATTTTCCCCTTACATCACATTGGCAGGGACTTTGTCGGCAGGAGACTGAGTAGGCTTCAAATACATGAAGGGATGTTATAAAGACGACGGCATTCAATTGTTCTCCACATCCACTGATGGTAGGACAAGTCATAATGGGCTTAATCTGCAGCAAGGAAGATTTAGGTTAAATATTAGAAAACCCTTTCTAAGGAGAGATAAGCTCCAGAACAGGCGTCCAAGGGAAGTTGCTGAATCCCTATCGCTGGAGGTTTTTAACAACAGATTGGAAAGACACCTGTCAGGAATGATCTAGGTTTACTTGGCCCTGAGCCAATGCAGTGGGCTGGACTTGATGACCTCTTGCAGTCCCTTCCAGCCCCACATTTCTATGATTCTGTGCTTAAAGCTAAGCACGTGCTCAAGTATTTTGCTAGATTGTGTCTGGAGTGCTCAGCACATTTCAAGACTGAGCCCCTAAATCTGGGAACGGAGCAAGAGCATGGAATTTGTCTGAAAAAAGTGACCAGCAAATAATGCAACTTGAATTTTGCATGCCAGGTGCCTAATACTGACCTAGTTATCAATCCAGAAAGGGGAAAAAAGACTTAATTTATGGAAAAAAATTGAATAAATTGGAGGAAATTACTACCTTATCAGAAAATCTACGGCAAAAATGAGATTTAATCAGATAAGTTTACACGAAGCAAATTTGCTCAGCAATATGGGAAACTGAGTTCTTATGGTTCAATATCCTCTGCTTCTTCTTAAACATTATGGATGGTATCTTCAAAAGCAGTCAGTATTGGCCTCACTTTGCTTTCAGAGTTTCACCACTGACCTCAATGCTGAGAATTTAAAAGAAGTCCACCCTCTTGCCGCTTAGGGATGCATTACTGTTTTGCTGCTTTGAGAAGCATCAGCACCCATGGGGATTCTGCAAAATTTCAAGAAGTTGAGCTGTTCCCAACATTTTGAAATTCATGACAAATGTTTTGCTGAATGCAAAGTGGGCTCTTGGAAGATTTTTGGTTTGGAAAAGGAATCTATTAGATTTTCAATTTACTTGCCCCTCTTCTCTCGACTCCAATTTTGTCTTACCAAAAATGGGACCAGATTCCTTAGGGGATTGAAAACGGGATACAGCTTTTCACCTTAGTGTTACACTGGTTCAAAAAAAAAAAAAAAAAAAAAGACCCAATTCCTTAGGTTCAAAACCAACCCCAGATCAGTAACGACCTCTTCATTAGATTGTCCAGTGGCCTATGATTTGCTGAGCATCAGTCCTGTTCCTGGAGGGGAAGTGTTACACACCCAATAATTAGATGTTGGCATTAACTAGAACCTATTTTGGCAGTCTTAGCAGACTGGCCAAGAATTAAAGGTACAATCAGATTGAATTTGCCTTTTCCCCATGAGGCTATTCCCTTCCAAGTGTCTCCTAATATGGATACTGTATACCCATAGATGGTGCAAAATACCTTGAAAGACTTCCATTGCTTAAGGTACTGATCCAAAACAATCAGCAGAGAATGAGTCCTAATAACGGCTCAGCAGAAAATGTTTCTGTACAGCTAGATGACGAGAGGAGAAACCCCCAGAATATTGTGGATAGAGTTGCCAAACAATATCAGCCATTTATATTAAGAAAAACTAGGAAATGAGGTACATATGACTGTTTGGCACATGCCAATTGTCTTGACTTACGTCACTTCACATTAGCGATGAAAGATCTGCAACTTTTTACTGTTGATATCACCAGCTTGCTGGTGGAGCAGTATTTTGTTCTTGTCCTTGTTTCAAGATTGTATCCTATACTCACTCCATAGACTTACGTATGTGTGTGCATGAGAGAGAGATGGCATTTAACCAAAATCTCTAAAAGAAATGAACAAAATATCAATAGTGTTCATTTGCTGATGGGTTTTTTCCTTGCTGTTCAACCACAGGGAAAAAATGGGATCAGATTTAAGTAGTATAATAGAATGTTAAATACCTAATGGCAGATCTTTGACAGATGGACTAGCATACAGCTACTGAATACTGACCACATTTCCTGTAAAAGACTGCCAGTTATGTGCCTAATGAATGGAGATTTGTTTGAAGTTATTTCTCTGATGGAAAATAGCAGCAACTAAATCTGATTTTAACTGTCACTCACTTTATACAAATTCAAGGTAGCAGGAAAAGTACAGAAAATAGCAAGTCATTTATGGACTATTGTTCTTCCCTGGGTTCTCCAGGAACCCATTGTATTTTGGGCCATGTAATCATATTGTGTGTCAGGACTTGATCAAGTATCACTAAACTGAATTAAGAAAAAAAAACTCTGCATGCCACCTCACACATTTAACCTAACAAGATGGCAGAAATGGAAGCTACTTCCTTTGTAATGCAGGCCTCTCAAATTTCACACTATTGCTATTTCCTACACTGCCAAAAGCCAAAGAACAGCTTGAATTTAATTGAGGAAGTCCAATCAAAACAATAAATTGATAGAACTATATAAAGAACTCATTTTCTTGAGGCTTCATTCTTTGATTCCAGCTTCATCCTGTATGAAATGGACATGAATTGTCTCCCACTAATGGATTTATAGATATTGCTTGTGAAATTGGTTTTTAATCAGAAACAGATTTTTTTTTGGCATTACATGGATAAACCCAGTTGGGCATCACAATTTGACTATCTATAGTCAACAGCACCTCCCAAATACTGAAATCTCTACTAGTGCTAGATGTATTTGGATGGACCTATTAAATCCACTGAGTTCTTTTCTAAATGACTGGAAATACTGATCTCTATGAGGTATGGTTTTTTATTTGTTGATTTTAATATAACTTTTTGGTAACAAGAATGAATAACTTGTCATTTTCTTCAAGAAATCTCATGAATGGTAAATTATAGTATCTGCTAAGTTAACAATACAGCCATCAGGAATATTAATGGAAACCTTAGCAAATGTCTGTAGCAATTGGTTTAACATATTTTACAAAGCTTCTTTATTTCTTCATTTCTTGTCTGCACCATTGCAAGAATGAGAAATTCATATTAACAGTAATGGTGCATTCTCACTGGAGAGAAAGGGAAATTATTGGTTTGCTTACTGGATCTGAGCTATTTTTATTCTCATAAAATGATAATTTAATAACAGCACTGACCCAGTACAAAGTAATTAGTTTACAGAGATCACTTGAAAATAAGGGACACAGTAGCCACTGTCAGTATGAAAATGGAGGAGGGGGAAACCAAATGTTAAATGCTCTGCAACAAATTATTCATAACTAATTATGTCTCCTTGCTGTTTGTGGTAATTCACCCAGCTGAAGTCAGGATTGACTTTGAATGATTGTGTGGAGAAAGCGCTGAGGTCATTACTAATGGTGATATTTTCCAGGAGACCTGGATCTCCACCACCTTTGTGACTAGACCTCAGTAGAGGTTAACCCTTTCTGGACTGAAGTGACAGACCCTCACGTAGGACATCCATGGAACATTTGTGCTCCACTCTGAGTGGCCTGGAATTGGTAAGAGAGGGGAGTGGAACAGCTTTCCCCATCCATGGCTGCACATCAACTGAAGCACAGATTCTTGGAAACTGGTTAAAATCTTCAAACACATCGAAGTCCCATTCTCAAATGCAACTCCAGCAGTAAGGCACTCAAGTCTCATCACCACCTAGGTCTCCTTTGAAAATGGGAATTACCTTAAGTCATGTAAAGTGCTTTTGAAAATCCTGCCTCTCCTCCCCTGCCTCCCCCTCCCCCCCCCCCCCCCCAGTCACCCACCTAGCTTATTTTGAGCATAACTTCCTTTGGGCAGGGACTGTGCCTTCCTCAGTGCCAAGCATGTTGCCAGTGTTCATAACAGAAATTCACAAACTGGAGGGAATTCAGAGGAGACCAATAAAGAACTGTTTAGAAGCCCAGAGGGTTTGATTTATGAGGAACAACTACAGGCTCGGTCACCAACTGATGACAATTAGCATTATTCCTTACCAGTCAACGAAGCCTATTTACACAAGCTGAATATTTGGCCCTAAAAAAGCTCAACATTTGCAATTTGGCCAAGATGTTACATGGTGACAGTTGTGCATGCTGAAGATGCATAGCATTTAGGGTGTTAGGAGGCATATAGCTAGGAGGGCTCTGAGAAAATTAAGAAAAAAATGTAAACTGACGACTAAGAAAAACAGACTAAGTCTCCCCAGATGCACTATTTGTGTTGTTTAAAAGACAAGTCAAGACACTATAAACGTGTTGTGAGGAACTGCAACAGGGTCACTGGCTTTAGAGTGACCACCACATGTCATAGGGGGCCCTGCAGTATCCCTGCCTCAATTTCCTCATTGTGTGGGGGAGGTCCCACCTCAAACACCTCCGCACAAGTCAGTGTTGGTGATATTGCTTCTCTGGCCAACTCACTAAACACATTTAACACCTTCTAGGGTAAGGGAAGTCCAAGTAGAAGTCCAAACATCCAAGCAAACAAAAGGTTCTTCTGCTTTCTGTGGCCCAAGGATATTCTTCCTACCATCTTCCAGGCTACAGTTAAGTTCTCCACTCTGTTATAGCACCTCTCTGGAAGCCTATGACTCCCTGCTCTTCACTCTTATTCCCAGGCCCCAGAGAATTTTGTGTTTAGCTGAGTGCTGCCTTTCAGGGCTCTCTCCTTGGAGATATTTTCCCTAGCAGTTTCATCTTTCTCTTCTCCCAGGCACCATCTCCTAGGACTTCCCTGCAAACCCTATCTCACAGCCTCTCTTAGGAGTCTAACATGCATTCTGAAGCTCCTCATGCTAACTGAATTCTCATTGCCCTTTTTATCAAACTCAGGGTGTCCATCATGCTATCACCTGATGCTTACTCCCAGACTTTCAGGCTGGGAGGCTGCTAATTATAGCAAGGGTGGGGTTGGCCCCATCTCATCCTACAGGGGCCAGCCAGCGACAGGAAGATTCTTGCACTGACAGGGAAATGGACCAGCTCATTTAACGGGTTTATTTACAATTTTAACTGATTAAAAACATTGGCCCTAAACTTTCCCCATATATGAACTGAATCAGACCTCAGGCCAAACTGAAAAAGTTTGGTTATTTTTTTGGCCATTTTGGGCCAGATGCTCAGCTGGCATAAAACAGCATAATTCTGTTTTCATATCATAGAAACTAGGGCGAGATGACCTCCTGATGTCCCTTCTAGTCTATCACCCATGTTGAGGCAGGACCACGTAAACCTAGGCCATGTTACAGATGTCTAACCTGTCCTTAACCTCCAATGAGGGGGATTTCATAGCCTCCCTTAGTACGTCAATAGAAAGCAATATAGTTAAAACATTTCTCTTAATATCTAAACTTGCTGCACATTAAGCCCATTACTACTACTATCACCTTCTGTGGACATGGAGAACAAGTGATCACTATCCTCTTTATAAGAGTCCTTAAAATATTTTAAGATTGTGATCAGGTATAAGCCCCTTCTTCAAATCTTTGTTACCAATCCATGTGGAAGTACACATAAGTAAAGTTGCCACAGAATTTCACTTAGGAACTGAGAGGATGTTAGGTTTATTTATCGATTTATTTTTAAAATAGCACAAACATCATAAAGGGAGATATCACACTATAGGACTTGTTTTCATAGTGCCAGTGCAAATACCCTGAGAATGCTCTTCTATTCATTATTTTGGCAGTAAAAGGAAATGTAGGTTGGTTTTGGCTGCATCTCAAGGCTAACAGGAGGGTTCTGGCAGGAACAATATAGTCTCACGCTGTGTGTATCAGATAAATAGAAGTTGAAAAGGAAAAGACCTAGTATTAGGTCATGTATCCATTTGCCCTCCTACCTCTGGCCGGTGCAGTGTTCAATACAGTATAATTTGCAGTTTA
The DNA here is from genome assembly GCF_015237465.2 of Chelonia mydas. NCBI lineage: Eukaryota > Metazoa > Chordata > Testudines > Cheloniidae > Chelonia > Chelonia mydas. Next base: position 3,067,363 of record NC_051261.2, read on the forward strand.
ATTCTGAGACTCCCAAAGGAAATGGTGGGATTCCATCTGTCTACTTAACTTCTCTTCAGTAGAATTCAGACTGCTACATGCAATAAAGCCCATTACTCATTAGGTACCCCGGTACGCCTAAGCATAGAGTCACCTTTCCAGACTAATAAGTGATGTCCCAAGTTACAGTAATACACAACATTACTATCGTGAACACTAGATCCATATCATATTACATGTCAAATTACCTCATTAAGTATATGTAAGTGAAAGGAGGTCAACAACCTATGTTCCCAAATTAACCCCATCCTGACTTTCCAAGCCATTTTTTCCTCCCCTCCCAGCAGCACAAAGAAACTTGATAGCCACTAGCCATCCAGAGTTGTTCCATGAAAAGCAACTAACTTCCATGTTATTATTAGAGAACCACTCCTGGTCTCCAGATCATTGCTTTTTCTTTTTAACCAGTGGAGAAAGACTACAGGCTTTTGGTAACAGTTAGTTAACTAAGAAAGAGTTGAGTGGTTTCAGTATGTTTGAGCAGTTCACAAACTGAATATTTGCTAACTGCAGTCCATTTTATACTTTTCTACAGAATATTTATAATCCATTTATTCTTTGGTCTCTTGATTTTTATATCAAAAGAATTATATATCAAATGAGAGTTATTGAGATAAGAAAGGGACAAAATAGTGAGGCAGATCAGTGTGGCACAGGACATTCCTCTGCAGCTAGAGAATGACATTCAGAAAGTAACTTGTTCTGTCCTGAAGTAGAGCCTTGAGGATTCTGTGGAGTTCTTCCCAGGGCAATTTTAGTAATCTCAGCATGGTGCAGGTGTAATCTCAGGAGGTGCATTCAGAGAATCTCTACACCAAATAGCATATAGTCTATATAGGCAAAAAAAGTAGAAAGGCAAACAGATCCATAGAGAGAAGTGACTTGCCCAGGTTCACACAGCAAGTCAGTCAATTTAGCATCAGACCACATTCACCTACCATAGTCCATGCCATTTGAATTTCAGTTTTTAGAGTAACCAAAGAAGATGGAGAGATTTGTAATTTCATTCAAGTCTCTGTAGTCAGAGGGGCTAGTGTTAGAACAATAAAGCCCTAGTTGACAATTAGCAAGAAACACATGGGAGTTCAAGTCTCTGCCTTTTAGAGAAACTATACACCAAAAGGATTTACAGCTTCAATAAAGTGATGCCAGAGCACCTTTTTTTTAAATTGGATTCTGAGTACAGTATCAACCTCCCCTCTCCTCCCCACCCAGTGTGAAATTGTATATGGAGATTTCATGTAGGTGATATTAGGGTATGGTCGGGGGGGATTAACCCCAATAACTGAATTTTAAGTTTAGTCATATCTGTTGCAGGTTGATGGATGAGAATATTTTACTCTCTCGTGTACTGAGGAAAGTAACAATTCTCCAAAATGGGCAGCTATTCAATCTCATTTTCTGAGCACACTTCCTTGCTAGGCTGAAGGACAGCCATTGACTAGATAGCCAGGGAAGCCTGCTGCTTTAATCTTGGCCTGCCATCTGTGGTAAAATAAAAACCCAGATCAGCTTTTGCTTTTACCCTTTAGGAAATCTGACAGGTATACCTCCGCAATAAGCTCCTGCGAAAAGAGCTGTCGCTTCTAAAGAAGCGAACACTGCAGAATCAAGCTACGGGGCTCTGAAAACTATATTGTAGGGGCCCTACTGATTGTTATGGCTCCTAGAGTCAAATAATAGTGGCTGTTGATTATTCAGTGTGTGCCATAGTGGTGACTGAGTGCTTCTATCTGATCTCTAGTAGAATTATATTTGGGGCAAATCATTTATCTGGAAAAAACTTGTGGCGTCTGAAATTCGCATGTTGCTGGTATGACTGCTTTTGGATTCAACTTTCCTTGTAACACCACTTCTACACCACAGCCAACACTGGTCTAAATACACTTAGCTTTTTCACCTTTGGTTTATACTTTCTCATACACACACTTTAATGGTCATTAAATGTGATTTTTCTCTCTGAAGGGGGTAGAGTTAAGATACTAATTGCTGTTAATTTCTCTTTCCATCTTGACCCATTGATCAAGTTTCCCCTTGTGTGGACACAGCCATCAGAGGAGAAAAAGCTCTCTTTTACTACCAGGTTCAGCTACATTCACACCATAAACCTTGAGGTAATGGGTTTTAACTCAACAACTAATCATTTGAGCTATTCAATCCTCCTGCATCCTGTTTGTACCAAGGAAAATACTTAAGATCATTTCACTGTAGTTATTCCCTTGCCCTTGTCACAACATGTTACCATATAGTAGGCTGCATATTAAGAGACATACAAGTGTGCAATTTGAAGACCCCTGGAATCAATACATCTTTTGTTCTGTGTTCGTACAGCACCTCACACAATTAGGTCCTGGTCCATCACTAGGGCTCCTATATGCTACAGTAACCCTACTATTCATGATAATAAAAAGTTTTCTAACTGAATGGAAAGAACTAAGTCACGTGTCCTTCCAGTCTGCTTTTGGCAGAAGAAAACTATTTCCCATAGTCAAACTAAAATGCTAGGAAACTTGGTCAAGATTTCCTATTCTGTTGCTTAGTTACCCTTCTTCTGCCTTGAATTTTAGAATTCACCCTTAATTTAGCCTCTGAGAATCTTGAGTGACTGTTTTCTGTCATTGTTTTGACCTTTTGTCAAAGATCTTAAGCAAACTGCTCTATAAAGAGCAAGAAGTGGGAGCTTTATTCAGAGCAAACCAGAGTAGGTGGCTAAGCATTTAACATTCTGGCACCTCAGTTATTTTATTGTACAAGAGCCTTTTCCAAGTAGTCAATGTCTGAACTCAGTGGAAATGGAACTTTAATTTACCACTTATCAACGAAGCACTATTGCCAACACATCTCCTTCTTTGTCAGACAATTTCACTTGTTCTGCCGGTTCAGAAAGATTTAAAGCCCTGTCTCAACCAGAATTACACTAGCGAGATATCCTTTTGTCAAGCTCAGTGTTAGATCTCTCCATAATTAATGGAAATTTGAAATTCTTAGCTTCTGGCATGTACGTGTTGTGAAGATACATAATTGCTTTAGACTTCCTGCAAGACCGCTCACGTGGCGTACAGATGGGGAATGGTCAGATCGCAGGAGGCAATCACAACTTTTGCTTGGTGCCTCTTTTGCATTTCTGCCTACACACAGCTGCCCAGCCATCTGGTCTACAGCCCAGCTAGCATCCATCATGAAGTAAAATGGAGGGATAGTGAATCAGAAGCTGTGGTTCGTTTGATGAAATTAGTTGGCACATCCAATATTCTAGTTTTGGCAAGCCTGATTCAAAGGACTTTAGTTCACCTTCAGACATCGTGCAGGAGTAGCAGAATTGGCTGAATACCAGAAAAGCTGATTAGACAAATTGAAGAAATGGCAAAACTAATCAAATTGGGTAAACATTACCTTTCTACAAGGGGCTAATGCAAGGTGTATGCACCAATTACATCCCACTTAAGTCCTATTTTATGGACTCACTTGAGCTGAAGGAACAGGAATACTTGTGGCACCTTAGAGACTAAAATTTATTAGAGCATAAGCTTTCATGGGCTACAGCTCACTTCATCAGATGCATAGAATGGAACATACAGTAAGAAGATTGTGTATACACACACACTCAGAGCTGAAGCACTACAAAAGCCTTGGGCTAGCCTGCACAGGAGGGGGGGAAGGGAGGTGGATTTCAGTCCTAATGAATTCACTAATTAGCATGTGATCAGGTCTAACAAGTAGGCAGGCTTAGCATGGAGGAAGTCTGATGTTAAAGCAGAGGAGATTAAACTCTGAACATGTCCATAGTACATGGACAGGAGACAACTTTTTGCTCTGAACTATAAAGTTGACATTATCATGGGTAAAAAATACACATGGCACATGGAGCTGCTAATAAAGAAAGAACATGACACGAGGGGAAGTTAGACATGCAGTGTGCATTAACTGGATGGATTAGCAGACCAACCCATGATATAAGCAGTTTCATGAAACACTTCTGGCTACTGTAAATCCTGTTATGAGCATATGGCACACTGACCAGATGTGTCAGAACAGGGCACACTAACACCTTTCAGTACCACATTGCACTGAGGACTGATCAAAATCCCGCACAGGGCAACACTGGGCTATCAACAGTGCACCACACAGCACTAAGTGGAAAGGACCAGAGCTGTGCTCCCAGATTTTTTTTTTTTAAGTTAGTTAGGAGCTAGAAATACTGCAGATGCGGCACACAGCCTTGGGGTAGGAGGACCAGGAGAAAGTACTTAGGAGGGTGCAGCTAGGAGTGATTCCTAATAATTCCCTTCCTGTCCCTCACCCCATTCCTGCCAATTCACAGGAGCATCACTGACACTCCTCACAGTCCTGCTTGGCCAGATGTGTTTTGAGGATGGTAGGAAGCTACTTACGACTGGATCAGCCTTATCAGAGAAAAAGGTAATGCTGGAGAAGACAGTCCCAGTACAGGTCTGCCCAGGGACTCCTATATTCACACAGGCTCCACCTCATGCAGGAGTCAGATCTGCAAACCCATTGTGCCAGAGAAAGCACTTGAGTGATTTGTCTGCTCAGAGGTGCATTAAGGCTCTGAAGCTACATGGCGGCCAAGTGTGAGGAGCTTCAACTCGCACATACTGGCATGGAAAGCGAGTGTCTTTGCCAGCCTAATTCAAAACCAATGCGCCTCTGCTGAGCATTTTTCCCCGGTGGCTTTTCTGTTTTCTCACCAGCATACTAGGTTGTAACAGGAGGCGGCTGGGGGCACTAACATGACCTCAATCAGTCCTTGGCACTGTGCTTGCTTCCTTCATCCCCAGTTTCTGCCTATGGAGGATGCCACTGTTGTGACTTAGACATGTGCATGGGTCCCGAAAGTCCATATGCCAGTGACTCACATTCAGGATTATTTGCATTTGAGACTGATAAGGAGCTACTTAGACAAGGTGGGTGAGGTAAGATGTTATTGGACCAACTTCTGTTGGGGAGAGAAGCTTTGGAGCCTCACAGAGCTCTTTGAGCTACTTGTCTCCCGATCTCCATCCATCCTCAGCTGTTCCACATGTGCTGAGAGTGCAGTCCGATACTTGGAACTTTTGCTATGGTCCAAAAAAGCTGGATAAAAAACAATCCTGAATTGTAATTCTTTATGGTAGTTCTTTGGCTCCATAGATTTTCCAGTGTGATGTAAAAGTTAAATTTAAGCCAAGATTTGTTTTTACATTTTCTCAGTTTAGCTTACTAAATGCCTGCTTGTTTCCTATTTGTTTTTCCCCTAACTTTTCCATGTAGGTAACATGTTTCCTGTTCCCATTTATCAGCTGATGTTCCAATCTGCACTCTGGTAAGCAGCCAGTAACTATCCTGAATCTCACCCAGATTTGGTACACAGATTAAGCTGGAGCATTTGAAGATTTGTGCTCCAGTATGTCTGCAGAGACTGCAAGCCAAGGCTGCTATATTTGTACATCCTCCCATGTCTGTCAGTAACCCTGACCTTACTTTTGAGAGCTTGGAAGATATATTTCAGCCTGGGTGACAATTTAAAGGTCTCTGGGAATCTGAGTAAAATCTGGCAGCCGTGCCATATTGTGGGTGGATTTATTATGAAGAAAGGCATAATACTTGGAGTCAGACATTTAAATCTCTGCCCTCTAAGATCTGAGATGTACCTATACATGTCCTCTGTAGGAAGAGAAAAAAAGGAGGAATCTCTAAAAAGAAGGAGCCCAGACCTACAGGCATTAAAAGGAGGACCACTGTACCTTAAAAATTGCCTTCTACATTCTAACTCTTTAGCAGGGCTTGGAAGGGGTGGGGTGGTGTTACCAGCCAGTAGGGAAAAATCCTGGTGTATACATTAAGAGCAACTACAAATATTGGGAATCAATGTTAAGATTCAGTATGCAGGACAATATTAAAAAAGTTAACAGGCAGTGATAGAGTAGGTAGGAAGGGCAGTATATGATCATGAAGAAAGAAGGGGAATCTGTGTATAGCTATGGAATATTTGTAGAGAGGAAGGAGCTAAAGGAAATTATTTAAAATTGGGAAGAAAGGAGCCAAGGTCTTTTTTTGGATTTTCAGAGGAGAGAAATTCAGCCTTCAAAAATGTGTTCACATCTGTGCATGTACCCCTTAAATGCACCCCTCTCTGGGTAAATAGGTGTGCAAACAGCTGGTTTCCACAAGTAAATATGTTTGTATTCACAATTTTTGCATGTGAAAATTTGGCACCTAAATTATTGGATATTAATGGGAATCTCTGCAGCCTCTGGTTCAACCATCAGCCATTCTGTTTTCTACTAGGATTTTTTAACTGACAGATTTGTCAGCACTTTGGAATTTCATAGCTGTGAATAGTCCATGAACACTGATTCTGCTCTCCTAATCCCAGTGTAAATCAGGAGTAACTCCATTAGAGTTTGAGTTACACCAGCATAAGACTGATGTAACTGATAACAGAATCTGGCCCTTTGGTCTTGTCAGGACTGACCAAGTGCAATATTTGAACAGTCAGCTTTTGATGGTAAAATCCTTTGACAATCGGGGTCTTCTGACTGCACATTCTGCAAGGAGATATAGCTCATTCTTAATTGTTCATGTTTATCAGCGCTTTCCTCAGCTGTCCTGTAAATGGCCCAGATTTCTAATTCTCACTTCAATATTCATTGTTAAGACATTTTACAAACCTGTTGAAGAATTTTGTGCATACGCCATTACTAACCACTCCTCAAGCAAGATCAAAACAGCATGGGCAGACACCTATACTATCTGTAGTCAAGTGACTATACCATAACTTAAGTCAACAATTAAAATGGCCAGAGAAAGAGACAGGGCTTTTTTCTGAATCTGTCTGCACCATGAATGCTTTATCTATCGTGTGACATACTTACAATGAAGAGTGTCAGTAACCCAAATCCCTACAGAAAAAAATTTGTGGAAATTTGTAGGTAATGTGCATAGCTAATTCACCATCTCCTGCAGAGAAGCAATTCCAATGAACCAGTAGGCAAACAGCCCTACTCAATGATCACCACAACAGCATGTAGGAAGCAGTTACACATGGACATTTTGCAGCTGTTCTACGACTATAATTAGTGAACTTGTGTTACAATGTGAGATGCCATTTATTCTACAATAAACGGCATCTCACATTGTAACACAACTGAGTGCCAGTGCTATTTTACAACGTAAAGAGGTAATAAGGATTAACTGTTGCATTGACTCAAGGAACTGGAGCACTCTAGGAATGGGACAAGCTGCTTTAGGTTACAATGTCTTCTGTAATTGCACTGATTGCCCTTCGCCTGCCTTAAGCAGCATTGCCAGGATTGTGCTAAGAGTGTGTCTCTCTAGGGATAAGAGACTGAATCCCTTAGAAACATCAATATTTTGAGGGGAAAAAAGGGAATTTGTCGTGTCTTGGCCCTGTGGGAGATGTCTCTCCCTCCCCCCCCATGAACTACCATGATGGTGGAGCACAATAGTGCGCGAGAACTAGTAGTCACTAAGCTCCCTGTAAGCTGCACGGCCATGCAGCAGCCTATTTAGCACCACGCAGGCACTCAAGGAGCATGCCCAGGGACCTGCCATGTCTGGGGAAGGGGCACCCCTACCCCAGCCCCAACTCCGCTGCATTGCGGCCTGGGCCAAGGCCCAAGCACAGCTGGAGTGGCCCAGGCCCAACCATGGATAAGTTGCCTGGACCTGCTGGGGTGGCATGGCCGGATCGGGCCCAGCCACGGTTGGGCTGTCCCCTGGCATGGACCCGCTGGGCCCAGGAGAGGGGTGCCTATCCTGCAGCCACAGAGCTGCTGCAGCAGGGAGAGGTGCCTCTCTCCCCTAGCCCAGGTGCTGCTGTGGGGAGAGAGCTGGGGGAGTCCTCTGTCCACACTAGCCTGAGCACCCTCCTGCACCCCAAACCTCTCATTTCTGGCCCCATGCTGAGCCCACTCCCTGCACCCCAATCCTCTGCCCCAGCCCTGAGCCCCTCATCCCCAGCCCCACCCTAGAGCCCACACCCCCAGGCCCCCAACCCTCTGCCCCAGCCCTGAGCCCCCTCCTACATGCCAAACCCCTTGGCCCCACCCCCACCATATGAATAGTGTTATGTGCACTATATGAAGGTGATGTGACATCACCTCCATATGGGTGCACATAAAATTAATTCCACACGTGGGTGGGAAAAATTAGAGGGAACACTGGTTCACCAGATAAGTGTCACAGGGTGGGAGGTAGACCAGTTCAGCAGATGCACACATTCAGCCAGCAGGTGCTCTCCCCTACCCAATCCTACCCTTAGCAAAGACGGATCCCTTTTCCTTTGTGCTAGCTGTCATTATGATCAAAGCAAGAAGGGCATATCCCTACTTTGTAGGAAGGATAATTGTCACTTTGCTCTTCCATTGTATCTTTCAGCTGAGAATCTGAAAGTACTTTACCAAACATTTGGTAACAAGCTCTCAAATTATTTTCTCAAAATCAACTTGGTTTAAATTCACCTGGGGATCATGACGCATTAGTGGCCCGTGGGATGCCCGTCCATTTTCTGCAAAACTTTGCATTCATCCTGGACATCTGCAAAGAGGCACCTGTGCTAGCTCCAAATTTATACTGAGCTCAACTAGAAAGTTGCTTGGGAGAAGTCATGTTGCAGGCCATATTTCTAGTACTGGTGACTCAAATGTCAACCTGTGACAAATCTGCAGGAACCATTGAGCCCAAATGGTTGCTAAACTGGTGAACAAAAATCATGGGGAAAAAATGATATTGAAACCCAGAATTATGAGTGTTTTACTCATAATTCCACTGTGACACCAGTAAATAGTACTACTTCCATTCTGCAGATGGAGAAACTGGAGGTCCACAGAGCGGGAGAGACTGATCCAAGGTCTCAGTGCGTTAGCGGTTTTGTCAGCAATTGAATCCAAGAGGGGTCTGCTTCAAGGGTCTACTTTCTCCCTTACAATGCTTGCTCTAGTGTTGAAAAAGTCTATAGCAAAAAAAAAAATCGTATCTCTAATTACTGATGAAGTGGCAGAAAAATCTCAATTTCAGCAAAATGAATGGGAGGGGACAGAAAGGGGGGTTTCCACTGATCTACAATTTCCTGCTCTAAGAGAAAACTGCAAAAATGATTTAGTAAAATATGAACAGAAATTGATACCTTCCCACAAACTGATTTATAAGTCAATAATTAATTACAATACTTCATGCCTCTTCAATAGCATAAGGCCAGGAAGAAGATAGATCAGGATTTGCTAGAAAAATTGTTATTCAAATAAGGCTGCAGATGAGGCCATTTCTGTTGGGTTTGGTGAACTATTGAAGCAATTATGTCCATTTCATTTCTGCTTAATCTAGCCATTGTTTAAACATCTTTCACTTTACAGGTCACACTTTACACTAAGGGTCCATTTATAAATAGTTTATATGTTTTAATAAATGATTAATAGATGTTCTCATAAATAGGTAATCAGTTTGAATCTGTTATAAAATCCAATGGTTGGTTAAACCCATGGTTTATATCTATTGGTGCATTTATAACCATTGACAGCACATAGTGCTCATGGTCTAACCTGCTTATATAATCTATTAATCTTTTATAAAACATCTATATATGGAACCTTAATATACAAATCTGAATCCAACAGGGAAGATTCCCCACTACCCTGTACTATGTATTGCCATTTACAAGGCTGGGCTTTAGGCTAAATCATTTGGGGACTTATGAAATTTTTGCCCATGAGCTCAGAATTCACCTACTTTGCAGGAAATGATTCCACAAGGTGTAAAGTGCATGGCAGTGGAGAATCAGTCCATTTTAAAAAAGGTTTTGATCAATTGTATCAAAGTCCATTTTAGTGTGTTCTTGGATTTGCCCTTTTATGATCAAATTTGATTTTCAGCAATGTTGGCTACAGAATGTATCCAAACACTTAGCATAATGCTGTGTGACCACATGGGTCATTTTGCAATCCAGGCTAAAATGCACTCTACAGATCTTTAGTGTCTTTTTTCCCCACCCATCTTTTACACTAGAACACAATATTGTTTCTATATGAAAGGCTAGGTTGAATCAATAAAAAATGCTCTAATATAAGTTTGTGCCCAGAGATTCTAGCATCTCATCTACTTCTGCAGCTGTTGAGGTGATTAATCCAAATGGATTAGATATAATCATGTCGATGTGCCGATTTTTGAATATATTCGTTTTACTGTTCAGCAGCTATTCGGATGAATTGTAGGAAATGCAAAATATTGCATTATTCCTCCCATTCTTCTCTCCCCATAACAATGAAACCTTCACTAAAGGACATCCCAACATCCACTACTCTAAACTTTCTCAAAATTTCACCCCCACCACCCTTCATTCATTTAATATTGTCAGCTTCTAAAATATTTACCGAAATGCAGGGGCCTTACAAAATGACTAACACAAGCAATCAAGATAGAACTTTAAATGCCAATTTTCCATGTAAAATTGAAAAATAAATTCCCAGGAAAATGTTTTAGTTTTTCAAGACAGTTTTTGGTGGACAAAAACCAATTTTACTGAAACCCCAGAATTTCTATTCACAAGTTTAGATTATTCTGTTTCCTTTTTTTAACTAGAGAAATCTAAAACATTGACTAAAATGAAAAATTTCTGCCATTTTAGAAACATTTCAAGAAACATTTCAACCCCCTCTAGTCACAAGGCTCTGGGTTTTAGCTTTAAGAGTCTCTTCCTTTCCCCCCTTCACCGTAGTGCCTACAGTATCCAGTGATTTATGAATAAAGTTTGAGCTACATAGAATGTGCGAATTACTCTTGCTTAGAGAGGAGAGGTTTAGGGTTTGGATTTGGTTTACTTGTTGACTGTTAGTCTGCTGGAGGTAGGTGCTAACACAAGTCCAGCTCATTGTTGGTACTTTTAGAAATTAACATTTATCAGGAACATTAGGGGAAAAGAACCAACTTTTAAGGCTGAGATTTTCAAAGGAGGCAAAGGATGGTGTACGAGTTGGTCACCCATCTCCTTTAAACATCAGTCTAGATGTCTGATATCTAGGCTGCTGTCAGAAGACAAGTTACTGGGCTAGATGGATCATTGGTCTGACCCAGTATTGCCATTTTTATATTGGGTAGAGAAACTTTAGCAAAGTTAAAACATCCCTGAGCCATGTTGCATGGAAACAGGTCTTGTATCTGCTTGGCTCTTAGAAGGTGAGAAGTGTACTTCCCTGAATACTACCACAGCTGTTGTGTTCCAGATCAAGGAATGCTTTGTGGATTTGCTTACTTTTCCCAAACTTTGCCACTGCTGCAGGCTTAGTGGACTAAGAGCTGATAGATTGTAAGCACAAACAGATATGTAGCTGTTCAAGTTACCACTTTTCTTTTTCATATCAGCTAGTGTTCAGAGATGGATTGATTTGTAAGTTAGAAGACATGCAGCCAAATTCCAGAATAGCATGATTACCCAGCCATCAATGGAGTCACAGCAGTCGTTAATTTGACCCAGGCTCTAAGATGGATCCGTGTGTGTATTTGGTCCTTTTAGATGGTTAAAAATAGCAAGAGAGGTGATGTTGTCCTTGGTAAGTAACACTGGCACTCTCCATAGTGGCAGATGGTGAACACAGACATCATTGGTTAGCTAGAATCAAGGCAAAAAACTGAAGAGAAAAGAGACTTCAGCGGAGTGAAGAGAATGAAAATTGGCATGTGTGAGATTTTAGTAAAAAGCTCCTCTTGCTCTGTGAGGTGGGATAGAATTTGACTTTTAATGGAGCTACAGCAATTCACAGCCGCTTAGAACCTGGTCAGTTATGTTTGCTCAAATAAATTTGTTAGTCTAAGGTGCCACAAGTACTCTTTTTCTTTTATGTTAAATAAGCTGAAGATAGGCAACTGTCCAGTACATATAGTGGACTCAAAGGAGACCTTAAACCTGCTGTGAGAAGTATTGAACTGCAGTGACTGTACTGTGTGCCTTCTCAGTCTTAACCCTTACTGTGTGGAGCCAGGAGTAAGACCAATTGAGGTGGGCGCGAATTATGTTCTTGTAGGTTTGTGTATGATGTGACAAGCAATAGGAAATCATACCACTATACATGGCAAGATAAGCATAAGAAAGATGAAGGCCTGACATTGTGCAGTTATGTCACCAGTGTGATGTGAGTTTAACATGCTGCCATTCAGACCTGGTAAGGCGTTATACCTACTTCAAACATGCAAGGTGCTGAGCAATAGAAAAAAAAATCAGACTCGTTAAGTGCAGGGAAGCCCCAACAGCTCACCCAATAAGTGACCGAGATTGCTGAATGAGAATGTATTGTTCTGAATCCAACCAGATAAATGTATTGTCAAACATACCAACATTTTCCTTACTGGCCAGAGTTCTGGCTTTAATTGGCGGAGTTGATCTTTTTAAGAAGAAAGGGGTGGGCTGAAAGAGGAAATGCTCATGGCATGGCTGTAAGCGTTAAAACTCATCTGCTTTGTATGAGAAATCTCTCCTGTTCTCTTCAATAGGCTTTGGATCAGATTCCCTTTCCCCTGCTGACTCACAGCCTAGATTAACTGCTTTATGGCATTTCAGATGCTTCTTGTTGCATTCTGACACTCTTACACAATGTCACGTCCGCTTACAAGCCATTTCGTCTGCCCAGACATGGCCCAAATGTAACCTGGCAGCAATTTACATAAAACTTGCTTCAGACAGTTGCTGTGATCCTAATGAGCAGTGTCTGGTCCTCAACCAGCATGGTCAGGACATGTGAAGCAAATGGCAATATGATGGCAATGCTGCTTGATTGGCCAGCAACATGAGCTCACAGTAGTGTCTGCAACCTAAAGCAGCATTAATGAATTTTTAAAAATAGTGTAAATTCTTACACTGGCAGGAATCACAATCACCCAAGAATAATTGGGCTAAAGAAAATAACTCAACAGGCCCACATAATGTACTGCTGTGTTAAAAAAAGTAAAGGGAATAGAGTGATGTCCAGACATGCCAAATCTGCAAAAAAACATGCAGAAATTGGGCTTGTTTTTGGCTTAATTGGCTTGCGAGTTGCTTGTTGGCTAGTTTTTGGCTTGTAGCTTTTTTTCCCCTCTCAGCTCCTGGCAAGCAGGGAGAGAAAGTCAGGTGCACAACAGGCCCACCACAGTCCCAGACAGTCCCATGCCTGGCAGGGGGGAATCTCGTCAGTGTTGGGGTTCTTAGGGACTGGCTTGTTTTGAAATGGGATTAGCTTTATTTTTGGCTTATTGTGAAAGGCGGGGTGCTTATTTACCATTTGAAAGTTGGCAACTGTGGTGATGTCCAGTGGTTGAAGCAGGGGAGCAGGAATCAGGACTTCTGGTTTCTGTTAGTTTTGCCAATGACTTGTGACAAACATGTCAGAACCTCTATGGATCTCAGTTTAGCCATTTGTAAAATGGGTTTAACAGCACTACCCTTCCCTCTAAGGGGTGTTTTGAAATTTAGAGTAAGTCTATGCTTACAAAGTTTTGCCAGCATAGCAATGTATGAAGTTCTGGTCACCACCCCTTTTAAAAAAAGATTAAAATTGGAAAAGTTAGAGTAGGCAAACAAATTAAGGGTATGGAACAGCTTCCATATGAGGAGAGATTAAGACTGGGACTGTTCATCTTAGAAAAGGGACTATCAAGGGGGAAAGGGGATAAGACAGATCTATAAGACCAGGAAGGCTGTGGGGAAAGTGTTATTTACCCCTTCACATAATAAGAACCAGGAGTCAGTGAAATTAGTAGGTGGCAAGTTTAAAACAAACACGAGGAAGTACTTCACACAACACAGTTAGCATCTGAACTTGTTACCAGTGGTTGTTGTGAAGGCCAAGTGTTCAACTAGGTTAAAAAAAATTAGATAATTCATGGAGATAAGTCCATCAATGGCTATCAGCTAAGATGGTCAATGATGCAACCACATGCTCTGGGTGTCCCTAAACTTGACTGCCAGAAGCTGGGACTGGACAACGGGATGGATCACTTAACAAATCCCCTGTTCTGTTCACTCCCTCTGAAGGATCTGGCACTGGCCACTGTCAGAAGACAGGCTCTTGGGCTAGATGGACCCACTGGTCTGACCCAATATGGCTGTCCTTGTGTTGTTATGTTGAAGGGTGCGTATTGACACATTTCTATGCCAGCAAAAGCCCTACCAGAGACAGATACAAGAGCATAAAAGTGATTTTGCCAGTATAACTTATTTCCCATCCCCCAACTATATTGCCTAAAGCTTTTTTTTTGGTGTAAGTGACATCTACTCTAGAGGGTTTTCCCAGTATTGCTATACCAGCAAAATAAAGACCAAGATTTACTTAATTCAGGTTTATAAGATGTCTGAGTTCCTTAATGAAAGGTGCTGTTTCAGTCCAAAGTTAATATGTATGCACATGGAAAATGAGATGCAATCCCACAATCAAAAAAGTTTAGCTCCTTCTAGGACTGGAGGGGACAAAAGATTCCCTCTTCCATTCAGTGGGCCATATTTTCATGTGTTTCATGTTCAGAGTATCTGGTTTTAAAATGGTTAACAGACCACAATTTGTTCTAAAAGCCCCAAACTCAGTGATTGCACGTTCACTCACGCTTGGGTTTTGGGGGTTGTATGAGACTTTGCTCAAGGGATTTGGATCAAGACTATGCTGACAGAGTGCTGAACTCCACTGGGTATGTGCTGGCCACAGGGAGGAAGGCAGGCTGGTGGTGTAGAGAAATGTGAGTACTGATATACATTGTACATTGACACCACTTAAAATATTCAGGGCTTGATTCTCCACTGTATCCAGGGTCCACCTTCATGGACCTTTCACCAGTGGACAGGGCATCATTTCAAAAAAAATTGAGTTGGCAAAGTTGTGTCAGCATCCGTGCTTCTGCCTCCCCATTGAGGGGGGTGAGAGGTAGTGCCCTGGTCCTCTCCCAGGGAAGGTGTGTGTGTGGGGGGGGGTGTGACAGGACAGCAGCAGCCAAAGGCACCAGAAGTGTGTGGTGGGTCAGGCCATTTCTTCCTGCCCCCTCCACTTTTTAAATAGGCCCCCAGGGGAGCCCCTGCCCTGGTGACATAATGGAGGGGCATGTGGGCCAAATTTCAGTCAGTGGCATTGAGACTTGGCTTGGCCCACCTTCTCTTTTGCAGTCCTTCTGGTACGCTTGGTGGAGGGTCAGGGGAGAGCGGGTTCTCACTGATGTCTGGCCCAGGGCAGAGATCAGGACTCCTCTCACTCTGCACTCCAGCCCAGGCCACCACTGTTGCTGCCTGTCGGTGATAACATGACAGGTACATGCCCCAGCCTGGTCCGCCCCAGTGTCCCCCACAAGCCAAGAGAAGAAACTAGTGCTGCTTGGCAAGGAGCTATGAAAAGTCAGAAGGGACCAAGGTCTGGGGGCAACTGCCCCCTCCACAGCAAGTGACTCCCCTGCCAGTGGGGGGGGATGTGTAATGGAGTTTCACTCTGCCATGCCCCCACGATGGCATGTCCCACCTCTCCTTACATCAGGGATGGGGAAAGCCATCACAGGAGGTGTTGGAGCCAGCAGCTGATTAACACCTTCACCAGCTTACCACCTGTGCTATGTACACCAGGAATCCACCCTGGGAATCTCCTCATGCTTACTTGGCGCAAAGTGACCTTTGCGGACCTTGAAATGCAGCTGTCAGAATTTACAGCAACAATAAGGCTGCGACTAGCGATGAGGAGAGGATATTCAGTGGAGTCAGGCAGAATCAAGGGACAATCTACCAGCTGATATTTTGAATGAGTGGGTTTGAGGAGTGAGGTTTAGCACAGGATTTAGGCAAACCCTAAGCAAAATATGGTTACAAAGTTTCACTTAGTTAAAGGAGAAATAGCAACTGTAGCTGGTGACATCTGCCTGGATTCTGAAAGCATTCTACTCAGAGGCACTCAGCATTCTCCAGCCCTCATTTATAATGAAAGACATTTGCTGAGAGACAGGCTCTCTGTTCTCATCTGTCCCCTGTTTTTTTGCTCCACACTTGACATCAGAATCCCACTCCCTGTCTGTGGCATCACATCTCAGAGGCCATTTGTGGTGCCACAAGATGATAGTTTTGATGTCAGGTGGGGAAAGAGCAGCAGAAGCCACCAGAAGGAACAAAGCACCTGCCGCAGGCAAATATCTGCAGTTCTAAATAATGAGGGGTGACAAATCCTCAACATCTAGAGCAGATCAGCAGAAGCATTACTAAATGGAAGGCATTGCAAAATTTTCTGTGAGCATTACAGCTCTTTAAAAGGCATTTATCTGAAACATCTGAGAGGAGTGTGGCTTTGAAATGCAAGCCAGCAATAGAATTTAGTTTAAAACAAAAAACCACTTCATATGTGCCCTGCTTCTTCCCTGAGTGGGGAATAAAGTCATTTTAAACAAGAGAAAAGGAAGACTTGGGAAACAGAACCCCCCCTCTGTCCCCCACTATGTAAGACTGTAAATGCTCATAAAAGGTACTCTACATGGTGTGCTAAACAGGCCAGACAATCCAATCAATAGGGTGCAGCTATTTATAGAACGAGGCCAAGAGAAACTTAATTATGATCAAAAGGAGCTATTTAATACCATGCTACTCGAAGAGAATCTCTGCCTCCCCCACACACACCCAGTAGAAATTAGTCAGCAAGGGTTTCTGACACCAAGGAAACAGACTTGAGATCTAAGAAACTGGAGGAAATGGGGGGGACCCCTCATGGGCTATGGGATTCTAGAAAGGGAGCAGACAATGTTCTACAGGGAGAATTCTCGTCATAAGAAGGCTGAGCTAGGGAACCAGCTAGAAAGGCAATTCTAAGAAAAAAATAGCTTGATAACTGAAGCCAGTTTTTAAAAAGCACACACCCAAACCCCAATCAACCAACCCCCCCCCAAACAAAACAGTTGAACAGCTTTCAAAATTGCAAAGTGAAGTGCGTAAACAGGAGAGGATCTCGGCTTCAATCCTTGTCCACTGTTCCTGGAAAACGTGTGAATAAAAATCGTTCCTTAAATGAGTTTCTCATTGGTGTCCATGGGACTGCTCACAAACAAAGAAACTCACATACATACATGATTAGCAAGGTTAGGGCCTAAGGCAAAGTTGTGCCTATGCACCTAATACAGCTGGTCAGGAAGTGATTTTCTTCCATCTTGTAAAAAAAGTTCAAAGTGAACATTTGTCTAGAAACTGAAAACCTATTTTTGTTTCCAGTCAAACACCAAAAGTTTTGATTTTGACTAAACAAACTGTTAAGATTAAATTTTTACCCAAAAGCCATTTTCTATCCAAAACCCCAACACTTTCTGTGCATAATTTTCAGTCAGCTCTCATTCTTAATATTATACTTAGGGAGTAGTCACATGGAAGCCAACTCCCAGCATTGGAAGTTAAAAATATTTTCAGGATGAGGGCCTTAGGTGACTAATTCTAGCATTTCATGAAGGATATGGCATTTTTTAGCTCTTTCCTTTTGCTTTCCCTCCTACTTTTCCTCTTTCATCCTTTTGCTAGATACAACTAGGATAGTTGTCGGTACTTATGAAAAACTTTAATGTATCTGAGCTGATCATTCTGAACAGTTTTTCCTCTGCTTATAATTAACCTGAGTGTCTCCATATAGCTCTCAAACCATGACAATAAAATTCTGTAAGAGAAAAAACAAAGCAGCAGAAAGCTTGCTGAGTTTGGTATCTTCTCTGTGCATTGCACTGCAACCTACTGCTCTGTTGTCTCCATAGCTCACCCTGATGTGTTCAAACTAGCAACACTTTGCGGCCCATGTGACTAAATGTTTTCCTCTTAGAAACTTGTTTGGCAGTTCTGTCGAATTAGAAGGCTAGTTCTGGAGTTAAGGACTTCGGTTCCAAGCTCTTCCAGACTTGGAGAGTACGGCATGCCCCCTAGCATGGGTATTGTCTGTGTAGATGGTGAGGCACTGCTTAGGTGAGTAAGGCACATCATAACTTTAGGATAGGTATCATACACAGCTCTATACATACCAGCTCTGCTCCCCTCCCCTGTTTTTGATAGTGGGGTGTACTGCTGCAGGGAAAGGCTCCGGCAGGGAGGTGGCAGTGGGGAAAGGCTCCAGCAGCTCCCTACAGTGAGGGGAGGGCCCCTGTAGTAGGGAGCTGCCAGATCCTTTCCACGCTGTCTCCCCCTTGCCTACCATGACTGTTTAGCTAAACTTCACAGCATGGACACAAACTACTTCTCCCTGAGCTGGGTAGCTATACATACCACCACAGGTAGACAAGGCCCCCGTCTGACCTTGGACAAGTCACACAGGGATTTGCAAAGGTGCCTAAGGGAATTTCATTGGGAGTTGGTGTTGAATTCTCTGAGGTACTTTGAAAATCCCAGTCTTAAGTCTCCGTGTCCTGGTTCCCCATCTACAAGAGGAGGAGAATAATCCTTCCTTTCTACCACACTGTCTTGGCTGTTTAGACTGAAAACTCTGAGACAGACAGCACCTAGTAACATGGGCTCTTGAACTGGGACCACTCGATGCTACTGTAAAGCTAGCATAGGATGGTTTCACTATAAAGACTGAGGGTGAAATTCACCCCTATGCAAAGGAGTGACCCCTGAGTGATACCGAGTGTGAGCTACATCCACTGGGTAGAATTTCACCCTTACAGAGGGGGGGAAGTGACAGGAGAAAAATATCTGAATCTCCATGAGACCTCAGCACATGGCACACCCTGCAGTGGATGGACTCATCAGTATGGCAAACCATGCTCAACTGGTGATTAGGTAGCTAGCTAGCAGGAAAAATGAAAGCCTGATTCTTAGCACAAGTAAACTTATATTTGAATTTTGCCTATAATTTCACTGATGTCAATGGGAATATTTGTGAGTATGGCTTTATCTGTGCAAGAACCACTTTGTCCATTCATGAAGTGCAGCCAGGTGAAGCTCAGAAAACGTTTAACAGCAAAACCAATGCAGGAGTTTAGAGTAGGATGTACTGTGTCCAGTTTAAGTAATGACATTTTACTTCGTGTGCCATTCTAGTCTGCAAAGTGATGGTGTAAAAATGGCACTGTGGGGTTCCTATGTTTATGGACTGTCAGTGATTCAGCATCAGATATGGTCAGTTTACAGGTAAAACACTTTTCTATAGTTGCCATTTTTACGAACTCCCCTGGGATCTGAACATGTTACTGGGCTCTTTCCCATGCATCATGGCTAGCAATGCCCAGTCTCACTCAAATGGCAGCACTTTCAGCATTACAGAATTTCTATCACCACACCATGCTGTGGGGGAGGGTTCATCAGAACTAGCTCAGAGGGGAGAAGTGTCACTGAGTGATCAGCACCACTTCCTCCTCTATCACTGTGCCCCTAGCCCCAAGCCTGCACAGAGGGACTTGGTAATTGTCAGACTTGATCAGACTGATGGCCTGTTATTACTATCATTTATTACTTATATTGTGGTAGCATGTAGCAGCCCCAGTCATCAATCAGGGTCCCATTGTGTTAGGTGTTATACACACACACAGAACAAAAAGCTAGGATATCACCTATAACAAAGGTAAGGTCCAAACTGATTACAACCCAAGTATAACACAAGAGACAAGTGGATACAGACAAAGGAGCATGAGGAAACAATGAGACAGTATGAGTCAATCTGACTTTGCTTATTACCAGCTGCTTCAGAAGGTGCAAGAAACCTTGCAATGACTGGAGATGGCATAATCTACCCCAGGGAAAGTTTCTTTGTAGCCTGCATTAGTTAACAATTGGCTTATGTCCCATTGCAGGAGGGCATGCCCCTGCCAATGCTGTTGATTTATTTGTACTATTATAACTCCATATGTTCATTATCCACACGATATCACCACATGCTCATGAGCATTTATGGACTGTTCTCATGCCCTTCCTCTCAGCAGATGGCATTAAGATGGGCAATTTAGTGAAGCTAATGAAGCCCCATCTTCATGTCATCTTAGGGGGGGAAAAAAAGGGTCTAAGAAACTTTCTCCCTTATTGGAATTCAGGTGGCAGCTGTGACCTGAGCTTAATGCAATGATGGATGATCCTTTTGTTACACTCCTCCACTACCCAAGCAAGGTGAATTTGACTTTTCAAAAGGGTTCTGTGCACATGCATTATCTAGGCAGGCATTTTCTGAGTGATTATTCAAGGGAAGTATTGAAATATCTGGCCTCTGGGATGGTGCTTCTGCTGGAAAACAAAAAAAATTTCTAGAAAGTGCCAGAAAACAAAGGTGTCATATGTCAGAAAGTCAGTTCTGGCTTGCTAATGAGAGGGAAGGCAGTGCATTAACAGTGGAAGCTGTTTAGGCAGCCATAATCAGCAGTGCTCTGAGAACAAATAAGGAGAAAGAAAAAGAAAGGGCTAAAAATCCATCATGGAATAGGGAAGGAATGGGGGTAAAGGGGCAACCAGGTCCAGCATGAAAGAGAAGAGCTGGTATTGTTAGAGGAATCCAAATTTATTACCTGACCCCTGAAAGTCAAGCTTTTAAAACATCACCTATCAGAGATAAATGGGGTGTAAGAAAAAGGGGAATCTCAATATGAAAGTGTGCTCTGACTGCCTGACACTATCAATGGCAAGTTCTCTTTTGATCTTGCAACACTTGAAAGCAAATGTGCTCGGGGCTGTAAAGATTTGTCTGGTTCATGTAACACAGTCCTTCCCTCCTGCTTTTCAAACAGGCACTGGTGCAAGATCCTCTTCTGCAGGCTTGACTGTGTACAGCATCTTCCCTGTAGTTCTCACCTCAATGACTTGTCCATTTGGTACCGAATTTCAACTAGAAATACACATCCTTTTGCATTCTCTTTCCTGTTATTTAACCCTTCAATATTATTGAAAAAGGAAAATTGAACATGTAGCTTAAGGTTACAAATGTTTTTTATATTAAAATAAAGGATTTTATAATAAATGGAGCTATGCTGGTTTATACCAGCTGAGAATAGAGACCTGTATGAGATTTCACTTGACTGCGTGTGAAAGATGCTATTCAAAATGAAGTCTAATCTGTGATGGCAGAGAAATGAGATGCAGATATCTTCTGTTCTTAATGAGGCCTTGATTCAGCAACGCACATAGGTACACACAAATCCTATTCACTTCAATGGGAGTCAAGCATGTGTTTGACTTTAGGAGTGTACTTAAGTGCTTTGCTGAACTGGGGCCTTGTGTATTTTCCTTTGCTTTGATATTTGGTGGGGTCACACTCAGAAGAGTTTGTGATTACCTCCTGGGATAGGGAAAATAAATCTATATTATACCTTAATGCAGGTTAAAGCAAACTCACACCTGAATGAATTCAGGACAGGTAAGTGGCTCTCCAACATGTTGCCACTTTCCTATTGTAAACGAGTAATGTGGCATCTTAGAAATACCTCACTGCAGTGGAAGAACAGAAAAGGCATTTAGAACGTCTTGCATGCCAATGAGAGTTCAGTGAGTTTCCTTCAGGAATCTAAAAAGGCTCCGAGCTACCAGCTGACTGGAATGCTGGATTTGAGAGATCTGGTGAGTAAGTGAGAACAAATGTGCTTTTGAAATAACCCACTGCACAGAGATAAAACAATGTCATATTGAGCACCCAAAAAAGCTTAGACCAAGAGAGCAACCTGTCTGACCATCTAATCCAATCCCTGGGAGAGGGAGACTTACCACCTCTTACATGGACACAGGCAGCTGCAGCTTTAGCGGTGTCTGCACTAAAACCAGAGTGAAAAGGGTGGAGTTTGGAAATATTCCAGCAAAGCCCCTTCATGGCTGAGACACCTGCTGATTTAGCTTTCAGCATCTAAATAGACGAATGTCTCTGCTAGTAGCTCAGGTGCCTTGGGGCTAATGCAGTGAGTCTTGGGGATGATGGGGAGAAGGACATGAAAGGCAAGAATGTGGGGTGTCACCTGTGCAAGACCTGTTGTCATATTGTGATGTATGATCCCCTTTCTCCTTCTCCCTCCCTTTGGCATGTCAGTTTGGGGGAAACAGTGAAAGAAATGGGCAAAAGCAGTGGTGTTTGGGCTTTAATTTCCCACATCAAAAGTGAGGGTTGGTTTGAAGCCAGGTCTCTTGTTATCCCTAACAAAAAGGTTTTACCCTGGGAAGCAGCAACGCCAGAAAATATTTGGGGGTCATGGTGGTTAATCAGCTGCTCACGAGGTCCCAGTGTGATGCTGTGGCCAAAAGGACTAACGCGATCCATGGGTACATAAGCAGAGGAATCTTTAGCAGAACAAGAGGGGTTATTTGGCACTGTGTGACTACTGCAGGAAAACTGTGTCCAGTTCTGGGGTCCACAGTTTAAGAAGGATGTAATGAGAGTTCAGAGAAGATCCACGAGAATGACTAGAGTAGGAAGCATTCAATTTTTAATTAGTAACGGTCAGTAAATGTCTTTCACTGCACACAAACTGACAAAGGAACATGGTCATCAATAATCAAAATTTATATATAGGAAGAGTATGAAAAATGCCACTTGAGTCTGATTAGTTTGATTTAAAGATATTTATGGTATGTTTTGACATGTGGTATTAACAATTTGTGTTTTAATGGTTAAAGTTTTAGTTTTTTGAATCAACATCTATGGTCACTAAATAATTGATGTTGCCTGTTATCTGAACCCCAACCCCATAATTTCCCACAACTCTGAAGATGTAAATTGATAACAATTGGTGGGGAGTGCTTAAAAGCCATAATTTTGCCCAACTGGAAAATTTCAAAAATAAAAAATTTAAAAAAGGTATATTGTGTCTAAACAAATCAAATTCTGCCAAGCCTACTTATAGTGAAACTCAAGGAGTGCAAGCTATTTAGCAAACAAACAGAAGGTTAAGGGGTGATTAGATTATAGTATTTAAGTACTTGGAACAAATATTTGGTGATGGGCCCTTCAGTGTAGCAGAGACAAGTCTGGCACAATCCACTGGCTGGAAGTTGAAGCGAGACAAATTCAGACTATGGGCCAGATTTTTTAAGATATTTAGGTGCTTATCGGGATTGTTGGAAGCCTCTAATGTGTCTACCAATTATGTTAGTGGGTTATTGGTACATAAGTGACTTGCCCAAAGTCACACAGGAGAGATGTGGCAAAGCCAGGAATAGAATTCAGGTGTGTCAACCTACAGGCTAGCACCTTAACACTAGCCCACTCTTCCCCTCTAGGTACTCCTATTTTCTTATGACCTTTAGTATAATGCAACTGTGATCCAGAACGTGCCCTCAGGTGTATGTTTGACCCCTATAGGCTACAAATGGGAGATGTGTCCACAGTCAAAGGCAGAATTTGGCCCTTACAAGATTTGCTCTTAAGTTATTTTGCAGGAAATATCAAATGTGTAGTGTTTGCAATGAAACTGGTGAAGTTAATGCAGGAAGAGGGAAAACAAGGAGGATCCTACCAGTTTGTAGGTATGTCTGGCAATTTGCTGTTCATGTGTTATAAAGCTCAGTTGTGACCTATCAGCATAAGGAAAGTTAGGTAGAAGACTGACCTCTAGGTAGTTTGTGATGTGTGCACAGTCAGGACATCTGCCCATTTAGTGTGCGAGTGAGGGTGGAAAAATCTTCACTCTCCTCTCATCATATACCTGGAGCACATGGATTCCCCGTGCCTCCTATCCTGCAGGATGGCAGGAAATGAAGTCCAAAGATTAGACTGATAAACAAATTACCTGCAGCTGTCAATAAAAATGTGTATTTTTGACTCTTAACAAGCAACCCTATGGTAATGGATAACTTAACTGAATATGCTATGCCTGTCAGCATAGTTGCTGAAATATTCTAGTAACTTCAGGGATATCGGCTTTATGTCCACTGTGAATAATGGGCTTTGTCAGGAAAGATCTATTTAAAACTAAGCACGGCTCATGGTTATATTTGAAAGATACACAGTTACATTAGCAATCAGGCCAGTGCCTCCCCTGGCTGGTGGGATGGATCCTCACTGGCAACATTTCCCTACAAGCATTGGCATGACCAAAAGTGTTGGGTTCTTCTTCCACTTTGCTGTGTGACCTTGGTGCCAATCAGCTCATCTAGTTTATCTAAAATTTCCACCTTAACAGTATTTGTACAGAGACTATTTTTGCACCAGACTCATAGCTTGAATTCTTCCCCAGCCTTGCTACGTATCTTCTGTGCTATTCCCCATGCCAGTGCACACAGACCCACTGCTACATGTATACAGTTTACAGGATTTGCATCAAAGCCCCATACCTACCAACATTGGGCCTGCTTCTCCATTGCCCTGAACCTTATGCAGTAATTTACTCCAGTGCAGAGTGGGTGTACAATGCTAACCTTCTGATTTAAGAGTGATGAGCATCCATTTTGGACTCACTTTGCACTGGCTAAATGATGGCAGGGGATGCAGGGCAACAGTGTCCCGCTCATTGTGTCCTGAGTCACACAACACTGCAAGAACCATCCTGAGTTGGAGGCCTGGTCTACACTTAAGTTAGAGGTCCCAGCTACATCACTCCAAGCTGTGGAAAATTTCACATCCTGAGCACCACAGTGAGGTCAGCCTAACTCCCAGCATAGATGCAGCTAGACAGAAGTGTTCTTCCATCCACCTCATTTCCACCTCTGGCAGAGGTGGATTACCTACAACAGTGGAAAAACCCCTTCTGTCAACATAGGGAGCATCCATGCTACATCTGTGCTGCTCTCGCCTGCCAGGGAGCTCATTGGCAGCTCTCTCAATGGTGTGAGCTAGATAAGTCTCCGCTCCATCATCGAAGCACTTGAGGTGCTTGCCCTCTGTGACCTGCACCTTGCTCTGAAGCATTCAGTTCTAGTCCAGTATCCTGTCTGACATTGTCCAAATGGATCATTTCCCTAGCCTAGTCCATCTGGCCATTCTCTATGTTCCAGCAGGTCTCCAAGGCATGCAGCAGAGCTAAGAGTCTATCTGCCAGGGGATAACACTGTTTCTCTCCCCTCTTTCTAAACACACATACGAGACCTGCATCTTTCAAGGTGCTTTGGGACTTTATTATGACTTATTGGGTGCTCCAGCATTTGGGCATAGGAGCAAGATTTTAAATCTCAAATGCTCCTGGGGGTTAAATTCATGAGTAGCTTCCTAAGTTTTAAACCTTGAGAAGCAATTTGATCACTTAATTGTCTTGGCGACCCTGCTATTCCCTTCTAAGCACAAAAGACAGGATCATGGCACCCAGGCCATGGTTCAGCTGGATCCACAGCCACTTAACTAATATTCTCAAGCAAAGCATTGTCCAGGAACCAAGCATATATAAACAGAAGCACATGCAAAGGGGGTGGAAAGAGATCAGCCCAAAAAACCACCTCCCCATAACCACCCTTCTCCCCCTCCTGAAGGAACAGTGAACTCTGGGCAGATAATTAAATTTTGGATTACAGCAGCGCATTTTTGCAAATCTCATCTGGCCTAAATCCACCCTTTATTCTGTGCTTGCCACACCCCTTCCCTTTTAAGGGTTTGTCTCCCCAGTGCATTGGTCTGCACCAGTGTGGTATAAATCTAGTTTGAACCAATCTTGTGCAATAACTGGCCTGTGTGGACCCTGCTGGCATGCACTAAAAGTTCCCTAGAGCACATTAGTGTGGAACGGTTTCAAACAGGACTATAAATCAATAACGCAAAACCAGAGTCCAGCTGACAGAACACTGGGTTGCAACATGCCCCCTTTGCTGCCTTTGAGTCTCACTTGTGCCTCTGTACCCTCCTTCCTCCAAGATTATCCCCAAGTCACTCCCGGCCCCTCATTCAAACCCCTCTAGAGACTCACTCTTGCTTGGTCACCTACATGTAGTGGGTTTTAAACACTAACAGGAGAATCATCCAGCTGAGTGTAATGCTCTCCCAACAGTGTGGGTTACTTGCACACATGTCTAAATGAGCCACGCTGTATTCTTGTGTCACCTTCATCTTTTACACCTTCCCCCTTTCATTTGTTTGCCATCCTCACGTTTGGTCATGTCTAAATTCCAGATTGAAAACTCTTCAGGGCAAGGGCTTGCTTGATAAATGCTCCCAGCACATTTTGGAGTTTAGTGCTAAAAATCTCCCCATCTTATTTAACTTGTAGAAATTGGACTTCAGTGTGGTTGGAGAACAGCCACAAAAACAGCCTGAGTAACATGGACCATGCTATCACTTGGAAATTTCCAGCTATTCTCAAGCCATGTGTCCAAGTCAGCATTTTCTGCGGGCTGTCTTGTGTCCTTTCCACTTGGTGCCAGCCTCCCAAATGTCAGCCTTTTCCTTCATTCAGGTCATGTGCTGCTGTCTTCCCCCACCACAGCTGGCATTGTGTGCCTCTGATTGGTAATTTTTTTTGAAAGGGAGAGTGATGTTTGTGCCGCAGCTAGAGCTAGGCTAGGGGAACCGAGATGCAGAGAGGTCTTACAACTAAAGCATTAAAGCACTTTTAACACCAGAGAATTGATAATTCTGTGAAGGCTCCAGAGGGAACAGCTGGCATCTGAGACCAGTGACGCGAGAGGATTTCAGAGACTTATGTTCTCCCAACTCACTATTGACACATGGGGTGGGTAAATGAGATTTACTTTGGCATTTTAGTCACTTCTCAGTCTTCTCCCTGCTCCCCACCCCACAGGCCATGTACTGGAAGGTCAATCAGTTTAATTACTGATGTTAGACACATGCCATTTGTGTAGATCCACCCAGCACGCTCCAGCACTTGGAACTTTGCTGCACATCATCGTTCTTTTCCATGTTGACTGTGGTGTGTTACTTATGCCAAAGGAGAAAATTTCTGTGATAACTGGATAAAATCATACAATACTAAACAGTATTTAATTTTTTTGCAACCTCACTGAGGTGTCAAAACATTTTACAAACATTAAAAATTCATTGCTTCCCCAGCTAAGCATTATCATCCTTGTTTTACAGATGGGAAATTGAGTAACAGAGGAGGGGGGACTTTCCCAAAAAAAAATCACAACTGCTGTGGAAAACCCCAAATCCCTAGCTCCTCTGTTTCAGGAACCAACCTGCCCTTCTTCTAATGGGGACAGTGAATCTGGGTTCTCATTTGGAACATCCTGTTGAATCAAACTGATTATAGAATATTTGAAGGCCACTTTGAGGTGTTTATGCATTGAACCGTTTCTTTAAAAATCATGACCTCTGTAGAAAGTGAGCAGTCTGATAGAGAACAGGTAGGATTAAACTTTTCAGCCTGTTAAGTAGCAATCAGTCCCATGGTATTTCATTCCACAGATTTCTCACTAATCATTGTAACATGCCAGATGGAAATACAGCTAGTCTTGATACCGGCTTTGTTCCTCACACCACAGCTGGGTTTTGTATTCCCACATGCAGACCCAAGGCCCTCAGCAGAGCAAATGCACAACCCCAAAAAGAGTATAAATGGACTATTGAGACCAGAACATGGTTTCTGCCTTTTCTGAGAGAGCCCCAAAATTCTACATGGAGCAGAAAAACAGATGCCTCAGCCTCTGAAAACTGCTTCATGTAGCATGTTCAGGGACTGTGTGTTGCAGTATAACCCTTGCTCAGAAATAAAGGGCACTTTAAGATTTTTAATTGCATCCTAACCTTTCATTAATTGGTTTCTATGTAGCGAGCGATAGTGCAATAATAGGTCTACAATCTGTGCACAGAATGCAAATGGGGAGCAATCAGGGAGAGCACCTGAGAGTTCCAGGCTGCCATTCTCAGTGGGAGCAAATGGAATAAACCACAAATAGATGGTTTCTAATTATCCAGTGGTCTTTGTTTCACTGGAATTGCTTCTGAAACAAGCAACTTCTGAAAAGCTCTCCCCCCACCCCACAAGTTGTGGCATTCCCATGTGAGACAGGCCTGCAACAGCCCTGGGGAAGCAGCTCTCCCAGCAATGGTTTTTTAACAGCCCTGAAAAGAAAGATTTAAATTTTATTTCCATAATAATGGAAAATAAATAGTTTTGTCTGAAAGATTTCTACACCTCACTTGTGTTTAAGGCAGATTTAGTTGTTTATGACATTCCCATAGGTACTGCTTGCAGTGCTCAAAAATAGCCACAAAGGCAGTAACTTTGTTTATGCCTTCAGTTGAGTGTGGGTTGTATCTACATCAAAGCATTGGGGCTTTAAGGGTTTGATCCTACAAGGTGCTTAGCACTCCTTTGAGATGCAGAGTGACCTCAGTGACAGACAAAGTGCCTTGCAGCACTGCTCACCACCTAACAAGTTCACAATTTATGGCCCAGTCCTGTTAAGGTACTTGTTTCTCATCTTTGCTGGGGAGAGCAGTGAGACTGTAAGCAGGCTAAGGAAGAAACTCCACACAACACACAGGGCCAGCCAGTCATGCCTTGTCTCAGAGAGGACTTCCTATTTAAGTCTCAGAAAAACAGCTAACCTCAACACACATTCTCCTCCCCCACATCCCAGGTTCATACGGAGACCCACAGCCCAAGTGGCAAAATTTACCTTTCCCGAGGGAATCAGTCTTCCTGTTCCATCAGCTTTTATAACCCCTTCCCAAGAGCATCAATGTTGTGATTAAGTTCTCCTCCTCACACAGGGGAAAAGGTAGCACTCTAACAGTAATACAGTTGCATGGGTCTGGGCCAGCTGGCAGAGCACAGAGAGATGGGAAAGCAAAGGAAGTCACATTACACTGTGGCATAGGCCTGAAATAGGGAATAGCTGGGATAGCACCAGTAAACCTCACAAAACAGCTCAGACCCTAAGTCACCACTCATCCTTATATTGCCTGGACAGTGGCATTGGTAGCAGTAGTGCTGGGTATTTTTTTCCTGCACATAGTTTATTCACTATAAAATGAAGTTGATTGATCTGAAACCTGAAGTTTGACCGGAAGATTGGGCCAAAAAAAAAATGTCTTCTGGAACTTAGACCATTCTCTAAACATCTGGAGCAGAAGGCAACAGCTCCCTTGTAATCTTTAGCCCAGTAGCTAGGGCAGTCAAGTGGAAGACCTGACTTCAATTCCCCCCTCTGCCCAATGTGGAGCAGGGATGGGAATTGAGGGATCCCCATTGCAGGAGGATACCCGACCCATTCAGCTATAGGGTAGCCTGAGGCAGGGTGGTCTCAGTCTCTCCTGTTGAAGCTGTTTCATGGTGTATAAATAGTCATTGAAGCTGGGGACTGCTAGAACCTCTCAGATGACTGCCCCAGCCACCTGGCTGTCAGTCTCACTCTTACCCACTAACTTTCAGAAGTTGTGGTGCTCTAGCTGCAGAGGAACAGTGCCAAGCCTTATTTCAATTTCCTGTCCCAGACCTTAGCAAACAGTTCATAGATACATGGTCCCATCTGGCCATAAGATCTATTGTGACATCTATATAAGAGACTAGATAATTTCACCAGAGAATCAGAACTGGAAGGGACCTTGAGAGGTCATCTAGTCCAGTCCCCTGCACTCATGGCAGGATTAAGTATTGTCAGGGATGGTCTAGATAGGTGTTTGGAGATTTTTAAGAGCAGGTTGGACAGTGACAGTGATTCCACAACCACCCTGACAGTTAGAAAGTTTTTTCTGGTGTCCAACCTAAACCTCCCTTGCTACAAGTCAAGTCCATTGCTTCTTGTCCTAGCCTCAGGAGGTTAAAAACTATTTTTCTTCCTCCTCCTTGTAGGAACCTTGTTCATAAACTATTGAAAACTGTTATGTCCCCTCTCAGTCTTCTCTTTTCCAGACTAAAGAAACTCAATTTCTTCAATTTTCCCTTATAGGTCATGTTTTCTAGACCTTTAATCATTTTGTTGCTCTTCTCTGGACTTTCTCCAATTCATCTACATCCTTCCTGAAATGTGGAACCCAGAACTGGGCACAGTACTCTAAGTGACTCCTGCTCCAAGGTCATAACATCTGACTGAGCTAGAGAGCATCTTTAAATCAAGACTGAATGTCTAAAAGATTAAGTGGCAGTGAATCCATGACTTCCCTAGGTTAGTTGCTCCAATGCTTAATGACTATCACTGTTAAAAAGCTGCACCTTATTTCTAGTTTGATTTTGTCCCACTTCAGTTTCCAGCCACTGGATCTAGTTCTGCCTTTCATTAAAGCTCTTTGCTATCAGACATCTTCCCCTATGTCAGGAGTTACAATGCTGGAATCTGCTCCCTACTTCCCTTGTCACCCTGAATACTGGGATGGGAGAAGCTCCTGTGAGTACCTGCTTCTCTATGCACTGATCAATGCGAAGGGGTCCTGCACACCATATTTTGAGGTCTTAAGATGGACATAAATGTTGCTTAGCTGTTGTATATACACCTTAAGATCCAAGAGTGAAATATCAGTTCAGAAGGCTCAGATTAAGAAAACCCTCCCTGGGCACTCAAATCCCTTTGTGGGGGTTTTGAAAATCTCAGCCTAGAATACACACAAAATGGCACTATCCTACTAAAAAGGAGAGGCTGCAGTCATTACAATCTGATGCTTCTGCAAAGACCTCAAGGAATGGACAGTGCCAGATGCACATTCTTCATCTCTCATCCAGCAAGTTTGCTAGGAAAGTTTCCCAGCAGAATCTAGTTGTCTGTTGGGGATTACAATGCCGTTTGTTTTAATTCTTATTGGCATTTCATTTCACAGGTTATTAAATGAGTCTCTTCAAAAAGATGAAATAGAAAATTTGCTTTCGAGGGGAAAAATTATTGTGCATGCTTTGGTGTAAAACAAGCTATTTATTCATTCTTTTGATAATAGTTAACATACAGAGCTAAGCATCCAGTCAACCCTAGACAGCATGGCTGTATTTTATGTAACATTGCACTTAGTGACTGCTGTCATAGTCAGTAATAGAATACAATAGTT
Organism: Chelonia mydas; assembly: GCF_015237465.2. Classification (NCBI taxonomy): domain Eukaryota; kingdom Metazoa; phylum Chordata; order Testudines; family Cheloniidae; genus Chelonia; species Chelonia mydas. Next base: position 3,098,196 of record NC_051261.2, read on the forward strand.
ACAGGTGCTTCTTATTGGCATTATGGGTGTTTAACCGTGTATCTTCAGCCCAAACTTATTGATCTTTTCCCTTTACTTTGTAAGTGGAGTTGAAATATTCATTCTATAAACATCCAGTTTTGTAGCCATTGTAATTCAGTATTGGATAATGGAAGAACAAATGCAAGGGAACTAAAATGAATTTTTTGAGTTTAGCAAGGATATATTAGACAAGTCACTTCTCTACTAAGCTTGTACAATAAGCAGATATCTGGACACATTTTATTTCTTATATTGAGCAGTATGAAATGACCTCAGGAAACAGGACAACTTGCTAAGGGTAGGTGTGGAATCACCTTCACTGATGAAATGCAGTGCAGAACTAAATACCCATCTACCAAGAACAGCTTGAGAATGAAATCTGTCCTGCCAAGAAGTAGGTGGAGATGGTCTTCAAGAGGTGTATTTTGCCTTGGCAGATTCTGTGCTCTGACCAAGCAATTGTGTGTTATTGCCATTGACTCATAATACTGAGATTGATGTTACATCATATTAAAAAAAGGATTTACAAGGGGATTGAGCAACATGATGGCAAGAATGACTACTCTTTATCCAAACAGCTTCCACTATTGCTACCACAGGTGGAGCTGCACAAATACACTTTTAGAGTTTGAGTTTTAGAGTCCAAATTTTTCCAGTGTAAATACTACATAGCTTGTTGCTAGTTGAAATTAAAAACATAACATCAAAAGCTTGAAAGCTTCAGTTTAGGGAAGTTTCATGTATGAAGCTGATGCTTATCTGGACCACAGATGAAGGTGGAAATTGCACAAGGAGTGGTATTCTGGTGAGACCTGGTAATCCTCAATTTAATCTATGAAGGTTTTTTGTATTTCAGAATTTCCATGGCCTGGCTAAAATGGGAAGCCCAGAACTTCAGTCATTTTGTTGATTTGTTTGATAAAGTTTGATAAAGTTCAGAGGCTGTTTGTGTTATGAACTAACAGACTGTTTTAGTTTGGATAATCTTGTAATATCCAGATATTAAGTGCTGGGCATTGGCTCCAAAACCCATTGAAGTCAATGGAAAGATTCTCTTTCAAGGGACCTTGATTCCCAGTGTAATGTGTTGAAAATTTTATCCTTAAATTACTCTAACAGTGATTTAAAGCTGAGAAAGGTCATTATATTTAGATCTATTTTTCTCTGAATCATGTTGAGATAAGGGTTCTCTTTAAAAAAGAATTCTGTCCCACCCTTCTAACTCTGCCTCCTTGTGGGATACATAACTGTTGATGAGTAATAAGGGGTCCATTGATATATGGTAAATGGACAGTTTTATGAACACTGTAAAAATGCAATTTAAGGTAAAATGAGTGAGTTTTCTACACAAGTTACACAAGAACAGAGTGGTAAATGTCAAATCCCAGTTTTACAATTTGAGTTCTGAGTGTTCATTTTCCTTTAGCATGTTTATTGGAATTATGAAATAGGACCTATGGAGAACTGAAAATCACCCAGAAAGGCACGTGATTGTATTTTGTTTGGGTAGATGGATGGGCATAAATGAGTTGGTGCAATTTTATAATGAATTGATAAAAATTAAGAGGTTTCTATAACCCTTTTCTATTAACTTTTTTGCTGTCTCTAATGAGAGGTGTGTGTACACACACACACACCCCGCTTTTACTACTTGTTTATATTTCAGTAGCACATACGGAGATCAGGGCCCCATTGTGTTAAGAGAAGAAAGGAAGACTTGTGGCACCTTAGAGACTAACCAATTTATTTGAGCATGAGCTTTCGTGAGCTACAGCTCACTTCATCGGATGCATACTGTGGAAATTACCACTATACATACAGACACCATAAACAATAGCTCCTCCCACCCCACTCTCCTGCTGGTAATAGTTTATCTAAAGTGATCATCAAGATGGGCCATTTCCAGCACAAATCCAGGTTCTCACTCTCTGCCCCCCGTCAGACAAACTTACTCTTGCTGGTAATAGCCCATCCAAAGTGACCACTCGCATCACAATGTGTATTATAATCAAGGTGGGCCATTTCCTGCAGGAATCCAGGTTCTCTCACCCCCTCACCCCCCTCCAAAAACCACACACACAAACTCACTCTCCTGCTGGTAATAGCCTATCCAAAATGACCACGCACCTTACAACGTGCATGAAAATCAAGGTGGGCCATTTCCAGCACAAATCCAGGTTCTCTCACTCCCCCCCCCACGAAACACACACACACAAACTCACTCTCCTGCTGGTAATAGCCTATCCAAAGTGACCACTCTCCTTACAACATGCATGGAAATCAAGGTGGGCCATTTCCAGCACAAATCCAGGTTCTCACACCCCCCCCCCCCCCAACCACACACACACAAAAAAACCCACACAAACTCACTCTCCTGCTGGCAATAGCTCATCCAAACTGACCACTCCCCACAATGTGCATGACAATCAAGGTGGGCCACTTCCAGCATAAATCCAAGTTTAACCAGAAGACTTGGGGGGGGGGGAAACAAGGGGAAATAGCCACTCCCAGTCTCTATTTAAGCCTAAATTAATAGTATCCAATTTGCAAATGAATTCCAATTCAGCAGTTTCTCGCTGGAGTCTGGATTTGAAGTTTTTTTGTTGTAAGATAGCGACCTTCATGTCTCTGACTGCGTGACCAGAGAGATTGAAGTGTTCTCCGACTGGCTTATGAATGTTATAATTCTTGACATCTGATTTGTGTCCATTTATTCTTTTACGTAGAGACTGTCCAGTTTGACCAATGTACATGGCAGAAGGGCATTGCTGGCACATGATGGCATATATCACATTGGTGGATGTGCAGGTGAACGAGCCTCTGATAGTGTGGCTGATGTTATTAGGCCCTGTGATGGTGTCCCCTGAATAGATGTGGGCACAGTTGGCAACGGGCTTTGTTGCAAGGATAGGTTCCTGGGTTAGTGGTTCTGTTGTGTGGTATGTGGTTGTTGGTGAGTATTCGCTTCAGGTTGGGGGGCTGTCTGTAGGCAAGGACTGGCCTGTCTCCCAAGATTTGTGAGAGAGTTGGGTCATCCTTCAGGATAGGTTGTAGATCCTTAATAATGCGTTGGAGGGGTTTTAGTTGGGGGCTGAAGGTGACGGCTAGCGGCGTTCTGTTATTTTCTTTGTTAGGCCTGTCCTGTAGTAGGTGACTTCTGGGAACTCTTCTGGCTCTATCAATCTGTTTCTTCACTTCCGCAGGTGGATACTGTAGTTGTAAGAATGCTTGATAGAGATCTTGTAGGTGTCTGTCTCTGTCTAAGGGGTTGGAGCAAATGCGGTTGTATCGCAGAGCTTGGCTGTAGACAATGGATCGTGTGGTGTGGTCCGGGTGAAAGCTGGAGGCATGTAGGTAGGAATAGCGGTCAGTAGGTTTCCGGTATAGGGTGGTGTCTATGTGACCATTGTTTATTAGCACTTTAGTGTCCAGGAAGTGGATCTCTTGTGTGGACTGGACCAGGCTGAGGTTGATGGTGGGATGGAAATTGTTGAAATCATGGTGGAATTCCTCAAGGGCTTCTTTTCCATGGGTCCAGATGATGAAGATGTCATCAATATAGCGCCAGTAGAGTAGGGGCGTTAGGGGACGAGAGCTGAGGAAGCGTTGTTCTAAATCAGCCATAAAAATGTTGGCATACTGTGGGGCCATGTGGGTACCCATAGCAGTGCCGCTGATCTGAAGGTATACATTGTCCCCAAATGTAAAATAGTTATGGGTAAGGACAAAGTCACAAAGTTCAGCCACCAGGTTAGCCGTGACATTATTGGGGATAGTGTTCTTGACGGCTTGTAGTCCATCTTTGTGTGGAATGTTGGTGTAGAGGGCTTCTACAAACATAGTAAGACAGTCTGACTTGAAGAGCTGACAATCTACATCCTTCAAAGGTAGAAGAGGGTAACAGGGGCACAGAAAGATGTCAAGCTCAAGGCCCCACAGCAGGTCAGAACCCAGGTCACTTGAATCCCAGTGTAGCAAATTATTCACTGGACCCCCACCCTCCATGTTAGTGATTTTGTTGGCAAGCAATAATTATTTTTCTTGGTCTTTTACATTCTAAAAACTTTCCAATCAGTCTTTTAGCTTTGCCAGAGTGTTTTCAATCATTGGAGTTTGAGGCTCCTGTCAGAGTCTTCTTTTCAATTAATGTTTTTAAAAGAAACATTGTTCTGTGAAATGAGTGTCCACGTTAAGCTGGAGCTTCCATCAATTGGCAGCAGACAGTCCATTACTTTCATTAGGTCATGCATTAAGAATCTCTCAGTGTGTAAGTTGAATTCCATTAGGCACTGTTTATAAGGCTCCACTCATGCACCCAAAAGAGGTGGGTGTGGGGAACAAAACAAAGAATCAGGTTACACAGCACAAACTGTGGAGGTCTCCATGACTGAGCTGCACCTGAGGCCCTTGCTGCAGGTGTGACAGGAGAGCCAACCCTCAGATGGCACTGAGCAGGTGTCCCCATTACAGACAATGAATGGGTTATACATCTCAGAGGAACATAGTTATGTAAAAATAACTGAGTTGGAATATAAAGTCCACAGGGAGACTTGTCAAAGGCTGAATCTCTGCTGTAGGTCCCCAAGCACTTACTTTATGCACTTATAGTCACAGCTTGTCTGATTTTTCCCTGCTATAGGGGGGTCTGGTAGCATTTGGTAAGACTACACTGATGGGACATCTCCTCCCTGATTCATCACATACAGACATGTCAAACTCTATACAAGTCTGAGAGCTATGTCTCAAGCTTTGAGTATAGGCCATAAAGGTACCAGGAGATCCAACAGATGGTACCCCATTATTCATTCCTGGGGAATGTGAGGGTGCTTCTTTGCCCAAGCCACCCTGAATCCTTTGCAGAATTTTCAGTATGTCTACTGATTTATAACTGGTGGCATTTATATAGCTGATGCCATAGAATGTGCAAATTACGCTTGAGTGTCATTATGCCCAGCTGATGTCAGTAGCATTCTCTCCATTTTATAGATGGATAAAATGGAGGCACAGAGCGATTAAGATGACCTGGCTGCTAAGAGTTGCTCAGAATGCTAAATCACATTTCCAGCCTGATTTCAGACCAAAACAATGCAGTTGAGCTTCAGCTAAAGCTTCCAAACTTTCAGATATTTAATCAGTTTGGCTGATCCTTTGGAGGTTTGCCTGTCACAAGTTTACCGCAGACTGAGTGCACACAGTGGAACAGAGGGGAAAGGAGACTAGGAAATATATTTCAGACTTGAACTTCCATGGGAACATTATAAACCAAAGTGGAAAAAATAGGTTAAAAGCAATAAACCATTCTTTGCATGCTGTGAACTCCTTCTGCTCTTAGTGTTTAAATCAGGATATAATGCAACCTATTGTCAGCTAAACCACAAGGCTACTCACTTTTGCAGTGACCATCTCATCACTCACTTTTCTAATAGGATATCTGCCTTCTAAATTTGTCAGTCTAATTAGCTCTTTTCCCCAACACACAATATGATTAAATCTGTATTAAAAATTTCTGTGCAGAGCAAAAGCAGGCACCTGAGCATTTACTAAATTTAGCAGAGGACAATATTTAATGGGTTATTCTAAATGGATGCTGGAATTGCCACAAATGAATTCCGATTTGAATTTCTGCAGCCTCTATTTCCCCCCCTCAGCGCCCTTAAATTGTACATCAAACAGATTAGAAAGAATAATGGGAAAACCTACCTTCTGCCATCCATCAAGTGTTTTTCAGAAGGAAATTAACAATGAGCACTTTATGCAAAGAGAGGTGAGGGAAGTGGGATTCTTTATACTTTGACTCCATCACTTTAGGATGTGTCTTACCAGAATCTGTCTTAATGTGTCTTACCAGAAGCCTCATTGTGCAATTTTAGACAGTGCAAATATAGGGGTTGGATAATACCTATTCTAATTTCCATAGTAAGCATTTGTTCTGTAGTTTGGAAAGCTTTTATGGATAGGTATTACTCAAGTGCCTATATCTTAGAGGTTATGAAGCAAAGGCCTGATTTCGCTTTAACTTGAAGTCCAGGGCTCAATTCCTATTGGCTTTGGTAGGAATCAAGAGCAGGCTGCAAATAAACAATTCTAGCAATCATACACCACAGTGATGTACATTACTTTATGCACATCAGAAATCATGGACCTTTCCTTGTGCCCCTGACAATCTTAGGGCCCTAAGCATCACTGCATCTGTGTGTGAAGAAGATACCTGTGTCTGTGGAAGGTACGATCTCTGCTTCCCCCTGCCCCCCACTCATGTCTGAAGAGTCCTCAACATTCCTGCTCTGCAAAGTTGGAGGAGGTAGCACTGGTGGGAATAGGTGACGGAGCTGGCCTGCTGTGTATTCTCCCCAGCAAACCAGTAGAAGCTGGAGATACTCCCATTGCAACTGGGGACACAGCCACTTCTACATCCTTTGAGAGAGCATGAAGCATGACCTTCCCTTGCATTGAGTCCACTCCTCTAGCTGGTGTGGATGGAAGAGGGATGATGGCTCTACCCTCTTCCCCAATGCTCTGAGGTTTTAGCACTGCCTGTGGATCTAGAGATACAGGATGCTTATGCTCAGAGTGCAAGTACTGGGAGTTGCAAGACTCCTGTTTAGGGGCGCAACGAAGTGGGAGGATTCTTACAGCTGCTCTCCACACATGGTCACTCTTAAAGGTCAGGGGTACAATAGAGCCCCAACACATAAAGTACATATGTTCTGTATGTACAACGAGTAATTGGTGTCCATTAACTAAATGCAACCACCTCTGGCATGCGAGGTAGCAATTATGTAACTGTACCCATGAGTTTAGAACAGGAAGGGTAAAATATGGTACCTAATTGAAACTGCAAATCAATGTAATAGAACGGAATTACTCAAATGGAAATTTGGCTAAGGTTCTGGGACTAACTCGTACTGTTACAAATAGTGCTAGAGATTATTTAATGGCCAAAAACAGCCATTAGAGAGGCAGCCTGGTCAGCAAGGTCGGTGCTGGACTGGGTCCTAATGCTGGCTCTGCACCCGACCTGCTGCATGACCTTTGGCAAGTCACTTCCCCTCTGCTTCCACTCCCACCAGTTGCCTCATCTATTTAGAGAGAATTCCTCTGGGCAGGGGCTGTCTTACTGTGTTTTTTTTTTTTTAACGTCCGGGGGCACTATAATGGGGGCCTGTAGGTGCTACTACAATACAGTGAGTAAAAGCTAAGGTCTGTTTTTGTTGTAGATCTCTGAAAAAGGGTACTTGAGCAACACAGCACTCACTAAAAATCACATTGGGCCACTGGTTCAGTACTGACTCCTAAGGATCAGCATTACATACTGAATCACTTCCTTTTTAAAGCTCCGTGCTGAATCCTTGCTCATCCAAAGGTCAAACCAACCATGCCAGCAGCCAGCCATTCCATGCTAATACTGCCAATATTTGTCAGTGTTTTGTTGTAGACCTGAATTTTCCTCAGCTAGCCTATTCCTGTCTGGTAGTGGAGTCCTCTATCATAGGAGAACTCTGGCTTAGGACAGCCTAAATGTTGTAGGCTGCAACATCTTTGGTGGCAAGAGGTATTGCAGGGTTGTCCCCCTTTTTGGGCTCTTGTGGAACAGTATTCATGCCTAGGAGCAAATGGCATTGTTCTCCAAACTTAACAGTGAACGCAATGTTCCTAAGGGGTAAGTGAACAAGGAGACAAAGCAGGACGGACTAAAGAAGTCAACTCAGAGTGGACAAAGGAAAAGTCCATGATGCTTATTCAGAGCTTTTCTAAACCCATGAGTTACTACTAGTAATTACAGGTTTCAGAGTAAGAGCCGTGTTAGTCTGTATGCTCAAAAAGAAAAGGAGGACTTGTGGACCTTAGAGACTAACCAATTTGAGCATAAGCTTTCGTGAGCTGTAGCTCATGAAAGCTTATGCTCAAATAAATTGTTTAGTCTAAGGTGCCATAAGTCTTCCTGTTCTTTACCAGTAATTAGTACTAGGAAGGAAGAATGGAACACTTGATGGATTCCTGGGGACCCTCCACTGCCAGAGATCCATAAAGACTTCGTATGCCCCTGACTGGAACAATTTCCATCGCCTGTTCAGGAGCTGATCCGAGTCACGTTGCAGAGGTGAAAAGCTGGTGCCTGACTCACTGAGCAATTCAGCCACCCCCTGCATCATAGCCCATTTGCAGAAAGATAACCAATTCCATCTTCATAATTACAAAGACATCCACTGCAGGAGGCATTAAGGTTGTTTCTTACTGAAGACTTGAATTACTTCAATTATTGTGTCTGAAGTCTTCCATTCAGGAAAGCAGGAGGGTTGGGAATACTTTAGAGCAATCAATTTTGCTTGATTGGTTACATTCAGTTAAATTAGATGGGAGATTCCTGCCCTTTAGAGAACTCACTCAGAGGCCTGTAGGATTCCTAAGCCCTCCTCAGGGCAGCTGTCTGAACACTGCAAGGGTACAGAATGTGTTCCGCCTTTTCTCAGTTGAGTCCCTTCTCTGTTTCTACCTTTCTAAAGGGAGAGTTAGCCTGAAAAATATTTGGCTCTTGTATATTTCTTTAAAACATATATGGACAAATTGAGGAGTGTTCAGAGGAGAGCAACAAAAACGATAAAAGATTTAGAAAATGAGCTATGAGGAAAGGCTAACAAATTGGGTGCGTTTAATTCTGAGAAAAAGCCACCAAGAGTGAGACTGGATAGCCTTCAAATACATTAAGGGCTATTATAAAGAGGACCATGATCCATTCTTCATGTCCATTGAAGGTAGGACAAGTCATAATGGGCTTAATCTGCAGCAAGGAAGATTTAGGTTCAGTATTAGAATTCTAAGGATAGTTTAACTCTAGATTAGGCTCCCAAAGGAGGTTGTCAAATCCCCCTCATTGGGAATTTTAAACAGGTTAGACAAACACCTGTTGGGGTGATCTAGGTATACTTGGTCCTGCCTCTTTTGGCCTGTTCTAGCCCTATACGTCTATGAGTCAATAGAATTCAGAGCACTTTGCTAAGGAGGCAAGTGTTATATTTAACTTACAGACAAACTGAGACACAGAGGTGAGCTGACTTGCTCAAGGTCACAACAAATCAGCAGAAGAGCCAGAGGAACAGGAAGCTCATATCCTGATGCCCAAACCAACAGCCTCCTGACTGGAGCAGGCTGCCTCAGATGTTCTTTGACATGAGAAAGTATCACTACCCCTATTTTACTGCTGGGGATCCCAAGACACAGAAGAGAAACGATTGGCCTAAGGTTACATTGCAATGCCGCAGCAGAGCTGGGACTAGAATCCACAGTATCTTGAGTGCCAGCACCATGCCCTGTCTACTAGACCACATGGTCATCTAGGTGGCTTTTGGGGCAGGGATGCTAGTGGGGGGGGGGGGCGCGGAAGCTGTGTTTATCAAGGGTTGTTTCCTCTCAGCATCTTCCTTTGTGGGGACTTAAAGTCAGATTCTTGCAACTGATTTTATTTTTCCTGAATGTCAAAGCAGTACAAAACCTCAGGAAAGGTTATTCAACTGCCTAGAAAGCTATTTTAATTCATTTTCCTTTAGACATTTTATTAACTCTGTGCTGAACTGAACCATCCATTTTTAATGAGGACTCCCTGTTTTAGTCAATATGTATGTAGTGGCTTGATCTCAATGGGGAGTTTGGAAAAATTGATGGGATAAGCAGTCTGCACCCCTCCAAACCCCCCACTCCTCTCAATACCCCAAAGATTCGTTTTCCAGATGAGGAGAGATTTAGGCCGTTCACCACTGCCAGCACAGGCCAGAATCAAAGGCATTCAAGAATATAAAATTCTCCTTCTACCCAGGGCTTTTGCAACCCTCCAGCTTACTCTGCATCAAAGCTCAATTCCTCTGCATGGCACACCATAGACCTAGGCCTCTAAATTAAATTCTTAGCTTTCTCCCCCAATACACAGCTATAACCAACCTGAAATGGGCTAGGAACCCATGTGACAGGCTGAGTGTTATTCAGTGTTAAACTCTGTGGAATAGCAGTACTGAATTCAAGGGGACAGGAAACTTTTTAGTTCAAGGAAAGCTGAGATTCCTATGAAGTTATAGGATTCTAGCAGCTGGAGTTTTAAGACACCCCAAATATCACAAGGCTTGGGATAAAATTGAGAGCATCAGCAACACAGGAAAAGTATAAATCTGTACTGATGGAGGGCTGAACCTTGCCTTCTGCACAGACCTGTAACTGCCCCTGGGGTGCCCAGCGAATGCAGGATTGTGCCTTTTGGTGTCACAGGATCAGTCCTCCCTCCTGTGTATGTGGTTAAAGGTGCTGGGCTGGCGTCCTTCTGCTTATGGATCGGAAAGCCCCTTTCCAGCACTCAGGATGTGTACTTTATATCCACTTTCAGTCCCCTTTGCCCTACCAAAGGGATCTTTGTGCAGACAACACTAAGGTCTCTGGTGTCCATTTCTGTTTCTAGTTGGCTGCGTGACCTTGGGAAAGTCAGTTTCCCTAGACTGCCCTCCCAGGTAGGGAGCTATCATGAGCCTAAACCCATTCATTTGTCTTTGCAATGTGCACTGAGGGCCTCAGATGGAAGGTGCTGTAGAAATACATAGCACAGTTATCCCTATTGCAGGGGCAACCGGTGGGGAGACCAAGTCAGTCCCCATCCAGCAGAAGGGCATCACTCATGCTACAGGGGAATACGGAAGCTCTGCTGGAAAATGCCCTGTGCTCTGTTAGTGATCCATTCTCAGGGTGGATTTACTTTGAGAGCAAATTCCAAGCAGAAATTTGTCCTCCAGTAATAAAGTTCTCATGGCTCTAATTAAAAATGTTTTCTCCTTCTCTGCTTGTCAGTAGGCCATTAGAATACAAAGCACTTGCTTTTTGCATTGTGGGTTCTGTAAGATGCTTTACAGCATTATAGTATGGCCAAAAAAACAGAGCTGATGTGTTGCCATATAAACAAGTTTTCCCTCCCATGTCAGCTTTGGCATGAAGGGGAAAAAAATTTCTTCCTGAAGTCCCAAAAAATCAGAGGATTTGAAATTGGTCCTCATAATAAAAATCGAGACTGGTTCAAAAAAAAAAAAAAATCTGACAGGGCCCCAATTCAGCAAAGCATTTAAACATGTTGTTAAAGTGCTTTGCTGTACAGGGGTGGACTTAAGCACATGCTTCAAATCAAGCACATGTTTAAGTCCATGCTAAAATGATTCATTGAATAGTAACTTGACCACTTGATTGTCTAAGGCCCCGATTCAGCAAAGCAATCAATCTCATCCGTCATTGAATCCTTTTTTGTTAATACCCTACTAACTATAAACTCTGTTGGTTTCCACCTTGTTAAATTTCATGAGAAAGTTCCCCATCGGGACAGAAAGCAGTTGGTTCACATTTCCATCCCTGAGACAAGCCAGAATAAATGGATTTTAATTTTGATGTGACAGTAGGAATGTTATATTTTAATAAATAATGGGGTTTGTCCTGCAGCTTTTTTTGGCTGGGGGGGAGATTATGTTCTTGCTTGAGTATAACATGGAATTCTGGAGATTTCCATCACTGAACTAATCATAACCAAGGCTGTGATTTAGCAATCCATCCTATTTCAACACATGCTTCAATTTAGGTGTGTTTAAATCCTATTGCCTTAAAGCTAACACTTAAATGTGTTGCTGAATACAGACTAATTTAAATATGCTGTGCTATATTAGGGCCTATAACTAGGATCACACCTGAGGAAGAGTCTTGCCTCTTCCAAGAGGCAGACAGAAAGTTTTAGAAAGGAGAAGTAATATCATGCACTCCCCATGGAAATGAAGGTCATGTTAGGGCCAGTCTGTGTGGAAGAATACAAGGTGCCTGTGGTATCTGAAAACAGACTGACATGGATCTGTGCTCACAGGATGAAATGCTGCCTTTCAGTGCTCTTATCGCAGGGTCACTTTGTAGCATGCTCTTGAGGCTTGCTTTGCAAAGGGGTTCGAGAAGGAAACATTAAAGTAGGGTTTAATTTGTTTAAATGATTCCATTTCATCTAAATAAAAGGTTGTAAAGTTGAGTAATTGAAATTGCTTTCATGTTAGTGGGTTTCTAAATGTGGCGTGTTGATATATCAGTTAAGCTACCACTTCAAGTTGACTTCCTCATGGCCACAACGTAAGACGTCTCAATGTTCATGAAAGGTTGCCAGAGTGTGCACGTAGCTCCTAGCAAGCAGGGTGCTCTACTATCTAGTTTGGTCCGTCTTCCAGGGATCTGTACGTTTGTGCGTTTTCTGTTTTTGCAGGCATTTTTAATGTTTTAGGGAGTCATGCAAAGTAGTGAGATGTGGCTTCTTCAACTATCCAAGCATGGAACTACAATGAACTGTTAGGGGAATCCTGGAGCTCATGTTATCTTGGTCCCATATATAGGCCCATGAATGGCTCTCAAGGAGAGAGAAAAACTTCATGCAAATCTATTATAAATATAAAGCAGCCAGATATTCGGATTTGTGCAGAACCCAAAGGAACAGCCTGCATCATCACATAGTAACAGCACACATCTGCAGTATTTTGTCTAAACAGCTCCAGAGGCAGTTCCTGTGTAAGTTTGCCAGGGGTTACTTATTGTATGAAAGCCAGATTCTGTTCAAATTAATCCATTCTGAGCAGGTATGGAAGTGCAGCATTATCCGAATGCCAAGACAATACTGACCAGAGACATGATTTAATTTTCAGTGCACTGCACAGGGTTTTCTGGGCTTTGCTAGTGCTGGAATTTGGCCCAAGCAATGCCAGAGCATGTTTCCAAGAAGGAAGAATTCTCTTAATAAGGAGGAGAAAAAACTAGCCTGATCTCAGATACTTGAAAATGACTCTGGATCAGCCGCTCTACTGTTTTCAGGGTCCTTGGCACAGGGACAGCATTTGTCTCCTTATTTAATTTCAAAATAAAATTCTAAATCCCTGTGATGCTTGTAAATGCTCTTGCAGGGCATACATATTGAGACCAACATATTTTAAAGGGGGGCCTGGAAGTGTGAACAAAGGAGAAGGCAGAGTAGCACAAGCGTACTTAGGGACACCCTATGTCTGCCTAATCAAATCTACTTTGTAGCCAATCCAAAATGTTGCTGCAGCATCACGATGCTGTGACAGTCAGAAACAACAGCTGTGGCATAAATTGCATGTCTGGCACTTGGAATATAGGACACCAAGATCCTGCACTGCAATTTTGTCAGAGCTAGGTGTTCCATATTTATAGCACTCCCAGATTTTTGCAAGTCTCCTGGTTCCTCCTGATACAACTGTAAGGTGTGTGTGTGTATTTCCCAGACAGGCTGTGAGTATGTGTCCCCTGCTCACCTGGAATCAAGGCTGAACATCTAGTACAGCAGCAGCACTTGAGGGTTTCTGTCCCAGACATGCTCCTTGAAGCTGAGCTCTTCTGAGCCGGCAGCCTGGGAAGGGCTCAGGGGTCAGCCAAGGACATGAATGTTGGGCTGCAGTCCCTGCAGACATAACTGGGCCCAGCTCCCTTCAAGTCTATGAGCCAGATACACTCCCTGTGTTCCATCCATTTCCTCCAGGAGAGGCTGGATCGCCATTTGTCTTGGATGGTTAAGACAACAAATCCTGCATCTTGGCAGGAGGTTAGACTAGACCCTAGCAGTCCCTTCTAACCCTATGGTTCTATGATTCTGTGATTAGATGTGAACAGGTCTGCTGAGAGACATTTGTGGCCCCCCAATACATCATGTTCCATTTACACAGACATTTGTCTGCCACCTCCTCCTTCTCATTAGCACTCTCAGCAATGCAAAGTCCACCTGCAGTGAGGGACAGAGTGGCATGAGCTGCCTGCAAGTCCTCTCCTTGGGGAAGGCTGGAGATGACTAACCCCCTCTGTGGGTTAAATGATGCATAAGCCCCATGCTGGCCATGCACAGGGGAGCTCACTGAGTGATTATAATGCACAGAGGGCCCTCTGATAATTCCTGCCTCTTTCACTATATCCACAAGTCATAATCAGTTTTGCAGTTGACTTCACTTGGAGCAGCTCAGGGCCCATAATGCTTGCAAAATATCTGCTAGCTATGGCCACAGCAACTCTAGCTACTGGGAGCTGGTGGACACTGCAGAATGGTGAGAAATGGCCAGTGAGTGAATGGCAAATGCACTGGAAAATGAGGAGCAGGGTGAGGACAGCCAGTCTTTTTACATTGTTAGGGTTAATTCTTCATGCCCCCTAATTCCCTTTACTTATTCTGTTCCCTATTGAACCATTAAGCAATTAAGAAGTTATTGATTGCATGCAAAATTCCAGAGAATTCTCCCAGGCCCACATCCTCATTCAGTGTACAGTTCCATAGTGCCACTAACCTCCATTTACATTAGATTAGGATCTGGCCCATATTGACTATTGCGGGAGTTAGGACTTGGTAAAAAGTGAATAGGGACTTGACAACATAGCCCTATGAGAGTCTATTTGATGTATAACAATTGTATACTCTCTCTAGCCATTCCCTTCCCCCCCCTCCCCCCAAAAAACCTGTTCCTGATGAACAGACCCTTCCTCACTGCTGGTTCTTGACCACTGTGATTATGCCTTGCGAGATGATTCAAGGTCAAGCTACTGAGGGATGGATAAGAAGCTACCCAGGGAAAAGAGCTAGGCATCAGATGCATACCTTCATGATTCTTCTGGAGGGAGGAAATTACAAACCTTGGCATCTGGATCCTGCAGATGCTGACTGAAAACCTGCTGTGGTCACTGGAGCCGGCTTCTAGCTTGTTTTTAAACAGTGAGCCAAGCAAGGGGTTCTATCTAGGTATGTTTATGCAGCAACAACCAACCTGAGGCACGGAGCTGAAGGTCAGCTGACTCCGGCTCACAGGGCTTGGGCTGCAGAGCTAAAAATTGCCCTGTAACTGCTGGGGCTGGATCCCAGGCTCTCAGACCCTCCTGCAGCTTGCAGGGTCTCAGAGCCTAGGCTCTAGCTCAGGCCTGAATATCTACACTGCAGTTTTATAGCCCCACAGCCCAAGCCCCGTGAGTCCAAGTCTGTTGATCCAGGCCAGCCATGGCCAGGCTGTGGTGCAATGGAGAGGAGCCCAAAGCAGTCAGTTACAGCAGCACAGAGCTGTGCTGTCAAACTGGTGCTGACATTGTTTGCACTGCAAACGCCAATTTGCTTTTTTTATTGCATGGCTATTTATAGAATTCATAGCTGTCTCTAGGAAACCAGAACATTGTCAGCTTTTCTTGTACGCATGATATGTGGACATTTTCCTGGAGTTAAGAGCTGTTTTGAGGATACCATTTATCTCCCCTAGTATGAAGCTGCTGAGACAGACACTTGGGCACTTGAGATGGGGAGGGGATTTGGAAATTTGTAATGTTTCCCTCTGGAGCAAACGCAGGGTCAATGGGGCCTGTTTATGGTGACATGGCAAAATGCTACCAATGTTAGGGAAAAACCATCAGAACATTTGCCATTTACTTTAGGTTGTGAAACGGTTTGCATGACCAAAGTCAAGATCCTTTATTTGCCAAAATGGCTTTTTACCTCCTTGACTTATTTTCTTCTCTTCCCTTTTCTGCTGTGACTCAAGTATAGTTGTTTAAGTGATGTTTGTTATTACTGTCATTTACAGTAGGACTGAAAAAGCAGTATTAAGGAACATCACTTCAGACCCTATCTTTCAAAACCATCCTGTGGCACACTATAACAAAGGGAGAGGGGGCAGGTGTGTATGGTAGTAGGTAGATAGCAAGAACCTGTGTGCAGAGGACCAGAATGAGGCCTTGTGTCAATGACTGACTCCTGATTTGAAAACCTTAGTGGTGTGGGCTTCACACTGGCTCTGCACAGGGGTGAATTATAGCAAAAGCAACTCCGGACAGGGTGAGTCCTGAGTGGAAATGAACCAGCTGAAAGAAAATCGAACAGGATTCTTACTACAAGGTCATACCTCTAAAAAGGCTGAACATCTGCTATTAAAATGTAGAATTCTTTAAATAGGTCCTTATTCTCATTTATACTGCAGGCTCTTTATACCAGCCTGTCAGCGTAAAGGGGGGACATTAGAGAGTGTAGCCAGAGGTCAGGGGTCTCAGCTAGTAAAAAATCAGCACAGCTCCACATATTGAGACCTAAGGAAAGCAAAATGACCAGAGAACAGTGGCTGTCAGTCTGATTTTCTCATCAGAGATAGAAGCATTGTAGCCAAGGATAATTGGATTTTACTTCCATGGTAGAACAAGGATTTCTAACCTTGAGATTAATTGCTTGAGCTAACCTTAGAATTTTAGGTTTCAGAGTAGCAGCCATGTTAGTCTGTATCCGCAAAAAGAAAAGGAGGACTTGTGGCACCTTAGAGACTAACAAATTTATTTGAGCATAAGCTTTCATGATGAAAGCTTATGCTCAAATAAATTTGTTAGTCTCTAAGGTGCCACAAGTCCTCCTTTTCTCTTAGAATTTTAGTGCGGCCAATCTCAGTGCTTTCAATTAGAGGACAGGTAGGACACAGCTACTACCTCACTGGCTGGTTTTGGGGGGGATTTTGAGAGGGGGATGTGTCTCAAATTTCTAAGAAAAAATTCTTGAAATTTTGTTTTAAGACTATCAAAGGTGGAAATGTTAGGCCCTACAGAGAAGGCTCACGCAGTAAGGTTAATATTAAACAGGGAGAAGCTGTTTCTCCACACACTTATCCTATGTTTATTAAAAAACTATTTAGCCTGATTCACACTGCATGACTCCAGATTTACATCAACTTCATGCTATGGAGTTATTCAGCACAAATGTTTTGGTGAATCAGCTCCTCTATCTCAAACAGTAAACCAGCATTTATCTGTCCATCCCTTCATCCATCAGTAGACTTCATGTAACCCTTTGTCAGTCTATCAGCATATTGATCTTTCTACCTAATTACTATACCTCCCCCTCCCTCAACACGCATCTCTAAGAATTAATACCATGTTTATCACCATGGTATCGAGATCTGAAATGACAGTAAGATGGTCAATTTAACAATAAATTTTATAAAACTTCAAGTCAAAGCAGATTGAATAGCAGAGGACTTGGCATTGTTCCCAATGTAATCACATCAGGTTTTAAAATTTAGATCTAATAATGAAGGTGCTTGAGGAAGTTCAATCTATGAGCCAGATGGTGCAAGCCCTTTCATGAATAGTTCCTTACTAAAGTAATCCCACTGTCTTTGTGAGACCAAGGGATTTGTCATGGATCATCAACAGGAACAACAAAAGTGAATTCACCTGGAGCGATGTAAAATTATACAGCCTGGGGATTTGTTAAATGTACCTATTTTGGAATTCCATTAGCAGTGTTCTAAAAGTAGTGTCCTAATGCATCTGACTGACCCCAACATGCAAACTCATCTATGACCTGTGGTCTGGCTTGTTTGAAATACTGGGAGTGGAATGTAAAAGTTTTATATTTTACCTGTGACTTTGTCCAACACAAATGTAAACACTATTAAAAATGGTCTGTCACCAAGAAGAGGGAACCTCCAAGTGGAAGGAAGGGGAGTTTGATACCCACACATTTACATATTTCAAAAGGCAATTTCACCTATTAGTACATTAGTATCTGTGAATGATTGTTTAGACCAGTGATAAATTGGTCAATCACATGTTTAAAACAATTGGATTCTGTCTTTATTCCAAAGAGAGCAACCCTTATGTCTTGTTTTTTTCTACTTCTCTTACCCCAGTTACCATGATTCTGAGCATTTCACTTCTATAGTACATTTTATCTTAGGATTTTATGAGTATTAACAAATTTAGCCTCATAGCCCCTTTTACAAGACGGATAAGGTAGCATTAGCCCCCCATTTTGTGGGCATGGATAAAGTGAGGCAGAGGTAAATGAGTAGTCTGCATAAAAGTACACAAACTATGTGGCAAAGATAGGAGAAGAACCTAGATTTTCCTGACATGCAGTCCCCAGCTTCAGGCACAATACCATCCTTTCCTCTTTTGTTTGGGTTGGTTTTGCTATACAATTTCTGTGCACCTCTAAACTGCTTGGTCTGGCCCAAGTCCACATACAGAAATGCCAAAATACCATGGAAAAGGCTGTTTTCTTTATATTTTCAACCCATCCTACAGTAGAAATCTTGCAAGAAGAAAGTCTGCTCTCATGACATTATCTTGGCCACTATTTTCAATCCTAACCACAATAAATAGAAACAAAAATGAAAGCACACTATTGTCTGGTAAAAGAAATAAAACTCATTTTCTCATTCCATAAACTCCAAAGCTAAAATAAGGTCTAATACTACATGAAAGCCAAGAAAAACGAAACACCAAAGCATTTAATGCAATCTGCATGCCCTCCTCTCATCTAGCAGGAATTGTAAACATCCTGATACATTCTCAAATCACAAAATCCATTTACACTTTGCATATTTAAAAAGATACTTAATGTATTTTGTGAGCCACACACTTAATTGCACCCTTTTCCCATTAAACACAGAATATTTTAATAAGAAAATTTTCAGGAGGCCTAAGAGGTAAATGGACTATAATCAAACATGCAGCTGAAGGCCCCCACAAGGGGGAAACTATAACATGAGGAGGGATCAAATCAGGAAAATAGAAAATACAAGAAAACATCCTGAATTGTAGAGTCAGTGCCTGGTGCCCTGCAGTGAAACCAGGTTTCACAGTCAATGGCTTTTTCCCTCATTACTGATCTTTGGTTCATCTATTGCAATGGGTGTAAATGTTTTGCAGTTACATCAATCAATCTAAGTCAGTCATTCAACTCTTTGAAGTGACTTCAACACTCATTTAGACTCCCACAGTCCCAGCAAAGTCAATGGGGTGGAATAGACTAGTGGAGCTGGTTTTGGGTCTCTGCTTAAAATGGTAAGCCACAGCTATGCTGTCATGGGGTTCACTCACCATGGGGTGCATCTCCTGCTAGCAGTCCTGTGGATTAGGTCAGCCACCTTGCACTCTTCCTCCAGTGGCGTTTTCTCCTGCCTAGTTTTGCTCTGCAGCCCCACTCGCCTCCAGATCTGTAGTCCTCTCTTTACAGCTTAGCCCTCTGGTCAGGCCATGAAAGTCCTTCCCTTTCCAGGGAATTCACAATCCTACTGTCTGGCTGGCATCTTTAATGCCCCTTGTCACTTCCCAGTAGCTGTTTGGGAAACCCAGACCTGCCCTCTACAGGGGGTTCCACCCTAGGGACACTATAATAAGCAGCTACAGTCCCACCCCTCTGCTTCTGTTCTCCCAGGCTTCCCCCTCTCTGGCTGGCCTAACCATCTACTCCCTCCACTCAGGAAGTAGCTGTAGCTTTTCTCCCTACAACTTTCCTCAGCAACAGCCCCCTGTGTGGGGCCAGCTACCTGACTTTATTGAGGCCCTGCGTGTTCCTGCACAGGTGTGTCTTCCTTAATTAACTCCCTAATTGGTTAATTGGCCCATCTGGCCTTCATTAACCTCTGCAGGGTGAGTGTGGGGGTAAACATCCCATCCCACATGCGTTTAGTTTAAACTCTCTAATCTAAGACAGGCACTGGGCACTTATTCACACGTGACCTAAAGTGTGGCACAAACTCAAAAGACTCATCACATCCACTGCACTGGTCTCACTTTCTACAGTGTATCTATTGATCCTGCTTTGAGCAGGGGGTTGGACTAGATGACCTCCTCAGGTTCCTTCCAACCCTAATCTTCTATGATTCTATGATCCTGGAGCTCTTTTGTTACAATTTGAGCCAAACCCATTGAAGTAATTAGAAGGACTCCCATTGATTTCAGCAGGTTATGGATCAGAACTTTAGTGTAGTTCACATAATCTCTCTATTTAAACAAGAATGTAAAGCACATACACAGAGAGACAGAGAAATATCCCCTCACACAACCACTACAGTACCTTGTGTTAATTTCCCCCCCAAAAAAGATTTAGCAGTTGCCTGAGAACAAAGAATCATTATAGGAAATCTCTGCAAATTGATTGGCTGCCTACTTGTCCTCTCCCTAGATAGATGCAGATGTTGCCAAGACAACGTAATAGGAAATAATCATAGTACTGCAGCCTGGATAGATATGTTGAATAGCTAAAGGTACTAGTGATTGAGAAGGAAGAGAACTGAATCTGCACAGGAAAATGGGAATTCATTTGGAAAGAGACTTAGAGAAAACTCCTGGTGCTATTAAATGTCCTCTTCTGTTTAGTGTGTGCTTTGCAGTGTCTCAATTTTCCTACTTCTGAAATATACTTCTAAACTACAGTCATAAACCTGGGCAACTTGGATTTTTAGAAAGTCCCTAGCAAATCAGATGGGAATCATGGGGAGGCAGGGGGTTTGCTCTAATTTTTCAATCTCTGATTACATTTCCCTTTTTCTGTCTGTTCCCAGCTCCCTCCATCCCTACACTTCATAGGGTGGCAGCAGGTGTTTCCATGGCAACATAATGTAAAGCAATAGTTGTGTTACATGGTAGAAATGTTGAATGTCTGAAATGAATTGACTTGGGAAAAACCTGGAAATTCAGCTAAAAATAGAAAAGTTAATAATGGAAGGTGGTTATGGAGAGCTGTCTAGGGAATTCAGAGCTGCCAGACCTTTTCTAGAGGTCTTCTTTGAGGCAGAATGTAATTCGGTGTCTTTTTTGCTCTGATAAGAAAAGGAGAAGAAGAAAGATTTTGTTTCTTGCAAGATGCATGGAGAAAAATCACTTTCTGTATATTTTTCCTTCATTCAGATGTGGTATTGTCTGTAATTCTCCTCATTCTGTTTCATAAAATAAAAATGATTCTGTAGGGACCTAAAGAGCAAGAAGGGAAAGAATGGGTCCCACTTACCCTTTTTAGGAATTGATGCACTTGAAAGCATATATTGTTACCTTACAGTAAATCTGTGTAATTTTTACTCTGATCTCCTGTCTGGCTTTACAAGTGACAAATCAATCATCAAACATCCTTTGATAATCAGTGTGGTTACATTAATTATGATAAATGCTT
The DNA here is from genome assembly GCF_015237465.2 of Chelonia mydas. Classification (NCBI taxonomy): domain Eukaryota; kingdom Metazoa; phylum Chordata; order Testudines; family Cheloniidae; genus Chelonia; species Chelonia mydas. The sequence goes on from NC_051261.2 coordinate 3,119,179, forward strand.
TTAGCAGTTGCAGTGTGAGAACGCAATGCATAATGCCATAGGAATCATCTTACCCTACATTTCTAGGTATGTAAAGTCTCTCAAATACTGTCTTACTGCAGTAGTTGATTTCTGGGTTTACTGTCTATGTTTGCCAAAATATAATTGTAGAAAATGCAGGCCCCATTTTTAGTATTATTAAATTCTGCTGGATAAAGAACCATTAGTGTTTTGCAAATTACAAACATACAGGAGGAATGCACCATAGGAGTCACTGTAGCCATTTTTGCATGGCAACATTATGCAACAGTTTAGGTCAGGACATCAGGTAATGAGAACCACTGTATCCAATTGAAACTGCAAAGACATTTAGTTAGGCAGAACGGAATTACTAAATATTCAGTCTGACCAGAATGTAACATGTCTTTATCCTTAAAGTTCCATAATAATAAATGCTACAGAACAAGAGATCAGGAACTTCTATTCACCATCTCTCACAAAACAAAAACAAGAAAAAACAATTCACATTCAATGAAACTGAATGGTGGTAAATTTTTAAAAAAACCTCACTGATAAACAGAAATACTTTTTCAAACAATGTGTAATTGACCTCTGGAACTCATTGCCACAATATATCACTGAGACCAAGAACTTAGCATGGTTCAGAAAAAGGACTGGGCACTTTTATGGATAACAAGAATTCCCAGTTTTAATAAAAAGAACAGGAGTACTTGTGGCACCTTAGAGACTAACCAGTTTATTTGAGCATGAGCTTTCGTGAGCTACAGCTCACTTCATCGGATGCATAGCATATCGTGGAAACTGCAGAAGACATTATATACACACAGAGACCATGAAACAAAACTTCCTCCCACCCCACTCTCCTGCTGGTAACAGCTTATCTAAAGTGATCATCAAGTAGGGCCATTTCCAGCACAAATCCAGGTTTTCTCACCCTTTCCCCCCCCCCCCCACACACATACAAACTCACTCTCCTGCTGGTAATAGCCCATCCCTCTTTGAAACCTCTCTTTATAATGCGCATGATAATCAAGGTGCTGGAAATGACCCACCTTGATTATCATGCGCATTATAAAGAGAGGTTTCAAAGAGGGATGGGCTATTACCAGCAGGAGAGTGAGTTTGTATGTGTGTGTGGGGGGGGGGGGGGAAGGGTGAGAAAACCTGGATTTGTGCTGGAAATGGCCCTACTTGATGATCACTTTAGATAAGCTGTTACCAGCAGGAGAGTGGGGTGGGAGGAAGTTTTGTTTCATGGTCTCTGTGTGTATATAATGTCTTCTGCAGTTTCCACGATATGCTATGCATCCGATGAAGTGAGCTGTAGCTCACGAAAGCTCATGCTCAAATAAACTGGTTAGCCTCTAAGGTGCCACAAGTACTCCTTTTCTTTTTACGAATACAGACTAACACGGCTGTTACTCTGAAACCAGTTTTAATAGTAAATATTAAAAATAAATGAGTTTAGGAAAGGATATAAAGCAATGTGTAACTATTGAAGGTTCGGAGGAAAACTTCCCTGAGGGCACATTATCGCATAACTACCTACTATAGGGTTTCATCCTCTGAATCAGTTCATACTGGCCACTGTCAGAGAGAGAATACTGGACTGAGCCAGCATGATCATTCTTGTGTTTCTGTGTTCCATAGCATCTTTAATAATCACAAGTGCTCAAGGCCTGAGTTTTAAGTCTCATCCAAATGCAGCTTTAGAATAGTTCTTTCAGGGAATTTTGGACAGTGCAGTTGAATAAATTTTGCAGGAGACGGAGAACATGCATTTAATCACACAGTGTAACAGCGCTGTTATTTCTGCAGCAATGGATATTGTTGCAACACCGATTTTAAGTTCAGTTTTACACTAGAAAGAACCTGGTGACTCAAAGAATAAGGGAATAGGCTTGGCATTAATGCTTACATAAAGGAAGACAGATACAGAGAGAGTGAAAATCCTGCAGAAAAACCTACTGCCTCCTTCTGAAAATGCCAGAATGCTTCATTGAGATTTGATCTACAGTTTCTCAGCCAGCATAGACATTGCAGTCTAGGACAGTGGAGCAATTTGACAAGGACCGCTGATATTTTATCATAACAGAAAATCAGAATGCATGAAACTGTGAAGGAGGAATAGGGGGCTGGTTCTGCCAGCTGAATTCCAACTTTGCCTTTTAAAAAAAGTGGCAAATTGTTGTACAGCCAACATAACTAGCCAGCTCGATGCAGAAGGTCTCAGCAAAGGACTTACTGTTGTGTTGCCCAGCTGGGAGTGAGCAGCACACTAAACCAGAAGCATCCTAGATTCTGGTAAGGCATCAGTGGGAGGTTTAGCAGCAGAATGGTATTTAGAGTATAAAGGTAAACATTGCTGACCTGCATGTACAGGGCCATGTGTCTGTTGAGAAAATGGACTTTTAAACCAGAAAGTTGGTCAAGAAAATTAATGAAGTTTGTATTGAATTCTGGGTTGAAGCATCTAATATTGAGGTATGAATGCTGAGCCCATAATTATTACTAAATCAATTACAGTATCCCGCTAAGAATGTCCAGACCACTCCATATCTGCCTCTCCTCATGCTCCCAAATGTGATTCCCCATTGCCTTTCCTTGAAATGGTATCAAGGCTCTTTGTACGAGATTGGTTGACACTTAAAAGAAAACAATACATGTTAGATTATGAGAATCCACATGTTTCTACTGAACACATTGACTTTAAGCACTGCATTTTTTCCCTCCTTTTGGTATTGGAAAAACTTTACTAACGGTGCAGTAACCCAGTCAACATATCACACACTGGGGTGTAGGTGGTCAAGCCTAGAGGTTGGAGCAGGAGCTAGGGTCAGGAAGCCAAAATGGGCAGGACAGGAACAAGGCAGGTTCAAAGTTTGGAGCAGGGCAAGCCCTGGAGAGATGATAGCTGTGAGCATGGGCGTCGAGCAAACACCAGCCTGGTACTGCTGCTGGGTATAAGAGCAAGACTGGTGACAGCTCTCAGCCAACCAGGAAATCTGGTCAATTAGGATGTTCAGATGTAGGTTACCTAACTGATCCCAAGGTCAGTTGCAGGCCTGATTCCTGACACAATGTTTCATGTTACATCCATCCCGCTCTCTCTATATGCACATTGTTAGTTTTGCCCCTGTAGTTTTGTTTTGGAGAGTTGTTATTGTTCCTTTATTTATTTATTGTTATTTTGTAATGAAGCCAGAGGCGCTACGCTAGTTGACACCGAGTGAGAATTTAGCCCTGTATTTTTGACTGCTTTCCTCCAAACCTCTTGGCATTAGAAGACCTGAAAATAAATTCATTAAATAAATTCAGTCATTTTGTCTACTGCATGATAAGCTCAGATGAGTTTAAACTGATTCATCCCATTTGTAATGTTAAACATTCTTTGCTGAAGCTCCATCATAATGTCACATACTTTTAAAATGAATAATTCATCCTGTCCACTTCTTCTGAAATGCCAAAAGGATACTACGCCTTGTCAGACTGAAACATATACCTTTGCCAAGAAGTGTACAAGCAAACATTATTTAAGAAACAATATAAACTCAAATTAGGCCACCTCAAATCTCTATATTGAGATCTGCTTGTGGGAGAACTTGGATCCAAAGCCTTAGAAACAGAAAGAGGATTCTTCTATGCAGAAATTTCTAAACAAGAGGGGCAATTCTGTTACTCAATAGTAGTGAGGCTATATGCTTTATAGCAGGACGTCACGATGTATCTGAGAATCAGTGACAGATGCAGGTAAGACTCTAGATGCCTGTCAAGTAACTGTATCAGAAATGACATTGATTTTATCCCCATGCTGCTACTGCTCCAGAGGTGGGCCTTTGTCAGTTCTATATTTAGCCATTATATTATGTGCATGTTTAATAGTTAGGTAGAGTTTTGTCAATTTCTAACCCAGGTTAAAAATCTGGAATGAATGCCACTTTGTGCAAAACTGGTGTTTGCCAACTGGAATAAAATACAGGTGTAATGCAATAAACCAAGAGAATTTTGTGTCATAGGCAGAGGAGTTTCCTGCAGCAGTATAAAATGCCAGTCTTTGGCAGCCATTGTATATTGGTGCATTTGTACTCTGGGTCAAGGTGGTGAAATCTATCAAGATGTTAAGCAGGACCATCCAATCAAGTAGGCAGATTGCATAACATTGACCAGCAGGTACAAATCACATTGCAGTATCCCTGGGGAATGCCATTTCATGTGAACAGCAGTGAATGCCACTGGATAGACAAAAGTGTAAATATGCATATGCCTGTGCATTATATACAGTAGTGTGGTATTAAGGGCTTAAGTTTGCCAGGGGAATCCGTGACTTTTAGTTTAGGCAGTATACACCTCTCCACAGCTGTCTCATTGACAGTGTAACATGGTATATGCAATTTTAAGTGAATTACTGTTGGTGAAACTTGCCGAACGAAATGGAAACTGAGACTATATACATACAGGCAGCACTGGCAGTGGAATGACAAGCTCACACACACACATACACACACTGCAGTTCCCTCCCCCACCACATGCTTCAGTCCTAACCTAGAGGAACCACCTCCAGAGATGAGAGGGGATTTCAGTCTCCATAGTCATTACATTCTCTGGGTCCCCGCTGAGACTGCTATCAGTCTGTCAGAGTGCTGTTCGAGCCACCGATTGTTGTGGCATAGCTGCTTGCTCCATCACAGCAATGGAATGCTTCATGGAACAGATGGGTTATCACTTGGGGAGCTGGTTCCAGGCACAGAGGGAGGCATGAGACAAGATGTAAAGTCAAATGTGAGCAAAGGGAACAAAGGAAGCAAAGCTTGAAACAGACAGGAATGATGCTTATTTGCCTGAGCACAGACTAAAGTCTTTGGAGAGCAATGGGAACTGGATTGGGAGTTTTAGGGCCAGCCACATTTTCCAAGGAGCTGAGGGCCAGATCTTCAAATGCTCGGCCCCTAAGGTTGGGGACAGATTTTCCAGAAGAACTCATCTTCCAGTTGGACACCTAAACAAAGGGGCCAGGGTTGCAGATGTATTCAGCGCCCAGGAGGTCCCACTGTGACAGTTTAGCCAGATGTCCCAAGGCACTCAGCACCCAACGTGCACCCACTGTGCTATATTCCTCCAATAATCTGGCCTTTTTGTGATTTGGTGTGGGAGAGAAATTCTTGCCCTCTAGTATATTTAACTTGTTTAGCTAACAGCTCTCGACCTCTTGGCTTGTTCTTGAATAATGCACTGACAATAATGGACTTTCACCAGCTGCCTCTCTCCTTTATTCTCTAATCTAAAGGATTACCTGGTTCACAGCACAGTGTGCCCTACAAATTATGTATCAAAAGGCACATCACCATGCACCGAAGCACTCCATAATGCCTGCAAGTATATCATTAGCCAGCCTGAGATTTGGGGGCCTGAATCTTCATTTGTATTTCATGAATATTTTACAGACTTCTAAAGGAATTTTTACTGCATCATGGGCAGGAAATGTGACAAAGTCTCTGTGGGAGACATAAAGGCATCTGATCTCTTTTGTTAAACCTTTTGAGCATTATTGGGAGCATTGAACCCTATCACTTGTTGCATGTCACTTCAGATTCAATCAGGAGGAGTAAATGGAGGAGCGCGTTCCAGGGTCCCAGTTGATGTGCCGTGTGGTGGCGATGTTAGGCGAGGAGTGCTCTCAGAAAGCCAAAAGAGGTTCCCAGTACACCTTGGGAATTTGCAATACTTCAGAATAATGCCCCTCCGCTCGCTTCATACTCATTTTTAAAAAAGTGCCTTCATGCTTTCTCCCATGAAACTCCGGAAACGTGTAAGGAGCTCCCTATAAACATCCACACAGCTACATTGTTCTCCTTAAAACTCCCTTCTCCAGGGATGCCTACAAAACAACTTGACTGCAGTTAGGAAGCTGGCACGCTGTAGCCACTGCTTTTCATGCTGATCAATATTGTCTCATTAGTTCTTGCCTTCCCTCATCTGTCTGCATCTGTTGTCTCTTGTCTTGTGGTTAGATTGTAAGCGCCTCAGGGAAGGGACTGTCTTTTTGTTTTGGGTTTGTGCAACGCCTTGCACAATGGGGCCCTGCTCTATGATTGGGGGTCCTGGATGCTACCACAATGCACGTAATAAATGAGAACCTTAATAAATATCCATCAGCTCACTTTAGTCACTAACAGGGAGATTTTAAAGGCACAAAGAGGAATGAGTTGCCCAGTTTTAATGAGAGGAGGGAACCCCACTCTCTTAAGTGTCTTTGAAAATCCCCACCAAAATACTGGATGTATTTTGTTAAATGGCTAGGATTCATTTGGGTATATTATTGCCTTGTTTATTTGTATTGCAGTAGCATCCAAAGGTCATAAGAACATCAGAGCTGCCAGACTTGGGTCAGACCATGGTCCATCTTGCCCAGGATCCTGTCTTTGACAGTGGCTCGTACCAGATGCTTCAGAGGGAGTGAACAGAACTTGGCAATTATGGAGTGATCCACTCCTGTCTTTCGCTCCCACCTTCTGATAGTCAAAGGTTTAGGGTCACCCCGAGCATGGGGCTGCATCTCTGACCATCTTGGCTCATAGCCATTGATGGACGTATTCTCCATGACCATATCCAGTTCTTCTTTGAACCCAATAATATTTTTGGCCATCACAACATCCCATGGCAATGAGTTCCACCAGTTAATTGTGTATTGTGTGAAAAAGTTCTTCCTCTTGTTTGTATTAAACTTGCTGCTTATTAATTTAATCAGGTGATCCCTGGTTTTTGCATTGTGGGAGAGGGTAAATAACACTTCTCTATTCACTTTTTCCACGCCATTCATGATTTTATAGCCCTCTATCATATCCACCTTCTTCATTGTCTCTTTTCTAAGCTGAACAGCCTTAGTCTTTTTAGTCTCTCCTCATAGAGAAGCCGTTCCATGCCCGTCATCGTCTTTGGTGCCCTTCTCTGAACCTTTTCCATCTCCACTATATCCTTTTTGAGATGGGGCAACCAGAACTGCATGCAATATTCAAGGTGTGGTACCACGGATTTATATAATGGCATTATGATATTTTCCATCTTATTTTCTATCCCTCTCTTAATAGTTTCTAACATACTTTTAGCCTTTTTGGCCACTGCTGTGCATTGAGCAGAAGTTTACAGAGAACTTTCCACAGTGACTCCTAGATTTTTTTCTTGGGTCCCCATCAAAGATCAGGGTTCCATTTTGCTTGATACTCTACTGGCAGCTCCTGCCCCAAAAAGGCTAAAATCTCAGCTAAAGAAAAATGTAACTAATGGATGAAATAAACAAAAGAAGCTAAGGGACAATAGGCTAACGGTAAAACATGAGCACGTTTTGCAATATTGAGCTATACACCTGATCCATTGAAATTAATGGAAATCTTCCCAACAAGTCCAGTAATTCTTGGATCAAGCCCTAAGTGAAAAATTTGCAGGTATAGGTAGTTCTACCAGTGGTGGTTGGTTTTATTTTGATCAGTGGCAATCATTGCAGCTTGCCACCTGTCCACCCTTTATTGTGCAGGTTTGCATTATATACTCATGTATCTGGTTTTCTGTGATTGTTGTAAGTCAGACTGAGGCTCGTATATGAAAACTGAACCTAAAATTATTCTTTTTTAAGAGTAAAAGAACATTTGTGCTGATAGAATTAATCTGACCTTCAACCCAGATTTGAAATCCTTTTCGAAGTTGAGCTTCTGACAGTCACTGAGTACCTAAATATAAAAAGGGAAGTTAAACATTTCTCTGTGGAACAGAAGAACAATTGACAAACATTAGTTAAAGCTTATAAGAAACAGTTCATTTATTTGACACAGTTTCATTAACTTGTTAGTTAAATTAATTAGATGATTTTGCATTAAACTATTTTGTTTTAATGGATTTGTTTATATGTTTAATTATTTATCAAAATGGAAAATTGTGTTGAACCATCTTCCCCCAAACGTTGAGGCCAAAGACTTCAAAAGACAACCAGAATAAAGCAGAGACAATTTAATAAGTTACCTACTCATAGGCTCATAGACTTTAAGATCAGAAGGGACCATCATGATCATCTAGACTGAACTCCTGTGATCCATAGAATACGCCTTCTTTGGTCGTTACATGATAGAGCCACTAGAGGACTGGATAGGTGTTTTTTTAGTTTTATATGCCAAAATAGATTAATAGTAGAGTTGTTGATTAACCACAGTTAACTCATGCAATTAACTCAAAAAAATTAATTGTGATTAAAAAAATTAAACAAAACCATACCAATTGAGATTTATTAAATATTTTTGGATATTTTTCTACATTTTCAAATGTATTGATTTCAATTACAACACAAAATACAAAGTGTACAGTGCTCAGCTTATATTTTTTATTACAAATATTTGCACTATAAAAATGATAAACAAAAGAAATTGTATTTTCAATTCACCTCAGAAAGAGATCACACTACAGTACTTGTATGAGGTGAATTGAAAAATACTATTTCTTGTGTTTATCATTTTTACAGTGCAAATATTTGTTACAATAAATAATATAAGGTAAGCACGGTACACTTTGTATTTTGTGTTGTAATTGAAATCAAAATATTTGAAAATGTGGAAAAACATCCAAAAATGTTTAAATAAATGGTATTCTATTATTGTTTAACAGCACGATTAATTGTGATTAATTTTTTAATCGCTTGACAGCCCTAAATAATACATATATATAATACATGGTACTTGCTGGTGGGTACCTGACCACATGCTTCCCATTTGCTGCCACATGTTAAATAATATCATTGACTTACCAGCCCCTATAATTACATAACAAGGAAGAAAGGAAAGAATGCCCAGTGGTTAGGGTACTAACTAGGGACTTGACAGATCCTGGTTCAATTCTCTGATCTACTACAATCTGGCTAGCTGACCTTGAGCAAATCACTCAGACCCAAATCCTTCCAGGAATTCTGATCCCTAACTCCTATTAAAAATCAAAGGGAATTAGGCACTGTCACAGGGCAAGTACACCTCCACCCACTGTGGGGTTGGGTAAGGGCATTGTAGCCCCGTGGTTAAGACTGCCTGACTACCCTTATCCTCAGGGCAGTAGGGCCCAGTGGCCAGAGTCAATATGGCCACCCTCCTCATTGGGGCTGCGTGGCCTGGAAAACAGTTGGGGGAGTGGGCCACCACCTGAGGTGGGTGGCGGCTAGGGTAGAGAGACCCCAAGGTAGAGCAGGTCTCCCTGCTCCACGGGGTCCCAGCCCAGGGCTTAGTGTTGCCAACTTTCTGACTGCAGAAAACCAAACATCCTAGCCCCATCCCTTCCCTGCCCCTTCCCCAAGGCCCTGTTCCCCATTCACTCCATCCCCCCTCCCTCCCTCCATCACTCGCTCTCCCTCACCCTTGCTCATTTTCACCAGGCTAGGGCAGGGTTGGAGTGCAGGACGGGGTGAGGGCTCCGGCTGGGGGTGTGGGCTCTGGGGTGGGGCAGAGGATGAGGGGTTTGGGGTATGGGGGGGCTCCGGGCTGGGGCTGAAGGGTTCAGAGTGTGGGAAGAGGCTCCAGGCGGGGGCAGGGGTTTGGGGTTCATGATGGGGTTCTGAGCTGGGGCAGGAGGTTGGGACACAGGAGGGGGGTTGGGGTGCGGGTTCTGGGCTGTGTTTACCTCAGGCAGCTCCTAGGAAGCAGCAACATGTCCCTCCAGCTCCTAGGTGCAGGGGTGGCCAGGGGGGCTCTGCGCACTGCTCTCATCCACAGGCACTGCTCCCGCAGCTGCCAATGGTCATGGTTCCTGGCCAATGGGAGCTGTGGGGCTGGCGCTCAGGGAAGTGCCCATGCCATGGGCAGGGGCAGTGCGCAGAACCCCCCTGGCTGCTCCTGCATTGAAGAGCCAGAGGGACATGCTGGCCACTTCCGGAAGCTGTGTGGAGGTGGCCACTGTGGCCAACCGGACTTAGCCGTCGGGGTCCCTTTTTGCCCGAGTGTTCTGGTCAAAAACTGGACGCCTGGCAGCCCTAACAACCAGGGTCCTGTCAGTGGCAAGTGTGTTCACCCCTGAGTCAGTGGGGATCCATCCTAAAGGGGATTCATCCATTCTGACGCCACTCAGGTCAATGGCTAGTCCTCCCTCGGGCTACTTCCTACCCTGTCTCTCAAAGTAGTGATCCGGTCACTTCTGGGATCCCTGAATTCCTCGGCACGTGTGGCTCCTGACGGCTCTGACGTCTTTTGGGTGCCCGCAGGGACCGGGGTCTCGGCGTCTCTGGCTTCTGAAGCCTGGGCCTTCAGTGGTTCCCAGGCTGGAGCCAACAATGCATCCTCCCTCCTCAGCAGTCAGCTCAGACTGAACTGAGCTGCTCCCTTTTATACTACTGCTCCAGCTGCAACATGCCCAGCAGCGCGAGTGGGTGTGGCTTCCTCCCCCCAGAGTGTGGGGTTAAACGCTTCCTGTCCAGTGCAGGTGCCCCATCACAGGCACCAAAATATCTTTGAGAATCTGGGCCCCAATCTCTGCGGCTCAGTTCTCCATCTGTACTATGCAAATACTAGTACCGCTCTCCCTCACAGAGGTAGCATTAGGATAAATACATTAGAGATGAGTGCTTGGATATTGTGGGGATGATACATCCCTTAGAAAGGCAGGAGTCTTTGTGAATTTGTATGGTCTCCTCTCTGAGGAAGAATTCTTCTATTCATCCCCCTTTCATTGTGTTCTTTGACATCTTTGAGACGTGGCTATTACCCAGAATATCTGTATTACTGGCAGATTACCACATGGGCCGATGGGGCCCGTGCACAGAGTCCCCGGCCAATTTGGGGGCCCCTCAGGACCTCTGGAACTCTGGCCCCACCCCCTGCTCCTCCTCTTTCCCCTGAGGCCACGCCTCCTGGCATGGTTGGAAGACGGAGCCTGTGGTAGGATGAAAATATTCCCCCCCTGCCCCCAATGCCGAGCTGGCCAAGCCCCTCGCCTCAGCCCCTCCCCCTTCCTCCCCCCTCCATGTGGCAAGGAGTGGGCCCAAGCCCTTCTTCCCACCCCCTCATGGTGCAGAGCTGGCCTCAGCCCCTCTCCCTTACCTCCCCTCCCCTCCCCCTGGAGCTGGCACAAGGCCCCTCCCCACCCCCATGGGGAGCTGGCCCGAGCCAATTGCCCAAGCCCTCCTCTTCTCCCTCGCAGGGCTGGCCCAAGCCCCACTGCTCCCATTCCCAGCCCCCTCTTGGCAAAACTGGGCATTTGTCCCATTTTCTCTTGCCAACTGATCACCAGTTGGCAAGAACAAATGGGACAAATGTGCAGTTTTGCTAAAAAAAAGTCAGGACATCTGGGGCCAAAATGGGTCATATGGTCACCCTATGCCAGGGGTCCCCAAACTTTTTTGGTCATACTCCCCCATACCAAGGTGCACCCCCATCCCCGGGAGCTGGGGCCAGGAGCAGAGCCAGGAGCTGGGGGCTGGGCGGGGCCACACCGTGCCCCCCCCAAACATTCATTTAAATGTTCCCTACAGTTCCCTGCAGTTTGGGGACCACTCACCTAGGCTGTGGTACAAGGGAGCCTGCACCCTTCACATGCCTTGGATGGGGGGGCTGAGGTGCCTAAGAGCAGCCCCTGACCCGTGTCTCTGTGCCCCAGGGTGTGCCACCCAGGGCAGGTGGAGAGTCCAGAGCTCCTCACAGTAGCCCAGCCTCCCTGGGCAGCTCCCACCGTAGCTCATTTTCCTGCCAGGCCAGGGGGAGGGGTCTTGGGGGAAGGGGAAGAGTAGGGGGAGGGTCCCCATGGTGGGGGTTGGGGGGCCCAAATGTTCTTTGTGCCCAGGGCCCTAGTAAATCTTAATCTGTCTTTGTCTGTGGTATATTGAAAACTGTATTAAAATTTTAACTGTCACTTTAAATGCTATGGAGGGTTCCTGGTCTTGCTTGCAGGCTAGGGAGCTCTGCAAGGAAGCATGAAGTCTGGGCCTAACAGAGTCAGTCTGCAGAAAGCCAGTCTAGAGGAAGGTGGGGTGAATTGTGACTCTCTGTTTTTAGAGAGCAGCCTGATTTGTCTCCCTCTGGTTTTGGGTGCTTGTGCGTTATCGTTCTGAATTCTAAGAAATGAAATAGTGTTACAGAGCAGGCTTCAAACAAGTGTATTTTTATGTTTTTAACTAACTTCTTTGTGTGTATGCTGTGAACATAACAATATCCTCATGCTCAGCTCAACGTTCATGTGGCCTAGCACAGCTTCAGCAAGTAAATAATGTGAACACCCTAAAACGATGTAGTGGAAACCACTGCATGACATTTTATATGCATTACTCTTCACTCCTGACAAAAATGCAGACACCTCATGATTTATTAGTGCTGGCAATGCAATGCCAGAATTTAGAGCAGAAGTGAAGAACTTCTCCATGGGAAACTTGGTGAGCAATGTAGGTAGCCGAAGATAGCATGGCCTACTTGATAAGACATTAGATTTGACATCAAGAGACCTAGGTTCTATTCCTGGCTCAGCCTCTGCTCTGCTTTGTGTGTCCCTGGCCTAGTGATTTACGCTCTCTGGGCTCCCACCCTTTGTGGAGTTCATCCAGTCAGATTATAAATAGAGCTGGTAAAATGTTGTGTTTTTGACGAAAAAATCCTCTTTTTTTTTTTAATTTTGGTTAAAACTGAAATTTCCTTAGGAAATATCTCTTTTTCGCACACACACAAAATAAAAACCGAGAATGTTTGGGGTTTTGGTTGCCAATAAACAAAAATTGTCAGCCAAAACCCAAGTAATTTTGTTTTCCAAATTATATTTTTCCTTTTTTTTTGACAAAAACCCAAATACTTTTCCCATCCAGTTCTCACTATAAGCACTTTGGTACAGGGACTATCTCTTATGATGTGTTTAGGCAGCACCAGGCTCATCTAAATTCAGGCCTCTAGACCGTACTATAATGTAAATAATAATAACTTTAGTAAGTCTTGAATCTCAGAGAGCACATCACAAGCCAAATGAAGTCTGGTGAACAACTAATCTGTGTGGGATCCCCATCAAGATTTCCCTTTTGTTTCCTGATAAGTTTTGTATCACTTTTGCTTTGTTTATTGTCCTGTGCTATGATCTGAGGTCTCTGAAATAGGCTGGCTTTGAGAGGAACTGTGCAGCATCCAAAAAAGACAGTGAAAAGAAGCTGAAAAGCCTTGAGGTTGGATCATGAAGGGTCTGCAGTGGGCCATTCTGCACAAAAGCAGCAAGAGGGCCTTAGAGAGCAGTTATACAAAAAGGAAATCAAATTGTGACAGAGGAAGGGAATGAAGCTAGTGAAATGGAACAACTCTTCCCATAGGAAGTCATCACTCAAAGCTCTGTTAGGCTGGGGATCAGAGAGGGTTGAAGGGAGAAGTTCAGCTAGTGAGGATTCACTAGACAACTACGTCTTCTGAAGCGGCTTAAGAGCTGCTTTAAAAATAGGCACCTCACCCGCTAGATGGTTTTTCTGAATCTTACACCAGAACTAATTTAAGTGCAGGAAAGGGCTGGAAGGCGTCTCGCTGCAGAGTACATTATACAGTCACTAAGAGTATATCTCCGAGGGCTCTGAAGGGAAGGGTCACTGCATTGCACTTGAGCAGCATAACCTTTAGCGAGTGATAGGAGGTGGAAATAACTATGCCTCAAACAAGATTTTTGATGCAATATGTCATGCTGTTCCAGGTACTACACCTCGTGTCCTCCCCCCTCTAAATGAAAAATGAGTCTTCCTCTTTGCATCTCCGAGGGCCGAGGCAGCACCCTTGGAAACTAAAATTAAATCCTCTTCAGCTTGTTTGGGCGGGCAGACTTGTGCCGAGGCTGACATCCTGTCTGCATATTTGAGCACTGCCTTTGTCTGACCCACTTAAAAGGCAGCCACTAGGGGCTTGCCTTCCTTCCAAAAGTAATTCTGAAATGGAGCATATGGAGTGGGGTTAAGTAGCCAGCTACTTTAGTCATTCCAGCTTGGGCGCAACAGGAGGAGGTGACTGAGTTCTGGATGCCAGTTTGATGATCACTGAAATTATGTTCCAAAGGGATACAAAACGTTAAAAAAAAAAAAAGATGAAAATGTCCTCCCACGTGAAACTGTCATAAAAAGAGAAATTGTGTGTGTGTGAGAGGGCGGTTTTTTTTGTCTTCTCTCCAAATAATTTGTTCCACAATTTTCTTTTTTTCCCTCCTTCCTCTTTCCAATAGATTCTTTATTTAGCTCAGCCAAATAAAAATGTGTCTATGTCGCAGGCTGTGCATGGTGGCTGGTATTACACCGAGAATCAGGCACAAATATTATTTATAATATTATTTATCCTCCTAGGCAGTCGTGCCTCGGAGCCCAGTCATGGACCAGCCTCCCATTGTGCTAGGTGCTGTATGAACACAGAACTAACAGATGGCCCCTACTCTAAAGAGCTTACCATCTAAGTACTAAACCTGCATTTTCTCCAAGAGATAATGGTCATGATGGTACATTATGGAGTTTTAGGCTGGGGTTTCCATAGGGTCCTGAGAGAGTTAGGTGCCCAGTTCCATTTTTCCCCTCTCTTCTCGCAGTCCACATGGGCTGACAGCTGGGGTGACTGCATTCTTGGAGGACCCTTTTCTACTTTTCCATGTGCTTTAGCTTTCGGGATAGTATCCTGGAGCATGGGACCAGTGCCTATAGATATTTTTGCATTATAAACTAAAAAGAGTTAATTCAAAGTTCTGCTAGTCTTAAAATTAAGCAAGTGCATAAGTGATCTGCTGAGTAAGGGCCAAAATGCTTGGTATCTGGCTGGATCAAGCCCCAAGGTCACACAGGGAGCCAAGAACTGAACACAGATCTGAGTCCTTGTCTAGTTCTGTAACCACTGGACTACCCTTCTTTAAAATGGTGGATAAAAGTGGCATTTTGGAGCTACCAGAATAACAAATTTCAGAGTAACAGCCGTGTTAGTCTGTATTTGCAAAAAGAAAAGGAGTACTTGTGGCACCTTAGAGACTAACCGATTTATTTGAGCATAAGCTTTCATGAGCTACAGCTCACTTCATCGGATGCATTCAGTGGAAAGTGTAGAAGATCTTTTTATATACACACAAAGCATGAAAAAATACCTCCCCCCACCCCACTCTCCTGCTGGTAATAGCTTATCTAAAGTGACCACTCTCCTTACAATGTGTATGATAATCAAGGTGGGCCATTTCCAGCACAAATCCAGGGTTTAACAAGAACGTCTGGGGGGGGGGGGTAGGAAAAAACAAGGGGAAATAGGTTACCTTGCATAATGACTTAGCCACTCCCAGTCTCTATTCAAGCCTAAGTTAATTGTATCCAATTTGCAAATGAATTCCAATTCAGCAGTTTCTCGCTGGAGTCTGGATTTGAAGTTTTTTTGTTGTAATATAGCAACTTTCATGTCTGTAATCGCATGACCAGAGAGATTGACGTGTTCTCCAACTGGTTTATGAATGTTATAATTCTTGACATCTGATCTGTGTCCATTTACTCTTTTACGTAGAGACTGTCCAGTTTGACCAATGTACATGGCAGAGGGGCATTGCTGGCACATGATGGCATACATCACATTGGTGGATGTGCAGGTGAACGAGCCTCTGATAGTGTGACTGATGTTATTAGGCCCTGTGATGGTGTCCCCTGAATAGATATGTGGGCACAGTTGGCAACGGGCTTTGTTGCAAGGATAGGTTCCTGGGTTAGTGGTTCTGTTGTGTGGTATGTGGTTGCTGGTGAGTATTTGCTTCAGGTTGGGGGGCTGTGTGTAGGCAAGGACTGGCCTGTCTCCCAAGATTTGTGAGAGTGTTGGGTCATCCTTCAGGATAGGTTATAGATCCTTAATAATGCGTTGGAGGGGTTTTAGTTGGGGGCTGAAGGTGACGGCTAGTGGCGTTCTGTTATTTTCTTTGTTAGGCCTGTCCTGTAGTAGGTGACTTCTGGGAACTCTTCTGGCTCTATTAATCTGTTACCAGCAGGAGAGTGGGTTTGTGTGTGTGTGTGTGTGGGGGGGGGGGGTGAGAAAACCTGGATTTGTGCTGGAAATGGCCCAACTTGATTATTGTACACATTGTAAGGAGAGTGATCACTTTAGATAAGCTATTACCAGCAGGAGAGTGGGGTGGGAGGAGGTATTTTTTCATGCTTTGTGTGTATATAAAAAGATCTTCTACACTTTCCACAGTATGCATCTGATGAAGTGAGCTGTAGCTCACGAAAGCTCATGCTCAAATAAATGGGTTAGTCTCTAAGGTGCCACAAGTACAGAATAACAAAAACAGCCATCCTCCCACTAAGCTGTGGCCATACCATACCACCAGCGTTTGCTGTGAATAACTGTAACTAAGGTTTTGCATCATTTCATTCCCCCTAAGGGCAGAGAAAAGTTTTAAATACCTGCAGAATCGTTCTAGGAAGGCACTGATGTATGTGCATGGAGAGCAAGGGTTTCAAGATCTCTGGCGCTATTCAGGCTAAGATACTCATGGTTTCTGTTACAGTCAGTAGGCCAAGGGGTGCAGTCATGCAGATGTTGTTGGAAGCAGCAATCCATAGAAACATTTGTGCTGAAAGACAGGAGAAAAAAATAAATTTGGTGTTACTTTAAAACTTTGGATCATGTCAGTACTTTATCGACAGCTGGGTGGTAGCAAGCAAACCAGGGCAAAACTGAAGCTCAGGTTACTAGTCAAAGCCTGCTGTTGGAAAACTTGACACAATACTGACTTCATTTTCCTTTCCATTCCAATTTCACATAGTGACACACATTTCCCTGTGGTAGTTAAATCAGTTTTGATACATTTTATCATATTTTCTATTGCTTTCTGGAGCATATCAGAGCTCATCTCCTACTAGCCTCCTCCAGAAAAAGCCTAATAAAACTCTATAATGAATTCTCTCCGCAGAACACCTTTCCCTCCATCCACATTCTTGGCACCTTTCACCTTGTATCCCCATAGAAAATGACCTTTCCAACATTTCATGGCTGTGATCTGTTAACACTGCATTTTTACATTGCATTCACATCCCTAGTGGACATGACTTAAATCTGAACAGAGACAGAAGCAAGAGAGGCTGTAAAAATATATATATTTCCAGATTTTCATTTTTTATAAATGATTATTCCCTTTCAGAAATAGGAAGTATTATTCAAGGAATGATAAAAGCTACATAGCTACATAAATAGATATGTTCACATATGACACAGCTTTCTTGACTCATAGGTGGATTTATTACTTACATCATTTTTTATCTCAACTTTTTCAATTGTTCTGTTGTAATGAATTCAGACTCTGAAGTTTGGGGATAAACAAATAAACAGAGGAAGAATAGTCTAGTGGTTAAGCCACTACCCAGGGCCTGGATTCAAGTCGCTGCTCTGGCCTGGACTTTTTGTGTGAAGTCCTTAGAAGCTCTATGCCTCAGATCCCCATTAATGATTGTGAGAGGTTCAGATATTGCAGTAATGGGGGCCATGTAAGTAAATAAAATTGATAAAACAAACACTTGTAAGCATTACAGCTTTTGTTTTGGTCCATATTATTACCTAACATGTAGAGTAGTTAGCAGGGATTCTGTCCATCGAGGTGACAGATTCATATCAGTAGGCCAAGTCTGTTGTCATCACTTTTGTAACAGTTTACATGGGTTTTGTTGGTATCTGTACTGTTACACACACACAAACACACACACTCACCATGTAGGCTGTTAAATATTTATATGAAATTTCTGCATCACAAAGCCACCACTGTAACTGACCCCTTATTGACAGTCTTGATTAGAAAAGCGGGTGTGTGGGCTGTGGAGACGTCACTCCCCTTTCAGCTGTAGAGGTGATGGATTCAGGACTTACGCATGTTGTTGAGACAGTATGTGGAATAAAGCTGACGGAATAATTCTCATTGAACAACATATATAACCAGCTTAGATCTTCTTCCTGTTAGTAAAGTATCCCCACACTGACTGCAGGTTTTACTAATTTGGTTATCATTCAACATTTTTCAACCAATATGTGGAGCAGGCAAGTGTCAGCCTATGAAGCACTCTCAAACTGTTCACCCAGAACATTCCTTCTGATATTTGGTGTTTCTGATTGGTTATCTAAGTCATATGGAACTGGTTCTGTTCCCTGACACATCTCTCAAATGGTCACTCCCTGAGCGAATCTTTATGGATTTCCATGACCAGTCATGGGATTTTTGCTTTTCACAGGTTTCAGAGTAACAGCCGTGTTAGTCTGTATTCGCAAAAAGAAAAGGAGGACTTGTGGCACCTTAGAGACTAACCAATTTATTTGAGCATAAGCTTAGCTCATGAAAGCTTATGCTCAAATAAATTGGTTAGTCTCTAAGGTGCCACAAGTACTCCTTTTCTTTTTGCTTTCCACAGACATTCTTATGAACACATCAGTGCTCACCCCAATAGCCATGGCATGACTTTGATGGGGCCTGGAGCAATGGAGATGCCCCCAGAAACAGAGGGGTGTGGATAAGATCCCAATCAGGAGCAGCTCAGGCCATGCTCCATGAGTTCCCTCAGCTTCCCCCTCTTACTTGCCTTTCTCCTGCCCCCACCCTCCCTCCATTGTGCTGCAGGGCATTGTGGGGAGCGGTATCACAAACTGTACCCGGGCACCAGAGCCTGCCCTGCCCACCACTACTGCCATTGGCTCTGGGGGTGGTGATGGGACTGGGTGATTGGCTCCTGCCTTCAGGAACTGGAGGGGAAAGGAGATTGCTAGTGGTCGCCACCATGGCAAGTTGCCATGTTGGGCTCCATGTGTCATTCCCCCTTAATGGCATTGCTGGATCTCTTTCGATGCTAGTCTGATCACCACTTTTGGGGTCTGGAAGGGATTTTTCCCATATGACAAAACTGGCAAACTGCCGTAAGGGTTTTCACCTCCTACCTGACATCCAGGAGGCTTGGGTTTAAATTATAATTGTCATAACTTTGGCAAGTTCCAGTGCCGTTGGAGAGTTAGGAGGTGTCTGACTGAGGTCCCTATAACTCAGTAGGCTGCCTGGTCATTGGTCCTGGGCACAGCAAACCATGGTGAGGGAATCTCATGCAGCTTGTGGCCTCCCTTATCTTGTCTCTCCTACTGCCAGGATGGAGGAAGGAAGTGGGTTGGGACTCTTGGGATCCCTGGGCAGATCTGAAGATGGAGAGGGGGCATGGCCTTCACATCCATTGTCAGATTTATAGTACCCAGGGCCATTGGTGCGTGTTGAAAACCACAGTGGAAGAACCCTGCCAGATAGTTGAGCTGGTCACCCCAGCTGGGTAATAGTTTTAAATAAAGTTGAGGCTGCTGCATTTAACCCTCCTATGGTGTATGCGTCTCATGGTTTCTTTGTCCATATCAGTCATGTAAACATTAACGGGTAATGGATAAACAGGGGCATAAATAGATTAAGCGTGAATTCATTTTACAGCTCATAGCAATGTCTGTGGAGCATACTGTGCAGCAGTCAATCAGTTCTAGTGTGGAAGCTTGCCCTACAAGGATTTTGGTCTCCAAAGCTGTCAGTCTGGCTCGATTCATCAGCACAACATTCTCTCTCGAAATATCTTTGCCCACAGAACATTTTGCCAGTTATTATATTGATACATATACTCCCACTTTTCAAGAAAGTCACTGAGAAGGTGATCTGCGTCACATGTCCAGAAGCAACTTCAGGAAGTACTAGGCAGTTTATGAAATATCCCAGACAAGCTGAGAACTGAAGAGATTTAGCGGTGACCTTTCATGATGGCTGACAGAACTCCTGTCTGAACTGTGCTTCCCCAGTCAGCTATCTTCAAAGCCGCTGACCCCTGGACATCACTGATGGAATGGAGTGGGGTAGAAGATGTTCCTTTTGCTGTTTACAACAGGGCTTTTGTCAGGATTCTCAATTTTTAAACTACAAACAGTTTCACTTTGATGATGATTTGCCTAGGGCTTTTTGCAGTTCCTCAGGAGTCTCTCTTAATGACCAGAGTCTTTTGTATATGCAGACCTTCTCAACGTTCCATTCTCCATTTTTACAACTTCAGGGTTTACTGCTTCTGCATAGAGCTAATGCACAGATGCACTGAGCATTTTACTTTTGGCTATTCTTGTTTATTCATGTATGATCATCTTTCTCTTTTAAGGAGATGTCAAATAATTGTGTAAATTCAACACCAAATTCTGGTAGATTGGCTGGACTAATTTGGTTAAATGTTTCCTTTTCTCCTGAGTGAATGTTGGCCATCACCTGCATGATGACCTTCCTCAGGCACATGTTTATTGTTTGATAATGATATTAAATATTTTAAGGTTGCATTTTACTTGCACCTTTCCCTGGAAATCTTCCATGTCCCAAAAGTGATTTGGAAACACTGATTTCTGCCTTCATGGCTTCCTGGATAGATTATTGCCATTCTCTTTTTTTTCAATCAGTTCACAGGTTATAATGATCTAAAATGCAGCAATTTGCATTCTCCAAGATACTAAATTTAATCAGCATGTTACTCTGATTCAGAATTCTTTATGCTGGCTCCCTGTGTGGGGTCAGATCAATGTATAGATTCTGTTGACTGACACGTATCTAAAAACATATTTCAACTATATGTTTGCAATACATTTCAGATGTAATTTTTCAAGTGCAGATCATTTCAGACACAAACACTGGCCCTTTGCAGACAGGAAGATAACCATTTAAGTGGAAGTGTTTGCAGCCACATTATTGGGTGCCCTTCATGATTATGGGTGCAGACTTGGTGGCAGGCCTGAGATCCCATAACCTATATCCAAACAACCTCAGCTGATGCTCTTCTGGTCTCTGAATACTCCCCAAATCTGAATACTCCCTTTAGTCTCCTGCAGCTAGGATTCCCTGCTGTAAAGTGGCTTCAGCTTTGCACAGCCATCTCCTTCTAACTCCCATTCTCAGTCTCAGAGAGGGTGGTTTTTTTCCCCTCTGCAACACTAGTGGATGGTCCTATTATTGAATGTAAAATTGCTGCGGCTACTTTGACACGTGGATATGTTGGAGTTCGAGGGTATGCAGTGGCGTATGGTTAATGAGGGCAGGAAATGACTGCAGCTCCATCTAGCTAATCAAAAGGGAACTGGTTTTCTCTTTCTTTCTCTCTTTCTTTCTCTCTTTCTTTCTTTCCCAATGAGGCCTTTGAGTTTTATCACTGAGATTAATTTGAGTCTGGCATCCAAATTTGTTTCCTCCCTCCACATAGAGGGAGGGTTTTCTTCCATTTTCTCTACTTCCATCCCTTTTATTTGGTTACATTAAGTAGTGTAGATGCTCATAACTGTGCTTTTCTATGTATTATACATTGAGTCATGCAGCTACCCCTCCCTCTGAAGATGCAATTCATCACTCAGTGGTGTACCTTGACTACACCGGATTAGGGGCAGCTGTAAAATCACTCAAGTCCAGCTCTCATTGCACTGCCTTGCTTCACCAGCTTGTCAAGACACAGATAGCTTTTCCAAGATGCCTCAGGTCAGGTCCTTGTAAGTTTGAAACTTGTCTCTCTCACTAACAGAAGTTGGTTCAATAACAGGTATTATCTCACCCACCTTGTCTCTCTAGTATCCCTGGGACCAACACGGCTACAACAACACTGAAAACAAAATAGATAGATACGTTTTCCCTCCCCCTCACAGCTGCAGGCTCCTATCTTGTTTCAACCATGAGAAACACAGATGTTAAAATAAACAACACTTTTCTTTTGTTAAGCCCAACCCTGTCCTGCCAGTCAGACGCCCACATTCACTGATCATGTTCCTGTATCACGGAAATATTTTCTGGTTGGATGGGATGGATCAAGCTTATCCTCCAAGTCTCTCAGACATCACAGAGTTTTAGCTGTCCTATGCATGAAGCCCAAGGTTTTGCACCATGGAGATCCACTGGAGATTGAGGAAGGAATAAACTCCCCCCATCCCTGGCCCTCTGTGACTGCTGTGCCCCCACCGAACCCATGGGGTTTTTTGCCATTGGACCTACATAGCCATGAATCTGTTGGCCATGCCCTGGCACAATCCCTGGCCTTCTTGACCTCCCGCCTAGCTCCTGGTCAGAGACTCCTATCCCCCTTGCTGCATCAGCTCTGCAGTGTTCTTAGCGTATGCGCAATGTGCCTCGGGTGGCACGTGCAGTAATCCAAGTGTTACATGGCCCTTACTCAGACCAGAGGATTTTGCCCCCAAAAGGCCTGACTCTTCTACAAACTGCCAAGCGCCTCCACATTTTGCTGAAGTCAATAGGAGTTGAGGGTGCTCAGCACCTCCTCAGGAGGGCTCAGTTTCTTCCATCTATATCTAAACTCTGAAGTTTTCCCTTAGGTCTGAAATGCTTATTCCTGTCCAGAGGCAACTGTAGGAAGCTCCCACTCCCACAAGACAAGATGCTTTATATTTGCTCTCACTGGCATGTGAGAGATGATGATATCAGCGGTCATGCTGGTAAATACTGACAAACATGACCAAGTGCGGAGTTAAACCTTGTTGCTTGCTGAAAAGAAATTCTGTCCACTTCGGTAACAAGCGCAGACAAGACATGTTCTGTGGCCTGAGCGAAGTCATATTAAATATTTAATGTTACCGTCAGTGTACCCTAAAGGTCTGAACCTTTAGCTGATCACTGTCATATGAGGCTTCTGAGGAAGAATACAGACGAGACGGCATTGCAGCAAGTCAGACTGGATGAGAGGCCGTGGCAGTGCTGTTGTTCAGATGGAAAGTAAGACAAATGAGGGCCTGTTAAAGCATCAGATAAGAAAAGATGTTTCCTTTATTAAAAAATAACAGTTCATTCTTTACATTTAGTATAAAATCTGCTGTAATTACCTAGCAGTTGGAAAGCAATTTGCAACAGGCTTTATTGTTCAGTATCTGTACCGAATTCTCAGGGAAGCATTCACCAGGGAATAAAGTAAAATGAGACACACTTCAGTAACTGTGATAGTTAAATGTTTGTACAATAGACATTTTAGTAAGGCTTAAATAAGCCATAATAACAATTTCACTTTTTGTTGCTGTTTGTTGTTTATTATTTAAGAGGTTGTGGGCCTGATTCTAGCATATCAGGAGTAACTCCATACAAGCTAGGAGAGTTATACCAGTATAAACCAGCTGTCAGAGGCAAAATCATATAGCAGAGAAATTCTATCAGCTACTATCAGAACTTTATTATTGCATATAATCATATCTTGTCATTTTTCTCTCCACAATGGACACATAAGGTTAAAGATGATTCATAATTTAACTAATGCCTTTCAAATTCACTCCAGAATCCCAGACTGTTTCACCCTGTGGAGCAAATGGGAGTTATCACAAGATTATGTGGAAACTTAGGGCTTGTCTAAAGTTAATGTGCATTAAAATAGGGTGTAAATTTAAATTACATGGGTGGACAAGCTTACCCTGAAAAAAGAGTGGGCTAAACTAAATAGGAATAAGGCATTCTTGTTCCAGAATAAGAGTGTCCACAGATGGAGCTGGTTAGGAATAGCTGATCGGGAACAGTTGTGTATGTCGAGAAAACCCTAACAGCAAGTTAAGTTTGACTCTGGGTGCTGCTGGTGTAAATGTGGAGTAATGTCACTCAAGTCAAGGAAGTCAGTGGAGTAGCTTCAGATTTAAACTATTATAAAAAAAGACAGAATTTGGCCTTTCATCCTCAGCATCATTTCTCACCTCTTTCTCATCTATAAAATGGGGATAATAAAATGTCCCATAGATACGTGGAATGCTCTCAGATATGCAATGGTGGGAGTCATATGAATATTGAGACGGTAAAACAAACAAAACATTAAATCTAACTTTTCTTTAAGTAAACACAAGCAAATAGCTGAAATTTCTGTTGGCTGGTTTTGGGGGGCAGGGCAGGGGAGGAGTGTGCGTGCGTGCACACCACTGACCCTCACTAGATGGGAACAGAATTGCTTTACTGTATATCATAGTCAGATTCAATGGTAGCATAGTGCTTAATTTGTGCCAGGGCTGAGCCCTGGCACCTCTAGGCATGGCAATTCAGAGCCCCGGCACCTCTGGGCTTGCCTGGCTGAGCCCGGCACTGCTGGGCCTGGCAGTTCAGAGTCCTGGCACCTCTGGGCTTGCTGCATCAGTTATGAATGTAAAACAATGCTTGAGCCCCAGAACCTCTTTCCTTACAAATTAAGCACTGGTAGCACTTCAGGAATTTTGTTCATCTCAAGTAGGGGGGACTGTTTAATGTTCTTAAGCTAGGTCTTCTTCAAAGAAAGAAGACCTAGCTTGATCCCCTGCGCTGCTTTGAAGTTATCAGGTGCTGTAGTGTGCACAGTAATACCAGGAAGTTTCTAGAAGCCCATCTAGTCTTTCTATCTTTTCCCATCAATTAAATAAGTCATAGAATCATAGAATCATAGAATATCAGGGTTGGAAGGGACCTCAGGAGGTCATCTAGTCCAACCCCCTG
This sequence comes from Chelonia mydas, assembly GCF_015237465.2. Lineage (NCBI taxonomy): Eukaryota > Metazoa > Chordata > Testudines > Cheloniidae > Chelonia > Chelonia mydas. Next base: position 3,143,608 of record NC_051261.2, read on the forward strand.
CTCAAAGCAGGACCAATCCCCAATTAAATCATCCCAGCCAGGGCTTTGTCAAGCCTGACCTTAAAAACTTCTAAGGCAGGAGATTCTACCACCTCCCTAGGTAACCCATTCCCATGTTTCACCACCCTCCTAGTGAAAAAGTTTTTCCTAATAACCAACCTAAACCTCCCCCACTGCAACTTGAGACCATTACTCCTTGTCCTGTCCTCTTCTACCACTGAGAATAGTCTAGAACCATCCTCTCTAGAACCACCTCTCAGGTAGTTGAAAGCAGCTATCAAATCCCTCCTCATTCTTCTCTTCTGCAGACTAAACAATCCCAGTTCCCTCAGCCTCTCCTCATAAGTCATGTGTTCCAGACCCCTAATCATTTTTGTTGCCCTTCGCTGGACTCTGTCCAATTTATCCACATCCTTCTTGTAGTGTGGGGCCCAAAACTGGACACAGTACTCCAGATGAGGCCTCACCAATGTCGAATAGAGGGGAACGATCACGTCCTTTGATCTGCTCACTATGCCCCTACTTATACATCCCAAAATGCCATTGGCCTTCTTGGCAACAAGGGCACACTGCTGACTCATATCCAGCTTCTCGTCCACTGTCACCCCTAGGTCCTTTTCCGCAGAACTGCTGCCTAGCCATTCGGTCCCTAGTCTGTATCGGTGCATTGGGTTCTTCCGTCCTAAGTGCAGGACCCTGCACTTATCCTTATTGAACCTCATCAGATTTCTTTTGGCCCAATCCTCCAATTTGTCTAGGTCCCTCTGTATCCTATCTCTGCCCTCCAGCGTATCTACCACTCCTCCTAGTTTAGTATCATCCGCAAATTTGCTGAGAGTGCAATCCACACCATCCTCCAGATCATTTAAGTCATTCTGATTTAATTTCAGACTTGCAAAAAAATATTTTTCTTTCCAGACAAATGTATATCTTATCCCTATTTGCAGCCCACAGCCAATTGCTATGGTCAACTTAATCCCCCCTGAAAATGGGGATGTTAGAATGAAAATGCTGGTAACTCATCATTAAGGAAGGGGTTCACATTCCCTGTAATTGTCTCTCTTCCAGACTGTTGTTTCAGAGCCCTAATTCATACTTTGTTGTGCTGTGTTATCCAGTTTAACCATATGCATTCCCACACCTCCAGCACATGTTGTCTTCTCTACAAAATGCACAGATTAAAACAGAGCTGAGCTGCTATTGGTGAAGCCAAGCAAGAGTCCAGGTCTTTTACCTACACTCCAAGGGCCAAATGCTACTCAGAGGGGTTGCATGGATACAATTAAAGCTAAATTCAGTTCCAAATATATATGGTAGCATGCCGTTTGCTTTAATACACTGCCTCCAGGTATGAGATGACTTCCAGGGGGAGGAAATGATTGCATCTGCCCCAACTCTGATCAAGGGGTGAGCATTGATTGGAAGGGCCCTGTCTTATTAGGCTGAATAATTCCCTATTTCAACAGAAAGGAGAAGTCAGCTAGTGCTCATGGAAATATGATGTGCTGTGAGTTAAAGAAGATAAGGCAGATTCTCTGATGGGGAAGGATGCCACTACATCCACTCAGTGCTGGTTGGAAAGCCGATGATGCCACAGAGCAAAGAGAATCAGGAGATGGATATAAAAATCCTAGACTTTATTCAATGAATTATTTAAAAATCTATTTCTAATCTGCACAGGAGGCTACTTGATCACCAAAAGGGAATGGTGGCAGCCCCATCGCTTGAGTCATTCAAAATCTGGCTGGCCAAAACAGTAGCAAATATACAGCACAGAACAATCGTGTAATAGACTAGATGGAGATCTCAGAATCAATCTCTTAGACCCTCCAACCTCCCCTTGCCTTCTGCACTCGGTAAGCATGAAAGGGGGTCAATTTTATGAATTTTAAAGCTGAAATTTAACAAACAAGATTTGCCAATTGATAAGTATTGTAGCCAATATTAGAATGGAGTCACAAAGGATAACCCCTTTTTTTATTGACTCTAGGGAGCATTAGCTTACTCATTGTAACACTAGGTTCTTTTCAGGTCAGCTTGAACAGTATTTTTCAAATCAGGACATTTGATTATTCTTAACCTAGCAACAATTTAGTAATTCATCCAGAACCACATCAGTATACAACCAACAGTTCATTAATCACGTACAGATACAATCGATGTTCTAGGCAACTACTGAACACACAGTACAGCCCTGAAAGTAACTGTCATTGAGTATGAGTGAGGCTCAGCAGTTACACCAAGGAACAATGAAAATCACCAAGATTTCTTCAAGACACTTACCTATGATCATCAATCATCGGTTCTTTAGTGCCTAACACATTTATCACTCTTCACCTCTTTCTCTAAGGAGTAAGGATGCACTTGTCTTTAGGGCACTATCAAGACTATGGTTCCTGCTAGTTGAATGGTGTGAAAGGCACAAGTTTAGAATATCAAAAGCAATTGCTTAAATCAGTGGTTCCCAAACTTTTTTTCCACCAAGGCCCTGTTTGGCATCAGACTAAATGTCCCCTTTCATTTTTTATACATATTTATATATAAGTTCCATGTTGTTATTATTCTATTAGTCCTGGCATCTGTATTTCTCTTTCCTCTAAATGAGGGTATAACTTTCCTATCCCATAGAAGTGTTGCGAGTCTTGACATCTGTGGCAGAAGAAGTACTTCTAAATCCTTGCAGGGAGGGTGTAGTCCTGCACAGGGAAGTGCCGATGTACTGGAACGCTTCTACCACCGTGGGAACGCCCCTGCCAACGTGACCTCTCATGTATGGTGTGTGAGAGGTCATGATGTGCAGAGGATGCCATTTTGAGAACACAAACACATCCTCCATGTGGCAAAAATCTGGAATGTTGTTCTGGACCCTGCATAAACCCTGGCCGACACTCCAGGGCTGTAGGGATCCCATTTGGGAACCACTGGCTCAAAGTTATGGCTCAAATCTCTCTTCGTTCAATTTGCTTGGACTTATAAGGAAAAGCATGCATATCACATTAGTTAAAATCTAAAATACAGTTACTTGATGGCTCACTAGGGAATGTAGACTAAACAGGATAACCTTCAGATAGCTATATTAAAGCATAGAAGGAGGAATACAATCTTTGAAATGAAATTTCACTGCTTCTTATTCTGTTAACTCTGGAATTAGGAATAGTTATGTCCACAAGGCTGGTCCAACTGCACAGCGGATTGTGCAGCTTCTTTGTGGGTTCAGTCAACTCTTGGTTCTTTGATACTGGAGGACAGGACAGGAGGATCTTTCCTACCCAGGGGTTTGGCAAGCTCTTCTGGAAAACTCTTTTTAGTCCTGTGGCCGTGGTGGAGGGGAGAGCCTGTCCACAGGAATTTAGCAAACTCTGGGGTTCAGCAAAATTTTAGGGTCCCACACTGACCTGATTTCAGAGCTCATTGCCTTCTGATTTCTATTGGCCCTTTGCCAGAGGGCTCTCTGCATTCAGCTTTCTCGTTGTCTCTGCTGCTTCCAATGATATGCAGTAGATGGTGTCAGTGTATAATACATTTCTTTGCTGTTTCTTTCAGTCGGAGGGTTTGATTAATTTCATGGATTGTCATGACCGGCTCTAGGCACCAGCAAAAGCAAGCACGTGCTTGGGGTGGCACAATTCCAGGGGAGGCCTTCCGGACATCCTTGCGCTCTCGGAGCTTGGGGCGGCAAAACCCTAGAGCCGGCTCTGTGGATTGTATTTCATTATTACCCTGACTATCTTTTGGGATCTCTCCCTACCTCCCCATTTTCAGCAATTCTTCTTAATATTCGAAAGCTATACCCTGGCAAGATGATTATATTTTTCAACATTCCTTTTTGTGCTATACGATTTTTATCACTTCTAAGTTGAAATAATCATTTATAAGGAAAACAAACAAAATTCCTTGTCGTCTTCTACATTGAATGGACACAATATATCCATTCTTTGATTATATCTAATATCTTTCATACACTTAATATCTTTCAGGGTTCATCATAGGATGTGAGCTATTACAGTAGAGGAACAAGACAGAGTATTCACACAGAGAAATTTATCTTATTCAAAAGCAAACAAAAATACAGTTTCTAAATTGGGGGTGAAAGGTTTTATTATATTAGGCTTCTTGACATATCAGGAAGTTTAACCTGGAACGGTTCAGGTTCTTGAGTCACCAGCAAGTTATTCCTAACTAGTTTAAACCTACTAGTTTTGTTTTTCAATCTTCTCTGGATCTTAATTAACATAGATGAGACAATAGGGCACTCTGCATGGGAAAGAAGATAGTTACTCTTGCCTGTCATGTGGCAGGGGTTCTCCTTAGCTAGACTAAGAAAGATGAAAGTCTCCTCCATAAGTAAGTGATGAGAGTCTTTGGTTTGAGAAACTAACAATGGTTGAAAAATTCCTTATCAAGCATCAGATTTTTCCTTTCCTGGGAAATGTGTATTTTAGCTTTATCTTAATTAATGATCTCTAGACAAGATGTCCCACCTATGGATTCTCATTATCTTTAGTTCCAAGAGGAAGCTAAGGTTTGGAATATGCAGAATGGTGATTGCCATCTGATAGTTAAAAGGGCAAGAGAGAGAGAAAATGTTAGCAACATATTTTCAAGGCATTTTTTAAAGTCTATACAGCTTACAACTCATTCAGTGATCCAATCAGTCCCTGTGCCAAAATCATTCAGGTGTCTATTCAGTCTCTTTTTAAATTCTATTTGGTTATTTGGCTCTCCAGTTTCCTGTGGCAATAAACTCCACGGACAGAGAAACATCTAATGCACTTACATACACAATTTTCTGTATTCAACACATTCACAGTGGCCAGTAACTAACTACCTCTCTGGAATCAGAAGTAGGTCCTTCTGGGTAAAGAGGGACAAGATGAGTTATCAGACACACAGGGTGAAAGTTTTTGAGCACTGGGGAAAAGATGAGCTACTGAATTTCTCTCTCCTATGAACATTCATAAGTAACAATTTCATGTCTCTTGCAAAAGAAATAAAAACCTTCAAGTATGAGATTATTACATTTTGTATATTATGCCCTGGCAGAAGCTAAAAATAGACCTTGATGGTTGCTCAGTGCCTTTCTAACAGCTTTCCTTTGTGGTAAAAATGGGATTTGAAAAAACAGAAGGCAGGAATGAGTAACATCCAAGAAAATAGCCGAGTGGAAAATCCTAAGTAGCTGGAATGGAAGGAGCAAGGAGTTTCTTTTCATGTGTTCTTTTCACGAGGGAATACAATGGGAATTCATTTGGAAGACGCTTTATGCCTTCCTGAGAGCATGAACCTTATGGAATATAATAGTAAACACATGGCAATCTGAACAAAATCCACCCCTTCATTCACCCAGAGAAGAAATATCCTTAATAGTTCTATTATCATATAGTTATAGCAAATAACTTGATACAGCATTTCTCAGTCAAAGTGTGTCCCAAAACCTTTTCTGCCAACAAAATGATAAACCAATGGACAGTATGGATTACAAGTGACAGAAAACAGATGTGGAAAAAATTTTGTGTAGTGAAAAAACTTAAGCATTTAATCTTCAGGCCGGGGAAGAGGAAGGAAGAGATAGAGAGAATGAGTATTTTCAGGAGAATTTTGTAATGAGATGAAGGATTGCAAAGAAGACAATGACATAAAGGCTGATCAAGGTAGAAGGAACTGCACAGGATCAGACTTTCAATCCTATAGTTCTAAAATAACCAGATGGCCTGCTGGCCTGGCAGACAGTTTATTGGATGTTTGAGCAATTAAACAATGAGCAAGCAGCATGTCATGTTGCCATTTGTACACCACATGATGCTGCAAAACCCTGTAAGGAAGACAATGTATGTAGCAAAGAGCATCTAATGCAATATACTTTACACTGGGATCTGGAGAGGCTGGCATCTAAAGAAGTCAAAAGATTGCTAAAATCAAAACAGGCTTTATTAGCTCAAAAAGAACAGGAGGACTTGTGGCACCTTAGAGACTAACAGATTTATTTGAGCATAAGCTTTCGTGAGCTACAGCTCACTTCATCAGATGCATCTGATGAAGCTCACGAAAGCTTATGCTCAAATAAATGTGTTAGTCTCTAAGGTGCCACAAGTACTCCTTTTCTTTTTGCGGATACAGACTAACACGGCTGCTACTCTGAAACCTACCATTATTAGCTCAGGCGTTCAGTGAGTCAGGTTGCATGCCCTGGGAAGAGCAACCAACAGATGTCAGCAAAGCACTGTCTGTGCTCAGTGAGTGCAGGACCTAGCTTGTGGTGCTCCGCTTGTAATGTAATGAACTGAATTCATTGGCAATTCCTGGGCAAAATCATGGCCCTGTTAAAGTCAATGGGAGTTTTGCCATTGGGGCCAGGATTTCACCCCATTTTTATTAACTCGTTCCTGGTTTCAGACACAGCACTGAAGTGACATCCATGGGGACACAAGTCCTTTATTTTTTAACAGAGTGCGTTTAGTGCAGACTGGGGCAGTCTAAGAATCTCACTGCTGCACTCCACACCAGTGCACCTCCATCCTAAGGCCATTTGTGGTGGGAGTGGGTTTTTGTGCTGTGGCCATCTATCAAGTGAAGTTTGGGCTGCAGCCCACCAAGCATGTTTCATGTTGCCCAAAAAACAACCGACAGGCAGTAACTTCTGCCAGTGTGGGCTGGGATTGAACTGGCAACAACAGGCTCTAACTACTAGTGCCCTTGCCCCTGAGCCATCCAGTTTTCCCCCAGGTGTTATAATTTCTAAAGGGAATCAATAGCCAGCACACCTAGCAGTAATTATCATGTGTCTACATTCCCAAACCATCTCCTAAATCTCACACTGCACTGCTTACATACACATCGGTTTTCTATAACATGCAGAAATGGGGCGATCTATATTCGCATATTTACAACAGATGCCAATGAAACACCAGCAGCCTGCAAATCAACATCGTTTAACAGCTGGAAGAGAGAAACCACACTGAGTGCTCAGAATAAGTCTCAGACATTTATCTATTTGGCTACAGTTGCCATCCACAGATGCACACAGCCTGATTTGGGGCTAGAGAATGCATACTAAAATATAGCTAGCCCAGACTTTCTTGGTGGAGCTCATGAAAAGATTTGGGTTTTATTTTTCTGTTCCAAACTACACTAATGCTTGCTTGAGTCCTCTTTGTTGTTGTGCTTTGACTGATGCATGAGTTTAGAAAGAAAACAATTGCACAAGAAAATACAGGACCCAACGTGAGATTTTTCCCTTCCTCTTTGCCAGTACGGTATCTAGCCCTGTCCCTACGTAAATATGGCCGCCATTAATATAGTATCTGAATGCCTTACAAGCGTTAATGTATTAGCCTGACGACACCATCTTGTGGAAGGGAAGTGCCATTATCCTGATTTTACAGGTGGGTAACTGAGGCACTGAGAGAGACCAAGGCCTGATCTACACTCCGGGATTAGGTTAATGTAAGCTGCCTTACAATGACCTCACTGTGGAAGTGTCTTCACTTAAATTGGGTTCCTGCCAAAGTAAGTGCCTCTCTACTCTGATTAAGTAACTCCACCTCCCTGAGGGGCATAGACTCATGGTTGATGTAATTAGGTCACCGCTGTGTCAGTGTAGATGCTGCTTTGCTTACGTTGACGGTTACTGGCTTTCAGGAGCCATCCCATGCTACCCCACACTGACAATACAATCCATCCAAGCGCTCCTGGTGAGGACACACACCACCAACACCAGAATCCAAATGTGCACACACACGAGGGATTTAATAACTGCGGTGGCTGTATGCCAACATAAGTTAGGTCGACATAATTTTGTAGTGTAGATGTGGCCAAGGAGACTTTCCCACACTCACAGGGGAAGTCTATAGCACAGTAGGAAATTGAGCATCGGTCTCCTGATTCCCAGGCTAACACCCTAACCCACCTGACCATCTCTCCCTGCCAAATTGCAATAAATGCTGCAGCATAAATGTTAACAGCTTCTCAACATGTAGAGCAGTCCATTCATATTGGCCTGCACAGCCATTCTAATTATCGGGAGACAGTTTTCAGCCAGTTCCAATAGGCACGTTAACAAGGCCCCTAGTCCAAAAGCAGTTACTGCTCAAGAAAATGGCTTTTTTTAATACGTAGAGTATGAGTCTCAAAAACTGTACTGACCTCGATGACTTTCAATTATACCCATAAATCTTTATTATAACTGTTCATTTTCTTTATTACAAAATGATCATCTCGGGAGTTTAATGAGAACAGCAATTGGTGTTTCCATGATAAAGTATTTCAGATCTTACAAGAATTGCATGAGTCAGGTAAACAGACTATATTCTTAATACGCTGTATTAATGTACAATAAAATGGACTGCCTAGCATCTGTCACACCAACCTTATAATATGCCACATGTTTTAAATAATGCAAGCACAAAGTAAACTCATAACATGAGCTTCAGTTGAAGCTTCAGGGTACACACTTCCTCTTAAAATCAGTTCAGTAGAAAAGCAGATCTAGTGGTTAGAGCATGGGATTAAGCAATGGGACACCTGACTTTAAATCCTAACTATGAAGTGCGAATTGTGACCTTTTCTTGTCTTTCCTAGGGATGGAATACTAGCCCTGTTCAGGTCAATGGGACTTCTGCCATTGACTTAACAGGGCCACATCAGTGCAGCTACATGGATTTCTGAAATCAGGGCAGAACTCTCACTGATTTCAATGGGGGAAGGACTGGGGCTTTCTGTGACATCTTATGATGAGATGGGAGCTGTTGAGTATCCACATTCCAGCTTTTGTTGTTGCTGTCTTTTTAGTGGGGTTTTTATGCTTCCTATTTTATTCACAACATTTATGTGAAGACAAATCAGCTAAAGAGCAGCAAAGTGAAAACAAATTTTGTAGCAGCACTTAAGTTCCCGGGAGCAACACACATTGGCATTGCAGCTGATGGATGGAGGAGTCCTCATTCTCCTTCTGATCTTTGGTTTCAGAGTAGCAGCCGTATTAGTCTGTATTCGCAAAAAATGAGTGAAAGCTTATGCTCAAATAAATTGGTTAGTCTCTAAGGTGCCACAAGTCCTCCTGTTCTTTCTTCTAATCTCTGTGTTCTTCATCAATCACACCTATCATCAGTGTGTCATCCCTAACACTGCAGGCTCCTCTCCCCAGCAGCTCCTCCTGCTGCTGACCTTTTCATAGAATCATAAAACTATAGAACCATAGAATATTAGGGTTGGAAGGGACCTCAGGAGGTCATCTAGTCCAACCCCCTGCTCAAAGCAGGACCAATCCCCAACTAAATCATCCCAGCCAGGGCTTTGTCAAGCCTGACCTTAAAAATATCTAAGGAAGGAGATTCCACCACCTCCCTTTTGCTTAGCCAGTGTCATTTGGGGTGGGGGGAGAGAAAGCCTGCAATGCAAAAGGGATGATGTGGAGAAAGAAAGAAAGAAAGAAAGAAAGAAAGAAAGAAAGAAAGAAAGAAAGAAAGAAAGAAAGAAAGAAAGAAAGAAAGAAAAACTTAGTTTTTTGCATTACTGTAATTGCATGTCTTTATTCTAAACACAGTGGCAAACATTTTTCACACCTGGGTGCCTGAACTCTAAAGCCATATAAGTTATATAAAAAGTGGCCTGATTTTTCCCAGGTACTGAGAACTTGCAGCTTCCATTGCAGTGAATGGATGCTCAGTACATCTAAAAATCAGGCAACTTTCTTGGGTGTCTAAATGGGGCTGTATGAGGCTAACTTTAGTAACTACCTTTGAAAATTTTGGCCAACAAATACAAAACTCGTCTATATTTGATTAGCTGCTTGATTCACAAATGCCACTGAAAGGAGACATTCTGAAACTATCCTGAAAAGCTAAAGGATTCCAGAATGTGGAATGGGACCTCAAGGGGAAGAATACATTGAAAGAATGACACTACAATAGACACCTGGTTGGACCCTGACGGCTTCATTGTCAGAGGTGCTGAGCACCCACAGCTCCTCTTGAAATCAGTGAATTTGGGTGATGCTCAGCACTGCTGAAAGTCAAGCCATTAGATACCTAAACTGAGAAGGGCAACGGGATTATGAAGTCAGCATTCTTAATGAACAAATTTGCCTTTAATGAATAAATATGATGCATGGACCACTAATTTTCAAGGGAGCGCAGCGCCCACAGCTGGGGCTAGATCTTCATGATCTCAGCTCCCATTTAGGTGCCAGATACCGGGAGGGCTCAGCACGCTGGGTGAAAACCTGATCGTAAGTGTCATAGTGAGAGCTGAGTTCTTCTGGAATGGTGTCCCTGATTGTTTGGGTGACCATATGTCCCGTTTTGGCCTGGGCAGCCCCTTTTTTAAACCCTGTACCAGCCGTCCCTACTTTTTTGGCCAAAGTGGGCATTTGTCCTGTTTGTTCTTGCCGACTTGATTAGTTGGGAAGAGCAAACGGGACAAATTCCCACTTTTGTCAAAAAAGCGGGGTACAGAGGAACGTGCTGGGGGGGTGGTGAGTCACGATGCCAGCCCTGCATGGGAGGTTGGAGGGGGAAGGGCTCAGGTGAGCACCTCTGGCCAGCCCTGGGGACTTGGAGTAGCCCCATGTGGTGTCCTGTTTTTCCTTTGGGAAACATGTTCACCCTCCACTGCAAATACCAAGCACTTGAAAATCTGTCCCATGGAGCCAGACTCCTTGCTGGCATAAATGGATGAAACTGCATTTGAGTCTATGGAGCGGAACCCATTTACGCCCGCATGGAATTTGGCCCACAGCATTTCATGAACTCGGACCCTTATCAAATAATGATTGCCTGTGTGCGAGTGCAGCCTGTGACCAGCCCAGGCCTCTTCTCCGTCTTTTGCATAGCGCTTCGCAAAGCCATTTCATTTTACCCTGAAAAAATGAATGTCCCCTGTGAAATCTGAGAGAGCAAAAACAATATGATTTTTAAGCAGAAATTCAGTCCTTTTGGGAACCCGCTAGCAATAAATGTTTTACTACCTGAAGCAGAGCTTCTATCTCCCGCACCTTTCTGTGTAACCCATCACATCCAATCAGCATCCAGAGGTATAAAATACACCTGCACACTAAGCACGATGGAATTACAGGTCTATTTCTGCATCAAGGCGGAATCGTCTATCATGATTTCACAGCTACTCTTCAGCAGAAGTGTCCAGGAGATTGTGTTTTCATAATAAATTAGCATCATCAATATGTCTTAATTCCAAGTAAAAAGCAAACAGCTTTACATGAAAGTTTACATGAAACTTACAATTACAAAGGCACTGGCTTAATATTTGGTGTCTGGAACCTTTTATGGTTCTATTTTCTCCACTGTAAATGTTTGGGCACAAAAATAGCATCAACGAGCTAAATGGAACCTGTTACTCAAAATATCCCTTTAACCTTATAAACAGCGCTCAGCAGATACAGATCTCAGCAGCGCTATGTGATCAGCATTCAGGGCCCAGCTCTCAAGGAAGGCAGCCACTGTGCAAGTAGCTCTGTCTAGCAAAGCAGGTTTCTCAAGGTGACGTGGTGCTGCAAATTTTTTTGTCAATAATGACAAAGGGCAATGGCCCCCATCAATGAGCAAATGCCTTCTGCCGGGTGAGTGCAGGAGAAGCCAACATCTGGATATCTGGACCCAGTTATGGGGGAGTTGTATTGGGCACCTGCAAAATGTGGGTAAACGCAGGCTCCTCTAGCAGCTGCAGGCCAAGTGGTGGGGGCCAGAGTGTTGGAATGGAGTTGCTTCTTCACCCGAGCACAGAGCAGTGGTCCATCCAGGTGCGTATCCTGCCTCCTGTCACCGGGAAACAGCACACTGGTTCATCTCCTCAAATCCAGCCCCAAATACCTTTGTATACAACCCCAGTGTGTGTGTTGGGTGGGGGAGGGAAAGGTGGGGCAACAAAGAGAGTCTAGAGTGAAAGAGGCTTCGCATCTCTTATTTAACTACCATAGAGTTAGCTTTGCACTGTCTGGATTCCTCAGAGTGGGGCCATGAGGAACTGTTCTTTGCACAGTGCATGCTGGCTGAGGGAGGAGGTGGCTGGGAACAGGAGGGGTGGTGGCAGAGCTCCCACGTGCCAGTCTTCCACTGACAAAGTTCCTGAGAGACCTTAGCCAGAGGCTTATGCCAGAGCAGCCATTCCTGGGGCTGGCCAGCGCATAATTAAGGAGTCATGACTGGAGCCCAGACAGCCACTCCTCCCTCCCCCACTCCCTGTCATTACATGGAGCTTAGCTGCCCTGAAGAATAAAGCCCAAAGTATTATTGTCACATGTACAATTTAAAACTCTTGCTCTAATGGTGTATTTGGCGCTCCTGCTCTCTGTTACATGATGAAATCAGCCCCCATCGCCTCAGCTGACCCACCTCTTTGCTGAGGTCAGAAGGGAGGAAGCAGAGGACCAAGAGTGGGAGATGTGGGTTCCACTCACATTTTCTATCTGTAAATGGGATAATAATGAACGCTTTCTCCCCTCACATAGGGGCCAGAAGGCTAAAGTGACTAATGCCTGTAAAGAGCTTTGAGGAGGCTGGATCAAAGTACTAGCATTAGAATTTATTCCACAAGTCGGGCAGATTGTAATAAACATGAAACTCAGACACCACCACACAGATGAGGTGTCATTTTCAACTGCTATTGTCTTCGTGGTACTTATCCTTTCTGCATTCATTATTCATTTTATAATAACCATAAAGGGCCTTTGAACACTCCATGGCTTCCTGGAGGATGTTTATGGCTTTTCTAGGACTCTTATGAAAAGACCCAATAAAAATTATCTGAACACTCCTAAAGAAGGCTACATTACAGTAACTAATAGCAAACACTACAGAGGGCAATAATACAAGGTAATAGCAATTTAGTTTGATCCACTTTCCTGGTGAGAATGGCACTGGGGAGGAGAGGTTCATGAATTCCATTCATTGTTCTGTACTGATCAAGCAGAATTCATGGCAAGTGTATTTCCACCTTTGAGATTAGAAGAATCGCATGATGAAGAATAACACATCTCCCAGATACCACAGTGATGGGCACAATTTGGAAACCAATTTTTATCCCTATGTGTTACCTTAGGTTCATTATTATTCCAGTTTTAAAGATGGAGAAAATGCCATGCAAAGAAAATGACTGATTTGTCCAAGTTCACACAGTAAGCAATTAGCAGAGCTTCGACAAGAACTCAGGATGCTTGAGTACCAGTCTCCTAGTCCAACCAATGACAAAGGACCCGATGCAAAAGAGGAGTGACTATTGCAAGGAGAATTACTTCAGGATTCCACGGCATGTAATGTGACCCTCAGTTTGGCCCTCTCGATGCATAGTTTGCTACAGATGAGCGGCATCGCATCATGGTAGCATGATGAGTGCACACCATACCGTTCAAAGGGTTAATGCAATTTTTCACTTCAGTGATATTACGGAGTACGCTGCTTCACCAAGAGTGGGAGCTACGGTTTTTACCAAACTGCTTTGAAATAATGCGTCCTACACAGCAGAGTCAACGTCCTTCCATTTCCCTGTCAATAAGCAAAATATATTGACTCTCAGGTGTATTTTCCTTGTGCTCAACACAGAGCATAGTGGGGTGTTAGAAATGCTGAGTGTCACTTAGAAGAAAATATGATTTTTTTAAAGCAAATGAACATTGTATGAGATTTTTCAGTTTACCATCTTCAGATTAGTTATAGGTCTGGGAAACAATTTGTCTACAATCTCTCCTGTGGTTTCAGGTAGTGCTCTGCGTATATGTTTGCCCTTTGCAGCAAAATCAAATTGCTAGGATTATAAAGATTAAAGGAAGATAAACACACTCTACCCATCCTATTTACAACATCCTCCAGTAATCCCATGCTCCTCACTGGATACCATCTCATCGGAGATACAGCCACCGGCTTTCTCTTCTGAGTTGGAGTTGCTTCCTTCTGACAAGAGACAAGGATATGGTATACTCAGCGAGAAAGGTGCAAGAGAGCTTTAAATAACCAGCACAAAATCTTGCTAATAATATTGAAGATCTGTTGAAGACAAGAATTCACAAGCTAAGGTTGATAAAATAGCACTGGCTTCTGTGTTTGTGTCAAAGGAATTACAGAGCCACATGGAAATCTTTGACACGGCAGCCAGGGAAAGATTCTCTGTTTTTGTTACTCAGGATATCTGCTTGAAGAGAGGGGGCTATGATTCAGCCTGTATAAGCAGATGTAATTTGATTGAAGTCAATGGAATTACACCCACTTACCCCAGGGGAGAATTTGGTCTCAAGATGTTTGTATCTTAAGATTCATCTCTTCCTGGAGCTTATTCTTCAATCTCTGAAGTCATCTAATAGTCAAGGTGGTCTAGTGCTTAGAGCAAGGCAGCAGTGAGGTCAACCCAGCTCTTCCACTGACTCACTGCATGATTTGGGACAAGTCATTTCACCCCTCTGTGCCTCAGTTTAGTCATCTATAAAACAGGGATAACAACGTCTGCCTTACTGGGATGTTATGAGGCTTAATTAATTCAAGTTGGCAAAATGCATTGAGAACCTTGGATGAGAGATGCTAGGTAAATCCAGACCATTACCATAAAAGTCATGCTGTGTCACAGAGACATATAATCAGTATGGCCACTTAGGGTAGCAGAGCTACACCTGTGTAGAACCTGGCTAAGTGAGCGCAGTCAGGCTGGACGGTCTGAGAGAGACTCCTGAGAGAACCTGGGCAAATACTGGAAAAGAACCCCGAAGCCCCAACAGTTGTTGAAATGCACAAGTATCCACGAACCAAGGATGTAAGCAGCCATCTTAAAAACCTTTTCTGGGGATAGGTGTCATCCACTACCACGTGACTTAGGTGACCAATCATACGACATGGGAATTGTCCAATACCATGTGACTTATCATATGGCTGGAGAGTCATCTGCTATCCTGGGACCTAAATGACCAGTCAATGGCATGAACAGTGAATCATGAAGAGTGAATTCTCAAAGTGATCATCACAGCAAACAGTTGGCAAACAATCCACAGTGTGAAATAAGTTCCCAGAAAACACTTGTCAAAGGACTACGAATAACAAAAAAAAAACTTATGAAAATTGAAGGCTGCTCATGGATCATTTGAGAACAGAAAGAGGAATTAAATTTACCCCAGTGCAGAAGGCCAGCACCACAAGATCTATGCAGCCATTAAGCCATGAAGCTCTTATTTTCTCCAAACTGGATAGCCCAGTGTGTGGGGGAGTGAGTGAGTGAGCATGCATAGGAGTTAAACAGGACTTATGTCCTCCTTAGGTCTTGTGCTAGTCCTCTGCATAGGGGTGAATTTTACCCCCAAAGGCCCACTGTGAATAGTTCACCGTGCTCAATCTCCTAAGCAACATGGGCCCTGCTCTCACTCAAATGTCATTCGTATTAAAGCCTAGGCAACAGTAACAAATAAAGCCCATAGAAAATATTGGCTATGTCTGCTGTATTTTCTCAAGCTGAATATTTTCAATGAGATGCCAGCTGCTCTTTGAGGACACAATGTTAGCCTCGGAATGGTCTGGTTATAATCATTTTAACACAAACTCTTTACATAGTTAATGTCCTTTAGGGAAGGAAAGAAAATGGTTTTGCTGCCTAATGCACTTGAACCTGAGCCCCCGTGCAGAGAAGAGGTTTCTGTAGCACGTTTGATCTGTTCAAGCTGCTGTTCAGTGGAACATCTGCTGGAGAGCACTTCCCCTTGGAGTCAGGGTGGAGGAGTACAAATCAAAGCACACAACAGATCTGAATGTTAATGCCTGCCATACTGCCTGACGGGGCCTAACTACATTGCTGTATGATGGGACAGTGCATAATACCCCATGCTGATATCTGAACCCTGGTAACATCTAGGCACAAAAGAGCAAGTTAAGAATGGAGAGGTGTGGCACGGTGTTCTACCCTTCTCTTGGAGTTTCCTTTCGTTATCATAGCCATGACTAGCTACCTAGATATCTATTCCTGTGCACATGTGCAAACACATACACACGCTTTTTTGTTACAACTGTATATAATTCTTGAATGAGTTGCATTTAGGGTCGCCACTATGGTTGGCACTGGGAATAGTGGTGACAAAGGGAGCTGTGTTCAGCCCTTGGCTCTCCACAGATAGGCTGGGAATCTCATGAGATCCCCAGTCTTCCTTTAGAGGTGGGAGGGAGAGGATACTCCACATCCCAGACCACCTAGAGAGATTGTCCAAACACAGCCTGTCTTCGCGGAGTTTGGGTAATTGCATTTCTGATCTCCAGAGTGAAGCAGAAAGGAAAAATGCATCTGCAGGTGTGCATGTGTAGACGTGTGGCTGGGTGTGTACATTTGTATGAGAGTGTGTGTGCATGAGTGTTTATGAGAGTGTGTGTGCATGCATCTGTGTGTTTGTGCATACACACCATCTAAACTCAAATGAGCTCATGCTTCTCCAGGATTTTTAATTATTAAAAAAGCAGCAAATCCCCTTTAAAAAAAAAGCTGAATTGGGGAGGAAGAGCTGGGACTTTGGGGGATTCATGCAGGATAAAGAGAATAAAATGTAAATTGCCCTGCAGTTTGTTCTTAGGACTAATACCTAGCACAACAGATTCATTTGGAAACACACTCGTGAAGTTAAATTTGTCAGTCCTCCTCTCCTCTCAAAGCTTCTTTCTGCCACGTGCTCATATTGGCTTCCCCAAGGCCCGTACATCAGTCACTGCATCTCAAGAGCCCTCTTGCCACATTGTCGCTTCTCCTGTTTAATAGCTCTGGAGGCTGCTGGTAAGAGTTAGGGTTTGAGCCACAGCAAATGCAGCTGGAAACAAAAGTTTTCACTAAATGAGTTGCTGGCATTGTGGAAAAAAATTCAGAATGAGTCAAAAATATATGAATAAACATGAGGGGTCCTTAATCTCCAAGCTGCATTAATTGTTCTTGAGTTAACAACGTAGGCAGTTTGCAGCTGCTGTTCCTACGCAGGGAGGAATAGGGGTTTTTTTCTTGTCAGATAACTTGTTAGCAACTAACAGCTCATGAGGCATTGAGCAATTTCAGTGGCTCTCTCCCCTTTCTCTCATAATTCCAGTACAGGCTACATAGTACAGTGAAACATTGAGGGGTTTGTGGTGCTTTATTAAGCACCAGCTGCCTAGTAACACCTCAACATTTAGCCAGCTAGTCATTTGTGTGAATTTCCACCTTCATGAATGAACATGTGCAGATGTCTCCAGCGGGCTGGATGAAACACAATACTGAATTGGCAGGTGAAGCTGGCATGCTATCCAACTGCATGGCCCTCCAGGTCAGAATACACAGCTGAATAACACCAGATCACAAGACCAAGTGGGAGCAGGGAGGGAGGAACAGTAAAGAGATGGGGTTAAGAGGGAAGGCAGAGATTATCAGTGGAGGAAAACGTTAAAAATGAAGCAGAGCTATTAGTGTACGTCTCAAGTGGCCCATTTTTGAAGTTCTTAACAAAGAATGAAACAAACACACTCAAAAAAGGAAAATGATATACAAGCAACTGCATCAGGACATAAAGTGATCGCATAGTGAGGCTTGAGAGGAATTCCTCTCTCCTGTCTTCCATCATTGCACAATTGATTAAGTGCATTGTAGAAGTTTTTGCCTTCCTCTGAGACATCAGGTACTGGCCAAAGTTGGGAGACAGGATGATGCTAGAGGATGAGATGACTCGCAGTGAATGAAGCCAATGGGACTACTTGTGGAGGAAGCGGATCGTAATCTGGCCTTTACTCTCTAAAAACCTAGGGCAGAATTTTCAGACATTCCTAAGTGACTTGAGCACATTGGAGCCTAAATTCCATTGACTTTCAATGGCAGTTAGGATTGAAAGTCATTTATGTTCTTCTAAAACATTTACTCTGATCCTCGAGGTTCTCAGTACTTTGCAGGATAGGGGTCTCTGTTTCTACGCAGCAATGTTGATGTTGTCTTCAACTCTAACCAATGATCAACCCGGTCTCTGCTGACACAGGTTCTTATTTTAAGGATTTTTTTAAAACAAAAAAGAAAAAGCTTGTTTGTTGGGATCTTTTTAATATAAGTTCTTCCTGGGGAAAGGATGCAAACCTCTTAATATGGTACCCACTTTTACCCTGATAGAATTATCAGTAAGGATTAGAATGCAATTTAGAAACATAACAAAATTCCCCTGAATTTTAGTAAAGCCATTGCAAAGCCATATATGTTCAGATATGCTCAGCCAAGGTAACAATAGTCATTTAAGCATCCTGCTTTGCTAAGAACCCAGTACAAAAAGCTTATGCCATGTGAATCTACAAAAATACATTAGACAGAGAATGAAAACCATGCTGGGATTAGGTTTCCATCTCTTAACATCTATATACATGACAGATAGAATTAGTACATGAATAGATCACTGAAGTAAGGAGGGCAGATTAACGATGGAAAATAAAAAGGTAGATAATCAGCAGCAGCCTTTCGGAAAGGAGATGTAAGGCACATGGCAGAAGTGGATCCATTTTATTTACTGCATTAAATGAGAGACGCAGAATATGAAAAATGAAAAAAACGTCTTCCTTTAATCTACTGGGCAGGCTGGGACTGGCTATCACCTATGCAAATACACTCTGGGCCATTAATGAGAAAAGAGTCCTTCCCGCATGTCCCCTGCAGCTGTAATCACCCTACAGCTGGGGGGAGCTTCGAATCCCAGTTCAGCTGCAGCTATAACTGTAGAAGTTTTAATCTCCATTTCTATGCAAAAAAAAAAAAAAAGAGAGAGAGAGAAGGACAGATAAATAAATAACTCATAGAATCATAAAGTGTAGGACTTTAGGGGACCTCAGTAGGTCATCCAGTCCAAGGAATGAATCTCAAACTCACATCTTGAAGCGAGGGACCAAATATCTGTAGTTATAATCAAACACTGTGATCTTGGTTGTTGGAGTTTGTTTGCAAGGGACGATCAATATCAGGGAGAATATGACACACAGATTATCCTTCTACTACACAAGTTTGTACCAGTGGAACACTACTGACTTCTAATTAAATCCACTAGGAACCTTTCTGTGCCAATCTACTAACCGAGGAAATGCTCAGATATTATGGTGATGGATGCTAATACAACACAGATAGATAATCATTACTCTTCATTTACACCAGCATAGGTGAAAGAAAAGCTAAGCCTGTTAATGTGACCGTGAGAGAGGGCAGGTAGGTTGTGTGCGTATACTCTTTATTAGAGCTGGGGAAATATGCTGTATTGTCAAAGCCAAAGCTTTTTGCAGAGCCATATCCGTTTCAATGAAGTTTTCATTGGGAAGATTTTGCGAGTGATTCCCACTTTATAGCCTGGTGATTAGAGCACTACTAGAAGACCCAGGTTCATGTGCCTGGTCTGCCTGATGGCCTGTGGTCAGGAATGAAACCTCTGCTCTGAATCAGGCCGGTGTTTGACAGGTTATGGTTTCATTTTAATGCAGAACAAAACTAGATTTCAAAACCTTGAAAGTAGCATTTGGTTGAGTATTTGACTGATTCTTTATGCATACACAAAAGCTACTACTTTATTTTATGATATGCAGGTGCCTTTGAACCATCACAGCTAAAATGACAAGCTGTGAAAGTGTATTAAGGGGCAGGAATACCTTCATGTTTAATGCAAAGTATCCCACAGAGCTGATTGGACTTTTTCAAATTTCATGCATTTATGAATTTTTTTGGTCAACGTTTTGAATTTTGAACAAAAGATGGGACCAAATGAAATTTACATCCTGTTTTTCAACTTGCTCTAGTATCCAGGAATTTTTATCTGGATGTCAGAGTGGAATCTGAATGAAAAGACCCAACCTTTTGTTACTACCTCAGTAGTTCAGGTCTAACACAGCTGTTAGCATGAATAACAACAAAAATAGCACCATCAGACAAGTGTTTTGTTATACTGAATTAGCTGAGGATATGAATCCAGTTACTTGTGGAGTTGGATCCACTTAACTCTCTTCCCCACTCTGGATGTCCCAGTGTAATTGACCCTTTTGGGGAAAACTCAGGTGAGCTGCCACAGAATGAATGGACACAGAGAGCCTGAAGTCCCCAAGAGGCAGTCAGGAGAAAGCTACATAGAATGAGGTGTTTCTATAAGGAAGTTTGCACTGCTGATTCCTTTTTTGTAGGGGTTCTGAAGGTAAATGCTACTTGCCAGTGCTGTCAGTCTGGTACCTTTCACTACCACTAAAACTTACTTACAAAGAAAATTGAAAGCGGTTTTACATGAGCCATTATGGCATGGGAAGCAAACAGGTTTTAGATTGGTTATGATTTCCTTTAGTAGTGCTACCTACAATTTATAAACTTTTATTTTTCCTGCACTGTCCAAACCTGTATAACTCTGTTAACCTGTACGATGCGGTGGATGGGGAACCCGAAGCCAGTGCTTCTCTATAAATTCATAACATCTGAAGAGATTTTTCAAGCACTGTGCCCTCTGAACAACACCTCCCAGAAGGTGAACCTTGAGGTCCTGGTCTTGTGCACTGAACTGACACTAAAGCACAGTTTGCTGCTTGTTAGTGGACTAACAGATGTGTGAGTGTGTGTACAGGGCAGGGGGGAATTAAATAAAGTTAAGGTGTGAACAGTAATTATAGGCTGTTAAAACAGGCTGAGAATAAGAGAAGTCTGTGCTAAATGTCCTTTTCAACAGGCAATATCTACCTTCTTTGGCATAAGCACATGGGGCAGCTGAACCCTTCATTTTAAATAGCAAGTGAGCTGAAGCTCCATACACAGCTTGAAGTGAAAAATTGTTGTCTCTGAATGAAGTTAGATCAATGTTTTTCTTTTCACCCTTCATTCATTGTCTACCCCCAGTTGGAGTTTTTGCACCATGTGAGTTCCAGGTGTTCCATGTGTCTGATTAACGTCACCAGGGACAACCGAAACCACCAGTCAGTACATGATCCAATGTCCAGCAAAGTCAGTGGGAAACCAGACATTGGCTTCACTGGTTCAGGCCCTAAGGTAGAACTTTCAATCTGAGGAAGAAGGAGAGGAAAGCATGGTCCTTTATTAGAAGGATTTGATGCTCTCCCAAATTTGTGTAGAGGTGCCTGTATCCCACGGTTATTTGTCTAACTCTAATAACAGTAATAACAAATACCTTCAGAGTACAATATAAAGGAAGGAAGGGAAATATTCAGAGTCTCCAAAGATGGTCGCACAAGGAGCAGTGGCCTATTAGCCCGAAGCTCAGAAGGAAAACTTTATGGTAGATACTAGAACAAAGCTTTTAGCAGTGCGAGCAATTGGGCCACAGGAACAGATTTTCCCAACTGGAGCCTGTTGCAGGACCATGACTGCAGATTCAGGAACAGGCTATATAAGATGTCAGTGGGAATGATGCAGGGACCCATTCTGGAATTAAGCAGAAACGTTGGAGAGCGATTCATTCAGATTAGCCCCAAATGGTCTTCTGATCAGAATTGTCTCATTGATAACACTTGCTCCCCTTGATTTCTCTTGTCTTGTATTTAGATTGTAAAATTCCTTGGGGCACAAACTGTGTCTTTTGTTACGGGTGAAATCCCAGTCTCACTGAGGGAGTTTTGTCATTGACTTCAATGGAGCCAGCATTTCATCGTATGTTTGCACAGTGCCCAGCACAGTGGGCCGGGTGGTTCTAGGTGCTACTGGAGTACAAATAAATAATAATAATATAACATAGTGTGTCCTAGTATCTATTACTCTTCAGTATTATTTACAGACTCTGGGCCTGGGTTCTCTGTTGCACTGCACCTTGTGTGGTTCTTTACACCAGTGCGATGTGAGTCAGAACCATAGCATTTTGAACTCCCTTTGAACTAGTATAAATGTCTGCACAAGGTTCAGTACAGTGCAAAATCAGGCCCATTAGGATTACATTTCTCTAAGCCATTCCTTTAGCTCTTCAGAAACAAAGCTAAATAGGGGATTCTTACAGCAGAGAAGATCAAAAAGCAAAGAACAAAAACAACATTTAAAAAGAAAAAAGAAAAAAAGCTTCCCGGCATTTTGGTGATGAGGTAAATGTTTCTGCAAGCTAAGAGAAAGAGTTTACAATGGTAATTTCATCAATCTAAGGTTATGACTTATGCATTTGGTTGAGTATTTGACTGATTCTTTATGCATACACAAAAGCTAATTGTATCCAAGAGACTTCTGGGGCCTGTGGTTCTGGAGGTGTATTGCCATATGTTTGGTGTATACTTAATTAACATAGTGCAGCTGCACTTCTATCCATCTGTATTATAGATTAGATTTCTATTCCACTTCTAGGCAGGAGTCCCACAATTCATATTTATTAATATAATTACCCCAAGAACGTTACGGTTGGGAGGAACTCAGCCAAGTAGCCCAGCATTACTTTGCACTAGGAATGCTATTTAGTTATGAAGCGTAAATGAACAGTGTGAATATGCAAGTGTTTGACATGCATGCAGTCAGAACACCAACCCCCAGACAGGGGTTAAAACAAGGCCTGCAAAGCATTTTTCGCAGACACTGGCTCCTAAGGGATGAAGACCGTTGAAGTGTGACTTGCCAGTACACCCATTTCTAACCCCAGGATCACCTCTTTTTATCCCCCCACCTGCATCTGCAATTTAATCTAAGTCATTAATTTATCTGGATTTAAAACGTGCTTATCAGACCTCAGCTCCATTTTGTTAAGGATCAGATGTCCCGAAAATGCACATGCCTGTGCTCATTTTTACACATGCATGGAAACTCAACCAAGTGTGCAAACCACATTTGCATTTGCAAGTTGGGGAGATTTTTGATGACTCAATTTTATTGTATGCAAAAGCAGTTTGTACATACACAAAACTGTTTTTTCATGTCCAGAAGTTCAGTAATGAAAAAACAGGTGGGCCAAAAATTGCATGTGTGAACGACACATGGTCCTGAGTCACAAAGTTTGGACCCAGGTTCCAATTCCAATTTCAAACACCCTTTAAAGGTCAGCGGTACTTGAATCTGGAGTTCTGACTTGGACTTCTCTCTGGTGGGAACACGTCAGACCTCACCTGTAAAGATCTTTGTCATATTAGTTCTCCGCTCTCTGTCTAGGTATTTTAAATAAATCAACATGACTGAGGAAGTAATCTGACTGACTAATTAAAGTCCAGATTCACAGAATTATAGACAAAAACAACAAGGAGTCCAGTGGCACCTTAAAGACTAACAGATTAATTTGGGCATAAGCTTTCGTGGGTAAAAAACCCCACTTCTTCAGATGCATGGGAAAGGGTTAGGGTGATGCATCTGAAGAAGTGGGTTTTTTACCCACGAAAGCTTATGCCTAAATAAATCTGTTTGTCTTTAAAGTGCCAACGGACTCCTCGTTGTTTTTGTGGATACAGACTAACACGGCTACCCCTCTGAGAATTATAGACAGCAGCTGCATATCTGGGAACTAATCAATCTTACTTTTTTTGTCCATTCATGAAGTTAACAGTGTAATTTTACAAACAGAACAACAGAAGGTTATGCATTTGTTGTGGGATTACACTACTTCTCAGATGGGAAATAGGCATGCCTTTAGCTTCGTGCACCTCCGGCACCTGTTCTACGACAATCACACAGCCATTTCATATATACACAGTTAGCAATGTGCACTATTTATCACAAATAAGACTGAATTAATAATCAAGCATCTGCATATCTGCATGCTGGAAAGTGAAGCCCTCTGTTTATTCACAGGATACTTAGAGTGTTGGCAATAGCAGTGCAAGCTTACCTTACAATACAACCTGCTAAGATATCACATTCCCTGGTCTCATGTTCCTGATCCCTGGCCAGTTAGTGCCAAGTGTCTACTAGAAATAGGACTGAGATCACCAATCATTTCAAGAGGCTACCAAACAGATATCTGCTACCTAGCCAATACTTAGCTTGTTGCCTGATGTGAAAAACCCAGTGGATCAAATTTCCCAAAGGGGCTCGACCTGGTTTCTAAACCTGCACCTGTAATTTTGGAAGTACATGTTTATTCTGTGACCACTGTTTTACATACTCAGAAACCCAACTATGTATACAAGCTGCATTTGAACTTGCAAGTCAAGTAGGTTTTTAGCCACTGTTTCTGTGTGCAGATACCCTTTGCACATGGCTGGAACAGTTTTTGCATGCATGGGCGCTCAAACAGGAAGCAATGTGTATGCAATAAATAGCATGTGTAATTCCAGAGGCTGCTTTTGAAAATCTGGACCACCATTGTGTTTTCCATTCAATCCTCTTAAGATCAGGGCATTTATAAAAGGGGCAGAAAGTCATTTCAGTACTCTTTTATGGGTTAGCATCTCAGTAACTTCGTGTCACTCAGAGTCAAAAGATCTTTACCAATCTGCACCTGAGGATCTGACCTGTGTTTAGAGCCAAAGCCAGTGGCACCAAAGGAGAGGGGGGAATACAGGGCTGACATTTATCTGTCTCCATATTATACTTATCTTGTCTATACTGTGCTGCCTAATGTCTAGCATGAGTTTTGAACTATTATTCAATGTACCTAGTCTATGGCACCTGGGCATCAGATAATAACTGCTTGCCTCCAGTTTTCTTATGTGGTGACATTAGGAGTCATCACTCTGGCAAAAACAAAATGTGGAGGTTTTCTAATGTTATAGCAGGCCCCCAAAGGAGAGGGAGCTGACGTGTCTAGACAGAGCAATAACATTCAGATCTTCCAGTGCCATACCTGTGCTCAGAAAAAATACACAATGTGTCTTGACAATTCCCCTGTAGCTGCAGCTGCTTGGTGAGGAAAGGGCCTCAGGAGGAAAGGGAATAATATATCCAGGTACCAGGTTGTGGAGGATTAGCCAACCAATATGTGCTTCTCCTCCTCATTTTTAGGAGTACAGCAGTTCTGGAAGGAGGGGAATAAAATGTTACTTCAGATTCAGATGATATTAGGGGACAAAATTTAATGGTGCTGCAAATCTAAGAGATGGAGGGGGAATTACTGGGTCACTTTGAATCAGCTGCTTCACCAGCCCTGCTGCTTGGCATATTAACTTAGACATTTCCAACTTTCCGGCTGAAGAATTTTGGCTGTTTTATGTTTAGATTTGAATTATAACAGTTTCGCCATGACTGGAGGGCAAAGATAGGGAGATGCCAAGAAAATATGCTCAGATCATTGACTTCAGACTGTTTTTCTTCCAGGGATTTTTAAAAACAAAAAATAAACAAAAAATCCTGATGTCATTAAATATTAAAAAGAAAATAAACCCAGCAGAGTTTGCTGGAAAGGTAAAGGCAGTTCCACTATCCATTGCATAGCCAGGACTCAGAGGCTGCTTTGTGCATTTGAGCTTTACAAAAATCTCGAGATCCTTAGGAGCAGGTTTAGGGGATTTTATCCATGTGTCAAATCCCCCAACTGAGGCAACACGCTGATAGGCCGCAGCTGCAGAAAGTTACCCTGAGCGGTGTGGAAGGTGGTTACTGTCACCCCAGAGGGGGAAACCCTCTCTAAGAATAGCTTTAGAGTCTTTCCCAGATAGTTCCTTGTCTGTCCTCTTATGTGCATTGAAAGCAAGCTTCCCTGCTGTGCAAACAATAAATGCTCTGTGGGCAACCTGGCTGGTGGTACCCAAAGGTGTGGTACTGTCTCTCAGTGATTAGGCATGAGCTCAAATTAGCCAAACAAGTTGAGATGCTCATCCAAAATTTCTGGGGCTCACATGGCACTTATGGCTGGGATTATCAAAGGAGAAAGTGGGAGCTGTGCACCCAACTCCCATAGGCTTCTTTGGAAATTGCAGCCTATAAAGTCTGTGAGTTTGAAGGAAGGAGGAAGTTGCATGTATATACGTAGTTCTTTTGTTTAAAGAGTGTGGGTCAGACTCAGTAAGGGGCATCCTCACTGCTTCTATGGGGTGATGTTTTCTTCTTGTATTTCATGAAACTCCGCTGCAAAACGACATCCCATTTGTTGACCAGATTCCCATCGGGTATCTATGTGCGGGTCTTCTAACTTGGGGCTCTCTTACAAGCTCAAAGAGTTTCCAACTCTTCCTTTGCCCAGCATAGTCTGGTCTCCTGGCCTTTGTTGAGAGGGATGAGACAAATAATTTTGCCAAACTTTGTACCCACTCCAAATTCACTCTTTCAGGATCAGTGAGGAAGAATGGTCCAGCAGCTAGGGCACTAGCTAAGGACTTGGGAAACCTGGGGCTCATATCTCTGCTGTCCCACAGACTTCCTGTGTGACCTTGGGTATGTCCCTTAGTCTCTCTGCATCTCAGTTCCTCATCTGAAAAACTGCCCTACTGCACAGAGGTGTTGTGAGGATAAATACATTAAAAGATTGCGAGGCACTGGGAGACTGATAATAATAGAGGCTATAGAAGTCCTTAGGTTAGACAGATAGATAAGATAGAGCTTGAAGTGCATAATTCTTGAGTTCCATTGAGATCTGGCCAAATATGAACATTGGGTTGCTCTGGGTTTTATAACTGTTTACTCCCCCTGTACCTACCAGTGTCTGAGAACCCTTACCAAAAGGTTTCAGAGTAGCAGCCGTGTTAGTCTGTATTCACAAAAAGAAAAGGAGTACTTGTGGCACCTTAGAGACTAACAAATTTATTTGAGCATAAGCTTTCGTGAATTACAGAAGGTGTTATAGCATTTAATAGAAAATGATGATCACCTTTTTCAAACGATGCTATAAAATTTAATAGAGAAATCTAATCCAATAAGTGTTTTCAGGCTGGAGGCCTAAATTTGCAATGACATCTCAGAGAGAGTTAAAAGACAAAAATAAAATTCTCTCTTTGGCTCAGTTTACAACTCTAAGGTCCCCCACAATCAAGGAACAAGAAAACCATTACTTACACTTAGCTCTAACCATTTAGCTTTCAATTTTAATTAACAATATAATGTTTAACAAAAATAGCAATTATGACACATTGTACATTAGGGACAGGGACAGACCTACAGTTCTTAGAAGAGAGGGATATTTTACAAATAAATCCAATCCTTTGAAAAAGATTGAGCACTTTGACCTCACTTTTTTCTTGCTGGCTGTTGGTTAATTTTTTGATTCTGTTAAGTCTCAAACAACCCTGAATCTTAGTAGAAGGTTTCTCTCTGCAAAAAGCAGCTTATCATCATCAAAAGAAGTGAACTAAATGAAGTGATGGTGAGAGAAAAAATAGAATTAAAAAAATATTTATGTTACATTAAGAGAATGTATAGCAGGGTTTACTTTTAACTCAAGAAAAAATCTTTCCCTTTCTCTTACCCCTTTGAAGCAGTTCCTGCTCTCAAAAGGATTATAAAAGATGATGAGGTTATTTGTAGGGGAAAGAAATGATGGCAGAGCCTTACTGCATGGTAATCATGAGCTCTCCGTACCATTGCACCTTCAGCAAAGAGGCATCAATAAACATTAAACCAGAGGGTTAGCGTGGCAACTTTCTAATTAACAATGGAATAGCCTCTCAAGGGAGGTCAGCTCCCATATGGGATTGAAGGACAGAGTAGGTACAACACAAATAAGTTCAGTGTAAAGGTCACCTGCATGAATTAGATGATCTGACTAATCATTTCCAGCCCTATATTCTGTAATTAACGTATTTTAAACGAATTTTAAAGCCAGTAAAATTTTTATTCCTGTGGGAAGCTTTGAAACTTGCCATTTGGAATGAGAGTCAGACTGTCAGAGGATTTCTCCCAATCCCAAGCACAGGTGAGATTAATGCTTGAGTTTTCCTACTCAAGTGGGGCTTAAATAGCTTCTTAACATTCACTGCAAATGGAGAAAGTTCAGGGCCTTGAATCAGCAAACAGCATCTCTCTTTGGGAAAGGAGAGGGATCAGTGAAAGGAGGCAGAACTAACACCTATGGTTTTTCTCTAAGGCTAATTAGCAAGTCTGTCTGTAGATGTCTGGTGTTGGTTTTGCAGTGTCTAAAAGGTGCAAGTCATTAAAATGTAGGATAGTACAAAGAGACAGAAAATCAGAGAAGGCTCTGGTTTCCCAGTGTCCACTTCTGCTGCCTCTGAAATCACAGTACATTGTGAATGTGGCTTGGGTCACCTGCTCCTTATTTATGATCCCCACAATGGTGCATTGAATTTGAATCATTTCATTCATTCCATTTGTTTGCATATAAAGACCCGGATCCAAAACCTGTGGAAATTAAGGGAAAGATGGTCACTGGCTTCAGTGGGCTTTTGAGCTGGCCAAAAAGGAGAAGAATATTGGGAGACATGCTCGAGGAGTAAAAGCCTTCCAAGGTTTTGTTGGTTCTCAAGGTAGTGTGTTGAGGCACCAAAATAAAACAGGAGCAACGCTGCAAAGTGACATGTTTAATGAGTCAAGTAAGGTAAAAATTGCAGCCTAGAGAAACTGTTTAATAACAACATCAAATTATGATCAGCAGCCATGGATCATTTTGCAGTCCATTCACGAACACATTAAACAAGCATAATTTCCCATCATATGGTGGAAAATATCACCTCCGCGTCCTAAGTGTATCAATTTTTGCATTCAGCAAAATACGGTACACCAAGGTTACGTGGCAGATTAGACGCCAAGGGTGTGTCTACACTTGGAGCGGGGGGTGTGATTCCTGGCTGGTGAAGACTTACTCATGCGAGCTGCCATCAGGCGAGCAGGCTAATAATAGTAGCCTAGCCGCAGGAGCACAGCCAGTAGTGAAGGGTGGGACAGGACAGCCGTGCGGAGGACAAACCTGCCTGGACCCCACAGGACAGCGCCACGCCGCCACTCACTCCCGCCCTCGCTAACCCAGCTAAACTACTATTTTCAGTGTTCTAGAGCCATGACAGCTTGTGCAAGGATGTCTCTTTGAGCTGGGAGTCACATGCCCAGCTCCCAGTGCACAGACATTGCTCAAGCTGCAGTGGGTTTCCTCTGTTCTGATGACCTCGCACAGTGTAAAGAATGTAGGAAAACCTGTCCTATTTTCCACTAACAGATTTGTATCCTATGATGCAGGTGCCTTTATTCAAATGTTTACTACTGTAATTTGAAATAGAGACTCACTCGATGAACAGAAAATTTCCACATGGGCACAGCATGTGAGTTACTTTCTGTTGAATAATGAAAAGCCCTTTGCAGCGACCTTTGGTGCAGGCAGGGTGAGTCTTTTTTTTTTTTAATTAGACCTTGAAAGCGTAACTTGAATTCTTTCTCTACAAAATGTTAGCCTGGTGTATGTGTAAATAGCTAATTAAGTAACACAGAGCCAGATTCTGTTCTCAGCCACACAGGTGGTAATCAATGGGATTACTCCAGGCTTACACTAATGTAACTGAGACCAGGATCTGGACAAATACCCATGAAAATATCTAAGAATCTTGAGTTGCATCCTATAATATAGGTGGGCTGGTAGTCTACTATTAGGGTTGACTGACACTTCCCATTATAAGACCCTGTGTTCCGTCAATACAGTCTTAAATTACCTGATCACATAATATTTCCCCCCCACAGGACACTGCTTCATTTAATGAACAGGATAGACCTGCTCTGCAGATTAATTAAAACTGGGTCGTGAAGGCAACTGTTGTCTATAAGACCCCTGTTTCGTTTGCTGTAGCAGTTGGAAGGTGTGCAGTGAATGAGGCAGGAGATTGCAGGAAGAGAAAGGACAGTTTCATTGTTAAGGCAGCTGAATGCTTTCCTGGAGAATTGGATTCTATCCTTGCCTGCGCCACAGCATTCCTGTGTGATGCTAGGCAAGTCACTAAAACCAAATCTTGCAAAGGTGGTCACTAATTGTGTGTTCCTCATTTTCTGGAGACCCTGGGGTGTGATCTGCAGAAGTGCCTGGAACGCACAACTGCAAATGAAGTCAATGGACGCTCTGCTTTGAACATAAAAAGTGCAAGAGAATGCTAAGTATTTTGGAAGAATCAGCTCCTGGGTATCTCAGATTGGACATCCAAATTTAGCATATACTTTTGACCTTAATCTCTTTGTGCCTCAGTCCCCCATCTATAAAATGAGGGTAATAGTATTTGTGATGCACTCAGATTTGATGAAAGCCATAGACAAGGCCATGAGGAAACTAATAATTCCGTCTTCAGAGCAGGATTTGAACAGTGAGTAGTAAGTAAGGACTGAGGCAATAAAGAGAAACTATTGAATAGCCGCTCATTAAGTGAGCACTGTCCATCCTGTGGAAAAAATGGTATATGATCATGCAATTAAAGATTGTATCATAATGCGTATGCACAAGGAGGCTGAATTAAGGTAGCACAAGCAACATTAATTCTGGCGTTTGCTTACTTTTGAGTGCTTGACTTTGCACCCTTAATTATGTTCTTCTAAGATAGTTTTGTGTGTGTGATTGTATACACCACTCACAACTCTGTCCGGGCTGGAGATATTTTTTCACAGCACTGTCGGAAACCAGAAGTAATCATTAGGATTGATTACCCCATTGTGCTATTTTTGCATTCCGTGTACGTGTGTCTTTGTTCATGTTTCTGAGGGAGTGGGGGATGGTTTTGCTTTAGCAAATGCTTTCCCCCAAACTGTTCCATTTTGTGAAGACAAAAGTAAAGAAGTAAGCATTGAGGGATGGTGATTTTTCTCATTTGGTTTTCCAGGTCATTGGTGAATTTGGTCTATGAATATACAGATCTAAAGTAATTGATGTAGTGCTTTGAAACACACTCCAACTTTTGTCAGTACTCCAGAAACTTCTTCTGCAAGACACTGAGCAGATTCTCAAATGGCGCAACTCCACCAAAGTCAATAGAGTTAACCAAGCAGTGAATTTGTCCCAGTATATCTAGCAGCACCATGATCCAAACACACTCTATTGCCACACCCTGTGTTGTCATCCCCAGAAACACCGTTGTTGGTGGGTGATGCTTCAACATCGCCTGAGGGAACCTCCTCCTATGGAGACTCAGCTGGCATATAAAGCTGCTCCCCACCATGGATAACAGTGGCAGTGCTGGCCTCTGCTCATCCCACCTCCTGCGGGTAAATTGACACTCGGTGCATGGGGTGCAACTTACACTCCCTGTGCCCATGGCTTGAACTAAGACCAGGCTATACAGCTTTTTATTCCACGTGCATGATGCAAACAACCGCTGAATAATCACTTGTGGCACGGTTCAGTGTATAACATGCTAAATATATAAATATACTTCAAGCTAAGTATCTTGGGTGCAGGTCTGGTGGCCTCTGAAAGGGGGTTTGTCTGGCATCATACCGCCAATGAAAAGTCAGCAAAAGACAAAAGAGCAAAGTCCATGTATCCTGTATCTCATGTTGCCCTTGGTTCTTCTCCTTGAAGGAGCCTGATATCCTTTTTAGTGTCAGTAGTTCTTAAAATATTAATTGTATCTTTCCACTTTCCCTTTCATATCTCTCTGGATCTCTCCTTAAAAGTGCCTCTGGCATTTGTTTAGTGTCATGTGAAATGTTCTGTCTCTCATGATTTGGCTGCCCAAGAACTAGGCCACTGATCAGTTCACCAGAGGAATATTTGTTCTTTAGCACTCTGGAGTCCTGTGTGACCTACTTTCAAGATTTTAACCCACACCAAAGCACCAGAAAACAGGACAGTAAAGGGAACGGTACACATTTTGTTGGTTCATACTCATGAAATAACTTCTAGCATTTGGAAAATATTCTTTAAAATGTATTTCAGATTAGGGTAAATTAGTGTAATAGGCTGACACCTGAAGCAGTCCATTCTGTTAGCAAGTGTTGATGCCACTGGGAAAGAGTTAAGTGGGTTCTGCTGACTCAGAGGTGTGACCTTTCCCAGACTGATCTAAATGAGGTTTTGGCTCTAGAGCCTAATAATAGCAACTGATATTGTCATAACCTGCATGGAACTTGGAAGGAGAAGCACAGGTTGCAGGAGGGAAGAGTTTGGAGGAGACATCAGGAAGTCAGTCTGTGTACACATGGTTGGAATGCTGGCTACTAATGAAGCATCTTTGTAAATACAGAGCCAATTTAGTTTTACAAGCATGGAGTTCTTTCATTTTATTACCCAGCACTCAGTTCATAAGAACATAAGAATGGCCATATTAGGTTGGACCAATGGTCCATCAAGCCCAGTAGTCTGTCTTCCAACAGTGGCTGGTTGTGATGGGATCCCCAGGTACAACCTGGAACTGGGGGTACCGCTGTGCCCTCTTAACTCTCCAGCCTGGCCTGTCTCTCACAGTGCTTTGCTAGTGACAAGCAGTGAACCCCTCCTGGCACTGTTATCACTCAGGACAACGGCACATGGAGCCCCACACCCAGGTAGATTGCATGAATGCTCCCAGAGCTGCTCATGAATGACACAGGGAAAGGTACCAGCAAATTTCCCAAGCCCCCAGCCTTACACCCAAAGATGGTTTAAAAAAGTTTCCATGCAGCTTGCAGGCATTTCATTCTTGTGACTGCTCCTTTTAATTTCTATATAACATAGCTCCCCTTTTTGAAGTTAAATGCTACTGCGATGGGTTTCTTTAGTATTTTCCCCCGCACAAGGATGTTCAAATTAATTACATTATGGTCATTGTTCCTGAGCAGTTCAGCTGTATTCACCTCTTGGATCAGAGCCTGTGTGCCACTTAGGACTAAATGAAGAGCTTTGTCTCCCCTTGTGGGCTTCAGAGCCAGATGCTCCAAGAAGCCGTCATTAATGATGTTTAGAAATTTTATCTCTGCATCCCATCCCAAGGTGGCATATACACAGTCAATATGGGGATAGTTGAAATCCCCCTTTGTTACTAGGTTTTCTCTAATATCCCCGAGCACTTCACAATCACCATCCTGGTCAGGTGGTCAGTAGTATATTCCTACCGCTGTATTTTTATTATTCAAACATGGAATTTCTATCTCCAGAGATTCTATGGTACAGTTTGAGCCATTTAAGATTTTTGCTATATTTGACTCTATGCTTTCTTTTACATATAGTGCCATTCCCCCACCAACACATCCTACTCTGTCTTTCCTATATGTTTTGCACCCTTCTATTATCATTCCCATTGTCTGCTCTCTTGTGATGTAACAGAATGGGAATCCTTTTTGTTTGACTGTTTCTCTTCAATTCCTTCTAGTTCTTTATCAACTTATATCCTCTCCTCTTTACTAGGATACAGAGTATCCCCTTCAATAAATCCTCCCCTAAGCAATTCCTCTGTCCGAACCGTGTGCTCCTCCGCCCCTGTCAGAGTGCTGACAGGAATGGACATGTCAGCACTTTCCCCTGCTGATTCAGGCAAACAGGAAACAACAGGGATGATCACATTATGAGGACCTGCACAATCTACTGTGAGTGATGAATCAGAGAGGAAGGATGGTTTATGGTTAAGGCACTGGCCAGGAACTCAAGATATCTGGGTCCCGTTCCCAGCTCTGCCACAGACTTCCTGTGAGACCTTTAGTAAGTCACTTAATCGCTCTGTGGCTCAGTTCTCTGCTTGTAAAATGGGGATATGACTGCTTCCTTTTTCCCATCCTCCTCCTGTCTTGACTAATGACTGTAAGATCTTCAGGGCAGGGACTGTCTCCTAGTTTATGCATATACAGTGCAGTACAGGAATACAAATATATTAATACTACAATGTTGGCAGCACGAGCGGGAAGCAATTGGGAGAGTACTCCCATCTATTTTTTTTTTATCAGACCAGTGGAGTCCAGTGCCCAGCAGGTCTTACTATAGAGCTCCCCCAAGCTACATGCTTGTTCCTTCACCCATTTAAGTCAATGGCAAAATTCTCTGTGTCTGCAATGGTGCAGGACCAGTCCGTAAATCCAGAAACCCCCAACAGAACCTACCCACCTCTATCACACTGCAGACACTGTGGATTGTATTCTGTGCACTGCTGCAGCAGGATCAAATTATGTGAGTTCTCCCATTGTTTTCAAATGGACCACTTGCCTGAGTCGACCCTGAAACCTTTCTCGTATCTTGAAGGTGCATGCCTCACTCCTTGGTTTTAATGCTGTTGTTCTTAGCAGGTGTGATCACCTCTCCTCACTGCTTATGGTTTGCCTGCATCTTTGCATGGGGAGATTTCTCAGAAGACTGGCTAGGACATTCTATATTCAGTAGATTCTTAGGTTGGAAAACTGACATTAAACATAATTGAATTTGCATCAATATCCAAAGTCCTAGCTCCAAGCTGAGAGAGGCAAAATTCATTCACCCAATACCCATGTGAAAATTCAATGATCAGGAAATGGGACCAGGTAGGGAAAGTCTGCAAAATCTCTGCAATGCTAAACAAGAGACGCGATTAATCTTCCTGCCTCCAGCTGCTCTCTGGTATCTATGCAAATTAAGTTAGTGGCTTAAAAAATATGTATAGCACTTATTCCCTGTTTTAAATGAAGTTAGTGACTCGGAAATAAAAGACAGAAGCTAAAATCATTGAAGTAAGCAGGTGATGCTCAATGCAATATTATCTCTGCATCCATCCCCTCTTTCCATGTGACCCACAATGCCTGACCATTATGCAGATTAGGAAGCAAGGCTTAAAAAAAGACTCCTCGGAATATCAAATATTATTTGTTGCTAATTCTGGTTTGCAAACAACTGCCTGGTGTTCCTGTTAAAATGTGCTGAAGCTGTTAAATGCCTGCAAAAATGATAAACGGGAAGGGCATGTACTAAGATTATGGTCCCTGCACCAAGACACAAACAGAGCCATGTTTTATTAATAAGAATTTGAAAACTGCAGGGGGGAAGAAGCCTTCACTGCCAGAATTTTAAATCCCTAGTCCACTACTAAGCACGTTTCAAAGGTTAGCACAATTTTAAAGTTATGGATACGGATTTTGCCAGAACACTTAGCTTTGTGTGTTTAGTTTTAATCGTGTTGGTCTTACTTTCTTTTTAGTTACACTTTATATTGCAGTTCCATTTAGAAATAATTAATAGATGTTTTAATAAATGGTTAATCAAATGTTATTGATTGTTATAGAGTCTAGCAGGTCACTTGGTTACTTATAACCATCTACAATGTCTTCTATTGGTGGGCTTATAGAAAACATATTACTCATGTCCGTAACATGCTTATAACAGTTATAAATCATTTGTTAATGGCAACTTAATACTAAATGTGACCATCTTTTTGCTTTTCTTTTCACATCGAACTTAGCTCCTTTTGATCTTCCTTTCCATTTGGACAGTTTTTCTTCTCACCATGCTCTCTGGATGACTTGATTATCCTTCACTTGTCTTTCATAAGGAGGTATAGCGTCTTGGCCTTCAATATTTCCAGTCTACTTGGAAACTAGTTCCATCCGTAGATGGAACACAGTACCATTGTGCTGTGGGTAGCCATCAAATCCATCATGAGCTGCCCACTGCTGGACTAGGACACCACTGGTCTGAACGAGCATGGCAATGCCTATATTCACAAGCTGTAGTGTACTAAATACTTCTGAAATGTGAGGAGAGTTCTGCCCTCGGAATATAAACTGCTTTACAGAATCTTTGAGACAGCTATAAAATCTTCCTCTGATTTCCATCCCTGCTTAATTGCAATATGATTTATGGGAAAACATTATGTCAAGGATGTGCTTCCACTGGTTATTTCAGAAAATATAGTCTTGTGTCTTTTTGCGGGGGGGGAAGCCAAACAGTGTCTAAAACCCCTGAGATGCAATAGGCAGTGACAGATGGATTCAGATTTTCATAAAATGACACAGACATTGAGTTCTCCTAAAACCGAGCCGAAGATTCAAGAACAGCAACATGAAATACTTACAGCCTTAAGAAGTACATGTACTCAGTTGCAGAATCTCCTTTATTGAATTATAATTCTTTATACTTCTGCACTTATTTCAAAGATTACTGCTTGGTGTGTAGCTCTGCAGCTTGCTTTGAAGAACAATCAACTCGCCGACAAGTTTAATAGATTTAAACAAAACAAAACAAAACAAAACAAAAGCAGCTCTTTTTAGCGAGTGGTAGAATTAAGAGCCTGCCCATGTTTAATAAAAACCCCAGACTATCGTATTAGGGAAAGGACATTATACAGAGCCTTAATTTTTTTAAAAAATACTATAGTGCTTTACAGTCATGGGCCAAACTTTTCAAAAAAACTCAGCTCCCATTCAGGTACCTAATTAAGGGCCAGAGTTTCAAAAGTGATCAGCATGTTGGGTGAATGCAGAGTGCTGAGCTCTTGAAATCTGGCCCATGTCTAAATGCTGCAAAAACACTGCTTTAGGTTCCAACTTATGGCATAGTTACTGTGAAATATGGCAGTATTTTCAAAGGGTTATGGGCAAGATTCTGATACCTTTACTCCAGTTTAGTAGCACCTTACTCCATTGACTTCAATATGGCCACATGTGGGGTAATGTTTTAAAGTAGTAAATCAGTAACAAAATAATTAAAAGGTTCCTTCCTAGCTGGATGATTATATATCGTTTTGTTTCAACTAATAATGGTTTCATCACCATGACGGCTGCTTGCCATATGGACCACTGTTTCGTTGTACTCCCCTGTCTGTCTGTATTCACCTATTGCCTCTCATCTTATTCTTACATTATAAACTCTGAGGGCAGTGACCCTATTTTTGTTATGTATTTGTACAGCCACTTAGGATACTTCATCCTCAATCCCTGATCGTGACCCCTAAGAGCTACCACAGAGCAAATAATCAATAATAATGTGCAACCCCAGTTATTGCACCGTACGATATATATTTCAGGAATAGTATTCTTGCATTGTGTGGACAGAGATGGGGGTTGCACACACCCTGCTCCTTTCAATAGCACACGGTCCACAGAGAGGAGCTACCTGCTGCTGAGGACCACCAGGGGCTGAATTCAAGGCCAGCCACTGGATCTCCTGCTAGTTCAATTTTCTGTGTTGTATAGACACAACATGGCAGGCAGCGAGTAAGAAAATACTCTCTCTGAAGGTTACTGGCTATTTTATCCTCATAGAACTGATAAAGATCTGGTCCTTGATTGCACCTCTCTTTTTGCCCCTGGTTTTCCTAGGCTCAATCACTTCTTTGCACCCATTTATGTCTCCTGCCTTTTCGTTTTGGCTCTCTGTGCTGTGTATGCAGCAGCTGAGGGTAACTGATCCAAATTTTCTTGTCAGGGTGGAAAAAAATCCCCGTAAGAATCCCTCTCTATATGACCACACTCAGTCTGAGCCTGCATACACTTACTCTCAATCTAAATTTTGCTATATGCGCTACACATACGCAGTCAAACTAACCCTTGGTACATTAACATCCTTGTTTTATAGCCCCCATTGGCATACAAACAAATGTGCTCAATCTGTTATCTGTGTTAAATAGCACAGACACACACACAGAAGCAGACCCTTTGGTTTATAGCATCTATTACATGTACACTCTCATTGTCACACTTCTTATACCCCCTGCAGGATGGGTCAGTTTCTAGGCTCTGCTCACAGGAAATGGTTCGTCTTTACTCTCTGAAGTTTGAAAAAGTCTCAGCTAGTGTTGGGATAGAGTGTAAAACTGCCCCCTAATTAGGCATGACAAGTTCACTTAGCTACGTTTTTAAATGAATCAGAGTCCATATCAAGCAACAAGGCTGTCAGATAACATGTGAAGCATACAGGTGTCAGAGATGACAAAAGCAAAGTCTTATACCGTTCTCACTTTTAATAAAGCAAATGTCCTGCCCTCGACTCCTTTGCCAGAGGAAAACGTTGCCTCCAATTACAATAGTAGTGTGTGTGTGTGTGTAAAAAATGTTGCCCCTAGTTACAATAATAGGTAGGGTGGTGTGGGTTTGGGTGTGTGACAGAGAGAGAGCCAGAGAGGTGCTTTCATCT
The DNA here is from genome assembly GCF_015237465.2 of Chelonia mydas. Lineage (NCBI taxonomy): Eukaryota > Metazoa > Chordata > Testudines > Cheloniidae > Chelonia > Chelonia mydas. The sequence continues at coordinate 3,181,358 of NC_051261.2, forward strand.
TAGGGTGTTGTGTGAGAAATGTGGGTCCTATAGAGAAAGAAAAACAAGATCCATCAGCACTTGGAGTTGCTTTGGGAACTGAGTTGCCGTGCTTAGGTTTAATGATGCTTTGGTGGGGATGATTTACAAGAGATATATTTATTCTGTTAGGCACACACCTCCCTGAGGCCTGCTTATCCCTAGCACTTCATTCATCATAGCACAACGGCCTTCAAAGAACAGGAGGGGCTGACAATGCCTCCATTTCAAAATGTTTCAAGGTTGTTGTTTTTTAAAGATAAAGACTTTGTTTGTACAGATGAGGAATGGGAGCAAATAAACCCCATCTATTGGCAGAGTTTGTGAACAGAGGGAGAATTGGATGGGAAATTAAAATTTAGAAAGGAAAGAATCCTAGTGGGAAATTTTCTGTGAAATGACTGGAAAGGGAAACAGATAACATTGTTGCCACTGAAACTGAAAATATCACATTAGGCCAAACTCGTCCCTGTTGTAACTTCATAGAAGGTTCCAGGGTTCCACAGTCACCCTGTATCACACTTTGGGGTTACATTAAGGAAGAAGTTGGCCCATTGAGTCTATGATAAAAATGCCTTGACTTTATTTGGCATTGAAGAAAGCACCAGCAAGAAAGAAATTTTAGCGAGATGAGCTCCACCGTGTGCACAGTCAGACTGCAGAGTCTGACAGGTGATATAAGTCATTGATCGCTTTACAAAATACTTTAAAGACACATCACATGGACATTCAAATCATGTACATGCTGGAGCTGAACATCGGAGTGCAGATCCGGGTGTAGTCCCACTTTCTCTCTCTAATTTAAACACAATCTAAGGTTTTGAAATAGCGACTGACAAATAATTCATGAATATAAATAAGCTTTTCAAACTACCTCACTGAAAGCCAGCTTTTACTTATCTATGGAGGTGTGCTGTGTGTTAAAATCACTGAAAGTCAAACTAACCCATTTACTTACCCAGAGGACCTTATAAGAATCTAGGTCTGAAACAGCTGTGAACTAGTACCTTATGAATATTAATGAACTTTCAAAATAGTTCATTCCCCTCCTCACCCCCCAATATGTAAATTGGACCAGTGAGGTGGTCTCCAAAGAAAGGACTTTAGTGACAATTTACCTTGCTAAAAGCTGGTATTTGTTAAGTCACAACTATTACTGACATAGAATGGTCTAGGGGCGTTTAATGATGCAGTGACGATGAGAAACGCCTGATTGCTCATGGGACTGTGTCGTAGAAACAAACTTCTCTTGACAGCCCACTATCCCCCTTTGCAACTATTTAATAATTAAATCCCTCAACAGCCCTGGGATGAGGGTAAATATTTTTAAACCCATTTCATAGATCGAAATTGATGCACAGAAGTTAAAGGAAAGACCTACCCTGAAAAGGGACTTTACAAATGACGTGTTCTTATCCAGCTCGTTGCCATCTTTGTGTTTCTAATCACATTTAGTGCAATAATATGTTTTGTCAAGATCTTCACTAATTAGATAACAGACATTTCAACCTTGACATAGGATTAGTGACAACCAGGCCACACAATGTACAAAGAGCACGTTCTGCATCAAACCAGAAATGAACATAGAAGTATCTCAGCGTGGGACCTTGAAAACACTTGAGAGGATCACGCTCAAGAGAGACCTGTATAACACCTATAATAAATGGACACATCAGTATATGCCCTGTATTGCAAAAGAGCTGAAGGACGTAGAGACATAGAGGAGAGGATGTTTCGGGATGTAATTGTCTGTGTGTATCCCTTATTTACTGTCTCTAATTTGCACTATATTGACACTGCAAATATTCTTTTTTCCAAGGACATTCTATTAGCTGCCTTTGGGGGCTGCAGGCTAAAAGCAGCTCCAATGCTGGAGCTGCTCACTGGAGACTCCAGCCTCTGCCAAGGAAGCTCACAAGCTCACTCTTATTTGCCCATTAGGAAAGGGAACAACCACGTCTAAAAGAGCTGCCAAAAGTCAGGCCACCGAGCTGCCAAAAAATTCAGACTGTTCCAAGCACACGGAGCAACAGAGCTACTGAAAACATAAGGCAGGATTCAGGCAAGAAGCACTCAGATATGAGCATGTTCCCCATAGGATATAATTCATGTATCTATTTGTGTGTGAATTGGGTGGGGGGCATCCACACACAGAAGGCAGGCAAGGCTACAATAGGACATACATTAGGCCCCCAAATGCTAGTATGAAACAATTTCTCCTACAAAAGCCAAGGGGAGAAGATAGAAATAGGAAACCTGTCCCTAGACGCCACGTTAAAGAGTCTCTGGTGTCAATGTAGCACCGCTGACTGCCACCTAAGAATGTGTGACTTCCCACAGACTTACACCATTCTGCCCCACTGTTTTCACAAAGAAGGTGCAAGAAGGGGGGGGTCAGCACTGCAGGGCTCAGGGTGCTATTATAATTTTGCTCTTTTCCTTTGAACACCAGAGAATCTAGAAAGAAGAGAGCAGAAAGGAGGAGAGATGTAACTGACCCCGTTTAATTTGTGCTTCCAGCTGACCTAGCCTGTCCCATTCTGTCATTGATTCAGGGCATGGGAATCAGGTCACTTCTCCTCTCTGTGCTTCTGGTCTGTCCAGTCATGGTGGTGATAAAACTTAACTCACTGTCATGGGTATTAATGAGTGAATGTGTTGGAGCAGAGCAGGAAAGCCACATGCTCATCCAGACACAGACCACGCTATAGGTGTATAGGAGCAAAAACTCACTTGTTTTCTAGGGCTCGGTTTTATTTACAACCCTTCCCTCACTCAAGTTCCCAGGATTCATCCCTAAGAATGACACCATCTCCACCCTCACTTCCCAGAGAGTCAGTCTCATTTCTCTTATGGAGCGAAAAAGCCTCACCGGTTGCAGTGAGTCATCAGTAATCAGCCTGCAGCTTCCTGAAAGGTTCGACAGATGCTAATGTGGGGGGGTCTGCCCCCTTGAAATAGTCTGTCAGTGGTTCTGAGACGCTCATCTGGCATTGCAAAAGCACAAGGAGATCATTAATCTACATGGGAGAGACAAGGGTGGGCGGGGGTAAAGGCTTTTATTGGACCAACTTCTGTCTGTGAAAGAGACAAGCTTTCAAACTTCACTGAGCTCTTTTTCAGCCCCGACCTGTCTCTTTCACCAACAGAAGCTCCAGTAGAAGATATGACCTCCCCTACCTTCTCTCTCTAATATTCTGGGAACAAAACGGCCACAACAACACTACAAACATATCTATATATCATTAGGGAGTGGCCAGCTCGAGGAGTTTGTACTGGGACATAAAGCTCTTGGACTCTGGCCTTGCTGCCCACCTGATGGCTGTGTTTGGTGGCCCATGTTAGATGACAAGAACATGACCACTGGGAACAGTGTTCTATATCTCACTGGAACCAGGTAGGCAGCCTTTGCAGAGAGGCCAAGGACTCAGCTGGCCATGGAGGAATAGCTACCATGCCTCCAGGCAGAGGAGGTCTCCAGTCTCCCAGGGCTGTTAACCCAACCCAGACACAAAATTATTTCCCACAGTTAAAAAGAAACTAATCTTTTCAATGTGACCAGTGAGGTGAAATGATGGGAAGAGCGGAAAATAAAATTAAACACCACATTTAATTCACCTGTTTCCCTGGGTATGAATTTGCTGTCCTGCACCTGGCATCAGTCCGTCACAAGGAGAACCAAAGAGAGGTGTGAGCCTTACGCAGGAGTACAGTACTTCCCTGAGCCTGAGCAAAAACACTGCCCCGCCAGCGATTTCTGCCCTCGGGGTTCTAACTTCATTTCATGCATCATTTATAGCTTGCTACGCTGGTTCCAACCTGGCGCTCAAACATGTCCTTTAGTTACATGAGTGCACAGATTTTTTTTTACCTAGATGCAAGGAGAGGAGCTGAGAAAGTTATTTGTGAATTGAGAAGCAGATGTGGTGAGTGAGCCCGGCAGCGGACTCAGTGAGGTTCCTGCTTAGCACGGCACCACAGTATTATCTATATGAACTGGGCTGATTGAGTGGGGATTTCACTGTATCACCAGGTTCCCCAGAATTATTTCCAGATGTTGTCCCCCCGCCACACACATTGTCTGATACACGGAGACTGATTCTCCTCTCACATCCGTTTTACACTAGTGAAACTCCACTGACTTCAATGGAGTTAACTCCTGGTTTACAGTGATGTGAGAGAAGAAGGCTCTTTGCTAATGAGTCACTCGTATTTGGGGAAAGTGCTGTCTGCCAGTTAGAGACAGGGATTGGGAGTCAGAGCACCAGAGTTATAATCTAGTGTTGCCACTGACTCTTTATGTTTCCTTGGGCAAGTCACTTACCATCCCCTGCCTCAGTTTACCTATCCGTAAAATATGGGTACCGTTGAGAGATGGGTCAAAACAGCATGGCCATTCTTATGTACTTCCTGAAGAAGAGATTACTCTGGGCATTCAGTAAGCCATCGTAGTTCCTATAATGCACTTGTCCACTCAAAAGTAGGGCTAGCTGGAGAACAAGAATTCTATTCCAGCAAAAATAATGAAGGTTTTTAAATTTCATTCTGCACTGGAAAAAACCGAGACCTTTCAAAAATGTTCACAAAAAAAACATTAGACAGACTTCAGAATCTGAGAATAGAATCATAGAATATCAGGGTTGGAAGGGACCTCAGGAGGTCATCTAGTCCAATAACCAGTAGCACAGTGGTTAGGACACTCATGTGGGATACCAGGGTCAAGTCACTGCTCTGAACCAAGCAAACTTAAATCTGGGTCCCCCACAGGTAGGGTGACCAGATGTCCCATTTTTTGGGACTTTTTCTTATATAGGCACCTATTACCCCCCCACCCCCTGTCCCGTTTTTTCACAGTTGCTATCTGGTCACCCTACCCACAGCTGGGGAAGTGTTCTAACCACCAGGATATTCTGGGATGGTTAGCTTGCCCTCTCTGACCAGAAATTCCTCTCTAGACCTGAGGAACCATTCCACTGACAAATTCCTGATCAGCTCGATTGAAAACCATTCATGATACACATATCTAACTGCGTACACCTATTTTGCATCCTGGTCAAACAGATGTCTCAGATGAGGTAAGAGGATAATACAATTAGGGTTCGGTGAATCTGCTGGGAAAATTCAAGTCAGTTTAATTGTACAGTATTAACTTTTACCTATTTCACGTTTTTCATCTGGTAAATATTTATGAGCAAGTTCCACATTTAAAGGGGAGGGGAACATTATTGAGGAGATTAGTTTTTTACATTCCTAAACTGAATTTCTCTGACAGTGCTTCTTGTTTTCCCAGTTGAATGCTTATAGGTGAGAAGGTTACACTGTAATTTGTTACTGCTTACGCCATAGGCTAAATTAGGTATATATATATATACTGAGACAAACTGAAAATTTTAAACTCATAAAAAGAGACCCCTAATCCCTCTGCAATTTGAAAGTGCAAACTGCGTAAACCTGATACAGTGTGTGTGGTTTCAGTACCAAACAAAGTGACAACAATAACAACAATAATAATCAGTTTACCCTCACATAGCGCCTTATACTTAAGGACATCAGTTCAACAGAAAAACTAGTTATACCCCAGCAGCAACCCTGTGATAGATAAACTGAGGTGTAGTGGCATTCAACAACTCCCGCACACCTAAGGAGAAGACAGCTGTAGAACTAGGAATAGAATCCTGAAGTCCTTTCTCCCTGCCCCAGCTCTAGCCATCAGACACATTTCTTAGGCATCTGAACAGATCCGCTCCAGTGGGGAATTGCTGAATCACCTTCAGTCATGAAGGACTTACTAAATCACAGGCCTGTGCAGTTAATGGAATGTCTTATATAAGGTGTGAAGTTGAATGACAAAATAAGCCACAGGAGGGGACTGTTAATGGAATATGGAGCCTTTCACTTCCAGGTTGCTGGTTAAAATCTGGACCATGTTGGTAGTGACTAAATGTCACCCGCATCTGACAGCTAAAAGATGGCCTAAGAGAAAAGTGTTAATGGTCTCAATAGAATTCTGTATAAGCAAAAGAAAGGCCCAAGCAATGATTTATTTGAACACTGTTAAATTTAGGCATATTTTTATATAATGTGGGCCATTCCAGAACATTGGTTTCTAGGCGGAAGTCCTCACTGATTTCCAAAGGGAAATTCTGCTTAAAATCTAATTGGACTATGTGGCTTTTTGGTATTATTTGGGTCACTTACTCTTTGTCAAGTCTTTTAATCCAAGGTGAGTCTAAATTTTTATTATTTGTATGACACTAGTGCCTATAGACCCCAATATGCTGGCACTGTGCATACAGACTTTCTGTTTTGTTGGCTCTTCATGCCAGGACCAAGAATGGGAGAAAGGGAGTATAATTATCCCCATTATATATATGGGGAACTGAATCACAAATCAGGAATGCAGGGCTGACTAGGTGGGGGAAGGAAGGACAACTGTACTGGGGACCCCAACCACAGGCTCCCCCCCCACCCCAAAAGTCATAACATCTGTGTAAATAAAGTGAAATGGAAGCGTCTGAGGCCTCAGTGAACATGATGTACCAAGGCCCCACATTTCTCTCAATGGGCCTGGATGAAGGCCCAGATCCTCAATAGTCTTTAGGTGCCAAACTACCTCTAAGGAATTGAGCTTATTTGACTTGCCTGAGGTCACATAGGAGGTTTGAACAGAACCTGATCTCCTGAGCATCAATCCAACACCTCAACTGCAAGACCATCTTTCCTCTTAGAGTTTTCACCTTCCTCGGACCCTCAGAGTATAAATTACTCCAAATTAGCCTACCTTCTAGTCTTGTGCACCCATTTACTGGCATTTAAATCATATGCCCTCCCACATCACTTCTGAACTTGTCCCATGTTGTATCTTTATGCAACAGGAGCTTAAGCTAGAGTGGTTTCCTAGGATATTCCTTTTAATGGTGGAAAATGTTGGGGGGTGGGAAGGGAGGAGATTTAACTTATCACTTTGATGGTAAAAAGCCCCTAACCATGTTCCTGCTACAGATGGAAAAATACAGGACAAAAATGTATTTAAAGCTGGTTTTATCAACAAAATAAATCTTAAAATAAAAGAATTTAGGAACGCTACAATGATCCCATTGCTTACTTCTAGCACAAGCTGTGCCTATCTTGTATCATATTTACTGTTATGAAAACATAAACTGGATTATTGGGGCTTAGTATTTAAGCATCCCTTACCATTAGTAAGGCGAGGAACTTAGTGCAGTCAGACATTAGTGATGACATTTACCTCAGATAGAGAAAAGGCAAGGACCCAGCCTGTAATTCTGTTCTAAGCAGAACAATTTTTATTAAGCAAGCAAAATACATATTGAAATAATGCAATTGTTTGTATGTATAAATCCAGACAAGCATGGAAACTCTGAGACACGATACCTGTTGTCCTAATATTGGCACTCATAAGGTAGGTGAGATTTTCCACTGTCCTGAAATCATTTTACCAAGGAATATGGGGCCTAATCTGCTCCTACTGAAGCCAAAGGAAGCTTTATCATTGTCATCAGTGGACCCAGCGTCATACAGTAATTAGATACAATGGAATGACTCAGGTTTTTTTCTCAGGGTAAACTCCTGGTCCTGTCGCAGTAAATTGCAAAATTCCCCCTTAACTTCAGCGGCGCAGAATTTCATCCCATTTTCTTTCTTTCTTTAAAAAAAATTTCTGTGTTGAGTTCTTCATGTTAATGTTTATTATTTGTAATTTCTTTTGATTCCTAATAGTATTAAATGTCATGCCATTTTACAGCACTAACTCCTATTTGCCAGAAAGGGACTCAACATAACAAGGTTTATTATACAGAGAATGCGATTTTTGTTCTGTGGTGAAAAGGTTGGCAGCAGTGCACAATAAACAAATGCATCAGAAATCTAATCATTCCTGCATCCAGACTGACTTGCTTAATAGATTTTTGCCACAGTTCAGGGAAACTCCACGTGTATCCTCCTCTCTGTGGTCCAGGAAGGGCACCCACTCTAGGCTCCTGGCTCCTCAGCTGTCACTAATCTTGGGTCAAGACTCAAGTCTCACTCTCTGGTGACCGGGTATTTTAGGGCTGCACAGTTCCCTGCCTACACTGTGAATTTCCCAGCACTGCAAGCTGCCTAAGCACACCTGCTTTGCTTTTCTCCTCAGAGGCTATCAACAGCGTAACTGCCCACAGCTATAAGGTATCACACAGCTTTTCCTCAGCAAGTACATTTATTCTTAAGGTGAAAACAATACAGAGAAAACATATTAAACAATAAAAGAACCTACATGCTTGCTAATAAGCATATAAGAGATCTTCCCAACTCTGGCAAGAGCTCTGGTAGGAGTCAGTCCTTCAAACCCCACAAAAGGCTTTTTTTTACTGTGATCACTATATAATAACAGCTATAATAGTTCAGAAAAAGCACCCCATGAATCTGAGAGTCACTCCTCTATATTGTTTGGGCCTTTGATCGGCAGAGAACATGAATAGGTCATCAGTCAGACAATGGTCCCATCCTCAGACTGAAGAGTTAAAAGGCTGGATCTTTGCATAACCAGATACAGTAATTTGCATTCCTCTGAGCCCAGGTATTTCCTAGGACTGCCACTTAACTTTGTTTGTTTGGCACATTGTTTAAAATAGTCCTCTGAAGCTCACAATACGTCCCACGGTTTATATTAGCCACATCTCACCCCTAGAGAAGTTGTATATGACCCCACAATAATACATAAACTTTGCAATTTAATACCAAAAATACTTAAACTTAATTCAGTAAGGTTTGTCCAGGATATTACAGGAAATTGTCATCTGTCACAGATTTATTGAGCTCAATTCTACACTCAGGCTATGTTGACATTGCAGGACTTACAGCGGCACAGCTGCGCCTCTGTAGCACTTGTGGTGGAGATGCTCTAAGCCGACAGGAGAGAGCTCTTCCATCGGCTTAATAACTCCTGCCTCCACGAGAGATGGTAGCCATGTCAGCGGGAGAAGCTCTCCCGCCAACATAGCACTGTCCACACCAGCGCTTAAGTTGGTATAACACAAGTCACTCAGGGGTGTGGATAATTCACAGCCCTTAGCCGCGTAAGTTATACCGACGTAATCAGTAGGGTAGGCAAGGTCTCGGTCACACCTGTATAGTCCCACTGCCATTGCAGAGGTTTCCCTGCGGGCGGAGTTTGCTCCACTGTATTTAAAATAACACTCTTAAAAAGGGAATTTCCTTTGATACATCTACTCAGTAGTTGTGTTTCAAACTTAAAGATCTTAGCTGTTTGAAGTGTGGATTTGATTTTTTAAAAACTAAAGGTCTGAGCCCCCAGACTGTAAGATATTCGACTATATCATTTTGATATGGTGCTTTGGGAGGGGAAAAAAGCCTAAATCTTTACCAGTAGGTTCGGCATTTGTATGGTTGTGCTGCCTATAGATCCACAAAGAGCAAGGGCCTGATCCAAAGGCTACTGAAGTCAATGAAAAGTCTTTACATTCATTGGGTTCAATGAGCTTTTGGATCAGGCCCCACGTTTACCAGGAACAGAATGTTTTAAAATGGGTCTATTTCCCATTCGTGAAATCGCTTCCAAAAAACAAACACAGAACAGATCTCTGGCATGCATTTTCATTCTTGTCTTTCTTATGAAAAAGGAGAGGTGTCAGAATTCAGATGTCTTACACAGCAGCATAATCTGTCAAAAACACTGCAGTGTGCCATTTGGCTCTGTCAACATTCATACTGTGACTGACAACCAATCCACTGCACCTTTTCCCCACAGGTTAATAAGACACGAGTAAGATATGCAGAAGGGGAGAAAAACTCCAATCAACGCCTGCTGGCTTCGACAAGAGGCCCTTTTGACTTGCTTGGTAGAACTGGGGTCATGGCTCAAATCTCAGCTGTAGTGGCATATAAGATGCACATGTGGCCTGGCCACTATATAGGGATGGGTTTCCCCGTAGTTTTGCCCTTTATTACATGGTCACCCAACGGCAGATGTGACAGGCTGTGAACAGGGAAGTACTGGGACTGGAGCTCAGCTCACTGTGCTATAACCTACTAGAAATAGGAGCTGATCAAGATTCTCCTGCCTCATCCCTGTGACAAAACTGGCAGCAAAAAAGCATGAAATGACACCAAATAAAATTAATTCTTCAGAGAAGAGTTGTTTGCAACAAGCTTCCATACATGAGACAAATATAATTCTTTCTTGTAACACTTTTAACAGAGTATCCTAGACATGTGGTTCTCTCAAGAGACTCTTCTTTTGCATACACTAAGTTTAGATAGATAGATAGATAGATAGATAGATAGATAGATGGGTGGATTGGGAGAGATAGATAGATAGATAGATAGATAGATAGGCAACACACACTTACAGGAGTTTTATCTGACCTGACTACTTGGCCAAGTTAGTAGGAACTGTTTGGAACCTGTGTGACTTCTTACAGATCTTACAGCTGTCTTACTAATCTGTAAGGGAAAGGTGCAGTGGATTCATTGACAGTCACAATACAAACATTGACAGAGCCAACTGGCATATTGCAGTGTTTTTTTCCAGAATATACTGCTGTACAAGACATCTGAATTCTAGCACGTCTTCTTCATGAGAAAGACAAGAATTAAAATTCATGTTGCAGATCTGGGTTGGGGTTTGGGGTTTTTTTTGTTTTGTTTGGGTTTTATGGTTTTGGTTTTGTTTGTTTGTTGGTTTGTTTGTTTGTTTTTGACAGGGACCTGACTACTTTGATTCAAAAATTTAGGCTAAGGTTTTCAAAGTGACCTTGAGACATTAGCTTACTGTGTATCACTCCCATGGATAAATTCAAACAACATTAGCTGTTGTGGCTAGTAACTGGCGAAAGGATAGCGCATCAGAACTACTCCGTCTCCATTCCAGAGGAGAAGCAAATCCATAATCAAATCTATTCATGCTATCAAGCTCATTGTATTCACAACTTCATATCTACATAGAACATCTCTTCTTCACCAGGTGTACATGTAGCAGAGACGAGAAAAGGAAGCCACAGGTAGAGTGTTGAAAATTGCTCACTGTTCCCAGGTATCTTTCCCCATATCCTATAGAAAATAAAGACAGACCAAACTCGACGGGTAAAGGTAGTAAGTGGAGATAAATTCATATGCAAATAAGACACAGAAGGAAGAGGATTCTTCTCAGTGATAAGTGAGGAGGGAACAAGAAATGATTACCTAAAACTAGGATTGTTCAAATTTAGGATGAATAGTGTGTGGGTGGATGGGTGGGGGGACCATTGTGACTGGAAGAAAATTAGGAAATGAAACAAGTTAGCAGGGGAGCTGTGGACTCACAGTCTCTGGAGGCAGTCAAGCCAGGGACCAGAACAAGGGTTTATTGGACAGGGCTGTAGGATGCAGTGTAGTTGTAACTCTGTCGGTCCCAGGCTATTACTGAAATACCTGTGAACAGGCTTCAAAATCTGACTGCTTGAGTTTATAAATAGTATTGGCAGAATTTGATTTCTATTTTTTATTATTTCAATGGATAATATAGATGTTTATTTTCAATTTTTTCTATTTATATTTTTAAAATTGTGCAAAATTATGGGGTTTTAGGCTTTTTTCTATTTTTATGTATTTAAATGTTTACGGTTGTGGGAAATTGGGGGGTTAGACAATAATTATTTAAAGACAGTAGATGTTGAGATTCAATGTTAGATCTTTATAACCCTTAAAACACAAATTGTCAATATCACATATCAAAATATACAAAGTTAATATCTTTAAATAAAACTCTAATAAATTCTCAAGCAGCATTTTTCTTACTTTTCCTACTCGTAAATTTAAATTAACATATATTATGTTGGAAATATTTGTGTGTATATGATGGAACTGACGTTTACCGATAAAAATCTAATCCTTCCAAGTCTATTTATAAGGTTCAGAGAAAAGAACTCAGGGCGTCCACAAACACAACAAGAGTTTTTCAGTTGGATCCCAGAGCTCAGGCTGCAAATGATATATTCTGATCATTTATTTCTGATCCTGCAAATACTTTAACCTGCTTAGGAGAGGGACATGTTTTTCTGGCGATAGTCCTTCCGTGTACTAATTATTTTTATTAGGGAGTTAATTTTCATAGCAAGCTTTCTGCTTTCTCACCTAGAGGAAACAGATCTATAAGGCCAAAGTGGCAAGATCAGCTTTATGAGTGTTAGATAGGTAGCTCGAGAGAGATGGAAGTATATGCATGATATAAACTTATATACATATACTATAGATATAAATGTCAACCAAGGTATCTAAAATCTACACTTACACTTACAATCTTTATAGTAGGTGGTACTACCAGCCCTGCCTATTCGAGAGAGAGAGATTTGTATGTATTGCTGGATGGACAAATGATTAGATAAGGTAGAATGAATTGCCTGATTTCTTTACAATTGAATATTTGTCAAAGGAGGTTACATTGCCCTCTGAATTAATCTTTGGTAGGGCTAGTTTCCCAGCAGGCTCACCAGATGCAGCACCCAAGTTAGCAGTTATCAGAGCTGACTGAGGTGAATGCTCCCCCCCCCCGGCTGTTCCTCAGACGTTCTTGTCAACTGCTGGAAATGGCCCACCTTGATTATCACTACAAAAGGTTCCCCCCCACCCATACCGCTCTCCTGCTGGTAATAGCTCACCTTACCTGATCACTCTCGTTACAGTGTGTATGGTAACACCCATTGTTTCATGTTCTCTGTGTATATAAATCTCCCCACTGTATTTTCCACTGAATGCATCCGATGAAGTGAGCTGTAACTCACGAAAGCTTATGCTCAAATAAATTTGTTAGTCTCTAAGGTGCCACAAGTCCTCCTTTTCTTTTTGCGGATACAGACTAACATGGCTGCTACTCTGAAACTAAGAATTATGTAAATAATACTTGGAATGATAGTGTTTCCAGCTCCTCTGGCAAAGAGAGCATTTTTGCAAATCAAGGGGAACATGGCATGCATGGCTAATTGGTTTTATATGTTCTTGTGGATTGTGGTGGAAAGCAAATAGTTTTTTTCAGCCAACAGATGATACCCATCTAGGCTAACAGTGAGCACTGCAGAGAAGCACATATTGCAAGAGCCCATACCCCATGGATAAAGCAGGGTCTTCAGATGGAATTGCCATAGGTAAAGAGAGAAGCCTGAAGTGTTTTCTAACTCGGTATCTACTTTTCCAGCTTTCAAATAGCACTTCGGCAATATCCTCTGGCATGTCAAGTGTTAGTTTAACGTGGAGTGGCAGAATATGCTTCCCCATTTCTGTTCCATATATCATCTAAGCCACAGAGACCGCTCCCTTTCCCACTACAACATGATTTAACAGCATTTTGCTAGCAGACACCGTCCCCAATACGTGCATTTTCTCAGAGCCAGGCAGGTAGTTTGCTTTGTTTAGTTACACATGCTACCTATCCTGTGAAACTTACTTTCTAATCTGATAAGACATGATGTTCAGACTGACAGCACGGCTGGTGCAGGTAACCTTTTGTATTGCACTCAAGGGAATTTTATACCTTGGCAAACTGCCTACCCAAGTTCTGGAGGAAGAAAAAGGGAGAAAACAGGTTTTGACTAGCAACATCTAAAGCGACACTATCAATCATGGGGAAACTTGGACAACTCCAGTTAATTTTTGCCTAGAATGATAAAACGCTCCTTCAGCAAAGAAAATAAGAGGGAACTTCATCCAGGGCTATGTTTCTTCTTCTTCTTTTTTAAATCGTGCTTTGTTAAATCTTCAATGTTTTTCATCAAACACAACCAGGGAAATTGGATTTTGCCCAAATAACCGTGTTCTTTTAGATAAGGAGGTATCTGAGCCTACAATATTTGGGATCAGCACACAGAAAGGGAGCTGATTTTTCTCCAGTTCTCAGTTTATTCTCATAGGGTGAAATGCAATCCTGTGCAGAGGGACAGCATGAGGCATAGGTTCCATTAACGCCTGGAGAGGGAATAAGCAATGTACAGACATCTGCTCGCCCTCTACACTGTGGTGAATTTCACCCTGTGGGCAAATTCATGCCGTCTTTACTTGGGCAAACTTCCACTGATTTCAGGGGGAGTTTTGCCCAAATAAGTGCTGCAGAATTTGCTCTCCTTTTGCACATGCCAAGCAAACAGACTGGTGGTCTGGGGCTGGCATCTCTCTGCCACTTCTCTGCACAGTGCCTCAGTAGGGCTGTCTTTTATAGTACATGTGTGATCCTATTCCAAAAGAAGCTTGTTGGCTTCAATTCCATGGGAGAGGAGCGGTTGCTGCTATTTTGGATTTAAGGATCCAGTCCATCCGTTCCCATTCAATTGCATGGGAAGAAGGGGGGAAGGAATTTGGTCCATTGGGTCTAAAAGGCTAAGTGAGTCTTCCAGATTCTTTCTTTTCTGCTTTGCTGCTGAATTATAGCTCTTCCAGTGAGGCCACCCTCTAGCTCCCAGCTCCTGAGCATTGTAAAGGTGAAGAGACATCCACAGGCTATCAACATACAGTTACTATTTGTGATTTGACAGCAAGCACTTGTACAGAAAGACCTGCTTCTTTGTTGCTGTCGCTTCTGGATCTCAATTACAGTCATATTCATAATAAATATTTGACCCGCTGCTCCTGCTTATTTGTTATTCATGTTCTGTTGCTAGCAAGATGCATGGGAGCTGGCAGAGGTAGAAGTGAACAGACAATTTCTTCTTTTGTTAAATCATTCACAGATTTTTCTTCTTCTTTTTATTTACTTAGTTGTATAAAAATCTCTATAGGCACCAAGACTGGAAATTTATATGCTCCGTAGAAAACAACATATAAAGGATTGATCGTCCCACTTTGACACATAAATACTAGCAAGTACAAGGATAATAAAATTGTTCTTATTATTTCTTTTTATTACAGTAGTGCCTAGAGGCAGTAACAAAGATCAGGGGCCTCTTTATGCTGGGTTCTGGAGAGCTTGCCAGAAAATGTATGTTGTTTCCCATGAAAAATTCCAAAGAAAACCACCAATTGTTTTCAGCGTTTTGGAGGAAGGGATTTTTGTTGAAAACTAAAAACACAAAAAACCCTTTCTTGTGTTTTGACAACTGAACATCCCCTTCCCAAAAGAACTGGATTTTTTTTTTATTAAAAACTGAAAATTGGTTTGGGGGATTTGGGAGGGGTTTTTTTTGTAACAAAATGGTCAAAAATGTTGATGGGAAAGGAAGTTTTCTTGTGAAAATGTTCATTAAGTGTACGAGGCATTTGTCATTAAAAAGAATTGCAGGCAAAAAAATTTCAGTCAGCTGTAGTTTCAAAACACTTTCGCTTCCCTATTGCGTATATCTGGATACCAAAACACAGTCCGCAGATGAACTTGTTCTCTTACTCAGAGAAATGGCCTATCAGTTATTAATGTTGTTATTTACATAGAGGCACAAATGTACAAGGTGTTGTAAAATACAGATAAAGGTGGATCCCATGCCCTGGAAGAGCACATAGTAGGAGTTAAAATGACAACACAAGGAGGGGTAGGAAAAAGAATGAATGAGGGAGTGATTGTTTATAGCCTCCAGTAGGTTAGTTATACTGAAGCTCATGGCTACCACACATCATCTTAATGGCTGCTATGTTTTATCACACTACATTTCAATGCTGGGGAAAGTGATTTCTTTGAGTACTTTGTGTGTGTGTGTGTGTGTGTGTGTGTGTGTGTGTGTGTGCACCGTAGGTTTGCACCCTAGTTTGCTGTGCAGTAACATCCTATGTAGACAAGCCCTTAGTCTCTTATAACCACTGTAAGCGAGTTTATTAGGATCGACATTTTACAGATAGAGAAACTGAGACAGAGAGAGCACACATGATTTCTACTTATATTTGAAATTGCTTTTTCATTTACATCATGTCTCTTATTCAAATACTTTCCAAATACTTCACACACTTTATTGTTTGTTCATAATCATTAGATCGTGGAACTAGAACTTTACAGCAGGGAATGTAACATGCTGAACAAATTTACAGAATGATATATTCTGTAAATTAAAAATATTTTGATTTATTACGACAAAGAAAGTGCCTCTCCTAACAGGCTTAAGTGCTTAAACACAACACATCCAATCCATTCATAGATCATAAAAATTAAAACATCAGTCCCAAAGCTGTTGTTAGGTGAGTGGTTTGATTAAAACTGTTTTAATTATATATGTAAAATACCAGATATGTATGTGTGTATGTGTCACTTTACCCAACATGAAAGTGCAACCACCTCTGACAAAAACCATGGCAACTGTTTAATAGTTCACAGTAGCTCTATGTAACGGTAGGACTAGAAGCAACAAAATATAGCATATTCCAGGGAGGAATGATTTAGGAATTTGGAATCTGCTTACTAAGGCCACAATCATGCAGAGATTTACACAGATGATTATCCTTATGCCTGTAGGTAATTCTACTCAGTCACTGTAGCTCTTTGTAGTATCAGGACCTACAAACAGAATTTGGCTAGGACATCTGAGCTAACATCCAGGTCTTGCAAAATGTGCCAAGGCAATTTGAGTGGCAAGGTCTTTTTTTTACAACCTGTCCACAAGACAAAACGTCCAGCAGCATGGCAACCCTCAATATTGCACTAGGGGCCATGGCTCAGGGCAGGATGCTGGGAAAGAATGCCACCGACCCAACTTCTTGTAGCTCATGGGCTGTCCCTAGAAGTGTTGCACATGAGGACGGGCCCAGCCTGCAAGTGCTCGGCCTGCAGGAATAGGCAGGGCAATTGTCTCTATTTTCATAGCTTTAGTGTGGCCAGCAAAAAGAGAATTTGATAAAAAACAAAACCCTGGTCATTTCTAAATCCGTTTCTATTTAGCATGACCATTTATATATGAGGGGTCAACTGCGCTTTTGTCACAAGTGGCCCCACGTATGAGGCAGTGTGTAGCTCTGCTTGCCCAGGAGCAGATCGGGAACTAGATTGTGCCCCAAATTCCTCAGGCTCCAGGAGGGGGAAGCACCCAGTGCTTAGCCCTATACCTGGTACAGATTATTTGCCTCCGGCGGCGCTAGACCACGGAGCACACTGGTATAGGGAGAGAGCAGAGTCTCTACTCTCATTTTCTGCCCTTGCCTGCTCACCCACATGCTTTGAAAGAGTGTAGCAACATTGCAGAGACTGCTCTCCCTACTGTGCTACATTGGATAGCTGGTGCCAGGGAGTAAGGGGCCAATTTATACTCCCATACTACCGAGGCTCATGTTACAGATATTTAGCCTAATTTTTGTTTCTAAACAGTACTTATATCTAATACCCCCAGGGAAACATTCCATTACTCCTCACCCCCTTTCTCCCAGCTCACTCCTCTAATGCTTGTGGAACCTCCTAAATTCAACATTTCCAAAGGCTGAGGATTTTGAAAGGTGAATTTTTTTTTATAGAGGCTCTGGGGTGGAAGATTTTTTATTTTTTTTTTACTCTGTAAATATTTCTGAGATTGCATTTCATCTAATCAGTGTTAGCAGCTCATTAAAATGCACAGCGTGTGTATCATTGCAACTGTGGCTTGGCTCAGCATGGAAACCACAAGCTGATTAAAATAAAACAGAAAGGAAAAAAATATGGGTAAAAGAGCAGCATCTACTATAAACTGACACCATAATTAAGAATTTAAGACAGAGGTCATGGAGCCAGCACCCCCGATTTTAGCTGAACAGATTAACTGATAAACACGTCTACTGTCTCCTTCAGCCTTTACATTTTCTGCAGAGATCTCTTCTATATATAGCATTAATGGCTACAAAGAAATTGATTCCACTATCAGCTACTTTGAGAGAGTTTTTCACTCTATATCGGATGACAACTTCACCTGGATTAATAGAAGACTGAGTCATCTAAAAATCCTCCAGCATGTGTACCCCATAGATAAATAATCCCTTTCATTTGGCACATCTGTTTCTCAATAATATATTGACTCTTTTGAGCATGATGTATTATTCAGTTATTCAGATAGGAAAGTGTCAGGTGCCCTTATTAAAACCTAGATAGACAGGTAGATCAATAGATCACCTGTTCAATTTTCTTAAAATAATAATACATTTTCTGAGTTACTGCAATGTGTTTGGGGCTCTAGATCTGGGGCTGCAGATGGCACCTGCAATCAAGATGAAAGATATATATGAAAAACTAAGACTCACTCAGAGAATTCCAATAATGGGGGAAGGAGGGTTGCTCCAAAAATGGAATTTCATTTTAATTATGCTTCTCTCCTATCTGAGTTTCCTTGTACAGGGTAAAATTGAGCCCAGTGAGTTTGTGGACAAATTGTAAAGAATGACATACTGGTGAAATTACAATAGTGCTAAATTGTAAAGAAATTAGTAAATGCTTCTGAAATGATTTTTTTGAGCAAGCTATAATAACAGGCTGTTAAGGAAAGCACCTCTGGACATCGTAATTGACATTGCAAACTTCTCCTCGCCTGCCTGTGTGTGAACAGCAGTTCCTCTAAGGTTAATTGAAATGTAAAAAAAATATAAAAGATCAAAGCAAGGTGCCTCATTACAACTTAATAAGTATGCAACAGCTGCATGGTTTGAGGACCAAAGAGAACCAGCAGATCGCAACTGCCCTGTACCACTACAAGGCCAAATTCTTATAAATGGATTTAACTCCTAGGGCCTGCACTAGAATTTAAATTAAATTAAATATTGACTAAGGAAGAGCCTGCTGCCAGTTTCAGGGTGAAAAGCTTCAATACAAGGAAACAGGAGTCCTTGAAAATAACATCACACTTTCACCTTCAGAAAAAAACTCACAATCTGGAGAGGCACAGTAAGAGATGGATTTTGTGTCAGAGACCAAGGAGAGAGAGAGAGAGAGAGAGAGAGAAAGAAAGAAAGAAAGAAAGAAAGAAAGAAAGAAAGAAAAGTTTCAGATTGAAAGCTGTGAAAGTATGTCATGGGCACTGGCTGCTCTCCCACTGGCCTGCCTATGTGCCACCTGCCCTCAGGCAACAGAGTGCAAAACATTCAGTTGGCAAATCAGAGACTTCTAGTAGGTACAAAAGTATTATTTAAATGGTGGAAACCATGTTTCATACTAGAGTATTTATGACTAAGTCACCGTCTCCCTTGCACACGGACCTTGTTTGGTTACAGTTTGAGAAGCAGGGCTTCTTTCAATTCTTTATTTTAAACATCAAGCCCCAGAGAGCCCTCTGTCGTGAAATGTGCATGCAACCTTGAACAGAAAATGCACCTTCCTAGCAAGGAAAACTGAGGCTTCTGGTTTTCAAAACTGAAAGGTAGAAAATTTATTCCCCTTCATAGCTCATCAAATTCTTCACCATCTTGCAACTCGCTGCATGATACACATTCACTCTCAGGTGTCTGATCAATAATGCTGCAGGGGCTGAGAACATGGCCAGATGAAATATAGAGTGCTTGTCATTTAAAATTCTTTCAGTGCAGAGGCACTTGCAGTGATACAAAATTACATCATCACATTCTAGTCCTTGATTCCATTGAAATTCTTCCTTTTTGCAATCTCGTTCTGCTCGGAAAAATGACAGTTAATATGACACCTTCGGTGTCCTCTATTAATGTTCCTTAGTGAATTTCAAATCAAAATTGACTCCATTTGGAAACTGGAACAAGATTATTTTAACCAGAAATGCTGCAAATTCAACCTGGCTTACAAAAAGTCTAACAAAATCCTTTCTGTTCCATCTATTATCACCAAAACAGAGGTTTGGAGATCAAAACTTCAGATGACAGCTGGGCTGCTCTGTGATGCAAGAGGCAAAATAGAACTGAATTTGCTCTCAGAAAAAAATAAAGAATAAACATTTGGAATAAGGAGATGTTGGAGAGGTGACGACTGGAGTTATCTTGTGAAAAACTCAATTCAGCATTTCTTATAACGATTGTACACTGGAGTCCATTTTTTTTCTGAATAATTATTAAATCAATAATGCTTTTGTTTTTCCACTCTTTGAAAAACTAGTTAACGCTGCTTTAGCCACTATCAAGGAAAAATGCTGCCTAACAAAATGCCTATTTATCTTTACGGAGTTTAGTACATTATAGCAAACAGTTACTGGTATTAACCTACAAACAGTACATAGGACCATAGAATCATAGGACTGGAAGGGACCTCAAGAAGTCATCTAGTCCAGTCTGCTGCATTCGTGGCAGGACTAAGTATTATAGATCATCCCTGACATGACACATGATTAATGGGTTATAAAAAGTGATGGGATAGTTCAATTTTCAAGCTGCTCTTTCGTTACCTGCTATGGTATTTGGGATAGCTTAAGGTCCATGCAAAGATTTCTGCACCCAACATCAAGGGAGAGAAAACAGCAGGTCTCTGATTCTATCTTCAAAAAATATATAAGCTGGCAGAGATGAAATAACAGCTTTCCCAGATCCCTTTCTGTATGTTTTTGTTTTTTTAACTTTAACTTTTTCTATATTAGTTTAGATTTGCAAATTTTAATAGACAATATTCATTTTAGCCCCATTTCAGCAAAATACGTAAGTAAGCATGTGCTTAACTTTTAAGTCAACAGGAATTAAGTATGTGCTTACAGTTAATCATGTGCTTAAGTGTTTTGTTGAATCAGGACCTTTGTTACCTGGAACAGTTCCCCATTTCCTTTGATTCATCCATGGTGGTTGGAATGGAAGTTAGGTTTCCAGTTGGAGATACACATTTTTTTAACAATGTGAAGAGTAAGGAAATAATTGACTGGAAATCTGCAATGTGGGACAAGATACAATTAAGAGAGGTAATGAAATTGTAGATTCCTGAGTCAAGACAGATGATACAACGAGGGTGAGAAATACAGTTATTAAT
Organism: Chelonia mydas; assembly: GCF_015237465.2. Classification (NCBI taxonomy): domain Eukaryota; kingdom Metazoa; phylum Chordata; order Testudines; family Cheloniidae; genus Chelonia; species Chelonia mydas. The sequence continues at coordinate 3,202,203 of NC_051261.2, forward strand.
AAAGTGTGCGCAGAGACGTTCTCCTCTCAGTTCTTTGGTTATTAAATTAAACAGAATGTGACATAATGCTCATCTGAAGAAGAATTTTCCTGCAATGCTGTATCCTTGCCGTGGCATCAGGACTATGTGAAGAAATGTTGTATGTGGTGGACCATTCTCTCACTGCAATGGATTTGCAAAAACACATATTTCTTTGCGGGGAGAGTGATTTGCTTGCACTCTCATTCCAATCCCTTTTCCAAGTTCTCTAATAATTCTTCTTCCTCTGCTCTGGTTAATGAATGGTCATAGAGAAGACTTGTGTCCATCTAGTCCACTATCCTGTCTCTGACTGGGGCTAATTCCGGCTGCTCAGCGGAAGGTGTAAGAATCCTGTAGTGAGTCATTATGGAATAACCTGCCCAAAAGGAAGTTTCTTCCTAATTCTACCAGCTACAGGTCAGACATATGCCCAGAAGCATGAGGATTTACATCCCTTCCAAATGATTATTTGTTTTTTTATCCTGTCTAATGTAACTATGAATGTTTTCAGAATCCGTGTAAATCACTAGTCTCTTTTTTTTGAATCCTTGATAAGTTCTTCATCTCAGTGATGTACTGTGGCCATGAGTTCCACAGGTTAATTGCAAATGGTGTAAAAATATTTCCTTCTATTGGTTTTAAATGTCCTGTTCTTCAGTTTAATGCACGTTCCCTTGTTATTATGTGAGAGGGTGACTAGCAGTTCCTGATCTCTCTCACCTTCCTTTATGCCACTCATTATTTTATCTTGTCCCCTCTTCTTCCTCTCTTCTCTAAACTACACACTCCCAATCTTTTGTGTTACATATTGTGGTCAGTGGGTCACACTAAGAAGCTAACAAGGAGGACTGAATGGCTCATGAAGACTGGACTAGCTTCTTATCCCTATAATTGATTCATCTCTAGGTCAGGGGCAAGGTACTGACGAGATAAAGTTTGAGGAGTTCTGCATTATGCCCACTGTTATGCAAACGAATTTAGTCTCTAGGGATATTAATCCAATTCCTTTTACAGCACAAATTTCATTAGCTAACATGAGGTTACCAAAATGTGAGTCTCTAAGGTGCCACAAGTACTCCTTTTCTTTTTAAATAGCATCGTTACCTGGAAAATCACTGTTAATCAATTGCTGACCATACCTTCCCAAAGAATCACATGACCAATTTTCATGACAATGTTTACCTGTTGTGCCTGCATTTACTACTTCCCATCTTCCTATCAGATTGCCTGATATATGTAGTTTCAAAGGAATATCTACTAAGGATTACAGCCTTCGTGCAAACATTAAAAAATAAAACATGCTGGAAAAAATCCACAGCTGCAAAACCAAACCAAACATTTCAGAAGTTGGATACATACTCAAGGAGCTACACAGCTCAGAACAAGGCAGAAAATAAGTATATTTAATGTAAAAAGAAATCTTGCATGAAATGGGCTCTCTACTTCTCTTGACATGGTTGATTTGCTGTTTAACTTTGTCATTTGACAGCCTGCTGTTGATTCCTTTGCTTCTAATGCATTATGGATGTTGCATTTCTGGGACATTCATTGGCACTTCTCATTCTTTTTAGGATCAATGTATTTAAAAAAAAGGAGACAAAACCAAAACATGTCAAATTGCCCAACGTCTATGTCCTTATGAACTTGAGTTTTTGTGCCACTTGAGCCTAGTTGGTGGATCAGGTCCCTGAAAGGCTGGGGATCTGAGCTGCAATAATAATAATAATGCTCAGTATCTATACAGTGCTTTACAAGAGGGATATTCGAAAGTGCACATGTTCAGCCTAACTCTGCTCCCATCGAGCAGTTTTGAAAATCCCACCCTACGTTTTCAAAACACCATAAATACTATTCACCTAATAATCCCCCAACACCTCTCCAAGTTGCATAAACATTATTAGTGTCATTTTGCAGATGGTGAAATTGAGGAAGAGAATAAAAATATCTTGTTCCTGGCCACCCAGCCACGCAATGACAGATCCAGGTTTAGAAATCAAGACTTCCTGACCCCTAATTCTGCATTCACTCCACTCGAGTACCTTGCCTCCATAGCTCCAGAGCCTCCCCTGGCTTCCCAGCTGATGGAAATATGATAAATGGCAGAGAATCATAGAATCATAGGACTGGAAGGGACCTCGAGAGGTCATCTAGTCCAGTCTTCTGCACTCATGACAGGACTAAGTATTATCCATCCCTGACAGGTGTTTGTCTAACCTGGTCTTAAAAATCTCCAGTGATGGAGATTCCACAACCTCCCTAGGCAATTTATGCCAGTGCTTAACCACTCTGACTGTTAGGAAGTTTTTCCTAATGTCATGTTCAACCTAAACCGCCCTTGCTGCAATTTAAGCCCATTGCTTCTTGTCCTGTGCTCAGAAGTTAAGAAGAACAATTTTTTTCCCTCCTCCTTGTAACAACTTTTTACGTACTTGAAAACTGTTACAGTCAGTCTTCTCTTTTCCACACTAAACAAACCCATTTTTTTCAGTCTTCCCTCATAGGCCACATTTTCTAAACCTTTAATAATTTTTGTTGCTCTTCTCTGGACTTTCTCCAATTTGTCCCAATTTATGCCAGTGCTTAACCACTCTGACTGTTAGGAAGTTTTTCCTAATGTCATGTCCAACCTAAACCGCCCTTGCTGCAATTTAAGCCCATTGCTTCTTGTCCTGTGCTCAGAAGTTAAGAAGAACAATTTTTTTCCCTCCTCCTTGTAACAACTTTTTACGTACTTGAAAACTGTTACAGTCAGTCTTCTCTTTTCCACACTAAACAAACCCATTTTTTTCAGTCTTCCCTCATAGGCCACATTTTCTAAACCTTTAATAATTTTTGTTGCTCTTCTCTGGACTTTCTCCAATTTGTCCACATCTTTCCTGAAATGTGGCGCCCAGAACTGGACACAATATTCCAGTTGAGGTCTAATCAGCCCGGAGTAGAGTGGAAGAATTACTTCTCGTGTCTTGCTTACAACACTCCTGCTAATACATCTCAGAATGATGTTCACTTATTTTGCAACAGCATTACACTGTTGACTCATATTTAGCTTATGGTCCACTATGACCCCCACATCCCTTTCCGCAGTCCTCCTTCCTAGGCAGTCATTGCCCATTTTGTATGTGTGCCACTGATTGTTCCTTCCTAAGTGGAGTACTTTGCATTTGTCCTTATTGAATTTCATCCTATTTACTTCAGACCATTTCTCCAGTTTGTCCAGATCATTTTGAATTTTAATCCTATCCTCTAAAGCACGTGCAACCCCTCCCAGCTTGGTATCCTCCGCAAACTTTATAAGTGTACTCTCTAAGCCATTATCTAAATCATTGATGAAAATATTGAATAGAACCAGACCCAGAACTGATCCCTGTGGGACCCAACTCATTATGCCCTTCCAGCATGCCTGTGAACCACTGATAACTACTCTCTGGGAACGGTTTTCCAACCAGTTTTGCACCCACCCTATAGTAGCTCCATCTAGGTTGTATTTCCCTAGTTTGTTTATGAGAAAGTCATGCAAGACAGTATCAAAAGCCTTACTAAAGTCAAGATATACCATGTCTCCCGCTTCCCCCCATCCACAAGGCTTGTCACCCTATCAAAGAAAGCTATCAATCAGCTTGGTTTGACATGACTTGTTCTTGACAAATCCATGCTGACTGTTACTTATCACCTTATTATCTTCTAGATGTTTGCAAATTGATTTCTTAATTATTTGCTCCATTATCTTTCCGGGTACAGAAGTTAAGCTGACTGGTCTGTAATTCCCTGGGTTGTCCTTATTTCCCTTTTTATAGATGGGCACTAGATTTGCCCTTTTCCAGTTATCTGGAATCTCTCCTGTCTTCCAGGACTTTTTAAATATGAAGCTTTGTCTGCAAGAGGATTTTGAATGTGCTTTAGTTGTGCATATCTCCGCTGACAGCACCACAGCCTCTATTGGCTAGTAACAGGTTTGAGCATAAAAGTGAACAAAGGACAACTTGGGAGGAACAGGAGGGAAAATGTGATGTGTAAGCAGCATCTAGCTGTGCTCTGAAGTGGGAACCATGGCCAGACCTTCCCAGCTAGAGATAGGATCTCTAGGACACAGGACCGAAACATATGGAATTAGAGAAACTAGAAGTTGGTGAGAAAAGGGCCAGATTCCCTGCTTAAGTCAATGGTGCAGGGAATTTGGCTTAGTTTAATTAAGACCCTAAACAAAAGACCTAGAAAAAATTGTTGTAGTTTTTAATTGCCAGTTTACTCACTTGGTGTTTGTAAAAACCACGGGAGGAAACAAGAAGTATTTGCCTTTGTTTTCTGCCTGCTAGTGAAAGTGACATGGACATTATTTCACTGGAGGTTCAAAGAGACATTAACATGATTGCATGGAGTTGCCCCTGTTAAATGGAAGGACATTAGCTCCTCTGAGCTGTCATGTTCAATATATGTGGGTTTTGCAAATACAACTGAATCATTCTGGCTGATTTTTAGAGCTCCCTTTTTCTTCATTGAGATAAAAACATTGCATAGTAATGGACAACAAAACTAAATGTAAAAAAAAGGACCTTTAGCACCTGGAAAGCTACATGCTAATTCCATACTTCATTCTGTCTTGTTCATGCAAGTAGTTTTCAAAATCATATTCCATTGTATGGTACATTATTCTTCTATCCTTATTATCCTGGAAGCTGCAACTAATGGCCGGGGGGTGGGGGGTTGAGGGGATATTCTCTTGATTCTCCAATACACAGCAAGGGGCTAGATAGATAAGGAAAATCTCAGTGACCTGTTAATACCAATCTAAAGCACTAATGCTAAATCACTCGAAGTAACACTGTTTGTGTGTTTCCGTCGCCCATTGGAAGTTTTAAACCCTTCATATGTTCTGTATGAAAACCATGAGGCTTCGCATCAGATGGCAGGAAACGCCTTGCTGCTTTTTTAATGTACCCAAGAGATGCAACAGGGCCTCCTGGTTACCGTGTGAGACTGGGAACCAGCCATTTCTGAGTTCTAACGTTGCTGCTGACATTGGTTTCTTATGCAACCTTAAGTAAGTCAGTTAAGCTCTCTCTTGGCCATGCATTGCTCCATGAGGAAGCCTACTGCCACCAGCTATGGAATAAGACAGTATTCACTCTGAACAAAGCTATCGGAAGCTGGCACTCTGTGTCTGTTCACCTGGGGATCTTACAGTGTGCTAAATGGATCCAATAGATTTTAGAGTGAGGGAATAGGTTTTCTATAGAACTTGTTCCAAATACTTACAGACTATCATAGAGAATGAGACCCTTTCTGTGGGTTTTATGAGTCATCCTATAGAATTCAATAGCAGGGATGTGGCTTACTATTAAATGTTGTAGAAAGGTCTAATGAAAAACCTTTAAAAAGTTATCATTTTTATTACATTGTGTAGGACTTTTCCATGATGGTTGTAAGGATTCAGTAGTTAATATTTGTACCATGACTGGAAGATATAAAGTGCAGGACTGTATGCTCCTTGGAGCAGGGACTGTTGTTACTATATGTACAGCACCTAACACAATGGGGCCCTGACCTGACCAAGGCTCTAAGTGCTAAGCAGCAATAGATTGGGATGCCATCCCTAGGAAAAAAAACCTTCTATTAATCCCAGGCAGAAAGTTGAAATACTAGATATACAAACCCATCAACGCATTCAGTTAGAATAGCGTTTATTAGAGTCCCTAAGAGTCTGAGATAATGCCCATTGTAGTTAATTAAAAGCCTCCCATTGATGTCAGTAGGCTTTGGAGCAGGCTGCCGTTGGATGGCAGTCTAGCAAGTGGTTAATGCACTTCTAAATACCTGTTCCTGGAGACAGAATTAAGATAATGTGGCTCATGTTCTCATTCCGGCCCATAGTAACTGCTGTTCCTCATTTTTTAAATCCATGGTTTCTTAATCATGAGCTATACGGGGTTTATACCCAGATAATAAATAGCTGGTCTGTAAACTGTTAGCCAAGTGAATATAATTGAACAGAGCATGGGCTACTGCTGGTTAAAAACCTCTTTTTTTAAGTGGGGGAAAAACTGAAAGAAAAACGCCTAGTCTCTAATTTTTCTCATGACATGTGCAGCTATTTCACTGATGGAATGGCTTCCAATGGCCCCCAGAACATAACGTTACTTAACCTCTATTACAGAGGTTGGATTTTGAGCAGACAATCCTCTAATTGACTTTATATGTTCTGGGCATGATGGCAAGGGGAGGGTGAAATTCCACTTCTTATCTCTTCTGCACCTGAAGAAAATAAATGAGAATGAATTGTACAATGAGGATAGTCTACGGAGCTTAAATTTAGATTTAAAAAAGTTTAATTGTTTCTAAACCCTAACACAAATTCATTTGTTTAAAGCTAAATTTCTAACTCCCCCCTAAAATGTAGGCCATAATTTTAGATTTCTACAGGGACTAATCAGTTTATGAAGGTAGTGATACAGCTGGCTTTGGTGATATTTTTCAGATAAGGTCCTTCTTATGATGTCATTAATTTTTCTTACTATGTATGAGTGTCAGCAACATAACAATCCATTTCTCTTTTTAAAAAGATTTTCTTTTCCATTAAATTACTTTAATTTCGCACACTTGTTCCGTATGTCACTGGAGTTGTTTGCTGGACAAGCTAAGCTGGCTGTAAGCAAACAAAGTTATGATACTCCTGGCTCCCTTTAGTTAGGGGTTAGGTTTGTATTGTAGGTGGTTCACTGGCTTATGCTATTTGCTATTTGTCTGGTATGTACCAAAACTTTTAGCAATTTAATGTTGGAAAGGTAGAATTATAGACTTCCATTGAGACTTAACAGCTGGGAAATCATTTCTGAATCCTAAAACTCCAGTACTAAAAAGAGCCATGTAGAGAAAAGCGATGCCTTTCATTTCGCAAAAGAAAAAAATATTCTTGATAACACTCAATTCTTCAATTTAATCCTTTATGTCAGCTAACCTGGGCTTCCTCTCTTAGAAGAATGGTGGCTGTGTTCTTCAGTCTATATAATGTATCTGTCATTTTATTTAGTGCAGCTAAAGAAAAGCCTTGTAAGCAATTTAACATATCAGAAGGTTGAAGTAGGACAATGGTATTTGAGAGACTTGAATATAAAGAAACCAGCATAGACAGCAGGAGGTTATATTACGTGGATATTTTTCATTCAGGGTATTCATGGCTGGTAATTAAAGTCAGCTCTTAGATGCATTTGGTCTTCTAAGAAGGTTTTAAGAAACCTACACACAGTGAAATGGATGGATGGCAAAGTGAGGGTTCTTCCATGAGATGATCTATGAAGATCCAAGCAGGGTGACATGGAGAAAGGGGGATAAGGGGGGCACTGTTATGCCCCATGGCCGAGGGATGGGAAGATGATGAGACAGTTCCTATTGAGACAGATCCACAGATTATATAAATTGAGCCTGGTTCCACAGATACCAAATCAGTTTTACATCCGCTGAGAATCTGGCCCACTACAGAAAACTGCAAGCAAGTAGATTGGAAAAGAGCAACCTCATCAAAATCTTCTCATTGGCTTTGCAAAGGCTTCATTACTGGAGCACCTGCTAATGTCTCTATACTGTAGTTAAGGGTCTTTCAGCTTTTTGATTATAATCCTCTATTTTTAGAGTCTGTGCGTGTTGCACAGAGAGAGATATGATCATCAGAAGATGTTGCCGGGAGAGCTATTTTTACACTGAATCATTTGATGAGCCGTTCAGCACCTTATTTATTGCTGTCTCCAGCTGGAGGACTTCAAGGGATGTCCAGACAACTTCACCATTAAAACCAAAACTCAACGGCAGTGACCTCTATCTGATAACAATTTCTTAGTGAAAGAGGGATAAAATAACAGCATATTAAAATGTGCAAGACTGATAGTTGCTAATAAGGGTGAGTGCCATACAACCCTTGTTATGACTAAGAACGAAGCACTCCTGACATGGATAATAATTTTTCTTGGATCCGAGCCTCCCCAAGTCTGAGTCTCTTGGTTCTGTTATGAACTGAAAGCAGGTAGAGACAAGTATCAGTTCAGTTTATGCTTTTCTGATAGATTGTTTGTTTTTCTTTCTTTTTAATTACTAACAGCCACAATATTTTTACTGCTTTCTTAGTAGTTTGAATGTTGCACATACACAAGCTGACTTCCAAGTAGTTATTTTCTTTCTGTGTGAGGGGAGGATGAAGGAGAGAGGAAGGAGCTGGCTGTGAGTTTTCCTTTAAGGGCCCAGTTCTGCACCTTTTACTCACACTGACCTACTTAGTTCTATTGAGAACTGATTGGGGCTACGTGTGTAAGTCCATTTGCTTAAAAACATCTCTTCAGTCTGAGTAAAGATACCAGAACCAGGCCCAAAGCGACAGAAAGGATCTGCTTGCTACCTGACCTAGTGCATCTTCCTAGAAAGTGTAGGAAGTATATTCTCCACTGCTTTGTCGAGTCCATTCCTCTAAGATTATAATCCTGATATCCTTGGACTCTGATGTCTTCAACCAACATGGTCTGTAAGAGAGACCCACCCGTGACTGATGGGACAGAAATTAAGCTTGTTCACCTCCTACTCTGGTACTATGGGAGGCAGCTACCGCTCCTGTTAATCTCAATGTTCAAATGAATATAAATAGCTGAAAGCAGGTATTAAGTAGCAAATATCAACATGAGACCACTGGGAGAGATAACAAGATGCCACAGACTCAGCTGCCCACAGTGTGACCATGACACACATCCATATATCTCATTCTCAGAGGATTCAACCGCTTCCACTGCTAAAGAGTCTGAATATCTGCAAGAACAACTGGCTCAAGATGAGCCCAGGCAAGATGGAAGTGATGCTAGTCGGAAAGGGGAAACGCTTTGATGCCCTAGCTGATATGTCTCTACCTCCCTTTGAAGGCCCACAGCCCCTATTCATCAGAGTGGTGGTGCGACACCTCGGAGTCACATGTGGCTCCTCACTCATCGTAGCTGAGCAGGCAGCCTCAGTCTCCCAAACTGCCTCCCTTTCGCCTCCAGCTGGCTCGGAAACTTCATCCCCTCCTCCTGGACGAGGACCTGGACAAAGGGACCCCTGCCTCTGTCACCTCCAGACTGCGTTACGCTGTGTCTGAAGCTGAATGTGAAGATGATGCACAGGCTCCAGAAATTACAGGACAGCTGCCCACCTTCTCCACGGTTTAGGCCATCGTGAGCACATCGGGCACATTCTCAAGCCCTTCCCCTGGGTCCCAGTCAGTTTCCAGTGTCAGTTTAAGGATTTAGTCCTGATTTTCACAGCAAGTAATGAATCAAGCCCTGCTACACTGAAGATTGGATTTCAGTCTGTGACCCAACACAACAGCAGCACTCCCCTGGGAGCAATGCAGATCTCCAAGCCCAGGGCGAAGCATGTGAGAGCTGAAGACAAAGCTTTCTTTGCTGAGGGGATCTGGCTGTGGAACAAACTTCCAGAGACCAGGTGACTCCAGATTCTGACCATCTTTAGGAAACACTGCAAAACCTTCCTCTTTGGAAGAGCTTTACCATCCTAAGAATCACTCACAACACTCCCTTTTACCCAATAAACACCTATCACCCAAGCAAACAAAACAGAGGAAATTAATAAAATCTAAAAAACCCACCTATCCCCAAACAGAGATAATATCCCCAAAAGGGAGAAGTACCAGAGACTCCATGAAACCCATTAGGGACTTCGCTATTGCTATTGATTTTACATGAAATGCGCCCAGATACTATGGAGATGGGGAGCAGTACAACACCTAGAACTAAACTGAGCAATATCACAGAGTAAAGAACTCTGAAGTACAGAGCAGCTTCCTATATCCGTCAATTAACCCCCCCTCCCCCCCCCAAAAAAAAGATTTCATATTTTTAACCTTAGCTGATTTACTGTGGAATCAATTTTCAGTGACTTATGCCCATGCTAGATGCTCCAGCAGAGCACTAATCCATCAAAAGCAACCCAAACACCCACTGTAGCTACAACAGGGAAGGCCTCGGTGACATTTTCTTTAGACCCCTTCTATGAGAAAGGCAAGACTCCATTTGCACCCTACTGAGTAATCCGGAAGGGTTGTATATCCTCGCATACACAAATACAGGCCATTTTTGGGCCTACATCAGAGGTGCCTAATGTAATAAAGTAAGTAAGTGGAACAGCGTGAATTCTGGCTAGCAGTGAAACAGTAAGTGTGTTTAGACATGCTTTACAACGAATGCAGCCAATTTGCAGCACATATCTCTGGATATGCCTGGAGCCATTTGCCAGGCTGTATTAACTATAGACTTCTAGATCACTGTCATTATTATTTGCTTGACAATAGCACCTAGAGGCCCCATAGTGCTGGGTGATGTGAATATACATAATAAGAGACACTCCCTTCTCTAAAGATCTTATCATCTAAATGGACCAAGCAGACACAGAGGGGGTTATTCATTGCCATTTCATAGGCGGAGAACTGAGGCACAGAGAGATTACATTATTGACTCAAGGTCACAAAAGAAGTCTGTGGCAGAACCAAGGATTTAACGGAGGTATCCTAAGCTGAAGTCCAGTGCCTTAAATGTAAGGCTGTCCTACCTCTCTGGGACAGTCATGCTCTATATGGCCAAGCTGAATTCACAGCCTGGTGTTGCTTGCACTGTATGTTCCAAGTTTCTAAAAGGCCCTCTGAGTATTAATCATAATCTAGCTCTTTTATTATCTCGCTATCCTAATGAGTTTATTGACGAATTACCTAAAATGTACTTTCTGCAGAAGTATTTTTTCCCTTCTTACACGATGAGTTGTCTTTTAACAAACAATTAATGGGGATGCCTGAGGTTCTTTGACTCTTGTCAGAAAAAAAAAAAAGGAAGGTTTGGGTTTAAAATGTCCAATAAATGCTCATTGAAAAACAATATTTTTTGATTATTTGGCATCTCTATTATAAATATGCCACAAGGCCATTAGCACCTAGCACTTTTATTCGGGGAAGAAAACAAGTTGTCACTGTAGCAATTAATATTGCAGTAGACTCACATGACAATAGTGGAGTAGCAACAACCATAGTCTTAAGGGTCTGGTCCAGAGCCCACTGAAGTCAAGGGGAGACGTTCCATTAACTTCAGTGGGCTCTGGATCAGAGCACAGTACAAATTGCGGTACACTGGTACCTCATCGAAAGGGGGTTAACAGGTCTGGAGACTGGCGGCCTCTAACCGGGGAACACACACAGCACACTCAATCGTGCAAGATTGCCCATAATGTCCTTTACTTCCAGGAACTGTGCAGCAGGGCAGTTTGAGTCCACTTAGTTCTGGGCTTCTCTGCTACAATTGCCAACAAGCGTCTCCATTGTGGCAGTAAGCTGTCTAATCAGTGTCTAGTTACATGCTCTTTGTTAGCATGTAAGATTGTGCAGCACACAGAGAAAAGGACCTCACCCAATTACAGCATAATGTGTTGGGGGGGAAGGGGTATCTGTTCAGGAAAATTAGCAACTCTGGACATCATATGAACAAGTTGGCAATTTAAATTCCCTCAGATAGATCACACCATGACAGGTATTTTATTGTATTACCATCTTTAATCCATAGCTTCAGAAGAATCTCTTAATGACCAGCTACATTTGAGACCAGGGTTAGAGCTCGTCAAGGCCTGATGTCTTCTTTATTAGAAATTAAAGCTACCCCAAGTGAACTCGCAAAGGCTCTGCATTGTCAAGTGGAATGAATCAACTTGTTCCATGCCTACAGACTGCTCAGAAACTGATGCCAAAAGGTAGGAGTAGGCGACAGTAATATTAGACACTTTTTAATTATATAGCATGTGTTCCTTTAGTCTTGGTTTCCAAAGTTTTAATTGAACAGGCAGAGGCATAAGTGTTACGTAATACAGAATTCTCCTTGGTGAAGGAGAGAAGAGGCCATAAAGGTTAAAGCAAATGCACTAGGAAGTTTCTGTATCTGTCTACCTTGGGCTATGAAGCTGCCTTTGTCAGCAGTTACAAGGCTTTGAAACCAAGCTCTTTTTGGGCTAGACTGTGATGCAGATTACTTGCTTGTGCAGGAGAGCAGGAGGGAGTCAATTGCCCCCTCCCCTACCTTACACTCCAAGGCGGGATACGCAGTCCAGAAGCACAGGAGTAAGAAGAGCTACTCATTTGCTTAGGGCCTGATCCAGCTGCAGTGAAGTCGATGACACTCTTTCTACGGACTTCAGTGGGAGTGGGGTCGAGCCATTAATCCCTCCCTGGAATAGGTGGGCAGGGCAGGGAATAGGCAGAGCCTTGGTTCCACCGCCATCCCCACCCCCCCACACATAGACACACACTCTTCGTTCATTAGAGTAGCTGAGCCAACGCCAGAGAAAGAACTAGGGGGAGAAAGGTCATTTACAGATGTTATAGTCCATGAATGCTAGGGCCCTTGGAGCAAGGAGGAAGCAGGGGAGGATCTGTGACAGAGAGCAGTGTCTCTGAGTCACTCTGCCTCTGTTCTAATCGCTGTAGGTTCAATACTGCGCTCATCACTCTAGTATCGTTGCTAATCATACTGGGAGAGTGACAGATCGACGCACCATAGCCCTCTGCCAACATGGTTGTGTTAGTAACACAACACGAACACCAAGTGAAGGTTGTCAAGTGCCAGCTGCAGTTGTTTGCCGGTTGCATCTCAGGCTTTCATCAAGCCATTCCTGAACATAGCTCACTAGTCGGGAGGGTCATTTGAATGTTACTCATCACCTCTCTCTCCAATCTGTATACAGAAGAAGAGTGTCATTTCTGAGTGGCCAGTCGTATCTCCGTCCTGTCTGCTCCTCGGGTGGTGCAGTTTATGCTTGGAGCTGTGCCTAAAGTCACAACATAGTCCCAGTTCTCCCTTTATTTTGCACCTCTAGCTCAAGGCACAGCTTTGCAGCATAAGCATGGAAAGACAGATACAAAAATGCTCCGGCACCAGGTTAGCATTCTTGACACACTGACTAGCAGGCAAGAAAAGACACTGAAATCAAAACTTTCAAAGTATCTGCTCTGCAGGGACCTGGGTAAAATCCGAAACAGCCGTGGTGGGCTAGTGTGCAGTGAGATTACACCGCTTCCTTAAAGAGAGACAAGTCCAGCTTGCTTTTCAAGTTACAGCAAACATCTTAACTGTCATGACCATACAGTATTTAAACAGAGTTATACTGTGAGTTATCACAGGAGACCCCACCTCACTTCCCTCGTTTCCCGAGAAGCAACAAGGCAACAATATGTTGCAATATCTCTTGTGGCTCCCTTGATAGCCCACAAATTAACCCATGTCACCAGCAGTCTGGAAGTAAGCATGAGGCTTTGCCATTCAGAGCAGGGCTGAAGAGTGTTTATTCATTGTTCTCTATCCTGAAGAATAAGGGAGCAGCAGCGAGTGTTCCTCATTTGAAAACGCTATGTTTATGGCCCTCTGGTAATGCCAAATAAACAAACAACTGCATTGTTGATAGTAAATTGACTGTGACAGATGAAAAAATATGAGGGATTTTGGAGTTTTTTTGTGAGGGTTTTTTGTTTTTGGTAGCTGCAGCTGCTTTACAGATGCCAGCTCCCAAAAACATTAGGTCATCTGTATTGCAAATCCTGTTGGGAAATAAAGGTTTACAGGTCTCTGGCATAACCTGAAACAAGTTTTCTTCTCTGTATTCCGGACTGCACCATACACAGTCAAAGGGAAATCATACTGAAGTTCATACAGTTACTTGTTTTTTGAAGAGTTAGTGCAGACAAGGGCAGCACCCAGGTACCAAAACCACATCATTTTTATCTCAGCTTATATGTAGGAAACAGTGCCTCAATTAGTATGCAAAGTTATTAAGCTATGTCATTTTTATTATGATTATTGCATGTCATATCTTATAGGCAGACCATCCTGTACTAAGATCCATGGCAAGCCTTATAAGCTAGGTAAGATGGGACTGGGACCCTACTACAAAATGGGTAGGCCCTGTTGTGATACAGTAATGATCACTCTTCCCATTGAGTCAATACTAAACCACAGTACGAGCTTTACTCAAAATCAGCAGTAAGCCCTAGTGCAGCATACAAAGCTGGAGGTGCCATAATTCAATCAGGGTATAAAACCAAGGCCGTGGCCTTTTGTGGTCATTGAAGATCCCATGGTGATCTTTTCTACAAGAGATAAGGCTGTTAACTCGAGTGTCTGGCTGTGCTCCAACTCAAGTAACTACATTCTACCTCCTGAAATTTCCCCACCACTTTCATTCAGAGGTGGTATTCCTCTCTTCTTCCTGCCCTATACTGCTGTGGTGGAATTTGGAACACCTGCTGCATTCCAGAGGCATACACATGGGTGAAACAACCTCAGTAGATTCCTTATTTACCTCTCAGAGGTTTCTGATGCTTATTTAATGGTGGTACAGCCCACACCGTTTAGAAACTGTTCAGTAGCTCGACACAGTCAGTCTCCAGCGCTCTCAGTCTGGCAGCTTTCACAAACACTAGATGTGCTTTAAACAAGAATAATAGGCAAGTATTTAAAGATGTTATTGCATCAATACTATTCGGCCATTGTTCTTAACCCTGCATTTCTTCACATGTTTTGGTTGCATCTATTAGAAATTTTAGTTGCTATGGTGGTTCTGTGCTCTCCCTCGGTAATTCAAAATCAGCTCTGGCAGCTTGCACTTCCTTACAGCATTCTGAAACCTTGTGACATGCAGAGCACCTGCTGCAGCATAACCTAATGGCTAAACACTGGCTCACCACTGGTTATCCTCTGGAACAGGGTGAGCATTTCATAGCTGCACGCTGAGTCCTCCTTAGCCTCTTTAGCACATTTCCCACTTCCTCAGAGAAGCAGAAATTATACCAGATGCACAATGTCTTGCCTTGCTTTAGTCATGCCTCCAAAAGTTACAAGTGCTCTGTCTTTAAAATATGCTCTACATCACTGCCCCAACCAGGAATGTTTGACAGCAGCTCCATATGTGAGCCCAGAGATGCTTGATTTATTCCAAATGATGCTGCTTAAATTCACTTTGGAGGGGTTGGCACAGCAGTAACAAAACAACACAAAAGGAGAACTTCTCCTTTGGTTGCAGTGGGAGGATGTTGTGTAATGAATCACGCACTTGGATACTGTGTATTTATGCTAAACTTTTACTAAACACAGGGAGATTCACCTAGAAGTGATTTAGATCATACAGCAATTCCACCCGTTTCCAGGAAGCGCTCCTTGTTTCAGCATCACAGAACTGCTCTGTCTCCAGAATTAATTAATGAATTAAATGTAGGTGTGGGTTTGAACATTGTTGCAACAATGCATGACCTTGTCTTTGTTCTCAGACACATGTAGTCAACAGAAACCCAGCAGTTCTAGTCCCAGAGAAAAGTTACCCTGTAGTTGCTAGATTAAATCACTCTGCAGAGCATATATCCAGCAGGGCACCAAGGCCATGTTATGCATCCCATTGATATGAAAATGGATGGATAGCTGGGTGGATACCCGGGTCTTTTAACGAATGGATAAACTTTTCTTTGACAATGAGCAGCCTAGAAATGGTTCACATTCTTTTTGCTACTTTGTTGGGTTTTATTCAGTTCAATGCAGAGTTAGCAAATAAAATCCCAGCTTCTCCTTTTTCTTTCTTTCTTTCTTTCTTTCTTTCTTTTTCGTTTTTTAAACTTATATTTTATTGAATAAAATCCCCCCTAATAAGGGAAGAGCAGGGGAAAAAGTTAGAAGAGCAGATAGGTAAGGGAATGGGAAAGGAGAGAAAGGAAAGGTGATAGAGAGGGAAAAGGAGAGCAACATCTTGAGTTACCTGGGACTTTTTCAGTTATCAGCATCACTTTATATTGTAAGACAGATCCAAATAACTTCTCTATATTTGCATGGAAAGTGCCATGCAAACTCAGAGGGCTGAATCCAACAAAATTCTGTGCCCAGATAATTCTGCTGTGTAGCTGCACACAGGCGTCAGCATTGGAGAGACCTATTAAGTCTCATTCCAGTCCAGCCTACTCGAGCCAGTGCAGAATTGCTCCTTACAGTATATTTCCCAGTGTTTGCCCAAGTCAAGGTAAGAATATCTTAAGCAAGCTTCCTCTCCACACACTATGCTTATCTGACCCTTTTATAGCGCTTCCTTTGAAGCCCTGAGTAACAGGGTGGCTCGCAATCGGTCTGTATGAACATATTAAACCGAATTCATGAAAATGGAGCATGTGCCAGACAGTTATTACACCTTCTGCAGATGCACAGTAGGGCTGTCTCTATGCTGCAGGTCAGCAGGGTCGTGTTTGAGGCATATGATTAATTTGCAGTTCTACTGCGTCCAGGGGCAGCAGGGGAAAAGGGGAAAAAAAAGAATCTTGACAGCATCAAATGAGGCAGAAGAGGTTATTGCTTAACAAGAGCCTTTAAACTATCTTTGTGTAAGGCAGTGTCTAAAAAGTTAATAGACAAAGAATGATTTATTGATTAGAGGCACCGCATGGGGCTTTAGCACACTGACTGCAGGTGAATCCAGAAAAGGGGCTCTGCATGGTTCAATTAAACTTCAGCCAGTCGTGCAAGGCAATTACAGAAAATTCAGAAAACTGAAAATGCTACAGAGATGTGGAAGGCTGCTGTCACTTGGCCCTTTATGCCTTAAATAGAGCCTTTTGCTGGAGACAAAGGAATGCAGTAGCCCAGAGAAGATCCTGTCATGATTTTTTATGTCAGATATTGGGCCAAATAGCCTATGCACCTTTCAGCATGGAAAGAAAGCACACAAGGGACCCTCAAGCTATTACCAGCAAGAGAGTGGGGTGGGAGGAGGTATTTTTTCATGCTTTGTGTGTATATAAAAAGATCTTCTACACTTTCCACAGTATGCATCCGATGAAGTGAGCTGTAGCTCACGAAAGCTTATGCTCAAATAAATTGGTTAGTCTCTAAGGTGCCACAAGTACTCCTTTTCTTTTTGTGGATACACTGTGTGTAATGGACTGGAATCACATCTGTGTTCCACCAAGCACTCCGCATTCCACCCAGAGACACCCCCCCCCACTGCCAGATTGGCACATGGACCAGCAAATACCTAAAGAGATGTAATAAGCGAAGCACAAGAGAGCAGGCAAAGGAGAGCAAGTTTTAAAAACAACAAGATGAGCTTGGGGCTAGGAGCGCTGAGCTCTCAGCACTTTGCAGGGTTGGGCCCCATAAGAGAACCCAAATTTCTGTCATGTTACTGTGCCTGATCAGGTATTTTCCTACTTATACATCAGCACAGGGGTGCGGATAGTGATGCTGTAAAGTGCGTGAATGGCCACCCTCCGGGTGTAACCCCAGGTGGGGAAAAGCTCAAGTTTATTATATTTGAATAGGATGGTCCTGGGCTGAAGGTGCTGGGTCGGGACTCACGAGAGCAGGGTTCAGTTCCCATCTCTGCCACAGACCCTTGGCAGGTCACCTCTCTGTGCCACATCTGCAAAACAGTCCTCCCTTTCCGCCACTCCTTGTCTTGTTAATTTCTATTGTGAGCTTTCAGGGCAGGAACCAACTCTTCCCACATGTGGAGCCCTGATCTCAGTCAGGGCCTCTTTATGGTACCCTAATGCTAATAAAAAGCCACTGCTGGTGACCGCAGTCAGCAAACAGCTTATTTTCCCCAATGAAGGAAGATGCTAATCCAAGCCTGTATCATGACTGCGTGCATTTTTTTTAAGAGATTGCCTCCTAGTGTCCAAATTTCGATACACCTTTGTTAGCAACTGTGTCACACTACATCTCACAGTACGCACACTTCTTATTGTCATTTACATTGCAGAGCAACCAGAGGCCAACCTACCAGGGCCCCAGTGTGCTAGGTACGTACAGACATGCAGGAAATGGCAGTCCCTGTCCCAGTGAGGTTATACTCTAAATGACAAGACGGACAAAGTCGTAGGGACAAACAAGTGGTCTAGGGAATGGGGGTAGGGGTGTCACAACAGGATGCATGCAAATCTTAGCCAGTCAGGAGGAGCCATCAGAACTGACCACTCCCTTAGTGCATTCCGAAGTTATAGAAGCGGAGCAGCTTGGGAATTGCCCATCACACACATTTCAGTTTGGGATGCTGAAAACAAAACATTCCAACATTTCCAAATCAACATTTTTGGGACCTTTTCATTCTGCAAAAAATGTCAATAATTTCAGCTTTTCAGTTCAGGATGAAAAATATGTTCAAATATTGGAATGTCCCACCAGATAGAATTTCTGCTTATGGCTCTGCTCTGCATAGGAAGCTTTACCCATCAAAGCTCATGGATGGTAGAAGCAGGCAGGCAGATTTGCCAGCCAGCAAATGGTAAAAAGGTAAAGCCCATAAGTCAGTTTGAGCCCCTGTCCTCAAGGTTCACGGCATTAAAACAAAAAGATCCAAAACATGAGCAACGATCCAAAACACCAGGTCACAGCAGCCAGAGACCTTTCTTTCCAGTTTTCAGTAAGCTGAGCAGAGATGGAACACACCCTTCTCCTGGCCCCCTTTTCTACATTTCCCTCTTCCGAACACAGCCCCGCCCTAGATGAGCCAAGAATTAGGCAGGGAGCCAGGGAATCCTTTACATGCTGAACACAGGCAGAGCCTTTCCACCTTGTCCCAATGGAGCTGTGCTCCTAAGTCACATAGGAGCTTTTGAAAATTCCACTTCTTGTGCCCAAAAGGCGTGTAACCTGGGTTCTCGTTTGCAATACACATTTAAACAAGTTACAGTAATGCCTGAGTGCCTTAATAATGTCTGCTCTACTGTTTGTTTTTGTTTTTCCTTCCTCCAGCTTATAGCCATTTGTATTTGCTCTGATGGTAACATACACAATGAATGCTTTAACAAGGCAACTCATATATGCCAATAAGTTCAGCTGATAACTGATTTAATCATGTTCCTATTATACCACACGGGTGCTAACTACAATGCAACCTTTACTGGCTGCTCTGAAGACACTGTAGTTCATTTCTCCGGGTGTGAGTTTGACTTGTCTGACAGTCATTTGCAGAAGAGAGCACTGAAATCACTTCTAGAGGCAAGGGATCATTAACACCCTTCTCCGGCCATGGTCACCTCTGCATCTGTCGAGAGCAGGGCGGCTGCTTTAGCATGGCCAGTAGCTGGCACGCCATTAGAATTCCAAATTCTGATAAGCTGTGCTGTGATATGGAGGAATCATGAGTGATGGAGCAGTCAGCTGGAATAAAAGGTCCAATCATTTGTGATGCAATATGGGGATTGTGTCAGACTAAACCGTAAATTCAGAATCCCAATTACCTTTGCTACAGTGCTTTGCCTTCACTATAATATGGCAGTCAGTGAGCTAGAGCAGCCAATCACCTGTCGGAGTCCAGAGCAGTTACAGGAGTTTGTTCCCTTAGGGAATAACAGCCATGCTGCTTCTTATCGCAATAGTGAGTAACCACAAGTCAAAGCACTGAGGGTTTCTCCACAGAAAGATAGTGCTGGGTTTAGGTATCAAATACAGCAGAAAGCTTTTGCAATATGCAAAATAAAAACACAAACCAGCAGTAAAGTAGCACTTTACTCTGCGGTAGTTTTTGTCGTGTGAAATCTAAGTTAAATCAACATGATTTTCAATTGGTATAAAAATTAAGGGGATTCTTTTATCTCTGCTTATACCAGCATTATTCCAAATGCAAAATAAAATTGTTCATGAAGAGAGAGTTGTGCAGAACTTAGGTTGGAGTTTTCTGAGATTTGTTTCAATATTTTCCATTCTTCAGTTGGGTTCACGTGCCTGAATTTCTCATTGAGTTTGGGGTTTAAATAAATCAAAAAATTTCTGAATATATGTGAAACCAGAAGTGTCCATTGGGATTTTATGTAAATATATAAATCAAGCTAAGTTTTCCTTATTAATCCTAAGTGAATCCTTCAATGAACACAAACTCAGTTTTGAGTTTGTAAGATAAGCCCAGCAGCAGACCTGGCTTTGGGTTTCAGTCATTTTGCAGAGCTCTAAATCATAGCTTTTCTGACATTTATTGGAGCCAAAGGGCCTAATTCTCTTCTGACCTACCGTGGGGTAAATCAGGCGTAACTCCACAGACATCAGTAGCATGACACCAGTGTAAAAGAGGTGGTAAATCAGGTCCCTCCATTACATGTGATTTGCTACACAGATTCAGATCACTGGTCCATCCTGGCCAACATCCTGCCTTCAGCCCTGGCCAACACCTGTACTTCAGACAAACATATGAATAGCAAAATCCAAACCATAATGCAGCTAGCCAATAGCATAATGCTGCACATTGTGAGGAAACGCCTTCCTGATCTCTGTAGTGATCATCTTATGCAGATACCATGACATGAGATTGCCACTCTCTTTAGTTGTGGACCTAAAATGAACCAGTCCTTTTGAAAATTCCAGTTACAGTTTCTGACTATATATTCACTGGGGACCAAGAGGAGGCTGTTCTAAGTTTTTGGTAAGGCTCCTGTTCAAGGCCTGAATTTGGCTATTATCAAGACACTCACTTTGAATCCAACGATACTTTTGCCATGGAGGTAGTATTAGGATTGTTTGGGATGAAATGCACCAATGCACTGTTGTTGGCTATTAGACTTTACTGTCCAGCTTGACCTTTCAGTTTATCTGCATGCTCAGTGAAATAACACAGACTCTTGGCATGGCTGGCTTTGTCTAAAGCAGCGGGCCCTCTTTTTGTCTTTGTTTCCCTTTAGTTATGGTGACATGGTGCCCAAGACGATTGCTGGAAAGATATTTGGCTCCATTTGCTCGCTGAGCGGAGTGCTGGTCATTGCTCTGCCTGTCCCAGTTATTGTTTCCAATTTCAGCCGAATTTATCATCAGAATCAGAGAGCTGACAAGCGAAGAGCACAAAAGGTAAGTCCCATTTATCCCAGACAGCACCTTCCACTGACAGACTGCAGAGTTTACAGTCACACCGCATTAATGGTGACCCTGCTTTACTGGTAGTATCACAAGCAACACAGATGCAACATGAGCATTTTATCATGATGGGAGTTGCTATCATTAAGGGAAGAATAAAAGATATACACAAATCACAGGGCTAGGTCACCTAGACCATTGCCCCACAGGGGAAGGATTGTTCGTTATGATATTGTAACGAACATGGTCACGTTGGTATTTAACTGTTGTCCCTGTGTCACACAGCATGGCCATTGGGAACTTTATGGGAAAAGCAGGGATAGAATTCATAGCCTTCTGCTCCAAAAGCCCAGCTTGCTACACTTAAGCTAATGGCAAATCTCAAAACCACTGTGCATAAGTCATGTGAGACACAACTGCCACTTCTGTTTGTATCTAGTAAGGGCAGTGGTACACCCACACACCTTACCTACATCTACGCACATGTGCATTTACTTACACCTACACAAACACACTCATCTGCCCACATCTATACACACACAATCTAGTTCACTACAATGTATTTTCATCTAATCTTGTTTTAAATGTATGAAGCAGTGGGGTTTCCATTGCTGCCCTTTATTACACACCAGCCTGGTTCCACTGTGATAAAAAATGTACATCCTTATTTTTTATCTTTATCAGGAGTTATTCACCCTTTTGGCAGTGCGGTCCCTTTGTAGTCTTATCATGTCCGAGCTTTTTTAAAAAAATAAAAAAATAAATAAAAAGCTATTGCATGTAATACATAATTAAATGCTGACCATAATCATCAGCTCCTGGGAATTTCTGGGGTTTACTAATGATATACTAATACATTCAGTGCAAAAATATAACACATGTATTGCATTCTTCATTTTGGACTTGCCAACTTATACGCGAGCCAGGATTGCAGAATCAGATTCTTATCGCTCCTAGAGACTAAGGCCCAGTATACACCTAAAATTTAGGTCAACCTAGCTATGTCGCTCAGGGGTGTGAAAAATTCACACCTGAGAGATGTGGTTAACCCAACTTAAGTCCCACTTTAGACTCTGTTAGGTGGATGGAGGAATTCTTCTGTCAACCTTGCTACTGCCTCTCAAGGGGATGGCTTACCTACAGCAATGGAAAACCCTTTCCAACACTGTAGTAAGTGTCTACACTACAGCTGTGTAGTTGCGGCACTGTAGCATTTGTAGTGTAGATCTAGCCTAAATATTTCTTTTCTTCTGTGCAATGTTGTCTGCCAAGAATCCAGTGCTTAGGGGACTTGATGGAAGGTAGTAGAAGAAAGATGTGTTTTTTCTGCCCCAGGCAGGTATCTAGGGTGTGTCTCCATCTTGCATCTCAGGGGGCAGAGATGGGACTGGAAAATTTACAAATGTTGGCATTCTGGACCTATAGGATAGCAACAAGTGGACAGCTGCCATGCAGAAATGAAATGCATCTGCCATATATTAGCTCTGAGTGTTGCATCTACATTCAAAATGGATTTGACAGTGTATATATATCCTTTAAAATTTTACAAAAATTCTCCATTTTACCAGCTATTTGAAATGTAGAGTGTAACACAATGTAATTTAGATGAAAAACATAATATAAATATGAAATATATATAAATACACACACACACACCTGCCCATTTGGTAAAAAGTGCCATCCACACAGTTGTTTCACATGGCATTAGCCATCATGTGGCTGGTATAAGTCTCTAGTAATTCACGTAGGACCCAGTCTTGCAATGTGATCTGACTTCAGTGGGACTGCATTTGGGCATAAGGCTCACAGAAGCAGATCCCTTTGGGTTTAAATTTTAATGCTTAGTAGCTTATACAGCAGAGCCTCACTGTATTTCTATTCGTTTCCAGTTTTGTAGCTGTGCTGGTCCCAGAATATTAGAGAGACGAGGTGGGTTAGATGATACCTTTTATTGGGCCAACTTCTGTTGGTGAAAGAGACAAGCTTTCGAGCTTACATAGATCTGAAGAACAGCTCTGGTTAAGCTCGAAAGCTCGTCTCTTTCACCAACAGAAGTTGGCCCAATAAAAGATATTACCTCCCCTACCTTGTCTCTGTATATCTGTACTACAGTCCTGCCATATAAATACCACAAATGGATAAACCGGTAGATTAGATTAGAAAAGCTTTAGTGTACAGCAGTTTGGTGAGTATTTATGTACATCCCGCTCCTCCATTTGGTGACATAGGCTCTGATCTGACATCTCTGAAATCAGTGTACAGATTCTCAGCTGGTGTAAAGCAGCGTAGCTCCAGTGACTCCATCAGTGCACACCAGCTGAGAATCTGTATCTGTGTGGATTTTGATTAGAGACAGTAGTATCAGGCCCAGACTTGAGAAGCCTCTAGGCATACTGAGCTTTGGCTTCTTGGCTTTATGTTGTGGTGCAACCTGGAAGATAGAAAATCAAGTATCTACAGACTGGAAATCGACCTATCCAGAATTCCAGTACAGCCACCTGGTTGGACACGAGGTTATATTTCAAGACAGCAAAAGTCTAGCCTCTGCTAGCTCATCTTTGCAACTTCTAAATTGCTATGTATTGTATTTATTATAGGAAGGGTTGAAGCAAGCAAGGTATGCATAAGGCTGCATAACTTCTCAACTCCCACACCACTCGAAGGCTTTGTCGTCACTGGAACTTCGTCCGCAAAACTTTTGTTGTTCAGGGGTGTGAGGAAAACACACACACCCTCGAACGACAAAAGCTTTGCTGACGAAAAGCGCTGGTGCGAACAGCGCTTTGTCAGCAGGAGAGCTCTCCTGACGACAAAGCTGCCACTGCTGCTTGTGGCTGGAAGCAGCTACACTTCGCGCCTCATAGTGGCAAGGCTGTAGGGGCACAGCTGTGTCACTAAAAGGTGCGTAGTGTAGACAGAGCCTGAACTGCCTTATGCATATACTCCAGTTACCATCTGGAGAAGCGAGCATCTGCCGGTTCATGAACTCCTCACCCATCTACCTGCAGCTTGTCAATCAATTAAGTTAGACTATGTTCCAATCTTGATATTCATAGAAGGTCCTTAGAGAGGAATGAGGCCATTAATCTGAAAGTGGATTTCATCATTACCTGTGAAGGCTGAGATCACTGCACTGTTCCAGTGCTGCTTCCTTATAGCCCCCCTGTTAAATCTTTGCGGCATTTAATCACATGTAAAATCAAGCTGCTCACCTACCTACGTACCAGTGAAAAAGACCTGAGTGCTGTAGGTAGCAGAGCGCATGTGCCCCTTGCAACGAATGAATGTTGTTATGGATACAGAACCATCCTCACACAAGTTTATATTTAATAGTGGAATAATTTTACTATCAAACCAGGAAGAGTGCAAGAATTTTCAAAGGAGATACAAAAGACACCAAAAACAAAGAGACACCACAAGGTAGCTTCAAACCCCAGAGATTGCTATACAGTAACCGGATGGGTCTGTAATATAGCAGGGGGGATGCAGTCATGTCTCTGTTCTGGAGCTGAGCATCACAGGAACAGCTCAGAAAACAACACAACCAAGGAGAGAGAAGAGCCAATGACATCTGTCTCATCACTGCACACAGTCTATTTCAGCAGGCATAATGTTTAGGGCATGGGTTCTCAAAGCCTTTCAGTGTGTGGACCACATTTACCATAGAATTGAGCCTGGATCTTCACTTGCTTCCACTGGTGTAAATCAGGAGTGTATCTACTGAAAGTCCATGGAGTAATGCTGGTGTAAAACTAGCAGGAGTGAGTGAAGAATCACACCCTTTGTCTCCTGGGCACCTCTCCACCCATTCACAATTGCTTACCATTACTCTTCCCAGTGAGTGTGAAGTGCTACCATTCTGAGCAGAGGTGTTTTACACCTCACCTTTCCATCTACTTTACACAGGAGTAAATGATTACACTCAGAGCCAGGCAGGGGAGACCTATGCCTGGCCGGTTGTAAGAATATAGTAACCAAGACAGCGTATTTACATTCAGTGAATGTCTACACTACAGGGGCCACTGCTGTAGCATTGCACTGTCAACACTTACCAGAGTGATGGCAGAGGTTTTTCCGTGGCTGTAGTAAACCCACCTTTCCAAGAGGCGGAAGCTGGGTTGATGGAAGAATTCTTTTGTTGACGTAGTTGTGTTTACAGCGGGGTTAGGTCAACCTCAAGTATCTGACACTGCAAAGGTCCAGCTGAATCTTGTTGCCGAGTAGGAATGTTAAATAATGTTCCCTGCAGCAAATCTGAAAATAAAATAAAAAACTGGTGATGGGGATGACTGGTCTTTTTTATGCTCTAGAGACAAATATTCAGTAATTGACTTTCTTCTAACTAGCTTAAATAGCACCTAGGCACCGCCTTGTCTTTTACAGAAGAGACTGAAGCAAAGCTATTAAGTACTAAAGTGTCTGTTGATAAGTCCAAGTGACAGCCATTGCAACAAGAGCTGTAATGAGTTGAATTTCTCCTTCAATAATGAACAAAGAGCAATATATTATTAAATACAAGTTTTATAAACACACATGGAAATGAATAAAATCAAGACTGAGCTGTAGGAGAAATAAATAAAACATGCATATGCTCCAGCATCTCACTTGCAATCAGAAATGACTGTAGAAAACAATTTGATTCTGAATAGAGTTTGCGATAGACAAGGAATCCCAAAGCAATTTAGAAAGCACTGATACTGGTAAGGATGGAATATGAGGCTAAATCTGGACTTTTCAAAGCCTCCTAAGGGATTTGGGTGCCCAGCTCCCATGGGATTAGGGAATTAGGTGCCTTTTGAAAATCACAGTCTAAATTCCTATCCTCTACTCTGGATGAGCATTGAAGCATATTGTGGAGTCATGGATGGAAAGCTCCCGTCTCTAAGATCTCCCAGAGTTCCAGCTGGCCAGACTGTCTCAGGACTCACTCACTGTCCACCTTCTCTTACAAGCAAAGTGTGGTATTGTGAGCTTGCAAAACTGCCTCCGGTGCTGCATCTGTTCTGTGCTGATAGGGTTTCAGTCTCTAGCGCTGTCAATCCTCCAGCTTTCTCCAGCAGTAAAATCCCCTTTTAAAATTCAACACAAAATCCCCTTCACTGAACAATTGCATCCCAAATAGCACTCTCCATCAGAATCCTAAGTCAGAAGAATGCATTTCAACAGGTAATGAACAGGACCATATTACAAGCATTATAACTGAATATCATGCCGCCCCAATGCTACGTGCTAATGGAAAATTTAACTATGGTTCCCTGGAGGACAGATCCACAATCCATCCCATCTGCGTGTAGAGACTTCTATGTCAGACCTCAGAATCACAACATAAAGAACAACCAAACCATGTCCAATTAACAATTAATTTCCCAGAACTGTGAATTTACAGGTCACTCAAATACCTTTTAAGCAACTAAAAACACAATCCATCCACAAATTCATCACTAAATAGCAACATCTATAACAGATTCAAATTTCTAATTTAAAAAAGAAAACATCCCCCCATTGCCTTCATTTACAATATCATTTGTGACTAAAAAAAAATTGTAAAGAGAAATATGCCTTTGTAAATGTTGTTTTGGACAAATATTGCACAATATTCTGTTATTATGGCAACTTCTCTGAGCTCACTTATTTTACTGAAACTAACACAACAGGCCCTAACTGAGCCTGGGGCCCCATTATGTACATTTAGTGAGAGACAGTTACTACACTAAAGAACTTACTATTTAAACAGATGACTCATCCATGGTCACACAAGACACCTATAGCAGAACCAAGAATTGAATACAGATCTCCTGGGTTCTAGGTCCATGCCATAACCACAAGCCTATCCTCCCACATTGCTATAGTATCATCTCCATGCAGTCAGTATTCATATTGAAGATTTTTGCATGGATTCATTTTTCTCCCTTTTTTTGTTGGCTGTTGATCTGTTTTGTAAGGAGGATATATGCTGCTAACCTTCATGCTCACATGACTGATTGCTGCTCTTATCAGGTTTGCTGTATTGACACACACGGTGTATAATTTTTTCCCTAGATTTGAATTTCTAATTCCCCTTGGCATTGCATAAATTGCTGGATTTGTAAAGTTTTCTCAAGTCAGAAGCATGAGTAATCCTCACATGCTGATTACTGTAGGAATACTAAAGAGAAAGAAACACACACAGCAATGAACTAATGATAGTCTCACTGGGGATTTGTCTATGGGAGTTTAGAAGCTACTATAAACATCATGTGGATTCCAGCACCATCCCCCGGAGGTTTGATTTCCATCTTCTGGAGTAGGACAAATATAAGTAATGGTTAAATTTCCCACCTAATAATAGTAATAGCTCTTTTTATCTGTAGATCTCAAAGGACTTTATGAAGGAGATAAACTGTATTACCCCCATTTTACAGACAGGAAAGCAGAAGCACAGAGAGGTGAAGTGACTTGTCCAAGGTCACCCAGCAGGCCACTGACAGAGCCAGGAATAGGGCACAGGTCTCCTAAATCCCTGCTGCCTGGATCACATACCAAGCTTGTCACTTTACTGTAGTTGGTGCGTATTGCGGGATGACCTGATGGGGGAGAGACAGAGCGTGTGGCACTGGGAATACATGTCTTAGCAAACACCTCTGGGGGAGGGAGCAGGGTTGAGCTGTGAAGTCAAGAGGCAGCAGGCATGCAGCAGAAGAGAGACTGAGATTGAGACGGCTTGGCAGCAAAGAGAATAAGAACCCTGGGAGCAGGGTGACGTGTCCTGAAGACAGACTGCCGGAGATACATCATGGGATCCCAAGGTGTGGCAATATGGTTCCTCGCTACGGTTTGGGGCTGAACTCTGAGCACGAGCAGAAAGATCTGGAGATAGTAGATGGAGGATGGAGTTCCTCTCTCTGGGCTGTGCAGATGGAAGACTCAGCCCCACTTCCCCTGCCCCCACTTCGTCTGAGCGTAAAATAGGGACAGAAGCCCAGGGCGGAAATCTGGCTTGCTATAAAAAAATGAGTTGAGCGAATCTATTTTCTGGGTAAGATAACAGAATATTTAACACAATAATGAACCTCTCCCTCCCCAGGCACGTGACTATCACTTTAGGAACAACTAAGCCACTGGGTGGAGTGCGGGGGGCTGCAGAGCTGTCCTGCACCCTGCAGGCTCAGGGAGTAATAAGACGAAATAGAACAGTTCTTCCTCAAGGCGTCTAGTCTGCATCATCCCTCAGGGTATGCATATTAGATCCACACAGTCCCTGGCGAGACCTCTCTGAACATGGGCTAGTGCAAGGAAGGAAGGGAGGGGAATAGGCCTTGCCCACTGAGGGATGCAGCCAGGTAACAATTCTGATGCTTCCCTGAGTACAGGGAGTGTAAGTGTGTCTGGTATCGGAGGAGTCTTGCAAGGAGGGGAGGGATAAAGCTCCTTGCACACGTGCTAGCCCTGTGCATCCACATAAGGGTTGTCATACACTGTTCCCTTTAAGGAGCAAGCTAAGCGATGGCATTTTTTGCATGAAACACCACAAATGCATTTCCTAGGTTTCGGCCGTGCTAAATACGCCTTGGGCTCACTCTCTCTTTTCTCCGTCTGTCACCAGCATGGTAAATATTTTGAGTGTGTCAGTTACTGTAGATGCTTTAAAAGAACTTCAGTCTATTGCAGGAAGCACAACTGTTATGGAACATAAATACATTTTAAAATCTGGAGCTAGAAATGGTTTCCTCCTGTTTTAATGAACTCTTTTAAAAGGAGTAGGCATAGCTGAAGTGTTACTGCAGTCTGGCTATTCTCAGTAGGTCAGTGGTACCAACTGACACATTTTAGGGCAGCCCTGAGGCTGCTCTAAACTACAGCAAAGTTAGGACAAATGTAAAGCCAGTTTGAGAATCAGGGCACACCCCACTCTGCTGTATCCAGTGGAGACAAGCCACAGAAAAACATCTGAGTCATTAGGCAGAAAATCTCTCTGTCAGCAGCCAGATACTCCCCCCTCCCTAGTCTACAACTTAATATTCAGACCGTGTATTTAAATTCTCTTCCAAATTTCCCCAGCCTTTGCAGTTTTGCGCAAAAGAATTTCAATTTGCAGGCTCCTAAAACTAGAGATAAATGCAGCTGAATGCGTGACTTAGACTTGGGTCATCTAATGAGCAGTAATAAAGGCAGAAATAACGTGAGCATGTCATATCTGGCTGAATGTGATGTTCAAATAGATGTACAGATAGGCGGATAAGAGTGAGATTAAACCTGAGTTTTCCAGCTTAATTTCAGCTTTAGGTACAGCTGCATTATTTCAGAAAGTTGAGAAATGGGAAGGCATTCAACAGCACTTATGCTTCCCTACTTTATCATATGCTAAATCCCAGCTGTTGTTGCTGCTCAGGAGGTATTGGCCTAACACGGAGATGAGTTCAAATGGCATGAGCAAATATTTGCAAATGTTTATTAAAATCCACACACATGTCTTTGAAAAACAAACTGAGATAAAATTTTGCCTTAAAGAGGAGACAAAAAAAATACCCATTATCAGTTTAAACACTTCAAAGATAAATTGCTCTTCCCCCAAACTGTATTACCAGAGAATTAATTACAAGGAGATCTGGCAATCTGAATTCATTGTGCAGTGTTGTCAAATTCTCTCCTCTGGCATGCAGCAAAGACCGGGTCAGCCTCAGTGGGAGATGAATTGATCATTTCTGACAAGGTTCATTTGGTAAATTTGAGGGGGTGGCGGGGGATGTTTATTTCTGAGTGATATTTTAAGAACAGAACTTCTTCCTGACATTGATACAATGCTGCTCTTGAGTGAATGTCACAAACACCTTTGAATCTGAGAACTGGAATATTTAAAAGATTCGACAGTGGAGTGGCTCTCCGGCTCAGATCAGTATTAGCATCTCTCTCACATAAGGGTTCAGTTTGTACTCATGCTGGTATGGGCGCAGTGAGAAGAATAGGCAGGTACAAGTATCTGATCTGGGCTCTCCGGGGCAGGAAGAATGAGGATTGCAAACGTTCTAAAGCACCCTCCAGTGTAAATCCGTAGTAACTCCTCGGAGAGGTTTAAGACAAACAAAAGGAAATCTTTCTTCACACGATGCACAGTCAACCTGTGGAACTCGTCCCCAGGGGATGTTGTGAAGGCCAAAACTATAACTGGGTTCAAAAAAAGAACTAGGTAAGTTCGTGGAGGATAGGTCCATCAGTGGCTATTAGCCAGGATGGTCAGGAACGCAACCCCATGATCTGAGCGTCCCCAGTCTCTGTTTGCCAGAAGGTGGGAGTAGAGGACAAGGGATGAGTCACTCGATAATTGCCCTCTTCTGTTCGTTCCCTCTGCAGCACCTGGCATTGGCTACTGTCAGAAGACAGGATGCTGGGCTAAGTGGACCATTGCTCTGATCCCGTGTGGTTATTCTTATGTTCTTATATTCTTAATATGAGACCCTTAAATATGCTCAAACCCCGAACAGTTTCCCTTTGGGGAGAGGAAGAGAGAAAGAACAAACCTTATGTGACAGATGTTAGTCACATTATGCAACAGATGTCATAGTGATGAGGGATGTATAGGAACCTGAACAGAACAGAGAAGATTTTTGATTGTGGGTTTGATTCAGTTAAACTTCCAAAGGTTTGAGTGCCTTTGCAGAGTTCATGTGAATGATCCAGAAATCTTGAGCCTATAAGACTGGTTGAGAATCTTGAGAGAACTATTTTTCAGAGAGAATTTAGCCTTATGGCTTCAAGGGGGAAAGCAGGTGAGACCTTATTAGCAGCAAAGCTCCTCCCTTCACACAAATGCCACAAGTGGTGACAAAAACAGGAAGGAAGGCAGCAAAACCCCACAGACAATATTAGATCTGTCGGCCAAACTGCTCCTAAACAAAATGTTTTTCAAAGTGTTGTGGGAGGCCTCGTTTCTCCTTAATCTCCTGGGGACATTGACACTTGTCCTTTGTGTCACTTAAATTGTCCTGCTTTAAAAATAACCAGCTCAGATGCCTCATTGAGTTGGAAAGATTCTATCAAGCATAGCAAACAAAGTTGGTTTGTTCTACTGTCCTTTTTTATTTACTGGGACTAAGCTCCAGAAATAACAACTACAGATCCCCTTTCCAACTGCAAAGCTGATGGGGGGAGAGGGCGTCTGGAGGAAGCTGTTTGTACCAAGTCTGATGCTGCCTGTGTGCTCACCAAGCATAAGTTCATTGTACACTAATTGGATAGACACTGTGTTGAGGAAATACAGGAGGTACCTATTGCTGCAAAGTAATGGCACTGAAGGGTGTCAGTGTCGATGAAAAGGAATAGAAGGGTTTTGTACATTAAAGAATTTTGAAGGGGGCTGTTTAATTGTGCACACTCCTCTCTTCTCTTCTGAGAGCAGAGATCTCCCCAAGCTGCTCCAATTACAGTCCAACTAATTATGGCAATACCAAGCCCCTTGGCTCCAGCATCATATCCCAGGGAGAATGAAGTGTTGGCAATAAACAGTAGCAGGAACTCTGGGCTCTGTACAATTATCTGGGTATAAATTTGGGGCCTGATACTGAGAGGTGCTGGGCACCTGCAAATCCTATTGAAGACAGCACTGCTCCAGACCAGACCCAGGCTTGGAAATTCTGCAGGCTGTCATGGATTGTGGCGTCTCCGCGATTGGGTCCTGCAGCCCTTATAACCCAATAGGGCAATGCTAGAGAGTAAGGGCTGTGCGATGGAACCCTCAATTTGTAAATTTAGGGCCATTTCTTCTCATTTCCTCTTCCCATTTATTACTAACTAGTCCTAAGCTTTCTATCTAAGTAGTCAGAGACACTTGCCATATCTGCTCTCGGTGAACCCTTCCGTAGGCTAAGCGCATTCAGCCCCATCTTCTCAGGGCTCTTGTATTGCATCTGAACCACGTATCTTGCTTTCAGTAGCAAAGAGGCATTGCTAAGCTCAGCAGTTTCCTGGTCACACAATGTCAGTGCCCTCATGTCTGCAACTCTAGGAGTCATGTGGTTTTCACTCAGGGTGTCTTCTTCTTCTTCTTCTTCTTTTTTTTTTAAGGTCAGTGCAGCCGGCCACAAAGAATCTAAAGGACTTTTGCCATTTGTTGGTTTATTTGTTGTTCCCTTTCAAAGGGCATTGCGTTGCCAGTTACTAAGCGCGTGGTGTTTTGGACCCTTAGCTAGCTGGCTTGCAGCCAGTTTTGCAAGGTGAATGTGAAACCTGGTTAGTGTTTCCACTTTTTAAACAAAGGAGACTCAACTCTGTTCTAACAAATCCACTTCAGGCCCCACTGCACATGCCTTCCTCTGGACTGCTGGCAAACAGGGCTGCCAAGGCACCACTCTCATGGTACACACCTTTGAACAGCCCAGCCAGTCTATGTGGGCTCAAGAAGTGCCTTTTCTGGTTGGCAGGCGTACTAGCCCATAAAAAAAAATATACCGTGACTTGCCCCTCTGCTCTGCAGTCTTCTCACTGCAGAGGGTATGCCCCACTCTTTGCAAGAAACCTCCTTCTGGTCCCACTCCAACGTGGAAGAAAACATGGGTCTCACTCTTCAGTGCTATTACAGGTGAGTGTGAGCAGTGGGGCGGGGGGTGCAAAATCCTGCAGTACCTGTGTGATTTGCAGCATTAGTCATGCAGCCTGTGTTGCCGTTGGGCTGTAGTATGGTGGCCAAATCCTCCTAAAAGCACTGGCACTGGCAGCCAGCAGTACTTTGGAGCAGCCAACATGACTGAGGTGGGCAGGAATCTGAGCCAGGCGTGTCTCCGTGGCTGTCCCTCCTGAAGCTCTGCCCCGTGCTAAAAAGGCATACTTTGGAAGTAATTCTGGATAACGCTGGTGCAGCTAGGGGATTGCTGTGGACAATAAAACATGCAGAAATTCCTTTGAGTAGGGGCATGTCACTGATGTTGGCAGACATTTGCTGCCTTGCTGAACGCAGTCAAACCTCTAGAGCTGCCCCGGCGCTCTAAGTTTGGCAAAGTGAGTTCTCCCACGTCTGGATGCGCCAAATCTTGGCTTCAAACCACAGATGGCAGGTGCTCAGGCTGCATCCCAGGAGGTTTTCTGGAGCTTTTCCAACACAGCAGGGGGGTTTCGACACACACGCACACAATGAGAGAGAAGTGTAAATACTCAAATGCCAAAGTATTCTGTGGACAACAGTATTAAAGGGTCTTTATGATAGAATGGTTAGATTTGCTAAGCAAGCAAAGATATTAAAACAGCTGATAACCTCAAAGTGATTAGTATGGTTTTAGTGCGGCATTTCACACGAGCTAATCTGAAATTGTCCACTTCCACCTGAGTATAAAACTTCAGCAACCACAGAGCTTCCACAAACCTTCAACAGATTCCAGGCCTTCGGTAAATATGCTTTTGAGTATTCTAGTTTAGTGTGTTCAGTATGTTTCATTTATTAGCCAGTGGCCTTTGCTTACAGCATTTTGACCCTAGAAGCTCAGGAAATGTGTTGTAGAAGCTTTGAAAGCCTTCTTGTTCCATTATGAGCATCCAGCAAAGGACCAAACACCAAATGTAGATAAGGGGAAGTACTATGCGACAGGAATTCATTTTCTACAGCTGCTCTCACATAAAACTATATCCCAAAATGCTTCACAGTTCTGAACATTACATGCAACCAAAGAGTCTAGGGTATAAATTAGGAAAAGCAGTGGAATGGGCACATTATTTGGCAGAGGAATTAAAGCGTTCAATCATATCACTAATAACAGAGAGAGAGGGAAATAAAGGGAAAAGGAAGAAATAATATCTTTTTAGATCGGAGTCGATGCAGTGAACAGAGACACAGGGCCGATTATTCTAGGCAGCAAGAGCTACACCACTCTGGCCGCTCAGTAAAAGACTTAAGGGTGGCAATTCTGCAACAGAAAAGCTTC
The DNA here is from genome assembly GCF_015237465.2 of Chelonia mydas. Lineage (NCBI taxonomy): Eukaryota > Metazoa > Chordata > Testudines > Cheloniidae > Chelonia > Chelonia mydas. Next base: position 3,235,978 of record NC_051261.2, read on the forward strand.
AAAAACAGACTCCAACGAGAAACTGCTGAGCTTGAATTAATATGCAAACTAGATACCATTAACTTGGGTTTGAATAGAGACTGGGAGTGGCTGGGTCATTACACACATTCAATCTATTTCCCCATGTTAAGTATCCTCACACCTTCTTGTCAACTGTCTAAATGGGCCATCTTGATTATCACTACAAAAGTTTTTTTCTCCTGCTGATAACAGCTCATCTTAATTAATTAGCCTCTTACAGTTTGTATGGCAACTTCCACCTTCTCTGCATGTATATATATATATATTTTCTTACTATATGTTCCATTCTGTGCATCCGATGAAGTGGGCTGTAGCCCGCAAAAGCTTATGCTCTAATAAATTTGTTAGTCTCTAAGGTGCCACAAGTACTCCTGTTCTTTTTGCGGATACAGACTAACACGGCTGCTACTCTGAAACCTGAGAATGTTTTTGCACTGGCAGCTGTAAATCTGTGGAAAGGACGGAAGAAGTAGCTGTGGAAATGTTTAAAAGGGAATCAAGGCAGCACCAGGAAAAGTCAGAAATAAATGTCCTTCTGACTGTTTTGCTTTTGTTATTTTCTTCTTGAGAGGCACTTTAGACACAGCCTGTTCCCTGCATTACAGCCCACATCCCTGTAGGCGCGGAAAATGTGACGGCAGACAGAAGAGAAGATGAAGAGTAGTGATGATGATGAAGAGAATATTTAACACTAGATTTATAGCATCATCTTACCCCTGAGAAAGATGTCTGACACATCTGTCAATAGAGATAGCATTAGCATATGTGATTTGCTGCCAAGTGGGTTTGAAATTTTCAGCGTGGTTGTCTTGTTCTTTTGGCTGACTCGGGGCAGGATGCCCTGTGAAGGTGGTCATCCTCTGGAGCATGGAAGGGAGAAGACTAGGAGAAGCTAACATTGAAACAATCTGGCTAAGCAAGGGAGGCATTATCAGAGCTCTGCTCAGATCCATCAGGCTAGAGGACAGGGCACGGTTATTTAAGGACCATTTAAAGGAAAGAGGTAGATTGCAAAAGGGGAAGAAATAAGGTTAAAAACTAGAGCTGGTTGACATCTTTTCAACAAAAAATTGCTTTCCAGAGGAAATGAAAGTTTTTCTTGAAAATGTTTAGTTTTTTTATAAAAAACAAAACAAAACAAAAAATAATCAGCATTTTGAGTTTTTGAAATGTTTTCCCCCCTTTTTACCTCCCACCTCCTCAGTGGAGGTAAGGGAGAGTACGGGAGGGGGAACACTGAAAGTTATTGGAGGGTTTTAAAAAGTAAAGCATTTTTCTGATTGCCCCCCCCAAAAAAAGTAGCAAAAAAGTCATATGATTCATTTCCTTTGATTTTTTTTTAAACTATGTAGCCTTTTCCAGCTATCTCTAGTTCAAACTCCTGCTCTCTGTTCCCCAAACTGCATAACACAATTATTTAGATGTCCCTAACCCATCCTCTGAGGGGAGGATTCAAACAGGTGAACCAGAGCTGAAAGGCTCCGTCTCCCGCCCATGTGCACATACTTGAACACTGACCCTGTTTAAAATCATTTCTTCACTCATCCATGAGGCACTGCACATCTGTTGCAGACGCTGACAGATGCCCCTTTCTCTGCTATCACCCATTACTGGGTTGTAGGCTGTGACCTGCGAGCACCCTTACAAATCTCCCCCATCCTTTGGTGGTTCCTTGGTCACCCACGTGAAAGGGTTTCCTCTCTGCTCCCTGCAGGGATGTGGCGCTGCACTTGGAGAGCACCGCCCAGGTGGCTAATTACATAACGCCATTGGTAGGATTTGTATTAGTTAATGTCGTCTTCTCCACCTCAGGTGTCTAAATAAACCAAATCCAAAACTGCCTAAGCCTTGTTGAGAAGAGCCGCTGGCAACATGCTCAGCTGAAAGCACTGAGGAGCCTGGTACTGAGCTCCAGTGATGCAGCAGGGACTGTCTTTTTGTTCTATGTACAGCACCTAGCGCAGCGCAGCTCCTATGTGCTACGACTGGGACACCTAGGTGCCACGGTGATACAAATAATACATACTCATCATCGTTTGGGGATATTGCCATCTGCTTGTGAGTACTCCACAAACAGAAGAAGCTAAATTCATTGGAGAAATTGCTCCTTAGGAAATATTTACCCAGCTTTCCGCTCTCCCACGGTAAAGCAAAACTCTTCTGTTTACTATGCAGACTGTGGCGTGATGATAATTCGAGCCACCTGTTGTTCATCTAAGTGTGGCTGCTGAGACCTAACTCAGCATTAACTCTAAACAAAAACAACAATAAAGAGGCAATTTTACATATTGTCCACTGGCTCCGTAATCCGGCAGCAAGTTCATTTTAGTCCACATAAGAAGCACAAGCTTCGTTAGCTATTGAGTCAGGACAATTAGGAGCCATTCTAGTAAGAACATGTAACAGTGCTGGAATGCAAAAACAAGGGGCAGAGAAACAAGTAACTATGACAACCCTAGAGCTATCTGCTGACAAATTAGGGGCCCATGCAGAATGTGAGACAGGTTTCTCAGCTGGGTGCTCAGGAAAGCACGGGAGGGTGGCAGTGGCCAGTTTTTTATTGCTGTTATTATAAGGACACAGGATGTGCCATGGACTCACATTCCATCTTTTAGGACCCTTTTCCTCCTGTTATTGAGTGTGATCACAGGGCCGGGATTGCAACAATTTCCCCCCTGGAAGGCGAAGGGAGGAGACATGGAGTCTCTGGGAAGAGAGGCAGAAACTAGAGCTGCCATTTGCTGTGAACAACAGCTACTCTGACGGACCTAACGACCCAGGAACAATTCTTATCGGCCAGCACATCCTGCTCTTTCCATTAACTGCCCACATTGGTCCCGCTCTCTCTCCTTATGTAGCGCTCCCACAACAGCCCCCACTACCAGCTAAGCGCACAAAGCATGCACCCCCAATAGGATCAGCCAGCGCTTCTCCCAGCTCACGATTCTCCATTAAATAAGAAAGGGATAGCTTTGTGCAGCCAAAGGGTCTGTCATTCCACATGTCTGTCTCTTCCAGGGTGGGTTTGGCCTCACAGGGGAAAGCTCTGGTCCCTAGGGCAGACGGAGTCAGACCCTCTCCACCACACACTCTTCTGAGAGTCCCCTTTGCTATTCCGTAGCTTCCTTCAGCCAGGCCCAGGCCCAGTGGCTGCACTGTGGCAGGCAACTCTCATGGAAGCATGGGATAGTTAACCCTTTTCCTGCCTCCCATGGGATGAGGTTAATAGATCACATTACAATCATTGCTTGGGAAGCTATTCTGGGAGGATGGGGGTGTAAAAGAGCTTGTCACCAAAGAAATGATAAAGCCACCAGCATTTCTAAAAACACATGTTGTCGTTGTGGACAACAAAAGCCAGCTGTGGGTTTGGGTTTGGTTCCTTAAGTGAGAGGTTTGGATGTCCAGATAACTTTGCAGACAGACACTTTTGAAATCTGTTGCCATATTTATGGGGCTGAGGTACAAACTAATCTTCTGGAAATCAGTTCTTAGGGGGAAAAAAAACTTTTTCTTTTCTTTCTTTTTGTGTGTGTGTGTGTGTTTTGTTTGGCTCTGTCATCTCTCCTGTCTCAGCAAGGGGGAAAGAATGAAAAAAGACTCAGCTTGCCAATTGGTGCCATTTGCCTTGCAGAGATGATTGCTCTCTGTGACTGTTGGGCACAGCCCATGCAGGGAGAGCACTGGAGGTGGGGAATTGGTCCAAAGGTTACAGTGAAGAGAAGTGAGAAGGAGAACAGCTCCCCCTCTTCTCCCTGGCTTGGGCAAGCAGCATGCCTCATAGCTGCAGCAATAAGAGCTCCCCCTACCGTTCAGTCTACTTGCAACCAATGGCTATACCTATCACTGAGTTGTGGCATGCTCACCTTAACTCTGCCCATCAGTGGGTAGGGTTGTGATTTGTGTGAAAGAAGTTATAGAGGCAAGATACAGAAAGACACAGAGAGAAATCACTGACAAATACATAGTCATCATCCTGTGCATGTTAGTGTGATGAAGAAACTTCAGTTGTCCTCATGGGAGAAGGAATTCAGTAGCTTCTCTATTAGTAATGCAGCATGGCATGGAGCTGTTTTCTTTAGAAGACATGTATTAAGTGAAAAGTGTCTCTGGTTTGGAGGCAGATTCCAACAAACCGATTCATGCGGAATAGTGTCTTACTCCTTGAGTAGTCCCATTGATATCAGTATTCAAGGAGTCAGGTACTATGCAGTGTAAATATGCATGGCAGAATCCAGTCCTGATTTATTAAGGTTCTTGTGTAGCCCTGAAGGAAACAAGAAACATCACCATATAATTGCAGAAGAATGTTTAAGTTCCATATGTTAAATGCACTAAAATCTTTCTATCTCATCAGTCACTCTATGCTTAGTGGATAAGCTGAGGCCCATTGAATTCCATATTCTGTGTATTGTTCTATAAATAGATTGCAAATCATGTCCTTCTGTGTTGGAAAAGATTAAACGATACACTGCATTTGATATGACTATCTGTTGCTTTAATAGAGCCCAGGGTAAAATAAGATTAAAAGAATCACAGAGGAGTGGAGGGGAATCTTTCATCTGTGGAAAGCAATGAAGAGACCCAAAATAAGATAAAGGTCTGACTTTAAGTGGCTCTATCGAATTATACAGGAGTATAATGAGCTCTACACAATTTAATTTCCATATGCAGCTCCACTACAGCTCACCCAAAACAATAAAGAATGAATATTTAAACCTGGCTCAAAAGCTGTTTTAATGTAAAGATTTGAGGTGTTCAGAGGAAAATTTCCTAAGGAAAAGAGTTAGAACAACAGTAATGTGATTTGTAGGAAATACACTGTCCTCTCCATCACTTCATTATAACAGCGCTGCCTGCCTGTTGCAACATCAAGTTGGATCCAGGACTGGCATGATAATAACCGGCTATTATTACATGGGACATTTGCTTTTTCAACAGTTATTATTCCTCTCAATGCATGTCACAGGAGCAATTCATAACTTCGCAGTCCAGCTTGTTTCCAAGCTTCATTTAAGGTGTCATGTCAGCTTCTCGGCATCCTAAGTAGAACAGGTAATCAGTGTGTACACTCCGCTGCAAACGCAGCAGCTTCCTTGAATTCCTTGGCTTCTTTCTTTATTATTTTTGCACAGTGCTCTATTTACCAGCAGCAAAGGGACCGTGACAACAATGAATAGGTCAGACCCTCTGCTGAAGTTATTGGCACTATGCTAATTTACACCTAGCTGAGGATCTGGCTCATTATTTTTCCAGGGCTCCATGTGTACTCTGGGCTCCAGCTAAGTAGGAGAAGTGAAGTCTTTGATAAATTTCTTTTGGTTTCAATGTTAATGAGGGACGTGAATGTTGTTGTAGACTAAGGCCATTTTAAGGACGGTTGAAGATAACAAGAGGAAAACAAGAAAGCACTTTCCTTCCATCTCCCGTTTACTCTGACACTGTAGCTAGGGTGTGGCAAGAGCCACTGCTTTCCAAATCCCTAATCTGGTTTGTTACATTTTTCCATATGCAAAGGGCAAGCCGAGAATTTCTATCTAGAATGCAGGTGCAAGCCTAAAGTCTACTCCAGAGAGCTGTGGAGCAGAACTATAGATCCCTACTGTATACTGGGGAGGGGAATCTGGCCCTGACTGAATGGCTTTCATATTGCACTGTGGAACTAGAAAACCAAACCATAAAAGCCTTCAATCGGCTATCTTTGATGGCGGCTTTCTTTCAGATACAAGGATTTTAAAAAAAAAAGCGTTGTGCAGTCGTGCAATGCAGTACTCACTAGAGCAGGCACCAAGAGGGCTACAGATATTCAAACCATTCGTTATTTAGAGGAAAAAATATGGGAAGCAGCTGTTAATTATCCAGTGTTTGTGTTTTCTGCCAAGAACGCTCTTACTGTGGGTTTAGCTGATACAATTGGATGGGCTGGCTAATGCTAATAACAGCTCCTGGCCCAGTAGGGCGGGAGCAGGAGTGGACGTAGGACTCTTCCACACAAGACCTGACATCCTCTGCTTTTTTGGGATGGTTACAAAAGACATAACTGACTGTGCCAGTACTGTAGATTTATTTTAGACCTCAGCGTATTGTACCTCAAGCCATACTCTAAGAAGGAATGTATCTTCCAAATCAAGGGCACAGAAAATCTGGAGGGCCACAGGAATCTGGCAAGTAAGAAATGATGTCAGAGACTAATATCAGAGAAACCAACAATAAAATCACTCTCCCTTAGAAATATATGGAAATCAACAACAACAACAGATAGGTAGTTCCTAATCCTGCCATCCGGTACGAGTGTCTCTTGGCCTATAACACCTGTTCCTTGCACCTTGCCTAGACAGATTAGAGATGGAGGGTTGAGATAGATGACGGGATACTCTGCCTTGGGACAGGCTGTACTCCAGGTCCTCTTACAATTCCATTACTGATCCCAAGGACAGCGTAGGAAGGTGACTGCCAGGGTATTGCCATAATGTAGGGTTTGTCTGTCTATCTAGATATATCCCCCTCATCACCATGACATCTGAGCAGCCCACACACAATGTTTTAGGAAAGTCCGAGTGTCCTCCCTGCTCATTCTATGCCGCTAGATTCTGCCACATTGCATCTTGAAACTGCAAAGGCTAGGGAGAGGATCCACACCTTTATTGACACCCGCCTTTCAGTCTCCTCACTAAGACAAATGAGGGCTAAGATAGCCAAATTAATGCTCTTAATGTGCAAATTGCTGTCATATGATTGTTATTATTTCGAATGAATTATCTTCCAGATTTGGTAATATGCACGTTGAGCTCCTGTGGTTTCCTAGCAACTCTTCCTACCACCTCCACTCTCACACACGCACCGGGGGCTGCTTTTTTCTTTTCTTTTCAGCTCTAACAGTGCCCAAGACAATATTCAGAAATAGTGATCTCATGCCCTGCCTTGCCCTTTGCGAGTCACTAGGGCAGGTAAGACCTGGGAGGAATGCACCCTTCCTAAAGGCATTAGCAGCAGATCAACCAAAATACATGATCCTCCACTTGTTTGTGCCTACTAGAGCCCTCCCTCATCGAAGGAGCAACCTCCAAGCGTGGGTCTGGGATGACACAGCCAAGCCCACCAGTCTTTAAAATAGGATATGTCAAAAGCTGCACGTAAATGCAAACCTTAATCCCTAGGGCCCCGACCCTGAAGTTGCTGAGGTTCTGTGTGGATGCAAGAGTCCATTTCAGAACAAGAGCCTAGACCTGTATGTCTGTGGGCTGGTGCAAGGTGTTCTCAGAGGAAAGTCATTGCCCCTGGAATTCACTTCCCCACTTGCTCTGACAGAGCCCAAGTCTGTTGGCCTTCCGGGCACACAGCAAGGTCTTCCATTAACTCAGGGTTGCCTGTGGAGTGGGCAGCATGGGGAGTGTCATGGCAGGGCTGGGGAGGTCCTTTTAGTGCATTTTGTTTGGTGTTGTGTAGGTTTAAATCCTGGTCCATGCACCATGTCCATGCAGTGGGGACAAAGCTGCCCCTGAGGGCCTGTTCTGGATGCCTGGCTGGAACTCATTGTGCTCCAACAACCACTAGCCAGTACAATGACTTTCCAGCTTGCCTAGATTAGAGCAGCTAGGAGGCTTCTTGGACTTGCCCCCATCTCTGGGTCCTACATCGAGCTCAGCTGGATGCCAGAGTCAGGGCATTTACATTTCCTGGCTGCTCATGTGCCTGGTGAGACACTCAAAGGAACAAGGCTGGGTTTTGTTGTAAATTTCAGGCAGGAGGGAGCAAACTGGACATCACCCAGTGATGGAGACTGTAGGGCTGCCCAGAGTTGTGTGAAGACTGGCAGTTGTTCACATGAGCATTTTAGGAGTTTGTCCACATGAATTTTGCACCCTCTGGACTTTGCTTTGAGTTTCAGGGTTGACTGAGCCCACCAGATCAACCTGCAATGGCCCATTTCACCTAATTCCATGTAACAGCACCAAGTGAGCCCTGGTTTCTATCCTGAATCATGAATCACAGTCCCAATTTGGCTAAATGAAAACACAGCCGAGAGATGTCAGTGGGGTTGCACAGGGTGTAAATCAGCACAGAATTTGGCCGCAAGTGACAACGGGGTGAAATTCACTCCTGTGCACAGGGTCTGTACAGAGTCTTTGCCAAGCCCTTGGTCATGCTCCATCATGTTCAGAGACCCACATCCTGCTCACCCCTAAGAAATGTAGGGCTTATATGGGACATAAGTGATAGATAGGCCTTGTAACTCTTCACAGAGGTGAAGTTCACCCCATACACATACATAAACTCAGGCACACAAAAGCATATCAACCTTCATGACTGTCCTTCGTGGTCTCCTCTTGGACACTATTTCCTTCCCTCGCTCACAGACTAAAAAAATAGGTTTAAATCACCATTCTTTCCCAGCAATGTTTTATACCCATCTGAAGATCTTTTAAATAACAACATCTGTTCCAAACTCTGAAAGCCATGGGGCTTAATTATTTAGTTAGCTTGTGGCTCTGTTTCAGGGAGGAAGAGCGAACAGATTCTCAGAGATGAACCATTCACATTCCGTGTGGAGTACAGCTATTAATATTTGATCTCCTGCTAGCCTGGAGGCAAAGGGAATAATGTTCATCACAGGAGCCTAAGACTGAATCCACTTTAACAAATGACTGAACCGGTAATGACAGCAACAGAAGATGCTGGTGGAACCTTTTGTGCTGTATCTGAGAAGAAACTGTTGGGGCCTCTTGAACTTCCTGCAGCAAAGGAACGGACATTTTGTCAAGAGCAAGAGGAAATACATCCTCTGTAATCATCGTCAATTTAAAGACAGAGATCAATGGGCCAAAGTTACTCCTGGTGCAATTCAGGGGAGGGATACACTAGATCAATTGTGAAAGGCGAGGAAAATGTACAAATTGGTGTGCAGGTTTACTGCATGTGAAATAACTTTGTGGAATGCAGGTACAATGACTCAGTACAACATGACTGGCCTAGTGATCCAGTGCATTCACTCAGCAGTTGCAATATCCACCTGAACATGCCTGCCACATGTCTAGGAAGAGAGGTTTATTGCACTTCCAAGTTGTGTGGAACCGTTGCTCTCAGTAACGCTCACCCCCAAATCCAATTCAGATTTGCCCCAAGGCAACTGTGGTAGCATCATCAAGAAGCGTGTTTCAGCACAGTGTTTGCTGGTCAGCAGCTACCCTGTTTTCCTGGCTTCTCTCTCCTTCCCAAGTCAGACAATTCTTGCAAAGACTTACAGCACTCCGTGCTGTGCAGCTGTCATGGTTACAGTCATTAAAATTATTAACAGGACAGGAAAGGGGTGTGAGGAAGGGAAAAAACACCAAGAAAGAGAGGACATCTTAGACTAATAGCCTTTAAAGTCAGAAGGGAGCATCATGATCATCTAGTCTGACCTCCTACATATTGCAGGCCACAGAACCTCACCCACACACTCTTTGTCATTTTTAAATGCTCTGATGGTGTCAGATCACACACATTGTGATCTAATCTGCTGCCTGCTTGTGGTGCATGTTCCTAGGGCCTGCCTTAGAACACAGGGTGAAATCCACCATCCATCTAAGTTAATGGCAGTTTTACCATTGATTTCAGTGGATCCGGGATTTCACCCATCGACTCTGAGCCTTAGTGTTAAGAGTGGGTGTTGGGAGCCAAAGAAATCTGGCCAAGATTTAGAAAGGCGACACTTGGTTTTGGAAAAAGGAAAGGAGTACTTGTGGCACCTTAGAGACGAACAAATTTCAATTTTTGGCTGCTCAGATGGGCTGATGCTGAACACCCACCCTCTGAAAGCAAGGTGTGTCAAGGCAGGGGCTCAAAATCACCAATCACTTTTGAATCTCCTGGCCTCTGTCTCCTAACTGAAGCTGCAGAACAGTGCCCAGGACATGTCTTTGCCTGGGAAATTGTTTGTGTGCATGAATTAAAGTGCACTGGGTTAAGCAAATCTTTCAAATCCAGAGTGCTTGAGTCACTCGTGCATATATGGTAATACACTTTCTGGAATCATTATGTGCTATAGACCCATCATGGATATTTACCTCTTGGCTTTGCTCTTGCTACACTGTGTCCATTAACCGTCACTAATCAGAAAAGAAAACCTAGTGTTCTGTATTATTTAAAAGATTATGCAGTATTTTAAAACACAACCTAATATAAATTTGTTATAGTGGTAATTATTTCATGTATTTACCTTTAATGGAGCTTGGGTAATAAATATTGAATTAACAATAAATTTTTAAAAAGCAAATCACTTCACAGAGAAGGAGGAAGCATTTGCATAGACAAATTTAAAAGAGTTAAAAACTGTTTGATCACTTAATGATAGAAGCTTTATATGCTTACATTAGTCTATACCACTTTTCTATCATTTAGTTCAGTCCTCTAACTAGAAGTTATAGGGTCTGTAGAAAAGACCGAGCCAGGCAGGGGTAACTAATTATAAGAAACCAAACATTAGGTAAATAGATGTTTTTCCTTCTTTCCGAATAGCTTATTTGTTGCTGTAGAGAGATTTCTATCTATCTAGGAGGGCATATTTTTTTCTGGAGAAAATTATGCTCCTGTTACCATATATCCAAGTTAACAAACACACACTGCTGCTGGAGGAGAAGAGAAGGAACAAACAAGGTGTTTTTTACAGTCTCCAAGGAGAAAATAAGAGATAGATAGATATTTCCAATTATTAATCTATGCCAATCAGCTCACAGGTGGGGCAAGTTAGTGATCTGCCCTATTATATATCCTTCTTGTCTCCTATTGTTAACCATTTGTATCGTAGTTACACCTACAGTCCTCCACCATATAGGGCCTTATTGTGCTAGGTGCTGCACAAACATATAGTAAATGACTCTCTATGCCCCAAAGTGTTTACAGTCTAGAAGATAAGGCATCACAGAGGGATTTCACATGCAAGCAAGTGGGAGAAACGGGGCATTGAGGAGTTGTGTGCACAATCTGTACCAATTATTGAAATCTCTCTCTCTCTTTCTCTGTCACACACACATCTGAGTCTCACATGATAAGCTATATATATACACACATGCATGTAACACAATCCTCCCATGTCAGAGGCAAGAAACATGTGAGAGATGGGTGTCTCCAGTTGGACACGCAAAATATGGAGATACCCAAAAATATCACTATGCACTTTTGAGTAGGTAGCCACCTACTCATTAAGGGGAGGCCACTGATGGGCTGTGAGAGGTCATAGAATCATAGAATATCAGGGTTGGAAGGGACCTCAGGAGGTCATCTAGTCCAACCCCCTGCTCAAAGCAGGACCAATCCCCAACTAAATCATCCCAGCTCTGGTAATGTCTTGAGTTGTCAGATTTCCTTAATCTCCATCAATTGAGTTTTAAAACTGGGTTGCAGGTAGGAAGTGCAAAGGTTGTGCTGTCTGCTGATCTTCCCCTAGCCATAAATTCCTTGTATTTTCGTCTCGCTGATTTTTCAGGTTCCATGAAAAGTTTGTATTTTCTTTCCCCCTATTTTAGTAGAGGTGGAACAATTGGCTTGGTGTGTAAAAGTAAAAATATGTCAATAAATCTTGCTTCTCTTCACAGAAAGCCCGGCTTGCACGGATACGAGTGGCCAAAACAGGAAGTTCCAGCGCTTATCTTCACAGCAAACGCAATGGCCTGCTGAACGCAGCCTTGGAGCTGACGGTACGTGCAGAGAAAATAATCCCTTTCACAGTGGAGTTTGAAAAGTTCTCCATCCCAATCAAACCCTGTTTTGGTTGTTTCCCCCACCACAAAGACACACCTAATTGCTTGTTATTCAGTGTGACAGCCTCACATGTTGAGTTGTGCTACACTATAATTACACTACAATTTACTGGGTATGCTATATGTAGAGACAGCTGGAATTCAGCTGCAAAATTGGAGAGAGAGGGAGGGACTTTCTGGGGCTCTTTCTTGAGCTAGGAAAGGATCCATCTTTCTAACGAAGACAGAAATGACAAAGAGCATTAATGGACCAGATCCTCAGATGGTGTAAGTCAGCATAGCTCCATTGAAGCTCTCTGTGTGTTGAAGTCATTGGAGCTGTCCCCATTTATATGAGGTGAGGATCTGGCCCTACCATACATTTCTGTCATCTTTAATAAGGAGTTGCTTGTTTCCAAATCTCTATATCTTCACAAGTGTGCAATACCTTATTACAAAGTGCCATGCTGTGCACAAAGAGCTCAGTAAAAACCTTGCTAATTTCTACTTTCCTAATCCATAGACTGGATGACGCACAACCCAATACCTGTGCATGTGCACACTCGCACACACACACACACAAAATGGACTCACTCTCACCCCATTTCTCAGCAAAGAGACAGCCCTGTAGTGAGTTTTCATATTGCAATCCACCAGCTTCAATAATTTAACAAAATATTCTGTGGAACACTCACCAGCATGCTCTGATATATCACAAGCCATTCATACCCACAGCTGCCCCCCCCTCCAAAAATGGACAAGATTTCTGGTAATGCATTTTTCTTGATTAGTTACCAAAAAACAACAACAAATTTGTTCCCCAGGGGCTTGACCCTGCAAGGGGCCAGCTGCTGTCAGCGCCTTTTGCCCTTGACATGAGTTGAGGGTGCTTGACCTTTCAGCTCAGCCCTGAACCACGGGTGGCTTGAAAGCCGCACCATACCAGGAGCGGTCCTGGGAGGCAGTGTGATTCAGAGATACCTCTTTGGGGCCCGGTTCCTTAATACTTCCGCCTCACTCTGGTGGTGGGGCTAGTGATTTGCTGCTGGCACGACAGCTCACTGGTGGGAGACAGAACCTACTCCCTCCCCCTCTCCCCCGCCACCCGGTCTTGGGCAGAGGGCACTAAGGAAGTCAGCCACACCTGTTGACTCCTGCACTGTGCTCTAGCTCACCTGTAGAGGGTTTAAATGGGATTCCAACTGCCCTGCATTGCATGCAGTCCAAGTCACAGTCTAGCTTAGGTTGTGTCTTTTACTCTCTCACTAATGGTTCTCTTGGTCAGGGTGTATCAGCAAGGATCTGCTGTCTCTGGAAAATCACACATCGTATTTATTCTCACACTATAATACTCTAAATATACCAGGAAGTGGCCTCCAAACTGACACACACACACACAAATTATGTCATTTCCTCCAGCGTTGGCAACTCTTGTGATTTTACTGCATATCTTGCAATTCAGTGTTTTTGTTACACCCTCAACTCCTGGAGTCAGGTGAATACATCAGAATCTCAGTTTCTTTTAAAAAAATAAGCTTCTAGCCCTTCTGGTTGCAAAGAAAAGCTAGAAAACATGAACACTAAAGACTCAAACGTTAGTAGGCAAATAAAAAGAACCAAACATTTATTATTTCCAAAAATCTCATGACTTTGGAACAGTTGGGTTTGGCAATGCTGCTCTTCTGTAGCTACGTCACCATCAGGAGGAGCTTGTGAGTAGAAAAAGCCAGCACTTGCAGAGATGGTGCATCACTAGCATGAGATCAGCAGCTGCGGTGGGACTCCTGGAAGCATTAGCCCTGAAATTATTACAGGCTCACAATTACTGGATTGCAGGAAGGAGGACCCAAAGACTGTCCAGCAGGAGAGGAAAATGTATCACAGCTCCTGTTCTGTGCAGCTCGATGGTTTTATTTTAATAGCAAGGTATCCGAAGGCTAGTATTAGCTATTCATGAGGAAGGAAAGTTTTAAGTGAGTCAGATTGCTCGGCAGAATCAGTGAAAATGAGAGAAGGTTGGTACATTAAAGCCTGCTCAAGACCTGAGCAGGAATTAACACATTTCGTGGGTTTAATTTCAAATAAATCAGTCCTTGGTGCACACGGAGAACAGAAATTGCATAATTGAGCCTTGAGAGCTGCCTAATGCTGTGTTCATGCATCCATACTCTGGACCTAATCCTGCAAACACTTACTACTCTGCCTGGTGCTGCTTAATGGGAACATTCAAGGTAGTGAGTGTTTGCAGGTATGAACGCTTCATTTTTACTCAGTTCTTGCCAAGTCAGATGGAACACTTGCCACTGTAAAAGTGGAGACAGGCCTTCAAGATTTGGCCTGCAATGTCTCTGCGTTGCTCACTCAATCCAACTGCCATTTGAGTTGAGGGAGGGCTGGATCACAGACATAGGAATCACGATGCCCTTTAGGCTGGGCACGTGCTATGCATCCCCTTAATTCTGCAGGTAGCCCCATTGGTTCAGTGAGATTACTTACAGAGGAAGGATGCTACTCAAGGGGAGTAAGGACTGAAGAATCTGACCCTCAGTTGCCATGATGTCTTTTCAAACTGATTCCAAAGAGGCACATTGCACCAGACAATAGATTGGGATGCACAAGAACTGGGCTCTGTCACTGACTCACAGTGTCATTTCATTTCCCCACCTCTCAGGGACAACATATGATATTTACCACCCTTTGTCTATGGCACTGAGCTCTCTGGATGAAAATGGCTCTGGACGCACTAAGCAAATCTGAGAGCTAGGTTCTCTTTTTCCATGTTTGTCAAAACCCAGCCCAGCTGAACAGGACATGGGGAATTTTGTCACCTCAGCCTAGTGACCATCCATGTCAGAATCCAATTCACCACTCACGAGCCTTCAGTTCTATTGCAGGCAGTGTCTCTCTTACACGGCAAAGGTCCCCAGCACCTAATGTCAGTGAGGCCTTCTGAAAATGAGCATTAAACCTTCTCAGCTGGTTGCATTTTTTTTTTAGCATGTACTGTAAATAGGGCTTGCCAATCAAACTGTGAAACCTTTGAAGGAGGCACAGAATGGTTACGACGTGGCCAGGGACTCAGAGAACCAGCTCAGATGTGTTAATAAGATTCTGTTATTTCATCAGGAGGCAACATGCACAGTTACACTGAAAATTTAAATCATGCCCTGGGTTTTGCTGGTCTTTTAATTGTACTATTTAAAAATGCCACGGCAGCTCAGCACAGATGTGTGGCCCTCACTTGATTTTCCAGCCTGTCTCCCCAACGTGAATCCCATCACTTCTCTTTCAACCAAGCCAATCTGCCAGGCAGCTCAAAAATGGCTGCTGGGACACAGATGCAAAAGTCCAGAACATATTAGCTTGAGAGCAATAATTGGCTCCTAGGTTCGTTTCTGGCTTTTGCCCAAAATGAGTTAGGAAAGGGGTCTTTTTCTTTTTTTGGCTTTGTGGCTACTGCAGATGTTGTGACAACTGTGAGGGACAGTGGCAGAATCTGACCAGTGATTTGCCAGTCTCAGATTATTTTAAAATGTACAGAAGAAAGGAATCTATCTTTTGTAGTTGGTGTGTTAGATAATATTTTGGTTCCTGGCTACTGGGTATACTCTCATGGGCAAATGAACATTAATTACATAGTAGCTACACCTGGTTATATATCCTATTCTTAAAGCAGGCCCAGAACTTGCATCAATATTAATGGAACTTTCATGTGTATATCTAGTGACAAGACTGCCTTAGAGTTAGCAATAATTCCAAGTGTAATTACTATGTAGTCCTTATTAGCAATTAGCAGGGAATTTTCATTGTTTACCACTATGTAATCAATATATAATTGTTTTGTAAATGCCCAGTAATAACAGTGTGAGATGAGCCAGAATGGAAGCATTAGGACTTATGGGTCCCAAAATACATTATCTGGAGTTCTGAGGGGTTATCCAAGGAAATAACTACCACAGCTACCATTCTGACTGAATGGACAGCATCCTGGGGGCTTTGGGGCATGTAGAAACATGGGTCTGATTCTCCTCTCACACCAGTGGAGTTACTCCTGATTTACGCCAGCTTATGTGCGGGGAGAATCAAGCCATGTGTCTTCAGCTTAGAGCTTGGCAGTGTAAAGAGCAAAAGAGGAGGAGGAGGGATGATCAAAGGAGAGCAGTATGGAGAGAATATTCATTCCCTAAAGGCGGCATCGACTTTCCCTTCAGTGAAATGTGGGTTTGAGGCATTTTGTATTTGCCATGCAGACACTGAATAGGCAGGTTTTGTGGGAGCAAGTGACGCAGTGTTAATAGATGGAATATAAGACATGTTCAGGTGTTGATGGGCATGTACCTTGTAGTGGCTGCCGCCTACACAGCATACGTGAGCCTTAATCTCCTCTTGCCACTAACACCTTACAGCTGTGCCACTGTAAGATTGCTTGTGTAGCCACCCTACGCTGATGGGAGAGAGCTCTCCTGCCAACGTAGCACTGTCCACACCGGAGCTTATGTCGGTGTAATTTACGTTGCTCAGGTGGGTGTTTCTTCACACCCCTGCATGACACAAGTTATACCACCAAAAGTGGTCGTGTAGACATGATTCACTTCTTGTTGAAATGATAGGAGGTCTGTATTTTGAAACAAGACGGTTTTGAGATCTGTCCCTTCTTACAACCAAGAGCCCTCTGCAGCCACAATATTGATAAAGGGCAGAATCACCCACATGGAAAGAGTAAAATTAGCTTCTGTGCCAGTCCCTCTGTACTCAACTCTGTCCAACTTTGTTCACTGAAACACCAAGCGTAAGAGATAAGACAACCCATGGAGTTCTTCAGATTTGCACAGGAAGCAAGTCTTCCACAAGGACACCAGCAGTTCAGTGTGTGCCTTTCAAGTGCAAACTGGGGATGGTAGCTGGTATCATTTTCACCAAAACCTTGAAGAGGTAGGATCCCAGATCAAATTCTTAACACTCTCCTGGGCTTTTCATTACAGACAGATTTTTCTTCTAATGAACCCAGATTGCCTTTGCATGGAGCAACACAGGTATCATTCTCTCTTGGAATGCCCTTCTGGATAGAACAGCCACTGCCAGGCATTTGTGTGCTCAGACTGTCTATATGCATTTGTTGCTCCAGCTGTTATTATCTTCTGTTTCCCCACTCTTTTTTGCATGTTGAGATGTGCCAGAAATTCAGTGTCTGTTTCTGAATGTACTGAGCTGGAGGAAAAGCAGGAGCAAGGAAGATAAGGCAGGAGTCTGACCCTCGGTACTATTTATTTCTAATAATATTCATTCCACGATCTGTGTTTCCATACGTTTCAAGTCTGCCCTCCGGGGGAGAGGGAGGGAGAGGAGAGAAGTTGCCAACACTATGTATTCTACCATGGAATTTAGGTCTTCTACCAGAGCCAATGAAGCCTTGTTTCCTTGGCTTTCAAATTCCATTCATATTTGCTCTCCAGCACAACATGCAGGGACCTGGTAAGTGGGAACAAGCTCCTGCCTAACCTGAGCTTGCATCATTGATGCTACTTTCCTAAGTGATCAGTTGGCATGGGCAGAGGAGGGGTGGCAAGTTAGTATAGTATGATTTCAATGGTTGGAAGCAAGGACAGCGTCTCTTTCCTATTGGCTGCTTTCTGATATACTCATGTTAAGCATTTTGTTGTTCTGTACCCCTGTTCTTCACATAATATGTAGAATTCCGACGAGCTGGAGCCTGCTGCTATTTGGGCAATCTGTTTTCTTCCTGCAGTTAGAGCAATGTTTCACTGGCTGTATTAGGTGTCGGCTGATTTCCTGTGGATTTCTAAAGTGCTGGGTATTCTGCAGGAAGTGACAGATGTCTGCCTTTACTCAGGGTGCCAATGATAGAGTTTCCATCCTTAAATTTCTATAGCATCTAGCAAATTTATCTCATGCAACACATTCAGGACCGGTGCAAAGCAGGGTAAAGGCACCTGTAACAGTCTGTGGCAGTCCCTGCAGTAGGCGTGTTGCAGCGTGTTGTCTCTCCATGGGGTTTAAAATGTGTCCACTTTAGCTTTGGAGCCAGACAAAAACAGTAGAGAGACACCAGACTTGAAGATGACCCAGACTAATGCTTTAACCACAAAACTATCCTTCCCCCCAATACAGCTACTGCTACAAGTCAATAACCTGGGAGTCCCTGGGAGCAGAAATAAATGGGTCCTGCCCCCTCGTCACAAAATAATCATGTGTGTCACTGCCCATTTATGACTTTTTCTCATGTTGCTGTTCCAAATGGCTTTTTAACACGAATATCCTGACTGTCCAACCGTTACTGATTTCTGTGAAAAAGCGTGCAAATCTCTCTGCACAGATGTTCTGGATCAATGCAATAAACCTTCAGGTCAGTTTGTTTCTATATTCATGCTACAAAGCACCTCTGGTTCTCAGAGAGATTCATGTTACTTAAAGCCGCTTGTTGCAATGGTCTGTTCCTTTCTTCTTTTAAGTGAGATTTAGCTTTATACTGCTGCATTTGCTTTATCACATCAGGTGTCCTCCACAGGAGATATTCACATGCAAAGTTCTTCTCAGTTTCTATTCCTTCTCTCCATCTCAGTGCGGAAAGGGTTCGCTAGTGACCTCTGCAGGCTTTGCACAGGACCTATTTGCTGTGTTAGTTGACCTGGGTAAGAAAAACCTAAACTGTAAGAAAAACCTAAACTGTTCAGGTGGTTTTTAGCCCAACCCTGAAAATACCTTCTGGAAATGTCCCAGCACAACAGGTTTCAAGGCAACAAAGTGGAACTGCCTCCTACCTAGGAGAGATTCCCTCGTATCAGTCTATAAATAGTGTGTGCAGTCCGTGACCCTGAATTATGCCCTGAGATGCCTCTGGTTTAGCATCAGTCAATTTGCCCGATTTTCAGAGATCCCAAGTTAGACATCACAGTACGATCCTGGGTGTGGCTTCAAAGATGCAGCCAAATGCTCAATATATCACAGGATCCACTTAGGTATGTTGGCCATCAGCTGAGTTAAACACAACTGATTTACACCCTTTAACAGCCCTAGATGAAGTCAGACAGTAGATGCCTATGTTAAAATGTTCTGCTTTCTATCCCATTCCACCCATTTTCTTTCTCAAACTTTTGGATACTGCTGTTATGTGCCAGAAACAGGTATGCAAGGCACACGTGTCAACTTTTATCTTTCAGCTTCGAGCATCACAGAGGAGTCTCTCTGCCAGGCATCTACTGCTGAAACACCTAAGGAGCTTAAGGGGGTCACTTGCAAACATTTAATTGTCATTTTAATGTGTCTAATTGTCTGAAAATTTTAGCCACTGAATACACATAAAGATTAATGAGTATGATCACAGAAAACAGGCCATGAAATTGGGGTGGATTTCAGGGTCAGTGGGTTTAAAGAAAAATGCTTAGCAAAGTAGCTCTTAAAACTGCAACTATGGAATGGAAGAACTAAAATAATCCTTGTTTTGGAACAGCAGAGAGACTTGCCAAACAGCTTCTTCTTAGCGCCTTTCTTCCCATTTCTGGAGCATATCCGATTTTCAAATTGAAAAGTGAATGATGCATGCAATACTCTGAGAAACAGGCATTTGTATAAGACATGGAGAGACAGCAGATTCACAGGTTTACATACTGTGATAAATAAACCTTGACTGTGGCACTCAAAAAATGTGCTTATTGGAAATCCTCTCTCGTATGTGTGTTTAATCTCTGCCCAGTTTCATGGGGCTCCAGAGAGATCTTAGAGCATATTTATTTTCTTTAAGTAGATATTTACCACATTGAGCAAGCAACTGAGAGTGCTTTCAGACATTGTCCTTCCTTACCTGACCAAAAAAATCATGTAAATAGTGAATTTAAGTAACTAATGTTTATATATAATTAAATGGATCTAATATCTTTCTGCTGAATGACTCAATTGTAAGAATAATGAAAGATTAGACTCTGAGCTCTCTGGGGTTGGTTGGTTGGTTGTAGGGTGCCTAGCACAAGGGGGCTCTGATCCCTCTCTAGAGTTCATACACAATGGCAAGAGAAGCAATAACAACAACATCATGGTCTGATGGTCAGCGGACAGGCATAGGCAAGAGGAACATCTGAGTTCTACTCCCAGCTCTGAAGCTGGCTTCCACTATCCCCTCGGGCAAGTCATTTTACCTTTCTATGCATCAGTTTCCCCATAGAGATATTAGTACCGATCTCTATCAGAAGGGTGGCACTGGGGTTAGCTGGTACAGACCTTTGAAGATAATAAGCTTCGTCAAAGTGCTGAGTATTATTATGCATATACTGTACTGTAGCTCTTTTGGATTTCACATTCCCCATTTGAATTTGTTATTTGTAGTAGATAGGGCCATCCTCATTACAGAGCTAGGCTTTCAGTTTGTCTTATGCCTACTATCTGTGTCCCTCACGAAAGACCATTCATCAGCAGCATGAAACCCTCACCCAGTTAGGGGCTTAGAGGAGAGTGAGAACAGAGCAATTTGCAGGTAGCATTCCTTTTCCTAGCCGATCATGATTTGGGAGGCCAGGCTCTCAGCAGCTAGGACAAAACTTCTCAGGAAGACAAGATTAAGCAAAAAATTTTCTGTGGGGTCCCTGCTTTACTGCAAAGGTTTCTTGTGAAGTCAAAAGAACACACACACCCCCCCCCACCCAGATCATCATCTCAGGTAATTTTTCTTTTATGTGGCTTGAATACTTATCACTCGCCTGCCCCCAAAATTCAGCCCAATGATTAAACCTGTCTGACACTGCCTGTCCTTTTTGTCTTGCTTGCCAACAGCCAAGGTCTTTTAAAGGTTCTGAGCCTAATGCATCTCAGCTGCGCATGATTCCAGCCCAGCTGGGAGTGCCTGCCTGAGCTGATTCTAACGACTCTGCCAGGGAATTTTAACTCAAGAAACCCACTCTGCTGTCTGACTTAGAGTGTAAACTCTTTGGGGCAGTGATTGTACAGCGCCTAGCCCAATGGGGCCGTGATCCATGACTGGGATTCCTAGGTACTACCACAATACAAATAATAATCAATAATATAATCCTAATTAATAAAAGTCACAACCCCCACAGACACCCTCAAAAAACAGGGCTTTTTCTTTTGAGGGGGTGCTGCTAATTCCCTCTGATCAAATCTCTCGTGCCAATGCTACATGTTCCCCAGTAAAATCTACTTCACTTCTACTAATAGTGATGATTTATTAATAATAATAATTTGCACATCTCCAGTGCCTTTTATTCAAGCTGCTTTTCAAACAAAGGGCTTGATCCTATGAAATACCAGACACTAACAGCTCTCACTGAAATCATAATGGCACTCAGCCCCCCCACAGAAGCCTTACCATACCACGAGAAAGCAGATACACATCAGTTCCATTTTAGGAGACTGAAGACAGATATAGAGATGTTACTAGAGCTTGGACCAGAACCCAGGAATCCTGGCCCCTACTACTATCAGTCTATTCGGTAACACCCCACAAAGCCAGTCAATGGCTGTTTTTTCCTACTGCCTGTCTTCACTGTTTCACCTCAGGTCATTGTATGTTTTGTACCATTCCCCACACAAGAGACAGGATCATAAAGCTACATACCACCTGCTTCCTGAATTATACCCCAGCCACTGGTTCATTCTTGACTTAGAAGGAGAATAACAAACTCCTCACTCCCAAGCAAATCACCCCCTTCTTGGAGGGAGTAGGGTTTAGGGTGAAACTTTTTGAAAGTTGTAGCATTGCCATTCTGAGCTTTCAAACATCATGACTTTTTTGAAAAATAATAAATTGTGAGTTCTTTTTCCTTGCCTGCTGTTTTCTGGGTCTTTAGGCCACACTCTGGTCATGTTTCCAAGCTCTTCTCCATAACCACAAAGGCCTACAAACTTACTTTTTTTAAAAAATGAAAGCTGAGATTCTGACCTGAATCCAGGAGCTGGAGCTTTAAGGAAAACACCAACTCCCAAGACTCATGATAAAAACATGAAAGTTGGCAACACTGGAATTGTCACCTTTCCCCCACCTCCTCCCCTGTACAATCTGACATGGTTGTTCCCTTTATCCCCAGGATTTCAAGCCTGATTCTTCTTTCTCTGGTTGTTTAGGGATCTAGTGATGATGAGCAGCACATCAGCAAATCCACCTCGCTGATCGAAAGCCAACATCACCACCTGCTGCACTGCCTGGAAAAAACAACTGTAAGTAGCAACAGGGCCCTTTCTAAATCTGATTAAATCCTTTGCTCCTGGGTCCAGGTTTCCTTTGGAAAGGACATGGGTGCAGTATGCTCCTCTAAACCAATGCATGCACTCACAAACACACATCCCTATTGGCGATAAAAATATGTGTCAGTGAAGTGATGGGTCCTGAATCTCAGAAGTTCCCTGGAATATGCCACATGGGGAGAGATTCACTTTCTTTTTGTGAATTGCTTCACAAATAAGCATTGTGCAAAATGCTAACAGTGTACATCTGTGTAAAAGGAAAAAGGGATGGATTGTCCTGTGCAGGCATTTACACCAGTGCACAGTCGGTACAAATCACTATCCTTCTGATTGGGTAGCATTTCACTGCCTCCTGGCACTCACTTTGCAACTGGTGCAAATGACAGTACAGACTGCAGGGCAAACAGCCACTGCAGAGAGAGAAACAGCCTGTAATGACCAAAGAGACAGATTTGCGGGAGTAGGCTTTAACCATGGTGTCTGAACTAGGGCTAAACTCAGTTTGTCCTTGGCTACACTTGCAGTTAAAGTGCATAAATCCTGGGGGGGGAGGTATACCTCAGTGGTTTGAGCATTGGCCTGCTAAACCCAGGGTTGTGAGTTCAATCCTTGAGAGGACCATTTAGGGATCTGGGGCAAAAATTGGGGTTGGTCCTCCTTTGAGCAGGGGGTTGGACTAGATGACCTCCTGAGGTCCCTTCCAACCCTGACATTCTATGGTTCCTCTGAACCCATTGCTCCCACCCACTACCAATGATGTATGCGACTGCTGGCATGAAGAGGGCTACAGTGGGAAGCTGATGCCAGCAAACTCCAAGCCACACATATTCCCTACCACAAATAGGCCGGAGAAAACAACAACTGAGCCATTTAAAGGGAGCAGACGAGCCTTTTTGATGTGATTTAGTGACACTGTGCATGTCTTTCCTGACAAGCCTCAGTTAAAGGAGCATGTAGTTCATCTGGAGGCCAGTCAAGTGGGCTCTCCTGTCGTGACGTTTCACTCATGCAGTGCATGGTGCTGGAGTAAGACCCTAGGAAGCGCTATTTTTTAATTTTTAAATAGTTCTGTAAGCAGAAGTTCCTGGAAAAATTGCAAACAGATCTTTATCTCGTGTACATTTCATTTCCAGCTTTATATTCACTGGTGATTTGTGGTAAAGGGACATAGTACCTATATTGTATATCATGGCCCATTCTGGAAAGACACCAGTGGGTTAAGACCTGATGAGATGTATCCCTTTCCTTATCTGCATCCACCATCAGATATGACTTTGATTTCTGACCTGTATACATAGTCTCAATTTCAGTTTGGTTCCTAGCAGGATAACACCACATAGGTTTCAAAGATGCATTGGAAGAAGACCACTGGTTAAATACTTATAGCAACTAAATCCTAGGTCCTGAAACTCATCATGATGAATTATGAGGCTAATCATTCCAGTGCTGACGCACTATATCAGTGACTGTTGGTTTCATTTTATAGTATAAATCTGAGCTTGCCTGTGTTTCTGATAACTCTGTATGTTACATTACAAGCAGATATTTCACAACCTGACTCTTCAGTTGTTTAGAATTCTGTACTTACCCTTAAGCTTTAAATAGTATATTTCAAATATGGCTCATATCATGTGATTGTTACTACTATTTGCAAAGTGCCATAAATTTGCCTGGTATTTTACAGAAAATAAAAAGATAAGATCCCTGTCCCAAAGCGTCCACCATCTATTGTCCGGATCCTGCTTAACTTTAACACATGCTTAACTTTACACACTGTGACAAGTTATTCTACTGACTGTCAGTGAATAAAGTTAAGCAAATCTGTAAATCGTTGCAGGGCTCAGGCCTACATTAGACAAACTTCAGGCCAGATGATGACAGCCTCGCTCCGGAGTTGTACTTTTTTCCACAAGTACTCCCACTGATTTCAGTGAGACGGCTTGTCATATAAGTTGCTATTCAGTATGAGTAAGGCGATACCTGTCTGGCCCAAAATGAATTATAACAACAGACAATTGGATCAAAGGGACAGCAGCAGAGAGAGGAGAATGCAGGGCAGAAGATTTTCCTTGTATTTTCTTTTGTATTGGCCCCAATTTATTTTGGCCGAGGTGCCAGTGCAGGGTTAGGAACAGGAATATAGAGGCATTACTGCATTGAGTAGAACCAAAGAGAGCCACAAAAACTAGTGAGGTGAACTGTCCTACCATTGCAGTCAGATATTTGTATCAGCTGTTGAAAATTTTCTGAATTTTGATTTTTGGAACAAAAATGTCATTGCATTTTTGAATTTGGATGAACACTGGTGAAAAAAAAATCCACAAAATATTTGCTGCATTTTCCCCACATTTTCCAGCCTGTCCCAACCAGGATGAGATTGTCAGTCATGCTGTCACATATTTGTGTACCACAGTTAGAGCTGATCAAATCATGAAAATAATTATTTGAAAATTATCTATTTGATGAATAACAGTGTAACCCACACACCTCCTGGGTGTGGTGTTCTGTCCCTTCTAGTAGCACTGAGACGAGAGAAATAGATGTAGATGATTGAGTCTGCTCTACTTAGCTAGCAGCCAGTTGGTTTGAGGCTCATGCACTAAGTTTCTGAGGCCCTAGGTTCGATCCTGCCTGCTGACAACTGGGGTCTGTTGGCATTACAACAGCAAAGAAAATAATCTTGTGTCTTCAGAAAATGCATAGAACTGTTTGATTAATGAAAACAGTTAATTTTGACTACATTATTTGTTGGGTAATGGGGAAACAGAAGATAACTAACAACTTGAATAAGTTACAAAAAAGTGTCAAGCCTGATTCCTCATTTTCCACTTTTTAAATCAAGATAAGTTTTTTTTAAAGATCTGCTCTACTTCAAATGGAATTATTCTGGGGAAGTTCTATGGCCTGTATTATGCAGGAGGCCAGACTAAATTATCACAATCGTCCCGTCCCATCTGGCCGTGGAATCTCTGAATCTCTGAACTGTTGAACAAACTCTTCAAAGTAGTCATATGATCAGCTCTAATCATGATGCAAACACCACCAGGATTTTGTTTAAGGTGGGTTTATTTTGATTGTGGTTTTTTGGCTCTCTGCAATTCTGCTCAGCATTAAGTGGCTGTTCAGTTCTTGAACTTTGAGTGCTGCTGACCTGGAGTATCAACGTTTTCAAAAAAGAGATTGTCATTCAAGGAGTCAGATGCAACATGTTTACATTGTGGTTCTCAATGCATTAGTCAAAACAGCTCAATCAATTTTTGTGTTGAAATTCCTGTACTTCCTTGGCATTCTTAATGTATTAAGATATTATGCAAAAACGTCAAATCACAGCATATGAATTCTTAAACACTGAAGAGTCATTTTGCAATGTTTCAAAGTTGCAGGTGGAATGGAATGAGGAATGATCCATGTGCCATGGTTACCAACCTGTTTTAAAGGGCAATTCACCTTTCCTTAAACTAGACAGAGGGATTTTAAAAGTACATTCTTTATTTTTACAGTATCTGCAGCTGTCACTAGAATAAAGTCCTACAATTTAACAGCTGTGAATGGCCCACAAATCTGATGTGTTAAAAGACAAAGTGGCCTTGAGATGCTTCCGACAATCATAACAAAAAATTGTTTGCTATGTTAACACAAGATTTTTCAGCTCTGTTCCCCACCCCAGATGTGAACACTGACATTCATAACCTACCCTTTCTCTGGCTGCTGCCTGGGTTGAGCCACATCCTTCAGCCAAAACCTTCCTTCTATATTTCCACAAAGGTCAATCAAAACACAGCCCCATTGCTTGTGTAACCCCTGATCCAGTCACACTGCAATCCCAATTGGGCAAGCTCTGATTGAGTGGCTGAGAATTTGTTTTATCCTCTGCTTCTGGCTCTCAATAAATAAATAAAATAAAAAATGAACAAGCAGCTGTAAATTGCCTTGCCCTTCCACTCTCTTTTAGAAAGAGAACACAAACAATTAAAATGCAAGGTTCCAGAACACTATGTTGAAAGAAAGATAAAGAAAAAGACTAATCTGATTTAGCAAATGAGTTTAGTAAAGGAAAGGCTCAATTGCCCATTCAAACTTGGGGTGCCAGATGGAATGCTGAGATTGACTGGATGGAATGCTGGGACTAAACTCTGGAATGCGGGAATGGACAATCAATCGTGTTTTTATCTTTTGTTGGCATGTTGTCCTGTAGGGATTGTCCTATCTTGTGGATGATCCCCTGTTATCTGTACGAACTTCCACCATCAAGGTATTTCCTTTTTAATTCAATCTGTTTTCTACGATCTCTGTAACACGTCCAGAGTGTTTGTTTCCTTTCTTGTTATTGGTCCTGTTCTTGAGAGTTTGTGCATGTGGTTCATTTTTTGCTGATACCTTTGTTCGCTGTAAGACCTAGTATCTGTTCCAATGAAAACTGATGGCTGCCTTATCTCCAGTTCCCCCTTCCTTCTTTTCCAGTTCTGTTCGGTAAAAAGCAAAATTTGTATGTTAGGCATCTATGAATGTTTATGTATGCGCCTAGGTGTGTATATACTTTGGCTCTTCCCTACACTGTCCTCTACTCATTGGTGCAAGAGGCACTGAAGTTTTCCATGCAACTCTGCAGTTCTAGGCTACCCAACTTTGAAGTTCTAGGCTGCCCTTTATCATCATTTCCCTCCCCCTTACTCTTCCCACTGGCAGCTTCCACCTTGACACCTTTATTTCTGCCACATATAACTCAGCTGCCAGCCCAGCTTTGAATGGAACTGTAGGTGTGACATACCTTCAGGGATCAGCTTAACCAGCACACCATACCTAAACTTTCCAACTTGATGACCAATTGGTCCTGCTGACACAAACAGTACACATCACAGCCTTAGCCCCAAACACAAAGAAGACAGTGAGCCTGACTCTCCTTTCCACACAGGTTTATAACAGTGAGGCACCACAGATTTCATCAAAGTCACTTCAGGGATACAGATGTGTCAGTGAAAGGAAAAATGAGGCCCAAACTATTTATGGATATGGAATGTGTAAGCCAGCTGGTCCTGACAGGCTGTTATGCCTCTGCCACAGTTTCTCTTATTCCCATGTTGTTGTGGGGGAGCAAATACGTTCTCTTGGTTGCCATGAGTAATGGGATGAAGTCATCTCCTTCCCGGTTGTTGTTTGCATTTTTAAATCTGGGAACTGTCTAGTGCAAGCTGTTTCAGGCACAGGGGCAGAGAGCTGAGGGGCTGACCTTTCCCACAAGAATAGCAAAAGGTGTTCTTGAAAATGAACCACCTTAGGGTAGGTTTCAGAGTAACAGCCATGTTAGTCTGTATTCGCAAAAAGAAAAGGAGTACTTGTGGCACCTTAGAGACTAACCAATTTATTTGAGCATAAGGTACAGCTCACTTCATCGGATGCATACAGTGGAAAATACAGAATGCATCCGATGAAGTGAGCTGTAGCTCACGAAAGCTTATGCTCAAATAAATTGGTTAGTCTCTAAGGTGCCACAAGTACTCTTTTTCACCTTAGGGTAGCTACTGGCAAGAGTGACACTGTTGTTCTTTTCCCTGCCAGAACCATGAGTTCATAGATGAGCAGCTGTTTGAGCAGAACTGCATGGATAACTCAATGCAGAATTACCCTTCCACTCGCAGCCCCTCATTGTCAAGTAACAATGGTGGGTCCACCTCCTGCTGTTCTCGACGCAACAAGAAGACGACTCATCTTCCGAACTCCAACGTGCCAGCCACTCGCCTGCGGAGCATGCAGGAGCTAAGCACGATACACATCCAGTGCAGCGAACAGCCATCACTTACAACAAGGTACAGTGAGCAGGCCCTGGCTGCTGACTGCTGCATGCAAACCTGCTAAGGGTGATGTCCATCTGAGATGAGTTTGGGGCAGTTTCTACTCACTCGGCCCAGGAGAAGTGGGTCCCACCTGGGATGATCTAAGTTCCAGTTCTTCTAACATGCTCCCAGGAGAGGTGGCTCCTGGCTGCTATGTGCAGCTCCTATGGACTTGTCCCAGAGGAAGCTGACCCAAGCTCTAGCTCAGCTCTTCTCCAGCCAGTTTGGACCCAAGAGAGGTGACTTCCAGCTGAGGCTCCCCTTGGTTCAGCCTCAGCTGTAACCAGATTGCTACAGCTCATGCACGACCATTCCTGCAGGCCAGCAGGAAGCAATACCCAGTTCAGCACAGCTCTTCTTTGGCTGACCAGAGGGAGGCAGCTCTCAGTTTCTGCCAACTTGGCCACAGCTGTGTGCTCGGTCATGAGCAATGCTAGACAGCATCGGTGCCAGGCAATCTGTATGTGCTGCATAAAGTACAGAATGGGTTGAGTTGTGCGAGTCTAATGTGTGATTAGTAACATCAGTGAAGCAAGGTCTCTCTTTCAATAGAGGACTTTCAAATGGACTCTCCTTTCAAACATAATTTAGTGCATAATCGAGGCATCACCATTACAGTAGTTGAATGAACTTCTGAAGTCCTCTCCCTGTGCCCAGCCAAACTTCTTGTGCATTAGATTTCAGAGTAACAGCCGTGTTAGTCTGTATTCGCAAAAAGAAAAGGAGTACTTGTGGCACCTTAGAGACTAACCAATTTATTTGAGCATAAGCTTTCGTGAGCTACAGCTCACTTCATCGGATGCATACTGTGGAAAGTATAGAAGATCTTTTTATAACACCCATTTTTTCATGCTTTGTGTGTATAAAAAGATCTTCTGTACTTTCCACAGTATGCATCCGATGAAGTGAGCTGTAGCTCAGGAAAGCTTATGCTCAAATAAATTGGTTAGTATCTAAGGTGCCACAAGTACTCCTTTTCTTCTCGTGCATTAGGGAGCTTTGGAAAAGGGGAGGAGGCAAAGACTTGCATTTGAAACAGTAACTCTAGCCTTCCCCCTGATTCCAAAATGTATAAAATCCATTTTACCCACAGTAGAAATGCAGCTGCCTCTGGGGGGATGCAGCTATTCTGTACCAGTCACATGATTCAGCAAGGTGTTTAAGTGAAGTGTTTAAGTGAAGAATAATGTATGAGAATGGGAATGAGAAAGGGAATAGTGAGGGAGTTCATTCCCCATGGCCCTTTCAGGCATTAGCTCAGTATTTCCCAAAGGGCGGGGGTATCCCCTTGGGGGACAGAAAGGATTAGACTGGAGGAACGGACAGGCCTCTCCGTTGTTTCCTACAATCTTCCATTAAAAAAAAAAAGTACATATCCAGCTATTATGGTTTTAAAGAAAACCTTGAAAAGGTTCCCCAAGTGTAATCAACATCTGCCTGAGTCTGCAGCAAGCCTGAAACAAAAGCTCTGAAGCGTATGAACTGCTCTGTTCATTTCAGTGGGTGCTCAAACCAATTCCAATTATGACATTTTAAATGTCAAAACTGTTACAGATGAGCAGTGACAGAGCTATTATGAAAATCTGCACCCTCTACTGCGAGCAGCCGCTCATGGTGGGTTGGGCTTTAAGAACACATGGAGAGGCTGCAGTGAGAAGGAGGGACTGGGGAGTCTTTTAATTTTCCTGATGCGGGGCTCAGTTTTCTAAGGTTTTGGAAACTCTGCCTCAGCTTCTTCAGCTGCGACGGTGGCTACGCCAGAGAGCTTACAGCGGCAGAGCTGCACCGATGCAGTGGCACTACTGGAAGCTCTCTAGCGTAGCTGCTCTAAGCCGATGGGAGAGAGCTCTCCCGTCAACTTAATTAACCCAGCCACAACGAGCGGCAGCAGCTCTGTGGGCAGGAGAAGCTCTCCCACCGGCAGAGCACTGTCCACACCAGCAGTTAGGTCGGTGTAACTTACGTTGCTCAGGAGTGGCTCGTTCACACCTGTGAGCGACCTAAGTTACACCGACACAAGTGGCAGTGTAGACAGTGTGGGTGGGGTTAGTGGTTTACCGGCACTGGATGGCTTTAACCCCACCCTTCTTTTTTCCTATAACTGCAGAGGTGTTATAAACAGGCCACTCTACCTTGAGTGTTCCCTTACAATATGTGCTAACTACTTATGCTAAACAAGCTGTTCCACCTTGTATTTAGCTGTGGGGCCGGGAGTACCTTTCCCAGGCCTGACGCAGAGCTCAGTGTGGCTCGAAAGCTCGTCTCTCTTGCCACCAGAAGTTGGCCCATTAAGACACATTACCTGACCCACCTTGTCACACAGAAGTACCCAGACACTTGAGACATGAGGACAGAGTCTGTTAGTGAGTCAACCTGTAATAACAACAGCGGTGACTTTCCAACAGGGAACCTTTATATTTTGAAAGGACAAGCCCTCTGTTTAAAGCAAGCCTGTTTGGCTGGTAACTGAGGACTCCTGCAGTTATGCAGATGCACAGAAAACAGACCTATCATTTTCCCGTGGTAATTAATTATAGGATGCAACTGATGCAGATCTAATAGGAATGCTCCCAGCTGCCAGATTCTCAAGACTACTGCAGGGGAAACAAGTAGAAAAAAGATAAAGGGATGGAGGCTTTGAAAGGAGAAATAAAACTGCATTGAAGTTTAAGCCTGTGGTCAGGGAGCCCTTATGGGCTCATAAGACTTTGGACCTGATAATACTGACTCTTGTATTATTAAAAAATAAATAAATAAATAAAAATCCATTTTGTTTTCTAGTCGTTCCAGTCTCAATATGAAATCAGATGACGGGCTGAGACCGAACTGCAAAACCTCCCACCTCACGACAGCCATCATCAGTATTCCTACCCCACCGGCACTGACGCCAGAAGGAGAGAGCAGGCCCTCACCGAGCAGCCCTCAACCCACTACGAACATTTCCACCACAAGCAGCAACATAGTCAAGGTCTCTGCCTTGTAAGGTGTCATTTGAAGGAAGCAGCTGGAATGCCGGTGTCCCGCCCCCTCCACACCTTCATGTTCCTTTCTTGCTGCAAATTGTGCCTGGATGGACCAACCTGACATTTCGTCATAGAATTAGCAATGGAGACCTAACGAGGCAGCTTTCTTCAAACTCGCATTCATGCCATGGACTGAGAGAACAGATGAGGAGAGGGAGGAAGAGGTGGGTTGAAGAAAGGGTCTGTGTGTGCACGCGCCTGCGGAGAGCCTTGTTTCAGGATATGACGCAGAAAATTGTTTCCAGAGGCTAGAGAAAAAGAACCGGCATGGCAACAAGAAAGTCAATAAAGAAACAAATATAACACTGTGTATCTCGGCACCTTTTTAAAGGTTTTTAATGGATAATATTTATTCATGAGGAAATGACTGAAAAAGGTGAAAAAAATGGATTTTGTGATTTTTTTTTTTTCCTTCATGGAGCAGAATCTTTAATCAACCAAAATTACACATTTTTTTTTCTTTTATAGAGAAAGATTTAGACAAAGAAGACAGCTGTCACAGAAATCTATTTCCGTTCCTGTGTGTGTGTGTGTGTGTGTGCGCGTGCGTGAAAAAGAACCATATCGAAATGACACACAAAGGTCTGAGCACATTTTCCTGATTTGGTGCACAGTATCAAACTGATTGCACAAGCACAGTGGCACACGTGCACGCACACACCCCCCCCACACAAATAAATCTTTCACCCTGGAAGGCATTCTTTATTTAGATGATTTTGTAACCGCCTTTTAAGTCAATACAGTGCAACTGCAAACAGTGTGTTTGTCTGCTAATTATTGTCTGTGAAAACATATTTGTGGAAAAAAAAAAAAAGACAGGCTTTTGTAAAGTGTTAGTCCCACATGGATTTCTGCTTTCTATTTTTGTTATCACTTACTTGTGAAGAGTGTGACTAGACTACCAGTTCTGTATTTTTAAAAGGAAAAACATTAAAAATGTAGGAAAACTTCTTAAAAACCTGTGCACACTAATGGCAAAGAATGTGGAAGCACCCAACCCAACTGCACCAGATCATCAGAAATAGGATAGAATGTACCTGTCATCTATGCCAATGCTTTTTTATTTTTATATATGCTAATATTGGACATGCAACCCATTGTAAATCACAGCCAAGTAGCGTCTGGATCTACACTAGATCCAAGTAAACCCGGAGCCAACCATTCAGCATGGACTGAGAGGGTGTTTGGCTTTTTAACACAGTCCTGGGGCTCCTATTGGCCGACTGATGGTGTCTGGGTTGCACTGATGTGGTAGGTAAACCAGTTTAGCAACTTTAGTCCTCCCTTCCCAGCACAGGAGCTACAGTGTTTGTGCAGTTGAGCAGGGGGAGGGATACAGGGGTTTTGAATACCCGGGATATGGTGTGGAACAGACACCACTTTACTTTGCAGCTCTATTCTTCATCTGGGAAAAGTCACACACTTCCAGTCAACCAAAAACTGTAACTCTGTGTGGTACTTGCCAAGCTTAATACTTCTGACTAGTTCTATGGTGAATACTGACTGTTCTCCCTAAGATCTTTCCAGTAACAATATGGTCTTGAAATACAAGGACCTGACAGTTTCATTTATATATGGCCTTTCTCCATTTGGAAAAATAAGTGGGAAATAATTGCTTATTCTCCTGCTACACATTCCTCAGACCACCTTTTTGTTATGGGTGCAATTCGTTAGCCACAGCACATACTGATCCAACATAGTACATGCCATCCACAGACACATACAGTATAATGTAGTATTAATTATCACATCCAAATGCCTCAATCAGGCTCAGAGCCATGTTGTGAGGTGCTGAACATACACAGACACATAGAACATACAGACATAGACACAAACCCTGCCCCAAAATTGCTTACAGTCCAATAGATAGCAAGGAGCCATTGCACGCTTCCCTTCTCTCAACAGTAAATAGTAACTTCACTAACACAGCACTATCTGCCACACCACTCAAAGCATACCCCTGGGTGATCCAACAAAAGGATGGGGGGTTTTGCCTCTCAAAATGCACACTGATGTTATAGGACTTAAAATTATGCACTATCAACCCACCTTGTCAACATTCCTAACTTATTACTGGGTATCATGTGGACTCAGATAGCTGTTGTGATAACCCAGTAACCTACTGAGAAACTTATCCCATTCTAGGAATGATAAAGCTAGAGCTAAACATTCAGTTATGTCATAAACTGATGCCCCTTTGCTCCAGGGCTGGATAGCCCCCTGTAGCACATTCTCCAGCACTATGTCCAGTCTGTTTTAAATCACTCAGGTGCTGTGGTTCCTTTGCTACTTTCCTCAGGCGGTTATTCTGTAGTTTACCATTAGCAATTTTTCTTGGCGCTTAACTTAATTGTTCCTTTGCTTCATTTAGTCCCCTTACGCCTGACCATACCCCTGCCCTATTGAACATCTTCAGGCCTAAACAAAGCCTGATTCTCCATTGCCTTGCACCTTATGCCCTCATTTACATCTGTGCAAAGTAAGGCTAAAATGCTACCATGCTGGCTGGGAATGTATTACTCCCACTGTGCGCTCAATTTGCATGGGTTTAAATGACCAGCTACAGGGTGACAAAGAGCCAGGTCCTCGCCTTGTAGTCTCAGCTCTGCCCTTCTCTTCCCTTGGAGTCTTAAACAAGTCACTTCGTCTCTCTGTGCCTCAGTTTCCCCATCTATTAAATGGAGAGAATGACACCCACCCATGGAAAGCACTTTGTGTACAGTGTATTATTATTAATCAAAGTATTTCCTGAACATTCACAATTTGTCAGGGACATAAAGAAAAACAGGAAAAACAGTGCTTGGGGTTCCTCTCTCTAGCTGTTTGGGCTCAGGCTGCCAGGGTAGCCCAGCCCTTTGCTACGTTCTGCATAGGCAAAATTATTTTTCTGCTTAATCAAAAGCATGCAGCATAACATTTCTATCATTACTTTAGCAAGTGCTGCCACACACAATCACTGGCTTGGCAAAGATCCTTGTGAATAGAAAGGGGGGTGGGGAGAATCACAAAGGGTTGATTTCAATAGTTTAAGACAAAAATAACATTTATAATGGAGGCATTAGCCCATTTCAATGCTCATCTGAACAGGATTGGGGCAAATCTGCCCACCTGTAAATAACTGTGTACAGAACTCCCTGGGTTACACAGTGCAACGACAGCCTTGTAGTGAAAGCACTTTGCAGTCACTGAAATAGCACAGATCAGAATGAATCCACATGATATGTATTATATCGTACTGTACATATAAGCATAATTCAAATGCTTTACTGATAAACACAGAGCTGCAGAAAGAGCTCTGTGTTTCTGCAGGAGGAAGGGAGAGCATTTGTTTTGATAAGCACAGGAATTGCTTGGCAGTCATGCACTCCCAGGGTAATGAGAGGGAACTGACTTGATTAGCTTATGTGAATGTACAAAACATTACTGGAGATAGGGCCAAACCAAACCCCAGGTTTTGAGCACTCTCAGACATAGGTTAGTTTAGATCTGGCCTGGGATCCAAACTCTAGAGCTTGGGCCCTTCTCGCCCTTACTCACCTTGTTCTGTCCTCTAACCATTCCTCTTTCCATTCCCCACCTTCATGCGTAGAGAAGTTATAGCTACATAAACCGGCAATTGCCTGCACCAACACCCCATTTACCTGAGGCACATGGAATGCAGTTTCTTCAGGGGTGGTTCTGCATGACAATACATACAGTAGGAGAGGGAATGTAGAACTGTACCGATTATGTTCCTGAAGGGCAGCTGGAAAGAGCAATCCGACGAGTAAATCCAATCAAAAAAATGCCAAACTGTTTTTCCCTCATTTTTTTTCCTACTTTTTTTCCAGAATTTCTTGTGAATTTTTTTGTTTTCTCCTTAAAAAAAAAAAAAATTTGATCATTTATATAGGGAAAAAATCATGTTTTCATTTTTTTTTTAAATCAGCAAATGTCAAAGGAAACAATTTTCTTTGAAAATTTTTGTTTCCTTTGAAATGCCATTTTGTAGAAAAAAGTCTCAAATTTTCACCCAACTTTACTGATGAGTCTATTTTCTTCTCAGCTGGCATTGGGTTGCTGCTTATAGCAGAACTGCACACGCTCTAGGAGCAAACACACCCATTGCAAATGACTGGTACATTCCCCTGCCCCAAACTTTGAAATCAAGCTACTTGCTTTGAAACCCTTCTCGCCTATCTTTGTTTTCTAAGAACTTCCAAGTCACTCAAAGAAACTACCACAAAACTTAAACCACTGTACAGAAATTAAAAATGGAAGAGACCATTTAGTCCAGCCCTTGCCAACACACAATTCTTCCCTATAAAATATTTCCCAGTGCTTTTTCCTAGACTAGATATAAATCTCCCCAGGGACAGGGCTCCCACTGCTTCACTTAAGAAATTATTTCAGCCTAATAGATCTCAATGTCAGTGAGTTTTCGCCTGATACAAAGCCATAATTTTCCCTCCCTTATTTTTCATTCCATTACTCTTGATTATTTCCCCTTGCACTTGCTAAATAGTCCCTCCCCCCTCCTTGAATGTTAGCTGTGCACAAACAACTGATGAATATAAAGTCTTGTCTTTGGCCAGCAAATTCTAATGCAGGAGGCTGCTTTTGGGTGCCAAAGGATTCATATTTTAAAGGTAAATTGGGGGGGGGGGGGGAAATCATAAAATAAATAAGCTTGCAATTCTAAATTTTTAACAGAAGCAGCTTACCCACTGAAAAACTGAATTGCTATTTTTAACACTGGGAAATCACTTTATTTTTTATGGTGTTCAGAGCTGCCAAAACCTAATTTTAAAGTTGCAGGTTTTCCCTGAAATAGCTGATGCCACCGTAGCATTAGGAGCCAGCTCTCAGGGCTCTGATTTATGTAACTGGAGGGGAGGGGGGAAGAGGAGCTCTACCAAGAGCTCAGATTTTGTTGGCTCAGTAGAGGAGGAGGTGCTTTTTCAAGTATTTTAGAAGTAAATCCATTTGTAATCATGTTGTCTGTTACACATGTTCTAATGCAGATTGGGGATCTTAAAAATCATCTTTAACTGATGGTTTGCAGTGTTCCCTGTAAGAGAGAGATTAAGACGGGGCAATGCTGGACTATGGTGGAGTTACAAATCAGCATGAAGTGGCGCAAGAGCAACAGCGGTTTTGAATAAAAAGCCTTATTTGCTAGGTTTAAAGCTTGATTGAATAATATTTGCAACTATTTTTTTTCTACATCAATTGTATTTGTGGATAATTAGTAATTATTCTTCCACACTGGAAAGCTCTGTAGCTGATTAAATATTTTAAATTATCTGGCAAATTTGTGATTGTTTTCCGAGACATTTTGGTCAACTGCACTGAATGGTGTGACTTCATAACTGAGGTTACAGGGCTAACAATTAATGATGCCATAAATGGTTTAACTTCCTTTCTCATTAGGATTTCCTTCTAGATCCTTAAGATTAATAATGAGATGCAATGTGGTTTAATGATTAAAATTGGGATTTAGGATCAGGATGCCTATATTCTATTCCTGACTCTCTTTCTGAATCACCGTGTGACCTCAATCAAGTCACTTTGCCTCTCTATGCCTCAGTTTACCCATCTGTGAAATAGGGATGATAATACTTTCCTGTCTCACAGTGGTGTTGTGAAGTTTAATAAATGTTTGCAAAGTGCTTTAGAGATCCTCCAATGACAGGGACTAGAGGAGGGAAAAGATTTTTTATTTATATTTGGGATACAAGACTGTGCCAGAAAGATTTCATGTTGATCAGTCAACCACACCACACAAAGATGTTTGTGAAAAATTCCTGCTGTAGTCTTATTTTCAGCCAATAGTTTGTTATTTTTGTATGTATGTGTTATGTGTTTCTTCTCCTTAAGTTTTGAACTGGCACTAGTCATAGCAGGTCATATAGCTGTTTGGATGAGAAGTTAATAACCATACAATGCTCTTCTCAGTTCTCTGTCGCAACCATAACTGGAGTTCCAGCTGGTATCTTGGACCAATGAAATATTTTACAAAAAACACGTGTGATGGTATATTTTTGATAATCAGTGAGACATTCCAATGCAATGGTGTTTTCTTTAAAGGTTTTATGTTATGAGAAACGCTCGCCCTTATTATTTTCTATTTTCGTACTATAAATGGGCTTTGCTTACAAGCATCACAAATGACAGACAAAGTGTACTGTACAAAACGGCAGGTAGATTCATTTGAGAACACCCTTCTAAAGAACTCTACGTTTCTGTTGTCTTCTTTTTGACTTGTAGTGCATATGTTGAAACTTGTATATCATTTACAGTATTGAGTCTTGTGCCACTGCTGTACCTGATGTATCCAACCTGGATTAAACAGAGTATATGCCACAAATACTAAGATTATGCTGTAGATTTCTTTTAGAAGAAGTTTTTTTTAAAGGCATGTTGTTTCTTTAACATTACCACTACCAAGGTATTTATGATACATAAAAATGTCAGTTTAAACATAAATTCCCTTTCTTCTATTACCAGAGTTCATCCATATAGAAAGTTTGTTTTAATGGCAATAGGTTTTGAAATTCTATTTTATTTTTTTATAAAAATCTGGAAGTCTGAAGTGCTTTTCCCTAGCCCAGTTTGCATTCTTTTTCTTTCAAGGGGCAGTATTCCTTGCAGATCAACTGCTCTGTACTTTACTACAAATGGATGGCAATGGATCCAGTATAGAGAACAAGATGCTTTGGAGACCTTCCCCCCCATGCTTTTTTGGGGGAGGGAAGGGGGGAGAGCCCAGGCTACTGCAGAATTTCCTTGGAGTTCATGAAAAGAAATCGAACCTGTCAGCACACCCTCTGCCCCACCTTCTGTAGTTATTTCCCTGTAAGCAGTCAAAAGTTTGTGTTTCTTTTCATTCTCAATGAAAGACGCTTACAAGATTTTAGGCCATGCTAAACACCATGGATATCTTTACTATCTATACAATCTTTGCTACACAATTCTCAGAATGGTCCCTTTACCAGAAGGCTACTCTATGACTTGTTAGCTTGACTTGATCATACCCACTCAAGCATATGGGACTTTGCTTCCCCAATTATGGAGTTATAAGGACAGCTGCTAATGGCATAAAAAGCTACAGTGAATTTCTTCCTCCCTTTAGATGGTACGGAAGGATTAAGTTCTCATGTCAACTATATTGTAGCATTATCAGCTTCTCATACGTCATTCGGTTGCAGCCCATACACACCAGTACAATATTTGTCTAACTATTGTAAATGTAGTTGGAATGTTGCAAGCACTTTACAAACACCAGAGTTACAAATTGACGACTCCAACCACACCCCTCATTTCGAACCGGAAGTATGTAATCCAGCAACAGCAGAGACCAAAAAAGGTGAATATAGTACAGTACCATGTTAAACAAACTAATAAAAATAAAGGGAAAGTTTTTTTTAAAAAAGGGAAGCTTGTCTGGGCTTTGCCTCCAAAAAAAATTGACAAGGTAAAGAAACTGTTTCTGTGCTTGTTTTATTTAAATTAAGATGGTTAAAAGCAGCATTTTTCTTCTGCATAATAAAATTTCAAAGCTGTATTAAGTCAATGTTCAGTTGTAAACGTTTGAAAAGAACCACGATAACGTTTTGTTCAGTTACAAACATTTCAGAGTTACGAACAACCTCCATTCCCGAGGGGTTCGTAACTTCTGAGCTTCTACTATAGTTCTTGGAGAAAAAGCCCAGACAAGCTTCCCTTTTCTCCCATGCTAGACAACTTCTCAATCACACAACTCTTCAAGAAACTCCTCTCCCTTATTTAGGAGCTGACCCCCATACCAGGGTCAAGCCGTGGAAATGGGCTCAGGCCCTTAAAAAACCCCGTACCTCAGTGGGTACACACATACAGTGTGCGTCTACCTTTCCACTCTAAGCTTCAGTTCAGAGAAACAGAGTTTCACGACAGCATACTACCATTCCCATGGCTTTCCCACTCTGATCAGAGCTGCGAGATTTTGCATAGTAGGTAATTTTAAAAAAGGCAGTCTATATTTTCAGTTTATGGGCACGGCTTGCTTGCAACTTAATTTCCAATGTACATGAGAGGTAGCGTCTCCAATCTCTATGAAAAGGGCAAATTCATTCAAACTAACAATCTAATTGGCTAAGGACTAGGGAGAAATGGTGTATTGTGTGCACAAAATTTCTCAATCTTCCTTTCTAAGCAAATGCGGCAAGTACTGGTTCCAGTGGAAAAATTTATTTCACCATATGTCAGATGCATAGTCTGCCCTCTATCCCCCGCCTCAGCCCCACACAAAAACACAAAAAAGCACCACCACAAAAACCCAACAAACCAACAGAAACTGACAAAGCAAAACAACAACAAATAAAAACCCCAGAAGCACAAACTGCTGCTTACGCCTTTCTGATGCTGAAGCTGGAGCAAAGTGTGGAAAAGCAGCTAGGGATACAGGATGCACATGAACAAATCCAGCAACTGCCGTATTGCTCACCTCAAGAAAATATGTTTGGTGTGAGCTACACAACTGATCAGAGTGAAGGAAGGGTTAAGAGGGAAAATAATACTGATTACAAAATGGCTCCAAATGGAGAAAAATCTGGTTAAAGTGCATTTATACCTATCCTGAAAACAGACCCTGTCCTAATAGCATTGTGGGATTCTCTTGAAACTCCCTCCCACTGATTTAAGAGCTAAAATGACAAGTCAGAGAGAAGAATTTTCCTAACTGCCACTATTGCAAACCCCAAACAAACTTGAAACTTCAGTGTGCCTTACGCCTCTGAAAGCATTACCATAATAAAAATTCTGCAGCTGG
Organism: Chelonia mydas; assembly: GCF_015237465.2. Taxonomy (NCBI): domain Eukaryota; kingdom Metazoa; phylum Chordata; order Testudines; family Cheloniidae; genus Chelonia; species Chelonia mydas. Next base: position 3,275,567 of record NC_051261.2, read on the forward strand.
AAGTTGGTCATGACTAGGCAAAACCCAAAATACAAGCCAGTTTGCTTTCTCAGCTATGCAACGGTAACAGTTCAAAAAATTTTTTAGCAGTAAGCCAGTAGATATGACTTAAAGACACATGGAAATAGCTATACTGCTTATGTAGTTGCCTTTTTTAAATCACTTTTGCAGTTCAAAAATAATATCATCCTTTTAGCATTGACTGCTTTATGACTACAGAACACATGAAATGGAGAGACCTGCTGACACAGCCTTTGCAAGGGAACAGTAAGGCAGACAGCCCAGGATGCAGCCCAATTCTGCATCCTCCTTTCCAGCTCATTAGAACTGGAACAGAATTTATTGTTTTTAGAAACAAAAATCACATCATAGTCTTTTCAACTAATAAAAAAACACTCAGAATTGTGTTATTGCTATCGTGTTCATTTATTCTGATGTTACAGAGGAAAAAAATACCTATATAGCTCAACTGCCTTTTCTAAATTTTAACTAGTGTCATTCAATCAAAAGTTATACTGCACATATCAAGAATTCTTTGAAATATAAAGAGACATATTAAGGATGAAGAGTTCTCCTTGTGCATTGCTTTAAAAACGGCAGTTCTGATTCTGCAAGCTCTACATCTGCAGGATTCCCAAGCTCTACATAAATACAAACAATGGGCTCAATCCTGAATGTAAGAGGAAGAACAATCACCACTGATTTTACACAAAATCTCACTCCAAAAACTTCTAAGAGTTAACAGTAAAAACCCATGTCAACGTCTCTCTCCTTAAAACAGTCTAATTAAAAGCTGCTAATTAGACAACCCCACTGTAAACACTGAGCAACAGTTATGGTTAAAAATTATTAAGCTTGTTAATTTTTCCACTTGCTGTGAACCCCAACACCCACTAGGTGCCACTGTTGTTTCTTCTTCTCACAAAAAAAAAAAAAGGTGAAAGCAGAGAGCCTGAATTCACCAGCAGATAGGTGCTACTTTCGTGTGCTATATTATCAATTTTGTCCGGTTACCGCAGACTGAAAAGGAAAGAAAGTTTATACCACAAAACTCAACTATTTGCTACTTGACAAGTAGCAAATAGTCAAAGCTGAGATAAGAGCATTCACTTACTGGCATGCTCACGAATATAGGTTTGTAAAAGTGCTATAAACAACTATCCACTGCCAACAGGCCTGTCTCTCTACACATCACTTTGTCCAGACATCTCCTATGTCTTATGGTTAAAGAGCTTCACTGCACCATGAAAGACCTCCCTGAAGCCTTTTAAGGAGCTTTGGATTGTTTAAGTAGCAAGGGGTGGAGTTTTGCTACAGAGCAAGGGCTTGAACACTGGCGTTTGCGCAAGTATTTTGTGACTGCTTAACATTAACGTGAGGTCTGCAGTAACTTGGGAACGTGTGCCCATATAGCACGTTTCAACATGATTATTGCACCAAAGGTACAGCCATGCACAACACAGGACTTGCCTGCTGATGCCTACTGGGTCTTCTACCTACATGTATCAAATATCAACGCTAGTTTTAAAGTAACAGTGGATTGATATTACGGTGGATGACAAATTCACAATTTCTCAAGATGAACTGCAAGGTGGTGACACTGAACACCCTTCCATTTGAAGTCTTCTACCCAAGCTTTGTGCACGTAGGAACACCAAGCTTTCCCCCAGGAAAGAATGTTAACTCACAGGTAGGAAGCAACCCTCCCACTAAAAGGACTTCAGGCTATGTCCTGGCATCTCCCAAGAACAGGATCAACTGTGGATGGCTGTGAAATTAACACTTGTGAACTAGGAACCAGCCTGAGACCCAGATCACTTCACAGAGGACTCAGCACAAGGTTTCAGATGGTAATTTTCAAGCATCCTACTAGGCTGGATTTGAATTAAGAAGCTAGAGTGGAAAGATTCTATATGCATTACCAATATCCTAAACCACCCAATCCCCCATTTTTTCCAGGCTTCAGACAGACAAAACAACATCAAGACCTAAACAAAGAATCCCAATTAGTTTCAGGGCTAATAAGTAATTTCATTTCTAATTAAAGTTTTCCCTTAAGCATGGCAAGTCTGATACTGCAGCACCCAGGGGGACAGACCAATTATGATAGCTGCGTTTTTTTTGTATATAATTAAAACCTCCTCTATCGCACAGCCTACCATACCTAGCTGTGGAAGTGTTATTTATACAGTTTTAATTAATTCAATTTAAATTAGCAATACATGTATTAATTGAGATAAGCAGGTTTTAATCTGCCACTATTAAATAGCACGAGCAATTTTTGCTCTGCTTAAGAAGGCACTAAAACTGGAATGATAGCTGCGCCTGAAGAATAACTTCCGTAGGTTTTTTAATGACAAATGCAATCTCACCCATGGAATATCACAAAAACAAGGAATAGCACAGAAAATTAAAGATGACAGTATACTTTGCTGAGTTTGGTATTTTTAAATGTGGTTTCTTACATCTAAAGTGTCCTTAATCTGATTCAGCGTTTTTGTTCACTTAAAAGATTGAAACTAACATCCAGATGTACAAGACAAGTCATTTCTATTTATTGACAAATATCTGTTGCAACGCCAATTCACTGAAATGCATATAAAACATTTACCCAGAAAGGCTTTTCTTGTAAAAAAACAAAACAAAAACATTTTTACTTCAGTCTAAAAACAGACATCTCTTTATTTTAAGTCAATTTCTGAGCTTAGATGATAGCTCTTGGTAATTCTCAGTCCTTTTTGCAGTGAAGACTGCTCTCCCATCACCAATCACTCTTCAGCAGTTCCTGAAGATAGACAGAGTTGGCATGATAAGCAGTCATCCAATTAAAATGCCTACGAAATTTCCTATAGTAAGAGTGAGAAGCATAATAACTCTGCCATGTTCGGTAATAGGACTTCCAGTATTCTTCATAATTCTGAGTCTCATAGGAAAAGCCAGGAGAGCTCTCATCCTGAGGGCTGTATGAACAGTCTTCCTGGGCTCCTCTCTTTGGAGGACTGGGGGATTGTTGGTAGTGGCTTTTCTTACATCGTTTGGAATTTTGTTTCACCACTTTTTTTTTCACTCGACTGTGCTTTTGGATTTGTGGCATATGTTGGTGCTCCACTGGGCTCAGGGAGCAGCTTATGCTTTGGGAATAGTTTAGCGGAGCCTGATCTACAATAAGCACATCACTTCCTCTCTCTTGAGTATCTGAAGAGGCTTCAAAGTATGACTTATTTTCCCCACTATGAGAGGAAGCTCTGGAACTGAATGAGTTACTATCACTATCAGTGTCCCCAAATGATACACACTCTGCTACTGAGTACATGGTCTCTTCCATCCCCTTTTTTTCGAAAGCACCATTTTTAGGGTGCTGGTACTGCTCTCCAGGGCCTGTGTAGCTTCTTATGATTTCAACCCTTTTCTCCAACCCTTCTTTAATGAAGTACTCATAGTCTTCAACAAACTCTGCAAAGCTCCATGGAATGGTAGGCTGTGGGTTCTTAAATGATGACAAGCAAGGAATTTTGGGAAGTGTATTTTTTAAGGTTTCCTTGTTCAGATGTTGACCAACATTTTGTTCAGTGGTTTTGCAAGCCGTTGCCATTTGATTTCTCTGTTGTGTGTTGAAGTTTAATGTCTTTGGACTCTTGCTAGTTTTTTCTGCATTTGCATGATCTGGGCAGCCTTTTAGTAGTTGCTTCTGTTTCGAAACCCTTCTTGGCTTGGACATGGAAGAATTTTCACCTGAAACACTAGGATCACACTGAGGTATCTGAGCACAGCTATTTACGTGCATGTGCTGCACTGACTCCTCTGGTCTTTTATGGGTCAAGATATGAGCATTCACTGAAGCATCTGCATGGGCAATAGCTGTGACCTCTACATCCCACTGGGCAAATTGCTCCATCAATCCAGTGGGTACAGGTTCTGCACAACAGAAAAAATCAGCCATTCAGTCAAAAGCAGCACAAGACTTCTTTCTTGACCCCGAGGAAACAAGTATGTTTTGCATGCTATATAACAAAATCCCAAATCATAACAGATTGTAAAGTGACAGTTGTCAAATTTGCTCTTTTTTCATAAATATTACCAGTATTTCTGGTGGAAGTTTTGTTTTTGTTTCTTAAAAAATTCAATAGATGCATTTCTCTATTAGAACGCCATCATTCTTTTCATAATTATTCACGGTAAACTATACCTATTATCCGAAGGGTAACCTTAGAGAAGAGCAATAACTCAGGTCATTAGAAGATATATTTATGGCTAACAATGTCAAACGTAATACAGTATTATCTCTCTGCTACAGCATACATCCTAATTAAAAACATCGGTTTTAAGATATATTAAAAATGTTAAGAGGAGCATGGAAAAGAAAATGCAAAGCATTGTTAACAGGTAAATTCTGTTATTGGGGAAAAGTGATGATGTTGAATCCATTCAGATTTCCCAGTTCCTCTCTCTTCCACTCCACTATTGCACCCACCCAAGACCTCAGCACTCCACTCTGTCGTTCCCATCGCCTTCTTATGAAAATCTATCCCTAAGTGCACACGCAGTTTTAATTTTGTATTGTTTTGTATAATTGCAGTGATTTTAAAATAAAGCTACAGGCCACCTAGTTAAGAGCTATTTATGTACGTTATCAGTACCAACACTCTGCCTTACAAGACATATATTTAGCTATTAGACTTAGCATAGTATCTGTAGATTAAACCACGGTTCATGATGGCCACCTGTAAATTCAACTGTCACATTAAAACCAAAAAAATAACTAAGAGAATATAATGCAGACATATTCAGGAGACAGACTGTACCTGGTAAAGGAAGAAGCTGAAGATTACATTTCTGTGCAATTTTCATCATCATATTCTCTTCCTCCCCACGGCAACAGTATGTCACAGCTAGACCTAAGGTTCCTACAATACAGGGAGCGAGGGAAGAATTAGCTAGCCAGTTCCACATATGCATTGCTTCCAGCTACACAACCCCACAACAGTGTTTTACCAAAGCGTCCAGCTCTGCCAATCCGATGCATGTATGTTTCCCAGTCCAAAGGCACATCCAGGTTGATAACAAGATTCACCTTCTCAGCATCAATGCCACGAGAAGTCTTGAAGAGAGGGAAAAAAACAGAGGTAATGGTGACTAGTCATAAAAAATGCAGTTCATCTATCAATTCAGGAGGCCCTTCTGTAAATTCTATGTATTTCAATACACTATACGTGAAAACTATAGTTTCCTGGCTTGCTTAGGTTAGCTAGAAATAAGTGTATAAACACTCTGCATTGAGATGTACAACTGGAGGATCATTTGTATTACTATGGAGGAAGAATAAGCAGATGTCTGGGTACCAAGGAAGCACATATGCTCCCAGCTTAGGAGAAATATACAGGACAGTAATATTTTTAGGTGGTAGAACTTCAAGCACTGAAGTATTGAATAACCTTGCCCTGTCTTTTCATGTTTTTAAGTATAAAGAAAAAAATTGTACCATGGCCAATACTCATGTGCCACACACAAAAGAGATATTGCTACAGCTCTCCTTAAAATGTGAAAGAGGTGCTGTGTTAGTATCACATGAAGGAGAAAAGTAACCTCTGTTCCTCTGTACCACCACCAAAAGATAGACTTATTTCTTTGAAATTCATATAGCCTCCCAGAGCCTAACTATAAAAAGGTAATTAAAAAGAAATAAGTATTTAAACTTTATGTTTTTAAAAAGACTTTGAAAATTAGTTTTCTTTTCTGAAGATGAAAACTGGCTGGCAGTTTGTGTGCTCCCCAGAGACAGAAAATTACTATTTTCAGACAAATGTTCTATAAATACTGCTAAGTCAGATCTATTTCCAAGTCAGGTCTACATTACATGAATTTATGTTCTAGAGAACTACTTATCAGAAAGAAAAAAACAACTCACTAAGTCTGTGGAAATCAGGACTCTACAATGGAACTGCTTCAATTTAGCCATAGCATCAAGACGCTGGTTCTGATTCATACTTCCTGAAGAAACAATAATGAATATTTAGAAACTGAAAGAGTATTTAGGTTATTTAGCCTTATGCTGCTCAAACCCAGAGAAAACAGGGCTCAGTAAATTCTACTCCTGAAAGCTAATGAAGTGGCATCCTTCCTTCAGGCACTAATTTTAAGGCATGTTGTATCTACACCAGGAAATGGAGATGACTGGAAAGTAGACAAATCTGAAAATATGATTAACAAAGTAGGGTATAAAATTCATCTCTTTTTAAGAGAGATTATCCCTTTTTCCAAGTGTTATAATAAACTTGGGTAACATGGAATGCAAATAAATTTGACTTACTATCTATCATAAAGATGCAAATATTCTTACAGCAAGGGTAGACAAAGAAAAGGGATTAGTGATAATTACAAAAACAAACAAAAAAGGATGGTTTTGTTATAATTGTGCTGAGCTTTATTTTATTGGCTTCTTATTCTTAATAAGTGCCCTAATACATCAAATAACTCCAGACACACACTTCTGAAAATTTCAGATGCCAGAGGACTTTCCTTTCCAAATACATCAATCTGTTACAGAACTCCAAAGCATAAACGGGATTCCCTATTACAGACTGGAAAACAAAATGAAGTAACTGAACCATCTAACCAATAACAAAAAAATAAAGTTAAGCAAATATTTAAAGATTCTCAGTGAACATGCAAGAAATATGAACGGTCAAACATTATCTGTAAATTATTCATATAAATGCCCCCAAGTCCCCCAGCTATGTCCTGAATACTCCAATGGCGACATTTCTACTGTGACTTTAGGTCAGTTTCACACAAAATTCCAATTAACAGAAGCAGTAAGTTCCAAACGCACTTGCCTGAAATGCACACAGCAGGAAAACCTTTGGATGTCAATACTTCAGCCAGGTGTTGAGCCCTAATACAACATAAGTATATAAAGGTTGTAAATAAAATTACATACTTCCCGGGTTTCTTCAAGATGACAGACTGAAGATGACTTAACAAGCTAAGCATCAGATCTGAACTTTCACGCCTTTACAGCCAAAGATTAAAATTCCAGCAGTTGTCTCAGCTGTTCATCTGGTTAAGTTAGATACAATGACAGTTTGCAATTTTGAAACTGGTGGATCTTTCAGCTGAGACTTCAAAAATCAAGTGTGCACAGACATTAGTTCCCACAGCACTCACGTAAATGCAGAAATTGCCCTGATATCAAAATTCCCCCCAACCTCTACACACACTTAGTACTATGTACCACCCATTCAGGCTGCAGCCCTGAGTTCCAGAAACGGTAGCATTTCGGAGTTGAAATTTGCATGCAGGTTGTGTAGTACTTTGGGCTCTTTACAAAAGGTGCTATAAAAATGGAATATATTATGCCCACTGTTCACAAACATCTGCAAACATCATATTGTTAGTTTTAAGAAGTTCTTGTTACCTGCTATGCAGATTTGAGAAGACCAAGGCCTGATTAAATGGAATCTTACTGAAGAGCTCCTGCAAGTGCTGTGCCTTCTCCTCAAAAGTCTTATGAGGAAGTGAATGAGAATTCACAATTTTGTAATATTGCTTCAACCCTGTGCAAGAAATCAAAGCATGGTAAGGTTAACAATACAAAAAACTCACAATGAATTGGTATTAAAAAGTTGATTAAAATATGTAGTAACTAGAACAAGAACATTAAAGAATAGGAAATATTAGTTAACCAATTATCACCACATGCTGAATTCGAATCTGGAAGGCTGTTTTTCTTTAAAGTTTGGAATCTTTTCTTGAAGCTTTGGAAAAAAGATAACCCATAATAGAGAAAAAACACACTCTCTCATCATAGATACTTTGCCTAAGAAAAGTTGGGGTATAAGCACTTTTTTGAACAAATCACGAAATAGAAGTGATAAACCAAGTATTCTGAAATGTTTTTTGTTTTTATTAATTATACTCGTAGCTGAATGTTAAATAAATTCAGATTTTATTTGCCTAAAAACATTGAAGTTATGGATGTGCAACTTATACATACCAATGAGACTTGGGTCAGTAGGGTTCAACCTCACAAAGGTAGGGTCTCTCATGTACCTGGTCAAAGCATTAGCCAATGATTCAGGGTAGGTAGCAGAGACAGCCAGCATCTGTTTGTTGGCTGGCAAAGAAGAATAAATCCAGCTAAGAGAAAGTAAGATATTGAAAGTGAATGTATAATGCATGTTTTAGAGCTGAAAGATTCTGCATGTTAAAACTACTGCTAGGCGTATGAGAGAAACACTAGTATTTTTCTTACTTGACTTGTTCCTGGAAGCTGCCTTCTTCCAGAAGCTTGTCAGCTTCATCAAGAATGAAAAGGCGGATACTGGCTGTATTCAGACAGTCCAATTCTATGAGCTGCTTTATTCGACCTACATGATAAGAGAGAAGTGAGACACTTGAGCCCCAAAAATATTTATGAAAAGAATCTGGTTGAGACAAGACCACTATCTGTTGTATATCAAAGACTTGTTACCTAACCCACTTATTTAATAAATCTTTTTTTAAAAGCATATTTAGACTAATCAATCACTAAAAATACTTCTCTGGTCTAATTTTCTTTTGCTTCAGGCTTTGAAACTGTCCTCTCTGACTGTGAGACAAGAATCAAGAATTCAAGAGTGCATTTATGTACCAAATATTGTACTGTTGAAAAGCGTATCACTGAATTGTGACTAAAGTACAGTGAAGTGTGTTCTTACCTGGAGAGCCTACAGCTATGTGACACTTTTTTAGTCTTATTTTGTCTTGGTTCAAAGGAGTCCCTCCAATGAAGACGTGACATTCCAAGCCCTCCATTTTGATTCCAATAGTTGTGATAACAGCATGAATCTGCACTGCAATTTCTCTTGTAGGAGCTAAGACCAGGATCTGAAATAAAGAATTGGGCTTTGAAGGGACAGTGACGGCTCAGTGGATTAGATGCAATCTTTCACCTCTACATCACTGCTTTAACTACAGCTTAGGCGGCCAGTGACAAAGTTTTTACCATCAGCTGTTTCATGACTTGTGTAACACTCCTTGGAAGTCAAGTCCAGTTCTTACTGGAGAGGTCCTCCCACCCCCAAATCAATAAGTTGAGACTAAATTCCTACAGCCCCTGTAAAAGCTGCCTCTGAAGAGTAGATTTGAGGCATATTGATAGGATGGCATAGGTGAAAGTCTACTATCACAGTCCATGATATACTTGTCCTAACAAAATATTTCTGTCACTGAGGTTGTCGAACCAACAAGATACTTTTTTGTGCTTGTAAAGCCTAAAAATGATCAACAAGGGAGGCATGGGTGTTTCCCTTATGGTACCCGCATATTTATTTCATTATAACCTATCAAGCAATCTACTACTAACACAGATTACAAAATAAAACAGCAGCTCTGCAGCACTGCATTCTTACTAGGAGCTTCTGACATCAAGGCACTGAGATTTAACAGTAAAATACATGATGCGCTTCATTCAAACATAGACAGCCACACAGCCCCTGATTAAATTGACCAATATCCTGTCCTGCAACTAGGTGGAGATCTCTTTGGTTATTCAAATACCTTGGACAAGGACCTGGAAATGCTCCCAGGCTACTACAAACCACCAAATCTTCAGGACTCTCACCTGGGTTGCCGGGTTTTCCAGTATGAGGGAATCGAGGGCAATGGTTGAGAACACACAGGTTTTGCCAGTGCCAGATTTTGCCTGCACAATGAGATCTGAAAGGGTTTGAAGGGCCCAAATCAGGCAGCAGCCAGAAGAGTGTCGCCCAGGTGATGCAGCGTTATTAGGGGCTTCACTGACTCCCTGTGCACGAACAGGGGCCGAGTCTCTACCAATCGCTCCTTCCCTTGGGAAGCAAACCACAGGCCCCAGCTCCCGACCCCCCACCCCCCGGGGGGGCCCCCCTCCCAGCTCCCGACCCCCCACCCCCCGGGGGGGGCCCCCCTCCCAGCTCCCGACCCCCCACCCCCCGGGGGGCCCCCCTCCCAGCTCCCGACCCCGACCCCCCACCCCCCGGGGGCCCCCCCCCCAGCTCCCGACCCAGAACCCGACCCCGGGGAGGGGGGGCAGCTCCCGAACCCGCCCCGCCCCCTGCACCGCCGGCAGCCCCCCGCGCCCGCTCACCCAGGCCGCAGCGCCCCAGCGGAATGGCCTTCAGCTGCACCGGCGAAGGCCTCAGGAACCCGGCGGCCTCCAGCCCCGCCAGCACCGGGGCCGACAGCAGCAGCGACCCGAAGTCCGCCGGGCCTCCGGGGATCAGCACGTCCCGCGTGCGAGGCCGGGGCGAGGCCGGAGCCCCGGCAGGAGCCGCCATCATGGGAAGCAGGCGAGATTGGCAACTCTCGCGAGAAGCCGCAAAGCGCCGCGAGGCCTTCTGGGGGAAAACTTTATCAGCAGCCCCGCCGCGCGGACACGGCCACGGGCGGAAGGAACCATTGTGTGTTGGGGGGGGGGGGGGGCGGAAGGAACCATTGGGGTGATTTGGTGATAGACTCCTGGGGACTGAAAGCGGGGAGGCAGGGAGCTGGGGGGGGGGGAGGCAACTGGAGAGTGAGAAGGGGGGGCACCAGGGGGCTTCTATGAGGGGACACCAAAGGGAGCAGGAGACTGGGGGGAGCATTGGAGCACTGAGAGGTGGGGGCACCCCCCAACTTGCCCCCCCACCCCACAGGGCACCCCCCAACTTGCCCAGCCAGTTGCTTTCCTTCATGAGCACCCTTCCCCCCCACAACTCTTGGCACCACACTTAGCATGGGGTAGAACACATTCACCGGCATTAATGCACCCCCACGAGCCGGACGAAGGGCTATGCCCATCTCTTCGGGCACTGTTCTCTGCACTTGGGGGGGGGATGCTTGATGGTCACTTGTTATTGTCTACCGCTAACCCCTAGGATTTTAATGTACAGCGCCAAAGTGGGTGCGATAGCTCTGGATAGCTTGAAAGCATCTCTCCCTCTCACCAATAGAAGTTGGTCCAATAAAAGATACGACCTCACCCACCTTGTCCCTCTAAGATCCTGGGACCGACCTAGCTACAGCAACCCTGCATCCACCAATGTTCTTAATTTGTCCAGCGGAAGATCCAGCTGGGCAGTACCTGCATAACGTGTAGATGGTTTCTTGTCAGCAGAGGGTGCTGTCACTGCACATATTGTGCTTCCTTTATTGATTCTGACATAAAGGTGTAGCTTAATCAAGTCTGTGTGTGTGTGACAGGATGGCATGGTGCACATAGATTTTCCCATGGGAGATGTGGGGGAAATTTGCTCTTGCTGCAAATTGTCACTACCTCAGATCTACAGACTTGGTTTGGGGCTGATTTATATTAAATTTGCGCAAGTGGAACTTACTGAATGGACATATACAGACTAATCAGGTCTAATAATCTATTGAGGTTAACCTTAAGAAGCCTCAGCATTTGAACTTCGAGTAACAAAGCATCAGAAATTTAGCATGCCAGTATATTACTACTCTTAATTTGTATTACAGTACACCTAGGGATCCCAACTGAGATTGTGCTAGGTGATGTACATACACTTAGTAACAGGCAGTCCCCGTTCCAAGGAGCTTCCAATCTAATTAAACAAGAGAGAAAGTATTAATATCCTCAGTTTACAGACAAAAAAGACAGACAAATTAAGTGATTTGTCCAACATCATCCAAAAAGTTCATGATAAAGTTACATACTGAACCCAGATCTCCGTGAGTCCCAGTCTGATACCGTAACCACAAAACCCTCCTTCCACTCAGTAAGTGCCTCAACTTCTACTTTTCTAGAAACACCAGGAAATATGAATTCCTTGCTAACAGACCTTTATTTATTCATTTATGTTTGTTAGCTTTTAGCATCTAGCTCAGCAATACGAATTAGTAGCATCCTCTGTACGGAGCAGGTTATAGAGCTCAAACAGAATCCCATTACATTTTGTTCCATATGATAAAAAGACCCCTTTAGTAAACCAAACACTCACGCCATTTATCTCACATTTGCTGCTCAGAAATTGCAGCCGCGTAGGTTTGAGCATAAAAAGTAACCCTCCACAACTGAAATTCCACAAACTGAAAAAACTCAATGTGGCCGTGCAACTGACGTGATTAATTATACAATTTAATAATGTGGCATGATCCTTCAAGGGTGAGGGCTGGGTTTGTTTTGCTCTTTATAAAAACTGGATCTATTCATTATTGTCCACGGCTGGGTAATAAATAACTTGCCCTGTTTGGCATGCGGTTTATTGTAGACTGATATGCAAGGCAACCATAACTTCGACTGTGTGATTTATTACGTGGGGAAGTGTGCAGTAGCTTTAAAGGCAAGTAGGTGGAATTTAATTGATAGTGATTGTCTGTAGCAATGTGCCACATCCAATGTTATCAACTATTGCAGCAATTCCCATTGTTCTCCGTTGGCAGACATGTCAGACTGGACATCCAGCAGTTCTGGTTTTTATTTAATTTTAAATGACTTGGAGTTTTCAATATATAAACCTACAGGTAAAGTCCTGGCCCCACTGAAATCAATGGGGGGAAAAATCACATTGATTTCAGTGGAGCCAGGATTTCACCTACAGACTGAACACAGGGGAAGGAAGGAAGGGGGATAGAGTGGTGGTTCCTGGGGTGCATGTGTCTGTGTGGGATACATTCATTCTGGTCCTCTGAGACTATTATTGCCTCTTGGATCTTTGAAAGTGACTTTTCACATCCCCATCTACTATTTTAATCTCATAACTGATGCAAGATTGAAGATTCCTTCCCCTAGATATCTTTGAAGTTGTAGTACATCTGATAACATTCACTCCTTCCTCCTTCTCCTCTCTCTCCCAGCTGATGTTCCAGCACTCTCTTTTCCTTCATTAACGCATTTTCTCCATCTTCCATCTCCCTCGGGTACCTTAGTATCTGATTCTGTTTACCAGGGCTTTTTTTTTTTTAAACAAAACAAAATCATAACTTTGCTTTAGCATGTGTAATAACTTTAGACCTTCCTGCCTGCTCTGCATTTCAGAGCTTTCTTTACAAAGCAACTCTGAGCTCCTTTATGTGTACAGAACTTTGTACCAACTTTCTTCACACATCTTAAGTCCCAGATGCAAGCATGTTCTTTGTATTTGTACACATAGCTCACCTAATACACAAAAGAGCTTTTAGGTCTTCTAGTCCATTCATAGCATTTATGTACTACAGTGATGGGCATACTCCAAATACCACAGATAGGTTTTACCACACAAAATGTGTAGCTGAGTTCTCTATGAACTCTGCAGTTCTTCCATAGTTAGATATCTTAGACAAGTATAAATGAGTACTATCTGGGTGATCACTGTATGCTTGCAAAACCATCTCGAACTATTAGGGATTAGGACAGAAGGCAGATTATCCCTCATCTGCTCACTGCAAGGTTTCTTGCCCCTTCTTCTGAAGCATTGGGTGCTCGTCACTGTCAGAGACAGATACTGGATTGACAGATCCCAGGTCTGATCCTGTCTGGCAAGTCCTAGGTTCCTATGTTTCTGTTTCTGCAGCAGGTTCCAGTTTGGTACTTTACACAGACAGCATAATAAATGAATATAGATATTTGGCACTGAAGAAAAAGGGAAATTCAGTTTGGAACGATGGGAGCTGAGACGAACCCCATTGATTCAGTGCCCGATGCAGCAGAGCTCTTGGCAGAGTCACTGCCTCTGGGAAAAGGAGTCCCAATATAGATGTCTGTATGAAAATTTGTCTCTGCACCCAGCTGCAGAGGAAATAATCACACACAGATGGAAACTTGCAATGGGAGCAGGAGAAAACAGAACCACCATGGCTCACATGAGCTACCGCAGCTTTGGTAGATGTGATATTCTTCGAGGTGTCTTTGGAACCAGCCTGGCACGGCTGCAAGCTGCCTAGCCAAGACTGTTAAAGGAGCCGATTTCTTTTTGAAAATGGGATCCCAAGAGGAAACTGGCTGCATGTCAGGATGAACAGCAACCCCAATTCCTTTCGACTAATTTCTTTGGAGCGCCCGGCAATTCTTTCCTCCCTGCTGAAGTGATGATGTTGCAGTTGCAGCAGTTCCCAGTATTGCTACTTTCCCACTGTGCATGACATACGTACGTACACAGATAAAAGCATCTGTGAGAAAGTGATCCTTAATGTGCAGCCAGTTGTCCCTCCTAACCCATGCAGCCGTTCACATGCAATTGGTGTTTGTTTTAGGGATAGCACCTTAACTAGACACACAGATTTGCGAGGCCTCTGCATTGCAGGGGATTAAAACACAAGCAGATGTGGAGATCTCCTCAGCAAGCCCAACACAGATTTCAGGAGAGAAGTGGGCTGGGAGGACGCTTGGCACAGGGCTAGTGGGAGGCTGTGCTGAGTGCAGTGTGAAAGAAGACACAAGGCCAGGAGTGGGAGGAGGGCTCGAAAGGAGAGAGGAATGAGAAGAGTGTAGGAGGGCAAAGTGGGGAGGAGGAAATGAGGGGAAAGGTATCTGTGGGGGCTGAGTCATGTGGAACCATGGGAAGTTTGAACCTGATCATGTTTCCGAAGTAGTGTCAACAACCTTCTTCCTACTCGATGCCCTTAAACTAAAGCACCAATAAGTGTGTTAGGAAAGAGAACAGACTCCATCATTGCTGCCATGAACCAGAGCGTAAATGCATGCATCCGATGAAGTGAGCTGTAGCTCACGGAAGCTTATGCTCAAATAAATTTGTTAGTCTCTAAGGTGCCACAAGTACTCCTGTTCTTTTTGCAGATACAGACTAACACGGCTGCTACTCTGAAAGCGTAAATGTTGTCTTCTGAACCTTTTAGCTTCTTGGATAGGCCCTGTTTTACAAAACCGCAGCCCTTCTGAGGCCTGGGTATGATAGGAGTGAAGCTGGGAACCAGAGGTGAATGAGAGAGAGAAGCTTTTAAGAGGGCATTCACTACAATAAAGGTCAAATCCTGGACTGGTTGAAGTGACTGGGGTTGACACTGGTTTCAGGGGTGAGCTGAATGTTCTGGGACCAACATGGCTGTAACACTGCGCACATAAATTAGTTCCATGTTTTATTTTTCAGGTGAGGTTTTGTTAGGTGTTTGTACTGATTTAAAAAAAAAAAAACATTCCCTAGTCCATTTTTAGTCAGCAGGACTTTTTATTATTATTCCATGCTGGCTCCTAATGGGAAGTAAATATCTAACCAAGATTATTATCACTGTATAATCTGGGTCCTGAGAGAGGCAAGGAGCCTTTTAGAAATATGGACGTGGCAAATGGTTTGATTAAATAAAATCCCTTGTAACCTTTTAAATTAAATTGATGTGATCTAAACAGACAATGAAAGGCAGCAGGAAGCATTTGCTCTCGGGGGAGGAGCGGGGCAGAGGTGATAAAACAGCAGTTGATCAGATTTATATGTTCTGAGCAGTAATTTTTCTTACCCTTAGTAGAAGACATCTTGTAACGCATCTTAGATAATTTAAATATAAAGAATCATTTCTCTTTGTGATATATTGTTAGAGTATTTTTCAGACACAGTACCTTAATTCAGAGGGGCACTGCTATTTTTTATTTATTTAAATGTTTCTGGCTCTAGACTAGGCTCTGCGGTGGAGGAAGGGTTATTAGAATCAGCCCAATGGCTGTATGCTGAGTAACCACGTGACATAACTGGCAGCTTTATTGTTCCACTGACGCTCTCCCTGTAGAGCCAAAGAATTTAGGTCCCACTCCTGCTGCTTTCCACGTGTAGGCAGTTAAAGGATCAGAGCACGTGATTATAAGCTCTTTATAAACCCAATATTTATCATTTTAAAAATCTCATATTTTAAAGCCAATTTCATGAGCTTTGGGGCCGGACTCAAGATTTTTGAATGCTTAGAATTGGCAATATTTGATAAATGGCACTTCCCAAACTTTGTCCCTGAGTCTCTGCTGGGATCCACTACCACTGACTCCTGTGTCAATGCAGAGACCCACTGATGTCCCCACACAGGACTGGGGCCTCACAGTCCAAAGACTGCAACCTGCATCGTTACCTGTGTGACTGACAGCATGGTGTTTTGCCGACAGGAGCACTGCATAATTGTTTTAGCATCCCTATCAGTTGTAGAAACACCCCTGGCCCAGCGGAATTACACTACCATAAATCAAACTAGCACCTGCACATTCTGCCCCCAATCACCTATAGCGCAGAGGACTCTGGAAATTAGCATTTAGACAATGTCCAAATGCGCTTCACAAAATATGACAATGAGCAGGTATACTTCCATTTCAGCTGAATCCAATTGCTTTCCAAATGCTGCTAGCTTCGCAAATGACCCACAGTCTGCAGAGTGGCTTGAAAGAGAGTTCATTGCCTTCTATGAAATGGAATATTTCTGTCAACCTAGTTTATTCTCTTAAATTGCACCTTTGCCAAGAAATATAGCCACTAGCATTGCAGGGATCTTATATTAGGACAGACCTTCCGCAAGAGAGACTCATCTGAAAGGAAATGTGTATCCATTATACTAAGCCATTATGCTCTTTCCTTCCTTCCTCCCTCCCTGTGGCTATATCCATCTCTTCATTATTCTCCTCCAACCGGAGAATCTCCCCTGGGGGCTTATGAGCATGTTTCTTTATGTGCTTTCTAATCTTTACATTTCAAAACCACATTTTCCCTTCCCCAAATCTCCTGGATTTTTCACCATTTCTCCCCCTAAAATTAAAAACTCAATCTGATGAAATTACATGTAAAAGCTGCGTTTTCTGGGATGTGCCATTCTCAGAGTTCCTGGCTGTTTTAAGGCTGCGGCAGTGTAGAAGAGGGATTTATCAAAGTGGGGAGAGAAGGGGGGAAATCATGGGGATAAAATCCAGGAGTTACTTTGAGTTTCTCAGTGCAACCGTGCAAAAGACTGTGCTGGAGCTTATTATTCATCCTTTACTGACTAGGGCCCCGATCCTGCAAGCTCTTCCATGTTTGTAGGCTTACAGCAGCAGAGAGTTCCATCCAAGTGAACAGTGCTCTGCATGGGCACAAGGTACTGCCTACATGGATGCAGTTTGCAGGATCTCTGGTCATAACATGGGCATGATGCTCTTATGCTGCATGAGAAATATGACCAAATTCTAGCCACCAGGAGTTTGATTTGGTACATGCAAAAAAAACCTGTGGGCAGTGGGGAAGGTTTGCTGTCCCAATCCTCTCTTCCCCTAAAACCAGCAGAGAAGGTGCTCTGCAGGTTCCCCCATGACAGAATCCTAACAGTCCAGGGGGGAATCCCACTGTTTTGGGCACACACAGCTACACACGTACACAGCCCTCCCTGCACAGGTCATTCCTACACCTAGCAGGAGGAAGTGCAGGCCTTGCCAATCTGAACCGGGTACAGAGTGATGCTGCTGTTTGGAAGCGTATATGTGCACCTGTTCTAGAGTAACAGTTGCAGAGAAGATAAATTTGGCCCATGGTTTGGAGCCCCAGAGTCCACTGAGCCTCAGTTACACGCGTGGACGCTAATCTCTCTCTAATTGTCCCCTATATTAAAACAAGTCAGGTCCTTTCTCTGTGCCGGTGGAGATGCAAACTGGAATCTGCATACAGTGTAACATTTCACACTGGCCTGTGTTCCCATTAACAGCAGCACCCATTCCCTATCCCAGGTGTACTAGCTGTTGGCAGGAGGATCCCATGTGATGAAAAGGATGGCCTGGCTGGCAGGGCCTCAATAGCCCCATTCCGATTCATCAGCATGCAGGTTAGGGATGATGCACAGAGAGGGAAGCCTGCAGTGTCCCCACATACTCTTTAGGAATCAGCCTATACTGGACTTCACCCTCCGGGGGCCCTTCTTACCTCAGATTCTGGAGCACTGAATTCCATATTTCAGGTGGTTACATGTCGTTAGTCCAGTCATGAGAGATCTGTACAGTCCCACTTTGCTTCTCTCTAGATAATCTGTCTGCAACAAAATCACAGGGAAGTGTGTTCTAGTTCTGACCCTTCAAAATAGCCTCTAGGAATCGTCTAGTTAAATTTCATGATTTGGGGGCCAGAACGGGTCCTGGGGAAGGAGGTTAGATCATTAGCAGAAGTAGTCATTAAAACCATAAACAAGGGAAAGAATATAAAACATGAAGCTTTGGGGCATGAACCCAACTATCAGGGCCTAAGAGACAACTTTCTCTGGGGGCAGGTTATCTCACAGCTGCCTAGCACCGATTTTATTTCTCTGAAGCGGCTGGTACTGACCACTTCTGGAGACAATGAAACACAGGCATTGCCAGACTGAATCAGACCCGAGGACCATCTAGCCCAATGTCCTGTCTCTATCAGTGGCCAGTACTAGATGCTTCATAGGAAGGTATAACAACCCTGCAGCATGAAGATGTATGATGTGACGAGCTGGGAAAATGCCTGTCTTACTTTTTATGAATATCGTGTAACTCAGTTTCCCTATTTAATTTGGTGTTATTACCTGCCTGAATGCACAGAGTTAAAGGAGGCTGTAAAAGGGAGGTTGTTAAAGAACCCAGGAAAGGTAAGACCATGTCCTAGACAAGGAGCATTCCCTCAAACAATAGCCACCTTCATAGCCATGAAGAAAGACTTCTCAGCCACAGTGCTGGGAGGGGGCAGGCAGTCAGAGAGGCTGACCAGGATGTGTCAGTGAAAGGGCTGTCTGCAGTGTGGTTCTTGTGGAAAAGGCTGGCAGTCTGACTAAAGCTCTCAGAGACAGGGGACCAAAGACTGCAAGCAGTGTGGGCTGCTTCTCCCAACTTAGAGATGGGGAATAAACCAGAGCTGCCTGAGTTATGGCTAGAAAAGCTAAGCGTTGGTAAGGCAACATGCATGTAGGCCTCTTAGTTATTTTAAATCTAGTTTTTTAAGCACTCCGTACCCTATTTAGGACAAAATAAATCATGTTTTGTTTTGAAAATGCTCTTTCTGTATACTGCAACCATATGCTGTCTCTCGGGATCTCAAAGAGAAACCTCAGGATGGTCCAAAGTTGGACCAGCTAAATTAGTCACAGTTGATACCTGTAACCCAGGTCCTGGTCTGACAGTGGGTGAATTGCAGAACTGCACCCCAAGCAAGGTAAAAGCCTGATGCCTGACACCTTTGGGGGGGTGTACTCAGAGAATCCCCAAGGCAGCAGTGCAGCTACCATCTGTAATGGTCACCTGGCTAATCTGCCTCCCACATTAGATCACATCCTATTTTGTTTAATTATGGTAACTCTGAATACCCATATACATCTCCAATCCCTTCTTAAATCTCACTAAGTTCTTGGCCTCAATGACTTCCTGTGGCAATGAGTTCTACAGTCTAACTACACATGATGTGACAGAGTATTTTCTTAGTCCAGACAGGATAGTGAACCACAGGAATCTCAAGCCTGATTCAGCCTAGCAATTCCTATGAGCTGTAACATAATTTTAACTTATTATTTTTAGTTGTTAAGTGCTGAGAACATGCTCAGCACTGTAACAAGATACACAGTGAGGACAGACCCTAGCCCAGAGAGCTTATAACGTGAACAAGAGAGAGAATCCCAGAGCAGGGAATAACTGATGGAACCTTTGTCAAAGCCAGGCTTTCCTATGCTGTTGTTAAACACAAATGACATACACTGTTTTAATTCTGCACAAGATTAATTTTCCTTCCATATATATAGTGGCCTTATATAAAGAGAAGTAATCTTACAAACAACTGTGATGTGCATGCTGTGACATTTTATACACTCCCCTATGACCTTTGCTTTGCTAATACAATGTTTAATCTGTTTTAAACCCTCATATAATCATTTTTAAGTAAATCATGTTCCAAACTGGGCGACTTTCACAAAGCTCCCATGTGAAAGGACGTAGCCATTCAGAGGTTCTAGCCCAAGAAGAACTGATGTGATTTTCTCTGCTACACTGATATTTTGTTCTTTACACACGTATACTATATGACCCCGCTGGCTGGGCTCTCTCTTGTTCTCCTCCCCCTTAACTTTGTAAAATATCAACTAAGAATCTACAATAAGCTGCTCTGTGTACAGACTATTTGGGCTCCAAAGGTCAAATTCTGGGTGGTGCTGAGCATAAACACCTGCCATAAAACTCCAAGCAGTAAGGGGAGCATTTCTCTGACTTTGTGGGGGGCTCATTTGGGATCTCCCCTAAACCCACAAGCAGGTTTTTACACAGCCATTAATGATGGAGCCAGATTGCTTAGGGCCAGGGGCATGGTTTGTGGTTATTGTATGCTTCCGGCCCTGCTTTAGCCCCTATGCAGTGCTGAAATCCAAACCGAGATTTCCAGTGTCTCCCAAGCCACTATCCGTCCTCCTCTCACCATATATTTATACAGGTTGAACCTCTCTAATCCGGCACCCTCGGGACCTGACTGGTGCTGACCATGGGAGGTTAATGCCCAGCCGGTCTCCATAGGCGTGGGAAGTAGGGGTGCCCCAGGTTCTCCGCCACGAATCAGCTGTTTGCAGAAGGGAGGAGGAGTTGGTAAGCGTGGGGCCACCGACATGCGAGAGGCATGAGGGGGAAGGGGACAGAGGAGGGAACTTGGCTCCGGTGGATGCTCCGTACCCACTAATTTTTCCCCATGGGTGCTCCAGCCCTGGAGAACCATGGAGTCGGCGCCTATGCTGGACCATGGATGTTACCGGATCAGGGAGTGCCAGATTAGAGAGGTTCAACCTGTATTACATTCATGACACCTGAACAAAATTTGTGGTCCCTTTGAAATAATGGGATAAGCCACTCCCAGTAAAATTGCACAGCTTTCCCCAACCAGGGTTTGTGGGTTTTAAATTTTTTTTTTTTAAGATTTAAGAGTTGTTACAGCTAAACCTGCCCCTGCTCCTTTGTTGCTATTTCTCATTCCTTTTCTCGCTTGTTATCAGACTGGCATGTTTAGCTTTGAAGGATTTGCCCTCAGTGTCTGGGAGGACACAGAATTATTCAGAACAAATCTTGGTTTCTTTGATATATTTTTAAAGTGAGATAATCTTATCCTCCCACCCCAGATGTGTTAGCAGAAAGACACTGAGACTGCTCAGTCCTCTTCAGCACGTCTGACTCACTCTCAGGGTTGTGGTATTTACACGTGTTTATATTGCCATGGTGACTATTTTTGTTCTCTATAAATCAAAACACTTTAAAATGAAAAGGGCCATTGATAGCGACACACACACTGACTTCATATCCATGATCGAACATCGTGCCTCTGAGCATCCTGTGCATTCATTTTATTTATGAAAAAGACAAATGGCAATTTACCAATAAGTAACAAGACTTTGGGGCAGCAGTTACAGCTCTGTTGCTTTAAATAACCAGCAAAGTCTTGCCTTTTCCCCCAACAGAACGAGTGTATGGAGCGGCTATAAATAATAATAAATAGTCTTAAAAGGCTCAAGCCAGTGCCCTTCTGCTGACTGCACTGGGTCCATAGCTGGGCCTTTCATCCTGAACGATCCCAAAGAGCTTTACAAGTTTCAGCTGAAACATAAATGATACATAGGGATGACTTCAGATATACTGCTTAAAAGCTCATGGGAACACTATACAATAATATGGGACAGAAAGCAAAGAATATTGTACAGCCAGAGGAATTTTAAGTAGGCAAAATTTGGCCAAAACACCAGAATTAATAGTGCCATAGGATATTTAAGGACCATGCCTGTTAGGTAAGCACATGATATTACTGCTCTGCCTCTGTGTTTCCTCTCTCATCCCAGCCCCACTCTTTTGTCGCCACCTTCAGTACATCATATGTGAAATTAAATTGTAAGCTATTTCAGGGCAAGGCCCTTGCACTATTTACCTTTATTGCTTGCTGCCAAACACACTTTTGGATGCC
The DNA here is from genome assembly GCF_015237465.2 of Chelonia mydas. Lineage (NCBI taxonomy): Eukaryota > Metazoa > Chordata > Testudines > Cheloniidae > Chelonia > Chelonia mydas. The sequence continues at coordinate 3,297,382 of NC_051261.2, forward strand.
AGGTAATAATAAAATATTAATACTACACACAGATGAATGGATGTATAGATGTATGTACAACCCATTTTAAAAAGAAAAGGAGTACTTGTGGCACCTTAGAGACTAACCAGTTTATTTGAGCATGAGCTTTCGTGAGCTACAGCTCACTTCATCGGATGCATAGCATATCGTGGTCTTCTGCAGTTTCCACGATATGCTATGCATCCGATGAAGTGAGCTGTAGCTCACGAAAGCTCATGCTCAAATAAACTGGTTAGTCTCTAAGGTGCCACAAGTACTCCTTTTCTTTTTACGAATACAGACTAACACGGCTGTTACTCTGCAACCCATTTTAGTGGCTCGGTGTTTATTTAAAAAGAAAGTTCACCCAGGTAAGCCAGTTTTAGGATCAATAAGCCACTTCTTTGATATCAGCCAAAGCTGGAAATGAAATAAGGACTGTTAAACCTTCTCTAGTTTTAAATCAAAATTTAAACTTTTACTTACATTTTAGTAAAATATGGTATAAAGTGCATTTTAATTTGACTAATAAAAGGTTGCAGGGACATGAAAGCTAGACAGTGAACTACTTGACCAGTGATGAGGGAGGAAGAGATACTGAGACATCAACATCATGAGACTGATGTTAACACAGTTAAGATGTGCTTGCTTGCCATAAAATTGACCAGTTTTATAGCCCTGTATAACACAGTTGTTGGTGATACTTGGTTCCTCAAACACAATCTCTTACGCTTCTATAGAAGCTTTTATATTGAAGTCTCCCGAGCTGCTTTTCAGCCTACGTGTACAGGGTTCACATCACCAAAACCCAGTTGTCTCTTAAACAGAACAGCACACAAAAACTTTAAAAAAAATTGGACATGTATGAAAAATTTCATATCCAGTTGCAGATACAGGGGGAAATTTGGGGAGGTAGTTCCATTCTACAAACAAACATAATCTCTTACAATTGCAATTCAGGCCACACTGAAACCCTGATTGATAAAACGTTTTGAAAGATTTTGCTTAGGAGTGCCGGAAAGGATAGAAAATGAGTAAAGATTCAGAGATAACCCCTGATGGTAGTTCAACAAAGAACAGCCAAGCAAAAGCACTGAGAAACCAGATCAATTACCTGGAAGACAACAAATGCAGATAAAGAAACCTTCAGCTGTAGAGGGAGGGATGTTTTTCAGAGGGGAAGAATTGAGGACTTTTTGATGAAAAATGAATGCACCACACAAAGGCATGTTCTATTTTCTCCCCTAAAGATCTTGATCTTAAGGCTCCCCCCCCCCCGCCGTCTTTTCCTTGAGACCAAGGGCCTAATTTTCCATTGTCCTGTACATTGTGCTAGTGCAAAGTAAGTGCAGAGTGCAGCCATAGCAGACTGGATGCAAGGCACAAGGCAGTGGAGAACATGGGCCGAAGTGGTGATGTGGCTTTGTTACAGAGTGTAACAGACGTATGCACAGTAGAGGAAATCTCTGAAGACAGAGGACCAGAACCTCCATCCTCTAGTGAGAGTTCCCTGCACGTGGATATTAAGGGCTGGATTCTGATCCCCCCCTCACCCATACTCCTGTGGAAATTTAACTCCCTGAGCAGTCTCACTGGGAACGAGCAGTCCCTAAGGGTTTGGTAGAATCAGAGAAAATTCTGGCTCTAAACGTGAGATCAAAATCTTTGACCCAAACTAGTTGCAACAAACAGAATCAAAACAAAGGTTAAACATTTTTCACTGCGCGCATGTTGTCAGACACAGTTGTTGTGCTTGCCAAATTTCTTATGAGCTCTTCAGAACACAGCTCTTGCCTAAACGCCATGCAAATATGAACTCCTGCCCCTGCATACTATTCACGCTGGGCAATTTAAAATGGTTTTACCCAGATTTTAGTGCTTGGAACAGCCATGTTTACCTTTTAGGTATTTGAATTTTTAAAACACTTAGAACAGCATTCCCTAAATTTCTCAGAGAGTTTAGTATTTCAGAGGAGGCACTAGCTTCTCTGAGACCTGGTCCTAAGGAGAATCTGCTCAGGCCCCACACAATCTTTCAGGATTCCTAAGGCATGTCGTAGAGCAATAGGCTCTGGTTGTTGGGCCTGGCGGTGGCAGCCTAAAGAGAGAATTCAATCCTCCTTGATGCCTGTCTCAGTCCATTCCATGCCTTATTTAATAGGACCCCTGAAACTGCATATATTTTCCAAAAAGTTTTGTTCAAATTACAACCCTGGTCAGCCTCAGCTGGAATCAATGGGAGCTCAAAAACAACAAGAAGTCTGGTGGCATCTTAAAGACTAACAGATTTATTTGGGCATAAGCTTTCGTATCTGAAGAAGTGGGTTTTTACCCACAAAAGCTTATGCCCAAATAAATCTGTTAGTCTTTAAGGTGCCACTGGACTCCTCGTTGTTTTTGTGGATACATACTAACATGGCTACCCCGTGATACTTGACACAATGGGAGCTCAGTACCTCTGACAATCAGGCCAAAGGCGTCAAGGTGGGCATCCAAGAACAAAGGCACCAAAATCAAGGGCCGCCTTTGAAATTGTGTCTCAGCAAAGTTGCCACCTTTTGCAGGAGGTACTTTTAGTCTGCAAGATGCAGAAAGACTAAAGGCTTGTCTCAGTGAGAAAGTTGCACAGGTATAATTTGTGTGAATTTGTGCATACTTGAATTAGTGCTTTACTTTCATTTATCTTAAGTCAAGAGGCTTATGCTAAACCAAGCCTGTACCAAACAGGAGCTTTCACCCAGATGCTTGCATTGGTTTAACCATATTGGTTTAGAAGCCTATTCAAGTTATACCAGTGCACTTTTCTCATACAGGTAAACTTCATGTGAATGTTTCTCATATAGTTAAACTTACTATAAACGTTAGAATCACTTGAGATAAACAGTTTGTTGAGAAACAACAGTCTGGTTTGGAGGTGGCAAATAAGTTCCCTGTTCCTTACTAATGGGGGATGTATAGTTACAGGGGATATGGACACCACAGCAGTGAATGCATGCAATAGAATAATAAAATAAATAAATAAATAAATAAATAAATAATAATTTTTTATTTAAGAGTTATTGTACAGTTCCCAAAGAGCAGGAAGGAGGGACGCTATCTGCAAACTTAACGTCATTGGTAAAGGAGAAGTAACACACTGTAGTTATAAAACTGGCAGCAGAGAGGAGGGGGAAAAAATTGATCCAAAATCATCCATGGAAAACCAGAATCTGAGAGTCCTGCAGTTCTCCCTGCAAGGAGGTCCTTGTATGAGGCACAGAAAAAGCACAGGAAAGTTAGGCCATCCCAGGTACCATTAATAGAGGCAGGCTTTTCAGCTCAGTCTCAATATGTCACCACCTTTTCTGTCTTCTATCACTGAGCGTCCCTTCCAACCTGAGAGCTTGGCTGTCAAGGGAAACACATACCCTGCTCTGAACAGGTCCACGTGAAGAGTGGAGCTACAGCTAGCCAAGAGAAATAGACAGATTTCAAGGGAAAGTTTGTAGCTAGGCCAGTTCTTGTTGGCTTCCATTTGAGGCACGAGTCATACATAGGTTGGCACATCTCCCACTCAGGACAAGGAGAACCCCAGTTGTAAGTTATTAACGCTTTGATACTGTCACTTCTTCCCCCGGTGACACTCACAGCACAGGGGAGCAGAGCAGAGCAGTAGGGTGCAGTTTCCCCCTGCGTTTACTTGTGATCCGATAATAAGGGTCTTGAACCCACTCACGCCAAGGTCCAGTGTGGAAAAATTTAAACTGCGCTGCAAGAGTTAAAGCAAATGTGAACCATCCAAAATGGGAGAGTTTCACACTATGTTGTGATTTGGGTGTGGATTGGGTCCCTTGTTCTGTGCCGTCAGGGCTTCACTCTTGCAGAGCAATTTGCAGGACCAGGGCCATAGTTAAAAACAAACCCTCAGACATCAGAGCTCTTTGCGAGGACGGGATAAGTTGGGGTAAATATTAGCCCACTTATCAGTGTTGCTGACTTTCCGATTTTACCACGAGTATCTCAGTGTTTGCGGTGCTTCTTCAAATCACAGCTTGAAGCCAGGTGATTCCCAGAGACTCTCGGCTTCCTCTCTTCTTCTTCTGCGTTTTTAAAAAACTACGTTTCTAGCCCTTCTACTTGTAGAGAAAAACTTGAAATGTGACTCCAACAAGCCCATACCAGGAGGCAAATAAAAACCACCCAATTGCTCTCTCAGGGCTTGGGATGGGGGCCCTGCCTGGGGAGATCAGAAGGGCTGGGGCGGGCAATATTGCCAAAGGGGTCCCGTCTCCAAGGGACCCACCGCCGCACGGTCGGCATTTTGAAACTCCCTCTTCCAGGCCAAGCATGGTTCCGCTCTCAGGTGGCTTTGCGGGGGGCTTTGCGGGCACGACGTGCAAACACCCAGCGCTTGGCTGAGCGGGAGGAGCGTCCTGGTGCGCAGCGCCCCCGGAACGGAGCCCATCCTCTGCCCCACTGGCTGCTGCCTCCCAAGACCTCCCCCCCCGGCAGATTTCCCGCCCCGGCAGGCGCTGCAGCAGCTGGGGATGGGGGATCCCCTGTCACTGCCATGTGCCCGCAGCTGCAGCGGCCGCGGCGCGCCGAGGGTGTCTGGTTGCAACCAGCGGGGCGGGCGAGCGGCGCACGGGCTGCCGGCCGCACACACTGCGCCGGCCGCGGGAGGTGCCGCCCGGGGCTGCCCGGGCGCAGCCGCGCGAGCCTGGGCTCGCTGAAGCGCCCTGAGCGGCAGGGCGAGGGGGAGCCTCCTCCCCGGGAGCTTTTGCCTTTGCGAACTCCCGCAGCGCGTGTGCTCGAGCAAGGAGCCCGGGCTGCCTTTGCTGCCCCCCCCCCGCAGCCCCGGGAGAGGGAGAAACTTTGAGGCGTGGGAGGGCTGCGCTGGAAATGCTGGCGGGGAAGGGCGTGTGAAGGGAAGCCTCCGGCACCCCCGGGGCTGCGCGGGGAGAAGTCCGCCTTCGGCGAGCTGCCCGGCGCGCCGCTGGCGTGTGGAGGTGTCCACGCGCGGACTTGAACCGGGGAGGATGGAGAAGAAAAGCATGGATCATTACCTGCGGCGCCTGAAGCAGGAGCTGGTAAGGGACCGCCGGGAAAAGGGGTTGATTTGTGTGGGGAGAAACTAGGACCTCAAAAACTGCCTGTCCCCTGCATCAGTCTGTTCAACCACGCAGGCTGGGGCTGGGTGAGTCTCTCCACCTGCGGGCATTGGCAGGGCTTTGCTGGTCATTTGCTAAACAGAGGAGAGCAGCGATAGACCCGAGCGGCTCAGGGGCCAAACTGCAAGCAACAGTCCCCAAAAGAGAGACACCGGCGTGTGAATTCCTTGTTTCATTACTGTGCATCTCCCAGCAGAACGACTGGGCAAGTATTCTACAATTGGTTAATAACCTAGGGGAAGCATCCTGCTCCGGTAATTAATCACTCCTTGTTTTTATATCAGGAGCTGCAGGAGACACATTTAAGAGCCACTTGCAGCTCTGGTGCCTCCGTCTGAGCATCATTGCATCCGATGAAGTGAGCTGTAGCTCATGAAAGCTCATGCTCAAATAAATTGGTTAGTCTCTAAGGTGCCACAAGTCCTCCTGTTCTTATTGCAGTAGAGTGTATCTTATGTTGGCCTTGGTTACCTCCTTGCGTGCCACCCCCTCCTGTGGGGGAGGTGAAGGGGAGCTTTCTTTAATTCCAGCCACTGGATATGTACCTGCCCTCCACTCACCCAGTGCAGTTTTTGACCAGTCAGCCCCCCCACTCCCTGGACTTATGTCCCCTCGTGCCTCTGACAGTCAGTTTGGATCAGCGATAAATCCAGATGACAGCAGTACAATTTTCGGATACCTTTTTTTATTTTTAATTTTCTGGGAAGGGAAGCTTTGAAATCTAGGGACTAAAATTCCCCTAAAGATTAAATATTCCAAGGCAGACATGTATGCCAATTAATATTGAAGCCGCTTATATTCACTATTTTTAGAAGGTGACCTATGGGGCAATGCTGAACTTTCTAATCACTATAGCTGCAGACTAGGTCAACTCACACATCTCTGCCTGTAGGATTTTAAGTAGAAATTCCCACCACCTCACACTCCAACCTGTTAGTCCCATGCACACATCTGTACAGTACCTGCTGGGTAAGATCTGCTGTTTACCCTCCCCATCCTTCCCAACCGTGAACTAATCAGTATAGTTTTAAACACATCTGTGACAAACGCAGCATTTCTGTCACTGAAGATCCCTGATCAGAATAGTCTTCAGAGCACAGGCATATAATCCGAGGCATTCTGTTTCCCAGCCACTTCATCTAATTATAAGGGTGCCTATAATTCTGCTCTATCCTAGCCACAGTTACATGGAGCTGAATTTATAAAGTAATGATTCACATTAGCACCCCTCATATGATATTTTTGCAAATCTCCATTGACCCTAGTGGAATTACTCCAGTTTGCATCGGCATAAAATCAAAGGGCAGAGTTTAGCCTCTGATTGGTCAGATGTTGTTAACCCAGCTGTCTCAGAAAAATAAAACTCAAATTAGAGTCCTAGTGATTTTGTGGTTTGCACAGAAAAGTACACACGAGCGAGGTTGGAAAGTGAAACAGGAAGTCCCAACAGGAAGAGGTTTAGAGGAATGGGATGTGTACCTTTATTTGAATGGGAGTCTAGTATGTGCAGTTGCAATTTCTAAATCTGTGGGTTTTGAAAATGGAAAATATTTGTTCTTTAGGATGGGATCCCTGGTCTTGTTTAGCACAGTCTATTTCACGTTCTCCCCCAGCACACAGATTCTGTTTAGAAGGCTATGTTGCTTGCAGAAACTTGCTTGAGCTTGTCCACAGCCGGAAGATGTTGATACCCTGGTTTTTGTTACTGGTAGATTAGTAGAAAGAATTGGATGTTTTTTAATTAATGGGTTTGAAAGTTCAATAAGAAGCCAGAGGGTGTGTGTGCATGGCATACCGATAAATAATAATAAGAACAAAAGAAAGCAAAGCAAAAATGGTAGGTGGGAGGTTGAAATACACAAACTTCCTGATACCAGTAAGGTGACTACTCGTGCAACATAATCTTCAGCTTCAAACTGGAGTTTATAACAAGCACCAAGATATAACGCTCCAAAACTGCAAACATTTAAAAACACATGCATAATGTTCTGTATGCAAGCAATCCCACTGAAGTCAGAGTGCTCGTGTGTAAAGTTACTCACTTGTTCCAGTCTTTGCAAGATTGGGACCTTTTGTGCCTATGGGACTAGATTCTGCCATACTGCTGCCTAGCACCTCTAACTAGTGCTCAGTTGTGGAGTATGGTGTTACTCTGTGTAAGCGTGGCAGAATCTGGCCCAGGGAAGGCTTCTTGAAAATGACTAATACTAAAAGGGACATAGTCAGGCCAAGCTTTGCCTCCAAATGTTGGGCGGATTTTGCCACTCTTACTCACATAGAGTAGCATGGCGCTCTGCGAGTAGCCTAGTTCATTTCAGTACGGCTGATTAGCACGAGTAAGGATGGCAGAATCTACTTTGTCAAACCTAATATCGGTAGAAATAGCCCCTTGTGCTTTGTAAGATACACTCTACTGCAATAAGAACATTGCAGCTGTGCTTTAGCTGGCACCTGTGCCAGAAAGCGAATCGAGGTACGGAAACGTGAAAGTGACCAGTTCACTGGCACTACACCAGCTGAGTGAAATGCAGAAAGGAGAACTGGACCGGCACATTAGGCATTTAAACTTCTTTATGCCACAGCGAACTCTGAGGTCTTACCAAGAACATGGGAAAGGGATTTTTGTTAAAACATGGGACAATGTTTTTCAACCTGTGTGCTTCACGTTAGTCTCCTAAATCCATATTTAGGCTTCTAAATAAAAGCAGCCTGATTGTCAGTGCTGCTAACAGCTATGCAAATGAACCCTGTTGACATTAGTGGGAACTCCTGGGGCTCAGCGTCTCAAAGATCAGAGCAGCACTTTTATTTAGGTTTCAGAGTAACAGCCGTGTTAGTCTGTATTCGTAAAAAGAAAAGGAGTGCTTGTGGCACCTTAGAGACTAACCAGTTTATTTGAGCATGAGCTTTCGTGAGCTACAGCTCACTTCATCGGATGCTTTTATTTAGGAGCTAAAGTATGAATGAAAGAGGCACCCACATTTGAAATGTTAGCCTTGGTTTTTAACCCAAAAACAATCTTTCAGAACAGATGCCTGTTTCTTGGGGGTAGGAGCCTGATATCTTGATAGGTTCCAAGTCTACTTGCAAGAGGTGTGAGGGATATTTGCATTTGATATGAAAACCAAAAATTAGATACTTGAAAATCCTCTCCTTCATCTTATGTAATACAGGATAATGCTATTTATGGTAGAAAATATGTCCCAAAAATATTTTTTTAATATTAGTTTATTAATAAACTAAGGCCTTAGCCTTGCAAAGGCTGATGCATAGTATAAACTTCTCTCACAAGGTGTGATGTTACGACCATTAACTTCAATAGAACCACTTACCTGGCATAAATTAAACACAAGTTTAAGATTTTGCAGGATCAGGCTGTTTTCCCCAATTTTTCATTACACTAAGATACGAACTTATTTTAGTAACTGACACTCAGGGCATCAGAATGCAAGTCAGGACTTCTGCCTTCTTCTGAGCAAAGTAGTACTAGAATGCATGAGATTCCAATCAGTTCTCTAGGTAGGGTACTGATTAGGTGGAGAGATTCATAGATTCAAGGCTAGAAGGGATCTCATTATGGTCCTCTAGTCTGATCTCACAGGCCTAAACACTTTCCCAAAATAATTCCTAGAGAAGATACTTTGGGGGCAAAAAACCCACCCAATCCTGATTTAAAAGTTGTCAGTGATGGAGAATCCACCCTGACCCTTGGTAAATTGTTCCAGTTTTTAATTACTCTTGTAATAACTTTACATGTTATTTCCACTCTGAAGACAGTCTATGCCAGGGGTGGGAAAAATCCAGCCCATCTAACATTTCTGTCCAGCCCGCCAGGCTCTTTGGCTGTCCCCTCGTGATCTCCGGGCTGCTACAAGTCCTGCAGTGCAGCAGGGCGCTCAGGGAGGCTGCCTGCCTGCCGTGGCCCCACGCTGCTCCTGGAAGCGGCCAGCTGCTGCTGGCATGTCTCTGCGTGCCCCTGGCAGAGGGGGAAGCGGCTCCGTGTGCTGCCCCCAGCCCTAGCACCGTCCTCAGAGCTCCCATTGGCCAGAAACTGGCCAATGGGAACTGCAGCGGAGGTACTTGCGGGCGTGGACAGCGCACAGAGACCCACAGCCCCTCTCCTCCCAAGGGGCATGCAGAGACATGCCAGCAGCAGCCAGCCGCTTCCGGGAGCAGCTTGGGGCCACAGCAGGCAGGCAGCCTGCCTGAGCCCTGCTGCGCTGCCATCTGGGAGCCGCCTGTGGTAAGCACCTCCGGGCCAGAGCCTGTACCTTGCACCACCCCCCCCCCCTGCACTTCAACGCCCTGACCCAGGTCAGAACCCCCTCCTGCAACCAAACTCCCTCCCAGACCCTGCAACCCAATCCCCTGACCCAGCCCAGAGCTCCCTCCTGCACCCAGACTCCCTCCCAGACCCTGCACCCCCTCCTGCACCCCAATCCCTGGGCCCAACCCAGAGCCCCCTCCTGCATCAAACTCCATCCCAGAGCCCACACCCCTTACCCTCTCCTGCACCTCAACACTCTGCACCAGCCCAGAGCCCCCTCCTGTACCCAAACTCCCTCCCAGACCCCGAAACCCCTCCATTAATATAGTAGAAATGTGCGGCCTATGACGACTTACCAAAATGCATTGAGTGGCCCCCCTGCGAAAATTATTGCCCACCCCTGATGCCAATACGGCAAACCTTCTGCTTACAAAATTAATAATGACAGCCCAGCTGAGCTGAAAAGTACATTTACTAAGGTAGACTTGTATTAATTAAAACCATCATAAATTACATCCCCAGCAATAAATATTTTAAATCAATACCCTTCCTTATAGCCTGGGATTAAAATAGGTAAGCTTTCCCTTAAAAGCAGGCAAGCAGTTTAATAGACAGCTGCGACTGTCTGGGCTTAATGGTGGATAGGAATTGAATCTCTTGACCCTGACTTCTTCACCACTTTCTTCATTACCAGGCAGGTCATGGCTCCAGATATTAATGCACCAGAACCAAACCCCATGGAGGGGGTGGGGAAGGTCCCTTTGTACTACCAAATAAGGACAAAGAGAACTCTATCTGTGGTTAAGTAGGAATCCAATTTTATGGCACCAGTTTGAATATGGTGACATGCTGATTTGCATGATACACAGCAAGCAGTTCTTTTCCGTGTTAAACAGCGAGGGAAGGAATAAATGTAACATTGTCGAGAGGTCCTGTAAAGAAGGCCCATTTAAAGAACCAAATCTTGTTCAGTCTGGTTCATATAGCTAGGGGAAAGCTTGAGACAGTTTGATCTGCTGAAGCTTAATATGTCTTTGTATAAACTATTTCAGCCGTTGACTGGTTTTGAGAGAAGTTAAAAAAAAAAAGGAATGAAATTGGCAGAGTTCCCAGTTTCATGTAGGGGAGGTTAACTAAAAATGAAATCCAATTGCAGTGCCAGCTTGTCTGTCCCAGTGATTCATGGATTCCAGTTCTTTTTTCTCTTTGCGTGTAAAAATAAATAAATTGATTACAAATAATTGGTGTTTGGTTTGGGTTGCAGGTGTTCCAAAGTGTTTCCACTGCTAGCCTGTGCATCAAAGCACACACTGTCAATGGTGCCTTTCACATGCTGTAACAGTGCCAGGTCGGGCAGCGGTCACACCCTGAGCTTGGATCTGGACATGCTTAAATCGGTTTTCATGTTAACCTCCGAGAATGCATGTTCAAAGCTCTGGCATGGTTGTGACTCTCAAAGATAAACCCAACCTGATTCAGTCAGTGAGAAGTTTCTTTCATACTCCAGTTGTGTATTTTCCATCATAAGCGAATAGTCACTGGCATGTCTAGTGTGCCTTCAAAGTGGATTTCATTCAGAGAATCTGAATATTCCACACGCAAGTGTTACAAAGTCAGGGTAGTCTCAGCTGACACTTCCATTCATTATAAAGCAGGCAGTGTGGCCCCACAGTTATAGGGCCAAACTAGAGCTCAGGAGACCTGGGGTCTATTCCCAGCCCTGTCACTAGCCTACAGGGCAACAACGAGCAAGTTACCTTGTCCCTCTGTGCCTCAGTTTCTCCATCTATAAAACACAGAGAATGGTACCTACCTCCTTTGAAAGCACTTTGAGGTTTAAGAACAGCCATACTGGGTCAGACCAAGGATTCATCTAGCTCAGTATCCTGTCTTCTGATAGTGGCCAGTACCAGAGCTTCAGGGGTAGTGCACACAGAACAGGGCAGTTTTGCAGTGATCCACCCGTCTTGTTCTTCTAGCTTCTAGCACTCGAGGTTTAGGATCACCTCAAGCATGGTGTTACATCCCTGACCATCTTGACTAATAGCCATTGATCCTTAATGAGCGTATCTAGTTATTTTTTGAACCCAGTTATACTTTTGGCCATCACAACGTCCCCCGGCAATGAGTTCTACAGGTTAATTTTGTGAAAAAGTATTTCCTCTTGTTTGTCTTAAACCTGCTGCCTGTTGATTTAAGCAGGTGACCCCTGGTTTTTGTACAGTGGGAAAGAGTAAATAACACTTCTCAGTTCCTTTTTCCACACCAGTTATGATTTTATAGACCTCTATTATATTCCCCATTAATCACCTTTTTTGTAAGCAGAACAGTCCCAGTCTCTTTAGTCTCTCCTCCCATGGAAGCCATTCCATACCCTTGATCATCTTTGTAGCCTTTCTCTGAACCTTTTTCTGTTCCACTCTAGCCTTTTTGAGAGGGGATGACAAAAAAATGCCACGTAAGAGCTAGGTATTATTGTTATTATTTGATAGTTCTGGATTAAGATGCGTTGGCATTGCACCAGTCTATAGAGCCCCTCCTAAGAGGATCTCAAAGCACATTACAGGCCTACTCCAGGTTCCATTGAAGCAGATAGCAAAACTTCTACAGACTCCAATGAGCCCCCAGGATCTAGAGCTGGGCCTGAGCCTTCCAGTGCCTTTGTGGAGTACTCTATTTAGTAGAAGGATAAGTGGAAGCACAGAGGGGTGAGCTGGCTTTCCCAAGGTCACAACCACAACCAGCCAGCAATCTGGAAAGCAGGACTCCTGATTCCAGTCTCCTGCTCTGAGCACTACACATCGTTTTCTCATCTGTTCTGTGTTTGTACAGCACCTAGCGCAAAGGGGTCTTGGTCCATGATTGGGGTTCCTAAGTTCTAGACTGTAAGTTCTTTTGGGCAGGAATGGTTTCCTTCTTATAGGGTTGCACAGACACCTGGTAAAATGGGACAAGAGTCTCTAGGCCCCATTGCAATAAAAATAAGTCATTCTTCCACTAGGAAGCTGTGAGGTATCTTGATGGAATTTTACCATTAGGTTGCAGCTGGGGTTTATGTGGCTAGTAGGAATGAATAGTGATGCTTACTTAGGTCATTGTAAGTAGCAATTTCAGGTTACGTTCTGCCCCAGTATATGCGTGTGTTCCATTTGGCCCTCAGTCAGCAGAGCTGAATAGTAAAACCAAATGCAAACCCCTATTGGGTTAATTTCCTGCTCATAAGTTCAGCTGTGACATTGAAAACCATGGGAAAAAATGCTATTCACGCTTATGGAAAAAGAAAACAAACTAGGATCTTTCCAATTTCCTGCCCATAAATTCAGTAGCAATGCCAATGAACTGCAGCAAGATGGGGCCATGGAAATAGGGACTGAGAAGAATACAGATGTGGAGGCTTTGTAAATGACTTAGGTAAGTACAATTTGTGCAAATATTTATTATTGAAGGTTTTGATATAGTGTTAATGGGAAAAAGCTGCCAGCATCCTCAGACATTTTTAAATCCTATTTAAAAAAATCTGCAAGCTCTAGAAAAGTTACACTCACCTAGTTATGAGGATCCGTCGGAAAGACGCAGAAACATTCATGCAATGGAGAGGTAGCTAATCCATTCCAAACGCAACTTCTATCCTGTGAAAGGGGTGGCCTGGTGTGATTTTTACCACTGTAAAACATCCTTCTCAGAACCTCCATCCCTTCAGACCTAGGCCCTAGGTAGGAGCCAGGTTAAAAAGATACTTTGCTTTTATAGAGCCTGATTCTCCACTGTTTGCATCTGGCAAAGTCTTTTTACACTTGTGCAAAGTGGGTGAAATGTGCTGCCAAATCAGAGTTCTCCACTCTCAGCAGGGATGCCACTTTGCACAGGTGTAAATCATGATACAAGGTGCAAGACAATGAATGGGCCTGAGTCTGATCTTAATAAAGTGCTATTCAAGCGTAACTTCATTGAAGTCAAGAGTTACACTGGTGTAACTGAAAACGAGGTCAGGCTTATGGTGTAGGCTGAAAACACTAGAAGCAGTTGCAATCTAATTTTGTGTGTGTTTTGATTATTTTTGGGGAAAACAGAATGTTTCTAAATATTTTCTCGAAAATATATTTTTTTAAATCTATTGTTAACCAACAAATATCACTTAGAAGTTAACATTCATTCCCACACCCAGACATAACATCAAACTTTAGAATTCGGTGCGGTGTTTGGTTTCCCTGTTACAACAGCTTATCTCAGAGCAAACAATCTCGTGTTTCTTGGTGTGAATGTCTCACAGGAGTAGAACTTTCAATGTAAGTGACGAAATGCAGCCCTTTTATTTTTACGTCCTGTCTCGCACTGAGTCCTGATTTGGTAACCATGTGTCATGCTTGCAAAATGGCCCAATAGTCTTTTCCTGTAGAGAGACCATCTCAGTAAGGCATTCCAGTAAAGTTTAGATTTAATTCAATTAGCCACTGTTGCAATAGTGTCTATACAGCCATGGCAGCACGTATTACTGACTGCGCTTGCAAAATTTTCAGGGTATAGCTGCTGGGTAAGAGTCCAAAACTGAAACAGAAAAGGCAGGTAAAGGAAACGGACTCCTCTCTTTGAATGGTTTCAGAGTAACAGCTGTGTTAGTCTGTATTCGCAAAAAGAAAAGGAGTACTTGTGGCACCTTAGAGACTAACCAATTTATTTGAGCATAAGCTTTCGTGAGCTACAGCTCACTTCATCGGATGCATACTGTGGAAAATACAGAAGATGGATTTGTGCTGGAAATGGCCCACCTTGATTATCATACACATTGTAAGGAGAGTGATCACTTTAGATAAGCTATTACCAGCAGGAGAGTGGGGTGGGGGGATAGAAACCTTTTGTAGTGATAAACACCCATTTTTTCATGGTCTGTGTGTATAAAAACATCTTCTGTATTTTCCACAGTATGCATCCGATGAAGTGAGCTGTAGCTCACGAAAGCTTATGCTCAAATAAATTGGTTAGTCTCTAAGGTGCCACAAGTACTCCTTTTCTTTTTGCTCTCTTTGAATGGGATCTGTGAAGTACCCCAAGGCCTGTTGTCTTCAATGACTACATGAATTCTTCTTTCAGTTATCACTGTTTATTATTTGTATAGAGGTGGCACCCAAAAGCCCTTTCCAGACATTGTATCTTAGAGGAAGATACAATGCTAACACCAAAGAGCGTACGGCTAATGGTGGGCACAATGCAACATGCAGGCTATGATGGAAAATGAGGAAACAGGAGGATGGGCAGAAGAAATAAGGTCTTGCCACGGTCTCGAACCCAGTCCCGCAGTAAGCTCTTGGGAGGAAGGAAGGAAGGAAGGATGATCCATTGGTTAGGGCAGTAGCCTGGGACTCAGGAGACCCTGTTCCCTACACAGGCTTCCTCTGTGACCTTAGGCAAGTCATTTAGTCTCTCCGTGCCTCGGTTTCCCCTCTAAAATAACAGCCCAGCCTTACCTCCCAGGCATGCTGTGAGCAAAAATACATTAAGGATCGTGAGGTGCTCTAATACAGTGGTGATGGGGGTCATAGAAGTATTTAAGATCGATAGACAGGGTCTCAGGACCTGATTGTTATGCACGTCTTGTTGCCGAATATATTTCCCACTCCAACCCACTGACAGACCTGCCAGGGCAAAGTGCTTACCTCACCCCTGCCCCCCCAGCCGCCCTCTAGATCCATCCCCTTCACCTCATTATTTGTGTTACCTAGCAACAGGAGCCCAAGTCATGGGTGAGGATGCAAGGCACTAGAGCAGAGTGAAAATGGCTTTTCCACAGGCAGACGGATGATGTGGTGGAAATGTTGGGTTTTTCAAAGAGACATCAAACTTTATTTTTGTTCGCCCCCCGCCCTTTTTTTTTCTTCAACTTCTTCAATGACAATGAGGTGGGGGAATGGGAGAAGGAAGGGGAGGAAATAGAAGAGGGGGGAGGGAACTCCCAAAAGTGAAAATTCTTTGACTTGTCATCAAAAAGCTGCAATTTTTGTGGAAATATTTGGAGGGAAAATATTTTGGGGGGAATTCCACTCCCCAATAATTCCTCCCCCCCAACCAGCCCTAGTCCACATAGCAATCCTGAAGGTGTGTCTTCACTGGAAGAAAAGGATGTGCTCTTAACCGGAGTTGGGCTAACTCAGGTTAAAATAGCAGTGACTCCCAGGCAGCTGGGTTTTAACTCAAGTTAGTAGCACAACTTCAACCCTAGGCTGCCTTCTAGGTTTTAACTCGAGCTGCATTAAAACCCGCGTTGCTATGTCTTCACTGCAGTTTTCAACCTGAATGAGGAATACACCTGGTTTTGCAGCAAAGAAATACCATGCGCCAGTTACCCTGTCTCCACTTTCCTCTCCTTCCCCTGACATTTATCCTTCTCCTCCACATCACTCAATATCTAAAGCTAATGTGGCAGTGCCTGCTATGTGGTAATGTTTTACAGAAGAAACCAAAAGCAGCCCCTAGTGGAATTTTTACTTGAGAGGTACATAAGGAAAGTTTTGTCACCCAGAGACGTGACTCTCCAAAGACAGGAGGAACACAGCTAAGTTGGGCTGGAACTTCCATTTGGCTTTATTCGCCCAGTGCTTCTCACTGTGGGAGCTGGGTCAATAGCTGTGAAGTGCTGAGAGAGAAAGAGACCTGTCTGTTTGAACAGAAAAGATCTGCATAGGGGTAAGTTGAGACAGGCGGAAAGCTGAGTCAGCCAGTCTGTTGGAGCCATTCCTTGTAGGTCACAGAAAGGTGGTTTGTAGCTTAGCAGTCTGATGTCAACCTTTAAATACCTTTGATTCTTGGGACTAAAAGGTAAAGCCTTGGTGGATTCTCCTGTGTGGAGGTGGGATTAGAACCCTTTGGCTGAATTCCCTGATGCAGGGGATTCCCTGACAGACATAGATTTGGCACAGCTGGCTCTACATCATCCTCCAGAGGGGCACATGTGGGAGGGAGCAGGGTATAGCCGGGATGTTCCTCTACTCTTATCTATTCCCAGCTTCTGCAATAGCTCATAGGGCATGTTATAGCCTGGGCAAAATTTATGCAACCCCAATGGCTGAAGCAGCCCCTCGCAGTTTCAACACAGGGAAACATATGTCCTCATTTGCACCTCCACCTCACTCTTACATTGCACTCTGCTCAGAAGCAAGGATGAATTGGCCCCTTTGAGACTTGACCATCCTCGCTATTATTAATTTTGTGTAGTCATCCATGGTGTGTCAAGGAACCTCTTTCTTCAGCATTGCACTGGGTCCAGGCAGCAGGAAGGAACTCCGTCTGCTGATTTCCTGCTACTAACAGCTGGTCAGTCGAAGGGGAAAAAGCAATGAAAGACTTTGTTTACTAGTTTATTCCTGAGATGAATCCCAGAGACTGTGTCTGGTTTGTTTAGCTCTGAGAGCCCAGAGCCTTGGGTGAAGTAAGTGGCCTTGGGAAAGCAGTAAATGGTTTTGGAATCACACCCAGCCTGTTGCATACATTCAGGGCCCAAAACCAGAACTCCAGGTGCAGGAAAGGCAGAATAGGGGGGCAAATCCTGCTGATCTACAAAGGAAATAAAAATTGGCCTTGTGCCCTTTCTAGCTCCTTTACAATGAATAATGAAAGCCTGAGAGTTAGTTCTTTTTTATCTGTTTATTTACTTTTAACGTTTGATTTTGTTTTTTACACTAAAAATTTGGGTCTTATCTGCCCTGAAAGATTCAGTGTTGACTGGAGAACTAGCAAAACGATGACATCACAAGAGCCTATAGAGTGAAAGTTAAGCAACTGAAAGAGAGAGGAAAATTTTAGTCAAATTGTTTGAAACTGTTTTTTTGTTGTTGTTGTTTTTTGTTATTGTTATTTCATGCGTAGTTAACATTTTGGATAAAAGATTCATCACCTCTTCCCCACCTCCCTTCAAATTAGCTGTAATCTCACTGTTAACATCCCCGAGAACTCCTAGAGTTTCTCCTGTGACACCAGGGACCAAAGGATTTGAAATTCCCAATATTTGCATGATAACACACAAGCAGAAATAAAAAAGCTCTTGCGTGCCTTCTGTGTCCATCATAAGGCAACAGAACAAGGCATAAACCCAACATGAAAAAAATCCTTCTCAAATCACCGTGAAAATAAACTCCCACTGACGAACTGTGCCTGAGGTAAGAATCCAGGCTCACTAAAAAATAATTTTGTCAGCGTTCCAAAGGAAAACACAGAACCTATCTAATCAGTTCAGCAGTTCTAAAGTAATTTTTCTCTCTTATTTCATTCTCTTTAAATACCAGATTTGTTTGTTGCTGGCTCTGTTGCCTATCAGCCTAATTATTAAGAGCTGTCACTACAATTCTTCTTTCCTTTCCCCTCAGCAATAACTTCCTCTCACAATACCTCTTCTACCTAAGAGCTGGACATCTGTCATCCTCATTATCCCAAACACACCCAGAGACCTTCTTTTCCCGTCTCTCCAGTCAGCTGGAATATGTCATCTGTTCTTTTTTTTTCTTTCTCCCCCGGTCATCACCAAATATTGCCGTAGTCCTGGGCAACCCGGATGTGGAGATGAACTGGAAATACAAACAACTCTGGCTCAAGGGGCTTAGTTGGATTTGGATTCCAGAGCAGTCTTGTGAATTCAGACACTAGTAGAAAAACGTTAGTTCCCAAAATGTTTAGCAGATTTTTTTTTAAGTGAGAGATGACAAATGAATTTCCCATTTTTCTTGCTCCCCTTAACTGGCAAATGTCTTACCCATCCTTTACACAGAGGTATTTGGCTTTGTTTTATGTAAAATAGTAGTGGAATATGAGATGTACATAAGCCCATTAGTGTGTTGCTTTTCTGGCTATCCACTGATCCACCAAAGGATTGCATTTCTGTTTATACAGTACTTTGTCCGGTTCACATATTAGACCCCAGGACCTGTGCATACTAACATCTTACATTTACATAGTGCTTTTAGACTAATATGCTTTATACACTTATGGGGTAAACTATACACAGGAATTCTTTCACCCAGCCACTGAAATGCAGCTGTCACAGGGTGGAACCCAGCAACTGTTAAACACTATGCAGCAGTTTGGAAGTGCAAGTGTTTGGGGAACACACTTACTGAGTGTGCTCACAGACACAGTTTGTTCAGCACACAGGAGTTAACCTGACTCTTGGGTTTGATGGGTGAAAATAAAGTAATGTAAAATAAAGGCGTACCCTAGTGTCTGAGCAGCAGGTGCAGGCTTAGTGCTGGAATAACCTGGACTTACACTTTGGTTTTACTGGTACTCACCTTTTCCCTGCCATGGGAAAAATATTGTAATGACCGTGAGCCAAACCCTGCTTGCATTAAGCAGGCAAGTAGTCCTTGCAACTTCAGTGGGACTGACATATGGGAGCAACGCAGACAAAATTTGACTCTGTACTGATAGACTGATGCATAATTCAGTTCTGGATGGCTTGAGGCTCCTGGGGCCCCATGTTTAAATTTGTGGGGTTCTTGTTTTGGTGAGGTGAGTCCATTCAGGCCTAAAAGAGTCAGTGGCTAATCCCCATCAGCCCCAGCCACCTGCTATTGTATAAACACCCCAAGAATTTGGGAAGAGATGTAAGGAAATTCTCCTGTAAATGCTGCTGCATGTACCAAGCTATGGGCATGGATTGGACCTCAAGGCCGCTTTGTTGACCACGCGCTTTATGTAACAATGGTTGCACTGGTTTATATAACGCTCAAAAAATAAAAGCAGTTCCTGCTTGCAATCATTTATTTATGGGTTTTGCAACTAAATTTTCTGCTGCAGGTGCATTTGTGGAAGCTGTCATCCAGAACAAGGTCCATCAGCCTGGGAAATGCGTTCCCACGAGGCTCTGTTAGATGTATCATCAAGGTTGGGGCAGCCTCTTGGATTTAGGTTTGTGGCAAACGATAAGAAAAACTTTTCTGGAATGGAAGGAGTACCCTTTGCAAATGGAGTTATTGCTGTTATTTATTTTTTGTATTACCGTCGTTTTTAGGTGCCTGACTCATGGACCAGTACCCCACTGCACTAGGCACTATACAAGCAGAACAAAAGTTCCTGTTGCTGGGGGATGGATGGGACAGCTTGACATGCCTAGCCCTTTGTGTCTGGAGATCAGAGTACAAATCCTGCTTTGCTGGGGATTCCCAGATGAACGTCTTTGGGATCTAGTCCTTAAACACAGAACCACAGCGCTTACCTATCATAAGTAGACACTGGCCCCCACTGTTGTAGTAGCCGAGCAGCCATCCTCACAATACCCCTGTGCAGTAGGGTAGGGCATTATCCCCATTGTATGGATGGGAAACTGAGGCACTGAGAGACTAAGCCACTCCTCAGTGGAAAGATCCAGCATGTGTCTCTGTCCCTACGGTTATAGTCCAAAAATCCATTGTCTGCACTTGCAAACAGGGTAACCCCCCTCTCCTTGTGTTTTCCTGTCTAGGACCTGCCCTCAAGACTTTGCAATTGCTTGAGGAGCATATTGCTCAGACTGTAAATAGGGGCTCATTGCGAAATATACAGTACCCAACCATATGTAGACACACCAACAGATAATCATATTCTGCCTGTAAGAAACCTGTTTCTCACCTTTTGGTGACCAGGCCCACAGACCTTAAGACTCTGTACATAACTCTTCTCATGTTGTCTATACATAGGGTTTGCAGTGGTTGCGAGGACCAGTGTGACACAGGCACATAGTGGATACCTTACATAACACTCTTTGGTGAACTAGTATGTAGATGCCAGACTCAGGGGATCCCTGTAACCCCCGTATGCACACCTGGTGCCCTCCACCATTTGGCATCAAGAGGTCCTTGGGCCAAACGAGTGTTGGGGTATGTTCTTCCCTGGAGTAACTGTAACGTTAGTAGAGAGACACCATAGACGTACCAAAGATAGATAAGCAGTAACATCGGCCTCACTGTGCCTCTGTTTGTCCATCTGTAAAATCGGATTGGCATGAACCTACCTCAAAGGTGGCTGAAGCGGTTTCTGAGGGGCATAGCCCTCTGCTGATATATATAGTCCAGTTGAAGTCAGAGAAGCTCTGACAATTTACACTGGCCCCACAGTGGCTGAGAAGCATTTTATGTTTACCCTATTCGAGTGGCTCAAAATTTGTTGAAATTTCCATGACAAACATTTTACCAAAACCAACCAAACAAAAAAATACTGAACTTGTTACTGCTTTTCAACCGGCTCTGAATCCTAGGTACTCGCAGGGGAAGGGGCGCATGGGTGAAATGAACACAGTGATGGTAAATGCTGCCTCTGAAATATTAATGGTTCCTGTCGGATGAGGCATGCATTGTAACCATACCACCCATCATGGGGGAGTTAATTGAATCAATGAAGTGAACAGCACAGCCGTCGAGCATATGCTGTCTTTTTGACCAGTCTAGTCATTACTGCAGGACCCTTGTCACTCATCACTGCTTGATTACACCACTTTGCCTGCGAGGGGATTTGATGCGAAGTATCCAATGAGGGTCCAAGCTGGCTCCAAATCCAGCTTTGCAAAGCCGCAGATAAAAACAACTTCCATTAATAAGGCAAGAAAGGTTAGGACAAGAAGCATTACAGCAAATCTGGAGAGGTAAGGTGATAGTTTTGTCTGAGGCTTATGGCACATATGGTCCCAGGTTTTTGGTAGCGCAAGAGCTCTTTTATTGTAAAAGTGTGGGCGTTACTTGCACACATGTAGCTTTATTTTGCAGATACTAGTAACCTTAGCCTGTAAGGGAGACTTGACTTGTCAATGTAATCAGAGGTTTGAACAGAGAGTTTTTCCATAACTTCACAGCCAGATATCCTTTCTAGCAGGTGAAATATGCTTCTCCTCTTGAGCATGAAGCTCCAGAAATAGGTGTCATACTTCCACTAACTCTGAGAGTCTGATTTTTGAAACTTGGATGGAGATTTGTGCCTGGAACATGTGGTATGGGGATTTCCACTTTTGCAGTATGGTTATTCCAGAGTGGCAGTGTTTTAATAGCCTTTCTTACCCCTGGTGAGAACCTGCAGTTCTCTGCTTACAAACAAACAGCAAACCACGAATAACTGAGTCAAGGTAGCAAAAATTATTCCTCCCTGCCCTCACCCCCAATTTCTTGGTAATGTACAGCCACTCATGTGTACAGGTGTTAAAGGAAAACAGCATATTACGAGAACGCTTGTCATGCAAAGATTGTGATCAGCTTTTTAAACTGTTATACTTAAGAACTTTTAGGTTTAAGCTTTTCTGAGACATTTATACTCCCTTCTGCCAACCTCTTTACATCCGTGTGACATATCTTTGCCTCCAGCCTGGCAAACCACCTCCCCCCTGCCCCATCCTCCGAAAAAGTGGTAGCAGCTGTTGGAAAGTATAGCCCATTTGTTTTATGATGCCGCTTTGGGAATATGATCCAGATCCCACATAAGAGTGAAGGAGAGCAACAGAATGAAAGGGGAGAGGGCAAATTAGAGGCTTTGGAAAATAACTAGCATATTTTAAGGTTAACATGGAGAGTTAAACCTTTCTATTAAAGTAGAAAGATAAAACACAAGTGTGAATGATGGATCTAGTTTGGAAGCCAAAATAATTGATTTTTCAGCAAATAAACTTGTGATTACTTATTTGTTTTTTCAATATTACTGTTCAGATTTCTAGGACTTCATTCCGTGCTGGTACCTATGTTTCTCAACCTATAATTAGGGTAGTATAACAAAGCATTAAGACATATTACAGAGTGCCAATGTGATTTTTTTTTTTTTTTTTACTATTTTTTGTTTTTGATTTTAACATGTTACAGAAACTAGTCAGTCAAAGGCTGGTTCTTTTATAGATTCAGAGCACCCGCTTCTAGTCTCAGTTGTTTGCATGGCAAGAAAGAAACAACAGCTGCAGACTAAGTCTAAAAATTGATGCAGCGAATTGTCATGCTCGGTTACATGAATAGAGGTTCTGCTAAGCAATTAACTGAAATTCAGATAAACATTATTTTTGTTGTCAATCAAATGCTTATTTCAGTTCTTGTTAACAGGTGAGGATTTGGAATCTTTAAAAAAAATTTAATTTCTTCAGAATCTAAAAAAGGTGTGTTTATTATCCCATGAAATGGCTGGAGCATCAGGGACAAGGATAGCACATTTAAGTCTGAATAATTCAGTATTAGGGCATGTTTCAGGAGAGACCTTCTTTTTGCTGCTGTCTAGCTTATAAGATAAAAAGGGAACATGGCCTAGCTTTTGCTTCCCTATATGTTGCAGGGGTAAAATCCTACTTGTTTTGTCTTGGCTTCTCCAAGCACTGATTCACTGTCCTCTCTTCCTCCCCAAACAGTTATCCATGAAGGAGGTTGGAGACGGGCTGCATGAACAGATGAACTACATGATGGGTGCCCTGCAAGAGCTGAAACTCCTCCAGGTCCAGACAGCTTTGGAGCAGTTGGAGATTTCAGAGACTCGAAACAAGGTTTCAGGCATTGGCCCGCACCAGTGCTGTCGAAATGGCAGAGAGGGGCCCAGAGCCAGCAGGCAGAACGAGAGGTTGCTGGGAAGGAGATCTTTGGAGGAGTGCAGCTCCATGGCGTTTGCACACTCCACCCAGGTGCCACAATCTGCCAGCCGGTTTGGCCCTGTGACTTTACCGGACAGTAGCCACCACAGACACGTGGCTTATTGCAAAGACAGTTATCCTACGAGCAGACCTTCTTCAGCTCTGACCACGGCAGAGTACTGCCCGCCAAGGAAATTTGAGTCAGCCAGTGTGGGCACAAGTGGGAACCAGCTTCACAGAGAGTCAGACAGCATCCCTCAGACTTTGGGTGGGAGTAAATTGGGATGCAGAGAATGCCAGGTTTCTGATGAGGCCAATGACTGGACTTCCTCGCTAATGTCTCAGAGCAGGAACCGGCAACCTCTGGTTTTAGGGGATAATATCTTTGCAGATCTGGTTGGGAACTGGTTGGATCTGCCAGAGCTGGATAAAAAGGGGGAGAAGAACGAGACTTCCCTGTCCATCAGCAGGTCTCAGGAATTCTACAGGAAGTTTTCCCTCACGGCCAACATCTTCAAAAAGTTCTTGAGGAGCGTACGGCCGGACCGAGATAGGATCCTCAAGGAAAAACCATGTTGGCTCCCAGCAGAAGACAGAGAGACTGAAATTTCAAAGAGATCCAAAAAGGTGAGCAAACAGAAGGGGACGTTTTACTTCCCCCTCCATGGGAACCTACAGAATGCTCACAGCAAAATGGAGAGGTGCCCAAAGGCAGAAGCTAGTAGTGACAAATCCAAGAATTGTGCCAAGAAGGTCCATGGCACCACAGACCACACCCAGTCAGGCTTTGATATGAATACAGCCGTATGGGTCTAAGTTCCTATAAGCGTCTCCTCTGCCAAATGGCTCTGCTTCACGCTAGAGATGAGCTGGAGCACATACATGCCTGTATGTGATATACCCCAAAGGCCTGCCCCGCACTGGGGTGGGGGAAACAGTGTATTTGGTAGCCTAGCATGCTGTGGGCAGCAGCCCGCCGAGCCCAGCTTCTAAGAGACCTGCATCTTCTGGAGAAGGACGACATCAGAACAGCAGCTGAATCAGGACTGTGTGCAGAAGCTTTCCAGAGCTGGTGCTTGGGAGAATGACCAGATTTCTTGACAGCTTCCAGGGCAGGTAGAACCATGATAGCCGCCCCTTACCTCTGTGTGAGCTTCTCTGGTCATAGTTCAGTTCATCTCTGGTTAAGATAGCTACGGTCCATAAAATGCAGTGTGTGTGTGGTATGTATATATTTTTAAATCTGCTCTCCCTTGTGTGCACTTAATACTGGATTATAAACCAGGCAACTCGAAAGTTGATCTCAGAGCACTTGATATTTAAATTAAAGAAGTAAGGTATGAATTTATAAGAAACTGCAGTACTTGAACAGTCGCTGAATGCAGATGTTGTATGCTCACCATCCCGTTGCATTTCAGCTTTTCTTTTTCTAAAGCATTATCTCCAGTGTGCTCTTTGCCTGTCCTTTCCAGCATCAGTTTAACCAGTAGTATAATTAACAGGTCCATACTTGGAATTTTGTGATGTCCAGAAATTCTTCACCAGTTTAGCGTTACCCTTCATGGCCTTAAACCCAGATGCCGCACTGAGATATGAAGTTGCAACAGACTTTGTGTTGGGTTGTTGGGGTTCTTTGTTTGTTTATTTTATTTGTTGTTATGTACAGCTTTAGTCTTGAGAAAACAAAACAGAGTTCTTCAGTGTTCCACGCTCCCAGAATTACTAATAAAGCGGTGTCACAGTCTTCCAAAGGGCAGTGGAATAGTTTGTACAACACGTGATATGTGTAACGGCCACTCTCTGTCCTGCTTGCACTCCAGTTCTATACGGAAAGCAAAAGCTACAGGAGTGACATCCACAATTACAAACAAGAAAAGGGCTACATTCTCAGTGGGTGTAAATAGGTATAGCTCTATTTAAGCCAGTGGAGTTACTCCGGTTTATACCAGCTGAGTTGGTGTGTGGGTTCCGTGGCGTGGATTGCTCAGTTGGGGGAAACGGGGTTGAAGAGCAGACAAAAGAAAAACATTTTCCACTAAAGAAATTATAAATCATCCAAACAGGAAGGGGTTGTTGGCTGGTCATTTGCTGCGAGGGCCCCACAGCCTTGGAATTTGTTCCCACTTTGGTCTGAAAGAGCCCAGATCTGATGATCCTTGAGGCACGTTGTAAAGCTAGGCATTTGAAAATCTGGTGGGGAGGGAGAATTGTTCAGGTGAGAAATTGCTCACAAGGGAAAAGCCTTGGAGTTGCTCAGTTGCTGGACACACTGGGCATGGGTTATGTTCAACTCTACCGCTGCACGCATGTGGTGTTGTTATACCCAGGGCACCTACGCACCCTTTGTAGTATTTCTGTAAAGCCAAATACATAAATGAGCCCAGCGAATCCGCACAGAATGAAGCCGTGAATTTCCTAGTAAAACAAACCCTGCAGTGTCCTGCCCCCAGGTTTGTACAACGAACAAGCTTTGCTGCAAGTCAAGCGGCCCTCGTCAGTCTGTACTGTATGAAGTGGAAGGTGCCAGATTTACAGCCCTGCAGGGTGAAGCTCTCGCTTCACATGGACAGGGGCAATATCAAGCCCTCCCACAGTCCCTGCTGCTGCTCACTCCATTCCTGGAGGGGCCATTCAAAGAGTTGGTTATTTTTTGAGTCTGGCCTCCATGCCCCATGCATCCTCATCGCCGCCCCTAGCTTTATGAGGTGTTAAGGGTGCTCAGGATCAGGTCTCCTTCCCTTGCTTCTTGATGAGTATCTTCAATAGGGTTTGCTGCAGCATGAACAGGGCACATGGTATATTTGTTAATAATGGGGAGGGACGGGGGAGATGTCCACTGTCTACTGCTGCCCCTGCATTTTTACTAAACGCTTTAGCCACCCAGTTCCTGTGAATGGCACAAGGTTATGTTGGTAAAGCGTGTTCAGCTCTCGCCAGGTTTGGGGAATGGAAGATGTGACTATTAATGTCACTGTTTTCTACTAGCAATTCTATTCCTGGTCTAATGCTCCAAGGCAGAGAGGCCAGTGGGCAGAGACATGGAGAGGGAGTACACTTCTTTTTTCTTTTTTTTTCCAAGGGAATTAAATATAGGCACAAGACAAGCATTGCTTTTGCCCATACAAGGAATGAAGAATTGGTCAGCATCTGGAATTTACGCTGGGCACCTTTTCAGGAGCCTGAGTAACAAGCAAGCATTCATTTCCCATCCTTCCAGGATCGGGGGTGGCTTGTTTTTTCTCCCTCTCATTTCTTTGAATGTTAAGAGGCTGTTTTTTTAAATTATGTTTCTATTGAATGTCAATCCACATGTGCTGCCCTGATGCCTCCCTAGAGGTCGGGGAGAAAAAGAGGGCTTTGAAAATAAAATCACCGTAAAGAGTGTCACATCAGACACCCATCAGACACCCATCCTGCCCACGAGCTGTCTCCTGCACAGGCTGCTACAGTCCCTTTGCTGGCTAATACGCTTTTCACCTCATCCTTCGCCCTTCAGCACAAAGGATCTTCTCCCCCCAACACCACAGACAGGCAAGGGCTCGACTCTTTTCCTCGCACTGGTTTTGTGCAGAGCTAACCTAATTGTCTTAAATGGCCTTACCCCAGAGCCAGCGTGAATCAGGCCCATGCTTCCCAGCATGCCTCTCCGCTTCACGTACAGCAGCCACAGGGCTTACTACAAAGAGGCAGGCTCGTCTTCATCTGCGTGTGCTGCTGACACAATAACACGCCCTGTCCCCGTGGGCCTGGAGAATGAGATGATGTGAACAGACCGGAGCCTGGTCTCATGAGGCCGTGTGGAGCATTAACCACGGCGCCACTGGCCCAGCAGCTGCCCACTCCTGCCTTTTTCACATATTTTGTTTTGCTGGTTACATGTTGCTAAGGGGAGACCAGTTGTAAACCAGGGAAAAGAGGATTGTAGCCCTACAGTGCTGAGGGTTATGCATTAGAGAAGGGTCCTTTGCAGTGTCCTTGCAGCCTTGCCCTGCCAAGATATTTTTAAATTATTATTTAAAATAACCCTCAGCTGTGATGAATGCGATGTGCAGCGGACGCTGTATCCAGCACGTGAACAACGCACCATCTTCAGTGACTCACGTGCCAGGCGGAGGGTCCCACAGCTGCGGGTAGGAGAGGCACGCTCCGACCCTGCCAGCTCTTCATTTTGTTTTATGTCTCAAAGGTCCCCTCAGGGGACTATGCTGGTCTCACTGCATGGGGAGTTAAAGCGTGCGCTGCCTGCTGGCACCAATGGGAGCGCTGCGCACAAATCCCATCCCAGCCTAGGCAAAGGCGGCTCTCTGTCTCTAGAGCAGAGGGTGAGAGACCGGGCCAAATTCAAACCTATGGAGAAAGTGGAGGCTGCTGGTGGCCGAGCGCATCGTTCAAGCAGCATAAGGCCCCCTGGGATGTTAAGCCAGAAAAGGGTGAAGTTTGGAGTTTAGAATAAACATGTGGCAAAGAAGAATTGAGGTGTTTTCTGTGCTCTCTCTCTGATTCCCTCCCCTCTATTTGGTGTAAACCCCCTGGCTCAGCTTGCATGTTCACACACAGCCAAGGAACACAGGTTAGGCGCTGCAGATGCTTCATGACTGGGATTTATAAGTACGGTAACATGGCCTGACTTTGCCATGAGCCTCACAGTCCCTCGCAAGTGCTTAAGCCCTCAGAACAACAGCTGTCAGTGGTGCTGCTTCCCTCCCATCTGACGGCAACTCTGACAAGGAAGCCAACTGGAACTTCTCTTGGGAAAGGGACCTTTGGCCTTGCCTGCATTTCCCTGACAGCTGCACTAAATGCAACATGACAGCGCTCCTTTCATGTGATACAGGGAGAAAAAAAATTGTGCGTGCAACTTTATCCAGCATCATGCTGCAGCCAAATGCTTTATACAGTAACTAAGGACCCTTTAGCATTCGTTGAGTAGGAAAAAACATGCTTGTTTCATCACACGCTCATGGTGGAAATAGTAGCTCTTAAGCCCACTGCATATCTCCTTTCCATTGATATAACTTCTCGTCTATGCCAGTACTGCAGCAAGTGGGCCTGTTCCAGTTGAGGTCAATGGGAGCAAATTAGGGCCTATAATTCTGCTATCAGGCCTGTGTATCGGGTCTCAGTGCTGATATCCCTCTCTCCCTGCTTCCACAGCTCCTTCACCCACATCTGCACCCGTGGGAGATTGGACCCCAATGCTGGAGCTGGGATTGGCTGTGCCGATCAGAGAGGAGAACTATGCCATCACTACCGTAAGCCTCATTTGCTGGCTGGCACCAGAGGCAACCCTGAGGATCAGGCTGGTGTTAGCAGTAAAGGCAGGACGGACCACTAGACTTGAGTGGGGCCATATGAAGAAGGCAGGGTGTTACTGACTAAGAGCATACAGCTGATTAGGTCATGTTAGGGCAGCGTGGGGAGCAGTGAACCTAGGAGGAGCAGAAGAGACAGAATTATGCTGCTCTCTGGGATATGTATATATTTGATAGAGACACTCAAGAGAAGGGTCCCGCTCAGACATGCCAATGATCGGAGGGATGGGCATCTGTGCACATAGACAGTAGATGGATCAGGCTTTGGGGCAGGGACTTTCGCTTACTATGTTTACAAATCCAACGTCCATCGAAAGCAAAGGGAGTCCTTCCATTGACTTGACCGGGTTTAGGCTTTATGCAAAATGCTAAGCAACTATCACAAAGGGGTCCTATGGGTATGTTCAGCACCAGGTTGGAGCCCCGAGGCACTACCTCACTACAAATTAATAATTATGCATAGCTTGTAGCTTCAAGGCCAGGGCCTTTTCTCGCTACATTTCTGTAAAGGACTGAGGATGGACCTATACAAATAAGAACTAATGACGAGTAAAAATCATCACTCTAGAATTCAGAGGGACGTTTTATAGCCACTACAGTCTCACTCTCTAACATACACACTTGTAAACCCTCTGTGGTATGTGAATTCCTTGTACGTGATGTCACTCCTTTTTATTATTGATAATATTTTCTTCGGTCGCCTTTATTCCTTTAAAACGATCTCATAAATAGAGTGAGAATTATAGCCTTCCCATAGAGGTGGTGGTGATTATTATTGATTAGTAAAGCATAAAGCAAAAGGGTACAGAGCAGAGCTGCTGAATGGATTAAACAGCCCTTTATGGTGGGGGGGTTTTTTTTAGAAAAAGAATGGAATGCATAGACAGACAATTCATACAGATACCTCAATGGATTGGAACGTCTCGGCCCCGCAGCTGGAACTTGAAGGAGCCTGTCACTCTGGAGTAGGGTTTTCCAAGAACCTAAGAAAGCCAGTTGGTGTTGGGCTCCGAACGTCCCTTTGACAGTTGCGGCCCGCATGTAGGTAGGAGCGCCGAGGAGCGAGGACGCATGGTAAATATTTTCTAACAAACAGGAAAACAATATAGAACATTATTCAAGCCAGGCTCCCCTCATCAAACGCCACCTAATCTTGCCTCACACAAGGTCTTGTTGAATGAAACTGTATGAGGTTTTTTTGGCCCTGTTTAATTTTTGTAGATTTGTGAATTACCATCTCATTTCTTCTGGGACTGTCCCTGAAAAAAATAATGATTTGTTTCACGCCTTTTCCTTTTCCATAAAATGATTCCCCAGTGTTAGGTATGAAACCTGCCTAATTAGCCCAATGACAATATTTAATGAGGCTGTGGCTGAGTTCTGCAAGCTTGGTAAGAACGGTTAATACCAAAAACAAACACTACACAATAATGCCATTCCCCTTCCTCCTCACATTAATTATAGAACATTCTCCCCCTGATTAACTTGCACTTTTTAAAGGAGCAACGATAAATGAAACTCGGGCATTCGGATTTATTAGCAACTGCTATTCTCGGGGTGCATTAAGCCCACAAAGGATTGAACGATTGAAAATGCACTGAAGTTAATTTGACACCGATGACATCCATTCATATGCCAGGGATTAATAAACTGGGGAGGGAGAAAAGTTTCTGTTCAGAGTGCACCTGTTATTTTCAGCTAACAACAGAGGACTGCTGCTAGATTCCAGCCCTATCTATGGCGAAGTCCCTCCTGCAAAGTGCTGAGCAGGTGCACCACAAAGATGAGGGGTCCTTAGTGACCAGTGGACTCTACGCATCACAAGGCCTCAGGGTGGGATTTTTTCCAAGGAGCCTAAGCAAGTTAGGTGGGTTTCATTGGGAGCTAGGCACCTAACTCACTACTTTGGAAATCCAGATCTCAGTGCTAGTCAATGGTAAACATGCATAAAACATGAGTATGTTCCAAGTAATTTATGGCTTGATCCAGTGCCTAGTTAACAGTGGTACTAATTCAGATACTTTTTGGGAGGGGGCAAATTCCCCACCTCCCCTAACCCCTCCCCAGCAGGGAACCCCAGCATTCAGCCCCCACTTCTCCTGCAGGGCCGTCCCACTTGGCTGTGGAGTCTCTTACCTATACCATGCATGAGCCAGTACTGCCAGGTGTCTAGTTCTCAAAAGACTCCCCTGGGCCCTGATGTACAGGAACAGGCTCCCTGCACACTAGGCCACAGGACCATTTGGTCCAGCCTCTCCTCTGTCTGGCCAGGTCAAATTTCAGCAGCATTGCAACCACATAGCCAGAGCAAAGTTCTGGATTGCTCCGACAGCAACTGTACTGATCTAATACAGGACCATCACTTAAAAGTGGCCACTTCCCCCTCCCCCAGCTCTGTGGCCTGTGCAACTTTGAGCAGGTGGAAAATACATGGAGGGGTGTGATTTGCCCTTCTCCAAAAGCCCTCCCCACAATTTGGCATCACAGGTATTTAAGTCAATGGGAGTCATTTCATTGTCTTCAGTGCAACAGGTCTGTGCCAATAATTGGCCAGATCCTGCTGCCAGTGAAGACAACTGGAGAATTTTACTAATTCACTTCAAAGGGAGCAGAACTGGGCCCCATGTTGGTAAAGGGGGATCAATGAAATACAAAGGTGGATCTCCTGCTGGATGTTTTTATGCACCACAGCATTTGCCTCCTATAGTAATTCTCATGCCTGAGCTCAGTGCACAGAAATGGCCTATATCTGTGGCATGCGCGTCCTTGGATGAGAACTGTGATACAGCCAACACGTACTGACCCCTTCCAAAGACAAGGGCCAATCCCCTTCCTTTCTTTTGGACATTAGCACATTGATCTATGTCCCACAGGTAACATCTCACAGCACTTGAATCCCGTGTCTATAAACATGTAACAAGATATCATCCCTTTTATCAATAATTCATCCCTCCCCTTGGTTGCTGGCATCTCATCACCATTGACCAGGCGTCAGAAGCCACCCTGAGCCAGCTGTTCTGCTGCTTGATCTTAATCTGTCAATTCATCTTGAAAAAAGGTTCTGTTGTGTGCTACGGTGATCAGAACTGGGCACCTAGAGCTGGGCCGGAGCAGGTTTGAACCGGTTCCCCAGTCCCCCATGACCATTCTCTGAGTCATCCAGTGCCCCCACCAAATCCTCAGCTGGTGTAAACTGGGGTAGCTCTACTGACTCAGTGCAGCTGGGGAATCTGGCCAGTAGCTTTTACCCCTGTTTGGTACATCAGGGAGGAAACAGACAAATCTATAAAGGTTTTCAAGGTGATAATATGGCATTGGGTAAGTCCTGAAATACTCAGCCAGCTCTGCCATTACTGCGGTGCCACATGACTACAGCTGCTCTTTTCCTCAGCCATTGCAGAGTCTGGGCCGTGACGACTGCTTTGGAGACATTCTTAAAATGGTGACTGACCTTGCTTTAACTGCTCAGTGCAGTGTCTGAGCTGCTCCCACAGGGCTCTCCCATAAAACAAGCTTCAGCGAGAGGCATTGGCACGCATGGGATAGCAGGAATAACAACGACTTTGCTAATGCCAACTAGAAGCCTCAGCCTGACAGCTCACCTAGAGACACACACACAGGGCTCAGAAATGGAGATGATAAACAACGAAGCAAGCTTAAGGAGCCTTCGTGCAGCACTTTTCTAGGTGGCAATTACACTAACTGTATTGCTTAATAGGCGTTGTTTAACATATTTAGGTGCCCCCAGATGTTTCGTATACATTAATCTTTGTCTCTCTGCCACAATCCCTCTTTCTGCAAGAGAGACTAGCTTCTATATAGCGAGTCAGCTATCCAACTGTGAAAACTTTCACTACGTTGATTAGGCTCTCCGATTGGCGTGATCACTGGGGCTGTTTTAGCAAGATCGCTCAGTGATTGTGTCATGGGGGAAAGGGTTTGATCCCACAATGGAAGTTTTACAGCTGTGGTTAAAAAAAAAACAAAACAACATCTCCTTTCCCCAACTCAAACTATTCTGGTCCATTTGACACCCATGAAATGTTAGCAACAGCATTATGACCTCAGAATAATCAACTAAAGGAAGTTTGCTCTGATCGCGTATTGTTTGTTAATTGATATTTGGTAGGGAGTTTTATTATTAGTTATTATTATTATTATTATTATAGTAACAGTCACAGATTCCAGATGAGAGCAAGGTGCCAGAGAGGGAGACAGACGTCTCAATGTATTCCTTTAACTCTCTTTCTAGTGCAGCCACCATGATATAGCTCATAATAATGGAGTGAAATTAAGAAAGGGAACAGGAGAAAATGTCTGACAATGATATCTATTTGGGAAAGAATCTCTGAAGGAAGGTGGCAGAAACCTCAGCATGTGGGGCATTTGCAACTCGACTGGAGAAGATGCTAGAAAATGTACTGTAGGTTGCAGTCCTGCAGTGTCAGTACAATGGACTGGGTGACCTAAAAGCTCCTTTCCCTTTCTAACATCTGTGAAAGTTTAGGGCTCAATCCTGTGGGATTGGTGTAACAGGGTGACACGCACCTCTCATGAACACCTCCTGGTGAAGTGTGTGCATGCCTGCAGTTTTTTCCTCCACTCACGGTGCCCCTGTCAGCTTCTGTGCTTGTCAGACGGGTCTTCGGTGACGCAACCCTCCAGCTGGGTCACATCGACATGCAAAATAAACAAACCCCTTTCAGGTATACAGTCCAAAATGTCCTGCAGCCCTCCCTTGGCTCTGTCTTTAACCAGTCCAGCAGGGCCCGTCACGGTACCCTCGCTTGGTCTGGCTAGGTTGCAAGGCTCCTACTCTGGAGCTGAGCAGTGCCCCGAGGGCTTCTTCCCTGGAGACTCTTTGCTTCCACTTGAGTCCTCAGTGACTCCAGAAGTCCTGCTGAGCCACCTCTCTTGGTCTCAGTTTGCTGACTACAGCTCCCCGCGGAGTCAGACCAGTAGTGCAGTGCCCTTCCTTGGGGTGCCACAGTTCTAATTCCCTTCCTTAGGGTGTAGCCACTTCCTCCAGAGGCTGGGGAAGACACCTGGTCCCACCCATTGCTCCAGGCCCAGGGCCCTGTAAGTATAGCAGCCCGTTCTGCGTTCCTTTTCTAACTGCTGCTCTATGTTTCCCTGGGCTGCTTCCCTGCAGCCAGCCAGAAGCTACTCTCTCACTCCCCCAGTCCCTGCCAATAACTATCGGCTTAGTCCCAACAGCTATTACCAAGCTCCCTGGTCCTTTGCCAGCAACTGCTCTGTCCAGCCCTTTCAGCCCCTGCAGCCAGCCAGGAGCACCTGTTAGTCCCACAGTCCCTACCAGTAGACCAAACTCATGCTGGCCCTGCAGCTCTTTTTATACAAGCCTGTTGGGCCCTGACTGGATGCTCCCTGCAGCCTCTTTCCTGATTGGTTGCATCCCTCGCAGCCTCTCTAGGCATCTTGGAGGACCCTCTCCACTTCCCTTTTCTGGGGCGGGGTGTGGCAGGGCCACAAGACCTCCAGTAGCGAGCCTAGTCCATCCCGTCATACTTGGTCATTGATCTGAATGGGAGCTGGATCAGGCCCTTAATGTTTATTAATGGAGAGAGCTCAGCTCTAAAAGTTAATTAAGTGATTTTTGTGAAACTGCTCTGCCCTCTGCATCTCTGGGCTCCCCTTAGACTACCAGAACCACTGAAAACAGCATGTATTTTCCAGCTCAGAATGCAACTGTAAATAAAATATCTTTATTTTCAAATCCATTTCATGCTTATTCTTTTTTACTATGCGATGGGTCAGAGGAAAGGGAAAGTCAGGCTGATTCCTGTCCATTTCATTTTCCTACCCATTTGACACAGAGTATCTTATGCGGTGAAAGAAAGAAAGCCTCTTTTAATCAAATCTGTTCTCCTTGAAAGCAATATAGTTGCCTCTCTCGAAGCACAGAGCCATTTCTGAGATTTTTCCTTGTAAGTGTCCTCAAGGCCAAAGCTTGCCTATCATAAAAATGAGATTTTCACCCAGAGCAGTTTTTTCATTCAGATTCTGATGCACTTACCAAGAGATATTCTTTCACTCTGATCTCCTTGTCATCGGGAATTGAACTAAACAACTGATTTCCCCTTGAATCAAGAGAGTGAAACCAACTGTCATGTTGTTGCTGAAAACAGAGCAGGTTTTTCCCCCCTATATTTAATGTTTTATTCATTCCAACACATTCTAAATCACCTTTAGCTGCAGTCAGTGTCTGTCACTGCAACTCAGGGCCTCTTACCTACATCAGACCATAATACAAGATACTGGACCCAATATGCCATAATGGAAACAAAACCAATAAGCAACCCGCTATGCATTTGGCTTATGTCTAGCAGACCTCCCAGGCTAAACAAACAGGTCATTATTCTGTCCTTGCAAACACTTCCCATGCGGCAGCAAATAGTTAAGTGACTGAGTTTTAAAAAGCGCTGCAGCTTAGTGACCCTGGCTGGTTGGCAAGCCGTCCCATTTCCGGGTTAGTATATTTTAAGTGAATTTAGTACTAGTGAATGATGCTGTGCTGGCAGCATCGGTGAGAGAAGTCCTCTATCTTTCTGTGGAACAGAGTACAGCACAGACCCGTAGCAAAGCAAGATTCCCTTACATGCTGGCCCACCAAAGGGACTCATTCCTGGCCTGGAGAGATCAGCTCTAGGGATGAAGTGGGAGGAGATTCAGGATCTCAGGACCTTTCCCCTGAGCCTGATGTGGACTCTTGCCCTCTGGGAAATGGATTGAGACCTATTTTATTTCATCAAAGCCGCTGAGTTGCTGCCAGACCTTAAGGACGCTTACGTAGGATTAGAACCAGCAACCAAGAAGTGAAGGGCACCAAACCTTTATTACGAATCCCTGAGATATCAGGCCCTCATCCCCCTAGCTCTAAATGATTTTATGTTTGTGTTATCACCTCACCCTACTCCACCCATGTCCATGCCAACATGTTGTCGCACCCTGTGCAAAAAAAAAGGATGGTGTAAATGTCAGATTTTCACACGTCACCTCCAGGCATGGGTCCATGAGTTCATCTACACAGCCCCTACCATGTCCATGTTTAAGTTCCTCTTAAAAACCCACCTCTGCCCTGGTGCCTACAGTGAATCTTGTTGATTTGTATATCAAGTGTAAACACGTTTCCTAGTTTTGCTCCCCTTCTCTTAAGCTCTGTCACAACCTT
This sequence comes from Chelonia mydas, assembly GCF_015237465.2. Lineage (NCBI taxonomy): Eukaryota > Metazoa > Chordata > Testudines > Cheloniidae > Chelonia > Chelonia mydas. The sequence continues at coordinate 3,332,846 of NC_051261.2, forward strand.
GCGAGCTCCTCAGAGCAGGAGCTGCCCTGAGTGTTTGGAAAGTGCCTAGCACTCCGTGTGCGCGACCACAAGTGAATCATAGTGTAGTGAGTGACCTCCACTTGGGTCACCAGCAGGCCCTCCAGCACTGCAGGCAGGGGCCCCTCTAACTATGGGCAAACTAGCCAGCTGCCTAGGGTGGCAGGGCCAGACCTAAGCGGTACTGTGACCCTGTCTGCCAGGCCACAATGCCACTCACTCAAATTTGGCTGGACTGGCCCTCCAGCATGATAGAGGGGCTTGCCTCCCTCCCCGCCCCAACCCTGCCTCTTCCACCATAACCACCAAACCCTCAGAAGGCTCATCGTCTGACATGACCCTCTCCCCTCCCTGGCACGGTTGAAAAGCTCTATCCTAGGGGATAGGAGTAGGGGTGACACACTGAAGTTCTGAGTAAGGCGGCAGATTGTCTTGAGCAGCCTCTGTCGGCAGGACAGATCCCTTCCACTTGAGCTAAAAGACTGATCCCATCATCAGGGAGCAATAGCTGGCAGCTATGCTCTGTCCTCAGCCAGAGCCAGGCTGACGAGTTACACACACTGAACTGTGCTTTAGATACATATTAAAATGGTCACATAGTAATACTCAAAATAATGAATTTAAAAAAAGCTATCCAGCTGCCCCCCTTCTCCCCTCCCACAGTCAGGGGCTGATTTTAGGTGGGGGGGATCGTCAGGTTACTTGCAAGAGTGCTATTCCTCTCAGGTCTCCCCTCTGCTCCCTAAAGTGACTCGGGACTATTTGGCCAGCAGCAGCAGCATCTCTTCCGCTTCCTCCAGCAGAATCCCTAAAGACCCCGGGATACTAAAGGGTTTCATTAAGTCCCCGACTGAACAGGAAGAAGAGTATCTTTCCCTTCCCCTTTGTTCCGGCTCATGCCCATGTGTTCTCAGATGCCCTTTCTAATCAGTAAATCACATCCTGTCCCTGCTGGCAGGCAATGTACTGTATGATTTTTTTTTTTCTTTTTATCTTCCTCAGCAATTTTGGATTAAGCAGAGATCAGGCTCTCGTGCTACATTGAGCAGGTCCATTAATCTGCCTCACGCACTCCCAGGCTTTACCTGAGTCGCACCCTTCCTGTTGTAGATGGCCCCTTAAGCCTTTTGGTACCCTCCTCTGCCTCCTAGCAAAGCTTTGATCTGGGCCCATTTCTGTAGCTAATTCAACTCATCAGTATGGCTAGACACATGCAGTGGGACTGAGCACTTCATCTCTGTCCTTTTAAAGGTTTCTTACTCATTCTCAGTACATAGTGAAATACCCACTGGGCAACCCATTGCAGGACTCCCTGCTTCTGAAAGAAATGTGAGCTACTCAAATAAGAAGCTGCAAAAATCCTAGCCCTGTCCACAAAGCCCACCCAGGAGATGTGAAGGGTATCCTTCAGCGTTATTACAGCAGGAACAGGCGTGGTCACGTGTGAGCTCCCTGTAGATAGATTTCTTACACTCCAGAGAAGGGGGAGGTCTCAGGGCTTTTTTAAAGTGTCAGGAGTGAAAGGAACCGGATGCTAAGAATTCAAGAAGCTGTTGAGTCACACAGGGACAGGTTTCAGAGTGGCAGCCGTGTTAGTCTGTATCAGCAAAAAGAACTAGGAGTACTCATGGCACGTTAGAGACTAATGCTCAAATAAATTTGTTAGTCTCTAAGGTGCCACAAGTACACAGGGACAGTGTGAATATTCCATTAACCAGGCTGGAGTTTATCTGTTTTCTTCTTATTTCTTTTCCTGCTGGAATTTCCTATACAAAGCCAAAGAAGTGGGATGTGACTGGTTGTACCTCAGATGATGCAGGCTAGGGACCCAGAGGGACAGGCGGGATTGTGTTTGGGAGGGTGGCCTGAGCCACCACGTGCGCTGCTGCAGACACACTGTTACTGAGACCATTAAGGGGGCTACATTTCTACTCATGTAACATCAGTGGAACGAGTGGGCAGTTCAGGTTGGACTTCCCCAGAGGGCTTTGCTGTGTTCAGAACATCAGGCTGACATAAGTGATGGGACATGTGGAACTGAGTGGTAACGAACATGACAGTTCCCTCGAGTTTAATTAGTGCCTTTGCTTTGGCCTGTTTCCTGACACACAGCGCATCCATTGCCAGTGGCAATCTCTGTGGGGGGTAAACCCGACTCCTGACATCTTGGAATAAAGGAATGTCACCTCTGGTAGTTATCGCAATAGAGGTGATTGCTGCAAGGAAATTAGCACAGGGGAAAAGAGAGAACAGACCCCACAGGGCAGAGATAAGCAGCTGCCTAGTTAGGCTCTTTACTGTTAAAATGGTGATGCTAATTGTAGCCTTTCTGGCTAGTGAGGCCAATTAAGGGACTTTTCCGGGCTCTTTTGCATGTTATTTTGCACTCTCCGCAGTTTGCACCTCTCACCTGGAGATTGGGAATATAATTTCCAGGGAACTGGGTGTTTCAGGAGACCAGGAATGGCACAGACTGCCTTTCACCTCTTTGGCCCAGACTGTGAGTGATTGAAGGCATCACAGAATGGCTCTGCAGGAAGCCTTAGTGAAATCCATGTTTATTCCCCCCCCCGCCCCCCTTCCTCAGACGTTCTTGTCAACTGCTGGAAATGGCCCACCTTGATTATCACTATAAAAGGTTTTCTCCCCCCAGACCCCCCCCAGCTCTCCTGCTGGTAATAGCTCACCTTACCTGATCACTCTCGTTACAGTGTGTATGGTAACACCCATTGTTTCATGTTCTCTGTGTATATAAATTTCCCCACTGTATTTTCCACTGAATGCATCCGATGAAGTGAGCTGTAGCTCACGAAAGCTTATGCTCAAATAAATTTGTTAGTCTCTAAGGTGCCACAAGTACTCCTGTTCTTTTTGCGGATACAGACTAACACGGCTGTTCCTCTGAAACCTTAGTGAAATGAGTTTCCCAGCCACCATTTGGTTTTGGGCCCAGCATCATTAGCACTGTAAGCAGAGCCCCTAGCATGGCACGGAGTAGGACCCTGAGTGGACTAATGCCATTGTGAGTATAACATCCATTCCAGCAACTCTGCTGCGTTAATGAGTGCTCTGACCTGGTCAGAAAACAACCTAAACAACTGAAATGTGTCATATGAAAAGTGTTAGATTGGAAGGAACAACCCACCTCCTAGGAATCACACCTGGTGCTCAGCTAACAAACTCACACACTAAAAGAAAAGGAGTACTTGTGGCACCTTAGAGACTAACCAATTCACACACTGCTACTTTCTTGCAGTGGGAGGATCCCTGCAGGCTCCAGCATAGGATGGTTAACATAGGGAAGAGCATTCCTCTCTTTAGTGCTGCAAATCAGATGCCTAACAATCTAGCCCTGGAGATGAAAAGGATTTATTAGGTCCCCACCTCTGGCTTAGAGTCCATTTGACTTACAATGGTAAAATGGTGCAAGAGAGAATCCTTTTAGTCTTTGTTAGTAACTTTTTGATGTGTCTCTCTCTCTCTTTAGGATCATACTTGGGCTTTCTAGAGGTTACATAAATTATTCCAGGTTTCAGAATAGCAGCCGTGTTAGTCCATATCCGCAGAAAGAACAGGAGGACTTGTGGCACCTTAGAGACTAACACATTTATTTGAGCATAAGCTTTTTTGAGCTACAGCTCACTTCATCGGATGCATTCAGTGGAAAATTATTCCCTCTTTCAAGCTATCTCCTAATGTGATTGGGAACAAACACGTAATATGCAGCTGTACAGTGGGTTTTACTAAATTGCTAGAAAATGAAATGTATTACCTGGATATGCTAAGCAAAAGCGTTCTCCCCAGGGGGGATGTGATGGGGCCACTAAATCTTTCTGAAGACGTTTGTGGTGAAACACTCTTGATTGCTGCCTATAAAATAGCAAAACCCTGCAGTTTTCATGAACACCAACTTCCCACTTCCTCCAGCGACACCTCCCTCACCCCATTTGGAAAGCTAATGCAATCTCATCCTGAAATGCACTTCCACGATATGCCTGCTCTTGTTCACTGGCTTCCACTCCCTGCTTGCTGCTTAATCACTTTCTCTACACCGTTCCTGATTTTATAGACTTCTATTATAGTCCCCCCTTAGTCACCTCTTCTATAAGCAGAACAGCCCCAATCTTTTAATCTTTCCTCATAGGGAAGCTGTTCCATTCCCCCAATCATTTTTGTTGCCCTTCTGTGTACCTTTTCCAATTCTAATCTACCTTTTTTGAGATAGGGCGACCAGAATTACATACAGCATTCAAGTTGTGGGTGTGGCAGAGCTCACTCTGTGAGCAGGGCTAAAATGATTGAGAAGGGTGGCTGGGGTTTTTTAGATTTTACTATGATTTTAAGTAAAAGTACCATGTTTTCTGGCCTGCTGTTTATTTTCATATACTGTCACCATCCGAAGGAGATTCAGCTGAGTGCAGTTCTCAAAAGCAAGACAGAAGTTATGAGTTTATTCGAACATATTTATTTAGTAGCTCTCTGGTAATATATTTTAAGAATGTATTTTCAGCTTTATTATTTGAAAATATGTCTCTCTCCTTCTATGACTGGAATCCCAGTGCAATTACACACACAGCTTCAAATTACTGCCAGAGTCCTTCAGAATCGGTATCGTTTTATGGCAATTACCAAAATAGGGAGTTAATGCCTGAAAGGAAAATAACCACAGACCTAAGAGAACGGTAATAATAATTCACTTGGAAAGCTCTTTTGTCAATTTCAATATTTTACATTTTTGCAATGCCTTTCATCTCAAAGAATAAAGTGCTTTACAAATTGGGTAGATAGAGACTGATAGATTGATTCATATAGGACAGACAGAAACAGGGATTAGTTCACTCAGCATTGAAAAGGAGCCAGGTCTGCATGAAACATGGCCAGCGCTTAACAGCACATAGCAACAATTTAGCATTGGAAGGGGAGATGAATCATTTCCTCTTGAATTTTCTGGGGAGATTTAAGTCAGAAGCACATAATTATCAACGCTGGAATTTGAGAATGACACCATGAATAAACACGCCTCCTTTTACCAGTGCCTGGTATTTTTAGTTACCAAGCCAGCCCATCAGGACTCGAATTTTATGTCTCCACTGAAAACATAGAGCAGCACAATATTCTCCTACTGCTATCCTTCCATCCCCAGCACTGACCTGGGAGGAGGAATGCCACCTATTGAGTTAAAAGAACAGGAGGACTTGTGGCACCTTAGAGACTAACCAACTTATTTGAGCATAAGCTTTCGTGAGCTACAGCTCACTTCATCGGATGCTCACGAAAGCTTATGCTCAAATAAATGTGTTAGTCTCCTAATGTGTTAGTCTCCTGTTCTTTTTGCGAATACAGACTAATACACTCTGAAACCTGTTGAGTTATTCACATTCTTTCCTCCAACTACTGCATTTCCCCAGAGTTACTGGCCGGGTCCCACCCTGCTTGGCTTGTCAAACTTGACAGGATCACAGCACAACATGGTGCATCTGCAGGTACATCTTCACTAGGAAGAGAGGCCTGTTTTTATCTTGCTAACACCTGGTAATACACATGAGATAAAACCCTAGCGAAGACCAGGCAGGTAAAGACTCTGGGGAAGCCTAGATTGCACCTCGACCTGCTACATGTTTTCAAACCTTTGTCTGCACTCGGGTTTGACCTCATGTTAGACCACACCTTTATTCCTAATGAAGATAAGGCCAGCAAGTTCTTCATCTGTTCTCCAGGAAATTTACCTAGTGCTTCTCTTTATGCATTTCTCTTTTAAGCTTAGCATTGTGGAAAGACAGTCTCTTTCTCCCGGCCTCCATCGCCAGTTCATAAAGAATTTTGAGGGACTGATGAATGGAACTGAATCCTAATTCCATACTGAATGCCACCGAACATACTCTTTTGTCTGAACTTGATGCAGGACGTGTCCTAAAAACAGAGAGAAAAGACCAACCTAAAGCAAAGGAGCTGAGCCTATAAACCCCATTATCTCATTGTCCACGCCATTAGGTAACACTAATGGCTACAGGAGATTTATGCAATGATTTCACTGCTTACCCGGTGTCCCCTGGAAACATAAAAATAGTCTCATTAGCTCCCTCCTTCCTGACTGCATGGCTCTTATTTTCATTGCACAGTCGCTGCATCTTCACCAATGCTTATTTACTTCTGGTTGCTGTGGGGAAGGAATGCGGAGGCACCCCATAGTAATTCGATGCAGATCCATTAACTTGGCAACACTGATTGGCACCAGCTGAGGATCTCACCCGATATTTTCAGTACAACAAATTTAACCCACATGTGTTAGGGGACTGGATAGATTCTTCCCTTGCCCCTTTCCCCAGCTGCCCCTCCATGTGCACTCCTCACTCTTCCATGCCAGCGGCAGCACCGGGCGAGCGGTATTGGTGGAACACTGTAAAGCCACCTTTGCCGCACACATATGCTCATTACTGGAAGTCTTCTGGCAGTATCTGGCTGTCAGGTGGTGAGGTGTTGCCCGGGTGCTTTTTGCATCCTTTGCCTGCTAGGCAGCTGCAAATAGAACACCTGCCCTGCCCTGCCAGACCTCTCAGCTGTGATGATTGTGGTTCATTGTTCGGAGGAAGATAAATTTTCTTTTATGTCATTTATTCTCCCCATAGTCTGAGTGGGGCACTGCTCGGTATTTAGGTGGCTGTTGGCTGAGCACTTATGTAGCACTTTTCATGCAAAGAGCTACAAGATGTATCGATGTAAAGTATGCTTTGAATACGTATTCACAAGGAGTAGTTATAGTCCTCTCTCTGCTTACACACTCAGGAAGCAATCCCTCATTCCTCTCCCTAATCACCTGTTCCAGACCCCATTTCCTCCCAAAGGAACTATGAACAATGGAAGATAAACACACACCTCCCAAAGCAGGAGACACCTTGAGTGAAGAGTCTCAGATTAACTGAGGCTGAAATCCACATTCTCTAAGAATGAAAGCTCTGATGATTAACAAAGTCTTCAAGCCATTGTTAAACTCTTAGCCCTGAACCACTCATAATTTGCATGTAGATAGAATTCCCATCTCGCTATCTGGCTACATGGAATTAAATAACAGAACTGGGGAGAGGCTGGGGGAAAGCTATAAATCATATAAACTGCTTTAGAAATAATGTGCTGTGTGACCCAGAAAAACTAAAGGTTCCAGAGGTCAAACTTCCTGAAACCCTATGAAATCCAAACCGACTAGCTTTCACCCCAAATTTGAAGCTGTACATGCATCTGCTTTACGTGAATAATCTGTCTTGTTCCTTCAAAATAATGTCTTTTGTTCTATTGTAAGCTCTTAAGGACAAGAAATGCTTATATATAATCAAAGAATGTATGAACTAGGTCTAAATCTAGAGGAACTATAAAGATACCAGGAATTAAAACATGAGGTCACTGGGGTTCACCCCAAAGTTTACAGAACCCACAAAAGAAGCTGCAGGAAACTTGACCAGCCCTGTGGGCTGACTCTTCCTCTCCCAGGATTACCAGTCCTGAGTCGAATTGTGGTGGGATTCATTTCAGAGGCTGTATTTCTCTTTTTCTTTAATAAGTTCCCTCCCTGAATCAGCACTCTCTTTAGTGGGACTTCAATGAACGCTATTGACGATTTTAACTAAGCAATGTTATAGGCAGTTTCTCTTTTCTAAATCCAAGTACACTGGCTTAAGAGGCCTTCAGATAAACCAAACGCAAGAAACAGCACAGACCACATTCATAAGACTAAGTGCCTTAAGACAAGTGAAAAGAACAGGGGTACTTGTAGACCTTAGAGACTCACAAATTTATTTGAGCTAACACGGCTGCTACTCTGAAACCTTAAGACAAGTGTACTCCTCAAGAGAATTTCTTGAAGAGTGATAAATACACTCGAGGTACTAAAGATGAGGAGGAGCAGTAAATATAATAGGAAAGCTCGGCGATTTCTGTTGTTCCTTGGTATAGTGTCTTGGCCCCAGCACTGGTCTATGTTGATCAGATACAAGCCCCCATGTGTATTTTTGTGTTCAGCGCGTGCCTCATCAGCTGGTTTGGATGTGCAGTGAGCTCACTTCAGACCTTGTTAATGCCCTTCCAACAGAGTGGCCAGGGGAGAGAAGATGGACACCTGATTCGGCTGTTATTAAGAGTCCTTAATAACATTGCTCTGCGAGAGGGAATTGGGATGTTGTGCAGCATGGCAGGTTGAATGCCATGGGGCAGGCTGGCATGTTACCAGCTAACCAACGCACATACAAAGCTAGCCATACACTTGTCTCAGGATGCATCACCCGGCTGACTCGCTCTCTAGATGTGTCACATCCAACTGCACGTCTACATATCCAGTGATGGAAGGCGCCTATCAAAGTGGACATGTGACATTCAGCATCAAGATGATACACCAGCCCTCCCAGAGTCGAGGATCTCCCTTTGCTGAAACAAAATCAGTCAGGATCACTACTTCAATGCCATGGATTGTTCTTCTGACAAAGGTTTGGGGTATGCAGTATTGTTGTCGCCGTGTTGGTCCCAGGATATTAGAGAGACAAGCTGGGTGAGGTAATATCTTTTATTGGACCAACTTCTGTTGGTGAGAGAGACAAGCTTTTGAGCTTATCTGGAGATCAACCTGTAACTTTCAGAGTGTATAGCAGGTAAAGAACCCCTTCCCGCCCTATTAGGGTAGTCTGTTCCTAGCATCGGTATTTGTTTTTTCTCCATAATATGCTTTGATGCGACAAGTGTAATTAGCTGGGATGTGTCTTTGCAACAGTTCAGCACCTTGGAAAATTACAATCAAATTAGATTATAAAAAGACAAACAAAAAACCAAAGCACACCAGCTCTCATCTTTATGCACATTGCAGTGGAAGAAAACAAACATTAAGTTAAAGACTCTTCAGTTAGACCTTTGTGGGGGTGGAGGGAAGGAGCAAAGTCATGAAAACAACACTATAAATGAAATCCAAACCTTGCAGTAATGTGGATCCCCCCTGGGACGATACCTGTACCCCAGGAGAGCTCCACTGGAGTGAACAGGGCTCCTTGCCGGCGCCAAGATCTGTCTGTGCATCTCACAGAAGAATTGATGCCTTGTCTAGTAATGAGCAGAAATATAACAATTAGCATTTATGGCTGAGATTTTCTAAGCCACCCAATTCCCGTTGAAATTAATGAGGCTAATTAAATGGATGAGGATTTATGAATATTGAAGCAGAGATTTTCATTTTTAAAGCACTGTACAGACCTGAATTAAGCCTTGCAACACCCTGTAATTGGCAGATCCTGCTCCCCTTGCTCAGATGAGTAGCCCCATTGGCCTCAGCAAAACATCTTGCCTGAGCAGCGAGTCACGTTCTCCCTCTGACACAGCTTTCTTTGCATTATTTCCACATTGTCTGCTCCCAGCCACAGGCAGTGGAAAGGTGCAGAGCAAGAAATTTTCCAAAAATACTAGTCAAGGCCAACATTTTCAATAACAAAAGGAGGACTTGAGGCACCTTAGAGACTAACCAATTTATTTGAGCATAAGCTTTCGTGAGCTACAGCTCACTTCATCGGATGCATGCAGACTAACACGGCTGCTACTCTGAAACATTTTCAATAACAGGAGCCTAAAGTTAGGATCCTAAACCTGAGAGACGCAATGTCATCTAGGGGACTGGGTCATCCCAAACTCTTAGGCAGCGTTGCAAATCTCAGCCTAACAGGTAAAACTTTCTGAAGCATCTAAGCTGGTCAGAGACCTAAGCTCCATTGACTCCAAGCATTCTGCTCGGGCTCTTTTGAAAATCCTACTAGGCACCCATTTGCATCTTTCGACACCTAAATACCTTTAAAAATTTGGCCCCAAGTGCCTATGTCACGTCTGAAAATGGGACTTAGGCTCCGGAGTCACTCAAGCATTTTCAAAAATGTTACCCTACATCTTTATTTAAGCATCCAAATAAGGGTTTGATCTAATGACATTGAGTCATTGGACACCCAGAATTCGTGGCCACTTTTGAGAACTTGGCTACTGCTTTACCTCAGGTTTAGCAATTAGGGTGAGACACTGAAAATATTTATTATATGCATAAAAATTCATGTGTATTTCCATCCCATGGTGCCCCCCATTTAAAATTCAGTTGTTCAAGGAAACAACATTGCATGAGGCATATTTTCCTCGCCCTTCATTTGCTACTGTCTTTAATTGAAATGTCTGATCAGTTAATTTTTCACAATTAATGTTTTTACTTCATGCTAATGTATGGATTCCTCTCAAGCTTGGGAAATGAAAGGAAGTGTTCACCTTTATTTTAATCAGTGAAGGGCTTAGAGGAAAATAAGTCCATCACGGTGCTGAAATGGTTAATATAGTAACATGCTAACTCTGCACGGCTGATGAAAGGGTAAAGAAAAAACAACTAAACTTTGTCTTCTGGCTTCATTCTACCACTAATTGGGATATGTTAATGAGATGTAAATGTTTATTTTAATATATACATTAGTAAATAATAATCATGCCACAGACAGGCAATGCATCTGTTCAGCACCAAATTTCCATGGAAGTTGAGGAGACAGCATTAGCATCAGCCAGCCATGAAGCTCGTAGGAATTTATGGAACAGCAGGGCTCACAGGCTAGGGTTCTCATTAAACCCTTGTAAGGGAAAGAAGAAATGTTAGGGGCTGGGAGGAGCCTGACGCATCCACTAGGGATCTTGCGGTTGCCAATCTATTTTACAGCACTGCACAAAGCTTGTGATGCTGCTCACACATTTCTTTGGCTATTGATTAGGAAGGGCGGGTTTTTATTATGGTAGGTGGAGGCAGAGCAGGAAGAGAGATTGCTCGAGCCATTTATGGTGCTCTGTTCAATTCAGCAGGATGCTACTAATGTGTATCAGGCACTCCGATCCCACAACAATGGGTGCATAAAATTAATTAAAACAGGCACTTCTAATGAAAGGTTTGTTAAGGTTTTGACGTGCACAAAAAGTAAAACTCAGGGGGATCATTCATTGGAGGAACCGCTAGCCAATGTCAATAAGGGACTGCAGGATCAGGCCTTGTGCCAATACCATAGACCAGACCTGGAAGGCTTACTTCTCCCCCGGACTCACCAGTTTTGCTATGGCTTTGTTAGCCCAGTGTTTGCTTTTATATATTTATTTATTCTTCCATGTCTCAGAAATTTGTCGGCTCTTAATCAGAAAATGTTCTCGTGAGCCCGGCTGCCATTTGAACAAAGTGTCCATTCTTGCCTACAGCATTCCTTGAATAGTCTCCTCTTTCTTTTTGTGGCAGCGGGGGGAATATTTGTGTTCATAAAAGAAAAGCCCCCACGATTCAAGAAATGCTGAAGAAAGCAGGTAGAGATGACTCTGGAGATCCTGGGAAGAATTCTGAATTAGATAGCGCAAACCTGGTGTAATAGTCTTGGCCCTTGGTACATTGAGAAATCCCTTCTCCACGCTCTGTGGAAGATGCACTAAGAGAAACAGTTAACAGCTATCTTTAGGTAGAAGAACAAAATGCTCTTACATTCATTTCACTCCTTATGCTCATCTAATTACGTTAGTTAAGCGAGGTACCCTCTTATTGATTTTAATTACTTGCATCATTTGGGAAGTAATTCACAATGCATTCCTGCAGCGTGCCTGTCCCAACTGCATGAATCTTATTTGAGATCAGTGATCTCATGATACCAGAGAGAGAGAGAGAATCTGTCAAAGACGTGATTCTTAGCCCCTCACCTAGCCTGGTGATGTCACTAGTGTAGGATTCTTTTATTGGTGTTTTCCATTGCTTCCTTTAGGAAGGTTTAGCCTGGTTCTACAAGATACAAAATTAATTTCTCTACTGTCATGGGAAGAGTTTTTATAGAAGGGAGATGAGTCAGAATTGGATCACCAGTTGTTACTTGCATTAGGCGCCTGATTCAACTCCCATAGACTAATGGAAACATTCTCATTGTCTTAAATGGAGGTTGTATAGGGCCCTAAGATAGTAAGTTATTTCATGCATATATTTTGTAGCTTCCCTCTCCTGGTTTTGCTGTATTCATATCCCCATCTTCAACACTTTTCCTTTCAACCCAAGTGCTTGGCGGCCAGTGTAGCTACCTTTACCACGCTTATTGAAATTCACTCGGTTTCAAGTTAATAACGTCACTTTAAATGTACACCCTGATCTTTGCTCTGTCCTGAAGCATTTCATATTGAAGCCTTTCTTGGTTTTCAGGGCCACTGGTGTAGCTAGAATAAGACACTTTGGTGTCCAGGTAGAATGCCCTGCTATTGAATGCTTAAATCATCCTGGTGTGATGCATCCTCTGTGTTTAATGTTCTGTGTTTAAATATTTTAACAATGGTTCATAGCTTTGGTGATATGTCAATAAGCAGAAGTTGGATTGAGTACTTACACAAGGCATGAACACTAAATGCATTTCAGAAATACCACTTCTCCCAGAGATTCTGGCTTGCTATAGTCCAGATCAAAGGTAGCTTTTAAGGGAGAGGACAACTAAACTTTGCAACACTGAGAGCAGCGCTGGCAACTTGCTGGATCCTGATAGCTCTGTTTCATTTGTGTGCACGTTCACATAATTATCAAAAAGAAGAAAAAGAAAATGTCTCTAGGGCAGGAGGAAAGATGGAATTAGAAAGAGAAAGGGACACAACAAAACATAAGTAACAAACTTCAAGCATTTGCACACACCAATTCTGTGTGCATATCAATGTAAATCTGGAATAAGTCCCTTGAAGTCAGTGGAGTTATTCCAGAGTAAGTGAGGTCAGAATATGGCTCTTGGTCTTTGAAATCAGCCAGAGATAGGGGCCTTCATGGAGAAATTATTTTCAATCCTTAATTTCTTATCTGTTTCTATACCACGGTGAGTATAAGATAGATAGATAGATTAGATAGATAATATTTGCTCATGCTTGTCTGGAAACTGCATGGTGGTTGAGCTCATCAGCAACAGGACCCTGCAGTTGCTCACCTTTGTCCCTACTCCGCAGTTACGGGCACTGGGCATTTTGACTTTTTAGCATCCTGGCTAATAAGGCGGGGGCTATCCCCCTCTCCGGAATAGGAAAGCATGCCGTGCTGGTCTTCTCACGGAGATGCCAGAAGGTGAGGCGCTGTTTCCCAACTAGCACACTATGGTGAAATAGACTCGCCTCCCAGCTGCTATTGCCTGCCTGTCATTCAGTTTATGAATATATTTCAGGAAGCTCCTTGTCTCTCTGTATCCCTCTTTCCACCCCTACCTCCACCCCCTTCCACAGCAGCTGCAGATTAATTGGCCCTTTGATATCACCAGTGGTTTTTGCCAAAGACTCTTGTCTAGCTGAAGGGCGGGGGGGTTGGGGGGTCCGTTTCCCCTTAAAAGAAGGCCCAAGCTGCTCATTTTGTTTCCCATGGCTACTTTCCCTTTAAATGCCCTCAAAGTGAGCAGCTCTGCAGCTCCCAGAGGGTGGCTAATCAGACAGCCCTCGTAGTTGTAGGCTGCAAAAAATCCTTTTCTTTACAATTCTCCTTTGATTTTTTTAAAGCTGTCTTGGGTAGAGTTGGCCAGTATGGGATTTCTCCCCACCCACCCACACTTGTTTGGTTTGCTTTGCTTCAGAAGCCTTTGTGAGCTTCAGATTTAATTAGGATGCAAAAACAATCCCAGAGGAATGTTTAATTAATACTATATAGTGACAATGGGGGTGATTAAGCTAGTCTGGGCTGCTGCTATTTATACAGCAGAGCGTGCCGGGCTTGTACGAAGTGAGAGTATCAAGGCAAAATGACCCCACAGATATCTCTGTGCAATGTTATTTCTCGTTCTAATTGTCTGTTTCAGTGCCTTCCCCCCCTTCATGTTCTCTCAAGCAGAGCAGAAGAAACAAGGTTTTAGCTTGCAGTCTCTTGTTCTGCTTCATTACACAGCCAAAGCTTTCAAAGGGGGAATTCCCCACCCCCACTCCAGCCAAAGAGCATCCAAAAACAACCAAACAGACCTCTTGTGGACAACAGTGCCTTAAAGCTGATGAACAAGTAGCCTCCAGGAAGTCCCTTCAAGCAGAGAAATAACCCAGAGAAAAAGGACTCGGAGCTGCTCTCAGAGTGGGATGTCTTGGTACAGGAATACGCAAAAAAGAGTCATGGATGACGGCTTTGCCAAGTACAATCACAAGCCCTCTACCCTTTAGCAGAGAAGGAACTGTGTAGTAGCAGGGGATAACAGTCTTTTACTCCAGGGTAGCCCTATTTATATCCCGCCAGCTCAATCAGGCCATTTTTGCTTTGGTCCTTAAAGGTGAACAGCAACGCTCTATGAGCAAAGGCTCATATATATGGGCCTGCTTTCTTTGACATGCGTGTGAAACTTCACTGAGTTCCTTGGAACTGTATGGCTGTAAGCGTGAGGAGACTCAGGCCCCCTATAATGTAAACTCTTTAAGGGCTAAGCATGTCCTGCGAGATACTGAGTGCCCTCATCTCTCATTGAAATCTGTGGGAAGGAAACTGAGGGCACTCAGCAACCGTGCCGCCCTCTCTCTCTCTCTCGCTTTTTGTCCCACCCCCTCCATTACACCCCCATGAGAAGAGGAACGGGATTTCCAGGGGCAGTGTGCCTTACCCAAAGCTAGAGGCGCGGCAGCTGTCAACACTGGCTCAGCTACAACCCCTGCCTTTGTTGGGGTCAATAATTCATATAGGAAAGGTTTCCATGGGTGCTTCAGAGCAGGGAAAACAAAGACGGTCCCAGGGTCTGTGACCCAGCCCCAGCAAGTACTTTTCCAGCGCAGGGGTTTCCAGGCCATTCCATTCCACTCACTGCATTGCCCACCACCGCCCGGTCCATCTTCCACAAGCTAGTTCACGGGTTAACTGGGCTGTCTTTTTGCCTTCATAGGTTGAGTATAGGATCAGCTCTTGTGTTATCTGACCCTGTTTAGCTCACCCCTGACTGCAATTGGTACCCAGGGAGGAGGGTTTCTGTGCTGAGAATCAGGGCTTATCTGGTGGCAGGGCCCCTCCAGGGTTCAGCCTGCTCTTAGTTTTACCCTCCGTGAGCCTGCCCTAAGCTAATAACTGTCTCCTCTGCAAAGGAAGCCTGGAAACTGCTCCCTCTGGAGTCCCATCAACTCCACCTCCACTACTGTAGATAGTGTCACCAGGTGGCACCAGGTAGAGTTCTGGACTGGGGCTCAGGAAACTTGGGTTTTACTCCTGGCTCTGCCATTGACCTGCTGGGTGACCTTGGGCAAGTCACTTTCCTCCCCCTCCCTCAGTTTCTCCATCAGTAAAAGGGGGATAATGATACCAGCCTCCTTTGTAAAGCATTTTGAGATCCACTGATGACATGTACTGTGTAAGACCTAGGAATGATTATTCTATTATTATTGGCTCAGGGGCACCTGGAGAGTGACATGCAGAGTGAGTTTTGGCTACACTGGGGCTCTGGGATGTAGCACAGAGCACTCACTGTCCCCTCACCAGTGGGAGTGCTCAGTGGCTCAGGATGTCCTCTTGGAATCCTGTGACCTGGGAGTCCTTGGTCAGCTCAGCCCCACACTCGCTCCCCACAGTGGGGCTGACTGATGCAAACCCTCAGTGCATTGGAGCTCTTTGTGCCATGCCCTGCGCAGCCATTGTAAGACTGCAGAGAGAGGGAGAGAGAGAGCGCTGAGTGTTTCCACGATGCCTGCTGCACAGAGCAGAAATAAATCCCCAGCTGGCAGGAATAACACAGTAAGGAGACGCCCGTTCAGCTCCCAGGGTTGTCAGTGTCTATTTGGGAAAATCACTATGATGGGCAGCTCAGAGAGACAACAGCTGTTTGATGCTACTACAGTTCTGTCTGACGGCCTGGACACCCACAGGAAGCAATAAGCATTAAACCCTTTAACCAGGAATCAGGTCTCGTCCCTTCCTTCCCGCTTGACTCTTTCCATCTATTTGCTTTTCTTCCTTCTCATTTTGTTATGTTAATTACTTTGAGCTGTGCAGCCGAGTGAGCCTGGTGTCACATTCTGGGGTACAATGTAGACCAGTGAGGGGCTGTGTCACCATCAGCCCCACAACCTTGGGTGCCTCGCAGTGCTTTGCTGTTGTAGCTCCCAACCTGGGCCGCTCACAAACAGCATTCAGGTCACACCCTGAGCATGTGTACAGCTCTGAACCCAGCAGCCTGTGAGCAACACACTAGCCACACTCTGACTTCCAGCAGCCTTGTTACTACCCGTAGGGTGAGCCCAGCACATTCCCCATCCCGACTTTCCCCCCAAAACACGTGTTTTGCACTGTCTAGCCCTCTCCTGGGCCGCTCAGATATTAGAGGTCCATTACCCGTCCAAAGGGTCAATAGTCAAGTTTGCTTCTTTAACGGGAGTTACCAAACAAACACAACACTGGATTTGTTTAGATTAAAAATAGAATAAGTTTATTTAACCACAAAGAGAGAGATTTTAAGTGAGAACAAGCATAAGGTATTAAAGTCAGAAATGGTTACAAGAGAAATAAAGCTTCTTAGTACCTGAAACTTAACAAGCTAAGCTTAGTTCAAGGCAAAATCCTTACCACAGGTTCCCAGCAACAGGGCTGAGCAGATTCTCAGAATCTGCCCCCAAAGTCAAAGGGCTGGTTCCTTTGTCTTCTTAGGTGAAAGAGAAAGAGAGAAAGAGATAACCTGGGGTGGTTTTGCCCCTCACTTTTACAGTCCAGTCACCCTTTGAAATGCATCTTCCTGAGGGTTACCTCTAGATAAAGTTCCTTACACCTATGAGGGTGGAGACATGGAGTCTCATGGTGAAAGAGGTTCCCAGTAGTTGTTTGCTAAAATGCAGACAGATCTGTTCCTGCCCCCTTCATTCCCAAAGAATGGCTACTTGATGGGTGATTGGCAATTAACTTTGATGACAACTGATTAGAGGTGTCTGCTTCTCCTTTATCTTTGAGAAACTGGTTTACCCCCTCCCCAGACTTGTCTGGTAAACACATTGTTGTCACAATTTCAGTTCATGTTCGTAACTGTTAATACACATTTCACATGTACATTACAGAAGAATATTGATGATCAGTGTGTGGTTAGTTTTGAAAGGATACCTCACAAGGCATATTGTGCACAAAGGTTGTTACAGTAGCGTGTGAATACAGGGGTGCTTTCAGTGGAAGTGGAATGAGTGGAACCCTGGAATTGGGGGTAACAAAGAGGAAGATGGAGTAATGCCTCCCCACCATCCTATACTCAGGGCAGGTCAGAGAGGACGCTGCTCACATGCGTAATTCTACACGGCCTTGCCCCTGGTGTAGCAAAGTGGATGTCAAACTCTTCCCTCATTAGAGCAGTAGCATTTCACACCCACTCTATTCATAAATAGCTGCACCAGGTGCAGTTGAGAATCAGACCTGTGCATTGCCCCAGAAATCAGGTCTCTTCCCTTTCTTCCTGCCCACCTATTTGCTTTTCCTCCTCCCCATTTTTCCATGCTTGACAGTTTGGCCCGAGGGGGGCAACCCACGCCAATTTTGCTAGTTGCTTTTGTAGTGGGGGCGTCTGTCTTGTCGGAAACAGATTCATTTTGCCTGAGCCACCGAAGAACCATCAGCTGATGACTTTTGATTAACACCAGGCTAGACTGGAGTGGAACCTGCCACCGAAAGTGGAAAAGCTCCGTGACACTTTGCCCAAGCCATCCAGGCTCATAGCCACAAAGCTATTTAGGCACACACATCCGGTGTTAGGTGCACAATTACCTTTGAGGATCAGGGCCCTAGTCCTGCTGTGCTTTTTATATCCAGGGTGTTTTCATGCTGTCCCTGTTCCTTATGCAGCTGGAGATAGTCCTGGAGAGCTAGAAGCTTGGTGCTGCATGACATATAGCACAGGAAAGGCTAGAGGAGTTTGTGCTGGAGGCATAACCTCATATGATTGTCCTTCCTCCTGCCCTGAGCCTCCCAGCTTCCCAGACACATCCATCCTCTGTTGCTTTTCATTTCAGCAGACACTTGCCTTCGATGGGCACTTTGAGTCAAAGGATCTTTCTGTCTTTTGCATGGCTCTTGTTTGCCTGGCACTTAGCAGCGGAGAGGAAATGCTTGGCAGATGTTTTCAGTCTGCACACAGCACAGTCCACATGGCTCAGAAGGATCATGGGGACATACCAGAAGTGCCTCAAACTGCTCAGACTTTCCTGACAGCATTTCGAATGCCCCCTGATATTCCATTGCCTCTTTGTTTTTCTTCCCCCTCCCATTCCCTCCTTCACAACCTCTCTAGATGCCAGGGCATATTGCAAAGATGCTGCTGCCACTTGCTACCTTCCCATTTTCCAACACGAAAGCTGGGTGCTGAGCTGTCAATCTGCAAACCCATTCAGCTCCATTGCCTGCGAGCGCCAGGTACGCTGCCTTCTGCCCTGCTGCGCTGATGCTTGTTGAGAGAATCATACACATTGGAGGCCTATTAGCTCAGGTGCAACTGCCTCTGGCCAAGGCAGGTTTGGTCCATCCATCTAGGGCAGCGATTCTCCACATTTTCCATCCCAAGACCTCCATCCCATTTGGCCGGGATTTAACAACGTGGGAAGGGGAGGCCAGTCACAAACCCCATGACCCCTCGTGGGGGTCACAACCCCTTGGTAGGATGTCCCTGAACTAAAGTAGATCACTCTCCATAGTATCAACTCACTGTTAGTGCATCTTCTAGTGTTTGGTCCAGTTCAGTTGTGAATGTCCCAAGGCCCTCTCCTTAAATCCATCCCATTTCCCCAGACCTACCCCTTTACTCTAAACAATCCCCTTTTTGGTACTGATCCATTTCAAAAGTTTTGAGATCTTGAAGGAGGTCAGGTGCCTGCTTAGTCATTCTGTAGCCAAAGCGATAGACATTCTGGTTCTGCATCTCACCCCACCCATCACTTGGGCCATCACTGACACCTGCGTAACATGGGTGCTTTCCCAAACGTGCGGAAAGGAGGAGTTTTGGACAAAGGTCAGGTGGATTTGAGCCCCTCAGAGTCCTTGGGACCTGATCCAAAGCCCATTGAAATCAAAGTGACTTCTTGCATTTACTTCAGTAGGATTTTGATCCAGTTAAGTGATGGAAAACAACCCTTGGAATGAAGAGTAGGAAAGATAAAGACAGGTCCCGAAGGCGTTGGGAAAAGTTGTGGAACAAAAAGGAAAAGGGACAGTGTATTTCATTACGTTCTTCTCCTTTGCTTCATCATGTGATGTAAATCCTAGGTGTGTTTGTGCTGGTCCTTAGTGAATAAGTCCTAAGCATGTAATCCAGTTTGTGGGGTTTGCATAAGCTGAACAATTTCCCTATTCAAAGCCACGGCTTCTGGGCACTCAACTCTGCACTTATCACTCTTGCTGTAAGAACGGTCCCAGGTCTTCACAGATTAGAGTCCTGCTATCTCTTGAAAGAGAGAAGAATCAGATAACTTCCCATAGAAAGATCTCCCCACTCTTCTCATGCCTCAGATAGATGGCAGACAGGGTACTCAGCAGGAAGAGAACTTCATTATTTTGTTTTGCAATTTTTTGGCATCAAAATTGAAACTGTTTGGGTGAAATGTCACTAAAATTGTCAATGGGGCAAATTTGCACTTGGCTTTGTTGCATTTGCTTTTTTTTTTTTTTTAAGTTTGGTTAACAATTAAATCCTTCTGAAAATCAGGTAGTTGACAGGGGTGAGCCGGGGAACGTTACTAGAGATTTTCCTAAGAAACTCCCAGAACTGGGGGTGCTATTGCTCTGACTCTAAGCCCTGCCATTTTTGCACGGCTCCACCAACTTTGCTGCCTTGCAAGGCTCTGGGTCAATCACAGCAGCAGACTTAGCACAGAGCAGGACATTTCCCTTTGCAATGAAATTAGCAGCCCTCAAATACAGACATGTCATTGCAACTGATTTCTCCCACTGATCTGAACGGTGCACCTTCGCTTTCTGCGGGAGCGTGAAAATCTTCCCAGGTCCAAATCCTTCGCCTCAGGGTGCCAGGATGCTTCTCCTTTCAGCATGAGTCTGCCACTCTGCACTGTTTGCATTGCCTCGATTTGCACACGCAGCACAAGCAATCCCCAAGCACCCCACATGCCTGACCACATTGTTTCAGGATTGTTCTTCACAGAGTCTCGTCTCAGAACCCTGACATTTTGGTTTGCAGTCCTTGTAGGTCTCTATCTCGGACGGTCACTCAGCTTTACAATTTGTTTAAGTATAAATTCTAAGTGCTCTCTCCTGCATCCCGTACATGAGCAGTAAGAATAACTTTGTTAGCTAAAGGGCTGCAGGATAGACCCCTAATTTTTGTATCCTTATTATTATTATTATTCAGGTTATGGTAGCATCTAAGAGACCCAACTGCTGCACCAACACACGGTAAGACACAGTCTCGGCCCTGAAGTTCACAGTCTAAATAGGCAAGGAAGACCAAAGGAGGGAGAAAAGAGAGATCATTATCCCACGGTAAGGATGAGGCGGCACAGGGAAATCTTGCCTGAGGTCAGGCAGGGAGTCCATGGCAGAGCCAAGAATTGAACTCCAGCCTCTTAAGTACCAGTCCAATTCCTTCCTCCCATCCTGCTGCTCTATTGCGATAACTCTGTAACGTGTTTTGAGATCTGCCATCAACGTAATGAGAGCACATGGAGTTTGCATTATGGAGGTAACACACACACGTGCACACAGAGGTTGGAGAAACCCAGGGTGTCATACAGCTCAATTAGTTCCTCCTTTTTTAAAATGAATTTTTGTGTTGCAGATGTTCCATTGGTCAGACAGCCCTAGAGCCTCCATGTATCCACAGGCAGCCACACAAGCCTCACCCCTTCTGTCCCTTGCCCATGTGCCTCAGCCCTGACCAGGAGGGATTGCCATCTGTGGAGTTCAGTCTCCATGGTCCATCTAGCCCTTGGAGTAGAGATCCCTCAACTAATTCTGCATAGGCCACTGAACAGCCATGCGACTTTCAATCCATCCTCCCATGCACCCATTGGCAAATCACACGTGTCTCCCACTTCTGTGTCTCTCTGCCTCCTTGGGGCTCAGCAGAAGGGCCTCAGTTGCTCAGATGAGGAATGTGATGGCTAATTTAAATGGAGAGGATGAGGGTGGATGGCTCTCGGTAACCTGTGTGCATGAGGTCAGCGAACGAGCCTGGCAGCATCTGCCACGCCTTCTCTTTTGTCATGTGCTCCTAGTTAGTGATTCACGAACAAAGAAAAATAGCCTAAGAAGTGAAAAGTTTAGTTGACGCAGGCTGCAGAGTATGCTGGTGAGTGTCACCTCCCGCCCCGCATCCTAGGGTCATCCAGCCAGGACACATAAGATTACATTTCCCAAGAGGGCTAGATTATTCCAGAGATCAGCACCCATACTTGCGGCTGGATTCTCAACAGCACTCAGTCTATGGTGACACTAACAGTGAGGTTTTCAAAAGAACCTGACATGCACAACTCTGAAAATTTGGCCTTTTTTTTTTTTTTTTTTTTGCTGCCTCTCTGGATGTGCTCAGCTCTTTTGAAAATCTGGCCCCACTTGCTGAGCACCTGAAAATCTGGCTCAGTGCCAATCACTGTACCCCTCATCAACACAATTTGTTATTATCCCATTATCCGTGATTTGCTCAGTCTTGTGTCGCACTCTCTGTTCTTACAGATGACATTCTGTTTATTCCCCTGTAATTATTCTGGAATTAGATCTGATTGTAGAATTGTTACATGAAATCATAATGTTTGAGTCTGTCTATTTGCTTAAGATGTTGGCATTATTATATTGATTTTTCAGAAAATTTGTCATTTGCAAGGCATTGCTTTTTGGCTGGGTGAGTTCTTGCTTGCAAATCTGAGGAAATTATCTCTGTTTTTGCTATGGGTGGAATTTTCTCCTGCTGAATTAATAAAAAAATATTTCTAAAAATAAACAGCGAATGATTTTTTCTTTCCACAGACCATCCTCCACTAAATAAATCAAAAATCAAAAATGAAAGGAAATGGCAAATAGAAAGGCGATGGAGTGGGAAAGTGACAATGTGCAACTGCACAATACAATGGAGTACAAATGAATGCTTTTGAGGGGGAAAATCATTTCCAGGGGCAAGGGATAAGCGCAGCATTTAGGTTCCAGTCCTGCAAACACAGACAGCTGCTTAACTTCATGCCTGTGAGTATCCCCAGTGAACTCTCATATGTCAAGCTAACCATGTTTGCAGGTCAGGCCCTTAGTGGTTATACAGCACGTCTCAGCCATAGATCTGAAAGTGCTTTTGCAAAGCTAGATAAGCATTCTCCCTGTTTTACCAGTGGGGAATCTGAAGCACAGAAAGCATCCCCTGATTTAGCATGAACATTCAGAAGACCTGCCCCCCTCTTCTAACTGAAGGCAGTGAGAGCTACATAGAATCATAGAATATCAGGGTTGGAAGGGACCTCAGGAGGCCATCTAGTCCAACCCCCTGCTCAAAGCAGGACCAATCCCCAACTAAATCATCCCAGCCAGGGCTTTGTCAAGCCTGACCTTAAAAATATCTAAGGAAGGAGATTCCATCACCTCCCTAGGTAACGCATTCCAGTGTTTCACCACCCTCCTACTGAAAAAGTTTTTCCTAATATCCAACCTAAACCTCCCCCACTGCAACTTGAGACCATTACTCCTTGTTCTGTCATCAGCTACCACTGAGAACAGTCTAGATCCATCCTCTTTGGAACCCGCTTTCAGGTAGTTGAAAGCAGCTATCAAATCCCCCCTCATTCTTCTCTTCTGCAGAATAAACAATCCCAGTTCCCTCAGCCTCTCCTCATAAGTCATGTGCTTCAGTCCCCTAATCATTTTTGTTGCCCTCCGCTGGACTATTTCCAATTTTTCCCCATCCTTCTTGTAGTGTGGGTCCCAAAACTGGACACAGTACTCCAGATGAGGCCTCACCAATGTCGAATAGAGGGGAACGATCACGTCCCTCAATCTGCTGGCAATGCCCCTACATATACATCCCAAAACGCCATTGGCCTTCTTGGCACCAAGGACACACTGTTGACTCATATCCAGCTTCTCGTCCACTGTAACCCCTAGGTCCTTTTCTGCCGAACTGCTGCCGAGCCATTCGGTCCCTAGTCTGTAGCGGTGCATGGGATTCTTCCGTCCTAAGTGCAGGACTCTGCACTTGTCCTTGTTGAACCTCATCAGATTTCTTTTGGCCCAATCCTCTAATTTATCTAGGGCCCTCTGTATCCTATCCCTACCCTCCAGAGTATCTACCTCTCCTCCCAGTTTAATGTCATCTGCAAACTTGCTGAGGGTGCAATCCACACCATCCTCCAGATCATTTATGAAGATATTGAACAAAATCGGCCCGAGGACCGACCCTTGGGGCATTCCACTTGATACCGGCTGCCAACTAGACATGGAGCCATTGATCACTACCCATTGAGCCCGACAATCTAGCCAACTTTCTATCCACCTTATAGTCCATTCATCCAGCCCATACTTCTTTAACTTGCTGGCAAGAATACTGTGGGAGACTGTGTCAAAAGCTTTGCTAAAGTCAAGGAACAACACATCCACCACTTTCCCCTCATCCACAAAACCAGTTATCTCGTCATAGAAGGCAATTAGATTGGTCAGGCATGACTTGCCCTTGGTGAATCCATGCTGACTGTTCCCGATCACTTTCCTCTCCTCTAAGTGCTTCAGGATTGATTCCTTGAGGACCTGCTCCATGATTTTTCCAGGGACTGAGGTGAGGCTGACTGGCCTGTAGTTCCCAGGATCCTCCTCCTTCCCTTTTTTAAAGATGGGCACTACATTAGCCTTTCTCCAGTTGTCCGGTACTTCCCCCAATCACCATGAGTTTTCAGAGATAATGGCCAATGGCTCTGCAATCATATCCGCCAACTCCTTTAGCACTCTTGGATGCAGCGCATCCGGCCCCATGGACTTGTGCTCGTCCAGCTTTTCTAAATAGTCCCGAAGCACTTCTTTCTTCACAGAGGGCTGGTCACCTCCTCCCCGTGCTGTGCTGCCCAGTGCAGCAGTCTGGGAGCTAACCTTGTTCGTGAAGACAGAGGCAAAAAAAGCATTGAGTACATTATTAGCTTTTTCCACATCCTCTGTCACTAGGTTGCCTCCCTCATTCAGTAAGGGGCCCACACTTTCCTTGACTTTCTTCTTGTTGCTAACATACCTGAAGAAACCCTTCTTGTTACTCTTAACATCTCTTGCTAGCTGCACCTCCAGGTGTGATTTGGCCTTCCTGATTTCACTCCTGCATGCCTGAGCAATATTTTTATACTCTTCCCTGGTCATTTGTCCAATCTTCCACTTCTTGTAAGCTTTTTTGTGTTTAAGATCAGCAAGGATTTCACTGTTAAGCCAAGCTGGTCACCTGCCATATTTACTATTCTTTCTACACATCGGGATGGTTTGTCCCTGTAACCTCAATAAGGATTCTTTAAAATACAGCCAGCTCTCCTGGACTCCTTTCCCCCTCATGTTATTCTCCCAGGGGATCCTGCCCATCAGTTCCCTGAGGGAGTCAAAGTCTGCTTTTCTGAAGTCCAGGGTCTGCTGGACTCTGCTGCTCTCTACAGGTGTGCTCAGTACCTCTAAAAGCTAGGCACAAAGCACTCCAGGTCAGGGACCCAAAGACTAAAGCAACTAAATGCAGCGGCTGCTTCTGAAAATTTTGGCCCAGGGTCATAGACTAAGTCAGTGGAAAGGCAAGAAAGGCAAGGGAGTGGAGACTTGGTCTCCAGCAGTTCGGACTCTCTGTCCCAGGCCCTGTTCATTAGCCCATATTTATTCAATTGTGTTATTTCTCTCCATTTATCTCATTCCAAATCCTGCTTTGTCACAAATTCTAAATCACTTACTTCTTGTTGTAGGCAATGGGATGACAGTTGTGTGGGATCGAAGAGTGGAACTAAAACATTAGGATTAAATATGTATAAAAATGACAACTGTGCAGCATTCATTGAAAAGAAAATTACCCCACACTCAGGGAGATGCTCATCAAAGCCCCAATCCTGTAAAGACTGACACACATGCTTAACTTCAGGCACTCGGAGTTGTCCCATGGAAGTCTGTGTGTTGAGCATATGCGTTCGTCTTTGCAGGATTGGGGCCCACATGTTTATCTGGAGGTATTCTTGGTCGAAAGAAACTCTCACCCAAAATAATCTACATGCTGCCATGAATCACAAAAGAGTTTTAAATATACCAAAAGCCCAGTCTGTTATAGGCCGCTGGCAGAGTCAGGAAAAAGCCAGTGAACATTTGGCTTCAGGTGTCCTCCATGAGAGAAATACCCTTGCCAGAGAACTCTGCGTGGTAGTATCACACTGCCTGGTAGCTCATGTTTTATTCCCAGCTTCCCAGCCACATCAGGATTCACTGACTAAGCCAGGACAGATGCTCTTTGATGCACTTATTTTAATAGTTCAGTTATCTGTGCTGTATGTGACTGTGATGGGGCATTTAGAACCTGGGGAGAAATTGGCCAAGAAAATGTTAAACCTACTCATTGAGCAGAGGCGCTTCAACCAGTGTCTGCCCTCTGTGCTGTGATAGCCACAGAGCCCAGACACGGACTCAGCTGCAGCAAATTGCACCACTAAGGGGGAAGCAAAGGTTACAACAGCAAAGAGCAGACGCAAGCCTGTTTTCTTGGCTTTAGACTGACATTGGCTTAGGAAGCTCCTTCTGCCTTTATCTGTTTGACTAATTTTCCTGGGGCTAACTGTAGGGGATTTGTCTCATGCACTCGGGCCTAGTTCACCTGACCTGTCCCAATGGTGGAGGGGTAACGGGTTAGTCTCCCAGTGGGTGCGGAAGGGAAGCTGCAGCACTGATGCTAGGTCTAGGGAAAGTGGGATAGGAGCCCGCCTAGCCCAGTACATTGAAATGCCTGCTAGGGAGAACTGAGGGTCCTCCTCGCCTAGCATCTAGGAGGCCCTATCCAGGCACTGCTCCAGGGAGTTATGTTTGGTCTATCTAGGAGCTTACAGCACACTCCTTCCTCATTCATCGCTAGGGCTGCACAAGAACAACTGTCAACTAAGATCTGAGTGAAGATGATAACTCTCTGTGGCTGTGCACTCAGGTTTTTTTTGTTTTTGTTGGCTCTATTCCAATCTCAGACGTGCAGCAGGAACCCATCCGAGAGTCTGATCTCGTCATCGGAGCCTGTTCTAGAAGTGTTGCATATTGGACTTCCTTTGGAACAGCCTCTGTTACGGGGGAATCCAAATTTAGGATAAACCACGTTAGCATCAAGCAACACTGAGAAGACTAACAAGACAAACAACTGTAGGCAAGATATTTAGCTGGTCAGTTACCTCTTGAGAAGAGTCCTCTCTTCCTTTAGTCTCAGTTTAGGGAAAGAGTTCTGGACGCTAGATCACTTAATTTACCTTTAACAGGGGGAAGCCTGTTGAACAACCACTGGGTTGTGGGATCGGACCAACACTAGGAGTTTCCTGAAGAGGTGAGATTCAAGAATACAATACCTGGCTCTTACAGAGTGCTTTTCATCAGCAGAGCTCACCGTGCCTTATACAGGAGGTCAGTATTATTATCCCCATTTGACAGGGACACTGAAGCACAGATTGGTGAAGTGACTTGCCCAAGGTCACCCAGCAGGTTCAGGGGCAAAGCTGGGAATAGAATCTAGGTCGCCAGTGTGCCAATCTGGTGCCACATCCACTAGCCATGCTACCCTTTTGGTAGCCAGTTCAGCTGAGACAGAAACAGAGCTGTCGGTTGCAGTCCTCATGCTGGAGCTTTAGATACAGCCAAGAAACCAGGGGATATTTACAGGATAATATTTTTCTCACTTTTTTTTTTTAATCATAACTCAGCTGCCACAGCCTTCCCACTCCACCTCAGTACAAAACCCCAGGACCTGACAACCCAAGCAGCCTTCCAGCCAACAGAACACTTGGTAGATGTTTTTAGCTACAGAGAAAAAATACTGGAGAACAAAGGCCTGTAAATCAGCAGTATCAAGCGATCATGTACAGCCAGAAGTTGACACACTTATTTATTCTTGCTGTACATCAGAGGCCCTGATGGATTTTGTGTCAGAGCTGAATCAATATATTCAGGTTGGGCACCTCTGCACTAAGGCCAGCTGGAGCATTCATTATCCTTTAGTCCATTAAGGCTTGTAATCTAGAGGGGATGAATAAATGTCTCCCAGCATTGGAGTCATGCAGGGAACTGGTGTCTTCTGCCTGTTCTTGCCCCCCCGATTGATGTACATAAAGTCCATTAGAAGGGTTGTGGGATACCAATTGCTCCTCTTTGGGGCTTTTTGCCTTGGCCAAACATTCCAAAGCTTTCCCATTAAACACGGTTGGCATTCAATGGGACATCAGTTTATTTCCATGTAGGGTGGACTGTGCAGAAAGCAGGGCTCTGTGGGTAAGTTTAGCCTTTCCCAGTCCTTCATGTGCTGTGTGAATAGGAAATGGTCCTGTACGTTGTGTTTATAGCCACGCAGAATTACAGGACTTCTCTAGCTCAGCTACAGTGATTAGTCGCTGCTTTGTCAAAGCCCAGTCTTTGTCCTATGCTCTGTGCATGCCTGATCATATCTTGCCCTTTGTGGCTACCACCAATTATTAGCTGTCACATGTACCAACTTGTAAATATGGTCATTAATTATCCCCATAGTACAGACAGTGAAAATGAGTCATACGCTGAATGACTTGCCTGAGGTCACCCAATGAATCAGGGATAAAGCTGGGAATAGAACCCCGAGCTCCTGGCTTCTTGCCTCTCAATCTCTTTATTAACCTGATATCCTAAAAAAGAAAGTTGTAGTGGGGGGTGGGGCCTCCACTCTCTGAAACAGAATTCTGTCTGACAGTGAACACAGTCGGACGACGGGGGGAGAGTGAAGGTTGTTCCTGGTTGTTATGCATTCCAGTAGGAAAATGTCATGAGCCTCTTTGGTAAAGCTCCCTCTGCCCAGACCCTGGGCGGAGCCTAATTTAGTCATCTACACCATGGATCCCCTGCAACTCCTTGTGCCATTTTATCCTGAAAGGCTATTCCCTGTTGAGCTCCTGCCCCAACCCTTCCGTGTCACTTATTCCATGTTCCAAGTGAATATGCAGAAAATATACTTGTGGCAAACTGTTGGGTTTTCAGGGCTGCCTTTTAGCTTGTGTCTCAGGTTCTCTTCTGAGTGGGAAAATATGTATAAGACCAATACAACCTGCTCCCAGACCACTGACCTTCAAGCCTTGTATGCAACCTATCTCAGCCCCTCTTTTCCAGTGACACCACTAGGAGCTTAATAATTCAACTATTAAGCCCATTCACATGAGAAAGTCCAACTCCACTTAATTTCCAGTCATTTATTCCCAGGGAGTAGTGGTGCCAAGTAAACAGTCAGGGGTACTGTTAGTATTCCTGAGACACCCAGTATGGAGGGATTGATTCTTAGCCATGACTGACTAGGACGATAGACTTTTAAAGCACGTTTGGCACTGCTGAGAATTAATTCTGATGGCCTCTGTTTATGCCCAGCAGCCAAGGCAGTTCACCATCACTGTGACCCCGTTCTGATCTGGTGGGGGCAAGGGACAGGTCCAGTTCTCCAGGCCAATCCTTGGCCTCTCCAGCGAGGCTGCAGACAAGGATGCCAGTTCTGGGGTAGTTTCTAGGATGTTGGCATCTGTTCCTTAAGGCCTGGACTGAGAACTTCCACAGTGCAATCCAGGTCAGTGAGGGGCTGTCACCATCTGCCCTGAAACCCTGGGAGCTCCACAATGCTTTGCTGCTGTAGCTCCCAACCTGGGCTGCTCACAAACAGCAGACAGGACACACCCCGAGTTTCTGTGTAGAGCTACAGCCCTGGTCCAACAACTCTGACCCCAGAAGCCTGTCAGCCACACACCAGCCACACTTTGGCTTCCAACAGCCTTGTTACTACCTGCAGGGTGACCCCAACACACTCTCAGTCCTGAATTTTCCCCAGAAAACACGTGTTCTGCACTGTCCAGACCTCTCCTGAAGTCCTCAGATTGACCTGTAAAGGGTCAAACATCAGTTTGCTACTTTAACTGGAATGACCAAACATTTCATTTTAAACACAAACATTGGTTCTATGTTTAATATAAACAAATGAAGTTTATTTAACAACAAAGAGAGATTTAGAGTGAGAACAAGTATAAGGCATTAAAGTCAGAAATGGTTACAAGAGAAATAGATAAAATGCTTCCTAGTAACTAAAACTTAAACTAGACTTGGTTCAAAATAAAATCCTCACAACACGTTCCCAGCCACAGGGCTGACCAAATTCTCAGGTGAGAACACCTCCCAAAGTCCAAACGCTCCTATGTCATCTGAGGTGAAAGAGAGTGGTAGAAAAAGTGATCCCAGGGTGCTTTTGCCCCTCACTTTTACAGTTCAGTCCCCCTTTGAAATGGATTTTCCTGAGGGTTACCCCTAGATAAAATTCATTCCAGCTGTGAGGACAGAGACATGGAGTCTCATGGTGAAAGAGGTTCCATGTTGTTTACTAAAATGGAAATCGATCTGTTCCTGTCTCCCTTTGTTGCCAGTGAATGACCACTAGACTACTGATTGCCAATTAACTGATTACACCTGGCTAGAAGCATCAGCTTGTCCTTATTCTTTGAAAAAGCCATTCACCCGCCCACCAGATTTGTCTGGTAAACACATTTCAGTCATAATTTCAGCTTATGTTCTTAACTCTTAATATGCATTGTGTACATACATTACACAAGAACGCTGATGATCAGCGTGTTATTAGTTTTAACATGATACCTCACAAGGCATCTTTTGCACAGAGATTACTATTATAGCGCATAGGGTGTGAATACAGGGGTGCTTTTGGTCACAGACCACTAGCTGCTCTTCTAGGAATCCTGTTGCCCTAGAAGCCAATGGCTCCATATCCCCTTTTCAGACGTGAGATACGGGTTCCTAAAGAACATAGTTTAAGAAACGGCCTAAGTGGTTTGTCTGTGAGTTCCCAGTGGTGCTGAGAGGCTGTGTTTATGGACAGTGCAAGCAAACTGGGATCCATCCAATGTATTTTGGGGGAGTTCTATGGCCTGTGTTATACAGGAGGTCAGGCTGGACGATCACTATGGTTGTTTCTGGCCTTGGAATCTATGAATTTTCTGGGGTAGAGCACGTCAGTGTCAACAGCTGTCAGAGATGGCATGGTCAATGACCTGCAGGCTTAGCTGAACTTCTGTCACAGATACTCTTTTGGCAAGTCCGTCCCTATCCTTCTCTGTCCTCAGCTGTAACAGGTGGCTAACTACTTACCAGAGCTGGCTGGGAATTGTCTGTTCAAATTGTATATTCTGAGAAAGGAAATTTTTTGGAACTTTTCATGACACAAAAAGCCCTGAAAGGGGGCTGGGCGAAAGGGGCTGTGGTCTTTTTATATGGTCATTTCCAACAGCATGCTGTGGGGAGAAAAGGCAGATCAGCAAGGTGTGGTGATCCCTGGCACGGCAGAGAGGTGATTGAATGTATAGCCAGCAGCCTGAGCTGCTCTTTCCCCATCAGCCTGTTTCTAAGCGAAGGCGCTGAATCTCACTGATTTATAAAGTAAAGGCAACTTCCCAGGCAGACTAAATGTCAGGTTAAATATTTTATGCATTGAAACAGTTGCAGGTCTGACATAAGTCAATTGAGAGAGACAAGGTGGGGGAGGTGATATCTTCTATTGGACCAACTTCTGTTGGTGAGAGAAACAAGCTTTCAAGCTCCATGGAGCTCTTCTTCAGGTCTCAAGATAAAGAACTCTGTGTAAGCATGAAAGCTTGTCTCTCTCGCCAACAGAAGTTGGTCCAGTTAAAGGTTTTACCTCCCACACCTTGTCCCTCTAACATCCTGGGACCGATGCAGCTAATACTGCAAACAACGTGGGTCTGAAGCCAGGACTCCTCCTGTTCTCCGCTGGAGAACCAAGGGGGACATGAGGGAAGGTGCCCATTTCACTCACCATCAGCACGCCCTCCAGAGCACTGACTCTGTGTTACCTGTGAGAGGAGAGACGAGGGAGGAGGAGTTATCTTGGTGCCCAGGTTCCACAGGAAGAGATGCTGCACTGTGGTCAGCCATTCACGTCAGGACTGATGAATCAGGTCAGAATTTAAAGGAGACTCTGGGTGGAGACAAAAAAGCAGAATAGGTTGTTACAGGGCCGGAACCGGAGGTTTGTCGGTGTCCAGCAGCCTCAGTAGAGAATCCCCTTACTATTCATTACAGATAAATCCTACCAAATGAGAAGCTAAGACTCATTCAAAATACCGAGCTCAAATGGACAGAGGCAGGACCCCAGACGTTCTATCCTCCAGAAGCAACAGCAGGTGCCAGTAGAGGAAGAAAGGGAAACCCATGCAAGGTCGCAACCTGTGGGCATCAAAAATTGTAACCAGCAAATACAATCGAATATAGCAGGTTATTTTAACCAGGTGAGATACTGTGTTTAATTCCTGCACTTCAGCAGACCCCATTCCTTCAGGTCTCATCAGACAACAAAGGAGGAACTTTGTTTTTGAGACAGTGGGACAAGAAATGAAAAAAGGTGGCAGTAATGTGCTAGGGTGGGGGGAGGTTTCAGGCAGACAGCCTCCACCAAACTCCTGGTGGGCAAAGCAGCCCCTTTAAAAACCTAACTGCACCATTGTGGCCTTAAGATACAACAACATGAGTGCAGGAGACCATGTGTGGTTCTCCCCCGAGAAAGGACCTCTCTGAGAGCTCAAGAGACCATCATTGTCTCATCCCACTGCTTTTGTAAATGAACTAAGAAGATGCTCAGACGGCCATTAGCTGGAGCACTGGAGGGGCTGGCTCACGACGCTGCTGTAATGCTCGGCCCTGTAATGCTGGCTGTGCGCGTGGTGGGGTACAGTGCAGAACCATCAGCCTCTTCCGTTACCTTTTGTGACTCAAACTTCAGCTGTTGCAGTGGAAAGCAGCTGTCAGCTGGGCTCTCCTTGCGGCCGGCCTCACTGGTGCCTCTCTGAGAGCCTCCCTTGTGATGCACACAATGGCTGGACCCCAGCCAGAGGCAGGGGGACTGGGGAACGGCTGCTCCCCCATTTCCTTTCCTTTCCGCCATTAGCACAAAGGGGTCATTATTAGCCACAGAGTCACTGATACGAGGTCAAGAGAAATGACTTTTGGCCAGGGTCGCTGGAACAGTTTACAGAAGCTGCTGTGAATATCTTCAATCCAAGCTCCCCATCACGCATTTGCAGCTCGTGCAATGGGAACGCAGAGGCAACAAGTTTGCCATGAAAGAGAATCAAACTTGTTTCATGGTATAAAAGTGGAAGTAGCTTTCTCGGGAGGGGACACTCACTCAGGATCTGCTAGAGAGGGCAGGGTGGTTCTGGACAGGACACTGCCTTCGACAAGTCACTTCACCTCTGTGCTCCCTCCCAGGCGTGTCTACTTTGATGGAAGGGACAATCTCTCCTTACAGCTCTGACCAGCACAATGAGACATCGCTCACAGCTGGGGACTCCAGCTACTCCTGGGATGCAAATATAACAACAAGGGGTGCTACATTGCTTTGAACTTGGTTTCTCAGTTAGGGTATTAAGTAAGAAGGGGCTAAATTCACTCTTAGGATAATGGGGCACCAGAACTGCCACCAGCAAGTGACTATGCCAGCAACGTACTTTTCCATCGAGCCTTCTCCCAGAGGAGTCCCGAACTCTTTAGCAGAGGAATCACTTGTGCAGGTGACTGGGAACGTGAGCTGTGTCAGGCCCCCCTCCCTACTTCGTTTGGTTACATAATACAGACAGTGCAATCTGCAGGCCAGCCTGGATCATTGGCTCCCTCTTGTCAGTTCTGACATTTGTTTGTATTTTTGGAGGAGCAACAAATTTGCTTTTCTTCTCTGCAAGGTCAGCCAGGCGCGCCCCTCACAGCTATGTGCCCTAGTCAGCAGCAAGCCCACTCCATGCCTCAGTGCGCCTTTGAGGCGTGAGGCTGGCAGGGGGTGAGGGAATGTAAACAGGGGAAGCTGCTGGGACAGAATGGGCCTTTCTGAGTGGGATGAACTGGCTTTGTCCCATCCCTGGGAAAAATCCACCCCAGCCTTTCCCCTGAGCCTTGTGCCTGTAGGAACAGGGTACTGGTAATTTAGCAAGTGATGTATGAACACTTATACAGGTCAGGCTCTGTCCACAAAAACTGTAGGTTCATTGCTCAGTAGCAAATCTCAAGGCTTTGATTAAATGAGCTCCCAGCTAATGCAGGCTACAGCCCCCCCCGTCACACTAATTCCCTCCCAGAAAGGGGAACTGGCTTTCCAAGTGGCTGGTAAGTCAGCCATCCTTGCACACACTGCACATTAAACATTTTGACCACAGAATTTCTTTACTGATGAATAATTCAGACTAACAGTGCAGGGACACAATGGGCACTGAACTCAGCAGAGTGGTTATGAGTTCATTTTCTTACCAGTCAATTTGTTTTAAGAGGTCCTGCTGAAAGCACCCATAAGCTAAATAGCTGGTCAGTTCAGTTTCCCTCTCTCTGTGCACCATCTTCTCTAGAAACAGGCTCTCAGGCCTCATCAGAAACAGGCCTGTATGCAGCTCGGGAGCTGTGTTAGGAGGCAGGCTGGCCTTTGGTGGGTTTGGAGGAATAAGCTATGAATGGCCTGGGAATGACTTAAGAAAAGACACCTGAGAAAATACAACTCAGGCAATTGCACCATAACTGGGATACAGGCACAGGAGCTAAATTGCCACAGAGCTCCACCCCCAACCTTCTCTAGCCAGCTGTCAATGAAACACCAAGCTAGAGGCCTTGCACCCTCAAACGCCCACTGACTGGAGACCACTCTAAAAGGCAGGATGGGGGACATGAATGTCTGCTTCCTTTTGTCATTATTTTAATCTGTGACAAATGAATGCAGAGCAGGTGTGAAACGCCACCCTGCTGATGTGAGAGAGACAAGGCAGGTGAGATCATATTTTTTATTGGACCAGATTGTGTTGGTGGAAAGGACAAATTTCTGAGCATTCTGATGTGGTAAGACATGCCACTC
Source organism: Chelonia mydas (assembly GCF_015237465.2). Classification (NCBI taxonomy): domain Eukaryota; kingdom Metazoa; phylum Chordata; order Testudines; family Cheloniidae; genus Chelonia; species Chelonia mydas. Next base: position 3,366,892 of record NC_051261.2, read on the forward strand.
CTTTGCACAGATGTAAATGCTAATGCCGCGTGCAAAGCAGTGGAAAATAAGCCGTCTCTTTCCAGCAGCATCTGAAAGCTGCTTCCCCTCCCTCCAATTACTCCTTCATGAAGTGAGTGTCCTATTCACCACACCTGGGATCCAATAAAAGCAAATGTTACCAGTTGCAAGGCAGAAGCTATGTAAATTTGTATCCAGCAAATCAAGAGCGGGTGTTCCTTCACTGTTGTTGACCGAGGGATGTGCTTTCCCTTTGGTGATACATCATGGGTGTCCTGCTATGTGGAAGCAGAGTCCTTGCATATGTCCTTGCTTAGGTCGGGCTTATTATATTGATTACGAACAAGATCCTGTAAGATTCTCCCCAAATCAATTTGATTTTATTTCTGTAACCAATGTCAAAGACACCAGTGTTGAATCCCAGCTCCTATAGGGGCTCTGGGACATTTAGCAGTTTTGTCCTCTTCTCTTGCATTACACTTTGGCTGGAAACATGCTCCCTGAGGCTCTCATTTTAGCCGATATGTTTGAGATACTCAAGCAACTAGAGATAATGCACAATGCATGTTACATCCCTGCTTCACTTTTGTGTCATGGTGGCAACAGTTTTAGCTATGTGAAGCTGAAGCTACAAAAATAACGTTACAGCCACCTTACGCAGGGGTCAGAAAACTTGCCCGGTGCAGTCATTGCCCTGTTTAGCTCAGGATTCAGGGCCAAATCCTCCCCTTCTTTTTAAAGCATTCCATGGATTTGCTCTCGCTTACTCCTTAGTGCAGGGCAATAGAGAACCTAGCCCTTGAATAGCCACTGGCACCCATGCAGAGCAGATGTAAATCACTACTTTGCCAATGAGGTAGCATTTTGCAACAATACATGCTGCAAAGCAATGGAAATTAAGGCTCCTTCTCTATCTACTTCCCTCCCCTTGTTTAGCACTGGCCTTTCCAGAATCCTGCCAGAGCCATTAGGAAAGGGATAGATAATAAGACAGAAAATATCACAATGCCACTATATAAATCCAGGGTACACCCACATCTTGAATACGGCATACAGTTCTGGTTGCTCCATTTCAGAAAGATATATTAGAACTGGAAAGGTACAGAGAGGGGAACAAAAATGATTAGGGGTATGAAACATCTTTCAGCTGAGGAGAGATTAAAAAACGGGGACTGTTTTGCTTAGAAAAGAGATGACTAAAGGGGTATTTGAAAGAGAGCTATTCAATCAGGAATGGGGTGGAGAAAGCGAATAAGGACAGGATTTTAATTCAAAGAAAACTGTACAGTCAACCTGTGGAACTCATTGCCAAGGGATCTTATGAAGGTGAAAACTATAACTGGGTTCAAAAAATTAGATAAGTTCATGGAGAACAGGTCCATCGATGGCTATTAGCCTAGATAGTCAGGGATTCGACCCTACACTTTGGATGTCCTTAAACCTCCGAGTGCTAGAAGCTGAGACTGGATGAGACAGAGGATGGATCACTTGAAATTGCTCTGTTCTGTTCACACCCTCTGAAGCCTCTGGCACCGGCCACCATCAGAAGACAAGATATTGGGCTGGGTGGACCATTGGTATGACACAGTATGGCCGTTCTTATCCTCTGCACCTTCCACTTTAAGTGACCGTTTCCTTGTACCTCTCTCTTTGCCTAATTGCTTCTCCACCTCCTGTCAAATCTCAGCTGACAATGTCTTTTCTCTCTCTGTGTGAATGATTTCACCCTGCAAAGCGCTTGGGATATAGATGAAAGATAACGTCATATTATTGCACAGTATTTGTCTTTATCCCCTAATTGCTGACTACAAAGTTCCTTGCACCTTTCTCTGAAGCATTTGGTACAGGCCTCTGGCAGAGGTAGGATACTGGGATAGACGGGCCCCTCGTCTGATCCAGCTGCCTGGCCTCCCTGTGTTCCTCTGCTACACTTAATGCTTCTGCGCAACCTAAAGTGGATCAAGCATTTAGTTCAGAGAAGACAGACATGCGCATCAGCACTAGACAGAATATTGGCTGGAACGGAGGGATGAGTCCCATAGAGCTAGGATTAGTTCTGCGCAATCTGACCCACGTGGCTCTTACACTTTGTAGGGGATGCTAGCGGGAGCACTTGCAATTCTGCCCTCAGGAGCTTCGAGACGTTATTAGCAAGCATCACCCTATACATGCCGTAGATATATAGAAGGGTGAAATCCAGAGTTCCTGTCATGTTTGTCTGTTCAAGGCTTTTTCTATGAATAATGCAGCCGTGGATGCTATTAGGAGCCAGCTCCTGAGGCTCCCAGCAGGGGATAAATAGAGGATAAAAAAGATGAAGCTATTTCCACACTCATTCCCCAGCCTAGTTTAAAAAAAGAAGAAGAAAAAAAAGACTCACCTAGCCCATTAAGGAGCCCTTGCATAAGACACTGCGTTGTAGGGAAGCACGGTGAAAGGGGAAGCTACAACCTACATTAATAGCCTTCAGGACGAACTCCAGGGGATGCTCCGCTGAGCAAAAAGAACACTTAGCAGCTCTGCTGAAACGCACGCTCTCTTTTGCTCCTAGAGTCTGCACGAGCCTCCTAATTCCTTAGCTCAGCAACCCACACACAGCACTGCGTGATGATGCTTAAAACGGGCCGTGGCTAACACTCCATGCATCTGAAGTGGTGGTGTTTTACCCATGAAAGCTTATGCCCAAATCAATCTGTTAGTCTTTAAGGTGCCACCAGACTCCTTGTTGTTTTCATGGCTAACAGGGTGCCACCCAAATCAGCGTGTGCACCAGCGAGGCATTCCCAGGGTGCTCAGCCCCCCGTGGCCAGCTGCAGCACCTTTCTGGGCACGTCAGTCCCCACGAGATGATGTGGTGGGGTGAAACTGTTAGACTGACAGGCCTGGAGACAGGTTGCCCTGGCTAGCTATAGACTTCTGTCCGCAGCACTCCTGCACAACCCCACAACAACAAATCAGCCCATACAGCCCTGCGCAATGAGAGGAGAGAGAACAGTCTGCCAATGCACAAGGGATTCCAGCTCAGACAGATGGCGGCTGACCGCATCTCTCCCCATCCCGTCGCTCCCAGTGGGGTGATGAGCTGAGCACGAAGGCCGAGCTGCACACTGCGCAGGACGTGATGCTGCCTGGCTGCATGTGGGATACCAATGAACCCCCTCCCACACTCCTTCCGCAGTGGCTAAAAACCGCTGCCTTGTGTGTCTTACACACCTCTCACCTCCAGCCTGGAGCCTGGCTTTGGTGAGCGGCAGGAGTTTAATGAAACGTAACACATGGTCATTTTCACAGCCTGCTTGCCCTTACGTATGGGCTCCCTGCAGTGAGCCCAGTGTTTGTCTAGGTAAACAATGCTCTGCCCTGCCGCAGCCTGACAGATTCCCAGGGTTCAAGCTGGCTGGGTTACCAGACTTTGCACTGTGAACGGGGACAGCACAGCAACCCTGGCTATGGCACAGGGTTAAAGCCAGGAGGGAGGGATCCCAGACCGTGCCAGGGACAGGAACACTGGCACCACGTTTGCCCTGAAGGGGTTCAATGGCTTTTGAGGTGGATGTCGTAGGGGCCAAGCTGTTGGCGATTACTCCAACCAGATGGTAACGGGGCGGGGGTCACTATTCTGTGTACTCCAGTAGCACCCGCTAAAAGCAGAGCTCTGCTGGATGGGGCTTTGCGCACACACACACACACACACACCCCACGCTGTGCATGGACAAAGGGCAGAAGGGGAACCAGGCACAGAGCAAAGTGATCCAGTCACCCAGCACGTCAGTGGCAGGGCCAAGACAAGAACCCAGCTCTCCTGACTCACACTCTGGTATCCTACGAACCGGACCACACAGCCTGCAGAAGCAGAACCTCAGAGTGGCACCACAGAGCCCCCGTGAACCATAGCACAATAACCCTGGCTGGATGCCGCCTCCTTCCTTGGGCTGCCAGGCTCATGGGTGGTGAAGGCCAGTGGATACCAACACCATCGCCACTTAGAGCCAAAATGTGATGGTTCTCGGGGTGCCTAGGACTGAGCGTCACCTTGTTACTCCCTGCCTCCAGCGTGAGGGAATCTTTCCTGTGGGAGCTGGGTGGCAGCTCCCTGGCACTGCCAGCCCTTCAGCCCTCTGCCAGCCTACTTCCCCTTAACACTTGGCACTTCCCAAACTCTCTGGAAGCATCCCCCTGTCATGCCCAGCCTCCGCCAATGGACATGCTCAGTGATTACCAGGGTCCCTGAGCCCAAGGGAACAGAGTATGCACGGATTTGTTTAATTCAACTGAGGATTCACACTTTGCTTGATACCACAGCTCCGAGGGGAATTGATAATAAAAATAAGTTGAACAAAGAACAGAAATTCAAATGAGTAGTAGGTAAGACAACTGGAAGTAGAATTGGTTACACATAAAACTAAACACCGAACGCAACCCTAGAGGTCAGGAAAGGATTGGGATTAGTTTTCCCTTTTCAGCAGCAAAATGGGGGCGGGCCAGAAAAGGGGAAAAAAAACCCCCAAAAACTGGAAAGCCAAAATCTGATTTTTTTTCTTTCAAAATGGTAACAAAAAAAAATTGTTCACAAAATATACTTCCATTTTTTGACTGGCTCTGATTATACGGAACAATCTTCCATAGAAATTGCGAGACTACTCATGATCCAGCTACTCCAGTATCCTGTCTCTGCTAGTGGCCAGCACCAAATACTTTAGAGGAAGGAGAAAATAAACCCAGTAACAGGTAGATGTAGGATAAAATGCCCTCAGAGGACATTTCCTCCTGACTCCCAATGCTAGATGTTGGTTTATGCCCTGAAACCCAGAGGGTTTATATTGCTTCCAAAACTCTTCTATTCATATTTATTATAAATATATATTGATATCCATAAATGCCCAATCCTCGTTTGACCCCTAAAGTATATCCTGTGGCAATGAGTTCCACAGGCTAACTGTGCAGTTTGGGAAAAAGTACTTTATCTGGCATTGGCCAAATATGGACTAGATGGTACCTGACCCATCAATCTCCTCACTACCATCTCTCATTCGAAATTTTGTTGCCACAAATCTTCCCACCTAAATGTTTCTTTGGGGAATAATTAGAGAGACCCCTCCCCTCCATACTAAAGGCAGGGCTGTCTAGTCACAGCAAGTGACTTGTTCTATTCATATTTGTGTAAATATCCCCAGTGCCTGCCTTCTCATTAAATCTGCGTTTCAGGATTTCAGTCCTGGGGAGCACCCATTAATAGCTCAATCACAGAATAAAATAGTCACTTAAAACCATTTCACTTTGGCTGAAATTAGCATAACAATGCTTCAGTTGACAGGGGCAACAGGGAAGCTGTCTGCCCTTGTCTGCCCTTGCAACAGGGACCTGAATTACGATCCCAGTGGGAAAACTGGCGCACACCCAAGCAAAGGGGTTTAAATGAAACATTCATCAGCAGCCTTGTAAAAATTAAATATTATGGGCTCACTGAATTGGAGCATGCTATAAAACACAGCAATAGGGAGATGATTCCATGTGTTATTTAAACTATAAGGATTTTATTGCTCACAAGGAATAGCTTGAGTCTTAATAAACCCATCTGGCCGGTGAAGGCGTATGAGGCTTTGGTCTGTAGAAACCATCCAGAACAATAGGAGGTTGCATTTCACAGCTTTTTATGGAGCTTCCTGGCTGTTAGCACTTCCCACTGCCCTTCTACATAATCTCTCTGTGATAACAAGGGATGCTTTGTGCAGCATAAATAATTTATTAAACAGAGAAAATTAATGGGACATTGCTATCTTAAAAATTCATTTTCTCCAGGCACAGTAGCCCTCCATGGAACCTCAGAAGTACTTGAGATAGTTAAAATTGAAACAATTTTTAAAACCCGCTTGCTCTATTTATACGGATAACTTCTTCACATTTCACGTTATCTCAGGCCTTGTCTACACTACAAAGGGTTTGCCACTATAGATGTAGTGGTAGAGATACACCAACCACCTTCCCCTTAGTGGGGAGAGAACTTATTCTGGCAAAAGAGGAGCTTAGACCAGTCCCCGGAGTGAAATAAGGCTCTGTCTGCACTTAGACGCTCCAGCAGCTGCTCCAGCACTTCAGCGTCGACACCCAGTGCAGTGACGGGAGGGGTTCTTCTCCCATCGCGGTGTGCGTAATCCACCGATCTGCTGCGACCTGCGCTGGGGGTTAGGACAGCTTACCCTGGAGATGCGCACCCATGCCAACGGCACCTTTCAGTGTAGCCCAACCCAAACTCTACTATCAAAAAGGACTTTCCCGCTGGTATAACTGGGCCGAGACACTAGTGCGTTTGCCGGCAGAGCTGTGTGGGTCAGGGGCGCGGTTTTTTCCACACTCATAACAGGCATAACTATGCTGGTGAAACTTTCTGGTGTAAACTAGGCCTCAGCCACAGAGAGCCAATGTCAGGGTCTGCATTTCTGTGGGGCAGGGTTTGTGTTGCAGACTTCCCAGTGGAGGTTTTTTTAGATAACAAGAACTATATCACGCACACGTTTCGGCCCTGTCTACACTTAAAAGTTTTGCTGGCATAACTGTCAGGGAAGGGTATACTTCCAGCCCCCCCCCCCCCATTCCTGACCAACATAGTTATACCAGAAAAAGCCCTAGCACAGAACTTTTGGGCCAGCATAACACTCTTTTGGCAGTACAGCCGACTGAGTTCAGAGACCTGGTAATAGCTATGCTGGTAAAAGCACTCTTACTGCTTCTACAAGCTGTCTCTACACTAGGAGGGTTTTCGGAGAGATCGACATCAGCCAACCCTTTCTAGCGTAGACGAGGCCTTATGTTTTGCAAGATTATTTATATGACCAATCTAATTAACGACCTCAATTGGTGCTGAAACTGCCACTGTACAACAGTTGTCACACACACCGCAAATGCTCTTCTAGCCTTAGCTAAACACCTGTCCATTGACTTCCCTGGGGTACAGCGGGCTGTAAACTAGAATTTGGTCCTCCCTTTAGAAATGTTTCTCCAGCTTAAACATGGAGTTTTAGGGTGGTGCTGGAGATAAGAAATCAAAAGCAGCAAGGGAAGTGTCGGGGGTATATTTGCAGATCCTTATCCAGAATGCCCATGCAACTCAAAGTTGGCGGGTTAGGCACAGGTAGAATTTGGTTTTCCGCAAGGCATAATCATGCAATAATTTCTTCTTACAGCCACAAGCCTGTTGGCACATTTGGGTTAAAAACAACATCTGCAACAACGTACAGCTCAGTTTTTAGTAAGACAGGAGTTATAGTAATATATATTAGCTGATCAAACTAATGTAATAATCCTTAGATGACATTGTCTCCAGCCAAATAAAAGATAAATGTGAGCTGATTAATTTCAGTTGGAGAACAGTGTTTGTACAGATGGTGGGAGAAAACATGAACTAGTTCATGAAAAGTGTAACTGTACTGCAGTCAATGGTATTACACCCAGGATGACTTTAGGGCCTCTGAGACTCAACTGAAATTTTAAATGTGCTCCCTCCCTAGTAGCTAAATGCTATTTTGTGTTATTGGATGTTTGGAACAGGAATACTTTAAAATCAGTGCTTAGGGAAGATCTTTACTCAAGAACGTTCTAGATAAATGCTGAAATAAACTCTTACTGAAACTGACAAAACATTAAATTATGGGCTTCAGGATACATCCTGTCTGCAAAGAAGAATATGCAGCTCCCACTGAAGTGAAGAGCAGAAGTATCTCAAGGCAGAATTTGGGCTATTTTATTTAAAATCCATTAGTTATATATATTTTTTAAAAAGTTATCCAATGAGAACACTAGATCTTTGTGTAGGATAGTAAGCAAGTGCATCAAGGCATCATTCTGGAGTGTGTGCCATCCATAAACAAGGAATTTTCAAAAGGATTCTGCTTTATAGGAAATAGATCTGAGAGCACGAAATCTGGACCAAAATTGCAGGGTGTTCGGCTTCAGCACGTGTTCAGATGTCAAGTTCTAGCTCATCTCAAACAGGAACTAATTTCACATTTTAAACAGTTTATTAAAAAAATTAGAGAAGTAAATTAAACCCCCCATTTTTAAAAACCAGATTTCTTATACTATGCATCATGCAAAGCTGTTTTCAAACAGTGTCACCCAGTGGTAAAATGAGAAATATGCAGAGAAATATGCACTCCTAGCTATCTTCGAGACACGACTGACTTCCTGAGGAAACTACAATCCATCGGTGATCTTCCAGAAAACAACATCCTGGCCACTATGGACACAGAAGCTCTCTACACCAACACTCCACATAAAGATGGACTACAAGCCCTCAGGAACAGTATCCCCGATAATGTCACGGCAAACCTGGTGGCTGAACTTTGTGACTTTGTCCTCACCCATAACTATTTCACATTTGGGGACAATATATACCTTCAAAACAGCGGTACTGCTATGGGTACCCGCATGGCCCCACAATATGCCAACATTTTTATGGCGGACTTAGAACAACGCTTCCTCAGCTCTCGTCCCCAATGCCCCTACTCTACTTGCGCTACGTTGATGACATCTTCATCATCTGGACCCATGGAAAAGAAGCCCTTGAGGAATTCCACCATGATTTCAACAATTTCCACCCCATCATCAACCTCAGCCTGGACCAGTCCACACAAGAGATCCACTTCCTGGACACTACAGTGCTAATAAACGATGGTCACATAAACACCACCCTATACCGGAACCCTACTGACCGCTATTCCTACCTACATGCCTCCAGCTTCCATCCAGACCACACCACACGATCCATTGTCTACAGCCAAGCTCTACGATACAACCGCATTTGCTCCAATCCCTCAGGCAGAGACAAACACCTACAAGATCTCTATCAAGCGTTCTTAAAACTACTATACCTACCTGCTGAAGTGAAGAAACAGATTGATAGAGCCAGAAGAGTACCCAGAAGTCACCTACTACAGGACAGGCCCAACAAAAAAAGTAACAGAACTTCACTAGCCGTTACCTTCAGCCCCCAACTAAAACCTCTCCAACGCATCATCAAGGATCTACAACCTATCCTGAAAGACGATCCCTCACTCTCACAGATCTTGGGAGACAGGCCAGACCTTGCTTACAGACAGCCCCCCGACCTGAAGCAAATACTCACCAGCAACCACACACCACACAACAAAAACACTAACTCAGGAACCTATCCTTGCAACAAAGCCCATTGCCAACTCTGTCCACATATCTATTCAGGGGACACGATCATAGGACCTAATGATCCTATGTGTAGCAGTTCACACGTTTAGCACCCACAGAGACTCCCCTGCATTCCTCTGTCACCTATTTTCCCCCATGCCTGGAGCTCTGTCCCACAAACTCATCCCCAGTCTCTCTGCACATCCCTGGTTCCCCTACTGCTTTACCCCCACCCCCTCCAAACTGTCCCCGTATTTTTGTTAAGAGTCCAGGCTACATACAACATTCCCAAGCAGTAAATTAAGCTGATGCCTCTGATATGTGAGGACAGCAGCAGGGGCCAGTAGAGACATTCGTCTGTGAGCAGCTGTGTGTGTGCGCGTGCGCTTCTCCTGCCCATCAGGCTTTGCACCAATGAGTGGGTTGGATGGGATGTTCCACCCATGTCACAGAGTCATGTGACAGAATGCCATCATGTTGTGTTACACCTTGCCTTGCTCAGCCAATTAGTTAATGTTTTGAAACTGTGGACTAAAAGATGATGTTCTAAGTTTACTAAGTGAGAGGGGAAAAACACCACCAAGTTCATACCACCACCTCCTGCAGCACCTGGATTTGTCTTGGCAGGCTCCCATCCTCATGCGGACCACACCCAACTGTTTCACATGAAGCAGGGTGCTTTGGCTAGGTTGTTGTAAAGAGTGCGCTAGTTTGTTTAGGAAAAAAAGATATTTCCCTTTTTAATGAAATGTTTGGGACCAGGATAGCTGTATTACTACAGCACCACCTAGTGGCTCAGTTAATTAGACAGTTAAGATTAGATTTCTATTTTTATACAACAGACATCCGTAACCATCATCAGCAGTTACTTTATTACTAAAATCATTATTAAAAATAATTTTACATTTAGTAAAGATATTGACTAACCTCCAGGGACCACGTTTCTGGTCCTTCTAGAGACAGAAGTGCATATTCAAGTCAGTGAAGGGACGCAGCTAAGCAACTAAACTTTTTCCTAGTAACTGATGAGCGTAGATACATGTGCCGTATCATTCTCATTCAAATTCTTTCATTCAGTCTTCTCGGAGCTGCATTTAGAACTAGGATCTCCGCATAATTCAGCAGCTGCACCACTACCACACCTTTTTGAAAACACGTTTAAGGAAGTTCCTGGTTTCCAGTAAAATTGCATATCGATTCCTGAACAATCTTTTAGCTACAATGCAGTTTTGGATTTTGTTCTTTTGGACAAAAAGGGCTACAGGATTGCTTGAATTTACTCCATGGTCACAACAGCGGAGATAAAGACCTTATTCTCTTCTGACCTACTCTGGGGCAAAGCAGGAGTAAGTCACCAAAGTCGATGGAATTTCGGCAGTGTAGATCTGAAGTGGGGAAATCAGGCCAAATATCAATAGCAGAAGGCTGTTATTTTTTTTGCTAGTACACAAACAAGAGTGAGTTTGACAAATACATATAGGTCTCTCCACTCCCCATATCCTGAATTTTGTGAAACCGGGAGGTTTTAAGTTAAACACATTCAGCTCGCTGTACTCATCAGACCAAGTTCACCAATCTCTTCGATACTAATATTCGCTGTGAGTTTTGCCTAAAAAAGTAATAGCTGGTGGTAGCTTCTGTGCAATTACATTTACTCAAAATCAGTTCTCCAGTCCACAGATTCACTTGAGATGTTGCACATAACTTCATTCTTGGGCTCCTGCCCCTGCAGCTTAACAATATTAAAACAAAGATTCCCTCAGTGAAATACACGATCATGTCAGACTGAAAGATCATAGACCTTGATACAGTACTAAACTAATTTTTTTACATACAAAAATAATTATACAGAGGGATATTTTCAGCAGAATACAATCTTTAAATATTCAAGCGAATTTACAAAGTATTTAAAAGCAACCTGATGGTCTTTACTGTGTAGTCTGATTTAATACATCAACAAGGGCCAGTGTGGAGACAAGTCATTAGCATAACCGCTGTGTGCTTGGGGTTTATTATAACAGAAGACTTTAACTACTGCAGTAGCAGGAAGGAATTCACAAAACATTTCTTTATGAAAACCAAAACCTGAAAACTAACAAAAACACACAAACAAAATTAAAATGTACTAAAATTTAATCATTCATAAAAGCTGTAATTTAATCTGTGACAGTAAAACACAAAAGCAATATTAGAGTTGGTTTAGTATATTATATATTTTTGCTTTGAAAGCCATAGAAATCAGTTATCCCAGTTTTTTCCTATAAAAGACCCATTTTTCCAAAGCATTATGCACAAACATTTTTAATTAGAATATAATGGCAGAATGAAAATAATGATATTCCATAACTTTTAAATATAAAATGAAGTCAATGATTCAAAAAGTTATTTGCTGCAGTGAGTTCAAAGGGAAAATTCATATAGTATATATCTATATAGTAATAGATATAAAGTATAATGGTTGAACATTTTTAGCGCTTGACGGGGAAGGATGATGATAAAAAGGTCAATATGAAATAATGTTAATTATAGTAGCAATATCTAACATTTGAAATGCATCCATGCTCTTTTGTATAATTATCAACTAGAGTCAATTATATTTATTTTCACATCTGTTAACTGCTATTGCAAAGGAGAAATACTATTGTCTTAATTTCCAAAAGATATACACAGAGCAATTTCTTTTTCCAGGGACCTTGTGCAAACCATTATAAGATCTAAATTCTTCACATAATATATAAAAACAGGAGAAGCCTCTTCAGATATGTTGTTACTTTGTCATTTTTTGACATCTGGAATGCTGGCACTTTCCAACTGGGCAACAGTTCTTCATTCCTGCAATCTACGATTTGTAAAAGGAAAAAAAGTTAGGGTCTTTCTTAAATCGTCATAGAGATGAAAGATCTTAAACAAAGGCCCAAAGATCATTGCTAACAATTGGCCACAGAAGGAAAAGCTGAGAGCAAACATATACCACAATGGACAGCATTCTGACAAAAAGGGGTTATTTCACTTCATCATTGTGATTTGTTTCCACTGTAACTTCTCCATATGCATTTAGAAGTAGAGGAAGAGAAAAAATTGGATTCTTTAGAGACTGTAAACTCTTTGGGACCGAGATTTTTATTTTGTATGTGTCCACAGTGCAGTGCCATGAAGCCCCTCTCCTGATTGGAACACCTGGGTACTACTGTCACAGCAACATGGTCTGCATTTCATCTGAGGCTACAGTATTCCAACTCATCCGGCTTGTATCCATTCACTAATGCTGGAAATCAGGAATGCAAAAAATGGCATTGCTGTGGTGTTATTTCATTAACAAAATGGCTGAATGGAAAGATCCCTTATGGTTTTCTTTAAATGGATAATGAGTTAGTGACCTCATTAAAGCCGCTCTTGAAAGCGTGGGTTGTAACAAATCGATTAAACAAATTAATTAAGACGAGGCTCACAAACAATGGCAAGCACAGTAGAGAATCTGATATTTTGAATATCTGTCTCAGACTTAAACATTTCCATTAACACAAAACTACTAGCAATTCGTCAACAAAACTGCATATCCACATTTTTACCAGTAATTTATCAGCAGCATGTAGCCTGCGTGTATACTCACTTTACTCCAAAAGTTGCAAGTGAAACACACCTGCTACACCACGTAACCTATCACAGTGTTCCATTTGTTCCAATGAAAAGGATACTAGCTGCAAAGCTGCTGCCATTAAGGACCAGCAGCAAATGACTTCTAGTACTGACAGACCAGCAGATGGCACCTCTTCTAAACGTCACGAGGTAGGTGTGTTAAGAATGGAGTCTGCTTGGCTGATGATACACTGGCTAAATTCAAATCCATAGCCTGAGGTACAGGAAAGGGGAGAGGTGTCTGGTACTATTTGTACCATGCTATTGATTTTTTTAAACCATATTTCTTTCCCCTCTTTACTTGTAAAGCATTAGGGTCTAGCCTGCAAATCACTAGGAAAGGATAAAGGTAAACTGCATAAAGCCCCAAACCACTAGGAACCAGCAAGGTATTCAGGTGACTGCTCCAACTCTGACCAATCTGAAAGCTATTTAAAGATGAGACATGTTTACATTTCATGAACTAAGTACATGATAGTTATAGAGATTAGAGAGACCCAGGACACAATGGCTGGGCAGAGGACCACTGATTCATGCAATCTTCAGAAATTAAACAAGTCATCTTAGAAATCTTATGGGAGTTAGTTTTTCCCCAAAGATACATGGCTGCTGCAGGACCAACCGATATACTGCTTCTCCAGATAAACTCTACCTGTACAACGTTAGCAGAGTTGCAAAACATGCATCTATTGATAGATTAGGGGGGAAGAGCAAGATACGTTGTTGGTAAAGTTTAAGGCAACTTTAAGGAACTGAAAGCCCAGAGCAGCAGCTGACTATGTCCACTTAATGCTGTCTCTAACTCTTTTAATCTAGCTGGGCTGGGCTACCATAGCTCGCACGGTACACAAGAGCATCTGCTTGTCTGGGGTCCTGAGACAGAGGGCGCTCTGCATTGCATCAACAACAACGTAAGATTTTTCTTGTTTTCTGCAGATGGCTCTCCTACAGAACGAAGTAGTTTCTGGACTGGAGGGGGAGATTTACAAAGTAGCATATGTACAGCCAGCACAGTAGCCTTAAGGGTATAGTGCATGGAAGCTGTGTCACGCCAGTCTCTGTGAAGGAGCACAGGCATGTTTCTGTCCAAAACACGAAGCGTAAGGAAGGATGGTCTCCTTTCAGGAGCACTTTATACCAATGATTGTAGCACAGAGCATCCTGCCGAGATACGCAGGAAGATTATTTATGGCACGTGTCCAACCGCGGTATTTTTTTGGTGGGCAACTTTTCATTTCTTTGCCATTCAAACTCCTGCCTCTCCCACCTCAATTTGTGATTGTCCATATATCCCCTCAGGCTGCGCAACAGCGGCAGCCACCCCAGAAGCCACAGGAAGGCCACTAGATTTCAGCAGGGGAGAAGAGGGCAACCAGAGGGCTCTGGGTCTTCCTTGCCTCTCACCTGGCTCAGAGCTGCTGCATGAGGTGGGTCTTAAAGCAGCAGGCATGACTTTTTTTTAGGCTTCTTCTTTTCCACTGGTGTTTTTCTATTTATCTGTCTGACCAGGTCATAAAAGATCTGAAAGAGAAAGGAGCATTTAGCAAACCACGAGTCACACAACACTTGAATTGCAGAGGAGGCTAACTAGGCTGGTTGGCAGGTTGGTACGTTTCCTTGGTGGCTGAAAACTTAAGTTCTGGAATTAAAGCTTGTGTTTCATTACAAAAGTTAAGGAGCAGAACATTCAGTGTCAACTTGGGTGAGCACAGGGGGTGCAAGAGTGACTTAAAGCTCACCTTTGCCTCCTCTGCTCCTAGTGCAGGCAGGTCCCCCTGCTCCATGTCAGAGCAGCACAGGGCTGCAGTAACTGATATCAGGCAGCAAACGGCCAAAAGAAGCTGAAGATCAACTTAAGGCAGGGGTATCCTGACTCTTGCACCGTTCCCTCTTGGAAGCTGAGCTGGAAGTGGAAAGAGGCCCAACACCACTGGGGATCATCTTTAGATAGGAGCTACCCTCCCGGGGCTGATTAATATGGCTTCAGGGCAACATTACACTAATGCCACAGCATAAAGTAGCTTCATCATATTGGAGCATCTGGCCCTCAAGTTGCTGCCTCGTCTCCTAAAAACCTTCCTTCAATCTGCTCTGTGGGAGATCTGCATTTTTCAAGTTCTGCTTTTGCAGTACACGTTGGGGCTATCTGGTGACTTACCTCATCCCTCTTCTCTGTCCCAAAATTGTGGGGAACCCCAGACTTGGCTAATCAAATTAGCACGAAAGAGCAACAGATAGCTGCCGTGCACTGAAAACTTCTCCAGAAGGCACCAGTCTCAGTGTCTCCTTACTGCTGTATGAGTGCATTTCCTGTTAACTCCTTTGCTACAGGTTTCAGAGTAACAGCCGTGTTAGTCTGTATTCACAAAAAGAAAAGGAGTACTTGTGGCACCTTAGAGACTAACCAATTTATTTGAGCATGAGCTTTCGTGAGCTACAGCTCACTTCATCGGATGCATACTGTGGAAACAGTATGAAGTGAGCTGTAGCTCACGAAAGCTCATGCTCAAATAAATTGGTTAGTCTCTAAGGTGCCACAAGTACTCCTTTTCCTTTGCTACAGTTTGCTCTGCCTACAATGATAGTTAGCAGCTTATTCATGGCAAAACTAGCTCTGCAGGAATGTTTGGAGCTATCTCACAGTATCAAAGAGGATTCTTTATCCCCTCGGAAACCCCCACCCAACTCATTGTTTATTTTTTCCTTTTCCGATATGGCTGATGACTCACAAATGCCTGCTGATTCCAAGGAGCTTTAAAGACAAGAAAAAAATATCTGTAGAAATGAACCGCAGCATCTGGAAATGGAATATTTTCCTGATATTATCTCCTTTACAGCACTGAAACATAGTCAACTGGTTTTAAATTAAACGATAGCCAGCATCATGGTCAAGCTTTAAAAATAAAATATGTTAACAGTATTTAACCAGCCTTTCCCCTGCTAGTGACAAGTAGCTTCCAGTAAAGTATTTATAAGCCAGGGACCAAGATTTTTGGTGCCCAATTTAAAGATCTTTAAAAAAGCCTGAATTTCTGAAAGTGCTGAGCAACCCCACTCTGAAAAAGAAGCCACCTAATAAATCTAGCTAGGCAGGCAAAAATGGAGGTACCCAACAATCAGAAGTCACAGTGGAAAAATCTAGGCTCACACTGTTAGGTGTTTTTAGTGGACGTGAAAGATTATTGCTAAATGTTTGCATAGAAGATCACAACAAAGGAATGACATTCCCTCAAAGAGTCAGCTAAATGTAAGAGTGATATAAGCCACCAGAAAGGTGAACTTTGAAGATCTGCTAATGAGTATGTTCAGCATCATCTTTTCAAAGAAGATGCTCAGAAGTTTTCTGTGTACATGCAAGGTTTAACAGTCCATTTTCAGATAATGGCAAAAGGAATTTAATCCCCCTCGCCTCCATATTTTAATACATTTAAAGAGCATCAAATCCAATATTAGCCAGAAAAATCAAAAGGTTGAATAGCCAAAGTGTTGCCCTTAATAACTCCAGCCTAAACAAACACATAGCATAATAGTTCACTTTAGAAATGGAGTGTTCCTTCTCTTTGCTTTTCCCAGCTTTTGTGTGTGTCACAACCAGATTATGAAAAATACATTTGTGATATTGTCTCCAATTCACAAAACGAGAGTGTTGTGGCAGTGTGTCCCGTCAGGCTCAAACACTATGGGGATAGGTGTCCTGGAAACTGGAATATCTGGTACAAAGACAAATTTCACAAAACTGATTAAGCTGCCACTTGTGAGTCAAAGAAATCTTAGTTCCCATGACAATGGTCCCTGAATAAATGCATGTGTAAAGAAGCAATCTTGGGTAACTGGGGGTTCAGATGCTTGCCTGGACTATATAAAGATTAAGCCTACAAATTTGTTAAAAAAACCCTATAAAGCCCCATTAAACAGAGTGCAGACATTAGTGTCCATGGTAATCGTCTTCTCTATGACATGCTAGTGGAGTGAATACACAGAGAGGGAATGGCAATATCTTGGTTCACTCATTAGGAATGATTTTATGTAACGGTCTTGTGACTGCATTTGATGCTGTCTCTCACGAGTTAAACATATTCATTGCATACAAGTGAAACTCTCTCCCTCCTGCACAGTTCCTGGTGTATGTTAATATGTTAAGATGCCTCTGGCCACAGAGTTCTCAGTCATCAGTATGTCGAGTGTGGAAATCTTATGTATTTAAAAAAAAAAGGGGGGGGGGGGTTCTGACTGTTCTGTGAAGCCCACTGTGAAGTACTCTGCAACTGATGCCCTGGGTTCATGGTATCATTTACACTGCACTGGGGTCCACGTTTTACTACAATTTTAATGTTCACTCAGGGTTGAGTTAACAGTCCCCTGCATCTGGGGCTGACTCCGACTGCCACTTAGTGCAGCATGATGTGCCCTTCTCCTTCTGACTTGTCACCTTTGGTGCTGTGAACTTCACATGAGCTGCCAATCCCAGGTTCTACTGCTTTTCCTCATCTTTAACCCCCCATTTGGGCCCACCTTGAGGGCGCTTCACCCTCCATGGCTGCAAACCTGGGCCCTGTCAGCCAGGAAATGCTCAGTAGAGGCTAAAGAGCTCAGTATTGCTGGAGAGCAGGTGGAGCCTGAATGCCAGAGCCTTGCCACCACAGAATGCTATACAAGGTACACCTATTTGCACAGGTGTTTTCCAGTTGGACCTGTCACAAACTGCCCTGACAACACTCTTGTGCTGGGACTTGGTCACAGTAAAATAGCAGCTTAAGAGAGGAGGACGATATGTCTGTTTGGTAGGGCACCAAGATACTACAATACAGCTAATCAACATATGTAAAGCAAATTAATTTTGAGCAGAGCAAACAACACGACTAGAAATATGCTGGGAAATACGCAAACGCCAGTATTCCGAAGACGGCATCTTAAGAAGTTACATACCCACTTGGATAAAGCTCATTTTGGGTGAAATCCCTCCATTTATACCCTCCACTTCTGGCTGAAGTGCTGTGCAGGAGCCATTTACACTGAGATGAATCTCACTTTTTGGTACTTTGGAGAGACTGAAGAAGGGCATTTCATTACAGTGAACGGAATACAGCTATTGTACCCAAGATCAAGACTCCAGAAGCATCCTAAACCTAGATGATCAAGACGTGTACAATGGTCTGAAGGCTGTATTAGTGATATTTCTATGGGGGTGGTGAAGTTAGAATATACAAAGGACAAAAGTGATTCACTATTGCCTAGCAATGGAACAGCTAGTACTTACCTCATTAACATTGATTTTAGACTTTGCAGACGATTCTAGAAAGGCACAGTTACACCATTGTCTTGCTAAGTTCTGACCCTGTTCTTTGCCAACTACGCGTTCATCTTCCAGGTCACATTTATTGCCAACCAGAATCATTGGAACCTGTGTGGAGAGACCAAGGAGAAGCATATGAGCAAACACTGTTCCAACAAACACACACTGCATATAACCTGGACAGGCCCAGAAAAGCCATCAGGGACAAAGGTTATTTCTTCAAAAATCATTGTCTCTGTTTGACAGGGCTACATTTCATAAGCACAAGAAAAATGATATAAGCTGGAGTATATAGTCCACAGAGTTAGAGCTACATTGAACTCACAGACTAGACTACAGTTCAGGGACTGCGGGAAAGGGGCTGAAGGAAAACTGTGGCATGCAGCCACCATGACCAAGTTTCACTGACAATTAATCACACCATCTAACAAATGGAAATACTGCAGTTTAAGAGGTTACATTATACAAGGCTTATTTTGAGGTCATCCACTAACATCACGCTAGTCAAAAACATAATGTATTGTTGAGATGCTTTCAAGCGACAAGAGGTTAAACTGCATGCCATCTTAACTTATGTTAGACAACAGGGTATACAGCATATTTCCAGAGATATATGCTGAATGTTGTCAGCCCTAGTGACCCGGCAGTCTGTTGTCAAGTCATAGAAAATAAATGGGGCCACCTTTGAAAAACACTGCCTTGATTTGGAACGAAAGGGACTAGATGCATGCACCTAGGAAAAGATTTCCATGGCCTTCCACATGTGCGGTCTCTTTTCCCATTAGGAGTGCAGGACCATGCTGCATTAACAGTTCTATGCACACAAAAGGGAAAGCCTCCTGCAATAACAAACATACTGGACAATTTTATGTTCATATTATAGAAGTAATTTAGCAAAAATTGCAACTAATTGTTTGTAACAGACTCATAAGAATCTTGATTAGTAGGACTGGATGAAATGCCATTTCTTCATTTAATTACACTCATCTTGTTTTAACATCAAAAACTGCTTACTGCCTTTGTCATATGAGTAACCCGCACCACTATATCCTAGGCCCACTGTAGTTAAGCTCTGCTCAGGAGGTTCAATGAGTAGAAACAGCTGTAGGTATGGCACAAAATGAGGGCAAACCATCTGTTAAACAGTCTGATGAAGGAGCTACCAACTGCTGGCTGTTTGAGGAGCCACCTGCCCATTCCCTCAGGAGGCAAGACGTGCCTAAGGGAGCCCAGGGTCCCTGCTACATTTCCTGGGGAGTGTTACAGGAACAGGAGTGCCTTCAGAAAGTGACCTTGGCTACAACACACACTTGTTACTGATTTATTTACATTAGACAGAACAGAATGGAGTAGTCTTTACACACATCCAAAGAGCTGGGACAGTTTTTCAACAAACATGAAAGCAAACAATAGATGGAAATGAAGGGTTTTCTTGCACACTGGGAGAGGGCCAATAAAATTCTTTTCTACTGTAAGTTCTTCAGGGCAGGGACTGTATTTATCCTATATACTGGACAGAGCCACACAGGTTGTCAACATTCAATAAATCAAACATTTCCCTTTCTAAGAATACATTCCCCAAAGCTTCCATGGCAAACAATCAGATGATTGTTTTGACTGTTTGATTGTTTCTACAGTTTTGACTGAACTAATTCTGAGTGTTTTTAATGGCTATCAGATTGTCACAATCCAATACCATGCGACAATCTGATAACCATCAAAAACACTCAGAATTATGAAGTGAGCTGTAGCTCGCGAAAGCTTATGCTCAAATAAATTGGTTAGTCTCTAAGGTGCCACAAGTACTCCTTTTCTTTTTTCAAAAAATGGGAACATTTTTTCCAGCAGGCTTTAGCAGTAAGACACCTTTGAGGTGGTAACAACCTGTGAATTTCAGAAGATTTTTCCTGTTTCCCCTCAGCCTTGTGTTCTATTGATGGATATCCCTGCACACCACCAGGGAAGAACACATTTAAAATGACAGGGAGGAAAGCCAAAAAAGAGTTGGTAGGACTTCATATTTAAAGCGTAAAAGAATGTTAAAGAAAAGAGCTCTCACAACTCTACAATGTCTAATCTGTTTTACATCTCCTGTAAATGAACTCTTTAAGCAACTACAATATAGTACAGAAAGTCCTGGGTTGCATACCATTCTTTAAAATCCTGCATTTCATATAAATCCCAGTTCCTGAAATACTGAAATGGAGTTAAGGTAAGAAATCTCCAGCTCCTTGAGCATTTTTAAGCACACAGGTAACATCAAGATCTGCACTACATTCCACTTCTGCATTTTA
The DNA here is from genome assembly GCF_015237465.2 of Chelonia mydas. Taxonomy (NCBI): domain Eukaryota; kingdom Metazoa; phylum Chordata; order Testudines; family Cheloniidae; genus Chelonia; species Chelonia mydas. The sequence goes on from NC_051261.2 coordinate 3,387,271, forward strand.
CTTACATGCACAATGCACACACCACTGTTTCCCCATAGCACTGTAAGAGACAAAATTACAGAACTGCTGATAGTGGGTGTGCATGCCATTCCCTTTCTGCACACAAAACTGAGCCACAAAACCTGTACTTTCTGGATGGAAAATAAGTTGCTATACGTTTCCTTCAATAATGTATATAAGCACTATAAAATTTCAAATTACTTTTATTATTTAGACTTAATTTTGCACAGAAATGTTCTTAAGCAGAGTCTTAGTCAACTACATTTAAGACTCATTTAAACCTCAAAACAATATGGTTTCAAAAGAGATCAGACAACATTTTATTTTTGGGAACTACGTTTTGCTTATTACAGCAAAACCTGAAGTCATGAAACAGAAGCTGCAGGCAAAACAAAATCTCTGTTTCAGATCAAACCGTTCTACGCTACACAAAATATAGATATTCACAATTACATATGCTTAATTGGAATCTCTCTCATTTTGTATGAGACCAGAAGAAAATATCCATTTTCCCAGACATGGACACTGATGTAGAAATGTAAATATCTGAACACATTCAAAACTAACCAAAGGATGTTAAAAAGCGGTACAGCAGAAAAACGGAACACGTAAATGAGGTATACATTTGTCTAGATATGGGGAGATACGAGACACATGGTTGTTTTAAATGGCAAGAGTTAACTAACTGCTCCATACCAATGAGATTTCTAGACTTATTGCAATAAACTGAATTTGATTAAGTTTGGTTTTGATCATTTTGAAATTCGAACAAGACAGCAATTTATACTTTTCTTGCACATAAAACATTTAACAGTTAAAATGCTGAAATTTTAAGAGACTCATTCTGCTAGCACTAAACACAAGGTCATCTATATTCTTTTTCTCATGAGTACAAGGAAAAAAATCTTGTTGGAAATTTGAATCCATGAACTAACATCCAACTAATTAAAATCAATAAGTAAGTTTTAATGATCATGAAGCAGAATTAAAGTAACCGTGTCCATTGTTTGATTAATTTGACCAACCTATGCTACAAATGCCACGGCAAGCAGTGTAGCCGGTTGAACAGCTCAGTGCATTGACCTAAATGCTAATAAAAGAATCATGCTACCAGCAAGCATAATCTCCACGTAATGAAGCTTAGTTTTATTTAAATAAAAAGTTTACCAAGTTAAACCAGAGAGGGGATCAAAATAATTTAAAAAGCAAAGTAGCCAAGGTTAAGGAACAATGAAGATTTACTGGTAAATACAAAAGTTAAGAGACTACCCTCAGTTTCAAAACACATTTAGCACCAGGGTAAGTTTATCCTTCAGAGCAACCTACTGGATTGTTCAAACAGCTTTTTCATGAATGGCTATTTAAATACAATGCCTATGGCTTACTTATGATCTGGCCTAAATATGTGCAACAACTCCAGGTCTGTTTACTGATCCTCAGCACTACTCTTAACTGGATGAGTGTAAGAAGATAAGGTAACAACATGTAAATGAGAAGCTACCTCTAGCATCCCAGCTCAGCTTCAAGGACCATATAAATGACTGAAGCAATCCACTTCAAAGAAAACAGTTACTTTTGTTGCCAGTGGTTAAAATCTTTTTCACGCCCCTCAGGGTAAATCCTTGAAAAGATTACTAACTGTATTAGTCAGAGTTTAATTTCAGCTTCCTGTCATCTAAACATAAAATGATGAAGGTCACAAAACTCTACAATTCACCCCAACACTGTCCTGTAAAACATCTGCAACTTCAACTCCATCAGAAGTTTTAGAAATATAGACTTATTTAGAAATATAGACATCATGAAACACAGAACCATGCAACAGAACTAAAGCCTCTAACGACAGGAACAGTTCCATCCACAGGGTCCAGAGGCACAGCGTTATTGCATATTATCTCCTCCTACGATGTACAGGCTGATCAGTACTTTGCCAGCTAAAGGATTCAGTGTACGTTCTTTTTAAAATCATTCTTCACTTTTTTTTAAGTGTTCTAAAAATTACCTAACCAATAATTAATTTCTATCATTAGCTGAAAATTTTTCAAAAACTAAAACTAAAATTATTTATTCCACAGCTGTTAGACGCTCTTGGGACTATAAGGTTTTTGGAAACAAGGACTCTTGTAATAGAATAGTGGGAGGGACAAAGAAAACTGTCCTGAGTTTATAAGTCTCAGGAATTTTAAAAGCTATATATAAAAGTAGACCCTTGACACACACACTTGCATATTCAGAGTCTGAATTACATGTTCTCCCTGAGGCCAAAATTCCCACATCTGGGTGCCTAAAGTTAGGATCATAAACCCAGCCATCTAAATACAAGTTGCCAGATTTTCGTAAGTGATGAGCACCCACGTATCCCACTGTAATCAATGGGAGATGCAGGCTCTGAGCATATCTGAAGTCAGGCCACATAAATATGTAGGTGCCTAAATATGGACTTGGGAGTAAAACTTTCGTACTGGTCTAAGTCCCTCCTCCCAGGGCTACCATACACGTGTTTAAGTTTTCTATCTAAAACCACTGTAACTAAAAACAGTACTGCGTTCAGGAAACAGCCCAAGACATCCTGCTCTATTCAACCTTAGCAACGAGCTTTCAAGATGAGCCAGCAGGATAAATATACAATTGAAAAAGTAGCTATTGACAAACTGCCAGTCAAGTTTAAATGATATGCTGTTCCTGCAATAATCACAAGTTGATGGCCTTAATGCTCAAAACCAACACTGACAGGTTCTGAAATACAGCAATTTTTTTTGTTCATTGTAGAGTAAGCAGCAATGGAAACTGAACAGAAGCAACACAACCTCACCTTAGACCTAAAAAGGATTTATAAAAGTTGCTGCCCAGAGGGCCTTGAAGACTAAAATCCTCTCCTTCAGGACACAGATAGAAACACAGGATTCTCCAGGGAACTGATAATGGGATACAAAGCCTTTACCTACTGGTCAGTAGTGATTTAAAGTAGTTACCCATTTGCCAGCTGTTTGGTGGCCAATGTGAAAACGACTTCTTGGTGGGCAGGTATACACATCAGAAACACTACCACAGATGAAATCCTTCTTGGCAGTCTCAGCAGAGACCACAGACCAAAAGGCCATGGAAACTGGGTCACCTCCTCAAACCTAGATGCATGCAGATCACATGCCTTGGACATTCATTTCTACAAGGTAAAGATCACAATGAAAGCACAAATGTGGTTGGTACAGGTAGCTTGTTAGAGACTTACAAATATTAACTGTTCAGGTTTGAATTCTGCAATACAGTTTGCTTATGCAAACAGAAACCAAGCTACTACTCAGCGTCTAGAACCAAGACTTCCTGATCAGCAAGTGCAAAATGAATTTTTATTCCCCAGACCAGCTACTACATAACATTATCACTTAAAAGGTTACAATAGGTGCATGACAAATCTCCACTCACCCTAAAATCACTCAGTTGATATTAATGCAAAGTAAAAAAGTATTTTCAATCTCCAGTGAGGACTGGGGAAATTTTCTTGCAGAAAGAAAACTGACTTTGACCCAGTTTATGAAGACAGGAAATTGAACATGTTTTCAAAATAAAGTTTTTTAAAAACTAGTCACTGGCCCACATATGACTATAAGCTCTTTGGGACAAGCTGTTTATCTGTATTCTGTATTGTTACAGCCAAACAAAAACCATCCAACACACACTGAAATAAGCGAGTCCTCGGTCTTGGTCATGTCTCAAGCGAACTCATGGGGAGAGGGGGGAAGAGGAGAAGGGGTTCAGTATTCACTAGAGCAGGGTAGGCAACCTATGGCACATGTGTCAAAGGCAGCACGCAAGCTGATTTTCAGTGGCACTCACGCTGCCCGGGTCCTGGCCATGAGTCCGGGGGGAGGCTCTGCATTTTAAATGCCACTTCTTAAACATTTTAAAAACCTTATTTACTTTACATACAACAATAGTTTAGTTATATAATACAGACTTACAGAAAGAGACCTTCTAAAAACTTTAAAATGTATTACTGGCACGCGAAACCTTAAATTAGAGGGAATAAATGAAGACTCGGCACACCCCTTCTGAAAGGCTGCCGACCCCTGCACTAGAGTAACAGATCATACGAAACACATCTCTGCCTCATGCAATATGACCTAAGGCTATGTAACTAAGCACACTTCTCAATGCTGCCATTATTATCCATACAGCTGGAATAAAGGTAAGAAGCTTGGCTAACAAGACTTCTTCCCTCCCACATACTCAAGCTCTTATTTCAGTGCAGGTTGCCTCATCTTTAGGCCATATAAAAACATACGTAGAGTTAAAAGAAAGCTTGGCAACACGCTTTAACCAATTTTATCCATCACTAAGTTTGTGACCCACTGCAAAAATTCGATTAATCTTTTTGGCGACTAGGCTGAACACGTCTTTTCCACTTATAGCCCAGGTACAACACATTCAGGATGATTCTTCACATGTAAGCTTCCTCCTCACTCTATGGGAAAATTAGAGGAAAAGAAACTGAAGTACAGTAAAATTTGTTTAATTTTTTAAAACAATAATATTCTGATATAACCCATCTAGAAAAAAGAAAATGCCTATACTGGGAAAGACTATCAAAGTTAAAAACCAACTAAGGACAGATTTCCAAAAAAGTTCCGCAACCAGCATTTCCCATTGTTCTCACCAGGGCCACCTGGATGCTGAGCATGTCTGAAAATCTGGCCAAGTTGTTTGTATGCCCAATGGGAGAAGAGCTCTTTTGAAACAAAATCTACCCCTAATTTTGGATGCTGAGCTCTTGAAAATCTGCTCAATAAAGTTAATGTAAAAAAAAAAAAATTAAGTTTTTCTAAAACATCTAGCACAAGCTTACTACACAGTAAAAAACATTCCTAGGCAACAGGAGTCTTCAGTCATCCATCAGCTTGCTCGAAAAAGCCAAATACCGGCTTGTTTACTTATGGAAGGATTTCAATAGCTCACAAAGCAAAAAGTCCTTTACTTACATCTTCAGTGTCCTTAACCCGTAAAATCTGTTCCCTCAGGTCCTGTAAGTCATTAAACGTGGACTGTGCTGTAATAGAATATACTAGTGCAAACCCTTGACCGTTCTTCATATAGAGATCCCTCATTGCTGTAAATTGCTCCTGTAATCAAATATTTTAAAAGGTAATTAATTAGCTATTAATACATATAACAAACGTTTCAAAAGGAATCCTTTTATTCTAATAGAGATAAGAATGTAGTAGCTAACATTACATTTACATTTTTACCCCTTACAGAAATTCAGTGAAGCCTATGAATTTAATGAAAACATTAACTCAATTCCTTCCCTTCTTTCTCGCCCCTCCTTCAGGAGGAAAAAAACCCCTGTTAGAACAGACAAAAATAGCAAGAAAAAAAGCCAGAGGATGCTATAGAATTAAATCTGGTAAATATCTTGCAGTGATAAATATGGACTAATGTACATCTAAAGCATACTACTGTTAATATTTGGTTAATATTTGAAATACCAGCGCAAATGTGTTATTTCGCTGCCAGAGAAGCGACAGTCTGCAAATATGTCCCTGCTCTAGTACTGTGCAGAGACTGCCTAGGTGCCACACACTTGTGGTTTTTTTTGTGAACACCAATGTGTAGAGGAAAGAGTGAGCTCACATTTAAGCACATGTAACTGTACAGCAGTCATTTGCTGCACGTAAATGGCTTGAAGGTTCAATGTGATGAAACATAAGGGTATGCAAGAACGGGCTGGAAAATCCAGGGACTGACCCAAGAGCTATCTTTTGCACAAGTCAGTGAAAGAACCTTCACTAGAAATTCTAACCATACTTTGATTTCTATCTGCCTGTGCTACTTTCAACATCATGGTATCCAAGTGCTTCCCAAAACAAACAGCAATTGTGTTTTAAAACTCTTTTAAGAAGCAGATCCTCCTCCCATAGTGTTCTCAACCACTGGAGTCTGTTTGTTTAGTGACCCCCCTCCCATAGGATGATAAAAAGGCTTGGTAGGCTTTCAGAAAGCTCGCCTCTTAGTGGATGCTAGGAGGAGGGGGATGACAGGGCTTCCCCCAGCATGGAACAGCTGGGCAGCACAGAGAAGCAGCAAGAGGGGCAGTTGATCTGGGCAGGAAGGGATTCCCACAGGAGGCACAAGGCCCTTACATACTCCAGTCACATGGGCTATGGGGGTGGAAAGACATCCTCAGCTGCTGCGAAGGAGAAGCCTCTCTTCAAATTTGCGCTCTGGACAGGCTGCTGTTTCATCGTGCCCTCCTAACATGGAAAGCAGCTGAAGGAGAAGAATGTCCCTTCCAGCACTATCTGAGGAAGAGCCACAGCATGGAAGGCCCTGTTTGTTGGAGGAGGGTCCTTTAAGAAAGGAGGAAGCAGGCCCAAGTGCAGCGGCTTGACAGGGAACTTTCTTTGTTTGAAAAAAATAAATACATCATAGTTTCAATGATTCAGGACCTTCAAGTCGTGTCCATTGTTAGCTTATGGAATGGTGTAGTTTTATGATGGTCATCCCATACCCACCTTTGTCCTCTTATAGCTTGTTACCATCCCTCATGTCTCTGATTGCCAGCTCTTTGGGGTAGAGACCATATCTTTTGTATGTGTTTGTACAATGCTCAGCACACTGTGAACTCTGGGCAACACCACAATACAATACATTACGAATGATCATCCCTAAATTCTAGCATCGTGTTATAAAGATACCAGTTTATTCCTATGCAGAGTTGATAAGGTGTTTAGAATTTGGAGGAACACTAATCCATTCATATCCCATCTGTGAGAGAAATTCAGCTGGGTAACATCTACAGTCACTGAAGAGACAAGGTGGGTGACGTAATATCTTTAGTTGGACCAACCTGAAACAACCTTTCAAGCTACACAGAACTCTTATTCCAGTCTGGGAAAGGTACTAAGAGTGTCACAGATACATACAAGATCGAACAGATAGTTTAGTGTAAAAGTAGTTAGCACATATTATAAGAGACCATTCAAGGTGTAGTGGCCCACTAACATCCCACTAATCATAGGACAAAAAAGGTTTCAGAGTAGCAGCCGTGTTAGTCTGTATCCATAAAAAGAACAGGAGTACTTGTGGCACCTTAGAGACTAACAAATTTATTAGAGCATAAGCTTTCGTGAGCTACAGCTCACTGCATCCACTGCATGCCTCCGATGAAGTGAGCTGTAGCTCACCAAAGCTTATGCTCAAATAAATTTGTTAGTCTCTAAGGTGCCACAAGTATTCCTGTTCTTTTTTCGAGAACATAGTGATTGTGTGCAGTTTTCCTGGGTTTGGCCGTGTTCAGGTGACAGATTCACCACACTGGCTTTTGGGTTACTTAACAAAACACTGCAGTTTAGTGCAGCTGCAGTCAATCTAACATTTTCTTTTTGACAGGATGGGGCTATTTCACTGACAAATCCTTTTAAAATGCAACTTCATTTTTAACTTTAAAAATTCTATATTTTAGATTTTTCTTACTGTCCCTGCTGTATCGAGGATTTCAAGCATACACTGTTGGCAGTCTACTTCCACTTGCTGGAAAAAAAGGAAGAAACAAACAACAGTAAGAAAAAAAATATATAATATGCTCAAAAGTGTGCAAGTGTGAGACATATAGAATTACAACCAAAGAGCCCTTTAACTTACGTTTTCCTTCATCCCTCCTCAAACCCACAAAAAAACAAACCTGTTAAATTTTCCAAGTGTTCCACTTACTAAAAATAATTTCAGATTAAAGAGGGTAATTCCAGAAAAAGCAACTCTTGAATACGAAGGTTTTAACAATTTTTTCGCTTTATTGTCATGCACAAAAAGCATCACTTTCTTTCGTTTTCTGGTTTGGAGCCTTTAATCGTGACAACAATTATTCTTATCTCTAAAAAATGTGGTTCTTTACATCAATCTGAGTGGAGAATGCAGCTCTAAGGATAGAATTACATCAAGCCACTGTATCAAGGATTCGAACAAGAGCTTCTGCTTTGTAATTGCAAGCTCATTTCCAAAAAGGCAGTGAAAAATGTCATATGCCTTCAAAGTAAGCAACACTCATTTAAACTAAACAGTGAAGTGGTCTGTTTTTTTTAAAAACAATGACTATACTTCAGTACTTAAATCTGTGATATTTGTGTTATTTCCTTTACTTACAGTAGGAAACGTTGCAAACGCCATGGCATGATAAATTCGGATTCATTTATTTTTAAATGGCAATCAGTGTTATGTCAGCATACCATGAACTAAGACTCCATGACATTAAGGGTATGGCTACACTGTGATAAAAAATCCTGTCGCACCAAGTTTTAGAGCCCGGACTGCGGGGCTAAAAATTGCAGTCTAGACATTCAGACTTGGACCTGAGCCTGGGCACCCTCCCCCTTCGCGGGGTCTCAACGCCCAGGCTCCAGTCCAAGCCTGAACGTCTACACGGCAATTGTATAGCCCAGCAACCTGAGCCAGAGTCAGCTGACCTGGGCCAGCCGCTACCAAGCTACAGGTCTTTTAATTGCACATACCCTAAGGCCCTGATTCTGCAAAGTGCTCTATACTGGCACAGAGAACCAGCTGCATGGATCAGTGTGCAGGACTGGAGGCTAACAAGCCAACCTCACTACACTAACACAGATCCAAACTCACACCCCTTACGCAGACAAAATTCGCAGGACATGGAGAAGTTTTGCCTGAACTTAAAAAAAAAAAAAAAAGAAAAAGAAAGATGCAGTATCAGGCCCTAAAAGGGTTGATAGAAAATAGCATAATTTTATACTGTACCTTTCTGTATGAATCTTCTATTGTGGGGTCATATTTTTCAACAAAAATTCCCTGAACAAATTGTACAGTCTGAAAAAAAGGGAAAACAGTTAAAGAATAAACTCCGATATGGCCTACTGACCTTCAAGTAGCAGCTCTTCAAAAACAGAATAGTGTAAATTCTGCATCACATCAGTATTGCCAACCCAAGCATTCAAAGTCATGAGCCAGGACAAAAATTTAAATCTAATAAAATCTGGGGGTTTTGGTTGTTTGTTTTAGTTTTGAAGTCTTCAGTGTGTACGGTCATAGTTTTAAGAATTTCTCAGCAACCACGAGGGCTAGAAACTTAATTATTTTTTAAAGTGACAGCTGAGCGTCTCACAAAATCTCACAAAGGAACTGGGCCTTCAGGAAAACCACCAAATATTGAGAGACACAATAAAATCTGGAAAGATGTCACCACTGTGAAAGCCTCTGTATTTGAGGACTAAGTTTCATTTAGAGCATCTCAGTCTTATTAAAATGCAGTAACTTAGACTGTAAGCTCTTTAGGGCAGGGACAGGGGTGTTTTGTTCTGTATTTGCTCAGCATGTAGCACTGGGGTCCAGGTCCATGATTAAGACTCTCCAAGGTGCTAAGATAATACAAATAAATAAAATATTAATACTGACAAAGATATACAGCAAGATTTCAGAATGACATATTTAAAAACTATCTTTAAATCATTCACCTCTTAGTAATTGTAATTGTTTTTATAAAAATCAAAAAACAAATACAAACCAACTAGAACAGTGCACCATACATTCAACTACCACAATTTATATTGAAACAGAAGAAAGGAGATACCACTCGTTTCAAAACTGAAGTTCTTTCCTCTCCTATGCACGCACTCAGAGTGAAACTAGAATGGGAAGCTTTTGACATGGCTGGTATCTGGATATCCAGTATTTATCTTAAATTTGTAAAGGACCTTATATTTTAACTCTGTTCTTTTAGGGCTTTTGGATGGAAACTTATGCTTTTCCACCAACCACGCTATGATTTTCTACTTTTGCCTTGTGAGATAGATGAAATTCCCTTTCACCTATCCCAGGGCTTCGCAAATGTCTTTCATAGTATGGATCAAATCTGAATAGAAAGGCATGTGCTTTAGATATTTCCTCTCCCATCTGTGATTGCAAAGCATCCCTGTAACAGCAGCAGCAGCATTTGCTTACATAGAAGAGTGAGGTTTTTAGCTTCTTTTAATGTGATTTAATAGCGGGAAATGAGGAGAATGTAGCACCAAGTGCAACCAGCCAGATCTCTGCAGGTCACAATTTGAGAAATTCGGAACTGCTCTATTTTCAGGGTGGCGGATTTTTTGTTTTAACCAGATACTGCTACATAATCTACTAGATAAACTTGGGTCTGTGAACCAGGAACTACTAAATTCTAATGCTAATCTGTCCCTGGCTTGCTACATAAATATAGGTAGTAGCAACCTCTGTGCCCCACACACACACACACACACACACACACACAAATAAATAGCAGGGCTCAAACATGCTTTTGCTCCTAAATAGATGGTTTCAGATTTTGAAAGAGTAGCACACAGCCAGGAATCTGCAAAAGACATCACTATATTCTGGAGAGTACAAAATGCCCACTGGTTTCTTTTAAACTAGCAAGAAAACAATTTTCTAGCTTTCATGCTAGAGAAGATTTCCTGCAGATGGGAGGCATGTGGCCTCACTCAAAATCTCAACTCATTCTGTAGTCTAGAACAGTGGTTTTCAATCTGTGGTCCCCAGACCTCTGTGGGTCCGCAGACTATGTCTAATACTTCCAAAGAGGTACATTATGCAACTCCATTCAAAAATTTTAAAAGGTTGAAAACCACTGGTCTAGAAAGACAAAGTCTCTTCTTCTCTACCATTTCCCTATCACACTGTATGGTGGTTATCTCAAAGGTCTCTTCAGATAGAAGATCCCAGAAATACCACTTTAAATGAGATCATCGGTAACGCAATCAGCCATGGTGTTATGTAAGGCAACAGGAGCCCCACCACAACAGACAGAACTCCTTAAGAGTGTGGTGATTACACCCAGAGACTTCTGAATGGTTACTACCAAAAAGGGTACAAAGACTTTGTTTTTGGTTAAGAGGCTAACACTGGAAAATGTGATTCAGTCATGACTCAAAAAAACCAACTGTATCTCATTGGTATACTGTTAATAGTTTCCCCAGGTTTGTAAGTCAGTCTTCACACAAAGGTGCTAGAACCTGGCAGACCACTCTGAACAGCTTCTCCTTCTAATGTACTGTCCCAACACAACTCATTTTGTAATCAATGTAGGGTGTATCTAATAGAAGAAAGTTATTAACTGAATCCACAGGGCCTGGTTTTCAGAAGAAACTATTCAACCGCAGCTCCAACCAAACACTACGCGAGCTGCCGGGATCAACACTTCTGAAAATAAAGTTCCTTGTTTTCCCCATGTACAAGACTGCCCATTGCACTGGAACATCACTGTAGTTACATTTAACTACACTGTGGCTCTATTTGTGACCTAGGATTACTTCTTCACCTTCCAAGCACTCTACAATATTTGCTGATCTCCACAACACTCCTGTGAGGTAGGTAAATAGTACCCCCACTTTATATGTAAGGTAACTGAGGCAGACAGGAGAAGAGAATTCAGAAGTTCCTGGCTCCCAGCCACACCTTGCTCCATTACTTGTATTACTCTCCCTTAGCACAGAGCTTGAATGTTTGCTCATTTTGTGTTTGTCCAATTATACATATGACCATTTGCAGCCAGATGCTGGTAACTTTACTTTCTCACTGATTGGCCAAAGGATCTTGCTTGCCATTAGAAAGGAGCAGAAGTCCATCACACAACAGATGACTATTAAAAGAAAGCTTTAAAATAACGGCACATTCGTTACTATAAAGAACTTTCATTATACGGCCATTAGTGCCAGAGGGCAAGCCAGGAGAAGTGTTGCACTATCAGCATTATATTGGGAAGCAAGAGTCAAAACAAGAAAGGAGGTTTTGCAATAAAACACCACCACATTGTGTTCTCAACTGTCATTCAAATACAGAACTGAATACCAATACCAGCCTCTTTATAAGTCATTTTAGTTTAAGTCACTTGGGGGTGGGGGAGGAGAGAGAAATTTTAAGATTACTATTGGCTAGGGTGATCAGACAGCAAATTTGAAAAATCGGGACGGGGTGGGGTTGGGGGGTGAGAAATAGGAGCCTATATAAGAAGACGACCCAAAAATCGGCACTGTCCCTATAAAATCAGGACATTGGATCACCTACTATTGGCAGAAAACTACCATAGTTATACTGTGTTTTAATCCCTTCCACTGTATTATTTTAAAGCCCATCAGAACCTCTCTTCTGATGGCTATCTTGTAAATAATTTACTATTTTGTTACCTCTCAATGCCATCAGATCTTGACTTGTTTATTGTTAATTTTTTGTTCCCCATTATCAGCATGTTAGATCAATCTGTCCATATGCAATGCAATGTATGGTTATATAATGTCAATAATGGCATTTGGCTTACCAAATATCACCGGACATGCACACTGACATTATTCTTCATTCATTCCAGTTGTATCACTGGTACAAAGCTGCTGATCAGTGGAGTCACCCCCCCGCCCCCAACTTTACAGTGTTGTAGGTGAGATGAGAATCAGGCCATCATACATATTACTTATAACAAACAAAAAACAAGTTTATTTGTCCACAGAAAAGATCTGAGAATTAATGAGTCTGAAAAAAAAAAAATCTAACTTTTACCTAAAAGTTAAATATTTGGAAAAACAAAAGTTTGTTTTTCAATTAAAAAAAGCTGCGAGACTGAACTGATTTAGATTTTACATCACAAGTGAGGAAACTTCTCCAAAGTTTGACATCTGTCTGACATTTTAGTGGCATGTACAGTAGGTTAGAAAGAGTCTCATCGCAGGACTCCTAAATCACAAATATTATATTCCTGATGGGAAAAACAGACATAGCCTAGGGGACTATTGGGGGACCAGGGGGTGAAGAGCCTCATTATTAATTGCTGAAGTTACCATGGAAGAGCAGGGTTTTATACAAACACGTTGTTAAGAATAAAGTTTTACACCTGCATGACACCTCAGGTTATTATGGGGAAAACGATTAAATAGTGCATCAAACCAAATGTATTGTTTAACAACCTGTATGCTTTACACCTCATCTGTCTTCTCTCACTCACCCTCTGGATTCTGCAAGTAACTTACCAAGTACATCAGCTTTTCATCTCCACGTGTAAGTGAAAGGATGCAAGAGAAAACAATCTTACTATCCTTAACACCTTATTTTTGCCTACATTAAAAACAATTGGACAGCTACTCCCACCCCTACGTGACAGGTGGCAGGGTGAATTTGCTTGCTTTAATAAATTCCCACTAGTCCCTCCCTGCCTACTCCTTTCAGTAGTGAGCTGGTTGATTTAGATGTGTGATACACAGCTTGACGCATGCTCAGTACTACAATGAAGGACTGAAGTCTCCATTACAGTGCATTGGCTTTGCTGTCAGCACTGCAACACAAACCACTGCGAAGCAACACACATACTTCAGAAGTGAGCAGCGCCAGTGTTATCCTGCTACACTACCAGTGGGCTGTTTCTTGCCACATTAGTTTCAGTCTAGTTCCATCTGCAATGGAAAACACGCAGCCTTCGAGGAATGCCAGCTACCCTGCGCCTCAGGCATCCGCAGTTCACAAGCATTCAAGCCAATACTCTGTGCTTCATTTTATTCTAGATTACACATTTTCAATTTACAAAATATATATTTATATGCTAGGTTATATACATGCAAACTGAAAATAAAATAGCAACACAAGTCTTTTCACTGAAAACAATCTCAGTGCTCCATCTTTAAAGATTTGGTAATTTTAAATTTAATACATTTACTACTTGAGCAGTTCAATAGCAGTAATCAAATCAAGTGTTGGGTATGCAGAAAGTAACAAAAATGTCCCGATAGTGTAAAATAGTACTATTTGCAACGAGACACTGGTGAAATTTTTGATACTGCCCTCCAATGCACAATTTTCAAGTCAGATACTGAATGCTCACTCACCAAAGCAGACTTCCCAACGCCTCCTGAACCCAGGACCACTAGCTTGTACTCACGCATGATGTGGTCTGTTCAAATACAGGTAATCTGAAAAACAGGGGGAAAGCATGGAATTAGGAGCAATGTTTGCAAGCATCACCTCAGAAACATTACATGTTTTCCCGAAGAACCGCTGACATAGCACGTTTATTTGTAGGACAGACTAAGTACAAAAATCTCTTGTATAGCTAAGTACAAAAATCTCTTCAGCAGCAACAAAAAGATTTTTATTTTAAACCTGGGTACCCAAGCAAATGTGTACTTTGATGGCTGTAATTTACTGGACTCAGTGTAGCAACCTTCAAATTCAAAAAAATAAATTAAAAACCCACAATGTTCTTTTCACCAGGATGCTGGTAGATCTACAGAGTCTTTTTATTGTTTCTGTTCAGTATTATTATACGGGCTGGGATTTACCTTTATTTGTTTTACAGACGTTCAGTTATTCACCTATTTCAGGGAATGTGTGAGGAGTCTGACTCTGGAATTCATTTCTTCCCTTGGGACACCAAAACTTAGATCTGTTAACTTTCTGGGAATACTACAAAGTTAGTCTTGTCTTTCAGGTATTTGGGAAGAAAGAGGGTCAAATGTGGAGTTATTATGGTGATATGTTTTGCTGTAATGATAAACGGGCATTTTGATATGTATCCATCCATTAAAGAGAAACAATTCTTCCCTAAAATCTATCTGCACAAAATATTACTACTCGCTTATGGCACCTTTCCTTCACTCTTCCAACGCTTAATTGCATAAAACTACAAGCAATTAAACAAGAAAATTGAACCAGTGAAATAAAAGCATCAGAGTTTACTTCACCCACCCACCCACCCGCAACAGGGAATGATTTAGGAGGTCAATATTTTCTTTCTGAAAAAGGTCAGGCCTGACTTAATGCTGCCAAGTCAGAAACCTCTCTGCTCTTCCACGCAACGCCTGTGCCTTTTTATGGAAATCTCTCAACTCCCTATGCAGCACAAGAAAATTTCTCATTCTCATCAAGATGCCCTGACAAATAAGGAGAATGACAAAGCCAGCGATAAACATTTTACACTATGTTTACATTATAAGCCAGGCTTGGCTGCCCCATCAACAGAGCCCAAGCAAACAATGACCTCACCAGCTAATTATCTGTTCATTCGTCCCCCAGTAAAATAGCACTTTCTTCCCAAGTAAGGATTCAGAAATATGAATGCTATGAAACTGGATAGGTTTAGTTTCTCAAAGGGATTTCAGACTAACTTTGCCACATGATTTATGGGCCTTTCTAGGTATAATCTTATGATTTGTTGTAAAAATAAAGATTTATTCCCTGTAGCAGGATATAAAAATAAACGAACTTGCTCACTGGAGTTAACAGTGTACAGAGGGCATGGTCTGTGTTCCCAGCTCTGCCACTGATTCACTCTGGGACCATCGGCAGGTCATTTATAACCTGTCAGTGCCTCAGTTTATACATCCATAAAATGAGGGTGAAGGTTGTAACACAAAAATTCTTGACAAGAAAGTTGCTCTATGACTGCAAAGAACTACTGATGGGAAACTGATCCTGAACTCCAAAGATGCCTTGTAGCTAAATTACCTGGAGTTTATGTTCTTGAACAAGATGAAGAATCCATAAGTACATCCCATTTGTTTTAAGTTCAAAACTGACATAGTATGAGACAGAGAGAAATCTAAAGGCATTACCTAAAATTACCAGGCTGGATGATACATAAACAAGTCTGATGTGTTTCAATTAGAGGATCAAACAGTCCCTCATTATAAAAAACACTAACATCAGCCTTGATGGAAACATGCAAGATTTTGTAAGTATGCATGCAAAGTTGTACATGCACTGTTGAACTCATCCAGCTTGCTCAAACTCTAATCTGCAAGTGCAAGTCAGATGCTGCATGCACAAACCAAAATACGTACAAACATGTGAACAGATTATAGCACCTGCCTTTTAGAAAATTTAGCCCACTATGTTTACTGGTTAGGAACAGTAGGGATGGACTGGATCGTCACTTTAAGATAAGCCTTTGTTTTAAAATGTTACGTTTATAACATTTTGCCCTACGATAACTGCAGTCCTGCTGCTTAAATGCTCCATTTTAACCCTTGTTATAACATGCTTGACCTGTGAGCCAATGTTGGGTAACCCACACACAAAACTGATCTTGCCTAACAATCTCCGTTTTATTTATTTCTCGCTTTTAAGCTAGTAAAATTTACAACGGTTCTACCTTCCTCCCAACCTTAGATCCGATCTAGCAAAGCACGCAGGTGTGTCTGTGTGTGTGGTGGTAATGGTGGTGGAAGAGGTGTTTTCTGGATCAGGGCCTTAATGCTCAGCGTTTTAAGAGCTCTGAGTACTGTAGTGAGCTCATCACTGAAGTGAACGTTCATATAAAGCTATATTAATTTAAAAAAATGTATCCTAATAGATTAGTACAGTGCGACAAAAAATTAAACTACACTTGTGGAAATAAATACAAGTAATTTTAACAATGTAATACTATAGCTTTTTTTGTTTATACGTTCATTTACTCATTAATTTGCAACATTTGATTATCTGCAGTGGGGCTCCCAGTCAGGGTTAGCTAGAAGATTCTACCACACAATGTCAGTGGAGAAAAATTTACTGCAAGTATCATCTCTGAAGCCCTGTCTTGTGAGACCAAAAACCCACAGAGGAATGCGCCACTAACATTTTTAGGTCAGGTTGATTTATATAGAAGGCTACATCTTATGGCCATTAATGTATCAATGCCCTTTATAACTAAAACAATAAATCTAAAATCTTGGTCACTATTTTAAGGAGCCAATGCAGTAACAACCTACAGGAATTCTTTGCAGAAGTAAGATTATTTGAAAGTTAGCATTTTGAATGAGACCTAACTACTCACTGTGGGATCTGAGTAACTCTCAGACAACGAGTTTATCCTCACAACGTGTTTGTGAAGTAGGGAAGTATCCCCATTTTACAGATGCAGATATTGAAGCTGAGAGAGATTATGTGACTTGCCCAAGGTCACACAGGTCTATGGCAGAGCCAGTTACTGAACCCAGTTTGCTCGAGTCCCAGACCAACACCTTAACCACAGACCATCCATCCATGCTCATGTGGTAATGGATGCATAATACACCACAGAAATCAGAGAAAAGAGACCTTTTAGGTCAAATCCCATCTACAAAGATACATAATTTATGAAAGCTGGACACAAACCAGAATCTCCAACTGTCACATCAGTTCTAGTATATGCCTCATGTGGCTAGTGTGTTTAACAATTGATTCATCTGTAGCCACACAGAACAGTAAAATATGTTGCAAATAACTCTGCTCCCTGGGCCCTCTGGAAAAAGCCTTCTAGTTCTCTGCAGGATTATCCTAGCAGCTTTTATTGAAAAAATAGTTGCAACTGATTCTCTTGAATATGAGACTGTCTAATGAGTCATTGTGGTTCAATGGTGCACAGGACAGAGAGTCAACAATCCAGTGCTCTAGTCACAGTGATTCAATGGCAGAGCTGGGACAAGTCAGGCAAGTCACTTCCCCTCTCTGAGCTTTAGTCTGCTCTGTGCAACAAGGCTCCTTATGGAAAAAGGCACTTTGAAAGTGCTAAGTGCTATTAGTTAGTAGAAGTCTTACTCCATGTGGTGTGGCCTGAGGCTCTACCTCTTAATTCACACAGGACTCTGCTAAACCTAGGCCAAACCAAATCCATCTCTCCAGGTGGGACTCCACCTCCTGCTTTGGACAGGAACTCTGTCCCAATGCAAGTTTCTCACACCAGACCGAATGGTCACCTACTCATCTCTCAAGGTATCCTTGTGCCTCCTTTGTTGTGGCATCAAAGCTCTTGAACGCCTCTTTTTTTTCCTTTTCTTTTCTTTTTTAACTCCTTGAACATAAAAGCAGGATTAATACCCTCTGTGCCGCCTCTGATCTTCAGTGGCCTGGAGTGAATAGCCTTCATAAGTCTGTATATCATTGCGTAACGGTAACTCAACAGGAAATACTAGCGTTTCAGAAATAGTGTCAGCGGACTTGGTAACACGGAGGGAGGGGAGGGAAAGGAAAGCAAAGCAAAGCAAACCAGGAGTTGAGAGCAACCAAGTCTCATCTTAACTACTAGATTCTACAAAGACACAAGTCCTTTTTTTTTTTTGGTGGTGGTAGAGGAGAGCTAGGGAGGAGTGAACACTAAGGCAAGTTGAGTTCTATGGCACAAAAATTACAAGAGGATCTCAAGTTATTAATGAGCCAGACCACAGCAGCAATGCACGGAACACACTGAGTACACAGAAAATCACTGACAATGTTAGATGCAAGAGCTTTTCAAAGGGAGAGCAGTACATCCTCACTGGACTGGCAAGATAAAGTTTGTGCAGTCCAGAGTCTGACAAAATACCTGACATCATCCTCTCTAACTTGTTAAACAACAAGTCATTGGGGAGGTCTTCTTATGTTCAGTTCAGGGCCCTATCCATTGGACCGCAGAACCTCTTCTTATGACCTGAACTAGACACAGGCAGAGGCTGTTTTGTTTTAAATCAGTACGCTGGTTTTGAGGCTAAAGATGCATCCAAGTTTTCTTTGAAAATTCATTTTGAATGATGATTTTGCACCTACCACCATTTTGATTTGAGCCTCATTTTCCAAAGTTATAAAATACAAACAATACTAAGGCCAGGTCTACGCTACAGACCTATATTGGTATAACCACGTCACTCATTGGTGTGAAAAATCTACACCCCGGAGCGACGCAGTTATATTGACCTTACCCCTCCACCCCCTTGCATGTAGACAGCACTATGTCAATGGAAGAGCTTCTCCCGGCTAACTTAGCTACTGCCTCTCAGGGAGGTGTAGTATTGTACATGAAGACAAGCCCTTACTCACCTACCTATGGCTGTGAACATCTTAAGTCCTGTAGCTCAGATCTTGCTTATGTTCAGTATCACTGTCTTCCCCAACCTCCCAGATTTTACAGCTGGGAAACCCGAGTCAGAGAGGTTGAGATCAACATTAACTTTGGGTTCCCATCCTTACACAACTTGGGGCTGTTTCTCTAGTGCTGATGAGCACCCCACTTTCACAGACTTCCACTTTGTAAAAACCGTGAAACTAAATGCAATCTGTGCAGGATTCCCCCAGTATGGCAACTAAATATCTAAAACCAGTTGAACAATATTTCCCTGAGTAGCAACATTTGCTTCCTTTTTTCAAAACCATCATTTTGGACTGAAAAAAAGAAGGGGGATTCCTTTTAATTAACTGTGGGTAATATCGAAAGTAAAATCTATTATTAGCATTTAAAAGGGAATGGATTTTAAGGGAAGTATAAAAGCAGCTTGTTTTATCCAGTCTACCCTTTTTTTTCCACACTCTGGTCCCTCCCATTCAAAAGCACAATAATCAAGTTAAGGCTTAGATTTAGCCATGAACACTTTCGCTTCTTTTTTTATAGTCAAAAACACATGTGGGAAAGTTTCAGATAGGGATATTACAATAATTCTCACTTTTCTACAGTATTTTCCAGTTATGTTTTTTTTTTTGGATACAACAGGAAATCAAAGATCTTGACCTCTTGTGACTAATCTAGGTACTTATACGGCCATTACATGGATTAATTATCCATGGCACGTTTGCAAGATATTAATATCTGTTTATACAGCACCAACAGAGTGCTAGGGGCTTTTCATACAGGCATTACTACTATGCAATATCCTGGCCAATTTTTCATTTGGATAATTTCATTATGTCTATCTAAATTCCCCTTAGGTTTCAGTTAGACGCAGTATCATTCATTTCCACCCATAACTTTCTGTAGTGGTACTATGTGCTGTTAAGCAGTGACTACCCTTTAGTGGTGTATGCAGTGAGTCCTCTGGATAAAAAGTACTTCTTCCAGCTCAGTGATGGAGCACATTCGCGAAGCAGTTTAAGAAATCTTATATTGCTCTATGTATGGTGTGGATAAATAGAAGTTTTCAGTCCCCAGGGCTTTCCATTGGGCACCTATTACAAGCACTAATTCCATTTAAAAACGAAGAACAGAAAAATATATAAGAACTACAAGTCCTCTCTGGGGAACTGAGTAACAGCTGCTTATTTGATAGACATCCACTTGAAAGGGCCAAGAAAGCCAACAGGCAATCACAATAAGCACACTTAAGTTACAAGACATATGTAGTAGACAGCATTTTGACCGGCATATGTTTGGTATTATATTAGTCAAATAGGCCAGGATACAAATAATTGAATTAGAACTGCCCTACACACATGCAGAAAAAGCTACCTATTTAAAATAGATACTGAATGGGCAAAGGGCTGGTTTCTGATAGTCAGCTCTTGGAATAAGCAGCAACCCTAAATTACTGAATATCTCAGGAAAGCAACTTTCAAGAACAGCAGTTATAAATCCGCTAGGTCTGGATCTTATCTGCAGCAATGGACAAACCTCATGGTCATGTAGAGAGCGAGCGAGAAAGCGCGAGCGGGAAAAAACGAGTGCTCTACAGCCTTAGCTAACAGCCAGCTGCCCATTAGCTCATGCAGTAGAGGTTCATGCACTAAGCTCCAGACATCCCCAGTTCGATCCGGCCTGCCTACGAATGGAGTCTGTTGGCGTTACAGTCACACCACTGAAAATTTGGCATCACAAGATTAATCTCCCCTGGCTTGTTACAGTTTTTCACTTGCCCCAACAATCAAAATGTAGCTGTTTGAAACGATGATTTTTAACACAGAAGGAAGGGTGTTAACAGACAAGACAACTAGGCAATGAAAAGGACCTGTTTCTAGAACCAGAATTAAAATACCCTCTTATTTTCTTCTACTATTACTGTCACAAATGACAACTTCCTCGAAAGCATAAGAAACTGGGACATCTGATCATTTATGGCAGCATCCACAATGTGCAAGGTACTTTGCAGACACTCAAGAAGAGATGGTCCCTTCCCTGTGGAAGTCAGTCTAAAGACAAATTAGGAGAAGGGGAACAAGTGTTATTTTAATACAAGTTAATTAGATGCACTATAGACAGCCTAGCAGAAGTGGGTCTAATAGGGTATGTCCATACTGCAAAAAACTAAACAAAAATCACACCACAACAGCGAGTCTGAGGCTGGGCAGCTGATTTAGGCTCACCCGGCTCATGCTATGGAGCTATAAATAGCAGCGAAAACATTCCCACTCCCTCTGAAGCCTAGGATCTGAGACCCACCCCCTGTCACTAGGTGTCATAGCCTGTCATAGCCAAAGCAGGAACATCTAAATGGCTATTCTTGGTCCCATAGCGCAAGCCTGAGTCAGATGACCTGGGCTCAGACTTGATGCTGTGGGAGGCTTTTCTGCAGTGTGGATCTATTCTAAGAGAGACATAAAGCCCCAGTTTAGCAGAGCACTTGAGCATGTGCTTAGGTCCATCCTATTCAGCAAAGCACTTGAACGCATGCTTTAATCCCAATACGTTAGCATGTGCTTAAGTGCTTTGCCAAATGAGGGCCTAAATAAGCAAAGCGTTAGGTGTCAGTGCAAAAGGAGTTGGGAAAAGGCATGCATAAGGGCCATGTGGGAGAAGACACACAGGGTACGTGTCCACAGATATTAAATACCTGCAGTGGGCCCAGATCAGCTGATTTGGGCTCGCAGGGCTCAGGCTGTGGGGCTGTAATACTGCTGTGGAGATGTTTGGTTTCAGGCTCCAGCCCAAGCCCAAATATCTACTCAGCAATTTTTAGCTCTGCAGCGTGAGCTCGAGTCAGCTGACCCAGGCCAGCCATGGCCATGCCTCAGGTCTTTTATTCCAGCATAAAAATAAACCTTTTTAGCAAAAACGCAGCAAAAAG
This sequence comes from Chelonia mydas, assembly GCF_015237465.2. NCBI lineage: Eukaryota > Metazoa > Chordata > Testudines > Cheloniidae > Chelonia > Chelonia mydas. Next base: position 3,409,005 of record NC_051261.2, read on the forward strand.
GTTGATGAGATATGTTCCTGTTGATGTAAAGGACGGGACTCCTGCTCACTAGGTAAGTGAATTTGTCTATTTTAAATCTATTTCTCCAAGCACTGTGTATCTTTGGGGCAAAATAAGTCATTCTTTGTTCTGAGAAAGTGCTTCGGTGTATCACTGCAACCATGCTCTCAGAGGATCCCAGTGAGGGTCCAACTATTGAATTATTATTATTATTATTGAATTATTACCAGACCTATATGTTTGGCCAATTGTTAACTCAGTATGAAAGCAGAATGAAAACTGTTTGTTATATTTATTGGGATCCCAAATGACACCATTTTTCAGCAAGACAGCAGATGCCAGAAGTAGCTCAGAATGCCTGTTTTAATTACACAGTCTCTTCACACAGTTCACACGCAGTGAAAGATAGCATACTATCAGAAGAGGACAATTTTATGTATTGCTCAAATAAAGTGAAGTGGCATTCCAGGTTTAAGAACTGTGTCATTTACCAAGATGAGGATTTAACACATTTGTTGCAATACAGAAACAAACATGCATGTTTGAATTGAAAGGGCTGATCAAAGGCTGATCAATCCTATGAAGGGGTGACCAAGAGCAACGACAGCATGCAGCACTTAAAACAGCTCTTTACATTTTTAAAACACTCTACAACCACAATTAATCCTCGTATCATCCCTGTGAAGTAAAGTAATACTCATTTTATACCACGTAAAAACCGAGGCACAAAGTAGTAACTAGCCCATAGCCACAGGGGAAGAGCCAGGACTGTAACTTGAGCAATGGACTGGGAGCCAGGAAATCTAGTCCATTACATCATATTCCTTCAGACAGGAAATACTGCACTAAAGGGCTCAATTGCATTTTCACACACTGTGCTATTTAAGACCAGCTAATGTGCTTGTGCACAGACATTAAGACAGATTTTACACAAGACTTAGGTAAATACATATACTGTAGCACTACAGAAGCAGAACAAAAAAAATTAAGACATTTGTCAGCCAGCCTCTATTTTTAAAAGCATTTACTCACAGCCATTAAGAGGATTTAAATAATTCTGACTTTATAATAAATATAAGGATGATCTCTGGGAAGCCCTTCTGGAACGAACAGCTAGTCCAACCCCTTTTTCTACTCCCCCCAAAAATTCTAGTCACTCACCAGGAAATTCCTAACCTGCGCCAGGGGAAAAATAAGCAAACCCACCACTGAACAGATGTTGGGTGTAAGAATTTCACACTAACCTGAAATGTGACACAAGCTCTTTCAAACATAACTGTTGAGCACAATTTTATATGTTTGAAGAAGGCGGTTTACGTTTGGTTGGTTCCCCCTTCCTCCAGCAACTGCTGACGGAGCCACAAGTAACATTAGGTATGTGTGTGTTGCTCAGTGTGCGAAGGCCTCAGCAGAAGTGTGGTTTGATGATTTTGCATATCCTGGTGAAATGTGCAGCATGACTGAAGACACGTCCCCCATTTAAGCAAGACAGTGACAAAGGACATTTTTTAAAGCATAGTAAGTATCTACATTGCTGATTGCCCCTTTGAGAATACAGAGCTGCCTTCACAAGTGCATGACTCGCAACACTGTGAATGGAGATAGAAGTAAAAACACACCAACTTTTTGTAACTGCAGGAAACACAGAGGTTTTTGGGTTTTTTTAAACACACTTGTATTACACATTTAGTAATTCTTAAACCTTCCCTTCTTGCTAATCCAACCCCCATACTTTTATAACTGGCAATCCCATTTAAATATGTGCTGAGAACATGAAAAACTCATACCTTGGCATACAAGATCTCTCATCAGTGTTAACAGCCCTACTGGACGTTTTTTCCAAGCTCCCTACAGGGGATTTGAAAGGATAAAAAAAAATGCAATTTAAAATATTTCAAAACACTTTTTAAAAGGATACTGTACCATACAGTTTACAGAGCAGTCATGGTTTTGGTTTGAATTTCAAGCCATTAACTATTTTGTTCCATCAAACAACTTTTGGCTACTGGAATCAAACTACCCCAAACACACAAAGGTGCACTGGCATCACCTCTGGAATAATGCAAGTTTGACTGTTTTAACACACATTGAATAATAGATTCACAGTTTCTAAGGCCAGAAGGGACCACTGTGATCATTTAATCTGACCTCCTGTGCCCACAGTACTTCCCCCAAATAATTCCTAGAGATCTTTTACAAAAACTTCTCATCTTGATTTAAAAACAGTCAGACTCCACCATGACACTTGGTAAATTGTTCAATGGTTAATCACCCTCACTGTTAAAAAATTACCTCTTATTTCTCATCTGCAATTTGTCTAGCTTCAGCTTCCGGCCATTAGATCATGTTGTACCTTTTGTGAGACTGAAAAGCCCATTACCAAATATTTGTTCCCCAGGTAGGTATTTATACACTAATCAAGTCACCCTTAACCTTCTCTTTTCTAAGCTAAATAGATTGAGCTCTGTGAGTCTATAACTATGAGTTATGTTTTCTAATCCTTTAATCATTCTCATGGCTCTTCTCTGAACCCTCTCCAATTTATTAACATCCTTCAACTGTGGACACCAGAACTGGACACAGTATTTCAGTAGCAGCTGTCCCAGTGCCAAATGCAGAGGTGAAATAACCATGGGTTTATCTTCAACCTTCCCAAGGTCCTCCAAGTCCCTAATTTTTCTCTCCCCTTTCACCTCCCAAGGATAGGCCATACTAGTCCTGCAGAGCTCCTCAACTCAGCAGACCTGGGCACAAAGACCCAAGGAAGAGCCTTGAACACATACTCTTCTCTTGGTACCTTTCTAAACAAAACCATTAGTGTTAAGTACGTCCACGAGAGGCCAGGGTCAATTAGGAAACCTGAAAGTGAATACAGTTGACCAGTCCCCTGCATTCGTGATCTTCTCAAATCACCCATGGAAATTGCTTTTGAAATTGGAGACAATGTATATTGGATCAACAAGATTTGGAAAAGACAAAAAGTAGAAAATAGTTTTATGGTATGACTTGCAAGCTCAGTCATAAAACACTTTATACAATTACAGTTGCATCCGATGAAGTGGGCTGTAGCCCACGAAAGCTTATGCTCTAATAAATTTGCTAGTCTCTAAGGTGCCACAAGTACTTCTTCATACAATTACTGTGATACATATAATTAAGGAACTGAATCATTATCGTGGCCATTAAGCTCCTTTCTAAAGAGAAATTAAAAGTATAATGCTCCTAGACAGAGGTTTCCAGAAGCTCAGAGAGCAACACACTTCCCCAAATTGCAATGGAACAACATACTTTTATAGCAAGCCTCAATAATTTGATGCTGTTCTCACCAGCCTACCTCCTCCCATTGTTCATTCTTACATCACATTATGCAAATGGCTAAATAAGCGGACACTGTATAGAAAGTATTGTGTTATACTAAACCAGTGCTACAACGTAAGGAAGGTTTTTACAAAGTGTTTTTATCAATTGCTTTATGTTTTGTTCCAATATTTACTCTCTAAAAAACTCCAAAGGTTTTTGTTTCTGTTCTTTTTAAACTTAAAATCAACTCCACAGTGTGAGGCAAAGGCCATGAAATATTCAGCTGCTCCATAACCAGATATTAGTCAGTCTTTTGAGCAAAAACCAATGAAAAACACTGGCCAACCAACAAAGGCAATAAACAAATGCTGAATTGAAGGAATGCCAAGATACCATGCTTTCCAACAGCTGGATTTACAGATACAACATTGCTCTCCTATCCCAATGGAGCTGGGATAGGTCTTCAGAAAATTTCTAACCCACAGAACTGGGGAGGGCAAAACTGGACCTTCGCTTTAGAAGCTAGCAGGGCACATTGAGAGCTACGTGATGCTCTTGCTTCAGAGCAAGTATTATAACTTCCAAGAATTACCTGGTTTTCTCCTTTCCCAACAAGCGTGCGTGCACAATTCACACTATCCTGCCAGTGTTTCAGACACTCAGGATACCATGTTTTTTGCTTATTGCCTCTGCTCATGTAATCTGAGGGCTCCGGAAGTATCATTTTTTTTACTCCCCGAAGTCTTTCTGTTCCCAAGTGCACCCAACAGCTCTAAAACCAAAACACAAATAAAAAGCCCACTATATATTGAAATCTCATGATATTCTGGGGCCTACCTCAATGTTTGAACCCTGGAGTTGGCAACACTGTACTCCATTATTGTCCGAGTCCAGAACTACTCTGTATACTACAATCTTGCAGGTGTGAAATTAACACAGGCTCCATTACAGGACACCACAACATGTATATAGCTCTCTTTATACTGTAGTTTGCCCTGTGACTCCTCACAAACAAGACTTACAAGCCAAAAGGCACTTAAAGAAAAAAAGACTGGTGGGTACTTAGGGACCGTGGTTCTCAAAGTTTTTCTTATTATGGTACATGCTTCCATATCAATTCACAGGTTATCTCCCATCCAACTGTCCCAATTCAAGTCAGGCAACTTCTCTGTGGCGCTTGGTTATCTGAAACAGTATTTAATAAATATCAAGGAGACAATATTAGGAAAAAAAACAATAACTTGATTTAATGCCTTGGTGGTGATGGCTGCTTCATTATATTCCCAGTATTTTAGAGCTGCTGTTTATTTCCTCTTTGTGACTAGGACTTCAGACTTAAAACTGAATCCTCCTCCTCCCCGTCCCTCCCCATTGCCTGCATCCAATGTTCAGATTGTTAACTTGCTTTAAAGGTTGTGACCTTTAATTTTGGGAGTCTGTAAACTGAATTGCACTTGCCTCTTCACCAAAGAAACACTGGAAAAAAACAAAACAGCTGTGCAGAGAGCAGAAAGAGGTTTAGGTTTTTTGAGTTTACTGGATCCCAAAAGCTCTTGAAAATGCAAAGAGCCAAATTAATTCTTAGTGTAAACCGGTCCAGATTGATTTGCAGAATCCTGAAATTGTGCTATATTTAGCAGGAAACTGCTTGAAGACTGAAAGATGCTTCACCACAGGAACAGCTGCAGCTCCATGGACCACCCACAAGTGATGCCATGAACCACAGTTTGAGAACCACTGGTTTAGCCCCACAATGTAACTTTGGGCCTATTAATAAAAATTTTAAAATTTTAACCTCCCAGCACCTCTTTATAAACAGCCCTTTTAGAAATAAACGTATTGAACATAAAAGCTTTCACCTTAAAAAGATTCTCTTCAGATCCCACTTCCTTATACTTGGCAACCACCTCCCCACACACAGGCTACATCATAGCCGTTAGGCTTCTGGTAGATGCGTGAAAAGGATTTTCTTTGGAGCCAAGCAAGTCAACTGCTGAAGCTGACCACCACTAGAAACTCCCTTCCTGGAGCCGATTGTATGGCCCACACAGCACTCCTTGCCCTTGGCTGTCCTGGAGTACAGTCAGACTGGGAGTTAAAGAAGAGAGCCACATCTGGGTTACAGTGTGATGTGGGCCCAGAGTCAGAAGGTGAACTGAAATTGCTTTGTCTTAGCCTAATTTCACCAGAACAAACTGCAAAATAATCACCCAATTTTGAGGAGTCTGTTTCTCCCTCACTGTGCGCAGGCCACTACCATCGCTGTCAGCGGGGAGTTTGGGAAATGGAACAGTAAGTATTTAGTGAGCACACACAGCCCCTAACAGGGTCAGAAACACTGAAAAGCCTTGGAGGCATTCTGGTTAGTTCATTTATTTTCTCTTTTTAATGTTGTGGAATTGTAATGTTTATGTTGAAACAGGACTATGTTCCTCCCCAAGCGCATGCACCCAACCCCATGTCCAAGAGATCGGAGTAAGGGTATTTCAATTTAGGCCTTGCAGGGATGGGACTGTCAACAACACTCAGTACTGGCCTCCCTCTGCTCCCATTGACTTCAATGGGAGTAGCTTTAGGTCAGCATATATTTGAAAGTTCCATTCTACAAATCACCCTTGTCTAGCACTCCTCAAGCACTCTCATCCTAATGGTTTTTTGTTTGCAATGTAGATGTGACAGCCCAGTTATAGAAATGCAGAGATGCATTTCCTAGAATGGCTGTGATGCCACTTCCACACTATAAATAAAACATTCTATAACCCTGGCTTCCCTTCTACCCCACAATGTGCCCTGGTTAGTACTGTAGTGTTGATGGGACATTGTACTTGTGCCTGGATAGAAAGGAAGAAATACTTCTTTATATCTCAAGCCATGGTGATCATCAGCACATTCAAAAACTGGGGGTCATGTGTCTTTTTATGTGTGTCTTAAAATTGGGTATTTAGATGGCTAAATGTTCGCAAATGCACGTACAAAACTGCACTTGCAATTAAATGATAGTATGAGAATAAGGCACAAAATTATTATTAAATAATGATACCTATTTCTTAATTAGCACTTTTCATCAGTAGATCTAAAAGTGCTTCGCAATCTTTTTCATGTATTGATCCTCACAACACTACTCTGAGAGAGAGAACCATTATTATCCTCATTTTACAGACAGGGAATTAGGGCACAGATAAGCTAAATGACTTGACTAAAGTCACGCAGGAGGGTCCATGCTGGAGCAGGGAAATAAACCCGTCTCCCCTATGGCCTAGGCCAGTGCTGTATCCACTGGACCACTCTTGCTCCCAACTTGGAGCCTCTCTCGGGGGGTGGGGGTGGGGGGGGTCATGGACTTTCAGGCATACAAGCCATTTGTATTTAGTACAATAACATTAAGGCAAATTCTGTCCCTGAACTTTACAGGACAGGGCCATATCATTTCTGTGCTGGTATTTCTCTCACTCTGTCATCCAACCGTACAGCCCACTGAGGGAGTCTCCATATTGATGATGATCAGCCTAATTATGATTTACAAGTCTAGTGCTTTTGAAAGAATACGAGAATCCTCAAGCACTTATCACCTTGCTTTGGGTAACATATACCTACAATTCAGATATAAGCCTAAAATGACCCTATGTTTCCTCTCTAGTTATCAAGCATCTTGTAAAACGCCCTTGGTATGCACATCAAAAAGGCATCAGCAGCTCAGAACTGCATTCCAATCCAGTCTTCATCACGTCATGTTAACCAGCGGAGAAGCTCCACGACCACAAACTCCCTCAGGGCAGCTTTTTATGTGTTAGTGCCACTGCCAGTTTCTTTAGAAGTTTCAGTTACTAGCACAAGTTAATTAATCTAGGTGTAACTTTTAGTTTTATACAGAAATTCCATAGAAATAATTCTCTTTTAATGGACCCTGACACCTACTGTTTGTCAACCACCAGAAAATGACAGAAATAAATCGACTGTTCAGAGATACCTGCTTGAAACACTTTTTGCCAGTCTGTGGAGGACAGTAACATTCTCTCTTCCCATGAATCATTGTAAAATCAATGTTTAAATAGCCTGCCTGCTGTTCCTCTTGTATTGAGCTTTACTAGTCAAAGATGCATGGTATGTTGTTGCTTTTGTCCAGAGTTATTTGCATCAACCTTTCAGTAGCTAGGTTTATTCTCAAATCCAGATACGCTTCCAAAGCCCTGTTCTTTTCCTTTCCCTTCTGCAATACCATCAATTTCTTCCCAATAGAGACATTCACCTCTATTGCTGTCCCTTGATTTTAAGTATTTTTTTACACCATAAGGAATATCCCCCAAGGCCCAAATGACAGTTGAATGGTCTACCTCCTACTGAAAAATCAATAGAAGTTGGGTACCTAACTGCGCAAGTCTATCTTTGAAAATACTCCTCATTTTGTCCATGCCCTTCCCATCTACTACTGAATTTGTTTTTACAAATACATTGAATTGTTTACATTTTCCCCAAGTGCAAATTTGGTAACAGATGGGATGCTTTTCATAATCTCTGGCCTGCAGTACAGAGGGCTCAGTTTGTATCATTTGTCTCTACCAACAACAGCTATTTGTTGTTGTGTCTGCAGGTGTGCATTTACAGACCATGTTTTTCCTGGTTTATGTTAGCTTTAATTATTTTATTGTAGATTGAAATTCGCATTGCCATAACAATTTTTCAGAGGAAATTCAAAAAGATAAAGAGCTTGCACTTTAACTATCCAAACCATACCCTACAAAAAAAGTCTTAAAGCACTTTGTTGTTTAGGTACCTGCTTAAATGTAGTATAATCTAGCAGCAATTTAAATGCTATACATTCTAATAGTAGGGCTTTGGTAACATTTGAGAATTTGTATGTCTAACACTTCCCAACTCTCAAACTCAAAATAATTTACAAACAATCAATCAATCTTCAAAACCTTCCCAGTGCAGTAGGTAAGTATTATTATACCCATTATACAGATGAAGTTCAGAGGTGAAGCAACTTGCCCAAAGCCATGGAAAGAGACTTAGTGAAAGAGCTGAGATAAGAATTCAGGAGTCCCTGGCTTTTGGTCCTGTCCTAAGACCATACCGTTGTCTATTCTCTCCCCCCTGGCCCCAATGTATAGACTTTTGCTATTAATATGCTGCCCTCGTATGTTCTAGGTTTATAATAATAAAAAAAAAATACAAGCCAAAATGTCAAAATTCAAAATCATGAGTATCAACAAGAAAGTGTTATGAGAATAAGTTTGAAAAAACCACAGCAAGAGCCTCTGGATTTTACACAGGGGAATATGGCTGCAAGAGTCATCTTTGGTCTCAAATACAATGATTGAGGGGAAAACACCTTTGAAGTTTAAATCCTAAGACCCACTAGTCACTACTGAATAACAACTTTTAAGAAGGAGAGAAATAAATACATATTTTGAGAATCATGTCTTCATTTTAAATGAAACAGCCATCATTCCAAATGCAAGTCATAGAAGCGTACAGTATGGCTATGTTCAATAATGGTAAATAATCTATAGTGCTGAAAGTTAGCTTAAGAGAAATTCTGAATGGGTTCTGAGTGAATGCTTAGATCTTGAAAATCAGAGCAGGTCATATTTATGATTCTGGAAGTGTTCCTCCTGCTGGAATCGCACAGGGATAAACTTAGTGGGTCCACGCCCAAGAAAGTAAGTTCTGAGGTGTCCCTTGTTTCCATACAACTGGAGACAAAACTCATGTGTCAAGAAGAAACCTTCTCCTCCAATAAAGACTTATTCCAGAGAGAAGCCAGTTTAAAAAAAAAAAAAAAAAATCTATAGATTCAGTTTATATCATACTGACTGAGTTTCTGAATAACTGCAGAATCTTCTACTTGCATTCGTTCATTGCATTTCTCAGTGCATGCAATGTTACGAATAGCGAGTATGATTTTTAGATATGCTGTGTACATGGCAACTCCCAACGAAGATGGCTCAGTACCTCTGAAAGCCAGCCACAGTATCTTACTGGTTATGTCTTCTCAATATCAAATTACTCAGAATTATTACTAATCCGCAGTTTATGATATTTCAGTGATGTCAGCTTGAATATACTACACCTAGGCCTTTCAAGTTATTAGCATTTGCAACAACAACAAAATAAAGCTTTTTTTTCCTGGCACATCACTCCCCGAATCCCAACCATTTAACATTCCTTCAGCAGTCCCAGTTTATGCACTTGTTCTTCAGCTCTGAATAGCTCCAACCCATGAAACTGACTAGAAATGGCATGAAGCAGACAGATAGGGATCAAAAAAAGGAGCGTGTTTTGTGTGTGAAGTGACCCAGATTCAGAATAACCCAAAAGAGAGTGATTTTTCCATTTTGTCAGGATTTTGCAAGTTATTAGTTTAAAGGTTTACAGCTGTTAAGTCTGATTCAAATCTCTTGAAATGTCACACCCACCCACTGGGGAGCTCAGCTGGCAGCTAGGGCAGTTTGCACACTGAACTGTCTCAAATTTCCGCTCCAACATATATAAGCCAGGAAGATCTACAGCTGTAATTTCAGGTACAGCAGCAATTTACCCTATAAGCCTTTAAACACTGGCAAGTGTGCGGACACATTTGGATTTCCTCTTTGTAATGAGTTACTGATGTCAGTCCATTTTCTCTAGTGGATAATGTGGGCACAACTATTCTGGTCAGGCTCAGCAAAGAAGCCATAGGTACCAACTACACTCTCACTTTGAAGAGGGCCCTTTGAGAGCAAATCATTACCTGTCTCCTTCCATGAAGGATGAACTGAGCAGATTTCAGCAAAGTCTGCTAGTCTGTGCATAAAAACAGCTAAACAAACTCACCCCGAAGTCCTCTGTACCATTCCAACCCCATTTAGACCTCAGCTGGAGCTTTGAATTGGAGCTGAGGTGCTAGAAGAAGGCCCCTCTGTACTAGAATAAGTTTCACCCTAGAAAAATTACCCATTAAGGGAAAAAATCTCTCTGAAGAATGAGTTACAGCTTCCAGATGAGCAAGTTCTTTTTATTTTAGTCACTAAAAAATGAGTCATACGCAAGTAACTTGGCTAAAAAAAAGTGGGGGAGAAGGGGCAGGAACATGGAGGAAGCTACTCATATTTAAACTCCGACTTACTGAAGCGAACCTTGCATCTTAAACATGCTGTACTATTAGCTGGGTAAGACGGCCAAAACAGAGCAGGAAATGATACTGAGGGCGGTGACTAATGCTTCCACTGAGCTTCAAGTACACATCAAATGGGTAGTTTTATACAGACATGGCCACATCTGAAAAGATCAGAAAACTGAACCATTGCCGTCAATTGGAATTATTCAAACAATACTCAGGCAGATGGAAATATTTTGTTCTAAAATTCTGAGTGTTTATTATGCAGAATGGACAAAGCTAAATATTTACTCCTCTCCCACAGTTTTTGTTCTCCCCAGAACACAAAGGGAATTTCATTCTTCAGGAAAGAAGGGTGCTGCTTATAAACAGCCTTCTTCCCTTTGGATTTTTTCACCCTTTTGCAGTGCACCCAGAAACATCAAACTTACCTTGAAATGGACTGATTGCAAACTTGGATATGGCTATTCAGAAGATGGTGGGGAGGTTATTATTGTTGCTACCTTTAGATTTTATTTTGAACAAGCTTTGCACTCAAGCCTTTGAAAGTTTACTTCATATATTCTAGAAGTGTTGCAGAAATCTGGACACTCTTGGAGTCCAAAAAGGAATCTCTAGTCCACACAATTGGAAACTTTACTCTTATGATCTGAAGGGACATTAGAAAATGGCCCCAGGATAACAAACTTTTGTTTTCAGTGATTACTCTTTGTAAATTTATGAGAAATGTTACAATTGAGCAGTTTGTTATTGTAATCAGATTTAATGTAGGTATCATAGGGACCTCTATTTAGAGTTGACATTGGTCACTAGGTTGCATGTTTTGTTTGTAAAATATGTGAATGCACCCAATACAATATCTGATGGTTGAAGTATCTAAGTTATACTTAAGCCACCATTTGTGTTAGTAACCTGATTCTTAGTGATGTTATTGTGTCCAATGCATTTTGAGAGATGCAAATCACGTTTACTTACTGCAAGGAGCTCATGAGAATAGTTGAATTGGGACAAAATATTTTAAGTTTACGGCTCAATTGTCTGATTAATCTTAATGTGCAGAGACTGTAGCAAAGCCACATGGGTAGATCAAAGTTGCCAAGTGAAAAACTAATTTATGCAATGCCATCTGTGAATTAACTTATCAAAATTGTTTGATGTAGTCTTCCAGAGACTTTAAAAAGAAAACATTCTCATCTCTACAAGAGAAATTTGCAGCTTTCCTATGAATGAACAGTAACTTAACACACCAATTGTATTCCGTGTATAGGTGAGTGGGCAGCTCTGCTACTGACTTGTCATGTAACCCGGGCAAGTTATTTTACTTCTCTGCCTCAGTTTATCCAAATGTAAAACAGGGACAGTGACCCTGCCCACCTTTGCCCAGTGCCACAGGCTCTACAGATGAAAAGCATTGTATAAGAGTTAAGTGTTTATTATCAATAAAGCCAGGAGCAGTATTCACTAGGAAGTACTATTTTAGTCAATGGAACTTAGTAAAATTGGGAATCTAGTTATAGACCTTTCTTGTGAAATCACACTTGACTTTCTGCTAAAGAAACAAGAATTTGTCAATACATGTTAGCCAATAACTGAACCAACCATAAACCTGAAGATGAAGGACCAGTCATCTTGCTTGTTAAGATTGGCCTAGAAATTGGGTTCAATTGCCAGCTGTTCCACAGCCTCTCTGTCTGATACTGGGCAAGTCACTTCATCTGTCTGCACCTCAGCTCCTCCTGCCTATTTAGATTGTCAACTCTTTGAGGTAGGGACCATCTCTCACTAAGCACCCAAAATAAGGGCTACTAGGTACTCCTCATACAAATAATAAAAAGTCAGGGACTAACAAGAACATGCCACTTTCCTATCTGAAGGTGGAGGAGGATAGGAACTGAATCCTGACCTCAAAAGATTCCTGAGTGGATGTTGCCTGAATGAGTTTGTCATTTGAGTATGGAAAGACAGACCCAGGTATGGCTCTTTTCCGAGATGAGACTACATCTCTTTACATAACCACCCACTCATGTTGCCAGGACCTTCCCATTGAAGGCTGCTCAGACTGCCAAAACACTATTGCAAACAGCACAGCTCCCCCTCCTCCCCTAAAACCAGAAGGGAGCTCTCCCAACCTGTTCTCCCTGGTTTGAGTAAGCTGTGCTCCCTTCCGCCTTGATTGATGCAGCAAGAGTTGCTCCACCCTGTTTGCATCTTTATCTAGCAGCTGTAACCCTTTGAGATTGCTCAATCCAGAGTCATAGGCTGGTGACAGGGGTAACAGTCCTTGTCTAAAGGATGATAAGGGTGCACGTCCCTCTACATTACATTACTTTCAATTTCTGCTGAAGCTAAAGAAAGCCCTGCTTTGCATGTGTAATATCATGGTGCAACGAACTAATTATGTTTCTTCTCCCACCCCAACAAAAACTACATAGGAAGAAAACAAATCTTTTAGTCAAAGAACTGGAAACAAGAAAAGGCAAAGTTTAGCTCCTACTTACTCCTTCCTTCAGAGAAAGAGAGAGAGAGTACACTCTTAACTATTCACTGTCCTGTTCCCAACCCCCAAGACATCTTCAACCTTTGTGCCCCATTTACAGAATAATGAGTCTTTCCATCCCCCAAATGTAGGGAGTCAGCCAAGCTATCCCCCACCAAGGCAGGATTTTTCCCCACTGTATATTTATCCTTTCTTGATGCCTGCTTCCTGTGTGCCAGGACCCACTCCTCTCGTTTAAAACCACTCTTAATAATCAGGACCCTCACAGACTATGTATTCCAGGCCTTTATTTTTTGTACAAAAACTCATCCAAATTACGAAGACAAGGCTCCTGACCTGGGGAAACTACCTTGGGTTTTTGTAAAGCTCTTTGTACACTTGCAGCATTCTATCACGGTTAAATATTAGCCTTTTAAATGCTTTGAAGGGTATTAAATAACAACATGCAACCAGGTCCTCTCAATTTTAAATGATAGGTAGACAACAGCTCACTTAATTATACTGGCTCTGGTTAAGTTCAAGGGGTTAATTAAAAAAAATTATACTTGTGAATTATCAGGGGGTAGCCGTGTTAGTCTGTATCCATAAAAACAACAAGGAGTCAGATGCAGCTGAAGAAGTGTTTTTTACCCAAGAAAGCTTATGCCCAAATAAATCTGTTAGTCTTTAAGGTGCCACCGGACTCCTTGTTATACTTGTGAATGTGTGTTTTTGTTTTACTTGTTATGGGTAAAACCTAAGGTGTCCAAAAGACACCATTTTACTCTATTCTGTTCAGCTTGTTTTCTTTGTGCATTTGACAGCATTTTGAGTACACCTGGTATCCCTTTCATCTGTGCATGGCCCCGAACCTACAGACAACAGTGCCTGGGCAGATTGCTGTGTTTCTGAGGAGCCCACTAAAGTCAATGGGGCTCCATGAGGGCGAAGCAGTCTGCCCACGTGCTCAGCTATAGGACTGGGGCCCACTCTGTTTCCCTTGTTTGCACCAGTCTTCTACACAGCAAGAGAAATACCAACTTTTTGTCAAGTTGACAGTGTCTCTTCAGACCTTATTGACCCCTAGTCCCTACCCTTGCTATGGGGTACTAGCGTCCTCCTTGCAGATAGGGGCCCGAGACATTTTCTTTAACATTTCTCAGAAGTGCTACCACCAGTTAGTAACAACAATGAGCGTACTAGGATTGTCAGGCTTCAGTTGGCAGCTGCCACTTTAAATATTCTGTTATAGAGTCCTACACATAATAAGGCTACATCACAAATAATTGTGGCTACATGGAGCTCTGTTTACACGAGGGCTCCCATTACTGCTACCCTTGGTGAGAAAACATTGGAAAAAAATGCTAGTGTAGATGCAGACTTAGCGGTCTTCAAAGTATTCCTTTTTGGAAGTGCTGACTACCAGATTCCTTCAAAATACTAAAAGCATGAGCACCATCAAAATAAAAATACAGACTACTTTCAATGGAAGTAGCATTCAAATCACACTGGTAAATCATTACACTTTGAACTTAACATTTTCCAAACTTGGCATAAAAAGAATCTACACTAAGACAACATATATGGTTCTCTTGCTTCAAGAATTTGCTCATAGCTGAGTTACATATACTTGAAAATAGGGAGCTAGAATCAAAGTGCTGACACAGACTCAACTACAGGCTTGTAGACAGAGATGCTATAATTAAACAATGTGGACTGCATTTTTCCTGAAGAACTGCAACCCTTACAAAAATTAGACCTACAACCCTACTTTTAAAAAGTGTGGGGGAGGGAAGAAGGGGAAAGGCAGACACCAAAAGACAACCAGCAAAAAACATCAACTCCTACAGAGAACAACAACATAGCCACCAAAATGTTTTGCTTCTACACGTATTTGCACTGCAAACCAAGATTATTATTCAGTATTTCAGTCCTCTGCTGTTCACTTGAAAGGCTCATGTTGTGGCACTACTGAGATACAGATCAGCTGAAGGGAGGAAAGGAAGTAGAAGGCGAGCAAGCATCAACATTTACCAAATTGGCAGGGAAAAAAAACAGATGCTACTCCCTTTTTGTACTCTGGCTTCTACATCCCTTGCAACACCCTCTTATTGTTGGTAGGCTACGTCTGTGCTGAAATCAAAATATTTAATTTTTCAAATGGAAATACGTTGCTAGTGTTTTAGAGTCTGGGGATAGAGACATTTAAATGAATGCCTGTAGATTAAACTGCCACCAGTTCCTTCAAGCTGTCTGTACTACAGAAACAAATGTCACTTTCTCCATTTCCCGCCAAGAGATGGGCAGACACTTGGAACATTACAGCCACGTGTTCTCGTTATTTTTACCTTGGAGTTAAAAGTGATTCACTGCAACTATTACTATAAACAAGCCTGTTTAATTTTGAACATACGAACCTCATATCACATGCCAAGTTCAAAGTTACTATAAACCAAGTCATGAAAAATTTCTTATGATTTCCTCCAAAAATTAATCTCTCACACAAATACTCAAGCCCCAATCTAAAACCCACCATTTTTGGAATGGGAAGTTTTGTCTTGATCAGCACTGTACTAAAACGGAAAGCCCACTCTTCTTAAAGAGCTGCATACTGAAATGTACAGGAGGAAAGATGGTCTGTGTTAACAGCACAGGACTGGAAACAGGAGACCTGAGTTCTACACTCAGCTTTGCCAAAGACCTGAACTTCCCAAATTGAAATCTATGGACTATTACCGGTCCATTGAGAGATAGCAGGACATATAAGCTGGCTTCTCATTTTCAGCTGGTAAACTGTATTAAGAGAAGCTAAAAGTCTATTAAATACTTTCCTAATATGAATTCTTCATGTCAGCAATTGTGCAGTTGCCACAGAATGTTATACAGTCGAGAATGGGAAGGGACGTGGACTGTGTAACCATAAATAGAAGGGAAGGTGTCCATCAGACTCACACTACAGAGACACGGTTCATATGAAAAAAAAAAAATTACTGAGTCCATGGCAGAGATCTCAGCAACACCTCTGGCAAGTCACTTAATCACTACAATCAATTTCTCATCACTTAAACATGCGTATTACATCCTCCACCCTTTGAGAGGTTTTAATGAATTTATTTTTGTGAGGCAAAGACCACCACAAAAAATCACTATAAATAAATGGACAAAGTGGACTTTTAGTGCTTTTCTCAAATTGAAATTAAAACATGATTTGACCGATGTCTGTTCATCTCACAGTCTATCTGCATTATTGCAACAGTCCCCATCTCTGTAGCAGTTGACTTACATAAAATTATCTTGTATAGTTACAGCAGTGGTAAGAATCAATTGCGCAAATACTCAAAAGTAACACAGAAGAAGTAGTATCACTATTGCTTTAATTATTTTCAACAATGTCATAGCCAATATGGAATAAAGTATAATGCAGAAACTATATAATTAACTATCATATACATATTAGAATTGTTAAACCAGTTACTATGCAACACAGCAGACTACTTACTCTGTACTGCAGATATAATCTTTTCAGTTAATAGGGTATTTTTTCCCTTTTAAATTCAATCCAGGTAATGGCCTACATTATTTCTTTTAAGAACAAGAAAACCATTTAGTTCCAGGAACTCCAAAGAGACCAAATTAGGATTTTTGTACATCTGTAAATTAAACATTAGGCAAGTGTTTTTTTGGACATTCATACATAAATTTGTTCCTGGGGAGTGCAGACACTTTGTACACCAACACTTTCAACTAGAAGTGAATCTTCATAGGTGAGTAATAATGCCCTAAAAATAAGACTTATGAATATGTTAAACAAAATAATTTAACTACTTTATTGAATTGCTTCTTGGCACTGAAATAGTCCAGGGTCTAATTCTATTACTAAGTGTTTAATTCAATTTGAAGTGCACATGGAAAATGCATTATTTGATTTAAAAAAGGAACTTTCAGCCAAGATTGATTTGGTTATGGCAACATTCTAGTTACACTGCTTGCTCAAAATGTATGGTAACCACAACAAATCAGTTTAAATAACTCTTAAATAGGTCAATTAATCTCTGTTTCCAAGTATCAGATACCACAATAAGTTCAGTGGACACATTTACCCACTTGGCAAAGCTAATGACTAGCCAAGAAAACTATCAGCTATTTGAAGATTGCTTTTGTTCTTCATGTATGTCATTGGATATGTAGTTTTACAATAAAAAAAGGCAATGCTCAGAGTTCAGTATGTAAGGGACATCTCAGGCTACATGCTAGTGCTACTGCTTCTGTACAGTCTCCACTTAGTTCAGCTGGCACAATGTTCACCTTCAAGCCCTCTTCCATGAAACATTCACACAAAAGGCTTTGGACATATCCTTTCCTATAATTCAGCTGAGTATGTGCCCTCTATGAACTACTCTCACAAAGAATCCTAGTTCCTACAATAAACCTTGAAGGATCTCACATTATGCGAGTTGTGAGAATCACTACCACCTGAGACTTTTATAACTTAGGACCCAATTCTGCAAAGCACCTGAGCAGTCCCGGTCAGCTTCAGTGTGACTACTCACATGATTAAAGTTAAACACCTGGTTAAAAGTTTTGCTGATCTGAGACCTTAGTTCTGTACTGCAGTTCATTCAAGATAAATCTGAGAGAAACATTTAAAAGAAGCAATTCATTAGTCTTTGAAAATACACCTGCCTCAGCCTTTTTCTTTTTCAAACAAAACTTTTAGTCTGTAAGCATCAAAATATGCACTTCTAAGAGACGGACTGCCCACCTCCTTGCCGTGCATTTTGAAATGCTTGCTACCAGCACTTCAGCTAGGGAACAAACACTCTGTGCATCTACAGCCTGAAGTGCTCAAACGGCGAGGGTTATTTTGGGTCCTGTTGGTCTGCATTTCCAGAAAGTTGCTAGGGACATGTGCCAAATAGACAAAGACAGAGGAGAGAAAGCCAGAGGCAAAGCTCAGAGACCAACACATACTGCATCCTCAAATTAGACCAAATCACTATGTCACTGGCTGTAACTGGCAGGCTCCCCTCAAAATGGACTGCAGTACCACTGCAGATTTAATACTAATGAGCGCGACCCTGGGAACAGAAGGACAGGAGCCTACCTAAGATGTGCTTCCACAGGAAGTGCTGTGTATCTCTACTGTGGAAACACAGCGTCACAGTGAATTACACCGTTCAAATGTAGCAAACCACACAAGAATAAAAGGTCCCCCTGAGAAGGCATTAACACACAGCTGCATTTGGGCATTTCTCAGCTTTTGACCTCGAGCTACTAAAAGTTTTCAGCACAGGATTTTTTACAATATGGAAAAGTTCTTGAGGAAGACGACTCAGATCTTTCCTTTCTCCCTCCACCACCATCAAAACAAGTAAATGTTACCGGATACAAACACTAGACAAATTGATTTTGTGAGTGGTCATCTTTAATTTGTTGTCTGCTGACTTGTACTGTATGTCATTCATTTCAAATCATATATAATTTTCATGTTTCTTCATAAGGTTGCTGTGTAACTATTTGGAGATATTTGGTAAAAGATTCAACATGGAGCAGAGCTGAGGTTGCTTTGTTGAAATGTGTTATTCTTACCAAGTAATTTGTTATATAGACAGGTAAGATTGACGATGTTTTTAACTGTTCACTTCCTTGTTTATGTACTTAGGTTTTTTACATGACATGATAAGATGGTAGATGGTCACTCAGCAACCTTAACTGGTTTTAAAAACAATGGATGTTAGTTCTAAAACAACAAACAATCACAGATAAACCCACTGGCTTACTCTCTTCCAAAAATGGCATTCATCTTAAGAGGAGAATTTTGGCAAAAGACGACTTTACGCCATTATTTCTTTAATCCCATATAATGTATCGATACAATATTTTTTGCCAGTAAGATACCGGAGGATACAAGTTCTTAAGTTTAAAGGATTTTTTTTTTAATTCAAATTATAGTACAACACGATGTTTTAAAAGCTGAGTTTTCATTCTGCAATTATTCCTCGAAGGAGCATTTTAGATTCACACTACATCTTAAATATGAATATCTCCCAAGGTTAAATCAGTGTTTTTTGCAGCAATTAAGAAAGGCTCACTTTAAAGAAATGCATGTATGGTTAATATGAAATAGTATCCCATCAACTGTACTTAAGGACTGTTTAACGCCATCAAGGAGTTTTAATGAGATCAAACAAAATTAAAGTGAAAGAAGTTTGTCCAGGGCAGTATTCTAACATGGTTAAAAAGCCCACCTTGTCTAAACTGGTTGCCATTTAACTCCTTCTGTCTCTCTTGCTTAAATCTCTCATCTTCCCCCTACTGTGCACTTTGTCTTTATCCTCTTCCCCCACCCCTGGTGTTTTCAAGCTGTCCCTAGAAGCAATCTGCCAAGCCACAGGGAGGACACTTTGGAAACTAACACTGACATGACTATGCATTTTAAAATTTCTTTTCTTCTTCTTGCATTCAGGCTACCACAGCTTTCAAGAAAAACTTAGGCTACCTCACAAGAGCTGTATGTTTAAATGTAAGTCTCAGTGGTAAAGAGTAAAGTCATGGACTTTTGATGAAAACAAAACGTATTTTTAGATAGCAAATCTTGCTAATTTGCTCATCCACCTGTTGTGTGTGATTACTGGTTTTTGTGTACAAGTTCTCAGCTACGATGTCTATACATACAGAGCTACAGCTGCGTCACTGCAGTGCATCTGGTGAAGATGCTCTGTGCCAACGGGTCTCCCGTCAACATAAAAAAACCCACCTCCGCAAGCGGCAGAAGCTTTGTCGGCAGGAGGAGCTCTCCTGCTAACACAGCGCCGTGCATATGAGTGCTTGTGTCAGTGTAACTTATGTCGCTCAGGAGATGGAATATTCACAGCCCTGAGTGACGTAAGTTTTGCTGACAGGCTGTAGTGTAGACCACAGGTTCTCAACCGTTTTCTTTCTGAGGCCCACCCCCACCCTCCAACATGCTATAAAAACTCCACGGCCCACCTGTGCTACAATAACTGGTTTTCTGCATATAAAAGCCAGGGCTGGCATTAGAGGGTAGCACGCAGGGCAATTGCCTGGGGCCCCATGCCACAGGGGCCCCCGCAAAGCTAAGTGCTCAGGCTTCTGCTTCAGCCCCAGGTGCAAGAGCTCAGGGACCAGGGCTTCAGCCCACACGGTGGGGCTTCAGCTTTCTGCCCTGGGTCCCAGCGAGTTTAATACTGGCCCTGCTTGGTGAACCACCTGAAACCTGCTCTCGCCCGCCCAGGGGGCCCCGGACCCATTGGTGTAGACATAGCCTAAGTGAGTTCTCATCTCAGTAAACCCTCATTACATTACTAAATACACCATAGCACATTTACTAGTTTTTTTATTAGAACTGGGTGAAGGAAGGAAATTCCAATACGCAGAGAAATATTTTTTATTACAAAATTTGGTTTCATTCCAAATCAGAATGAAATGCTTAGTCTAACTAAAGTCACGTTTGGGTCACATTTTAATGGCTGTGATATACAAGAGGTCAAACAGATGCTATATGGTTCCTTCTGACCTTAAACTCAAACTCTATACAATTCTCTGCAAAAGGAAAAGGAGTCCTGGCTCCAGGACAGTCCACCTGGTGAGCTGCCCCAAAGCCACAGACCTTGGGAGCCTGGGCTGTTGAAGAGCTATGAGGCAGCACATCCAGGACTTCCAGGTTCCTATCAGCTCACCAGGCAGGCTACCAAGGAGCTGTGAGCCTGGAAGCCTGGGCTGCCACGGAACAGGGTGGGCAAGCTGGCGGGGACCCTGCCTGGATTCTGTCGGAACTTCGTCAAAAAACAGTCTCCACAAAATGGTTCAATTTTGATGAATGGGCAAATTCAAATAAAAAAAACTTCATTAGCATTTTTTCCAACAGGCTGTTTGTTATTAATCCAAAAACAGCTTCTATCCCAAGCGGATGACAACTGTATTCTCATTCAATTTTGGTGTAACGTTGACACTTAAGTATTCTGGACCTCTGATCCCCATCTGTAAAATATTAGCAGTTCTCTACCTCATCAGGATGTTGTGAGGATAAATACATTAATGAATGTGAGGCACATAGGTATTATGGTAATGGGGGCTGTAAGTACCCCTGGCAGAGTGAAGAAAAAGAAAGAGGAGAGAAGACAAGAAGCCAAGACAGAAGGCAAGGAGGGAAGCACCCTTTGTGCACCACAGAGCTGCCATGTATTCCACATTAAACATTTAAAATGTGTTTTACATAAGAGGGAGGGAAAAACGTTCAGCCCTTAACTCTAGGTCAGTGTCTGCTAGATTATAAACTAAATTCCTGAAAATACTAAGATTCCTTGAATAGCTGAAGCTGTATAAATCAAATGTATATACACAACCCGATTATGCTATGCAGCCTGCTCTAAAGGTCATGTTTGCATATGTAAGTCTAGGGATTCTCACTACCTTAAAAAGCGCTTCCAAGTTTACTGTATAAGTAACACACAAGCAACAAAACTGTCCCTACCCTCTATGCACATGGGCTAATTAAATGTCTGTTCTAACGATTATTGTTGAATGAAAAACATCCACTTTATGGTAATTAACTAACAATTTTATGTGTACCATTTTATATTTCAATGCCTTGGGTGATGAGCACCCATTTCAGAAAAAGAAACCCCTAATAAAAACAAAATGCGGTGCTAAAATAAATTTATTCCTAATCAAAGATGCACCTCTTACAGTTCTTTCACTAAATAGCAAGAGTAACACTGAGACTTCACAGGAGTCTTGCAGTATGTTAATTACTCCACAGAAAAATAGTTTTAATAACTTCATTTTATTGCAAGTGAGAGCATCTAGTATGCCTGCTAAATCCTATATTATTCATCTCTCTCATTTAGTATTATTCCCGAGAGCCTGAGAAGAAAACCACACACACACTTCATTCCAGCACTAAAAGGCACTGAAAACCCATACACAAAACATCAAAATACCAATATCTACATTGAGCATAAAAAGCTCGGTTTTCCCCTGGAACTCTCAACAAGCAGCGCAAAGTTTGTCTTAATTACCTGTTTGGTACAGCGTTCTGAAATCTTTCAAGTCTGCTTTTAAACTACCTATTTTGCTCATAGCACAAAAAACTATGGAAGCTTTAGGTAAAACTCAAATATGTCCTCTTCATAAAGGGCTTTGGTAAGTTGAAGACTACCCATCACCCTGTATCTGTGAATCAGTTCGAGGGGATAGCCAGGCACAGTGTGAGCAGGCGGTACCTAACTCACTCACATAGCTCGAACTGCACCTCCATCCATTCTTGTGAGCCAACACCCACGATATTCCAGTCTTGGGCCTTTCTCAAGCAGACACTGCCAACTGTGTGGCAGAATTGTGAGAGATGCAGGAATAAAGGCTAGGAGGAGACCAAGTTTATTTTTGCTTGTAACCTCAACTTCACACAGCTCTCCATATGGTAGCATGAATTTGAAAGTTTAATTCGAGTATACATTCTGTACAGGGCATGTGGCCCTGCTTTCACAGGGGCCTGGCTTTATTTGGCACACGCAGTTTAGGCTGGACTCAGTCACATGTGAAACGGTCATAAACCTAAGTGAAGTAAATGTCTCTAAATTGCCTACCTCCCCACAAATGATACCGGCAACACCCTCAAGCAAAATATTTGCCACTGTAAAGCACCAGGATTACTTTAACCCCTAAATTAACTAAGATCTTCTTTTATATAAGTAAAGGCTACACAGAGCAGGTGGTTCCACACTTGATGACACTATGACAACATTTATACAGCACTTTTGCAAACATCTGATTAAAAGAGGATATATAGATGGGGAACTGAAGGGATTGAGACGTTGACTGTCTCAAGATCACACAGCGAGTCAGTGGGAGTGGGGACCACCACCAAAGACTGTTCTGCCCTTTAACACATGCTACCTAACTGCACTACCACGCAAGTGACCTAGGTTCTATTTTTAAGGTTGGTCTCTTGCTTCCTTGGGCCAAGCCCTGCTATCTTTACCCAGGAAAGACTCCCAATGACGTCAAAGAGAATTTTGCCTGAGTAAGGACTAGAATATTAGCTTTTGGTTTACAAGGACTGAAAGCATTGCTGGGAAAAAAGACTAGGTCACAGGGAGACAAAGGGTGCTAAATCACACTGTACTTACCTCTCTGGCCAGTTTTGGAACCATATTGCCAGCCTAGAGTTGGCTGGAAAACTCTTGAATTTTTTTTTTTTTTTTGGTGACAAAACTGAAATTCTCTCTGATGCTAATTTTAACTGAAGGAATATTCAGGTTTTTGACATCTCTGTGATCGATTCTGAGGAGAATCACATTCAATCTTTCTTGGGCAGAAGAAGGTCCTACAACACAGGCCTTAAATGTTCTAAAAAAGGGATACCATTACTTTCATGCTGTGAGTTTTAGACCTCTTGCCAGATTCTCTTAAAGGTTTAAATCTCTCCAAAGCTGACAGGCTTAAGTGGACAAAACAACCTTGGCAGTCCATCCCTAAAACTTCTTAGGGAAATTAATTTTGCACCCATCTTCAAAAAGGAAAAAACCTTCCCATAGTTTAACACAGTTTTGTAGAGTCAGTTTTAGCTTCTAAAAAGATCAAGACTCATTTCAACAGAAACAACTGTTAAAAAAAAAAAATCTTATGGACAATCTGGTTTCAAAAGATGACACTGAGTTTAACTTTAGAGGAAAAAGAGAAGGCATCAATAATCATACACATCTAATCAATAGACCAGGTAAGCAGCAATGGCAGTGATCCAGAAATACTCCCCTGCTCAACAACTCTCCTAGATGGAATTAAAAACCATCTCCAATAATGGCAGTTGCAGAAGTAATTTCAAGAGAGGTTAAATATGACTGAGGCAGACAAAAGCCAAAAAAGAAAAAAAAGTCCCTTGAAATGATAAACCACAAGCAACTAGAAAAGGAAATTTCACCAGTTTTAGTGCTGGAGATTCTTGCTGCAGTCAAAAAAAAAAAAGCTCACAGCTTAAAATGCTTCAAAAGAAAGCTAAATTGCACTACATACAACCTTACACAGAGAACTGTTTTGCCTTTAAACTATCACATTCACTTTAACTTCATAGTAGATGGTGTATATATATATATAAAAGGGTATTACCTTGGCTGTCAGTTGTTTGTAAGGAAAGGGTTTTTCTGACTAGCCTCTCCCTAAAACTACAAATGTATTCACATTAGAGAAGAGAATGCTATAAAAAGGGGCACAAGAAGTGCCAATTTGAACCCCTACTGAAGTCAATTCAATAAATCTAGCTCAACTCCTCCTCTTCCCACACGGGCCTTTCCAATTTTGTGAGCAGTCAACCATAAGCTCTATTTTCAAGTAATTTGTCAAAAAAAGGTACATGATACCATCCAGGTCAACTGTATGAAACAGCAGAGTTCATCATAGCCTGATTTCCTGAAGTGCTGAGAGCCCACAACTGGGTGACGGGAATGAGAGCTGTGGGTGCTCAGAACCTTTGCAAAATCAGGCTCTATAGCTATGAGAACACATGCAATATTGCAGTTTCAATGACAAATGTGCATGTTCTAATACTGAAAACATTCAACATGGGTGATATCTTTGGATCCGACAAATACTTTAACAAAAACAAACATTCCAACAAGCCTCTAATCTGTGGTTTCAGCCACTCAAAAATTAAATGCAACTGGTCTGTTCTCCTGTAGTGCTCTCACAAGCAGCGAAGTTATGCAATGCGGCTGATTGACAAACACAGTAACTGCTACTAGGTGTAACAAATTTCCAGAATGCAGTCTCCTCCAACAGCATTTGACAAAACGGTAACAGTTACCTACTATTCACTCACTCGTTCCAGTCCCTCAACACATATATTAAACGCTGAAGCTGCATACACATTCAACAGTCCCACTTAAAATGATGCAATTAAATTTATCTGCTTCAGTCATTATATTCATCACTGTGATCTTTTCAGCAACTCCACGATAACAGAGCTGAAACTCCTGTAAGGCAATATAAGCTCTGCTTATTGAGAAAAACAAATAAGCAGGCCCAAAAATCACATGTATGCCAAGTGCTCACATATGAGGATAAGCACAACACCTAGACACACTCTATCAGGGTAATCCAATTCACTTCCCAACAAAGGACTGAGTAGCACAAGAACTAGTCTCAAAAACTTCTTTTCTCTTTTAGTAGTGCCTCTTAAGTGACAGTAAGACAATAAGCTATCATTGCTCAGAGCAACATCACATAGCACCTGTTCACAGAAATGTTTCACTATAGTCTAGGAAAATGCATAATAAAGGCCTAATAATAATAGTAGTTGGTTTATTTGCGCTGCCTTAAATCCAAGGACCTCAGAGCATTTCACACACATTGAGTTAAGCCTTGAAACACACTTGAGAGGCAGAAATACACCGAGGTCACAGTTCACCTAATGTAAAGCACCACTGAAGGCCTCACTTAATTAGGCTAAGCAGCTTTCTCATCCAGTTGCAAAAATGATTTAGCAAAGCTTCATTTTAACATTAAAATTTTTTTACATTACATGTATCCGAATAATAATTAAAGACGTCTGTCATTAACTATCTCTCTCGTTAATGGAGTAATTCTTTGCAGAGCAGGTTTTATTTAAGTGTCAGGGATTCAAAATGTCACTTTAAAAAAAAAAACTGCACAAAAACCAGATTAGGCTCTCATTTATATCAGTGCCAATCTGGAGTCACTCCACTGACTTCAGGTAAGAACTGAACTTGACCTCAGTTGAAAACTGATTTCAGTGGAGGCACTCTGAATTTACACAGTAACACAAAACAGAATTTGGCTTTAGATTTTAAAAAGTACCTAAAAGTAGTCAGTCAAATTCATTTTTAGAAAGCAAAGGTCAAAGTCAATTACTGTATGTACACATGATCCTGCCCTCATCATATACTGGGGTGGCCAACCTGTGGCTCCGGAGTCACATGCGGCTCTTCAGAAGTTAATATGCGGCTCCTTGTAAAGGCACCGATTCTGGGGCTGGAGCCAAAGGCGCCAAATTTCCAATGTGCCGCGGGGTGCTCAGTGCTCAACCCCTGGCTCTGCCACAGGCCCTGCCCCCACTCCACCCCTTCCCGCCTCCTCCCCTGAGCCGGCCGTGCCCTCGCTCCTCCCCCCCCAGAGCCTCCTGCACACCACGAAACAGCTGATCAGGCGGTGCAGGGAGGGAGGGGGAGGGAGGCGCTGATTGGTGGAAGGCTCTGGGAGCTTGGGGGGGGCTAATGGGGGGCTACTCATGCGTTACTGTGGTTCTTTGGAAATGTACATTGGTAAATTCTGGCTCCTTCTCAGGCTCAGGTTGGCCACCCGTGTCCTATACAAAGTCAATATTTTAAATCTGACCATGGCACCCACTTAATACAGTGATGTGTACAGTAAAAAAAACCTAGAAAGATGAAATAATCCAGGTATCGTAGATAGAACATTAACTCAGAGGATAGGGCTGACCCAATAAATGGGCAGACTACTCTGTGGTGTTATTGGGACATGAAAGGCACAAGTTTCTCTGCAAGTTTTGTATCTCGTTTAGTTACAAATGCCAAAGTTACTGTAATAGAAGCTGGCAAGGAATGTATATCCCATCCCCCACCCCCAGTGTTTTCAGTCTGTTCACTCTGTGCATTTGACAGCATTGTGTGTGTAGAATATTATTTTTCACTGTTTCCACAGTACATTCTGCTTCTCCCTAGCGGCAAAGACCATTAGAGCTAAACCAAAATAAAATGATTACTGACCAAAAATAAGCCATCCCTCCACTTCTGCCCTTAACCTACCCACACAATTTCAAAATGAGACTTAAAGGTAAACAAACTTTCTGTCAAAACCAGTGCAAGTTACTAATTTAATAGTCAAGGGCTCCTCCCTGAAAATCTTACCCCGCCCCCAGCCTCTTTATGTTAAATGCATTAGCTAGAGTATGTCAGAGAGCCTTAAGTACCATGGTATCATGTGGGGAAAGGCAGTCTCTCAGAAATCAAGGTCTGACCCATTTAAAGATGTGATAGATTTAAACTATCATTTTATACTGCATCTGGAAATGAACAGGAATAAGTATCTAAAACACAGGTATTAGGTGCTTCAGCAAGAAACATCAGTTACCAGCAGGTGGTCAGCTATATCCTAAAACAGATGAAGTTTCGCCACCACCTCCTCCCTCCCCTCCCCTCCCAAAAATGAGTTTAGAGAATGGGCAATAATTAACCAGATTATCAGAGTCACAGGGAAGCTGGGACAGTCCTCGAATAATGGGCCTGTTATCTCTCCATAAGGTTTTATCAACCACCAGAGACATGGACCCAACTGAAAAGTGGTAGCTTGGGGTCCCCGTGCCCCACCGCTACAGTAATACCAATTGAAAGCCTAGCAGTGAAGACCTTGCTCTCCACAGAAGCTAAAAGCTCAGTCTGTTCTAATTGATCTTATCATCAATGTACAACAAAGGTTCCTCATGGTAAGCAATGCTCTGCTGCCAAAGACTGCAGTCAGCAACCATTTGTCAAACTATCCACCATTCGATATAAGCCCACAGATCAGAACTTTCTGGATGCAATGGTGGAAGCAAAGTCACAGTTTTTCACCCTAAACAGTCACAGCAGGAGATGAACAGAAATGTTACAAAGTGGTTTCATAAGCCTGTGATATGGGACCAATAAAATAAATCACCTGACCTGATGGGAGAGGAGCAACCCAACCTCAGTACCCAGGAGGTAGTGGTTAGTCTATGAGAAAGGTCTGGCCCTCTGCCCCTTCCATTTCCATAAAACAACACTCCTCAGCTAGATGGAGCAACTGTGAAAGTCCTATGGTTGTCATGGCAGCCATAACAAGATACTAAATAGTTTTACACTGTTTGAATAAACGGAAAATGTAAGATGTATGGCCTAAATTTTCAAACTAACTAATGATTTTTGGGTGCCCAACTTTAAACGCCTTGAATGAACCTAGTTTTAAGAGAGTGGGTGCTGAGCATTTACTGTAAAAAATCAGGCCACTGGAAGATGTCTCAAATTGGGCACCCAAAATTACTAGTCACTTTTGAAAATATTGGTCTACGCATCAGAGTCTTTGTTTAATTGGAGTGAGGAGAGCTAGAGAAGAAAGCAATTTGTCAAGCATCCACAACTGCCCGGAGATTTTTAATAAGATGCTTTTAAGAGTCTACCTTGACCATCCATGTATGAACTCCTTTAATAACTTGTCAAATATGCTCAATTTCCAATAGTGTAAGGTAAACTGGTCTTAATGTCATTAGCTATCTGCTTTATCTACCAAATCAGGTTTAGTATGAAAGAATTTTTAGCACATGCCAGTCAATGTACACAGAAACCAAGTTGCCAGCTATACAAATAACAAATCTCATTTGACCTTTGAAGATTCTCTGTTGCGGCCTGCTTAGACACTTATTAAGAAAAGCACGATCAAATCAATTCAGAACATATTCATCTGGGGCCTTACAGCTTAGATTAATGCCATTTAATCTTGTAGTTTTTTTCAAACACGGGAGATTCTCTATGGAACAGAATTGAGACAACGTGATTTATATACTATAACCCGGTTTTATTCTGAAAGCCTTATATTACAACAACCAATACTATTTCGACTAGTAAACATGACATTTAACATAGTACGTGTAGAAGCAGCATATTACATGTCCCTTTATAAGGATCACAACTTTGTTTTAGAAACCTAAATTGATCAGACACAACCTATTATATGTTGTTGGAGGAAAGGAGAGTTAGAAAATAACCTTTATAGAATAGATAAGTTAAGATCAAACTATAGAAAGTAATCTCCTTTGTATAATTCATAAAGAATGAACTAAGAAAATCTAATTAGGAAGGACAGAATTGCACATGTTCACAGTCATCTTCGCAGTTTTTACCAAGCATAGTGGTTTTCCACAGCATGGCTGAAGTGGGGCATTGGGCCTATATTATTAAGTTAACATAAATAGAACTACATCAAGAATGAATTTGGTTTGTCTCAAGTCTTGGAGTCTGAGTCCAGAGATATTGTAGAAATGGTAGCTCCCTGCCAAAGCATCTCCATCCACAGACATCTAGGATTTTCCATGGGAACCCATGTTAGTATTCCAGGGAGGGGTGGAAGAGAAACAAATAAAGGCCCAGAATGAAGGAGTAAGGGGATCTTTAGGACCAGAACTGGGCACAAAGCCAAGTTCAGATCTGAGAACCTCCACTTAAATTATAAGGGAGGGGTCACCAGAAGAACAAACTTCAACTGAATATTTTATGTTTTCTCTAATTAAAATAATTTGACGCTCAAAGCTTGTAACATTAAACAACATCCAAATGAGTAACCATTTCTGCAGTAACTTGTTTATACGCCCAAGGATACTTTTATTTTTCGTCCAAAATTAACCCTGAAACTGTCAGTGTGGAAGAAATGATCTAGCCATTCTAACATCCATTATTTCAACTTAAAATTGATAAGATGATACGCTGACAAATCTCATAGATATGCAATAGGGTTACTTCTTTTAGTTTGTCCCCTAAACTAAAAAATTCTAAATTTAGTCAAGAGTAAAAATTCAGCAAGAAAAGAAAATAAAGGAACTTAACTCTATGACTAATGACAACTTCTGTTCTTGTACAAGTGTGAAGAAGGGGGAACAAGTTTATTTCTAATTGTATTGATTTAAGAAATCACCCATGTTTGAAAACACTTTACACACAAAATTAAGTCCCTTCTATTGGGCTGATCTAGTCAAAATCATAGGGATTTATCATTAATATGTATCATATGTACAAGATTGAAAAATTCATCTTGCACAGTGTTTTATGCTCTATTTGAAATACAGTGAACTTCATTATATTTGCAGTCAGCAGCAGAAAGCATATTACATTTTCAATCATATCCAATATCAGCAAAAAGCTAATAATGCTATAATCCCCTTTCCATGGTATGTCTTTACGTAAAGAGGCACTTCTTTCTTTGTCCGCACTGCACTCACTGTAAGAGGAAATAGTACAAACTCATTTGAAGTGTGGGCTTTTAGGACATTAATTGGCACTCTAGAGCCAACATGGTAGTTTAGCAAATTAATGAAATATTCTCAAAGTTTGGTTGCCACCCACATGGGTTATGGCAATAAATAAACAAACAAACCCTAACCTCTCTATGTATGGCATCTGAACATAGAAAGATTGAATCAAATAAGGTAGCCAAGTAAGATTCAATTTTCTTTCCAGCTTGTGACACCCTTACTTATGGGATTTGGTTGGTTGGGGGGGGCATGTGCCCAAAGGCCTGGTCTACACTATAGAGTTAGTAAGGCAGCTTATGTCGACTTAACTCAGTAAGCATCTATGCTAAGATGTCACTCCCACCGATGTAACTTGCTGACTTACACCGACTTAACTCCACCTCCGCGAGAGGTGTAGCGCTTAGGTGGACATAGTTAGGGCAACACAGTGTCAGTGTAGACACTGCATTGCTTACATTGCCTGTTGCTGCCGTTCAGAAGCTGTCCCACAATGCCCCACACTGACAGTTAAATTGGAGCAAGTGCTCCTAGTGAGGATATGCACTACTGATACGAGTGTGGTGTGGACATGCAAAAGCAATTTAATTACTACAGTGGCTATAAGTCGACTTAACTTTGTAGTGTCGATTTGCCCAAGGAGTCATGTTTCTAGGATCAGAAGCTTTCACAAGTTATGTACACAGTTGGCTAATTAAACCAAAAGCGGACTAAGGCACAAGGTTCACTGAGCACCCTTCTAAAGAGAAGGTTTCACGACAGTTGTGCTTTTTTTCTTATCCTTCTGCTAAATAATGACAAACATTTCAATTAAGCTAAACCATATGAACATAAACGTCATGAGTTTATTCTGCAGTTATCCAAATGCATTCTTAATAATAAAATACCTGTCTTACTGCCACATCAGAAAAACACTAAAAACTTAACTGTTGCTCATCAAGAACACTTGCAACTGCTGTATAAACTGTTATGTGAACACAGGCTACTAGACAAGTTGTCTTCAACAGAATGAAAAGAAAAAACTTTAAATCAGAGTGAAAAAAAAATCAATACCTATCTCACAGCTTAGTATAAAGATATACTCTTGGCGGAATTCTGTACCACTGCACATGAGCGGAATTTATGTCCCCTGCAGATTTCTTTGCTTCCCGACAGAAAAATGACTTTCTGACGGGGAAGCAAAGGGAAGCCACAAGGGTGGTCATGCAACCCTCCCCAGCAATATGTTTCAGGGGCCCAGGGCAGCTGGAAGAAAAGTACATCACTGTGCGGCAGGAGGTGGGACTGGGGAAGGCTCAGCTGGTAGTCGCAACTGGGCTGGGAAAACAGGACTTCCTCTTCCCCTGCACAGCATCCGGGGTCAGGTCAGACCCACCCCCAGATTTCTCCTCCACCTGAAGGAAGCTCTGCAAACTTCCCCCTCACCCGCACGCTTCCTTTGCCCATTGCTCCTCAGCTGCAGGGGGAGGGACCCCTGTACAGGAGCTGCTCTCCCACATCCACCCAACCCCGTGCATCCAGACCTCCTCACACCCAGACGCTCCTGCTGAGCCTCACCCCTCCTGCACTCAGAACCTCCCCCCAAAATGAGCCCCTCTCCCCCTGCACCACCCCAACAAGACACCCGCACCTGGATCCCCACCATGCCCCAACCAGCTGCATCTGGACCCTTCCCCCCCCCAGCCACTGAGTCCCCCAGACCCATACCCCCCTGCCAAGGTCTCTTCCCCCCCACACCACCCCTCCCCCACTGAGCCTCAACCACCTTCACCTGGACCCTCCTGCAGAGTCCCATTACCATTGCACCCAGAACCCCCTAACAAGCCCCTGTGCATCCACTGAGCTACCCATACCCAGACTGTCCCACAAAGAACCCTCTCAACCTACACCTGGATCCCCCCACACTAAGCCCCTCCACACTTGAATCCTCGCGCTGTGTCATGGTTGGGTGCAGCCTCACCGCTGAGTCCATGTCCCAAGGGAGCTGTACAGTGATCTCCCACCTCTGTGCAGCCAGTGGCCTGTGCTCCCCAATGCCATGCTGTAGCCTCCCCATTTATTTGACAAATAAAATGTGCAGAATTTTAAAATATTGTGCATAGAATTTTTATTTTTTTGGCACAGATTGCCCTCAGGAGTAAGAGAGACTTCAAAGAACTGTACTCTAGTGAGAAAAAAGCAACAACAAACTTCCCTTTACAAACAAAAGTAGGTCTACAATGGAAAAACAACTATCTATCCAGATACAACCCTGGGACTGGCTGAATCAGGTTACCTGCCTCCAAAGTCCACTTCTATTAGAACTAAGTACACAAAGTCATCAAAAGTGCTTAAGGAAAATTGAGGTTCATACCACCTCATATTAGAAAATACAAGGACATGCATAAATACAGAAACTCTCTATAATAAATAAAAATAATAATCATCTAATACCACTATTTTTTCAGTCCCAGTCCTGCAATCAGATCCACAAGTGGATCCTTGCACCATGCAGAGGGCCAGTGAACTGTCTTTAATAGGGCTCCATACGGCACATGATGCTGCCTACAGCAATCTGATTGCAGGACTGGGGAACAATTTTGAGTTCTAAGTGGGCACCTCTGCAAACAGTATCCCAAACGTATGGAGTAAAGATTTAAACTTTAAATATGTTCAAAAGAGATTCACTTCCTGCATCACTAAAAATAGACACACATTCCTTTAAACCAAGACACTATGGTTTTTCTTTTAAAAAATAATTAAATTGGTGGTTGATAACTTGTCTGTGGTTTTATACAACACTAAGTAATCTGGAAAAGAGAGACTATGTATAGATCCATTAAAGAATATATGTAATATTGCACTGAATGAATTTATTCTCCAGATAACACATCATGTCCTCTATGTGGACGTAGTATTACTTCCTTCCTGTACTATGATGCATCAGTACATTCTAAATTTTAGATTTCATTATGCATGAAGACTGTGTTTCAATGTACAGTTAAAACGCAGACATTATAGTATGCTCACGTTACATTAATGCCATCTAACTAAATTTCAGTTCTTTAATTATATCTGCAATGCCATCCTCGTATTAGGTGAAGATGCATCAAATATATCACAAAATAGTCTACATATATCAGTATATTTGAAGCCTTTGGTTTCAATTCTAAACTATCCTGACATATTGTGTAAACAGCAGTGTCCAAATGAAAACATTAACATGTCACTGGAACTACACTGTGCTAGTAAATTATGCCTTGTTCAGCATATATTCCTCTCTAAAATCTTACCAAAAGATACCTGACCTAAACACCACCAAACTGAAGCCAAGAAACATGATTAAATAGTGTGTGTTTGGTTTAATTTGAATCCTCAAACCCAATATAAACTTTGCTCTTCAAATACCAAGTGGGTCTACTAAACGCTAGCAACGTTTTTGCATTTCATGTAGCCCCTAGGTTAGTTCAGTTACAAGCTTTTAGATTCAGCTATCCTAAATTTATAAACACCATGAGACATAGCTATGAAAATATAAGGATAACTCACTTCACTGCTGAGGATCTTAGTTTGATGCAACACCAATATTCCCCTTGTCCCTGTGTGTCCCGCTTTGATGAAAATACTGTGTATGAAAACAGATTATTTTTAGACTCAGTATGTGAAAGCACAGTACTTCCTGTCTCAGCTCCACCTTAAAAACTACACTCTTTTTGAGTTCTACATCTAGTATTTCATAACCCCTGCTATCAAATGCAATGGAGGGGATGTCGAAGGGACAAGGTGTTAGAAACTTGAAATGTCAATTCCCTAGTCCATAACTCAGCACAAGAAAAGTTTGGTTAAAATACACTGTCACTCTTAAGGCAATCATGTCATATTAAAACGATGGCATTTTTATCTGTCACAGCTATGAATAGACTCAAATATTTTTATTTATAACACTGATCTTTTCCATAGCAACAGGATGTGAACATGGCATTCCCAGTATAATGAAGTCACTATAGCAACATGATAATGATGTCAGAATAATCAGAAAGTATTTCATACTTAGGAGATGGTGCATCGCACTAGCTGTGCATAAATTAAAAAGTTACAGATACTGTAGAATCTAGCCTGTTCTGCTTTAAATTTATCTTTCACTTAAAACTCACAGAAACAACATTAAGGTATATAGTGTGTTTGATTATTAATATCTGTTTCTTAGTGACTTCAGTCCTTATTGTCTCACAATTTCAGAAACGTCCATACTAAACATATTTCGCCTCTTGAGGAGTCTGCCATGGCCAATTGGATAAAGAATCAAGTGCTATTCCATTAACAAAGGAGGAGAATTTTTTCAGAATATTACACAGCAAAACAGGGCAGTTCACAATTCAACCCCGGTCTTCCTCAAATAATTCAACCCTGGTCTTCCTCAAATAACACAGTGAGTTAGATTACTTGATGCTGCTAAAGTTCAAACACATTTGGTGCCACATTTTAGACTGCGAACAATACACAAAGCCAAAATTACAAACTACTACTCTGGTTAAAAGCAATTTAATAAATACACACACAAACAAGAAGTTGTGGTACCACATTTACAGATTATTGAAAATGAAAGAATTTTTAAAAATCTGGTTCATTACCTGTGGTGTTTGTTTACTGTTTGCAGTTCATTCCAATATATGACTAGAACAATGAAAATAGACAAGTCAGTTTCAATTTCTGTTTTTCAGACATTAACACAAGACTGCAATGCTGGGTTACAAACATTGCATAGAAAGATTTAAACTCAAACTCAAAATTATCTGTAATTAAGTTTTTAAAAAAACATACTGGCAACATAACTATAGCTATTAGGTTTTGTCAAATTTCCTAAACAAAAATACCCACGAAATTTGGAGCTAAACAGCGTGCCTTTCACCATGAATAATTTTTGCAGTTCGATGAAGGGGGAAAAATTAAATTTGATGGTGTCTGGAGGCATATAATAGTTTTTTCTATTGAATACTACTGGAAAGACTACCCTCCTGGTAATTCTTGTGATAGTCAGCTCCCTATTTTAAAAGTTTTAGAGTGATGTAGATAATGTAACACAACCCAGCC
Organism: Chelonia mydas; assembly: GCF_015237465.2. Lineage (NCBI taxonomy): Eukaryota > Metazoa > Chordata > Testudines > Cheloniidae > Chelonia > Chelonia mydas. Next base: position 3,443,982 of record NC_051261.2, read on the forward strand.
CCAATAAATCATGTGATGTTTAAAAGTTTCAGTGCCGAGCAGAGGTACATACTATTCTATGTACATGCCAAAGTTAGCCAACAAAAAATTCTGAAAGATTCCTACAAGTCGGAATTTAGCTATCAATAATGAAAGCAGCCCTTGAAATATATACTTTGATGTCATATACTACCCAGACTTGGAGGGCTGTAACTTACAAAATTGAAACAACCCCGTTCACCCCCACATTTAAATAGAAGAATGGCGGAAGGCAAGGAGAGAAGACAATCCCCCCTAGAGTGACACCTTCAGAAAAGTGACAATGTAATAAAATGTTTGAAAATAGGAAGCACTATAAAGACATGATCATGCAAATGAAAGATGATGCTCTTTTCCCCTTTCACCTACTGCCCAAAATAGCAATCCACAGCTAGCTTGTTGCTTGATAATTCAGGTAACATTTGTTTTGTTTTTTGTTTTGATTTAGGACCACAGAAAACTTTAAACCCATGTTGGAGAACAGTTTACAAACTGTCTCAATGGCCCTTCCCAAACTTTCCTCTTCAAAGTCAGGACAGTAGGAACAGGAAAATAAACTCTCAGAATCGAACATTCAGAAACACAAATCCAAGTATCACCCACCTCAAATAGATCTTTCCCACACAGACCACCTAAGCCTTGTCTCACATGTTAGCCCCAAGTTATCTTCAAAGACAAGGTATGAGAACCACAGCAGCCTTTTATGTCCCCTTGCAATGTCTTTGGGAGCAGTGAGATGGCCTGTTCCCCTTCAACTTGGGTTCCTTGCCTCCCTCTTCAGTCTGGGCTGTAAAGCCCCTCTAGGACTGAGAAACACCCCATACTCCATGGACCAGTAAGAGAACTGGAAGATTTTCTAGGCCCAATTATACAATCTGGGGAGAGTTTCTGCTACTGCAACACTGAACGCACCAATACTGAAAAGACAACAGGAAGCGGTGAAGAGTCCAGGAGCGAGGTGGGTATGCCAGGTTGCCAGACAAATTCACTCCCTCCACCCTCCGCACACCCCAAAATAGGGAAATGCAGCATCCTTGGCATCTGATTGTCCCCACATCTGGAGGTCTGAGAGACGCTGGGGAAGTCCTGGTTTCACTTCCTCTATTACCATGGCTAGCATGCACTAGGTGGGTCTAGGAGGTGTGGGAGAGTGGCTGATGGCAGCATCTCAAGGAATGCACTAAACTACCCTGCTAGCTCCCATGTGGGGCACGGGCACGGCCCACGCCGGGTCAGGCCACCCCGAATATGCCTGACGCCAGCCAAGCGCAGTGCCAACAAGGCAGATGGGCAGCCCAGGCCCAGTGCCCACCCCCTCGCCCAGCCCCAGGAAATCACAACAGAACTATTTGTACGGGAAGGGAGAGGGAGACCCGCTGCCGGGCAGCGCTGCCAGCCCAGGGACGCCCTGGGGGCAGTGCCCCGGCCGCCTCCCCCTTTCTTCCTCCAGTCAGTGCCCGCCCCCCACACACACCCCCGCCCCGCTTCCTAGAGCCGAGCCTGCCCTGGGCGCCCCCTTCCCCCTGGGGGTCAGCGGGCCCACTGCCTGCCTCCCTCCCGGGGCCCTCGGTTTTCCCCTGGGGGCAGGAATCCCGCCCCCTCACTCCCCTCCTCCTGCAGGGCTGGGGGAGGACACAGGTCAGCGGCCCCCCAAGGAAAGGTCAGGGCCCTCTTTACCCCTCACTCCCAGCGGCCCCGGGGGGCGCCCCCGAACCCCCCCCCCGGGGGCACTGAACGCCAGGGCCCCTCCCATGTCCCCTTCCCCAGGGGTCCCACTGACTCGCCCCGCTTTCCCCCGGGGGCCCCCACCCGGCGCCTGGCTCCCTCCGGCTGGGGGGCCGGTACCCCCGGGGGTCCCCGACCTCCCCCTGGCAGGGGGGGGGCCCGGCCCTTCCCCGGGGACGGGCCCCCTCGGCCTCGCTGCGGGGGAGCTGGGAGCCCCGAGCGGGCCCGGCCCAGCCCAGCGCCGCCGCCGCCGCCCGACTCACCCGCCGCCGGTGCCCGCCGGGCCGCCCCGCCGCCGCCGCCGCCTCCTTCCGCCGGCCGCTTGCGCTCGCTGCTCCGCTCGGGGCTCGGCTGCTGTGCGCGGCGGCGCCGCGTCCGCCCCGCCCTCCTCGGCCTCCGCCTCCGCCTCCGCCTCCGCCCGCCTCCCCCGGCCCGGCGCCCGGCAGCGGCAGCGGCCTGGGGAGGAGCCGGCGGGGCGGGCCCGAGACGGCCGGGAGAGCGGGGCGCCGGGAGCCGGGGTCCCTTGGAAGGAGGTGGAGGGGTCCTGGGCTATGCGGGGGGGGGAGCTGGAGGGGATGGGGGCTGTTGGAGGGGGCGACCTGGAGGGGTCCTCGGCTATGGGGGGAGGAGCTGGAGGGGTCCTCGGCTATGGGGGGGGGGGAGCTGGAGGGGATGGGGAGGTGGAGGGGTCCTGGGCTATGGGGGGGGAGCTGGAGGGGATGGGGGCTGTTAGGGGGGCGAGCTGGAGGGGTCCTCGGCTATGGGGGGGGGGGAGCTGGAGGGGATGGGGGCTGTTGGAGGGGTCCCGGGCTATGAGGGGAGCTGGAGGGGGCAAGCTGGAGGGGTCCTGGGCTATGGGGGAGAGAGAAGCTGGAGGGGATGGGGGCTGTTGGAGGGGTCCTGAGCTATGGGGGGGATCTGGGGAGCTGGAGGGGATGGGGTGTTTGGAGGGGGATGTGGGTAGGTGCTCAGGCTGGAACTTTTCTATTGGAAATTCCTGTTAACAATTTATCTGGTTCCTACTGGTCTGAATCATTGACCAGAGTGAGGGCAGAGCGAACTGTGCTGCTGGTTTTTATTTTTCCTATCACTTGATGTCATGTTTTATTTATTTATGCAGGGCCCTTTGTGTACCTCATGCTTTACAGACAAACAAAATAAAAGTTACCTGCTTTGAAGAGCTTATAGTCTGTCCCCAGTTCTGCTGTCACTCGTTCTGTGTGGGGGGACCTCTCCCCTCTACTCCTCCAAACCCTGCCCCATCCCCAGACTCCTCCAACCGCCCGTGGGTGGACCCCTTCACCACGGTGGGGCACTAAGCAGGTCCACCCATCCTCCCACATGGAACCCACAACAGGCCTAAATGAAAACAGGCAAAACCAAATATACCCAGGGAGGCAGGGCAAGAGGAAGACATCAGTGACTACACACAAGCGATATGCTTTGATGGGGGCTTGCATGTTGTTTTTTCAAAAAGAAAAGGAGTACTTGTGGCACCTTAGAGACTAACCAATTTATTTGAGCATGAGCTTTCGTGAGCTACAGCTCACTTCATCGGATGCATACTGTGGAAGCTGCAGAAGACATTATATACACACAGAGATCATGAAACAATACCTCCTCCCACCTCACTCTCCTGCTGGTAATAGCTTATCTAAAGTGATCATCAAGTTGTTTTTGGTATTGTTTCATGTGTGTATATAATGTCTTCTGCAGCTTCCACAGTATGCATCCGATGAAGTGAGCTGTAGATCACAAAAGCTCATGCTCAAATAAATTGGTTAGTCTCTAAGGTGCCACAAGTACTCCTTTTCTTTTTGCGAATACAGACTAACACGGCTGTTACTCTGAAACATGTTGTTTTTTGTTGTCAGTAGTACTATTCCTATGCGTAAGTGCTTTGCTGTATCAAGCCCACATGATCAGCATTTTGCAGGATGAAGCCCCACCTAGGAGTAGCCTGGGAAGAGCAGAATATATCTAGTGAGCATGATAAGCTAGTTTTAGCTATGCCTTCCACTTGTGTAGTGTGAAATTCACTCCCATGTGTCGGGCTAGCCCAAACCACCCAGGACCCTCTCTGAGTGGTGCTTAGGACTTGTATCAAGAGGTAGCCATGTTAGTCTGTATCCACAAAAACAACAAGGAGTCCAGCAGCACCTTAAAGACTAACAGATTTATTTGGGCATAAGCTTTCGTGGGTAAAAAACTTCTTCAGGTGCACAATACCCACACAAGCTTATGCCCAAATAAATCTGTTAGTTTTTAAGGTGCTCCCGGACTCCTTGTTGTTTTTGTAGGACATGTACTGGCCCTCTGCAAAGAGGTGCATTCCATCCGTGACTCTGGAGAAGACAAGTAGTTCTTCTGTTGTCTCGGGGGGCCCACAGCCCATTTTTTCAGCTAGCGCTCGGCCTCATAACTTTTATTTCAGCCTGATTCAAACCTAGAAACGCTTCTCAGCTTCAAGCATGGATTTTTTGGATAATGTAAGGCAGGGGTTCTCAGCAAGCCTAGGAGTGTGACCCCCTTATAAACACATTTTTAAAATATATTTATAACTATAATAAATGCTGGAGGTGAAGCGGGGCTGGGTGGTGGAGGCCCCGACGTGACCCTCCACGTAATAACCTTGTGACCCCCCTAAGGGGTCCCGACCCCCAGTTTGAGAACCCCTGATATAAGGTGTTTATTATGTGCACATGATTGTTAAATGGCCCACTGCAGTTTCATTTGCTTTTCATACATAAATGTGCTGATCTCTTTCAAAATTCTTTCAATTTATGACTTAATTAAGACTTAATCTATTTTGTTACACAATCAGGAATAAACCTGGCAAGCCAAACATAGCTGCTGGGCCGGGACAAATTTACAGACAGAAAAAAGCATACCAATTTATTTTGGACCATGGTGTAAACCATTTAATTTTAATGCCATAACTCCGGTTTAATAAATATAATCTCAGGAGAGTATGAAAGTGCTCATAGTTCAAGAGTATGATTGGATTTACTGTAGCAGCACTGTATAATCATTAAATATTGTGTTATAAACAGCACTTTACACTGAGAGATTGTCAGGCTCCAAAACAATGTAAATATTTATATGGAGTTTACTAAACTTCCAGTTTAGTTGAACTAGTTTTTAAGCCCTAGTTCTGTTAGTATATTAAACTCTCAATTGATTAGATGTTTTTGGATGTGCTGCCTGGGTCTGTTCTTTGTTATTTTTTCTTTTACAGCACCCAAAAATGCCTTACTCCTTACAGCACAAGGTAAATTGCACGTAGTTCCTAACTTAGAGAGTTTGTACTCCTTTCACTCAGGATGTAACCAGGGAAACAAGCAATTGGCTGAGGGGGGTACTGCTGGCAAAGAAACAGCTCACACTGTAAGATGACATTGTTACTTGTTTTTCAACAAAGGCATATGGCTCAGCATAGTTATAAAATAATGTAAATAAATATGTATCGCAAATGTCTCAGAGTGAAATTCACCTTCTGCAAAGGGTCAATTCAAGGCCTATTTAAGGTTGAAATCTTAAGTGGGACTTGAATGGGAAACAGGACTTTTGCAGGGTGAATTTCATCCTAGTAAAGCAAGAATGTGGTTGACCCACTTCACATGGCTGTCTTGGTAGAAGTAGATCTTAATGAGGAGTGGGTAATGGCACTCAGTCTTGCTTTAGTTCTCCTTTTAGCCCTGTCTACTTCCAGATCTCATGCTGGTACACCAAACACGTTCTGCTGAACTAGATTCATCCATGGTATAACTCCTGGCTTCCCTATACAACAGCAGGTAGGAAAGTATTTAAATAACAAAGACAAACATCATGAAACTAACATGACGTTTGCTACTATATTCTATCCCTTTCACCTACCCTTTGTCTGTCTTGTCTCTTTAGAGCAATGGTAGTCAATAGGCAGACCATAGGCCACATCTGGACTGCCAGATGCTTTTGAATGGACCCCAAAATCATTTTATTTACTTATTATTTTTATAATTATTTTCTCTGGAGTCTGGACCTTCACTATACCTTGACCAAGAAATTTGAACCTTGACAAAAAAATAATTGACTACCCCTGCTTTAGACTGTAAACTCTTTGGGGCGGGGGCTCTCTCTTATTCTATGCTGTACCATGCTTAACACAGTAGAGGCCCATTCTTGACTAGACGCTACACACTACTGTAATAAACATGATAAATAATAATAGAAAACCCTGGCAGGTCCAAATTCATTTAAGGGGTGGACCAAGGAAAGCTGAGGAAAGGGACAAAGTAGCTGAGTGAGGACATCCCAATCAGCATGAGAAGACACAGATAAGGAAAGAAAAACACCCTCTCACTTATCTATCAAAGCAGTGTGTTGACAGTTAACAGGGCAGGGTGGGGTGTAATGTCTGCAAGAGGTATTGTGAAAGTGGAACCATATTGAAGAACTGGTGACATGATGTAAAGTTTTAAAAATCAAAAATACATAATAGGACAGCAGTAACATTGAAGAACAGGAATATATATTCTTTCATCTCCTTCCTATTTTGTTTTTATGTTGATTTTCAGTTAGACTGTAAGCTTTCGGGGGGACTGGGTCTTCTGTAATATGCAGAGAATCTAATTCAAAGCCCACTGAAATCAACGTAAAGATTCTCATGTTCTGAGGGCTGTTAGACTTCTTCCCCAGTTCTGTGTAACTTATAATTCATCTGTAAAATATAGGTTTGAATTTTGCTCAAGACAAGCTCAGATGTAAGATAAACCAGTTTTAGAAATTATGCAGAATGCCTGTTTTTGCCAGTTTAAAGCTTTAAATGCCCCTGAAAGTAAAGCCGTTCAGTCTCTCTGAATTTGAATGTTTAGCTCTCAGTGAGTATTACTTGAAAACAATAGAAATATCTCTATGCATTTTAAGCACTGCTTTTTCTAATTACATAACCAGCTGTCAAGAGACATAAGAACCCCAGCCACTACCTCTGGAGATATTCCAGGTTAGGCTACACAAAGGACTCTCAGGCTGCTGAGAGAGGTGATGCTAAGCTGCCCTGCAGCAGCTGCAAGCAGATAGAACGAGATGACGCATGGTCCTTCACTATGCCCCTCATTTGTCTACTCTGCTCCTATTTCACTTGTGAACTTCAGTTGATATGAGTAGGAGATTTTCATGAGGACTGATTATAAAATAGTAGTACTTTGCACTTACATTGCCTTTCATCCAAAATGCTCTAACAGAGATGGGTACATATTATTAGTTTCATTTTAGAGATGCAGAAAAGGAGAGGTTAAGTGACTTGCCCATAGTCATACAACCAGTCAGTGGCGGGGAGACAAATAGAATCCTGACACCCTCCTCAGCTCTAACTACTAGATAATACTGCTTTCTCACTTCTCCTTTCTGCAGTGGAGATCTATAATGCAGCAGAATTTTGCTTCTAGCTGCAATTCATGGGTTTTGATAATGAGCTATAAAGCCCTATCATTTGGGGCTTGAGTCTTAGCTACCTGGAACTCATCTCTCTCTCCCTCCTTGTACCATCCTGACAGATGAATCACTCTTGCTCACCATCCCTCGCTTTGTATGGTTCAAGGCAGGCTGTTCTCAGCAGAGGGCTCTCTGAATTCACTCCTCCTGTAGATCTAACAGAGTGCAGACTAGCTAACCTTTAGGGTACTATTGACTCAGGCTTTTGTCTGAGCGCGGTTAGTATGGAAAGAGCTGATGTCCTTAAGGAGAGCTCCGACTACAGGGTGGGGATGTTCCCTTTGAGTTTATATATATTACTGTGGAATCTGTAAAATGTAGGGAGTGTTCTTCTGACAGAAAATTACTGGCTGCATAAAGTCAAAAATAGGGGGCCAAATCCTGAAGCCCGCTCCTTACACAGGCAAACGGTCAATGGGAGTTGTGACTTTGACTGCTGTAAAGTCAATAGGGGTGAAATTCAATCCTGTGTAGAAGGCCAGCACAGGGGCGAGGTATGACTTAAATTCCCCTATTCCCTCAATGGGGCTTAATGGAATTGAAGTGCTACATAAAATTTGTGCTATGCCTTGGCACAAGGGTGAATTTCACCTGAGGCATCTCTCTAAATATATAATAAACAGTGCCCCTGATATCCATCCCTCCGTCTCCTTTCTGACTCAGCATTACTGACTCTTCCTTTACTGCACCCAGTGAGTCATTCACTGTTATCTATTTCATATCCAGCATTTGGGATCATATTCTATGTTTCAAAACAATAAGGAGGGATGAGGCACTCAGGGCCTGATTCAGCAACAGGACCTGTTTAGCTTATGTTGCTGGGAAGGTTGATTTGTCCAAGTTTCTGCTGGTTTACATGGAACCTGAGCAGATTGATTGCTGAGTCAGACCCTGCAGGTGTGTGAAATCAGATCTGATGGAATATGTACTTTGGTAACAAAGTGATAAACTCTTTTAAAGAGAGAGAGAGAGAGAGAGAGAGAGAGAGAATGAATGTAAGGCCAGTTCCAATGTATTGCAATTAATGGGAGTTTCCTATTGAGTTCAGTGGGTGCTAGACTGGGGCCTTAGGTCTGGTAAGATGCACGATCCTGACATCTCTGGAAACAGGATTCCCTCCATTTATCAGCAGAGCAGGTATGGCAGCAGTAGCACAAGCCTCCATACATTGGGCCTGACTCACCCCTATGTTACTCCACTCTCCCTTCTTCGCTGGTAAGGAGACTGAGATCGGCTCACAATGGTAAATATTGTAAACACACCCAGCATCTTTTTGAGACTGGCACGTTCTCTAAATGAAAACAAATAAACTCATTGCACACACACCATTGAGCAGCCATCCCCTGGTACCAACTTGCAGGCCTAGCTCTCTTGGGCTGGATTTGAGCCAGCATCCTTGGCACAAAAGACTGATTTGCTGCTGCTTTGCAGTTTTTGTCACTACTTATACCCATGACCTATATCCAAATGGTAAGAGATTTACTTACACTTTGCAGCATAGGTGTGGGGGTGCTGCGAAGCCACCCACCCCCCCGCCCCCCCGGCTTGAAGTGGATTCCATCAAATACAGGGGTTAGAGTTTGGTTTGGCACCCCCCACTATGTAAGTTTTTCCCAGCGCCCCTGCTTGGCAGTGTACATGACAACACGAGCTGCAGGGCACAGAATCAAGCCTTCTATATCCCTGTTACCCGAACCCTGAGCCTTCCACTCCCTCAAGTGATGCTGAATTTTACAGTTTCAGCAAGTATCGAAAACTAGCTTCAGTCTTATTTCTACAAAAGACCCGAGTTGTTGCACAAAATCTTATTTCCAACCAAATCCATCCCTGGTGTAAATCTACCAATGTCAATGAGGTTATTACACCAGGGACTGTTTGGCCTGCTATGTTTTGGGATGTGGCAAGAGTGAGACTAAATGCAAAACATGGTCATCCTGACCCCCTGCAGTGGGCTTGAAACCCATCGCCTGGAAAGGCTTCACCGGTCTGTGGGTTAGACGGATGTTCATACAGACAGATGAAAATGAATCAATCCCCTGGGATGGTTTTTAAAATTACAATTGCCCAATTGGATCAATTATCACAACTTCAGCTGATGCAAACATCTAGTTAATATCCATGTGCCAACTTAATGAAATCCAGAAACAATTTGCAATCTCATAATGAGCCTGGATTCCTAGCTGATAGAATCACAGGACTGGAGAAGAGCGGTCAGCTCAGCAAAACAGATCAATGGTACATTTAAATGAAAATGTGTTCAGCACTATACAGGCTCCTAATATGTTGTTAATATTATCATCATCAAGTGAAGTGCCGACTTCATTATGACTGTTTGAGCTATGCAAACTGTGCAGAAACAGTTGGTTTTTTACCCCCTCCAAGTTGTGTTTGATTTTTAAAAATATAATCATTAAATAATTGTTACAAACAAAATCATGAGCCTTTAAAATGCAAACAATTTTTCCTTAACATATTTATTGTAATGTATCATTAGAAATGATTAATTATATTAGCAATGCATAATAGCTAGCATTTTTATGGCTCTTGCACACAGCATGTGTGCGTGTATATAGAGATCAGAGGCATTGCAAGTGCACTTTGCCTCATGTCACCATGCTATGCACCACCGTGATGCAATGCACCAAAAACATTCCTGCTGGAGGTTAGACGATGAAGATCATTTAAAGTGCGCCAGCAACCTGCAAACTGTCTGGAGGAAGGTGAACTGCTAACATACCAGAGACATCACAAGATCAGGCAGATGGGATCAGATGGGCTCCTAAACTGAATACGTCCAATGCCTTCAGACTGTGGTGGGTCTAAGCATATGCACTGGCCTATGACCCACAGTATGTGTGAACCTATGTGGCTAATCATTCCTTCCCCCAACTTCTGGGAGTAGAGGAGACCCTGACCGGATGGGTCACTCCAAGGGGGCATGGTGGTTGGGGAGGCAGTGTTGATTCCAATGCATCATTCCCTCATCTCTCCCTGGTACCCTACAGAAGCACCTCTGCCAGTATTCAATGTGGCTGCTGGGAGCAGGGGCTGGGGCCAAGAAGAGGGGTTTTTGCTCTGTGCCGTTCTCCTCCAGAGTCAGCAGATACATCTTCAAGCAGCTTTATGGGTATTAGGGCTGGATCCCAGTGGGAGGCCTTGGTTCCAGTGGGAGTTAGGGCTCAGTCCTGGGAAGTACTAGGCATTCCTAGCTGAGACTCAGTGCCTGCACCTGCAAGCATGAGGCAGCTTCCTGGAAGAAAGGGCCAAAAAAGCAGTGGGGGGGGGGGACTGACCATTCACAAGGCTGGGGCTCGCTTCATCTTGGAAATGCAACATCCAGCAGGGTTGTAGTCTGTGACCTTCACTGCTCTGTGCCCTTGAGGGGAAGATAGGAAGGGAACTCCTTAAGATGACCCTCCAGGAGTTTCCTCCTCTGCCTCAGCAGGTGCTGTCTGGCGCAAACTCTCCTTTCAAACCGGCCAGCTTGAGATGCTGAGCAAAGCATTGTCTCATGCCCCTTTCTTGGTGCATTTGCACAGGGAGCTGATGTATCTCCTCAGAGCCTGAGTCTTGCCTATAAAACTCCCAAAAGGCAGCGAACTTGCTAGGGAGGGCAGCATAGATCAGGCCTCCTGCGGTTTGACTCTAACAAGACACTGCTCATAAGCACAGACAGTTTCCCATTTTTTGGGTGAATGGGATCTTAATGGCCTGATTTTATTATTTGCCCTCCACAAGCAAGAGCTTCCCTGTGTGAGGCTCTGAAAACGTGCGTTTGCTGCCAAGATCAGCTGTTGGCAATGGGAAAAGCCCAAGTGAGCAAAGGATATGAACCTCTTAGCTCTAATTATGTCGCTTGCTTGCTTTCTAATCACAGCCATTGATTTCATAGCTATATTTAAAATAGTTTTCCAAGCAATTTGTTATCCAACCCCTCCCCATCTCGTCACGGCAAATCTATTCATGGAAGAGAGATGTGCTTTCAAAGTAGAGCTTGGAAGGTTTATTTTTGGACAGTAGAAGCAATTTTGTATTGCTTAGGCGTCAGCCAGCCAGTGGGAGAGGCAACAGGCCCAATTCTCCCCTGCCTGACACCTCCTGCAGTCACTCGTGCAGAGTGGGCGTAAGCTATTACCACCTCTGGGAAGACATGGAGAATTCCATGTGGGGAGAAATTTACTCCTGCACTGGGCAGGTTTAAGTGGCTAAACCAGGTGAAATGCCACAGAGAATGGGGCCATGGGAGTCAGGACTCCTGGGATGTCCAGCCCAGTACTGGGATGGAGCAGTGTCTAGCAGGTAACAGGAAGGGACTGGGTGTTGAAACAGCTGGGTTCTGTTCTTATCTCTGCCACTAAGGTTCTGTTTGTCTTTGGGAAGCTCCCTTTGCCTGTCAAATGGGATGGCAGGAGGTTTAATTAGCTAATGTATGTAAAGATCTTTGAATTTCTCCCCTAGTGCTGGAGCGGTGCAGGAGAACAGAATGAGAAGGCCTGGTGGGAGACCTGGATAACGAGCTAGCATGCTGCAGTCCCAGAGGGGCATAGCCAGACCCTGGTTTCTCTGTACCCACGCTGCTTTCAGCAGTAAGTGCTTTTCCATTTCGGTAAGAAGAGCTGCGGAGTACCTTGCCTGTGGCACCAGAAGTCATGTGATGGCTCAGGGACTCTCCACTCAGCTGCTATTGTTTTTCCACAGTCCTGCTCCCAACATACTTGTAAATGCAGAATTTTGGAGAGAGAGAGAGAGAGATTACATGAGCAGCGGTGCAAAACTGCCATGAAAATTTAGCAGCCCAAGCACACAAAAAAAAAAAAAAAAAAAAAAAAAAAAAATCTACGCATCCGCCCTTCTCTCTGATGCCTGGTGGAAATGAAAATAATGAATAATATTTTACTCATCCATAAAAGAAGAAAGTTACTCACCCCCAGCAAGAAGAATTGTGTGAGGCTGTATGATGGCATGGTGTGGCCCAGTGTTCATTTAGAGAAATGTAATGAACAAGAACACAGCAAACAGTGAAACAGGCATTTATACAATATTTGACAACACATAAGTCCTAATCTTTATGCAAATTCTCTGTAACGTCTTCAGGCATAAATCCAGCTACCTGTTTCCTTCACTACAATATATCCTTGGACCTGACCCTGCTCTCCCCTTTGCACGGGTGTAACCTGGAATAACACAGCTGAAGCCAATGGATATGAATCAGGAGTGAAAGGAGAATCAAGTGTGAATCAGGTGAATCAGGAGTGAAAGGAGAATCAAGCCCCTAAATCTACAGACCAGTTCTGACACCAGTAAAGGGTCACTGAAGAAATTCTCTCAAGTGTGCAAGGGCTGATATGCCAAGTTCAAAATAGAGAAAGGAGAAATATTATTCCTTCATCTGGCATCAAGCTACGTTTGCTGATTCAGTGATCAAAGGCAGTTGCAGGCACAGTTTCTGCCCTCAACCAACTTCCTGTTGCACCGTACTTTGGATCCTAATATTCGCTCATTCAACTTTACTCAGTGCTACCAAGAATCAGTGTCTAACCTCACCACCCATGATCACCTTACAAACTCTTCTTTTTGTCTGCTCAAAGACAACATGAGATGCAAAACCTTACATGTGAGCTCACATCCTGACAAGGTCTCTTTCTGTCTGGAAAGAATTTCGGCCTTCATGTTGCCAATCAGAGCTGAAATCAGGGAGTGCGGAGGAGTGTGACCATGGGGAGGAGGAAAGGTGGGGGAAAAAAGGAAAAGGTTAAATGAGATTTTATGAACTTCAGGAAAAGTTTTGGAGCTTCAGTTTGAATTTGAAGTAAAGTTCCTCATTTCATACAAACAGGGACTGCAGGAACTAACAACAAAACAGCAATGGTTTGCTTATACACAGCACTTTCCATGCACTAGTCTTCAAACACACATCTCTCCTTGCACACTGCTGTCTCTCCCTCTCTCAGGGGTAGGGCACCACATTGTTATCCCCACTTTACAAAGGGAAAACTGAAGCACAGAGAGCTCATTCTCTTCTCACACCAGCATAAAATAGAAATAATCCCTCTGAAGTCAATGGAGCTGAAATTATGTGAGAACAGGGTCTGGCCCAAACAGTTCCCTTGACTTTCTGAAGGGCACACAGCAGGATAACGGCAGTCAGGAATAGTACCCAGGGGCTGGATTCCCCATTGTCTCGCACTGGAGGGAGTCACACTTGTGCAAAGGCAAAGTAAAATGCTACAAATTAAATGGCACCAGTTCACTCTCATTTTGCACTGGTGTAAGGCTCCAATTCAGCAAAGCACAGAACATACTTAACTTTCGTGGGACTTAAGCATGTGCTGGAGTCCTTTGCCAGATCAGGATCTGAGTGGCTCCACAATGTTCAAGCCAATGTAAACCTAGTCAGCTTGGATCAGGTGCCTGACTTCTCTTAAATCTGAGGTGTATGTAAGTCACTCTTCTGATCCAGAGCTGGTGCTTACTGGTGTCAGCACCTAAAGATTACAATGAAGTGAGCTGTAGCTCACGAAAGCTTATGCTCAAATAAAATTGGTTAGTCTCTAAGGTACCACAAGTACTCCTTTTCTTTTTGCGAATACAGACTAACACGGCTGCTACTCTGAAGCAAGGAAGGAAAGTGTGAGCCCTCAGCTACTTCACTTTCTGCCTCCACTCCTGACAGCCATCCTCCAGGAGCATAAAGATGGAGCATTTAGCACCTGTCTAAATTAAGTGAGGCAGGAGACCTAATTGCCTGGGGTTGGTTTGGGCAGATGTCACTGAGGCTCCGTGGCTGGGTTTATAAGGACAGCTGTGAGTTAATGCAATCACTGGTAACTGGATAAGAGAAGTGGGTTTTCATGTCAGGCTGCTGTGATATCCAAGGAGGAATTATTCATCCCACAGCCTTGGTAGCCATCTGGCATGCAACGGCAGGGCCTCCCCACCTCTGCTCCTTCAGGTGCAGTTAGCTGCAGTGCATCCTGCAGCAGCTGTTTCAGAAAAGCTCATTTCACCGCTCTTCCTATTAACTATTCCACTATAATTACATTTAAATGATAACACTTAGCCTTTATACAGCAGTCTTCATGCTCTGGAAGCAATTGGAGGATGAGCCAATAATAAATATTTGTGTTCTGTTTCTCCACCCACAAAGGACAAACAGATATGTTCATTCAGGGTGGCCTTGATTTTAGGCTAAGAGAAGAAAGCAGGAAAGAAAAAGTGCAGCCTGCATGAGAGAGAGCGAGCGCGCGCACAGTACGTGTGTCTCTCCTCTCACTGTCTGCATGGAATTAGCAAAAGAAAAATGTAAAAATGTCTGCTGAATTCCGCACTCAGGGGGAGAGTGGTTAACACTTTAACCATGTAGAAAACAAGGCTTCCCCACCATTGCGAATGGTGATTAACATCTCCTGAAAAAGGATGGTCTAGTGGTCAGGGCATTTGGCTAGGCAGCATCAAGAGATGTGGATTCTACTGTGCCCCAGAACATCTGTGCCTTTGGATAAGCCACTTTGGGGCTGTCTATGTTGTAGCTGGGGGGTAGATCTCCCAGCTCGGGTAGACGTCCGTGCACTAGCTCCATTCGAGCTCACCCTCTAAAAATAGCAGGGTGGTGACAGCAACTCCGTTCAGCCCCCAGAGTGCAGCCCCTCCCAAGATCCTCGGACGCACCCAGGCGGCTCGCCCAAGCTCCCGCCACAAAGGGACTGGTTGTACTTGGGGGCTAGTCCAAGTGGCTGCTGTCACACTGCTGCTTTTAAAGCACTAACTCAAGCAGAACTCCTGCATGTCCCGAGCTACAAATCACAGCACCCCGCTGCCGTGCAGAGGTACCCTCACTCTGCCTCAGTTCCCCAGTGGTATGGCAGGACAATATTTCCCTGCCTCACAGGGATGCTGTGCAGATGAATACATGAAGGGGTTCAGCTGCATTTTGGACGTGTTTTGGTGCGTTAGCAATGTGGTGAAAGCTGAGGCTGTGCTGGGAGAGGAAACTGCATAAATAACTGATGGATTTTAAAATAGCTCATCTACCATCCCAGTGTTTAGCGACAGAAATGAGGAAAGATAACACACTAGAATAAGACATTAGAAATATAGCAGGTGGGCTTCTGAATAGCTGGCCATCCCTTGCATTGCTTTCTAGTTATTGAGCTGCCTTTGTGTCGCTATCCAGCTCCAGACAGTGCAGCAGATCAGGCCAGATTGCTTGTTTCCTTCTAAGATTCAGTTACATGCATTGCAGCTATTAGCACTGACAATTTTTTCAGCATGTGGGTGAGCAGTTGACAAGACAGAGGCAGCCATAGTGCAGGGAAAAGTTGAGCAAGCTTCCCACATACACCTCTCCCAATGTATCTCAGCCCTGATAGGCAATACCTCCAGATAGCCCTGCCTTGTGCCATCACACGGCAATACCAACGTACCGCAGTGTGACAAGCAGCATTTCCTGCTACTCCCATCCTGAGACCGCTCCACATTTCAGCCCCCTACCCCTGCAATGTGCCTTATTCCAAACCAGCAGCACTCCTGCTATTCCAGTTCTGGGGCCTCGCACAACTCTCTAGAGTCACCTTAATCCCAGTTTGTGGCAACCCGGCTAGTCCAGTGCTGGGCACCTTTTGAGAATAGACGGCCAGCCACGCTACACTGGATGTAGGTGGTGTGACTTGGGTAAGTGAGGAGACTAAAATGCAAACCTCCATGTTCACTGAACTTGTGACCCAAGGCAGGGTTTGTGACACTAACAATGGGATCAAGGTACCTAGAAAAAAAGCTTCCTAAAAAGCTGTTTGCTAATGATTTCCACATTAGAAGGAAGAATTTAATGACGCTACAGTCCCACTGAAGCAGGGCCATTTTAAAGACCATGTCTGAGGTGAGAAGATTTACACTTGAACGACCCCTAGATCGGGTCTGTTCATGACCAGTCGCAGGATACATTCGTTACTTTCCCTGCGTACACAAGCAGGGATGAGACCTCTAAAGCTTCAAGCCTTTTCGTTCATTTTGTCAATGGTCTTAGTTCTTCCCAAGATACTAGACACACAAACAAGATGGATAAAAACGAGAACCAGCCTTATCTTGCCTCCAAACTCAAACCTGATTGAGTCGGTTCCATCTTGAGGTGCAAATGCAAACGTCTAGTTAACTTTATTGCATGTTTATTTTAACTTTTGTGGCTTGTGCTTCTTGCTTTCAGCCAGGAACAGAAGCAGAAGCATCAAAATGGTTTGAGAGAAGCTGTTCAGACCTCAAGAGATTGTGAATCACCTGGTACCTTTTTCCTCCTACTTTCAAATGATTGACAGGCAATAAGAGGAGACCTTTCTCCAGTGGGCATCAAGCCATCACGGTTTTGTTTAGTGACTCGTCATTCACTTCAGACATATTTTTGTTGTTGCTGCTTTTTCCTCTAGCTTTGCTGAGAAAACACCATCAAGCCAGAGGAAGAAACTCAATTTCTGCTTTGGGGAAAGTTCACATCTCTATCCAGCTGACGTGAAATTGTGAGCTGAGTGATTTTTTTCCCCCCCCCATTTCAGAAAAGTAACAAAGCATTTATTATAAACATTGTTTCAGGCTTTGGCTACAAAGCATGGCTCAGCTGCTAGAATGATTCCTAAACTTCCTACAGCAGAGACATGGGAGGGCTAATTTACGGTGTGTATATGAAACTTCACAGAGTATACACCTGGAACATTCCTGCACGGTGATCTTTCAGAAGGCACACCGTTGTCATTCATGTTGCTATTCTGTTCCCCTCATTCTATTAACTAATAAAGGCTCCTGCTTACCAGAGAAGAGGATGATTTTTTAATTAAATATTTTTGCATGTGAATTTAGTCCTGGTGAAAACATAGACTTGACATCCATAGAGATTAAAGCGCATAGGCCAGGTGTAGCACAGACAGCATTGTCTGGTGCAACTATGGATACAGGATTAGTAACCCCTTGCTAGCACACCTCAACCACATAAAAGGATAATTCCTTCTCCGTGGCCCATACACACTCACAGCCCCAGTTTCTGCCAGTTCTGGGCATTAATGTCATGATGGAAATGGAGCAAGGTCATTGAACTAATAGCACATGGGCCCAGGGTGACCAGCTTTTTGATGCAAAGTGAGTGGGTGTTTGAAATACCTGGTACCTCAATTGGGGTGTGTAACTGGGCTCAGACTCACCAGCGGCACCTCCTGCTGGTCATCTCAGTGAATTAGCATTCCAGCCTCCAGAGCGCCCTCTTCAGGCCAGTGTCTCCCCTTGCTGCTGGCTCCCATGTCCCTCCCAGGACCCCAGTGCACCTTTCACTGGGTGCTGACCCCTGGCCATACCCCACAGTTCTGGGTCTCCCCCTCCCAGGGGAACCCCCCTCCCACTACCCCTACCTCACCTCAGTTGTAGGCTCCTGCCAGTCACCAGCTAGCCCCCGCACCCTGGAGCAGACTGCAGTGTGAGCCACACATCACAGGCAAGGTTGGGTTTGGACCTGCTGCCTCTGCCTACCCATGGCTGCCCCTGCAACACCCGTACCTAATAGACCTAACCAGGCCCTCAGCCTGGGGCTTTCCTAGGCCAGAGCTCCCAGGCTCCTTTTCCCCAGCCTTCCTCCAAACTAGGTGTCCTGCTCAGCACCCTGAAGCCAGGCCCTTCTCCCTCTAAAGGTAGAGAGAGACTTTGGGCTTCTGGCGCACAGCCTTTATAAGGCCCACTGGGTCTGTTTGCAGCATGGCCCCCAGCTGTGGCTGCTCTGCCAATCAGCCCAGCTCTTCCCCTGCTCCAGCCCCCTCCAGGGCTATCTTAAATCCCTCTGGGCCCCACCGGGTGTCCACCCTGCTACAGGGTGACACCACCAAAATACATGCAGGCAACTGGGTATCCCACTGGCTGCTTAATACTCCAACAAATATTCTGTGCTGCAAGCAATAGCATTGTGAGCAAGACACAAGTCCTGCAAGAATCATTGTAAGGCACATAATAGAACTGTGCTCATGAGACCATCATCCCAAGGAACAAATATGCTGCAGATGCGGGACTTGTTTTCCAGTGGCTTTTAAAGTTGTTTACCTCCCATCAAATACACCAGCTTTCAGGGATCCCATGCTATCCACCAGCTCATGAGCTGGCAGGAAGCTAAATCTTCAGTTACTATGCCTTTAAAAGGCTTCACTTGCATTTGCAAAACTAAAGCGCAAATACAGCAAAGATATATCAGGCTGTTTAATCTTCCTGTTTTATTGGCTGCAATTTATTACGCATTAAGATACGGTACCTGACTGACCGGTTCTCACTGCAACAGCTTTTAAAACCATGAATATATTATAGCTGGGGAAAAATACACGCAGCATTTCAGACAGAGGCAATCAGGATTCTCTTGTACTAAGTGGGCATACCCATTGCTGATTATCTCTACAGCATACACCCATGCTGATTTCTCTCCCATACAACACATCTGCTGTTACCACAGGACTCCAGCCAATAGCTATCTCTGCCGTTCTGAATCCATCTCATTGACATTCTAGCTGTGACACTGATCTGCCCTTCGATGGGCAAATAGAAACGCTTCCTATCGCCCAAGTTGCTATGTAGCAGACACACCCACGCAATTGCATAAGCTCCAATCAGATGTCAATAGTCCTCTGACTCATACCATGCTGGGGCATTGGATCTCTCTCCACTGGTATATCTGGATACTTGTCATAACCATCTAACAGATGTTCTGGAAACTAACCATTTTTTTCCATTGTGGTTTAATGCTTAAAGAAGGGCTGATCTCCCCATAGGTAGGTGCTGTGAAAATGTCCCCTGCATGGCTCTATCAGTGCACATGAATTTTGACCTGTGATATCCCCTATTATTCCATTACAAATTTGCCAGTAGCATGGAACCTGGGAGGGGTGGCCTTGTGACTTACACATGTGTCCTCATGGACCAAAATGAGACAATCACATTCACACTTGTGACAAAGTCCACTTGGAGCTGAGGGCAGCAGTGCGAAAGCCCCGATTCACTATCCCACAGCACCACTGACTAACTTGTGGATGAGCCACAGCACCATCCACCTACTAGTGCACAAGCGTGCTGTACCATGAGCTAACAGTGAGCTAATCCATTGTGTTCTTTATTAATTAGTGCACTAGCCCTCCACACCATCGGTCCACCAGCACCCGATCACATTTGGCCAAATGTCCTCTGCTCAGATCCCTTTTTAAAGTGCAGTGTTTTCCTCTGCTGACAGTGATGACATCAGAGATGGTGAACAACAGTGTAAACAATTAGAGTGAGCTGTTAAGGCTTCAGACTAAGGTCCCCCCCTAAAATAACTCTAATGGAACTAGTACTAGGTTTGTTCTGTATAACGCTGCAAAAGGGGGAATTCTGTTGAAGGATGAGCCGGTGGGATCACTAGCCAAGAATTCAGGTGAGCTGGGTTCACTTCCCTGCTCTGCTGCAGACTTCCTGCATGACCGTAGACAAATCACTTTGTCTCTCTGTGCCTCAGTTCCCCATCTGTTAATAACAGCACTTCCCGCCCTCCCTGTGGTGTTGGGGGGATGGGGTCCATAGAGGATCCTGTGGGGATGGGGCCCATAGAAGTACCTTAGAAAGAGTTGGGACTTGAACCTAAGAGTCTTGACTCCCAGCTCTGGCAGCTCTAATTCAAGAGCACACTCCATCCCAGAGCTGGGAGCGCTACTCTGACTCCGAGTGCTCTGCTCTAGGCACGAGAAGGCACTGCTTTCTAGTCAGAGCCAGTCTTAGTCATGAATGAATTGCTGGCTCTGTTCATGGCAAATATGACCTGCCTAGGAGATGCAATAGGCAGGAAATGGACCAGGGCCAGTTTCCTTTCCCAAGGGGGAGAGAGGCAAAGAGAGCAGAGGGGCTGGGCTACGTTTTGCACCGCTGGAGCACATTTCCGCTGGGCTGTATGGCAAGGGTGTTGTTCCTGGGCTGTGGGTGGGTAAGCTTTGCCAGCAAGAAGACCAGTGGCCCTCAGGCTAATGAGCTGCCACTCCCTCTGCGAGACTCTTCTCTTCCATTTCACTCTGGGAAAAGCAGTTGCTTCAGGACTGTCCTTGTGGGAGGACAGGATCTGATCTGAGTGCTTCCTAACTGGCCTGGTTTGTGGTGCTGAAGACAGACAAATGTGTGGGTGTGAGTGAAGTTCTGACCTTTCCAGCCCATCCAGTGAGGGGAAAGGCATGGAGGTGAGCTGGGCTGCATCTGTAATTTACCATGGAGCCATCCTCCCTTTTCCTGCTAGCAACAAAATAAAGGCTCTCCGAGCACGTTTCTCTACAGAGCAAGGCTATTTGGTTCACCTTCGGCAACTCCTTCACTCACCCACAGAGGATCCGCTTTCCAAGTATTGAATACAATTACATTACACAGCGTGTAGCAGCCTCTCCGAACAGGCCCCGTGGCCCTCCAGCTTTGCTGCAGCGCTCCGGATTGACTGCAGCAGAAATGTAATCCGCTTCGTGATCGCAGCGAGTGGAATTGAAAGTGCACTCTCCCAGGCTCTGCTATGCTCAGCGCTGCGGGCTAGGAGCCCACAAGGATGCAGGATGCTCAATGCATGATTTTTTACCAAAAAAAAAAAAAAAAAAGGAAAGAAGGAAGGAAGTGAATGTAGTGTGGGCGGAAGGCACTGGGTTTTCAGCCCTAGAGAATGAAATGCACTGGCTGCAGAACAGGTACCGTAAAGGCAGACACTTCCCCGAGCCTGGCCTAGAGGGAGCAAGTCTTGGAGTAAGCGGGTCATTGAGTGTCTTTGTCTATTAACGACTGTGGCCATGTCTACAGCAGCACAGCGACGGCACTGCGATTACGCCACTGTAGCACCGCGGTGCAGACCCTTCCTCCAGTGACAAAAGAAGATTTCCATTGAAGTCGTTAATCCACGAGGCAGTAGCTAGGTTGATGGAAGACTCCTTCTGTCAGCCCAGCCGTGGCTACACCAGGGGTGAGGTTGACCTAACTGTGGTGCTAATCGTGTGAAATTTTTCACAGAGCAGCTAGGTCGATCTAATTTTTAAGCATCGATTAGGCCTGAGCATCTCCTCCTTGAATGCCAACAAGGGTGCTATTTAATGCTGCTTGTGATATGGACATAAACAAAAGGACTCCAGGGGATGTAGCCACCTGTCTATATCAGGGACATGTGTCGTGCTGCATTGTATCTCCAGGGGGGTGTACACTGGAATAGCTTGATCAGTGTAGCTACACCAGCACAAATACCCCTCTCTTCCACTCCCTGCATAGACAGACCATAAGAAAGGGACACTTAAGTTGAACATCTAGAAAAAGTCCCTAACAGGCGACTCTTCTAGGGGGAAGCGTGGAAAGCTCCATCTCTTGGACCCTTTAAAATTGCACGGGACAAAGCATTAAACAACAATGCTGGCACCAAAGTCTTTCACTGTGATGAATGCATAACAGGAAACATAGTGCCTGCTTCGTCTTTCCTTTGCTGCAATTTTACACGACAGTAATTCCATTGACTTGGAGCAGAGTTACTCATGAATTGCACCAACATGAGAAGAGAATGAGGCCCATACATTTGAAGTAAGAGCACTCCAGAATCTTATTGATTGTATTTATGTTGATTGATCCTTATATATATTAATGAGAGGTAGATTTCTGCTTGATCACAGCTACTCTCTAGCTAGCAGTGTAGCCTCTGGAAAAGCGAAATGATAGACACTCTGCTCCCCATTTGTCATGCAGTCAATATCACCCACACGATATAAACAGGACTAGTCTTGGGCTAAAAGAACCTTTTTATTTTGCTAGAAACAGTAAAAAAAAAAAAAAAAAAAAAACACCTTAAAAGCCAGGTGACATTTGCTCAGCGTTATGCCAAACAAGGTTCTGGATACAGTGTGAAATGAAGCTGCAGCTTTATATTCCAGGCATGTTTGTGCTGAGCTCTGCTTAACAAATGCTTAAATAGTCCCCAATTAATCTGTAACTCATTTTTGCCTTGTAAAATGCATGTTCAAGTCAAGGGAGCTCTAAGTTAAACAGTGAATATTTGCTGTCAGAGAAAAGGAAATTATTTACTACGCCTAAACCAATATTTAGAGAAGGAATATGGAAAATTTAGTGCAAGCCAGAGGGGGAGCACATAAAAATAAAGTGTGTGGGATAGCATAGCCCAGTGGTTAGAGAAGGGGGGGTGAGCACAGGACTCATGGTTGAAAAGCTCACAGGAGCAAGTTTGCTAGCGGGATTTTGACTACATCCTGATTTCTGATGGGCCAGAGATACAGTGAGGAATCTTTTCTTGGAGTATTTAAATATTTCCACCTGTGGACCCAGCTGACGTCAGAACTGCAGAGAGGTATGCTAAAGCATCCACTCTCCACATATATAATCTCCACATGTTCTAAGCACTGTCCCAATATTCATTAATCCTCCCAGCAATGGGAGGGGAGTGAGCATTATTAACCTTATTTTACAGATGGGGAGACTGAGGCACAGAGATTGGGGGCCTGATTTACCGCAGTGCTGGGTACCTGCTGCTCCCATTGATTGGAGCTGGAGTTTTGGGGCTCATGACTCTGCAGTCTAGACCACACTGCCACTCAAGCACAAAGAGAAATAAAAGTCATTTTCTCGAACCTAAAAATTTTTTTTAAAAAATAAAATCACAGGGCCTCAGCTGCTCGTCAGTGTACTAGGAGGCCTCTCAGTTCATCTGAACCAGTTCCGCAGGCCCTAGCTGGCCAGCCTCCCGCCCAGGCCCAGAGGTTTTCTGATAGCTCAAAAAACTGACTAAGAGCCCGAAGGTGCCTAACCCTCCAGGGAGGCCCTGATTCAGTGCCCACTGAAGTTAACGGGAGTATTTCCAGTGACTTCAAAGGGCACTGGATCAGGCCCTGAATGTGGTACAGTTGGTCTGGCCATGCACTCAGGGGAGCACAGGGACTGACACCTCCATATTCCTGGGCCACAGTGCACTGTGCCCCTAAGAGTGAGGAGGAGGCAGGACCCTGGCGTAGCCTACTGGTCAACATGTGTCATGCATCTGGTCTCAGAGCAGACTCTCGCCTGGCAATCAACTTGTGGTTCAGTGTGGGAACCCAGGATCTCCTCATTTGGCTCCCACTGCTGACAGTTGCTCCAGGCCTGCAGCAGTCTACTTCTTTCTCCTTACTTTCCTCACCAGCCTGGTCACATATGGTCCTGCCCTTTTTGGGCTATGCCTATAGCCCGGCGGTCTCATCCCAGGTTTCCAGCCCAGCAACAGATTTCAGTCCTTTCCAGCCCTTATTTCCTGGGATTCCATGCCACCTTTGTCATTGGGCTGGTAGGGGAACCCACACCTGCCTCTGCTCTCCAGGCTAGGGACCCTGCGATAAACAGCTACGGTCTGCCTGTTCAGACCCACTGCTTCCTCCCGACTCAGAGACCTGTCTCTAGCCCTTTCCAGCAGGGCCTTCCTGGGTGCACAGGCAGGATTGTGTCATTTGTCTTAAAGGGGGGCAGTGCATCGCATCCAGCGCAAAACAGAATCCTCTAAGATTGGGGTAAGGAGCTGACTTTTCCTCTATCATAGAATCATAGAAATGTAGGGCTGGAAGAGTCCTCAAGAATACACAAAGTCCAGTCCACTGCGCTGAGATAGGACCAAGTGAACCTAGATATTGGCATATGCCATTGGTAAGACCATTACTGGAATACGGTGTCCAGTTTTGATGCCTACACTTTTAAAAGGGTGTAAAGAAATTGGAGTAAATTCAGAAAAAAGCCACAAGCATGTTACCAGGTTTGGAAAATGTATCTTACAGAGAGATACTTGAGGAGCTCCGTCTAGTTAGTTTACCAAAGAGAAGGTTAAGAGGTGATTTGATCACGGTCTACAAGTGGTGAGAAGATCTCTGATCATAAACATCTCTCTAATCTAGCGGACAATGGCATAACAAGGTCTCAAAGGATGCCATTTTTTAACAGTGAGGATAATTAACCCTTGGGATGGATTACCCAGGGGTATGTTGGACTCTCCATTGTTTGACTGCTTTAAATCAGGATTGGATTTCTTCCCAAAACATTTGCTCTAGTTCACCTACAAGTTATTAGGCTTGTTGCAAGAAACACTGTATGAAATCTCATGGTCTGTGTTGTGCAGGAGGTCAGACTCGATGATCATACTGGTTCTTTCTAGGCATAAAATCTTTGAATCAAGCACCCAAGAGTTTTAATGAAGGGCTTTGTATGATGTCTTTAAACTTCCCTCTGTTCTTTGCAATCAAAGACAGTGTTTCAGGGCACAATTTAAGGTGGCTATAAATCATCCATTTACCCGAGTGACCCACTATTTTGGGAGCTGATTAAAATGTTTGCCTCTGGTAGCCTAGTAACCTGCAATGCTATGATTTATTCACCTACAGCATTATCTTCCGTGGACCCTTGGTTGCATGCTTGCCAGACGTATGGTAACATAGCTGCCTTGGAGAGACTTCCTCCCTTAATGACATTGGGCAGGCAGTGGGAGATGGGATTTCCTCAGCAAATTAAACTTCCAGAAGATAAGGAAATCAAACATTTGCTGGTGAGCAGCAAACAGCATAATAAAAGGCACAGTGCTGCTAAATGGCCCAGAGACCTTTTGTTCCATGGAAGCCTCACTCCGTCTCAAACACAGAACTCAGATATGAATTCTGGGGCCAAATTCTGTACTGGAGCCAATGTACTGGTGTAACAGAGAGCCTAATGGATCCATAAGGCCTAGGGCCTGACTGTGCGACCATTAGTCATGCATATGGATACTTATTCACCTGAGTAGTCCCACGGAAGCTATATCCAAAATGATGTAGCAACCCATGTGTATGTTGTCCACAGACTTTGTCCCATCTCAGATGAACACCGAAAGCTGCTCCCCAGAGTTGCTGCAGCAGCAACACAGATCCTTGAACTTCAGGCTCAGCGGGGAAGAGTTGTTCATTTTGCCTTTGGGGCTGATTGTCGTCATCTCCTGTCGAAGCTGCTGAGGTGCTTAGCACCTTGCAGGATTAGGTCTCGTGTTACTAGGGCCCCGTTCATCAAGGCGTTGAGCCACTGACTTCCATGACTCAGGCCATTGTCACCCACATCTCAGCATTAATGGACTGCGTTTCCGCTCTGAAAATGGGTAAAGCTAAAATTAGCAGGTTCCCTCCCCCCCAAACTTTAGGCAGCATAAGAGGAAGGACCCAAGGAAAGGAAATTAGTGATGCCTTATCTTGCTGTATTTCAGGACACACTTTCCCCCTATTTCTTCTTTAGCGAAACCTTAATGATTGTGCCTGCACCACCTCCCATAAATACAGCCTGTCCGTCACCTTGCAGGCTCCTTATTGGGCTCTGCTGTGCTATAAAGCACTAAATCCCATTCACAGGCCCCTAACAAATGTTTCATTATTATTTAGCAGGCAATCCACGTGGTTTTAATTCCCCTCCACTTAGAGGGAGTATGTTGCAATTTCCCCAAAGCCACCTTAACTTATAGCAAGCGTTTGATGCATTTTTATGAGGCTCCGAGATTTATCATTGAGAAAACGGACAGTGAGCAATCTATTTCCCTAAACATTGCTGCTGAAGTCTTGGCAGGGAGTGAGGTTAGCAGAACTGAGTTTTCTTCTCCTCTAAAGGGAATGTGCCTGTGTGCGTGTGTGGCTGCAAAGAGATTTTTTTTTTAACTTAACTCCGTTTTAGAGGAACAGAGCCCCTGTCAAGATGCTTGGAGATGAAAGGAAGTTGACAAAGCCTCCATTTCTGGTCTACATAACGGAAAGGATTGGATCCAAAAGCAGAAATTAAAAATAAAATGATATAAACAGTGTTTCCTTCCCAGAGAGCTTCCCCGGCGAACTCAGAACACTAACAAATTCTCAGCGATCAAGGTGCATCCAGTTTATCTTCTTGTTTGCACAGGGACTAGTCCTGAAATGTGCGGCCGAGCTCGCTTTGAAATTCATGGGAGTTCCATGCACTCCAGACCTTTTCAGGATCAGAAAAAAGAAAAGGAGGACTTGTGGCACCTTAGAGACTAACCAATTTATCTGAGCATAAGCATAAATCCAATGAAGTGAGCTGTAGCTCACGAAAGCTTATCCTCAAATAAATTGGTTAGTCTCTAAGGTGCCACAAGTCCTCCTTTTCTTTTTGCAGATACAGACTAACACGGCTGCTACTCTGAAACCTTTCAGGATCAGAACTCTGGAAAGCAATTTGCTTTCAAAAGTGCCTGTGGTGCTACCAAAGAAACCCTTCCTTCCTCCCTGCTTCACTACTCACATCCTCGTATATGATGTCTCTTTATTTTCTTCCCGCTGGAGATTGTTGCTGGTATATATGTGTATAGATATTGGACGCGCTCATCCCTTTGCACTTAGAGTCAGGTTTAACTTTCTTATTATAAAATATTTATTTCCCCAATACCCCCAGGAACTAGCTGACTACGAAATGAACGTTTCTGTTGCAAGGGACACCACCATTGGATAGACTTATCCAGCTAGGGTTAGGTTTTCAAAAGTGCCTAAATGATCTAGGAGCACAAATCCACGTGACTTTCCATGGGATTTGTGCTGCAAAATCACTTACACCTTTGAAAATTCCACCTCTAGGTTCTTACCTAGCACTTGGCCCCTTGGTATCTGAGGGATGGGAGTCAGGACTCCTGGGTTCTATATCTGCTTCTGCCAAAGACGGATTATGTGCTCTCATGGCGCAAGTCACATGACCATTTGGGGCTCCAATTGGCTCCCCTGTAAAACGGGTATAATAATAATAACAATACTTTCCTACCGTGCTGAGGAGCTGTGGCGTTTTATTATTCATGTTTGTAAATCAGTTTCACACAAAAAGGCTACATACGTTTAAATGACGACTGTTTGGGGGGAAAGAAGGTTGTGCCTCCACCTGTGAAGAAACAGACACAGGAAAACACTTCTTCCAGTTATGGCCATGTAAACCCAGAGGGATTCCAAGTAGTCCTTCCAATTTGAAATCATTGGGGCTACTCTGTATTTACACTGGTGAAAACAAGCACTCTCCTAACTCAGCATTTTGCTCAGAGTATTATTTTGGGCTAGAGGGAAGCATTTTAAAGATATGCAGAAGAAACATAAGCTCCAAGGCTCTCAGATACAATGGTGATAACCATGGTATAAGAACCTAGAATAATATAGAATAAAATAAAATAGAATCATTACCCTTTCTTGATAATTACTATCGTGAATAATAATATCTAGCTCTGATATAGTGCTTTTCATCAGTAGAATTCACATGCTTTACAAAGGAGGTCAATATCACTATCCCCATTTTACAGATGGTAAAACTTAGGCACCGGGCAGGGAAGTAACTTGCCCAAGGTCACCCAGCAGGCCAGTGGCAGAGCTGGAAGTAGAATCCAGGTCTCCTGAGGCTCTGTCTAGTACTTTAGGCTGCAGTGCCTCCCTGGTGGCCTAACCTAAAAATGCAAGTCAGAGAGCGGAGCCTCACTGCACAGTTAAATAACACAAAGACACTCCTTGTCCCACAGGCCTCAGAATCTAAGAAGTAGGCAAAACATGACCGGTGACTACATAGAGAAATGGAAGGGTGGGGAAACATCTGGCCAATTCCTGCAATGCGTGCTCACTCCTGACTCAGGCTAAACTCCTACTGAAGTTAACGGGGGAGTATCATAAATTGTCAAAGTGGGCCAACTCCTGGCAAAACTTTAACGGGAGGAGGAATTAGCTGAGACGTGTATAGGAAAGGGGGGGATAATCTTGAGGTTGCAGAGAACGCTGGGCTTACAGACGAGCAATATGGTTTGGATAAAAAAAGAGCAGAGTTAGTTCTTGAATCCAGGCGCTCAGCAAAATTGTTTTGAGGCTTAAAATAGTTCAGATCATTTGTTCCCCTTTATTGTTCACTTCCAGGCACCTCAGCACTTCCTGCTTATGACCAGGACCAGACGCAGAAATGCCAAAATACCATTTGAGAAGTTTGCTCTTGCAAAATGTATGGCCATGTTTTGCAGGGGGCCTGGATAGTTCAGAAAGGAGCTGGAGAGCATCTGAATTTCTGGCTGCTTCTCTGGCACAATCATACCAAGCTCCGTCCATCATTAACTCAGGCCTCCTGTGTTTATTAAAATATTCATTTTTTATTTAGCATTTATATTGCCCAGAGGCCCCAGTCAGGATCTGGTCCCAGTGGGGCTAAGATGTGGAAGTACATAATTTTTCTCTCCGGCTAGCCAGACAGCAAAGCAGAGCCCTTTGAACAAGGGAAAGGACAGAATATTGGAATGCAAAGGTTCTGCAGACTGGAGAACTCGGAAAGTTTGACTCTGGATGTGGTCAGTAGGAGTGGCAGACAGAACTGTGCAGAGGGAACCGGAGGGCTGGGAATGACTGTTGGGAGGCAGAGTCTGAAGCAAGTCGAGAAGGCAGCAGAGTGAGAACCACCACTGAAGAAAGGTGAAGAGGAAGCACAGTGCATGCGAAGAAAATGGTCAGAGCCATGAAAATGAGCTGATGAAAGAAAAAAGGGATGGAACCAAAGAAGAAACCAACAGAATCAGGGAGCAAGTGAGAGCAGAGAAAGTGGGAGAGAAAGAAAACCAGATGGGAGAAACCCCACCTGCGAAGGTAAGTGAGCCCCTGATTACTATCTCTCAGTGCCCTGAATGTGTGGGAAGAGCTTGCATTGCTGCTGGGCTTGTCCTTTGTTTGCCTAATGATCATTGTCAGTGTTTACCCAGCTTATTTAATGGAGCACACGTGGCAAAGAGCGAGGGAGATTCCAGAGCATGACATCATCCATTGTAAAAGCGAATGCTCCTTCCATGACCAATGATGACTGGTGTTTGCTTTTCTCTGCAGGAAACAGCAGCCGGTGTCTCCAGGTGTGAGCCTGTATCATGGAAAACCTATGAGATTAATTAACAATCTCTGTCACAAGGACCAGACAGCCATTTGAGATGAGAGGTGTTTACACTGGCCTTTCTGCAATGCATCTAGGTCTCTCCAGCAGTGTCAACGGGCTTTAGATCAGGCCCCTTCTCCTGTTGAATGGAATTAGATCCACTCTTACTATTTTTGCTTAGTCCATAAATCCCTTTGTTAGTTGTGGGGTTTCTGAAGGCTTTCCCCCTCTTCATTTGTGCAACTTCACTGGCAGTGGGGACGGGGAGGGAATTATTTCCAGGGGATTTTGCTGCACAACTGCAAAATGAAGCAGAACTGTCACAAACTTTTTTGCTGGAGCAATTAAATATTCAGGGAAAATTTGGAAATACAGTGACCAGGCCCATTTGTGTAGTCAGGTTACATGACTGTGCATGGAAGGGAAGAGCTCTTCCACAGAGATTTCTGATCTGGTGAGATCGGGGGGCAAAATCTCCTGAAGCCAGTTCAGAAGATTTCAGAAGCTTTCTAATCTGAAACCCTAACACTGGTTCAGCCTCAAGACCACACCCCACGCCCTAGTTTTAATTTAATCTGGATCTGCATGGGGATCCAGCTGCCACAGCCTAAATCTGTTTGAGTTCTTACATCATGCCCATCACTAGGATGTATGAGCAGCTGTGTGGTACCTGAGGGAATAGTTCTATCAGCCATACGTTTCCAATGTTTGGGGCCTGAGTATAGCCCCTGTCTGAACTTCCCATGCATCGAAGGAACAGCGAGAAACGCATTCTTGGCTGTCACCACAGCAAAATGTTACAACAGCTCCATGATCATATTGACCTGCTCTTTTCACCGCCTCTACCCTCTGCATCCAAAACTGAATTTGCTCTGATCTGTTCTTTAATTCCCCCACCCTGGGGAGCCTGCATCTGCATCCTCCTCCTCCTGCTGCCTCCCCACTGGCTGAGTCAGCATGTGTGCCTGCGTGTTGGCTCAGAAGGGTTTTATGTGTGCAGTCCTGGCACTACTTTGTGTTAGAAGTGAAGAGCTCCATGCGTTATAGTTACTGTCAGCCAGCTGCAGCTGCCAGCATCATGACTTATTAGCTGAGGAGTTGGGCAGTGGGTGAGCAGCAGTTTCTCCAGGAGCACATGCCAGCGCTATTATTCAGAGAGACAGCAATCCAAGGAGGCAAAAATAATGTGGAAGCATTGCTATCTGCTGCTGTCTTCATTCCCTTTGAGTGCACACAATGGATTTCACTCCCGTGCCTCTGACCTCATGGGGTGAAGACTTCATCCTTCAGTGCATCACACATGGGTTTAGTTAACACTCTTTGGCCCAGGGTACAGAATCAGAGCAGCACTTGGCTTTGTCTAATGCTGTACACACAGGGTATCCCAAAGAATTGTTACTAAAGCCGTGAGCTACATCCTGGCAGAGCTGTGACTGTGCCGGCAAATGCAACAGCCATACTGAATTCAGCAACAGCAGCCGGGGACATTAGAACTTGTCTTAGTGAGAAGAAATGATCTATCCATCCATCCATCACCTTTTCAATCTTTCTGTTTTCATATATGCCTCCCTGCTTTCTGCTTCTCTATCACCATATATAATCCTCTGCCTATTTATCATGGTATCTAAATGCTGTCAGCCTGGCTCATCCTCTACATTACCCAGAAAATAACATGGGATCTTTCTTTTCCGTCCCGGCAGCCCTCCCAGAGAGGATCAGAAGGAACCCCGGCTTGCGTACCTCCTCCAAAGGGAGGCGGAGATTAAATGAGATATCATTTCTATTTCTTTCAAGTCCAAAGCCCTGATTCTAACGCTTAACCTGCAGCGTAAGTGTAGGGAAAGCCAATGGAGTGACTCCAAGTTTACACCAGTGCAGCAAAGAGCAGAATTTAGCCTAAATATTTCAGAGGTTGCACAATTCAATCCCAGATCTCCACAGGCTCCAATGCTTTGCCTCTGAAGCCCAGACAGGCTTACGGAGTCATTCCCCTTGTGATAAGGATCAAAGGGGTGGGCGAGGTGGGCTGGCTGGTGCCCATCTTCACATAGAGGCAGATGGGGGTTGTAGCTGAGCTGACAGCAGTACTCCTTTCTGAGGCGATACAGGCGGGATGGAGGTGGTGTGGGATAGGGGATGGGAGGGGAGAGGTTTTCCTTCATAGGAGCTCAGAGGGATTGACTTACAGCTGGAGCTGCCTGTGTATCACAGCCACTCATCCCTGAGCTATGAAGTACAGATGCAGATGCAGATCCGAAATTCCCAGCTGGCCCCGGAGATCTGGCTCAGGCCTAACTAAGGAGATATGTCAGGTTTCAGAGTAGCAGCCGTGTTAGTCTGTATCTGTAAAAAGAAAAGGAGGAGTTGTGGCACCTTAGAGACTAACAAATTTATTAGAACATAAGCTTTCGTGATGAGCTGTAGCTCACGACAGCTTATGCTCTAATAAATTTGTTAGTCTCTAAGGTACCGCAAGTCCTCCTTTTCTTTTTAAGGAGATATGTGACTCTCTTCAGATAAAATAAAATCTCCTTCTAAACTTGAGGCCAGAACTCAAAGTGAGCCTGAGCCTCTGAACTTTTCCTCAGGTGGGAAATAGTTTCGTCAGCTTTCCCCTCCACGTCCCACTAGATTCCCTTTTCACCATGGAGCCTCTGGGGTGAAATCCTGGCCCCTTGGTTGTTAATGGCAAAACTCCTATTGATTTCAGTGGACCAGGATTTCACCACAAGTTTCCAAGCAGGCCAGGAGCTCCAGTGGTGAAATACAAGGAAGAAGGCTCTTCCTTCAGTATTTCCAGCCCAGGAGGGAGCAGGAAGAACTGGAAATGCCACCTGGAAAAGGAGCCTTTTATGAGCCTTACAGCCCCATTTCACAGACTCACTGCATCTGGATTAGCGCCTCAGATTCTGGGGTTTGTCCAAACGGGCCTTCTAGGCCTTCAGCAGATAGCTGATTCTTCATCATAAGGGGCCATATCATCTCCTGTACTTCCATGTGCAGAGGAAACACACACAGGAGGGGACCTTAGGGTCATGTTTTGGGGGCATCACAGAAGAGGGAAATGCCCCCTCTCCTGCATTGTCACCCTGACCCCAAAAGTCCCACAGGACTTTGGCAAGTAAGTTAATGGCAACTCAGTCAACTTTTCCTCTCTACCCTGTACATCCTCTCTCAGAGGAGGTTGCAGGGGCCAACCCTTGCAGAACGGAGCACGCTCTTTGGAGGGCTGAAAACAGAAGGAGAACCCAAGAGGCAAAGATAGCTCTGTGCCTTTGTAAATCCTGGGGGATCTGCTGATTTTGTGAAGGACAAGCCCTGTTACTTCGTTGGCGGGACAAACCCAGCATCCTGAGGGAAGAATGCAGAGGGAATTGTGGGAGTGCAAACTCCAGCATGGGGAACATGCTGCATACACAGTCGCTGTCACTTCCCTTCCTCCAAGCTGATTGAGAGCTCAGCTTTGCCAAGAGAAAGCAGGCTCTCAGCAAGTCAAGCAGCATGGTGTGGCATGGATTACCCAGTTTCCCACCACTGGACTTGCCATGTCACCCCTCATCCCTGGGAATTAAATGACTCTGTGTTGGTTTCTAAACCAGCCACAATGATCTGACTGACGGTTTGGCTGGGCCAGCTCAAGATGACCGAAATTTGACCCTGGGAGCTAATCAACCAAGAAACATAACCCAGACTTTGCAACCAACAAAATTTGCCTGAAAAACCATTACAACACCCCTGACTCACTCCCGGCCCTGGTGAAGATTAGGAGAGTCCTTTCTTGGGCATTTTGTTGCTAGTTCTCTTTAGAAATTGTGTTTATTTGCAGCTGGACAATAACTGCAGAGGAATGATGGAGGAACACTTGCAAAGAATCACAACAAGGAGACAGGCTCAGCTAGGCGGAGGTAATTGGTATTTGCAAGGAATCAGAGATTCTGTATGAGATTTTTTATTAGCACTCATAAAAAATATCACATTTTATATTGAATGTGTTCTCTTCACCGTGAAGGAACCCAAAGTGCCTTACAATGTATACTCGAGGATTACTTCACTCATCACTGCACTGTAGCCACCTCTGGAGTCGAATGGACTGCGGCAGCTATTTAACAGCGTACAGCAACACTACAGAAAAGTGTAGGGCTAGAAGAGTATCAAATCCAGTTGAATCCATAGAGGGATTTAGGGAGGTGGAATGTAATTTACCTGATTTTAAATGTAGTAGCCAAGACAATGGAGTTAAGACTTCAACTTTCAAAGAAAGTTTCCATGGGACTTTAGTTTTACATCTGACCCAAGAGGTTGGATCTTCAATCATTTGTCCAAATTTTAGATTTTCAGTAAGAAGAAAAAGCAGGTATTTTAAGAGTTGGAAACTGAACAAGTGCTGTGCAGAGCACTAGTTAAGAAGCACTGATATAGTCTATTACCTGGCCACTTTCTGCAATGTACAGGTGTGTTCTTTATGACTCTGCATTTTTCAAACCAACCAAGAGCATTTGTGGGTTATGCTGTAGATAAACATTCAAACCTAAAGAAACATATAGTGTACATGATTGAACTTATAAATCTACTGAAGTGCATACAAATGTGGTGTGTGTAGGAACTTCAAGAGATTGGTTTATCTATACTGTATATATAAACAAGGGAAACAGATCATTCATTCTTTAATCTCATTGACAGTGAGAACTTCTGGGGCCCAGGTTTGATCGTGAGCGAAATGAGTTTGGGGTAGGATCAACTCAGCCAATAGTGGATACTTATCCATATCAAGAAACTCCTACACAACAAGTTTATAACACATGGTCTTGAATAACCAAGGGCATGAAGTGCCTCCCAAAAACTAACCTGTGACGTTTGTGGGGGAGCAGGGAGGTAAGTGAGCTTTGGCTAGTACTGTTAGTCTGCACCAAGTTGGTTTAAGAAAGGAGTATTGATATCCCTATTTGAGAGATGGGGAAACTGAGGCAAGGTGCAGTTAAGTGATGTGTCCAAGGACGCTGTCAGAGCTGGGAACAGAGCACAGGTCTCCTGCCTCCAATTCCTGAGCTAAAGCCCTGCATCGTACTCCCTCCCTCTGAAATGTTAATTTCATCCTGGTTAAATGTCAGAGTTATCAACCATCAGCAGAGATTCTTGATTAAATGTCAAAACAGTTTCTATTGTGTAATCCAGATAATCTGGCTAATTTATTGGGTTGATTTAAAGGCCTAAACCTCTCCTCCAGCACCTCAATTTATTAATTTTTTTAATGAAGAGGGAAGGAAGGAAACTCCTGGGCTACGAAGTGTCTTATTCAGTGAGTTGCATATGATTGACAGCTGCCAGAACCCCTCCAGGAGCGTTTGTTTGCAGCTGCCTGTCAGGTACACGGTAACAAGAAAGTGGAAAGGCTTTCAGAAAGAAAGTGAGAAGTAATTTCCTCTAATGTTATGTGGGAAATGAACACTTAAGACTATTATCACTTGATGGGTTTTGTGTCTGTGTCTCCTGTGCACCGGGCTAGAGTATTAATCCCACGAACCAAACACTCCGAAAAAAGTTAATTTACTGAGCATTACAAAATAGCTAGAAAGAGTAAAATAAATCATTTCAGTCCTGTCTGTGTTTCTTCAAAATAACCACCTGTTTATTATCATTGTGCAAATAGGAAATTAAATAGGGAATGGGAGACATGGGATGGAACACCTGACAATTACCTGTTCTGCTCATTCCCTCTGGGGCACCTGACATTGGCCACTGTCGGCAGACAGGATACTGGGCTAGATGGACCTTTGGTCTGACCAGTGTGGCTGTTTTTATGTTCTAAACTGAGAGAAAGTGTGACTTTGACACCCTCCCCTGGAAGTGTAGAGTAGTGGACAGGGAGTCAGAAGAGCTGATTTCTATACCGACTCTGCTGTTCTCCTTATGGGTAAGTCACTTCATCTCTCTGTCCCCTGTTTCCCCTCCTGTCCCTTGTCTATTTAGATCCAAAGCTCTTAGGGGCAGGGATGGTCTCTTGCTATGTATTTGTACAGTAAGTAGCACGTTGGGGCCGTGATCTCAATTGAGGCGTCTGTAATATAGTAATAATGACATATAGTGCCTTATTGAAAAGTCTGAAAGAATTTAATAGGTTAAACTAATAAGGTTCTGGAGAAGTTACTCTAAATGCTATAAAATATCAACTCAACGGTGTATTTTCTGTAGTGTTTTTTTAAGTATTCCATAGAATTCTAGAGCAGGGACATAAGTATTAAATTTTATAGTCTGGTCCAAACAACTTATAATTTCCTATTAAATTCTACAGGACTCTGTCCAAAAACAAAAAACAGAACTCAAAGGTTTGCAAGGGATCTAAGCCCTCCTCCTTCTGGGCATAAATCAACCTCTAACTAACGCGGGATAAGGAAGAAACGTCCTCTGGAGGCAGGTTAGCCCACATTTTCCCACTACTGGATTTCTGACACCATCCTCAGAAATAGCTGGCTCTGGCCACTGTTAAACATGAAATACTGGAATGGATGAAGCTCAGGTCTGATGTGGAAAATGAGACAGGTTCAGCTGTACCCCTATCCCAATGGTTTGAATAACCTAATAACTCAATGGCCTGCATAAAACGGTGTGTGTGTCTGTGCAGGAGGTGTCAGTCTCTTCCTTTGTAGTGAGCTACCCATTTCATAACTGACTGTAACTGGCATCACCTTTGATGACAGCCTCGGCTGAGAGGCCAGGTTGTGCCTTTATCTTTTGCCCCACACCTAGTGCTGGCTGGGCAGTCAGGGATATGTAGTTAAGTGCACATTATGCCTTTACTCCACAGGTTGCTGCAATTCAGTTGGGGACTGGTTAGGTGCTCCGATGCTGGGGTAACAAGGGCCATGTAAGCACCTACAGTAGATATTTGGTTTAGCTCCTGATTGGAACTTCCTTCCTAGTTTCCCCTGCTGAGTGCCTATGGCTGCATTGTGGGGCACCCATATTGGCATATGATTATTCCAATACTTTGTTACCCTGGAAGGCTTAACACAAGGCATGCAGGTCACGGCAACACGTGCAACCGTCTCACCTCTTACTGGTTGGAGGCCAGCATGGAAAATAAAAATTTCCTTTAATCTTTAAAGACAGCAACAGGATATTCCCCTTTAGCTCTAGCATTAACAGCTACAGGGGTTTGGTTGGAGTCCCTGCAGGAGCCAGATTCCCTCACTGAATGTAGGGAAATGCCAAGTCTCAGAGATCCCCATGCTCCAGTTTGAAAGCTGTTAGAGTGTTTTCAAGCTGGGAGCTTTAGACATTTATGTTGTATGATTGCAAGGCTTTAGTTATCCAGGATTTTTCACAAAGGGCATGTTGCAATCGTTTGGTTGGCAGAACTGTTATGCATTAAGAAAGGGAATGGCTTTACTCTGTAGTCATGATTTCAAGTAGCAGACAAAGGGTATTTTGTTAATGCGCTGGCCTGGAGGAATTAAATGCATTTTTGCTGGAATGATTTGGGTCCATTTCGTCAGGCTTGGCAGAACTGTTCAGCTTAGATCTGAGACAGAGCTGCAGATTCAGCAAAGATGTAGCCACCTCTCCCATATCGCTTGGAATACTGTGATTGCTATCACAAACACTCGCACACTCACACGCATTTGAACAGGTACTAGTATGACACCTGATACACTGGGGGTATCTAAAATAACAACCAGGCTAGGGAAGGATTAGTTCTTTAAATGGTCAAATTAAGGAGAACACACTTAGGACTAACTTGGCTTTCCTCATAGGGTACATACACAGGAGATCTGATCTCAACTGAGAGGAGGGGATTAGATTATCCCTAGCTCTATGTTATTTAACTTGGCTATTTAAACAGCTAATTATCCACCAATGGGTCTACTTTGCCAGATATCACATTTTTATCTGGCTGAGTGGTTCTCAAACTTTTTCAGACAGATTCGTTCTTTCTTTCTTTCTTTCTTTCTTTCTTTCTTTCTTTCTTTCTTTCTTTCTTTCTTTGAGAGTCCATTCAGTTCTATGAATACAATAGGAACATTCATAATTACAAGCAAAAAAACAATTAATAATGTACAATACATGTGTCAGGGATGCAGAAAACTTTAGTAATCAGTTCATAATCACAAATGACCCTAATAGCATTATTTGTGTCCTACAGTTGGTAAAAGGTGCGAAACAGATAATAGAATCCTTGCTGACATGATATTTTAGTTTTCTAATAGAAAATTAATTACTTTTGGTTTTGTAACTTGTGTCAGGGATGCCTGGATAGACACCCTTTTCTATAATTGGAGAACTCCATCATCGTCATCACAATGATAATAGCAGCCACAGATATGAGCACCAGTCTCAACTCAGTGCCAGCAAGTAATGAGTTAATCATAAAAATCATAGGACTGGAAGGGACCTCGAGAGGTCATCTAGTCTAGTCCCCTGCACTCAAGGCAGGACTAAGTATTATCTAGAGCAGTGCTTCTCAAGCTATCTGTTGTGGGGGACCGGCAATTTTTTTTTTCCAATGTGCTCGCAGACCGGCACTTTGAGTAGCACTGATCTAGACCATTCCTGACAGGTGTTTGTCTAACCTTCTGTTAAAAATCCCCAATGATGGAGATTCCACCATCTCCCTAGGCAATTTATTCCAGTGCTTAACCACCCTGACAGTTAGGAAGTTTTTCCTAATGTCCAACCTAACCTGCCCTTGCTGCAGTTTAAGCCCATTGCTTCTTGTCCTATCCTCAGAGGTTAAGAAGAACAATTTACCTCCCTCCTTCTTGTAATAACCTTTTATGTCCTTGAAAACTGTTATCATGTCCCCCCTCAGTCTTCTCTTCTCCAGACTAAACAAACCCAATTTTTTCAATCTTCCCTCATAGGTCACGTTTTCTAAACCTTTAATCATTTTTGTTGCTCTTCTCTGGACTTTTTCCAATTTGTCCACATCTTTCCTGAAATGTGGCTCCCAGAACTGGACACAATACTCCAGTTGAGGCCTAATCAGCGTGGAGTAGAGTGGAAGAATTACTTCTCGCGTCTTGCTTACAACATTCCTGTTAATACATCCCAGAATGATGTTTGCTTTTTTTGCAACAGTGTTACACCGTTGACTCATATTTAGCTTGTGGTCCACTATGATCCCCACATCCCTTTCCGCAGTACTCCTTCCTACGCAGTCATTTCCCATTTTGTATGTGTGCAACTGATTGTTCCTTCCTAAGTTTAGTACTTTGCATTTGTCCTTATTGAATTTCATCCTATTTACCTCAGACCATTTCTCCAGTTTGTCCAGATCATTTTGAATTTTAATCCTATCCTCCAAAGCACTTGGAACCTCTCCCAGCTTGATATCCCACAAACTTTATAAGTGTACTCTCTATGCCATTATCTAAATCATTGATGAAGATATTGAACAGAACCGGACCCAGAACCGATCCCTGCGGAACCCCACTTGTTGTGCCCTTCCATCATGACTGTGAACCACTGATAACTTCTCTCTGGGAACAGTTTTCCAACCAGTTATGCACCCACATTATAGTAGCTCCATCTAGGTTGTATTTCCCTAGTTTGTTTATGAGAAGGTCATGCTAGACTGTATCAAAAGCCTTACTAAAGTCAAGATATACCACGTCTACCTCTTCCCCCCATCCACAAGGCTTGTTACCCTGTCAAAGAAAGCTATCAATCAGCTTGGTTTGACATGACTTGTTCTTGACAAATCCATGCTCACTGTTACTTATTACCTTATTATTTTCTAGGTGTTTGCAAATTGATTGCTTAATTATTTGCTCTATTATCTTTCTGGGTACAGAAGTTAAGCTGACTGGTCTATAATTCCCCGAGTTGTCCTTATTTCCCTTTTTATAGATGGGCACTATATTTGCCCTTTTCCAGTCTTCTGGAATGTCTCCCATCTTCCATGACTTTTCAAAGATAATTGCTAATGGCTCAGATATCTCCTCTCAGATCCTTGAGTATTCTAGGATGCATTTCATCAGGCCCTGGTGATTTGAAGACATCTAACTTGTCTAAGTAATTTTTGACTTGTTCTTTCCCTATTTTAGACTCTGATCCTACCTCATTTTCACTGGCATTCGTTATTTTAGACGGCCAGTCGCCACCAACCTTCTTGGTGAAAACCAAAACAAAGAAGTCATTAAGCACTTCTGCCATTTCCACATTTTCCGTTATTGTCTTTCCCCCTTCATTGAGTAACGGGCCTACTCTGTCCTTGGTCTAATATACAAGCACAAAGGGAAATACATATTTCTGTAAATAAATGATGTTATTTATAGGCATGATGCAACCAGCTGCAGAGTAAATGTGTTTTTCTAACATCAGTTGCAATGTACACATTATGACATGTCCAACCTTCACATTAAATGATTTATTCTGAAGGCTGGACATGTCATAAGATCATCCAACCAGCAGTGAAGAAATGTCTAAGAAATGATAGTGCAGATTAAAGAGGGGAAGCCAGGGGAGGGGAAGGATACCACAGAGAGGGCAGGGAGAGATCAAATCCTGAAGACCAAATGAACTATAAATGCTGTTGGAGAAAGTTATAGAAGGTGACATGGCTCAACTTTTTTTATTTTATTTTTATGCACTGGGAATCATTGCCCTTATGACATTGCTTGAATTATTCTCTCACTCATTTTAATTGTTTTTAAAATATTATGACCAGATTGGCTGAGTTTCCCTTCAGGACAATGGGCTGGCAAGATAGTATTAGAAATCAGGGAGGGTTTTTATTTTATTTTAATGCTTTGTTGATTAATTTAGAATTCACCAAGTTAATTACAAAAAAAGCAAAGAAGCATCAGAAACGGTAAACATCCTCTTTTTGTTATAATGGTGACAGGGGGCTGGCCTATATACAGCTTGCACCACGATTTAGGTGTGTCCATGCTAGGAGGGTTTCACCAATGTAACTAACTCTGTTCCGAGCAAAAACTGTGTCTTATATAAATTGTCTCTGATGACACTTGTCTATTGTTTCAAAGACATTCCCTCACAACAGTTAGGGAAATAAGTGCCATT
The DNA here is from genome assembly GCF_015237465.2 of Chelonia mydas. NCBI lineage: Eukaryota > Metazoa > Chordata > Testudines > Cheloniidae > Chelonia > Chelonia mydas. Next base: position 3,484,122 of record NC_051261.2, read on the forward strand.
ACCCACTTTTTACAGGTGCTTCATCAAAAAAGGTCAAGTGATTTTCCCAAAGCCATAGAGGATTCAGTGTCAAGAATTCAGTCTTTGGAACTCAGGGTCCCAGAGCTAGGGTCAGACTATATTTTCTCTCCCTTACGGAAATTATCTTTGATATGAGGTTTTCTCCAGAATGAGATGCAACGTTTTAATTAGCAGCAAATTTGTTATGCTTGATTGGCAGTGTCAAGGCATGCTACATTAATGGGATCTCTGATGACAAGTCCTCACCTACCTGTACAGAAGCATAAAACAAAAACCAAAGGAAACACTGTGCTTTCCACTTGACTTCCCCACGTGACGGGATGCAACCACTTCGTCTCCATGTGATGTGTCGCAATGCAAAATATCAGCCTGCACTAATGGAAAAGGAAAACCATGGCCTGAGAAATCGGTGAGGGGCTTAGATACGTGCACAAATGTAGGTCAAGTGCTTGCAATGGCACCTGATTCTTTTTGGCAAGTAACGATTGGGTTAGTAGGAAAACACAGCACAGCACAGTACTCTGTCAGCCCAAGATATTTCAAGGGCACCAAATCCAATGGGACAATAAGCGATTGGATAATCGGGGGAAGGACACTTTCATGCTGTTGGGACCTAATTATGACCCGGGTATGATGGATTTCTAGTGAAACGGGCCCCTGTGTTACCTACGGCACCCAAAGTCTCAATTTCACCCGCTTAAAGAGATGCAGCCATTGAACACTTTTAAAATGCTAATTACAATGTAATTAAATATGAAATATAAACAATCATCCATCTTTCCTTCAGAGTTAGCACCCCTTATCCTTCAGGACTTTGCACTGCAGCCATCTTCCTCAGATAGAGAGTGAGGACTGAACATCAGGAGTCCTTGCAGAGCCCCCAGAGGCCACCCCACTATTGTCCAGGGGGAGTAACCATAGAGCAATACATGTGAGGCACCCCTTCTCCTCACTCCACAGGGGTTGTGCTTTACAATTGCCTGAACTGAAAAAAACCCAGGTCCAATCATGCCAAGGTTCCAGGGTGTTTAAAATCCAAAGCTGAATGACATGCCCAGGCGGAATCGTGTGGGGTGCATTGATTCCCCACCGACTCTAGAAGCCCCTTGTGTAAAGGTTTTGCTTTGGGTCAGATCCCCAAGGGTAAGTGTTCCGTTCCCAAAGACACGCTGACTTGGGGGAAGCATCCACCATAGGCAGAATGTCTTGGTGCTACTGTGTTTCCCTGCAACAGATCAGGGATCTCTGTCTAGCTGTGTCCTCAGAGAGCACTGGAGCAGACAGCCACTGAGAGGATACTTCTCCTGCAATTGAAAGGATGCCATCCCCATAAATGGAAGTGGCCATTACAGTGTGAGTTTTCCCAGGTCCTCTGTACTTAAAAGGAGTTAAGTTCTTTTTGCAGCCAGTGGGTGGGGGCTGAAACTGGCAGCCTGCTCTCTGGAGGTCCTAGGTTCAAATTCACTTGTTATGAAACTTCTGTTCAGTCCAGCCTCTTTCTGCTCACACAACAGAACTGTCAACAGCCCGAAGGGCTGGGGCCATGTTTCTTAGAATTGTCAAGTTGTCAAGCAATTAATCCACTCTGGAGTGTCTCGTGAAGTCCCTGGGAGTGATGCCGGAGGCTCTACCGCTGTTTACAGTATAAAATGTTCCAGAGCGGGAGAGGCAATGCCAGGTTTGTGAATGCTGTGTCTATTAGCACGTGAAGGGATCCCTTCAAGTTAAAGAAATAACCCAGAAGTGTCACCAGATCTTAGCTCACTAGAGCAGAGAATCATGCCCTGAGGCTCCAGAAGAAGGGAATCCGTTGTCACATATGTACACAGGATCTCGCTTGGGGGAATGGGGAAGGATTTATTAGTAAACTGTTATTGAACCATCCCTAAAGAGATGACTTTGACTAGATGGCAACTCCTGTTCCTGTTCTTCCCTCAGTGTCTAAGACCTCGCTCACCATTGATCACTGAACAGATTTGTATTGTGAGCTCTCTGGGGTTCTGAAAATAAGGTGCCCTGCTGTCTCTGCAAATGTGGGGTGAAGGTTGCTAGATCAGTTATGGGGCTTAAGCCGCAATAAACAACCTTTTCTTTCCCAGGACTTTTGAATCCCCAGCAAATTCAAAGATCAACTCACGCTTGTCAGATATTTGTCAGATCACTGCTGTGATATTTTTTGAATAAATTATTTGACTGCTATGTTCTTCATTGCTCCCCTGGTTCTGTTCAGGGATCCTTTCAAGATCCCTCTTATTAATGATTCATATGTTCTGTTTTCACTCTTTCTCCAAGGTCCCAGTTCAGCAAGGCATTTAAGCACAGGCTTAAGTTACTCATGAGCTTAAAGGGGAAGTAAAAAAACGCATACACATTTTTCATTAAGGATTCCGACCGCTCCATAAGCTGATTGAAAAACAATAACAATATTCCATGAAAAGTTTTGGGGGAAAATGTGCCAAAAGTTTCAACCAGCTCTGCTGCTAAAGTGCTTTATCAGCCAGGGCCTTATACTTCTTCCAAGCCCTCGCCTGCCACCTTCACTTCCTGACATACATGTCCTGTATCAGGCCAGGAACCTGCTCACTGACTATACTATTCCCTCACTGGGGAGGCGTCAGCAAAGTCATCAATACATAGCACGCTCTTAAAGAGCCCACAGAGAAATACCCAGGGTGTGATCCTGCCAACGTGTGAGTAACCTGAACCATGGAGTAGTCCCATTGGCTTCAGGGGAACTTGTCCTGTGAAAATCTGGTGCTTAATGACAGGTTTCAGAGTAACAGCCGTGTTAGTCAGTATTCACAAAAAGAAAAGGAGGACTTGTGGCACCTTAGAGACTAACCAATTTATTTGAGCATAAGCTTTCGTGAGCTACAGCTCACTTCATCGGATGTTTGCAGGATTGTGCCCTTGAGGATCAGTGGTTTAGGAGGCAAGTTTCTTGGGAAGCCAAATAAAGCCCCAATAGTGGTATCTGAGATCCACTTCTCTCAGCACTTGTGTTTGCTTTCCAGGAGCTTGTTCTAATGCCCCAGGAAGTCAGTTAGGAGACAAAAATAGTGCAACGTCTGGTCTTGTCACAATATCTCCACCTCCCAGGAACTGACATACCAAGCGAGCACTGGAGATTGCATTATTTTAACCCTATAGTTGGATCCTTGAGGCTAAGAGACCCATGAAAATGGGAGAGCAACAAAGACGAGCACATTATTGTCATGATCACTGCTAGGGCTCAGCTTTGTTTACTTTATGATGTTTTAATTATTGTTTATTTACTCCTGTACTTTAATTGCCTGTGTGTCATCCTCATGGGCCTGTGGTGGGGTTATGAATAAAATGATTTATTCTATTACTAATTATTATTCATCTGATCTTTGCTTTTGTGAAATCCCCGGCTGATATGCTCTTCTGTTGCGCTTCATTTGCATGGGCTGTGATTCTGCAGCATCCATAGCTGTGGTGTGCCGGGTAATTTAAAGAGAAGGGGCCAGCCCTTCCGCAAGTGGAAACCAGCGTCACTCCATCGCAGGCAGCCGAGAAAAAGGACTTGGTCACTGGAGTAGCAGAGCTGTGGCAATTTATACCAGCTGAAGATCCGTCCCTAAATGCTACAACAAAGCCCTTCTCTGTTGTATTGTATTGTATTGACTATTATGTAAAAAATTACAAGCTGTCACGTTAAATCCTGCGGGGTTGCCTGGTGCTGCTTGCTGGGTAGTGTGCTCTGTAGGAAAGCGTACGGATCTGTGTCCTCGGCAGTCAGTCTACAAAAAGCCCCAGCCTATAGTAAGGTGGCGTGAGTTGTGGCTGTTTTAGGGGGCAGCCTGCTTCAACTCTCTCTCTTTCAGGGTACTTGTGCATTATCGTTCCAAATTCTAAGAAATAAAGTAGTTACACTGCAACATTGCTGCAAGAGTATTTTATGTTTTTATCCCCCTTTTCTGGGTGTAGGCCCTGAACCTAACATTTCTAACACTGAGCAGATCTCTGGGCTGGAAGTTACCTTCCCTCAGCCAACATATCTTATCGTCTTTCCTGTTAGTGTAATTGACAGGGTGCCTGTAAAACTACAAGCAGGACTAAAAAACAAAAGCTACAGTCTATCAGATTCTTCCCGTGGATGATCCCCAGAGTCCAGAGAGGCTCCTGCAAATGGGTACTATTGTTCGACTAATTTTTGTCATGACTCTTTTTTCATTAGTATTCAGCAAAATAGTATCCTATAACATCTACCTGTCTGTCTGTGCTTTAATAAAACGCTCAAACAAACACATAACATTTAGAAGCAAAGTACAAAAGAAACAGTGAGCCAGATCCTCATCTGGTGTAAATGAGCATAGCTCCATTGTGTCTTTTTCTTCCTTGGCTTCAGTGGAGATTTGCCAGTGCACAGCAGCTGAGGATCTGGCCAGTAGGACGTAAGGTCTGTGCATGAACAAGTTGGAACACCTGGGTAATTCTGGAACCCTTTGAACTTCAAGGAGTTCAGTTCTGGTCAGAGTTTGAATGTCACAGTTGAGGCTCATCTCTTGTACTGTCACTCCCTTGCCTAGTGGGAGCAGATGTTTGGGGCTTTGAAGGTTGACTTCCCATTGGAGGAGAAATCAGTGACATAGAGTCAAGGTATAGTCGTAGTGTAACTTGTGTATTTTACACCAGTTCTTGAACAGAAGTGGTCACAAACAGCATGCGGGAAATCCCCTCTTTCAAACCTCTCAGCAGAGTCCCCAGTGGCAGATGTCAGGAATCTACTCTGCCCCAAGAATTGATTGTAACTAGAGAGATTAAGGCATAGAGCAGCCTCCCTTGCTGCTTGCCACAGTTGTCATAAAACAAAACCACCTCACAAAACTAACACTACAACATTTCTTCAAAGATTGCACAGTGCTCACACACGAAGAAAAGTGTAAGAACCCTATAACAGAGCCATCTGGGGGTGCCAACCATAACAATATTAACCCTGGGGTGCACTTCGCACTCTGGCTCAGTTTTATTGATGGCTGTAAATAATGCAGGACAAGATGGACAGAGACCCTGCGTAACTCCCCTGAGGATAATTTCCTTTAGAGAGCATAAGTTTTGCTTTTTATTCTTCCTTTATGTTTGTGATGAGTCATTTTCTATACCAGGACCAAGTATTTTCTATTGAAAATGGCTCATGGCAACGAGATGTGTGTGTGAACATGTATGAATGCGTGACACTGTGCATGTGTGTGTGAATACGTGTGACTCTCTGTCTGTTTGATATGCAGCAAGGACGCAGTGATAAGCTCTGGAGAGAGAAAATGTGGTTAAAAGTTTGATCCAGCTGTCACTCCAGCCCATGTGCTCCGCTGGGCTCTGTTCCTAAAGCAGAAGGGAAATGCTCAGGAGAGTTGTTTCCTTTCCTTCAACCCTGAATGCTTTCCTGGCTGCACATGCAGCAGCCACTCTTCCCATTGGAAAGTGTCACCTCTAACCAGCAGTGACCCCATCATACCTAACGAGGCAGGGTCGCACGCTGCAAAAGAAGGAGGCATATGCATTCTGGGCTGGAAAATAGGTATTGGGGGAGGAACCAGGGCTGGCCTAATGGCTCCTGGGGTTGATCATGAGACATGGATCCATTTACCTCTAAGTCGATATCTAGAATCCAGTGGTGGCCAAACACTGTTGCAACACGATGGCTGTTCCTTTACCGGTGTAAGATGAATTGGGGGACACTGTGGGGAAGCTGGCACTGCTAGTATCTGGGGTGGATGGAGGCTGATCAAGGCCAGAACCACCAAAATGTAGGATCTCCTCCTCTTTCGCAAAATATAAACTTCTCCCCAGCCACCTCCAGGCCTTCCTCTTATTCCCCCACTCTGTTCCTCTTATCCCCTTCCCAAAGGTCATTCACTCCCAGCACCTGGATTTGACCAGGATGGGGAATTCTGGCCCAATCTGGAATTCTCTAGAGCCTAGCTTGAAATTCACGCCTGTGCAGAGGGCCCTTTGGACTTAAGTGAGGCTTATCTTGTGCAAAAGCCTTCAGTACAGAGATAGCTTCACCCCTAGCCTGCCTACTGCTGGTCAGGGAATAAGGGTAGAGAATGTTGGAGGATTTTTCTGAGGGGAGTTGCTCCTTTTTCCTGAATGTCCACACTGGATCCCAGACCGTCACTGGTTCTGTACCCATCCTGAGGATAAACAGAGTAGTTCGCTTTCCCAGAGGCTTCACCAGCACAAGATTCATTGGAGAAGTAGAAAACGGTGTCAAATTGCTGCTGGGAGCAGCTAGTTCACCTTTTGTTCATGAAGAGAAATAAACCATGGATAGGAGGAAGCTCAGGGCACTTTGTCTCCATTACAGGGGTTTCGAATCACTGGGTTTCAGTAGTGTTTGGAACAAATAGATTTTCACTGGAAATTAAATGATGCGACTTCAGCAGCCAGAGGTAGGTGAGGTGACAGGGGATGGGTCCATCTCATCTCACCAGCCCAGCACGTCTCGCTCTTGAAAACAAATCAATTGTGGATGAATCAAAAAGCATGAATGCCTGTCAGGGTTCAAGGCCTTGAGAGTGAAATGTGGAAGGGAAGAAGATGAGTTTTCTGGCTCGGCTCTGTCTTTCCAGTCAGTTTGCTCTCAGTTACAATTCTCTCTGGAGCAGAAGGCAGACTCTAAGAGGAGACCAAATAGTTTTGTCTTTCTGCAAAATTTGGCAGGGGGAATTTCCCATGTTTTCCCAGAATTATGTACGGGCTCCTACATAATTATGTCTCCATTTTTGAGGAGTTTGGAGTAATTATGTCCCAATGTTAAAAGCTTCCAAATAATATGAGTACATCTGAAAAATAATAAAATCCTGCTGTTATATAGCACTTCTCATCTGCAGATCACTGAGCACTTTTTTACAGCTGGGGAAACTGAGGTAACAGAAACTTGCCTAAGGTCACTCAGCACGGGTGGAGCAGAGCTGGAATAAAACCCAGGCCCCCTGAGTCCAAGACCAGTGGACCACACTGCCTCTCCTGTCAAATTGACATGACCTCTGCTTCATGTTTACATCCTGCTTCTGCTTTGTTTTCCTTTGAAACACAGAATAGCAAACAGGGATATTAGTCTCCATTCACGAAGTCATGTGGTATGAATCTTTCTTTTTAAGACCCAAAATCCCTGAAAAGCTCCTGTACACCCTCTGGCACAACAGAATGAAATCTTGCAATTTAATAACATATACAATACAACTGTCTAGGAAAGCAGAACACAGAAAAATATCCCCTAGCTGCACACTTGTGAAGTGTTGTGAGTGCGTTGTATTTGGAAAGGCTGCCCGGTGGCTGTATCAGTCTAAACGTTAGCTCTCCTTTGCCAGCAGTTGCTAGGATCACATCATTTAGTAGCATACAACCTCCCCTGCCATGCTTTGTCTTGGAACTTTCAACCCGGTGTCCGAGCTCAGTTCCAATGACTGACAGTCTGTCTGTCTCCTGCATTTTCAGTCAGCTGTTTCCCATCTGTGCTTGTTCTAAACTGTCCTGCAGCATTGCTCCAAGCTTTTAAACAGTTGCCATCTTCTGCCCCTGAGGTAATTGGGTTTCAGTGGTGGGTGTAGGAACACAGAAGTTAAAGATGGAAAGGTCATCTTGTTCATGCAGCCTAAGGCCAATACAGATCAGTTCCCTAAAGTTTATTTGCCAATGCATTGGCCAGTCTAGTCTTTGGCAACAAGGCTTCCACCACTTTTCTTAAAGTATTCCATAGTCTCATGGATTCATAGTGGCAAAGTGATCCCTGAATATATGGGGCCAGGTCTCCAGTTGATGTGTATCCGTGTTTATCAGCTCTATTGACATCAATGGAGTTACACCAGTTTTCACCAGTCAAAGATCTGGCCCAACATCTGTAGAGCATTTTGGGGAGCTTATGGGTTTTAAAGGTGCTCTGGAAACATAAGACATTGTCTCCATCTGGAAGCCTGAAGTGAACATATAAAAATAATGTGGTTGAAATGGCACCTACATACCAAGGTAGCTGGTGCCTTATAAATACCTTGCTGGACTAGAATGGGACATAGGAACTGCCATGCTGGACCATGGTTCATCTAGTCCAAGAATGGCCAGTACTAGACTTTGGGGGTAACACCACAACTTGTGCACAGCAAAATACTATGGCTCCTGCTAGGTCACATGATGCTGGAGTCCCTGTCTCCAGCCCCAGCTCCTGATTCCTCCTTTATTGCTTACATTCCTCGCCACTAGGAGAAGGCATGGCAGTTGGAAGTGGCATTTCATGCGATGGCCAGGGGATAGGGGCAAAGAGAAAGGGAGAGCAGAAGACCTGGACGGGAGGAGGTAAGAGACAGGGAACACAAAGGGAAAGAAATGAAATTAAAGAGGGAAGCAATCCACAAAATGCGGGAGTAAAGATAGATGGATATGCCCAAGCACCAAAGCAAGTGAGGCAGAGATGGACAGAAAGTGCATTACATCACCAAAGGAGTGCAGACTCCAGGAGGAACAGACAGGAGCCCTTATCTTGCTCTGTAGTTGGGTGAGATGTCAGCTCTGTCTGGAAGAATGCAGCTTTCTTTCCCTTGCAAGTATTTAATATCCCTGCCAGAACAAAGGGGGGATTGTTGCCATTGCTGAGTCACATGATAGCGTCATTGTTACAGGACGTTTGTTTTTTTTCCACATCTGTGTGTCACTTACAGAGAAATATTTTCTTCAAGAGCTGTAGCTAAGATTTAAGATATACTGTTCCCTTTCTGATCCTTATCTGACCAGGATATAGGAGCCCCCCTTCCCCATCCACCAGCATGCAAATTGGAGAGGGGGCCATTGCAGCCTGTTGTTGGATCCATAGAAATGCCTAGCAAACAGATTGGAGCTTTAAAATGGCTAGTCCAGCAAGCCCAACCACAGCTCCCCTTGGACTCGGAATTAAAAGTGAGCCAAGATCACCATCTGCTATCTACCTCAGTCTAACTGACACAGTCTAACCAGCAGTTAAGACAAGGCAGGTTGTGCTCCAGATAGCTCTAAAGGACCAAGTTAAAGCCCAAAGCTGTCCTCTGTGCTTTAACGCAACCAGGTTGGTACATTATAAAGTACAACTTGCCTTGTCTACACTGGAGTTTTAGAAGATGCGAGTTAAATTCAGCTAGCTACTGTGATCTAAAAATGCCTCTTAAAATCCTAAGCAAGACAAGTTTCAGAGTAGCAGCCGTGTTAGTCTGTATTCGCATCCGATGAAGTGAGCTGTAACTCATGAAAGCTTATGCTCAAATAAATTGGTTAGTCTCTAAGGTGCCACAAGCCCTCCTTTCCTTTAAGCAAGACAAGACCTTTGTGGCAGGGTTAAAAACAGCAGTGTAGCCGTACGGGCTCAGGCTGGGCCCCGGACTCTGAAACCTGACGAGTGGGGACAGTCCCGCTGCCTGGGCTCCAGGGGCGCTGCAACCGTTTTTATAGCGTGGGTGCTGAGAGCCACTGAACCAAACTGCAAACCTGTGTCTGATGGAAACCACTTCAAACCAGAGGGTCCTGCCACATCCCCAGCACCCGTGGTTCCAGCACCTATTCTGGGCTCCAGCCTGAGCCCAAATGTCTACACTGCTATTTTTAGCGCTGTAACACAAACCCCACAAGCCCAAATCAGTTTCTCTGGGCTCCAAGACTCACTGACATGGGTTTTTTTTGCTGCATAGACATACCGTTAGCCTGCAGAAATTAGCCCTTCTTAAGGGCTGCAGTGCTGTAGGGCATTGGAGAGTGAAGGGTGATGGGGAAACAAAAGGGATTATTAGATTCTCACCCAAAACCTGCTGTGCTAAGATAACAGTGTCTTGTGTCAGCCTGGCTGAAAGCACTAGCTCCAGCCCATGACCCCCAGAGGTGATGAGAGCTCTGCACTTGCACTGAAGTCAATGGGGACTGATAGTGTCAAGCACTCTGTGTACCAGGGAGCACTGAGGAGGTCAATTAGTCTTAAACAAGATCTCCTTGCGCCTGCTCTTCACAGCAGACACTGTGGGTGCCAAAAGTGGCTGACGCTTGCAGGGTTACGGTGGGGGGCTGTGGCTGTCAGGGAGGTTTCTCCGCATTAGCTTGTGTTTTGTATTTAGTGAGCTATTGCATAAGAGGAAGGAAGGAAACGACGTGGGGCAGTCAGTGTTCCTGTCCCGTGTGTCAACTGCACAAAGCTGCTGAGAGAGTCAAAGGAAGTGGTGCATTCTTGCCCGGGGAGGGGTGAGAGGCCACAGTGAGAGTTGAGGTCAGAGCTCTGTGCATTCTGTGAAATCTTGGGGAGGCAAATTATCAGCAATGGGAGGGAAGCTGGGAGCTGACATACAGCAGAGCAGACCATCTAGCTTGACATCCCTCCTCCTGCCAAGCCAGAGCAGATTACCAGTAGGTCCAGTCTGTTGCATCGAGGATGTATAGTCTATTATATGGCCTTGTCCAGTGGCAAACACCTGCCTGATGCTACCGGGGAATGAGAATAATAAATACCAGGCATAACCTCGGCCAAATTCTGCTCTCCATTAGAGCTGGTGAGCTTTGCTGTTTTGGGACCTGCTAGGAGAGGGCTTCACGTCTTTCAAGAAGTTGAACTTTGATGAAAAATCTTCCCCTTGAATTTTTTTTTCATTTTTCGACAAGTTCTAGAGTCAATAATTCAAGCCATAAATTCTCTTGAAAAAAGCTTTGGCAGCATCAGTGCCAAACGCTCTAACTCACAATGGTGTAACTAACTGCAGTTTCAGATTATTACTGTGGGTTTGTTTTTCTTTTTTTAGAACATAAGAAGGGCCATAGTGGGTAAGACCAAAGGTCCATCTAGCCCAGTATCCTGTCTGCTGACAGTGGCCAATGCTAGGTGACCCAGAAGGAATGAACAGAACAGGTAATCATCAAGTGATCCATCTCCTGTTGCCCATTCCCAGCCTCTGGCAAACAGAGCCTATGGACACCATCCTGACTAATAGCCATTGATGGACCTATCCTCCATGAACTTATCTAGTTCTTTTTTGAACCCTATTATAGTCTTGGCCTTCACAACATCCTCTGGCAAGGAGTTCCACAGGTTGACTGTGTGTTGTGTGAAGAAATACTTGTTTGTGTTTGTTTTGTAAGGGATTACTCAATGACCCTCACCCCCAGTCCCAAGAAGGGATCATCACCAAGGTCTAACTCAGGACCAATGTGCAAATCTCTACTGATTGAGCTAAAAGACTAACTCCATTAGCTTGCAGCAGTACCAGGCTATTATCCTATATGTGATCCAGCTTCCAGAAGGCACACGACACAAACTTAAGGCTCCAAGATTGAGTTTAATTTTATTGAGAGCTAGTAAATGAGGGGGCCCTTCCTCAGATGTCTGACTACTTAAATGCATCCCGTCTATTAACAGTGAGAAGGAAAAATAAATACAGAGTAGCTGAATGCCACAAGGAACCAGATTACAAACCTCAGCCTCCTGCTTTCCTGCACAGAGCTGGGGAATTTTAATCATTTCACAAGTTGTAAAATCCCAAGCTCGCTGTTTCCTGGAGCCGGTTTTGAAGAAGCTGGGTGGGAAAGGGAGGTGGGTGCCCAGTAAAACAGGAAGCCCAGCCTGGGAGAGGAGAAATGTGACATCTGCTTGCAGTGGTTTCACTCTGGTGCATGAAGCTGACATGCTGAGGACATGTGTGTGTGCGGTCGGTAGGGAACTCCGGAGAAAGGAGAGGGTTGTGAAAGGGTCTCATTTGCTCTGTGGCAAAGGAGTCACAAAAGTCCAGCAACCTGATTGTTTAAGTTTAGGGAGGAAACAGATGCTGCCTGACTGAGGAAAATAGTCGTATTTTGCAGCATCCATGCCAGGAATGGTGTGGGAAGAGTGGGTGTATTACACTGACAGTCATTTGGGCAGGTGCAGCTCAGAGGGCTTCAGTGGAGTTGCACCGTGTGTACCAATGGTGAGGTTGGCCCAAAGAGACTGCTTGGTTTTATTTCTTCTTTGAATAGCTGGGCAGCTGACACGTAATAACTGGAACCTGCTTCTTTTCTATCCCCACGTGCGCGACTGATGCGTGGGTTTTAAATCCTCATCTGCACTGCCCTTTTTACGTAAAAGAATAAATGGACACAAATCAGATGTCAAGAATTATAACATTCATAAACCAGTCGGAGAACACTTCAATCTCTCTGGTCACTCGATTACAGACCTAAAAGTTGCAATATTACAACAAAAAGACTTCAAAAACAGACTCCAATGAGAGACTGCTGAATTGGAATTAATTTGCAAACTGGATACAGTTAACTTAGGCTTGAATAGAGACTGGGAGTGCATGGGTCATTACACAAAGTAAAACTATTTCCCCATGTTTAGTTCCCCCGCACCCCACCCCCCACCGTTCCTCAGACGTTCTTGTCAACTGCTGGAAATGGCCCACCTTGATTATCACTACAAAAGGTTTTTCCCCCCACTCTCCTGCTGGTAATAGCTCACCTTACCTGATCACTCTCGTTACAGTGTGTATGGTAACACCCATTGTTTCATGTTCTGTGTGTATATAAATCTCCCCACTGTATTTTCCATCGAATGCATCCGATGAAGTGAGCTGTAGCTCACGAAAGCTTATGCTCAAATAAATTGGTTAGTCTCTAAGGGGCCACAAGTCCTCCTGTTCTTTTAACAATAGGGTAGGCACTGTTTACACACACCAGAAGAGAAAGCCCTGGTCCCGAAGGGCTTTCACCCTAAGAAAATGTATAGATCTATTATACCTCTATTAAATTCTATAGACTGGTTCAAACAAAACCCTAGAGAAAGAGTATCAGTCTCTGTTGCATACTGTGGGACTTTTCCATAAGGGTAGGCGCTGCTGCAATAAGAAACATGCAGTAAGAATCCATCCGCAAGGCATCCTTGTGCAATTCAGAGCGGCTAAGCCTCGTCCCAGTGTATCCCCACCTTTCTAGCTCCGATGTTGGACTCCACTCAGTTCTGTTTCACTCATCAGCCACCTTCTCGCCTTTTAACTCTGAAAGGAGAAATCCGACAAGGCCAGGGTTGGGCTTTTGTAACGTTCTCTAGTGGCTTCACATGCAGAGCGATGTTTGCTCTTTGGCAAAATACCAGGACAATTCTTTGTAGCTTCACTGCCTTAAGGAGCAGCTGCCTTAAATAGAATTGAGAAGACAAAAGGGAGCACTCTGAAAGGAAGGACCGGTATGGAGGGGAAAATGACATCTAGGGCCAAAGTCAGCCCTGGTGACAACCTGCTGGAGTCAACAGGCAACAGCCTGGTGGAATTTTGGCCTGATATGATCGAGGTCGAAAGGGTGGATTTTATTATTTTCCATCACATGTCTCAGAATTGCTAATTCTTCTAATTTATTTGTATTACCGTAATGCCTCAGAGCCCCAGGCACAGAGCAGGACCTCATTGTGTCAGGTGCTGTACAAACACAGAACAAAACCACGTCCCTTCCCCAAAGCACTGATGATCTAAGTGCAAGAGGAGAGGACAGGGGGAGGACAATGGACAGGCAGGGGCAGCACGAAGAGACAGAACTGGTTAGTATGATAAGCAGCAGTCCCAGCCCACCAGCCATCTAACCATTGGCCAGGCATCACAGCAAAGGGAACCTTTGAAGATTTAATTGTCACATTAGATACTGAACACCCATGAAAGGGGAGGACTAACTGAACAGGTCTGACTCTTTATACCATAATTCCCTCTGCTAGCACTGGTGTTAATCAACTCACGAAACTCAACGGAGACATTGTCTCTCCAGGGTGGTTTGATTCAGGAAAGTACTGCCATCTTATGGCTGTTTTTCAGAAAGTTTCCCCATAACCCTTTTTTTTTTTAATTTTAACTCATTCTTTTTCCACCCCTGGATCAGCAGTGAGATTAACAGCAGCTTTGGATGGACTGATGGAAAGTAGCCTCACGCTGTATAGTTCACGGCTGAGATTTTTCAAAACTACCTAAGGGATCTGGAGGCCCAACTCTCATTAAGTGTCCAAATCCCCTAGAAAGCTTTGAAAATCTCAGCCCATATTACTAGCTGTGTAGCGTCATGCTGGCCACTGATTAGCAAGTCTAAGCAATATGCAGGGTCTGGAATTTGGGGCCAACTTTTCAAAAGTGCTGTCTAAATTTTGGAGGACCAACTTTTGATATCTAGGCCCCGGATAATGAAGTGCTGAGAACCTGCATCTCCTGTCGACAGTCACTGGACTTTTGGGTGCTCAGCAGCTTTCAAAATCCAGCCTAAATTGGTGTTTTAGTGTCCAGTCTCAAGCTGGGCTCCAAAAAACTGAGGCACCCAAATCAGTGACTACTTGTGAAAATGTAAATCCTAATGTAGTGGGCACCGTCCTTTAGAGACCAAAGATTCTCCTACATCCAGGGCTCAGCAACCAGTGAGACGAGGTAAACCAGGCTTCCAGGGACCTCTGCGTCCAGGACAATTGGAGCAAACACTTTGTAGGAGCTGGGCCTGAGCATTCCAGACTGCATGTTTCAGACTACATCCCATCCCAGACCTTGTTCCTTCTGACAATCCGCCTGTCTGTGGTATTTGTGGAGCACACAGTGCTTTGATAGATGGGCATTGAACTGGACACAGAGTTTATAAACATGTTGATTAAAAATGTTTTAGAAACAAATAATCTTTACTATCTTTCAATCATTTTGCATCAATGCCACTGCTCATTACATTGAAACTAGAGATGGATCTGGCTCCAGGCCAGAACAGAGAGCAGCTTCCTTCTTCTTCTCTCCTTTCATGGATGTGCTTATGTGTGAACCAGTGGTAAAGCTTGACTTGCTCAAGTGTGTGTGTATGTGTGTGTGTGTGGAGGGCGGTTGGGGGGGAGAAGGGGATGCAAAGGGACATCAGGGTTTTAAGTTTCCTAATAGATGTCATATATCTTGACTTTAGTAAGGCTTTGGATACTGTCTCAAATGACCTCCTCATAAACAAACTAGAGAAATATAGCCGAGATGAACCTAGTGTAAAGTGGATGCACGACTGGCTGGAAAACCTCACTTTGAGAGTAATTTTCAATGGTTCCTCACCCACCTTGTCTCTCTAATATCCTGGGGCCGACATACAACAACACAGCATACATGAAAACTATTTGTGTGAGACTTGATTAAACAAGACCACCCGAGGGGTCAGTCGGAGACATTCGTAGTTCTGCGGTCATTGACCCTGTCCCTAGAAGGAGCTGAGAGTTGGCTAGGGTGGGATGTGGGGAAGTAGCACCTGTTTACACCGGAGTTCTAGATCCTAGTGTCTTCAAACACTAGGCAAAAATACATGAGCTTCAGGAACCTGTGACAAGGCAGAAGGAAAGTGAGTGGGACTTATTCTTGTAGCTCATAAATCAACAAACCTTTAACTCAGGCTTGGGTAAGTAGTAACGCCTCCACTCAAAGACTGATCTGACTCCAGCCCACCCATCTTCGTTATCTATCGGCTTCTAAAATGCTTCTCTCTGCATTGCAGCTCCATGCGTGTGAAGGGGGCTTCCTACCAGGTATCTGCTAGATTTGGAAGCAGTTACAGACAGTCTGATAAAGTTATCTCTTAACCCTATCTTGCTGCAGAGCAGCTTGGTACAGGCTTGCACGATGTCATGGCCTCCGGCTGACTGATCTCAACACAAAAACACCACTCTCCCCCACTAGCCTAGAATGCCATCCAGGTTGGGCTGAGCTTGCTGGGAGCACAGGAATCGGCTGACTGTATCTATACGTTGCGCACATAATAACCTCCCAGATACTCCCCAGCAAGCTGGAAGCCAACTCTGTGGCAAGAACCCGCAGCATTCTGAGGTAGCAGGTGGGACGTGAATGAGGCAGTTGTTACACCACGCACTGGGGTGGGTCAGCAACAGCCGGGAACAAATTTGGGATGGCTACATCCAAATACACAAGCCTCTCTTGCCCAAGCTAAAAGACCTGGCTCCATTAGCCAGAGTTGCAGCAGGCTCATAAATCATAGGCCGTGCATGAATTGCTGGCTTGAGAAGGCTAGCCCCCAACCCCACCCCTTCTGCACTGTCCCCCTGCCGCCGGAGGCCAGAGCCCCCCCCCCATCACGGCTGCTGGCCCCTGCCCCAGGCTAATGCCCCTAGCCCCGGAGTGCTGGAAGGGCGGGCAGCACAGCCCCAGCCCCCTCCTCCCCCCGCATCCCCAGAGTGCTGGGAGGACGGTGCGGCTCCAGCACCAACCCCAGTCTGAGCCTGGGCCATGGCACAGGGGAAGAGCCACCCGCAGAGCAGGAAGCAGGAGGGGGCTGGGGGCGGAGCCATGCCTGGCTGTTTGGGGAGGCTCAGCCTCCCCCAGCCTGTGATACCCACAGCCCATGCTCCTCAATCTCAGCTGAGCCATCAGTCGAGGAAAATAGATCACCACACTGCGTAGGTGTGGGTTCTAGAGTTACTTTATATTAACATTCATGTCCATGTATTGAATACTGTCCCCACATTTTCAGCGTTCAGCTTGGCAAGGCTTTCGGAACGAACAATGCTGAACTCTTTTGAGGCAGTTGCTGCGGAGATCTGGGAACTGGAGAGGAACCAGTTGTGGTTTATGGTGACCAGGGAGTGGGTTTGGATTGTGAGTAAAGCACATTAGCTGGCTCTCTGGTGGAACACTGCACATTTCCACTGAATGCATCCGATGAAGTGAGCTGTAGCTTATGCTCAAATAAATTTGTTAGTCTCTAAGGTGCCACAAGTCCTCCTTTTCTTATTGCTGACAACGTTACTCTGAACCCGAAGAATGCAATTAATACCCCACACAAATGAATGTTATGGGTCCCCCCGCTCAGAGCAATTGTTTCAAGCTGTCTGCGGACTCAGGAAGATGTTTGGTTTATATTTTCAAGGGTTTCTTCTCTGCCGTAAGCACCATTTTTTCAATGAAAAGTGAGATTTTGTAACACTATTCTGTGGAAGATGATGGCTTCCATGTCATATTCTGCTGCCATGCAATACACAGGGCCACACAGAAAACACTTTTTAAACTAGAGATGGGCCTGAACCAAAACCCAGTCCAAATACACCTGAATCAGTTTGGAATGGAAGGAAGAGTATGTGTTAAGAATCCAAGTGTTGTAGAAGGGCCCTATTTTAATAGTGAACTGAACAAATTCTGTGAGTAAGGTAACCACTGGGAAAGTAAAATGTTTCTTTCCAGGAGACATTTCTCTCTCTTCTGCCCTGTGCTTGCACCTATGATAAATTGGTAAAAACTTGCACTCGTTACTAACCTGGCCCAGATTTGAGCTGATGGCCTAGAGAAGAAAGATTCCATATCCAATTATTGGTACCTGGACCCATTAGCCTACCACCTCGGCCACAGTAACCAAGAATGTACAAATAACTGCTAGTCCAGACAGTGGGATTTAGAAAAGCATGGCTTAGTCTGAGCTATTTCCTACCACTCTAGCTACTCCCATATCATTGGGCCTGGTGTACATTACAAAGTTATGTTAACATAAGTGTTGGGGTTCCCCCAAGACCTCTTTCACTCGGTTCCCCAATAACTGAATTAAACTCCAGTCTTCTCACTCAGATTTCTCTATCTGGCACACAGCAAAGCTATGCTGAGTTGATTAGACTTATACCCACCCCCTACGCTTGAGTCTCATCAACTCAGCGTAGCTTTGCTGTATGCCAAATAAAGAAACCAGCAAGTTACCTTGCATCAACCTATTTGTGCACGTGTCTACATCCAAATTTGTCTCCGACTGATGTAAGAGAGACAGTAACACCACCTCCCCAAATGGCACTGAGCCATGGTCGACCTAATGAGGTCAATGTAGTGAGAGTGTAGGCACTGCATGACCGATGTAGCCCCTAATAGTCCTCCGGCAATTGTCCCATAATGCCTAGCAGTGACTGCTCTGGTCAGAAACGTGAACTCCACTGCCCAGGGGTCTTGGGGACCAGAAGCCATTCCCTACCCCACTCTAACGCCCCTGTGTATTTTTGAAATGCCTTTTCCCGATTGCCCACCTTGGTGAGCATGCCCAGCTGTTCCTTGGTTGTGTGAGACTGCCCAACCCACCGTGCCGGCTCCCTACGCTAGACGCACTCCTGTCAGGATCTCCTGGGCCTATGGGGAGAAGGCACAGCTACGGACCAGCTGCAGAAATGTGGACATTTACAAACAGATTGCACTGGGAGGCAGGCTAAGGGGTACGATAGGGACCAGCAGCAGTGCCACGTGACAGCAAAGGAAGTGTGGCAACATACCACGAGGCCAGGGAAGCCAACAGTCCCTCTGGGGCTGAGCTGCAGACCTGGTGCTTTTACAGCAAGCTGCATGCCGCACTTGGCAGAGACATCACAAGCAGCACCACGCCAACCACTGTGGATCCCTCCGTGGGGCCCGAGACAGAGACCCCTGCCATTAACAGCAAGGAGAAAGGGGATATTCCTGTGTGACGCGCTGCTGCTCCACCACGCATTGCCAGCATTTCCCAAAAGACAGGGTGCTGGATGGGGGTGAGTCGCATACTAGGATACCACCTACCCCAGGTGCACCGCACTATACACTGACACGAGCACTCCTGATCCGTACGCACAAAGCCAGTGCAAGGAGCCAAGTGTGCACGCACACAAGCAACACACTAGCTGCAGCAGCTTTATCAGCTCTCAAAAGTTGCATCAACCAAAGTATGTAGCGTAGATATGGCTTAGTGAGGCTCTTCTTGTTATTAATCGTGTTTGTCACAGGAGTGCCTAAGGACCAGCCAAGAATGGGGCCTCTTGTGTCAGGCATTGTACAGACAGAATTACACCGTAGTAGCTCGTCCCTTCCCTGAAGCACTTACAAGCTAAATAGACCAGCGAGCCAGGGGGTGGGGGAAGGTGCAGAATGCACCAAGAGCGTGAACAATGTGATGGCAGCAAACAGCATATCAGCTCCACAAGATTTTACATTTTGGAGTGAGTTTACTAAGGAGGGGATCAGCTACATGGAAAGGGAAGGGAAGGAGCATGAAGGGGACAGGACAGGCGAGAAGAGGGTCGGAGGGGTAGTTAGTTGTGGGGTGAAGCTAAGGTGAAGAGACTGTGAGGCCTGGAGCAAACAGCCATTCAGCAGAGGGCAGAGAAAACTCAATCAGAACTGTAGAAAGTTCTCAGAACCTGCCTGGCTGGTTCTGCTCCCACCGGCTGGACGCTGGCTGGCTTCTTTCTGCAGTTTTCCCCTCAGGCCACGTGGCAGAGGTTAGGGGAGGCACCTCCTAGTGGCCCCAGCTTGAGGGGGTCTCTCTATAGAGTTCTGGATCCAGGAGAGTGTCCAGAGGATGGGGTGTTCTTAGCTGGGCTCCATTATATCTGCTCCCCGCTAGTGCAGCAGTCCTTGTGGTTCTATTCAGTGTGGGGGGTGGGGGAATTCAGTCTGAGAGACAGGTGCTGGGAGTCTCATGCTGCCAGTACTAAAACGTCCTCACAATTTCTGAACATTATCGATAAAAATTTCCTAACTCAGAAAAGTGTTGCATCAGCAGGGGGAATTCTACACTAGACCTTGTCTTGACACATAATGAGGAATTGCTCACAGACCTAAAAATGCCCAGGAGTTGATCACATTTGTTGTGTGCAAACAGAAATAAAGTCTATACCAGTAATATCTCAACTTGGTGCTTTAAAAGAGCCAATTTCACAAAGCTGAAAACAATTATGAGGCAAATCAAGTGGGAGAAGATTTGAACAGAAAAATGTGAATGATAATTGGGAAGTATTTCAGAATATTTTACTAGATACCCCAAAGTACACCATCTCAAGGTCGAGAGAGGTGACTACGATGTTAAAAAAATCAACCAACCCCCCCCCCCCCAAACAATATATTACACATAGGAAAAAGGAGAAGTTGATGCCAATGAATATAAAGCAATGAATATATATTAGAAGTTTGGAATGATAGATAATTGACAAGGGAAACAGAAGGACACAGAGAGAAATCTAGGGCCTGAAGAGTAAAGGACAATGAGGTATTGGTCTGTTATTAGATGGAAATAGAAGACCAGTGAAAAAGCAGAAGTGTTCAATACATTTTCTGTTCTGTATTTAGGAAAAGCCTGACAACGTATTCATATCAGATGACAGTGATGATAGACTTTCCATTGCAACAGTAACTCAGGAGGACGTTACACAGCAGTTATTATAAGTTTAGACAGTTTGACATTTTTAAAAATCAGCAGGTCTGGCTAACTCGTACCTGAGAGTTTTAAAAGAGATAGCCAAGGAGCGCACTGGATCATTAATGCTGATTTTCAATAAATCTTCAGCAACCTGGTTGGTTCACAGTCTATCCCACACGTGCACACATCTATCCCTATCAATCTGCTGAATGCAGCATACAATAACAGGAGACAAGGTCGTTCTCGGCACGCAAAGAGGAGCGTGGGTTTGTCCATACTCAGTTTTACTTATAGCGGGGTAGGTGAGTGAAGCATATATCTATGCTGCCCACCAGGGCTGGGGAAAACTGTTCCAGTTGAAATTGCTGCTTCTTCTGCAGACAGCTGGACATGGGAATTTCTGCAGATTTGGATGCTTGCTGTGCTTATTTATAAGCTAATTCCTAGCATGCACTCCTTGCCGTCAGCTTTCTCATTGCCAGACTAGAATCCACGCTCTAGGAGCACATTGATAGTATGTGTAGATGACGTGTGCCTTGACTTCTTGTATGTGTTCATTGCAAGCCAGAACTGTGTCTTTGAATGAGGCTTATTCTCAGCATAAGTAGTTTCTGGTATGGCTCCGCACTCTACAAGGGCCTAATCCTAAATCTATTGATGTCAATGGAATGGATATGACTGGGGTTCACTAGGGACCTGCTCCATTGGCTTTGGTGGGCTGTAGACCAGACCCCTAGCAAACCTCAGTCACATCCCAATGCAGCAGATAACAGCCAGATTAATGATCATCATGTCTACTGTAATTTTACTAAGCAGAGTTCTTCTCTGACTTGCACCTGGGTCAATGAGGAGTGATGCCACTGATTTCAGTGAGGTTACACTCAGGATAAATGTGGCCCAGTGTCTGTTTTTACTGAGCACACTGTGCAGAAGTATCTTTGTTTTTTCATTTTAATTTTCCCCGAGTTGTCTTATCACTTAAGATCCTGGGTTGATTTCACTTCCACATCATGGGTTCTGGTGCCAAGCTATGTCAGCTTCGAGACAACAGACATTTAAGGAAGTGAACACTATACATGTTGCCTTCCAAAGATTATGTTTCATTCCATTCTTTTTATTATAGTATCGTTTATTATTTACATTAGGAAGATAAAGTTACTCCCCGATGAGTGAGCAATATAATATAGACCATTACAACGCAAGCAGTTAAAGGTCAGGCATGGTAGTGGGATTAGAGGGCACTGGAAAGGACATCGGGGTGGACCCTGAAATAGCAGTGTCACTTGGGCTGGATTTCTGTTTTTTACAGGACACTTCTGGAACCTGGATAAACGTTTGGAATTTATGATGGTTTTCATCTTCCCATTCTGCCTTTCTTCTGTGGTTTCTGTTTGCCTGTTCTGAGGTAGCATGTGTCTATCTGTATGTCTGAGTACCCAGTTACCATGAAATACAAATTTAAGGGTCACACAAATGCTTTCCCATAACAAACTCAGATATTTTCAGCTTAGTGTAGTTATTCTCTCTCTCTTTCCTAATTCCCTGCTGCCTTTTCCCATCACTTCTTTCCTCTACCCATGAACAGTACTGGCTCATTCTTCAGCAGTTTCATGGTGGGGAGACCTTTCTGCACCCACATACCATGGTGATAGGTACAAACTAAGAACTGAAAGAACTATGCATTGCTCTCTGAATATGAGGAGGCTTGAACTCATTCTGATATCTAGCCCTAATGAATGCCACAGCTCAGGGACTTCCATTGAAAGGCTTTGCCTCTACATCATGACAGGACATCCTAGTCACAGCAGTGTTCCACGGTGCACAGCTGTCTCAGAAGGTCAGCAGTGCTGGCAGGGGGATCTCCCAGATAGCTGGGCCCCCCCGGCCCATTCAGAGCTTTAGTTGAAGATTAACACACCAGGAGCTGAAAGTCAAGTGGGGAGCTGAAATCAGACACAACATTCTGGTGACTTCCTCTTAACTGCCTCACTTCCTAAGAAGAATAGAAATTGCTTATCTAGAATCAGATGTGGTTAACTGACATGGGTAAGTCTAAAGAAAAAAAAGTTCACAGCTCTAAAATAGCATCACTGGGGAGTGACAACAGCTAGAGCAAGTGAAGGCAGGTGGGTTTTTGGCTGGGTTGCTACAAGATTTCTGACCACTTCAAAATACATTTCCAGAGTGCTCGAAGGATATTGAAGGAACCACAGAGATGTTCTGGCATTAACAAGGAGAAATCACAAGGGAGGATCCCATGGCATAGATATCCAGGTGCAATTTACCCTTGTGCAATGCTAAGGAGGGGTAACAGCCAGTTAACTGCATGATTCCATGGTGACAAAGTTCTGCACAGTCCTGTAGTTATTGTGAGGAAAGTCACTGGGAGAGCTGAGTTTTGGTGCCATTGTGGAAGAAAAATCCCACTCAAGGTTGTTCCTGTTGGCGTCTTCCTCCTTCCTTCCTGCCCTTGAGCCTGCAGAAGAGGCACCTGCTCTTCACCATGACAAACAGCAGCTTGACTCTAAGCAGCCTGGATGCAGTTTACATCACCATCGAGTTCGTTATTGGGATATCGGCGACCCTGGGCAACATCCTGGTCATCTGGACGGTGAAGCTGAACCCAGCTTTTCAGACAAATACCTTCTACCTCATCGTCTCCTTGGCACTGGCCGATATAGCTGTGGGTATCCTTGTCATACCGCTGGCCATCGTGGTGAGCCTGGAAGTCGTCATCCACTTCTACTCTTGCCTCTTCATGTGCTGCCTGCTGATGGTTTTCACTAATGCCTCCATCCTGTCTCTCCTGGCTATCGCGATCGACAGGTACCTGAGAGTGAAGCTGCCCACTAGGTGAGTCAGTCTGTTTAGGTTGTTGCATTTTCAAGTTATTGTTCATATTACATGGGGGGTTCTGTTAATGCTCTAATGCTCCTCCTGGTTGCCACACCCCAGCTCAGACCTGGAGGCATGCTCCCCCGTCTCCCCCAGTGCTCATACCCCCATCTCACACCAACCCTGCAACACCTACGTTTTACTCCACCCTGCCTCAGGGTTGGAGGATAGACTAAATGACCTCTTGAGATCCCTTCCAGCCCTACATAGCATTGGCCTGCTAAACCCAGGGTTGCGAGTTCAATCCTTGAGGGGGCCATTTAGGGATCTGAGGCAAAAATTGGGGATTGGTCCTGCTTTGAGCAGGGGTTTGGACTAGATGACCTCCTGAGGTCCCTTCCAACCCTGATAGTCTATGATTCTGTGATACATTTCTATGGTTCTGTGATGACAGATGCTCCCTGCTTCCCCATCTATTTGAAGTGGCTTCTAATCAGGCAAGTTTCTGAAGCAATAAACTCACTTTAAATGTATGTTCCAAAAAGCGTAAGATTATCTCTTTGTAAAATCAATTTAAGAGCAGTTCTTTGGGGGCAGGGACTATCTCGTAGCTCTGTGTTTGTACTGCAGCTAGCACAATGGAGTCCTGATCCGTGTTTGGGGCCCCTAAGTGCTACCACAATATAAAAAATAAGTATTAATTATTTAATTGCCTATAGGGATCAGAGAGCTGCTGGGATCTTGGTGAAACATGATTTCATTCTTCAATCATTTTGTTGGGTGTATAGCCTGATTTTTATATTATTTCTGTGTTTGTTTATTTTGGGTCTAGTCACTTCAAATACTCCTGTCAATGTCAGCACTGGATCAAAATGAGAAAGGGGCATAGAGTGAACAGCAAGTTCTAATAAGAGGATTTTATAAAAACACACCTTTTTTCTATAACTTGAGTGGCCAAGTGCAGGCATAAAACACTCCTCCCTCTCCCCCCTCCCCCCCAACCCAAAAACCATGGCACAGGGGCAGACAGTACACGGTCCTTGTGTAGTAATTGGGTCTACAAATTTACCTTAATTGTGAAGTCAACTGTAAGGAGTGAGTGAAAGTTCATAAACAAGTTTTTTTATGAACTGTAACAACATATGTTGATGGGAAAAGGTGCAAAAGGGAGACAGAAAAACTGCATAAGTCTGAACTAAAAAACCTACAGATATAATTAAGGACTGTATTAAGATTATGCCTGGTAAACAAGAGAAGTGTGGGACCAGTAATCAAAGAACCAAAACTGGTGGGTCAGAAATTAGGTCTAACAGATGGACAAGATGATGAGGGGATGGGCTATTCCACCCACCACTCCTGTTGGAGATCCTTAAAAGAAGGGACATTGGGGGAAAGCTGGCTACTGTGATGCTGTCTGACTAAAAGATGAAAGAAGGATTAGGAGTAAGCTTCACTGTGACGACCATCTGCCCTGCAGTCTCCTGGGTCCCTGGACTTCCTTCATCCTAATCCTCACAAATGTCGTGACCAGATTGGGCCATGAGAGAGGGACCCAGATAACGTTGCCTCCTCTATCAGCTCTGACTAAATCCTGAACACTGTCTAGGATGTGAGACTTTGTCACCCCTCACCACTCCCCAAGATGTCCTTTTCCTTCCACATCCTTATTTCTTCTCTTTCCCATGTTTCTTCCTTTGTCTTCTGTCTAAGAGTCTGGCTCAACCAGCCAAGACTGTCTATTTTACAACACTGGTGTAAGCCTATGACCAGAAAGAGGCAGCTAAAAGCAATGCCCTCAAAAGACCAACACAGGTACGAGTTTTCCAGGTCTCGGAGTGGCTGATCAGACTGCATGCTGGGCCGGGGTTTTTTCCAGCGGTGAGAGTCAATGCTAGAGAGAGAAGTTCCATTTTCTATCTTTGCCATTCTTTTCTTTCCCCCTTTGTGCGCGTTTGTTTTGTTTTGTCCTCTGGGAATTGAGACTGAAGTTTAACAGCAGCATCTACGACAGGTCCAGCCCATCATAACTAATGTCTTCTCTTTTCCCTAAAGGACAGTTATTACCATCTAAGACACTGTCAAATGGGAAGGGGGAAAGGAGTTCTTTCTCAAAACTCTCTCCAGCAAAAGGGAAAGGGTCGGGATGTTGGTAAAATGAAAGCCTGACTTAAGGCGTTACATTTCAAAGGCTTTCACTGTTTTTGAGTTCTTTTCTGCATCTTTAATAAAAAGGTTTAAAAGACTTTCAATAGTGTGTTTGCCGTGATGCTAAGTAGGCTGAGGTCTCTGTTTACCAAACCCTGAACCTTGTTTAATGTTGGGCAGTGACTGGGTCAATTTAAATCTTTAACTCTTTGGGTTTGTTTTTTCCCCATCTAAATTAATACAGCAGGCCATATTTCTATGAGCAAAGGCCCTACATTAAAAGATAACCAAGAGCAGAGGAATAGTATAGTCTGGGGGAATAGTGTAAATTACAATATGAATGGAGAGGTCCTTAAAGGAAAGCTGGAAAGTAGCAGAATTAGCCGCTGGCAATGGCAATCATATCCTTGCCTCAAACATGCTGAGATCAGCACCAGACCAGAAATGTGGTCATCCAAAGCAGGCCAAATGGTAAGAGACAGACTTGGTTAAAACCAGTTAATCATTCCACATATGGTACAAAGTACCTGCAATAAGATACCTTGTCCAAAAGACAGCTGAGCACTCAAGTCAGCCACAAATGAACCTACAGCCCTTGAAGGCATGAGTTTTTGGATGTTGCTTCACTGTCGCTAAAGAATCACATCTAACAGGGGTGGTGTTTTTCAGGTACAGAATAATCACCACAAAGAGAAGAATTTGGGTGGCTCTTGGAATTTGCTGGCTGCTGTCCTTGCTGACAGGATTTGTCCCCATGTTCGGATGGAATCAAAGGACTGACACAAAAAGGGCCAGTGAACTCAAGTGCAAATTCACCTCTGTGATGAGAATGGATTACATGGTATATTTCAGCTTCTTCGCCTGGATCCTCATCCCTATGATCCTCATGTGTGCTCTGTATATTGAGATCTTCTACATTATCCGGACAAAGCTAAGTCAAAGTGCAACAAACATGAATGCAACAAGAGTGTTTTATGGGAAGGAGTTCAAGGCAGCCAAATCTTTGGCCCTCGTCCTCTTCTTGTTTGCTATTTGTTGGCTGCCTTTGTCCATTCTAAACTGTATCCTCTATTTCTGTCCCAAATGTCATATCCCATCGCCTCTGTTGTACGTGAGCATTCTGCTGTCTCACTCCAATTCGGTCATGAACCCCATTGTCTATGCTTGCAAGATAAAGAAGTTCAAAGACACTTATACTCTTATTTTAAGAGCCTGTGTTCTGTGCACGAGTCCAAAGCTGGTCAGTCCTAGCATGGAGCAAACATCAGACTGCGACCCAGCGACCCCTTGATGCCAACTGGCAGAAGGTCCAGGGGGCACACACAGGATTTTACAGGGGTTCCCTGGGTCACATATATGCATAATAATTCACCAAAGAATGGCAAATGAGGTCTCTACCAAGAGCCAGGAGCCCACTGGTCATCATAACCATGGCAATATGAATGGACGGATAATATTTAAGGAGTTATGTATCTATATTGAAAATAATGTTCTTAAGGTCTTGGAGTTAAAGCAGGTCACATACCTTGGAAATGTTCCTTTCAGGCAAGTGGTCATTTGTGTATTGTGTAGTGCGCAATGTATGCCTCACAATGTATGCCTATTTGCATATTGAGCCAGGTGCTAATTAAGAGACTGTGAAAATCTACAAGAGAGGAAATCTACAGGAAGAAAAAACAGTAGGAGAGTGTCCTGCTTATGAATAAAGACAAATGATTGTTTGGGGTATATCTTGGTGTGCAAAGGGACACACTGAAACCTTCACCTTGGAGGCAAACTGACAGCATGCATATCTCATGCAAGGGGTGGGGGGGGAGGGTGTCACAGCCAGCCTAGCTAGAAAGTGCTGCAAGGATTTTAGATGAGCAATACTCTTCTAGCCATGAGAGTATCTTGTTAATTAAGTCTAGGCTCTAGAATGCATGCTATGATTTTATTCTTTATGGAACCATTTGTTTCCAATACTTCTACTTGCTTCTACTCAAATTGTTATGCTTTGTTAAATAATCTTGTATTTGATTTAACTATAAACAAATCTCAATGCTGTGTGTTCAGCGGAGTGGTGCTCTGAAGTGGGACTGGTAAGCTGGCTTGTACCATTTCTTTGGAAGCAGCAAATCTGTGAATACTGTGAGTGTCCAGTGGCACAAGGGCTCGTCACTCCAGGGAGATGCTCAGAGGTTGGAGCGTGCCTATTGCTAACCTGCAGAATGACAGCGGGGCCTGCAAGGCCTAGAGGGAAGTGATTATGTTGCCCATGGCCAGTGGAGTTGGGGAGCTGACCCCCAGCAGGCACAGAGAAGGCATCCTCATGCTAAGGGCAGATGGTAGCAAGGTGCCTCAGAGTCCTGGGTACCCCCAGCAAGAATCACACAAGGCAGTGGTCATAAATCAAGAATGGCAATTGAATTATCTGGGTAAATTATATCCACATAATGTAAACAGACTGATAACCCTGCTGCATTAACAGGCTCTGGGAGAAATATATGCTCTGAATATTCTGCTCATTCATTCTACACATGCTGGAAAGAAAGGCTTCACCAGAAATACAAAGGTAGCAGGATTAGTAGAATCTAGTCCAAACTCAGCCATGTTTTTCTAAAGCACATTGTCTGCACCAGCGATTAGCTTATGGGTTTTAAGGCCAAAAGGAATCATTATGAGTATCTAGTCTGTCCTCCTGCATAACACAGGCCATAGAACCTCATCCAGTGATTCCGGTAACCAGCCTATAGCTTGTGGTTGAGCTAGAGCGTTGACTTGTTTTGGTATTTTTAGAAAGATTTACAGTCTTGATTCAAAGATGTGAACTTTTCATGATGGGGTAATGACTTTGTCTACTGATAAATGAGATATAGATCCTTTTGCCTCTAGTTCATCAGCTCAGATCTGTCCCAGGACAGCAATGAAAAGCAGTTATATTATTATTAACTATTGTTTACAGGTATCCTGGGATAGATTTGAGCTGGTCAACTAGATTTATTATCTTCTGATCATAAGTCCAACCACTGAGGAGTTGACAGTGGAATGTCCTCCCCACTCAGCTTTCTGCTATCCTCTCCATTTCCCTTTCAGTGCTGCTGCAGGTCTAGTGCTTTTATCCAGACACTCCTTCCCACTTTTTGCCACAGTTACACCTATGCATCTGATGCCTTTTCAGTACCTTGTGAGAACTGGGTTCCAGCACATTCACTGGAAGACAGGTGTCTGCAGCACCAAACCTCACTCTCAGCTGGGCCCCTTGGTGGCAGTCTCCGCAGAGAGGACCAAAGGCTGAATGGGCTATGGAGGCTAAACTCCTCTTAGCCCTACAAGGAGTTCCTGTCAATGGGCAGCCATTTATCAACTTGCAATTCACTTAACCCTCCCCCACAAAAAATAAATAAGTCCCAGAACCACACTACAGTGGACATGTCCTGTTGAGACATACCACTCCAGACAATAACAGGCAGCATTGGTGGTTGTGGTGGTGGGGAAGATAACAAAATATGCCACAGGGACACAATATACCAGTTCTTTCATGGGAATACCAGTGAGTTAGCATAGCTGTAGGTACAGCTTTTATTATTTCAAAAGTCAGTAAAGAGATTCCAGGTGCATGTTTTGTCTTTCACATTTTCTCATAAGGGTATTGACCAGAGTCAGTTGGAAAAGATGTTAGGTGTTGTCAAGGTTCCTTCCCCACTCTGAACTCTAAGGTACAGATGTGGGGACCTGCACGAAAACCTCCTTAGCTTACTTCTACCGGCTTAGGTTAAAACTTCCCCAAGGTACAAACTATTTTACCCTTTGCCCTTGAACTGCCACCACCAAACGTTTATCTGGGTTTATTTATTAGGAAAGCGTTGTTTGGAAACGTCTTTCCCCCCAAAATCCTCCCAACCCTTGCACCCCACTTACTGGGGAAGGTTTGGTAAAAATCCTCACCAATTTGCATAGGAGACCACAGACCCAAAGCCTTGGATCCTAAGAACAATGAAAAAGCATTCAGTTTCTGAAAAGAAGGATTTTAATAGAAGTAAAAAATAAAAAAGAATCACCTCTGTAAAATCAGGATGGTAAATACCTTACAGGGTAATTAGATTCAAAACATAGAGAATCTCTCTAGGCAAAACCTTAAGTTACAAAAAGACACACAGACAGGAATATCCATTCTATTCAGCACAACTTAATTTCTCAGCCATTTAAAGAAATCATAATCTAACGCATATCTTGCTAGATTACTTACTAAGTTCTAAGACTCCATTCCTGTTCTGTCCCCAGCAAAAACATCACACAGACAGACACAGACCCTTTGTTTTTCCCTCCCCCCAGCTTTTGAAAGTATCTTGTCTCCTCATTGGTCATTTTGGTCAGGTGCCAGCGAGGTTATCCTAGCTTCTTAACCCTTTACAGGTGAGAGGATTTTTCCTCTGGCCAGGAGGGATTTTAAAGGGCTTTACCCTTCCCTTTATATTTATGACAGGTGTGTATTCCTGTTTTCCAAAATACAGTACTTAGCAGCCTGGGCATATCCTGACCGAATAATATTTGAAGAGAGGCGTGTTGTGTTGTCTGACCCAGGAACTCCTGAATTTTAATCACAGCTTTGGCAGTGACTTCTCTTTCAACCAGTCACTAAACTACTCTCACAATTTTGCCATCTGTCAAATGGAGAAAATAGTTACAGCACAGGGTGTCATAACTATTACTTAACGTTTGTAAAGGGTCTTCAAGACAAAAAAGCTGCTCAGCAATATATTTCAAGCCTGCTGTTGTATTTTTGTTCATCTTTATAGTTTAGCTACCGATATGTTTGGAGTCCAGCAAAAAAAGTAAGCTGAGTAAAAGGAAAACTTATGGGAATCTGAGAGAAGGCCACATAGCTCTTTGAATGCATCTCCGACTGATTGCTGAATAGTTCTCAGTAGTTGCATTGTTCCCTAATTGCCCTGCCTGTCCCTGAGAACTTTTGTTCACACCTGGCTCTCTCTCAACACTGGATTCAGTCTCTAAGGTGCCACAAGTCCTCCTTTTCTTTTTGCGGCTACAGACTAACACGGCTGCTACTCTGAAACTGGATTCAGTGTTACCTCATGTGGTTTGACCAGAAGCTGACTGTCCTTCTGTCTCTCCATTTTTGAAACATCGCTGTGAAGCATCCTGAGTGTTTGTGGAAAGTGGGATGAACTAGTTCAGGGGTAGTCAATTATTTTTTGTCAAGGTCCATATTTCTCGGTTAAGGTATAGTCAAGGTCCAGACTCCAGAGAAGAAAAAAAATAATAGTGATGATATTAATAAGTAAATAAAAAGATTTCAGGGTCCTTTCGAAAGCATCTGGCGGTCTGGGTTTGGCCCATGGTCCGCCTACTGACTACCCCTGAACTAGAGTGATTGTGTCAGAGAAACCAGAGGAATAGAGAACTGCAAACCAACTGCAACCACACACACAAGACAAAGCTCCAGACAAAGTTTCAGACTAATACCCAAAAAAGAGGAAGCCAGGGCAGTGGTGAAAGAATGAAACTCAAACTTCCACTTATCAGAATAGCTGATGGAAAAGAAACTTTGCTTTAAGTATTAAGTGAAATACACTGTTGCAAACTAAAGAGACTTTGGGAAAAAACAGGGAAAGTTAATTTTGCTCTAGGGTTGAAAACCGCATAGCCACACTGAACAAGCTTGTGATTGAGACACTAGACTAGGATCTGGAAGATCTACATTCAATTCCTCCATCTGCCTCAGGTCCCCTTTTGAAAAATGGAAATTTCTCCCTCTTTTTAGAGGTCTTGTCTTTTTGGACTGCAAACTCTTTAATGCCAAACACACTGGAGCCCTGATCTCTGCTGGTGCGGCTAGGCACTACTGTAATACGTATAAGAGCAGTTCTTATACCCTGATCACTGGAGCATGGCAGGGCATGGACACAGTAGAATGATTAGCCAGCCATGCTCACGTTCTTTCAATTTTTTCTAATATTTTTAAAAAATCCAAAGTCAAATACATAGAGAACAAAGAGTGGGTGCAATATGGTGTGAACTCGCACATTCTGAATGTCTCAAAGGAGTATGAAGGGGGCCTCCTTCCTGCAATTGCCTTAGAGGATTCTAGGCTATAGCTTCTGCCATTTTACAAACAAGAAGTTGTGCTAGGTCACAGCAGGCTGAAATTGGCTAATGTCCTTGTTAAAATAGGATATAGCTCTGATGGCTAAAGTATCACAGCTAATCAAATTGCAACACTGACTTCTAATCCAAGGGGCATCTGCCTTGTGTGCCTCCAAATGCACGTGCAGCATCCTCCCCAAATCATACTAACTTTCTCTAGAGGTCTGACATTTAAGTTAGCATGAACTACACCCACTGTCCTGCCCCAGGTGATCAGAGAAAGCAGCCTGAGTAGATTGTCAGCTTTTGGGGCACGGGGCTCTTTGTCCCGTGTTTGGGTAGCACCTAGCACCGCAAGAATGCAAATAATAATAATAATAGTCTCAAGACCCTTTCAAACCACATCTTGACTAGAACAAGTTCCAGCTGATAAGCTACATTAAATACCAGTAGTTGATTGGTAGCATCTGCTGTTTCTAGTAAGCATAGCAGAGAGTGGAAATAGGATGTAGGAGCCAGGCTTTTTTTCCCTGATAAAGGCTATTCTAGGAAAGTTGAAAGGGAGCAATTCTGTTCTGCTCATCCAAGGAAGTTACTGATAAAAATGCTCTATTTCTTGGCCTTGTGACTAAGATGAAGTATAGAACCAGTTTAACACCTGTCACAGCCTCTGACAGGGGATGATGTCTACCCTGGTGTGCAGGGGGACTCAGGTAATGAACAGGTCAGTGAGGGAGCTCAGCCAGACTGCGTAACACCCATGGATTTCCCTGCAGAACCCCTGTTCATCAGTAACCAGACAGACCAGCTGGCTGCTGTGGGTTGTCAGAGGCTTGGACAGGGGCCCCATTTAGTTAGTTGTGGGCCTCACAGAAGGTTTATTCCCAGGGCATGTGCAGTGACACCGTTCGTAAGAGACCACACGAGCACAAGGCGGCACAGGACCAACACCCCCATAGGGCTAACAGACAAAGTGAGCGTTCCTGAGACCAGACGTCACGAACAAGCAGACAAAACGATTGGCCCAGCCAGATCTCCCGTTGAAACCCCACAGCTCTAAGAGAATCATTCTGCCCTACCTTCCTAAACGGAACCCCAACGGACAGCATTGGCTACCCCATCGTTCCCAGAGACGAAGTGAAGCAATTCTGTTCTTCCCAGCCCTATCAAGCTGCCATTTCCCCCTCCTCTCTGCACACATCTCTTATAGGGGAATTTAGTAATTCACCCCAGCTGAGCCCATTCCCATTGCCCTCTTAGTCAGGGTCATTACAATGAGGATAGGCACCTGTGTTGTTTACAGGGCTCAGGGAGAGTCTCTATTAATCTTCTCCCTGCCAAGAGAGTCCATTGCCCGCACCACACCCTGAAAAATGTCTGTCTGCTTCCCAGCCAGGGGTATTGTCCGAAGCACTTTCCCACCCGAGGCATAACACGGCATTCTCTCTGACCTGTGGTAGATGCCCTTGGAAGTACCTCAGATTTTTACCCCTGTGCCGGCTGTGCAGAGACCCAATGTGCAGCCTATCTGCTAATTAAGTCCACGTAAGCTGTACTTTAAGTAGGATTGCCACTGCTAAGGTACAAAAAAACAGGAGCTCAGGGATGATCCTGGACAGCTGGCAGTGTGCACCCGTACAGATTTCCCAGGACAGCTATGATCCTGGGAAACCCTGGCTAGATGGCAGCCCTAATTTTACATGGTCCTTAGGCCTCGTGCTGGCTTCTGCACAGGGGAGAATTGCACCCAGCAGGAGCAAATGAGACAGCGTGTTGCAGTGACATCTGAGTGATGAAGAGTCATGATTGGCTGAGCGAAGCCAGGTCCTGCACTCAACTTGATGGCATTTCTGTCTGTCTGTAACATGGTAACTTTTCAACCCTGCATCCAATCAGTTCCAAAATGATGTAGGAACAATGGGTAGAACTCTATGGATTTTGGTGAAAATAGGAAAACGATGGACACACAAAGCCCTTGGCATCTAGTTAACAGATGCAGCAGCTTCAACCACCTCTTTGATTGCCTATAATCAAAGAACCAGTTGATGGCAGCCATTAACAACTGGTTAACACAGAGCCTCTGCATGAGAGAGGTTAAGGGGGGTGCAGGGAATCCTTGAAATAGAGGGACAAAGGCAGGAAGCATATAGTGTTTGTGTTGTGTGGTTGCTGGTGAGTATTTGCTTCAGGTTGGGGGGCTGTCTGTAAGCAAGGACTGGCCTGTCTCCCAAGATCTGTGAGAGTGATGGGTCGTCCTTCAGGATAGGTTGTAGATCCTTGATGATGCATTGGAGAGGTTTTAGTTGGGGGCTGAAGGTGACGGCTAGTGGCGTTCTGTTATTTCCTTTGTTGGGCCTGTCACGTAGTAGGTAACTTCTGGGTACTCTTCTGGCTCTGTCAACACTAACCCAGGAACCAAACAAACCCTTGCAACAAAGCCCGTTGCCAACTGTGTCCACATATCTATTCAGGGGACAACATCATAGGGCCTAATCACATCAGCCACACTATCAGAGGCTCGTTCACCTGTGCATCTATCAATGTGATATGTGCCAGCAATGCCCCTCTGCCATGTACATTGGCCAAACTGGACAGTCTCTACGTAAAAGAATAAATGGACACAAATCAGACGTCAAGAATTATAACATTCAAAAACCAGTCGGAGAATACTTCAATCTCTTTGTTCACTCGATTACAGACCTAAAAGTGGCAATTCTTCAACAAAAAAACTTCAGAAACAGTCTCCAATGAGAGACTGCTGAATTGGAATTAATTTGCAAACTGGATACAATTAACTTAGGCTTGAATACAGACTGGGAGTGGATGTGTCATTAAACAAAGTAAAATTATTTCCCTTTGTTTATTTCCCCTCCTACTGTTCTTGTAAAGTGCTGGAAATGGCCCACCTTGATTATCACTACAAAAGGTCCCGTCCCCCCCCGCCCTCCTGCTGGTAATAGCTCATCTTTCTTGATAACTCTTGTTACAGTGTGTATGGTAACACCCATTGTTTCATGTTCTCTGTGTATATAAATCTCCCCACTATATTTTCCACCGTATGCATCCGATGAAGTGAGCTGTAGCTCACGAAAGCTTATGCTCTAATAAATTTGTTAGTCTCTAAGGTGCCACAAGTACTCCTTTTCTTAATATAATAATGGTTCCCCCAGGGCTGTGTCCCATTGTCATTGGTATCATGATACACTAGTGCTTAAAGAAATAGTGGTTTTAAATGTGAGTGGAGAAGAACAGATCTCAGTGTCAGTCATAAAGCACATTTGCTCATCCCTTATCTTTTGCAGTCATCATATGGCCATTTAATCTCACTTCTTTAAACGCTGAGCAATGTGTTTGTGTTTCTAGACATTTCTGCCTCTTTTCCATTTACGAAACTTGGCTTCTCTTTGTCAGATATTGTGAATATTGACTTCTGCTGAGGTGTGCAGCAAGTTTAATCGATGCAAGAGAAATAGAATCAGATTTACAAAGATATTTATGTGCTAAAGATGCAGATAGACATACAGTGGGCTTTTTAGAAGGCAGTGCCCAACTCTCACTGGAGTTAAAAATCTGGCCCAAGGCACTTGAAATCCAAATAAGTGCCCATCTGCATATTTAGGCTCCTAAATACCTTTGAAAATCTGGTTTTATGTACTGACTAAAGTGAAGAAGGGTTCAGTACTCAAGTAACAGAGCATGAGACTGTTGGAGATATAGATTCCATTCCCAGCTCTACTGCTGACGTGTCATGTGACCTCTGGCAAGTCATTTCAGCCCAGATCCACAACAATTTGTAAGCCCCTGACTCCCACTGATTGGGGAGCCTAAATACCTTTCAAGATCTGGGCCTTCATCTCTCTGTGCCTCAGTTCCCTACGCATGAGCGTGTGTGGGTGGTGGGGGAATGGAACACAGCTCCCTGTGCTCAGCTAAAACAGAGGCGAGCTCCCATTCCTCCTCTGCCTGGCCTGGATAAGCAGGGCTTCCCTACAGCTCCCCTCCTCCTTCAAGGATCTGGTGGTGGGCAGGGTGCTTCATTGTAACTTTGCTGCAGTTCCCACAGCTGTAAAATGGGGGTAACGCTTCTTACCCACCCTTGTAAAGTGCTTGTAAAGCTATGGATGAATGTGCCATTATAATCTTTGATGTTCCCCCAGCGTGTGATGGGTCCTCGCTATTTATTTATTGTTACATGTTTTTTTAAACATCTCCACTGTGGCCATGGATTTCATAAGCATCACAGCATTTATTTGAACCTAAAATTCTACAGAGGACATGAAGTCCAGAAAAACAACCTAAAGTACTCATCTCAAGATCCCATCAGGAAGCAGAGTTTTGCCTATGCCATCTACTATGGAGAATTATTTTTACATGATTAACAAACACAGTTAACCAAAGCAATTGACAATTAAAAGAGGAGGTACAATAAAATGAACTATTTGAGTAAATACTAATTTAAGAAGGGGGTGTAAAAGGAAGTCAGAGAGGGGACGAGAACATCTGACAGAACAGATCTGCACAGATTGTAAGAAAGAAGTATTTCCTGCCTTTATCTAGTCACTTATTAACACATGCAAAGAAGTTTCAGAAGCTGTTTGAACGATCACAAAAATATAGCAGGAGGAATGAAAAGAGACAAAGTCATCACAAGCAAGGTTATCCATGTTTTATAAATAAGGAAACGGAGCCACAAAAGACAAGCGATTTCTTCAAGCTCACACCATGAGTCAGGGAGAGAACAATGGAATCTGAACTCCTGGTGCCCTGCTCTGACCACTCACCAACACTTCATTGTGGGACAGACCTCCATGTAGCTTAAATAAATCAGCTGATGTGATACATGCAATATTTGGCAACATAATTCCAAGCAGAACTGAGGGGCGGTGACAGAACTTCCATCTGCATTTGAACTGCAGACAGCAAAGATGTCTTCATTTCACCGTGATTAGCACAAACTACAGAGCAGTCTTTGACTGAGGCTTCTGTTTGAACATCAAACTGGCATAGGTGATCTCATCATTAGGACACGTAGGAACCTGCAAACATTATTTGGGAGTGAGGAGCTGCTGGAGTTCTGACTGGATTTCCTACCCTTCATTTTGCTTTCTAGGATGCTCTCAAATGTAGTCTAGTGTGAGCAGTCTGTTCCTGTGCATGGGGAACACAGAACTTGCCAGACCAATGGTCCACTAGTCTGGTATCCTGTGACCATGGTCGATATTAGAGACTTCAGAGGAATCAATACCATAATGGACAATTATGGAATAACTTGCCCATAAGGAAAAGCTTCTTCCTAATCATCTCAGTTAGTGTTTGGTTTATGCCCTGAAGCATGAGGGCTTATATCCCTTATAAATGTCAGAGGTGACATCCCATCTCTAAGGAACCGCAGAGGTGACAGATTGAGTCCCTGAGGTATTTGGGGAATGCAGCATTTGAATCAGGGCAGGAAATATCTAGCGTCCCTCTACAAACACCTCTTCCAGTCTCTGGCACCACAGCACGCTGATGGGGAGGAGGAGGCTGCACAGATGAGAAACTGAGCATTTGGGTGGCATAGGTAGGAGTGATTATTGCTTTCCAAGGGAAAGCACTAGCTATAATTTAAGGTAAAAGGAACCTCTGAATAACTGTTACATTTCTATGAACAAACTTCCTTTTTTCAGTCCCAAATTCACGTTTATAACAATGTAGCATTTTCTACAGAGAATCTAAGACCCATCATGAGACACCCCAAAGAACCAGTTCCGACCTTTACCTGGGTGTTTTCAGCAGGTGCCTGATGCACAGTATCTGCAGGATCCTGCTCTTGAGGAGTCTTTAGGGGTGTACTGTGATCTGTAATGGAGACAAAGGGATATGTACCAACGACAGCCAGGCCCCAGAAGAAATCCCCGCCCTCTGGGTATGCGTTCAGAATCATTCTAAGGCCTGGATGAACTGATCCAGTTCATAAGGTGTGGAGAAGGGCAGAGGGCACAGGAAAAATTGTGGGCAAACTGTTCTGCAAATGGAAATAAAGTTTTAATCAGGCAGGTTGGAGAAGGAAGGGCAGAACCGCAAAGTGTGCAGCATGGGGCAGTGTGGGGAGAAGGTGTACAGTATGTTCTGACCTGCAACCCCTGTATTATTTTACTGTATTGGGATGGTATCCGGCAGCGCCAGCCCTTGACCAGGACTCCATTGCACTGGGTGCTGCACAAACACACAACAAACAGAGGGTCCATGCCCCAAAGAGCTTACAATCTAAGGGTCTCTCTTCATTGCAGAGTAAGTGCATGGAATCTGCCTGCTGCTTAGCCTAGCCTGGGTGTTAGCTGCCACACTGCAAAGCCAAACTCAAGTCACGGTACCCCCGCTGGGGCTAGGACTCTTGGATTCTTGGTATTTGCTGTAAACTGAGCTCCTCTATGATACTTTCCCACGGAACTGTGGGAGAATTTGTCCACCCTTCTGATCACACAGCAGGAATTGCGGGAAGGCACTGGAAGACTATCAGCACTTCACTTGCGTGGCTTAGCCTGCATCCTCACTGCAAAGTAGGTGGGTTACCAGTCTGAATGAAAAGAGAAATGCCTGGCTCAAAACCACATCCCCAGAAAGGGCCAGTTAATTTGGGTTTAAAGCATCACTAAATATGGGTGATGGGGTTTGTGTGGGGACAGGAGGGAGTTGGAGCAATAGCAACACCTGAATAAAAGGCCGAACTAAACTTGCTGCGAAGACAGACCCTAAGTAATCTAGTAACTTGGATCTTATCTGTGTGGATTCCCACAGGAAGACCTTTGAAAGGTGTGGGTGCTCGGTGCTTTGAAAAATCTGGCTCGGGTTTTAATAGTCACTATTCTTGGCTACAGTGGGCTTTACGCTTCATTGCATGATGGCAAAATTACCACCATTATAGCTGAAGTGGTGCCCAGAGTCAAGAGGTGGATGAAAAGTCCCTGCTACAAACAGATACTTTTAGCTACCATTTATTCAATACTCAAAGTACATTCACATACAAAAAAACCCAGCACACCTGTCTGGGTTTTTTAGAGTATTAACATTAGATAGACATGTGTGGACGGTTAAATATGTGTAATCAGAGTTTTCTCTCAATTTAATCAAATCACTAGAAATGACATGTCATAGGTATTGTCATGATGCTCACTCACTCTGTAATATGATAACACCCTGCTATGGAGATCTGATTATTATATTCCTGACTAATGTTTCTTTCAACAAACTTTCATTGGTGCAATGATGTTTTTGTTTCACATGGGCAAGCGTTTGTAAACCTACTAACGCTTCCTAAATACAAAAATAGTAAAAAAGAAAAGTCACTGCTGTTAATGCTGCATTCGAACAGATATCATCTAAGCAGAGTTCTGAAGGTGGTGGCATTGTCACATTCCCAAAGTTATGCTGAAAAAGATAAAGGGCCTACCCTGAACAGATATGGCAAGGAGATCCTAAGTGAACACCATCGCTTCCTCAATGAAAAACCTGCACCCGCAGCAACAACATTTGAATGTGGAACATCTGAGATCCTCGGTCCTAGATGCTAAAAGGCATTTAGGCATCTAAATCCAGTTGATCTCAATGTGAGTTAGGTGCCTAAATACCTTTGAGAACCTGGCCCGTGGTAACCAGCTGTCCTCTGCCACAAGCTACAGCAGTCCAATATCCTGCAAGCATTATTCTTCATTGCACATCCCTTACCTTTCCTTTTCCTGATAAAGCAGACGATTGTAAATACCAGTATGGTCAACAGGACAGCAGAGATACAGGCCACCAGTATGTAGAGGAACTCAGGGCTGTTAGTGCACAGAATACAGTGGGTCAGAAACAAACGGCTCTTCCCTTTTCTGCTCTCTGTCCTGGCTACCACACTAGCCAATACTATCTCAGCACCTCAGGGCTCTATGCTGAGTTCAAGCACTAATGTTACCAAAACTTCCGGAACCATGCCCGATGCACTGAATTTGAGTTAATAGAGATAGATAGATGTTATTGGATAGCAAAATCACATGTCTACAGAGAGCTGCTATTTAGTGGGCCAAAATTCCAAATGAGAGGGAAGAAAGAACCTAAAAAAATCTGTGTGATAATATGAGATGTTTGCAACTAATAAGTGTGCCATTCAGATATTGTTATTGGCATAAAAAGCATTACCACAGGTTATGCAAGCTGCACTATGGACCCTCACATTCATAGGAATAAATATGGGTAACAAGATCAGTAACATATTTAATTCTAAGTAATGGAAAGAGACTTGATCTAAACAGACCAGATTCAGCCCTGATGTAACTTCACTGATCACAGTGGAATTGCACCTACTTACACCAGGACTGAGCCTGGCCTGGTAATTGGAAAGCACTGTACTGGAGACCATAAAACCTATCTCCCATTGAAATTGATGTCTTGAAGTGGAGCAGGATGAGGACCTCAGTGTATATTTTAAAACGTTTTGGCTTTTCACACCCATTACAGAGCCTGAGTTTCAAAGACGTAAAAATGCTGCATTCAGAAAATGAACATAAATCTGATGAAAAAGGTAAGTCTGTGAGGCAAACACACACACACACACACACACACACACAAAAAGAAAAATATCCTCTCACTTCAGATTTAAATTCAAACATATACAACCACTGGACCACAGGGATATTCACTGAAGGCATTAATCTACTGAAGGCAGATTATCCAATTCACACACTATAAGAAATATATTGCAGTTTGCAACCTGCATCTCTTGTGGCTGGAGAAAATCTCTGGGGGGAAGACAGTAATGGGTGTTTTTACTAACAGTTTATATCTCTGAAGGAGTCATGAGGTATATTTCTGCTCATTGTACACTTACGGATGACAAGAATCCACTCTCATTTGCTCCAGTGTAAATCAGGAGTTACTCTGCTATAGTCAGTGGAGTCACTCCTGATTTACAACAGTGTGAATGGGCGTAGAATTTGGCCTGACATTTTCATTTCCATGAAATTTTGAAAAGCTAAACAGTGTATCCCAGCATCACCACTGAGCATATCACATCAGCCTGTCAACTTACATTGTTCTTCTATTATCTCATTTAAATCAAAATGTGGTGGTGAATGTATCAGAGAGTTATTTTAATTTAAAAACATCTCTTTTGGACTCTGATGCAGCACTTACTTCCAAGCTCTTTATGACTTATTGGTTATGTTGTTTCCATTAGAATTGCATTAAGGGCTAATGAAGAATACATGTTGTTTATCAGCAATATAAATATACAGATTCTGTAGCAAATTCTGAGCAACCCTTTACAATTAGAAAAATTGAAGTCACTGCCCATAACAACTCTCCTTGGAGTCTGAATGATCTCTCGCCATCATGACAATTAACCCACAAAAATAGTTCTTGTTTACTTATCAAATATGCTCTTGTCTCTTGTAATCATGACTACAGTAGTTGTGCTGGAACTGGTGCTGGCAGTGCTGGTGAGGGTGGCAGGTGATGATGGTGCTGCTAGAAGGGAATACAAAGAGCATTACAACATGTTATCTGTTTCTTAAAATAAGTTTCTTTCTGCAGCAGTGTTTCCAGTATTGGGATCTGTTCTGTCCAGAGGCCCATGACCCACAAGGGAGCTATTAACATACATTGGTGTGAGAACGTTCTTTAAAATCTTCTTTTTATGATTACTAATTAGAATGAGAAGGATCAAATGCCTGTGGATGAAAGCTGGGCTATGGTAAATCATGTTCTGTGAGAATTACATGGCCACACTATTACTGCTGCTCAAAAATGTCTCACAGAGAGAAGTGAGATGATGTACTGGTCTAGTGGCCCAAATATTATTACCAATTACACTAATGCAGCTCTATTGAAGTCTTGGGATTACACCAGTGTAATGAGAACAGAATGTGGTTTTTCCTCCCTGTGATGGGTTGGACCCCCTGTCCAGGATGTCACCTGATGTACTGTGGTTTTAGTGAGCCTCTCCTGCTCCACCAACCTGGATTCCCTCTCCCTGTGTTGCTGTATTAGGCTCTCCGGCCTCTTGCAGCACATAAACACAGGTAGGGCCACTACCAGCTGCAGACACAGACTGAAATCAGCTCTGTGAGAGAAGGCTCACCCAGCACTCACATATTGTTTTACACTGTATAGAAAAATCTGCACAGCGCAAACTCATAAAATTTCACCCTCTTCCTCAATGTAAAGAGAAATATGCACGACTTCTTGCCCCCCCCAAGTTAGAAATTACATAAACTGGGTTTAATAATAAACAAAACAAATTTTATTTACTATAAAAGCAGATTTTAAGTGGTTAAAGAGATAGCAAACAGAACAAAGCAGATTACTAAGCAAATAAAATAAAACACGCAAACTAAGCTTGATTCACTAAAGAAACAGGTTACAAAATGTAGTTTCTCACTGGATATAATAAGATATGTTGAATCTAGGCAGGAGGCAGGGTTGCATTTCGCTCAGAGTTCCAGTTATTTTTCTTACTGATTGGACCTGTCTCAGTCTGGACTCACCCCTGACTTTCCCTGCAGGTTGGTTTCTTTGTCCCTTCAGGTACTTTTAGCAGTCTTTCTTCTTGGGTAGGCCACGGAGGAGAGTCCCGTTTGCCATGCTCCCCACCCTTAAATAAGATTTACATAAGGCAGGAATCTTTCCCAAACTTGACCCCCTTCTCCTTTTAATGGAAAGTTACAAGAAGTCCAAAACAATGTTTAGTATCAGGTGACAAGACCACCGGACCTAGTAGTGTCATCAGCTAGTCCCAGGACCCCCCCCCAGGAAGGAGACAGATTAGTATCTTCACAGTCTTGTTGTTTCTTCCTAATGGCCCATCAAATCTGATGGCTGTTGTCTGGTGGGTGTCTTCCCAATACACACTCAGTTGTAATTGTTACATAGTCCATAATCTGAACTTCAGATACAAAAATGATACATGCATACAAATTGGATAATCACATTCAGTAAATCACAACCTTTCCAATGATATCTTACATGAGCCATCTTGCATTTCAGTTTTGTCATACCCATAACAGAAACATATTTTCATAAAGAATACGGAGTGTTCCCCTGTGCAAGATGCAATTACCTGGATGTGATTTATGATTGTTTTTCGAGGACCAACTTCCCATTCTCTCTTCCTCTGGTAACTAAGGATAAAAAGTACATATATACTGTTTAGAAAACGTTGTAGATTTTGGGCCGAGTCTCTGATTTCTAAGATCATTAGATTGTCTCAATGTGTTCTGAAGTCCTGGTCTGATTCATGGAGGACAGGTGTCTCTGGGTCATTATTAATTACTAGTATTAATAGTTTGTACTGGAAACCCAAATTATGGGTCTACTCTAATTTGTACTTCTCTGGAGGCTTTCATCCAAGGAGCTCAAAATGCTAAAACTGCAATGGATTAAGCCTCACGACATACCTGTGAGCTAAGAAAGTATTATCCACATTTTAGAGTGTGTGAGAGGTATAGCAAACATGGAGAGAATAAATAACTTGTCCAAACAAAATAGGCAGCAAGTCAGTAGCAGAGACAGGAACAAAACCTAGGAGTCATGGCAACCAGTATCTCACTCCACCTCTGGTGTGACCGAATGCACCCCTGTATTCACACCCTGCAGACTACTGTAATCATCTTTGTACAAAATACACCTTGTGAGGTATCCTTTTAAAAACTAATAACTCACTGATGAATAATACCATGGTGAAATGGATGGAGCAACATTATGTGCAAAGTTATGAAGACCCCCCTGTATGATGTTAAAGGGACATGTTCAAACACACATAGCCCCCTCAGGTAGAACTGGTGAAGCAGGCCTGGCTTAAACAAAGGGATGTCCGTTTACCTCCGTTTCACTGTAAACAGAGTCCTCAGACAGCAAGAGGAGGAAGAAAGACAACAAAGAAAATCTGAATTTCAGCATACACAGGTGAAAAGCAGCAGACTCCATGTTTCCTTGCTCTCGGCTGGAATGAACTTTAACTAGGGGTCACATTCAGGAAAATGCTTTTAAGAGTGACTGAACTATGAAAATGGGAGGCAAACCCCCACTTATCTCTCCCTACCCATCTCTCTCTTTTCACCCAAGATGAAATAAACAGCCATTGCACTTTGGGAGCAGGCCCTGGCCTGAGAGTTTTGTCAGCAATCTTACCAGAAACCTGTGGTAAGGAACTTCACTTTGAACCAAGTCTAGTTTGTTTAGGTTAGAAAGCATTTTATCTTTTTTTTCCTATATCCATTTCTGACTTTAATACATTACTTGTAACTCACTTAAAAGCTAGTTTTGTTCTTTAATCAAAATAATCCAGTGTTGTGAATTGTTTGGGTAACTCCATTTCAGGTGGCAAGCTGTTGTGTATTGATCCTATTAGAGGGGCAACAGACCTAATACGTCTGGACTGTCCAGGAGAGGGCTGGATAGTGCAGAACACACATTTTAAGGGAAAATCCAGGACTGGAGTGTGTTGTTGTCACCCTGCAAATAGTAACGAAGGCTGCTGGAAGCCATGGTGTGGACGGGTGTGTTGCTGTCAGGCTGCTGGTGTCAGAACTGCTGGACCAGCATGGTGACTTTACACAGACACTCAGGGAGTAACCTGCATGCTGACAGCGTGCTTCTGAGGAAGCAAAGTTGGAAGCTACAACAGCAAAGCATTGTGAGGCACCCAAGGTTGCAGGGCAGGGGTGACAGCCCCTCACTGGTCAGCACTGCACCCTGAAATGTTCTACTAGGCCATACTCGGAATATTTTTCCATACTTATAAACATACAGTCTATCTACTGTTAAAAACACTGACTAAAGTAAAATCTGTTTCAATATGAAAGAGAAACAGCCAATGTAAAACCCACACTTCTGCATGAAAATTTGTATCTACTATTTTTTGCAGCAGCTATGAATATAACTGAAAGAGGTTAGGAAAAAATTCTCTTTTCAGTTTGTGTTGTGCATTTGACAGCACTTGATGTTCCCCCGTATAATCAGTTAGTCCTCTATTGTTTGTGTGGGTCTTTCACACATCAACAAAGAGGAAAAAGTATTTTTTAAATCTCAGGACATGATCTGAAAATGACCAGATTTCTGACGATAAATATGATAGATTTATTCTTTACCAGTAAAAATGTTTTTAATTAAGATAAATGAAATAACTACATCTTACCTCCTTCTATGAAATTGTTGCACACTGGACACCAGGAAAATGTTCCAAAGCCTTAGCAGCTGCAAAAACAACTTGATTTTCCCCTTTTTCAAAGCAGACCGGTA
Source organism: Chelonia mydas (assembly GCF_015237465.2). NCBI lineage: Eukaryota > Metazoa > Chordata > Testudines > Cheloniidae > Chelonia > Chelonia mydas. The sequence goes on from NC_051261.2 coordinate 3,528,597, forward strand.
ACAACTATCAGAGGTAATTCAACATATCTACATCCGTTCAGATGTTGAAAGATTTCCGGTCTTGGGCTAGGCAGGATCTTTTGTTGCATGCATAAGGAAATTCAGTAATATCAGATTTTGTCACACAAGAAATCACCCTTTTTTTCATGTAAACAATACTAATTTTTAGGCAAACAAGTATGTTTGAAATCAGGTGTCAAAATTCTGATGTACTTATTAAGGGAGAGTGAACACAAGAGAATGTTTTGGTTTTGCAAATCTCTTGAATTTTTTTTTCTCCTCTGAACTTAAAGCTTTGTTTTTAACAAAGCCAGTCAAAATTTTCGTTGACATTTTGAATTTTTGAAATCTTTATGATTGGTTCTATTTTTTTTTTAAATTGAATCACCATGTTTAAAAATACTAAAGTTTTGTTGCCTTTGTGTTAAATTATCTCATCCCTTTTCAGCACAGCATTTAAACACAATCTTATTATTTCAATGGGAAGTAACTTGTGAATAAATTACTTACCAAAGTAATGTGCATTGCTGAATAAGGATGAGATTACTCATATTTAAGTGTTTTGCTCAGTTAGGGCTTGTATGAGGAATAGACCTCCACCCCTGAAAAGATCAGACAATCAATGGAAGGCTCTCTATTTTTGTTTTAAATTTGAATTCTCCCTCTACTTGCTCCTGTTTCAAATCTCCAGTAAGTGGAGCACACACTCAATAACATTTGAGTCAAGATGACTGAGTGGGTTCAAATGTAAGCCAAGTGATTTACCTGTCCTTAGTCAACACTTGGCACATTGACACTTGGCATGTTACTGTCGTGGCTTGGATTCTCACTCTGCTCAGGAACTGTTTATATCCCAATAAAACTATTTTCACATTGAATTGATTTTTTTGAATGGGTAGGATTAGTAGAAATCCTTATTAACAAAAAGCCTAAATGTTGGGCTTATGTCACCACTGTTCAGTTATGAATTCTGTGCCTGCTGTTCTAGTACAATGGATAGAAAGTAAGAGAAAATGGAATGAGAGTAGTGGCCTCCAGTTGTTTGGAAATATAAGCTATTTAATTCCTGTTTGCAAAGTGCCTTTTACCTTAAACTCCTCTCACTACAGAACTGACTATTGTTGCTAGAGGTAAAGTAGGTAGATGGGTAACAATACAATGAAGTTGAGGACACAACAACAAGTGTCAGCTCCATTACAGAACGTACGCAGGAAGGGGGCGGGGGAACAAAACTAATTCAGCTTGGAACCACAGATGGAAGGAAATCGCACTTCCTTGAGTTTTAAGAAACTGGTTTAGCAGATTAGCAACCATTTTCTTCTCTGCTTTATTTCCCTGCAATAATCTGTCCCAAAATACATCTATAGCAAGTCAGGTTCATAGCTGCCTTCAGTGCTACTTCCTGCCCCCAACTTCCTCCCCTGTGGACTAGTAGCTGGCCCAATCTTAGCTCACTTTTCGTTGTTGAGACACTGCAAATTGGAACAGTAGAGTAGTTAGTGTGGGCATGTAGAATCCACAGAGATTTATATGGCACGAGTACAGAGGAAAGTGACACTGACAATTCTGATTTTTCCGTTTGCTAACAGAAAGTCAAAGGGGTATGTGCTTTGGAGGAGACAAGTGGTAGACAGTGTGCAGAGTTGGAAGATGGCTTTAGCCCTCTCAGAGCCACTGGTAATTTCTAAAGGCAACTGTGTCATACCGTAGGGAGCATGATCACATCCCTGCTTGTGGCATAGATTGTGGGAGGGAGCCATCTATTCATCCAGAAAACAGGGGTACCATGCTAGAAATGCACAATTGAGAGCATCAGTCTTTAACAAGATCCACAGGAAAGTTAGACAGACAGAGGTTGAGGCTTTGTTTAAAAAAAACAACACACACGCCCAACACACTAAGCATTCATTTCATTCACAGACTCCAGGGACCTTTCTCTCCCCCCACAAAAACAAAGGAAGAGCAGCCCCTCTTTCATTGAGTAAGAGGCGTCATAACAAAATTTCAGTTTAGCAGTGTGAAATATGATCTATGGTCCGCCAGCAGGGCTTCATCGTGGGAACTTCTGCTTGCAAGGCGAGCCATGTGACAGACTTTTCATCATATACTGAAATACTGCTCATGGTTGCAAGGCAGAGATCAGAGAACCTAATGTGCCAAAATACCCATCAAAAAAGTTTTTTTTCCCCAAAAAGCACATAGGGTGAGAAATATAGGACAGCTGCGGGGAAAAGAGGGAGGGGGGAAACTACCCTCCTATGCTCTCCCCATACTCCAGAGCAAGTGGAGTATAATGTACTCTGCATAGTGCCTCTCTCCTTCCCTCTCCCCACCCGGAAAAAATAAGCCATTGCTGTCTGTGTAATGGTTAGGCCATAACCCAAATGTATATCTAGTGTAAACACTTTGTTCATATTACTCAAGGATATCAAAATGCTTTACAAGTATGAATCATGCCTCACTTTCCCGTTTCCCATGTACTTATTTTACAGAGGAGGAAACTGAGGCACAGGCAAAAGTTGTCACTTGCCTAGACACATAGAGAGTCAGTGGCAAAGCCAGTCACAAAGAAACATGAACTGTTTGGCTTTAACAAAGGAAGAGTTATGTTTTTATTCACCTGCAGAATCCTAATTTCTGCATAAAAACAAACTGGAACAAGTACATAGGTCCCTGTTCACATGTCAGAATTAACTGCCATAAACATACTCTGGGACTGCTACTAGTTCAGTGCTACTAGACAGGGAGAGTACAGAACTTATTTTAACAGAGTTACAGCTGTACAGTTTCCAACAGCAGATCACAGATGCCACACAGAGCTGACTGGAATTCAATGTCGTGCAGTTATACTGCCGCCTGTGGGCTCTTCGATAACATCTTCAAATCTGAGATGCACTTGGCAATACTCTCCTTCTCCTGAAAAAGGAAATGAATAGACTTTCACAGGTCTTGAAACAACTCAGGGAAAAGAATCATTTGCATGAACCACGTGTGCACACCAGCTATGTTCCGATTTTGCTGGGTAAAAACTGAAGCCAAGTACAGAAAGGATCTAGTTCCAACTCATGTATGATTAATACTTTGCACAACCACCTAAGAAAGTCATGGAGATAGACCAATATTTGGATTTCTATGTTCAAGCATTAGCAAGCGATGATCAACCTAGTTGATCAAAATCTGATCCTACAAAACAGTCAGCCTGCACAATTCAAAGGAGACTGCAGAATGTTGGCAAGTGGCAGGCCAACCTATCTAGAGGAAGAGTAAGCTTTGGGAAGAGCGAGTGGATCCTCCAAAGTGCAGGCAGAACTGATGGAGGAGAGAAGACAGCGTTATGTAAATGAACTCCCCATTTAGTGCACTTCAACTCCATATCTAGGTCTACCCATTTTCCTCACCTCCCAGTGTGGAAACAGACCACTGATGAGGCACCAAGGAAGGGAAATGTGCAGTTGCCAGTCATCTTAAAAATTCACATTTAAACATCTATGCTTTACATCAAGGGATGCTGCACGGAAGTACCCCAGCCTCCTGGGCATACCTCCCACCCACAACCCACCATTGTGCTGGAAGGTATTCCCTCAATTGGAGTCATTGGGCGGGATTCTCAGAAGCAACCAGCAACCACAACACAAATGGAATCAAGAAATGCTGCAAGTCCTCAGCATTTTTGTGTTGCTCAGGAGAATAGGCATGTGCCTCGGGCCTTCTGGGAGCCAGCCAGAGAAGAGCAAACCAAAGAAATATGAGTCATGTTTGGCCAGAGATGGCAGGTAGGTGAGGAAAACAGCGTTCTGTATTAGGACACGGAAGGCACAGTGAACTGCTAGAAGCTCAGACACTAAAAGTACCTGTTGAGCGGTGATGCTCTGGGCAACGTTTTTCTCTATCCAGTTGATCATGTGATCTTGTTCCTTACGACGCGTCAGCTGCTGTACAGCGATTTGATAGTCTAGCCGCTTCTTCACTTCATTGTATACAGTGAGCAGCCTCTCTCGGTAGTTAGTCTCTAGCAGCATAGCAATGTTATTCTAGTCAGAGAAAAGATGCATTTCAATTTTCCATTATGACTTTTCTGACCATCTTCACTGGTATTTTTTTATTTCAGATTTAAAATTTGTATTAACACTAATGTTAAAAATTATATAATACACAGGTTAAGAAAAGAGCATCTGTACATCTGGGTATAATGTTTAGATTATCCACAATTACAAAGTTTGTTTTAAAAGTCGTAAGATACGTAATCAGCAATAAATATAGATCAATACATTTAATAATACAGTTTAGATATTAGCATCCTAGTATTTGGATACATCACTCCTGAAAAGTTATAAAAGTTGTGGAAAGCAAATATATCAATGAGTGAAGATTATCCCTCAGTAGTTGAGAATTTAGGGTTGGTTGTGCATTAGAAAATACAATCCATCTGGAAAGTATTTAAGTTACTTTCCCGACCACGCTTCTCATCAGCACTCCAGCTCATCCCTCCTAGTATTGCCAATGTGCAGTGAGGTGTTCTAGGTGGATGTCCCTCGATCACTACACTCTCATGTTGCCTTTCAAAGGAACCAAATTTTACAAAAATTGGCTGTGTGTTCATTCACAGACGGAGGCACAGAAGTTAAATGACTTCACAAGGCCTCAGATATAGAAACTGAACCCTAGAATCCCAACTCTATACTATATACAAAGACTATATAGCCTGTCAAAAGCGAGAGTCCCACTATTTAAATATCAGTAGTATTAGTTAAGTGGATATGGTATTTTTAAAAATGGGCTGCATTTTAGACTTTTCTATGGGGTATCTTTATACTCAAGATAAATATTTGGCAAAAAAACTAGCATAATCCATCTCTACACAGGAGCTCTCACCATCATGTTCTTTTAAAATAGGTTGCGTGTAATTTCCTAGGTTTAAAAAACTGGAAAAAATGTCACATTGACACCCACATGGGTTATCAGCAGGGTTGGAACCTTTAGATCCACAATACAGACCTCTACCACAGTGGCAGATACAGCAGTAGGTGAAACTCTTTAGGTGGACCAACACTAGAGGAGGATGAAACACTTTGCCAGTGGGTTTCACAAACATTTGGAAAGGAGGTGATGGACCGTTCCCTGCCCCTCTGCGACCCCTCCTAGCCCATTCTCTTTAGCCCATCCCTGTCCCACTCGGGTCTCTTCCTTACCCCTCAGACTCTTATTCCAGTCTCATTCCCCCACTCCTCAGGCTTCTTAGCCCATTCTCCTTGTCCAGACAGTTCCAGTTCATTCCCTGGCCCTCAGCCCCTCATCTTCCCTGTGTTCCTCATCCCATTTCAGTATCCCATTCCTCCCAGCTTCTTGTCCTAGTTGTCCCCGTGCCAAGCACCTCACCTGATCTGTCACCACTCCCCCTCTTACCCAATCAACACTCCACCCCAATCTACACCCCTGCAGGTCTGGCTCTTGTCCCTTCTTCATTCAAATTAGGCAGCTTCCTCCTCCATGCTGCCCGGGCCCAGCAGGACAGCACAAGATAGTCTCCCTGCTCTCAGTTCATGTGCTCAGACCCAACACTTCCACAGCAGCCCAAAGCTGCAATTGACAGGAAAGTCCTGCTTAGCCCTATGCTGCAGTATGGATGGAGTCTGAAAAATTTAGCAGCTTAACCCTGAGGAATCTCTTTTGATCACGTGTGAACTGTGATCTTTCAAAGGCTTAAAATTTGGCCAAATTTGGGCAGGTCAACATGGACTGCAAAAGGAACATCCTCAACACAGAGGCCTCCCACTGCCAAGTTTCAAGTCTCTGCTCCATACTTTGCAGATTCTAGAACTTCTCAAAGGAAAAGTCGCCAGAATGTTCTAACAATGTATTTTTCCCTAGCTTCGTTCTCAGAAATGGCTGAACCATTTTCAAGGAAGATTTATTAAAAAAAAAAAAAAAAAAGCCGGGGCAGACACCCAAGATGGAAAAATTAAAGCCTGAATAATTCTGGTAAAGTTACATGCAACTGAAAATAGGTCTTATAATGGGAAACGTCATACAACTTAATTGTCTATGTGACCTGCCACGCCTAATGTACCGATAGTCAACGTTTGCTGCTTAAGTACATATAACCACAGATCCTGAGTGTCTCTGAGGGCCATGTAACTATGTAAAAAGATATTTGTAAAACTGTATTTGTAATAACGTACTCGCTTGGCATCAAAGAGATAACTGCGGCCTTCAACCCTCCATTGCTCCTTCTTTTCCTGTTCAATTATTGACTCCAGGTGGTTGATTGAATCATTTTTCACAGCTAAAGCTTTGGCAACTTTCTCCTGAAATAAGAAGGAACTTTAAAATCCAGACTAAAACGTAAGAAAGGGAAAGATCAACCGCTGATCTGATTGTTCAAAACTGCACCGTCTCCTTAAACTGTAACTTATCAGTTCTGAAGGTGAAGAGGGGCAGCCACGAACAGTAATTGAAATTCAAGCTGCCATGTTTAAAGCGCAAGCCTGGTCTACACTTAAAACATACATAAATGCAGTTTTACCAGCACAGATGAGTTTGTCAGTATAGCTTATTTCAATCAGGGACCCAATATAAGCTACAAGGCAAGCACTTTTCTGTTAAGGGCTTGTGTACACTGGAAAAGGTTTACCAGTACAGATATACCTGCAAACAATCCTAGGGTAGATGCAGCTTATTCTGGCAAAAACATTTTTACTAGTGGAGCTTATACCCGATTACCCAACTGAAATAAGTTACATCAACAAAAACACTCGTAAGTCAGGACTACAGTACGAGTTTATTTAGGCCAAGACCTTGTCTACACTAGAAAGAAGCTATAGTTATACAAGCAAACCCTTTCTAGCATAGAAAAGGCCTTTGCAGAAAAGAACCAAGGAACACACATAAAAGAGTACAGAAATAAAATAGCATGCCCCCAAAATATGAAGAATGAGGCAACGAGGTCTCTAATTTCCAGACTAAATTCCTCCATTTCACTCTGAAGTAGATGTAATAAAGACTGCAATGCACTGGCTTCACAATGCAACTACATGGTTTAGTTATTTCTAAGAAACCCCACACCAACTAAAAAGCAGGTAAGTTTGAAAGTCAGAGGCTTATGCTCCCCAAGCATCCAAGTCACTGCTGAAAATGGGAATTAAGCGGCTTTTGAAAAATGTTACTCAAATTCTACATATATGTATATTGATTCATGACACCAACTATAAATGCATACTATGCCTCAGCCCTTTAATTTTAGATTGTGACACCCATGGCAAAATACCATAAAATAAGCATTTTGCAAACAGGTGGCTTCTAAACATGCATGACATAGTCAAGTTCTGGCTCCCTTAGCCAACAGGGCCTGGAAGTACTGTTCTGATAAGAGTTTCATCCATTTCTTCAGGATTAGTAGATTACCATTCAAAATGCAAGAACACTTAGTTGCAAGACAGTCACACTGTACGCAATTCTACATCGAATCTGTCCATGAATTTAAACTAAGTTGCCTGTAAGTGTGCCCTGTAAGATTTATTTGGCACAGAACACCTATTGTAAAGTGCTTTGTAGGCTTTCTGCACTGTACAAAGAGAACTATCATTAAAAAAGCCATTACTTTTCTTCAATATTAGAAGAACTGGGGAACTTCTTTATTTTTTTAAAATTTGCCTTCTTAATAACTGTTTATTTCCAAACTGATTTTAGCAACTGAACACCTAGAATTGTTGTATTGAGAATCAGTGTCACGTTAGATTATGTTCTCTTTTTTTCTTACCTCATTGAGCTTATCAGCAAAAGCTGCTACATCACCCCCATATTTTTTAACTATATAGATGAGGACTCCCACTATGCAGGCACCTGCAATTGTTTCATGGTTGACTATATAGATTTCCTTGGAGAGAAGGTAGAACAGTAGTCCTGTCCCCAGCACATAGGGCCCTAAAATAGATAAAAAGGATACTGTTTTAAATACATCACTTGGAAACAGATGCATTCCAAGTTCAACTGACTGAAAGCAGAGCTAGGTATTTTAATTATTTTAAGTTACATAGGAAAATTGAGAGACTTGTCACGCCTCTCCACAAAAAGGATGACTCAGGTAGAACAACCAGATAGAGGAAACTCCATCTTACACCATTCCCAGAGATATACTGCTATATGAAGACTTCCATCACCAGAAAGTAACTATGGAAGGCCTAATATGTTACCGGTAACTTCTGCTGCCCTCTCAGCATAGGGCATTAACCTGCATGTTTGGAAGTTACTGTGAGCCAGCAGCAGCAAAAACTTTTCCGCTAATCAGGCCTATAACACACACTTCAGACTTATCCTTTACTGAAAGCTAAAATCTGTAAGGTGCCCTCTGATCAACTCCCCCATTTGAGTCCCAGACTTCAAAAGAGTTGAAGGTACTCAGTATCTCAGAGGGAAACTTATCACCATGCAGAATCAAGTCTATAATTAGTACAATACCCTAAACAGAGTGTGTTCTTTCCCACCACAAAAGCAAATTTATTACCCAAATCAACGTCAAGTTACTCACACCAGTAAAACCTAAACTTTTTAGACACTCTGCCTTACTTGATGGCCACAGCAAGTGTGCAGCACCAAGAAATCAAAATCAAACCCACAAAGGTACAACACACTAACCTGTGACTCCTGTTTTAGGATACAGGAACTGGAAAAATTCCTCTGGGATCAACCCATGACGAACTTGCCCTCCTTTCTCAGGGAGAGGTGGTAAAGGAGCCAAGCAGTGCTGACCTGTGTGAAATGGTCTAGACGCATGTAATACACTATGAGTAAAAATAGATTTTCTGTGAAGTGTATTCCTTTGCAAAAAAAGAAGTCTCAAATGAAGTTAGGTTTCAGAGTAGGACACTTGTTCTTATATGAGGGTCCCAAAATCTTTTCAGTTATATAGAAGTCAGAACTGTATACCAAACATTCAAAATGGACTTTGGTCAATGCATATACAAACTTACCCTTGGTAAACACATCTATTTATTTGCATAGATTGGGTAGATTTTACCTAGTTTCACATGAGCAAATGGGCACACATAGAGATTGCAGGTATATGGAAAAAGAAAAAAAAAAAGAGACCTTCACAATCCTGTCTGAAGATGCACAACAGAGACTTAAATGAGAAATTGTAGCAAATCTATACTTCTACAAGAACACTTTTCATTCCTTTAATTTTCTACTGAAGGGTCTCAAGATGCTTAACAAAAAAATTATTCTTCCAGATGCATAACGGAAGCAAATTCTATTACCACGATTTAACAGGTAAATAGACTGAATATTTAGGTGACTTGCCCATGGTCCAACAAACAGAAGCATCCCAACCTCCAGAACCCTGATCACATTAAAAAGTTTGATCAGAAGCTAGCTGAGTGTTGCCAAAGCAGGTTGGATAATAGCACTCAAAAAGCTACCAGAAGGTAGCTCAAATATTAAGGCCTGACAAAGTTGCACCATTCAAGCTAAATGTGTTACTTTATACCAATTTAAACTGGTCTAATTTTGTTGATAGTCTTGACCTGAAATAACACTATTGATATTGTATTTGCTGGTACCTGTACTAGGCAGAAGCTAGCTAAACCAACATAACCAGTTTGGAAATTACCCCCTCTATAAAGTGCCTGGAGATCTACTCACAAAAAGTGTGATATAAGAACTAGCCATTATCATCACTCCATTAAACAGATATAACAGTGTAAACACTCACTGGTTGAATTAAGTGGCCATAGGAGTTAAACCAGCACAACCTCCTGCTTATGCAAACGCTTCATCTAACCTAAAGAGGGATTCACAGAAGCGACTGTCACGGAGTTTTTAGCTCCATGCCAAGGTAGTACAGGTCATGTCTAGCACAGCCAGCAACCCTAACCCCCAGCCCCAGGAACAGGCCCCCAGAATCTTAACTCCTAGCCCCCCGTCTCCCCACAGACCCCACTAGAAAGAGAACCCAGGAGTCCTGACCTCCCTCCCCCACCCCCACCCAACCAGAGGGGAAAGAGAACCCAGGCGTCCTGACCGCCCCCCACCGCAACCCAACCAGAGGGGAAAGAGAACCCAGGCGTCCTGACCGCCCCTCCCCCGCCCGGGGCAGGCCCAGAAGCCCGGCGCCTCGCCCGGGCCGCACTTACCCCACGGAGAGGGAGGGAGCCAGGCTCTTCAGCGCCGCCGGAGCTGGGGAGGACACAGAGCGATCAGCGCAAGGCCCGGGCCCGCCCCCCCGCGCCCAGCCGCCCCCCCGCGCCCAGCCGCCCCCCCGCGCCCAGCCGCCCCCCCGCGCCCAGCCGCCCCCCCGCGCCCAGCCGCCCCCCCGCGCCCAGCCGCCCCCCCGCGCCCAGCCGCCCCCCCGGGGACGGGCCCCACTCACCGGCGCGCAGGCCCAGGCGGGACAGCATTGTCGGCACAGCTGCGGCGCTGCCCTCTCTGTCCCGCTGACCCCGGCAGCGGCAAAATGGCGGCGGAGAAGGAAGCCTCGCGAGAGGAGCTTAGGAACGCCCCAAATCTCGCGAGTGTGGGGGCGGGAGCGGTAAAATTATCGCGAGAGGAGTCGTAATTCGCCTGTAATTTCGCGGAGCGCGGAGGGGCGGGGCTCGGGCAAGTCTCGCGAGAGGAGCGGCAGGGCGGCGGCGGCGGCGGCGGCGGGGGGCGGGGCCCAGTCGGGGTGTCCCGGGAGCAGCACGTGGAGGCTGCCGGGGTCGGTCTGCTCGTGCCTGGGGGAGTCGCGCGCTGCCGCCATGCAAGAGCCGGAGCAGCCCGACGGGGGGGCCTCGGGCGGGCCCGAGTGGAACATCCCGCCCAACGCGCCCGCCTGCATGGAGCGCCACCTGGACGGGGCCCACTACCGCCCAGGTACCCCGCCGCCGGGCCCCCGGGGTGGGCCCCCTCCAGCCCCCCCGGCGCCCCCTGGGGCGTGTGCTTCCCGTGCACCCTGCCCCTTGGCACCTGCGCCCCTGGAGCATTGCCCCTGGGGTATGCCCCCCCCCGATCCTCCCCCCCCAGCGCCCCCTGCACCCCCTGGGGCATGTCCTTCCCGTGCACCCTGCCCCTTGGCACCTGCGCCCCTGGAGCATTGCCCCTGGGGTATGCCCCCCCCCCGATCCTCCCCCCCAGCGCCCCCTGCACCCCCCGGGGCATGTCCTTCCCGTGCACCCTGCCCCTTGGCACCTGCGCCCCTGGAGCATTGCCCCTGGGATGTGCCCCCCCGACCCCTCCCCCCAGCGCCCCCTGCACCGCCTGGGGTATGTCCTTCCCGTGCACTCTGCCCCTTGGCACCCTCGCCGTGCGCCCCTGGAGCATTGCCCCACGCTGTGCCCCCAGGACACCTCGTCTGTCCTGAACCTGGACAGCACTCGGGTCCCAGCCCGTGGCCTGTGCCCCTCAGTGGCTAGCCCCTACCCCTAACTGTTCTGCACCCCCACATCCCAGTGCACATCCTCTCCCTGGCACATGTGAGCCCCAGAATTTCCCCGGGTGATCCCAAACACTGTGTTCTGGGGGATTCCGAACATCCTCCCTCCCTTCTGGGACACGGTGCATCACAGCTACTGCCCAGCGATACTCGTTGTACAGCCCCTGGGATGCCCTGCAGCCAAGTGTTACCCTCCTGAGATCGCACTTCTGAACAGTTTCACACCCCGAGAGAGAGCCCCTGGGTTGTCTCTTGGGACCTTGCAGGGCTCTACCGTTTTCTCACACCTGCCTACAGTGCAACCACTGGCCGTTGCTCCCCCATCCCCTAATATCTGTTCATTCAGTGCAGGTCCCAAAGACACCATTCATACCCCCATAGAATTTAGAAATAGAATAGAAAAATCCACACTCCCGCGTGACATACTTAAACTGACCTGCCGGCCAGTGTGGACCGTACTAGTTCAATGGGAGACTTCTCCCATCAACCTAGCTACCCCTTCTCTGGAAGGTGGAGTACCTACGCCAGTGGGAGAAGCCCTCTGGTCAGTGTAGGTAGCGTCTTCACTGACCTGGTGCGCCTATGCCGCTGTAGCATTTTAAGTGTAGATAAGCTCTTAGTTAGCATGTGTTAGCTCAGTCAAACCAAAACTTTCAGTCAAGACGAAGCTTTAGTTATGTTAACCTAGATAATCTGAGTTCTGTATTGTGCTTTACGAATAGGCTCAGTATATCAGGAATTGTGGTATTTAACTCTCTCTCTCATCTTTATCTCTTTTCCAGATGGAGCTCTTCTCCTGGGTGCTTCCAGCTTGAGTGGACGTTGCTGGGTGGGTTCCATTTGGGTATTTAAGGATCCAAAACGGGCCCCTAATGAAGGTTTTTGCTCTGCTGGGGTTCAGACGGAAGCAGGCGTAGCGGATCTGAAATGGGTAGCGGATAAAGGAATACTAGTGGCCTCAGATTCTGGTAAATTGAAATGGATTGCATTTTTATAGCTCTGTAGTTTGTCCGTAATGTGTGGGCATGATCAGTAGTTAGCCTGGTGCAGATCAAGGGAGTTGTCTAGGATGCCATATGGAAGGAAGTGGACCACATGAAGGGAACCAGCCCAGTGGTCTGTATTGACCAGAAGTGGGTGTGTCTGTGGGATTAAAAATGTTTCAGAATTTTATTTTTTTTTAAAGCAAACATTGTGGACATGCAGATGAGCAAACTGTTGTTGACCAATGTTTGAAATGGCAGGGGAACATGTACAAAGCAGACTTATGTGTACAGACCTACCATGCAAAATGAGTTGCACTGCTGGATTCCAGCCCGTCACCCTGGGCTCTCAGCTGAGACCGTGACAATTCTGAACCTTGGTAAACAATGCCTGAACACAGATTTGGAATTAAGACACCCAAACCGTGTTCCTGGCCCAACTGTTAATCCACGGGGAAGTGGTGTCACCGTTCTGTGCCATATTCCCAGCTGTAAAATAAGAATAACAGGGACTGTCTTGTTTGTTCGGTTTGTACAGCACCTAGCATTATGGGGTCCTGGGCCGTGCCTCGGGCTCCTAGGTGCCATGAGTAATAATAATAATTTATCTCAGCGGGATGTTCCATATTCTGTAGTTTAGGGTTTTCTGTGACACTCATCACCATAATATTGAAGCATTGTTAAGGTTTTTGATTGCATGTATTGTAACGTGCTTTGAAAATAAAGACAACCCTGTAAGTGCTATCTAATATTCTTAATATGATCATGGTGGCATTTTTGAAAACTTTCTTGCACTTTGTCTCTGTTAATTGATTTGTCTATGGGGGTATTTCCATTTAGATCCCATCTGGTTCACCGCAGGGCCCTTCTGGGTAATGAGCTCTCTTGGTAATAGAGCATCTTCTCCCCCGGGCTTTTGTGTTGTTTCTTGGTTGAACCCTCTTGGTAAAATGGTTGGCTTTCCCTGTTCTCCTTTAGGTGCTGTGGAGCTCTGGGAGTTGGATGAGAACGAAACTCTAATAGTGAACAAGTTTTGTAAATATGAGCATGACGACATTGTGACAACAGTGAGTGTTTTCACTAACGCCACTCAGGCGGTTAGTGGCAGCAAAGACTTCTGGTTAGTTTCCTTTGCATTCGTGCTTCTCTCTCTTGTTTTGAGTGAATCATCCCTTGCTCTTCCTAACTGGTTGTGTTCTTTCTTGTAGCGTGAAGGTTTGGGACATCCCACAGCAAACAGTGCTGCACTCTTACAGAGGTGAGTGCCAAATTAACTTATGGATTTTGCTTCTCCTGTTCGCTTCTAGGAGCTGCTTTGGGAGTCTGGACTTCAAATCCAGCTGTTCTCGGTCTAATAAAACACACACTGCTCTAATAAAACGCACAGAGCTGATATATATGCAGTATCCTGGCTGGTGACCACACCACAATCTTTGACCCAAAATTATTTACTTTGGAATTCTTACCACTAACCCCAGTTGTATGTATCCTGATTATAATTCATGATGCTCAGCTTTCAAGGAAAAATGACAGTACAATATATTTCAAATGGACAGTGTTTATGATTTAACAAAATTTACAAAGTTGTCTGTTTTGTGGGATTATCCATAGGAGATTTGTAGGATTCCTAGAATTTTTCTAGCCCACATCTTTCCAGGGATGTGTGTCATTCCCCTCGCTCTCATTTCTTCCTCCAAACATCGTACTGACAAGTGACAGTTCTCCTCTCTGTGGATCCATTGTATGGTAGTTGTGCTGGGCTGAAAATATTTCTCCCCTAGAGTTTTATATTTATTACTTTATAATACAAGTTTTTGTGAATTTAGAGCTGATGGAAGATGGAGGTGTAACTTCCCTCCTGGCCACAGCCCAGGTAGAAGCAGTGCAAGTGAGCCACCTAGTGCCCCTCTTTGCCTAGGTGTCGCATACAGACTTGATTCACGTTCCCAACACTTCAGTAGCTTTATCCTTTTTTCTTTTGATAGCTCATTCCAGCCCAGTGACATGTGTGGCCTCTTGTCCTGGTAAGGATACCGTGTTCCTGTCCTGTGCTGAGGTAAAACCAACTCTGTCTCCAAATCTCTATGGTATAAATCTGATTTGGCCTGTGAACTCTGCAGCTAAAACGTGTATTTACGTTTTCAATAAGTAGCACATCGTGTTTTTTGTCATCTTGAAACATTCCAGTTTGGCACGTTCATTGGTCCATAACTTACAATGATAATTTGTATTGACTACATTGAAATATGCTGTAGGCTAGCTCTGTAGTTGTTAACCCTCGGTCTGTACTGAGGGTATATCTACCCCAGTTTAAACTCTTATTGCAGATCACAGCACCAGAATAGTGCAGAGGTTGCACTGGTCTGAAATCAGGGTAGGCTGCATTGGTGCACTGCATCTGTACTGGGAGTGTACACTGGTGTAGCTACCATGATACAAATAATCTCAGTTTAGAGAGACCTTAAACCTGGGGTGTGGGAGGAAAAAGATGGACTTATAATTAAGGATGGGAAATCACTACACAATTGCAAAATATTGTTATGAAAATATATATAATAAATTCTGCTTTTAGCAGTTGTCACAATTTGAAAGAAAACCCTCTTGAATGAAATCATCTGAATCAACATATTTATATGCTTCTCAGTTATGAATTTACCATATAGATTTGAATGGATTCCGATTTGCTTAATATGTTATCAGAGTGTTCTGATTCAAATACACAATATTGCCTCTAACTGATAATGCTTAGCCGTTATACAGCAGTACTTACACTTTGAAATCCTATAGAAACACTGATCCCCACTCTGGTGTGGTAGGTAAGTGTGACTGTCCCCATTTTAGAGAGGGGGAACTAAAAGCACAGCATGATTTATCCAAGCCCGTGGAGAGAGTGAGTGGGAGAACAGCAATTACTACTCCTGATTCCCAGTCCAAAGCTTAATTCATTGATGTGATATGTGGAGGCAGAGTTCATAAAACCTCTTTTTTTTCTCCATTAACTTTGAATTTGTAGGATGACAGAATTTTACTGTGGGATACCAGATGCCCCAAACCAGCTACTCGAATTGGTGAGTCTGTGGATATACAATACATGGAATTTTCTGGGGGAGAGGGGGAGGAGATAAATTTGCAATGTTTCATTAAGTTTGTAATGTTCTACTACCGCATAGAATTTATCTCAGCCAATGATAGTGCTAGGATGAAAGCACAAAGAAACCAGTCATAAAATAGCATCACAGAAGTACAAGAAGTTTAAAAAAAAAAATCTTAGCCAATCAGCAACTGAGGGTGCTAAAATAACCTGGGAATACCTGAGCTCACAGTTCTCTTCACACTCACCATAGTTTCTTTCCTGACAGTTTGCAGTGCCTCTGCTCACCTCCCTACCTCAGTTATGTGGCATCCACAGCAAAGTGACACATTTGTGTTGGGTAAGGAGCTATCTTACTATTAGCTGATTGTCATTATCCAGACTACACATTCTGATCGAATGCTCTTTGTTCTCTGTTGGATTTTCCTAATAATCCTGTTCTCCTTTGTTCTTTTAAAGGTGATGAAAACGGGACAGTTGCTCTTGTAGACACAAAGAACCCAGACTCTGCTCTAAGTTCAGCTGTGCACTCCCAAACTGTCACTGGTTTTGCATTTTCTACACACAGGTACTGATATTATGGTGGAATGAGGCAGTTTAGATGCTGATATGAATGACCTTGTTTGCTCTCAGAACTAAAGCAATTAGAGGTACTCTTGGCTACAGCCTTTTGTAATAGGCAATATGTAAAAATGATATGAAGTGCACAGGAATTGGTGTCTTACATTGATTCCCATGTATGTGTAAAGTCCATTCACCGTGCTGCTCTGTCTACTGTCTTGCCAATGCTCTGTAGATATATTGCACCCTAACAATTCTGTCCTGTTCTTTTAAAAAAAAGAAAAAAGGAAAAAACCCTCTGAACCAAGAACCATGTGGGGAAAGATGTTCATACTGCTCTGCACTAAGGCTGGGGCTAGCAGTGTATATTTGACTCCAGAGTGATGTGGAAGTGCGTGTCAGTAACACTTAGGCCCTTTTGAATCATGTTATAACTGTGTTTCCTTTCCTTTATGCAGTAATAGAATGTTGTCTGTTAATTCTGGTTGAAATCTATAAGATATGCATAGAATATTAAAATACTGGTAAAAGAAACTTGCGCAGATATGGGTTATAATATTGCGGTAGTCTTTGTTCACTCCATTAAGAAGCATATGTTTCATATGTTGTTTGTTTTTGAGCTTTCAGGTATATATGGTAGTTCTAACATCAGTCTTTCTTTTACCCTACAGTTCGCCCCTTCTGGCTTCAATTAGTGAAGACTGCTCGGTAGCTGTTCTTGACTCCAGCCTTTCAGAGGTGTAAGTATTAAATGGAATTAATACTTGGTGCATTTTGAAATTTTAGCCTCCTATTAAATGATCATTAAGTATGTTTTATAGGCAGGAAAAGTAATAGCCCTCCAGGAGTTAAGAAGAACATATTGAGCTTACTGACATACTGTTGTAAAAGAAGTCAGGTTTTTTGTTTTGTTTTTGTAATACTGCAGAAATGGATCAGATGCATTCTCACATATTTATAGGAATGGACTTGGCTGGGGGGAATAACAAAGCAAAGCTAGAGTCTTTCAGTCCCTTTTTTGAACTGAACGCCTGTTTGGGGGTCAAGAAGGGGGAAGATGATGAAGAAGCTTATAGCGTATTAATCAGCAGGAGTTAGTTACTGAACGCTGCCTGGCTGTGTGAGTGTGGGGATTTTCCAGGAATGATGATGCAGCTAAGTAGCATTTTGTAATGTAAAGTAAGGCGGTGGGGCCCTTAAAATATTGTTGCCTTAGCACTGTATCTGTCTAATCCAGTTTTATGTCTTCTGATTTTCCCAGTTTCAGAAGTCGCTCTCATCGAGACTTTGTGAGAGGCCTATCGTGGTCTCCCTTGAACAAGGCCTTGCTCTCTACAGTTGGATGGGACCATCAAGTTTTACACCACACAGTTCCAACACAGACTACTGAAGCTGCTGGAAGCAACAGTGTACATGACTAGTTTTATAAACTCACTGGTCCAGATTTATCCTCGGTATAACTCTAGATGTTATGCCCCTGGGATGTATATGGCCCATTGCCTGTCTCAGAGCTTGTGGCTTGGAACCAAGAAGACAGGTCCTGTAGCAACTTTGCATTAGGCACGAGCTAATTACAAAAACAGCCCCTTGATGTAGAGTCCAGATTCACCTGTGATAAAGCTTTAACATGTTGCACCAGAGAATTCTGATTTCAGGCACAAGGAATTGCGGGGAAGTGGGCAATTAGGTAAAAATAAATAAATAAAACCATAAAGGATTTGGCTTTTATTTGTCTTGGCATATCCATATCAAACCACTTACAGAAGTAGCAGAACAGAAGACTCCTGCCAGTTAAAAAGTCTGGCAGTCTTGTGGGGGCCTTGTCTGAGTTGGGATTATGGAACAATGAGATTAAGAGCAATGTAAATTAATCCTGACAAATGAACAGGAAACCTTGATTCAATATTTATAGCACAGAAAGTCATTCATGCAACCTCCGGCACAGTTAGGGATGCTCTGTCTTCCCTCTTGAGTGTGTGAATCCCGTACGCAGGCATGGAATCTGCTAGTCTATACTTTTGTCCTGTGAATGGACATCTGAATGTTCAGATAGTCAATAAGAGAGAAGATGGAGATCTGTGCTGTTCAGCAGGAATGCCCAGTGACGCTCCCACACTTGTCCAGTGCAGCCTTTGAATGCCTTCATGGGGAAGTATTACCTAGGGAGAACTATGTTCTGGGCTCTCCAGGGTGTGTGTCTGCATCAAAGATGATGGTAGTTTAGTTGGCTGCATTATGTTTGACACTAAGGGCATGTCTACACTTACCTCCGGAGTGATCGATCCAGCGGGGCTCGATTTATCGTGTCTAGTCAAGACACGATAAATCGAGTGCTCTCCTGTCGACTCCAGTACTCCACTGGAGTGAGAAGTGTAGGCGGAGTCGACTTACCGCACTGAAGACACCGCGGTGAGTAGATCTAAGTACGTCGACTTCAGCT
Source organism: Chelonia mydas (assembly GCF_015237465.2). Taxonomy (NCBI): domain Eukaryota; kingdom Metazoa; phylum Chordata; order Testudines; family Cheloniidae; genus Chelonia; species Chelonia mydas. The sequence continues at coordinate 3,547,079 of NC_051261.2, forward strand.
ACGTTATTCAGGTAGCTGAAGTTGCATAACTTAGATTGATTCCCCTCTCCTCCCCCCCCCAGTGTAGACCAGGGCTCCACTGAGGCCTGAAAGCCACAGCGAGTTACCCACTGTGGCTTTCCCAGGGTCAAAACTTCAGCTTCCCTGCTTTGGAGGTACCTCACTTGAAGAGCAGAAGAAAGCTGCGGGGAAAAGCTCCCTTGTCGCAGCTTGGAGTCAGAGTGAAGATTCTGAAAGCTCAGATGACTTGTTTCTCTTCTGAAAGTCACTGTGACCAGTTGCTGCTCGTAGCCTTTCATAAAAGGGCGACTTCTGTTGTACTATTTATGTTAAGTGGCTTTTTGCACTGGGGAGTGGGGCGTACCCCACAAATTCCTAGTATTTGCTTTGCTTGTCTTTTTAGTATTTTTGTAACTTACTGCATAACATTTTTAAAGCCTGGCTGTTTCCTTTATACTACAGTATGGTTTTGAAAAGCTGCCCTGATGCATATGTTGCCAACTGCTGTTTGGATATGTTGTTCACAGTATGGTTCCTGCCCACCTCTCCCCTCCTCCCCCCTCATAGTACAGGCCATGTGCTATGAGGCAAATAGAAAGTACCTGATTGGAAGCCACTTCTATTCTTCTTAGTCTGTAACATGCTGTTCTGTATGAGCCAAGAAATCAAAATGAAGGAAAATGTTAACATCATCTGGTCTCCTATATAGGTTATATCATAGCAGACCCAAATTGTGCAGTGCCCAGAGTTAATTGGCAGGCAGGTAGATAAGTTTCCTTGTGTATTTTTTTATTTTTTTTTCCATTTAAAACTAACTTGGCACTCTCGTGAATTCCAGCACAGTGAAATGTTTCACAGAGAGCACATGCTGATTTGGTTCAGTGCAGTATATTCAAAAGGGAAAGTTTTATAAAAGCAGACACCTTAAGAGCTATTTTAAAATAAAGGAAGAGGAAAAACCTTGTACTTATTATCATGGACCTCTGTGATACTGTAGTGAGAACTGAAACAAGTCTTGTGCTGTTTACATGTGAAATGGGTGGATGTCTTTGAAAAATGCAAGGCAGTTTTTAATAAATCATTGTTTTAATTTCTAAATGGGTACAGATTCACTGGGACACTTTCGTCACAGACTTGCATTATTTATCTTGCATTCGCTCCAAAGAGTGAACCTAGACCCTATGACTTGCATAGAGAGACATGCAATATATTTGTCTTTTGGTCACATGTTTGGATGTGAATTGCAGAACCTTTCTCTTGGTAGAGGCCTCCTCGCGAAGTACTCCTATTCAGGAAAGCATGTAAAAGCATGGATGCTACCACTGAGTTTTTTTTATCCTCAGGAAGGATAAAATTCATCCCTGGGCAAAGGGGCCAACATATGGCCTTACGCATTACTGGCCCCCTGTACAGGAGTGAATTTAACCTTAAGTGAGGTTAAATTTGTTAACTGCACTTCCCCTCAGCCCAGAATCCATGAGAAGCTGCTATAATCCTATGGTATTTTTTAATGAGCTCTCACTTAAGACCTCTCTCAGATTTTGCAGTGGGATTGGCACAGCTGTTCACTATCACATTTCTCTGCCCCTGGGAACTAATCTCCAAATGTCAAAAACCTATGGATATTTTAAAACCAAATGCTGAAACTAATGCAGTTTGTAACTCCCACAGCATAAGTGAAACTACTCACAATGAAAAGAAAAGGAGTACTTGTGGCACCTTAGAGACTAACCAGTTTATTTGAGCATGAGCTTTCGTGAGCTACAGCTCACTTCATCGGATGCACGATATGCTATGCATCCGATGAAGTGAGCTGTAGCTCACGAAAGCTCATGCTCAAATAAACTGGTTAGTCTCTAAGGTGCCACAAGTACTCCTTTTCTTTTTACGAATACAGACTAACACGGCTGTTACTCTGAAACCTACTCACAATGAAAAGGTGGGTGATTCTGAGCTGAGGCTCAGTGGGGCTGTGTGTGTCTGAAGACCGCTAAGACTGTACTGGTATTATAAAATTGTATGGTGTCAGATCAGTATTCAGTGCTTCTGTTAACGTGCCAGCAGCGCACAAATGCTTTGCTCTTCCCCTTCAAACTTTTAATAGTTTATTCTGAATGCTAAGCTTCCCTGCATCCCACCACATGGGGGCAGCAGCTGTCTATTTCTGTTCGGATTACCTAATGAGGAGCTTTTGATTGCATAGTTGAGAGCAGCATGAAAGAATCTTCTTTCTTTGAAAGTTGAGCCATTTCTTTTAGGTAAATGAGTATCTGCCAGGACCATTATGAATTAAACTGGTAGGTTTACTTTAGGTAAACTTCTCCATCAGGATATTTCAGCGTAATGGGAAATGAGACATTGCAGTTGGAAAAAGCCATTATAGAGCTAGTTTAAAAAAATATCTAATACAAAGTTGTACATAGTCTTCTCTACCCATATTGCTGTGCTTTCATATTAAGATTTCTGACAGTTGCATATAAACCCTAACTTTGAGGAGAGAAATATCTCATCTTTCAGCCCCACCCTTATTTTTTTATTATTTATACTGTGGAAGTATCTAAATGGCTCAATTAAGATTTAAGCCTCACTGTGGTGGTGGAGGAATACGTACTTTTCACCCTAAGGAGATTACATTCTGTGGCCTTAAGGATGCACGTGTTACATGCAATAGAGTGTCTGCTCATTGATAACTGGTAATTGGTTAACAGAAATCTTATTGCTTCATATTCTATAGCACTAAGTTATGTTGATAACTCAGTTTCATAGTGTTAAAATGTACAGAGGTATCTGTTTCATTCAAAGTATGTTTATACAGTACTTTGGGTAATGCAAAGTGCTATATAAGTGCTTAACTAAATTATTTAGGAACAGATGGAATATACAATGGTATTTTTTCATCTCTAAAATGGCTTTTTATCTAACTTGCTCATTGTGCCCCTGTAATTTAGGAGACTGGCAGGTTAAGCGTGTGAGGCAATTCACTTGTATATCCTTTGATGCTAACAAACATATTTTACAAGTATTGCCAGAGTACAGCTATCAGATCTGGATATGGGTCAAGACAGCAGCTGTGCAAGGTGATTTAAAGCTCATCTTTGTACTCCTCTGATCAGCTACTCGAATTTACATCTGCTGCAGAGGACCCATTTTTAAATTTTAGTCCATTAATTAATGGATTTACATGTAAGTGCTCAGAACATTCATTTGTCTGTAAGGGGTAAATGTATAATTTTAAAAGGATTGAGTTTATTCCTCATACAAAAGAGGTTGAATCCCTGCTTTAAGTGCAAAACTTGACTCAGCCTTATCTGGAGTTTTGACTAATACCTCCCTAATAACTGTTTAGTGCATAATTCCCATTGAAGATAATGTGAGTTCAGTATACATAGCTGTTGTAGAATCTGGCCCCAGCTAACTTAAATGAAGTATGTAAGCCCTGTTTCAGTTGTTATAAACCACTGTTTGCCTTTGGAGAACCAGTGGATCCTGCAGAAAAAATGGAGGGCTGAATAATTTAATTATCCATTTTCATCTGTTCCTTTTCTACAGGGCCTGTTTTGTAGGGACCGTTCGGCTCCCATTTAGGCACCTAAGAAAGAATGGTGTTGGTAGCGTTCGGGAGCCAGCATGCTGAGCTCTGGGAAGATCCAGTCACTTATTTTGGTGCCCTAATAGCAGATGAGCTCTCTTGAAAAAGCTGACTTGAAATGTCAGGCTAGTGTAAGAACTAACTTACATGCAGTGGGCTGCATAGATTGTGTAAAGAAAAAGCTTATGTGTCAGAGGAGACCTGTGTTCAGCAATTTCACCCACCCTCTGCCTACAGTTGTCGTTAGAGAGCTTCCACTGTGTTTTGTTTTTAACTGATATAGCTGTTAATTTTAGTAATTTAAACTACAATCTTTATCTCTAGAGATGCTGGTATTTTTGCCCCTGGAGTAAAATCTGGCATGTAGACCTGGTCTTGATAGCTTTGAAGACAAGCATACCCGGTTCAGTTATGGATAAGCCATTTTGTTTGGATGGTGGTGGTTTGACTTTTGCTTTCTGACTCGTGTGTCTTTCTGCCTCTGCAGTTGGTTCTTGCCAAATGTTGAATGAGTTATTCTTCAGTAAATACTTTCTAAAGGAAGGGAGTAGCAAACAAGTTCTTCCCTGCTCACATTCCATTAGCCCATTTTGCACAAAGGTGTCATTGGCTATTAGTATCCATCTTTGAACCAGTTTTACAAAGCTTGTGCCTCTGAGCTTCTAAACCAGACATTTCTTATAGTAACGCAATCTAGGAGCCCTACTCATAGACCAGAACCCTATGGTGCTAGATTCTGTACAAATACAGAAGAAAGAGCGAGCCCTAAAGAGCTAAATAGTAATAACCTGAGGTAGCTATATGCTATCTGCACTGGACTTGAGGGAGGGGGGTGGGGAAACAAGCTTAAAACTCTATTGTTTTTCTGCACATCAACAGACTTCTCAATACACTGAAGTAAGTCTGCTAAAGGCATCTAAGGAAATTCACACTGATGTGACCGACTGATGTAAACTGCAACTGTGTAAACTCCATTTTACATCAGTATATGGGATCTGCTTTAGGGATTTGCACCAGTGTGATTACAGCTACAGCCATACATGTGTGTAAGCTTCCTTAACATAGGCTGGGCCTTTAGAAGGGGGGTGGTGGACCATAAACCCCAATTTATGTAGAAGCCATTTGTAAAAAGGGCTGTGGAAAATTAGATTATTGATGTCTCCACTATTGGACTCACTTGTACACTGATCTTAGTTTTTGGTATGCCTCTCAGGTTGTGCGTTCATATATATACACACACATTCTGCACTTCCCCAGTAAAGAGTCCTGGTCTGTAACCAGAGTTGAATGAAAGAAATATAAATGTGTATTTAATGTGGAGGAGTGGAGAGAGGGAGCCAATGTTTAAAACAAGTCTCAGTCTTTTCTCTTCTCATTGTAGTGTGAGTAATGTGAGCATTTTCCATTTTAAAAGACACTCGTGTTAGGACTTGCAAATGCTTAGGGGAGTTTCAGTGCTAGTGAAAGAAGCTGGACAGGACTGACAGCTCTACAGACTAGAGTCCTGTGGTTCTATAGAACAAGTGTGGTACAGAGAGTATAAACAAGCTTCCCTGGCCAGATGTCCTAGTTCACTGTTTATACCCATTCAGTCCTTAGAGACTGTAGTGCCCCTGCTACAGAGGCCAGTACCAACTGCAGTGGTGTTTTGTTATGGACAGTGAGCTGGACTGATCCACAGACAGATGGTAATTATACAGAGAGGCTGAATTTCAGTTACCTCGAAATGAAAAGCTCCTTTGTCCTTTACCAATGGCAGGAGACAGGCAATCCTCACCACGCTCCTTTTTTCTCCTTAAGTCTTAAAGTTGAAGGAGATTATGCTTTTGCAGCAGCTGTATCAGGAGCAGAGTTTGTCTCTCTAAAACAACTTTTGGATAACTGAATAAGTCAAACAAAGTTTTATTTAATTAAACAATCGAGCATAACCCAACCCTTTCAAGCAAAAACAAAAGTGAAACATATTTAATGAGAGAGATTGCACAGTGCATGACATTTTAATACAGTCTATAAATACAAGCTTGTTATACATTTTACATGTAAAAAAAGTTATACTACCACCAGTGTAGTTTGTGTAGAATACATATTTGCTGGAAATAACTGCAGTTCTGATAAATGAGTGACCAAGTTTTCATCAAAGTTAAAGCAAATTGTTTAAAAAAATACTAGAAGATTTTAAACATCAGGTTTAATATGAACTATAGTCCATTTACTCATTTTGGAAGCGACCTATATGCAGTGATCTATATACAGTGACCAAGTAGAACATATATAACCATAAATTCATCTGGGTGATTTTATATTAAAAAACAAAAAACCAAACAGCATTATTGAATTTAGAAAGCTGGTGAAAACTGCCAAATTAAGAGCCCTGGAATTAAAAGAAAGTCCTGTGTTGATCTACAGCACAGTGCAAACTACACATGCTGTCCTGTTAAAGTGCTTCCAGCCTGACCTGGAAGCACTTGAGTCCTTCCCTAAAAGTCCCTCTTCATTGCCCATCTGGGTTTTGCCCTCTGCTTATTCTGCCAATAACTCTGATGGTGATTTTTTTTGCAATGTGGCAGCTCTCCACTGGGAGCCCGTCAGAGCTCTCCTTGTAGTCTACAGAGTGTTGCCATTGAATTCAGAGGGAGCAGACATGGCAGGCATTCAGGAAGTAGAATATAAAATTCACGCTACCCACGTTTATAATAGTGAACACAAAACCCCACTAGCATTAACACTAGCTTGAATTAACCACCATAGACACCATCTTATTGTTCTCTATGTAACTGTTTCATCTACTTAAAAGGGTAGGTGCCCATATTAAAGTGGAAGTTGTTTTTCTAGTCCAAGAAATAAACTAATCTGTTTTATCAATAACAACAATGTAACTATTTAATTTACCATATAACAAATTTTTGATGGAAGTAAAACCTTCCCAGACTACATAAAATAGCAGTACAAATTGGTGTATCTAGTGGGACTGTGTGAAATACAAGCAACAAAATTGAAATGTGTCAAAAAACAAATAGTATTTCAGATTTTGTGTTTTCATAATAGCAGGCTAATTTTACATGGTTTTGCTTGGAAAAACCAAAACCCAAAACAACCTAGGACCATTCCTTAGTGAAAATGGATCATTTATGAGTAAAGCCTTAATTTCCCAAACTTGTTTTTGAACCGTTTTGACGGGAAAGTTAGCGTTCACAATTTCAAGTTATTAGAGGTCAATGCCAGAATCTTAGTTTGCAAAAAGTTACATTAAGAAGCAAAACCATGCCTGTGTGAAACTGAAAATGTTAGTGGAAAGTGGTTTTAAAATAAAATAAAAAAAATCTAAGGCACTGGAAAATCATCTGAATGTTTACAAGGAAAATATATTTTTAATAGTTCAAATTCAGGCCCTGATTCTGCAAATAGTGAAAAAAGTGCATTGTTTTACTCACACATGTAATCCTATAAACTTCAACAAGAACTAGGTACAATATAGAAGTTGCATGTGTTAAGTATTTGAAGGTTTGGGGCGCTAGTACTTTTGGCAACTATTTACAATATAGAGAAAATTATTGCTTCCGTCAGTATCCATTCATTTTATTTTTTAAACACCACGCTGGCATTTCATGTGTTAGTTACTGCATACCACCTGGAGTAAGCTTATTTGGAATTGTGTGTCGTGTGTATTAGGGGAATTGAATTTCAGCTATTACACTTATCACATTTGCAGTCTCATTATATTTGTAGCAAAGTAGAAGTCCAGAATACTTAAATTTATATCCAATATATGGGGCAACTGTGGAATAAGGCCAGAAGTTAGGTCATTAGTATAATGAATTACAAATAACAGTACAGTTACTATCAATTTACAACATGATGTTCATACCAAAAAAACCAAAAACTTTTTAAAAAAATTTCATAGTGTAAGCCAAAGTTTTTCACTTAATGTTAAGAGTCCAACAGCAAAAATAAAAACCTTTTACATAAACACACACTACATGGGAAAGCTTAACTGAACTAAAAAGATATTGCATATTAGTGAAAATAAAAAGTGCTTTAAATAAAAAATGACTAGTGTCTCAAAGTGCTTTTTGTTTGATGTCCATAACTAGAAAATATGTTCTACATGTTTTTACATTTATTTTACAGTCATTTTAATTGAGTTTATTTTGATACTAGATTTTTGTTTATCTTTTACCAACTAAATTAGCTAACCAAACTTTGGTTATGTAAAATGAGGTGTGTGTGTGTGTATGTATTATATATAGGGAGAGAGAGAGAGAGAGACTCAAGGTCGCCTGTTTACCTACAGTTACTTTCATAGCTCCCATCTCATTTGGATAAACCTTTGATTGACTATAATTCAGACAGATTTTTGAACTGGAAGAAAGCAGACACAATGCAGCATGCTTGCCTGATGAGATGGTAAGAGTGCATCCATAATACATTTACAGAAATAGCTTAAAAACAGACTATGCTATAAACCACTAATATTTTACTAGTGGCACACTACCAAAGACAGTGTGTCAGCTACTTAAGGACTACATTAAAAATTAGCTGACCCCAAAGTAGGCTAAAACTAAAACCACATCCTTTATGAGAGATGAATTTATAGGGAAAAAAAAGTTGCTTAACTGTTTGGAATGGGGCATTTATGGGGCATTCTTCCGAGGGACAAGAGAACTGTAAAACTCTACACAGTTTGTAAGTCACAGTGATGTCCATTAGTATGGACAGAATTTAAGGACAATTATCACTTAGTGTCTTCCAGCTCCAAAGCACTTTACAAACCTGAACCAGTTAATCCTCTAAAGCAGGTGGTCATTAGCATTAGCACCACTTACAAATGTGCTAAATGAAGACAAGATATTAAGGCCCAAATTTTCAGAAGTGGCTTTTAAACTTCCACACCTCCATTTCTGGCTGCTCAATGAGAGAGCCCGAAGGTGATTTTTTTCCTGAAATGCTGAAGCACCTACAGCTCCCATGACCTCGGGGGTCAAGACAGGCCCTCAAAAATCAAAAGCCACTTTTGAAAACATGCACTAATTGATGTGCCCAAGGCTAGTGAGGGAATCTGTGGCAGAGCTAAGATTAGCTTCTAGTAGTTCCAGGTCCTCCATCCTCTGCTCTGATCATGTCTCTCACTGTTCTGTTAAAGCTCCCTATTTCTACATCCCGTTTTTAGCATATCTGGATTCAGTCACCTTCCCCTTGTCATGCAGTTTCCCAGTGGAGTTTTTTCCCCCCTTCCAAATAAATTGCATTTAAAGTAGGTTTAAAACTGAATTTAACAAAAGAAAATCACTAATGAGTAATTTTGTATCACATGCTTTTAAACAGCAAGCAGGGCATGTTCTTTCCTTTACATTTTAAAAGCCCTAATACACTAAAGCATTTACCTAATGGTCCTGTGGGGGAGAGATAAGGCATTCCCCTAAGACAACAGTACAGCAACTGGTCCTCTCCAGTAACTACTCTCCATATTTGTTTTTTGAGAAGGATTTTAGTCTCACCCTCACTCCCAATAATTTACAAGCAGTGCATTTACAGGATGCTCTGGGAGCCATGGCAGACCCTTATGCTCCTACAGAACTACTCCTGGATAGACTTCATCATTACTGACACGTCAAGGTCCATCCTGCGTCACGCCACGTTGGAACAGGCTTGTGGGGTTTATGTAACCGGAGGCAGCAAAGCAGCCTCCTGAACCAACTTATCGATGGCTACCTTGGTACGTGTAGGAAATCGGCTGCCGTGTCCCAGGCCTGACAGTGAAGGTGTTCACAGGAGAACTGTATTGTGGGTTGCCCTGGGTAGGCCTGAGGGAGGAAACAAAGGAGGAAGTCATCAAAAGCCATGGAAGCCATTTATAAAACAGAGCAGCAAAGCATCCAGAAGGGGTGGGGGCAGGCGTAAGTGTGTTCCTGTGGATATATTTCATTCTGCACCCAGGGAGAGCAAGTTGTAGTTCTCTGCGGTGCCTGTTGCCGTAGTATCCAACAGCCCAAATCTGAAGACACGCATGCAGGAACAGATTGGCTAGGGCAATCCTTAACCACTCCTCCATCTGCACGGCCTGTACCAGTGGGCACGCTGTGCCTTTAATGTGCACCATTCCTTTATCTGATGGTGCAGCAAGACATACCTACAGTGCCCTAGGCAAAGGAATCCCTCTGCTCGTGTTTTAAATCTGCTTCAAAACATGCTCTAATTAAAGCCGATTCAGGAGCATGCTCCTTGGGAAGAATACGCACACGGAGGGGACACACCTCTCCCTGCTTTGCCAGCAGAAGAGCCTCCGGATTCCGGGAAGAAGCTGGGATAAGGCTTGTTCATAGTGCTCTTTCTGGCACGTATCTGTATTGCGGCGCTGCCCAGATACCCCAATCAGGATTGAGACCCTGTTACGAGTAGGCATAGTGCAAATGTGGAGCAAGGCATGGTCCTGTTCCCTGCCCGTCCTGATCTTCAAACAGACTGCTTCAACTTGGGGATATTTTCCCCTTAAGCAAACTCTCCCCACCCTCCAGAACAAGTTATAATTAGAGATGGGCTGAGGGGGCTTTGCGTGGAGCCAGACAGCGCCTGGGTCAGAGGGAAAACCAGCTGAAAGTCAGGCCTAGGACTGAGGTGGAAGGAAGAATCAGGTCTTGGGTTTGAGTTAGAGAGAGCACCAAAGATGTTCTCAAAAGATGTCAGTTGCACCTGAGCCAGTATGAGGGGAGAAGCCTCTTCCTCTCGGATGTGACCCAGAACGAGAACCACAGATATGGGTTTAGACCTGGGGATTCAAATTGGATACCCCTCCCAGCCCCCCCTTCCAAGGGGTTCCAGCATCAGCCCACCTGCCCTTGCAATCAGTGGAACGTACCTGCTGGTTGCTGCTGCTCTGGCGGCAGAGTAGTCCCCGTTCTGCCCTTTATACTTGGCGTTGTTCATGGTGTTGTTATAAGACATGGTTTTCCCAGGGGGCTCCAGTGACATCCGCCTGCCCTGCGTGCTGCTGGGGGCACTCCTGTGGGTGGAGCTGACCCGGGACATCCCCTCCGCAGCCTGGGAGCCATACCCCACTATGTTGTGGCCATAGGTCACGGGTGTGCTAACGTTCCTGGAGGATGTGGATGTTCTTGTGTAGGACCTATCGGGTTCAGACACGTACAGGCGCTTCTTGATCAGCGGGCGGCTGTCTGGGCGGCAGACAGGAGGGCCAGGGGAGTAACTGCCACCTGGGTAATGTTGACTGAAGCCGCTAGTCCTCGTGCTGCTGTCTGGGGCCATTTTGGAGGGCAGGGCGTAACTGTTAGCATAGCCGTAGCTTGGGCGTTGGATATTCTGCTGCCTTTCCCAGGGTTGGCTGTAATCTGGGAAACTGGGGTCTCTGCAGCTCTCTGCCACGTTTGAAGAAGCATCCTCGACCCTGTTGGCATCATTGCTGAACTCTGGTGGTGGTGGGATGATCTCGTAGTCAAGCTTCTCTCCATTCTCTTCCTCCTCCTTGGTCAAGGAGCTAGGAGGTGAAGAGACAGAGTACAGGGGAAGGTCAGGTTTGGGGGGAAGGTCTTGCAGTCTCAAGTGGCTGGACTCCAAGAGGCCTTGAACTAAACTGGAGGCACCAAACCTCTCTGGCTTGGAAAGGTTCTGGGACTCCCCAGCGCTAGTTTTCTGCATGCTCTGGCTTTGCTCAGAAGTGCTGGAGAACGACAGTGGTTTGTAGGCCCTCTGTCCTGGTTCCGAGAAGCCCAGTGCCTTGCCTTCAGGTGTGACCATCCTGTCATGCTGCTTGCCCTCCAACAGGGCAGGGGATGCCTTCTGTGGGGACTTTGGTATCACCACAAAGGAGTAGGGCTTGGATTCACTGAAGTAGAAGTTGGTCAAGCCACTTTCTGACTGGCTGCTGCTGCCGCTACTGGATTTCTCGGATAGCTTAAGGGGGTGTTTTTTTGACAAATAACTGTTCTGGCGGGAGGCAGATTGCCTGCCTCTTTGGGCCCGCTGTTTTGCGGCCAGGAGGAGAGCCATTGGAGAGCCTTTCTCCACCTTTTCTCCTGTGACAGGGTGGATCAGGGCATTGTCATCCTCCTGGTCTGCATTCATGGAGGAAGAGGATGGCTGTGAAGGCACTCCTGGCTTCTCAGCAGAGCACAGGATTGTGCCTCCTTCTGCATCATGTTTGTTTGTACCAACTGGCCCCTCCTCCACAGTTTGGGAGGGGGTCAGAGAGGACAGACTGTCTGTGGAACTGGTCTTGGCCCGATGGGTCTTGTATTGGACAAGAAAAGCGTCTGTGTGTGGCCCAGAGGTTTGTGTGGGAGAGGTAGCCTCCACAGAGGAGAGTGAAGAGGAGGCTAGAACAAAGAGTTGGTCCTTTGGTTTCTGAGGTGGGTCTGGAGACTTCCGAACATGGTCAGACAGCAGGTATCCTGGAACAGGGTTTAAGTTCTCCAAAGTCTTATTACTGGTGAGGGCAATGGGAGTCTTAGGATCCTCCTGCATCTTCTCAACTTCCACTGAAGCTGCTGTGGTTGGGAGCTGATGGGCTACAGGTTTTGGCAGCCTGGAGTCACCAGAATTTGTCTGGCTGCTTCCAGAATACAGGGTAACTCTGTTTGTGCCTGGACTGTGTCTGTGATTTGTAAGTCCAATTGGTGGTTTACCTTCCTTTGTTGGGGAGAGTAGTGCTTCCAGCTCGTTCCTGAATTTCATAACACTGTTTGCTTGCGTGCTGGTGGGTTTATTGCCTGGAGCAGAGAAAACCGAGGAGGAGTTCTCTTTTGCAGTGAGTGAATTAGTAGGGATCTTCTCTTTCCTCTCACTTTCCCCCCCTGCTGGTAACTGTGGATCCTTCAAAGTAGGTTTAGCTTGTTTTGACCCAACAGAGCTAAACCTATCATTGCTAGCACGGTCAGTAATACTGTTGGTAGGTCTGGCATTTGTGGGTTTATCCAGCTGTCTCTCCTCCCTTTTCGAAGAGGAGGACAGCAGGACTGATAGTTCTTGCCTCAGCCTGTTTAGATTACTGGGTTCCTTCCAGTCATCATCAGATGATGTGTAGTCTGGAGAGGGCACGTCCGGTTCCTCCTCTGCAGCAGGAAGCTCAGATTTTGGACTTAAGTCCCTTTCAGCTTTCTCCAGCGGGACCTTTGCTGCCTCTGACAATGAGGACTGATAGCTGTTAAAATTAGTCCCTTTGCTACAGTCTGACCCTGGTCTTGGGCTCGCGGGTTCTGTGATTTGCCTGACGGGCTTTGTTACTATCTGCCTATCCAAGGTAGATTTCTGCTCAGCTTCTCCAGCTGAGTGCACCTTGGCTGCAGGTCTGATGGTGAAGCTCGGCGGAAGGGGAGGGCGGGTGCGAGGCTGTCTGGAAATAAGCCCATCTTCCTCACAGGGATCTTTTTCTTCCATGGAAATGGATGAAGTTCTCACCGGGGCAGCGGGAGGTACTTTTAATGATCTGGGGAAAGTTAGGTGAGGTTCTGGGGCGGACTTGGTCAGCGACTCTTCCTTCTGGTGAGAGGCTGGTAGAGTGGTGACAGCGAGAGAGGGGGCGCTGGCATTTTCCCTGGCGTCTGTCTGCCTCGTGTTCAGAACCGTTTCCGATTTCCACTTGGAGACACCGTTCGAGATGGGAGTATGAAGCATGGGAGGGGCCGGAGGCGGCAAAGGAGGGGCCGGAGGCGGCAGAGGAGGGGCCGGAGGCACCAAAAAGGCAAGCGGAGGTGCTGGAGGAATGAAATCCGGAGGGAACGACGGGCTGGGAGAAGATAAGGTTGAAGACGAAAGCAGAGCTGGAGCCACGGATGGCGGAGATGCCGCCGTTGGAGGTGGAGGCGCTGTGCACAGTGGAGGCAGTGGTATTTCCATCGGTGGGGGTGGGGGCATCAGGGAGGGTGGAGGCGGGGGTGGGGCCATTGAAGGAGGTGGAGGAATATCATTGTCCAGATAGTCTCTCTCAAAAGCTTTTGGCCGCAGGTCTCCAACTGACTGGTACATTCTGTAGTTTCCATTGATTTGGGGCCTAAGGCCTATGGGAAAGAACACTGGTATTAAACACATTGCACATGGGCAGGGTCCATACAGAGAACATCTCCAGCAAAACTGTCCTTCTAAGAAGAACCAAGTGTCCCAAAGCCAGCTAGAAGCATTTCGTTTAAAACAACCTGATTAAAAATGATTTTAGCAGCAACACAGCCATTGCAACTCACTCGTTAATAGCGTGCTTGCGTTCAGTACATCTTTAGGAGATGCTCAGAATAAGAGCCTGATTTTGCAACTAAAATCCCAGGGGCAGACCCTAATGAGGCAGGTATAGCTTGTACCAGACTCTCTACGGAGTAGATGAAATATACTAATCTCTAGGTCTTTAATCTTGAGGGTGCTCAGCACCCTCAACTGTTGACTTCACTGGCAGTTGAAGGCACCTAGCACCTCCTTAGGTGGCCTGGATAATACTTGTAAACCTTTCAGCCCCGGTGGAATTAGTCATCTGAAAAGCCTAGTTCATAATTATGCTAACATAAGAGTTGTATCTCACCACTAAGGAAAAAAAAATGGATTGAGCTTTTTCTTAAAAAACAAGTTGAGGTTAATAGACAAGAGAAGGTCTCTTGGCTTCTTTCTGCACTGGGAGATCCTGCAATGTATTTTGTGCTCATTTGGTTATGAAAATTAGAGAGGAATTAATAAAAAATAAAGAAACTGTAGACTTCTATCAGATTCTTCCATAACTTATGGAATTTTGATTGTGGTTCACGAGTTTTGAGTTAGCAATTGCTACTGACTTATTTTGTATTGTACTCTCCCTCAGAGCTCTCTCTGTCTTTTCTGGTGCACTGATTTTCATATAAAATGTTTCAAACCAGATAATCTGGGTCCACAAAGGAAACAACTAGAATTAGATTGTTTCAGGACTCCCAACGTCTTATGTAATACTGAGCAGAAAAGCATATTCAGTCTCCTGGCTTCTTATTATCACAGTCACTATCTAAAGTCAAGACAAAATTTAGTTACCGCCTATGCTTCCCATTGAATAAGGGAACAAATTAAGCAACCAAATTTCCATGTCAACAGTGTAATAACTTTATATATTTTTAAAACTCTTGATAGTTGCCATGGTTGCATCACAGAAGAAACTAACCCAACATGCTTTGCAGGTGTTGGCTTCATCTGATGAGAGCATCTCATAACTGTGTTTCACTCCTTTTCCCTAAGGACACTTGGAATCCTCCTCAAGGCAGCCAGCAACTGAAAGCTTGCTCAGTTTGCGTGGAAACACAGGAGACCAAATGCTGACGCCTCGGTATATTGTCTTCAGCCAAACTAGTTGCATGATTAAAGAACGGTGACGGCAACATAAGCGGATCTGTGCATTAAAGCCATTTTAAGGGCTTTGAATACCTCAGCAGAGAGGACACCTTACCTGGAGATGCTGTTTCTTCAAAGCTCTCCGGCACAGAAGGGGTTGGCACAGCCACTCCATGTGTCTCCTGGGTGTTCTGAAAGAGTTTAATAAGCGGATGGTAAGAAAACTCACAACAGTATGTACACAGCACCTAGTACAATGGGGTCGTGGTCCATTACTGGGGCTTGAAGGCACTACTACACTACAAATAAATAATAAAAACGCCTCAAATACCCTGGGTATAAAGTGCTGGGCATGAGTTTTACCCATGTTATGTCATCTGAATCTCAGCTTTCAGTTATATATGTTCCTAGGCCTCCTGGTTGTGAAGAAAAGCTTGAAAACGTGACCTGACAGCGTAGTGATGTCTGCCTGCAAGTGCAGACAACCTCCCACCAGAGAAGTAACATCAGCTATTGCCAGAAAGCTACCACCATTGGTGCATCCGCTGCTGGCATGGTGGCCTTGGGAAGCGCTCCCGTTGGGAGTGGACTTGGCTCTCCAGATTGCCTTATTCCAGCTCAGGGCAGGGGTGAAGATAGACTCCACCAAGCAATGGTAGTTGCTCACCAAAGTTCACACGCAGAGAACACTGATTCACTGAAGAAATGATATGAATTCCATCCTCTGGAGGAGCTGTGGCATTCAGCACAGGCTAATAAGTTAAGTACCACTGACACTGTCCCCCCCCCGACCCCAACCCTCCTGGGTTTGCATTCCTCTCTCTAGTTAGCACCGAGGACTCACCGTGAAACCCAGCTGAAATTGCTGAGTCTCAACTATTTTTGCATCTGCACTGCAAATTCAGAAGCATTTTGATGCAAAACCAAAACAGGAGCTGGCCCAGGTGCTCAAATCTTAGTGACCCTGCTGAGCTTCAGGCTTGTGAAGCTATCTGAAGCCAGGGCGTGCAAAAGTTTTGGTCAGCTCCAGTTCATGGCATCTTCCTGAGAAGTGGCCTCATTCGCGGCACTTTCAACTAGGCTGAAATGCTGAACAAGGGCCTCCTATGCCTCCCAAACACAAACAGCCCAACCTGCCCCTCCAGTGACTCACTGTGACGATCATTCAGCAAAAGCGTTTAAAGTTTTTGCGGCTCACTAAACACACACTAATGCGTGAAAATTAACAGATCAAGCCCTGCCAGGACTGGAACTCTGTAATTCCTGGACCAACGCTTTACTCAGCAGTTTTGAGCCTCGGCTGTACCTTCTCGAGACTTCATTATAGACAAATCAGAACAGTGGTGTTATACACCCACTTTGCTGTGACTGCACAAAGGGCTGGACAAGGCTGAATTGGGCCATTGTGTACCACGGTACAGAGAAATTTATACCAGTCAGATGGTTCCTGTAACAGGAGTGCTCTTTATTGATAGAAAACATACATTGTTAACAGATAAAGAGCCAGCAGCTAGCACTCAAGAACAGATAGCACAGTTCCCGGGTTTTGTAGGACCCATAAAATGTGGTGGTGTGCACTGCCAATGACTTCTTCTAGGCAGCTCTTTACAGTCCTTTGTGCAAAGAGAATGTTGCCCTAAGAGCAGCTTCCACCATTGCACAGCGTGGCTGTGTTTCTTATACAACCCCCTGGATAATGCTGTAGCCAGTGCCCTTTGCCTTTTGTTTGGCAATATTGTTATTATTGCAAGAGATTGCAGTTGGGTTCCAAGGTCCCAACGGCCAAACTTTCATTTTAACACATAATCTACTCCACCATCATAAACACGTCGAGAGTCTAGATTAACTGGCTGTAAAGGCTCTGGGTGTAAAAAGGAAGCAGAGTGGGATAATTTAGAAACACAGGAATTTCCAGAGCAGTGGCACATATAGCCCAGTCTCCTGTCTCTGAAGCAGCCAGCACCAGCTGCTTCAGAGAAAGGGGCAAGAACCCCATGGTAGGCAGTTATGGAATAACCTGCCCATAGGGAAAGCTTCCTCCTGACCCCCAATAGTTATAGGTTGGCTTGTGCCCTGCAGCATGAGGGTTTGCATTTCTCATTGCAGCCACTGTGGCTGCATGGAGCCATCAGGGGATTTTTCTGCAGCCACAACAGCCTCCTGGGCTGAGATGGGGCTGGGGCATGGCGGCAAAGCAGTGGCCCCTCCCTGTAGTGTCCAGCTGTTGCTCCTGGCTGCCTTGGTGTTTGCTGGCACCACCGGGGGGGGGGGGGGGAGAGGGGGGCCCTGCACCATGCAGCCTCCTGAGGGCTCTGGGCAGCATCTCTGCAGACACATGGGGCCAGTGTGTGCTCAGCGGGCTTTGGCTCTGGGCTTCAGCCCAGTGCGGCGGGGCTTGGGCTTGGAAAAAATTGTGAGAGCGGCCACCAGCAAGGGTTAGTGGCCACACCCTGAGGCCACCAGAAAAATTGTTCTAAGAACCAGATACCCTGTTATAGTCAAAAGAAACATTGCAATTGTTTGCGTTGTGTTTTCCGCACCACCTGATAATTATACATACAGTGAATACATGTTGTTAAAAATATCTTCCTTCCTGGATTCTACACAGATCCAGAACATTGCTGGCTGTAAATTGAAACCTGACCATTGTCCTGCAATTTCACACGCACCTTCAGACACTTGAATGCTTAGGATTGTCAACCCCACCCACTCTTGAGTGTTTCTAATATGTAACAAGGATGGGGTTTTTGCAAAAGCTGCCTTGGCCTGGATTCATGAATGCCAGCTGGCTCCTATTAATTATTAATGCTGCCAGGAAAGGGAGGTCCACTGAGGACTATAATATTGCCCAACTCAAAAGAGTGCTATTAAGCTGTCTCACTCAGGGATCAAAGTTTATGTCCCAGAGAGATCACACTCAGCAGCAGCAGGTAGGATGGGGAAGGAATGGCTGATTTGTTTTTAAAGCACTCCGTTTTTAGTCTGTGTTCGGAGCAGCCATCAGAAGTGGCAGAGAAACCCAAGAGGCCCTCCCAGAGAGAAGACAATATAAATGAATGTGGCAAATAACTCCCCCACCCCCATTCTCACCCAGAGTTTCCTACCAATTCTTGACCAAATGGAAAATGCATATATTCCCTCACTGTGTGCTTTACGGAGTCCCCGTTGCAGCCTTCAGTGCCTGCCCTAAACTGATCATGGCACAGTCAGAAGACCATCCTCCTCAGGCCCAAAATGTATGTCAATATTCAACTGACCAGGCACATTAACAGTGGTGAACAGGTTGACTACTTTTAAGGCATCAGGTATGAACCTCTGTCAGAGGCCTACTGCCGGGCTAGATGGACTTCTGGCTGTTCCCATGCAGGACATTCTGTGGTTCTTGGAGATACACACGTTAATGGGAAGGAACTTTTTGGGCAAGAACCTTAGCTTTGGTTGAAGGGCTAAGGAGAAGAAAGGGGAGAAGGAAGCATTTCAGGATTTCTCCCCCTTTGCCCTTGCCCAGTGGCACCTATCCAGCTGAAGATGTCAGGCCATGACTTCAATAGGATTTCCTTGAGGTCTGCAACTTTGCCAGCAAAAGTCAAACAAAGAGGCGTCTAAAGGCATTTCATACAAGCTAGTGTGGCCTTCTCTGGTACAGCCATGAAAGCATAAGGAAGGCGACAAATGAAAAACCAGCAATTCTTAGCTATTCCACATTGCTTTGAATCTCAGGAATGCAATACACATAGTAGCTTGTTAACAAGGAAATAGAATGATTTCTAAGCATTCATTTGCCCCTGCATTCTGAGAGGTGCACGTGTCACAGGCTAGATTACAGGGACACACCCCTACGGAAATGAAGAAGAAGGCCTATGTTTTCAAGTGTCCAATAATTGTAGGGTGTCCAATTTTTTGAGATGTTAAAATGATGTTTCAGGGTCCTGTCTGAGCACCTGCTGCTCCCAGGGAATTCTTTTGGAGTTGTCGGTGCTCTGCACCTCAAAATTAGCCCCCACAATGTCACATGTTTGTCTTCCAAAAATGGAGGAAGCCCAAGTCAGTGGCCTCTCTTGACAATGCTCGCTATAGCAACTGCATGTATTTGCTAGGCACGTGACTAGCTTTAATCAGCCTCCCTCTGACTCATGGTGAAGTGCTTCTACTCTCTTGAGTGGTTCGCTTAGAACCAGCATTTCAGGTTTGAGGAGGTTTTCTGTGCTCTGAGCACCCAGCTTGGGATGAGCATTCACTGGCACACGAAGGCACTCCTTCATGACTGTGGGACAGAATTAGGTCGTCCCTCTCCAGGGAAGCTTCTATCACCCTTCAAATGCTGAAGAGAGAGCCTTGCCTGACTTTACTTTGCCCGGATCCACTATCTCCTGTCACGAGGATCTAAACTTCCTTCATTTGGAATGACTTTGGTGCGTCTCATTGTGGTTCCCAGAGGCAAGAGTCTGTAGCAAAAGATGACTCAACAACTAGCCCCCATTTGTGGCAACCTCAGAGAGGCTGCGGGCTGACTGAGCTCCCTCCTAATCCCTCTTGGTGACTCCTCCAAGTCAGGGGTGAGGCACGACCAGGAAAGCCCCCTCCGCTGCTGCCCCTGCTTGGTGGTTCCTAGTGTGCTTTGGTCTCCAGGGCTGTCAAGGCAGCACCTTGCACTGGCAATGAGAATGGAGGAAGTTGTGCGAGGTGCAGGCTGTTGACCACTGAAGAAAGAGCCACTGCTCCCAAAAGTACATGAGTTGCAAATACCCTCTCATTAAAAGTGCCTACTGGAAAACATCACCCCTGGTAGCAAGGCCACTGCTAAATGCCATAAGGGTTCTTGTGGGAAGGAAGTTAGTCTTGCAAGGGAAAAAATGTCATACAGAAAGGAATGCTGAAGAGATCTGAGCACAATTCCAGGGCAGGCTGTACACAAACCCTAAGCCATTTTCAATATTGACTCACGATTACATCTACGTCAGCCTCCCAAAGCCCTGGCAATGCAGAATGTCAGTTGCTATGTGAAAAGAAGGGGCTGTAGATTAGTAAATTGCTTATTTGAGGTGTGTTACAGCAAGGCCTCAGGAGCAGGAGAGTGGGTCTCAGCTCTGTTCATTTCACATCACAGCTAGAGCTGGGTGAAAAAAGGCAAGGTTATTATGCAAAGAAAAAAATGTTTAAATTACATTTTTCATTTAATTCAATTTAAAAGGTAGAAAAAATTGTTTTTAAATTTTTGTGAGAAAACCCCCTACTCTCTCCTCAGTGCCCCAATTGGAAAAAAAAATTGAAGAGTGTGAGACATTTCCTCCTGCAATTTCAAAAAATGAAGACAAAAATTAAGTTTTTCTGCAAAAAATTCAGTCACTAAACCCCCTTTTTTTGGAGGATAACTTAATTTGCCAGTGTTAAACCCCATTTGCTCCCCCCCACCATCCCAGTCTTGGCAGGGGTCATGTGATACAGTGTAAGCATGTGTTCCACCACGCCTCCCTGCTATAGAAACACTTGGGCCAAAAGTACCTCTACACCGTTCTGCTGCGTGTGTGTGGGATGCAGGGAAGTGCAGCCGACATTGAACAGGCAGGACAGCACTCATTTCTCTCTGATGCCAGACAGACTGAGTGACAGGGCATCAAAACAGGGAGGGAGAGACGCTACTTGAAGAGCTTACAGGGCAGGTTCTCGCTGCCTGCAAAGCACAGCTGGGCTGCCCTTCTTTTTAGCCTTCTCAGTGACTCATTCCTTTGGTTTCTCCATTTATAGTTAGCCTTTTATATTTAAAAAAGGGAATTCTGAGAGTGCAGAGAAGCCAGGAAGCATCGGGGGCGGAGGGAGGGGGGAGAAACACCATGACACTTATTGGAGGATGAGGGACTATGTCTGATGGCTCCCATCCTGTTGCCAAATAGCGCACCAGAGAGGTCAGCACAGGAGCAGGTGAGAAAGTTGCATTGCGGGGGCCGAATAAGAGGATGGCTCTGCATGTTTATTCCAAAGGACATTTGTGCTGCAGAGACCTATTTATTCCCCCTGCTTCTTTCCCCCTTGCAGCCCATTTCAAGCAGAGGCAGAAGGCTGGGTGTGCCACAAGCATGGATCTCCCCTGGAATATTGGCCGCACAGGGTTCCCAGGCTTGTTCTCTCTCTTTGATTCCATACAAGATACAATTTTTAAAAAGTTTTTCCAACTAAAAGCCAATCCTGCAAACTCAGTCTGAGCTCTGCCAATCAAGCAGGGTTCTCTCTCTCTGGTGCGATCACTTTAAGAAACTTTCTGCAGTTAAGTCATGCCCTCAGTGACACCCATGCATCTCCATTGCTTCCTTATTATTCCTTCAACAATACCGGTATAATCCCACAGCCTCCTAATTGTTCCTTTAATGACACCTCTGCAACTCCATTGTCTCCTAATACCCATAGTAACACCTGTACAACTCCATTAATATTTATGCAACCCAGTCGCTGTCAATGCACAGGTGTAATAACTGACTGAAAAGTAGTAAATGTAGCTATGCTGATGATGCAGAAGAAGCAATAGAATCTGGCTCGTTCTCTCTTAGCTACGTCAGCTCTTCAGGGCTAAGAATACACGATTTGCATGACCAGACCAGTATCTGGTAAGGACAGTATCCTACCTCTAGCAGTGACCCATGTCTGGTACATTTCATGCAGTTCAGCTATCCCGTCTCCGTAATACACCTAGGCAGTTGTGCCCTATTCCACATGCCTTGTGGGACTGGACCCTTGGGAAGGCTCATCATGCAGGGAAAAATATACTCAATACTCATAACAAATGGGGAAATTTTACTGAATTTGCAAGAAATAGTCTCTCCTTCCGATTGCTAAGGTAGACAGAGACTCTTCTGGAGATTCTTTGGGGATCCCCATATCTAGCCCTGCTGACCATACCTCCTAATTTTAATGCTAGCATCCAGTTGCTATGCAAGTGCTGCTGATCCTGTCTGAGAGAGTCCCTGTCCCAAGGAGTTTATATAGAAGGACCTGTCTAGAGGTTACGTAAAGGTATGGGAGAACTGTGACAGTACAAACAAGCGAAACTGATGCACCAAGAGCAAAAAGCCCAAGAGATCCCAGGGAAACGTTCTCAGCCTCACCCATCATGGAAGAGCTCCAAGTCACGGGCACAGAGCAGCAGCTACCCTAGGTTTTTGGTGCACTCCCTGACTTTGATGTTAAGCAGCTGTGGCAGAGCTGAGCACGTATGTGGCTTGGTACACAGGGAATGAAACAAATAAAGAAGCTATTTCTATGGGGTTAATTCAACCTGACGTAGACATACCAGTCTTTCCTCCCTCTCAGCTCTCTGGGTTACATGCTCCCCTTAAGAGTGAGGATGGCCAAAATCACGATGACCATCTTAATGCAACCCGTGTTATACAGGGGAGGAGGGAAGGAGCTGATGCAGAACCCCCAAGTGGCATTTGCTGAATTTGGGCCGATTTAAATACATGACTCAAGTTTTTAATTGGGCATGGTTTGAGGCTCTGGAATGAACTCAGGACCACCACAAACCTTCTCCAAGTGCCACATGTATTTCTTTGACCTGCCTTCTCTAGTATAAACACATAACAACGGGTATATTTATTTAACAAGAAAATTCACCACACGTCTACCAACACAAACACTCCTCTGCACACATTCCTCCTCCTGGAGAAAGGATGAGAGAAACAACAACATGTGACAGATATGTAGTCACGTTGCTTAATGCACTACTGGAAGGCACTCAGATAAAAGCCTATCTAGAACAGTGATAATTCTTTATTCAAGGGTTATGTCCCTGTTACAGCAGCCTAGAGGATCGTTCAAAATATCCTGCAAAAAGGGTCTGATTCTCTAGGTTTTTAAAGTAATTTCTACAGTAGTTTAATCCCTATGAATTGTATAGGGTTCTCCCATCACACACTGGAAGGAGAATTTGTTTTTGGAGCTGGCAGGCACTGATCCACACATTTACACCAAATGATATTTATGGGTCAAGTCCTGCTATACCACATCAGGACACTGACTGCTCCATTGTTCCATTCAGCTCAAGGGGTTTTTGCTCATTTACAGCATCCCTGCTTAGAGCTTTGCCAATTTCCCTTTCCCCACTACTGCTTCATGACCTCACTTTACTAATGAGTATCTCATAACTGAGCCAACGAGAGGGCATTACCAGTAGCAGTCAAATCAGAATACTGTACTCACAATCTGTTCCTGATTTGCTACCAACACATTGAGCCTTGTATTTGCACCAGAAATGCTAATGCAGTTTACCAAGTTCATGACCAATGTAACTTACCTCACCTCACAGCTTCCTAGCTGGCTATTTTTCCTGTGTCCATCATAAACTATGAGCTCAGCTCAGATTTCAGTCCCTGCCTGTACCCATCATCATTAAAAAGTGGTTTTGCTTCCACTCTGATTTTCTTTCTGCATATAGATGATGAGAGATATACTGAGCACCCCACCAATCTAGCTGGTTCTAAACACCATTTGCTAGAGTGGCAGAGCAAGCTCCTTTAACCTTGCACCAGCTGTGCAGTTAGACCCCTGCATTCAGGAATGTAATCGGGGATGTGGAAAATACTCACAAGGGGCATGAAGGTCAGTAACGGTCGGACTCTTGGCCGAGGCTTAAGCGTTGCTGTTCCAGAATCAGTCACTGTCATAACGCGATTATCCTCATAGTACAGTTCAACAACATCGCCTAAAAATAAGGAGAATAGAACCTGTGAGACAGGAATAAAGCTAACTGCTGTTAAAACCAAAAACACCGTCATATAAGAAGGCCTGATCTACACTACGAGGTTAGGTTGAATTTAGCCACATTAGGTCGATTTTATAAGCAATGCGTCTATACAACCAACCCCATTCCGCTGACCTAAAGAGCTCTTACAATCAGCTGCTGTACTCCTCCCTGACGAGGGGAGTAGCTCTAAAGTCAACCTTCCTGGGTCGAATTTGGGGTACTGTAGATGCCGCATCGTGCAATTTGATGGTATTGGCCTCTGGGAGCTATCCCAGAGTGCTCCAGTGTGACCGCTCTGGACAGCGCTTTCAACTCTGATGCACTAGCCAGGTACACAGGAAAAGCCCCGGGAACTTTTGAATTTCATTTCCTGTTTGGTCAGCGTGGCGAGCTCAGCAGAACAGGTGACCATGCAGTCCCCGTAGAATTGCAAACGAGCTCCAGCATGGAGTGAATGGGAGATACTGGATCTGCTTGCTATATGGGGAGAAGAATCTGGGCAAGCAGAACTCCGATCCAGCAGAAGAAATGCTGATATATATATAGCAAAATCGCACAGGGCATGGTTAGGGTGACCAGATGTCCCCATTTTATAGGGACAGTCCCAATTTTGGAGTCTTTTTCTTATATAGGCTCCTATTACCCCCCACCTCCGTCCCAATTTTTCACACTTGCTGTCTGGTCACCCTAGGCACGGTGGACAGAGGCTACACCAGGGATACACAGCAGTGCCACGTGAAAATTAAGGAGCTCAGGCAAGCCTACCAGAAGACAAAGGAGGCAAATGGTTGCTCCAGGTCAGAGCCCCAGACATGCCACTTCTATGATCAGCTGCATGCCATTCTGGGGGGGGGACGACCCTACCAGTACCCCAACGCTCTCCGTGGACACTTGCAGGGTGGCAGCCTAATGTAACACAGATGACAATTTTGTGGATGAGGAAGAGGAGGAGAAGAATGTGCAGCAGGCAAGCAGAGAATCCATTCTCCCCAGCAGCCAGGACCTTTTCCTCACCCTGGAGCCAATACCCTCCCAGGGCATATTGTTCACGGACCCCGAAGGCGGAGAAGGCACCTCTGGTGAGTCCACATTTGTAACGACACTACAGGGATTAAAAGCAATTGTGTTTCATGTTTGATTTGAACAATTGGTATGCATTCGCGGCCAGTACAGCTACTGGAAAAGTCTGTTAACGTGTCTGGGGATAGAGTGGGAATGCTCCAGGGACATCTCCATGAAGCTCTCCTGGAGGTACTCTGAAAGCCTTTGCAGAATGTTTCTGGGGAGCGCTGCCTCATTTCATCCTCCATGGTAGGACACTTTTCCATGCCAAGCCAGTAGCAAGTGGTCTGGAATCATTGCAGCACAAAGCATGGCAGCGAATGGTCCTGGGTTTTGGTCACATTCATGCAACATTCGGTCTTTATCTTTCTGTGTCAGCCTCAGGAGAGAGTGATATTGTTCATGGTCACCTGGTTCAAACAGGGGAAGTTTTGTAAGGGAACAGTAATCCCCTCTGTTTGGTGACCACAGCCCCTCCTTTTAAACGGCAAACCCAACCGGCATTGGTTGCTATGGGAAAGGAGGGCGCTGCAGTTTGAAACCATTCCCACATGTTATGAACGTGGAAGAAGCCAACCCCATGTACCTTTTGGCTTACCATGGCTGCCTGCAAACCGAATTCTGTTGCCCAGCCATGTGTGATGTGTCACCATACCGGCAGGCGCTCAATATAAAAGGCAAAATGCGACCTTGTACTTAAAACATAGGTGCTATCTGCTGTGAATTGCTTGATTCACTGTGAAAGAGTCTCCCTTTGGTTCTCAGAAATGGAACTTCTTAAAAAAGTCTACTCTCCCTTTCCGCCACACCTGCGGCTGCAAATGTTTCTATGCTCCCCATACCAACTTCGTCCCTGAGGTTATCACAGATTAGAAGGCGAATAAAATGCACTCACGATTATATGTTTTCCAAGCTCATGCAGTCCTCCTGCACTGATAGGGCACAGTTGAATGCATGGAGGCATTAGGTGGCAGAGGCCAGGTATCGAGGATGCACTCTGCCAACCTAATGCACTTGGTGGGGACATGCACAATCAACTTCTATAAAATTGACCTCATTTTGTACTGTAGATATTTCCGAGGTGGTATGGTGAATCCTAGGTCATCTCCCGTCCATTACTAGGGGAACTCCATCTGTCTGGGTAAGAAACTAAAAGTTTGGTGCTTAGCCGAATCTCTTGGATCAGCAAAAGTGGGCTGAAGATGCCATGAGAACTGGCTTATATACGCTTTCAGGTGTTTGGGGAATCCTCAAGAGAAGGAGGTTCCTTGGTTCCAATACTTACTCACTTTGGCTCATCGGAACCTCTCTATAAGTACTTTAGGACATGATGCAAGTCAGCTTCTGTCTGACTTTTCCTTAATAGCAGGGGTTTCAGTCTGTGGGTCAGCTGGTCAGTGCAGAACTAGTTTCCCACTTGCTTAGGGGCTACGTTTACTGTGTGGATCAGCTTTCTGGTACCATGGGGAAAGGTGCCTAAAGAATCACCATAACTAGAGCTAAATGGAAAATGTCAACAAATTAAATGTGGAGGAAGAGCCAGAACGAAATTGTTTGCAAAACTTTGTTCGCGCTTTTCTAACCGGCTCCAGTCGCAATTAATATACAGTGACCAGGGCCCTGATCCTGCGAACACATGAGAAGCTGTTTGTATGGAGTAGACCCCTTGAACTCAGTGGAGCGTCCCACGTGTTCGGTAGTAAGACACCATATCCAGGATGTGCTCAGTGCTCTGTGTCACAGGGTGTTCGAGCTGCAGATTAAATGAGCTCTTGCTGTAGGAAGTAAGAGAAAGCCTTAATAAAAACAGGCGAGAAGAGAGAGCATCTGAGCTGAAAGAACACAGATTTATTCCAGCAAGTGGGTCTGCCGGGTTAGTTTTGCTGCTGTTCCGTATTAATCAAGGTCTGTCTCTGGTGGACCAGACTTACAAAGCTGGCATCTGAGTCACCCTTTGGGAGGGAGAAGATTCAGAAGCAACTGGGAGAAAACAGATGATTGTGCAGTGAGATGGTCTCTGACATTCTCCTCGGACCCCTCCCTATGTACAGTAGCATGGCTGGTTCCACAGCTGGATCAGTGGCTGGCAGTAGCACAAAGACTGCAGGGCCTGGCTGGTAGACAGTGTCCGGCCCTTCTCTTGCTGGTTAGCAACCAGATGGACTTGGGGATGGCCGAGATCGACTGATGGCCTCTCTCTTTAACCCTGCCACAGAATCCCTGCTGACTCCTGACCCTTTACTACCCTTGGCACCTGTCCCCACCTGGACAGTTGCATATTCCTACAGGTAGGGAGGTGGCCTCCAACATGTGGGCTTTGCTGCTGGAGTTTTAGGCTGCTTTAACTCTACAACAGATCCCTGTCATTTAATCGTGCAGCAGAGAGGGACAATGGACCCTTAGCATTGCTCAGGAGTAATATCCCGGCTCCCTGGGCTTGGCAGCCTGCGCCGGCAGCTGCTCTTCTCAAGCTCCTTACAGCGAACACCAAATGAAGCCTCAAAGGATCTGCAGCGTCTCTCTCCCACTGAGCTTTAATAGTAGAGTCTGCAGAAGGAAGGGGCACATGAAGTGGCTTTGCAAGCAGCCACAAAGCTTTCCTTCCTGCACTTTCCTTTACTGCCCAGGCCATTCTCTAAGGCAGCCTGGAGGGCGCTTTGGAAATGTTCAGAGGTAATAATGCCCTTGGTTGGGTCAACAGCAGGGATTGAACCTGGGCCTTCTAGACTTGGATGAACCATAAGGTTGGTGTCAGCAATAGTGGACTCAAACTCTTTACATGGTCCCCCCACAAAAGGGTGGCTCAGGGATGTCTACAATGGAAAAAATAAAAAACAAAAACCACCCACCAAACCCATGAAAGTGAGTCTTAGAGCCCGTGCCTGCAGACTACGGCTCACAGGGATCATGCTACGGTGTTACAAATAGCAGTGTAGACGTTCACACTCCAGCTGGAGGTTAGGCTCCAACACCCATCCCCCCTCGCTGGGCTTCACAGCCCAAGCTGGAACAACGACACTCAAGTTTTTAGTGCAATAGCATGAGCTCCGTGAGCCTGAGTCAGTGAGACAGATTCTGAGACTTGCTGCTACCGCAGGTTTTTTAAGTCTAGACGTACCCGAAGACCCGAGTCCGCTGCGTGTTATACAGACACAAACGTCATTGTTTAGGCAGGGTGAGGAGTGAAGTTAAACCTCCGCCCAAAAGTGTCTAGTCAATGTAAGTAGCACTAGATTGAATTTACTGAGACTCTTGCTGGGCACTCTGAGACATGGAGCCAAAATTCTGCTTCCACTTGCTCCCAGTTTACACCAGGGCTGTCTCCAGTGGATTTATGGCTGTAGCAAAGCAATACTTGGCAGTCAAACTATGAATCCACCTCCATGTATCTCTTCTAAATGAATCACTTTGCACTAGCGGGATAAAGTGGGAACATACCCAGGCCATATTTCGGTTGTTTACTGTAGGGGGCTTAGTCAAATAATGAAAAAACACAAGTAGAGCACACACCCAGACATAAATAGAGATTAGGCAAAATGCTTCTTTAGTCCTTGCAAAATCCTTGTTCCTCTTGTCATCAAATTCAGAACTCAGCTGTTCCAATGCTTCCTTCCACTACATATTATAGTGACACAAAAAGGGATCAAGAACACTAACAAGAGATACTCTAAGGTGCCACAAGTACTCCTGTTCTTTTTGCGGATACAGACTAACACAGCTGCTACTCTGAAATTTGAATCTTCAAAGTACCTTACAAATAATGAAGCCTAAAGACGCCCGCCGAGTTAAATATCATTATCCCCATTTTACAGATGTGCATGGCAGATAGTTGACATGACTTGGCCATGACCTCTGAAGGTGTTGGAATAAAACTGGTGAATTCCCAGTCCTCTGCTTTTACCATTGGACTACACCTCTCTTCCGATTGTTCTTTCTGACAGTAAATAGAGCCCATAATTTACTTTAATGACGTACTCTGTGGCTGAATTATAGCATGAATTAACAGGCAGAGGCACCAAAGGGTGTAAACCCCACCTTTGCCAGAAGGATAGCTACTGAATAACTTGCTACCAAGAGAATTAAAGCAAAGAAGGAGAGTTTAAAAAAAAAAAAGAGGCGGGGGGCTGGGGAAAGGCATGTAAAATAGACACACTCAGAGATAAAAATGGAATAAATTCCCACAAGGAAGAGTTCACACCCCTTGAAGTCAATAGGATTTTGTTACTGGTTTCCATGGGAGAGAGTTCATTATCTAAATCGCTTTTTTAATTTGGGAGCATGATGCTCACACCTCAGTGCAGAGGAATCCAAGTCAGAATTCAAATCTGAGGCATGGGAGGACCATCTGATGGTCACCTTTAATTTCTGTGGATTATATGGTTAGAAAACTAGGATTGTGTAATCCATACAAACAAGTGAAAGGGACAGGTTGCATTTTTTGCTTGGAAACCTCATTATGGTTTTTATTCAATCAAGAATCTCTTTTTATAAAGGAGACACCTATTTATTTGTCTTGCCAACCAGTTTGTGTCTGAGATTGTTTGGATAGCTGGTTGCCATTATAGTCCTCCCAACAGGTGGGAATGACACCCATTTTCTGCATTTCTGTCATGTCTTCCCGGCCTTGTTTTCCTCTTGATTGACCAGATCAATTGATGTGAAGCAACAGATAATCTCGTGCTGAAAGGTCCCCAACGATAACAGTCTGAGACATGCCCCAGATGGTTAGCTGGAGGAAACGTGATCCAGCAAAACAGATTGTTTGTGTTCTCAGGTCTCAGTTGTGAAGTGTGATTTGCATGCAATTGGGATCATTAATGCAAACCTCAGAAGCATATATAAGCAGAAGGGAGAAAGCAAAACATACCTATCTTTCGAGAGGAACAGAAGCAAGGAGCATCTCAGTTTTGCAAGAACCTATCTACTGGTTCTGGGTTTACAAGCCACAAACTCATGAAAAAAATGTTAATTTTCATCAAAAATGTAGATGACATTTGTCAATTTTATTATTTAGTAAATGGTGGTGGGGAGGGGGAAATCATTTGCTGACAAGCCCTGTTATTAATGCATTTCTGCTGATCTTAGACTTCTCCCCTCTTTCCGAGAAGATTTCGTGGTAAACAGGTGGCCAAGGACGAAAAGGAGACTGAACACTTGGAGGCCTCCATAGAGAGCTAGCAGGAACACCACATCAGTCTTCGTTTCAACACCTGCATGGGCGAGCCTGAGTGCAGTGAGTCAGCCACAAATGCCATCCCGCTTAATTGGGCAAAACTCAGTCCGCTTGGCTGATTGCATTTCCCTAACCGCGTCCATCACAGGCACAAGGTTAGCAGGGATGGCTTGAGAACAGTCTGACAAGCTCTTTTCAGGCTGATGCTCAGAGTAGGATGCAGCCCTCCTGGGTTGAGGAAAAAGTTGTTCCCAGAGAACAGCCTTCAAGAGTGGCGGTGTCACCACCCACCACACCGTGTCATCCAGTGATAGTACACAGGCTAGAGCGCACTGTGTACTAAATGGCTGTTTATTTCCAGTGTTATCCCAGGTGTTATTTCCAGCCGCAACAAGGACCATTGGAGGGAACGCATGCACGCTTGAGGTCCTTAAAAAGTGGAACTTCCTATACAGGCCAGTGTTCAGGCCCAAGAGCTGAGTTTTATAAAAAGTTTTAGTTGTGACTCTCACTCAAATCTAATGCACCTTCACAGAGCTTTTGATTCAAACAGTTCAATTAATTTAGTAGAGAGACTGAATGGTCAAGGCTCTCCAAAATCATGTGATCTTTAAATTAAGCAAGACACCAACTGAAGCCAATAAGAGGCTGGATTACAGACCACAAAACTTTGCCCCAAGGTTATTAAGAATTTGCAGGCTTTGAAGCATCTTTAAGAAAGGAGCTTGAATGCTTTTGATGAAAAAGGCGGGGTAATGCTTGTACTTGTATTTTCCTAGCCAGATAAACAGGATTTGCCTCTTAAAAGACCACCAGCAATAAAAGTTGTAGTTGATCAGCATTCTCCCCTGACCTTCCTCTCCAAGTAAATGCATGAGCTATATTTTAAGACTCCATAGGAAATGGTTTCCCTTGGATTGTACTTTGGGCACCTTCAGGTATATAGTGTTTTCCAGAGACATTTGCAAATGTGACACTGCCTTGTTTTAAAAGTATCCTACATTTGAACTAAAGCTCTCCTAAAAAGACTGTACTGTACCAGAGAATCAGTTGTGTGACTTGACAGAGGCTACTCACAATTCGTAACATATTGTAATTTCATTGGTTGCATCACCTGTGGTAGCTATAAAGCTAGTGTAGCCCTATCTGAGGGAGGGGATGGCATTAGGCACTAAAATCAGGAATCTCTGAGTCAGTCACATGCAAAACCTACTCCCTTTTCTTGTTGCTTAACCTGTGTTTACTCAGCAATATATCTGATGCAAAACTAGGGTGGGGATTAGCATAAGCAGTGGATAACCTTGTAGCATATGAAACTATGAACACTCAAAGAAAGAGGCAAGATACAGGGAAGGGCTTTGATCAGGCAGAACATAGCGTTGTCTGAAATCAAAATTCAACTAAATCTGCACCTAGACTGCTTAGCAGCGAGGCAATAGCAGGCCTGGGATAAATCCACTGATAAGTCTTAACATGCTGGCTTGAAAAACTTTATTTAGTACCTAAACATCCAAAATAAAGTATTACAATGCAAGAGCTACTAAAGGCCTGATTCTGCGATCCTTATTTGTTTGAATAAGCTTCCAGAACGGACGGATCTCAGCCTCTGTGCCAATGTCCCTTGTGCCTCCAAGGAACCCCATTGACTTGGAAGGAGACAGCCGCAGGACTGAGGCCTAATTTTGTAATTAACCAAATGCACTGCCACTTTAAAACAAAAACCCTCCACAGGAAAAATACTTGAGTCCCTCTTTGGATTTATAGCAGTAATTAGAAGGGAACAATTTTTGAATAAAGTCTCATGGCACTTTTAATAGTGCCTATTGTCCTCATCTGAATTTCCCCAGCCTGAGATCTGGATGTAATCCCTCTGTATATCTTTAACTTTTGTCAGTGTGTCAGCTACACAGCTAAATAAACAATACTTCCACCCCTGAATTTACAAATGTTTATTGGAATCTAAAAATCCAATCCAATCCAATCCAATCCACATTCTGTTATCTGTAGTTTGGTTCAGCTCTAATAATATTTATCTGACACTATCCCACCTAAGCCTCCAGGGTGTTAAAGTTACAATGAGATACAAAAAAAATCCACAAAATAAACAAACGTCACACCCCACAGTTCCTCAAAAACAAGTTACCTACAAAACATATGTCCAAAAGCTCATTTAAACCCCAGAAAAGAAATGCAAGTCAAATGTGTTAGCAAAGACTAGAACAAAGCAAGTCACAGACCACATTCTTCAGAGATCTGAGAATCCCTTATCAACCCACATAGTAAGCTAGATTTCTCAGTTTTTGTTAGCTATTAAACTTGTTTAGAAACCTTTCATTTTCCTTGACTTTACAGAGTTTGTCACTTGCTGCTCATTCAGAGGATCACAGGTTCAAACATGTTTCCCTTTAATCTGCTCAGTCCTAACAAATACCTCCCATAGTTTCCCAAACTGCATGAATGATTAATGGGGCTCTGCCTAGCAGAATTCATACTGTCCACACCAGAGCTCCCCAACAAGGGTATTGCTGCTCCCCCACCCCACATATCTAAACTATGCCAGTCACTGCTTGGATTCAAAGCAGGAGGCTAATCAGGCCAGGTTGCACTTTGAGAAGGTGGGGGGATTTGACTTCTTTACTGCCTTTCTCCTGAAAGCCCAAATAAAGAAAGATACTAACCGGGACCACCTTTGCCCTCAGAAGTGACCTCTTGTGTGAAGATCCAGGGTGGATTTGTGGCATAGAGGGAAGTGTTGTTGGTGCTGTTGGCATGTTTCTTCCCAAAGAGTTTGCTAAACGTCCCCTGCACAGACTGATTCTTCTTCATCTTTGCTCAAATCCCCTGCTGTGCTCTGCTCAGGTCTCCAGTGTTTCCTTTAGCAAGACATATTTCCAGTGTGCCCTGTCACCACCCAGCTGAAGCTAAAACAGGTGTTGGTCTGCAGAGCTACCTTTTCGGCTGCTTTAAAGGTAAACACCTGAGCAGGTAGAGGGCTGGCTGCTCTTACCTGGCCACACCCAACTGCAGCTCCAGGCTTGGTCACATTCCTTCCTTCCTGCTACAATGAACCATTGTTAAACGCGGCCAATCTCCAGTCCCTGCTGCTCAGGGATGTTTCGTGGATCTCTCCAAAACACTGTGATACCCAGGAGAGGATCCAACAGGTCCACAAAGCTGCTCGTCTGCTCTTCTCTGGTCATGATAAAAACATTTACACTTTTCATTCTCCCTCCTGTTTTTTAGAGACAAACTAACAGCAACAAGTGTCAGCCAACTAGTGAATTTATTTCACAGCGCACCACATCTTTTATCTGTCTCTTCTAATAAGGAGACACAAGGCTGGAGCACTGAAAAATAAATGGCCAGCAGAGCCAGTCATTTCTGTGTGGTGCTACTGTTGATTAAATATCTTGGTCATCAGTAAGTGTACTTCTAACTAGTATATGCATTGAGTCAGGGTAGCAGAAGCAGATACTTAAAGTCTGTGATTTTTCTCTTTCTATCGTTACTTCCTTCTCCTCTGCCGTCCTTTGCTCCCCACTTATCTGTTTATTCATCTGTTACATATAGTCTAAATCCTGGATGGTGGGCTCTTTTGTTTCAAGACTGTATTTGCTCCCTTGTTTGTAGAGTGCCTCTTGTAATGGGACCCTAATCCTGTTTGAGGTCCTTAGATGCTACTGCAATAGAAATAAATAACAATTGTCTTAGGACAGCTAATAAGTTTAATCATTTTGCTCCATCCTGTATTTTCCAGAATACAAATGGCAGCTAGAATTTAGATGGTGTGCTAATAGCTACGGGCCTGATCCTGCAAGCTGATTCATATTGCTGGGCAGGGCCCCTGTTCCTGTGCGAAGTCCTGATGCCTTCCTTCAGTGGGACTGTGTCTCGGCAGAAAAGCCTGTCTGTGCAGCGTAGTTTATAGGACTGGGGCCTAAATCACAGTCTAAGAGCTAGTTAAAGTTTATGGAATTTGACCACAACTGTAAGAACATAAGAACTGCCATACTGGGTCAGAGAAATGGTCCATTTAGCTCAGGACCGTGTGTCTGACAGTGGCCAGTACCAGAGCTTCAGTGTATAGGAGTGTACAGAACAGGGCAATTGGAGTGATCAACTCCTGTCTTCCCCTCCCAGCTCCTGGCAGCCAGAGGTTTAGGGTCACCCCAAGCACGGGGTCGCATCCCTGACCATCTTGGCTAATAGCCATTGATGGATGTATCCTCCATGAACTTATCTAGTTCTTTCTTTGACCCAGTTATACTTTTGGCCACCACAATATCCCATGGCAATGAGTTCCACAGGTTAATTGTGCAGTGTGAAAAAGTACTTCCTCTTTTTTCTATTAAGCCTGCTGCCTATTGATTTCCTCATGTGACCCCATTTTTTTGTTTTTTGGGAAAGGGTAAATAACACTATATAATTGATTTTTCTCTTAAGTACAAAAATAGGTATCATTCCTTGAATTAATCCCTAACACTGCAAGCTATTTTATATGTGGTGCAAATAAATATTGCAAGTTAATGAATAATAACTTCAGTTAATTATAAATCTTGGGAATCCCATAGCATTTTATGCCTTCAAAAAGCCATTCAAACATTAACTAACTCTGAAAACAACAATGTGAGGTGATGAATGAAAGTATTATCTTCAGTTGTACTTCCAAGTCAGCTAATAGGGTCAAAATGTATGTAGATTTCATTACTAGAGTAAATTCTGGAGATGTTACCACCTGTCAGCTCACTTATTCCACATTTTTACCTTGCCATAAATTACAAAACTATTAGAGCAATAGATGCAAAAGCCTTTCCAGAGTTTTGAATTTAATCTCCCAATGAATGAGTACCAATGTAATACTCTGAAAATGGAAATCCAACCCAATGACAGTGTATTCAGAACTGCCAAACGCCACTGAAAAAATGGATCTTACGTCCAGGGCAAAATAGGGGTAATATTAATTGCTGTATTAATGTAAATGTCTTTCTCATCATGAAACTTTGTTTTTGTACTTTTCTGGAAAAACTGATTAATAGGAAAGAAAAACAGAAACCTTTGGCAGTGGGACCTAAGCCCCTCGCTGCAGACCTTTGATTCAGGAAATAAAACCTAATCTCCTATAGATACCATTCCTGCATTATGGGTTACAGTTGTGCTCAGTGCGGGGCACGAAAGAACCAAAGGAAGGGACTCATAGTAGCTATAAATTAGGGCTCAGATTCTGTGGCTTCACTCATATTGAGTAATCCCTTCCTCTAAGATGAACCCTCCTGAAGTCCAACGGGTCTCCTCTCGGAGTAAGCTACTACCCAGTGTGAGCAAGGGTGGTAGACTCTGGTCCTGCAGTCTTTTTAACAGCTCTTTTCAAAAATGTTTGCATTTGTGACAAACTAAGGAACCGACCTGGCCAACCTTGACACTTATGATTCACTTTATCCATGCCTTGAATTCTCCGGGACCACTTAACTGTGCACAGTTATTTTGATGTGTCATCTGGACCTAAGTCAAGGTCAAAATAAGGGAACAGTATTGCCTGCAGTTATGACAGGTAATAAGATAGAAGCTATAAAGAGACATTTGTCATAAGGGAGGGTTTGTGGAGAAAACAATGTCAGCTCTTTCCCAGGGCCCACCCTTCCTGCACCCCGTATCTTTTAAGAAAATCTCCAGGTACCTCTCATGTCTGGTGGTCAAACCAAATGAACACTTCCCCACCCCACTGCCGAGTAATATCAGCTTAATTTCCATCAGGTAGAGGGTAAATGCAAAATATGTACATTATAAGCAAACCAAACACTGTATCTTTGTGAAATATGCAAGACATTTGGCAAATGCCACCTGGTATTTGCAATGTTTGATCAAACCAGTTTAACCGGATATACGTATATAGACAAATTAACTCAAGGAGCAGGAGGGGAGGGAAGAGAGGAGCTGATCAACAGAGAAGCCTAGAGAATGATATAGAGTGAGAGAAATCCACAAAGCTTTTGAGAAGAGCTGTTCCATGAAGGCGCTATGGCTACAGCCAACATAATTGCCCAGTGTTGTTACTGGTTAGTAGTAAAGTAAGATTCAACTCACTGGCGCCTCTTTTCAGAAAAAGTGCTTATATACCCGAGTGACGAGGGCCATGTAAGAACCTGCATAGAGAGAGGAAGTCAGAGCCAGTGGGTGAAATCCTGGCTCTGCTGAAATCAGTGGCAAAATTCCAATGGGCTTCAATGGTGCCATGCTTTCACCTAGGCTGAATAAATGACCAGACTTGGTCTCATTCATATAGATGCACATGTATGTTATTGTTTTACATGTAAGGGCCCCCGCCCTGAGTCTCTCTTTTCCCTTCCCAGTTGCAGGTAGAAGGCCCACCCAAGCCAGCTCATACATCCCCACAGGAGGTGGGGCCAAGGGGGATAGCGGTGGGCACTTCAACAGACTGCAGCAGTTTCAAAGGCCCTGGGAGATCAGGAGGGGGAAGGTGGCATGGCAGGACCTACACTTACCCCCCCGCCCCAGGGCAACAGCCAGTAACAGTCAGGAAGGGAGGTGATAAAGAGAGACAAATTCCTCTCAGCATAAGGGTATGTCTTCACCAGTCTTTTTTACTTCCAGTGAATTGATTGCTAACTAACAAGTGATACTTAACACTCTTATCCAGGTTGTTGTGCACATCCCTGCCCCAAGTTTGCTCCAGACTACAAATATTTGTTCTTTACCCCAGGCTCATCCCTAGGCTAGACTGGGCGAGGTCTGGGGAAGAGCACTGGTGAACGTTTGCAATGTGCTTGAAGGTCTCTGGTAGGAGGCGACAGAGAGTTAGGATTTATAGGGTGAGATTTTCTAAAGCGCTCAACTTTTGTCCTAACTCTGCTCCCATTGAAGCCAACGGTTTTTCAGTAGGAGCAGGAAGGCCAACAGTGTGGCCTTGTGGAAATCCCACCCATATGCTGTGCTGGTGGGTGCTCTTTGTGCCTAAGACAGAGAACAATGCAAAATATTGGGATTGTATATAGCTTGGCATGTCACTTTAAGTATTCTGCACTTCTCCAAAAACAAAGGCCAGGTACATGCAAGATATTATTGGAAACCACTGTGATTTCTTCATGCCAAGTCATTTTCCTCACAACAAAATCCTGTCTTGCTGTCCATGTTTGTTGAAAATGCACACATTACTGTTTCTAAAAACAGAAGTGGAAATATTTTCCAAAACACAGTACTTGTGAGTGTGTTCCCTCTCTTTCCTTCTCTGTTTTTATTGCATAAAAGTAAACACATGTGACCTACGAACTAAGTAAATACTAACCCAAGAATAGCAGAGTGAGTTAGACACTGATAATGAAGAAAAGCACAAGACTGAGCAAGGAAAACTCTGGCTCTCTGGAAACCCCTCTCAGTTTAGATCTTGTCCATCAAGTTTTCTCTGAGCTTCACAGGGGCTTGGGAGGGGTACCACTGCTGATTGACATCTGGATTCTGCAGCTGTCAAGCTGTCAACTTTCTGCTAGCAATTATTTTTCTTTGTCCATTAGTTAAAAGTTGTTCACTGTCTCTGTGAGAACACCTGATGCCTGTTATGTGCCTAACAAAGTCCATTATCTGCTGTAGGAATAGCTTCTTTTGTGCTTTAGAAAAAATAAATCAGCAGCAGAAATGCAGGTTGTGATGTCAGCCTTGTCATTTGAAGGAACAGTTCCACTAACTCAGGCAATAAGAGGGCCAGCCGACAATGGCCTGGCATATTTCCTCCAGAGGAGGGCAGTGCTTTACACAAACAAATTCAAGTGTTTCCAATGAGGCACCTACATAAAAACAGTCCGATTTTAACATGGGAACTACAGATGCTCAGCACTTCCTTAGGAGTGGATGGCCATGTGCATTTAGGTGCCTATCTGAAGGAAGCCCTGTATGGCCTCCACCTATCCATCCCATCGTATTTTACGAACTGCATCTATCCTTACATAATGACATTATCCTTTTAAAGCAGGTCTATTTGTGAGCACCACAGCTGTCAACTGAGATATTTAGAATTCCAACAGAAACAGCATACACATTCCACACACGTAGCACGCCACGAAGTTCCTGATTGTTAGTCAGAAATAAATGCTGCTAGGAAACAAATGACTTAGGCTGCCAAAGACAACCCAGTAGATAGATGAGTTTTCATTTGGCATTCTAGGAGCCGGTGATGTCACTAGCACTCCCAATTTCCCAAACATATCTGCCGTGACAGGGACAATGCCAGATTCCATACCAAAGTCTGGTCTATTTCCTCAATGAGTTATTGTAGAAAAGACAGGTGTATGTTTGTGTCATATCTTAAAGCACAATACCTGTGGCAGGTTCCATAACTCAGGAACACAAGACTTCTATGAAATACCTCTTATTGCATGAAGTGAGTTAGTTATTCATGCAATAAAGTGACAAAAAACTTTGCTACCTAGTGAGGAGCTCATGTAAATAAAATATGTAGTCCACCCCTGCAGAGGTGTAGTCCCTCTCTTCTCAGATTTAGCTGTAACAGGTTGAGGCTGGAGCTCACAGACAGCTGAAGAACTAAGTGACTGTTGTGGCTGTGACAGCATTATCAATGTTGTATTTCATCAGTGTGACATCAAATCTAGAAATAGGCGTAACCAGCAAAACAAAGACATTTGAAATTTACAAGGGATTGTAAACTAAGGTCAAATCCTTGGAAAATTGGCTCAAGTGACTTTTTTTAAAATTCAGGTGAACAGTATAAGTTAATAAACATGAATGTACAGATTACTTAATATACAATTATATAGACTTGTTAATGGAGATAGATAATATAGTGCTTTGATGATGTAAAGACATCAGAATGGCGTGCTAAGTATTAATATCTGCATCAATAACAATTTCTTAATGTGCCTGAATTTTGAATAATGAGAACTTCCATGAAAACACTGGAAATTAACACAGTTTGGCACTGGCCAAAAGTATATCAAAATTTGGGAAAATCGCCTGTTTTCACAGCAAATTTTTTACACAAAGAAGATGTTCACTTTCATGCAGTGTTAGTGATTATTAACTAGTCAGGCATAAAATAGGGTCTGTTATAATTTTGCAAAGCATTTTGTTTATCACAAGATGAATTAGTCATTTAATAATAATATGTTTCTGATATGTATATTCTTGAGTGATTTTGCTGAATTCTCTATTCTTATGAAAGTAAATAGCTGGTGCGAGGCTGAGACTATTAAACTTGTTTCACTTGTCACCTAAGCCCACTTTGAATTTGCAACTCTTGAGATGAAGAACTATTACTTTAATGCAAATCTGGTTCATCTGCAATAACATCTGAAAGACCCCTTTCCTCAGCTCAGGGATGCTTCAAGAAAATATCAATATTCGGGGGAGAGGAGGAGGGGAATCATTCACTCAGAATTATTCACTCAGTAAAAAATGCATTTTCGTTTAAAAAAAAAAAGTCTGTAATTAGCATGGTAGCTCCACACAGATGCATGAGTGAAGAGTTTTGTGCTGAGCAGTGCAGTGATATAACTGCCAGTGGTTCCCTATTCTTACAAACCGTCCTTATAGGATTGTACAGCATTGTAATGCTGTGCTGTTCCTGCCTGGTCATTGTGCTCTGGAAGAACTGAACTCTTCTAGCACTGTAGTTTGGAAGGGGAGCCAAGTTCTTTCATTAGGTGTTTGGTCCTTTTGTTTTCTCCTAAATAATACCTGGAATGTAGACCGGGTCCCTTCCTTCAAGCTGGTCCAACCAGGCAGACCCCAATCCACCCGGGAAAGTCAGCCCCTCCCCAATAATTAAGTTGGCTTAAAACCCACAATATATTTTTTTAAAATAACACCCAGGTACTTTTTATGTGCCTTCTGCTTTCTGGGCCTTTCAGGGGCACTCCGGTCAATATTTCAGGCTCTTTCTCTGCAAGGATGAGGGCAAAAACAAACAAACAAAAAAGCAGACGTTACTTTGAAAAATGAAAGCCGAGATTCACAGAACTCCAGGAGCTGGGGCTTTAGGGAAAACTGGAACTATCACTGAGGGTCAAGGCGCGGGCAAGAGCGGGTGAGGCTAGAGACGGGCTGCCCCCACAAAGCAGCTCAGGGGAGCAGGACCTTCCTATTCACAACAGCCCCCGATCGTGGCCCCTGTCCCCACCAAAGTATATTCCCTGCGGAGCCCGGGGGGCGCGGGGAGAGACGTCTCCGCCTCGTGCCCTGGCCCCCCAGCCCGGCTCTCCCGTTTGGGGGCAGCAGGCCAGAGCCCGCGGGGAGAGCTGCCCCCAGCTGACGCCTCGGCCGAGTCACAATGGCCCGGCCCCGCCGCGCCGCGCCCCGCCGGCCGCCCGAGCAGAGGGCCCCGGTCAGCAGGCCCCCAGCGGCCGCGGCGGCACCGGGCTCGGCGGGCCGCTCGCCAGCGCCTCGGAGCGGCGGCAGCCCCCGTGCGGAGCGGCCGGATGACGCAGCCGGGGATGCCCGCCGGGGGGGTTCCCTCGCAGGTAGGAGCCCGCCGGGCCGGGGGCAGGGGCGGCGGGGCCAGCGGCGTTCCCCGGTCGGCACTGGCAGGACCCGCCCCGGTCCCCAGCCGCGGGGCAGAGAGAGCCCGGCCCGAGTGCGCAACGCGGCGCGCATGGGCTGGGGAGGGTGGGAAACCCACGCCCCAAGGCAGGCGGGGATGTCAGGGCAGGGAGGGACTCCCCCGGCTCGGTCCTTTCCTGGGGAGAACAGAGCGTTCAGCAGACTCGCTCCGGAAAGTATTGGGGCGGGGGGGCTTTGAACCATCCTGGGAGCGGCGCAACAGCCCCCTCGAAGCGGAGACTGGCCCGTGGCCTTCCCCAGCAGAGCACGGGGCCCTTGCGCCCCGGGAACGGCACTCTAGCCCTGCCGCGCCGGGGCGTCCCTCTAGCCCAGCGCACGTCTAGCTGGGAGTCAGAGATTCAGAAGCATCTAAACAAGGCGGAGTCCGGTGCCACCTTCAAGACTAACATTGATTTGGGCATAAGCTTTCGTGGGTGAAAAAGGTGCCACCCGGACTCCTTATTCTTTTTGTGGCTGCAGACTAACACGGCTACCCCCTGTTCCTTGAGAAGCATCTAAGTAACCTAGGAGCCTAAGTTCCATTTTCAAAAGTGACCCTGGCCTGTCTACACGCTAAAGTTGCCCTGTCTTAACTATACTGGTAGTAAGTACCCTGTAGCGTGGATGCAGTTATAGATATAAATATGTTTCTATTGGTATAGTTTATCCTTGGATGGGGAATATATGATACTAGTATAATCATCTTTGTACTGGTCTAACTGAACCTGCACCAGGGGTTGGACTGGTGTAACTATTTAGGGTAAAATGCCCACTCCCAGCTGAAATGGCTGTT
Source organism: Chelonia mydas (assembly GCF_015237465.2). Lineage (NCBI taxonomy): Eukaryota > Metazoa > Chordata > Testudines > Cheloniidae > Chelonia > Chelonia mydas. The sequence goes on from NC_051261.2 coordinate 3,588,279, forward strand.
CTGGCACAAAATCTATGTTTAGATTGGGCCTTAGGTACTCAGGCCTAGATTTTTAAAAGGTATTTAGGCATTGCTGCACTCAGCGTTGCAAAGCCAAACTGATTCAGGAACCTAAATTGCATTTCCAAAAGGCATTTAGTCAGTTGATGTGATTTAGGCTCCGAAGTGTCTAAATCCCTCTTGAAAACAGGACACGGGTGCCTAAGTCACTTTGGTGATTTTGAAAATTTTATCCTAGGTGCTTTACCGATGAATTTGAGGAAAGGTCCCGGCCTTGAAGAGCTTGTCATCCAAACAGACTCACATAATGAAATGTCAACATATACGTACACTACATGGATCTAAATCCTCAATCCACACTGTGCGTGTGCTCCCTGCACACCTATCTCTACTCCTTCTCCCCGTCCTCCGCCCTAACTCCAAATATTCCACCTGCTGTGGCACCCCCCTGCCATTCTGGCAGCAGTGACTGGGTGCCGCTGGTACTCTATGCGTGTGTTATCTTTCCCTATGAATTGTGAGAGAGGCCTTTTTTTTTTTTTTACATGGATTACAGCAAACCATGACACATCAGGGCTGTCTGAGACACTGCTAATATGCTGAACAGCTGGCACATTTAATGTAAGGCGGCTCTGGTCCCTTCACGGCCATCTCATGTCATAACGATGTTTATTGATTTATGACCTTCCCCTGAAGCACCTGGTGCTAGCCACTGTCGGAGGCAGGCGTACTGGACGAGATGGACCAGGGTAATGCAATTCCTGTCATCCCTTAACCTCATCTCAAAAGCGCACATGCACGGGCGGTAGTGTTGTGCATGGTTACTGATGTGCATGTCACTGCTGTGACCAGCTATAGAAAGGGTCCCTGGAAACCAGCTGGATAACATAGAAAATACCTAGAGTTTGGGAACACCCACTGTTTTGCTGCTCTGTTAAAAGCTGTAGTGTGTGTGGGAATGCAGAGTGCCCCATGTCCTCTAGGTTAGTTGCTGGTGAATGCTTTGAGCACAGATCAAGCCAAGCAAGGAGAGCTGTCTGTTTCAGTTTTAACCTATGCTGCCAAAACTCACAATTTTATCTCCAGTCTCATGACACCTGGTGTTTTTCTTGAAATCCCAGCTCCTTGAGCCATGTAATGTCATGAGAATCTCAGCTTTCATTAAAAAAAAAAAAAGTTTCTAGCTTTCAGGGTTACAGAAAATATGATCCAGCTGCATCTGAAAGGTTCAGAAAGCACATAAAAAGTGCCCAAAATTCATTTTAAAAATGCATGATTTTTAAATCACTCTTATAATTTTTGGAGCCTGACACATGTTTTTTGAATACGTCGGGTGGACAATACTGGGAAGCAAAAAGTCTCCTTTATAGTCAGCACTAACTGCTCCGTTTTTTCCCCTTGCATGTAATTTTCTCCACAATCACGTCTTTTAGATAAGGACTATACTAGATGCTGAAGTACTTATTCTCTAATGCTGTTTGTTTAAAGGGTGTGGTAATTGTCTGCAGCATCTTTCATATTTACTGATCTCAGGCCTCCGTCTTGAAGCACATAATGTACTTTAGCAAGAGGTGAAAACTATAGTGGAAATGAGCAAGAAAATAAGGTCCCAGTTCTCCAAGTGGGGCCAGATTTTCAGAACAGCTCTGCACCAGATGTGTACCCAATGTGTTGGTACCCAAGGTGCAAATGGGCATAAGCGTCCAAGTTATCCCCTAAGCTGTAATGTCCACACTACTATTTTTAGTCCACTAGCTCGAGTCCCGCTAATGTCAGTCTGTCTACTGACGTTGGGAGGCTCAGTTCCAGGTGCAATGTAAACGTACCATTAGTGACTTCAGAACTGGGGCTGAGACACTCAAGCCATCCTCTTTAGCTGGTCTATAGGGAGCAATTCTGCACATTCCAAGGACGGTCTGCTATCACCTCTCATTCCTATCGCACACCTGGCACCGGGGACACTGCCCGCTTGGAGACAGTCATTCCCAGAAGTAAATGCCATCTTCCCAAAGTCAAGATGCTTCAGACTGGGGAAGAGGTGTCAGCAAATCATGTAGAAAGCCTGTAGTTCCATAAGGCTGGAACACGCTGACCTCTCGCTTGCAAGCTGCAGCTAGGTCTGATGCAAAGCCCAGTGGAGCCAATAGGATTCTTAACCTTGACTTCAATGAGTTCGGGATTAGGCTCTTAGAAAGCAGATAAGCTTCTGAACTGTAGTGGCATTCTGAGAATATCTTCGAAGGGAAGATTTTTTTCTCTTCCCCAAACAGCTACCACCAAGTGGAATCCTGCTGCCACAATGCAGATGGAAGCACTAACCATTGGGGAGGATCAAGGAGGCACTGAGCTAAATCTGAGCAGCTCTCAGAAGCAGATGAAGGCTCCCTGAAGAAATGGTCCTGCAGTGAGAGCATTAAGGCCTCTGGCAGCTGGCTGTTTGGGGAGTGGGTGACAGGAGCAGGGGGTAACTTTATGGGATGCTGACCCCCTTCCCTCAAAGACAGTAGGCAATTTAATTTACATAATCATTTTACTGAACTTCCTGTTAAGTGGTTAATAGGTTGATGACCCAGTGGTCAAAGCCAGATATATAGGCTGAAAATAGATCAGCTGTATAAGCCAGGGCGTCATGGAAACCTCTTTACATGGTTAAAAATAAAGCTAGGCATCGAAGATTTTGTTTAGGATGCCAAACTAATAATTGAACAGGGAAAATTTGGTTCCCATTTCACCTTTCCAAGGATTACAGGCATCCTCAGTGAAAAGCAGCATATCCCAAGGAGCTCTAAGTGGTGGTTAATTAATGAAGGTAAAAAACATAATGTCCCTGCCAAGAAAGACTTCAAATTACCAGTAGTAACGAAGTTAGAACAAGTGTGAGTGCAGAGGCAATTCTGGAGGAGCAGAACTGCTGGGTGATGTAGAGTCACTCACTACGCTAAATGTTTTATCTCTATATGTGCAGGGTAGATTTTACTTCTGAGAGATGTTTGCACCTTCCCCAAGTGACCTGCATTTTTCAGCCCTACGTTCATATAAATCCTATATCTGTTTTCATTCTTTCAGAGAATTTAACACTAGCACAAGGTGCTGCAATGACTCTCTCTGTTGACCCACAGAACAGAAACAGCATGGGCAAGCTTTCCCTGTGCCACCACATTGGTATGCATCAGCACAGAGGGATCACCTTTAGGGTTGAGAGAGGCATTTATGGCCTGTGTGGTCCCTGAATACTAGCAGGGCTTCTACCTGGTTGCAGTTCTGATGTCAGTGGGTAGCTGATCCATTAGGAACTGGACTAGGACCACCATCTAGTTGTTCATTAGCCTCTGAGAAATGAGTTTGATAGCAGCAACCTCTGGTCAGGGCTGAATTCAGGCAGCTGACCGAGGGATGAAGGGCTGTCCTCTCCCATTTCCCGTCTCCTGAGCTCTCCTGCTGCCGGTGCGCTGACTCCTGTTCAACAGTATCCCACCCGGGGTGTGTTTGTCATAAAGCTGGGTAAAAAAAGATCTGTGAAGAGAGAATGAAAATCTCTGGGGGGAGACGAAAGACTAAATTCTGTCAGCAGAGAAACATTGCTGCGTGCGGTGTTTTACCCGGTGAGGTGCACTTAGATGTGAGTCTGTTCACACTACTTGCTGTAAGAATCCCACGGCTTCATAACCATCACTGGGTGTAGAACTGAGACTCTTTTGTGCTAAAGAATTACGCCCTGACCCTTTAGTCTAGCACCCTAGGGATAGCTCAAAATACATGAACACAAGTGCGCTCTGGGATCAGGCTGGTATCACCTCATTCTGCAAAAAGATCATGTTCGTGCAAATTTGGAAGGTGGTGTTTCCACAGGGGATATGCTCAGCTGGAATAACATAGTGAACTGTGCAGCATATTTTGGGAGTGGTGTCATTGTTGTCTCAAGACACAAGGAACATGTAGATCTCTATTGATTACAGATAAGATTTATTGATTCATATTTTCCTCTCCATCTTTTGCATATTTGTGTGCAAAATAAAAATAGACCCACTGATGGATGTGCCAAGGTCATGGCTAGGCCCTGCAAAGAACATGTCGTACGAGTGGCACAGAAATGCATGGCCTGGCAAGGCATCAGGAAGCCAGTGAGCAAGCACAGCAGTGTGATCAGGGAGTTGCTGATACAGCTGTGTGAATAATTTTACTGATGGTCTCACATCACTGACAGTTCCAAAAAATCAAATAATGTTTTGGTTCTGCTCAAAGTGAAAGTGATTGTGTGTGTGTATGTGATTGTGTGTGTGTGAGGGGAATTTCTGGCAAATTGAAAGAGCTGGGAAAACTTTGGCTTCAAATGAAGCATTCCATGTTGGTCAATTTTAACAAAAGCGAAGAGCGACATTCATTAAACTGAGGGGTGGTACCCCGTTGTAACCTGTAGCCTACTGGTTAGGTCAGCTGGAACATGGGAGACCCAATTTTGAATCGCTGCTCTGGACCCGGAACTTGGAATACCCATCTCCCACATCCTACATGAGTGCTGTAACCAGTGGGCTATGTATCCTGGAGTGGAGCTCTCTACATCTGTTCTGTTAAAGTTGTTCCACTTTGTATAAAATATACGAGTAGTTACTTGGACAAAGAAAGTCCGAGTGACTCTGGGGCACTCACCTTTATCCTAGTCCCTACTCCAATGAACATTTAATTTTGTACAAACGCAGAACAAAAAGACAGTCCCTGCCCCAAACTGCTTCCAATCTAAGGTAAGTGACAACAGCTAGATACAGACAGACAGATGGGGAGCACAAGAAAACAGTTTGAAAGCTCCTTACACCCACTTTGCAATAGTGTAATTGACTGCAAAAGGAGAAAGGTTACAGAGAATCAAGTCCTTCAGATCTAGTTTTATGTTTGGTTTGTGAATTCCCTTGGTATATTTTTTCTTTATTAGTAGTATGTGTAAAAAGATGCTGCCAACTTAAAAATAATACATTTTCTTTAAATAATCCCCTACCTGTGCTATGAGCAACACCTCAGACACTCATTAAAGAATTTTTAATGGCCAGATTTTTACCATTTATATTAGTTATTGACTTTTTGCTGTTCGGTGTAACTAGACTGGCCACTTTCACTACTGGGCCTGATCTGTTTCACTTTCCAGTTCTCACGCACCAGTGCAGCACCATTATGTTTGGGTAGATGATAGAGAGAACATGAAACTCCTACAATTCTGTGCAGGAAAAAAAGGATTGCAATGTCTCTTTGTTTGACTTTTCTTTTCACAGGTCAGCGGGGCTCTGAAACCTGGAGCTCCCATCAATGCCTGCAAGAGATCAAAGGGAAGAGAAACAGCCAAAGTGTTACAGGATTTTCCTTGTCCCCTGCGCACGTCCAAGGATCAGTCGTCTCCAATAGGCTATCGTAAGGACCAATCTTTAGCCTCTATGTTTGTTCCTTTCGTCGTACACCCGGGGAGTCATAAGCCTGATTCGCTCAAGTTTGTCTTCTATAAATCGAATTACTCTAATTCGTACGCACCATTTTATACTGCGCAGAAGCCAACCTGTGGGTACCGGTATTGCCGGGACACTGATCACACCAGGAAGGTGATGGACGTTGAGCGTGCAAACATTGTCAAATGGAGACCCATTGTTGGGACGAAACCACAGTTGGTTACAATAAACCCAAAGCAACAAAACTGACAGTATGCCTGGCCCGAGCCTCTCATTTGTGCAGGATATTCTAGTGCAGTGTGTGAGTTGAAGGGGAAAGGTAAAGCTTATCTGGATGGCTCTAGAAGACCACTTGGGAGACACTGCAGGAGCTAAGCTTTCACAGCAGCCTAGGAAACAGCTACCGTCACTTCTACACAACTCCTCCCAGAATGCAGTGTAGTAGTGTAAACCTACCATTGCGGTTAAGTTACCAAAACTAGCCACTAGCTGGCACATTAAATGAAGCAATATAAAAATTACAGCTGGTGCCTGTGATAGCAATGCAGTGGATATGGGGGTTGGGTGAATCCATCCACCTGATGAATGCACTGATCTCCCAGAAATATGTTGCCTAGAGTGTGTGTAATTGTAATGATATAGGAAAACCCAGTCAGACTTGTTGTGTCCGTGTTGCTGGGAACTCTTTAAATTGAGGTAGTGAGACTCAGCAGTGAGGTGCATAAAATATTGATTCTACTGATCATCTATGTACTGCATGGGTATCCCCACAACTAAACTCCAGATGTCTTGCCCCAGCATGCACTGGGCTCAGTATAGAACCTGGGCTGTATTTCCTAGGAGCTGGTCTCTTCTTTGGTTTCCCAAAGTCCTGGTCAGACTCTGGAAAGCATAAGAACCCCTTTCTTGCTAGGCACGGTATGACATTGTGCCCAGAGAGGCAGAAAGCTCATTTTGTGTTTGGAGCTGTAAAAGCTTGTTTTGTGTTTGGTAATTGTCACTGAAACATATCAGGTACAGGGGAGGTCTTTACTAGCCCCGACTTAGACGACACTGTAAAAGACGTCAGGGGGCACAAGGTACACGGAATTTTTTTTAATAGTCTGGGGAATCGAATGCACTGGCAGAAAGGTACAACTGTAATCATAATATTTTGCCCTTCTGTAGCATTGTGAGCTGATGGACTTCCCACTCTGCTCTGAACAGTGTAGTCATAAAGTCCAAACATATCCCCTTTCCTGGAGTTTGGCTTGACTGGCAGTTGAAACAACAACAGTATGTCATAAATCTCAGCCCAAGTCTGGCTGGTCCTAGGGCTTCCCTGCTGAAATCTCTGTGCCCCAGACTTTGGGGTCGGATGATCATCACACACCTCCTATCTTGGTAGAATTAACAAGCCACACCTGCTATAATGAGCCAGCAGAGCTTACTCAGCAACTTTCTGTAGGGTTCTAATTCTTGCTAACAGAGTGGGTTGCGGGAGAACCCGGACACCCCCTTAGAAGCACCTTTCAGCAAAGGAGTTTAAAGCATTTTACAAGTAACAATTAACTAAGCTCATGACCACCCCCATGAGGTAAAAGACTATCATCATCCCCTATTTACTGCTGGAAAACTGAGGCCCAGCAAGCTTAAGGCCCAGAAACTCAAAGGTGTTTAGGCACCCAACTTCCATTGAAATAATTTAAAACTAGGCACCTAAATAACTCTGAGGATCTGGGCTCACGTGTTTAGCCTAACCTCATACAGGGAGTCTGTGGCACCGCTGGGAATTTCACCTGGCACCTTGCAATATCCTGAAATAATTCAGGGCTTTCCTTCTACTCACCGTGTGCTAGAGATTAGCCCGGACAGCCAGAGCCAAGTTTGGGTGTGTTTAAACCAGATCCATTTCAGGCCCATCTCTTCTGTCTGATCCTGCTAACAGCAGGTGCCACTGCATTTGCTGACTCTGAATTGAAGAACTGAGTACACTTAACACTAAAGAACAGTGGCACCTCATATTTCAGATGCTGTCAAGATGCACAGGAGAGTGGAGGCCTCCATTTGCTTCATGCGTTCCCCCTTTAGCACTGAATGTGAGTGTGAGGGCTGTTTCCCCTGGGTCCTGGGTATCTCCACCGGAAGCTCTTACAAAGCATTGATATTTCATATACTGTTAGCACATTGGTGTCTCTTGAGGTACAAGCCCACACTCTTTTATTAGTGGTTTATTTTTAGGTTGTCTGTGTATCTCCCAGTCCCAGCCTGATCACTGGGAACTGGGGATTGCTAGCGTGATGAGTAGTGCAGAGCAGACAGCTTACAGGCAGAGGCCACGCTGGAAAACAGCAGTGGAAAAAGGTAAATTCCCCCTTCCCTTAGGGGTCTAGCCAGGGGCCAAGACCACTTTTGCTGATTAGAGGGCAGCCCCCTGGCACCACGACCCTAAGGGCCAAATCTGCTCTTCCTTTGCACTGGCACAAACCCCGATATAATTCCATTGACTTTGGATTTGGAAAGCAGATGTTCACAGGTGTAACCCACCGCTGAATTTGACCCTAACGGGTGCTTATATCAACAGCAAATCTGGGGAAATCTCCTTACATCCTGCACATCTGCGAGGGTTGCCCTCGATTCCTCCAGTGGCACAAGGTGTTTCCTTGCCCTGGATATTAATCCCTCTTGCACAAACCACACAGTTTGTCACTCGCTGAGCAGGAAGTGCTCTGCACCGCCCCTGACAGAGCGGCTCCTTTCCAAGGTACATTTCGCTTCAGCATGAGTAGGGGGAGGTGCAGGCAATGAGAATGCCACAATTGGCATGCAGAGGAAGGTCACTGACTACCCTTCAGAGGGTGCTGTTGACTCTCCCGGTGGGCTGATCCTCCCCACGAGCTGGGGCAGAAAGGGAACCCCTGGCCCTGCCCCTCCTTGCCCCCTTGTGCACCTATTGTGCATCTCTAGGTTTGTTGTGCAGAGGGTGCGATTGTGCCAGGCCCTTACATTGGTTGCACATGGGAGGAAAGTTTCTTGTGCTCTCCTTCCTCATGTTAACACACATAAGGGCCACGAACAATCTCTGCCATAAATAGCCCAGATAAGAAGGTCAGCGGAGGGGGTCAGAGGAGGACTTCTGCTTCCATCGAGGCAAAACATGGCAGGTGTGCAATGTATTAGGTGGTTAGTGCATAGGACTGTGGGGTCAGGGCTCCTGGGTTCTCTTCCCAGCTCCAGGAGCATGTGCAGTGTAATGGTTAAAGCAGAGGATGGAGAGTCAGGCACCTGGGTTCTGTGGCTGATTCTGCCATTGAATCACCTTCCTGTAGCTCAGTTTCTCCTCTTGTAAAATCTGCGGAAATAATACTGCTCTGCCTCAGAAGGAGGAAGTGTGAGGGTTAGTGAATTAATGTTTGCAAAGCCCTTTGAGGCACACTCAGGTGAGAGGAGCTCTCCACGTTCAGTTCATGGTTAGCACAGTTTGCTTTGTAGATGTCTGGGAAAGGTTTTGCTTCTGCGTGTTCACATTTTCCCTGTTGAATTTCTTGGTGCTGGCTTGTTGGAGTGCACTGCCCTCATTACACTGACTGTCACTGGAATCTCAAACCTCACAGTATTTCTGCTGGAAAAACCCTGTTTTCAGCCTTATATTATTCTTCCAGGTTTTTCACTGATGTTTCCCCTGCTCGGTGTTTTTGCTGTTTAGCCATTGTCAAGCTTCTAGGAAATGTAGTTGACAAAGAGTTGGTGAAGTGTAACCAGCCTGCACACCTTTAATTTGAAGCCTTTCTTTTATTATTCATAACTGCATAAATCCAGGGAAAGCAGCATCAGGCCATGTTCAGAAATTGGGCTCCTTGCCTTAAGGTGTGTAGAAGAGAAAAATATTTATGAATACTATGGTGTAAATCCAGGTAGCTCTATTAATTTTATACTCTAGCTGAGGATTTGGCCTATTACACATTTTAGGATAAATTTTTTGTTAATTCTTCTCTGTTTGTTGCACCTTAGATATGAAAACAACATTGGGCCCAATTCTCATTCACGCTAAGACCTTTTCACATATCTCTGAGGCACATCATAATTGGCGGCAGATCCTTAGCTGGTGTAAAGTGTCATAATGCCATTGAAATCAGTGGAGCTATGACAATTTATTAACAGGAGATTTGCCCCCTGAACCCAAACTCTGCTAGGAGGGCTGCTGGTTAGTGCTCAGGATGATTCTCTTTCCTTGGTGTTGTTCTAGGCCATCAAAATCAACCCCAGCAAAACACATGTGACAGGAGCTGAAGTGTTCTTCTCCCCAGCCTCACTTTTCATTCTCGGGTTGTTGGCCACTTTTGGAAACCCTCTGACTATAATGGGTCCGAGGGGAGAAGTGAAAGGACAGACTAACAAAGGGCCTTCGGAGTACTTTACTCTCTTCTCTTTTGTTCTGATGTTAGTATCAGAGTCATCACTCACATGGTCAGACACAAAATCAGAAATGAAGTGGATTATGAGATTATGCTTGGAGCAAATCCTGCCACCATAATCTTACCTGTAATCTGCAGGTCTCCCATTTTACCTCCTTTCTATTTTAACCCTGAACTCTGGATGCCCCAGTTGGGATCCCATCACTGGCTCTTCCTCATTGGCTGGATTAGGACTTGCTGCATACTTAAATGTCAGGTCCTTGTTTGAAGAGGGTTTTGCGATTTTAAATTCACTTTAGGAAGTGTGAAACTCTCTCTGGAGGGGTGCCTTTTTGCAGCTCTATGACCCATGACAGTGAACTAGAAAAATCTTGCACTTGGGTGTTTGGGTTCTCTAATTAGTGTAACTCCTGTGACATCAGCTGATTTGGAAACTTTAAGACAAAAAGTAGAATTGAAAAAAAAAACCAAAAACCAAGCAAACCCCCATCAACCGAGAAGGAGAAGTCTACAAAATTTCCATTCTTCCTGAAAAAAACGTGACCACCTCTTTGTGTGGAAATGGGGAACATGGATGGGAAATCCGTGGAAGAACTGAGTGCCACCGAGTGTCACCAATGGTATAAGAAGTTCATGACGGAGTGTCCCTCAGGCCAGCTCACCCTGCACGAGTTCAAGCAGTTTTTTGGTTTGAAAAATCTGAGTCCAGCATCAAACAAATACGTTGAGCAAATGTTTGAGACATTTGACTTTAATAAGGTAAATATTACCATCCCTATTTAATATGTATGTGCCTGTGGATATGTATGTGTTTGTGTGTGTGTATGACTAGGGTTCCATAGGTACTCTGATAATACAAATAAAAAGAATATATAAATATGGCCTGTCTTTCCATTGCCTTACATGTTATGTAGTCATTTACACCCATGTAAAGGGCCAACTGGGTGTAAAACACTATCAAATCCAAATTCTCCACTCTCCAAAACCAGTTTTGGTAGCATTTTGCACCTACTTTGCACTCATATTGCACAGGCCTAAATGTCTGAACAATTTGCAAGATGGTAGAGAATCAAGGTCATATAAATATATTTATGTGAAAGTATTTGACATGAATGTCCCGTATGACTCTGTTATATGAATGCAGGTAAAAGAAAAGGGAATCTTTCCAAAACAAATGTTCCATCTTTTTTAGTTTTAAATTATTTGAATTGTAGGTATTTCTGTTTAATACAACTTTAAAAGAATTATTTTAGCTGCTGGTTTCTAATCCCTTGAAAGTAAACTACCTTTTAATCCCAAACTGTCTAATGTCACGGCAGTAAAAAGAAATTGAGTCAAAAGTGCCACATTCATTTGATGGAGCAACAGTAAGTTCCACATCCACTCAGTATGGCATGTTCCATGGCTTAGGGCAAAGATGAAATTTGTTTATTGTTGATTTCTATGTTTATTATTGTTGGATTTGTTTTATTATACAGCTGTGTTTTTCTTGTGCTGGTCTTCTCTTTTTGCAGCTTTTAAAAATGTCTAATTACTTGCTCCTGCTAAATTCGTTCATGATTGTCACAAGGTGCTGTTAGGAGCAAAAGCACCAAATGACTCATTGAGGCTTTGGGTAGAGCAATTGCTACTAATGGATGCTGTGCTTTGTCATAGGAACCGATCTTGTTCCCACTGAAATCAGTAGCTAAATGTCCACTGTCTTCAGAGGGAGAAAGACCTGATCTTTAAGATTATTTTTTAACAGTGTCCTTTATGGGCCTGATCCAAAGCCCATTCAAGTCAATGGAAAGACTTGCATGGGCTATATCAGGCCATATTTGGAAAACATTTGTTATTATCCAGAATCACTTCCTTGGCTGCCATGTCTGCATCCAGTGATTGGCTGAAAGATCCCTCGATATGCAGGCCTCGAGTCATTACTGCATGGCCAGTCTTATGCCGACACAAGTTCATTGGCTTCAGTGGAGTTACACCCACATAATTCTCTGTGTAAAGCAGGAGTGAATCAGGCCCATCAACTTGTAAGGAGCTTTCAGCAGGAAATGAAATGAAAAGAATTGCTATCTAGGCATAACTAACTAGTCTCTGTTACACTGATATAAATCCGGAAATGACATCACTAGAGTGATTCTGGATTTGCCTGTCTTCAGGGTGTTTACTGATGCGCCTCACCATGGTATCTGTTCACCTTCCATATAGAACAGATTGGCAGTGGTGGAGGCCTTAGTGGCTCTTCCCCCTTTTCAGGATAAGAAAGCGGTGCGTAAGGTAGCTTTATTTATTTAAGAGGGTTTATTTGGGTCTAATTGACTGCGTAATGGCATGGCCCTATCAATAGTTGGCTTTCTGTTTATCTATCAGACCTGAAGAAGAGCTCTGTGTAAGTTCAGAAGTTTGTCTCTCTCATCAGCAGAGGTTGGTCCAATAAGATATTACCTCACGCACCTTGTCTGTTTCACAAACTGCCATTCATAACATCCATCACCCCTTGCTGAGGTTTCATTTCATCCCAATAGTTTGTGTCTAAAATTCAACCCAGTGCAGAAAACGTGAGTTCTGTCCACTGCTGAAATCCTTGACCTAGGGCTTAACTGAGATTTAAGTGTCACCTAAGCCTTGTGCAGGCCATCTGGTCAGGAATTAATTTCACCCACACAGAAAGCTCTCAGTAGGTGAAATACAGGAGATTACTGTCCAGGCTGCATAGAATGGGACCCCTGCAGAGCTGACTGTTGAAAAGTGCGTTGAACTCCAAGGTGGGAAGAGACATCTTTGGAGCCTCCTTGCACCTTGCAGGAGCATGTCTGCCATTCAGTACTGTGGAATAAAGCAGATGCTCTGTTCTTTAACTGGGCCCCCAGAGCAGTGGGCTGATTCCATGACAGTACATGGCCTGTACTTCCCAAGGAATTACCATTGCTTTGTACAATGTGCCATTTTTCACTTGAAATATGTTTGGGAGTATGCCTTGTGGCAGTTTAAGAAGTTGTGACTGTCAAAGATCAATACCTAGAGCCAGGACGGTGACTAGCAAGCTCCCTCCTGCATAGCGCTGCTGCAAATACACCTGTCCTGACCTGTAACTTCCCCTGAACTAAGCCCCTCCAGCTGAATGTACCCAACTGTAGTGTGGGGCAAATGTAACTAAGTAGAAAAATGAGGCTAAAAGCCCTTTCCTGTTGTGGCCTGACCAAGTGTGAACCCAGGTTTCCAGAGGGAAAAGATTACAGCGCAAGACCCCATTCTACATGCTCTTTGTGAATTCTCTTCTCCCCTTGACGTCTGCATGCAAATCCCATTAGCAGTGAAAAGAATTACATATGCACATGGATGGGATAACGTTGGGTGACACATCAGATTTCATCTGGATAAGCCTGTTCTTCTTTGCTTCCTGAGATATAACTGTATGGCATAAAGAGATTCTCATAGCACAGAATAGCTCTCTCTGTTTAATTAACCTCTAAACCCAGCAGATACTCTGAGATCCATTACAATCTACATACCACACAGACTATGCTGACAGCTTGTGCCACACGCTCTCAAAGAAACTGTGGAACCACCTGATCAACATCCTCTACAGCAAACAGGGAAAGATTAAGAATGAGCTCTCAAAACTGGATACTCTCATAAAAAAACAACCTTCCACACAAACTTCCCCGTGGCTGGACTTTACAAAAACTAGACAAGCCATTTACAGCACACACTTTGCTTCTCTACAAAAGAAAAAGGACACTAAACTATCTAAACTACTACATGCCACAAGGGGCCACAACCGTGGTTCCCTGAACCCACCCAGCAATATTGTTAATCTATCCAACTATACTCTTAGCCCAGCAGAAGAATGTGTCCTATCTCGGGGCCTCTCCTTCTGCCCCTCCACCCCCACGAACATGATACAGTTCTGTGGTGACCCAGAAACCTATTTTTGACGCCTCCATCTCAAGGAATATTTCCAACACACCTCTGAACAACATACTAACCCACAGAGACCTTCCTACCAACATTACAAAAAGAAGGATTCTGGGTGGACTGCTCCTGAAGGTCGAAACAACAGACTGGACTTCTACATAGAGTGCTTCCACGGACGTGCACGGCCTGAAATTGTGGAAAAGCAACATCACTTGCTCCATAACCTGAGCGGTGCAGAACACAATGCCATCCACAGCCTCAGAAACAACTCTGACATCATAATCAAAAAGGCTTACAAAGGAGGTGCTGTTGTCATCATGAATAGGTCGGAATATGAACAAGAGGCTTCTAGGCAGCTCTCCAACACCACTTTCTACAAGCCATTTCCCTCTGATCCCACTGAGGGTTACCAAAAGAAACTACACCATTTGCTCAAGAAACTCCCTGAAAAAGCACAAGAACAAATCCGCACAGACACACCCCTGGAACCCCGACCTGGGGTATTCTATCTGCTACCCAAGATCCATAACCTTGGAAATCCTGGATGCCCCATCATCTCAGGCATTGGCACCCTGACAGCAGGATTGTCTGGCTATGTAGACTCCCTCCTCAGGCCCTACACTACCAGCACTCCCAGCTGTCTTCGAGACACCACTGACTTCCTGAGCAAACTACAATCCATCGGTGATCTTCCTGAAAACACCATCCTGGCCACTATGGATGTAGAAGCCCTCTACACCAACAGTCCACACAAAGATGGACTACAAGCCATCAGGAACAGTATCCCCGATAGTGTCACGGCAAACCTGGTGGCTGAACTTTGTGACTTTGTCCTCACCCATAACTATTTCACATTTGGGGACAATGTATACCTTCAAATCAGCGGCACTGCGATGGGTACCCGCATGGCCCCACCTTATGCCAACATTTTTATGGCTGACTTAGAACAACGCTGCCTCAGCTCTCGTCCCCTAATGCCCCTACTCTACTTGCGCTACATTAATGACATCTTCATCATCTGGACCCATGGAAAAGAAGCCCTTGAGGAATTCCACCATGATTTCAACAATTTCCATCCCACTATCAACCTCAGCCTGGACCAGTCCACACAAGAGATCCACTTCCTGGACACTACGGTGCTAATAAGCGATGGTCACATCAACACCACCCTATACCGGAAACCTACTGACCGCTATTCCTACCTACGTGCCTCCAGCTTTCATCCAGACCACACCGCACGATCCATTGTCTACAGCCAAGCTCTGCGATACAACCGCATCTGCTCCAACCCCTCAGACAGAGACAAACACCTACAAGATCTCTATCAAGTGTTCTTACAACTACAATACCCACCTGCTGAAGTGAAGAAACAGACTGACAGAGCCAGAAGAGTTCCCAGAAGTCACCTACTACAGGACAGGCCCAACAAAGGAAATAACAGAACACCACTAGCCGTCACCTTCAGCCCCCAACTATAACTTCTTCAACGCATTATTAAGGATCTACAACCTATCCTGAAGGACGACCCATCACTCTCACAGATCTTGGGAGACAGGCCAGACCTTGCTTACAGACAGCCCCCCAACCTGAAGCAAATACTCACCAGCAACCACACAACAGAACCACTAACCCAGGAACCTATCCTTGCAACAAAGCCCATTGCCAACTGTGTCCACATATCTATTCAGGGGACACCATCATAGGGCCTAATCACATCAGCCAGACCATCAGAGTGTCGTTCACCTGCACATCTACCAATGTGATGTATGCCATCATGTGCCAGCAATGCCCCTCTGCCATGTACATTGGCCAAACCGGACAGTCTCTACATACAAGAATAAATTTACACTAATCAGACGTCAAGAATTATAACATTCAAAAACCAGTTGGAGAACACTTCAATCTCTTTGGTCACTCGATTACAGACCTAAAAGTGGCAATACTTCAACAAAAAAACTTCAAAAACAGACTCCAACGAGAGACTGCTGAATTGGAATTAATTTACAAACTGGATACAATTAACTTAGGCTTGAATAGAGACTGGAGTGGATGGGTCATTACACAAAGTAAAACTATTTCCCCATGCTTGTCCCCCCCACCCCCCACTGTTCCTCAGATGTTCTTGTCAACTGCTGGAAATGGCCCACCTTGATTATCACTACAAAAGTTCCCCTCCCACCCCCCCGCTCCGCTCTCCTGCTGGTAATAGCTCACCTTACGTGATCACTCTCCTTGCAGTGTGTATGGTAACACCCATTGTTTCATGTTCTGTGTGTATATAAATCTCCCCACTGTATTTTCCACTGCATGCATCCGATGAAGTGAGCTGTAGCTCACGAAAGCTTATGCTCAAATAAATTGGTTAGTCTCTAAGGTGCCACAAGTTCTCCTGTTCTTTCTGAGATCTTGTTGATTATTAACACATTGTGCATCTGCAAATTTAAAAATTACCACATTTGGGGTGGAGGTGTTTGGGGCGGAGGTGTTTGGGGCAACTAAAACGAACTGCTGCTTGCATTCAAAATGCACTGGAGAGAGAGCGCAAGCCTTGACCTCTGCTAGTTTCACATAGAGCCGTTGAACTCTAGGTCCTTATGTTTGTTTGGTTTGCATATTTATTCAAATTTGGAAAATGCAGCAGGACACAGAAAACCTGATCCAGAGCAGATGCAATTCACCCTTGTGCAGGGGGACCGGCACAAGGCATAGGCACCAGGTAAGCCTGCAAAATAGATCTTTAAGTGGAACTTAAGTGTTGCCGATCCCCTGGGCTGGCCTTGGCATGGGGGCGAATGTCCCCCCAGAGAACCCTTGTTTTGCTGAAATGCAGAGGAAATCTTTGATGCCTGATTTTTTTTTTCCCCTCCACCAAATTAGGCCTCCTCGATCAAAAATAGCACCCTGCACTTTTGAGGTTCAGGCTCCATTTGCTCCAGCAAAACTTGACTTTGGCTTTTGTTTTGTTGTGTCCTTCTGGGTACCAGGCAAGAATGAATTACCAGCACGACTCTTGATTGTTTGAACAGCCTGGGCTTCCATTTGAAATAGTTAAAAATACATGAACTTAATTAAATTTGAAAAATAAATGTCTAAATTAAAAAAAGAAATGTTTTCCCAAACGACACACAACTGGGTTTCCCAATTCTCATCACTGCTATTGGA
Source organism: Chelonia mydas (assembly GCF_015237465.2). Taxonomy (NCBI): domain Eukaryota; kingdom Metazoa; phylum Chordata; order Testudines; family Cheloniidae; genus Chelonia; species Chelonia mydas. Next base: position 3,605,176 of record NC_051261.2, read on the forward strand.
GAGAAATCACTACAGTTTGTTGTATAATAATATTTATTCGTAGTATTTATTAGTAAAGTAATAATTCATCTGAACGTATTTAGTTTTTTTTACCAAATGATTTGGTTAAATGGGAAGGATAGTCTAATGGTTACAGCCCTTAGAGACCTGAGTTCAATTCTCTACTCCACCCCAGACTGGGGTAAGTCACTTAGTCTGTCAGTGCTCAGTTCTCCATCTGTAGAATGGGGATAATAGCACCACCAGACCTCACAGAGACGTTGTGAGGATGAATACATGAAAGATTGTGAGGTGCTCAGATACTACAGTGATGGGGGCCAGATAAGTACCATTGATTTCAAAGTGCTTGTACGCTTCTTGGACCAGATCCTCAGCAGGTATAAATTAGCGTCATTTATTGACTTCACAGGAACTACAGCCAGTTTACACCAGTTTAGGATCTGGTCCAGTAGTTAGGGAAAGGTAAGTAATATTATGCCAGTTTTATTACAGAAACGCAGTCAGCTGTTCCAAAAGATACCAGACAGAACCTTTAAAGCTGTCTGTCTGACGCATCCTCACCTCTGATGTAGCCCTGTTCTTGTGCTTTTCAGGATGGCTACATTGATTTTATGGAATACGTGGCAGCTCTGAGCCTGGTCTTGAAGGGAAAAGTGGAACAGAAACTGAGATGGTATTTCAAGCTCTATGATGTGGATGGGAATGGCTGCATTGACAGAGGAGAATTATTGAATATCATCAAGGTGAGCAATTGCTGCTCTGCCTCTCTTTTCTTCAGCCAATAACTGTGTTGCCATAGCACCTTGGATATCAGCCATTAGACAAATGTACAGAGATTGAAAGGCCATAAGAACACATTTCCAAAGGGAGAACTTTCCAAGCCAGAGAGGTAATTGTGCGCCGTCAACTGGCAAATTCGCAAGCATTGGCCAAATCTTTAGTCCACTCACAATACTGGGCAGAAGGACCTTCAGGCTCAGTTAGGCACAAATTGGGAATTACGGCAGTGACTTGTGCCAAGCCTGGTGTGGGCATGCATTGTGCCAGTTGCTCTCCCGCACTGCTGTGCTGATGGACTGGAATTCCCTTGCAGTCCAAGTCCTCAGCCCTCGGCCTCCACACATCTCCCCATGTAACTTCCAGTTCTCACCTGTAGCAATCCCTTCTGTTCCAGTCTGGGCTGTTTAGATACATCAATTTAAGGCTAGGTTGAGACTCGCACTAAGGATTTAAAACAGGATTTCCAGACGTCAAAGGTTTATGAATTATCACAATGTGCCTCTGTAGCTACTTAATCTTTTAATGCATTTAATGTATTTTAAATTGATTTGAATCTTTTAAAAAATATACTGGTTATCCCTTTGAGAACCCAACCCATTGCATGAAAATTTGGTAATTTGTGCTACTCCCCTTTGCTACTCATAGCCCACAGATTCATAAATCTACCCAACATGCTCATTAAATGTTCTCTATGTCCTTCTTTGCCTCCAGGCTATTCGAGCCATTAACCGATGTCACGAAACAATGACAGCTGAGGAATTCACAGACATGGTGTTTGATAAAATCGATATTAATGGAGATGGTAAGGAACTTTATATGCCTGAGAGAGCGCTACTCTAACTTAATGACAGGTTTCAGGGTAGCAGCCGTGTTAGTCTGTATTCACAAAAAGAAAAGGAGTACTTGTGGCACCTTAATAAATAAATAAATTGGTTAGTCTCTAAGGTGCCACAAGTACTCCTTTTCTTTTTGCTCTAACTTGAACACCCTAACCCTAATTTTTCCTGCCAAGTTACTGCAAACTCCTGGAATGCCCAGAAACAGAGCTGTCAAAAATGGATCTGAAAGCATCTGAAAAGCCAGATCTTCAGCTGGGGTATATAGCTGTTGCTCCATTGACATCAGTAAAGCTATGGCCATTTACATCAGCTGAGGATCTGAAGATCTGGCCAAAAAGCTTTAGAGTGCGAGGGGAAATTTAGCCCCCAGTCCTTTTAAATTTTGTTCAAGGTCTCAGCAAACTAAGAAGAAACCGGTACCATCTAACCTGTCCATATCGTCCTCTCCTGTTCCCCCCTTGGCTGAACTCTAGGTGCTTATACATTTCCCACTCTTAATCGTAGAATCATAAGGTTAGAAGGGACTGCAAGGGTCATCTAGTCTAACCCCCTGCCAAGATGCAGGATTTGTTGTGTCTAAACCATCTAAGACAGGTGGCTCCAGCCTCCTTTTGGAACCCTTCAGTGAAGGAGCTTCCCCAGGCATCTGTTCCATTGTCCTACTGTTCTTACAGTTAAGAAGTTTTCCCAGAGATTTAATCCAAATTTGCTATGCTGTAGCTTGAACCCATTGTCTCTTGTCCTGCCCTCTGTGGCAAGAGAGAACAACTTTTCTTCATCTTTTTTGTGGCAGCCTTTCAAGTATTTGAAGACCGCTATCATGTCCCCCCTTAATCTTCTCTTTTCCAAACTAAACATATACCACTTCCTTCAGCCTTTGCTCATATGGCTTGTATTCCATCCCTTTGATCATCTTTGTCACTCACCCCTGGTTTCTTTCCAGTTTCTCTACATCTTTTCTATACATTGGTGACCAAAACTGGACCCAATACTCCAGCTGAGGCCTCACCAGCACCGAGTAGAGCGGTACTATCATCACCTCCCATGACTTGCATGCTATGCCTCTGTTAATGCAACCTAAAATTGCATTTCTTTATTTTGTAACAACATCGCACTGTTGACTCATGTGGAGGTTGTGATCCACCACAACTCCCAGATCCTTCCCAGCAGTGCTGCCGCCAATCCAGTTATCCCCCATTCTGTATTTGTGCATTTGTTTTTTCTCCCCTCAGTATAGCACCTTACATTTGTCTTTGCTGAATTTCATTTTGTTGTCAATAGTTCAGTTCTCCAATTTATCAAGATCCCTTTGAATTTTAGCTCTGTCCTCCAAAGTGTTTGCAACCCCCACCCTCCAGCTTTGTGTCATCTGCTGATTTGATCAGGATGCTCTCTATTCCTACATCCGGGTCATTCATAAAGATGTTAAACAACATCACAGCCGGTACAGATCCCTGTGGAACTCCACTTGAGACCTCCTTCCAATCTAACATCATTCCATTAATAGTTATTCGCTGTTTGCGGTTGTTTAACCAATTAGGTATCTATTTAATGGTAGTTCCGCCAACCCCCCATTTCTCCAGTTTACTTATCAGAATGTCATGTGGGATTGTGTCAAAATGTGCTCTGCTTCTACCAATCCCGAGAGTTTAAACAGTCCCCAAATTCTGCCTCATGAATCTGGCTTTATGTCTAGGGCTTCTGTTTTGGGGGGGAGGGGTTATTAATTTTATTGTTCAGGGTTTACTGTTAGCAATTTTTGAGTTCTATGTAGATGTCCAACAATCGGGGATTTTCGGGGGTGTGAGATTTTTTTCAGGTACTTCCCAAATTTCTTGTCTAAACACGATCTACTTAATTTTTTATAGTATGTATAAAAATGACTTACTTGTTATTTTAAGCTTTGTATCCTCGTTATAGACCCCCCGGGTTTAATGTGTTTGTTCCTCTGTGCACTTTAATGTAGTGCTGTTTCAAACAACACTAAAACCTAAAATTCAAAACCGAAAATCAGAAGCCCTATTTAAACAGTTCCAAAATAAGCATGGGGGTGTAACACCAGCATCTCAAGCTCTTGTCGTAGTGTTTGAATTTAGATGTCCATATTCCCAAAGGCCCAGAATCCACTAGGGGGATTAAGCAGAGGATGAGATTAAGAAAGAGAAACATTTAGCTGAAATGTCAGGATAAACTTCTGGAGTGAGTTATGCACTCCGCTGGGAAGAGTCTCCCAACAGAACTGGTAGAAACCCTTTGACTGCGGAGATTTAAAACGATACTGGAAACTTTTAGAGAACGGTCCTAGACTGCCTGGCAGGGAGATAGGCTCCTTTTTTTTATCTCTCTCCTTCAGTAAATAAATCCTGTTGGTTCCAGATTGTATTTCTAGTGCTAGTTTTGATCGATAAGGCCTTAATGGTGTAGGACTTTGCCCCTCTACTCGTGACATACTGATACAGGTGCGATCAGAGGAACTCAAGCTGGACAGAACAAGGAGATCCCAATAACACAGAACAAGGAGTAATGGTCTCAAGTTGCAGTGGGGGGGTTTAGGTTGGATATTAGGAAAAACTTTTTCACTAGGAGGGTGGTGAAGCACTGGAAGGGCTACCTTGGGAGGTGGTGGAATCTCCTTCCTTAGAGGTTTTTAAGGTCAGGCTTGACAAAGCCCTGGCTGGGATGATTTAGTTGGGGATTGGTCCTGCTTTGAGCAGGGGGTTGGACTAGATGACTTCCTGAGGTCCCTTCCAACCCTGATATTCTGTGATTCTATGACACCCCTCTTTCAAAAGGAGAGGGAACTGGCCATTGATGGTTCTCTGTGAGAGGCCTGCAGCCCTCAGACAGGCTTCCCCTCCGCTGGTCTGAAATGGCCCTGTGGTCTACTGTCCTTCAGGGCACACTGCAAGCTGCTTCTGTTCACAGAGGCTGGGAAGGAGGTGGGTTTTGAGAGCGATTGGAGCTGTGAAGAGGAGTGGCGTGGCTTTGAGGTCGTGCAAGTAGTTTAATTTTATTTGGCAGGGGGCCGAGAACCATGGCTAGGCCCTTTCTTATGTTGTGTCTACATAATTCCTCTGGGCCAGATTCAAGGCCCATTGAAGTCAGTGGAAATGGGGGCAGGATTTAACAGAACCCTCTTTGCATCTGTTCCGGCAAACAGGTGAGCTCTCCTTGGAGGAGTTCATGGAGGGAGTACAGAAGGACGAGGTGCTCCTTGATATCCTCACCCGGAGCTTGGACCTGACGCACATTGTCAAGATGATCCAGAATGATGGGAAGAACCCGCAGGGCTCGGAGCAGACGGGAGAGGCGGCTGAATAGAAATTTACAAAACTCTTTTATTTTATTGTCTAACGTTATTAAAAATTGGGGTGGGGGTAGGGAAATTGGCGAGCTGTGCTACTGCCACGGTGATAAGAGCATCCTATGTTAGAATATCACCCTAGCAGGGGAGTCAGGAGCTCCTCTAAATATGTCAAACCAATTGTGTACGCAGTTAATTGTGAGGCCAACGCAGACCAGCAGTGACAAGAGCCTCTGGGCGTTGGGCTGCCCAGGGAGCAGATGCAACCACTGCTGCCTCTGTAAAAGAGAGGGACCAGACTTTAAAGAGAGCGAGCTGCCGAGCTGGCTCATTGCTCTAGAATCAAATGATGCTGGGGACTTCCCGAATGGTGCCACCTGGGTCCTTTGCCAGCTGGGTGCCTCTGAATGTTGCTGCTGCTATGTAGGGAGAGAAGTGAAGAATGTGTTCCAGGAAGGCGAGAGCAGGATCACATAATACTTTCAGAAGGTGCATTGCTGAGTGACCACTGTGGAAATTCATCTCTGTGCAAAGCGCCCCACAAGGTCTTCATGCCACTTAAGTCTTAGGGTCAGAACCTAACTCCATTGAAGCCAAGGACAAAACCCTCTGATTTCAAAAGGAGCAGCACCTGGCTCTTAATGGGAGCTTAACCCCTGGGGGAGGCCTGCTGTAAGCACTGGGCAGGTGAAGTAGGACTGCAAAGGCACTCTGCCCAGGGGTGAATTTCCCACTCTGAGAGTAGAGTGATAACCACAGCTATGTGACCTATATGGAAATCGGTATGTGAAAAACACAGGTGACCTTCCAAGGACTTTGCAGAGTTCAGTTCATAACGAACAGCTTTTCTGTCAGTCAAATCAGCACAGACTCCATGGTTACTGCGGGAGTTCAAAACAAATAGGCAATAAGGGTGCAATTTGGACCTGCGCAGGAGCCCACAAAAAAAGACTCAGGGCACCCCTTAAATCCTTAACACGTGTTAAATGGCAACATGGGCATCTGTGGACCCACTGTGCTGGGGTCAATTGCACCCTAGCTGAACAGAGCAAACCCCTGGCAAACCCCGCTCTGGTTAGGCCTGTGTATGTGTGTGTTTGGGGAAAGGGAACTAGGTCATACTTAGAGGTGTTTTAAAATATAGTAGTGATGATTTTTCTCTCAGAGAAAAAGCAAAGACACACGTGCGCTCACTGAGAAGTATCCCAAGTAACATATATGACAGGGAAACAGATATTTTTGATAGAATCGTTTTTCTCCTTATTATGTCTTTGAAAGGAATGAAACGGAGCTCATCGTAAACTGGAGCATAAGCAAATTGTATGGAGTGAAATGGTATCAATGAGTCACTTCACAACTCAAATTATAGGGTGAAATTCAGGGCACTTGGGCGCAGCTTGAATCCATCGTAAGCCCACCGAATAGACTGTAAGTGGTGCATGGGCCTTTTGCTAACTTTCCTCTTGTGGTGCATTTCAACCATAGTGAAATCTGCCCAGAGTGACAGGGTTCTGTGGAGGAAAAATTGACTCTAAGAGTGTCCAGTCTAATCTCTTTTGCTTTGACCCACTATAACTCCCTGAAAGCGGGAATTCCAGAACAGCTGGAGAAATGATCTGGATCTTCTCTTTCCATATGTATTTTGAGACAGCTGCCCTTTGGTGGTAGCTCTGATGCTTGCACGGAAGCAGAAGAACCCCATGGTTATGTCGCCCATCCTTTGGTTTGAGGCTATCTTTAAACTAAAGGCAATGGAAGGTTAAAAAAACCAACAACATGAGCGAGAAAAAAGGAGTGTTGGCAGCTGTGACTTTTTGTCTTCCTTTTAAAATGTTAAAAACATAAATGTGCCTTTTTACTCCTGTCTGAACTATTCACACACACGTCTGCATGGCTCTGTTTCTCCATGAAGGAATTTGAAAGGTCAGCAATGGCAGTGACTTGAAAGGTAATGTCTTGTCATGCGTCTGTAGAAATACTCCTGCATGTCTCATCTGTACAGAAAGAACAACGTATAGTGTCCACTCTTTGGTGTGGCGGTTCAATGATGAGACAGAACACAGATTTATTCAAGCAAGCAAGCTGGTCAGCTGAAATGGGCTGCTGCCTGTCAGCTTTCCACCTTCCCTTTTATTATATTTCTCCCCCCTGCGCATTACCTACTTCCACCGCAAAGAGACACAACAAAGGAATGCATGACTTTGATTAATATTCTTATTTTTCAGCCTCTATCTACTACAATCCTAATTCTCAGGCCTTGAGGCCAGGCCAAGGAAGCTTCCCACGATTACTGTCCTTAATTAACTTCCCAGGGTTCATATCTGGTCCTCGTCCTTGGACGGAGCAATGTGTTGCTCCTACACAACGGTCAGGGTGTGCCCTGACTGTTTCCAGGTGGATGGACTAAACATGAGCCTTCATCTCCCCATTTTTTGTTTAATTATACTCGGCCATCTCATGGTAGCCGTCAATTTGCTTTTGCAAGCAATTTAACTCCCAAACAGACAAGGACATAACTCGGGGAGCTTGCCAGGGCGAATCTCTACAAAGCCTTAGCAAAGAGGGAATACATTGTACACAGCAGCAGCAAAAAATAAGCCCAATGATTATAAACACAGCATAACCAAAAAGTTGTCGCAGCCAGCCTAGAGATGGCTTGTACTAGTGCAGTTAACCACACGCGCACAGGTGACATCGTTGGCCCCGGCCGGGTACGGTGTGTGGAGGGATATAGCCGTGTGAGGCAAGGTATAGTTGGCCGGGCCCCAATTAGCCATGCCAGAGTACTGGGAAGAGAGATTCGCGTAAGCAGCGAGCATCGTCTCATTCCCTATCTCCTCAGGGTGATGACATACTGGAATAAGGCATGTACCTAACAATTCTCCGGCTGCTACAGAATCAGACAAACAAAAGTGGGTAACATTTGCTATTGAAGCCAATCTTTCCCATATGTTATATGTCATTCGGGCCCGTAACGGGGGAAGCGCTTCCGAGCCAACCCCTACAGGAAATAGCAGGCACAAAAAGCATACAATCAGTACAGAATTAGCAGTGATTTGGGCGAGAATCGCCACAAACAAAGTCTCAGGAGTCTCTGGCTGTTGATTTGCCGCCAGTCTTCGTTGAGCCGCCGCGACCAATGCTTTTACTGCTCCACATGTCACGGGCTGGCTTGGGGCGCTACGCCTCTTCCGTTTCCGTCCCGCCGTTGTTGACCCGGGAGGCACCGCGTTCTCCTCCAAGGTCAGCTGAAACTCCGGTATGGGGTTCGGCAGCCCCTGGCGCCATGCCATGCTGTTTCAGTGCCGGTCGCACACACCGGGCTGGAACCCACAACGGTCCTGCAGGGAGAGACACCGCAGCATATCCCCGACCCCAAGTGATTAGAGGTACTGGGCCCAGCCACTGCGGATCAGGCAGCTGACGGTAAAAGACACGCGGTCTTTCCAGTACCTCAGATTTGTGAAAATGCCGATCCGCGGGGGTCTGCTGATCTGCGTTCAGCGTTAAATTATTTAAAGTAAACAAAAGGATATGCATTTGTTGTTGAATGTCTCCTAAGGTTCGGAGACGCAGCTCCCCTTGTTTTAATTGTTTATCAAGCAAGGTTTTGAGCGTGCGATTGGCACGTTCAACAATGGCTTGGCCCGTGGAATTATAAGGGATCCCGTGTTTAAGACGGACGTCCCATCGGGCACAAAAGGTGGAGAGGGCTGTGGAGCAGTAGGCTGGGGCGTTATCTGTTTTAATCTGGCTTGGGCGACCCATAACAGAAAAACAGGCTAGCAAATGGTGAATCACTTTGGCAGTGGCTTCCCCACGCTGTGGGGTTGCCCAGAGAAATCCCGAATAAGTATCAACAGAAACATGTAAAAAGGAATAGGGGCGGAATTGTGGCACGTGAGTGACATCCATTTGCCACAGCTGATTCGCTGCGGTACCTCTGGGATTAACGGCATAAGAAAAGGTAGGGGCAGCAGCGGCACAGTGGGGGCAGGAACGAACAATGGAACGTGCATGATCAGTAGGAATGTGAAACTGCCGGGCCAAAACAGAGGCAGACTGATGAAAAAAGGCATGGCTTTCAATGGGGTCAGAAAAAAGGGAATTTACCTGACCACGTAGCGCGCGATCGGCGCGCGCATTGCCCTCAGTGAGTGACCCAGGCAAAGGGGTATGACTGCGAATGTGAGCAACAAAATAAGAAAAATTACGAGTGGAAATAAGATATTGCAAAGACAAAAATAGGCGAAGGAGGTCCGCATCGACCTGAGGGGTAATGAGGGCAAGGGGTAAATGATCAATCACTTGATAAACATAATGGGTATCCACAATTAAATTAAAGGGACAATCAGCAAAAAATTGAAAGGCCAAAATAACAGCAGCCAGTTCCGAGCGCTGCGCGGAACGCTGAGGCAGTGTAAAATGAGAATGCCAGCGAGGGGGGTCACCGGATTGATAGGTGACAACACCTCGATGTGGAGAGCCATCAGTAAAAAGAGTAACAGCAGAAACAATGGGTTGAGAGTGGCTAAGACGATGAACAATTAGAGGCACCTTTTGGGTAATTACCAACCGAGGATCTTTTGGGGGATTATAAGAAATTTCTCCCACATAATCACAAAGAGCAACCTGCCAAGCCAAAGAGGTGTGGCACAAGGAATCAAATTCACTACGGGACAAGGGGAACACAATATCAACTAAATCAGTGCCAGTGAGTTGCACTGCACGGTGGCGGGCTTTACGAACAAGATCAGACAGGGCATCTAGATATGGGTAAATATTCCGAGGAGGAGTGGAGGAGAGGTACAGCCACTCTATGATAGAGACGGCTGTATTCGTACGGGGTACAAACAGAGCCGCAGTGGGCGTATGAGGGGTGGCAAGAAGACTCAACCGTAGGGGACGGACCTCAGGGGGTCTGTCCACAAACTGCTGACTCAATGCTGCATTAATTTGTCGAATGCAGGCAATGTGCTCTTCAGTGATGGCAATAACTGCACCCGGTGCTCAGGCTCCACGTAGGAGCTCGAACAACGGCTGCAGCATTGAGGTGGGGAGACGAAAATAGGGCCGAATCCAATTTAAATGACCCAAAATCTGTTGTAATTTAACAAGGGTTAGGGGTTGAGGTAGAGTTAGTGCCGGACGAACCGGAGCAGCATAGGTTTGTAAAACCTTATGGCCGAGGTAGTGGTAGGGATAAGAGCGTTGGATTTTTTCTGGTGCCACCAACAGGCCATTTTGGCCAAGAATTTGAGACAAAGATTCAATCTGTTGTTCCGTGACCTGGGGACCACTAAACAAAATGTCATCCATATAATGGTAGACCTTTAGCATAGGGTACCGGGCACGAAAAGGGGTGAGAGCCCGATCCACAAAAAGCTGACACAAGGTTGGACTATTTTGCATTCCCTGGGGTAAGACCTTCCACTGATACCTTTGAGAGGGTTGCTGATTATTATATTGTGGCACCGTAAACGCGAATTTTTCGCGATCTTGTGGGCAAAGGGGGATGGTGAAAAAACAATCTTTTAAATCTAACACACAGAGCTGATCGGTTTGAGGAATTAAATTTGGATTTGGTAAGCCAAACTGCAAGGGGCCCATAGGTTGGATGCGTTTATTTATTTCCCTTAAATCATGTAACAGCCGCCAAGCACCAGATTTTTTCTTAATAACGAACACCGGGGTGTTCCAGGGACTAGTAGAGCTCTCCAAGCGCTGTGCCTGCAAATGCTGCTGCACAAGCGAATGAAGCGCTTTCAGCTTTTCTAGAGGGAGGGGCCACTGGTCAATCCAGACAGGCTCTAAGGATTGCCATACCAAGGGCAATGCGGAGGGCAATGTGGGTGAGGGAGGGTTTTGAGCCATCAGATATTAATATCGAGGGTGGTGTCCAGCTTTGTAAGTAAATCACGGCCCCAAATATTGAGGTGGACAGGGAGCACAAAAGGGCGGATAGTAGCAAGGGTACGGCCTCCCGGTTTAGAGACTGTGACCCAAGACAAACTCTGTCGCCCGGGTTTACTACCCCCGATCCCCCACAACTCTTTAGAAGGAACCGTAGGCCAACTAACTGGCCACTCCGGATCACGAATCACCGTAACGTCAGCTCCAGTGTCCACCAGCCCTGTGAAGGGAACATCATTTAAGAGAAGTGTTAACTGAGGTTTCGAGGGGCGGACTGACATTGTCAGAGCAACAAGTGGAGAGGACGTGCTGTGAGACGGCGAGTGAGACAACGTTGATCCAAAGCCGCCTCCGCCCCGAGTTCGATCCTCGGCAGCTGGCACCTGATAGGGGACTAAAATCAATTGTGCAATTGATCGTCCACGCGGGAGCGACTGTGGAAGATGAGTCCACACCTGAACCTTAATAATGCCGGTGTAATCGGCATCAATGACCCCGGGGATGACAAAAAAGCCCTGTTTCCCAGCATGAGAGCGAGGGAGAACGAGACCCACAAAGCCGGCAGGGAGAGGTCCCGTCACCTGGGTAGGTATGGCGCAGACCTCCCCTGGCAGCCGAAAATCAGTGTCCTCCTGCATGATCAAATCAAGCCCTGCACTTCCAGCAGTCGCCGCCCTCATAGAGTCTATGGATTTTAAGGCAGAGGAACGGTTGTCTGAGTGGGAAACACCCCCGTTTGGCCCTGGGTTCGGGGGGAACCCGTCGCGCGGTTTCCCGACCCGCTACGACACTGATTAGCCCAGTGATAGCCCTTCTGACACTTGGGGCACTTCTTTGAGGGTCGAGCGGGTGCCTTTGATGAGCGGCACTCCCGCTGAAAGTGACCCTCCTTACCACAGCGGTAACAACGCTTCCCCTCCCTCCCGGTTTTTCTCAGGGCGGCAGCCAGAACTCCAGCCTTATGGGCTTGTGTGCCGATGTTCTGGCATGCCCGTAGCATGTCTGAGAGCTCTAAAATGCCAGAGGCTTGCGCCGTCTGGAGGGCACGGCGGCAATCCTCGTTCGCATTCTCAACCGCCATTTTTAACAGGATCTCCTGAGCTGCCGCAGCATTATCCACCTGTCGGAGGATAGCCTCCTGCAATCTGTTGGTAAAATCCAGAAAGGACTCTGATGCACCCTGACGGATACTGACAAAGCTTTTTGTAGGCTTGCCTGAATCCGGGACCTTCCGGAAAGCATGCTGGGCGCAGGTGGAAATGAGGGGGAAGAGGGCCTGAGGGAGTTGAGTCTGCATCTCAACGGTAACAAACTGTCCCTCCCCTGCCAAGTGCTCATAAATAACACCTTCTGCTCTATGAATCTGGGCCTGGCGTTCCGCCTCCTGCCGATACTCACTAAGCCAAATAACATACTGACTGGGTGACAGCATCATGCGCAACAGCGCCTTCCAGTCTTCAGGGATCAAGGAGTACCCACTACCTAGCCCTTCAACGAGACCACGCACAAACGTGCTAGTCAGACCGAACTCGCGAATCGCTTTCTTTATCTCTCTAATCACCGAGTAAGGCAAAGTAACCCAGGTTCCAACCGGGTTGCCCTGGTCGTCATTCTGCCAGGTCACCGGACAAACTGAGACCAGCTCAGCCAGCTCCTCTGCTGTAAGATCTGAGCGAGCCTTCGCTGCGTGAACCATTTGTTGCACCAGCGAAAGCCTCTGAGCAGATGCAGACGACTCCCTGGGGGGCCCCGAAGCATGGGGTCCTAGGGGGGGATGGTAATCACACACCGGCTCCGGCGGGGAAGGTAAGGGAGGCGGTGGTAATAAAGGCACTGGGGGCGAAGCAGGGAGAGGGATGGCTGCAGGAGCCGACGGCGGTGGCGAAATTGGCAGCCCCTCTATTGGCGCGGGAGAGGGTTCTTCCGAGGCGACACACTGTGTTGCATCGGTAGGAGGGGGGGTGGCTGCAGGAGCCGACGGGCGTGGCGAGATCACCAGCCTCGCGAGGGAGGGCCTGTCCGAGGCGACACGCTGTATCGCATCGCGGCAGAGGTGCCAGGCATGTAAAGCCTGCACGGGCGCCCGAGGTTCTTCATGCAATGTCTGGCCCAACCGCTCCCAGTCCGCTAGCTTAAGGGTTCCGGCTTCAGGGAACCACGGGCACTGGGCACTCACCTCCTGTAACAGGAGAGTGAGTTCTCGAGTGGGGCAGTCATGCTGAGCCTTACGCAGCAAATACTGTAGCTCATTGCGATGTTGCACTTGCAAAGCAGAGAGGGAGCTTCCCATACTTACCACAATGAAAAATACTCACCGGGATCCACGAAGCGGATGAGTGACGCGTCTGAAACCCTTGCCGGGCGAGGTGAGTGCTGAGGGCCCCACGTTGGGCGCCAGTTGTGGCGGTTCAATGATGAGACAGAACACAGATTTATTCAAGCAAGCAAGCTGGTCAGCTGAAATGGGCTGCTGCCTGTCAGCTTTCCACCTTCCCTTTTATTATATTTCTCCCCCCTACGCATTACCTACTTCCACCGCAAAGAGACACAACAAAGGAATGCATGACTTTGATTAATATTCTTATTTTTCAGCCTCTATCTACTACAATCCTAATTCTCAGGCCTTGAGGCCAGGCCAAGGAAGCTTCCCACGATTACTGTCCTTAATTAACTTCCCAGGGTTCATATCTGGTCCTCGTCCTTGGACGGAGCAATGTGTTGCTCCTACACAACGGTCAGGGTGTGCCCTGACTGTTTCCAGGTGGATGGACTAAACATGAGCCTTCACTTTGGTCTTTGGATACTTTCTTAGTTAGCTATGGATCCCAGTGAGCCAAATTTTGGTCTCAGTTATTCTGGATTTACACCAGTGTAACTCTACTGATTGGTCCAGCAAATTTAGGATTTGGATAGCTGTCAGAATCACTTTTATAGGTGGGGGAAAGAGAGTTTTCATAGATTTCGACCTCATTAATGCTTCTTATAACAAGTTTGGAGGGAGAGGTGGAAATCCAGAGGAATACAACATCTCCAGAGAATATTCAGGTAGGCCCCAATGAGGGTATAGCATCATGTTTGGCAAATACACACCTGTAGAAAAGGAAAAAGAACATTGTTGGCACAAAAAGAAAGTGGTTTGTGAAGACTGAAAATCTGGCCTCTCGTTTCCAGATGCTGTGTGGATCTTTGCACATGTGGCCCGGCCAAGTTTTTTTTCCCATTACTGCTTCTAGTGGCAAGGCTGAATATAGAAATTTGTGAGTGAGGTGGGACCCATTGGTGTGTCTCTTTGCACGCCAGTAGCCGGAATACCCTTCCACTTCACAACGCAGGTGCCTGAGCTCTGGGAAAAAGCAAACAGGGTTAGAGTGCTTTGAAATCAGTGGGAGCTGCGGGTGTTCCACACCTCTGAAAGCCAAACTGCACCAGTTCTGTCTCTTTGCAAGCTCCAACTGTGGAAGGCTTGGTCTTGGGACTGGGTTAAATCTTTATCCCCAGGCTTCTTCTCGCCCTCCTGCTTCTTTATAACGCAGGCATGTTTACTCTCGCTGCTGTCAAATTGCAGTGACTTGTTTGTTGGGGAATCAGAATGGGACAAATCATCTTGCTTTTCTCTGGAGCCCAGTCTACTAGTTACCCACACAGGTTCAGGCACCAAACACAAGGTCCAATGGGAAATGGAAAGTGATCTAGTTTAACGCTTTTAGTAGGATTTGCTTTTATAATTTCCTTTTCCAACCCAGAGATTAGCTACCTCCATGGATAATTTCATGCTGGAGGAATGTCAGTCGCTAAGCTGTGGGCTGGTAGGTTACACTATTTCATTTTCCATTACACCTTTTAGCAATAGTAGTTTTTTCATACAATGGTCCTATTGGGTTCTGGGGAGGTCAGCAGGGGCAAGCTAAAGGACCTGTTCCCAGCCTGTGGGGAGGATCCACTGAGCCCGGGAACTCAAATAATTACGGGGGACATCAGAAAATATAACCAGGACAGGTGAGAAGGTCAAAGGGTCAAAACAAGGGAACCTACGATTGTAGTGGAATGCCTAGGTGCAGTTCAAAGAAATCCATGGCTAGAGATGGGCCAAATACAATGTTCAACCTGTGAGCTTCTTCCAAACACTAGGGCATTCAGGTAATGAGTAGAACCAAATGTCTTTCCCCATCAGGTTGAGTCCCTGACCTTCCTAGAAGCCATTTCCCACCTTTCCAGAAAGAGCCCTGGGGATCGCAATGGTGTGCTAATTACCTAATGCAATTACCTCTCTCTGCCTCTATTGCCAGGACAGATGTAACATCTTGGCTGCCCCCAGTATCCACCATAGACATAGGAAAGGTTGGTAATTGATGGTTAACCAGCCCCTCCTCTGCAGCAGCTGGGTGGGGCTGGCCATTCCTCATCTGCTCATCTCTCTGTTATGTGCTCACGGAGTGGAGAGTTTCTTCATCCCACAGCAGCAACTAACGCACAAGTGACTAGGCAGCACTGCACACGGGAAGCAGTTATTTCCACCACATTCAATGTTTTGTTATTTAGCACTGGCTGTTTCCAATGTATAAGCACTTTTCTGATTTTTCTGTTTGTTTTTTTGTGTGTGTGCACGCATTTGGCTGCTTTTTAACTGTTAAGTTTTATACTTCTGATCCTATAGTGTAATTAAAGAACAAAGTAAAGATGGTATTTTATAAAATTATTTCACTTGGGCACTTTATTTTATTAAATCAATGTTTCTATTCCCAGCAGGATATATTAATTCCCTGGTACACATCAAAAGCAAGTCCATTCAGGGAACTAGAGCTACACTACAGCTTAAAATGATACCAGAGAGGCCTGGGGTTTTCAGACTCAGATTCTGCTCCTACATTCACTTTATCCCATGTAACTTCAGGGCTAGCTGACTGTACTGATGTTATTTTGGTTTCAGAAGGGCTCACCCAGTCTGGCTTCAGGTGCCCCCATTCCTCAGTTTCCCTTCTGCTACAGTTAATAAACTTTCATCCTGCAGGCATTTTCCTAGTAACCCTCTGTTTCTGGATTCTGACTTATTCACAAAGTTCAAGCCAACTCAAGTTTTCCACCACTCTCTTACTGGCTAGCAGCCTTTGATACAGGGTTCCTAGCCCTGTCTCTGCTGAGGCTTCCCTCTAGCCTCCCTAGCTGGCTGCTGCCCTTTGCAAGCCTTCTGCATGGGAACCAAAGAGCATCTCCCACCTGTTTTCTCTGCATGAAACAGTTCACACAACCTTACTACTCTTTTAAATCTTTCCTCTGACTGGTCTTAGGTTGCATTTATATGCTCCAGCAGGCCTGGTTCCTAATCACATGCTCCCATCACATGGTCATTGGATTGAGAGGTGAAATATTCACAGGTGAGGCTGAACTCAGAACTCTAGTAAAAAGAAAGTTCACCCAGTGACACAGCCTTTACACAGGCGTAATTGAAAGCAGAATTTTGCTTTATGATAAGATCTTGGATGATCTATTTCTTTGGCATATACATTTCCATGTGAGCTCTGTGGGTGAAATTTGCTGTGGGGCAGGGAAACCATCAAAGACTTATGGATCACTTAAACCCTCAAAAATAGAATTTATGCTGGACATAAGTGCTGCATGGACATTGTGCTGGGCCTCCACACAAGGATGAAATTCACCCCCATATGTATTTGAAGATTGACCTTTATTTCCTCCATAGTCTTAATTGTGAAGGAAGCTGCAGTGTTACCTGTCATAACCTTGACAGGCCCAAGTTCTGTTTAATCAGAAACTTCTAAAGGCTAAGCTTTGCCCCAGCTCATGAATAATTTAATAAACAGCAAAATGGTAGCAACCACCTCAGGATTCGCAAAAAGAAAAGGAGGACTTGTGGCACCTTAGAGACTAACCAATTCATTTGAGCATACGCTTTCGTGAGCTACAGCTCACTTCATCGGATGCATACTGTGGAAACTGCAGAAGACATTATATACACAGAGACCATGAAACAATACCTCCTCCCACCCCACTCTCCTGCTGGTAATAGCTTATCTAAAGTGATCACTCTCCTTACAATGTGTCTGATAATCAAGTTGGGCCATTTCCAGCACAAATCCAGGTTTTCTCACCCTCTGCACCCCCCCCACACAAACTCACTCTCCTGCTGGTAATAGGATTGTTAGGATTGGCACCTCAGGATTGTTCAGGTGCCAGCTGTCTTTCTTTACTTACTCTTAATTTATGTTTTATTAGCATTTCTGGTAGACAAGCTGACACTGTAACCCCAGTTGCTTATGAGCACTAGAGAAGCTTCCTTCCAATGACTGGCTTAATAAGAACAAATTAGTGAAATACCAATTGGTCAGAGCGGTGGGCAAAACTCATGAGCCAGTGGACTGGGGCTTACTGGATCTCAGTTCAATTCTCTACCTGTTCACTGTGACCTAGGACAAGGTCCTTAGGACTAGATTTTAAAGGTATTTCGGTGCCTAAAGATGCAAATATGGGCTTAGTGGGCTTTTCAAATGTGCCTCGGTGCTTATTTCAATGGGCTTTAGGGGCACTGGTTCCCCATCTATAAATTGGGGATAATACCCTCTTTCTCCCACCCTTTGTCTGTCCTCACTATTTCAATTATAAAGATCTTCACAGCAATGGCTGTCTCTTACTATGTGTTTGTACATTCTGGGCATAGATCTCAGCTAGGACCTCTCTATGCTACTGTAATACAAAGAATAACGTGTTTACCATTTCCCCCATTGTCAGGGAATTTCTCCTGCAGTCGCGGATTCCTGCAGTAGAGCAATTATGCCACCATCTGACGGCTGTCAGGATCACTTGAATTGCCCGCTGCTGAAACCTTTCCAAAGCGACCCCCGCCCACATGCTGTGAGGTCACATGGATTATGTGTCGCCACTTGAGCTATCTAGGAGATAGAACCACATTGCAAAAGCGTGCTGATCGCAAACAATGCAACTTTTAATCCTTAAAAGTAATAATGTTATTTTACATTTATGGAGCACATCTGCCATATAGGAATAGAATCATTAGTTGTTTTGAAACTGGGAATAACTCTTTCTTGGCTGAATCCTCACCCCCCCTCTCCCATTTTCTCTCAGCCCTTTAAAAAATGACAATAAATACATTTTGCATCCTTTGAAATCAAGAAAATAATTTCTCTCTCATTGAAAGTGGACATGGGTAACACTGGAAATCAGAATCTGCTTCCTTCCACCCGCCCCCCGTCTAATTTACATCACTTTCATAATTCCGGAAAGGGGACTTGAATCGATTATAGCCACGCTGAAAGTACTGAGAGACCCCACCCAGGAGAACAGAAAGGCGATTAGGCAAGGAGACCTTGCTTCATTTGCACCGCTGCTTCCATTGTTTAGTGCTGCAGAAGAGTGAAGAACAATTGCAAAAGGAATCCAGAATAAATAAATAAAGGTTTAATGCACTCAAGCTGCAAACATGCCTCCTTTTACACCCTGTTACTTTAGGGTGTGAGGATAGAGAAGGCAGAAACTGACATAAAACAGATTCAATAGTTCTCTCTCTCTATTACCACTTCGCTATGTGTAGGCGCTTGACTGCAGTATCGCCAACCCCACACGTTCCAACATCATGAGTCAGGCCCTAAAATGTCATGCAACTAGCTTAAATATTATTAATTTTTTTAAAAAAAAAATATATTTTGAAGGCTTTTTATTTCCCTGCTGGATTCTGAACCTTTCAGGTGAACCTGCTTCATATTTTCCAGATTTTCTTTACAGTTATGAGGGCTAGAAACTTACTTTTTTTTTCAATGAAAGCTGAGGGTCTCACATTATTACAGGGTTTTAAGAAAAAAATCAAATATCCTGAGACTTAAAAAAAAATTACAGCGTTGGCAGCACAGGGATCGTGCAAGTATTTTACATCGTGCTCAGCTGGCTACCCACCACTGTTGCAGCAGGATATTTGTGAGTGGAGGATACATGTGGGTGGAGGTAAGGTTAAGACCTTGACATAGTCCTCCCCTCAGAGCAGGAGTGAATCGGTGGCCCCTGCTATGCTCACTTCCTACCTCTCAAGACTGTGGGCCTGTGGACAGAGAATGGGCGTGTCAGAATAGACATGGACTTACATGCAGTCCTAGCCCTGGTAACAGCTTGCTTTCTGCTCAAGTCTCACACTTGCTTCCAGGCAGGGATCATATTGTGCCCATCCAGCAGTGCATCCATTAATGCAGAACTGAGTTCCCTCATCTTGCTAATATGCACAGCAATCTGCAACTGGAGGCAAATCCTCAATGTGGGGTAAACTGTCATAGCTTCATTGATTTTCACTGACAGTTTACACTAGTTGAGGACCTGAACCTCTGCACTGTGCAGGACTAAGCCCCATAAAGATCCGGATCTGATCCTGAATCAGGGGTTGTGTTGGGGCCCATCTCTCTTTCAAAGCAGAGACAATTCCTGAACAATGCTCAGCCATGCTCAGTAATGTTCCTGGAAAATCTATTTGTGCCGCGTACTTCAGAGCAAGATAACTCTACTATTCTCTATCACATCTCCCACACAGCCAATCTCTGCAGCAGCAAAGACTTCAGCTTTCTAACCTCATTATTTCACCATCAGGTGTGTTCTAACTTTGGTGAACATCAAGAATGGGAGCAAACGATGATCAGCTCAGAGAGTCAGATGGTATTTGTCTTTTAGCAAGCCTCAATACCCACCCTCCAATTTTCCAATTTAGGCCAATGAGAAATCGGATCAGGCAAATCCAATTTCAGCAAGGCATTAAGTCTGGAAAATGGATTAATACAGTAGTTGACAGCAAGAGCCATCACAGAGGTCAAATTGAGTTTGAGAGGACATCAAAGCATTTAGTGCTTATAGACTTAGCAGCGGGACTATGGTGCCAGTACGATATTTTTGACAGAAGATGACAACGGCACTGACGACACAGAGAGAGAGGGAGAGAGAGATTGGGGCTGATTCCTCACTACCTTATGCCAGATTTATACCAGTGTAACAGAGTGGAAAACTGGCTCCATTATTTCTTTTTTTTAGCCAGAATTTACATTTAGGGATTTTTAAAAAGTCTAACCAGCTCTTCTTCTCCTTGTCCTCAGCTTCCATTCTTAGCAAAGGCCTTGCACTAGAAGTTACAGAAGGAATAATACACAGCACTCTGTATTTTGTAATTTGATAAGAGGGGCCATCTAATTAAAATAGCCCACTACCAACCCACTGGCTCTAAATTGCAGAAACCAACATTTGGTCACACATGCAAACAGGTGTTTCCATCACCCCATTAAAAATCATTTCACTATTGTGGTAGCAAAGTTAGTTTTAAGGACATTAATTACAAAAGAACAAAACAAAAAACCACCAGTAAGATTTGTAAACACTAGTGGCCAAATACAACCCTAGAATGAGTCAGTGTAATTCCACTGAGCTCAGTGGAGTGGCATCTGCTTCCTTCAGAGCTATGTTTGACCTTGATTTTGGATCTGCTACTTTGTGCCTTCATCTGTGTGGGATCCTACTGCTCCTAGTGAATGCACATGCTCCACTTATGCAGTCAGTAAAATGTACTTACTTGAAACTGACTGTGGTGTATTCCTTCATAACTAATACAGCCACAATCCTGAGCCCATTAATCTGATTAAGTCAATGATTTAAGGGGGAACCTTTGCTTCTGCCATATGAGTTTGCTGCTTTCGGATTAGTCCCTTCACAAAGGACAGTGGTCAGCTACATACAAATATGTAGCCTTTACCTTTGACAAACAATGACCAATTAAATAAGACCAAGTACTACCGGCAGCAGGGAGAGTCATCTGAGGGCTGCCCTCTGGCTGAGCTGGGCTTGCCTCCTGGTTTCACCTGGGAGTTAGCCCCCTGCAGGAAATCTGGCTCTTTATATATGTTGCTGCTGTTGGAGAAGCTGCCACTGTCATCTTCAATAATTCTGTGTCACAGGTCCTTGTGTAGCCCACTGGTGAGCGTGTGTTATGTGGCCCTTCTCTACTTGCTCCACAGAGGCTGTGAGTCTGGGACAGCTATAGAGCCTGACTCTTTAACTCCAGCTGCATTTAGCTCTGGAGTTCGCTGGTTCAATGCCCAAGATGGTGGCCATCACATCTGCATCTCGCGTGGTGTGTGATTTTTTGAGTGATGCTATATCAAATCCAATCTGGAAGAGAAACACTTATCTCATGGGCATCCTATTAGCTACAGGACAGCAGAAGAGACCTATTAAGTCACTAGCCCATCTCCTTGTAGCTGCAGGGTCAACCCCTACTGAATATTGTTTTTGCCTCATTCTGTTTAGTTATAGAAGACCCAAGCAAGGTGAGCCCCACCCCTTCCCAAGTTCATTATTTCATACCCTCAAAGATTTCTCTTAGACAGAACATTGCTCCTGAGACTCATCTTGCTAATTTCACCCCATTGCTCTGCCTTATACCCCATGGGCCACCACTTCAATCTGAAGGGAAATGAGAAAAGGTAGAACATAGAAAGAAAACACACTATTTTAATAAATAAATATTCTTTATTAAATTTAAATGTTACAAAACTCTAACAATGATTCTATACAAGCTTTCACTGTAATAGCCCACCAGCATACAGTTATTTGAATGGGGATGGGGGATTTCAACCATCTTTCTTTCTCCACAATCTGATTGGCTGACTGGCATAAGGAAGCTTCTACTATGTAATGAGAAACTAAAATATCAGCCATATGTAATCCTGAAAAGAAAATGAAATATGGAGTGGAAAAGCAATTGTCAAGTTGTGTTAGTTGGTTTGGATCCTGGAATTCCTATTATGAAGGTGTAAATTCTGGATTGATTTCAATGAGCTTTGGATCAGGCCCTTACCCTAGTGTAAAGTAGGACTAACTCCAATTAAGTCAAGCAGTTATATGCGTATGAAACCTGTGAGAGTTCAAAACCTGGTCTTGAGTAAATGACGACACAAGGCGCAAGGCAGTGGAGAATCGGGCTCCATGGAACATCTCTCAGTAGAGTGGGTATGAACAGAGCTGTGTAAGTGGAAGGAGTCTAAGGACATATAATTTAGGCCACGCTCCATGTCACTTCTGAATTGGGTTGATCCTCTCT
This sequence comes from Chelonia mydas, assembly GCF_015237465.2. Classification (NCBI taxonomy): domain Eukaryota; kingdom Metazoa; phylum Chordata; order Testudines; family Cheloniidae; genus Chelonia; species Chelonia mydas. The sequence goes on from NC_051261.2 coordinate 3,627,104, forward strand.
AACCCTGCTTTAGGGGAAGATCCCCAGCTGGTATAACTCAGAAACGTAGAACTAAAGTCAGTAGAGCTACACTATCTTATGCTAGCTGAGAATGTGGTCCCGGATTTATACAATGTTTACAACTAATCCAGAGGCTGCTGTGTATTCTTCATTTTAAGTGTAGGGAATATCTCTGGAATTGGTAATAACTCTGAAACTAGAATGATGTTTTTAGAGCAGCCACTGTATAACCCAAAGTATAGCTTTCACTTAGAAATGAAAAACACCACCTCTTTTCTGTGCTATGGCAATAACTGGAACACGCTCTTACAAAGTCTATTTAACAAATAGACCGACATGTGGATTCATCTTTTAAACATGAACTGCAGCACAATATGAATCTTATTCTGTTTCCCCCATTTCCCTACATTTAAAAAACCACTAAAGCCACAGAAGAACAAACCAGTGAACTAATGAGAAGCAAGGACATTACAGTAAAAGGCCACAGAAAAATGAAAAGCGATTGCAAGTCTCCCATAGATATGATTAGACCTACTGCTTCAAAGGGAAAAAATACAGGTCTAGTATATTCAGTCATATTTTTTCCTGGTTTAATTTTTTGATTGCAAATAAACTATTCAATACATTTGTCCCTTTTTTTCCTGTCCATTATCCAACCTGCACTCTGCAGATATGGTTGTTATTTGTAAGTATAACAAATCTCAGGCTAGAGGATGCCTATAAATTATTTTCTCTATCAGCTATTCACTATTTGTGGTGTGCAACTGGCTTATTAGCTCTGGAGTAAACTCACACCATGCTTATCCCTTAGGATAGTCATAGATCATTTTTGTTTCATTCTACCAGCACTCATTACAAACAAATGCTGGTGCTCTTGCTAATATGAAAATTAATGAGCAAAATTCTGCCCTCTCATACCCACTCTTTCCAGACACAAAACAGCTCTCAATGGCAGTGAAAGTTCTGCAAGCTGAATGAGTTCAGAATAGATCCACAATGTAGAGAAATCTGCCTGACAGCAATGATTCAATAAGAAAACAGAGGCTCAAAAAGAAGTGGACTTCTAATTATGTCAACCCAGCGTCTAAATCCTGCAGTCGAGTAATACTGCACTTTCTACTGCTACTCCATAGTCTGGAGTTTTTATTTTCCCAGCTCACCCAGAACCTACCAGAACCACCTGGCTCGATGCCGGGGGTAGGATTTGGCAGATAGAAACGGGAGACAGAAAAGGCTTGTGCTCCATCTGCCCAGCCAGTATACTATTGTTCTCTATGATATATTTTCCTGTGCTCTGTATACATAGTTTTGGCTACCAGCACAGAAATTCAGAACATAAAGGGCTAGAATGTAACTTGCATTTGTGATGCTGTTATATTGATGTCTAATGATTTTAGGTTAGCAGCAATGCACTTATTACAATTAGTAATCGTTGGTATTTCTGGAATGCCTAGGAGCCCCAGCCACATACCAGGACCACCTGGTGGTAGGTGCTGTACAGACACAGAACAAAAAGACAGTCCCTGTCCCAAAGAGCTTATTGTGGTCTATGAAATACTTCCACCCTTCATTCACACACGTATTAGGCATCATAACAGACTTCTTGAGTACTCAGAGTCTGTTATCAAAGCACTAATTTTTTGTAGTTGTTTTCCAATATTTTCATCTCTCTGCAGGCATTGATGATATTGACAGACACACTGATCTACCATGAAAGCTATACCACTGCATCAGGAACACGCCTTTCCCAATCCCCTGGGGCAGTCTCAATAGCAAGCACTGCTCAGAATACCAGCCGTGGCAGGATACTATCCGACGTTACTTCCTTTGGGTGCAGCCAGGAACCTGAGCTGACAAGCAGGGTAGCATGTACACAAAGAGGCCTATTCCCTACAGTGGCTTGCCAGCAATGGTCTCCACGCTACATTCAGCATACAGGTGTGACATATGGAAAGATGGTTTCTCAAGCAATCTGAAGTTCTCATTTGGATGCTGAGATTGCGTTAAAAGTGACAGGCGATTGCCATCTGGTGATTTCACCCTCAAAATGAAATAGCCACCGGTGCACCCAGTATCACACATTTTCATCCATATCATGATCACAGAGGATTCAATTAAAACAAGCACTTTTCCTTCTCTGTTCCACAATCCACCCTCCAGGGTTTACGTCCATTTGTAACATCTTCATCACCCATTTGTCTTTCCGTGCACCATCAATGAACTCATCAAGGGACAATTGCCCTGTAGAAGAAATGGGGAAGATAGCGATCAATAGAGTTCAGAGTAGCAGCCGTGTTAGTCTGTATTCACAAAAAGAAAAGGAGGACTTGTGGCACTTTAGACACTAACAAATTTATTTGAGCATAAGCTTTCGTGAGCTACAGCTCACTTCATCGGATGCTGTAGCTCACGAAAGCTTATGCTCAAATAAATTGGTTAGTCTCTAAGGTGCCACAAGTCCTCCTTTTCTTTTTTGATCAATAGAGTGTGACAGAAAGGCCTGGTTTACACTTAACATTTAGGTTGAGACAGCTGTGTTGATCGGGGTGTGAAAAATCCACACTCCTGAGCACTGTATCTATGCCAACCTAACCCTCAGCGTAGACACAGCTAGGAAGATGGAAGAATGCTTCTGTTAGCCTAGGTACTTTGACGCAGGGAGGTGGTATTCCTTCACTGACAGAAAATGCCTTTCAGTCAGCATTGGCTGTGTCTACAACCTGGATATGTCTACACTACACACCACTGGTGGTGGCATTTAAGGGACATGCAACTCCATGCCACAGTGAAAAGCACATCGTCTCCTCGCTCGGGTGTGTAGCTACACCCGTTGGTGAAAGGCTCCAGCCGTGAGCAGGCAGCAGGTCACAGTGAAAGTAGCACTGGAGCTGGAGAGGCATTGCTTGGGCAAACAGAGAGTGTGCAGGGTATGGACTCGAAGACATACTCACAACCTGCAGGCGTATCTTTACTCACCTAAGCTATGCCTCACGAACGACATTGCTCTTTTTACCTACGCTAGGGGACTACATATGTGTGTACCCTACATGCTGCCAAAAGAAGGGTGCAGTGTAGAGGCACCTATGAGGTTATGCCGGCATATCTATGGTGCCATAGCTATGCTGGTGTAGTCCCTGCAGTGTAGACATACTCGAAGTCAGAGAGAAGAGGAGAAAAGGAAGTAAAAATGATATTCTGTACATTAAATGCAAATGTAACAATGAGGGCAACAATTCATTACCAGTCCTCTGCTCATCAATGTGTGACCTGTCTTCCAGGGTACTGTAAAATCACCAAAGGTGTATTTCAGGTTTCGATCCATCCCACAACATGGTTACAGTCATCAGATCCCTTTCCTAAGGCTTTATCTACATGGGAAAATTGACTGTTCAGAATAACTAATTCAACTAGCACTATTCTGGTATCATTTTGCTATTCTGGAATAACTCCTCTGTGTGGCCTCTCTATTACCGAATAAAAGTGATTGTATTCTGGAGGAATTATTCCAAAGCAGAGTAATTACTCTCCAATAAAGTCACTTTTATTTTGGAACAGTGTCCACATGGGGGGTTATTCCAGAATAGCTAATATTCTAAAATAGCTATTCTGGTCAATTTCCCCATGTGGATAAGGCCTAAGAGACAGAAAAATATTCAGGCCTATCCTTCATGAAGTGGGCTTTTGACTAAGATCAAATGTTGCTATAGTTTGATATCTGATACATCCTTTCTCAAACGAACTCTGAACCTGATCCTGCAAACCATTATTGATGTGAGTGGTCCCATTGACTTCAATGGGACTATAAAGGACTACGCCAGGGTTTCAGGATTGAGCCCTGTATTCTGCCTTTGCAGGGTACCTCATGATCTCAGGGATGTAGATGGGTGTGGAATAATTACTTAGCTAGATTAGAAGATCTTTCCCATGTTGAACTCCTGTTTTCTTTTGTTATGATAACAGGAAATGTTCTCCTTCCCTTCGATATTGACCTTAATACAGTTACTTCAAGATTTACCCCAATGTAACTGAGATCAGAGCTTGGTCCACCATGTCTAATATAAATAAGATGATCCTCCTTCTAGGTGATCCACAATAAAGTCAATTAAATTGGTCTAGTCAGCATAGGTGTTTGTTCACAAGGCATGACTCCAACCTGAGCTGTAAATTTCTTACCGTCCCCATTCTCATCCACTAACTGAAATATCCTCTCCACAACTTCCTCGGGGGAGAGCAGTGGAGTCCTCTCTTCCCTTTCTGACCGACACACTTTCTTCAGCCTGTAAATAGACTGGAAGAAAAGAAGCTTGTGAGTAAAACGGCTGTCAAGCACAAAACAACAAAGAAAGAGAGTTATTAATGATGACATTTAGCACTTTGAATCTGCTGTCTGTCTGTCTCCCTGTGTCTATCACAAACATTAATCAAACCTCAATGCTCCCCTGCAAGCTGGGTAAGCAAGTATTACTGTCCCCATTTTACAGATGGGAAAATTCATGCTGAAAAGTTAAATGATTTGTCCAAGGCTACATAGCATGTCAGTGGCATATCTGGGGAAAGAACCCTAGTGCCTCCCTCCATCCATGCCTCTCGGATCTGAGCTCATTCACATCTCATTATCAGTATTACTACTAATTTATTTGGGGTGAATATAGTTGCTGATATTGGGGCCAGCTTTGGCAGTCTCTGTGCTACTTCTGGCCCTCCTGGCACTCTCCAGCTGCAGAAAAAATTTCTCTGCTAATAGAAAAAAAAAGAGGGGGAAGGGAAATAATAATAATAATAAAAATAATAGTAAGTGAAAGTGAAAACGTTATTATTGATTACTTAATTAATTAATTAATCTAAATCCTCGGGATTGTTTCCTCTTCTGGGTCCAATTGTGCTCTCAGGGAAGTTTTTGCCACTGAATTCAATGGGAGCAGGAACAGATCCTTACATGCACACCCCTAGAAGCATTTCAGTCTGTAAACATGTCTAAAATGCAAAAACCCAGTAATAATAATGACCTTTCATTTATGTAGAACCTTCCATCCAAACAGATGCCAAATGAGTGTACTAGACAGGTTCCTAATACGATTTCAAGCTAAGAGCAGATACATTAGTATGTTAAAATATCTGGTCCAAACTGGAGTCAGTGGCATTACTCAAGATTTGGAGTGATGTAGTTGAAAGCACAGCGTGGTCTATTCTATTTTCTGTCCCTAGAATTAGACAGGTCTTTTCTATTCACCCCTCCATCCCAGCCGCCCTTGGGACAAATGTCTCTTCAGCACCAATTGTGTTCATGAGGTTGAAGCGTTTGGCTGGCATCTTGCCAGCCTGGAGACTGGTGAAGGTTTGACACAGCCATGCCTGATTCAACATAAGAACATAAGAAAGGCCATACTGGGTCAGACCAAAGGTCCATCCAGACCAGTATCCTGTCTGCCGACAGTGGCCAATGCAAGGCGCCCCAGAGGGAGTGAACCTAACAGATAATGATCTAGTGATCTCTCTCCTGCCAAACAGACACTAGGGACACCATTCTTTACCCACCCTGGCTAATAGCCATTAATGGACTTACCCTCCATGAATTTATCCAGTTCTCTTTTAAACCCTGTTATTGTCCTAGCCTTCACAACCTCCTCAGGCAAGGAGTTCCACGGGTTGACTGTGCACTGAGTGAAGAAGAACTTCCTTTTATTAGTTTTAAACCTGCTACCCATTTATTTCATTTGGTGGCCCCTAGTTCTTATATTATGGGAACAAGTAAATAACTTTTCCTTATTCACTATCTCCACACCACTCATGATTTTATAGACCTCTATCATATCCCCCCGTAGTCTCCTCTTTTCCAAGCTGAAAAGTCCTAGCCTCTTTAATCTCTCCTCATATGGGACCCATTCCAAACCCCTAATCATTTTAGTTGCCCTTTTCAGAACCTTTTCTAATGCCGGTATATCTTTTTTGAGATGAGGAGACCACATCTGTACGCAGTATTCAAGATGTGGGCGTACTATGGATTTATATAAGGGCAATAAGATATTCTCTGTCTTATTCTCTATTCCTTTTTTTTAATGATTCCTAACATCCCGTTTGCTTTTTTGACTGCCGCTGCACACTGCATGGACATCTTTAGAGAACTATCCACGATGACTCCAAGATCTTTCTCCTAAGTAGCTAAATTAGCCCCCATCATATTGTATGTGTAGTTGGGGTTATTTTTTCCAATGTGCATTACTTTACATTTATCCACATTAAATTTCATTTGCCATTTTGTTGCCCAGTCACTTAACTTCTTTTTGAAGTTCTTCACAGTCTGCTTTGGTCTTAACTATCTTGAGCAATTTAGTATCATCTGCAAACTTTGCCACCTCACTGTTTACCCCTTTCTTCAGATCATTTATGAACAAATTGAATAGGATTCGTCTTAGGACTGACCCTTGCGGAACACCACTAGTTACCCCTCTCCATTCAGAAAATTTACCATTTATTCCTACCCTTTGTTCCCTGTCTTTTAACCAGTTCTCAGTCCATGAAAGGATCTTTCCTCTTATCCCATGGCAACTTAATTTATGTAAGAGCCTTTGGTGAGGGACCTTGTCAAAGGCTTTCTGGAAATCTAAGTACACTGTGTCCACTGGATCCCCCTTGTCCACATGTTTGTTGTTTGTTACCGGTCTGTAATTGTCAGGATCACCTCTAGAGACCTTCTTAAATGTTGGCGTTACATTAGCTATCTTCCAGTCACTGGGTACAGTAGCTGATTTAAAGGACAGGTTACAAACCATAGTTAATAGTTCCACAGTTTCACATTTGAGTTCTTTCAGAACTCTTGGGTGAATGCCATCTGGTCCCAGTGACTTGTTACTGTTAAGTTTCTCAATTAATTCCAAAATCTCCTCTAGTTACACTTCAATCTGTGACAATTCCTCAGATTTGTCACCTACAAAAGACGGCTCAGGTTTGGGAATCTCCCTAACATTCTCAGCAGTGAAGACTGAAGCAAAGACTTCATTTAGTTTCTCTGTGATGACTTTATCATCTTCAAGTGCTCCTTTTGTATCTCGATTGTCCAGGGGCCCCACTGGTTGTGTAGCAGGCTTCCTGCTTCTGATGTACTTAAAAAACATTTTGTTATTACCTTCTGAGTTTTTGGCTAGCTGTTCTTAAAACTCCTTTTTGGCTTTTCTTATTCCATTTTTACATTTAATTTGGCAGTGTTTATGCTCCTTTCTATTTATCTCACTAGGATTTGACTTCCACTTTTTAAAAGATGCCTTTTTATCTCTCACTGCTTCTTTTACATGGTTGCTAAGTCACGGTGGCTCTTTTTTAGTTCTTTTACTGTGTTTTTTAATTTGGGGCATACATTTAAGTTGAGCCTCTATTATGGTGTCTTTGAAAAGTGTCCATGCAACTTGCAGGGATTTCACTCTAGTCACTGTATCTTTTAATTTCCGCTTAACTAACCTCCTCATTTTTGCATAGTTCTCCTTTCTGAAATTAAATGCCACAGCGTTGGGTTGTTGAGGTGTTCTTCCCACCACAGGAAACTTAAATGTTATTATATTATGGTCACTATTTCCAAGCGGTCCTGTTATAGTTACCTCTTGGACCAGATCCTGCGCTCCACTCAGGACTAGATCAAGAGTTGCCTCTCCCCTTGTGGGTTGCTGTACCAGCCGCTCCAAGAAGCAGTCATTTAAAGTATCGAGAAATTTTGTCTCTGCATTTTGTCCTGAGGTGACATGTACCCAGTCAATATGGGGATAATTGAAATCCTCCACTATTATTGAGTTCTTTATTTTGGTAGCCTCTCTAATCTCCCTTAGCATTTCATCGTCACTATCACTGTCCTGGTCAGGTGGTCGATAATAGATCCCTACTGTTATATTCTTATTAGAGCACGGAATTACTATCCATAGAGATTCTATGCAACATGTGGATTCATTTAAGATTTTTACTTCATTTGATTCTACGCTTTCTTTCACATATAATGCCACTCCCCTCCCTGCATGACCGGTTCTGTCCTTCCGATATATTTTGTACCCCGGAATGATTGTGTCCCATTGATTGTCCTCACTCCACCAGGTTTCTATGATGCCTATTATATCAGTATCCTCCTTTAACATGAGGCACTCTAGTTCACCCTTCTTATTATTTAGACTTCTAGCATTTGTGTACAAGCACTTTAAAAACTTGTCACTGTTTATTTGTCTGCCCTTTTCTGATGTGTCAGATTCTTTCTGTGAATGTTTCTCGTCTGATCTTGCCCATACTTTATCCTCTTCCATCATCTCCTCCTGACTAAAACCTAGAGAATCTCTATCAATAGACTCTCCTCTAAGAGAAGTCTCTGTCCGATCCACGAGCAGCTCTGCAGCCATCGGCTTCCCCCCGCCCTCCCCCCCCCCGCATCTCTTAGTTTAAAAATTGCTCTGCAACCTTTTTAATGTTAAGTGCCAGCAGCCTAGATCCACTTTTGTTTAAGACACCTTAAAACCATTCCCCGTTGACCTTAAAACCCTGGCTAAACTTCACTAGGGCTGTCCTCCCTGATGGTGCTGGTCAAAGGATCCTTACCACACCTGCTGCCCATGACCTATCCAAGAAGAGAGGTCAATTGGCTTTAGTGAAGAAGATACTAGCTAATTACAATCCCTGCTGTGACTACTAAGTACTTCCCTTGCTGTTTAGGAGAGAATTGCGCAGATACAAAATTTGTATCGGCATCTGATCCACGATCCGCAAACATGGCTCGCGGATATCCTCATTTGAGGATGTGGATATCTGCGGATATAAAGCAGATATCCACAGATTTGCAGGGCTCTAAGAATTGGGAAGAAGTTCCCAGAAGAGGCTAAATGCTCAGGTACCACAGTGAAGAGTGAGAGAGAGAGAGACAGAGCAATCTTAATTCTTTCAAAGGAAAGCTGATCCTGCCTGGTCAAAGAGAACTTGTGCCAAGACGAGCTAGTCCATCCTTATTTCTCTGAACATATTCATTATTCATAAAGATTTTTCTAAGATTTCAGCTGATAAATTTTCAGCCTACAAGGGTATCCACGAACTAGGGACTGTGACTACTTGCTATTTTTTTATTCATGATGTCTGACTGATCACTTATGTCACATCGAATGTTACTGATCCCTGACTGAGTAACTGAAAACTTTTAAACAGGAGAAGACTGAATAAGGCATTGTGAATATCTTTGTTTCATGCACAAGCAACCTGGCTCATGTATGAATGCTGACAGGCACACAAAAACCAGGCTTTTTTCCAGCTGCTTGTGTGTACAAAGCTCATTCAAGGAAATGTTCACCAAAGGGACCTCATCAAACCGAACACTGATGGGGATTCTAATGGATATTATTAATGATGTTTTTGCAGCATTCATCTGACTCTAGTTATGAGCCTAATCCCAGCAATTCATCCTCTCCAATTAGAACCAGAAAATAGAATTCACCCTTCTCCCTCACCCCGATGATTATTTGTTCCATACTCATTTCACATGTAACAATGACATCAGTAAATTAGAGCTGATCAAATTTTTCCAAATTTTGACTTTTCAACAAAATAAAGGGATGTTTTTTTGCAGAAAGTTTCCCTTTCTTTGACCAGCTCTTTTGATACAGTATCTTTTCAGAGAATCTCAAAGGGGTTTATAATCACTAATTAAGTCTCACAAATATCCCTGTGAAGTAGGTACATATAATGATACCCAGATGGGGTAACTGCAGCACAGAGAGATTGAGAGTTTTGTCCAAGGTCACACAATAACTAGAACCAATGAGTCCTGGTGCTCAATCCCTTTGCCCTAAACTCTAGGCCACAAGCTCTCCCTCAACAGCTGTCTATGTATGAACAGCAATTGCAGAATACATAACAGAAATTCACAGTGTGGATCAGCAAGGATGATTCTGCCCAGTATTACCACTAACTTGTGTCTCTCCCCTTACTGCACAGTATTCAGGCAGGAAACCTTAACCCAGACTCATAAATAATATGAAATTCACCCCTTCCACACTAGTCAGAGTATGTGTTGTTGTGTGAGGAATTCACTGGTGGTTACAGGGACAGGTCCTCCCTGGCTACTGTTTCTGCCTCCTGCCTTCCTGGGCCTCTGATGCATGGTCTGTGGGCAACTGACCCATATATCTGCAGATCATGGAACTTATTCCCTGGTCTTCCCCAGTGGTTCCCACCCTGCCATTGCACAAAGGATGTGGTAGTCCCTGTCACTGAGGCTGGCCATTCTCACTTCGGGCTTCGTCATTATCCCGAATTATTTCTGCAATCACTAACTCATTTGAGAACAGTACAGGTCATTATGTTGAGTAGGGAAGAGTGTCTTGCTTAATGACATTAATCCCTTGGCTCATGAGTAGTATGGGGCATAAAGAGCATACCCAAATGAGTAGATAGATTTAGATCTTGGGCTTAAGGCATTGAACTGAGGTGGAGAAGATGGTTCCGCTCCTGGCTTTGCCACAGACTCCCTTTCTTTGAGCAAATCACTTAGTTTCTCTGTGCTTCCCTTCCCCATCAGTAACATAATCCTTACTTACATCCTTTGTCTGTCTTGTCTACTCAGTTTGTTAGCTCTTTGAGGAAGAGACTGCCTTTACTATATGTATATATAGTGTCTAGCATAATGGTCCCCTGGTCTCAGTTGGGTCCTCTAAATGCTAGTAATAGCGAAGTCCTACTCACATCAACTATTTCTAAGAGCTCAGGTTTGTCTATGCAGCCGTTCCCATCCTTGTCGTACACTTTGAATGTCCATCTCAGCTTGTGTTCCAATTTTCCTCGTAGGACAAGATTCAAAGCAGCCACATACTCCAGAAAATCAATGGTGTTATCCTGCAGACACAAGAGAGGCAACCACAGGGACACTTAGTCAGACCCGATCAATACAATTGTTTTGTATTGTAAACAAAGATGAAAAATATGCTGAGGTGATTCTCTTGATTATGTGGTTATTTAGTTATTTATTTGCTTCCTTACATTTTTGAAGGAATCCTGTGCACTTTCAAGCCAATTGATTGATTGTGCAAAGGGGGATCTGTTGGTGAATCTGATCTGAAGGTTTCAGGTGTTCACTGTCTTAAACAAAAAACAGAGCCTTCCTCAATTGCTCCGTTTAACTAGGTGAGAAGGGAAAAGACAAGGAAAAAATCAGGTCAAGTCTTGTATACACAGAATTTTTTAAACTTTGGTCTATTTATTTTAACAAGGAACAAAAAACGCTGTTTAAAATGTGCATTTATTTTAATACTCCCTAGTGTGCTCTAGAATTGCTCCCAGTGGATGAAATTCACCCCTGTGCAGAGGGCCAGCCAAAGTCTATGCTTTGTGTAAGTCCTGCTTCCGCCCCACTTAAGCTCTGCTTTGAGAGTTTTAACTGGGACTTAGCACCACATAGGCCTTTGCACAGGGATGAATTTCACCTTCTGTGACCCTGCTGGATTGAAACTGATATCAGCCCAGAGTAACCTGAATTTCCAAACAACGGAAGATTTTTAACAATATAAAGATAAACCATGATCCAATCTACAAAGGTACTTGTGAGCTGGTAGTCTACAACGTGGTGTGCTGCTCCTTGGAGGTCTGAGGTTCAAAGGGAGAACGTAGTGACTTTTCACTAATACCTAAAGCTGCAGACATGGGTCTAGATCTTTAACTGGTGCAAACTGCTGCAGTGACATTGACTTCAATAGATTTAAGCCAGTTTACACCAGCTGAGGATCTGGCCCCAGATTCCCTACCACTAAGTCCGAGGACAGTCTCCCCTCAGGGCAGGTTGCCCTCAGAGAGGCCCTGCTATGTAATACCAGGTTTACAGGCGTATCAGCTCATGGCCAGTGATCAGAAGGACACTGGAAGTTGCACAGGAGAGTACTCGGGCGGCCTACCGAAATGTGCACTTCTTAAGGCAGCGAGAATCAGCGTGTTCATTCAGTTTATTACGGCTGTTCCATAACAGTTGTGGTGGGTCTGTGCTTTATGGGAAGACCAGAAGGTCAGAGGTGTTTCTATCTTGTGTGTGCACTATCTAGTCTATACTTTGCAGGATATGATGTCTGAAAGATTTCCTTCCATTCACCCTCCATAACATTTTGGGAGTATTATGGTCATTACATTCTTGTTAAAAGTATCCCCTTTTTCATTCCATTCATGCCTGCGCTTCTCTCCTGCTAGTGCTAATGGGAAGTATGTGCACCCACTGCAGAATTGACTTCGATGACCTGATACTGCAACTGTTCGTGTGCAGGTCCCCGGCTGCACCTCATTGGAGCGCCATTGACTTAAATGGGGCACTCATGTGCTGTCATTTGCAAGGCAGGGGCCTGTGTTTGTTTGGAAATGCAATCTTTGCTGAATTTGTATAATTTCAAATTAGAGTAATGCAGAGGCAACCACACAGACACTTAGTCAGTCCCAATGCCCATTTAGACACAGTTTAACACCTTTAAGAAACAATCTTAATGAAATTAAACTGCATTGAAAAACACCCCTTTTTGCTCAGGTGAATAGCAAGGCCCAAGAAACTCAATGGGTTTACACAGGTGCCCCCGGCATGGCTGCAGTTGCAGTACTTGGGCTTAAGGTTTTGTAGAAGCTTCTTTTCAGCAACCTAATTTCTGAGCCAAATGTGATTTGTCAGACTCTCTTTCATGGCCTCACCTGCTATCCTTTCTCTGGACTTGACCCTACTGCTTTCAATCAAAGCAGGATAGGGACCCTCTAAATCTAATGGAAGGCAGATGACCATCAACCCTTTGTCCCAAATTGACTTGCAATAATGGCCACCACCATACAACTAATATGGCTGGGGCTTCAAAGAAACTTAGGAGAGTTGTGGGAACCCAACTTCCCTCAAATTTCAGTGGGAGCTGGCTGCTTAACTCCTTATACTCCTTTCCAAATCTACCTATCTATCTAGCTAATTGATAAGGTTAATATTTAGCAAAACAGATTGGAATTAGGGGCCTATTTCTCCATTACCTTGACCTTGTATCATAATTTTCACCAACACAAAGTTAGTACACAGTGGGCATAAAGTGTTACTGAACTGGAATGGTAGCATTTTACACCCATTTTGCAAACGTGTAAATGAAAACACAACAGAGAATCAGGCCCAGAATGTTATAATTATTTAAGCCACTTCTTATTCTTGAATGGTTTAAATCAATATATTGATTAACTTCCACCTGTTTATCGTTATTTGTGCATATGATAATGATAATGATACCTAGCTTTTACAGAGCACTTTTCCAAATCCAAAATGCTTTTCCTGTTTATAACATAGCTGATGTTAAAAAGATGTGTCGGTTGTCACTACTTAGGGACTTATCTTGCACTGCTCATGGAAACAGCAGCTATGAAAATTATTTAAATTATATCAGCGAATTATTAATGCTCTTGTGAGAGCAGTGGAGAAATTTCAGAGCATTGGAAACTAACAAGGACCAAATACTGTCATGATAGTACAAATAATTAATGTTAACAAAAATGAGTTACATGGTAACTCTTCAGGATAGAGGTTGTCTTCTTTTGTGGCTTGCACATTTCTGGTGCTTAATTAATCATCAATCATCATCATCACGAGTTACCGTGGGAGTAACATGAGCCAGTGAAATCAGAGGGTCTGCTTGCAGAGCGAAGTACTAATCAGGATGATTAAGTGTGGCAGAATCTGGCTCAGTAATAGTCACCTCAGCACTGGATCAGTATTTGAACTCCATGGGGTGCTCCGGAGTGACCGAAAAAAAGAGGACTTTGTCCTGTTATTTTCCAGCTTCTCCTTAGTTCTATATTAACTATATACAGCGGGGCTCTTTTTTAGGATCTGATCCAAGGACTAATTAAGTCAATTGGAATCTTTCTGTTGACTTTGGTGGGCTTTAGAATGGGCCCAAAGTTAAGTGACTTTCTGCACATAACAGCTTCACTCACCAGATGTTTCACTAAAACTGGGATTTCAGTCTGTGCTTTCATGGCACTGACAATACAAGACTCTCATTCCATTTCACACAATACAGAGCCTCACTAGACCTTCATTCACTACAATTCCCTCTATACCATGAGAGGAAGATAACTCTTTGGCATTCATCTCTACTGTCTGAGGATCTTTGGGAACATTGGCTAACATGGGAGCCTAAAGTTAAGCATCTAAATCCATAGTTAGGCATGTGAGTGAGAAAATATTGGCCTTAATTGCTACCTATGGTTTAGATTCAGCTACCAGAACTAAAAGGGATGTTTTCATTTAGTTAGTCCTTGCATCATGGAAGGAACTAGAGCTCCTTCTTGGGCTACCAGGGTTCAACCCTGACAGATCTGTCACTAACTTTGTCTCAAACGTAATAAAAATCAAACAATAGGATGCGATGAGCCAAGACAATCCCCAAGTTTCAGAAAGAAAAGAACACTGGTGACTGATCTACTTAACCAGCACCACTACTGCAGGTCTTTAACACTTACCCCATTCTTATCAAAAGCTTTGAACATAGTCTCAATATATTCTGCTGCTTCCTGGTTATCCTGGACTCCAAAGAAGCATTTGAATTCATGCATGAAGAGAGTCCCGCTGGGACATTCGACCACAAACTTCTTATACCATTCCTGCAACTCAGCAACATCAATGTCTGCTTGTTCCCCTTCCTCATTGGTGAAATGTTGTCCCATGTTGCTCCCAAAAACAGAAGAGAAAGATTGACACAAAGAAAAAAGAAAGGAAAATTTAGTCAATGTCCTTTAGCTTATATTGTTTCTTTTTCTCCTTCAGCTGCTTTTTCTTTCTTCTGTTTCTTCTTGGGTTATTTCCTGTCTTTGTTTCTCTATCCTGTCTTTCATGGGTACTGTATATTTTTGTTTTGTTACCTTGTGTTGCTTTTGCTTTATTTTTTCTCTTCTTTCTTTCTCTTTCCTTCTATTCTGTGGTCTCTGCTCACCGCTACAATCTCATTCCCTCACTAGAGGATCCGGGAGTGGGTTTCCTTAGTTAAATTAGTACAACATGTGGTGTTAGACTGGGATAAAAATAACTAAGATCATTAGGAGATTCCCACTATGTGTCACAGAGACCTTCACATGTTCCAGAGCAGGGCCTCATTTAAGAGCAAACTCCAGGCAGGATCAAAATGATTTCTAATGTCAATCTAAGGATTTGAAAGCTGAGGTTCCCACTAATATGTGATGTATAATCCCCTTCTCTCTGACTTTGTGCATTATTTGAATAATAAAGCAATCAGAAATGACTAGTTTCTAGTCACTGACATATGTATGAATTTTTTGGGATGGACACTCCAGGCTTCCCTTCAAGTGTGTGAAATATTCACAAGGATAAGAGAAACAACAAGAAATAGGGGTGTTTTTACTTAAAAAAAAACCTCTAAAACAGGTCCAGTTTGGTGAAACACGTGCCATCTTTTACACATTTTTAATTAAAAAGTAGGCTCCTTTTCCAGTGAAACTTTTAGGGGAAACTTTTAGGGGAAGTTTTTTAAAGCGTCTAAGTGACTCATCAGCCTTGGACTCTTTTGGAAATCTCACCCAGAGTACCCCAATAAGAGATACAGATACGGATACCCCATAGTACCCCAACAGGACATACATCTTAAATTAAACTGAAATTACTTGGATATGATCATCTTGCTGCTTCCTACTCTTTGTTGCAACTGCTGCTATTACACTTTCCATAACCGTCTCACTGTTCATTTGTGTTCCCCACCTGTCTACCATTTATTGCACAGAACAGTTTTAAACGTTGTGTGAGCGGTTAACACACATGAATTTTTGTGTTTTCTCTCCAGGAGACTGCAGTTCAAAATTTCAAATTGTGTGCTGAAAGTTAGGCACCTGCATCAATGCCTGGATCTTAGAGTTGCAAAACATCCAGTGACTTCAGATGGAGCTTCGGGTTCCAAGCACCTCTGAAAATCAGGCCCATCTAGTTGCATTAAGTATAGATTTAGGTGCCTGCCTTTAGGAACCCAGGCTTGAAAATTTGGCCATTGGATTTTCCTATTATGAATTTTTCATTCTCTGATATTCTGTATGCATAAATATGGTCAGTTAGGTTGTATTAATGACTAACTCTGATCCTGCAAACACTTACACATATAGGTAACTTTATACACATGAGAAGTCCTGTTAACATCTGGGGAACTATTCCCATGCATAGAGTTAGCCGTGTGTGCTTCAGACCTTTGCTATGAGAATTGATAAAAAAACAGGATAATTAAAACCTCTTAATGGTTTGTATATAAGATGTTTGATTTTCAAAAAACAGCACTCCTATACATTTATTTAAAAAAATTTAAAGCAGAAAGATCATGTTAAAAATCTTTTTTTTTTCAAATCCTGTATCTCATTCATTCATTGAAATGCTTGAAAGTGTTTACTCCATGCTGTAATGAAACATTTCATGTCTTATAGAGAGAGGAGAAACATCAGCTTCTAATAGCTTAATTATTATTTATTATTTATATTATGGTAGCACCTATGAACCCTAGTAAAAATCAGGACCGTATTATGCTAGGCCCAGCATACAGATAACACAGCCCCTGCACCAGACATCTTACAAACTAACACCTCACTCCCAAAGATTGGGCCCCCATTTCTCTATGTGCCAGATATTATTTTTTATTTTATTGTCATGTTTTTATGAGACTACCAGAATGGTATCCACAGCCACGCTAGGTGTCGGAGTTCAACTCGTCTTACCGTGTTAGCTGGAAACAAATGACCTGTTGCTATAAATGTGCCTGAGATAGGATTCTACTCCTAAGAGGATTGGAGCAGTGTTAATAGGAAACAATAGATGCCACACTTACAGGAGCAAGGGGCATGAAGATTAAAGTCACTGTTTTTAGTAGGAGGTTGGAATTTATAATGTCGTGGAAGAAAATGGTTCAGCCACTCAGCTAGGCACTTGCTACCGCAAACAAATCAGACTGCTGTTGAGAAGAATAGCTCCTGGTCCTGCAACTCCTTACTCACTCATGCTGACCTTTTACTCATGCAAGGAGCCCCAGTGAAGTCAATGGGACTAAACCCCTTGGTGAGGGTTTGCAGGAGCACCTCCATACTTTGCATTTCCTCAGCACTTTCCAATCAAGGCTCTCTACAAGCGCTTTGCTGATTCATGTCAGAGTCTGCACAAGGGAGAGGGGCATGGTCAGGGCAGGTGAAGTGTGGGTACAAATGGGGTCCAGTGGAGTCACCAGTGAGATTAAAGCTGCTTTCCCCTAGGAAAATGCCAAGTGAGTTTCATTGAAGTGCAGTGTACCAAGATGGTACCGAGAAATCCAATTGGCACCTCCCTGCCCCAACAGGGATGGATTTGGCCCAGTGAAATTAAGCTGTGATCCTGCAAATAATTACGCATGTGCTTAACTTTAGTACCATTAGTAGTGTAAGCACATGCATAAGGGTTTGCAAGATCACAGCCTCTATAAAGTGAGGCTTTATTAGCCCTATTTTACAGAATGGGAAACTGAGGGATTGTGAGCAACAATGCACACTATGAGGTTATGATTTCTAAAGTGCACCAACTTGTTGCATGCTAATTGGTCTGTGTAGACCCTCCTAGAGCAAACTAAAATTCCCATCGTGTGCTTTAATGTAGTACTATTTCTGGAAAATGGGGCTAATAATACTCCCTGAGTAGAGCTAATTTTTACTGGAAAGGTCTGCAGTCTTTCCTCACAAAGGGATCGACATACTTTGTTTTGCTGTCCTAATTTTGTCAACAATGCCAGTTATTTGTCATGTGAATTTTTAAAAATGTTTCATGTTTTTTTCAAAATTTCCTGTGATAATTTTTCAGTTTTTCATGAAAAACTTAAATATTTTTAAATTTCAATAACAGTTTTTGATAAATATTTTTGGTTTTCAGTAAAAAAAAAGTAGTTTTTGAAAACCAGAACCATTCCATTTTACCTAAACTGCAGCCAAAACTTGAAACTTTTTACTGAAAAACAATTTTTTTTTTAACTGAAAATGTTTTTTTTTTAAGACACACGTCTGCTCCAAGTCAGTTTTTCAATCAGAAGATTTGGCAACAGTCAGAAAAGATTTGTCAATTACAGGTGACAGACCTGCAAATATTATTCCAAACTAGGAAGTTTTTGCAGCATCATTTCAATACAGCAAGAGGCCAGTCGAAGAGGAATGATAGCAAGGAAGTAGAGGAAGCCATCAGGTACACACTCTTCAGGTATTGGATAAGCCTGCATTAATTACTCTGGCTGAAAAGATGAAACTATATTTAGCCAGTTGCTAAATCTGGCACTATATACCAATAACTGAGGGGTAAATTGTACATGTTGATATGTGATTAATGATATGTTATATGTTTACTCTGCTTTTACTCTCCTCTTTCAAATCATATGTGTAGAAAATGCAAACATGCAACATCAGAAATTCCAATGGCTGAAACTTGAAGCTAGGCAAACCGAGACTAGAAACAAGGTACTCATTTATAACAGTTGGGGTAATTAACCATTGGAACAACTTACTTAGGGATGTGATGGGTTCTCCATCACTTGGAGACACGAAAACAAACTAGACATCTTTTTAAAAGGTATGCTATAGCTCAAACAGAAGTTATGAGCTTAATGCAGAAATTATTGGGTGAGAAATTATTCGACCTGTAGATAGCTAAATGCTGTTGTAACTTGGGATCTTGGTATGGAAAAGGTTGAATGCCAGAGGTGTAGAGTATTTCATCATTTTCTGCTGTTATGTTTGAAACACAGCGGTATTTTGGAATGTGACTACCGTGTGCACAAAACAAGGTTCTACATGCCTGGGACATTATGTTACCTCATTGTGTAACTTGGTTTTGCCTTGTGGTAATTTTGTGATATTTTCCCATCAAATATAATAGCTCCTCCCTGTTTATTTTTGCTCCTCCCAAGTAATTTTAAACCGCTAGCGGCTGCTATGAAAACTCCTGTGCATACTACACGAATTCCCAGCGGTTCAGATTTTTTACACTGCAGATTTTGCACTGGCAAAAGTTATCTCCGTTCTGCCAGTATAATATTATTGTATGGGATAGCTTTTAATTATTATAGTCTGGAGGATTTCTTCCTGCACTACTTCAGCTGTGCAAATTGGTGTAAATGTAAATACAGATTATTAGTTTTTAAAGCAAAAGAAGAGATCTCTGGAGTCTGGAGAATGCTGAACTGTAGTAAATAGCTGATACTCAGGGAATGACCAGAGCTCCGTGTGATAAGGAATAGATGGCCCTAAGGGGATGACCAATGCTGGATCAAATGACACATAGACTGGAGATATGCAATGGTATAGTGAGCAGTTTGTTAGGCGACTGAGCTGCAAAGAACCGGTGAGATCCAGCTACGTGTTCTGCCAGATGAGCCATCCCTAAGTTATCACCAGTGACAACAGCTCGGAAGCTGCTGTGTTTCCCAGCCAGGAGCATGAAAAGTTAGAATTAGGCAAACTAGACTGCTTTTTATCCTTCAGTCCATTGACAGAGCATGTTCCCACATGCCAGCTTTGATGAAGCCTGGAGGAAATTCAGGAAATGACTGCAGAGGGGTGGGAAGATTGAGTTGTTTGGCATCTGCATTAGCAATCATGTTTGTCTTTGCTGAGCATAAAAATGGCACAAAGAGGTAAGAGGGTATCACCAGGTGTTGTCTGCCCCAGGCAAAGTCATGCCAATCCTTATAAGTATCCGAGAATGGACAAAGCATAACTCATTTGCTCTGTTGTTCCATGATTCTTAAACAAACTGGGTCTCATTCTCATTTACAGTAAGATCCCTTTTAACTTTTCTCTCAGTCTAAGAGAGCCTTAAGGTGAGCATAAGCTGATGCAAGAGTTCTATACCAGCTCTGTTTCCAGGTGCTGGCATTGTGTACAGATCTGGGTGTGTGGCCACAGTACACGGTCATGGCTATTTTCTGCTTCACTGGGCCAACAGGGCACCATGGAAGCAGACTGTCAGTTGGAGAAGACCTGAACCATCTCTAATTTACACCAAAGGCCAGGCAGGCTCTAGCATGGCCCCAGAATACAGGAAATGCAAAGGTGGCTTAAAGTTATCTGTGCTCCCTCCACCCCACTGCTTCCCAAAGTGCAGGAATGGAGAAACTAAGAATCAGGCTCATTGTTTCTCTTTCTTCTGTAGGCTCATTTGCTCCCTTTCCAGCTGCCTGTGAAAGTCTTTGTGCTACCCTATGTCTTGTGAAACTCTCATTAGTTGGAAAATTAGCTATAAAATCAGGTTATAGCCAGAGCCCGTTCACAAGCAGCTAGCTGTGATTTTGCACCTAGGTCTGGAGGAGCTGGCAGATATTTCATGCCAGGCTGGAGCAGCAGTGGAAGGGCCCAGACAAGTTCAAAAGGCACAGAATGGATCAAAACAGCTGGCAGTGGGAAGCTCTATGCCAATATCTATCAATCGATCTAACTATCTAAACTTTCACCTTTTCTGAGCCCATCACCAGCAGATCTGGGTTGTCACATGCTTTTTATATGTGGGGAAAAATGACAGTATAGCAGATATTATCACTTATAATCTATTACAGCATTACCCAAAAGGCCCCATTCAAAACTGGGGCCTCAATATAGAACCAGTTTGTTAAATAAATGCAGTTTTGCATAGTGAACAAACTACCAAATCCAGTAATGCAGATTGATATTACTGAGGAGGATGCTAGTCTCTCCTCAGTTTACTGCCTTTTTGTTGTGGAAGTCATGGTACTATGTACTGTTAAATATCTGCCATTTTTCACCCCAGAGGTGGTTGCATTTCAGTGGTGAAGGCTGTGATTTCTGTATGAAAAACCTGTAAAGCACACAACTTCAAATACATGTAAATTCTTGGCACAAGGTTAAAACTTTGGCAAAGTCCAGGCTTTCCAAAATTAGGAACACCATTAGGTGCTGGGTAGCTGCGTGGGCAGTAAGGAGAAGGGAATTTCCTGCTGTCTTTCTGATTCATTGAAACTGAACTGTAATGTTCAACTTGGTCTCTCGAAACCAAGATTCACCCTTGACTCACTGCTCCCCAACTATGAAAAAAGAAGGTAGAATCAGTAAGGGATTGCTGAGAGACACCATTTGCTGACTGAAGCCAGAAAACATGCCAGGAAGAAGTAATGCACAGTAGTGGAGTCACAGCACAAGGTATGTTTATGAGCAGTGACGGAGCTTTGTTATGAGGTCGGGAGGGGAAGGAGGAGTTTTATGGATTTCTCAGAATGCCATCTGTCTGTACTTTCATCTGTTAATCATGCTTCGTCTTGAAGTTTCTCAGTGGTTGATGCTAGGGATCTGTTAGGACAAATCTGTCTATGCCAAATTGAGAAAAAGAGCGAAGGTTCAAATTTCTACAAGAGAGAGTACAACAGAAGAATATATTAAAACATGCCGAGAACTTGACTGCCTACACCTAATTTGCTTATAATAATATTTTTTTCTTTAAAGGTTTTTTTTGTAAAACAAGGATCTTGAAGTGCAGGTCCACTTTGAAAAGAGACCGTATAAATGGCAGGACTGGGGATCTTTCTCTCTATTTCTCAATAATGCACAGTTCAGGATAGAGACCATATCTTCATTATGTCTATCTTGTACCTGCCCCAATGGGACCCCAACCCTGACTGCAGCCTCTGGCCACACTTGTAATACATTAAATAATCATGTACATACTGTTTATTAGTGAGGGGACATGCTTCCCTCCTAACTGCTAGCCCTGCAATCTCATTGTAGGATCTGGGTCAAACTTGTCTGCTTGTTCACCATCATTAGTAATAAAGATTCTGCAGAACCCAGTTCTCCCCTGTTGGTTACATGTGTGCAGTCCCAGCGTTTTAGCTAATGCCCTTAGAGGCTGCATCTACTCCAGGCTATTTTCTTATCGTCTCCCACTGGTGCTACCAGTTGTTCGGCTTCACAGCAGCAGCTGAGTTGGTGCCGTCTCCCAGCATTGTAAACACTCTGTCCTCCAACCGTGCCCAGACCAGGCCTTGAGGGCAGTGGTGAAAACACCAGCCCCTGCCAGCACCTTTTCTCACTATGAAATTCTCACTCGTGTATTCAGGGTCTTTGTCGCCTGTGAAACCCCGTTGTGTTTTCCCAGGCAGAATTTGGCTCTGAAATTGTAATTTAGCTCACAATTTTGTGGATGATGCAGGAGCCAGGCTACACTCCAGTTACTTCTCCTTGTAGCAATGCTGGTTCCTACAGGGCTCACAGGAACAGTGAAATCTTAATTAGGGCTGGTCTACACAGTAAAGTTGACTGAAGCAAAGTAACTATACTGGAATAAAGTTACTTTTATTCCATAACAGAGTGTCCAGACAGGGCATTATATTGGCATAGCTATAGCAGAATAATTATACCGCTATCATTTTCCTGGGCAGACAAGCAGGTACTTCCAGCAGAGCAGCTGGGCTGCAAGCAGGCCGTTTTTAAGATCACTTTAACAAAGTAAGTTCCCCCCTCTGAGAGGCAGGGAAACTGACGTGCCCAGAGGAGAAGGAATGCACAATGGACTTGCCCAAGGTCCCAGCGACTCCGAGCCAGGAGTAGAATCCAAGGCCCAGATTCTTACCCCTGGGATAAAACACACTTGGCCACAGCCCCAGGGCGCCAGCGGCTCTGGATCCAGGCCAGGCAGAGACCCCATGTGTGGGGTGCGCCGCCCCCCAGCACCCTGCAGGTGGGGCCTGGACACAGGAGCTGACCCACTGAATGGCCCGTGATCCCCCCCCCCCAGCTCTCATTGCTCCCGACCCCCCCGGCCCCGCCCCATGCCCAGCGTGGCCGGGCCCCTCCCCAGCGCGGCTCCGGGGGCGGGGCGGGCCGCGGCTGCGCCCGGCTGCACCTGGCCAGGTGAGGGAAGGGGAAGGGCGGGGCCGAGCTGGGGCAGCGCCGGAGCCGGCTGCGCGGTGAGTGAGCGAGAGTCCGGCCGCGGGGCCTCCCCCTGCCCCCTCCCCGACTGCCCCTCAGTCTGCCCCCCCCCCGTACTCCCTGCCCCCCAGCCCCCTCCCGTGCCCCTATCCCCCCGGTACTCCCTGCCCCCCCCGCTCCCCAGCCCCCTCCCGTGCCCCTATCCCCCGGTACTCCCTGCCCCCTCCCCACCGCCCCCTGACTCCCCTCAAGTGCCCCTCAGTCTCCCCCCCCGTACTCCCTGCCCCCCAACCCCCTCCCGTGCCCCGATCCCCCGGGTACTCCCTGCCCCCTCCCGTGCCCCTATCCCCCCGGTACTCCCTGCCCCCCCCGCTCCCCAGCCCCCTCCCGTGCCCCTAACCCCCCGGTACTCCCTGCCCCCCCCGCTCCCCAGCCCCCTCCCGTGCCCCTAACCCCCCGGTGCTCCCTGCCCCCCCTGCTCCCCAGCCCCCTCCCGTGCCCCTAACCCCCCGGTACTCCCTGTCCCCTCTCGCTCCCCAGCCCCCTCCCGTGCCCCTAACCCCCCGGTACTCCCTGCCCCCCCCGCTCCCCAGCCCCCTCCCGTGCCCCTAACCCCCCGGTGCTCCCTGCCCCCCCTGCTCCCCAGCCCCCTCCCGTGCCCCTATCCCCCCGGTACTCCCTGTCCCCTCTCGCTCCCCAGCCCCCTCCCGTGCCCCTAACCCCCCGGTACTCCCTGCCCCCCCCGCTCCCCAGCCCCCTCCCGTGCCCCTAACCCCCCGGTGCTCCCCAGCCCCCTCCCGTGCCCCTATCCCCCCGGTACTCCCTGCCCCCCCCCCCCGCTCCCCAGCCCCCTCCCGTGCCCCTAACCCCCCGGTACTCCCTGCCCCCCCCCCCGCTCCCGAGCCCCCTCCCGTGCCCCTATCCCCCCGGTACTCCCTGTCCCCCCTCGCTCCCCAGCCCCCTCCCGTGCCCCTATCCCCCCGGTACTCCCTGCCCCCTCCCCACCGCCCCCTGACTCCCCCCAAGTGCCCCTCAGTCTCCCCCCCCCCCCGGTACTCCCGGCCCCCCAGCCCCCTCCCATGCCCCTAACCCCCCGATACTCCCTGCCCCCTCCCCACCGCTCCCTGACTCCCCCCAAGTGCCCCCCAGTCTCCCCCCCCGTACTCCCTGCCCCCCAGCCCCCTCCCGTGCCTCTAGCCCCCCGGTACTCCCTGCTCCCTCCCCACCACCCCCTGACTTCCCCCAGGTGCCCCTCAGTCTCCCCCCCCCCAGTACTCCCGGCCCCCCAGCCCCCTCCCGTGCCCCTATCCCCTTGGTACTCCCTGCCCCCGCCCCCCCCGCTCCCTGACTCCCCCCAAGTGCCCCTCAGTCTCCCCCCCCGGTACTCCCGGCCCCCCAGTCCCCTCCCATGCCCCTAACCCCCCGATACTCCCTGCCCCCCCGCTCCCTGACTCCCCCCAAGTGCCCCCTAGTCTCCCCCCCCCCCGTACTCCCTGCCCCCCAGCCCCCTCCCGTGTCTCTAGCCCTCCGGTACTCCCTGCTCCCTCCCCACCACCCCCTGACTCCCCCCAAGTGCCCCTCAGTCTCCCCCCCCGGTACTCCTGGCCCCCCAGCCCCCTCCCGTGCCCCTAACCCCCCGGTACTCCCTGCCCCCTCTCCCCCGCTCCCTGACTCCCCCCAAGTGCCCCTCAGTCTCCCCCCCGGTACTCCCGGTCCCCTCCCCACCGCCCCCCTGACTCCCCCCAAGTGCCCCTCAGTCTCCCCCCCCCGGTACTCCCGGCCCCCCAGCCCCCTCCCTTGCCCCTGTCCCCCCGGTACTCCCTGACCCCTCCCAACCGCCTCCTGACTCCCCCCAAGTGCCCCTCAGTCTCCCCCCCAGTGCCCCTAACCCCCTTCCCCCCCCTCCCTGGTACTCCCTGACCCCTTTGCCCCCCCAGCACCCCCCCCCATTGTCCCATGGTCCTCCCCTCAGGCTCCTTCCCTTCCCACTCACCCCTTCCTACTCCTCAGCCTCCTGCCTCATCCCACCTGCCCATGCCCGTTCCCACCCCTCAGCCCCATGCCCCTCAGTTTGCCCTTCCCCCCTCCACGCATCCCTTCCTATCCCTCAGCCTCCTACCTCTTCCCACCACCCCCTTGGATCCTTCCCATCCCAGCCAGCCCCCACCCTATGGCCTACACTTACCACTATCTGCCCCGGGGATGACTTCTATGCCGCAGGGGAAGCCCTGAGGGAAAAAGGTTTAATGCTGAGCTAGGCCTTGTCCAGACTAGGAAAAGAAGATGTGTTTTTTCAACTGAGCTGGATTAACCCAGTTCATACCTCCTGTAAACACCAGTGCAGACAGTTTAACATTTCTAGACTGATTCTAGCAGGTTGAATGATAGTCTTGGCAGTAGGGTGATCACCTGGCTGGTATTTGACCAGCCTGGCCGGGTTATTTTTATGGTGAAGTCAACCTGTATCTATGCTGGTGTTAAACTAACTTGATTGTTGAAAGCACAGTTTTTCCTAGCCTATAAAAAGCCTTGGGTCACTTACCACTGCATGTAGTAGACCACTCTTGCCTTAGTCTATGGGTGGGCCATGGAAAGCCTTGGGACTAGTCTACATGTAGAAATTGATCAGCATAGCTATATGGTGGTCAGTTTCCTGAAGTAGACAAGGCCTTAGCTATGTGGGGATTCCCATAGAGAGAAAGGACAGTGGCCATCTCTCATCTAGTGTCTTGTCTCTGAAGACTGACCTACACTAGGAAAATGTTGTTCCATCGATGTTTGACCACTGGCATTTTAAGCACTGTTATCCTAACCATATTTATCCATTTGGTGTTTATAAAACTAGTGGCAGCCTGCTTCGCAATTCGGCTAATTGTAATGGAGCTGCACCACTGTTAGCAATGGTAGGAAACTGCTGCCGAGTTTCCTTAGCGTAGACAAGATCTGAATGATCATATCCAGTCAGCGGTTCAGAGAAAAAGTACAGCACTCCAGTGATGTACCTTACTGTGCTTTGCTGTCCCTTGTTGGGAAGTTTCTTCCCCTAATATGCTTGGAAAAGCTATAAGGGAGAGCATGAGACCCTAGGGTAGGAATGACTGTACCCAACTAATCCAATTTACTTTTCATGATTTGCTGTCGGTGTAATTGTGGCATCTCTTGGCTTAGGCAATGAGAAGTGAGTCAGTTTCATTTCTGTTTAAAGGTAGTTTTCAGTTCAGTTTTTGCAACACAAACATTGCAGCTGGGGAATATAGTGTGAACTGAGGCATATAGGTAGGACAACATCGATACCCAACCCAGAAAGCCTCATGTATCAGGATAGCATAGGGTAGCCAACCCTCCAGGATTGTTCTGGAGTCCCCAGGAATTAAAAATTAATCATAATTTGAGAGTATGTTATGTGATGAAACCTCCAGGAATACATCCAGTCAAAATTGGCAACCCTAGGATGGCAGCCTTTTCTACCCTTAACAGTAAAATGGACCTAGCTACATCACTCGGGTATGAAAACTTATGTATTGGGTGTATAAATCTTAAAATTAACTGTACTTGAAATGGCTCTAGGACTATATCTTCATTGCAGAGTTAACTTGAGTTATCTATACTTGAATTAGCCTAGCTCAAGTGAGAGCAGAATAACACTTGAGCTGTGCGGAGTGATTGGAATACTGTGCGGAGTGATTGGAATACTGTGCGGAGTGATTGGATTAGCAGCACAGAGTTGTACTAACTCGGCAGTAGCCTGCCTATACCTCCTAATGGGCTAGTCATAACTCAAGTTACAGGCACTACCACACTTGAGTTAAAGGGTTTTGTGTACGAATGGGACTAGTTAGGAGCGAACACACACCTTTAACTTTACATTGAGGGTTTTTTTGTTATACTGGAAATTCACTAGGAGATTCCTTTTTGTCCTTTTCACCAGTGTATTCTGTATCTGTTTTAATAGTGTGTGGCAAGCTGGAGTGTGAATCTACAGCGCACCCGCCTGCTGTGTGCTTATGTCTCATGTGGTCACTGCTACAATTCAGTGAAAGTCTTGGAGTACGCCACATGGTATGTTAGTGCAAGGCAGTCTGGTGTGCTGTAGGTTTACACCACGGCTGGCTGCATGCTAATGTAATAAGCCCTTAGTCCGAAATAGAAAGAATTTGGTGACCTTATAGGGATGCAACAAAATGTTTGTTTGATACATTTTTTTGAGAGAGCTCAAGATATGCTTTCCCGAGCAATAAAGGAACAAAAAGGAGCTTTTGTAGGTGGATAGTTGAGTTCCTGTTGACATTCTTTTATGCTGTTGGGATATTATTTTATTAACAATGGTGTGTTAGGGCATCTAAAGTCTTGAATAGGCATCTTTTAACCTATTTCTTAAATCTAAATTAAATAAACAGCATTTTGTAACAGGATCTGAGTGTTTTTCCCACTTAATAAATAAAACAAACTCTATTCTGGTTACAGATTAACTCTTTCTGTATCACGTGCCTTGGAATTGGACTTGCAGGTATTTCTACAAATACATTGATGTATTTGGTCTTATGGTAGCTTCTTTAAAGCTTTTTGCACCTATGCTGAAATCATATTTTGTAATTTTTACATTAATAATCCTCAGTAGATTGTCAGAGATTCATATATCTTCTATAACTATTCTTGATTAAGAAAAATATTTGCATTGTAAGATTTATACACCCAATACGTAAGTCCTTTTGGACCAAGGTTTTGTATGCTAAAAATCAGGCCAGATAAAAATAGTTATAAGGAAGAGTTTTGAACCACTCAAAAAATGAAAACTTTAAACATGTACATGTAATTTAAGCCTCTTTTCAAGTAATTTGAGCCTGAAATTTAATATACTGTAAAATTATCTGAAGAACGCTCTCTATATTCTAAATATCTTGAATTTTTTATAGAATGTTAATCTTGATCACATGCAATTTTCATGTGATGTTTTAAACTATTTTTCACCTTGTCTGGTTGTTTACTTGATTCATTTCAAACTGAGAGTACATGTTAGATTGTTTCAGTTTTACTTTTCGTTTGACATCTGGTTCTCATACACTGGTAAAACACTGCAATGTTTAAGTTGCAAACACAGTGGATGAGTATTTATTTAAATCTCAACAAACTTTCAGTTGATTTTTAAAAAGAGGAGTTATTTCTGTTAACAGGTTTAATAAAACTTTTTCATCAAAAAATCTGAACTTGGGAACAAGGGTTCCTTTAAACATGAATAAATCTTTGCTGTTCATTTCCTTTGAAAGCTCTCTTGTAACCAAACTAAAAATGTACTGGTTAGTGTAGTTTGGCATGTTGAATAACGAGAGATATATATGTCCTTCACAAATACCTGCAAGATTTGAACTACAGATGACTTTCATGGCTGTTTGGAATACACCATGTAGATGTGCAACTACTTTCAAATTAAATCTGTATTTGTTATCCTTCACTACAAAACGGACTCATTTGAGACTATGCTGCAATTGCTGGATTTTGGGGGGGGAGCCCACTGGGGCATGTTTTTACTTCAATTGAGGAGGGAAAAGAATATTGTAATCGTGGGATAATCTGATCAGGTAGTTCAATTTGAAGTATTTGAAGAGTTTTTTAAACTCTAATATCTTTTCTTCCACTGTTTGTTTTTAGCTTTATCTCTTGCATAACAAGCTTTGTGGCATCTAAAACAACATTCTGATTGGGTTTTATCCTTCACTTTGCTCAATTATTAACACAAATCATACACCAACTTCTAATGTAGAAGGCTTCTGCTTTTACAAAGATTTAACCCAGACTGTTTTAAACCGTTTGCAAACATTAAGGCCTTTTTTAGTGACAGATTAGTAACTGTTTCTCATAGAATATAATCTGGCTAAATCTAATAGCTATTACATATTTAAACATGCTTTCAAATAAGTATAGAAGAACGACAATTAATTAACCATCACATATGATATTCCTAATTCAGTTTCTATTGCTCAGTTTCAAGAAACTGTGCTTACTTTATTAGTGAATAAGAGACTCAGGTAATTCTTGGTGGTTTTCCTACTGACTGTTTTTTTTCTTTCTGTAGATAATGGCATTACATCCACGCAGAGTTCGTTTGAAACCCTGGCTAGTAGCCCAGGTAGATAGTGGCATGTATCCAAACCTCGTATGGCTTAATCGGGAAGCAAAGCGATTTCAGATCCCCTGGAAGCATGCGACTCGACACAGTCCTCAGCATGAAGAGGAGAACACCATCTTTAAGGTGGGGGAGGGAGGGCACCCCCCCTGCTAATTTTGTTACACTGCTTTTCCTGTTACTTCTAAGCAGTTTGAATCTTGTTTTATTTCTTTTTTTCTGCATGAACTGTTAAAAACAAATGCTTTGTGATGATTTATTCTCTTGCTACCTAACATTTGTAAGTGAGACCAGAAACTTGCAGATTACACCATGAGCCTTTGTATTTAATTTCTTACACAAACTGAACACACTTCTTTGCTGCCTATAACTGTGAATTCCAACACATAAGCAACAGCTCTAGGCTGGAGACAAAGTGTTAAGAGTTGTTTGGAATAATTATTGTGTGATCATTCTAGTAATAATTTGTAGCCACATTTGGCCCACTAAATGCATCCAGTTCCTTTGACTTCAGAAGGAATGTTGCATGCATCTGAATGCAAAATTTGGCATTTAGTTGGGAGAGAGAATTGTTAAAGGCGTCACTGTACTCATTCGTGTTTCTTTCAAACTACCAGCCTAATTCCATTATTGTAGAAGACTTCCTAGTTACTGCTGACTTTTAACAGGTTTGTTTCCTCTAATAGCTACCTTGCCTGAAAAGTGGCTGGCTTGTTCCGAATATTTAATGGAAAACTTTCATTTAAATTAATATTTCCTCTGTGCAGAATTTGATCTGAAATCAGAATACAGAATAAATTTGGAGTGAACAAATTCAAGTGTGCCTCCCTTTTCTGATATCCACTATGGTCTCATGTGGAATCACAGAATTTGTCTGCAATGTGTGGCTGGATGCTACTGTTACACAGGCAGAATTTGTGTAACCGTAGCATCCAGCCACATGCTGCAGACCGCTTACTAAGGCAGAGTTTAGGGCTGTTAAAAAGAAAATGAGTATCTTGGCTAGTGCTTTTTCCTCCTATTTGAGCCAGCTTGTTCTAACCCAACAAACTGTGGCTCAAATTTTCAAAAATGATTAGTGATTTTTGGGTGTCCAACCTGAGAGATCTAGAAGGGGCCTGATTTTGAGAGCGTGCTGATGACCAGTACCATGTAAATCAGGCTTCCTTAAGGTGTTTGAGGTTGGGCACCTAAAATCACTAGTCACTCTCATAAAAATTTGAGGCTTTTTTGTGTTAGGGGAGAAAGATTATGTGCAGGGGAACAAAGGTACTTTAATTGTTAACTGCTCTAAGAAGTGTTGTAGCTTAGAAGATTTCTTGTAAAAGACAACAGTTTTTTATAATGTATTTGTTTGGAAACCTGACACAATTCAAAATCGGCATAACAACAGGACTCATATGAACACTGTGTACTTTGTCCCCAGGCATGGGCTGTGGAAACAGGGAAATACCAGGAAGGAGTTGATGATCCAGACCCTGCAAAATGGAAAGCACAGCTCCGATGTGCTCTTAACAAAAGCCGGGAGTTCAACCTGATGTATGATGGCACGAAAGAGGTGCCCATGAATCCTGTTAAAATTTATGAAGTGTGTGATATTCCACAGTCTCAGGGATCAATCATTAACCCAGGTGAGGAAAAGGGTGACACAGTGCTAGTTACTAACCAGGCATCAGTCCAATACATGGGCCTTGTTCCCCTGATGTATTAACACTTCAGCTACCTCTGCAAACAAAGTGGCAAACATTGTTGATGGTGGCGTGGTCCATGATGACTAATCAAACTAAAGGATTCAGACCCCCATTCATCCCTGGCATAACTTTGCTGAAATTAATGGAGTTATACTAGGTGAACTTAGCCCCTTACAGAGGAACATAAGAGTGGCCATATGGGGTCAGACCACTGGTCCATCTAGCCCAGTATACTGTGTTATGAAAGTGGCTGCTGCCAGATACTTCAGAGTGAGTAGACAGAACAGGGCAATAATTGAGTAATCCATCCTCTGTTGTCCAGTCCCAGCTTCTGGCAGTCAGAGGTTTAGGGACACCCAGAGCAAATGTTTGTCTCTGACCATCTTGGCTAATAGCCATTGATGGATCGCTCCTCCATGAACTTATCTAATTCTTTTTTGAACGCAGTTATATTTCTGGCCTTCACAACATCCCCTGACAACAAGTTCCACAGGCTGACTGCACATTGTGTGAAGAAGTATTTCCTTATATTAGTTTTTAAACCTGCTGCCTATTAATTTCATTGGGTCACCCTTGGTTCTTGTGTTGTGTGAAGGTGTAAATAACACTTATTTACTTTTGGCACACCATTCAGGGTTTTATAGACTTCTATCATATCTCCTCTTAATTGGGACATTTCAGCTTAGAAAAGAGACAATCTTTTTAATCTCTTCTCCTATGAAAGTTGTTCCATACCCCTAATGGTTTTTGTTGCCCTTCTCTGTACTTTTCCCAGTTCTAATATATCTTTGAGATGGTGTGACCACAGAGCTGTACGCAGTATTCAAGGTGTGGGCCCTTATTTCCTACTATATTAAATGTTGCACAGTCCTTGGTTATGCTTCTCAGTCTGCATCTTACCTCTTTAGCACACATGATTTTAATACATAGTATGTATAACTCTTCTCAGGGTTGTGCACAAGGGGGGCCACGCAGGAACATGTCCCCCCCCCCATAACCAGAGGGGAACAGATCTCCTATGGCCACAGGGGCTTGGGGGAGGGGGAGGCAAGCTCCTCCAGTCGTTCGGTGTGTGTCAGAGCTCCTGGGGCTGCAGGGGTGGGGAGCTGGCCAAAGATGACGGATGGTGCCCTTCCAAAAGCCTCAATTTTTTTATTCCTGTGCACGTCCCTGACTCTTCTCATGTTGGTAAAGCATGCAAGTTAACATCTGATAATCCACAAAACTAGTTTCTAATTTACAGTATTTACCAGTAAGTGCACTACAGTGGAGGATTGTTCTAAGACCCCTTGGGGGGAGGTGAATGCTGTGAGCAGTACCCTTTTGGCCAATGCAAAATGTCACAATTGAGAAGTAAAAGGGAAATTGGTCAGAGCCTGACAATTGGCCACTATCTTCGCTGTGTGCTGCTGACCTATGAAACCATGCAACGTAAATAGACTAAAACTGAAAGGGAGAAACTAAATTCACATTGGGCAAAACTCAACGCTGCCATTGAATTTGACCAGTAATGAATTTTGCTCAGTGTCTTGAAATTAAACTTTGACTTAAGTTTGTAACTGAAACTGACCTCTTTGTTATTCAACAAGTGCATCTGTTGGCCCTGTACTGCAGTGGAAGGGGGAACTGATGTTCTGTGTCTTTTTTTTTTTTCTTCTTCTCAGTAGTCAATGAAGTTCGGTATTGCTTGCTAACCCCATACTGTATGGTTATGTACAGGCTCCACCGGCTCTGCTCCATGGGATGAGAAAGATAATGACCTTGATGATGAGGAGGAAGAGGAACTGAATCCATCTCAGCATGTTCCCATACAGGACACCTTTCCATTTCTTAATATCAATGGTTAGTAGAATGGGATATAGTGTGTCAATGAAGTGATGGACTTGTAAATTAATGTATGTAACTAGCATTTTAATTTAGTTGGCTATTTACTAATCAGTACTATGATAGAGGGGCAGTGTGGCCTCATACATAAAGCACTGGATTGGGGCTTGAAAGAACTGGGTTCTGTTCCTGGATGACCCTGGGCAAGTGACTTTACCTCTCTCTGCCTTAGTTTCCCTATCTGTAAAACAGGGATGATGATCCTGATCATCTTTGTAAAGCACTCTGAGATCTCTGGATCAAAAGCACTACATAAGAGCTAGGTGGTATTATTACTGAAGCAAACTTTTATAACTCTATGAGAAAATGAGAGGGAGTGGTTAAAAGTAACTTCTGAAAGTTTTCTTCTCAGACCACCTTATTCTTAACTTCTTGCCTTGTAAAGAAATCTATTAACACACCAGTATTATATCCCACATTGTCAAATTTGTTCTTTCTCTACTTCAGTTTACATCTATAGCAAACTTGATTCCTCTAATAAAGCTTTATTAAAAGAAAATTTCTGCTGTGAACTAAAAAGCAAAGGGATGCACTATTCTGTATGTCAAATCAAAATATCCTGTAATAATGGAGATTTCTTAAATAGCTGCTGTTGGTATATTTTTATGCAGCTAGGTTTGGGTTTGGCAGATTTTAACTGTAATGTTGTCTCAGCACTTAAATGCACTTTTTTTATTAGTTTCCGAAGGGTCAGACCTGGTGTTTAAAATTTTCTAGACAATCTGGTTAGACGAGATGCAGTGAAGCTGTCCCTTTCCCAGTCTCTAAACCTTTGACTTGAGCTCTTTTTATGAAAGATTGCTAGTTTTTAATTAAACTAAAGACATTTCATGTGTTAGAAACTGCTCCAGTCAGTACAGTGATACTAGTACTTAGCTGTCATAATAGTGTTCCTAGAGAGTGACTGAAGTTTACCATCTCGTAGCTGTTGGAACCTGTATGCAGTGAGATCGTTCAGTGCAGTTCTCAGTTAGTGTGGTCTTTGTATATTGCCTATCCACTGATGCTCTTTAGCCATCTCAGTCTGACGCTGCCTGGGTACTTAACTCCCTTCCAGTCTATGAAGATGTTTGCTTCAGGTCAGGTGGAAGCATGCTGGTAGTGTTGGGGAGAAGTGGTGTAAGAGAAATCATTGTTCATGTGTTACCAGCTCTGTGATTAGAGGGTGGAACGCCAAACAGCTGCACCAGTTTTGCCTTACAGCAGCTTCTGCACTTAACAGAATAATTTGGGACCAAGGGAATGAGAGCAGATGTTCCTGTTCATGCCTCTATCCCTCTATATTTGACACGATGGAAAGCCAATGACAGCACTTTCAATCAATTCTGCGCCACAGTTCTGTCTAGATAAATTAGCCATGTTAATAAAAATGCAGTCATTACTGGACCAAATAAATGTTTAGTTTTTAAACTATTTATCTGTTTACTTAGGAAGATAAGTTTACAAATCCTTGCTATGTAATATTAGAACAAAACACTCATTAAAACAGCTAGCTTTTGTTTAAAGGCATTATACAGGAATACAACGATCAGATCTTTATACTAACGGGGCTACCATATTAGAGAGTGAGCATCATTATAACACCTATAATATGTTTCTAATGACTTTATTAAATAGAGTGAAATCTCTGCATATGCATATTGAACGGACCAGGCATGTCTGTCAAATGCTAATATTAAAAAAAAAATTGGTCAGCTGTGCTAGTTTTTTGTAGGTGAATGTAATTTGTCACAATTTTTAGTGTTTTTTGTTTTTTTTAAAAATATACTTGTTCTCAAACTTACTTGATTTCTTCTGTATAGATTCCCCGATGGGGCCAGCCAGTGTGGGAAACTGCAGCCCTGAAGCGGTGTGGCCAAAAAATGAACCTCTAGATATGGAGATGCCTCCATCTGCTCTGCAGCATGACTTCTTCAGCTCTCCGGAGCTCTGGATTAGCTCTCTTCCTAGTAAGTGTATCTGTGGATTTCTAGTGCATCTGTCACTGTGGCTAAAACTGTCTGTTTTACTTTACTGTTACTGCATTTTGACTTCTTACACTTCTGCACATTAGATAACTGTACATATTTTGAATATACTTCATCAGGTCTAATTTATATTGCAATGTTCTTCCTGCAATAACGTCTACCCTGTCTTATCTGGTGCATGCCAAAGTCTTTACTGAACTGGAACAAAGTCATTCTAACAATTTGTCTCTTAGTGACAGATCTAGAAATCAAGTTTGAGTATCGAGGAAAAGAGATTGGGCAGACAACGACTGTAAGCAACCCCCAGGGATGTAGACTCTTCTATGGAGAACTGGGCCCTATGCCAGACCAAGAAGAGCTGTTTGGACCTATTAGTTTGGAGCAAGTAAAGTTTCCAGGAACAGATCAAATCACCAATGAAAAGCAGAAGATCTTCACAAGTCGGCTACTAGATGTTATGGACAGGGGACTGATTCTGGAGGTCAGTGGCCATGCCATCTATGCCATTCGGCTCTGCCAGTGCAAGGTGTACTGGTCTGGACCATGTGCCCCTTCATCCATCGCACCAAACTTGATTGAGAGACAAAAGAAAGTCAAACTCTTCTGTCTGGAAACATTTCTAAGTGGTAAGTAACTTGAAATGCTAGGGAATAATGCTGAGTTCTGGCTTTTCAGCTGACAGCGTTATTCCAAATTGGCTGGAAAAGCCAGACTAGGATCAGTCTTGATAGTCTTACTCCTCATTTCAATGCCCACTGAAGTAAATGGGAGTCTTTCCAATGACTTCAGTGAGCTTTGGATTAGGCTCAAGGTGAGAAGGAAAAAGGGAACCGATATTGGCTTCTGCTAAACAACGAACTGGTTGTTTCATTCATTGAGCAGCATTGGTGGCTAGTGTAATTCCTGGAGAAGCTTCTATCCAGGAGAGCAAAAAAGCTCTGAGATGTGAGAGAAGTGATGCTGGAAGGGTAAACATTTTTCTCTGGAATAAAACTGGAGATTCTGAACAGGCTGCTTTGTAGTAAGCACTCGTATTTGGATGGTGGAGCAGGATATTGTACCACCATCAGAAACATAATTCCCCATTTGACGTTATCACACTGCTTCTTTTCTTAGAGCTGATTGCCCATCAGAAAGGACAGGTAGAAAAACAGCCACCTTATGAGATCTACTTCTGTTTTGGAGAAGAATGGCCTGATGGAAAACCTAGGGAGAGAAAGCTGATAGTGGTTCAGGTAAGGGAGCTATGGCTCTGCAAAACAAACATCTGTTAGAACAAGTGGATGAATCAAATACAGATTTCCTTAATACGTTTTCTCCATATCAGCATATGCAACAATGTAGAACTTCTTCATGAGATAAGAAACCAGAACTGCAAGCTGGAGGATTTTTTTGGCTTTTAAATCAAAGTAAAATGGAATCCACTTACAGTGAAGTGGACTGTTTCAGTGTAAACTGCAGCTCAGGTGATAGTGAAACTGTTCTGTGGATAAAGAATCTACCATTACAGAAGTGTCTTGGCATACCTGAGTGTTTGGAAACCTTACTATGCCACTTTTAGGTTATCCTCATGAGGCTAAAATAACTGCACTTTCTTTTAAACAGGTAATCCCAGTTGTAGCTCGGATGATTTATGAAATGTTTTCTGGTGACTTCACACGTTCCTTTGACAGTGGCAGTGTGCGGCTTCAGATCTCCACTCCTGACATTAAAGACAACATTGTTGCCCACCTGAAACAGCTGTACCGCCTCCTGCAAACTCACCAAGAGGGCTGGCCAATGCAGGCATCAACTATGCATATTGCTCAGCCACTCCCAGCACAATGATGTATTTTCAGTCTCTGATTTAACTCTGCTCCACTCTCTGGTTTCTTATATGTACATAGAAAAGGATATTTTTAAATGGTGCCTTGCCCATATATAAATAAAACCTGTGTAAATCCTATATACAGATGGTCAAATTTCAACAGTATATGAAATTCACTTTTTTGAGAGAATAAAATGAAAGGCTTTGAAGCAGGGCCTTTAGTTACTTTTGATCTCAGGCTAGTTTGCTTAAGCAATCTAT
This sequence comes from Chelonia mydas, assembly GCF_015237465.2. Lineage (NCBI taxonomy): Eukaryota > Metazoa > Chordata > Testudines > Cheloniidae > Chelonia > Chelonia mydas. Next base: position 3,663,716 of record NC_051261.2, read on the forward strand.
GTAATAAATCACAGGTTTTAACATCTTAAATATTTTTAAATAGCTAATGCTTACAGCCTTGTGTATAAAATAGTTGATCAATGTAAAAAACGGTTTTAATTATCAACTGTCAATGTGCTTTTTATGCTCCATTAAAATTGCTTTGAGAAATAATGGACCAAGATTAAAATAGTTATTTTGAATTTTCTGTAGCAACAAGTGGCTGGCTGATGCTTCATCTACTATCATGCTTTAAATATTGATACATAATAATTTCATTGATATGTACAGATGATTCAAGATTAAGGTTTTAACTTTACAGCCTTCAGACCAAGGTTCTGCCACAGCGCATGGGGCTCGACTTGATGACTTCTCAAGGTCCATCTTAGCCCTACATTTCTGATTCTGTGATTTCATTTCAGAGAATGCTACCATCCAGGTCCTGGACTTTAATCTCTTATCTAACAGCCTAAATTTGGCCTCCAGGACCTCTCTTCTACCTTTCATTGTGTTGTTGGTACCTACATGTACCACAACCACCTGCTCCTCTCCAGCACTGCACATAAGTCTGTTTACCTGTCTCGAGACATCCTCAACCTTCAGACATGGCAGGTGGTTCTCCCATTCATCACAAACCGAACTCCCTGTATTTCTGTATAAACTGCCTCATGCATAAATCGGAGGAAAGAGGCTAATAGGTGTAACTTTTTCATTATTCAGTTGCCTATTTCACTTCCTGACCGTAGTTGTGCTGCTCTCTTAAGTATTCCTGGATCTCCCTTTAGTGAAGTCTTAGGTGCGTGTTCTGCATGCTTAAGCACCGCATTATGCATCTGATTCTCTAAGCAGCGCTGGGGAACCATATTCTTGAACGTCTGAGTGTCAGTATATGATGTAATCATGGGATTTGTGTGAGGGAAATGCACACAGGGCATGTGGAAGTGCTAATGTTCTCATAAAGGCTAAACATGAGTTCACAGCTCCATTTTCTCGTAGCAATTGTTTCTCAGTTGCATAAATACAGCATTCACAAACCAGAAAAACAAAGTAAAATTGTTCCTTTCTGACTAGGTTTTAACTTAGTAAAGTTGAATTTTAAAAGGCGAGAAAATAGGAAAGAAGAATTCTTACCTTTTGTAAAGCTAAAAATTAACCATTTTCATATTTAATGTACAATGCATGTTTTTGTATACATGCATCTCCCAGGAGGTAAATATGATGAGATTGTTATATTGCACTGTTTAACAAAGGACAGGTGCCCTGCTTTCTATCCATCACAGTGTATTTTATATCTGCCCTTAAACATGTTCAATTCACCTTTTCCCCCTTTAAAGCAGAGAATGATGGTAAGATGCTGCATGGGGGCATTGAGGAGAAGGGTGCTTTAGTGATTATGAAGTCCATGAAATTTAACCACAACTGATATTTCACAGAGATTGTGTTACCAAAAAATCTAAGGCATAAGTTACCTAATGCAAACTGATCATTGGATAAGAATGGGAAGATAATGCAAGTTTGTTTTGCTATTAGAAAATAGCTTTTGGGACAGGCAGTTCCCTATAATTTCATGCCATCTTGCTTATGCGTGCATTTGCTGAGGTTTAAAAGTTAACTAACAGTCTTCTCTTGCTAGATATGTGGAAAGAAACTGCTAAATCAAAAGGACCCACTTTTTAAATAGAACTTAGCCTTTTTCCTTATTTAGTTAACAGAGATAAGCAGAACACTTACTTGGATTTATAAAGCAAGAGATGCATTTGTCAGTTGACTGTAAAATTAGACTAATATCAGAAAGCAACCAGAACAGGAGGACTTGTGGCACCTTAGAGACTAACAAATTTATTTGAGCATAAGCTTTCGTGAGCTACAGCTCACTTCATCGGATGCATTCAGTGGAAAATAAAGTGGGGAGATTTATATACACAGAGAACATGAAACAATGGGTGTTACCATACACACTGTAAGGAGAGTGATCAGGTAAAGTGAGCTATTACCAGCAGGAGAGCGGGGGTGGGGCGGGAGAAAACCTTCTGTAGTGATAATCAAGGTGGGTCATTTCCAGCAGTTGACAAGAATGTGTGTGTGGGGGGGAAATAAACAAGGGGAAATCGTTTTACTTTGTATAATGACACATCCACTCCCAGTCTTTATTCAAGCTGAAGTTAATTGTATCCAGTTTGCAAATTAATTCCAATTCAGCAGTCTCTCGTTGGAGTCTGTTTTCGAAGTTTTTTTGTTGAAGAATTGCCACTTTTAGGTCTGTAATCGAGTGACCAAAGAGATTGAAGTGTTCTCCGACTGGTTTTTAAATGTTATAATTCTTGACGTCTGATTTGTGTAAATTTATTCTTGTACGTAGAGACTGTCCGGTTTGGCCAATGTACATGGCAGAGGGGCATTGCTGGCACATGATGGCATATATCACATTGGTAGATGCGCAGGTGAACGAGCAACCCCAGCTAATCATATAACTATGCTGCAAAAAAAAAAAAAAAAAAAGACATTCTACTTTCCCTATACCCAGCAAAAATAAGGTGCTATGATATGCACCCTAACAGGAAGCAAACAATGTTACAAATGATAACAAATTTACCCAAACCTTTACTGGGATATTTATAATATCCCTGCTGTACCATACTCATTGGTGAATGAGCTCCTGTTTACTGCAGTGTCAACCTCTGAGTCTACTAAAACTTAGTGTAGGAAGTACTTTCCTTCTGATTTACTGTAACCCAAGAAAGCTGATGTCATTAAGCACCATAAAAACCGTGGGATGCTTCCAGAATACACAATGCCTACATGCAAAACAGCAGTATATCTATTAGTGTACGAACTGGCATTTCAAAGTACATGGAGCATGACTTCCCTAAACTAATTGTGCCATAAGCAATAGATAGGCAAACCCAATCTGGGCAAAGCATGAACCAATCTCATGTTCGATCCAAATACTTCGAGGTTTGGCAATGCGTTTAATTTTTCTTCTTGCTTTTAGTTGCCTCTGTGCTGCTTGTTTCCAAAATAATACTGTGATGGGTATGTTTACAAAGGTTTAGCTTTTAGTATTTCTGAAGTACTTTTAGGTTACCTATTGTATCTAAGCTCCCACCTTAGGCTGTTGTCAGGTCTTCAGGATTTTTAAACAGGCAGTCTGGATAAAAATTGGAATCGCTGCCTGTTTTGAGGTTTACGTACCCTCACAACCATGTGCTATAGTAAGTCTTCTGTCTCCTGAAAACAGGATGAGGGGGGCCGGCTAGAGCTTGCCTTCACAAGTGTATAAGAAAGGGAACTCCACTGCCTTTAGAGTAGCTGGTGTGGAGGTATAGTTTGCCTTCTAGTTTACAAGATCCCAAGCTACCAGAGGGGAAAGTGGGGTGATGTGATGTGGATTAGCCTTTTTTAAAGCCCCGCTACAGTGGTAGAGCTACAGTAGTGCAAGTCATGCCAGGGGCCACAAGTTACGGGGGCCTATGCAGCAGAGGGGGCCTAGGGTGGTAGATTTTGGGACCTCTGGTTGCCCCAAAGGGTGGCTCAGGCGGTGACCGATGAGGCTGGTGAGACCGTCCAGGGGAGGAGTTAGGCTGCTGCCCAGGGCTCTGAGGAAGTCCTCTCACCCCATCTCCTGGGTAAGATTGTCACTGTGGCTCAGGCTTTTTGCAGCCTGGGGCTTTTCTGGGTGGCCCTGTCAGGTTTTCAGCCCCTGCCCCGGCCTCTCATTTCTGCCACCACTTCAAGAGCAAGGAGCTCACCTGGAAAGAGGTGGGAGGTTCCTGAGGGCAAGGTTTGGGGATGGGGTGGGCTGAGATGGGCTGCGGCCCCAAACCTATTCTTGCACCAGGCTCACTGGGGCTTTGTTATGCCCTGGCCCTGCTAGCGGGGAAGGTTGCGTAGCAAGGTCCCCCTCTTGCGAAAAGGGGTGTATCAGGGCGGGCCTCTGGGCTGCTGAGTGGGTGAACCTCCCAATAGCCTGAAGCAGATGCTTCCCGCATTTTATCTCTGCGGGGTTTATCCCTGTAGCACGGCGGGAGGCAGCAATGTCATGCTGAAAATGGGCCCCTCTGACCTACTGGGGAATACCCAGCAGGAGAGGGGGAAAGGCCAGGCCCAGAGGAGAGGTTTGTGGAACCCCGCATAACTCGCCAAATAGGATACTCCAGCCCGATGGCTGTGACACTCCAGCTGGCGCTTCCACCGAGACAATCTTTCCAGCGAAAAATCTCCCTACCAGGAGTTTGGATGCTAGCTTGTGAGCTGTAGCTCAGGAAAGCTGACGCTCAAATAAATGTGTTAGTCTCTAAGGTGCCACAAGGACTCCTGTTCTTTTAGCTTTACAGGGTGCTTCGGCCGGTGCTGGTTCAGTCCTTGGCTTTAGTCTCTGAAATGGTCACAGGACCTGATTCTGATGCAATACAACCCAGAGCATCCCCAATAGGGGTCTGGGCTGCAACTGCAACCGGGAAAGGTTTTGTTTGCTTTTAACTTCTGTTCTGGGCTGCAACTGCAACCGGGAAAGGTTTTGTTTGCTTTTTAACTTTTTGTTCCAAGGCTGGCGTTTCGTTTGCATCAACACACAGTCCCCAGACGTAGCTGCAATAGTTTGAAACCTCCCTGCCAGGGCTACGGCCCCGCCCTGGGGCTAGCGGAGCTGTGTCAGCAGGGCTGCAGCTCGCAGGGGCGGCCGGGCCCACACCCCAGCCTCCCGCTTTAAGGGCAGGCAGCGGGCGGGACTCGCCCGGCCGCTGCCGTGTCAGGCGCTGGGGGCGTAGCGAGCGAGGGGAAGCGGAAGCCTGAGCGCTGAGCCGCTGCCCGCGTCCTGCGCCGCGCTCCCCGCAGCGGGGAAAGCACCCGCCGGGCAGCGCGCAGGCGAGTCCGGCCCCGCGGCGGGGTTGCCGGCTCCCGCTCCGCCCCCAGCTGGTGCGCACACGCGGCGGGGCGCGGGCGGGCGCGCTGGAGAAGCGGAGCGGCCCAAGAGGCGCTTCCCCTTGCCCCGGCTTGTGCACGCAGGCGCTGCGCTGGTGGGCCCTCTGGGGAAGAGGCTGTGCGTGCAAACTGCTCCTCAGACTGGCTTCCTCTGAACGCCTGGGGTTCAGTGCTCGCTGCAGCCTCTTTCAGGGAGTGTAGCGGGGGGTGGCGAATCCCCCAGTGTGATGCTCTGGCTGGGTTTTAACGACCTCTGTGAAAAAACATCTTTCATTTCATTTCCTCTCCTGTATTCTTTGTTTCAGTTGGAAAGCAGGAGGAGAGCCTCGCCCGCCGGCTTCCCGCCGCCACCAGCACGTGCGTTGCAGGTCGTGGACCACGGTTTAGGAACCTCCAGTTTGAGGAGCCTGTATCTTATCCGTGCCGCCCTAAACTTCGTGCTGTTATTCAAGCTGTTCTCTTCAGTCGTTAAAAGCCCTAACCCTGGAGTGGACTCTGTAAATTGATTCTAGAGCTTGATGGGATGGGATTACAGTCCAGAGACTCTTTCTTATAATGTAGGTAGAAATAATTTATTTTGCCCCTGCCCCATGCAGGATAGATGGCGATTGAATGGCTGTTTATTTGTGCACGCAAGGGTGAAAATGTGAGGATTTTGGGATATATTTGCTTTAGCAGGAATTAAAGATGGGTGAGGTGGGGGCGGAAATCTAACTTTCAGAAGCTCACAAATAAATTGGATCCCTTTTAAATGCTAATACTGTTTATTTCAGTATCTTTCAGGAAGTGACTTAGGGCAGCGGAAGTCTAAAGAAAAGTTGATTGTGGAGGTAGAGAGAACAGTGATTCAAGATTTCACTCTGGATCAGCCATCTCCAGAATAATCCTGAAACTAGGGAGCAGATGGCAACGCCATCCCCTCAGTTGCTAATTGCGGCAGCTCAGCAGAACCTTAAACCAGGGAGGAAAAAGGGTTTATCTCCAGCTGGCTCCTTGCACCTGGCTGGGGAGATCTTAGCTGTAGCTTCTGGATTGAAACCTGCTCTCCTTTACGATTACAATTCAGTTGGAATAGACAAAATTGAGAACTACCTTCAGCAGATCCAGGGCATCGGCCTGACGAGGCATCGGCTGCACCTTCTAAATATAGCAGATAATGTTCTGATACTCAACCTGGAGAAGACAGCACTGTGGCTGGAAATGCTGTTACTCACAAACAAAGTGCCCTTCATTGATGTTTCAGCTTCTAGGATGTGTCCTGGCTGTTGTGAGCCAGAATACGTGGAGTCTATAAAAGGCCACATTGCTGAAATACTGGCTCATGTTAAAACACTGCCAAGTATCACATCCCAGGCCGTCACTACCAGTGAGATCTTCTCTGCCGATTGGAATCTATGCACCATCTTTGGTGTTCTCCTGGGCTACCCAGCTTCCTATACTTTCACTGCCGAGCAGGGGTTTGACAACTGTTTGTCTCTGACCCCACTGAGAGTTTTTACTGTCCGGGCCTCTTGCTGTAGGATAAGTAAAGATCTCAGAGTCCGAATTTATTCCTTTAGTGTCCCAGAGAACCTGTATCTTGCCATGAAGGAGGGGCTGGATGCATGGAGTGGAAACCTGAAGGACGTATTTAGTGCACAGAATGACTTTGCAAACCTCTGTATCTCAACAGAGGTGGTTTCTCTAGCAGCTGTTGCTTTGTAAATCTAGTTTCTTCATTTCTTATCACAGGCTTGGGGGGTGCTAGGCATGAAATCTAGAGGGACACGTAACACTCCCTTATGGACTAAGGTTCCCTCAGGAATAGCTTGAAACCACAGCTCTCCCCCACACCTGGAATTTAGGGCCCCAAGCACTGGATGTGAAAGGTGACCATGTTAGATGCTGAATCTGTACTCGCCCTGTCACGGGTCCATGGAACACTTGCCTTTCCTGGAAGTGCAGTTTGTGGATTCAGGCACCGACAGCTGGGTTGCAGGCAGTTCATGCGGGATGGATCCCAGTTGTAGGGTGTTCAGCTCCTAGGGTTTGTCTACACTTATAGCGCTGCTGTAGCACTTAGTGAAGACGCTACCTATGCCGATGGGAGAGCTGCGTAGGTACTCCACCTTCCTGAGAGGCGGTGGCTCCGACCACAAGAGAAGCCGTTCTGTCGACATAGTGCTGTCTACGCCAGAAGTTCAGTCGGTAGAGCTGTGTTGCTCAGGGGTGGGGATTTCCCACTCCCCTGAGCGATGTCGTTATACCAACATCAGTTCATAGTGTGGACCAGGGCCTAGTAACCTGACTCTAATGGCACAATTGAACTCTGCCTTCCACACAGGCCTGTGGTAATTCCATCCCCAGCTCCTACCACATCAACAGCAGCTCCTAATGGCGGTTTGACGAGAAGAATGAGCACAGTGACAGGAGTCAAGAAGCCATGGGTTCTAATCTCATTTTTTCCTCTGGCTGCATTTGGGCAAGTGATTTCTCCCCATATGTGCCTCAGTTTCCACATCTGCAAAATGGGGATATTTACCTCTCAGAAACAGTGTGAGGATTAAAAAGGGGTCCATATTTGTATCGTGCTTTGAACGTGTAAAGTTTGATAAATATTACTACTTAATGCCCATGTTATCTAGTGTAACCCATCTACTATAGACCCTGTTTGTGCTAACAGCACAAATGTGTGTTTGACAACAGCACGTATCTTTAATGCAAAGCAATAGAAGTCAGCTGTTAAAGGAATTTCAGTAAGTACTGAGCATTGACTTGGATTAACACGGTATTGACATTTCACAATTTTTCTCCCCACACTTAATTAAAATATCAGCAACCTCTAGTGCTTTGTATGGATTGGAGGGGGGCAGGGAGGTGGAGAGGAAGAGGCTACAGTAATCAACTAGGAGGTGACGAGGACCTGGACAAGAGCGGAGGTAGTCTAGGCAGAAAGCGAAGGGGTTGGGGTAGGGTTTTGTGTCTCCTGCTGAGTTCTGTCCTTGAGCTGATGCTATGCAATAAAACGTATGGCTGCTGCAGCAGACACACTGAACCTTTTCTCATGTAACCTGCAATTAAAAATTAAACCAAGCAACAGGAATGATCTCATGGCATTTATTGGACCAGGGTGAATTTGTTGAGGAGTGAGACCAGCTCAAAAATATCCCCCCAAAAACCCTACAAAATTTTTATACATTACAGTGAAGAAAGTTGAGTCAGTTGCTGAGCTGAGGTAATTGAAACGGATGGATTCTCAGGGTACAAAATTGGCTAAGAAAGCCGCCATGGCTGCTGCTATCACCACCAGTAGGAGAGGGATCCAGTGGCCACATTGTCCCTGAAAGAGAGAATTAAATGTGTTGAGTGAATCAGTACACAACCAAAGGAAATTTTTAATTTAACATTCGGTGTAAAGACACAGGCGCTATCCTTCCCCCATTGTCCAGATGACATGACAAACCTCACCACCTTCTGCTCCAAGTGCAATGTGTTTCTTTGACTTTGCTTTCTCTAATATAAACACATAACAATGTGTATTTAAAAGAAAGACAAATCCTACCAAAACAAGACACACCCATGGATCTGCTGCTCCTGGGGAGAGGAAGGAACCAACTTGACAGATGTGTAGTCATGTTGCTTAAAGCGCTATTGGAAGGGGCTCAGACTGTACAGTGATGCGTGCAGTGTAAGAACATGAGTAGAACAGAACTGAGAAACAACTTCCCCACCCCACCCCACCCCACCCCAGCGTTGGGCCTGCAAAGGTATCAGACTGCTCAGGATGTTTGCAGTAGGTAACAGTGGACACATTAAAAGCGAACTCCTACTTTTGACTGTTTGCTCTGGAACTGATTGAGCTCATCTCGGCACTGACGTAACTTGGTCATGCAGGAGCGGTACTCATCGCTCAGGGCCTCCAGCTCAGAGCGGAGATCTGCACACTGGAAACAAAGCAGACAAGTGTTAGGAAATGGCCCACGTGTACCAAGAATTTGGCAGGTCTCGGTGAAGGTCCCAGTGCAACAGGGCCCATGTAGTGGGGTGTGATCTTCCCTCCCCCCCTAGTATTGTGACATCTAGGGCAGGACAACAGTTTATTGTTAAGAGGAGCCCAAGGGAAGCACACGCTGCCTCTGTCTGCATATTACCTCTCCTGGGGTCTTTAGCCTATAATGCTAGTATGCTGGCACCTTTCAGCAGCACTCAAGTCATGTGGGAAGAAAAAGTAGTATTTCCCCCACCAAAACATAATATACTTAATCCCATCCTAGTGCCTATGATAGCAGAAGAGAAAGTCCCCAGGCCTGCAAGTGGCTCCATATAGGTAAAACCCTTGCCCCCATGCAGAGCTTTACTGGCTGGAAGGTAGGAACAAAATCAGTAGGACTGAGTAAGAAGCGGGAGGGAAGGGAAAGGCATCACACAGGAACAGCCCCTTCCCCCAAAACACATCTTCCTCTGTGACTGACTGGTCATTATTAGCTCTCTCAAAAACTTTTTTCCTCCCCAGCATGCCTTGGGGGAGTGACCCTTTAAATTGGGCAGAGTCAAACAGCTGCAGCCCTAAGTGGCTGTTTTAGAATGGGCTGCTGCTGGCTGCATCTCGCTTTCTTCCAGCAGGTGAGAGTGGCTGTTATATTTTCCCTTTTCATTTTGGGGAGGGGAAGTTGTGCTTTCAGCAGCTCCCCCAAAGCACTAAGGTTCTGGCCATGGCTGGGGGGTACTGCTATTACCTATGGAGATCTCCTAGTGTTTGTGCGTATTCTGTGTTAGTTGCATTGATGTTTGTGGCAATGCATAGCAGGTCAGGTGTGCCTGGGGCTGGTCAGATTGTTTTGAGGCCGCATTGTATGAGGAGTCCGTAGTCTATGCAAGGTGCACCGCAAGTTTCCTGATGGTGCACAGTACTGTATGTAATGTAGCCCTGTAAAAGCTGTTGGCAAAGGAAGAACTTTGTGTGTTCTAGCCAGTTCCTGCTCTCACCTGTTTCCTTTAGATTTAATGGTATTTTGCACTCTCCCTGCCCCCAGCTGATTTAGACCCAGTTTGCAATGTCTGGTGCTTGTAGTCATTGAAGGAGACCATGTGGGTTCAGTAAGACACTCTGAGCCCTAAAGAGCTGGTCATATTGTTTTGAGGACGTATTGTATGAGGAGTCCGTGGTCTTTGCGAGGTGCACAGTACTGTATGTAATGTAGCCCTGTAAAAGCTGTTGGCAAAGCAAGAACTTTGTGTGTTCTAGCCTGTTCCTGCTCTCACCTGTTTCCTTTAGATTTAATGGTATTTTGCACTCTCCCTGCCCCCAGCTGATTTAGACCCAATTTGCAATGTCTGGTGCTTGTAGTCATTGAAGGAGACCATGTGAGTTCAGTAAGACACTCTGAGCCCTAAGGGTAACTCTGAGTTCCATCGGCCACAGAGAAGGGTAAATGCCTATTTGATAAATTCCTGTGTATAAGTCCCTTGGTGCCTAGGTATTTTATAGGCACTATATTAGACAGTCAATAAAGAAAGAAAAAACCTCAGCTTTCCCTCCCCACGCAAACAACTCCTCCCAAGGGTGTGGGCCTGATGAGGACATAAAGAAATAGGGGAAGAGAGATGAAAGCAGAGCAATTAAATTCCCCAGAGCCACAATTCCCCAGGCCTCATTTTAATTGTCTGATCCTTTACGTTCCAAGTACTGGAGCCACAGGTGTGTTTGGGATGAGCAGCGAGTAACTGCCCCTCTGGCAGCTGCCAGGGGCTTCTGAGTGCAGAGGACAGACTGGCAGAACTTCTCTGTGGTTCTGGGGGAGCCCGCTGAGACGATGACTGTGAGGGGTAGGTGTGTGCTCCCCGTAACAGCACTCCCCTAGGGGTATCTAGCATCAGTGGCACTGCTAACACATGCTTGTGCTTAGGAAACACTAACTCTAGGGGTCTACCTGTCCCCCACCCGGGTGCATACAGGTCCCTTGTACCCTCTCTGCTCCCTGAACCCCAACCAGTCTGTCTCTGTGTCTGCTCCCTGTGGCACTGCCCTGTGCGTGTGCTGTCATGTTGTGAGCCCTGTGCGGGAGGGACTTGTTGTCCAACACTGCTCCGGCATCCCACAGCTCTGTGTGCATTCAATTTTAAAATGTGCCTTTGGGTATTTTCTCTTTACTGATTCCCTTTGGTGAACATAAACTGTGTTTCTATCATTCTCTTCTCTGCTCCAGGAGGTAACAGCCTCAAAGGAGCTGGCTTGGCGGGAGGGGCGGGGAAGTCAATGGTCTGGGAAGATGGGTACCAATGTTATGTTTTATTTTGATAGCCCTGAGCTCCTCTATGTACAAGATTGACCTGCAGTATTTAACTCGCATGCCAACATACATTTCAGCTTCTGCATGGGAAGGTTTTATTCGGGGTATGAAATATTTTGTGACTTTAAGGCTATCTGTGTAAAGGGCTTGCTTCGAGGTCACTGCATGACTATTCTTCTACCTGGAAATACTTAGAGGAAACCCAACGGGGGGTTTAGCTGAGGTCAGACTCAAAATGTAGTGACCGTGAGTCTCCAGTTACAGAATTAGATGCTATTTGTATGGTTATTCCTAAAAATCATCACACACCATTTTTATTTCTGCCTTGGAAGCCTTTAAAAATAGCAATTAATCTCCTAATGAGAACACTGAATCTCATTAGCGGATTGTATCACCTCCTCACCTCCTTTTCCTTTGCAATGAGCTGGGCTGTCCTCTTTTGCACCTGGTCCTTCAGATTTTCCTCTCCCTCATGGTCAGGATGCTTTAACAAAGCATCTTGTTTTTCTCTGACTGGACTGGGGGGTTGGAGCTGCATAGTTAAAACCTGATCTAAAAAAACAGCCAGACTTCCAATGAGAAATGAGTCCAGGCTTTTGGTCAGCCTCTTCATTGTTATACAAGTTGATTATCTTTAACTTTGTACACTTAAACATGTATTCAGCTGCTAAGCAACTGGAAATGAATGCAGGACATGGCTTAGTTGTCTTACTGCTCGGTTGTGCATATGAGTTAGAAATATTTATTTTTAAAACAATTATTAGGTGTTTGACAGTAGTCTGGCAAAGTAAGCTACCTTTGGTGGGGAGGGGGGTCAAAACTCCCCAGTCTTTGAGGATGATTTTCTTGGTGTGCAGGGGTAGCTGAAATTGGAGATGTGGCATATCAAGTAAACAATGACTGGCATGGCCTCTGAAGCAGAAGTGTTGAAATCAAATCAATTTATTGTTTAAGGCATTTGCCATCACAGATACATGTATTTGTATATAGTGAGGCTAAATTTTGTATCAATTAGGAATACATAGCAACCTGTTATGAACCGTAGAATTCCTTTATGCTAAACCGATAAATCGATTTCACTAGAAGTTACTGTTTAACCTTTTCATGTGAGGTTAGAAGCGTAATGGTTGTCTAGAGTCTGAGTTACAAAGTTTGCTGACCTTTTCTTCCTACCACCTCTTCCTGAGCCTTCTGCGCCTTGGACTGGTTCTGTAACTGGTCTGCAAATAGAATAAGCCACTATTATCACCCAAATTATGTACACAAATCAGTTTCATTCTGGGCATTTCTTCTTTCTCTTCTAATCTGCCCCTTCTCCTATCTCAGCCCTCCTTGTTTGTTTTTAGTTCACTGTAAACTGGTTCTACTGTGTGGGTGGTTTGACTCGCTTCATTCATACAGGTTCTTGGAAAATTCTGCCACCGGTTATACCCAAGCTACTCTGCTAAAAGCCCAGGGGTTGTATGGCTATCCCCTAAGACAGAAGAGTTAGGTCTGTTGTTGCTGTTATAAAAAAAAAAAAAAAATACACAAACAGATGCTGTGAAGTCTGGACAGATTTACTCTGAAAGGCAAAATCTTATTTGCCTATGATTATTTAAGATAGCATGCCTTCCTTCGCAATGTACAGAGAAGTGCAACAGAACCTGTCAGCAACTTCACTGGCTCCCCCACTCAGTTCAGGATCCAGTACAAAATGATTCTCCATGTCCAGGATTTTTAAATGATGTGATTTGGGGCAATCAAGCTGAGAGATCTTAGAGAGAGCAGATTTTCAGGAGGCAGGTGCCAAGCACTGTCTGAAAATCAAATCTCTTTAAGGCATCTTAGGTTGTGCACCCAAGAAGTCAGGCTGTCAGAGTGACTAGTCACTTTTGAAAATCCAGGTCCTTGTATTTTAAATGCTCGGTGGTCTTGCTCCAGCCACTGCTATCTGCGTGTCTCACGCCTCATCCTTCTCCCCTTCTCTCTAGTCCCAGTGTCCTGTTAACAGTATCCAGATTGTGGTAAAGTGAGAGCCGTCTCCTCTGACTCTCCTGTTGTCTGAAACAGCTTCCCTTTTGCCCACTCCACTGTATCTCCATCTCTTTTCCAATGTCCGGTGAAAACAGTCTCCTCTGTCCTCTCCTGTTGTACTTTTTCTCCCTCTGCTAATATTTAACTCTCAGACAATCTGGGATAAAGTCTGTGTCAAAGACACACTGTAAAATGAGGTTGTGTTGTGCTAATAATGATCAATGCCAAGTGCTGGTGATGTGCCCAGTGGAGATGAGCAGGCTATGGGGGGGGGGGGAAGAGGGGAGGGGTGTCTTTCATGCCCTCCCTCCCTCCAGATCCCTGGATTTTCTGTTTGCAGCATCAATCAGCTGAGACCTTCTGATAACCTGGTCACCTTTAGAGCCAGTCACAGTCGCTCTGGGTGATGGGTAAACCTGCTTTTATATAATGAATAGGAAAGACAATCCCATCAGTCTCTCATAATGTCAGGTTTCGGAGTAGCAGCCGTGTTAGTCTGTATTCGCAAAAAGAAAAAGGAGGATTTGTGGCACCTTAGAGACGAACACATTTATTTGAGCATAAGCTTTCGTGAGCTACAGCTCACTTCATCGGATGCATTTTTCCACTACAGCTCACGAAAGCTTATGCTCAAATAAATGTGTTAGTCTCTAAGGTGCCACAAGTCCTCCTTTTCCATCAGTCTTTGTGCAGGGGAGTTTATCCATGAATGGAGAAGAATAGATGTAACTGGAGAAGGCTCTTGCATTTCCCTGTAAGGCGCATTTCACAGAGCAGTGGGCCTGACTCTTATCTTATCCATGTAAGCCAGGGTTCATGAGCTCACTGGGGTTAAGCTGCAAAGGCAGCATCAGACCTAATGCATTTTAAAAATGCAGGCTTGTGCCCTGCAGTGATACTTACTGCGCAAACAAGTGATTGTTGCCTCCAGCGCCAGCTTTTGCTTTTGTTCATTTTGCAATTTACCTGAAATTAACAAATTAATTATTAGAAGTCAGGGATGACAAAAAAATCTCTGAGGAAATCTCTGTAAATGCTGCAGGTTTCCTTCTCTCCAAATTTGTACAACTTCTGTACAGTGGAATGAAAGGTGTTGAGAGCCTTCATGAGCTAATGTTTTTCCTTAAGACTCCAGCGATTTCCTGTTAATCACACATGCCCAAATAAATGCTGTTTAACCAGTGAAGGCAGCTTTACTGGTGCTCTTTACACTCTATTAATAATGCTGTCTGTTCTGGTTTTAGTTTAAATGACGGTTTGCAAGACTTAAACTAATGGCAGCCCTATCTACCTAATGGATTCATCAGTCGTTAATTTTATATGCTACACTTAAAATAGCCACATTAATAGTAACTGAATTTCAGGGCCCCTGTCTGAACTGCCACTTGCCAATATGATTAGCATTTATTTATGGTCTCATCATGCCCATCACTGTTCCCATGCAGCTCAAATGTTAAAGAATTTGTCAACAATCATGTGAGGTGGGTTGGTAATATCCCCATTTCACAGGTAGGGAAACTGAAGCACAAAGATGCAGTGACTTGCCCTAGACTAGAGCACACAGAGGGCCTGTGACAGAGCTGGGGATTCAACCCAGAGCTTTTGGCTCCCAGACCACCCTTTCTTTTGGAAAAGTCACTTGACTTCCTTCTAACTCAGTCACCCTAGGTAGAGAAAACTGGATAAAACTTAATCTAGGATCCCTACTGGAAACCAGAGTAGTCTTCCAAGCCTAGATGTTCAAAGTGCTTAAAGGAAGGTATTTTTTTATGTTGGGCTTTAACAACTGGGATTTTTAAAAAGCGTATTTCCTGAAGGTAACCTGTTGGGGAGAAACCTTTGCCATTACTGATCCTGCTCTTCCCTTTGCAAAGTCGGTACCTTCCATTGCACTGATGTGCTCCATTCTGAGCTGTCTGTCTGCTTGTAGAGCCTCGAGTCTCAAATCGAGATCTTCCCGCTCAGTCTCCAAGTTATGCAGGGCCTGGTGGAGCTGCTCATTCTGGGTGTCTGCCCACTACATTCAGGAAAGAACCTCAGCATCAGGGCATTGGTTGTAGAAGTTATACTTGACAATTCAAAGGATACACAATGTGGGCCAATGTGAGCTGAGTGTTCAACAACTCTGACAATCTGTTCCTGTCTGACTTGCAAATAATAACACAGCATTGTTTAACCAAGACGTTCAAGGCCTTGTTTTCAAATTGGCCTGAATCTCTGGCCTGCATAGTTGTATGCTGAAGTTTTTGCACACCTAGAAACGTGTTTCACTGTGTAATTGATTCCACTACTACAGGAACCACTTGGCCTACAATTGCAATGCAGCCTCTTCTGAAGTGGAGTGTGGTGGCTATTTAACCGTATGGAGAAATGCCACACAAAAGAATACTCTGTGCCACTCAGTCTCAAGGGGAATTCAGTTATTTGAACTCCATGGCTGGGACATCAGGGTTACAGTCATATGGAGCAGATGACATTACATAGAAATGTAATGAGTTTATAGACATTTTAAACAAAGTTGCAGCCTGGGGAAAATCTTACAATCACCTAAATACTGTAATTTAGAAGAGGATACAGATAAAACCTCTGCCATAGTGGAGTTGTGTTTGAATTTAACCCATTCGTGATCATACATCCGTGGTCTCTGACAGCCTGACCAGAGCAGCAGAGGCAACAAGACAACCCTACGGCAGAGAATGAACTTACTTGCAGTTGGTTCTGCAAAACACAGAGCTCGTTCTCTAGTTCAGTGTGCTTAGTGGCTGTCTTACTCCACTCTGCTTCTAATGTGTCATAGTGTTCTTTCCAGAGAGCACAGTCGTCTTCAGCGACTGCCAGGGTCCTCTGAAGAACAAAACAACACCCAGGACTCAACGTTGTTAGCTGAGGACTGATCTACACACCACGTTGCTGCACTGTGTGATTTTATACTGGTTTAGTTAAAATGCTGCAGCTCTTGTATCTGTTTAATCCGGCTTTTATCTTGCACCTATACATTAATACGCACAAGCTCAACTGATAGAACCAGTGATGAACTCAACCCGGGCGCCCCGCCTTTAAAGATTCCCCATTCCCCTCATTGAAATGAATACAGCGCAGCAAAATCCAAGCATGGAGAATCAGAAATCAGATTTTTTGGTGTCATCTGTGAAGATTCCAGTCTGTGTAATGTGCTGAACTATGATACACCCCCCCGCCCTGCCGCTCCACACACATGAATGTGTAGGGTTTGCTCTTTCAAGATCATACTCTGACAGCACTGTCTCGAACCCCTCTGGGAAATGCAGGGGCGAAGTAAGTTCTGTGCATTTGTAATATAACATGATGGCATTGTCCTGTTTTTGTGTAGTGAAGTAGCATAGAGACATATTAGAATACGGTGCTGCCTGATGGGGAGGGGAGAGAAACAAGCAGGAGCTTTTCACTCTGGAAGTTAAAGGTCCATAAGACTGTACATACAAGAGGAGTGTTTAGTATAACTACCATGAGTTTGACATAGGGGATTACCTGAACTCTTGTTTCTGTAGGTTTAAAACAGATTGTTTCTGTGCTGCTTTGTCGTAGTGTTTTGTTTTTCAGTGTTGAAAATGTTAATTTGTTCCCTGACCCAGTGGACAAATGTGGCACAGGAGAACTCTCCTGGTGACGTTATTTGTCAGGATTTTGGTCTAAAAAAATCCACACCAAAGGGCACCCATCCAGAGCTCTGGGTGCTCTGGATGTACGTTTAAAAAACACAATAACGTTGAGATTACAAACTATGAAGCTACCGAAAGCAGCAGCATTTCTCCTTCCCACCAGGTTATTTAATCACCCATCATTTGGCTCAAACAACTTAAATAACACCCCCCCTCCCCATGCACACATGCACTCAAACTTCTTATGAGACACTGTATTGTTAAGTATGGGGCTAGAGGTTAGGGGGACAACCACTTTAGCCTTCGTTCAGTAGTTAAAATATATTATTTTGCACAGTTGTTGAAGATGGTAAAAGGTAAAATCCTCTTCTCACTAAAGCCAAGGGGTTTGGGCCAGTGATTTCACTGGGAGCAGGATTGGGCCCAAACGTGATTGAACTGGCGGTGTGATTATACTTTTCATCAGCCTGAAAACGGGCCTGTCCCTCTAGCTCGGACGTCTGCTGTGGGATTCATGTTCCTCACCTGAGCGCTCTGTAGCTGCTGTTCTGCTTGGAGTTTCTCCTCCAGCAGCTTCTGCAGAGCTTCTCTTGCTTTCTGCTCGTAGGTCTGCTTTTGGTCCTCCATCTCCATCAGGATCCTCTTCACGCTGTCCTTTGAGTAATGCTTTAAAGAGACAATTGAACTGACAGTTGATTTAAATATTACCAATGGACTTTTAACCCACTGGTGAGAGACAAGCCTAGAAATTCAAAAAGATCCACCAGGTTCCAGTTCAGGATTGCTCTCTCTCTAATACATTCTCCACGGCTTTGTCATGATTCAGTTTTAAATGTCTCAAGCACCGCTACCCTTGATGGGCTAATCCCCAGTCTGAGAGATCTCACTGGATCTGAGTATTAGCACATACATGGATAAACGCATCAAGCTGCAGCAAACAACATAACAATTTTTTGACCCTATTTAATAACAGCCTCCTGGAAAGTAAGACCTGCCCTAATTAAATTGTTCTGTGTTTTTACTTGCATGCGAAGTTTTTCTTTCTATCTATTCTCTTTGCTTTTTTGAAAAAGTCACATACGTTACCTGGGCACAGGTGTGAAGCTGATTTTCAAGGGCCCTCAGTTTACCCTTTAGTTTGTCTTCATTCAGCTGACCCTGGAAGAAACAATTGAGGCAAGGTCTGGAATACTGAATTACACAACAACCTCTGCAGTTTTCTAAGTGAATCCATCATACTTTTGCTCACTCATTTTTCTGATTTTAATTCTGCTCCTAGTGTCATACCCAGGGCTGGGCCAAATTATTTTCAAAGTTTAAAGTTTCAAAATTTCAAAAAAAAGTGGGAAAAATTTAGAATTTCAAAGTTTTGAAAAAAGGAAAAAAAATGAAACACTTGCAGTTCTTCCTCCCTCCCCTTTTTTTCCCCTAACCAGCTCTATTAATTATAGGAATGCAGGAGTGCTCAGAAAAGTTAAAGGCAAAGGAGTCATATAGTTACACTGGATGAGTCTGTACTGAGAGCAGAACTGCCCTCCAGCCCACACACACAGCCTTGCTTTCTGCTTCATGATTCTCTCTTGCAACAACATTTTGGCTTACAGTTCCAGTGGGTGGCAGCATCTTGTCTCGTCAGCTTCCATAGGAAACAGATTGGGTTTGCATCACAATGAGCTTTGTTGGGGGTGGAGAGAGGAATGGGGAAACTGAGTCATCATATTTTTTTCCCAGCGTTGATCAGGTTTTCCAGTTGGGTTTGTAAGATTCAGGCTCTATGCAAATCCAGGCAAGGCTTTTAGCAAAGTGCCTGCCTGGACTCTCGTCTTCCACCTCTGATCTGAAGGATGTCAGCACCACTGCCACTCACTATTGTGCGAAGCCACGCTTAACATCCATTGAGTTATTTAATATTCATATCATGGTAGCATCCAGAGGCCCCAAGCAAAATCAGAGCCCTGTCGTGCTGGGCGCTCTGTCAACACACAGATGTTTGCACATCCCAGCCCCAGAAGTGTAAAGTCCAATAAATCCAGCTGTCAGTTCCCATAACAAACTGGAGGCCAACTGTATTTTTTTTTTAAAAAAAAAAAGACGGGGGTGGCAATTTTGAGAGAGATTTTTAGATGCAAGATACTGGAAGTGACTTCATGCCAGATTCTACTAGCAGTCTTTTTAAGCCTGTGGAAAGTGGATGTAAAGCACTGTCTAGTCAGAGTGGTAGCATTTCTCACCCCCTCTATACAGGTGTAAATGAGCATAGAGGGCCAGATGGGAGAATCAGACTTTGTCTATACTTGACAGGGTTTGCTGGTACTAGTAGATTTATGCCAGCAAACTCCCTCCTCCTCCAAGTGGAGATGCAGCTTACACCCGCAAGAGCACTTTGGTCCCTGTAACTTAGACCATTTCCCTAAATGAAGTAAGCTCTACTCTACAAAAGGACTCTTTTACCAGAATAACTGTGTCTACACTGGGCTTTTGCCAGCACAACTATGATGGTTACATGTGGGGAAAAAAATCCCACCCATGACCAACATAGCTATGGTGGCAAAACTTAAACCTGTTGACCAGGCTCAGGTTGTATTTACCAGCCCAGAAAGGATTGCTGAGAAGACACCACAATGCCCCCCTTAGCTGTTCATTCTCACAGTTACATTCGGGTTGTTCCTCATGTCTGACTTCCCTTAAGATGGCGGCTCACACTTCTCGCAGATCCCTGCCTCCACAGCCTGAAGGAGGCACAAAAGGGAGCTCAAAGTTAGTCGGAGGCCCAATGTTTGCAAAAGTGGCTGCTGATTTTGGATGCCTCAATCCTTGGGTACCCCTGGGGCCTGATTTTCAGAGACTGGATGACCTCAATTCTATGTGGAGTCAATAGAAGCTACAGATGCTTGGTACTCTTGGATCTGAGGCTGGGCTCCCAAAAATTGGGACATCTATGGCCCGTGGCCACTCCAAAATACTTGGCTGCAAAATCCTCCCTCAGCTGCACCCCTGTTCAGCTGTCAGCGAATCACAGTGTGTTTTCTGCAGTGTCCTGGCTAGCCCATGATTGGTAGACTGTATCTGATGTTCCCTCCCCCTTTGCTTTTTTTAAACCTGTCATTTTCAATTCCTGGTTTAAAGAAGCAATTTTAAGCATTGTTTTTGGACTGCATTCCCTTTGCTCAAATGCCATGCCAAATAAAAGGGAGAAAAGTGAACCCTGAAAGTGGCAGCGAGGCAGTGGAAACAGTCTTTAAACTACGCAGAAAATGTCCCAAACTTCCCAAGATCAGACAGCATTTTTGGGGATGGGAAAAAATATATTCAGGTGGTGTTTTTACACTTTAAAAGACAGGTCTAAAAAGTCATTACTGGTTACTGTAACAACATGAAACTTTGAGATCTTCAGACGAAAGGCGTTAACTAAGTATTTTACAAACAGTATTTACTCTTTACAACAGCCCTGTTGTTATCCTGCTGCTTGCACATGAGGAAACAGAGGCACAGATAGGTTATGCGGGTTGCTGAAGGTTGGTGGCAGAGCTGGGAATAAAACCCAGAGGAAATGGAACCCTGCAGTCCTGAATGTAGCCCCTCGGCCCCACTGCTAGATATATTCCTGTTGTACTGATGAACACATTCATTATATTGGTCTAGATGCACCCACAAATATTAAGTAGGATCCTACAGGGATTCTCAGTGTAATTATGATCAGACCATTGTTGTAAAGCATGATCACATTTTTCTTTTCCCTTCAGACTTTCTATTATAGGAGCTATTGATTCTAAAATGCTGCCTCAAGGTTTGGTGCCTCAGCTTGTTATGGAAACATAGCAACCGTCACCTAATTTGCTTTAGAGAGGCTTCCAGATGGGACCCTTAAGAGTCTGGCAACCTCATTTGCCAGCCGTGAACTTGCAGAAGCCCCTCTGAGCATTTTCCCACAGGCCTGTTTTCTTCATCATCTGTGCTAAACTATTCCCAGAGGGCCAATTTCTAAATATCATTTACTTTGTTTTCTCTGTTGGCTACAACCCCGGCAACCAATCAATGTTGATTGTCTCATGAAAGGCTAAAAGCAGAGGGAGCAGAGAAATCTATTTTCTCTAGCAAAGACATTAAGAAGCAAAGTGCACCCACCTGTTTCTAATCGGAGGTTTCATGGCTACTTCCTGCCAGCGTGTGTGTCAGCGTGTTTTTTCCTGCTCATATTATATTTGTCAGAAGCATTTTACGGAGGAAGTCTCAAACCGCAGTACATCTTAACGCATTTTTTGCTCCATGTCACCCAATCGCTTGGCTCTTCTGCTCTGACAGAACTCTTTCAGATCTTTTTTTTTCTTTTTTTAAGTCTAGTTCCAAATTAACATTTTTTTAACAGCAAATATTTTGCAATGCAACTTGATTTTAAATTTCTGTTTTAAAATTTGCTTTATGACCTAGTCCATAATGGCTTGTACTTCTCAGAAGTAATTGCTTAATGTCAGGCTGCTGGTTAAAAATCTACTCTGGGTCAGCTGTATTCAGAAATTGTTACCACCTGATGCCTGTTTGGTGAGCCATGGGAACTAGATTTGGTGGGGTGGCGGCCCTAATTCAGCAGAACACTTAGGGGTGTGTTTGTTTAAGTGTTTTGCTAATTCAGGGCCCTGGGCCCCTGCTGCGTGAAGAGTGTCCATATAACACAAACTGCCGCTGCAGCTGGCTCTAGGCCATCTCCTGATTGCTTGTCTCAATGGAGCGGCAAAGAAGTGAATAGACTTTAACTTCGAGGGGCTCCCTCTAACGTATATCAAGAATGGATTGAGATATGGTGTGTGGCAGAAGCTTGCGCTGCTGCTGTCTGTGTTGTATCTGTTCTGGTGGATAAACAGATATATTCAGCCTCCAGGATCGTGAGTCTAGCACCTTCACCAGAATGAAATTCTTTCCCATACACAGGTGGTTTAAACTGAGACGCCTGCTCCGTCTGGTTCTGGATTCATTCTTGGCACTGTTATTTAGCACCTCGTCTTGGCATCTTTTGGCAGGAGAACGCACAGAAACAAGCTGTTGCAGATCTTACCAAGGCTATCCCTCTTGTTAAAATCCCTCTTTTCCCCCTTTGTTTCTCTGCACAAAATGGGGTGGTTGTTTTTTTTAAAAAAACAATCCGTGTTTTCTCAATTGAAAAATGGCACTTCACTCTAAATGAAAAATTGCGTGAAAAAAATTCATTTTGGCTCAAATCTTTTTTGGTCTCCCCTTCCCCCACAAAAAATTGAAACAAAAGTTTGTTTCAAAGTGAAAACTTTTTTGGAGGACAGGGGGCAATTAAGATTTTTTTTATGGTCTTTTCCCCCCCATGATCTTAGACTTTTTTCCTACTGGAAAAGGGGGAGAAGCAAGAGTGACAGAAAATGGGGAAAAATCCTCAAAACTTTTAAAAAAAGAAACAGGAAGAGAAGCATTTTTAGTTCAAAGCTTAATGAAAACTTACGTTTCATCCCAACACTTTTTGTCCAAAAGAATGAAGGGGAAAAAAATGAAAATGTCAAACAAAAAGAACGTTTCCATAACAATGGAGAGGTTTTTTTCAGCTGGCCCTAAAATGAAACAATATTGGAGAGGAAGGGCAATGATAGTGACATGCTAAATAGTTCTGAGCCCAGTCATGTCCCCTTGCAGACACAGCTCAGCTTCAGAGCTACACCGCCTTCTCCATTAGGAGAGAAGGATCATCCCAGAATATATTAGAAGACCAGAAACAGAGCTGGAATTCAGCTGGCAGAAATAAGCAAGACCTGATGGGGTTTTCCCCCTTGCACGCATGGGACTCTGCCCTGGCAAATCCCGGCATAATCCTAAAGCCAACTAGAAGTACGCAGCGTAGCTATTTGGTACCTTCCAAGATTTTTCTGATGCTTGTAGCAATGTGGATAAAAGCTCCTGTAAAATCACCATCTTCTGCTTCAGCAGCAGCTCTCGATGTAACGCCTCCTGTAGGCAAAATGAGAAAGCCAGGCTAATATAGGTGCTCTGAATGCGTCTCAGTGACCCTAGTTCATCTGGACAGCCAGGGGTGACCTGTTTCCCCTCTAGCACTCGTTATAGCTATTTTCACTCCTCACTGTGTTTTGGGAACTTATTCCCTGGGCTTCAGCAGCTGCTCCTTTTGTTTTCCTGGCCACCTTAAAACTAGGTGCATGATACCAGTTTAGTAAAAGCTACCTCCTCGCACATACCCTCCACCCATTTCTAGAACTGTATTTATCATTTTTCTGCTTACCTTGAGGTAGTTGGAAAGTTGAATTATTTCCTAAAAGTGAAAGAAAAGCGCAGTAAAACCCAGATTCAGTTCGTCCAAACCTTCTATTTGATGATATTTTTAAACAAATCACTTCCATAAAGGAAAAGATTTTGCAAGTAACTGCAGTCAGTGGTATGAGTTCTAACAAGCATTAAATGGGAACCCTAAGTTATCACATTCTCTGGGCAATGATAATAAGCTATACAGACCTTTACTGTGCTTAGGCTTGTGCAATAATGCAGCTGTTCTGCCATTCACTGGCTAAACCCAAAGTACCAGTAGGTATTTTACCGCACAGTCAGTGCTTTCCCTGGAACAAGACTGTCCCTGTCTACTGCATTAGATGTACCGTCATAGATCTTTTTGTCAGTAAATTAATTTCCAGCAATCTCTGTCATCTACATTCCAGTAAGAAATAATCAGGAACAAATCCTGCTTTCATTGACACTGTTAAAACCCCGGAACTGTAGAATTTGGCCCTTTAACGTTAATGTTTCTTAGGACAACAGGATCCTCAAAGGCATTTCTGTACAGGTTATTCAGATGTTTTGCTTACCTTGTCTAATACTGCTATTCCACAGCTAAAATAAAAAAAGACAAGGATTTTCTTAAGATGGACATGAGACAGATTTATGAAAAAGATCACAAGAATGGGTGCAGTGAAAATACTTGCTAGGGAGAGAAGCAATCATATGACGATTCATAGAACAATAAATAATGCCAATAATAATAATCCTTTGCACTTGTATAGCACCTTGCATCTAAGTACGTCAAAGTGCCTTTACAGGTATCAGTGAATCCCCAGCCCTTGCAGAAGCAGGAAGAATGTGCTCCTAATAGGATAGATAACAAAATACTTACTCTGTTTGTTGGCTTGAGTCTTTCTTTATTGCACTAGAACCTGTTAATGTCTGAGTGCCTGTTAAGATAAAATTGAGAGGGTGGTATACTGGTTCCTACAGTGTCAGCAGATAGCTAGTATAAAATCCCTCATTCACAGCTGCACCTTTCATTCTGAGGACTCATAAAGTACTTCAACTGTATATAGGGATTATTTCAACCATCACTGAAATGCAGCCATTGCTGGGATGACACATGGCAGTTTAAACTGCACACAGCAGCATAACACAACAATTTAGGGCAGAAGGCGAAGAAGAATCTTGCATGCAGCTGAAAATGCAAGTGGAATTTAGGTCATTAACCTAAGTTAAAGTTTGGCCAAGCTACTGGCAAACACACCTATTTCTGAGAAAAGCGCCACGGAGTTTTTAATGATCACAAGTGTTCAGAGCCTCCGTTTTACGTCTGTATGGGATGATGGCTTCCTCTGCAGCACAGTGCCATTTTGCAGCAGGCTGGGGCAGTGAGGTCATTATTGACTCAGCACAAAGAATAGCACTTGGTGAATCAACATATTCTTATCATGCACGGTTAGGAAAGGGAAAAATGTCAGATTTGGCTGATACAGAACATCCTCCTTAAACACTTGAACAGGGCTTCTAGGAACAGGAACTCTTTTGGCATGTGTTAGGATTGTGTCTGATCTTGCTCCCATACAGTTCACAGGCAAAACACCCATTGATTTCAGAGGTGCAGGTTCCAGCACATTGTGATGTGGTACCTGGGGGGATTCTTTATCATTACAGACCCTCTTTCTCTGCCTGCTTTGGGAGTCCAAAGCAAAATAATCCATGTGATTCCCTTGAACCTCAGAGGTTTAAATAAAATGTGCCCCCAGATCCCAGTAAGCTTGAGTTCCTTTTTTCAAAACCTAAGCCTCATTTAGCCAGTCTTCTTGTACCTCGGCTGGTCTTGGAGATGTCTTTGGGGAGGATGTTTTGTGATGAAACGCCACAGGACTGCCAGTTGTTCTGCGTGCGAGGATCGTTGAGACTGTGCTGGAGATGCTTGTGATGGACCACAGAGGTGCTGTTGTTCTGAAATGAAATGAGAGTTTAATTTTTATAATGGCCTATTAAAAACCAGGAGAGAAAAGGGGAAGCAACTAACCCAATGGCATGGTGTCACTTGGAATGGTACAGATTGTGCCACTGACCTGGGCAATAACATGGGTGGAGACTGAGGGTTACAGTGAGATTGGGTTCAAGGCCTAATTTTTCAGAAGGTGCTGAGCACCCGCAATTCCCACTGGAGTCAGTGCAAGGTGTAGCCACTCAGCAACACCGACAGGGGCAGTGGGGGAACCTGCTAGCTGCAGGTAGACTGGGAAGCTGCAGGGAAAGAAAGTGCCTCTGAGAGGCCAGTTGCTTCACTAACCACACCGAGTGTAAGAAAAGAGCTTGTGAGGCCTTGAGTTAGTTCCTGGCTAGCATTGCTGCTAGCAGCTGGCGAGCTGTAGGCTTAGATATTTGTCCTGCACTCATCAGAGTTATATCTGAGTGCCTATTCAGGATCTCTGGTAGTAAGAGCATGAACTCTTTTTTCCCCCTTACTTCTGCTCCTCAGAGCCCCCTGCAGGTGCTAGGGTGAGAACGGTTCTGCACCCGACGTTACAGGCACGTGGGCTGCAAGCATGTGAACGCCTGTCCCAAGATCTTGCTGTCTGGCTTGTAATTAAACCCAGCGATCAAAAGAAATAAACAGTAGCATGAGGTAAATAATTGTCCTCCACACTCATGCCTTGTAGAGGAGCCCCCAGGGCATGTCTGTGCTTTTATTTTATTGCCCTTGGTTGTTCATTTCAGTTAAAAGCCCCTTGGATAACTTTACTTAGGTACAAAAACAGATGGGGGAATTATTTCATTTAAAAGGCTGTGAGTTTAGAAGGTACAATCTGATTGTTTTACTGGAACATTTATGTATGATCTTAATCTGGTTTTATTAAATGCATTGGCTCATCTGGTTCACTGCTGGCTGCGTATAACATCGGTAGGCTTGGCAGAGTCATTTTGATTTTTATCAATTTAATTTTTCACAGTTGAGAGAAATTATGGGACGGTCAACATTACTTGTCAAAATATAGGAAGTAAATATCCTTAAATCAAACGCCAATAAGTTCTCAAACAGCATTTTGGAAACTTTGCCTATCTGTAAATTTTGGTTATTATGATGAAAATACTGATTGGTTGTATATTTAGGGTGATATCACTGTTTAACAATGTTTACTGATAAAAAATCTGATACTTCCAAGCCTAAACGCAGGATAATTTACAGTTTGTAAGAAGGATGCTGAAATTAGGATACAATCAGACACTCATTACTAACTCAACATGAGAAAATTCCTGCCACTAAAGATACTGGCGGGAAGACATGCTTCCATAGGTTCGTCCCAAGAAAGCTAACTGTTTATGGTGGTCGTCGCCTCAGATCTTTTAATGAGAATGAGAGGTAATTTGCACAAGAGGAAAACAATTATTTTTCTACCAAAATGCAGGTTTGAGCGACAAGAAATGGCTGCAAATCTCCATCTGGGTCAAAGTTCAGTATTTAGAAAGTAGGAGAGGAACACAATGAGAGTGATGGGACAAAATCTTGCCCTGGATCAAATCTGTGAATTGTCAAGGAAATACCCATTTTTTTGTCAGTGAATTCTCAGATTTTGCCATCAAATCTTTAGGCCCTGATCCCAAACCTCTTGTAGTCAATGGAAAGACTCCCATTGATTCCAGTGGACACTGGATAAGGCCCATAGTAGGTAGCCAACCATTTATGAAAAGTATGACTGTCATAGCTGCAGCTGTTACCTGGAGGGATGTGGGTGACCTCAGATCCATCCAGGAAGATGCTTCCTTGCGGGTGCCTGTTGCACACTCTTGTCCTGGAGTTGCTGGTGTCCCAGTAGGAAACCTTACTTGTTTCTTTCCTTCTTCGGTGGCTAAGTTCCTTCTCTTCAGGAACTCTTTCTGGCGGGGGCTCTGGGACTGCTCCTCTGCTTCCTTTTTCCGACATTGCATCACACGGCGACATGTGGTGACGTTGTTTCTCCTCCACAAGTTCTCACGGGTCTCGTGCCGGCGCTCGCACTTCTCGTCGTAACTCTCGCTCAGACGCCTGCACCGGCGCGGGGGCTTCTCAGTTTGACTGATCATATTGTCCACAACCGCACAGACAACACACCAACCTGTGATGATCTTCTGGCTGCTTTGGTGAAGTTCTTTCCTAATGAAACCAAAGGGGAGGGGGGGAAGAGACATTGCAAGTGAAACAAATGATCAGGCTGGTGGCTGAATAAATGTTTGAGAGACACCAACTCTAGGAATATTCTCCTTATTCAGTGAATGCAGGTGGCATCTTTGTAGCGCTATGAAATCACAGACATTAGTGGTAAACACTCATTATGTCCCATCTTCTCCATCTCCCTACCCCCAGCCATAGATAAATATATACACACACGCTTGGAGCTAATACACGATTGCTCCTTGAGGTAGATTTTCCAGTGCTTTATCCAGTTCAGTTTCAATCATGTTCTAAGTGATGAAGCTTCCTTGGGAGATTTATTCTGCAGTCTTAGATCTTGCCATTATCAAATACCACCTGCTGTTCAGACTAAATTTTCTTTTGCTCAGTTTCAGCCTCCTGCTCCTAGTTATAAGCCCTTGGCCCACCTAAAAAAGTAAGACTGAAGTAAGAATAATGGCTCCTGGAATTTCCGTAGTAGTGGCCTTGCATTCCTTTCCTGCATACATATATTTTTCCAGTCTGTTCCAAAAGATTAACTGTAGATGTAGGAAATTTGCTGTTATATAATTTACTTTTCATGCAGCTGCATGTATTTCTAAATCCTGTTTGTCTTCTGTGCATGCCCAGAGAGGTCTAGGACATGTAGCTTGTGTTACCACACTGCATGGGTTTTTCTATAGAATCTTTGGAAAAATCCCAGGTTGTTTCTGTCTTATCAGTTTTAAGAGCTTCTACTACCTGAAGATAATGGTCACCCTAATGTTGAGTTCTGCATTCTTTTAGCTCCTCTTCCTTACCACTCATCTTCTGCAATAGCTTGACTTAAATAGTACATTCCAGTTTGCACTCTGAACGTTTTTCTTTCCTTCTCCTCACAAAAACCTGTCTGGCTGTAATGCCATGTCCTTAATTCTCCAGGCTAGTGGCACTGCTTCCTGTCCTCCTCTGTTGTAAATATTAAATACCTGTACATTAATGTTTACTCTTGTTAGAAACATTGTTGGACTCAAGATGAGGGGAGAGCAGGCAGGAGAGCTGAATGGCACTGCTCAGCCCAGTGGGCTTGCCTCCACTTCTGTTTGTTTATAGCTCAAGCAAAGCAGGTAGGTTGCACAGAAGCCTGCCCTAAGAATGAGCTCCTTTG
This sequence comes from Chelonia mydas, assembly GCF_015237465.2. Taxonomy (NCBI): domain Eukaryota; kingdom Metazoa; phylum Chordata; order Testudines; family Cheloniidae; genus Chelonia; species Chelonia mydas. Next base: position 3,692,096 of record NC_051261.2, read on the forward strand.
TTTGGGCATTTTTCCTCCCTACTTTGTGTACATGTAGGGTGACCAGATGTCCCGATTTTATAGGGACAGTCCTAATTTTTGGGTCTTTTTCTTATATAGGCTCCTATTACCCCCGCACCCCCGTCCCAATTTTTCACACTTGCTGTCTGGTCACCCTATGTACATGTGCAGAGTGACTGATAATCCCTTCCCTCCAGTTCCTCCTACAGAATTCTCTGCTCCACTTGCAAGCTTCCCTCTTACTTGCTTTACTAGACTGTGGCCACATGGAAGGTGTTTGGGTCTTCTCCTCTCCACCAGTGAGGGAGAAAACAGAATACAACATGACACACACTGACAAGATCCCTAAACATTACATTTTCCCTCCTACCCCTCCTTATTAGCCAGCACAGGGATTTCCTGCTCCTTGATCCAGATGGATAATCCTCAGGCACATTCCAGAAATGTTGCTTGGAGGATCATGTGAGAATGCTAGGCATTCTGCTGAGCAGTTTGGGATTGGATTAGTGCTCCAGCGGTGGGAGTAAAGAAATACTTGACTCTATTGCCTGCCAGCCCAAGTGCACATTTTACTCTCTTTTTGGCCTGTTGTGTTTGGACGGTGAGATTCTCTGTTAGTTATTATTGATCATGTTTATTATGCAGGGCCAAAGGGCCAGCCAAGAATGGGGTCCCATTGTGCTAAGCATGGCATAAACCCCGAGTAGCAGGTTCAGGGTGGGGGAAGGGGTAGAACACACAAGCAAAGTCAACAATGTGATGGCAGTGATGCGGGGGGAGGTGTTAGTTAGGAGGTGATCAGCTAAACGGGAAGGGAAGGGTGAAGGGGACAGGGCAGAGGAGGAAGAGGGCAAGCGGGCAGTGAAGCAAAGGTGAAGAGTCCGAGGGAGGTGGAGGGTTGGAACAAACAGCGAGTCAGCACAAGGAAAAGCTCTGGAAAGTTCTCTCAATGTCCCGAGGTCTCTGCTCTGGCTGATTCTGCAGCTGCTCCTATGGCTGGTTCCTCCCTGCAGTTTCTCCCCAAGGACACACAGCTGGTGGAGTGCAGGGGGTGGAGGGCACCACCTGGGTCCCCACACAGTGTGTGATGGAGAGGTCTCCCCTGCATGGTTCTGGGTGTTGGGGAGAGGAGTATCACACTCCAGCCCTGGGATGGAATATCCATTTTATTTTGACCAGCTAACAGGATCCAAACCAAATATTTTTTCACGCAACGCACTGTCAATCTCTGGAACTCCTTGCCAGAGGGTGTTGTGAAGGCCAATACTATAACGGGGTTCAAAAGGCAGCTAGATAGATTCATGGAGGATAGGTCCATCAATGGCTATTAGCCAGGATGGGCAAGGATGGTGTCCTTAGCCTCTGTTTGCCAGAAGCTGGGATTGGGTGACAGGACATAGATCACTTGATGAAAACCTGTCTGTTCATTCGCGTTGGGGCACCTGCCATTGGCCACTGTCAGAGGACAGGATACTGGGCTTGACGGATCTTTGGTCTGACCCAGAATGGCCATTCTTATGTTCTTAAGGGCCTGGTTCTCCTTTCACTCACCGTGGTTTTATCTCCATTGACTCCAGTGGAGTTACTATGGATTGATACAGGAACAGATGAAAGAAAGAAGCAAATTCCCATCTCCAGATTTTCAAAAGTGCTCAGAGCCAGCAGCTCCCATTCAGAACAATGGAGAATCTTCTCTAGCCCCACTGAGGACAATAGGAGCTCTTGATTGCGAAGCTCTTTTGACTATCTGGCCATTTAGGGTATATCTGCATTGCAGCTGGGAACGATCCGCCCTGCCCAGTGAGTCAGACTCCTGCTAGCAGAGCTTCAGCTAGCAAGCTAGAAACAGCACTGTGCAGCTCAGATGGCAGGTGGACTCTCAAGCCCACCTGACCCCCTGGGTCTGAGCTTGGGCGGCTAGCCTGAGTAGTTTTATGGTAGCTGGAGCGGCAGCTTCCACACTGCTATTTTGAGCACACTAGCTCAAGCCCTGCTACCAAAAGAAAAAAGCAGCAGCAGTTGTGGAAGGCATTTCAAGGCTTTTATGCATGACTACTAACAAAGGAAGGGGAGAAAGGAATATATAGATTAGCCAAGAAACACAGAGGACTTGGCAGCTGCGAAGTGCGTCAAAGAAGAAAGCCCAAGAGAACGGGTGGTGAAGAGAATGCGAAGAAATCGTTGTGGGAAGTATGCGCAAGCAGCAGCTTCGTAAGACCATAAGCCTCATCACTGAAGACAATGAAACGTGGGAATGCAGTGGGAGCGGACAGTGTACCAAAGGAGGCATTTAAAGCATTCACCCATGAGGTCGTGGTGATGATGACAGACTTCTTCAACTTAATTCTCTGTACTGGAAAATGCCTGACAAGTGGAGGAAGAGCACATTGGTCCCTATCTTTAAGAGTAAAGGAGGTGTGCAGGAATGTAGTAATTACCAACCCATCTGTGATGTTCTCCTCAGGAAGTCCAGAGCCATAAGCTCACCGTATTACCTCTCTGCCTGAGCAAGAAAGAGCTTTGCTGGAGCTTAAACAGCCTTCTGCCACACCACTCTGTCCACCTCAGCAGAAAATACCTCCGGACTCCGCCATTCTAAACTTCCCCTTGCAGGTAACATTTAGTGAGCCCTGGTTCCCGAGTCCCCTAGAGGCATCTTTCTGCAGCGCACAGTCCCCCTCACTTGGACGCTCATCGAAATTAACCACATCTCCTGTCTCCAAAGAGACAGAATACACCTCAGCCTGTTGGTTCAGTTGAAGATATGCACCTCTCTTTACTATAACAGGAAGGGGATGGTTTATAGTAAAACTAATAATAAGTTTATTAATAAAAATATAGATTTAAGTGATAGTGAGCAAAAGAAGAGAGACAGGTCTGGTTACAAACAAAACAAAAATAACCTACTTTCTAGTGACTGAAACTTAACTTTAGCAAGCTACAATCTTTGCTTGAGCAGCTGTCTCACTCACATCCAGCTATCAGCATCCCCAGCCTCTCAGGCAGAAGGATCCACCAATCACAGCATCAGAGGGTGCTGATCCCTTTGTCTCCTAAGTGATGGATAACAAAGGAGTCCCCTTTCTGTCCTTTTATAGTTCAAAAAGCCTTTGAAAGGTGTTCTTTGAAAATAAACCCAGACAAAATTTCTCTCCCCTGCTGCTTGTTTTTCGGGGTGCAGGTGCCAAGCCCCTTCTTCATCCTCAGGTCAATTTGCTTTTTTTAATTCACTTGATCACTTTGTTTACCTTAGATATACATGTCTTTCTATTGTCCTGTGCTTGTAATCAAGCCATGATGTTTTTCTCTTCTACCTGTTTGGTTGATCCTTGCAGACGGGTAAATCCACATTCCTTTGTCTAGATCAGGCTAGTTTATCAACTGCCTCCACAACATATTTTAAGAACATATTTCCAGCATACATACATAACTCTGTATACATAACCTGTACATACATTACACAAGTTTTTTTTTTTTTAGGATACTCTGAGACATAGTTTGGCTTCATATTCTGTTGGGTGCAGTCTTTGCGAGTTGGCATAAAGGGGCTTTCAGGGTCACACCATCAAGTTAATGGATAACACTATGAAATGGCTAGAAAGAATTATCGAGAAAAGATTTTAGCAGGAGCTGGAGCATCAAATATATGACAACCAATTTGGGTTTACGCTTGGAAGGTCAACAATGGAGGCAGTATTTGCGACCTGAATATTGCAGGAGAAGTACAGGAACAAATGCATGGCACTGCACTTGGTGTTGGTAGATTTAGAGAAGGCTTGTGGCAGGGTTCCTAGAGAATTGCTTTGGTGGTGCCTTTGGTTGTACAATCTGCCAGAGACATATGTTCAGACTGTGAAGGATATGTATGAAGGTAGCACGACAGTAGTGAGAAGCAGCTGCGCCTAGAGTAAATCATTCACAGACAGTATAGGTCTACATCAAGGATCAGCCTTTAAACCCAATCCTATTTGTGATTGCAATGGATGCCTTGATGCAGGAGATTAGGGGAGAGGCTCCATGGAGCATGCTTTTTGCCAATGACATTATTTTGTGCTGTGAAGATAAATACAAACTGGAAAGGGACCTAGAACTATGGAGGCCTGCATTAGAAGAAAATGGCTTAAGAATCAGCCGACAAACAATGGAATACATTTAATGCTTTGTTGAGAGGGACACAACACGAAGCCAGTAAAACTAGAGATACAGAGTTAAGGCTGTGCAATAACTTACATACCTCAGTGGAGCCATGATGGGGATGTGGATGCAGATGTTAGGAATCACCTGACGAGCGTAAATGGAGAGAGTTGACAGGAATCCTCTGCGATAAGGATAGGCCAAGTAAACTAAAGAGCCAAGTGTATGAGATCGTGGTTAAGTCAGCCATGATATGTGAGTCAGCATGCTGACCAATGAAGCAGAGAGAACAACAACTACTTCGCGCTGCCAACAGGAGAATGCTCAGGCAGGTGCTGGGTAAGACAAGAGCTGACAAGCTATGCAGTGAAATGGTACAAGCCAGGATTCAGGTAGCCTCCATCACAGAAAAGCTGAGGGGAGGATAGACTGAGACGACTGGGTCATGTGAAATGACGGGATGTAGGATGTGTTGGCCAGAGAGTTCAAAAGCTAGTAAGTCACAGAACAAAGACCACCTAAAAAAAGTAGTTTGAGATGCTGAAGGAGGATATGAAAAAGGTTGGTGACAGCTTGGAAGACACACTTGACAAGAATACATGGAAACCAAGAACCAGAGGTACAGACCCTAACTGATGGGAGAAGGCGAGGAGGATCTCGAGTCCTGCTCGCACAGGTCTGTCTCCCTAGGCTGGGAGACATGCTCCCAGCTTCAGTGTAAACATACCCGAAGAGTGTGATTTTTTTCAGTGGTGAGACGCATTGACCCAACTTTGTTCCTACTGAAGTAAGTGGGAGTTTTACCATTCTCTTCTTAGGCCAACATTGAATGCTTTTGAAAATCCCAACCTTAATGACTCGGGAACATCAAATGATTCAGTCGTTAGAGTTCAGTTCTGATAAGTACCCAAGGTTTTACCTTAGGGTCACATTCTGCTCTGAGTTGTATAGAAGTCAACTGGGAGTAACATCACTGAGTAGATGCACTCATGATTTACACCAGTGTAACTGTGAGCAGAGTCAGCCCTTTTATGATGCCCACAATAATTTAAACAAAAAATAAAAGAAGTTTTTGATGTTGTTTGGTGGTTGGTTGGAAATCGAGATTGGAAATAGGGAGAGACTGCTCTCTTCCAGCTTTAGGTTTCCTATTCATGTCCTCCAAAGCTATATGATCTGCTACATGCCAGCATCTGTTCACTTGGCAAGAACATAAACTGGCACCCATCATATGCATAAAGTCTCTGAGCTGGGGCTCTCACCACTGGACCAGTATGCTAAGAGTGTTGTAGTAATGTCCATTCCTAGCAAACATTTTTCAGATTCTCATCAACATATATTCTGTTGTTTTCATAGCAACCATTTGTTACCGTCCTTAATGTCTCCATGAGCTAGACTACTTCCTACACTCTTGCACTCAGAGCTGAAAGACAGACGGACTGATTGAGATGTAGATAGATAAGATCAAATTCCTGTCCAAACCCTTTCAAAGTTCTGGGCACTCTCTATCCAGGTACTTATAAAGCTCGAATTACTCTTGAGTCGGAGAGCCTGACTGCCTGAAAGAAAAAATGTATCAACTAAAGTGAAGAAAAAATGAGGCAAATTAGTCTCTGAAAAAACAGGTTAAACTTTGTTCACTCTCAAATAAAAAAAGCGATTTCACTAGCATTTCTTTGTCCCACACAACTGGAAAATCACTGACTTTGATGGAAATGCTGAGAGCAGTTAGTAGCGTCAATTAACAAGTTTGCAAGGTTTTGGGGAAGGGGGAGGAAAGATGGGAGAATTTTATAATAATCTGCCCTACAGAATAGTATAGCTACCTGTAAAGAACCACTACAGATAAACACATTTCTTATAATGGCACAGTCAGAGCAGGTCACTGAAATGTTTTCCTTTGGAAAGGCGTTCTTCTAGTCAATCTGAGAACAGCCTTTTAATAACAATCCGAAGGGTGTATGCTTTTATGTAGGAGAAATCTATGCAAACTGGCCATCAATGCATCACCTTAAATGCTCCCCCAGCCAAGTAGGAAAATGAAAACTGCCAAGATAATATTGAAATAAATCACTTTCTAAATGGCCCTGTGCTTTTGGCTTTTTGGGGTTTCTTTCCATCATTTGTTTGGAGATGCTGCTGACTCTCAAACCTCTCACTGCACTGAAATGTCCTTTTTTTCCACTTAATTTTTCCGCTCAGCCCCCTCTGCGTCTCATCAAAATCTGCTAGTCATTTGAGTTTATTGTTGCAAACTTTCAGCTGGAGAAATAACAGAACTGGGAAACTCACGTTATAAAATGCTTAAAATGTTGTTTCCACACAGCTTTTATGGTCTTGACTTAATAGTTTCGTTGTGGCCCACATTCTGGGCTTTCTCTCTCATGCCCAGTCTTCCTTACCACAGCAGGCTGAGGGTAGATCTGGTGAACAGCTTTGCCGACATTGAAGTACATAATGATTGGGGCCTGTGCCAACACCCCAGAGCTGAAAACCCTCAGAAACGGGATCGGGATGTGAACTCACTCCTCCTCCTCCCCCCAAAAAGACAACTGGCCTCCAAACTTTTCAGGCCCTGGAAAAGATATTTTTCTCTGCCTATATTTTCCTATTTTAAAAATGGCCCAGTCCAGTGCTGAATTTGCGTGCTGCTGCCCGTTCATCCGGGTGTGTGATACGTACTCAAAGCCCTGAGTTTGTTAGACTCTTCTCATTACAAGCAGCTCAGCTACCTTCTCACCTGCTCTGACTACATTCTTCTGACTACAGAGCCTGTTTATTGTCCATCCCAGGAAGTAGGACTTGTTTATACGCTTGATTTAAATACAAAATACCTTTTAACTTTTAAAGCAAGAAAGAAACATAAAGAAAAGTGTAATCTATTACTCACCCCCAAACTGAGCAAACTGCTGAGCCCTTGCTGATGAGTTATGGGTTTTATTTTCTTCCATGGTCACCCAAAATTACTCTTCCTAATTAATGAGCGTGCCCTTTATCTCTCTCTTGCATGCTGTAACACTCAAACTTCAAAGGGAAAAAAAATCCCTTGCTGGTTCATGTTACAACTTCCCAGTGTCAATCATGCAGGCTGAAACTTGGGGAAAAAAACAAGACACAAATTGCCTCCCTTTACAGGGTCAGCGTTTACTTCTGTACATCCATAGCTAGCCACAGATCTAAAGTTTCTTACCTCTACTCAGCAAGGGCAGCCCTTAGGTGGATTCGCCAGATGTTCAGAGGCCCTGCTCTGCTCCCCGACCTCAGTTAAGCACCACGCCAGAAAGGAGAAGGGTGAGCCCTGGGTTACCGGGTGCTAACACATTGCAACTGACATCTCGTTTGAATGACTTCTCTCTGCTGCTTTTTTTTTTTTTTTTTTAAACAGGAAATGTACTAAGCCACAACACTTACCCCAGGTTCCTGTCTCTGCTTAAGAGTTTGTGACATGGGAGGAGAGGCTAGGGCACAAGCTCGAGCATTGGTGCCCCGCACAGTACAGTTGTTTGGTATCTTGTGGTGGGACAGGCTGCATTCCATTATCTCCAGGGTCCGGGAGTGTCCTTTGCTGTTTCTCCATTTATCAGCCACTGCAGCTTGAGGCGGTGCTCTGTGCTGAGAAGCTGTGCAGAATGAGCTCTGGCTGACTCTGCCCTGCCACCTTTGGCATGAGGAATCCTGGTGCTGGGAAGGAAAGTAGTGTTAACAGTCTTGCGTAGTGTGAGATTCATATTTCTGCCTTCTGAGGTTAGGCCAGCGGCAGAGTTGACAAAGGTCAGAGTGAAGCAGGTGTGAATGCTCCCCACCAAACAGGTGTGTCCAGGTAAAAATGGAAGAAAATGAAACTCTAAGGCAGCCATCTTCTTTATGATTGCTCCATCCTTATTTTCTAAGAACTCAGCCAGAAGTGATGCTTGATCCAAGTCTATGGCTAAACAGTGCTAGAATAAAAAGTGAGAGCTTCCCTTAGCATTGCTTCCGGGGTTTACGCATCCCAAAATAAATCCTTATTTGGACTGAACGACAGACCCCCTTTCCCTTCACCATAAATCTCTTGCTTTCTCTGTATTTGCCCCTCTATTTCAACCATCCTTGTTATGTTTCTTATTTTACGTTTCTGAAATTCCTGTGGGATTATTTGGCCCAGAGGGCTCCAATTATTATTGTCAGAGGGGAATATCTGCTGCCACCTATCCTTACAGTCCGTGCTCAGCCTGGTAGACTTTGGGCCTGGAACTTCAATATGCTATTCCAGGTGTGTTCTCAGGGACGAGTGCCTTCCTGCTCACCTGATTCATTGTGTATGTAGCCCAAAGTCACCCTGGCCACCTTTCTGCCATGTCACTGCAATAGTAGGCCACCTAGAATTTGCTGCCCAATATTATCCCAACATCTTTCAGCCATTATTGCTTTCCGAGGCACTTCGATCCCATGGGATACCTTCCAGCTGACATCCCCTGCGGGGAATAAGGAGCCTACAGTGCCTGTTTTGCTTTGGTACCAGGATGTGAGAGGATCCGTGTATCGGGGTCCGCTGTCAGCAGGTGGCAATGCAGACTGATGGATACTGACTCACTGTGTGGGCGTGGGGTTAGGTAATTCCACTCACAGTAGGAGAGAGGCAGGTGTGGGCAGAAGTGGGGGAAACACGGCCTGGAACAGAGACGTCCTGGAGGGAAACCCTAGGAACAGCCTAGCTTGGGCGAGAAAGTTTAGACTAAGCTTAAGTGTTGTTGCCGTTTCCACTGCCAATCAAAGAACTACCTCAGAAGAGGGATGTTTTTGGACACTAAACCAGTGCACGCATGGACTCCATGCCAGAGCATGGTAAAATTTCACTCCATTCAGAGCATATTTTTGTGATTTGCCCTTTGCATTCTTAACCAAAGCAGAATGCTTTCAGCAAGGACCTGATCCAAGGCTCATTGAAATCAATGGAAAGGCTCCTATTGACTTTAGGAAACGTTAGTTTTGGCCCCAAGAGAATAAACACAAATCCATTTCAAATTTGTGTGTTTTGTTTAAACTCCCCTGATTTCCTCATGCCTCCTTGGGACCTGCTGGATTGTGTCTCTCAGCTTTATTTTTTATTTATATTTTTAAATCAAACTTTTGTGAGATTGTATAAAATTGCAAACAGCCAAAGCAATAGACCAACCAAGAGTAAACAAATAGAGAAAAATATGTAAAATACACATTTCACAAAGTCTCATTTATTCACAACCTCTGTTACTCCAATATGCTTTGTACATTATTAATTGTGATGATTTATGGGACTCCTGGTGAGTTTCTATCCTACTGCACTTAATTTTTAACAAGCATAAATTCACTGTGCTTTGCCCAGCAGTCAGTGACAAGAATAGTTTTATAGCTCTTATGACACTTTCCTGATGTATATTTCAATCAGAACTTCAAAATGAGGTTGCAGTCTCTTTAGGCTATACGTTCCTGGTGCTGCTGTACATTTTCCACCTCCCATTTCACAGAGTTTAGGACATTTCACCTGCCCCGAAAATGCAGCTGTTTTCAACCACAGAGGCACCTGCACTTCAGAGCTGGACGATATGATCCCTAAACTTTAAAGGTTCTCCCCCAAGTACTGCTGAAGTTGGTGGGAACTTGAAGTCAGGCTTGATGGGAGTTCTGGGTGTTCATGGAATGCAGAATTGGCCTCTATACACATACATTCTGTAATTCACATTAGCAAGATTGTAAGCTCTTTGGGACAGGAAGTCTTTTTATGATGTGTGCGTCCAATGCAAAAATAGGCCCTGACCCCTGCTTGGGCTTCAAGGTGTTATTGCAATGCAGATAAATATTACTAACAATAACAATTAGTGGTTAGCATGAAGGATGCTGGGGGACCTGATGCTGACTCAGTTAGAGCACAGTGAGAGGAGAATGAGATCCTCTTAGGTTTTGCAAGGATGTTTAAAAAGCAGATTTCTTCTAAGCAGCTTTGTGCAGTAGAGCAAATGGGGGGTATACTCCTGAAACCAGGGTGGGCTGTTTGCAGCATTGGGAGGTCTGAGTGTGGCTGTCCTGGTTCAAAGTGGGTGAGACCCACACCCGTCCCAGCAGACATGAACCTAGCCATTGCTAATGCCGTTCTACAGCCAGTGAGAATTTGCTGCTTTGCAGAGGCCTTGTGTTGCCCCCTCTTCTCCTCTCCAGAGAGAAAATATAAAAACAAAGGATGGGATTTTCAAAAGCACCTGAGTGACTTTGATGTACAAATCTCATTGAAAGTCAATCGGCTTTGTTGCTACTAAGTCCCTTAGATGCTTTTGAAAATAGTGCCCAAAATATTTAGACTGAAAATGTCCCCTTTTACCTGAGGTTCATGCCATTCGGTTTGTTTTCTAGTTAGGCCCTGGTGCATGTGACAAGCTAACTTCTTTTGACATTTTCCACATTTAACCTATTTCTTGTGAGTGAGTCCAAAAATTCTGGAGCCCAGTCTCGTATTAAGAGGGGGATTCTCACAGCGGCGTATGGATAGTACAGTTCCCGTTTCCGCAGTGCTCCACTCTTGATAATCTCCAGTGCACACTCCTCCTTTGGTGCACCTGGCTTCTGCATCACGTGGGAAACAGTTTTCTCAGCAGTTTCTGGGGAGAAGGAAAAATACAAGAAAGAGAATTGTGTCATCACAAACCAGTGCAGAGCAATGAAATCTAAAGTTCAACATTTAAGGAGGTATTTGGCATTCTGAAAACTAATTACTAAATAGAGTGGGTTACAAAAAAAAATCAAGTGTTCAGATTTCAACAAAACTTCAACTATTTTTTAAAAAAAGGAAATTGGTGAGATGTAGAACTTCTCCCCTGCTTTTTGAGTAATTATACAACTGGAAAATTGTGGTGGTGTTGTTAACTTTTGCTAATTTTATTACTAAGTTATTCAGGTCAAAAGGCTTGGATAACATTTTCAGAAATACTCAAGTCTCATTTTCAAAGGTGACTTAGGGTCCTAAGTGCCTAAGTCCCTTTTGAAAATAGGAGTTAAGCTACTAAGGCACTTACATGTGGTTGAAAATTTTACACCTTATCTTTTCCTTGTGTTTAGCACTTACTGGTGCTGTCAAAATAAAATGATAATTACCTTAGCAAGTCTGAGACACTCATATTTGGGCTGAATTTCTTGTGACTATAAAATCATCATTGATGCAATTTTGAGATGTAGTAAAGAGGTTTGCATGAAAGTTAATGTGATCAACTGAATTAATTAAAAACAGTTCCTTCGTTTTGGAGCTGAAGCAAGTAGGAGATTTGGGTTCAGTATTGTAAAAACTCCTAAGGAGAAGAGTGAAACTATTTTTTAAAAGTCCAGTGTTTCATTAAAAATGTTCATACTACCAAAAAAAAAAAACCAAAACACCAAAAACACAACCTGACATGTGGACACTATTCTACAGTCTGGATGTAAGTAATATTTTTATGCCTGGGTAGCATATGTGCAGCGCTTCTAATTAGCAAGGCCAAATAACTGTGCTGATCCTACCAGTAGCGATGTGGCCCAAGATGCAGAGCGTGATGGAAACATTGATATTCTCAATTATTAATTCCTGTCTCAAGGAGCTGAAAAATCCATCCAGGGCAAACTTAGTTGCAGAGTAGGGAGCAACAAATGGAATTCCAATTTTACCTAGAGAGAGATGCAACAACAACGTTTATGAGACTAAATACTTGCAGTGCACAGAAGCAAAACCGTGTCATTCTGACTTCGTCTTATCCTTCAGCAGCTGTCATATTTTGACTCAAAGAAATTAACTACCTCAATAGGTTGAAGGATATAAGTAAATCCACTAACACTGGGGTTGGGGGTAGGGGTGGGGTTAAAACATCCCTAACAGTTTTCCTGTAATATGTGGCATGTACAAAATATATGATGAGATGGGGTGATATAAAGGTATTATCAGCGTGAGGTCTGAATGACCTCCATAACTCACTCACGAGAAATGTGACCCTTGCATAGAACACACATCCACATATACATCAGTGAATGTGTATATAACACACACTCTAGCAAACAAATAATATGTATTGTGATGGCAGATATTAGCATGTGGCTCTGTTACGCAGTATTATAAGATCTTTTGCTTAGTGTGCAAGTGAGTGTTGACTGTTGGGAAGACACATGGTGGTGATGTTAGTCTTTGGTTGTGCCAGGTTGTGTGTAGAGGCAGCTTCAGAAAAGGGGGAGTTTGCTCCCTGCCTTGGACTCACACTTAGTCAATTCTTGAGGCAGAGTTGCTCTCTGGCAGCCAGGCATTGGTGTTAGACTGAGATTTCTGGAAGCAGAGACTGCCCTGTGTGCTGTTTGACCATCTCATTTTAGGACTGGTGTACGTGCGTAAGTAAAACCAGTTGCACTTGGAGTACACCCAGACTGTGCCTCACGGACTTCTCCTCCACTGGGAAGCTGATCTGCAAGATGCTAGACCTGTGCTGCCTCTCAGCAGAGTGGGGTCAGAAGGGCAGTGTGTGAACCATACAGACAGTTTTTGCATTGAGTAAACAGACTTTATCACGTTGAACCCCCAGTCCCAGGCAATTATGTGAGTCTTCTCAGGTGATCCTCCTCTTTGTTGAAAAACAATTTCAGAAGAAGCTTCCTTTGAATCCCAGGTGGAACTAAATCAAAGGAAAGAATCAAGCATTACTGAACAATAAGGGTCTCTAGCCTGGTTCACTCTCACCTGCTGTGGATGAAACCACAAGGATGCTGCCCCCACTCTCCTTCAGCATTGGCAGTGCAGAGACTGTCATGGCCACATAGCTCAGAAAGTTAATCTCCAGGAGTTTTCGTATATGCTCAACATCTCCATCGAAGTAATTAAAGTAGGTATAACCGATGTGATTAAGGATCAGCATGTCTAGGCCTCCTGAAAGCAAAGGGGGTATTTTAGCTTCAGCTAGAAGAAAATGAAGAAACTGTTTCATGAACCTATGTCAGCAGCATTTGAACCCAAGACACTCTCCTTATCACATAGACCTTTTACCATTTGCACTAAAGGAGAAAACTCCCTTAACTAATAGCTATAGTAGGTTATTATTTTCCAGAGACTAAATACACCTCACATTGTGTTGCATCAGTGGTTTGAGTTTATAAGTGTATCTCAAAAACCAAAACCCCTTTTTGTCTATAAAATCCTGTGAAAAACGAAAAGTGAACAATGTAACCACATTATCTAGCATATGCTGCCAGCAATGTTAATAACAATACTTATAATAAGTATATATTTTGAAGTCACCATAGTAGGTGTCAGCAATACACAGAATCAGTTCACTGGTCCTTCATCTACACTTATAGCCTGGGTTTTATTGAGAAGTAAAAATAAGATTGGGGTTATTTGTCTCTAGTGCTAAAAGCACCTCCGTGAAAGGGGCAGGTGGTGATTTCCAGGTCGCAAGCAGTTAACATACCCCATAATCGTTTGGCCTCCTTCACCACGTCTTCTGCAAGTGCCATGTCTTCCATGCTGCCATTCATAGAGTGAGCAGATGCTGCGCCCAGTTCTAGACACCATGTGACAACCTGAGACAAATGGAACATTTAGACAGGGATTTTCCCACTGTTAGTCCTCTTAGAGTTTCAAGAGGACACTTGGGTGGCTCAGTGGGCAGAGTGATTATGTTCTCCTACTTGAGTGAGTCCAATCTGTGTTCACTGAGTGAGATTCATAGGTGGTATAAATACATTGACAGCAATGGAATTAGACCGTGCCCACATTTGGTCCTGGGGCTCTGCCTGCAAAAAGTACAGCAAGCACTAAACATCTGATCCTGCAAACACTTACTTGGCTGTAAACTGTAATTTTTTTCATGGAAATTTGCAAATGGTTATTTTTGCACAGACCTTGTAATAACACACTGGAGACCCTGGCATAGCAGTCAGGTGTTAGTAACTATGTCTGTCAACTTTTCCTGTTAATATTTATGTAAGAAAATAATGTGTACTCTCCAATTCTGCTTATCTTTTAAAAATGTTGGTAACTAAAAATTCAAGCTTTGATAATACCTGCAAGGGTTTAACACTCCAGCTTGGTAAAACCAGCTCTGTGCACTAGTTTTTACCAAGATGCTGTGTGTAAACCATTGATCCTGCAATGCAATCCACTAACTGGTCTCCGTGCAGGGGCCAGGAGCAGGGCAAATGGGTCCATTTCCAGAATCAGAGCTTTTACATTCAACGGTGTTCGACTAGGCTAAGCCGTAAGAACAAGTAACAAGACTTGAGAAATCACCACTTTCTCAAAATCTCATAGCTCCAAAATGGCCTGTGCAAATAGACCTCAAAGTTTTCAGTAACGGTTTTTTCTGGGCAGAAACAACACATGAGAAACTGTCTGTGGGAAAGAATGGTTTGTGTAAAAATTACTGAATGGAGGGGGTAGGGACATAAGAATTGCCAGGCTGGGTTCCACCTTCTCCCGTGATCTGTGTCTTACGTTGGCCAGCCCCAGGTACATCAGGTGAAGGTGCAAGAAACCCTGCAGTGGTCAGTGAAAAACAGGCTTTAAAATGGCAGCGGGTGGGAGTTGAAAATAGGCTTTTGTTGGAAAACATCCTCTAACCTTCATTATGAGACATTATTGCATCTCCATAAACTGTGTCTGAGCATGCATATCTCTTTAATCAAGTATCCACATGTATATAATATACCCATCACCATAGTATCTAGGTACCACAGGAGTGTTTGGGTATGCAGTTACTTTCTGAAGCTTGGCTTCTGTCCGTGCTGTGACCAGAACGTGGGCTCCCATCCGGGCCAGGTGATAAGCCATTTGCTCTCCAATTCCAGTGCTTGCTCCAGTGACGATCACTCGCTTCCCTTTCAGCATCTCTGCAGAGTAGCACATGGTGACTGTTACGTGTCCCACTAACATCACCCACAAAATCCCTTGTGCCAAACAGACTGGTGAAACCAACTATTTCTGTCCCAAACCGTACAAGTCAAGCTTCAGATCAAGTGAGCTCTTCGTCCCAAGAGAAGAACCCATCAAGGGAGCAGTGGAAACGCACCCAAAAATACAGGTTTGATGCACTATCACTTCCATTTAAAACCTACTAAACCTTAGTATCTACAACTAGAGCAAACTAAAACTAAACTCCAACAACTGAACAAACTAACAACTGTAGCAAACTAAAATCTGAGATCCCAAAGCTGTAGAAGTTTGGATCCAAAATTCATAACTGACCTTTGTTTCTCTAATGGAACAAGCCCAGCCCCTAGAACCAATTTCCTCAGCTAGTGTACATCAGCATCACTCCATTGACCGCAGTGGAGTTATGGTGATTTACACCAGTTGAGAATCTGGCCCTGGATTCTTTTACCAGGATGATGGGTTCAGTATGAAAATCTAGTTGGAGCGGAAAACCATCTCACTGTGAAGATGGTTTTTATCCAGAGATGAGTTTTGTGGCTGAAGCCCATCTTTAATTTGAAAATGAAACATTTTAGATTTCATGGTGCTAAACATTGTGTCCAGTTATTTTTATTAACAATAATATCAGCCACAGGATTCAAAGTGTATAACTTTGTTGATTTCAAATCACTTACCTTGGAAATTCCTGCAAGTCCCAAATAATCCCCTCTATTCATCTGGGAAGCTAGAATATGTCTGCACTTTTGTGTGATTATGTCATTTGTCATTTTCTACCAGAGAAAGGAATACCATTTCAGGTGACATTCCTGGACACGCTTCATTTCAAAAGGCTACAGTATGGAATTTGAAAGGCTCATGAAACTGCAGATCCATTGTTATAACTCTCAAGTGTGCCCTTTTGCTATCGTGGTTTTAAAGGACATTTGCTTTAATCACTTACCTGGTTTAAAATCTTCCTTTGAATAAAAACAGAAGGCCAAGACCAATCCCACAAATGGAACAAGAATCTTTAGCAACAGCCCCATCCTGCTGCAGAAAAACAAGCATAAAAGAGAGAAACGCTGGAGGTCTGAGCTCCGCAAAAGCAGAGATGTATAAATATTCCGAAACGTAGGGAGCAAGTTATGGGAGCTTTGAAAACAAGTTCGACTGCAAATGTATGTCATAGTTTTTGTTTACTTTTTGTCCAGGTTAATAATCATTAACCTTTAAACAACAGCGTCATTTTGGACTTCATATTCCCTATTGCACCCTGTTCCTGCTATGGTCTGCCTTTGTGTTCTCTGAGCACACTGAAGGAAGGTGTCCTTTTGCTAGAAGGAACCAGCCTCTGAGAAAGGAAGGGTGAGTCTATGAACCTTGGTTCATGGGTTCAAGTACCGGCTCTAATAGATACTTTCTTGAGCAGGTCACCTAACCTCTCCGTGCCTCAGTTTCCTTGTCTATACAATGGGGATGATACTCCCCTACCTCCCGGGGTGTTGCGAGGATAAATTCATGTATGAGTGGGAAGTGCTCAAATGCTATAGGAATGAGGGGCATATAAAAGTCTAGACAGAACTTTAGTGTTTGCAGCACAAACTTTACAGGATTCTCCTATTTATCATCACCACTTATTATTTGTATAATACCCACCATATGCTAGATGCTCTAAACTCCTAAAAGGACATGGTCTATCCATTGAGGAGCCTATGTAGACAGAGAACACACACATGCAGGGAAGGAATGCACTAAAAACCAGAGTGAATAAACAGTCGTGTGAGACATGTCTTGCAGTTCCAGTTTATTATTCCCTTTATTAGATCTTATAATTGCTAAAAGGGGTGCGTGTGTAAACCCTTTCCTGGGGAAATAGGGATTGCAGGCTTCTCTCAAGAAGGCTTTCTTAAGGAGATGTTTAAAGGCGGAGAGGAGTGAGTTCTTGTGGACTAGATTAGGGCAGGAGTTCTAAGGCTAGGGGAAAGAATTAAGTGTATCAGGATTGAAGGATCAGCTCCTAAATGTCTATAGAAAACTAATGGAAAGTTATTGCTGCTAATTTGCTTTCGGGAGGAATTTGCATTTCAGGGAGGCAAAGTGCAATGTTTTCAGTGCATTTCTGTGCATACAAGTGCTGTCCGCAAACAGCGCAATTTCAGAACTTCGCTATCTGGGGAGTTGCAATAGAATCATAGAATCATAGAATATCAGGGTTGGAAGGGACCTCAGGAGGTCATCTAGTCCAACCCCCTGCTCAAAGCAGGACCAATCCCCAATTAAATCATCCCAGCCAGGGCTTTGTCAAGCCTGACCTTAAAAACTTCTAAGGAAGGAGATTCTACCACCTCCCTAGGTAACGCATTCCAGTGTTTCACCACCCTCCTAGTGAAAAAGTTTTTCCTAATATCCAGCCTAATAAAACATGTCTGGGTAAGGTCTCCGCTCTGCTCAGATCCAGTGTAAAACTCAAACATGCTGTTTTTTCTGAATTGTTTTCCAAACACAATTCCGTTTAAAATCCTTTCTTTTACCAACTGAAATAGAAAAACAATCCA
Source organism: Chelonia mydas (assembly GCF_015237465.2). Classification (NCBI taxonomy): domain Eukaryota; kingdom Metazoa; phylum Chordata; order Testudines; family Cheloniidae; genus Chelonia; species Chelonia mydas. The sequence goes on from NC_051261.2 coordinate 3,709,652, forward strand.
CATCCTAAAACAGGGACTTTCACAGAGTCAGGCAATACACCAGGCAAACCCTGCAAAGCTGCCTCCAAGAAAAGCAGCCATATATAAACTTTGGACCTGATTGTGAGAGCCTGCATGATAGAAAATATGCTGACCTGTAAAATCAGTCTATGGCCATCAGGTCTTTAACCTGCTATATCAGACTTGCTCTCCATCAGTGAAAATGACAAGGGCTGAGATGGATTGCCTCTTGCTTTGTTTACCCTGTCCCTGCTTTGGAAGGCATCAGCATGTTTATACACTGAAAAGAGGTGGGGTTTTTACTGGAAAGAATGAGTTTCCCTTGGAAGAACAACAGTCGTGTATCTTCAGCTTGTGTTTCATGAGGCTTTTTTGTTTGTTCTGTGAAAGTGGAGATCAGCAGGGAGATTGGCTGGTTAACTAGCTAAGAGTCAAGAAAGTAAAGACACGTACAGAAAGGCACAGAAAGAAAGAGAAAGGGAGGGACCCAGAAAGGAGACCAGGAGAATAATAATTAAAAAAGGGAAATAGAAAATGGAAATGTGGTGGATAGAGGGAGAGGTGGAGGATGGAGGGAGTGAATAAGAAGAGATGGGCAAATTCTTTCCTGGTATAAACAAACAAAACTCAGGCCTTATCTACATTGGAAAGATTGCACCTACTTAATTAAAATCAGTTTTTAAACTGATATAGTCACACTGATCCAAACTCCTGTCTGGATGCTCTGATTTCAGTCTAAGGATTTTGTCTACGCTAAGAAGATTTATTACTTTAACTATACCATTATATTTATGTTGCAAAGAAAAACCTAGCGTGGATGCAGTTATGCTGTATAAAAGTGCTTATTGTGGAATAGCTTATTTCAGTTTGGGAAGCAAAATAAGACACAGTTATAAGACAATTTATAGTGTTAAAACTGCACCCACATTAGGGTTTATACCAGTATAACTAACTCCGTAAAAATAAATAAATCCCACTTTAAAATTGTATCACTTTTCTAGTGTTGACCAGGCTTAAGAGTGGCTTAAGTCTGTTCCCAATCCACAATTGTCTACACATAGAAATTATATTGCTTTAACCGTGGCCTTGTCTACACTAGAAAAGTTTTGTTGGCATAGCTATAGCAGCAAACCCTCCTAGAGTACATGCAGTTCATACCAGCAGAAGTGTTTCTGCCAGCATAACTGACACCAGTTTCCCAAGAGACATAAACTGTACTGGTAAAAGCACTTTTATGCTGGTATAAATGCATCTGCACTAGGGTTTATATGGGCACACCAAAGTCAGTAAAAAAATAAAAAAAAATCACACCCCTCACCAGTGTAGCTATGCCAGTATAAATTATAAGCATAGATCAGGCCGCTAACAGTATAGTTGAAGTGGTACAACCCCACGAGTGTGGACATAATTACACTGTACAAAAGTGCTTTATACTGGGATAGATATTCCCATATGGGAAGGGGGAATAACCTACACCAGGATAACTTTGTGCTGGTATAACTATTTTTCTATAATATGTATAATCACCACCTCATCCAAAATAGTTATAAACTATGTGTAGACGCAGGCCTAATCTAATTGGAGAAAAGTCACTCCTAAACCAAAATAAGTACGTCCACACAGGGGCTCACACCAGTGCAACTGTGTCAGTTTAAATTTACACCTTAGGCCTGCTCTACACTTAAAACTTAGATCAGCCCAAATACATTGCTCAGGACTGTGAAAAATTTCATGCCCTGTGCGACATAGTTATGCTGACCTCTCCCGCAGTGTAGACCCCACTAGATTGATGGAAGCATTATTTTGTCAGCCTAGCTACTGCCTCTCAGAGAAGTGGGTTTACTACAGCAATGGAAAAACCCTTTCCGTCGATGCAGAAAGTATCTACGCCACAATGGCACAGTTTACAGCTGTGCCGCTGTCGGGTTTGTAGTGTAGACGTGCTGTCAGGTTCATCTGGTGCGGCTTGCCTATGTAGATAAGGCCTGAACTGGAGTCAATGGCAGTGCACCCAGGTAGGGTGGGCTAAAAAGATGAAATGGAGAAAGGAAGGGGGGGAGGGAATATACACAACTCTAAGGGTAGTGAATTCTATTTTAATAATGAATTTACATCACTACATTTCCTCTGGTACATGCTCCACAGCTCTGTGTGTTTGTAGGGGCCAGGGCTGGCTGGAAGGGTGGGGTTGGAGTTGTGGGAGATTTCTGTCTTTCATGCTTTGTTCAGTCTTGACCATGTGTTATGAAAAAATCCCATGGTGCAGAGTGCAGCCATCTCTCCGTAAACTTCAGCTCAGATCTGGGGACAGGAGAGAGTTTCACAATGACACTTTTATTAGAGTTTTTTGGAAAAGGGGGAACAATTTCATGAACATTGTTCAGTTTTTTTGTACATGTGGAAAAAATGTAATTTAAATTTGGAAAATTTCCATCAGCGCTAATTATTTGGCCCAAAAAGGAAAACAGAAAGCCAGCACTGCTGTCTGCTAGCAGTCACCTTGCTCCCCCAGTCACCACAAATGCCAGCTGTTATGTAACCATAATCCAGCTCCTAAGAAGTCAGAACTTTGGTCAGAGACATTCTGGATACTACTTTTGCTATATATTCTGTATTATGTAGTTATATTATTCCAGATACTATAGCTAAAGCAATGGGGTTTGCTGGAATGCTGGCTAGCTTTTGTTAGGTCTTGGCCTGCTGGTTTTTAGAGGTGCCAAGTTCCCACTGAGCTGTGGGCATCAGTCCCTCTGAAAATCAGGCCACTTGGCTTTGGGTGGGGGGCAGTCTTCTCTCTTGAGTAAACATTGATACATTTCTGGAGTAGAAATTGTCTGATTTTTCCTGGGACAGGATACTGTAGTTTTCCATGTTTACAACCAGGACTCCTTGATCTAGAGAAATTTTGAAGGAATTGCACTCTTAATTTAAAATACAAAGTGCTGTGTATTAGCTTAAAAAGCTCAAAACAAAGATTTTAAAAACAAACATAGCCAGATTTCTGCTGTGGAAATGACCTTCCCACAGTCTGCTTGATCACAAGGGTGGTTATAATATTGTTAAGGCATTGCCTTTCTTCTGTGAATTTCAAATCTGGCTGCTGCAAGGATTTTATCTACCAGGAGAGGGAAGTATGGGATAAAATACAATCCTTCCGCCTCTGCAAAGATCTCTTCATACGCAGCTGACAAATACATAGACTAACAATCAATAGTGCAGCAGGAGCCTAGTTCCTTTAAATAAAAATCTCATAAAGACCATATTGAGACACGACAAGTGAGGTAAAGGCAATGGCCATTGCATTTCACTGATGAGGTCAATTGGTCCTTAAATCTATTCAAATGCGGAGAAGTGTGAGCTAAGGAAGAGTTATAGGAAATGCAATCCCAGGGCACCGAATTCAAAAATCTTTTCCAAAACATGGGTTTTCAAGGCCAGCATGACTTCACCATGCTCCCAGCTGCAGGAGCAGGAGTGTCTGCGTTTGTATCCTGTAATGACAGGAGTGACATGCTTAGGGTTGCCAACTTTGTACTGGCACAAAACTGAACACCCTTGTCCAGCCCCTGCCCTGTCCCTCCTCCGAGGCCCCGCTCCTGCTCCACCCCTTTTCCTAGGCCCTGCCCCCGCTCACTCCATCCCCCCCTCTGCCCCCCCCCCCCCCGGTTGCTCGCTTTCCCCACCCTCACTAACTCGCTCATTTTCCCTGGGCTGGCTCAGGGCATTGGGGTGAGGGAGGGGCTGAGGGCTCTGGCTGGGGGTGTGGGCTCTGTGGTGGGGCCAGAAATGAGTAGTTCAGGGTGTGGGATTGGGCTCTGTGATGGGGCATGGGGTTGGAGTGTGGGAGTGTGTGAGGGCTCCTCCTGTGGGTGCAGTCTCTGGGGTGGGGCAGGGGAGGAGAGGTTTGGGGTGCATTAGGGTGCTTCAGGCTAGGACTGAGGGGTTCGGAGGGAGCTCCAGCCTGGGGCAAGGGGTTGAGGTGTGGGAGGGGTGCAGGCTCTGGGGTGGGGCTGGGGATGAGGGGTTTGAGGTGCTGGAGGGTGCTCCGGGCTGGGATTGAGGAGTTCAGAGGGTGGGTGGGGGATCAGAACTGGGGCAGGGGGTCAGAGGTGCAGGCTCTGGGTGGCCCTTACCTCAGGTAGCTCCCAGAAGCAGTGGCATATCCCCCCTCTGGCTCCTACGCTGAGGTGTGGCCAGGTGGCTCTGCGCGCCGCCCTGTCCGCAGGCGCCACCCCCGCAGCTCTCATTGCCTGCTGTTCCTGGCCAATGGGAGCTGCAGAGCTGGCGTTTGGGGCGGGGGCAGCATGCGGAACCCCTGGATGCCCCTACTCATAGGAGCCAGGGTGGGGAGAAGACATCCTGCTGGCTCTGGGAGCCGTGCAGAGCCACGGCAGGGAGGGAGCCTGTCTTAGCCTCACTGCAGCACCTACTGGACTTTTAACAGCCCCGTCAGTGGTGCTGACTGGAGCTGCCAGGGTCTCTTTTCGACCAGGCATTCCAGTAAAAAACCAGACACCTGGCAACCCTAGGCATGCTGCATTGGTTTTCAGGACTGTAAAATACCACATGATCCCAGGGTCACACGATGAGGGATCCCAGCATTGCATTCCCTAAATGAGAAGGAACCTGGGCTAGGGAGCTCCACAGCACACCAGGCCTTGATTTAAGGTAACCCCAGAGACAGATATGAGCAGAAAGGCAGTGGAGAACTCAGACTGATGAATTTTTCTTTAGGTTCTCCACATTGTAGCTTCTTCTGATCAGATAATCCAGGAGTTCTGGAGCCCAGTCCCGGATCAAGAGGGGGATTTTGGTAGCTGCATATTTGTAGTAAATTTCCCGTTGGCGGAGGGCTCCCGCCTTGATGATTTCCAGCGCACACTCCTCCTTCGGCGCAGGGGACACCAGCACCACATCAGAAGCTGCTTTCATGGCACTTTCTAGCACAGTAGAACAAAAGGAGCTTTGGTCAGATTTACAATCCTCTCCACTAGTGAGCCCTGCATGTCCAGGGCCAGCTGAACCCGGCTTGGATTTGCTTGTTTTAATGATTGTTTTTAAGCCATTTAACATCAATTGAGCCTTGAGTGGCTTAGTGAGCCTGGGAGAAAACCAGCATAACCCCTCTCTTGTTGTTACATGTGCTCTGTATTGTGGTAGCACTAGAAGCCCCAGTCAACAGTAGACAAGAGCCCCGATTGTGCTAGGCCCTGTACAGATGCAGAGGTCAATGCAAATCCTGCCCCCAAAAGCTTATGATTTAAGCAGATGAGTAACACAAGGGTTGGGGAGAGGGAGTCAGCTCAGTTTCAGAGTAGCAGCCGTGTTAGTCTCTATTCTCAAAAAGAAAAGGAGTACTTGTGGCACCTTAGAGACTAACCAATTTATTTGAGCATAAGCTTTCGTGAGCTGCAGCTACAGCTACAGCATCCGATGAAGTGAGCTGTAGCTCACGAAAGCTCATGCTCAAATAAATTGGTTAGTCTCTAAGGTGCCACAAGTACTCCTTTTCTTTCAGCTCAGTTTCAGTGATTTTGATAGTCATACTAGAGCCTGTAAAAACAAGGCAAAACAAACTCAAAGTTGGAGATTTCAACAGAGGAAGAGAATTTTGCAGAATGTTGTAAATTCCCCCCGCCTCCCCCATTTTCCAAGCAACTCTCATGCATACACTTTCATATTTTATATATTCACGTTGTACTTACATCAGTACATAAACATGCAGCAATATCTTCAGCTGGTATAAATTGCTGTCATTCCATTAACTTCAGTGGACCTATGCCAATTTATACCAGCTGAGGATCTGGCCCGCAGACTTACCCTAACTGCACTTCAGGCTGGCCTAGCCATTATTCATTGGCTGATTTCTTTGGGATGGTGAGTCAGAAATGGGTCTGTGAGGGTATGTCTACACTACAGAGATTATACCATCATAGGTATGTCACCGGAGCTGTGCCAGCATAGCCCCCTAGTGCAGACGTAGCTTAGAGCAACAGAATGAATTGTGCTATCAGTGTAGCTCCCCTTACAACATTTGCTACGTCTATGGAAGCGCTCTTTGGCTGACATAGCTGCAGCTACACTGTTGGTTTTGTCAGCATAATTATGCCAGGCAGGGTGTGTTTTTTTTCACTGATTGACACAGTTATGCTGGTATAAAATTTCAGTGTAGCCCAGGCTGAGACTAGGATTTGGAGGAGGGTGGAGGTAGTGTCCTTCCAGATCAGCCCAGAGAGGGCATTTCAAGTATTTGGGGTGGCATGAAAGAAGACAAGAACATAGGTGGGGAGTTGACAAGTAGCACGGGTCGAGCAGAGGCAGGAGAGGAGAAGGAATGGAGGAGAGAGGTGTGAAGCAACTTGAAAGTTAGGATAAAACGCTTGAATTTGGAGGGTGACTAGTTCCTAATCAGCAAGGTCCACACGGCACTGATCTTACCTGTATCAATGAAGCCGAGTATACAGAGCGTGATGGAAACATCAACCTTCTGAATGATTAATTCCTGCCGCAAGGAGCTGAAAAACCCATCCAGGGCAAACTTGGTTGCAGAGTAGGGAGCGGTAAATGGAAACCCAACTTTACCTAGACACAGAGCAGCAGTGTCGACATGGTTAAGTTCTGTTACAGTGCTGCGTAAAGATTTATTTGATTCCGCACCAGATGTAACATTCTTTCCAAGTGCGTTGAGTGCCGGTGAAGTGTCACGCCAACGGCCCCAGAGATGCAGGCGCGGGGTTCAGAGGACGGCAAGGGAGCTGGGCACTCAAACCCTATTACTCTGAACTCTCTTCAGGTCCTGTGACTAGCCCAGCCAAATGTCCTGGCCACGCACAGTAAGCTTCTCACCTTCAATGCTCTCAACAGATGTGCTCAAACCTGACCTGGAGAGATCACCCACAGTGCTGAGTTCAGCCTCAGTGGCCCTTTGGGTCCTTGGCTCCACAGCTGAGCTCACCAGCGAGGGGTTGACTAAGAAGGCAGATTTACCATAGGGACACCTGTCACTAAGATGCTTCATGTAAGCCAGAGAACTATCAGCTAGCGGGGTCAGCTAGCTATTGAACTTGATCCACAGAAACAAAATGACCCTGTCTAATCGGTCAAATAGCCAATACAAGGAGAGAGCCACATATTTCCAGTCTGTGCTGGTCAGACTGTGATGCCAATATTTGAAGAGCTTGAGCTGTACTCCTCCGATGATCCCCTTTGCTTGTCATAAAGAAGCATGCCAAGGTGATCAGCTTCTAGTGACAAAGCACTAGGGGGAGCCAAACCCAAGGAAAGTGTAATTTAGTTTTGAAGATGCTGAGTACTTGCCTCTCCCATTGACATCCCTTGGATTTTCGGGTGCTCATCACTTCTGAAAATCAGCCCCCAGGTCTCTGTCCCCGTTCACGGCTCACCTGCCATGGATGAAACCACCACGATGCTGCCCACACTGTCTTTCAGCCTGGGCAGGGCTGAGACAGTCATGGCCACGTAGCTGAGAAAGTTAATCTTCAGCAGTTTCTGCACGTGCCCTACGTCGCCATCGAAATAGTTAAAGTACGAGTTGCCAACGTGGTTGAGGATCAGCATGTCTAGGCCTCCTGAAAGCAAAGGGGAGAGCCAGGGATGCTTTAGTTTAGAGGGGAAGAGGACAAAGGAAGTTCAGAGCACACCACTTGTCTACGCTACGTATCTTTTCCTTTAGTTACTATGAATCTCTGCAGGAATCTATTCTTTGGAATGAAATACATCTATTCTTATTATTATTTTTAATAATAAGGGAGGCTTTTGGGTCACTGCACGGGCCTTTCATCTCTGCAGAGCTGGGTCAAAATCCAGATTCTGCTTGCCAGTACAAGTGTGACTGGCGTGCACTCACCAAGACCCAGTCTTCAGATTATATTACAAAAACACTGTGTTGTGATTTGTACTTTCTTCTCATTCAGGATGTGTGTGTGTGTTGGGTGGGGGGCAAGCAGATCTTTCTTGACCTGCATGTGAGCCCGCATGTGGGCCCACATGTGCAGCATCAGGATGTGTGGCAAGAGAGAACAGACAGGTGTGGCTTTGCACAGCTTTGTGCAGTGACCTATAATGGGCATAGCAAGATTGCTCCAGCACAAAGAGAACGGAAGGCCTAGGAATGTAATACCCACGGCTCTGGGACGGAGATCCAGGAGCAGAGTATTACAGAGGTGTAGGACTGCAATCAAGAGTGCGCTTGAGATCAAGCCTGAATGGTAGAGCTGTGTGTGGGTCCAGGTTTTGAACAGCATACGGGGCCAGCAGGGTAGGATTGCAGTCCACGAGCATAACAAAGACTGACACAACAGATGATGCTTCTAATCAGGGCAGAGTTGCATTGGCAGAGCTGGGGGGGTGCATGCACAAAGCCTGTCTATGCTATGGTGGCTCTCTTCAATCCTATTTGTATTTCAAATTCACAAGTGGCCAGTTAATACATTTAACAATAATTGTAACTATAACTCGATATAGTTACTACATGTATGGATTGGTCACTTGTGAATGTGAGATACAAATAGGAATATAATCCTTCATTCTACACACACACACACACACACACACACACACAATGAGAAGAATGAAGGACACTTCCACATCCCTCCTGCTTTTCCTGCCTTTTAATGTGGCAGACAGTAATGTGGCTAAGGAGTGATGCCACATCTCTCTGCGTTTTATCACTCGTTAAAGGTCGGATGGCGATTTCCAGACAGTGAGCTGCTAACGTACCCAGCACTACTTCAGCCTCCTTCACCACATGCTCGGCAAAGGCCTTGTCCTCCATGCTGCCGCTCACATACTGCGCAGAGGCTGCCCCCAGCTCCAGACACCGGGTGATGATCTGGAACACATGAATGGAATGTTGTAGAAACACATTCCCCATTGATGAACCTTGGAGCGCCTCAGTGTGTTACATCCATGGTCGGATAGACGTGGCTCTGTGGGTAGAATGAGTGCATTCTGCCTGCCAAGTGTTAATGCCTTGAACGCTCTGGCTCTGGCTTTAAACAGTGGGCACTAAAGGATGCCAGAATGGGATTGGAGCCTTCTGGGACTGCAAAGTCCGTGTACCATGGAAACCTGAAGCAACCTGGCTATTTCCCGGTAGAGTCTGCTCTGCAGTGGAAGTCTGTGCTTGCAGGATGAGTGGGGGTATGTGTATATTACTGCAATGCAGTGAGAGGGCATGCTTGTGTGACTGTGCGTATGAGATTGTGTGTACGTGATTGGGTGTGAGCATGGATACCAGCGCATGTATAAAAAGAAGAGTGTATGCGTGTGCATGACCAGGAGCATGAATATGTACCTGTTTGTGCCTCACAAGCATGCGTGTAGGTTTGTGCATGTGTGAGAATCAGCATGCGAGTGTACCATTGCGCATATCATGTAATTGCAATGGTGAGTGTCCATGCGTGTCTGTATGTCTATATGTGTGACATAAGACTGACCTTCATGTGTGTGTGCTCGGTACTTACTTTCTGAAGCTTGGCTTCCGTCCGTGCTGTGACCAGAACGTGGGCTCCCATCCGGGCCAGGTGATAAGCCATTTGCTCTCCAATTCCAGTGCTTGCTCCAGTGACGATCACTCGCTTCCCTTTCAACATCTCTGGAAAGCAAGGCACAGGGATGTTAATTTACCAGGATACCAGAGAAAGATTCCCCTTCTCTTACCGCCCCCCACCCAGTGCCCTCCAGGGGTCAAGAAACCAAAGTGGACAACAAGCCAGTCTAACCTGCCCAAACCAGCATGCTCACCCTGCACCAGGCAAACTCTCTGCCTTGTCCCAAGAAAACTGTAGTAAGAAGAATAGTTAAAATTCCTAATGTGAAAAAAGCAATATTAACAGGGACGTGGCCAGATTTTTTTTTTAAACTATCATGTTGCAAATCAGGATATGAATTTTTTTGGTGATAATTAAAATTTCCAGCCATTTTCAAAAAAGATATTTTCAATGTTTTTAAATAAGTATTTTTAAATTTTTTTTGTAAAATAGCCTTTTTCTAGCTCTTTTTTTACAAACATAAATCATGTGAAATTGAATGTTAAAAGCTCCCCCCCTGTAAATCCGAATAATAAAACTCCTACTTCACCTGTTTCCTAAGAAAATATTTCTCTGTGTTACTTGCTTGATGTAGTTTGAAAGCTCTGCAAAGCAGAGTGGTCTATTATCTGCAGTGTAACAAATGCCCAGACATGTTTTATTTCAGGCTCTGTACACATCCTGTGTAAAACATTCAAACGTGGCTTTTTCTGTTTAATTTTAAAAATACATTTGCTTTTAATAACTTACCAGGTTTAAAATCCTCCCTTGCTGAATAAAAACAGAAGGCCAAGACCAATCCTACAAAGGGAATGAAAATCTTTCTCAGCAGACCCATCCCACTGCAGAATCAGGAAATAATAAAGCATGAAAGAAGAAGGAAAAAAACAACAACTCCTCCGCAGATCTGCTCCAGACAGAAACACCAATGCCTGCCCTTTAAAAACCTGTTAGTGAAATGACTGCAGCTCCCCAAAGGTTCAACCTTTGGAAAATCACAGTGGTGGGATTGATGGGTCCATCAAAACCTTTAATTTGCTCCTCTTCAGAGTTGATAAATCTCAGCCTAAGTGACAGCTTTGCTTTGGGGTCTGGCCAGCTTATTTAATATTTCCTGTCCCTACGTTAAAATACAGAATTTTGCACAACACCCTGAAAGAGGTGTGCCTTTGCTGGAAAGCATCAAATTTCACTGTAGGGAGCACTGGAGACTGCCTACTGAAGGTGGGAGAACGTTGCGTTGTATTATCATCTGTCTGCTAAGCACTGACTCTGCACTCAGGCACTATTGCAGACACACAAGAGGACACGGACCCTGCACCAAGGAGCTTGCAATTGTATTGCAGTTCAGGCAAAAGGAAAGCAATTCAGGCCCATGAAAGCCGCCAGTTGGGGGCATTGGTTCAGCGTTGCAGTGCTCTGGACTGGCTATGGTTTAATTAACACACTTTGGTTGTGTCCACACTGCAGCTGGGGGTGAGCCTCCCAGCCTGTGTAGGCAGACTCGTTGGAGCAGGGCTCGAGCTAGTGTGGTAAAAGTAGCTGTTTAGACGCTGCAGCGCTGGCAGAGACTCAGGCTAGCCACCCGCGCTCTGACCCAAGGGGGCGTGTGGGCTTGAGAGGCTGAGCAGCCATTTGAGCTGTAACATCCACACTGTCGTCGTTGGCACGCGAGCTCAAGCCCTGCTGGAACGAGTCAGTCTACACAGGCTGGGAGGCTCACCCCCCAGCTGCGGTGTAGACATATCCTTTAGGGCCTTGATTTGGCAAAGGGGCACCCTTGTGGGTGCTGAGCTGGAGGCCCCAGGTTGTTCAGAAGATGCTTTCCCAATTTAGCTCGTTTTATCCTAGTGGTCTAATTGACTGCCACTAATTGGCTGTCTCACCAGAGGAGCCAGGGTTTCAGAGAGTCTGGACTGAACTCCCCGCTAGGTGTGGTCCCTCCAGTTCAGGATGGAGGCAGTGGGGCAGCGCTGGGAAACTTGCCCTGATGCTGTGCCCCGTTGTGTGGGTAAACGCAGGTCTTTGCTCTCCGGGGGAGTCTCTCCAGCATCTTTCACTAGCACTCAATTCATTTTCAGATTAAAGAGGAAAAATCGAAGAGAACTTCAGAGCAACAGCTAACGGCTCGGGGGTTAGGCCTCAGTAAAGTCGATTACAGAGGTCTTATAATAGCTGTCTGCTTAAGCTGCTGTCAGCCCTGCTCTAGCTCTGGGATCCTCCTGGACAGTACAGTACATCTTATTACATGCGGTTCTGGGCTCGGTGCCATGGCACATATAGACTGTGGCCTCACTCTGACCGGGCTTCATGTGCTGACGCGATTACGTCTCTGGACCCTGTCCATTCAAGCGGTGGGGAAAGTTCCGTTTACGAGGATAAAAGCCTCGTCTGCAAGGCAAGATGGTTTGAGTTATAGGTGCACAAGGCAATGGGTTCCTGTGGTCCCTCCGGCTGGGCCTCAAATTGTACACACCCCACGTCTATTTAGAGAAACCTCAGGTTAACTCATTGGCCGTGTGGAAGAGGATACGTCCTGAAGTACCACACCCTCCCCAAACATACCCAATCAGTGGATGCAATTCAGCACTCAGGAGCAACCCTACAATAACAAACCAACGTCTGTGTGTGCAGCCCAGCACACACAAGCAACCCTCCAGTGATGAACCAGGGACCAGTGCTTCATTATAGCTTTGAAGGAACGGATGATTTGGGTTAATAATATACTCAGTGGGTCTGTCTGGCTGCCAGTGGGGCACTGCTCTTAAAGTATAGATTTCTCTTCACTCTTAACTTATCCGCTGCTGGAAAGAAGCACTTAGCATATGTTTTGGTCAGATAAACGTCATTGCTTTCTGGGAAATGCTGCCACTTCCCCTGTGTCGTCATCTTTTGATCTAACCCTGAGTTCCTGGAATTGGCCACTTCACTTTCTTGGCTGAACAATAAAAGAATGAACTCTCTGTTACCTGCAGCACCTGTGCATCTAGCACCTGTGGAAAGGACTGATGGTCCAGTGGCAAGGGCTCTAGGATCTGGGAGATGCTCTGTGGAAGAGTTCTCGTGTGACTTTGGAAAAGTCAGAGAGGGCCAGATTTGTAAAGGATTCCGGGTGTCTAACTTCCACTGATTGCAGTGAGAGTTAGGCTCCTAAATACCTTTGGAAATCTGGCCCTTCATCTCTCCCTGCCTCAGTTCCCCCTCTGTACAACAGGGATAATAGCACGTCCGTACCTCTCCAGCGGTGCTGAGAATAAAAACGTTCAAGATGGTGAGGCATTCAGCGATGGGGGCCAGATACCTATGTTATGTGGGATGGGCAAGTCAGTCTCTTAGGTACTATTGTTATTTGTATTTGTAGCATCTCGTGGCCCCAGCTGATCTCAGATCCCCATCATGCAAAACTCTGAACAAACACACAAAGCGTGACTGCCCCTGCCCCCAAAGACCTCGCAGTCTAAATACCCAGGATAGGCAAAGGGTGGGAGGGGAAACAGAGGCACAGAAAAGGGAAATTCCTCACCCCAGGTCTCACATCAGGTCCCAGGCAGAGCCAAGAGTAGAACCCTGTCTCCTGATTCCCAGTTCAGTGCTTTGGGGTGTGTCCATACAGCCGTTGGAAGCAAGCTTCCCCGCCCAAGTCGACAGACGCGAGCTTGTGCTAGTGCTCGGAAACTAGCTGTGGAGATGGTGCTTTGAAGTGGTGGCTTGGGCTGGAGCTCAAGCTCCGAAGCCTACGGACTGGGGTGGGCTTCAGAGTCTGAGCTCTGGGCTGAGAGCATTTTTAACAGTGCAAACAATGTAAAATGCAGGGCTGGTGTAATGCGTAGGTCTGACAGCCCCTCTTGGTTCATGTGCTGCCCAACTGTGTCCCGCGGGCCTTGTGGGGAGTTGACAGGGATCCGATCCCCCTCCCTGCGAAGCTGACATTTGCTGCTGCTTTCGAGCTCCAGCCTCGAGGCTGCTTTGGCTCTAATTGCAACAGCTGGGCAGCGGGAGGTGCTAACACACTCAGCAGGAGAATCAAAGGTGGGACTCTTGGCTGCTGGCCTCTGTAGCGCCTCCCAGTAGCTGGGCTTTTTTCAGAAGAAACCATTAATGGCATTGGTTAGTATGGAAACCTGTGGGGAACTAGTGATTTGGATTTACCCTAGACGTATGGGAGCTAGAGATGGAAAATGTCCTATCTGGCCCAGTCCTTCTCCAGCAAGGCAGGTTTGTCCCCTACAGGACATTTCCGAGTTGTTTATCCAGTCTAACTGTACGCCTCTGAACCAACGGGTCTTCTATCATTTCCCTGGGAGGTTCTTCTGCAGCCTGGCTCTCACTGAAGAAGCTTTGCCTTCCTGCTATTTACTCCAAATATCCTGTTCTTTAATTGCCTCCTGTTATTCCTAATGCCCCCATAGTTATTCATCTCCCACCATGGCGTGGTGTGGTACTGTACTCCCTTCCAAGACTGAGGGGGGATTAGCACCTGCCCATTATTTTGTCAAACTGAACTGTTTTAGGTCCTCGCTGTTTCCTCTAGATCCCTCCATCCCTTCACTTTGTCTAAACATTTACATACCACAGAGCTGAGCCCAGTATTCCTGGCGTGGCATCACTGGAGAGCAGGGTATGTGGTGCAGTCCCAGATCACACGGGCCTGTTCTGGAGGCTACGCAGAAACAGGAGCTCACCTCATTTGCTGACTGTCACCCTTCCCAGGTTTCTCCATCCCACTTGGCATCTGTGGCTTAGTGCCCTCACCAATCCCCTGGGTAATCAGAACACTTTATCTAATGGCTGGTTTTACACCGCTGCCAGCACCATGCTGTCTGATCGCCTTCCGTGTAAAATCAATAGTGACGTCCTTAGTGAGCTCCATGGAGTCTCTGGCTCTTCTCCCTTCTCAGGGTAAAATCTTTGCTTGGGTAGAGTTTTTTTAAGTGTTGTTTGTTGTCTGGTTCTTTGACTTGTTGGTTTCAGGCTGTTTTTGCTGGGGGTGTTTGGTGAGGAGGTGGTGATGGGGGGAAGCCTTTTCTGAAGATAAAAGTTTAGTAGCATTTCATAAAGTCTGTCACCTGATGTTCCGTCTTATGTTATTTCCTGCCCATTTTTCTCAAGGTCCTCTGTCCTCACTCGGGCTCATGACCCCCCCCCAGTTTAACGTCATCTGCTAGTGTAATTAACATGCTCTTTCCCAGGTCACTCCTGGATAGGGGGAATCAAAGGCTGCACGGTGGATCATGGGCTAACGCTGCCTTCCTGTTCAGCAGCTGTCCTTCTGTCACCAGGTCTTTCTTCAGTCCCCTTCCCGCTGGCTGGGAGCAGCATTCCACCCACGGCAAATGCCCAGGCGGACTTGGGGTGCTGCCAGAGGGTACAGCGGGGCTGAGTGGGGACAATGGGTACCTACTCGTCAGTCCCTTAGCCCCTGAATAACTGGAGGTGCTCACGGGGAGGGGATTGAGTGCTGCCTGAAATCTAACACCCTCCTTAAACATAATAGGCCCTTCTGCAGCTATTTACACCCTCAGGGTACAGTACAGACATTGTCTGGCTCTCAGGTGCTTTGGGAGGATTAACAGGTGTTGCTATTTCTCATTTTGCAAAACCGGGGGAACGGTTGTGGAGAGAAAGGAAGTGACCTGCCCAGGGCCCGGTGTCAGCACTGGGATTAGAACCCAGAAGTCGCTGGCTCCCAGGCCTGTGTCTGCAGGGAGAGGCCTCCTCATATCCCCACATGATTTCTTTTACAGCATTTGATCAGCTCGGTGCTTCAGGTTCACTGTGAGCCTTACAAGGCCTCAGAGCTGGGCGCCAGGTGCGGGGATGGCCGGGGAAAGGATGGAAGCAGAAAGACTGACAAGAAGCCCCCTCCCCCGCCCCCCACTGTGGATTCTTTAGATTCCAGCACGCAGAACTATGCTCTAGAACTGGTCGAGAATTTTCCATTGAAATCTTTTTTCACTTCGCTAACTTTTTGCTGTGAACTATTTAACAATTTGCTTTCAATAACTTTTCCCAAGGGGAAAAATGGTATCTCCAGCCAGCTCTGTTACACTCAGAGCACATTGTTCCTTTCACTCACTGGTAGCTGGAACGTGGTTTGCACTGAACAGCCACCATCTCCCTTTTGCCAAGGAACAAGACTTCGGTTTCACTTATTTGGAGACCAAACTGAGGCAGCAAAGTTTGCTCTCCAAATGTAGAATGTCATTCCTGAACAGCACCTTCCTGCCTGCTGCGGCTGCTATGAACACACCCTCCTTGGTTGAGAAGGCCTGCCAAAGGGGCAGATCTTATAACTATTACTCACATTTCTAACATGCGCACGTGTACCAGGCACCACCTCTCATTCCCTTTATCGCCCGTAGCTTCTAAATTAGCCCAGAGGTATGCAGAGCACATAGCCAAAAACCAGAAACCTGATAGTAAAGTATTTATGAGAGCAAGTGCAGCGTGCCCTTGAAGTGAGCATATTGGCAGCATGCAGAATACGCGGCCACTTCTGAACCAACCTCAGCGGCATTATTGTATTTGTTGCCCTTTGGAGAAATGCATCCTGGTGCAGAGGGTCAGCTCTGTATCATTTAAGTCCAATTTATACCCCACTTGAACGAAGTAAGTGGTGCATAGATGTTATGCTGGCCATTCTGCACAGGGGATGCTTTCCACTCCTTGAGACCCACAGCACATTAGAGAGAGGATTTAATGTAAATTTAAAGGTGCATTTTTAAATGTCCTGATGGATGGTCAGTGAAGCTGCAAATCATATCTGCTGTAGCTTCCCTCCCCACACAAGCCACCCCTGGCCTGAGTATTAGAGGCAAATACAGTGAACAGGAGAAAAATGTAGTCAGGTTTATGCATGCAAGGCAAAACTGATGGGCTCTCAATAGTTTGGCAGAAATTAAAATGGCTTTTTTAAAAAAGCAGCTTTGCTTCTGTTTCATCATAAAGAAAAAGCTGATGTTACCAGCTAAACTTTCGAGAGGCTGTCCTGGGCTTTGGGAATGGAACACGGGCATGTCACTTCCTGGTCATTATTGGTTACAATCGAGCCTTAGATCATTACTCAACAAAAGGCAGGTACAGTGCAGCTCAGAATGCCCAGAGGTGTGCATCACCAGGGCACTACTTGGCGCAGTGTTAGCCGGGGTCAGGACTGAATGGGCCATCGAACCTGAGCTCCCAAGACAACTTAGTGTTTGTTTTTCAGCATCAGGGTAGCTGGCATTGAAAAATATGTTCTAAATGTGCTTGTGTAGGTGAAGGTCTAACTGCAGGGTCAGCGTAGACAGTAGGGCTGCAAGAGAGGCCAGCCATGCCTCAAATGCCTACCCCACCCTGTCCTGTATGTGAGCCCGAGCCCCGTCACCATGCAATGCCATGTATGAGCGTGGCCACGAGGAACATTGCACCATTGCCTTTTGGGAGCTGATTGTGTTTTCTCAAATACACGTGTGCCTGAGATGACAGTCAGTTCACTCAGCCCCCTGAGCCGCTGGATGCTTCCAGAGGTGATTTGGGAAACTCAGTCGAAACCATGAAAGAGCAAGTTGGGGAAACAAGTAGCCGGACAGTGCCTGGTAGTGCAAATGCAGTGGCCGGTGCATGGGAATCTGCTGTGTATCTGCGAGGTTTGGGCTCAGTAGCAGCCAGTGTGTTTCTTATGAGCCTTGAGGGCCTTATGCTTTGAGACCAATCAGCCCCCGTGTGAAGCCATTGCAGGGGCAGCAGTTGGATTAGGTGCAATGTTCAGGTGATGGGACAGGGGGTAGAAGGTGTTCTGGCCCCTAGAAGAGGGCTCCTGGAGTTTGGGAAAAGCTGGCTTGCCTTGCTAGTTCTCCAGGGAGAAAGTCTGGAAGGGGAGCAGCTCTGCCTGTACTGTTCCAAAGGGACTGGCACTCCACTCCTCGGACTACTTCACCTCATTGACAAACCTCATGCCAGTGTCAAGCCTCGTCCCAGTTATGTGGTAAATCTTGGATTAATGAAGCAGCAAAACGCCCTTATGGGGACAGGCTTGGCAAATGGTGTGGAGATGTGTGTTAAGCAGAGAAGGTGGGAAGGCCGGTGTAGAGGTGAGATTGGGGAAAGTTTTAGGTGCTATTCCTGTTCAAAGGTCTCAGTGAGAGTCCCCACGTACAAGTACTGTCAGAGTTTGCACATTGCTAGTACAGGGGGAACAGTGTGTTTGTAATGTTCATATCTGCTGGGTGACCTAACCCAACTCACTCCTGGGAAAGATAATCTCCAGGACCCTGACTACAGCCTGCCTGGAAGAGCCCTGGCCACTGGCCATGCTCCCTGTGCCCTTGAAAAAAAAAACCTGGCTTGTTTCTCTCGTGGTGTTGATTGCTGAAGTCCTAAATTTAGTTGGGAGGCCCTTGAACCAAGCAGACCCCAACCTGCAAATAGCAAGTTAGGCATTTCTAAAAAACAAGCCTCCCATACTCTTGCGTTGCATTGGCAGGTCAGAGAAGGTCATGGTGCCTGCGGCAGTGTTCAGCTCTATCATGCTACCAAGGTCTGAGTAAAGTCTCAGCGTTAACATAACCTCTTCTGAGATGTGCATGGTGAGCCTGGGGGAAGATCTCACTCCAGCTGCAGTCTCTGGGGATGTAACGTGCCAGGGGATTTTTCCTGATTCATTGCTTAGAATAAGCAGAATTAGATCTGTCCTAAATGGAACAGAATAATAGAAACTAACACCTGCCATATTAGGGGGTTCATTCATCCCTTAGACAATGCAGGGTTGTTCCTAAAGCTTAGCCCCAAATGCTTTAGCACAGTCCAATTTCAAATGGTCCAAAGTGATGTTATTTCACACTATAAACGTCACCATTAGGAGCCTTTCCTGAGTTGGAGCGTACATGTCCCTCTAATCAATTCCATCCCAGTGCTCTTAGGTATATCCCAATAGCCCACATTAATAAAAAAAATCCCTCTATCTTTTTGGAAGTTGCAAATGGACATGTATGATGCAGATACACCACTCTATCTTCTGTATCTGACAGATACGATTTGCTTATGGCATTTAGTTGCAAATGACAGTGTTTGGGCTGTTTGTATAGCCCCAAAACATTACAAGAATTCCTGGCTTTGGATCCATGCGTTAAGGTGCATTAAATTGCTAGGTACCTCAAGTTGGGGATTCAAAAACTGAAGCACCAAAATGACAGGCCACTTTGAAAATTCCAGCCATGATGTAGAAAGAGGGGTTTGCTGAGACCTGCTCTTCTTTAGTGGGTGATTCCTGCAACCCACCACTGTTACCATGACATTATTTTGCAACCCACCACTGTTACCATGACAGTATTTTGAATTCACAAGCACTGGAACTACTACACATGGCTTGATGTTAAACTTTGCCCCGGGCATTATTGCACGGCAGTTTAGCCACTGACACTTGCCTAATTTGCATGGCTGTAGAAAGCCACAGTTTTCTGTGCACTATGCGCAAACTCCTGTTGCAGAATCAATGAGATACAGAACTGATTTTTCAGATTGACCTTTGGGGGAAATATTTGCAAAGGGATGACCTCCAGGGTCACAGTAGATCAGAAGGCTGCATACTGGAAGGAAGGGCTTGCTCGGACGATTCTAAACATATTGGCGTAGTCAAGCCTATACTAGCCGTCTAATCCCATTAGCTGCCTAAAGTGCAGCTATTTTGACAGTTGCACAAATCTCTCTGCTTTAAGCTCATAAACCCTGAAATTAGATAACTCTATTTTTATTCAAAGGGGGAGTGGGTGGAAGGACAGGATTACCCTCTCCCAGTCATCCCAGACCAAATGAAATGCCCCTTTGCATAGAGTTGGAGGATGATAAAAATAATCACTGGCTCATATTAAATTCAGGTCATCCAACAGAGAGGCTTCATCCAAAGCCTTTGAACAGTGGTTTCCTGTCATGACAGCAAAGAAGAAATGTTTCTCTTCATTTTCTAGGTTTCCCTATTGTCCTGCACCAGGTATAACCTGTAAAGCTGGTCTAGTCCTGTGAATGAGTAAGATGTTGAGAGAGTTTGAAGCCAAAAAGCCTTGAATAAAATCAAGATCCAGTTGGCTTCTTATTTAAATCAAATTCACACCTGTGGCCCCTAGGAGCCCTGACCATAGCTCAGGGCTCCACTGGAGCTGTAAAAACACAACAAAAATTAGTTTCAATGAGACTGTTTCTGAAATAAGGTACATGACTGGGCAGCGAGGTGAGTAAGAGGATTGGAGTATGGGCCCAAAGTTTTTCTTTCCACTACAACAAGCCTTCTGCAGCATGCGGATCTGTGTATGCTGCAAAACTATCCATGTCCTTGATCTGGCATTATTCAGGGACATGGTTCAGCTGTTTTCTTCAGGCTAAATTGTGCCATCACCTTTGCACATGCAGCAGTCAGTGAAGTGAATGAGGCAGTGGCCCATGTCTGTCTTGTCTGGGAAATTGAAACCCTGAGTAATGCTTGATTGGCTCATAAAACACGATTTTTCTCAAGTGCTATTTTATGTTGACTTCTATCCCAGTTTTTTCCACAGATGGAAAATGTATGTGCACCCTTGTGTTTAATTCAGAATATGATGTTTTTACAGGCTCAGGGACATTCTCCCCAAATAATGTGCCCCTTTTGACAACAGGTGTTAGTTACACAGATGAAAGGGTGAAGTTGATGGATGTTTTTATTCTTAAAATAACACTAGCATCTAGAAACCATACAGGATCTTTCTAGTGAGAGCAGCATGTTCCTTCCCGTTTTCTTATCTTTTTTGTTTCCACTATCTTCTGTCCTCTGTAGCAATTAGAAAAGGGATCTTTTTTCCCCTTAGGGCTAGACAGAGGCATAATGCTTGTGTGCTTTCCTGATGCTATATACAGCACGTAATGTTTACCCTGCCTCTTTGGGGGCACTGGAGATAGCATTGCAGCTTCTAACTTCTAGCAAGTAGAAACCAACATTTAAAACTGTCCCTCCCATAGTTGGATGACCCATTGACTTCTGAATGGGAGAGTTTGCTAGCATTGTGTTACATGTAGCATATGTGCACCAATCTTTTTTTTTTTTTAAAAGGACAGTGGAAACGGTTAACCTACTCGCTTGTTAATTAAAGCATGTGGTGCTAACAGTCCGCTGCATTCAAGACCATGCAGGTGAGAAATTGCAGGAAAATTGTGACCATAGGACAGTCTGGTGAGAACAGTGTGTCCTAGTGGGTAGAGCACTGGACGGGGACTCAAAGACGTGAGTTCTATTCCCAGCTTTGCCACTGGCCTGGTTGGTGGCCTTGGACAAGTCATTTCACTGCTCGGTGTCTGTTACTCCCTCTGCAAAATGGGGATAATGGTACTGAAAAGTGCTATGTAAGAGGTGGGTATAAATGTCCTTGACCGTTTTGCCATAAACATGAATGGAGGCAGGATTGGGCTCTTTTCATTAGTCCTGCAGCTTGTTAGAAATAAGACAGAGTGGGCCAGATACCCTTTCTGCATTTACACCCATGTAACAAGAGATCAACATCTGGCTACATTCCCCCACCTCCATTCTTAAAAAAAACCCAAACCAACCAACCAGTGTATGATTGTAAATACAAGCATGTGAGTAATAGCGGTTTTGTATAAAAAAGTCAGTGCATTATTTTTGGGCGAGGGACGGGGGAAAGAACTCCTAACCTATAGGCTTTAGAAAACAAAAGGGAAGAAGAAAAACAAACAAGCTCTCACGTTGTTGAGTGCGTGTGTGTACTAATTGGAAGGTGACAGCATTCAGCAACTGTTTCACTGCCAAACTTAGGACACTTCCCTAAGTGCCCTGATAAAAACCACCCAGCAGGAGGCATTAGGCTGCTGCTGCGAAGAATTTATTTATTTCAATAACTTTAGCTGAATTAAGACTCCATCCCTCTTTGAAGGCTGACAAAAGAAAGAGGCTTAGTGATGTATAAAATATTTATTTATAATGCAAAATATATTTGTAAAGTTTATTCACAATAAAAAAAACATGGTGCAAAATGCCAGGCACGTTACACCTGTGTATACCACAAAAGGGTACATATTCAATGGGTGGCATTTTTCAACTGCTGCATGGCAGCAAATAGAAGTCACTTCTCTAGAGTCCCTTGTGTTTGCAGTCAGTGTCGATTCCCTTCTCCCTGGAGTCTGCACCTGGAGATCAAACAGGGCAGCAGTCTCTTGTGCAGACCTATCACTGACTGGGCAGTCTCTCTTAGGATGCACGCTGCCTGATCACCAGGTTCCTCTGCATTACATCCTGCTCTTTGCTCTTCTCCACGATCAAATCCCTCTGTTTCTGGGGGACAGTGTGCTCTTTTGTCGGGGGAGGTCTCTTCTCCTCCTCCTCCTCCTCTTGTAGTTGCTCTTCAGAAGTGAAAGGGCTGCAGACTGTCTCCACCAGGCTAATAACCACCCCGAAGAAAGCCAGCACGCTGCCCAGCATGTAGATCTTGACCATCTTTCTGCTGGGCTTCTGGCTGAGCATTTCTTTGGCAAAGGGAATCAGCTCCTGCATGGTCCCCATCTCGGGCCGCAGACCTGGAAGGTCACAAAACCTGGAGAGCAAGAGAGGGGAAAAAAAGACAGATACCCATCAGCTGCTATCTAGTGCTGCTTCCTTCTGCATTCAGCAGGGCTGCTTCCCAGGGAAAGCGGAGTCTGTGTAGCGTGCACAGACCCATGGCACGTGCAGGGCCACTCTTAACACGGTCATTGCCCAGGGTCCAGTTCAGGAAGATGCAGACACTCGGCTACGGCGGTGAGGGGCAGTCCGGAAACCTCCCCCACCAGTGATCCCTTCGGCCTTTCTCCAGCCACATCCACGCGGGCGCTCATCCCAGCCAGTCCCCGCGGCGAGGCGGAGTTGAAAGAACTCCCAGGCATGGGTGACAAAGCGGGACAGGGGTGGGGGTAATAGGAGCCCCTCTTAAAACGAGAAAAGCCCCAAATATCGGAACTGTCCCAATAAAACCGGGACGTCTGGTCACCCTAACTATAGTAACTGCCGGCATTTGGGTCTGAAATTCCCCCAGGATAAGCCGGGGCTCCCTCGGCGGGCAGGGGACCGCCCCCGCTCCCCTGCCCCTTCCCGGCGGGCAGGGCACCGCACCCCGCTCCCTCTGTACTCACCGCAGGACGCGCTCTGCTCCGCGGGTTCGCCGCCAGGGATCTCCGCTCTCTGCTCGGCTGGAGCTGGGCAGCTGCTTCCCGCAGCCACCCGCAGCCTTATATCGCCTGCCGGGCTGGCCGGCGGCTCCTCCCCGCCCGGGGCCGGCCCCTCATTGCTCAGGCAGGCTGGGTGCCAGCAGGCCTGAGCACGGCCCCGGAGCGTGCAGCCCGCGGGGTTTCTGGTGGGTGACCGCCCCCCTGCCCTGAGGCTCGCTGCGGGGGCTGGGGTCGCCAGCTGCGGAGCAGACACACCCGGGGGGGGCTGAAGGGTCAGGGCCGGATCACGCAGGCATCACTCAGCCGAATCCAGCCTCTGGGCACGAGGAGTGGGAGGGGGCTTCTGGGCAGGCTTGGAGCCTGGGAGTCACGTAGCAAACGTTTCGGCAGGCTCCAGTTTCGGGCCTCGGAGGAGTGGGCTGGTTGGTGTGTTTGCTTTATGGTGGGCGGGGGCGCAGGGGTGGTCGCGCCTGGGGCTGGGGCAGCTGCAGAATCATAAACCCCCTTCGGGGGACGGATGGGTGAAATGCACAAGGTTTGGAGTCTGCCCCGATCTCTCCTGAACTGCTGCAAAAAGCATTGTAATGTCCCTCCCTGATCTTGGGGAAAGTCAGCAGCAGCGCGGCTCTAAAGGGGGAATATTGCCCTCGGAAGGTAATTTATTCTTCTGTCCGCTTTCAAGTTCAGGGAGAGACCTGGTGTTTCAGAAAAGTGTAATTTACAGCAGTGGTTCTCAGACTTTTGTACCTTTCACACAGCAAGTCTCTGACTGCGACCCCCCCCCCCCCTTATAAATTAAAAACACTTTTTTATATATGTAACACCATTATAAATGCTGGAGGCAAAGCAGGTTTGGGGTAGAGGCTGACAGCTCAGGGCCCCCCATGTAAGAACCCTTCAGCGGGTTGCGACCACCAGTTCGAGAACCCCTGATTTACAGTATGTACATAGGAGCTTGGGGAATGCATTGATCTCTTTCTTTTTTGGTACCATATAGTTGAAAGTGCACAGCCCAGGGATACAGCAAAACATGGGCAGGAAAAGAGGCAGCAAAAATAGCAGCTGAATACTGAGCACTTTGAATGATTAAATGGATTGTCTCAGTTACAACATGGACTAAATGCTGCATATAACAAAATCTTCTGTCAGCCTAGCTACCCCTTCTCAGAGTGGATTAACCACACTGAATCCCGATTGGGAAAAAAACCCTTCTGTCCAAATAGAACGCATCTCCACTCCAGCCGCTGTAGTCGCTGTAATGTACACATGCCCTCTCTCTCTCTCTCTCTCTGCTGCATCCCACCACCCCACCTGCTGAATTTGGTTTCTTGCCTTCAGTTCTCCTGTCCTGAAACCAAAAGAAAGCCAGCTGCGTGCAATCTTTTCTATTGAAATGAGCGTGAAACTAAAGTACATTCTATTATGTTCTGTAGAACTTTGACATTTCCTCTGTGGCCTGCTCTGTCAGGGCATTGCATCAGCAGCGTAAAGCGGATTACCTCACCCACTGGGCCAGTGAATGCTGAGCAATGTGCAGAACGCTTCCTTGTCTGAAAGAGCCTTACGCAGCTCTACGGACTCCGGGTCTGAATACCTGCTAAAGCCTAGAGGAGGCAGGGGGATGCCTTCTGATCCCTCAGAGCTGCTTGGGAAATTTGGGCAGAAGTCTCCTCTCAGATCCAGATGGTTGTGTTGAATGTGGATATTCTGTTCTCGCTCCCCATGTGTGGATTTGCTAGGGAGAACAGCATATCAGAGTCAAGATCGACTGTGTGGCGCTAAGAGGGAAATTTTGTCCAGCTGATTATCGTGGAAAGAGAAGAGAAGTTCCGTTGAGAAAACAGTGTGATGTCTAGCAGGGTCAAAGAGATTGTTCTAGCAGAGCCACTGGGTGGGGGCGTGGGTGTGGATCCCACTTTGTAAACTGAAAAGGAGGACTTGTGGCACCTTAGAGACTAACCAATTTATTTGAGCATAAGCTTTCGTGAGCTAGAGCTCACTTCACTGACTCTGTGTGCATCCAAAGGCAGCGGTACACTGCAGGGCGAGACCCGTGGCCCTTTTAAAGTTGTTCTGAACTACTCTGGCTGTATGAAGCAGCCCAAAAGGCCGTGTTAGCCAGTTGGGGGCTCCTCCTCTTGCTCCTCAGACCTTCTGGTGTAGGGCTGTGGAGGGAGCATGGTCTTGGGGCTGCAGGCAGCCAGTGCAACTTGGAGTAGCCGTGAGGATCCACGGGACAACACCGTGGGCCAAAGAGTGATTGGGGGGAAGAGCATAAAGGTGGCTTGTCCCCCTATCCACATCCCTGACCTACATCAGGCACGAAACAGCCAGTCTCAAGGATCTGGGTCATGGTGTAAATATACAGCGTGTGCAGATAAGTACTTGTTACTGAAATCTGGAACTTTATTTCTGGCCCAGAGGTTCATTCAGTATGTGAGCAAGGGCTAGTCAGTGAGTCACTCTCACGCTTTCCCCACACATCCTGCACGTAGCAGAAGCACTATGGTTTCTTCACCAGTGTAACACTCTCCTCCCCCTTCCCGGGACTGCTGGTGCTGCTTGCTGGGAACAGGTTATGGTCAGTCAGGGAAAGAACCCTTGAAAGATTATGATATTGAAACCGCTCTGTTATTTTATGCACAGATTCCCCAAGAGCATTTGAAACTGAATTGCTGGATTTTTTGCAAAGGTTGCTAAAGAACCAGCTGGTTCTTTCTGTTCTCTTTGGTTGCTCTTTTTAAATTCTTTACCTTTTCCTCCAACTTGGCAACACGTTTTACGGCTGGTCACTACATTTAAGGCATTTTTTTTCTCCTTCGGTACATTGAAAAGTGAGCATTACAGAGAAAAATGCTGAGGAGACAGCAAATAGAGAAAGTTCAGGGGCATTGTAATAATTACCAGATTGTTTGTTAACTGCTATATAGCCACTGTCTGACAGGACAGGACTGTACTGGCTCTTTAAGGAATAAAGTCTGATCTGAAAGGGAGAGCTGGTCATAGCTTTTTGTATCAGCTCCTTGAGGAAGTGACTCTGCCTTTTTGGGTTTGTACAGTGCCTAGCACACTGTAGGTGCAACAAGAAGCTAATTAACTGAATTGGCAATCCCAAGAGTTCAAAAACTATGAGTCCGGCTCCCCGAAACCCTTGCCTCTGATTTTTGAGCATTTAGGGTTTGTTCTTCAGCTTTTCTCTGCAGCCACTTTAGTTTTTAAAAAGAAAGCTGAGATTGTCACATAAAGCTTGAGCCCTTGAAGACACAGTTAAGAAAAACAAATAAATATCATGAGATTTATGGTCAGATCCTGTGAGTTGGTAACAATCCCGCAGTGCATCATACCCAGAAATTGCATCTATTTTACGAAATATTTTTTTACATCACATTAGTTAAGTCAATGCAACCTCATTGTGTGGACACTCTTAAATTGGATTAAGAGTGGCTAATGTTAATGATCTTAATGTTAAATTAAACTAATTTTAGCCACTCTTAATTTTATTTGAGTGTCCAGCCAAAGGCATTTATACAGGTTTAACGGAGGCCTTCTGAGCACAGGAAAGTTGCACCAGCTTAACTTGAATCAGTTTGCAAACCCCTGTGTGGTTGCTCTTATTTTGGCCTAAGAGGGTTATTTTTCTTTAAATGAAACCTGTTGCCAATCAGCTTAAACTGGTGCAAACCCCTGTGTGGACACTCTTATTTCAGTTTAAGAGCAGCTTCGTTTGGTTTATCTTAACCGTATTTGGTTTAAATTCACACCTTAGGTCAGACCAGTACCACTTTCCTGGATGGACAAGCCCAAAATCAGTCCAGGGCATCGCTGCACTAGAGCAGCTACAGGACTCCGGCGGCGTAGCTGTGCTGTCATCCTAATGCTCTGGTGCAGAGGCTTCCTACGTCCAGGGAAGGTGTTTTTCCATAGCTGTAGTTCCGGAGTTAATCCACCTCTCCGAGAGGCAGTAGCTAGGGCAATGGAGGAATTCTTACGTCAACCTAGTCACATTTACCCCAGGGGTTAGGTCAACCTCGCTACAGTGCTCAAGGTGCAACATTTTTCTCAGCCCTGAGCAATGTATCTTAGGCCGATCTAATTTCTAAGTGTAGACCAGACCTTTAGAAACCAGTTAGTTAAATCGGTGCAGTTTTGGTGTGCAGACTGGGCTTGAGAAGGAGTGTCATGCAGAGGGTTGGTGCCCACGATTAATGTTAATGCCTGAAGATTAAAGCTGCTGTGGGCATGAAACTTAACAGGGTGTTAATTAGGTGGCAGGGAGAACATCAAAAGGAGTGAACAGCAAGGGGAATTGGGAAGATGATTATTATGGACTTAGGAGCAGGGAGAATTCTGAGCTCTGTAACATAGGAGGAGGATGAACTGATCTCCTCTCTTCTGTAAAGATTTGGGAATTGATGAGCGGCCAGTCTGAAGGGAAAGATTTGTCAAAGCAAGTCTGTAGAACTCTGGACTTCAGGGTGAGAGAAAATAAGAATAACAGAAAAGGGGGGAAATCCCAGTGCTAAAGGCCATGAATAACAGCTATGAAACCAAGCTGCAAAACCATAACAAGCAAAGAACAGCACAGTAACTCTCTTTACAGGGGGCCTTATTACCCTGCGGCAAATGGAGTTAAATAAATATGAATCATGCACTTTTTAATTAAATTTTTTTAGAGCTAGCAATATCTAGGGACTAGACACACTGGGGGCCAGACACACTGACATAACTGTTACAGAGCATATGGATAAATCCAGCTGACTTGGGTCTTTGGGGCTCAGGCTGCTTGGCTGTAAAATTGCAATGTAGACATTCAGACTCAGGGTTCTGAAACCCCGGAGGGGGAGCGTCTCAGAGCCTGGGCTCCAGCCTGAGCCTGAACACGTATGCTGATAGCCCCTGCAACCCCAGCCCGGATCAGCTGCCCCAGGCAAAGATGCAGTGCTGCAGGACTTTTTTAATCACAGTGTAGGCAGAGTCCCAGTCTGGGGCCCTACCCCATCTCTACCTCTGTATCCTCCGTATGAGTGCACGCCTCAACACTTCAGACCTGTTCGGATCATCTAAACGTGCAATTTTCTCTCTCCCTTCTCTTGCCAAAGTTGGATCTATCACCCTGTCGCTCCGTCCCAGAGAGGAAAATGCCGGAGCCCCTTAACAGCGATCAAAGACCCGTGTGGCGAGGAAAGTGTCCTTGTGTAATCTTTATTGCTGCAGTAAAGTCCACAGGTGCATTGTGTCGCTCATGCCTGCAGACACATCAGCAGGGGTGGAGCAGCGGGAACATAGGTCTGGCTGCTGATCTGTTGTTTCATTAATGATCCTGAGTCGTAAAGTTATATTGACCATCAAGGCTTGTGCTGAGTTCCTTGCGCTGATCTTTAGTGACCCTTTATGTTTGTAAACATTCCACAGCTTGTAGTGTAGCCCAAGTGATGTCGCTCTGGTTTCGTCAGTGGTCCAGCCATCAGCATTGTTACAGGGACATCAACAAGTACATCAGATGTCATGTGCTCGTCTACGCCTGCAGTCACACCATGTTGCACTGTGATCCTGTCAGGGCTCTCAGGCTAGCATTGTGCCAGGCCTTGGACGGGAACCTTTCAGGGTGCTGCAGGAAGCGAAGGTGTTGGTCCCTCTGTGCAGGGGCAGATGTTAGAGTGAGCTGTCAGACGGACACACCCTCAGTGTCTGCTCAGTTTAAGCACTGGCTTAATTAAAAATGTGAAGTTGCATCGATTTAGTTAAACAGGTGCAACTTTGCACTGAAAGCTCTTACATCCGTGAAAACTAACCCAACACAAGCCAGGTTTAAACTCATGGAAGCTTGTCCGCACACAAAGGTGCACCTTTCACTAAATCGATACAGCCTTCCACCTTTAGTTAAACTGGTACAGCTTTATCAACAAGACCAGAAAGAGAGAAATCGGGCTGGCATGTGTGTATTGGAAATCCGGCCCTGCTTATTTAACAGTTGGAGGGAAATTCTCAAATACGATTCAGCTAAATACTGTTTTTGGACAAGTATCTTGCATCTCATTTCCAGGAGAAGCCCAACCCAGTCAGACATATGGAAGTGCCCACTTTCTGCCAGATAGCGAAATTTCCCCAAATATTGCACAGCACTGTTTTCATCCTTGTATTGCTAAAGCAAAAGGGCCCATTGCCACATCTCCCAGTTCCACATGTCCCATATACGGGCAAGGGTCAGATGCATTTGGACTTTGTCTCTAATAAACACGTGTTCAGGTAGGTAAATAATTTGATGGCTCCCCGCTTGGAGTAGAAGTTACATAATAAAGGCAATAGTGTCTGGAGAATATAGTTGCTGGGACTGGTAGGGAAGCCAGGTAGCAGGCTAAGGCACATGGTCTGTGGTTCTGAGAGTGGCAACAGGTGCAAAAAGAACGAAGCAAACCACCTTTTGCAAAGATGGGATCGGAAGCATTGCACAGACAAGGCCCAGATTTCCAAAGTGGCTGCCTGAATTGTATGTGTAAAGCCCACATTTGTGTGTACAAATCAGCTTTTAGAAGTGGAAAACGGGCAATTGTCAACCATACTGCTGTTCACAATTGCAGTTTCATTTGGGCTCCTGGGCTGTTTGGCAGGCAGAACTTGTCTCTGGATCCCCTCATTTGTTCTCTGTAACCCTCCCATGAAGGGCTGTATTGGGCCAGCCGTTTCTTGTGGATGGGGACAATCAGGATGTGGTTCTCACATGATGCTCATTAATGCCAGTCCTGAGTTATTCAGTAGTGGAACTTCTGCCTCTTCCCTTCCTCAAAGACTGATCCTCAAACTACAGTAGATCAAAAAATGCAACTTTAGTTTTCTCAGAAAACTCAAGAAAAATCAGCAAACAAAACTAAAACCAACAGAAATTCAGCAAATCTTTAAAAGAATTACATATGTGCAATAAAAACTCTGAAACAAGCAAAAGTAAAAATGTTAAGTTTTTGAGAAAACCTGAAAATGTTTATCTGCAATTTTAACTGAAGAAACAATCAATTTCTGATTTTGTCAAGAAACTGAAAAATTTCAAAGCAGAAAATTTTCATTTTGGTCAAACAGCCATTTTTTGTCAAAGACGAAAAAAATGTCAACAGAAATATTGCAACCAGCTTTACTCCATGCCCTTATCCATCAGATCTGACTGGCGGTATATATGGTATGCTGCTACTGGACTGCAACGACACATTTTGAACATAGATTATAAACTATTTACTGTATTTACCAGCTGTTTGGGAAAGAGGGAGAAAACTCACCCTTTTTTCCTACAAAAAATCTTTTCCCATTTTTTGTTTTAAATTTAAAAATCTGAAAAAATCCACCCAGCTTTATTATACACACTGCAAACTAATTGAATTTTTATTGAAGGTGACACGTATGACAGTCACATTTTAATTTGTTTCTTTAGCTACATGCTAGACAGAGTGTAGTGAATAATATTTTGCTGACTGCCTAGTTAATTTAAAATTGTCTATTTAATGTTAGGGAAGGTATCAGGAAGCTTGGAAGGGTATGAAAATGGAAAAAAAAAGTGGGTCCAAAAAGTTACCTAAACATTTTGAAATTGCTTTTAGGGGAAGGTTTGGGTGTGGACTGGGCCAGAACTGGTTTAATCTGTGTCCCAAGTTGAGCTGGTTAAAAAGGATATTTCATGAAAAATTTAAAAAGAAATGGAAATGTTTCATTTTGTTTAATTCGTTTAAAAAAGTTGAAAAATCTCAGTTTTTTGAAAATTGTAAAAAGTGGGGTTTTGATTTTAGATTTAACTAAAAATACTTTTGATTTTAGAACTTAAACTTCAATGGAAATTCTTCCAGTAGCTCTAGTCCCAAGCTTGTTGTTTTCTGTCTAGGGAGGTCTCGCTATTATAACTTACCTGCACTGCAAAATAGTCCATTGACTAATATTTAGTAATATATTTTCCCATTGACCAGCTAGTCAAACGGTGGTTCCTTCTGAGCCATTGCTAACTGGGAGGGGTGGATCATTTCAGAGCTTGTCTGCCCAAAGCAATAAATAAACAGGCCTAATATGCTTCCTGTCTGAGGCTATTTATCAATATCTGACTCACCCTGCAATCAAATCCTAAGCAAAGGCATTGGCCTATATAACCAGATATGGCACAGCCCTGTGGAATGAACTCCTGGATAGCGGAAAAGAGACTGTAAAATGAGAGCAGGTCAAACATTTTCTGCTGAATTGATTTTTTTGACAACATGGATATTTTCATAGAAACCATCAATTTTTGTTGAGATTTATTGGGTTTTCGTTAGAAAATCAGGATCATCTGACACTGAAAACCCAAGAAATGCCAAAGAAAATTTGACAAAAAAATGAAAATTTTGGTTTTCATCAACATTTTTTGTAGGGGGGAAAAAAAATAGTTTCCTGACCACTCTATTTAAAATGAGAAGAGAAGCCGAGGGAAGTGGGTTGGATGGGGAAGGGAACATTTTTCATTTTTAGCAGCTCAGCTTTGATACTAGTACCTGAAACTGTCACGTCACAGCATCAAACAGTGGTCTGATGATTGTGGGATTGTGTTTTACATCTGCCTAGTACTTCAAGGAGCAGGCTGGGAGTCAAGATAGCTGGGTTCTAGTCACAGTTCTGGGAAGGAAGTGGTCTCTAGTAGTTAGAGCAGGGTAGACTGGGAATCTGGACTACTGGAGTCCAGTCCCAGTTGTGTCAATGAATTGTTTTGTGGCCTTGAGAAAATCATTTAACCTCTCTGCCTCATTTTTCCAATGTGTAAAATGGTTGTGATGATGGTTGCCTATGTGGCAGGAGTTTTGTGAGGATCAATAAGCATTTGTAAATAGGGTGACCAGATGTCCTGATTTTATAAGGGACAGACCTGATATTTGGGACTTTCTTATATAGGCACCTATTATCCCTCACCCCCGTCCAGATTTTTCACACTTGCTATCTGGTTACCCCATTTGTAAAGCACTTTGAGGTCCCCTGATGGATGATGATATCAAACTACAGCGTTTTTTCGTTTTGAAATGGTTTAATATAAATTCTACATATCCATCATCCTTTCTACAGTAACAGGTTTTAGATTTTTTCAAGAGATTTTTTCAAGTAGTCCCAAATGCTGTTCTCCAGCTGTGTCGCTCTTTCATCCCTTGTCATTCAACTGAGCTTATGTCCCACCTGGAGCTCTGGAGAGAAACTAGACAAAAAATAATGGAAAACAATCATTCAAGACTTCCCAGTATTAACTTAACTGGCTTCACCTCTGATCTGTATCAAAAGCTATGGACTCAGATAGTATTTCCTTACATAACTAGAGTTCTTGTTTATTCCTTTTGGGGTTATTTCACGCTCTTTGAAACTTCTAGTCTCTAATAATAATTTTAAGTTGAATCAGAAAGAGAAAATAAATTAATTAAAACAAAGCCATTCCGGGAGTAGCCACATGCTCATGAATTTTGGCTCCCACTGACTTTAAAAAAAAAAAAGAAAAAGTCATTGCCAAATTCATCCTTTGTGTAACATCACTGAAGTTGGTGAATTTGGACCTGGGTTTATGCTGGCTGCAGCTGTGGAGTGTGTGCTCAGGGCAGGGGTGCTGGAACCATTTGCACAGTGCGGGTGCTGAGAGCCATTGAACCAAACTGTAAACCCTGCATATGACAGAAACCACTTCAAGCCCGGGGGTTCTGCTGCATTGGTACTCAATTGGTTTGGGAGGTACAGTGCCGGCTCTGCTGCCAGGGATTCTAACTTTGCCAATAAACATCCGGCTCTAGATTTAATCACAGAATTTGGACTTGTGGCACCTACATCTGTTTCTTCTCACCCGGGCTGGGCAGGATGCAGTGATATTGTGTGGCCAGTACGCAACGTACCGCAGAGAGTGTTAACTGAAGAAGAGCGTTGTGTGTGTCTCTTAGAAGCGTGAGTGATCCTTTCACCCCTGGCTCCATCGGTTGTCTCTGTTGTCCTAGCCAAGGGGCTGTAGAGCATTTATGTTCCAGCCACTTTGGCCCTTTCCACATTGCGGTTGACCCCAAACTAGCAGCGTCTTTATTGGCTGTTGCTAGTGTAGCATGGGTGGAGTCTTTTAAAATCGATGTCCCATTGGCAGCAACGTGAACGTGGATGCTCTATCTGTAACCAGCTGCTGCTCGGTGGGCAGCCTCTCAAGACGGAGAACTCTTCCAGTTCCGAAGAGCTGCCTCTGAGGTGGGATACAGAAGCTGTCTGGTCTCGCAGCAACACTACCCCACGGATTAGGGCAGGAAGAGGAGACTCTCCAATCCAAATGAAACTTCACTGGGAGTTTAGGGAGGCAAAATTGAAGTCTCCAAAGGGCAGGACAACAAGCGTATGGGAAAAGTGCTATAAGATCGTCAGTGGCCATGAGTACTCAGTACCTTGGTGTGGCACCCCAGAGAGGGCACTGTCAGCAGCCTAGCACCACCCTTGGGCACCGTCTCTGTGCTGATTAAGAGGACAGAGCACTAGCTATTGAATCACCGAAACCACTTCCTGATGCTACTCATTTTTTCCTTGAAGGTCAGTTATCTGGGGGTTGACTGGGCCCAACCCTGCTCAGCTTGCAGGAGCGGAAGGGACCTCAGCATGCGGGAGTGCAGCTGTAGACAATAAAAAAAAAAAACATTTAAAACTTGTCTGGCGTTGTGTCCCTCCAATCCCCTCCTATGCCCATGGATGCTCCCTCTTAATTAATAAATAAATAAAAACTGCACGACTGTGCTGCAATTCTGTCTGTTTTAGGTACTTTTATGCTCCCCCAGTCTTTAATATGTTTTATTCCCTGCTATGGAAGATTATTTGCAGTGTTGTGCGAGGAGGGTTGGCCCCAGGATATGAGAAGGACGAGGCAGGTGAGGTAGTATCTTTATATAGGACCAACTCTGTTGGTGACAGAGCCAAGCTTTCGAGCTACAAAGCTTGTCTCTTTCACCAACAGCAGTTAGTCCAATAAAGGGTATCATCTCACCCACCTTATTTCACTAGTATTTAACAGGCAGGCCTGTTATTCCCCTTTTACAGATGAGGGCACAGCGAGTAAGTGACTTCTTCCACATTGCACACGTCTGCGGTAGAGCAGGGAGTTGAACTCCGTTCTCCTGACTCCCAGGTTGGATCTCTCATCCCTGGACCATCCTACACCTGAAACCCTAGTTCTGTTACACTGGCAGATGATGTTCTACCTTCCTGAAATCAGGCTATTCCTCGCTTTTGCTCCTGCTTCAGCCTGTAGAGCCTGACTAACCAGGTGCTTGTTTACTTCCTGTCTGTGTTCTCCTGGGGCAGAAGGTGGACAGTGGAATAAAACATTTTTTGGATAGACTTTGAGCTGCTTTTGGGTCTGTCTACGTTTCTCTGCTCCACCCTGTCTGTGCCACAGAATTGCGACACTGCCTTTTATGGTAGGCTGGGATTTCGCATCCCCTTATCAGGTTGTGAATCACCCTGGTATGTGGCATCTAATGCTCAGGATCCCCAGATGTAATGGGGAGAGCACACAGGACACTTGGACCCTTTTCGAGCAGTGCTGTGCAAGCTGTCTAGTGTGCTGCCACCGAGGTAACCAACCTGGCTTTGGAAGGGGCCGTTAGAGGAAACCCCTAGGAAAATGACTACAAGACTTAGATTGCAAGCTCCTTGGGGCAGGGACTGTCTTTTTGTTCTGTGTTTGTACAGTGCTTAGCACAATGGGATTCGGGTGCTATGATAACACAAATAATAATAATAACTTCTGTCACAATTTACCTGGGGGATTAAGGCCCGGATTCAGCTCCCACCAAAACAGATCAGAACAGGCCCAAAGTACTTCATATCAATGGTGCTCAGACATATGTGGTTCCCTGGCATCTCAAATGTTAATGAATTTATTTTCAGAAGCTCCCTGTGATAGACTATTATCCCCATTCCATGGATGGAAAACTGAGGCAAAAGAAGATTCAGTGACTTGCCACAGGTCACGCGGGCAGTGTGTGGCAGAGGTAGGAGTTGAACCCACCTGTCTCAAGTACAGTGCCTTGACCATAAGACCACCTTTTGATATAGGGGCTAGGCATTCAGAATGAGGGGCACTGCATTTTGTCACAGGCACGGGCAGCCTGACTGGTTCTATCATATGCAGTGGTTCTCCGGGGCAGTGACAGATTTGGAGTCAGATCGGATGCAGTCTTCCTCAAGGTTTGCAGTGTTCAGCTCTACAGTTTGGACCAGTCTCTGGTTTCTAAGCCTCCTTTCGGTCCATTAGTCAGTGTTGGCCCTGACACATACGGTACTCCTTTTATTTAGGTACCGATGCTCTGAAGTTCTGTCTCAGCTTGGTTGTGGGGGCATTTATCACCAGGAGACACAGGGACACAGTTGGTACTTTACGTTGTCAGGTCACTGTTATCATCTGGGGCCTGCTGAAAGGTGTTATATGAGTGCAAAGTGTTGTTATTACCATGGGTGGATTTGCTTGGGAGGGTTTGGATCTGGAGTTTGGGGGTTGGTCCCATGGCTAGGCGAGGCTGCTCCACATGCAGTGTTCCACAAAGCCGCCAGTGTTCAGACGCTGAGTTTACACCTGGGAGGAATGTTTAGTCGCTTGGTTTTGACATGCTGTGAACTGCTGGCTGCGGGGTGAGGCTTTGCTGGATGAAGATTCCAGAGTGGAATATGTGGCATTACACCATTATTAATCGGCCTCTGAACAGCCCGTCCAATGCAGGCACGCCCAGGGCTGCTGCCTGCCCACACAGCATACTTGGCACACCTAAATCTCTGAGCTAAGGTTTCAGATGTTGTAGCCTTAGGGGACAGATTCTCCTTCATTGTTCTCTCTACATTAAGGGCAAGATCCTCAGCCCGAGCGAACAGGTATAGCCGCAGCGAAGCCAATGGAGCGAAGCCAGCGTACACCAGCTGAGGATCTGGATCTAAGAGTCAAAATAATTTTTTAACAGCCAGTGTTCTGGTGCAACAGCTTTAGCAGCTGGAGACCAGGTGTTTATTGGGGTGGTTGTTTCAGTGAGGTTAAGGGCCTCATCTGAGTTCCATCAATATTCATGGGGCTTGGCTCTCACCCTAAAAGGAGGGTGTCAGAAGGGAGAATGATATGGCTCTGGGGGATTGGCAAACCAACACACAGCTTTCTGCCTCTCTGCATCTGTTCAAATGCAGCATGCAGAGGCAGTGCCTGAAAGCAGCTACTCTCCAAGCAGCAGGGTGGCTTCTTGTGTGCAATGAGTTGGTGGGTCTCAATCCAGCTCTGATTGAATTAGTATTTGCCCGACACTGGGCAGTTTTATCAGAGCAGCTCAGAACTAAATGAGGCCTCGGTGCTATCCCACACCCTTCAACAGCAATTTGAAAAGCAAAGGCTGTGATACTGGTTTCAGTGTAAATCAGGAGTGACTCTGTTCATCTAAATCTGGTGTAAATGAGATCAGAATTGGATCCAAAACAGGGAAGGATGTGGTTGAGGGACTAGACTGGGCTTTGGGAGATCTGGGTTCTAATCCTGGCGTGTTAGATGCTGAGCTCCTTTGGAAATCTGGCCACCTATTTAAGTGGCTAAATGGGAACTGAGCTACTTTGAAAACATGGCCCTTAATTTCTCTGTGCCTCAAATCCTCATCTGTAAAATGGGGCTGACGATGATAACCCCCAAACTCTTGTCAGGATATGTGCCCTCCAGGTAAACATCTGAGCTGCTCAGAATCATTCTGGATTATAATTATCTACATGAACGTTAGTTGTGAAACTGTGTCACTGTCCTCAGATGTTCCTAAAGCTGAAGTGTATATTCATAGATCTGAGTCCACTTGCTGGCTAAGTGTAGGGCTTTTCACATGCATTACAGTGCAGAAGGACTTCTGTCTCAGGCTGTGCATGCTGTCTAGGGAGTGTGTAATGAGTTACACAGTAAATGGGTGTGTACGTCTGAAGATTCCTGAATCACCTCCCTTTATCATTGCTGCACCCACCCCACAGGAACTTCCTTCCTCAGGTGAGGCTGCATTTAAAAGCAGAGAGTGAAAGGAGACAGCCCATGAGGACTCAGGTGAGAATTCATATCAGCTGCTCGATAACGGGGGAAGAGGAAAGAAAAGTCTAGCCCCTGAGCCAGGTATGTACAGCACTGCACAGTGAGCCCTGCCAGTGCTGTGTGTTACACAGGGAAAATGGCAGCACAGGGAGGGGATTTCTTGTCGAGATCAGAGGGCTGGCAGGCATTTCCTGCAGGCACCGAGAACATCTATGTGATTAAGTTACACAAATGGAAAGTGTTTGTATAGTGGATGTACTTTGCTGCACTTTTTAAACTTTGCAAAACCTGTAGAAGACTTTGAACCTCCAGCAACGAGGGTAAGTTCTGAACTGGAATAAAGCCTGAAAAGGAAGCGACAAAGGGTGGGACTTCAAACATAACTACACTGTAGGCAGGTGAAGAAGTGTCCTTGCTCGAGTATATTCATTTGTTAAAATGTGTCTACTTGCTGTGTATTTGGGACCTGATTTTCAGAGGTGCTGTGCACAAACAACTCGCATTGAAGTCCATCAGACAGCGGGTTCTTGGCACCTCTGAAAAAGCAGGCTGTTAGATGTGAAGGCAGAATCCTAGCAGGGTAAATTGTTCTGTTTATACCTACTGGTCACTTTAGAGAATAAAATAAAGATGCAAACATACAGCCAGTTACTTCATTGAAGAGCTTTTCACCTGTCATTCATGAGCAGGTATTGATACTAAAAGGTTAAAAATGAAAGCGGGGGCTTGTCCATTTGTTTTAAATGTTAAATATACACTCTAGACAATCCAGAGAGCTGATTCTCCTCTCTCACTTGCGCTTGTTGAACCCTGTTGAAGTGAAGGAAGTTATCTTGTCATAAAACGGGAAGGGAGGGAGATAAAAAGATGGTGATTTGTGCTTTAGTGTGTTGTTTTCTGTACCGTTTCATTCATGCTGCAAATTCTGTCTCAGGTGAGTCCTCAGAAGTATGGAATCTCCCCCCCGGCCCCTTGTATGGACGTGTTTCATTCTCCTGGGTAAGCTTTACCATCCTATCTGTGCCTCTCAAGGGGCCTTGAGGAGACCTCAGTTAATATCTGCCCTTGTGTAGTAGTGGTTTTGCTGTGCTTTAGTGAAAGTGGCCAGGAAATTTGGATAGGGGATGAGCCACGTTACCCTTAGCTGCTATAAAAACTGTTGTACAGTCAAGTGGGTTGTAAATGCTACCTGCATTTCCTGCAAAGGTAATTAGTACAGAGGGTGATCCATGGGGTCTTCTGTGAGAAATGATTTTAGTCTTTCACGAGCGGCTAGAACTTTAGTGTACTTGCCTCTGAGATTCATGA
Source organism: Chelonia mydas (assembly GCF_015237465.2). Classification (NCBI taxonomy): domain Eukaryota; kingdom Metazoa; phylum Chordata; order Testudines; family Cheloniidae; genus Chelonia; species Chelonia mydas. The sequence goes on from NC_051261.2 coordinate 3,747,710, forward strand.
GATGCTGTTAGGTTATGAACTATGTATTTTCTGTTATTACTTGCATTGCCTTAGCACCTAGGAGCTCTGGTCATGGACCAAGAACCTCACGGTGCAAGGTGCTGTACAAACACAGAACGAAAAGACAGACCTGTCCCAAAGAGTTAGCGATAACAGCTAGAGCACAAGGAAACGACGAGACTCCACTGGTCAGCATGACAGGCAGTGGTCTCGGCACCCCAGCAGCCGAACCGATGTCAAGTTTTTTGGAGACATCTTGGCAAAGGAGAGCTCTAAGGAGGGATTGTTACTAAGGACCAATTATTTAAAACCCATTTTCCTTATGTACAACTCAGAGTTTTCACCACTTGGGCTGAGTGTTTTCATCTTGCCTTTACACTCAGCTTGGGCTCATGTAGTTCATCCATTCATTCCTCTCCCTTACCTCGGAGGATGCCACTTAGCCAGGCCAGTTACTGCCACCAGCAATGATGATTTTGTGGCATAGCATATAACATTATTAAAGGCTTGTTCTTGTGTTGTTTTAGCTTTGCCACGACTCCTGGATGCACAGGGCTCCTGTTCCTATGGTGCCTGCTACCCACCTGCGGGAGACCTGCTGGTAGGAAGAATCCATCACTTGAAAGCCTCGTCGACATGTGGCCTTGTGAAGCCTGAGACCTACTGCACATCGTATGAGGAAGTACGTTCAATTCAGATATCTCTGCATTCACAGATATCCCCTAGGGAAGCTAACTATACTCCTGTTTTCCCCCCTCTGAGCAATGCTGCATTCTGTCTAGCTTAGGTGCTACTTAAATGCTGCCCGAGCATCTCAGATTCTTTAATGTATTTATCCTCCCAGGCAGGGCAGTGCTAATATCCCTGTTTTAGAAGCTGGGGATCTGAGGCACGGAGAGACTATGAGTTGCCCAAAGTCACACAGGGAGTCTGACAGAGCTGAGAGCTGAGCACAGGTCTCCCAAGTCCAAGGCCACTGTTCTAATCCTGCCGTGAGGTGATTGCCATTGGAAAGTTCTGAGCAGTGACAGGTGCCGGGAAAGAGGGCCTTTCATAACAGGGTGAAGCACAGTCCAGCTAGCACTAAGAGGCATCCTGAACTAAACAGTGTTTTATTTCCTGGGCACTTTAAAAATGGTACAGCGAGGCCAGTTCCCCAGCCATCTGGACAAATGCTGGGATAATAAACCCCCAAAACAACTCTAGCTGCTAACTCTAGCTGACAGCACAGAATGTGACATTTCCCCACTAAAAGCCAGAGCGGAGTCAGCCCTTTCAGCCATTTAAGTCTGGTCTACACACAGTCTTCGTACTGGTATAACCATTTCAGTTTGGAGTGTGATGTTTTTACTGATATGTACACCCCCTAGGATGGATGCAGCTATCCCGGTGAAAGGGTGTCTTATACGTGTATATCTTACTTCCCTTCCTGTATGGGAACTAGACCAGGATAAGCACTTTTATATGGGTATAACTGTGTCCAAAATAGGGGCGTTGTGCCGAGTTGGCTGCGCAGTATAGTTACAGCGGTACAACTTGTGTGTGTAGGCAAGGCCTGGTACAGCGGGTTTGATTCATATAAGGTATATTTGAACTTCTGGATTTGTTAGAACCCAAAAGCTCAAAGTGAAATTCAAAGTAGAAATTGTCCTAAGCAGCAACGGTTTCTGCTTGAAACTACGGAAAACCCACTGAGTTTCAAACCACTGAGTTTCCTTGGGGTTTTACATGGCACTGAATCAGCTCAGACTTACTCAAAGATTGTCAGCTCTCTATCCTAGGTCACCTCAAAGATATCTCCCTCAGCTCAGCTGAATTCGGCTCAACCGTGATGGACCAAAGAACTTCACTAACCTAGACTAAGTTTGGGTTTTTTAACAATCTCCCAAACCAAGTGAGTTGCTGGTTTCTGTGTGGGGTTAATTTCCTTAGCACAGCCATTTCCTAGATCCTTGTAGTGATTTCTAATCTCAATAACTGCCATCTATGGAAGCGCAGATAGGAGCAGGTTTAGCTGAGGCGTGGAAATTGAGGTCTGTGAAAGAAGGTGTGGCTCATAAAGGAGGGATACTTGGGAGGTAATGATGGACCTTTATTGGCCAGTATTTTGCACACTACTTTTACAGCTCCACTGAGTCAGATTTATACTGCCATCATTTTCTGGAAAATGACAGGAAATGCATGGGTGTTACTGGTTAGCAACCATGTTTGTGTGTGTAAAGATCTACACACTTCTGTGGGTGTCTGAAATTATCCAACTACTTTCCATAGTTTGGACATAATAGAGCCTGGATCTGAACTCCTCTTGTCTATAATCTGGCCTAATCTCTGACCTGAACACTTGTACCTGGTGCAGTATCTAAAGCTTTAAACAGATCTTTTTGCGGGACTGATGGGTTTTTGTGTGTGTCCCTATACCTTTACACCGAATTGCTTTGCTGCTGTGAATGAAGCAGACTTCTTTACTTAAAAAACCCTACTGTCTGTCACCTTGACTCTCGGACAATACAAATAGTGCATTTTTTTCTGGTTTTGTCTTAGACAAGGGTTTATTTTTCCCAATTCCCATTAATACAGAGTGGCTGCAGTGTGTACCTCACACCAGTCCAGGTTATTAATTATAAATGCCATGTTCTCAGCTGTCCATTGCTGGCTGCAGTCTGATTCCACAGTATTAGGGTGAAGCCCCATACAAGCCTCCTACCCTTGTGCTCTTCTCGTGGCATTTGGGGGCCCAGAGGGAACAGGAAGTATCTAAAATCTTATGAGAGATCTGACCGACCCCGGGAAGTCCAGAATGAGCATCTAAGCTATGGATGCTCATCTGACCAAACCCAACTACCATTTGACAGATGCAGGTTGGTGTCTGAGGCTCATCCTCGGTGGAGGCTCTTAGGGCCAGATAGCTGAGCAGACAGTCCCAACAAGATGCACTTGTAAAAGGGACGTTTTCTTTGGGAAGGAATGGGGCAGCAGTTAGCTGTGGGCATTTCTGTCTGGACTCTATCTCGGACAATGATGTTACTGTGGAAGAGACAGCATGGGCTCATGGTGCCTCTCCTCATGTATCCGAGACCACTGACTTAAAGTAAACAGAGATGGGTGAGGCCTTGGGGATTCAAGGCTTTGCAAAGATTGCAAACTTTATTGTCATGAGATTTAATCCCCTGGTTTTAATAAATGAGGGGGAAATGTTCAAAAGCAGAAATGGGAGTTAAGGGGCCAACTCTCATTGGCTGTCAGTGGCATCTAACTGCCCTTGTGCCTTTGAAACCTCCCCCTGAATACACAGTGTGTTTTTTTAGCTCAAGAGAAGCCTGTCCTTTCTACTAGGGAATAAGGATCCTCCAAAAGCTAAGCTAATTGGGCCCAAGTTGGTGATCTGCATATGGTAGATATAATGGGCTTAATCTCTCACTTAAACCAGTATAACAACATTGACTTATCTAGGGATGTGGTACATTTTCCATTGCCTGCAGTTTTTCAGTCTTTCTGAAAGATATGCTGTAGTTCAAACAGAAGAGATGGGCTTGATGCAGAGATTATTGGGTGAGATTCTTTTCCAACTAGATGACCCTTGTGGCCATTTATGAATCTATTATTTCAATCCCTATGTTCCCTCATCCCACCTGGTTTAAAAGAGAGCAGAATCAGACCCGTGGTACAATAACAATAATCTGAACAGTACAGTTCTCTGCTGTCTGTAACTGCAGTTCAAACTGAGCCAGCCCTAGGGCCTTATTCCGTGAAGCCCTGAGTGGCCTTAGCTCCTGTGGAAATGTAGAGATGGCCAGGACGCACCCAGCACCATGTAGAATCAAGCCCTTGGTTTGGGACAACTGAGGTGGAGGTACAGTTTAGAGGAGAGTCTATCTGTTTTGTGTCTGTGATTCTGTTTCCCTGGCATCTGCACATGCTTGATCCTTTCCCTTACTGAATGGATAGGCTCATTGTCACCTAAAATACACTCCTGCTCCTTTTTCTTAACTGTAGTGACCAATGAGTGTTATGAATTATTCAGCTTTTGCTAGAAGGACCACTCTCCATTCACTCCTTATTCTCTAATCTTTCCCCTCTTGAAATGCCTCTACAGTCAGAGTATCCTGAGCTAAGATGAATCTATGCAGTGAATTCCCCCTGAGTACAAAAGCTTGTTTTATTTATTCCCATTTTATTCCCTTGCACGCTCTTTAGACTGTGCTACGTGACTTGTTCCATGCCAAATAGCTGCAGATTTAGAATCCGTTTTGCAACCTCAGCAGTGGTCGTGTAATGAGGGGTTACTCTCATTCTGTCTCTCCTGAGCCTGCCTTCTGGCCAGTGTGTACTGTCTGATTTTGGTGCCAGTTTGAATTGTCCCAAAGTGCGCTCTTTTGCAATCCCAGTTGATCTCTTGATGCTGGCGTTATCCCAACCCCCTGGTCCACGGTCTGCTTCTAGTGCTCTGAATGTGATTCCCTCTAACCTTTATACTTCATACCCACTGGCTGCTAGGCAGGGCCTGAAACTCAGGCATAGAGCAAAATCCAGGAGGGATGATGCCATATATAGCAAAGAAGGGTCAATAGCTTTTAGAAAAGCGAGACAGGAGGGAAATCTGACAAAACACAGAGTTCATTGGAAAAATACTTAGAATTTGGGAGAGTTTAGTCAACAGAGGAAGTAAAAGCGAGAGAGAATGAATTCAAACAAATCATTGTTAAGGGAAGGTTGGTGTTGGTGAAAGGAGACCAGGGTGTGATGCAGTAGCCATTGAGGTCCATGGGAAGAATCCTATTGACTTGCTTGGGATTTGGATTAGGTCCCTATATCGTTTATTTATTTAAATATCCAGCACAGTATTTCACAGGGGGGAAAGGGTGTGTCCTCGACTCCTGTTAGCTAACAAGTGGTAACTAACATGAGGTAAACTCCTGGTGAAGACAGCAGTTCGTATTTTAACTTGTGTCAGCAAATTGTGGTACAGACTAAGGGGTAGCTGAGGGTTTGCCTTGAGCTGCCAACGTGTCCAAACTACCAGTTTCCTTGTCTTCACTAGGAAAAAAGGTGTGTTCTTACTGTATGTTTGCTAAAACAAAGTAAAATCCTAGCGGAGATAAGAGGTCTCTCTCTAACACCCTCCCCCTCTCCCAGCCCCACTTAGATGCCTGCTCCTCACCTGGGACACCACTTCTGTGAGTGATGCAGGGAGGGCAGTCTCCATGGTGCATTCACTCCTTGGCCTGTGTGCACAGAGCCAGTTCTGATTCAAACACCTGGTGGAAATTGTGGCCCTCTTGAAATCCATGGTAGTTTTGCCATCGATTTTCAATAGGACCCGGATTTCATCCCTGTTGACAAGGGCCCTCATCCAGCCATGTGGCTAAGCACATGAATAGTCCCATTGACCTCAACAGGCTTAGGAACATAAGAACATCGACACTGGCTCAGACCCAAAGTCCATCTAGCCCAATATCCTGTCTTCTGACAGTGGCCAATGCCAGGTGCCCCAGAGGGAATGAATAGAACAGGTGATCACCAAATGATCCATCCCCTGTTGCCCATTCCCAGCTTCTGACAAACAGAGGCTAGGGACACCATCGCTGTCCATCCTGGCTAATAGCCACTGATGGACCTATCCTCCATGAACTTATCTCGTTCTTTTTTGAACCCCGTTATAGTTTTGGCCTTCACAACATCCTCTGGCAAGAGGTTCCACAGATTGACTCTGCATTGTCACGGGGTGGTCCCCTGAGGGGCCTTTCCAGCCTTGGCAACTCATCACAACAAAGCCAGGTCTCCTTCCCCACCACTGTATTTTACTGCATTCTTACTACATGTGTGGGCGGGGAGGGGAGGAGGGCTGGTGGGTTCTTTACGTATGTTTGCCTGTGGTTCAGTGGGTGGTCAGTTCATGTAATCTGGGGGGGATTTGAGTGACGGGGGGCTCAGGTAGCTCCTGAGTCCACATACCCTGTTACAAGGCTTTAGATCCTTTCCCAGAGTCATGTATTCCTGTGAAGATTGGCTGAGCAAAAATGGCTAGCTTGGCTCAACAGCATGTGTTGATGATATATTTGCCCTAAATTCCCTGTGTCTTCAGTTCTCTCCCTTTCTGGTCACAGAACCTACATACCATATTAAGTCCAAAATCTCAATTCCCCCCCGCTCCCCCCCCCCCCCAAATAGCCTTTATTTATATTTGTTATTTGTATTTGGTGGCAGCAAGAGGCCTCAGTCAAATCAGGGCCCCATAGTGAGAGACAGTCCTTGCCCCAAAGAGCTTGCCGTCTAACTAAACAGGATGGGCAAAGCGTCACACAGAGGAAGTAGTACATGAGACACAGAGAGATTGTGACGTGTCTCAGGCCTGTAGTCACACGGTGAGTCAATGGCAGAGGCAGACGTTGAACTCAGACCTTTCTGAGTTATAACACAAATAGCAGGTAGGTACCTAATTCCCAGTGATTTCGAATGGGAGTTAGGTGCCTAGCTAGTTTCTTTTTTGTCTTTGAAAATCTCCCCCTTAATCATGAGATCACCCATTCTTGGGAGCCTGGGGCAGTGCGGCGGGCACCTTGCTGCATCCTTTGATATGAAAGCAGAGGCAGAGCTGGGGGGGCACTGGGCTCGCGGTGCTCCAGTTGGAATCGTTGGGACTTTCCTGAATGGCGACAGAGTACGCTAGGCCCCAAAGCATAGCCTGGGTTTAGCCATAGCTCTGAGTTTGCTGCTCGCTCTGTGTTAGCTGGTTACTGCAGCACCCCAAGTGCCTTGCCCATCATTGCAAAAGCCTTTTGAAATGCACCCAAAGTCTGATCGAAACAAATTACGCTTTCACGTTCGTGAGGCGCTGTGCGGGGTCTCAGCTTTCCACAGCGAGGCAGCTAATCTGTGAGGATTACAGGTGACCCTGCCACCCTAACTTTCTCAAGAGGTTTATCGTATGAAAGACCTTGAATATTAAAACCTTGTTTGCATAAGGTCAAGGATAGTTCTTTCATTATCTCACTGGACAGTCAGTACATAACGGCCACGAAGAGTGAGAAGGCATCTTTATCATCCTGAGATATGGAGTGATAACAGGACTGTGTAATGTGGGCATGGCAGGTGAGGAGGTGTGAAGTGATATCTGTGATGAGATACACCTAATCCCCAAAATGCAGGGTGAGGGGCTGTAATACAGGGGAGAATCCTTGAATGACAAATGAGAGCTCTACATTGGCAATCTGGTGAGATGCTGCTGCACCTCGTCCACCAGTCTTTGGTTTATTCATAGCACCTATCATGTTAGTATCTAAGCACTGGAACATTTTGACTACTGCCAAATAGACAGAAGAATATCAGTAAAAGGGAATGTACCACTGATCCCCATGCTGGTCATCTTGTTGTTACCATCTGATGGCTGCTCAAGTATACAGGCTTGCATATCTGAACTGAGTGTAGATCTCAGTACAGTTTCTGTATCACAGAAACCCCAATTAGCCAAGGACTGAATGGGATGTAGAAAGTACGCTCCTCTGTCTCACCCCAACAGCTCACTTCCCAGAGGCCACCAAACAGCCATCTGATGGTACTATAACTCTTGGACAAATTAGAACGAGCAACCTCATGGGGAAAGACTCAGCATCCCTTTCCAAGTCCCATGAGTCACCAAGCTCCTTTTCATTTGTGACCCAAAGCAGGATTAAACTCAGCTCTTCTCTGGGGAAAGGTTAGTTCTAAGGCATTGCTTTGTAATGCCTTGGACATAGAAGGTGTCTATAGCCATCACTGCATTCTTATTTCTGTCCTTCTGAGGGTAAAAACCTAGCATTGTGTGATTGGTTTGTCAGAAAACATTGCTATGGGAATTGCAGTGGCTAACCTTTTCTTATTCTTCCACTGATTCACACTGTGTTTGCTTCCGTCCTACAAAGGATACATCTCAACCTGAATGGGTCACACAATGGGAAAACGCATTCCTATTGGTTTTCCCTGTTCTCTGTTTATGCTCACCTTAGCTGTGCTGAGCTGCAGAAAAGCTAACCATTACATATGCTTCTAGACAGCACAGCACCCTGCTTTATGAACTAATTACAGCAGAGTACCATACATCAGCTTAACACCCTAACAAGATACTTTGGCGTGTGCGGATAAACAGCACCGTATGGTTCCTCCAGATTGTTGTGCTAGCAGATTTTAAATCATGTCTTGCTGAGGGGACTGAACTGACTCTAAGCAAGCAAAACAGGGGCCCACATGTTTGCTTTTCAGAAAGGCTGATGAACTGAATGTTGCCTAACTAGGCCCAGGCACTTCTTATACCTATGAGATACCTGTCCAGCAGGTGCCCTTGGCAGTTTGCAGGGTATTTTACCTTTGATTCCAGTCATGCAATGTCTACCTGCTGACCTCCAACAGAGAGCAGGAAAGGGGCCGAAGTTCATTAGCAGGCCTTTGGCATTGTTTAGTCAAGGACTGCCAACAGTCGCCCCAGGGCAGTGAGGCGGGAGAATCAGGGGCACTTACAGATTATGGTAGAAATGAAAATTTATTGCAATAAGAGATGAGAAATGAGCATCTTACTAGGGGCCTTGTTGGAGAGGTAACATGATCCTGGTGGTTAGAGCACGAGCCTAGGACCTGAGTTCAGGTCCCTGCTGTACCACAGACTTTCTGTGAGACCTTAGGCACATCACTTAGCCTCTCTGTCTTACTTCCCAGCCCTGGCCTACCTCACAGGGGTATTGCTCAGATACTAGTGATGGGCCCATGTAAATACCTAAGGTGGATAGACAGTGGCCTCTCCCTTCATTATTGAAACTTATTGGAAAGTATGTGAGTGTTACACACCCAGATCGTGGGGTGAATATATCCTGCCACTTTAGTGTTTTGCACATGCCTTTTCAATTATATCTAGCTACTCTTTATAACCAAAGATGTGAGCCTCTGTTTATCATAGTTAGTGTTACTGTAGGAGCTAATCTCATCCTGATTTATTCACACTTTTGCCTTGTTAGCATCCAGTTGCACAGTGTTCCACAGGTTAAGGTTTCACAAACAGATATCTCCTTCTGCCTGTTTTAAATGTGCTTCCCTTTTAAATGGAAATGATGCCCTTGGTTAGTTTTGATACCTGTTTGAAGGGAAATCTCATGGGTGTTCTTACTTGATTTTCGTTTATTTATTCCACCCCACTTTCATCCTTGAAACCAATGGCAGGAATCATTCCTGGGGTAAAGTATTATTCCCTAGGAAGAAGGGTATCAGGTCTGGCATGAGGTGATTAGAAATGTATGCACCACATGTCTGTTCTTGCTGCGAACAGGCTTCATGCTGTCCCCAGAGACCGCATGGGTGTTTGCCATTAGACATGTTTCTTGATTAGAAATGGCTATGATAATCCTCCACTGTGGAGCTGTGTGTTTACTGTGAGAAAGCAGGAAGGAAGTCATGCTAAAATATATAGAGATGATTAAGCTCCCAGGAGGAATGTATAACCCATTTCCTGACATGATTGTGCTCTTGTCCTCGTGTGACATCTGGTTAAACTGCCAAACCCTCAATATGACAATGAATCAGATCCCAAATGAAATAGGCTCAGAGCAGCATAACACTCTTGTCACAGCAGCGGGAGCCACGGTCTTATTGGAATATTTATTTGGGGAAAGGCACAGTGAAATACCTTTAGACAACACCGAGGCAAGGGTGGTTCCACTGGGAACGAGCAAAGCAGATTCCTTGATTTAAGTGGTACCTTGGTCTGAATTATTGTCCAGCAGTGGAATCAGCTTATCCACAAACTATGTGGAGCACAAGAAGCAGTAGTGCAAGTTTCCTGCACTATTCCAGAAAGCATGCCTCAGTTGTGACACTGATGGAGAAAGACTAGGCATCAGAGAGGAGTTTAGTGTCTATGGCCCATTCCGTCCCTGGCCTCTGCTTTGATTGCCAACAAAGAAAAAGAGCTCTGTGTAAGCTCGAAAGCTTGTCTCTCTCACCAACAGAAGTTGGTCTAATAAAAGTTAACTTACCAGTCCCACCTTGCCAACAAAGAATCAATCACAAGCTACCTAATGGATTTCACTCAGGTTACCAGACAGCAATGATTGATAGCCAGTACCAGCCTCAGAAGACAAATGACTTAGCTCAACTCAGTAGCTCCGTATGGAATAACAAAACTCTTTTTTCTTGTTCAGGTTACTAGGGAAATTCCATAAGGAGTGAGAGTGAGTGTTGCTTGGTTTTGGGTGTCATTACAGAGCCCAGAGTTTGTCAGGTTTGCTGGAAAGCTTGCCAAAACCTCGGCAAATGTAAGCCTAATTTGTAACAAGCCTGGGCAGAATTATGGCTTCAGATGGAATCATGGGGCAGGTTGGTCTTTTTGCAAGGGATTGACCAAAAGCACAGCCTGGTATCCAGTTGTTCCAAACTTTGGGGTTTGGATAAAACAGGTCCCAGATCTGATTCGCCCTGGATTTTGATGTCACTTTGCCTATTTAGAGATAGGGCAAAGCTGAAATCCTTTATAGATTCACAGAATCATAGAAGATTAGGGTTGGAAGAGACCTCAGGAGGTCATCTAGTCCAACTCCCTGCTCAAAGCAGGACCAACCCCAACTAAATCATCCCAGTCAGGATTTTGTCAAGTTGGGCCTTAAAAACCTCGAAGGATGGAGATTCCACCACCTCCCTAGGTAACCCCTCCAGTGCTTCACCACCCTTCCAGTAAAATAGTTTTTCCTAATATCCAACCTAGACCTCCCCCACTGCAACTTGAGACCATTGCTCCTTGTTCTGTCATCTGTGTTCTCCATCCTCTTTGGAACCCCCTTCAGGTAGCTGAAGGCTGCTATCAAATTCCCACTCACTCTTCTCTTCTGCAGATTAAATAAGCCCAGTTCCCTCAGCCTCTCCTCATAAGTCATGTGCTCCAGCCCCCTAATCATTTTCATTGCCCTCTGTTGTACTCTCTGCAATTTGTCCACATCCCTTCTGTAGTCAGGGGCCCAAAACTGGACACAATACTCCAGATGTGGCCTCACCAGTGCCGAATAATCACTTCCCTCGATCTGCTGCCAGTGCTCCTACTAATACAGCCCAATATGTCGTTAGCCTTCTTGGCAACAAGGGCACACTGTTGACTCATATCCAGCTTCTTGTCCTCTGTAATCCCCAGGTCTTTTCTGCAGAACTGCTGCTTAGCCAGTTGGTCCCCAGCCTGTAGCGGTGCCTGGGATTCTTCCATCCTAAGTGCAGGACTCTGCACTTGTCCTTGTTGAACCTCATCAGATTTCTTTTGGCCCAATCCTCCAATTTGTCTCAGTCACTCTGGACTCTATCCCTACCCTCCAGCATATCTACCTCTCCCCCCAGCTTAGTGTCATCTGTGAACTTGCTGAGGGTGCAATCCATCCCATCATCCAGATCATTAATGAAGATGTTGAACAAAACCGGCCCCAGGACAGACCCTTGGGGCACCCCCTTGATAACGGCTGCCAACTAGACATTGAGCCGTTGATCACTACCCATTGAGCCTGACGATCTAGCCAGCTTTCCATCCACCTTATAGTCCATTCATCCAGCCCATACCTCTTTAACTTGCTCACAAGAATACTGTGGGAGACCATATCAAAAGCTTTGCTAAAGTCAAGATATATCACATCCACCGCTTTCCCCATATCCACAGAGCCAGTTATCTCATCATAGAAGGCAATCAGGTTGGTCAGGCATTCCTCTCCCCCCATCCCTTTTCAGACTTTGGGGCCTAGATAAAATCAAACTGGGATCTAAATCACCTGTGGTTTTGCTAAACCTGACCCTATTCTCCAAGCCTTACCTCTGGTTCTCACTTGAAATGATGTGAAATGTAACAATTTGGGTTGAGTTTCACATTCAGCTGCCTATTTGAATCCTTGGAGCTGGAACACGGACAGCATATCGGCCAATATTTCTTCAGTGCTTTTTGTTGAAAAGCTTAGGTAATCTATGGTTTGATGGGGTGCTTTACAGGTGTAATGAGACTGTCCAGCCTGGCATAATTTATCCATATATTTGTTGTTAATGGGGAATTAAAGTACATTGACCTAATATATTATGTAACCCAGCTTTACTGGCAGCCCTTATCCTGACATGACTTATTCTGGCTACTGCTATTGTTCCTGACAGGCCTACATGTTTTAAAAAAAAAATCCCTGCAATCTTTCAGCTTCTCCCCAGATAAAGCTCAGAGCGGCTGTTCCCATAATAGACCTCATGCAAGGCCTCAATAGGGGAAGCTGGATTTTGGCAGCCAAACTGACAGTGATGCCTCTAGAAGTGGAGTCAAAAACGTGACCATAAAGTCAAGAGGAATCATGGGCCTCCATACTATGGCCAGAGAGGGCTGGCGGGGGAGGAAGTTTTCCCTTTTTGCTGAGAGATCAGTAATTCTAGTTTATATTGGTTACTGCACCAGGAGGTTCTATTTTTAGGGGCTGTAAGCCAGGCTTACATTGGCAGCTGGAGCTATTTAAAATATTTCTGGTCGGTCTGTCAGCTTACAATTCTCTAAGTGATAACCTCTCCTCACCCCGACCCCACAGCGCGAGGATAAGCAGCAGCTGGTTTGCAAGGTCACTGGAGAATGAGACCAAAGTGGAGGTGGGCGAGGATTGCAACAGCTTAGTTTTGCCTCTGTATGAAGGAGTTACTGCTTTGGACACTCTCACAAAGCACAAAAGCATGGAAATACTTACACACACTTATAACATGTGCAAACCAGCCACACACACCCAATCTCTGATACCCGGCCCCCCAACTCTATGTCCTTACTTGAGTGCATACAATCTATCTACAGGTATCTAATCTCTCATCTAATGTCGGGCAAATTTTCCCTTGGTCTCCTTTTGTGAGCATAACTTGTACCTGCATTTGTATGTTCCCAATTCAGTTGTAATTATGAATCTGAGAACCTGCCCAATTTTAACTTAGAGGTGCAACTTCTCAGGTTCAAACCCTCAGTTCAACTTTTGCCTGCATCCACAAGCCTGGTTATGTCCCAACATCACTTTGTGCCTAAGGTCTCATCTGTGAAATGTGATATTATTATTTGCCTACCTGAAATTACTTTTTGGGGAGGTTAAATTAATTAATGTTTATAAAGGGGTTTGAATTTCTAAAGCACTTTTTAGCCCAGGATCGCACTGTTATATAGTCTAGAACCTACTTGTTATATTACATTAGCACATAGTGGTTGTAACTAAGATTGGGGCCTCCGGTGTTAGAGACTGTACATGCACAAAGCAGAAGACAGTTTCTGTCACAAAGAGCTTGCAATCTGAGTAGACAGAACAGAAAGTTAGGAAGGTGAAGTGACTTGTCCAAGATCACATGGCAGGTCGCTGGCAGAGCTTGGAACAGAATCTTTATCTCCTTCTTCCAGTCTAGTTCCCTATCCATTTGACCACACAGCTTGGGAAAATGCACCCTAAATGAATCTATATTGAAAGCCATGACAGTGCAGTGAAAGAGAAGTAGACAGAAAAAGAAGGATTTTTCTCTGTAAACCTCCTTTTAATCAACAGTTCTATTGTGATATCTGGTAATTCCGTCTGTCCTGGGGAACTTTGAGACACATTGTTTCTGCTTTCAGCCCAAGTCTCTATAATGGCAAAATGCTCTTCTTGTGCAATGCAAAAGTTTCCCAATTTGTCCCGAGCCAGTGAAATGTGATCTCGCTTCCAAAGTTAATTTTAGCTTTCCAAAAAAATAGTTTTTTTAAAAAAAGGCGAGTAAGATTTCAACACTCCTGGCTGCTGTTTCATGTAATGGTTATTTCAGTCTCCAAGTGCGGACGTGTTCAGTCTGGCTGGGAGGCACGGGGCACTCAGCCAAAATGGCTTGATGTTGCTTTCAGCCAATGCCAGCCTCCACTAGGATTGCAGCAGGCAGACCTTTCACACAGTAACAGAGTCATGTTGAGCAAAAACAGGTGGGATTTAAAGAGCTCAGGTCACTGAAGCACCAAGGGAAGGGCTGGGGGAGTCTTTGCCAGTAAATTGAAACAGAAGCTTTGCTTAGGAAACAGCTTCCAGATGATTCCTTGAGCTGAGCTTCAGTGGTTTCAATCTGACCCAGACATTTTTACCACAGCTTGCTGTGGAGCTGTGTTTTAAAAAACAATTAAAGCTTGATTCCCAAAACCGGGCACTGTGTTTTAGCTGCTAGGAGCTACTTGTGCCTAAGTCTGTGTGACACAGTCTTAACAGAGCTGAGTGCATCATTCCCAATTAATAGTTCATCTGATGAATTTCCCCTCCCTTTCCCCTCGGACTCTCTGTGATCACATCAGAAACGTTCTCACATTGAATCTTGATTGGAAATCGTTCACTAATTTTTGCAGATAATCCCTGGTCTGTAGATTCTTGGTGAGAAGTACATTATGAGTAATCAGAATCTGAAATCTGAATTCTTTTATTGGACACGTGGTATTTCTCTGTTCCCTGACTGGGTGAGCGTAACTCTTACTACCAGGGAACTCTCATGATTATGCATTTTAAGGTTGCTTTACTCTTGTTAATTATGTTTATTAGAGTAGTGCCTGCGGACCAACCAAGACTGTCCTGTACAAAAACAGAGTAGCACGGTCCCTGTTCCAAAGAGCATCTAATCCACATAGACCAGACAGACCTGGGGTGGGGGAAGGGGTATAACACACAAGTAGAGCAAACAATGGGATGGTGGCAAATGGCGTCTCCAGTTCCACAACCTCTTTTGGGGTGGGTTTCACTAGGAGGAGATCGTCTAAATGGAAAGAAAAGTGAAGGGAGAGGGGATGCCGGGGGGAGGCGGGTAAAGAGCACAGCGCAGGGGAGAAGAGGGTCAAGTATGGAGAAAACTAACGGGAAAAGATTGTGAGGGAAATGGAGGGTAAGGGTTGGAGAAAACAGCCAATCGGAATCAGGCAGAGAGAGCTCCGTCAAAACTGTAGAAACTTCTCCGAAGGTCCTTGCTTTGGCTGCTTCTGGCAGCTGCTCTGATGGGCTGGCATCTCTGGCTGGTTCCACTGTGCTGTTTTCCCTTCAAGGTGGGGGGTAGGAGGGCAACAGCTGGGTCCCCGTTTACCCAGAGCACGGGGCATCTCTCTGATACAGTTCTCGGTCAAGGGGTGTTGGGGACAAGGATGTCTCTGGCCGAGCACTATTTTACTCCCTCCTTCCAGGGCAGCAGTCCCTGCTTTCACTGCTTCTGCAACTGCTCTGAGTAGATGCACCTTTCTGTGCTGTTTTACAATATTAGTTTAAAATTGGCTGTTTCTACAAATATTCCTGCAAGTAAACTCCTGTGCTAGGATATTTTACAGAAAGTGAACACAAAGGATGCAAACACAGCTGAAGTGAATCCATTTAAAAATAGGAATGAATATTCACAGAACCACCTTTTGCAATATCCACGTAGCTCTCTTGTCTTAGTGGAACCCAGATCTACCTGCAACTCACCTGGTTTTGGACTTTATTACAAATTAAAATCAAGCCACGTGCTATATTCAGATCTGGTGTAAGCAGCTACAGCTCCATTAATCTGGAGGTTCATTGTCTTCAGCAGAGTTGTGTCAGGTCTTAATTTTACCTCAGGTTTGTGAAACTTTCAAGCAAATCTGGGCCCAGTGTTGAATAAATCTAGGGCTGATTTATGGTTTTTCATTCAAAACCATGCTAGGCTTCATGTGTTTCCTGATAAACCCAGGCAATGAATGACAGATTTGGGTAAGGATTTTCCTTTGAGTTTTGGGCTTTGTTTATACCCCAACCTTAGGGATAAGTCAAATCCCTCTATGGGACAGGGAGGAGAGGAAGGAAGGTCCAGCAGTTACGACACTAGCCTGGAACTTGTGCTGCCACAGACCCCATCGCTTTGTCTCTCTGGGCCTCGTTCCTCACCAGTAAAATGTAGATAATAGCATTGACCTACCACGGCGAGGCTCTATATGCAAAGATTCCAGGATTGTCAGTCGGTCTGTGTGTTACTCTGAAGCCGAGAATGTTTATTGAGTCAGTGTGAAGCAATGGACTAGCTACAAGCATAGCTGAGAGCTCTCTAATAGAAGAGTCTCATTTGCCTGCTCCCTATCGGCTGTAATGCCTGCCAGCTATTGTCCCCTCCCTGCCACCAGGCCTGTCCATGATGCCCTTTCTACATCAGTCCTCGCACGTCTGTTAATCAAGGCATTTATACCATGCATATTACCACAGTATCTGAGCCCCATTCTCTCAACCACGTTAACATCCATCTCAGCTGGGATATCCGCCTATAACTGTATTACCCCCTCTATAAAGTATTTCCTCCTGTGCAAACCAATTCCCCCCATCAGCCCTGCTGCTGCTCTGTTATCCTATTTCCTGGCTGCCCTATCACTCCCCTCCATCAAATTCTACTACATGGATTTCCATATACATACTGCCAAGCCTAAGCGTGCTCCACCCAAAAGGCTTTCCAAAAGTAACGCGTTAGCTCTGCCCGATTGCTCTTACCCTGCATATTTGTGTGCCCCCGAAAGTCCCTGTTTCTCCCCACCTCTAGAAACCAGCCTGTAATGGATCCTTTGTACATACCCCACATTGCCTGACTGCTGTGTCAGTTTGCTTCTTGAATTACACTCTCAAGGGATGAACTTTGCTCCGCTTGACTTTCCACCCAGTAACCTTTCACCCACTAAGCTGTTTGCACTCTGCTCCGCTGACAGGGAGAGGGAGAAGAAGAGGCTGGGCTAAGCTGTAGCATTTTAGATAAAGGCCTTTCTGTTCACCCAGACAGACAGCCCCACTGGATGATGTGGAAAAGGCTCACTGACCCTGAGAGCTTGGGTCTAGAGTTGGTGGAATTTCTTGAACAACAAGTTTTGTAGTCGAAAAATGGGGTTTTGTTGCAAACAAAAGTTTTGCCACACACACAAAAAAGTTTTTGGTTAAAATATTTGGGATTTTGTCAAACCCAAAAAACTGGTTTTCAGTTACCAAAAAATCCCCACATTTTGTATGGGGGGCGGGAGGGGAAATACATAGTTTCCTGACCAGCTTGAATGATACATATTCATCACCAACATCATGACACCATTTAAATGCCCTCTGACACTCAGGCTAAGATTTGTGTTTGCATTTGCCACACACCAGAACCCAGAGGTGTTAAGTTGAGGCTTGAACTACTGTTCCCTGGGTATAAAACATCAAAATAAACACCCTGCACCCCTCTCCTGCACATGCCTCAAATCTGTCAAAACAAATTCAAATCATGCCAGTCACAAGGAGGCCCACTGGTGCTGTGGCACCATGCAGAATAGGATTCTGGAGTTTGTATGAGCCAAGGCTCCAGAGAGGGTTGCCAGTTTTGGTTGGATGTATTCCTGGAAATTTCATCACATGACATAATCTTTAATTAAAGCTTAATCTTTAATTCCTGGAGGGTTGGCAACCCTTACTCCAGAGCTTGCAGGACCAAATAGATCCGCGACATCTGCTCACCCGCAGCGTGCTTCATTCCTGCGTTCCATTCCGCAACATCCCCTCCACCACCCAGGCGGGTTGGTTGTTCGTGGAACGTGGGAAGCAGAGAGCAGGAGTATGACTAGTTGCTTTAGAGTGACCAGATGTCCCGATTTTATAGGGACAGTCTTGATATCTGGGGCCTTGTCTTATATGGGCACCTATTACACTTGCTCTGTGGTCACCCTGAGTTCCTTACTGAGAATTCTGCTTAACACACCGCACGTCCCTCAGACCATCCAGTGCAGCCATCAGCTACGGGCAAGGCCCAAAGGCTTCTATCACCATGGAAGACCACAGACCAGTCTCTTCTCTGTACCGAAGAGCTCATTGCTAAACAGGGACATACTGGGCTTCATTTCCTGGTGCGATGCAGCTGCATTGCTTGTGTAGTTGCGCCCTAAATCCAGCTGACCCACTCTCGGGAAGATTGCCTCTAAGTGGTGATTCTCTGGTGACACAGAGCTGCTGTAGGGATTCTTATGCTACTCTCCTTCCAGGCTGCAGGTGCGGCTGGAGGAAAGGAGTGGCTGGGACAGCCCAGTGCCATGCTGATGATTGGTGGCATTTTGTGCAAGTTAGAGCAGCCTTTAGGCTCAGTGCAGGGGGAACAGCCCCCAAGATCAGGGGAGAGCCAGGTGAGCTTTAACCATCGGCTTCTCCAGGTACAAATTCCATCAAAAAGCTGGCAAGCCACGAGGCAGGCGTGACTAAGTGTAACTCGGGCTACTCAGGTTATAAACTCTTTGGGGCAGGGATTGTCATGTCTGCTGGTTTGTGTGTGTGTGTCTGTATAGTGGCCAGAACTATGGAGTCCTGGTCCCTGATTGGGGGTCTCCAGGCCCAATCACCATACAAATAAATAACTGGAAAAGTTGAGTCCCTTCCTCCCTCCTGACCTCATGGGATTTACAGTCTCATTTCTGGGCCGAACTCTTGGACGTATCGTCAGAGCAAACCTCCGACACCTTTTGGAGATGGCTGAGAACTGCCAGCCATTGCAGAAGCCATTACATCAACATGCTGCATAGCTGCTCTGAAAATCAGGCCCAAGATGGGCTCCCAACAACAACAAACACACCCCAAATTAGCAGCTGCTTTTGAAAACTTTGGCCCAAATGTCCAAAAAATCACACAGGTTGTTTATTAAGTGTGCAGAAAGCTGCCTTCTTGAGTGTGGCCATTTATCGGAATCTTATGCACCAGTTTTCAAGCTTGGGTGATTTGTTTGAGTCTCAGTGCAATAGCCTCATGGTGCAATGCTGGAAAACCCTGTGTTTTCCCTTAATGATTTGGTGGTGGCCAGCAATCTGAGCAAAGAGATGGTGCTTATTCACTTATATTTTCTTAGTCCCTGATGTAATAGAACATATGGATTTATCTCATGTCTTCCTGGCAGTGCGGTTACAGGAATAGCCCAGAGTGCTGCAAAAGCCAGAGATTTTGCAACAGAATTTAGTTTCCACTTGCTACAGAGTCTACGGGGCCGGGCCCATAGTCAGGATCTGATGTTTGCCCTCCTTTTCCTTTTAGTGGAGGATGAAATGCTGCCGATGCGATTCCCGACTGCCTCATGCTTACAACAGTCACCGGGTGGAGAACATGCTTTCCTCCAAAGGACACATGCGCTGGTGGCAGTCCCAGAATGGTAGGTACCGGATTCACTTCCAAGCTGCTAGGATCCATCCCAGAAGCTGCAGCTGCCTTTCACAGAGACCTTATGGGTGTGATCACTGATATCCTGGGAAGATATAGCTAGCATTGCTTGCTTTATAAATTACAGGCAGTTTATTAGCATAATTACAAGTCTCCATTACGGATGCCTTAAAAGATTTCAGGGAAGAAACCCTGGCACATGGTCTGCTAGGACCATATCTATAGCTCTCTATACAGCTGGTAAGAAAGTGGGGTTGGGAAACCAGCTTCAAGTCCCTGCTCTGGGGTATTGTCTGTTCTGCTGGGTCTCTGTGGCTCTCCACTCCTCTGAAATTCCATCCTGCACCTGAGAAATCTTCCCAACAAAATGTTAATCCAAACTGATACATTTCTACAAAAAGTTTCTGTTTTGACAAATTGGCATCTTCTGATTAAAAAAAATTAATCAGAAAATCCCCGACCAGCTCTAATCACAACAGTGAAACTCCTCACACTCACCTTTGGTATAAAGAATCCCAGTGAAATCCATGGATCTTTGTTGATTTTCACCAGCTGAGGATCTGGCTCCATGAAGTTCAGCTCTGGTTGTGGATTTGGATCTGGACCTGAACATTCCCAAAGTGGTGGTTTGGCTCTGGGCTCCAGTGGGAACCCATCGC
Source organism: Chelonia mydas (assembly GCF_015237465.2). NCBI lineage: Eukaryota > Metazoa > Chordata > Testudines > Cheloniidae > Chelonia > Chelonia mydas. Next base: position 3,767,505 of record NC_051261.2, read on the forward strand.
TGATACAAACAGGACAAGAGCCATTTAGAAAGCACCAACTTTTCACCAGAAGGACCCCAGTGGATTTCCCAGGGGCCCCCATGGCTAATAATGATGGAAATGACAGGGTGAGGATTGTGGATTCAGCAAACAGGGTTTTGGTTTTGGCAGGTTACAAGCAAAGAGGAAAATGAATGACTTGACTCTGATGGGTAAAGGTTTTGTTTTTCTAAACTTCCTGAGGTCTGCAGCTCTGAAAACTGGCCTTTTGTGTCTCCTCAGATGTGAACCAGGTCTCCTTGCAGCTGGATCTCGACAAAAAGTTCCAGCTCAGCAGCATCTTGCTGGACTTCAGGGTACGTGAGCAGCTTGCATTTTAGTTACTGGGTTGTAAACTGTGCTGGGAGGGGCCCATGGGCCCTTGCAAGCAGAGGAGAATGTGAACCTATAGCCCCCTCCAGGCTCCAGATGAGACAAACAGGCAAACAAATGTCTTCTCCTGGGCACGAAGGCACCAGTATATATTCTGCTCCTTTCAGAGCTCGGTTTATTATTGCTTTAAAAAGTGCATTTGGAAACGGAGTGTGAAAACACACAGATGTGCACACACACCTCTCTCTCTCTCTCCTTCCTTCCACTGTATTTGTATGATTGGTTCCTTGATTCGTCCATAAAGAATTGGCTGTTTTCTAGAGGTGACTCAGTGATCTGCAGCCTGTGCATCCCTATTGGTTCTTGACCAGGACAGCCAACCAGCCAGGAGGGAGGCCAGGAGCACAGGGAGAGGGGTTGAGTTGGAGCAGGCTTCAGGGGAGGCTCTGGCTAGTGGCAGAGGATAGAGAGGGAGCTGGCCCACGTGGGGAAGGCTTTGTAGAAGGAAGTAGGGCTGTGAGGGGATGAGTTCTGTTGTGGGGAGGGAAAGGGAGATGTGTGGAGAATTGGGGCACTGCACGTAGGAGAGGGGTCTGAGGAATTAAAAATGGGCTTCTTGCTCTGTGTGTGCTCAGCACTTCTGCGATCTCATTCCCCCCTTTCCCCCCCCCCCGCCCCTTTCCAGGCGCCTCTGCCTGTGGGGATGCTTATCGAGCGCTCCATCGACTTTGGTGAGACCTGGATGATCTATCAGTACCTGGCCTCTGACTGCGCCTCCACCTTTCCACGGATCCCCCAAGGCTCCCCCCAGAGCTGGCAGGACGTGCGCTGTCAGGAACTGCAGAGCCACCAGGGGCACCCTCTGCATGGGGGGAAGGTACGTTGTCTGAGATACTCGCTGCCTTAGGCCCACGTGGAGGGCCACGTTAGCAACCTGCCAGGACCCAGAAGGCCATAAAATAGAGCAGACTGCAGCCACCTCATCCTGAATATGGAGGAGCTTCTCATGAAAACTAGTGCTCCCAGCATGTGATGCTCTGTCTTGGTCCAAGCAACAAGCCTTTGCGAGCACCGCATACTGGGAAGTGTAGATTCTCTGGGCTGCACCTTCATATTCAACATGAGCACAGTATGGGCTGATTATGGAAACCTCTGGTTGCTTATGGCCCATGGACTGGAATTGGCCACCCCGGCATTTCATAGATTCACAGGTCAGAAGGGGCCAACACGATCAGCTTGTCAGAGTGCCAGAATAGCACCGGCCGTAGAATTTTCCCCAGTAATCCCTGCCGTGGAGGGAGTTGTTCTTCCCTGTTGGGTTAAGAGGAAAGCTGGGAGATCTGAAAAGGACAGGAGAAGCTAGGGAGGGACACAATGCCCATTGCAGGCTTTTGAACCAAATGCAGCTCTGTGATTAACAAACTGAAGAGCTCACCTCCACTCTCTATATCTTCTTCAGCCGTTAATAAAACACAGGAATGTTGTTGCCCTATTTACATGCTCTGGGGGTCTAGCCAAATGGTTGTTCAACTTTCGTATTGTGGAGACACGGAGCAAACTGAGCCATGTGGCCATCTATTGTTCCAACACCTAGTTAGCTTCCCCATTTTTGCCTTCTCAACTCCCCAGTAGCCCCCTTTTCTTCCCAGTAGCAGCCCATAGTCTATAGTTTGACACTGGCATCACCCAGATGCAGCGAGAAGAGACCTTTCTGCTGATGTTCTGCAGGGTGGTGAGACTGGCTAGTGAGCATAGGGAGTGTCCCATGGGAAGATTCATGCTCCTTCAAGCATAAAAGCACCGAATGATTTGTGAGCAGCTGGGCATTTTGGTGGAATTGTTGCTGATTCCTCAGCAATGTTAACCTGCCCTTCACCATGGTGCTCAGGAACGGCTACTCTCCAGAGGAGGCAGCTCCAGAGCGGGCATTTCATTGTTCAGATGGTTGGGAGATGAAAACAAAGACCCATATTTTTTTTCCTTTAACCATCTTAATTGTTGCTTCTCTGTTCTTCTCCTCAGGTCAAATTCAACCCCCTTGACCTGGCATCTGGCATCACCACATCTCACAGCCAAAGCATCAGTCGTATGCACATCTCCTCATTTATACCTGGAGGAGGGGGGTTTCCCAGGGTTGCTTGCGCATCTTCCAGCTACAGATTTGCAAAGGAGGAGGTTGTAGGCACTCAGCACCAGCTGGAGGCTGCTGGACCCTGGAGATGAGTCAGCCTTTGCAAAGCTGTGCGTGGCATGGCACTGTGAGGTGCTTTGTTTCTGAAGCATCTTTTAATACTAGTGGTAGGTGCTGTGCTGGCACCTCTAAACAATGAACCCACAGAGCAGGGACAGTCCACACAGCAGAGGTCTCACTCCTCCTCCCACCCCCGCAATGTCCCACAGAAATGCTTCAGACCTGCCATAGAGAGAGACGTACACCCCATGGGTAGGAGAATACTTCAGTCTTCTCTGCTCCTGGATCTCTGTCCTGATGCTGCCAACAAAGGGGCCCAGCTAATGCACTGGTTCTCTCTGCCACATGTGCTTCCCTGCCCTGCTGGCCTGTGACTTCGTCGCTACTTCCTCCTCATTTGTCCTCTTCTCCCGTACAGACCTGGGAGAATTCACCAACCTGAGAGTTAACTTCACCCAGCTGCCTCGCCTCCCACAGCAGGGCTACCGCTCACCCAGTGCCTTCTATGCTGTGACCGAAATGCAAGTGCAGGGAAGCTGCTTCTGCCATGGACACGCAGACCGCTGTACTCCCTCCAGAGACCCCAATGCCGTGATGCAGGTGAGAGCACAAGGGAAAACCAGGAGACAAGTGCTTTGCTGTGTCAGTTCTTAGCACCATCCCTGAGTTCTAGTTTTAACACCAGGCTCCTGTCCCAGTCCTGGCCTCCTGTCCCTCCACTGGTACTAGGGACGGTCAGCGGTGCTTCAGCAGCACGATCAGCCCTTAGGAGGGAGGGAGCACTGCACATTGCTTAACACAGGCCCCATGCCAATTGAGGGACAGTGCCGATCCATTTTGCCTGAGCTAGGAGGATGGAGGGAGTGATACAGGATCCAAGGAGAACAGAGCTCTTTTGCTTGCTCAGGTCTGGCAATCATCTTGGCTCAGTTTTGCCAGGGCAAAGCACACAGTGTGTAATGTTTTAATGCACAAAGAGGAAGGTGGAAATGTCTACGAAGTGGTGCTTGTTGATTGCATGGATTCTTACTCAGCGCAAATCCACGCTACAAAATTAAGTGGACCTAAGTTACATTGACTTACAGCCACCGCAGTAATTAAACTGATTTTGCATGTCCACACTATGCTCCTTGCATCGGCGATGCACGTCCTCACCAGGAGCGCTTGCACTGATTTCACTGGCATTGTGGGGCATTGTGGGATGGCTTCTGAAAGGCAGCAAGTTGATGTAACAACCCAGCGTCTACACTGACACTGCGTCGACCGAACGATGTCAACCTAAGCGCTACACCTCTCACAGAGGTGGAGATAAGTCGGGGTAGCGGGCGAGTTACATCGGCGGGAGCGACTTTTTAGTGTAGACACTTACAGAATGAGGTTGACGTAAACTGCCTTACGTCGACCTAACTCTGTAATGTAGACCAGCGCTCAGGCTGCATATCATAGCGGTGAAGTGAGGGTGTAACTGCACCTTCTGCCACTGCAAGCCTTCACTTTCCCTGGCTCCAGGATTCCCAGAAGCTCCTAGCTGACTCTATTTCATACCTAGATGACATTCACCAATACAGGCTTCTGGCTTCTAGTGTACGTACTCGTCCCCTGACATTAGATACCTTGTGTAGTTGCTGGGAATTCATGTTAACAGCATCAGGCCGTATCTACATCTATTTCCTAGCAGCAGTTTGTTCCCACACTGCTCTGGTCCTCACAGACTGACGGGAAGAAGAGGTGACTCTAACTGGGGAATGAGCAGGGGGGCCAGAAGGAGTAGCTACTGCCAGTGCGGTAGGGGTGTGTGTGTGTGTCACAGTGAGCTAACAGATTGGCTGCGAATAGGGTGTGAAGTTTTCTCTCTGTTCCAGGTTCACGGACACTGTGTGTGTCAGCACAACACCGCTGGCCCACACTGTGATCGCTGTGCAGCTTTCTACAATGACCAGCCTTGGAGACCGGCAGAGGACCGCAACCCCAATGAATGCCGGAGTATGTCTGTCCATTGTCCAGCCATTCTTTCCCGCTCTCACCCTCGCCAAACCCCTCAGACCAGTTGAAATCTGTCTGATGTAACTCTGGGGCTGTGGCTGGACAATGAATTTAATTCCCTTTATTTTTTATTATTTCCCATCACCATCTAAAAATGGTTGGTTCGCACCATTAGACCTGACCCACAGTGACTGGCTTTTTCTCTCCCACGCTGTCTGTGCTCAGCTTGGAAAAGCATGTCAAGTTCTTATGGCTAGAACTAACTTGGACACTGAGAATTTTCTGAATCTTCTTAAGAAGCTAATTGCATTGCAATGATTAGAGCGGGGCAAAAATCTGAATCCATTCATCTGAACAACTTGTGGGTTTAGAATAATAATAGACCTTGATCCAAACCATCCGAATATGGCTTTTGCAAAACCAGTCCCAGAAATATCTGCTCCTGTTATTTATTTTATATTATGCTATATTAGGATTGCTGTAGAGCATAGAGGACCCAATGAGGATCAGGGCCTTAACACGCTGGACAGCCCTCCCCCAGGCTTAGTCCCTGTCCCAAGGAGCTTACAGCCTCAGCAACAGCCTCCCTCAAAGACACAACCTGGCAGGGCCAGCTTCCGAATGCTGCACTATAGTTAAGAGCTATTGTGAATGTGACAGGTTTCAGAGTAGCAGTCGTGTTAGTCTGAATTCGCAAAAAGAAAAGGAGTACTTGTGGCACCTTAGAGACTAACCAATTTATTTGAGCATAAGCTTTCGTGAGCTACAGCTCACTTCATCGGATGAAGTGAGCTGTAGCTCACAAAAGCTTATGCTCAAATAAATTGGTTAGTCTCTAAGGATGAAGTGAGCTGTAGCTCACAAAAGCTTATGCTCAGAGCTTATGCTCAAATAAATTGGTTAGTCTCTAAGGTGCCACAAGTACTCCTTTTCTTATTGTGAATGTGATGCACGAGGATAGAATGCCATCTAGCGTCGAGCTGGAAGAACTCCAGCTGCTGGCGGTTTCTGAATGATCAGCGTTTAAACGGGGTGTTCCTCACTTTCTAGGGTGCAATTGCAATGGTCACTCGGAGACATGTCATTTTGACCCAGCTGCGTACCAAGCCAGCGGTGGGGTGAGTGGAGGTGTGTGCGACGACTGTCAGCACAACACAGCGGGGAGGAACTGCGAAAGCTGCAAGGCCTACTTTTTCCGCAACAAGCGGCAAGATGTCACCCATCCGGAAGCCTGTCTGCGTAAGTGGCATTCCCTGGGCACTGGCCATCTCCTTGGGAGACCTGCCCCTTCCACTCCCAGCGATTTCTCCGTGGTCTCCTTGTCGCTGTTCTTTATGTAATGTGTGTGTTTTTCAGCTTGCGAGTGTGACCCGGACGGCACGGTGCCTGGGTCCAGCTGTGACCCTCTGACCGGACGCTGCGTTTGCAAGGAGAACGTGCAAGGGGACCGCTGCCATCTCTGCAAGCCTGGATTCACCCAGCTCACCAATGCCAACCCCCTGGGATGCCACAGTGAGTGAGCACAGAAACTACCGCCACTTTCTGGAAGATGCTTTAGTCAGACACAAATTACTGGGCTCAGTATAGGGGCAACAGGGAATTCTCTGGCCTGGGTTATGCAGGAGGCCAGACTATGTGATCAAAGGGTCCTTTCTGGCCTTGAAATGAATGAATCTTGGAAAGCAGATGCACGCATTGGCTTTAGGAGAAAGTGGGTTTTTAAGGTGGTGGGGGAACATAGTTGTCTGGGTAAAATCAGAAGCACCCTGAGCTTTCTGTCAGTGCTTGAACCTGGAGCAGAGGCCTCTTCATGGTGCGTCCTGGCTGCCTGGTTCCAGGGCATAACAGAAAGGTGGGTCCAACCCAGCCCTTTTACGTGGCTTCCCGGAGAGCTTTGAATGGGATCAGCTTCCAAGCCAGCCTCGGGGTGGGGCTTGCAGACCCGGCCAGCGAAGGTTTGCAAAACCCAGCCCCTGCAGTGGCTGCGTCCCAGTCTTGAGGAAGAGAACTGGTTTTCAGCTTGGCAACAAGCTGGGCCCTCTGGGGCCAGATGAGAAAACCTGTTCTGATGAGCCTCACCGGCTGGTGGTTCGGAGCGTGGGGGGTGGGATGCACTCTCACCCTTGCGTGCTCGTTTGAACAGAGCCAGGACCTCCAGGTCCACATGCACGCCCGGCTAGTCCTGTGCATCTCACACGGGATTCTGCAAATGCCTCAGCAGCTGCGAAAGACAGCGCCGGGCTGCAGCGAGGCGGCGTCCCTGTTACAGCAGGTGGCAGCATGGGCTCAGGTTCAGTCACTGGCATGGGGAACAAGCTCAGCAAAAGACTGGATGCAACGATCTCCGTGCATTTGTCATGCCCTGGTTAGGGTTGGAGGAGGGGGGACCCCAGGGTCACAGAGACTTTGGAGTCATAACCTCAATGGCATGGTGCATTGTCTGACAGGACACTACTGTATTAAACCAGATACGTAGCACCGATGTCACCAGGCTCTGGCACGGGGCGGTGGTATAGAAGCTGCCTCCTTTTGTCTCTGAATATTGGGAGAAAGGCCTGCCTTGTCCCTGTGCTGCCGTCCCGTGGTCCCCTGAACTCACCCCACTCTTGCACCTTTCCTGCATGCTCATTTCCCCTTTAAAGCAGACATCCCTTCAGGAATCTGGCCCCCCAAGCAGCCCGACTAACCCCCAGGCCTTGGAGTGGTCATCGCCCAGTTCTAACGACAGAGCTGGCTGAACAAGCCCCCTTGCCTTTCAGAGTGTGCCTGCAGCATCCTGGGGACCCGCCAGGACGCACCCTGCGACGACGAAACAGGGAGGTGCTTCTGCCTGCCCAACGTGGTGGGAGCCAATTGCGATCAGTGCTCTGCCAATCACTGGAAGATCGCCAGCGGCCAAGGCTGTCAGCCGTGCAACTGCGACCCTCGCAACTCCTTCAGCCCACAGTGTAACCAGGTACGGACCCCAGATTTCATCCTAGGGAGCTAGGTTGGCGGCAGCAGTGTGGGAATCCTGGGCGTGGACAGGCACTGTGCTACAGGGCACAGTTTGCAACCCTTGGGGTCATTGTATCTCATGTAACGCTGCCGGGGAGCACTTTGCACTCCGTCTGCCCCGTCAGTAGCCGAACGCCCTGTGTCAAATAGCACCTAGACCATTAGTGACCATGGCTGTGTAACAGCACAATTAGCTTGGTGCCGTGGGTGGGATGATGGGTCAGGATACTAGGTTAGAACTTGAAAGACCTGGGTTCAGTTCCCTGCTGTGCCACCAATATCCTGTGTGTCCGTGGGCAAGTCACTGTGTCTCTCTGTGCTGCAGTTCTCCATCTGTAAAATTAGGATTACAGCTCTCACAGAGGTGCCATGAGGATCAATACATTAACAATTGAAAGGATCTCAGATATTACAGTAATGGGGACCATATAAATACCATAGACAAGTGGGGGGAAATGATATTAATTAGAACTGGCTGAAATTTCATGAATTTCAAAATTTTGATGAACTTTCTATTTTGAAAAAAAGGAGGAAAAAAATTCAGCGCACTTTTTACAGTTTTCCCTCTTTCCCCACTGTTTTTCAATCACCTCTAAAAATAATCCTGTTAATGCTGCTGGCACTGCTCTTGGCTTGAATGGATCTTTCTGAGACTGGAACTGGTCCGGCTGGTTTATTAGAACAGCTGAGGATGTCACCAGCAGCAGCGCACGCGAGGGCCCCTGCTGTGTGGGGCGGTGACATGGTATTGTGCCACCGAGTGATCACAGAGTTGAGACCGCTTATTAGATGGTCTCATCTTGCCACTTTTCTATGGAACCTGCCTCTCTCCTTTAGGAAAGGGCTGCATCACATGTCCCTAAAGCACCCGGCAATTGTCTGTAGTCCATCATGCCCTTCATACAGTGCAGGAAGACAAACCGGTAATTACAAAGACAAGGCTAAGCCATTTTAAAGGTCTGCCCTTTAGCAAAGAAATCCTAATAGGAGCTCTTAAGCTGTGGGAGAAGGGGGACTAATTATCCTCATTAATCAGTGAGAGGAGAACAAGGAAAATTCAGGTTATGTATTAGGAAAAATATGCCAATTGCAACAATCAGAGGTGGGTCCTAAAATCAAACAACTGGGGATTGAGGATCGAATCCAGATCCAGTTTTTGTGGGTGATTCCTCTATCCTACGTAGAACCAAAACCTGAGGTCTGAACATCTCGAACATGGGGCTGTTTGAAATCTGGAATCAACATTATTTGTTGATTATTTGTGTTGCAAACATGCCTAGGGGCTAGCTCAGACTGGTGTCTCACTGCGCTAGGAGATGAACAGACACGTAATAAGACACAGTCCCTGCCTGAAAGAGCTTACAGTCAACACAGAGGATACTGACAAAGGGAGGATTATTATCCCCATTTTACAGGTGGGGAACTGAAGCACAGGGAACCTAAGTGACTTGTGCAGGGGTCACAGCAAGTCTGTGGCAGAGCAGGGATTTGAGTCCCAGTCTCTTGAGTCAAATCCAGTCTCAGCTAGGTTGTATTTTTACATTAGAGCCGTCCCTGAGAACTGGATGTCTGTTGATTCTTTTCCCCTGGAAAAGGAAAGAGGGTCTTCCTCTCCAAGGACTGTACATTGGAGTTTTCTTTGGGATGGCTCATTGCAGACTGACCCTAGCCCTTGTATGGGGCAGGATAAGGGGCAGCATGCGCCTGCAAAATCATCTGCTTTTAAAGCAGAGCAGGCCGGTATTTCATCCTTAATTACCGTCCCTTTGTTGGGAGAGTGGAACATGCAATGGATCCATTGGCTGCAGAGGACTGCCAGCTGATACAAGCATTGGAAAGGGGCCTTGTTGAGTTGGGCATGCACAGTGGAGACTGAGGGAAATGAAAGTCAGTATTTCTGCATTCCCCTGGGCACTGCAGGGGTCTGAGATACTGAGGGTGATTCAGAGGCTGTGTGAGCCCCTAGAATGGTTCAAGCTATGGTCACCAGTCAGAGCAGTGTGGGGACACATGTCTAAGGACTCACATCTCCCTCCTTAAAGTCAGCTGATGATCTCTCCCCAATTCCCTTCCCCCTCCCCCATAGTGTCAATGTGAGATATGGTAATATCCTTGCATTTGCATTGTCTACAGTCTGTAAGGTCAGCATCTTCCAATGGCAGAAACATCAAATCCTGTGCTACATTCTTTGTTTCTCGCCCTTGGCCTAGTAAAGATTCGGAGCCGATGTGTCAGAGCAGAAGGGCTTGGGTAATGGAGAGAGAGAGCTCTTTGTGTGCAGGAGACGCAGCGGGGAGGAGAACTCTCATCGCAGCTAGCATGGGACTCGGGCCAACGTTTTCAAACACTGGTGATGTGGGTTGTCAAAAGTGCTCAAGCCAACAGGGGCTGGAAGGATTCAGGCCTCGTAAGGTGTCTGTGCTCTGAGCTGGGAGTGTGATTCCCAACGTCAGGACACATACTCCCACTAGCTTGATGAGAGCTAGCGCGGGGCTGTCTCCTCGAGCTCAGAGCCCAGACATACCCTTATGGATGTAACTTCAGGCACTCAGGGGTGACTAAGTTCAGCATTGGGCCCTGCAGCAGAAGGGCGTCACTAAGAGAGACGTGAAATGGAAGTGAGAGGGGGAAAAACTTGGGCTGAATAAGTAGCTGAGTCTCCCCCGGGAAAGAATGGGATTGCCACTGCTGGGGACTCTGCACACTAGTCCTGTTACCAAGGGACATTGCTACGAGGGGGTGTGATCTGCTGGTTCAAGAACAAGCGAGGGAGGGCTTTCCCCCTGTCTCCCTGCAGACACAGTTCAAAGCTGTTTCCTCACTGATGTGCCTCTCTTGGCGTAGTTCACAGGGCAGTGTCAGTGCCAGGAAGGCTTCGTGGGGCGTACCTGCTCCGCTGCCCAGCTGCGGGTTTGTCCAGATGGGTCCTATGGTGACGTCAGGACAGGATGCAGAGGTCCGTACAATAGTTTTTTATCACTGTTTTTCAGCCCCGGGGAATTATTGTTTCTAAAAATGTCTCCTGGCCCTTGTCCTGCCACTTCGAAACCTTATTGCTTTTGGTAGACGAGACCATTCCCCTCTGGAACAGCCCCCCCTGTGTGTCTCTGTTCCTCTTCCCATCCCTCCGTGTGTCTAGTACTACCTCCTGCTGGGTCCTTTCCTGCCACCTTCCATGCCAGAGCCTTCCCCCCTGCATCCTGGATAAGGTGTGAGATGTTGGGGCTCACCACTCTAATTCCTTTCCACAGAGGGTCCATGCAGGGGAAGTGGGATACAATGGGGATCTGATTTAGCAGCACTGCCTTGCCTGTCACAGGCTTTCACCTCCCTCTCTCCACCCAACAGAGTGTGACTGCAATTTCCAGGGCACGGAGGGGATGGGGTGTGACAAGACCACAGGCAGCTGTCTCTGCCGCCCTGGCTTTACCGGGCCTCACTGCGACCAGTGCCAGCGGGGTTACTGCAGCAACTATCCCCTCTGCGAGACGTGCCACCCCTGCTTCCAGGCCTACGACAGCGACATTCGCCGGTTCGGCCTGCGCCAAGTCAGCCTGAGAAATTCCACCTCACGACTGCAGCTGGGAACGGGGGGCGCTGGCTTCAGCACTCGCGTCTTGGAAGCAGAAGGCAATGTTCAGCAGATTCAGGGGATCCTCGGCAACCCCCTAGTGACGCAGCAGGGCCTGGGTCAGGTGTCCAGCATGCTCACTGCAATCAGGTAAAGGACTCCTCCTCACTTGTACAGATGATCCGTTCACAGTGCCCAGAACCCCATACCGGCCTCTACCACTTGAGTGAAAGGAAGAACTCCCTGGGCTGGCTGCAGTAGGAGGCTCTTATCCTGTGTGGACCTGATACTAGAGAGGGGCTCAACATGCACACTTAGCGTGTTACACATTTAATCCCACTAACATTTTTGCCTCTTCTTCAGTTTAAAATACGTCTGCTTGGCTCAGTGATCGCACAATTTGGAGGTCCTGCCATAAGTGCTCATCCTGCCAACCTATCTGTCCTCCTAATCCACAGACTGTAGAACAGACTGTGAGCCCCTCATTCCCATTGTTTGCACAGGTCGTCCTAGGGAAATTATTGCTCCAGATGATTAGACAGACAGATAAGGCAGAGAGGCAGTGCTGGCCTTGGATTGAGGATGCATTCCTGGCTCTGCCACCAACCTCCTCTATGATCGGGAGAAATCCTTTCCCCTGCCTAAGCCTCTTTTTCCCCTCACATCTTTTGTCTGGTATCTATTCGGATGCAAAAGTTTTGGGGCAGGAACTCTCCGCTCTCTCTTGCTATGTGTGTACCGCGCCTAGCACAATGGGGCCCTGATCTCAGCTGGGCTCTCTGCACGTAATACACATAAGACGGACAGATGGTGCTCTCTAATATGGTTCATTTTCTTTTCTCCTTTCTCGATTTCAGACAGCAGGTCCAGGGCATAAATCCTGACCTACCCTTTGTGAATGACACCTTCTCTCTAGCCAATGATCTTGAAGCCCTGGACAAGAGCCTGCTTTTCGTTAATGGGCAGTACCAGATTAAGAAGACCCAGTTTGAAGCCAGCCGCCACACAGACCTTTCAGGTAGGCAGTTTTGGCTCAATGCAGTTGTACTCTACCATCCGTGGTGACTGCAATTCTGGCTACTTTTCCACCAGTTGGGTGGGTGAGGAGCATCACTGTATTGAGGGGCAATTTAGGACCAGCAAATAGTTATGCAGGTTAGGGGTACTCTTTCCACTGAGCTTCGAAGCTTTCATCAGCAATTTTCACCTAGAGCTGGTAGGATTTGTCTCCAAAGCTTAGGCATCAGAAAGGTTAGCCACAGGCAGTGTTGCTGCTGGTATCCCAGCAGTCCAGCTGATTTCCCTCCCAGGCAGCACACACTCTCTTCTGGATGTTACAGAAGCACCTCTCCTAAAACACAGCCTGAGCTTAATTGAAAAAGGGAAATAAAAGCCCCTCTGAGAATCTGTCACCAGGACTGGAAGGAAGGAGAACGAATGAAGCTTTTGCACAGATGGAAAAAGTGATGGGGTAGAAGAGGGAGCCAAGTGGTTGTCAGACCCTGTTGGGAAGAGCTAATTAAGTCTTGTGATGATGATATTGGTGGATTGCCTCCACATCCCTGCTACAGCTAGTTCCCTAAAGATTTCTTATTCTTTCTTATTGTTTTCGGCTTTCCCTCATTGACTCATTGCACAGTTTACTTCTGTTTGGATTTTCTGGCAAAGCACTGATCTGAAGCGCTGGAGAATGACCTCGGAGGCTTATGGCAGATTCCATCTTTCTTCTCTGCAGTTCCGTTTACTTCTCTCAGTCTCTGGCTGTCTGAGCAAGGTTTAGGCCCTGATTGCTCCCACTGAGGGCTGAGGTGTGTGTGTCTGTGCTTCTGTGGAGCAGTAGAGAGGAAGCAGGACTCCCTTGCCGTGATTCCAAAGGGGTCCTCCATTCAGCAAGCCAGCTGGGCGGATTGGTGGGTTCAGATGGAGAACTTGAGAATCGTAGTAGCTTCAGCAGGAAACCAAGAAAAGCCTGGCGGTTTGTAGTGAGCTTCCCAGCGGTTTGTAACGAGCTTCCCTTTGAGATGTTGGGTTCAACTGAAATCTAGAATCCCATCCAGAATCCTCCGCATTTTTTGTTTTACTTTAAAGTGAGTTCACTCTTTCATTGCCCTGTACGGGTCACTCCTCTCCTTCCATCTGTGAGGCCACATCCTTGGTCCCCCTATGGCCACTTTACACTGCTCTGCTCCAGCAAAGGAGAATAACCACAGAGGGGTACGAAGGTCCTGCAGCCGTGCCTACACCATCCCCTCCTCTGGATCCCAGTGGAGGGTTTCTGGCTAGGGGAACGTGGGAATGGCCGGGGCATCACGTGATCACATGCTGTCAGGACAGTCCCTCTTAGATGGGTGTGAGAGAGAGCAGTCCCCCCATGGACTACTCCAGGCCCTGTCAGTCCCCAGGCTTGGCGTGGGAAAGCCATAGACGTGCCATAAAGCCACCTTTGCCACCTGCTTCTGGGCAGCCCAGGATCGGGACCTCTATGTATTTTGTTCTGGTTTTGTTTACAGCCATTAGCACAAAGACAGAATTAGACACACAAGGGAGGCTGCAGTTCACAGTGAAGCAATCAATAAAAGGACCGTTAATCTCTACACTTGTGACTAACCAGTCTCGCAGCTTCCTCCCCCTTCCCCACCACACATTCTCCAGCAGGCTAAAATCAATCCCATGGTTTAGGTCGCTCTGCTGCATGGATGAGTCATGGAGCCATTCACGTTGCACATGGTTTTATTCCTGCAGGAGCCTTCAAGACTGTCAGCTCTGCGTACCAGAGCTCCACCAACGCCAGCTACCGCATAACGGGCACTTCCAGCTTGCTGGCTCAATCCAGAGAGAACCGGAGAATGACTGAGGGGCTGGAAAGCAGCTTTACAGACCACCCGTCCAGGCTGGAGGCCCTCCAGGGCGAGATGGCCTCCTTCCCCAACTTGACACCAACTATAAATAAGGTGAAACAGACATGGATCCTGTTGCAGGCTGAAATGGGGTGGTCAAAGCATGTCTGGCCAAGGATACGTCTACATGCGGCCAGAGGTGTGACGGCAGCATGTGTGTACAAACCAGGGCTAGCTTTGAGCTCATTAGCTTGAGTACCAACAGCACTGAAACTGCGTCAGCACAGGCTGTGCAAGACCACCCAGGACCCTAGGTAGATACTTAAGTGTCTAGTCTTGAGGCCAAAACTTAATTGCTGTTGGTATTTGAGCTAGCTAGACCAAAGCTGGCTTGCGCATGTCTACCCATGCTGTAGGTGCACCTCTGCCGGCAGTGCAGGTCTATGTTTTGTCTCGGAGACGCTCTCATTTTTAAGACATGGCTGCAGGGCACCGAGGGTAGAGGTCTCAGCCTGCACTGCTCCACCTTGACCCAAGCAGCCTAGCATGGTATGCTGGGATCTCTAGCATCCACAGGTTGCATCCCTCTGCCCCATTTTATGTACCGAAGGGGTGTGGTCCTGGGGCTCTTGGCAGGTGCTATTCAGCTGAGCCAAGGTTGAGCATTGCTTAGAATCATAGAAGATCAGGGTTGGAAGGGACCTCAGGAGGTCATCTAGTCCAACCCCCTGCTCAAAGCAGGACCAATCCCCAACTAAATCATCCCAGCCAGGGCTTTGTCATGCCTGCTCTTTGTCAAGCCTGATCTGCCTGGTAACAGCAGATACGAAGGCACGGGATGGTCTCCCCACTAGTGAAACTTTGCCCCAGCAGTTCTCACTGCATTATGTCCCCAAGAGCTGTCTGGTTTCGGCTCAAGGTCTCCTTTTCTTTTTCCTCCCTACGCTGCTCTGCTATTGCCATGGAGACACATTTCAGCGTCTCCTGATGTATGTTGCTGTGGAGACCATCACTCATTCATCTCGCTGCTTTTCACAGCATCAGAGCCACCCCCATGTGAAAGATCCCTGCCTGTGACAGGAAGGGGGTAAATGACAGTCCCTGCGCCATTTCTGAACCCTCACAGGCTGCTCCTCTTGGCCTCCTCATTAAATAGACCCCACTGATACTGTTAGAAGGCGACGTGCAATCCAAAACCTTTGCCATTCATGCAGAAGTACCCCCTAGGATTTCTCAGCCTAAGGCCGTCTGTACAAGCAAACCCTGTGGGTTACAGGGTATTTGTGGGCATCACGTATAACCTGGAGACCAGGTGTGCCCTGGCCCTTTGAAGTGTATTCGTTTATTTCTAGACACCCTGATGTGTTGTACGGAGCTTCTTCTGTTGCCCACAGACCTGATAACTGGAGCACAGGAGTCAATACCATTTGTTCCTTGCCACTGACGGCTGCCAAATAGCGAGTGCGTACCTGCCTCCAAAAATATATACTCCTTCTACGGTACCCAGGGATGCTCTCCCTGAGTTACATACAATTGTCTATGCATACCCTCCACTGCTCTGTATAAACTCTTCCCCGCACAGTGCATTTGCTCCGTATTGCAAGACATTACCTTTCACTACGCTCCATGAACTGTTCTTGGGTGCATCTTCTGTTACACTCCTGCACGACACTCATATATAGCCCCGCCTGCATGTGCTCTCCTCTAAGCCCATGCTGAATGCTACACCAGAAATCGTCCTAAAAGAACTGTGCACCCATGGATACGCAGATACACCTGTTCTCTTGTGTCTGTGTTGGAAGGTTCATCTCCACTGTAGTCTTTGTGCCATTGATGGTGAAGTAGCACCAATACCATCAGAGCCTTCTCACCAGCATGCAGCTTCTCTCTGTGTTTAGATTTGCAGTGGCATCAGATCCAAGGCCTGTACCCCTGGGCACTGTGACGGGGAGCTGTGTCCACAGGACAGCACAACGGGGTGCGGAACGGGCCTCAGCTGCAGAGGGATCATTCCGCTGTCAAGTGGCGCAGTCAGAACTGCTGAGAAGACCACCAGAGAGCTCGATGGCATAAAGACTCAGCTCCAGCGGACCATGCAGATGGTAGGTACAGGGAATGAGGAGCTCAGGGGTGTCTGCTTCCACAGGTAACAGCAAGGAGGGGCTGATTAGCATACATGCTGTGTGTTCACCTGCTCCCAGGATACACTGCAATGGAGATGTCACCTTCATTAAGCAGAGAAGGGGATGGTAGGCATGTTTACCCAGGCAGGGCTCAAATAATTCACCTCAAACTTCACCCAAAACTGAACTTCCTGGGTGGCTTGGAAATGTTAGTAGAACTTCTTTTAAAAAGTGGTCATTTTTTGTGCTGACTCTGCATGTCCTGGCTCCCTCTGAGAGTGGAAGCCAAAGGTCTGAAATACCCAGGGAACAGCTCTTCTCCAGGTGTTTCCAGCACTCAGGGAAGGTCACCAGGGAGCTTGTTCTCACTGAATTTCCAGGGCAGCAATGCAAGATGGAGAGCGGGTTTAGAAAGCTTAAACTTCTCAAGTCTTTTGATGCTGCTCTGATGCTCCAGTCTCTCTGCACCATCCTTAGTTAGGACCCAGCATGTACACGTTAGCCACATTAGTCCCTTCCTGCAGACTTTCATTTGAGTATCTCAGAGCACTTTGCACATGCTAAGGGCAGAATTTTCCAAGGAGACTCGTGACTTAGAAGCCCAAGTCCCATTGAAAGTCTGTTTTGAAAATCCTATCTTAAATCTTTATCCCTCAAGCCTCTCCTCCAATCTGTTGACAATGGGGCAACCAAGACAGAGAGTGGTGGAGTGACTTGCCCAAGGGAGTTGGTGGCAGAGCCCAGACAGGGCTGGTGAGCTTTCTAGGCTGTCTTGTGCCAAGTAGAACCTGACTTTATTGGGGGCACTGTTGTTGGCAGATCAGGGCAGCAGAAACAGCTGCAAACCAAATCCAAAGCAACGCACGACGTCTCGGGGACCAAGTGAGTGTAACCAGGACCCAGATAGAAGGAGACGTCCGACGCATCCAGCAATTCATCCAGCAAGTCCGCAACTTCCTGTCAGGTAAATCCATTAGTCTCCATGCATGTGAGGGCAGGACACTGAGGGGAAACCTCTAAGGGACTCCTTAACTAAGCCCACAGCATGCCCGTGCTTGTCCCTTTGTGGATGGAAAACCTTAGCCACAAGAGCAGGGAGAGGTGAGAACAGGTCAGGGAATCACTCCCCCAACCTGACTTACACCTGTTCACCTGGGCAAGGGTTTGTTGGCTGGTTACAGTGGATGTGCCAGTTCTGAGTACAGTTAAAGAAGCCTTTGAAGATCTGGCCTTGTATTCTCTGCTTAGTCTTTAAATCTCATGAGAGGAATTCTTGGTTGCATTGAGAAAGGGAATCCTGGCAGAAGAGTTACATAATCACTAGGCCATTGGGATCCCCATCAGCTCTAGCTCCCTAGATGTGTTTTCTGAAGAGCCGGGGAAATAATAACCCAGGGGTTTGTCTCATGGTACAAATATTTGCTTTGGTTTTGATCCATGTACGTTGAACGCCTCCAAGGTTTGCTTTGTACATAGAGCTCAAAGGAAGCCCAAAACTCAGTGAAAAGGTCTCAGTTTCACCTAATTCGTGTTGCAAGGAAAAAATAAATTGGCATCAGATTTGCTGGAAAAAAGGCCCAGGAGCTTTCAAAAGGTTTGCAAATATTTGAATTGCAGTCCGAGTTTCAATGAGACCTGAGAACAAGCAAGTTCTGATTGGCGTTGGGCCTTTTTGTGGACAGTTCTCTTAGTTCTAATAATATCTTGCAATTCCCACTGTCATCCTTGCATCAGTTCACACTGCACTGTCTGGGGAATCAGACGTGGTTAATATTCTTAGTCTAACACTAATACAACCATTTTTAAAGGGAGTGCTGCTTTTGCTTTGCCTAAGAGTGTAAATGTCACTAATGCACCATGAGCCCCGGACAGCAGACTTGCATTCAAAAATGGACTAACATTTGATATAAGTTGAATGTCGTCAGCTCTGGTATTTGACTATATCTAGAAAGGTTTGGGCCTTCAGCACCTGAAACTTAAATTAGTTCTCCCCTGGGGAGTGAAAGTACAGTCTGACCATGACCACCATCTTCAGAGTCAAGCTTTGATTGTGCCATTCACACAGAACTAGATTAACTACTGGTGGTGTAACCCTGGTGACCTCCATGGAGTTACACCAGGGACAGATTTAGCCCATTGCCTTAATGGCCTCCAAATGCCATCTGTGAAGTTACCGTAAGTGGCTGTAGGGAGGGCACAAGTTGCTAGCCCTCGGCCTTCTGTACTGTAGAACTTAATGAGAAATCTGGCCACGCTTCCCGCAACTGTTCAGGAACCACTCTCCTTTTCCAAGGTGGAAAAAAACCAGTTAAAAACAAATCAACTGAATTTAGTAGAGGTGAAAAGTGCTGGAGTGACAGTCCTGGGGCACCAAGCACTCCATGTACAGAGTAGGTACAGTATAGCGATAGCAGGGAGAGATTTCGTCACGTGTCTTCCACTGCCATTACACCTCTATCCTAGCAT
Organism: Chelonia mydas; assembly: GCF_015237465.2. Classification (NCBI taxonomy): domain Eukaryota; kingdom Metazoa; phylum Chordata; order Testudines; family Cheloniidae; genus Chelonia; species Chelonia mydas. The sequence goes on from NC_051261.2 coordinate 3,786,024, forward strand.
CTGAGAGCAGAGTACATTCTTCTTCGCCTCGATGCTGAGACAGCCTTTGAGGGCCCTCAGTTAGCATCAGTTATGATGGTGGCTTTTGCACAGGACTCAGACCTAGACCAGCTTTCCAGCAGCACTCAAGCAACTCTTCTATGGTGCAGATTATTAAAAGAATTTATTGTGTCCCACAGCCAGTGGGATGACCTATAATTCATAAGCAGATTTTAATAACGGATCAACCTTATGAGAATTAGGTGAAGAAGAAAATCAGCACTGTCAGGTATTACAGAGATTACCAAGCCCCAGCTAATCCCTAACGCAGCGTCCTTTGGGATGTGCACAGCTCTTCTCTCTCAGATCTGTTACCTTCAGTGGTGATAGAGGGGAAGGCTTGTCCTGGAATACATGTGCTGCTCAGTCCGTTGCTAGTGTCAGACTGTGCTCCACGTTTAGAGGCACAGATTTCTTTGTCAAATCAAAGGTATTGTTTTAGTACTCTGGCGGGAAGCTTGGCTGAAGTGTTTTGCAGTGTCCTTAGTTAAATCTCAACAAGTTCTTATTTTATTCCAGGCCATGGGTCAAGCTTATGCCTAGCGTTAGCTGGTGCAGCAACCTGCACTGACTTGTGCAAAGCTGAATCTGGCCCATTGTCTCTCTGCTCAACTGATCTGCCTCCCCTGAGCTCAGAGGGGTCAGTCGTCAAAGAGTCACCTCCTGGATTTTGTCACACGGTTGAAACCCTGCCTGCATAGTAGGATCCACAAAGACTGATTTACAGCTGGGACATACAGAACATCTTATCTGCCTAGCCAGTGGCTCTGGCAGAAGTACTGCCTAGGGTCCCTTAGGAGGGACTGTAAAATGGGGGATACACTAATGGACTAAGTTAGCGGTAATCTGGCCGCATGTTGGCAGACACATGCAACTCTTTGAATGAGGAGGTAGCGGGAGCTAGAGGAGCTGGGACTTCGTAACCCCTGAACCTGGTGTTTATAGTCACTTGCTGCATTGCCTGTCCCCTGGACTTCTGGCTCCCCATGCTGTGCTCCCAGACCTGCCCGCACGCTATTCTTGCAGCTCTACCTGACTTTTGTTTGTTTGTAAACTCTCTAGACCCAGCCACCGACCCTGCCACCATCCAGGAGGTCAGCGACTATGTGCTCTCGCTCCGCCTCCCAACGGACACTGCTGCCGTCCTGAGGAAAATGACTGAGATCCGAAACCTGGCTGCTAAGCTGCAGTGTCCTGAGAGCATCCTCACCCAAACAGCTGGTGATATCGCTAAGGCCAAGAGGCTTCAGCAAGAGGCTGAACAGGCAAGGTAAACTGGGCTTTAAGCTAATGGGATGAGAGTCTATGGGCCTGACCCAGAGTCCTTGGAAATGGATGGAAGTGGCCCTATATTTGCGTTCCTCAAGTCCCTCCAGAAGAGAGAGACTCCCCATTTCAATCCTGCTGCTCGCTGTCCATGTGGCCTTCCAGCAACTCCCACTCCCAGATTCACCTTGGTTGTGCCTGAGTCACGTTACACAGCATGGTTGGGATAATGTTGCCAGAATTACTGGAGCCAAATTGCATTTGACTGCTGGCCAGATCCTTAGCTTGTGTAAATCTGCATTGACTTCAGTAGAGATGTGCTGATTTGTATCAGCTGAGATTCTAGCCCCATAGCTTGTGTGTCTGTACGGTACCTAGAGACATGGGACTCCAGTCTTGACTGGTGCCTCCAGCTGATATTGCAATGCAAATAATAAACCCTGCCTCTAATAACAATAGTCTGACGTCCCTTCATTATAGATATTGGGGTGGGGGATCTTTCCCTGACCAATGGGAACCTTTTTTGCTTCTTTGAGCTCCTATCATGAGAGATGATAGAGCTGAACAGGGATTTCCAGGGACTCAGTAATGGGATCTCCATTATAATCACACAGTTACTAAGGGAGAGGACGCAAGCATTAAATGGCGTATTTACTATCCTGATGAAAGTTGGGAGGCTTGTTCCCTTGAAAACAAAACAAAAAACAAAACAGAGCACCCTTGTAGAGCTGGAATGGGTTTATTTTATGATCATTCCATCATAGCAATATTCTGGAGAGAAGGTTAATGCAATAAGAGTGTAAACCCATTGAGAGCATCTGACACCAGCTGAGTGTGATGAGTTAGGGGAGTCTGGCTTTGCATGCAGACATTCCAGGGGAAAGTAAAAAGTCTCACTTCAAACTGGCAGCCAGTGTAACTGATGTAAAGCTTTAAGCAACTAACTGGGCACTTTCTTCCCCCTTAAATAATTCGTCTTTCCCCACTTTACCAAGTATTAGAAGCAGTTGTGCTTCTAATGGAGGCTTTGGTTTCTTTTCCCATCCTGCCTTCTCGTCCGAGTGGTAGGAAGTACAGCACTGCTTCTCTTCTTGGAAGGCAGCATGGTCAAGTGGTTAAAGTACAGTGGCTTCAGGACTTCTGGCTTCTATTACAAGCTTTTCACATCTTCTCTTTGCAAGATGTTCCACTTGTCCAGCTTATCTCCCCTCTGCCGGTTTTCAACTTTTGAGCCACAAAGCAATACCTCATCATGTGTTGTCATTATAATTACATTATAAAGATAACGATACATTTTTGATTGAATTATGCTTCCCTACTGCATTCCCCCAGGAACCGAGCAAATGCTGTAGAGGGCAACATGGAAGAAGTGGTGGAGAATTTGAGACAAGCAAACACAGTGCTCCAGGAAGCCCAGCATACTATTAGTGGCTCTAGCTATTCCCTTCGGCTCATCCAACTCCGCATTGATGAGGTGAGTGATGTGCGCTGCATTCCTAGCCTTATAATGCTGCGTGGCCTGCACGCTGCTCCTTTGAAACTCTTGTGGAACTCCCTGCAAAGTGCCTTGCCACTGAGGGTAAGTTACTAATCACATCCTTGCCCCTCCCGCCCATTTTCATCCTACCCTGCTGGTGCAATGATGCCCCACCATTGTGGCAAAGAGGCAGGATCCTAGCAAAATTGGCTTGCTGTAAAAGTCGGACTGTTTTTCTCCTTGTGCCCTACCCCGTCTTTGTTCTGTTGAGCTAAACAGAGCCTATCATGGTAGGACCCTGGTTTGGGGGCTGTACTCACTGCTGAGTCTGTATTACAGACCAATAATAAATCATAAGCGTGCCTGTGAGGATGATATATCATTAAGGATGTTCTGGGAGGAGTTTTTCTTTAAAATACCAAACACCTTTGGCTTTCAGATCCAGGCTGTCCTTGGTCCAACGGAGAAGAGTATGAGAGACATTACTGGTCAGCTGGACAACTTCACCGAGAGAATCAGCCAACTGCGGCACAGGGCGGAGCAGAATCAGTTGCAGGCCACAGATGCTCAGCAGAGAGCAAAAGAAGCCATTGAGCAAGCAAGGAGCACTCAGCAGGTACAAGGGAGGTCTCGTAAGAGCCTAGGAATGACTCTGCCCATAATCTGTTACTAGCTTCTTCTTCTCATGCAGGAGCAAAGCCACACAAGTGCAGAACATACTTGAATGCTGCATGGAAAGTGAATTACTCTGTTTTTAGGAACATAGGAATTACCAGACTGGTTCAGACCTAAGGTCCATCTAGTCTACTTAACTCACCTCTGCCAATTGCCAGCACCCAGTCGCTTAGAGGGAGGTGTAAGAACCCTGCAGTAGCAGAAGTAGGATATCTGCCCCCACATTAGGTCTCATCCTGGTCTAACAATTAGTTTGACTTCAGCCTTGAAGCATGAGGTTTAATATCCCTGCCAAAAATTGTTAGCATTGACTATTATAACTCTGCATTTTCTTTTTATCCATAGAAATATCCAATCCTTTTTTGAATCTAGCTAATTTTGTGGCCTCAGTGACTTCCTGAGGCAATGAGTCCCACAACTGAATTACACATGTGAGAAGGAATTTTCTTTTATCAGTTTTGCATGTCCCCTTCTTCCTGTGTTATGAAACAGGGAGAACAGAAGTTCCTGATCTCTCTCTCTCAACTCTAAACTATTCATTATTTTATATGCTATTATCTTGTCTCTCTTCTTCATCTCCTTTCTATAGTGAACAATGCCAATCTTTTCAACGTCTCTTTATATGAGAATTTTCCAGGCCCTTGATTATTCTTATTCCTATTTCTGCAACGTTCTTTTTGAGATGGGGTGACCAGAACGCAACATGTTAATCCAGATGATGCTGAATTATTGGTTTCTATGAAGGCATTGGAAACCAGTATGTACATGTATTATGGTCTTTAATATCTCTATAATAGTAATAATGGCCATTTATAACACAGAGCTCCAATGCAGTGTCTAGAGGTCATTCATCACTTGGATCTCATTTATTTGCTTGAGTTCACCTGCACTGCTCATTCGCTTTCCCACAGGGATTTGAACAGGTAAAACAAAAATATGATGAGCTGAAGAGGCGGATGGGACAGAGTTCGACACTGGGAGTGCAGGGCAGCAGGATCCAAAGTATCGACAGGGAGGCAAAAGCGCTCTTTGAAGAAACCTGGGCTATGATGCTCAGGATGGAAAGTAAGTAAATTTGTGCAGGCTTTGTCAGAGCATAATGCCAGGTGATGAGGGAATGGAACTAGAAGAGGAACAGGAGACTGAGAGGGAGTGGTGCAGAATTAGATGGCTGAAGCCTTCTCTATATATTCCTCATCCTCCTCCCTCTACATTGATCCAAAGCCCTAGTGTAGGTGTAAACCAGCAGGGTGAGTCACTCTTATGTAAACCCTGTTTGGCCCCAGGAATGTAATGTAATTACGCGAGTACAAATTCCCTTAATCTAGCCAAGCCCTGAATGAGTGATTCTGCTTGTAGGTACAAGAAACACCCTCCTAAGTAAAGAACTTGGAGGACAAATGTGTTAGCCACAGAAACCCAGACAACTGGATTCTGCTTTGTGGTTTTCGTGACAAAGGGATTGATTAATGTGCCCACCATTTGTCACATCTCTTCACTGAACCTCACAGCACTTTGCACAGCTCCGGTCGCTGCTTCTGTTGCTGCTAGATAATGTTGCAGTGCAACATTATGGGGTTGAGTAATAGAAATCTCATGCCATGCTCCTCCCTGGCCTCACCAGGATGAATTTGGGCCCTGCTGTGTAATTTCAGTACCTTTCCCCTCCATGCCAGTGGTGTAGGAGTTTTGTGAGAGGCATGCAAGGGGAACTGAGGCTGAGACTCCACCAAATCCCTTGTGGCCCATGCAGGGATCGGAACTTGCAGCTGGAGAGCAAAAGCCGATGTACCAACTCCACCGTGCCACTCAACCCCCTATGGACTAGCTTCAAGAACCTGCTTCTCTATTTCCTCTCCTATACACTGATGCACCATGCATTCATTTCCAGCCCTCATGTCTAAGGGCCTCATTCAGTGTGCTTTGGGTACCAGCCACGCTGCAGATTAAGTGCCCTGGCTAGAAGGCTCGAGCCTTTCAAGTTGGAGAATGGCACTGAGCCCAAGTAGTTATCAGGCCAGACCTGTGGCACTGCTCTCAGTGGTAAAGCAGTGGCTCTAGTGAACAGCATTCACCAAAGGTGCCTCTCCGTGTCCGGGATTTGATCGGATGCTGCTGCTTAGTCACTTAATGCTGTTTGTAGACTGCTGAACTCAGCAAGGAGTCTTGATGTTGCGATATAGGTTAGTGTGCAATTTCCCTTCTAAAACACAAGGTGCATACAGTATGGGCTTGTTTCTGCTCAGCCATTGATGTCAGCAATGGAATTTCCATTGACTTCAATGGTCACTGTCTGGAGTGGCTTTATTGGAAAGAAACATTGACTGATGTTATGGAGTGCCCTGGACAGTGGCTTTCTGATGTACTTACTGACTGGTTTGGACATGTCCTAGGCAGGGCTAGTGTGTTTGGCTGTTCTGGTGGGTTCTCATATTGCTCTCCTGACTTACATTGAGAGGGTGTAGATTTTCAGAAGGGTGATGAAGGCCTTAGGGCACAATATCATTTTCCTGGACTATCTTCCCCTAACCCCGACTTGCTCTCTCCTCAGGTATAGAAATGGAAATTCAGAAAAGCAACAATGCATTAATCATCAAGTCAGCCAGCCTTGCAGGCCTGGAGGAGCAAGTGGAAAAGATCAGCAGTCATATCCATGAAAGAATCGCCTACTACACCGGTTGCTAATCAATCAATGAGCTGCTGGGACTCCATCTTGCCCTGTAATTGCAGAGTCTGCCTTCTGTTCAAACACTGACTGGGATAGCTAATCCCCTCTCATAGAATTTTCTTGTTCTCACACTTAGTGTCTTTGGTAACAGAACTACTGTAGCTTTAGAAAATGCTAGCATGGAGCCCAAAAGGACAAAAATGCCTCTGGAGAGAATGAATGTCATATGGCCTGGCTGAAGCAACCCTGGGGGGCTCTAGGAAAGGGGGAAGATATAACTAATGAAAAAAGCCTTTTGGAAGGAGTTATTTCTGTATGAGGTTTGTTAATGTGACAGGGGATGTTTATTTGTTTTAGCACCTGGATTTTACCTTTTGAATGAAAAAGACCAGAGTTGAGGTTTAACTTTTCTGGTACAGTGCATTTAGTTCTTCTAAGGGAGTCATAAGAGGAGCAGAACTAAGGCTACAGATAAATATAAGACCAGGCCCAGGAGCAGATAACTGAATAAGCCATATTTATACAAACATAAGAGCAGTGGTGCTCTCAGGTGGAGTTAGATACCGTCCGCTTGGACTTAGACAATATGTTGCAAACTGAAGACTGTAGGGAACAGGTCTGCATTTGCAGTGGGAGGTTTAAGAGACCACTTCCTTGTCTAACCACCAGGCACTTTACAAAATAAAAGTCAGCTTTATTAAGCATAGTGTTTATTACACAATTACAGATGTGGAAGCAGGGAATTCAGACCTCACTTTGATCAGATAGGTGGAGGATGGTAGCAAGTTCTCTCTTTTCACAGCTTGAGGAAAACTACACACCCAAGAGAGGCAATTGATATTGGACTTCAACATGCTGGAGCTCAGGAGTAAGCAGCAAACCTAGCAGAGAGGTATAGACTAAACAAATACCATTGGCTTTGCTTTAAAAGAATTATACTGTGCAGCATGTTTGTTACACATTGAACAACTACACAATCTCTACAAAGAACAAAGATACAGCCTTGTGCAAGGACGTGTGTGTCATATAGATGGAAGGTGCTAGCAGAAGCCTCATGTGCTTACACCTCCCTTCTCTCAAGCAACTGCTCCATGTTCTCATGAGACAGATACTCTTCAAGGTTGTTGCTTTGAAGGATTACTTCGGAGTAAAAAGTGTGCAGCTCTCCACCACATGGCTGCTCTCCTCTGAGAAAATGGCTCTCTGTCTGCTTCTGCCAGGATTCAGTCTCCCCTCCTCGTGCTAGTGCTGTCTGGCTGTGAAGTGCAGAAATCAGTAAATCAGCCCTTCTGGAATGGGAGAGAGTTCAATGTCACTGTTAGAATTGTTTCAGTGGACAGTTCCTGCAGCCTGTGTTTCTTTAACTTACAGCACCAGGGCTAGCTTGGTTCCATTAATCTGCAGCTTATAAAGGATTACTAAGTGATTAATCAATTGGAATGGACTCCAACAGGTTGATAACTTTCTGCTGATGTGCATAAAGCTACTGGTAACTTGTTGCTCATGTCTGTATATCTATTAGCCTTTTATAGAGAATTTGGAACTGTACTATAAAGCAAGACTGACTTCTCCCAAGTAGATGTTGAGAACTGAGCTAACATCCTCACCTTAGTTTGGGGGAATATTTTCCTTCATGCAATGTCTAATCCTAATACTTCTTAGTGCTTACTTACGGTAGTACAAATTCATCTCATCTGCAGTCAAAAAAAGCCACTTCCATGCTCACACAGACATTCCTGTGCCTCTGGTAGGTGATCTCTTTCTAATCAAGAGCAGAGCTTTGGGTAGCAGTGCAGGCTTCCTGAGGCTGTGGGGCCACTACGTTTCAGACTTGACTTGGGTGAATCCCAGCTAAGGATGGGAAAGTAGTTCAGGTTTCATGGCCCAATCAGTCCTTGATGTCTGCTGAGAATGCCTAAGGAGCCAGTCAGTGCTGACTGTGCTGGTGGTTTGAGAGATATGGACACTTGTCTCCTCTGAGCTGGATTGTGACTCCCTCAATCACATTTTATATAGGCCACCATGGAGCAGTTATGTGGCAACAGCTTACAGTCACTGACATTGTCCAGTTTGTGGTTGCTCTGATTTAATAACTCCCAACTGTTTATAGTTCAGAATGGCAGGGCTATGTGCTACCTCTCTTCTATAGGTTAGAGCCCAGGGGGGCCCTATTCTCATGCAACAGGATGTGAGCAACTCCCACGGAAACCAATCTGGACCCTGGATTCACAGAATTGGTCTGAACAGAAGTTGAAAGATGCTTCAGTTTGTCAGACTCTTGCTGCCATGACATTGCTCAGCCTTGATTACAACCAAAACAAAAGCTTATTCCACCCAGAAAACTCTATAATCCATGGACTTTTTGCGTCATCACTTTAAAGCAATAATCCTTTTGACTTGGTGCACTTACCGTTAAAGATGTGTTGGCTCAAATGGATGACTTGCCAATCACATGACCAAACACACACCAGTTTGCCCAGTGCCACGGTATGAATTGTTACTGGTTTTCATGGGTACGATAACCTCTGATTTGAAGTGACTGGTTTTGAGGTGGTGGAAAGAGAAAAATGCAAAATGTGAAGAGAGACTAGGTACATTCTTCAGTTGAACAGAAATAGCTATTTCTAATATAAACAGTAGGCCAGCTACTCAAATGGCATAACTGTGCAATTAATGCCAGCTAAGGAGCAGGACCAGTATTTTTAGCAACTGCAAAACAAAACCAAAAAATAGGCCCTTCCAAATTGTGGACAGGCACCAGACTGAGGATGCTGGGGAACTGAAGCCCTCTGGTATATCAGTACATTGAGGACTCTGCCATGTCACCTGGCCAATGTGTCTCAACCTGATGCCCAAGGCTCTCCTCCAAGGGAGTGGGAGGGAGTTTGGCCGGCCACACCTATCCAAAATTCCATCTGCCCCTTCCCCTGCCCCCCCTTTCCCACCTACAGCTGGTGCTTGGAATGCAATGCATCTGCCATGTTTCCACAAAGCCCAGTGGCACTTGGTTGCAGGGACTGTGCTGTGAAGATAAATCTGGCTCAATATTTAGAATGGACAACGTGGCTACCTACTGGTTTTTGGCAGCTTTTTTAAGTAGTGCTGACTCCGAACAGAAGACAGTCTTCACCTTCTCGTGCCCTCCAGAAGCTGAACTGCAACTGCAAGAAGTTCTAGTTGGAGGGCTTGGATTGTCCGGCAGGATCAAGCACTTGTCAACTGAGAGCGACCCATTAACCAAGTGATCTAATGGGTTACTCAGTGTCATCTGGGTGTTTTGGTCAAGCTGGCTGGGAGGAATTTGACATGCTAACATGGGGATTAGCAGCTTCTTGTCTTGAGTGGGCACCTCTTGGCTGGTGACCATAGGGCTGTTGGGTCTGGATACTTCTGACACTTGTATGACCGGGAGGCTGACGTCAGCCTGTGCATGGCAGTTCATGTGGAGTTTCTTCATGTGGCGCACAACAGCTGCAGCATTGAAGGCTTGCTGAGGAAGAGGACATAAAACCACCATGACCATCTCCCAAGCTGCTGAGCGAATGGAGGATATCTCCTGATTAGCAATTTACTAATTAGTGCCATGCTGCTCTGAAGATGGGCCATGTTCAACCCCAGCATAAGGAAATGCAGGGGAGAATTTCACCCACCCTTTTTGATAAGGCAGCTGTGGAATTTACTGTTACTTACAGACTGGTCAGAGCAGCAAGATTTGTTCAAAAATAGGGTTCAGTTTTGAGCTAGAGTAATTAAAATGCCATGGAAGAGGCTGTTCTTGCAGCATTGCCAACCTCACTGCAACCAGGAAGCAGTGCCAATCTCACAAGATTAGCTGACAGAGGAAGGACAGGTGTGAGGGTAAGACACGAGAAACCTGGGTTCAATTCCCACAGGCAAGTCAGTTGCTTGGTGCCCCAGTTCCCCCCCATGTAATATGGGACTAATCCTTCCTAATCCATCCTTCCTAATCCATCCTTTGTCTAGATTTTAAGATCTGTGTCGTATTGTTTTTGTATCATATTCAGCACTATGGAGGGGCTCTAATTTTAACTGCGACCTCTTGGTCCTACCATAATATAAATAATGGTCATGCAAGATGTCCAAATTGATTTCTGGGGGAAGGGGTCCCATTTGTGGTGTTGAAGGTGTGCTCATGGCTAGATTGCAGCAACTGGAATTGCTTTGGAAATAATTCTAGAGCACCCAATGGCAACACAACCTACCCTCCATTTGCTCTTTGCAAAGTTTTTCTGGATCTGAGCACTGACAGATGGGTATATGTCCCGGTGAAGGGCTGTATTTCCATCAATCCTGCAGTTGGGGAAAGAAGAAACAGGCTTGTAGGCAGATGGCATTTGAGAGGCATTCCATATTCTGGAGGCAGATAACTACTATGTACATTCAATCAAGAGTAATTAAACCCAAAAGGGAAAAACAGCAACAAAACATAATACAAACACTTCAGAGTTGAGAAAATATCAGTGGGATTGTTTCCCCTCCATCTTAAAGGTGAACCGTGCACAAATAGCCACTTTCTTCACAAAAAAATGAAAGAAGACAGAACATTCCAAGTCAGATTGTAAAGAAAAAACTAGAGAATAGTAACATCACCATTCTGTAGGCTACAGATAGCACTCCAGTACTAAATGTGGAGACCAGCAATGTTAGGTGCACATGTGAGGAGATACGTTGCTCTCACCAGGGGTGCCTCAGGGCTTTCTCACAGGTGAACCTCTCATTTGGATCCTTCTCCAGTAAGTGACAGATGAAATCCTTGGCTGTTTGTGGGGAACAGAGATAGAATCATGTCTTAACACTTACAGGAAGTAATCCTAAAGCTGACAGCAAACACTGGCAGATAAAACATGCTGCTTAAGCATCAAATGTTCCATGTCTAAACCCACAGTATTGTAACACTGTCCCAAAGGTAAAATGGACATGTGTTTAGTAGATACACATTGCTTAAGGGGCCCATGTTAACTGAAGATGGATCAAGTTTTATTGCTGAAATGTAGGGATTGCCAGAGTGGATCAAACCTGTGGCCTACCCAGTGCAGTATCCCATCTCTGACCCTGGCCTGCACCAGATGCTTCAGAGAAAGGTGCATGGAAACCCTTACTGTGGCCAGGAAGCAAAGAAAATAACTTGCTGTGGAAAATGTGAGGATGCGATTCACTAAACTCTCCTTCACTTGCACTCCCTTGTAGAGTTCAGCCCATCCAGGATCCGGAGAGTTCTGGATTGCAGATGTTGCATGCCTGAGAGGGACAGGGTGCTAATAAAGCGCTGCCCAGTGGGTGAGATTTACCTGACTCAGAGATAGCATCCCAAAATGGAGACTCAAACTCATAGTAGCCTTCTTTAATCTTTTCAAACAGTTTGGATTCTGTCTCTTCGTAGAAGGGAGGGTATCCACACAGCCTGGAGCAGAACAAGAAGTTGATTAGCTCCTCTCTCCATGCACACAAGCTTTTTTAACTCTACCAGGGTCAGCTGGTGTGTATCCCAGGGATAAGTGAAGAATGGAGGTGGTATGTATCCCCACCACACAGCGCAGTCTGGGTGTATGAATTCAGAAAAAGGTTAAAAGCTTCAGTGCAGCAATGTCAGGACAGCCACAGCTGGTGTGCAGCTAATGGGATGCAGCTGAACCTAGAAAGCACAGAGGGGATGCTGGATAATAGTGATGGTACTGAAGGAATAGTGCACAGTGTGGGCTCTATAGTGAATTGGGCTGCAGTCTTTATTACACTGACTCTTCACTGCCTTTCACCTTGTGAACAAATGAGGGCTCCTAAACCGGTGGCATGTCACACTCATTTTGCACAAGCATATGGGGGGATCACACAAGGGGCCACACCAGTGAAGAATCCTGAGCACCTGTCAAAAAAAGCAAGGGTGCTGTTGGCTTATACTCACAAGATATAGGTAATGACTCCTATAGACCAGCAATCTACAGCTTTGCTATATGGTTTCTGTGCTAGGACCTCTGGAGCTACAGGAAATCAAAAGCAAATCAAAGTTAGTCAATATAAACCATTTCAGGATAGCAAGTGACTGGACATCCAATAACTGGCTTCTCATCGACCTGATCTGTGAGGCTTTCAGACTGGAGAGGGAGTTAGTGACTTGTGTGTACAAACAGAGTTCTGTGCATTTGCCACCCACCGAATCCCAAGCAGCAGCGAGGCGACAGACTCAGATTTTAAGACTAGAAAGAACAGGATAATCTAATGTGACCTGCATAACAAAGGTCACTATAATGTGTGAATCAAGCCTAATCTCTGGTTGAGCTATAGACCCCTTCTTTTTAGAAAACCATTGTATTGATTTATAGACTTGAAGTGATTGAGACTCCACTTCAGATCTATAAATGTAAATTCTCAATGGTTATTACCCTCACTGTTAAAAATTTGCACCTTAGTCTGAATTTGTCTAGCTTAAGCTTCCAACCTTTAGATCTCAGTTCCTGTGTGTTCCTAGGAGCCAGGTTCTCGGTTTGATCTTTTATACTTGGTTGTTCTTACACAGAACTGTATAGCCTCAAAATGCTGTCTGACATACATTAGCCCTACCACCCCTTGTGATGAGTCATATTAATTTGTTTATTTTGTGATTTTCAATATATGGGTTGGGGTCCAGAGCCTAGGATGGGCTCCCTACTGTTACATTTTACAGATGGGGAACGTGTAAAGACAGACCGATTGCACTCTAGCCTTGTGCAAGTCAATTTGGAGATGGGTTAGAACCCTGGAGCTCTCAAGCCATTGGTCAAGCTGTCTCAGACATGTTCTGCTAACCAGACACAAGGGAATCCCCAAAAATATTACTTACAGGCCAAATCCTGAAATCCTTACTCAAGCAAAACTCCCATACATTTTTTTATAATTAAAAAAAACAAACTTCAAGATTTGGCTGTAATTTAAAAAGTGTATATTGCATACCTTGTCTTTTAAGTCTGAGATTTGCTGTCCTTAAAAACCATGTCCCCAGTTGGATTTTTCTGCCACCTACACAGTGTATTAGCATGTTACTAATATGCATAAGCATGTTATTTCTTTGCTTTCTTCTGGAAAGTGCCTGGGAGGCTTACGTAGGCCTGTGTCATGTAGGTCAGTGAGAAAGTCCATCCTTGCCCCCTTGCTCACCAACATATCCTGGAGTCCCACAAGCAGTGGACATGATGCCATTCTGCTCCATTTTAGACAAGCCAAAGTCTGTGATCATGATTTTGGAGTTTTCTTCAGGAGTCAGGTAAAGCAGGTTTTCAGGCTGTCGGTAGGAAATGGTTAGAATTTAAATGCTGCACCAACAATCAAAGAGGGACAACTACAATTGACAAATGATAGGGTCATCTGTGCTTCTGTTCATGCACAAATAAAAACGGTGGCCAGAGATAATGGCAACTTTGCTCTAAAAACCACATCAATAACATGGTGAATACATTCCTAAGTTCTCCCCACCATGCCTGTTATCTGCTCGACCAACTGGTTTCCTCTTATAGGTTTTGTTTTAGGTAGGAAGGATGCTCTAGGGGGTAGGGCACTGTGCTGGGACTTGAGACCCAAGTTAATTTCCTAGACACAGCCTGTGCGACCCTGGGCAAGTCATTTCATCTACCCTGTGCTTCAATTCCCTTTCTGTAAGGGTGAGTAATACTTCCCTATTGTACAGCGCTGTTGAAGAAAAACCCATCAGTGAGAGCAAGGCATTCAGATACTGCAGAAATGAGCATCAGATAAGCACCCTTCTAGAACCTAGACTGTCAATTCCCTGGGACAGGGGTGGTCTTACTGCATGTGGGGCCCCTGGACCCTACCACAGTACAGATAGTTTTACTTCAATATTGGACCAGGTTTGACACTCAATCCAAAGGAGTTCTGTATTTTGCTGCTGATGCTGCAGCCTTATATGGGGAAAACCAGACAACCTTGACTGTTATTGTGAGCTGAAGTGACATTGTCTAAGGAATCTAGGCCAGAACAGGCCCATATCTGTATTCTCACCAGCAATGACTCCAGGTATGGACACCCTGTTATGTACCCATATGCTTGTAGACTTCGTTCCTATTGCTGGTGCCAGGGGACACTTGTATAAACAATGGATTATGCCACTGGCCTCTCTTTAGAGGCCCCTATAGCAAGAGAGCCATTGGAGTTAATTGGTTTGTAAACAGCTCACTTGCCACTTCACGAAGCTCTTTGACTTCTAGGCCAGCAGAACAAACAGTATGATGATTCACTAAAACCTCTAGAAAGTCACTACACAGAATACAGAGTGAGGTTCAGATTCCAGGCAGCGGCTCTGTGGAATTCAGGAGTCAGGTTAACACTCTCTGAGCACAACTTTATGGATAAGTGTGTTTGGTGCAACCTGCTACTGTTACCACCAAATGGAGTCGCCCCTGCACCTTACATAGGAGCCTTGTGTGCTTTTGGCAATGAAAGCATGAGGGTCAGTCTTGGGGGGGGAAGGGAGATGCTCTACTGGGTGGTGATAGTGACATTAGCATGATCTTAAAGCTGGTGAACATTAGAAGAATTTCACTGTGTGCTAGTGAACTCTGCAGTGCTGCATTGCAGACGTTGTTAATTTCACAGGGCAATGCTGTTTCCAAAGAGCCAGTGTCTCCATACCTTTAAATCTCGATGAACTATTCCATTCTCATGGAGATATTTCACTGCTGCCAGGACCTGTTGGATCACTATACTCGCATCTTTCTCAGTATAAACTCCTCGTTCCAAAATTCGGTCAAACAACTCCCCGCCAGACACCCTGAGGGAAGATAGCACACACCACCAGCTAAAGAGTATGGATATTAAAAACTAAAAGACAAGAGCAGGAAATTTTCCTTGATCTAGATATGGAAACTAGATCTTTATCTAGATCACACTCATCCCTATGGCATCTGGGCTTTCCTTGCTCAAGTGCCAATGGATGCCTAAACACTGACAGGGTGTACGAGGCCCAGACTGGTTCAGTGGGGTTAATCCTACTCTGTGGGCCAAGGAGGCAACACCCCCTCAGCTCTGCTGGGCATGCTCCAGCTGGAACATGGATATAAAAGGGAGCAACTCAGCTCAGGTGGGACTGACCACCAAAGGGAAGGGACATGTGATGCAGGTTCTTGCAGAGGGACTGCCAGCACCTTAGGGCATGGAGGCCAGCCAGATGGTGATGACCCATGACCCCCAGACCTCTGACACCACAGGGGGAGGAGAGGCTGTTGGAATCCCAAGACAAGCCATGGAAGAACAAGTAGCAAGTGACTCAGAGAAACAGAGGGGAATTGGTCATAAAACCGGAGCTTAGCTTAGAGTGGTTTGGCAGAATCCCTGCCGAACTGGTGGTGGGCAACACCGCCCCTGCCAGGGCCCTGGGTTGGGACCTGGTGGAGTAGGGAGGGCCCAGGTCTTCCTACCTTGGCTGCCGCCCACCCCTCCAACCAGTCTGGCTGCTAGGGTACACAGCCCTGACAGAGGGCAGCCCTATTGACTCTGGCCCTAAGATCATGCTGCTTGGACTAAGAGGGCAGCTATATGGACTTTGGCCATTAGGCCACACAGCCTGATGTAGGAGGACCACCTTGATGATCCCCAAACATTACGTCATACTGCTTCAGGACTAGGAGTGGTCATTCAAACTCAGCTGTGGGGCCATAATGCCCCTTCACCCTTCCCCCAAAGGGGGACAGGGTGTACCAGCCCCATGACACATGCACATAGCAGGGTTTGGGGTTGCCCTGAAACCTATTGCCTTGATGCAACCAATTGGGCTCTTCAATCGGACACAAGCGTTTGAAATGCTCCATAAATAATTCACTAGTATAATTCCCATGGAGCCAATAAGTACAACTGGAAAATTTCTTAAATCCAAATTGGCTTGGGCTGCTACTGGTTGTCTGAACCCCAAGGGCTCGGAGGGGTTTCCCTTCTAACTTTCAGCCTTGTGTGCTGAGCTGTCCACCACATGACCTGATTTATTGAGTTAATCTGAGTAAAACAATCCTTGTTAGAGGAATCCACACTTAATCCAGTCACAGCAGGGACACCTTCAGCTGTTCCTTACAGCTAGCTGCTTTCTTTGCCGGTGAGCCATTTGCCCATTTTCCCTTTCACAGGCCCAGTACATAGCATAGCTTTAATTAGAAACTTGCCCTTTTCCGTCCTGCTAAACTGTGATGAGTTAGATCCTGATCTGAGTTTAGAAACATAATATAAAAGGTGGCCCATGCACAATGAAGAAATGTCTAGGGTAGTTGCATCTCAAACCCTGTTTACAGTTCATTGATGAACATGTCAGAGTGGATATTTTTTGTGCATTTGACTTTCATATTTGAGTGCCTGAATCCTGCATGGGGATGCTGAAATGGACACTCAGCACCAGGAAAACGTTATGGTTGTTTCTATGCTGCACAGAAAGGTACTTACAGCTGCATGACCAGGTAAAAGTGGGTTGCACTTTCGTAAATGTCTTCCAGAGTCACAATGTTTTCATGCTTTATTCTGCAACCAGCAAAGACAAATTGGGGTTACAAACCTATTTGATGAGGATAATCATAGAAGTGTAGGACTGGAAGGGACCTCGATAGGTCATGTAGTCCAGTTCCCTGCACTCAAGGCAGGACTATGTCAAGAATGGTCTTGTTATTACATTTGTCTAACCTGTCCTTAAAAAACCTCCAACAAAGATCCTGCAACCTCCCTAGGCAAATTGTTCCAGTGCTTAACTACACCCTGACAGTTAGGAAGTTTTTCCTAATGCCCAACCAAAACCTCCTTTGGTGCAATTTAAGCCCATTGGTTCTTGCCCTATCTTTAGAGGTTAACGAGAACAATTTTTCACCCTCCTCCTTGTAACAACTCTTGATGTACTTGAAAATTTAGGATGCATTGTCAAGTTGAAAGTCATGCACCTAATCTTCCTCTTGTTTCACACCAGTTTCTCTCTGGGCAAAATTCTACTAACTTCCAAAACAGGGACTCCTGATATATGCAGGAGTGAGAGGAGAATCAGGGCTTGTCTGCATGAACGTTAATTTGTGGCAAGCTGGGGTGTGAACTGACCATGCACTAGCCTGCTGAAGACTGTCCACATAGGACTGGATCAAAGTGCATTAACAAATGGTTAATGCATGTCAGCCAGGCCCATTTCAAAGAGGCCTCGGGCTCCTTTGTGGCTGATGCTCTCCTGCCCTGCACTGTGTCGCCATTTACACCAGTTCAAAGTGGGTGTCAAACACTGTCAAAGCAAAATGGTAGCATTTTACACTCCTTTGGTGAGCAAAGGATAAGTCTCTATATTTTGTTATTTTTAGACTGTTAAATTTTCCTGTCACTCTTTATACTGTTTGGTTTTAGTTGGTTTCTTTTTCCAGTTCTACTGCAAAGCTGTTGGGCTTGGCAAGGGGCGTGTGTAAATAAAAATTTTACAAATATTCCCCTTTTCATAGATTTTAAATAAATACCAAACATTGATCTTCCTTTCATCTTATTCTTCCCCCTTTAATGAGATGCAAATTTGTGCAGCAGCAGCAGCAATTGGCCCTTACACCTGGGGAGATTGAGGGTTTTGGTTCTAAAGTTGCAGGTCATGAAAAAGTAGTTGGCTCTGTTTCACATTCAAAATTATACTCACCTCTTCAGCACGGCTATTTCGTTCTCCAGGCTGCTGTCCTGGATGACAGGGGACTTCTTGATGCACTTTAGAGCAAAGAGCTTCCCGGTGGTCCTTTGCTTCACGAGGAAAACTTCCGAAAAAGCACCTCTGTGGAGAAAACACAGATGAAGGACGAAGGTGTTTCAATAGAGGGCATAGTTGTGAGCTGGAAGCAAACACATGTGGACAAGGAGCTGAAGTAAAAAGCAGGCAAGTAATCTAATGATTAAAGCTTCCACTATAAGAGGATGGCATTTGTAATTAGCGTCCACATACGATATTATTGTGATGTATATATGGCTTCAAAATTCTATTAATTTCATGTTGCCCTTTGGAAATTTACAATTTAAGACTGCAAGGTGTCAGCAATATTTGGGAAACAAGAACCTCAGATGGATTAAAACCAAAGAAAATATTTGAATGAAGCTTGTTAACCAAGCCTGTAGAGTTTCACTTCAACTTTTAGTACTCAATTTATTTATTATGATGGATATAAAATGATCAGTACCTGTAGACACCTAATAAAGAATCTTTTCTGAAAGGGGCAGACAAAGGTGTGCCTAATAGGTAAGTTAAAGCTGAAAAATATAGATCTGGATGTGAATGTCTAGCAGCGCAAATCTAGGGTGTGTTCTGATTCAGGATCATGGTTTGACCTAATGTCTAGAGAACCCACTTCAGTTCCAGAGTGTGAAGGTCCCCAGTGTCGGGTCATTCTCGGAAAAGAAGGTAGTGACTAGGGAAAGGGCTAAATACACAGAACATCTAGCATGGAACCTTCCTGACAGATGGATAAAAGGAAGAGAGATTAAATACACAATCACAATAGCAACATTTAGGAGAACCCCACACCAGTAAAGACAATCAAGTAGCTACTTATGTAGATGCCAGCCCATGAGACCACTCCTGTAGTGTCAGATTTAGGATCCATCTCAGGAAAGGCAGATGCCATATACCATTCGACAGCACAGGCGTTCAGTGATCAGTATGTGAACAGGAGGAAGGAGACAGGCAGGAAAATGCCATGCCCTTGGATCTCTCATAGCCTTTGCACCATAATCTGTTGGGACACAGTCTGGATTTCCCCATGCTAAATGCTAGTGCAATCCCCGCTAGAAGAACATATTGGCAACTGTCTAATGAGGCACAGAACCAAAGATCGGTCTCCTCATTACCATTAAAGATCCCATGGCACTTTTTTTGGCCAGGGCAAGGGGTATTCATGGAATCCCAGCCAAATTCTAATGTGAGTTATTATATTCTGCCTCCTCAGCATCCCTCTGCTGTTTCAGAGAAGGCAGATACTCATTTTCCCAGCTCTGTGTCAGTGACATTTCAGAGCTGAACTGAATGACTGTGTCCTGCCCCAGAGGTGGCTGCATGTCTGTTAGGTGAGAGCTTTACTTTGCCTCTTGCTTGAAAAACAGTTTGGGTGCTTTGTGCATTAATCCAAGTTCTGCCAACCAAATGTGAAATATCTAGATAAACCAAGTTCACTACATAACATTTCCTTTTGGCATCTGATGGCTTCGGCCCTGGCTTCTCACACAACCAGCTTAGAACTGTATGCTATGAATTAAAATGCAATGGATGAGTGTCCAACACATCCCTCATAGTAGAGTTCAACCCATTACAACGAAGGGTGAATATTTATAGCATTGCCAAAGCCTACAATCCTGTTAAAGGTTTTTGCTTAGGCAGCTAAACATGTCAGGTGATGGTGCCACTGTACCAAGCTCGTCTCAAGTAATCCTCATCACCTGCACAGCAGATTAACTGATGGTGTTGACACCATTGCCAGTAGAGCGGTGAGCATTTAAGGGAGCTAGAGAAAAAAGGTAAGAGCAAAACGGTGTGAGAGGCAGTGTGATCCAGTAGCACTTGAGACCTGGGATCTCTTCCCAGCTCTTTGACCATGAGCAAGTCTCTTCCTCTGTCTGGAAGAATTTACCGTCTAAATACACAAGGCAGGGAGTGTCTCTTACCATGTGTTCATATAGCACCCAGCACAATGGGGTCAGGTTCTCAGTTGGGACCTATAGACGCTACTGTAATGAATATAACTAGCAAGAACAGAAAGCATGCCACTCTCACATCCCCACTCAATAAAGCACCCAGCATGTTGTGCAGATAGCCTGGCTAAGCACAGAGTGGTACCCATCTGGCATACAGCTGGTTGATTTTGTATTCAGTTGCTAGCCAGCGGCAGCAACTCATGGCACACACAAAAAAACACAAGACGAAAGCAGCTCCTGGCATGACTTGCCTGCAGTAGGGAGAAAGCAGATTCCCTGAGCCATGCTACTCACAGTCATGCCCATGTCCTTTTTGCCCTTCCCCACAGATGGGTGACTGCACTGGCTTAGCCTGGAGAGGTGCAGATCATACAATAGGCAGCATCAGGGGGAGAGCCAACTGAGTTGGAGTAGAACCAGCCTGTGACTTTATTTGAGAAACAGAGTGAATCTTGAGAGGCTGTGAGGTTCAAACATCATGGTCTCTCCTGCTATGGGTCCAGCAGGGTATGGAGGCAGAAAGCACAGACAGTGTGAGGGCCCAATTCTCAAATCAGACCATCCCTGATTTAAGCAACCTTGGTGCTCCCTGTATTTTGGAGCTGTGCAAGGGGCCTTTCATCAGGACCTGGAACAGGGATGGTCCAAGAGAATTTCTAGTTAGTCTGGAAGCAGAAATCAGGGAACGTTTATGAAGCGCCCAGTCCCCAGCAAGTCCAGGGAGTTAAAAGTTAAGGATACAACCTTTGTAGAGTTTCACGCTGAATCAGAGGATTAACTGGCACTAAGGTGTGAGCATCTTACACTGAACAGAGTGCTCTCATATCTTAGTGAGCTGTGGGGGTGGTGGCGGGGGGCGGAAGGGGACCTTCTCTTGATATCGTAACCATCACAATGCTGTTCAGTTTGCGCTCCCTGGACATCCCTTCCAGAAGGGAACAGTCTGGGTGCAGAAAACTCCCCAAAGCCACATGCCCAATCCAGACTGGCATCAAAAAGAAGGTTTCCAAGGGAAAGACAGTTCACCCTCAAGACCAAATTCAGCATTGATGCCAGCAGGTCAGAGCCCATTGACTTCAATTGGTGCTGTGCCCAGGGACAGTTTGGTGTCTTGTTCTCTCTCTCCCCCCACCCCACCATCTCTTTCTGTGGCTCTATAGAACAAATCACTATTTCCTCCACCTTGTCTTGCCCTCATCTCCCTGTGTTCCTGATTCCCAATCTTTAATTCACTGAACACCCTCATAGACATAAGGCCACTTAAATGGCTTAAGCCGCTTTGGTTTTCCATTGCACTTGGAATCCTTGGAACTTCCTCCTAGGATACTGGTGCCTCCATTTATTTCAGGTTTTTTACCGAGATGGCCATTTTACTCAACCCTCCACAGTGTTAATTAATGCTGCCCTGCTGAAACACCCACTGCAGGTGGCACCACCCCTCATTTTGAACACCACCTTGGTTTGTAACACAATGGTAGGAAATGAACCACTTACAGATCAGATGCTAGAGCATCTGTTCCACATTTCATTCCTAAACAAATATTTATGCCCCCATATTAAAAATTCATGGATCAACAAATTGGCTAGAAGGGAACAAAGCTTCCCTTGAGCCTCACTCCCCTATAGGACAGTGCTGCTGGATAATTTAACTCAGTGGCTCTCAACCTTTCCAGACTACTGTACCCACTTCAGGAGTCCAATTTGTCTTGCATACCCCTAACTTTCACTTCAACTACCTGCTTACCAAAAAAAATCCAGACAAAATACAGCAGATTACTGAAAAATTGATGATTTTCTCGATTTTTGCCATATAATTATAAAATAAATCAATTGGAATATAAATACCATACTTACAGTTCAGTGTATAAACAAGTCACTCTTTATAGGACATTTTAGTTTGTACGATTTCACTAGTGCTTTTTATGCAGCCTGTTGTAAAACTAGGCAAATCTAGATGATTTGATGCACCCCTCTTGTCACAGGGCCAGTACACCCCATCACCCAGAGGGGTGGGGTGAGGCAGGGCAAGGGCATGGTAGCCCCACAGTTAAGTCAATATGGCTGCATTCAGCCTCAGGGACGCATGGCCCAGAGGCCACAGGGCTCCCCTCAGCAGCAGGGAAGCGCAACCCAGTGACCCTACGAGAGGAGTTCGGTGAGCTGTCCCACAAAGAGGGGAAGCCAGGTAGGGGGACCCAGGCCCTCCTTGCTCCACGGGATTCAAGCCCAGAGCCCTGGTAGTGGCAATGGGGTTCACCACAAAATCAGCAGAGAAGCCACCCACAATACACCAACTGCTACAGGGACACTGGCTCATCCCTCCCTGGGCTGCTTCCTACCATGACTCCTGTAGTTTAAGTCAGGGTGTCGCCAGGGTCTCAAACATCCGCAGGTGCCTGAGCATCTCCTGCTCCCTCAGTCCAGGTTCCTGGCTGCTCCTCAGCTGGAGCCAGCAAGATGCATCCATCCTCCCCAGCAGGCAGCCCAGACTGACCAAGGCTGTTCCCTTTTATACTGCAGCAGCAGTTGGATCATGCCCAGCAAGGTTCAGGGCGCGTGGCTTCTGCTGCTAAGAGTGCTGCCTTAACCCCTTCCGCTCCAGTGCTGAGCCAGTACACCCCTGGAAGACCTTTGCATACCCACACGCACTCTTGGTTGAGAACCACTGATTTAACTCATTTCTGGGGCTGACCATGGCCATGTGTACAGTTCACAGCATCAGCTTAACTCTGGAGACAATGCCAAATTTCATGGAAGCTCAACTGCAGGTTACTAGGTCACAGGAAAACTTCATCTTATAGAATTCCCTGCTCTAAAAAGCAGTTCAATTCGCACTCCACCGCCTTAAAGTTTTACCAACTTTGTACACACAAGAGAACTAGTCAAGCTGTTAACTTCCAAAGATGTAACATCCAGCATGGAACAGGTCAGTGGTAAAGTAGATGGAATATGATGGGGAGAGGAGAGAAAAAAGCAAGTTTCCAAGCAACTAAAATAAAAATTAGAATCATACATATTTGAGGTCTGCTTAGAAGCCTGTATCGTGAATGGAAAATGCATCTAAGTGCTTCTGAGCTCTGGGAAATTTCCATTCAAAATCCTAATTCAATAAAACTCTTCTGTTATTATTGTATTATAGCATCAAAGGGTTCCAGTCAAGGAATCAGGGCTGTATTGCACTGGGCTGTCTTTTAAAGAAGTGCTTGTATGGTGCCTGTGTCTCAGAGAATGTACAAACCAGGTTACGACAGGTGGACAAGACAACCTAACGTGACAGGAAGGATAAGGGAAGAGGTAAAACAGCATCTTTTCTGCTCACTGAGGATTAATCATGAGCACTGGCCATATCAATTCTTAGTAGAACTAGAGTTTGGGTCTGAGCTTTTCCCATTAATCAGCAAGGGGGCTCAGATCCAGGTTGTTGTTTAGAATCAGGGGCAGTCACAACATTTGGATCGGGGCCTGTTGCTGGGGCCAGGTTCCACTGTTAGTTCCAGGGGATTTTCAGGGGAACCAGGCCCTCAGATTTTAAACCATTACAGTGCGAATGATAAACTGAACTTATTTATTGTAGTATTCCCAGAGAGCAGCCTGAGGGACCTTAATGAAGTGAGGGAACATGCCCTTCTCACCAGAGCTGCTTTGCATTCATTGCAGCCCTTCTCATCCCTCCTAACATTGCCCTGTAGTAACATGGTAGTGTCTGCAGACTGGAACATAAACCAAGCAAATATTCTCTGTGTCTGGGTCATTCTCCTCGTTAAGCATGTGGTAAAACTGAGCAGTGGGCTTCCTTATTCTCTCTGCATCCCGCCTGGGCTGTTTGCAGGCTGTCTATGGGTACAGACATGTCATTTCGCCACCTCTCCTGATCACCCCACCCCGCCTTATCTCCCCCCAGTGTATGATTCCAGAAGATTTGTTTGTTCAGGGTAGCAGCAGATGGATGGTTAAGGCAGAGTTGCTGCTCTTCATCCAAATGCAGAGATGGAATTATTTGTTATGGGACCTGCTGGTTCTGTTTATACTGCACAGTGGAATGCAGCCAGAGTCTGGGGACCTGTGCTACATATTTGCTGTTTACGTTCTGCCAGGGCCCTCCCTCCTCTTCACCCAGG
Source organism: Chelonia mydas (assembly GCF_015237465.2). Taxonomy (NCBI): domain Eukaryota; kingdom Metazoa; phylum Chordata; order Testudines; family Cheloniidae; genus Chelonia; species Chelonia mydas. The sequence goes on from NC_051261.2 coordinate 3,809,941, forward strand.
GCATTGAAAGAGGAGAGGGATCAGAGGGGGAAGGAGGATATGTGGGGAATCCTGTAATATTGCAATGCAGGGCTGAGCTGGGGGACTGGAGTGCATGCTCCCTGCAGTGATACATTGTAGGAATGAGCTGGAAAGCAGAGGACAGGTGAAAAACAGGAATCGAGTAATGCAGCTGCACAGCTCTGAGCCCAGAAAGGAGACAGGAAAATAGGGGAGCACCCAAGACTAATTTAGGATATTCTAGAAATCTCCAGAGAGTCTGTTTTCCTGACTTTCAGATACCCAAAAGGGACTGACGGCACTGTATACAGAAGCTAGTGCAGACAGGACCAAATTGCTTTTAGTATAATTTCCGAAGCCATGGATGAGCCTCAGAGTGCAAGGCATCTCATCTGTGGCTGGCTGAGAATGTGGATGTCAGCGTGAGCAAACTTAAGTGGCAGATTTGTAAATTTAAGAGAAAGTGACTAAACAGTTATGTCATTATAGCTGCTTGTGTCCCAAACAACCCATTACTCACAGAGCCAGTCCAGCTTTGGAGGGATAATTGGGGAGCGAGGCAATCTCCTGACTGGACTGGAGGTAAGGGAAGGGCCACTCACTGTGCAATGTTGGAGTCTGAGACATTGAGAGAGAATTAAATAGGATGCAGCATGTGAAGGAGAAATCTTTTGCTCACTCAACCTTGTAATCATAATCAAGCAACTGATGCTGAAGCCAGGCAGGTTCAGGGGCCTTTGGAAAACAAAGTGCTTTTGTTTGTCAAATAGAATGAAAGAATGACAAGGGGGGTCCTTGGGAAAAGAGATCCCATTTTCTCAGTGTAATTCAGCAGCTTGTGGTGGCTTTTCTGAAGTGTGAGCAAGATGAAACAATTTTCATCAAAGCAATTTAAGTTTCCATGCACCTCACTGGGTATTTAACCAATTCCTTATGGAGATGGGCAAGTGGTGTCACCCCCATTTTAAAGATGCAGGAACCAAGGCACAGAGAAGCAACTTGCCCAGAATCATGCAAAGAGTCAGAAGCAGAATCAAGAAAGGAACCCAGACTTGGTGATTCCTGCTCCCGAACAATGGGCCATTCTGCTTCTCCAAATGTAAAGCCCATGCTGAAAGGCAGTGTAGACTCTAACCATATTCATGGCTAGGGCTCTAGGACAGGGGTTCTCAACCTTTCCTGATTACTGTACCCCTTTCAGGACTCTGATTTGTCTTGTGTACCCCAAGTTTCACCTCACTTAAAAAACAACTTGCTTACAAAATCAGACATAAAAATACAGAAGTGTCACAGCACACTGTTACTGACAAATGGCTTACTGTCTCATTTTTACCATAGAATTATCATATAAATCAATTGGAATGTAAATATTTGTAACACTGGGCCAGAGAGGTTTAAGCAACTAGCAGGCTAAACGACCCAAATCCAACCTTAAAGGACATCGTAAAATAGTATTTGAATGGTAATTAGGGACATTCCTTATAAATAGCTAACAAAGCCATGTTAGATAGACTAGAGCGTTGCAATGCAAATATGTATTGTTAGAGAATTGGAAGAAGACAGTGATTGTATTGGTCTGTGTTTACTTATATCTTAGATGTTAACCATGTAACCAAACAGTTCCTGTCTGTTACTATATTCTATTGATTCAGAGCTCAAAAACTAATATTAACATTTAGATGAAACTTGGGTGTGATAATATCATTGTCTATATTTCTCTCTGAAGTTTGTAGTAAACTATCTGTGAACTGTGTAATGGATAATAACTTTATGTTAATGAATGCAACTAATTACCTGTGTATACATAGGAAATAGGAGGTTTTACTTCAAAGCCACAATGCTTCATCGAAGGAATATCTGCTATCAAGAATATCTGCTATCGGAATGCATCCGATGAAGTGAGCTGTAGCTCACGAAAGCTTAAGCTCAAATAAATTTGTTAGTCTCTAAGGTGCCACAAATCCTCCTTTTCTTTTTGCTATCAAGAGGCTATCGAATCTGTAAAAGAACTCTAGGGCTCCAATCCTGTATCTCAGACCTGCTTAGGCTTTGTCAGAGGAAGTCTGAGTCACAAGACTGAGGTCTCCAGCTCCCGTTTGGATCACCCTGATATTGGATACTGGCTGCCTACTTGGACTGTAACTATGGCACTGATTCTGAAAGAAGGTTTTGCAACTCAGCAGCTCACCATCTCTACGATGAAACTGACCGAAGAACTTTGTTCATATCTGTATGTATAATGATCTTTTAACCAATGCTCTCTCTTTTCTTTTTTAATACATCTTAGTTTAGTTAATAAGAATTGGCTGTAAGCGTGTATTTGGGTAAGATCTGAAATTTTCATTGACCTGGTGCTGTGTCCGATCCCTTGGGATTGTTAGAACTTTCTATATGATTTGACATGGCTGCCTGGGTGGGATCCCAAGGCTGGGCTGTTTTAAGGGAACTGTATTTTTGGCTTCTGGGTGACCAGTAAGGTATTGTGGAAGCTGTTTTGCTGCTGGATTGGTGAATCTAATTATTAGAAATAGCCACCAGTTTTGGGGATTGTCTGCCCCATTCTTTGCAGCTGGCTCTGATTAAGCAATCTGAGTGTGCCCCCCCCCCTCCCCCCCGGGTCCTGGTCACATTCTTGTATTTATATTTCAGTGTGATACCTAAGCCTGTTGTTCACTTGTGAGCCTTGTCTGAAACCCAAGCCCCGCTGCCCAGGGCTGAAGCATGTAACAGCTTTGCGTGGCCACTTGTGGCATGGGGCCCCAGGCAATTGCTCTCTTGCCACCCCTAATACCAGCCCTGCACTTGCAACTCCCCTAAACCTGTCCCATGACCCGCCCTGGGGGCTCTTTTGCTCCCCGCAGTCGGCTACCCACCCAGGCAGTGGGAGAGCCCAGTTCCAATCCCCCCTCTGCGAGGGGGTTGGAACAGGGCTCTCCCAGGGACTGCCCCCCCACCCCAACCCCTCTAGAGGTGAGAGACCTGTGTCTGAGACCCCTCCTTCTCCCAGGAAGACAAGGGCTCCCGCAAAGAAGAGGGGACGTAAACAGGAGTCTGCCACCTCCCCAGTCACCTGGGAGATGGGATTTCCCCATTCAAACCCCTTCTAAAGGGGCAGAGGAAGGATTTGAACCAGGAAATCCAAGGATCTCCCACTTCCTAAGCAGGCACCCAACTGCTGGACTATAGAGTGATCCTAGCCCTTCACCTGCCCCAGTTCATAGTTAAGTAAAGGGGAACAGTGCCAACAGGCAAGAATGATAGAGCTCCCTCTTTAAATGAGGGACCTTTGCTGCTACAGCAGGGACTTGAACCAAGCAGGCCAACATCCCAGGTAAATGCTGTAACCAACACAACACAGACAGCTTCTTAGACTGGAACCTTGCTTTGGCCCAATTAACAGATAATTAAAGTGGAACAGCATCAAGAGCATCAGAAAGCTTCATGGTTGTCACTGTTCAGATTGCTTCTCATACAGCCCAGGGAAGAATTGAACTAGGGTTGCTAATCCTTGCAGGGTGTTTACCCTACCCACTATGCTACAGAGGGCTTCTAGGACTTAATTCTTGCTTTGCCCTCAATTAATAGTTAATTAAAGTGGAAGCGCTTCAACATGAAAGGCAGATTGCATTCCCTGTTCAAAGCCTTTTGTCCTAGCAGCCAGGAAACTTGAATCAGGGTATCTAACATCCCGGGTGAGTACCCTAGCCACCACCCTATAGAGGGCTTTCTACATTCAACTCTTGCTTTGGCCCAATTAACAGATAATTAAAGTGGAACATCTTCATCATGCAAGTCCTCAGAGTTGTCACTGTTGAGATCCCTTCTCATGAGGCCCAGGAAAGAATTGAATCAAGGTTTCTAATCACCTGAAAGAGTACTTTTGCCACTGGACTATAGAGCAGGGGGTCTCAACCTTTCCAGACTACTGTACCCCGTTCAGGAGTCTGATCTGTCTTGCATACTCCAAGTCTCATCTCACTTAAAAACTATTTGCTTACAAAATCAGACATAAAAATACAAGGGTCACAGCACACTACTACTGAAAAATTGCTGACTTTCTCATTTTTACCATAGAATTATAAAATACATTGATTGGCGTATAAATGTTGTACTTATATTTCAGTGTGATACTTGAGCCTGTTTTTCATTTGTGAGCCTTGTCTGAAGCCCCCTGTGACCCAGGGCTGAAACATGTAACTTAGGTTTGCGTGGCCTCCTAATGGTAGGGGGCCTGAGACCTGGGACAATTGCCCTCCTCGCCACCCCTGAATGCCAGCCCTGCACTTGCAACCCCCCTAAACCTGTCCTGTGACTCCCATGGGAGCTGCAACCCCCAGGTTGAGAAACACTGATCTAGATGAGTTGATGTGCTTCCTGGAAGACCTCTGAGTACCCCCAAGGGTACATGTAGCCCTGGTTGAGCACCACTGCTCTAGGACATCACCACCACCACTCTATTCATAGTCCAAGGAAATTGGTAAAACCCTTTGGAGACAACAGGCACATATAAAGTGCCTCCTTACATTTGCACAGCAAGGCGATGCCAGGAGTACACCCCAGGTGTCTTGTCTCCCATTCCCTTGCTCTAACTATTGGATAACAATCCCTTCTCAAGGCCAGGAACAGAACCCAAGCGTCCTGACTTCCAGTCTCCTGTTCTAAGCCTTAGAAACACTACCTCTCGCTAGCAGACAGAGTCGTGAATGAAGCGTGCACTCTTGTGTGCATCTAGAGGAAAGGTTCAGAATGAACAACACAGCTATCTCAGCAGGCTTCAAACTCTTCAATGGCTGATACAATGCCAAGATGCTGCAGTTCACAGGTTATTATAGCATGTTGGCCTTAAAGGAGCACAGGCATACAAAACAGAAGTGTGCAGAAAGAAGGTGTCACCCAGCACCGCATGGGAATGTGCAGGCAGGATTTTGTACAGATAACTTCCTAGCGCTAGCTGAGGCTGAGTTGCCATGCCTGCAGGCAGCTTCCATGTTACCGTTCGCTCAAATGGAGCGGAGAGCTGGGAAGTGACACTTGTGCATTTGAGGCACTTTTGGAGGCACATTCTTGAGGAAGCTGCTCCAAGGGGATATAAACCACACGCTGCCTAAACCCAGGAGCCTTGGATACACTGGGGTTTGCACCAGTGCTAGAGCAGTGGGGATTTTTTTCAGAGGAAAGCTTCAGCCATTCAGTAACTGGCTTGGGCACCTGCTTTTTTTCTTACATGCAATTGGAAATGGGATTGCTCCTTGCAGTGCAGGTACTGACTGCAGAGATACTGAACTATGAGTACTCTGATCTGTGCATCTCAAGTACAGTCTGCACTGAAATCCATGTGCCATGCAGAAGCACAACAGATCTGAGTATGTTTAGCTAAGAAAGGCATCCGTTTTCTTACTGCAGATTAGGACCAAGGTTTCAAAATGGTTCCAAGCAAGGCTCCATGTTTACATGAGCAAACTGGATTGACATCTTACTCCTCTGTTTTGCATGTGAAAATGTGGGGGTAGTTGGAAACGTAAAGGCTGTCTTTCAGAATTTGATCCTTATGGGCGAGAAGGTGCTGGCAGCAAGAGAGCTGTGTGTGTGAGCCGGTGTGGAGGCAGGAGATCTCACACACACAACAAAGACAATAGTCCCCTAGCAATATAATCAAATAACTATAAATAAAGATTCTTGCACTGCACATCTCCAGCACCTTTCATTAAAGTAGTTCAACACATTTTACAAACATCAATTAATGAAAATAGCATGAAACGCTTCGGGATTGTACAACTGCCAGTGATTTTTTTGCCCTATTACCAAATGTTCTCACCCAGAATCAAGAGGGCACAACCTCCCTCCATCTCTCAGGAAAACAGGCAGAGAGATTAAGGGACTCATTCTACACCAGAGAGGTCATTCCTGTCAAGGCTGGGATTAGAATTCAGGACTTCCTGACTCTCAGACCTGTCCTCAGCTTTGGATGGCTCTCATGTGGTCACATGACTACACTATGGTCATAAGACTATAAACTGGCACATATAGAAATTAATGGGAGATGGAGAGACAGTGAAGCCTTGGAAAGGGAGAAGGAATCTCTTTGAGAGGCAGGGATAAATAAATTTAAAATGTTTGGAGGAAATTGCCACACCCATCCTATTTCCCAAAGATTGTCCGAACCTTCCATTACTAAATAAACAGTTTTATTCTTCACTTTGTTTGAAGTGCATTTCTTTCTTCCTTACGTAACGTGTGCTTTATTCCTTCTACCACACGTTCTAGCTAGTAAAAGCCTTGCTTCCAATTTGGGGGAGGCCAGAGATTAGCCATCATACTCAGGTACTTACGATCCTAGTGCCTCCATGAAGATAAATGTTTTTCGGATGTTGTTGGTCGGTTTCTTCCAGGAACGGGTGTCATCCACTTCCTTGTGGCCCATTTTCTCCAGAGCTGAAGCGGGGAATTCTGCCAGAGAGAGGGGAAGAGCACTGGGTGAGTGGTCAGGTACACACAGTATCAAGAGCAGGAGCTAGTGGTGTGTAAAACTTTAAACCTCTGCATAGTATCCTGCAACGTACCCATTTGCATGGATTCTCCTTTGGAGGTTTTTGAACATTCCTTTTGGTTCTGTCAAAGCCAAGATGCAAGGAAGTCATTTTGCACCCACAAAATAAACTGTTGGTGCAAATCATGTGACTACCAGGTAGAATGATGAAAGAATTTTACCCACGATTGCCAGTACAAAAATGCAAGTGTAAATTGTATCCTTTTAAAAGAAAAATTGTTTTTCTGAGAATTTGATGCACAAATAATCACTCTCCTCGAAAACTGCCAGTGCACTCCACTCACAACCACTAACAAAATGAGACTTCAAGTTCTATTGGATCTTACATATCAAATTGCATCAGATTCCCAATATGCATTACCTACATACCACACACTCTCAAAGAAACTGCGGAACCACCTGATCAACATCCTCTACAGCAAACAGGGAAAGATTAAGAATGAGCTCTCAAAACTGGATACTCTCATAAAAAGCAACCTTCCACACAAACTTCGTCATGGCTGGACTTTACAAAACTAGACAAGCCATTTACAGCACACACTTTGCTTCTCTACAAAAGAAAAAGGACACTAAACTATCTAAACTACTACATGCCACAAGGGGCCACGACAGTGGTTCCCTTAACCCACCCAGAAATATTGTTAATCTATCCAACTATACTCTTAGCCCAGCAGAAGAATGTGTCCTATCTCGGGGCCTCTCTTTCTGCCCCTCCGCCCCCAAGAACACGATACAGTTCTGTGGTGACCTAGAAACCTATTTTCGACATCTCCGAGTCAAGGAATATTTCCAACACACCTCTGAACAACATACTAACCCACAGAGACCTTCCTACCAACACTACAAAAAGAAGGATTCTGGGTGGACTCCTCCTGAAGGTCGAAACAACAGACTGGACTTCTACGTAGAGTGCTTCCGCCGACGTGCACGAGCTGAAATTGTGGAAAAGCAACATCACTTGCCCCACAACCTCAGCCGTGCGGAACACAATGCCATCCACAGCCTCAGAAACAACTCTGACATCATAATCAAAAAGGCTGACAAAGGAGGTGCTGTCGTCATCATGAATAGGTCGGAATATGAACAAGAAGCTGCTAGGCAGCTCTCCAGCACCACTTTCTACAAGCCATTACCCTCTGATCCCACTGAGGGTTACCAAAAGAAACTACACCATTTGCTCAAGAAACTCCCTGAAAAAGCACAAGAACAAATCCGCACAGACACACCCCTGGAACCCCGACCAGGGGTCTTCTATCTGCTACCCAAGATCCATAAACCTGGAAATCCTGGACACCCCATCATCTCAGGCATTGGAACCCTGACAGCAGGATTGTCTGGCTATGTAGACTCCCTCCTCAGGCCCTACGCTACCAGCACTCTCAGCTATCTTTGAGACACCACTGACTTCCTGAGGAAACTACAATCCATCGGTGATCTTCCTGAAAACACCATCCTGGCCATTATGGATGTAGAAGCCCTCTACACCAACAGTCCACAAAAAGATGGACTACAAGCCGTCAGGAACAGTATCCCCGATAGTGTCACAGCAAACCTGGTGGCTGAACTTTGTGACTTTGTCCTCACCCATAACTATTTCACATTTGGGGACAATATATACCTTCAAACCAGCGGCACTGCTATGGGTACCCGCATGGCCCCACAGTATGCCAACATTTTTATGGCTGACTTAGAACAACGCTTCCTCAGCTCTTGTCCCCTAACGCCCCTATTCTACTTGTGCTACATTGATGACATCTTCATCATCTGGACCCATAGAAAAGAAGGAATTCCACCATGATTTCAACAATTTCCATCCCACCATCAACCTCAGCCTGGACCAATCCACACAAGAGATCCACTTCCTGGACACTACGGTGCTAATAGGCGATGGTCATATAAACACCACCCTATACCGGAAACCTACTGACCGCTATTCCTACCTACATGCCTCCAGCTTTCACCCTGACCACACCACACGATCCATTGTCTACAGCCAAGCTCTGTGATACAACCGCATCTGCTCCAACCCCTCAGACAGAGACAAACACCTACAAGATCTCTATCAAGCATTCTTACAACTACAATACCCACCTGCGGAAGTGAAGAAACAGACTGACAGAGCCAGAAGAGTACCCAGAAGTCACCTACTACAGGACAGGCCCAACAAAGAAAATAACAGAACGCCACTAGCCATCACCTTCAGCCCCCAACTAAGACCTCTCCAACGCATCATCAAGGATCTACAACCTATCCTGAAGGATGACCCATCACTTTCATAGATCTTGGGAGACAGGCCAGTCCTTGCTTACAGACAGCCCCCCAACCTGAAGCAAATACTCACCAGCAACCACACACCACACAACAGAACCACTAACCCAGGAACCTATCCTTGCAACAAAGCCCGTTGCCAACTGTGTCCACATATCTATTCAGGGGACACCATCATAGGGCCTAATCACATCAGCCACACTATCAGAAGCTCGTTCACCTGCACATCTACCAATGTGATATATGCCATCATGTGCCAGCAATGCCCCTCTGCCATGTACATTGGCCAAACCGGACAGTCTCTATGTAAAAGAATAACTGGACACAAATCAGACGTCAAGAATTATAACATTCAAAAACCAGCCGGAGAACACTTCAATCTCTTTGGTCACTTGATTACAGACCTAAAAGTGGCAATTCTTCAACAAAAAATCTTCAAAAACAGACTCCAAGGAGAGACTGCTGAATTGGAATTAATTTGCAAACTGGATACAATTAACTTAGGCTTGAATAAAGACTGGGAGTGGATGGGTCATTACACAAAGTAAAACGATTTCCCCATGTTTATTCCCCCCCACAACTGTTCCTCAGATGTTCTTGTCAACTGCTGGAAATGGCCCACCTTGATTATCACTACAAAAGGTTTTTTTTCTCTCCTGCTGGTAATAGCTCACCTTAAGTGATCACTCTCGTTACAGTGTGTATGGTAACACCCATTGTTTCATGTTCTCTGTGTATATAAATCTCCCCACTTTATTTTCCGCTGAATGCATCCGATGAAGTGAGCTGTAGCTCACGAAAGCTTATGCTCAAATAAATTTGTTAGTCTCTAAGATGCCACAAGTCCTCCTTTTCTTTTAGCTAATATTAGCTGTCTTGGCACTTGGCAATCTAGCACCCATATGGCTGGACTTGTCATTTGGGGATATTCATTTAATGACAAATGTGAGAGATTGGCCATTAGAAATGTTTATATTTTGCTGAATATATAATGGCTAAATCTGTGATTATGCTGCTGGGTGGCTGCTAACATACTAAAGCACCCTTGATATAATTGATTAAAGTTAGTTGCAACTGAAGATGCAGGCAGGTTATATTAGAGCTGCTTAATTGCTTGAATATTAAAATAGGTTAAAGAGCTGGTGCTAACTCAAAGGAAATTTACTAAAGATTTTGCTGATCTAGCTAGTATGCGCTGTATCTCTTTTCTTTTGTTTTTTTTTTATTACTACAGATATTTGCATGGAAACTGGATTGTTACTTAGGAATCTCCACCTTTCCTTAGTGCTTATACCTTATGTGGAGTCTCAAGCTTGTGACATCACAATGGTGGCTATAGAGAGAATTGTGATGTCACAAACAGAGGTGGGGTTTTGGTTTTGATCTTAATTTTGCTTCTGATGGAAGATGTCAGGTTGACTGTGCAGGAGGCTGGTAGCACAACCCAGGCCCAGCATGGGCAGCAGCTGTCATAGAGGTCAGTCTATTTCCATTCCACACAACCAGCACAGCAAACAAGCTCGCCTTAAAATGTAACGTCTACCCCTCGTTGCTCCCTTTGTTTTCTTTCCGTGCTCCTTGGTGAATCAGCAGCTGCCTTAGGACTCACCACATAGAGGACTTCCATTCCATTGTCTCCAGCTCCATCTCAACTCATGACAACAGTCACATGGGGGTCTCTTCATTATGGTGGCTGCCTGCACATTTGCATGCAAAGTGCAAGGCCTAGGGATGTGAGCACATGAGTTTAGATGACAATTACTGTAAATTTAGAGCAATGATTCTCAATCAATTTACCACTGTGGACTATTTATGCAGCTCTCTGTGTTATGTGGGCTGCATCCACAGAATATGTATACTACATGTATGGCCCTGAGGATGTCACATGGACCGCAGCTGTGTGCTGATTGGGCCGCAAGCAGACCATGGGCCGCGAGTTGAGAACCACAGGTTTAGAGGGACGACAGAGCTGCAGCATCTCATCTTGGTTCTACTCATCTAATTTAATGAGCTGCAAAAGGGATCCAACTCGTCACAGGGCAACTTAGGTCTCTATGACGATACCCTCTCCTCTTCTGTTGTTACTCTGCAGTGTGTCAGGAAGGTAGTGTTCTCTAATAGTCAGAGCACAGACTTAGGAGTCAGCAGCTCTTGAGTTCTAATCCCAGTTCTACCACTGACTTGCAGGACGGCTGTCACACAGTCACTTATATCATCATTTTTACACTTAGGTACCTAGATTTAGGCTAGTTAGCAAAGACTTCAGTGGGAGGCGTGGGCACTCAGCACATGGGAAAATCAGGCCACTTATTTAGGTGGCACCCTGAAAATTTGGCCTGAGCCCATCCCTCTCTTCTCTGTCTCAATTTCCCCAGCTCACAGGACTGGGACTCAGGAAACCTAGTTCTTATCAGCCACTTGCTGGGCAAGTCACTTCTCCTTGTGCCTCTGTTTTGCCTCCCACCCTTTGTCTGCCCTTGTCTATTTAGACCATAAGATCTTCAGGGCAGAGACTTTGTACAGCACTGCCATAATACAAATAAATAATACCACTATTCACTGGAGCGTACTGACGTGCTATGAGAATTAGTTAACGTTTGTGAAAGGTCTGGAAGGTGTGACGTGCAGTATAAACTCTACCAGGAGTAGAGTTTGCAGAAAGAGACCTGGGGATTACAGTGGACGAGAAGCTGGATATGAGTCAGCAGTGTGCCCCTGTTGCCAAAAAGGCTAACGGCATATTGGGCTGTATTAGTAGGAGCATTGCCAGCAGATCGAGGGAAGTGATTATTCCCCTCTGTTCGGCACTGGTGAGACCACACCTGGAGTATTCCATCCAGTTTTGCCCCCTACCCCAGAAAGGATGTGGATAGATTGGAAAGAGTCCAGTGGAGGGCAACGAAAATGATGAGCGGGCTACAGCACATGACTTATTGTTTAGTCTGCAGAAGAGAAGAGTGAGGGGGGATTTGATAGCAGCCTTCAACTACCTGAAGGGGGGTTCCACAGAGGATGGAGCTCAGCTGTTCTCAGTGGTGGCAGATGACAGAACAAGGAGCAATGGTCTCAAGTTGCAGTGGGGGAGGTCTAGGTTGGATATTAGGAAACTATTTCACTAGGAGGATGGTGAAGCACCGGAATGGGTTCCTAGGGAGGTGGTGGAATCGCCATCCTTAGAGGTTTTTAAGGCCCGGCTTGACAAAACCCTGGCTGGGATGATTTAGTTGGGGTTGGTCCTGCTTTGCGCAGGGGGTTGGACTAGATGACCTCTTGAGGTCTCTTTCAACCCTAATATTCTATGATTCTGTGAGTATTCTTAATAAGATCAAATCTAAGAGTCCAGAGAGGGAAATATATTAGAGAATGATCAGTGAGCTCTCAGCTGAGTTGAGAAGAGACCTTTGGAACCAACATTGACCTTGGATACTGGAGGAGACTCCCCCATGCCAAGCGTACTAAGGAAATGCATTGAAAATTCTCCGTTTAGCAGAATCAGATTGCATGCTGAAAGCACTGCCTTTAAGACACTCCATTTCTCACTACTCAGGATCAATCACATCGTTCCATAAAAGACTTTAAGACATGGCTGAATCTTTGGGAGACAAAATGGAGTCTTTTGTTAAAGAAAAAATAAGTGTTCAGAAGAGGCAGAGAGCACTAAAGCAAAAAAGGAAGCTGGAAGCTAATGTCTCATGACATTTAGCTTAGATTTTTGATTCCCGCCAAGCTGATTTTGTTACTTTAATTAACAGAGCTACAATGATTTCCAGATCCTTAACAGGAGATTTCAAAGGTTAATTCAACTTTGTTGAAAGAGAAATTGACTCAGCTGCAAAAGAACGACAGCTTCAGTCTATTAACTCTTTAAAGGCCAAATCAGACTTAGTTTTTATCCACTTTATAGATTCTGATGTGCACATGACAGTTCAATGCAAGTCCTGTGGACAGCAGCCCTATTTTGTTTATTTAATTAGTGCTGATGAAGAGTTCTTAGCAGCGTGGAGCAATTAGTGCAAAACATTGTCTGCATATATTTGTTTGAATTCATCAGCAGGTTTTCATTCAAGACCGTTCTTTCAACACTTTCACCTTTGCTCTCTGAAAAATCACTCACAGAAATGGATTTTAAGCATGAATGCTTAAAGATTGACTGAAAGTGAGTTTCATATGATGTATCCAAATGTAAAAGTTGCAAAGCTTGAATAAATCTGAATGATGGAGATCATTGCTTTGTATACGGGGGGGAGGAAATTGGTCAAAATAATGATTGGTTATGAATTATTGGCCCAGTTCTAGCACTTAGATTAGCACCAGCAGCACGGGCTTCCTTAGGACCTTACCCTTCCGATATGCCTCCTCTCTTCCCCAAAGAGACGCACCCCATCCCATTGTGCTGCACAGGTGCTATTTGGTTCCAGCTATAATGGTGATTTATGTGATGTCGCCACCTGTCCATGAGGAAATGGACTAACAGCCATTAATTCCTTTTCCCACAGGCCACTGCACAGCTGTCATCAGAGCAGCAAAGCAGTTGTAGGTACCACTGGAACAGAACTATGCCTGCCCCCATTCATGTGAGGAATGACATACTGACCAGCCACTGTGTGGAAAGCTCCCAGCCGGGCATTCCCATGACATGGAGCAACCAGCCAACTCACATGGGCCCCAGCAGGAAGCTAAACTCCTGAGAGATGGTTGGACTAGGCCATGAAACGGAACATCTGAGAAGCAGCAGGGAAGCCGCTGGCCAGCAGTTCAAGCTTGCTTGTATTCAGCTTGTGAAAAAACTTGGAACCGGTATCCAAACGTCGGTGAGTTGCACAACAGAAAGGGAGCCCCCTCCCCAGGGACATTTGGGACCCGGCTGTGTGCAACACTGAAGACAAATGAGACAGTCTCCAAGCCATAAACAAAAAGGAGATCCAACATGTGACATTCAAAAGAGCACTTGGGCTCAGTGCGATCCCTGGCTGAGTACTCATCTGAAACCTACCAGGCAACTGCAGAATTCTGACATATGAAACCACCTCTGAGCTCATACCCTGCTCCTCTCCAGCATTACCTAGTCTCCCTGCTAACAGATCAAGTCAATATCTGTGTGCACAATGTACTCTCTCTATTGCTTACACCCTTTAGAATACTACTTTTGTTTTTCCTGATGTTTGCTCATTCAGACTAGGTCTTTGGGGGTGAGGGGGAAGCGGTTTATACTTAATTCTATTTGCAACAGGTTTTTTTTTAAATGGATACTGTTTTTAAATAAGGAATCATGTGTTTGTATATTCCTTTATCATTCATCTGATCATATGATTGGCTTCCCCTTCTACCCTCTCTATTTTTATGGGGCAGTTACTTTTTGCCTGTCTGTGCCTGTGGAAGGATGATCTTGTGCTTTAGGGATGGGTTGAGACTGGGACTCAGGAGATCCGGGTTCCATTTCATGCTTTGCCACAGGCCACCTTGTGTGTCTGAGCAAGTCACTTCCCATCCCAGTTCTCCTACCTGCCCCAGAGTGGGAGAGCAGTGACATAGGAGGCATTACTGGGAGGTAAATACACTGAATGTTTATGAGGTGCCAAGATATGGGAGCTGTATAAGTACTTGACAAAGTGCCCATCTGCCTCGTCTCATGGCAGAACATAGAAACTTTCAAAATCCTTCCTCCCCCTGGCAGACATTTACTAAAGAACTAGTCTCACAAGGATATTGCACACAACACAGAAGCTTTGTAAAAATCCCTGGACTACTCTGACCTGCAGCTGGCGATTTATGCAATGCACCCATCTTTACTGTTACCTTGTCCTCCTCCCTTCCCTCATTGGTCTGTTTATGCACCTCTTGCAATTCGACCTAATCCTAGAAAGTGGTGTAGCGTGGGACAGAGACTGTCTTTGTTTTAATTAGTTCATTCAGTGCTTAGGGCAAACCCTGACCTTTCCTGAGACCACTACCACAATACAAATAAATACTTACTAATTCTACTTGCTTGTTTGTTTTAGTTTTATTTTTCCATGGAGAAGTAAAATATCATGGTAAAAGTTGGGCAAGCAGATTTTGTGCTTGGCCTGTCATATTTTTCTAACAATTTTGCATATATGTGTTATGTCTATATACTTAACCTACACTTATATTACTTCTGTCAATCTCGTCTTGACACTCTTAGTATGTGTATTATCCTTTTGTTTCCTGTGTATCTTCCATTCACATCAATGGAAAACACACAGGGAAAGAAAGAACAGGAGCAGAATAGACTCAATACGTGCTTGGAAAATACATTCTTATAGAATCGTAGACGTCAGAGTGAGAAAAGACTTCTATGTTCATCTTTTTTATACCCCTTTGGCAATGCAAGAACAATAGGCTTTCTCTTTATTTTCAGTACATTGAGTTTGCATAACAAAATGTAAATGCTCGTTAAGTAGTTACTGCTTGTAAAGCCTTTTGAAGTGCTAAGTATTATTTTAATTTATTTAGCCACCACACAACAATGAATTAATTAACAGTGCAGGACCGTATAATATTGATCCCTTCTGCTACTCCAGGCTGACAAGTGTCTGTGCTGTAAATGACAAGTAATTTCAATTGTCATGCCTACCCTTTTTGCTCTTTCAGAGACTAGAGCAATAAACGGGACTACTGCTTTGTTCAGTCTGATCCAGGGAATGACGCATCACTGCTTAGAATTTAATGTGTTGTTATGATCTTGCTTAAATATTTCCCTGAGAAATTGGTTCAGCTTTCGTATCACACAGCAGCAGATCCATCTGCAGACATTCTTCTTCTGACTTTCCTTAGCAAAACTGCTGTAACACTCGATTCATAATCTTGCAACAACAATACATGAGAGGGGGAAAACGAAGAGCTGGTTTTATCTTTAGAACAAGAAGTACATACAAAAGGGGATGGGGTGGGAAATGCAACAAAATAAGTGTTCTGCATGTAACTGAATGAACAGACACAGACAGTGTTAGACATGTATAGGGGACAACATAATGAGGAAGTGAACGGCAGAGAGACCCAGTTGTTATGCATTAAAACCAAACCTACATTAAACATCTTATATTCATTCAACTGTGTTACTGATACCAAAGCAAAGGGCTCTTTTGGAGTCAGGGATGAACTCCTGCTGAATCACATTTTCCAGTTAAACAGATTAGTTTAAATAGTTTAAAAGTAAAACTGTACCACCCCTATTACATGAGGGCACATGTGTAACATGTGAAAGCTGAGAAATATTAGATTAACCACCTCTGCAAAGCTGTACTCCACTACTTTGTCATATCATAAAAGTGATCTTAAAACAGAAAATACTGTACAGGACCTAAAGCCTTTTGCACAGAACAGGCAAGGAAGGCAAATGGTTATGAAGAAAATATGCTTTGCTTACCCAAATGATCACAGATGAAGCAGCTCCTGATCTGGCTCCTGTTCCACTCCTACAGGTCTGCGGGGATTAGAGACTGGTCGGTGCTAGCAATAAACTAAGATTAAAGGGGAGGAATGCAGGAGATTTTTTTCATGAGACGGTAACCAGGCAGCACTTAAAGGGGAGTAAATTGACTATGCTTGTCTGTGGGTGTGCGCCTCTACCTCCCTCTCCCCCCGCCTTTGGCAAGAACAGTAATACCTGGCTCCTTTCATCTGAAGATCCCAAAGCACCTTACAGACAAGGCTTTACCAAGTCTCACCCCCATCCATGAGCTAGGGATTGGATTTCATTGGTTTTGATAACAGCAACAATGCCCTTTCTCAAGGAAAGCACTTCATATCAAACCATTTTTGCGTAGAATGCAAAGTAATTTGATTTTCTTAAATACTCGGCTTCTCAGTATACAAAATTGCCAGACTTTCTTCTGCATTACGTTGGAAATATTCAGAGACCTAGTGGACAGAGCACTGCACTAGGATTCAGGTGACCTCTGTTCTGTTGCTGGCTCTGCCACTGATCTGTGGGGTGAATTTGGACAAGCTTCTCTGCACCTCAGTTTCCCCATCTCTAAAACTGGGATAGTGATGCTTACTTTATAACGCACTGAGGTCTCTGGCTATTAGTGCTATCAAAGGAGCTAGGTATTATTATTGTCAGGGACTCTGGGCTCCTTTAAACCAGCCAATGTTTTTGTCTATAGCTGCTGTTTGAGTGTTTTAAGATAGTTTAGAATATTTTGGGATGGCTGTAAAAATAGTATTGGCTGAACTGCCAGCTGAGTTATACCCTCATATAAGATACTAGGCTTGCATGAACAAACTGGGTATGAATCAGTGCAGAATTTGATTCAATATCAGGAATAAAGCAACACTTAGTCAATACAGGATAATCACATTATTTTCCTTGCTTTACTATTAATTGTTTAGTTCAAAGATGAACAGGGAGACCTCAGTTTAACATTCTGCATTTCATCTGCAATGACTATTTGTATTCCAGTAGCATCTATGTGCCCGACACAGAATCAAGGCTCCATTGTGCTGCCTGCTGCACAAACACATATTAAGTTACAGACCCTGCCCTAAAAAGTTTAACAGTCTTCCCCTTACTTGATCATGCAATCTCCTGTCTGTTGCTTTTCCTGCCCCCTCAACATGAGTGTCACACTTGTTTTGCCCATGCACAAAATCAAACACACACACACACACAGAATGCTAGTGCAAGTTATACTATCCTTCCTCCATTTACATTAGGGTGACCAGACAGCAAGTGTAAAAAAATCGGGACATGGAGTGAGGGTTAATAGGAGCCTATATAAGAAAAAGACACACAAATCGGGACTGTCCCTATAAAATCAGGATATCTGGTCACCCTAACCACCATTTGCTCTGTCACTCAGTCTGGGAGGAAGAGGTCAGTTCCGTTCATTGTGCCATACACGGAACACTGAGGGCCAATTCTTCAATGAGACCATGAATTCCATTGCTCTGGAAGCACATTTCAACTTTTTTCCCCACACTAGACAGAGCAAATATTTCATCAGCAGAAATTTTCATGTTAAAAAAATATGCTGAATTTATAAGAAAACAACCTTCCTAGCTCATAGCTCTGGACTATATAAATGCCAGAGGATTCTCATTGGGCAGGACACCATCTCAGAAATTTGCATTCCAATCTAAAATAAATGGCACTTCAGCCCATTACTTCGCTTCACAGTGATAAGAAAGATGGATTTTAATAACAGAAATTTCCAGCCTGCCAGGGCGTAAAGAGGCCGTCTATATTAGCCCCCTAAATGTGTGAGTATATGCTGCCCTCTAATGGCAGATGTTGGCCAAGTTCTGATCAGGTACATCTTCAGTTAAAAGCCAAGCACCAGATCTCTCAATTGTTTTAAATTAGCCTAGATTCATTTATTCCATGAACATCTGGCTCAAATGTACACTCCTTGATCATGCAAAACTCCCGCTGAAACAAAAGAACGGCCAGTTTTCATATTCTGTTCCTATCCTTCACCTTAGTTTTAAGGAAAAAGATCATCTGTACTTTTTCATCATTATTAATGGTCATTTAGCTCTGTTGCATTCACTCCTCAGCTCTTCACCATAATTCCCATTCTGGTCTTATTATTTTTAAATCTGTTCATGCATTTAGTAGTTTAAAATTCATTTCCGTAAAGAAAAATAACAAATCAGAGCTTACCCAGAAATTCTATAACAGCAAAGGAATGATAGTTTTCTAGTTAAGACACTGGATTGGGATTCAAGAAATGTGGACTAATTTCCCATCTTTTCTACAGGTTTCCTTTGTGCCCTTGGGCAAGTCACTTGTGTCTGGGCCTCAGTTTCCCACCTGTAAAATACCTCCTTTTTCTTGTTTGTTTAGATCACAAGTTCTTTGAGGCAGGGACTGTCTCTTATTAGGTGGGTGTACAGTGCCTCATACAATGGGATACCAGTCTTGGCTGGGGCCTCAACGAGCTACTAGCATATAAACAATTAATAATAAGCTTGCAGTATACATAAGATTTGTATGAAAGGGGGACATAGTCTAGCAGAGGGGCAAGTGTTCGGGATTCAGTTTATGTCTCTGCCCTGGAAACATTGCAGTCAGTTAATCTGGGCACCTCACTTTAATTCTACTGCATTTTTCCTGCACAGATGGATAAAAAATACAATCTGCATGACACTGATCAATGCTTTAGCCCCAGTCCCACACTGGCCAACAAAATGCCCCATTCAGGAAACAGTCTTGTAAGCCAAGACCCTGATTAAGTAGGGGACAACCTGGGCAAAAGGGAATAGGACACTCAGATATCACATTGATGAGCACCATACAAAATGCCTTAAGGAAGCTGGTGGGGCAACTCAGAAGAAATTGGACAGAGCAGCAAGGTCTTTTATCAGGAGCAACTCTTTATAACCGTAATTCAAAGCAAGCTACTATACGCCACAGGAAACATACCTCCCCAGCTTGGGTTTCAGCTCCCCTCCTCTCCCTGGCTTGGAGGAGCAGCTTCCCCTCTTTTTTCACTGGGGTGATAAGAGTTCCTCCTCTTGACTGAATCGATAACCACTCCCCTTGCTTGCTGGGGAATTGGCATTGATTCTACCCTGTCAGACTGATGGCTGGAGTGCCTCCGTGCCTGGGCATTAAGGCAGCCAGCATTTGGTTAATTTCATGACAATTAAATGTGAGTAAAATGTTTTTAAAAGTTTACTGCTCAGAATGACTTGGTTGCCTTGTAAACATGGTTTAAAAGTAAGCAACTTGAGAAAAATAATCAGCACTTCCTGCACTGCGATCTTTAGCTTTTGTGTGGTATTTACTGTGTTCAGAATGGGAAACAATGCAAAGATCATGATAGCAGCGTTAGAAGGAGTACGAATATACTGAGGGAGTGTTAGAAATAGCCATCAAAGAAAGCTGATCAAGCAAAGAAACAAGCAGAATGGCTCTATTTAAACGCGGTAGACAAGAGCCATCGAGTTTCCCCTGCACCATCTGCATTCAGAGTTTGGCCTTCAGAGAAGTATTGAGAACAACATCAATAATCCGGGGGGGGGGGGGGCAAGAGGAATAGAAGTTTCCACATGTGCTTTCCTGTGAAATGAATTTATCAAGAAGGTGCCTCTTAACCTGGCACCTTAGAATTCTGGGAAAATAGGCTATTCAATTCAGGGTCACTCACTGCGTGGTAAATGGATTTGAATAAAACTAGCAGTTGTTAAAAGAAAACCAGTGGTTCTGCAGAGGCATGAATTAGAACATAAGAGAGGCCATAGTGGGTCAAACCAGTGGTCCATCTAAGCCAGTATCCTGTCTTCTGACAGTGGCCAGTGCCAGATGCTTCAGAGGGGATGAACAAAACAGGGCAATTTAATCAAGTGATCCATCCCCTGTCATCTAGTCCCAGTTTCTGGCAGTCTGAAGTTTAGGAACACCCAGAGCATGAAATTGCATCCCCGACCATCTTGGCTAATAGCCATTGATGGACCTATCTTACATGAACTTGTCTAATTCTTTTTTGAACCCTGTTACACTTTCAGGCTTCACACCATCCCCTGGCAATGAATTCCACAGGTTGACTGCGCTGTGTGAAGAAGTGCTTCCTTACGTTTATTTTAACCTGCTGCTTATTCATTTCATTGGGTGACCCCCTTGTTCTTGTGTTATGTGAAGGAGTAAATAACACTTCCCTGTTCACTTTCTGCACACCCATCATGATTTTGTAGACCTCTCTCATACCCCCCCCCCCTTGCTCATCTCTTTTCTAAGATGAACAGTCACAATCTTTTTAACCTCTCACCGTAGGGAAGCTGTTCCAGACCCCTTGTCATTTTTGTTGTTCTTCTCTGTACTTTTCCCAATTCTAATATACCTATTTTGAAATGAGGTAACCAGAACTGCCCGCAGTATTCAAAGTGTGAGTGTACCATGGATTTATATAGAACAAGGGTGGCCAACCTGTGGCTCCAGAGTCACATGCGGCTCTTCAGAAGTTAATATGCGGCTCCTTGTAAAGGCACCGACTCTGGGGCTGGAGCTACAGGCGCCAAATTTCCAATGTGCCGCGGGGTGCTCAGTGCTCAACCCCTGGCTCTGCCACAGGCCCTGCCCCCACTCCACCCCTTCCCGCCTCCTCCCCTGAGCCGGCCGTGCCCTCGCTCCTCCCCCCCAGAGCCTCCTGCACACCACGAAACAGCTGATGGGGAGGTGCGGGAAGGGAGCGGGAGGTGCTGATCAGTGGGGCTGCTGGTGGGTGGGAGGCGCTGGGAGTGGGGCGGAGTTGATGAGGGGCTGCTGACGTATTCCTGTGGCTCTTTGGCAATGTACACTGGTAAATTCTGGCTCCTTCTCAAGCTCAGGTTGGCCACCTCTAATATAGAGACATTATGATATTTTCTGACTAATTATCTCTTCCTTTCCTAATAGTATCTGACATTCTATTCGCTTTTTTGACTGCCGCGGACATTGAGCAGATGTTTTCAGAGAACATTTCGCAAAGACTCCAAGGTCTCTTTCTTGAGGGGTAACAGATCTTTTAAACCCCATCATTTGTATGGATAATTGGGGTCATGTTTTCTAGTGTGCAGCTCCTGCAAAGACAACAGAGCTGTGCTGATTTACACCAGCTGAGGATCTGCCAGGAAACATTTCCGTGGATCTTGAGAGGAGGAAAGAAAACAGAGAAACACCTTCTACATGTTGCCAGGGAGACGAGCAACAGGGCAGCAAGATTTTTTGTCTTTGGGTGCAAAAGAAAAGAATTGAAATGAAGCTAGATGTCTCCAGAGCACAATCCCAGCACCATTACCCCTTAGTTGCTTTAAAACAAGCTAAACTCACTTTCCAGGGTTCAGGAAAATAAGTGATTCAGGTCAACACCTCAGCAGTTGCTAAGAACCTGCATCTACCATTGAAGCCAGTGAGATGGTCAGGAGGTTGGCATCTCTTAAGAATTGACCCAGCAATTTTAATGCTTTGCACTTCCACAGTCTCCGTGTTAGTGGATCTCCGAGTGCTTTACTTATCATTTATTTCTATTGCACTATTATTTCTGCGGCATCATGGGAACCACAAAGGGCAAACCTATCAGGGGAGAACACAAGAAATTCACCACAAACCCCGTTTTATACAGGCTAATTTATAGTGGGCTCAGAAGTTTGTGCATATATGGAATCACAACTACTGCATGCTCAAATGAAGAGTTAGACACAGGTGGTAATTTTACATGCACTGTGACCACAGCTGCAAGCCCAAATTATGATATTTGTGCTGCAAATGAGACACACAATTGTGAGCACAGTTTTATGGATGCATTTTCATGCCTAAACTTCTGCATATCAGGTCCAGACCCTAATAGAAAATCTACACTATTACTCATTTAAAGTGATTAAGTGTTAAGTGCCCAAATGCAGAATTTGTGTGTCATATTAAATTCCCAAGTTGGAACACTGAATCCCCATCAACAGGGCTCTCCAGTGATGAGACTGCGGGAAACAGGGTTTTATAGATTGCTGTGAGAATCATCCATCAACCATATTTAAAGCTTTGCAATTTTGCAACAAAAGAGACACCACTCCAAAATTGTGTTTTCTTACAGCTGACTGATTTTCTAATCATCAGAATACAGAATTGTTTTTAATTAGTCTGATAATTAGGCCAAAGCCCCTCACAGCTTTGGTTATTATCAATATGTATGATGAATGCAGTAATTTGCTAGTAAGGAACCTCAGTGGAATTCTTATTTTGTTGTTGATAGCAGTTTCTCCTGGAAGCCAATCTGAATTTGAATTAGCAAAATGTGTAATTGGATGGCAGCATCAGTTAGCAAGAAATATCACTACTGATAAAGCAACTGCTCTCTTTATCAAGAGGATTTCTACTAGGAACAGTCAAAGCCATCTGGAAAATAACTAGAACCCGTCTCCCACTAACACACACTGGTGAATCTGTGCCAGAACTTGAATGAAGAACAAATTCCCAGAGGAACTAAGGACCATCCCAAACCTCCCCACCCCATGCTCCAAGTGCCAGGTGCACATCTTTGACTTGTGTTCTCTTACATAAACACAGAGATGTGTGGACATTAAAAAAAACAAATCAAACCCTACACTGCTCACACAGTCCTCCCCCCAGGGAGAGGCTGAAAGAATGCACCGCACAGGACAGGTGTTAGTCACATTGTTCACTACACAACTGGAAGATACTCAGATACCACACTGAGGAGAAGAACCTGTAGAGAATAGAATCAACCCCCAAAACTTTGAGGTTCACAAGAGTCTGGTTAAACGTCTAATTTTCTCTAACTTCAGACCCCCTGTACTTTTTACACTTGTGGGTTGTGGATGGAAGTAGAAATACTGAAGGAAACACACAACCCTCTGCCCCACTGTATACAACTTGTGTGGCTTTATGTGTAATAGGAAAAAACATTTCTTTCCACACCCCAGGATCTATACTACACTCTGAAATGCGGAGAAATTCAGGTCTGGGTCTGAATGCTGTACCTGGGTCCCATCTTTAAGGGCAATGCTTTAGGCTCAGCAGACAGTATGTGCACGTGATCTCAAGCAAGCAGCAGGAAATATGGAGGCATTACAGGCACACAGTCCAAGGGTCTCCATGTTCTGGAGCAATGAAGCCCAGCATGACATGCAGGATGAAGACGTGATTTGGAAAGAAGACAGTGGACAGTGGCAGGCAGCTGAGCATTCCTGTTCCAATCATAGTCCCCGAGACGCTAATAACAGGACTCAGGAAATCTTGCATATTAGGGAAAAATATTGTCATCTCAATCATCATTCTGAAATTGGGCACTGGTATAAATTACTCTCCTGGCCCTATAGGTCCCCCTCCCCTGAGCAGTTTTTATTCCTGTACTCCCAACATGATGGCAGCTTACTCTAAACAATCTCTGTGTTTGGTTGTGTCTCTGTGTGTGTGGTAGGGGGGTGCTTTCCTTAATTAAAATGGCTGGTGAAAGTTGCTGGTTTGATAGTCTTGAAGACTACAGTCCTTTGTCTATTCACAGCACCGGGTCCAATCCCTGCACGCGCTGACCCTTGCCAGAGCCTGCAAACTTGAGCTGGAGAGGTATGTGCAGAGCACAGTCTCTCAGGGTTTATCTACATTAAGGAGTTACATGGATGCAAACTCCCACACTCATGTGACTTACCCTGACTTCAAAGTGGGTAAGTTACTTCAGTGCTGCACATTACACTGGATATTACACATTGCACATCTGTGTAGTGATGTGGTTGCAAAAATCTCTAATGTAGAAAAATCCTAAATCATTTCAGTATTCGGAGACCAATAGAAATAGCAGCCAGCGTACAAGAGAGCAGGTCCACAGAAGTTTCTGGGGGGTTGTTGACCTGGAGCTAAAGGAAGGTATTTTAAAACAGGAAAATTGTAGGTAGGGAATTTGGAATGTTCGATGTGCTATGGGATATTTAGAAGCCACCAGAAACCAGGATCAGAGTTTTACATTTCAGCTGAGAAACATTTACTGCTCAGATGGAAGACCAACAAAATTATAGTAAAGCATGTTTACCAAAGAATTCCGCTATACAGTCCGTGATCAGATGGTGCTGTGATAAGATTGGCAAGGACAGACATAGAGTGAACATCCAGCCATACTGTCTTAAGGACCTAGCTAGAAATCAATCTCCGGGGACACGCTCGATCTGCAAGGAGGCTACGTCGCTTTGGGATTTGCCTTAAAGATGCAGCTGCTGCTGCTACTGCTAAACAGCACCCCGAACAACAAGAGAATGGCCTTTACCTGCTAAGATGAAGGCACCTTGAATCAGCTAAAGAGAGTGGACAGACAGTGCCCTTACCATCAGAGTGGGGGGTTGCTTTAGTGCTAACCCAGACTGACGAATCACCAACATGGTTGCCAACCCTGATATTTTTATGAGTGGTACAATATCTGGAGTCGTGCCGAGTGAGACTCTCCACTTTCATGGAAACAGAGGACGTTTCTAGCCCTTCTGCTTGCAGCGAAGAGCTTGAATATGTGGCCACCTAAATGCTCAAAAAACAGAAGGCAAATAAAAAGCACCCACAAATTTATTCTTTTTAAAAAGCTCAGCCCTTTTGGGAGCCTGACTCTGAAACAAGTAATAACCCTTCCTGCAGTGCTCTATTGTATCTACACATCTGACTACCAACCAGCACACCCTGCTGGGCTGGTGAGAATCGGTGGGATCAAGGCTGCAGGTCATTATCATTATTTAGCTGTAATATTACAGAAACTCCCAGCATGGTGCCAGCAGAGAGCAGTGTAGCACAACAATGAAAGGATCATTTTGACTGAGGAAAAACATTAAAAAAAAAAATGGACCTTTAAAAGCAGTACATATGGGATTTCTAAGGAGTTGGCAGAGGGATTTAAATGTCTGGATTAATTCCTCTGAGCTAAATTTAATTTAATTATGTGCTTCTTGCAGAATAAAATTTTGTAAGTGTTTTTTATTTTCCTTAATGGTTGGCTTTTTCTAATAGTGAAACTTACATAGCAAATACACATATCTCATTATTCTCAGAGATCAGTGAAATAGTTTGTAAAACTAGGAATGTGTCTAGTTACTAGCCATCCTTTAGAGGGACTAAAAAGCTTCATTTAAAAATATTTTTATATTATATACATAGAAGTATCTGTAGACTACATTATGTGATCAGATCCTAAGCTGGTCTGTATCCACACTGATTTTCTCAAGCTCAATATCTGTCCCTGTAATTTTCAAGGTGCTGTTAAGCAGTTAATCCTTCCCACAGAACTAAGAGGCAGGGTGGTAGGCATTACTGTACCCATTTTACACTTGGGGAAACTGAAGTAAAGAGTTGCCAATGCAAAATGCCAGGGTCAGGATGAGTTGCTGTTCAAATTCAAGGCCCCAAAAATCCCTCTACCAGCAATAGCAACCATGCACAAGAGCTTAAAAGAAGAGAAGAATCCATATATAGAAAACTGCAGAAGGAATTTAGAGGCAGAATGTAACCTCCAAAGTAGACGCCAGCTAAGGCACATTGGATATTGCCATGACAGTTGTGAAAAGTGCTTTGAGATCGTGTATTTGTTACGGGTGATAAAAGCCCTTAGATGTGACACCGCTTCTGAAGGACTGTACTTCCCATTGCAGAAAAGGGCCCCCTAAGCAGTGGGGACACTGTGATACTTCACCGGGGTCCATCCTGCTGATGGAGTCATCTACACCCATCTCCTGTTGCAGCAGAGTTTCCCCTTTAAAGTCAGACATGCATCAGAGGATGATATTGATAAAGACACCGTGTGCCTCTGAGAATTGTATTTGGATGTATTATAAGCAGCAGGATGTCTACTTCAGTGCCCAGTGGATACACATATGGGATCTTCTGGGAAATCTGATCCCTGCAAGGTTCAACCACATTTGCAAATCCTTTGCAGAGTGTGAAATACAGCAGAGTCCCCCCAGGAGCCCAAAGCTAATTGTGAGTGATAATGTGAGAGTCAGATAGATACTTATGAGGTTTATGAATTAATTACTATTGCTAGAAAACTGCTAGTGCTCCAGGATCAAGGGGAAGCAACGGAGGGACCTGTTCCTCCCAGAGGTATCTCTGGAGTCTGCTATATCTATATCTGCTATAGCACAGGAACAAATCTGCACAGACACACCCGTAGAGCCCCGAGCAGGGGTCTTCTATCTGCTACCCAAGATCCATAAACCTGGAAATCCTGGGCGCCCCATCATCTCAGGCATTGGCACCCTGACAGTAGGATTATCTGGCTATTTGGACTCTCTCCTCAGGCCCTACGCTACCAGCACTCCCAGCTATCTTCAAGACACCATCGACTTACCGAGGAAACTACAATGCATCGGTGATCTTCCTGATAACACCATCCTGGCCACCATGGATGTAGAAGCCATCTACACCAATATGCCACGCAAGGATGGACTACAAGCTGTCAGGAACAGTATCGCTGATGAGGCCACGGCACACCTGGTGCTGAGCTTTGTGACTTTGTCCTCACCCACAACCACTTTAGATTTGGACACAACTTATATCTTCAAGTCAGCGGCCCTGCTACGGGTACCCGCATGGCCCCACAGTATGCCAACATTTTTATGGCGGACTTAGAACAACGCTTCCTCAGCTCTCATCCCCTAGCACCCCTCCTCTACCTGCTCTACATTGATGACATCTTCATCATATGGACCCATGGGAACAGGCCCCTGAAGAATTCTACCTCGATTTCAACAATTTCCATCCCACCATCAATCTCAGCCTGGACCAGTCCACACAAGAGATCCACTTCTTGGACACTACAGTGCAAATAAGCGATAGTCACATAAACACCACCCTATATTGGAAACTTACTGACTGCTATACTTACCTACATGCCTCCAGCTTCCATCCAGGACACATCACCCGATCCATTGTCTACAGCCAAGCCCTAAGATATAACCAAATTTGCTCCAATCCCTCAGACAGAGACAAACACCTATAAGATCTTTATCAAGCATTCTTAAAACCATCTGGAAAAGTGAGGAAACAGACTGACAGAGCGAGACGGGTACTCAGAAGTCACCTACTACAGGACAGGCCCAACAAGGAAAATAACAGAACACCACTGGCCATCACATACAGCCCCCAGCTAAAACCTCTCCGGCGCATCATCAATGATCTACAACCTATCCTGGAAAATGATCCCTCACTCTCACAGACCTTGGGAGGCAGGCCAGTCCTTGCTTACAGACAGCCCCCCAACCTGAAGCAAATACTCACCAGCAACCACACAACAGAACCACTAACCCAGGAACTTATCCTTGCAACAAAACCCGTTGCCTACTTTGTCCCCATATCTACTCTAGTGACACCATCAGAGGACCCAACCACATCAGTCACACCATCAGGGGCTCATTCACCTGCACATCTACCAATGTGATAGATGCCATCATGTGCCAGCTATGCCCCTCTGCCATGTACATTGGCCAAACCGGACAGTCTCTATGTAAAAGAATAAATGGACACAAATCAGACATCAGGAACGGTAACATACAAAAGCCACTAGGAGAACATCTCAATCTCCCTAGACATTCTATAACAGATTTAAAAGTAGCCGTACTTCAACAAAAAAACTTCAGATACAGAATTCAAAGAGAAACTTCAGAGCTACAATTCATTTTGCAAATTTAACACCATCAATTTGGGCTTGAATAGGGACTGGGAGCAGCTGGCTCACTACACAAGCAATTTTTCCTCTTTTGGTATTGATACCACCTCATCAATTATTGGGAGTGGCCCACATCCACCCTGATCGAATTGGCCCTGTCAACACTGGTTCTCCACTTGTAAGGTAACTCCCTTCTCTTCATGTGTCAGTATATTTATGCCCGCAGCTGTAATTCTCACTCCATGCATCTGAAGAAGTGGGTTTTTTACCCATGAAAGCTTATGCCCAAATAAATCTGTTAGTCTTTAAGGTGCTACCAGACTCCTTGTTGTTTTTGTGAATACAGACTAACACAGCTACCCCGATACTTGGAGTCACACTGCCTTCCAGGCTGCCACGGGAACAGCATGGCTCATGTTCCATTCAGTGCTCAGGGCTGTGCCTAAAAGCACAATTTAGTCTTAAAGAGACAAGGTGGGCGAGGTAATATCTTGTATTGGACCAACTTCTGTTGGTGTGAGAGACAAGCTTTTGAGCTTACACTGAGCTCTTCTTCAGGTCTGGGAAAAGTCCTGAGTGTCACAGCTAAATACAAGATGGAACAGATTGTTTAGCGTAAGTAGTTATGTAAGTCATGTTGTAAGAGACCATCCAAGGTGAAGTGGCCTGTTAACATCTCTGCAATCGTAGGACAGCAAAGGGAGGGTTAATGGGTTACAGATTATTGTAATAAGCCATAAATTCAATGTTGTTGTTAAGACCATTATTTTTAGTGTTTAAGAAAGTTATGAACTTAAGTTCCCAGACTCATCTTTTGAAACTTGTTCAGGTTTCCTTTGAGAATGCAGACTGATAAGTCAGCCACAGAGTGATTGTTATGTGAAAAGTTTTTGCCCATGGGTGAGATGGTGCTTTTGTCTTTTATTGATTTCCTGTGTGAGTTCATTAGAGAGCACACTGATTGTCTGGTTTCACCTATATTGTTATTATTGGGCTATTTAGTGCACTGGATGAGGTACACCAGATGTTGGATCTTGAAAGGTGTGTTGTGGAGGGTATTGATCACCACAGCACTGGAGATATGTCTTCAGGTTTTGTATCTGTTCTGCCAGGATCTGGCACCTCTTTGAGTAGGTGAGTCCTGGTCTTCAGGCAGCTTGCTTCTGGAGTTGAGCTTGGTGAGGCTGGGGTGTAGTTTGAAAAGGGGGTTTAGGAGAGATTTCTTTCAGGATGTGGACCCCCATCAAATACGAGAAACACAAGGACATTGTGTTCAATACTCTAGGCAGTCACTGTGGTTAATGCTACTTTGCCCATAACACTTCTCACTCTCTCTCACCTCAGTCTGCTATTCTCCAGTTCTTTGGTGGGGTCGTGACTGGATTCATCTAGAACCCTACAAAAAAAAGTGGGTTGGATGAACCTTCAGTGAAGATCCTTCTACACTGCAAAATGTGCTGTTCATCTTACATGCTTCAGATTCTGATGAGTTCAATTGAGGATTGTTCCAAGGAGGTGCATGCAGAGGAAAGGAAGCCAATTTTCACAACAGACTATTCCTCCGATTACTAAAACCCAAAGCAACTTCAGTGAGGCCCATAACAGGTATGCAATCTATTAGTGTCTGATTTTTAATGATATATTAAGAAAAGTCATTAAATTATATTTTTTAATCTTTCATAGCTCCCTGACCTACACGTTCAGCTCAGTTCCCTTCTGGAATTGTTCCCAAGTGAACCATTAATCTTTTCTAATGAACTTTATCAATTCCAGGTCTTTGAATATCTATACACTTGGCAGACAACAAGGAGCAGAAGATGTATTGTGTCTCTCTGATTTAACAATCAGACGAAATGGGTATTCACCCACGAAAGCTCACGCTCCAATATGTCTGTTAGTCTATAAGGTGCCACAGGACTCTGCTGCTTTTACAGATCCAGACTAACACGGCTACCTCTCTGATACTCTGATTTAACAGTTGGTCTTGCTTGGCTGTCTATGCTTAAAAAGCCTGACTTATTAGTAAGTGAGATACCAGACCTAGCAAAATGCAGCCAGAGTGGGAGGTTGCTTAGGAACAGTTTAAATTCTGGATCAAGCCATCATGCTTCAGACATTTCTACAGATTTTTGAATATGCCATAGGCAGAAAGCTTCTCAAATGTCACTGTTTATTTTCTAAAGTTTGATCCAACTCCTACAAATTATTTTCTAGCCATACAAATAAAACCTACCCAGAATAATCTTCTCTATACAAATCTTGCATTCCAAAATCTGTGAATAAACTTTTTTTCATATAAGTGGCACTTATACGTAAGCTATTTTATGATGGATTTTCCCTAGGGGACTTTAAATTTCACCTTTAAAATATCGGACATGCAATTAGGGCTCTATTCTTGCTGTAGAACAATAGTATGTGAGCAGATGATCTTAGAGAATATGCCTTAGGTTAGGGGCAATGGTGTTTATTCTACACCATCCCTTCAGGGTTGTGGCCAAGGAGTTACTGCACCACAAGGTGGCAAGAAACTCCATTTTTCAAAGTTTAAAATTACCACCTTCACTTGAGCAATAAGCATGATCAGGACAAGTATAGAGAGACACTAGTAGCAGCCTTCAAATATCGCACTATGAAATTAATAAGGGAGGTTAGTAATGATAATAGTGGCACTGAGATGCAAGGCAATTAGTTACAACGACTCAGAGAAGAATTGCGTAGATGTGTGTGTGTCAGTATCATCAGGAAGGCGAAATGAGCTCAAATCTTTTGCATTGAATGTAAGTGGAAGTTGGTAACAGAAGAACAGACAAGGGGGTTGTTTATTACATTTTAATAAACAGAATCTTTCCCACTGATAGAAATTCAAATAAAAATGTTATATGATGTCTGACTTGATCCACAAGTGCAATGATTTTCATTGTCCAGGACAGACAGCATTGTTAACAACCACATCAGCTTGAAAAAGATCCCTGTCGTGGTGATTCAGGCACATGGAAAACAGTGGCATTTTTCAGAAAGAGTTGTCGTTTGATTTTTATTTTTCAGAATGATTTTTATAACATTTAAAATAGCACAAGCTTCCTGCACAAATCTGAAATAACTTTGAAACATGATACTATGTTAACAAGCTACTGGACCCATCTCTTACAGCTCAGTGTTAGGTGACAGAGTTGCATCATTAGTAGTAGTGTCTCAACCAACCATCTTTAAGCTAACTGGTTTACTTGTGTTCTGCAAGCCTATTGGTTAACATGCTGTAAAAGTTGCTGGGGAATTTTCACACATTTTAAATAGGCATAGGTCATAGTTTTGACGTGCAGCCTGCCAAAGACTGATTTTGCATTGTGCTGAGAATCCACATATCCACCTGGACTCAAGGAGATCGGCAGATACTGAGCACTTCTGAAACCAAGGCCACAGAACCATGGGATAAAACCTAGTTTTTACTATCTGAAAGTGAGATTTGTGTTGTGGACATCAAATATTACAGTGCTGTATATGTCTACCACTGGTTTTGGCTCTGAGGTGCTTTCATCTTTTGCTTGGTAGACATCAAAAATGCATAAGTGACATACATTACATTTAAATATGCCTATTAAGCTTGTGACACCTTCTTCGGGGTTTAGATATGTAATATGAAGATTAAATGCACATTTACAAAGAATCAAGGAACAATATAATAAGTATTGGCATGCATCACTTTCCAATTTGAAAAGGAGTATCTGTGGCACCTTAGAGGCTAACAAATTTATTTGAGCATAAGTTTTCGTGAGCTACAGCTCACTTCATTGGATGCTGTAGCTCACGAAAGCTTATGCTCAAATGAATTTGTTAGTCTCTAAGGGGCCACCAGTACTCCTGTTCTTTTTGCAGATACAGACTAACACGGCTGCTACTCTGAAACCTTTCCAATTTGACTATTTCAGAAAATGTACCCCAGTTTTTACTGAACATATTTAGTGAAACTTCGGTACTTATTTAGATGGAAGGAAACTAGTTTCTTTCTCTACTCACACTGGAAGTCTATGGCTAAGGTAGGAATCAAACCAGGTTTCCCCAAGTTGTGCTTTAATCACAAGACCATCCTTCCTCTCTTGTTATTGCCTGGGTGTACAGTCAAATACAAGATTTTTTTTTTACCCTGTGTTTTCACTCTGTCTCATGGAGAATTTACTTTTGTTGTTTTTTGTTTTGTTGTTCTGAGATACTTGATGTATAAATTGCTCTGTGTGCGCACACACACACACACACACACACACACTTGCAATATTAAAAACAAAGCTGAATAAGCCTTAAGCCTGAAAGTTGCTACCTGGCCCATTTGTTTCTCATTGGATGTACTTTGAGATACTTTCTGCACCTGATAATGGTCTCCTCCTGGTTGCACATTTCAAACCTGTCTGTACCTTCTTGTTGGTCAGGATAATCACCAGTGGGCTGATGGCTGAGTAGCAGGAATCAAGGAACTTCCGTGCATCAATGAGCCTCAGTGAGACCGGGTACGCACAGAGGGTATAGATCCAGAAGAGGGTGTCCAGTCCAAAACAGAGAAGGTACATAATTAACAGGGCCACCACGGCTTTGGCTGCCTGGATCTCTGCATGCTTTGTGTGCAGCCCCAGCAGATGTTTTGCCTGCTTCCTGTGCTGATAAAACATGGAGAGAAGGTAGCAGCTGGAAAGAGTCATGATTCCCAGGAAGAACAAGTCCCGAATGATGGACACTGCCCCGTTTCCTAAGTACAAAAGGCGGCTGGGGAACACCACAGAGCAGAAGTTGTACATCACTGTGTGGCTTTTGATGGAGGAGTTTGCAACAGCCTGGGAGGAGGAATAAGTCAGGTGGGTGCTGCACACAAAAAGATTGAAGCACCATAAGGAAATCATAACTGAGGAGAGATTTTTCAGCAGATTCTCTCTCAAGCGCAACCATTTGCAAGGAGATGGGACAATGAGGAGACATTGGAAACAGCCCAGCAGGGAGGTGATGCAAATGGTCATGGCTCTGCCCACACAGTAAATATGGACGGTAATTTTGCAGACCAGGTCATTGTACATGTTCTGAAGCCTAAAGGTTTTGAGGGTGATGGGGATCCCCTGAGTCAGGATAACCAGGAGGTTGGAAAGTGCGAGCTTGCTCAGGATAATTTCAGAGGGTGTGACTTTTCTGTGGCACATTAACATGTGGGTGAAGGCATAGAGGATGACTAGGTTCCCTGGGATCCCCACCATGTCCAATAAAATGAAGCCAACCATGTCAAAGATGAACCAGGCTCCCATAACTGATCCTGGAAATGGATGAGGGTAACTGGATCTGTATATTCTGCAAAGCAAGGACATTGTGCATAAGAAATGGTATGTACATTAGAAACTGGGGAATTTCAAGTCATATAATGTACTTGCAAAGTGTGTGCCTTTAACGCCCTCTAACATTTGGTCCAATATAAGAAAACAACCTATTAATGCTACCAGTTAGTGAAGTTACTCCTTTAGCTCAGCAAAAAAACCAACAAAAAACGAGGAGTCCTTGTGGCACCTTAGAGACTAACACGGCTACCACTGAAACCTGTCCTTTAGCTTGGGTGTTAAAAGCTTGCATTGTGGTACTGAAGGTTCTGGATTCAAACCCTGATTCTGATCTTCAGAAGTGTCATTACATACAGAGAGTTAGGACAGATTTTGACCTTCTTAAAGATCCTCATCCAATAATGGGCTCAGGTATCACTAGCCGTGTCAAAGTTGTGAGGGAAAGAGCACTAAGGACCATCCTGCAAAAGCAAACATACAAAGCTTAGTCACAAACTTGTGCTCCTTTGATAGGTTCTTGAACAGCCATGTGCAAATTGTTGGTGTCTGAGGCTTTTTCTTAGTGAATAGGTGTTGGTATTGTGACCAGCAAAAAATAACACTATCTATATGTAGGTCTTTACAGAGTGCTAATCAGTACAGTGTTTATGCACTGAATTAGCTGATGTAATTATCAATAAGTAGCATTTATATAGCACTTTACAAGCTAAATTCACATAACACCCCTAAAAGAGGCAGGTAAATATTATTGTCCTTATCTTACATATGGGGAATTGAAGCAGAGGGCTGAAATGACTTGTCCATAACTATAAAGTGGGTCTGGGATAGAGGCAGGGAAACCTTCCCACTCCGACACTTTCGCTCATTCCTCCAGACCATGCTGAATCATGCGGACAAGAATTTCTGCACAAAGGAGTGTTTTCATTCAAGCCGATAGCAAGTTTGTTTGTACAGCTGCCAAAGATTTTGCATCCATGTAAGCCTTCTCTCCATAACAAAACATTTTCAGAAGTGGGTGATCAATTAGATTCTGCAAAATCTAAAAAAGTGTAAGACAGTGTCTGAAATTGATAGTATTTATGGATTAAGATATAGTGCCTGACAAGTAAGGTAAAAAGTTCCAGAGCAGATATGGAGAAGAATGCACTCTCCGTTAAAATCATTGCAATGAAAGCCTGCTTTCTGTTCAGTTTCACTGAGACATAAAAAACTGTAAGTCAGAAAAACAAAAATCCCCAGATTGGAACAATGCTCCCAGTCCAGTTTCAGCATGAAATGCGCTATTTTAATACATCTCCAGCAACGTCAATTTAGGAAAGGTTAATTCCGGAGATGGAGCAACTATAGCAGAGATAGCACACCATCTGCTGAGGGTGTTCAGATCCCCAGGGGCAACAGATTTTGTAACAGTGATTTTCAGTTAATTCAACAGATTGCAAAAAAGTAAAAAATAGCATTTGAAAAATACTTCAAAAGTTTTCATACACACACCCCTTGTGTGTTTGGGTCACTGGCTATTTAGAAGCAGGTACCTTGCAGCACACAGATGAATGTACGGAGCACCTCATAAAAACCATATGCCAGCGGTGGTGTTCTTTATGTCCAGGAATACTTCTAATGCTTCCTGTTTCTCCATAAAGAAGATATATTTAGGACCTTCTTATCTGGAGACTCCCACTACATTAACAAAGTAATATTTTATAATTACAAGGGGGTAGGGGGAGCTGTCACCAGATGACTGGGTCCGATTATTGATATTTAATCTTTGGCATTGCTTTACCTTCAGAGCCCAGGTTCCTTTCCACCAAAGTGCACTTTACAGATTATTGGTAAAGAAATAGTGAGACAGAGCAGTTATTTTACCATTATTGGAAAGATGAACACACATCTCTTAATTGCTGGATCTGTTTTTGAACTTCTAAGAAGTGCAGACCTGGTTTGCTTATCTTTGGTGAAAGGAATTATTGCCCTCCCACAAGAAAGTGGATATGGATATATTTTCTTATCTTAGGTCTGCTTTTAAAGGCCCATTCAAAAAGTGCTTGAATTTTCTCACCTTGTGTTAAAGTCAGTGAGAACTGAGGGTACTTACCACCCAAGCATGATCAGGCACTAATTTTTTTTTTTTTTTAATAAGAATAAGCCAATAAAATATTCCCTATGTAAAAATATCATTCAAAATGGTCAATGCCCTTTAAATTAAAATAGACCACTAAGGGGAAAATAGACACTGAAAACAAAGCCGGGGCAACAGTTACCAGTCAAGCACCATGTTCAAATGAAAAAGGCAATATTTAAAATTGTTCTACAATACCTGGGTCTCTAGGAAATGATTCGAGACTTCTTGTTGCAGCCTTGTTCCTTCCTTCTCATGAGTTTAAGCAGTGAGACTGAAGCTGGAACCAGACAGATTTCTCTTTATACTTTCCCACCCGCTACTGGCATGTAATTCAGCTGGGAGTCGACGTGCCTGAGATTAATCCCATACGTTCTACTAGACATGCATGGGCTGTGGGATGCCCAGCACGGGATTGCAGAAGTCTGCTCTTCTTGAAACATCATAAATACAGTCAGACAGTCTAAGTTATAATATGAAAGCATCAAACGCCACATGTAAATCTTCAGCATACTGGCAAAAGCCCAGGCATATTGGAGAGATGTAGCGTTTGGGAGTTATAGCAATAGATCCAAAGGTCTCTTAGTCTTTACATAGCTACTTTTGATTCCATGCCTTTGTGCTCTTGCTTATTCATATAATCACAATTCTGTGCACCAGCATAGACTGGCGTGGTGAGAATCAGAGGTATGGACATTTCAAGATTCCCCCTCATGTACGGCGTGAAACCATAGAACATAGTACAGAACAGGGAGGAGACTGAATGACACCATGTTCTTCAGCAGGAATACAAAAGGAGATTCTGCAAGCCATCACGGGCATGGAAATCTTGTTTAAACTGCTAATAGATGTTAGTCAAAGGGCTAGCAGGAGAAGTGGTGTTAGAATTAGAAGGGACAGCACCTAAAAACGAATCTTCCTGTGGCTTTTGATGTTACACACAAAAATAATTCAAACCACCTTGAGACTTAGTCCAGACTCTTAGGTTCCATTTTAGGGATTAAAAACAGATTATGCTTTGGAAGAATTAATAGGAAAATTAGGCATTACTTTCATTCTTACATCACAGCTGTTCATACCCATAGTGTCTCAGCATTAATGCATTGTGTTGTCTTATGGGAGATCCATGTTTAAATCTTCTGATGTGGCCTTTGGATTCCTAGGTGAGAAGGTGCTGTGGCACAAAGGCTTTATTCTTCAGTGTGCAGACTCAAAATGATGAAAGCGAGGAGAAAGTTACTTGATCTGTATGGGTTTGTCCATTGCTTCCATATGGTATGAATTGGAGGACATTTTTCCTTCCCGGGGACACCTCTGTGTATATGTGGGATGCAACTGTGAATTTCTGCTGGGATAAGCAGCACTTTCCAGGTCCCTGTTTGTACAACGAAAGTAACAGTAAATGATTAACTCTATTAGCAAAAGGACTCTGCAGCAGATTTTGCCTGTTCTCCTTAACCTCGGTCAATTAGATTCTCTGAGCTAAGTGGCAATCATTAATTTTCAAAAATGCTAAGGGATTATGTAATTAGCTCCTAATAAACATACTGCTAATTAAGCTGTTCAATGGTACATTTACTCTAGAGCTTAATTAGGTCTCTAAATAAATCTAGACAGAGTCTCTTCTGATGCAAGTCTGTTTTCACAGAGAGGCCCATCTTCCTGGAGCATGCCCTTACATGCAAGAGACATTTTGTCTGTAAAGAACAGTCAAAGCTTGCACAGTTGTTGGTCTGTTTTTTGCAAAATACCTTTGTAACATGAATCAGTGCATTTAAGATTCACTGAAGCTTGATGAAAGTCTCCAAGCTGTTCAATGAGAATATTTAATTTAGAATTATTCAAAATGATCCTTGCTGGAGAAATTCTAACATTCATTCACATGTTCAAACTCTTGTGCAATATGCCAAAATAGTTTTCAGTGTGTGCATTTGCATCCATCAGAAATCCATACCACCATCTGCCCTGAAACACTAGGGATACTGAATATGGGAAAGTTTGTTTTTCTCTAGTACCTTTAAAGCTCCAGGCATATCAAAGTGCTTTATAAAGTAGGGTGTTAAAGGTGTGGGGCATAGAGATTATGTAGCTAATCAGGTAGTGTTCTCTACAGTCACAGGGAATGTCAGTTAGGTCTCAGGATTTTTGAGTATTTTAAAAAGAAGTGCCATAAGGAACCATTAACTTTCACCTGGTCAGTGACCCAACAGAGACAGAAATGGGTGAGCATTATACATGTTCGTGTCAATTTTGAATTAAAAAAAAATATTTTTAAGCTTGTCAGTTATCACTGCATCTTCCTATTTGTTGGTATAAATGGAAAGCCAAAGGCTGTGTCTCCTCGGATGGCTGCATGTCCAATGATAACCGTTAGAGCTGATCACAACTTTTTCCCCTCCCCCAGTTTGGTCAATCTTTTTGCAGTAAAAATGTTGATACATCTCAGTTTCTTACAAAATACATTTTTTGCAGGACATTTTTTAAAAAAAACCCAAATACTCAAGATTTCCTATGGATAGTAATTGGTAGTTGTCAACCATCTCTTGTATGTGTCTTCTCTGAGGCTAGTAGATGGGAGACAGGACCATAACTTTGTGCTGAGAGCCATGTTATGGGGGGACAACTTGGCAAGACAAGACGGAGGCCTGAGGATCAGTACGGCCCCCTCAGTGCCTCACTCCATTAGTATTCAGAGGTTCATGGGTCTGCTCCTACCTCTGGGCCTGGTCCTTCACCTCAAATGGGAAAGGCTCATGATATTACATCTGGAGGCCCCACCTATGGGCCTAGCCAGGGACGTCATTAAAAATGGCACTGGCATGATACAAATGCCTGCCACATGGAGCTTACAGTACTCAGAGGGTGCCCTGCACCCTAAACACAGCTGGTGTGGGTTTGTGCCTAGACTGTTCCAACTCGAGTGAGACCTGGCAACAGATTTAGTTTACATTCTGAAGCTGCAACATGGGTGAAACATATTTGACCAGCAGTCCAAGATACCATACCATCCCACTTCTGGGTTGATAAGCTGCTCACATCCCCAACCACTGCATTACTCCTGTGAAAGTAACTTACTTCCCAAGTTGGTAATTGGTGCTCAAAGTGAATGCTAACAGGAAGTAGCAGCCAATTAGGAACCTAAAAGGGCCTTTCACTAGCTTTAGAGAAATTAAGTACTAATTATGGAGGTTTAAGTAGATGCCTTCTCCAGGGGCTAATTATGGCTCCATAATAAATCAGAACTTGATGTTGTGCATCTGGGGAGGGAGAAGCTCATGAAGTCTGAATGTTGTCTGCACTAGGGTAAGAAGTGAAGAATGAGGAGCTTAAAAAGTTACTTCTTTAACTTTCTTCATGAAAGCTCCCCCACTGCCTTGGAGAGCAGCAGAGCTGGGGGAAGCATCTCAGTGAACAGGAAGACATAAATGATGTCAACCCACAGGCAAGGACAATTCAGGTCAGTCAATGCTGTATTCCTAACAGAGGCTCATGTAAGCTACCTGAAACATGGGTCTTGGCAGCTCTCTCACTAGCTGTATATGAAAGTCCAAGCAGGAGGGCCAGACAGAGGAACTGTTGCATGAGCTCCAGAAAGCCAGTGGGGGCAGAATCCAAAACATTTGGGGGTAGATTGTACCTTTAGGCACAACCCTGAGCAACTGGCGGTCTAGGAGTTGCATCACCCCAGCAGTAGCCAGAGAAGGCATTGTACCACCAATGCTGCTCTGAGGTACGATTCCCTCCACCACTCTCTTCCTGCTCGGGGGGGGGGGATCTTTTTGATGCAGGATTAAAGTTTAAGTCTGAAAACTTATGTAAAAATTTAGACCAGTGTCTATTTCAGTTTCCAATCCATGGTCGAGGTGAACTGCCATTATGCTCACTTTGAACATATTCATTAAATATACCTGCATACCGTACACACAACATAGCAACCTTTTTATCATTACGTGTCTCCCTTCTTTCTCACTGAGAATCACTTTACATTTTATCACGGAGGCAAAGGCAATGGCAAGTCAAAACAGGCACATATTAAATAAATATTTTACTTGTCAACCTCACTTACCAAAACCTCCTGGTTTGCTAGAATGTGTCTTCTGGAGAGTTATCCAGACTATATAAAATATAACACTGTATCAAGTGCAATCTGTTTATAATGTACATTGATGGATTGGAGCACCATCAGTAAGTAGTGGCACTGGAATCCTAAAAATTAGAGATGGAAAAGACCTAAAAGGGTCCATGTAGCCACCTCCATGTTATGGGCAAGGGTCAAAGCTGTGCAGGTTTCTTGAAACAAAAATGCATGATTTAGTAAACTTCAACTCATAGGCTACATAATAGGTCTGAAGGGGCTAATTTGAGGCTAATATCCGTCTACAAAAGGACAGTGTATAAACTCGGTGTCAATTGAAAGGTTTTAATCCCTCACTTTTTGAAAATTAGGAATTTTAAATAGCTCAGGAGTCTGGAATATGTGATCGGCTGAGATTGGGATAATTTATATGTTCTTCCCCCTCTAGGGATGAGAACACATTCCAAACCTAACACTGTAATACAGAGCACACACAGCAATACACAAGAGCCTACAATTGTAATACATTTATATGAAAGAGTCACCCGTCAACTTGCATTCATTCAAACCACCACTAACAATTATATGGATTAGTGCCTAGTTAACAAAAGGAAGAGTGGTTTAAGGGGAATCTGCAGACATTTTGCTAAATGCAGCATGTAGATCAGCCCCTGTGAAGAGACTGCATATGCCTTTGAAGACAGAAATTACCTGACAGCCATATTTCAATGTCACCAAGCCTATTTATTTCTTCTCCTTCCCCACGGGAGAGCGACCCTCCAACCCACTATTTGAAACTGAACTCTGCCCTTATCACATTGACACCAGCAAGATGATACCTCTCAACATTATGGTTACAATACTAGCATTCAGACACAGTACCGGTTTTTGCAATTTATTGAAACGTCAGAAACAGTTAGGATTTGAGTTATATTCCTGACTCTGCTACTGAATGCAACATTGGGAGAGTCACTTCTCCTATCTGATTTTTTTTAAAAAAGGGATAACACATAGATGATGCAAAACCTAACAATCAGACATTTTGGGATCCCTGTAGGAAAGGTTGCACTGAAGTGCAAACTACTATTGTCTGGTCAAGAGACTGTTGTGAATTATGTTGTGGCCTTATACATGACTGGATGCTCTGTCAGCAGGAGGACTTGGTATCTGCCTCTCAGGATATTCTCTTTTTTTCCTTTGCAGATTCAGAACAAATTTATCCTGCTAGATGCTGCATGCTCCATTGACAAAAGTTTTAAATAATAAAAACCCTTAAAAACCAAAACAACCCCATCCTCACCTGCAACTTTTCATTGTTTCCTTAGGGTGACCGGTTCTTCTCACTTCATGAAGTTTTAGATAGAGCAGTGAATCAGTAGTTTCTTTCTACAATATCTCACTTTAAAACTTCAGAAAACACAAAAACTTGTATGTAACGTTAGTGGTGGCTGTATGTGTAAGCAGTGTCAGGATGAGCTCCACCCTGACATCTGGTGGTGAGGTGTGGCAAGTTGTGGAAAAAAACTTCAGGGGCCGATCTCATTTGCATAGGCACACCCACCCCGCCTAGACTGAGGCCATAGCTGCCCAAATGGTCACTTTGGCTGCTGTGGGATCCCCAGTGTCTCTGTTATTGGGGCAGGAAGAATAAATTGTTATTACCCTGATTATGGGAACTGTGCTTGGAACTGTACTTGGCCTTTTGTTATGATGGAGGGACTCACCATCAACTAAGTAGCACTCGCTAGGCAAGGGTCATGGGTTTCAAAACTGTGAATTGAGAGAGGCTGGAGACAAGTATTAATACTTGGTGGCATGGGTCCCTTGGTGAGGCCCTTACATGCTAATTGCACTTCCTTCTCTCTCCACTGTGGAATATCAGAGCTAATTTTGATTTAATTAGAAGTCTAGTTACAGGCTGCTGAGCTCACTTTGGGCTAATAGTGCACCAGCACTGAGGCTCCCCTACTACAAGCTGAATTCACCAAAGAGCTGAACTGACTAAGAGCTGAAATCACTGAGTATTGTGTTAAGTAGTGGGGGAGCCTGAAGCTATATTGTGGAGCAGTTTGTGGGATGGCTGGAGTGCCTTATGGACAGGCTGGTGGAGCAGTTCGTAGGATGGCGGGAGCTGCTGGTGGGACGCAGAGCAGTTTGTGGACCGGCTGGTGGAGCAGTTCGTGGGACGGCAGGAGCTGCTTGTGGGCCGCGGAGCGGAGGAGTTCGTGGGACGGCTGGCGGAGTGGAGCGAAGGCCTATGGAGCTGTGGGGCGGTCAGCTTCAGATCATGTAAGGTGCCTCTTACCCCCGTCCCATCTCCACCCAGGGTGGGAGGTAAAGCTCGGCAGATAAACTTTCGAACTCTGGGGCTGCCCTGGCCAGGGACAGAGACTTTTGGGTCATTGGACTTTGGGTGATTTGGGGTTGCTGGACTCAAGAACCAAAGGGAAAGGGGCATGCCCCAATTTGCTTGGGATGGGTTTTTTTGCTCATGGGTTGTGTTATGAATCCTGTTAGTGCCGTTTCCCCAACATAATGCCACATTGTTTCTCTGTTATTAAAAGGCTTTTTGCTACACTCTGACTATGTGCTTGCGAGAGGGGAAGTATTGCCTCTTGGAGGCGCCCAGCGGGGGTGATATATATTTGTCCCAGGTCACTGGGTGGGGGCTCGAACCGGTTTGCATTGTGTTATTGGAATGGATCCCCTAGATATTGAACCCGGCCCTTGTTGCTGCCAACTCTGATGGGCAGAAGGGTTACGTATGCAACAGATGACTTAGTCTTTAGAGCCCTGGCCCAGATCATGTGGCTGGAGCCAGGAAATGAGTTTTCAGACCCCAACTCACTATTTCCCTGCATCTTTATACCAATGGAAAGTGGAGGGAGAGTGGATTTTTAAGGTAGCATTCAGATTTGGTAGCACATTGAACTGGTGTAAATGACAACACAAGGTGCAAGGCAGTCGCGAATCAGGCCCTCTCAATTTCTTGTTAGCACTGTACGTCAGATACTTATTACACAGGGCATCTTAAATTTCAAGGGCTTCCCTGAAAACAAATATCCCTGTAACATCAGCTCCAAATAAAGAGGAAAGGAGTACTTGTGGCACCTTAGAGACTAACAAATTTATCTGAGCATAAGCTTTCGTGAGCTACAGCTCACTTCATCGGATGCATGCAGTGGAAAATACAGTGGGGAGATATATATACACACAGAGAACATGAAACAATGGGTGTTAGCTCACCTTACCTGATCACTCTCATTACAGTATGTATGGTGAGCTATTACCAGCAGGAGAGCGGGGGAGGGGGAGGAACCTTTTGTAGTGA
Source organism: Chelonia mydas (assembly GCF_015237465.2). Lineage (NCBI taxonomy): Eukaryota > Metazoa > Chordata > Testudines > Cheloniidae > Chelonia > Chelonia mydas. Next base: position 3,852,678 of record NC_051261.2, read on the forward strand.
CAATCAAGGTGGGCCATTTCCAGCAGTTGACAAGAACGTCTGAGGAACAGGGGGCAGAGGGGGGCTAATAAACATAGGGAAATATAGTTTTACTTTGTGTAATGACCCATCCGCTCCCAGGCTTTATTCAAGCCTAAGTTAATCGTATCCAGTTTGCAAATTAATTCCAATTCAGCAGTCTCTTGTTGGAGTCTGTTTTTGAAGATTTTTATTGACGAATTTGCCACTTTTTAGGTCTGTAATTGAGTGACCAAAGAGACTGAAGTGTTCTCTGACTGGTTTTTGAATGTTATAATTCTTGACATCTGATTTGTGTCCATTTATTATTCTTGTACATAGAGACTGTCCAGTTTGGCCAATGTACATGGCAGAGGGGCATTACTGGCACATGATGGCATATATCACATTGGTAGATGTGCAGGTGAACAAGCCTCTGACAGTGTGGCTGATGTGATTAGGCCCTATGATGGTGTCCCCTGAATAGATATGTGGACACAGTTGGCATTCAAAAACCAGTTGGAGAACACTCTTGTTACAGTGTGTATGGTAACACCCATTGTTTCATGTTCTCTGTGTACATAAATCTCCCCACTGTATTTTCCACTGAATGCATCCGATGAAGTGAGCTGTAGCTCACGAAAGCTTATGCTCAAATAAATTTATTAGCCTCTAAGGTGCCACAAGTACTCCTTTTCTTTTTGTGAATACAGACTAATACGGCTGCTACTCTGAAAACAGCTCCAAATAAGACAACATAAAAGGGGACCAATAAGAATAAGCAACTGATAAAATTGCTAGCACAACAGAGACGTAATAGGCTACGCCTGATCCTATGCAAATCCTTTTTTACCTTTCTGCCAAAGTACGTTCAAGAAAAGAAGGGGTGGGGGGAAGGTACAGCTGTTTTCCAGTATTTATGTTGAACTGTGGCCACAGAGTCTCCCACTGGGAGTAGCAGGGTGTTGATTAAGAAACAAGCAGGAATTACACTGGAGACCGTTAGAACTTTTCCATGACGGCTCCAGATCGATTGTGGCAGCGAATTCACTCAAGAACGTGTGCTGCTGTATTTGGGTTTTGCAAGCTCAATCAGGATGATGGGAATTAGGGGTTAACAATGTGCAGCTGATCATATGGCTGTACCCACAGCATTTACTCTGAAGGACACATGGTTTGGGCTGCAAACTGTACTGGCCTCTGTCAACATGCGGAATTTTCATTGTTGTCATGGCTAGTCTAACAATGATTATTATACTTGCTACTGCTATGCTCATTGCAAGAGGCTGTTATAATGTTCTGGCTGCTAACAAATGGACAGGCTCTGGTTGGCAAGAGTAACATGACCGAATGAAATTATTCTTGTTATCCCTTACCCAAGAGGGAGATATTAATAAGAGACGTTCAGATACAAGATTAAAAATGTGAACCATTAGCGAGAGAGAACAAGACTGGTCTGATGGTTATGGTATTGGACTCCGATTCAGGTGAGGCAGATTCTGTTCCCAGCTCTGCAAGACATTTACTCTGAGATTTCACAAATTGGGATGCTGATAATGCTTCTGTCATACACAGGAGTGTTGGGAGGATGATCCTGTTTGTGGGATATTTACATATTTGTGAGCTGCAATGGTGGGAAATTAAAAAAACAAAACCCACACACCATTATAAGGTCAAGTGTAGGCAAAGCTGTAGATAAAAGCAAAGAGTAGCAAAAGGAAAACTGACTGAGCTACAGTTGGATGAACCCCCGACAACAGAATACAAACTGAGTCAGAAAGCCAAAGATAAAAATACCGACACAAATCTGTATTTGGCTAACAATGCATTCTATTACCTGGACAAAGCTACAGGCTGTTGAAAAGTAAATAACTTTAGTCTTGGTTCAAGTCTAAACACACACAGTGTTGCACATCTTTCCCTATGATTTTTCTCAGATTCTTTCAATGGGTGTAGGATTAATTAATTCTTAAAACAGATGTCCGCAAAGCTTGTGAAGTGGCTCTGAATCCAATTGCAAGCTACATTCATCTATCAAATCCAGTCAGTAGTGTGATGATTTCTTAGCAGTTTGGCATACCCATGACCTTCCTACTGGTGAGATTGCTTGGTCTGTTGCTCCCCCACATGGACACATGAGAAATTTCAACCCAGTTGTCATTCTGAAAGGAGTTTATTCTGAGAAATATTAAATATTAGAGTCTAATCCACACATGCCTTTGAATATGGCGTTTACACAGAAGAATATTTCAGTCCAGAGACTAGTTCTGTCAGCTTGTTCTACAATTCAGCAGGAAAGTTACAGATCAGCAATCTGACCTCCAGTATAATATAGACCACAGAATGTCTCCAACATAATTCCTTTTGAACTAGAACATATCTTTTATAAAAAACCCATCGAATATTGATTTAAAAATTGCCAGTGATGGAGAACCCACCACGACCCTGGATAAATTGTTCTAGTGGTTAATTAAAAAACTACACCTTATGTTGCAATTATAACTATTTTTACCTTTATATGTAGTCTTGGAAGGATGAGATTTTTAATCAGTAAATGCTGGTAAACATAATTTCATGACAAACATATTTCCATTGATAATTACTGAAATTTACAGATCGGTAAAAGTAAGAAAAATGCTGCTTGTGAAATTATACTTGGTTTAAGAATATTTACTTGGTATATTTTGACATGCAATGGCGACAATTTTTGTATTTTGACAATTATAAAGCTTTAATTTTTTGAATCTCAACATCTACTGTCATTAAATAATTACCCTACCCCCTCTATTGTCTGATCCCACCCCATAATTTCCAGCAACTGTGAAAATTTAAATTTTTAAACTTTTTTCCAATTTTTATCTAATCAAGATTATCCAACTAAATTATAAAAATTTAAATAAAAATTTAATTCTCCCAAGCCAATGTATATGGCCTCCTACATTCCAAGGGAGCCTAAAGTCCCTTGATGCATCACATATGCTAACATGACAAACACCTTGCTTGCTTCTGAAATGCAGCCACCTCTGGGGCAGGTCACAGAAGCTGCTTAAGAATGCACTGCAGCACTACAAAGTAGTTTAACTTTTAAGTTATTCTTCACATCTTTTCCTAAACTGTACAAGGAATTTAAAAGCAGGTAGAAAATATTTAGCCAACTTGAAATTTTGGCAGGACCCAGGGATTAAAACCATTAACACTTGTGAGATCAGGGAAAGGGCTTTGGTTTTTTTTAAGCTTTTTTGTTTAGTGATCACAAGTAAACAAGTTATCGGTTTTATATCAGCTCTGGGAGACTTCTATCATTCAGTACAAGTAGTCAAAACATCCCAATAGGTGGTGAGACAACTCACCTGATGAGTTTGTTTTTCAGTGGCTTGCTGAAAACTAGAAGATACATAACGAAATATTTCATAAGCAACTACAGAGTCCATCAGTCTGCATGTGAGACTGCTGATGAAACACAGTTTTGCCTGTAATTACAAACTGGACTTTAGTACCCTGGACTTAAAGCTCTGGGAACATTACCGCTGCATCTAGTTGACCATCAGCTCTTGTGAGTCCTTCACTTTATTTGGCTCCCAGGTGAGCCAAGAACATAGACATATAGGAATATTTTCCAAGGTAGCATCTTACACAATAATTCATTGGGCAGTTTTGGGGCTCAGATAATCCTCTGTCTCCATAGTTATTAGAGAGAGAAGGTGGGTGAGGTAATATCTTTTATTGGACCAACTTCCGTTGGTCACCAACCTTGCCTCTGTAGTATCTCTAATATCTAGTACTGTATCCTGGGACCAACATGGCTACATCAATACTGCATGCATCCATAGTTATTGATAGATGTAAGTAATAATTCAGAATCTCTCTTCTCTAACTATTTGGGGATTGTTATATTATACTTGCTGACAGTTAATACATCTGCTAGAGCTTAAGGAGTACATCCCAGTCTGTTTAAATTATCTTTTCACCATACTGTTTAAATAGAATGTTATCCTTAAGAGCAGTGAGTCAGCTTTAGACAAACTATACAGTTACTTATAGCATCCTTAAATCAACACTTCTTACTTTCCTGCAATAAGCTTCCTTCCTATAAAATTTGACAACATACAAGACAGATAACTGTACACGTTAAGGTGACCTGACAGTCCCTTAAATTACATTGTGTAAGAGGATAATGGAGACTGACATCTTAAATATTTTTCCCTTTGAAAACGCAGGCTTTGCAAGCAGCTTAGAAAATATGGATAGAACAACTGAATGTGGACAGGAGAAATGATAAAAGCAGGTGCTGAATGTCACTGGGATTTCTATACACAGGGAAGTGAAACATCAGAACTTAGTGTTGTTGGCTAGAGACTATAAACCACAATGCACAAGAGCATTGCAGTACAATGGAAAAATAGTTCATTTAAATGATGGATTTCAGCTGTTATTTAGAATAGTTAAAGGAGGACACTGGTGGTAAGTTGCTTTTCATTGTGGCTAAAGACGCTGTAACAGACAAGATCCACTTAAGAACGTAATGGTCGTATCTGGTGTTGCCTGTGAACTCAGCAACGCCGAGTACAGATTGTCCTGCTTTTCTAACAGCAGAGGATCCTCCCACTTGAGCTCAAGGGAGAATCTCCATTAGCTTTCAGTAGTATAAAGCTTCTGACACACAGCTGATCAGTTAGAGGATAATAGTACTCCACCACCCCCACGAGCCAATACATGACATCTATTTAGATGCAGTTTAACTGTCAGGATCATGCGGCACTCACAAGATTTCAGTTCCATTTTCACATCAGTCTAACAAATCCATGGACTATCTAGAACTTTTCCATTGTCACTTTGCTGCACAAACCGTGGGCAAATGGGGCTGCAGATTGGCAGCGAATCCTCTCCTCCTGGTGCTAAAAGCACAGAGCCCTTGGTCCTGTGCTGAAGGAGAATCCCTGTGACACACAGCTGAACAATTCTGAATCTAGAGGGCAGTAGCAGAGGACACAAAGCTCACATGCTACATGCAATAGGTGCAAGAGCAATGCTTTTAGAATCTGGAACTCACTCAGTTTACCAATCAAGTGTACAAAGGCAGCTTGAGGTTTAGTTCTAAAACTAAGCAGATGCTCCCACTGATGAAGTGGGCATGGAGATATTTCAGAACCAGTTTTCCACTCCCCAGCATCCTGAGGAGTACCAGAACTTTCTTTTGGCAAGGCTAGCAGTAAGCGAATTACACCGCCTTTAATTTAATTTACAAGTATGAAAATAAAAAACCAAGAGTTAGGGTGGTTCACGAAAGTTGATAAATCCATCCTCTTTCCTGCAACTTTTTATGATCAAGGCCTGAATTTCAACAAGGCCTGCTAACAGCATTGCCAAGTGCTATAACTTCTGAGTAGTTGAGATTTATACGGATAGGTTTCCTAAGAGGGTCACCTCCTTCCTCATAAAAGCTGCACATCAGTGCTGAGATGCCAAATTCTGCCTTATTCTGATTTATTATTGGAGTCATTTCTTGCCACTGAATTCCACCCAGAATAAAATCAGTTTATTATTTATATTGCAAAAGTATAGGAATCGCTTTCAAGTGTCCATTCTGAGAAGGCTGGCATTGGGGAAGAGAGGCAATATATGCCGATCCTCCTTATCACGGTGCAAGGTACAGAAAGAGGGGGACCGTCTGTGATGCCACCTTCAAGGGAGAAAAATCAGAAGCGGGTGTATTATTTATAGCCAAGAAGTTGCTTAGGATTCTGATCCTTGTGGACGGAATAATAAAAAGCCAGAGATATACCCTATTCACTGCAAATACTCTCAATATAAAAAGTGTTCTCAGAACATAGTGAAAAATTTAGTATATTTTTTTCCTGTAATATTAAAGTCAATTTCTGTGTTTTGAGTTCCACAAGTTGCAACAGGTTCCTCCTACTCACACAGCTAAAAGCAAAACAAGGCTGAAACCACAATCTCTTACTCAGATTTGTTCTAAAATCATGCAGAAGTAAAAATTTTGCCTGAGTCTGATCCAAACCTTAACCTGACTTAGGTTCAAACAACCTTTAGCCAATTTTAATGGTAAGGTTCATGAACCTTGACAACCTGGGTCGGAGTGTTTGTGCAAGTGAGTCGCATGTGGTTTTAATGTGAACATTTTGCACCACTCCAACCCATTTATTTATTTTTATGACTCAGTCCTCTCCTTTTGGAGTATATTGTAAAAATAAACCTTGATAGAGACTCAAAGATTATTGTAACTGGAGATAGGTATGGGATTCAGGGCTTGATAAAGCAGAAGACTCTGGTTGGGTTTGTTGGGCAAAGATAGTATAGAATGGAAAGGGAAGGCCTCTGAAGGGTTAACTTGATATGAACTAATGAATTTTAGAGAGGATATTTAGTGTAACATTCACATTTTATTTCAATATACAATCGTGAATAGTCAAGAACAGAATGACAAACACAACACACTGAAATGTCAGACTCTACTTTTACTTGGGAGTTTCTCATTTCAAATTACTTGTCTATCCTTGTTCTATATTTTTTAAAAAAATCCACAACCCACAAAGCAAAAAACCCACTGCCAGTATAATAATCCAAACAAACAACATTCAGGCATATTTCACATTGACAAGGAAGATGGCAGGCTACCTACTGGGTGAGCAAATGAGGATCAGCTCCTACAGATGAACCTTTAGAGACTTCTGCAAATGAAATTTCCACGTCTCTCACGAGACTGAAATCTCTTTCCCTATCACATTACTAGTTTATCCTCTGGCTCTAGTGCTTCCTATTTATTTTTTTTCTCATAAAATAAATTTATGTTTTATTGAGTTGAGTCTTTTCATCCAACAGTACCTCTTTCATCACCTCTGCTTAAATTATTGCCAAATATTCTTCCTCATCATCTGCAGTGAGTTGTAGAAATTTAGATTCTAATAAATAAAGAGCTCATTATTTATTACATATAATTTGCCCATTCTTCAAAAAGCTGAGATTGGATAAGGCATTAGTCATACTTAACATACAAACTTGGGCAGATGCATCATTTATGCAGAAGAATATTTTCTCTTAGCACTATGATTAGTTAACCTTGCTAGAAGTAGTGTACATCAGATTATAAAATTCATTGATATGAAAGATGGTTTTTAATATGTTCTTGTTAAGGGAATGACACATGAAATGGCATATCACTAATCAAAGTGCTCTAATGGGATGGAGTTCAGGCTGTCTAGGATGTCAAAGTGACTAGAATTGCGGTATGCTTTGTGGTTATTGCTGTATTATAATGTTATATCAAATGACAGCTTCTGCTGTGATCAGTGTTCGGGCCGGATACAAAACCCCATTTGCAGTAGATGGAAAGATTCTCTTTAATTTCAGTGAGGTTTGGCTCAGACCCTAAGCTCTTAAATAAATTAAGCAGGATCAGACTAGGTCAATAGTTGAATCAAAGACCTTTAAAGGAATGTTTAAATGCAAAAGGAAGTGCTCTGTGTACACTAGATGGTATTCTTTCCTCTGATTCACTACTAGATCTGGAACCTTGCAAGGTGTTAAGGAGCACTACGTTTCTGAAGGCAACATCCTTCAGGTGACATATCATCTTTGAAAGATTTATTGATACTGTATATTAGTTAAAAGAACAGGCGTATTTGTGGCACCATTAGTTGGAGTTTGGCCAGGGCACTGACTCAGGTAATTATCTTCTGCCTACCAAAACGGTCTTCTCCAGTTATGGATGTGTCTACACAGACAAGACAAACCTGTGGCTGTTTCAGCGCGGTGTAGACTTCCAAGCTCAGGCTGCAGCTGGAGCTTTGGGACCCTCCCACTTCAGAGGGTCCTACAGCCCAGGCTCCAGCCCAAGTTGGAAGTCTACACCACAATTAAATAGCCCCGCAGCCCAAACCCAAGCCCCACAAGCCTGAGTTAGCTGGCCCAGGCCAGCTACGGGTGTCTAGTTGCTGTGTAGGCATACCCTGGTATTCTTCACTTCCTGTCCCAAACCAGTGTGTAATGTTGTTGTGCTTTGCTAAATAGTTACTGTATTTCACTTGAGAAGTGGCTGCATGTCAGTGCATTAATCTCCACTATTATCAGGCTAGCACCTTTTAGCTGGCCCTAAATTAATTACTCTTCTTTAGTTTTCTTATTTCAGATGCAACATAAGCAGAGACATCTGGCAGGTGCCAGCGGGTTACTTTTGCCTGAAATCTAGTGAAACTCTAACCAGATTCTTGACATTGCGCACTACTTATTCTCCATATAAATCGAACTTCCACAGGTACTGTATAATTTCCGGAGCAATCTTTTACATTAGACTCCATAAAAATTTTGTTGAGTTACAAACAGTGGCGGATTTAGAGTTAGTGGGGCCCTGTGCACAGCTTCATTTTCTGCCCACCCCCTCCCCCCCAGGAACCCAGCCAAGAAAAAGAACATTCTCTCTGATCTCCCCCATCCCCGTTTTTCATTCTTTTTTCCTTCATCCTCCTCCTATAAGTAATAGGAAGTAAATGAAAATAAAGTGAGGTACCTCGATTGTTTTTGTAGTCGAACTTTTTTTTCCCCAGAGACCACTTGAAAATTGCTAAGGGTCAAGGCAGACCTCTTAATGATCTTTCCAAATATTGTTTGTACCGTTAGCGGACGATTGTAAAGTGCTTTGGATAAGAACGCTTAATAAAAAAAACTTTAAAAAACCCATTGGGGTGTGGGGTCTGGCGAGGAGTTAGGGTGTGGGAGGGGGCTCAGGGTTGGGGTGTGGGGTCTAGGAGGGAGTTAGGGTGCAGGAGTGGGTAGGGGTTGGGGTGCAGGGTCTGGCCAGGAGTTAGGGGTGCTGGAGGGGGCTCAGGATTGGGGTGTAGGGTCTAGGAGGGAGTTAGGGTGCGGGAGTGGGCAGGGGGTTGGGGTGCAGGGTCTGGCCAGGAGTTAGGATGCAGGAGCCGACTCAGGGCTGGGGCAGAGGTTTGGGGTGTGGAGCGCTTACCTGGGGCAGCTTCTGTTTGGTGCGAGGGGTGCAGGTGGGGATGGGGGGTGCAGAAGCTCCTGTTTGGTGCTCAGGGCAGGGGTGGGGATGGGGGGTTGCAGGAGTCAGGGAGGTCAGGGGGCTAGGGTGCGTGGGGGGGTGCAGAGTCAGGGCTGGGGTTGTTTGGGGGTGCAGGAGTGAGGGCAGGGGGCGGCTCAGGGCAGGGGACTGGGGTGTGTGTCTGTGTAGGGGGCAGGGCATGGGAGCGGGGGCAGTCCCGGCCGCTGGGTCACCTTACCTGGCTGGCTGGCGGATGCGTCCCTGCCCCGCCGCTGCCGCTCCCTGCCCCTGGCCTTTTCCCGGGGGCCGCACCTGCGCTGCCCGGCGCCCCCAGCCGGCCCCTCACCTGGCCGCCAGCAGCAGCCGGAGCCCGGCTCACCGCCCGGGACAGCGCACCGCATGCGGCGCCTCCAGCGCGGCTCGCTCCCTGCTCTCCCCCGCGGCGGGTGCTGGGCTGCCCGGCCCGGGGTCCCCTGTAGCTGGGGAGGCCCGTGCCAGGGCACTGTGTTTCACTGTAGATCCGCCTCTGGTTACAAAATATGTAACCCCCCCACCCCCCGCCTCCGGGCCAACACTTCGCCTTAGAACTGTTACTACCGTCAGAAAAGAGAAGAAGAAAGGGTGGAGGTTCTCATTTTGCCATGGGGATATGGTTGATCCATGGCACCAGCTATGCCCCCCGATACAGTCCCTCTGCCTATATAACGGCTAGTCTGGCTTGCAAGGCATTCAGATCAGACTCCCACGAATATTTGAATATTCAAACAACACCACGTTTATCTGCTATAGCTCATTTGTAAATTATTTTTGTTTCAAGATTCATTCTTTGCCATCCCACACCATCAAGAACGCTCTCTTAGGAAAAAGCCTTTTCCACCATGTGACAGAAAAAGAAAAAGAAAAAAACAGACTCCTTTTCTCAAGCCACAGAATTTCTAGGTGTTTATTACCGACCTTTCATTCCTTCTCCTGAATGATCCTTTCCCAGCAACAGATGGGATGCCAATTTATTTTTAGCATTTTGTTTGTTTTGACTGAGCCTTAAAGCAAGTGTCCTGCATTTAAGCTTTATGACTACCTGGGAGGCTAAGAAGTTAGGCTCAGAGCTCTGCACAAGCATCTTCATGAGTGAGTAAGTAAGAAAGTAAGTGTGTGTTGGGCAGTGAGAGAGTAACAATAAATATCCTTGGCAAAGTGCAATTGAGGCAGACTACTGGTACTTAGCAGTAGTTATATTATACTGCTGCTATTCTGCACTTCTGTAGCACCTTCCTCAAGGAATCTGAAACGTTAACTGACATCTCTGTGAATTAGTTATTATCCTGTTTTACAGGAGGGAAAAACAACAACAAAGAGGGGAAGGGACTTGACTGCTATCACAAAGCAACTCACAGAGGAAGCCTGAAGGCTTGACTTCTGGTCCAGAGTCTAACTGCTAGGCAACACTCCTTCCCACTAACGAGTGGAAAATGACAACTCATGGGAACTAGGAAAGGATGCATACTCTGTGCATGAAGGGAATGTTGTGGTAAATTTTCCTCACATTACAAGTTCCCTGCAGCTTGTGGGTGTTCAGACCTAGGCTTTTTGTTCAGACTAAAGTCAAGGTAAAATAAAATTCTTCCTGAACTAAACAAGAACCTTGAGTTGCTCTTGTTAATTTGAGCAAGACACCCAGAAATGATTTTGAGTAACAAGTCAGTCTGCCTCTCATGGTACTTTTCTGGGACTCAGTTTTTAGTTGGAAAAGCAGTTTGCACATAGTGACCGTTTTTTACTCTGAAACACTGAGCCCCTGTGGAGCTTCCACATGTCAGCTGTCAAACACACGCGCTTGTGCAAATGGAAAATAAAGTTCAATTAACTTTCATTTTAAATTCTCACTCATCTCTTCACTTCCTGCTTTGCCCTTTCAGATTCCCATTTATTTGTATGGGGACGATACACATGCTTGTAGCTGTTCAGACACTTGGCTAGGCCTACCCTAACAAACCTGTATTTTCTCCTGGCTCCTTCCTGATTTAAAATGTTGCTTTCATGATTAGCTCCCTTTTCAAACCCAGCTGTGAATCTGGGTGAGCTCTCACTTATTATGACTGAGCTATCCAGATTCAGTTAGGTTTTGGCTTTAACTCATAGGTACCAAATAAGAAACATTAATTTGCATCACATTTAGTACACCCCATTGTGCATGGCCCTATTAAATGTTTGGAAAGTGTTGTTCTTGTTAAATATATTATGACTTGAAAATAGAAGAAGTGTTCTCCTCAGCTTTATGCCATCCATGGAAGGCCTAGGGCAAGGCAGAGCTGTGCTAAGGGAAGAGGTTGTGCTACTAAAAGTCTACATTTTACAAACACTTCAGATGAAACAAACAAAAAAAAAAGGACACCTTTTCCAGTATTTGGCATTATATATTTCTAATATATCTGACTTACAATAACTAAGACTAAAGCAGCAGAAACAGATCAAACTTTTTACTATACACTATCATGAGCACTAAACAGGAAGGCCTTCCCCAGAAAGAAAATGTGTGCAGGTGAATTCCTTCTTAATTAGCAGGAGTCCTTTTATTCCTCCCTAAATTGACTCAACATGGATCACCTGTGCCATCAGCTATAAGCCTGCACTGCCACTTTCACCTATTCTGAACAGGGTGTCTTTTAGCCATTCCACCTAAAGTATCTAGTGAAGTTCTACCCACCTTCTACTTTTTATTCAGTTCTGAGCATGACTGTATTCCATCTTAACAATAAAGGGAACAAAACCTCTGGGTTAGGGGGATTGGCTAGTAACTGAGGCTAGATTCGTAAGGGGATTTCAGTGCAACTTTTCTACTTTACATAAATACTTAAATAGTCCCTGGTCCAGAGAGTGTGTGAGATTGACCTTATAGCTGGGTGGTTAGGTAGGGTGACGAGATAGCAAGTGTGAAAAACTGGGACACTTTTTGTTTGTGGGGACAGGGGAGAGTCTGGTTGCATATATAAGACAAAGCCCCTAGTATTAGGGCCTTCCCCATAATATTGAAAATGTCTGGTCATCCTATGACGAGGGCACTCACATGAAAAGTGGAAGGTTTGGGTTCCTGTCCACCTTCCCAAGTAATAGTTAATTAATTGTCCATAGGGGGGCAGCTTCAACAGAAGAGACTGAGAAATACCCCTCCAGAATACCTTATAGCCCAGCGGTTAGAGCGCTTGCATAGGAAATGGGAGGCCTGGTCCCACCTCTGTTGGGTCAGGGAGGAAAGAGAGCATCTGAGAATGACTTTGCAGTCTAGAAGTTTGAGCCCCCATCTTGGGGCTGGGAGACCCAGGGTCCAGTCCCACAGCTCTTTCATTATACAGCCACGGAGGAACACTTTCAACAGGAGAGACTGTAGGAGTCCCACATGAGACTAAGCCAGAGCTCCATAGTTAATGTACTCACCCTTGTTGAAATTCTTTCTCCTCACCAATGAAAGGGAGGAATTGAACCTGAATCTCCCAGCACTGCAGACAAGCGGTTCAACCATTGGGCTTAAAGTTATAAGAGGGGCTCCTCCTCCAGCTGTTTTTCATGGAGTGGGGCGGGACCTAACTCATTCCCTTAAGTGGCTTATGCACCTAGGATACCTGACTCCAGCAGATGAGCTTCTATTTGTGGATGGCTAAAACAGAACTAGGGGCCTCCCTGCAGTCAGCCTATCACTAAGAGAGGGACAGGGCTTAGCAACCTCTCCTATAGCTAGTGTCTCCCATTGGCTAGCTTAGGTGGCTAGCGTTGCTAGGCGTCTATGTCTCCCCATTCATCATACAGAGAGCCTAGGCCTGGAACATGGCTCTCTGGATAGTAGTGTTGTTCCTGTGATTTTCTAGGCACCTAGAAGGTAGGTGTTGTGACACTCAGTATTGCAATGTTTAAGTCCCCTTTGTGAATGCTAGGAAAGCCTAAATATTAGGCTTGGGGAATAAAATGGCAGTTAGGTATATAAGTACCGCTTGTGAATTTAGGCCTGAGTCACCTTTTTCAGTTTGTTATAATAATAATAATTAATTTAATAATATTTTCCCCTCCAGTTCTCTTTTACCTATTTAGCCTGTTCAGTTCTATGTCAGAACGGTGCTTTGGAGACATAAACATGTACAGCTCTTTGTGGCACATTAGTCAGCACGCACAAGCTTTTCCCTCTTTAATGGCTTTTAATAATTAATCTAATGGAGAAGCTTTGATTGGATTCTTCACTCAGAGGGTTAATTAGGTATTTCTAAATAAGTTACAAAATTGGGTTTTTTGGACTCAATTCCTTTTTCTTTACCCCAACTATAATACTCAGTTCTCTGGAAAGCTCTTGTTTGAGAATTGACTGGAGGTAATTATTCCAGACAATTAAGAGCACTAAGCAAAGTAATTTAATTTTCTTTCCCTCCCATCTCTTCTCTTCCCCCCCCCCCCCAAGAAACGTGAAAGTCTGTGTACCACACTATTGATAAACCCCCCTTTTAAAAGGTTAAGTTGGTGAAGTATTCTATTAAATTAGGAGTGCCGAGAATCAAGTGAAATCCAGTAAAGACATCTAGCAGAGTAATGAAGTCACCCAGTGAATGAATGGCTCTTTGTTCCAAAAGCTTCCTTGTATTCTGCATACTTAACAAGGGGAGAAGCAGAGACAGCAAGTACAAAGACATAAACCCACTGAGCCAAATTCATCCTGTTGAAATCAGTGTTGCTACAATAGGGTTGTGCTTGGCTACTGCTAAGCAGGTGCACAAGATGTAAACTCAGCAGGACTAAATTCAACTCCATTCAAGTCATTGGGGCTGCACCTGTGACATATTTGGCTAACACTGTTTAACAAGGAAGCCTGCATGTGTATGGAGAAAAGAAAAAGCATGAAACCAGCCAGGGCTTTGAGATATTAAAGTAAGAGCTTGTGATTTATGTTTTGATAGCTGATTCCTAGTTTCCCTAACATCCTTTTGTGGGGGGCAGCAAAGGGGTAGAGCATTAACAGAAGTATCTGTGGTTTATAAGTAGCAATGGGCTAGGCTCAGAAGTTCTGTATGGTTCAGGAATTTACCTTAGCTGCTGGAAACCCTTGAGTCTGATCAAACAGGGTTTGAAATTCTAAGAGAACAATGTTGCTTGCAGCATTTCAGTATTTTTTTTTCTGCCAGTTCTTGCTAGAGTCAGGGAGCCAGTAAAAATGGAAAATAAAGTGGGCTGAACCTTCTTTTTGACCTTCACATAATTCTTGGGCTGGCTCTTATTTTGTCAGGAACCAGGGTCCTTGTCCTCTAGCTAAAGACAGGGGCTCAAGCAAACAAAGCTCCAAACTTCCTCAGGGTTTAAGGGCCCTCAGGCCCTTGACCCATTGTAACAGAGAAAGGACACTCTTGGAGTTTAAAACTAGATTGCAATCCAGACCTCAATTTTCCTTGTGTTCAGGGGTGTTTTGGGAATTAAGGGCCAGATTTTTAAAAGCATCTAGGGGCCAAGTGGTATTTTCAAATGGGAGTTAGGCACCGATCTGTGTTAAATACCTTTTTAAGATTGAAGCATCTGATTCAGTGACACTTTTGTTTGTAAGACCTGCAAAGAGTGGCAGGCAACTCCCAGCTCATTGTATCTCCTACCCACCTGGACAGGGATAATTTAGTAGAGCTTTTGTCTAGAAAATAGTAGGGCTCAAGTTTTAGGTGCCCTTAGTGTGCGTGTGTGCACACACAGCGCCACCTATTGGGACAGCTTCAGTGAATATCCACTAGTGATAGTGAACTTTCACTCCGTGCATCTGAAGAAGTGAGGTTTTTACCCACGAAAGCTTATGCTCAAATAAATCTGTTAGTCTTTAAGGTGCCACCGGACTCCTTGTTGGTTTTATGGATACAGACTAACACGGCTACCCCCTGATACTTGATACTAGTGATAGAGAACTTGAGTACCTCATGGGTCTTTATGCTCACATTTCATACCACAAACCATTTTATAGGGCAGATTAAGGAAATGCCATATGAGGCAATCTGGGGAAATTTAGGAGTTCCCACAGTTTTCTACCAGAGCTCCTTCAAGCCAAAACAGCTATTCCTTTGCTCTGAAACTGTTAATTACACCATAGGAAGTGTCTTTTACTGATCTAATCTTTGCTACCTTAAGGAAGCCCATGAGGTTAGTGTTGTTTTGCTCAGTGTGGTTGAGCAATTCTGTTCATTCATTCATTAATGTTCCATGGTATAAATTAAGGTGAATTAACACTTCAGATAGTTTTTTGTTGAAAAAGGATAACAAGAAAGTAAGGGTATGGACTGTTGAGAATAAACAGAGCATAAATGTCCAGTGCTAATTTGAAAGCTTCTGGACTTTTTGCCTTTGTAGAGATTTAGTGCTAGTTGGAAAATATTTGCAGGTTTTTCCCCTGTTTAAAAAAAATGTTTATGAAAACAAGTTTTGTTTTGTTTTGGTCAAAATTTTTCTTTTACATTCGTCAGGTATTTATCAAAAAAAAGTTTTGGTTTTATGTTTTTGGTTTTCATTTTTTAGTGAAAACCTGAAAAACATTGATGAAAATAGATAGGTCCTGTGGAAATTTCCATTTTGACAGAAAAGCCACTTGCCACTGAAAAGTCTTTTTGATAGAAAATTTTGACCAGCCCCAGAAAAGTAGAGCCTCGCACTCAGTTTTGGTGAGAGGATTCCCCCAGCCCCAAACCCACGGTGGTGATTTTGGGTCCAATTCAGTTGCAAAGCTTAAAGGGATCTTTCCCCCCACCAGATCTGTTTCCTGTGTGGCTCAGGATGGCAGTAATCTCACAATGACCTGGCTTCCACTTTTCAAGGAGATTCTGGACTTGTGGTCCAAATCTCCCTTGTTGTCCCCACCTCTAGTCAACCAACGTTCCCACTTTCTCCTGTTTGTTGGTTTCTCACAGAATTGCCTCTGTACCTTCTTCTGTGTGGCTCTCTGACTAATTAGACTTCTCTCAACACACCCAGTCCACTTTTTCATCCCTGCTTTGCTGCCTATAGCGATTGTAGTGGATTTGTATAAGAAACAGTTTTTACTGTTCTCTTTCCCTGACCTCCGTCTACTTGTCTGAGTTCTTAAACTGTGAGGTCCTCAGACTAGTGACCATACCTTCTCGTATGTCTGGAAAGTGCTTAGCATGTTATGGCCCTACTGCAAACACGTAGTAAATAGCAATAATAAAGCTGAAGCAGCTTACAAGATTTGGATGTCACTCAACCCCCATGTCCTAGCCTGGATTAAGCCTTGAGCCCAAACCTAATCTATAGCTGGATCAAAGCTCTGTGACCCGGTTAGAGAACAGTCTGAACCAAAACACTGGATCATGTTGGGAAATGTAGATTCAGATTAGAACCCCTTGTAGATTAGTCCCTTTTCTATTCATAAAAGCAAATGGAGCCATAGAAGCAGCAGAGCAAACCATGCTGCTGAGATAGACAAATTTTACGTGATTACAAAAAGTCTTGGCTGAACTCACTATGGAAGAGAGGGATTTGTCATGGCTGGACCTTCAGAATGCCACAAAGCACATTAAAAATCTTTAATTATTTGAGCTCAGAAAGGAGACAGGCTCACAGCTCCCACATTAATTTTAAAACAAACGGCTTTGGCATTGCTTTTGAGAGTCTAGTGGAAGCCACTGTGGTTTTAGGGAACATTTATAATCTGATGCACGTCTTGGTCCTCCAGAGCAGCACTAGATTTTGGACAGTTGTAAATGTGGTTTCCCGAGGGAGGGCAGGCCAAGCAAAGACAAAATGATCTTGGAACACTTTCCCACCTCCATGCCCAGATGCAGAGCAGCCTACAGGTGGGTGGCAAGCTACTAATGCAGAAATCAGATCCATGCTCAGCAACTGGTGAGAGCACTGAAAAAGCCAATCCTGGGAGGCAACATGGTGAAATGGACATCACAGCAAGTCTTGGACTGCTTTCCTGGCACTACCCCAGGCCTCCTTGTTATGGTTGAGGGACTTCTGAGAGCCTCAGTTTCCACATCTGCAAAAAAGGGGCTGGGGGGCGGGGAATTCTCCCTAATCATCTCTGTAAGCATTTGGGCATGATTCAAAACACACTGAAGTCAAAGGAAAGACTCCAACTGACTTCAGTGGGTTTTGGATCCAGCTGTCTGAGACTTATGAATTGTAACTATTCAATGTTATTACTTATTGTTGAAATTTTGCTTCCTTAGTCTGATTTATGCTCATTACTCCCATAAAAAGAAGCAAATCTAAAAACCTCTAAGTAGCATTGCATGCTTTTAAATATTCCATTACATTCTATATGTATTATTCACAGAACACGTGACCCAGACAGTGTACACTAAACAGAATCCATTAAATAGTTCTACCTCTCAGTTAATTAAACATAGCGCAATGTTTAGAAATGATGAAGTTCACTTTCCACAACAGCTCATATTCCCTCCCTTCAGTGTCCATAGTTTTGCTCAGTTTTAGCCATATAATAACTTCCTACGTCTCTTTGAAAATTTTCCACCATATGTTCATTATTCTTTTTCCTTTGCAAAGGCGGCTCATTTCATACACATGTGCACACACACAGTTTAGCAAACTGTCAGTGTTCGGCTTGAGACCAATGCAGAGGAAAATAAAATAAACATAGATCTACTGTCTGAATTAGAGTAGATATAGAGATGTTAGGACTTAATCCTTACAGTGCTGTCTCCCATGAGGAAAGGTTGTGGGATCAGGCCCTTCAGTAATAGAATGTTTGTCTGCACTCAAGTTTTTTAACAGATTAGCCTTGAGTCAAGTGACAAGACATTTGTTCATGCAGGTCTGGGCATTCCACAAACATTTGTTCCAGGGCTCAAACATTCATGGTTTACCTCAGGGTAGAAACTGAATGGGAGCCCCTCCATTCCTTTGGCATGGACTTCTGATGGTAGAATAATTTTATTGGTAGCTATCTGAAATAGTTGCTAGAACCTAAAGGATGCGAGTTATGACTTTTCAAATATTTTTTCCCAATTAGCCTCTCTATTGATGTTTGAATTAAGAAGTGCTGTGCCATACATAACTGCATCCACAATCTACTCTACAATATTATACTGTATGCACTGCATAAAAATTCCGCTAGATGGCGGCTAAAACAGATTTTGTTTCCATTTTATAATAAACTTTTAAATATAAGGCCGCACAGTTGGTTAGAAGGAAAAACCCTTAAAAGCTACTGCTTTTTCTTCTACTACCAAGCAAACAAGTGGAATGGAAAACCTGTCTTATGAAAGGAGACTCAAGGAGTTTGGTTTGTTTAGCCTAACTAAAAGAAGGTTGAGGGGAGATATGATTGCTCTCTATAAATATATCAGAGGGATAAATACCGGAGAGGGAGAGGAATTATTTAAACTCAGTACCAATGTGTACACAAGAACAAATGGATACAAACTGGTCATTGGGAAGTTTAGACTTGAAATTAGACGAAGGTTTCTAACCATCAGAGGAGTGAAGTTTTGGAATAGCCTTCCAAGGGAAGCAGTGAGGGCAAAAGACCTATCTGGCTTTAAGATTAGACTTGGTAAGTTTATGGAGGAGATGGTATGATGGGAAAACATGATTTTGGCAATTAATTTATCTTGAAATATTCGTGGTAAATAGGCCCAATGGCCTGTGATGGGATGTTAGATGGGGTGGGATCTGAGTTACTACCGAAAATTCTTTCCTGGGTATCTGGCTGGTGAATCTTGCCCATATGTTTAGGGTTTAGCTGATCGCCATATTTGGGGTCGGGAAGGACTTTTCCCCCAGGGCAGACTGGAAGAGGCCCTGGAGGTTTTTCGCCTTCCTCTGTAGCATGGGGCACGGGTCACTTGCTGGAGGATTCTCTGCTCCTTGAAGTCTTTAAACCACAATTTGAGGACTTCAATAGCTCAGACATAGGTGAGAGGTTTTTCGCAGGAGTAGGTGGGTGAGATTCTGTGGCCTGCGTTGTGCAGGAGGTTTGACTAGTTGATCATAATGGTCCCTTCTGATCTTAATATCTATGAATCTATGAAAGCTCAAACTGATGTGAATCAGACTGGAGGACCATTTCAACATTTCTTTGGGAGCCTGATAAATTTCTGCACAATACACATTTTGAAAAAACGTAGTTGTAACCCCAATAATTACTCATATAAGTAGCCTTACTCACACAAGTGGACTTTATTTTTGCAAGCGATCTCTTTGTAATTAATAGGAGTACTTGTATGAGTAGAGATTGAAGTATCAGACCTAAATTTTATAACCACTGGAAAAGTAACCTTCTGAGCCACTACAATGGCTGATTCTACTGCACACGGTGAACCTGAAGTAACAGCCCTCAGGACACACTGCCTTCATTCATCTCAACTGTGATGCCTGTTGACCCTGAAGCCTACTGACAACAGTTTGAGTCAGTTTTGTTAACAACTTCTACTAATTTTAATACAACATACTGCTACTGTGCTTATCCCTTGAGCTCAGGTCAAAAATGTAGCGAAATTTATATGGCTAACAAGAATAGCCAGAGTTATAATAGTTAATGTTAACAATTTTTGGAAGAGAGATTAAAACTCTTTCTTCAGGCCGTAAGTCAGTCTCTGACTGCTAGGAATAAGGAGGTTTCTTTTTCCTTCCTCTGAATTATCTGATGCTGGTGATTGTCAGAGTCCATGGGTCTGATCCAGTGTGGTATGTCCTATGTTCCCGTGCATGGGGTATCATAGATGTCAGAGAAAAAGACGACACATTAGGTCAAATCTAATCTATTCCCTGGCCAGTTCTGGAGTGCTCCCAACATGATATTCTGTTTGTCTAGCCTACTTTTAAATGGCTCATGGTACATAGCTCCCAACAAATCCCTTGGGAGGCTACTACAGAGTTCCATAGTTCTTATTGACTCTGTCTTCCCTGATTGTTCCAGCCTAAACTTCAGTTTCTTTCTTTTACTCTGGTTTCAGAGTAACAGCCGTGTTAGTCTGTATTCACAAAAAGAAAAGGAGTACTTGTGGCACCTTAGAGACTAACCAATTTATTTGAGCATAAGCTTTCGTGAGCTACAGCTCACTTCATCGGACGCATACTGTGGAAACTGCAGAAGACAGTATATATAATGAAACTGTGTATATAATGTCTTCTGCAGTTTCCACAGTATGCATCCGATGAAGTGAGCTGTAGCTCACGAAAGCTTATGCTCAAATAAATTGGTTAGTCTCTAAGGTGCCACAAGTACTCCTTTTCTTTCTTTTACTCTCTGACTCCCAGTTATATCCCATCATCCAAAATGAGTCAGAGAGAAGTAGCCACTGCGGGAGAAGGGCATGGGGGTTGGGTGAAGAGAGGGTGTTGAAGCAGGGGTGCCCTCAAAGCAGGGGCCTGGTGATGGAGACCCGCCACCTTCTCTTCATGTTGACCCCTAACACGTTTCACTGACTGTAGCAAACTCATTTAGAACAAGCCCTGCCAAATTGCCAAGCTAAAAACAAATAGCAGCACCTTTAAGCAGTGCTGTATCATTTGTCACTCCATGCACCCTGTTTGCTTCCAGCTTTTTCAATGTCAATGAGCAGCAAATGAGGCAAGAGGGGCACATTGGCTACACTGCCCATCAACATGTAACCTCCATCCGCTGTTCTCTGTGGTTGTATGGCTTTCCTCTGCCAGGGCTTCTGATGCTGCTTTCTGTGCTTTAAAGAGAAGGAATCAGCAGGAGCTTTGTAATATCCATAAGTAGTAGCACCCATAATTATTGTTAATTAATTCTGATTTGTATTATGGTAGCACCTAGAGGCCTTAATCAGAACCCCATAGTGTTAGGTGCTATACAGACATCAAATAATAATAATACCTAGTTCTTTTCATGTATAGATCTCAAAGCACTTTTAAAAGGAGATAACTGTTGTTATCCCTATTTTGCAGATAGGGAAACAGTCTCTAAGAAGTAAAATGACTTGCCCAAGATCACCCAGCAGGCCTGTGCCAGAGCCAGGAATAAACTCCAGCTCTCCCGACTCCCAGTACAGTGCCCGGGTCACACAGTCTCAATACCGAGATGGTTCCTGCACTGAAAAGTTTACAATTGTGGGCCCTGATCCTGCAATAAGCTCTGCGTGGGCAGGCTCCTGCTTCCACACAGAGCCCCAGTGAATACAGCAGGGTCTGGGCAGGTGTAGGGGTGAGTTCTGCCTTCATGGAATAAGTTGGGGTTTAAGCTAGTAATCAGATACAATGGGTGCATGAAATAAATAGGTGCAGGTGGGGAGAGGTGGAGATAGTAGTAATCTGAGCATATTTTCACATAGATTAGTTATCTGAACAAAGTAACTCGCCACCTGCCTACCTTCTGTCAATCGGCAGCATTCTGTAGGCACGCTGACAGAAGGAAGTCTTAAGGAGGGATTTGAATGAGAATGAATTAGTGGCTGTGTGGATTTCTTCCAGGGAGTTTGTGCTACTCATCAAGTCAGGTACTGCTCAGTGTGTGTAAGGGTGGCAAAACTGAGCCTTAATTAATTATCTTGTTTTTTTATTGTGCTGTTTGGTGATCCTTCTTGGCAGCCGGGGATCTCATCTCTTTGATCCAGAAGTGGTAATTTATTGGTAAATTATTCATCCAGGCACCATCAGTTACACTGGAAAGGGGCATTATGATCTCATCAGTCTAAGTAAAAGTGACACGGAAGGATTTTATCAAGTGAAAGGGGAGCTGATGGATGGCGAACTTTACTAAGTCAGGGAAATATTGATTCAAGCCAATATATTATCTCCTCCATTAATATTGTGCCGGCGGTAGCACGTAGAGACGCCGCAGTATTGTTAGTGTTTTTTACATGATGAAGAATTGCCTTTCTGTGCAGCATCACTTCAATGAGGGGTGATGCACTGGGACATTAACTGGTTTCTTATGAACATGTTAGTATGCTCTCCCTCTCGTTGTAATAAGAAACAGGCAAAATGAACAATTATATTCCTAACTTTTCCAAGAGAGAAATGGAATGAGATTGCTCCTCCTATAAGGAGAAACCCTACAATACAGGATAAAGGGTGGTTTGTTTGTTTGTTTAAAGATATAGTAGTCCCTCATGGGCAGATCTTATCAGAAGGGGACACACTGTAAGCAACATCATGTATGGGAATATCATGATTCCATCTGAGTTTTCAGGAACAATATCAACACATGGAATTTTAAGGTATCACAAGAACAAGATGCTGGAGGAGATGTAGTATGTCATCTTGTGTTAATTCTGCATTATAAATGGATCCCACTGAGTAAAGGAACTGTTTGCATAAGTAATATCAGCAGGTCCTGATAGTATAAGCAACAGCATAGCTTCTTTAAATACAAAGGAGAAGCACTGGCATTCCTAATAGTGGAAGTGCTCATTCACAGAGGTGATGGGTACGTTCATCTAATTCAGAGGTTCCCCCTTCTCTGAACTAAGTCGCAATGCCTAACCAAACCGAAGTCTGCAATGGACGCTGGATAAAAGACTTCAGTGGAGATTGGATCAGGCGCTATCTGAACTTGTGGGAGCCACAAATCTCACATGAATAGGATCTCTTCTGATATTTTGGACCCTCAGCTTCTGGTCCTGGGAGGACCCCAGAAGCGCAGAGAATACAATGATGGGAAAATGATGATGGGGTGGCGGCAACTGCACCTAGAGCTATTGGAGTGGCTGCGTTTTATAAAAATGAGACAGTCAAAAAAAATCTACATTTTCCAAAAATCATAAAAGGTTCTGATTTCATTCAGGAGACCATTCAGTAGTTCCAGAAAGCCATTTATTTAATCCAAAATAGTTCATTTACCCCTAAATTGTTTTTATATTACTATCCTCTCACTTCTAAGGCTTCCATCACCATAACCGCTAACGATCAATCCATCTGTCTAACTGTATTTCAAGCTCTTTCCTCAATTATGCCCACCCAGAGCTGGAGGCCATAACATTTCAGATTCTTAACAAAATATAGACCGAGGCATCAGCAGCGCAATCAAGCGAAATGAGAGCTGAGGAAAGTATGCAGAGTTGCCTAACTCTGATCTATCACACAACGTGTCGTTACCTGCTGTATGCTCCAGAGAGGTCTCTTTTGCCCTTGACATGCTCCCATTAGAATTAATGGGAGCATGGTGCACGCTCTCAGGGGCAAATACATCTCTCTAAGACCCCAGTTTTCAAAAACTTCTGCACAGGCTTTCCCCCAAGCCTCCAGACACTGACTTCAGTGGGGCTTTGAGATGGTGCAAGCT
Source organism: Chelonia mydas (assembly GCF_015237465.2). Taxonomy (NCBI): domain Eukaryota; kingdom Metazoa; phylum Chordata; order Testudines; family Cheloniidae; genus Chelonia; species Chelonia mydas. Next base: position 3,875,930 of record NC_051261.2, read on the forward strand.
TCCCTGTGCCTGGATATCGTTGCAGAAGTGGGGCCTAAGTGCTGAATCAAGGGAGAGGCCCTGGTTCAGGAAAGCATTTAAACACATGTTTAACTTTAAGCACATGCTGAAGTCTCCCTGATTTTCCAAAGGGAAATTTTTCCCTCAATCAGGGTCAGAGCGTGCATTATGTGACCAAACTTCTTCCCTTCTGCTACTGTTCATCTGTTTAATTTGAAGGTCATTCCTGTGCATTTAGCTGAAGCTTTTGTGTTAATGACTTGATACATCTTTCCTGCTATCTAACATCCTTTCTAGCACCAACGTTATTAATGTGTCAACAAAGTTCTCCTCCTATTCATCAGCAGCAGATGGTGATAGTGGAAGCACTTCTGATTTTAAAATTATCTACCTTCCATAAAGAAAAGAAAGTGAGAAGACTAATCTTAGGCCAACAATGCCTCAAAGTCAACACCTGTCTCCAAAAGTCATTAATAAGATGACAACCAAATAACAAGGCGAGTGCAAAAGACCTTGATTTGTGTTGACAGAAGGCAGAGAACCACCATGCCATGTTTTTTTTTAGGCTGCCTGGTGCAGGGTATAGCACAGCCTTTGAATTGCAAATGCTGACTGAGAAGCCTTCAGTGTAGTAGACCACACATGTAAATGTAACGTTGCTACAAGTAATCAAATATAACTGAAAGATCAAGGGGGTGGCCCATTTTTTTTTTTGAAACCATCTCAGAGTCTGAAACAGGTGCAACATTTTGCCAAGAATCAGGGCTGGATTTATGGGTAGGCAACTCAGGTGACTGCCTCGGGTGCCAGGCGTGGGGGGGGGGGTACCAGGCTTGGGGTACTGTTTTTGTTGTTCGTGACAAAATGGAAAATTGAATGTTTGAGGTAAAATAGGTTTACCTTTGTTTCAGGTATTCCATATGTGGATTCATTTTTCACTAACCTCCTAGAATGTTCTGGACCTTTGTAGAACCTCCTGGAACCTTCCAGACCTTCTGAGAACTACATTCTCCTCAAACCTCGTAGAATGTTGTTAGCCATGCCCTCAGTTGTATATACGGGGCAGGGCATTGCCAGTCAGTTTTATATGACAGGGATAAATCATGTGTGCAGATTTTGCATCAAAGTTGTGAAATGGGCTACAAATATAATAAAAAATAAGGTATTCAAAAGTTTAACAAATGGAGGCGGGGGTAATGAAGATGCTCCTCGTCTGAGGCGCCATTTGATCTAGGGCTGGCCCTGCCCAGAATAGTTTGTATTTCAGTGGTGGCTAGAGTAATCCCTAGCACTTCGAGGTCACCTGAGATAGCAAGTACTATACATACGATGTCTTAGCTCTGTTGCCCTATTAATGCATCATCAGTTACAGCAACTGAAGGGAAATTGAAAAAAAAAATGAAAACATCTGACTGAAAAAAGATTTCTTAGAGACAATTATGCAATTTTCATTCACCCTATACGCAGTCAAAATCCTCGAAACTTCCCTGGGGATTTGCCTGAGTAAGGACTAAATGAAAACTATATGAGGACTTCAGGATATCTTCCTCTAAGTTTGTTTCCAGTAAATGAGCCAGATATCCATAGCCTGGAACTCTCCCTAGCTGGACTAGATGTTTCTGAACTGCCAGGTGTCCTCCCATGCCCACAAATGCACAATGTTGCTGAGTTTTTTTAACATGGGCACAAAGGCAAGACGAGATGTCGTCGTATCAAAGACCTTGTCTACCTTACAGCAGCAGCCTCATTGCTCCTGTCCATCATAGAAATGTCTTGTGCAAACAGCCTCCTGGATTCTGTTTGTGTTCTTACTGTCATTGCTGTAGAAGGTAATGGCCTGAGATCATTCACACCATTAGTTTTAATATATTATAACAGCATCATCTAAGCTAATCACAGGTGTAACTTCATTTGCAGTGCTCACATCTGCTGAAATGTCGTTGCTCCATGTTACTGGGAACGAAAAGCTCTTCATTACCTTAAGGAATGGGATGGATGTATTCCCCCCATGTCTCCACTGGAGGTCAGTGCTACATTGTTTACTTTTGTCTTTTAGAACAAAGGAATTGCAAAACGGTGACATTTTAAGGACGATGAGTGTTTATATTTTCAAAGATTTTATCAGTTTTACGTATAAAAATAAATCTCCAAATTACCCCAAATCCCTAGGTATAAAGGTCATCCTTAAAAACATTTCTGTTGCTGTAAGTGACATTACCTCAGTATTTTTTAATTATGTATTTAGAGACTGATGGGCTAAGAAATATGCACTAGGTGCCCTTGCCATAGTTTAACAAATGCATGCTAAGTGCAACAATGCACTTTAAGATACCGCCATCATCAGTAAGGAACCAATAAGCTCAAATCTCTCTGCAACTCTGTAATGTGCCTTGAAGGTCGCCAGAATTGGGCTGTTTCAGAGCGGGGCCTGCGGGGGGAGTGAATTGCAGCAAGACAAGGCCCTGTCAGCAATGCCTCCCATTCCCAGTTTAAACTTAATGGAGCTCCAGCTCAAACACCCCTGCTGATCCCAGCTGTATATCTCCTAGCACATGCTAGGAATTCCCAATATTTAGTGTAGGAAGCACGGCAAATATTGAGATAACATGGCCTAATTATCAACAGGAAGGCAAGTTTGGAAAGTTTGTATATATACATGTACATTAAGTACAAATATTGTAACAGTGATATAGCCTAAACTGGTCTATACTATAATCCTGTTCACTTATTCTAAGTATCCCATAACTCCTTGTATATGATAAAGTAAGCGTTTGGCATAAGCAAATAAATCAAAATCACAATACATTTGTTCTGTGTCTTAGCACAAACTAGAAAAGTACCTTCACAGACCAGTACCTGAAATGCGAGTATCCAAAACAAAAATAAAAAACCCTCCCCGAAACAGCAAGTTCAAAAACTAAAACTAATAGATTACATTTTAGGAACACGTAAAAATGTGTAACCTCTAAAGTCCTGTTTCAGAGTAACAGCCGTGTTAGTCTGTATTCGTAAAAAGAAAAGGAGTACTTGTGGCACCTTAGAGACTAACCAGTTTATTTGAGCATGAGCTTTCGTGAGCTACAGCTCACTTCATCGGATGCAGTCCTATCAATCATACCAGTTAAAATGTGTAACTTAGAAAGCACATCTTCTGAGTAAGGTAAACGTAACATTGCTTCACGAAACTGCTCTTCAAAAACTAGCATTTTCCAAACCTTTTTCCTGTACCATATTAACAAACCTAACTAGCATTGGTTATTTGGTCTCTTAAATTTATTTCATTGTGAACCAAAGTGGGGTCAAGCAATTAACTATACCTTTTATCAACAGTCCCCTCCTGCTTAAAACCTTACTAATAAGAAAATTATGCATAGAACAGATTCTGCTGCCAGTTACGTCAAGTAAATGTGGAGCGACTCCATTAGAGTCAGTGGTCTTACTCCAGGTTTGCACTAGTGTAAACTGAGAGCAGAATGTGGCCCAGCATATTTAGAGTGTGTAGGGAACAGACCTCTTGCAGATGATTAAGCACTTGATGGATTCCAAAGGACAGGACGTGTTGTGAGTTTGTCATTATTATTGTTATTATCTAATGAAGAACTCTCTATTATTTCAGCTGAATTATTCCCAGCATCACTGGTAATTCTAGTGCTCCATTTATTAGCTCTTTGATTTGAGATGCTGCTTTATATTTCAGTAATTTGATTAAGTTCTGGTCTTCCTCCTTGGTCATATGAGTAATCACACTGACTGCAGTGGGCACCCACTTGTAGTGGGGCTTTTTACCTGAGTTAGAGCTGCCCCATTGGACCGTTTGCTATGAAAAGCTAAACAGAGACAATTTAGAAGAAGAGCATCAGGAAATGCACCATTCTCACATGCCCTGAAAGATAGGCACAGGGCTCTGTCCTGAACTTTTACCATTGAGTTCTTTGGGAGCAGGAGTAGGGATCATACAGTCCAGTGCACTGGTATGAGTGTATCATCTTTGTCTATGGCACTGTATGAATGAATTAGTACATAATAATTATGTTAAGAGGTTCTGTGCTCACTCACTCATGCATGGCTCAGTCCTGTTAGGTGCTGAGCAGTTTGGCTCCTTGACTTCAGTGGGACTATTTGTATGTTTCAAATTTAATATGTGTTGAAGTGATTTGCTGCATGAGTACCAGAGCACTCAGAGCTGGGGTGTACAATTTTCTCTTGCAAAGGGTGCAGGTTTTAGCTGAATTTGTGGCTTCCCACTGAATGTCAGATTGTTTTTTGCCATATGATGTGTCCAATAACCAGCAATAAAGTATGTTTAGAGAAGATGTAAGATCCAGATCCGTGGGAGCAAGAATACCAGCAATGTTCTCTCCCTTTATCCCATCTCTGTTACCCTCACAAATTACTGATAATTTGTGGCCTTGAACCTGCAAATCCTGGCGCGGTGCACAGAAAGTTGCGTTAGTCTGTAGCATGCCAGCTTAGTCTGTGGAGCTCATGCATGGTGCATGTAAGGTTAAACGGTAGGCATACGCTTCTGCACTGTCTAGAAGTAGTCTTTGTGTCCATACATACTCACTCCCTTGGTCTCACAGGGTAAAGAGGAGGTAGAGTGTGGATGGAGAAAGGGAATGTCTGAGGAATTTCCCATTGACTTCGATAATGGGGCAAGGATTTTACCCTTGATCTTAGTATGATCCTTCTGCTGCTAATGAGTTGCTTAGTCACATGCCTTAGGTTTTGTCCGTAGCGGAAAAGTTGCTCTAGTTTAACCGAACAGATTTAAAAGCGATCTAGCTTTATCGGTGCAACACTTTAATACTGAGTTGCTAATTTACCAATGAAAACTAAATCCAATTTAAGTAACAATTAAGCTGGTTTAAGTGTGTCTATATTAGGGGCCTGGATTGGTTTAAACACTTTTGATTTAAAATTGATTTACTAAAACCAATGCAACTTTTCCACTCTAGAAAATGCCTTAGCAGTGGATCTTATTAATGCATTATTCTTAATGCTCATCTCCAGGGTAAGCACTCTCATTAATGCAGAAATGGGATCAGCTTTGCTTTATGTCATTTCTTTATACACACAATACTCCCTGCACACCCACGCTGTGTAGCATCCACGCTCGTGTGGTGATCAGATGGAGGGGGCCAGATCCCACAGAAGTGAATAGAACACCTACTGCCCAGTTCCTCTTAATGAAAATGTTAGTGTGGCAAAGAACTCTTGATTATGCTCGGTGGATAATTTTCTGAACCTGAATAATACGTTCATCTCAAATTGCTGATGAAATGCAGGAACCTTAGTCTAATCCTGAACCATGGAGATTAGATCAATGCATTAAAATAATGAGACACACGATCGGAATAAGAATGTATTTGCCTTTGAGTTCTCTGTGATATTCTATGCTCAAGGAACAGTCAGATGGCAGTTCTGCGAGCACAATGCTCCTTTAGTGACCTTTAGAGTTACATGCTGAATCATGGAGGTGGGTGATATCTGTTCCAGACATCTTACCATAAAGATTTAAACTACAATAGGGAGGATCTTCTGTTCTTTGTTGCACATTTTAGCAACAGGGGGAATGAAGACTCCTTCTCTGGATGAAAACAATTATCTCCCAAGCAGGAACAACCAAAATTATTGGTCTTTTAATGGAAAGCCTGCTTCAAGGATGTGAAATGTTATGATGCACCTTTGTTCCAATATGCTTTGTTTAAGTATTGCTAACCATGATTCTCATGTGTATTTAGAATGAAACTTTCCTGGTCAAATATAGTTCCTATGTTCCAAAGATCAAAGGGCTGGGAAGAAGAGGGGAAAGGTAGATGTTCCAATAGCTTCAAGCAGCTATTTGAGCAAATGGTTGTAAAGTCAGCTCAGGAGAATGAAATAATGTAACATTTTAACTGGTGCACTACTGTATATTGCACACACTGTCTTAATGGGGTTGAATCCTAAAAAAACATGAAATACTACCTATCTAGCCCCTATTGCCATAGTATTTTACTGCTTTACAATCATTAATGGAAAGGTAAGGAAATACTACTCCCCTTTACACATGGGGAGCTGAGGCACAGGATAGATTAATGGACTCGCCAAAGGTTATGTAGAAAGTGTGTGGCAGAGGCAGGAAGTGAACCCAGAACACTTGAGTGCCAACACAGTGCCTTACTTTCTAGACATCCTTCCTACCCTATTTCCTCTGTTGTGGCTAAAGCACATAACATTTAATTTGCAAGTAGGGAAGATCATGTAGGTAGTGAGGGAGTCCAGTCTAACCATTAAAGAAAGGGGTTGACAGTCAGAGACAGATCTGAAACTGAGTCCTCTGTCCTCTTGACAGTGACCGGACCCATGTACTTCATTTCTTAGTGCCTCAGTTTTCCTATCTGTAAGATGGGTGTTTTGATACCTTCCCCACAAGTGTGTCGGACAAAGTTTTGGCCTAGTGATTTTGAAGACCTCAGTTTTTGGGTGCCCATATTGAGGCATCTGAAAAGAACACTCTCTGAAAAACCAGGCTCCTTTAGGGTGTCTCAGGTTGAGTGCCCCAAATCACTGGTCACTTCTGAAAATCTCGGTCATTGTGTCTCTTAATTAATTGTTGCAAAGCTCCAGCAGATCCCTGAGGAGCCAAGTACTATTATTTATCTAACTGTTCTCTATTTACCAGTCACTCTGAGAATCCATGTTAAATACCCCTTGAACGCACACAATTATACAGAGAATGGTATAGAGAATTTTTGCTGTAGCTTAAGAATGTTCAATAAAATATACCTCCTATCCACCACTAACCTTCAATAAGAACACACGCCATTACAGTTAATTGATCATTTCCATGGAGCAGAACATTATCAGGATTATCTCATTTATTCACATTTTTCTCTGACTTTTAAAAATAGAGTAACATCTATCAAAGGAATTTCTTTATACAGTTTGATTTCTTTTCTTCCATTTAAAATGATCTCCCCATCTACAGTGCATTTATTTGAAGGAAATACAAAGTAAATTCTAACATCAGCTCCTTCCTAATCTGCACCATTATCAAACAAGTCACATTTTGCCAATTAAAAGTCAAACTGTTATCAAGGTCAGCTTGTTCTCATACATGACTTTTTTTTTTTTGTTAAATTTATAGAAGGCATAGATGTCATTAAAATCATGTTCTTTCTCTGAAACATGTTTAAGCTGAAGACTCTGCATGGGCTTCAGTAAAGAGAATTCTTTCTATCAGGTATGAACTTTATTTGTAATGATGGTGATGAGAACAGTATAAGAACCTGAAGAGAACAGAAGGGGATAGAACTGTGATACCTGCACTCACATGTGAGGTGTCATGTAGTATTCAACAAGAATAAGGGTACCCCAATCTGGCCCTTTAAAAATCATACAAGGGCTGGTAAACGTAAATTGTGCCTGCAACTCTGAAGTTTCTTGATTTAGAACTAAGGCTGTGCAAGATAGGTGCAGTAAAACTGGAAAACTTGCAACATTACATATATTATTTTGCTTGAAAATATATATATTTTGGAGTGAGCTTCCAACATGGAAGAGAGTCTATTGCTGAAACCACCAGCTACCTACCACAGATATCCCATCCATAGTCTTGAAATATGCGTCAAATTATGGAGATCTTGAAATGTACCCTTTGAGTGATGATAAAAGAGATGACTAGCTTTTCTGCATGCAAGTATCTTACTGCATCCACTTAGAAATATATTAGGGTGACCAGTTAGCAAGTATGAAAAATCGGGGCAGGGGGTGGGTGGGTAATAGGCCTCTACATAAGAAAAAGCCCCAAATACCAGGACTGTCCCTATAAAATCGGGACATCTGGTAACCCTAAAATATATTTGCGTGTGTGTGTGAGTGAGAGAGAGCGCAAGCACAAAACTTAAATTTGGATTGAAATTATGTAAAATTCACTCTTCCTTCTCCTCTTCTTCCCCCCCCCCCCCCTTTAAAAATGATCCTTAAATGTTTGCCTTGATGCCTTGGAGTTCTAGGAAAGAAAATGCAAATGATGTGACTGTTTTCCCAAGAAAGCAATTAAGAAACTGGGTTAATAAGAAACCAAGTTGTTTGTAAATTCTTACTATTTAAAATATGCTCTGGGGAAATCACAATCAAATAGGACATTGGATTTCATGCAGACCTTTTCTAGCTGATCAGCTCCGCCTATGATGTAAATCAGATCAATTAAAAGTTATCAGGAGAAAATGACACATTTTAAAATTTGCTATGTTTAGCCAGAGAGATTTTGTAATGTAACAATTAGTGGTGTTAACAAGATTACGCTTTGTTTGAGAAGATGCATCATGCTTTCTTGTGTTTCTATATCTTACTGGATAGATTAAAAGCAAAATCAGTGAGAAGGTGTACGGTGGAGGTGAAAGTTACACTAGACTGGGTGGTCAGAAAATGGGTGTGATTGAGTGAAAGTGGCAAAATAAAGTAATTTGTTTTGATTGGACAATGAGGACTTATCTACACTGTAGATTTGCACCCATTATAGCCATTGGTAGCCAGCCAGCGGGGTAGCTTCACCAGTCAAAGCACCAAGTGTACGCAAGCAAAGACATTATTTGCACTGGTGAAAGTTACCCTTTCCTGAAACCAAGATGTGTTTCACTGGTGAAAACCATGGTTTATGGCAATGGGGTTTGAAATGCTAAAACTGCACTGATGGTTAGCCATTAAAGGCTAAAAATGGCACACATCTTCGGTATAGACAAGTCCTCAGTGTGGGCCTGATTCTCTTCTTGCTGACACTGTTTTCACAAGACTGTAATTCCATGGAGTTATTCCTGATTTACGCAATGTACTGGAAAGGAGAAAATTGCTCAGTGTGATGTCTGAGGGATCTCTGGGTGTGATGCAACATATTAAAAAACAGTGGGGTCTGCTTTATTTACACTTACCTGTTTGTTGGTTTTGTCCCGGGACATATTCCTCCCTGTTCACCTCTTTGGTGTGCAAGTTGCAGTCTTTTGTGCAAACACTGAATACCAAACGAGTGCAAGTTAGAGGCCTGTGCTGGGCCTACAAAGGCCTGTGTTGGGCCTGAGGCCTACAAAGCATCATCTGGGACTGAACCCAGGAACAGTTACCTATCACTAGAGGGGGATGTGGCAAACTTAAGCAGCGTGTTACAGACTTCGCTGTGTTGCCAGCTCTTACAATATTTGGTGTTTCTTAAGCCCCGGCTTCCGTAGACCTGAGAGTATGTGAGAATTCCAGACTATTTTAAAATAGAATAAATTTCTAGTCCTCACGGTTGTGGAGAATAATTTGAAAATATGCCCCCTAAAAGCTCGACAAATATTATTTTTTAAAAAAAAGTTTCATGATTTTAAAGCCAGTTTCATGATTTCAGGGTTGCCTAATTTGTGACTTTTTGAACAGTTGGGCTTGGCAATAAGTGCTGTTGACTACTGTACCTGTTCTTTTGATAAGCTCATGCAAATATGTACTTGCAGCCTGTACAGAAAAACCCAAACATCCGAGTGGTGCAGAACATTTACAACAAAACGTGTCTGGGCTGAGATGTTGTTACAGACTAGATGGCTGAGGGGAAGTCATGGCAGAACGGGGACAGAGAATGGTGTGGCTTGAAGTAGAGTAATTGCATGGGAGGCAGATAGCTAGAAAACAAGGAGTTAGTTGAGTAGGTGACTTAAATTTTGTATTGTTACTACAGTATGTGGTGTGTGTATATATAGACATAGCTATGGTACTCTGTGTGTGTGTATGTGTGTGTGTGGAGTTGCGTTAATCCTAACATATAAAAGGTTCATGATCTACACTCTTTTATATATGAAAAAGGTCTCTCTTACTTATACACACACACACACACAAATCAACAGAAGATTGTATTATTGCCGGGATGCATTCCTTTCCTGTTGCTCCCTCCTGTAATTATTACAATTTGTTTCCTCTGAAATAGCTGTAAAGCTTGACAAACACTGAAGTTATGGTGAGCTACACAAAGGCCGCCTTTGCATGGTAAAGACATTTTATTATCACTTGACTAAATTTGGGGAAACATCTGCCACTGTGAATGTCATTAGAGGTGAATTTCACTGCCTATTACTAGGGGATGGTGACAAATAAGTGCACGAATGGCTATAAAACTGTTGCAAGCTTCCTCCCAAGTCTTGTCTATGTTCATTTTACTCCTCCTTGTCTCCTTTTACCTGTCTTGATCCCTTGATAATCAATCCAGCCAAGTACACGAGTCACTCCCAGGTTGATTTCTCTCCACCGGAAGAAGTGATTCTTAAAATTAGATTTTCAATGTATTCATTGTTGAAAATTTTAAAGACTCCTCTTCAGCTCCCAGAAAAGCTGCTGGGTTAGATACATTGGCTTCTATCTCAGGATCTCCTAATTTTTCTGTTTGTTCAGTGGTTACAGCAGGGGAATAGGGGACGGTTCTATGTTCTGATAAAACTCCTGTATATGGCATAAAGGAGCTTCAAAAGAGCAGAAATAGCCCTGAGGGAACACGATTCAATAGTAAGAGAGCTAGTCTGGGTCTCTGTATACCTGGGTTCAAGTTCTTGCTCTGTCACAGGCTTCCTGTATGACCTTGGGCAAGGCACTCAGTCTCTCTGTGGTTCAGTTTCCTGTCAGCAAAATGGGGATAATAGCACTTCCCTACTTAACCAGGAGTGTTGTGAGGATAAATATATTAGCTGTACTATGGTAATGGGGGCCACATGAGTACCATAACTAGACAAATAGATGCTCTGTGTAAACCGGTTACAAGTGTACTACAGAGCCAGCTCCTAGTCTCCTGAAGGCAGGAAGGGGATATGGCTGGAATGTTCTGTATTTTAGCTCTTCCCTGAGTCCCAAAGTTCAACAGAAACAATCAGTGTTCAAAATGATCTTTCCTGTGGGATTTTCAAAGTGGCACTGAAATCCATCACCCCATTTCCATCAGGTGCAGTGGTCTGTGTCACCCACAGAGGTAAAAATAATGAGATGAGGAATAAAGAGAGAAAGATAACTTAGAACTTGAATCTGTTCTCTTTTGAATACTAAACACTGCCTTGATTTCCCCATGCATCCGAAAAACTTTATATTATGGGTCTGTTGGTGGCAGCAAGAGGAGAAACCTTGAAGGCCTTAAGTTAAATATGATTGGCGTTTACAGCCGAGTAAAGGGAGGATGATTAATAGGGTTGTCTTTCAGTAAGCAGTAAATCTGAAACTCTGGTGCTGGCTTTGATGGTAAATTTCAGGTAGAGGATTCTAGTTTCAGTGCTATAAATATACTGGTTGGCATTACAAGGTTGGCACAAATAACTCTCTCACTACTAAAATCTCAACAATGGTGTGCTGAGACAACCATCGTCATCTCGCTCTGACCTTGTGGACCCCACTTCTGTCTGTCTTCACCTGTTCTCTCTTATACTTAGTCCCTGTCCTCAAGTTCCCTGTCGTTTTGTTATGTGTACATGGTGTTTAGCAGCATGGGGCTCTGATCCCTGATTGGGGTCCCTAGGTACTTCCACAACACCAATAATAACCATTTTTACCGGTATCTATATGGAAGGAACTCAAGGATAAACCATAGACATAGGTTTTGCCTACAGTGAGGATCCTTTGCTGGTGCAGATGCACCACGCAGACCGCTATTGAAAGCAGGCAAGACTGCTGCTATTCGCACCACTGCAGGTTGCTCCGGTTTCAAGCAGGGGTTGGTTCCACCAGTGCAAATAGTGGCTTTGTCCAGGAACGCGAGGGGTTTTGCGCTGGTGTAGTGACACCCATGGCAGGTCACTGCTGCCTGAAATCAGGGCAATTCCCCACTGTTCAGCCATAGGCCCTGGTTTTGGTCTCAGTTATCCTGGTGTTGAACCAGTGTATCTCCATTGACTAATGTGGATTCACCCCGTATTAATAGAAAGGGGAATTGTGGCACAGAGACTTGATCAAGTGATTTGTCCAAAGTCAGCTACTGAATCAGGTGGCAGGCAGGAGCAGAACTAGGGTGACCGGATGTCCCGATTTTATAGGGACAGTCCTGATATTCAGGGCTTTGTCTTATATAGACACCTAGTACCCCCTACTCCTGTCCCGATTTTTCACACTTGCTGTCTGGTCGCCCTAAGCAGAACCCAGAACTCCTGAATCCCTGCACAGACATTTCCCCTCTTCTGTTTGTGTAGAGAACTATTCAAATCATGTATATTTATGGCAAAGTTTTCAGAAGTGGCTAGTGATTTGGGGTAGCACATTTGAGACACCTGAGGGGTCCTGATTTTTCAGAAAGTGTTGCCCTCCCCCCACCTTTTTGACGACCAGTCTCCTTTAAAGCATCTCCAGTTGCATTCCAGAAACCACGAGTCACTTTTGAAAATCTTTGCCAGAATAATGAAGAAATCTTCCCAGCAACCCAAGATGCTGCTATTTTGGCCCTTTGAAGCAGTTATTGAGTTGTCTTACGCACATTTTTTCGCATCCATTGCAGGACACCACTCTTGGGGGTGGAAGTAAAACGCCTGCCATATTTCATACTTGTATATAATTGTGTTTGATTCCAAGAAGCCATGAAGATACAGGGGCAGTTTAATTCAGATTAATCCCTAACCATTCCTTCACGCTGGTTCGAGGAAAGATGTTGACAATGTAATTATCATAGCATTTTGTGTTTCAATGCTTCCAGCTTCTTCCTTGAGGGAATTGAAGCAGTTGGCAGAATGCAAGAGACAAGATGGCAAACAGGTGCAGAATGACTGAGCCAAAACATGTGAAACTCCTGAAGAAACGGAGAGTGGAAATCCCTATTCAGGGGAACAAGTACTCTGATTTCCTCCATTCGGAGCACAAACATAAGGGGCAGAGAAGGTAAACTTTTTGGAGTAATTAGACATTACAGTGGTTTAAAATACAATGTTTCAAACTAGGGGACACAGACCAGAAGTGCTTATTCACCTCCCTGCCCTTCAATCTCCAGAAGTTCCAGAATTTCTAATTAAAGCAGAAGATGTTCAAGGAGGAAGCAGATGCTGTTAGGAATCAGGAAGTGTGAATAAACTGCTGCAGGGGTTTGAACTTGTCACACACAATGTTGGGGCCTGTGATATCACAGGGCGGTCCAACAGCTGTGCCTTCTTCTTTAAGGATGGTCACTGCTAGAGTTAAAAGAGGAGAAGAAAGAAGTACCATGAAGAAAACAAAAAGGTCCCAAGGTTGGGCTCAGCATTGTGAAGAAGTTCTCACGTTATTTCAGAGTAATTAGCTTCATATGTGGAAGGATACAAAGAAGCACATCCTGTGAGAGCAGTGGAAGCTGCAGGTGTCTGGTACCTTGGAAAATTGGGGTACTGGTAGAATTCTGAAACCTGTTTGCTTTCTGTCCTCTGCCTGGGTCTAAACACCACTGAACTCAGAAGAAGTTTGAACCCAGATCCAAATTTCATTGACTGTCCTTGTAAGAAGCTGAACTAAAACCCTGGGTTCAAACACTCCAAATCATTCTGTTCAATGGGAAAGGAATAAAGATGCTCTAAAATAGCTTTGCCATGTCAAATTATCTAGGGACGCCTTGGGACAGTACAAAAGTCAGAGGGGAGTCAGTGTGATCTCGTGGATAGAGCATTGGACAAGAGGACAGGAGTCCCAGGCTCTATTCCTGGCTTGCTGTGTGACCTTGGGCAAATCACCTTTTTTTTTTCTTCCCTCTCTCTTCGCCTCAGTTTATCCATTTTTAAAATGATTCTACTCTCCTTAGTAAAAGACTTTGAGACCTTTGAATGAAAAATGCCTTAAAACAGCTTTCTCACACAATGCACACTTTGCCTGGAACTCATTCTCACAATGTATCATTGTGGCTCAGAGCTTAGCAGGGTTCAAAAAAGGATTGGACGTGAATCTCTAGAATCACAATAGTAAGGATTAAAAAAAAAAAAAAACCCAAGGAGACAGGATACTGGACTAGAAGGAACATTTGGTCAGATCAGGTATCGGCATTTCCCGTGTACCTAACAATTACTACGATTATTACTGCAGCTTAGGCTTTTCCTGTATACATTTTCCATTGTAAACTGAACATAAATTCAATGACGCATTGGGAGGCGGGAGGGAGCAGAATTGAATGAACTTTAAATTTGTTTTATAAGTAGCTGCAGCAAGCCAGGTAATTTGCACAGAAATTGGTCGATTGTGCTCTCTCATTCACAGTTTTCTAGCAAATGCCTCTACCTCTGCCACATATGATTTGTTTCTCCAGCAAGAGATATTTCCCAGAGGTATGTGAGCATGTGTAGCTACATTTCATCCCCTTAGTTAATTCTAACAAAGAGGATACCGAAAGGCTATGTATCAGAAAACAGTCTCTCTGCATTCAGAAAGCAAAATCGCATGCTCAGACCCCACCATCAATTCAGAAGCATTTAATAATCTCATACTTCACCAATCAGAATAATTAAACAGGGTCGGTATTTTACATATTCATTGCATCCAGATTCCATGTTTGGCTTTTTTGGTCAGTTTATCCAATGGTTCCTGCTAATCTGGGCAAGGCAAAAGTGTTCTCTCGTGGTTCATTTGCATTGAAAAACACCATAATTTGTAAGTAAATTGGAAAGCTTTTAAGTGAAAAGCGAACATCAGTGACTTGACAAAACTCTCCTTTGTTTTTCAAGCATAATGTTCCAGAAAGATGCTCTCCCTTCCTTTGAATTATACTGCAATATGAACATACCCATGTAATTTTTCAGTAAACCACAGCTATTAAGAGTCCAGGGGGGAAAAAACAAAGCAGGTAATATCTTTATCTTTATTGGGAAATTGACTTTAAATAGCTTAAGCTGTGTAAAGAGCTGAGATTTACTGTCAGGATGGAGCAAATGAGTATGGATAAATATAAACAGCTCCAAAGTGGTTAATGAAAGAGAGACGATTGGCCCAGCAGGCAAGGCACTGGACTGGGAATCAGGAGCCCTGGATTCAAGGCCTAAATCAGCCAGTGGCTGCTACATGAACTTGCGCAAGCCATTTCCTGTGTTACAGTTCTCCCATCTGTAACATGATACTTCTCTTCTTTGTGCTTTGAGATCTATAGAGAAAAATTGCTACATAACAGCTAGGTCTTATTATCGTTAATGAGCCCTGAATAGGACTGTAGAGTCTGTTGCAGCTAGAAGGCTAAAGTAATGGCTATGGAGTAATTATGTCAGAGTGAGAATTTCTTCTCTGTCTGCTCCCCGCTCCAAGCCCAGGCCAGCTCCTCAACCTGAGGGCTAGGGACAGAATTTGGGATCCTAATGGTGCAAACCTTCCTCAAGCCGCTGAGTGGATGGGAACTCTCACACCCAAGTCAGTGCTCACCGATGGCAGTAATGGCTCACTGACAGGGGTATATTCCCATGGCTCCATTAAAGTCTATGTGACTAACTTGATTTACACCAGATGAGGATCTGGCCCAGGGAGAGTGATTTTGGTGTGTTAGGTTTTTAATCATGACCACTCAGCAGAGTTTCTGCTGCATCCTCAAATTGACAAAGTAGTATGGGGCTCTTCATCTGTTTCCTTGCTTGATACAATATCTGGCTTCATGGGCATTTCTTGAAAATCATAGTCTCTAGTTTACTAATGATGTTATTTTCTTTGTCTCCCCAACTCTTCATTTGAAAGGAGGAGGGGAGAGGAGTGAGAAATGTAGCAGAGGATCTTATTTCAATGCAAATCTATTCTTGATAATTGCAGTTTAAAAATCTTCACAACCTTCAGCTGAACAATGATGAAAGAATAATAGCTGTGAATTATTAGCTATTTCACTTACCTTGGAAATAGCTCTTGCATTGTTGTGATATTCGAATATATTTATTTTTGTAGGTCTTCTTTTGTTTCTTTAATACATGTGTGACTCCCATTATTTCTATTATAGTCTATCCTGCTGAGAGCACTGTGGGTATAGTCACTTCTTTTTGTATACTTTTTTGGAGGCTAAAATCAATAACAATATTTTTAAAAACCGCATACACACACGCGGGTCTTGTTCCCCACTGCATTAGTTCCATTTCTTTCCCAGTGTAACTCCAGTGTTTGCAGTGAAATTACACAGGCATAAAATTGGAGCAATGCCGTGGTGGCTCAAGCAGAAGGGGCCTGATTCACCACTAACGTGAACTTTATGTATTTATTGTATGTATTGTATGGTAGAATCTCCTTCCTTAGAGGTTTTTAAGGTCAGGCTTGACAAAGCCCTGGCTGGGATGATTTAACTGGGACTTGGTCCTGCTTTGAGCAGGGGGTTGGACTAGATGACCTTCTGGGGTCCCTTCCAACCCTGATATTCTATGATTCTATGATTCTATGATTCTATTTACACCTGGGCTAAGTAGGCCAGATCCTCAGCTGTTGTGAATTTACATAGTCCAAATTTACACCAGCTGAGGAGTTGGCCGAGCAAGTTCCAAGTAGGTGCAAAACATGATCAGATCAAGGTGGTTGCATTTCACACACAGTATGCACTGTCTTTGCTCTGATATAAATGATGATACAAGTTGCAAGTCAGTGCAGAATCAGACCTAGGGGGAGTTTTGCCACTGACTTCTGTGAGGACAGGATTTCTCTCAATGTAAGTTTGGAAAGTCTGAAACATCCTGTAGAGCTGAGAGTACCATTATTATATATCTTTTGGGTGGAATATTTAATTCCGTAAATATTTACAGACATCAGAGGCTAGGCTGATCCTTGGGAAAAGGCCCATGAAGAGATCTCTTGCATAACAAAGAAATAATAATGGCAAGAGTTAACGCCACTAAATGCAAATTTCTAACTAACCCATGCAGTTCCAATTTTTTTTGTGTTTTTCCACAATTTGTGTTAATGCCTTCGCCCTCCCAGTTCCAACTGTAAAGCGTGCCATGTAGCAAGCAAGCACCGTAACTGATAGTTGTATTTATTTACCATGGCAAAGGCATGGCAAATCGAGATGGATACGTTTCCACCCGTCTGAACTGACAATTTATCACCCTGACTCCTAACAGATTGAGCATCTGCTAAAAGTGGGTAATTGTTTGAATGTGAAGCTTGGCTTTCTGATGTGAGGGATTTATGATGTGTCACACTGCAGACATAAACTATAACATCATATTATGCTAAGTCCTGTCATGCTCATGTATGTGATGTGACACAGTATAATGCAAAATGACTAGCTAACATTTAAAGGGAACAAGTGTCTTTGGCATGGGTATGCCCCCTGTTAATTCATATAGTGATTATCAGATGAAGCCAACACACTGATAAAGGTTGGCATCCTGGTAAATAGAGCAACTGGCCAGGTACCAGCTCTTATTAGGGATGGAGAAAAGTAAATGCCCCTTTGGTGCCAACTGTAGGCATGGCACTGGAATGCCCACTCTTGACAGGGGACTCCACTTGGGTCCATGTGAACAGCTTCTGAATTAAGTGACTGGAAGGAGAGCAACAGAGACAGAAATAGAGTGAGCGCTACAGTCCTGGAGGCTCTAAAAGCCCAGCTCCCCTGCAGGTAGGGAGTGCCTTTTTATACCATTACCCACTTTCACCCGCCCCTCCACGACCAGTGAAACTTTTGGAGGGGAGGGTGAAATGTACTTTTATCAGAATGATCATGCTGTTGAACTGGCCAGGGGAGACAGCTGGCCGGGGAAAAACAATAAAATGCCAGCTGCCCATTTAGAATACAGACTTTTAGTGGCAAACCCAACAGTTCTGGGTGCAGTCCGGAAATCAATGGAAGTTTTGCCATTGACTTCTAAGGGGACATGATTTCACCCACAATGTATGGCCTCTCAGAGCTGGCTAGAAAATAAAAATCCCTTTCATGAAAATTGATGTGTTTTAGGAGGTAAAAAAACATCCCAACACAAAATCTTTTGCAGGATGGGATTCTCAGAAAAATTCTGTTTTGGGAGAACATGCTCAATAATAAAAATCTGAGAACTCTCTTCCACACTGTGGCCAAAAGAGCTAATGCAACTCTTGGATGCATAAACAGGGGAATCTTGAGTAGGAGTAGAGATGTTATTTGACCTCTGTATTTGGCACTAGTGCAATTGCTTCTGGCATAGTGTATCGAGTTTTGGTGTCCACAATTCAAGAAGTATGTTGAAAAATTGGAGTGGGTTCAGAGAAGAGCCACAAGACGATGAAAGGATTAGAAAACATGCCTTACAGGGATAGACTCAAGAAGTTCAGTCTATTTAGCTGAACAAAGAGAAGGTTAAGGGGTGACTTGATCACAGTCTACAAGTACCTAAACGGGGAACAAATATTTAATAATGGGTGCAATCTAGTAGAGAAAGGTATAACGTGAACAAATGGCTGGAAATTGAAGCTAGACATATTCAGACTGGAAATACGACATACATTTTTAACAGTGAGAGTAATTAACTATTGGAACAACTTAGAAAGGGCTGTGGTGGACTTATCACTTACGATTTTTAAATCAAGATAGGATGTTTTTCTGAGCCATATGCTCTACAAATTATTTTGAGGAAGTTCTCTTGCTTGTTATACAGGAGGTCAGACTAGATGATCATAATGGTCCCTTCTGGATTTTCAATCTATGAATCTGTGAAACATCCAGAGAAATATCACTTGCCCATCAGAAAGAGAAAAATATCCTTGTTCAGAAACAAGGCAATGTGTATTTTTCAGATACTGCCTGACACACATGAGCATAAGGAGGCATTATTCTTAGCAGGAGGTGCTTGAGAGAGGAACATCAAAGACCCTAATGACTTGATGGGAATGACACTTGGGGTAAGACTAATAATAACAACCAGATGAAGGGGAGCTGACCCTCGGTAGAGTACCTTTCACAGCTTGCCAGACTAGCAAAGAGATGTCTGATCTCTATCTACATGTTAGGACCAGAGACTGTAAGTGCTTACAGAGAGAGATGAATTATTAACACAAGTGGCTGGATCATCATCTAAAATCCTGGAGTTTAACATGCTATCCTTGTTAATATGCTTTTTTTAAACTACCACCTAGAATGTGCAGACTGCTTTCTGAGAGAGAGAGAGAGAGAGAGAGAGAGCGGGTGGCATATTGGGAGGAATTGTATCCACACACAATTCAAAAGCCTCTGGTTTTGAAGTTGCAGCTGGCATATATTATCCATATTATATTCCATATAATTCAGGCAAAGGACAAACATCAAGGTGTCAAGGATTTGATTAAAACAACAAGGAGTCCGGTGGCACCTTAAAGACTAACAGATTTATTTGAGCATAAACTTTCGTGGGTAAAAACCCACTTCTTCAGATGCATGGAGTGAAAGTTACAGATGCAGACATAAATACACTGACACATGAAGAGAAGGGAGATACCTCACAAATGGAGAACCAGTGTTGACAGGGCCAATTCGATCAGGGTGGACGTAGTCAACTCCCAACAATAGATGAGGAGGTGTCAATACCAAAAGAGGCAAAGCTGCTTCTGTAATGAGCCAGCCACTCCCAGTCCCTATTCAAGCCCAAATTAACAGTGTTAAATTTGTAAATGAATTTTAGTTGTGCTGTTTCTCTTTGAAGTCTGTTTCTGAAGTTTTTTTTTGTTGAAGTATGGCTACTTTTAAATCTGTTATAGAATGTCCAGGGAGTTTGAGGTGTTCTCCTAGTGGCTTCTGTATGTTACCATTCCTGACGTCTGATTTGTGTCCATTTATTCTTTTACATAGAGACTGTCCGGTTTGGCCAATGTACATGGCAGAGGGGCATTGCTGGCACATGATGGCATATATCACATTAGTAGATGTGCAGGTGAATGAGCCTCTGATGGTGTGGCTGATGTGGTTGGGTCCTCTGATGGTGTCACTAGAGTAGATATGGGGACAAAGTAGGCAACAGCCTTTGTTGCAAGGATAAGTTCCTGGGTTAGTGGTTCTGTTGTGTGGAGTATGGTTGCTGGTGAGTATTTGCTTCAGGTTGGGGAGCTGTCTGTAAGCGGGGACTGGCCTGCCTCCCAAGGTCTGTGAGAGTGAGGGATCGTTTTCCAGGATAAGTTGTAGATTGTTGATAATGTGCTGGAGAGGTTTTAGCTGGGGGCTGTATGTGATGGCCAGTGGTATTCCGTTATTTTCCTTGTTGGGCCTGTCCTGTAGTAGGTGATTTCTGGGTACCTGTCTCGCTCTGTCAATCTGTTGCCTCGCTTTCCCAAGTGGGTATTGTAGTTTTAAGAAAGTTTGATAAAGACCTTGTAGGTGTTTGTCTCTGTCTGAGGGATTGGAGAAAATTCGGTTGTATCTTAGGGCTTGGCTGTAGAAAGTGGATCATGTGATGTGTCCTGGATGGAAGCTGGAGGCATCTGGGTAAGTATAGCAGTCAGTTGGTTTCCGGTATAGGGTGGTGTTTATGTGACCATCACTTATTTGCACTGTAGTGTCCAGGAAGTGGATCTGTTGTGTGGACTGGTCCAGGCTGAGGTTGATGGTGGGGTGGAAATTGTTTTTCTCAGCTGAAGGAGGCGTGTTAGACCATATTGTTTTTGACACTGTGCCTCAATTAATCCTTAAAAATGAAATTGGTAGTACATGGTTCATGAAATTGGAGAGGCTGTGGTAGATTCCTGGGATAATTGAGCTGCTTGGTTTAGGCTTGAGATTGAAGTTTCTCCACAAGGGAGCCACCAGTTACAATAATTATACCGCTGTCTTCTCATAATATGATTTATTTAGATGTTGCCTTATGAATTAATTCCCTCTAATTGCTCCTCCTCCTCACTGTAAATCAGGGTTTCCTGCTTTCTGGAGAGCAGTGAACATGATCCTACACTGCAGTAATTAGTCCAATTAGAAAGGAAGGCAGATGTGGAAAACCAATTACTTTCAGGAATATATCTGTTCCTATGTATTCCAATTGCTAGTCAATTGAAATGTAATAGTAACTTAATAAAACCTTGTTTTATTCATAAACCCAGTCCAACGTTCAGGTTCCCTGTAGGTTATTTATTTGCTTTTTGAGAAGCCAGTTCCAAGCAGTTTTATGGCTGGTTAGCGTGGGTCTATTTTTCCTCTGGCTTACTAGAGGGTGTAAATCAAGAGTAACTCCACTGAAGTCGATGGCATTACACCAGTGGATAACTTGTATAAAGCAGAGCAGAATCAGCCCCTTTGTTTTCAGTAACATTGTTATTCTCTCTGCACTGAGAGTGAAACAAACTTCTGCCCTAAGAACCAGTACATTCTTCAAGGAAATATCCAGCAGTGGTGTGAATAGCATGGCCCATTTTCTTCTGTGGTGAATTTCACCTAAAGCCTTGCCTTCTGCTAAACCTAGATCAAAAAGACCAAATCAAAATAAACACAGAGACACCTGTCCAGCTCTGTAAACATTTCCCAAAGCCTTGAGTCAGCTGTCTCCGCAAGCTTGGTTCATTTGTGACCGAATATAAACAAGCTTCAAGCGATGGGGCGCAAAGCTGTCCTGGCCCAGGTTCCTGAAGAGTTCACCCTAACAAAGCCAACAAAAAAGAATAATTAACAGTCATTGTTATTTTGAGATGTGAGCATTCCCAATTTCTGCCAGTTTGTTACTTTGTCTAATCAGGCTCAAGATGCTGTGCCCATTGTAGAATATAAAAAACAGAGATGACACCTCCCCGTGTTGTGTACTGGGCAGGAAAAAGGGTACTGTCAATGGTGTGAAACTGGATATCTTTATTATTCTATATGGCAAATGTCCTTGTCAAATGTGTTTTATTTTAACCACGATGATGATGTTGAAGGGGACAGTTTGCTTTTCGTCATAAATAATGTGGCAGGTAGAATGTCCCATTCACTGGAAATCCCTATTCATGACTGCCCCCACACCTGCTAGGCACTGTGGTGGACTTGTGATTGATGTCACTCCTTCTAATGGCCCAGCATAGCTTCAGTGATTCACTTTATTTGTCAGCTCTGTCGTCATGAGGTCACTTCCTCCTGAAAAGCAAGATTTAGTAAGTAGCTGACAAATTTATCATTGGGCCAGATTCTGCTCTTTGCTTCATGGGTGTAAATGCAGAATCACTCCACTTGCTTCAGTCATGTTCCTCCAGGTTTACACTGAATGCACAATTCACCCATCCACAGTTTGGCTTTCCAGTTGCTAGACGTATGTAGCAAAGTCCCAGTAGGAGAGTAGAGAGACTATCATCTATCCCTTTTTATAATAATTGTCACTTAATGGGATAATTTGAATGGGGCTGCAATGGAGGACACAGGTAAGGGGATCATGAAGCCAGAGCGATATAATTGCTCAAGTGTCTGCTATATTCCCACCCAGAAATTTGCCAGTGTGGCCAATTGATGTGTGTGCATGTGTTAGTGTCTGTTACATGTCTCGTTTACTTCTCCTTGGTGAGGTGGACAGCAGACTGAAGTATTGCACCCAACCATCAGATCCCGCCTGCTTCCAGGCCTGCTGAGCCTGAGCAGCATGCAGACTGTCGCTTAGTCCAACCTCTCATGCACGTTCCCATGGTGTAGATTCCCTGTCTTGTATTTCTTCTTGGGAAGTGGGGCCCCATGACAAGTGCTGAACCCCCAAGTCTCCCCAGCAGCTTAAGTGTGCCCTCCCCAGAGGTCCACTTGCATGCGCACTCTGGTTTATAATTTACTTCTTTGGGGACCATGTGCTACTTAAAGAAAGGAATATTCAGGCTTTGCAAAGGCATTTCTTAACCATACACACTTTACATATAGAAAAGCACAAATATTACAGAGCTAGACAAAAACAACTAACAGCTGCAGGCAGTTCCCTCCCTCAGTTTCCTTACCATGCCTGACAGCCCTCTGGGTTTTGGTCAGTGTCCTTCCGGTGTTCCAGGCCCTCTCCTACCCCATTCCTTCTGCTCAATCTTCTCTTCTTCAGAACGGTCATCTTTGCTATGGTGCATGTCTCTTTTAAAAGCAATTTTCAGCACCTTGCTTCTTCCTGTCCTTCCCTGGGGTTTTTCAATTTTCCAATATTTTATGGGCTGCTGGGCATAGAAATTTGTTAGCAGTTTACATTTCTGTTGGTATGCTGGGTTTGTCCTGCCAGAATAAGGCTAGTGGGCCATTCAGTTGTTGATGGCCTTCTCATTCAGGATCAGACACCCAGGCTCTAAGTCCCCCCTAGCTCAAGAGCGA
This sequence comes from Chelonia mydas, assembly GCF_015237465.2. NCBI lineage: Eukaryota > Metazoa > Chordata > Testudines > Cheloniidae > Chelonia > Chelonia mydas. The sequence continues at coordinate 3,899,043 of NC_051261.2, forward strand.
TGGTGTAACATAACATGATGGTTACAGTATCCAGTTAAGCACATAATACAGGCGACACCCAGTGAAGTCGATGACTAAGCTTCCATTGACTTCAATGGTGCAGTAGTGGGTTGTAGGTATTGGGCAAGGTGCTATGAGGTTGGTGGGCAGAACTAATTCAGGGAAAAATAGGAAAGCTAAGATGGATCCCTTAAGGAGTAGAGAGAACAGGGCAAACAATGCAGAATTGAAGAAATAAAACCTAAACACAATGCAGTCATCAGTCCCTTCCATGACTGCTTGTGGGAATCAGGGAAGGCAGTAAAGAGACTGATTTCATTAGGACATAGCCACATTTTGCAGTAGGCGCACAGGTGAAATACAGTGGTCCAAGTCTGGACCTGATTACCCCTGGGTAACTCACTTAATTAGAGTTACTCCTAATTTACACAAGTGTGAGAACACAATTAGGCCCATTAAATTAAAGGAAAAGGAGTACTTGTGGCACCTTAGAGACTAACCAATTTATCTGAGCATAAGCTTTCGTGAGCTACAGCTCACTTCATCGGTGAAGTGAGCTGTAGCTCATGAAAGCTCATGCTCAAATAAATTGGTTAGTCTCTAAGGTGCCACAAGTACTCCTTTTCTTTTTGTGAATACAGACTAACACGGCTGCTACTCTGAAACCTATCATTAAATTAAAGGTTTCTTTAGTATTATTGGTTGTGGTGGTATATTTTGGGCCTGATTCTGGTCTCTCTCTGGGTTTTATGCTTGTGTACATCCACTGACATTCATGGCATCTCTCCTGGTTTAGACCAATTAGAACAGAATTGGGCAAAATAACTTAAGTGTCTTCATCATTATTAGTTTATTACTATATATTGGGCCTGATTGTGGTCTGTGTGTCACTGCTTTAACACCAGAATAAGCCCATTCATTCAATTGAAGTTACTCCTGAGCTATTCCAGTGTAAAGTAAGGGGAGTTTCAGGCCATTTGTGTCTATTTGGAATAGTATATAAAGTTACCTGCTCATCTCTGGGACTGCAGAGCAATCAGACTGCAGCCAACATCCACAATCAGATTCGATCAAGGTTATTTGGAAAAGAAGATTTTATTCTTACAAACATTTCTATTAGAGAGGCAGCAGCTTGTGCGTTTGCAAATAATGGTCCTTTTCCCATTTATACGCCCAGGGTGCCGCTCCAGTTTGGAGATAGGATTTATTTTACAAAGAATGCACTTTGTTTGTTTAGTATACAAAAGTAATCGATAAAACATTAAGTGCAAGAAATGGAGAGAAGCAAATGCTCAGCGCTTTTCCCTGTAATTAATTTAACAATGCAGCGCTCACAATGCTAGTTGTTACTGTGCCTCATGGAGAAAGGCACATCCAGAGGAGAAACAAACACAGCACATTTTATAATTTGAGCAAAACACAGAATTGGAATTGCTTGTTTTGGAGTTGTTGTTTTGTTTTAAACTCTCCATTAAAATACCTGCAGACGAGTTTTGCACTGGAACTTTGCCCATCTATTTTCTCCTATCTAGTGCACATGAGACAAGCCTTCTCCTAATTGGGCCATTAAAAGAGGTGTTGAAATGTTACTAATTGTCAAAGGCAATTAAGTGTAGCAACATGTCACAGGTAAATTAACGACACTCCAGGTGTTTAGAGCAAGTTGCTTTTATGTGGATGTAAAACAATTTCTATCGAATCTGCAAGTTGGGTGTTGTTTTTTTTTCTTCTTTATAGCATGAAATTATGCACAAGCCTTTTGTACTGATTACATTTAGGGGGCCACCTCCGTCAAACAACACATACTATAAAGCCTGAATTTTAGAGGTGCTGAAGACCCACAACTACCGCTGAATTCAGGGGGAGCTGTGGATTTTTGGCACCTTTGAAAATCAGGTTATAGATCGCTTAGCTGAAGAAGTTCACTGGCAAGTCTTGGTGGATGCAGAGAAACTGAGCCTTTCGTTTTCCTTATCACACCCTATGCTGCCATTTGTGCAATAAGTAATGAAACTCTTTTTTCCTGTATATGCCTAGCAGCAACAAATGGCACTATAGAAAATCAATGCATCAAACTTACTGGCTCACATTTTCAAAAGTGTTCTCAAAACCGCACCTTAAGTCTCCCATTCACTTGTGCATACAAACAAGATAATGCCTTGCCCAGCTGCACAGTGGCATATACAATGGGGGGCTTTTTATGAACACTGTCACAGATATGGCAATTTCCTGCAGTATCCTTGAAAGGCTTCATGGTATAAAGTGTATGTATTATTGTGGGCTGGGACTATGTGTAAGTTCTTTATGGGGGAGGTGTGACTAAGATTGCAAACCCATACAGTATCTTTTGTGGTCCAGGTTTTTAAATGAATGGTTGATGTATGATTGTATTCTCCTCCAGGAGGAAGGCTACCATGGCACCTCCAGGAAATAATAACAGCAGGTGGTGGTTTCGGCAAATCAGCCAACATTTAACACACTTAGAGAGGTACCACTGCCTGGCTTGCATATACTAGTTCAGATTGAATTTTTGTCTCTGGAAAAACCAAAGAAAGGACTTTTGGATAAATAGTCTGACTTTAAACAGATGTAGGGCCTTCTTTCTGACCCATCAAGTGGACAGGACCTTCTGTCTGGGAGGGGCCTAATCCTTGTGAAAGGGTTGAAAGAACTTGACCTACTAAGACTTCATGAGACTCTGGATGGGTGGCCTCTGGAAAGCTTATTAGTATGTGTGTAGGTTCTTTTATTGTTTTTAACATGTCTTCTCTGTAATGCTTTCACCTTAAGAATAAACATGCTTGCTTATAAAGAGCAGTTTAGTAACTTATGACTGGGGACAATTACAGCTGTTCATAGCCTTTGCAGAAAAAGTAAAACTCAGATGCTGGCCTGTTTAGATGGTCTGGCTTGCTGGGATATCACAGTATAAACAGGGAACTGTGCAGCTTGGAAAAAACCCAGTTAGGAGGGAGAGAAATGCAGGTTTTCTATCCAAGAAAGGTGGCAGCTGAGGACCCTGGAGCCTAGAGTGGGTGCCCTCAAGGGACCACAGAGGGGGAATATAAGTGTAGTTTCCCTGGACGGTGACAGGCACAGCGCAAGTGCAGTTGCTTGTGGGTGCAACTCTTGTATCACCCTCCGGAGATGCCCCTACCTATTGTTTGAAGCCCATGCTAGCTTCCACCCTAATTGTAACTGCTTCTCTTTCTCTTTTCAATCCATTGTCTTATGACAATTTTTAAAATAAAGAAAAAAGAGGCTTGTTACAAGCAGCTTGTTAACAGTGAAAACTCAGTATAAGGGGAGAAATGCATTCGGAGAAGCTCGCTGATCAGATCTTACATCTCAGGAGGAGTATTTCATAGTCTTGTGTTTGAAGCAACTAAAATGGTGCCTTAATGGAGATCTCTTCTTTCCTTCACATTGGCCTTGCCTTGCGCCCTCTGGTTTGTCAGCTGTCTATGTTGAGTTATGCTGTGAAACACAGACTGACCTTCGTTCATTTCTTTTGCCATTTCTTTTCTGGATCCTCTTGTAAAAATGTGTGTATTTGTACAGCACCTAGCGCAAGAGGGCCCTCACCCATCACTGGATGCTACTGCAATACAAATAATAAAGAATTGTTTTGGAAACTGGTTTTTGAAAATGTACATTTAATAAGTGTACAAGTTAAATATAGAGTGGGTCCCACAAGAAAATAAGTTTATTGAGGAATATTTGTGTGACAAAAGTTGCTGAGATTTGCAATGAATAATATCTCCAATACATTATTTGACTGGCTCAAGTACAGAGTAACGTAATGAAGAGGTTTGGTTCACGTTTGGGGCGAAGGTTCAAGATGGTTCTTGTTTTATTCAAACTGTTTCGGTCAACTCTGAATGTAACCTTAGCTAATTGTAGCTATCTATAGCTGAAGTAAGATATTGTGAAGAGAGGAACTGAACAGTGACCCCACTTATTTCATTTTTGCTGTTTACTCACATTGGGTCAAGTTCCTCCTGGTACCAGCTCAAGACCCAGGTGCCCGTGAGTCTCACTTAAGCCTATGGGCCAGTCCTATCCATTTTACCAATTATCTGTAAGCGTGCAATCACGTTAGCACTCCTTCCAGGCTATAACGGGCCAAATTCTGCTTTCATTTTCATTTGTGTAAAGCTAGAGCAACTACTTGCAAATCACTGCCGTTACTCCAGATTCACACCCAGACAGCAGGGAGCAGAATTTGGCCAGGTCTGTTGAGCACGCAATATTTGTTCCCAAGTCTGGTAGATTGTTGATACTCCTTGGCATGATGTATTATTCATTTTCCTAGGTATAAAAGGCAGTCCTTTTGGATGGCTGCCTGTAGCAGTAACAATCTGTCTTTGCCAAAATGTTTGTTTGACTTTTAAAGCTGAAGATCTAAAAATATATTGTTTAAAGATGGTTACATAAGGGGGGGGGGGGGGAGAGGAGAGGAGATGATGGGCCAGACCCTCAGTTGGTGTAAATTAGCATAGCTCTATTGACTTCAAAAGCTGGAGTATCCCTAACTTCTCCAAACCTCTCTCTGACCCTTTTAACTTTCTTTACAATGACTATCAAGTGAACAGGATTTCAGAATGGACTCTATGTCCTATTCTCCTCTCTCTGAGAGTTCAGGATGCTTCAGAGGCAGGTATAAAACCTCCAGGATGCATGGAAAGACCTGTGGCAGTCATGTTCCATTAATTGCATTCAGGGGCAGCATTTTGGACAATAGCTGGACTAGCTGGCTTGTTTGATTAGCTCTAGGCACATTACTAAACGTCTGTTAGTAGTGCGAAACTTTTCCAGCACATCAGCAAAATAATCACACTATGTTGTTCTTTCCTATCATCTTACTATTGTTCTCCTTCACATTATATGACTGGAAGATTCCCTGTTATGTACATTTATATTGTTGACTAATACATGGCAGCAGTGAGGAAGTCAGATGTTTCACTGGTTTATTATATTCCTCCATGGTTTTATTAATTTCAGGATTCTTGTATTTTTCTATTTTCCAAATGATTAGGCAGCCCTGGAAGAGAGAGAAAAATGACACACAAGATGAATTAAGAAAAAAAATACTGATTGATTTAATGTATTACATTAAGTGTGAATGCCTTTTTCTAAAGACCACTTGATAATTCATTAATAATCCAGGCTAAAATATTTTCAGAAATGTTGGAGCTTAATTGTTTGACTTTGGTTTCAGATGTTGACATGCTCCCTCCACATTATTTACACCTTGTGTGCCTGGCTTATAATCAGGGAATGTGTAAGGTGTTTGTTACCATCACTGTGGTGGTGCTGAAATTTCTGCTTCTTGCAAACTTCTAATTACCCACAAGAATTTGGCTTTTGTTAGTTTATTTATAGTATGGAATAAATATGTGAAAGTCATTGTGGTTGGTTGTTGCATTGTGGCAATTTCTCTGCATCTCATTGTTCATCTAACAAGAGCCTGTCAAGGACATGAGCGGAGCAGGTACTTTAGGCTAGAATTGCAAAAGTGCTTAGCATCCACAAGTGGGACCAGATTGCAATATGACTGTGTGCACATGGCTTGCTTCTGAGCTGCTTTGAAAATCTGTCCATCACTATCCTAATGGGAGCTGCTGGGTGATGGTCAGAACATTTTGATTTAAAAAAAAACAAACAATACCCGCAACAATTTAAATGAAAAACGTTCTTTCAGGGGATTGCAGGTTGGTAAATAAGCTAGAAAATTACTACAAAAACATAGAGGAGGAAAAGAAATTTTCTTTTGAAAATACTTTCCATTTTCAGACCACCACTAATGTTGTGCACTAGGAGACCAAACCCCACAACATTTCATAGTTATTCAGGCCTACTGGCATATCTGGTGACCTTCCTGATTCATAGCGCTCTGTTGGATTGCTTAATGACTTAGTACTTTTCAGTGCCCTAAAAAGTGTGCTTGGCGCTCCACAGAAACAAGCAAAGACACAGTACCTGCCCCTGAAGTGCTAACAATTTGCACTATATATCTAGAGAAACAGACAATAAGGTACGAATAACTCCCTTTACTGTCAGTGGGGTTTACATACATCCTGTCCTCTAATTTACATTAGTGTAAACCTGAAATCAAAAGGCCAGATTTTCTTGTAAGTTCCTTCCCTCTTGCATTGCTCTGCTCCAGTAGTGCAGAGACCTGAAGAAGGCAGATGTGGCCTTCTGAGAATTCTCCTAGCAGAGAATGATGTAAATCCAGCAAACCCTACTTAGAGCTGGCTATATAACTGATTTTTCAGTGTGGTGGTAATTCTGAAAAATAAGGGGAAAAAAATCAGGTCAGGTTCAACTGAATCTGAAATTTTTCATAATTTTTAATGAATTGAAAAAATCTGTGTCAGGCCTGTTCCAGAGCAGGGTTTCGAACGTGGGTCTCCCACATCCCATGTGAAAGGCCTAACCACTGGTCTCGTGATTAACAGAAGAGGGAAGAGGTTGGCGGCACCAGCACGATCACCACCTGCTCTGGACTTTTTCTCAATGGCCAAAAGTATCTGTGTCAAATTCACAAATAGTTTTGAGTCAAGTTAAATAAATATAGTCCAAAAAATTTCACCCAGCTCTAGCCCTATCCTTTCACCCTCCCAGCCACGGTGTAGCAGGTTTGTCAAGGGCATGGCTGGAGCACACTGCACGCTGGCAGTTCTCAGCTGGTGACGCTTTATGATTGTGAGCAGCTGGGGTAAGACAGAGCCACTAACCAGCTGCTCTGATGTATGCTAGAGTGAAGGATGGCTATATTCAACTTTGGGGCAGCATTATCAGTCACTTCCTGATTGAATTTGGGTGCAGAAGGACCAACTAGAGCCCCTGAGAGGTGGTATAAAAAACTCACCAAAAACAAGAAAACTAAACATTTTGAAAAACAGGACACACTTTTTTCATGAAAAATTTCACCAAAGGGCTGGTCTCATAATTTTTCTGGCCCAGCCAAAATAGGGATCTTGTAAGTTCCTGTGACATTCCCGGACCCAAAAGACCTGGTGTTCAGAGCATTTTTTGAGAAACATCCATGTGTTAAAGGCAGGAATATCCATATAGAGCCCTAACAAGTTTAATGCAGTTCCATCCTTGCTTTGTTTTGAGGTTGGCAGTCATTAATTCATACAGATTTTTTGATGTCTGTTTAACAAGGCCATTAACGAGCGGGGCAAACAGCTGCAATGAGTGCCTTTGCATGTGAAGAGTGAATTCAGAGAGCATAAACCATACCACTGCCATTTCTGTCCTGTGCTTTGCAAACGCCATCTTCCCCCTCGTTTCAGCCCATTTGCTGTCATTTGGTTTCCTTTTGATCCCAGCATTTCGATATGTTGTTGCCTTTCAGTGGGAGCTCAGCTGCAGCATCTTCACTTCAGAACCCAAATGTGGCAGCCTTGTTGCGGCTTTGGGTAGCATGACCCCTCTTGTGAAGTACATGCCATTGAGACTGAATTTGTGATTCAGCAGCTCTGGCTGACCTGTAGCTTCTATTTTCCTTTCATACTCCAGGATACAAGGCACACAGAGCGAGGTTTGCTTGGCACATATATCAGCAAGCATCAGAGCTTTACAAGGGAAGAATATAAATTGTTTCAGTGTATGTCAAGAGCAGGTCCTTGTGCGCCTATGTGTACTGTAGCATGAAGGTGGGCGGTTGGGGGGCTGGAGAAAACTCCAGGCGGAAGCTTTGTGTTAAATCACCGAGAAAGAGAATAACTTTAGGGATAATCGTGCTTTTCCTTTAGGTGGAAGGATGGTACAGTGGTTAGGCATATGAACTTCAAGCACATGAGTAGTTCACTTGTGCTTTAAGTGAGGTAAGTGCTTACTACCTTCTGAATTGGGGGCTTAGGTCTTGACCCCACAAACACACAGACTTAGCTTTATTCCTTAGTTCCATTGATATCAATGCATATGTGTTTGCAAGATCGGGCATTAATGACCTAAAATCCCTGTTGACCATATCATGGGCTTGACCTTTGAGCCAACACGTTGGGCATTCTCTGTTTTTCCTTCTTTAGTACAGAAGAGCTGCTGGATTCAGGGTGCTATAATTGGCCCGGCCGCTGTAACTTTACGTCCAGAAACGTCCTCCACTGCTCCCCCTAGTTTATAATACTGCAGATATAGAGAAAGACCCCAAAGGGATTTAACTGTCACATCCCCATAATTAGCACCCTTTGTTTCTTCTCTGTTCTTGGTGTATTAGATCCTCTCCCTGCAAAGGGGCTTGTGATTTTGTGTGTGCATGTGTTGGGGGGTGGGGGTGAAACTCTAATGATATATTAGTAAAATATTATGATTTTCCCCCTTACAAACTGCAAGCAATGCTCAGTACCTCCCTGATATCTAGTGCAGCTGGGTTTGACTGGCACTTGTCAGGTTGTCCTCCAGGTGCTGCATCAGAAATCTTTTGACACAGTGTCAGTAATTAAGTGTACAATTAAGAGAATGTCTGCAATTAAGCTGAATCAGTCTGTCAATCAAATCTATATTTCTAAAGGGCTTTTCATCCAAGCCTCCTGCATTGCTCTGGAGAAGCTCTGTGAAAAGTTAACACCAGGCACAATGTAACATTTCATTTAGAGAGAAATCAAAGAAAAGGCTATCAGTTTATCCTGGGAAAAGGAAAGGAATTCACGGGGTTACAGTAGAATGAAACTGTTTTTACTGTAGTGAACTTGAATACAGCAATAAACTAACAGTTAAAAGGATGAGAACCTGGCCTTTTCCTCTAGGTGTGTGTAGTTGCAAGCATTCTTCCTAATTCTATACTGATTATTATTTATTTGGATCTAATGATTGTCTTTTACATGGAGTCTCTATGGTGCAGGACCAGATCCTCAGCTCGTGTAAATTGGCATAGCTCCATTCACTTCAGTGCAGCGACACCAATTTATGCTAGCTGAGGATGTGGCCCATAATGTGCAACTGCTCAGTGACTGAATCCCATCAATGGAAAGGGAGGCCTAGTTGTTTCACGTCGTCTGTATCAAAATACCTGTCTGCTGCTTGTAAATTTAACCCTCCAACAAGGAATATAGCACTGTAAAGTGCTCTTAATTTAACAGGGTTACATACATTTTCAAACTCTAGTGACTGAATGGCAGAGAATGCAAATGTGGATGCCATTTCTAATCCCTGATCCTGCTAACATTCCTCTGAAGGATCTGGTTTTTCAAACTGTTCTTTATTTGCTTTGTCCTCACATTGGTTTGGCTAAAATTCTGCAGACAGAGAAATTAGATCTGGGGATGTCAGTAATCAACATTCAATAAAATACACTTAAGATCAACCAGTTCTGAGTGTCAAGACCTCTTCCCCCCTGACCGTCCTGCATGAGCTGCAGTGACAGATGCTGTTCAGGGCTGGATTCCACCAATCAGCAGCAGAAGCTGGTACCAGAGTCAATGATCTGCTATGCACTTAATTAAAATTCAACTGACATCCTTAATGAGCCTGAAAACACAAATGTGCGGGTTTCCTTTGAGAAGCAGGGGTGTGTGTTTCTTTGTGTGGCTGTATGCTGGGTAAAATAAAAAGGCTCTTTACTGGCTTGTTTAAAGTAACACACTAAGCAGCAACACTGACAGCACAGAACAGATCCTCTAAAGGCTGGGCAAACTCCTTGAACCAATGGTGTGCGCTTTGATTAACAGACTTGCTTATGTCTGATTCCGTTCAGTGGGAAGCCAGTTTGACACGTCTCAGCAGCAGCAACAAATACAAATGCTGTAACAATAATACTAGTAATCCAACCCTTTTACTCATGTACAAACATGTGGCACTAAGAACATCAGAACAGCCATAGAGCCCATGTAGTCCAGTATCCTGTCTTCTGACAGTGGCTGGTGCCAGATGCGTCAGAGGGAGTGAACAGAACAGGGTGATTTCAAGTGATCCATCCGCTGTTCTCCAGTCCCACCCTTTGGCAGTGAGGTCAGTGTGAGCTCTGTAAAAGAACAATGGGAGAATCAGGTGCCAAAAGAGTAAGCTTACATTCCCTCAGAGCTTATCAGATACACAAGAATGCTAAGAGCGAAATCCTGGACCCCCCTGAAGTTACTGGGAGCTTTGCCGTTTTCTTCAATGGGGCCAGGATTTCATCCCAGGACTTTGGTGTATAAGCCATTGCTTTGAATCTGAATGCTGCCTGCAAGCTTTTCCTCTTCGTTCAAATCAACAAGGCCGAGTTGCCATAGGTCTGTGCATATAAAATCCATAGGCAGGCACATATTACTGTGCAGAAGAAGTTGGGGTTCTTTTCTCTTGTCTGTAGAGCCAAATCAATGTGAGCAGCAAGCCATGTGCTCTTTGATAATGATCTTGCATTTATATAGCATCTTTCATCTATATTAAAGGAGCTTTACTAACTACACAGGTAAATTGACAGAGTCACCCATAAGGATGCATGTCTTTATTGGTTTATGTCAGCTGTCTCATTATAGTCATGGCTTTAATATATGGAAAGCCATTTGCCAGTGCGTCTGTCCTCGTGTGTGGGAAGAACAAACTGAACTGTGATATATTTTGGATAATACTGTGATTATTCCCTGGCTACTGCTATTTAACTCGCAGAGAGTGCTTTTCATCCATGTTTCTCAAAGTGTTTTACAAAGACCAGTATCCTTATCTCCATTTCACACATGGAAAACTGAGACTTTGGTGGGGTGGGGGGGGGGCGGGTTTGAGGGGAGGGAGGGGTGTAGTGACAGGCCCAGGAATAGAATTGCTGGGAATAGGTTTCCAGTCCTGACTCCTGGTACAGCATCCTGCCCACTGGAACTCATTGCTTTCTCACATTGGCAGATGATAACTTCATTATCCCATATTAGTAAATCACTGGCAGCTCTGCATCTTTCGTCTGCTTGTGTTTGGTCTATAATACTCACGCTTATGTTTTGCCTCTTTGTCCCAATAAAAGGATAATGGGGCGGGAGAAGGAAAGGAATGTATTGCCAGGTAAATATTTGTTAAGTCCCTCATTAATCATCATCAAACTCTATTCTAAGAATGTTTCCTTGAGATCTCAGCCTCGCTGCGATGCCCTGAAGAAAAATGCTTCCTCCTGGATAGTGCAAATGTAGAATATTTTCTTTTTAAAATGATCAGGAATTACCTGTGCGGAAAGGGACTGTTGGTTAAAGAAAACTGCAGCAGGACTTTTGTAACATTTGTATAAAAGTTGTTTACTTCCAGGAGTCTTTAATAAAAAAAGGATAAATCATGTTGAGAGACTTTTTTTAATCAGCCAGTAGGATTTAATAGAGAACTAGGGAAGCAGTGTTGCCTAGTGGATAGAACAAGGGCCTGAGACTCAGGAGGCCTGTATTCTATTTCTGCCTTTGCCACTAGCCTGGTGTGTGTGACCAATAGCAAGTCATGGCCCATCTCTGTACCTCAGTTTCCCTATATGTAAAATGGGGATAATGAGTCTGACCTCTTTATAAGGTACTTTGAAGTCTGTCTACTGATAAAAGAGCTATGGATTATTGTTATTAATTATGTCCCTGTTATAGACTTCAGCAGGATAATTAAAAACTATAGACAGGATTACATTATTAATTATGTAGAGTTTTAGAATAATTTCCCTGGAACCTAAAGATCTTTTTTATTTAATCCATATTGAATTCTATAGAATTTTTCTGTAAGGGATAAAATAGCTATCATAACAGACCTCATCATCACTCAAAAGAAACTGATGTAAAATCTTACAGATATAACAGGTAGAATTAGTCTTTTTTTTTTTTTTTATTACCAGCTCCCAGGAAACAACCATAGGTCCCACTGCAGCAAAGCAGTTAAACATGTGTTTAATTGCAAACGTGCGAGTAGTCCCATTGATTTCAATGGGATTCCACCTATGTTTAACATTAAGCATGTGATTAATTGTTTTGCGGAATCACGGCCTTAATTTGATGCAGATTGTACACCCTGGACAGGGCAGCAAGCTTCGGAGACCTCATAAGAGATTCCTGGTAGTCTCCCTCACTCATTATATTGGGGGAGACGTGGGATGTGCAAAGTTTCTGCCCCTGTACCTCCCAAGCCCTGCTGATGGCAAGGGATTCGCAGGAGGCCAGACCTCTGTGTGAATAGGGTGGGGCCCTCTGTCTCCTGTTGGCTCCAGATTCCCTTGTAGCTCTCCTAGATTTCCTGATTGTGCAGCTCCACTATGGCTATGCTCCCAGGGTTTTTCCAGGCTGCATTGAGTCTTGGAAAGTTTTTCTTAGGGGCAGGCAGTGGAGACAATAGATAGCCGCACAGCTTTGTCCCAATCTGGCCATGAATATAGATAACCCTGTGACGGTTGCTCCACAGAGTTGGGGGAAGAGGGGGTTAGGTACTTATCACCCTCTCCATAATATCTGAGCATCCCACAGTCTGTAATGCATTTATCTTCACAATATACCTAAGAGACTGAGTATATTGGTTCTAAGTGCTCTTAAACTTAAGGCCTATTTTGAACTTACTTTATCTAAAGGAAACCATGAAGACATAATACTTAATGAATAAGGCAATGTAGGAAATCAGTACAAAAATACATAGGAAAATTTATAGCTTGAAAATATGTTGCAAGCAATGTAGTTTAGAGCTGTTGTGACTTTAATAATAATTAGCGTTAAGGGGGAGATTCTGGTTTTGTGAGCTGTCCCAGGACAGGGTAGAAGTTTTGCTTAACAGCCAGCCTTCTTGCAAGCGATGCAAGGCTCCTGGAGCGTTGTCACCCGTGTTTTGACGATGAGAACCCAAAATTATGTTCCCGTAGTAATGGATGTTATCTTGCTGAACAACAGACCCCCTGCAGTGTTCGGGATTAGTAAGGAGTGCCATCTCCAAGCAGGTTTTTGAATGCTTTTAAAATCACAGGGAAAAAGAAATTAGGCAAAGAGCAGAGACATAATGCAGAATGATAAATTCTTGAAAACCAGCACTAAATCTAACAACGCAAATAATATGTCCCGATGGTGGAGGGACATTATTTGTTTTTGTTTTAAATTTGCCAGAACACTCACTCAATTTTTTTTTTTTTAAGCATACATCTCAGGGAAAGGAGGACTATGAAAAGGCAATTGGTGAATGATTAGTGGTAGATGTGACATTTTTATGTGTCCAAATATGTTTAACTGCATTAACCTTTGCGGAATTTACACTGACATGATAAAAGATATATTTCACACACAGCCTGAAAAATCTGAAACCTACTTCAACTTAAATCTTATTTACATTCATTTTATTACAAAATAAATGTGCCTCAAATTTTAATAGCATGTTGCCAGATTCTGAAGGTGCTGCTGCAGGGAAATCAGAGGGAAGCAGGTGTTCCGAGTAGATTGCAAAGGGAAAGAACTTTTAGAAAATGCACAGCATTGTGCACCAAAGAAAGTCACATTCCAGTTTCTCTAGTATGGATGTGCCACCGTGGCAGATGGAAGATCACTGAAAGAAACAGGGTTACACATCTAATTTATCTGCGTAATGATTTAATTTCGTGTTAATGAGTCATTTCAGCTTTCAAGAAAGCAGCTTATTGAAGGCTTTTTAATCTTTACATATTATGTGGACTGTAAATACACTTTCAAAATCATTTTTTGGAGACTTTAAAAAAAAATAAACAGGCAATTAAGATGCTTGGTTCAATGCTCCTCTCATTGTCAGTTTCCCTGTGTGCTTGATATTTGTTTGCTTATCCAATTTTCCTTGGGGAGTGTTTCCTCCTTTTGAGTCAGTGTAGTAGTTCCTCTGGTTGCTGATTCAGCTCCATGTCTCTTGTGCTTCACTCCACTGAAATCTGATTAGGTATGAGACAGACTCCGGTGGAATGAAGGACAACAGAATTCATGGATCGTTCTTAACTCACTCTGAAAACTGGGGCAAACATATCACATTGTTAAAAAGAAACAGCAATTGCAGTTAGGATGTTCAGGTGACATACATGAACATAACGGGAGGCATGAAACTTTACAACCAGTTCCTGTGTAGGTTGCTATGACTTGAGCTCAGTGATTTCCCATTCCACCAGTCTGGTGTTTTCTTTCTAGCATGTAACCATTGGATATAATTTGTAATATTAAGCCCTGGAACAACTTACCAAGGGACGTGGTCGATTTTCCATCACTTGAAGATCTTTAATTCAAGATGGGATGGCTTTCTAAAAGATATTTTCTAGCTCAGCCAAAAGTCAAGGCCTTATGCAGGAATCACTGAGTAAAATTCTCTGGTCAGTATTATGCAAGATGTCAGACTAGAAGATCATAATGGTACCTTTTGATCTTGAAATCTATGAATCTCTAAAAACAGCAATGTGTCCAGGTGTCATTTTCTTCTGTACATTCACCCTTGTTATAAGATCTTTATCAGCAGGAAAAACCACTAAATTCCTAATGCCAAATTCTTCCTTTTAATCTTGGTAGGAAAAAAAATGTCATTTGTAAACAGCCTGATACAGGAATTGAAGCCTGATTGCCTGAGATTTGTTGTCAAGTACAGATTGATAGCACAGACAGAAAAGTATTTCAACCTCTGAACAAGACATGCGATCAGCCTTCCACTGTTTTTTGATGATATCTTAGTATAGCTGTGAAATGTATTATTTATATTACAGAGGTGCTCAAAGGCCGTAATCAGGATTGAGGTTCCCTTTGTGTTAAATGTTATACAGACCCATTGGAAGACCTACATCCTGCCCTGAAAAGCTTAGGATCTGTATGAAAAAATCAGAGGGTGTTAGAAGTGTCATTTTGATTAAGTTGAAGAAAGGTCTGTGTCGCTACAATTAAGGTATTCCAAAGACTCTTTCAAAGAGAGGAACTTATCACAAATTGACATTTTTAGTCTCTTTTGGAGGGTGTTCTGATTTTCTCACAGAATGAATATTGGAAGCTTTAATATAATACATATCCATAGCACCTTTCACCCAAGGAACTAAAAACACTGGGGGGGGAAAAATACCCTGTCCATTAAATTAACCCTCAGACCAGCTGGAGGAGGTAGGAATGTATTATTATTTCCATTTCACAGATTGAGAAAATGAGGTACAGAGAGGGTAAGTCACTTACCCAAGGTCACAACAGCAAGCGGGTGGCAGAAGTAGGAACCAAGCCTAGAACTCCCATCTCCCGATCCCAACAACAGAAAAATGACTCTCCTTTGAAGGCAATTACAATGACATTATGGCTGAGCTTTTCAAAGTTGCCAAAGGGAATTCGATGCCTGATTGCCATTTAAAAATAAAGCTACTCCAAGGCAGCACTGAAAAATCTTGGCCCATAGCTTTCTTAAAGTGTGGGGTTCGACAACAGATAGGTTGGAATGTGAAGGTTTAACCTGGAGATTAACTGAAATGTTTTGTTAGGTTGGGGGAAAACAAAAACAACTGGCAGAGATTGTTATTCCTGCATTTATGAAACCACATAGATGCTGATACAGGGATTTAAAGAGCAAACCGCTTGGGGGCTTTTCTTTTTTTTTTTTTTTAAATACAAACCTGCTGTCAGGTTGAAGCCTCTCCCTTAGGTCTGTCAAGACATGTTAAAAGCTTTTAGGTAAGTCCCGTGCAAGGTGGCCTGAACAAGAACTTATCAGCTGAAATTCCTCTGTGCAATCCTAACTTGTTTGAACTGTCTTTGCGTCAGGCTTGTTCTTGCAGGCTTTGGTACAGCAAACACCTCATGCGCAACTTTCAGAGTATTAACCCTTTGTTGGGATGGGTGTCTGAAACCAGCAAAAACAAACTCTGAAAGAGAATGTCTCACTCCAGTGCTTCCTTCAGGAACAGTTGAAAAGATAAAAGTGAAGGTGGTTATGGAAAGAAACTTACATTGAAAAAAATAGTAATAAAAACGTGATTTACCTGCTCTAGGGGCTCATCTCCAACAGATCTTAAACAGCCAGTTAAAGTATACTAAAGGTTACTGTATCATTTTTAAAAAAATCTTTAATTAAAGACAAACACCTGGGTTTTTGCTGGTCCCTGAAAAAAACGTTTTGAGATTTAAGATTTAGGTTGAAATCTGTCTTATGCACCCACCCTAGGGAACAGCAAAGATCCACTGTCTGCTTACAAGTGATGGGCCTTTAACTAAAGGTCAGACAAGACTGTACGGCATACCTTGGGTGAACTTTAAAGTGAGTGAAAGTTTCTATAGTTGGTTGCCCAGAGGGGGATGGAGAGAAAAAGATATAGGGTCTGATCCAAAGCCCATCGACTTTCTGTTGCCTTTGAGGAGGTTTGGATCAGGCCCATAGACAGGCAGTCATTGAAAAGTTCGGAGTTTCCCGGGAGATTCTTTATGTTCTCTGAGATGTCAGTAACCAAGGCCCCACTTCAGGGACGTACTTCAGCAAGTCGACTTTGGTGAAACTTCAGCACATGCTTAAAGTTAAGTGTGTGCTTAATTGCTTTTTTGAATTGGGATCCTAGTGAGGCTGATTTTCAGAAGTGCTAAACATCTGCAACTCTCAATAAATGTTCTGGGGTCCTTTTGGAACACTGGCATACCTAATGCACATTCTCTTGCTTGCCTGATCTCGGTCTACTGCCTGCAGGAAATTTCCGTTCTCAGCTGCTTCCCCTGTAGCACCCTTTCATGATACGCTGAATACATTTACACCAATCTAGCCACTGAAAAGAAAGAAATGGCTGCTGGTGGTTTTAAAGGAAAGGTTCCTTATCATCCAAATTTATTTTGTGCTATTTGCACCAACACATGAATGACTTAGATTGTGCCAAACCATGATGGTCAGTTGAGTTATCGCTGGAAGCTCTCTGATTTTAACGAGATGGCCGAAAGCAATTCACAGAGCTCAAGACCCAAAGCTTTTAAAAGCCTTTGAAAAGGTCTGCCTACTTTCCTCTCTATGCTGGTTCATAGCAGCCAGTAGTTCTGGTGGGAATAAGATACAGATTCAGGGGAGAAGTGACTTTGAAATGCACGGTCCATTGGCTCCACAAAATCAAACAGCAAACCCCATAGTTCAAGAAATGATCCAGATTACTCTTCTGTCTTATATTTCAGTATCAATGGTAATACATAGCATTTTTCAACTTTAAAGAACATTGCAAACATTATCCAATCAAGACTGGTTTTAAATCTTTCTCCTTTGAGAGATAACAAATTGATACACAGGTATTCTTGAGGACTAGTATTTTCATAAATCTTTGACTTTTTTTCAAACTAATATTGTACCATGACATCTCGAGTAATATAAGGAAATATTTTTTAAAACACTTTAATTAAAATATACATTAAATATGTTTAAATATTCTTAAAATACAAATAAGGGGAAAAAATCAACCCATCTGAGAATTTGAAGCTAAAACTTTATACATGGTATTTCAGGCTATAGGCCAAATGTGGTTTTAATTGAGTTACACTGCCCCAAAGGTCAAATGCTACTGCACATCATTCTTAACTGCTGGGAACTAATTTGGTTACTGGAGATCTACATATATCAGTTGCTGTTATGTATAATCCAATTGTTTTATCTGATTTAAAACACCCCTTATAAATGTTTAAAAACTGACAGGTGACATCAGTTTGCCAAACCACAAAATGGCAACTTTTGTGCTGTTTGGAATAGCTAAATAAGCAGTAGTCCTGATATGTGGACTTACAACCAATTTCCTTCTCAATAAAGTACCCTTTCTAAAACGCTGTATGTAGGAAAAACGACACCTTCTCCACTTAACTCTCAAAATTTACAACAGAGTTTTATATGATACATCAGAACACATTGTAGCACTGTTCACTCACCTGCCCTTTGATAAACTAGGTAGAGTGTCAGTCGTGAAACAGCTTTACTTAACTTTAAACCAAAATAAAATACTGTGAGAATGAAAGAGACAGAAAAGCAAAATAAAATGGTGAATAAATAAATTTAAAAAAAATTCAAACTATGATTTTCTTCCTCCTCTTGTTCTTCTTTGAAATAGCGCTCCAGAGAAAGTGAAACAAACAAATAGAAGAAAATGAATAGTCCTTTAGTAAGCCTATGCTATGTCTTCAGTTATCTCGTCCATCTACATAGACTAAAAGTAAAGGAGAAGGTTTGGAGAGAAAAGTTTTGTTAGGGGGGGAAAGAGGTAAGAAGAGGAACAGATATGAATGAAATAGTGTTTTCTTTTAAAAAAAAAAAAAAAAAAAAGGCAACAGAGGACACTTTTTTGGAAAGTAGTAGAGATGGAGCAGAAAAGTTCTGCCCATTTTAAGGTGGTGTCCCTCAGATTCAGACTTTATTTACGCTACTGTAAAAGAGGGCTCCAGTTACCTGTCAGACCCAGCCAATGAAGAACAGAACCACTTTACCTGACTCCACCTCTCAGAACCCTCACCCTCCAGGGCATAAATGCAGCTCTCCCTATCTGACACCAGACCTTCCGCCCCACCCCCCTGCAAAGAGAGCCAAACCAACTTTGGAGTTGCTTTTTAATCAAATCCTTTGAAAGACTAAAGCAAGCTGTGTGAATCCAACCCTCCTACTGCTCACTGAAGGTGGGTCTTTGATTCCAATCAAGTCTGAGTTCTGATGTGAGCGGAGGAAAAGAGAGAGAGAGGTTTCCTAACCTTGTACATGAGTCTCTGATCCATTTATGGATTGCACCTTGTACAATGCTCATTGATTGACTTGTGTGGCAGGCATTTATTACCCCCCTTCTTGGGCTCCCTCACAGAACCCTTCTCAGCTTCCCAGTCACCAGCAAGCACTCAATTGCAGGATTGGGGCTGTAGATTAATCTCTCCAAAAGGCTAGTTAACCCAGAAAGAACCAGCACGCAGTGGCACCATGTCACCTGTTTATAGAGAAACTGAACAAAGTGAAGCTTTGTGAAGTGGAGAGAGATTGTTTAAATGCATGGCAATGTGCAAATTTTAATTCCAATGCAAATGGAAATGTGTTTAGAGAGAGCTTGTCTGGAGCAAAATTGTTTTGTGTTGTTGATGTGACTCCTCTGAGCTCATCTGTGAGACCCCTACCACGTCCACATTTAGGTCCCTATTAAACTCTCCCCTCTGCCTTGCTGTTTATAGTGAATCTAATTCATTCATGCATAAATTCCCAGTTGTTGTTCGTCTTACTCCAGTAACTTCTCTCTTCTTGTCTGTCAGTCTTTAGCTTAAAGAACAGGAGGACTTGTG
Organism: Chelonia mydas; assembly: GCF_015237465.2. Taxonomy (NCBI): domain Eukaryota; kingdom Metazoa; phylum Chordata; order Testudines; family Cheloniidae; genus Chelonia; species Chelonia mydas. Next base: position 3,918,206 of record NC_051261.2, read on the forward strand.
GCACCTTAGAGACTAACCAATTTATTTGAGCATAAGCTTTCGTGAGCTACAGCTCACTTCATCGGATGCATCTTCTGTATTTTCCACAGTATGCATCCGATGAAGTGAGCTGTAGCTCACAAAAGCTTATGCTCAAATAAATTGGTTAGTCTCTAAGGTGCCACAAGTCCTCCTTTTCTTTTTGCAAATACAGACTAACACGGCTGTTACTCTGAAGCCAGTCTTTAGCTTGTGAGCTCCTCAGAGCAGGGGCCACCCTTCTTGAGCATTTGTAAAGTATGTGGCACATGGGACCAGATTTTCCAAAAAGCACAGGATCAGATTTTCAGGTGGTTGGCATCCACACATTGGGGCCAGATTTTCGGAAGAGTTCCGCTCCCAATTAGGCATCATAATGAGGGCAAGATTTTCAAAGGTGCCCTGCAGTCAGGAGCTCCCATTGTAACAAGTAGGGCCACATTTTCAAAAGAGTTCAGCATCGAACAAAATGAGCGGCTTTGTAAACCTGGCCACTTGTTTTGGTGCCCAAATGGTAACTGAGCAGTGTTTTGGGGGAAAGAAAAAAAAAACAATGGCCTAAGTAGGTGCTACTTAGAAATGTAGAATAACAACAATATGCCATTGAACGTTCTTTGGGGCAGGGGCCAAGTTGCCTTCTTTGTATGGAAATTTTGTAGCAAATTTTGGGTCATACTGCAATGTAAATAGCAATAACTGTGAGATTATTACATTCCCACCCAAGCACAGATGCACAACTGATAGGTGAGAGTCACCTGCAGGCCAAGCTTCCCATGCCCACCTGTTACTGCTGCAAAAACATACTGGAAGCAGGTTTACTTCTGGATTTTTTTAAAAGCCCATTTGTCTACATTAGGCAAATCAGCTGAATAAATGCATATTCTCCTTAGAATAGGTATGGACAATTCATAATGGCGTATGGCCTGTGTTATTCAGGAGGTCAATTTAGAGGATCACTGTGGTCTCTTCTGGATTTATAATCTATAAATCTATGAATTATTTCAATGCATTTCACCTCTTTTTCTCTTGTCCTCTCACAGACTGTGATTTGTTTGGAATTTACCCATTATTCAAAATTAGGATGACCAGATAGCAAGTGTGAAAAATCCGGACAGGGTGTGGGTAGTAATAGGTGCCTATGTAAGAAAAAGACCCAAATATCAGGACTATCCCTATAAAATCGGGACATCTGGTCACCCTATTCAAAATTATTCACCAAATAATTCCCATCAATTATTCTTGGTCTTTATTTAGTTCACTGCAAGTATTGGATATTCAAGATGTAAGCTGTTTTGATTGGGCGCACAGGATCACATGGCATGTTTCTCTTTCCTGATTGCATGGACATAATTCTCAGCATCAGGGTATTCACTGTGGCCACCCATGATTACAAATTCAAAATGTGGATGATCTGCAACATTCATTTAAATCGTGCCGTGGTTATGAACATTTCTTACAAGTAAATTCATCAGCTGGAATATTCATGACAAATGAAAAAGGAGAAGTATAAATACTGTCTCTATGAATTCAATTATGAATTTGAATACATATTTGTGGAAGTTTTGGTTGTTTTTTTGTTTTGTTTTGTTTTTTGCAATATTCACCCAGCTGGAATTTTCCCATATTTTGTCTTGTCCAGTTTTAACTGACGTTAAGCAATGAAGTTTCCACGACGTCTCTTGTGAGAGGTTTTCACTGTCTAATAAACTTTCACTATTATGGCATTTTTATTGATATTCATCCTCAGTTTTTCCATTGCTCTCTTTTATACTTGTTACAGCTGTCTGAACCAATAAAGGGCAAATTCCCCACTGAATTAAACCACTGCATAGGGTATCAGTCAGCACAGAATTCAGTTCTTGGATACAAAATTAGATCCCTGTTTTATTACTGTAAAATAAACTGCAAATAAATGTTATCATTTACCAGAACCACTGCCAAATACTGACAATTTGGTGATGGGTGCAGAATGAAAAAATAGAACACAGTTGCACTCTATAACCCCAGTACTTTTAAGCATCAATCCCGTAAAGCTTTCAATGCACATAGTTTAAGTGGAATGAGCTGCCAACACATCATAAAATGGCTGGGTTTACAAAATTTGCTGATAGAAGTATGTCAGAGAAGAAAAGTTCTTCTCCAGATCTATCTCCCAGGCACATTCCACAATTCACCTGGGGAGTAGAAAACCTGTGTGGTCTTGAAGTCTTGTCAGTTTTGACCTCTAAATTTGTCCAATAAATGGAATCAAATTATTTACTTCTTCTGCAGGCTTGAGACATCAAACACAGCAGAGGAAAGCTCAGGGCCACATCTCCTGAAATTGCCCACTGTAAATCCAGTCCACAAACAGGTGGAGAGTAATTACTTGAGCCTTCCCCCACCCCCATCCCCTCAGATTTATTTATGCTTGATGAAAAACTATGCTATAAAGTAGCTGACTATTCAGGAACAGGAATATAGCTGGGGCTATCACACTTTGCATTCTTAATGTGTCCCGTCTCAGGAAAATGAATAGTAGATGGATGCTTTAGTTATTTCATTTTTAGTTCACACAACGTGTATGTCTTTACTTTTCTGCAATGTAGACAAGTCCCCTGTTTTCTTTACCCTCCCCCCGGCCCATGCACAAAGGGAGAATTTTGTAGCCCTCCTAGATGTGAAAGAATGGAAAAGCCTTATTTGGCCATATGCTGTCTACCTCTTTGCCACTCCAGGATTGTCCCCTACATTCTAGTATACTTTCCTAAAACTGCAGTTGCTGTGAGACCATTCTTTTGTAGGGCTGGCATGCGTGGTATCTGGTTTTGTGCAGAATCCATTGCTGAGAGCACAGCTCAAGGAGTCCCTGGCTCAAAATTATAATGAGCATGTCGACCGCTCGAACCTTCAGAACATTTCCCTGCATGCTTGTTTTCTATGAAGATGGGCATGTGCTGAATCCCAAAGCAGCGAGGGAGAGAAAAACAAAATAATTGCAAACTGAAGGGCAAAGCCTTGGCGACATAATCCGGATGTTCTCTGCATCACCCAGGCATAAATAAATACACAATAAGTGAAAGGAAATAACCAGAGAGCAGAAATAATTGTAAAATAAGGTAGCATTATAGATAAGGATATCTGGAGTGTTTCAAATGATTGGATGTCAGTGGTATTCTCTCAGAGAAGTAATTAAACGATGGTACAGTATTAATATTAGGCTGGGGTTTTCAAACGATCCAAAGGAAATCTTTATCTTCAACTTTTCTACATTGTCCTGGATTCTAAAGTGCTTCAAAGCCTTAAATAACTGATACACAAGGATCACTCCACCCGCCACTGAAATACAGCCACCTCTGGGGAGGAATGGCAAATCTAGCAACACTATATAGTTGTTTAGGACTGTATTCATTGGAAACTGCAAGGGGAAATTAAAGAGTCAAAATACAACTCTTCACATTGGAATTTTTCCAGGACATCAGTTCTGATACCTCCACTCATATAACAAAAGAAATTAGATATTTAATTACTACAAATACCCAGGATCTTAATTTTACTCTTCATCCAAAAGTTATCTGTATAGAAGTCAGTCAACTGCTGTTTGCATCCAATATATTCTTTTAAAATGCTTTTCCCTCATAATTGCTCATTTGCAAAATTGAAAGACCTCCCCCCCCAGATCATATCAACCTCCTTTTACCATCCTCACCCCATCCCGAGTCTCCACAGAAGTTTTGACTTCCTCCCTCACCTCCACATTTAAAAGCAAATATCTTGGGAGTTGGCATTAGTTAACAGAGCTGGTTCTGCAGCTTAGAAATGAAGAATTTTGCTCCTCCATACTAACATTTTTGGCTATTTTCTTCCTTTGGGGGAATTGGATTTAACAGCAGTCATCATCTTTGACAATCCTTACATCTTTCTGAAAGTCCATTGTTAGTCAGACTGCAGAAGAATAGAGAGGTATCCATCTACTCAGCATGACAATGTATTGCAATCCTGATTTTTGAAGCTGTGAATCTACATTGCGGCAATCAAATCTTTGGTTTGGGTACCCATTCGGGCATCTCAGAGCTCTAGCTGTAAGATTTAGAAATTCACATTTAAAAATTAGGCCCATTGTATTTATTACTCAAAACAGTGTGAAATTTGCAATGGAATAATCACCACCATGAAAACTGATGCAGAATATTCTGACAGTAAACGTATCAGGCAGTGGTTCATTATGCATGAAAAAAAAATCCAACTTTTCTTAATTTTTTTTTTAAATGGTCCCAGACAAGTTCATCTCAAGCTTGGGATACTAGTCTGACAGTGGAGAATGTGCTTTATAAGAACCCTTTAATTTATCTGTAATATTTACTCTTTAAGACTTGTGCCTAGCTTCTTCTGCACTATTAATGCTAACAGGAATTCTGTGTGTGTTGATAGGGAGGGTAGTGCCCTATAATAGTGAACATCTTGTGACTCTCGTGCCTTTCTTATCAGTGTCAGCTATTCTGTGAACTTCTCTTAGGCCTTGTCTACATACAAAATTGCCCCACTTTAGTTGAAAAGGTGCAAAATCCTGTGTGGATGCTATTAAGGTTTGGGGTTTTCAGCTTTTTCATCTCCTACCCGCCCCCCCGCTGCAACTCTTGGATCCCATTTTCCAGTTGCCAAATGATAAAATGGGGAAAGGGTAATGACCCCCCAAAACTGTCATTCCCCCCCCCCAATTTTATTGCCAAAAAATCAGAAAGTATTGAAAAAGTGCAATATTCGATCAAAAGGTTTGGGGTTTTTTGGGGGGGGCGGGGGTGGTGGTGATTTTTTGTTAAAAACAGATTTTGGATCAAAAATGTTGACTAGCTCCATTATTACCTTCTTCTAAGGCGTCATTCATCTAAGATGCTACTGAAAGGGGCAGCAAGCTATAACTTGCACGTTTTGCACCGTTCCTCCTAGGTGTCATGTCCTTGTTTCAACAGAGCCCTCTGGGTTTGTTAAATGATGCCGGTGACACATCACATTAGCAGTATATTTCCCACCAATGTATAGAGGATGGCAAACCAAAACTGAGTTTAATAGCATGCCTGGGGGATGCTGAGACACTTGAAAGGATCTTTTTGCTTTTGCAGTAAAGTGGAAAATTGGAAACTTTGCTGTTCCCTCCACAATATTGTTAAGTCTGGCTGCCACAGGTTCCAAGCACATCCTACGAAGCATGAAATACTAGCTAGCTGGTTCAAGACCTGCTAAAGGGTATTCCCCGTCATTGCTTCCTGGTTTAACAAATAGAAGGGATGGTCTTTTTTTGTTTCTATACATAGAGAAACAACTAAAAACTAATGTTTCTGTGACCCAAGGCCTATGAAAAAGGACCGATGTTAAATGGGCACAATTGAAAATGACATGTGTTTTGAATAAATTAAAAATTGAAAGCCTAAAATTGCTTCTGCCTTGTCCACATCTAACAGGCATAATCCTCTGACTTTACCAGCATTGCTAAAGTGGTACAGCCCTGCAAGCAGGGATGCAGTTATACCGACGTAAAAGTGCTTAAACTGGCATCACTAATTCCTGTAAGGGAAGGGGGTATATGCTATACTGGTATAAGTGCATCCACGCTAGGGGTTGTACCAGAGTAAATATTTTGATTTAAAAACTGCACTCCTAGCCCACTTAATTGTGCCAGAACAAATCCTATGGGTAGACCAAAGTTCTAAGCCTAGTGTGTCAGCCTGCTCTGCAATCCCAAACCACCTTCAGGGAAAAGGAGGCAATATGGGTAACAATTGCATTGACTGGGTTAAGGAGCTCAGAAGGGACTGTCATGACGGAAAGAGAAAAAATCTTCAAGCAAAACAATTAAGGATCAGTTGCAACTTAATTGTAGGACAGTGCCCTGGGCTCAAAAGGTGCTGGGTCTTTTCCTTTTCTGTAGCTGAAGATAAGTCAGAATGACCATGTTTAATTATTTACAGATTCCTTGTATTTTTGTCTCTGCAAGAACATGATGATTGAAGTTTATGATAATGCTCCAATTGCCCTTTTAGGACAGTACTCTGTCATTTACTGCAGTGTTTGTAGGACTGCAGCAGAATAAAATGATTAAAATGCAAAATTCAATGTTGCTTCTGTATCTCTCTCTGGCTTTTTCACATTCCTGTAATAACAATCACTGTGCATAGCTCAGCACCGTGAACAACCCTACAAAAACAAACTAATGACGTGTTATGCAACAAACTCCCATCTAGACTCTAGCCCAACATTCACGAGCCACCCTCAAATAAGCAATCAGACTAAGAAGCAATCCTGAAATCCGTTGGAATAGCTCAGACTTCATGCCATGAGTAAGTTACAACAGTAAACCAGTTAGCCCAGCTCAGACCTTAATCGATGAACCTAGAATGACAAGAGACATGTTCATTCAGACCAACATTCATAAGAAACCTCACCAGAACAAACCAGCCCCAATGCTCATGAGTTACTCCCCAATAAAAATCCACCATACACACTTTGGTCTTCATGCTTTACCCACTAACAAGAATTCAGTGTGCACAGTCCTGCAGACAAGACCAATTGACCAATAATTTAAAAACAAAACTGTAAAGCTGACACCTGTGGACTGGAGGCACCCAAATACTGATAGGATTCAACACAGATTTCAGTTTTGAGCTTGCAAAGTGAAGACAAAAATCCCAATATCCACCCTGACAGCAAGTGTTCTTTTAAGCAGAAAAGATGAGATTTCTGGCTTGACGGTGATATTTCCCCTCCCCCGCCGCCCCCCAACACTCCTGGAGAAGGTTACCCTGAAGAAGTTGCATGCTTGAGTAAACTGATCCCACATACCAACTTTTGCAGCTTGCTACAAACTAGGTATTGGAATTTTAATGCCTAAGCTATGTCCCTGAAAATACCATTTGGAATTGTATAAGCTTCCAGTCTGGGGAGTCCTGTATCGCTCTGGTATGCAGCTGGGATTGTTTAGGAGCACTGCCTGCTTCTTCCAAAACACAAACAGGCTAGTCTGCAATAGACTTCCAATCAAATAAAATAAATAACCAGGGAAATATTGAGCTGAAGAAAGAATATTTCAGGAACTTGATGTAACTGAAGCAAATATATATATATGTCGGTGTTGTTCTTTTTACTTTTTAAAAACACACAGAGAAAAAAATGGCACATACTGAAGAATTAGATTATTTAGAAAGACATTGCCTGCAATATATGGAGGCAATATTACATTTTCCAATCTGCTCTTTAGCGCAGCACTGATGAAGTTAGATAACACAATAATAGGCACCTTAGACATCGGATAGCTACTGTAGGTTAAGGAGACAGCCAAATAGCTAGATTGTCAAATAGTCTGTAGACTGAAGGCACGATTTTGTTTACTGGGAGAGTCATGAGTAATAAACCCGGGTGTCTTTCAAAACAGTGGGGGCCTGATTCTGAACTCACGCTGACTGTAAATCAGCAGTATCTCTACTGAAAGTAACTGGGTTACACTGGTGTGAATCTGTGGCGATGGGTGAAGTTGGCCCAGTATATACATAGAGGTCTGATTTTTTTCACGTGTGTGCCTAAAGATAGGCAGCTAGGAGTGGAAAGAGATGTAGGCACCCAGCTCCCACTGATTTTTAATCATTCTCATCGATGTTATTGAAAATCAAACCTCTAAATCCATATTTGGGTGCCTAAGGTAAGAGTTCTGATTTCCAAGATTGCCTGAACACCCTCAAGACAGTACGAGATGCAGATGCTCAGCACCTCTGAACACAAAGCTATTTATTTAGGAGCAGGTCTACGGATGTAGGAGCCTAACTTTGGGCTACTCCCCTTGAAGATTATAGTCATAGTGTTCCTGTTAATACTGTGCTTGCAGCTAGACCCTGCACCCCATTGTACAAAGCGCTGTAAAAACATATATAAGTGAACACACATTTTCAGTCAAAGAAATGGATATTTGCTTTTTACAAACAAACAAAAGATTGAAAGCAAGAACTTCCCTGTTTAAATGTTTGCACTGTGCTCCCTGTACTAAAATTAAACATTTGAAAAAGTTGTTGGATTTCAGTTTCCTTCCTGTTACCAGCTCCCTTCTCCCCCCTCCCCCCCCCCTCCCCCAAAAGAGGCCACTCTTGTTCAGTCCTGCTCAGTGTGTGAATACAACAGTATGGAATATTTGATTTCACAATTAAACTACTCCTCTCCCCCAAACCAACTCTGCAGACAGCAGGCTAATGCACAAACATAATGGCAATTAGTAAACTGGGTGTTGCAATCTGAGGGGTTGACTTTACAGTTTCAGAAGCCGCTAAATCTAATGAATCTTGCCATGTTCATGCTTAGGGCAGTGGTTCTCAACCAGGGGAACATGTACCTCTAGGGATACACAGAGGTCTTCCAGGGGGTAAATCAACTCATCTAGAGATTTGCCTAGTTTTACAACAGGCTACATAAAAAGCACTAGCAAAGTCAGTAAAAAAAACTACAATTTCATACAGACAATGACTTGTTCATACTGCTCTGTATACTGGAATGTAGGCACAATGTTTATATTCCAATCGATTTATTTTATAGTTATATGGTGAAAATGAGAAAGGAAGCAATTTTCAGTACTAGTGTGCTGTTACACTTTTGTATTCTTATGTCCAATTTTTGTAAGCAAGTAGTTTTTAAGTTAGGTGATACTTGGGGGTACGCAAGACAAATCAGACTCCTGAAAGGGGCACAATTGTCTGGAAAGATTGAGAGACACTGGCTTAGGGTAAGGAAGGCAACACCACTGACCTCTCTGACATTATTTGCAGACAGAGCTCTCCCCCAGTTTTTGTATTTAATCTATTTGCAATTTCACATGCAGTGGGCTTCATTTCCTACAGCAACCCTTTTGCTACCTCTGACATGTGCCAGCACGTTCCTTCTTAAAAATAAACTTTTATTTGTTGTAATTTTAGGCAGGGAACTCTTCTTCCTGCAACAACTCTTGGACATCCCAAATGGAGGGGATGTGGCATCATGTGTATGAAGAGACTCTACAGCGGGGATGGGCTGACAGGTGCCAGTAAGGGTTCTGTAAAATGGTTAAAAATAGGCATGCATCATGTCTTGGTGCTATTCCCTTCTTATGCCAGTGGGGCCTTTGGAACAGCCAAAGGAGGGCATAGTCTCTGTTGGGTATGGAGGAGAAGGATAGTCCCATGGGGTGGTGGAGTCCCCCATGCATTTGTGGTGGGTTTCACTTGTGTGGGAACAGGACTTGGGAGTTTAGTATGAGCTGTGTGGATTGCCAGCGGTGCGGACATATTCAGTAATGCTTGGAGACATGCACCTTCCTATAATCTCTCTGTGATCTGATTTAAGGAACTCCCAGTGCCTAAGGGCCCAAAGGTGTGCATGTGTGTCCCTCTCTCCTAAAACAGACGTTAGCTATTTCTTTTAGTACTTTTCACACTGGTGATGGGAAAGTTCTTCTGCGTCTCTCCAGAAAATGGATGGAAGGGAGAATCTGCTGGTGGATTTCAAACCTCCAAAGTTTATAGTCTAATATATATACATACTACCAATCAGGATGCTCAGAAAAATTCAATCTGACCAAATGCAGTGCCAAATATTTGGTAATGAGATGTACTTAAATAGTTGCATGCACACTTATGCACAAATTCAACACTGGTATAAGCAGGCACCTCTCCTCTGATGCTAAATTTTCTCCACAGAGTAATAACCTAATACTGAAGTTATGAACCTAATAACTTTTGCTCTTTCTTTGCTGGGCTGGATTCCTAATGGTGAGTCCAGCCATTAAGCATCCCCTGAATCACCCAATCCCCGTACATCAGAGCTGCTCTTTTGGGTGGAATTTATCCCTGTGCAGAAAGTGAGCACAAGGCCTATGCACCACCCAGTACTCAAAAACAGGGCTTAAATGAGGCACAAGTCAAGTATAAGAATTGTGCTGGCCCATCCTTCACTCAAGAGCATCCATGTTGTTGCAACAACGACAAGTCGATTACTGAATTGCAGGGTGACAAAACAGTAGCACTGGCATGAGAAAATGTACCCATGATATTGTTTCCTAGGGAACATGTACTTTTCTGTGAAGTAATGTAAATCATCATTTGGGGACTGTGCAATCGTGTGTGTGTGTGTGCGCGTGTGTATGCGTGCATGTGTCCCTGCTTCCAGGACATTGTAATAATCACCCTGAATTATGTCCTTTTAAAACCACAATGCTAACAAAGTTTAATTTTATGCCTTTTGTACAATCTCATGCCGGGTCATGGCATCCGCAGTTCTTTTCAGACTATTGTTATTCCACAGGGCATGTCCAGAGGAAGAACTTGTCACTAGTGAGGGAGAAAGGTGAAAAAGTTCCATTTAGTGTGGTTAAGCATCCGCAATTTCATAGGCTTATCTGAAACTTTTTTCTGCATCACTTCGGATCCTGGAAAATGGACTGGAAATCTCAAGAAATCAAGTTTCCTTGTGAGGATTTTTTGTACTTGGCTTGAGCTGAGTTGGGCAACTACAAATGGTCTTTCTGCCAGGATTTATTTTGTATTTTTGCTTCTTGCACGAACAAAAACCAGGGAGCCTAGAAGTGTGTGAAGATAAAAAGCAGAAGCGACATTTTCTGGAGCCGTTAGTCACTAATTGCACTGCTGCCTGACATTCTCTGCGCATGGAGCCTTACTGCTCCTCTGACCATGGATGCAGCAGAGCAAAGATATCTTTGCTGAAGTGACCACGTTGAGTATGTTGTGTTCAGCTGGGAAGCAGATAATAGTAAAAAAATCCTGATTCAATTCAGTTTCTTTTCAAGTCAGATCCAGACTGATCTCCCCTCTCCCTTGGAACATTACTTCCTGTCTGTGGCACCCCCCTCAACATTCTGAGTTATTTTTTGTGGGGGAGGCTATGTTCCATGTGTCTATTTCCTGCCCATCAAACAGTGACAAATCTTCCTGTAAGCCTGCTCCCTGTATCTGTCCTAGCATGCTGAACAGCAAATCTTCAGCTAACTCTTGGCTGCCTATCTGCAACATGAAGTGTTATTGTGAGTAAGCCAAGCCCTTCCCTTCAGCAGACATGAAGACACATGCTGGCTTATCTGAGCAGCACTTCCAAAGACACGCCTTTGGGAACGCTCCTTTCTTTTGCTTCATTCAGCTTTGCATTGTCTCAACTTGTTCTGTGGTACTCTCTAGAATAATGAAAATACACCTTTGTGTGAAAAGAGGAGCACGTTCAAGCATGGAGCAAATAAAGCTGCATTGGTTGTAGCAAGGGACCTTCAGCCCCCTTTCAGCGTGCTGGATATATCTGCTCAGGAAAACCTAGGAAAGGTGGTGAAAATCAAAGTTAGGAAAAGCACTCTATGCTGTGTACTCATGTGCAGAAGCGTGTGTGGTACAGGGAACACCCAGATTATCTCATGTGATATCTAAATAAATAATTCTGTCTGAGGCTTCATTCTTCTCGTATGACTAAGCATCCTATAGCCAGAGTTTGGGTGCATACAAATGGGAGTGGTGACTGGCAACCACATTTCTGGGATACCGTGGAAGTTTAAAGCTTGCTGGTGTCTCGTGGGAAAAATGCTTTTCTACTGTAGTGGGTCAACAAGAGACCTCTCCATGAGACTCGCGCCAGTGGCAAGGGAACTGACCTGGTTTTCAGGAAGCCCCCATGGCCCACCCATATCTTGGTTATCACCTGCAGGAAAAACGCAGCCACTGCTACATATGCCTTGGAGGGGCGGGGGCATCAGCCACCATTGGGATGGCTTATGGAAGCCAATACAGTGGTGCTGGAAGTAGTATACAACATACTGAAAGGGAAGAAGAAAATTGCATCCATCTGAAGTAAGGGTCTGTAGGCAAACTATAATTAGCTAGTTGACATAAAGTAACACACTCCTGCTCTTATGAACATTGCCATGTTATCTTCAGTGACCATGAGTGATCACTGTGGGGGATGTGGAGGTGCCCGTAGTATTCTGTGAATATTATATATTCCGTCTCTCTGATTATTATTGTGTGACTGGCTACATGATTACCAGGGGGATAATTCCAGTAGGGGCTGACCTCCACAAAGGCAGCAAGGCAGACAAACATTTACTAATACTTAAAAGATAATGCAGGAAACCAATGGCTTTGAAGTCTATCACTGACTATAGCTGTGCAAACAACTGGTTTCTTGGTCTGGTGATTGAACCAAAATATTGGTGAAAAAAATGTTTCAGGCCATCCCAGAATGAATTTTATTTCAAACTTTTTGGCAAACTTTTTTTTTTAAATTGAGGGTGGGGTTTTTTTCACCTTTTTAAAAACCAAATTGAAGTGAAATTCAAATTGAAACGTCATTCTGAATTAAAAAATCAAAAATGTTTCATTATGAAAATGTCAAAACAGTTCATTTGGATTTTTTCTGAAGTTTTTGTTTGGTTTTTTTATCAAACAATTTGGCAAATTTAACACAAATCTGCAAAAATGGTTGTCAACCCAAATGTGCATTTCTCAGCCAAAGAATGTAAAATTTCTCAGCTAAAGAATGTAAAATTTCACCCCGCTCTGTCCTCACTCCCTCTATATGCCCATTATAAACCAGTTTGACCAAGTTCAAGAGACCCAGGGCAAACAATTTTGAGAGTGATAAAAGGCCCTGAAGCACAGGGAGAGGGAGACAAAGGGACTGCAGGGAAGCAGACTGAAACCCAGTCCCAGAAGTGGGGGTGCTAGGCTTCCCTAAGCTATAGGTAAGACAGTTATGGGTGCAGGCTGTTTGTTGTATTAACCCCTTTGCTTTTCTCATGCTTTGCTCCTACAGTTGAGATGAAACAATACCTTGTTTTGAAAACACAGTTTTGGCTCACTGTACACTGGTCATATCTCCCAAAGGGAAGACTTTCAGGGCTGGAACCCAGTTGGGCCTGCTGAGGAATCACAGTTGATTCACAGGGTGGTGTGCTGAGACCCACAGTAAGAGCGAGAGAATCACAGAATTCCACCCAGAGAGAGGTGATGGTACAGAGCCTGTCACCTTGGTGCGGTCACACTTGGAGAGACCAGAGAGGGTCAAAGGTACAAATAAATCTGAACTGTGACAGTCAGGACCTTGCTATTCATCGCTTCTGAAAGATGGACCCTCCAGCAACGCAGTACCCCGTTAGAACACTGGTATTGTACTGATTCAGAGAAAAACACTATACACCAAGTCACCAATAACCTAGATTTTCTCCTTTACATTCACCAGCTAGCACCTGGATTTCCCCTTGGCTGCCTCCCATCCCAGTACTGACCTGACCTGACCTTATTTACCATGCTTGTACCTGCATAAATACCTGTGCATTTTGAGACCTAACACCATGGCCCATCTTTATTATGCACCTTCTACATTTTGGCCAAACATATACCAATTGGTTTTGGCATAGAAGTTTTTTTTCCTTTTAAAGAATGGTGTCAAGTTGTCAACTAAGGTAAATAAGAGACTAGGGCTCTCATTTAGCACAGAACTTAAGCACATGCTTTAGCTTGGTTTAAAATTTTCAACAAACACTTTCTCCCATGATACCCCCCACACCTGGGAGGAGCTCCCTGCAAACATCCTCCATGATACTTCATTATCCACCTTCAAATCCCTTCTTAAAACTCTCCTTTGCCATAAAGCCTCCAAAAAGCTTGACAGCAGGGAGATAGACTGCCAGTGTGCTGTGACCACAGCTTGTCACGGTGATCGGTATTGTCCCATTGTTGACGTATGCTCTGTCCACATCCATCTGTTGTCTCTTGTCTTATAATTAGATTGTAACTCCTTGGGGCAGAGGCCGACATTTTGGTCTATGTTTGTACAGCATCCAGTGCAATGTAGTTCTGATTCATGAGTAGGGTTTCTAGGTGCTGTGGTCATACCCACTGCTCCTTCTAAGCTGTGCACGTGTGCGCGTGCACACAGATCCTAAACCCCGCGCACACAGCGAAACATCGCGATCACAAAAATGTGCACAGAAGCACAACAGTTTACACAGAGGAAATTTTTTGCGCACATGGCCTGTCAAAAATTAGAGGGAACTTTGGTCATACCAATCAAATAATAAGTCAGGACACTGAGGCCTGGTCTACACACAGGTTTTGTACTGATTTAACTATTTTAGTTAGAGGTATGATTTATTTTATTAAAATAATTAAATCATTACAGCCCCTAGGGTGGGTGCATTCATATCGTTATAAAATTGCCTTCTACCAGCATAGGCTATTGCCCTAAATTTACAAAAATAGATATTCCAGTATAAATACCATTGCATTGATATAACTATATCCACACTGGGGGGTTGTACTGCTTTAATGATACTGGTTTTAAACTGATAAGGTGGCTCAACAACTGTGTAGAGAAGCCCTGAAGCACAGCCTTAACATGTTAAAGCACTTTGCTGAATCACTCTCAAATGTGCCACACCTATTAACAGTAACCAAATAGGTGGCTGATTTGCTGGTGCCTTCTTGCTCTGTATGGTGTTTGGGCTCCATTTTTCTTTTCCCACTCATCTGATGCTGCACCCCCTGTGGGATGCATAGGTTTAGGGGATATACACTCAAAGCATATGGACTGCATATATAACTTTGTCCATACCCTGGGAAAAAGACATTTAAGAACTGCAAGCTACTCTGTTTGCAAATGCCAGGATGAATCATTCCTCCACAAGGATTCCTTCGGCTGATCTTATTCTGCATTTTTTTTTACCATTGCAATGCATATTTCCATGTGCTCCTTTGTAAGGTGACATCCCAGTGCGGGATTTTGGTGGTGAGAATTATAATGAGATAAAGGATGAGACGAGACTTAGGTTTGATTAGAATCTTTTTGCCTTTTTTAAAAATTGAAGACTTCTAACTCTCAGCAAAATCCCCACCTCACGAGATTGTGCTTTACATGTTGCCAGTTTGCAAGCCCATTCTGCCTTGATATAAAGGGGTTTTATTTGTAATCCCAGCTTGCCAATGTTCTATTAATGATTTAGAATCAGATGTTAGCTTGCATTTCCAGACAGATTATCTTGTATTTCATGTTCTAACTGAGAAGTAATTTATTTTTTTTGATGTGTAAGGGACCAATATTAAATATAAATATACATACTGCTTCCCCGAGCCTGTCTCATTGCTGCTCTGCACCAGACTGCAAATGGAGATATTTCACAATTAAAAGCCTCTCATTTCATTTCATTTCATTTCATTTTTTTTTAAATTGACTTTCGTTCATGCAAGTTGGAAAATGCTGCCTTGATAGCTCTGAGGAACAGAGTTCTTCATTTGGACCCAGAACATGCAGGGGAAGGTTTTCAAAAGTTCCCAATACTCAGCAGCTCCCACGGAGAACAGTGGAGAATTTCCCCTCTCCTGCATTGAGAGCAATGGAGATTTTTCTTCTTCCATGTGAGAATTCTCCTCTTCCCCCACTTGAGAACAATAGTGAATCCCCTCACTGAGAACAGCAGAGAATTCTTCCCGCCCCTTACTGAGAACAAGAGAATTCCCCACTGTCCCAGTAAGAACAACTGTGAAACCTGAGCTGCCTAATGTTGAGTTCTGTAGGCCTGTACAACACAGACAGAAGCAAGGGAATTTACCCCACTTGGACTGCAGCCCCTTTGTAATGGCTAGACCAGGGCAAAGGGGCCACAGAGGTTATACCCTGGCACAGAAGGCCCCTACAGGAGCCATGGAGGCAGCTCCACCAGCTCTATGCCCTCCTTCTATATAAAATCCGTACAGGCTGTTGCAGCAGAGTTAGGGTAAGTCACCTCCTTTCTGTCCCTGGGGCAGTGGCAGCGCTGGATCTGACCTAATTCTGACCTCATTAACAACTGGTGTAAATCCTTTCCCCCTCTCTGGGGTTATTGCCAATTTAAACCAGTATAAGCAAGAGAAGAATCAGGCCAAAACAATACAAACATTCTGGCACCAACCCTGCCTTGCAAGCGTGAGAGGGGAAGTCAGACATCAGAGGCCTGATTCTGATCTCTCTTATGTTGGTGTAACTCAGCAGTGATTCCACTAAAGTATTTGGTGCTACATTGTGTAAATCCAGAGTTAGATCAGAATGAGGCCCTGGATTCTCTCTTGAGGCTGTCAGCAAGATGTGATCCTGGATTTTGTATCTATTGGGATTTGGATTCAGACACCCTTCCAAATCTTTTCACATATGTCACAACAGAACCATCAGATGGTAGCACTAATTTCCAGTTACTGCTGATCTTACCTGATTTGAACCAGTGATCTAGTGGTGGCAGGATCTATCTGTCTGTCTGTTCCAGGCTTTTATAGGGTTGCCCTTCACTGAGCACCTTCCATGAAAACGTAAACCCCCTCCCACAAAGTTGCCTGTTATTTTCTGAGCCAAATCAGTTATTAAAGAAGAGGGTATGCACATAAAAATGCATAAATTCATGTGCAAATCCCTTCATCTGTAATTGCCATGAGGTCTCCCTTCAGTTTATTTCATCTTCAGAGTATTTGCCACCCATTGTGCAAGAGTTTTCCCTCCTCCAAAACTCCTTTGAATCCAGCCAACTCAAGGTGCCACTATTCATACAGTTGCCCATCCCTAAAATCCAGCAGAGAAATAAAACAGCCTTTGAATTAATTCCCTTCTTTGTCTAGGCAGTGAACATGAAAGGACACGCTTTGCCCTGAAATTACTGTAGAGAAGGCAGCAGGCACAGCCTGGGGAAGCTGACATCACTCACTGTCTTAAAGGTGTATTCAGTTTCACAATCTCATGCAAACCATTCTCTGTCTGTACTTGCGAAACCTTACAAGGTCACAGGATTTGGGAAGCTGTTCTGTGAAGGTAAATGAAATCAGGCCCATAGGAAACCACATTTAGGTTATTTACAGCATTGTCACTCTCTGTGTGGAACACTGTACCTGCCCATTGGTGTGCAAAACTAGTCTACATGAGGTGGGCTCATTATCTCTCCTTGTGCCCAAACTGCTGAAGAAAGCATGTAAGGACTGCAGCATTCCCTGCCCAGATGGGAGGCAATGGAATAATGTTTGGTAATAGCTTCTGAGCTCACATGACTGAGTTGGAAGACGCAAACGGGCTATCTGGAAGTTTAGACTTGAAATTAGATGAAGGTTTCTAACCATCAGAGGAGTGAAGTTCTGGAACAGCCTTCCAAGGGAAGCAGTGGGGGCACAAGACATATCTGACTTCAAGATTAAGCTTGATAAGTTTATGGAAGGGATGATATGATGGGATAGGCTAATTTTCGCAATTAATTGAACTTTGACTATTAGCAATAGATGTGTCCAATGGCCTGTGATGGGATGTTAGATGGGGTGGGATGGGAGTTACTACAGAGAATTCTTTCCTGGGTGTCTGGCTGGTGAGTCTTGCCCACATGCTCATGCTTTAACTGATCGCCAGATTTGGGGTCGGGAAGGAATTTTCCTCCAGGGCAGATTGGCAGAGGCCCTGGGGGTTTTTTGCCTTCCTCTGCAGTGTGGGGTATGGGTCACTTGCTGGAGGATTCTCTGCACCTCAAAGTCTTTAAATCATGATTTGAGGACTTCAATAGCTCAGACATAGGTTAGAGGTTTTTTGCAGGAGTGGGTGAATGAGATTCTGTGGCCTGCGTTGTGCAAGAGATCAGACTTGATGATCATAATGGTCCCTTCTGACCTTAAAGTCTGTGATTCTATGTCCTGCACTTGGCATTCTCGCTGACATCAGTGGTTCACACGTGCAACATGTGCAGAACACACAACAAAGCCTTTAGCAACGGTTACTCTGGGCTTAGAATAAACAGGGGATGCTTTAGGTCAGTGTTACCTTGGCTACATGTACTGAGGGGTGAGTCAGGTGAACCCATTTCTTATTTATTTACAGTATCTGGGTTTCTACTTCTGCGGAAAACCCGGGTAGGGAATATACAACCCTTTTATTTCGTCATTGTTCGTATAATGTATGTTAGAGGCATCTGGAGCCTTGGGACCCAGTTCAGAAAAGCACTTAAAGATGTGCTTGCTTAACAGAAAGCCCATTCTAAAGTGCCATTGAAGTCAAAGAGAGAGAGCACATTTTTGGAGCTAAGCGCACCCTTAAGTACTTTGCTGGTTAGAGATGAACTGTTGAATCAGAGCCTTCAGTAGAGCCTCCTTTTCATTTTTGAGTTTATCCAAACAAATATGTAAACTATTTGTCCAAGAGAAAACTCTTCAGAACTAATTCAAATTAATAATTTTTTTTTAAAAAAATAAACTATTGGAAGCCTCTAGTTTTGCTAAATATTAAAAAAAAAAAAAATTAAGAGATGCATATAACTTTCCATTGCACAGACCACAGCGCAGCATGATGTTATGCAGTGTAGTTGCTATAACATTGTTCTATAGCTCTGTTTTTATTTTCCTTGAGTGCTGGGAGGGGGTAATGTTTTTTTAAGGGATTCAGTTTCATTTGTATTTTTACTTCGCAGTCTGAGACTAGGGCCTGGCTCCACAGCTGGTGTAAATCAGCCTACTTCCATTGAAGTAAACTGATTTTCACCAGCTGAGGGTCTATCCCTTGATGTGGGGAAGGGAAGCAGGTGGATGCAATTTCTCTAAATTTCCACTCAAGCTGTACATGCCTGGAGCACCAGAAATTGAACAGCACTTTCCCTAAGAGTAAAAAAAGATATTAACTTCATATTTGTGTGAGTGCTTCACTGCTCTCCCTTTTGACTTGATCATCTCATCTAGCCACAGGCTGTCTCTGGCAATGACTTTGTCTCCCTGATAAAATTAAAAATCATTTTTGATTTGTATCTTTTTAATAAAGGCCTCTCCTCTTTAAGGGGTGATGTGGTGATGAGCAGCCTGGCTTGGAGATTATTGAGTTTCCTTGATTTGAATTTCTCTTTGTACATTCCTGTTAAAAAGAAAAGGAGTACTTGTAACTGTAAAACAGAGTGAAACTTTTAGAACTGGCTGCAATTTCAGTACAAAGCCATCTGGTTTGAAGATTTGCTACAAACTTTGGGTTGAATTTGAGGCCCAATTCCAAGCGAGACTAGGCTAGACATGTGGCAGTTCTTCAGATTAATTTGAGAAATACATTTTATTCTTGAAGTTTTAATGTAGGAAAGGGGGGAGGAGTTGATTGGGAAACATAT
This sequence comes from Chelonia mydas, assembly GCF_015237465.2. NCBI lineage: Eukaryota > Metazoa > Chordata > Testudines > Cheloniidae > Chelonia > Chelonia mydas. Next base: position 3,937,347 of record NC_051261.2, read on the forward strand.
GGGACGAAATCCACTGCTGATTGAAAATTAGCATACCTTCATTGCAGTCAATGTTGCAATGGTGTTTGAAGGGCTAGGCCCTGTCTCAAACTATAAATGTCTTCAAGATAACAATATATAAATGAAGGAAGGGAGCAGGACAGGCAGCAATGAGCTGGAGGAAAGAAGGAATGATTCTATGTTTCAGACTAAACACGTACATACACACACCGCCACCTTTCCCTCCCATTTTATTTTCCTGGCTTACGTAAAGTGCTTACCTAGTTTTTGTTTGCAATGCAACAGAAAATTCCAATCCTGCAGCAAAATTGGAGAGAAGCCCCCGAGAATGACTGTGGCACCATTTAGGCTGTTACTTCATAGTTAATGTTTTGTCAGCTATTATAACTTCCTACAGGATTTATAGCGCTTTATATCTCACTGCAGAATGACACTTCAGAGTGCAGACAGGTAGGAAAAGTCTCAGACTAGAAGCACACTATATTTTAAACCATAAAATATGAAGAAACCCCACTGGGACATGTTTAGTGTATAATGTCTGGGTTGCAACCTGGCCAGTCCCAGGCTCTTACTATGGGATAGAACAGTGATCCAGGGAGTGAAAAGTACCCTTTGCTTCCAAACAATTACTTATAAACCTGAGTGAAGGTAGAAAATGAGGCTCATTTGACAAACTTTTCAGCAAACTTTTCTGGTAAGAAATCCTGAATAAACTGAAGCGTTCTTAACAATGTGAAAGCAATGAATACTATCTGCACCCAGAAGGATTTGGACTTTGGGCCACTTTCTCAGCACCTGATGCCTGAGCTGCAGCCACAAATTATTAGAGACAGGCCACAAAATTCATATCTAAGTTGCCCTCAGGTTTGGAGGGTGTATGGATCTGGATTCCAGTTCAGATCTATTACAGAGAGCAGGGGTTCTCAAACTTCATTGCACCATGACCCCTTTCTGACAACAAAAATTACTACATGGCTCCAGGAGTGGCCCGTTGAGAATTCCCTAGCTGGTGTAAAGCTGGCATAACCCTCTCCTATACCAACTGCCCTGATAGAAGGCATGTGAGAGGGGAACAGAGCTGCACTCAGCCGTTCTTAGTATGTGGTCACTTGGGGACCACAGCGAGCGGGCATAAGTTAGAGAAGTCCCCAGGCTGCTCTAACTCATGCCGAGGCTGGCACAGACTGGACTACACAATTAGAGAGATGCAACTAGCTTCCTGATGCCCCCACTTCTCTTATACTAAGCGGTCCTTGGTATAGGAGACGAGGTAAATTCTAATAAGATATGCAAGGAATCCTAGGCGTTAGTATTCTGGTACCACAGTTGGGTGAATAATTAAAAATATATAGTCAATTATTTTATTCTAAAAACATTGTGACATTTCTGACCAATGTTATTTGACCATCTCTATTTAGAACTCAAATGCCTGATTGCCTGCACAGATGGAAAGGGAACTGGAATAGGAAGCTTCAGTATGCATGCAGGAGGCTGTAACTCCTCAAAGTACTTTTGACCGGTCAAATTCATAAAACATTACTTCATCAGTTAAAGTTAGTTCTTCCCCCTGAATGTATTTGCGGGGAAAAGGCTGATCTTTCACACACTGTGGCCAGCTCCTTTGTTTTATTCTTGAGAGGTTGATAGGAGGTGGGGAAGAATCCTTTTTGTTCTTAAATTACTTACTTAACTTACTTCAGCACTTATAGGATTTATCATGCATGCCACTGGAAAGTAGTCTGGCCCCAGGTGAGATTACAACTGCTTCCTTGCTGGGAGCCTGGCACTCTTTCTCCAGCTCTCCTATTCAATGGAGACAGAGCACAGGATTTCTAATAATAACTAGAGCTGCAGCAAGAAGGTAACCTGAGATCCAAACTCCAGCTTCATTAGCTCTGTGTCTATTCGGCTCTCAGCTGAATCTTTCTGTTGGGGTATGAGACTGAGGTCCTGAATACTTGTGGCCATTGAAGGTCTCACTCGCAAAAGCACTGGTGATAATCCAGGATCCTAGCCAAATCTCATTTGGGGTAATTATATGCTGCCTCCTTAATCCCTCTCTCTCCTGAAGTCCTAGCTTCTTCACTTGCTACCCTAAACTGCGCCCGTACAAATGCATGACTTCCAGAACTACTTTGGGCAAAACTGGTTTGTACATGAGAACATCCTCTGTTGTTGGGCTTCAGTTTTGCCACTGTCAGGCAGAAGCAGAAAATGGATCCACGGAATAATGTTTAATTAATTAATTAAGAATAAATGTTTATCAAAAATATATTTCCAGCCTTAAAACAAAACAAACAAACAAAAACTACACACACACAGAGGTTGGATTCTAGGGATGAGCTGCAGGTCACTTGAGTTCTGATTGTATCCAAATAATGATAATAATAATTAATAATCTGTATATCTAGGTTTACTGTATCTAAGTTGTTCCCAGGTCGAAAAACAAAACCAAAGAAAACTCTGTTTTGTTTAACTTAGTTACAGTGGCTCATCCATTTGTGTATAACTAAGAAACACAAACCAAAGGTAATTTTAAGTACCAGCATTTTAAAAAGGGAACTAGCCCTACACTTATCTTCAGTTTTGAAACTGATTCTGCTTTGAACCACATATGTTTATTGCCTAAATGTAATGCCTATAGGCTGGATTTTCAAAGGAGCTCAAGACCAGAGCTTTTTGGATCAAAACGCTTTTTCCCCAAAAAACGCATATTTGGTCAACCCAAACATTTCACTAATTTGTTTTGAATTCATCAAATTGTTTCAGCCAAAAATAAACAAAGAGTTACAAAAAAGTCAAAATATTTAAATTTGAAAGAATGTTTTGTTTTGAATTTTATTTCCATTTTATTTAAAAAAATGTTTTAAAAGACCTTACAAAACGTTCTGTTCAGCCCAAAATAATAATTCTTCATTCTGCCAAAGCATGTGAAAAATGTTAGTGTCGGTGATCCCCAAGATCAGGTAGCCACAAGGCCCTACTCAAGAGGAAATACTCAGGTGTTCAGCACCCATATAATTGGGGCTAGAAATTCATAAGCTTCTAAATGAGGGCCATATTTCTCAAAGCACTTTGTGTCCATCAGCACCAGCTGTGGCACTAAGGGCCAGAATTTTCAAGAAGGGTCAGAACAATTGGTACACATTGCATACTGAGCTCTGTTGAAAATTCTGGCCTGTGTGTCTCCTTTGATAAATAATTTCAGTTCCATGTGAGCTCCCATGACATAGATGAATGAAATGGAGTTTACACTGTTGAGTGCACAGACTTAAATTAGAAGTTGCAATAAAAGCTTCAGGCCAAAAATGGGGCTGAAAAAACCCCCAGACTTTGGGTTGGGGAAGGAGTTCAGATTCGGAGTCTGGATCTGAATTTTCCAAGTGAATTTTATCTCTGTAGTGGCTGAAGCCATACCTCAAACCTGAATCCTCCACAAAAGTCAGGGTGTTTTAAATCTGGATCCAGAATTTGATGATTCAGTCCATCCCTAATTTTTAGATGTTGCTCCATATAGATTATTATAATAATAATAACAGAAATATATAATCATCAAATTGTTCAGCCTAAGGAGGCGTCTCCCTGAAATATACATGAAATGTTATGCTTTAAAATGCATTAGTTCTCTGCTTGTTTTTCCAAGAAAGCGTTCTTGTGGTTAGAGCTGGTAAACTGAAAGTAATGACTCTTGGGTCCTCAGGGCAAATAGTTTACACCTCCCGTGTCTAAATTTGCAATATGCAGGATGAGTACAGCTACTTCACTGGGCTTGGATTAATGAACACAGATGCTTATACAATTTCTGTGAGATCTGTAGATGCAAAGTGCTACAGGAGGGCAAATACAGGAGGTGATTAATTCTTGGTTTTTCATGAGCGAAGGAACGGACTCCACATACCCACAAACAAGACCTGCTTTGTGAGCTCTTCTCAGTCTGTATGCCTAGTGACTCAGAGCAGTGAAGTATGTAACCCTTTCTGTCCATCAGAAGAGAGTCAAAGATGCAAGATGATCAGAAACAATCGGAATGGAAGAAGGAAACATCGACTCTAGCAGGTTTTGTTTCCTTAGTTCTGCTTCAAGTGAAAGTAAAGCATAAAGAACAGCTGCCTTAACCATGCTTTGGGTTCACATTGACTGGGTATACCATTACTGTCACTACATACACCTTTTCTCCTTTCATTTCTTCAGAGGGAGTGAGGCTGTGGGGATGTCTACACTGCAGTGTAATCCCAGGGTTAGTAGAACCTGATTTAGCAGACCTGGATTTGTTAAGCTAGGGCTTGAGCATCAACTCTAGTTTGTAACCCCAAGTTAGGAATTGTTGACCCTGGGATCCCAACCTGCAGCTCCAGTGTCTGGCGGGCCCGAGTCCAACTGCCCATAACCCAGATTTCCCAGCACCCTCCTAAAATGTGGCCACTCTAGCCCTTTGTTCATGGTGCACTGTGAGAAAACTTGACTGTCCACCAAACTTGACTATCCAGAGGTCAAAGAAAGTCAGCCTATGAGATTGTGAGATACTTTTGGCAGACTCCAAGAGCATGAGTCCGGTGGCGCTGGGTCTACACGGCAAAGCAATAAGGTTTGAACCCTGGATCCCAGCTTGATTCAGGCTTTGACACTCCACCCTGGGTTCGAGCCCTGGATTAGCATGATTTGTGTGTAGAGGGAGGGAAGGTTAGGCTTGAGCCTGAGTACAAACCCTGGGTTTACACCGCAATGTGGACATATCCCAAGATACCTCAGTAGATGAGAGAAATATTTATGAGGGGGTTATATTTCCTTATCTTCTCTCTTGTAAATTACACACCATTTTATTTATACTTTAAAGAGAAAATAAAACTTGGCCTGACCCACTCTCACCAGAAATGTAGGCATAAGGAAATATATATGGGATTAATAAGACTAAGGATGAGATTGCCCTTCTTTCTTTAATGCATTATGCTTTTTGGCATTTTGAATCATAACTTAAAACTTAACATTCAGCTGACCTTCCTAACACCCTGTTGAATTATTTCTCCTTACGAACCCTTTGACATCTTCAGTCTTTGATTGATGAAAGCTGCTTTTTTGCTCTTCCAGGTTTGGTTCAGGAAGTGCTTGAACTTTTTCAGGTGAGCATTCAGAGCTCCCAAGAGGTGATAAAACTTTCTTTAATTAAACCAAAACTCTTCTTATTACACGTGCTGTGTTTCCTGGGTTTTATTAGTCCAGAAACAAATAACTTTAGGCAAGGTCTTCAACTGTGGACAAGGGAAGTGGACATAAAGGTGGAATACTTCTCATCTTAGAGCTTCTCTGTGCTGGCTCTGTGCCTGATACAGGTTAGAGCACTGCTATGCTATTTGATGATCTCCATACAGAATGGAGACCTGCAAGAGCCAAATCTACTGAGCCCAGCGTAGATTTGTACTGCCAGAGTAGAGAAAAGAGGGCAGAGCATGGTGCAGAATTGGGGCATTTATGGCTTATGGGCCAGATTCATAAAGGTATTTAGGCATCTAAAGATGTAGGAAGGAGCCTGTGTAGTGCAATTTACAAAAGCACGTAAGCAGGTTAGGTGCTTAACTCTGTTTGACTTCAATAAATAATTTACCCTTTGTAAATCTGACCCTATAAAGAGGATCAGGCAATGGAGCAATTATGCCAGGAGGTAACCAGCCTTTGAAGTGGCACCAGCCTTTGAAGTGATTTAACAGGAAGCTACACGGGACCCATTCACTTTTGACATACCAGAACCATATTACAACATTTCTGAATGAACGTGCCAACCCCAAACATCAGATATAATGACCCTTAACACCTTGGGGAGTTTTAACTCCCTGTCTAGATCTAAACTTTGCAGCTTAAACTCATCCCTGCTCAAAACACCGCACCTCAACTTTATTCAGAAACAGGTGGAACGCAGCTGTTTGGCTGTTGCACTCTCTTTGAACCCGGAAAGGGAAAGTAAGACAGAGAGGGAGCAAAGGAGAATGTTGGAATGGCCCACTGAAAAATGGAAATGCTACATTTTTCTCACATGTAATCAAAATGCCCCTAAACATCTCTTGCAATTACCAAATTCTGAACCAAAACAGATTGGGCCAGATATTCAAAATTGCTCAGTGTTAGATTTCCGTTTGCTTGGCACCCATAATCGGAGCCAGGTTCTCAAAAGTGCTCAGCTCCCAGCTGTTCCCATCATGACACTTAAGGACAGAATTTTCAAAACAGTGAGCATTCCATGTGCTGTGGTGTTCTGAAAACAATGGTCATAGAGCATCGCCTGGACCATCCTCCTAACGGAGTGCTACCATGTTTCAAATGCTATTGGAATATTTCACTATAAAGAACGGTTTCAGAGTAGCAGCCGTGCCAAAAGTACTCCTGTTCTTTTTACTATAAAGAACAAGTGTTAAGGTGATCTGAAGGGAAATTAATTTTAAATCACTGTAAATGTTTAAAATATTGCTGACATTTGTATTCCTGCTTAGCCTACAGCCTCTTCTCATCTTGGTTTTGCATGTTACCCCTTCTTTTCTTTTCTTTTTCTTTTCCAAGCAGTGACTGAGAGGTACAGATTCCAGGTGCATGAACCATGAGAAGTTTCCTGGTTGAGATTCAGAAATTTATAGCCTGCGGCAGAGGGGAAAAAAACATAAGAGAGAGAAATGAAAAAATAAAGTGGTCTCTACCACCTGCCATTTAATGATCACTTCCACAGATAAGGCTGTTTTAAGATACATTCCAGACATATGGGACCTGCCCAGGCTTAGCTCAAAAGTAGAGGGGGATTTAAAATTAACCAACAAAAAACAAAAAAAACAAAAACAGGAGGGAGGCAGAAAATATCTAACCCTATTGTAAAGCTCTTTCCTCATGGTATTTTCTTACAGTTCCAATTCTAAACACCTTTTAAGCACATAAGCACACACACACTCACACACACACCCTAAACTAGCTGACAGCTGTCACTGGAGGTTAAATGTACATGATCCAAGGAAAATCAAAAACTAATATTGCACAAAAGAAGCTGTTGGCAAGAGGCACATGGAGTCTGGAGGATGTCACAGCCCCGTTAGTGGTAGTTGCAGGTAAATTTGGCCTGTATATCAAAAGCTAAATTAATAACAGTTACCACACTCACTCTCTTGGGTTGGGAATGCTCCCTATAGCCGCTTCCCCCCACCCCAGGGGAAAAAAAACTTTAGCGTTATACCTGGTAGAGCAATAATGAAGACATGGGGTCTGATCTTGATCTCACATCAGTTTGACAAGAATGTTACTTTGGATTTGACACCATTGTAACAGCAAGCAGAGTCACAACCTTCAGAGATGCCAGGGTGGCTAGAGTGGAAGGATGGGTACTTTTAAAAGGGGTGCTAGACTTTTTACTATTAGGTTTTCCCTGTATATTGCTTATTTTCTTATGACTGTGAGCCTCCTTCAAAGGTGGGAAGAGTGATGCTTTTAAAGTTTCAGTGAGATGCTGATGATAGCACAACACATTTTAGTCTCTGGGGCCTGGGATATGTTTCTCTTCTTGACAGATACAGTATAAAGCTGCTAATTCATCTGGATTTGCCCCACTGAAAACTGAAGATAGAACAATGGGCAATTGTTACAACACCTTAGGAAAATGTTGGTGCGATAAAATGGAACCGTGCAGTAAAAATGCATCATAAAGCTCCTAAATTTCAGCCCCACTTGTCATGAAAACTCCAAGCAAATATGGTCTCTGTTGGATTGTAAAAATCAAGTGTTAGGCACCAGCTTCTGATGCAAAAATCAGAACATGTCTCTGCAGGATGGAAATGTTAGTTAGAATCTTAGAGAGCTTCCCCCCCACCCCCCAAAGATAGTTAATGTCAATAATTTACCAGAGATTTTCTGCTTGAATTCCTGCCTCCCAAAACTTCCTAAAATGAGTACTGCTGAGTACAATAAGTGCAATAATATCTGCTTGCAAGAACTGTGCTTGTCTGAATGCTAAACCAAACTGAAGGAAAGAATTTAAACAGTAGCTACAATCCTATGTCTAATACATCCTCTGCAGTTATGATAAATGTGCTCTGCTTAATTAAAAAGCCCCACCCTCTAATTTATTTTAATCAAAAAAATTTTTTGCTCCTAAGGACCTTATTAAAGTTTGACTGTGTTTAAATCTGTATAACACACCATAATTAAACAAGGGAGACAAGCAATTCAGCGTGAATATGAGTAACAGAGAGTGAGGGCTGTCCCTGTGCTCCTTCTGGATGCCTGCACATGTCTTCTAGACAGGCAATGGATCCTTATGGAGCTCAGCGATAGGCAGCAGATACTAACAATATCATTGACAATCACTCAGATTTCTTTACCAGGGTCTGTTGCATTTACGCTATAGCAATGGAAGCCATAGAAATCTCTATAAATAAAACAATTCCTGTCAGAGTTCCCTCCCTCAAATTTTGTAATTACTTTATTTCATTCTTCATGCCCAGCATTGCAACCACCTGGACTTGCTACCTAAAGCCCTTATCCTGCAGTTGGCTTCTGGGCAGAGAGTTGGTCTGAGTCTGGGAAAGCAGAGGGGACTCTTTTTGGAAGTGAATACTACAGGGGTCCCTTAATTGACTGCAAGGCTTGCTGGTGAACAATATGAGGCACTCCCTTTTTTCAGCCCAAGTGCTGAATACACACAGGCCCTGATTCAGGCCAGGTGTACAATAAAAAATTAAATTGACCTAGCTATGTCTCTCAGGGCTGTGAAAATATTCACACCTTGTGTGACGTTGCTAGGTCGACCTAACGGTGGAAGAATTCTTCTGTCGACCTAGCTATTGCCTCTTGAAGAGGTGGATTGATGGAAAACCCCCTTCCATCAATGTAGGAAGCATCTGCGCTACCACGTGACAGCGGAAGAGCTGCAGCGCTGTAGCAGCTGAAGTGTAGACATATCCTCAGTAAAGCATATACAGAATGCCTAACTTCCAGCACTTAAATTCATCCCTGTGTATGGGCTTAATGATGAGTATGTGCCTAAGTGCTCTGCTGAATCGGGTCCTTGTCTCACAAGGCTCTCAGATAGACTCTGGGCCAGTGAGTGAGGCTGGGAATGAAAGATAGGTCCCTGTGTGGCAATACAGAGCATTTGTGACAATCACCATTGTGTTTGACAGCGGGGATATCTACAGCTTGTGCTAAAGAGCCAGGCTCTCAGGCTGCAAGCTGTTGTTCACTGTGGATCAGGGCATTACACATGTTCTTAGGTAACAGGGCAGGCCTAAGAATGTGGCTGGTTTTCTTAATTTTGTGAGGCTTTAATTCTACCCTCAGACTTGTCAATGCAATTTTCATTGACCTGAATATAAAAATTCCAGGGGTCAGAGAAAGATTTAGATGCCATGCTGAGGTTCTTTATAGAAAATTTAGGCCCAACTATTTCATGATTCAGTCCTTTACAAGTCCTTTTAAAACACCTTACCACAATACGGAGAAGATACAGGCAGCCACAGCCACTAATGAGATATTACTGCCTCAATATTCAACATGGAAAGTAATGAAATTGCAGAATTTACAAAGCATATAAATCTCTGATGCCATTTAGTGCTCTCCTCCCGGCATTTTACCCTCAATAATAGATGATCTCCCCTTACAAATAACTTGCTTTAAAATTAAACCCTTGTAAGTTTTCTTCTGCCCTCGAGTGAAAGAACTTTATTTCAGCTGTGTCTGTTGAAGCCTGCAGTGAAGGGAACTAAAAAAATCCATCATCCTCTACTGCAGCTTTGAACAATTGTAAATGCTCATTTGGGTGAAACTCACCGCTGTGCAAGGCCAATGCACCAATTAAGTCCAATGTAAGCCCTCGAAATAGGGGCTAAATAGAGCTAAAGTGCTGTATAGGCCTTGGGTTGGACCTCTGCAGGGGTGTGAATTTCAGTCCTTAAAACTCTGTATTCATGTCTTAGTTGACCCTAAGAAAAATATAACTGAGATTTCAAATTCCCTTCAGGACGGAATTCCTTTCATAAGCAGTGTGGTCTGCTGGGTAGAACACTGGAGTGGAACTCAGGACGTGTGTGTTGTATTTCTGACTCTGCTGTTGGCCTGTCGGGTGACTTAGGGCAAGGCACGGCCTGTCTCTGTGCCTCAGTTTCCCCATTTGTTGGGAGAATGATACTGACCTCTTCAGTAAAGTGCTTTGAGATATACTAATGAATAGTGCTATATAAGAGCTAGGTATTATTATTATTTAATTAATTTATTACAATTAGCCATGTTCATTAAAGTAGGAATGCCTTTGTATGAAGCACCAGGTAATAACCACTTTCAGAGGCTGAGCATCAGACTTCATGATAGTCCAATCCTCTGTGGCAACGTCTGTGTTCCCTAGATAAAAATCCCATGGCTGCACTATTAATTTTGGAACCTCAGCCAGATCACGAGAATCTGGGGAGGATTACTGTTGATTAAAAACATAGGATGGGATTTTCATAAGTGCCTGGTGTTGGCCTCATTGTTTCCATTGGTACTAAACTCCATTTGGCTTCAAAGGAAGTAGAGGAAGGTCTGAAGGAGCACATTTTAAAACCTCACCTTACTTTTAAAATGTTTTTAGAGTCTCTTGAATTGCACTTTGAGTTACAGACTCAGCTGAGATTGCCATCTGAAACCATAAACTGGCCCAGGCTCACTTGAAACTTAGCCTCCATTTTAATCAAAATTCAGGCCCAACTTCTCAAACATTTGCAAATAGGTGACCTGTTTCATTGATGTGATCGGGCTGCTTTGGCAATGCAAAGTAGTCTTAAGTAGTTTTAAGTTAATGTGTGTCACAAAGCAGCCAGAGAACATCACTGAATGTGGCCCTAGGACTGAGAGTATAGAAAAAGTTGCATTTTGCCTAATTTGAGGTTGCATCATAAAAGTTCCACACAGCTCTCATCATGTCTGGGAACTGAAATTCCCTGAGAATGCAGTAAATCTGTGTAGGAAAACAGTGCATTTCTTTTAATTTTTTTAAATTTAATTCAATTTTATTTTATTTTGCACATCCCCAATCCAGTCCAAATCATGTGATGATTTTTTTTCGTTTATCTTTGGTGAGTGTTTTCCAATTCCCTTGTGGGGAACCTTCCATTGACAATTCGTCCTCCTCTTTTTGTGGTTATATAAATAATTGCAACATAACACCGTCATTGGAAGGAGGAGGGGTTCCAACCTGGGAGGAGTTAGTGAAAGCAATTGTGGAACATGGACAGGTCTGTGTGAGATCCCCCTGTTGGGCCATCAGGACCATATTTTTGTCTGTGGTGTTGGTAATATTTGCACTGATAGATCTACTATTTGCGCCCATCCAAGTACATCATGAGGACACGGGCATCTCTCCTGTGTCACGTCTGCTGTCATTTCCCCTTCATCCACAATCACACATTGACGAGCACCTTTCAAAGAAGCAAGAATAACTTTCATGCTGAGACCTCAACAAGCCTCTGCCTGCACAGAACCTTCTGAAATAAAATAATAATAAAAAGCCATTGTCTCATTTTGATGTGGAGATGGATGATCTTTCATTGCATTTGCCTGTAGGGCCCAGCTTCTGTCTCTTTTCAAATAAGGAGAAAGAATTTTCTTTCTCTCTCTATATATATATAAAGTGACAATTTGTAATAAACTCCTATATGAACTGCTGAAGGGAACTGCCCTCATACCTATAGGTGATGACTTTTCAGATACCTGTAGCTATAAAATTTTAGCTTTATCCTTCTCCTGGTGCCAGGTTCTGATTTCTGTTCGCTTGGTGAATGTAAAGCAGGAGTAACTAAAGTCAGTGGAGTTGCTCTACATTTACACCAGTGTAATTGAGATCAGAATCTGGCCCTTGATCCCTCTCGAAGTGCAGTAGTGGTTTAGCCAATAGGTAGAGATTCTAGGTGTTTGTTATTGTTCATTATTTCTATTAGAGTAGAATCTAGCAGCCCCAGCCAAGATAGGCACCTTGTGGTAGATGCTGTACAAAGACACAACTCCCGCCCTGAAGAGCTTACCATTTATATTGACATGACAGACGAAGGAAGGGAGAAAGGCGTGTTACCATTCTCCATTTTAAAGAAGAGGAACTGAGGCATAGATCTGAAATCAATGTGAGTGTGATTTTCTGAGGCCACCCAGGACATAGCGGAGCTGGATCTCAAACCTGGAGCAGCTGGGTTCGAGTTTAGAGGCATAATCACAAGACAAGCTTTCCTTTTCTAGGTGCTGTGTTTCTTTGTTTCCTTGTCACACTCTCCTTGCACGCTCACTCCACTTACAAATTCTGACCCTGATTCTCCTGTTAAATTATTGCTATTCCAAAAGCTCACATTCTGACAGATGATAGTTCGGTGCCCATTGGGTCCCTGGGCATAAGGCAGCCATGCCCTCTTATTCCAGAGCCAAGGATGTTTCTGTTTCTCTGTTCAACTCGTCATATGACATCAAAATGCGTCTTGATTCTGAATTTCAATGCTTATGTCAATGTTAGTCCCTCTCATCTCCTTGAGTCTTTCAGTGGATGTGGCCAACAATGGAGATGTCTGAATTTAATTACAAATGAATGTGAAATTCAAATAAGGATCCAAGTGAAAAATATATCTATAAATAGATTAGAAGATCTGAGCTGAGGCAAGTTTCTTCCCCTAAGGGCCAAGGGAAATTTTGATTTACAAACATGACCTAGCACTTTAGAGCTGACAGTTTTAAACACAATATTTTATTTTAGAAAAATATCCAAATCAATTCAAAATGAGCTGCAGCCCAGATAATGGTTAGGCTATCTCTTTTAGCCATTTCCCTAACTTTAGTTTCCTTATCTCAATGCATTGTACGGCTTTCTGCCTATTTAGTCCATTTCTATTCGACTCATAGAAGTCTCCCGGTAATTACTTAGCCCCTTCTAATTCCCCCAGGTCTCAAAATGCAAAACAATTCTTTGTGAGACAGAGATTACTTTTTACCATGAGCTTTAACAGGAATAAGAAAAGTATTAAAATGATGTGATATAAGATAGAATTTTAGTGCTGGGCCATTTTGCTCCAGACTTCAGCATGCACTGTGTAAGTAGAGAGCTGGATTCTGCATGCACTTAAACAGGTGGAAATGGAGAATAACTGTACTGAACTCAAGGGCCAGATCCTCAGCTGGTGTGTATCAGCACAGCTGCACTGAACTCAACAGTTATGTTAATTTACACCATCTGAGGAGCTAGCCCAGGAAGTTTTAGAACCCATGGATGCTAGGAAGCCTATGTATTTCATCTCCTCATTTGAAACATCTGTTTCTCTTTCTTTTTCTTTTCTTTTTCCTTCCTTCCTGAGGTGCATAGGGTAACCACCAGTTTCTGCCATTTATTTCAGTCTTGTGCAGTGTCATGTTGATGGATTGGGCTTCTTTCTTTATTGTTCTGCATAAAGTTTGTCTAGACTGCCTTCTTTTTCTCTTCCCAAGTGATGTCCGTATTATCACCTGCTGGGGAAATTGTGTTGGTGTCATATTTAAAGTCAATCCTAAATATGCCCATCATCATCCTCTTACCATGTGTGATGCTTTAGGTTGGTCTGCTTATCTTAGACTTTCTGAAGTTGTAAGAAACTCTGTCCAATGGACTCTCAGGATCTTCCACAGGCATTTACTTTGAAATAAGCTGATCTTCTTATCAATTTTCATGGTATATTTCCATGACTCTACTCCATAATGGAGGACAGACATGATGCTGGTGTTAAAAATGTGTATTTTTGTATCAGGGCCAATCATGCTACTTTTCCAAATATTTTCAAGTTTATGAAAGTTGTTTGTGGCTTTCAATATTTGTTGCTTTACATCTAGCATGGTCTCACCATCATTGCACATCTCATTCCCTAGACAGGTAAAATGAGTGACTACTAGTAGTGTTTCGCTGTCTACTCTGGTGGTTATTTTGGGATAGTGATAGCCATATATTTTGTCTTCCTTTTGATGATGAACAAACCAACTTGTTTTGCTGTGTCTGCCAAAAGCTGGGTCTTTTCTTCCATTAAGTGATGTGTTGAATTAAGCAGGACAATCTCATCAGCAAAAATGAGGTCATCCAATTGTGCTTTATCATTCATCCATGAAATTCTTTATTTGCCTTCTGTGGTTACTTTCCTTAAGACATAGCCCATGACCAGTGCAAATAAGAGTGGGGACATGATACACTCTTGCCCTTTCTCCGCCTTTCACTGCAAACCATTGGCTGATGTTGTCACCATCATTGACTCCACATTCAGCATTATCATCCGGCTGCTTGATTATTCTCATGATTTTGACTGGTATTCCATAATGTTCCAAAGACTGTCTCTATGTAGGCAGTCAGAAACATTCTGGAAATCTATAACATTTAACACATGAGGTGATTGCCACTCCACACTTTGTTCTATAATATGTTTGAGACCAACAATATGGTCTGCACAGGAACTCAGTGGTTTGAAATCTGTTTATTACTGCTTAAGTGGAGATCTATTTTCATCTGTTTACCCTATGCAAATTTTCCTCTAAGTACTTGTAATCTGAGCAAGGATTTGAAACTAACTGTCCTTCAGTGAGAGGCAAGTGCACAATTCCATTACCCCAAACCTTTTAGATTCCTCTCCTCTTCATTGTCCTATGGACCAGTCTTCCATGTGAAAAATCTTCTGAAGTTCCATTAAGGTGACATTCACCCCTGTGCAGAGGGCCTGCATGGCCTGTGTACCAGTTAAGACCTATCATGAGGGCATAAATAATGCACAATGGTGGATTTCACAAAATGAATAAAACATCACATAACTGAATGTGGTCACCAACATATAAACTACGACTACCAATGATAATAATACCTTGCTCTCATACAGCTCTGCAATTAAACTGATAAATTACTTTCCACGCATTATGTCATTCTATCATGCTAAGTCTAATATCTGAACAACCTTGAAAGGCTGGAGTAGATTTGCATTTCCTATCATTTATATTACATGAGGTGCCTACAAGCCCCAATCAAGATCAGGGCCCCATTGTGCTGAGCCTTGTATCTATACTTCTCTATCCTGAAGAGCTCTACAGTGTATTAGACGAAGAGCAGGAGGGTCAACAGAGCCACAGAGAGGTGAAGTGACTTGTCAAAGGTCACATAACAAATCAGTGGCTGAGTTGTGACTAAAACCCAGGTCATCTGACTCCCAGTCCCTTGGCCTATCCACTAGACCAATGTTTCTCAACCTTCTTGATACCAGGGATCAGCTTGCTGCCTTCCTAAACTGTTTCAGGGAGAGCTCAGGGACTGGTGCCAGTCCATGGACCCATCATTGAGAAACATTGCACAAGACTGTGCTATTTTGCATTGCTGTGATGATCACTTGTATGTCCCTATAGGTGTGCATGAGCCTTTATAATCAGTCAAAAGTGGCAGACAGAAAGCAGGGTCTCTGCCTGGAGTGGGGATACTAAAGGATACAAATGTGAACAAAGGCATGTGGAGAAGGGGGTTTGCGGGTATTTTTAATGGGATGAGAGGGACGGTACATCAACAGAGAGGCTGTCAGGAATGAGAGGTGGAAGATGAACAAAGGAGAAAAGTCACAAGGGAGCTGTCAGGGCAGGAGAGAGAGTCATGGACAGATCAGAGAGGAGTATTGGTGGAGATGAGGACTGAGGTGTAAGTGGGATTCTGAAATGTGGAGTGCCTGCAAAGTAAAAGCAAAAGCTTGACTTTTCTATGGAAGAAAGGGAACCCAACACCAAGGATTCAGGGAATAGAGGAGACATGGCAACCTGAAAGAAAAAGCTATGGATCTCCACATTAGTCAAGTGCTCAAAATTATGGGAGGTTGCGGGGAGGACATAACCTAGGAAGTTTAAACCTAAGCTGTAGAAGAGAGTACAGTTGTCTCCTGATCCTACCCTAAGGAGTGATCTCTCCAGAAAAGGGTTTTCATGTATGATCAGAAGGTGCAGGGCGCTGTCTTTCGTGTAATGAAAAATAAGGCTCCTGTCCAATGCCTTTTCTGCTTTTGGCTCGCAGGAGCCTTCATTTGTCACTGAAGAAAGGAAGTTCAATATTTTATGAAAAGCATTTTAATGTGAGGAAAGCTTTTGGTGAATGCCAGTATAATTTAACCATGATTTAATGTCCTTTTTCATTGACTTGTTAAATTACGCCTCTCCATCATCTGCCCTATGGATCTCCCTGCTTTTCATCTCACAAGTCCCATCGCTTATTAATTCTCACATAATACGTGGTAGAGGCACAAAAGCATAAAGCATCCTGTTCAGAAATGATTTACTAGCCTCTTGGTTTTGAAGCAACATAAGAATGAGCAGACACTTTATGAGCTTCCACTGTGTGTGTTTTCTTTGTAAAGAAATAGAAAGCAATGAGTCTGAACGTATGGCTTTCTCAGGCAGCATGCGGTCCGAACAATGGCGTGCTGTAGCAGTGCTCTGGTGTTGCCGCTCTGCAGATGCCATATGATGATGGTTACAGAAGCACAGTAAGGCAGAGCTAGCACTGAAATTGTGAATAAGAATGGCCTCATGCTCTTTATGATAATAGACATCACATCCATGGGAATGCTGGTGGGGTTTGCTTAGAGAGGAAGGACTACAGAAAAGCAAGGACAAAGACCATGTTTGTTTGTTTTTTTTACCAACGGGCCCAATCAGGAGTTTTACTGGATTGTTAGTCTCTCTATAGACTGGCCACGAGGAACTTTAGATTCCCATGGTGTTAGCACACGCCAGGCATCAGAGGCCTTCATGTGGGAACAAGAAAACCATTATTCATTCCACTCTGGAATGAATGAGCATCTGGTGGCACATTCTAAAGTTCTGTGAAGGCAAAAGGGGAAAACAAAATCCCAGCTCCAGTTCATCTCGTCAGCTCAGCATGTGAAGATTGGAAGGAGATCTGAAGAGAGATCTGTGGAACTGAGCCATTTTATGCTTACTCTCTGTATCCATCTCTCTACTTCTCCCAGCATTCTTCCCTACCAACCCCAGATTTGCAATGAAATATGCAAAGATGAGTTCACCCTGCTAATGGAGAGACTCTGTACCAGATTCCTCAGGGACATTGTGTTCTTGAAATTCACTCACTGGAGAACTTCAGAGGAAAGCCATGCTGCAGTTAGCTGGCATGCATAAGCTCCTTGAGTAATGGCTAATACATCTTGAGTAATGGCTAATACATTATTACACCCAGATTTGTGTGTGGGTTAATTACACATGTAGTAATATAGTTAATATACTATAAATCCACCCTTCTTGACTTACATTGACTTACACTCACTGTTTATGATTATCTTGGGGCCCATCAGTTATGAGAGGCTAGGGGAAGAGGCTGTCTGTAGTAACAAAGGATTACAACTGTTTGGTAGAGAAGGAGCGGCATTACCTGTACCTTAAAATTATTGCTTTATTTAAGAATGAGAGATGTGCAAACCAGTTTGGAGAAAATAAGAACCCTCTAAGCTTCTGTTTGCCCATTTTTAGAACTGAATTTGAGCCAGACTTTTTTTTTTTTTTTTCTGCTCCCGTCACTCTTCCTTCTGGAAGTTGAAATGTTCATTTCTTGTTTTACTTTTTCAGCACTTCTGGCTTCCCGCAGAGCCTGGATGGGGAAACACAGATATACTACCAAAATGCATTCTAACTTTATCATTACCTTTGGCAGAAGTGAAAATACCAGAAATCTGATGGAAAGTCTTTCATCATGAGCTTTTTGGTGGCTTTTTAAAGCTTACTAAATTTTGAATAGTTCAGATAAGCATCCTAACTTTTGGGTGCTTGATGGAACTAAACCAAAATGGATATTTTCTGGTTTTTCCTTATCATTGTCTGCTTTTTCTGTCTTTCTGTTCTATCTGTAACTATTACAAGGTACCTATCCCCATAATATCTAGGTGCTATGCTAACAAACCTGATGGAAAAAGGAGAGTGAAAATTCATAAAATTTTCACACTTTTTTCCTGACTTTTTAAACTCAAAATTTGAAATTTCAAAGTTAAATAAAATATAACCATTTCTTTGGTCAAAAATGGTGAACATTTTGTATAAATAATTCCTTTTAATTTCAATTTTTAAAAAAAAAAATGATATTACCACTGTTACTATCATAATTGGTAAAGCTGTACTCAGTCTGAAGGTTTGTTACTACTGTACAGCTACAGTCAGCTATTCACCGAAGTTCTGAGCCTGAAAACACTTTCCCCCAAAATCTTCTTCAAGTTTACTGCAGTTCACGGAGTAGTGTCCGTGTTCTGCCCTAACACATCAGTGAAATGCTTTGCAGCAAGATAGCTGTAATCTGAATGCACAAATTCACCAGTGGTGCAGCTCCATTGTATTACACCAACCTGGAAATGTGGCCTCCAAGCTGGAGTATAATACACATTCTCCAAATTCAGAAGCCAAGAGAGCTGTGGAAATGAAAAGTAACTCTCTCTATGTCACCTCTGTGATGGGATCACATTCCCGTGTTTGTTATTAACCAGCCAGTTAGTGCTGGTGAAAAGAGCCTGGGCCAATACAGCCCTGGAGATGGAGATCCTCTCTTTATCCAGTGGGAAGGTGCTATATGGACATGACCCATCACACAGCCCCAATAATGTGTTCCAACCACAATCTGCACAAAGTACTACTGTCTCCATGGCCTGCATGATGAGACTACCATTCACAAGGCCAGTTTGTACTATGTATACACCTGTCCCCTACGAACTGAACTGGAACCCAGGGAGTTGTTTCTCATGGGCCACCCAACAGCCAGCAGATGGTAACGCTGCCAATCTGTAGCACATTTGGAGGATCACCCTATGGCAGGAGGCACTGCAGCACATTACCATTCTTAATGCTGCTTGATTTGTATGTCTGCAGAGGAAGCCACTGGGCTATGCAGACAGAAAAAGAGATGGGGAAGGGAGGAAAAGACACAGACACTGGAGGAGGAAGCACCACAACAATGGGGCCCTGGCTCAGTCCCTCCTTAGTCTTTACTGAGATAATACTCTCATTCAAGGTACTGCTTGAGTAAGGATCAGGCAAACTCTGAGTGGGAGCTGAAAAGAGACATGAAAATATATTTATCCTTCACAGCAGAGAAGTGAAGAGCAAAAGGGTCTGTAAAGAATCACATGGAAAAACGCCGCAACTAGAAGTAATGGCAAGTCTCATCTTTTATTGTCCTCAGATTTTCATGGGCATTTGCAAACACTCCCCATTCTCCTCCCCTGCTGACTTTCTTTACATACACCCAGAAGCTAGGAGGAGATGAGAGTGAGCAAACTTTTGCTCATGTACCTACCTGGTCCTTATTCACACTAATGGCTCCATTGAAGTCAATGGAACCACTCATGGAAATAAGAATTACTCATGGCAGAAGCATTGTGCCCCAGCTTGCTATGCTGTCAGAGGTCTGGCTTACCTCATCACAGGTCCAGCTTTTATCCAGACCTAAAAGGTGCTGCAGCATTAGTCTGAGCCTTCCAAAGGGACCCAGAGTAATTACAAGGCAAAAGGGAAGAGGCCACATTAGCAACACCTGTGTATTGTTTTATTTATTTATTTTATTTTTAACAGCAAAGTCAGAGACAATCAAGCATGGGGAGGTAAGGTTTGCAAGAGGATGGAATTTTCCCGTGGTTGTTCGGGCTTGTCTCTGCCACAGGAATGCTCACAAGAAGCAACACGCTTCCTCAGCTATTGTCTGGCTCCATTCAGCCTCCAGGCGGAGGTAGCAGCAGCTGCTGCTGCTCTGAAATTTTAATGTGACATTTTTTCTCATTATTATTATTTCTCCCTGGCCCTCCATTTCTTTTGCAACATTTTTCATTTTGTTTCTGTCCCCCATCACTTTCCTATAACCATCTGCCTACACAGTACATGGCTAGACTGATGTCTTCCAAAAAAACATTGCTAAAAGTGAAAACAACTGTGTCAAGGGAAAACAATTCTGTTTGTGCCTTTTCTTTGCTTCTTTATTATGGAAAAAAAGAAGGCCTGAAAGGTTTATTTTCCAGGAAAAATGTTTCTCTCTCTCTGTCTCTTTTTTTAAATGACAAATATTAAGCTCGACTCTCCTCTCATTTACATCAAGGTAAATCAGGAACAATGTATCTGATACTAATTTGTTTAAAGAAAAGGAGTACTTGTGGCACCTTAGAGACTAACCAATTTATTTGAGCATAAGCTTGAAGTGAGCTTCCGATGAAGTGAGCTGTAGCTCACGAAAGCTTATGCTCAAATAAATTGGTTAGTCTCTAAGGTGCCACAAGTACTCCTTTTCTTTTTGCAAATACAGACTAACACGGCTGTTACTCTGTAATTTGTTTAAATTAAGATTAGTAGGAGAATCTAATCCAGCAAAACCTGACTTCCATTTTTTGCTGGAGGATTAAAGAACCAGAAAGAGTATGACACCAGAAGACACTTAAACTTGAGCAACTGAAAACAGGGAGGAATTTTTATTTAGATGGTTTAAAACTCTACTTTTTCGTCTGTTTAACACCCTTTTAACTTCAAAGCCTAACACATGTGGAATAAAGGCTCTCTTTGTGCAAGTATCTACAGCTGGGCGATGATAGGTCTTCCATTCCAGCCATCCAAGGAGTTCTTCCACAAAAGCAAGGACAACAAGACTTGATAGGCTTTACAAGCAAGCAGAAAAAAAATCCAAAGTTACCCTAAGTTAACAAACAAAGGCCTGAATCCTTCAAATTGTTAAAATAAATGGGAGACTCAGTACCTTATAGGAGATACCAGAATTTTGTAGGGCTGCGTCTGAAGGATTTAAGTCATACTGAACTGTTTTAAAAAGTCCAAGATCAGAATGATCAAATGCTATTAAACAGAGTCGTGCTTTATTAGTGGGAGGCGAAGCCACAGAAATCCTCACCCAGACCTCCCAACACACAAAATAATCCCAATCTCTTTTCTGCGGCATCTAGGGGTAGACAGCTGTATCCCTCTCAAATATGTATTTTTCTGTGTTTGGTTTGATCATTTTGCTGAACAGCTGCACTGTTTACCTTTGTATCCAGCCTCTGGAGCTTTGTTCAGCTTCCTCTCTCTAGGAATTTCAAACAGATCACTAGATCAGAGTCACTCTTTTAAAATTGATGGTTTCTGCACTGCTCATCAGTGTTCCCTCAGATTTACATGCCTTGTTTCAAGTGGTTCTCTCCTTTGAAATACACCGATTCAAGTCAAAAACTGTCAGCAAGAAAACTTCTCGACTGAGTATGAACATGTGGCATTATGGTATTAAGAAGCTTTCTTCTCTCATGAGACCATCATAAACATGCTGCCCTCTGTGTTTGTGAGGAGTTCCCTGTAAAAATCCACAAAGCCATGGATTGTCCTCTCTCAAATCCCTCCTTAAAAATCACCTCTGCCATGATGGCTACAAATCAATCAACAAAGGCTAGGGAGGGTATGGAAAATGCTACTAGATGAGCTATTTAGTATGGTTTCACTGTTTACCCCGCTGTCTTCCCCTGACTCTTTGTTTGAGCTACCTGTCGCTGTCTCAATAAATGAATAAGTTGTAAGATCTTTGGGACGGGGACTGCCTTTTTATTATATTTCTGTCCAGGGTCTAGCACACTGGGGATCTGATCCTTGGTCAGGGACTGTAGGTTCTACTGTAATCATACTTTTAGACTTTAACAACATCTAAGGAAACCATATTTTCTTATGCCTCCTCCTTACAGAAAGCAATAAAGCAAATTTTGATGCCAAAGCAGACGCCTAAGTTCTAGTTATAACGCTCAAGTATGTTTTTGATTCAATTATTTGGAATTAGAATTTTTTTTAAAAAACTGACAACCTATAATTACAATCGAACCTTTTGTTAAGTGTAAATCTAGTAATTAAGTAGTTTCAGAAGTTTTTAATTCACTGGGTAATTAAAAAGAAAAATGTTAGATGTTAAAGCGGTGAACAATACCATTGAGCATTCAGAGTCTTAAGTTATCAATGGAACTTTTAGCAGAATGATTTTTCCATTGATTCTCGTGGTTTTAAGAGGTAATCCTTTTAGTGCACAATCGTTACCGGTACCTAATGACTTCTCTCGTAAGCCACCAGTGAAACTGGGATCAATAGAAACAAGCTGACCGGAGGGCTCCTGGCAGCATCTAGGTGACACATGTCAGTGTGCAGAGTCTCTAGTTACTAATGTCTAAACGAAAAACAGCTAAGTGCCACAGAAAAGAACTTAATGAATAAATTCAAGGAGGGGTCAAATCCTGCAATCCTCACCAAGAGCTTAATCCTTCACACATTGAAGTGGCCCTGATGCACTAACAGCAAGAGAGGCTCCTGTTGGCTGAGCCAGTAGGGATTGGACAAGACGTCTTCTCATGTGGAGGTGCTCTTCCAGACATCACTAATAACTCTAGCATTGGTGAGTTATATACAGGGCCCAATCCTCCTGCCTTTGAAGTCAGTGGGAGCTTTGGTATTGACTAATGGGCCCTTTTGCACACAGACTGTAGTTACTGCACCAGTTGCACCAGTGCAAGCTCCTACTGTAGACAGGGCAAATTGCCTTAAATTATCATTTCTGCCCATTTGCATTTGAGCCCTGCTTAAAGCTGGGCTTAACTGCACTAATGAAAATTGTGACTTGGAATGGTTTATCCTGACTGTGTTAGAGGTTTGCACTAGTGTAATCACACCACTGGTTGTATCACACAACCTGCCAAGAATGCCATAAGATGCTAGTCAGTCTCATAAAACCTTTTCCATACCTCAGTAACCCATAGAGCAAGGAAAGAAATTACCTGGAAAATGGAACTCAACTAAGTCTCCTTTGGAAAAAAAACACGTAGGATGTATTTATTGAAGATTATTAGAAAATATTTAGTTATTGTTGCATCATGCACTTTTAAGCAGTTTACAAACCATAATGAATTCAGAGCACATTTATAAACTCAATTAAGGTAGCTCACCATGAAGCGCATTCAGTGTTATTTAGAATCACATTATAAATACACTTCAGTAGCTGGATCTCGTGGTTAAATCAAACATATTAATAAAACCTCATTATCAAACAAAGCAGTTTAAAGAAAAATGAGCATGACTAAAAAGAACAACCTGGATTTTTCTCATACCATAATGTTGCTCTGTAATGTAACACTTGGATTTGAAATAAAACATTTAAAAACACCTTAGAAAATTCTGTTACCTCTAGTGTAAGATCTGAAATAAAGATAGAGTATTTTTTCCTCTTATCCTGATGATTATCTACTAAAAGTTATGATTTCATGTAAGAAGCTTCCATCTCACTAAATTGCAATAGTGTCTGGGAAACCCTCTGTTCACTCAGTGTAGTGAAGCTATGAGATGTTGAAGAGTTGTGTCCTAATCCAGACTGGGACACATTCCAGACTTGAGTACAATGACATGTATATATGTTGCTTGTAGCTTGCTTTAGGACATCTCAGAAAAGTAGTGGTGTAGTTAACTGCTGATTGATATTTTTATTTTACTTGTTAACTTTTTAGTAAGAAGCTACTATTTGCTGATCACTGTCCCGCTCATATTTGTTTGTGGAATATTACACAATTATTGAGGTTCTCATTGTTATCCACTGAAATGTCCAGATGCTGAGATGAAGGGCCTGATCCTTTTGTAGCTTTTGTAAATTGGTGTAGCTCCGTGGACTTCATCTGAGGATTGGCCCCACAATATTAAATTAATCCCTACTGTAAGTACATTGAAGTCAGTAGTTCTACATCGCCAATGATGAACCTGGCCCATTGTCTTACTTAAAATGGGGGAAGCGGGTTTTAATTCTTGATGTGCTTTCTCAGATCAAGCAATGAGAACCATGTGCATGCTGAATTACTGAGACACTGCTCTGCATTTGCAGACTTGGTTCCAGTTAAAGCTTCCTCTTCATTGCCAACACATAGTGTCTCTTGTGTCTACATTAAACTTGCTGCTACTAATGGGTCACTGGTGGCTGTTCTTAGGTCTGGTCCCTTGGCACTTCTTAGCAACAGAAGTTTTAGTTTCACTGCTGGCTCTGGGAGTCACCAGCAGCAGTCCCAGCTGGATGAATATCTCCTTGTGAAACTCACAAGATATGTTTCTAACTTTCCAGTGGTCCTCTGTAGAAATCCCCTGGCCAGTACAGTTATCTGACCAGCAGTTATGAGTGTAAGAGGTGGTGCTTTAGAAGGCAGTATTCTCAGCGTCCACCTGTGCTAATGAAGAATTGAAAGGCAATGATCAAGATTCTAATCAATAAGATGTATTATATGTTGCCATACTGGATTATGTAGAGTATATTTATACTACTACCTTGTGCAACATTTGAGTGGTGAAGACTAGTGAGAAGAGGAGGAATGAAGAATAGAGTTGATCAGAATATGTTAAAGAAAATGCAATTCTGATGAAAAACAGACATGAAATTTTATGAAAATGTTCACAATTTTCCCACCAGCACTACCACCACCTTTTTGATCAACTCTGATCAAAAAGCCTTGAATAAAGTCAATTTGAAATCAGTCCAGACCTTCATTACAACTCATTAAAGATAATTATTTCAGCTGAAAGGCAGTCATTTCAACAGGGTTGTCAAGCAATGTAAGTTAAAAGAGTTGAAAGTCTGCTGGTGGTTTCAGTTTGTCTGATTTGTGTGAACATTAGCTTTGTTTTCATTCTGTCTGTGCTTAGTTACCCTTGCAAATCCAGACTTGGGGGTTGAATGAACCTCAAAATTCAAAGCAAAACTCAACTGTTATTGTATAATACCATGCATTCTTTCATTATTTCAATACAAAACCATTAAACTGGGGAGAAGGGAAAGTTGCAAAGGTAATTTGAGTTTGGAAAACTTTCTCTGCTGTAATTTAATCTCATGATTTATTTCCCCCCTCAAGGGTGAGTCAGCTTTAAAAAAAAAACAAACTGTTTTCTTTTCAGTAGGGCTGCCTGTGCTGTAAATTAGGTCAGAAGACCCTCCCTCTCTCGAAGACCCTTCCTCTCTCGAAGCTCGGGTGCTCAAGCAGGGCACCTCATGCGCCGTATATGCTGTATTTATTAGTTCATTAGACTTTTCCATTCCCCATCTTTGTCCCCTTTTTTTACCCCCCTTTCTGAATCAGAACACAAACCTGATAACATTTGAGCACATAGGTGCTGGAACTAGGGGTGGTGGGGGTTTTGCCACACCCCCTGACTTGAAATAGTAATAACAACCCAAATACATGATTTCCGCCTTCAGTATCTCCACTATAAAAATTGTTCCAGCACGACTTTTTGAGCATGAAATGAACTTTCAAACCCTCTGTGTTTGAATGGATATGGTACTGAGCAGAATGAGTTTGCTCCTCTCTAGTACTATTTTATCGAAACCTACACATGCTTCCAAGCTTTTCTATCTCCAATTCTGCCGGTGTAAATAGCCTGAATGCACACAAACCTATGAGATATAGCCCAGATCCAAGCAGCCCTAAAACCTGGGAGTGGTTTGAAATCCAAACTCATATCTAGATCTTATTTATTCCATGTACAGACATGTTGCTGGCCCCTGGTTGAATGAAAATGCCAGATCTAAACACACCCCAAACTTTTTGGAAGTTGGAAGCAAGCATGGTGCTTTTGAAATATTCAGATCTTGAATTTTGTGGCTTTAATTTATTCACTTCCTGTATTCATAGGGCACTTACTTTATTTTTTCTTAGTACTCATAGATCTCTGATATAGTACTGCATGATGTCCTCCCCAGTGTGAAATCCATTATGGTGATCAGCAGCTGCAGTTGGTTGTAGTTGTGTAGGTTCATATGGTTTTGGTTTGGTTTTTTGTTAGAACTTCCTCCCACCTGGAACATGGGTCAATTCCATTTGGTTCCATGACCTAGGAAGTTACATCACACTGTCTATACTTGTGGTTATGCACACCTTATATATATTTTGGGGTCATGATGGACCTGATTTTCAAAGTAGGCCTCCATTTTGTACCACAAGGAATGTCTGAGGAAAATCCTAGCTAAATTTTGTGTCCAAAATTGTGGATATGAAATTGTGTCCTGAAATGGAGGTCTGCTTTGAAAATCAGTCCCCCCTATACATGAAATAATTGCCTGTCTATTAAATAGAGAAGGTGGGTAAGGTAATTTTACTGGACCAACTTTTGTTCATGAAAGAGACAAGCTTTCAAGCTTACATGAAGCTCTTCTTCAGGTCTGGGAAAGGTCCTCAGCTAAATACAATGTAGAACAGATTGTTAAGCATAAGGTGTTAAGACCTGTTCAAGAGACCATTCAAGGTGAAGTGAGCAGTTAACACCTCTGCAGTCATAGGACAAAGCAGGGTTAGTGGGTTACAGATTGTTGTAATGCATCACAAGCCCAGTGTCTTTACTGAGTGCATGATTTTTAGTTTCTATCAAAGTTCTGATTTTTTAAGGCTCCAGGCTCGTCTTTTGAAGGTGTTGTGCAGGTTTCCTTTCAGGAGAAGGAATGAGAGGACAGGAATGGAGTGACTGTTTTGTGAAAAGTGTTCGCCCACAGGTGATAGGGTGTTTATGTCTATTAAATGTACTGTAGAATCAGCGAGATCAGCGAGAAACTGAATCAGTTCCAATTCCACAAGGCTCTCCTAGACCTTTATGAACTCTCGTTACCTTCAGAGATGACAACACGGCATGATATTTCTGAAGGAATCTCATGACTGAGAAGGGAGAGAGAATGTTTTGCAAGATCTGCTCAAGCATCAGGCTTAGTGCTGTTTACTCTCTGACCACATGACAGGAATACACAAGGTTGTGAGTTTTTGGCTGAGTCAATTATAATTAGTGTTTAACAAATGCCCCTCAGTGATGAGTATGTGCACAGCCATGCACAAAAGCTGTAATTCTTCCACTGTGAGATCACTGTGGTTCACCCTTTTGATGACAATCCAACAGTACGGATGTTTCTCTTGAAATTCCAGTGTCATTCAGCATACGATTTTTTGAATGTGCCTAAGATCACAAAGAATTATTAAAAGCGTAAGTTGCCATCTGCCACTGTATAACCGTTTCCAGAATGCAGAACACTGGTGAGCACACAAATATAAAATCATGTTGCTTTCCTCCAATTGTGAAAATGACACCTTAGAAGCATTTGGAGCCCACAGTTTTCATTGGCTTCCAGTGGAGTTTTGCTTCTCAGCTCTTCTGAAAACTGGGTCCCTGTTTTATTCCCTTCCAGTCTTTCCACTCCTGTATCAAATAGAGGGGTTTGATATGTCCTGATTCTGCTTGAGCCAGAAGTACTTTGAGTGGAGCTTTTCTCCAAGTATTTCACCACATTGGATTCTGGCCCCAGTTCTGGCCCCCACCCAGTACTGGAAAGAATCCTACCATTGCAGAATCATAGAATCATAGAATATCAGGGTTGGAAGGGACCTCAGGAGGTCATCTAGTCCAACCCCCTGCTCAAAGCAGGACCAATCCCCAATTAAATCCCCCTGTGAAGTTCAGTTCTAGAAATGGGTGAAGGGTTGGGGATTTCTTAGTTCATCCTATTCTCTTTTCACTCATTTCCGTACCTGCTGCTATGGTTTTCTCATGTGCTTTTCATAACTCCTCTTTCCCCTCAGCACAGAGAACCACAGATTTTGATCAGGGTTTAATCTCCTTCTTTCCTTCCTTCCTTTACAAACCTACCTCCTCCCTTGCCTGCAGCAATCTACTCACTGAAATATATCACCAATCAGCTTGACAGTGAAGATCTCCCTTTGAGCAGCAGCCCCCTGGGAGTTACACACCTGCTGATTCTCGGGTAGAAAAGGGGTGGAGCATTTTCCACATAAAACCCCAGTCCTGGCTAAATGGAAGCAAATTTCCATTCCATTCCTCCCTTTGTTTGGTATTTTTGCTTACAAAAACTGAATCCATGACCTCAGGTGTGAAGAAAGGCATCATATGTGCAATCCTCATAGAAGAGTTGGCATTGGCAATTGTTACATTTTGTTAACTGCATTTATCATCCATCCATTAACTTATCACTGTCTTCTCCAGTAGCTTCAATCTGCAGATCTCAAAACATTTCAGAAACATGAAATAAGGCTCACAACAGGTAATTATAACTATCCCCATTATACAGATGTAGAAGCTGAGGCTAAATTAAGTTAAAGAAGTTGTCCAAGATGACACAATGAATGAGGCTCTAGAGGATTAAGAAACCACCTGGGTCCCTAGT
This sequence comes from Chelonia mydas, assembly GCF_015237465.2. NCBI lineage: Eukaryota > Metazoa > Chordata > Testudines > Cheloniidae > Chelonia > Chelonia mydas. Next base: position 3,965,542 of record NC_051261.2, read on the forward strand.
AACCACATTTACTGATTATACACAAACATGCAAGGCCTACACATATTATGCTTTGTCTGGTTTCTTGTGGTTTCTAAAACACGGAACAGGGTAAACATCGCTAAAAGGCTTACAACCATTTAAAGGGTTACTGCCCTATTCGTATAGACTATAACTCAGCAAACTGGACTCCTGTTCTTTTTCTAACTAGACCCACACCATCCTTTTAATGTGTATAATATCACCAATATTATAGCTAATATCTTGGCCTAACCTTTTGTGTTGCTGTTGTTTTGGCTTTTTGAAAGGAAATGCAGGGTTAGATGAGAGTAGAATGGATGCACCCTCAAAAATGTGAAAACACTCATTTACTCCATCAGAAAATCCCATCTGTGTGTGCAAGCTGGTTAGATGCATGTGCACTGGTATACATAGGAGTGCAGTTACCTGATATAAATGTACAAACCAAGCATGGATTGTTGCTGTCAAAACTATCTCATTCAGGTATGAAACCTTTGCCAACACACAATGAGCTCCCCAAAAGGACAATGACTACAATCCAGAGACTTTAATAAAAGAAATTGCTCCTGTTTATGTTAGCGAAATAGTGGACTCATTAAAAAAGAGAAAGAAAAAGAGGTCACTTCAGAGCAACTTCATTTCTAACACATGATAAAGAACTATGGGTGAATCCTGGTATGTCAAATAGGTTCATCAGACTCTTCAAAGTTCTTTGCTGATTCAATGATTTTTAATGTATTGACTTCTTTCAAGTGCACTCCTTCTTTTTTTGGGAGAAGAAGTTGCACCAATTATCCAGATTTAGCCAGAAGTTGCAATTTAACTGTGTGTGATTTATTAGTTTTATAAAATACAGATGTTTTTAATGTTTAGTGCTCGAATCATGTTGTAATTTTAATCTACATTATTATAGCTGTTGAGCAGTGTATGAATTATCTTCAAAGAGTTGGAGATACTGTGAGCAAACTTTCCCACTGCGACTAACAGGCAAAAGGAAGTGATGCTCTTTCAAGAGAGAAACTTAGTATCCCAGATGAAATATGCATGTGTGTGTATGTTCTGGAAACAAAGTCAGCAGGCACCCGGGAGAAAATGGGGAGGACTAGCTCCCATTTCAGAAACAGTGATTGGCAGCATGGCGATATATAAGTTCAGTGGCTGCTGAACACCGTCTTTGAAATTAGTTTTTGGTCTCTGTCAACATTCTAGTGGAGAAGTGACCCCATCAGAAATGTCCACAGCCTGCCCCTTCACTGGCAAGGAGACCTAGAATTGAATGGGTCCCGGACACTGGATTCTCCCTCTAAATGTGGGTGTCTCTCCAAGTCAGGTGTGCAATGGTAGTGCAACAGAAGAAACTTTTTATTACTGATTTCCCCATTGTGCTGCTTCTCATCCTGCCTTCAGGAACTATTGCAGTGGAATGCTTCCCACCAAAATTAAATCCATTTACTGGCATTTTTAGCAATTGTCTAGGCTCAGCACTTTGTAGCAACGGAGATGGCACAGAATGGATTGTATAATGTTTATGCAAATATAAATGTTGTCAGGGTGGTTTTTTCTTCAAGATCCAGCTTGTCAAAAGTTTTTTGGACTGATCGTCAGGATTATAGAGCTAGTGGCTAGTAGGAGCTTGACTTGGAGTGTGCAGCTGCCAGAGATCTGTAGAAACTTTCCTACGTTGCACAAAGCTACACCACTGTCTGCCCCACCATCTCCGACCGTTAGTGCTCTGTGAGGCTCCCAGGCCCATCACCCATATAGATTGCTGCTGACTTTCCAGCATTGCCATACTGGAACTCTCAGAGTTCTCTGGTTTACCTCCAGTTCTTCCCTTCCCTCCCACAACCCTCAGGTTTTGCAGAGAGAGTAGCTGGCACTCTGCTGCAGCTGACATGTTACATTGATACAGCATTTGACAGTGGGAGTTTGGACCATCAAGTACACAAGAAGTTCAGCCCTTTGCATTAAAGAAGTATTGGCATCATTAAAAAAAAATAATGCTAACAGCAATAAGTGGTAGTAGCCATAAAGGAGATGTTTGCAGTGGCCTTCGGATAAACAGCTTCTTGCACAGAGAGGAATTGAAAAGGCTTTTAAATAAATTGGGTGATGTAAAGAAAGCTTACAAAAATGTTTTATATGACTTCAGTGCTGCCAAAAGGTGCTGGATTGAGAATCATAGTGGAAATGCTAATAAACGCTATTAGAATCCCTCTAACAACCTCCAGTGCTTTCTACTGATCTTTCTTATTTTCAGCATGGTATTGTCTAGGTTTCCTCCCTGTAGGATGGGAATTGATTCCCGATTCCAAAAATAGCAAGCAAGATTGCCATTGGAAAAGTCACTTGTACCAGGACTCCTGGAAATAAACATTTTTTTGAGACTATTCACGTTGGAGTACCTGTCTGCACGAGTATCCACGATTTCTCCCCCAAATGCTCTTGAATGCGACAGCTTGGTTGCGTTAGTGGTCAGGATGAGTGAACAGAGAGTGGTCTGTATAGTAAGCTAATCTGCAGCTTTTGTTCAAACAAATATTTGCAAAAACTATTCTGGAGCATTTACAGAACTCTGACCAAGGCTTGATTATTACCCCAAGAGTCTCATTGCTCTGCTTTACTACCTAGTTGGCCAGCTGGAATTACTGAACATTTTCATATGGCATTTTCACTATGGAACCTCGAAGAAAGGCTTCTATTTACAAAGTGGTGATGCATGTTTTCCCCAACTCTGGCCTTTCCCTGGGGTGGAAGAGTTATACAGCACTCCTTATCCAGGGAAGTATGGAAGGGTGTCTCTCTCTCTATTATTTCTTTCTTTTTCCTAATATCTTCTGTAATTTTACATCAGTGCAGAGTTAGGAAACTATATCAATGGGTTTTTAAAAATTATTTATTATATTTATGGGTTCTTATCAGCAATATGATAGCCTTGGACAAATGTCAGAAAGTTCAGATGGGCAATTAAAATGTCAAATTATTGCTCCTTTGGATCATGACTTGTTCTTCTGTGCATCTTGGACAGATGCAAAGCAACCTACTTGGACAATGAGTTCATTAAGGTATAGCTGAATTAGTTGGCTCTGGGTCCATCATCCTATATTCTCAATGTTCTTATTCCAAGCTGGAGCAGAGGTTGATTATCCATGTACTGGCCTTTCCTGGCTGACACTTCAGCATGGTTTCAGGTGCCTGCCTGAGATCAGCCACTCATAATGCAGAATGGCCTAGGGCCTGATTGGGATTGCTCTACTTCTACATGTCAGAAATCCACTGACTTCATCAGTATTACTCTTGGCTTACACTTCATCAGTATTACTCTTGGTATGAGTGAGATCAGAATCCCACCCTAAGACGAGAGATGTTTCTGTGTGCATGCATGTCTGGATGGCCTAACCAGTGGTACTCAAAGTAGGTACTTTTGCTAGATTCTAGCATGTCCTGTGTGCCAGTGGGGGAGCCAATATCATCCCTACTTGACTTATGCTACAGATAATGAATGTCAAAAGATGCCCTTATTCACTCACCATAAAACTGCACTTCTAGGAACCGTGCTCCAGTAGTATTAATAGAAGTTCATCATGGCAGATAGGATCCCAGCTTTCTATAAAATAAAGAGCAAATCATCAGGTGATACTTTGAATTAACCCAGTGGTAACAAAAAGGTGGGCGAAATTTTAATCGTCATGTGCCTCGGTACTTCTTGGCCTTGGCCAATTCTATAGGCAGAAATACCACAGGAAAAATGTTTTTCACATTGTTTTGGCCATATTTGACTTGAAAGCAGAAAATAGGCCCCTTCAGAATCTGAGAACTAATCTGGAGCCCAAAACCCAATGCTTTAATTAAGAGTAGTGAAATATATCAATTGTCATAAATTGCTTCCAATGACAGTACTCTGCGTTCCAGCCCAATAACCCTTCCCTAACATATAATGTGAGAACAACCCCATTTTAAATTACACTCACTATAGAAGGCAACAAGAACACCCTGAGCTTTGTTTTGAAAGATGCCACTGATACCATAAAGAGAGAAAGGAGAATCCAGGACTGAGTACCCTCTGAGTGCTGCAGGGACACGTTGGGATAGACGCCCCTTCTTGGATCTACCTTGTTTCCCTTACAAACAATGTCCCAAGATCACAGCAATTTCAGGGGCATTCACTCAATGACCTACTAGCTCTTTTCCAATGCGGAGTTCTGTGATCCCTTTTCGACTCGTCCATGATTTTGGATCAATATAGACACCTAGTGGCCAGAGAGAGCCATCAGTTGCTTTATTCCCTAGGGAAATACTTGCCTGTTTGTGCTATCTCTAATGTTAAAAAAAAAAGGAAGAAGAAAGCAAGATCTCACTGCTGATACTTATCTAAATCTTACATTTCCTTTGGTCCTAATTTGCCTTGAGCCTTTATCTCTTCTCCAGCTTTATCTTGTGAGGACTAAGGTCAAAAATTCAGGCTGTTTTTATAACTATAGGGATTCCTTTCTGAAAGCTGACATTATCTTTATCTAAAAATTTTCATTGAAACCAATTTGTGCAAACTAACAACTTTATCAGCACTGCAGAAATGAGGTTAAAATTGCTTAAAATAAAACTGATTTAAAAAAAACTGCAGAAGAACAGAAGTGGCCACTAATGTAATAAGATAACAACACAAATGATTAGCGAGTATTATAGCGAGGATGCTTGCAAGGAATTGGCTCAATTGCTCCATAAACAAGTAAGGAGAACTGCAACCTCTTGCAATTTTGTGTGAATCTATGTTTTCTCCACTGGCATGTCTCTCATTAACCTTCTTACTCAAAATATCTCCTCCCTGTGTGCATTCTCAGAACTTTATCTGCTGCTTTGAGTGGCAAAAATGCTTCCGATACTAATACTGCATTGATTCCTGTTGGCCCAACAGAGCCAATGCAGCCGCAGGAGAGTGATCTGAATTTTATTCTGGCTCATGTATCATAGCAGAATTCTTTATTACATTCGAGTTGCAGGGCTAAGTTCTGCGCTTACTGACACCTGTGTAACCACATTATTATTGTCTTTGGCAAAAGGTATGGGAGAATTTGGCCTGAAGAATCTTTATTAATTGTGATGGTGATGATGGGAAATCACTAGTGATGAATGTTACACCCTGACACCCCAGTATTCACCACTGTCATGTAATCAGGATGTGTCTTATACAAAGTATGCCTTGTGAGGTGTCATTTTAAAAGTCTTGATCTGTTAGACAGTAATATCTCATTGGATTGTATGTGCTATCGTTGTGTGTGAAGTTATGAAGTTTGGCTGTGTATATGTTGCTGAAATATGTCCTGATGTTGAAAACACCCACAAGCAGCCTTTCGGGTATGACATTAAAAAGGCCAAACAATGTTAATGGCTTACTGAGGAAATGCACACAAGCACAAGGATTACCCCAGGAACTGTGTACAACAGAAACCTCTCAGAGATACTGCTACACATTGGGATCTGTTTGACCTAGGTCAGAGCAAAAGAGCTTTCCAGCAAGTGGGGAGAAGATATAAAAGGGGGAAAAGAAGCTATGCATATCTCTTTCCAAGTTGAGGGAGAGGGCGAATTTTTATGAGCTATTGCTGTGCAGATCTTTCTATACAGTACAAGACAATATTACTTTGGGTTTACTCCCTAACAGGGATGTGCACATGAGTGCTGGGTGAATCTCTGAGCTGAACCCCCTCATGCAGGGCTGACTTTGGTCTGTGTCTGCAGCTGGGTGTGGCCTTACTTGTGTGTGTGTGTGTGCTAATGAAGGCTTGAGGGCCTGGCACAGCATAAACAGGGTGAGGAAGCCCAGGCTGGTGGAATGGGTGGGCTCAGTGAGATCCCAGCACATCAGGTGGCATCCCGGAAGGGGGGTCCAACCCATCACAATGGTATCTATTTAGTGGGGAGCTTCATAAAAGTAGGAATTTCCCAATTAGGGAGTTCTTTGCTGCTTAAGGCATGGCTCTTCGTGTTTATGTCTTCACTCTATGTCACCTGGCAGTAAAACTCCTTTAGACGGGGTACTTCCAGGGGGCTCTCCCCAGCAATGGGATACTGTGGCTCACCCGAGGGGCATTTAAAGCTGCTTTATGGAGTTAATGCTGGGCCCCAAAGAAGCATTCTACATAGAAAGGCTGCTTCTTGCACCCACTTTGCCTTTACCCACAAACTTCACCTATGCAGAGGAGGTGATGTTCATTGCCTCCTGTGCCAAAACCAATGAAAATATAGTCTGGAACCACGACTTAGCCGCTCTTCCTTCCCCTCCTCTGCTTCAGGTTGGTTTGCTCCCCTCGGCCGTAGAGCAAAGGCATGGCAGTGACAGAGGGATGAATAGATATGGAGACCACTGTCCAGGTCCAGGCTGAAAAACACTGGTGGGGTAGACACTGTTCACTTGCCCTGTCATTTCTCACAATCTGTGCTCATCATAAAGCTATGGAAGAGCCATGCCCCCAGGGCCATCAAACCAGCACTATTCAGCTTTAAAAAAAATCTCTTTCAATAATTCCTAACGCTTCCCAACCCTATGACTCACATTAGCATTTCCTTAAGGTAACATTAAATTGCCGGGTGTTAGACTATCTGCCAACAAAGGAATATAAGCCCTGCCTTCCCCACAGGCACTTAGTCCTTCATATCCAATCACTATCCAGCATCAGAGCTGCTGGAGGAGATACTTGAATATATCTCCATGGCAACTTAAGAGAGAACACAAGGTAGCCAAAAATTGGGGAGTGGGGAAAGGTGGGAGGGAGTCTCAGCATGAGAAATAAACAAAGTAATGCGGTGGTGCATTATAGAAGGATGAATTTATGGGTTATGATATTCTTAAAATATCTTTATTTAATAATGAAAACTTCATTATCCAGCCCTGTGCAGAAGTGTTGCCATGGGGCCTCCACAAATCCCTGGAAAGATCTTTCATCTTGACAGAAGTTCTAAATTACAACATTAGTGTTCTAACTGAGAGGAAGTTATAGCCTATTTTGTCTGTCCAGGGAAATGAGACATACATAGCTATGGAGCAGGTTATTGAAATCTAATAGCTGAGAATATTAAAAATGGGGTAGGAAAAAAAATCTCTCTGTGAGCACTGGGGATAAATTAAGCGATAAACCTTGAGTGTTTACTGGAATTTCATTATTTTATGAAAAAGTAATTCATCTTTATTACAGTTGAGGCTATTATGTTTCACATCATTAAGAAAACAATGCATGGAGACCCTAAAGCTAATTTTCAGTCCAACTATCAGAACACATTATGTTTTTATATTTATCACTAATATTGCCATATCCTCTGTGGTTGCAAGTTCTGACCTCCAGAAATGTTTGTTTTGGAATGTTTCAGAGACAATTAGGTAGAAACAGCTCATGCTCAGTGACTAATGGTCAGAACTGATGGTGCTCAGGATCCTGATTCAGTTTATAGTCCCTATAGCCAAGTGGAGAGGACTTTTGCCTTGGTTACAGCTGTGATCCCAGACCCAAAGTTGCAGTCTGGGTGGATTACATTCTTTAACCACTTCAGGTCTTTATGAACGTGTGACATAACGCTAGCAAACAATCACCCATTTAAGCTTAGGTTTCTTGAAGAAGGTCTGTCCCCAGGTGCACAATATGGCCCAGTGAGGAATCTAGCATCTTTAATAAAAATTTAGCAATAGAGATTCCCATAATATGGAACTTTTTACTCATTGGAGTTTGTGTGAATCCTTTTTCTTGCCTTGCTTTGTGTAGATTCGCACAAATGGGTTTTGCTTTGTGTTTTAAGTTGAGTTCCACATAATTTCTAGCCAAAAGCACACATCGCCCCAGGTTATATGGACATTTGACACAGCTGACACAAGGAAAATTTCACCTGGCTTTAATTTTTGGAGTGGAAGCTAAATATGGTTCTAATCAGCTCAGAGGCAGAAGGCGCTTTCAGTAAAATCACTGTCTTAAAGTAGGAGCGGTGCACGTACAGCGCTGGATGAGTACCTCCATGAAAATGTATTTCAATTTTTAAACTAGCTGGCTTTGGCTAAGTTAGTGTCCCTGTTTATCTTCATGTTCCAGGAATATCATAGTGACTGTGTTTACTGGCTGAAGCCTTTGCCAAAAGAGCAAGTTTTCAGTAAATACTCGAAAATATTCACAGACAGTGAATCTCAAATTTCCAATTGCAAGTATTCATGTCTGATTCTAAGAGATAAGTTTGTCTTGGTCCAAACATATTTTACTGAGCAATGAACACCCAACACCAGGGATGAGACAAACATTCACAGTAGTGTTGGTGGGCAAAGCATAAAAAGATCAAAGCTTGGAGTCCTGGCTTCTAGTCCTCTGCTCTAACCAATAATCCAAATACTATTATTTTCCATTATGCTGCTGGGTTTGGATTAGTAGACCGGGACAATTGCAACACTGACCCTGGGAAAGAGCCAAACTTGATGACCATAATTGTTAAAAGAATCCCAGAATTAAATGAGACCTGAATACCCTCTCAACCATAGTACTTGGCAGGAACCGTGCAGGAGCCTGCACTGATCAATCTTTGAATCTTTATTGCTGGTAATCTCTCCCTCTCTCTTTCCACTGCTACCACTGCCCCTATGTATCAAGGAAACATTTTAAATTAGGTCTCATATTTTTAAATGGAGCTTGTGCCTCTGTTATGACTTTTATTAATATACAGTAAGTTCTGAGAGTTTATATAATTCATAATCCTAGTGTGTGGTAAAGATCTTTGGGTCAGGGTAATTTTATGCTCCAAAGGGCACCTGCTTGGAAGAAAATAAATAAATGCCATCGTCAGTATAAATGAAACAAAAATACTGTTATAATTTATGGGTTTATTTATTTACAATGAATAAAAATAGAAATTGAAACTGACACTTAGCTGTCCAGTGTTCAGAAACAAGGAAAGACAAACGGTTTTCTGATGGACCCAGTGGTGAAAATAATATTTATTTATTTTTTTATTTAAAACTATATGTTCAGGTTAATTGCAAACAGAGAATAGAACCTGTTCTCACTTATAATGGTGTCATTCAAAACTAAATCCATTGATTTTAGGACTTGTCTATATACAGATTTGCACTGATTTAGTCAAGCCAGTTTAGTTAACCTGGTGCAATCTCCCACGTGAACGGCTTAGATCAATTTATCTTAAATAGATTACTTACTGACATAATCTAAATTGATGTAAGCAATTTTAAAACTGATTTAAGAGTGCTCACACAGGGGTTTGCACCAGCTGAACTAAACTGGTTCAACTGAACTAATACAGATCTGCCTACAGACAAGACCCTGATATAATTCCATTGACTTCCTTCACTTCAGTTGAGTTAGTCAGATTTACCAGCAGTCTAAATGAGAACACAGTTTAGCCTGGTGTCATCTAGCAAGGGATGTAAGGTTTGCTACTTGGGTGAGCGTTTCGCAGGTTTTGGATAGGAAGGACATTCATGGAAAGAAGGACATCATTGCTAATGCTCCCTGGTGCTGCTGGCAGCAAGGTGGCATCGCCTGTAGTGTGGAAGCCCCACCTAGGAATACACCCAAATTTGGCTTCTTTCTATTCATAATTCATGATGGAAAACATTGGATTCCATTCACATTTTGCCCTGCATAGGGACAATAGTAAAACACAAGGCATGCAGAAATAGCACAGGAAGATCATCACCCCTTCAGTACTTCCTGCCAGGAAAGAAAAGTCAGATTTCCAGAGGGGATTGGATTTTTGAAAGGAAAAAAAAGACCTGGGGTGGAGAGAGAGAGAGAGAGAGCATAGAGGAAGTGATCGTAAGTAACATACCTGTATGATGATAGGCAGGGTATAAAATCATACAAAGTTAAATCTGTTTGAATGTCCTATGTTAGGTTTTTCTAAGGACCTTAGCAACAAATACTGTAGAAAGTGCTCCGAAATGTTCTCATAGTGGGGAATATTTGAACCTGCATCTTTGTGACATGCATATAATACTTAGGGTGCGTCTATTCTACCCTACCATGGCACAACCTCTACCATGGCACAGCTACGGCACTGTAGTGCCATAGTGCAGACTCTTCCTACATCAACAGAAGGGGATTTTCCATCATTGTCATTAATTAGCCAATCCATCTCTCTGAGGGGTTGTAGCTACATCAGTAGAAGAAGTCTTCTACACTACATCTACACCAGGGGATAGGTTGACCTACCTACGTCGCACATGGCATGACATTTTTCACAATTCTGAGCAACGTGGCTAGATTGATTTAATTTTTAAGTGTAGACTAGGCCTGAGTGTCTGCCCTACAAAATACCCTGTCCTTAAGTCACGTAGTAGAATGCTATTCTGTAGGTAGTAAAGAAGATATGCTTATCGCTTAATATAATTAGCTAAAGAGAAATGTATTTCCTGGAACAGGAGTATATATTTTAGGATATTATTATCATTAAGCAATGAAAATGCCTATAGCGGATCAATTGCAGAATTATCTAGAAATGCTAAGAAGTCCAAGAAGAAGCAATTGTCAGAAAAAGCCTTAATCTGAATCTTTGCACTGAACAGATAATGGTATTGCTACAGTAAAATAAAAAAGCAGTAAAGAAAATATACTACTCCTGGCATCTGGTTAATCAATGGACTGTGAAAAGACTGAGGTGATAAACCAAGCAGACTCAGCATTAACTTTATGAGATGTAATATGTTTATAGGATTAAACTACTAAAAAATAATTTTAACTGAACTGTTTTAACCAAATAGCTGTTCTGCACTCATTCAGTTTCAACATATGCCTTAAACAAGACAGGAAATGCAGAAACATATCAATATTATACACACAAAATTGAAACAGTGTCACTAATTTGAATATTGTTTGCTGAATAAGGAGCTTATTAATTAATTAATTAATTAATTAATCTCTTTGGTTTCAATACATTTCTGGAAGCTGCTTTGACACCATTTACGAGAATAAATGTGAGAAAGTCATGCAATATCTTGCCCTTAAATGCATCAACCTATAGTTTTCTGAAATCAACCACAGAAATAATGGATTCCAGAGAATACTGGGGAAGAGGTTGGTGTAATAATGATATTACAGACAGAGATGGTTTCAAACTGCAAACTTCAGATCCATTTCAGACTCCTCCACATTTCAGGTGTTTTCAGATTTGGCATCCCAGTGCTACTTATTATAAAGACGTCCGCAGAATGTCCCCTCCAGATTCCCGGTTAGAATTTTGGAACAGGGACTAATGCCCAGACAGCACCTCTCAGGTTTTACACTGAGTCCAGTAGATGTTGAGACAGGATTTGCTTTGGAGCATTCAGGCGGTGCTTTGTGAATACCTGTGCTGTTCAGATATGATCAACAAAGCACAGAAATATGGATCTCACTATCGTGTCTCACTGATTTGATTCATGGCAACATTGGAAAGTTTCCTGTAACCAAGGAAGGGGAAAAAACCAAAGTCTCAAAGAAGTCAAGTAGTGGCCTCGCTTCAGTAGTCTAATTCACCTAGGGTGGCACTCAGGTACTGCAGTGATTACACAACCAAGAGAAAGGTAGACAGATAGGCAGTTCATTTCTGGGAGGAACACTTTTCAAGCATCAGGAGTTCATTCATGCTGCCATGAGGATGCTATAGTCAGCCCTGCCATTTGCTGCGAAGGAAGCTGATAATAAAATTAGTGCCCATCATCTGCCCATTGCTCTTGATCTGTAGCTTTAGTAGTCGTGTGGCAATCTGGGATTCTATTCTCCTCTCTTTGTCTATTCATTTTCCAGGCCATATGCTCGGCCGGCAATTACCTTCTATTTTATCTGCATTCATCCAGTGCTTTATTTTTATGGCCTTCCTGTTTTCATTCGCTGCATAATGGCCGGTGGCAGTGTGCTGACTGCTGACTGGATTTCCATAGTTCCTTTTCTGTGGATATTTTTTCTGTTATTCGTATCCAAGTTATTAAATGTTGCTGTTGACATTTCCTGGTTTTGGCAGCAAGAGAACAACATCACCCAGGTCTTTAGCCAAACACCTGCTTGTGAAATACCTCACCAATTGGCTCACATTGCCTTCCCCAAACGTCTCTGCTTTACCTAGCTAGCTGATCTCTGATGAGCTCTATTGAGACTGTATAGATCTCAGAGATAGGCTATATCCAATCTACATTACTGCCTCTGCTCCACCATGTACTTTGCAGTTGCCAGCCTGATAAATGAATATTCAAATAGCAGGTTTCAGAGTAGCAGCCGTGTTAGTCTGTATTCGCAAAAAGAAAAGGAGGACTTGTGGCACCTTAGAGACTAACAAATTTATTTTAACTCCTTTTCTTTATTCAAATAGCAGTTTTATGAATTCTGCAAATAATCACTTAACCTTTCTTTCCAAAATCATCACTCAGTCGCTCCTCCCTAGCAATGGTCCCTGCCATGCTTCCCAATCAATTACTCTGCATCTACTGTGCCTCCAACCTGCCTGGTACTTGTTTTGTGGCATAATGGACTCCCTGCGTGCAGTGCAGCTTGGCATTTTGCTGATTCATAGTCATTAGGCGTCGCTTCCTGGCTTAGTCCTCTGCAACCCCAGTTGTCTTGAATGTTCTCATCTCGGTTTATTTGTGCATAATTTAGACAATCTATTATCGGATGTCAGGGTTCATGCAAGATCTCTGCTCTGACCTTTGCTGAAAACGATGGTAGAAGAGGAGCACAGTTCAAATGTAAAGTAGCAGGCAGGCAACCCAGTAAAAAAGCTTTGTGTGTCTGTGTGAGAACAGGAGGAGCTGGTCTCAAAACATAAGGCCATTTGTGCCTATGGTCGTAGAAAGTTCCATGCTTTGCCGAAACAGTGGTGCTTTCATTTTGCACTAAGTAAAACATCATTTGAATCCTTCCCCCAACCCTCAGAGGCCGGCAAGCCCTAAAGACTTCAGAAGGTGGTCATGGGTGCTCAGCACTTCCCAGAATTTGGACTCCTGTGAGGTGAGCTTCTCAATAGAGCTAGGCAAATTTTTTCAGGTGAATAGATTATTTGATGAAAAATGCAGTTTCAATCGACCGGAAACCATTTGCCAGTTTGACACTAGTAGTTTGGGCCAGTCTCAAAACAGCCAGAAGAGAAGGAGATGCTGCTGCCACTGTCACCGTCTGGCACTCCTTGGGGATGTGGAAGGCCCAGATTTGAATTCCTGCTCTGGAACAGAGCCAACATGAACTTTTTCAATTCACCAAAAATTCACCATCACACACACACACACACACACACTTTAGATATTTGATTTTTGGAACTGCTACCAAACCAAAAAATCAGCTATTCACCGACTCCTCAACACATACTGCCCCCGCAGGCTGAGCTGGGCAAACAAACTCCATGCACAAGATGGAACTGCACATTTTTAATACGGACAAGCAGAAACTGCAAAATTCAGATTTGAATTTCTAATTCTGAACTCCTGTCTCATCCCAGAGTTTAGCTTCAGGATGCTGGGTCAGCCCATCTCTGTTATTTAAGAAACACTCTTCCAGCGTCGGGAGTTTATTCCTGCTGCTTCACATCAAGCATGTTTTCAACATGGTTCAGGGAACGGGAGCAAAGCTGAAGGAGTCTGGATTGGGACTGTGGCAGGAGGAGTGGAATTGGGTTTGAAGTTTACAGAAGAATCTGGGTGCCATGGCACAAGTGGGATGGAGTGGAAGCAGAGGACAGGTACCTTGCTGGCATTATTAGCAGGGTAGAGCAGGAGTTCTCAAACTTCATTGTACCACGACCCACTTCTGACAACAAAAATGACTACATGACCTCAGGAGGGGGACCGAGGCCTGAGCCTGCCTGCGCCCAGCTGCCCCAGGAAGGGGAGAAGGACAAAGCCAAAGCCTGAGCTCCAAATCCCTGGGCAGGGGAGGGGGGGAAGCTGAAGCCCAAGGGCTTCAGCCCCAGTGGGGGGCCTGTAACCTGAGTCCTGCCACCCAGGGCCGAAGCCCTTGGGCTTTGGCCCTGGGTGGTGGGGCTTGAGCTTTGGCCCCGGGCCCCAGCAAGTCTAACACCAGCCCTGGCAACCCCATTAAAACAGGGTCGTGACCCACTTTGGGGTCCTGACCCACAGTTTGAGAACCAATGGGGTAGAGGTGCAGGGTGGAGCAAAGGGTCTCTGGCCTCCAAACTCTCTCTCCTCTGAAGCAGTCTCATCAGTTAAGTGCTGTACGCAGATTTTTACTTTCCACATGGGGAAAATCAATCACATTAGAGACAGGCTTCCTGGTGCCAGAGGGACAGTGCAGTGAGGGCACAAGTGAAGACTCTTCTGGTTGGGTTTGACAGTCGCTCACCTCCCTGATGAATAGAGGGTCTTAGGTTCACTGCCTGGGGTCAGGATTGTTTTCTTCCCTATGACTTATGAAAGCCAACAGCAAGGCGTTATTCCACTAGTTGGCTTTGTCATCAGTGCCTTCGTTATGAAGGCCAGGCTTCTGACTGTTCATGACAGGCTGAGGTTTGACTGCTACTCAGTGATATTAAGGAGCACCTACTAAAATCAGCACTGCCAATTCCAAGGGTTCAAAAAATAATGAGTGCTGAATTAGGACCATTGATTCCTTGTTTAGGGACTAACTGTCCCTCAGAGAATATGTCTGTGATGTTCCCCTCAGGTGTTATCTGGGCCAGTGATCGGCTAGGTCACTTCAATCCTTGACTCTAGGAGCCAGCCTTACCCTGCTCTGCTGTGAGAACCCCCACTCCCGGGCTGTTCACGCACAGCCTCTGGCATGTAAGCTGCTCCCAGTTACTTGCAACCGAATTACACTATCCAGTATCTCCGGTCCCAGACACAACCCTAGGAACCTCCGTCTTGCAGTGTCCAGTTATGCCCACTGGACGCTGCAAGCTTATATGAGTTCCTCAGTTTAACAAAGACATTGATATGTACCAGGCTTGTTGTCCCAAGGGGAGCCTCCGACACACTTCAAACCAAATGCACTGCTTCAGGTAGATTAAACAAACAAATTTATTAACTATAAAGATAGATTTTAAGTGATTATAAATCAAAGCATAACAAGTCGGATTTGGTCCAGTGAAATAAAAGCAAAACACATTCTAAGCTGATCTTAACACTGTCCGTGCCCTTACAAACTTAGATGCTTCTCACCACAGACTGGTTAGTTGCTCTTCAGCCAGGCATTGATCAGAGCTTCAGTCACTTGGTGTGGTGTCTGTAGATGTAGGGGGATGAGAGAGAGAGCATGGCAAATGTCTCTCCCTTTTATCATGTTCTTTCTTCCCCCTTGGCTTTGCCCCCCCGCCCCTTTCAGAGTCAGGTGAGCATTACCGCATCGCAGTCCCAAACTGACCAAAGGAAGTGGGGGTGTCTCCCTGGAGAGTCTAACAGATTCTTCTGTTGCTTCCTAGGCCTTTGTTTCTGTGAGGCTGGGCTGGGTTTGTCCCATCCATGCCCTGATGAGGTGTGAATTGTCCCTCTGCTTCTGGAGAGTTTTTGTCTGGGCTTGCTGTAAACCAAGAGGGTACATTTTCAGCCTCATGACTATATACATGAAATTATAACCTATAACCTTACTATAACATTACTGTAACAATTACTATAACACCATTATAACAACCATGCTCAGTGCATCATGAGACACCCGACATGACAAACTTTGCACTGGATACCACACAATCATTTTACAAGGATGAACATGGGGGTGCTGGGTGTTCCCCCAAGGTACAGAGCATCACAATGTCATCCATTGCCCACATGTACCTTGTGAGTCAATAAAGCTTGATATTCCCCTCACTAGAACCCAAAGGGACAGAGACATTCTCAGCTCGTGCGGATTGGCGTAGCTCCATTGACCTAAATGGACCTGTGCCAGTTCACACCAGATGATAATTTGGCACACAGTCTATTCATTAAGTCCAGTTTACTGCTGAGCCTACTGAAGCACGGGCAGCGTAAGTGACTTATCAGAGGGCAGGTACAGAATCCACAGAGCAGGGAAACCAGGTATTCTGATTCCCAGGGCCCTGCTGTCGTTAGCGCAGTGCCCTCCCTTCATCGCTGCTCCACTCTCTCTCTCGCTTTATCCAACAGGTAGTCTGAAAGATTCCAGGGTTTTTTTGTTTTTTAACTGCAAGATTGTCATTCTAGCTGACGTGGTGTGAAGTTTCCTTGTTTTCAATTACTGTGTGATTTGTGGTGGAATCGGTTTAAAAGAAACTTCCCTCCTTGTATATGTAGACCTACCCAGTTTGTTGTTTTCAAGAAAAACTGGCACATCAATAAAACAGATAGAATATAATCCTTTGCTGTTGTACCTGGCCAGGCATTTTACAGTTATTTTACATCCTTGCTTCCATCGTGGCTTTGATTAATATACATTCATACACATATGTGTGTGTGTGTGTGTGTGTGTACACAAATACAGGCCCTGTGGCAGAAAAACTACACTGTATGTTTGCTGTTTTCCCAACTGACAACTAAAACTGAATCAAATGGGACAGGTAAAAAGTGGCATGATATACGACAAAGAAAGCAGGTACGCATGAAATGTGACATCGTATATTACTGCAAATGGGCTAAATGAACAGGGATGTATTCGTGGGCCTGATGCTCATTTAATCCTAGGCTCCTTTACAACACTCAGCCAATGTAAAAGGGTCCTAAAGTGACTGCCAATTACATTTGTACCTACTGCAAGGTGTAAAGGGGCCTTAGGTGTAAATGACAAGCTGGCCACATATATTTAAAATAAAAAGATGGACAAATAAAAATAATAACCTCCATTATTACAGCAGGATGCAGTGTGAGTGGCAGGGGAATAGCTACAGCAACAAAGCTTGACACCGGAGATAATAAAAGAGGGAACTAAACCAAAGAGATCACCCCAGTCTGCTGGGTTTCAAGCGCTTAATCAAATTTGACTTCTACTACTGCAGCTGCAAAAGAAATGTTTCTAGCCTCCCATTAATTTCCATACAATAACCCTCTAATGGGGGAGTTGCTGGGGAGAGGAGGGTGATCAATCTGCTCTAATGACACACTGGAGACTAAGGGAAAATGCAAACTTGGAGCAATTTCATGGCAGGTGCAACCTTGGAAAGTATGGCCATTTTTCCAAGTTAATTTGTTCCCTTGATATGTTTGAAATCCATATTTGTACTTTAAAGGTCTAAAATGCAAGATGATTAAAAAATATAACCAGATTTTTGTAAGCTTTTCAACTGTATCAAGTGATGTATTAGTACCCCCTCCACAGTCAGGGCAGCTGGATATCTTTTATCATTTGCTGCCAAAACACAGGATGGGCTTGTTTATTCTCATGCTAGCCTACTATCTATAGCCTTTGCATTCACTTCTCTAGCCTTACACTCATTTGTCCATTAGCTGAATCCATCCCCAGTAGCATGGAATATAATAATAACAACATAGTGATGATGATGGCTGGGATTTTTAAAGGAGTTTAAGTGAATTAACGGCCCAACTCTTCATGCAATTTGGGTGCCTAAGAGCTCTCCTGCCAGCATAATTAAACCACCTACGATGAGCGGCAGTAGCCATGTCGACGAGAGAGCGTCTCCTGCTGATATAGGACTGTCCACACTGTTGCTTTTGTTGATGACACTTATTTTGGCCAGGAGTGTGTTGTTTTCACTTCCCTGACTGACAAAAATTTTGCCAACAAAAGTGTCAGTGTAGACAAAGCCTAATACAAATAAGCACTTATGCGTTGCAAGCATGGCACAGAGTCTAAGGACCAGATTCTGACACCCTTATTCACTTTGCTTCTAATTCCCATTTTACACCTGATTTGCATTTAGATGCAGTTTAAAGCAGCCTTAAAGTAGGTGTAAATGACTCTGAGTTAAAGGCTTTTTATGCTGCCCAAAGTAGTGTAAAGCAGCTGCTGTGTAAATGAGAATCAAACCCTTTGAGTATTACCTGGTTCTCTCAGTTGTCCAACAGAAGCAGCTATGCCAGCACAACCCCATTGTGTAGACGCAGCCAACAGTGGTGGAAGGCGTTTTTCCATTGCTGTAGCAACACCAGCTCCTTGAGTGAAAGAAGCTAGGTTGACAGAAGCATTCTTCCACCACCTAGCTGCATCTCTGCCAGGGTTAGGCTGGCATAGTTATGGCACTCAAGGAAGAGGATTTTTCACACCCTTGAGCCCAGTAGCTATGTCAAAATGTAGACCAGGCTTGGGACTACTCACAGAATTAGTTATTACTGAAGGTGAGCAAGGACATTAGAATCCAGCCCTAACTTGGGGCCCGGTCCTGCAATTGACAGCCTGAGCACAGACTGCTTGCACATCCTTGGAACCCCACTGAGATCAGCGTGTGTAATCTCAATCCACTTCACTGCAGAAGCAACCCCAGGAGGCGCTGTGCCTCAGAGACACCCCTCTGAATCATAAATCTCACCATTGAGAGATTCCATTGGAGTCATAAACTCAGGGGGAAAATACGTATAAGCCATTTTCTGTATTATCTAAAAGCAGATCACAGAAATAGGACTAGTTGCAGGAGGGAGTGCTACTCAGTATCATTGCGGGTTGCAATATTGAATTTTCAGTGCGTAAATTATGCTTGCTTTGCCCACCTGCTCCATGCTAGATCAATGAAAGTTCTGTTGCCTTACTACTTTGATCCATTTTCTCAGCAGTTTGCAACTGCCTTGTTATGCAAGCTATCTTTTTTCTTTATGTCACAATTAAATTCAGCTCAGAATTTGCCCTGGAAGTTACCCTTGCTTACTGCAAGCTTATGCAAAGGTGAAATTGGTCCTGAATTTCACTTCGGTTCAATGGAGTTGCTCCTGTAATCTGGAGCAGAATTAAATTGGGATTAAAACAAAAAGCCTAGGTGATTTAGAAGCACAGTTGTGCTCCATAATCACTTTGGCCATGTCTACATATGAGCTGGGCCATGGTGATTTCCCCGGCTCGTGTACTCATCTGGTAGCTCAGTGAGAGTCAGCACACATATAAATAACAGAAGAGACCCAGTAGCACAGGCCGTGGCTGCGGAGGCACAGCCGAGCCCTGCCAAGTACAAACCCGCCTGAAAATTGTGGGTACGCTACTATGTACACTCACACTAACTGTCATCAAACACCCGTGAATGTGTGTATGCAAGCAGGGCAATAACACCCTGAGCTTGTAGCGTAAACAGAGCTTTAGATCCAGATTTTTCAAGGTATTTAGGTACCTTTAGTCCTGCTGACACCAAGAGGATTTTAAAATCAATGGTAGTTAGATACCTAAATATTTTCCAAAATTTGGGCCTTAAACACTTTTGAAAATTCCACCCATAAGCCCTAAATTAGCCTTCTGGTTACTCTTCACTCTGAAGTACCTTTTGATGTCTTTGATTTCACTTACTGTCCATTTTCCTAGTCAACCACATTCCTTAGCGTTGTGTGTATTTTTTCTGTTATTTAAAGAATTTTTCTGGTCCCTGGAATAATCCTACCCTTTATCCAAGACAACACTCAGAATTCCACCTTTGAAAGAGGATTCTTTAAGTGATATACATTTACACTATTACTATTTACTATTTATTATTACTATTACGCTATTACCAGCAGGAGAGTGAGTTTGTGTGTGTGGTTTTTGGAAAAAAGGGGGTGGGTGGGTTAGAAAACCTGGATTTGTGCTGGAAATGGCCCACTTTGATTATCATACACATTGTAAAGAGAGTCGTCACTTTGGATGGGCTATTACCAGCAGGAGAGTGAGTTTGTGGGGGGAGGGGGGGGGGAGGGGCGGAGGGTGAGAAAACCTGGATTTTTGCTGGAAATGGCCCAACTTGATTATCATACACATTGTAAGGAGAGTGATCACTTTAGATAAGCTTCAGAGTAATAGCCGTGTTAGTCTGTATTCGCAAAAAGAAAAGGAGTACTGGTGGCACCTTAGAGACTAACCAATTTATTTGAGCATGAGCTTGAAGTGAGCTGTAGCTCACGAAAGCTCATGCTCAAATAAATTGGTTAGTCTCTAAGGTGCCACCAGTACTCCTTTTCTTTTTTAGATAAGCTATTACCAGCAGGAGAGTGGGGTGGGAGGAGGTATTGTTTCATGGTCTCTGTGTATATAATGTGTTCTGCAGTTTCCACAGTATGCATCCGATGAAGTGAGCTGTAGCTCACGAAAGCTTATGCTCAAATAAATTGGTTAGTCTCTAAGGTGCCACAGGTACTCCTTTTCTTTTTGCGAATACAGACTAACACAGCTGTTACTCTGAAACATTTACACATGCTACTCCTCTCTCATGAATCATGTGAAATGCTGACCAGTGGGCTTGCCTTGTTTCTCTCAATTCTGAGCACAGCAACAAGCTTCGGGGGTCTGTGATGTTCACAAGTTCTGTTTCATGCTGAAGCAAAGTCACTTCCCAGCTCTTTACACTAGATAACCCTAGCAATATATTTTCACTATCACTGAACTGGAAACACATAGAGCTACAGTATCTGCAGCATATCACCTCCTCTACCTCCTCTTCCACTGCAAGCACAAGACATTAAAGACCTTTGGGTTTTCTCATCTTTTTCTATTGGGATTACAACACTCAACTAGAATTAAGAATTCTCTCCAATAATAGTCCTTTCTATTGGCTCAGTTCTCCCATTATTACAAATACCACCGAAGTTGCTGTGTGTTCCATATTATTTGAGATGGTCTTCTGAGTGCTTGATTCTGCCAAACTTACACGTGTAGAATAATACTTTGCTCCTTGAGTAGCCCCTTTGAGAGTTCCATTCTGCCATGCTTACTAAAGGTGAGTAGTACTTGATTCCTCAAACAGGAGTACTGTCTGAGGAATGAAATACTTATTCCAAGGAATAAGGCACTACTCAATGTTAGGAAGAGTGGCAGATTTAGGACTCTCATTAATAAGACTGAAAAAGGCAAAAGTCAGAGTCTGAAAGTTAAAGTTAGAAAAATTCAGATTGAAAATAACGCACCAATTTTTAACAATGGGAGCAGTTAACCTTTGAAATAGATTTTCAGGAGATAGGATAGACCTTCCATCACGTGGAATCTTTAAATCGAGATTAGATATCTTTCTAAAATAGTTCCACCACAATTTATTGGGCCTGGCTCAGGAATCACTGGACGAAATTATCTTGCCTGTGTTATGCAGAATGTCAGACTAGATAGTCATAATTGTCTGTGCTGGCCTTAAAATCTACTACTCTATTAATGATATCCTAAGGCTGGGATTTTCAATGGCATAAAGGGCAGCTAAGAGCTCCACTCCCATTGAAAGTCAGTATGATTTGGATAACCCTAGCAATATATTTAACTTTAACTCCCACAGGCTTCTTTGAAAATCTCATTCTAAATGTTGATTTTTTAACTTTGGTCATAGAATCAATTCCATCATATTGAATTAAGTTCTCTCATGAAAGCTCGTAATACATCTGAATTAACCAAGTGTGTTATCAGCATCTGCTCCTAGAAGTCTAATTCACAGAACAACATGTAGTAGAAAGAGAGAGGACGGGTCTAAAGAACCCAGAAGAGATATCCTTGTTTCCAGTTTTTTGTAAGTTCATCCAAAGCTTTTACTTCCACTGGGCTGTTTCCTTATTCTGTCCAGTGATTTAGGAAGGGAATACGTCCTCTGATCCATCAAATATATATGGCTCTATATTGCTGATGAGCTACAGAGCTGAGCATGCTATTGCCTGAATTATAATGCTTCTTGATCTTCTTCAGTGAAGATCAATATATATATATATTACTAGCTATATATATCAATAGATAAAATATATATAAAAGCTAGTGCTGAAATCAAGGCCTCCCTGATTTCATGAAGAACTTGCACCTTTAATCAGGTAGCTGGATCTTTTCTTTTTTCCCAGTAGATTTTATTGCTGGTCTTCCCATAAGATGGCAAAACTTCTTGCTGTCCACCCAAAGGTAATAATCTGTGAAAGGCAATTCGGTTTCACAGGCCACGGAGTTATATGTCCACTTTTTGCATTTCTTCTCTTTTTGTTTATTATGTCAGAAAAATCTCTAAAGTTGCAATCGATATTTTGTCTATTGGTGAGGTTTTTTTTTAACGCCAAACACTTTTCTCTTGCTTTCCTCAATGAGGAGTAACTTCTATCTGCGCATGAGTTCTCAGCGATACATGCTATCTTTCTTTCCTCTGACTCAGTGCATATCATGCAAGGACATAACAAGAGAGAATTAACTATGGATGCTTTTTCCCAACTGTCCCCACACTATTGGTGTGTTTCTCGCTCCTCTTTGTAATGTTCCTCCATCATATGGGATAATTTAGGTGAATTGGTTAAAAAATTGAATAATTCAGGAAACAGATGGGTAAATTTACTTAATTTTTTCTGTAACCACAATTTATTGAGCTTGATGCAGAAATCACTGGGTGAAATTTTATGGCCTAAATTATGCAGAAGGTCAGACTAGATGATCAGAATGGTCGCTTCTGGCCTTGATATATATGAATAGATGGCTGTGTGTGCTATGTCCCCTTCTAATCACTGTTCCACATACATGATAAAAGCCTACTACTGCTGCCAGCTAAACGATGGCCCATACATAGATTTGAACTGTGGTGGATCTCTAATTCATGAGATGGAAAGCAGCATATAATCCAGGGTTGTTGTCATTGGTAGTCATGCCCCAGAGTGCTAAAATAAGGT
This sequence comes from Chelonia mydas, assembly GCF_015237465.2. Classification (NCBI taxonomy): domain Eukaryota; kingdom Metazoa; phylum Chordata; order Testudines; family Cheloniidae; genus Chelonia; species Chelonia mydas. The sequence goes on from NC_051261.2 coordinate 3,988,199, forward strand.
GCAGGGAGACAGTGATATCGTATCTATGATTGACACCAAATCCAGAGATGCCATAAGGCAGCAAAAGCCCTGTAAATTTAATTTAATAGTGACAAGGATTTCCAGACTAATTCCTCCACTGCTGTACATTAATGTAGCTCTATTGACATCAATGGTGCTATGCTGCTGATTTACATGAGGGGAAGATCTGGCCCTGAGTATGATGCAAAGTCATCACACTAGTGATAGCTTTGTAAATGAGGCACATTAGAACAAGGTGTTACGAACTGGCCAATCTTAATTAGAAAGGAAAGTGGGGGTATATACCGGGAATCAGAAACAGTGCCTTTGTCTAACAGTGGTAGCAGATCAGAGTACTAGTTATATGGATTAATCTCAGGAGAATGACCAATGAATTGAGCACGGCAGAAGAAACATTATACTGAACAATTTTGAAAACAAACTGCAGATGCTGTTTCTGGAACCTCTATCATTGCATTGTCTGTTCACATATCAAGTATGAAAAGAAAACACCTTGATTTATCCAACTACCATCTGTTGGTTCAACATGCTCAGTTGATCTATGCGGTAGATATGCACCTAATCACCTTCTTGGGGGCACTATATCAGAGACATTTAGGACATAATGAGTTAAAGTGGATATATGGGCAAACCTGGATGTGAGTAAGGATAGGAGGGGAATCTCATGGAGTTTTCAGCTCTGCATTCTATTGTAACCTCCTCTGTGGGATCAGCTGTGAGTTCAGTCTGGACCAGAAATGCTACTGAGAGTATAGGAATCTTATTTAATTTAATTTTATTTATGATGCAAAGTTGGAATCCAGCCATTTGTTCCACTGAAGAATGCTTTAAGAAAAGAGATCCGATTTTGATTGCATTTTCAGTGATGGGTAGTGGTTAAAGCAGGACTGGGCCTGGGAGTCAGGACGCCTGGGTTTTGTTCCCAGCTCTGGGAGGCTCATGGGATCTAGTGACTAGAGCAGGGTGGATTAGCACTCAGGACTTCTGGGTTTTATTCTTATCTCTGCCACTGATTCTACACGATGATCCAAGAGCAAGTCACTCCCCATCTCTGAGACTTAGTTCTCTCCCTTGTAAAATGGGGATATTGATGCCAACCTACCTCACAGAAGTATTGTGAGGGTTTGAAAGTGAAATTTGTAGGTGAATGGTGGTGGTGGTGTGAAGGGAATACAGACTGTTATTACTAGGGCTGTTGATTAATTGCAGTTAACTCACGTGATTAACTCAAAAAAATTCACCGCGATTAATCGCAGTTTTAATCGCATTGTTAAACAATAGAATACCAATTGAAATTTATTAAATATTTTGGATATTTTTCTACATTTTCAAATATATTGATTTCAGTTACAACCCAGAATACAAAATGTACAGTGCTCACTTTATGTTATTATTTTTGATTACAAGTATTTGCACTGTAAAAATGATAAACAAAAGGAACACCCTCTGGAATGGTGGTTGAAGCATGATGGGACATATGAATCTTTAGCGCATCTGGCATGTAAATATCTTGCAATGCCGGCTACAACAGTGCCATGAGAACACCTGTTCTCACTTTCAGGTGTCATTGTGAACAAGAAGAGGGCAGCATTATCTCCTGCAAATGTAAACAAACTTGTTTGTATGAGTGATTGGCTGAACAAGAAATAGGACTAAGTGGACTTGTAGGCTCTAAAGTTTTACATTGTTTTATTTTTGAATGCAGTTATTTTTTTGTACAAAATTCTACATTTGTAAGTTCAACTTTCATTATAAAGAGCTTGCGCTACAGTACTTGTATTAGGTGAATTGAAAAGTACTATTTCTTTTGTTTTTTACAGTGCAAATATTTGTAATAAAAAATAAATATAAAGTGAGAACTGTACACTTTGTATTCTGTGTTACAATTGAAATCAATATATTTGAAAATGTAGAAAACATTCAAAAATATTTAAAAATGATATGCTATTATTGTTTAACAGTGTGATTAATCATGATTAATTTTTTTAATTGCTTGATAGCCCTAGTTATTACTATTACTCTGTATTTGGGCCGTATTTTTGAGCCCCTTCCACCTCCTCTTGTGAGGATGAGGACATAAACCTTGGATTAAATATAGGAAAATATTGTGACTGATTTTAAAATGACATTGAAAGACACAAATGGAATAACTCATGCTTAGTCCCCCAAGAGCGTCCTAGTGCTGAAATCTACATATTGTGATTTTGTGGATTGTTCATATCTTCCTTCTCTTCACCTTCAGCACACAAACTTCCACCTAGAAAATTATGTCATTTAATTAGAGTTGTGGAATGAGTCCGTTGCAGTCGCACTTGGTTAAGCTAAATCAGTTTGTAGATTTCATTGTCATTGGGGCTGAAACAAAATATAGGTTACACTACCAATCTAATTTTACATGCATATTATGAGGATGATTATAACTTAAGTCTTTCAGAGCCCCAGAAGTCTGGATTGTCCTAGGATGGGTGCAGAATGTTTTACTTTGCTCATTAGCTGCATGAAAGCAAAACAGAGATCAACATCACATCCAGTGTGGGGCTAAACTGTTCCTTGCAGTGATAAAAGGAATCCACCAGGTGGCAGGAGTAAATAAATCTCACTGTAAGTGAATATATGGTGCACACCTTTCTCACCGTAGCGGACTGGAACAGGACAGGGGTGGGGAGAGCAAATCTTGTTAGGGCTCCTAATGAAGCGATCATTTAAAATATTGAAGCCAGTATGGACCAAGTTCCTCATTTGCTGTGTTACTGCGTTTCATCGCTTGACCTTGAATTCCGAGTCTCCTTCACCGCAGCACCAAGAGTGCTTTAAACTTGACAAAGCCCTTGATGCTGTGGGCCAGGCATTTGCAAGGGTGTAGTGCATGAGGGAGGGGAAGGGAGTAAACAGAAAGCAATCCTCTCCCCAAGCAAGCTTGTATTCTGAGAGTGGGTTTCAGTGGGAGGGGCAAGCACTCAGCATCTACTAGTGCTGGACCCCACAGGGACATCCATGCACCACACAAACCTCAGGCACTGCTGGATCTGTGCACAGCATTACACTCTCAACACTTTCCCTTAGGTGCACAGTTCTGGTCTCCATGTACTATCATCAATATCACAGAATCCTGCTCACATCGGGAGGGACATAGGTGTCATGGGCTGACATCCACAGCAAGAAGAAAATAGCCTACTTTCCTCTGAAAGGATTAGGCTCCAGGGACAGGTCCAGGAAACTGTCTTTTTGAAAGATTGTGTTTCTATATTCCTCAAATACTGCAGCTGGATGTTTAAAGAGTTGGGTAAATTAAAGAGCAATTAAAACATTTTCATTATAGATGCTATGGGGATATGTCTACTGTTTCTTTACATCTCCAGCAGGAAGGAGGGAGCCTTAGGGAAGGTTTAGGCAAACATGCTACAATGAAACAGAGAGACAGGAAGAGTAGCCTTAGGAATAACACATTTTCCTTATTGTAATAAAGCTCAGTATTAGAAGAAAGCTGATCTCTCTGAGATTCTTTACTATTGCCACGACACATACTCAGGTAAAGGGAATCCAGTATCATGCTTCAGAGAAGATTGCTGTAGTGATCGGAAAGGAATATTTGCTCCCTCTCCCTCACATGTCCAGATTTGCACATCATTTAGAAGCATTATGGTAGATTTCACCCTGCCTCTGAAGATGTTGCAAGAGAGAGGATCTCAGGTAGATGGTCTGATGTTCTGATCTGACATAGCAACTTCTAGATTCTATAGAAAATGTGCACCTGGTTCCCATCATTTCCATTTCCCTTCTTCCTGTTCAATCTCACAGTCACTTCATTTTTGTGTAGTAAAAATAATATAAAAAATGGGGGCAGCAGATCTGCCTGGGAAGAGAGAAGAGGATGTTTTCACCGTGAGAGCTGGAACACGTCTGGGATGGTTCTTGACCTCCCACAGGGGAAGGCAACTGATTGTGAGGGAGAGAACATTTCACTCTCTGAAATGATGAAAATCACAATTAGCACCCTGTAGTTCCAGAGTGCTGCAAATCCACCCAGATCTATTTGCAGTATTTCACTAGTTACTGAAAACAACACGCTATCAACTCACGTGAACTCGCAAGACGTTCCCTGCTCGCCCCGTATGTTAGTTGCCTCTTCTTTGCTCCATTGACCCTTAATAGATTCCACCTTAGGGAGGTGCAAACCCTTATTCACTACAATCATAGATTCTGCTTCAGGACCTCCTCTAATCTCCCTGGGACTTTGACAGCTGTAACTCTTAGTTATGGTGTTCAAGGACTGATCAGGGTATGTCTACACTGCAGTTAAACTCCTGTGTCTGACCCATGTCAGCTGACTTGGACTCTCGGGGCTCGGGCTGTGGGGCTGTACAGTTGTGATGTAGAAGTCTGGGCTCGAACTGGAGCCCTGGCTCTGAGACCCTCCCTCCTTGTGGTCCCCTACCAAAGACCCACTTTCTCAGGGGAGGAAGGGGCCACAGAACCCAGATATCAGTACTGGGGACACAAAGTGAACAAACAGGGAAGGGAGTGCAGGTCATGGGGTCATAACAAGACACCAGAACAAATACCCCAGACAGTGTCCTCTGGTCCCAGTGGAAGTCCAAGGAGTCAGTGGACACTGCCCAGATGAACTCTGGCTGGAAGCATGAACAGATAGGGGACCGGAAAAAGGCCCCATAGCTGCAGAGAAATGTCCTCCCCCATTCAGCTTCTTCCTGGCCGTCTTGTCCAGATTGATAACCCTGGAGGCTGATGTCCTTTCTTGAGCTACAAACATGGATAGAAGCCCATAAGCTTCCTCCCCACTGATCTGGAAGAACCTCCTCTCAGACCATATCCTCAAGTCCATATTCTCTCTGCTGAGAGATCCAACAAGGGGGTATCTGTGGAGGTGGCTTTTGTGACAGGAACTGGAGTGAGTTGTATTTCTTACAGGGCACCAAACAGCCATCACCAGGTAGTTATTTTGGGACGGTGTCAACCTAGCTGCATTTGCCTTCGCACCCTTGTGACAAAACACTCCTTGTCTCATAATTAGAACCCCTGAGGCACCCAAATCTTTCTGCTCAAAATGGATTTTGTCATTTTTATTTTTGGTGGGGGAGTGGTAATAGATCAAATCTCAAAGGTGTTAGATCAAGGAATAAAATATGGAAAGGCTGCAGGGACCCCCCCCCCCACAACAAAAATATAGGTCCATAATCCTTTACTGCACGCTCCAGTATCTATCACCTTATTGGTAGCCAAGCTAGTCCTTCTTATGTAACCTTCCTTCCCCTCCCCCTGCTGGAATGAGGCAAGTGGAATCAGGTGTATATAAACCAAAGAAATTGTGTTTATTTTGGGGAAACTGAGGTACGTAAATGGGAACAGGAAAAATGCATAAAACAATAACAGAAACTTATTCTCTCTATAGGTACAGTAACTCAGAACATCTGTGGCCTGAAGCCAAGATCCAAACTAGATCCCCATGGAGTACAAAAGGTAAGTAAACATACAATGTCACCCTTCTGATGGTCGCTCAGGACCTCGATTCTTTGGCTCGTACAGAGCCTCAGGAAAGGAACTCTGAGGAGATCCCTCGATGGCTTGTCCTTCTCATGGGCTCCAGATGACCCGGCGGCAGGCTCACGAGATGACAGCTGGCTGTTTACAGGCAAATGACAACGGTGGATGTTAACTGTTGTGGATGGTAAGTAATAGCTGGAGATGGCACTTGTCTGGTATTTCGTTCACCTGTGGAAGCAAACCCGTGGGCACCTGCCACTCGGATGGGCAGCCCCGAAATGAGGTAACTGCCACTCTTATATAGACTCTGTAGCGCCAGACCCCGTAGAAAACCCCATAGAATCCCCGGGAAAATTCAGTTAAAACTGGAACTTGTTTACTACTTGGGCCACTGCTGACCAATGGAAAGGGCGGGAAAACACTCCAACTGCCCTCCTGATCACATGACCAAATCCTCCATTTTAGAGAACAAAGTGGGTTCCATACAAACATAATAAATCATAATACTAATACAACTAATACAAGCACAGCTTCAGGAATTTGCCCCTAACAACGGCTGCACGTTTCCTTTGAGGCACCCAATGTACACACAGATGATGATGGCACTCTCACTGATAGCAGCATGATGGAGCTATCCTGTCTAGAGCTGTGCGAAAGCGCAGGATCAAAACCAGCTGGAACTCCGCTGGTTGTGGGCATTGTGAGATGCTAGTAACTATGTTACCAATCACATAAAGGGTCAGTGAGCAGGTTAGCAATGCAGTGATCCTGTGTCAGGTCTTGAATGGATCTGAGCTGTATTTAAGGTACCATTTCTCCCTCCCTAGGGGTCAAGGTTTAGGGTGTCAGGCAGATTCCCCAGGTCTCAAGGTTTCATTACAACTGTGGGCTGTGTTTGTGGGAAGGTTTGCCCTGGGTCAGACACATTTTACCATGGATCTGGGCTGAGTGTAGTGTGAACTGAACAGGTTAAAATGTCTGTCACGCCTGATCACTGCAGTCTCAAAGTATCTGGTTTTGAATGGAAACTATCAAATGCCTGATCAGATACAGGACAAAATGCAGCCATTTTTTTTTTCTGACTTGTACATTGAGCTTTTGTGTCCAGGCAAGCCTAAGAGTTCAAGCAAAACTTCTGGCTTGTTCCCCTTTTGAAACAGAGCAGTAGCAGGTCCCACCAGCGCCAGAGAGCTGAAACCTTAGCCTTTCACTCAGCTCAGTACATTTTACAATGACAGGCTTGCACTTATTGGGGGAGAAAATTACCAATTTACTTAAGGTTTTACATTACCAAGGGCAACAGAACAAGAGTCATCTAGCTTGGCACAAACCCCTCCATCTGGGCCAGTGCGGGTGAAGTCCCAGCTTTTGCATTGTGCTGATTGCACTACATGATATAATGAGTGCTTCAGGATGGGATTTTCGAAAGAGCCTGAAAAGGTTAGGTGCCTCACTACCTTTGCATTGGGAGTTGAGTGCCCAACTCCCATAGCTCCTATGAACATCCCATCCTTGCTAAGTGAGTCCCACTCATTCATCCCGGAGACAAATCCAGTACCCAGGAAGAACTAACTCCACTCACCTTCTCTGTGATTGAGTCTGAGGCCAATGCGGGATAATTCACTATGCGCAGCTAGCCACACCCTGAGTCAATCCCAGCTCTGCCAAAGAAAGGTCAGTGCTACTGGATTTGACTAATCCAAAGAAGCAGGATGTTGGGAAAATTAATTAAACAATCTCATTCTGCATTATTTGCTTGAGGAAAAAAAACAAACAAAAAAAACCCTTCAAGCCAGTTTCTGATCCTAGCAGTACTGGTGGAAAATCCAGTGTTACTCAGTGTAACTGAGATGAGGGTCTGACTCGGTATCTTTGTTCTGTCGTGTATCAGTTCTCTCATAACTGGCTCAATATAGAACAGTGCTTCAGAGGTTCAGAAGCTTTTAGGATTAGGGTCAAGTGTGGCTTCCCCCCCCCCACAGCTCTGCTTCTCCTTTTCTGCTGAAGTTAATTCACTGCTGGTGACAGGTGCTGGACTGACACTGCTGGTGCTGGATGGCCTCATATATTGTCCACATCACAAGTATCCCAAAGAGAACATCACATCACACCCTAGTTGCTTGGCAGAATTCAATTTTTTTCATAATTTTGACTGATATCATGGATGTTTATTTTAAGTATTTTTTTATTTTTATCTTTTAAATTTTCACAGTTGCACAATTTCAAAATTATGGGTCTTAAGTTTGGGATCTTTTAGATTTTTGATTGATTTAAATTTTCACAGTTATAGGAAATTACGGGGTGAGTCAGACAGTGGCGAGCAGGGGTCAGACAATAATTATTTAATGACGGTATATGTTAAAGATTTATAACTTTTAAAACATAAATTGTCAACATCACAGGTCAAAATATACAAAGTAAATATCCTTAAATTCTAGTAGTTCTCAAGCAGCATTTTTGGTTTTTTGTCTATCTGTAAATTTCTATTGTTATAGATGGAAATGTCTTTTCCGCAGTTTGAATGGGTACAGTTAAATTGACATTTACCAACATTTTCCAGTAAAAATCTGATCCATCCAAGCTTAATTACATCAGAGCTGGTACATCAGAGGTACAGAACACACAGCCTTATACACTGTGACCTTCCAAGCACTGAGCTTCCGGATTGGGCCCATGTTTAGTACGAACATTTTAAACCACTCACTTCATTATTCTCACCGATCTGAGGAACTCAGCTGGGAGTTTTTGCATATAGGATACTGAATATTCCCCCTTCCTAGACCGAAGCAGAGTCCTTTCCAATCCGAATAGTCTGATGCAGTCTCTGCACCCTTATGATGCCCTCCACGAAGAGAGGAAGGATCACAGGGGTGGGATCTCCTGGCCCTCTCTTTGCCCTGCTACCATCCCCAAAGAGCTGCTGTAGATGGAGCCCCCACAGAGCTCTGCCACATGCATGGAGTGCACAACCCTTTCCTTCACTCCTGGTACACTCCCAATTCTGCTCTGTCAGGAGGCATCAGCAGCTGCAGAGGAGAAAGGAGAATTTGGGCCTACGAGAACCTGACACCCACCCCTTTAGCTTGAAAGGTAGTGGTGCTATAGGTCCTGGCTTCAATCCAGCGGGTGACCCATGAGGAGGGTCATGACAGTGACACATGTGTTGTAGGACTTCATTTAACACCCACCGACAGCATCATTAGAGCTTTTATCTTACTGAGCTTTCCAGCTGTATTAGTGCCATATGCTCTCCCCTCCCTACGTAGTGACTGCTGCATCGATAAACCGGAGCAAGCAAAGGGTTCTGAAAAGGGCAATCCAGCATAGCAGGGAATACCATCTTCTTCTTGAGTCACTGGCCGTGCAAAGTGCTGCTATCCATTATTCACTGGATGGTCTCTAGGGAAGATATCCCTTAAGGAGGAAGTGGGGGGAAAGCATTTCCATTTTCATAGTGAGATGTTATTTGGAAGCAATAAATGAGCAACTTTCAAGCCTCAGAAGTGATTAATTTCTCACTGGAGCTGTCACTGAGGCTGTCACAGCCTGACAATCCTGACATAAGTGTCATTTATAATGTCACAAGTCTATTACACATAAATGTCATTACACAATTACGCTGGAAATGAAGAAAGGCTCGTTGGGGGAACAGTGTGTGATATTTAGTCAATTACATATCTTAACATTCTTGTTCTGTTGTCCCCCTCCTACAATTACAGTGTGTCTGATTTGTTCATCTCCGTAAATTACCAATTATTTGAGCTAGCAATGTTACGAGGCAGCCCGGGGAGGATTTGTATTATTAACACACTGGGACAAACCCCTGCACCATGCCATGGCTGATATCAATGAGGGCATCGTGGTGCATTGATAATTAGCCCTCTTGAAATGAAGACTCAGGTTCTGTGTTTTCGTCTCTCTGAAAGGCACCGGCAAATGGGTGAGACCATTAATCCTGTGCGCTGTTTCAGAAAAGATGACTTGTTCTAATGAGAGCAACTTTTTGTGCTTCCTGACAAAAGACCCCTTCCTTGTTAGGAGGATGGGAAAGCACAGCAAACTCCCCTCTATGTCTCCTCAATTATTCCTTAAAATTGGCACAAGTGCAGTCTTCGTTTAGTTCTAACAGGCTTTCATCCTCTTTGGCCCAGATACAAATGAGACTTACACTGTCACGTACTGTACTGTTTTTATTTGAATGTATTATGTATGAAAGGACATGGTAACTGGGCTGGCTGACTGGCTGGCTGGCTAGGGAGGAGAAGGAGATATGTGGGAAACAGTTACACTAACCATCTCTCCCTGAATAGATACTGGAGCTGAGTCTTTGGTTTGATCAGAGGTCCCTCGAATTGAGTTCAGTTTTGTGGGCTGGAAAACTAAACTGCTTATTAAGATATTGGCTTGGACTAGGTTCTGCGCGTGTTGACAAATTTTGTGCTGCCTTCAGCAAATGGGAGCACTTTGAGCTACAGTCTGATCTCAGTTAGGTGTGTGTCAATATGGAGAAAGGCCACTGATTTCCAGGGTGCTAGTTCAGATTTACACCAGAGTAACTGAGATCAGAGAACAGCCCTTCAAACTGCTCCCTGTGCCTGATTGCTATTCCAGGGAGTCACTGTTCTCCAGGAGGTGTGCTTAAAGCTAAAGCTGGCAGAATAATGATCAAATTTATTTGCAAATAATATATTTGGTGACTGATGGGAAACGCTGCCAATATACAATTCACTGAATGCTAATGGACCATGAGATATGGTCGAATAATGAAAACATTTATATGCAAATAATTTATTCAAAGAAATATGCTGAAATTTATCAACTCAAATATTTTTGGTGAATAATCCAATCAGTTCTACTCGATCCAGGCCAATATAACATGCTGAACTGAGGTGTCTCTGATGACAAAATGAGGACACCTGGTGCTGACAGTTAACCAATGTTTGTCCAAACTGCAGAACTCTGATTTTCCTTTCTTTTAGAAGAACTACAGATAGGGATACAGGAGGAAGTTTGGATCAGACAGGCCTCCAACTTGAGCTCAAAAATCAAGCTCAAACCTCAGCCAAAACCTTTTTGGAGGTTTGAAAAAAAAATCTTCTTTCCTCTCGGTACTTACCTAGCTTTACTTCCAGTCTCTGTATTCTCTCTCTCTCTCTCTCTGTGTCCAGGTTTTGCCTTTTTTTTCCTTGAAGGCAAGTGAAGTGTGGGTTTATGGTCATTCTCCGCTCTGGTGTGAGGCAATTCCAGAGCTAAAGATCAGCTGCCAAGAAGTCTCTGGGCTGTATCTTCAGTTGGCATAAACTGGAGTAGCGCCATTGACTTTAATTTACAATGGCTGAGGATGTGGCCCTTTGTCTTTTGTCCCCAACTAGTCTCCTTGACACAGATAGTTCCATTGTTCTTGAAGTGTAGTCAGCATGGTAGAAGGAGAGAGAGATTTCCTGGGCCTGTTGCATTCTGGGCTCTGAAAACCAAGATAAGGCAGGAAGCCAGTGCACTGATTGGAGCAGAAGACTGATGTTCTCACAATGAATTGTATTGTTCAGTGGGCAGATTGTCACACATTGCACCATCAGCTTTTCCGGTGTCTGTATTTTCACTCTACAGGTAGAACTGCATAAATTGTTTCATATGAATACAGTTTATTTGATGAAAAAGGCAGTTTCAGTCAACCAGACGCTATTTACGAATTTGACATGAATCATTTCAGCCATTCACAAAATGGGGGTGGTGGAATTGCTGTTTTCCTCCTGTACTAGAGCCTTTAGCCTAGTGGTTAGGGAACTTGCCTGGGCTGTGGGGGAGTTAAGTTCACCTCCCTGTTTTGGAACAGACTAAAAACTAACTTCTTGAATTCACCAAACATTTCAGGTTCAGTTACACCTGCATGGACTTTTTTTCTGGAATTTTTCAAAACTGCCACTGAGCCAAAAATATAAATTATTCACCCACCTCTACTCATAGGTATAATACAGTGCAGCCTGGAGGACAAGAATACATATTTCACTATGGCCAAGTCAACAGCACTTGAATTGGACTCTAGTCTCCTGGCCAGCTGCAGATAGAATAAGGCATATTTTTTGGAGCAGTTGCAATTCACATATCCTGGATCAGTGAGGAGCTCTAGGACAATCAGATTCCAGGTGTCTCATAAATCAGGCAATGATGGTGAATGCATTCCTGGATTTCCAGCTCAGTTTGGCTGATCAGACTTCCACTTCTTTGGGGTGCTTATCTGTACCCTTGGAAGTCCACCAGTCACTAAAGGCAACCCTCCAATTTTGCCAACATGGCTTGGACTAAGCAGTCATTTCAATGGTTCTGATTGTTTTGCTGAGTATAGTTTGGCCCATTTACTCTCTCCAGTTGTGGTAGGAAGGCTGAAATTCTAAATCTACACTGATTCTGATGACAAATACAAACCTAAACAAACAGTTTGTATCTCTTGTTCAACAATAGTTAGTTCAGAACTACCAAGTGAAAGACAGAGTCCACATCTGTTCCATTTGCCAGTAGAAAATTGTTTGCATATCCATGCAGCTGTAAGCTGGGTCCCAGGTGCTTCTGGAAGATTGAAGTGATTCTGTGTTGATATTAGAGGTAAAACTAAAAAAAAAAAAAAATCTAAATTACAGTTTAAAAAGAATCTACTCTTTTATCTTTTAACCTTAGGCCTCCCCCAGTCATGCAGAAAAATCAATCTTGACTAATCCACTGACCAAGAAAAAGTGAAAAGGAAAAATGGGAACCTGCATAAATGTCTGCTTGATTTTTCTTAAAGGGCTTTCACAGGGAAACTGATCAAAGCATCCAGAGCTTCAGTGGGGGCCATGGGAGAGAACCCAATTACCCTGCCTCCCTCACTGTCAGTCATTTGCTAGAGCTACATGGGGGGAAGTTTCAGAGAGAGTTTGGCTGCATTCTTTGTTCCAGTTCCTGAAACAGATGGCGTGATGAGTAACAGTCCTTTAAAGTAAGGTGTCTGAACCTGAGCCACAGCCAGCTGATTCTTTAAGAAGAGCTAGAGTAATAAAGCCCCTCTGCAGGTACAGCTGTAGCAAACTGGAAAATAAGGATTCCCCTGAAGCCAGAAAGTGGATAAAAACAGCAGCCTGAGGCAAAGGAAGCTAGCTCTGTAAAGGGGGACTGGGAGCTAGGCTGGCTAGGAAGCTGAGGGCTCATTGTGACTAAGGGCAGTATGACTTTGTTTTTTGGCATGCTTGTTATTATTCGGGGGCAGGAGCGTTCTGGTTCCTTGCACAGCTGGGGAATGGTTAACTATCTTTCACTGTTATTCTATCTTGATTTGTTGGGAGCAACATTGTAAGCCAGCCCAGAAACTCAGGGGGAGATTTTCAAAGGTAGAACTAGAAATTAGGGACTCTACTTCTATTGATTTTTCCATGGTATCTAAGTGCCCGTTGTGCCTTTGAAAGTCTTCTCTCAGTCTCTATGGGTATGTGTGCATGGCAGTGTAAGAGCAGGGTTAGTAGTACTTGAGTTAGCAGACCCTGGGTTTGTTAACCTAGGGCTTGGTAACTCCAGGTTAGGAACTGTTGATCCCTGGGTCCCAACCTGGGGCTCCAGCATCTACAACTATATTAGACAGGCCTGAGTCCAACCACCCATATCCCAGACTTCCCAGTGCCCTCCCAAAATGTAGTCACACTAGCCTTTAGTTCATGTGGCAGGGTGGGAAAACTTGACTGTCCACCAAACTTCTCTTGAGAAAGAAATTCAGCCTGTGGGATTGTGGAATACTTCTGGTGGACTCCCAAAGCACAGACCTAGTGGGGCTGTGTCTACACTACAAAGCAATAGGACTAGAAGCCTGGGCCCCATCTTGACTCAGGCTCAGCCCTTCCACCCCCGTGGGGTCCTGGGAACCAGTGTGTGATTTGTATGTAGATGGAAGGGGAGTTAGGCTTGAGTCTGAGTTGAAACCCTGGGATTCTATTGCAATGTAGATGTGCCCTATGACAGTCACCTTTTTTTGGATCAACTCCTGTTTGCCGTATTCAAGCCAATATTTCCCCTAGAGACAACAGGGCTTCCCGAGGGAGAGGGAGGACTTTGCTCTAATTGTTGTTCTAGAATGAGCTGATAATTGATGGCCCAAATTTCCTGCCATATAAATCAGCTGAAGTTTTGCCATTGATTGCAGGATCAGGCCCACAGGCTGCTAAGGGCAAATGAAAAGTACTTGTGGATCCCTATATGAAGGCTAATGGGCTAGATCCTGTTGCCCAGATCAAATATGAGATTTGCTTGAGTATGGGCTGCTGAATCAAACCTATTGTATATTCTAAGAGTGCCAGCTTTGCTACAGTTAAAGTGGAGCATCACTTTCTGTTTAAAGGTCAACTATTCAAAGTTCTATAAAATCCACGTTTACTCTAATTGCTTTGAATAACACAGCCTCCTAGCTCTTGTAGGAAGGCCTCCACAATCAGAGCTGGGAATAACCAGCTAGTTTACACCTAGTTCATCTCTGATCTCCTGAGGACAGGTCAAGATTATTCCCTATATCATATTTGCAAGTGACTTTTCAAGTATAGTTTACTTAATGGCGTCAAGCATTCTTCATAGAGAATATGTTTGCAGTGGAGGAATCTCTGGAGGTTGAAGGCCTTTAGGTACGCATCCAAAAGGCAGGTAGTTATTCCAAATGCTCTGGTCTAGCATCTGGGTTTTACTCAACTTTGGATCAGATTTTTGAAAGTATTTAGGTGCCTAAATACCTTTTAAAAATCTTGCCTTTGGGACTTCCATTTCCAGTTCTGCCTGAAACACAGGAGTGGGGAGATGGGTGAGAATGGAAAAGAAAAGTTGAGAGAACTTCTTCAAACTTCTAGTCAGGTTTGGATTCAGGATTTGGGCCAAGATTCAGACTGGTTAAGCTCCTGTCCAAACTGGTTTGCCTTTGCCCCGTTTATAGCAAGCTTCCGTTATAGTAGCAGAGAAACGTTTTTGGCTCTGGAGCTGTTTAGGTCATCTGACCCATCCCACTTTGCCCTGTCATCTCGTCACCACATTTCTTTACTTCTGACCTGTCCTACATTAAAAGAGGCCAGGTTTTCACAAGTGTTTCCACTAAAAGTTTTTCTGTCCGAAAACCTGGTCCAGAATATTAACAGACCCACAAATTAACAAAAATGAACTCTGCATCAGATGCTTAGGTCAGGCTGAGCTGTGCCCAGCAGGAGGCCTGAGAAGGGTGAGGAAGGTGGCATTACACTAGCTTTCCACTTAGCAGGAGACCAGTTTGGCCTTCATTACAGTTTAGATCTCTCTGTTACTATTGGTATTGAAGTAGCACCTAGAGAGCAGGCCTTCATTGTGGTAGGTGCTGTACAGATACGTAGTGAGACAGAGTCCCTGCCCTGGAAAGCTTGCAGTCTAAGTAGACAAGACATGGTGGAGACTAGGGGAGAAAAGAAGCACAGGGAGGTAAAGTGACTTGCCCAAGGTCACACAGCAGGTCAGAGGCTGGAGCTAGAAAAAAAACTTTATACTCCTGACTCCCAGTCCAAGGTGTGACTCTAGAGGTTTTGCCAATGACTCAGGATTGCTGGAATGCCAGGAACTCCAGTCACACCTCCGCCTGCCCCAGAACATCCTTATGATGAGGGACAGGAGCAGGGGGAGCATAGATCCCATGCTGGCTTTATGCCCTCCCAGGGAATCCCAAGCCCTGGCTGTTTAAGCCAGATTTCTATCCTCTTTGCAGCACCTGAATGATGTGAAAAGAATGGAGTTGTGCCATGAACTTGCCTTGTATTTTATGTTTCAGCTGTCAGATAGCACACACCTGGCAATACAGAGCTGGGAGAATGTGAGTGGTTATATTCTGCACAAACCCTCCCAGATTAGCGCTGTTAGAATCTCTGAGGCATCATTTTGCAGGGAATCCAGTGATGGTCATGCCATACTTCTCACTTTTGTTCTGAGTTCAAAGCCAAATGCAAAAGTGAGGTGACGTGCAAAAATATCTTTGCACATTGATAGAAATGTGGGGGGAAATTTTATTTTAACAAAGCATGAAAGAACCATAAAATGAGTCTTTTGCTAAGCAGATCAACTCGTCCCTTTTATACCAAAAAGGATTCAAAATAAGGAGCTGATAATACAGGCTTTATTTTGTGGGAAATGAATTAGAAAGACCCTAAGTGAAAGAACGATTTCATTTAGGCATTTCATTGGCATATAACAAGACATTAGTTATACTGCAGCAAGCTAAAATATTATTTAAAGTTAATTCATATTTTTAGCAGATAATTTCTAATTAACTTGCTGTAGTTATCTTGTTAAATGTCAATTAAATCTCAAAGCATTCCTTACAGGTTTTCTGTATTCATAAAATGTAATTATGCAGCTATTGCACATATAGCCTTTATTGCTGGTAAAATCTTCAGCTAAATACATTTTTTAAATGCTTATTATACATCACTTAGTACTCCATTCATGATCAATAATTGATTTTGCATAATCAATTGTCACATTACTTTTTAATAAAATGACTGCATTTGACTATTTAATGTAAAGTATGACCAAAAATTTAGCCAAAATTGGTCTCCCATTTATAAGTAGTTTATAAAGAGTTAATAGATGTTTATATAAATGATGAATTGATTGGTATGTATTCCAACATGTCAATAGATTGCTTATAGTTATGGATTATTACTATCTATAACATCTTTGACTGATGTGCTTATAGTAGTCTATAATGCAAACTTATATCTATATCATGCTTATAACATCAGTTAATCATTTATTAATGCTTTTAAAGCCATTTATAATTGGAACCTTCGTATAAAGAGTGACCAACTGCTATTCTCAACATAAGGATGGATAAAAGACAGGAATATAATTCAGAAGCTTTGGTATCCATCCCTGTCTCTGCCACAGGTGTCGTCTGTGTCACTGGTAAAATCCCTGTACCACCCTATGCCTCAGTTTCCCCATTACCCCATCGTCACAGCAACTTTATGAGAAGCAGTTTATTAATATTTGTAAAACACGTTGAGCTCCCCAGATGGAAAGATGGGATAATTATTATAAAGATGTTAGCAATGCAAATCTCATTAGCACCATGGGAATGCTGTGGCTAAAGCCTCCTGCCTTCAGAAAAGTCTATACCCTTAATGGTAAGTAGTACGTTATGTGATTGCACTCATGATTGATTAATTATCTCCAATAAAAGGCAAAGGAGGAGATTGTCAAAGGCATAGAGGTTAGTTAGATGTCCCCCACCCATTAAGAGGTGGCTGACCCCCATTTGTGCCGTAGCAAATCTCCGCCTGAAAACAGAACACACAGACTAGGAGTGAGGACAGGCCGTGCTGAAAACCAGACACCTGCCATATTATAGGTGCATGTCATTAGACAACCCCAGAAACCCAAGTTTATCTACATCAGGGATGAATGTGGCCCCTTAACAAGATGGGATAATTATTATAAAGGCGTTTGCAGTGCAAATCTCATCAAGGGGAATGCTGTGTCTTCATGATGATCCAAGGGAAAAAAGGAAAATAAATAATGGCAGAAACATGAGCTTAGAAAGCAAGCAAGGTGTACTAGACTCCCATTGTCTTCCCCTCAGTAACATTGAGCAAATAGTATCTCTAAACATCTCACAAGCAATCATCCACTCTCCATGTCTTTCTAGTTTGTATTATATGTATTGGTATATGAACATTATTTGAGGCTTGGCTCTTCCATTTCCCTTGCCAGTTTCTTAAGCATCTGTGTTTATATTGATGTTATTCAAACAATGATCTTCTTCTTTCCTTGTCAGTTTATAGTGCATGTTTCACATATTACAATCTTATTCGAACAAGAATCATTGTCTCTGTTTCTTTCCCATTTGTGTTTTTTCCTTTTACTACAAATGGTATTTAAATTAAATACTTTATTGTTATTTATTATTTTCTGTATGTCCTTTTGTTTCCCAAAGCAACAAATTCAATAGATTTGGAAGAAAGAATCAATATGAAGCTTGGTAGTCCTTAAGAGGATCTCATCCTGTCCCAGGAGCACAGGCTTTGTACATTAGAACTGAAACAAGGGGGAAATTATTGGAAGCAAGATCCTTTAGGGACCTTTTTGTGTGCACACCATGGACAAATACTCAAACACGGAAAAAGCAATCTAGGGAATCCACCAAGTTTTCCACAGCTCTGACAGAAACAATTTGTAACTTTCATCCTCTTCCACTTTAAATGGATTTTTACCCTCTTTGAGTTCACTGAGTGGAGGGCTGCTGGAAATGGTGATGATATAAAACATTCCAGGATGCACTCAGTGGACCAGATTCCCCACCCTGGTGGTTTTAAAGAAGAGGTTAGACAGACATCTGTCAGGGATTGTTTAGGTATACTTAATCCTGCCTTAGAGAGGAGGGTTGGACTAGAGAGTCTTCTAGCTCTCCATTTCTGTGATTCGATAAAATTAACCAGTGGATTAAAAGGAGAAAATGAAACTCCAGTGATGTCAATGAATAACACCAGATGATTTAATAGTACATTTTAAGTTAAGCGGAATGCAAGTCACAACATGCTTCAGCTATAGAGCTGTGCAAAACTGCAGATTCCTACACATTAGGACTCCTGTCAATATGCCCACGGCTGGCCGGCTTAATCTATTTGTCTGTCTATACAAGTTTCTCTCCTTCTCTCTATATGTCAATAAATTAGCTCTATGACGTTGTACATTTTCTTTTATCACTGTGTGCCTCAGTTTACCGATCTGTATCCTACCAGTTATACCACCCACAGGATTCTGTAAGGCTTAATTAATTGTGCAAAGGTGAGGGGTAAAATATTGTTTTTGCAAATTAATTAGCATGCATCCAGGGCAAGACTGGCACATTCTAAGTCTGAATGACTTTATTTTCTTGATACATTGATTCCAAGGGAATCTTCTGCCCCATCCACATGTAGTTTAATCTCCTGAAAAACTCTTTCAATAAGAGCACACTCACAATTACCTCTCAACACTGATGGTTTTATAACTGGGAGATCTCTTCTCTACAGTTCATTACAAATGAAAAAAAAAACCCTTCAGTCAGGTCAATTATCCACATGGGAATAATTACGATTGGCAAAAACAAACCCCTCCAAGCTAGAGGAGTCTATTTCACTGCATATAAATGAGAAGCAGTTTGCAACCCCTTTCCTGTTGCTAATCACACATTTTACCACTTCTGCTGCCAGTTTGTATCTCTGATTTTTCCATTGATTCCATTCTGCTCACCCCCCTCTCCTCCCTTTTCATTAAGCTGGTCTGTAATTTTTAAACCCATGATTTTTTGGTTTTTTTACTCTTGTAAACCCCTTCACCAGTTGGATTGGTGTTGCTTTTACGTTGTACTCTTTGTTATGCCCATGACTGACTTCACCACCCTTTGACAGTTTGTATCACTTCTGCTTTGAAGGGAATCTTACCCCAGCACCCTGTTTGCCTTTCCTGATCAGTTTGTATCACTTGTTTGTGAATATTGATCTTGTATGAGCTGTAGTCTCCCAGTTATCAGACAAGCTCTCCTCCTAAGTGCTACAGAGCCTGATCCTCACTGGTCTAATTCCATTGACATGAGTGGAATTAATCCTAATCTATATCAGTAGTGCATGTGAGAGGAGAATCAGATCCAATATATATATCGGTGTAAAACCAGACCTCCAAAAGGAAGGATTTATCAGCCTTATGTAGGCTGTATCTCCATACAAATGAGATGATCTCTATTGTTAGTGTTTTATTCTCATCTACTTTTAGATTACTCCAGTGATTGGGCTTCCGTCTATACCTTTGGGAAGCTCCTCCACAGTATAACATATCTCATCATTCGTTACTCAGATACCACAGTGATGGGTGCATGGCTGTGTAGGTAGGTGGATAGATAAAGAGCTAAGAAAACATTGTCCTCAGATATGGTTTCATTAAGAGAGAGAGAGAGAGAGGTTGGCAAGGCCAACAGATTTATCTCTTCTAGACTTTCAGAGTACACGGTGAGGTCTTTAACTTCCATGGGGACTGCCACCAGAGATGAGGTATAAGGGACCATGCTTTAATAATGTCTCACTAGAAGGATGAAGCTGATGTCTGCAGTCCAAGTACAATGGAAGCTGGAAGCCTCTGTTGGGAAATCTGACTCCAGATTACTAGACAACTGTCAATGCTATGCCTGACAGAGAATGGGATAAAGCACCAGTAAGTGTCCTTTGGGGAGAAATCACACACGAGCCATGGGGGCAGTGGGGATGGACTAGATGATATAATAAATCTCTAGCCTCTGTAATTTCTATGATGCTGTGATGGTATTGCCCAACACTAGCACCAAGCGCCGCTGCGAAATGATTTTTTATGGTCAATAAGAGAAGGAAACCAGGAAAGGAAGAGCACACTGTATATAAAATGAAAGCCTCAGGGCCTGAGGGTAGCTTGAGATGCACAGCATTTTAGGGGATTGCAACAGGCAAGAGGTAAGCCTACACAAACACACTTGTTTGGGGAGAGCTCTTTGATACAAACAGAGCTGCTCTCCAGCCCTGCCAACTTTATGATCCAAGAATGAAAATAATTAAGATCAAGGGAATGAAATAAACCAAGGCTCATGAAACTTGAATAAGAATCTATCCTCAATGTGTTCCCTTAGGAGCCATATTATATGGTGCATGGAGGTGTGTTATGTATAATCATTCAGACATACTGATGGGAGGACAGAAATTTAACTGGGTAAGATGGAAGTGTATGCATTCATATCAGCCACAGTTAAGCAGGTACTTAAACAAGTGCCCAGTTTTAAGCATGTCAGCAGTCCCATTTAGTCATGTGTTTGAAGTCAGGCACTTATTTAAGTACTTTGCTAAATCAAAATCATTGTCCTCGTAACTAGTGGGTTGGAAATGTCTGTTATAGATCCTATCTGGACCCTGCATCGTCATTCTAATAAAAGCATTTATGATGATAATGGCAATTAATTTGCTGAGGATTGGGCAGGAAGGCACATAAGTGAGTTCTGAATGCTCAGGATTGACGATTAACTGAGCACTGAAGTGTCCCTGCTCATGTACAGCTTCATCCTACAAGGACAAGACACTGGACTCAGCCAGGGCTGCCATTTATTTGTTGCTGTCTAAATTCCAATTTATTTTTGTCAAGGTCTTCCATTTGCATGCCTGGCACCTCCATCTAATCTACTGCGATAATGACTTGGGTAGACAGGATGAAAATACTTGATTCCTCCCCGAGGCCCAACGATAGAGGAAGGAAGGATAGTAAAACCACCTTTGTACAATTAAACATGAAAGGAAACTGCACTGTGGCAGGGAGGAGGAGTGCTCTGCTTAAGATTCAGAGCTGGGTTTTGCCAGGGCTTGGGGCTGGGTCATCATGTTGTTTGTTTGATAGCACTCAGGCCAGCATTTATCATGACACGTCTGTAAAGCAGCTAAAGCCCACGGCCCAGGTACGGTCTGCCTCCAACATTGTGCATGCTTCTGTCTGTAATATTACCTCTTGCAGTGTTAACTCCTTATTGTGTGTGCTGCGACTCCTCTCTGCAGAGTGACAGAGTTCAGCTGGAGGCCTGAAACAAATAGTAGCATGGCTACTGGCCCTGCCATATCTAGGGTGGATTTCAGGGAAGCAGCAACAGGAAGTTGTTCTCTGCTTCTCTCCCATGCCAAGGAGAACATATAGTCACAAGATCCAATGGAGCTGAGGAGTTTGGGCGTTAGCTTCTTCCCTTCTATGCCTGGGATTTTCAAAGGAGCCTAAGGGAGTTAGGTACCCAAATCCCATTGCAATGCAATGCTTTAGGCTCCTTTGAAAATCCCACCTATGTGCTTTATGGAAGTAAAGATGTGCAGATCTGAGTGGAAATCACCAGGCTGGAATAGCAGGTGGTGTTGCAGTTAGGAATTGAGATGTACCAACAGAGCAGTCTGGGGGCCAAGAACTGGAATAGCAAGGGGTGCTGCAGGCCAGGGCTGAAGTGCTTCAGAACAGCTGGGAAATGGCAAGAATCCAGCAGTTAAGGATAGAGCTGTAGGGGTTGTGTTTGCATAGCACATGCCCGTCACCCCAGCTGGCAGTCACTACCGGTTCGATTAATATCAGATGTGCTAAAAATTTCACCTCCCTCCAAACCCCTAAGAAGAAAGAAAGTGAATGTTATATGGATCCATTGTGCACATCATGAATGCAATAACACTTCCCCGTCAAAATATTCTCTGAGTACCTTCAGAGTAAAAGGCACGAGGATAATCAGATAAATCCATCAATAGGAGTCAGCTGGCTGCCAACGCATGTTTTAAAAATCAAATTAGGATCTAATGGTATGCATAGCCTCCATATCAAATTATGACATTATTGGCAAAGACTAGGAGGTGACACAATTTAGAGTCTTCCTACCTCTCCAGATAACAGATGAAGCAATTGTACTTGGAATACAAAGCAATTTTGTAATCAAGTGCCGGTTTACACAGTATTCATGTGGCTCAGACAAGAGGACTCCAAAAGGAAGAAAATAATTCCTTTCTATTTTATTTTTAAAAAATCCTGATATTTTAACTTTTTAAAATTTGATTAGTTTAGTTAATTTGCTGGTGAAAATGGCCAGATTGACACCCATGCAGACTGACCTCATCTACTTATTTACAGACTAGTTTTAACATAGAGCAAGCTCTCCCCATGTTCGCCACCCCATTCCACTCCCACTCCCATCTCCAGTAAAATGGTTCCACTTTGGCTTGGAGGGACCACCATTAGGAGTGGAGAGGATGGTTGAGTCTCTGTGACTCAGCACCTGAAGTCATTTATCCCGGGGCCAATCATTGTGGTGGTCTGGTCAGCTCATTTCGTACAGGGACCACTGTACAGCTGCAGAGATGGTAGCCAATGAGATTAGTTTGGCTCACAATGTTTATTGTTAGGAACCATAGTTGTCTCATACACATATGGATAAGCGCTTATAGCTCACTCCCACTGACAGGACAGTAACTTTCTCTCTTTTACTCTGATGTTTGTATCTTAAATCTAACATCTTTCTGGACAGAGGAAAAAAATCAAGGCTGTGTCTCCAAGGAATGTAAGCTGTGTGTCATTTAGCTGATTGAACTGTACCATGTGTGCTCACTCAGGAAGTGTCTACAAGGTTCAAGGGAGCATTCAGATTTTAGGAAATCTGTCTGAATTGAAACGCTTGAGAAACATCACTCCCAGAGACAGATCCCGACCCTAGATCTCAGATTGGAACATCTCAGGAAACTGAGGAAACTTGCTCTGGAACAGGATCCAAATTCCATAGCTTGCCCCTATTTCTCTGACTCAGGTCTGAATGTACTGAGACTTAGGAGCTGCTTAAACCTGGACCCAAACTTTGTAGCTCTGGGCCATTTCTAAATGAAACTAAATAGGTGGGTGGATCAGGAGATGGCCAACGACAGAATGGACTGTGGGATTTGAACTTTCCTCTCATTTCTACAGGCAGTTTCTCAGAGACAAGGTGTAATTGTATCAGTACCATCGTGGATTGAACCCAAGATTTCCACATGCTAAAGCATTACTCTCAGCTGCTTGAGCTAAACTCCTGTAGATGGTAGTTACAGTAGACTCATATCCTCTGTGTTCTAGCCACTTTAAGGGGGCATATATGACATGCAGAACAGTGCGGTCCAGAGACTTATTTATATGGTGAAAGCACATGGCTGGAGGAAACTTGCCCTGCCACCATCTCTAAAGTGCCTGTAATATAGATAGAGGGCTTCAGAGCCTATGAGGCCTATTTGTCACTTTCCAACAGCACTTAAATAAAAACAAATTGCATTTCAATAGCTGAAAATAAAAAATAACGTACATGCTGCTCATAACATACTCCCACCAGACAGCAATGCCAAGATGCAAGTCAGAGCAGATTATGGGTTTAATGTGTCACATATTGTGGACTTCCTGAGTAATATGAGAAGAAAGCAGAAGCAATAACGAAAGCAGGAACATCTGGGGATATTTTTCTGGGAGTGAAAGGTCAGAATGGATCTTTAAATATTGAGGACCTGGTCTTGTATACATTAAAGTTAAAACTCCCAGAGATCAAGGCCGGGCCTTTAGTCAGAGACTGCTCAGTTGGGGGAGATAAGTGACAAACTTATAGGGAACAAGGGAAAAAAGAGAGAAAGTTGTTAAGCTGCTACAATGAATCCAACAGGATGTCCCCTGTTTCCTGACACCTCCATTGTCTTCCTAAGGAGCCCGATTTGAGATCAGCAGGGCTCTGCATATGTACAAGTCTCTGGCCACAGGCTATATCTGCTTGTGGCCCTGCACGTTAACATCAGACTGCCTGCCTCCCTGAGCGACGGGGGGAGATGGCTGTAATACCTGAGATTTTGTCTCTGCTATGACTATAATCTTTTTATGAGTATTGGTTGCAGTACAGTTCTCCTGCTAACCTGACTGCAACATGTTGAAATGGTGCAATGTGAAAAGGACTTAATAGTGTCACTGCAGCCAGGCAAAACCCTCTGATAATCCATGGCTTTAATTTGGTTACCGAGGAATTGTTACCAGTGGGTCCTGCACTATAGTTTTTAAACATGTCCCATGACTCAGTGATGTTTGTAGTGTATATGACAACAGTCAGCCTAACCAAGTGGTCCAAGTATGCTGAGTTCCATGAGGCAGATCTCAGGAAAGTTTATTTTATTTGTCGGCTTTTCTGTCATGTATGTCACACCAGTATCTAAGTGTTTCACGGACACTGATGGGTTGAATGAAACACTGGAATGTGAAGTATTATTGTCCTTGTATACAGATGGGGGAGGGGAACATCCTTCACCCATCCTTGTCTATTTAGACTGTAAGGATTTAGGTGTTCAGGTATCTGGGCCTAAGCTGTTTGGGGCAGGGAATTTTACTGTTTCTGCAGAGCACCTAGCACAATGGTTGGGGTCTCCTGGTGCCACTCTAATACAAATACTAATGGGATGATGCTTAGTGAGATAAGTGACTGGCCCAGGCTCAGGAATAGAGCCTAGATCTCCTGGGTCCCAACATAGCATTTTAACCACAAATCCAACCTTCCTCTCAGCAAGCTCTCTGATTAGGAGGACGGCCAAGGGTCTCAGTGAGGTCATTAAACCTCAGATGAGGCTTGCTCTTCTTTTATCCCAGCCTGTTCACACAATCCAATTAAAAACAAAATCAGAACATACATATGCATACATTATTGACACTGCTTTGTTTCCTGTATGGCATCAGCACTCGAAGCAATTGTAAAATCCACAGGTTTCAGAGTAACAGCCGTGTTAGTCTGTATTCGCAAAAAGAAAAGGAGGACTTGTGGCACCTTAGAGACTAACCAATTTATTTGAGCATGAGCTTTCGTGAGCTACAGCTCACTTCATCGGATGCATGCTGTGGAAATCGCACAAGACATTTTATACACAGACACCATGAAACAATGCCTCCTCCCACCCCACTCTCCTGCTGGTAATAGCTTATCTAAAGTGATCATCAAGTTGGGCCATTTCCAGCACAAATCCAAGTTTTCTCACCCTCCGCCCTCCCACAAACAAACTCACTCTCTTGCTGGTAATAGCCCATCCAAAGTGACCACTGTCTTCACAATGCATATGATAATCAATGTGGGCCATTTCCTGCACTGTCATGTCATGCATGTTTCTAAGTCCATGTCCTAACAGCACAATAAGAGCGTACACTAGTGCAGACCTTCAGATGAGTTGACTAACCAAGTCTGGAATTAGGAGTCGAAATGAGTTGGAAACACATTTTTGTCCTTCCTCAGCTCTGCTTTGTTCATTATGCTGTAGTAAGGTCAATATAATACAGAGTCCCATATGGATAGCATGGGGGCCCTCTCTCTAGGGAAAACAGTAGTCGGTGGTTGAGCCATTCAGAGGTATCTGTGTCACACCAGATAATGTTGTACTGTAGTCGGGGGGAAGTGCTGGCCGCCGCTTCCCGCAGCTCCCATTGGCCGGGAACGGTGAACCGCGGCCACTGGGAGCTGCGGGTGGCCATGCCTGTGGACAGTCAATGTAAACAAACTGTCTCGCGGCCCCGCCAGCGGATTAACCTGACGGGCCGTGTGCAGCCCATGAGCTGCAGGTTGCCCACCACTGATCTAGGACTTACACAGGTAAATAAGTTGGCCCACAGAAATGACAGGACGAGGGGACAGACAAGGGGACAGTATGGACAGCTGTGATTCCATAAGTTGGTGATCACAGTGGTCTGAGGGATCATAGATGGTTGCTGGGCTACTCTGAGTCAGACAGTAGTGATCTGTAGGCATGGGGGAAAGGTAGGTTTTAAGGAAAGATTCCAGGAGGATAGGATATTCCCCTCCTGTCCAACAGAAGGACAAGGAGGGCTCATAGCCTGGTCCTCCCACTTCCTAGCAGCTTGAAGCCTTGAACTTTCTTGGAGCCACATGACTCACAGGGCCAGCCATATCCCGGCTCCTTGTGAGGATTTTTCAAGTGCAGTGAGGTGGCCTGCAGTGGGGAGCACACTCGGGGCTATTTCTGCTTCATAGGCTGTCTTAGGGATTTCTAAGGCAGCTCTCACTTTATTATGCAAGAGCTGACTGTATTGCATGCTGCAGCAAAGCAGCATCTAGGTTAGTAAAGGAATCCTCCTCCGTGCAGACAGCAATGGCCAGAAGTAACTCCTCATCTCTGCACCTCAAGCTTAAATATGCAACTAACTATTAAGCCATCTGTTGAATGTCTGTGGATTTTTTCCTATGTGTATATATCTTGCTCCTTAGGAAGTGTCAGCATGATGAATCTCAGAACTAGTAATATTGACAACTGAGAGTCTTTTACCACCAGCTTGCCATTTCCACGCCAGCCAGGTGACAACAAATTGTTACCACCTGATGGCTGTCCAGCGGCCATTGTGTAATGAGACCATTACCTCAGTCCAGTGTGCAGTGGGCACAAGCACCGCCGCCGCCATTAGCAGTATTAGGCAGCCATTGCTGGCATATCTCATCAGAGAGGTGAAAAGTCAAAGGACCAGAGTCTGAGCTCCCCTGTCACCTCCAGAGTACAACATGTATGTGGCTTGTATAACTATCGCCTGTGTGGTCCCAGTTCAGTGGGTAAACAGAGGGCCCTGGGTGCTGGGCATGTCAATAGACCACTTTTTGCAAACACCAAAGTGACTGGGAGAAAAAAAATGCAGAAACCATATGTAATGATGATTTGACTCTGTCTCCTTCAGCCTCCTTTTATTGCTTGATGCAACCTTAAGGTGTCAATAATGATTCAGTCTAATGAGATCTGTCACTTGGGACGTTTCTACAAACAGGTTTTACTTTTTTCCTCAGGATTAAAATACACATGTAAACCAAAACAAATGAAAAAAATCAAACTAAAAAAAACCCTACTGCTATGAACAAGCTAAGTGGGTAAAGGTGACCAACCTTTCACTAGTAACCAGCTGGTGAAGTCAAACATTAAAACTTTCTGCAAGTAATCCTTGTGGTTCATATGTATACATATTGGAAAGCCATGTGAAAGGCCAAGCTTTATAGTGCTCTTGGGCAGTTCTCTCTTACAGGATAGTGTCATCTTTCCATTTTCATGGTATTTGGGAAAATGTAGGGTGAGATCCTGCAAACATAACCAGGTGGATTGAACTGTTCAGCTTGATCTGAAGCCCTTTGATGGTAACGGGACTGAATGTGAGTGAAGGCCACATCTGTGTGGATTTGTGACTGTAGGTAAAGGGCCTTTTTGAGCTAAATTCACCCATGAGGTAACCCCATTGAAGTTACACCATTGAGCAAAATGTGGGAGGAATTTGCTCCATTTTGTTTGTTTCATGAAGACATGCCTGTTTCAGGAGAAATGGGGAATTTTCTTCTCAACTTGCTCTCCTTCATAAAGCTGATATTATTTCATAGTTTCATATGGGCAGGACCAGAAGGGAACCTTAGATCAGCTAATCTGTTCTCCTGTGTAGCACAGGCCATTAATTTTCATTCTCATACCCCCATATTAAGCCCCCAAACCTTAGTTAGACTAAAGCATTTCAGTTCTCAGGAGACTGAACTGTGTGACATCCAAAACTGGGGAGCCTGATGTGCCACCAATGACTCTTTAATTCACCGAGGTCTGTTTTAATCCTAACGATTACTTATATAGCATGACTGGTGTATACTGGAATTGGAAAAGGTTCAGAAAAGGGCAACAAAAATGATTAGGGGTATGGAACAGCTTTCGTATGAGGAGAAATTAATAAGACTGGGACTTTTCAGCTTGGAAAAGAGACAGCTAAGGGGAGATCTGATTGAGGTCTATAAATCATGACTGGTGTAGAGAAAGTAGATAGGGAAGTGTTGTTTACTACTTCTCATAACACAAGAACTAGGGGTCACCAAATGAAATTACTAGGCAGCAGGTTTAAAACAAATAAAAGGAAGTATTTCTTCACACAACACACAGTCAACCTGTGGAACTCCTTACCAGAGGATGTTGTGAAGGCCAAGACTATAACAGGGTTCAAAAAAGAACTAGATAAGTTCATGGAGGATAGGTCCATGAATGGCTATTAGCCAGGATGGGCAGGAATGGTGTCCCTAACCTCTGTTTGCCAGAAGCTGGGAATGAGTGACAGGGGATGGATTACTTGATGATTACCTGTTCTGTTCATTCCCTCTGGGGCACCTGGCACTGGCCACTGTCAGAAGACAGGATACTGGGCTAGATGGACCTTGGGTCTGACCTCGTAGGGCCATTCTTATGTTCTTACAGTGTTCATGGCACTTTACAGATACTAAAGAAGATGCTCTCCCTGCCCTGAAGTGTTTACAGTCCCAAGCTCTGATTCTACAAACACTTACACACATGCTTAGCTTGAAGTATGAGAGTAATCCTAGAAGTGACTGGAATGCAACTACTCCTAAATGTTCAGGACTGGGGCCCAACATCTATATCAAGGTTCTACCATAATCTTCATAGTAATGAACAGATGTAAAATGCAATGAATGGTTTCTTAGATTTGGTGCTTTTTCCCCCTTTCTGTCTCTGCATGCCATAAAGGATCCAGAACACGCAGAACAAGATAGATCAATCCAGTGAGTGAATCAATCCAGCGCTTTTCCTTAAAAGGGAAATATGTGTTGTTTTAATGTTTTTTATTTTATTTTATTTTATTTTTCTGCTCCATTCTCTAAGAACATTTGGTGATACATTGAAGATGACCCTGTAATTTCTGCTTAGAGACCATAATGTTGATTGGAGCTAAAAAATATGCTGTAGAAAGTTAGGGATTTAATGCAGAAATTACTGGGGGAAATTCTTCAACTTCTGTTATACAGGAAGTCAAACCCTAGATGATCATAGTTGTCCCTCTGGCCTTGAAGTCTATGAATCTATGATCTGATCAGAGAAAAAAGTTTTAGCTCCAAAAAACATTCGTTTTATAACATTCAGATCTCTCCCTCCCTCCCTCTCCCCCCGCCCCCCGGATTTTGACTGCAAAGCTAAATGGATATAATTTGGCAAATAAAATACATTGAAAATTAAGGATATAAACTTGTTTATCGAGATGGCGATACATTTTTAAAGTTCCATTCCCAGTCTCTCCAAATTAAATTTTAGCTAATATAACTACACTAAAGATTTTTATGTAATACCCTGGAATGTGAGATCTGCAATAGGTTCCACAAAACATGGGCTACAGCTCCATAAACATTCACATGCCCCAAATAAGCAGACAGAGCTAGCAAGCCATCTGTGAACGCCCCTTAATTTTTCGCTCTCTGCTGACAATAGACATAAATAATAACAGTGTTGAACAGAAATCATTCTAACAGCAGAGAATCAAATAAATATATTAAACATGACAGCTTAACTACAAGGGGGCCATTTGTACATAATGCCCAGCTGCTTCAGTCAGGGTGAATTTATATGGACTTGCATTAGAGGGAGCTGTTAGCTAGGTTAGCAGTTTCACTGAAAATATTTTCCCACTCTTTTAGCACTATAGGTGCATCCTGCTTATAACTGAGGTTTTAGCAACACTCTTTAAATAACGCTACGAAGTCTTTAAATTAAAAATTAAAGTTGAAATGTCACAGTTTGTTTGTCTTCACATATCCATTGACCAACAGCAAATCAAGCCCCCTGCTTGCAACTTGTTCTCAGACTGTATATGGTCGATTTCATCATCTATTTACTCAGCTTCTTAGCGTACATCGGACATACTTCCTGTGTGACCCAAGCTATTGAAGTGTGTTTTGAAGAAGATAGTTTTGCTAAGGGCAGTCAAATACTCTTTACAGCATTTCAGGCTGACAGTCATTATTCCTAATACAAATAATGATTATTAATAAATATATTTTAATAATAGCTTTCATTATTGGGGATCCTAAAGCACCTTGTAGACGGAACCTACTGAATTGCAAGCACCGCTCCCGGTGGCACACACGGTGGCAGTCAGTAATCCGCCCATTGTGGTTCAATTTTTAACAGTGCGAGTAATTAACCGGTGGAACAACTTACCAAGGGCTGAAGTGGATTTTCCATCATGACAGTTTTATAAATCAAGACTGGATATTTTTTTTCTAAAAGATATACTTATATACAAACAGGAATTAATTCAGAGCAGTGTGACTTTATCTGATTAAAATATGACCATATAGATCATTGTTGCAACCACTGTTATATATTTGCAACAAATCTTGTACAGAATGTGGCATGTAAGATGTCTATGGAAAGGTTATGATTTGCTGAATATGATTATGCTATTTGTATGCATGCATCATTTTTGTATTTGAAGTTATGAGTAGTGGCTCTATACCTGGATTTCAAATGTTTGCTCCTGGGGTAACGCTCACAAGGTAGTTAGCCTGCACATCTTCGAGGGACTATTCAAATTAAGTGGCTCATCAAGAAACACTTAACTGACAATGGGAGATGCCCATCTACACTGAATGGACTGTCTGGGGTGTAGGTAATGATTTCTTGCTGTGACTAAGTAAAATTATGCATGGACATATGACTTGCCCATGTGATTCCAAATCCCATCTTTTACTTATAATTTTCCACTAGCTGTGCTAAGGGCTTTGTTTGAAACAATGGGTTTCCCTCCACATGGCAGAAGCTATAAAAGGCCCTAGAAACCCCTTCATTTTGCCTCTTTCTTGCTCAAACCTCTGGACTATGAACTTATACTAATGGGAACATTAGAACCAATGGACTGAGGTCCTTCCAATGATTTGGAAGTAGCCAGAGACTTGATTGAAGCCAGCAGTTTATTCCATCACTGCTACAAGCCTGAATCAAGAACTTTGCATTTATTGCATGTATTTGATTCATTTAACCAATTTTAACTCTCACCCTTTCTTTCTTTCTTTCTTTCTTTCTTTCTTTCTTTCTTTCTTTCTTTCTTTCTTTCTTTCTTTCTTTCTTTCTTTCAATAAACTTTTAGATTTTAGAAACTAAAGGATTGGCATCAGCATGATTTTTGGGTAAGGTCTGAGTTATATATTGACCTGGGTGTGTGGCTGGTCCTTTGGATCAGAAGAACCTTTTATTTGAGTAAACTGGTTTTAATAACCATCCATCTTTAAATCCAGTGTTTTCGGGGGTGATACAAGGACTGGACTATCTAAGGAAACTGCTTACCTGACTTCCTGTTAGCCAGTGTGGTGAGACTGAAGTTTACTGTGGTTGCTGATTTGGTATATCTTATGGAGGAATAACCACCAGTTTGCGGGGGGTGTGCCCTATGTCCTGAATTTGGTATTCTCATTTGGGCCCACAAAGGCATGGTTACAGGCAGTTCTATTCCCCATGTTACAGAGGAGGTCAGACTATCCTGCCCGGCCCTTTCTACACTCCTAATATATGAATTCTTGAATAAAAGTACTAACAGAAAATTTCATTGACTATACGGAGAATTGAGTCATTGTCCTACCATGCCATATCTCAATGGACCGTGCACAATCTTGCAGGTCAGTACCGAAGATTATGAATGAGGAAGGGGGTATGTTTCAGAGATAGGGACTGTGTACTTTAATTCTTCACTTTATAATATTTTATTTTACTCAAAATCTGTAGATTTCTTGCAGAAATTTCTTCACCTGGATATCTGTAATGTTCAAGAGAATCATGTACCCAACTCTCTCTCTTTTCCATGGTTTCTGCCCTCAGAGCTAACATTTTGGGAGCTTTTACATCTTGCATTCAGTCCACCCCTATACTTTCCACTGCCAACTCCAAAAATTCAGTCAAGTGCTTCTGGCTCAGCCTGGCATTTTAGCTCATGAAAATTAAGTTGATGTGTAATAAAATCCCTGCTAGTCCTATATTGAGGGGAAGGATGGTCTTGTGGCTATTGCATAAGAATGGGAGGCGGGGAGGTCTCATGATCACACGGCAATTCCCAGCTTTGCTACAAGCTACCTGTGTGACTGTGGGAAAATCACTCATCCTCTCTGTGGGTAAAATGGAGATAATGATGATACTTATTACCTCTGTGAGATTTAATTAATCAGTAGGTTAAATATACCCCAACAGAGAGGGCCCATACTAAGACCTCAAAATAGGCCTTAAGAGATTCAAGGGTTGCCTAAACCGGTTGTGGCCCTTTGCATAAGGCTGATTTGAGATTGTCAAATGGAAGGTCCTATAGACCCGCACTGGAATAGACTAGCACTAAAAACGTTGTTGCAGTGATATTACTGTAGTGTTGCATGCTCAGAGAAGGGGCAGCCCTTTGACAACCCATCGAATGTGACCAGATCAAAAAGGTTTCTTCTCCCTCAGATTCTTATTAATGTTAACAGAAATTACTCATTGTGGGAGGAATATACCACCCCACACCAGAAAGTCAGAACAGCTAAAGATCTCAAAAAGCCTGACGGGCAGCAAGGTGGGTGATCTCCAGTCACTAGTGAGCTTTGCACTACAGTACAGTGCCCCACCACACAATTAGGCCTGACTGGCTTTCTCTGTTCTTTAGAGATGCAGAAGTGCAAGACCGAGGTGCTCTGGCAAAACCTTGTGAGGCTCAGGTCTGGAACAACAGAGGATGTTGCAGGTCACAGTGGAGATAACTTTGGCAAAAGTGTGTGTGGCTCAGAAGTGAATGAGCAGATGCTGATGCAGGTCAGAACTGAAATGCTTAGAGAGAAGCATGGGTATATTAGCTGAGCTTTGTGGTAGCAGCTCTCCATGACTCTACACAGTGCTGGCAGGCCTTCATTTTCATGAGTAGTAAAACTGACTCCAGATTTGATTTAGGGCGGTAAAACAAAGACAGGCTTTTACCTCTGACTGATAATAAACCGTATGTAACATGTAAATATTGCAAGTGTCAAAACTTTCCAAAATGGGAAGCAGGAAACTTGCTTGCTTATTTTTATTATATGAGAAGATGAGATGTTTTTTTCCAATTGGATAGCTGCAGTAATAGAAATATTATACTGACGCCAAGCTTACTCTCAAACCTAATAGATTTTCAACTTTTTTATGCTGATTTCAGGAAATATGGCTCGTGTAATTTGCTTCCAGACATCAGGAAGTCATGCATTACCAGAACATTTCATCTTCTGCCAGGGTGTAACCCAGACAAATAATAAATTCTTATTCGTACCAACAAATTCGCAGGTAAAAGTGCTTTTAGAAAGTCAGCTGTAGGAATTGCAATGTTCTGCTCTTGTCTGTAAATTATGAACACTGGGAAGTTCAAACTATTCTCTTGTACCCTGTGGTAAATAGTAGGTTGGTGCAACTTAAAGCATTACAGGCCCAACTGATCCTGATCACTAGACACAGAAGGGGTTTGCCTGCCCTGATGCATCTTCCCCTCTTCCTGGTATCCCACCATAGCTTTTTTGCTGGTGATGCTTGGAGCTGGGGCACTATGGCTCCCAGGGGCTGGGCAAAGTTGGGAAGGGAGCCACTGTCTGTTACATTCTCTCCTGCCAAGATGCTGCCTAAGACTACACAGATAGATGAAGAGAGGGCAGAGAAGTAGAGTAGAGGAGCCAAGCCTTCTGTATGACTTAAAACAATAACCCCTAACTCTTTTCATTAGTGGATCTAGAAG
This sequence comes from Chelonia mydas, assembly GCF_015237465.2. NCBI lineage: Eukaryota > Metazoa > Chordata > Testudines > Cheloniidae > Chelonia > Chelonia mydas. Next base: position 4,021,811 of record NC_051261.2, read on the forward strand.
TGCTTTTCAAAGTATCGTTGCCCCGTTTTACAGTTGGAGAAACAACTTGCCCAAATGCATCCAGCAGGCCAGTGGGAGAACCCAGGTCTCCTGTATCCCAGGCCAATGCTTTAGCCACTAGGCAAAACCACTTCTCTTTGGGGTCTCCATCTCTCTGTATCTCACCCCCCACCACCCCCATTCATGGGAGTGGCAAGCAGATCTGGTTTATATTCAACCCCATGAATATAGGTCCCATTCCCTGCTCTGATACAAATTTTTGGGTGACCCCAGGCCAGGGGCGACTCATGGGAGGGACAAAAAGGGGTGCACCAGCTAAAGGGGGGCACGTGACCTCCCCACGTGACCCACCATGTGACCCCTCCCAGCCCGGGCCTCCATGCTCTTCCTGTCCCCTCCCCATCCCACATTACCTGGGAGGGGGGGCGGGCTCTATCGTCCTGCTGTGCCGGATACCGATAACAGGCAAAAGAAGGGTGGCCCCACGGCGGGAGCTCCTCCGGCACAGCTGTATTGTCCCCAGCCCTTCCACGCAGCTGGGTCTCCTGGGGTCTGTATAGCCCCATCGGAGGACAAGGCTGGGGGTGGTTCTGGTACAGCCGTGCCGGAGGAGTTACCGGTGCGGGGCGCTGGCTCCTGGGAGCAGCGGCCCCATGTTCTGCTCCTTTCACCACTGCGGTTCCTGGGAGGGCTGGCAGCCCCCCACCGGCAGCTCCTCTGGCGTGGCTGTACTGGTACCACCCCCAGCCCTGTCCTCCAGCCTTAATTTTCCCCAGTGGTAAAAAAAGAAAATGATGGCAATAACAATACCTTCCTCCCTCCCAGAGGTGCTGGGAGGAGCAATCCTTTCATGAGTGCATAGCACTTTGGCTTCCCCACATGGCAGGTGCCAGATAAGTACAAAGTATTCATAGCAGTATTCGTATTGGTAATAAAAATAGACGAGTTAATAAGTGAACTTGGTGTTCTGCCATCCACTTTACCCTCAAACCCAACATCGTCTTTGACCCCAGTTCATCTCTGGTATAACTCACCAGAGGTCAATGCATCTGTACCAGGGGCAAGCCTAGCTCTTCACATCTAAAACATAAAGAGCCAGGCTTGTTAGCTTCCTTATTCTTAGTTTTCTTGTACTTGCATAGAACGCAAATAAACCTGATGGGTTTTGGGTCTGGCTATAGGGGATTGGTAATAGGGGTGTGAAACCTTTTGCCTGTAGGCCAATGGTTCATATAAAGCCCAAGAACTTTATATAGAATTTCATAGGATTTAAGACCAGAAAGAACCATTAAATCATCTAGCCACTAAATTACACCCACGTACAGCAATGCTGAGACTCATGATTTCAGATAAATGAAAACATTTCAGTCCTCAGCAGACTGAACTGATTTGTGCCACAGAGAATAGGAGAAAAGGAGTGGCCAATGCCCCAGGCCCCCGTCATGGCAGGGGATTGATTAGATGAGACTTAGTGACTATGGCCCAAATTCTGCCCTCATTTATACCCATGCAGCCTTCCTGGCTTTAAAAGGGGATTGGCCCTAAAAGCTGTTCCTGGCTGACAGGTGTGGAACAGGCTGTTGGGCTCCCTGTTGGGGGAGATACGTAGGAAGCTCATGCTATGACCGAGTCAACGATCTTTATTCCGAATATAAACAGATGTACAGTTTCCAGGGCTGTCAGTCGTGACCCTGGGATGAACAGTAAAGATAAACTTAAATAGTAAAGGTCAAACAAGTGGAGAAGACGGTTCCTTGATGCTGTTATTTCAGGCCATCTTGCTGCCTAAGCAAAACTACACACAGCTTTTGCCAAGGTTAAGCAGATTGCGAAAATGCTTTTATTCTCCCTCACTCTGCCGCTGTTTGGCACTTTGATTGCAGTACATAACTGCAGCTGGCTAAACAAATGGAACATGCGTGTAAGATCAGGGAGTTTGTAAAAGGTAACATGACAGAAACAGCACTTGGCTGTCAAGGAAAATAAAGGCACCTGGGCAGGGAGTGGGGGCAAGAGGTGGAAAAATCCAGCAACCCACGGTACAACAGGGATAAACTTAGAAGCATCTTGTAAGCAATGTTTTAATTTCTCAGTTGTTGAGGAGTAGAACTGGGAGGAAAACAGGTTTCCCGTTCCTCAAAGCTTTGGCTGTACCGAAAATGTTCCTGTTCTGGATCAGGGTGAAAAGCTAAACTCACATCCTTTTTTGCATATCAAAAATCCATATAAAAATTTTAGTTTCAGACAATCAAAATGTTTCATTTTGATAATTTCAAAACATTTCATTTCAATTGTGACTTTTTTTCTTTTTTCAACCTTTTAAAATCTAAATTTACTAACATTTCTGAACAAAAAGTAGTTCTGACTTGAAAAAGCGAACCTGTTTGTTTTGAACATGTTGAAACGGGAAACGGTTTTCCCCAATATTTTTTGATTTGTGAAAAATTTTTGTTTAGCAGAACCAAAAAAAATAAAAATAAAAAAGGTTTGCTGAAAAATTCTTAGCCAGCTCTGTTGTTGTCTGTTGGGGTACCCCTTTCAGTGCAGAGATTTTCTGCTCAACCTTTGCACTTGTGACTGAATAACATCACTCAGGCAACTACTACAGGTCTTTACATGGAAAACTAAGATTAGGAAAGGACTTAAATTGTAAAACAAATAAAAGGAAGTTCTTCACACAGCGCATAGTCAACCTGTGGAACTCCTTGCCTGAGGAGGTTGTGAAGGCTAGGATTGTAACAGGGTTTAAAAGAGAACTGGATAAATTCATGGAGGTTAAGTCGATTCATGGCTATTAGCCAGGATGGGTAAGGAATGGTGTCCCTAGCCTCTGTTTGTCATTGGGTGGAGATGAATGGCAGAAGAGAGATCACTTGATCATTACCTGTTAGGGTCACTCCCCCTGGGGCACCTGGCATTGGCCACTGTTGGCAGACAGGATACTGGGCTGGCTGGACCTTTGGTCTGACCCAGTATGGCCATTCTTATGTTCTAAGATCTTTGGGGCATATCCTATTTTTTGTTCTGTTTTGCACAATGGGGTCCAGGTCCCTGGCTGGGGCTCCTAGTTGCTGCCAGAATACAAACAATAAATAATAATAATAATTATTAATAAAAATAAATAATGTAGGGACTATTTTTCAGAGATGCTGAGCACCTACCATTCCATTGAGCTGGACTTATGGGTTCTCAGCAGTTCTCAAAATCCTGTCATCAATAAATTTTAGTTCATTTTGTAACCCACACCTACACAGAGTAGCTCTCTGCCCCACTCTAGTGGGGAAAACACATGGAGGTTGATGAGTCTACTACTGTCCTTATGCTAATAGACTGGGGTGTTTTAGCTCAGGCCATAGAAGCTCAGTCGTCAGATCCAGTAGTTCACCACAATCCCGGTATGGATTGCCACTTGTAATGTCATGCTGCAGGGTACATCATCAGCCGTGTGGACTGAACCCAGGACCTCTGGATATAAAAGCAGGAATCTCTCAGCTCTGTTAGTAAAGGCTGCAACAGGCTCAAACTTCTGTGTGGTCCAGCCATGACGGGGACAGAGTCATGCTTTATAAACATGGGATAATGCTTTTAGCAACTGGAAACAAAGAGGAGGAGCCTGTGCCATATGACCAGCCAGTTATATGTGGAGCATCAGTAAGTGCTCCATGGACCAGAGTTTGGTTAGCACTGTAACAGGAGACAGAAATAATAATAATATGGGCCTCCAGAATGCCTTACTTATATGACTTGCCTCACACAGCACTAGGACTACAAATCAATGCTCTATGATACAAAGCCGAGGACCAAATATCAGTGTGGAATCTTTGCCTGGAATGGTGTCAAGCTAGTATAAATGAGAGCAGATTTAGGCCACGGTGAATGCTTGGAGTCAGCTTGCTGGTTCACCAGTGATGCCTTAGCAATGATCCAGTGGTTTGCACAATAAAAGACACCATGATGGAAATGCTTGAAACAAGACAGACCTCCCAGTAGGAACCACATTCAATTAAATGAGTGTAGACTGACTGAGAAGATAATTACCTTTTTTTAGTTATTTGAGTATTTCTCATGCAGTCTGAGTAGCTCCCTCTTTTATCTGAGCATTTAATGGAATTTGAGAAAATATTAATTTAATATGAGGAAAAGTGAGAATGGGTCACCAAGCACCTCAGCAATTAGTCATGGTAGGTATTCCTTCTTTCACTCAGGCTTCTTCTCTGATGTTCCCGGTGCATGGGTGGAAGAGCTGACATATCTCCTCAAACTCCATGCTTCCCACCTCATGGAAGTATTATGAGAATACAAACATTAAAAGTTTTAAGGGCACCAAGAACATGGGGTGAGCTTAGGGACATAGGGATTGCCAGGCCGGATCAGATCTGTGGTCCTTCTCATCCAGTCTCTTGTCTATGACAGTGGTCAGCACAAGATGCTTCAGAGGTAGGCTCAAGAAACTCTACTTTCTTCTTAACTCCCAAATAGTTAGAGGCTGTCTTAAGCCCTGAATCAAGAGGGTTTATTTCCCCTTCCAGAACACTTGGTAATGTTGTAATCCTTACTACCGTAACTTTAAATATTTGTCTTAATCATGTAACTGTCCAATCCTTTTTCAAATCCTCTTAAGCTCTTGCCTTCAGTGGGCATCTCTTGACTGAATGATTAATGTCTATAGATCAGAAGGAGTAAAATAAAAGAATTACATCTGAGGTGACAGGCTATTTCTCAAGCTACATGAACATGTAAAATAGAATGAAACAAAAATACCCAGGTAATGACATTTTGTGTCAAATTTCAGCTCACAGCAAATCTTGAAAGCCATTATGAATTGCCCAAAATCAGTAATTTAAATTTGGATGGCTTTGCTGACAGACCTTTAACTATACCAGCTGTCAGGGTTCTATCGTTCTCCAAGTGCCATAAAAATGAGGCATCTTCGTCTTCGTTCTAAATGATCCCAGCCACAAGAAGGAATGGAGAATTCTAAACAGGCTTGTATATTCCATAAAGTCTGCCACAAAACTAGATGAGTGAAAGATTTGCAAGATTTGTATCCGAGCTGGCGGATGGGGACCTATATGTCACAGTAGTGGAATAAGGAAATAAGGAAATATTCTAATCTATGTTTTAGTGGATGGCAAATCTCTAACCTCTCTCCCCCTCCTCCCCCCATTGATTGAGCTGGCCTTCAGCGTGCACTTTCAAATAACAGCTTGAGTGTAAAAATGAATCCTTCAGCATGATGACGATCTGTCTTTAAAGAGGTGAAGCAGCTCAGTGCACCTCATGAGTAAACCATCTTTTATTAATGGTGGAGCTGCAATGCTGCACAAAATCGAGGAGAAAATGTTCAGGTAAGTAATAAGTTGCCCTGGTGTCATTCCACTCCAGTGGATTGTTTTATGGACTGATCCTTACTTATCATTATCATTGTACTGTGACAACTGGGGCCTGTTTACACTTGGAATCCATGCAAATTGAGAGTAATCCCACTAAAGTCTGTGGAGTTAAATAGATGTAGAACTGGTGGAAGTGTGTGGAGAATCAGGCACAATGCTATTAGCATGCCTGGTAAGATGCATCTCTTGGTGGAAACTTTCTTTAGATTATGACAGAACCAGTGGTTGTTTACTTGTGCTCCAGTTCAACACCTCCTGAAGTCATGGATGTTGGATCAAGCCTCTGGAGACAAAGAGAGAAAGTGATGGAAGTGAAAAGAGATTGAGCACATGGTTCTCTTGGATGGAAATTAAACTATTTTGAATTAAGTATATTGTTCTTAGAGAGCACTGTGATGGGTGTGTTAATAATGCATAGACAGAGTCTGGATGGGTAGAAGCTGTTCTCGTGGTACTTACTAGGTTCTATGTTAGTAACTTAACCAGAAAAGTCAATATACCACAAGAAAGATTCTTCACATGCTATCCCCAGCCCACATGGAAAAAGGAAGCACCATAGAAAATCTGTTCCTGTGGAATTTCCAGCCAAATTTTGCACCCTAAGAGATCTGGATAGAGGAGCTCATCATTCATACTACTGGGAGCTTATTTATCTCAGTACCTTCAGAGTGTCATTTATCACTTACAATTTTCTGACTCATATTGTATGGGAGGGAGGAGGAGCCCCAGCTGCAGTTAACATCTTGCACTGTTAAGTACAATTCCTGAGCAGGTCTGTGAGCAAAGGATTCCCTTTGAGAAATACATCACATCAGAAAAATGTGTGTGGCTTTACCAATAACCACATGGAACAGTCTAAATTTGACAACAACTGGACTCCAGGTGGGGAGTTAATGACAAGTCCAGGCACCAAACACAGGTTGCAACTAAAGAGGAACTGGTAAAAGGGCAAATATCTCCTTGCAAACTTCTTACTCAGCCATATATATACCTAAATTCTGAAACAACAGCTGATAAAATGTCTCACCCCATCGGTGTGCTAAAGGAAATGATATAAAGATGCTAAACTAGCAGATTAAATCCTCTCTGCCAGCCAGATTGATAGCAAAAGCTATCTTCTTTTTTTCTGTATCACTCAGCAGGGGTGAGTTCTTGTTTTGATGGGAGGCACGAACAAATAATTCCAATAGAGAATCCAGCCCTTGCTTCCTTTTATTTAATACAATTCTTCACTTGGTAAGTTATTAAGTCTTGAGTTTCTGCAATACAGAGGCTGACAAATGAGGCATCAAGGATGGGAATCAAATGCTCAGGACTTGTGAAACCCTCATTTTGTTTTGCTGTCTCATTGCATTATAAGAAAACATTCACTCTTTTTGTATCTGCTCATTTTTCTGGCTTATATGTTAGCTTGGCACATGCACTGAAAGAATGCAGGGAAACATTGTTTTTCCCTGCCCCCTTCTTCTGTGGCAATTAATCTGATTTGTGTTCAGACTATGCCCAGTCTCACCTATGCTAAATACAATTCACCAACCCTATAATTTCAGTGCCTTCTACATAAATCAGTTGGGAGATAATTTGATCCTCCATTTAATTTGACCAAACCTCAGGAATTTGTTATAAAAATGGTACAAGTTCAGCTTCTTATTTTGATTAATTCTGAGAGCTTTAGGCAGGTATTATTGTATGATATGACTATTGTCTACAGAAAGCTAAAATGCAGTACCGCAACCCAACCATAAAAGACCAGTCAACAAATCTCTAATCGTATCTGATTTCTGTGTTCCAAATACCTGAACCACCGTGTAACTCAGACTTTGATTTTAGTGTTCAAAATACAGAGTACAAATGTTTCTAGATTGCAGATTTATAAGATTCTTGGTTTAAAAGTATTAATTGTTGTTACTGATCACTTATCTTACAGTTGGATGTTAATATAGTAAGGTATCTTGATTACAGATGACCATTTACTAGTAACTTATGGTTTAATGGCCTTTGGAAAGGAGAACTGACTTCCTAGATACATAAATATGCAGAGATTCTGAAACTGGATCTCATTAATGACCCTATTTATGCAATAATTGATGTTCCAGTTTGGAGTTTACCAAGATAACACAAAGTTTGGGGGGAAGATATCTGTGTACACATAGGTGTGATCCAGTTCCCACTGAAATAAACAGACTCCTACCAACATCAACTGAGGTGAATCGTGCCCTACAGCTAGACTTCTTATTGTGGCTCATAAGAAAAGAAAAAGACATAGGGTCTGATTCTCATCTATACAAAGGACCCTTCAGACCATTCTGAGAGGGTAAGGGGACCTTAAAGTGGGTGTAAATGTAATTCATGTCCATTGTTAGGCTCCTTTACACTGCCAGAGCAGGGCAAAGGAGCCGTAGGATCGATGAGAATGGAGCCCATGGAATTTGAGGGAATCAGGCAGTTGTTCTCTCCCATCATAACTTCCATCATGCAAAACAGGTTCTGAGGGATAATAGCTAATTTTCTTGCACAAGATGTGCCTGCAGCTCTCCCTCTTACTCATGAGTTGGCACGTTGCCTAGTTGTTGTATGTAGCATAGTAACGTTTGTTAAATTTAACAAAGAAAAATATTGGGTGATGTGAGGGGCTCTCATTTAAGGTGAATCAGTTTTGACTACCTCTCGTTTCTTTTCCTGCTATTTTCTCTTAGGCCTGCTTTCTAACTGTGTAAGCACCTACACACACTAAGAGAATGTCAGCAAGGACCAAGCTTCCATATAATTTATCCCAATCAACACGGGCCAATCTCTTGAGTACAGACTGTGACTCTGTGTTGTACACGTACCTTTATCTTGTGGTTTCCTCTCCAATGAGCAGCCCCCAGTAAGATGTCAAGACCTTTAGCTGTAAAGCATTCTCTGAACAGCTCCAACACCTTAAGTTGGCCTTTGCTAAAACTGTCTTCCTTCACTTAGTTCCATCAATAAGCACTTTCCTGGTCTTTAGGGAGCACACTTTTCAGAAGGTTTTGTTGTTGTTATTGTGGGGGTAGAAGTAAGGGGAGTGAAGATAAAAGAAGATGGAGACAAAAGGAAAAAAAGAAGCCAAAGATAGTGTGTGTGTGAAACTAAACTAGATAGTAAAATCCAAGATGTGTGATGGATAATGTAGTATCAGAGTATAACTAAAGACGGGTGAATGAATCTGAATAAGAAAAGACCCAACCTAAATCTTTATGGAAACCCCAACCCTCCTGAGATTTTCCCATCACTAGATGTAACACAATAAAGATAAAACCATGGGAAGGGGAAAAGTTGTAGAACAGGCTGAAACTTTTCAAATTTAAAAAATGCTATGAAATTACTCATCAAGATTTCAATTTTTGACAAAAAACATTGATGAGATATTCCCAAATTCATTCATTCATTCATTCATTCATTCATTCTCTTTCTTTCTTTCTTTCTTTCTTTCTTTCTTTCTTTCTTTACCAGTTCTAATTGGGAGATCATAGCAGTACTAGGATCAGCCATTTAATGGCATGTCATTATCGAATACCTTGCAGATGGAGCACCCCAGCATTGGCTAGCAGAAGGGAGCAGATGTGATCTGATCTGTGGCACTTTCTGAGGATAGCTTCCTGAGTCTCTCTCTCCCTCTCTCTCTCTCTCGGTCCTCAAACCTTGATTTAAGGCCTCTGTGTTTAGAGTCAGTGCATTTATGAACAGCTTCACCACCCTTTTCCTTTGTGGAACCTTTTTCTTTATTTTTTCTCCATTTTGGCTAAGAGTGACTAGTTCTTCAAGGCGTTGACACTCGTTTGGTTTATGGTTTTGTTTATTATATACAGTGTCCCAGATCCTCGGCAGGTGGAAAGCAAAGTAATTGACTGCAATGGAGCTATGCCAATTTGCATCAGCAGAGAATCTGGCCCTGTAGAAATAAAGAACATTATAGACAGACTTGTGCTGTACCTTATACTTTTTAGAACTCAGTAAATTACCCTGATCTTTCTAAACTCCTGTGTTTTTGCAGAAGGCTTATACAAAAGTAGTTCCAGTGGGTTTAAAGATTTCTTCCTTGTGGGGAAAAAAACCCTTTTCATAGCAGTAAATTAAGACACAAAAGGTAGAAGCATCTTTCCGCCCTCTTGGCCCCAAAACCCCATGCAAATTCTCTCCAGTGGCCAGCTGTATAGCTCAATTAATTATATTAAAGGGGAGATTAATACCAGGCTAGAAAAAGCAGGGGCTCTAGTTTTCAAGATAAAGATGCCAGCTGTCGAGTGCCCCGGTGAAAAAGAAGCAGCTGCAAAGTCTCATGTCAGCAATGACTTCCCTTTTGGAAACACAAGGAGGCAGCACACCCCACACAGTGGGGGGTTGGGAGGGGGTAGGGAGAGGGGTAGCCCATGAAATACTCACAAACATAATAGCATTTACATGAAAAGTGAAATGGGGAGAATTTGGCTCGTTGCCTGTGGGAAGATAAAGGGAAAATAATCACTTATCTCAGAAGTGTTTTTTACAGTAAGCAAAAAGGCAGTTTGTATGCAAGGGGGGCGTGAGGGGAGGATAGGGGGCAGAAGGGATCAGGGAAGGCAACATCTAAAGACTCTTGCAGAGTCCTCTGTTAGATCTCAGCCAGTGTTATGGGAGGCAGTAAGGATGCTGTGGACACACATCACAGGCATTCTAGGCTCCCCCTCCTTACAAGTCTGGCCCTTTAAAACACCCTGGAGAAAGAGAATGTTGGTTTTATAGGAACTCCAGGGGCACGATTCTCTATTTCACTGCATGCTGTACTGTCAGCTACAGCCATGCAAACTGAGTGAGAAGCAGGTGTAAAACGCTGCCCAAGCAGAAAGGTCTGCTTGCAACTTCTGAAAAGTGTTTCTGTTTGGGCTCAGGCTGAGGCTGGCATTTTATTTTTTCCCAGCTGCCTTACCATACCTGATAGTAAATGGAGCCAGTGGTTTTTTTTCCCCAAGATGTATTGGGAAATCAAATAGATTGCACCACTGCTGCAGCTTTCATTTTAATACATGCCAACTTCAGTTCACAAATCCGGGAAAACATAGTATTTAGGGAAAAAAGCGTAGCTAACATGAGGTTAAAAACATGTCATTGGTGTATAAAATATGAATCTGGATGACACATAGCCAGCTGCAGATGCACTAATTTGATTTCATGCCCCAGAATCAACTGTTCTACTCCACTAAAAGGCACATTTACACATCCATCTGTCAAAGTCTATTCCCTTCTTTTCAAAAGTTTCTCTGCTTTGCCTTATCATCCCATGCTCTGCTCATGAAAGGAGCTAGAGCAATTTAGGACCCACTCTTTTGCCTTCTCCAAATATTTCAAGAATTGAGAGAGAGAGATTTTCTTTTTAAACTCTTTGATTTTCTTGCAACCCTGGAGTCTTACCAGAGATATTATTACAGGATTATTAGAAACTGAATGTAGGATCTGAGTGTTTAAATTCTAATCCTCATAAGCCAAACCCCCGATTACAAAGCTGAGTTGAAGATGACATTGAAAATCAGTTGATATCCAGTGACAAAGAATTTATCATTTGTGGAGAATGCAGTTTCCCAAATGCCCTACAGTTTATTACGTGTGTACTGTTAGGTTGGCTTATGTGGCTGTTATCATGGGTAAAGGTTAAGTTGTGTTCATATAGGAGATCACTGGCCAGTCTCCTGGTAGAACTAGACATTCTGCACATGCATCCTCTAAAATATGGTATTTCTGGAAATTTTGTTTTTGTAGTAGAGGCGATGAAGGAGGACTCGGGAGATTTGCTTTTGAAGCCTGGCTCTGCCACAAACTTCCTGTGTGATCTTGGTCAAATCATTTAGGACCATATTTTTAAGGAACTCAGCCAATCTTGAAAATTTGTTCTCATTGACTGTTGGGGGCTTAATTCATGAAAATCTGGTCTTTATTTAGGTATCTAAATAGGTCCTGAGCTCTTCTGAAAATCCGTGTCTGGAGCTCTCTGTGTCTCATTTATAACGTGAAGCATGGGGATGAAAATACTACTTTTTACCCACCCTTTGTCTGCCTTATTTATTTAGACGGTGAGCACTTCAGAGCAGGGCTGTCTCTTAGTATGTGTCCGTACAGCACCCAGCACAAAGGGTCCCAGTCTCAGCAGTGGTCTTTAGGCACTACTATAATATAAATAGTAATAATAAATACCATCATATCACAGAGGTAGAGTAGCATGTTATTTTTAATGATCCTTATCTTACAGAGTATATGGTAGCTGAAATCAAATTTGGAGCTCACACTAAATCATGCTTATCAGCAAACTCAGTATGTCGAATGCTTTCACCACAACATAAAATTTTAAAGTTGAAAATTAAAGGTGTCTGGTACACTATGAAGAATCAGCTGAGCCGTTTTCTTTTCTTTTTCATCTTATGCTTTAAAGTGAACAATTTATCAGGTTTAACTAAAATAAGCTGGAGGTGCCTTATGAATCTAATGACCCATTCAGATATGGTTGCTATCAAAAATCCATTACACCTCAGGTATTAATTTGCAGTGTGGTGTTAATGGTGGGTGGATTGGCTTTTAAAAATAGGTTAAAATCTTTTTTTTAAATAGCATTTACATGGAAAGATTGTGCCAAAGCATAAGATTCTTGTGTGCCATATGGAGGGTCACACCCTTTGTCCATATGTAGAGCATAATGATGCCCCCTGATATTTTCTCACTGCTACCAAAACTAAGGGGGTCTCCCCAATACCCTTGTTCTTGGTTCTTAGGGAAGCAACCGAACCCATAACACACTCTTGGTAAAAATAAAAAAAAAATAAAAAATCAGACCTCCCTGTTGAAGCTGCATGAAAGTTATTAATTTTTGCTCCATGAATTTTCACAGCTCTAAATTGAATTAAAAGTGAAAAGGTGAATGTTATGTCTTTACTCAACCTGCAATTACTCTGAACTTGATGGTATAGGATATAACCAGGGCAAACCACTTCAGGCTGGATGGCACACTTCTTGTTCCTTGCTCATGGGAGTAGCATCTCGCCCCTTAAAGTCAATAGCCACCACACAATTGGATAACTAAACCAATAGACTACTCAGGTACCAAGTAGATGAATGGCAGCATAATATCATCCTTGACATGTATTTTTAAAAAGGTTAGATAAAATATAATCTGCAGCTATAGTAGCAAGAAAAGACGTACAAGTGCTACCTATCTACATGCCTCAGGTCATACACTGGGATCAGGAAGCAACATCCTTCCATGGAATAGTACTGCAAACTTAGCTGCATTGTGAGACTTAAAGATTGCTACTGAAGCAGCCTGGACTGGCTACTGTTGAAGGCAGGAGAGCAGACAGAAGTGAACCCTATTTGGCACAAACACTCAAATAATTGATACAGATGATCTTTTAATAAAGGGGGAACATAATTGCACTCGGTATGTGGGGGAAACTTGGGGTCATCTGTTTGCTTAATTCAGGAGGGCTCTTGCACACGTTACACTGGAGATGATCTGTTCTGGTTCTGATACAGCAATTAAATTTTATGTTCCATTCAAATAAGGGTGACAGTGGGGCAGGAATTGTGGCTGCTGGTATATCAGTGTCTCCCAGGGCTTTTGCTGGAGCAGTGCAGCACAGTGCACCTTGCTCAGGGCTAGGGGCAAAGAACAAAACCTACTTCATAGTGACCAAACATGTCCATGTTCTTCCTTGAATAGTCTAGGGCTCACAACCTCTAGATACTGAAAGCCATACCTTTCAAAATATTTCCCCGAAACAGGATTTTTTTTCTTTTTTATCATTGAATAGGCAGATAATACACGGGAGAGAGTGATTCTCTGAAGATATTCTCTGCTAAGTTTACATCGTCTAGCCTGGAAACTAAAATTGGTTTCTCAGTGCTATCTTTGCCTTTTGCTCCATGCAGATTTATCCCCCTTCTATCTCTTCTCCCCCCAAGCCCTGCCGTCTTATCCCCCTGGGCTATGGGCAGCCCAGATCCAGGGACTGACTTGAGGGTGTAATGATAATTCATTTTGAATGGAAGCAGGAGGCCAAATGTAATCCACCATATCTGCTCTATCTCATTATAAAGGTGAGATCCAAGAGAGGGCAAGCTGTTAATAAACTGGTGAGTGAAGTTATTTCACCAATTTGTTAAAGGAGACAGGGGCAGACAGGGGCAGGAGGCTATTATTCACACCTTTTTCTAATCTTTTTGTAGTCAGTCTATGGAAGCGTGTTTTTGAAAGACACTCACCCCTCTCCCACTCTCGTGAACTCCAGTTTTGCTAATTCTTGGTGAGCATGGCTTCCACAAGCAACCTAAGAGCAACACTGTATGGCTTGTAAACAGTTCTCCTCACCTGGCAGTCCTCCTCGTTGGAAAGATGTGCGATTCCTGAGTGGGTAGAAGTACCTGACTGTGCAGGTGGCAGGCTGGTCAGAATGCGAGAAGATATTTCAGCGACGGCTCTGGAACAAGTTTCAGAAAACCCAGGAAGTGCGTCCCAGTAGATAGGGCACTGAAACAGGGCTTGGGAAACCTGGGTTTTATTGCTGTGTCTGCTGTGTGACCATGGGCAGGTATTTCTCCTCTCTGACCCTCTCCCTCCCCCCATGCTCTGTCTGTCTTGTCTATTTAGAATCTAGCTTGTCAGATCTTCAAGGCAGGGACATTTCTCATTGTGTGTATGTATAACACCTACCGCAATGGGGCTCTGACTGTGCGGCAGCCACTAGGCGCTGTTATGCAACCAGTACTAAACACCTCTGCTCGTGTGGTGGGGAAGAGAGTGTGAAGGGTTAAAGAGTCACAAGGCAGCCTTGAAAAATGAACTGGATCATTTCACAAATGACCTGAACAATAAAACAATCCTACCCTGTATATATGGAAAACAATTCACCTCTTTTTATGCAAACATTTCCAAAGAATTGGAAGCTGACTTGTTTAAAAATGTCCTTTTATCAAGCCATCAAATGTTTATCGAACACACCTAAACAACCACACAATCGTATTTGTATTGCCCTTGCCTTTTCTCCCAGAAACCTTCCTGTTGTCAGTTGTTATCTCTCATCGCATTATGTCTAAGCTTAAGCGGCAAGGTCTCTCCAGCAAGGACCAGGTCTTTTATTTCTGCTGTGCACAATGCACATTGATTTCACTGAATAAATAAGGACTGTAATAACAGGATTTCACTTTCAAAATGGACCTTTATATATGAGACTGAACTGAGCTCCTCTGTGTAAAGATGATAATGCCTCTTTCCCTGTGTTTATACAGCCAACCTAAGTACAGTATTACAAGAAAAAAGTTAACATAAAATGTGGAAAATGTAGGAAAGGTGGTTAGAATAATCCTAGCATTTCTGGGTAATATTCCACCTTCTTCTTTATCTATTTTAATTTATTACTTGATTAAAATTTATAAAATATAGCTATGGAAACCCAGTCTATGCTCTGGGTTTTTCTGTTTGTTTTTGTTTCGTTTTCAACACAAACCTGAAAAATTTCATTGAAAATGGAATTGTTTTTGAGAAATTACTTGTTTTGTCAAAAGAGCTATTCTCCATCAAAAACACATTTTGATGGACATTTTTTGACTAGCTCTACTGTTGATTTCAATGCGCTTTGGCTTAGACCCACAAAGAGTACTGAATCACCCCTGACTAAAATTAAGAGTGGGAAATTTTGCCAGTGAGGAGCACATTTGAAAACCCCACCCTTAATTACAGTCCTTTTAGGCAGATTAAGTGTCTTTAAAACAATGAAACTTAATAAATTTGGGACTCCGCCCTCAAATCTTATTTTCAGGAGTTTAAGAGTCCTGTCTGTTTGGGGGTAGCCTACACTCCAATAGGATACGGAGTTATAAGGTTCTGAAGGTGAGTGTTCAATGACTCAAAAGATCCCATATCACTCATAACACAGACTTCCTCAAAGAAATTCTTTCCAGCTCCTGTGTGACTTACCTGCCAAATGGCCCAACAATATCTGATTCTTTATGGCTCTGGGCACATTGTTGTTCGCTTAGTGACTGTCACTCATAGCTTCTTGAACAGAAAGGAGAATGAAGTTGTTTAGATGTGGAATTACTAGTGCAGATGTTTCAGGCTCATCAATATCATGGTTTGAAAACATTCCCTGCTCTTATCTGCAATGAAAACCAACAGAAGCAATGTAAAGGATTCCCAGAAAGGCTGTATGGATGACTCCATTTATTAGAGTTATAAGAGCTAGAGAAAAGTGCTAAAACTACCCATCTTCTGTATTTTATTGAGAATGGAGTCAATGATTCAGACTGTCTGGACAGTATCTAGAAGACAGAATTGAAATCCTAAGGCAAGCAAAAGAAAAAGTGCTCATATTTTAAGACGTGAGGGGACTCAAAGGCAGAAGTAACAAATTCATGTGAGTCTCCAAATGTGTGGTGTAAAAATCCTGTTGAAGTAGTTAGGTGAAAACCTAGCTTTGAAAGAAGAAAAGTCATTTTAATTGTCTGCTAAGTTTTATAAAGTTCCTTATTATTGGTAATAATTGGTAATGCATCCGATGAAGTGAGCTGTAGCTCACGAAAGCTCATGCTCAAATACATTGGTTAGTCTCTAAGGTGCCACAAGTACTCCTTTTCCTTTTGCGAATACAGACTAACACGGCTGTTACTCTGAAACCTGTTATTATTGGTAGTTCACTCCCTTATAGAATGGAATCTGTTTTCTAAAATTAACTGGATATGAATATGTACATGCCCCAATTCTGTATTTAAGAGATCTGTAAAACTCTCATCTATGATTAATGTGTTGATGATAGTGCTTAGAAGACAGAATTTGCCCCATGGGTAAAATGCAGGTCTAGGAGTCAAATGACCTGTTCCTGTTCCTGTTCCTGGCTCTGCCACTGACCTGCACAGAGATATGCACAGCCAGATTTTTAAAGATATTTAAGTTCATGAAAAATGCAGAAAGGTGCCTAGGCCCCTAACTCCCATTGATTTCGACAGGTGAAAATCCCACTTGACACCCATCTGCATCTCTATGAGCCTAAATACATTTAAAAATATGGCCCTTCTGTGCCTCATTTTCCCCTCTGTAAAATGGTGATACTGTTACCTACACACTTCGTAAAGTGCATTTAGGTTTGCTAATGAACGGTGTGATACAGGTGCTAAGTATTATTAGAGGACTAGTGGCAGATGAATTTCCTCTTTCAGGGTTCAGTTTGGCTTAGGTAAGCACCCACAATATGAAAGTTTCTCAAAAACTTATCAGAATCTCTTGAGTCTTCAAAAATTGGGAAAGGATTCTTAGTGTTCTAGCTCTTACGCATCTAAGCTTGGCTGGGAATACTACAAGAATGTTTTTCTTGCTGTATTTCAGTTTCATGTCCTAGCTTGCCTCCAGAAGTTCAGTGTGATGCACCATAAAACAAGTTCATATGAAAATTTGACAACATAGTTTGGTTTGAGTTTGGCTCCAGAAAGGAACAAAAGTTTCAAGGGAGGTTCTTAGTTGTATTGCATCAGTTCACCCTTCCCTAATTCCTCACTTAGAATCGCTTTAATTCCCTATATAGGGATCTCATAGTTCATATCCCTGACTATGTGACCTGGAGAATGGCAGACTGGAGAGGCTGTTCATTTCCAAATTGGTGTTAAGAATTTCTAGTTTGGGAAGGGTTGATGTTTTCCCCCTTTTTATTTATTTTATTTTATTTATTTTGGTGGAAGGGATATTATGCTTCAGGGCCTGATCCTTATCTCATAGCAGTTTTACATAGACTTCACCCCAGTGACTTCGCAGACATTTTTCCTGATTTCCACATGCAGGAAGAAGAGCGGAATTGGGCCATTGCGGTATTTGTGTGGGAAGGGAATTGTGTAAGGTAATAATAAAGAATGCAGTCTTCATATTAAAGTGGGCTGAGTGGGATGCAGGACTCCTAATTCTGCTGCTAGCATTTCATAGATTATAAGGCCAGAAGGGACCATTAGGGTCATCTAGTCTCACTTCCAAAGGAGGAGCAAATGGCCAGGCATGCCAGCCATCTATCTGTATTATTCTCTGCTCTTACAGGGTGCTTAGACTGTCTCACTAGAGCTCCCATATGACATTTGGTTTCTTAAATCTCCCCATCCCTCAAATCTAGGATAACTGGCATTAAGCTCGTACAGCTTGCCCTGATCTGATTTCAGTGTCGATCTTTTCCACCCCCGTCTACCCCACAACCCCTTTAATTCCTTGATGCCCTCATTTTTATTTTCCATCATCAGTGTCTTTATTGACTTTAACTATTCCTGCCACAGGCTCACAAGCTGGATGAACTTTAAATAAAAACCAACACCAACCAACTTGCCATGCAGGCTCTTCCCCCAAGCTGTCACCACTTTGGCAAATAATAATAATAAAAAGAGAATAGTTTGCACAAGATAAATTAGGTTCCTGAGTCTAAGAGACTCATTTACTCTCTTCACACCAGGGAGGTTTAGATTGAGACACAAGCTCATTAGCAGGTTTCAGAGTCGCAGCCGTGTTAGTCTGTACTGGCAAAAAGAAAAGGAGGACTTGTAGCACCTTTGAGACTAACACATTTAGTTGAGCATAAGCTTTCGTGAGCTACAGCTCACTTCATCAGATGCATTCAGAGCTGTAGCTCACGAAAGCTTGTGCTCAAATAAATTGGTTAGTCTCTAAGGTGCCACAAGTCCTCCTTTTCTTTAAGCTTATTAGCATTTCCATACCATCAGAGTGCTGCTTTGGGGCTGAGACTGAACATTTTCCAATTCAAAGGAGAGGAGAGTGAATTTACAGATGATGATGTCATCCCATTACAACTCACTATATACAAAAAAAAAAAAAAAAAAATCGAGGGTAGGCCTCAATGGCAACATAAAAATGTGTTTAGAATCCAAAGACTATTTTTTTCTTATTGCATCAGAATTCTAAGAGGCTGGGGAGAAGCATTTAAATGGTGTCTGAAGAGGTCTGGGGACAGACTTTCAAAATTGCTTAGCACTAGAAAAGGTTCAAATATGCAATTTTTACTGGAAATGTTTTTTATCGTTTAAAAATTTTCAATTTCTTTGTTGAAATGTTTGGCAACAAAATAACCGTTCAGATTCAAATTGAACAGAGCTACAATTATTTTTTGTTTTTCGTCGTGGGGGAATAAAGGGAAAATAAGAAACAAAGGGGAGGGGAAAACAAACAAAAAAAAGCTCATGCAAAATTGTATTGTTATTTCATGGACATAGTGGAAAAGTCCATGAGAAAATTTTAATGAAAATTAATTTAATTTAATTTTTTTTTTTTTTTTTGCAATAAAGGATTTCTCTCCTCCCGCAGCTCACAACGAACAACTGGGGCCAAAGAGCTTAGGGCCCTGCAGCTCCCATTGCCCTCATTTGGAGCTGCTGAATGCTGATCATTTTTCAAAATCTAGCCACATATTGAATGGCACTTCAAAATCTGGCCCCAGTTGTGAGTGCTGAGCTGTTCTGAGACCCACTTACATACCTCCTGGAAAGTTCACTTCATGGATGAAATTCACCACCATGCAGAGGCCAGTACAAAGCCTATGCGTTTCCTAAATCCCACACAAGAATAGAGACTTTCAATATTGGGTTTATCTCATTTATAAGCCTTGCACTGAGTCTTTGCAGGAGGGCAGTTTTCTCTTGTCATGAGTTCAACTCACCAAGTTCTAAAAAGTTAAAAGGAAAAGCAAAAAAGAATAATTATGCAACAGCTTCTAATTGATCAGTTTCCTTTCATTCCTTTGCTTCTTCCACATTGCAATCAGAGGCATTTTATATTTAGATAGGGACTAAGCCATTCTGAGACACCATATCTGGAGCACATTAGACAGATCAGGCCATCTGCTTGCCTCTGGATAGTTTTTGTGGAATCCTGTCCACATGCAATTGTGCTCTCCTAGGCTCAGTCCACACTTGCCACTTAATCCTTTCTCTTTTGGGAGCCCTTTAGAATTAGGCCTTGTTTACACTATAGAGTTTTGTCAACAAAAGGCAGCTTTTGTTGACAAAACAGTGAATGTGTACACACTGCAATATGACTTTGGGCTGCAAAAATACCCTGTTTTGGCAACAAAATAAAACCACCCTGACGAGAGACATAAGGCTTTTTGCACAAAATTTTTGTCAACAAAGTGCCAGTATAGACACCATACTTGATTTTATCACTTTAATCGGCCTCCAGGAGGTGTCCCACAATGCCCATCCTGACCGCTCTGGCCAGCAGTTTGGACTCCACTGCCCTGCAGCCAGGTAAACAACCATCTGCCCCTCCCCCTTAGAAGCCCCAGGAATTTTTGAAGTTCCTTTTCCTGTTGGCTCAGTGTGGAGAGGTCTCATTGCATCTTCCCAGGTGTGGTGGGTCCAGGGCATAGAAATGTACAAGGCCGGCTGTGTTTCTGTGTGCTGAACATTTCCCACTGCAGGGAAATCAGCAGTGAGATATCTGCTACAATGACCCTTGCCTGTGGAAAAGTGTGGGAGAATTGTATAATTTTTTCCCTAGTCGGCTGCACCGCAACCCTTGCAGAGTGCTCTTTTCCCCATGTAGAGCACCACCGCGCCCCACCCGCCAGCCGACACACACCATGCTTTGGGTGTTCACCGAGACGTGTGCTTGCCAAGCGTCAGTGAGAAAGTGATTGTTATACTACCAGAGGTGTATTTTACTGAAACGTTTCAATGCTGTGTATGAAATTAACAATCATGCTTCTGTGCATCGTTCCTTGTGCTTCAGCAAATGTGACCTTAAGGTACACCCCACACACACTGGCTGAGCATCTTTGCCAGATAAGAAAGAGCCTAAGACGGAGCAAAGAAGACATGTTCTGGGAGGTACTGCACTTCTCCAACGCAGAGAAAAGGGAATGCAAAGAGTGGAGGAAAGCCTAAAGACCGGACAGAAAAAAAGTCAGGAGTTTGTTAAGGACGCTACTGAGTGGATGATTAAAGTCAGTTGAGACTGAGCCGATCACAACACATCTTCCAATGTTCTCTCGCTCTGGCCATTCTTCGCCATGCTTGTCCATATCTCCTTGTTAGGAAATCATCCCACCTCTTTGGAGGCTGACCGCGTGGCCGTTTCTGTTCTCACGGATACCACTCGGATATAGCTACGGTCCATCTGTTGTCGCTGAGTCAGGCCACATGTCCCGCCCACCACATTTTGCTGAGCCTGCTTTCAACAACATCTCGCACTCCAGACTGCTGCGTAATTATTTTGTTGGGGATATGACTGTGGAGCGAAATGCCCAGAAATGTTCATTCCGTCGCCCTCTGTGTGAAAGACAGTTGATGTTCTTCAGTCTTTGGCAGCGACCATGTTTCGCTGCCATATAACATTGCTGGAAGCAAGGTCAAATTAAAAAGATTCACATGAGTTGTTTTGCTAATCTTTCCTTGGAGGATTAAATGCACACCAGCCAGCTTTTTTTTTGCGCGACAGTTTGACTTTCTGATTGTGGCGCATGTTGACTTCCTGGCCCAAATAAACGTGTTTATCAACCTCTTGGATCTGTTCTCCTCCAAGAATTATTTGGGTTCTTGGCAGAACAGCTGATCTCATGTATTTCGCTTTCGACCAGTTCATTTTTAATCTGACTTGACTACTTTTTGCGTTCAGTTCTTTAAGCATTCTCTCAAGCTGGGCTGTATTTTTGGCTATCAGCACTATATCATCTGCAAACCTGAGATGGTTTAGCCGTTCATTAATCCCGCCTTTCAAGTCTGCTTGTTGAAAAACCAATTCAAGACAGGCTGTGAATAATTTTGATTAAACTGTATCTCCTTGTTTCACACCTTTCTCGATAGGGATTTGGAGGGGAGTATCAAACAGTGATATGTCCGTGCTGAGCCAGAGTTCGCTTCCTTTAGTAATGTGGTATATTTCACTCTGATGCCCTGTTCTGAAAGAGCTTCAAGAACGGCGTTAGTCTGTACGCTGTTGAACGCCTTCCCATAGTCCATGAAGGCAATGCACAAAGGGAACTTGTATTCCCTTGAATGCTCTAGTAGTTGGTGTAGAATGAAGATGTGGTCTATCGTGCTGTAATTCCTTTGAAAGCTGGCCTGCTCTCTAGGTTGCTGTTCATCCAGGTTTCACAACAGTCGATTTGTTATTATTTTAGTGAACAACTTATAGATATGTGAAAGCAGGCAGATCGGGCGATAGTTCTTTAGATTTTTTCGATCGCCTTTCTTATGCAGCAAGATGGTATTGGACTCTTTCCAACTGGACAGTGTCTTCTGGATTTCCAGGTAGTGGCTGAACCTTTGGGCGAGAGTTTTCCAAAGTTCCTGACCTCCCGCCTTAAGCACTTCTGCTGTCAGACCATCCTTGCCTGGAGCCTTCCCCTCTTTCATTTGATGGACTGCATGATGGACTTCGCTGATGAGAACCAGGAGTATGTGTTCATCGGTTTGTTGAAGTGATGGCATTGGGACGTCTATACAGGATGCAAACAGCTGGGTATAGAAATCCCTGCAGATTGCCTCCATCTCTGTTCAATCGGTTACTCCACTCCCATCGCTGTCGAACAGCCAGGGTCACCGCTGCACCACGTTGAGGCATCAAGGTAGGATTTGCAGCAGAAATTAAATTTAAGAGAAAGAAAAAGAACCTGTATATTTATACACCAAAAGAACCGGACCTGAACTGAACCCCAACCTCAACACATGATGTGGACAATGATAGTAGTAATGGACCAAAGCCACTGTCAGCAAAACTAGTGATGAAGCAGGACTGTAAACTGTATTATAGAAGCAGCACTGTAAACATTAGACAGACACCAGTGAAGTGAAGGCAGGCACCACCTTCATATCTCCTTGAAGCCCATAAGCCTCTTGGGTAATACAAGCAATCCTATTCAAATATCAAATTCCTTATGACATGGACAAGGCATATGCCACCGAAAAATTAAGATAAATGCACATTATCATCATTTAAGCCTTCCATTGATAAACACTTTGCCAAGTGCATTAGGGGAGACATTTTGAGTGTGCGTGCCAAGTATGCTGCTGTCTGTGGTCCTAAAAGGCTAGCTTGCACATCTTACCATGGAGAGACATTAATGAAAATAATTGAAGATGTTATGAGGAAAACGTGTTTGTTATCAGAGGTTGCTTATAGCTTTATTACTCAGAGTTACACTTCGTTAATATCCATTTTTCATGCTCTGCTTTGCCATTCATTAGTTCTATGACCTTGTGTCACTGGAAGAAATATCACAGATAGAAGAGAGTAAAGAACATGTATTTATTAAAGCCATGCCTTCCTGACTACAGCAGTTTGTCAGTTTCCATTACAAACCCCTGTTTTCAATGTTTTTTTTAACTCAGCCATAAAAGAAAAAAGGTCCCTAAGCCTGACACCTGGCAGCCAAGCTCTCCGTTAGGTTTGCTAAATCATTATGAATAATTAGTTCACTCGTTTGTAATTTATGCTCATAAAATGAAATTATTTGAAGACTGAGCTGATGGAAAAACAGGAGAATAATTCTGCAATTTTTTTGAAATGTTGAAGTTGTTTTTGTTTTGTGTAGGATGAAACACACTCATTTTCCCTTTTTTCATGAAAATATTCACTACATTTTTACTTGTAATTTGTCCTGAAAATTTTATTAGAATCCTGATCAAGATTTTTCTTTTACAGATTACTTTATGTTCTCACTAGAAACAGGCTTTTAGGTAAATGAAAAAGGTTCAATATTTATTTAAAATATTATAGTAAAGTTAATAAAATTGCAGATTAAAATATTGATAAAATGAAAACTACTGATTATGTTGATAGTTTTTCATAAAAGTATTGTTTTCGGGAAAAAGACATTTTTCAAGTTACAACCTTTTCCTCCAAAAAAACTGTGAACAGCTCTATTTATAAACTTCTCCAGGGATGAATGATTAAATCGGGAATGTATCAGATGATTAGGCCATGGCTCAATTTAATCATAATCAGATCTGACATTCCTTATAAATGGCATTTTAAAGTATTTCCTGGCAATGGTGTAGAAACTGAACTTGAGAAACGCTCTGTTGCACACATGTAATTCGTCCAGTCAATGCAATTGAGGAAGAAAGATTTCATAAGAAAATAAGACAATTCAATGCCAAAATACCCATCATGTAAATAACAACATAGGATTTGCCACAGCAGATCAGAATCTCCATACATAAAATTTGACAGTGGACAATATCTGATGCTTCAAGAGGAGATAATGCTAAGGATTTGCCAGAACTGAGAAAAGGTCTAGTTTGGGTTATTAGTGAGATAATTATTTGGAAGGCTTGTGTTAATTTTTGGAATATGGGTAACTGATCAGTTAATTATCTTAATTTCCACATTGAGTTTTGTCACTTTAGTTTGTCTAACACACTTAGGGCAGAATACTGGCACCATAAAATGTAAATAAATAAATAAGTAGCTGGAAATTCCAAACTGTTCACACTGGCGGTTTTTGTCGGTAAAACTTTTGTTGTTCAGGGGTGTGTTTTTTTAACACCCCTGAATGACAAAAGTTTTGCTGACGAAGTGCCAGTGTAGACATACCCTAAGTGACTTACTCTGGATCATAAAGGAAGCATTTGGCAGAGCCAGAAATTCAACCCAAACCCCAAGTCCTAGTCCTAGCAATTAACCACAAAGCCCTAACTTCTAAAGTCCCCCAGTTGTGCACAGTTTAGCTACAACACAGATAACAGCAATGAAATTCTCCATTTTAACCCCCATGCTTTCCTACCCAATACAGACACACACACTTTTTTCTTCTTGATGTCAGTGGAAGCAGGATTACACAAGCTTGTTTCTGTTAAACAGCGAAAACTGTACCTTAGCTCTGCACTCTGTCAACTATATATTTGCATCAAGTTGTCACTCAGCTGGAAGTGTTCCTTAGGGATGGATATTAATCAGTTGCTGTTTTATTTTAATGGGATAATTTGGGATTAATGAACATGATGGCTTGATGTAGAGAGAGCTTTTTGATTTGTAGTTTTTATTGTGCCTTGCCTTCCCTTCCCATCAGCCTGGAATTTCAGCATGACTCCAGTTCTCATAATGAACTATATTAATAGTAATTGCTAAGTTATAGAAAAGTACCTCTGTGTTTTCACTCTAATCTAATAGAGCATTGGTATAAGCTTCTCTTTTAATTCTAAAAGGTTATGGCCAAGTTTTTCAAAAGTGACTTTGGGTACTTGGCTACAGTGATCATTGCCTTTTTCACTTCTAGACTGGATTATTGCAATACACTCTGCATGGTCCTAGCCTTCAGGTCAATCCACACACTCAGTTTAGTGCAGGATGCAGGAGTTGACACATTAACTGGTGCTACTAGGTAGCAGCACATGTCCCCAGTGCTCCCTGATATGCATTGGATATCTGTTGGCTTACAGATTGAATTGAAGGTTTTAAATAGGTTGGAGCTTGCTACTGGAGAAGCCACTTTTCTCCTCATATGCTGACACAGCTGAAATCAGCAGAAGCTGAGCCCCCCATTTAAGAGAGAGGGGACTGACAGTATAGTGGTCCTCTCTGAGACAGACTCCCCACAGCTCCAAAACAACCCAGGACTATTCTCTTCAGAGCATAATGCAAGATGCATGTATTCAGGCTAAGCAGGCTGCTGTGGAGGTGAGCTTTTCAGGGAGATCAGATCTGTGGGGAGGTGAGTTTGGCATTCTGTGGGGGTTTTATTTTCCTAGTGCAAGGTAGTGCATGGGGCTTAGAGTCCCAGTTAAGTAGGGCCGAAGTCACTGGGAGTTCAGTTTGTGAAGGGTTATGGGTGGTTGGAAATTTTCTGTCAAAACTTTTTCTCAGTGGAAAATGGGGTTTTGAGTAAATGATTTGGTTTTGGCTGGAAAGCATCTGTTTTGCTTGGAGTTTTTTAGTTTTCAGAAGTTTTTGGCTAATGTTTTGGGGGGGTTGGCCCAAAATTTTTCAAATGTTCAGATTTGGTTTAGAAAGAGAGAAAGACAAATATAAAGTAGAAATTGATTTTCTGGTTTTAGGGATTTTGAGAAAAAGTCAAAATTTTCTGCTGAAAATTTCAATGGAAACACAATTTCTGTTGTTATTGTTTAAATATTCGGGGGGGAGTGTGGAATTCCTGCCCCCTCAAGTAGGGTCCAATATACTGTCCACAAGCCTCCCTTGCAGTTTGAAACATATGGGTAAAGGCAGAGAGAAAATATTTGTTCACACTGTCCTTCACCTGAAGCAATCCACACAGTTCAAGCCTTCAAGTTCTTAGCTAAAGTCACAGTAATACTAAATAATAATGACTTCAGATGCTTCACCTGAGGAATTCAAAATGCTTCTCAAACATCATTAATTCTCAGAACAGACTTGCAGAATAGGCAAGTATTTTTAACGGACAACAAACTTGTGCATACTGGGGGTAAGTGTCCAGCTCAAGATCACAAAGTGAGTCTTTGGAAGAGCTAAGACTTAAGCATCCTTATTCCTAGCCCCTTCCCTTTTCACTAGATAAACTCCTTCTTAAGAACAATGCCAGGCTAAGTTTCCACTGACCATAGGCTGAGGATGTCTGAGATGGAAATGAAGGAGTTTCTCAGCTCAGTTTTTCTTTTTTTTTTTTTTTATAATGGAACATTTTGTTCCCAGTGTACACCAGGATCAGATGAATAAAAGAAGAGCTATTTATATGCACATCTGTCCTTTCCTTGCTTCTTGTATTATTACTATTGTTTATCCTTTGTATAGCTAAGGCCATAATTGATTAAGCACTGTGTTTTATTTGCAACAGAGCCTGCCAAGATGGTAGCAAGATGTGTACAATATATCATAATTTAATGGCATCTCTTGCAAGCATACAGAAGCAGAAGAAAAATACCATATAAACAACTACTCAGACAGAGTTCGAATGATCCAGTAATTCTGATTTATACTTTGCATTTGACGGAACTGTATTAGCAGTTAAGTCTATGGTTAAATGATTCCCAGCACAAAATGAGTTAGAAATACAAAAGGTTTACAATATAAGATTTAATGCTGGGGACCTCTAGTGAAGTTCTAGTCTCCATGTAAATTATAGCCTTGGCTGTCACTTTTAACTAACAATTCTAACCAATACGATGTAGCTGGATAATTTGTCCACTATTTCCATATGAGACAATAAACTGCAGTTTAATTCTCATCTGTTTTTCAAAGGCAACGAAAACTCATTTCTCAGACACAAAGTAATGGTGTGACCTCAAGCTCACTTCAAAATAAACCTGGCTGCTGGCTAATCATTATGCATAACACCAAGTTCAGGCACAACACTATGGGATGTCTATAAATAGCAAGAGCAGAAGGTGATAAATAGTGAAAATGCCCTAGTTACCAATGGGATTCCATGGTTAAAATGGCCTGAAAATAACAAACAGATTTTATCCCTTCCTAGAGCAACTATTTCTGCCATTACTAAGCTTTTATATCTACGCACATACACACATTAATAGCTTAGTAATGACAGAAATATATATTGCATATGTTGTCCCCCAGTGCCCTTAGCTCCCAGGAGGGTCTGGGTGCTTTAAAGGAAAAAGATACTCTAATACACAGGACAATGGGCCAGATCCACAGCTGATGTCAATCAGCAGAGTATCACTGACTGACTAGAACTATGCTGATTGACATCAGCCGTGGATCTGGCCCACAGTGTCCACTTACTCATTCATACTCTGCTGCACACACACACACAATCCGTTGATCATGGGGTAGCTGCCTTTTTGGCTGACAACACAACTGGGCTAGGAACTTCTGAAGCAAAATTCTGCCCCCTACAGGTTGAGCTAATGAGCTAGGCTTCGTAGTTATGAGCTATAACAGCCTCCTCTGCTCTGCTCTGTGAATTGGGGACAGAAAGGGAAACATGTACACTGAGCAGCGGGTTACAATCACACACCACATACAGGGTCTGTATACACTGCCATCAGAGGTGTGACTCCAGCCCATGTAGACCTATCTGTGATCTAGCTAGCTTCAATAACAATAACTGTGAAGCTGTGGACGCACGGACTGTACAACCCTGCCTAGGACTTGAGAAGCTAGGCCGTGCTGTTGAGGCTTCTCTGCTGTTGTCACTCTGTTTAATGTCATAGCTACATTAAAACTAGTTTAGTTATGTCTACACAGGCTGCAGTCACACCTCTGATTGCAGTGTAGGTATATCCACAGAGCTCTTTTTTCACTCACTCATACAAACACACATGTCCTTTGGCATGCACATACTCATATAAACAGTCGCCTTCACTCACTCCCACGTATATTACATTGCTTTTTATAAATCTTCTTCATTGTAAACAGAAGCTGACCAGATTCATCACAGAAAGATTATCTGAAGAATAAGCTGAATGAATTCAAGCACCCCTGTGGAAGGAATATCTTAGGCCTATCTGCCAAAATACTCAGCCATTTAAGGAAATGCTGGCAAATTTTACTCTTTAATTTCTCTGCTCATTAAGCCCTCACTTCTGAGGTGTGAAAATGGCTTCAGGCTGGTAATAAACTGCTGGATAAGTCTTTTTTTTTAAAAAAAAAGATACTTTTCCCAAAAGGGATGGAGTGGTACAAAGCACAATTGCTCTAAGATCAACTCCATTGTAGGACAATGATTGTTCGAATGTTTCAGTTATTGTGAGAATGAAAAAAAAAAAAAAAGGCTATTGAGCTGCTGTAAGAAAGACAGCATAAATGGCTCGGAACGGCTCAATAATCAGAGGACACTTTTTGTTCACTTTTCTAGGAAAAATTATACTATTGTTAGAGCCAAATATTCCAATACAAAGGAAAATAGAGAGGCCAAAGAAGATGGAAGTGGGAGAACTACTAGTGGGTTTGGTAATAGTAAAGAGGCAACCTACAGTAAGTCTTGAAGTCTGAATAATATATATGCAGAACCAGAAAAAGGCATCCATCCACCTCTCTTTGGCTGAGACATTCTCACCCCATTTGCAGAGTGAAAGCCTCTTCAGTTCTATTCCCAACAATGTCATAGATTCCTAGACTTTGAAGAACCCGCATAGACTACCATCCCGCATAACACAGGTCACAGAACTTCACTCAGCGATAAGATATCGATCATCCTATTGCACAAAAATATCTGGGGCAAAAGAGCCATTATTGCAGATAAAATAAATGTATGGAAAAGACATTGGTCTTATCCTCTGCATTTGCATTTTCAAAATATTGAGGGAGGAAAAAACAAACTGAACCTGATAACTTCTTTTTATGACCCTTTTGTAAAGTTAATGTCATGCTGGTGAAAGAAACCAGTTTTTCGGCCTGGGAGACTGAAGTCCAATGGATCATATTCTGATCTGTTACACTGGCAAAACTGGTGAAGTTCCTCTGGATTTACGCTGGTGTAAATAAATTCAGAATCAGGATCAATATATCCACACAGCAGATACAAAATTGAAAGTGGAAATGCAAGTTCCCCACATGCTGTCTCTATCAATCGGTCCGAGAGCTGTTCTGTTGTGATGATAGAATTCAGCCTTTATTAGTCCATTCAGTCCTTGGCCGCTGGTGAAAACGCCATCTGTGGTTCCAGTTAGTGCCAGCTGCAATGTTGGTCTCTACATACACATGCATGACTCCTGCTGATGGCCGTATTATTTGTGTGTGCAAGAACTGAGGCATGTAATTGCTTAGGACAAGGAACTAATAGAGTCTTTTTACCTCTGAAGCCCAAGTTCATACCTAGAATACAACAGAAAATGAATTTTTTGAACTCAATGATTATTATCGTAGTAAACACAATCACTTGCATCCCAAAGGATCCCCGGACACAGGGCAAAGTTAACAATATATACAGGATTCATTTTTCACCACCAGTGAAACACTGTCCTCTTCAGGGTAGAACGCAGGATCTATTGACGATCACACAGAAATACTATTGAACAGTTGTGGGCAGGAAATGGATATGAAGTTGGTATCAAATTAAAAGCGCCAAGGCATTTGGATAGAAATAATGTCATTGCCCAAGTTAGAATTCAGCCGGAACACAAGGACATAAACTCAGTGCAACAGGAATCAGACGTGCTTGTATGGCTCACTGTGCAAGGCTTTAGCCAATGATATTATGAGCACCAATTTCACTGAACTGCTACCTCTCTCTAGCCCAGGAGTCCCTAGTCAAGTATTAATGGGTGCAGAAGCCCATAATCGTTCTAAAGGAAATAATATAACATAAAATGTCAAATACCTACAGAACTGGGGTCTCCAAGGACATATTGACACAGTCAGCCTTAAGTTCTCAAATGGAGCCATTAAGGTCTATTGGGTCCACAATCTCTGGATAATGTTGTTGTCTCTATCACCTTTATATCCTCTGAGATTGTAATGGCTCCTCATGGGCAGTTATAATTTCATTGGAAGGACTGTATTGATCATAAACACCTGTCCAGTTAAGCAAAACAAAGTATGCCAAATCCATCCATGGGAATCCATGGAGCTGCAGCGGGGACTCATTTCGCTCGGTTTGTTCTGCCCAAGTGGCCAGCAGTGGGAGTTGTGGGTGTTCAGCACTCTAGAAGTTAAGCAGGAGGGATCTATGTTCAACTCAGGCCAGGAGTCTGGATCAGCTAAACCACCCTGCTGTCACCACCACCAAAGTTTGGAAATTAGCAAAACCTCACACCTATATTGCCTGCTGCTGGAGCTGGGCAAAATGTTGTAGCCAACATTTTTTTTTTTCACTAAAAAATGCAGGTTCCTGTCAACTGAAAACTTTCACAAATTTGAGTCAAAGTTGCAGAATTGTTTACATCGAAAAATCATTTGGACTGAAAATTCTAATGCATGGGGCATTTCTAAAAACACACAGTTTGTGGCATGCTGGCATGTAAATCTACCCCCAACTAGCCTGCCATACACTAAGTGTCCGCGTGGACCCTGCTGCTGTGTACAAACAGCTTCCTAGTGCGCTTTGATCTACCCTACATTGAAATGGGAGTAGATCAAACCACACTAGGGAACTTTTAGTGTGCAGCAACAGAGTCCACATGAACATTTAGTGCTCAGCAGGCCAGTGCGCGGGTGGGGGGGAGGGGAGATGCACACACCCCAGTTGACACTAAATGTTCATGTAGACAAACCTCACTCTGAGAATTCTTTGCACAGCAGGTAGGGGACGAGCCTGAGAACAATGGCGTAAACTGACATATCATACGGATTTCAAAGCCTAGGCGCGGGTGCATTTTATAAGGGAGGAGTTCTCTTGACATGTCTCTCTTTCTCTGGCTGAGAATTTACCATCCATTTTCTGCTGTGTGAGCCCCATGTCTCTCGCTGCACTTCCGATTGGATCCAGCAACAGCAACTTTTCCAGCGCAGGAAGTCCCCACAAAAACTAACAAGAGGAATTGCCCGCCGAAAATCCAAACCCACCTCCAGCCTTGTACATGTATGGCTGTGAAGCCTCCGTTTAACACATTCACCACTCTCTGTAAGCGTCACAAAGGAATGCCTGCTGAAAACCACTGACAAAAAATAAATCATTTTACATCTCAGAGAATGACCTCCAAGTGACAGGAGGAAGCTATCTGGGCCCCAGCCTTCTGGCACTTGGCAGCTCTGTGTCAGACACTCAAACACTCTGATTTCCTCTGCCTGATGGTCACTATCACTAAAAGTGTGTTTACAGTGACAGTGATACTCTCAAATGCTCCCAGACACAGAACTCCCTTTCCATTGCAGCTTCTATGTGGCCAAAGAACACCACCTTCTTCCCAATGAATCCTGGCCTTTGTAAATCCTTGTGTCCCAGTGATGCTTTGATGACCCAGAGTAGTTCTTTGCAGATAAACACTTACAAGTGTTCAGCCCTGCTTCTGGGCTAATGGTCACAGGTGTAAATCTGGAACGACTTCATTCGAATCTGGATATGAGTCAACAGTATGCCTGGATATGAGTCAACAGTGTGCCCTTGTTGCCAAAAAGGCCAATGGCATTTTGGGATGTATGAGTCAGGGCATTGGCAGCAGATCTTGGGACGTGATCGTTCCCCTCTATTCGACATTGGTGAGGCCTCATCTGGAGTACTGTGTCCAGTTTTGGGCGCCATGCTACAAGAAGGATGTGGAAAAATTGGAAAACGTCCAGCGGAGGGCAACAAAAATGATTAGGGGATTAGAACACATGACTTATGAGGAGAGGCTGAGGGAACTGGGATTGTTTAGTCTGTGGAAGAGAAGAATGAGGGGGGATTTGATAGCTGCTTTCAACTACCTGAAAGGGGGTTCCAAAGAGGATGGCGCTAGACTGTTCTCAGTGACAGCAGATGACAGAACGAGGAGTAATGGTCTCAAATTGCAGTGCGGGAGGTTTAGGTTGGATATTAGGAAAAACTTTTTCACTAGGAGGGTGGTGAAGCACTGGAATGTGTTACCTAGGGAGGTGGTGGAATCTCCTTCCTTAGAAGTTTTTAAGGTCAGGCTTGACAAAGCCCTGGCTGGGATGATTTAGTTGGGGATTGGTCCTGCTTTGAGCAGGGGGTTGGACTAGATAACCTCCTGAGGTCCTTTCCAACCCTGATGTTCTATGATTCTATGAATCGGTGTAAAACCAGTGTGAGAAAAGAATTAAGCCCCCATCATGCTTATCCAGATCCCTGGGGCCTGCGACATTGGGCTGGAAATTTTGTTTCTTGTGGCATCTTGGTGCTTGTATTTCTGGTGCAAGCCAGAAGTGGGCAATTCAGAGATGGCAAGGGCTGCCTCAGAGGAAGGCTGAGGGGGTGAGTAGTGGTTGAAAAAGTTAAGTGTATGTTTCAGATATGGCGTGAGATTGGTGTCAACTCAAATAAAAAGCAGGAGATGGGATGGGAGAGTAAATAGTTCTCGTTTCCTTTTTGAAAGCAGTGACAGCCCCACCATTGGAGAAGTTCAAATCTGAACCCAAGTCCAAAATTCCCACCTGGCCCTTCTCTCTACAATGGACCGAACCGAAACCGTGGAGCCAAACATCCAGGCCAGGCTTTAGGAATGTTTGGGATCCACGTCTAGATCCCAGCTCTACTGTTTGGGCCCATCCCTACTGAAAAGCGAACTAGTTTAAAATGACAGTGGGCTTGCCAGAGCAGGTAGAGCACAGGCAGTGACCATGCAAGCTCCTGCCTCCTTACCCTTCTCCAGTGCTACTGCTGAACGTTTTTACCGGATGATGAAACGGGGAGTTGTTTCCTTGTCTGTTTGATTCTTGCTGCGTCTGTCACTCAGGGGTCTAGCTGTCATGGTGCCTTTTAGGTAGACAATTGTCCACTAAGAACTTGGCTGAGCCCCCAGAATCATTTCACAAAAGTTGTAGAATAACTATGAGCTGGTACTTTATAGAGGAACTCACCCAGCCTTTAACGCTGTTGTCTCTGACCCTCAATCTTTGCCTCTTTGGGGCTAGATTCAATTCATCTGAAGAAGAAATTTCCTGTACTCCATTACCAATCCCCTGAGACATTTTCTCCCCATCTCATAAGATAATTGGGGTCCCAGCGGTTTGCACTCATCCCCTCATTGTGCGTATGTGCTTCTTTTCTGAGAGTCTGATTTGAGGCAGGATTTCCAGACCATAAATAAATCAAGGTTAATGCTTCCCATGATCAGTTCTGGACCATTCTGTCTGTGAAGAGAAAAAAAATCAGAAATAAAGAATGAAAACTTTGTAATATATTATAAGACTCCCTAAAGCCTGTTAGTTGATGCAGGTTTCCAAGTGATGGTACCAACAATGGGTCAAATCCTCGGCTGATGTAAACTGGTGTAGCTCCATTTAATTCAGTGGAGCCTGTCTTCAACTGGTGTAAATCAGCATAGCTCTTACAGACTTGAATGGATCCAATCTAAAAATGTTGTAAATCAGTGTAACTTTACTGTACTCAATGGAATAACACCAATGAGCAGTTGAGAATCTAGTCTTGTATATCTTGTATTTATTAATCTTTATGCTTTTATTAGTGATTTCAGATATTTGATATGCATCCCAAAGCTCACTTACTGAACAGGGTAATTGCAAGGGAAGCCAGATACACCTCCCTCCCCCCCCCCCCCCCCCCCGCGCGCAAAAAACAGCCACCAAGATATCCAAGTTTAATATACAGATGGTAACGTTAATCCACTAGATTAGTGTAGCAGAGCAAAACAATATCTAACATTCAGGTACTTATTTCTTCACATGTCTGATTAATATTACCATGAGCACATATGGGTGAGAAGAGACAAACTCTAATGACCTGCTGATCCTTGTTTTGTATGGTCCCATAGAAATTGCAGACATGCCCATTTTGTACACTCAACACATGTCTGGGTTACAAAAAAACAGCCAGAAGTGGCAAATGACTCAGATGGAACTTGGGTTTGCATGCCTCACACTACAGATGGCATCCCTGCAAACACCCTGGCTAGATGGCAGTTTTCCACTAAAATTAGTGGATAGTTATCAAGAGAACAGAATTCAAACAAGCCTAAAACATAAAGCACATTACATTAGAGCACCACTGCATGCTTAACTATAAGGTGTTACAACAGATGAATAGCAAAAAAGTTCATCTCCTGTAGGGCATCTGGGCCAAAGTCTGCTTTCAGTGCAACTAATATTAGGTCCCAGAGGATGTAGAAATGTTCATAATAAAAGTTTCTGAATGATTATCAACAGTATTATCATTTCACTTCTGTGTATGTGTTCATTTATGGAGAGGAACAAAAACACAGGGCCCTATTCTGATCACAAACAGTAGTTTTACACAAGCATAATTCCATTTACTTTAGCTGAGTTGCTCTTAATATACACTGAAAAGCTGAGAAAAGACAGAATCAAGGCCACAGACTCTGTCTTTGGAACCCTGACGTCTAAGAGCCGGAGCCTCAGAGAGTGTGAATTGGCATAACTCCATTGATTTTAATGGAGCTACACTGAGTTACACTAACTGAGCATCTGGCCCTAAAACTTATTAGCTGGCAGAGCATTTATTCCCCTAGGAGTCCCATTTGGTGGGATGACTCAGGCTAGAATGCACTGTGCCTAGCTGTAAATGTTCATAGACTTAGTCTGGTATTAACAGAGTCTGGCATTAGAATGAATTGTCCCTAAGCATTTTGGGAGATTCTGGAAAACTTTCAGCTGGAAATAAGGTAGGCCGAGAAATGGAAACAGACTCAGGAGCTGGAAATAATGAAGGTAAGTCCCAGAGGGTTTTGGTTTCCCTTCCACACTGTATTTTCAAACAGAATATTCTGCACAAGAAATGGTAAAAATGCAACACACACTATGAGCCTGTTTTAAACTATCCCCTCAGGGCAAAAATGAAAAAAAAGGGGGTGTGTGGGGGGAGAAGGAGTCCTGATATTGTTGATGTTTTAAGAGAAGGCTAAACGTAGCAAAGATTAGGCATGGCTACACCTTAAAAATTAATTGTTCAAGTACTAGGTCATTCTAGAGTAATGCACCATGAAATTATGTTATTCTCTAGGAGAATTTCCATAAAGCTTAACATTCCATGACACATTCTTTTTCTAGCGAAGTTAGTTAAAAAAGAGTACATTAAAGTCCTCAGCATTCAACGCAAGTGTAATCCTGGCTTGAAACAAGGCAGTTGCATCTAGATTGTACTGCAGAGGGGAGGGGAACCAAGCTGGGTATATTGTGGCACAAGGCAGACCCCATTACTTAAGCAGAATCCATAAAACACTGCCCGACTGATCCCAGTGAACAGGAGTGCTGAAGGAACCATTAGTCTTGGTGCATTTTTACTGTTATTCACACTAGGATAATGAGATTATTGGAATTTTTTTTTCTAATGAGAATGAGACAGAATACCTTGGTCTCTAAATGATTTAGTCACAGAGGAAAGCCATTAGTCTCTACTTGATTGCTGTCAAGTGGTGGAAAATTGGAATATTATACTGATATTTCTCGTGATGGGCCATATTTTTCCTGCTTGTTCATTGTCAAATGAGATGGGAGAAATATTTGTCTGAAACACACATGTCTTTGCAAGCTTTGCAGTAAAGAAAACAGATATGCATCTAGGGTTTGTGGATGGAGATTAGCTTGGGAGATAATTGGAAAACTGCCAGGCTTCTGCCATTTTCATAAAAGTAGAGGAAAAGGGGGGAAATCAGCTCTTCTAGAATATTTACTTGATGTCTGCACATCAAAATTTTTGACTAATTAGACTCTACTTGAATTCATAGTTTTGAGGGGGCAAATATGTTTTTGCATAATGTTACACAAAGAAAGAATCTGTTAATTTGCACATCTTTTATGTATGACAGCTACAGCCTCCAGGAGACTGGGAGGTTGTCTGAATCTCATTTGAAGTGGTGATTTTCTTTTAAAAATTGTTTCGCCCTAATGTTGCATGAAGTTAAATCTTGTAACTCCCTGTGAGTAAATGGGCCAGATTCTCTCTGACACTTAAGGCCCTTTTATACCACTCTCACAGTGCAAAGGGGGCATAAGGCAAGTGTCAATTACATTTTACCCCCATGTTAAGAATTCTTTATGCTGCCAGGATGGTGTAAAGGGGATTTAGTGTAAATGAACATCAGATAGTGCTGAGCAAAATTTTTAATTCAAAACTTTTTCACCAAAAAGTGCTGATTTGGGTTGACCAAAACAATTCACAAATTCAGGTCAAAATCATGAAAATGTTTCTGTTAATTTTTTTTAATGAAATATTTTGTTTTGATATTTTGTGAATGAAATGTCCCAATTTTTCGATTTGAAGTGCCTATTTGTTTCAGATTTTACTGCAATCTTATAGGTATATAATGATTTAAAAACTCCCAAACTAAACAAAATGTTTTGTTTCAGGTCAAACAAAACATTTTGTTCTACCCCAAACTAATATTTTTCAATGTTTTCAGTTCACTGAATAATTTTAAAAAAGTTTCTCGTTCCCAGTGAAACCCAATGTGAGTTGTGTGCCTAAATCCTTTAGGCTGCTTTGAAAATCTCAGCAATAGCCATTAATAACATTTGAAGTTATGCATGTTAAAATAACAGGAATTAAACTGCAGAACTGGTCATCTTTAGGGGTCAGGAAGTAGTCTTCCTTTTTTGTGTGCAACACTGCACAATCGGCCAGATGTAAGGCATGAGTTGAGGGAAAGGGCTCAAAAGCATCAGATGTTGAACACTTATGGCAAGATACTATATGTAAGCGGCCAAAGTGTGAACCATTACAGCAAATCACATCTCTACACATCAAGACTTAGCTACTTCTGTGAGTG
Organism: Chelonia mydas; assembly: GCF_015237465.2. Classification (NCBI taxonomy): domain Eukaryota; kingdom Metazoa; phylum Chordata; order Testudines; family Cheloniidae; genus Chelonia; species Chelonia mydas. Next base: position 4,058,452 of record NC_051261.2, read on the forward strand.
AGAATATTCTAAGAGGATGTGCTGGAAACACTAAAGGAGTGACCATTATTGCTGGAAAACCTGGCCTTTTCATCACCAAGAAATACAAGATACAAAATTTTAAAGGGATCAAGTCATCCAAGTTTTCAAACAGCTGATCAGATAGCAGCAGTAGCTTGCTGGCTTGGATTCAGTTTATTTCTGGACAGGGAGATTATGGAGAGAGAGCTGGCACATGGATTTATTACGGCAGCTCCAAGTTTATATATATGTATGGGGGGGGACTGTACATTAACTTAGTCTTTTTCTCTCAAAGCAACTTCATCACAAAGATTGAAAGGCCTGTGATAATGTTTCAGATATATCCTTATGAGGAATAATGTCAGTTCAGCAAGGGGGAAAAAAATCAAACTAATCCTGCCAGAAGCAAGAGCAAAGCAATTGGACAAACGCTTGGTCTGATTTCATGGCTTCTGATGTCTCTGCATTTGTGCTCAGGATTTTTAATTTCCTCCCTCCCTTTAATACTTTGGCAGAAACAGAAAGCTGATGCAGGAAAGTGACTGCATGAACATGGTCTAAAAGGGTAACCAAGGAGTTATTTTTATTTTAAAAAGGAAAGAAATTTTAGCTTTTTATACTGTGGGGAAAGTGCTAGATTGAGAGCCCTTGGAAAGTGAAGCATTTCAGGTGCTCAGATACTATGATATTAGGTACCAATACAAAAGAGATGATTTGATAGACAGATATCCATCCAAGGTTCTTTTACTATCTATGAAACGCCTTAGATGGGATGGGGGCCATAAAATACCTTAGTTTGAACTAACTCCACAGCCTTTCTTCTTCACTGGCCTCAATAAAATGCTCCCAAATTGTTTAATAATATAGGTGATAGGAAAGGAAAAGCTGCCAGCTGAGGGTTTGTGAGTTAGGGAATGAAATCCAAAGTTTGACAAGAAGCTAAAGGAGCCTGGTTGTGGAGGGCATTTAAAAGTCTAGAGACTTGGGGATGATTTCAGATCCTCACCAGTAACTCCGGTTTGAGAGTAGAGTTCTGAGAAACTGATGACTCAAGGCACACCCCTCTCTAGGATCATATGGTACTTGCAAGCTAGCAACTAATTACCAGGAACCCAGTTGTTTCTCCAATACCCAAAGTACCACACAAACTGTAAAGGAAAGACAGCTGGGCAAAAGATTCTGATGCCCATGAGTAAGGAGAGCCTGAAGCAGATGCTCATTGTAACCCCAGAAAAGGAATAAAAGCTAAAGAAGGAAAGAAAGTACCTGCTCTATTGAATGTTGTTCAAGAATGTTGATTACTCCATTCTGGTTTAATAGTGCTGAATATTATCTGGGAACTCCATGCATTCTGTACACATGATTCTCCCATTTATGTTACTCACACCATATAATGTATTGCAGCATTGTGTGCATTTATTAATAGTGAAATTTTATTTTTCTCTCATCCTGAAGGATCACAAAGTGCACTTAAATTAGACAACTTTCACAGGCTGTATTAATTAATGCTGTAAGAGATTAAAGTACAGTTCTGCTCTGAAAAGCAGCTATGGAAAATGGCATCTTCTTACTCAGCAGATTTGCTTCTTGTGTATGCTCAGAGTCACATCATCTTAATTTGCTGACAAAAATAAGGGCCTAATCCTGAGAGCTACTCAGCTTCAATAGGAGTTGCAGGTGTTTGCTATCTTTTAGGATCAGGCTCTTATGGTCTGATTTTGAATCACAGAATATCAGGGTTGGAAGGGACCTCAGGAGGTCATCTAGTCCAACCCCCTGCTCAGTTACCAGGTAGCGTTTCCAAAGCACCAAAATGACTAATTGGCTTTCAATGGGACTTAAATCACAATAGGAGCTTTTGAAAATTTGTCTTCCTCAGCTATAAATGAAGTCAGTGGGAACAGTGGACACTTCAGAGTATCAGACCTTGTGTTTTTATTACTTTTTACTTCCCCTCGCCCTGCAGATGCAGCACCAACTCTGGGAGGGGGAGATAGAATCTAGTCTCAACATCAAACAGAATTGTTAACCACGTTCCATATGCAGGGCCAATTAACTACACCTGTGCACGCCTCCACACAGCCCTGAGGCACGACAGGTGTCACTGAGGGCATAATTTGACCTCCAAAACCTTTATTTACTGGTGAGCATGCAAAGGAGAGGAAGATTCTAGGTTGAGCCTCAGGGCTAGCTTCGTGGGCTGAGTGTCTCACAAATACTATCTTTTTTATTTATAAACTGAGTACGTTGTGATGAAAGTTGCTGAGATTGACCATAACATAGAGCCCCACAACATCATTTTCAGTGAATTGCTTTTCAGAGTAGAACTGAATTTCAAACACAAAGCAGAATTTTGGAGATCAGTGTGCTTAGTAATATGGGAAAGATGGCAGATTAGTCATATTTTCACATCCTTGCTAGTAACCTGAGCTTGATATCCTTTGTGCTTTACAGCAGTAACAACTGCAAGAGAGACAAAGAGAGGGAGACAAGATTGATTTTTTGAAGTGACAAAATGGTTTGGAATTTAAGATCCTTCAATAAGAGCTCGTAGCTCATGGTGCTATACAAGTGGCAGGGTCAGGGAGTAGAAAAAAGTTCTGCAGATTGTATTATTAATGTAGAGAGTTAGGCCTATAACTAAATATTCTATTTCACTTTTCCAGCCCAAATTTTCCATAGACTTCAAAACCCTGAGTAGTCACCGTACAGAATCTCTAAACTTGCCAATATACCTTTATTGGTTGGTGCCTGCCTTCCCTCCTGCAAAAGCAGTTTTTATTTAGGAAGCTTATCTCCTGTAACGCACAACCCCAGATCACAAAACTCTTGTGTCACAACAACAACAACAAAGCAGGGCTTCTTGCAAGACAGTTTCCAGCTCAAGAGGACCATATGCCACAACAGCTGAATTTTAAATGAAGAATGTTTTTTTTGTTTTTTCTTCCCCCTGCTAATCTTTCACCCTGGCAGGGAGTTGTTAAAACAAGTTAGCAGTGAGGATACAAATGAAACACAAAAGGATTAGTACACAGTATAATGGACTAGGTCTCATTAGTGCTCACCGCAGCTTTGGTGACGTTATAGTAAGAAGAAGGGTGAGATAGATTTTGTTTTAATTTGCTTTTCTCTTTTCCTTCTCTTTTTGCACTATTAATGGTTCTTCTCTAAACTGTGAAGCATCTTAATAATTCTAGAACTCAGAGTATTGGGGAAAAAATTAGCGAGGGGGGGAGAGAACAGCATGGCAAAACCCTTCTGATCCCTTTTGAAATTAATGATTTTTTAGGAGCTATCAATTACCTCCCTTAACTGGGAAGCACAGATTATAAAGAGGAATATAATTAGTGGCAAATGCTGTGAGATATATATATATAAAGACAAACAGGGGAGTGGGATGAATAGGAGCTCATACATTTTATTGAGAGCAATATTGGACATTGTCATTTATTACGGGGGGTCCCTTGAAGTGATTCTGAAATGCAGATTGCGAGTGTTGGAGTAGGGGAGAGGCTGCTGCCTTCACTAAATGGAGAGGAACAGGCTATTGATTCACAATGAGAAATCAATGCATTTAAAGAATGGAAACAAATGGGCTGAACATGTTCCCTCTTTGCTACCAAAGGGGTTCTCAGGTGTTCTCATTTAAGCCCTTATCCTGCAATTGTATTCCTGCAGGGAAAGCCTAGCCCTGCCCAGATGGAACCCCATAAACTTCATTATATTAGCCTGACTTCCTTTAAGATCATATCGCCCCACCAACATATTCAGGGCCTGACAGTACTGGAAGGGAGGTTCCCTGTTTATCCATGGAAGAGGTATAACTACGGCCTGGTGTTACCTTCCCACATCCTGATATGATGGAACATCCATTAAACTCTTCTCCTTTCTCCAGAAAGAAGAAAGCCTCTGCTTCTATCCAAAGAAATGTTTGTTCCTCCCTCTAAGTAAGCATCATAGTGTCTTGGGGCCAGATCCTCAACTGGCATAACTGAGCAAACCTCATTCATTGTCATGGAGCTATGCCTGAGTACACTAGCTGAGGGTCTGGCCCTCTCAGTCAAAGCCAACCAGTGTATCCACAGCACTCTATATGCAGGGCTATGACTGAGTGGAGAATTCCACAGGAAGGACAGTGAATCTGTCTGATATTTTCTATCTACTTGTGTGTCTAGGCATTTGTATAATGCTCATCACTTCACCAACATTTTCAATTCACAGCTCATAAATTTCCTTGCCAATTGGATTCTCCTGCTTCCCCCCTATTTGTAATAGAGAATTTTGGGGTGTGGGGGTATTTTAAGCCAAACCACCAGGAAAATAATTTTTTCAGATTTTTTTTTAATTATTTACAAACCAACCAGCGCAAACAAACCAAGCCAACAAAAAACCCTTCTCTTTTTTCCAGAATACCAGGTGTTAGCCTTCCCTCAGTGAAAGATTGTGAAATTATGAAAGATTCCTGAGATACTATTCTGTTCTTTCTCTTTTTTCTCCCTAGTGATGTGTTACTTCCCCGCCCCCTTGCAGCATATCTGAAATTAGACCCTGATCCTGCATATACTCACCCACATTAATGACATCATGCGTGTGAGGAGTACCTTTTGAATTACTCATGGGCATGAGTGTTTGCAGCCCTAGAGAGCATGAGGGCCTGGTATCAGCACTGGCTTTAGTTTGTAAGCTTCTTGGGGCAGGTCTTGTGTGTTTTTATTTGTATGTTGAGTGCCTTGCTCACCTCGGATGCTAATATATATCATATACATATTTTGTACCTCTGTGCTGCCTTTAACATGAGAATCTTAATAAGCTGAGCACTTTACAAAGGAAGGTGGATTCGGTTGTATGATTATACCCTGACTTTAGCAAAGCTTTTGATATGGTCCCACAGTATTCTTGCCAGCAAGTTAAAGAGGTATGGGCTGGATGAATGGACTATAAAGTGGATAGAAAGCTGGCTAGATTGTCGGGCTCAGCGGGTAGTGATCAACAACTCAGTGTCTAGTAGGCAGCTGGTATCAAGCAGAGTACCCCAGGTGTTGGTCCTGGGACCAATTTTGTTCAACATCTTCATTAATGATCTGGATGATGGGGTGGATTGCACTTTCAGCAAGTTCGCAGATAACACTAAGCTGGCAGGAGAGGTAGATAAACTGGAGGGTAGCGATAGGGTCCAGAGTGACCTAGACAAATTGGAGGATTGGGCCAAAAGAAATCTGATGAGGTTCAACGAAGACAAGTGCAGAGTCCTGCACTTAGGACAGTGCTTAGGACTGACTGGTTAAGTGCAGTTCTGCAGAAAGGGACCTGGGGATTACAGTGGATGAGAAGCTGGATATGAGTCAGCCTTCTTGGCAAAAAGGGCATACTGCTAACAGCATATTGGGCTGCCTTAGTAGGAACATTGCCAGCAGATCGAGGGAATTGATTATGCCCCTCTATTTGGCACTGGTGAGGCCACATCTGGAGTATTGCGTCCATTTTTGGGCACCCCACTACAGAAGGGATGTGGACAAATTGGAGAGAGTCCAGTGGAGGGCAACAAAAATTATTAGGGTGCTGGGACACATGACTTACAAGGAAAGGCTGAGGGAACTGGGGTTATTTAGTCTGCAGAAGAGAAGAGTGAGGGGGGATTTGATAGCAGCCTTCAACTACCTGAAGAGGGGTTCCAAAGAGGATGGAGCTTGGCTGTTCTCAGTGGTTGCAGATGACAGTACAAGGAGCAATGGTCTCAGGTTGCAGTGGGGGAGGTCTACGTTGGATATTAGGAAAAATTATTTCACTAGGAGGGTGATGAAGCACTGGAATAGGTTACCTAGGGAGGTGGTGGAATCTCCATCTTTAGAGGTTTTTAAGGCCCAGTTTGACAAAGCCCTGGCTGGGATGATTTAGTTGGGGTTGGTCCTGCTTTGAGCAGGGGGTTGGACTAGATTACCTCCTGAGGTCTCTTCCAACTCTAATCTTCTATGATTACTATACCAGGTTTACAGATGGGGAAACTGAGGCACAGATTAAGTCATTTGATTGTGGTCACACAGCAAGTCAGTGATTGGAAATAGGATCCAGCCCCTTCCTTTCACAACTAGACACTTGCTTGATGTTAAGCCTTTCTGTGGAACAACTTAACGTGATAGCACTCACAAATGGTTTCGTATTTTCAAGCAGCACAAACTAAAGCAATATTTATGGCAAAATCTTGACCTGCAGGCATCCAAATGTAATCCATTTTTAAGTCTCTCCCCTCCCCACCCCTGAAACCTTCAATCTAATTAGACTCACATCAGTATATTATTACGGAATGTAATCATTCCTTTCTTCTAATAACATTCATGGATAATTTTATTTCTCATTTGCAGCCTCCTACTCCTGTGGTGTAATTAGTGTCTCTGGCACCTCGTGATGCTCAGAATGAGTTGCAGCTGCTAATTGCTAATTGAAAAATTAGAAACTCAGTTAGAAAAAGGATCTAATTAAAATGAAATTAGATAAAATCCTTCAAACTAGCATCTCTCTTCTTGCCATTTTCCCATTTTGCGATCTCAGAGCCATTAGCACTTGCCAATTGTATTTACTTATTAAACCCAAATACATTTTTTTTTTACAATAACCTTTTATTAGAAAAAGAGACCTATATTTATCAGGGATGCCATGACAGTCTGAGGACTCCTTTATTACAACAAATCCATCCCATCAACCTCACACTCCCTGAAATTACATTATGGTATCTCATACCAAGCAGCACGTTGCCCTGTCTATCTATCCAGGTATTATATGACCCTCCTTACTGTATGCTTGGCCCATATTATTCGCAAAGCTCTGAGCCACAAATTTTGTCCCTGATCATACAAGGAGAGCCATGTGAGCAAATCCCTGAACTTCCTGAAGACAGCTATGCACTGCACAGGTTCAGGGCTCTTCCCATGGCATTATCCTTCCATGTTCAAGACGTTTTGTTTACAAGCTTTAAATATCCTTTAAATGTCGGGTTTTCAAAATGCTCAGCATTAGCCCTAGCTCCCACTGAAGCCAATGGGAGTTAACCATGATTTCAGCAGAAGTAGAGCTCCTATTCATAGATTCCAAGGCCAGAAGGGAACATGGTGGTCAGGCAGTTAAGCTGATGCAGAGAGCTGTTGAAAATCCCATTCAAAGCTCATGGCAGAGTGCCCACATAAGACCTGAGAATTACTTAAGCACATGTCAAGTGGGGCTTAGGTGATATATAAGGCCACAAGTGTGCCAATACACTGGGATAAAGTTCACCAAGGCAGCAAAAATGGGCTTCTTATGGTTCTCTAAAACAGACTTTCCCACTCCTAATCCTGAATGTGGATGGAATTTTCTGCAGCCAGAACTTCCCCAAATAACAGCAATCTACAGCATTCTGAACAAAGATCATTGAACTGAAGAGAACTGTTGGGCACTTTTTTGTGCCTGCTAAATTGAACTAAATTTTGCAAAGTCAACCACAAAAGATTCCTATTTTCCTTTATGTCCTAGCACCTCATTTAGAAGTATGCAACGCTGTATAGCATCTTTGAGCATTAGCTGCTTTATCTTTAAAAATGAATGGCTAGGCAAGTGAGTGGAGTGAATTGCTAATGATGAGCTTATTACACCATTGAATAGGGCACACAGCTAATTTATGCAGGAAAAATGCTCATATTATTCTTACCATGTCCTATCTTCATGTCCCCCTTTCATTTGTTTCTTACACTTCCTCCATTCCCCACTTTACAATCCCAAAGGGAACTGGAAACTCGCTGGGGACAGGGGCTTTCTTTTATTGTATGTCTGAATAGCACCAGGGGCCCCTTTTGGTTGAAGTCTATAGGTGTCAATGGAATATAAATAAATAATAACAGTTGCAATGGATGAAAGTCAACATTTTCAACAGATCCAGTCAGTTCACTTGAGCTCCCTAAAGTCACGGTGCTTAGCCAAGGCTTTCTGGACTATCCAGACCTTTTGTTTTGTGCAGCTGTGTTGGGCACCTTGGTTGTACTTTCATGACAGCTTTATTGCTGCTGAATGTGCAAGGTAAATCCAGGCAGAATGTGCCCACTGTGCTGTTGAAAAATTCAGCTACAGCCCTGGAGAAATACTCCCGTGGTGCTACCAAACTTTCAGGTGGATCATACTGCTGTGTTGCTGAGTACATACCCTCATTCTGATGATTTCCCAGGAATGTTAACAAAGGAGGGGTGAGACAGCAGATGCAGTGGGGAGCCAGAAGTGAAAAGTTAAAGGCTTTTTGGGGGGAGGGCAACATGAAGCCAAAGGAGAATGGAAAGATACTCTGTGAATATTCACAGTCTGTTGCAGCTGATTCAATCAGTCCAAAAACTCACCTTACATGGCTACAGAACTAATTTTAAAAAAATAATAATCTAGACCAGAACAGGATTATTGATGACAAATCCCCTTATCCATGGGCTGATAAACTCAGCACAGATAGATGTTTTAACATTCTCATCTGGGAATGGTGCCTTTGACATAATTAATGCACATACATGGTGTCTTTTCTGCCAATTCTCCTCTTCATCTGTCAAAATGGCATAGTGCTTGCTCACAAATAGAGATGGGCCTGCAGGGTAGCAAGGCTCTTTTTCTGTGGGTAGAAGTGGAAGGCATTTTTGGAGTGCTAAGCCAAGATAAATTGGGAAATCTGATAAAAGAGAACAATTCTGTTTCCCTTCTCCCCACCCACACCAAAATATTTCCTTGGTAACATTTTTGTGAACAATAACTTAACACTCAGTAAGTTTGCTGTCTGTATACTTTTCATACCCTGGGTGGGTCACATTCCTAATACATGTTGAGGGTTTTGGTGTTTTATTTTACTTTATGATTTCTTCAATGTGGTCATAAAAGTAAAACGATTAACAGTCATGAGACCAAATTTTTCATTGGTGTAAATGGGCAAAGCTCATTGAAATCAAGGGTAGCAGCATCCATTTACACCAGCAGGGGAATTTGCAGCGAACATATCAAAATAGAGCAAAAGGTACAATATAAACTGTTATCATGTTGCCTCATTCCAGATTTGCAAGGTCTGCCTTTCGGAATGATCAGATAATTCAACCTTCAGGTCCCCACAGCCCTTGGACATTGCCAGCAAAAGAGGTCAAAATGTCAATGCTGTGGGTGGCTTTTATGATGTGGACACTTATCTACTGGCATTTGGATGGAGACCTACCAAATTCATATCACACAGATCACCGAACTCCCATCACATGACAGGGGCTTCCCAGTAGTGCCCTTCGTCTTTTTTCTCTCCCGGCTAGCTGTTGGCTGTGAAGTTTCTGCTAATTGGACAAGTCTACTCTAGCGTACACTGAGATACTCTAATAATGTTTTCATCCTCTGGACAGGTGACTTAAACTCCTTTATAGATTTCCACCATAACTTCAACAAGCATCACCCATCCATTAAATTCTCTCTGGAACACTCCCACACTAGCATCGACTTCCTGGACACTATGATCAGCTTCAACAATGCAACCCTACAGACAATTCTATACAAGAAACCCCCAAATGACCACACCTGCCTTCACAGATCTACTGACCATCCCAAAAACACCAAGAAATCTGTTATCGACAACCAGGCACTCAGATACCACAGAATATGCTCTGAGGAGAAAGTCCGGGATATACACCTGAACACATTCACAACCACCTTCACAAATGAAGGACATTCCACCAGAGAAGTAGACTGCATCATGGAACAGGCCACCCACATATCCTGAGAGAACCTGCTACAATACAATCATAAAATCCCATCTGACTGCACACCTGTAGCTGTCACCTACCACCCATGTTGGAACTCATTCAGGATATCATCAACCAATTACAACCCATACTTGATGGGGACCATATCCTGAAAGAAATCTTTCCTGAATCCCCTCATCTGGACTTCAAACAACTGCCCAACCTCTGCAAGCTCATCATTAGCAAGCCCCCCAGACCAGGAGACACCAACTCAGAGTAGCACCAGACCCTGCCAGAACAAAAGATGCAAAACCTGTAGTCATAGCTCCCCTGCTACGATGATCAACACCATCCACAACACATCTGTCAAGATCCCTCGGTACTATACATACCTATCACAACCTGTAGCTCACCTCATCCACTATACCCCAATAACAACAATGTGAGTGAAACCAGAAAATCACTACTCTTGAAGGAACTCACCTAGAAAAATGATAAAAGACAAAAATACCATATCACCTGTGGGTGAACACCTTTTCACAAAGCAGGTAGTCTACAGCTAACCTCTTAGTCCTCATCCTCAAAGGACACCTGCATAACACCTTCAAGAGACCAACCTGGGAGCCTAAATTAATAACTTTGCTAGACGCTAAAAATCATGAACTCAACAGAAACACTGGATTTATGGCTTATTACAACCACCTATAACCCGCTAACCTTCTCCAATGCCTCCCATGACTGGAGAGGTTTTAAACGGGTCACTGCACCTTGAATGGTCCCTTGAAATACGTGTTAACTGTTTATGCTAAACAATCTTTTCCACCTTGTATTTAGCTGTGATACTAACCACATTTCCCAGTCCTGAAGAACAGCTCCGTGTAGCTCAAAAGTTTGTCTCTCTCACCAACCGAAGTTGGTCCAATAAAAGATATTACCTCCCACATCTTGGTTCTGAAACTAAAGGAGGCAGTTTTGTGCAATAACATCTGGATTTCGATCATGTTCCACACGTGGTCCACATTTTACAGCTGATGTTTATGTAACTTGTATTAATCTAACTTGTATTATTTTACTATCAGTGTGGGGTATCTTATGTGAAACTTGTGTTTTGACCGGTTAACACTGGCTTATATGTAAAACACATATGTCCCACCTATAAATCATGAGAACTGCACTTATAAAATTTCACATGTGAAATAAACTGGTAAAGCACATGTGGGCATGTACCCTAAATCCACATATGTTAACTTGTTGTAGAATAGTCTCTCTTCTACCCTTACAGTAAAGTAAGATTTCAAGGCTGCAACATATTTGCTGTATATCTTATATTCCCATAGAGGTACTCACGTGCTATATTTGATTGCTGCAAGCTATTACATACTGTACATTTTCTCTTGTAATAACCTTTCAGGTCTCAGAGCATGTATTTGCAGTATTACACTAAATTGCATTGCCTCTGGCATATATGCATGAGTTTATATTACAGGAATTTTAGTTTTTTAAATGTCCCCCTTGAGAACAGGAAAACAGTTGTTAAATTGGCTGAAACTTAGAAAGGCTTTGTGCACTTTTCCTCTTTCACTTGGTTTGCTAAAATCAGGATCTACTGTGCTTAAACATCCCCCTCAGATTTTTCCCTGTTTAAGCACCAGAATATCTGCCCAAAGAATATAGTCACCCAGCCTTGTCTAACCTCATAGGCTTTTCAAACTTTGTACTAATCTAATTCCAAACTTTGTGCCACTCTAATTCACACACCTGGATCCCAGCCCAGAGGCCAGTGGACTAATTAGCTCTAATACCTCTTTGAGCAGCATAGCTAATGCTCTTTCTATCTGTCTATACCATTTTTCCATTTTTATATAATGCACTTTCCCGTAAACTCTCCAGCTATTTCATTATTTTCCCATTTTCGGTTTTATTTTCTTGTTTCAATCAAGCAATTTCCCTGGCACAGTTCAAAATGACTTTAAGTAGCTTTCCTAACTCAGTTAATATACTCTGTGGAATGTTAGATTTTACTTTCTCCAAAGTTAATCCCCACTGCTCTATGATAAGGTCACTACACATTAAATACGCCAGCAGTCTAAGGCAATAATGTGAGCCATCCCATAACTATTTTTGTTTTAAGTTCACTGGAATGATTAGTGATGGAGGAACTCTGTTTTAAGGATCATGAGCAGAATTTTAAAATATCACAGCAATACTTGCCAGCCTGAAAGGATAAGACCCATGTGGCCTTGCCAAGACAGAAACAACAAGGGAAGCTCCAGGATCTTTGCGGAGAGCCTATATCCCTGGATACTATGGTGGCCCTATGAAGTTCCTTCAGTCCTGCAGAGGATTTTATGATCTGCCAGGCGAATGACAGGGAGTTCCTGTAAAAAATAAATAAATAAAATAAGACTGGATTCTGAAAGGATCCTAAGGACGTTGGGCATCCAAATTCAGTGGTATTTAAGTGCTTGACTTCCTTAGGACCTAAATTTAATGGGATTTTGGAGCCTAATTCCTTTAGGATCCTCTCAAAATCCCTGTCTAAATAAATCAAAACACTCTCTCCCTTCAGCACAAGATAAACTGCAAAAGGTCAGGACTCTGTGCTTCCTACAGTGCTTGCCATCGGGTGAGTTTGCAGGGTAGTTATCCCCGGTGCTTCTCTAATTGTGAGGCTAGAGGGACAGATTCTCATCTGGTGACTTTGAAGTCAAGGGAGCTATGCTGATTTACAGCAGCTGAGTATATGACCTACTATTGATGCCGGTGGAAGTGGCAAGGGGCTAGAGGAGTTCTACGGGTTTGCACTAGGTTACATGATACATAAGAATCTAGGGCTGGATCTTGAGCAGGTGTAGTCAACGTTCGCGCCACTGAAATCAATGGAGCTATACAAATTTACCCCAGCTGAGATTCTGGTCCAATGTCTCCTTGCAAACTGGATAGATGATACTTTGCTAGTACTACTCAAGGTAATGGAAGTGTCTTGTCTACCTCATCACCCTGGGCCAGAATTCAAGGGAAAGACCTCCATTGACTTTAATGGGCTTTAACTGCAAAAGACCCTCATTGGCATGAGCCCCTCCAAGTGATGTACTGCTCCTCAGAATGTGAGTCTTGGTGGTGCTGATGGTGCACTCCACTGCCATGTAATTGACTCAGGACCCATTCAGAGGCCTAGGGTCTGATTCTCCACAGCCTTGCACCTTTTGTAGTCATTTATACCTGTGGTAGGTGAGTGCAAATGTATCGGTCCAAGGCAGTAGTGAATCAGGCCTCCTAATCTCCATCTTCCTAGTGTGTCAGGGAGCAAGTGTGCATTGGAGATGACCTACTTAATCTCTGTAGCCTTTCACCCTTCACCGGGGCCTTCCAGCTCTTTCAGTCCAGCTGCTCTATCCTGGCTCCCCATCCAGTTCTCCTCCTGATCTGGTCACAGTTATTTATCTTTTATCTACAGCTTCATGTTTCACAAAATGCTCCGATTCCACATTAACTTTCTTTACTCTGAATGCAAATTAACTCCTTCCTTTTCTTTGTCATTGTTTCACCTTCTTTCAAATGGGAGCTGCAATTGTTTTGATAAATGGATTAAAAAGTTTTTCTTGTTGCCCTGTGCCTTCTGTAAATACTTCTGCATCCTCTGTTAAAAGGTGATTATTAAAGCGAGGCTTGTGACTCACAACATGTATCCCTAACTCATTTAGAGCAACTGCACGCTGGTGCGGTGTGTGCCTGTCCATATGCCAGGAGTGAGATCTAGTCGTTTCCATCTCCAATGGTAGATGTACCTCAATGTCCCACAAATGTGCCATTATACACTAGTCAATGGGAGTTTTGCAGCTGGTTTCACCCCAGGTCACTTGCTAGGATCAAATGTATAAAATAGGTCCCGCATTCAAAGTGCAGAGCTAAAAAAGGGAGAAGGGTAACATGAAAGGTAAGACATTGGTCTTCACTACACAAGCATTACTTTTACAACAGTAACTCTCATCATAACTTGCAGAACTGAAAACGACTTAGAAACAAGTAACCTGAGTAGCAATTAATGGTTTAACCATGACTTTTCATGCACAGTACCTATGCATATTTCAGATTGGCAGCCACTTACAATCTCATTTTCTAGATAGACAAAGGGAAGAAAAGAAACATAAAGAGTTGTGGCAGCTGGATAGAGAGTATTGTGCAGGATTTACCTACCTTTGCATAGACATCTAAACTAAGCAATCAAGAAACACAGAATTTTGCATCAAACAGTTTGCAGGAGAATAACATTCCATACTACCTGATTCCCAGCTTCTGAAGACAGTAATACACCAGACTGGAATATCTGTTGACTCCTGTCAACTCCATTATTCATCTGTTTTGAGCATCCAGAACAAAAGAAAACAATGCAATCAATTACTGGAAGGAGGATGCACACGGTGGGATTCCTCATTATCACTTACAAAAAACAATGCATCTATAGATACACGTACCATAGACTGTATGTATATGACACACACATCCATAGAATGTTGTTGTCACATTCAATTTGCAGTGCAATGTAACTCTGTAACGTTGAATGGCAGTAAAAAGGAAAGGGGCAAGAAAGGGTGAAGAGATGTATATAATCATACTGAAAAAGACTTTTTTGGGCCCTGAGGCTTCTCTGATGGGATCAACAAATGGAACGTGATTGTGCATGTAGAGAGAATGGGATGAGAGGGGAGAACATGATTAGAAAGGACAGCTCTTTTGTTAGAGGTTACTGATCTACTGGAAAAGAAAGGTGATTAGTTGGAAAAGATGGCTGGGGGAGTTGGGTGTATATACATGCTTCTGTCCACCCCCGACACAAACCAATAGGCCTTTATTCAATGTAATATTTAAACTGTTCTGTTTGGCTTTCATTGATCAGAACTGCATCTTTGAATTTTCAGATGAATAAATAATAAACATATCCCTGTCCTCAGAAAGTAACGTGGGCTACACTGACACATTGTGAGAGCTTCGGACAGACTCACACACACACACACACGTTCTCTGAGTCTCAGCAAATTGTGTGTGTCTGTGTGACTGTCTTAAGTTTCCACAATGTGTGAGTGAGTGGCGTAGTCCACATTATTTTCTGAGGACGGTAATCGATATAAAAACACATAGTCACCCAGACTTGAACACACCCGTGTACATACATGAGGCGCATACGTATATAAGATCAGTGTATATAGTAAAGCTGTTTTCTTTTACTTTTTCCCAGAAAGATATGGCTGATTCTAGAGGTAGATACCCACCAACTTAAATATTTTAAGCATTGTTCAAACTGGTAATATCTAAGCTACTAGTAGAAAGATTAATTATGCCACCTATACATACACATAGATACACACCAACTGTATATAATAAAAACGCCTTAATAATACTGAAATCCGGTGAGGATTTCTTCACTCAATAATAATGCACTGTAGGGAAGCCTGGGCTTGTGATACCTATGCCTTCACATACATGCTTAATAACCCACTGTGTGAAGGCATTTTACCTTTCCTAGCTACCGTACCCTCAGAGCCTGACAGCATTGCTCTTCCTCAGCACTCCCATGGCAGGGAAGCCAGAAATGGTATTTGATTATACTCAGCAATGCAAGCCAGAGGCTGTACACCAGCTTCAATAAGGACAGCAAGTAGCAATGATCTCACTAAAACAGGGGAGCCAAGTGGAATCGGCAAAATGAGATTGCAGGCTTAATACAAAAAGACACAGCAATGCAGTCAAATGGCCACAAAATATGTACAAATTGCAAAACTAATAATAAAAATTCATGCTCAAACTGCCAGCAAGACATGAGCCCTCCGACATTACCCCAGGAGAGCGAAATGAGCTGCAAAGGAGGTCAGTATATACTATAGCAATAATCACTTATCACACATCTCAGCTCAATTCTCTAGATGTAGAAATACTTTCCAAGTTCAGATGAGTTCTAAAATTTTGATTTTGCCCATATACCTCCACAAAGTGAAAACTGAAGTAGTTATGATAGCACAGCAGGGCTGCGCACTCCTTGGATTTACAACCCTGACATATTATTTGTTCCATTATAAAATACAGTACTGAAGCCCTTCAGTATCTTTGGAAGCACTTAGGCTTTCTGCTGCGTAAACAGTTCAAAACCAAATCTAATATATTTGTAAACTTCAGCGAGGCTGTGCATTATGAACGATTGCAGAATTAATCCAGAAGAGCAACAGCAAACAAATAAAAGGATTTATTAAGAATTCGCGGGGTGGGGGGAGAGCAATTTAAAGCACTTTCCCTAGGCATTCCAGGTTATGCTCTAGAATGCAATAATTGAATAGAAGAAAGATCATTTCTCATGTGTTTTTTTAAGTCAGGAAATGGAAGACCCAGTAGTTTAAAAAGTAAACAACACAATCTTGAAGCAAATTATCCTCACTAAGGTTCAACTAAGGTTCAAAAGAGTCTGACCCTGTACCCCTTACTCATATGAATGGACAAAAGTCTGCAGAGCTCTGCTCACCTTACTGAAAAGTTTGACTGGAGAGTCTTGAGTCATGGCTGCTTTGGGGATGAACAGTACATCTCTATCTGTGTGGCTCCATCATAACTCCATGATCATGTCCCGGATTGATGGCACCCCTAGCAAACAAGTGTTGTTCAGTGATTTTACTGCTAAAGTTTACCCAGAGGTTATACACTCAGACTAGTGAGAGCTCACCACAGTGACAGGTTTTGAGGTAGTGATCTTGAAAGAAGGCTCATGGGTACTGTAAACCTTATATCAAGAATCGATCGCTTCTTTTTTTTGCTGTGCAGTAAATTGGTGTTTCATCAGATGAGGACAATTAGAGCAGAAGGAGATATCAGGAATAAGCAAGTGGGCTCTGTGTAATACAGTGAGTTAATACACAGAACAGGATGTGCAGGGGTGGCTTAATCAACTGTAGGGTTCTTATTTGGGGGGTCTTTTGGCAGCTGATGAAATCTAAACCATAAAAGATTTTGAGGTGCATTTTGTGAAGGGGGCAGTGGTTTGAGAGAGGTGCTGGGAAGCAGGACTCTAAATTCTAATCCCATGTCTGTCACTGTGGGATCCTGAGAGAGACATTATGCCCTAGTTGAAGCCAGTGGATATAGGGAGTCTACCCATGTGGTTCAGATGCTCTTAAATCCTCTGTGCCTCATTTCCCCCATCTTTAAAACAGGTAAAATAAAAGTGCATGGAGAGGTGCAAAACATCACTGTAAATGTAGACAGTTAGCCAATGCTTACTCTAAATTATCCTATCCCCTTTTACTCCTTTCTACAAAGCTTCCTTCTTTTTCCCTTCCCTCAACCCCACCAGATCTCAGAATCTGTACCTGGTGTAGTCCGAGTCAGCTGTGCAGCTGTTGTGCTCTGTCTGGATGTGCCTGGAGTATTTGGAAGCATGAGAGGTAAATTCTGCTACCTGAGCATATGTGGACTTTTCAGTGGTGGAGTAAGTACATGCATGCTGCCTGCACAGGTTTCCCTCTAGCAGACAGCAATGGGCAAGCAATAAAAGCAGGACATTGCACTCAGTCCCCTTGCCAGCAATCAGGCAGGAGTTGGGGGTTGGTTGGTTTGTTTGTTTGTTTTTTAAAGCTATGTGAAGCAGATTGTACTGGCAATTGTTATTCTTTTGACTATTAAGCTCCGCCAAAATGACAATACGAGAGTAAATGTACCAGCAAATTGTTATCTCAACAACAGTGCCACAAGGTGACATTTTCACAAGAACAAGATTTTCAATAAAATATGACCTTCTAATGTTATGATGACCCAAGTCAAGTTATTAAGATTCACTTATAAACAAGACACACAAAGTTCTGTGCAGAGCCAATTCTGAAAGTTGCCAGAAAAATCTAATTTATAGATTTGATGGAGACCTCCTGTAAAGCAAAGCCAATCAGGAAAGTACGGGCTCTCCAGAACCTTAGCAAAAAAGAATTAAAATTGATTTTCAATGTTTAGTCTTCTTTACAAGTGCCAAGTCCCTTTTAGCAGCATTTTTGTCTCTGGAAGACATTACTTATCTGAATAGGTCAGGATCAGCAATTCTTCAAATAAATAATGTATATAAATAACTAATAAAATAATTGAGCATTCCATGGGAATGAAATCAGCTTGCAGCATCTGTTTATCTGTGTGTTAGTCTAGCTGAAAAATTACACAGAGGATAATGACCTTATTGGCGAAATATGCTCCAAATGGACATAGCTCATCTGTTCTTTTAATTTTAATGAGTACAGCTACCTCAGGAGGATGGGCACCTTTTATTCATACTTATAAACTGCCCAAATATTACTTACCAACCATTATATATCTGAAATATCGTAACATGAATAACTGGGGTGCAACTAGAGTAAATGTTTTCAGGCAAATTACCCTGGTCAGAGAGTAAGGAAGGTCCTGCTAAGGCACTGGACTGGGAGTCATGCGGTCGGCGGTTTAAATCCCAACTCTGCTATAGACTCCCTGTGTGATCTGGGGTAAGTCCCTTAAAGTCTCTGAGCATCAGTTCTCCGTCTGTAAAACCAGGGCTAGCACTATTCTGTTTCTCTCATTCTTTGTCCTTCTAGTCTGTTGGTCTAGCCGGCTCGTTTATAAGACTGTAATCTCTTTGGGTCAGGGCCTGCCTCTTGCTATGTTTTCGTACAACTCCTAACACAATGGGGCTCTGATCGTGATTGGGGTTTCTGGACACTTGTGTAATACAAATAAATATAATAAAATAATATGCAGATTGTGCTTGGGGAAAACGATTTTGCTCTACAGAAATACTACTTGATCTGTAAGGCCATCCACCTTCCTGTCTCATGCTCTTAAGGCAGCATTGTGAGTATTTATCTGCCATCTTCCTTCCTGGTCATTAACATGACACTTTGCCTTTCTATATAGCCATGAATGAACTCAAGGCACTTTCAAAATAGGAGGCCTGGTCCTCATCTAGGATATAAATTGAAATAGTTCCATTGACTTTCATTGAGCTATGAAAGTTTTCACAAGTTTAGGATCTGGCCCTTCCCTTCTAATTAAACTTAATTAAGAAAAGGATTGCAGAATCTCCAAGAAATACCCACAAGGCCACAATGATGGTTCAATGTTACTATGTTTTCAAGTAGATCTATTGTCTCTGAATAAAAAATGATCGATAAGCAAGTCATGGGAGAAAGAAATTTAAAGTCTCTATTAAATGGGGTGAAGATAGACAAACTTTCTTAGGCCATGTCTACACTACCCGCCAAATCGGCGGGTAGTGATCGATCTATTGGGGATCGATTTATCGCGTCTAGTGTAGACACAATAAATCAATCCCCGATCGCTCTGCCATCTACTCCGGAACTCCACCACGGTGAGAGACGGAAGCGGAGTCGACAGGGGAGCGGCAGCCATCGATCCCACACCACGAGGACGCGAAGTAAGTGATTCTAAGTCGATCTAAGATACGTCGATTTCAGCTATGCTATTCTCGTAGCTGAAGTTGCGTATCTTAGATCGATCCCGCCCCTAGTGTAGACCAGGCCTCATAGAATTAGTTTGTCAGATTAGTTGCAAGCCAAGTTTTTCCTTTTGCAAAACATCTTGGGAAGTTTTCTGTTCTTGTTAGTCAATGTTTATTGGAGGAACAAAGGGGTCCTGGGAGAGTTGGACCCACTAATGAAACAGTCGCTGCAACAACATCTATGCTGGTCAATGCAAACTTTCCTCCATGAGGAAATGAGGCCATTTCCTGACAATTTCCAAATGCTCATAGACTTTAAGGTCAGAAGGGAGCATCATGATCATCCAGTCTGACCTGCACACTGCAGGCCACAACACCTCACCCCCTCCTGAAATAGACCCCTAGCCTCTGGCTGAGTTACTGAAGTCCTCAAATCATGGTTTAAAGACTTCAAGTTACAGAAAATTCATCACTTACATTAGTTTAAACTTCCAAGTGACCCATGCCCCATGTTGCTGAGAAAGGCGAAAAACCCACAGGGTCTCTGCCAGTCTGACCCCGGGGTAAATTCCTTCCTGACCCCAAATATGGCAATCAGTTAGACCTTGAGCAGGTGGGCAAGACCTGCGAGGCAGATACCTGGAAAAGAATTCTCTCTAGTAACTCAGAGACCTCCCCATGCAGTGTGCTGTCTCCAGCAGTTTGGAATTTTTGCTTCTTGTGGTCATCAATGGGCCTCATGTTGTATATAACTAGACCCTTAAAAAGACAAAGAGTTATTGATTTTCAGGACTGCTGCAGAAGCAGTTTCATTGAGCAAAAGAGTTGCATAGTCAAAGAGCTGTAAATCGCATTATTAAAGACCTCATCCTGAGCTCTATACATGGGGCCAGACTGTGAAAAGGGACTCAACCTGGAGTCTGCTTCTGCAGGCACTTTCTTGAGCATGGTCACCTGTGAATGAAAGCAAGAGAATTTACACACTCTATTATACTCAAATTTCAGATTTCTTTCTTTGACAGTTCACGTCACCTCTCTGTACTTCAGTTTGCCCTTAAGTGAACCAGATACTCCCTTTTTAGAACTCCTTTTACCTGCAGATCTATATGTGCTTTACAAATATTAGCTAATTTAGTATCTCAGTGAACCCATAAGGTAGATGGGATATATAGGAGTCATTTCATCCACTGATGAAATGCAGCCATATCCAGGGCAGAACATAGCAGCTATTTAAGGGTGCACAGCAATTCTACTTTCTTAAAAGGCAGGAAGCAAGGAAGAAAGCCATGTCCAATTGAAATACAGGGTGAATTAAAAATTAAAGTAAGCAGAATGCAATTACCCATGCTGGAATTTGTCCAAGATATCGTGCGTATACGTCTGCCATAGCACAGTCAGTATTTGCATTCAAATTAAGCCTTTCTTTCTAGTGTAACACTATTTTGAGGACTGCTCCTCATTTAGTTATAATGAAACCCACCAATTGTTTTTCTCAAACTACTTGTGATCCCACAATTAAAACCGTTGTACAGATTTATTTGTTGTCTACTATTAGAGACACAAAAGTGCACTGCTGGTTTTTGGGAAGCTTTCTTGGCATTTCTTACCATGGACCCGATTCTGCTTTGTCTTGTACTTCCCCAGGAGTACCTGTCTGAGACAGTGCTATATTATAAGAGTGCACAGTGCAGACTCAAGCTTTAGGTAAAGTTTGCAATTCAGAGGTTAGAAATATTGTTCAAAACACATCCCATAAATGTAGATTCTGGGCTGGCTTCCAGCTTTAACATAAAAATATGAATTCATTCTCATTTTTTGGGGGGCTAACCCAAACCCTGTTGTTTTAATAAACATTGAAGATATGCTGCTGTGTCTGTGGGCAGTTCTTTTTATTCACAGTCAGCTCTGTGCAAACAACTCAAGTGTGACTTGAATACTGTACCATACAAGATAGAAAGAATAGAGATGTTGGAAGCAGTAGTAGATGGCTCGTGTTGCCAACATCCACTGTCCACTCTGATGTTTTAACTCTGGTGACTGATTTAAATGGTTTCCTCTTACTAGTTTGTGGTGTATGTGAATATCAATGCCTGGTTGCAAAAACTGGGGAGGGATCAACAATGGAGACTACATCAGAGCACCTACTCTGCTCTGCACTCCATTTACTGGATTATTTTTTGTGTAAAAAATCACAGTACAAAGTCCAGAAGCCCTAAAGGCACAAACTAGTATTTATATGTATGATATCGCCAATAATCAGTCTGTGTTGACTAGTTGCGATTGGGCAAATTAGTCATATGATAGTTTCTGATCCCCATGTGGATGAGTGTACAAATAATTGTGCACGTGAATTTCAACTTTGGTTTCTGAGAATACTTGTGCATGAGACTTAAATTTGCATGCTAGAAACATCTGCACAAATAAAAACTGACCACAATAAATGTTTTTCAAGAAACAAGTGCAAAAGGGGTATGAACAAGGCCAAAGTGACTTCATTTACACATACAGACAGATTATTTGCAGAAAGGTTTTTGCAGTATTCCCCCAGCTGTGCTACTTTATGGGCCAGATTCTGACACCTTTCCTCACATAGAATAGTTCCTTGCTTCTCAGGTAGCTCCACTGAGACCAAGGATAAGATTCTACTGAATGTCAGTAAGTAGCAGAATCTGGCCCCTTCGACTACATCCCAAATCTACTGAAGTCCATGCAAGCTCAGTTCATATTTAACAACTAAGTTATCTTTATTTAAACATTACTAGTGGCAGCTTGCTGGAAGCTGCAGCCTATCATTGTCTGATCTGCCCCTTGCAGTCGAGAGCCCCGCATTCCAAAATGGAGGATGACCTTTGATCTCTGCAGCGAAACTCCTACATCCTTACACAGTAATGGCAGCTGATCTACGTATTGGGTATCTGCCACCTGACTAGCTCCCTAACTAAAAACGTGATTTATCCAAAGCACAGTGAGAAAGCTCATGCATGTTTACATGAGGAACAACATTTGCACAATTCACCTTCAGTCAACCCAGCATGAGAACAAACTCCACATCCTACTGAGCACTGATGGATGAGGACAGATGACTCTGTTGTGTTCCTCATGTGCTTCTTTCGAACATGGGCCTCTGTGTGCTCTGAGCAGAGACAACAGCAGAGTGTGAACGTCGGAGAGAGTAAAGCGTTCTGTGATTAAACCAAAGTTTTAAATCATTTCCCTCAACCAAGAAAAATAGAAACAGACTAAGAAATGACCTAAGCAAACATAGGGTCAGATCCTGGTGTAAATCCATGGAGTTTCAATGACTTCAGCGGAGCTGTGCCAATTTATTCATCACTGAAGGATCTGTCCCACTGCATTTTCCGAAACCCCTTGCAATGGTTTCTGCAAAGTGTTTGCTATGGATGCAAGTTGCAATGGTGATTATAAAGTATTTGTCTTGCCTCCCCACTGGTGTGAAAGCTGAGCATTTGTTTGGGACAGCAGGGTGCAGGCAGAATCAAGTCTCTTTATATTTTTTTAAACAGTGCCACATGATGTGTTCTGTGAATTATGTTGCTCATGCTCATTAACTAGTACAATGGATAGGTCCAGAATTCTTCAGTGCTTCCTTCGCAAGCCAGTAGGTGGACATCTCTGCCTTGGTGACAAGGGCAAGGACCTTGCTGGGGCTTTGTTGTATTGCTACCATCCTGGTTGATGATTTCTCTTTTCATACCACTAAAGATGTTATTTATTTATTCTAACTTTTCTACTGAGAGTGCCTACAATGACTCATTATGCACAATCTAAAGCCAACTGGCTCCTTGGATTAGATTTTGTATTTTCCAACACAAGCAGGAATCAATACACTCATTGAATTCCAACATTTCTCCACCCCACCCACCTCCTGCCTGGTCATCCAGTACTGGGTATCTAAAATCAGTGTGGGCATTTAGATCAGTGAACTTAGCTACCTTTTGATGTCTCACTGAATGATTAATAGGGACTGGCAAATCCAATTTGTATAAAATGAGAACTCTACATCCGGGCCCTAAACCTTTGCTGAAACTGAAACCCAACCTATCTTGAGGTTAGAAAAATGCAGTAAACTTTTCTTTTCACCATTATTTTTTTTATTTTGGAAGGGTCTTGCATAATCTACTCATACATCTACCCTCTACTAGCGGTCATCAGCAGACTTTGAATTCAGCCCCTCCATAACTGCAGCACAGACCTCTAGCACTTGAGCTGAAGGAATAGCTTTATAACCTGGCTACAGAAACAGGCTATCATCCTCTATATGAACTAGCCTGTAGAGGGGAACACAACACACTTTACAAGCAATGTTACGCTTTTACATGCCAAGGTTCTGACTAGAACTAGAGACACGAAAATATCATGAGGAACACCGTTCTTGGGGGATTTTTGTCCCAAACAGAGGTAGGAAACACAGGCCATATTGTGAGCAAAGCCCTCTTCCTGTATAGAGTCCTGTCTAATTTTTCAAGTTGGAGATTTATAAATGAAGCTTCTATATGTAATTTAGATAGATACATAGATAGATAGAGCCTTCATTCAAGAATCTCCAAAATTAGAAATGAACTTATATATAATGAAAAATATTAATTACTGGGCACAATCTTTTTCTGAATTACATCAGTATCAATCAAGAGTAACTCCACTGGAATCAATTAAGTGATACTAGTCTAAAACAATTGAAAATGAGAGCGTCCTTATAGAAAAGACCTCTACAGTTTAGCAGGGATGAATTCAAGAGGGGGCTATAGAATATGCTCTAAAACCCCTGGCATTAAAGAAATGTAACCGTTCTATACAATATTCAGTCCTTCCATTAGCATGTATCTAATGTATTCATCGAATATTGTGTCTCTGATAAAGAATTCTACTGGTTGGTTTAAAAACTCGATAGAAAAGTGATCATTCTCTGTTACATTCATAGATGTAAAAGTCAGACAGGACCATTATGATCATCTAGTTTGACCTCCTGCATAACAAAGGCCAGAGCATTTCACTCAGTGATTTTATAGGCCTTTTCCATGAGCAGTAAACCAAGCCAATTATTTTGTTTATTAGATGCATTATCCATTGCTATCATGCTGCTGTTCATTGGGATGCTGTAGTGCATGTAAATCTAACTGCAGACCAGGGACTGAGGGGCCTGTAAGAACACCGTGTAGACTGGCTTTCCAACCATATCCTTCTCCCACTGAACACTCATTTGCCCTTTTCAGAGTTACAGATTAGCAATTTTATTCCTATTGACAGCTCTTGTGTGCCTCATGGATGTAACATGTTCATTCTCCAAAGAGGAAATTGATCTCAATTGACTGACCAGGAAGAATTTACATTCCTGGGGAAATTAAAAAAAAAAAACAACCCAAACCACAGCCACTTCACTTTCCTTCCCATGCAAGGGAAAGATAATGAACAGACATATGTCAGGACAGAGAATGAGGAAGTGGACGAGAGGCAAAAACAGCGACTGATTTAAAGGAAAAAAGAGGGGAAACATCCCAAAGCCCTTTCTTCTTGCTCGTCTAGTGTTTTTACGGGGTCACTGGAAGGGACACTTTTCTGCTCAGATGGTGTCTGTAATGGATTGTAAATATTGATTTGTGTGAGAGAAGCACTGAATGATAAACTTAGAAAAAACCCACAATACATGAAATTAGTAGAAGCTTCAGCTATGAATTCCACACTCAGTATTGGCTGCAGAACGGTAAGCAGCATCCTGGTATACCCTCCACTACTTTCTAATAAATATACAGTAAGGAGTCATGACAGCCTTGCAATGACCACACATAAGAGTTTCTCCTGCAATTTCTTCTCATGAACCAATGCGATTTGTCTTTATGTCCTGTTATTTTTTGCTGCAGAATCCTAAGTGTGACGGAGTGGAGTTACTCCTGATTTACTTCTGTGTACGTGAGAGGAGAATCAGGCCCAGAGTACTTTCTGATTGCCATAATTTAATACTACATAGCATGTCATATTTCTTGGCATAGTAGTTGGGAAGGCAGCCAAGTTGGCCCATCACCACCTGCCTCTTCGTGGTGCGGAAAGTGGTCTTCAAGTTGCATGGACAGTTTCAGCTTCAAAGCTACTGAGCATCAGGATTTTTCAGCCTGCCACATTCCCACCTTTGGAGGGCAGCTGAACCAAAGGGTGAAAGACTGAGTATGTCTCTGAGTCAGCAAAAGGAAGTGTCAGACCAATTCTGTGTCATTGCAGAGTAGTAACTAATTCAACTAGACAAATACATATACTCTGGAGATGCTGTGCAGGCATAATAGACTTTATTGCTGGCTACAAAGACACTGCGGGAGAGAGACACACACATGCTTCTCAAAGCCCATAAATGTTAGTTCAGGTCAGCAGAGGGAATTTGAGAAAAGCGGGGTGGGGAAGGAAAACCAGCCCCAAATCTGTAAGCTGGCCCCTACCTCTGGAGGTCAGAGTCTCCTTTCACCTATGCGCAATTTCCAGCAGTTTGTCAGTTGAGTCAGAGTGCTGGCTGATGTACATCAGCATAGCTCCATCTTGTTTCTCTGCTTGAGGTGGTGTCATCCAGGACCCCGTCTTGCCCACAAGTTGGATCCTAGGGACCATCCTTGGCACAAGAAAATTCAAGCCCTGATGTTCAGAGGTTCTGAACATCCATTGCTCCACTGCTTCCAATGACAGTTTTGGGTGCTCTGCAGTTCTAAACATCCATCCCAGAATCCCCTAGCCACTTCCACGGCTTGTGTGCAGCAACTGCCAATTAAGGGCCAGTTGTGATGGTGATATAAAGGTAGGGGCACCAAAGCTGATATAGAAAGAGCCCTGTAAAGGAGGACTGCTGTACAAAAAAATCTAATCTTATATGTGTGCGTGTATACTGTTGTCATTCATTATAGATAATCTTCTGCAGTTTGAAACACTTGCCACATTTGTTGAAATTTGGAGTGACATTTTTATCTGTTCCCAGCAAACGCTACCAGAATAGAGGAAAACAAAAGTGGAAAGCAAAAATGAATCCCCACGGCATAAAAACAAACGATAAACTCTCAGTGCCTGGTGTTTGGAGTGGCAGTTTTAGCTGCAATCCCCCCTGCAGATAGGATGCACAAAAATCCCTCCCCATAAGTCATTTCCCATAACTCCTCATGCATGCTGTGTCAGCTTAAATGGCCACAGTCATTACATGTAGGTGGTATCTCACTGGGGGATGGAGAGCAGAATGTACAGATGGAAATACCAGAGGAAGTGATGTAAAAAGACAAAGGTGTTACCTCATTGTTAAATCCAGCCAACTCAGTCCGGTCCCGTTGGTACATTAGGGACGTACATCATGGGCTAAATTTTCAGAAGAGCTCAGCATGTTGGGTGCTTTTGAAAATCTGGCCCTAAGTATCAAACAGGAGTTGCTGGGTGCTGACCATCTTGTCCTTATTAAGTTCCTAAATGGGAGCTGAGCTATTTTGAATCTCCATCCTCAGTTGTGTCTGCTGAGCACTTGGAAATCTAGCCCAGAGCTCACCTGAATATTTGACCCCTGATTGTCACAGCTATAGAACAACCACAACTCCCCTGGGCTTTAATGGATTCTGCTGCTCTGAAAATCAAGTCAATGGTCATTTTGACCTGTTGGGTTTTAAATGGATGTTCTGCGCCTAAAGCAATACACAGGCACTTTTATACGTTGAATAAATAAGTAATGAATGTACACACAGGCATGCAAGTATAACACACAACACATTGCAAGCTTGATATTCAAGAAAAAAAATTAAAATATCACATGATAAAGACTACAAAAGACCCATGTAGGAAAAGCCTCTTTGTCTAATGACCTTTCTGGTTCTATGATAGCAAATACAATAGCCAAACCACATAAATCATAGTGCAGAAAAATATCCAGAGGGCGGGCTTTGACACTGTTTGCATATTCAAATGTCACCCGACCCATAAAAGAAAGACAAAATGGTTTTTTTCTCTCAAAAATGTCAGCACAGGCTGGATTAGAAAGGATAATTCAGAAGTACTTCCACAGAATAATTACCACTGTCACCTACCTGCAATGTAGTTAATGAATGGGAAGAGGGTTTTTTTATTAGAAAAAAATTATGATTATTAGAGTAATTAATCAGCTGTTTAATGACAGCTTCCCTGAGAAAATAATCTCCAAAGGCCAAGTAGTTACAGTGGGGCATTTTGTTGATAAAGCACCAGAAGTGCAAAACATATTCTCTTACTATTCAATATAAAAGTGCTTATGTTGGTGGAATTACATTATGTTTTTAAGTATCTGCAGATCTGATTCATAATCCTATTGGCTAAATGAAGGGAAGCATCATAATCTTCTCCCCTCCTAAAAAATAAATAACGATTCCTTTTAGCTCATCCTTTCTCTGTCTCGTTATTTAGGTCACAGTTCAGGAAAGCAATTAAGCACATGCCTAAATCCATCTCTATTCAGGAAAGCACCTGAGCACATGCTTAGCTTTTCTGCATTGACTTCAATACTTACGCACATGCTTAAATCATTTTCAGAATAATGATGGTTGGAGCCTTACAAGGTAAACTCTCCTTGGCGTGGTCTGTTGCTTATGATGTAAATATACAAGTGACTAGCACAATGGGTCTTGGTTGGGATTCTAGGGTCTACTGTAGTACAAAATCATAAGTTCATGCCAGAAGCAACCCTGGTCAGTAGTTTTCAATCCTGTCCTATCTCCACTTTCTGGGCTTGTCTATACTGCCCTACAGTTTGGACTATGCGGGTGTGAATAACAGTACACACCAAATTGGACATTCTAGCTACAAACTAAAAGGTTCCAAGTTAGCACTAATATAATCCTCTTCAACGTCTACTTTAGGTAAGTGAATATCACCGAGAGCATATGAATGTTGAATTCAAAATTTACAAAGAAAACAGATACATCTAGATTTAGTTTATTTTGTTTTCTGGATCTGAGGTACTTTACTTTGTAAGATCTCTCCATCTTCAGCCTAAGGTCTATTTCTGATCTCACTTGCACCCCTGGAAGTCTGGAGTACTTCCACGTCAGGCAATGGAGTCCTTCTGGCATTAAGATGGGGGTAAATGAGATCAGAATCAAGTCCTTGATCTTCAGTGTTTTCTATCATACCACTGTGTTACATGGCGACACCTTGTGGGGGAAGCTCATAAAATATGTAAAGTCACCATTTCTCATTTGATATCCGATCAGTTGCAATGTGTGGAAGCCATCAAAGTATCAGAGGTGATCGAAAATTGCAAGTTGTTATTTTATTAGAAATAGATTGGGGCAGGGGGCGGAGTTCATTCAGAATTTCCAGTGAGAAAAAAAATCCAATGGAAAATATAAGAAAAATATTCCATTTTCTGTGGAAAAACTGGAAAATTTTGACAAAACTGAAAATTTTCCATGAAAATGCAGTTTGTTAAAAAAGTCATATTTCTACAACAACAACAAAAGTTTCTACATTTTTTTTTGTCCAGCTTTCCAAATTATTCGTTTCTGATAGAGCTTTTCATTTCGGATTTTGATTTAAAATGCTACAGTTAATCAAGAAACCATCCAAGCAAGATTCAGTCATAGTCATGACCAAGTACTGGCTAGATCAGTGTTTGGTATTTCCCAGAATATTATTCCTCCTCCCACTTCTTAACTAATTGGGCTGCTTAAATTAATATTACAACATTAATTTGATATGATATTAATGGAGATGATAATTAATGTAATCAATTACTATTCACTCAGATTGAGTGTCAGGAAACTTTCTAGAGATCCCAAACAGGCACCTATTCTTGAGCGTCTGTACAGTGAAAGGTTTCAGAGTAGCAGCCGTGTTAGTCTGTATTCGCAAAAAGAAAAGGAGTACTTGTGGCACCTTAGAGACTAACCAATTTATTTGAGCATAAGCTTTCATGAGCTACAGCTCACTTCATCGGACAAAAGCTTATGCTCAAATAAATTGGTTAGTCTCTAAGGTGCCACTCGTCCTCCTTTTCTTTTTGTACAGTGAAAGAAAGTTTAATCCGTAGCCCATTTGAAGTCCATGAGAATCTCTCCATTGACTTCAGTGGGGTTTTGATTAAGCCCAGTAGGTGAGCAGAGTCCTGCAGTACAGACCTTAAGCATCTTGGCCCCACATTGATTTATCTATTTTTGTGTGCACAACAAATCCAGCTCACTCCCTCAACCACTCTCTTGCTTTTACCATTAAGAAACAGAAAAATGTAGTTGCCTGATGCTTTCTGTAAAATACGGTAACTATTCCATACTCTATTATTTCAATTAGTTGTTCTCTTTATCAAGGAGACCAGGCCACCCAACCACGCCAGAGCGGTGAAGATCACAAAGCCATGGCACTCAGTTCCCTGATTTCTTTACTTGGAATGGATTAAGTCTGCAAAATCCTCTTTACTGCAACAAAGGCACAAAAACCATGACACAGGAGTAACTTCAGCAGAGCCAACAGTTCTGGGGTTTTAATTTTATTTTGGATACCATCAGTGTTTCTGTCTTGATTGTTAAAGGGTAACAAAATGCCCCTTCCATTCTTGCAGAGAAAGAGGGGAACGTTCATCTTGGCTTTCACAGCTGGGACTAAAAGAATATTTAGGAGGCACTAGTAGGATCATCACATTCAAGGAAAGCACTGGTCTTTAAAGTGATGTGAAGTCATTTCAGCCTCTTCATGTCATTAGAAAAGCCTCATTTTGGGAGCTCAGTGAAGAGGATCCCTTGAGGTGCTGTCTCTAAGAAGGGCACTTTCTAGAAGAGATAATCCCCAGAGTCTTTATATTTCTTCCCCAAGCAGAAGCTAGATCCCAAAGGTACATGCCAGAGGATTTTTTTCCCCTTAGGACTGGGTAGGAACAGATTGGACACTTTAAGCTGGGAACTGAAATTAAATCTTTCGGGAGGGTTAGCCTGTATTTGGAAATTTTACATCAGAATCTGAATTAAATGTGTCTGAAGTAAAGGAACTTATGTCTGGCAGCATTTTGTGAGCATGTTTTGTTTTGTTTTGTTTTTGTTTTGCATTATTGGTGACACTCCCTCTCTCCCAACCCTGCCCTCCAATAGCATTTCTGCATGGAATGGTCTTAATCTTGAGACTGCTCAATTTATCTCAATGTCACACCCTCCCCATGAAGATCAACAGTCTCTGTTGAGATATCCAATGTTAATTCACTCCATCCATTGCCTTCCCTGTTGCCCAACCTATGTGGCTCATTTGGTACTGAACTATAATACC
This sequence comes from Chelonia mydas, assembly GCF_015237465.2. Classification (NCBI taxonomy): domain Eukaryota; kingdom Metazoa; phylum Chordata; order Testudines; family Cheloniidae; genus Chelonia; species Chelonia mydas. The sequence goes on from NC_051261.2 coordinate 4,088,872, forward strand.
TTCCCTTGGTGTCTTGCACAGTCAGAGGGACCTATGAGCCTCCATCAAGAGTACAATCCCTGAACTCAATGCAAAATGGTGATCTGTTTGGGTAGATAGTAAAGTCCTTAGAGCTTTTAAAGTGTGATGCATGGAAATCATTGCTAAAGGCACCACAGGAGGCCTATTATGTTCTCACTGGATGAAATTTACTCCAGCACAAAGCCATTAAAATCCTTCTTGCCCCGTAGCAACATCCCCCTGCCCCAGCTCAAAACCACCAACCTCTTTCTGTCCAGATGGAGTACAACACTTCACTAAGGATTTAAATGGGGCCAGGCCTTTGGTTGGCCCTCTGCACACAGGTGAATTTCATTCCATAAGGGAAATATTAGGCATCTCTGAGTCATTTTTGATCACCATCTTCCATGGTATCTATTTGCCATCAGTCTGATACAGAAAAGCACCATTAAAAAAAAAGTGGGTGAATAGCATCCATGACTCCAGTTAAGTATGATAAATTCATTGTACTGCTCTGTTGAGACCATGTACGTTTCTTCTGACTAAAACAAGTGTGTGTTCACAGAAGACTAACTATTGCAGAGGGTAATGCATGAACGGAATGCCAAAGGCAACAGCTGAGAGAGGTATTATTTACATATTTATTAGAAATTCAGTATTACTTGTGAGAACAAGTCACTTCTGACTTTAATTCCAATAAGTAAACAACCCAATGGGCAAATAAGGGAAGAAGGAAACACACACTAAAGCAGTTTACCCAAGATAATACAGTAAAGCAACAACATTCTTAACATGAAACCATTTTGCAAGTCAGGAAAAAAATCCACCCTGACACCCCCCCCCCTTGTTTGGTTAAACACCCAATAAATAAATAATAATAATTACAAATTAATTTAATTATATGCATTATCAGTTGCCTCCCAGATGAACAGAATGACAATTAATCCTTGTTTATTTGTAATACTTTGTGGTTTTGTCTAAATTGCCCTCTGGTAATGAACAGCACTTCTGCATAATCTGAACTATTGTTGTCATTCTCTTCGTCTTTTTTCCTCTTGATATAGGTTTTGGCGGAAAAAAATCCCTCTGCGATTAGTGAGTTGGCACTAGAATTTAGAGAAATGTGTCTGAGTTTTCAGGAGCTTCAGACGAACCTTCTGCAGGATTCTCCTCTCATTTAAATGCCTTTTACCGAAGAACAAACCCACTGGATTTAGTGAGGAATTATATTCTTGTGGTTAAAGTTCTGCAGTGAGGCTGGCTCATTCTGGGGTCAGTTCCCACCTCTGCCACAGACTCCTTGGACAAGTCACATAGGGTACAATTTTCAGAAGCACCTAAGTGATCTAGGAGCCTACAGGGGAGATTTTCAGATGACAGTGAGGTGCCTAATGCCTATTGATTTTCAATGAGGCTTATACTAATCAGTGCCTATTTGAAAAATGGGTTTTTAAGTCACCTAAACGCTTTTGAAAATTTTGCCCTTTTTCAACAAAATGGAAATTTTCATGAAAATGTCCATATTCATCTAAAATATTGGATTGCACTGAAAAGTAAAAAATCTGAAAACGAATATTTTTGCCAAAAACTGAAAAATCTAATTAAAAAAAAATCAGTGAAAATGCCATCTGTTTTCATTGAATTTTTGGGGGGGGGGCGGGGGACGTTTCCTGATCAGCTGCATTGATTCATATTAATATAACCATCTATTCATGAAACACAGTGCAAATATTCACATCTCTCACACAGAAAGAACATTTGATGCTAACAGTGATTCAAGACGTACCCAAAGGATGTCTAATCTTCAAGGCCCCTTTTCAAATACTTCATTTACCTTCTGAAATATTTCCAGGTTGCTAGGGAGTGTGAAATGATAAGGAAGAAGAAAAAAGATCTTGTAAAGGTTATAATAAATGTAAAAATGCTTGAAACTGTTAACAACAGTAAAAACCATTATTTAAATTCATCAAATGTCATTTTGAAAAGAAGCTTTTGAAAATGGTCTTTTTCTGTATATTTTCTTAAAACTCATTTGTAACTGTCAAGTAAAGAACACCTAGGACTGTAGCCCCCACTAAATGTCAAGCTTCATAGACAGATAATGCCCCTGTGGTGCTCCAAAGTAGAAGGCATAAGGGAATAATAGTATGGAACTCTCAGCTGTAGGCAAACCCACCACTCAATACCTTCAACCGGATTTCAGAGAGTGGATGCTTTACAATTGAGAAAACGAAAGTTTTCTGACAAAAACTCCCATGCTTTTCTCTTGGTGCTTTGATTGGAGTCATTGAAGCTAATTTAAAGGAGGCAACACAGTATCAGTGCCTGGATCCATTGGGTTCAGGCCCACAACCTTTTGGATAGTGGAAAAAAAATTAACAGATGTGCCTTCATACATCCTGGCGTATTTCTTTTGAATTGCAAAGCGGTCGCCGGCTTATTTGAAGTACAATATGTCTAACCTTCCAGGCACAGCTAGTTGTTAATTTCCTATGCCACTATGAATCTATGATTTATTTAACAAATTTCCGTGCATCAAATAAAACAACATTTGTTCTACCTGGAGGGTAGTTTCCAAATATCACAGAACAGGCAGGCACGGCTGCCACAGTTTACATAAGAACTGTGGTCAAGCTCTCAAAACAAATTAATAACTGGATACTTCACTCCAGAAGCCTCCAAGCAATGCTCCAGGTGAAATCATATGACCCACTCATAGAATAAAACATTGAATTTCTAGCTGTAATCCTTTTGTGCAGCTATAATTATCATGTTGTCATCAGATTTTTTTTCTGACTGTATTTGTATCATTTAATATGTTGACACACTGTATAATACCAGCTGTTTTCTGCTCCAGAACATGCACAGTTCTGATGATTCAGTACTGAGAGAAGGACAAACTGATTTGTATAAAAGAAACAATGACCTTGAACCGTCATCCAAACCACAAACCAAACTTGAAAGGAAACTTTTTTTTTTTTGATGTTTGAAAAGTAGTGGTAATTTTTGTTGCTGTTTGTATTGTACATTTATTTTGGTGTCTCCGCACTTCTGTCTTGTAGCCAGCACAGAAGTGACAACATACCAGGTGTGTGTGTGTGTGTGTGTATAGATAGATAGATTTGCTATTTTTGCACAGCAAGAACAAGGGGATATCAGAAATCTAACAACAAATCCTGTTCTTAGAAGAATTCCAGCCCATTTCAACACTCAGGACATTCAGATTCTTTGGCTAGGCAGCCAAATTTATGAATGTTTATGTGATCCAAAACTCCGGCCATTTACTGTGTATTGCTTATATCTGTCACTCCAGCATTACAAAAGGAATAGGGTCTGTACCAGGAACATCAGTTTGCAATGGCAAGGCTGGGCAGCCTGTACAAGACTTGTGTTTGCTTTGCTACTGAAAAGTTCCCATGTGTGCAGTTAAGGGGGGCACAAAATGTTCATTTATCCAGGAAGCAAACTCAGAGGATGGTAGGGAAGGAGCAAATTAACTGTATGTTTTTAGAAATGGTTGGAAATCTTCTGCAGGAATGATTTTCTAATGGAAAATGCAATTTCTGCAAAATCAAAATTTTCCATAGAAAATAAATGATTTTGCCAATATTTTTCAATTTTCTTTCAGTAAAACTGAAACAAAGCATTGCCACATTGCCTTATGGAAGTTGTAATGCAGTCCCCCATTCACGCTTATGGGCTGAGCTGGGCTGGGCTCCCTGGCTGGACTACATCTCTCATGATGAAATACAATCATCCTTCTGACTAAGTGGCCTTGTGTATCATGGGAAACACATGGCTGTTGGTGCATCTTGGGAGATGTAGTGCTGCCAGGGAACCTGGCCCATAGGGAAGAATGGGGTTATCAGGCAACCAGAACTAGAACACCTAGGAGGCTATGCGACACCATAGGAAAATATAGAATGATCTTGAACTGACTTGAAACAAAGCCTTTTGGGTCAGTTCAACATCCTGAACTGAAACATTCTGTTTCCGGAATGTCAAGATAAACTGTTCCGACATTTCCAGATTTTTTATTTCCATTAAAAGTTTTTCTGTTTCTTCATTTTTTCCTTATTTGGGAGGAGAACAAATGTTGAGCTCTTGGAATTTCACACAGGCTGGACATTCTGATGTTCTCTCAGCGATGTCTGTGTGTCAGTTTGTGCCTGCCAACAAAGGCAAATGTGACATTTTGCTGTTATAAAAGCCTGTTTAGCATAGAGTGTTTGGAGTAGGCACTAAAGTGTTTTGGGGGATCGGTAATAGAATATGGAACATTTTCTCTGTAGGGTACCACTCCAAGCCTATCCTCCGTCCATTGTTAACTTAAAGGCTTTCCCCTTCAGGGAAAGGTTCAAATGGCCTATTTGAAGTTAGTTGGTGGGTCCCAGTCCCATTTCTAGTGTGTCCACATCACCCAAACCATCACCAGAACTGGCACTGATTAGACCACGTGTCATTTGCAATAAAGAAGCCAAGTACTGAGTGGAGACTGAACACACCCTTGCCTTTTGAGGATACCTTCCTAGGAGAGGTTTAGCAAACATCTATAGGTGAGTGTGTGGGAAGCTAGCATAGCTGCTGGCTGTCCTGTAGACACCTTTCCCTCCATTATCCCTATAGCCCCTTTCCTCAGCATAAAATTCACTAAAAAGTACAAACAATGAAAGAAATTCAAGCCAAACGTGAAGAAAGGGGTCCATAAAATAAAGGTTAAAAATAAGATGCTCTCCTCAAGTTAGTAGCTATCTGGCATGTTGTTCTTTAAAAAGTGAATTTAAAATACAGGGAGTACCTGGGAAAATATTGGACAGGACCACAGTCTAGGTAGTTGAAGACATTTCTGTCTTTTGTCTGGTTGATAAAGGAGCAGAATCTCTTAGGAATGAAAATGATGGAAAGGGCAGAAACATAACTTTATTTTGCAGTGAGGTCAATCGCTGCATTTCCAGATGTCACCATGGTAATAAAACTTGTGTCCAATATTCATAGGCTGAAGAAAGAACTTCCCCAAAACAAACACAACTGAAAATAGTCATCTTTGTCTCTTATTTGCTTTGTGTTATTAAAGCGACATGTCTGTGCTATCCATGCATTGCAGAGGATTATAATGCAGGCAGGATGGCACTCCAAACCCAGTATTTGCTTAACTTGCACAACACAACAAACACATTTTTCTCCCTCTGTGTGTCTCTTGTCTTTCATTCCTAGCAATGAGACATATAGGACAGACTGACTAGGTGGAATCACTGTAGCAATTTCTGAATGATGTCTGAAGAGCTGCTATATCCCTCCCTGCCCAGGGAATAAAAAGAGAAGTCACACAAGGCTTCTGCAGTTATTGCTGGGCTGGTTTTTGTTATACGCTGTATTCTAAATGAACAAAATATTTGGCTCAGGCACATCCAGACAAACCTAATCTAGCAGCCTCCTAAAACAATAAAGAAACCATAGGACAAACTTCGTTCAATTTTTTTCTCTTCTTTCAAACATCTGTGTGCCAGCCATAATCTTTGGCTGACAGACGCCCCATTAGAACATACAGACTGCTCTATCTTCCCCTTGTATCCTCTTCAGCTCCAGAATAAACCCTTTCTGAGAAAATAAAAAGAGCAAAGGAAGCATCTGATAGGGGACAGAATGGAGTGGTTGAGATAAAATACAAATATACACCACTCTAATGGTAAGTTCCTCAGGGTCAGGTTGCATTACGTGCATAGATTTCCAGGCCTCTCTGTGCCATCCCTGTTCCGTTGCTATCGCAAACCATTGCAATAGTACAAAGTGATGTAGCCTTTTTAGAGCAACAAAACATCTTTTATCTCACAGGTCTCAGATATTACTTCTTGATTCTCTCAAATGGTGTCTTTATGGCTCCAAAAGGCCATGTGGTAAGCAACATGTAAGTAAACAACTACCAGGAAACTTTGGGGCTGAATCCCAACTTTATTTAGCAACTTTCCATTAGTGGGACTCCATTGCTTTCAGTGCACGGGGGTAAAAGTGGGATCATATTATGGAGACTCAGGCCCTATGTGTTTGGACGTCCCTATGTTTGGAAGTCCACTCCAGCCTTTCTGAACATATTCTCCACATCTTATTTATGCAGCTGAAATTATTGTTCAGCTGTTTCATGCTTTGCCCTTGGGTTGCCAGGAAATTCTGTTTCTGAATTGCACAAAGGGCGTAACAGATGACTTGAGACAATGTATTCACGTCTGTAGACTCAGACACTCCACACTGTTTGAGGAGGCAGTACATCTAAATTGGGAGCTGACTGTGCTCACAAAAGGATTAAGTACCATGTAAGTAAGAGAATGGAACATTTATGCAGGCAAAATGCATAATAAGTCAAATTGAAGAGAAGTAAGTGCCTATCTCATTTGCTAAACCTAATGTCCATCATTTATTTTCCTTAGTGAATCTTAGTGGGCAGGGTGTGGGAGGGAAAGTCCCAGGTACACAAGAATGGAAGAGAAAGTCCTTTATAATACAGCAAAAAGAGAGCAGTGGTACATTCTCACACCCACATGTACACACTGCTCTGGTAGTGTGTGACCCCTCTTATTTAGAGCAACAGACACTGAGGGCAAGAGTAGTTCATTATGCATGATCCATTCAACCATTCATGTATCTGTTCAGATGGCCAATCAGTGCCCATTGTGTTGGCGGGGTTGGTGATATGGACCCCTGACCACTAGGAATTAGAATGAAACCACCAAACGCAAAGCTGCTAGGAACCTTCCAGATCTTAATAACTTTCTCTTGCTACTGACCTTTCACTTCAAGGTCAAAGCCTGTTCCCAATGCCCTGAGCCATCCAGTCTGCCCCACACAACTTCTTTAACATTGACTGGGTCTTAAAGGGAGAAACCCAGAGCCATATGCTCAGTGCCCAATTCCACAAGTCCTGTTTGCTTTGTAACTGGTATTCACATAAATGGGATTATACATCATAGCACAAGCAAAGCTTTCTGTTTATAAACTAGTCAATACCATTTGAGAGGAGTTGTTTTTTTTTCCCAAGGACACCTTTCATTTCAGTCTCAAAGCAAGTTGGGAACAAATTGTTCCTTACCATCAGCAGCTGATCGCTCTGCTTGTTTAAAATGTGAGCGTCTTCAGAACAGAAAACAAAAACAAACCAAAACAAACAAAAAAAACAACAACCCACCATTTGCTAAATGAAGCAAAACACCATAATAGGTTTAATGATGTAGATTTATCTCCTAACAGTTGTTTTGAGATCACAACAAATCATTAAAATCATTAACTCTCAGAGCTAAATTAGATTACAGAACTTTGAGAATGTCTGGCCAATGCATTTGCTAAACTGCATCTCTTCCTACCAGCACGAATCACTAATTCCACTCAGATTCTTTTGCAAACAATGAACCGATTCAACATATTCCAAGTCATATTTAAAAATACCTCTAGGCGCACTTGGGTTTTTTTTTTTATTATTATTCTGCCATCCCATGCCATCTCCTGTGTTTAAGATTGCTTTCCTGGTGTACCCACTAGCATGCTGTGACCTTGTTCAGGGGGAGCAACCAGGAGGAAGATGTTTCCAGTAACGTCGACAGGTGCAGCTCTGTGATATCAATAGAATTGTGCTCACTTATGCCAGAGCCAGGGAGTTTGGCCTAAAGACCCTTAGTAGTGTAGGGCAGTGCTACTCAAAGTGGTGGTCCGCGGACAGGTGCCGGTCCGCGAGCCATCGGCTGATGGTCTGCGCGCACATTGGGAAAAAAAATTGCCGGTCCCCCACATCCGATAGCTTGAGAAGCACTGGTGTAAGGTCCTTTTCCTTTTTCCTTGAGAAGAATCAACAGTTGCATCTCAAGTGGTTATAAGCTTGTGATTCAGATTCTCCATGTATTGTCAGTAATGATGGTTTTCTACCCCACGCCAGGTGTGCATGGAGCTTTATAAACAAATCAAGTTGCTGCCTAAACCAAAGAGGACATATTAAGAGATGACCCTGGTTATCCAGCCACTTTGCCAGTATAAGAGCTTCTCCAGCACAGGGCAACCTGTGTGTAAGATGGTGAGTTTTTATACTTACAAGGGTAGATATATCAAGTGGACAGTCTAGAACACTGAGTAGGGTGGGTGTCAGCCGTGATCCACTCTTATCACTTAGCTTTACATCATAAACATTAAGTATCAGCTGCTGCTAATAAGTTGGATCTGATATGACAAATCCTCTGTTCCCAGGTACTAACGAGAGCAGAAATGAGGAAAGAGAGAAAAGAGTAATGAAAAGAAAGAAATGAGAAGAAAACACCATTCTTAATGCACTCAGCTTTGAGAGAGAATGTTTGTATTGCAACACAGAGTGGATAGAAACTGGAAATAATAAATGGATTTATTTGTATTATGGTAGCGCCTAGAAGCTTCAGCCTGAGATCAAGGCCCCATCGTGCCAGGCACTGTGTGAATACAATGAAACAAGAGTCTTTACCTCAAAGAGTTTACAATATAAATATGACTCTTCACCTCTGTCCTTAACTGTAATAGTCTCGTCCTGCAAATCTGTCTGCTTACCTGTTTGTCTATCTGTGTCCAAACTTCTAAAGGAGCTGTGGGCCACAGAAGATCTTGTCTTGTTGCCTTTTAGACGGTAGGCGTCTTCATTCAGAGACCTGCCTTCCTGATTTATCATAAGGCTCCATGCACACCTATGGACCTGTATAAACTCAAACACTCGTATTAATTATGTAGAAAGCAGAGTGCTGGTCTGTGTTTCCATTTTGTATTTCCCCCCTCTGAAGCCATTTGTTAGTATCTCTCTCTTTCTTGTTTTTAAATTGATTTAGTCATCTTCCACACTCCCTGAAGCTTTTGTCCTTTCCCTCCCCCCTCCATTCTACCGTCCCCAGGGTGCCAGAGCATGGGAATCTGGTGGGAGGCGGAGCCTGTACAGAAGGCTGGGGAACCGGACGAGGCAGCAGTAAACCAGGTCTCTTGGTATAGTCGAGTATTAGCCTGGCAGGGCAAGGCATTGTCAGGGCAGAATTGCTGGGTTCCAGAAGGAGTCAGTATGACACTGGCAGACCATGTGCCAGCTCGTGCCAAGGTCCCTAGGTCTCAAATGGACACTGACAAACACGTAGCTGGAGCCAGTCTGGCTCATGTGTGTTGATATTGGTAAAATAGGTATTAGAACGATAAGAACGTGTTTAATGTTTATGCTTTATGAAATGCTTGTAAATTGCTGCGTGGGTTCCTCTCACTTTTAATATCTGTATCCCACATTATAAAGGTAACATGTAAGGAGAAAAGCATTAACAAGTGTGAAATATGAGTTTCCAACAGGAGGTGTTATCACCTGCCCAGCAAAGAAGGTCCAGCAACACCAGATGAACTATTGTGGAAAAAAGACTTTATTGTTTGCTCTTCCTCTTCCACCACTACCCTCCTCCCACCCCCTGCCATGAAGAGGAAACTTGCAACAGCTAAGGGGAACAGAATAAAAATCCCTAACAAGGAGGAATTGTCTTTTAAGATGCTTGGACTCTGAGGGGCAAGAATTACTAAGCATAAGCAAAAGATCCACAGCGTGTGGCCTGAGTAAGCCCTAAAGGGCATATAGAGCTTGCTTATCATAGAAGCTTATATTACTTTTTGAAATGTAAGATTGGAACTCATTTGTATATATGTGTTTATTTGCTTTAACTTTGCAAATAACTCTCTCATTTCCTTTTCCTAGTTAATAAATCTTCAGATAGCTCGTTATAAGATTGGCTACCAGAGTTGTCTTCGGTATGAGAACTAAGTTGCAATTGACCTGAGATAAATTACTGGGCCTTTGGGATTGGGATTAACCTGAATATTGCTGTGATCTTTGGTGTAAGGGACCATCTATCACAAAAGGTAAACTTTCGTGGGTGGCAAGATAGACCGGAGTACCCAAGGGCACTGTCCATGACAAGGCTGTTATAGTGCTTGGGGAGTTAACACTTGATAATTGGTTGGTGACATCTAAGAGTAAAACTCATGGCCAATTTGGGGGTTTTTCCCTGCTTCTTAACAGTCTGCCCTGAGGTTGGTACTCACTCTCTTGAGCTACTGCAGGAGAGCTCGACAGTCAGGTCTTGTCTTTCTTGGACAAAGCATGATCATGATGTAAGGTCTTTGGGATAGCTGAGAGAGAAGGAAAGGGCTAAAAAGGGAATAACGGTATTTTCATGCCAAGGACTCTATGAATGTTTGCAATCTCTCCATCTAAGAACTTAAACAGCCCCTATCACCATAGTACCCGAGCATCTCCCATACATTAATGTATTTGTCCTCACAGCCCCCCTGTGAGGTCCCACATTCAAAGCCCAGCACCTTAAACAAAAGACCATGCATCGTGCCTTCCAGTAATTGTTTCTCCTTGTTTTGCTGGTCACAGAGTAAGATAGAGGAAAGAGATCTGAATTTCAGATGAGCCAAAAGAGTGACTAATATTTCTAGCACTCTGCACTGTTCTTTGACATTCTCTGCCCACCATCCTTAGATTCTAATTTACTTAAATGAGTCATTGACTGTTTGCTTTTGCTGAGGGACAAAGAGCCTTCAATAGAATTGAGTCCATGCAACTTGCTGATGTTGGAATGGGGAACTTTCCTCATGGTGAGGTTGCATTATGGATGAAATGGGAGAGTTGTGCTTGTGGATGAGCTCCCTGAAGGTCAGGAGGGCAGAAGGCATTCAGGATTAATCAATGCTATTGAAACCAGGTCTCCTAGGTTAACATACACTGAGGGGGAAAACAATAGCTTGTTCAATATGGGCATTTTCAGAGCTGATACTTTTCATTATGAGCTAGTTAACAAAACATTGTGCTGGAGGTACCATCAAATGAGGGAGTTGTACACGTATATAGCCTTTTGCCTATTCAAAGGATGGTACTAATACTGAAAACTGAATCCTGATAGCACCCTATCTGCTAAGCAAGGTGAGGTAATAGGTGTAGAGAAATATCCAAGGAGGCAAAGCCAGAGTTAGAACACTGATGTCCCTATCACCCAGTCCTAGCTTCATACATACTGCTGTGGTTCTCAATCCTTTGAGTCAAACTAATCCTGGTGCAACGCCACTGAAGTTGCTTTTTATTTTGCTTTGGGGCCAGAAGCCAAAGTACCGTGAGAGAGGTTTTTCCAAGCCAGAGGCCACCAATGAGTCCTGGAAATCTTGGTTGAGATTTTCAAAACTGTCTGTGGGATTTAGCAAGATCTGGTATTCGTTTTAAATGGAAAATGTTGACCCTTGTGAGGGGAACCTGTTTTCGCATGGGAATGGTTGCCAGATTTGTAGTCCAGATAGGTTTGAAATTAACATGCAAACATTTGACTGGCTTATCCAAGCTGAAATGTGCCCTTTTGAGGGTATGTCCATCACCTTTATGTTTGTTTTATGGTGGTTAAAATAAGCATGAAAACTGTTAGGGCATGATTCTGATCTCATGTACACTAGTTTTAATCTGGTTTAACAGCACTGAGTTCCATACTACAACGTAGACTCTTTTGCACCCATGTTTTCATGCACTCCAATGTGCTACTAAAAAGGGGGGCTGGAACACTATGTTTAATGAGCTCCAGCAGGCTGCTGTGACCATTGTGCCAACTTGCCGCCTGTCCCCCGGCATGTTTGTGACCACTGCCAATTATATGCCTAAATCAGAGCAACTTTGCTTTCAAATCAGGTGCCTGCTGCTGTGTTACTTGTTACTGGTTTCCACACCCGGGATCCAGAAAACTGTCATCACACAAATGCACCAGCTGATGCGAATTACAACAAAAATTAATTAATCGATTTTTTAAATCCCCAAGATGCACAAGACTTTTCCTGGAATCCATAGTGTCAGCAAAATCTAAATTTACCGACTTTCAGTCCTGCAATATGTGTTGGCACCAGCCATGTGGGGTTGACGGAGCAAGCTAAGAAGTCGGCTGCAGCAGCAGTTAGTTAAATGGACAGTTTAACGTTTTACCAGCCGTTTGCAATAGATACGTGACAAAGGCACATTTTTTTTTCAACGAGAGAGAGCTTGTTTTCAGTGTCAAAGCTGATTCCTGAGCCTTTCTCCCACACCTCCCTCTGTTAAATGTGTTATGCTGAGATGATGATGATCCTGTTTTGACGTTGGTATGGCGTGGGATGTTCGATGGGGTGGGATCGGAGTTACTACAGAGAATTCTTTCCTGGGTGTCTGGCTGGTGAGTCTTGCCCATATGCTCAGGGTTTAACTGATCGCCATATTTGGGGCCGGGAAGGAATTTTCCTCCAGGGCAGATTGGAAGAGGTTTTTCGCCTTCCTCTGTAACATGGGGTACGGGTCACTTGCTGGAGGATTCTCTTGCTCCTTGAAGTCTTTAAACCACGATTTGAGGACTTCAATAGCTCAGACATAGGTGAGAGGTTTTTTGCAGGAGTGGGTGGGTGAGATTCGGTGGCCTGTGTTGTGCAGGAGGTCAGACTTGATGATCATAATGGTCCCTTCTGACCTTAGTATCTATGAACATTTTCCCTTCCTGTAAATATTTTCCCTTCTGCCCCTTCTATAAGAAACATTTCTTATAAGGAGAAGGAGGAAATTGTCCTGTTCAAGGGCTGCAATGATTCTTCTTAATTGTTGTTTCTGGCAACCTGGATACTGCAGTGATGGGTGGATTACAAATGCCTAAATGGTAATTAATTTTCATGATGAAAACAATAGTTGAGCATACAAACACTATAGCTGAAGAAGTATAAATGCTGAAATCCAAGTTTTCATGTATTCCCTTCCTCCATCTCTGCCACCACAAAAAGATATCAGCAGATAAGCGAGAAATAACAAAAAACAATGACAATTACATATGCCACTGAGAGAAATCCAGCAGCTTCAGCTCACATGGATCAGTGAGAAAATTTTTCCCTGTCTCTCTGTGCCTGAGTTCGCACCTGTCTGTGTTTCACTTGGAGGTATTACTTCATAAACTCAAAGTTCAAAGCAAAACTCTGCCAAAATTCACTGGATTTCACCTGTTGGGGGAGGAGGAGATTTTTGACCCAAAATCACAAATCATCATGCTGTTCAGGTTTGCCAAAGTGTTCACAGTAGCTGGTGAATGAACCTCTTCAAAGGCCACAGTTGTGTCATCATTCACACCTCACTCTGTCCCCTGTGAGCTGGAATGGGTCTATTATACTTCAGAAGGAGGATGAACACAGGCCAAAGAACCCAAACACAGGACAACGGGGAAACAAAGAGCATCCAAGAATCCACAGAGGAGAGGACCACAAAGGACTGGGACTGAGGAAGCCCTTCAGAATGCAGACTTATAAAAACTTTTCAGAGCTACCTACTGTGTTTTAGATACTTATATCCAACTCAGAATATAACCATCGTAACGTCTGAGAGCTTGTTGTGGGCTCACATAACCCTGCTGAATTTGAAGACCAGAATGGGCTGTTCCCAGCCAGTGGGGTTTACCAGACTCTCCACCTGAAATCCTGGTCCAATTAAAATCAGTGGCAAAATACCCATTGGCTTCAGTGTGACTCCACTGACTTTCTACATTTTATGGAGTCACCTAGTCTATTCCCTTCTGGCAGGGTACAATTGTCCCCTACAATGTGGTTTCTGAGACTTTCTCCTGTTTAGTTTTAAATGTCCCCAGGAAGGGGACATTCTCCTTCTGTTAAGAGACAATTACATAGTCTCATAGACAGATAACTGTCAGTAACTTTTTCTGATGTTGGCCCAATTCTCCACTGCTTTAACAGTATTCACTGTAAGTATTTACACTGCTTTGATTGACTTCATTTAAATGACACTGACGTGAAACTGGTGCAACACAGGGGAGAAGCAAGCTCACTTAGCCTATATTTTCCATTTTCTTATTTTCATCTGATTTACTTTAGCTGTACCCCTTTGACCATGCTAAATAATCCCTTTCCTTCTTCTACATTCATTAAATATTTGTAGCCTGCCATGTTCCCACTTCACCTCGTTTGTTGTTGCCCAAACAAGCTAGGTATGCTTTCTTCCTTTAATCTTCCCTCATAAATCAGTGTCTCCAGTCCACTAATCATGTTTGCTGCTGATTTCTCAGGTTTCTCCAGCTCATAGATCACATGGACCTGATTATGTGTTGTCTCGTCATATAGACCAGTGCAAACTGGGTGTGAAATGCTCCTACTCTGACTTGGTAGCACTTTACTGTCACAGGGCCAAGGTGTGAATACTACACAAAGGGAAAGGCACTGGAGATTTGGGCTCTGTCTTTCTGCTCCTAAAGATGCCCACATCAGAATGCAGCATTCCAGATGCAGCAATGACCACTGTCAAATATGGAACACTTTTACTTCCCTGCCGATGATTTTCCCTCTTCCCTGATATCATACATTTGTCTTCCGCTTTGAAGGGAAACAACTGTCCAGAGAAATATGGATCAGCAATATTGACACAGATCAAAACATCTCGCCCCACTCCGGCTCCCGTAAAATACATACAGAAGAGAACTGTCTGCCAAGAAACATCATCCAAACTATTCTCAGAGAGCCAGTCACACGACTGGGCTTTAGATCACGCTCTAGTAGGGCATGCTGTATAAAGATGTGCAAATCACCACACCAAGCATCCACATTTGCTTTAGGACTCCCATAACCAGCATAGCAATGCCAAGTTATTTTAGAAATGGAGGAGCGTTAGCCCAAGTGAATGGGCAGGTGTTTCCCCCTTTATAGATTTGTTATTACTGGTATGTGCAGCCACCTGGTCTGGGGCAGGGAAAACTGCTCTTTTGCCTCCCTATAAGGGAAAACGAGCAGCCCAGGACAGGGGTTGTGAATACCGGGATCTGTCAGTACATCTGTCAAACTGACAGGTGTTCCCCACCCACAGTCCAGGTGAGATTGCTGTAATAGATGAGGGATGCCAAGTGGTCTTTGTAAGTTACTTTGAGTCAGAAATGGTCACAAAACAAAGCTCTACTGGAAAATGCAGATTTTCTGCCATTTGTGAAAATTAACTCCCCTAATTAACTTACACATATAAATGTAGTTAGAATGAAGACATTAAGTTGATTATCTAGAAAATTGCTACCTTGGTCGATTCCCTGATGCCACCATTGCCTCTAATTATGCCAAGAATTAAATTGAGGCATTACTGTGGTGGTGTTATGTCACCGCAATTGAATGCTTGGAGATGGATCACACAACTTCCCTCCTTGGCTACTTTAAGCGTAATTTTCGCTGGTGACTCTGGCTGGGCACACAATGTTCTCTTCTTTTGGTTTGGTTTAGTTTGGGGTTTTTCCCCCCTAAATAGAAAGATAGCATCAGTGATTATGAAAATAACCTCTCAGGGTCTCTTAATGAACATCCTGCAATAAATATAGTTAAGAATGGTATGATATCCCATTTGGAACCTTCTACATTTGCTGGACTCAATCCAGGCCACACTGAAATGAATGGAAAACAATTCTATTAACTGGGATCAGGATTTGGGTTAAAATCTAAAGAAATAGCTAAGGGACTTAGGTGCCAAAGTTCCAGTTTCAGGATGGACTTGGGCACTTAGGATCAGATTAATTAGGTGCCTAAAAGGCAGAGATAGGTGCCCAGTGGGATTATCAAAGGGCCTAGACACCTAATTCCTATTAAAATCAAAAGAAGTTTGGCACATAGCCATTTTTGAAAATCCCATGAGGCACCTATCTGCATCTTTAGGTGCCTGCATACCTTTAAAGAGCTGGCTCTGTGTCACTGATGTTTCGAAACTTTACCATAATACAAATAAATAATAGCACTGCTAATAAAAAAAAGAATCCAGTTTAGATCCAGGGCTTGGCTCTTCTACAACCCAACATACGATCTATGTAGCTGATGGGTTCTTTTCTTTTAAGAGAGAAAGTTTTAAGTTCTGTCTTTAAAAACAAAAAAAAGGCTTTGTTCAACTGTTTTTTAAATGATGTGTCATGTTAGATCACATCAGCTATAATACATTGTGATAGCTGGGACCCTGAGACTGAGAAGTTTCAGAAATATACAAAAAATAGCAGCCTGCTTCTGGACTTGGCTTGACAGTGAAGAAGCAAAGTGACACTGCCTGAAACTGTGGTCTTGAAAACTGAGTGTGCCTCAAAGTTATCCACTGTTTTCAGCTTTGAATAAAATCATTTCAAAATGTACAGTGTGCTCTGATATGCTGTCAGCTTCAGATGTTTTGAGTAATTTATTTTTCTGCAAATAGAACTGGGTGAAAAGAAAATCCAATACACTAAATACATCTTGCATCATGGACAAAAGGAGAACTGGCAACATTTGCCCTCAAACCTATTCAGAGAACAAACAATAAGGAGTTCTCCTGCTTGCAGTTTTGCAAATGAGCCTGTATGTCACAGGTGCAGGGATCTGGAAGCAGAAGACAAATTCAGCTTGCTGTGTCACTTGGTTTCAGTCAGCTCTGCCTCCACATTGTAAATTCCGGTTTTCACAAGAGGGGACCCGAGAAGGGGAGGCTGGAGAAGAAACACCCCTCATAAATCTGAAATAGCAGTCTGCCCCAAAATAAGCAGATTTTATGCTAATATGTTTTGGTTCATGTTTGGTTGGGGTGATGTTCTGGAATGGAGATGGGCACTGATGCTTTATGGCCAAATTCTGGTCTCAGTTACATTGGTGTAAATCCATCAACCTCAGTTCAGCTACTTTGATTTTACATAAGTAAAACTGAGAGCAGAATTCAGCCATAGGTTTATGAAAGCCTGATCATCCCTGCTTCTTTGGGATGGGGAAAAGGCAGGAAGGAAATGGAAATGCAAGGATAAGCCATTCTTTTGAAATCAAAACTCCATTATTGGCAAAACTTCCTTAGACTAAAGGGTGTGGCTTTAGTTGACTTGCACTGGATGATGTTTCTCTATTCCTACCTACGTAACAGAATTCTAGCTATATCTGATTTCTAGCCAAAAGCTACCATTTTATCATTGCACTTCAAAACAGAGGAGCTCAATTCAATTTATCAGCTACTCAAGGCTGTATTAATTGCCATCTATTAAGAGCTACAGTATTTCAAGCTATCCATTAACAAACTTTGGAATGTTTTATTACTATTTTTGGCAATTAGCTGCTGTAATTATCTTACTAAACCCTATTTGAATGAGTTAACTAATCTTCTGGATTTAATCTTCGGAATATCTCAGGAATTTATAATGAAAGGCCCTGCATAAAATCCTCCTTAGAGGTCAGAAGCTTGTGGCCATGAATGGGTCAGCAGAAGGGTAATTTCTCCTACATTCACCCTAAGGTCTGGTGTTTGACCATGTTGAGGGGAAGGATTCTCCAGTGGTTAGAGCACTAGCCTGTGACTCAGGATTAGCGGTTCAATTCCCAGATCTGCAACAGACTTCCTGTGTGATAGCCACCTAACTCCATTAAAATCAATGATAATGGGAATTAGGTGCCTAAGCACATTTGAAAATCCCACTAGCCTCCTACCTACATTTTTAGGCCCCTTAATACTTTTACAAATCTGGCCCTGAATTTCTCCGTGCCTCAGTTTCCATTATATAAAATGAGGATAATAGCACTTCCCTACCTCGCAGGGATGTTCTGAGGATAAGTACTTCAAAGATTGTGAGGAACTCTGATACTCTGGTATGGGGGCCATATAAGTGTCTTAGATAGATACACTATGACCTTGGTGTCACAACACATTAATGACCTAGGTAATATACAGTCCATATTTTGTTCACTTATCAGGACAAACACATTAATTAAAACTCATTTATTTCTCTAATATATGTATGCTCAGAGAGGTAAATGGATACAAGCAGCAGGGAACGTGTAATCAAACAAGAATGACATCCTGAAAGTGTCATATATATAAGAACCATGATGTTAAATCCTTCTGGAACCTGTAACATGAACAAGATGTTTCTTGCCTGAAATAAGATCAAGGCTTCTGTCTGCATAAGATAATTAATTAAAAATCTTCACTTCTTTTGGTTTGCCTTTAATTTTCTTTTCATTAAGTAGGAATCCAACAAAAGAACAGTTACTATTTTTTTACTATTATTAGTGTCTATAGTCACCAAATCAAGAGCCCATTGTGCTAGGCTACATAAGAATAAGAGACAATCCCTCACCCAAAGATTTTATAATCTATATAAAGAAAACAATAAAGGGGAAATATTGTTATCCTCTGTGCCTCTTACAGGGAAATTAAATGACATGGCCTATCACACCTATACATTATAATATATAACGATGATGTGCACAGAACATACCTAAAAAAACAACTTCAGAATTATGGTCTGCTTGAACGCTGCCCTTCTTTGGATTCACATTCACATAATTCTAGATATAAAGAATTGAGAGTAGTCTCTCTCTCCCCACAAAAATATCAGTAGCCCATGGCCGCAAAACTATACTAATTGTCCCATTGCTGACTTTCCTTATGCCCCATGAGCTCATTTTTTCCCAACTATCACCTCTCATTTGCACTGCCAAATGAATAAATCAGATAACGTTAGAAGCAAGAGATATCTGAGCATTTGGTTTGTAAACTGACAAGGAGTTAACAATTTAACCCTGTCTCTCTTGTGCTGCCAATTTATCAGAAAGATTTTCCATTTGGTCAAGATCCTCGCTCATTACATTACTACTTTAATACTTTTATTTTAAGCTCCTGGCCTTTCCTTGGTCCCTTAGCTGGATCTGAGACATGATACGTTGCTATTTGTCTGGTTATCAGAAGTCTGGCTAAATACTATCAATGGCCTTAGGGCTGTGGAATGTTTCAGTTTAGACAGATACGACCCAATGTCACAATTCTCCAAATGTCAGAAAGTTAATTATAGACTCCAGCCGACCTTCTTTCTTCCCTTCCCCACTCTGTTTAATGTCATGTTTGGAGACTTAATTTAGAAAACAATTTCATCCAGAGGACCAGTAGTAAAAGCATTGCTCAATAGGCATGTTGAGTCCCGTCCCGTTCATTGCTACTTGATTCTGAAATCAACTAATATTCAACTGGCTAGTATTCCTTGCCGCTTCCTATCTTGAACTGTTATGCAGTGTAGCTGTGCACTGTCACTCAGGTGCCACCTTGCTCTTTAGGGGTACAGTCGATGCCTTTCAGTTTGGGGTGTGGATTGCAAAATGCTTTAGGAGCCTTTGGGAAGCAAGCCACTGTGCATGGCTATGCTCTTATTAATGATTTATTCAATTATCAGATTATTAATTTAAATCAATATTTTATGTTGCTACAATATTTTCCAACAAACACAGTAACAACGTATGTCACTATACCCACTCAAGTCTGTAATAGTAGAGTAATGCGTATTATATAATAACATGCATTCATGGTTACCCTAGAATGTCTCCTCTTCAATGCATTGGCAATGGATTGTGCACCAGTTACCTTTGTGCAATAACCTTAATGGGCTAGATTTTCAAAACAGCTCAGCGCCCACATCTGGGGACAGATTTTCCAAACAGTTCAGTTAATTGGGTGTATGCTGGGTGCTGACCACTTAAAAAAATTAGCCATATTGTAGTTCTTATTTGTGATATGATAGTATTGGTGTTTTTAAGCCAGAGCCTGGATGCATTTTTAATGTCTTTTACATTAATTGTTATGTTTCAGAGTAGCAGCCGTGTTAGTCTGTATTCGCAAAAAGAAAAGAAGTACTTGTGGCACCTTAGAGACTAACCAATGTATCTGAGCACAAACTTTCGTGAGCTACAGCTCTGAATGCATCCGATGAAGTGAACTGTAGCTCACGAAAGTTTGTGCTCAGATAAATTTGTTAGTCTCTAAGGTGCCACAAGTCCTCCTTTTATTAATTGTTATGTTATCCTATTATAGTCATTGTTATTACATTTTATTTTATAGGATTCTAAATATCCTTGGGTTAAAGGGGTGCTTGTTGTCTCAGGGGATTGATAAGAAAAAGAAGAATGTTTCACCTTTATATCACCAGTTAAAATCCAACCAGGTGACCAAAAATCTTTACAGTCTGACAGAAGTTTTGTGACCTATGTGAAATGAATCTAGTTTGTAGCAGACAGAGGTCCATCTCACCCAAACCCTGACAGCAATTGACACTACTTCTCACTTTTGTTGGCATTCTACTCCCAATAGCGGGGTTATAAGAATTAAGGCCCCCAGTTCTGCAAGACACTTGACTTCAGTGGAACTTAAATATATGCTTAAGGGCTCTGCAGAACTGGGACTTAAATGTGCATGAAGACTGACTGCTCCTTCATTCTTAGACGTTCTCCAGCTAAGCTGGGAGTGAGTGGCTGTGTGGCTGGGAAGGGGAGTCTGCATTTACATTGTTTGTTTGCCACCTGTTCTGAGTTTAAAGCGCAGGGTGGGGGGACTGTGGTCACCAGCACTGTCAATCGGACATCTTTGACCAACAATAAATGAATGGGCCAGTTCCCCAGAGGGTCTATTTATTTTTCTGTCTGTTTCTCGTCTTCAGTGGGATTTTCAATTTTTCAGCAGTTTTCAGGATTTGTCTCATTAAAAAATGAAACACAGCCTTTTAATCCGTTTATACTCCTCATCTAAAATAAAGATACTTTCCCCCTAGAAATGGGGAATGTCAAGTCATTTTCCCCATTCCCCAATGGATAGGATTCCCAGCGGACTCCGGTGAATAAAGCCCTAATTCTGTGCACTGCACCATGCTTACCCACACTCAGTACTTTCATTCCTCTTTACCACTAAGTATTTCGCTATCAAGGCTACATGCTCTTGATGTCACTCTGGAATTTAAGAGTGCCACTGCATAAGAGTTCCTTTGTACAAGAGGAGACACTTAACCTTTCGGAGGAGAAGAGATGTTTTTAATCATTACTTCTGATTTGCACATACTGAGCATGAAGCCTAAAATCTAGGAACATCTCAGGCTTTTTGAGGAGTGCTTTTTTAAAAATTGTTTCTAACCTCGCATTTTCAGATTTTTTTTTTTTAATTTTAAGGTTGAAACTGCGAGTTTTTTGCACCCCTTTAATGACTGAGCTCCACCAACACAAGCACCCCGTATATCCTCACAGGCTGAAGAGCATGGATCTAAAAAAAAAAATGGTGGAGCCACTCAGTCTGGATGGGGTGGGAAAGCCATTTGTTTAATGCATTCTATTGATCTTAGGCTAAAATATTCAGAGGCTTAGAGACAGCAAACCCCTATTTTTCTGATGGAAAGTCAAAATCACTTACAGAGGCTTTCTGTAAATTCAAAATTAAATGGCAATAAGTCTATGGCACTGTCAGCTGAAAATTCCTGGGTCCCTGAGGGGCAGATTATAGATTGTTTGTTTTTGGCTGAGCGCTTTGCAGATTCCCTTGATACCAATTCTCTCCGTGGGTACACGTCTGCTGTGCTTTTCAGATCATTTTCAAAGCTGGGTGGGCACCCAAGGACCCTGCAAAATTTGCACATGCAGTCGCTGTGCCTGCACACTCTAGGGCCAGATCCTTGACCCCACCGAGGCCCCTTTGTGGTCGCTCTATGTCAGCACCTCCCTGCTCCATAATGTAGTGGGTTGGTGAGGTGGTAGGGGGCATTCCAGGAACAGGTAGGATATTACAATAGGATATTACAGACTGGCTAACATAAGAGCAGCATATAGTCTGCCTTAACGCCTAGCCCCGCTGAGGATTGATCTGCATGTGTTCGTGTCCAAAAGGGGTGTTTGCATGTGCACATAACAGGTAAATGCTCAGGTGCTTGACTGATAAAGACAAGAACCCACTTACACATGCAGTTCAGTGAGACAGCCATGGCCTGGAGCGTCAACCAGCAGTCTGGGACTCACAGAACCACAGTTTTTCACCACATCGCGGTTACCTGGTGACACTGGACAAGTTATTAAAACCCAGTTTTCCAGAGGCTGCTTCTTATTTGAGGTGCCTTGGTTCATGAGTGCCCACCTTGGGCAATGTGGGGCCAGATTCTTAAACAATCCGATCTTCTAAAGAGCTCACCTCTCATTTAGGCACCTAAATAAAGGGCTAGGTTTTCAAAGGAGCTCAGCATTCAACCTCCAGCCAGCATGGCTGAGCAATCCTGACAATCAGGCTCCGACTGTGGACACTGAGCTGTTTTGAAAATATAGGCCCTACTGCCTGAGTATCAGCAGCTGCGTTTGACTTCAGCGGGAATCCTAGGTGCTAAACATCTCTGGAAAGCAGCACTTCATAGGCCCACAAATTTAGATGCCACTTTTCATATTTGTGACCTTAACCACGTGGTGCTTCAGTTTCCTACCTGGAAACTGGGGGTAATGATACTTTGAAAGCACAATGAAATCTGTAACTGAAAAGCGTGATACAAGTGCAAAGTGTTAAGTATGGTGATTTTATTTTTATTTATATTCACAGTTTCCTGTCAGGGATGGGGTTCCCAAAGGAAATAAATAAATGAAAATGTCTGCCTGGAACTCTAAAGAGCTGATTTGGCTTATTGGATTCTAACTGAATATTATTCATAAGGCCAGGTTCAACACTAAATATATTCTGTGCTCACAAGTTAGGAAAGTGAGATACAAAGGAATGTTTTTTGCTCCCTTTATTCTTTCAAAGCTCGCTGCACCCACCATGCCTTCTTATTTCATGCCAAATTACTGGGTTCCTCTTCCTCAGGCCAACAGACAATGTGATCATGAAAGATACTGTGTAGATAATAAATTAGGGGAAGAGCTGAAAGGTCATCTTAAAGTAGTCCTATTCTCTGGGCAGTCATCAAAAGCTCACACCACCTGCCCCTGTTTTATTTGACCCATTCTGTATCCAGCCCAGGCCTACTTTCCTCATGTCAGAGTCAATCCAAATACAATGATTGATAAATGCAAACAAATTATGAATGGAAAATGAAGGGCAGCTCGATATGCAAATGTGGAAAAGACAGTCAAAGCAGGGAACATCTAGTGAACTGCTCCCCTTTAAGATCATTCTCTGGAGGGACAGCTCTGTTGTATTTCATGTTACCAGAAGCCATAGGGTGACAAACTTGGACATTCACCTTTACTGTGGCTTTTCAACTTGCCATTCAAAAAAAAAAAAAAAAAGATGATGAATCACGGTTCTATACAAAAGGAAAGATTTCTCAGCATTTCAGTGCAGTCCATTGTTCCACATCGTGTATTCTGTTCCAAAAAGTGTGTATTTCATTCAGGGTCCTGAAGCACATTCACACGGTTGCAGTGGGGATACTGCATGACGAATAGCGTGAAAGACGAGAGATGTGCAATGTTAACCGTTTTTGTCTTGTGGATTTTCACGCAAAAAATGTTCACGGAGTTTTCTCATGTGATTTTCCACCCTCCTCAAATTCTACTTTCTTGCTAGTTTGGCTTTGTTGATGTTGTCAGAAATATGTGGAAATACACATGTTCTCAAATTTTATTTCATGAAAGTATCTCTGTTCAAAAAAGCAGAGCCACAGTTGCAGGGAAATTGGCTGTTTGGGGCTTTGGTTGGGCAGGGGCCACAGTTGGGACTTTCTTGAAATGGACTCTTTCCCACTGGAAAATGATCCTACTTGAATTGGAAAAAATTGTGTTGTTTAGAAAATGGGCCAATTTTCAAGGGACATATGACATGCAATGAAAGACTAATTTTGAGTAGTTTTGCATTTCATTGCAAATATTTCCCTCCATTTAGTAGTAAGGCAACAATTCTGGAGATTTGTGAGTGTGGAAATTCATACTTAAGTAGCCTGGAGATGCATATGAAGAGGGACTCCATGAGAGCAGGGAACTTGAGCTAGCAATGGAGAAAAACAGAGAAACATTCCACATCCTCATGTGGGAACTCTCTAAGGTCTGCCGGAGAGATTCCCCAGCAATTGTTGGCCTCCCATGTAAGCTTTAGATTGAATTTTGTGCTGGCGAACAGTGTCTGATTGACAGCTCTTGTGAATGAATCCCACTTTATCCACAAGACAAAAAAAGCCGGAACATTGGCAAGACAGGCTCCCTGTCAATATCCTGTGATCAATATACATCAGTCATGTTATGGAGGAACCATAATTAGGAGAGCATTGTGCATGGCTTTGCTTCAATCCTTGTCTTCCTGGCTGACACTCCAAAATTAGGAGGCCATTAGTGCAAAACTTGACCATCAAAATCCTATTTCATGTAGAGCCTTCCAGTGGCACATCAGGGGTTTTCTACTTGCTCTGACCGGTTAACTGCCATGATGGTCTCTGCACTGTTCCTTTCACTGCCATTTACAGCAATCAGGGAGTGTTTAGCCGCGTAGATGATGGTGACCCACTACAACTTCAGATTGAAGTCACAGGAAGAGTTATCACGTTCACCTCTGTTAAGGAAAAGAAAAAGAATTATTTTTTTTTGAAAGCTACTGATGAGATACTGCAATCACTCAGCAGAGCACAGAGCCACTAGGGTATTAAGTAAGTTAGGCTGATGGCTGCTGAATATCCCAGAGCCTATTTTTCTTGAAGAAGCTGGAACAGATGATGCCGACATTAAGAATTCCAGAGAGGGACTGCAATCACAGCCTTAGCTGTTTTATTACTTTTGAGCTGTAGCCAGGAAGTATGTAGCCAGCACTTTGCCCACATATTCTGCATTCTTCTTAACCATAATTCTTGGTTTCAGCTGCCATGATAGTAAAAACCTATACATTAGAACCTGGTGTTATACAGGCTCCAAGGAGGTGTGCACGGGGTTTTTAATGAAGGGGAGACCACACAGCTGGGAGCCCAGAAAGCTGGATTCTATTTCTGGCTCTGCCACGGACTCACTGTGTGAACTCAGCCAAATCACTTCACCTATATATAAGATCCAGAGCTGTGAAATTCAGATCCCAGCTTTCCCAAAGTTTGCGGTATTTGATTTGGGGATTCTGAGCCACAAGGGAGAAGTGAATCTAGAGTTCCAATTTAGACCATTTCTCATCCTGTCCTCTTCAGTCCTTACTGCACTTCAATTCTGGCTCCAAACCAGGATTTTCTGGTATTTTTCAGTTCTTATCTCCACAGATTCTCTCATCATATCTTTGAACTAGTTTGTTTCAGCCAAGTCTTGGAATGGAAGTGCAGAGATGCATAAATGAAGCATAAGAACAGAAGTGAACAAAACCTCTTTTAATCCTCCAAAGAAACACAGAAAATCCCTAAAGTTTGGGCAGTTACTCCTGAGTTTTGAGTTCTTTATTTTATCCGAGGTTCTTTGCCAGTTATAATTATTACGGACAGCACACTTAATACTATTAGGAATCTAGTTGTCATTTAGCATTAGCTGATGCTCCTTTTATTCTACAAGATGTTTTACCATAATAGGCATATAACACACACAAGAGAGAACTCTGACCTGACCCAGCTCTTTTATAACTGATGCACCACAAAGATGACCTTTGAAATACTTCTTGGAACTTCTGAAATTGAAAAGAACACTGTATCGATGTCACTAAAGATGGGTGTAGAATGTAGGTTTTAGGAACAAGTAGAGAAGAGAAGAAGCCGAACAGTGAGATTTGAAGAACTTACTCCAGGAACAATTAGAGGCAGTTTAGAATGTTCCCAATTATGTTTAAATTCCCAGAAGTATTTGCTCAGAGTGCAACAGCCACTTACTTGTCTATATTCATAGATAAGAGCACACCATGTGACGTGTGAAACAAGAAGTCACCTATAGACCCCATTGACCCCAGAAGTTGCATAATGCTTTATGGTCCTGCTCCCGCTTCCATTTCAATCAATAGCAAAATTCCCATTGATCCGCAGGGCTGAGGTCCATGAAGCAGATTTTCCATTCCCCTACATATTATATGGTCATATACACCACTGTAAAGACAATGCAAAGTGGATGTAACCTCTCACTACATCAAAATGGCAGTCATTTACACCTACTTTGCACTGGTGTAAATGATTTCACAAGGGTCAAGACAACAGAGAATCTGGCCCTATAGGTCCAATGCATTGTACAGACATTAGGTCCCAATGCAGCAAAGCACTTAAGCACTTATGTAACTGTAAGCACATAAGGAGTCTCATATAAGCCCGTAGGTCTGGTCACATACTTGAAATTAAGCATGTACTTAAGTGCTTTTCCGGAGTGAGCCTTAATTCGCAAACGTAGGGACTGTTACCAAAAAAGTTTCAACCAACATATTGTACCAGGACATAGGAATAAAAGTGAAAAATCCTGGTTTTGATCAGAACAAGAACTTCCCACAGCCCAGTCCAAAATCAGGAAATACCCATTCCAGCAAGCTCTCTGTTCAAACAAGTTTGGGAAAGTGTGGCCAAACTTCTGATACACAGGCAGATTTTTGGATGGGTTTTCAAACCAGACCTCTGTAAGCCTTCTGGTTATCAGCCCACTGCTGTTTCCCACCATACTAATAAATAAGGCACCTGACAGGCTTTTAAAAAATAGCCCAAATATCATGGTGCCATCTCTGTCAGTCACCTCGTGTACCAGTAGCTATGTCTACACTTGGAGCTGGGGATGGGACTCCTAGTTCTTGCCGACGTGCTCCGGCTAGCTGTCGTTGACCTAGTGAGGTAAAAATAGGCGTGTAGCGGTGGTAGCGCAGGCCGCAGCAAGCAGAGGCCTGGGCTAGGCACCCCGGCGACGAACCCAGCCGCACCCCGTGGGCACATACTCAGGGCAGACCGCCCGTTCCGCTGCTCGCTGCTGCCCATGCTACTGCAGCTATCTGACTATTGTGAGAGCACTAGCTCCATGACCTCCGCACAGCCCTAGCTGTGGAAATCACACCCCCTGCTCCACGTGTAGAAGTAGCCCGTGATCGGATAAGTCAAATACTCAATGACAGTTTCAGTCAACTCTTGGTGCCTCTAACAAACCCATTCCCTCCCTACCTTGTTTCTTCAGATAAAATAATTAGTCTTGGAAACCATGTGCGCTGTTCAGCTGATCCTCTGGAGATCCAGGCATGTATTTGAAGCTCTAATTTACATAATGGATAAAATATTTAAGATTTGCCATGCTGTAAAAAAGCACCCTGGCAGCCCTCTGTTTTCTCAGCAGAAGGACTTAGAAGCACAAGCATTACCTCGCCAAAGCAGAATGCAGAGTATAGTTTAAAAGTAGCAATAGCAGGCAATCCTGGGACTGCTTTAGAATTCCAAAAGAATGAATGGAGCATGTGGCTAAACAGGACTGGGTCACACGCACAGGGCCTAGCCCGTCCCTGGAGTAACTTCACTGAAGTCAGTGGAGTAATACTACTGTAAAGTAGGGGTAAGTCAGAAGAATCTGCAATGGTTTCAAGGAATATAACACTGGTGGAGTATAGGTTTCCAGGCCTATTACACCAGTGAACAGTATTTATTTCATCTAGCAGAGAGTGGAGATGCACATTACATTATTATTTACATGTTACACAGGGGAAACTGAGCTAGTGAGAGGTGAAGTGCATTGCTCAAGGTCACACAGGTGACTGGCAGAGCTGGGACTACAGCCCAGGAGTCCTGACTCCCACCAGACCTACTTACATCTGCAAAATTAGCCTGTCGATCTCACAAAAAAGGTTTCCCCACAATTCCCATTTCCAAGCAGGATGAAAATACGATGAAACTATCCTTCTTGTGGCACTGCTTCATCTTTTCCACTCTGGAAGCAGAAGTGCAAATGATACATGAAAATACAAAACAGTTAAAATGGAGAGGTTAACCGGACATTTTTTATACAGGTTTATGCTGGGTTTGTTTTCCTTCTGGGTGAAATTTCAGGTCAGTTATTATTTTATCTCATGTAATCCAATCTGTCTAAGCTATTTCAAATCTATCCATTTATCTAGCTAAGTTATTTCTAGTTTTCTCTCTCTCTCTCTCATTTCTAAAGTGCCTAACACAGTCGCATCTGTCCACCCGATAAATACATCTTATTTTACTAGGCCCATATTTCTAAGCCCACCATCGCCATTGCTTGCTGATGACAACAGCCATCAACCCAAGGCTGTTGACTTGTAACTTAGACTAAGCAACAGTTTAAGATCAAAGTTCAGGCAGCTAAGAGATGGCTGTTCCTCACGCAGCTCAGTTGAGCTTGTTTCTTTCGCACTCTCTATTCTTACATAACCTCAAGCTTGTTTTTCAGGCAGCTACCAACCACGCTTTTAGCAGTCAGCCACAGGTCAATTACAAAGCAATCCCAGTTTCCTGAAACAGAAGTTTGCAGTGGGTATCTGCAGACCGCAAAGAAGAGAGGCATTTCCCAGGAGCTGTTGGAGTACAAATTTCCTTAATTAAAATGAAAAAGCCATCATGAAAATGGAACAGGAGGGCACTGGGGAGGAGGAGACAGATAAATATTTCAAGAGTATTTTCAAACAGAGCCATGCAAGGCCCAGTAGAAAACACTGCTCAGTAGATTGTGTTTGGGGTCTGAAAGTGAGGCTAATTCAATGTAATGAGAGGTGAATGATACTCAAGGCCCTTCTGCTGCCACTGGAGACCCCTTACAAACGATTTTCTTCTTTCAGTTATTAATTTTTTATGAAGTTTAATAGGCCTGCAGCCTAGAGACCTGCCTGAGTGTTGATTAGCTTCATATTTTCTCTCATTAATGTGGAATCTGATTAGCCCGCGTTACAAGCATTTCATCTGACTTGGCAAATGGCATTGTTCTGATATTAGAAATTACAAGTTTACTTCATCTGAGAAAACAGAATGTTCCTCCACCCCAAGCCCCATGCCTCCCATCATTTCGTTAGAGGGAGCCTTGCAGCTGAAGGGCGCCTGCCTGTTTAAAATTCCTCCTGACGGGAGCAGGCGAGGATTGCCGAGTGAATAATAGCACGCTAATGCATTGCAGTGGAACAGCTCCAGCAGGCAAGTCTCTTCTTGCATTCCTAAATGGTTAGGTGCTTTGCTGCTGGCTCAGCGCAAGGGGGTAGCTGGTAGAGGGAAACAGCCCTTACCATCTAAGCAACACCAAATGACTATTTGGTAGCCAGTGCAAAATAGCAGCAGTGGCCTTTGTTTAGGTCCCAACACAAAACCCACCATCCGATACATATAGCAGGCTGGTTGGTTGGAAGAACCGGAAAGCCAAGGAATGATTCGGCTGGAAGCCATCTAAGTCATCCTGGGGTCCCTCCAGCTTAGGTCAGAAGCGTGTTGGTGGCATAGGGAGCAGTGAAGCTTGTACTCCTGCTGCCTGGACGGTATCTGTTCTGTGAACAAGCAGAGAACTTCATTCCGGTATTTTTCACTTTGTCCTAACACGTCACAGGTCCTCTTAGTTCTCAGCTCTCTCAGATAGAGACGCTCAGCAGTCACTGTCTAAATAACTTTAAAAGGGCTGTTAAAATAAAAACGTGTATATAGAAAAAATACCCCAGGGAAACTTGGGCTCAATGCATAATGGACATAAGCCCACAGCTACATCAGCATTCTTCATAACACGCACACAGTAGCTCTCTGACCTGTTGGCAGTGTGATTAATTCACTGCAGCAAAATAGCTCTTCGTTCAAAGCAGAGCTGAGCCAAAAGGCAAGGGTTTGATGGCCAGCCCAGTGGTCAGTGACACTGACTGGAATTCAGGTCCCAGACGCCACAAGCCAGCAGGGAATGGGACACTATGTAGAAAGAATGCTCGTATAGCTTCCCCAGGGGTGGCGTAAGTACTTAGCAGTGGAGGGGAGTCATCCAGCCCCTGTCACCAAAAAGAATCAGCTGGCTTTAGCTAAGTCCCTTGAGGAGAGACTATATGGGGCAATTTGGGCTTTCCAGAGGAACACTGGTAGCCCTTTTTAATAAGAACAGTTTGTCGATTCACTAAATGAGGGCAATGAAGAGTAAGAGTGGGGTTAACAAAGCTGCCTGGAGGATTTGGGGGTAACGGAGCAGCCCCTTCCTTTGGGTGGGTTTGAAAATATCCGAACCAGTGAAACATTTTCCATTATAATAATATGGACAGAAAAGTTAATGAAATTTGAAGACAGTTTGCAAAGTTTAACAGAAGTTCAGGAAACACAACCTGCAAGTAAATCAGCAGTAAATACGTGGGTGGGCTTTTATCTCGGTGACAGAGATAGGAGTGTATGGCTGCTCATATAATATGCTAAGATGCATGGCTTTTCCATCTAGCCCTGGTTTTGTGTTTTCTGTGTTGAGGGGTTTTTTTAAATTGCCTTAATGAATGAGCCAAGTGATTCCAGCTAATGGCTAGAGTTGAAAAACACCCTTTGATAATCCCAAGTGAATAATGTTGTCTCAACAGACTAACGGAGTCTTTTACCTGTCTGACACTATTATAGATGTTGTTAGTTAACAAGGGTAGTCAGAGGTTTCAGTGTAGGCATTAAGTGAGATTGCTCGGGTCATTATTAATTATGCAAATTCTCCATCTTCTGTCAGAACATAGAATTAAGTCAACACGAATGGATCAAACTGCTATGCAATGGAAACTTTATGGTAATAAAGCAAAGTGCATGGCAGGAGGTGGCACTTACATTAATCTTTGGTGGATGGGGGAATTCAGAGGCTTGAAAACATTCGTTGTTGTTCATTGTGTAGTGCAGCAGGGAACATTATTGTTTATATTATACTAGCACCTAGAGGCCCCCATGAGCTTGGCATTACATATATGCATATTAAGAGACAGTCCCTAGCCAGAAGAGCTTGTAATCTAAATAGGCAAAGTCTGGGAAGGGAAATGGAGAAAGAGAAGTAAAATGGCTTGCCCAATAAAACAAAGGTCATTAGCTGAGATGGGAATAAACCCAAATGTCCTGACTCCCCGTCCAGTGCCGTGCCCTACCCCCCCACTGGACCATGCTACATTCCAAAACTACACAAAGGATGCAAGAGAGGTGTCATTAGTCACTTACAACTTGCAGTACACAGTGTAGCCTTAACACAAGCAACACAAAGCACCCAGAGCGGCCAGTCACAACAAAAATATCCGATTCACTACAGACACAAAAAAGTACTCTGTCTCTCACTGCCCAGGCTGTGGAAACAGCCCAGGATGAGTGTGTTGTCTAGTCCTTAGACTAGTAGTCAGCATTCATGGATTTTATTCCTGGCCCTGCCGCTGATTCACTGTGTGACCTTTGGTGAGTCACCTAATTTTTGTGTGTCTCAGCTTCTTCATCTGTGAATTGGATATAATAAAACCTTTGTAGCTCACAAGACTATTAGGCTTAATTATTGCACTGTAATTAATGCTATAAAATGCTTTGAGAGCTTCAGCTGATAAATGCTACAGAAGTGGAAAGAAATAACAGTTCTTACTACCCACCTCCTGCGTGGTGCAGGGAAGCCAATTCCTCTAGTTGCCATAAGAGGAACATTCCAGCTTCTGAATGAGGCTCTGTCTGGTATGCTGCTGTGAGAGTGACAGAGAGGGCTTTCAAAGAGAACTGGCCGGACAACAAAGATTCTGTTTTGCAAAGAAAATTTGGTTTTGTTCCACATGGAAATTTTTCACCAAAAAAAACAAACAAACAAAAAAAAAACAACAACCCCTCACCAGAGAGAGACACTCCATAGTTGTCCTTGTTCTGCCTGATTTGAAGTCAGGCCTTGAAGCTAGGTCTTTCACGTCCTAGGTGTGTGGCCTAGTCACCAGGCTATTGGCTATTTTAGGTGAGGTTTCTCTCTCTCCTCCTCCACTCTCTCACTGCCCCCACCAAAGAAACACTGTAGTCAAAAGCCCAATACATTTCTGTTTCAATGAATTGATGAATTGATGTTTCCCAGTGAAAACACATTTAATCCAAAATTTCCTAACCAGCTTTATTCTTTAATATGACAGAATTGGAGAGGACTTCAGAACTCCCCTGCCACATGAAAGGGCCACAGCCTTTCTGTCGCAGAAAAGCTAGACCTGATTTTTCACTAAGTAGCACACAAAAGAAAGGAAATTAAAGAATAAATTTTAAGGCCAGCTGCAACACTTGCTGCAGAGCACCACTTGTAGATGGGGGGAGAGACAGAGACCTCTGTACATCTCCTGAGAAGTGGTAACTCTTTCCTAGGGTGACCAGATGTCCCAATTTTACAGGGACAGTCCCGATTTTTGGGTCTTTTTCTTATATAGGCTCCTATTACCTCCCACCCCTTGTCCCGATTTTTCCCATTTGTTGTCTAGTCACCCTACTCTTTCCCGCCGATAGAAGATCAATCTTACATCAGACACCTAGCGCTGTTCTTCCCCACTCGGCTGTTTCAACATGTGGCAACACACCCTTTGCCGCTGCCACCTCGCAAGATGGGTGTCAGTTCTGTAAGGATGTACATAATTCAAGCTGGCATAGAAACTGAAGGGTTTTGCATTGGACATGTTTGTTTGTTTATTTATTGCAAGGCTTAAGCATGTCATTTGCTGTCACATGTGCCCTTGTGAAATCCTGGCAAGAAATCAATTTGGTGTTCAGTGTCAAACGGCTTTCTTTAATGGCTCTAGATAAGGTTTCTGTATATTCCATGCTGGAGGAGTTATGTACACGACACTGGGGGGTCAACAACAAAGAACTCTCCATGATCAAGTTGTGCACAAAATTTCAAGCAAATTTGTATTCTGCTTCAGTGCATCTGCAGCAATATCAGTACGCGATGTGCTCCCACGAAGCTCCTCTTAGGTCTTTTCCAGAAATGGACATTGCAACTCACACCTTCTGAAAATGCCTGAAGGATATGAGAAAGCCGTCGGCTGTTAAAGGGGCTTCAGTGATCAAAAGGTGCAGTTTGCAAAAGACTTAAGATCCAACGTTTTTTCTTAAGAAACAGGGTATCTTGAGCAAACTGATTAGACAGTAAACTAATTGGGGCAAGAATTACTGTTTTACTCCGAGTACTGTCAATTGAGGAATGTGCAATACAATACAACATACAGTCCAGCTTGGCACAAGGGGAATGATTTCTTGAGACACTGAAGGAAGATGAAAGAGCAAAAGGATCCTTAAAGCACTGAGAGAGGCTTGCAGGACCCTTGGTGGAGAAGTGGTATATTAGTGATTTCAGAATGTAAGAGACCTGGGGCAGGGACTGTCCTTTCATCCATGTTTGTACAGTGCCTGGCACAATGGGGTGCCAATCCTCACTGGAGTGTTTGGACTCTGAAATAAAAAAAATAATAATACATACATTGTACTGTGCCATAGTGAAAAGGATGAAAAGCAAAACAGAAGAGCTCAGAGGACCAGTGGCCAGCTGCACAGCCATTTAAAGCTTCCCGGAATCGCATGCCTCAACAGACCCAGATGTTGAGATAGATGCTAAGCTGCAGAATGGCAAAGGGCATCAGGATATGAAATTACCTAAAAAAACAACCCCTTCTGGATGCAGAGAGAGCAGCACAGAGTAGAATTGTGCAATATAATATTATTAATTATATAACAGTTATATTATTATTACATAAAGCACACAAAATTTCTAAAAATTCTGAAAGGTTTTATATTCTAGCATCATCATTGTAATTGTAGGTTTCTGAATGGCATTAATGGATTTTCTATCAACATGTGATTGGTGCTTTTGCCTGTGCCTCTACAAAGGACTTTAACCTGCATGATGTGGCACATCATGCTGTGATCTTGTCAGATCTTACGAGCTGGGTAGGGTCAAGCTGTGCCAATATTTTCATTGAAGACCTCTCAGAAACACCATCGTAGCGCTGGTAATTCAGAAGGTGCCTCTTCTCATCAGAGTGCTAATGCGGGTGCCCCAGAATGGTGGCAGGAAGCACTGTTCTGTCCTTTGAAGGAAGTTTACAACCAAGGTTCTGAGGACTTTTGGTTATTTAAAGATTCCATAGCACTTCCTGTGGACTTTTAAGTCTGGTGTCCTGGCCAAATTCAAACTAAGTCAGTGACATCCTGCCTCCCTAAAGTTCCTCCTGCAGTTTTAATTGGAGACAGAATTATGTCTGCCCAATAGCATTGCTATGTTTCGCCTCACTTGATTGTGTTCTCTTTGGTGGCTAAAATGATCCCTCTGTGAATCTGTTGGGCTTTGGGATCAAAGGTCTAGTACAGAACAAACATAAGATTGTAATTCTCAGCTCGAGTCAGCTCCCCCATGGGTTGTATCATTTCCTTTCAGATTCCATTCCATCTCACCCTGCCCTTCAAACTAAATGGTTAAAAGCTGTTACTATTTATAATCTGAATTCACATTTAATCACTGTCAGACTGTCCAGCTTGACACAGGCTCCCTGGGGAGACCAAGCGTGGAGAATGAGTTCCCCTCCTGTCGCTAAAGGTGCTCTCCCCAGGACAGTGTTGAAGCAGGATGGAAAAGCTGCCAGTGTTGGAAACAATTCAGGACATAAATAGAGGGTTTCATCTCTGGAGAGGACATCTGGTATATTTCCACCTGCACAAAAATTATTTAAAAAGAAAAATGAAAGTGAATACATTTTAAAGCCAAATATTTGAGAATTATTATTTTTTTACTCTTCTTCTAAGATGTAAGTTCAGGGTTTACAGCTTCCTCTTGAGGAGCTGTTATTCAGCACTAAACGCAGCATAAAGAAGGCAAAGCCTACAGCTCCTTGAAAGGTTTAGGCATTAGTGACTATCATTAGCTCTTGCAGGGGAAACTCAGATTTCTGAACTCTTAGGGTCTTGGCAGGTAAATAAGAACCAAGAAGGAGGGGGAAATGGCTTTGAAGTTAAAATGCTTTACATTTTTTCAAAAGGTCTGTCATTGTCTATACATATTATATGCTCACCTGAGTATTTGTCTAAGTTACACAGGAGTCTTTTCATCCTGATCATTTCAGTTTTGACATGAGATTGAATCTGAAAGCTAATGCAATCACTGTGTCCTAAGCCTTTCCCATTATACAGGTTAAAGCAGGCTACCGTGGAGGGTTGTATTTCTGTTCTGTTCTTAACAAGTCAGTTTATGAATGACATGTAAAGCAGTCACCTGTGTACGGTAGGGGCATTTTCTGCAGCATCACCCAGATGGATTTCCATTAGAGTAAGTAATTTCCCCACTTAGATGTTACACTTGGTTACACTGTCTGTCAGGTCTTATCTGGAGACAGGGGCATCACAGGAACTATGATATTCACCCAAAATTTCAGGCATCACTTGTGCTGTAGCCTTAGGATTCCTGCATCCTTCAGGAAACCACATGCCCAAACTTGGGCTCAGTCCTATGATGCTGTCATTAAGAGTTGTATGCACTAGCCCCTGAACTAGCCTGTCTCCACTGCTTTGTGGACCACACACCTACATGTGCTCCCATTAAAACTGTTGGTAAAACTCTCTTGGGCTTCAGATCCTATGACTGGAGATAGATGATCCTTTTTCCCTCTTAGTTTTAATTCCCTTCCCCCACCACACGCACCAAACATGAGCAGAACATTTCTCTGTGAACTCTGCACCTTTCATTAACATTCTTATTGAACATAAACTGTCTGACACCTGCCCTCTCTCCCCCAGCCCCTGCAGATTTTTGTAAAGGGAAGAAGGGGCAGTCTGTTACCTGTGACTGCTCATTATGGGGCCTGCAGGTGCTGAGTGCTGCTGTACTCTGTGAGTTGTGACACTGAATCTAGTATAGGTCACCTGTAAAGAGAGAGTGAATCATTCCCTCTGCCCTTTCTAGCTCATTATGGTAAGACGACTATTACATTTTTTTTTTTTTCATTTTTGTGCTCTTCCACAGAGCTTACATCTCACGTACATTAGCAGCACTAATGAACTGCTTACTCTGGTACCTCTCTCTCTCCCTGGTTGTTTTGTGTCCTGCTCTGTTCTGTCCCTTAAACCTCCATGGACACTGAGGTTGTGGACAGAGCATTAGAAGGAGCTCAAATCTTTAAAGGCCTGGTTGTGACAGAATTTTTTTTTCAGTGCCCCTGTCTCCACCACCTCCACGCTTTAATACAATTCCATTAAATCAAAAAGATTAGAGCTTGTCAGGCATTCAGCATGAGGGCTCTCATTGGAGAAAAAAAAAACCAGCGGAGGTTTTATTATTCATTATTGTTGGTGTTACAGAACAGCCATTGATAGCCAGAATAAGCTAGTATCCTGATTCTTGCAAATAAGCCATACTGTCCTTCACATCAGTTAAGAGTACAGCAGCTTTTAAACCAAGGAGAGTTTGAGAAGTAGTGTAAACAAAACACTTAACAAAACCTGATTTATGATACTGGAGTGCTGTTCATGTATCCAACACAAGAGCTGGCAAAATCCTAAGTGTCTTAGTTTAGTTTCCTTTCATCAGAAGAAGAAGAGAAGAAAGCTGTTTTTTCTTGTTTTTATTTCCCAGTGGGTAACTTCATTCTAGTCTAAAGATAACCAAGATTCTCTTTTTTTTCACTCAAAACCACTAAAATGTTATAAATAACAACAGCAATTGAATAAGAATTCTGAAGCCCAAGGAAGAATTTTCATCAGCTAACTATGGAGAATGGGGCAGATGGGGTGGGGGGACACATGGAAATATACATTAGGTTACTCGGGTGTGATCAGCGCTTATGCCAAATCCAGCTGAAGCTGTCAGGAGTTGTGCATGAGTAGGAACAAAATCAGGAGTTCCGGATTTGGTTTGTGCTATTTTCTTATTTTGATATATTAGGACCCAATTCAAAGCCCCATGGAGTCAATCAGACTTTCTGTTGACTTCAGTTCATTTTGGATCAGGCGCTTAAAGGATACATTAGGTTCCCTAATCATGTATGGTGTTTGGGACTAATGAGTACAGTTAAAGAAAGGGTTGTGAACCCACAAAATCTTGAATTATTAAATCTGAAATTCCAAGCCCCCTCTTACCTTGGTATTACAGATCCAATTTAACAAAAATCCCCAATTAAGCCACAAACCTGAAATGAAAATAAACCCCAACCAAAGTGAATAAGCTTCTTTCATGAATAAACCTGCTATTCGTGCCTTTTTTGTCATCACATGTGTGCACAAATCCCCATTGTACAGATGCTGTTATTTAATAACAAAGCAATGTGCCAGGCGTTCGCTGGAGGTTTCATCAGGATGTGCATTTAATGAGTCGCCCATGGATTTGGTTATTATTAGATATTAATTATTAACAGTTATGGTGCAAGCTTCTTATAAAGTTAAAAAAAGAGAGAGAGAGAACTGAATAAAAATTTTCTTCCCCATAAAGGCTCAGGGTCTGTGCTGCACCCGCGGAAGATTTGGCCCTGTCCTGGGAACCAAAGACAGTGGTGGATTTCCTATGCAGAAATTGGAATATCTGATTTTGGGGGATTGTTTCTGTTTGAATTAATTACAATACTTTGCAAGATGTAATAATGCTCATCTGTACTGCCCTGATTCAGGAAAGCACTTAAACATTTGCATACATCCAACTCCGTTCAGGTAAAAACTTAAACACATACTTTAATGCTTTCCTTAAGCATCTCTGAAAGCTCAAAACGTAATCTCCCTTTTTTTCTTTTTTTTTATAGTCCTGGAAACTGAAGCACAGAGAAGTGAACTGATTTGCCCAAAGCTATGCAGTGAGTCAAAGGCAGAGGCAGAATAAGGAACGGACCCCAGGGGTGAGAGCCTAGCTCTGCTGAAGATAATTGAAAAACTCCCATTGACTTCAACAGGGCCAGGATTTCACCCTAGCCTTATACTCCAACCACTAGGCAACACTCCCTTCTTAAATATGGTTAGGGGGCCGGATCTTGTAAGGTGCTGAGCACCTTCAAATTATATTGCAATATGATCTGGGGCAAGTCAATGGGAGCAGAATGCAGTGGGAATGTTTCAGTATCGTGTATGGTTGGGCCATAGAGTGCATTGTTTCAGAGGCAGATTTGTCTTACGCCCCTAGATCTGCAGATTCTCCCCTTCACAGCACAAGAAGAAATGAATTTCACTTGCTATCACTCCCCTCAAACCTCATTTTATTTTACAGTTAATTTCTGATTGTGGTTATGTTAATTTTTACTGCACTCCTAATGATCAGAAATATTTGGCAGATTAACATCATTTAGCTTTCCTCACCGAAGAGAGGGGGGAAAAGGGATAAAAAGAAAATTTCTTGCCAAATGCGGCTGAGCCTGGGGCCAGGGGTGGGACAGTGAGAGACTGAAGCAGGGGACAATGAGTCTAAAGAAATTAAAAGCCAATGAATGAAAATGCAGAAAAAGTTTGGGAGCCCCTTGCCACCTGCTATGAGTTTTACCCTTTATTTATTGCCAACAGTCCATCTGTCAGCTCCCCTGTAATTTTTAAAAGGATCATACACCTGTCATCATGTCTGCAAGGTAGAGACAGAGCAGATGTTGGAATTTGCCCCAAATGAAGAAAAAATTTATCTTGTCTAGCTTGAAACTGCTAACAAAGGCAAAAATGGCGGCCCTTTTATCCAATGCGCTCTTTCTGCTGTCTGGAATCCATATCCCCGCTCAGCTTCACAGATGGAAAGATGGGACTCAGCGAGGAAATTTAATGTTACTAGTATTCGATCAAAACAGAATAATGAGTTTAATATCTATGCAGCGAAGGGGAAGTGGAAGATTCATGCGCTCTTGGGGGGGTGAGGGAAGAAGAAGCATTAAAGCGCCTTGCTACAGTGCAATATAAATTCACACACACACAATATATTCAGAAGAGGCTGCGATACAAATCAACAAATGCAAGTGAGTCCCAAGTCAAAGGGAGAACCATATTATGTGCTGTTAAATGATTGCTATTATACATTCTAATATATATTATTTATGCTGAATAAAATATTAGCAGTATGCATAGGATGTGACGAGGAGCAATGGGATGAAATTAGGTAAAAGGAAATTGAGGCTGACTATCAGGGAAGGCTTCTGGAAAGTAACATCTATTAAGCTGCAGCACAGTCTCTCAAGACAAGCAGTAGAGGTCCCATCAATTAGTTCATTTAGAACCAGACTGGGCAATGCACTAACAAATGGACTGTAGGGAACAATCTGCATTGGCAGTGAGGGATAGGGATTTCATCTCCAATGTACTTTACCATAGGTAAGTATTATTATCCCTACTTTATTGATAGTGAAACTGAGGTGCAGAGAGGTCAGTGACTTGTCCAAAGATACACAGGGAGCTGGTTAATGCCAGATTCAAGGTTAGAACTCAGTTCCTGACGCCCCAAGCCTTCTACTCAGACCATTAGATCACGCTTCTTCCAGATAGGCACTTTCCTATGTTGAATTTCCATTCTAATTATATAGTGCAAAGGCAGTGACATAAACTGTTAACAGCCAGTGTTATGTCTGACACTCCATGATCGCTTCAAACACATGCACACACACTTGGTGTTTCTACTCCCAATGCAGTTTGAGCAAAAGGAAGAGTGACTAGATGCAACTTTGAATTTACACTGGCTATGGGAATCGGTAACATTTCAGAAATAATGTCAATGGAATCAAATACAGCCAAAGAATAATGGTCTCTTGCTGTTAGAAAAACATTTAGTTTTTGTTTTAAAGTGGGAGTTATTGATCTTGTGATAGCATTCTGTTGCATTGGCATTATTTCTATTACACTAAATGACTGATGTAACTTTAGAGAGACAAGGTGGGTGAGGTAATATCTTTATTGGACTGTTGGTGAAAGAGACGTTTTCAAGCTTACACAGAGCTCTTCTTCAGGTCTGGATTTAGTCATTTTGTCTGATGGGTTCTGGGGCAAGGGGAGAGACAGTCATGATTCTACTACTCTGTATGTTTTGCCGACTTCTAACCGGCTTTGAGAAGAGACCTGTGAAATGTTGAAACCAACCAGACAGCAGCTTATTTGTAATTATATAATCTCTTTCTCTCCCTCTCTCTCCACCTCTACCTAGATCTAAAACTATACCTACACACACATATACATGAATGGGTGTATGTACACACACACACACTTAAAGTATTTAAAGTACACTGAACTTTTATGATTAAAATGTTTTCTGTCAGGCTAAAGTTTCATTTATTTTGTATTAATTTAAAGGGGATGCATTATTTTTCTTTGTTTGTTTCTAATCAAATCAAAATTATTTAAAATGTGGACATACCAATAAATAAGGATCCAACGTTCATTATTCTGATTTGTTGCATAGATTCCATTTTTATAATATGAACTTTTGTGCTTGCTAGTGAAAGATTTTTTTAAAAAATTATTTAGTTGTTTTCAGGCTGTTCTCTGATCTGCCATATCATTAGGACCGGTGCCATTGAAAGTCAATGATCCTTAGTCTCCTAAATCACTTAGGTGAGTTTGGAAATTTTACCCTAAGTCCCATTTTTTAAAGGGATGTTGGCATTTAGGAGCTTAAATCTTATTGATTTTCAGTGAAACTTAGGCTCCTAAGTGATTGTCACTGTTAAAATTGGGATATTGGCTCCTTAGTCACTTAATGACAGGTTTCAGAGTAACAGCCGTGTTAGTCTGTATTCGCAAAAAGAAAAGGAGTACTTGTGGCGCCTTAGAGACTAACCAATTTATTTGAGCATAAGCTTAAGTGAGCTACAGCTCACTTCATCGGATGCATAGTATGCTTATGCTCAAATAAATTGGTTAGTCTCTAAGTTGCCACAAGTACTCCTTTTCTTTTAGTCACTTAAGCGATTTTGAATATTTTACTCCAAATCTTTCTTCCCATGCTCACAATATGAATAAATCCATGGAAGTCTGTAGGAATAGTTATGATTAAGGCAAAAAGGATTTAGCCTATGGTATTGTATTCATACAGATGTTGAATATATATTTAATACTGGCTATGCGTCCCATCTAGTGGACCTGATTCATAAACGTTACATAAATGTTATAGTGATGTCATGTCACTGATTCCAGTTGTGTGCCTTCTGATATACACCAGTGTGAGTTGGAGAGAAATCCAGGCAATTTGTTTATTTCTTCATCCATCCACAATTTTAAGAAACTACAGGAGAGCAGAACAATTAGCATGCACAGCAATTAGCAGTGTTATTAATTTATCGCAATTCTACCAGTGTAAAACTGTATGAACTCTTACCCCTTTAATAAATCCTACCAGTGAAGCAATGTGTGTGGTACAAGCAACGCAGTCTGTTTATCTGAGAATTAATTTGCACCACTGGTTATAACGTTTCCCAATTACCAGAGGATTATGCATTCCAGATCTAGCACATTAGCACATATCCTTCTGCCTGCCAGACCTAACTGGGTGACACAGAGCAAAACCATGCTCTGAAGTGTTCCTAGCCTCTGTTTTCCAGAAGCTGGGAATGGACGACAGGGGATGGGATCACTTGAGGATTACCTGTTCTGTTCACTCCCTCTGAAGCACTTGGCATTGGCTACTGTCACAGTCAGGATACTGGGCTAGATGGACCATTGGTCTGACCCAGTATGGCTGTTCTTATGTTCACAAACCTTTTAGATGTATGAAAAGGCTATTAACACTGTCTTCTTTAGCAGAGATGCAATAAGGTATCTTGATGTACTGAGAATTATGGTTTCAGAGTAGCAGCCGTGTTAGTCTGTATTTGCAAAAAGAAAAGGTACTTGTGGCACCTTAGAGACTAACAAATTTATTTGAGCATAAGCTTTCGTGAGCTACAGCATCCCGATGAAGTGAGCTCACAAAAGCTTATGCTCAAATAAATTTGTTAGTCTCTAAGGTGCCACAAGTCCTCCTTTTCTTTTTGAGAATTATGGGTGAAGTGCTGGTCCCACTGAAGTCAAAGGCAAAACTCCTATTGACTTTAACCGGGCCAGGATTTCACTCTAACAGCTCCACAATCCCCACTCCCAGAAGTAAAAGCCCCCCCTCTCCCTCATTCCACACACCCCCCACACTTTTTTTGATCCACAATCTACAAATTGTTCCATGACCGAGTTCCACAATCCTCTATATTCACAAAGGATTGTGAAATACATTGGGTGAGGATGATCTTTTTGCCCATTTTGTTGTCTGCATACTAAAAAATATCAAGAATACTCTGTTGGACACGGAAGTATAATAAATACATCTGTAGCAATCAGGATTGGTTTGGAAACAATTTTATAGTTAGAAAATGTGAAAGACTGGAAATAAGGTGTACGTTTTTAACGGTGAGAGTAATTAACCATTGGAACAATTTACCAAGGGTCATGATGGATTCTCCAGCACTGACTATTTTTAAATCAAGATTGGATGTTTTTCTAAAAGATCTGCTTTGGGAATTATTGGGGGGAAGTTCTATGTCCTGAGTTATTCAGGAGGTCAGACTAGATGCCCACAATGGTCCCTTTGGGCCTAGAATCTTTGAATCTATAAGATTCATTATGAATATCATTCCTAACAAATTGCTTGACCCATTCTGATGTTCGCTTTGGTTGTGGGAGAGAGAGGTGAGTTTGGGCCTGATATGAGAGGCATGCCAAAAACACTAGGGACAAGCTCATCACTTATGGAGATTACTTTTTCCAAACAGATTGACACTTGCCAGTAAACATGCATGATGGAATACTGGGCGTGTAAGAAGAGAGCCTTCATTTACCATTTAAAATGATGTGTAGTTCTGCTGACTTGCACCATGACAAAGCAGGTCTGAAGTGATGGAGAGTTTAAAGGAATCGACCAACAACAAATAAACTGTAGTAGTCTAGCTTGCCGCTTGATCAGTGGTATTTAGAAGATGGTGTTGCAACGTGAAAATCAATTAACTCAAGAAGAAATCATGTTTTTCCTCTTCTTCCATGTTTCCTGGCATCCTGGTATGCTTAACATCTGTGTGTCCTCAAGATGTTTGATGCATTTAATTCATCATACATGACATTTGCATAATGCAAACATCATTCTTTATGCAGATGCATCCTTGAATATTCTGCAGATTATGATTGCTATTTAAACCTTCCATAAATAAACCCCACAAGGGACTTGCCCACTTCTGGATGTGTGAAAATGCAAGACTCAGACTGTCTTGTTACTTGCACTGGCACAGTATAAGTTCCCCGCACATCACAAGTAAATACAGTGCCTTTCATTTTATTTTCTTTCTAAAGTCATTAAAATTCTATTAGC
This sequence comes from Chelonia mydas, assembly GCF_015237465.2. Lineage (NCBI taxonomy): Eukaryota > Metazoa > Chordata > Testudines > Cheloniidae > Chelonia > Chelonia mydas. Next base: position 4,131,802 of record NC_051261.2, read on the forward strand.
TGTTTGTGAATATTATTTCATGCCATCTGCATTTACTCCCAAAGTTGTGATAACGACAGCTGCAATAATTTGTATGTGTTTTCTGTGTGCAGTTAGTTATTGAGTAACAGAACCTTTCTCTTCTGTTGCCATAGAAGATATAGGCAAATTCAGCGATGATTTGTTTGTAAATCTCTAGCCCCAAAGTGTTATTTTATTTATTAGGACAACAAAAGGGAAAACAGGGACCAAGAAAAGTAAAAATGTTTGATCTTTAAGTGACAAACAGTTGCATTGCTCCTTTCTATTTTATTTATTTATTTCTTTGCCTTCAAACATAGCTTAGGGGTGACATTAATAAAAGTGGACCATATAAGAATAAACTCCCTTCACTTCTAGTAGAGGTCTGGTGTGTTTTGTTTGATGGCAGGAATAAACAACATAAACAACACTGTGCAAAAAGTGACCTCTAGCTAATTATTGTAGAGTTTTTGTGAAGTAACCTAAGCAGCTAAGTATAATAGGAAGATCATCAGTTTGTGTAAACTGGCACCAATTTACCCCAGCTGAGGCTGTGGCCCAATGGTTTTAAACCAGCAAAGGCCCTGAATATTGCAGGATAATAAACTGGGGCGTGATAAGATCCTGCAAAGACATTTTTCTGTTTTGAAAGATGAGAGAATATTTGATAGACTTTGGGGTTGATGCTTGAATCTCCAAACACTGCCTGCATTACTGCTTACTTCCATGGCTACTCCCATTTGGTGAAGTTCACACTTGTGCAGAGGGCCAGTACAAGGGCGTATGCACCATTTAAGTCCCACTTAAGCCCTATTTTGAGAGCTTCAGTAGGACTTAAGTGATGCATAGGCCTTTGTGCTGGCTCTCTGCATGGGGTGAATTTCTCCCCCAGAAAATCAAGATTTGCATGCCTTGTGTTTTGTGCACTCAAAGTCAGGCAAGTGCAAAAATGTTTTCACAATTTAATGCATGTGCTTTAGAAAATGTGGCCCTCTTTTTCATAGTTTTATGAGGTCTGACTTGCAAATGCATAGTTTGATAAATGAGTCAATATTTAACTATGATTTACCTGTAGCGCATAAGGAAAAATTATGCAAATAGAACTTGAATCACAGCAATGAGCCTTTTTACATTCTCCAGAACATGTCAACATATAATGTTTTATGAATCACTCACTTTACTTTGAAAATAAAATGCTCCTCTTTTAGGTGTTCAAGATTATGTCAAAACATAAATTACAGAGGAATACCAGCCAGATTAGCATGTGCCTAGTGGCATGAATTCATAAAGAAACACTATGTAGAAGAGTTACCCTGCCTTCTATTTTCTTGGTTTTCTGAAAGCAGTTGGCACCTGTGATTTATAGGCACCCTTTGGAAGAGGGTAGTGTTCTGTATTAAGAGGGAACTCCACGCACACAGTGATATTCGCCCCTGTGCGGAGGGACAATTTAAGTGGGTGATGTTTAGGCCTGGTGCTGGCCGTCTGCACAGGGGTGAATTTCAGCAAGCATGAGTCAAGCTGTATCTCTCTCTTCATGGGTGGGGAAGAAGGTTCAGGGTGCATCTTCCATCTCTACAGAACTCTGCACACTAACGGGATTATGTCCAATTAGATTGGGGATTGGCACAGGTGAGCTGGGCCAATAAGAGGTCAAGGCCCCAAACACTTAGCACCGCACCTTTGTACTTACTACGTGATTAGTCCTGTTGGGTGAACCAAGGCTCACCCGACTCTGGTAGAGACCAGAAGTTAACCCCTGAGGGTATGAGACCTGCGCTAGCTCCACTTGAACTAGCCATGTGGCTGTTGCGGTGCAGATGGCAGATCGGGATCTGCCCGAGCCCAAGCCTGCAAAACCACCTGGCTCCAAGCTTGGGTGGCTAGCCTGGGCTGCTGCCTATGCTACAATATCCATGCTGCTGTCTTTAGCACACTAGCTCAAGCTGGCACAAGTCTGTCCACCCATGCTGAGAATCACACCTCCCAGCGGCAGTGTAGACGTACTCTTACAGGCCCAGCTCGCCCTGTGACCAGGGCAGAGTCAGGATGAGCACTAGCATGCCACTATGGGACAGAGTCTGCTTTCAGTTACATGTATGTCATTCTGGAGTAAAGCCGCCACATCAATGGAGCCTCTCTGGGTTTACACTGGTGTAACTGAGGTCAGAATCTGGCCCGTTACCTTTTTTAAAGGAGGTGGAGTGAGTGCTGAGCATCACTTTCTCCCCAGCGCCTTCCCCCATGGCATCCTGCTTGCCTCTGAACTGCTGAAGATCCTGTGTTTGCCCAGACACCAATGCATCCAATGAAGTGGATTTTAGCCCATGAAAGCTTATGCCCAAATGAATTTTTTAGTCTCTAAGGTGCCGCAAGTACTCCTGGTTGGTTTTTTTTTTTTTTTTTTTTTTGCCAATGCACTAATGAACACCTGTGCACTAGGACAGTAGTACTTCAGTTGTGTACCTTTAAAGCTTCGTCACTCAATGACATGGACAGGAATAATGGAAGGAGTGAAAAATAGGACTGCAGCATTGCTAAAAGTAGGTTTATTTCAAAATGACATTATAATCGAGACATAAAACAAGTCCTCAAAGAGCAGTGAGATCCTTGGAGTGAATCTTTCATTGGTTTGGATGTTGATAAAAGTGAATTCTGTAAAGGTGAAGTGACAATGTCAGCCAAAATAGCTACTTCTCTCCCCTCCAGAGTGTTTGCTCTGGGACTCCTCGGCACTCAGAGACTCAAACATCAGGGTAAAACAAATTTCATTAAATCACTTTGGGTAGTCCCAGCTGAGTCATCAATTCAAACACCTTGTTTCCATTAGCACTTTTAATGGTCTCTTCTCAAAAGCGATGATGAGGTTGTGGCCACTTTCACCAAAGGGTCATGATGGTTCATGTCACATGCAGTAATTCAGCAATGCTCCATCCAATGTGATGCCTATTTTTCACATAGAGCATTAAAGGATGACTTACATAAGTGGGGAAATAAAAAATTGTAATTATCATTATTAGCTAATAAAATCAGAACCTCCCTTTTTTTGTTGCTATACTAAGTAAACCAGAATAAAGTTTTAGGGGTACTAATATGGATGAAGAAATTCCATGGGAAACCCTTTTCCCTACCCACCCAAATTCCTTTTCTAGACACACAATAGTTAGTCCCAGTCAGTAGAACAAGGAAGCACACATTGTATTTTGCGCTATCGGTCTCTTAGGAAGAGTCCCTGTGAATCAAACAGAAATAAGTGGACTGCACTAGACCACTTCTCTGTAATCCCCTCGCTCAACCTAACATTATTCTTAATATTAACCCATATTTATAGGTTTGAAAGCCCACTATTTGGGCCTCACTATAACAGCTTTTAAAGGCTACCAATAGGGAAAAATCAATGTGAAAGGAACAAAATAGATGCTAAGTGCCTGCAGAGATGAAGGAGTTGATTCCTACTTGGGGACCTTTGGTGCAATATTAACTCAGCAGTTTTTTCAAGTGTGGCCCCACTAACTCAGCTGCCAGCATGACATCAAGCCCACATCCCTTTTGTCCATCCGCCTTGTTTTTCAATAAACTAGATAGTGTTTCATATTTCATTTGTGAATGACAGAACATCATTGTATGGTCCCCTCTGGGGAAGGAAGTACAGCTTCTGTGAGATACATTCCTATCTGCAGCCCAGATGCCTAAAAGTTGCCATCCAATCTAGCAAGACAGGATTGATCTACAGAACTGATAAGCCACTCTCCGACACAGAGATGTCTATAAATCTAGGAAACAGGTGTACTTTAAAAGAAAAGGAGTATTTGTGGCACCTTAGAGACTAACAAATTTATTTGAGCATAAGCTTTCACAACGCTTGTCTCAGTTCCCATGGCGGACGGCTCCGCTGAGCAGGACACAGTTGAGCCGGGCGCGGTGGATGAACCGCCAGTCGGCGAAACAGGTGAAGCCGCCCCCGGCGAGGAATTGGTTGCTGGCGTCCCACTTGCTGGTCAGTTCAAAGGCTTTACCCTGGTCCGGTTTACGCTTCAGGGCTTCCATGTACAGCGAGTGGATGGCTGCCTTCAGGGTCCTCTCCAGCATGCCCCTAGCGCTCGGGGTGATGATGGTGTTGTCGTCGGACCTGATCTGCGGCACCAGGACTCCCAGCTCCTGGAGCTCCTCGCACCACTCCCAGCGGCAGCCGATGCGCTTCCCCAGGCGACGCGAGGCATTGCGAGCGCGGGACCACAGTGAAGCAATGTCACAAAAGCTTATGCTCAAATAAATTTGTTAGTCTCTAAGGTGCCACAAGTACTCCTTTTCTTTTTGCGAATACAGACTAACACGCCTGCTACTCTGAAAGGTGTACTTTAGTTTGCAAATTCATTAATGGAGTGATGGACCTTGCAAGAGAAATTGCCTTTTGTGCAATTGTCACAAGCAGGTTTGTTGACAATGAGCCTTCTGGTCAGAAAGGTGGCATGCTGCACCCTGGGGTGAAGATTAGAGAGTAATTACTACCGTAATATGTTTCTGAGTAAAACTGAGTAAAAATGACTTCTCAGTTGCTTCGAAGGTCACATGTTTCTAGTATCTGGGTTGAACAGTCCATTAAAATGTTGTATGGAAACCCTGTCAATGAAATTAACTGTTTAGCACAAGAACACTTTCCCATCTACAACAACAATGGATGCACACAGTTGTGAGACCTGGTGTTTTGTCCTTTTGATTGTTCACCCTGTATGTCAGAATTGCTGATAAGTTTAGATTCAGAGATCAAAAGTGAAGGGGCAGTTTCCATCATCTGCATACAAGGATGGGGCCATGGTTGGGGAGGAACAGGTGGAAGAAGAGGGATTTCTGATGTTGGAACTGGGATCTATACATTCTATTCCCCAACCCAACCATGTTCAAAATAGCATCCCATTGTCAGGAGATGAAAATGTGTGACTGCTAAGATGTCACCTGCTCAAAGGTGGCAGACGGAAGTCAATAAAAATGACCCTGAGAGATTATCATTACTTCTCTAAAGACTCAAAGATACGTGACTCACTGCAAACTGTTCACAGTATGTTGGCTCCCTTTCCTATCACATGCTGTTAAGTTCACAGAGATAAAATTGCCAAAAGAAACTGTAAGGAAACAAAGGGCAAAAGATCTTTTCCCCCAGTCCTGCTGGCAATTTGACATTTACAACAAAACCTATTTTTTCATTTGTCTTAGGACTTCTTCTTTGGAAGACCACAGCCTTGTCTCCTCTCCATAACAAAGACATTCTCTTGTTTACCTTATGTACCCAAGCTCTCCTCTGATCTAGTGCAAGAGGAGATAAGCAGCAAACTTGGGAGGTGGAAAGGAGAAACAAGAACTAGAGTTCTCCTGGCAGTGGAAAGGATAGTGGTGGCAGTTTAGAAAAAGAGAAGGCTCTCAACTATCCAGGTGGTAAAGAGCTGACTTAGTGATAGAGAGAGGTCTTGGCAGCAGAGAAAAGAGGACGGAAAAGAGAAAGACTCTGTAATAAGGAAATAGTGTGAGAGATTCTGTGGCAATGGAGAGAGGTAATATAGAAATACCAGAAAGCAGACAGGGAAACAGATATAGATGATCTCTGAAACATGATAGAGTGGATACCCTCAAAGCCAGAGGAGATGAAAAGAAGAGTGCATTTTGGAAGCAGGTAAGTGGCATTGCAAACATGTCCACACTACTCCCCACTACCCGCCAGCCACAGTGCCTCGAGCCAAGGTGTTTTCAGTCTCTGTGGCCCATCCCGTCCCTAGACTCTCTGGTGAGTTCACTGACTAGGGGTTGATTAAAGCCATTTGTTATGGGCACTTTTGATAACTAAATGCTAGAAGCTGGACTGAGGCCCTCCAACTTCATTAGGCCCAGACAGCCAGACTGGAGAATGGTAATGACTGTGAGTCATGAGTGACTAAGGCTGAGTTCAAATTGAAGAGACCGAAGTGAAACCCTTCAGCCCAGTGCTCTTTTAGGTGTAAATGGAGTAAAAAAAGAAAAAAAGGGGAAATATTATCATATAAATACATTCTATCTGTAACTTTCTGAAGCATGGAGAAACCTTTCATCTGCTTGGTGTTGTGTATCTCTCCCTTGTGTTCGTCTGTCTGCTGGCATGCGGGTGAGCATGTAATTTTTTCGACTGTAGGATTATTGATGACTGACAAGCGTTCCTCAACTACATCAGCTCTGCCTGTAACTGGTCTGTGCATGGATGCTTCACGGTGACAGGATTAAAAACTGATGCTCCTCCAGGGACAGAGTATGTTCAGAGTGTGTGTCTGAGATACTGTCAGCTGCAGCGTCAGAGGAATTATAAGGCATGGGAATCTCACCCAGCTGAAAACCTCACATGGTTGCCTGGCTTTGTTTTGTCTCTGAAATGTTTCCACTTTTTCACACAATTTCTCTATATTGGGAAACCAGTGACTGGGTGTCACACTATATCGAGTCACTGTCCATCCTAAACAGGAGGTGCTTATTAAAGAAATCAGCTACAAACTGTAGCCACAAACAGATTTCTGCAATGCTTGAGTTCTAGCTTTGTCTCCCTTGTTTACCAGGTACCCTATCCTGTCTGGAACTCTGTCCCAGGCACATCTAGTGACTGAATAATAACTAGTCATCTGTGAGGACTGAAACTGGGGCCTCTAGATCTAGAATTAAGAGTCACTGCTGCTTGAACTGAAGGACCAGGTCCATTAGCTTTGAGGCAATGGCAGACTCATAAACCTGTCTATATATTCCAGCCACTAGAAAGGATAAAGACACATGTTGGGTAAATATGGATTACAATAACAGATCTTTACACTGAGTAAATACAAAGCAATCCACTCCTGTGATCTGCCTTCTAAGGCACCAGATTCTTCATATTATTGTCATCAAGCATCTGCGGTCTGGGCTTGCTGTTTGGGAGGAAAAGCCAAACATGTTATTGCACATGGCAGAACTTAAGGTCAAGGACATGCACTCATCCTCAGAGTAACCCCATTTCCCTCATGTATAAATATTCTGGGCTCTGGGTTATTAGACAGCTTGGTTGTAGTTGCAGCATCAGTACTGTACAGTAATACTGATGTTACAGTTACCCCTTGAAGCTCCAATTGAAATTGGAGATGCGCCCACACACATAGTAAGAGAGAGTCCCTGCCCCAAAGAGCTCTCAACCTACACTAAGGGACTAAGCAGACCCTGGATAGGTGACAGGAATATTATGGCAAAGATTTTCAAAAGCACAGATGGCAGTTAGGTATCCTGGTTCCACTGAATGCCATGTTACAGATGGGAACATTTGAGCACTATTTGTCACGGGATAGCTAGCTTTTTACCTCTCATGTGGCTAAGATAGTCTTCACCCTAAACAGTTGTGCAGTGCTACAGGGCATTGTTCAATAACGGCCACACTCCATGCGAGAAATACCTGCATTTTAGCAAAAAGTAATGCAACAGCTTGTATGTAGGGATTATAAAATCCTAAGGCATCCGTAGGGATGATAATGTAAAGTGTTTATTTTTTTTAATCGCAATAAGGGCAGATTTTTGTCATTTGGTTTCATTCAGAAAGCATTAGCGTTTGGAATTATTTTATTGTTTCAAAAAATCCCTGATTATTTCATTACCCTCCCTTATCGAAATCAGTCACTTTCCCCGAATGCAACTAGTTGTTTATTTACTAACTTATAAATGGTGCCCATTACCTCATGTTTAAATGAAAAATAAATGCTAAAGACCTGATTCTCCTCTCACCTTATACCAGGTTCCCACTGGCATGGCTCTGCCGCTTTCAGTGGAATGACTCCTGATTTACAGGTGTGAGAGGAGAATGAAGCAATAAATACACAAACTATAGGTCTAAAAAGGCTCTGTCTAAAAAGCTGAATCTATGGACCATAAAATGGCCCCAAGGTCAAGGGAAAGCTTGGCTAAATGAAACTCTGATAGGGTGCTATGCCTTTAAGGGCATGGCAACCCTCTCCAGGGAATACTCTCCAGGTTATAAAATAAGAGAGGAAGTCAGCCTAGAGTAAGTTCTAGAGCAGGAAAAAAGCCTGCAATAACTGATGTAGAGCTGGATTCACAAAGGGACCTGGGCCCTGTGATACCACGCATGAGTGTCCCAACCAGAGTGAGGCAGCGGTACACAGGTGCCCAGGGAAACTCTGCTGCAAAAATGCAGGCACCAGGTGAGTTTAGATGTCCACAGCGTTAGGTGGCAGCAGAGCAGGGGTTTGGGGAATACCAGCGGTGCGTAAACCTGGGATTTAGGTGCCTAAAGTAGCAGTTAGGTGCTTAAGTCTCTTTATGAATCTAGCCCCTCTGGCTTGGTAAGGGGACCCAGTCTGGATGCATAAGTTGTACCTGATTTTCCTTGTGTGGTTGTTTCTAATGCCCTGGGCTTTGAGCTCACATAGCTTGAGTCCTGGCAGTTCTTAGGTGCTGACGTTCAGATCGCCCTGTTTCTGAAGCTCTCCAGGCTCCGGCTCTGTCAGAATGCCATCGGGGAAAAGATCCAGAGGGACAGGGCTTGCGCTGAGAACACTCTGCTGCTGTTCCTGGAACATTCAACTCTGGCACTGACTACCATGTGGCACTGTCCCTCGGTTTCCCATTAACAATTTAAGGGGCTGAGCCTGAGAGAGACCGAAATCAGTAAGAACTCCAGGTGCTCAGCACTTTTTAGGGTTATCACCTAAATGAATAATATCATCTGCTGAATGAAGTGAACACAAGCACATCCTTTCCTGACCCTATCCCCTCCACGATCCCTGCCATTCAACACTCTTTCCTCCTACATGACAGCTACTAATGATTTCCTTTTCACATGGCTCACTTATTGATCATTTTAATGTACTTACTGGGACTTTGTCTCCTCTCAATTTTAGACCACTAAAATTATTCCCCAAGGCCTGTCTCTTGGTAAGGTCCATGGAAGATGGGAGAGAAGGAAAAAGGGGCCTATTTTCAAACTCTCTAGACATCTCGTAATAATAACAATCTCCTTGATTCTCAGGTTTTCATTCTAAACACAGCCCAGAAACTGCTCTCCCCGTGCAGAATTTAGCTACTGAATGTGGTTCTTTTGAGGGGTTTTTGTTGTTGTTGTTTAACTTTTAGTTCTTTTATTAGAACAAAGCATTGAACTTGTCCCAATGGATCATAGTAAGTTTCTGTTACTCCATTCTGAGCAAAGTCACTGAGACTAAATGTTCAGGTCCCATTACGTTCCTAGTTCCAGCCTTCTATATTTAATTCTTCCTCCTTTCTTCATTGATAGTTGTTTCTCTTCCAAGGCCTGGACCTCAACCCTCCTCCCTGTCAGTCCCAAAATCTTTGCAGACATATCATAACAGTGTGTTGTAGCGATCTGAGGAGCGAGCCAATGTAAGAATGAAACTTAACAGGGTGTTAGTTAGGTTAATGAAGCTACATACTGATATAGCAAGTGAAAGAGAAGTGCACAGAGTGTGTGCGCAGAAGGTGTATGTCATGCTGGTGAAACGTATCAGATTATCAGCCCCAAAGCCTGAAGTCCCAAGTTCCCCATAGGTACCAGCAATACAAGCTGGTCCACACACACCCCTGCCAACATACCTTCATCATGCTCTGAACAGGACAGTTCCCATGACACATTCAGTCCTCGGTCTCTGCTAAGTCTGCCTAGTATAATGAGGGGTTTTGTCATGCATATCTGCCCTGCTAGATAGTGTCTTGAGTCCAACATTTTGTTTCTCTAGGTCAGCATCAAACATAAAACAGCAATGACTATCAATATGTACTGACTATCTTAGATATAATTGGGATCTTTCTTTCTTTCATCATTGTGGTATCAGTGCCTAATCCCTGAAAATGCCAAGCCTGCCTGTAATTCAGCAGGTCACTCAGTAGGAGAAGAGCACATCATACATACAATGAAAATGTCTACAGAAGAATCTGCATCCTAGATCCAAGAGCGAAACTCTCATTGATGCCCACAAAATAGAAAAGAGGACACCTGCACAGGCTTTCAGAGCAAACAGATCGGTCCTCAATGGGTATAAATCAGAACTCCTCCAGTAGATGTATCAGAACTATGAGCTATGTTGATTTACACTATCTGAAGCCTGGCATAACACTCCTGGGAAAAGGGAAAACTGGACTTGGGAAGTGGATAGTTGGAGACCTCACACCGTGTGGGAAATAGGTAAATCATTTTATAGTGCTCTATCTGTAGAGATAATGGCTAAGCACTGCATCTCATCTAAGGCCTTTCTCAACATTGAGTAGTGGAGCCTAGTGGTTAGCTCAACATTATGCATCATTGAGAAAACAACTTCCCACCCAAGGAAAAGACTACCCTAGCGATGAAGTGATCCATCTACCCAAACTCTCCTCAAGAGCTGGAATTCTGCCTGTCATGTCCCACTATCAGTTAGGGTTTTTTGAGACAGATAGAGGGCAGAGCATGTTCCTAGCACAGTGCTTTCCATGAAGCAAGTTTAAACTCATTTAATGTGTAAATGACAGTGAATCAAGAACCTCCCGCTGCTCCTAATGATAACACTTCCTGTAATTTGCATGATAAAATTCTACTGATTTCAGATAGCATTTCTCAGGACACATATGTGACACCCAGACTATATGGAGGAGAATAAATTATTTCACCGTGTTCCTAAGTGATCAGAGTCATGAATTCTGATTCACTGACATTCAGCCCCAAACAAAAGCACAGACCCTTGTCTAATAGTGCAATGAAAAAGGATATCCAAGAAATATGAACAAGTTTCATATGGAAATTTATGTAAATGTAAACCATAACTCAGCTGAAAAGGTTTAGTTAAACCTATAGAAGGAATCTGAACAAGCCAAGGTTTTCAAGGTAAAGCATAAATTGATACCAAGTCTTTACAACCCAAAGGTTATGCTTTCCAGCACAAAACAAACAGGGGGAAAACAGAACCATCTCTTTAAAAAAACAAAGCCTCTCCCAGTTATGTTACGGAGGTCCTCAATGTTGTGGATTGCCAGGACTTTGCAATAAATTAAATCCTCTCGGAACAGGCACTCCAGCTCTGTCATTAAGGGCAAGACGGTCACTCATTCTACCTGCCTGCAAGGGACTGAGGGGACGTACAGCATTTCTTACTACCGTGTACAGGTTACCTTCATTGTTTGTCATAGTAGTTGGGTGGAGGGGAGATATAGCCTTCATGCAGCTGCTATTCCCCCTCCAACCAACGAGGTGAGCAGGGGAGTAAGGGGGCCTTAGCTTTGCACTCCCTCTTCCAACCCACCAGACAGTGATGATAATCAGTCGGGGGGGAGTAATCCGCTATTGGTATAGACTAGTGGTAGAATTGATCCCTACAGAAGCAATATGCTCTGCCCCTTCAATGAGCTGATGGTATCTCAGTCTACCCCTAATGAGTTTAGGACCTGATTGTTCTAAGGCCACTTGACACCACTCATGCAGTATAATAGGTGGCTTTCCACTGACTTCACTGGGTTCTGGATCAAATGCTATCTTAGAACGCTAACACAATGGGAGCAGGACCATAGCTAAAGGGAATTTTTAAAACAAAAAAGTAAAATATTGAGGGAATCTTGTTTGCAGAATCTGCCCATGTCTATTAATATTAGCCTTCATTGCCCTCCTTTGGAATGAATGTATCTGGTTCTGGTTCACTTCAAGTATGGGCTGAAAATTCGGGTTATTTCCAATGTGAGCTGAACTAGCTTTCCGATCCCTAGCATTAATTTTGCAATGATCACTGTTAGGTTTTTTTTGTTAAAGATATTTTAAATTTACTGTACTCTACCTATAATTACTCCGAATTCTTGTCTGATCCTGAAGTATAATTGAAATAGTGGTGCAATGTAGGATACCTTTCAGCATATGCACGCTTTCATAACAGAGCTGTAATTATGTTTTAAGTGACATTAATAGTAATAAATAATAATAAAATACCCTCCATTTAGTAGTGCCAATATAATACTTTGCATTTATCAATTGCCTGTCATCCAAGCCTAGCCAAGGGGTATCAGAGAGAGCTGAGTGTGCTCAGCACCTCACAGGATTGGGACCTAAGTGCATTCAGTGTAAAGCAATTAGGCCTCTTATTTAAAGCTGAGTGAGGCTCTGTGGTTTCATGCTCTAGGGATTTTGCACATGTTTGATTTGGTTTCCATTGGAGATGAGTCTGAGATATCTAGGGTCTGGTTCTCAGTTTCACCAAAAAGCAAGTGTTCAAAAGAGATCCCAGCATTCAACATTGAGACCAAGGTTTCCAAAGAGCTCAGCTCCCATTCAGGCACAAAGATAAGTAAGCCAGATTTTCAGAATGGCTTAGCAAGTTGGGTGCTGATCACTTGGAGATCTGGCCCCACTGTTTTTTTACACCCCTTTTGCCATGTAAAGGGGCTTTAAGATAACAGAACCAGTCCCCTAGACTAAAGAACAGTGCCATCTTCAGTGATAAACGTTAAGCTGCACAGCACGCTCCTGAGACATTTCCGACTCAATGGGGAAAATGCCACCTACAGAACCGCAAGCACCCACTGCATGCAGCAACCTGTGCTTATCTAGAAGACCTCCCATCCAAATACAGATTTAGGCCCACCCCAGCTTAGCTTGTAAGCGTGAACATGACGACTACAGCCTAGTGCAATATGGAGAATACAAGAGAGCTTCTCTGTGTTTCAAAGAGAAAACTTGGTAAGTGAGAATGAACAAGTGCCGTGGGTTTTGAGCAGTAGAAAATCAGGTGAATCCTGGTTTTTAAACTTGTTGGATCAAACATGGTTTCCATTATTAAAACACCATCCCTTTTGCAATCTTATTCTCTGGCTGCCTGATGCTGCATGAAAGCAAGTGCTGTTGTTTCCCTTTGTCTCCACTCCTGTCTCTCTCCTCCTGCTCCCTGGACACTGAGAATATATTTCACATTAAGGGGAATATTCATAAAACAGAACGGCAGTCATTTGAATGATGGAGCCCTAGACAGCCCTGCTACAGCTGCTGATCTGATGCTGTGAGAGCCTGAGAAGCATTAACGATGGCGGAATGCTAAGGCCCTAATTGCCTTTTCCAGATCCTCGCATAAATCAGCTGGGGTCCCATGCCTTCTATAATTTTGGAGACAGCAGCCCACATCATATCTGACCCATTCTTCATCCTGCTTTCCCTTTGTACCGCCTGTTATTGTGCATTAACTAAAAATGGAGACCCAGAGACTCACTCGTTATTGTGAGTCACTGTTGCGGCTGGGTTCTTTATTATTATTATTAATGATGAAATATTGAGACCAGGCTGCTAATGAGTCTAAACTACCTCCTGTTAGTTTATTTTTCTTCCCCCTTCAAACTGTCACTTCAGAGTAAATTACTTTTCCCTGAATCTTTGTCAGGCAACACTGTACCAGTACATCCACCCCACATCTCACCCTCTGCTCTAATTTCAGGCGTATTTGGTTTTTCTCAATGCAGTTTACTAAGCAAGGTACAGCAAATCTTCCCATCTGTCTTACTTAAGTGGCGCATTGTGCTCGAACAGCATATAGAGACATCATTTTTAGTTCACTGAGTGTTGTACTTGTTTTTTCTGAATTATTTACCAAATTGTTACTGGAGAGAGGGGAAGGAGAAAACAAAGATTTTTAAAGTGATTTTTTTTAAAAAAAAAAAAAGATAACAATCTCAAGCATCACTCAAGAAATTGACTGTGACGTTTTCTTCTTCATTCCATGCTGAGCTTGCTTGTGTCAGCAAAACGAGCCATCTAAGATGGATATTTCACACCATTGGGGTATCAGTGTCTCCAGCCTTACCGTGCATTATGTTCAAATATAAAATGTAGTTAATCAAAAGACCTCTAGATCTAGAGCTTTCCCCTAGGATTATCTGTACAGAGTCTCCCTGTATGTAGATCCACGTGACTAACTTTGTTTGCAGGTTTGTTTTTATCTGGAAATAATGGGCCAGAACCTTGGCTGGTGCAAATCGGCCAAGCTCTACTGGCTTCCCACTTGAAGGTTTACACCAGCTGAGGACCCATTATTGTCTGCAATTTGCAAGCTCCATAGACTAACTCCTTATTTTGCTATCTGGGGGTCTGTTACAAATGCAGCCCAACTGACCACACCATTTACAATGAAGTCTTTAAAATAGCAGTTTGCAGGTCATGAAATCCATTCCATCATCACCCCCCTCACATCCTGAACTGTCACATGGCAAGAAGATTTAATTTTCCTAGAAGGAAAACCTTTTCAGGTCAAGCATGAGGCTCAGAACAGTAGGGGAAACAGATTTTGGAAGCAGCCTGACCTAGAGGTTACTCCTCCAGTATCATATAGACTTTACCAGCTGAAACCAGGAACCTCAGATTGTAGTTCTCTCTAGTACATGAGGAGCAAACCAGATTGAAGAAGGGATATTAAAGCATTTTTATAAAATGTAGAAAAGCTCAGTCCCATCCATCACAGCTTTTTATAATAAAAATAAATCCACAATGCATGCTGAAAACAGTGAAAGCAAACAGATCCATTAAGGAGGAGAGTCCCCATTTGATTTAAAGCAAGAAAAGAGCACCAGCAAATATGCCTCCTGGTACAGCATCCACTATAGAATGGCAAGGTAGATATAGTTATGTATAATTAGGAAATGTAAATAAAAGAGAAGGGAAAATCAGTAATAAATTATTGATGTGGCATAACAACCTGGCTGGGGAATACACCTGACTTCATTAATAAGGCTTTGCTTTTAAGGTGATCTTCAATAAAAATTGAATGTTTACCAACACTTACCATACTGAGGTATCTTAGATATTTCAGGTATTTCTGATTGGAAGTACTAGGAAATACCATGGCATGTCTAATTCTATTTGTCACTGGAGATTTTCTTTTTTCAGCAGATTTTTTATTATTTTTCCCATCTCATTTTTAACAGTCCACCTCTCCATCTATCTATCTTTAGAGACTGCTTAATGCTACAGTATATAAACACTGTCATGCCTGCATTCTCTCCAGAGCAGAATGTGAAGCCTATAATGTTTGAGTTAAAGCTGAAATTTCAAGTTTCTGACAATCGACAGGGCTAGAAATTAGGCAAAAAGAACTTCCCCAGTGAAAACCCAAAATTACCAAGTAAAACACTCGGGTAAAATTCTCTGCAGAACAGCACGCTGAGCTTTTACATGGCTTTCCTGGAAAGGATAATGATTTCTTGAGATGCAATAAAAATTGGATAGTTTCATGCATGCTACTTTTATTCATCTTGAATGATGTTCTTCCTTGGACTGAGAAATTACAGAAACAATTGGTAAAAAGAGAGAGAGAGAGAAAGTTAATCTGGGAAGACTTCACAGTCTCACATAAAGAATTTAGAAAGAGAAATTTCATATTCTCACAGTATAATGTATAGTGGGTGCACTCAAGGTGTAATTCATCCATGTGCAGAGGGTCAGTACAAAGCCTGTGCACCACTTATGTCCTATTTAAGCTTTCAAAGTACGCTTTGCTCTGACCCAAGGATGAATTTCACCCTGTAGAGCTAGCTTGTCAAAAGAACTCAAGCCTCAGCTTGGCCCCATTTAGGCACCAAAGAAACCTGGACACTTGCGTGTTATTGTGAGTCACTGATCTCAGAGGATTCTTTAATCTTATGAACGATGAAATACTGCAATCAGGTTGTTGATGAACCTAAGCTATTTTTGGTGCTTAAATGGAAACAATTTTGAAAATCTGGTCCTGATTGTGAGTGCTGATCTTTATCGAAAATCTGGCCTTGCCAGTTTGAGACAAATTACCAAGAAAGAACGAACACTGTTAGGATTGATAACAACTTTCAAAACAGTTGAAAAAAAATTTTAAGTCAGTTTACTATAGCCTACATCTGAATCCTAAACTGCTGAGCAGTCTGTTAATATAGCAAAGTCTTAAAAATGCCAGTTACAAGATATAGAAAGATATAAATAGCAACCATCTCCTCTCTGATGCAAGTGACAATCTTAGTAGGAAAATCTTTTTCTGTTACACTATGCATGGCATGTTCTGCAGGAAAAGATGTGATAGGTTTTTTGTTTATTCATAAAACTTTTACTTTTCATTAGTGCTGCTCCGCAACAAATGGTTTCTGCCTCTAGCTGTGACCAGTAGCACCTGGGAAATGAAAAGCATTCCCAGCGTAAAGTGTAAAAGAGGGGAGAGAACGCAAAGCACATGCCACATGGACTCTGCATCAGCATTTTCTCCATCCATATTGTGTGTGGGTTTTCAGACAAAGTGTCTGCTGAGTCAAGAGTCAAGTGACAGGCAGTTTGTGGGTGAACCTCAGAGGTTCAGACATGCATCCAATAGTTTAGAGCTTTCTTTGAAATTTAATATATAGCAACTGGGCTGGAAGTCTCATGAGAGAACAAGCTTTCTTGTGTGGTTTCCAGTATTTGCTGGTGGTGGTTGTTATTATTTATTTATTTATTTATTATGTATATTACAGTAGGTATTAGAAGTCCCAACCCCCATTGTCCTAGACACCGTACAAATGTGTAATGAGAGCTGTCAGTGGCAAAACAGGCCTTTAGCCACTGGCCTCGTCCCAGGGGGAAGTTACACTCTTCCCAGAGCTTTCCACCACATAGCGGGACAGGGTGCAACCGGCTCTGTGTCAGGCCAGTGCCATGAGCTGTTTTGATGGGGGGGGTGACCTGGGCATGACCCCCTTTTCACCCTCAAAGCTCATGGAGAGAGCTGTCCCTTTGCTTCCCCAAGTGCAAAGTTTGCAATTGTCCCATATCTTTAGAGAGGCAGAAGACTCCTTGTAATACCATTTTCCTGCAACTGCTATTTACATAGGACAATCTGGGCCTATGTAAATAGTTCCTAAAGCACTCTGAGATCCTTCAGGAAGAATAATGCTCTATAAAATATGATTTTATCCCATAATACCCCATGATCCCATATTGCACGAGGAGTTCCACTTGCCTCAATTCTCATAGAAAATCAAACGTAGCCAACAGAAAAGATTTGTTTCATTAACAACTCTGATGTCAAATTCATACCTTATGATTGCTGCTGCAAAATCAATAGCTACCATTTACACATGGTCTGTAATGTTTCTGAAAAATCACACATGATCTTTATTTAAAAGGAATGCTGCTGGTAATTGGAAAACTCCCTTTTGCATGAATAGTCTGCCTGATTTGCCTATGTATTGTTCATAAAACTGGGGGGAAAAAGTTGTCTCAAAACTTCTGTGCTACAAAACCATAGGTCTTAGGTTAGTGAAGGCTCACAAATATAACAGACGAAGGCTATTCGATCTGGCTTCAGTTTTGCTGCTTTCATTAATTGAATGTTTACAGTCCAGTAGCTTGGAGAATCTATCTACTTCTGACCCTAACCTTCCCACAGTATTTATTTGATTGGGGGGAAAAAAAGTCCCAGAGAAGTAAGATATCTATGCACACACATATTAAACAATAAACTCTTCCTCATTTTAGCTGATATGTTCCAAATCTGTTCAGACAACAAAGGCTTAACAAGTCATTGCACACTCATAGCAAGGAGCACAGCGATTATTTAGATCTGTCTGACCTGTGTCGGCACCAGGACCATGCATAAAATGAACCTGCCTAGGAACCTCTACAGAAATGGCTGTTGCACACAGAATAAATTATAGCATATGACCCTCCAAGGTTTGATAGTTGGAATCTTGTTAGGCAAGAGCTCGTGACTAATAAGTCTATACTGCCTCCTAAATATAATAAGTTTAGCCTTGTTGCCTAAAGGAGGGTTATGACATTGTACTAGGACTCAGGAGATTAAGGTTCAATTCCTGGAGGTACAGCAATCTTCTTCTGTGACCTTGGACAAATTAGTAGGCCTCAATTCAGCAAAAACTTGAGCGTGTGCTTCAAGCGAACTCATTAAAGTCAGTGGAGGTTTCCCAATTTACACCACATGAGAATCTATTCCTGTTGATCTTCTTTTAGAAGCCATAGAACCTAATCCTCTGTTACCCTACACTATGTGTAGTCATTCAAAGTGCATGTAAAATTCTACCAAATTCTACCAAATCAGTGCTGTTTTGCACTGGTGTAAATGCCGACACACGGTCTAAGGGAACGGAGGCCCATAGTTTCTAACAAGTTTAATTACTTTTCCGCATGGCTTCAAATTGAGGCAGCTGCTGTTTACTTCCCCTTCCACCTCCCATGTGTACTGCTTGGAAATGGTGTGAGCTACAAAAGGACAGGGCTGGATTGGAAAGTGGCTTCGAAACAAAGACATATTGTCTGCACAAAGGCTTTTCGAGAGTACATAGTGCTCTTGTGTGTGAGTGTAAAAACAGAGTGCTGTAGGGTACAAACAGGTTCAGATCCACTGACCGAGCTAAGTTAAATGTAACCTCTTTTTCAAACCCATACTGTCAAGTTTCCCATTCATGTGTTTTTGTCGCTTGAAACTACACAGATATTTTAGCACTTGCATAAATATCGCTACCTCCATCAGAGACCTTGAGGCCTTTATTACTATATATACTATTGCCAGTAAATGTCATCGTTTCTCACATTGTGGAAATGTTACTGTATGTTGTGTTCCCATTTTTCAAAGGCAAGGTTAGAATGAAATCACAAAATGGATAAGTTAAGGAACACTATTAAATGAAAGCTAGAGTGACAATAAACAGGGGAGCAACAGCCACTGATCAGGAAGATGAAAGAGAGGCAGAGAGAAGCCAGGACTAGAATTTGCTTCCTGCGGAAATAATATTACATCTCCATTCCTGCAATGAAGCCTTTCTGAAAGTTCTTTGTTTCCCAATCTTCCATCATGATAGGAACGATCACATGAGAGGCCCCACTCGCTTTTGAACCCACCAAATTCATAGAATCATAGAATATCAGGGTTGGAAGGGACCTCAAGAGGTCATTTAGTCCAACCTCCTGCTCAAAGCAGGACCAGTCCCCAACTAAATCATGCCACCCAGGGCTTTGTCAAGCCTGACCTTAAAAACCTCAAAGGAAGGAGATTCCACCACCTCCCTAGGTAACGCATTCCAGTGCTTCACCACCCTCCTAGTGAAAAAGTTTTTCCTAATATCCAACCTAAACCTTCCCCACTGCAACTTGAGACCATTACTCCTTGTTCTGTCATCTGCTACCACTGAGAACAGTCTAGATTCATCCTCTTTGGAACCCCCTTTCAAGTAGCTGAAAGCAGCTATCAAATCCCCCCTCATTCTTCTCTTCCGCAGACTAAACAATCCCAGTTCCCTCAGCCTCTCCTCATAAGTCATGTGTTCCAGTCCCCTAATCATTTTTGTTGCCCTCTGCTGGAGGCTCTCCAATTTTTCCACATCCTCCTTGTAGTGTGGGGCCCAAAACTGGACACAGTACTCCAGATGAGGCCTCACCAATGTCGAATAGAGGGGAACGATCACGTCCCTCAATCTGCTGGCAATGCCCCTACTTATACATCCCAAAATGCCGTTAGCCTTCTTGGCAACAAGGGCACACTGTTGACTCATATCCAGCTTCTCGTCCACTGTAACCCCTAGGTCCTTTTCTGCAGAACTGCTGCCTACCCATTTGGTCCCTAGTCTGTAGCGGTGCATTGGATTCTTCCGTCCTAAGTGCAGGACTCTGCACTTGTCCTTGTTGAACCTCATCAGATTTCTTTTGGCCCAATCCTCTAATTTGTCTAGGTCCCTCTGTATCCTATCCTTACCCTCCTTCCAGTTTAGTGTCATCTGCAAACTTGCTGAGGGTGCAGTCCACGCCATCCTCCAGATCATTAATGAAGATATTGAATAAAACCGGCCCCAGGACTGACCCTTGGGGCACTCCGCTTGGTACTGGCTGCCAACTAGACATGGAGCCATTGATCACTACCTGTTGAGCCCGACGATCTAGCCAGCTTTCTATCCACCTTGTAGTCCATTCATCCAGCCCATACTTCTTTAACTTGCTGGCAAGAATACTGTGGGAAACCATATCAAAAGCTTTGCTAAAGCCAAGGAATAACATGTCCACTGCTTTCCCCTCATCCACAGAGCCAGTTACCTCGTCATAGAAGGCAATTAGATTAGTCAGGCATGTCTTGCCCTTGGTGAATCCAGGCTGTCTGTTCCTGATCACTTTCCTCTCCTCTAAGTGCTTCAGAATTGATTCCTTGAGGACCTGCTCCATGAAGTTCAGCCTTTGTAGATCTTTTGAACTGCATGGCAGCTGGCATTTCACTTTAAATCTTCAGTTACATTAATTCTTAATAAGGACAGCTGCAAAACTCATCTTTCCAGTTCTGTCCCCTTTAATGAAATGCGTGATCATAGGTTTTGTAACTGGGAGGCTGGGCATGATGTCTGAATCCAGAGAAGGATTAAATAAAATAATAAGAATTAGGGTCAGAAAGATCACAGTTGCTTGATTTTCCTGAGACAATCATCTCTAAAGAAGTAGCCCTCTTCCCTCTTGTACAGAAGACTGTTCTTCACTTGGGGACTGGAGCTCAGTGGGAGTTGGATCACGCCCTAAGGGTACTTGCTGCAAAAGGAGCCATGTCCGAGAATACTCAGCTGGGAAACACAGGATCAAGCAGCGATAGGGTTTAAAACTTAAAATGCCATCACCTGGATGACTGGAAGCTGAGTTATGTGATCAGCAGAAGGACATCAGTCACTCCATCCATGATGAAGTGTAACAATAGAATCATAAAATAATAGAAGTGTAGGGCTGGGAGGGGCAGGACCAAGTTTACCTAGACAGGGTCAGGGCAAATTTGGATCCTACTCTGGATTTAGAGCCAAACTTTGTGTCTAGCTCCTTTGTCTAGAATGGGACAAACCAAAATCCCAAATCCACACACTCTCAAACTTTGGACCTATATCTCTGCAATCCCAGGCCTTCTCTCACCCAAATTCTTTCCTCCATCCCTGCCAGACACTAAGCACTCTGTATTCATCTGTGCCCCATATGCAGTCAACTCATTTGCCATATCCACAAAGCCTGAACAGATTCTTGCTGTAGTTTGGCCAATTTGCAGGAAGCAGTGATTATGGGTTTTGGGTTTTTTAGCAGTGATCTGATGACTACTAACACTGTAAATCTGAATAAGAGGGAACAAATCACATTGTTCCTATTAAGATAAAAGTGACTGATGGTAACTAGTTTTTCTATAGCGTCCCCACTGCATGTCTCTCTGAAGAGAGAGAAACATGGCCCAGCTGCAGATGGCACAAGGCAGCACTACAAGCTTTGTCATCCTTGTTGCTCTCTGAATGACTGCTGATAAAAATCAGCTGAGTTGAGGCCATCATCTCTCAAACTGCAATCTCAGAGCGTGGGGGAAAGCAGCTAAGTTCTTTCTTTATCCTATAAGTCACTAAGCCTAGCAGCCAGTAGCATGTTCAGTGCCTGAAAGGAAAACATCATATTTCATGAAATTTAACATCCAATTTTAGTACTGGCTTAAGCTGGAAAGGTTCAGTTTCACAGCATTTCTTTTTAGAGGGGAAAAAAGGGTCCTTCAAGACAAAAAATGTCCCAAAGTACCTGCTCAGATCAACTAGCCGAATATTACCCCCATGAACAAGTCAGTTTAATGGTGCTTTTGGCCATTGTTCTGTCCAAGCTGCTAAAAGCTACAGATGGAATAATACTTTCCTTTAAAAACCTGTGACAAGGACACAGAATGAGAGCTAAAATAATCACAATAATAAATGAAGCAGGCCATTGCAATGCTGTGGGATTAGTTCCTTTGAAATCCGAGCTATAGACTTCTTCCTAGAACCTTACTTTTGGAACTAGCCTTTAAGGGGAGCAGGGATAAGAAGATTACTTTCCTGACTAATGGTCCATACTGCCCACCAAAAGATGCATTTATCAGCTGGGTCATTTCCTACAAGTAATTCAAAAAGGACAAGGACACCCATTATATTGGGACAAAGACCGTCACACTCTGAGGAAAGGAAAAGAAAGGAATATGTCACACTCAGCGCATATCACTTCGCAGACAGGATTGATCTATCTAGATGTACTGTGCATATATATGCACTGCGTCAGGACAGATGCTAACCTGTGAATTAAAAAAAACAACATTGCCCCATAGTCATTTATTGGTCTCATAGATATTAACAAATGCGGTCTGTGATTGGTGACAATGGGAAACATTGTCTGTATAACTGCCATCCCGCCTGCTTCACTCGGCTATTAAGCTCATTTAGCTGAAGTCATTTAAGGCACTCGCTCTCTTTCTTTAACCACATCTGCCGAATTAAATTCCATGCACTGACAGTGATGCTTTCAAAAGCTCAGAATCAATTCTTCAATCACTCCACATTCTTAGCTGTGATTAAAAACATGTGTCCCCTAATTAAGCTAACGAGAAATTGTTAATTGGCACAAAGCCCCCCTCTGAGCATGCTTGTTAATGTCACCATCACTTTGACAGGAGAAGGAATTTAAATGAAGGGCAGACAGTCTTAACAGACTTCAAAATTGGACTAGGGATGCAGGCTTTGTTTGTGAAGTGATAGCCATCAATTTGGGGATTTGGGCGTGGTGGAAGAAGGGGCATTTCTCATCTAGCCAAGGTCAGAAGGAAGTAAATAAGAGAATGCTAAGGCAGTAATCGCTTCTGGTACATTTCGTCACTGAACCCATCACGTTTGACTTTCTTTTCAAGCCTCTTCCTGCCTGGCTTTCTGACCAGCCACAAGCCTGCATAATCAGGGCTGATGCCAATTGTTCGGTGTAGACACACACTAGAGAACACGCACCTGAAAGCTGGTAGGAGATTTCCATCCACCCACCAAATCAACTTTGCAAGCATCAATGTAACCAGCTGCTAGGCATGAGCTAAAGAGCGGCCCTTTCAGTCGCGCCGCTCCATATACCACTGTCTCACAAAAGCTTTCTGTGTTCTCACTTTCTTCTGCTATGCATTAGTGACCTTGCAGTCATGAAGGACCAAGGAACCCACAGTATCCTGATGAATGAGCCTGATTCCCCACCCTGTTAACCCAGCGTAGGTCAAAAGTAGGCCAGTTGCTACAAGTGGAGTAACATTTCTAGAGTAAGTGAGTGGAGATCCAAATCACTATTACTTAACATTCAGACTGTGGTAGTCCCCAGAGGCCTTGGTTAGAATCGGGACACCATTGAGGATTGGGGCCTTTTGTACCAAAAAAGAAAGAAAGAAATATACAGTCCCTGCCAGGAAGAATTTCCAATGCAAGGAGCACGGACTTGGATTTTCATAACAAAATGTTTAACTTTTATTTTGTTATTAGTTGTGTTACGGTAGAATCTAAAGGCCACAACTGAGATCAGAGTTCTGTTGTGCTGGGCCCTGTACAAACCCTTAGTGAAAGACTGCCCCACACCCAGGAACAGCTTTCAATCTAACTAGGCATGTCAGAAATGGAGTACTACGTTCCCCATTTTATAGACAGGAACCTGCAGCTGGGTGATTCTAAGTAACTTGCCCACCATCACCCAGGGCATCAGTGGCAGTTCTGGTACCTTCATCACAAAACCATCATTCTTCTCTCACTGTTTTTGCTCTAGAGGTGAGTGGAAGTTTAGGAAATTCTTATTTCCCCTACTGTTTTCTCCCTAGATGAGAAATGGGGAGAAGAGTGAGCCCTGAGATTATAAGGTTTCAGAGTAGCAGCTGTGTTAGTCTGTATCCACAAAAAGAACAGGAGGACTTGTGGCACCTTAGAGATTAACAAACTTATTTGAGCACAAGCTTTCGTGAGCTACAGCTCACTTCATCGGATGCATTCAGTGGAAAATACAGTGGGGAGATTTATATACACAGAGAACATGAAACAATGGGTGTTACCATACACACTGTAACGAGAGTTACACACACACCACACAACAGAACCACTAACCCAGGAACCTATCCTTGCAACAAAGCCCATTACCAACTGCGTCCACATATCTATTCAGGGGACACCATCACAGGGCCTAATCACATCAGCCACACTATCAGAGGCTCGTTCACCTGCACATCTACCAATGTGATATATGCCATCATGTGCCAGCAATGCCCCTCTGCCATGTACATTGGTCAAACTAGACAGTCTCTATGTAAAAGAATAAATGGACACAAATCAGATGTCAAGAATTATAACATTCATAAACCAGTCAGAGAAAACTTCAATCTCTTTGGTCACTCAATTACAGACCTAAAAGTTGCAATTCTTCAACAAAAAAACTTCAAAAACAGACTCCAAGGAGACGCTGCTGAATTGGAATTAATTTGCAAACTGGATACAATTAACTTAGGCTTGAATAAAGACTGAGAGTGGATGGGTCATTACGCAAAGTAAAACTATTTCCCCATGTTTATTTCCCCCCCACACACACACACACACACTGTTCCTCAGATGTTCTTGTCAACTGCTGGAAATGGCCCACCTTGATTATTACTACAAAAGGTTTTTCCCCCCCCGCTCTCCTGCTGGTAATAGCTCACCTTACCTGATCACTCTCGTTACAGTGTGTATGGTAACACCCATTGTTTCATGTTCTCTGTGTATATAAATCTCCCCACTGTATTTTCCCCTGAATGCATCCGATGAAGTGAGCTGTAGCTCACGAAAGCGCGTCTGGGGACAGAAGCATAGTGGTGGTAGTAGCCACTCTACCTGACCCCCTTGGATAATTTATTTACCAAGCTTCCATCCAATGTGACTGCACAGTGTTGCACATAGAGTTACATTTATGTAACTGCGTTTGATCATTAAATAAAAACTTCCTTCTTGTAACACCACAACTGTTACTCTTTTAACATCTTCACAACAGTTACCTTTTACCATTTCCACAACTCCCAAATGTTTACTTTCCTGCAAACCCTGTATTATCAATTCAACTGAAAATTTTCACACAGTTATATCAATTTTGACATAAGTTCATTTTAAAATAAACTGGAAAAAAAATCTCAACCATATCAAAATGTCCCCTTTTTATTTTCTGTTTCAAAATTACTTTTCATTTCAAAATTTGCTTTATTTTATATTTTTAAAATGGAAAAGGTCAAAACAAAACATTTGGCCTGATCCATTATGAAATATGTTTCAGAAGTCTGTTTTGCAAAAAATTTCAAAATGTTGGCTTTTCATCCCAATTTGGGACAAATTTTGTTTTCAAAATCTCAAAACTTTTCACAGGACAAAAACTCCACTTTCCAACCAGCTCTGCTAGACACCACTTAAGCCCTATTCTGAAGGCTTAATGAGGACGCAAGTGATGCATAGGCCTCGTGCAAGCCCTTTGTACAGGGGTGAATTTCAGTCACTGTGAATATCATCCTATAATACAAGAAACCACTAGAATGGGTGGGTATATAACCGGGTGGTGCTTTGCTGACAGCTGAAGTCAGTAAGTATGGATGTGAAGGATAGATGGTAGAGGACTTCTTTGACGATGTGTCCTGCCAATAATTCAGCTAGGAGCACAACCTGTTCTACTCCTCCAGCCTTCCTTGCCCCCATTCCTCATTCTTCGGTGGAATTAGCTGAGTTCTGCTGCATGATGGTCTATGTTGGGTGCCCACATCTCCCATGGAGCAGGGACTCTCTGTGGCCCAGCAGGAAGGGGACTTTTAAATAAGCAGAGAATAAAACAGAAGGTGATGGTGAATCTAATATTCTTTTCTGGGAAGGGCTCAGGAGTTTCAAACTTATTGGAACACAAGGCTGCCGCAATGGAGAATCTTCCCTACTTCTCTGTCTCCCCACAACCCTGACCTCCACAGCACACTTGGGATGCATGCTGAACCCAAAGTCATCAATTCAGTTCATGATTCGTTGGGCCTCAAAAGGCTCAGAGGTCCAGTACTCAGGATTGCAGATGTTATCAGAACATGACCCACATTTCTGTCATCATAAGGATCCTTGTCCCTTCCTGGCTGTGGTACAGGGTTTAAACTTGGGACCACCTTAATCACTGCACAGATTTCTACAACTTGAGCTAAGGAAGTAATTCCATTAGCTGGTAGCAGTTATAATCTGTTATCTTGTAATAAGCCAGCCACTAGAGGGGGGCATGAAACCCACACACACTTGGCCAAAAGTCTGCAAGTAACAGACTCTCTGGCGAGACTTTTGATACCCCACTTTTTTCACTGCATGCCAGAACCCAGAGGGATATTTAAAGAGTTAATAATAATGAAAAAAGTCCTGGCCTTGGGAGGTTTTTCACCCATTTGGGAATGGAATCTCAGAACCACAGAAAGTTGTCCAGCACTGTTCCTGTAATGCAATCCTGAGACCTTTACTGGCAAAGTGCTTGGTTGCAGTGAATAGAGGCTCCTAAGATCAGAACTACAGCTCTGCATCTTGATTTCCACTGTTTATATGCATGCTGCAGGTGGTACCAGAGGAGACCAAGGCCACTTGGAGGTAGAGGAATGGGGCAGAGAAAGAAGCGACTGTTCTTTTCAAGATGAAGCATAGGAGAAGCTGGATTATAGCCCATGGAGCTGTCAGTTTCCAAGATCTGAGAGCTTCAATAAATATCAGTCTCCACAGCGAATGTGACATAATGTTCCAGATAGTTTTCTTATGTTACCTAAATGAAGTCTGTGAAAGATAAAGGAATTGCATACTTTTCATACCTGCTAACTATGCTCAGCTGGAAATGCTTCTGAAACCCTGTAAGACTGACAGAGATTGTCATAAAATCCACCGTTTTCTGCCTAGGTTTACAGGGAAGCCACTCTATGGATCACTCAACCAAAAGTGTCTCTTGTACTGAGAAGCTCATATTTCTGCTCATTGAGGTGTCACTCACACAATTTAAACATGTGGTATCCAAAGGATTTAGGATTCAGTTCCAGCTTCATCCACATTGTAAAGTGAGTCCTGTTTTACAATTCCCTTGAACATTCTCTAAATGATGACATCTGAAAACAAGCAGCTCAGTTTATATGCTGAAATTCTACTTTTGAAGTTAATTCTTAACAATATAATGCAAGGTTGCTAGGAGGGATGTACAAACAAGGTGACTCAGATGATTGGGAAAGGAACAGGGAGACGTTCAAAATAAGCAAAAAGAAAAGGAGGACTTGTGGCATCTTAGAGACTAACAAATTTATTTGAGCATAAGCTTTCGTGAGCTACAGCTCACTTCATCGCATGCATAGGAGCTGTAGCTCACGAAAGCTTATGCTCAAATAAATTTATTAGTCTCTAAGGTGCCACAAGTCCTCCTTTTCTTTTTGTGGATACAGACTAACATGGCTGCTACTCTGAAACCTGTTCAAAATAAGGTTATTGCTAGCTTGAAACGAGCCCCAAGCATCCATTTATATATCTCTTATCTGTCTCATTTCTAATGTGTCCATTACTGTGGTATGTAGGCTGGATACAAAACACACACACATACACAAAAAGAGGAGGAATTTGTCTTTGGGGCTAAGTCCCTGGACTGGGATTCAGGAGAGCTGCCTTCAATTCCTGGTTCTTCCAGACTTCCTTTGCGACTTTGGCAGTTCACTTAACCTCTGTTTTTCAGTTCCGTATGGATAAAATGGAAATAATAGTACTTCCTTTCTCACACCCTTTGTCTGTCTCTTTTACTGTGTGTTTATGCAGCTCCTAGCACATTGGGACCCTGATCCCAGCTGGAGCCTCTAAGGTGCTATCACAATACAAACAATCTGCTGGACCTTATGATCATATTTCTAACATGGCCATTTCCATGGCGTATTGTCCTGACCTAAAATGCATATGCACATATAACTATATATATGTCATCTGTATCTAGATATTTATATCTATCTTTACAACTTACTCCATTTGTAAATCTATATTGAACTTCTCATATTTTAATATTTCAGAGACAAGCAAGATTTCACTGGTTCTTAGGAGCTCAGTAGCAGGCAAACTGGCTGTTAGCCAATGATTGTTCATCTGTGATCCAATAAATGATAGATAACTGTGAGTTAATGTTAGGCATCTGAAACAGGTGTTTACAAAAGCTATGAGTACATATTTCTTCTAATGCATTCTTCATAAATTATTTCTCAGGACTTTTAGCTCTGCTGTGCAGCAACACAGGACGGATGTGGAAAACAGCTTTTATACAGAGATAAAGTGAAACACTTTCAGGGTAATAGTTTGCTTTTAAAATTAGCTTTACATCTCATCTATTATGAAATGTGACGACACACTTCCAACCCCCTGTAAGATAGAGCCAGGCAGGCATGAGCTATGACAAATACCTGCTTTCTATATTTCCCATCACTGTGTGTGTCTCTTATTTTCTGCTTTCAAGGAGGATGAGTGTGGGAGAACCTTGGCAGGGCAACAACTGCTACACAATACAGTACATCACTGTGGCAATTGCACTGAGACAGACCAACATCTTTCGGGGAGATCTTTCTCTTTGCTTTCTATGCTAGAAATGGATAAAGCACTTAAGGATACTCATCCAGTAGGATCTTCTGACTGGCTGAGCAAAAGTACAAGGTACTGCTCTATATAATAAGACCCAGAGCTGAAGAAGAGCTTGGTGTGAGCTCGAAAGCTTGTTTCCCTCTATTCGACATTGGTGAGGCCTCATCTGGAGCACTGTGTCCAGTTTTGGGCCCCACACTACAAGGAGGATGTGGAAAAATTGGAAAGAGTCCAGCGGAGGGCAACAAAAATTATTAGGTGACTGGAACACATGACTTATGAGGAGAGGCTGAGGGAACTGGGATTGTTTAGTCTGCGGAAGAGAAGAATGAGGGGGGATTTGATAGCTGCTTTCAACTACCTGAAAGGGGGTTCCAAAGAGGATGGATCTAGACTGTTCTCAGTGGTGGTAGATGACAGAACAAGGAGTAATGGTCTCAAGTTGCAGTGGGGGAGGTTTAGGTTGGATATTAGGAAAAACTTTTTCACTAGGAGGGTGGTGAAGCACTGGAATATGTTACCTAGGGAGGTGGTGGTATCTCCTTCCTTAGAAGTTTTCAAGGTCAGGCTTGACAAAGCCCTGGCTGGGATGATTTAGTTGGGGATTGGTCCTGCTTTGAGCAGGGGGTTGGACTAGATGACCTCCTGAGGTCCCTTCCAACCCTGATATTCTATGATTCTATGATTCTCTTTCACCAGCAGAAGTTGAGCCAATAAAAGATATTACCTCACCCAACTTCTCTTTATATAGCAAGAGTCAGTTCTATTGTAACTGGAACAGAAGAGAGAAAGGAATATGGATGTGGGGGACAATTACAATATTTTTAATTATTAAGATACATTGGGGTGGGGGTGATGTGATTTACATGACAGAGCATGGTTATCATTTATTTAATTTATTTATTTATTTGTATTATGGTAGCACTTAGAAGTCCCATTGGGACCCATTAGTGCTGAGTGTTATACAGACACGTAGGGAGAGACAATCTTTCTCTAGAAGAGCTTAGGGCATGTCTATGCTGCAGCTGGGAGTGGGTCTCCTAGCCCAGGTAGACAGACTCACACTAGCACACTAAAATAGCTGTGTGGATGTTGTGGCACCAGCAGAAGCTCAGGTGAGTCCCCCAGGCTCAAGCCCACCTTACCTCCTGGGTCTGAGCTTGGATGGCTACCCTGAGCTTTCTCCAGTGCCTCAACATTCACACAGCCGTTTTTGTGCACTAGCTCAAGCCCCACTACCACGAGTCTGGCTTGCTCCCAGATGCAGTGTAGACACACCCTTACAGTCTAACCAGCCCCAGGCCAGGTCTACACTACAAAGTTCTGCGGCATGGCTATTTTGGTCAGGGATGTGATGAGAACATAACATAAGAACAGCCATACTGGGTCAGACTAAAGGTCCATCTAGCCCAGTATCCTGTCTTCTGACAGTGGCCAATGCCAGGTGCCCCAGAGGGAATGAACAGAACAAATAATCATCAAGTGATCCATCCCCTGTCGCCCATTCCCAGCTTCTGGCAAACTGAGGTTAGGGACACCATCCCTGCCCATCCTCGTTAATAGCCATTGATGGACCTAACCTCCGTGAACTTATCTAGTTCTTTTTTGAACCCTGTCATAGTCTTGGCCTTCACAAAATCCTCTGGCATGGAGTTCCACAGATTGACTATTTGTTGTGTGAAAAAAATACTTCCTTTTGTTTGCTTAAACCTGCTGCCTATTAATGTCATTTGGTAACCCCCACTTCTTGTGTTATGATAAGGAATAAATAACACTTCCTTATTTACTTTCGCAACATCAGTCATGATTTTATAGACCTCTATCATATCCCCCCTTAGCCGTCTCTTTTCCAAGCTGAAAAGTCCCAGTCTTATTAATTCTTCATCGAGGTGTCATTGTGATCGACCATAGCTGTGCCAGGAAACGCCTCTAGCCTATATGTAATACTAGCAAGCAGAACTGCGCTTTTGCCACTTTAGCTTATTTTTCTAGGGTATGGGGAGAGAAGGCTAGAATAAACTATACCAGTGAAAGTGCAGTTTTACCACTATAAGCTGTATCCACACTAGGAGTGCTTTGATAGTATAATATACCAGTATAGTTATATCAGCCGAGCATTCCAAGTGTAGACCTGGGCAAAATGTTAGGAAACAGGAAGAAGTATTATCCCCATTTCACAGATGGTGAACTGAGCCACAGAGTGATTAAGTGACCGGCTCAAAGTCACCCAGGGAGTCAGTAGCAGAGCCAGGAACTGAATCCAGATCTGCTGAGTCACAGTGCCTCAGATACAAGACTGTATTCCTTTTTCACTGTGGTTTTCTGTGATCTACAATATTCATTTTCCCTTCCTGCTCCAAACTATTGTGTAGTGTTGATTTCTGCAGTTAAACAGCTGCCCCATCCCACCCCAGAGAAGACTGTGTGTTAGAGGCAAGAGAAGTGATTCCAATAAACATGCTGCAAATTTTAGATTATCAACATTTCCAACAGGCAGATTCATCCGCAGTAAGTGTTTATTTGTTCAGATTATTGTGAGGCTTATTTCTTTTTATGAATTTTCTGGGCGTTTTTTTTTTTTTCTGGGCTGAGCAAGGCCAGACTTTGTTTGACAAAATGTTTTAAAAATAATAATTATGAAACATGCTTCAAGTAAATTCATCCATCTATCAGTTACCCTACCCACCATTCTCAAAGCTGTGCTCATCAGCGAAGTCTTGGCACTTAATAAGCTATTAACAGGGTAACAGGTAGATGGTTGGATTTACATGCAGCATATTGCTCCCTTGCTCTAACCTATGCTTAACAGGGAAGTCTTGGAACTTAATGAGTTAGCATATTAAAGAATCCAAATGCCATAAATCCATTTAAATTCTACAACTGCTTTCTTAATGCAATCAAAACACTACACCTTACACATTACCTGCTCTGAGAATGGACATCGCCGCCAGCTCTGGCTGCAATTGCCACTCATTGCTTTATAAATACATAATTGCAGGACATAATAACCCCATTGCCTTAGTATGCATGGACTCTAAACAGGAGCTAATAAACCCTTATCATTAAAGCAGTTTTTTCCAATAAGCCCACCTCTTTTCTGAGAACAGGTCTTTCCCAGTTCCTCAGATTTAATTCCATTTTGTGCATGATGCTTAATTTGATTGGGCAGTAAAACGATGAGGAAGCATCGTCGACATGAGCCTAGCTAAGCTCCTGGAATCTATCCCTGTTGAGCGTCATGCTGCAGCACAGCATTGTTAGTGTCAGTTCAGAGCCCAGGGAGCTGCGGAAATCACTTATGAAGTTTCAAAGAGAAAGAAAAGTGGGTCTGATTCATTCTTTTGTTACCAAATGCATTAAATGCAATTATTCCAAAAGTATATCTACAGTCTCTTCGCTATCTGTCTTTGAAAACAACTGGCGCGCACTTACAAAACAATTGTCAGACCATTTAGACTTCTGAGGCAGGAAAAAAGGTGTCACTCTCAAAGGCAATTTATTCCTAATTACACAATTGCTCTATTATGAACCACTAGCAGGAAGATTGTATGGTAAAGAATCAGGGATTAAAAGGAGAGTTTGAATCAAGTAATTCTTTTGTTTAAATCCCAGATTTGCCAAACCGCTTAGTTATTTATTGCTTTTTGCTAGATAATAAAATTAATTGTATAATTAATAATTAATGTTTACAGAAAAATCTGTTTTTTTTAGAATGTGTACACAGATAACTTTTTGGCAAAAAGCTTAAAAAATCAAATAAATTCACCAGATGTTTAAAAGTACATTTGACTTTATTATTTGACTCTGTATTTAGTGCTTATGATAAGTGCTGGATTGACAACCCTGACTGTAAGTCTTTCTGGACAGGAATTTTCTCCTTTATATGTTTCTAATGTGCCCAATATAATGGAGCCTTCATCTTAGTTGGGAACTTTGGGTTCTTCCATATTATGAATATTTAGTACTACTAATAAAATAAAATGGTTTGATATTTGACATTCACCTTATCTAGTCTATTTACACTAGTGAGAAGTGTGTGCAAGGTGTCAGTGAAACACTCATGTCAGAAAAGTAGCATTTTGCACTGGTATAAATGGCAACATGAAATACACGGCAGTGGAGAATCAGGCTCAAGTCTTCTAGACGCTGAAAAGCAACAAAACAGAGAACCATAAGGCAAGTTTCCTGTACACATTCCCGCTAAGGGCAAGAGGAGACTTCAGCTTCTGTGCTCATTCCCCCATCAGCCTATCTGTTAGGATTGCCAAGTAGCATCAGTCTGTGATGGGGGCACTTGTCCATCAAGAAGTGAGCTAACACCTTCCATGTATTCTTTGATAGTTGTTGCCCATTTGTGTTTTAAGTAAGACAAAATGCCCTTCTCTGACCTGTACTATGGATCCCCAAGATATATCTTTTACTCTTACCACCTGCAGAATTATCATGAATGTTGATAACAGAAAGTGGAGGGAAAATCATGTCCCATAGCCAGCAGGTTATACTTTTGGAGACCATGGTGCCCCATGAGGGAAGAATTGGTTTTGTCCCTACGTTGGCATCTTTCCCTGCAGCTGCTTGGAGTAGAGGCTTGCTTTACGCTCTTCTCCCATTAGGGAACCTGCAGTACAGGGCATCCGTTGGGCTGGAAGGTTCTATACAAACCCCAGATGCTTTATTACAGGCATTTTTTAACCCACAAGTAGACGGACACAAAGAAAGCTTTGCTAGGAGTTCTTCGGTGCCTGCTTTGCTATCTGGCACCTTCCAGCGGATAAAATTTGTCTGTTGTGCCAGTTTTCTCTGACATAACTGCTCTCCCACTCCACATCCTTCTCATGCTTCTTGGAGTCCTGTTCTTGTGTCTCTATAAAACCCCTACTGTAATGACTGTAATAAGGAAGCCAGCTCTCTGACTGGGGTATTTTCTAGTGTAACAACAGAGCCAACAATCCCAGTTTTCTGGGTGACTTGGACCAGTCAGCTTCCACATAGAGCATGCCACTGTCACACACATTCATGTGACGGGGTTACACTGGGGAAGGCTGGGGTTAGCTCAAAAAGATGCTTACCAACTAGGAGGATTTCAGGCCTTTCTCTTTTAATGTAGTAAATTAAAGGTGGAGAAGGGTGGTGATTTTTAATGAACCCAGAGGTTTGTAAGCTGTGGTCACTGATCCACGGGATGCTAGCTGGTCACGTGGCTCCTCCTCACTGTCTGCAGCTGGTAAACTGCATTAACAGAAGCTAATGATCCACAGGATACTTTCCTGATGTCACCTTCTCCTATAAGCAATTGCTCTAGTGAGCACGCGGGGTGCTAGATGACCATGAATAAGAGGGGACAAAGTCTGCACGATGGCTGGAAGGGAAGGTGGCTATGAGATGCTAAAAATCTGAAAGTTATTAATTTTATTTATATTACAGTAGCACCTGGAGGACTCAACCAAGACTAGGGACTAGTGCTACATGCTGAAAAAAAACACCTAGTCAGAGACAGTCCCCGGCCTGAAGAGCTTACAGTCTAAACAGATAGAGGCTGGGAGGAGAAACAGAGGCATAGATAGGGGGAAGTGACTTCCCAAGGTGGCACAGTCAGGAAGAGAACCCAGGTCCCCTGATCTAGTGTCCTCACCACTAGAGCATAACACCTAACTAAAAGATGAGCAAAAGTAATTTGGGTTGGGAATTTAGCAGCAAGGATGATGATTTAGCATCATTTTTACAGTATGGCATAAGTGCCATGCACTGTAGATTACAAATTTCCTTGCTTTAGATGCAAACACAAAGTCTGTCATTTGAACTCTGTTTTCTTCTTTGTATTTTGCCTAACGTGTGTTATCAGTGACAACAGATCATTCTTCATGAGGACTCAATATTTTTTTTGTATTTGTTTGCATCCACCTAAACCTGTTTGCCAAATACCCTATATTCTTAATCCAAGCATGGGCTGAGCATCCACAATATGGCTTTTATGCAAAGTCGCTCTTTAATGCCAGCCGAGAGGACTGTCCTGGGGGGATGAGACAGTTTTAGTAATCAGCATACGCCTTTGATTCTGTCTCTGTGTGCAAAGATTGCAAATGAGGGGAAGAGTGTGTGCTGATTTTCATGCAAGCTATGAATCTCACTGTGATTGGGGTGAAAAAAATAGACACCTACTCTGTTTGGTTGGAGCTTGTCTGTAAAAATGAAGAAGTATTCAAACGTTTATTTACAGCCCCAAATTATTGAATTCGTTTCTGGTCCCCAGCTAGGACAAGAAACAGAAGTGCTAAAATTCACTTTTGAAAAGGCCTGGTTAGGTGGCATTTCCAGTCAAATTTCGCAGACTTGAGTGCTCAGATACATTTTGAAGAAGCATACAGACTTTTAGAAATGTTCCTTAACCAAGCCTAGGTGTCATTCTCTGGCTGCAGGATAGCAGAGACTCACATTGAAGTTATACTTTTAAGGCTTTCCCATCACTAGCCATGATGAGAGACACTAACAACATTTAACATTAAGATTCTTTTGAATACAATTCCCTTCACCCTGAGAAATCCTTTTTGTCCTTTTGACACAGTTTTGAAGGCCTCTAGTTTTTTGTCACTTTAAAACTTTAGACCACTATTCTTTTAGCAGTACAGACAGGATGACACCACCTTCCAAAGCTACTATCACCTCTGTAGCCAGCTAGAGGAGTCATTTTGAGGAAACATGGGGATTTCTTATCTGAACTTTCATTTTCCATTTGTGAGAGCCAACTAGTCATTTTCACATATGGATCACCCAACCAGGTTTTTATTCTGTGCTCATCGCTGTGGTGCCTGTTAAACTTGGTTAATAAAATAACTAGAGATAAGGAGTACAACTAAAAATGACTGAATTTGTAACCACCATGCAGTGAACAACATACCCCATTTTTAACCCTCAGAAAGTATAGCTCCGCTCATGCAGTGCTTATTCTGGCAAAATGTTGCTTTCAATGGGAGAGTTGTCTGAACCAAGACTGAGGGATCAAACCCTCTATTGTTCCTTTATTGGGAAAATATAAAATTTAAATTCAGCACATATTTGAGAACCTTGATTTTAATCTTGTCTTAAACTAGTTCTCTGGACAGTTTGATTAGAGCTTAATTTCAGATAAAATTCCATAGCTAAATGTTCCGTAGATGATGTAATGATCAAAGGACCTTAGTTAACTTGTTTTCATAGTCAATTCAACAGTAGATGCACGCTAGAAGTGTCCCACCCCAACCCCTGCTCTCATATGCTCAGAGTGGAAGAATAAAGTAAATAGAAAAGATCTACACACACATAAATGTTTCAACAGGCACAATCCAAGAGGAAGCTAAGGAAATACATTCAGGAACATGTTCTAAACAGGAGACATAGCCATTGGTTCCCATAAGTTTTACCTGCCTGGACTGAACAAACCTTTTAAATAATCACGTGTCACATTCCATCATTATTTTACAGCTTTTAAAATTTTTCAAAGCAATAACATGTCTTTCTTTATATTCATATATTCCTGAAAATAGTTTGATTTCTTTGGTGCTGGAAATGTCTATACTAGGTTTCTCTGGGTAATTTTTTTCCCTCCCATCTTCCCTTTCATAGTCATAATGCATTTTGTGATTTCTTTGCTTTACTGCATCTTTTAAAATGACACGTTTTATCAATTCTTCAGGTAGTATTGATGTTTTGCCCTTTTAAACATGTCATTTAATTTTCCGATGTTCCTCTCTTATTCTCCATCTGTTTTCTCCATAACACTTTCATTTGGTGGCAATTTCTTATTAGGCCCAGAAGGGTTATTCAGGAGTTGCCGTGAGTTCATTATTTTTTTCCTAGTGTTTTTCAATTTTTGACGTGCAACTGAATTCCTCCAGTATGTGAGTGCTACACATGCAGATCCTGTCCTCGGTGCAATCTTATTTAAGTATTTCATCATACAAAGCACATTTTCTTGCCTTCAAGTTCCCTGTGGATTCAATCAAAGAACAATTTTTAAAAGCAGGTACAGAGAGAATGCACTGATGTTTTACATTGCAGACATGGTTTTTATAACCTTGTTGAAGACACTGCCAAAAGAGTAATCCTAGAATATCAGAAAGTAATAAGAAAGCCTGTGAACTCTCTATTCCTCTCTCATTATTTGGCTTGTTCATTTTTTCCCATAGTGGTGGTTATATTTATGTTACATTCATGACAAGTTAATTTCTACATCTTCAGGGTGTAAATGTCACAGTTCTATCCATTCAGCAGTGTTGATTTCTATACATGAATGCCACTTCTTTGTCGACTATTTTGGGAGCTAAGTTTCAAGGGAACTGATGCATAATAAAAATGTATACTCTCCATGTTAACTTGGATTCAAATTGCCAGTGTGGATTCACATGAATCTCTGTTATGAATGAAGCAAATATCTGCTTTAATCAGCATGGTGTTCTTATTTATAAGCACGGTTTCATAAATGATGGGAGTGGGAGAAGAGCCAGACTCAGTGAGTAGAGCAGAGTCTACTACAGCCTCTCACATGTATACATTGCTTTTCCCCTTGAAAAAACAGCAAATTATACAGAAACTATATTGAGGAAACATTGCATCCAACACTAAAATACAGCACCTTCAGCAGCTCCCATTGCATACCAATAGGATCCTGTCTTAAGCAAAGCTCTAATCGCACAAGGCCATAACGCTAATTTAGAAAAGATTAAAATTAAGAGGCTAGGCATTTAGCTGGTGTAAATCAGCATAGCTCCCCAGAAATCAATGGAGCTAAAGTGATTCACACCAGCTAAAGGATCGAAGCCAAAGTCCTCCAGTATGCCTGGAATCTTAAGCCAGTTCTATGATACACAGAGATTCCTCCATGCCAGGAGAAACCTCAACTGGCTTGTCAAACCAGTTTGATGGCCCCTTTGCACCACTGTGATGGTGAACAGGATCTGGCCCACTGGGCCAAATTCTGCATCATTAAAGCTAGAATTTTCAAATTAGCTCTGTACCCACAATTAAGGCAAGATTTTTTTTTTTTTAAATAGCTCCCATTTAGGTACCTAAATTTGATGGCCTAATTCAGTTGTCCAAATGGGAGCTGAACTCTTGGTGAAATGAGGCCACAGTTGTGAATGCTGGGCACTGGAAAATATCGTCCTAATCAACCAAAATTCCCTCTATCTTCAGTGAAAGTTTTGCAGTTAAGGAGATCGGGATCAGGTCCACTAAAGTTATCAACCTCATTCCTTTCTATAAACTATAAGCATCTGATTCTTCTGTACCATTTTTCTTTACAGGTTAGATTCAGGTGCCCTTTTACTGCAGGTACATTGGCAAGGCCGTGTGATTTACTGGTGCTGGACAGAACCCTGTCTAATCTCATTAGCTAATAGTGTTTTTAGTTGATTAGCCTGATATGCTTATTTTCAGATCCCATTTTTTATGGTAGCCTTGGTGTCTTGTACATTTTAGCCTTCTATGTAGTTTGATAATGTTTGCAAAATCCAAAGGCCATTTCCCTGCTACCAAAATTCTATCTGGGGTAATTAAAAGTTATTCACAGCACCTACCCTAAGCTTTCACTCATCATCATTCCCTTACACTGACATATATAAAAAAAACATTTTCTAGGTCCCCATTATACTGAGTTACGGCTGCTGAAGTATTCCCGAGGATACTTTTACATTCTTTAAATTCTGAAACAATTTGAACTCTTTTTTAAAGATGTTTGCATGGAACTGCACAGTTTGGTTTCACAAATGGAAACTGAAATGAATGAGAGGTTTTCAGTATCGTACATCTTCAGAGACAACCTCTTCATTAGAAGATTTCTAGACTTGGAAAGATTTTAAAGTGACTTTAGACTGACGACCTTTGAATAGGTGTCAGGTTAACCTCAAAGGTCAGGAAGTTCGATCATAAATCAGAGATAGCAAAGCGCAGGGAATATTTCAAATGCTAATAACTGAGCTCTTCTAGTTTTTCTATTTTACATTTCCCTAGGCTCAATCCAATGAATTAAGACAATTTAATTGACTTTATGATTTCACTAATTTTGCTAGGGCTACTGCACAAATAAAAATGCACCTGAATCTGCACAAGAGAGAGGGTGGACCTTTTTTCATTTTCTAACCAAACAAAACAACAAATTGATTTCATATATAGGCCGAGTAAAATTACTCAGAAATGTAACTTTTTATCAAGTTTCAGACTGAAGGGACATTTTACAGTGGAGGTGTAAAAAGCGGGGCGGGGGGGATTATGAGATAAATACTGATCCACCCTGAACTGGAGCAGCATGGTATGGACTCAATTCCACAATACATTGAGCACTCTGGCGCCAGTTCAGGAAAGCATTTAAGGATGTGCCCACCCGAAAAAATGTGAGCAGCCAAACTGACTGTAAAAGAACAACTCGTGCTTAAAGTTAAGCATGTTCTTAAGTGCTTTGCTGGATCAGTGGCAGGGGAATCAGTATCTCACAGGAGGAAGCCCTATAAATGAAGCTCTCTACTATATACCTATTAAATGCTACATGACAACAGCATGTGCCTGTCTATGGCATGCATCTCACAGTTGCATGTACTCCTAACATGGAAGTAATACATCACAATGGCCAAGATGTTCAAAAGTGACTAGTGATTCTGGGTATTGAACTTGAGACCTCTTAAAGGGTCCTGATTTTCAGAAAGCACTGAGCATCCAGACTCTGAAAAACAGGCCCCTCTAAGATGGCTCAAGTTGGGCACCCAAAATCACAATTACTTATGATCTTCTTGGCCAAAGGTTAAAAATTTGCCTTCTGGTACAAGGGGGAAATTCCCCTTGAATTAGCAGGAGTTTTGTCAGTGTCTAAGAGGTTAGAATTGAGCCCATAATGCACATTATACAGAAATCAGAGCAACACTCTTGAACAATGTTTCCCAGGTCTCTCTTGCTCCAACATTACCTTCTGTATCTGTGGTCATTGGTGGCCACTAACTCCTCTGGAAATCAATCCAGTATTATACACAAAGTGTCCTAATACGAAAGTTTGCATGTATCTGTCTGTGAGGGAGAATGAGACAGAGAGATTTTTCTGTATTGCTTAAACAATAAAAACTGATTTTTCAGTGTCTTTGTTTGCAAAGTCAAAGGCTACTTAGTTATGTCCAGAGTGTAACCTCCACATTACTGCAAATAGTCCTTCCCTTTCTAAACCCATCAAGAATGACTGAAGGGACATTAGATGTTCAAATGCATTATTGTACCAGTTGGACTATTACTCCAGCGTTTATAGCAGGAGAGGCTAGCGGTTACCATGCAACCTGAGCAGATGTCAGTTTCAATTAATGAGAAATGGCAACATAAAATATATTTTATTTTGTCTTTTAATCTGCATTGCTATAAAAAAATCATGCCTTGGTTCAGCCTTTTGAAAATGAGGCTGCAACAAAAGTTTCAGCATTCAGCCTCCCACCGATTTTTTTTTTCCAGATGGAGAATTGGGGCTGATAGAAATGCAAAGCCCAGGGATGACTTTCACTCTTTCTAGAGGAAATATATGTGACACTATTAATTTTAGTACCCACGACGTGCTAAAAGGAGCAATAAGACAGGAATACTTGTCGCATCTTTATGGACTTTTGCTATCCCTTCCCGTGGCAGTGCAGGGAGGTTCTGAACACCGCATGAATGCCGAGAGGATGCACAGCTACTTTCTAACACATAAGTCTGGGGCATTTGGCATTTTGTGTAAGTTGCTGTTGGAAATGAGAAAAAGCAGTTGTGGCATTGTAAGCCACCGAGTCTGTCATTGTCACACGCTGACGAGAAAATGTATTGAACCATAATGAGTAGTGGATAAAGAATATTAAGATTAAAGGAACTTATATTTTTCTTTATCCTCTCAACAATCTACAGACAAATTTCCTACGGGTTCACTGCTAAATTTTTTTTGCAAAATGAGCTGTAAATCCTGGAACTAGGGAGCTTCTGGTTGGCCTGAAAATAGCCTTTCATGTACAATATGCAGGGCCTGAATAATGGCTGAAAAATTATCCAAAGGATAATTACAGAAATTGATCTTGAGATGTTTTGTGGCATCTTTCATATATCATTCTTCAAAGCCCTTCCTGAGGAATGGTGCATTATTGAGCCTGTTGGAGGCAAAGAAGCTTACTGGTCATAATTAAAGATGAAGAGTTCATCCAATTATGGATGTCTCCTGGAGGAGTCGGAACAAAGGAAAACATGAGGCCTTGGCTCAAAAACCATGAAACAGCACTAAATAGCTATTAGACCCAGGTAGTAAACTGAGTTGATCCAGCTCATTTTCATCCTCCTCTGCAAATTTAGCCCTGGCCGAAGAAGGTTCAGTTCCAGTTGACCAGAATGGGAAGCTGAACCTCTTACTCCAAGGATGAACTTGAACCATAGTCTTTTATAGGCCATGGACAGAAAGAAATAGATCCCTGCTTAATTTAATGTGGCTTGATTGTTGACTCAATTGCAGGTCAGCAGCTTACCCAGAAAACAGATATAAATCTTTCCCCAGCAGTATGGACACTGGAGTATATTAATGTACATTCTCCTCGGGAATCAATAGAGATCTATATTTTATAAATGGATCTGCTAAACATGAGGAAATTCATGAAGCAAAGCACACACAAAAAAGAGACACACACACACACGGAGAGGCCAGCTAATTCTTTTTAAACAACCAGCTATTTGCAGGCTCATTGGGACTTGTGCACTTTGCAGGTCTAGCACAGTAGAAGTTGCCAATTCTGTATTTCTTTCACAGAGACATACTGTATTAGCCATGTAGAAAAAGTGGTCCTGATCCTGTGAGGTGTTGAATGCCTTCAACTCCAAATGATGCAGGTATAGATGCTGAGAGAATTGGTTCAGGGGAACCAAACCAAGCAAAGAGGCCAAGAGCTGCATGGCTCCTGAAGACTGAACTATCTCTCTCACTGCTAGAGGAAGTACCTGTAGATCAGGGTTGAAGCAAGCTGGCAGGGCAGTAGTAACTTCTTTCACAAGGGCTATGAATCTGACACCTTTCACCAGCACTCAAATCTATAGACCATCTTTACATTATTTTTTTTAAATGAAGTGTATGGTTATATGTGCAAATATGCAAATTAGTGCACTAAGTGATTTGCATAACATGTTTGCCCCATGGAAACTAAATATCCCTAGTTGTTGTTGTTGTTGTTGTTTTAAACTCTACAAACCGTATTCCCAACTACCCTTTCCCCTTATCTAGGTTTGAATCCTGATCTGAACTTTGTGGCTGTCCCCTGTCACAATAGTAGGACAAACCAAGATCCTAGATACACACGTAACTTTTGGGAAGTTCTGATCCAGGTCTTAACTTCCTGTTGTGGCCCACCTCTAGTTACTGTCTCTAGAAATAGGCAGTGCTTAGTGAGTCAGTGTCTTGCATGTGTTTTCCTAAGTTCTCAACGATCCATTCTGAATTTGGACACTGTGCGTTCAAACATGAAAGGGGTTGATTTGATTCTTTATGAATTTTAAGCACTGATTCTGCAGGCTGAAATAATGGGGGCTCTTCATAGGCTTGCGGTCCTATGGATCGGATTGCCAGGTCAGGGCCCCTGTAGGTGAAAAAAAATGATTATTATGTGATGTGGAGGCTGTGGACCAGTTTCTGATCTGAATTACACTGCAATAAATCTGGAGTTACTCCATCAACTTCAATGGCATTACTCCAGCTTTTCATTAGGGTAAGTGAGATCAAAATCTGGTCTTTTAATGGCTCAGTGGTGCTTGGAGCAATCTAGTATATCCATCAGTCTACTCTCTTTGTGTACATACAGGGCCAGATCCTCAATTTGCACAAATCATTGTTGCTCAGCTGACGTCAATGGAGCTATGATAATTTACACTGGCTGAGGAATGGGCCTAAAAAACACCTTGGTATCTGCTTTTTAGTAGTACAGTAGCAGGTGTAGATGCTGACAGAATTTTCATTCGAAATACATTAGGGGCCTATAATTCAAACTGAACAGTCATGTGGGTCTACAGAGGTCTTACTTAGGCAGGAAGATATATATGTATAGATATAGATAAAACACAGAATCATTATAAATGTTCATGAAATGTTTGCAACATGATAATGACCTGGTTAGAAAATGCAGGATAACAATATAAGGAGAATGATAGTATGATAGTATAGTGGCATCCTTTTGAAAAAAAAGGTGTGCTGTTTTGAAAAAAGGTGGGATGGTGATGAGCTGCCGGGCAGGGGGGTTTGAGCGGTGTGTGAGATTTGGTAAGGAGGGAGCCGGTGAAATCTGGGTTTGGGGGAAAGAGGTGCTAGTGCTTACAGCATAAAATGAAGTTCAGGGAAAAAGGACGAGAAACCAATCTGTGAAAGGCTGAGGATTACTGGAAACGAAATAAAACAAGAAGAATTTTTTTTAAAAAAAGACGACGACAAGGAGGTAAGGAAAGGAAACTGGTAAGTTAAAACAAAGATCAAATCAGCGAGCAAATCAAACTCAGAGAAAAATAGAAACCAGTCAGAATAAATGTTTATAAATGTACTTGTAGCCCTGTGCAGGGTCAGGGACATGCCATATTTCGTGAGACTCAAACTGTGCTTCCTTAGCTCCTTGAAGGTTTCTTCTCCTCTGTGACAAGGAAGTCTTTCCAGAGGCACCCATCCAGGGCTCAAGGGTGAGTGGGGAGCAGGAGGGCTCCTCTCTTTACTTAGCATTCCCTCAGGAAAAGATTTGCATCAAGTCCCCTCTCCCCCAAAGAGATGCATGCTGAGCAGTACCCGGAGCATTTGATCATTTCCCTCCCCCATCCTTTATTTTTCCAGTGGGTGAAAAAAGAAAAACAAATCCGTGTGCATTAAGCTGTAGCTATATTTCCATACAGAAATAGAATTAGAGAATGATAGAAATGAGAAATATTAGCCTATAACAGCATGTGCTTCATCAAAACCCCAGTCTTGCAAAATGACAGCAGACATCAGTAACTGCCAAAACACTGGCCTTATTTATGGATTTGGGGGAGAGATAAATACACTACATACAAATTCCAATCAAGGATAAACCATCCCAGCTTACAGAGAGAGCTACTGCATCTCATTTACAACTGGCAGAAATACCATACCTTTCATATTCTTTGTGACTTGCCTGAGATTATTAGAAAATAATACATTGATATTATATGCAGAACCTATCTCCATAGAACTGCATCAGCACAGACGCTG
The DNA here is from genome assembly GCF_015237465.2 of Chelonia mydas. Classification (NCBI taxonomy): domain Eukaryota; kingdom Metazoa; phylum Chordata; order Testudines; family Cheloniidae; genus Chelonia; species Chelonia mydas. The sequence goes on from NC_051261.2 coordinate 4,175,408, forward strand.
CACTCATATGCTGATAAACAAAACTTACAAACCCTCAGTTATGCCCAAGTGATTCCAATAAGAGCAGAATCCAGCCCTCTGGTTGTTTTTTTTTGTGGAGGCTTTTGGAGAATCATTAATACTTTCACTGCTGCTGGCCTCTATAGATTGAGTTATGTTAAATATCAGGTAGGAAATCTTTAAGATGTCATAGGAAGTGTTGCTTTTTTCATTCAGTATGGATAATTTTCCCCTCAGAGTCAGTACAGACCCAACTGCATTTCACAGGGCTGTGCCTGGGGACACTGTGAAGATAGAAACCTTACTAACTTGCAGACATGACATTAAATGAAGCCCTGACAACTCCTGGCCATTAAAGACCTGATGGCACTTTTTGCAAGAGGATGGGTGCTGACTCCAATACTCTGACTATATTTCAGCATGGATAATACTATTTTGAATACCTAAATCATCCTACCTTTTCAGCTGCTTATAGTGCTCTTAATTAAATTATCCCTAAAGAAATGTTGGTGCTCTTAATTAAATTATCCCTAAAGAAATGTTGGCAGTGCCATTTTAATGTCAATGATAATTGGGAACTATTTAACAATATTTTATTACGTACCCAAAAAGACATAATTCCACAACAGAAGAAGGAGGCGACACTGGTTTAAAAAAATCAGCCTGGCTTAGAGGGGAAGTGAAAGCAGCTATTTTGTATTATTAATAATAATAAATAATAATAATAAACTATATATAACAAATGGAAAAAGAGGGAAGTTGATAGCAAAAAATATAAATTAGAAGCTAGGAAAATTGATAAGGGAAGCAAAAGAACACAAGGAAAAACCCATGGCCAGCATAGTTAAGAACAATAAGAAGGAATTTTAAAGTACACTGGGAACTAAAAGAATCGTAACAATGGTATTGGTCTCTTACCAAATGGAAATGGCAGAATTGTCAGTAATAATGCAGAAAAAAGGCAGAAGTGTTCAACAAATATTTTTGTTCTGTGTTTGAGAAAAAAGCCAGATGATACATTGGTATCATATGATGATGATGAAATATTTCCATTCCAACACTAATGCAAGAGAATATTAAACAGCACTATTAAAGTTAGATCAGCAGGTGCAGATAACTTGCATCTAATAACTTTAAAACACCTTGCCAAGGAGGTCTCTGGACCATTAATGTTGATTTTCAATAAGTCTTAGAACACTCGAGAAGTTCAAGAAACCTAGAAGAGAGACAATATTTTAAAAAGGGTAAACTGGATGACTTGTTTAGTTATAGGTCTGTCAGTCTGTGATGGGACATCCGCCCCACACTGGCTTGTAAGGGGTTAATAGAGCCCTAGGGAGGCTGTTCAAAAAGCAGCCAAGAGGAAGGGGGCTGTGAGGAGCAGCCAGTCAGGGCCTGGTAGGCCCATATAAGAAGAGCTGCAGGGCAGAGCAGGGTCAGTAGCTGCCTGGAGTTCAAGGAGGGAAAACCAGGCTCCTAGCAAGAGGAAGGAATGCCAGCACCATGGACAGAGCAATGCTACTAGCAGGGACTAGGGAAGCTAGAGAGAGCTACTGGGACTGGCGTGCTGAGGCCCTGAGGTAAGGGTGAAGAAGGTGCTGGGGCCATAGGGAAGTGGCCCAGTGAAATGTACTGAATGGTTGGAAGAGATGCAGCATGTGACTGCCATCTACAGAGTGGGTGGGTCTGGGTTCCCCCCCACCTCATTTGCCACTGAGAAAGTGGCTGGGGAGTGCAGATCATGGCACGGCCAGAGGGCTGTGTCATGAAGAGGATGCTGCGGTCCTTGGAGTGACATGGTTCCGGGAGCAGAACTGATGGTGGGTGAGACACTACCGGGAGTGGGTGTACTGACCTGGAGCTGATCCCCAAGACAACCAGCAGGAGGCACTAGTGTGGTGAGTGGAGGAGCCCCATCACCCCTGGTGGAGAATGTGGGCACACTGTCACCCTTGGTACGAGGGGAGGTGAGTAGGCTGTGGGGACGATTGCCCGTTACAGGGATTTGAGAGACACTGAAGGTGGAGACAATGGCGTCAGGGTATGCAGATGCCTGCTTTGCTGAGGGCTATTGTGCCTTCCTGGGCTGGACTCCAGAGTCAGTGCCCCTGCAGAAAGGAGCTGACAAGCAGCAAGGGCATCTTCAGGCCCTGCGGCTCCAGGTACTCAGAACCCAGCAGAGACAATGGGAGGCACCGGAGTACTTTCAGGCTTATATGGCCTAGCTAGCAGAGCAGCAGCTATACATATTCAAGCTGCTGTGAGAGGGGATCCAGAGAAGCTGAAAAGAGTGAGAGGGGAAGCAAGACAGCAGGGCCAGGAGGCCGGTTGCTGGGACAAGGCCAAGAGGATGTATCTTATCAAGGAGAAGGATAAAGGGTGACTTGATCTTGGTCTACGTACCTATATGGGGAACAGAAATTTGGTAATAGAGGGCTCTTCAATCTAGCTGACCAAGGTCTAACAGGATCCAATGTCTGCAGGTTGAAGCTGAACCGGTTTATCATTCTGTGATGTGTCAACAGCTGTGACAGGTACTACAGGTGTATCTTGTTAAAGTAACAAAATAATCATTGGAAGTGTGATGGGGTGGCCTAGCTATTTAAGAGATTGCATAGGGTGGGGAGCTGTAGTTGGTTTTCTCCCCTTTGAGGTCCAGTTCTTTCTCCTACTCTGGGTTTTCCTGGTGTGGGGTACAGATGAACGTGATATGAATGGCGCGTGGCAGTGTACATTCTTTTTTTTCTTTCTTTTTTTTTCTTTTCTTCTTTCCTTCCCACTCTTCCTCCCACAAAACTAGGAAAAATACAGAGACATAAATGCATGTTCCTGAATAGAAGCTAATGTTGGTGGTTGCCAGGCTACCAGTGACCAGAAGAGCCAGATTTTCCAAGCCCTGCTGGAAACACAGGTGCAACAAGTTAGCAGACGGGAACTTGAGGCAAAGGAAACGGAATAAAAATCCAGGAACATCAGAAGAAGGGTAGTCAGGTAGGGAACTTCAGAGCTGGATAAGGAGTCAATAGAATCTTCAGCTAGAAGTTTTATATCTTTGTTTATAACAACCTTTACTGATAGGGCTGTGAAGGTTTGTTTCTGTTCCTTTCTTTGTGATGGGGAGCATTAATACATTCTTCTTTCTTTTTAGCTTTATTGGGCTAGGGTGTTGTTTTTTTTTTTCTTTGAGCCAACCCATTTCCACAGTCTATGGCAAAAAGTAAAGCTGAGTCCAAGCTCTGCAATTTTAGATCCAGGTCCAGCCACTGCAGAGCTCGGGGATTGTTCAAGGCTGCATTTCTGGTTGGGGTCCCCTCTGTTTAGTCATAATTAATCCTCCCAAGCCTTCAAGTATTTATTTATTTCTTTTCTAAGACTCGAGAAGAGCTTTTAGCAGCACTCCACTATTCCTTCCGATCTTCTCTCATTGTAGAGCCCTTTGTGGACCCCAGTTCAGAACCACAGCTAAATAAATGTGTCCTGGATTTCCACATGAAACTGCCTTTTCTTTAAAGGAAATGCTCTTGCCCTGTAAATCAGAGCAGCTCTCTAATCATTTTACCTTGAACTAATGAACTCAAGAAACCAGTTCTATAAAACTCATAATAGAGAGTTAACTTTAATATTGATACATATAGTCAGGGAGCAGGAGCTTACATTTTAAGGGGAGAGATGCATTACATATAAACCAACAATATAGCCTCAAATTTACAGTTTCACCCAATATACTCTGAGTGCAGCTTCTGGAAGGGACAGCTAATGAGATTTCTTCATGATCCCGGGGCTGTTTCTACTCTGACCAGTTAAGTGACTTTCCAAAGGTCACTCAGTCTGACAGTAGCAGAGCTGGGAATTTAAACCTTAAACCCAAAAGGATCACAGTTACCCAGCACTTCCTACATTGCTTAATGGAAAGGAGGCCCCGTTCAGATCCATCTTGCAGCCACAAGATCATCTAGTCTGACCTCCTGCACGTTACAGGCCAGCGGCCAGAAAAACACTGAAATTAGACCAAAATATTACAGCCCACAGGAGACTAGACTATTGTGTGCCCAGACAGAGAACATGAGAGACCAAGGTGCACCAGTGCCCGAGGCCCCTGCCATGTCAAGGATCTTGATGGGAGGTCGGTCCTCAGGTGGTCACAGCTCATCAAAGATTGAGAACCACCCTATTAAGGTATCCTAATGTATTAGACAAAATGGGATGCAAGCTAGATGGGCCCAGTGGATGGCACAAAAGCACATACTACCGAAACAAACCAATTAAACCAGTGTTTAGCCACTAGTACGTTAAGTATTAAAACCCCAAACTGCATTCTAAGGCAAAGACTATGAGACAGCACTTATGAAAAGAACATATTATTCAGGTCTGGCTATTTTATAACTAGCTGTTTTCATTGGAATAGAGACTAGAATACTATCAAAATTATATGGAGCACAAAATCCCATCAGTTTGTAGTAGAGACAATCACAGATGAAGGGCTCTGGATGCATATTAGGTAATAAAGGGTGTATAGATCCTCCACATACTTCAAGTGTCCTATGGAAACCCTAGAGAAGATTTTTATTGCTTCATTTATTAGCTCTAGGTTTTGAAACCGACTGTTCATTTCAATAGGGTTACGCCTGACTGAGCAGAGGTTGAGTAAGAATTTGAGAACTGAAAGAAACCGGAACACATGAAAGATGCTAATCATGATGCTCAATGCTCTTCTGAAAGGTGCTCAGATACTCTTGGGTGTGGTAGAAGAAGCTGAATGAAACAGGCTTTGACCTAATTAATTTGGTAGGATGGTGAATTCTTCCACAACAGTCCATATTCATAGATCTTCACCATCCAGTTCCATTAAACGGGACCATATCAAAAACCAACATGACATAACCACATAAAAAGCAAAGTATGTGGAAAGGCCAAAGGCTCTTTGCTTCAACATAACACACCATTAGTCTAATAAGAAACTGAGCTAGTACAAACAGTGATCCTGATTCTGATCTCAAATCCTGATTTCAACTGGTACAACTCTGTTGACTTCAGTAGGGTTACTCCTGATTTACACCAGTGTGAGTAACAGCAGAATCCTCACCCAGACCCTTCAAAGAAGGAGGAATCTATATGTTTTGCCAGAAAAACAGTCACGATAAGCTGTTGCGATTGTCAAATTTGGAATTAGCTGTTGCCCCTTGTATTTTGGAAATAAATGTAAAATTGCTTCTGCAGAAATCAAGGGTTTTTTTAAACTGACCCCATTTGGATGGGAGTGGTCATTACGATTGGAAATAAAACAACAGGGAGAGGAGTCCAAGCAGATAATTCAAAATCATTTCTAGCTGATGAGAAAAGGTTTTGATATGTGGTTTGTTTGATTGCAAGGGAGCTCTGGATGTGCTGATGCAACCACAATAGTCAAGACATCTGTGTTGTATTCAGTCCAGACTGCCTGTGAATCAAAGTTCTGTGGCTTTGATAAATCCACCTTACATGAATCAATGTACAGGGGTGGTGGCTTAGAGAATGTCATCTAAGTAAATTAAAAGTCACAGCTCCTTCTTCTGGGGATGGAGCATATGTGTCAAAAAGTTAATGATAAGCAGCATAGCTGTTTGAAAGCTGATTTCCTCTGGCAAAGTTTGCTCTTGCAACAGAACTCAGGTATGTCATGAACAGAGCAGGGAGACAGGAAATGAGGAAAGCTCCACTGGAGATGAGAGCATTTAAATATCCAGCCCTTTCCTTCCCACAGGCCTAGCAACTGAACACCTACGTTCTCCAAAGACAGAGTAGCTTATCCTTGCCAAGCCATCTTGGATTTTGAAGCTGATGTCAATAAGATCATTCAAATCAGAAGCAAATTCTTTTAGATAAACATGAGCCTGCTTCTGATCTTATGTGGAGTTTACACCGGTTTTGCTACATTGACTCCAGTGGAATTACTCATGATTTACACTGCAGTAAATGAGAGGAAAACAGGCACCATTAAAATAGTTTTCAACTTGTAGTCCACTAAAATGGGATCATTAACACACAGTAACTCTCTATATGCGCTGTTTTGAAAATGCACAGCTATGCTATGCCATTTCAAACTGTGATTCTGCCCTGCAGAAGGAATGTCCATACAAGAGAAGGATGTATTCTCAAGTGTTTTAGGAGATACATGATCCCTATCATCCCATGCAGGGAATGGGTGAGTGTGGGGGGAGACTTAATACAAATGTGACCTTTTGTCACTGGAGAACAAGAAGTGCCCATGGCCAGCGAGGAAATTCAAGGGTCCTTTTAACATGGCACTACAATTACCTTTGCATAGTTAGAAAGCCATAAAGAAAATAACTCAGAGACCTTAACTTTCGCATATGTAATCCTGCTGAGATAACAGACGCAAAACTGGATCTAAAGAGCAGTTCTGGATTAGTTTGACTGATTTCCTGCCTTCCAGATACGCTGACAAAGGCTTCCCTCTGAAGAATAACAGTTAAATACTTCCAGCTGTTTTTTTCTGCAAGCTAGGGTGGGATGGCCATGTCTGTAGCACATCAAACATATGGTATATGGGATAGAAATGCCAATATGCCCACCATGTTCAAAAAAGGCAGCAAGAGGCACACTTGTCTTGCTGGTGATTGCCTGTCCAGCATAATGAATTTCATGGAATAATATTAACTTCCTGTAAAAAAAAAAAATTTTCCAGCAGAACAGAGGGGATTCTGAGACTCCAGGAATGTTGAATTGCTATGACCAAAACTCAACATAGCACCAAATCAAGTAGTAGAGCAATCAATCCTGCCCAAAGCGCTTGCTGAGCAACCATTGGGATAATGCTATTGTATTTACCACCAAACATAAATCATCTTGTTAATCCGAGAATATGAACCTGTGCATTCATAACACTTCTTGTACAGGTTTCAGAGTAGCAGCCGTGTTAGTCTGTATCTGCAAAAAGAAAAGGAGTACTTGTGGCACCTTAGAGACTAACCAATTTATTTGAGCATAAGCTTTCGTGAGCTACAGCTCACTTCATCGGATGCATTCAGTGGAAAATACAGTGGGGAGATTTATATACATAGAGAACATGAAACAATGGGTGTTACTATACACACTGTAGTGATCTGTGTGTATAGTAACATCCATTGTTTCATGTTCTCTATGTATATAAATCTCCCCACTGTATGCATCCGATGAAGTGAGCTGTAGCTCACGAAAGCTTATGCTCAAATAAATTGGTTAGTCTCTAAGGTGCCACAAGTACTTTCTTGTACAGTGGGTCACTGAAATAATCAATTGCATTATATATATAAACATAAGAATGGCCATACTGGGTCAGAGCAAAGGTCCATCTAGCCCAGTATCCTGTCTTCCAACAGTGGCTAATGCCAGGTGCCCCAGAGGGAATGAACGTGTAATCATCAAGTGATCCATTCCCTGTCACTCATTTCCAGATTCTGGCAAACAGAGGTTAGAGTCACCATCCCTGCCCATCCTGGCTAATAGCCATTGATAGACCTATCCTCCATGAATTTATCTAATTATTTTTTTAACGCTGTTATAGTCTTGGCCTTCACAACATCCTCTGGCAAAGAGTTCCACAGGTTGACCATGTTGTGTGAAGAAACACTTCCTTGTGTTTGTTTTAAACCTGTTGCCTAGTAATTTCATTTGGTGACCCCTAGTTCTTGTGTTATGAGAAGGAATAAATAACACTTCCTTATTTACTTTCTCCACACTAGTCATGATTTTATAGACCTCAATCATATCCCCCCTTAGTCATCTCTTTAATAAGACTGGGATTTTTCAGCTTGGAAATCTCTCCTCATACAGAAGTCATTCCATACCCCTAATCATTTTTATTGCCCTTTTCTGAACCTTTTCCAATACCAACATATCTTTTTTTGAGATGGGGCAACCATATCTGCATGCAGTATTCAAGGTGTAGGCATACCATGGATTTCTAGAGAGGCAATATGATACTTTCTGTCTTATTATCTATCCCTTCTTGATGATTCCCAACATTCTGTTCGCTTTTTTGGCTGCCGCTGCACATTGAGTGGCTGTTTTCAGAGAACTCTCCACAATGACTCCAAGATCTTTCTTGAGTGGTAACAGCTAATTTAGACCCCATCATTGTATATGTATAGTTAGGATTATGTTTTCCAATGTGCATTACTTTGCATTTATCAACATTGAATTTCATCTGCCAGTCACCCAGTTTTGAGAGATCCTTCTGTAGCTCTTCGCAGTCTGCCTGGGACTTAACTATCTTGAGTAGTTTTGTATCATATGCAAATTTTGCCACCTCACTGTTTACCCCTCTTTCCAGATCATTTATGAATATGTTGAATAGTATCAGTCCCAGTACAGTCCCCTATATATGAAATAATAATATTGCAAACATATGAAATAAACAAAGCATGAAAGTGTATTACTTTGCTCTGGAAGTAATGTGCAGAAATCTTAGTGTTACTTTGAATATTAATATCATACTGGAAATAATTAGTTGGTGGTATTTTCTGTCCAGATGTTTCTGATGACAGTGTGGTTTTGTGAGGAAAGTCAGGACTCCTGGGCTAGAATCACAGAAGATTAGTGTTGGAAGAGACCTCAGGAGGTCATCTAGTACAACCCCCTGAGTTCTCTCCCACTGACTTGCTGTGTGTGCTGTGACAAATGACTTCACATCTCTTTGTGCATAAGTTTACCCATCTGTCTAATGGCTGTAATAAAGCCTACCGCAATGGGTGTGGTGAGGCTTAATAGACCAAATCACCTTGAGACCCTATGAAGAAAGATGTTGTATAAGTGCAAATATAATATTTAACATGGTGCAAAATGAGAAAGCTTTGTGAAACAGGAGTATACAATGAAATACAGTTGTGAACCAATCTCAGTAAAAGAGGCAAGCAGATGAGAGGTAGAAGAGAGAGGGACTCCATTGCTAAGCTTCAGAAAACTAAGTACAGCAAAATTTGGAAATCCTGGCTTTGGTTAGAGGGGCTTGGGAAGTGAAACTGATTAGCTTTATCATCATCTAACGCTCCTCTTAAAGCAATTCAAGTCTTTTATCATTATCCCAAACCCGCAAAGCCTCTCCAGACACACACCAGCTTCTCCGAAAGACTTGTCAGGACTGAAACAGTAATTCAGAAATTCACTAAAATTCCCTGCTCCACTGAGCAGTGTGACAGCTCTGCCGACCGCAGTAACATTTCTATTCAAACTGGCTTTGGTGCTGAAGCTATAAATATCCCTGCAATATTTCCTGCTTCAGAACATAGACAGCTTTACAGCACTGATAAAATAGAAATTACTTTCTCTCTGAGGTCTTGCTGGAATTTTAATGTCTGTTTTGCAATAAAGCAGCTCCTACACAATTCGATTTGAGGGAAAGAAAACAAACGGTCTAATTTAGTTACAATAATGACTCCTCTCGTATTGTTGGCCCTAGCTGGTTCCATGGTTGCAGGGCTGTTGAAGTTTGTAGTGACGAGTGCAACAATGATTTTTATAGTAATATTATATTTTTTATACTTTAAAGATACACAGCACTGTTTAATTACAACTATAGAACAACAAGGACCCAGAGAGAAAGAAAAATCATTAAAGTTTACAACCCCTAATAGTGTTTCTGTAAAAGTTACTTGTCGCTGCTGTAAAGCCGGTGACCAAAGATGACACAGATTTAAAAGGGCTCTTGAAGTGAAAAGAAAAATCGTGGCTGCCGGACTCATCAATGTTGCTTTTAATTATTCCATATATGTCAGCCAGTCCTTGTTAGCTCCTTCAAAGGAAAGAAAAGAGTGCCTCTATCTCTGTCTCTTCTTTTTTTTTTTTATGAACACCGAGGAGTTCTTTCCTTTGTAGATCATATAATGGAGGAGGGGAAAAAAATCAGGAATAATTAAATGATGGGGGGGGGGGAATAATGATTCTTCATTTGCATTGTGGGCACATGGCAGAGGAAGATTGTCTTGGTGCACAGATGCTAGTAAATATTTTAAAACACTAAATAGTCAGACCTGATCAGCTGGCAAATTAAAGATGTCACTGACTATTGAGGCGTGAGCCAGAAAGATTCCTAAGCAATAGCACCACCAGGATTGTTTATTTCCTTGCAGGTAATGATAGGAGATGGCACTTCTGGGGGAATCACTTACAGCGCTGGGTGCAAGCTATTGGATTTGATAGTGTTCCCATATGTAATAATGAAGAACAATTCCCTCCCCTGCAGGAATCACTAGGTGAATTCTCTGCCCCGTGTTCTGCAGGAGCTCAGACTAAGGGATCATATTGGTCCCTTCTGCTCTTACAATCTATAAACACAAGAAATTCCCAGATGAAGCATGGTTGTTCTAGGGGTTGGCCATTGGAGAGGCATGAGTAGTGAGTGTTTCAGTTCTTGAGAATCTTTGTGGCTGAAACAGGGCAACTTTCTCTACTCTTGGACAGATGCAGTCATCCACATAAGAAGCGACGAAAACATGTCTGAGGATCTCAGATGAGGTGAATTGAAGGCAGTGGCATAGGTTGATGATGATTGTGGAGGCAACAAGTAGATTTATAGACTTAAAACAAGGTGGTCTTTTGTCCCTTTGTCTAAATTCACACCTAGAAACAGCTACAGAAATGTCTCTTAACAGAACAGAGAATAAATAAGCAGAACACCAGACAATTAAAATTTGGCCGATGCTGAAAACTAGTTGTGGTCAATCTGGACTTTTTGAGTGTGGTGATCATATAACCTAAGCCAACTAAACACATTTTGTGTGTTCCCAGTACATAAAGAAAACACAACCATGTTTTAAGGTTGTCAAGGTTCCTTCCCCACTCTGAACTCTAGGGTACAGATGTGGGGACCTGCATGAAAGACCCCCTATGCTTATTCTTACCAGCTTAGGTTAAAAACTTCCTCAAGGTACAAACTTTGCCTTGTCCTTGAACCCTATGCTGCCACCACCAAGCGTGTTAAACAAAGAACAGGGAAAGAGCCCACTTGGAGACATCTTCCCCCCGAAAATATCCCCCCAAGCCCTACACCCCCTTTCCTGGGGAAGGCTTGATAAAAATCCTCACCAATTTGTACAGGTGAACACAGACCCAAACCCTTGGATCTTAAGAACAATGAAAAAGCAATCAGGTTCTTAAAAGAAGAATTTTAATTGAAGAAAAAGTAAAAGAATCACCTCTGTAAAATCAGGATGGTAAATACCTTACAGGGTAATCAGATTCCAAACATAGAGAATCCCTCTAGGCAAAACCTTAAGTTACAAAAAGACACAAAAACAGGAATATACATTCCATTCAGCACAGCTATTTTACCAGCCATTAAACAAAAGAAATCTAACGCATTTCTAGCTAGATTACTTACTAACTTTTTAGAGTTCTCAGCTGCATTCCTGGTCTGTTCCCGACAAAAGCATCACACATAGACAGACAGACCCTTTGTTTCCCGCCCCCTCCAGCTTTGAAAGTATCTTGTCTCCTCATTGGTCATTTTGGTCAGGTGCCAGCAAAGTTATCTTAGCTTCTTAACACTTTACAGGTGAAAGGGTTTTGCCTCTGGCCAGGAGGGATTTTATAGTTCTGTATACAGAAAGGTGGTTACCCTTCCCTTAATATTTATGACAAAGGTCAAAATGGAATTTCTATTTTAAAAGTTTATTTAGGAAATAAGAAAATATTGGGGATGTAGCCCTGGCATTGTATGAGTTGTTGCTTTGGATAAGTATTAAGGCTGTGTTAAGTGATTTAGGTACAAAATCCCATTGAATAGAAGTTGGGAGCTGAATCCACTTGGTCTTCTTTGAACATCCAGGCCTAAATCAATAGCCAGAATGCACAATAAATTATCAAATCTACCATGTTGCATTTTTGAAATATTATGTTGTCTCCACTGGAGATTCGGGGTGAAATCCTGGCTGCATTGACATCAACAGGACCAGGATTTCACACTCTGATTATATTTAGCAACACAGCTGGACAAATGAGTTCAGATAAGAAATGAAACACCTTAGACATCTTATATCATTTGAAAAACTACAATGATCTCTTTGAAAATAGCCTGCCAGACCTCTAGACTAAGCTTCAGGCTAAACCTCTAAAACTTTGCATACTTATCCAAACCTATGACTCCATCCTTCTTGTACTAGACATATGATCTCCTTCAGTTCCCAGCACCTGTCTGCATTAGGTTGTTGGCTTGGATAAGCATACAAAAGTTCAAATAGTCTTCTAAAGCTTAGTTAAATATAACTTCTTCCCACCTGATTAAAAGTTTTAGTTATTTTCTGTCGTTAGAGCCAGTTGAATTTGACGGACACTTCAGAGAAGATGTTCAGCACCTCGCAGAATTTGCCCCCAAACTCTCCATCCTTTCACTCATCACTCTTCACTAGTTTTGTTCAACTTACTACATGCCTCTTTTTTATAAAACTCTACTTGCTGTCTAGAAGATGGTTCCCTTCTTGAATGAGAATGAACAAGGTTTGATATGTCCTAGTTTAACCCCGAGTTCTTGGGCTAGAGGCAAGGAGTCACTATAGCAGAGGTTCTCAAGCTGTGGTCCACGAGCTCCATTCAGGTGGTCCGCAGATAGTTCCCTCTAAGGTGCGCGCCAGGGCAGTCGCACATGAGAGAATGAAGGGCCACCCACCTAATTAGTGGAGCCGAGCAGCTATGGCTCCACTAATTAGGTCCCTGGACCCTGGAGAAGACGCACATGTAAGGTGAGGTGGTTGCCTTGGGGGAAATAGGTGAGAAGAGGGGGTGGGGGGAATTTGGAACATGCAGGGCTGCGGCGGCCAGAGAAAGAGACGACTTTCCCCAGCTCTAGGGCTGTGGTTGCTGGGGAGAGATGGCCCTCCTTCCCAGTCTCAGCTCTGTGGCTGCTGTGGCAGGGGAAACACCCTCTTCCTTCCCAGCCCCAACTCAGGGGCTGCTGCGGTGGGGTGGAGAGGGAGATCCCCCCTCCTTCCCAGCCGCAGCTCTGGGGCTGCCATGGCAGGGGGGAGAGGGCACATCCATCGCATTAGAAAGATGCATCCGATGAAGTGAGCTGTAGCTCACGAAAGCTTATGCTCAAATAAATTGGTTAGTCTCTAAGGTGGCACTAGTACTCCTTCTCTTTTTGCGAATACAGACTAACATGGCTGCTACTATGAAACATTTAGAAAGATCATTAAGTGGTCTGCTGAGACCCTCAGCAATTTGCAAGTGGTCTGCAAAAAAAAAAAGTTTGAGAACCTCTGCACTAGAGAAAATCTCTGGCCTATGTCATTCAGGAGGTCAAACTAGATAATCATAATGGTCCCTCCTGGCCATAAAATCTATGGCAATAAGGTTTTGCTGGATGAAGAAAATGTAGAGCTCACCACTGAGGGTGTGCTTTGCTTTTGGATGGGGAAGGTGTGTAATGCAAACTGAGTATAAATTTGTCACAGATACAGTACTGTGTCCTCTAGGAAACACATTAAAATCCCATCTTTGTACCATTCATATTCTGGGAAGCTAGTTACCTTAGCTGGTAAATTATTCATCTTGTTCTGTACACCACTAATATCTCCAGGATAGCTCGCCTCAGCTAATTGAAGTATGATTTAATAATATATTTTCTTTCTCTTGTTTTAGTCTATTTATATAGCAAAATCAATATTCATTGTAATGAACCACATTGTTATCAGAGTTTTTATTGGTAAGACAGTTACTACCACATGTAGATGTGCTGGGGGAGAGAAGTAGTGCTATCCCCTTAAAAAGATCCTAAAAATAATTATATATATATATATATATATATATATATATATATATATATATATATAATTATTTGCATGGGAATGTTTTTCATGTTTCCATAATTTATCCACAGAATCATGCTAGCAGCAATCACTGAATAAGCAAAGCAGCTGGTACAGTAAATAGTCTGCACATGTACATTCACAACACAGAAGCCATGGGGGATTGCATTGATTCCTATGTACAGGCCATGCTGAAAAGCAGGAGCTAGAGTTTGAGTCTGATCTTACTCACCCCAGCTTTGTGTTGGTGTAATTCCTCTGAGTTACTCCCGATTTGCATTGATGTAAGTGAGAAGAGAATCGTGCCCTTAAAACCGAACCTGCTTGCTGAGATGCTTTGACAAACCATGGAATGCGTGCCTTGCTGTTTGACTAGACAGGAAGGGTATATCAGCAATCTCTAGTGTGCAGATTGTTTTGAACTGTTGAATTTGCACGTGTGTGAGGGTGTTCTGTGTAAAAGCTTGAACAAAATGACACATATCTGAGGAGCGATGTTGGATAAACATTGCAATCTCTGGCTATTCAGTTCAGATAAGCAACCAAATGTCTGGATGTATGTCTGAGGCTCTGAACAACATGAGCTAGAAATCTCACACCCAAAATAGGTTTTGCTCCTGAAATTTCTGTGAATTGCCATAAAACCAGCCTCTCTCACAGTACTTCCTTATTTTCTTTCAAACCTGACTAGGGGCAAGAAATTCAGAGGCCCTCATTAAAGAATGAAAATGGGTACATAGTTAACCTAAGCACTTTTGAACCTCAGAAAAGGTTTGATTTGACTTTTGTGTGAAGGGTCAGGTTGCTTATTAAAATTTAATCAAATTGGTGTGTTCATCCTAAATATAAAAATGACAAAAGTATTGAGTAATATCAATCAGAAAATTGTCCATACAGTTATCAACCTATGTGTACAAAATTAGTCATCTTTACTTGGACATTTAATTAGGAGTAAGCTCATTCTAAAGGTTAAAAGCATGAATGTCGCGCCATTGGAGTTTGTATCTGAACAAACCTGTAGCTCTGAGACTTAAGTTTGCTGTTAGCAGCTAGGAGACTCCGTTCTGCAGCTCAGAGGAAAAATTTTTCAAGATTTAAAATTCCCTAAATACCTTCAGACCAAATAAAGAAAGCATAAAGGTTATATAGAAGAATTGACCTAGCTGCTGGTAAAGTCTATCAATCTATCCGTCTGGCCAGATAAGGATTTCCAATGCACTCTTCTCCACTGATTGACCCTTGTGTAGCCATTTGTAGATGTGCAAAGTGGATGTAAAATGGTACTAAACCAGAATGCTTCACTTATTTATACTAGTGACAGTGGTTCACGTCTACTCTGCACTGGTGCAAATGAGTACACAATGTTCAAGGCACTGGAAAATCAGGCCCTACATTTTTTATGAAGCCACATTTTGGAATTATTCAGCCATCTATCTTGTATTTCCAGAGAGGATTCACGGGTAAATTTGACTCTGTGGGCTGTCATCAAGATGCTACATTTGCTAATCATGCTGTACACCCTGGGCCTGAATTTCCTCTCACTCTGGTGTAGCTCTACTTGAAGTCACTGGAGTTAGGAGAACTGTAAAACTGATGTAAGTGAGCAGAGAATTCAGAACATGGGGAAGCGGTAGGGCAATGGGGTAAAGACAAAACATATGAAAAAAAAAAAGGTTAAAATGAAAAGTGTTGCATTTGGTTTATTTATTTGCTGTTTAGCTGGTAAGCTTTCCAGGCAGTAATCTGTCTTATTGCATGCATGCAAAAACCCGAGCATGGTTTGAGCACTGTATAAATAAATAAATAAATATTTAAAACAGCTTTTAAAAGATACATCAGTGTATTCCCCTTCATAAAGGTAAGCTAAAGTTAATGAAAGAGTCGACTCTTATCTCAGCAACAAAGCAAAATTAAAAGAGCTGCATGGGCCTCCAGCAAAACATATTGCAAGTGTTACATGTTATTTCATGTATAAGAATTAGCATCTATAGTACTGCTATGAATACTGATTTATAGACTTTTTAAAACATCCCGTTATAACTTTTATTTCAAAAGAGAACTTATAATGACGCCTTCCAATGTGTTAGAATAATATTATACAGAGCAGCCTCTACAGAATTGTATTTTTCATACCGGAAGATGTAGTATCATGCAGATGGAGAAATTAATAAGGTGTAGAAAAGCCCTTTGAACAGGCTTTTATTACAGAAGACTCGTTACTGCAACCAAACACTTAACTGAGTGGGGGAACAATAATATAAATCACACACAATTCCACACAGAAGGAGTTTTTTTATGAAGAGGTGAGTCTGCAGGTGGGAAGGTTCTACAGGCATGCTTCACATTTAATATAGCTGGAGGTTTTTTGCTCTGAAAAGGTTTTTAAGCAGCCATAACAAATATTATGCTTATTAAAGAAATATGAAGAAAAGTCTGGCAGAGATAATATTTTGGATGGGATGAAGCTTATTTTAGTAGTTAAAGAAAGATGATGGGAGTTTCAGGGCTCCTGTGACTTGCTGTGTGACTTTTTTTGTAAACCTGTTCACCTTATTTACTGTTCTTTATAACTGGGACAATAATTTGCAGGGGCAAAGTTAACCATGGGCTATGCTACAAGTTAAGATAATAAGGAGCAAGGTATGATCATTAAGTAAAAATAGAGCATGCCCAGTAAGCAGTTCATAAATATAGCGAAGGAGTTGAAGTGGTTAAGAATAGAAGGGGGGCAATGCTGGTCTGGGAAAATACAGTATCCACTTAACTGCCATCCTTACAATCACTGCATGCATTTGGAAAAGATGTTAAGTCTCCAGAGGCTGGTTCCCCATATATTACATGAGCATCATCATCCCCATCTCCTTAATAGCTAATTGATATTTAGCCACCAAAATGTTTATCATATTTAGGCATCTGGTTTTTTAGAGGCACTGAAGATCCAGAGTTTCCGCTGAAGTCAATGGGAGCTGCGTGTGCTGCTCTGAGACCCTGCCTTGAAGAGCTTACAATCTAAATAGAAAGACAAAGTGTGAGAGGGGGAAAAAAGACAGAGAGGAATGAAGCGACTCCTACAAGGTCATACAGGAAGGAAGTGGCAGGGCCAGGATTAGAACCCAGATTTCCTGATTCCTAAAATACTAACCTTTAGATTACACTGCCTCTCTGGAAATAAGACTGGCCTTAAAAAGGGGGCAGAAAAGTCAGCCTCTTTTTGTCCTTAAAATTTCTGATGCATCACATCACGGCAAGTACCTGCTCCAGCTCCCAGATGGATTTCTGGGTAAGTTAAAGATAATTTAAATTGTTCATGGGCAGAGCCAAATACCGGTTTCCCTACCAGTTTCTGCTTAATATGGATGCTCAAGGCTATCCAACCAGAATTACATTTAGATTAGATTACATTATGCAGTAAGTGGCAAATCATCCCTGCTTCCTTTGACATTCAATATAATAATATTAACCATGATGAATTTACTTTTACTGTTAACGTGGCTCCCATATATTATTTCATCTGAATTCCATTGTAATATAGCATTAATTAATGTCTGCTGCTTATCAGGTGTTACCCATTCTCTTCTCCCCATCCCCTCCACCCCACCGGTGTTCAATTCTTGAAGAATTGTGCCTAGAAAATGCTGCAGAGACTGTAACTACTGTCAGAGAACCTTCATGGGATGTAAGAAGTCAAATGGCATCCAGGATGCCAGTTGCCCCCTGCAGTCTTTTATCATTGCAATAGTTTTCTCCCGAAGCTCGCAATAAACTTTTGTTTGCTACAGTCACTGAGACTGTTATAAAGAGCAGTCACAGCCAGGAGAGAGAGACTGAAAAATGACCTGGTGGCTTTCCTTATTTATTCCCTCTCCATGACCTTGCAAGTTCAATTTCTTCATCTTCATGCGCCCCCCTGTGCTTCCTGTTTCAGGATTGAAGATGACATGCTGAAATATCAGGAGAGGGACTGTTCTGACTTAAATGACACCAGGAAGCCAGATATCACCAGATGTCCAAAGTCCAATTTTCAAACAAGAGTATCGCTGATAAGATTGCTGGCACAGGGCTTGGGGGCACAAGAACAAGAGTAGAAAAGGTGGGAGCTCAGGTATGAACACACAAATCATCTTCTCCAGATTGGGTTTTATTGAAGAGTCAATCCAAATGGGCCCCCATTTGACAAAAGCTTATCACTTCACATACTTTGGGGCAGGGCCTGTTTTTTTGTTCTGTGTTTATACAGCGCCTAGCACAATGGGGTCCTGATCTATGATTAGGACTCTTAGGTGATACCACAATACAAATAGCAATCTAATAATTCTTTCCATGCACTTACACAAGCAGAAAACTCAAAACTGCAAAATCAGAAGTGCAAAGGATGATTTAGTTGGTGTTGGTCCTGCTTTGAGCAGGGGATTGGACTAGATGACCTCCGGAGGTCTCTTCCAACCCTAATATTCTATGATTCTAACACAAGATAGCTTGTAAGTGCTCTTGAAGTTCCTTGCCCCTCCTTCTGGCCAACACCCTATTCCCTTGTCTGTCTTACTACTAAGACTTCATGCCCTTCTTTTAAGAGGTTGAGCTTAAATGGATTCATCTGTTCTTAATTAGTTCCCTGGCATGCTGAGCTCCCTCTCAACCAGGGCTGCAATTAACCACCAAACTCCAAGCCATTGGCTGGTGGCTAAGCAGATCTTCCTCTTGAGTGGGGTAGTGCAGTGTTTCAGAATCCTCTCCAGGAGGCACTAAAAAACCTGTAGGTCCTGTCACAATGCCTTTGAGAGCTCAAGTCTGCATCTGCAAGAATGTTCCTCTATCATTTGTTAGTCTCTAAGGTGCCATAAGTACTCCTTTTCTTTCTATCATGTGTGTTGCCCAAGGAGCTCAGAGTTCCTTATACCTATGCTGAAATGAGCTACAGCAACAGCTGGTCTTCAGAGAGGAGTGTCATTTTATTCCAGATACCAATTACTAGTGAGATAGCTGAGCATGAGAACTCATTACACTGAAATGAAGATGGTTTGACCAGAGGAGTAAACAATGGTCTCATTGCAGAGTGTAAGAATTAAAACCATATATGCATCATATATACATCTCTCATTAACATAATTTAAACTCATGGCTTTCTTTTTATAGCAGTTTCATTTTTGGTGTTTTATATTCCAATTTTCTACCTTTTAGTCTTGCTTTTCTTTTTTTCTGCAGCCAAAACTCTCTCTCGAATGGAAGGGTAATTACTGGGCAAGCATGTAGCTCTTTAATTGAAACACGTTTAGGTGTGCATTGGAAAACTATAAAGACTTTTAAGAAATAGTAATGCTTTAATAGGTTCTTGTGTACGCACCTTGTAACCTAATTCTGCACTCTTTCAGTATTGCCTGGGGAAGTTGCTAATTTATGGTTGTGATGAGCAATAAAGCAATAATAGTAATCTAAAGGTGCAATATCCCTTTTTCAGGGGGCATTTATGGTTATATATTAAAACTATAAATACTTCAAGATGCTGCAAAACTGATCTATACAAAATGAAAGATAAGATCTCTCTGGTTTAAAAAGAGCTTTTTCAGCAGAAAGCCAGCCTTGTGTCTGTGGTTAAGAAATATTAAACAACAAAACTCAGCATGAATGGTCATCAGAAGGTACCACCAGTGCCCATGGGTATCTTACTTGACCAAAGTCTGTTAAAACTTACCTTCTTGCCCTGTAAGAGATTTTTCTCAGCCTTCTTAACTATCCTAATTAATTTAACTTAATGGCTGCCTAAGTGTGCATCCAGAACTGGAGTCGTTACTGAATTATTGCTATTCTTAATAGCTTCCTTCCTAAAAAATGTTCCCTGCTTTAACTCTTGAGGAATTGTTCCTGTCACTCATGTCCAGAGTCCCAAGCAATTTCATGATACATTGCTTTTCTTGAGGTGGGTTTTTTTGTTTGTTTGGTTTTTTTTAGGGAGTGGCGGGAGTTGGAAAAAGTTTCTTTCCATCACTGCATCAGATCCAACCTATGTCCATTGGGTTTGCAAGCAGTTATGGCCAAATCTTTGTTAGGTATGTGAAATGAGTTGAGGGTTTCGATTTAGCGCCTAGAGAACAAGTATCTGCATTACAAAAACCCCACCATGTTCAGCATGCAGTAGAATTATTGTCACAGGCTGTGTTTTTCAAAGGAACCCAGGCCAGACAAATTCAGTGGGAGTTGGGAGCCCAACTCCTTTACATTCCTTTGAGAATCCCAGCTGTAAAGACCAAAGATTTAATGGCCCCTGGACCCTGAACCATGGAGGTAGTCTTTCCAAGACAAGAATTCTTCTTTTGTCCCTTTAGTTGGCTTTATGGGCCTGATTCAAAACCAAGTGAAGTCGATGGTAAGATTCCCACTGACTTCATGAGGCCCTATGATAGGTGTTACTCTATCATCAAAAACAGCTGGAATAGAATCAGGATAGACGATCTCATGCTCAATCCCGTGCTATATGTTAGGCCACACAAACAACAATGGGGCATGCTGTGGGTGGGGTGTTTATGAAGAGATTTTCTGTTACCCTGCAGGAGCTGGGAGCCAGAAGCATTTCCTAAAACACTGGTTGACAGACGAAGTGAAAACACTTTTTTTTTTTTCCTTTTACAAGTCAGAGTAAAAAAGGGTGACAGGAAGGGATAATTACCTTGTCTGCGCTGGGTCTCTGGATAGACACAGTGACATTTCAGAAATCCAAATGGCTTTGTTGTGTTATGATTGGAAAAAGAATGGAGGGCAGAAACCTCTGACATTACAGAACATAAACAATTTCTTGGTAAAGGTAAGCAAAGCAAGATATATAGCCGGGGCTATAGCTCTCACTGTGGGGCCTGTGCCAACACCCCAGACATTCAGACCTGCATTGCCACTGTGTCAGGGGATACTTCATAATGATAAGAATTCTAGATGCATGTTGTGATTTCATTGAGGGGAATTTGGGAAGAGGAGGATATCTTTGTTCTTTAAACAGCGTCCCTCTTCTCAAAAGGGGTCCCTTTGCTGTACAGATTGGATAAGCACTCAGAAGTTCCAATGCTTATCTAAAGTATCCAGACATGTTCGGTTTGCAAAACTGGGCTGGGAATCTTACGAAAACACTAAATTTCTTTCATGTTGTTGCTTCAGGTCAAGACCTGAAGGCTCATAGGAAAAGCCTTTCCTGTGGCATGTTGGTATTGCCACAGCTCATCCCATTTGGAACCCAGAAGGGCAATAAATAGTGCAAAATAACTGGGAATTAAGTACTTGAAACCTAGAGCATGGAAGCAAAATGTCCTTGGTGGAATATGGGTTTAACAAGCCTCAAGCACGGACTATTTCTCCACTTCCCATTAAACAGAATGTATTTCCTCATCTCTTGGATTGTACTGTTCCCACAGTTTCCAACCCAGTTTTTTTTAGTAGAAACTGATTAAAAATGTTGACAAAAAAAATTGCAAAAAGATGTGTGCTATTTTTCCACCAGCTAATAGAGTGGAGGAAATCGTCTCAAAATTCAAAATTTAGTTGAAAAATATTAATGAAAAATTTTATTTTTTTCCCCAAAAAACTTTTTTCTGTTTGTTTTTTACCAGCATTATCCAGAAAACATGGGATGAAATTCTGGCCCCACTGAAGAAGTCAAAGGCAAAATTCCCATTGACTTCAATGGAACTAGTATTTCACCCTTGGTTCTCAAAGGGTCAGACTTATATGTAAACCCTTCATCATTACAGGGAGTCGCCACTTTTGAATTAAGCTAAAATAATAATTTGAAACAAATTCACCCAGGAGCCTCCTCATGAGGGAGGCCTTTACACTGCAAATAACCCCAGAGAGATCTCGTGCACTCACCCAGTCTCCCTACACAAACAGAAAAGGCAAAAAAGAAAGCAGTAGGTCTAGATAGCTGATTTCATGGCCCTCAATGGTTGAGACAAGCTCCGTGTATAACACAGATGGGCCTCTTTTACGGTCTGAGTGCATCAGTTTACCATCTGTCTTCTCTCTATTGAAACACTCTTGATAATAAAGAGATTTTTGTAGTCGGTGCTATGGAGGCAGAGTGAGTGTCAGTAGTTTAAAGAAAGAGGTGTGAAAAACATCAATCATGGGGGGAAATTATGGTTTCAAAAGAGGATGCTTTAATGTACTGGGAAACAAGGAGGCAGCTGTGGCTGACTAACAAAACTCGCTGTCTCCATAGCAGCTTAAGTTGGTTCATCACTGCTCATTGAGTTTGAGCTGAGATTTAGTGCTGCCAAGTGGCTTTGTTGCTGAGCCCTCTTCAGTACGGGAAAGGTTGAGACTCTTGTTTTTCCCCTAAGCAGGGAACTTGAACCAACTACATCTCCTGTTCTTTCTCTTATTGTTCAGGAAGTGGGTATGCTTCTCCCATGGCAATGATGAACAGCTATTTCACTCTGCAGGCTCTTCTGAAGCATTTAATGAGATGGTGGTGGGAGGTGGTGGAATCTCCTTCCTTAAAAGTTTTTAAGGTCAGCCTTGACAAAGCCCTG
The DNA here is from genome assembly GCF_015237465.2 of Chelonia mydas. Taxonomy (NCBI): domain Eukaryota; kingdom Metazoa; phylum Chordata; order Testudines; family Cheloniidae; genus Chelonia; species Chelonia mydas. The sequence continues at coordinate 4,197,702 of NC_051261.2, forward strand.
GCTGGGATGATTTAGTTGGGGATTGGTCCTGCTTTGAGCAGGGGGTTGGACTAGATGACCTCCTGAGGTCCCTCCAACCCTGATATTCTGATTCTATGACACTAGCACTGGAGTAGCTCTGAAATATTTCCATTGAAGCCACCCATGTAAAACAGGCCTTCTCCATTTTATGTGCCTCTTACTTCAGAGGACAAGTGCCACCATCCTTAAACACTTGTGTGCTGCAGATTATTCTTCCATTCTCCACCTTGCTTCTGCGTCTTACTGATATCCCCATTGTGCATCTGTTCACTGGCAGCCTGACGCTAAAGGGCACCTGTTCTGTTAGTCAAGGTACCTGGTCAACAGAGCAAAGCTGTAGCACAAATGTCCTTACATTGCACATTATGGTGAGGCTGAACCAGATGGTCGTAGGTGACACATCTACAAGGAATGAATCGGAGAGGAAAAGTTCAGATTGTTAAACTCTTCGGGACAGGGAATGTCTGCTATGCAGTTTGGTTATTGTACCTCCCACCTGTACTGCTTCCAAATCAGTGTATGCAACCATCTCAGTTGATTTAATTCCCACATGTGCAAGTCTGGACAGCAGAATCTGGACTCTAAAGCCTTCTGCTTTCCAACTCCTTATTGGAGAAAGCATGTGTAGTGGTTACAGCAAGATGACTGGGACTCAGAACTACTGTTTTTTAATACTGCCTATACTACTGACCTAGAGCAAATCATTCTGCCTCCTTGTGCCTCAGTTTTCCCATCTGTGAGATGGAGGAATAAAGATACCTCCCTATTAATGCTTGTAAAATATTTTGGGATGCTCAGCTGCAAGGCACTATAGAAATTTAAAGGACTGTGTGAGCTAACCAGGCATTTGAGCATACACATGGCTATCTCGAAGCTCAGTTTGCAAATGGAGAATTGTGGTAATAGCATATGCAAAAGTAGGGGCACAAATAGCCATGCAAAAAGGTGTGCAGACCTCAAGCCTTGTGTTATGCCAACTGACGCTTAATTTTCCTGATGCTTTTGTTTCCACACTTGTAAAAAGTGGGTTAATAATACCTACCTACTTCAGGTAGGGATACCATGCAGCATAACTGAATAATGTCTGTACACTAGATTGAGACCCCTCTGATGAGAGACCATATGAGTACAAAACTACGATTACCGTTATTTTGTTTCTTGCCAATTTTCCTTGACTGCCAAAGCCTCTCTTTTTCTCAGGCTGTAAGTTGTCTCAAGAATCAAACATTTGAGCTGTTTTTATAAACTGCAGTATAATCAGGCCCAGAAGAAATATGCAATGTTTTAATACATAAAAGGTAATGGAGTCGATGCCTATCTGCCTTGCAGCACAACTCAATTGTTTTCCCATTTCAAATTTGTTAATCCATGTAGCCATGACCTGTATCAATTCTTTCAGGAAAAGATCGGAGGCAGAAGTGCCTTTCTGCCTCCCTCTCGGGCTATGCCTATCAATACCCATAATTCTATTAGCAGCCAGCTGCTTGGCACAAGCCTTGCCAAGTCAGCAGCTCTCTGAACTCTTCCCTTGGGGAAACCATTCACCTTATCACCAGAGAGAGGGAGGGGGAAAAATCCCATCTGTTACAGCTTAGAGCTAGAAATCTCATAATTGCATCAGTACACAGGCTGCATATCAGATTTTTCTTGTTTTAGGAAGCTCTTAGGGAGCATTTGCTCTCATTTTATTGTTGTTTTCTCCCTAGCAAGTGACTGTATTTCATTTCAGTGTTTAATAATGCCGGGGAGGTGCTTATACCAGTAAATGTATCCTTGAAAATCCGTATACTATCCTGCTGTGTAAACTTTTGCAAAAAGCACACAGTCTACTGTAAATGCTGGGTCATCTACAGTATATGGCTGTGATCGAGCAAAACACTTAAGCTCACAAGTAACTTTAAGTACTGGAGTAGTCCCAGTGAAATCAAGTTAAAGTTGTGCATGGGTTTATGTGCTTTGTTGGATTGGGGTCTATGCGCATGGTGGATGTTAGAATGAATGAAACATACAGGCCACTTAAGGGTCTGGTTTCCTTGTTGTGATGTGCAGAGCAGAATGTTTTTTGTTATATCTAAAGATAATAGTTTTCACAAATGTGTTATTGCTGGTGTCTTTGGGGTAATGATGGCAATAAAATGTTTCAGTAGGGGATGTCTAACTTCAGTACAAAGTGGGTTATGTTGTCAGAGGAAGAATGGTCTCGTGGTTAGGGCATTAGCATAGCCCCTGAAGGACAGGGGTTCAATTCCCTGCTCTACTGCATGCTTCCTTAGTGGCTTTGGGCAAATCACATAGGACCAGATTTTTAATGGTATGTAGGCACCCAGTGGGATTCCAGTGTGAGTTAGGTACCTACATGCTTTCAAAAATCCCACTAGGTGCCTTTCTGCATCTTTAGACACCTAAACACCTTTATAAATCTGGGCCCTGGTGTCTCTTGTGCCTCAGCTCCCTATCTGCAAAATGGGGATAACAACACTGCCCAAACTGACAGGGGTGTTGTAAGGATAAAATACATTTTGTGACCTGCTCAGGTACTACAGAGATGAGGTCCATGTAAGTAGCTAAGCTAGTAAGTATTGTATAAATAATGCTCTGTTAAACTCCCTTTTAAACTTTAATATGTAGACATTCCTGTGGCACTAAACACAGCAGTGCCAGAGCGCACAAACATCAATCAGTTAAATCTCCCAACATAGGTCTAAGATGCGGAATCTGACCAAATGGGTAAACAGAGCACTGGGGAGTAAAACAACTTACCAAGGTGACATAGAAGGTCTGTGGCAGGCCCAGGGATTCATAGATTTAAGGCCATAAAGGATACTTACATCATTTAATCTGACCTCCTTTCTACCACAGGCCATAGCATCTTATCATGTTACTCCTGTATTGAGTGTTTGACTGAACCATATCTTCCAGAAAGGCATCCAATCTTGATATGAAGATTACAAGGGATGGAGAATCCATAACTTCCCATGTTAGTTTGTTCCAGAGGTTAATCACCCTCACGGGTAAAAACGTAAACCTTGTTTCTAAGTTGAATTTGTCTCCACTTCTAGCCATTGGTTCTTGTTCTACCTTTCTCTGCTAAATTAAAGAGTCCTTTATTACCTGGTATTTTCTTCCTGTGAAGATACTGATACATCATGATCAAGTTACCTTTGATCTTCTTTTTGATAAACTAAACAGATTGAGCTCCCTAGATTATTTTCAGCCCTCAAGTACAACTCAGATCGCAGGTTTTACTGTCTAGGTATTAACCACAAGACTATCCATCCTCTCTGTTTCAAAGACTGGGCTAAGACCCTCGAGAGAGGCTTTTAGAATGTCAGAGCCATAGAAATAGTCAATCATATTTCAGAGGACAGACAGGACCTGACTGTATCTTTTGAAAATATTCACTAGTATAAGGTGCGCACAGGGATAGCAAAAAGCCAAAGAACTCCTTAAATCCCACTTAGGCCTTCAAAATAAGGCTTAAATCTGACTTAAAGGGTGATTGACAGATGCTCTCCACATAAGGGGTGAATTTCACCAACTCAGAATTGTTTGCTGCTCTAGGAAGATGTGCTGCTGTTGTACTTCAGAGGCAAGGATGGCACTATGTCGGACAATTTATGTGTTTCCAATATGTCAGATACACTTTCTAAATAGCTGCCAAGAAAATCAACAACTAGTAACTGTTTATATCATTTTAAAAAAAGGCATTTGGACAGTAAATTGCAAATAGTCATAGAGTGTGTGATAAATCTAATTCTAGAGAAGACTCTGGTGCAAAATAACCTCTTATTTTCAAAGCGCTGTTGCATTCATTTTATTCTCGCTATAAATAATGATGTTGAGGTACACTGCACTGTCAATGGTATGAAATTAAAGATACAAAACATTTATGGTCCTGGTCTAAGTGAGAAATCCGTGAAGGTAAATTAGGAGGCAGAGTAACAATTTAGTTAGGGTGTCTTTTTTGGGAGGGGGGCGGGCTTGATCATTACTTGTAAAACGTAGCTGTTATCAGTAAAACATCCTTTAGGGCCCACCTGATCACTCCATGGCCTCTAGTATAATTTGCATATTGAAAACTCAACGCTTTCAGCTGTCCTAATCAAACTTACAAAAAATAAAATCTGCCTTTACATAGCAAGGATGCTTAGCTTGGAATGCATGTGTGAAAATTCTATGGCCACTCCATGCATCTCATCCCAGCTACCTCCACCGATGATCCAAGGGGACACATGTCAATGGACTTTGGGGGATGGGTCCAGAAGAACACCCAGGAGTTTGGATGTTTAAGTCAACAAGCCCAAACTCTTGCATCTGCCAGATTGGGGTGGACATATCACATGTATGTGGGTTTTCACAGAATGTCAGCAGTGTCATTGCTGGTAGTCGTCTTGCCCCATTAGTCCTCATCTACCATTCTCATGCCTTTTTCTATGCTGACTCCTGCACCCTGTCCAATCTCTGTCACCCAATCAGGACGCTTTACTCATTCGAAGACCTGCTTCTTCTATGTCCTCCACACAAGGTGAGTCGGTATTTAGAGCTTGGTTGTGCTCTTGCTTGACTCAACCAAGCAGGGGACTAAGCAAGAGTAACATCTTCCCCACCCACCTGTGAACAAAACAGCCCCTCAGTGCCCTGTGGCAAAGGGTTCACTGCCATGTAACAGCTCCTTTCAAACCTGACAAACTCATTACACCTACCCCATTGCTGTCACAATATTTATCTATGAAGAATATCACGTGAGAGATCAAATGAAAGCCTGCAATACACTGGTAATTAAGATGATGGTGAAATGTGTATATTGACACTAAATGAGGAATTATAGATATTTACTGATATTATCCTTTTAAAGTCTGTAAGCAAACAAAGGGGGAAATAAGTTTGGTTCCAGACAAGAGGGAGGATAGTCATTTCCCGATCTCTAATGTAAGATGAGCATGGTGATATCCGAGACAGCGGGCAGTTCACTTGCTTCTGAGGTAAACACCAATTATCATGAGACAGAGGAAACAGCATGATATCAGCACACTGGAGTCTGAACACCAGGGGGTCATCCTGACTCTCGAAACTTTGGGGATATAAGGAGAAGCAAAAAGACATTTTGGTTATCCATCACAGAGGGAACAAAGTGATTGGCACTCTCTATATTCCATGAAAGGTGGATCCCCTACCATGGGGGGAGGGGGGGTTGGTGATGCTGAAAGGTTGCTTTAGGTAAAGAAATTATGTTAGTCCAGGATTGTAGCCTGTTAAGTTTTAGTCACTAGAAAATGTGACTATATTTTTGTTTTATTTGTAATTTTCTGTTTCTATTATCTCTGCTTAGTATCACTTAAATCTTTGTTTTTTATTTAAAAACATATTCTTGGTTTCAATTAATCTCAGTGCTAATCTATTAAAGGGAGATGCATGCCCTCAGCTGACCCAACAGGCTGCTGTATATTCTGTCTCTTTGGAGACAGCAAGCTTGGTAATTTCAGAAGCATCAAGTGCCTGTGGCTGGAGGGCACTGGAGAGTTCAAGAACTTCAAGTACACCAAGGTTTAATCCGCAAGGCTAAGTTAGGGCTGGTGGAGTCCTAAGAAGTTATTTTGGCAGGCTAACAGACTGGGGTAGCAGGGAGCTGTCACACAGTTTAACACCAACAAATCCCTCCTTTGCTAAGGCCCAGGAATACCAGGATAACTTACAATTGTGGATGCCCTGAGAAAAGTGTCCCACCACCCAACATACATGCACTTACCCCTCCTTGTTCAGCCTCTCCAGAGCCTGGGCCTGAGTTTGGGGCAAGTCTGGAGAGTCCCACAGCAAGAAAGGGAGTACAGAGAGGCAAGGAATGGGCAGGTGATTTACCTAGGTTCCTTACAGTCGTTTGGGATGCTGTGACATACCAGGGTACAATCCAGACTAATAAGTAGCTATGTCACCCCTGCTCTGTAACCAGGGGTTCCCTTTACAATGCTTTCCTTGCTGCTGTAACTTCCAACCTGGATTGTTCCAAAACAGCCTCCAGCATGTAAGTCACTACCAGCCATGTCTGTGTGTGCTGCAGCTAGCCAGCCATACCTTGATTCTTACTAACCTTAAAGATTACTACAGGATGACCCCAACAGACTCCGTCCCAGATTTTGTCCCCAAAACATATGTCCTGTACTGCCCAGCCCTCTCCTGTTCACCACAAATATACTGAGTCGGTTGTTCCTTTAAGGGAATAATATGTACACAACTTTTTATCCCAAATGGCATTTTCCAGACACTTCAACCTGACCACAGTGGATCAGATAAAACAGTAAAACAAGTTTATTTTTCTTGTAACCATTTCTGACTTTTGTGCCTCAGTAGTTGTGCTCACTTTAAATTTATCTCTTTGTAGTTAATAAAAATAAAATGCATACTGATGCACAACTTAACAAACTACATTAGATTCAAAGCAAAGTTTTCTCACCACATGCTTTCAGCAGTCTCACTGACCAAACTCCGTAGGTCAGGACCTCTCCCCCAGAGTTCAATGGCTATTCCTTTTTTCTTTAAATGCAATGCATGCAATAGGTAGGAAGAGAGAGTGGGAAGCCTTGGGGTGTTTGTCCTTCCTTTTAATAGTTTCTGTCCCCATCTTGAAAAAAATTCCAGCTGAGACACAGCAGACAAAGAATCGCTGTGGAAGGATATTCCCTGCTGTTTTTAATTCTGCTGTTTAAACTTCCTTTGTTTTCCCTCCCTGTTTCATGACTCTGTTTACTGCTTACATGCAAATTAAGACAAGTACACATTCCTTCCTTTGTTTAGGACAGGCCTTACTTCTGCCGGGGCAGGGCTGTGGGGTTTGGAACATGTATTAATAGCATCATGACGAGGAATCTTATAACTTCACCTACAGTGTTCCAACACATATTTTGTCAGGACAATACTGATCAGCAAATTATGAGTGTTCAAATGATACCTTACAAGGCATACTTTGTACACAGATTATTACAACACAGTGTAGGGTGTAAACACAGGGAGATATTCTGTCACAAATGCAAATGGAATGAGGGCACCAAATCTGCATAACATCAATGGGATTTAAGCAAGTGTTTAAAATTAAGCGTGTGCTTACAAGTAAAATTTTAAAAACAAGGAACAAAAAGTTAATGGGACTTAGTCTCTTAAATGACTCTCCTAGGCACTTTTGGAAATGGGATGTAAGCACCTAAATCACTTGGGTTCTTTTTTTCCTCCAGGCTTAATGGGGGCCAAGGTGCTTAATGCTGGTGGATTCCTGTTGTTGTGCACAAGGTTAAAGTGACAGTGAAAGATAAGTAAAAAAGCCCAGCACTAGGACACTGGGAGAGTTTGTTTAAGTTAGTAGTGGAGTGGCACTTTGTTCTGAATGACTCGTAAAAGAAAGGGCCCCTGTTCCGTGAATTCCAGCCCCACAACCAAGTAAAATTCTTCAGGAGCAGAGGCCTTCTCAAGGCTATCAGGAGTCATTTTGGTTTTGCCTCCTGCCCTTTTCACAATCCTGATCTGTCAGGGGAGCTTTCAGTTCCTTTGGTTGGCAATGTTTTTGCAGATGAGTGGCCTGTTGTAATTTTAGCCTTTGCTGAAAAGGTAAAACATGACCTTTTGGGTTTCCCCTTTGAGTTCAGCGGGTCCCGCTGTACACTGGAGCTGGCACTTGGTGATGAGTGTGTTGTAACCAAGTGAGCAGGCCAGAGCCCTGGGGCCTCTAGCTGTCCTCCCCTGTCAATCAGAGTAATTAAAACTGAAAGCCCCATTTGAGAAATGAGCTCATCACTAAAGCAGCCCTCTCTTCCCATTTTTCATTCAGGATGCATGGAAATTATTAAGACCAGGCTCTTGTCTTGTTTGTAGGTGGATTACAGAAAACAGGAGGACAGACCTTCAGTTGATATAAAAAACCATTGACTTCAGTGGTGCGACACCATCTCAGGGTCCAGTGCCAGGCCTTTAGCAAACTTCACTTTCTTTTCTGCCTTGTAACCTCTAGTCCTTTCTTAAAGACACAGAGAGAGTAAAATCCTCCTATAACATCTCCAGATTTCAATCCCAAAACTGAAGGAGAATCCAGTGATGCTCAGCCCCAACTCCAATTCCACTCAGAGACTGGATCTTTTGTTCCCATGAGCCACAACCCTTGGGCCAAGACCTAATTTGAGCAGTGTGGTTGTGCTCTGGTTGTTCTCTAAAAGCTTAGTGGGAAAGGAATCTTCCACTACAGACAGCACAATTTCTTTGAAATCACTACATTGCACTAACATGGCCACTTTAAGGGAGGAATGAATAAATATGATATACCACTCAACAGCACAGAGCACATAGTGGACACTGTCAGAAACAAATAATAAATAATAGTTGATCAACAATTTTCCAACAAAAAGCTTTTTCACCAGAAAGTAGAGTTTTGCTCAAAATGACATTTTTCACTTAAAAATGTCATTTCACAATTTTTTTCATTTTCCAAACTCTTTCTGAAATAAAAACATTATATGGAATTTTCAAAAAATTTCATTTCAAAACGGTGGCATTTTTCTCTACTTTGGCTGTTTTCCTACTTTTGTGTTAACTTTTAAAAGCTGAACGTATTTTTTTTTTAATGTGAACAGATCCTCCTTCCCCCACACTTTTTAAAATCGTTTCTTTACTGGAAAAAAAAGGTAGGAAACAGTAAGAAAGAAGGGGAGAAAACCACTTCCCCACATTTTTGAAATTTACCATGGGAAAACCAGGATTTCCCGATTGGAATATTTAGAAAGGGTATTTTTTTTATTGGGGAAAAAAATCCCAATTTTCTAATAAATAGTAATACTAAGTGTTGACTCCGTCTTCTTGTTCCATGTAAATGCATCTATGATGAGAGTCAGGCTGTATAAAGTACTCCTGTGAGTCACAGTAGAAGAGAGGGACTGAAGATTATTAACCTATTTTTCTACAACCAGGGACTATTCCTAAATTTTCACTTCAGCAAACAGGAATTTATAGCTTCTGTCTGGTCAATTGGTTTTTAATTAAAATTTTATTGAGGTCCTCAAAACTTGAGGCGATAAACCAGATATGCCAATGTTTGGCTAAAAGAGCATCATGTGAGTACATTTAAATCACCTTCGTATTGACCCTACGGTGCCGCAATGTATGTGCTAGTCTCTTGGCACAAAGAGAAGATGCACCGTGCAGTGGTCACTAGGAATGATGCGTGAGTTAGTTTGTTATAGTCAAGAACATATGTGCTCTACGTGAATCACATATACTTCACTGACGTGCACATTGTCAGTCCTGTTCGCCTTGCAGAATCCATGTGCCTATGGAAGAGTGATCTGGATTAGCCTCCTGTAACATTGTCGGCTTTGTTGCAGCTACAGATTCCTCCTTACCAGGCAGGTTCTCAGAGATAGAAAAGATTCAGCAAGATGTTCAGATTTTTCCTTCTGCCACTGATTGCTGCAGCTCCCCTTCAAAGCTGTGGCTGTGAACTGACCAGCCCAAAAATGGCTGTTGCGAACAGAAATCAATCCTTAAGGCCATCAGCTCGGATGCAGTGCGTGAAAAGATACTTGATCAACACTGAAATGGGTAGGTGTGACGGAGTGTACCAGGCCCTTTGAGGATCGGCCTGGAGTCTCCAGGAATTAAAGATGAATCTTTAATTAAAGATGATGTCGTGTGAGGAAATCTCCAGGAATACATCCAACCAAAGTTGGCAACCCTTCTTTGAGCCCCACCCCCACGGCAGTCCTGCCACACCCCACCTCAGGAAAAGGAGCAGTGAAGGTGGGTCCTCCAGGACTGCCTAGAAAGGCTGCAGGGCAGCAGCCAATCAGAGGACAGCGGGCTCAGGAGTGGCAGGTGTTGAGCAGGTCAGTTGCTAGCTGGGGCCAGAAGGGTGAGGGAGGAAGGGGCAGCGGGTGCCCCGAGCCGGGGACAAGTTTCATTTAGAAGCCCAGAGACAGGGCTAAAGACATCACCAAGGGCACAGGGACAGGCCCCGTTGGGCCTTTTGCCCCAAAAGGGGATTGTTCCTGCATAGAGTCTGTAACCTGGCCAGAGGGCTGGGCCACTGAAGACCCCTCGGACGAGAGGCACAGCTGAGAGAGGGCGCCGGGAGCAGAGAAAGAGAGAGTGCAGGTTCACACCCGTCCGACAGGAGGCGTGCACAAGAGGTGAGCGTCTCCCGATACAGTAGCAGTTTGTGGTTTTCAACCTGAAACCGGGGGGAAGGTAGCTTTGGCTAAGTGTTGGGATCCACTCAGACGCAAAAGTGGGAGATGTGAGACCTTTGTGACCTGAAACCAGCAAGTGCTTTTTCATGAGCCTCTGCAAATGGACACTGCTGAGTTTTCTGGGCTTTCCAGTTGATGTGCAAGCAAGAAGGGTAAATGATTCTGGTCCTGATCCCAGAACTTAAGTATAAGGTTAACTTTCAGCATGTGAGCTGATGACAGTGGGATTACTCACATGCTTTAAATTATGAGGCTTAAGTGCTTTGCAAGATCCAGCCTCCAGTACTTCAACCCAAAACTTCTTCCTTCCTAGGATTCTGCTGTCACTATTGTACACACCTTTAGTCTATTACCTGATGCCCTATATTTTACTGTCTGTTGATTTTAATGATGCTGCCTCTAGATTCCCAAGCTTGGTGAGTTTTTTGGGAAAATGTGCAAAAAAAATCAAGGCGAAATGTCTTTTGCCTATAGAATTTTATTTTTCTTATTTATTCAGACTTGAAATTGAGCAGCAACTGGTTTTGTGTTATTTGTTTTTAGTGCTGCCAAAAAAAAAAAATCAGAGGATAATCAGTAGGATGTTTGTAAACTTTATATATTAGGCAGATTGAATAAACTGGCACACAGATGATTATGTTTTCCCAGATCAGTTACCTATAGCTTTTTTGTTTTTGTTGACTTCTGTTGAGGGCGGAAGGATTATGTATAGCTGTATGGAAACTCAATATCAGAGAAGGGTTTACAGAATATTGATATATGGGCTAATGAAGATAATAAGGTAGGCAAAGGATTATTAGACAGAGAATGCAAACTTTTCTGTTACAAACAAATAACATGAGGCCTGCTTCTCATTTATACTAAGGCCACTTTGCACCACTGTAGTAGCACAAAGGGAACTTAAAGTGGCTGTACATGTAATTAATGTTCATTTTAAGCACCCTTTACTCTGCAAAAGTGGTGTTATTATCAAGGGGCCTTAGAAAGAATGAGAGGCCAGTATTTGAATAACAGGTGGACACAGATGAGGTTGGTTTTTAGAGGTTCTGAGCGCACACACAACACTAGTTGAAGTCAGTGGGAGATGCAGGTGCTCAGAAACTCGGAAACATCAGGCCATTACAGTGTATAAGGAAACAGACTTGAATGAAGCATAGGCTGTGGTGTTCATTAGCTTCTCTCCCACAAATGGTTTCTCAGAATGTATTGCAAAGATCTGTAATTGCATCATTATTTTTCCCCCCTTCTGCATATCTCCTGTTAGCAGAAGTAGGCAGAGAAAATAAGCCCAGATCCTCAGCTGGTGTAAATCATGACTCCATTGAGGTCAGTAGAGTTATGCAGGCTTTTTTTCCTAGTTGGGGATCTGGCCTTAAGTTTTCAATTGAGAGTTGAAGTAAGACAGAGAGTTAATGAGAAAGAAAGAGGTGGTAGGAGACAGCATCAGCTGCAAAGGAGAAGGCTCCCAAGCAGTGAAATTATGAGAGGCCACAGAAAGGAAGCAGGAGAGAAGAGTGGAATGAGCAGAGAGGGGAGAAGTTTGAGAAACGAGCTCTCTGACAGGCTTGGGCAAGAGGATGGCAGGTTTTAACAAACAGCAATTTAGAACTGGATCCTTATTTCTAGACCTTTTACTTCACTAGGTCTAACTCTCAGCTTGATGGCATTTCTCTCTCTGTCTGTAATGTGACAACTTAAAGGCCCCCAGTTGACTTTGTCGGGTTTTCTATCAAGCCCTAAATTCACTCAACAATGTAAAACAAAGAAAACAAAGGGTGCAACCTACAATGAGCTTTCTGTATTAAGAAATATAATACAGTTATGATGTATCGAATAGCAATATCTTTTACTCTTTTTTTTTCTAGTTCATGTGCTTTCGAGAAACATGAGGGAGAAATAGGAAATGCAATGCGCACAGCATTATTCCAAAGGGGTAATAGAAAGCAAATGATCTGCCACCAACCCCTGCTAGTTATGTTTCCTAATAATACAACTATCCTCTCTCCCCTTCCGGTTTTCGAGGAAAATGAAATGTGCTAGTATCTGTTGCAGAGATGATCAGAAGGACTCATAAAAGATCTTAATATTTTGTTGTCATGTTTAAAAAATGCAAACGGATTGTTGTTGTTTTCTTTATGCCAGGATGTGCTAATTGCAAATGCGTGCATCAATTATGCATGGTGTGCACAGTTGGGGAGCCAAAATAAATATTTTTGGATATCATTAACCGGGAATATCACTTTATCTTAGTGTCACCATCATTTTCCGTATTGCAGTGTTTTAGTTTACAACATATGGCAGTAGGGTGGCTAATGGGAAAACCCAATTTTGTGTAATAAGATACATATTTTCCTCTTTTTCAGCATAGTTCCAGTAGCTATTATAGTTTATAGTTCACCTTAGATATTTGGTTTTTCACCTCTAAATATTTAAATGTATGAAATTGAAAAGTTGAACTTGATTCTCCCTCACATGTCACCTTTTCCAGTCCCTTGTGTCTGTGCAAAGTGAATGAAAAATGCTGCCACCAGTTTGCATGACAGGGTAATTCTGCACCCACTTGAACAAGAGCCCCAAGGTCAGAAATAGACCACGCTTGTTGATTTTTTTTCTGGACAGGCTGCAAAGTCCATCTCTTTGAGGCACTGAGAAGCCTGAAGGAGCTGAGGATGGAATGTTTACTGGGAAAGTCTGATGGGGATTTTAAACGTATTAGTCACATGACTGATCAAGTGATGTGCAGGAAGTGGGATTGGAAGAGGTGCTGCAACTTGGGTCAATGTTTCTCCTGTATCACCAGTGTTTTAAAGTATAAGTACAGGGCACCCAGAACTTTGCATAAGCACCTTAGGCATGGAATTTGTATAAGACTGAAAGCTTAATAAATAACTATGGAATTAGGTGCCTTTCTTTAGGTACTCAGGCTTGAACTTTTTGACCAGTGAGTAGGCGCCAGCTGCAGGAATCAGGATTTCTTTGCAAACATTTTGTGAACAGGGGAAAGGGCTAAGGGGAAGGTTTACAAAGGTCAGCAGGTGCACAACTCTCAATGAAAGTCAATAGGAGATGGGTGCCTAACTCCCAATTGTGCTTTTCAAATCCCCTCCCCAACCTCATATTCATAGTGAATCTTATTCACAACAAATAATTTCATCAGCTCTGCTGACAAAATTCACACTGAAGTCAGTGGAGCCATACTGATTTATAGCAGCTGAGGATCCACCCCAGGGGCATTTCTCTGGATTTTTTACAGCAGTGTAGTCCCATAGCCTCTGGCACATATGTGGGGATGGGGTGGGGCGGGGCGGCCCTGCCCCCTGGCACAAATGCTGCCAGAGTGTGGCCTTGAATTCTTTGAATCTGAGGGGTTTTTTAAAGTGTTTGTTTAGCTAAGATCCTCTTGGCATATAAAAAATCTGATTGCCATAGAAATGTGCATCTTCAAAAGTCACACTTGAATTCCAATGTCTTCATAGGGTTTGAACTCCCCCTGACAACGAATTTTTTAAAGTTGGTGTCATAAATATATATTTTTTTCTTTTATTTCCTTATATCAAAGCACTTCTTTAATCAAAAGTAAATTATGTAAAGGCCATTAGGGGTCAACCCAGCCAGCAAAATGAAAACTGCAATACATCATTTATTTGTAAATGTCAGTGAAATCCACAGATCAATATCTTTTCCAATGTGGATTACATTTATTATTTTGTTTAAATGTTAGGGTATATGACTATTTCACAGGTAACTCTTATGCACAGTACTGGGCTGGGACAGCTCCGAAGGTGGCATCAGAGGAATGCAATTTATCTTGTTTTAACCCCTTTGCTGCCATCAGACCATGCTCATATTTCACTAGTTGGTGTTAAAGGAATGTTTTTATAAAAGTGGATTTAATCCCTCTGGCTCCAAGGCACACCAGGCTTCAGTGCAAAATATGCTGCTCCCAATATCCTATCCTCCCCAGCTGTGTCTACGCTAAGGCTGGACTTGGTTCACCTGCACATCTACCAATGTGATCTATGCCATCATGTGCCAGCAATGCCCCTCTGCCATGTACATTGGCCAAACTGGACAGTCTCTACGCAAAAGTATAAATGGACACAAATCAGACGTCAAGAATTATAACATTCATAAACCAGTCGGAGAACACTTCAGTCTCTTTGGTCACTCGATTATAGACCTAAAAGTGGCAATTCTTCAACAAAAAATCTTCAACAACAGACTCCAGCGAGAGACTGCTGAATTGGAATTATTTTGCAAACTGGATATAATTAATTTTAGGCTTGGATAAAGACTGGGAGTGGATGGGTCATTACACAAAGTAAAATTAGTTCCCCATGTTTATTTCCCCCCCCCCCACTCTTCCTCAGACGTCCTTGTCAACTGCTGGAAATGGCCCACCTTGATGATCACTACAAAAGGTCTCCCCTCCCCTCCCCCCTCCCCCCTCCCCCGCTCTCCTGCTGGTAATAGCTGACCCATTGTTTCATGTTCTCTGTGTATATAAATCTCCTCACTGTATTTTCCACTGAATGCATCCGATGAAGTGAGCTGTAGCTCACGAAAGCTTATGCTCAAATAAATTGGTTAGTCTCTAAGGTGCCACAAGTCCTCCTTTTCTTTTTGCGAATACAGACTAAAACGGCTGCTACTCTGAAACCTCTCAAGTTGTTGTGACTGCTACAATCACACCTCCTCTTGCCCTTTGCTTAGCCCTGGCTCAGCTCCTGTGCCAAGGCCTGTGATGGGAAGCAGTATAGAGCTGCTCGTGTTATGCTTCTTCTGCACCCAGAGTTTTCCCCCAGCTAGCTGTAGCCCCTTATTTACGACTATGCATAACCAGCACAGTGTCTGAGGACTAGAGGAGGGGCCAGAATCCAGTTCTCGGTTTCATTTCCCTTCACTTTTTCCCGTTTCTATTGCTGACACAGCTTCATCAGTGGTAACAGAAGTGCTCGTGCAGGCCAGCCAGCTTTTAACCACCATGTCATCTAGCTCTGCACAGAGCACTAGAAAACACAATTGCATGAATACCAACAGCCACCACTACAACTGGCAAGCTGCAACCTTAATAGCAGAGTGGTATTTTGAGTGGAGGGAAAAAATGGTCTAGTAGAGAGAAAAGCCCCTGAGGCTGGTAAGCGGTGTTCAGGTTCACCAACCTGCAGGCACACGTGTGTTCCCTTCAGTGCATTCCCCAGGCCTTTGTCTTGTCTATTTTTAAATGTCCCCGAAGATGGGATTCTGCTCAAGGCCTAAAGGTTTGTTAGAAGTACAGTCCCGAACCTGCAAAAAGCTGCCTCCTGCAGTAAAGAAAGTGAAGCAAACACAATTCTTTGTTCAGACACTACTTAAAAGTTTAAATCAATTTAATGTGATTTATGTAGGAACCCAAATGTAAGTAGCATGAGCTCAGGAGCTGTCTCTCTGCAAAGTGACACATCCTTATGCAGAAAGGCTCTGCACAGCAGTGTTAAAATTCAAGAGCACAGAAGTTCCTGTAAAATAATGCCACCATTCATATGATGCAAAGCATGTAGCGTAGTGGTTAGAGCAGGGGGCACTTTGAATCAAGACTTCTGGGTTCTATTCACGGATCTGCTGGTGATTCACAGGATGTGGATTTCAAAAGGCATAAATGGCAATCTGGCACCCAACCCCCATTGGAAGTTGGTGCCTTTGAAATATCCCCCACTGTGTGCAAGTCATATAATCCAAATTTTTCAAAGTGTTCGCTGATTTCAGGTGCTTTCATTTTTGGTTGCTCAATCTGAGGAACCTCAGGCCTGATTTACAGAAGTGCTGAGACCCCTTAGTTCCCATAGGCCTCAATGGAGTTTCCCCAGAGATGAATTTGACCCCGTAGTTGAACACTGTTTAAGTTCTAAAATATAACTTGATAAGAGTGAATATTCCCTGCCTGTTCCTCCAATGGGGAGTGACATCAGTGCCCCAGTACTCTTGGCATCTGCCAGTAAGAAGAGTTCTCGATCTTGAAAAACTACTGAGCAGTTAGAAGCTAGAAGCTACCAGGGATTTAAAACAGAAAAAAATGGAGAATGAAAAAAATTCAGGGCTGATTCTGATCTCAGTCTCCTCAGCAGAACACTGATGACTTGGATGGGGTCACCATGGGTTTACACTAGTGTAAGAGAGAGGAGAATCATTCCCTTTGTTTTTGTGGATAATCATAAAATAGAGACATTCCGTGCTGTATATAATCCTTGACCTTTCTCTCCGTCTTTGTCATCTATCCACACAACATTTTCCTTCTTTATATTAACCCTTCAGAGAAACTTTATTCAGGGCCACTCAATTAAAAAAATGCTTAGTCCTATGCCACCTAGTGCACAAACTCAACAAGTGCTGCATGATCTTCTTGCAGCCTGCTAGTGTTGCAGAATGAAATGAGGGAGAAGCTGTAACCTGGACAGACCTTAGAAAACCTAGTGTAGCAAAGAACAAAAAGAGGTGACAGTCTTTCTTGATAATAATAAACTGCTCCCCAGGAGGCAAATTGTTACTATTTCATGCCAAAGAAAGCAGTCTGCTTCCTGGGGAAGACAGGTGATTTCTTCTCAGCAAAAGAACGTTCTAATGTAATTACTAGGGGTAGTTAGGAAACATGGCCAAATCGCACATTAAGGACCAAATTGTGCCCTCAGTTACACTTTCTGTGGCTCTGTTGGTCCTGATTCTCAGTTACACTAAAGCCCTTTTACGCTGTTCTGACAACCTAAAGGGCAAGGAAACAGCCTACGTGAGAATACCCCCTGGCTCAGAGAGTCTCCCAGCTGGTGTGAGTCTGGCAGAGTGCTCTACACCAGCTGGGCTTGGTTCCTGGCATAGGGAGTGGATAGGAGCTGGGGTTGGGGGGTGTTGGAGGTGTGGCCAGAGTGCACTACGCTATACTATAAAAAGTATTAAATGCATCCCATACAGAGTCCTGGAATACTACCTGTGGCTTCTCTCACTCTGTAAGCACAGGGTGAGGAACCACTGATCAATTTCATGCCTTTACTGCTCTTGAGCTGAACCAACAAGCAATTTCTCCCAGTCTATCAAGGAAGATAGAAGCGTGACCGCACATTATACCCCTTACATTTTAGTATTTTAAAAATGTAAGTGCAATTTCAGTGCAGACCTAAAAAATTACCAATGTCACCTGCCCTTAGTGCTGCAAATTCTGGCAGGGCTTTGGAGCTGTGCTGCAGCTCCACTCCAGCTCCAGGCAAAAACCTGCAGCTCCACTGCTCCACGGGCTCCGCTCCAAAGCCCTGAATTCTGGACATCCCTAACTCAGGCAGTTAAAACGGCTAGTGCTGGCGTTGATATGTATTTGAGTGAAAACAGAATATTGCAATATTAACAATGGTTAAATAGCTTTTAAGAACAGACACCACCTAGTGGAGAAAATTATTTTCATCTTGTGAAGCTAAGAAGCTTGGTGGATCTAGACAGCAAGGCTTTATTTAACTCAGACTCAGATCATGCTATATGATGGGTAGTAATTTTTATCAGGGCATGGGAGAACGTTTGGTCGTGATAGAGCGGAGGGTTTCTGTCTGTGTCAGAAGTATCTGTCTATCTGTGGACTTACATGGGCCCATATGGGTCACCATATTATTTGAACACCTGTATGGGGAAATGAAGGACGATGTAACACATAGAATCAGGGCATGGTGGATTTCTTGCTTAAATATTCAAAAGAACTTTTATGAGGAATGGGATTAAAATTTAGAGATTTTGCCGTTACTCATCAGTGGAAAAGATGTTTATTAAAATAAGTGTTTGTTCAGGAGCATATAATAATGTACAATACAGCTGTCCTGAAATGCACATTCCTGCTGATCTATTTCAGTGTATTCAGCATGGACTTCTTTACATTTCAATCGGTGTGTAAATTTTATGTAAACAAAGAACACCACAGTGGTAGGAAAGCAGTAAAAGAAGGACACACAAAAAAACTTGCAAAGGTTTTGTGGATATTTTCCCCCAGTTCCCTCAGTGGAACTTGTGACCTTTGCCTCAACTTCTCCTTGAGTTTCAGGATTGAATGAACCCAGCACCTCCAAGCAAAACTCAGCTGACACTTCCACATTTCACTCAGTTTTGCATAAAAATTAGGCACAGGACCAGGTTGCAAAATTTGCATCCAGATCCAAACTTGAGAGTTTCAGAATTTAGTCCAAGCCTAATTGTGAACATGGGATATCTTTAAATGCTACAGCAGCAGTGCCTAGTTTTCATTTCCTTTGCTAGACTATACTTACATGCTCAATAGCACAGAATAGGATTTTTTTTCTACTACGCAGGCGGAGGGAGTCATTTCAAACTCTCCTCCTTACGTCCTTCAGACTGAACTAAGCAAAAGGGATACTTAATGGGAAGTTTTGTCCTTTAAAAAAATCTGACCTCCAAAGCATAAAGTATCATCAGGAGAGGCAGATAGGGAAGTTACCAAAGTAAGACCACAGGTTAATGCAGACTACTCTAGTGATTCAACAGGAACTGCTAGCTAGCCAGACATTTGACAAAAAAGAAAGGAAGAATATTCTCTAGGGGATGAAATAACAAGAGACAGCAGTGCAGTTTGGCAGATAGGAGGGACCTTTTGTATTGCCAAAGGGAGGAAGGTTCAGTCCATTGGAGGCATGAATATTTCTGCTGCAAAAGAGGGGCCGTTATGAATGTTTAAACTAAGAACACAAAAGGGGGACCAGAGAGCTGCAGCCAGGTTTCCTGTGGAATTAATTAGTTAGACAGTCAAGTATTGGGTAATTATGGGTGTCAGTTAACAAAGAGAGACACAGAACTGCCGATCTAATTAGAATATGAAAATGGTGTGAATTGGGGTAGACATTAGTGGGGGTGAGATGTGATGATGAACAGGAATGAAGAAATGTGCTGTGGGTGGGGGGATGATGGATGGCTCAGGGGGCTGGTTATACAGTATGTCTCACCACGTTGCAGAGAAGCTCATGCTGACAATGACAAAAGTATTGGCATCTGATTGCTGTTTGGGGGCCTGTGTGTTATCACTTTGGGGTCTGTCTGCTCAGTTCCTTTTGGACAAGTGTCAATACTACAAGATGATCACCCATCTGGCTGTAGAAACTGACTCCCTTCTTGGCAGGCTCAGCGCAGAGGCCAAGGGTGGATGAGTTTCAACCCCAAAGGTGGAATCCCTCCAGATCAGCTTTGAGTCCCACTGGTAGGGAAGATTACCCTGCCACCGCTTGTGACATACCCCTTCTGTGGGATAAAGAGAAGCACTTAGGTTCCAGGGCTGGCAATTCAGCACTAACGGTGTGAAAAAACAATAAAGAAAATGTAAGAATGGGTCAGCTTGTTTTGCCTAATTGGTCTATTCGCTAGGGGGTTGTACAGGCAGTCAGGCTGCCTGGGTTCTGTTCCTTGTTCTTCCCCTGACCTTGACATATAACCTCAGGAAGGTCACGTCGCCTCTTTGTGCCTCAGTTTCCCCGACTGTAAAATAGGGGTAGTGATACTGGCCCACATTTGTAAAGCATTTGGGTGGTCTATGAATGAATAATGCTATGTTGCAGCTGTATTGTTATTTAAGAGTCATGGGTTCAAAATTTCACTCTGAAAATTGTGTTCTCAATCCATTTGGAATAATTGTTAAAGGATCCTAGCTGGAGGAGTGTAGAAATAGACTCCAATTACTGCTTCAGTAGACTAATGCCTGTGACTAGAGTTTTCAAAAGAGCTCTGCACCCACAACTGGGTCCAGACTTGCAGAAGAGCTTAGCGCTCATTTGGACACCTAAATAAGATCTTCAAAAGGGCTTAGCACTGTGTGTGTGTGTGTGTGTGCGTGCTGGGTGCAGATTAGAAATCATTAACAATTTTTTTAGAAAAATGTTTTGGTCCTAAAATGGGGTCAAGAAAGTTCATTCTCGATTTTTTTTTTTTTTTTTAAAGTTTTCATTGAACACCCCTTCCCCCCCACCCCCAAAAAAAAAAAAAACGGACAAGTGTTTGGTCACTGCAAAACAAAAACTTTTCTGTTTTCAGGTTTCATCTTTTTGACAAAAACCTGAAAAAAATTTTACAGAAAATTTTGAACAAAAATTCTTGTTTTCATCAAAATTTTTCTTTGGAAAAAAAAATTCTGATCAAATCTAGTTCTGCGTTCTTGCGGCGAACTGGCCACAAGTTTCACAATGGGAGCCTCTGTGTGCTGAGCACTTGATGAAAATCATAATTAATTTAATTGCCTAAATGGAAGTGGAGTGTTTTTGAAAACGCAATTTCAATTTTAGGTGAAAAATCTGGCCCTATATTTTCTCAATTTAAGACAGCTAATCTTTTGGGGGATCTTTCATCTGCAATACAGACAGCAGGCTTTTCAATATTTCTTAGGAAATATGTTGTTTTGTAATCACCCTTGAAATCAGCATGTACTTAAATTAATGGCAGGGAGGAAAAAGGTTTATTAACATGAGCTGCTATTGCAAGTCCTGAAAACCTAGTAGATGGTTTTGCAGGTTCACAAGCAAGTTGCACAATATTTATACTTATCCCACAGCAAGGGGAAAGGAAAAGAAGGATGGTTAGGAAGCAAAAACTACAATTTCACTCAGAATAAAACATCAAATAGCTCCTATGAAGGTAAAATAAAAAAGAATAGATTTGAGAGCAGCTTGGACTGGAACAATATTTCAAGCATGGCTAGCTGTTAAAAATGAGCTAATTCAGAAGAGGCACATTTAAATAAATATAATGCAAAAGATATAATGGCACAATATAATAGTTTTGAATGGGGAAATCTAATGACTTCGAGTACATTTTACAGGGCAATTAATACACATGGAAATGCTATTCCATTCTACTGATGGAAAGAAAGGAAAATAATTTTTTTTAAAAGGCTTTAAGAAAAAGGGGATGGTTGTGACTGATAAAAATAGGGTTTGATTTTCTTTTCAAAGGATCACTGCTTACAAACATAATAAAAGGAAAAATAAGCATGTCAGGTTCTATAATGTAGCTTGTAAAATTCAGAATGATTGGTTTCTAAAGAGGGCAATTAAGCTGCTTTTGCATATGCACGAGACTTTTGTGGAATTGGGCCTTTTCTCATTCCCTTTTCTTCCTCCCCTCATCAACAACCTAAAAATATATCTTATTCCTATTAAACCTCATGCATCATCCCATTCAATTCATGAAAGGGACTATTGCTGCTGATTAATGCATGCAAGTGCCTGGACTCTTTTAAGAGATTATTAGGTTTTATTGACACCAACAGAGGGTACAGACGAAGGAACATTAGCTGGTTTAGGCTCAAATTAGAATGAGAATTCTGAGGGTATAAAATGGGAGTACGCCACATGGGGTCAGTTCTTCTTAGGGGGATTGTGAGATATACACATGTATTTGTGTATATATGCCTAGTTTTCTTTGCATTCTGGCGAGCAAGATGCTAGGGTTTAAACAGAGGAAATAGCACCCCAATTTTTGGGATTTTGGCATGCACACTGGACGTGATCCTTGAAATTGTGTATAAGGAATATTCCTGACTCATCTTTGTTTAGATCCATTGCTTTTTGCTGTTGCACTCATGCAAGACCTCAATCCCCTGTGGTGGTGTAGCTCTGACAGAGCAGCCACAAGCCTCATTCCTGTTGAAGTTGTAACCACATAAATAAAGTTTGAATAGGGAGAGGACTAGGAATGAAGATGCATGACCCTTGCACACAGACTGAGGACACATCAACAAGAAATGAGTCAAGTGAGGACATGTCGCATTCAGTGACTTTTAAACCTGTGTACACTTGACAGGATAGTTGATACCCCAGTAGTGAAGACAGATGGGAAAAATGGCAAACAACTTTTCTGGCATCGACCAAACTCAACTTCATCCATAAATTTTGAACCCAGATGTCCTGAGCGCACTTCATTCCAATTCTTCTCATCACAATTATTGTAATCGCTCACTTCGGTTTAGGAAAAGATGTACTGTGCTGGGCATCTGAAGGTCATGAGTTCTAACCTCACCTGTTTCATTGACACTTTCTCACAAGTTATTAGTCTTGATACAGTAATTATTGGGTAAAAAGTCTCTGGCCAGTATTGTGAAAAAGGTTGGACTAGATGATCATGGTGGTCCCTTCTGGCCTTGAAATCTATGAAACTCCGTTCAGATGCTTCTCTGCAGAGAGGTGAGTCGGTCACCACTGCCCTCGAAAAAGAACCAGCCTTGAGCTCTAGCAGTTTTTTTTATATTCATAAATAAATATAACATATGCTAACAGATGGTTCAGTAGCCAGTTGTTATGGTGATCAGCATTTCAGCCAATTAATATCCTTTCCCATAGCTTTAAAAATGCCAGTGATAGGAACATTAAAATTCCCAAGTAACAAATAGATTCACTGTAGCATAGCACTAAAACAAAAGGCATCTTTGCAGTTTGATTGAGAAGGATGGACCAACGGGAAGGGAGGCATGGGGACCTGGGAGGGAAATAACATTTAAACATTACTTGTCTCTCTAGTTAAGAAATCTGAGGGAACCAAACCTAATTAATTAATGAGGGGGAGAGAGAGAGCAATGTGCATCATCACATCCCTTTGCTGCTGGCAGAACCCATATAGGTCTCCAGAAGAAGTTTTGAAATGGTCATCATTTCATTGACATTAGAATGTTTCCTGGCCATTGTACTGGTTCATCATTCAGCAAGGGAAGGGTTAGCATTCTCAGGTGATGGACAGTAAGAGGCACCAATAAGCCTCTGCATGAGCATGAGAAGTGGAAGGGCACAACTGGTACATTTCCTCGGAGGTTTATTGTGCAACCCTTTCTCAGTCCCATGAACAGTGCCGCTAAGAACCTGGGAGCCCTGGCTGCCACGTGAGAATCTTCTGAGGTGTGCACTCCCAGGAGTGAATTGCATGAGTCATGTTGAGGAGTACAGCAACAGGCAGTCACATATATTGAGGACATGCTTCCCTTGCCCAACTCAGAGCCAGAATTTCAGACCTCAGCACCCACAATTGAGGCCGGATTTTCAAAAGAGCTCAGTACGCAACATGTACCTGACGTGCCAACACAAGCTCTCCTGGAAACCTGTCCCCAGTTGTGGGTGCTGAGTCCTTATGACTATTCTGGCCTCTGTGGTTATACCTGTGTCAGCCAGGATGCTGGAGGGGCTGTAACAAGACTGCTCATGTACTGCTCCCTGGGGTGACTTCAGGCTGCACAATCTAACCTTTTAATTAGAAGCTCTGAGTCTCTGGGCCAGATTCAAAGGTATTGAAAGTCTAAAGGGAATCTAAATTGGTGTGATTTATATGCAAAGGGCCCCGAGGAGAGAGGTGCTTAGCAAGAAAGCAGCTAACCGGAGAGGGTAAGAGGCTGTGTTACACTTTTTAATTTATAACTCCTTCTGGCCTCTGGGCATGTAACGTGCCAACTTACAAGTGCTCCCTTCGCTGACACAGGTGTTGAGGGGGAGAGCTGTAAGATGCTTGCTTGTGAGCTGTGAGGGGGGAGGATGCTTTTGGAAAGGTCAGGCTCTTTACCCAGGCCCAGACATCTAGGAGTTATATAGACACTGACCCTTGAGGAAAAGGCCTTGCTAACTTGACTGCTTTCTCATCTGAGGTATTCCACCCGCCTGCATACACCAGGCAGTAACATTTCTTACTAGTCCTGAATCGGTGAAGAATGAGTAATCCAGGTGAAGTAGTAGAACAGGGGTCACCAAATTGTGGCTTGCAAGCCACACGTGGCTCTTTTACTGTTAAAGTGTGGCTCACCGAGCCCCCCCAAACCCATTTTTCGCCTACCAGACTGGGGTGGGGGAAGCTTGGGACCTTTTCCTCAAGGGTCAGTGTCTATATAACTCCTAGATGTCTGGCCCTGGGTAAAGAGCCTGACCTTTCCAAAAGATTCCTCCCCCTCAACACCTGTGTCAATGAAGGGAGCACTTGTACCAGGTTAGTCCTTTATCCACTGAGAAGCTGGTACTGGCCTTATCTATCACAATATAGTGCCACCTAAGTGCATTATGAGTGGTTCCTGCCTCCCTGTGAAGCCTGCGTGACTCCTTTGCAGGAGACATGCGTCACAATTTGATGAGCCCATTGGTTTATCAGGTCCGGTGATTCTCCTGTTTCAATCTCTGCTGTCTTTGGAACCACTTAGGAGAGCCAGAAATAACTCCCTCAGACAATCAGATCGGATTATTTTAATGAAAGCTCAAAAATGAAAAGCAAATGGCTCCAAATGAGCTTCTCTAACATTTCTACATATAAAGAACAGGAGTACTTGTTGCACCTTAGAGACTAACAAGTTTATTTGAGCAAGGTGCCACAAGTACTCCCGTTCGTTTTTGTGGATACAGACTAACACATCTGCTACTCTGAAACCTATTTCTACATATGTCTGTGAGGAGCAGTGCTATGCTTGAATCAGCAGCCCTGCAGCAAGAGATGGCTACTGTCAGAAGTTTAGTTTTCTTCCCCTCTCCCCCCACCAGTAGCTAAAGTGAACATCCCGAGTGAAAGCTGCATGTTATCAGCAACTCCATTTTATGCTTGTAATTGTCTTTTATCTGCTGGAGTCGGCAATGTCCAGCTCACATCTGTTCTTGATTCACTCTGTGTAAACATCAGATGGGGAAAGAATAATTTTTCCATCTGTGCTGGAGAAAGAAAAAAGATAGTATGAGGCTAATAAGATTCCAAAGTCCCTTTCCTTCACCCCACGTTGTGTCCATCTTTTTGATGGCCCCTATTTACATGGTTTTCCTGCACGTGTTATGTCTTGGACAATACAGAGTGCTCATCTAGCTGGTCTGAGCTTGATGCAGATCAGAAGAGAACTACAAGATATTATTGCATTATCACAGAGAGAGTTTCCACAGGGAAAGGAAAGGAATGGAACTCATGAATATGTCCAGCCTGCAAGATGCTGAGCATCTTGGTGAGGTGTATGTATGTCCATTCAGTGAATATTGAAGTGACGCAGTAAATTTTAAACTGCAAATTGGAAAGTGAAGGGAAAAACGAAGCACTTTTGGTGCTGATGAAAAGTGCTGGGTTAACAAAGTGTGAGACTGGGATCTTTTGTTTCTGAGCATGCTTCCACATCACTGCACTGTCAACAAGCCTTGAGTCCTGACCTCTGAGAGAATAGAGGAAGGCACTTAAACTCTAAGGCCCATTCAAATCATGGCCCCTCTGCTGAGATGCTGAACAAGGCTGCCAGCTGTGAAATCACCGTCATAATTACTAAAGCTTTCATTTGCTCCCTACATGTGGAGCCTTCTAGCATGGATATGATGGCAACATGCACTTCAGAGGAGTACATATGTAGATAGATCTAAATTCAAGAGAGTCCTTGATGGTGCTCAGGAGATGACTAACAGCTTCTATGGTTTCTAGAATGCAAATGCATCCTATCATTTTTGCAAACTCTTTCACCTTCATGGTGAAGGAAGGGGAACTTAATTTCAGTAGCATTGACTGACCTTTCAGAATCAAGTTCCTCTTTCTTTAATTCACAGGGTTAGCAAGAACAATGTTGTTCCCACGTTAGCTTCATGCCAAGAGCCTGCCAAAATATTTGGAAGCCAATCTGATGAGGAACATTGATAAGGAAAATCTTGAGCATGCCCAAGCACCTGATGTACTCAGATTAGGAGCAGCTAATGTTGTCAGGGATAACCCCAAGGAGACAGGGAGTTTCATGTAGGGGACCTGTGGCCGTAATTCTTTCCTCCTGGGTGGGTGGGCTCTTCTGTCTTTTTTTTCCACTGACTTCAAGTGCACTTCCAGCTTTATATTTTCCCCCTTCCACATGGCAATGGTTCATTGACACAGTCCTTAACTTTTGTTCCATTTCTCCAGTTTCCCTTTCCTCTTGAGTTCTCTGACTGCTTACACAAACAAAGCATGTGGAAGGCTTTCTAGTCCCCCTCATTTCAAACAGGTGTGCATGTCTCAACTCTGGCACCACACGACCTGACTCAGTTTAAATGCTTCTCCTTTCCTCAAAGGAATGCCTAAAAGATAGGGGAACAAAGAAATCTCCCCACAACAAGATCAACATATTAGTGAACTCCCAGCTCAGCTCACTTCATGTGCCCTGGCACAGAAACAAACATGATTAAAATCTAGTGTTGGGAAAGCAACACCCTAAACACACTTTGGATGAAACTGACCCCAAATGTGATGGGAACAAAGGTCGAGTTCTTCTTTTTAAGAGAACATACCACCAAATCCTCTCAAGGAAGAGTAAAGCCAATAGACCAAAATCAGTCAAAATAAATCAGTAGAAATTGTACCAATTTACACTAGTGGTCAGTACAGTCAAGCACTCCTAACAGAGCCAGACATTCAACATTTGGGGGTCCACATTTAATTTGACAAGGGGTGGCAAATGCTTTGGACTCCACATTGGACTGCAGTGTTTTGTTGTCAACAGGTGTTTGAACCCTGTTTAGAGATGCAGAGATATTTTGGCTGAGTCACTCTGAGATTAGACTAGGTGTGGATGAGTGTAAATCAAGAACATAACATATATTGGAGTGGTTCTCTAAGGCAATGGGGGGACTAAAGACAGATTCTGCAGGGGGGAAAACAGGAACAGCCAAGTTTTGGGCAAAAATTTAGGTGCTGATATTTTATTTAAGTTTTCAGTAAAAGAGAACCCCAGCATAAGAGCAAATTTGGACTGTATCCATTGTGCACGTGTTCTGTTCAGAACAGAGTGAGATCATCACTTGCTAAGAAACAGGAACACTGGATTTACTACTGTGCAGTGGATTAGACGATTGAGCCATCTACCCTGGCTTTCTCTTTCTGGCAGTGAATAATACCTGATGCTTTCGAGGAAGGCAGGACAACTACAGTCTATCTCAAATCCCTCCCCCTCCATTCGCCTAGATCCTCCCTTTCTAATGCACCATTTGCATTGGCTTTGCAAATAAATACACTCTTTCCCCACCATATATACGTAAATATGCAACCTTACAAGTTTGGAGTCGGTGTTGCTTGCTCTCGCTATTTTATCATGAGCCTCCAATATTTGATGTTTCCCTTAAAGCCCCATTTCCTGGAGTCATGTGATTTTTTTTAAAGTAAATTTGTAGTTATCATGGTTTGAGGGGGGAAAAAGCTTCAAAAAGAAAACCAAGGGCACAAAAACCAGAAGCCAGATTAAAAGAACCTATGCACTTCATTAGAAAACAAACCCCTCATGCTTCTAAGCCAATCCCGTGATTTTTGAATGCTGTAGTCATCTCCCAAGAACAGATTTCTCAGCCTTCGCTACACTTTCCAGAGTACTCTATCCCATGGCCAGATATCCACCACCCTCCGCCCCGCCTTTGTTTCAATCATCACTCTTTTTGTTTGCTGCATCGGTTTTACACCCCCCCCCCAAAAAAAAAATTTGGAGCCTTGTCTAGACTGGCACCAGAATATCATGAGCACTTGTTTGAACATCAAAGGTGTGTTAGCTCAGTCTTGCACTTTAATGCAGCTGAGTGTGTTTAGGGCCATTGGGCATGAATTTAATTTTCTTAGGGGCTGCAGAGAGGAAGAAAATAGGGGTTTTTTTACTCCACATTAGCCTCTCCTTCCAGTTGATACTCAAAGCATCATCTCTGCAATGCTCCCAGAAGGTACAACCCTCGAAGTCAGGTTCCTGAGAACACACCCAAATGTGGGTCATCTCATTTGTGTCATACTGCACTCCTAACAGACATCCGGCCGTTTGCTCTGCAGTGGGTTAGGAATTTGTCCTATTCTGATAATTTTCAAAATAAAAAATTCCAGGTTTCCTGTTGGAAATGACTTTGTTTTGAAATTTAAAGTAAATAGAGTAAAACTGTTTCTGAAAAAAAGGGTCAAAATCAAAAGGAAATGTTTCAAAACAGTTGAAACAAAATGCTTTGATTGATCCAAACCATTTTTTTTTCAGTTTGCAAAAAAAAAAATTGAGATTTTAACTTTTTGCCCCAGTTCGGGATGGGAAAACTGTTTGAAATCTTGAAAATGTTCATGAGACTGGAAAACCATTTCCTGCCCAGCTCTTGTCTGTTTCTTCTCTGCCTTAGTTGGTACTTGGTACACATGATTTGACAATAGGTCCATCAGGCCCAGAGTCTTATCTCCAATAGGAACATCTTCAGCAGAAGGCAAGAAAATAAACCCAGCTAGTGTGTGTCAAATTCATCCATCCATCCTTGGTGGAAATTATTCCAGTAGACATATACTAGGTACTTGTGCCTATGCTATGGGGGAAGGAGAGAATTCCTTTCTGACTTCCTTGGCAATTGGTGTATGTCCTGAAGCATGAGACTTGATTGCCTCTATTTTATCATGTATAGCTGATATCATGATATTAATGGTCATAAAATTATCCAGACTTTCTTAAAAACCCAGCCACAGTGCTTGACTCAATGTTCATTTACACAGCTGGCATCTTGCAAAGCCTGCACGCACAGGGGTTGTGCAAGTCTGAAGACTTCGAATACCTTTTTTCAAGGATGTGAGAATGTCAATATTGCTCGTCGCACATGGGGAAAAATTGCCTTTTAATGGTCAATAGTAATAACCAGTCTGTTTAAACTTTCATGAATATGATATATACAATCTATGGTCTATGAATTATGCACATGCCTCAGATGGCTAGGAGACGAGAAGTGGCCCCAGTTCCACATTCAAACCATTTTCAGATTCACTTTCACTCTGTCATGTTGTCTGTGGGCCCTGCACCCAATTCTGCACTTATCTCTGTGGTGTATCTATGTACCTAGGACTCTGTGTCAGTATGTTTAATTTGCTAAGGACTCTGCTTTCTGCGTAGTCTGGCAGCCATTTTGTCTTCAGTTCAGTGCAGACCTTCAGAGGAAATGCACACATTGTGCTCCTTCATGGAGACTTCAAGGATGTTCTTTCTTGTTTTACTATTCTCTTAATATGTTATAAAATCATTTAGGCCAAAGGGATCAGTTTGATATCTGGGTCTGGAGAAATACAATGCGCTGAAAAATGTCGCTCTTTGTTCTAAAGATGTGGTTAGAACACAGATTTGGGAACAGAGGTGGGTGAAATTTCTTTGGTAAATTTACAATTAGCTGAAAAATGCAGTTTTGGGGTGACCAAAACTGTTTGCAAATTTGGGTGGAATTCATTGAATAGTTTTGGCTGAATAAAAAAATTTCAAAAAAAAAATCTAAATGGTTCACTTTGACATCTTCTAAACAAACCGTTTTGTTTAGAACCATGCTATTTTGCCTCAAAACGTTCTTTAATTCAACCCAGATTGTTTACCAGTTTTTTTGTGACAGCAACAAAAACCTAAGAAATTCAATTTTGGTTCAAAACTAACTGAATTTTCTTCTGCGTTTTTCGGTTTGACCACTGAGCCAAAAATTCTGTTGTTCACTCAGCTCTCACCTGGAATTGGGCGTCCTGGGTTTTAGTCCCAGCTCCGAAAATGAATTTGCTGTGAGACCTTGGGCAGATCATTGCCTTTCTGAGCTTCAATTTGCCCATTTGTCAAATGGTGAAATGATTCTTTCTGATCCTTCTTTTGGGGAAAGTGCTTTGAGATCTGAAAGTGACCATATGTAACCTTTTGTTTAGTTTTAAGGTTTTGAAATGTTGTGATAAGCGTCTGTTTCCACCCTTCATGCCCTTCTGCATCCAGTTTTCTTTTGGAACCAGAAGCGTAAGCATAAGGACACACAAGGATTTGTTTGCATTGTATTTCTGAACCGTGGCAGCTGCAGAATTCTCCAGTGAGCACCTATTCCTGTGTGATTTGCAGCCCAGTTTTAGAGACTGCAGGTGGGTTCAGATAAGCTTCAGTAGAGCATCCAGAATTGTAGCTTTCTTTCCATTGCCCACCGAAACACCAACTCCTTTGAAGTTTGCCCGATGCGGCTGGGGATGAGAGGAGTTGGAGTGAGTTCAGAGCCACATGGAGGCAGTTTATATCAAGAGCCAGGACAGATTGTACTAAAAAAATATAGTCAGAAAAACCACTCCCATAACCTATAACTATGTGTGCTGCTACCTCCTCCTAAACAACAGTCCATACTCCTTTCATGGATAAATCCTATGGAGTTTAATAGGGATAAACCAATAGAAATTACTCTGGAAGTCCTATAGAATTTAATGCTGTAAAATCCATAGGTTGATTTAAAATTCTATAGAGAGGAAATCATCCTCTCTTAAATCTGAGGAAATTTGGAAATTTCTTTTGTGTAACCTGTTGCTCACCTAATCCATATATGGAAGAGAGAGGTGGGAAGTCCTGGCAGACACAAACTTTGTTCTGTTTAAAAGCAGGATATTTCCATACTTAGAAATACCTTATTCATAAAGCAGCAAACCCCTGAACTATCATTTCATCATAATCCGTTCCCAGGGGTTCCGCCAGAGGTATTTGATTTCTTCCTCTGTCCCTTTCTTGTAAAGACCATTTCATTATCAAATAGCGTTAGGGGAACTGATATCTAATGAGGAAGTTGGCAGAAGTCCCAGAGTGATCAGAGGGGCTGGGATTCAGCAAAGCTAAGCTACCATTCAAAAAAATGTAAGTAATTAAAACTAATTAAAAATCATCAAGCAAACGTTCGCTCCTGCAATTTCAAGATGCTGCCCAAGTCATTGCAGCCCATACAGGGTATGCACGCCAGAGAGTCTGATTGAAACATTGCTAGGACCGCAGGTGTAGACCTCAGGACTTGCATCACATGACAGTGCAACAATGGGATGAAGTTTGATTTGTCGTTACCATGTGTGTACGTACCATTATGAATAGATTTTTATAGCACTCACCCTATAAGGCCCAACCATAGGTGGGAGGAGTAGAGCCCTTTACAGTGATATAGGGGGCAGTGGACTCAATTGTGAGCCAGGTACAGGAGATCAGCGTTCAATTCCCAGCTCTGCCACGGACCCCTTCTGTGACACTAGGCAAGTCACTTAATTTTTCTGGGCTTTCGTTCCCCATCTGTAAAGTAGCAATACTTCCTTTTCCCCACTCTTAACTGATTTAGAATGTCTTGGGCAGGACATGTCTCTGTGTGTGTGGGGCACCTAGCACATTGGATCGCTGATCTCAGTTGGTGCCTCTGAATATGATGGTTTGCTCAATGCAGGAAGCTGGTGAATGCGTCAGCAGTTCTGACACGTTACATCCTTGTGTGGGGAACAGTGTGCAGTGTACATCTTGTAGTCGCAAACTGTTCTTTGCAGCGAGAGCTCAACCTTTCTTTGATGGAAAATTGGGTTTCCAGTTACACCAATATTTTCAGAAAATATTGCTTTCCTTGAAAATTTTCTTTTTTTTTTTTTTTTGTTGGAAACCAGTGTTCAATCATTTACAGTTGCTGAAAACTTAAAAAAAAAAATTTTTTTTACAGGTTTTCTGATGAAAAGTCAAAATTTTCAGTGGAAACATATAACTATATATTTTTAATTTTTATTGAAATTTTCCATGGGGCATACCATTTTCCGACTGGCTTTATCTATAGCCCTTCTCCCTTCTCACTGTCTCTGATAATGGCTCCGCACTTAACTAATTCATGCACTGTTCCAAGCCAAGGACAGTTCAAGGCGGATGGCACTGGGAAAGTTGCCCTAAGAATTTGTCTCTTAGAGGAATACTTCAGTAACTGAAGAAGGTGGTACACAACAACTCCTGCATAATTCAAAGGGTTTCGTAGCAGCATTCTCTAGCAGGAGCTAAGAACTACTGGGAGATAGAAAGTGGCAGATTTAACAAGCTGATGCCACTTGAAGGGCATACGCATGAAGTAGCAGGGAGAGGGATTTTTTTAGATATTATGCAGGAAAGAGAGTCCTGATGTATAATGCTAAACAGTACAGGGATATAAAATAGGGAATAACCTGATTAATGAGATGAAAATCTAAGGATACTTAGGCTGAATGCCAAGAACTTCCTGCTGTTGAGAAATTGGAAGATTAGTTTGTTCCCCCACCCCCACCCAAAAGAAGTAATGGAATCCTCATGTCTTAAAACGTGGGATGAGTTCCAGGCCCCATGCTCTGCCCCCTTAGCACCATTCCAAATGCACAGATTAGATGGAGAGCTGTTGTAACAGGAAATTCCCCGGTAGCATAGGTTTCAGAGTAGCAGCCGTGTTAGTCTGTATTCGCAAAAAAGAAAAGGAGGACTTGTGGCACCTTAGAGACTAACCAATTTATTTGAGCATACAGCTCACTTCATCGGATGCAACAGGTAGCATAGCCAATTCTACACCACATTCTTCCTACCACCTCCCCAGTCTAGGAGGCATTTCTGATGGCTTGGTGTGGTGGCAAGGGGCAGAGCCAAAGTGCAAAGCTCCATGGCTATCATCAGCCATGGACTATTCTCTAAAGAGCAGATATAGCCAGTGTAGTTAAGAGCTGTCCTTTGGTTCTCAGAATTCAGCCCTGTGATCAGGCTGGTGATCAGCTCAGAACCACCTTCCCCACCACTGCCCAGTGTGCCCTCTGTCAAGCGCTACTCAGCTAGGCCAGGGACCTAGCCTAAACATATTTGGAATTGAACTGGACAAAGTACTCGATCATACAGAACAATCCATTGTTGTAAAGGGGATGGGAAAGATTGCCTCATAGTGTCTTTCCAGCTACAAAATCTTCCAGTGGGGGAGACAGGTAGGTTCTCGGGAAGCTGAGTCCCTGCCTACCTGGGAAAGTTGTCATTTCTCCCCCTCCTCTGCCATCATCTTAGTTAAACTGGTGCAACCACCTGGGTGGCCACTCTTTTTTATTTTGATTTAAAAGCAACATATTTTATTCCCAATTGATCTAAACTAAACCAATATATGCCTGCAATGAACCAAAATAAGTGTCCACCCCTACCTGTTGCACCACTTCAGTTAAATCCATTTGAAATCGCCTCTTCTGTCAAAACAGTTTCACTCTGCCCGTCAACAAGCCTTAAAATCAAACCAAAGGCATTCAAAAGCAGAGACAATGCCTGTCTCACCATTGCCCTGTACCACATGAAGCCATTTATGCTTGTGCAAAGTAGGTGTAAAACTCTCCCAAATCAGAGCAGTTTCACACTCACTTTGCACTGGCATAAATGATGACACAAAGGTACAAGAGAATTGGGGCCAGGAACAGAGCTTCCAGTGCTGCCCAGCTAATATTCTGTTTTGGGGGCATGTGTTTGGTGTGTTTTTGGAGTCAGTGGAAAATTTCTTCCCACAAAAGCATCTAAGAATGCTCAGAAAGCATCTGCATTACTGAGCTTCTGGAAGAAGGAGAATAATACAAATCAGCAGAGATATTGTCATTTCATCTGCCTTTGTGCAAGGGTGCTGAGACTTTCTTGTGCTGTCACATTATTTGACAATTCATGCACTGTGAGTGACCCGAAGTTTAAGCTGTCACGCATCATTATCATGTATAAGGATAGCTTATTCCTCCATGGACTGTGTTATCCATGTCTTGTCCATATCACCAAACCAAGACAGATGATTCAGCCCAATTTAATGTGAGTGACAGTTTCTGCTCAGGAGAGGTCTGCTACCCAGTTACCATGGTGACCGAATTACCTCTCTTCACTCCAGGTCAGAGGGTTAAAATCACTGACAAGGTCTCTCTAATGGGAAGCTTGCTTTTCAGCTAGCTGCAGTGTTTTCTCCCAGCAAGGCTACAGAATTCACAAGCTCTTTGGCAAAACTGAGATGGCTTCCTGTGGGATTGTTGAGTTAAAAAGACACCCACATACAAACATGCTGGCTGCTGCTGTCACCATCTTCTTCCTTTTCGAATTGTGGTAGCACCTGGAGGCCCCAGTTGGACTAGGCACTGTATACAGACATAGCAAAAGAATGGACTCTGTCCCAAACAGCTTGTAATGTGAACATAAGATGAGAGACAACAGGTGCATAGGAATTGCCAGCCATACTTGATCAGACCCAAAGTCCATCTTAGAGGAAGGTGTCAGAATCTTGCAATAGATCAATGTGAGATAATTTTCTCACCACATGAATCTCATTCTGTTCTCTAATAATCAGAGATTCACTTGAACCCTGAAGCACAAAGTTTAATATCCTGCCAAAAAAATTGTGGTAATTAATTATTATAACTTTGGATCACCTTGATATCCATATAAATGTCCAATCTCTCTTTCAATCTTTTTCTCAATGATTTTCTGTGGCAATAAGTTCCACAGTCTAATTACATACTATGTGAAAAAATATTTCCTCTTTTCAGTTTTGAATTTCCCACCTTTTCACTTCATTGAGTGTGCCCTGATTTTCGTGTTACGAGATAAAAGGGAGAGGAGCACAAGGGATTGATGAGATTGTTATGGCAAATGTAATAAACGTCATTCACAGCACACTGCCTACCCCCATCATACCTTTTGTTTATGTTTTGTTCTTTTTTAAGAAAACATTTCTGTGCTAACTTTAGGCTTCCTTCGGGCAGCCAGAATTGTTAACCCCCAAATGGCATTTCAGAAACTATTTTTGTGCTATTCCAGACTGGCCCAAATGCGAATGCACTGGTACTCTCAGGAGAGAGCCTAACCCTGTGAGATTTCCAGACTGACCTAAATCAGAGTTCCAGACAACTCTCAGGTACTTTTTCTGGCTCACCCATTACATTCCCAATCATTTCTGCGGGGCTATTTTGTAGGAGTAGCTCAGCATCTCCTCTGACCCATTTATTATATTTGCTGGTTCTCCCTCCATTTCCTCCGAGCATTGGACACATCAATAAATGCTAAGAAAAAGTCTCTTATAAATAACCCACGTTTCTGCCTATTCTAATCAATAAAATATTGTCTATACAGGCACTTAATGCTCACACAGCTCATGTTAAAGTTCTGTCAGTGTTTTCACAAACCCCGCTTTTCAGGGGGCTATAACTTGGCCATTTTGAAGAGCACATCAGTCTGTAACATGGGTTACAGACTATCAGCCCAGACGTAAATCAGATCAGCTATATTTAATTGAGCAGCTTTATCTGCTTTTATCTTTAGCCAACCTGTGTTTTAAATAAATAGTGGCAGGTTTGTTTATTTATTTATTTATTGCACTTGGTCCTTTGACTGGATTGACACCTTTTTAAGATGTGGGGCAAATCCAACAAGCAAACAAAAGAAATCCCCAAAACCAAACTAAAATAACCTGCTTTGATAATCACACTATCTTCATTTAAAAGTGACACATCATGCAGAAAACGCAACTACATTTCATAGCCTTCTTGCTTCACAAAGCCTAACTCTGCAATGTTACTATAAATGATTTTCTATTCTTGCTTGTGTTTCAGGAACCTTGATTTTTCCAGATTTCCTATTTCTCAGACCTTTCAGATCACAGCAGACAAATTTTGTGCATGTAGCAGGTTGCCAGACCAAATTCCATATTTAATTCTCAGAATATTAGTTCAGTCCTCAAAGCAATATTTGATTTCTGGAACAATAAAAGAAAGGAAATAATTTTGTTCATGTTTTCACAAAAGTGAAAGCCTAAGCCAGAAATGAGTGATACAAGGGGTGATTTTACTGGTGGGTGTGGAACTCCCATAATGGTTAATGAGTGTTTGTTGTATTGATTATATATGTTTCTGTTTGTTTACTCACATGCAGAATAATCCATATTATAAGAACAATGTGTGGGATTTTCAAAAGCACCTAAGTATTTTAGGCTATGTCTACACTGCTGCTGGAAGTGAGTCTCCCAGCCCAGGGAGACAGGGCTTAAGCTAGCGTGCGAAAATTAGCAATGCAGATTTTGTAACTCCAGCGGAAACTTGGGTTGGCTAGCTCAGACCCAGGAGGTCAGGTGGGCTTGACAGCCTGAGCTGCCACCCAAACAACAACAGCCACACTGCTAGCTTGAGTCTGTCCACCTGGGCTAGGAGGCTTACACTTGGATGCTTTTGAAAATCCCTTCCTATAACTGTTGTTGTCCCTCATCATAAAATGGGGAAACTGAGGTTTGGAGACAGTATAGGCCTTATTTTGCAGAGGTACTGAAAACCTGTTGCTTTTACTGACTTTCACTGGAGTGAGATTATTCAATATCGCTGCAAATCAGGGCCTAATTGACTTGCCTAACAGTCAAAGCAAGTCTATGGTGGAGTTAGATCTCCTCTAATCCTTAAAGCAAAGCTGCGGTCTTAGATCACTTTCTATGTGTTCAGAGGTGGCTGTACAGCAGCATGCAGTTCATTGGGGTCCACTTCATTACTCCTGGGGGAATTCTGTACTACTGAACGCATGCATAATTAATGAGCCCTGCATATTTAAAAAATGTGTGCAGAAAAAAAGCTGCTGCCAAAATGTTGCTGCAGTTCAACCTTTTGCCCACCGGAGAGCACTGTGGTGATAGAACAAAGCTGCAGCTCCCTATCAGCGATGGAAGAGAAAGAGGACTGCCGCCTTCGGAGTGGGCCAGGTCAGGAGAAAGGAGCTATGGGGAGACAGACAGCATGGGGTGCTGGGGAGATCAGGCAGGGCCTCATAAGGGCTAGTGGGGGAGGACAGACTGGGGCAGGAGCTGAATGGGAGTGGAGGCACAGGGCCACAGGGGGGAGGAAGGTGCAGGGCTACATGGTGATGGGAGGGGGTTCAGAGCTATATAGGGACAGGGTGCCTGGGTGAGGGCACAGAGACACATGGGGACAGGGCAGGAGGTACAGAGCCACACAGGGCAGGGACACATAAGGACAGGGGATTGGCTGGGTGGGGGCACAGAGATATATGGGGATGGAGGAAGGGGTGTAGAGCCACATAGGGATGGGGGGAGTGGGTGTCTGAGTGGGGATGGAGGGACACGTGGACAGGGTGTGCAAGGATACATGGGGGTGTAGGAACGCATTGGGACAGGGGCAGATGTGCCTGACTGATTGGGAGAGGCTAGGGATCACCAGGGTCTGCATGGGGGAGGTACCTGACAATCCCTCCTTGCCCCACAAAACAAACCTGTTCATACTTTTCTCACCCCTACCCAACAACCCTCCAAGTTCACACCCAGGCTCCTTCCCAGCAATTTACTTCCCTCTTCCTCAGCTCCTCTGTTACCCCTGACTCCCCCACAAACCTTTGCACTGCTTCTGAGGGGTGCGGGAAATACGGTTCTGTATTCTAGTTTAAATGAATTATTACTCAGACTTTTGTATTAATATGCCTAGTAAGGAATCTATTTGTCAAAAAACATTTCCTGAATCCTTTTTGTTGTCTGTATTGTTACAGACATATTGTTGACTTGTAGTTTGAAATAAATGATCAAAAATAATTGAAACTGGTGTGATTATATTCTGTTAGTCTGACAAATAAAATATGCAGAATTTTGCAGAATTTTAAAATATTGTTTGCATAACTTTTAATTTTTTGGCGCAGAATTCCCCCAGGAGTAACTTAACGTTTTTCCGTATACATTGGTTTCCTTAAGCCAGTGGTTCTCCATATGCTTGCCTGATGTAGGTCAAGGCCATAATTGTTTCCCATACTCTGTGCTGTCCAGCTACATGCTGATGATGACCCTCAGTTTAGGCATGTTCCAGCCATTCAAGTCAATTCAAACAGTGTCTCAGAACCCAGGACCAGAAGTTTTTTCTTTTGCACCTCAACTTCAGCTATGTCAACATATTCCCACAGTACTGCTCTGAATCCAGACCTTCCCCACCATTCTTCATCAATTATTTTACTCCTTATAATTTCTTCCCCTGCTGCCCTCCCATGCCCTGTCCCTTTCTGGAATGTTTCATTTATTACCTATTTGTTGTTACGTGTTTCCTTTTCCCTAACCTTCATAATGCTAAGTCCTTCTCATACATCCTGCATGCAGGTCTAATGCATGGCACTGTGTCACAGACGTGGCTTGGCAAGTAGCAAGTAAATACCAAGAGCTTTCTTTGGCATCCCTCAAGTTCAACCAACATAGGGGACTAGTTACACACCAGCAATTTGCAGAGTTGCTCTTTACAGGGATCTGGTTAAGTTCATGATGGCTTGAACATCAGTAAAACTGTCCCAGTGTTTTCTGGTTTTATTTTTTTAAATTACAGTTTATAATTAATTTGTCAGGGTCCCTGATTGCTATCCCATGCTCCATTCAGGATTGCTAAGGAAGAGTGTTTAAGATGCCTGTGTTGATAAACGCTTGCCCTCCTTGGTGCTTGTTAATAAGCCTATCAACCGAGGGATGTAGGAGCCACTAAAGCCATTTCAGGGAGGTTATCAGGGCAGCACACATTTTCATTTTAACTAGCCAGACTGCATAAAGCAGCTCTGTAACCTTTAAATATGTGTGTGTGTTGGGTGGGGGAGGCAAAGCAAAGAAATAAAACAATTCCCCTGTTAAAGAACAGACAGCAGCTGTGTGTATAAAATGATAGGCCTGCATTTTTTACGGATAACATAGAAGTGTGACTAAGTGACCTTCGGTAACTAATGTGAATGTGGCTTTCAGAAAGGCTGTGTTGTAGGCCCTATACATCTGAATGAAGACATAGTTTTAGATTTGAGTTTAATTTTACACAGAATAAAACCTTCATTGAGAAGGGAAAGAGTAGCACAACCCATACTTCTGCAATGTGTCTCTCTGTTCCTCTCTAATGGCTGCGCATAAAGAGGTTGATGAGTCTGCACTGTCTTTGAGCTAAGACACCTGGGTCCCTTAGCTCAGGCAGTATTGGCTCATGCTGTTAGTTAGAATCTGTTTCTGTATTCAGTTCTTGGACCCACGTAGGCACATCGTGTCAGTCCTGAAGAAAAGTACCAAAGTGACATTTCTGGGGAAGACAGACCTCTATTAACCCATAGAGCAGGCACTACAAACCCCTTCCATGCAATACTGCACTACCAGCGTACCTGGGTCTGGACCTGGGGGGATCATCTCCAGAGATACGATGATAGTTCAGCATCAATGGCTTATTCAGACCCAGTTCAGAAAAGCATAAGCTGAGCTTAGCACTTAAGCGAGTGGTTATGTGCTTTCCTGAATATGGATGGATTTAAGCATGTGTTTACAGTGCTTAAGTCCTACTGTCCTCAATGAGACTTTAGCACATGCTTAAAGCAAAGCATGTGCCAAAGTGTTCTTCTGACTTGGGACCCTGTCCCTCAGCCTCTTAGCTGCCAACAAGGGGTCCACTTAGTGCCAATTGTGGAAATGTCCTCTAGGAACTGGAATGAGACCAGAATATTCTATTCATGTAAGAAACTGAGCAGCCATCAGATTGTAATAACTTCCCGCTGTAGCCAACCGAGGCAGGATTTGCACTGGTGACCTGAAAGAGAGAGGCTGTATATCTGCATTACCAATCTCCTTGAACCATACAGTCACCCAAATAAGCATCTAAAACGGAGGGAGGGAGTGGAATATGAAGTGCAATGTTGACTATTTTTGAGGAACAGAAACCCGGAGATGGGAAAATAAGTGAATTTGCCGTATGAAATTGAACAAACTGTCTATGCCCTTGCTGTATTTCTTCTCTGGATTTATAAAGAATTTCACGCTCCAGGACTGTCTCCAGCATTTAAAGACACACGCTTTCATTTTGCCTTATTGACCATATTTGCTAAGGAAGTCACTGAGGGAGAAGAACTCCAGAAGCTAGTGGAGTTGTATTCCTGCCCATAACCACACTTTAACAGAAGTAAAGTTAAATGCACAATATGGAAAGAAAGAAACGGTTTAAAAAATTTAACTGATATTTCAAAAGATTCAGTATGTGTAAAAAGCATCTGAGAGAGTACAATACAGAACAGCCTCTTCTGACTGCACTAGTTAAAAAGCTATTGGCATGGAAATGTGTGTTTAGGGCTAGTAAAAAGGATGAAATATTCAACAAGAAAAGTGACTTTTTTTTTTTTTTAAGACAAGGGGCAAAATTCTGCTCTGTAGTGAGCTGACTGAAGTCAATATGTTTACTCCAGATTTACACTATTGTAACTTGGAGCAGAATTTATTCCTTAGCCTGAAAAATTCAGGTTTCCTTAACATGGGTTGTCCTCTAAATAATTCCAAAGTATAAAGTGAAAAGATAATTTCTAAAAAATCCATAGCAGCTTAGAGTCAGAAATCTAATCGCTAAAAGAAATTGCTCGTGAGCGTGCTATTCATTTGAGATTAAAAACTAGTGGGGGACCTGGCTGGCTCAGGGGACTGGTAATGGGATACACAGCCTTTCTCCTAGGGCATTGTTTTAAAATTGGTTCTTGAAAGCCGTTACCGTGTGATGTTTGTTCATTGGTCTAACTGAAATAATAATGTAGGGAGTTTGTCTGGTTCCTAGTGACATCACCCCCAGAATGACAGGTTTCAGAGTAGCAGCTGTGTCAGTCTGTATTCACAAAAAGAAAAGGAGTACTTGTGGCACCTTAGAGACTAACAAATTTATTTGAGCATAAGCTTTGGTGAGCTACACCCCCAGAATGATGATTTTGATTATAGTCATGCCAAAGGTCCTAACTGTGATTGGAGGCCCATTCTGCTCGGCACTGTACTAAATCCGTAGTAAGAGATGCTCCCTGTCTCAAAGAGTTTACAGGATAAATAGACCCAGACAATCAAAGGGTGGGAGGGTAACTGAGGGACCGAGAGCGGAAGTGATTTGCTCAGGTTTACACAGAAGGTCGGAGGCAGACCGAGAAATACTCTGAGGTCTCTTTACATTTAGTCCCATGCCCTGCCCACTAGACTATGCTACCACCTTAATTAACATTAACTGGCTCCTTTGTAGGCAGTCTCAGCAGAGCAGCCCCAGGCAGCATATAAATGGGCATGGTGAGTGGACCATGTTCTCACAAGTGATTGTGGTATTTCCCTGCTAGTCCTGAGGAAGCCTGCATTGCTGTTTCTCTGCTTATACCTGGTTTGTGGGTACAGGGTGATAAAAGTGAGCATAGGAATGAGGAGGTGAGGATAAGGTGCTGTAATTAAGAAGTGACTTCTGCAGGGTTCTTTGAGCTGATGGTCATATTTTTCAGAAATCTCTTCTACACTATATTAAAAATGTTTTTCCACCCTCTCTACCTCATTCCTTATTCATTTGCACTCTCTATACCATCTGATGGACCTTTGCAACCTAATTCCCAGCTGTTGCCTTGACTCCTCCTTCCCATACTCAGGACTACTACATGTTCACTCTGTGTGTGTGTGTGCGTGCATGCATGCATGCATGCATGCACACACACACACACATTTGTGCGTGCACCCACCTCTGAATTTGTTGCTTTCTTCTCTTACAATGGAGAATTGTAATGTGATATAGAAGATATCCTTATAACTACACCTAATGAAAAAGAGCAATGAACTTCCATCATTTGTGGTGGTGGGCAGTGACTGGCATAACGCATTTTCTAAAAGGTGATAGAGATTTCTAAAAGCTATGGTGGAAAACTCACCATTCCTCTATGAGACTCTGGAGGTATTTGGAACAAAATCCCTGAAATGATCCTGGAAATTGTCACTTTGGCATTCTTACTGGGAAGAGAAATCTCATTAAGAAAGCCAAAGCCTGGCATTATGTGTTCTGAGTGCCTCTTCTCCATAGTAATTGATCAAGAATTCTATTGCTCAAAAATTTTGAGCACGTGCTGCAAAGCTTTACCACAAGCCAAAAAAAAAAAGGCTTAGATTAGAGGATTATGCTTTCATATGAATATCAGTAGCCTCTGCAGTTACATCAGTTAGGAGAAAAATTATACAGGACTGTTAATCTTCATACTTCAGGCCATAAGCCTATCACCAGAGCTGGTCCAATTGTTTGTTGTGTACAGGTTATCTGAAGAATTTAGCACTTTTTTCTGTTTGTAAATGTTCATTAATTTACTTGTTCACAATTGATTGACAGTTACTTCCTCTGAATATATACTGTTTATAGTGGGTAGTCGATCAGTTATTCGTTATCCAGGATTTACATACTGAGGTTTGTTGGAAGAATGTGAGCTTGTAGTTAGGCACTAGAATGGGAGCTAGCAGATCTGGGTTCAATCCCCAGCTCTGCCACAGACTCCCTGTGATCTCACTATGGCTCGGTTCCCAATCTAATAGGGATAATAATACCTTTTTTGTCCATCTTGGATATTTAGATAATGAGCTCCTTGTGGCAGGGTATGTCTATCGTATATGTACTCTCATTACCATAGTATGTGAGCACATTAAAGTTTTTAAATGTCACAACATCCCTGTGAGGAAGGGCAGTGCTATTAGTCCCATTTTACAGTTGGGGGAACTGAGACACACATATATTAGAGAAATAAATGAGTTTTAATGAATGTGTTTGTCCTGATAAGTGAACAAAATATGGACTGTATATTACCTAGGTCATTAATGTGTTGTGACACCAAGGTCATAGTATATCTATCGAAGACACTTAAATGGCCCCCATACCAGAGTATCAGAGTTCCTCACAATCATTCAAGTACTTATCCTCAGAACATCCCTGCGAGGTAGGGAAGTGCTATTATCCTCATTTTATATAATGGAAACTGAGGCACGGAGAAATTCAGGGCCAGATTTGTAAAAGTATTAAGGGGCCTAAAAATGTAGGTAGGAGGCTAGTGGGATTTTCAAATGTGCTTAGGCACCTAATTCCCATTATCATTGATTTTAATGGCGTTAGGTGGCTATCACAAAGGAAGTCTGTTGCAGATCTGGGAATTGAACCGCTAATCCTGAGTCACAGGCTAGTTAAGAGAAGTTAAGGTCACACAGGAAGTCTGTGGCAGAGCAGGGAATTGAACCCAAGTTTCTCAAAACCTAGATTAGTGCCCTAACTACTGGACCACCCTGCCTGTCTGCTCTGACTCTGTGTGTTAGTATGACCCACTGTCCAATGGCTCCCTGATTTCAGTTAGGGCCTTTAGGTGCTAATATAGTAGATATAATTAAACACACATACTCATTTGACACTGTTCATCTTCGTTGATAGAAGATCTGATCCATTG
The DNA here is from genome assembly GCF_015237465.2 of Chelonia mydas. Lineage (NCBI taxonomy): Eukaryota > Metazoa > Chordata > Testudines > Cheloniidae > Chelonia > Chelonia mydas. Next base: position 4,240,878 of record NC_051261.2, read on the forward strand.
CCCCATGAAGTCAAGGGAAGGAGGCCCATTGACTTGAATAGGCTTAGTTCTTTCCCTGGATGACCAAACCTTAGCACTGCTGCCAAGACAAATTTTGTTTAATCATGAAACACTTTTTGTGCCTTCATTAAATGAACCTCAGACAGAGGCCTAAAACCCACTGCTCATAGACATTCACACCAGCCACATGATGATCATGAGCAAATATGATCAAGAGCAACGAATAATAAAGAGGTGCAAACAAGCCAAAGCAAAAATAGTGAATGTTAAGTTCTCATGAAAGGTGCCAGATTAAGAATGACTTTCATTTTTAAATGAAGAGGTTATTTTTTATTCCTGTTTCTTTAAAAATGCTTACCCTGGCTGGATGAAATATACCCCTGTGCAAAGGATTTAAGTGCGACTTGCCCTCTATACTGTGTTGAGTTGCCCCAGCTATGAATTTTTCAACTGGCATGACACACATTCCCACTTTCACAACCCTTAACTAGTGTGGTTGGTCAGATAAGCTCTTGCCGCTCCAGCCATGCAGACCTGATCATTTTTTTTGTAAGGTATGTGTGTATATGATGCATGTTTGGTTTTGATTTCCCTGCAGTTCAATGGGAATATACTCTCTTCAGAACACTTTCTAACCTGCTGACACAAGAAAGATTGAAGCAGAAGGGGGAAGATCAATACAAATTAAAAAATGCACAAAGGGCCAAAGTATGTAGTTGAAAATCCATTAACTTCTGATTTATAGTTTTGTGACCCGTGATTGTTTGCTGTGTAGTAGAAGTGATCACAAAATCTATTAGCTTCTTTGGTCGTTTAGAGACACCCGCACCACTGAAGAAAACCTCTCATTTAGTTTAAGTGGAGTAAATCTCTTCTGGACCACTACTCACGTATAACTGAAGGCTGTTTGCTTATTGTCAGTCAAAAGACAGTCCTGTTGCAAGTCCACAACTGCCAGAGTTGGTGCTGGTGACTAGCAACAGTGGCGAAGTCTCACTTGGGGCCAAATTTACCAAGACTGGTCAAACGATTGTGTTGTATGGGTGACTGAAGACGAATGAAGGGAGAAACGGAGCTACGAAATGAGGCAGGCAATGCAGGATAAGTAACGATATCGTGTTACCTCCACCGGTGCAGAAGAAATATTTCAGTCGTCTTTCCAAGTGGGGTGTGATGGACCGAGACAGATGCTGAAGGGGAGTGATTTCCACACCCTCAGGTCCACCACAGCCAAGGAATAAGCATCTGAAGGGGTGATGGAGTGGGGACAGATTTTCAGACATGCTCAGCACACAGCAGCTCCCACTAACATGTGGATACACTGATGTTCCAAAGGGTTCAACAGCCAACATGCACCCAATCTGCAGAGCTCTTTGGAAAATCTGGCCACTCGTGCCTAAGTGTACATGCTACTCTTCGTAACCCAGAAGTTGAAATGATGGCAGTGTAGTAGCACCAAAGCATGGCTCTCCTGGAGCCATGGCCTAAGGGTGGGGTGCTGGGTGGACTGGCTTTATTTAGGGTGAAATTCACACTGTCTGGCAGACATGGTCCCCTAGTCAGGGAGACGAGCATCTTCAACTTTAGCACTTTCGATGCAGAGTTATACCAAGCTGGATTTTTCCTCCACCCTCACAGCACAGTTGGCAGTGCAGGGATGACCCCGATGACCTCTCGCTTAGTAAGAGCATTTTAACCCTTTCACATCCCAGAGTTTCTGAAGCCTGTCATATGTGGATGCCCCATTCTCCAGCAGCAAATAGTTGGCTATCCACTCTTCAAGGGCTCAGTTCTGAGCCCCACACCACACCCACATAGGGGACAATGGGGTATAAGTAAATCCTTCCTCACCTACATGGGCTACTCACATTGCTGGAGCCTTTGCAGGGAAGATGGTAACAACTACTCCCCTTCCTGTGGTGATGGGTGCATAGGGTATAGGAAGGGGTAGGGACTGGCCTTAGCTCTGCCCCATTAACAGGCTGGTCAGTGCACTGAAGCAGGTGCAGAGTGGGAAGGAACATGAGCCATCCATTTTGCTGTCAGTGATACATTCATAGGGGAGCAAAGGGGACATTAGGGTTGCCACTCCCAAAGTACAAAACCTGGAATGTCTGGGACGATCCTGAGCCCTTAAAACTGGACAGCCGGCAGTGCGTACTGATTCCCCTTTCAGGTTTCCTGAGACCGCTACCTCCAAAAAAGGGATGAACTTGGAAAAACATGGACAAGTGGCATGCTGGGTGGGGGAGGGATAGCTCAATGGTTTGAGCATTGGCCTGCTAAACCCAGGGTTGTGAGCTCAATCCTTGAGGGGGCCATTTAGGGATCTGGGCAAAAATTGGGGATTGGTCCTGCTTCAAGCAGGGGGTTGAACTAGATGACCTCCTGAGGTCCCTTCCAACCCTAACCTTCTATGATTCTATGACAGAAACCAAATTAGACTCTTGAGTCTCAGTCCAGTTCCTGCCCTATTGCTGAGGCACAGCCCCATAGTTGGGCTGTATTTGAAAGTTACAATCCTGCCCCACTATGTTGTTATAGTAAAATCTATTCAGAAAACCTGCAGTTTAAATAATGACAACAGAACATTTCTTGTAAATGTCAAACACTCAATAGATGGTTAAGTCTCCACCTGCCTTTTATTCCCTGTTAGTTAAATGCAGACCCAAAGAAAAAGTCTAGTGTCTGCAACCCAGGATTCTCCTGGGAGTTTTGACTGGCTGAAATGCCCTTCTATCCTCTCCGCTTCTGGTTTGTTTTCCCACCCCCTTTCTGATCAATAACTCCCCATTCTGACTTCATAAAGCTTCTTTTTGTCTGTGCTACTGTTGTGATCCGTTTGCTGCACTGGAGTGGGGTGGGGAAAGTGGGAAAGGGCAAAAGGTATATTTAGTGATAAGAAGGATTTGTTCTGGTTTATGCTGCTTGGGAGGTCTGGAAGTCAATGCCCTATCTTGTGAACTACATAGAATAGGACAGATTTTTGAATGGCTGGCAAAACAATACACCGTTCTTTATGTGGGTGTACGTGTGAAATGGTGTATGTGTGTGACAGAGGGAGTGTGCCCACTGCCCGCTTGTAGTGTTGTCTTCATTGGGAAGAAAGATATGCTTTTAACACATTTAGGCTAACCGCTATTAAAATCCTTGTATAGCCAAGGTAAGTTGTAGTTTTAACATGTTAGCTGGTCAAGTTAAACCCTTTCCTGACCCCTAGGATTTACTTCAATCAGCTAGCCCTTGTTAAAGCTACAGTTTGCCTTGTCTACATTGGGATTTTTAACATACCTGTTCATTTTTATTGAGTGTAGACACGGCTTGTGTGTGAGTGAGAGACAGATACAGACTGTGTTTCTGGGAGTGCATCTGCCTAGTGAGCAAACAGAGCCGTAATGGAGCTGAAGTTACTCTACAAACTTCCTACAACGCCATTCTCACCAAACACCGCCTCTGCCTCCCTGCTGCTGGAAATGTGCCCCGCTCTGACAGACCAACCAGGGCTGGAACTCTCACGCTGCATTAAGTTGCATCACAGAACATAATCAGCATTATGGGATTTGGTGTAAAGCTGCTGCACCACTGAGAAGGTTTCTGAACCTGTCAGGAAGAAGGCAAGGGAAACAAACGCACCGCATATCAGAGAAACAAAAACTCCCTGAAGAACTTCTTTTCTGATCAATTATTTCCTAATTGGCCCTCAAGATTCCATTAGCCTAATTTCCCCTTCCCACTGCCATCCACACCCCCACTCCCACCCCGCAAACTGCCTTCACTAATCTCCAGATAAACAAGAGTTCCAGTAGACCACATTAGCCAGCCAGGACTCTGGGTAGAAAGTGGTTAGGTAAGGATACCAGGAATTACAAGATGTACTGTGATTGGTTTGGAAAAAATATCCTAGTTCTTCTGAATGGGGAGCATTTGAGACATCTGATCAGAAAATGAGGTTCTGTTCTTCATGGAATAGGGGCTGGATTGGTCAAATGTTGGGGTCCGTAAGGTGGTTCTTCTCATCTTATCTCAACTTTTGAGGTTGGTCTTGTGGTTAAGGCACTTGGAATGGGATTTCATGAGATTTTGGTTCAATTCTTGGCTTTGCCCCAGATTCCCTGGCAAGTCATTTAAGACCATTTCCAAAATAATATTTTGTGCTCTATATCATGCTGCTCCTCACATGGCAGGAGCTCCCCACAAACATTTACAGGGCCTCTTCAGTGGCACCTTCAAATCCCTGCTTAAAACTCTCCTCTGCTATTACACTTATCAAAAACTCAGCCATGGTTAGGCAGCTGGTGTACTGTGGCCAACCGCTTTTCATGCTGACCAATATTGTCTCAACATTCCCTTCTGCACCTCGTGTGTCTGTGTTGTATCCCCCGTTGTCTCTTGTCTTATACTCTTAGACTGTAAACAATATGGGGTTGGGACCATCTTTTTGTTCTGTTTGTATATACCTGTCACAAAGGGGTTCTGGTCCATGATTGAGATGCCTAGGTACTACTGTAATAATAACCGAGCTCAGCACGTTTTATGCATGTTAAGTGCTGATCCTTTTGGAAAATGTGGCCCTTAGTCAGTCTGTGCCTCAGTTTCCTCCTCTGTAATGTGGTGAGAGCAACACTTCTCTATCTCACAGGCTGTTGTAAACCTATGTTATGGAATGAGGTGCTCAGATATGGTGATGAGGAACATATAAGAACCTAGACAGATAAATAAATGTTTCAAATGTACTCCTCCTATGAGTCTCCCAAGCAAAGTGCACTTGCCATGTTTTTACTAAGCTGGTTCCATTCCAGTCTATGATTAATAACATTGTAAAAAAAAATCACACTCTTTGGCTGCAAAGAAGTTATACAAGTGACAGTTTTCCTAACACTTCCGTGTAGATTCCCGAAATATTGTAGTGAAGCGGGGTGTGTGTGTGTGACACTGACTGTGACTCTACAGATAGTCCTTTTCTGCACATCTCCCTTTGCCATGGTAGGCAAATATGCACCACGAAGATGAAGTGCTACCTCTTGTCTTGGCAACACTTTAAATGACTTAACCTAGTCACTATGAATTCATTTGGTGTTTATGGGACTATCATATGTACTTCCATTGACATTCCCTGACCATTATAAAGCAGTTAGTGGAGATAATGCTGTTCTAGTGCAATGTCTTATCACTGTTTTAACATCCTGACATACAATCACCTCATATTATCTCTTCAATGAATCCATTAAGCAACTAAAGGCTTCCAGGAGTCAGATGCATGAGCAATGAAGGGGCAAACCTTTGCCACTGCTAATCCGGGGAAGGTTGTTTTTATTAAAAGAGCTTCAGACTCAACAAGCAGGGAGTAACCGGGGTGGGGGGGAGATTCCGTGTGCACAAATGACATGGGACCTGGCATTACTAGTGCAAAGGGATGACTGTAAAGCCTAAAGCATCCAGAAAGTTTTTAGTAAAGAGGCATGTGATGGAAAGGGAGCTGGTAAGTGATGTCCTTCCACATTTTGAGGTTTTTCATACCACTCCAAGACCATATATTAGATGCACTGAACTGGAGTAAGCGGCACCCATGCAAGTCGCTTTTGACATCTGTTCAGCTGGTCCCTGCTAGGGCTTTTCACCAGTGCAGCTACAATAGTGCAAGAACCTGCGTGGACAAGGCCTAAGACAGTGCAAGCGCTGAACAGGAACTATGGGCATTAAACTCATGGTGAGTTTGCAATTCAACATGGCAGCGAGAAGCCAATGGGCTAGGCTGTGCAACCCCTTGTTCTAATGCGGGTGAGCATTTACACACTGGCATTAGTCCCAGTGTTGTCACTAAAGAAAAAAATAATGGGGAAATAAACTGGGATTTGAGTTTGCTGCTTCCGGGAAATCTTTTGACACTTGAGCGTGTCTGGAATACCTGGCTGCCAAGATACCGTGTACTCAGTGGTTAACAAGAAGACGAATGATGTTTCCACGGCTCCACAACCTGCTACCATCACATAAATTGAAACTGACAGAATTACCATTGATACAAATTAAAAACAAATAAAAAGGGTACACAGAACTGATCCTCGGAGTTCAAACTCCATTACCAACTGATTTACTGTGCAGTGACCTGTGATTGTTTGCACTGAGAAAGTACTGCACTTGGATCCTATCAGCCTCATGGCCACGTCTCTCGCCAGTCAATAAGCTATTTAATTTAATGGGAAATGGTATTGACGGGACTTGGAATGCAGCTCAAAAAAAAAGATGCAGCTGCAAAGAGCAGATAAAGTCTTCAACTTGGGGGGGGGGGGTTCGCTCTTTGGGTGTTTCCCTTTTGTTATCTCATTAATTAAAGTCCAGAGAAGACTCTGCAGGATTTGGGAGTGTCAAAGCATTGCGGTAAAAGTGCTGAAGGGATGATTACTCCAGGGGATCTGTGCGGGACCAGGGGAAGCAGTGATGAGATAATGCAAAGCACTATGTAGTGCCCTTACCTTTCAGGATGGCTTCTGTGCGAACTCGTCTAAGATGTTCTGAAGGAAAATATGTCAGGCCAATCAAAGGAGAGGAGAGTTCAGCTTATAGATAAATTCCCTTGTTACACTCAGGTATGCTGGTGCAACCCACCTGACCCCCCATTTACAGGAGGATTTGACTCTGTGGGCCAGATCCTGAACTGCTGGAAAGTGGCACAAGTCCAGAGTTCTGGCCCTATGCATTTATTTTGCATTTTTCAGTAACGCCTTATAGAAACCAGCAATGTTTCTAGCATGTGAAGCCGGGCATTGGGAATCAGGACTCCTGGGTTCTGTACCTGGTTTGGGAGGCATGGTGGAAAGAGCAGGCCGAACCAGGCATTAAGACTCCTGGGTTCTCTGTCTGACTCTGATGAAGATTAGCTGTGCGCCCTTCCTAGGGTTTCAGGATAGCCCACCTGTAAAATGAGTGATGATACTTACCTGTCTCTCAGAGCTGTTCTGAGGTTTCATTAATTAGTATTTATAAAGCTCCCTGTGATGCTCAGGCAAAGGCTGCTATAGTAATGAAGATTATTATTATTCTAAACACTCATTTTAGCTTCTTAGACATGCTCTTTCAGAGCTGGCTCATGGTTCTCTGTGCCAACAAGTACTCTGAATTTGTGTGTGTGTGTGTGTATGTGTGTGTGTAAATAACCCATCTCCTAGACCAACAAAGTTGCCTCTTGCTCTGTGTGTGTGACTCCAGCCTGGCTGGTACCTCTCCTGAGGCAAATGGCAGGGAGCATGGCAAGCTGCAGGGTCTCTGAGTATTTGTAATCCCTGAGGGCACAAGCTAACAACCCAAAGACTCCCCTGCTAAAATTTCTATGGCAACAGTCTGAGTTTCTGAGATGAAAGTTGTCTTTGGAATGTCACACACACATCAAATGTGCAAAAAAAGAAAAAAAAAAAGGTGCTCTGCAGAGGGTTTCAATGAGCTGGCACAGCAATGCAGCTCTGACAGCAGTTAGTCTTTTTAAATTAAGAGGGTAGTGTGGCCCAGAGGTAATCATGAGTAAAATACAAAAATGGAGAAGGGGAAACACTAGGATTAAGCAGATTGTGAGCTGAGATTAATGCCTACCATGCAATTCTGTGTTTGTTTGCTGGTACCTTGTCCTCCCACTTTCTAGCCTCCCCCTGTTGTTGTTTCATCTGCTTTATCATAAACCTAGATTATGAGCACTCTGGACGGGGACTATTTTCTTATTAGTTTGTGGTATAATGGAGCTCTGATCCTTGACTAGAGCTGCTAAATAATCTCTTATAATAAATTGACTCCTTTATGCTGTTTGTGAGCTATTTTAATCATCCCTATCTCATGTCATTATCCTAATCAAACCTTGCTTCAGCCCTGAGAGGAGTGAAGCTCTGGAACAGCATTCCAATAGGAGCAGTGGCGGCAAACATTCTAACTAGTTTTAAGACAGAGCTTGATAAATTTATGAATGGGATGATATGACAGGATTGCCTGTGATAGGGGACTGGATTTGAAGACCTGGGAACTCCCTTCCAGTCCTATGTCGATTCATGAAAGACATCATTATGAGACAAAAAGAAAAGGAGGACTTGTGGCACCTTAGAGACTAACAAATTTATTTGAGCATAAGCTTTCGTGAGCTACAGCTCACTTCATCGGATGCATTCAGTGGAAAATACAGTGGGGAGATTTATATACACATAGAACATGAAACAATGGGTGTTACCATACACACTGTAATGAGAGTGATCAGGTAAGGTGAGCTATTACCAGCAGGAGAGCAGGGGGGAAAAAACCTTTTGTAGTGATAATCAAGGTGGGCCATTTCCAGCAGTTGACAAGAACGTCTGAGGAACAGTGCGGGGGAGGGGAATAAACATGTGTGATGTGTGGTTGCTGGTGAGTATTTGCTTCAGGTTGGGGGCTGTTTGTAAGCAAGGACTGGCCTGTCTCCCAAGATCTGTGAGAGTGATGGGTCATCCTTCAGGATAGGTTGTAGATCCTTGATGATGCGTTGGAGAGGTTTTAGTTGAGGGCTGAAGGTGATGGCTAGTGGCGTTCTCTTATTTCCTTGTTGGGCCTGTCCTGTAGTAGGTAACTTCTGGGTACTCTACTGGCTCTGTCAGTCTGTTTCTTCACTTCAGCAGGTGGGTATTGTAGTTGTAAGAACGCTTAATAGAGATCTTGTAGGTGTCTGTCTCTGTCTGAGGGGCTGGAGCAAATGTGGTTGTATCGTAGAGCTTGGCTGTAGACCATGGATCGTGTGGTGTGGTCTGGATGAAAGCTGGAGGTATGTAGGTAGGCATAGCGGTCCGTAGGTTTCCTGTATAGGGTGGTGTTTATGTGACCATTGCTTATTAGCACCGTAGTGTCCAGGAAGTGGATCTCTTGTGTGGACTGGTCCAGGCTGAGGTTGATGGTGGACACAACAGAACCACTAACCCAGGAACCTATCCTTGCAACCAAGCCCGTTGCCAACTGTGTCCACATATCTATTCAGGGGACACCATCATAGGGCCTAATCACATCAGCCACACTATCAGAGGCTCGTTCACCTGCACATCTACCAATGTGATATATGCCATCATGTGCCAGCAATGCCCCCTGCCATGTACATTGGCCAAACTGGACAGTCTCTACGTAAAAGAATAAATGAACACAAATCAGACATCAAGAATTATAACATTCAAAAACCAGTCGGAGAACACTTCAATCTCTTTGGTCACTCGATTACAGACCTAAAAGTGGCAATTCTTCAACAAAAAAACTTCAAATCCAGACTCCAGCGAGAGACTGCTGAATTGGAATTAATTTTCAAACTGGATACAATTAACTTAGGCTTGAATAAAGACTGGGAGTGGATGGGTCATTACACAAAGTAAAACAATTTCCCCATGTTTATTCCCCCTCTCCCCCCGCTGTTCCTCAGACGTTCTTGTCAACTGCTGGAAATGGCCCACCTTGATTATCAGTACGAAAGGTTCTCCCCACCCCACCCTGCTCTCCTGCTGGTAATAGCTCACCTTACCTGATCACTCTCGTTCCAGTGTGTATGGTAACACCCATTGTTTCATGTTCTCTGTGTACATAAATCTCCCCACTGTACTTTCCACTGAATGCATCCAATGAAGTGAGCTGTAGCTCACGAAAGCTTATGCTCAAATAAATTTGTTAGTGTCTAAGGTGCCACAAGTCCTCCTTTTCTTTTTGCGGATACAGACAAACACGGCTGCTACTCTGAAAGACTAGCCATGATTTTCTGGAGTGCATCAGAATCCACAGCTTGAAGCAAAATGAGTTGGAGAGTGCAAATTTAAAACCAGTGTGTGTGGCTGCATGATCCCCTATACAAAGTGAAGCCACCAAGTCTCAAGTGTAATATTTGCACATCTGGAGTTTCACATCTGATAGAAAAACAACTTTTTTCTTTCTTTTTTTTTTTTTTTTTTTTAAATCTGCCTACCATTACTGGAAAAATGTCACTCTGTACTCTGATTATTTCCCATCATAATTCATCACAAAATAAGTCAAGATCCATTAACTCGCGTTGCCCATGTCCCTGACCAGGCAGGAGGATTGTTTTCTACAGTATGTTCCTGGAAAGACCCCTTGTTGCCTGAGTCATATTTGGATTCAGACCAAAGCATTGGAGGGTGTTTAGAGCAGTGGTTTGGTTCAGGCTCATTTCTTCAAGGAAGTAAAAGCAGAATGAACATGCAGTATACATCTCCATGAGTGCAGGAGAATGGACTAGATGACCTCTTCAGGTCTCTTCCAGTCCTATTCTATGAGTCTAAGGCCTGTGAAAACCTAAGGCCAAATTCAGCCTCAGTGAAAGCAGATGCAACTCCACTGACTGCAGTGGAGAGGCTCACACTTACTCCAGAGCTGAATTTTACCCCACAAACAATTAACAAGGAGCTATTAGAAGGAGCCAGAAAGGAGCTTCAACCTTCTATGAAATCGATCTAAGATAGATAGAAAGTAAATGTGTACTCTAAGCCGGGCAGGTCTACACTTTCATGCCGCTGTAGAGCTTTAGTGAAGACGCTCTACTCTGCCTCTCATGGAGGTGGATTGGGTCAATGGGAAAAGCTCTCCTGCTGACATAGCACTGGCTACAAGGAGGAGGAGAGGGGGTTAGGTTGGTGTAACTACATCACTCTGGGGATTTTTCACACCCCTGAGCAATGTAGTTATACTGAAATTATTCTGTAGGGTAGGCCTGCCCTAACTATTTTTTAATTTTCAGAATAGCCAATGAAACATTCCTGATGATTTTAAGGTAACAAATAAACATACCTTTTAGTTTTCTTCTGACTCCCACATGTTCCCAGACTTGCTAGCATGTGATTCAATCTCCATCCCCATTAAAGTTAACCATCCCCTTGGAAATGAATGCACAGTTAACAAAGTGATATGTTGATGCACAAATTTCAGCAGATTGCTCCAAGCTAATGGTAGTTAGACACACTGTAAAGAAAACAAGCAAAAGGAAACTGGGGCACCAAGGAAAAAGAGGTTGAATCCCCAGGAAAGACTTTGCATTTTGTTTTTATAACTATTTCTAAAATATTTTAATGGTGTTTGTGGTGTTTGGAGGCAGAGATCCTATTACATAGTGTAATATTGACGACGTTGTGTGTGATGCTCCACTGGTTTGCACCTTGTGTCCTCAATCACTCCAGCGCAAAGTGGGTGTATCCATTCTGATTTGGTGGTATTTTACACCAAAACTGCACTCTCTGTGTTGGTGTAAATGACTGCACAAGGTGGAAGTCACTGAAGAATTAGACCAATCAATTTCATTTTAACAGTCCTTGCAGTTTTGCCAATCTGGATTAAATTATATTCTCCCTTGATTTTCTCCCCAGTCAAACATTATATGTCTCTGACTTTCTCTCATCGTCGCCAATCTTCTGAGGATATTCTGGAAGAACTGCTTTCACAGAAATACTAAACATTCTTGTGGCTCTTTTCTGAGCCCTCTGCATTTTATTAACATCCTTTTTGAATTGTGTGCACCAGAACTGGACACCGTGTTCCAGCAGTGGTCACGCCAATACCAAATGCAGAGGTAAAATAACATCTCTACTGCTACTCAAGACACCCCTGTTTATGCATCCAAGGATTGCATTAGGTCTTCTGGCTGCAGCCTTACATTGGGCGCTCATGTTCAGCTGATTATTCACCATGACCCCCAAATCTTTTTCAGAGTCACCATTTCCCAGGATGAAGTTCCCCATCATGTAAGTATGTTGTTCAGAATTACTTTAGAAGTGAATTAAGTTACCCAAATTAAGGTCACTTCAATTCTGAATAAGGCTGTTCACACAGGGGTTTAATGTGGTTTAACTAATCCACTTCACTTCAAATTCACACCTTTAGTTAATTTGAATTAATTTTTCTGGATGTCTTCCTGTGGACAAGACCTAAACTGTGTCACTGCAAAAATGAAAGGAGCATTAAAAAACATCTATGCATTGTATCCTCTTTCATTCTCTCAACTTCTGAATGTTACCTCTGTTTAATGTGGCCCCGGCTTTGGCCAATGCAGATGATAAGTAAATACTCCACTGTCTTCCCTATATTAAGAATCACGTATGAAAGCACTGTCCACAGGAAACCTGCTTTATATAACAATTGCATCAACAATCTGGATCATATTGAGCATCTCTTCAAAACAAAATAAAACTTTACAGATTTGACACAGTATGAATGATAATCTCTGTGGAGGAGAATTAGAAATTAGAAATACAATTCAAGTCTCTCAAACCTGTTGTTGTGTATATATTTTTCATTTGTGTCAATGGAAAAGAATAACTGGAGGATGCGTTATTTAAACTCAAGGTGGGGGGGAGACAGATGAAGAAGCTGTGCCCATCAACTATTGTCTCCTTTCTGACTCATGAAAATATTATGGATGAAGAAAGGCAGAATGTTGGTCATTTAAACTCGACTCTGTAACATGTACTGTTCTTGCCTTCTGAACAGAACACAACCTTGTGAAGGGGAGCAGCATTTTCAAAACTGTAGGGCTGCACTGTGACATTTAATAGTAACCTTGTTCTGGGCACAGTGCAGGGGGAACACCAGGAGGAATCCTACCTCAGAGAGGTTCAGTGACTCCCAGAGTTCCCTGCTTGTGCTTGTTACCTCTGTTTCAGATATGCATCATGCACTCCTCTGTGCAGCTGGTGCATAAGGGTAGGGGAGAGCCATGGCTCTCTGTATCGCCTCCCTCTCCTTGAGGTTTGATTCCAGGGGAAGAGCAGCTTGGCAGCAGACCCCGCACTCTCCCCAAGCACAGGGTTCACCATTCTGAGTGCGCTTTATGTGGGTCATACAAGGCATAGAGGAAGGTTCCTTTCTTCCTCACCAGTCACTAGCCTAGGAAGTATTGCTAGGGCAGACAAACATCCAAACTTCCTGGGGTACTTTTCTAAACCAGACCCAAACTGCCATTATTTTGAGGTTGGCTCATCACTTTGTTGTATTATTAACCTCATTACTGTATCTATACTTCACCTTGCTATAGTTTTTTCTTTCATTTGACATGGGACTGATCCAACCTCCATGGGCATCTTTGCATTATCTTTAATGGGAGTTGAACTGGTCCCTGTGCCAGCTATGCCATCCTCACAGTAGAATCAGAACACACTTTAGGGAGGGTTGTTGTCTGAGGGAACCATATTGCTCAGAAGCTAGGGTCATTTTTCCTTTGCCCTAGTACCTGAATCCTCAATGAAGGCATGTGCATGTGTCATGATCGCTTCATTCACTGTGACGTATTATTCTTTACCTCATCTTCTCCTGCATAAACCTTCTTTCCTTAGTCAGAGAAACACTATAAAGAAAATGCATGTCTTAAACGAGGGCTATGAATAAAAAGTATCTTAGAAGCTTTGTTCATCTCAGCTTCTGTAGGTTTAGTCAATCCCTTCCTCAGGTTGGCTGGACCCCAGAGAAACCTTTTATCATTTTCCCTTCGGGTGATCAGCATATTTTGGACTGTAATGCAATGTTAATGATAAGATTTTCCACTTGGTTGCTGGGTTACAGGTGCTGTTCGTTACTGGTATCTGATTTCTGGTTGTTTTTTCCAGACTGCTTTGAAACTGCTCCCTTGCTGAGAAAACCAACATTTAAACAGGCTAGTTTATGCACCACTTTCATGGCAGGTGTTAACAGAGTGTCGCAGGAGTCTATATAGTGAATGCAGAGATCTCAGCTCTGAAATGAAAGCTTGTTGCAGGGAATCATGCTCCAGACCATTAATCGCATCCTTCAGCAGACATTCCCGTGGGCAACACATAAGCAATGGGATTCAAACCATTCACTGACAGAACTTAAGGAGTTTTTGAACTGGTTGGAGGCTGTTGTTGGCATTGCTACCAGCATTCAGCTCTTCACTAGCATGGCTCAGGCTGTCTCTTCTTATGGTACTTCCCCTCGCATAATGGGCCTTAGCTAGGGTTCAGTGCTCCTATGAAAAAATCGTGTGTGTATATTAAATAAGTCGTAAAAACTGCCTTGCACGTGTTAAGAAAACAAATCTAACATGGACACCAGATTTAAAATAGAATCCATTTTGAAAATTACCATGATATGGAAGATAGACTTGTATGGTATGGTATGACACTTGCATGATATGGCATACATGTAATGACACAATCATTCTAATTAAATGGAAAATAGATTTGCATTATGTTCATATAGGCCAATTTTTGCTCTGTATTACATACTCAGTTTCGCAATGTGTCATGAATATATTGGGGTATAGTTTCAAATACACAGTGTGGCTGGAAATATTTTTAAAAGCAGAGAATCTGAATCATGTTATAAAACAGAACAGTAAATGCGCTCTCAGTACTCACTGGTAACAGTGTGATCTCTAGAAGGGGGACAAGAATTTTAGATACTTCCACAATGGACATATTTATCCTTGGTGAAATTTGCCCCTGTGTTGAGGGCTAACATGAGGACTGTGAACTACTTAAGGCCCCAAAATAGGACTCTTAAATCATCCATAAGCCTTGAGCTGTTCCTCTGCACCAGATGAATTTCACCTTCTATCCTTGCAAGAGAAGCACCAGCAATTTAGCTGCCTTTTAATAATTAAAGATTTGATCCTTCCTTTAAGGCTCTGGGGACTGAGCAGATTTGACTTTCGATGCTTTACAGCATTCTTCCAACATGTACAGAGCGTAGCATGTACAGGCAAAGAAGTCTGCTAATAAGTCTCAGTCCATAGACCATTTACAAGCAAATTGTTGAATACAGTAGATATTCCAAAATGTCAGATATTTTTACAGGATCATATGTTCTATATCTACACCCTGAGTGGAAGAGAAGAATCCTTAAAATCAGGTGCAGTGATTAATTTGAAATCTCCAGATATCTTTCAATGTTGACTTAAAATTAGTTGTTCCAAAAAAAAAAAAGTTCCTTCCAGTAAACTTGTTCACTGGGAACTATACAGAAAGAGAATGCAAAATGGACTCAAATAGAAACAAGCCAATATTTTTTTAAAATGTGAATGAATATTTACTGGTGATGATTTGGGGTCATCACCCAATGGTGATTAAAAAGAAAGAAAAAGCTATTTCTATCCTCAAGAAGATATAGTGAGTGAAACCCAAAACTACATAGAGAAGGCCTCTGAGTTGGCAGCAATTCCTGAAACATTACCAGAGACTTTGCTTTTATTAAATAGCCCTAAGTTATTTTTGAAGAAAAAACCAAAAAACAAATGGGAGTTGATTTTTTTTAAATAAAAAAGAGCGAGAGAGAGAAAAGCCTGGCTCTTTTTCTTTAAAAATTAATATCCTGTCTTAAGATTGGTAACAGAAGGTGATTGGATCCTCCTTGCATAGTTCACTCCTTCATGTAAGTGGCGCATGGTACGACAAATGGTTGTGTTAGAAATCTCTGAGGTTGTGTCTGGGTGGGTGTCTGACAGCAGAGCTCCTGGGATTCACAATAAGAATACTTTACAACATATTTCATCCAAAGCCCTACAGGCCTATACATGCTTTAAGCCTCACAGCTCTCTGAGAGGTAGATACTGTTTCTGTTTAATAAACTGGGAAACTGAGGAATGGAGAGTTTAAGTGACTTGCCTTAAGAACAGTGAATCAATGTGAGAGACATGACTGAAACCCAGGGTTCCCTGTTTCCTGCTATGCCTACTGGATTCACTCCAACACAGAGCTACAAATTTCAGGTTTCAGAGTAGCAGCCATGTTAGTCTGTATTCGCAAAAAGAAAAGGAGTACTTGTGGCACCTTAGAGACTAACAAATTTATTTGAGCAGAAGCTTTCGTGAGCTACGAAGCGAGCTGTAGCTCACGAAAGCTTATGCTCAAATAAATTTGTTAGTCTCTAAGGTGCCACAAGTACTCCTTTTCTTTTTTCTTAGAGCTACAAATGGAACCAGGACTCCTGACTCCCAGTCCCCTGCTCTAACCCCTGGACATCCCTTCCATCCTCATTGAAATTGTTGCGTGCATAATTTAATTTGGCTTTTCCCTTGACAGTCTTCTGCAGCCACAAATGTGGGGCTGGATTTGTCCCTTAAATAAGATTAAACAAGTTTCATGCTTCAAGGTATCCTGTAAACTGTATGGAATAGGAAGGATTTGTTCTCCCTATGCAGGTCACTACACAGTGACCAAGTGTATTAGAGTGGGAAGAGGAGACTTGGTTTGTTCTGAAGTGTCATGTACTTGACCTAGCTGATAGCAAGATAATGAAGTTGTTCTGATCTACTGGTGACCAATCCAATTACTATGTTATGTATTTTAGTGTGGTTCTTTCAAAAGCCTCTGCTGTGTTTCCAGGATTGGTTGAGCATTTTGGTATAATTGGCTCTTGTTTTTATAAATAAAGCAATAAAAAAGCAAATGTACATACGTACATAAAAACTGTATGTATTTGCCTGTTTCCCTCTCTCCACCCTTTGTAGTTCCCCTGTCTTAGATTGCACGCTCCTTGGAACAGGGACTGTCTCTTGCCATATGGTTGTATAGCACCCAATACAATGGGGCCCTGATCCTGAATGAGACATTTGAACCCTACATCAATATAATTGGTAATAATTTTTCTCATAGACTTTAAGGTCAGAAGGGACCATCATGATCATCTAGTCTGATCTCCTGCACAACCCAGACCACATAACTTCATCCACCCACTCCTGTAGTAGCTTGTAACTTCTGGCTGAGCTACTGAAGACCTCAAATCTTGATTTAAAGACTTCAAGTTGTAGATTTACTCTAATACAAACCAGGAAGCGACCCATGCTCCGAGTGCAGAGAAATGTGAACCCCCCCCCACACTAGGATCTCTGCCAGTCTAATCGGGGGGGATAATTCCTTCTTGACCCCAAATTCTGCCACTGAACAGAACTGAAGACTATCTTCAGCAACTTGGTGAAGTCAGTGATGGGAAACACTACCTACTTAAGGCCCTATCCAGTAAAACACCTTAAGCATATGCTAAACTTTAAGCCTGCAAGTACTCCCATTAATGTCAGAGACAACTCACATGCTTAAAGTTAAGCATATGCTTAAGTACTTTGCTGGATCAGTGCTTTTATGCAGGACATATGGATTAGAAAGACCCCTGAAATGTGCAGACCACCCAACTCTCTGTATATGGCTGTACCATTTCTGGCTGTCTTGAGACTGAAGTAACAATGTAAACATACTCTTGAGAGAGCTCCAGGAACCACAGTTAACTAGTTTCCAAAGGCCCTATGTTAGAGGCTCGTCAGCACAGCTGATGGATAAATCTTAAAAAGCACAGGGTATTTAGAGGCCACTGCTAGTGAAAAATGTTCTTTCTTAGGTTCCTGTTTGAACACCAGGAACTCCTTCTGTGCTTCTCTTATTAACATCATAACTCAAGGAGCTTTCCTTCCATCTCTAGGAAAACATTTAGCAAAATATTGAGACTGCAGAATCAGACGAGTTAATAGACCTCAGTTTTAACAATGCCGTGATCAATATTTAAACAGGATCCACAGTGCCCCTCTCTCCTTCCAGCCACCTGCCAAAGATAAAACTGGAGACACTACTCTGAGCATCATTAGCAGTGACTTCTAACTAGTTTGAGCCTTTCTGTGCTCAGGTGCCTTTCAGTGACAGCCCCCTGACACTGTAGGCCAGTTCTGTGGGAGGCTGAAACTGGGATTGAGTAAGTATTTAAAAGGCTCATTCATAACAGGAACATACAAATTGCCATATTAGCTCCTACTCAGAGACAGGACCGTACCCTAGATGATCTCTGGCAGTGGCCAATGCCGGAGATTCAGTGAAACCCAATGAGAATGTAGGGCTCTGAATGAGAAGTTCAACTCCCTTTTAGGCCAGTGGACTTTCCCCCGTAGGTGCACGTGGTCCTAATTTTGGAGAGCCAATGTTCTCTTGCTCTGAGGTGCGTGTCCGGTTGACAAGAGTTAATGATTGTCCAATTAATCACCATAATACATGCATGATGGATTATTTTAGTCCATGCTGTGGGTTCCAGTAGTACATCTGCCCAGCATATTGATCTGCTTCAGACAATGGGAGCTAATACAACAGGTAAAGCAGGGAGCCTGGTGGCCAGAAGTTCAGCTGGTGTAAATCTGCATAGCAAGTGGTTTCTCATGTTTATCTCTTAACATTTAACTTCAAAGGAACTGGGCCAGTTTACACCAGCTGAGGATAGCTGGACTTGATTACCTCTCCAGGTCCCTTCCAGCCCTATATTTCTATGATTCTATGTGGCCCAACAGCCAGCGGAGGAGAGGGATTATGTTCTAAACTGTGATTTAGATGGGATTCAGTTTCTCTCTGTTGGTCTGTAATGGAGGTAAGATAAGCATTCTGTTTCACTTCATTTTGGCCTCTGTGAAAAAGGGAAGATATTCTATCATGCTAGTGGC
The DNA here is from genome assembly GCF_015237465.2 of Chelonia mydas. NCBI lineage: Eukaryota > Metazoa > Chordata > Testudines > Cheloniidae > Chelonia > Chelonia mydas. Next base: position 4,259,284 of record NC_051261.2, read on the forward strand.
AATTTTCCCTAGCCCTTTCCCTGGTCCCTCTCTGCTGACTCACAGAGCATGGCTGGTGTGAACTTCAGCAAAAGCCACATATTCTTTTTCTCTGCCCAGAGGCAACTGCGGCTGTCAGAGGATGAAAGCAAAGTGGCGGGAAAAGAAAACTACTGGGAAAATGAGGGAGATACGGAAAATAAGAGAACAGGGAGAAAGAAAATCAGCAAAGTCAATATTCCCGGTAATAGCCAATAGCCATCAGTTTTTGGAGAGCTGCCAGTTTGTGATGGGGCCACATTAGGGGGGCTAAGCAACCATTAATTAGCATGGCACTATTCCCAGCATTGCCACTTGTTTCTGAAAATATAATGGACCAAACTAATCCTGTTTGCTGGTAAAACTGTTTTGCTGTACCATGGCACATTAGAGTGGTAATGAAAATGGTGTCAGGAAGACCTTATACAAAGTGTGTTTTTGCCAAAAGAACAATATTACCTATTATGGGGACGAGATGAGTTTTCTTTCTCCATCTATCTGTACAGGATGTGGAACCTGCATGTACAGAGCACTCAGACCAGGGTCTGAGACGCACTGGGGGACCTGAGACTCTGTACTGCTGTGCTGAAACAAGCCTGCCGCTCGACAGCCCTTGCCCCTTTCTGGGGAGTTGAAGTCTCCCAATGCAAAAGAAAACAGTGATCCAGCTGTAATGATGGCAGAGGGGGGCACTTGACAAGGTTGTTCCTGCTAAAGAGCAATAACAAGGGGGGGTGGCGCGGAAGGGGGAGGGAATGGCAGCTCTAACTCCCTCTGGGCGCAGGGAAATGGGTTGGTATGAACAGAAATACATTTTTGTTCAAAGTGTTACTGTGTTGAATTTTTAATGGCCATGACACTGAGTTTTAAGCTCTGCTGCTGGTTATCTTTGAAGGATTTGATTGTTGTAATGAGAAGTGATGAGGTTAGAGAGGGCTGCTCTTAAAATGTCCATTCCAGTAATAAATGCAGAATAAGGAACCAGCACTAGGAAGCACTGACAACTGTGGTTTAGGGTGTCATGTTGTAATCCTAATACTAGAACATTAATACAATGGACTATAATACCCTTTACTTCTCAAATGTCTAATTTTTCACTGTGCTTTTGATTTCCTTCCTCCGCGGGTTATCACTGTAACTCTGTCAAGATGTCACCACATGGCTCACTTACCTCCGGGACCTATTTTTGCAATCATCCTCCCTCCAACTGAGCAGAATTAGGCAGGGTTGCTTTTCAAGAGGAACAGGACAAGGAAAGGTTCCGAGTCCGTCCTTCCTCCTAGTACTATGATGGAATGGGGGCTTTTCAATGGTCTGTGCTCTTTGCTTGCCACATTTGGCCCTTAAGTGTGACCCCTTTACAATGAAGAGGTGAACAGATTTGTTTTCAACAATAATGCTCAGGTCAGTTTGGCCCAGGAGTCTACAGGCAATTCCCGTTCTTATCAGCGGAAGTTCCACAAGCCACATGAAGGCAAGATGTGCTCTGCAAAAAAAATCAAAACGCAAGCCTTTTTTTTGTCTTGAGTTTGTTTTAAATGGAAAAAGCACATCCAGGGACAGATATGCAAATGTGGCTTTTGCACATTTGGAAGCTCACATAAAAACGTGTATTTGTTTTGACACCTGGGCTGTTCTGCATGGAGTACTGCACACACAAGTGCCTCTGTGCACATGTGCCTGTATGTTTACAAAAACCTGTTGCTGCTCATGCAAATCAATATATTAATAAATATTTGTAGTCCTGCTTTTCATAGAATCATAGAAGATTAGGGTTGGAAGAGACTTAGGAGGTCATCTAGTCCAACCCCCTGCTCAAAGCAGGATCAACACCAACTAAATCATCCCAGCCAGGGCTTTGTCAAGCCTGACCTTGAAAACCTCTAAGGAAGGAGATTCCACCACCTCCCTAGGTAGCCCATTCCGGTGCTTCACCACCCTCCTAGTGAAAAAGTTTTTCCTAACATCCAACCTAAATCTCCCCCACTGCAACTTGGGACCGTTACTCCTTGTTCTGTCATCTGCTACCACTGAACAGTCTAGAGCCATCCTCTTTGGAACCCCCTTTCAGGTAGTTGAAAGCAGCTATCAAATCCCCCCTCATTCTTCTCTTCTGCAGACTAAACAATCCCAGTTCCCTCAGCCTCTCCTCATAAATCGTGTGCTTCAGCCCCCTAATCATTTTTGTTGTCCTCTGCTGGACGCTTTCCAATTTTTCTACATCCTTCTTGTAGTGTGGGGCCCAAAACTAGACACACTACTCCAGATGAGGCCTCACCAGTGTCGAATAGAGGGCAATGATCATGTGCCTCGATCTGCTGGCAATGCGGCTCCTGATGTCTTGGTTGGTCCAGACTGTCCTGCTAGGTGCTATGCAATATCTTCAGTGATGCACAATATTCAGTATGAAGACAGGAACTCAGACCTCAGTGCTTCAAAGTTTGCATGGCAAAGTTTCTGCCTATTACCATCAATTATGACAGTTTAAATATACAATGATTAGTTGGGTTGGTAGCATGTCTGGAAGTTTGATTTTGTTTAGATGGAACTGATCAAAATGATCTCATCACATGAGATGATCCTTTTTTAATGCCAACTTTGATTTAGCAAGACTATATTGCACTTTTCATTTTAAAAGATGGGCTGCATTCCAAAAGCTCTCTGAGCAAGTCGGCAATGCTGTGATCCTCTGGGGAAAAAACAGCTTCCTTAAAGTCACAGAGAATCACGTTAAACAATCAGACTAACGTCATCTCTGAATTAGAATAATAAAGACTGTGAACTAAGGGTAAATGAGACTTTGCTACAATTAATGGGGTCCGCACAGGTAATGTGTCATCGTAGAGGATAAGGGCAGGCAGATTTCTTCTTGGTGTATAAAGAACTTAATCTCATTAACGTGAGTAGCGATTTAAAAGATACAGGTTCTTCTGTGGTTTATAACAGGTATAGAGTGAAAAGAACTATTAGATCACAAGTCTGCTCCAGGGCAAGGGCAGTGGCTGTGAAAGATGTGCCACAAACTAAAATGATTCATTGAACTTCATCCCACCCCTTTTTAGGGAGGTGGGGGGCAAAGGTCAAGTGTAGTGGAAAATCTAAGCTTTTCAAAGATGTGCTCATTTCTCCCCCAGCTGTCTAAAGGAATGAACGAAAGCCAGTGCAACATGTTTAAAATAGTTAGGATATTACATCAAATCACTCTGGATCCCATTACTTTAAATATATTTTACTGATTAGATCCTGGGTAAGTAAACTGAAACCTTAGCCCGGCTGTTTCTTCTTGCTGCCTTTGGCCATTTTGTTTCATGTTTCAGACCTTTCTTTCCATAAAGAAGTTCTACCTGGATTGCGTTCAAGGCAATACCAGTCCTTCCTTAACTTCATTATAAAGTGCTAAGGAGTATTTAGATAATCAAACCCAACTTCTAGCCTCTGAACATATGTATCTAATCCAGAACATACAATTCTCTTTTCAAAGGGCTGTCATCATCTGAATGGTCTGGGTGACGGTTGGGCCCCAAAAGGCTAACAGATAAAGATGTGCAGTTCTGCACTATCCATCTTCTTGCACTTGGAGGATGGAAACATCAAGAAGAGAGAAGCATTGCATGGGGGGGTATAACTAGGAGTGATGGGATAAGATTATGAAAATGGAAAGAGATGCTGAACATCAGTGAAAAATTCAAACAGTGATGCCCACTAGACTGTGAAAGAGTCTCCCAAGGGAAAGGGTGGAAGCTCCATTGCCCGTGAGTAATTTATATTGGGCTGACCAAAGCATGAGATACTAAATTGTAAGGAACAATCCTGCATTAGCTAGGAGTGAGTTTATGACTTAAAAGAATTTTCCATCTCTAATTTCTGCAATTTAGAATCAGTCTAAAGGGAGCACTATCTGTCTATGCCTCGATTCATCAAGGGACTTTTACATGTGCCTAACTTAAAGCACGTAGGCAGTCTTATTTAAATCAAAGGAACTATTCATATACGTAAAATAAAGCACTTAAGTGCTTTGCTGAACTGAGGTCTAAATACACGGGACCCTGATTCCACAGGGTACTTAAGCACATGTTTAACTGTAAACCTTTGCCTACATTCTGTAAAAGTCAATGGGATTTAAACACACATCTAAAGTGGAGAAAATCTGTAAGTGCACTGGGTTTTGATGAATTGTGATGATCTGATGAATTGGGACCTAATGTTGGGCTCATCATTGTGATGCTGGAAAATCATCCACTTTCATTTGCAGTCACCCAAGCCATGCCATGCCAAATATACTCACAGTCCCTACTCCACAGGGCACCACGTTATAAATAGCCTTTTCATTCTGAGCTATCTGCAATCTTCCTTTCTTTCACCAAATGAGGGTGTAGACATGACCTTTGAAGGTTATATGATGGGCTGTGAGCTTGCAATAACAGGTAAAGAGAATATAATTGTCACATCAGTGACTATGAAGCTCCATTTGACAGCATTATCCAGGTGGAGGTTTTAAGATGAACTTCTCCTACATCTTAAATATTTTGTTCTTAACTTCATATTTCCAACAGCTCCTGGTGTTCATGTCCATTAAGAAAATTCCTGCAGGGAGGGGAGGGAGTGTTTCCAGCAGTTAGACCAAGGAAATGGGAATCAGGACTCCAGATTTCTACTCTCAGCTCATCTCTGCTACTGACTTGCTATGTGCTCTTGGATAAGTCATTTTAGTGCTCTGTGCATCAGTGTAACCATTTGTCAAATGGAGACAATAATACTTAACTACCTTGACAGGATGGAGTTAATTAATTAATGTTTGTGAATCACTCAGGGAGCCTTTAATCAAAGGTGCTAAATAAATGTACAGGTTCATTGCAGTGAACTTGGAAATTTGGCTTCAGCTGCATCACATATTGTTTCAGCCTCCTATCCCTTTCTGCCCTTTCATGTCTGCTTATCATTGCTGCCTTGAATTTGCAATCATGGGGAAGTAGAGTGGATGCAGCTGGATATTCAAATCTGAATTTCATTCTATCTTCAGAACTACAAGGAAAATATGAAATTGATTAAAAAGGTTGCTATACAGTGGGTAATTCTTGTAAAAATAGTAAAATATATATATAATTCCCTTTTCCCCTCTGTTTTTCTTTAGATTGTAAAGAACCTAATTCATAAAAGGATATTAGAATACTGTTAATATTAAATTAATATTTATTAAGTTTTTGAGCAACAAACATACTTGGAGCAGAAACCGGATTGTTGCTTTAAATCTTCGTACATAAAACCTGACCTTTTTCCATTGGGATTCGCTCCAGCAGCTCCTGAACAGCAGATACTGATCTACAAGTCCTGTGTCTGGGATCTGTAGAAATTCATTTTGAAGGGACGAATCCAAACTGTGTTTGGTGGTTGTTTCTTCACACAATGACTTGAACAAATCCAACAATCTGTTCACTTATGCAGATGACATTTATACAACTGGCAGACATTTGAATGAATGATGATACTCTTCGCTACCATGGAAAGTTTGTGTAACCACCTTGGACTTACAGTAAATGCCAAGAAGATGAAGTGGTTGAATTTTTGTAAAGGAACAATCAATAATGTGTTGAAATACAACAGCAGTGATGTTGTAGAACAAGTGAAATCTTATGGGTACCTAGGAAGTGTGATCAATGGTGATGGGCCTATCAAGGATGAGGTTAAAAGGAGATGTGCTTTAGCTACAAGTGCTACACAGAAGTTGGTGAAATTATGGACTGATAAAAAAACATTGTTTGGTATCAAAGTGAAAATTTGTCACACCTGTGTTCTAAAAGTATTACTCTATGTTCTGGAAGCAGCTGCATTAAATGAAACAGACGTAAGAATGCTGGAGGCAGTAGAGATCAGTGTTTTGGAAGATGGAAGAAGTCAGGAGGAGAGTAGGAGATGAAGTCGGGTACAGGATTAGCTCCAGTCATAAAGATTACAATGGTGGGGACAGTGTAGATGCTAAACCAATGAAAGGATGCTAAAGGAAATAACGTAAACGCAACCAAGGTCGGTCCAACCTAGACTCTGACCGCCAGCTAGATAGTGGGACATCGTATGCAGAGACATGACTGGGCGGGGCTTAATGGAGGAGCAAGCCAGGGACAAGAATGAACGGTGATGCTGTACTGCTCCCTATGTATGGGATGAGAAGAAAAACAATCTGTTCATACCTTCTATCCCACCGCCTCACAGCTGAATTTATATATAGAAAATTCCTTTACGTTTGGGATGATGAAGAGGATAGAATAAATAAAGAGGAGTTACAAATGACTGCCAGGAAAAATGACCTGTAAAATGTATCATTTTGCCTCTCCTCCATTATTTTTTCTTTGCCAGGCACACACTGAGGGCATGACCCAAAGCCACTGGCATGAATGGGTGGAATTCCATACCCATGGACGTCAGTGGACTTTGGATCAAGTCCTTAGGGCTGCATTGTGCCCCTTTTTAGTCGACAACTCACCCCCACCTTGGCCAAGTTAAACAGTGTTGCCATCAGTGTTGAGATTTTGTCACAAGTCTCCTGATATTTGGTGTTTTACTTAAAGCCCTGGCTCCTAGAGTCACCTGATTAGGTGAGACTCTCAGCTTTGACTTTAAAAACAGCGAGTTTCTAGCTTTTGCTGTTGTAAAGAAAACACTTGAAAATGTGACTCAAGTGCGAACTAAAGGCTCAAACTAGAAGGCAAAGGAAAAAGTGATTAACATTTTTAAAAAATCCTATGATTTTGGGGGCTGGATGGTTTTTGAATATCTGTGATTGGCAGTAGTTCAAGTATAACCTGCATAGATCCTGGTGCAAAATGCAGCTTCTGCTCCATAGATACTCCCCCTGTGAACAAGCAGACAAGGAGGGGACTCTTGGTTCCATGCTACCAATTGCTCTTCCCACCTTCATACTTGCAGGTCAGAGTAGCTGATCAGGTACAAGAGGGATGAAGTAAATGGCACCATTCAAGCTGCACCTTCCTCTGATATCCTACCTTCTCCTCCGGCCCTAGACCAAGAGGGAAGCAAGGGAGGAGTTACTATTTGTATTGCAGTTGCACCTAGGAGCCCAGTCATGGACTAGTACATGGACCATTGTGCTAGATGCTGTACAAAGAAGAAAAAACACTTCCTGCCCCAAGGAGCTTACAATCAAATAAGACAAGTTAATAGATGGAGACAGACAGATGGGTGAGTACAAGGAAACAATGAGACAATTTTGAAGGTATGATAAGCCATGGTACTAGCCTCATGAATTGCCTGTTAAGTTTTCTGTAGGCATCATGATAAAGGAGAGATTTCAGGAGGGAATTGAAAGACTCAATGAAGTGGCTTTGCAGGCATTTATAGGGAGCGCCTTCCACGTGTGAGGTTCAGTTTGGGAGAAAGCACAAAAGTTCTTGTTTGAAATATTGCAGAAAAAGGCTTTTCCAGGCCATTGTGAGTGTTTAACTGAACTGCTCTGAGTCTTAGAGGTAGATCTCTCATTGGCAAACACTGTTACGCGCAGTGCATAACTGAAAGGCATTTCCTTCAGCCCGACACATGCAGCTATCTTCCAAATTGAGTTCTGAATTTAAGAAAACCGTGCAGCAGGGAAAGAACAAAAGGAATCTTTGATGTGCCTGACTGGGCTGTGTTTAGAGGAAAAAAATGCAAATGGTCTCCTGTGTTGGAGAACACTTATCAATATTAAGGCGTGAACGCAAGAGAAGAAAGAAGCAAGAACAAAATACAGCACTTAACAAGAGGGTAATTTAGCCTGTTGGCAAGTGCTTAAAGTCTGGTTTATGGAAAATTACTTGCACAATTGTGTTGCAGGGTTTCTGAGCTTTTATGCATAAATCATAGTATTGATTCAATGTGAATATCAAACATCCTCAGGTGTATAACTGCATGGGGGCAGAGTTAAAGCAAGAATGGATTTAAGCGTGGAAAATGGAGAGGAAAAAGAGGGAAAAAACATCCCCTCCTGTTGCTGCTACAAGCCTTGCTACAATAGTCAAACAGCTGGAATGTATAGAGATTGTTAATTAAAACCTACTGGTAGCCACCTTCTGCAGCATTCTCACGAGGACATCCATGCAAGAGATCACTGCCAGCCCAATCTTTTATGCCCCCATTATTTTTTCCTTAGGAGTGAATTTTTTGTCCCAGAGAGGGAAGCGGGGAGGCAAAAAGGGACAATAGAGCCCAACATTGTGTGTAATTGTAGGATAAAAATAAAATCAATTTTAATTTTAAAAGGAAAAACAAAACAATCAACCAGGCTTCGTTTCATGTGATCTGTATTTGCCACATAGCATGCAATGGTTTGTGCAATCATGGCTTTTAAGTTGCTCTAAAGAAAAAGATGGTGTGCTATTCAGGAAAAAAAAAATGAAAAAGCACAGCCCTTGAAATGAAAACAGACACTGAGAATCCATATCACTTGCACAAGCATGCAGTAACTTAATCACTTTCTATGCTGATTCATCCCTGAATATTTTCAAATGTGCACATTATACAGCATCCAGAGATGTTCATCTGATCAGATTACACAGCTTAGGGAATGTTGTTCTTTTTTTTTTCCCTTCTCCTATAGGAGTTGTAAAGCCAAAGTCATGACTACAAAAGGATGAAATATTCACAGCAAAAAATGAATTTGGGCTAGGTCCAGGTCTTAAAGTTTTGTGGTAGCTTGATTGTACCTTACAATTGTAGCAATAGGACCATATAGCAGAGGAGTATTATTCACATTAATTGCATTCTGATAGTACCAACAATTATTATTATATTGTTCTAGTGCCTGAGAGCCCCAGTTGTGAACCAGGGCCCTATTGTGCTATGTTAGGTACTGTGTAAAAGACAACAGATGCAATCCCTGCTCTGAAGAGCTAATACATCTATGTCCTGCAGCGGCAGAGGAATGGACTAGGTTTTCCCAATCTTTAGTTTTCATATTCATCCTGATCTTTGGGAAATAGCTAACAACAAAAGCCAACAACCAGTAAGATGATGATGATGAGCAAGTAACCGAGTAGATGTTTCTTATTCTTCGTCACCCAGGCTACTTTCATTGAAGTGCAAATGGGATACAGGGTGAGGATATGGCACTGAGAACAGAGGATCTGTGACTCAGGACAGCTGGGTTCTATATGCATCACTGCCATTGACTGGCTCTGTGATTTTGGGCAGTTCACATGGGGCTAGACTACATTTTCTGGAGCAGCCCTGAGAAGCATTATATCTCAGACACACTCTGGCTATCTCGAGTTGCCACACAGGGACAGTTTTGACTATAAAAATGGGGGAAGCTCTGTGGTTTTGTTCTCAGGTAAACATAAGAATGGCCATACTAGGTCAGACCAATGGTCCATCTAGCCCAGTATCCTGTCTTCTGATAATGGCTAGTGCCAGATGCTTCAGGAGGAATGAACAGATCAGGGCAATTATTGAGTGATCCATCATCTGTCACCCCGTCCCAGCTTCTGGCAATCAGAGGTTTAGGTATGCTCGGAGCGTGGGGTTGTGCCCCTGACCTTCTTGGCTAATAACCATAGATGGAGCTATCCTCCATGAACTTATCTAATTCTTTGATGTCATGCAAGCCATTCTTTGTTGTTTGTTTGATAGACAGGTTTTCCTAGCCCATGAATTTCAGGTTCCAACCAACCCAGAAACTGAGGGGCATATTGTTATTTACACTAAGGCCCCTTTACACTGAAATGGGGCCTTAAAGTGGGGGTACACGTGATTTCAGTCTACTTTGGGCCTCATTTTCAGAGGTACTGATCAACCGTGGCTCCCATGGGTCTCTTGGGAGCTCCAGGTCCTTAGCACCTCTGAGATATCGGTTAAGAATTGCAAGAGGGCAGAAATTGGGAATTTCAAGAAATTCAGAATGGGATGTGGAGTCTCGCACGGTGGCCCATCTTTGCTGATGTAATTCCAGTGGCAACAGAAAATTTTGCCTCCTATATCCAGCCTATATTTAGCCTAGAGTGACCAGTCTTTTCCCAAAGCGTAATAGGTGCAGCCAGTGAAAGGGATAATGGAGATGTGTCCGATCCAAGCCCCAATTTAGCAAACCTCTTGGGCAGGTGGTTAAGTCAAACTCTGTTCATCAAAGCTCTAAGGCTGCAAGCATGTGCTTAAGTCCCATTGAAGATAATGAGATTGGAGCATGCACTTAAAGTTAAGCAAGTACTTTTAAGCTCTTTGCTGAATCAGGACTTCAGCTTTTGCTCTCCTGTTGGACTGCTGAGTGCAACTGCAGGATTCCTATATTTCTACCCTGGCTGCTTTGCTCACACAGCTGCACCTCGGCAAAGAGGAGCTGGCTCGCAAACTTGGAACTTTAAATTGTTGACTGTTTTTTTTCCCTTTCCACTTTGAACTTCCCAAAAGTAAAAGACTAAAAAATATACTAAAATAAAGAAAATCCCATGCTGCAGAAGACTGACCCCTCCTCCCAGCCTCCCACAAAATCTCTCAGAAAATGGCTTAGACTACACGGAATGGCTCAGTATTTAAGGGCCAAGTTGTACACCCTAAATCCTTGGTCTTTGTGGGATTACCCCTCCAAAGAACCTGTGTGGAATAGGAGCAGCCAGCTGCTACGATTGATGCTTAAGCAAACAACTCAAGGCAAGCATGAGCGGATTTTTGTTTTTAATATACGTAATCCTTCTCTAAAACACACCGTATATTATAAAAATAAGAACTGAACGTTTGTCTTCCAGAAACAAAATGCTACCACAACATACTTGTTCCCTGGCTTACTTAATGTTTATTTAAATGGCCATTTTATACAGGCAAAGAACAGAGAGAACATTTTTGTTATTGTTCTTAAAGACCTTGAATATGAAGGGGCCTGAAGCTGGCATTTGAGTCTCATTATGTTATGACTTTATTTTTTCTTCCACCTAATTCAAATAACACGCTATTTAACTCAACAGCTGGAAGGATACTTTTAAAAAAATGTTTTCAAAGTGAATTTAGTGTTGGTGAAAGGCTCCAGATTAGCAAGTGAAGACTTCAGCCTCCAGAACAACGTCCAGCATTGGCCTCAGAGTGTAGGCAGTCCGGCTCCTATCATCCCAAATCTGACCTAGAGGGAGTGCATATGGTAGAGGAGCCTATCCTATAGCAGTTTCCTGAAATATCATCATGAGCGAGTGCTCATACACCAGAGCAATGAGTGCAGTGAATATACGCAAATAGATAGAAGGGTAGCTAGCATGAGGATGGGTTTTATGCCATAAACCAGAGACACCTGGTCCATTAGGAAATGGCTTGGTAACTACCAACTCATAGATTTCAAGGCCCCAAGGGATCATTATGATCAATTACTCTGTCACCCTGCATTATACAAGGCACAGAATTTCACCTATAACAGAATCTCGAGCAGTACTTAAGCATGTTGTTTTCTTAAATGACCGAACCCCAAGTCCTAAGAATCCTGCATTATGCTTTGCTTTTGAGCAAAATGCATTTCTCAGAGTTCAGATAGCCTTAAGAGAAGGTCACCCCAAACCACCTTAAGTCACATTAAGATTGCTAATTGGCATCAGCCAGTTAAAAGTCAAGGTCAATATGATTTTAGTTTCATTTCATTTGACCTTGTGCCTCTTTGCCTGCTTGTGGGGTTTTTTCCCCATAAAGGCCAAGTCAATTCCGTTTTGTTAAAATCTCAGATAACTGATAACAATAGTGATGATTCTAGATAGAGCCTGTTTCAGTTTTAATAACTCTCTCCTATTTAGCTGCAGGCTTCTAGAAGCAGAAACAGAGGAGTTTCACTAGGAAAACTCACTTCCAAATATACCCTTTTGCATAGCGAGGTTACAGCCAAAGTTCATCTGGGTTCAGTCTGGGACTACTTTTCCCATGTTCTTTTCTTTCTATCAACACTGGCCAAAAACTGCATAAATGTGTCAGAGAAAAAAAAGCAATATGTTTGTTTAAAATAATAGTAATTATTTATCTCATGTGCATACAGGGCCTGATTTCCAAAGTTGCAGAGCACCCACAATTCCCATTAAAGACAATGGGAGCTGTCAGTAATCCAGCCCTTCTCACCTTTTATAACAGATAGCACCATAGTGCTTTGCAAACTACATGTATCACATTTCTCCCCTGCATCCGTCTATGTGTCTTCCCTTTTAAGGCTCTTCACAGTTTTGCCCCACTCTACCTAGCATCTCTGATATGTTATCAAGTAATTGACCCCTGCCTCCACTCTGCTAGTGATGCCAGCCTTAATCACCCAGCACTCCGGTTTTCCAGCAGATACCTTTAGGTGTTCTGTGTTGCCCATTACGCATGGGAGGAGCTCCCTGTAAAAATCTGTGAAGCCATCTTGTTATCCTCCTTCAGCTCCATCCTTGCAACTCACCTCTGCTGTGATTCCTACAAAACACTTAGCAATGGCTAAGCAGCTGGTGTGCTACCAATTTCATGTGTTTATGGTTTCATTGCGAACATTTCCCAATGCTCCACTCACAGCTCACTCTTATTTCCCTTCACCTGCAGCCCAAAGTCCTGTGAGCAGAATTGGGATCTTGTAATTAAGGCACTACTCTGGGACACAGGAAATCTGTCTTCAGTTCCCAGCTCTACCATGGCCTCCTTGTGTGACCTTGGTCAAGTCACTTCCTCTCTCTGTGGCTCAGCTCTCCTATTTTTAAAATGATGATAATTCCCCTTTTATCTGTCTTGCCTATTGAAATATCTGTGGGGCAGAAACTGCCTTTTACTCTGTGCCTGTGCAGATCCTGGTCACAGACAAGGCCTCTAGGCGTTGCTGTAGAGCAAATGATGATTACGATGATGACAGCATTAAAGCCAGTAGAGTTACAGTGGGAAGGAATTCGACCTATTGTACTTACATGCCAGTCTTTGAAACAAAGCTTCCAAGGGTTTTGGGGGTGGGGAGGGAATGAAATTTGAAAGCTGTATTAAGACCATTCATCCAGCAATGAGCTGCTTCATTACTAGTATCTAGCACTACAAGATCTGTACTGGAGGCTGGAGATGGCTCGTGTTTGCCTCAGGTGACTGATTAGCCAGCAAGAAGACTTATTAGACTCCCCGGTCACCCTGGTGCAGTCAGCACCTCAGGGAAAGAAGGGGACATTTCTGTCAATGTGATAAATGCTAATGGGATCTGAGATCGCTGTGCAGAATAAAGGGAAATGTTATCTGGTGATTATAGAATTTGTCTGGTCTGGGATATGGATGTAAAATATAAAAGTGGAAGCGAGACCCTTGGAGACAGGGTTAATGGCAAAGAATGCAGGTTTTCTGTGGGCAACTCAGCTATTCTGGTTAGCAGGGATTAGTATGTATGTTCACTTTGGTCCCAGCCTGTCTGGGAATATCTTTCCAACTGCCCAAAACAAACCCTAAAGCACAGTGTTTTGCCTGATTTCAGGTTGAATCTAGGAACTGGGCCTGAACACAAAGTTCAGCTCTGAATCCAAACATCCTCTAAGATCAAAGTGTTTGCATGGAGGGCTTGAGTTCTGGACCATCCCTAGCTGACTCTGTGCAAAGACACCAAGCATTGCACAGCTCTGAGTGAAATCCTAAATCTTTCCTCCTTAGTCCCTGAAACTGAGGCCAGGTTCACTTGAGAGGTTTTGGGAAACACCAACCTGAGGTTCGTATTTGTAACCAAGAGTGAGTTTTGTGTGCTTCTGGGAATTATAATGAATGTCTGAAGAGCTACTGCACAGAGAGAAGCCCAAACTAGTCCCAGATCTGCATACCTCTTTACTGTGCTACTGGGAATGGGTGGATAACTAAAATCAGAATTTACAATTGGAGCTGAATTTCACAGCTCGCTCCAGAATGTGTAATATGCTGAATCAGAACCCTGAATCCAAGAACCCACAAACATTGATGGTTACAAATCCAGGTCTACAATCTGGGCTTCTGGTTCATTTCAGGAGCTAAAATACCATGAGGGTAGTTTGAGATTAAAACAGAAATCTCTTTTATCTGTTACATGTCTTTCCGGGAATGCTCTGTTGTCTATGCCATATAACAACTCTGTGATCAATACATATAGTGTAGCCTAGACACATTTCTCTAGTTCTAGACACCTCTCCTTCCATATTGCAGCACACGGAGCATTCAAGACATCCTATTATTGCTTCTATGCACAGCACTGCTGTAGCCATCTGTCTTGCCAGTCAGCTCAGCAGAAGGAGACTTGTCATTCCAATATGGAAGCTGTTTCTTGTTATGCACATCAGTGGGGCTAGAGGCTGTGAAATGGTCAAAGTCTCCGGTGGGAAAGAATTTAATCTGCTGCATTAGGCCAGAATCCAAAAAAAATGCCACTTTGATCTTAACTGGTGCTAATCGAGCCATAAGTTCAATTGTGGTCAAAACACATAGTAAAACACAGTCTCAGCATGTTTATGAGGTTGGGGACAGGTACTGAGTGAAAAAAAATCAATAGATATTTGCTGGATTCAAACAAAGTAATTACTGTATGTGTCACATTTTAAAGACTTACTAGACCCCTTATCTCCCCTTTGTTTTGAAACACAGTGCAACACATGGTCTATGGCTTGTAATACAAATAAAGCTGCCACCATCTCTAACTCTTACTTCTTCAGCAAAAGGGAGCTACTGACTCTGAAGTACTTGCACAATCCAGGCTGTGCTGCCAAGCTCATGAAGTTTCCCTCAGACTTCAGTGTTATATCCCCAGTAGATTTTTAAATGTGCCTGGCCAAGGGCAGAGTTGGGGCGTGAGTTGCTGAGCTGATGCAGTAGTGAAGGGTATAATTTCACAAGGCTAGATTCTGATACCCCTATTCACTGAGCAGCACCCTACTTTGTGAATAGTTTCCCCCCAGTAGGAACTTCCATTTCCAATCAGACTAGCCATGGAGTAAGGTAAATGATCGAATGCATAAGGGTGGCAGAACCTTGTTCAGAGGGAGGGAGGGCAGCAAACAGCGTTTCATTCATGCGGTATTTAGCTCTCCAAGGTCCTGATACGATGTTAGATAGCAGCAAACATGGCAGGGTGGGGCTGGAATACAGGCCTGTTGAGAAGTAGGGTCCAGCCTCTCCTGTGCTACACTGTACCACAAAGTGTTCCTGAAAGCAAGTTCGCGAAATATGATTTATGGTCAATGGCACAGTTACCCGGAGGCCCGTAGAATTAGTTCCTCATTTACAGGACCATGCTTCAGTATGACAGCAGTTCATATCATCTTAAACTGCACAAATCAATGAGAAAATGTAAGCGCAGACACCAAAAATCAGCTAGTTCAAAAATGGCATTGAGTTACTGCAATGCAGAGGGAGCAGACACCAAGGCTGGGTGACTTGGGAGTGTTGCTGTATTAACCCTCTCTCTCTGCCACACTATTGTTGTTTCCTCTATAATAATACTTCCCACTTCTATCATTCCAGAAAGCACTTTATAAATACTTATTTATTTTCTCAGCTCCCCAAGAGGTCAGTAACTATTCCTCCCAATTTGCAGGTAGACACACTGAGGAACAAAGCGTTGCTGAGTAAATGGCTGAAGGTCACACACTGAATAAGTGGCAGAGGCAGGAATATAACGCAGGAAACTGCCTCCCATTCCCCGTGTAGTACCATGTGCACTGGACCACATGATCCCCCTGTTGACAAAGAATTTGACCTGGCTTGCCTTAGATTGCCTTTTATCACCTCTGAAATTAGGTTACAGCTCATTTGAATGCAACTCAATGATGCAAACTCACAAGAACTGAAACTATCACTCCAGGCCTAGCTTTAAGTAAATCAAACAGCTCCAGGCCTGAATACCCATACCACTGTTGCCTACTGTCAAATTTTCTCATGAGTCTCACAATATTTGGTGTTTTTCTTAAAGCCCTTGCTCCAGGAATCATGTTATTGTGGTAGAATCTCACATTTCATTCTTTTAGAAGTGTCTAGTCCTTCTGGTGCGGAGAAAAGGTTGAAAACAACTCTTAATGGCTCAAAACACACATGCAAATTAAACAAAATCACCATCATGAATTTTTAAGATCTCCTAATTTGTAAACCAATGTCCTGATTTTGGTTGGCCTGACTCATGGTTTTTGAACATTTGGAGCTGGCAGTACTGAAATACACTGAGAAATGTTTAGCAAAGGCCCAATCTCAGAAGGCTTAAAGGCTCAGATAATGATTCAGAAGTTCAGATGCTTATCAGAAGATTCTGAGTCTGCACCATCCAGCTAGAAGTCTCACCTGGACAGATTTTCTGACAAGATTTTCCTCTATGGCGTCAGCCCAGATATGCTAATGTCTTCCCACAATGCTTGGTGTTTCCATTTCCAGTGCTGGCCACAAGCTCTGGAAATGTAGTCTTCAGCAAAAGTGATTTTAAAAAAATCAATCTCAGAATACTGCCAGGATCTGAATGTGAAGTCCCTGCTGTGTTTACATTTTCTGAAAGCCTACTGGCCCATCCTGAGAAACGATGGGGGTCAGTGCCCAATCCTTCCCACCTGAGCAGCCCTCCACATTGCTAAATCTCTACCCTTCACCTTCCATTGTCAGTTGTTGCTCGCTCTAGAAAATCTGTCTGCTGTGAAATTCTTTGCAGGTCAATTTTTATATATCTCTAGCTCCCAAAGGGGGAAAATGCAGCAAAGGGGAAAATAAACTCTCTAGATCAAATTAAAAAATTGCTTTATGAACAGGTTTTTTCCCCCATTTTAATTCTCATGGGATAATATACATCTTGAAATCCTTTCCGTTTCTTAATAGCTCTCTCTCTCTTATTTGAACGACGCTAAAAAGATAAATGCTGGTGGAAAAGGAATGTGTGTAACTATGATTCTCCTCCCCTGAAATTGCTATGGAAACCACAAATACAATATTTATCCAGCCTCTTGTATATTCAGATGGGCTGCACTTTATCTTGAATTGCAATTATACCCAATCTCTATATGGAATATAGTCTGCTTCACCACATCTCTTTGCATAGACATGTATAAACATATCCTTCTTCAGGGGTGGCCAGATCATGGATTTTGGTTTCGGCCCATCCTTAGTACATAGGCACTGAGACCAGTTTGTGAAATAACTAAGAGCCCTAACTCTGCACTGGATGTGATGGAGTATCCGTGTACACTCTGGGACTGCCCTGTGAATATAAAAGAACAGGATTTTATAATTCACTGAAGTCAATGGAGATAGTTACACCAGGGCTGATTCTTAGCCTAATATATTTAACCAATATAAATGAAGCCACCTTTCTTTTCCTCCTGTCAAACATCCATATCAGTCACTGGAAATATCCAGAGGTATTTACACAGCATTGATGGATCATTTGGACTATGGTGATATTTTCTACTTTGCAGGCCAGTCATATACCCAAGAAGATTATAGTTATTATATTACAAAGCCACTCAAATCACTGTCTGCTCTGGGTACTGAAGCAGAAGCAAGCCTAATCATATGATGTTCAATTCACCTCTTGCTCTCAAGTGGACATCATAACTTTATTTATCCTCCTTCATCCATAAATCCAACAGCCTGGGCATTGTGTACACAAGCAGCACAACCAGCCCTCAGCCTCCTTTAGCTCAGAGCACTGCTGATCGGTCAGAGGGGTCACTCAATGAATGACAGCTCCCTCCATATCATTATCACTAACTAATCGATACAGCACATCAAGTGACCAGTCTGGGAGGTGACAGACAATCTTGGGTGGGGAGCAGCATGGGAAGACAAAGCCATGGGGCACCTTACAACAGCCCTTGCAATATTCTCCACCAGGACATGTTTATAAACACAACCACCTGAAATAACACCATCCTTAACCAACAGAGGCCTCCACTTTTTGAAGCATCACACTACATGTAATTATCTGTCCTTTTACTTCCATAGGCTGTGTGTACTCTACACACATCATTTATAGTGATTGTCTTCTGCAGTTAGAAATTCCCTACTTCAAAAAGCCTGCTATGTATTTTGTTAAACAAATCAGGGGTAATAAATATTAATGAACAGTGTCCTCTCTGTATATTAAGTCAGGCTCCGCACAACTAATGATTTGAATGGCTGATAAAATAGTCTAAATATTTTATGCAGCATGCAAGCTATACCTAAAAGGTCATGTACACAAGAAACAGATGGCTACCAGAGGGCTGATTCTGTCCTCACCACTGGTGTGGATCAAGAATAATACCAATGAAGCTGCACCAGCATCAAACGGGGAGAGTTCATAGGCCCTAGAACAGAATCTGTGTCTTGGTTTTGCAGGGATTCATGAGAACAGTCTGGCCAGTGGCAAAAAAACATGCACACACATATGCTCACACATATCAGTGTGAAACACAGAGACTGACTCTCCTTTACACCAAGACTACTTTACACTGTGCTGTCACTTAACGTCCATTTTAATGCCACTTTGCACAGCTAGAGCGTTACATGGTGTCCTTTGTGTAAATGAGAATCCATTCTACCATGATCAATGATTAAACTCGATAAGTTTATGGAGGGGATGGTATGATTGGATAACATGGTTTTGGTAATTAAATATTCATGGTAAATAGGCCCAATGGCCTGTGATGGGATATTAGATGGGGTGGGATCCAAGTTACCCAGGAAAGAATTTTCTGTAGTATCTGGCTGATGAATCTTGCCCATATGCTCAGGATTTAGCTGATCGCCATATTTGGGGTCGGGAAGGAATTTTCCTCCAGGGCAGATTGGAAGAGGCCCTGGAGGTTTTTCGCCTTCCTCTGTAGCATGGGGCACGGGTCACTTGCTGGAGGATTCTCTGCTCCTTGAAGTCTTTAAACTACGATTTGAGGACTTCAATAGCACAGATATAGGTGTGAGGTTTTTTGCAGGAGTGGGTGAGTGAGATTCTGTGGCCTGCGTTGTGCAGGAGGTCAGACTAGATGATCATAATGGTCCCTTCTGACCTAAATATCTATGAATCTATGAATGTACATGGGGCACCTGGGGCTATCCTGACAGACACCCTCTTTGACAATGCTCGGTTTTACACCAGGTGCATTTTAGGCACCTATTAAACATGACGGAACACAAGGCCTTGTCACTGTTGGAAAGCATGCAGTGCTAGCTACATCTCACAGAACACCAATCCAGAGAGGCACTGAGTGCAACTTCTATTGATTCTGAGAGGTGAGGGCACTCAGAACTTCATTGTAGAAGCCTTCTAATTTGTAAAACACACATACTTGTTACACACACACACACAGAGACACCACCCCTTGATTTACTGTAAAGCAGAAAATCGTAAGAGAATTTTTAAAAGAAAAGAAAAGGAAATAAGGGAAACTTCTTGACATCCTACTGTTCAAGAACCCACTGAGTCCACAGTTTAGGCTGAGGGCTGCCTCCAGTGCCTTGGGTTTGATTTGCCTGTCGGTTGTTTTTCAGTGGTAACCCAAAGCCTAAAATTCCATCACCCTTTACTAATGCTCCCACCCTGTCAGAAAGCTACACCCCCCCCCTTCCTACTCCTTTGTGCTTTGTGCACTCAAAGGCAGGTATTATGCAGCTTGCTAGCCGCGGGGTCACTGTGCTTTGAGAGACCAAAATGCATCTGCCCTGGGAACAAAGAAATCAGTAGTAGTGCCATAGGATAAAAATGGAAATAGCTTGTCCTAGACCTTCCCTTCCTTATCCCCTTCTGTTTCCCCCAGCCAATCTTGGGAGTCCTGGAGGTGCACACCAAGTGGCATGTCACTTAGCCTGGTAGAGTTAGCATTTTTCCAGTGTATTCAGACGGTCAGCATTAATCCAGTGGTGGCTCTTTGTGCTGACTTTGCCCTTTTTACCTCCTCTTGTGTGATGTCTGGACAGCAGGCATTTTAACAGGGCTGAGGGTCAGGAGAAGAATGAGTTTGAAAGCCGCTTTAAAACATGCTCCATTGGCTCTGCAGCCAGTAGCCGACAGGCTTACGGAGCGGCCGCGTAGAAAATACCAGCTTCGACCCTGCACAGGGATAGTTTTTTCAGAGTTCTTATTGTTTCCTCCCTGGTTACATTGGTTTTTGAGACTTTAACTGTGAACAAGTCCAACAATGCCAACACTTACGGGGCACCATTTCACAGAGAGAGAAAGCATGCAGGTTCTGCCAATGTGCCCTGAATCCAAAGCTGCTGTAGCTTATCCCAGAAACCACCCCCCCCCTTAGCAGATATGGAGCTATGTGTA
The DNA here is from genome assembly GCF_015237465.2 of Chelonia mydas. Taxonomy (NCBI): domain Eukaryota; kingdom Metazoa; phylum Chordata; order Testudines; family Cheloniidae; genus Chelonia; species Chelonia mydas. The sequence continues at coordinate 4,279,487 of NC_051261.2, forward strand.
TGAACACGCGCTTGTTTTTCTTCCTGAGAATGGTGAAAGGTGCCAGATGGAGAACTCAGCAAAGATGAGAGACCCCAGTTTATCTTCAGAAGAGGTACAGCTTCTCTTATGCACTGTGTCCCCAGTGCCTGTCCGAACTTGTAGGGACACCTTCCGTAGGTGTGAGAACAGAGCTCAGTCTCTGTGACCCAGTCTGTCCTTTGCCTTGCTACACAGACTGCCAGTAGAGGAGTCTGTCTATGGGGATGTTGACACCTGACTACTAGAAACTAGAGTGAGACCGTGACTGAGTTCACACAGGCCCCTCAGCAATTGTCAGATAACTGTGACTTTAGGTTAAAATTGACCACGGCTGGATTTGAACCAGTGAATTAAACAGGGAAACACCCGTCCCTTTGGTCATCCAACATCTCTACCCATTCTGTATCCATTATATGACTAAACAGCAGCCTTTATCCTCATTTATATTACAGTAGCACCAGCAGCCTCAGCTGATATCAGGGCCTGATTGGACTTGGTACAAAAACATAGTAACAGAAAGTCAATTCCTCAAATAAATTGGTGAGACAAAGAAAGCTGTATATCCCCATTTTACAGCTGGGGAGCTGAGACCCAGAAAGATGAAATGACTCGCTCAAGATCATACAAGGCATCTGTGTCAGAAACAAGAGCTGAACATGAGTCCCAGCCTAGTGCCATCACAACAAGCCTTTCCCATATTTTCCTGGTCTGTTATTCCAGCAGCCCACCCCCACCCCCACAAGATATGTTTTGAAGCGGTCACTAAAAATATCTTCCCTCTCTCCCTTTGATTAATCCAGCCCAATAGTAACTAGAGTTTTACTTGTGATGCGCCGGTATAAGGTGAGAGCTGTGTATAGCATGTCCATGAACTACGTGATCTTAGAGGCCTTCGTCACCAGGTGTTCATTTCTAAAGCATGGGAGAGAGAGAGAGGCTGGTTTGAAAAGCTAGGAGGTGTTGGGGTCCTTCTCTTCCATTCCTTTTTTATTTTGAAGGTTCTTTTCTTGTTGCTAGACACGTTGAGTGTAATTAACAAAGAAAAAAGGGTCAACTGTATCCACTAGAGCTGAAAGGAAAGTGACAGTCAGGAGGTGAGGGGTCATGAGTCAGATTCAGAGGTGATGGGAGGAGTATTCTCTGCTGAAAGGCGAAGTGTAGAATCTCTGCTGGGACTCCTTTGGCATGAAGGGATTTTACAGTTAAAGGTGAAATTAATGTTTTGATGCACACTTTCTTACTGAGGAAGTACTACTACTTGTGATAGGGGTTTTGACCGCGGGAAGGATATAACTAACCGCTTTGGCGCTGAATGAGAATCCAAGTGTGGTACATTGAGCAAACATGCTTCACATGTCCTGCTGTTTCATTCACTTCAGTGGAGGTTCCACAGAAATCTGAGTCTTGAATCATACTCTTACGAAGAGGCAGTGGCTAGGGCCCTGCCATGGGAGTGAGGAGAAGTCTAGTTCCAGCTTTGCATAAGTCACTTCCCCTCTCTGTGCCATCATTTCCCTTCCCACTCTTTAAAGGGTCTGTCTTTGCTGCAGAATTAACTCAGTCTTTTACTAAGGTCTTGTCCCTTACCCACCCTTCCTGTCCATACGCACAGCTCTGACCCAAATTTGGTGGCGTTTTCATCCCGAGCTAGCTGGCCCAGCTGGGTGCCTCGGTGTCAGTCAGATGCCACTTTTAGTCAAGCTGGTAACCGGCCCAGTTAATCACCGGCCCAGTTAGGCTAAATCACCTGAGTGCTGATAGTTCTCCAGTACCTTCCCCCAATTCCCCTGCTGTGCCTAGAAGTACAGACAAGTTCTTCCACAATTCCCTGGGAAAGAATCTCATAAGATCCCTTTTCAAGTGGGTACAATTGGGCAAACAGAGAGGTGAAGTGATTTACCCAAGCTAACACAGCAAGTCAGTGACTGAAACGGGAACTGAGCCCCAGTGTCTTGAGACCTCAGGTCCTCTGTCCGAACTCCTGCTCCCTCCATCTGCACCTATAGCACAACTGACTTTCAATGGTGAGAGCAATGATGCTGAGGAAGAAACATCTGGTTGGTTCCTGAGTTGGTTGTGGTTACTTCCTAACTATTGGGATTAATTGCACAAATTAGAGATGCAAAGAACATGTACCAACATTGAATCCTTTTCCCCTGCCAGTGCAATACAGAGAGCCATTAGCTTTTCAGGACAAGGACTGTATGTTCCATGTGTAGACTGTGCTTAGCACATTGATGGTGCTGACGGAAGAAGAATATATGTAACAATACTATTAATAGATCTCTCCTATATAGCTCCTTTGCTACTGCATTTTGTACATATTTCTCTCTGCAGTCAACTTGACAGGAACATTTAAGAGCGGAAGATAGCTGAAAAAAGGAGAAAGAAAACTGCATTTAACTCAAAATAACCTGATTGCACTATAGGAAAATATGGGTGAGGTAATGTCTTTTATTGGACCATCTTCTGTTGGTGAGAGAGACCAGCTTTCGAGCTACACAGAGCTCTTCTTCAGCTGTGGGACTCACAGCTAAATTCAAGATTGAAGAGTTAGTTTAGCATAAGTGGTTAGCACATATTCTAAGGGACCATTTGAGGTGTTAAACTAGCTGTTTGATCTTGTAGTTAGATGTGACTCTGGGAGTACCTTTCCCTAACGTGAAGAACAGCTCTGTGTAGCTCGGAAGCTCGTCTCTTTCACCAACAGAAGTTGGTCCAATAAAAGATATTACCTCACATCCCTTGTCTCTCTAATATCCTAGGACTGACACAGCTACAACACTGCACACTTTAGGAAAATATTTCAACCTCTGAGTAATATTGAATAGATTTTGCAGTACCATTTTTATGCACTGGGAAACCACTAGATGGCTTGCAGTTCAGACTGCAGAAACACTGTTTGTACATCACCCATTTGAATGGCTGCTGACAGCGTGTCTTGCATGAGTGCATAACACACTCTAAAAAGAAAATGGTATATGAGGTAGCAAATGAGTTGCAGTTATAAATGGGGTGATCTTAGGAAATTTCACCTGCAAGCTAGTTCAAGGGGTTAAATCCCACAAACTTCCTTCGCTTTTCAGTTTCCCAAGCTTAGTTGCACCTCTGTTGTTGCGGATCCTCAGTATCTTGCAGTGACAATGCATTTTGAGACCTCAGACCCAGCTTTAAACTGAGACTCCACATCGAATAGGCATGAGAATACTGCTGCATCAACTGTGATGAACCCACATGTGGACATCAGAGCCTCTCGTATCTAACGGTGAGATCCCCATTCCAACTAGTGCCATGGACTCTGAGGCAAATTTGAAGCAGGGGCGGCACCAAATCCTTTCTTTTCCTAGAGCTCCAGAAGACTTGGGCCAACAGGTTCTCTATTGGATGCATTTGTTTCAACGATTAATTGACATGTCAGATTCAGTTGCTGGCATAACAAGGTACAGAGGTACTAGTCCTATTTCAGTACATATATTAGTTTTAGCTTATATTTATCTAATCAGGTGGTGTTGGCTAATTCCAGTCCTGGAGCAGGATGTGGTTGGTGGGTTAGATAGTTAGATTAGATTTAGTAAACAGTTCTCCAGACAAAGTTCATATGTAGAATACTGGCCATCACGTGCTATGTTATGACAACAGTTTATGTGGCCATAGGTGAAGTTAAGAAGGATGCTTGAAATAAGAACAATAGTTGATCAGGGAGAAAACACTGAAAAGAAGCTCCATTTAAAACAGTGACTCAACTGAAAGGGGTCCCAAACTGAAATAAGATGTCAGCGTGAGGCTTGTGGCATGTGTAAAGCTTTAAACAATCACATATATGAGCCTCATATAATCTTAGTCTCATAAATTGCGGGATCATGACTTCATGGGACTAAAGTTAAAATGGGGTTATAGGGATTAAGTAATTGCCAGACCAGATCAGACCCATTGTCCATCAAGCCCAGTCTCCCGTCTTCAACTGTGGACAGCACCAGATGCTTCAGAGAAAGAGCAAGAAATGCTGCAGTGACAGCTGTGCGATAACCTACCCCAGGGGAAGTTTGTTCCCAACTTCCTATCTTTATTTTTGTGCCCTGAAACAGCAGGGTTTATATCCCTTCCAACACTCTGTTGGTTGTTGTTCTCACTATTATACCTCTGGATAGTCCTGTTATCCATATAAATGTCTAGTCAGTTTTTAAATCCTGCTACATTTTTGGCATCAGTGGTAAAAAAAATTACCTAGATCCTACATCAAGAGGAACAGCTCAAACAGAGGGATTTAGTTTCAGAGACATGTTTTCAGCAGGTGATCCACCTGTCTCATTAGGGGATCCATTGGGTTCATTTGATGTACCTGGTTCAGTAAATAAGTAAACTTGATTAAATAAGTGATGTATTATCATTTTGTTTTTAAATGAACGATTCATTTTTTTTCCATTGGGTACTTTATTTTGTGTGTATGTGTGTGTGTGAGACAGAGAGAGAGAGTTATATACGTATCAGCACTAAGTACATCCACAATGTTTCTGAATTCAGCACTGAAAAGCCCTTTAGATGCAAAATGTAATTTTCAAATTGTCCAATATGTTATGGAAACAGGATTTACTAGCTATTTCTGGACTTACAATATACAGAACTGTGAAAATATTATTTGCAATTTCTTTCAATTTCAAATAATCATTAATACACATCCAACAATAACAACACCCTTCATCCTGAAATATCCCTCTGTGCATCAAACACTGTACCTATCGAAATTGCCTCCCCCGCCATATAAATGCAGCCTGTTCTGGGGTGCAATGTGGCAGATTTTTATGCATGGAGCCTCCACCACTGTAAAACAGCTTCTGCTGGGGTGCAAAGGAGCAACAAGGGTGGGTGGGCAGGCATATGGGGACCCATTCCATTGGCCCTTCACCAGAGCTAGATGGCATAATGGTAGAAACCTATTCCCCCTGGCATCACAGAGGGGCAGCCAGGTCAATTTTGAGTGGTGTTGAGACCCTGTGCACCAGCACCAGGTTGCAACAGTGCTCAAATTTGGGTAACCTGGGCCCCTCTTTAGCAAAATTCTGATTGCACCCCTTCTGGGTTGGGATGTTGCAGCTGTTTATACAGGAATCTCTCAACCAGTGCTGAAATGCAGCCAGGTCTGAGATGGGTCACTGCAGCTGTTTATACTGGAATGCAGCAAAACATTGAAATGTTATAGAGCACTGAAATGCAACCACCACAACACCCCTTTTCCCAGATGATATATTACTTTGTTGCATGATGCACAGTTCCATGGAATATTTGATTCAAAAACATCACCCATGCTCATGGAAGCCAAAATAACTGGGAATCGGTCACACTGGGATTCGGTTTATGAGCTATGTTGGCCACTTTCATGCATTACTCAAAAAATAACTCATTCCTCTCCAGAGGTTTCTTAGATGTCTCCTATTTTTATTTGGATCCGTTTGCAGGACATTGCGTTCTGATAGGTATGGTTTGCATTTGATTGTCGCCCAAATCTCGACACACCTGAGTTCAAGATGTCCCTAGTGTTTGGGTAGGAGCCTCCAAAGAACACAATGTAAAAACAGAAAATGAAAATCACTGCAGAAGTTGGTAGGCATGGACATTTGAGGGCTTCTGGTCCTCTTGGGGTGTAAGTATGGATGCCTAGCCATCCACCCATAATTCAGGCAGGCATTGCTCTGTTGTTAGGGTGTTGGATTTCATCACAGCAATTTCAGAGTAGAGTGAAAACTAGTTTCTCATGGGACAATGGCAGTATATTGATTGCACTCTGAGCTCATCCTCTTGGAAACTGCCTGATCTGAAAGCTGGCCAGTGTTGAATTCACCTAGTTTAGGAGAGGATGAAGAGGTCCATCTCCGTAGCTTCAGAGCAGTTGTTGTTTTCTGCATTGTATGCTGAGGGTAACAATAACAGCAGCCTACATTGTCAAAAGTGACCAGTGGTTTTGGGTGCCTCAAATTTTGAGTGAGACACATTAAAAGGGCATAATTTTCACAGAGTTCCGAGCACCTACTCTCTGAAAATCAGGTCACTTTAAGGTGTCTCAAGTTGGGCTCCCAGAAATTGAGGCATCCAAAATCACTAGTCACTTTTGAAAATCTTGGTTAATATTTCTATACTGTCGTTTCTTCCTACAAGAATATCAAAGGGTTTTGCAAACATTAATTAATGTAAATCTCACAGCTCCCCTTGAGGTAGATCGATATTATCCCTACTTTACAGATGGCACTGCATAGCAAAGTGAGTTGACCAGGGTCACACAGCAATTCAATGCCAGAGGTGGAAAGAGAACACTTGATGCCCTAATCATGTGCTTTAAAATCTCAACAGGTCTGTCTTTCAGGAGGTGAAGCCCGAGTGACATTCTTGCACTGAGCCAGCCAGGATTGACACATCCTATGATAATTTATTGTATGGCAGTTACTGGTCTGTAAAACCACTGCTGCGACTTCACTCATCCTCACCACTGAAATACAGCGACCTCTGGGGATGGAAACTGGCAACTCTTTAACAATACACAGAGATGCTACACTACATTTTACACCAGGAAGTGAGGAATACCATACCCAATGAAAACTCCAGTTGGAATTTAGATGGGCAGGGTCTAATTGCTTGAGTTGGAATTTGGCCAGGACAGCAAGGATGTCCAAAAAAGACCTACCATAGGAATAAACTATTCAAACTGAATTCAGTTAATAATGTAGCCAACTCCATCAAGCCACCCCATATTGCAGCTTCATAAATCATTCTGACTTTAATTACTGAACCATGGTATTACATACATACATGCACTATATAATAATCACAAATAAGTGGAAGTTTTCCTTGAAATTAATACCTATGCTCCCATCTTGCTGATCTTTTACTTTCTGAATATTACTACCTTGCAGTTCAGGCCATCTTTGGCACCCAAATCCACTTTAGAAGCTGCTTTCTTGAGCAGAATTATATGATAGCCCCAGACTTTTTACAGCTGAGAGATTTAATTTAGATAGTGGGGGCTGATCATTCCTACATTTTTTTATGATAGTAAACTCTCCACGTTAATAACTAACAAGCAAACAGTTCTGAGGCCTCAGCAGGAGTGAACTGCATGCCTAGAGCCATGAGTAGCACATCACAGTATTGTACCAACAGGTGCAGCTGGCATCTAACTCTCACCTTCTGATTAAATTCCCCCTTTGTTTCCCTAGTCCAGTGTTCCCCTTCTTCCCCCTCCCCTTTTCTTATCATGCGTGGATCTGATGTAACAGCCAAACATGGAGAGACATATTTGAAAAGCTACCTAGCCGCCATCATCAAAAGCCTTATCTAAAATCCATTAACATTAACAGGAATCTTTACATTGATTTCAATGGAACAAACCCCAAGCTACTTGAGATGCTTAACAGACATGTGGTGGAGTGTACCAAGCCTGAGCAGATTTAAAAGGGCCAATTAACCTTACAGGCTGCACCTGGAGGAGAGCCAGGGCTGGAAAAAGTCAAATTGAAGATGAAGCCCAGCTAGCCAGGGGCAGACTGGGCTTGTAGAAAGGTAGGAGCTCTTTAGCTGTTCCCTAGAGAGAAAGGGAGTTAATCAGGGAGAGGGAGGAAGAGTTCTAAGGCAGAATAAACGTGTGGGGTTCTGGCCTACGGAGTCTGGCAAGAGGGGGAAGTAGCCCCGGCAAGCGGAAGAAGCTTGGGATATTAAACCTAGATGTGGGTTAGGAGCCAAAGAAGTGAGAAAGGAAGGAGCCTAGGGAAAACAGCAACAGGGTCTGACACTGAGTAGATGGTGGTTGCTAGGTATAGGGGTCTCTGGGTGGGAACTTGAAGTAATGGGAAGGCTATGGAAAGTGCTAGCTAGCTACTGGGAAAGTAGCCCTGGATATAGACTTGGACTAGAAGACTACCTGATACAGCATATAGCTAGCTTGACCATTGGGACTTTGACACCCTAGAAGAGGAGGGCTAAATGGTGACCTTGTTAGAGGTCTGAGTCATGAAGGGGGAGCTCCCCACTTTCCAAAGAGCTAGGCTGCAATGTGAACAACTGATGGAAAGGGGCACCAGACCAAGTGAGAGCTAATCTGCAGACCCAGCTCCAAGGAGGCATCCAAGTGGTGAGTCTATGCTGCTGTTATATATATGTGCGAGAGTGCACATACACATGCTGTTTGGTAGCCTTTGTGCAATGAATTTGTTGGGTCTCTGATCAGTTTCTAGTGTTATGCAACTATTGCTATTGCTGAGACCACCACCAGAGAGGACAAAACACCAGAGAGGCCAAGAACTGAAAAGGCTATGGAGGCTGAGCAACACTCTGAGCCTGCTGCAAGAGCTGGATGCTAGGGAGAAAGCATGCAGGGCCCCATGAAGGGTTGAAAGGCTGCACCTGTATGGAAACCTAAGTCCTTTCCCTTGATGGAAAGATTTGCAGGTGACTCTTTGAGGTAACTGTAAAGCCCTCCCCTGGGTATCTTTCTGGGCAGTGATGATCTGGGCCCATCCCTGTGTGGTGAGCATGTTCAGCATGTGTCCAAAGAGAGACTTTAATTTCTCAGGAAGTGTTCTGAGGAAACACAAGCTAAGTTATAGTAATAGCTATTCATCACAAGTGCTAAGGAACAAGCTGCACGCTGAAGAACTACAGCCCTTCTGACGCTCCTTTATATAGTTCCTTGGACCAGTGCTGGCAACAGGGAAAACAAATGGCCTCGTTAACCTACATCCTAATAGTCCCTCTATAAAACATAATGCTTCAAACTACTCTCATTTCTGTGCCTTGGCAATGCAGATTTTTTCCCCCTCCTTTTACTGGTGGTTCTTTGTGTTTTAAAGAATCTCTCTCTCTTCACCAATTTCTCTGCTGTATCCAGTCAGAGTCTCACCTGGAGTCTAGCTTCAGTGCTCCTAATGCAGAAACACTCTTTTTAAAGGGGCAAATGTTTTTTTCTCCCCCAGAAAAGGCTGGATTGAAGTTGGAGGTACCGTATGTTTTACAGCCCTACCAACGCTGAAGGGAAGGATGCTTTTGTAGTTAAGGCACTCTGGTGAGGATCAGGAAAGCTGGGTTCAATTCCTGGCCTTGCTGTGCATTCCTTGTGTGCCTTTGGGAAAGTTACTTAGTCTCTCTGTGCCCCATCTGTAAAATGAGGATAACCCTCGGTCTCGCTCACCCTTTGCCTGTGGGGTTTAGTTAGAATGTAAGAACTGACTATATGCCTAGCACAATGGGTCCTGATCTGGAATGGGGCTTCTAGGTGCTACACTAACATACATAAATTACAGCTGTTGCAGTCTTTCTCTGCCTCTATATGGAGGTGGGTGAAATCTAGCAATTTTGGTTCTTTGGAGACTGGAGTCTGCAGTCTGGAGACTGTCAGTATTCTAGACCGGTTTAGCCCTGCACCAAGAGACACAACTGTTTCCTGAGTTTAACAAAACTTAATCTTGATGATCAAGAAACATGATAGTCTTTTACAGGCTTTAATTAGAACTGCCTCTTACTGCTCAAATGTGATGAGACTTGAATGATCTCTTCTTTATGTTTCTCATACTGAAGAGGCTGCTGTGAGTGACTCCCTTCGCTTATAACTCATTCAAATGGAGATTTATTTTTATAAAATTCCACCAAAGAGGGAAAGATGTATTTTTGCAGGGGGAAGAACTTAGATTCATGCTTTCATGCAAACTTTTCAGAGGGTGAGATTCCAAGATACTTTTCTCCTCTTCTGTCCCCTGCCTCAGTGTCCTACTTATTTTGTATTAATGGATTTATTTTTTGAAGGCCAGAAGGGATCATAATGATCATCTGACAGAATGCAGTCTTGAACTTAGAAACTTTAAATAACATACACATAAAGATGTATGTTTCCCTTTATTGAGCCTTGCCCTACTGAAAATAGTTAATTATGTGTAGCTAATTTGATCCTGCAGTTTCCATGTTGATATCAATGGGATTTTTATTTGGAGTAAGGACTGTAGGATCAGGCCTTTCATTTGAAATTATATCGCTGGGGCAACCTGTAGGAAGGCCTTAGCTAAAAAGTGCAAATGTCCCCTTTATCTGGTATCCTATTTCTGACTGAGTCTTACACCTGATGTTTCAGAGAGAGCTGCAAAACTCCCATAATGCCTCTGTCCTGTGAGCAATATACACAAAAAATCGCTTCCTGATCCAGTCACTTTATACCCCAAAGAATGAGGATTCAAGTCACTGTACTTTTTATGTTCCCTTGTGCAGCTGCAGGTGCTGTTTGACTCCATTGAGTTGTAGTTGAAATTAAAGTTCATTCTAAGCTCTACTTTTACACTTCCTCTTTTTTTTATTGAAATAACCAATCAGTTTGCAAAATGGAATACATACAAATAAAACCCTTTTACTCTTTTGCAGGTTTTTTTAATGTTGAAAGTGCAAGATTAAAGATCTTTGTATAAGAGCTGGCTAGTAAATGGTGGATTTTAATAAAAATGCTGAAACATTTTAAACCCTTTTTTTGCCCCTCAGGACATGAACATAGTGGCAGAGTTAAAGTTGCCTTGATGTTGTGCACAAAGGTGCAGCCTATGGGTTAAGGGGAAGTGTGTGAAGTTTGGTTTCAGAAATATATTAACTTAAAATCATAGAAATCATAAGCTTAATATTTGGTTAATTTTTAACCAAATTTAGCTCGTGTTCCTTGGAATTCAGATAGCATTTCTTCAGTTTTCGCTGGATTTCAGTTGTCATCGTGTTGCCCAGTTTAATTTTGTTGGGCCCTGTTGCATTTCACCTCAACCCATTGTCTCTCTCACGCTTCCAAATACTGTAGAACACTGTTCCTGTTCCATTTAGCAAGGAAGTGCACACATTGATTTCCATGTCTCTACTAATCAATATTTATGTTCATTAATTTTTTATTTCCCGCATCTGACCAATAAGGACATGAATCTTCTGCACGCTTCTCTGAACACTCCCATTCTGGCGGCACTTTAATCCCCTGGCACCACCGGTCATGGAACAATTACCCAAAGATCAAAAAAATTAGCTGTATGTTCAGCAAGCCATGCTCTCCACTGGCTCGCTGATACCAGAGGCACTTTGAGTTCAGAGAAGCTCACTAACCTGAACTGCCTCATGGGCACTATACACTGAACTAAAAATATAGTGTGTTTACCTATGTGTGGTCTCACAGTGCCCCACACATCCAGTAGTCTCATGCCCTGAACCTAACGGGTGACCTCCACCCGCAGAGGGACAGAGATGACCACTTTCTCAATACTGTCCCCTCCCCACTGCTCAGCCCTTCTGTTACATGGGATAGTAACTGCAGCTGCAATAGGAATCTTTTCCTAACCATCTCCTCCCTGACTTCATCTGTGTCTACCATGCCCACCCTATGCACTATCTACAGACTCAGATAAAGCAAGTATTCCCCCATGTCCCTAGCCAGGAGTTGTGACCTTCAACAAATCTCTTAATCTCAGCATGCCTCAGTTTCCCCCTCTATAAAATATATATTTTCTTGTCTATTTCAATTGAAGGCTCTCTGTCTCTCACTATGAACTTGTACAGGGCGGAGCACATTGGGGCCTGGATTTTGGCTGGGGAATCTAGGCACTGCAGTAATACAGTAACAAATAATAATTACCCAAAGATCTGAAAACGTGGGATGCCAAAGAGGAGGAAATGTTTCTGTAGCCCACGGGTTTACGTTTAGAAGCAATGAGATAAAACTAAGTAAAGGGAAATTTAGGCCTACTAGACTACTGGATCTTTTCATGCTGTAGGGTAGTCTAAAGGCAGTGGGGGGAGGCCCCTCTTTTGAGAAATGTGGGCTACACACAGCACTGGAGGGAATCCACAATGAACAGCACAAGGGAGGGTTGGGGAATGGACTAAATGTGACCGAATAAGTTGTTGTTACCAGCTGTAATATCTTCAGTCTTGGTCTTCATCACTGGGACTCCTTTTCACTGTGCTGTATGCGTAAAGGAGTTTTATAATTGGTAACTATTATAATGCTCCTTCACACGGCCACAAGGGCTGTAGTGTGAATGACACTCAGAACTGATGAATATATTCTTAACCACCTGGCTACACACAAGACAGTGGCACCAGAAATATTCCTTCCCTGTATTCCTGGTCCAGATTTGGTTGTCGCATGCTTTTCCCTGACCCTTGCTGAAGATTGTCATTATCCATACTTCTGGCCTGTATCTCCATTTTTTTATTTTTTATTTTTTTCTAGCCAGTAACATTATCCATTGCACATTGTGTTAACATACCTCTTACTGAAAACGCTTAACAGCGGTGATGGAATTTCATTCAGGGAGTTTGAAGTGGTAAAGAAGCCAAGACACGTGAATCACAACAGTTGTAGCTGCAGCATATTTGATTTTGCCCCAGTCATTTGAGCCCAATTCCTCGGAGCTATTTAACCCAAACCCAGGAGAGATGTGTTGTCATTTTTGGTTCCTCGACTGCAATTCATCATTAACCTATCCCCTCTCCATTTGATAGAAATAACATCAGTAATAAGGATCTGGTGCATAGTTTTGCCTGATTCCTTTGGTCTGTATTAAGACCTGATCCAAAGCCATTGAAGCAAATAGGAGTCTTTCCCATAGATTAAAATGGGCTTTATATCAAGCCCTCCTTTCCTTACATGTCTCTTCTTCTTGTGGTTTGTTTTGTTTTTGTTCAGTGTTCTTCTAGGCTAAGGGGAAGAGAACAACAATTAACCTTCCTGCAGTTGTCTTTGCTTTGTCTTTACCTAATCTATTCTATGTCATTTTGTTGCTTATTTATTAATCAGTGTATCCTAGATGTTCCTTTTCTTCAGCGTTTTCCTTATTACTAGATGGCTCACAGGGTTGAAAATTTATGAGATATGGAGTCTGCTAGGTCAGCAGTTTAAATTTACCCTAGTTCAGCAGTGAGTGAATGGTGCTAGAATCTGAGCTGTTTGCTGAAACAAGGCAGTGGAGTGTGTTGAGTTACAAGTAGGCAAGAAGCTAGCGAGTCATGATAAAATAGGGGACTGGGAATCAGGACACTTGAATTCTCTTGCCAGCTTTGCCACTGGTCTGTTTCGTGACCTCAGGCAAGTCTCTCCAGTCACCTCACTGTGCCTATGTTCTTCTTTTTCCCCCCACCGCTACCCCCGAACTTGTCTGCCTTGTCTAGTTAGACTGTGAGCTCTCTGGGGCCTTGATTGTCTCTGATTACACATAGGGAACTTTGATCTTTGCTGGCACCTCTACTAGAAACACAAGAACACTCAGAGGAACAGCACTGTAGGCAGCCACAGCAGGGTGGCTGGGAACTTAAAGGTTTATGGAGTCTGCATTCACCCCACTTAACCCCAAAGGTGAAGAATAAGGCAACAGCATTGTTTGTATTGCGGGAGCCCCTGCAGTCTCCAGTCAGGGATCAGAGCTTAATTGTGTTAGACACTGGACACACAGTGTAAAAGGCAGGTTCTGCCCCAAAGAACTTACAATGTGGGTGTGTAACAAGAGACCCCAGGAGGCTAACAAGTGACAAGTGGTGGCTTGGGGGAGACAGGCCAACTGAAACCAATATGCTTAGTACAATAGCGGTGTCAGCACACCAACTGCCTAGCCAGAAGCCTGCCTTGCTGATGCCCGTGCTGTACCTCTTTTGTGGTCAGTGCCCAAGGCTGCCTCCTTTCAAATGCTGAATTCACTAAGGGTGTGTGTGTGTGTGTAGAATAGGCTGTGATACTCCAGATAAATTGTGAACTGCAGAGAAGCTCAATCCCAGCACAGACTACCTTCATTGTACAGCAAGACAGAAGAAATTCTGGGCACCCAATTACTGCACAGCCTATCTCCCATGATATGTAAACGGTAACTTTAAATATTTCATTCTTTTGCCTTAGTTTATTTGACATGGTCTGAGGACTGGAGTAATTTTCTAACTCACTGACTGATCCTTTTTTACTATCTTAAGCGCACACACTCACAGGTTCCAATTAATAGTTCAAAGCGTCCACTCTCAACCAATGGACTAGATTTATTTTCCAAAAATGTAGTATTGTAGCCTTGTATCGGGTTCGTTTAAATAAACGTGCATGGTAATGCCAAGTTAGCCTTTGACTTAGGGCAAATCAAGCTCCTTTCAATGCAATTACTTTGCAGATAGGCATGACCTCTGTAGGTTAAATGCTTTTGCAGAGCAGCTTGTGATACGAAATGCAATGAACAGATTTCCCTCTTTATTTGTGGTTTACTTTTACTTAAAAAAAAAAAAAAATTGCATGTCTGAACATCTTCCTTTTCGAGCCATGCTGTGTGGCTAGTGTTAGAATACCCTGTTGCCGGTGGTATTCAGAGAGTCTAATTCAAGCTCTTGCTGTGGGTCAGTTTGACTATCCTCTGAATGAAACGTTTGTAATGCCCCACTCCTTTTCCCAATTATGTAACTTATTAATTGTGTTAACTGGAGAACAGCATCTTTGGCTTTTTTTGCATGCCGCAAAGGCGAGATCTTTCAGTGCTTTGAGGCTGAAACTCCACAGCTCTTGTACTGCACTAGAGATGGGCTAAAACTGCTGAGAAGAGTAGCACTTGGGTCTTGCATAGTGTTGAATCTCTGTAGATCTCACAACACTTTATGAAGATGGGGAAGTACCATTGTCCCCGATTATCAGTTGGAGAAACTGAGCCACAAAGAGGAGAAATGACTTAGTGAAGTTCACGACGGGTCAGACAGGACTAGAACCCAACTCTACCTCACATGTTCAACTAATTTTCTGGTCTCTTGGTGAAAATCCCAAATAGTGGATGAAATTCTGTGGCTTGTGATAAGCAGATCAGGCTAGATGAATTAATGGTCCCTTCTGGCTTTACGATTTATGAATCTATGAAATATTGTTTGAATTTCTAAGCGATGTCCCTGTGGCCATGGTCCCGCTTAGATGCAGTCTCTTCCTAGGAGCATAATTGCAATCCTGTTTTACAGGCACACATGTTCATTTTCAAGTCACACACCTACGTACTCCATGGAAAACACGTTAAATTTATGCTAACATATAGCCAAGCACTTGAGTTGTCACCCAATCAGGACAGAGAATATCTTTTGACTTCTCTGGAGAATCACAACTAAACCACTCAGCTCAAATGGCATATATACAGAGATCTTGGAGACTGATCCATAAAGGTAAAAGTGTTCTACAAAAGTGTAAAAAATCTAAATTGAGAAAATCATGATCTGCTCTTGAATATTCTGTGAGCAGAAAAAGAATCTGCATTTGTCCAATAATCTTGTTGCCAAATGATTTGCTCAGCACTATATATATTTTTTACAGTAAGCTCTTTGAAGCAGGGATGGTCTTTAATAGAATCGTATACAGTGCGTAGCACAATAGGACCCTGACCGGTAGCTGCTGCCAAATAGTAAACCACTAAAGAAAATTGGAGCCCTGTGTAATCTGGCACCTGCTGGATCTCTGTGTCCCTTGCAAGAGAGGGAGAGCAAAGGACAGAGACACAATCAGCTGGAGTGGTGGTCATGTGAATTTTATCCCAATTTATTTATGTTTCTGCTGAAATGGCCCCAATGAAGGGCAGGCCGGGGCAAGTCTGAGGAGTTTAGGGGACTGTTAATGGACAAAGTGTTTCTTCTGTAGCTCATGAATTTGTATCCAGCACAGTGGCCTGATCCTGTATGTGCTCCCTGGGTGAAATCCTGCTGATTATAATCACTCCCTTTCTGGCACTTGCTTGAATGCAAAGGAGGAAATGAAGCGCTCTTCTCATCCCAGAGTACCAGCAGAGCAGAGGGTAAAGACTTAACCCTCAGCCTTTGAGTTTTAAGTTTTGCCTACAAACCTGAAAATTTACTTAGCTAGCTACAAGGGGAACATTTTAAATTCCCTACTGTTTGTAAAACCACTACTGATAAATCCCTCCAGCCATCCCCATAAGTCTGGAAGGTCTTTAGAATCACTAAAGAGTACTCTGCTTAAGAGAGCTTCCTCCCCCGTCCCCTTCGCCATGCAGGTGAAATTTCTAAAACCAACAAGTTGCAATTGCAGTTTCCCCTCTAAACACTGAGGCATTCCATCATTTTTGATTTCATAATCCATGTTCTTTTAGTGGGTCAACTGCATGCCCTCTGAATTTCAGAGGGATACCATATAATCTGTTTGTACCTAAAACTGGTGGAATCTGAAATAGTGGGTCAAAACTGAATTACAGCTCATCTAATACATTTTTAAACAAGCTTGTTCAGGAAATGCTATGGATTTTAATCAAATATTCAGCTAGTTTCTAGTCTGTTCAAAAATATGAATGATACTCTTCTTCCCCTAACGTTGCAGTTCCCCCCACTTCCAGTATGGCCAGAAGGAAAAAGGCATGCACAATAGAATCTATTCCTACTGGTCCCCAAATTCCTATGTGGGAATGAAGTGTCACCATTCTAAATGAAAGTGATAGCTGCCTCCTGAGAGCCATCCATCTCTTCTGATAACAGTGAGGAAAATGTAGCTGCTGATTGAAACCAACAGTCACACCAGAGATTGCTCTGCCTCCATTAGCTCCCCTGAAAAGGAATCCATGCTCTGATCACTTTTGTAATGGACAGGTGCATCTGTAACCACTGCCCTCTCATGGCTGGAATTAGAACTGTTCACCTGTGTGTCATAGGCCCTACGGGTAACATTTTCAGAAGTGCCAAAATTACTTAAGATCCTAAGTCTCATTGACTGAATGCATCCGATGAAGTGCGCTGTAGCTCATGAAAGCTTATGCTCAAATAAATTGGTTAGTCTCTAAGGTGCCACAAGTACTCCTTTTCTTTTTGCAAATACAGACTAACACGGCTGCTACTCTGAAACCTGACTTTCCATGTAATTTAGGTTCTAAGTGCCCAAATCATTTTTGAAAATGGGGTTTAGGCTTCTAAACTGCTTGGGTGCTTAAAAATTTTTATCCTGCATTACTAAAGCTAGAGGAAATCTTTAGTTTAAGCACTTCTGGAGATTTAGGAACTGAGTTCTATACTTGCCTTTACTTTGAAATTCTGAGCAGCCACATGTGCAACCTAGTAATGTATGGGAAGTCCCATGTGGCCCCAAGTCTATTTCAGCACGAATGCTGGTCAAAAACCAATGATGCTCGTCACAAAACTTTTCTGATGTGTTTTGCGGGTGTATTTTTGAAATTTCCAAACTTGGAAATTTTTCCAACCTGCTGTAATTACAACCTCATCAAATAAAAGCAGATAGGCAGGGAGGTGTGAGAGATCGTTCTTTGTAAAAGAGTGAGTGCTGCTCTGAGTTGAGCCTTGAACCTGAACTCAATGCTAACTCTGAGGGGGATGGAGAGAAGTCAGAAGGGCTGATCAGCTATTAATACAAGACATTCTAGTGCATTGAAGCCCGTGGAGCTGAGCCAACTTACAGCAGATGAGGATCTGACCTAGAATCCTGTTAGTCTTCCACTGCTCACCAAACTGATTTAGCATCTCTTCTCCCCACCCCCCCACCCCGAGCTCTCAGAGCCAAGGAGAGGTCATGTTTGTAGTAGTCTGGATTTTTGCATGAAAAGAAGAAACCATTGATACTATACAACATGCTCCCATGGAGTGAAGCATTTCCTCAGATGGGAAGTGGTGTAGCTATTCCGTTTAATCTTTCACCTCAAGAGGTTTTTATCTCCCACCTTTTGTAATGCAGTTCAGGACATTCTAGTAGTTTCCCCTTCCTTTCTAACCCTTATAATTCAGTGCTCCAGTTGAGATGAGAGGATGGAAGTGTTCAAACAGAGGTTGGCTATTCTGAAGTGCACTGAGTCCTCTATTGAACATGGGTACTCTCCCAAAAGCCTGATTAAAAGTAATGCAGAATCCCTAGTTTGCTCAGTCTGAGGAAAGGATTCCCTGCATTGTGATAACCTACTAAAACTCTCTGCTCCCACACAGCGTGGGTGTAGGAGCGGGTGGGCTTGGAAACAACCTACATCCAAATGCATGGCAATGTAGAAAAGCAGCCCAAGTGGTAAATGAGTTAGTTGGCCTTCTGTGCTCTTTACATTTTTTTTTTTTTCCCCCTTGGATCTAGAAAGTTGTGTGTGTCCTGGAGATGGATATTTCCAATGCAGTGTGGCTTGTGGTGTTATGCATCTATTTATCTCCTCACTTTGGCCTGTATTTCAGGCTGGTGCCACTTCTGCCTCACCTCAACTGAGGTTGTTCATTAAAGAAATTCTTAGATCAAACTAAGCAAAATGTACCATCACTAGTACGACTATTAAACTTGGTATCGGTCTAATTTTGTTGGTCTGTATAGTACATATATAAACAAATACCATAACTTCTCAAATTCCTTTTTACAGTGATGGGTAAAAGGTCAGTGTTGAATCCTCTGTGCATTGTATACCTGAACTGTAATGTATTGACCATAGTCTAAATATGAAGCCATAGACTTTGTTTACGATGGTGGGGTGGGGCTTTGAATTCCAAGTTTGGCTGGGCCCATTATAGTGACCCAAAACTTGGATATGATTCAGATTTCTTAGTCCCTGAAAAACTGAGGGTTGCTCAGAACTTGACTTCTGGCTGAGGCATGTAGTGGAGGAAACCTTCTGGTGATGAGGCTGCATCCTTACAGATAGCAGTGTAATCAGTTTTCAGAGTAACAGCCGTGTTAGTCTGTATTCACAAAAAGAAAAGGAGTACTTGTGGCACCTTAGAGACTAACCAATTTATTTGAGCATGAGCTTTCGTGAGCTACAGCTCACTTCATCGCATGCATACTGTTGTGAGCTGTAGCTCACGAAAGCTCATGCTCAAATAAATTGGTTAGTCTCTAAGGTGCCACAAGTACTCCTTTTCTTTCAGTGTAATCAGTGGAAGACAGAATCCAGGACCTGCAGCACTGAAAGCACAAACCTTTTAACACATGAATGAAAGGAATAAATCCTTCAGCTGTGCCTAAGCAACCCACTCTTGTGTTCTAAGTAGTCCAGCCATTAGAGGGAGACATGAGCCACATAGTATATTACATATGTCCAGTGCTCACGCCCAAAACTCTTCTGTCAGCTAACAGATGACACATTTAACCAATAAAATGCCAAATTGGAAGCACTGCAGCGTCCATATGCCACCTGGGCTAATCTCTTGGCGTCAATATGAAGCCTGGCTTCTGGATACATCTGAAGGGTGCCTTTCCCAACTTTACCCTTCCATGGATGCTGAATGCATCCATTTAATTCCTCCAGTTCCAAACCTTACTACTGCTTGGCTAAAAACTTTTATAGAACAAATAATCATTCTCCACCAAAATATTTCAGATCCTATTCCTGATCCTAAAAACAGCCAAACTGCCATTCTATTTATGAAATAGGATGTCCTCTGGAACAGTAGCTTCATTTCACTTGCAAGTTCTCATTTATGAAATTGATGCTATGTACTCCAGGCTGGCAGCATTCACATTGAGAACAGAGCCAGCATTTGGCATGCCCTGGCTTATTCTGTAGCGCAAATCTATTTTAGAGGTTACCTTTGACAGAATCCAATCTAGACTGATTTGCTGCATTCTCAATCAATTATGGCATTGACAACCCAGCCAAACTGAAAACATTCAGGTAAATAAACAGAGGCAATTGGAAACTTATGCTTCTATGTAAACTGTCATATTGTAGATTTATGTCCACTCAGGTATGCTCTTGAGCTGTTAATTCTTTTCCTTACATTGTTAGTGGAACAACCTGACAATTCCCAGGGCATACATAGTCGGTCTCTGCCTCTGTCCACCTTTCCCTTTTACTTTCGTGGTAAATCCAGCAACATCAAAAAGGCATCTGTAGTATAACTGCATCTCCCTGAATATGAAAGCAGTATGGAAATCTTGGCTGAAATTTACCCCATAAATAGTGCCAATACAAGGATTTATGCAGAAGTTAAGTTCACCTTTAAGCCCTATTTTTAGGATTTAAGGGGTCCATAAGCCTTGTTCTGTACCCCTGTGTAGACATGGATCTCATTCCTTATAAGAACAGGCTTTCTAGAATTCGCTAGCAGCTCTGCTTCTGGCCGGAACAGGGGTGTCCCAAGTTTCCAAGGTATTTCATCCAGAACATCAAAGTTAGGAGGGATGCAGTGAAAATGAAATAAATTACCTAAGCTTTCTCCAAAATGGTCCCAGGCTTGATTCAAATGGTAGATGGGGGTTCAGGACCATTCTTTATCCTACCATTTTGCATATCCCTAACCTTCCTGGCATCCCGTTTCATTAGCCCTAGGCAAATTCTTCAGAGATGGAACCCAGAGAGGAGTGTACCCTTTGGGCTCTTGACAGAGCAAGAGGAAAGTACCTTTGGGGAGGTGGAGATGCAGCACCAAAACCATCCACAAGGAGCTTGGGGGAAATTACTTTTTTTTTTTTTTTTTTTTTGTGCCTTTAGTGTCCTGTCTGTACTTCCTTTCTCCCACGTGTGTCTTGTACATTTTGATGGCAACTTTTTGCGGCTGGTACACTCGTGTATGTTCAGCACCCGAGACAATGGGGCACTTGAACTACTGTAAAAGAAATAACCAAAAATTGGGACCATCTTAAAATACCATATGAGAGTTGGATGAATCATGCGTAGAATTTGTTTGGATTTTGAAACAATTAGTTTCCTCGTACCTCTTCTGCATTGACTTTCGGGGAACCTCCACAGTCTGGGTCTTAATGGAACACTTGCTCAATAAATTGGCTCCCAAGACTGATTTCTCCCCAGCGACAAATAGGTTAAAAATCTGTAAAGGAGCCTTTGGCTGGAGAAGATTGGCCAAGCAACACGTTAAATTAAACCAACCTTCTGTCTGCTATCCAAAAGATGACTGAGCCAGCAAAATTCAATGAACTCTGTATGCTGCCTCAAACTGACATCTCATCAATTTTGAAGCACAATCTTAATTTTAGCTGGGAATAAAGAATAGCCCCCATACTCTGTGCTGTCTCTTTCTGCAGAGACAAACACCTGTAAAAGCCCACAGAGCTTGGCAAACTAAGAAAATCAATGAACTTTCCTTTTCCCACCAATATCTAAATGGACATTTTTATGTGTTTTTACCTCAGTGGCTGTTGAACAAAAGGTCAGTGCTGATTTGAAGTCAATCTTTATAACCAAGATGACTTTAAAGAAAGGAAACAAACACAGGAAACATTTCTTCCGTCGCAGGGAGTACAAAAAGATAAAAATGTACATATCATTTTTGAGCAGGATTATGTGCAGCTCTGCTGAAAGCCATGTAAATTGTGACGGGAGACTCAAGATAATGTGATACAACAGGGCTGGGGAGGGTAAATTTTGGATTGTAAATCAGCCTTTCTGTGTGACATGAATCTGATGTGTTGGATTTTTTTTTTTTTTAAATCCCTAAAGAACAGACATGGAAAACATCATAGGGCTGGTGATCTTTGCTCCCCTTTAGTGGTGTTAGTGTACATTATAATCCTTCTAGTGGTGCACGGAAATGCCCGATTTAAGCAACAATCGAAAAGGAGGGTTTCAATGTGGTGCAAACTAGAATTTTGTATTTCTTCAGGTATACTTCCAGGCTTTCAAAACGGTTAGTCGCTCCATGCACTTCATGCAACTTGCCTAAACAGGCTGGAATTTAAGGAGGCTTATAAGATACTAGCTTTAAACTAAGGCCATGATTCTTCAACTGGACCTACTAGTGCAGACAAAAACTTGGGTTCTGCACCAGATTCTTACAGAATTAGGGCCCAAAAGACCACTCAAATCTAGGGATATTTTTTAAACATTTCACTACTGAAAATATAGGTCAACTTTCACTGAATATTGCTAAGTTAATCACATTTTTCTCCTCAAGACAGTCTGTTCTGTTCCATTTTATTCTATATAGGCTCTTACAATGGTGAGGGCATATTACCTGAGTGCCTAAATCCTGTTCTTGTGAGTATGGGCCTTTCTTTTTTCAAGAGAGGAGAATCTTGACATTGAAAACCTGCCCAAAAAGATCACACCACCACCCTCTGGTAGTATTGGCTAAACTAGATCAAACAGGGCAAGCTCTTTCCTATGGAATTCCCTGAATCGAAGCTTTACCTATCCAAGCAAGTAAAACATTACATGGTACCTAATATAAATGTGGGGGGTGGGGGATTGTTCGGGGTTTTTTGCAAAGAAAGACATTCGATAAATTGTCTAATCTTTCCAAACTGTTTTTCTGAAACGAACAATTTGTGCAACTGTTTGGGGTTTTTTTTCTGAACCATTTGTAAGCTTTCAGACTGTGAGAAATCTAAACATGTTTCTTCTTTTCTAAAGCAAATTAAAATTATATTTCCCAAAATACTGAGGGCCAAGTAAATATAAACATATATTCCAACAGGATATTTTGATGAGACAGTTTATTTTATTTTTAACTTGGGCTGTGTAGGTTTTTTGTTTTTAGTCTCTCCTCTGGGAAGGAAGATCTTTCAGTTAAATCTGACTAAGGTGTGTTTAGTACCTAGTGCATTGCCAATGTAGTATGAGAGAACTGGTGTTCTACCTGTCCTGCTGAGTTCAGTCTGTATAAACTGAAGGCACCTTTCCCGTGGGTGATTGCTCCTCTATTACTCTTAAACATCAGGCAATCAATGTGCCATTGCCTGACAAACTGAAGGAGTGATTCAACTAGAACTGCTTGTAACCTAATAAACACCCCTTGTATACAATTGAGCATTTTTCAGGACAGAAGTAGAAATGGACCCAAACTACAAGGGTGAAATCCTAGATCCCTTAAAGTGAATTAGTTTTTCCACTGATTTCAGAGGGGTCAGTATTTCACCTGAGAACTCAATGTTTGCTTTCAAAGGGGTTCAGATCTGGGGTTTGGTTTGGCTCGGCTCATGCTGAGGGGTCATTCACACATCCAAGTACAGATCGCAAACTTTGAAAGTTTGAAAGATGTTTGCATCTAGTGAGTCATTTCTGGCTCATCTCTCATAACAAAACTCAGCTGTCAATGAATGTGCAATGGGATAATACTTCCCTGCTTCTTAGGGGTGTTTCAAGGATAATTGATTTTTGGGAGAGGTTTCAGTGCTATGGTGGAGGCGGGGGGCAACGTTACTGTCAGGATGTAGTCTGCTCTCATACTGGCGTTGATCAGAAATAACCCTGTGGAGTCAATGGAGTTTTACAAGTGTAAAACCAACATAAGTGAGAGGGGAATCAGACCCAGAGACAGAAAAACAACAAATAAACCCTGCATTTAGTCTTTGGAGGTGAATGTAGTATTGATTGTCAGATGCTTTTATGACTTAAAATAGCAATGCATTAGGCCACAGACACTTACATCAGGGCTCTGTAACCATGTGTGGAGTAGTTATTGGGAGAAGAAAAAACATGTTTTTACCAGGCTGGAAAAACAATGATTTTATTATTGTTACTATAAGTAGTAGTAATATCTAAAATTAAAAAAAAATAACCTTATGGTTATGAATGAAATTCTTTGTGGGGGGAAAAAATCTATTAGCAACATCTCAGAGCCTACTGTATTTTTGACACATTAAGAAGTCTGCTCTAGCTCACCAATAAAAACGATATTAATCACACTCATGATGGGCATTCTACAGCTACGCTTGGGACTGATTCACTCCAGCATGATTGCTCGGTCTGGCAGAAAAAAACAAGTGTAATGTGACATCATCAATCTAAGACAGAGAATGGGATAGATTTTCTGATTACAAGGTTAAGTGATGCATCAAGAGGGAGCAAAGCTTGGTCATTGCTAATAATTTAAATTTAGGAAGACTGAGTACTATGACATTATCTGGATGGCATTAAAGAGTGGCTTTCTGATACCAGCCATTTGTATGTGTCCTTTCTTTTACATAGCTGTATTTATTATCCCAGGAAGGAGAAAAACAGGCTCAGGGAAACCAATCTATTCAGCCCTTTGGCCCCCAACTCTGACCATTTGGCACCAGGATCAAGATTTAATCAGAAGATTCAAATAATCCATTCATCCAAAGAGGTCCAAATTCTGCTGTCAGTAAAACCATTGCAACCCCATTGAAGCCAAATGGGATTCATAGGTCATAATAGTGGCATTGCATCCTCATTTGACTTCAGTGGAAGCTGAGAGTTCTCAGCAGCTCCCAGACAGAGCTGAACACCTTGAAAGATCAAGCCCTTCTGTCTAAATTGATCCCAATGTTACTGAGAGCAGAACTTTGTTCATTATCCTTCCCAGGAAGACTATATTGCTTCAGAGCAATGGTCAGTCTAGCCCAGTAGTCTGCCTTCTCACAGTCACCAGGGCCAGTGCTTTAGAGGGACTGAACAGAACAGACCAATTGTCCCATCCCATTGTCCAGTCCTGGCAGCCAGAGGGTTAGGAACACTAGAGCATGGGTTGCAGCCCTGACCTTCTTGGCTAATAGCAATTGATGGACCTATCCTCTGTGAACTTACCAATTTCTTTTGTCCATCCATTTAGAGTTTTTGGCCTTCACAACATTCTCTAGCAAGAAGTTCCATGGATTTTATTGCATTGTGAAGAAATACTTGATTTTTGTTTGCTTTTTAACCTGCTACCTACTAACTTCATTAGGTGACCCCTGGTTCTCATGTGAAGGGCTAAATCCAGCCATTTTGTTCCATGATGCTTATACTTGAAGTCTTTAGGATGAGATTGTAATCCTAAAATGCTTTCTTTTCTGCATGGAGATCTTCCTTTGCATGAGAGCAGGTGTTAGAGGGCTTTCCCTTCACCCTCTTCCCTGGTTCTGCTTTTAGGCTACGTGACAAGAAGTCCGAAGTGTAGACAATGTGATGTCTGTTGGGGTTAGTTTCCAGCAAACGTGTTCCATAACGCTGACGCCGCAGAGCCTTGTTTCCACGTGTCTCGTCTTCCACCTCCCAGGAGGCATAATTTATACCTGAAATGCACACCTACAGTCCATCCCTTACAACTTAGGGTCATGTTCCATTTTGGGTCTGGGGTCTTTATCCCACCTCTTTTGTATCCCATGGGAGGGTAAGGAGTGAGGTTCTGCTCTGGACAGGCATTTATTTGGTCTTCTAGTGTTTTATACCTTCCCCCACCCCCAAACCCCTTTGCCCCTCCTGACTGGTTGCTTGAATTTTTTTTTTTTTTGCCTCAACCCCCCCCCCTCAAGGCAATGTTAGAGTATGCTCTGAGTAACACTTTAATTGCTCTTATCTATTCCCATTGTACTAACAAATCTACCTGACTAGGCAGAAGCAACATCGGTGTCTTTGTCCACTCATTAGTATGACTATCAAAAAATCAAACCCAAAATTCTATCCCAGGCTAACAAACAGACCCTATATAATAACAGCAGGGATCTCCTCTTCTATCTTAGAGCAAGTTGTTATAGTCCCTTTTTATTTGGAAAAGGCTTACTGGAAAAATATACATTTCAGATAAACTCCGCTGCTAAGATCGTCTTCTTTTTTTTTTTTTTTTTGCTGTTCACAATGTACATTATTTCTTCAATCCCATCCAATTTCTTTTATGTGCTCTGGATCATGGTTTTTGGATATGTTCTTCCTGATCCTTGTAGTCCACCAGCCCCCAAAATTCAATGGAAAGAATCTGAGGGGGACCGGGGGCAGGGTTTCTCCTGGCAACAGTTCCATTCTTCTTCCCTTTCACAAATCAGAATGTCTGCCTCTTAAGGAGAGGAATAAATTCCTCTTTATTTCATGAGACACAAACTAGGTTGCAACCCACAGAATGATTTTTAATTATTTTTGATCTGCATCGTTAGGAAGATGAAAGATGACATCCGTTAAGACATGACACTGATTTGATATGATTTTTTTTTTTTACATATTTAACAGATCGTAAAACTTGATATGGCTAGAGCAGTACTGGCATTTAAGTTTGATATGAATATGAAGGGCCCAAGCCCATAAGGGGGGGAGAGTATCATGTTCACTGCTTCCTAAGGTGAGAGCCTGGAGGAGGTAATATTACAATCTCATCACTATTTATTGTTTGTATTTTGGCAGCATCTAGAGGCCTGGTCCCCATTGTGTAAGGCATGGGTGATTAGAACAATGGACTAGCATTCCGGAGACCTGGTGTGAAATCCTGACCCTACTGAAATCAACTTCAGAACTCCAGTTGACTTCAGTAAAGCCAGGAGTCTATTCCTGACTGTGATAGACTGCATTTTGAAGCCTAAGGCATCACTTAATCTCTGGGCCTTAGTTTACCTCTGTAAAATAGGGATGATACTGCCTACTAACCTTGTTGAAGCAGTTTGAGATCTTTACAGTTGAATAGCTCCTTTCTTCTAAAGTATTAGGGGCAACACTTCCAAAAATTCTTAAGTGACTTAGGAATGTAGGCATCAATGGGACTGTTTCCTAAGCCACTTAAGCATTTTTGAAAATGTTTCCGTAATTTGTGGTGGTTATGCCATTACACAGCACCAAAGAAGCCCCAGAGCACTTTGTACACAGTGATGACTTTGTTCACCATAGAAATGCAGCCATCACTAGGGTAAAACTCATCACTTGTGCAGTTGTCCCACTATACAACAAGGTAGGCTGAAAAGTAAAGAACAGCTTATGCAATAACAAGAGTGGGTATTTGGGAATGCAGAGTTTCCTCAGTTGTCACTTGTCCAACATACTTTTTCACAATATTAAGTTGTTACACCTGTATCATGAGATTTTGTCATGACTATGAATGTTTTATCTTAAAGATGGCCGAACCAGTAGCGGTACCTATTTAGTACCACATCTGAGCAGCGGTAGAGTATATACATGGAAGAAAAAGCACCACCAAGCAAATCAATAATACCACTACCTACATTCTCTTGGGTTGTGTCCCGTCCTAGTAATGTCCAAACGCAGCTTTGCTTACTGTAGCTTAGGGGAGACAAGTTGAGTATAGGCTTGCCATTTTATGCTCTGAATCACTTAAACACTGTATATTACAACCACAGTTTGTCAGGCTGAGCAGTCTGTGGATAAGGTCTGACAGTCAGCCAAGAAAACCTGCACACATTTCTCATCTGAGCTAATTCCTACCTTTGGCTTCAATCTATCATTTTAGAGACTTGTATTGATTGGTTTAAAAATTACACTCATGAGTATGCATGCACATGCATTTGTACACAGCAAAGGAATATCAGAGCAAATTCTTCCCAAATACCAAATCCTACGGTGTTGGGAATGATGGGCTGTTGCTTTTTGTTTACTAGTTCATCTTTTGGGTTATTCACATCTCACTCCAGCCAATTTTCTTTCAAGAGCATCTACTCGAGTCCACTTAATTGTGTTCCCTAACCAAGGAGTGGGGAGATATTTGTCTGTTGCCTTTGCTGTCCAAATGAGACATCTCTCTCAATTTTTTTTTCTGAAGTTGATAATATGGGGAATGAATTTGTGCCTCTAAAGCAATAAAAGATCAAATTGTTAATATGGTTAGTGCAATACCGTAGGGGAAAAGATTAGTCTGTGGAGAAATTTAAAGGCTTAGAAAGAAAGAACTAGCTGTCCATTTTTCTAACCTTTATTAGGTAACAATTACTGTAAGTATAACCTTCCAATTTGGTCCAGACAGTATACGTCTGGCACTGCACGTAATGGCATGGGGGAAAAAAATTATCAGGTATGCTTCTCTTCTCTTCTCCCCCCCCCCCCCATTGGAGCATTTTCTCAATATTTATTGTCTCTGAATTTAATAACATCTAAAAGCTCAGGAAAACTCCTTTACATGCTCTACTCATCCAAGTCATTTATTTAAATGGTAATTTTAAAAGGTTGGGTTCAAAAACACTGCTCTCCTGTAATAATTTGTCTCCAAGCTTGCAACAATTCTGTTTGATAGCTCAGCCATTATAGAACAAGAGTTTAAGATATCATCTGATTATATTTAGCATCTATTAATAGTGCCATGTTAAATACCAGGTTTCTGAGAGGGGTGTGGAACATAAGAATGGCCATACTGAGTCAGGCCCATGGTCCATCTAGCCCAGTATACTGTCTTCCATCAGTGGCCAATGCCAGGTGCTTCAGATGGAATGAACAGAACAGGGAATCATCCAGCGATCCATCCCCTGTCGCCCATTCCCAGCTTCTGGCAACAGAGGCTAGAACCTTGCAAGATAGTTAGCCTCCCTATAAATCACTGGACTCCTGCCACATCTTGTGGTATAGGCATTTCCTTAATTGTTTTCCATTTCTCAGACTCCACATGGAGTCCCCCAGAAGAAAGATGTTTGATGTAGGGGATCTGAGTTCTTCTCATCTTCAGCTTGTCTGCAGCTATCTGCTTCCCTGTTAATCTGCTCCCAGCACCGCTGCAGTTCAGTGTCATGGTCTTGGATGGCCTCTTCCTTGATATCTTCTCCTACAATGAGACTGTCACCAGCTATAATCTGGAAGTCTGGGTGAGGCACTAGGACTCCCAGTCCCACTGGAATACTATTGGGGCTGGGCTGATGTTCTTAAGCATTTGAATCCAGCAGCCACTTGCCAAAAGGTGAGGCAAAGGCTGCCAGGTGGCCGGGTGGCTCATCTAACCGTGCCAGAACAGATTGCTGATATCCCAAATAGCAAGCCCACTTGAGCTGGACAAATTAACCTATATCCTCAGTCACAGGTAATAAGTACTGACTTGTTTTCAGTGCTCTGTTTAGTGTGTTTTGGCCAATGCAGATCCTCCATTTACATGAAGGTTTTCTCACCAATGTTAAGATGCTAATCCACTCTGTGCTAGTTTCAGGAGGGGTAATGCTTCTTTGCAGGCTGGCTAGCCCATCTTCTGTGGCTCCATCCAGGCTAACGGAACACTATGTTTTGGTAGTCTTCTGAACTGCACATTGGGATCTATGTTTAACATCAGCTTGGCCTTTAGGTGTAAATCTTCTTCTTGTAATGTCCCTTATATTCTATTAGAATGCTAACAACAGTGTCTCACTTCTCCTCCCTTTTACTAAATGAAATTGTAAAAAAGCTTTTTTACTTCTTCCAAGGTCAGCTCTGTATACCGATTCAGTTCTTGTGTCCATTGCTGGCGTACTTCTGCAAGGTGTTTTGCCTGGAAGTCCAGCATTCCTGGTCAGCGGAGTCCCTTGGTGCTGCCTGTTCGTTCTGTTTCTTGGTCCTGCTTTGTTTGCCTGTTACTCAAACTCTCTATCTTGCTGGGGGTCTTGCTAGATTGAACTCTGTAACCATGTAGTGGGTAATAACATGAAAGGACTCCATCTTGTAAAACTAAACTCTCTTTTTATTGAGAGAACTATTTTCAGAGGTGCTGTAAGTGCAGCTAGTCTTCTAGCCATGTGAATGAGGGATGATTTAGTTGGGGATTGGTCCTGCTTTGAGCAGGGGGTTGGACTAGACCTCCTGAGGTCCCTTCCAACCCTGATATTCTAAGATTCTGTGAACTCAATGATTACCAGAGCCTTTTCTTCCTTTCTTCAAATCCCACGCAACTTAGTTAAACACAAGGAAAAAAGTCATAACTATTTGGTGTCCTTGCTTGGATTTTGCTGGACGGCCAATTATACACTTTCTAAGTGTGTGGTGTTTTTTATTGTTTTGTTGTTTTTTAAAATGGGGTGACGTCCTGGCCCAACTGAAATAGGAGTTTTACCATTGACTTCTTGAGCAGGACCATGAATTCACCATGGACATTTTAAAAATATTAATGTAAATGTAAGCATAGGATGGGCAGTGTGTACTACCCCTTTAAGGATCAGATGGCACCAACAACCAAAGCAGTCTGGGGGCAATCAAGGAGCAGCCTGCTCCACCCTTGGGGCTGGGCTATATAGATAGGAAAAGGCAGACGGGGCCAGAAGCCATGCTGGGTGCTGCGACTTCCCAGCCACTAGCCTCACCTGGGCCATAAAGACTTTTTTGTTTTGCTGGCTAGAATTTTTGTTGCTGTAGCTCTGAGAAAGGACCTTATGAACTGGGTTAAATGACTCCTCCCCTGATCTGATGCCAAAGGAAAAGGGAGAGCACCTGCCTACTCCTAGAACAATAGGAGAACTAAGGACTCTACAGGCTGGGGTCAATTTGGAGGCATTCTGAAGAGGCAATGCTTTGTTTTGCTTTTTTGTTTGTATGTTTTTGGTTCTAGTGTCCTCTTTCTCAGATCCAGTACAATAGGTAATTATAAGTGAGAATAAAGGTCTGTGGTTTTTTCTTCATGACCTAATAGGAAAATAGCTTGCCTGAGAGAGATTCTCTTGGGGTGTTTTAAATAAACCCATCCTTAGCTGAACCCGAAAAGGGTCAGAGTTATCACCAGTGACAGCTGTGCTAGTATTTCTTTAACCTTAGACTCTACACGTAGATGAATAGACTTTTTTTTTTTTAAGACCAGAAGGGATTACCATGATCTCTTGTATAACCGAGGCTATAGAATTTCACCCAGTGATTCCTGCATCAAGCCCATACCTTGTAGTTGAGCTAGAGCACAGTTTTTTTTGTTTTGTTTTTGTTTTTTAAATAACCCAAAGTTCTGTTACAATATTGTCAACTCTCTCGTACGCTCTTAAGGCTCTGTTTTCAATTTGGAGTTTCTGTTGATAGAAGTAGATATGGGAAAAGCCCAATATATCAGCCAGTCTATGTCCATTTCCATGTCAATGCAGGATGTTCCATACAGTATTTGCCCACTATATAGTATTGCTGATAGTCTTTGCTCTTCTTAATGCATCTGATGCATAAAAGTCAGCTGGGTGTGGTGTGTGTATATATCCAACTTAATATCCAAAATGTGTGGTTGGTTCTGTTGTGATTACTCACTGAATAGCATGTATGAATGGTCCTGTTTGCAATGGTTGCAAAACAGAACACTGACTAAAGGTAGATTATTACAATTTACTTAATATTCTGCTAGAGAGACAAGATGGGTGAGGCAATATCTTTCATTGGACTGACACTTGTTGGTGAGAGAGACAAGCTTTTAAGCTTACAGAGTTCATCACTTCTGGGAAACTTACTCAGGCGATGCACATGTTCTAGGTAGTAAGAGACTAAGAATATCCCTGTAATTCCCATGTAGGTTTCCTGGACTCTGGGTCCAGGAGCATATGAACAAGCAGGACTATTTGCCTGCTCCCTGGAGCAGGTGGACATAAAGAGGTGGGGAATGGGTGGAGACTTGAATCCCTCCTCTTCCACTTGCTAGCAAGAGTGGCTGAGTCAGTATAGGCATTGTACTAGCACTCTATTGCTAGGATAGGCCAAGAAGTTGTTCATAATTTCCAGAGAAACAAGAAGAGAGTGTCTTGGGGAGGAGGGTCTGATGATCCTCCTGGAGTTGTTCCTGTGGTAAATTCAGCTTATGTATGGCTCAGGCACCGCTGCGAGCAATGAAGTCACACTTGTCTTGGTCACCTGAAACTAACGGAGTGTATCCAAGCACAGATCTGTAGCTCTGGACATTGAAAACTGGAGTTTCTTTGAAAATGAGAACTTTTCACAATTTTAGAAAACCTGGAACATTCTTGAGTTCTGCCAACTTTGATTTCAAGTTTTTTGGTGTTTCAGTTTTCTATGGGTTTAAAAAAAAAAATCATTTCCTGGCCAGATCTATTTGGTTATTGCAAGAGCTCATCAGTGCTCCTAGAATGTGTCATCTTGGAACAGTGGGAATCTCCTTGTAACCTGTCTTGTAAAATGGAAGTTAACCCACAGGCCAACTATCAGTCCAGGTCAAATTTAGAAACAGGTTACCACCCTTGGAAAAGAGTGGGGTACATTGGATAAACAGTTATTGATTCTTAATTATAGTATTGCAAGCATGAAGCTGTAATAACAGTTACTGCAAATAACTGTTTATTCCATTCCAGCAAAACAAGCAAATAAACTGCCGATGGTAGTTTGAAACTTCATACAGTGTAATATTCCTTTAATGGAATGCTTTTAGAAAAAAGCAATAAAAATAAATTGAAAAGTGCTTTTCTGCTGCATACAGCTGGCATAAGCACCATCTGAACAAACAGGATAACACAAAGCTTAACTTAGCATCTCTGTTTTTATTACTCACAAGCGACAGGTCTTATAATAGTATAAATTCACTTAAAATGGACTTTTTAAGGCAGCCTTCTGTGTTAATTCTGAGCAGTATAATTACAGGTCTTTTATGATTTAGGTTTGAGACCAATTAGTTTGCTTCTGCAAGACTTTCAAAAGGACTTTTTGTTTTCCTGTTGCCGCACAAGCACTACTCTGCTGTGAATTTATATTCATGTAGTAGTAAAATGGAATTGTTAGAAAGATAGGTAGTGGTATTTGTTGGCTCTGCTTTACTTTCAGTACACCTCTTGCAATATTGTCTGTGCTTTGCATTTCACATGATGACTACACGTTCACTCCCAGAAGCTGGAATCCACAGTTGTGTTAATCAACGGGGTATCTCAGTAATTGGGAAGCTGGTATGTTTTTGATATACAATGCTGTGTGTGTGTAAACAGTGCTACCGTTGCCATGGAGCATGGCAGAACTTTCAAAGAGAATAACTAAAATTCAGCACAATGGAAGTGTCCTGTTGCAATTAGAACTACCAAATATCTATTAGAGTGTTGGAATGGTATCCCAAGATCATTGGTTGGGATGTTTTAATAGCTGACTAGAAAATAATAGTGTATGGGACAATCCTATTCTGGCAAACAGAAGAAAAGGAGAACTGGGGGAATTCGATCTAGTGGCTATTGAAAAGATTCCCATGGTCTTTTTTTCACTTGAGTGGGCGTTGGATCAGGCCCTGGATGACTGTATATCTATCCACATACTTACCTGCCTTACTGTATGGCTAGCTTGGATTTTGTACCATGATAGAGAGTTAAGTAGATGTATTTTATTTTTTTCCAAAAACTTGCTACTTTGATGAAAGTCTGAAATCTCAATGAATGAGGGGACTGCATTTTTGTGCAAAGATCTTCCTTCTTTCCAACCAGCCCTGCTCTTTAGTGAACCAGACACATACAGAAACTAGAGACCAGAATTACCAAGGATGTGTCCATCCCCCAAAATCAAGTGTATAATGTGCAAGTCACTCCTCACCCACTCTGATTGTACCTCTTTGTTCTGTTTGCATGGTGTCTGGCACAATGGGGCCACACCCTCTAGGCACTACTGTAATTATTGATAGTATAATAGTTTCCATAAGAGTGGAGCTAATGCACACACTCTTCTTCGGCACATGCAAATGCTTACTAAAAGTATTGAGTGGAGAGTACCCCAGCTAGGGGTGGCAGAAAATGTTTGTGCCCACTTACTCTGCTCCTCTTTCTGCAGTGTTGAGTGAACCACCTTCACCAGCTTATTACCTCATTCAGTTCAAAATTATTATTCTCTACTGGACCCCTTCCAAATCGCATTCCGCACCCCTCTCTCTCTCTCTCTCTCTCACACACACACACACACACACACACACACACACACACACACACACACACACACACACACATTCCGCACCCCTCTCTCTCTCACACACACACACACACACACACACACACACACACACACACACACACACACAGCAGGAAGAAGGAGTGAAGTATCTCTTCACTACAGTTGGAGAGAGCAAGTAGATAGGGAAGCTAACCCCTTCCCACTTAACCTGGGTCCTCCAACACGCATACTTTTCTTTTGAACCATGAAGTCCCCCATTCTTACTATTTCCCATTTCCTTTAGCATGTGACTGACTCCTTTCTATAATGAAAAGATGCTGTCTACAAATACTTGCTATCCTACTGTATCCCTGTTGCATAATGCATGTGTGGCTTATGAGACCTATGTATTTCATTCAAACAAACTTTACCAAGTGCATTCTGTTCCTTTCTTGTTTTCCGTTAAGAAATGGTATGAGCCCTATAGATAGATGTATAATGGATTAAGGTTAATGGGTCTGTCTCTAATGTTTTTGACATCGCTCACCAAAAAACCCTCTGGTCTGTAGGTGGCATGTGGGTTGCAAAACAGTCTTGTCTTGGCAGTTTCAGAGCTGTCTGTCAACATTTTAAGTGTCCTATTGTGTGACTATAGGAGGCTATGAAAGAATTCTGGCTGTTGACTATAACACCTAGTTTCTAGGTCAGATCTTCGGCTGGTATACATTGGCATAGCTCCTGGAGCACACTGACTTGCAGCAACTGAAGATCTGGTCCTCCCTCTCTCTCTCGCTTCTTGGATTTTTTTTTCCCCCTTGCATTACTGCCATGGTTACTTGCATTCAGTCAGTACTGTACTTGCATAAAATTGACTCATTGTTAATGAATCCAGAATGGGATTTGCACATCATCTTCCACATAAATAGAGAGAGAGAGAGCATGACCTTACAATTTAGAGGTGCTCTTACAAATAGCACCTCCGGTCTTCAAATTTCCCATTAGAAGGTCATGCAACATTTAACCTGAGATCACCCTAGGAAGCCACAGTTTCACAACCCAACTCTTGCCATTTTCTTTACTACCCAGACACATTATGTTTCATTTTTCCTTGCCTCTATATTCATGCTTGATCATACTTGATCTTAAATTTTGTAGTTCCTTGCATCCCAACTAAAGGGCTTTACGTATACAATAAGGGAATTCATCACTCACTCATTTTGTCACTGCAATTCTGCCACCCCTGGAATGCAATACCCTATTTAACAGCACACAGCTTTGTGGAACCTGATGGCAAAGAGGGAGAATACCTCCAGTCTCAGTGATGAGAATTCCCATGGCACAGTGCAAACGGAAGCTGAAGGCAGTTACAGCAGAGAGCCTGTCTGCTTCCCTATATTGCTTTTAATCTGGCGTGCAGCTTCATTGATGGGGTCTTTAATGTGTGACAAACATCTGATCTGTCCCCCATTTGTCAGGCCTGTCTTGTTTCATTTCTTGTTACAGCAGGATGATTACAGAGCACTTTGTCAATAATCCAGCAAACCTACCATAGAGTGGATCAATGGGAGCTGGTTTTGTTGGAACTAGCCCCAGCTGTGTGCTTGACAAATGCCTAGGGTAAGGATATTGCTGTGCCACAAGGCATTGATGCTAAAGATACACTCTCTCTCACTTCTGGGAATGCAGGGACTGCCCAAAACTGTCAAATCATAGACTATCAGGGTTGGAAGGGACCTCAGGAGGTCATCTAGTCCAACCCCCCCTGCTCAAAGCAGGACCAACACCAACTAAATCATCCCAGCCAGGACTTTGTCAAGCCTACTGTAAAAACTCCTAAGAAAGGAGATTCAACCACCTCCCTAGGTAACCCATTCCAGTGTTTCACCACCCTCCTAGTGAAATAGTTTTTCCTAATATACAACCTAAATCTCCCCCACTGCAACTTGAGACCATTACTCCTTGTTCTGTCATCTGCTACCATTGAGAACAGTCTAGAGCCATCCTCTTTGGAACCCCCTTTCAGGTAGTTGAAAGCAGCTATCAAATCCCCCCTCATTCTTCTCTTCCGCAGACTAAACATCCCCAGTTCCCTCAGCCTCTCCTCATAAAGTCATGTGTTCCAGTCCCCTAATCATTTTTGTTGCCATGCCCTGGACTCTTTCCAATTTTTCCACATCCTTCTTGTAGTGTGGGGCCCAAAACAGTACTCCAGATGAGGCCTCACCAGTGTCGAATAGAGGGGAACGATCATGTCTCTCGATCTTCTGGCAATGCCCCTACTTATACATCCCAAAATGCCATTGGCCTTCTTGGCAACAAGGGCACTCTGTTGACTCTTATCCAGCTTCTCGTCCACTGTAACCCCTAGGTTCTTTTCTGCAGAACTGCTGCCGAGCCATTCGGTCCCTAGTCTGTAGCGGTGCATTGGATTCTTCCGTCCTAAGTGCAGGACTCTGCATGTGTCCTTGTTGAACCTCATCAGGTTTCTTTTGGCCCAATCCTCCAATTTGTCTAGGTCCCTCTGTAGCCTATCCCTACCCTCCAGCGTATCTACCTCTCCTCCCAGTTTAGTGTCGTCTGCAAACTTGCTGAGGGTGCAATCCACACCATCCTCCAGATCATTTATGAAGATATTGAACAAAACCGGCCCCAGGACCGACCCTTGGGGCACTCCACTTGATACCGGCTGCCAACTAGACATGGAGCCATTGATCGCTACCCGTTCAGCCCGACAATCTAGCCAGCTTTCTATCCACCTTATAGTCCATTCATCCAGCCCATACTTCTTTAACTTACTGGCAAGAATACTGTGGGAGACCGTGTCAAAAGCTTTGCTAAAGTCAAGGAACAACACGTCCACCGCTTTCCCCTCATCCACAGAGCCAATTATCTCGTCATAGAAGGCAATTAGATTAGTCAAGCATGACTTGCCCTTGGTGAATCCATGCTGACTGTTCCTGATCACTTTCCTCTCCTCTAAGTGCTTCAGGATTGATTCCTTGAGGACCTGCTCCATGATTTTTCCAGGGACTGAGGTGAGGCTGACTGGCCTGTAGTATTTTTAAAGATGGGCACTACATTAGCCTTTTTCCAGTTGTCCAGGACTTCCCCCGATCGCCATGAGCTTTCAAAGATAATGGCCAATGGCTCTGCAATCACATCCGCCAACACCTTTAGCACTCTCGGATGCAACGTATCCGGCCCCATGGACTTGTGCACGTCCAGCTTTTCTAAATAGTCCTGAACCACTTCTTTCTGCACAGAGGGCTGGTCACCTCCTCCCCATGCTGTGCTGCCTAGTGCAGCAGTCTGGGAGCTGACCTTGTTTGTGAAGACAGAGGCAGAAAAAGCATTGAGTAGATTAGCTTTTTCCACATCCTCTGTCAGTAGGTTGCCTCCCTCATTCAGTAAGGGGCCCACACTTTCCTTGGCTTTCTTCTTGTTGCTAACATACCTGAAGAAACCCTTCTTGTTACTCTTGACATCTCTTGCTAGCTGCAACTCCAGGTGTGATCCTGCTCTGTCAAGTCATTATGTTTATTACTGTAGTGCTCAGAGCCCCCAACCATTGTGCTAAGAGCTGTACAAACACATAGTAAGAGACAGTCCCTACCCTAAAGAGCTTATAATCTAAGCAGACAAGACAGACAATGTGGAAAGGAAGGATCATTATCACCATTTTACAGCAGGGGAGCTGAAGTGCAAGATTATGGCCAAGATCCTCAAAGAAGCCCAACCACCCCTGATTTTGATGCCTAAATATCTTTGCCCAAGATCAAACAGGAAGCCTGTGGCAGAGATAGAAACTGAACCACATGTCCTGGGTCCCAGTCCATGTACTTGAGCATTCTTCCCCTCTAATCAACAGGAACATTGCTACTGTTTGTCATGGAAGCAGGCGTGGGCCATCTGTGTTCACTTTATCCTACTCGTCATTTCTCTCTTTTTGAGCAAGTGTCTAGCTCCTAAATGACAGGTTTCAGAGTAGCAGCCATGTTAGTCTGTATTCGCAAAAAGAAAAGGAGTACTAGTGGCACCTTAGAGACTAACCAATTTATTTGAGCATAAGCTGAAGTGAGCTGTAGCTCACGAAAGCTTATGCTCAAATAAATTGGTTAGTCTCTAAGGTGCCACTAGCTCCTAAATGTTGTGGCTGTACCATTGGTGTGAATTGATATCTGGCACCTGACAAGCACCTTTGTTTCCACTTTTATTCTTTCTGATTTGTTTTGTGAATCAAGAATCCTGGTCCATCCACTTTCCGGGAAAGTGTAGTCCAGTGGTTATAACAGCAGGTTGGGCGTCAGGACTCTTGGTTAATAACACCTTCAACTTTACCGCTGGCTCTGTGTTCTCATTTTGTGATCAGTGTGCCACTAATCCACTCTGTAATGTCGTCTTCCCGTTTGTAAATTGTAAAAAGATACAACCTCTAGCTCGTAGGTTGGCTGTATAAAGTAACTGATCAATATTTTTAAGTACATGGAGCTCTGTGGATGAAAGGTACTACCACAGAACCATTGAGTGTCCACATCTGGAATCTGACTTTCTGGGTACACTACGAAAGAGGTCTGTTTGACAGGATTTTTAGAATTTTCCCAGAACAAAGAAGGGTCAGGAGTTTTCTTGTAGGTGGCTGGCTGGCAAAGTTCCTGTCTGAAATTATTCTTTTTGCTCTTGGCAGTTTATCACATTACTAATTGTATGATAGGACTCCGAAAGTCTTGGGTAAGTGTCTTTAAATCTAAATAGCTATTCTCCATATTTTATTGTATAATCTGATGTCACCCACTTGTTAATAACTTTTTTTTTGAAATGGGGACAAATGAAAGCAGGATGATAGAATAGGATTCATTAGTTTTATTTCCCCCATCTATTTACAATGACACCACCTAAATTAATAGATAGGGACATAAGTCCCAATAACAATATCCTTATCTAGCTGCACACTCCCAAACCTACTCTTTATACTTGCTCTCATGCACCTATCAGTGACAGCTAGTTACCCATATTCCGGGAGTCCATGTCAACTGGCCTGCATAGAGAATAGTCCTTCTGTTATATATTGTGGAGAAAAGGAGGGTAAGGTAGGAAAGGCCAGGCCAGAGTGTTGCTCCTGATAAACCCAGCTGATGGGCTTGAAGGTTTCCAAGGCCAAAGCAATTTGACCTAAATTTTTCCAAGAGCCTACAGTAATGAATTCTGTCTTATCTGTGCAGATGAGGTGACGTTTTGCAGACATCAAATTTTGTAATTCAACAAATGCTGCTCTAAACTTGGGAGAGTAGCAAAAAAAAATTGATGCAGAATAATAAGCTTGTACATGGTAAGCAATAGCCCCGCAACAGTGTATCACAGCAAGGAATGATGTCAGGTTTTGGAATCGGATAAATTGCAAGTAACAATAGAGGAAGCAACTGAACCTTGAGGAATATCAGCAGATAAACCAGAGGAGGTGGATATAAAGAATCTTTGGTTGGGAAAGAGGGACAACCAATGAGTGAGATGGGGGAGAGAATGATGGGCCATAAAGCTGTGATAAAGTGCAGACATAACGATAAAAGGCCGTGGTCAGCTTAGAAAAAAATATCAAGAAGCAATAAAATGTAATGCTACAGGAGTGGGTGGCGATAAGGTGATCATGGATTTAGGAGAGATGCTCTCTCCTGCCATGTGCAGGTGCTTACACCTAAGCAAAGTGGGTGTAAAATGCTACCACCAGCGGGAGGGAGTAGATAATTCTGATGCAGTAGCACTTTGGCGCTCCCTGGGCCTGATTCTCATTTACACTAAGGCCCCCACATGCTGCTCTGGCATTTACTCCACTTTGTGGGCACTGCCAGGGCAGTGCAAGGGGAGCCTTAGTAGAAATGAGAATCTCTACCAATTTTGCCCAAAGTAGAAGTAACTTTGTAAGGCAGTAGAGAATCAAACCCAGTCTGTTTAATTCAAGTAAAAGCAAATACATCAGTATAGCTAATCCTGAGAGCAAACCTGAGGAATGGTACATTCCAAATATGCCTGGAGAGGGTCAGCTGGGTTCTAGAATCACTTTCTCCTTGGCAGAAATGGAACCACCTCTGAGGTGAGTGAACACTTGAGGGAGGGTCTCGGTTCACTCTTCTAGTAATCCTTTCATGACTGTAGTCTGGGCTATGATTTAGAGGGCCACTAGTCAGTACAGGATATGTTTAGTCAGTATGGGAATCAAGGAGAACCACAGAGTGTGTCTGTGTCTAGCAGGCTCTGTACAGGGTCCTCTTTATATTCATCACACACGAGTCCTATCTCTTCTCTACCACAAGGGGCAATCAAACCATGTGGAACAAAAATGAAATTTGGTGGTTTGGGATACTCTGGGCTCTAAACAAGGAAAAACATTGGTGTTTGGCTGCATAGTACTTGAAGGTTTTAGGTTAGTTGGAAGCTGAAGTGGGGGGGCGGGGGGTGGAGTCTATGGATACCTGAACCAGCAGAAGCCCCTGTGCAGCTGTGAACTATAAGCACCAACTGTAAGCTCAACTGAACTCCCATCCTGACACATGCATTTGGAGCTAGATATACAGATGGAAGAAAAGAAAGAAGCCACCAAGCCAGCTCTAGACTCCATTTCTGAAGCTTCTGAATGACCGACTTTGTTCAGTTTTTCAAAAATCCCAGTAACAAGGACACATCCCTAGCACTTAACAAGCTGATACTTTTTAAATGTTAAATTCTAGCTTTAATTAAATTAACTGAAAATGCTTTCATTTTAAAGTCCTCCCCAGTAGCATTTCCAAGGTGATGAAATTGCCTGCAAGCCTAAACAAGCAGTGCTGCAGCTGGCATTCAGCACCAATTCATTAACTGATGAGAGAGCACCAAAAAGGGTCTGTACCCATCACTGGTGGGGAATTATTATTTTTGGTGGTTGTTGAAAGGCTGCATGTACTGGAATGGGATTCTGATGCAGAGCCTGAGCTACAAAGTGACATGTTCACATTGTTAATTGCCAAGTAAATTCTTTGGTTTGGTTTGGTTCCAGTCTGTGTACACTTTCCAGAACAGATTCCCCCAGCCTGCCCCCTCCTTCAGTGCAGAGAGAACAGCCATGGGTTAGCTCTCTTCCTCCTGCAGAAACACAAGGCGACAGTCATTCCAGGTGCTTTAATAATGGGAGACTTCCATGGCTGTTAAACATCTCATGTTCTCCTTCAGATCTGAGAAGATTTGCAGCCATGGGAGGGACTCTGATGGTAAGTTGCAAGGAACTTGTGTTCAGGACTCGAGTTCTACACCAAGTTCAGCCAGGCAATGGAGTCTAATGGCTGAAGTAGGAAGCCAAATGACCGGACCCCGGGTTCTCTCCCCATCCACCCCCCATATCTGCCACCCATATGCTTCATGAACGCTGAGTAAATTTTTTTGCCTTTCTGTTAGAACTGGGTGAATAATGGATTTTTGGCTCATTGGCAATTTTGAAGTTTTTTTTTAGTTGCAAGAAATGTCTTTTTTTGGCAAATGTCTCTTTGCTTTGATTTTAATTAGTTTTGATGGTGTTGACTTGCGGAAAAAAATTCAAGAAAATTTTGAAAGGGAAAGTGGTTTCAAAGACAGAGTTTCATTTGAGAAGTTGAAACAAAACATATTTTTTTAACTGTTTCAGTGTTTTTAACAGTTAAATGAAACTGACATGAATTCACAAAACAACTAATCACTGAAAAATATTCTCTCACCCCCCGGAAAAAACTTTGTGTCATTTCTGTGAAATGGGGATTAAGGGCACTCTTACAGCACCGAGATGAGGAAAACAGGATGACTGAGGGTTTGGGTAATGGATACAGAAACTTTCAGCATTGAGCTGCTGTTCGGAATCAAGACTGGTTTGGTATAACTGACACTCTAGGCAGTACCGTCCAGTGGCCACGCAGTGTTAGCTAGTTCCTCAGACTCGTGTCTGCCTCCAAGCAGGCAGAAAGGTCAAGGTTTGACTGAGACTTGGGGATTGAATTTCCCTCTTACCGGAGTATGATGGAAGTGGGGGAGCTCCCCCAAGCACCTGATGGGGAAGGGGTGTGTGCTGCAGCTCATGCTGACCCCATTCTGTGTGTAGCCAGATGTCCACCTCCTGAGCAGCCAGCCTGGGAACTTCCATGAATATAAAAATCCATTTTTAAGGAGAAGGGTTGTGGGCAGTGACAGGCAAGTAACATGGACGCTAATCCAGCTTGCTGTTCTGTATTTAAATTCATTGTTAAAGCCTCAGGCATCCTGCATAACAAGTTTTGATGACTGGATTTGAGGTATGCTGTTCGGCCATAGGAGAGTTTGGATGATGCCTCACAAATGCAATCCAGGGTGCTCAGTGAAATGAATTTAGGGCCTGATCCTGCAATATCATTCTCATGTTAGTTGTCCCAATGAGTAGAAGGGGGCACTCATGTGAACAAGGGCTGCAGGATTAACCCGTCAGCTCTCTCCTTCCTGTCTTGGTGCATGGTTAGACTTTGCTACCCTTACTCCGGTTGAGTAGCATGCACTCTCTGGGTTGTTCCATAGATGTTCGTGGGAATACTCACAGATCAAGGGACCACTTAGCTTATAGTGCTGAATCTGCTGTCTAGCATGTGCAAAATGTTGCTGAACCCCTTCTCAGATCTTCCAAGGAAGAAACCATGTCCCGCTCAGCCCTGCGATGCACTATCCACTTCAGTTCAGAATCCTGCTTTCACTTTCTCACTCCAACATCTTGGTCCTCATTTCTCTAGTCCCCTAGCTACACTTGCTAATTCCCTCCCCGTTTGAACCCAGTTCAGTCTTTGTTTGTTGAGCACAGCTTTGGCACGGTTTGATGTAAAAGCTTATTCCTCCGCAACTGCTGTGATCTAGAACACCCTCCCTGTATCTGTGCCCCTTGTTGACATGCCATCTTTTACCAAATCTCATCTCAAATAACTTATTTCTCTTGCCTGGGCTTCCTGCAGCTATTTCTTCCTCCCACTGCTGCTATGATAATGGCTTGTTCACTGAGCACTGTTAGTGTGTTCAGGGTGTGTACAGACACATTGACAAAAACACTAACTGCTGCTAGAAGCTCATAGTGCCATCTTGCGCGACTAAATGGGCAGAACTTTGTTGCAGGATCCTGATTGCTTAGGGTCTGAGCCTGCAAACCTCTTAATCACGCAAGTAGTCCCTACTGATTTCAACAGGACTGCTGACATGAGTAAGGATTGAGAGTCTGGGCCCCCAAATTACAGTGGCAATATCGTGCAGTCACAATGCAACAACACCTGTCGTGCGCACACAGGGAGTAGTATTGCCCATTGCTACAGAGCACATAAGGGCTGTAAACGTTCCTCTTGAGGACAGAAATGGTCCCAAAATGCACTGGGAGTAACGTTTTCAAAAGTGGCTGAGACTTAAGACCCTACATCCCAATGATAATCAATGGGGGACAGGTTCCTAAGTCACTTGAGCATTTTTGAAAGTGTTACCCTGGGTTACTGGAAGTTCATTTCTTTAAGCAATATGCCTCTTGGGGAGTGCTCATAGGAAGGGGCCTTAACTCAAAGCTTTGCAATACAGAGCCTAAGAGGCTTAAATCCTACATAGGTTCTTCGGGAAATACTTAATAGGAGCTTGGATTTGGTTTGTAGGAAAGTTATGGGGCTAGGCTGTGTCCAGCTGCTGACTCTGCAGGAAGGAAGGAAGACACACGTCAAGGAGTGAAGAGCTGTGCCCTTGAGGCTAATGGGCCTTGTGCTAGTCCCTCTGCGTGGGGTGACTTCGTCTCTTGGAGTCTGCCTGAGTAATGACCAAGTAACTCTTGAATATGAACCTCGGGCTTTGGTCCTGAGTTTGGACAGGTATCACCTCTTCCCCACTACAGCACATACTTTTGTCAACTATTCCCCTTCCATAGAAATCATTTCTGAGAGGCAGGCATTTAACTTTTCCACTGTCTTTGAAGGCTCAATTGAACTACATTGCTTTGAAGGAATCAAATATACTTGTTAATATAATTGATGACTTCCTCTGGCTGCAGGATTTGTCATTGTTGGGCACATCATTCAAGAATTATCTATTGTGGTTAAAAGAATAATTCCAAGCCATCTAGTTTTGTGCTAATA
This sequence comes from Chelonia mydas, assembly GCF_015237465.2. Classification (NCBI taxonomy): domain Eukaryota; kingdom Metazoa; phylum Chordata; order Testudines; family Cheloniidae; genus Chelonia; species Chelonia mydas. The sequence goes on from NC_051261.2 coordinate 4,322,967, forward strand.
TCTGTGAGCATAAGTCTTTCAGCATTCTTCATCCTTCATTACTGATGATCCTGCCCCCAACCCTGCGCCCAGCAAGAAAACAAGCCCAATTAAGAAATGATTGCTTCTGTTGTTGTTGGACTATTGTTCATCATGATATATGGAGCAACAAGAAGGCATTTTTTTTATTTTTTTTTCATAAGTTAAGATAACATTCACTGCTGACAACCCTATTAAAACTGAGCAAGTTGGATGTTTGTCATAGTTTTATACCAAATCTATCATTCTGACAAAGTAGAGTTACCCCACCTCTTCCACTCTTTTTCCTCTGTGGAATATTTCAACCAATATTCAGGAAGTATTTTAAGTATGTGTCTTCCATATATTTATCTTTAATGTATTTTAAATCTACCGGACAATATAGAAAAGATTTCATAGGATGAAACTGTGATTGGCTTTGATATTTAAGGAGTGTTGCTATGATATTGATACAATGCTTTGGGGGTTTTGTGTTTTAAAGCCTATGGTTGCACCTGGCAGGTGACATTCATTCCTGTGACGAGAACCAGCACGAGGCCTAGGTAGAACTACAATCCCACGCAAGCCAAGCATTAAGAAGTCAGAGTTCTTTGGACATGTGCATTCTAATGCATGCTCTGGACTTTGGAGTCTGGATTGGTTTCTTGATCCAGAGACCAGGCACATGCCTGGCAGCTACACTACCAGATTCTCATTCATTCATTCTCTCTCTCTCAATGCCAGCATGACTCAACCTGTACAGGTAAAAGTGGAGATGAGCCTCCGTTCCCTCTTCAGCCTCTCTATTGAGAATGTTAACAAGTTGTGCCAGCGGTGATGGTGGGTTATGTGATATAGACCATTGTATTTAAGACCTCACAAATATGACTTAAGTAGTTTCTACGCCTGGTACTGGCCCTCTGTATGGGGGGGGGGGGTTCACCCTAAGACTATGAATGTCAAGAAATCCTGAATTCTAATCTTGCTCTTCCACTGACTCCATGTCACTTAGACAAGTCACTTCACCTCTCTGTCCCAGCTCAGCCTCTGTAAAATGGGGATAGTGATACCAACTTACCTATCACAAGGGTTGTGTTGTGAGGATTAATTAGTTAATGTTAGTACAGCACTTTAGTGATTAAAAGCACTACATACTTTCTAATGAACCATAACCGTATTTGGCCAATGGAAAATAAATGCATGTCTTGTTTCCCAGTTTGCGTTTGACAGCACTGGCAGGAACTGATGGCTGCGTTCTCTGGAAGCGGCCAGGGAACACACATTCCTCGCTTGTGAAATGACCTCGGGCATTTGGAACCCCTGGGCTGTCTTTTCTCTTCCTGTTGTTGCTTTGTCAGATTACCCACTCCACATTATTTCTGCTGTGTAGGTTATTGCTACTGAAGAATAAATAGAGAAATTTCTCTACTAGTATAAATGAGTGAAGCTGAATTGAAATAAATTTAAGCTGTACCCACTTACACCAGCAACACATTTGACCCAATAAATCAAAAGTGAGACTTTTTTCCTTACTGCACAAGACCCCGTCCTTTTTCCCATAAGGGATGGTTTTCTTTGTACCTGAAAGGCATATGGCAGGAAGTTAATGAAATTAAATACATACTGCAGTCCAAGTGGCCACAGAATCCAACCCTTTCTTTTTGGGTAGTGGATCTAATAGGGGAAAAACAGGAGGGGAGGTGTAAAATACATCTTTGCTAATATAGCTGTGTTCTGAAACAACCCATGTTGGCTTACTTGTTTGTACACTAGCAACTGGCGTTGTTTCATCGGAGTTTTATGCATTATACTAGAAAATCTTGAATAAAAACTTAACTAAAAGTTTTATCCGTCATACCTACCAATTTGTGCTTCCTTCCATGCTCCTGATGAGTTAATGCTATAAAGTTTGTTCCCATTAGTTATATTATTGCCCTTTATCTGCCTTCCCCGGGGCACTCACTGTAACAACAAAGCACCAAATCTATCTTTATGAATTGCCCTGTAAAAATAAATAAATAAAAACTAGTGATAGATTAGGTCTTAAAGTCTAAGAACAGCTTATTTTAGCACTTGTCCAGGGCTCTTCAGACTCTTCTATGGCATTAATACCATTTCTGATTCAAAGACCTGTTGTGCTTTTTTCTCCTGATTATTTTTTCCATATTCACTGTTTTGTAAGCACTCTTGTTGCAGCATTCATCTTACAATATATTAAGTGCTTGGCTCTTGAAGTGTAAATTGCAGAAAGGGTGGAGAAAAATTACATCCATCAATTATGCTGGTAAATATATCTACATAGCAGTTATTGAATTGGCCTTTCAGGTTCCCATTTACTTTTGCCAACTGAGGTTTGCCCTTCACCTATCCTAGTTCTGGGTATAGCACAGAAGATCTAGTTCTTCCAAAAGCACAATCGTCCAGATGAGCAGAGCTGTTTTAGGGGGTTCTCAATGACCCCTTGAGTGTGTTTATTTTCCTGTCACAGATTGCTCATAAACAGAGATGCTGTTTAAATTTCTATGCAAGAATCTTAAATTGTTTTTTGTGTTCCCGGACAGTATCCTTTCTTAAGTTAAGGATGATGATTTTTTTACTTAAAGCATCATTAGTAGAATGATATTGCGGGGGCGGGGGGGAATAAGACTCGAAACGATGGAAATCAACAGTTAAGTTTCCAACACCAGCCTGCTTAATTCAATCCCATAACCCAGTCCACTTTCCAACAAGCTGGAAACTCGTGTTAGATGCAGCAGAATGCTTGTCTGTCCTATTAAGAATTGGTATTCCAGAGGCAGGATCTGTAGTTATGGTGATGTAGCTTGCATTAATCCTCCTAGCCTATGTTGTATATAGAGCGAGGTCTCTGCTGTGTATCGGCAAGGAATCAGGGCAGGTCCTAAATAGCAGAATACCATGCTGGAGAAGGCATTTCTCAGCATGTGGAGCATAGTTGAGTCCCCACGCAGCTGCTGTCTTCTGGTCCACCATGCAGAATACATATTGAATAATATGAATGTTGAACACCTAATATAACATGAGGGTGATGGCAATATACTATGTGACTGACCTGAGGGAAGGACTAGGGAATAGGTGAAAAATGCCAGACACAAATTCAGGCTTAACTCCTGGGAACGGGCAAAACTCCATTGACTTCAATGGAGCAAAGGCCACTTACACCAGCAGAGAACTTGCCCCCTCCCATTGTACAATGGTCATATTTTCAAACCAAGAAGCTTTTAGTGCAGGAATTACAAAGGGTCACTCTACAGCACTCTTATATACTCTGAACAGCACATAAACACTGAGTGGACAATGAGATATCAGGAGTTGCTTTAGAATGAAATGGGTACTGGGATTAACATGGATTGAAATGTTAACGGGTTAGTAGCCATGCAAGGGTTTAGATTTTATTTATTATTTATTTATTTAAAAGAGGTAGGGAACACACACAGATGGGAGACAACAGAAAATCTAAGAGCTGAAAATAAACCCCAAAACCTGAGTCAAACTGAAAGCCGCTACCAGCACCTTACACTAATACTGTAGATCAATAGGATGCAAGACTTGTTGTAGGGAACAGCGTTAAGAAATCCTATAGATAATGGCACTGTAGAAAATGCCATTATTGATTCATCTAATCACACAACTGAAAAAGCTGTATTTTTTGTTTAGGGTTTTTTTTTTTTTCTCAAATGTATAGTCAGCTATAGAGATGCAATGGTTTGGAACAGAATTCTCAAACAGTGATCACATGGCTAATTTTTCTCCTCCATTTTCATTCGGGTATTCCTTCTCCAGCTAAAAGTCCCATTATTTTGGGGGTCCTAAATAATCTCATCCAGGAGGCCTCACTGCCAGTCAACCTAATTCCCAGCTGGTTGGGATGCCAGGGAATATAAAAGATGGGGTGAATGAAGATCAGTATAATTCAGATTTCTTACAGACTGCAATTCTTCTCCCACAGTATAAAAAATAGTCATAAAAACATTTCACTTGCAAAACAGAGTAGTATATGTAGTTTTTCATTTGCTCACATTTAGGAGGTGTTAAATGTACTGGAACACAGCAATAACTATAGAGTGCAGCTGTATTGCAAACTGAAATCATTAAAGCAATAGGTGCTAAAAACAGACTCCAGTTCCTTTCTCTATACCATGCCCAGAGGGCTGGGATTGTTTAAGCCAGTGAAGGGATACACTTTAATTTGAAACTAATACTCCTTGATCGAGGAATCCAACATGGAACAGATTCAAACCACAAAATAGCCTCGCTTGCTCTCTGACACAGACCTGCCAATTCTTGTTCCATTTGGCCTGTTTTACTCTGAAATAAGGAGAATCGCCGTGGAATTTCAAAGGCACATTCAAAACCTTGATGGGATCTTTGAAAAGGGTCACTCATTTTAGATGCTTTAAAGTTGGCAGTCTAAGCCCCATTCCATATCCCTTTTTGTCCGTCTGCTGTGTTGGCTCCAAAAGGACATTAGCACACTTCTGCCCAGAATTCAGCATGCCAGAATTCAGCATTCCAAACTTGTGTGATGCAGATATTGTAGCAGAGTGGCATCCTTTTCTTAAGTTATCCTGTGTCCCCTACCGGAATTGTTCATATGTTTCTTAAATATATAGGGACAATGTCACTAGTGCTGGTGTAGTGTGGTATAAATTACACATCCCTGCTCCAAAAGAGCTCCCTTGTGCAATGCTGTCACACATGGGCAGTTTTTCTTCACATCTGGGCTTGACAAGGAGCCTCACTGGTAAAGGTTTGTCACAAGATAAGCTGTGGTTTCCTGGTTTTCCCTTCTCCCCCTCCCCCCCCCCCCGCCCTTTCCCTCAGTCATCACATGACGGAGAGAACTGATGACTGAGCAAGGCCTTCTGGCAAATTAAAAAGCCAGCCTTCCTGCGAAGTATGGGAGATCAGCTGTTTGCTAGGGAAGCTGTTTCAACAGAACAGACTAGTGTGAGACTCTCTATGAAGAGAGCTGGGGAGAAAGCCCAGGGGAAGATGCTTGTGAGGAGGCAGGACATAGACTTTCAATGGTACTTCCTGGGCCTACCATGGTGACAATGGGTAATGGGGAATCAGGGTTCAATTCTGGAGAGGGAGCCTGAGAAACGGCTACCACATTCAAGCAAGGCAGCAGACGCGCAAATTACCCACTCCTGACCCGGGGAGATAGTGACGAAAAATAACAATACAGGACTCCATAAATGCTGAAACTGTCTGCCAGTCACACCTATACCTATTCACACAATGCACAGTCAACCTGTGGAACTCCTTGCCAGAGGTGGTTGTGAAAGCCAAGACTATAACAGGGTTCCAAAAAAACCCTAGATAAATTCAGGAACATCAGTGGCTATTGGCCAGATGGGCAGGGATGATGTCCCGAGCCTCTATTTGCCAGAAGCTGGGAATAGGCAACAGAGAATGGATCACTTGATGAGTACCTGTTCTGTTCATTCCCTCTGGGGCACCTGGCATTGGCCACTGTCGGAAGACAGGCTATGGGGCTAGATGGACCTTTGATCTGATCCAGTGTGGCCGTTCTTATGCCAGCTTCCCATTACCCTTGTAGACAGCAGTAATATCTTTCCAAATCCACAATGGGTGACATGCTCATGATGAAGGAATGCTCACTTCAGTAGTGAGTTTGTAATTCTCCTAATATTGAAATTATAAAAATGGAGGAGGTGGCCATCCATGCAGAATGTCTACAAGGGGAATAGGAGTCTAGACACTCAAACAGGGTCAGCTTGATAAGTGGAACCATCTTGCCCCTAAAGGGACACCAGATAACCAATGAGCACATCTTGAAAAATTATGTCCCATATGCCAGCCAGTAAGAATGCAATATGCATATTCTAGATGAGCTGAAGCATGAGCAGTTTGATCAGTGATGTGGTTCATGACTTCTAATTGGTTTTAAATTTTCAGATAGTCCAGAATGTGACGTGGCAGAATGAACCTGACACAAATGTAGCATTACATCTAGCAAGTGATCCATCATGTGGAGTGCACATTTTCTTACATTAGGACAATGGTGCCGTGTTCCTTTCCAGGTATTTCTAAGAAATGTCACATTGAGCCAATGCTGATAACTCAGTCAACTGAAAATTTGGGTTAAGAGCTGAAGGTGAGTAGAGAAGCATAATGCCGTTTTGAGTGAAGAATAGAAATATGCACCAAGGATGAAAGCCCTTAAGCCCCACCCCTGTGTAAAGGACCAGGGTAATGTCTACACAGCACTGAAGTCCCAATTTAGCATCTGAGTGTGAACTCCTTGCTCACATAAGAGTATCTTACTCCACAATCAATGGGGCTATTCATGGAGTAAGTTATTACTCAGTGAAAGAAGGCTACTCAAAATCTGGCACTTAATGCTTGGCCTGAGTGGGATTGTAGTTCTGCGTAGGCCTCGTGGCGGTTCTCTTCACCAGAATGAATGTCACCTGCCAGGTGCATCCAGTACATACATTTTCACTAAACTTTCTCAGATTATTTGTATCATGATTAGCATGCCATAACTCTTCAAGTCAGACTATAACCCAGGATAGAATTGTGTATTTATGTAGATAGTTATTCGATAAGGTGCCAGTAAAAAGTGCTCAGGACTACATAGCATAGTCCCAAGGCTTTGCAGGACCAATAAAGATTATAGATGTGAACTATAAATGTCATCGTCTGGCTGCTCTTTGCATCTTAACAATTGACTCTCTATTGAAATGTATTTCATTGTGCCTATTTATTCCCTTTTGAATTTGGTTGTTCATCCATAGCATCTGGTGTATCTCATAATAGTGTTTGGCCCATTATTATTCATCAACCACAGGAGAGTTGAGGGAGCATAAACAGAAAGCCCTTTTGTTGTCTTAACCTGACAAAAACTTGATAGTCCTGTTCTCTGTTAGGTTCTTAAAGATTTGGATAGCCCAATAAAATTGTCTGACAACCCATGAAGGCAGAGTTGGAGGTGTCTCTGCAGATGGAATGCCATCTAGTCATTTAGGTGTTTCAAATAGGAATAAGCATCCTCTTCACATCTCTATTTGGACATTAGGCTTTGCAGCAATATATGATGAAGCAACTAACCTTGGGCATAAAGATGAAATTCTGCTCCAGGCAAACTAATCTATCCTGTTGGCATGGATCAACAAAGGTCTCAGAAATTCAGCTCCTTGTAGATGACCAAGCACTGGTAACTCACTAGAGTGCCACCTATGAATGACCTCTCTTCTTTAGAATTGTCTCGCTAAACTCTAGCTTGACAATTGAGCATTTCAAAGCTGAGGAAATGTACCCACCATCACCACAAACAGAGTATTGAACCAAATGTCAGGAGTAATGGCACCGCAATAAACACATTGCCATGTTTCTGCCATATGCAGATAATTGTAAGTGGCTATGCTTTTTGGATGAGACTTAGGATCCTTGTCTAATAGAGCACGATTAGTGGGAGTGCTTTCAAGACAGGTAGACTTTATGGCATTCACCTTCCTTCAAAGACTTGACTGCACAGTGCAGTTGTGCTTTCCATCCTAGATGGTGCTGCTGACACGTCCAACGTTTTAGGAAATTTTCATGAGAGATCTCTTTGGGTATGTCTGCACTACAGCAAAACGCCCATGGCTGGCTCATATCAGCTGACTTGGTGTGCAGGGTGGGGCTTGGGCTGAATTTGCAATTTTAAATTTTAAATTACCACATTTAAGCTATTTATCATGAAATATAAAAGGGCCTAGAAATAACACTAGTCACTGCCAATATCCATATGTTTTCACACTTCTGCCTGTCTTAAATCTATGTATGGTCATTTCATGTTATTTTAAATCAAAATAAAATTGCGAGTGTCTCAGGAAGGCAAGGTCAGCCTCACTAATACCCTTTCACTCATGAATGAGCAGAAAGAAGGAAAACATTTTTCATATCTTCTTTTAAAGTTGGTTCATTGTAATAGCATGCAGATACTATTTGATCATTTCTATTTTGTCACAGGCATTTTCAATTGCAGTATATTTTTTCCAGTGTGTAGTGCTGTGGGTTTTGTTTTTTTTGTTGGTGCTGTTAAAAGCCATTTTCCATCTCAGAGGTGGTGGCTTTGCAGTGATGGGTGAAGTGATTCCTGTATATTGAGACATATTTTTGCCTCCCCGTATTAAAAACATGAAATAGAGCAATGTTTGGATAGGAATGCTACTACATTGTTCCCAGGGTCCAGTGTGGAGCACAATAGTAAGGGGAACGCTGCGGACACCAGGAACATAGCCACAGAGAACTACATGTCACTGGTGGCGGCATGTAGCATACGTGTAGCTACATGCCACGGTGAAAAGCAGGATACATCCACTCTGTGTGAATAGCTACACATGTCGGTAAAGGCTCTGACAGAGGGAAGCAGTGAGAAAAGGTTTCAACAGCTCCAAGCCTTTCAATGCAGCGAGGAAAGGCTCTGGCAGGGCAAGGCAGTGCGGAAAGGTTCAGCTTTTCAGCTGACGGAGCCTTTCCTGCTGCTCCCCATTGCCAAGCCTTCCCTTGAGCGTGTTGAGATAGTTTAAATGGCTGGATGCTTCATGTGATAAGAAACAAAAGGATGTGGTGATGAGCCTAATGCAGGTGGCCTAAATTGAAGACAAGTTGTGGGAGGCTAGGCTGTGCTGGAATGGATGGGCAGCAGAGACTTGAGAGTTACATTGATAATATGACCCTTGCAATGACTGTGGACTTCCTTCCCCCGCCCCCACTCATCATCTTCCATTCAAAGACTATATGTGGATTGAACATCAGCAGACCATACACCATTTTGCACAACAGCCAGGTGAACGATCATAAGTTTGGGAAGAAGGCTATAAAAGTTGCTGACCCTGAACAGGGAAGTGGCAAGAAAGGAAAAGGAAGAAAGATAAAAGGAGCGTCCTCATCTATATAATAAGGAAATTCATGCATTGCATATAAGTGATGTGTGCACACATAGGGGGGTGAATATACAAACACAAATCTCTTTCCATCACCCCCATCTAATTTCACTACCTCTCTAAGACACACTTTTAGCTCCTTTCCATGTTGCTCACACTGCACTAGAGTTTCTCTCTTTATTAGCAGCCAATAATGTATTAATGCATTTCTTGGGCTGAAGTGTGCTTTTTACTGTTACCTTGGACACTCATTTAGTTGAATTTGATAGTGACAATACATTGACATTGGTAAGGTTAATGATCCAATACTTTATTTCATTGAACAAGTTGAGCAGCATTTAATTCATTGTTCCACAATGTCCTAGAGAGCTGTCTGTGCCATCATTTTAATAGTGGTATGGCATCTTTGCCCTTTAAGTAATTGGCACCGTGAAAATAGTCTCTAGGTCCTGTCACAATTGATTAGTATTGTATTGAATTACAAAACAATTACTTTTCTTTTTTTCTTTTTCAATCCCTCTTCATGGGAGGAGGGTAAAATTTGGTGCTTGTGGAATTGAAAGGCTGAAAGCACTGGGATTCAAGCACGCAAGCCATACACCAGTTTCTCCTTTGAGCTCTACCTATGCATCTTAGTTATGTGCTGCTGCAGCCCCTCCCACTCCCCACCAGGAACCCCCACAAAGCACCGCTAAACCCTTTTAGTACACGCCAGCATTGTTTGTTCTCTCCAGTTGTGGACACTCTCATAGGTCTGATAAGGCATCTGTCCTCCATCCTGCAGTACCCTTGGGGGTGAGGGTGGTGGTTGGTTTGTTTCTTACCCTGGCCTCTTGTGCTCCCCATAAATTCACCTTCACAAGCAGCATAGAGTCAAGGTTGATGTAGTTAGGCTGACGCAGTGTCCGTGTAAACACTATGTTGCTTCTGTTGACTTATTGGCTTGGCTTTACTCTAACTAGGGTGGCTAAAATAGCAGTGAAGACACAGCAGTATAGGCTATACATAGAGCCCTGCACAGTTACAAAATTAGTATCTACATCCAATCTGCAAACATGAGCTGTAGAGATCCGCATCCATGGTTGCAGATATCCACGGATACAAAGCGGATAGCCACAGATTTGTAGAGTTCTAGAGAGAAACCTCTGATCCGCATCTATCCGCAAATATGGTCTATACATTTTTGCAGATTGGCAGGTTTCTAGCTATACAAGCCTGCATTTCCCCCTATGTACTCCTGTTGCTAGCCCAAGCTAAAACCTGTGTGTCTTTAATGCTATTTTTAGCTGTGCTAGCTAGATTAAAGTGGCTATACCTGCCTGGTTGCAGTGTAGACAGCCTGTGACTGAGCAGGGAACTAAACTTTGGTCTTATGAGTCCTAGGCCCATCTTTGCAGCAGAGCATCTAAGGTAAAGAGATATTGATATAAGGTTCAGAAGTTCAGTTCTGGCTCCCCCCTAAGTAGGAACTTGACAGGTAGGAATAGTGGTCAATTCTGGAACCTCTCATGTTGGCCATTAAATAATCTTAAGAGATCTGTTGAACATAGGTCCTGCAGAGAATTACCCCATCATCAGAAGAAGCTCCAAGTTTATCCCATTCGTGATGGTTTAGCTGGAAGTACAAAAGCATCACTCATGAGATGAATCACAATCAGTGAGCGAGCCAGTAGCAAGGATATGAAATTAAGATGACATCTGGGAAGAGAGGTGGTCTTTGGTGGCATTAACCTGGAAGGCAGCCAGAGCATTGGCATGAGATGCAAAGCTGTAAGCAGAACATCATTTTTGTGAATGCAACCACAGAAAAGTTCTTGATGCTGAATACAATCTTGTCCATCTATCACCTTTCCTTTTTTCTTTTAAATTACACTTGATTATGTAGCATCTGCTCCCTTCACACTTGCATATGGTTCTCTCCTTAAACCCGGATGCCTGTCTAGGAGCTGAATACAAATAGACATCTGAAAGTTTTCTTTAGAAGACCTGCAGTAAATCAAACAGGCAGGCTGAGGGAAAGTGGGAAAGTGATTGTAACTGAAACGGCTGACTAATCTGTCTAGTGTTTAGTTGTTGATATTGCTCCTATCAATACAGTATCAGTAGCTGCCCACTACTGTGTATATACACCAAATGCCTTAAGACCAAATTTTGCCCTTAATTGCTACAGAACACTGAGGGGCCAGATAGATGGTTCATGCACGTACCTTTTTATTAGGCTTTTCTACACTGCCCTCCTGATTTAAGAATGTGCTTTCTGCAAATCTTGCAGCCAAATTATCACGAAGCCTCCTGGACTGCACCCCCAACGTTTGCAAATGTAACTGTTCAGCATGTGCAAAACTTGCCTTTGTGGGGGCACATTGAACTGTGCAAAAAAAGCAGGGGGTGTGCATGCCTGACCCATGTGATCACAATTTTTGAGGGTGCATTTAATGAGTCCTACTGAAAACTTGGCATTGGAAGTGTGAGACAGGATTCATGCACAGTACCATGCACTAGATTGTTGGGTTTCATGGATGAATTTCCTCCTGTTCAGTGGGCCAGCACCAGGTTTATGCACTAAGTCTCACTTAAACTCTGTTTTGAGTGGGACTTACATGTGGTATACTGGCCTTGTGCTGGCTTGCAGCACAGTGGTGAATTTCAGTGTGGGGAAATGAAGCATTCTATGTCTGATTTGTTTTTCTTCCCCCTATAAAGGCTGCAAGAGAGATGGGACTGAGCTGGATCAATCCTGTACAAATAATCCCTTTATTTGCGCTTTATTTTTAAATACTGGACTCTCTCTGATCTAGCATTTATACTTACAGACACCCACATGCATTAGATAGCTCCTGAGCTTATCTCTTTGCTCCTGGACTAATGCCTGGGCTGTGCTGTAATGTGATCTAAAAGCATCCTAAGAATCCCATGCCAGCATCTAGTCTGGTTATGTCTTGCCACTCCGATCATCACAGGTTACAAAGGTAACATGGTAAAGAAACCTGCTGCTGACAGACTCCTCCATTCTAGAATCCGTTTCATTGCTGGCTACCTGGGTAAATATAACCGGAGATAATGATAATATCAGCTTGATAATAAAACAAATTGATCCTTTAGACCAATATTTCTCAAACTTTCAATAATGCTCCCTCCCACGCCCTTACCTGGAAACCCGCTTTGATGTAACCAGGACTTGTCTTCTGTTTAGTGATATGGGAAGCATAGAGTGGTCATGACCTGCTGACACCTCTTTGCAACCCGCACATTGAGAACCCATGCTTTAAACTCTTGTTGGTCTGATGGCATGGTCTAGAGCTGATTGCGTCATTCAAAAATTTCCATATTTCAGATGGAAAATGCCAGTTGGTCAAAAAGTGCAATGTTCAGTGGGAACGTGTAGATTTTGATGTACCTTTCTGAAGGAACTGGATCAGCTAATCTACCCTAAGCACCCCTACTCCTTGGCAAGAATAGTTTCCTTAATGAATTATCCAAAAACTCAATTATTTGTTGAGCTAAAAGTCCATTTCCTGGCCAACTCTAGCAGGTTTCCTTCAAAACAAGTCTATAGTTATTATAGTACAAAAAGTTATCTCTCTTGCCAGGAAATCCAAGCAAATCAATTTCAAATGCAACTCAGGAGCTTTAACTCATTTATATTCTTTATCCTTTGCTTTTCCTATCCCTCAGTCCTCCACCCCTATAGTTATACTGTTCAGTACATCATAAGATTTACCTTTAGATCCTAAAATGAGCTACGTTTACGAACATCAAGGTAAATCCCTGTTCTTTGCATTCACTTTTTTTTCCAATTCTTTGTTACTTTCCTTCCTGATCTTGCTTGCAGCTATATTTTTCCTGAAGATTAGAAGTTTTGTCCTTTTTTAGAGGACATGTCTCCAGTCTTCTTGTGTGTTCCTGTCCCAGCTCTGGTTTACTCATCCTGCATCTTTCTGAAGCCAGATAAGGTACAATGTTTGAAAATGCAGTTATCGCATTAGGAATTATAATCCCCTTTATGGCTTCTCTGGAGAAAGAGAATCGGTCCCAGAACACTTGCCTTCCAGAGTTTCTTCTCTCCAGGTACCACTGACTGGAGATGCGGGATAAACTTGAAGCGTTCACAGGTCTGGTTTAGAGACTAAGCAAAACCCAAAAGTTCTTTCAATGCTCAGGCAGCAAAAATGACACACAATGAGGAAGCTGTCAAATCATTTCGAAGGTTGATTTTTCGAGTAAACGTGCAGGGGACTGTTCTTTTAATTCTGATTCCTCCTGATTTTTTCCTTGGAGGGGTTGCCTCAAAATTCAAGTGGCAAGGAAACATGACTTCCTTTACCTTTGTGTGTAAACCTCCCTCTCAAGTCGAGGTGAGATGCCCAAGCATTGCTATAAACCAATTCTAAGTTGGCATGGAACGGAATATATGGGTCATGTATGGTCCAAATTATGCCAGCAGCAAAGCCAGTGGGGGACCATGAGATTTGAGGGTGTCAGCTTTGTATATATCCTTTAATCTAGCAGTGGCCTGCCGTGAATGAGGTGTGGCATTGCCCTTAAGGCTGCCTTCTCCATCCATCTTGCTCTGTGCTCAGTGCATGGCCCTGGACTTGAAAGATATTTGAAGTGAACTTTAATATTTGCACTGTTGTTTGAGCTTTCCCAGAAACCAGAATAGAGTGGAGAATTTTTAGCTTACATGCCCATTTTAGATGCAATGTCCAGCCAGATTAGGACTGTGATGAGGTGTGAGCTCCACACCAGCCCTGATGGGGTTGTTCAGGCCCTTTATTAACCCTGTTAGATGACCTGTCATCAACTGTGATAAGGAGGGCTGGGGTTAATGGAGAGTGAAGCCAGCTGGGGAAGCAGTATAAAGTCAAGAAGCTGAGAACAGACAGGGTCTGCAGGGGGAAGAAGTTTGGGAGGACATATAGGAGGAGAGTAAGCCCTCTGAGCCTGTCCTGCAGTCAGTTGTCTGGCAAGATGCTAGGAGGGGTGAAGTAGCCACAGAAAGTAGAGTAAGTTCCAGTGGTAAACCTGGAACCAGGTGTGCTAGGGTGCAGGGAATTAATAAGTGAGCCTACACTTTGATAACTCTGATACCAGTTATTACCCCTTGCCTGCACCCATCCCTTAGAAAGCTGATTAGGGTAACTAAAGTCAGTTTGCTGATTGGGTGGGCTTGGTGAGCCAATTAGCCAGTGAGCTCAAGACAGATAAGAGGCACAGGAAGTAAGTGCCAGGCAGGGAGGAACAGGGCTAGCTGTAACCAGAAGCCTCTGGGAAGAGAAACCTCTGCTCCTGAGGAGCAGGCCTACAGCACAGGTGATACTGTAAATAGTATTCTTATATGGGGTGATAAGGGTGTTCATGGAGCGAACTCAAAGCAATAGCATGGCAGACCAGTAGAGTCTGAACCAGTTTCTGTGGTGTGAAGGGGCAGGGGTGGAATTCACCCTGCTACATGAGGACGGAAAAGAAAGGGAAGCTGGATATGAAGGAGCTCAAGGAAACATCAACTGGGACTGATTAGACCTGTATTGTTGGTTGTAGGGTGCCTGGACTGGAAGCTGGAATAGCAGGAGGGTCCAGATTCCGTTGCTAGTCTCTGGTACTGTGGAATAGAGCCTGAGGAAGGGCTGAACCAGTCTGGCAACAGTATTTGGACAGTTGTCCTGTTGGACTTCATAACCTTGGAAGGAGTGGACCTGCCTGGAGAGCCAAGTTACCAGAAGAGGGGCTGTTGCACAGCAAGCAGCAATGGGCTACCTGGTGCAGGGAGAGCTACACTGCCTGACCTGGATGCAAAGAGGTATGCTAATGGTGCGTGGAACCCCATTACAAGGACGCATACTAGCCCTTCCTTTGTGTGGTGGACAGGACATCCTTGAGATGAGACATAGAAATATAGGGTTGGAAGGGCCCTTGAGAGGACATCAAGTCCAGCCCCCTGCACTGAGGCAGGACCAAGTAAACCTAGGCCATCCCTGACAGGTGTTTGTCCAACCTCCTTCTTAAAATCCTCCACTGGTGGGGATTCCACAACCTCTCTTGGAAGCCTATTCTGCCCCTTATAGTTTAGAAATCTTTTTCCTAATATCTAACCTAAATTCCCCTTTGCAGATTAAGCCCATTTCCTCTTGTCCTGTCTGCAGTGGGAATGGAGTACTGTTGATCTCCATCTTTTTTTATAACCGCCCTTAACATATTTGAAGACTAACCAAATCCCCCCTCAGTCGTTTTTTTCTGAAGTCTAAACCTGCCCAGTTTTTTTTAACCTTTCCTCATTTAGTCAGGTTTTCTAAACCGTTTTTGTTCTCCTCTGGACTCTCCAATTTGTCCACATCTTTCCTAAAGTGTGGCACTCCTGGAATTCTGTGTCCAGTTCTGCTGAGAACTCACCAGTGCTGGGTAGAGCAGAACAGTTACCTCCAGTGTCTTACATACGACACTCCTGTTAGTACACCCCAGAATGATAGCCTTTTTTTTTTCGCTGCTGCATCACATTTGACTCATTAAATATGTGATCCACTTTAACCTCCAGATCCTTTTCAGCAGCACTACCACGTGGCTCGTTATTCCTCACTTTGAAGTCATACGTTTGACTTTTTCCCTTAAATGTAGTACTTTGCACTTGTCATTGAATTTCATTTTGTTAATTTTAGACCAACTTGTCCAGATCATTCTGAATACTAATCCTGTCCTCCAACCCCACCCAGCTTGAGGTCCTCTGCAAACTTTATAAGCACGCTCTCCACTCCATTATCCAAGTCATTAATGAAAATATTTAAGAGTACTGGAACCAGGACAGACCCCTGCAGAACCCCACTAGATATGCCCTCCCAGTCTGAAAGCAAACCACTGAGAACTACTGTTTGAGTATGGTCTTTGAATGAGCTGTGCACCCACCTTATGGTAATTTTCATCGAGATCATGCTTCTTTCGTTTGTTTAAAAATGCCATGTGGGACTGTATCAAAAGCCTTACTAAAATCAAGATGAATCACATCTACCGCTTCCCTGCTATCCAGTAGTCTAGTAACCCTGACCAAAAAAAAAAAGGGAAATTGGGTTGGGTTGGCATGATTATTCTTGACAAATCCATGTTGGGTATTTCTTAACTCCCTATTGTCTTCTAGGTGCTTACAAATTGATTGTTTAATAACTTGTTCCAGTATCTTTCCAGATATGGATGTTCAGCTGATTGGTCAATAATTTCCTGGGTCCTCTTTGTTGCCCTTTTTAAAGATAGGTTCCAAGTTTGTCCTTCTCCTGTCCTTTGAGACCTCATCGGTTCTCCATGATTCTCAAACATAATTGCTTCAGAGATTTCCATATGTACCCTAAGATGAATTTCATCAGATCCTGTCAACTTGAATTCTTGTAACTTACCTTAAATAGTCTTTTAACCAGTTCTTTAATTACCTTGATTTGCATTCCTTTAATATTAACGGAGTTGAGTATTTGGCCACCATTAACCTTTTTAGAGAAGACTGAAGCAAAATCGGCATTAAACACCTCTGCCATCTTGTCATCAGTTGTTATAAGCTTTCCTTCCCCACTGTGTAGAGGACCTACACTTTTCTTCATCTTTCTGTTGTTCCTAGTGTATTTAAAGAACCTCCTCTTATTGCCTTTGATGTTCCTTGCTAGGTGTCACTCATTTGTAGTTTAGCCTTTCTGATTTTTGTCCCTACATGTTTGTGCTATTCTTCTGTACTCTTCAGCAATTTGTCCTTGTTTCTGCTGTTTTGTAGGATTCCTTTTTGATTTTCAGGTCATCAAGAAGCCAATATGGCTCCAGCAGGAGCACTTTAATACTCTTCCTATCTTTCCTTTGCATGGGTATAGTTTGCAGTTGTGCCTTTGATATTGTCTCCTTGAGAAACTGCCAGCTCTCCTGACCTCCTTTTTGCCTTAGATTGTCTTCGCATGGGACCTTATCTATCAGTTCTGAGTAGGGAGACTAGATGTCCCGATTTTAAAGAGACAGTCCTGGTATTTGGTGCTTTGTTTTATATAGGTGTCTATTACCCCTCCCCCGTTACTCACTATCTGGTCACCCTAGTTCTGAGTCTATTAAAGTCTGTTTTTTTTACTATTATTTATTATTCACTGTCCTTATTCTGCTGTTCACTGCTCCCTTTTCTTAGATTCATGATATCTGTCATTTCAGGATTACTTTCACCCAAATTGCTTTCCACCTTTCCATTTGCTGTCATTTCCTCCCTGTTGCACAGAATCAAGTCTAAAATGGCTCTCACCCTCATTACTTCCTCCACTTTCAGAAACAAAAATTTTCCCCAATACATTTCAAGAACTTATTAGAAACTGTTTGGCAATATTACTTATCCAGCAGATGTCTGGGTAGTTAAAATTCTCCATTACTACGAGGTCTTGTGGCATGTCAGCTGTGCCAAAGCTAAACTGTGCTTACTCACAAACTGGGTATTCTGTGGTGGGCCTGCAAGCAGTCAGGACTGAACCCCCGACATGCGGCGGATCTGCTAAGCATGAGCAAAATTCACCTCCGGCTAAAGTTAAATGATTCAATCTATAATTACTATGTATGTGGACTGTCTTCCTCTGGAAAAGAGAAATTAATATTGGCATAACTATTAGAGCTAACTGCATGGGGAAAGGGGAGTGATTGTATGATGGAATTATGATGACAGATGTCAAACAGGGACATTGACAATAATTGTAAAGGACCAAAGACCAGGTAAGCCAATGATCAAACTCAACATCTTCAGATTGGATGCTATTTTTTTCTTTCCTTTGATTTTTTTTTTTTAAATCCTCACAGATGTAAAATACTGAAACATGAGAAGAACGTAATTTTTTGTGCATGTCTGAAGCATTCATACAATTAACATGCTCAGGAGGTCGCTTGCGACCTGAAACACTCACCAAAGATTGCCAACAAAGCACAGGGTTGAGAGCATATAGGACTTTAGTATGAAACTGTGTTTGTCTGAAAGCTGCATTTAATGAAAGCCCTTTTTCCCCTTTTCTGGTTCTGAGACTGGGAGGAAGCACTCAGGCATTGAAACGGATTTGTACTTTATTTTTAAAATATTGTTCCTACATAGATAACTATTGTATAGTAATCTACTACAGTTTGAAACGGTTTTATTACTGTATTTTGTTTTATCACTGTAGAATATAGTAGTGGTTTTTTTCCACTGAAATCAAGATTGAGTTTTGTGTGTCTGCACATGGAAAGAAGGTTAGCTTTTAAGGGCTAAAGAACAGAACTCTTGGGTTCTGTTCCCGGCTGTGCTGCTGACTTGTGTGACCTTGGACTACTTATTACCCTCTCTATCTCAACTTCCCCCTATGTAAAACAGAGATAACATTGTAATGAGGTGGCTAGTGCATCTTCTATCTAAGCCCCTACATCATGCCCATCACCATGGTATCCAGCTGCGTTCCAGCAGATCCCCACTGCCCTCTACTGGATGGTGTCAGAGCTGCCCAACTGTCATAGGTCCTACAATGCTATCACAAGAGGTAGGTATCTCAGTTCAGGGCAACTGTACCTGTATTCCTCCTCCATGCTCTCTCTCAAGGCACTTGCAGGTTTCCAGCTCCTTGGATGTCACCTCACGTGGGCAGAGACCCACATCTCCCTCTGTCCCTCCCTCCCAACTGGGGTATTAAAGTTGCACAGCTACCTGATTTACACTGAGATTCCCAGCAGGCCAGACTGCCTAAACAGACTAGCATCTGTGCTTTGCTTTCTCTCCAGAGGTGTGAACAGCATAACTGCCTGCAGTTACAAGTTACCACACAGCTCGTTGTAAGCAAGCATACTTACTCTTAAGGTGAACTCATAACAGAGAAAACATTAAAACGCTAACGGAACCTACGTGCATGCTAAAAGGCTTGTCAGAGGTCACCACAACTCCAATCTTGGGCTCTGGTAGGTGTCAAACCCACAACTGCGTTTTCCCCATGGAAAACAAGTTCATAACTGTCTCAAGTTCAGAACCCAGACTAGGCAGTTCACCTGTCATATTTATACCATTTGGGCCTTTGCTCTCTTCCCTAGAGAGGTGACATACAGTCCCATTCTACTAACACATAAACTTAATACTAAGTTTTTCAAGGATGTTGAAGAGACCTGCCATATTGTCACAATAGGGCCTTGCTTTTTTTTTTTTTTTTTTTGAGCCAGGAGGATCTGAGTTTTAGGAATGTCCTGGCAATGACCTTCCTAGGACTGACCATATGTACCATAAAGACAATCATGAAATCTTGGGCAGGTGTGAACTCCTTACAATACATACCTACCTCCCAGAGAGGTGAGGCTTAAGTCATTTGTGGGTAAGCATACATCATTTCTTGATCTTGGAGATGCATGAATGGCATGCTCTATGAAAGTGAAAAGCAGTAGCAGTCTTTAATACTAGTCTTGGTTAGCACCCACATTTTTCAAACACAAACAAAGGCACGGTTCCTACCCCCAAGAGAAGTGTAAAAGGAAAACAAACAGGTAAAGGGTAGGAGGAAGAGGCATGAATAAAAGTAAGAGTGTAAGCTCTTCAGGGAAGGCATTAAATTTATGTGCCCATTAGAACCGGTCAAAATGTGAGAAAATGCAAAACGCTTTGATTTTTATGCTGAAATTTCAAATATTTGAAAAGTTTCAACCAGCTCTAGTGCACACTGCCTAGCTCAACAAGGCATTGATCAGGACTGTTAGGGTTTACCACAACACAGATTAACTAATAACAAGGTCAAAGTAGTTTCCTAATTAGGCGTGCTAGGTAATAATTTGATACAATGTTCTTTTTGTTTTTGCTCTCTAAAATATAGAGAGAGTATCTCCAATTACCCATTGTGTGACGGTTGCACCACACCTTCTTTGCTTCCTGCTGGAGGCATCGCTGCCCTGACACGTCTGCCCAAAAGCAGTGTCACGTGGGAAAGAGGGGCATTGAGTTGAGCACAACCTAGACAATCCACTTACGCCTGGTACTAGTGGAACCAACATGATTTGGTCCTCCAGCAACAAGAAGGGCCAGGAGATGCAGTAGCCAATCGGAATCCACCAGGTGAGGCTTGTGTGCATCATCTATGGTGGAGTGCTGGGTGAAGATCAGGCAGGAGAGTTGTTTCCCGGTTGTAACCCTAAACAGCCAGGCCTGGATCAGGGCTTAATACCTTCTGTGAAAACGTGCAACAAATGTTTGTTAGGGAGTTTAAAAGCCCAGGTGGCTATTTTTGAGTTTAATTTCAGTTAACTGTTATTGGATAAGCAAGGAGCTCATGGCCTGCGATGCCTTGCTCCTGGCAAGCTTTGACTCACCGAGCCATAACCAGCTCACTTGTCCTAGATTGTGAGATCTCGGGGAAAGGTTCTGCCTTTGTGTTTATGCAGCCCCTAATACAGCGGGGCCCTGACCCCGTGACTGGAGTGCTTAAGCGCTACTGCAATAGGAATATTGAATAGGGGTCATGAGTAAATTTCTTGTAAATTAAACATGGCCCACACTGTAGGTAACTACAAATAATCTATATGTTTTACTAAAAGAACAAAAACTTGAAACAATGCTATTAAAACATGACCTAGCATGATAGAAAATATTACTCCGTTTCCTTTCTATACGGCATTATTACAGTTGGCAAAACAAAAATATTGTTTCCCAGCTATTGCATGAGGGGAGGCCTCCATCTTGCATTTGATTACTATCCCTTTAGTATAACCATAAAGACTGAAGAGCTGAAACAGGATCTGCCCATAGCTTCAAATTGTCCCACCATAGACCCTGAGCCATTGCTGGATGTTAATTTCTGAATAGTTTCTTCAGTTAGATTGATTTCATACATTTCTCATGTCCCTGTACCTGGAGAGGTGCAGTTCCTAGGAAGGAAGGGAGCTGCACAAAGATCTCTGTGCTGTACGCTCCCTCAAAATGTGTAAACTGGTATAGCTCCATTGACTACCCAAGCAACACCTGCCAGGGAGCTGCCTTAATGTAGCTGACATATGCCAATGTAAACCAGGAAGCCCTGACTCAGCATATGCTTAAGTTCATTCTTGTCAAGCAAAGCACTTAAGCATGTGTTTAAAGTTTAAAATGTAGGGTCAGAATCCTGCACAGATCTGGATGCTTCTTGAGAGGTGCTGAGCATCCCCAACACCCACTAAAGTAAATGGAAGTTGAGGGTGTTCAGTCGATGTTGGGATCGGGACCCTGGAGAGTAAAAGGGGCCTCAGGCCTGGAAGTTACTGAATATTTAAAGGCAGGTAGCAGATGGTGGGGGGGGGTTCACTCTTGCCAGTAGATCCTGATCTAGGTGATTGAAATGAGCTTTTTCCAATCAGCCCAGCCTTGAAATCTGCTGTAAGAGACAGGCAATGATATCAACTGTTGCTAAGTGAGTAAGAAATGTTGATTTTTCTTTTTTTAAAAAAAAAACAATGAGAACATGTCTGACTCTGAGTTTTTTTGCAAATGATCTTCCCTTCTCTCCTCCCACCTACCCCCTAACTCTTCTATCTCCCCTCCCCAGCTGAGCCTTTCTGGAATGTACTGTATATTTGTCTCTTGCTTCCCTGCACACCCATTATTATGTGGAATAATAATGCAGGAGCGCCACTCGGTACCTCTGCTCAGTGGCTCAAAGTGGGTTGAATTGTAGCCAGCGGCAGGGGGTGATAAATGTAGCGTAAGATGCCTTTTCCACTGCAAACTGCAAATTACCTCAGCAGCATGGCCCACAAAAGATTCCTGTGGAGCGAATTTATCTCCCATTGTCGGCCCAAAGAGGAAAGCAGAGAGGACCAGGCATTCTATTTTTAAAAAGTCACATTCAATCTTGTTCAGGCCCAGAGTCCAGAGTATTTTAAAGGACTTTTTGTGGAAAATGCAGACCTGAGAATGCAGCACAGATAAAGGGATTTATTTTTAACAGAAGCCAAGGTTCATTACCATGTAAGCAATTCAATTTTAAGCCACTCAGTTTGAATAATAGATTTTTTCCAAAGTGAATGTTGGGTCATCTAATAACATATGGTTGGGGGGAGGTTTGATGGCTATGGAAGGGAAAAATAAGATTGTTAGAGAAATTACCCACTAAAGATTATCAGATATTTACTAAAAAGAGGAAAGAGACACTCTAGGGTTTATCTATCCTTGCAGGCATTTAATTACTCTTCTAGGGATCAGTACTTAGATAGGAGGGCTATGGACACTAGAGAAAAACCAAAGGGATAGATGGACAGGTGATTGAGAGTGAGTGTATGGAATGTATGTTGATTGATAGATATCTGCACCTATTGAAGTATCCGCAATAGTTAGCAACATATCTGCGTTATAATGCCGACGTTTAACGTACACCTGTCAGGTTGAAACAGTTTCTATTATTTGGACCTCCAGACATCAAGTGAATTAAATGGCTCATGTTTACTATTAATATCTTAAATGTTTTCAGTATACTATATTTTCTTTCATTATTATGTTAGACATCCATGTAGCTATCACTCCTGTTTTATAGTTTGTATTCTAATCTTTCTTAGAATCCCCATCTGAGATCAGGGATCCATGTTCCTAGGTTATGTGCAAACGTGTAATCAGAAACTATCCCTTCCCTATAGAAAAGACAGGCCCAAACGGAGGCAGGGTGCTCAGGGTTACACAGCAGGTCAGTGGCAGCGCTGGAACTCCAGGCAGGTTTCCAGACTCTGTCCCATTCCTTAGCCACTTAGACCCCATTACTTTGCTCTTATCTCTACTCGTTTGCTAAGATACATTTTACTGTGTTACATAAATCTGGAGTAACACTGATGATGTCAAATTCCATCATCAAATATCCTGGATGTAAACACCGAGTAAGCCCAGTGACTGCAATGGAATCACACTCTGGACTTCTGAGAGGGTAAATGAGAGCAGAATTTAGTCCTCTTTGCTTCAGTTTAACCATCTGTGAAATGGTATTAAATAAGGACCTAACTCCCAATGTTCGGGCTTCATTAATATTTCATCACTATTTGAGCGCCTCACTCAAAAGGCACTTGAGACAGGTAAAGTGTTCTCCTAGTGTTGAGCTTAGTTAAAATCATATGAATAGGCAATTACACATCTATACCTAAGTTAGGAGTTTATTAACACGCCCTGACAGCCAACTGACGAGCACCGGATTCCTGATAACAGATTCCACCTAGATGAGATTTCAGGGCATATTATGGAAGAGGCATGCTACGCTCTATAGGCAGATGGCCAAGGGAGTTGATAAGAAAACAACATCTAAGACAACTTGCACTGTAAATTCATTTTCACAGTTGAGTTCAAAACAGATTGACCTTTTTACAATTCATAGTGTTGTTTGGGGGAGGGAAGGAGGGGAAATACCCTGTTGTGCCATGTTATACTGAGAAATCCATGTAGTGTTTCAATGAAGTAGCATTTCAGTGAAAGGTTTATATATTCACTGTAGGCCTAATAAAGGACAGGAGTCACAATATTGACTTACCTTCAAATAAATGTTCCTCCCTCCCCCTGCTGAAGACCATTAATGTTCCATTAAAGGGATTTGCTGTGTACTGCTGATGAGAAACTGGCTCTTAATCAGTTATCCACATTCTTCTTTGAGTTCTGAGTTCTAGAGTGTAGCTTAATAAGGAAACCTGCTTTCTCTCCTACCATCATTAGTTTCTTCTTCAAACATCTTTAAGATGTCGGTATCCCTCAGTGCCCGCCCCCCTTCCCCCCCCCACACACACACTCAAGGCAATCCCTGTATCCATTGTTGAAGGAAACAGTCCTAGAAACCACTGTTTTGAAATTGGTTGTTTCAAATAGAGATGGTCTAATTGTGCACAGTGAGCGCTGGCAAATGTTTGTTCAATATCTGAGTGGCTGCTCAGTTGGACTGGCTTTATTCACTATTCTAGGAGGTCTGTTGTTTTTTTTTTTTTTTTTTTTTTTTTTAATACAGATGCTTTGGGAGTGGCTGTTTGTCCAAACTCCTGTATTCACGTGTGGCTCCAAAAAAGCAAACCACCTCATGCACCAACAAAAACGTTCATCGTTGAAATCAATGCTGCTATGCCAGTTTATACCAGCTGGGGTGTCTGGCCCAAAGGAAACATGTGTAAATCCGCCAGCTGATGAATGCATAGTATGGAGGAATAACGACAACACGAGTAAAAATCAGAATGGGTTCAAGTGTAATTGATGAACAGGAGAAAAATAGCTCCATTTGTGGAATGATTTATTTGCAGTGAAAAACCTGACCAATTCCAACGTCGGTCATAGTGTGGCATGGGCTACAGGAAGGATCCGTCCATAGCAAGTGCTTCCTGACTTTCCTCAGAACATGACAGTCCATTATGGTGTTTTATAGCTGTTAATCCAAAAAGTCCAATGTTCTACGCCCTGTGATGACCAGCACCGGTTTCTTTGAACTGTCTGTAATGCTGCATGTGGGGAGGGGCAAATCCCTTCCTGACCTTTGCTGATTAAAATATGCCCTGAAGCATGATATCACAACCACTGTTAGCATGTATAATTCCAAATGTATCATCTATTATCCTTTTGATTTTTTTTTTATTTTTTGTTTTCCCCCCTGACAGCTCTCCACTTCACTATTTGTTCAGAAGCTCCACAGTGTTTGAGTTCCTCACTTTTGTTTTTCCTTCTGCTGTGGATTGGCAATTCACTTTTTCTGCAAAATCAATGGCATACATCCCTAACTTCTGAACCAGTAAAACATGAATAATTAGAGCAAGGCACAAGTAATTTTTGAGTCAAGGCCTTGGTATGTCATGGGTTGTAAAATTTAATTTGCCAGCAGCTCCTGGCCTGATATCAATTATGTACAGTAAAATGAAGGAAACTGTCCCATATTTCTAGGCAGTTATGGGAAATGCCATGCCCTCCTTTAAACATCACAGATAATCTCTGCTTTTGTCTGTACTGCTGGATCGTTCATCCTGTAGTGCTTGGAATTGTTTTTGTTGTGGGTTTGCTTTCGTGTGTGTGGAATTCTCTTTAATGCTTGTTACTGTTAATGGGAGTTCTAGAGACAGGCAGAGGCCAAACTCCCTTGTGCATAGTAGACCCTGTGATATCTGCCAGCATCATGCCTGTTTAGATGATGATCCATCAAATCAGCACGAATCCTATCTCTGTAATTAATTAAATAGCAATTCTGCCTTAAGTTGTTACCAGTGAATAAATTATTGTAAAGAACATTTAGTATTTAATAATGAAGTTGGCAGAAGATAATATGATAGTCTTCAGACAGATGCTGTTCCCCCCATGGTTGATGGGGGAGGTGTGATGCAGTCAAAAGTAAGAAATTGTCTTTCAGCTGGGAAGAGGGCAGAGATCTAGGCAGTGGGATCCAGTAGACAGGGCTCTATAACAAGCGTCTGAAGGGAGGGGGCTTATTTCCCCCTCTGCCATTTTTGAGCTTTATGACCCTGGCCAAATGATTTTACCTCTCTGGACATCTCTTTGACCTGGGTTCTATTCCCAATTTGATCTTGAGTACGGCTCTTTTCCCCTCCTGTTCTTTGGGACAGGCACCAATCTCTCTTTCTCACTCTGTGTTTGCACACTGGCTTGCACAATGGGGATATAGATGCTTTTGTAATACAAATAAAGCATGCTGTGCTTGGCAGGGTGCAGCACAGAGAATAAATATGTGATCTATTAGTATATCCAAACAGAAATAGTATTTAAAAACATGACGCTCCTGGAATAGCTAAATCTTACAATCCCTTTTCACTTCCTCTACTTTTTCTAAATTGTGCCTGTGTGTTAAAATGTTGCTGTTGGGATAAGTGTCTCTCTGGGACTGTTTGTGTGCTGCTACAACCGTTTTGGAAAAAGTAAAAATAATTAATACGTGTGAGAGAAAGCAAGCAACATTTGTAAATGCTTTGGGAATCTCCTGTGAAAGACGCTGTGCTTGCAAAGTACTAAAGCCACAATCTGTACAGACTGATAAAATGAAGCCTTCTTAACCACGTCAATAACCATGACTGCAAATGATAAACTACTATGTGTAGGGTTTTATTCATAATTTTGCAGGAGCTAGGATGATCCAGGGTTTGAATACTTGAGCCTTTTCCCTCGTTCCAACCTGTAAAACCGAATCCTTTGTACTGTAAGGGGAATCATATCGCATGCATTTACTTATTGCGTCCTCTATTGTATGAAACCGCAAGATCCATCTCAAGTGATTATAATCGGTCAGTTAATTTGTCCAGCATGAACTAATTACAAAATGGGAACCTGCTCACAGCTGGGCTGTGGGATGGTCTCTCGCCCTCCAACAGTGCAGGTACCTCTACGGGTGCTCTCTAAAGAGCTCCTTGCCCATCGCCTGGTCTGCTAAATATGGAGTGTGAGTTGGCCTAAGACACCTTCATTATGTGATGAGCACATTAATTACAAGTAACTTGGAAAATGTCGCTGTGGCTGTGTATGCATTAAATGGAACGGATTAAACCTGATATCTGGCATTCATGTGATGTGATATGGCAGCAGTTTTGCACAAAGTTTTTGATCCGTATCTAACAAAAAAACTGTCCTCTGCTCCAAAGGCAGAGTACTGTATGAGGCAATCACATAAGGTGGGCTTCTAACTGAGACTTGTATTAGGTATAAGGGAACGAAGCGCAGAAAATGGTATTAAACATGAACAGAAGTCCCTGTTGTTTAGCAAAATTAAATGAATTTTTCCCAACTAAAGAAGTCAAGTCTTCCTTTAATATAGGAGAGCAGATAAAGGAAAGGGGTTGATGATCTCTGAAAGCAAATTGGGGGGCTATTTTATATATAATTACTTTATATGAAGGAGGGACAATTTTTGTAAAATCGGACCAAATTCAGAATGATCTAAGCCAGTCCACTGCTAACATTATTCAAATGAGCTGACACAGTATATTCTCTTTGGAAAGAGGGATTCAGTGGGGATGCAGCTGCTCCTAGTGTGGTCTGACTCATGGCCTTCTAAGACACTTTGGAGTGTGCAAACTGTCAAATTTATACTCCGACCCTGATCTTTCCTCTGCCATTCAGGATTGTATCATTGCCTTTCTCTCCTCATGGTTGTGTCACAACTTCCTGAGATTGAGCACATAGGGCACAGCATCTTTTCTCTTCTCCTAAATCATGCTCTTAAGGCTGGGGAAAAGTCTTCCTATAAACCTGCAGAGCACCATGCTTGCCCATACCATTGCACGAATATTTGAATTTAGGGCCTGAGTACCTCCTTTGACTTCAGCTGGTCTGTTGTGTCCATGTTTATTTCCTGTCTCTCTTCCCTTCTGCAATTATGGGCCAGGCAGACAAGCTTAGGCTGGGATTTTCAAACAGACAAAATGCTGTTTCTATCCCCAAATCCCACTCAAATTTATAAGCACTGTTTGAAAATAGCAATTTTTAATTGCAGAGTTCCGGTGGGATTTCAGATATGCTCAGCATTGACCTAACGCTGCTTCCATAGAAGTCAATGGAAGTTTTAACATTGATTCTGATGGGAGTAGCATTAGCCCAATACTGACCCTGCTTGAAAATCTCTCTTAAATCCAGAATGGCTTGTGAATAACAAAACAAGCTCCATAGATTCATCTTATCCATACTGAAAGTCTTCAGTACACTGTGGAGGGGGGGGAGGAGGGTGGAAGTGACTGAGGGTTAAACCAAGATTACATTGACTCAAGTTCCATATCTGTCTTTGTTCTGTATTCTGGCATACAGTGAATGGATTAAAATTATACACATGCTCACAGTTTTTAATTAAGGGTGGCATTT
Organism: Chelonia mydas; assembly: GCF_015237465.2. Taxonomy (NCBI): domain Eukaryota; kingdom Metazoa; phylum Chordata; order Testudines; family Cheloniidae; genus Chelonia; species Chelonia mydas. Next base: position 4,350,645 of record NC_051261.2, read on the forward strand.
TTAATAGCAACAAAGTGATGCAAGAACTCAAGTCTTGTTGACTACTGGTCCGAAATTGCTTAGGAATGTTAGAGAATCCTAGTCTTAATTCATAATTTATTCAAAATCAAGAACTACAGAATTCCCTAATTTGTACTCTGAGCCACCAATGTTCTCTCCAACTAAGTTTTCCTTATCTCTTTTGGTTCTGTGTCAGTGTCCATATATACACTTTCATTTGTCTGTATAAGCTATCCCATCAAATAATGTATGATATAAGGTACAATGTTCTGAAGTGCCAAAGTTCCATTTTCAAAAGTCCTTTAAGAACTAAGGAGCCTGTGTTTCACTGCAAGTCAATGGGACTTAAGCTCCCAAGTCATTTAAGCACTTACGATAATACATAACATTTCCATTAACCAACTCTTTTTGGGGGTAGACACCATGACTTACTATCTGTTTGTGCAATATCTAGAATAAGGGGGCCCAGTCCACTGGGCACTACTGAAATGTAAATTATAAGTAGTCCTCATTCAGGATAATAGAAACATTTAAATAGACTTTATGACAAGTTTGAGACAAAGCCCCTGAATTGTAAATCCTGAGTTATTCAGAGTTCAGCAGACTTACTCAGGCTTCCCCCTTGTTTTAATCAAGAGCAGAATCTGGCTGATAACCAAAAGGATGAGCTGAATTCCTAAATTTTCCTGGTGTCTAAATCCTTTGTGACACAGTATTAGACTGGATAAAGCACTAGAAAACATTCTGTAAGAATTAAACCTAGACTGGCCCTGAGGGAAGAACTGAAGGGTCTAATAGGTCTTTTCCCGTCTCTATTTTCTAAGATTTTTGTGATTCATTCTGCTCTACTGTGGGAATAAAAAGGAAAAGGCAAGATCTGGACAAATTGTTTCTATCCTTGCATACTAATGGAAAGAAAAATGTCAGAGTAGATGAAAATGAGGTCGTTCTTGCTAAGGGAAGGCAGCCAATGAGATCAGAGTGCTGTCATCAACTCTGTCTGGCCTTTCATTAGAGGCAAGAGAACACACTGATTAATGGGAAAGGCCAAGGGTGGCACCAGCCTTGACAAAGTGAGATATACTCAGCTGAGTAAAAAATCAAACCCTCTATAGCAGTCCTAGTTTTTTGTCAAGAATTGGGAAAATCAGAAACTTCTCTTGATCTATGCAGATTTTTTTTTTATACTGCACTACTTGCTGGAGTGCTGTATAACAGTTGACAACCAAAAGGGAGAGTGATGTAATTTTACTCAATTTCTCTTGAGGCAACTAGAGCCTGGGACTATCCTTTCCCTGAATGATTGCTGTGATAACTATTGTAGTCAGGAAGTCACTGCATTCCTGAACCCAATATCCCTCTTCCTTGGGGTTGACTCTACACATGGAATAACCGAGGATCAGACTCTGCAACCTTTACGCGTGCCACACATCACATCAGTAATCCTGTTGCTTTTGATGCCGCATCTTGCTGGATTCCTCATTACAGGTTTTAGAATCTTGTAAATAAGCTGCTGGATCGAGCTGTTCAAAAAGGCATAATGTTTTGATACCAAAGAGCTACTCTGCTAATTAAAACAGATGCTGTGGTCCAGTGCGGAAGTCTCTTAATCTGGATTTAGGAAACCTGGATTGTTTTCTTGGCTCTACTGCTGATCTGCCATATGACTTTAGGCTTGTTGCTTCCCGTGTCTGTATCCCTTCCCACACTGTCCATTGCGTCTTAGATTGTAGAGCTCTTCAGGGCAACAACTTTTACTTTGTGTTTGTACAATGCCTTGCACAGTGGGGCCTCAGCCTCCCTTGGTTCCTCTAGATGCTACTAGAATACAAATAATACTCACTTCAGTGCATCAGGTTGCAGGATCTGGCCCTGTGGGATGAATTTCACTTCATGAACTCTAGATGTGATGGAGCATTCTACAGAGAATCCAGTCTCTTGCCTCTAGTCCTATGCGGTAAAGATCCCAAAGGTCTCACAGTGTGACACACCATTAGCTGAAGGTTTGATTAAACAGCATTATTGACAAGTACAACTTGTCCCTTGGCTTCTTGGACGAAGTAAGGCAGAGGGCTCCAAAGAATCCGTAATTTCCACCTCCTTTTTGCTCCCAACCTTCTCAGAATGTCTGCAAACGTTAGGTCTTCACATTCTACCCTCGGCCAGGTTGGGATTGAAGCATGGCCATAGCTGAGTCAAAAACAACTAGCTGGAGCAATAACTGAGGAATTATATTAGAAATTCACAGGACTTGTTGCCTATTTGGGGGGGGGGAAATAATTGTAGCAGCTGTTCTTAAAGAGATTTTTCTACTGCATATGGTTTTCTCTTACTTTTGACACCTGACATATTGTACGTGTGTTAGTCAACAAAACATTATTGAAAGACTCATTCATCATTTGCTGTGTGTGAGAATTTCAAATTAAAGTTGAGCTGAACTTGAAATTGTAAAATATATTCCTCTCTGAGCTACCACACGTGCCAAAATGGAATATTACCGGAAAAGCAACTCGGAGAGGCTAGGTGATTAAAATGAATGGACTACCCAGCCAAGCTAATGCTGGAAACAAAAACAGAGGTCAAGAACTTAAAGGAGGAATCGTCCAAAGTGTGCAGTCCTGGCTTGCTTTGTTCCCACTGAAGTCAGGGGACATTTAAATCATGGACTTCAAGAGAAACAAAGTTAGACCCATGTTCAGTGCATTTACAAATTGGACCCTGAATGACCATATTTTTCCAAGGGGTATTCATACTTTTGCAAATGCTCAAATTGAGTTTGCACCAACACTGCTGTATGTATAGAATAATCCCAAGCAGCTGCTGTTCTTGAGTTTAAAAGTAGGACTCAAAGATACTTTCCCAAAGTCTCACTATGAGTCAGTGACTCATCAGGACTAGAACCTAGGCGTCCTGACTCCTTACAATAAAGAACAAAGGGACAACCAATGAAAATGACATTTCAAAGACTTAAGAAGTGAAAGGAAATATTTTGTTTTCCATATTAGCCTTTGGAATTCACTGCCTCAACCTATTACGAAAGTCAAGTGCTTAGTAGGGTTTGAGGAAGTATTAAATATTTACCTGGGTAATATAAGAATCCAGTTACGTTAGATAGGATAAAATATAAGGACTAGATCTTCATGCTTGAGGGCATAAGCCAACCCCTAACTGATCAGGATTAGAAAAATTTACCCTGTGAGCAGGTTACTTTGCTATAGGGTTTTTGTTCACCTTACCCTCAAGCAACAAGTGGAAAGAGGTTTATCATGTATGCTAGACCGCTTGCATGACACTGTACACAATTCCAGATTTCCAGGATGTGGTCTGTCTTCTGCTAATTAGAAGATTCCACTGAAGTACCCTTCACAAAGGTATTCAGTCGAACCAGCCATCAGGAGCAGTTCCATCTGAAGTTATAATAAAAACAGTATTAGAATGAATGTTCTCGGGCAGATTATTTAGACACTGGATGGCCATTTGTAACCCAGCCTCTCTTAAATTTGCCATGGCCATGAGCTTTATAGCCGCCCTCATTGGGCTGGTTGATGTCTGATCATGCTAGTATATTTCTGCTAACACAACTACAGCAGAATGATTCTTTCTATGACACAGGTTATATAGAAAAAATTTGCAACAGTCCTATATTTTTAAACAGCTCTACTCTGGTTTCTGCATACCAACAAGGACTCTAACAAGCAACTGCACCTGTCTGAAAAATTTCCCAATATCTTTGTGGTGTTTAATAATTTTCTTTCCAGGTATCTGTCATAGCAGGTACCATTTTCTCCATCAGTCAGTGTCATTCATTTTAAGATTAACTTTGTGTATCTTATAAGGCTGCATGCTTGCTGATCATTTATCTTTGAAGACTTTTCTCCCTCTAGCACTGGACCTCAGTGAGTTTTCATGGGAATATAGAAGGGGGAGATATTGATTAAGGGAGATTTCACAGTCCCCTGATAGAATCCTAACACTCCAAGGAGCAGGTATGAGCAACAGCAAAAAGTTACACAATTGGGTGCCTTACTTTGCACACCCCTATCAATATTTGGACACCGAAATAACAATGGCTTGATGTTTAGCGCTACTGATGTTTCAGAGGTGCCTCTATATGGATCATCTGTGAACATGTCTAGGAAAAAATAAGTGTTTTCTATGCCTGAACTTGTCTGAGTTAGTAAAATGCAATAGGATCTAAAACTGTTTTTCCCCCTTGGGGGGGGCGGCGAGGGAAGGCTACTACTTTCCCTTTTGCTCATCAGAATGACAGTACATCAGCCAAACTCTATCTCCTAACCTATGGCGCGTGGAGGATAGGGGAGAGGGGAAATGGATGTTCATCTGCCCCTAGATGGGCAGAGCTGGATCCAAGAACAGGGATCCCCAAGACTGAAAAATTTCTGCTGATGTCACATTACTTCCCTCCCTCGCTTGTATTTTGTAATGGCCACCTCCTGTTTATCAGAGACAATCCCTTTCACTTAGTTAGCTCAGATAACAATCCTGTGTACTGAGCCTCATAAAGTACAGTCTTTGCTGTCTCATATTTTACAGGAGATGACACTGGCTGCATTTCTTTACAGGGGTCACTTTTACAATTCTTCCTGGAGTGGGAAGAATCTGTTAGCCACACTATACAGCAGGATGGAAGAGAAATACATTTCAAAGTTATCTAGGTTTCTTCTTAAAATCAGATGAACAGAGGGGAAAAAAAGGACTAAGTAATGAAAAGTTACTGAAAAATTGCATGAAAGTAGCAGGAAAAACTTCAGATGTTCGTAAGATCCTGTTTGAAAAAAAGTGGCCAACTCCTAAGGTTCAATTACCAGGTTCTGTGATGAGATCTAGGCTGCTACAGTCCTTTTTAAGACACTAAGCATACTGGGAATTGCCTGCTTCTCATAGTCTCACTCCTAAAAAAAGAAGAAAGGTCTTTTCCCATCTACATTAGGTACATAGGAATTGCTATACTGCATCAGACCTCTGGTCTATCTCGTCTAGTATCCTGTTTCTGACCGGTTAGTCCCTGGTGCTTCAGAGAGAGCTGTAAAAACCATAGAGTAGGTTGTTATAGTATAATTTCTTCATAGGAAACATTTCTGCTTAATATCTTTAGTTAGCTGTTGGCTGACACATTGATGCATGAGATTCTATCTTGTATGATGGAGCCTGACCCTGAGAAAAGTAATGCTGAAAAACTTGATGGACTGTACTGCTCCTAAAAAGGGATGAAAAGCTTCAAAGAAGCACAGCATTTTCATGTTTGTTTAATTATGAATGTGGGCATTAATAAAAATAATTGTACCTTTTTATCGTGAAGCCAGCATGGGGTTGGAGAAAGCCAAGTGCTGAACAATAAACTAACACAGTAATTAATTATTAAACGAGAAGAGGCCCTGTGCTTAAATAAAACATCTGCAATAGCAGTGAGAGAGAAAAACCACAAAAGGAAAACCCTCCATAAAACATCAGCCAGCAACATATATACCCTACTCCCAATATCCTGGCCCCATATCAGCAAAGTATCTAAGCATGTGTATAAGGTTAAGCACATTAACAGTCCTGTTGACCTCAACATTGGCCATATGTTTAAGTACCTTGTTGAATCAGGCGATAGAATCATAGGTAGATGGAAAAGATTAGGCCTTGCCTGGTTACAATTAAATTTTGTTTTTAAAAAATAACCTCTATGCTTAAAGTTTGATTTTATCGTGCACATCAACAAATTAGAATGCAAGCCACAACCATCTCACCAGCTCCACTGCAGAATCTGGCCCCAGTCCTGCCAATCATAGAATGCAGGCTATTGATTACACTGGTGCTCCATGTGTTCTCAGCAATAGATCTGCTTGAAAACTATCATTTATTTTTTCATGAAAAAGTAAATAAACAAAAAATAGTTTTCAGTTAAACTTTTCTCTAAATTTTTGAAATGTTGCAAACTCATTTTTCCAGCAGAAACTTGGGGGGGAAAAGCCATTTTTCATCAAAAGTTCCCACAAAACATTTTTTACCAGCTCTACTCCGCAGACCACCTCTGTCGTCCTAGTTGAGGACTTGAAGTGCCTCTGATCACCAGTAGGGGGAGATAAAGCATCAAACTTCACTTGCTTGTTTTTTTCTCTTGAAACTACCCAATGTATACACAGATTCTCTACATGAGAAGGGTTGGGGAAATCAAAATTCCCTTCCTCTCTCCCTCCACTTTATCTTTTTGAGGTCTTATAATAAAAAGGCCTTGTTCCAAACAAAACCAAAATCTAGTCAAAAACTGCATTGTCTACTCACTGGGACTGACTCCTCACAAGTCTCACTCTGCCCCTTACACCAGCAGAGTTTAAATTGTTGCATTAACTGTAATTTATTGCATACATTCTCCCTATGTACAATACATCTTGCACTGTATGCTATATACACACAGACTGCAGTGTGTATAGTTTACACATATACCTTTTAACTATAAATATACTTAGTCACATGCACAAACTCTGTATATGCATGAAATACTGCTGTCTTAACAGCGTGTCATTGTGTCAATGTAAGGATAAATATGAGCATATTTTTTTGTAAGCTCAGCAATAAAGTTATTGAGTGATATTCTTCCCGAATGCTAGCTAGAGGTGGTGTTAAGCAGGAAGATGCTTTAAGCTGTACTTACTGTTACATAAAGTAGTTCATATGCTTTATCATATGTTAGGACCTGTCAAGCTCATTTTTAGACTGGACGTTGATGTCCTCAAATAGTGTTCAGTATGCATTTGTTTTCTATCTACACTGCACCCTTCCTCTGAGGTTTTTCTGGAGAGTTAAAATGTTAGAGTTGTGGGTTTTTTTCTGTTGGAGCCAACTCTCTGTGTTGAATAATTTTTTGGAATTGAGTTCAGAGCAGAATTGTATATCACTGGTACTCTAGTGTCAGTTAGCCTTGCACTGGTGGTTGACTCACTGAAAACTAGTAGGATCTTTACAAGAGGGGAAAGGCAGATTTATGATGATGTACCATTGGTGGTTCTACCCAACAGAGATGAAAAACTACGCCATACACACAACAGACTTTGAATAATATTAAGGAGCAAGTTTCCTATTCAGACTAACCGTTGATCTCCTTTGTGAAGCACTTTGAGATTTGCGGATGAAAAGCACTATATAAGATCTAGGTAGTATTATCGAAAGGAAATGAAAGGTCGGTCTTCTAGCTCATCCAATTTTGTCTACATTTTGCGGTACATGAATACATACCATGCTGAGGTCAGAAATTCCTGCAGCAATCAGGGTCAGGAAGGCTCGCTCTGTCCTTGGATCATTGCTCCGCTTAGAAAAATGTGGAAAACAAAACCACAGTAAAGTACATTTGTCTTCATCTTGACTCTGCGCTCCATTCACAGCTGCTAGCTGAAGAGAACTTTTCTGCCCGATGGAGAAATTCTAAGGTTTTGCCATGAAAAAGATCACAAAAGAACAGATGTCATCATGATGTCTTCTATGGGCAATGCTATGCAGATCTAAATTACTGTGTTTACTACACAGATACTACAGCTATGACCACTTGATAGCTGGACAGATAGATTAGGTGGAGAGACAGAGAGAGAGAATTTTAAAAAAACAAAGGTTCTGAGGTAGTCAGGTTCTAAACTCCATCAGTGAAACCTGGAAAAGAGGGGGAGAGGTTTCAAAACATGGGCAATGGTGTGGAAATTCAAATGCACTTGGCATGTTTCTGATTTCGCTTACAACCGGGTAAATCAGGAATAGCTCCATTGAAATTACTCTGCCAAAAAATCCTTGTGTAAATGAGCTCACAATCAGGCCTACTGTATCTGTGGAATGGATGGAGAAACAGTCCGCCCAGACCTCCACCTCTTTTTGGCACAGAGCCCAAGCTGAAGGTTTAGGCATTTTTTGGTGGTGGTGGGTTTTTTTTGTTTGTTTTGGGAGTAGGAGGGGAGTGATCCATTTCTTTTACTTCCACATACTGGTCAGGACCCAGAGGTACTTAAGGGCCATGTTCTCATACGTTAGCCAGGTCAATTTCAAGGGCTTTATATAAGCATCTAAGGTGGGAGTCTGTGCTGTACCTATACCAGCCCAAGGAAGGAGGGGTAAGGAGGCTTAAAGTCACCCTTTAAAGCCCACCCCTCCCTTGCCTAATTCTGAGCTGCCCAGGGGCTTGTCTAAGTTATGACAACCTGTCCTCCGGCTGCCCTCTGGGTCACAGCATTGCACAGTGTGGCCCCACCCTGACATACCCCTCCCATCCCTAGCCACACCCTTGGCATGCCTTAGATCAGTGGTTTTCAACCTATGTCTAAGATGTCCGAAGGGGTCTGCACCTCCATTTGAAATTTTTTAGGGGTCTTCAAATAAAAAAAGGTTGAGAACTACTGCCCTATATACAGGAGCTTGTGAGCGGGTCCTGTGGGGATGGCAATGCCTGCATCAGGGGAATCCTCCCCTGGGTGGAACTGGGAATTTTGGGGCCCCTTGAAGCTACCCCAGGCCTTTTTCTTGGCACAGAGGTGCTGGAGCAGGGTGAAGATTTCACTCTCAGACATTTGGATATGATCCCAGGTCCAAACTTGACCAATTCTTTACTCCCTAATTATAAGCTATCCAAAGCTCTAACAGATCCCAACAGTAGACTATTTTGAGTTGAGACTTATTACAATTTTCACTTTAATGCTGTTGTCTAGGGGTTATTGGACAAAGTCTCAGTTGTAGGTGTACAGCCTGCAGGGTTGAATTCTGCTGGCTTATGAGTTGAGGTTTTAAGTTTAATACAATAAGATGGATACATTCTTCAAAGCATTATTTTAAGCATCTATTTATTAAAGTTGAATTGCACATCAACTTCTGTTGAAAAGTACACGTGACATCCATATGAATAGCAAGTGAATTCACAGTGATAAGTGCTTATTTCTGTTTGTTTTTTTCAGAGCTGCCAGATCCTTTGAGTACAGTAGGTTAAATGAATTCTCAACCCTCTCTTTAATACAATAAACTTTGTCAGATGTTATTATTTTTTGCTGTGTGCAGTACCCAAAGAGTAAGATTTGCATAAAAGCCACATAGATTCTGTGAGCATTTTAAGTAGGATGAAAACACACTGGTTACAAGGAGAAACTTAGCAAGGTAGATTTTATTTAATCTAACCAAATCAGTATGTAATGATAGGCATTAAAAATGTCACTGAATTCAGTAAAGCATTGTTATTTGCATCCACAGAGTAAACCAAGCACAATACCGGTCAATTTCACCTAGAAGCTGAAAATACAAAGTATGTGGAGTCTTCAGAGATGGACAGACTGATTATAGTTACACTCCTACTCAGGGAGCAAACTCCCACATTTAGCCAAGGCTGAAGGACAGAGAAATCAGACAAATATGCAGGATCTGAAACAAAAACCTGGATTGTCACCAGCAGCAGGGCTTCAAGAAATTGATGCAAATACCCAGGCATCCTATTTAAAAAAAAAAAAAATGCTGAACACATGCAGCTCCGAGAATGCTCAGATCAGATACACGAGCCCCATAGAACATATTGCAATAGAAAACCTGCATCAACTCTGCAGCTAACAAAGAATTCACTGTCATCACTCAATAGTTAGGGTACTTATTTATATGGCCACCATTACCATAGTATCTGAGCACTCTATAATCTTTCATGAATATATTCTCACACCACCCCTGTGAGGTAGGGTAGACCAAATAGTCCCACTTTACAAAGGGAAAATTGAGATACAGAAAGACTAACTTAGCTAAGGAGTAAGGAATTGCACCCAGGTCTTTAGAGGCTTAACCTAATGCCCTAATCACTAGACCATGACCAGTCACAATTTTAGGGTAGCTGTAGGGAAAACACTTAGCTCCTTCTGTTCAGATTTCTCCTCCTCAGATTTCTAGAGTAGAATCTTCATAAGTTGTAGCAGTACAGGACTTATGTCACATGGTTGAGCAGTTCAGATTCTATCGAGTGGAGGGCAGTGGTGTGAACACAAGCCAGTTTACAACCATTTTCTTTCTAGGAACATATCATCTTGCCCATTTTGTGGTGATCTACATGTTTCATTAAAAAGGTCATGACTTTAAGTGAACAGGACCTTTGCAATAAGCATCATCCTGCACACTGCAGAAATCAGGCAATGGACATGCAGTTAGGAGGCCAGATTGTGAGCAAGGTGGAAAGCAGTACTAAGGAGGGAATTGCTTGCAGAGGAAAAGAAGAGACTGAATCAGCTGAATATGATACCAAGCCAGCAAATGACTTCATTAACAGGATGAGGAGAGACAAATGGCAACAAGTAAGAGACACAGCCAGCAAGACAGATAACAGATGGGCAAATGTAATCTTGAAATGAGCTGTATATTAGTGACAGAAAAGCATAAGAGACCTGGACAGAAGGGCAAGAACTGGGGCCCAGTATGAAGGCAGAATTCCCTGGATAAGATAAAGTGGCCATGACACAGCAGTGCCCCCCAGCGAGCAATGAAGTTGTGGGAGCAGCTGAGGATGATCATGAACACTTACTGTCGTGCTCTAAAGTTGTTGTTTTCCAGAAGGCTGCAGTGCATTGTTCACTTTAACAGGACCAAAACAACAAGCAAAATCAAGGGAGAGCTCCTTTTCCCTGCAACTCAACTGTCCCAGTCCCATCTTCACCCATTCATTCATTTTTACTTCTGTCCTTGAGAACACTGACAAGGACAACAAGCCTGATGGGACTTGAACTGAGAAAGGACAGTCATTCTCTCGGTTGTACTAAAGAGAGGCTTTCTAGGAAAAAGGAAGGTTGTTGGCATGGTTGAAGTGCTGGCGTGGGACTCCAGAGATCTGGGTTCAATTTGTGGCTGTGTTACAGACTTCCTGTGTGTACCCTTGGGTAAGTCATTTACTGTTTGTAGTTTACTAGCACCAACAGGCCAGTGTGCCAGCCACTGTACAAAGAGATGGCCCCTACCCCTAAAATGGAGTCTTAATCTCTCTGTGCCTCAGTTCCCCCTTCTGTAAAAACAGGGATAACAATAATTCCTTGGTCCCACCGTATGTCTGTCTTGTCTACTTAGGGGTGCCCCTGACGATGTATGTATAGCACCCAGCACAGTGGGGCCCAGGTCACAGCTTGGGCCTCTGTGGTGCAATTGTACACCCAATTAAGGTAATAGTTGCCATAGCAATAATACTGGCAGCTCAGTGGCTGAAAGGGAGAGGGTTAACACAGGTAGTTAGCAGGGGGAGAACAACACAGCTGTGTGCCCTCACTGCAGGGATTTCCAGGAAGCATGGCTGAGTCCAGCTGGAGAGAGTTATCTGTTTCCACAGGGAACTCTAACAGGTGAATGAGCTGGGGATACTAGTAATCTGCTCCCTTTTATCCTAAGGACTATACCAGATTTCAGGGAACTGCCAGAGGGTCCTATCAAACTCTGTGATGGACTGTTGCCTAAGAAAGTGGTGTGCAGGGAGACAAAGTAAGATGCATTTAGGGTTCACTTGGGGGAAGCTTGATGCAATCTGAATCATCTAAGCAAAGAATGGAAAAATTCCTATGGCTGGTGGCTTCCTGCAGTATTTCAGTTCATTGCACACAAGATAATGAAAAGCTACTGTTGTACGTATTCTGTACTATTTTAAGCCAAATATCTTTCTTTTCTTGGTGGGGGGAGAGAGAACTATATCCAGAATTCCATAAGCTTTCTATTCTCTCTTTTAAAGTGTGATTATGTAATCAGCAAGGACTATGAAAATAGCCTCAGAGACTCCACATTCTCTCCCAGTGGTTCTGTGTCAAACACGCTCACTTTTCTCTGACTTTTACTGCAAACACTGCCCAGAATCTGGTAATCAAACCAGGTTCTTTTGATTTCTTATATCAGCAGCAGTAAGGGTACTTAAATTTTGCCATAGACAAAATCTACTTTTTCAGTTATCCGTGACTTTTATTTCAGTTTAAGGAAAATACAAAACCAAGAAAGAACAAAAATCAAGTCTACGAGGGAGAAGCCAATGCATGGACCTCTAAAATGTTCTACCTGGCAAAATGGCTGCAGCTCCTGCTGATAGGTAGATGCCATGGAAATATATTCAGTGGAAACAAAATCATAAGTTACACAGTTATAGTTATAATAAGATTCTGCAGTCTGAACTGATAGTGTTAATGACTATAATAATATCAAGTTTAAGGCTTTGCACTCTTTGATTGTGAGCTTTTGGGGGGCAAAGACAATGTTTTCCTTTATGTTTGAAAGTGACGAGAACGTAGTGAGTGCTACTGCACACAAAAATACAAACCCCAGATTGCGGACTGCTTGTGGAGTGAGGTACTGCACTTCGTGGACAGGACAGCCCAGTCTGGTCTGCAGTAAATAACAATGATTCATGAGTGGTAGCAGAAACCTCTCTCCCTCCCTCAGCAGTAGTGGCTTCAAGGCTAGGAGTACAACAAAAATTAGTTTTTTGCTAGCACAGGCAGCCAATGTCTATTAATCTTAGTATTTATATGGCCCCCAATTACCATAAGTATTTGAGTGCCGCACAGTCTTTCCTGTACATAGCCTTGCGACACCCCTGTGAGGTGGGGAAATGGAATTATCCCCCTTTTACAGAGGCTCAGAGAGACCATGGCTTTTTCTTCACTTCCCAAAAAAGGGGTGTTATCACAGTGAGATAACTCAAGTTTGCTATCTTGCTGCAAGCTTTTTAAAGGTATTCAGGTGCCTAGTGGGGTTTTCAAAAGCATCTTTAGGCACCTCAGTACATTTTAAAACCTGTCCCTACGTGATTTGTCCAAGGTAATGTGAGAAGTTTGTAGTCTATGAGGAAGTCAAACTCAGGCCTTGCAAGTCACAAGGCCAGCACCCTAATCATGAGACCATCCTTACTCCATCAGAGGAAGGGAGATCTGAGAAGTAACATACCTCGCACAGTGGGGTTCCAAGGAGCTTTGATAATAGACAAAATAACATAGTCAGAGAAGTGACTCTGCATGCTTTGAATGAAGTTCACCTCTGTGCAGAAAGTCTATGTGCTAATTATGTGTTATTTTAAGCCATTATGCAAGTTTTAAGTGGTGCAATATGCCTCGTGCTAGCTCTCTGCACAGGGGTGAATTCCCCCCTTACTGTTTGCTAAGCTTTGTTTTCCTCATTTTCAAGTTCAAGGCATTGAGAAGCTGCCAACAAAAATATGAAAACCTGGGAATTTTATTTGAGGTGGGTGGGGAAGCTAGTCACCAAGTTTTACCTGATTTATTTAATCTTGGAAGAAGAAGAATTATTCCTCTCTGAGCTGATAGAGTTGAAACATTTATGTACAGGCTATTTGAAATGGCTGAGAAATGAATTCCAAGGGGGAAATAACACTGGCTGCATAAGGGACATGCTGACAGAGTCTTTGACTAGAATGCTGTTCGCCACCTTAGCAAGCAGCAGCTATGACGATAGGCTGGGAAGGGAAGCTTATCTCACGTGATTAGGGATTGTTTGCCTTCCTATCCATTAGGGTACAAAAAGGATGAAGTTGTTGTGTGTGTCTTTTTTAAAAGCCTGCACTGAACATGTTTCACTCTGGGATTTACTTAGCTCCTTGCTCAAACAGCCACAAGGACGGTCATGTAATTATCAAAAATATGTTTTGTTTTGTTTTTTTAAGAACTTTACACTGGAAGAACTTGTGGACCTAACCTGACAGTAATGCTGCTCCTGCTTTGTATGATTTAATGTTTCCTTAAATTAACAGCAACTTTTTAAAATTTAATTTATTCTGGTTCTAATTTTCCTCGACAGAGGGTGATGAAAATCAGATGCACCTGATTCACTCACGATCCACTTTCCCTAGTGTCATTCATCATATGAGAGTAATGTCCTGGATAAAATCACAGTTGAATACATAGTGAAGCTGGCCAAAAAATTATGAAGATCCTCAAATATTTTAATGATCAAATATCTTTTTAAGGGGGAGCTGTTTCTGATAGTGCCCGGGGTTTATTTTTATTAAAATCTAGTTTCGGGAGTTTTAGTTGATTGTTCTTATTCTCAGAAACTATCCCTCTGGAGACATTCCAAAACCAATCAAAGAAAATTGGATACCAGGGTAACTTTCCACAGTGGCTAATCTGAGGGTTCATTTGGTAAAGGACATGGAAGCACGTTGGAATACATGGGTCATTAGTAGGGGGGTTTTGTGGAAGGAGAAGGAATTGTGGTTTGTTTGCGAGGGAGGGAGGTTTCTTATCTGGTGACTCCTATACAGATCATTGGCGGTTATGCCGTACAGCGATAACGCGGTTTGTATACATAAGTGAAGCCAAGATGTAACTTTTAGGCCCTGATCCTGCAGACACCTTGTGTACGTGTTTCACTCAACGCCCATTGACTTCAATAGGAGAACTCATGTATTTGGACACTAAGACCTGACCCAGAGCCCTTTGAAGTTAGTGGGCTCCTATTAATCTCAAAGGGCTTTAGTTCAGACACTGGGGGGCATAGTATAAGCCTCCAGTCCTGAACCCACAAGCTGATCCATGTGGGAGGAACTGTCCAGAGACCTGTTGGTTTTGATGGGACTCCATATAGGTCACTGTATGGCTCAGTGTGGATTTGGGGCCTCAATAGCGTTCTAATTTCTCTGGTCCTGGATTCAAGTCTGAAAACAAAGGTTAGGTTGCTGGCTTGTGGGGAGACCAGTATTTAAGGAGAGCCGGTTTTAGTATGTTGGTTTGTAGCTTAAAAAAAAAATGCCGAACCCATATTGCATTCAACTGAATGGCCACATCTTTATTGATATAAGTGTAAATCAGGACGCTGGCATGTGCTTCCCCATAAAAAATAATAATCCTCTCTACAACTGCCCATTAAACTGCACAAATGGATAAATAAGGAACCAAGTGGTGTCACTTATTCATTAACCTGTGGAAACAGGAGCGTGGTGTCATAAATCCGTGGCTACCTCGGATGTCAAAGCTATCGCTAAGTGACCTCGAGCTTCGTGGCTGACAGTGGGGCTACAGCTTGGATCCTCCTGCTTCAAAAGCACAAGCTCCTACTTTTTAAGCTAAAGAAGAATCTCCGCTCAACCCTGTGCATAAAGCCTATGCACCGTTCAAGTCCCCCCTGAGCCATTGTGGAGTTAAGGGAACAACCTGATTCAATCTCTGCTTCTCGAAGGCGTGCTCCATCTTTTTTCAAATCTTTCCCATCGCGTGTACCCCTTCATTTAGCCCTACATTTTGTGTGTATTTATTTAAATTTGCATTCTCTGGCTGTTTTGCTGTCTGGGATACAGGTTGCATTAAAGGTACGCAGGATAAGGACATCGTATGAAAGTATTTCTAAACAATAACATGGTGAACTAGATAAGAAACCATTATATTTCCGCAAAATGGTGCATGTGTGTGCAGTAAGGGGGTGTTGTCCTGTTACGATAACTGCAAAAGCCAAATATTAATGTTTAGGGCATTGAATCACACCTGTCTGCTAGACCCTGTCCTCCAGCCTTTACCCACCTCATTTTGTCTATTTATTCACATGGACCACAATTCAGCAGAGCATCCGTGTTCACCAAAGCACTCAAGCATGCGTTAAGTACTTTGCTGAACTGCATATTGTCTAAATCCTAGCTTGGGAACTCTCTCGGGTAGGGGCTGTCATTGTGGTGTTTGTTTGTATAGTGCTTAATAGAATGGTGCCTGAATCCCTGGGGCAGGGCGTGGCAGTGATTTTTTTTTCACAATAGAAATAATAATTAAATCCAGAGTCCATCATTGTTATAATGGTGGTGAGTGGACATACTCGGGCCGCAGGATAATCTGTCCATCCTCAATGTACCATTACACAGAGCTGAAGGAGAGAACAAAATCATCTGCAGTGACAGCCATGTCCCTAAACCTCTGGGTAACAAGAACTGGCACTTCATTGGTTTATTTGACAGGGGAGAAAATGAAATGGGAGCACCCCACTTGCTTTGTAGCAAAGCCCCCACCATGAGATGATGGATGTAAACATACTTTTCTCAAAGAGAAGGACATAAATGAGAAAAGAATCCTACCCCCGGTTCATGAAGTTACTCTAGCAAGTAGCGATATAAATGTCTTTATATTGTTATTTCCAATATTAGTTTGTTGTTCCTCTATGAAAGCTGATTTATTTGAAATGTTATTACTTGAAACACCCTAATCTTTTTGTAGTAATTCATATACTGGAGATTACAGTTTTGGAAAGCAGCCCAGCTCTGGCTGGAATCCTATTTATGGATTAAAGGATTTGAACAGCATTGCAAGCTAGATCTCCAAATAGCAGGATAATGTAAACCTGGTTCCATATAAAATGCTTTACCTCTGCAATAGCAACCCCATTAAAGGCAGCTTGTCCAACGTCCTCCAACAAGAGGGCTTTCATTACAGTAAAGGAAGATAACTTGCACCCCTGAAGAGCAACGATATTTCAGAGCTGAATCTTCCCCTTTTAGATGCCCTGAGCTGCCTTTTGTAGCTCTACTTTCTCCAGGAAACCATCGTGCCAGCTAATTATAGGATCTTTGGGGTAGATTTGGGAAGATATCTTGTTTCTTTCATGAAATAAGTCACACATTGTCTCTTGTGGGATTTGAGCTACCACAAAAGGCAAACTGTCCATCTTATTCCACCAGCATTCTAGTTTCCACCCATGTAATTTCCTCTGCCCATTTGTCCATAGTGTAATGAAAGAGAGACAGTTGGGGTCTGTAAAAAATCTACATATGTCCAAAAGGATCCCAAAGCAATTCCAAAACTTCCTCTGATAGTCAATCTAAACACAGAGAAATAAAACTGAAATGCAGCTCCCTGTGGAGTGAAACATGACATCTGCTTAATAGCCATCCCATAATTGCTGCTGTTACTTATTTGTATAGCACCTCCAGAGCATTGGGTACTTTGCATAGTTTGGGTTGTAACACAAGGCTTGAGTGCCACTGAATTCCTGTCCTGAGGGTTGGCATGCAATGTAATTTGCCACACGTGCTTTGTGCTGCCCCTTTGCACAGGAGTCAATTTGATTATTTTTGCAGTAATGCCTAGGAACCCAGTCATGGACCAAACCCCATTGCACTAGGTGCTGTTCAAACACAGAACAAAAAGACAATTCCTGCCCCTAAGTATAAGAGAAACGGCAACAGTTAAAAGGGGTGGTGGGCTCAATAGGCCATGGAACCAGTGTTCCAGCAGCCTAACCAATGTCAAGCTTTTCATAGGCATCATGGACATAAGAGGGGAGCCGGTGGACAGGGGTGACATGGTCAAAGCAACGAACTAGGAAAATGATCTTTGCAGCATCATTCTGAATGGGGATGAGCAGGGTGGGGTTGCATTTCGCAAGGCTAGAACAAAGGATGTTGCAGTAATCAAGCTGGGAGAGGCTGAAAGTCTGGAGGAGAGTTTTAGCTCTGTGGAGGGATAGGGAAGGCTGTATCTTAGAGATGTTATGCAGGAAGAACTTGCGAGATCTGGGCATAGCTTGGCTGTGAGGGGAGAAACTGTCAGGGGAACTTTAGGAAGGCAGGAATGACTGACGTCTCCCTATCCAGGAAATCTCTGTACGTTCCAGCAAGCTTCTATATGGTGCAAAATCTAGTCTGTAAACAAAGTGGTGGGCTGTTTAATAAAGGGAGGGAAGATAAATCATTTACTAAAAGTTTAACCCCCAACTAACTAACGTTTTGCTTTTTACAGTAAACTTAACAAAAAATCAAAGTATAGTTTTACAGAGACAGCATGGTCTGCTGCCCTGAATATTGAACTGGGAGGCAGGAACTCATGCGTTAGAATACTTCTCTCCGACTGAGTGCCGTGTTAGCCTGGGCAAACCAATTTAACACTCTGGGTCTCAGCTTTCCCCTCTGTAAAATGGGGATAATATCATGTACATCCCGGGAGTGTTTTGAGTATTAATATTTGTACAGGCATTAGAGGGTTAGTAGCTTTTACTTAACCCTTACGTAAAGCTATTATGAAAGGTCTGCTTAACACCTTCCATTTAAAAAGATACTGAAGTAGCATACTACTTGCTATATGGCATATCGTAAATAAGTGTGTTTATAGGATAATATGCAGTAAGATGTATTTCATGCTATGCTATTTTTGAATGTTTTTAAATGGAGGATAAATAGATCTTTCATGGAGTATCAACTCCGATGGGATAATAAAAATAGTAATTAGTCCATATGTAAAGCTGTTAATGGTAACTTCCTCTGCTAGTGTAAATTGGCCTAGCTCTATAGTCTTCAATGGATGTGTCTGATTTATACCAGATGAGGATATGCATGCACATATGTGAGAGTGAGAAGCTTGTACTAAGATTGGTGTGTTACTGTCACTTTTATAAGCATAAAATCCTTTGGCCTTTTTTCTGTTTTGTATTTCCAGTGCAACTGAACATTATTGCAAAGGAAATCATTCTGTTTATACTCCCTAATGCTTTTGTAATAATTCATGGACCCTTTTGATATGACCATGTTCTGGCTGACAGCCCAAGTGTTTAATGGAGTCAGAGACTGAGTTTTGATGGACATCTATACAGCTTTGGATGCTTTTGCATGTAACCAGCATAATACCCCCTGAAAACTACTTCACCTTGGCCCAGAGTAGGAAAAGCTTTCATTGTCAACGAGACCAATTCCCATTTGCCAGCATCACCCTCTCTCTGTTTGTTTAACCAGTGTGACAAAGAGGGGCAGAGGTAAACTTTCCAAGGTTCTGGGCATACTTACTGTCACTACAGGTGTTCTCTAATAGGGCAAAGGAGATAAAATTCACCCCGTGCCACAGTCCGGTAGAAGAACTGGAACTTAGTGGTGAACAGGCATTCTGGCTTTTCCTCTGCACAGAGGTGACTTTCAGCCTAGTCTTAGAACTGTGTATGTATGTGTTTAAATTACTTTCTGACTCTTCAAGGTGATGATCTTATGCCCTGAAACATGAGGGTTGATTCTTCTTCTTGTGTCCTTCTATCACAATCAGGTTTTTTCCAGTGTTGGGCACATAACACGGCCCATTCTGTATCCCTGGTGAGATCTTCCATGGTGCACGGTTCCTCCAGGAGCTGGCAGAACAGCAAATGTTCTATGGTTTGTGTTTCCCCACAGTCACGTATGTCTGGGCACTGGAACAGCCCCACTTCTGCATATTCAGATTTTGACCTGCCAACTCTTGTTCAGAGGTGGTTTAGACATCTCCAGGTCACCCAGTCCTTTTCCACACTTCTGGGCAGGCATTCCTCAGTGTGCATTTGTCATCTTTGTGGATATTTCAAGCTGTATGTGGTACATTTCCAATTGTGTAGTCGGTGAATTTTTAATCAGCTCCATTGCAGCTAGGAAACCTTTTCCATGATTTTAGTTGATTCACTGCTGCAGTGGGGCCCTGTAGCGGATGTCTGGTATCTTCAGTCTGTCATAATCATTACATTTTGCTTGTGACCTCTCTCCTAAGAGCAAGTGGAGTAAAGGCTGGTCACATTTGTTGGTTTTATACATCCTTTGTTGTGAGAGCTGTCATTTAGCACATGGTCCAGCTCCTCGACATGATCCAGTCTTTCCCACAGTAGGTATACGTATTGGGCCATCGAATAGCAAAGTGCAAGCACAGTGGCTCTTAGTGTTGCTGGGTTGGTTCTCCTTTTTGAATTTGCAGGCTTCCTGTGCGTGTTCTTCTGGGTCCATATTTTGCCTTCTCCACGTGTGCTTTGCAGGAGAGAGAGATTTTAACAGCAGGCAAGTGATACCCCATTTCCGATGATGATGAGTTATCTCTTGGCTTTACAGTTCCAAAGATGGAAGAGATTCACTTGTTTTAACTGGGCTGGCACGCAATGGGTTCTTGGTGTAATTGCCTGAGAGCCCAGACTGCACCGATGTTAACAAAGCTTCAGTCTGGGCAAGACCCTTGGCTTGGGCACTGGCAGCAATGCATAGGCAATCAGCATAGATAAAACATCTTCTCCGGGATAGATGGGTTGATCATTCATGTAGATGTTGAAGAATGTTTACAAAAGTGCTGATAGGTCAAAAAACAGCCCTCTTCAGTGTATTGACTGATGTGCAGCACTTGACTGGTGCATGACTTGCCTGTGACTGTTGATCACCCACATTTTGTCACGGCCAAGGTTATGTCGGCTCGCTAACCTGGACTGATTGATTGTTTTGCATGGCAGTTTTTGGACAGATGTGATGGAAATGCCATCATGTCTGTCCACACAGGACTTCAATATCCTTATCAGTCATAGATCTTATTATTATCGCCAGATCAAGTCGATGGAAATGGTGATGAATATTGTGTGTGTGGTCTTTCGATGGCCAAGATCATCAAGAATCCAGGGATGGCAATTGTTTAATCCCTCCCTGTGTGTTCTGGAGACATAACACCTTATAGCTAGAGTAGGCAAGCATTTTGGCTATGTGGCCCTGTTTGACACCTGGGAGCCTTTTGACCTTTTTGACGCTGATGATTTTAATATCTTCAAAGTTTCTCCAGTGGAAGATACTACCTAACCCACCTTGTCTCTAACCAACACACCTGCAGCAACAGCATACTGACAACTCTCTCAACCTTAGGTAATGTCAGTCAATTAAGCTGACATCTGCGTCAGCCTGCAGGCATACGCATATTATTTGGTTCAATTGTAGTGATTGGTCAGCAGGATTTGCAGGTTCAAAGAATCTCATAGGGCAGTGGTGTGGATGCTCCTATTCTGGCCCCTGTGAGGGCTGATAACCATAGTAGGGTTTGTTACCCTAGTCTGTATGTTAGACCTCAGATGACTTTGGCTCTAACCTGGATCACTCCTACTCTCCCTTATTTGAGTAAAACAGAAAGTGAGAACATTCTCTTTTGATTATGACAGGAATTGCACTCTGCAGAGACTCCAGCTTGCCAGGAAGGAAATAATAAACCCATTCTTTGCAATATCTAAACAGGAACCATAGGCCAATCTTGATAAAATGTGACATTCATAACAAACAAACAAACAAAAAACAAGAAGATAAAGGATAAGAGCTTTAACATCAGTGCTTAAAAACCCCGAGTGATAAATAAAAAATGCTATAATGCAGTGTCATTTGGGGGGGAACATAATATTGTCTGGGAAGAAAGATGGATTGTCCAAGTTGTTTGCCTGACAGTAAAAGTAATAGCTATTGGATGTGATGTTTAACATATCGTAAAATCGGAGTTTGAATGTTTTTTTTTCTAGCAGTGTGTTTCAGTATTCTATATTGAGTGCTCTAACAGCAATCAGAGATTTGTGTTAATCAGGGCCAGTGCGCTGGGCCACTTGCAGGCTACTGGTACGGAGTACAGGGGCTTGAGTAGTTTGGATATATACGTAGACTTCCACAGGATTTAAGCTGAGAAAGGGACCGTTCTGATCTAGGGCATGGCTACACACACAACGCTGCTGTGCACATCTGGTGAAGACACTCTCTACCGATGAGAAGCTCTTGGCGCTTATGTTGGTGTACTTTGGGGATAGTTTGTTCACACCCCTGAGTGATGTACGTTCTGTCAACGTAAGCTGTAGTATAGTCCTAGCCTTAGCAAGACCTTCTGCATGACACACAGATGAACATCCAGCCCAAAATCTTGTGGTTCAGCTACAGCATAAATCAAGACTGGATGTCTTTCTAGAAATAAAGATTTCCAGCTGTTCTAATGGTTGGTTTGCTGACTTCAGTTCCCTCTCCTTGATGACGTCATCCTTATCCAGCCTCCAGAATTTCTGAGGATCATATATTAGGTATGGCAAGCTCTGGCCCTCTCATAAGCCCCACAGATACAAACGGCTGTCTCCCTCAGGCCCTGAAATCAGTAATAGTTCCATTAGCAGCAAGATTGGATCCTTACAGTGAAATTCACAACAATGCAGAGAGCTCACACAAGGCCTGGTGCAACTTAATTCCCCTTTAAGCCCTTAATGATAGGAATTTCTTGTATTGCTCTCAGCCCACGGGTGAATACTCAGGTACCTTTATCATTACTTGGATAATCTATCAAGTGGGCGGTTGCTATTTATTTGAATGTTCTTGAAATATCAGAACGTGTTCATTTTCTGGATTCCAGTACAGCATGGAGAGTGAGAATTCCCCCTCACCTAAAACACATTTCCCATCTGGTGGGGCTAAGAACTTGTAAAGAATCTCAGTTGGCAGAGTCGGTTCTTCATTTAGACGGAATCTGAGAAATGCAAATCACAGGCACTATTCTGGTGTTTGTTTCCTACTGGCTGTGGAGAACGGAGAGCAGAGCAATCATGATGTCTGTGAATACTTGGAGCAACATTTGAAAGGGGTGAAGCCTCCTAAAAGAATGTAGGCCGGTCATACCTCTATAGTTCTTATTTCCCGAACAGCCCTCTTTTTATAGGTCCAGATATGGAATGATTTCCCCCAATGCCCACCAGAAGAGAGTTAAAAATAAGGGAAACAAAAAGGTAACCCAAATTTCAGGTTCTTCCCCTTTGAGTTTCCTAGTGCATCCTTCTACTTGGTCCCTAATATTGTATGGTATCCAGGAAGCCAGGACTGTCTGTATTTGTACTTATAACTTCTTAACAACAACAACAACAACAAAACTAATGAACAGTGCTATAACAGCACAGGGCCCCTAAAGTCACGGAGCGGGGAGTTGGGGGAAGGTAATGGCCTATATTGCAAAAAAATGTAGAGGTGCCAGAGTGTCACTGCACTTCCCAAAGGATGGGAAGTAAGGGTTGAAAACTGTGTAGGGCAAGGAACACGTCTCTTCTCTAAACCAGACAGTTCTGAGTGAGCATGCACATCTGGCAACGGACCGCTAATAATTCAAGACCTAGAGGACACATTGGTATTTCCCATTTCATAAGCAAGCCAAAACTCCCCTGGCAAAGGGCGGGGTCTGTTCTAGTGACTCTCTGCTGGCAAAGGGAGGAATTATGGGTATATGTTTGCGCTGTGGGCTTTGCTAAATGAAGGCTCTGTCCCAGAAATAATTAGGGGATGTCCCATTTCCCTGTCACCTTTGTTCATGGCACAAGGCACAGCTCTGAAATGTGTGTGTCTGCTTATCCACAACCTAAGGCACAAAAGGCAAGCATGTCCCACTTCCTGGAGCTTTCTTGGGATGCAAGTTACAGGGAATTTTCATTATTCCAGATATCGTTTCCAGGGAGAGCTAATTAAGAAGCAGTGGTTAACTTATCTGCTCACTGCATTGTGTGTTTGCTCAGTGGCACAAGAAAAGCAGCCTCGGTAACAATGCCTCCTTTAGTACGGGAAAGAGCTGGTACTGGATAAAGATTTTTTTGGTTTCCTTCACTTTAATTTAGTGTTGTTTCTTTGTCTTTTTGTTGTACCATTGCCCTTTGCGCTGAGTTTTGGGGTGGGGAGTGCAGCTGAGAAGGAGGTGCTGCTTGATACAATGGAGAGAGAAACCCATCTGTCAGTGGAAGTGGGACAATGTGGCTGTTCAAAGGCTTGATTGGCAGATCAGGCTGTGGCTCCACCTGGCATGGCTGTCAAACAGCTAAGCCATCCCAGGAATGCCAGTGCCCCTTCCAGTCTGAGTGAGGGGGACAAGGAAATTCCAGCTGAAGCCTTTCTGAAGCTGTTAATAGGAACAGACGGAACCTGTTTCTTGCAGCTTTTTAGAACTTGCACTTTCCAGCTGGTCTTTTTCATTCTACATTTTAAAAAAATTACCAAACCCTTCCGTGTGATGCCAGCTGTAGGATAATTATTACTGGGATAAAACGAAAGGTGCTTCCATGCCGACAAACTGGGAGCCATAACCAGAGCTCTGTGAGGAAAATCCCCAGCTGCTTGCACAGTTGGCCAAAAAAACAAAGTCACGTTTTCACCAGCTCGGGTGGGAAAAGCTGAAGTATGTTTAGATGAGGTCTCATGAGAGTGAAATTGTGAAGCTACTGGTGACCTCACTCTATCTGAATTGTACATTCTATAAGTCTCAGGTTTATTCTCTTCTTCAACTCCAGAAGTTTCTACAGCTAGCCACGCTGTTTGTTAGGAATCTAGCCCCATGTTTGTTTAGCAATGGCTCTCAATGTTGTGATCGGTTTGATCAGCATTCTTAACTATTCAACCAATAGATTGGACCAATGTTCACGCTATTTATGTTTTGCTGTTTCTGCTCTGTTCTGGGTTTATGTTGGTGTATAATTGAGAATCCTAAAATCGTATGGTATCACTTCTGTTCACTGATTTGATATTCTTTGTTTAAAAAGTTTCAGTCATCCACATAAGGAATGTTGCCCTTTGTGAATTTTTGGGGGATGTTGGCATTTGTGGAACAGAAACCCGATCTCCTGACTGTGTTTTTGGCCTCTTGTAGTGCCCAAATTGCGGCAATGCTATCAAAGCAAATGCAATCTGTGCCCATAATAGTGGAAGGAAATCTCTATAATGCAAAATCTAATGGACCTGCAGGGGACAGACTCCCTTTAGATGCCCTCAGAACTGTCCATTCAGCTGTGACAGAAAGGAGAGTTCTCTCCTTCCTACCCCAAGCACCCAGACTGCCCTCAGAAACCATCTGGTGGTACTGTGTGTACTATGTACAATTTGATTCTTCTCTGCCCAGCACAGAGGGTATACAGATGGTGGCATGACATCACTGCTGGCAGAAATGTGATAGACCAAGAGACCTGCTTAGCAGAGCCAGTGCTGAATTCCTCACTTTCTTAAAAATAAATATGGAAAAACATCCCAGATGCTGCATCTGTCCCTCTAACAGTCATTTCATAGAAGGAGGCAGAAAGGGGTAGGTTGGGCACGTATTAATGTATTCTAGCTCGCCCTTCTACCCTAACTATGAAAGAGCAGCACAATGCTCAGCACAACCCTGTCTTCAGCTGACAGTCAGACAACGTCAGGCCAAAACATCGGCATGGCACAGTGTGTGTGTAGGTATGTAAGTACGTCACTGCTGTTGAGCTTCTCCATAGGATGTGCCAGTTGCTTTCCTTACACTGAGTTTCTGTAATGACTAGAGCCCAGGGTCCTGGCATGACCATAGATATTGTGCTATCTTCTCAGTCTCCTTTGATACCTGGAGCTAACATCTTGGGGGCTGATCCTGAAGCCCTGATTTCTGGGTTCATTGGCTGACTTTACTCAGGAAGTTGAAGTCAGTGGTGATGTTGACTGAATAAAGGCACAGGTTGCTGGATCTGGCCCCATCTTTTTCTCTCCCTGATGGTGAATTCTGGTGACGTCACTTGATTAAACCTCACCCCGTCATTGTCAGTTATTAAGCATCCAGTTATTTGTGCCCCACAGGTCCTGTTATCGAAATACCTCTGGGCATTTTGGTAGCAGGCTCAGCTTCTTAGCTCATTTAAATATCTTATTTTCTGGCCTTTTTTTCTAGCAACAATAGCCAAGAGGGTGAGATAGGTGTGGATAAACACCCACTATACAGAGTCTCATTCCCACTGTTTGAAAGAAGGGATAAGCCATTG
This sequence comes from Chelonia mydas, assembly GCF_015237465.2. NCBI lineage: Eukaryota > Metazoa > Chordata > Testudines > Cheloniidae > Chelonia > Chelonia mydas. Next base: position 4,376,121 of record NC_051261.2, read on the forward strand.
ACTGGGACTCAGGAGACCTCGCTTCAGTCAAATCACTTAATATCTCCGTGTATGTTTCCTATCTGTAAAATGGGGATAATAATTCTTGTCTATTTAGATTACAAACTCTTCAGGGCAGGGAATATATCTTTTGTGTGTGTATAACCTACCATAATGGGGCATTGATCTGAATTAATGTCTCTAGGTGCTACTGGAATACAAATAATAATCATCCAAACTTTATCTCTTGGGTCTGTGCTGGAAAACTTAAAAACAAGCTTTCATACTACTTTGACATTTCTGATCCAGAGCAGAACAAATGTCAGAGTGGTATAACTTCACTGACATCAGTGGAATTATTCCTGATCTATATCTATATATATCTCAGTGTAAGTGAGCGGAAAATAATTACCTGAAGATATGGGGAGAAGGAGGAGGGGAAATAAAAATAACATATCTCACTCCATTTATTTTTCATGTCAAATTAATTAAAAGTACATTTATTGAAGCTCTACCAGCAATAAAGCACATGCATATTTAATATTTATTGAAATATTCATGTTACATAGCTTTAAAACTTCAATAAATATTATTTGAATAATCAGTTGCAGTTTAATTAGTGCTTTAAGTTTTTGGTTGTTTTTTTTTTAAATTGCACTGGTTATTTTATGTGTACCTTGAGCCCTGATAATTTTGTGTTAGGGACTTTTACTGGATTTTTATTTAAAAATAAATCCAATAAAAGATTCTCAGCTCAAGACTTGTGAAAACTAAACATCTGTGTTTAATAACCAGATGAAGTTTGATCAACTTAATTGTCGTCCTAGAGTTAAATGACCTCTTCATTTGATTCACATAATTTAAAATCTGACCTTTATCTCCATCTCTTAGACATAGCAAAAGTCTTAGAATTCTTGGATGCTTCCCATGATCCTCTTAGGTAATAAACAAGAGGAATTGGAATTGCTCATTTATTATCATAAATTTGACCTAGCTGGTATTACTGAAATCTGGTGGGATGATTGCTGTGATTGGAATTAGAACCTATTTAGGAAGGATCAAGTTAGCAAAAGGGGAGGGGGTGTGGCACTGTGTCAAAAATGGCATTACCTGTTTGAGTCACTGAGAAGAGAATGATCTTGACTGCTTATTGATCAATGTCCTGACAGATAAAACACAAGATGGAATATTAGTTGGTATCTATTGCACTAGGGAGTCAGATGACTGCCTCTTTATGCACCGATCTACAATGTGTAGGAGGGGAAAGTTGCATAATCATGGGGGACTTCAATTTGAGTGACATGCTAGAGGTCTCATGCTGCCAGTGCTAAAACATCCTTGCAATTGCTAAATATTGTGAATGACAAATTCTTACCTCAAAAAGTGTTGCAGCCAACAGACGGGGGTTCTATATTTGACCTCATCTTCACAGATAGAGGAACTGATCACAGAACTAAAAATTAATGGTAGCTTAGGTACAAGCAATCATGACTTGATATGATTTATAGTGTGCAAACTGAGCAAAGTCCTGATCAGTGATATATATGCGTGGTGCTTTGGCAGGGCCAATTTCACAATTATAAGCCAAATAAGCTGGGAGGAAAAATATACTCAGAAAAATGTGAGTAATTGGGAATCATTTAAGAACACCTTACTAGATGCCCAAAAAGCCACAATTGAGGAAGAAGGCTGTATTAATTAAAAAACCAGCCTGGATGAGAGGGGAAGTGAAGGCAGATATAAAAAAAAATTGAAAAAATAGAAGGGGAAAGTTCATAGTAACAAATAGCAGAAGCTAGGAATTCTAGAAAATGGATAAGGGAAGCCAAGAGACCCAAGGAGAAAGCTATGGTCATCAGAGTTAAGGGTGATAAGAATGTTGAAGAATATTAGAAACAAAAAGAATCTTAATAATGATATTGGTACCTTAGTAGAAGGAAAAGGTAGAATTCTCAAAAATAATGCAGAAAAGGCAGTGTTCTATAAATACTTGTTATGTATTTGGGGGGAGGGGGGCAGATAACACTCTATTCCACTAGTGTCTCAGGACATTAAACAGCAGCTACTAAAGTCAGAGATTTTTAAATCAGCAGGTTCAGATAATTTACATCAAAGAGTTTTAAAAGAGATGCCTCGACCACTAATGTTGGTTTTATCAATAAGTCTTGTAACACCAAGGGAGTTTCAGAAAACTGGAAGAAAGCTAATGTTGTACCAATATTTTAAAAGGCAAATGAGATGACCCCAGTCTGACACTGATCACAGATAATGGAGCAGCTTATATGGGACTTGATTTTAATAAAGAATTAAAGGAGGGTAATTTAATGCCAGTCAATGTGGGTTTATGCAAAATTGATCCTGTCAAACTAACTTGATTTTTTTTAATGAGATTATAAGTTTGGTTAATAATAGTGTTGATGTACTTGGAGTTTTTTAAGGCATGTGACTTTGTACCGCGTGACATTTTGATTAAAAACACTAGAAAGATATAAAATGAACATGATACATATCAAATGGATTAAAAGCTGGCTCAGTGATAGATCTCAAAATGTAATTGTAAATGGGGAAACATCATCTAGTGGGTGTGTTTCTAGCGGGGTCCTGCAGGGATCCATTCTTGGCCCTGCACTAGTTAATATGTTTGTTAATGACCTGGAAGAGAACATAAAATCATCACTGATAAAGTTTGCAGGTGACACAAAAATTAGGGGAATGGTAAATAATGGAGGACAGGTCACTGAGAGAGAACAATATGGATTGCTTGGTAAGCTGGGTGCAAGCAGACAATATACATATAGGAATAAAGAATGTAGACCATATTTAAATGGGGGGGGGGCTCTATCCTGGGAAGCAGAGACTCAGAAAAAGATTTGGGGATGTTAGTGCATAATCATCTGAACGTGAACTCCTAGTGTGATGCTATGGTCAAAAGGGCTAATGCAATCCTTGAATTCATAGGGCAATCTCGAATAGAGAGGTCATTCCACCTCTGTATTTGAACTGGTGGTGTGATTGCTGTTGGAATGATGTGTCCAGTTCTGGTGCCCACAATTCAAGAAGGATGTTGATAAATTGGAGAGGGTTCAGAGAAGAGCCATGAGAATTGGGGTGTTAAAAAATGCCTCACTGTGATAGACTCAAGGAGCTCAATCTGTTTAGCTTTAGAAAGCAAAGGTTAAGGGGTGAGTTGATTAGTCTGTAAGTACATGAGGAACTAATATTTACTAACGGGCTTTTCAGTCTAGCAGAGAGAGGTTATAACATGATCAGAAATCTGGAAGCTGAATCTACACAAATTCAGACTGGAAGTAAGGTATACATTTTTACTGTGAGAATAATCAACCATTGGAACAACTTACCAAGGGTCATGGTGGATTGTCCATCATGGGCAATTTTTAAATCAAGATTGGATGTTGTTCTAAAAGATCTGCTCTAGGAATTATTGTGGGAAAGCTTTATGGCCTGTGCGATGCTTGAGGTCAGGCTAGATAATTACAATGGTCCCTTCTGGCCTTGGAATCTATGAATCTCTTCAGGTGAATAAAATATGGGAAGTCAGGGATGGCTTGGCTCAAGAGATCTGTAATGCCTTCGTATCACAGGCCTTTTAAGAGCTTTTAAAAATGGTACCTAGTGACGCAGGGATCTAAGGGTAATTAAGATGTTGTTTTTCTCTCCTGAGTCCCACTTTGTTAGGTTCCTCGGACACTTTAGCATTGCTGAAAATCTTACTCTTTGTATCTAAGACTATTATCCTGCAAATGCTTATGCTTTACCATACCCCTATGCAGGTGAGCAGTCCCTTTGCAGTCAGTGGGACTGTTGATCTGCATAAAATTCACAGGAGCTGGTCATAAGTTGGCAGTTGTCCAGTTTTGGCCCAGGCCAACCTAATCACTGAAAGTCATCGCCACCTGATGGTTGTTTAGTGGCCAAAAGAAGAACCTACAAGTAGGAGGGAAACTAAATTCCCCACCTGTTTGGGGTTTGTTTGGTTTTTTCCAAGGCTCTGTCTGTTATCACTGCCGCTTGCCTGTCATGAATGAATTGCAGCAGCAGTTTTAAAGTGAGTGGTACTCAGCACGTACATATTTTATGAGCTAAGATGCAAGTCGCTGTGCTTGCTGACCCTGCCTTCCATGGGTCTGATTTATAAGCTGCCATACTCTGTCACTAAAGCTTAAGGATCTCTTAAGTCTTTTCTTTTTCTTTTGCAAGACAAATAAAAGACTGTTATGGCAAATTAGAATGGAAGCTGGAGCCTGTAAAGAGACCAGAAGCATAACAGAAAAAAGAAAAGGATTGTTTGTTTTTTGGGGTTTTTTTGTTCTCCTCAGTAGAAGGATTATTGTTGATTTTTAGGAAAAGTTCATTCTGAAGGCACCAGTCAGTTGCTTAAGTTTAGCAGATTGAGCTGTTTAAAATTTCAGCATTGTCCGCCAAAAAATAATAATAATAATGGGAAGTTGTATAGAGAGGAATGTGCTGACAGCAGTAATGTTTTGGTAATAATTCATGTGTTGTAGATGATGCTCTGGAAAGCAGCCCAGCTGGCTAATGTAGATTGGTGATGCTCTCCTGCTGATGGCTGTACAATTGATTGGCATTTCTGCTACATCATGAAATCAGTTTGCAAATGAAATGGAGATCGCTTCAAAGACCAGAGTTTTCGGGAAGGCAGAGAAGGGGAAAGTGCTGGAAGGGGGAAGAAGATACAAGGTTCAGGGTCTGATTCTTGTCTAAATAAACTAGCTTGGTTTGATTTCAATAAGAGTTATATTTTTTCTTTCCTCCTGCCTCTCCTTAGGGGGACTTGTGGATGGACTTGACATACAAATCGGCATCCTCTGAATATCAAATCAGGTGTCTTTCCCAACTGGCTTTAAGCAGTGTTCATGCAGACTAAGAGAATATCCTAGGCATTACTGGTCCAAAGACATATAGCTTCAGTTCATATCTGCCCTTGAAATTCACGCCATGCAGAGGGCCCAGACAGTGCTCAGACACCACTTAAGTCCCATTTAAACCACCTAGTTTGGGGGGTTTATAAGCCTGGTGTGAGCCACAGCCATTTACCTGCAGAGTATGAAGCATCTTAATTATAAATAATTAAACCTGAGCAATGCTTATGAAATAAATTGAGTGCATGTGGCGATGCAGACACCCTGCTCTCTTTCTTTTTCTTTTCTTTTTGTGTTTTCTTGCTACTTCACAATATTCCTTCCTATATTTTTCTGCTAGACAGTCACCATTAAAGCAGGAATTTAAAAGCTAAGACAAGACAAAGAACGGCTCTGAGTAAGGGCATAATCACCTCAGTCAAACAGGAAACCCAAACATGAGGTGTTTCCCAGTGGGCCTATGTCATAGCAATCAAACCCCATTGAAGATGCTATGTGAGGCTATCTGCCCACAGAAACATTAATCTCCCTCCCCTTGAGTGATTTTTTTTTTTTTTTGGTTGTCCTTCCATATTTAGAACTGAGACACTAGGAAAAACTCCCCATAATTTCAGTGGGTTTTGGCTCAGGCCTCTATTTATATGAGGAGTTATCTTTACATGTCTTTTCCATGTGCTGTAAGATGAATTATTTCTCCACCAACCAAGCTAATCAAACATCCCAAAAACTCCTTTTTGCAAAAAATTAGTGTAAAAACTTTCAAATACTTCTGGATCTTTAAATCAAAAATCCAATTTTCAAACAGTTTGGTTGGGGTTAATCCTGCCAGTGTCCTTCTGGAATTGACTATAACTCAACAGATATTGGTAACAGACTTTCTGCTTCTTCATAGATGTCTTCTATCTCCTCTTTTCTTCCTCATTTTAAGCGGATTCTGTGTTCCGCACTGTCGTTTTCACTCCAAAGTGCATTAGTGATACAAACTCCTAACAAACAACTATACCTAGAACCTAGCGACCTGATTTATCCCTGCCTCATACAAGTCTGAACACATTCCCATGTCTGATCATGTTAAAAGGGTTATAAATTTGTCTGGCAGGAGTCTGCATTTTAGAATTGATGAGTGTGATCAGCAAACTATTCAAATAAACATGGCTATTAAAACTCTGCTAGGAGCAAGGTGACATGCAGAGAAACTAATGCAAACCACTCTCCCCTTCATCTCCAGATCTCATCCAGTTTTAATTTTTGCTACAGAAAATTAGAAGATAAATTGTTTAAGGGCGTTGACTCTTCTTCCCCCTCCTATTTGTATAACAGGTTTGTGCAAGACCGTATGGGGGGAGTGGGTAGACATGCACACAGACAGGCATGTGCGTACACATGTACCCTGAGACCAAAATCACCAGAGAAAATTGACAGGGAGTTGGACTAGAAAGAAGACCTGACAGCTTTTAAAAAAAAAAAAAGAATGTCTGTATTTCTATTAGCTTGGATGTAATGCAACTCCCACTTATTGGGCCAAATTCAGAGGTATTTACTCGATAGTTAATCAGTCCTGACTCAGGCAAAACTCTCATTTGAATTGCTGGGCCAGATCTTCAGCTGATATAAAATGGCATAGATCATTGACTTCACTGGAGCTATTCCAAGTTACACCAGCTGCGGTTCTGATCCAGAATGATTGAAGTATGATTATACAAGCCCTGGGATTTAGCCTTGTCTATGTGACCGTTACATAGTATCCAGCTGTGTCCCACTCTTGGCATATGATTTGGCTTTTCCTTTCTAGAGTGGACCAAATGGTTCTATACCCATGTTGAAGAAACCCTACTAAAGCCCTTCAGGGGATGGTCTCATCTGCACAGGCAAAATCAAACTGCATTATAACTCTTAGGGAACAGCCCTGCTGTAACTGGGTTCTCTGACATGGTGGTAATTGTAGTGTAGATGAATGAGTGAATTGGAATGAAAGCTCCAAATTACTTTGCTAAGCAGCACGTTCCCCTTGTAATGAAAATGTTCTGTTTGTTTTTTTACAAAAATCCTCAGCTGGTGTAAGTGGACATGGTCCAGTGATTTCACTACAAGATGGTTCCATAGGGTACACTGGGTATCATTTTTCCAGGTATCTCCAGTCTGCATCTGTTTTTCTTCAGCGTTCTGAGACTGGCACATTCATAGGTCCTGAATGATCCAAGGTAATTTTTTTTCTTTTAAATGAAGCCAGGAACAGAGAAGTCCTTGACCAACAGCACTTAGTTCCCAGCAATTGTTAATCTACAGTGCCTCAATCAACGCTATGTGCATAAGGCTCAGACCTATCTCCATTTAGCATTAGTAGTTTTACTCTGGCTTTCAACATACAAATTCATTTGCAACAAAGCCCTAGCTTTCCTCCTTTCAGTTTTGTTGCTGTAATAATCTGTTTAATGGGAAAAAATTCTCAAGTTATGAAACAGAAGGACTATGTATAAAAACACATTTTGTGAAATGAATAGAATTAATTTTGAAGCTCAGAAGGAAGCCTTTGGTTTCACAATGTGCAATTGCATATATTTTATATATAAACATATGGGGCCAGATCATCAGGTGGCTTATTATTCTGTGTTACCATACTGCCTAGCGGTCCCAGGGCTGGACCAGGACACCATGGTGTTGGATGCTGTACAGCAATAGGACAGCAACAACAAAAAAATGTCCTGGCCTCAGAAGCGTGCCCTTTAACTTACAATTTAAAGGTAACTCAAAAAGCAGCCTTGGTGAAGGGAGGGAAAGGGATCCCCAAAACACTGGCTAAAGAGAGAGTAAGATAGAACCCATCATGGCTGGAAGCATGATGCAGCAGATCCTTTCAAAATGTCACTTCTTAAGGATGATGGACATTAGTAAAAGCTCCTCCACTGATCTGCAAAACTCTTGCAGATCAAAAGCTATCAATGATGAGTGTAATGAAATTAGTCATACACTTACGCTACGTGGTGTTATGTTTTAAATTCTGTAGATGAGATAGGGTCAAGCAATAAAGGGCAATGCAATGGAGCACTGTCTGAAGACCATGTGAATGACTTCTCTTCCGAAGTGTCGAAAGAATAGTAAATATGGCAGGCGACCAGCTTGGCTTAACGGTGAAATCCTTGCGGATCTTAAACATAAAAAAGAAGCTTACAAGAAGTGGAAGATTGGACAAATGACCAGGGAAGAGTATAAAAATATTGCTCGGGCATGTAGGAATGAAATCAGGAGGGCCAAATCACACCTGGAGCTGCAGCTAGCAAGAGATGTCAAGAGTAACAAGAAGGGTTTCTTCAGGTATGTTGGCAACAAGAAGAAAGCCAAGGAAAGTGTGGGCCCCTTACTGAATGAGGGAGGCAACCTAGTGACAGAGGATGTGGAAAAAGCTAATGTACTCAATGCTTTTTTTGCCTCTGTCTTCACGAACAAGGTCAGCTCCCAGACTGGTGCGCTGGGCATCACAGCATGGGGAGTAGGTGGCCAGCCCTCTGTGGAGAAAGAGGTGGTTAGGGACTATTTAGAAAAGCTGGACGTGCACAAGTCCATGGGGCCGGACGCATTGCATCCGAGAGTGCTAAAGGAATTGGCGGCTGTGATTGCAGAGCCATTGGCCATTATCTTTGAAAACTCGTGGCGAACGGGGGAAGTCCCGGAGGACTAGAAAAAGGCTAATGTAGTGCCAGTCTTTAAAAAAGGGAAGAAGGAGGAGGATCCTGGGAACTACAGGCCAGTCAGCCTCACCTCAGTCCCCAGAAAAATCATGGAGCAGGTCCTCAAGGAATCAATCCTGAAGCACTTACACGAGAGGAAAGTGATCAGGAACAGTCAGCATGGATTCACCAAGGGAAGGTCATGCCTGACTAATCTAATCGCCTTCTATGATGAGATTACTGGTTCTGTGGATGAAGGGAAAGCAGTGGATGTATTGTTTCTTGACTTTAGCAAAGCTTTTGACACGGTCTCCCACAGTATTCTTGTCAGCAAGTTAAAGAAGTATGGGCTGGATGAATGCACTATAAGGTGGGTAGAAAGTTGGCTAGATTGTCGGGCTCAACGGGTAGCGATCAATGGCTCCATGTCTAGTTGGCAGCCGGTATCAAGTGGAGTGCCCCAAGGGTCGGTCCTGGGGCCGGTTTTGTTCAATATCTTCATAAATGATCTGGAGGATGGTGTGGATTGCACTCTCAGCAAATTTGTGGATGATACTAAACTAGGAGGAGTGGTAGATACGCTGGAGGGCAGGGATAGGATACAGAGGGACCTAGACAAATTGGAGGATTGGGCCAAAAGCAATCTGATGAGGTTCAACAAGGATAAGTGCAGGGTCCTGCACTTAGGACGGAAGAACCCAATGCACCGCTACAGACTAGGGACCGAATGGCTAGGCAGCAGTTCTGCGGAAAAGGACCTAAGGGTGACAGTGGACGAGAAGCTGGATATTAGTCAACAGTGTGCCCTTGTTGCCAAGAAGGCCAATGGCATTTTGGGATGTATAAGTAGGGGCATAGTCAGCAGATCGAGGGACGTGATCGTTCCCCTCTATTCGACATTGGTGTGGCCTCAACTGGAGTACTGTGTCCAGTTTTGGGCCCCGCACTACAAGAAGGATGTGGATAAATTGGAGAGAGTCCAGCGAAGGGCAACAAAAATGATTAGGGGTCTGGAACACATGACTTATGAGGAGAGGCTGAGGGAACTGGGATTGTTTAGTCTGCAGAAGAGAAGAATGAGGGGGGATTTGATAGCTGCTTTCAACTACCTGAGAGGTGGTTCCAAAGAGGATGGTTCTAGACTATTCTCAGTGGTAGAAGAGGACAGGACAAGGAGTAATGGTCTCAAGTTGCAGTGGGGGAGATTTAGGTTGGATATTAGGAAAAACTTTTTCACTAGGAGGGTAGTGAAACACTGGAATGCGTTACCTAGGGAGGTGGTAGAATCTCCTTCCTTAGAAGTTTTTAAGGTCAGGCTTGACAAAGCCCTGGCTGGGATGATTTAGTTGGGGATTGGTCCTGCTTTGAGCAGGGGGTTGGACTAGATGACCTCCTGAGGTCCCTTCCAACCCTGATATTCTATGATTCTATGATCCTATTAACACTGTCACATCCCTGTTGGATGTATTTCGGATTTCCCTCTCTCCCTAAGAGTTGGCTGGGGAGCTCACTTTGTTTTTCCTTGCCAATTTGAGGCTCAAAGACCTTGGAAGGAAAGGAAAAGGCAAGGTGAGATGGGGGGTTGTTGGAAGAGGAAAAACAGTAATTGCAAAACAGGAAAAAATAGCAAAGGGGTGAAAGAAAGGGAAAGGTGTGTCTGATAGAGAGAAGATCTGTTACTTTCATACATTACATCCAGCGCATGAAAATGCTCTGTATTTCCCTTTGTAAAGTAAGATTTACGTAACCTCTACATATTGACAGGAAAGCAGTGGATTTGAGCAACTCCCCCAATATTCTAATTCTGCTCCTGGAGAGGCAGAGATTAAAATCCCTAAAGAGGCTTCCCAGGTGACGGAGACGTGAGAGCATCAGTTTTTCTCTCATTAAACAAAGCCATTTGGAGGTTTGGGCCAAGCATCTTAACTCAGATTATTCCTACTATGTGGCGGGGGGTGGGAAGGAGAAGGCAGCCAGGTTTGAAATGCTTTATAGGCTGCAGATGCCTTCAAAATTGTTTTATCAAAGAGAAACAGAAAAATCCAGAGTGCCATTTTTTCCATGAGTCTGCATGCAGGATCAGCTAACAGTGAAACTGGAGCGCCTTTCATTCTTCCCGTTCACCATTACGGTGCTTACCCATAAGCAGTGACATTGCTAATCTGGGGATAATAATTCCCAGAATCGGTAGGCTAATTGCTGATGAGAAGGGTGAGTAATGGGGGAACAGAACTGAAAGACTGACAGACATGATTATTGTCAATGCAGCTCCAGTCAAATGACAGTTTAATTGGGCTTTGATAATTTCCAGTTTAGAGGTTTTAGCTTGGGGTATTTCCCTAAGTGCATTTAGAAACCATTCATCTGAATGAAGAAGGCACCATTGCAGAATAGATTTCCACACTTCTGTTACCTCACTCGTTCTGCTTCTCTCACTCACGGCTCCTTGTTCACCTCCCTGATGCAGTTTACAGCAACAAAGGGTTCCCATCACTTTGTTCCCTCTGTAAGGGGACTTGCAGCCCAAACTTACAATCTGATCAAAGCTGTCCAAGTCTTGCACGGCCACTCTGTGGATGCTACTCTGCTAGAACCCGGCAGCCACCCTGCTGGGCTGTAACTATGTTGGGGTGATGGGTTGCAGCTACATTTGGCAGAGGGAGTTTGAGAATGGACGACAGTGGCTTACAGATAAGTACATGGCTAAATTTTAAAGATCGATTAGATGACTTTGGGAATTAAATCCCTCTCCACCCCCTTCCGTACCCTGTATGGTCAGCCCCTTGTCTACATTGTATTCAGCACTGCCTTATCTGCACCCCTTGGCGACCCCTATTGTCAGCTAGGGGTAAATTCCATAGTGTAGACATGGCCTTTAAGTGCATTGACTAAGCAGTTGAAAGTTTTTTGCAGTTACAAAGGCCCCAATCCAGCAAAGCACTGGACTGTTGACTTCAGCGGGACTACTCCTGTGCTGAAGATTAAGCCACGTGCCTTTAATTGGTTATAAACTGTATTTTAAGGCCGAATCCTCTGAGGTGCTGAGTGACTTCAGCCCACAGGCAGGTCTGTACTATTTCTGGAATGAGACTGCAAAAGTGAGCTTTGCAAAACACTCGGCACTGGCTGAATCTACTCCCATTGAGGTTAGGCCTGAAAGTTAGGCCAACACTGAATGCTTATGCACATTCCCTGGCCACCTCCTTTAGGTGTGGGAACTGTCTTTTTTCTCCATCTTGTCATCTTCAGTGCTTGCCATGTACGAGATTATACCATTTTTTCCTTAACTCAGGTTCAACCAAGTTTCGCCACCCCTCCCCACATAACTTGGGAGTATGTTCTGCGTTGTTGTCATTTGGCATCTGTGTATAATACTGCAATTTTTATACACAAATACATGCACTGCCTCTTCAAATACTAAACCAACTATGAAACCATTTTTTCCTAAGCTGTCTAAATTCCTTTAGTTATCAGAGACACTCCAAAAACAGAGATGACAGAAGTGACAAAAGCTCTGAGACAACTGATGCAAGCTCCCATAAAAGGCACCCGCTACAAAAGGCCTTTGCTGATGTTATTTTATCAACTTAACCTTTTCTACTTTCAAATGTAATTTGGTTTTTTAGCAAGCCAACTGATTTCACCAAGCAGTTTCCAGTGGTTTTTGTTTAGGTTTTTTTGTTGTTGTCGTTGTTGATTCAGGGAAGATTTTGCCTAAGTGTTCCTTGTGTGATTCCATCTCCTTGACCTCCACTCTTTGAAGCTATTCACCTTCAAGGTGAATTCTCTTCCTCAGTTAACCAATTAAATATACATAGTGTAGTGTTCTTGAAAAGATGTGCAAGGGGAGTATCGGGAAGATAAAGCATTTTCGTTTGAATTATTGATCAGGATTTCAATAAAACAACTGTCACCATGTCCTATGTGGCTGAACAGAATTGCATCTTGTGGCCTTCGCAGGGTTAAAGGAGATAACCTCTTTGCTTGACAGTTAATTCATTCACTAAATAGCAAATGTATTTAGCTCTCTTTTGAGGGACCATGTCCTGAATCGGCATGTTTATAAAGATCCTGAAAGAAAAATGTAAAAGGCTTAACATGTAGCAGGCTCTGGGATATCTTAGTCCACAATCATGCTATGAAATCACTTAAAGATGGATAGACAGGTGACAAGGTTAAAGATACGTTGTGTCTGAGACTAATTTAAAATGAAATGTACCTTGCAGCGCTAAAGCACTTTCTATCTGAAGAACTTGGTGACCTATGAACTTAAGCCTCCCAAAGCAGCCAGACCCATTTTATCAATGGGCAAGCAGCACAGAGTGGTAAGGGTCCAATAGGAAGTTAGTGATAGAAATCCGGAGCGCAAATTCCCAATCTCCTGCTCTGATGCTGATCAGAAGGAAAGCAAGGATGAAAAATCTCTGCGCAAAAGTGGAAAACAATATATAAATCCTGGTTGCCTTACTCATATTTGAGACTTTGTGCTTGAGTAAGAAAAGCAGACCACAAAGTACTGAAAAAATAGCATCTAGTATAATTTTGCTGTGTTAGTTAACACGTAATGCAATTATATATGTATATTGTGCTCTTTTGTTCATATTTATTAAAAATATAGGATGCGGTTGTACTCTAAGCATAAATGCAAACTTGTATCCAGCCACTTGCCTCCCTACCTCCTCTCCCTTCCTCATATTTATTTGTATCTGATGTTTATGGATTTCATTTAAAACTAATAAAACATTTAAAATGGGAGAGGAGGGGGAATAGTAATGAGAAGGGATGAAGATGGGAAAAGACCAGGGAGAAAGAGTTGAAAATGAAAGAAACGCCTGAGGAAGGGAAAGAGGTGAAAGGGTGTACAAACCTCCTAGCTGCATACATTTCATTCAGCTTCAGGAGCCATCAAGTGATTAATTATTAACAACTTAAACTGTATAGACTAATTTCTGTACTGGGGCCAGGCTGGAATCTTTCCTGATCAAGTTGAACAGGAAAGGATTTAAATTGAGGTCCCTGAACTGAAAAGATAATACATTAATCTAACTCATTACACGAGCCAGAAATGAATTCATTTATTTTTTCAATGATGAAGTATCTTGTTATCTGCCAGAGAAGTGGGTTACTAAATATATAGAGAGAGATCATTGCATGACATATAACTGGATGTCTGCATGAGATTAACAAGGAAGGAGGAAAGCTGCAGAAAACAGTATTGGCCAAAATGATCTTTTGCTGTCACATTCCTCTGTGATCAGCCTCTTGCTTCTGAATTTTTGTTTGGCTCAAGTCATGATCATGATGAAAATAATTCTCTCCCCCCGCCCCGCCTCCCCCCCCCCCCCCATACACACACAGCAGAAGATTCAGGATATTTCCCTCTATTGGATAAAATGGTATGGACTGTGTTTGCAAGGAGGTCAGATTAGCTGATCAGAGTGATCTCGTCTGGATCTATATTATATAACCTTCATCTGAGGCGATTCCAAAGGGCTTTACTAATTCTACTAATGGAGTTCACAATCTATGGCCCAGAGATCCCGAGGTTCTAATTTAGGCCAAGATTTTAACAAGTGACTAGTGATTTTTGAGCACCTCCTTTTTTGTGCCCAACTTTACACACCTTCAAGGGGCCTTCTAAACTGTGTAAAGTTGGGCACCAAAACAATTAAGGCACCCAAAATCGCTGGCCCCTTTTTTAAGAAAATCTTCGCTGCAGTTGTTATCCTGACTAAAGGCTGGTTAACTCCATTTGAAATCCCTTTGGCTAGAGTAAGGACTGAGTCAAAATTGAGATCTCAAGAAAAATCTTACAGGAGAGAATTCAGGGGGAGGAAATATCGACAGGGTTCCCTGGCAGACGGTTCTCCCCACTCATTCCACTGGATGGGAAAAGCTGTTCTCCACACACAGCATATCGCACAGGGGCCACCACAACCCCTGTGGATCTTAAGTAATCGTGTGGATCCCAGGAGGCTGGGGCATTAACAGACCAGGTCTGTGCCATTGCTCAAGCTCTGTCTCTCCTGCAACCCTCATCACCTCCGTGGCCGGTCAGTAAGTCTCTAATGGAGCGGTGTACTAGGGATGCTGCTGGAGGTTGGGGGTCCACCCACTGTGGAGTGAAGAGGTTCCACAGAAGTTTATTCTATCCTGAGACTGTATCTCTAGGGGGGTTGTGAAGTGATGGTGTGTGGCTTTCCCCATCCCCTTTGGCCTCTCCAGGGATGCCTGCTGCCCACCAGGTGCAGATCCTGCACCTTCCATGGACTTTGAGAGAGGGGAGCATCCAGAACCCCATGCCGTAGGGACCTTGGGGGTATGACTGAGCCCAGAGAAAGGACTTCAGGAGTGAATGGAGTGAGGAGAAGCAGGAAAGGGGTGGGGGAGAGAGAGAAATAAGACACGCAGCTAAGTAGACTGCACTTCCCTCCACTCATGTTCCACCTCTTGACAGAGTCAGCAGAACCTGGGTGAGGCCCAGAATGGCCTGCATAGCCAAATCCTATTCATCATCCTATAGTCTCTTCTCAAACCACGGGGACATCGGCCTTCTAGCACTCCAGAGATCTGGTCAGTGGATTAGAGGGAATGTTTGAAATGTTGCTTTTTCAGCACTTGAATTCATGCTAATTAGACAAGAACAAAATTCAGAGGGTTTTTTTGAAGCAGCCGGATAAACCAGGCCAAGGGCAAAGTGGGGACTGCCCTAGAAGCAAGCAAGGAAGAGAATTATCAGCCCAGGAAAAACAAAACAAGAACACTTTCTCATTTAAATTTATATCTTCCTTTTTAAAATTTACATTCACAATCTCTGTGTTTGGAGGGTGCTGGATTAACAGCCCCGGTGACATGAGCTTCCTGCTATCCGCTGAGGAGAGGAGCATTGGCAGCAGCAACAAAAAGTCCCCCACATTGCTCAGCACACCAGTGTTGACCTGGATGGTGCTATAAAGAGAGTTCAGACTTCGTGGCCCATCCGAACTTTAACCTTTGGAATTGCTGATACCAGGCATTAATGGGCTCCCTCATGCCTGTCCACAGAGCAGTGGGGAGCACACCCTGATGGCATATAATGGCACCTCAATAGATCAGAGGCATGTATCCTTCCCATAGTGAGGCGCGTAGTCCATATCTCCTCTGAGTCCTGGGGGCTCAGACTCTACCTCTCCTAGTCATTTTTAATTCAATTAACACAGGATAACGGATAAATAGGAGCTGTGGTTCTGCCCAGGGAGGTGTTGCAAGTAAAATGGGGAGAGAGGCAGGACATAGGCCTACGGGTGCATGCACACATCCCAGTCCACCGGTTATGTCTCTTGGGCCCTTTGAAACTCGGGGTTCCTTGCGAGCTGTAGTCTCCAGACGGGGTGTGATGGTGAGGCGTCAGTTAGCCCAAGTGTCACGTGACTGTCTGCTGGGACTATATAAAGGAAGAGTCCTGGCTCAGTCTTGGAAGGAGAGGGATTGAGGAAAGGTCGTGAGAGGAGTTATCTGGAGAGAGGGATGTGTCCCCTCACTTCCGAGCTTGTAGCAAGTGGGTCAGCCCTTTGTCACTCGTGGTCTTGTGTTAGTCTGTGACTTGTGAGTACTCTGTTTACTGGTCAAACAAGCCTTGGGGAAAAGGACGTGGGATGGAAGTTCAGACTCAAGTTGGGTCTTGGTTTGACTACCCCACCAAGTGACTGCCAACCACTTTATAGGAGCTGTCCCCCGACAAGGTGGGGGGAACACTGTCTACCCAAGCCAGGAAGAGAAGGGGAAGCTGTGCTTCCCACTCACTCCTCCTCCTTTCAAGCCCTGGTATGTATCCTCAGTACCTAACCCCACAAGGCTGGTGAAGTATTTGGTTTAAAATAGGTTTCAGAGTAGCAGCCGTGTTAGTCTGTATTCGCAAAAAGAAAAGGAGGACTTGTGGCACCTTAGAGACTAACCAATTTATTTGAGCATAAGCTTTCGTGAGCTACAGCTCACTTCATCGGATGCATTCCACTGAAGTGAGCTGTAGCTCACGAAAGCTTATACTCAAATAAATTGGTTAGTCTGTAAGATGCCACAAGTCCTCCTGTTCTTTTTGGTTTAAAATAGTTAGACTTCCTGGAAATACAGGGTTAAATCCTGACCCCTGGACTAGCCACACCCTGCCCCCTTCTGATGCAAACAAAATTGCAGGATAGTCGCTGTATAGCTGCAGAGTGACTTCAGGGCAAGGTCGTACCCTGAGGTCCTTAGTGATCAGTGCAAACATTACAGCTAAGATGAGTCAAAGCCAACTAAAGGATCTGGATGACTATTTGTATTACTGTAGTGCCTAGGAACCCCAGCCATGGACCAGGGCCCAAGTCTTCTTGGAGTGTGTGCAAACACAGAACAAAAAGATAGTCCCTGTCCCAGTGAGCTTGCAATGTAAATAATTGGAAAATCTCAGGTTAAAGACACAGGGCTTGTCCACTGGCCTGCATCTTGCCTGTCATTGATACTGGTACAAAGTGGGTGTAAAATGAACATGAAGGAGAACGGTAGCCATTCACAATTGTTCTGCATTCACTTTGCACTTATGTAAATGGCTGCACAAGGGGCAGGACAATGAAGAATCAGACACTTTTTGTATTGGCGACTTACCTTGCTTTTACTCAGAATTTCCCTTGCCTGTACCGGAATGCTGTGTGCAGTTGGTGCCCTCCACCTTAGGTTCAGGCTGCCGCCACCGCTATGTGTTGGTGGAACTGAAACCGCTCAGCACCTCACAGATTTGCACCTATGGGGACAGATCCTCAGCTGGTGTAAATCAGCATAGCTCCACTAACATCAGAGTTGTTTTGCTGACATACACCAGCTGAGAATCTGGCCCATCGTTTTGCTTTGGGGCCTATATAAATGTACAGTATTCTATTTTTTATTTTAACTCTTCTTCCATATGCTGTATAAGCTCTCAGGATGCCAGAATGTAGTTGTAATCAGAGCCACTGTACTACTGACTTACTGTCACTGAACACATACATAATGACCATGAACAGCTTGTCAAGCTGCATTGTCAATCATCACTGTAATAATCCTTTGTTTGGGTGTTGTGCTTGCTCTGTCCACATTTGGATGTGATATGACACCAAGGTACGACTTGGTTGGATTGAATAGTAATTCATACACGGCCAGAGCCAAAATAAAATAATTAGAGGTAGAGGATCATTATTGCGGCTTTATTACGCAAGGACCCAATCCTGTCTGGGTGTCTGTCAGTTCCTTCGAGGGCCCTAAGAAATCAAGCTAAATCTGAACAATAATGATCACTGTTCTGGATATTTTGGCACCCAAGTCATTCTTTTCCCCAAAAAACTGTTTTATTCAGTAAAGCTAAGAATTCCTTAATTAACTTTTAGCCTCATTAAAATAAGACACACTTTTTTTTTTCATTATAGCAGCGAACAGTATGTGCCTATGAAATCAGGGTTAGAATTGCCTTAATTATACTGAGCCAAATTCCACTTCATTTGCACCAGTGTAATTTCATTGACTTCAGTGGAGTTACTCCTGATTTACACTAGTGTAAAAGAGGGCAGAATTTAGCAAAATGCCATTAGTATGGGCAGGGGACAAGCGGGGGCTTCCCTTCCCATGTGGTAGAATGAAGCTGTTAAAATGCTAGCTTTTTTCCCTGCCCGCACACCTTCTGTTAGGATAAGGGGGAAAGTTTGAAACTGTTAAAGGAGAGCAGTGAGCAGGTTTATTATGAGAGAGAAAGATGCCTCAGATGTTTGTGGCACCTGTCTTCAGTGGAGCCCAAACTATTAGTCATTTTTGGACAGATTTACAAAGGTATTTAGGTGTCTAAAGATGCAGAGAGGTACCTAGTATGACTTTTTTTTTTTTTTTTCTTTCAAAAGTGCCTGAGCAGGGCAGTTGACAAACTTCCACTGACATCAAATCATTGACTTGCCTTTGTCAATCTGGCCCTTTGCCTGTAGAGAGTCTAAGGCACAGGATGAAGTCCAAGATCTAGTTGTGACATTTAACAGCAGCTGGGTTAGATCTCAGGATTTCAGTGCGGGGTGGCTAGTGCTTTGACCAGCTGCATCACCTGGAGTGGGGAGCTGGTTCCTGTAAGTCCCTGGAGACATCCTGGGGCAGCAGGGCAGGATGACTGGGTGATTGATGCGTGCAGGCTGTGGGTTTATCAGAATGCCTGTCAGTCTCCGTGCAGTATATGCAGGATTTGCATAAACAGGGCTGCACTCGCTAGCTTTAGAGTCCTCATGTCAAACTTGCTTGTTCATTCAAACGTCATTATGTATGTATTTCAGTGGCCCCATTGTACAACGGTCTGGGAGCCCAAATCACGGGGTAAGTCTCTTCCTCTTTACTCCATGCTGCCCATTAAATCACCAGATGTGCTTTTTCTCAGTAGGTTCCTCTCACTCCAGCAAAGAGGAATGAGAGAAAGATGGGGTGGAGGGGGGAAATAAATTCAAAATCCCCCCACCCCAGCTTGCCCCCAAGCACTTAATGACATGTATCAAGCGAGCTGTGCAAAGGCCTTGTGTCAAGAGGCAACTGAAATTACAATGGACAGTTCTTGAGCAATTCAGTCACCTCAAACTAAAGCAAAGCAACCAGTCGTGATCTGGGCACATTTCCTCATGTCTGCGAAAAGCAGAGTGCAGATGGCTTACATAGACAGCAGCTCCAAAAATCCCCACTGCCTGCTCCTTTCAATCAAGCTGCATGTTAATGTGTGAATTTAACCAGACTTCATGAGAAGCAAGGCCTGTGAGCTCAGCATGGGCTCTGGCATACAGGAGAGTGACCAAGCCAGCAATTGCATGCCTGTTTATATAACCCATTCCAATGGGCAGAGCAACCAGCATCTGTCCCCACATTAGGTATCTGAGGATGCGTCTCTTCCTTGGTCCAACATTGCCTCCCATGTCCACCGTTTTTAAATGACACTTTCTTTTGGAAAACTGTGTGAAGTGTGAATCCTTTTACAATGAAATAAACAAAATACGTAGGACAGTGGTGTCTAGTCGTTAGAGCAGGGACTTGGAGATCCTGGGTTCTAAGCCCAGCTCTGCCACTGATTTCACTGTGTGAGCCTGAGCCAGACACATGCAGCCACGTTTTCAAAAGTAGCCATGGGCTGTAGGTACATCCATTACGGGGAGCCAAACTTGAGACTGATTTTTCGTTGGGGCTGAGCACCTGAAGCTTCCTGTGACTTCAGCTGCAGCTATGGTTGCTCAGTTACTCTGAAAATCATGCACAGTGGACAATTGAGCCCTCAGGTCTGGACGAAGCTTGGGCATAGTGGAGACATGGAGCTGATGGAGCACTGTGATAGTCAGTTGCCCAACTCTGGGCATAAGTTAAAGCTGCAGGAGGGCTGAAGCAAACTACGGAAGGTCCCTCAGGCAATTGACACCAGAGCAGAATTGGGCATAGCTCCAGAGAAATCCTGAGCAATCTCTAGCCGCTTTGAGTTCACACTTTGTGCCTCCAAAGGGAATATTTAGCAGGGGAGTTATTTTGTGCCTTCTTCCCCCTTACTCCCCCCCCCCCCCCCCCCCCGCCCCCATCTCCTGGGCTGATGGCATTTTTCTAGCTGCTGGACAAAATCTATAGCAAATCTCTCTCTGCAGCTACTAAGTACCTTTTCAGCAAGTTTTCCTGCCCTGAAAGCAAACATACTCCACACACTTAGCCAAAATGCTAAGAATCACATAATCAAGGCACCTCAGCCCTGACCTCCTTGGGCTCATGGCAGTCCTCCACTCAGGAGAAGTAAGGCAAGTGTGCAGAGCTGTGCTGCACAGTACCTCAGGTTTCTGTGAACTTAGGCTCATGCTACAACAGCTGGCTCTAGATCAGGGTTCAGAAATCCATTGGTGTTTAGAATCCAGGGGTTTGATCCTCCTATTGCAAAGGGAGGCAGCATTTGGAGTTTGAATAGCCCCAGCATTCAAGGGTAAATGAATCCCTGACTTTGGTATGGGCCCACATGTAGTTTTCAGATGTGTCTGCTGTAAATGAGAATCAACAGGGCCAACCAAGCTTGTTGGGGCAGGGACTAGTGAGTGGGTCAGCCCTCTGTCCCATAATATGGAATTTGAAGCTGGGCCTATATGAAGGATACTAAGGTGTTGACTTCATACTACAGTGACAGACATATTAAAACATCTTAGGTGGGCTCTGTTCTGACCACGTGTTGAGCATCACCACCTTGCAAGTGAGCTGTAGCTCACGAAAGCTTATGCTCAAATAAACTGGTTAGTCTCTAAGGTGCCACAAGTACTCCTTTTCTTTTTGCGAATACAGACTAACACGGCTGTTACTCTGAAATTTGTACTCAAAGGAGCCCATTTATCTCCTCTCATCCCTTCTTTTCCACACGGAAAGTAATTAATAGGGCTGGGAGGGAAATGGGTTTCTTGTCCTGTGAAAACTTTTTCAAAATTTTGGAAGGGTGGGGGCAATCTGTCCCAAATGGGGATAAAATGTTGAAATCTTGAAAAATTGTCTAAACTGGGAAAAAAATCAGTTAGTAGATCAAAAGGTTTCAGTTTTATTTTGAGTGTTTTCCCTGCCCATAGTTAGCTTAACTTTTGAAAGGAAAAAATTGTTTCAAACCAGGAAGCCAGAATTTTTGGGGTCCAAAAAGGTTGAAATGAAATATTGTGACAATTTCAAAATTCTTCCAAGAAATTTCCCAAGGGTCACTTTCTGCAAAAGTTTCTCCTTAGGCAAATTGGCATTTTCTAGTTGAAAAATTCCTGACCAGCTCTAGTAATTTCTAGCTGGTCAGAGTGCACTGGGTGGCTGGCATAGATTTTTGCAGGATCAGACTTAGAGGCAGGTAGACACCACTACCATACTGCCTCATCTCCTTAGTACAAGGGTATGTCACCTCTGCTGTCACTTCATGAGGGTTAGGGGGTGATACAGATATTTCCAGTTGGCCTTTGTTTGGCCCTTAACATCTGAAATATAACAGAAGCTTCTCTGATACCTCTGGGAATAAAGCCACATTGTTCTTTCTACCTTTGGGTTGTTCACCTTGCCCTTTAAATCGTTGGAGGTCTCCTGCAATACCTCACACTAGCCTGACCTTTTCACTTACAATCAGCTTCTGCCTTGCTGAATTTAGACAGAAATAAAAACAAACCGATTCTTCACCAGTGTAAACACCACATCGTTAACAGACAATAGCCCTCTGGTCTATTCTCCAAAGGAGGCCGTGTAACTTCTAGCCCTACCTTGCCTGCCAGTAACAGGAAGTGGCTATTAACAACATCGATTCCCCTCTTAGCAGTAAGAGTTCCCCAGGGTTCTACTCTGAGGGCTGCGACTCTTAGACGCTCATTAATGAGCTGTCTGTTTTTGCACAAAGGCCAGGACCTGCATGTATGCAGATGACACCATGCAGCTATGGGAGGTGGCAGGGCCCAGTCTACCATCAAAGCCACAGCACAATCAAACTTCAACAAGGTCTGCTCTCAGCTTGAAAGAAAGAGCCACTCATTTCCCTGCATATCTGGAACAAAAACCTATTGGTGTTAGTGCAATTGTGGCTGTTTGCGCACATGGGATTTCCCTGTTCTCCTGTCATTGCTCAGTAGCAATGCTGAGATCTAGTCTAAAGCAGGAACCCTTTTTTCTTTTTTTGGTACGAGTCATGGGGCTTTCTCAGCATTCCACTGCCAAGTGGCTTGAGTCATCTTGCAGCGTAACTATAAAAATCCTTCCAGTGTGTACGTTAAATTGGCTCCCCACCCTCTATGTGCTGGCAGCACATTGATCAGTGCTCACTTATAAATGCATATCCCTGTGCCCAACTTATCTGAAAAACTCCATAACCCTTCAGAAATCTTCATGGTGGGAACACCCAATCTTCCGCCGGTGTGCCAATCAGGCCCAGGGTGAATGCTTTTTCTTTCTCATGCCTCTCTGGTCTATAAAGCCAGCTCTCTGACTGTTCTCTGTCATTTAACCCTTGTGTTTAGATGGAAAACATTTTAAGCCATTCACATGCCCAACAGCTTCCCTGTGACTCTTCCCAGCTCTGCACATGTTACGTTAATTGATTTAATACTGTAACGAATCTGGAGCTACTTAGGAGCTTCATGGTTGTCACGATGTGGCCGGGCATGGTTCCCTTCAAACTTCACAGTGAGACTGTGAAGAGAAGACACATGCTCCCATAGCACAAGCCACTGTTGCATGGAGAGTTGCTGGAAGTGTAGAGTCAATGGAACCCAGTTCTAGTTCGACCCAGTAGAGAGCACGTGCGCCCCTCCTCCCCCCCCACTAGTTACTTTATTACAGGGCTTCTAGAAAAAAGGAAGTCACGTGAATTTGTTCTGCACCTCTCGCCCTGAAAGCTGCTTTATAGACCTGTTCTTACAGTGCAGCCACCTCCGGGCTGAAATATGGCATGCAGCAATACTGTACAGAATTTCAGGCCAGGAAATGAAGAATACCGCATCTGTTTCTGACTGCAGCGGGGACTTAGGGAGGAAGAATGCCACTGCATGAGCTGGAAATTGTCCATAGTTGCAGAGCTACCACACCTGTGAACAGTTCCATGGGACTTTTAATGACCACTTGTGGTCAGGACTTTGGTTTTATATCTCAACTGAGTGACAGCACCTCAAGCTGCACAGTGCAATGATTATCATTTCATTTTTTTAATGGAGGATCCGTAATACCCCTGCTACCCTCATAGGCTTGACAGACTGAATCTGTAGTACGTTTCTATCTTCTTTCTTACCTTGCACAGAGATGGAGAAATTTGACCCCTGCAAATGTGTAGAGGGCTACGAGGAGATTTGCTCACACTCAAACTCTTCTTAGAAGTGATGAGCGGGGTTGGTTTTTTGTTTTTGTTTTGTTTTTGTGGGGGCAGGGGGTTAGAATTGGCAGTATCTTCACCTCCACTGTCTCTAAAGCATGAAATACCCACTTGACTGCCTCCACTTTCCATATTGGTATGTACATACTCAGACTATGCTTCAATGAGATAGCTTAACTGTAGGTCTTTCAATAGCATTTTTGTATCGCTCTAAAAATTACACCACCAATACTGGCCCATGGTGATGCATTTCAGTCTTTGATCCAAACGCCCCTGCCCCTGTTTTGGGTTCTGATTAAATCCTATCCAGTAACTTAACATTAGCTTAATGTTTCTGTTTTGGGGAAGAATGCACATTGAGTATCTAGCATCCTATTAGCCAGAACGCTATGAAAAGAAAACAACCTGATGACACACATCAAGCTTTTCATGTGCTGCAGTCCATCCGCCAAAGCTTGCATTTAATTCTGTGGCATACCTAGGTTGAGGAGAACTGTATGTTTTATTAGCCTTCTGATTAGATTCACACACTTCACTGCTAGCAAGCAAAAGGCTAAGAAAATAGGTTTTCTACTGGCCACATGTTCCATCTTAGAGCCCAGAATACAGAGGCGCTTCAGTAATTGCTATGACTGTCCATTCACCAGAGATTTAATAGACCAAAAAGAGGAGAGTAACTAACAAACTCACAAGTGTAAAGTAAGAGATTCAACAAGCAAAGAAAAGAGTCTGTTAGATATTGCAACCGTGTGCAGTATTTGTGGGGGGAACATATTGTAGTACGTTTAGGTATCCCTGTGGGTCAGGGTTTGTATGTATGATTGTGTTCTACTTCATGGGAGAGGGTTACCACAGCTCCTTCAGGAACTAACATGGGGATGGACGAGGATGATTAAGGTGATTACTCACATTGTAAACTCTTCCAGAGAGGTACCACCCTTTGGGGAGGTTTGCTTACACTGATTCAAACTGACTTTCCAGAGACTACGGGGGAAAGGGCTTTTGGCTTAAAGAGTCTGTGTCTGAACTGGCCCAAGGGCTTTTTTTTCCCCCCTCTGATCCAGCAAATGAATATGGCTGTCTCTCTCTGGGGAGCAGAGGCAACCCTGGTGAAAGGGCTGGAAGGACTTTGGTTTCCTGGGACCCCATGAGACTGATGGGTGACCTCTGGTAAACCTTCAGCATGCATATAGGAACTCTTATTGTTTTTCTACGTGTTATCTCTGTAATGCTTTTACCTTAAGAAAAAGGGTGCTTGCATAGAAAGAGTAGGATCGTTGTTTCTAACTGCTTGCAGTACACTGTTTGTCAACCTCTGAGTGAAAGCAAAACCTTAGATAGATTGGTTTGCTGGAGTTACCACAATGTAAGGAAAGGAGCTGAATAGCCTTCAAACCCTGGTCTGGCATTGAGAGATGTGAGTCTCCGCACACCAGCGATGATGGCTGGGAGCTGGAAACCTTAAGTGGATGTCCTCAAGGGATCACAGAGGCGCAGTTATCCTGAAACTGACAGTCCATCAAACACAATTCCCCCGCCACACACACTACATCGAAGGACAAACGTGGGGTCAGATTTGCAAAATAGCTCAGCGCCCAACTTACACTCAATATGCAGAGTTGTTTTGAAAATCTAGACTGCATAGTCTGTGCGTGCTGCAATTACCCCACCATCAGATAATCTCGCTGTGAATGGAATAAATGAGAAGTCACTTTTAAACTCCTACTCAACACCAGGCAGTGATTGTGCTACCTCAGCATCTCCTAGCCTAAGAGGAAGATACCAGGGTTAATGCAGGCACCTGAGGAATGTTGCATTTTCATTGGTGCCCGTAGAGTCCTATAGGAAGGGGACAGACAATGGAAAGAGACTAGAGTGAGAGTTCCATGCTTTATATCTTTGGGGTACGGTAGCAGCAGAGCTCAGAGCAGCATTCCACTCCTGACCTCCTACTGGAATTAAACCAGGCTGCCTAGAAGTAACTCAAGCAAGAGAACTTTTAGTTATGAGTAATGACAGCAAAATGAAGCAAGGGTACGAGACGACAAAGCATTATTTAGCCTTCTGGAGGGCCATGAGCTCTACAAGGGGCTGTGTTTGCATACAGTGGCAGACCAGGCCCTCGGGCACTCTAAATGGGATGATTCTGCACAGAACACCAACTCATAAACTGAATGGGCCACACCCAAGAAATACAGAACCAATTTGCACCTGATTTTGCGCAGTACTGAGCACCACCAATTTCCTGTAAAGAAGGAAGGAGATGAAGGCTCTCTGCACGTCACAGAAGGGGCTCAGAACCCCTTTGTATCAGTTTCCTTCCACCTTTGCACTATAACCCGGTGGGAGTCAATCGCCAAGAGAGTTCAAAGGAAATGGCTGTATGTGTGAATGGACCTTAACACAGAGTGAGATCCTTTCTAGGGGTTATTCTTTCCTCCTTCCCCCCCCCCCCCCCCCACCGCCAACCATTCTATTTAATTCTATAGCAGGGATAGAATCCTCCATGAAACTGCGTAGGATGGTCTGAAAAGCATTCATTTTCAATTACATTTTATAGGACTTTTCCATCAGGATAAATAGCCATGTCTCTCAAGTCACCATTCAGATACCCATATTACACTCTGCCATTTACTCTTTTGGGGCTTGATAAAGCAGCAACTAGGAGAAAGCTTTGAATATCCGGTTTGGCTTTCCCATCCAATCTAAGCACCAGCAGCCTGAGACTGTTCTGGGTGGATGGTTTCTTGGCAATCCATTCACTTACATTTAGAATGGGATGCTGTAACTGGTGCTTAGACTCTACAGCAGATGTAACTAATTAGCAGAGCCCTCCATGAAGTGACGGTCTTGCTGTCCACATGAAATTCACACCAGGATCCTCACAGTAGACAGGAGACATGGCAGCCAAATGGGGCCTGATCCCCTTAGCCCAGGCAGTAGGATGTTTGTTCATCTGGTCTCAGCTGGAAGTTGCTCTTTGGCAATTTGAGGTAGGTCCCATGTACGTGTGAATTGACTACAAATGACTGAGGGCCCAATTCTGCTTGCCTTACTCAGGCTAAATCCAAACTCAGCTCAGTAATTCTGCCCACTGCTGAGCTGATGTTTTAAAAAGCATAATGCGTCAGATGTAATCCCTTACCCACAATGGCAACCTTCCTTCTTCCGATTTCAGTGCAAGGTGCTAAGTGCCTGAATAAGGGCTGTAGAATAGGGCGGTGCATTTGTAATGCCATAATAGTTCAGTGTGTGTCACACACCCTCCCTCTCCTGGCTGCTCCACTTAAGAAAATAGGAACCTACTGTAGCTACCAACTAATGCATGTATTGCTTGAGTTCCAGTGACAGAGGTGCAGGCGTTCAGTGCTGCAAGTACCAGTTTCAGTGCCTGCTAACTACCTGTGCTGCCTTGGTTGCTAGGGAGATGAGCCTTTTAACGAGCTTAGCCCCTTGCAATAATAATTCTTGCATTTTTGTAGCACATTTTGCTGCAGCTCACACAGGGCTTTACAATCGTTCTTTAATTAAGCAGCGACTTGTAAAGCTGATATGAGAGAGGTATTATGAACCCATATTACAGGGAAGTAAACTGAGGCAGTGGGCGCAGAAGAGACTTGCACACAGTCAGTCAGTGGCAGAGCTGGAAACCAGGAGATCTGAAAACCCAGGAGTCTTGATCACCAGTCTGCTGCTCCAGCCAAATGTCAGCTCATCTAGATACTCCTGTATTTAATGAATATAGGGGCACAATAACTTGGTTTCAGTGCTATAGCTTCCTGCTTGTTTGTCCAATCAGTCAACTGGACTAAAGACCAGTCAGTTGTAAGCAACTTATAGAAACTTTCAGATGGTAGAAGAGCATTTATATTTTATTTATTTTAAGGTGGCTTTGCTATTAAGTCACTGCAATAAAAGCTCCATTAACCTCTCTGCTTGTCGTATAGATGAGCTGGAATGATTTCAGTGCCACGAGTAGAAATAAAGAAATCCGATCTTCATTTTTCAAGCAATTAAACTTTGTAAAATAAACTGTGTGCATTTCATTAAGGAAATGGATCCATCCGCACTGGGAATGCCACTTGTGAATATTTCCTTGTAATGGAAATATGCACATGTTGACAGAATGAGTTATTAGAAATATATTTACAAACAGCTATTAAAAGGCCCAAGTATATTGCCTATATATTTTTTTCTTTTTTATATAGTATTTGGTTAAGTAGTTTGCCAATCTGACCTGACTAGCTTTTCACAAAGGAGGGAGAACCCTGATACATTTATTCTTACCAGAGAGATGCTATAAGTGGGGGAAGGCCACATTACTGAGGTCTTTATCTATCAATCACTGGAACCTCTGAAAGCCAGTATCTGCAGTGTGTGGTATCTTGCAGTTCTTGTTTGTGTGAAATTCCCCCAAATGTAGACAGCCAGCCTGAAACCTATGTACTCTTTCCTATGCTCATTTGTGCACCTCTTCCATTGAAATCCCTGAACCTGATCCCTTCCCACTCAAACTGGCTTTAATGGAGCTACTCCTGATATACACCAGTGTAAGCGAGAGGAGAGTCAGACCCATTAATGGGATTTTTGACTGCAGGATTAGGACTACATTTTGTGCTTGATTACACTGTACAAAACTGGCATGATCCAGAGGGAGTTACTCTGGATTTACTTTGGTATCCATGAAAACTGGGTCTCACTAGCTAAGATAGGGCGAGGAAACTCAACTGCCATCTTCCAAACTTGTCATGTAGTAATTATGATAAATATGAAAGTGGCGAGGACTACGTAAGTATCTAGATAGAACACTTTTGTAAAATATTTAATGAGATGTTTGCCTGGGAGTCAGGACTTTTGGGTTCTCCTCGTGATCATGTTGCTGTCCTGCTGTGTGACCTCAAGCATGCCACTTCATGCATCTGTGACTCAGATATAACAGCATCTGCCTATGAAACAGATAGAACCCGTCCAAGGTAATGCTGTTCTATGAGACCCCGTTAACGGTTTGCCAAGTGCTTTGAGATCCTGGGCTGAATAGCACTATAGCAGCACAAAGCAATTACAATTGTTGTAGTCTTTTTCTGCCTTCCCAAATGCTTTACCTCCCTGGAGTAATTTTGGCCTGCCTCTAGCAGACTCTCATTTTTCTCTTTGGCTAGACACCATGTGGAAAGTTCCATGTGTTACTTACATTTGATTGCAGCAGCATCTGCTGATTAATGACAAAACTACTGAGAGAGTGGGGAAGGAACAGCTTTAGTCTGTGCACTCCTCTGTTGATGGTATCAACCGTTTTGATCTTCTAGGACATGTCCATTAGGCTAATTTTCTGGAGCACTTTCTCTCTCTCCACTGTGGTGCCAATTTAGCAAAAGAGTTAAGCATATGCTTAAGTCAGTCCCTACTGAGCAAAGAACTTCAGCACCCGCTTGAAGTCAATGGGACCTAAGCACATGCTTACATTTAAGCACATCTTTAAGTGCTTTGCTAAACCTATATCAAGATCGTGAACATAGCCTGGAGACATAAGGAGATTTAGAGGGGCTAACAATTAAAAATCTAGATTAATTGAAGATACTATTCTTAATGAAATTATTTGCAGATATATTTCTCCAGTCACCAGGCCAGCTGTGCAGATGGGCAACAATTAGTCAAACTATTCAATGGATTTAATATTTTAATTAATCAAATTATTTGTTGAATCTTGTTAACCAGCTGTACCAGGGAGTAAATTCTGATGATAAAAATGTAGGACCATGAACTGCTGGCACTAAGGTCCTTGTAGATTTGTCAGCTACTGAGCTAGTATTCATAGATCCGTAATGCCACAAGGATCATTACATCATTTAGGCTGACCTCCTGCATGACACAGGCCATAAAACTTCACCCAATGATTTCTGTATTTAGCCCAATAGCATGTAGTTGAACCACATCCAATAGGATTTGGCTCCTGAGCCTTCATTATCTCCATCCTAGACCTCTATCGTTTGACCTGTGTAAGTTACAGCAACAATGTTTCAATTGAGTCATTTTAAAAAGTCATTTAATCCCCAATCTTGAAAACACTTAATGAAGGTACTTTGACTTCACTAGGACTACCAGTGTGCTTAAAGTGAAGCACATGTATATGTGTGCACAGGATTGGGGCCTAATCCAGCGAGGCTGAAATTCGCCCTTCTGTAGATGACTCATACAATCCCCATTTTGCAAACGTGAGTCTTAAAATCCTCTGACTCTCTGTGCAGAGGTGAATTTCACCCACAGAGAGAGACTATAAAACTGGAACTCAATAGGAGGAATACAGCACTCCGTCCATCGTTCGCTCCACATAGAACAAGGCAGAATGCCTTTGTGGGGTCATTGCTGGAGACTCCATGAGGAGCCCTCCAATCCCATCTTCTAAGAGAAAAGGGTTGATGTTTGGAAGTGAATCCTTGGCTCCCACGGCATCGATAGGTAGCTCCTTCTCCATTTTCAAATCTCCTCCTCTGACCTCCTCCCTCTGTCTCTGTCGTGTGTCTTGGACGTGTTCTAAATAGCACAACAGTGACTGAAAAATCCTTAGGCAGGTCCCATGACCTGGCCACAGCCACTGATTCTGATGCTTTAACTGCTATTTGAATACTGTTGCTAGATGGAATGCAGTGGAAGGGATTGGTTGTGGAGTTGGAAGTATTCCTTTGCAACACCATGACACGCACTATGAGTGGGAGAAACCAACCATTCTGTGACATTTAAAAATAAAACTTTGCAAAAGTTGATCCTTTTTATTTTTTACAACTTTTGTGAGACCCACCTTCTCTCTAAATCACACAGTGATTGCATGCTCTGCTGTGCTTCCGCACTGCTCTCTCTTCGGATGGCCTGGAACTTGGGACTGGAGGACATAACCGTCTGTGCTTTGTTTAGAAACAGTGACACAGCTAGAGAAAAGACTCCGCCCAAAGAAGCCCATTATCTGGGTAACAATCAGCAGGCAGGGTTTGTTAAAATGGTGCTTTAGGAACTTTTAGGTGTGGAGAGGAGGACTTGGGAGATAACTGGATGGGGAAAAGAAGCCACTAGTTCCATTCATAGAAGGGCACAAGCATCCTTTGAGCCAGAAGTCTTTTTGTGTAAGAAAATATATATCCATGAATGAAAGCTTCTGAGGAGACAGGTTAATAGAGTCTTAGGCATTTTCCAAAGCCGAGTCCAACAGCCTGTCATAATAGTAAGAAAGCCCAGGCCTTAGGGAAATGTTTACCACTCTAATAGGTAGATACTGTCCTATTTAATCCAAGGGTACCTAATATCTATCTGATACATTTACCTTCACTGTATTATTCAGCCACTAAATTTCTCTCTGTGCTGTGTGGAGTTCCAGGCCAAGTGTGGTCGCTGGTGAACAAAGGAGACTAAACTAGAACTCAGAGTGTAGAAGCCTAATTGTTTGTGTCTGTCGTTGTTGATTTCTTTAGTAAATGCTGTATTTCCATGTATCATGGCAGTATCTCTCAGACCTCTCTGTAGGTTAAAAACATGAAATGGAGATGCTTTTTATTTAAAAAAAATAAATAAATAAAAAATCCACTTTAAAGTTAATCAAAAAGGAGCGAGTCTCCCTCCAAACAAGTGATTTTGCATGGCATACATACGTGTGCACACCTGGTCTTGGAGAAGACTTCTGGAAATGCAAGTTCCCTCCTGAGTGTGCTTCAGTTGATGAGAATCCTGTTCGCGAGGAAAATCATCTTTGAGAGCAAGATTTTTTTTCCCCCTTACCAAGCGATTGATTTGGTCCATAAGATGCATCCAATCGTTGCATCTGGTAATATAATTTTATTATCCATTTTGCATATGATCAATACGATAAAAACACAGAGGAGCCAAGTAGGTTGTTTCTGACTATAGCAGAATGACAAAGGGGCATGCTCCAGCTCCATGCTACGTGTCTCGTGAAGCAGAAAAGCAATTCAGTCAGACTAAAGGCTGCAGATGAGGCCATATACTCATGGCAATAAATGCAAATGATCTGAATTCATTTCCCTGGTAAGAGAAGGAGAAAAAAAAATTAAAGCTAAAGATGTTGCAGATCAATGAATTCAACTTTAAGCTGGCACAAAATTAACATAAAAGAAAACATGATACTAAAAGGGGGGAATAGATTTCACTAAAATAATCTCTCAGCTAATGAAGAGACCTGCTCTGTTTTTTGAAGTACCTCTCTGCACTATTCCCCCCCCCCCCCCCCCCCCCCCCCCGGCGCCCCAATCATGTACAAGAGTATCGGGCCTAACTGCAATCAGTCTGCTGAGAACAGCTTGTAAATATTTGGGTGTTCATTGGCCCATGAGAACAAATGGTCCTCCCTTAACATCAAAGAGTGTCTTTGCCAGTTCCTTTTGTTAGGTAACAAATGGTTCCTTTTTTCTGAGGCACATTCATGTTTTCAGGGTTGCATTGTTTTTGTTAATGAGCTATGACATTTTTTTTCTCTCCTGTTTAGAGCGGGAGGGAGAAGTGGCCCCGGCCTGTTTGTTCATCAAGAAACAAACAATAATAATTCATTATTTTATTCTTTTAATGAAAAGAAAGACAGCCCACCAGTGCAGAATACAAACCTAACTGGATTCTCCTGTGAAACATTTACTGAAGTGATGCCCCTAAAGCCTGCTGAATTGCTATTGTAAGTTGTGGTGTTCTGGACCATTTATAGCAGAACTGAAATTGTGAGCTCTTTAGGACAGGGGGTGTCTTTTTATATATATGTGTGTGTGTGTGTGTGTGCGCACACAGTACCTAGCACAATGGTGTCCTGGTCCTTGACTGTGGCCTCCACGTGCTACCACAATACACATAATGAGTAAGAGCTTTGTAGAATTGTTTTTAAATAAGGATTTCACACTGAATGGATTTTTTTTTTTCTAGCCTCTGGAAAACTTTTCTATTGTAAATTTTAATTTAAATTACTTTTACATTTAAGTTGTGGTGATGTTCTGTTGGTTTTTATCAGGAATTCCAGTAGATCAAGAAAGGAGGAAAATATGCTCTTGTAGAATACTATAGTACTCTTTTTATATGACGGGAACAGTGGCCTTTTAAATAAGGCATTAGAATGGGATTTGAGAGCTGAGTTCCATTCAGAAAGCTTATGCTCAAATAAATTTGTTAGACTCTAAGGTGCCACAAGTACTCCTTTTCTTTATTCAGACCTGTGTGACCACTTAATCTTTCTGTAGCCCAGTTCCCCATCTCTAAAATTGGGATGACAATCTTTCCTTTGTCTTATCTATTCCTTATGCTGTCTTTATTCAGTTTATAATCTAAAGCACCAATTCACCAGGCTATCCCTATTCAGCAAAGCACACAAACACATGCTTAATTCTAAGTATATGCTTAAGTGCCATTGAATTTAATGGAATTTAAGCACATCCCTGAAGTTAAAAATGTGCTCAAGTGCTTTTTTCTAAATATGGATGGACTGCTAACTCAGGGGCTTAGCCTATACACTCTTTGGGGCATGTACTATCTTTTACTATGTGTATGCACAGCAGCTAGCAAAATGGGGGGCCCAGTTTTTCTTGAGGCCACTAGATGCTTTTGAAATACAGATAAGTAATAACGCTCCAATACAAATTGATGATCGACAGTGGTCCAAACCACTGAATTGTAGTAGTTTGAAATGTTAGTGAAAAATACTGTGGTGCTCAGCTCCAGAACAGGAGGACTTGTGGCACCTCAGAGACTAACAAATTTATTAGAGCATAAGCTTTCGTGAGCTACAGCTCACTTCATTAGATGCATAGAATGGAACATATAGTAAGAAGATATATATACATACAGAGAAGGTGGAAGTTGCCATACAAACTGTAAGAGGCTAATTAATTAAGATGAGCTATTATCAGCAGGAGAAAAAAACTTTTGTAGTGATAATCAAGATGGCCCAATTAGACGGTTGACAAGAAGGTGTGAGGATACTTAACACAGGGAAATAGATTCAATATGTATGATGACCCAGCCACTCCCACAGTGATGCCTACCATAAATACATGAATGCTGTAATTTTGTGTGTGCGCGCATAGAGATTGCTTTAGGTTTGGTAGCTGCATGAAAGGGAATCTAGTTTTGTCTGTACTGTTGTATGGGCTAAAACTTGCCCTACCATCTAAAGGCTGTGAAATGGGTACACATACAATCTATGTTGTCAAAGCAGTTTTAATCAGTGCTTTTTATTCTGGCTCCAGATACAGCCCTACTCTGCAGAAAGGGATAATCTGAACATGGTGGTGAGGTTGAGAGGGGCTGTGCGAATGGGTTCTGTGACTGCTGAGGGAAGGGTCTACTGTGGGTCCACATGAATGTGCAGAGAAGCTGCAGAACACATAAAGTTACATGATAGTGGCGGTTCCCAACCTTTGTAGGCAACTCTGCTAGATTACCATGGTACATCTCAGCTGCACCATCCAGAAAAAAATTTTCCCTGCTTTTCCTGCAACGACCTCTACTCCCTAATAAAGAACTTGAATGCCAGCCTCTTTAAACCCCATTGCATCCATGTCTTGTAATGTGGCCGATTGCTCAAGGCTGGGGGTCACAGTAATTTTAAATTCAATTACATGGGAACAATTTTATGGGAAGTAGGCAGTGGTGGTACAGAGGCAGTAGCCTGAGTTTCAGGAGGGAAGACATGTATTGCAGGCAGCCAGCCATGTACCAGTGGCAAAAGCATTAAGTACCAGTACGTGTAACAGTGCTTAGTAACCTCTTATGTAGAAGGCACTCATTATCTTAGCTCCTGTGTAAACTGGAATTATAACACTGAACAAATAAATATGATTTAGGATTTGTTTTCAGGACCACTGTTAATTCAGAATGATTCAAGCCCTGAAAATGCCAAGGGAAATGGAAGGCTGAGAAGATTCCTGTGCCAGAATCATTCAGGAATTTGAGAAGTTCATCAGATGTTGGCAAAATTATTTCTTTGGTTTCCTCCGTTGCCAATCAAAACTTCCCCCCAAACTCTGTCTCTAGCCCAAACAACATCGAGTCATGCATCAGAAATATCTAAGCATTTATAATTGGAAGCGGTCTTTTCTCTTTGTCTGGGCTGGTATATTTAGTGGGTTGGGTTGCAGTGCCAACAAATATTTGCCAAGGAAAACTTTCTCATTTAAACCTTCAGCTTATCCAAATAATGAGGGAAGAGCTGGAAATGGGCCTTGGCAGAGTCAGAGGATTTCAGAAAACACTGCTCTCTTCAATTTTTATCTAGCCCATCCTTATCACTTGGATTTAATAGGTGGTTGGACTGCTTACCCACATGACCAGCGGGGTGCATAGGTTGCATAGCACAAGGATTAGTTTATAATGTCAATCATGGTTTCAGCATAATGGAGTTTGTAGTTGGACATTTTTTATTAATTATTTTCTTCTGCCGTTACCTCATTCAAAATTTTGGCCCCTTATTAATCTGTGGCCAAATTCCACCACCAGTACTCATGCTGGGCCATACTTTTTACTCCATGAGAAGTGCTACTAAGGCCATATATTCTCAGCAAGTCACGAGAGGAATCCCTTCTTGGTAGACTCAAGGGCGCAGCCATGATGGCTTGATAGTTCAGGAACATGATAATGAGATGCAAAATGAATGGGGACCAGATTCTCAGTTGATATAAATGACTTCAACAAAACTACATTGATTTATGCCAGACAAGAATCTGGCCCTTTGTGTAGCTAGTTTTTACATGGTAGCTAGTCTTAATCCATCCCAGGACAGCAGTCATCAAAAGCAATTGCCAAGTTGTAGCTCTTCAGTGGCTTTATGAAAGGAGTTGATGGTCTCAGTCCATTTGTAGTGAACAGGAATCTACCTTAGTAAAACAACAGCCATCCTTTCACAACTGGCCCCCGTTGTTGGCGGCCTCCGTGGAGAACCCAAGGACTGAATGGTCCTGCAGACAGAACATCCCCAGGGGTATCCTGTCCAGAACATGCCCGAGGCATAGTGAGGGCATCGAGATAAGCTTTTACTGACACTGCTGTGCTCTGTCACTGCTCAGAGGTGTTCTGTTCTTCATCTAAGTGTTAATGCAGTGCTGGATTGACAGCTCAAGGCAGACCACCAGCATGAGGTCAATCACCCTGGAAAGGGCATTGAAGTTGTCCAAGCAGATGTGTAGGCC
This sequence comes from Chelonia mydas, assembly GCF_015237465.2. Classification (NCBI taxonomy): domain Eukaryota; kingdom Metazoa; phylum Chordata; order Testudines; family Cheloniidae; genus Chelonia; species Chelonia mydas. Next base: position 4,411,672 of record NC_051261.2, read on the forward strand.
TTCTCCCCAGGACTGTCAGTCCAACACTGTGCTAACACTGAAATCCTGTTCTGATGGCTTCTGAAGGTCTTCAGTAACTGCCAGGCCTTGTGCACTGGGGTGAATTTCACCTTTTATACCCAGAAGAGCTTTTTTTCAAGGTCACATTACTGAAAACTTATTCTTCAGTATGAGCCAGAAATGGCCCAGACAGCTGAGCTGACTGTGATCTCATCCCCTTCCCCTGGATCTGAAGGGTCAGACTCAGTGCTCTACGGGCCTGCTCCAAAGCCCACTGAAGACAGCAGGCAGGAGTCTTTGGAGCTACCAACCCCACAAGCTCACTGCAGTTATAGAAGTGGTCCCCAAACTGTGGGGTGTGCCCACTCTGCGCCTCCCTAGGAACAATTGATGGGGCATGTGGCAGGGTGGAGTTCCACCCCCAGTCATAGCTCCACCCCACTCCCTCAGCCCAGCTCCACCTCTAGCCCCAGCTCCTTCCCCATCTCAAGCTCCGCCTTCAGCCCATACTTCTCTGCTGAGAAAGCCTGGGCTGTGCAGTAATGGAGGGGGAAGCGTGGACCAATTCCATAGCGGTAAGATGGGGGCGCGACAGGAAAAGTCTGGGCACCGATGAGTTACAGCAACACACACAAGGAAGCAGCATGTGTCATGGTGAATGCGAGATGAGCTGCAGAGAGGACCAGAGGGAGCATGGATCACATCTCCCCGATGGGCACTTTTATCTGTTTTTTTTTTTTCCCCCCTCCTAGTTCCATTATATCTTTCTCCATCATTTGTGAGGAAAAGAGAGGCGAGCAAGGTGCATGGACAGAGCTCCAAAGGGACGATTTTTTTTTTTAAACTTCACTGCTATTGCTTTCATCTCTGGGCTCTTCAGACAGGGAATATTTAATTGGGGTCCTGGTGAAATAAAATGTTAAAATATATTGAAAGGCAGCCTTTTCCCCTCTGTTGTAACATTAATCCCCCAACATCCGTGGGCCCCTTGCCAGCTATTGAACCAAAGAAAGGAGCTGGAGGAGGTCCCCCTTTTATACATCTGGCTGTAGTGGGAAAAAATCCCTAGATACCCTTATCATACAGAATCCAATACATGAATTAAATCTGACAGATCTTTCCGCAATAATCACTTGCGCACACACAAAATAAATCTCCCTCTGTGATTTGTCTTTCTGACTCAGAGCAGACTTCTCTGCAACTGTGGGGTAGAATGGGAGAGGGGAATATTTGTTCATGCACAAAAGCTGGGGAGCGCTCTCTGATGTGCAGCATGTAGTGGGAAGATGCATTGTTAAGTCTTATTTTACACACACATGAACGATTCTTGGCGGGGGGGACCGGACGGACACTTTAGCCTAGAAGCAGCTCCATCAAATTATTGTCAGAAAAAATGAATGATACTCTTACAAAAATAAATAATTTAAATAAATCTATATTCTTAATGGCTTTTATCAGGATTTGTATAAAAAACCTTAAACCCATACCTTCCCCTTCCCTCCCCCCCCCCCTTTTCTGAGCCTGGCTCGGCTCCCTCAGGAGAATGGAGCTTCTTTTAAACTTCCATGTTTGTATTTGATTATGAATGTCGTCCCCGCCATGCTTCCCGCCCCTCACAAAGAAACTCTTAAGCAAGGATGAAAATCCAGCAAAAGAATATGAAATGATATGCAGATTTGAGGCGCTGCATTCCTCGGTTCCTTACAAATCCTTTATAAAACTCTGAGCAGAAAGATTAACAATAATATACCCACCAAAAAAGGATTTCCAGCTTTTTTTTCCTCCTTCCAATATACAGTGAAAAATCCTGATCCTTGAACTACTGTGGGAGAAAAGATGAAATTAGGGTTTCACAAAGCTTGTTTTGTATTTTTATTAAAATACACTAGATAAAGGATCGTTAAAGGAGATAATACTGCAGGATAAAAAAACATAGTTCCAGCCAGTCTTGACAATATGCTCCACAATCTGTTTTCATTAGGACAGTAAGTTTGAAATGATTTCTTTGAGTATAATGCTAAAGATGCCAAATGATTGCTATCAGTAATGTACATAGTGTACAGTTTTATCCTTAAAATAGCCTGCTAATAACAGTGCCCACCTTTCAGACTTGGCAATATAAATGATTACGGTGTGTATATGATTAGTCTGAGAGGTGCCCACACTGTATGCTGGATATAGCACATAAAAAAAGTGAGGCCTTTTGCTTTTATCTGGTCATGTTATGGATGAGCTGAAAAACCAAAACCCTGGATTTAAACTTCTCTCACACTTTGAAGAAGTTTGCTTAAGCAAAACATTCGGAAGTGCGCACGCGCACATTCTGAGCCAGATTTTCCAAAGAGCTCCGCTCACTGGGTTCACACAGGGTGCTGAGCTCTCAACAGTGTAGCTATAAGAGTCACAATGGGACCTGCTGGCTACTGAGATTTCTGCAAATCTGGCCCCAACTGTAAGTTCTGGCAACTTAAAAACCTGGCTCCTAAGACTCAAAGAATGTACCCTGTGATAGTGACACTTGCAGGTAAGAGTGACTCTCTTTAGATTGTAAGCACTTTGGAACAAAGCCTATCATTGTTTATGATGTGTATGTATACATCACCTAGCACGTTGGGGCCTCTAGATGCTACTGAATAAAAATAATTAATGATGATGATTCAGAAAAGAAAACCTCACTGCCATTCCTGACAATTCAGCTTCAACCCGCAAGAGCAAGCAAATCAAAGCTGAGTGGTGAACCCAAGGTTTACAGGGACAGCCCAAGCCCACAATAATGGAGGAAGGGAGATAATCTGAGACAAAACAGCACACGTGACATCCATGGTGCCAGTCCAGATTTTGAGGATGAACTCTGAATAGCTCTAGACTTTTATCAATAGGAACTTTTAACTTGACTTTGAGTAAAACCATAACAAGGGGAGAAGAATTATTTCATCCCACCTGTGCCTGCTGCCCACTGATGGCAAACCAGGAATGCTCATCTGGGGGCTGGATTTGGCCCTTAGAGATTATTAAGATGCAGATTCTTAGCAGGACAGGCTAGAGTAACTGCTCTTCTGTTTCATGTCAAGGGCTGTGTAGAGACTCCTTAGTTAGTTAGTCAATGAGTGACACAATGGCCTGGAATAGCTCATTTCTGATCAGTTACAGTCCATTGGTGAATGCATAGCCCATCCCTGCTCTGTAAGCCATGTGCTCAAAGCCTTCTGAAGTTCTCTGCCGATGTGTAATAATCTCTTGTTCAAACAAAACCAAACCATTGTTTAAATATCATTCCAAGAACCATAGTTTGTGGGGTTGTTTTAGAGTGAACACTGCAAAAAGCAGCCTAGAGACACTTGATGATTCAGGGGCAATTGGTAATAGAATACAGAGTCTGTTGGCGAAGATTTCAAAAGTGACTAGTGATTTGGGGTGTCTGTGGGATTTTGGGGGGGCTTTTTCCTTATGAGCCCTAAAAGGGGCTTGATTGTCAAAGTGTTGAGCACCTGTCTTCTGGGAATATGGCCCCTGTTGAATCTGAAGGGAAATATGCAGCCCCAGAAATGTCAATTACAAGGATGCAGCAGAATATTTATGGAAAGAGTTATACAGACCTTTGTGGTGTTTAGACGTATCACGGTTACGTTATTGGAACATTTTGGGTCCGTGGATGTGTGTGTAATTGCACTGAAACTTGGCATGCTGCTTGTTTTACTGTCAATTCGATATTTAGCCAACCGGGAAGCTACTCTGCTTGGATCTGCTCAAATTGCAGGGCAATACTGGTCACTGAGTATTTGTGCAATAAACCTGCAAAGATGATGATAATGAGCCATAATATGTTTTTTAGAGTAGCAGCTGTGTTAGTCTGTATTCGCAAAAAGAAAAGGAGTACTTGTGGCACCTTAGAGACTATGCTCAAATAAATTTGTTAGTCGCTAAGGTGCCACAAGTACTCCTTTTTTTTTTTTTTTGCGAATATGTTTTTAAGCACAAATAGTTTTGTGCAACAGGTGTAAATATCATATACATGTTTTCCGTGGAAAAGGGTTGGCAAAGCAGAAATGTAATTAGCATTCTGCATGTTAAGAGAATTAAAGAGGGCAGGTTGAATTTTATTCCGCCCTCATTGCCCCATTGAAGTCCATGTGTTGCATGGTCACAAGTAAAGCAAATTTCAGGTTTAGATATGTATCAGTAATGATGATGGGTGGAGATGCTTTGGCCTAAAGATAATGAGCCAGATCCTCAGCTGATGTAAATCAGTGTAGCAGCACTGATGTCAATAGAGTGAGGCTGATTTACACCAGCTGATGATCTGGCCCAGTATTGTTGTTCCAGGCCACTCAACACTCCATGGTCACTCACCACTTCACAGCCAGTTTGGGTCTCCAGTTCACATCATAGAATCATAGAATCATAGAATATCAGGGTTGGAAGGGACCCCAGAAGGTCATCTAGTCCAACCCCCTGCTCGAAGCAGGACCAATTCCCAGTTAAATCATCCCAGCCAGGGCTTTGTCAAGCCTGACCTTAAAAACCTCTAAGGAAGGAGATTCTACCACCTCCCTAGGTAACGCATTCCAGTGTTTCACCACCCTCTTAGTGAAAAAGTTTTTCCTAATATCCAATCTAAACCTCCTCCATTGCAACTTGAGACCATTACTCCTCGTTCTGTCATCTGCTACCATTGAGAACAGTCTAGAGCCATCCTCCTTGGAACCCCCTTTCAGGTGGTTGAAAGCAGCTATCAAATCCCCCCTCATTCTTCTCTTCTGCAGACTAAACAATCCCAGCTCCCTCAGCCTCTCCTCATAAGTCATGTGCTCTAGACCCCTAATCATTTTTGTTGCCCTTCGCTGGACTCTCTCCAATTTATCCACATCCTTCTTGTAGTGTGGGGCCCAAAACTGGACACAGTACTCCAGATGAGGCCTCACAAGTGTCGAATAGAGGGGAACGATCACGTCCCTCGATCTGCTGACTATGCCCCTACTTATACATCCCAAAATGCCATTGGCCTTCTTGGCAACAAGGGCACACTGCTGACTCATATCCAGCTTCTCGTCCACTGTCACCCCTAGGTCCTTTTCCCGCAGAACTGCTACCTAGCCATTCGGTCCCTAGTCTGTAGCGGTGCATTGGATTCTTCCATCCTAAGTGTAGGACCCTGCACTTATCCTTATTGAACCTCATCAGATTTCTTTTGGCCCAAACCTCCAATTTGTCTAGGTCCTTCTGTATCCTATCCCTCCCCTCCAGCGTATCTACCACTCCTCCCAGTTTAGTATCATTCGCAAATTTGCTGAGAGTGCAATCCACACCATCCTCCAGATCATTTATGAAGATATTGAACAAAACCGGCCCCAGGACCGACCCCTGGGGCACTCCACTTGACACCGGCTGCCAACTAGACATGGAGCCATTGATCACTACCCGTTGAGCCCGACAATCTAGCCAGCTTTCTACCCACCTTATAGTGCATTCATCGTCGTGCTCCAGGAGCACAAAGTTCTGTCACTTCAGCATCTCTACTCTTATTCATATTACAGCAGTGCTTGGAGGCCCCAGCCAAGATTCAGCCCCATTGTGCTAGGTGTGGTACAAGCACATAGTAAGAAACAGTCTGCCCCCCAAGAGATTACAGTCTAATTAGACAAGGCAGATGGGGAAATGGAAGCACACAGAAATGAAATGACTTACCCAAGATCACATCCACAACTCAGCAGCAGAGTGAGTCCTAAACCTCAAGCTCCTGATGTCCAGACCAGTTTTCCATCCACTCCACCGCAATGGCTCCACTTGAGTAAGATCATCAATATTAGCAATATCAGGCCAATGAAACACATAAGAACGGCCATTCTGGGTCAGACCAAAGTTCCATCTATCCCAGTATCCTGTCTTCCAATGCTAGGTGCCCCAGAGGGAATGAACAGAAAAGGTAATCATCAAGTGATCCATGCCCTGTCACCCATTCCTAGCCTCTGGCAAACAGAGGCTAGGGACACCATCCCTGCCCATCCTGGCTAATAGTTCCATCAATGGCTATCCTGCATTAACTTATCTAGTTCTTTGTTGAACCCTGTTATAGTCTTGGCCTTCACAACATCCTCTGGTAAGGAGTTCCACAGGTTGACTGTGTGTTGTGTGAAGAAATACTTCCTTTTATTTGTTTTAAACCTGCTGCCTATTAATTTCATTTGGTGGCCCCCTAGTTCTTGTGTTATGAGAAGGAGTAAATAACGCTTCCTTATTTACTTTCTCCACACCAGTCATGATTTTATAGACTTCTGCCATATCCCCCCTTAATTGTCTCTTTTCCAAGCTGAAAAGTCCCCATTCTATTAATCTCTCCTCATATGGGAGCTGTTCCATACCCATAATCATTTTTGTTGCCCTTTTCTGAACCTTTTCCAGTTCCAACATATCTTTTTTGAGATGGGGCGACCACATCTGCGTGCAGTATTCAAGATACGGGTGTACCATGGATTAATATAGAGGTAATATATTTTCTTTCTTCTTATATATCCCTTTCTTAATGATTCCCAACTTTCTGGTCACTTTTTTGACTGCCGCTGCACATTAAGTGGATGTTTTCAGAGAACTATCGACAATGACTCCAAGATCTCCTTCTTGAGTGGTAACAGCAAATTTAGACCCCATCATTGTATATGTATAGTTGGGATTATGTTTTCCAATGTGCATTACTTTGCATTTATCAGCATTGAATTTCATCTGCCATTTTGTTGCCCAGTCACCCAGTTTTTTGTGAGATCCTTTTGTAGCTCTTCGCAGTCTGCCTGGGACTTAACTATCTTGAGTAGTTTTGTATCATCTGCAAATTTTGCCACCCCACTGTTTACCCCTTCCTCCAGATCATTTATTAATATGTTGAATAGTATTGGTCGCAGTACAGACCCCTGGGGGACACCACTGTTTACCTCTCTTCATTCTGAAAACTGATTGTTTGTTTATTCCTACCCTTTGTTTCCTATCTTTTAACCGGTTACCGATCCATGAAAAGACCTTCCCTCTTATCCCATGACAGCTCACTTTGCATAAGAGCCTGTGGTGAGGGACCTTGTCAAAGGCTTTCTGAAAATCTAAGTACACTATATCCACTGGATCTCCTTTGTCCACATGCTTGTTGACACCCCTCAAAGAATTCTAGTAGATTGGTGAGGCACGATTTCCCTTTACAAAAACCGGGTTGTCTCTTCCCCAACAAATTATGTTCATCTATGTGTCTGACAATTCTGTTCTTTACTATAGTTTCAACCAGTTTGCCTGGTACTGAAGTCAGGCTTACAGGCCTGTAATTGGCAGGATCACCTCTGGAGTCCTTTTTAAAATTGCCATCACATTAGCTATCCTCCAGTCATTTGGTGGAGAAACTGATTTAAATGATAGGTTATAAACCACAGTTAGTAGTTCTGCAATTTCACATTTGAGTTCCCTCAGAACTTTTGAGTGAAAGCCATCTGGTCCTGGTGACTTTGCTGAGCCGTTTGAACTTTACCCAGTAGAGGGCAGTCACACACACACACACGCACCAGCTAGTTCATTACAGTTTGCTGCTAGAGCAATGAGAGAGAAGGGAATACACCAGACAAAGATGTTGCTTCTTCCCTACTCACTTGCCTCTCTCATAACCTTATTTGTCTATTCACATAATTAACATTTTCATAAAGACATGGCAGAGTATATGCTCTTAAAATGTCTTTGTAAACATTCTTAGTATTTTGCAGAATTCATCAATACTTCCCCCTGTCTCCGTAACACTCCCTGTTCTCAAGCTATTTTTAGGTGCCTGATGAGATTGGTTAAAAATGGCATATTATCTGAGCCTTCAATTTTTGATATCCCAACTCAGCACAGAAATTCTTGGCAATTGTGGGTTTTTGGACAGTAACAAGGCATTCCGTAACTCAGGAGTCATAGATTCTGTTCTCCTGACATGAAACTTAATGAAAACATATTTAGTTTTTTAAAAAAATCCATGTTAATTTCAGCTCCGTGGGATCACAGTGGGATTTCAGATCACAGTGGGAAGAGACAAATGCTTGCATGTGCCAATATGATAGTGGGAAAGGGGCAAAATTGATAAGGAAAAGAAAAATTCTATCAATCTTCCAAGGAGATACTATGAACAACAGAGAGCAAAAATATGAAAAATTACGTCATAAGGTTCCCTTAAAGAAGAAAAATAGCATAAACTACAGGTTACATTCCTATGGATCTTTCACTCAGCTTCATGTGTATATGTGGACTTGCCTATTTGATATTTCCTTTTACTGTCAGAGGTAATAACTGAGTGGAAGCAATCATTTCTAAATAACTGCTATTCTCTTATTGTAGTGATTAATGCTGAATAATTATTAGCTCTGAATATTTCATTGGATAGATAACGATGCTAGTAGCTAAAAGCTGTCAGCAATTGGCATCAGGGCTAATGAATGAAATCTCCCTAGATGAAGCAGTGCTTGGTTTGCTCAGGAACCTATAGATGGCACTCTTTTCTCTCCCAACAATGTCAAACAGCTGTTTTAAATCCAAATCAGCTGTGATCCTGGATTCCGTTTTCCATGACCCCAGTGCAGTGTCCTAGATGGACACATGGAAGAAAAAGTGAGAGATTTGCCTGTTTAAGAAATTAGTTGAAAATAAAATCCATGTTACTATCCTTGGGAGGGCAATTATACAGCAAACACTAACACCTTTTGCTGTTGCATAAATTTGTGAATGCCCAGAAAAATGCTAGAAGAGGAACACACACAGCCATGTTATCCAGGCCTTTTAGAGAATATGAAATGCTGAGCATTAGAAGGATCGAAAGGCCTAAGGAAGTGCACGGCTCAGAGAGATCCTTGACCCTTGCACACTAAAGCAGGGGAGTTTATCAAAGGGGGGAAAAGAGAGAAATCACACAAGCATGTGCTAAAGCATCTGACCAATCTCTCTCTCTGACTCCCAGCTTTACAGGCAGTTAGAAAACACTGGTTTGCAAACTACAGCGCAGTGCCTGAGCACTCAGGGCAGCTCGGGAGAAGGGTATATAGGTGGTTTTGAGCCACTTTGCACCCCTGACCCTGACTGTCCAGGCACTGGCCTGGCTTCCAGGATAAATTAGAGCATCTTCCTTCTCCACCAATGCACCAGCCGGCATGGGTACTGTAGCCTTCTTCTGGTAAGGGCCAATAGCCAATTACCCCATCCTTGCTTGGGGGAAGGTAGAAACAGGGAAGGAGTGATATCTTTCTGAAGCAGGATTCCTTCCCTGTGCTGTTCCTGGGGTGGCACAGCTACATGCCCCCCATTACACAGCCACAATCTAGCCCTGGGAATGGAAGCCCAGCCTCTCATGGCTAATGTTGCTCTAAGGGCTGTGAGAGTAACTGTATGGCATACTGGCCATGATCTAAAGGTTTTACAGTGAAGCCACGGTTACATGTGTGTCAATTTGAAAATGTCCGTGAACTTGTGTCTCCAGCAGCAAGCCTCGCTTCACAGAGGAGGTGGCCATTATGGTTTCAATAGATTGCAACACTGCTCTTGTTGTGGCTGATTCCTAGGGCCCCTCTGGTCACGTATGGTGGGTATCAGGAGGTCGGATTGATAGTGCAACAAGGATGGTCGGGTATGCACTAATATTTGCAACCCTCGCAATTTAGTGTTTTTCTCCCGGGGGCGGGGGGGGGGGGAGGGGGATAAGTGTCTGTGTGTTTTTGTGTATATAAGCATGTGATTGTCCATTGTGTTTGTGTGAATTAGAGATGGGCCCCTTACAATCTTGGGGATTCAGACATTGATTCAAATGCTTAGACCTGATATGGTCCCTCAGTTTTTGTTCCAAAGCAGTGTGTGTCTGGGTGGGTGTGGGGCGTAGGCACAGGCATATGTGGGGCAGCGGGGGAGGTGTAGTTTATAGTGCAAAAGCAGATGGAGTCCCGTTAGAATTACCTTTCTTGCTAAATTTTACCATGAGATGGTGGGAATCTTGAGACAAATGCAAGACTTGTGAGATATCTGCCTTTTGGGGCTGAAATCATGTGAGAACAAGCTGCTAAGATTTTGCTGCTATCAGATGGAAATCTGAAACCCGACTCATAGAATTGTAGGACTGGAAGGGACCTTAAGAGGTCATCTAGTCCACTCGCCTGCATTCATGGCAGGACTAAGTATTATTTAGACCATCCTTGACAGGTGTTTGTCTAACCTGCTCTTAAAAATCTCCAATGACAGAGATTCCATAACCTCCCTAGGCAATTTATTCCAGTGATAACTACCCTGACAGTTAAGAAGTTTTTCCTAATGTCCAGCCTAAACCTCCCTTGCTGTAATTTAAGCCCATCGCTTCTTGTCCTATCCTCAAAGGTTAATGAGAACAATTTACCTCCCTCCTTCTTGTAATAACCTTTTATGTCCTTGAAAACTGTTATCATGTCCCCTCTGTCTTCTCTTCTCCAGACTAAACAAACCCAATTATTTCAATCTTCCCTCATAAATCATGTTTTCTAAACCTTTAATCATTTTTTTGCTCTTCTTTGGACTTTCTCCAAATTGTTCACATCTTTCCTGAAATGTGGCGCCCAGAACTGAACACACTACTCCAGTTGAGGCCTAATCAGTGTGGAATAGAGCAGAAGAATTACTTCTCCTGTCTTGCTTATCACACTCCTGCTAATACATCCTAGAATGATGTTTGGGTTCTTTGCAACAGCATTACACTGTTGACTCTCCATTTAGCTTGTGATCCACTATGACCCCCGGATCCCTTTCCGCAGTACTCCTTCCTAGGCCGTCATTTCCCATTTTGTATGTATGTAACTGATTGTTCTTTCATAAGTGGAGTACTTCACATTTGTCCTTATTGAATTTCATCCTGTTTTCTTCAGACCTTTTCTCTAGTTTGTCCAGATCATTTTGAATTTTAATCCTATCCTCCAAAGTACTTGCAACCCCTCCCAGCTTGGTATCATCCACAAACTTTATATGTGTACTCTCTATGCCATTATCTAAATCGATGATGATGATATTGAACAGAACCAGACTCAGAACTGATCCCTGCGGGACCCCACTTGATGTGCCCTTCCAGCTTGACTGTGAACCACTGATAACTACTCTCTGGGAATGATTTTCCAACCAATTGTGCATCTACCTTTATAGTAGCTGCATCTCGGTTGTATTTCCCTAGTTTGTTTATGAGAAGGTCATGAGAGAGAGTGTCAAAAGCTTTACTAAAGTCAAGATATACCACATCTACCTCTTCCCCCCGGTCCACAGGGCTTGTTGCCCTGTCAAAGAAAGCTGTTAGGTTGGTTTGACCCAATTTGTTCTTGACAAATCCGTGCTGACTGTTACTGATTACCTTATTATCTTCTAGGTGTTTAAGCAATTTGCAGTTATTTGCTCCATTATCTTTCTGGGTACAGAAGTTAAACTGATTGGTCTGTAATTCCCAGTTTGTCCTTATTTCCCTTTTTATAGATGGACACTATATTTTCCCTTTTCCAGTCCTTTGGAATCTCTCCCGTCTTCCATGACTTTTCAGAAATAATCGTTGATGGCTTAGATATCTCCTCAGTCAGCTCCTTAAGTATTCTAGGATGTATTTCATCAGGCCCTGGTGACTTGAAGACATCTAACTTGTCTTTTTAACTTGTTCTTTCCCTATTTTAGCCTCTGATCCTACCTCATTTTCACTGACATTGACTGTTAGATGTCCAATTGCTACAAATCTTTTTGGTGAAAACTGAAACAAAAAAGTCATTTAGTACTTCTGCCATCTTTCCATTATTGTTGTCCCCCTGTCCCCCCCTGTTGTTGAGTAATGAGCCTACCTTGTCCTCGGTCTTCCTCTTGCTTCTAATATATTTGTAGAATGTTTTCTTGTTACCCTTTATGTCTCTAGCTAGTTGAATCTCGTTTTGTGCCTTGGCCTTTCTAATTTTGTCTCTACATACTTGTGCTATTTGTTTATATTCATCCTTTGTAATTTTACCTAGTTTACACTTTTTGTAGGACTCTCTTTTTTTGAGTTTCAGATCATTGAAGATCTCCTGGTTAGGCCAGGGTGGTCTCTTGCCATACTTCCTATCTTTCCTGTGCAGTGGGATAATTGGCTCTTGTGCCCTTAGTAATGTCCCTTTGAAAAAACTGCAACTCCTTTTGAATTATTTTTCCCCTTTAGCTTGCTTCCCATGGGATCTTACCTACCAACTCCCTGAGTTTGCTAAAGTCTGCCTTCTTGAAATCCATTATCTTTATTGTGCTGTTTTCCCTCCTACCATTCCTGAGAATCATGAACTCTACCATTTCATGATCACTTTCATCCAAGCTGCCTTCCACTTTCAAATTCTCAAGTTCAAGTTCATCCCAATTTGTCAAAATCAAATCTAGAACGATCTCTCCTCGCCTTGCTTTCTCCACCTTCTGAAATAAAAAATTGTCTCCAATACATTCCAAGAACTTGTTGGATAATCTATGCCCTGCTGTGGTGGTGTTTTTTCCAACAGATTTTTGGGGAGTTGAATCCCCCGTCACCACCAAGTTCTGTGCGTTGGACGATTTTGTTAGTTGTTTAAAAAAAGCCTCCTCCACCGCTTCTTCCTCGATTGGTGGTCTGTAGTAGACCCCGACCATGACATCACCCTTATTTTTTTTTTTAACCCCTTCAGCTTCCAACCCAGCCCCAACTTAATTCAGATCTCCATTCAAACACCTGCTTCATTGCTTGTGAACACACATGCACCAAGTCTGAATCCAGATTTAATCAGAGTTCAAGAGCAGTCAGGTCTGGGGGTCTGATTCAGGCCCAATTCTCGTGCATGTACATTTGGTTACGTATGTGACGCACCTCTCTATCCAGGGGATGTGTAGGTAGGGGAAACTCAGGGACACAGCTGTATATAGATAAACGTGGTAGAATTTGTTTTTTTGTTTTTTATAGTTTTGACAGATTATATCAATGCTTATTTTCAGGGTTTTGGGTTTTTTTCATTTTTTATTGATTTAAATTTTCACAGTTTGTGGGAAATTTGGAGGGGGCAGACCATTATTTAATGACTGTAGACATTAAGATTTAAAAAGCTAAAGCTTTATGACAGATAAAACAAATTGTTAACATCACATGTCAAAATCTACGAAGTAAACAACCTTAAATCAAGCTCTCATAAAAGTGCTCCAGCAGCATTTTTCTTCATTTGCCGATCTGTAAATTCTGATCATTGTTGATGGAAATATTTTTTCAGCAGGCTGTGTGTTTGGTGAAATCGATGTTTTCCGACATTTACCACTCAAAATCTAATGCCTTCCAAACATTTTCCTTTACCTTCCACAAGAGGCAAGTTACAAGAACTGGCCACAGGCAAGTTAGCAATTCCTGCCTTTCCCAGTAGGAATGATTGAAGACAGCGGGGGGGGGGGGGGGGGGGGAGAGAGAGAGAAAGAAAGGAGAGTCTCTTTCCAGCCTCCCTCCCTCTTAGTTATTCTAAGCCAATGGAAGCAGAGACAGCACAGGATTAAGCCGCTGCATCTCATTCCTTTCACTACACTTTATTTCTCTCGCCTGAAGGAACCCAGGCTACACCCCCTACAAAGGCAAGGCAGCCTTATGCAAATCTCACTTAGTCAGATGGAAAGGGAGCTTGGCTTGCTGGGAGACCAAGTGTAAACAACACCTAAGGACTCCTGTTTGAACCAGGCTTAGGGCTGCTATTGCCAGGTGTGATAGAAGGGCATGTTCAAGAGACTCTCTTCCCCCTGGCAATGCTCACAAAGCGGGAGAGGAAAGGGGAATGTGGCTTGTGGTTAGTAGTGAAGGACTCCAGTCCTGCCTGTTTGATTTGCAGCTGTAAGAGCCAAGCTACTGTATAAAGTACACCAGAAAGTGGGATTTGCATACTGGAGAGTACCAGGGCTGCAGAGGCAGATGCCTTGATGAGTTATTGCTCTTCATGCAGGTCCTGCCTGTTTGGTTCCCAGCAGGGACAGCTCCTTGGCTCTGTGTGATCTGTTTTCTCCATTCACCCTCATTTTGCCTGTAAATTATTTACTGCATGCTTCTAGTGCCAAAAGGGGGCTTCCTGTGATCCCCAGGCACTAGTACATATAATCAGCTTCAGGGGTGGGAGGACACACAAATCCAAATGAGGATGTCCCCGATAGTTGTTTCAGGTAAGGACATGCTAGTGCCTAAGCACATATAAAGAAAAGGAGTACTTGTGGCACCTTAGAGACTAAGTACTCCTTTTCTTTTTGCGGATACAGACTAACACGGCTGCTAGTCTGAAACCTAAGCACATATAGCCAGCCACTGGACTGGTCATGCAAATGGCATCACTCACCAGCTCACGTTCTCTAGCTGTGACAGCCCACGGTGAATCCCAGATCAGTGCTGTTTTGCACTTCATGCCCCAAAATAAACCCTGGCTCCTCACATGTATCATACAGTAGCCTTCTCTGCTATCCTCTTAGGCCCTCCCTAGCTCAGAAGTCCTGTAATTAGCAGGAGATAGACCCTCCTTACCCAAAAACAATTTGCCACTAATAAATAATAAACAGGATGCAGTCCTGCAAAGAGGAGAGAAATGACTGAGACGCTCTGACCCGCCTTGTACTGCTTTCTGTGAAAGGAGAAATTGCATTAGCGGGACGAGCATTTAACCAAAGCTGGTATTTGTAATGGGATTTAGTGCGGTTTGGTGTGAAGGAAAGACACAGTCAATATCAGGCAGGGACAGAATAATGAAAAAGCAGAGCTTGCTAAGGGCATGATCCTTGCAGGCACTGAGCATCCTCCTGATCTAAACATCTGTGTCCTAGATATCCTTGCAGAACATCAAAAATATCCCCAATTCAGGGTCCACGCCAAGTCCGAGTGAAGTCAGTGGGAGTCTTCTTATTTACTTCAATGGCAATGAGATCCAGCCCTTAAGCGGGATAGGTGAGATGGGACACCTCCTTTCTATGCTCTTCAGAATTTTAGGGGATGTGTTTAAAAAGAAAATCCTTCTATGAATATTAGCAGACATAGTCGGGGGAAATTGACCCATCGTAGAGGAGTATTTACAACCCACTGTGCGACTTGGTCCCTGGGGGAGGAGTTAAATTTATTGTCCTTTTACAACCCCCACCTTCCCAAATTGGGAAGCTCCTTTAAACTTTAGTTGCAAGCAACAGAAATAGGTTTGTAGGTTTGATCCTTCTCCCCTTCCCACCAGCCTCAAAAAAGACCCAAAAAACAACAAATGCATTCCTAACCCACTCCTGCAAGGGGAAAAGGCAGCCCACAGGCTGCGAGGGAGAGCGACTGCACTGGCCCCCTCCTTTCTGGCACGCAACTGAGTCTGTTTTGCTTCTATATTCCTGCTAGAGGGAACATGGAGAGCTCAGGGAAGAAATTTCCCTTCTCTCTTTCCCAGGTGTTTTTAGGTGCAGACATGTGACCTGCCACTAGAGGGCAGATAGAGAATCGCTACACTAGAGTTAATTTCTTCCCCTTGATTGTGTTCCTGGATTTGTGGGCAGGAGTGTGGATTGATTAAAGTATCTCCTTTATTAAAAAGCTTAGGAAGTAGGGCCTGGGAATCCTTTTGGGGTCCGAGTCAGGCTCTAGCTTTCTGCTATCAGTGATGAAGTGTGTTCATTTAAAATATACACCTGTGTGGTTGTAGCTATAAACACCAGGCAGCCATATGACCTGGCCCTGCTGAATAAATAGCAGCCTTTGGCAGCTGCTCTTATTTTAGTGCAGAGGGGGAGTATGTTCAGGAGCTCTTCACAGTAGAACTAGGAAGCCATGTAGGTAGCTGTATTGTCTGTCTGTCTCCCCATGGCAGTGAGTGGAGTTGATCGAAAGCTTCAGCTGTTCTTGTATGTACCTTTCCCTTTTGGTTTTGCTTTTCAGTTACTATGAGTGTTTCCCCAGATGTGATCCTTATCTAACTCAGTCAAAGGACTTCTCTAAAGAGTGTCAGCCTCCAACTCTGAGATCACCCCACCCAGGCTCTTCCACATGCTATGCCATGGTAACTCTCCAGAGCATAACACAAGGCAACACTACACCCCAGGCTTAAATCGTTACTGGAATGGCAACCCACCGGTGTGGCTGGGAGGGCAGTACCTAACTCTGATATAGGAGGAAAGTGACACCAGCTAAGGAGAGGAATGTGGACTGTTTGTTTTTAACAAAAGCATATTTAATTTATTTATTTACCCCAGAAGAGCCCCCACGTTGGACCCAGTAGGGGCTTCTGACAAATATGTTAAAAAGAAGCAACAGTACCATGATGTGTAATAGCACAAAATAACTACCCAATTTGCCCACCCTTCCCCTCCTCCTTCAGTTGCCCTCCACCATCGCCTGGAGGACAACAGGTTGGGTTAATTCAGGCCAAAAGTGGAAGCAATTTCTAAAGGAAAACGGTCTGAGATTAATCTTCTAGCAGACCCTTCTCTTATAGTAACCTGGGGCCCAGATAGCGTAATTACACCAATCACACCTGTGCTGGTGTATGAGGAGTAAAAGAAGATCTCCCAGGTAGGAGGTTGCAAGATCTGGGGGCCTAGATTTCCAAGTTCTCAGCCCTCACAACTGGAACCAGGCTTTTTAATAGTGCTCAGTTAGTATAGGACGACGAGGGGGGATACAGAACCCCAGGGGTTTCAGGTTTCAGTGCCGAGTGAGGGGGTTGTGGACTGTGGAAGCTGGGGTGCTTTAAGTCTGTGTTTGGTCTCCCCGTTTGCTGGTTAATAATTCTTTGCATTTACCTGGTTCTTTGTGGACCAAGAATCTCAAAGTGCTTTAAAAGGCTAGTTATTACGCCTTATGTCAATTCTGTGAGGTTCCCTCCTTGTGTCATAGGTGGGGAAACTGAAGCATAGAAGACCCAACTCTTTGGTGCCTGTTTTCCCCTTTCCTTCATTCCAGCAGCATAAAAATAATAATAAAATGCCAAAGTTCACATAGCAAGTCAATGGCCCAGCTCAGGCTAGACCCCAGGAGTCGGGATTGTCAGCCCCTTTCTATGACTGCTGGACCACATCCCTTCTAACTCCCTAGCTGATAACTGCCTCTCAGAGCTGACAGTCTGCAGTAGAGAGGAAGGTTATAGATACGTAACTCTGGGTTGCAGGAGGGTTCAGGGGCTTGGCAACGGCTTATGGAGCCTGTTCGCTGCTCCTGGCCTGTATCAAATGAGGGCCAGAGACGCTGACCCCGGCAGGAGGGTCTCCTGACCAACTGTGTGGGTGAGTTAAGAAGATAAACTGTAAACGCAGCTGCAGCTCCCCCCAGTAACACCTGCCCCCGTATGGGGGGAAGGGTCTGAGCGGCCGGCGCCGGCAGGCGGGGGTGAACCAGGCAGGTTGCGGGGTGCCTGTCCCGGCTTCAGTTCCTGGGGCCTTGGAATGCTCTTTACAAACTGGCCCAGCCCCGGCCTCCGCCGCGGTTTCTCGGGCGCGGGGACGGGGCTTCCCGGCGGCGCCGGGCTGGCGGCTGCGGGCGGGTCTCGTTCGGCGCCGGCCCAATTCCCAGCCCGGTTTCTCTTCGCCGTCCCCGCAGGGAGCGAGCCGGGTGCCCCCTTGCCCGGGGCTCGGCCGGGGAAGGGTTAAGCCCAGGGACGGTATGTTAATGAGCTCCATGGTAATACAGGGAGGCAGGCTTTAGCCGCCCGCCCGCCCGCCAGCCTGCTGCTGCTGATGGGGGGATGAGCTTCCAGTGCCAGGCAGGAGCTGCGGGAAGGAGCCCGCAGTTCCTGGGAAATTCGGCTCGCAGGGCGCGGGAGAGGGGGCAGCAGCTCCCCGCAGCCGGGGAGCGGGGCAGGGCAGGCGGGGAGCCCGGGGTGGCTCATGTCCGGGGAGAGGGCGAGGTGGGCAAAGGCGAGGAATCGGGACCGTTTCGGCACGGCCGTAACTGGGCAGCCGGCCGCAGCGGGGTTCCGAGCAAGGGCTGCCTGAAGCGGCGGATCCCGGGGAGAGCGGGGAGCCTGCCGCAGGAATACAGGTCGGGAGCTGGGGACTTGCGGTGGATGTACATGCAGCGGGGGGCCGGGGGGATCACCTGTCCCTAACTCCGAGGAGGCGCGGCGGGGAGGCTGTCCGCCCCCCAAGGAGACGGACGGGAGCGGACCTTGAGGTTTGGTAAGTCATCAAGCCGGGGCTGGCAAAAGGGGGGCTTGTGCCTTGACCCTCCGCCTGCCCCCCTGGTGTTCTGCATGCATCTCCGGGGTGCGAGAGTCCCCCCGTGTCATTTGATACAATCACACAATGCATTTGGAGAGGAGGGACTGAGGGAGATGCCCCCCCCCCCCCGTAGAGGACCCCAGCCACTTCCTTGTGGACGTGTAACCTGTGCCAGCGCGAGGGGCTCCAGCCCCATGTGTTGCTGCGTGGCTTAGGCTGGAAGCCTCAGTGACATGTTTGTCTTTCCAGACAGTGCGCCTGGGAACCCGCACCTCTGGAGCGGAGCGTGCCTGGAGGCAGCATCCTGCCCCGCTTCCTCCTCCACTGGCAACAGAGAGACATCAAGCGAGCCCTTCGGTTCACCCCACCCCACGCTCCCTTTTAGGTTCTCCGTTATTTTGGCTTAGTTTAGCTATGCTGTACATGGATTGCATTCCTCCTTGAATCTCAGCGGCTTCATTTTTCTCCCAGGCGGTCACGATCTGGGGGGAGGAAGTGCATCAGAGGAGGCAAGCAACCAAAACGTTGCCATTGACAAGGAGAGACTTCCCTCCCCTCCCCAGCGCTCCCGAATACCAAAAAGTGTTCCCATGAAAACTCCCAAATGCTGCAAAAATCTCTCGTGGAAGCCGGGTGGGCAGGGGGTTAGAAGTGAATCAGTCTGGGCTTTCTCCAGAGAAATCCGAGGTTCTGTGTGTGTGTTCCTCAATCCCATCAAACCCTGAATTGTTCGGCTGGCCCATGTGTAATTGTAAGGGAGGCTTGTCTCTGTGCACAGGACATCTACGCCCACTGTCCTCTCGACTTCGTGCCCCCGGTGAACCTAGAATAGCCCAGTGCCAACCTTTCTTATGTCCATGCTTTGTGGGGCTGGGGCGACCGAGGTTGAGTTAATAATTCTGTGTTCAGACCAGTGTCATAGGCTAGCATTAAGGGGGGGATTTAGTAAGTGGGCAATTGTGCATGTGTGATCGGTAGTTCAGGGTATTGTCTCAGCGCTGAGAGAGGGTGCAGTAGTAGCAGGGGACGATGCTACAAAACCCCATTGCTAAGGGGTTTCCCCCATTACTTGTCTAGCTCTTGGCATTTCAGTGGCGAAATGATTCGGTCTGAAAGCTCGTAGCTGAGTTCTGGGAGACAGATTCCGCTCTCCTTCGCTGGCCATCCCCATTGATACCCATGTCTCTGAAAGTTAAGTCAAATGACCTACTTCCGCAGCTGAGAGCCGGCTGCCTCAAGGAGAATCTGTGCCCTCTTCAGAACAGAGGGGGTTTCCCCCCCAAACACAGAGATTTTAGCCCTTTATAAAATAATTTACCTCCGCTGCTGTCGTTGGCCCATTTCCCATTCACTCTGCGTGCAATGGCATAGTTAAGAGCGGTTCAGGGAGCCGAACGAAATAGCTTTGATTTTGGAAAAACGGTTCAGCTAAAGAGTAACTAAAATGTACAATTTCTCTTGTGAAATGGCTTGTATAGCAAAATACAGCACTTCACTCAACTCTCCTAACCATCTCTGCTGTGCTCGTTGCAGGAAGATAAAGTAACCCAATTTACTCTTCATTGCCTTTATATCTTTATTGGAGGTAATTATTTGTGGAGTTTCCCCCTGGCTTATAACAAGTTTGTGCAGTGGGAACAGGTAACAGATGCTGTTTAGAATCCGCACGGAATCCACAAACATGATAGGAACAGCTTCTCCCGGTGCTTTTCATCAGACCCTGTGTTACTCGTCCTGTTAACCCTCCACTCTCCCCTGCTCCTCAGCAGAACAACCTGAACTTCCCCCAATGCGGTTAGATACCAGGAGGAAAAAAACAATCGCTTCTGGCCACTGTACACCTGGGTATCTGTTGTGACTGGAGAAGAGCTACTCCAACTGCCCTGTGCTCTTTAACTCTCTCCAGCAAATCACATTGGTATGTGACAAATTGGCTTGCAAAGCAGCTAAATGGAAATGACATTGGGAGCAGTTTGTGGGGTGTCTCAGGAAGCCATGTGACTCTCATGCTGTGCATGAGGGTTCCCGTTGACTGGCCCCTCAGAGCCTCAGCACTTCCAGGCCAGCTGTGGAAACTCTGTGCAGTTGAAGCCTGGAGCAAGTTGTGAGGGAATGACCCGATGGCTTCAGTGGATTTTAGCACTGGTGTACTCAGGTGATAGGAATCTTTCCACTGAGCCTGCATGCTGCTTGGGAGATAAGGACGGGGTGCTGCAGGGTTTGTGTGGAGGAAAGATTCTAGGGGAAATGCCAGGCCTACTCTTTTGTGCCAACATGGTGCGTGCCAAAGGTTGCCAGGTTACTTCTCGAAGTATCTTTGTTCGGGGAGGCCTGGTTTAGCAGGTAAAGGTAAAATCCATCACAGGCAGAAAAATGCCCACATCCACACCCATGCTGCAGTCCAAATGCTGCACTGATCAAGTTGTTTTAATTGGCCCAGTGCAACTTGAACAATAAACATGTAATGGGGTAGTGGTGGAGAACGTCCCCTCTTCTCACATTTGTTCTAGCGATCCCTTTCTGTGAGGAACAGCAAGCTCTGGGCCCATCCACCCTGCTCCCCGAACCTTCCCATTCCAGCCTGGGGGCTTTTGGTTTTTTTGCTTCCTTCTTCTGTCTCTGGCATTCTTAAGGGGGTGGGGGTGTGGGGGATTGAGAGTGGTGAGCCTGAGCCTGTGGTGCTCCGGAGACTGGCCCTTTCACGTTTCTAAACACTCTTGATTATTCAGCTAATCTTTATTTCATGGGCCTGTTACAAGAAACACACAAACGGGGGAGAAAGTGGAAGGCGGTGAGACGTCTAAAATACACAAAAAAGGAGCTGGCAGCAATATAATCGTTCTTATGCTGGTGATATGAAATATTTATGGATCTAAGCTGTGGCAAGATTTTCTCCCTGCTTCTCCCCCCCACCCCAGCCCTTCCCTAATGCTTTCCTGTAGTAAAATAATAATTAAAAATCCGGTGCAAGGGGACTGATGGCTGTTTCTAGCCTATCTCCCTCCTTACCCAGCTGTCTCCTGGTGTAGTCGCACACAGCTGTCTGTAGCCTGGGGGGCACAATGTACTTCTGTCCAGCACTACCAATGAGAGATCCAGGGACTGCTAGCCAAGCTACCCAAATCATAGAGAGACCGGAGCATTGTGTTACAGTCTGTTAACTAGAAATAATTCCGAATCATCCCTTTGAGCTGCTTGCATTTTATAGTTGTAGTCCGCTTCCCCTTTGGGCATTCTGCTATTAATTCATTAGGTCTGAATTTTCTAATTTTTTTTCCCTTTCCCCCCATCTCTCTCTGTCTCCCCTGCAATTCAAACAGTGATGAATGGACAAAAATCCCTCAAGGGAAACATTTTTCACTTAGTTACAAAGATTTCATGGCTAATTAGAGTAAATGTGGTTTTTAGAGTGTTAATCTCTTAACCAGCTTGGCTAAGAGGCTCCGAGGACAACAAAGGACAAGAGGGGAAGCGGCGGGTATGTGTGTGGGGGGGTAATATCAAGTTTTTTTTCCTAGGGTTTGGCCACAGTCTGGATCCCTAGTGCCTTTACGATTATGGCCAAGAGCATCCTACATGTGACCTGAGTATGTCCACTTACTCCTTGGCTTCTTAGAACCATGCATCTTCCCTCTTCTGCCCTCTTTGCCTCCATAAGATCTAACCTCAGTTGTCTGCAAGACTAAAAGGCATTTTGGGCTGAGGCAGTGGAAAGTTCTTTGTCTGTGAAGAGTAGTTGTTAGACAGCTTCAGGATACAGAAGAGAAATTGGGAACGCAAGAAGAATCCAGGCAATATATTGACCTGGGAAGTGGAGGCTGCTGCTGCCTAAAAGGATTTTATATTTGTATTCTTTCTCTGTAGCTAAAGGGAAAATATATATTTATTGGGGTGTTTTGAAGAGAAAGGCATGTGGCAGGGATGCTGTCCCCAAGCATTCTGCTGCGCTAGCCTGCAGCAAGGCTGCTGTTCCATGCTAACCCCTTACACCAACCCAGTTTTGTTTCAGAACTGGGAATCAGGTTTGTTAAGAAAATAGATCTATGGCAAAAGGCTGAATTGAGCACATCAGACTTATGTCACTTGTGGCTTGAGCCTCGTTCTCAAATCCAGGCTTCTGGGGGTTAAAAACCTGCCTAAAAAGCCATCCTGCTTTTGCTTTGCAAAGGGATTTTATTGTCGGTTTAGTTCTGGGTTATTTTTAAACTATCTTTATCGAACAAACTGAGAATGAAAGTTGCTCTCCCGCTCCATCATTTGACTCTCGTTCCCACTCATCTCCTCCCCTCCCTACACCAGGATGCTTCGTTCAAATCCACCTTTGGCCTAAGCAGTTTGGGAACCGCTCAGGCCAAACAGTAGTAGCAATTCATGAGCTAGTCAAAGTAATGCATCCCCAGGCTGGGCTGTGAGTCTGAGTGGGACTGAATTTTCTACGATACAGTTATTGCTCAAAGAGCGAATGAGAATGGGTTGTGGGCCACCTGAAATACCATCTCACTCCACTAGAGGGGGGTTCCTGGAGTTCTGGCTGAAAGGTACTAAACAGCTGCTTTTGTGGGGGTTTCAAAAAAGAGGGGACAGCGAGCTGTCACCAAATTTAACTTGGGAAATCACTAAAATGCCACTGGTCCCATATGGTGAAAGGAGACACTAAGATGAGCAGCACCCACTGACAGTTTGATTTGACCCACCATTTTGCTGAGACCTACCTGTTACTGGAAACAGAACTTTTGGGGGAGGCAGGAAGACTTATCTGGGAATTTTTGAAAACATTAAAATCAGATTGGCTGTAGCTGATTTCCGCCCCCCCCTCCATACACTCATCCAACCCACACCCCCTTTATCCAGGAGAGAGGTGCTCTTGGAATCTCCTCAGCATGGTTTGTCTTTCTGCCTCACGTGCTGTGGCCTGAATGCAGTGGTCAGATGTTCTCAGGTGGTGGTAAAATTGCTCGGGCAAGACTTGAAAATAAATAAATAAAGTAAGATGAAATAAGCGAGCATACCATATGTCAGTGATGTATCTCTCTAATCTAATCTTCCGCTGTGTGTTCTCTGTTGGGTCTTTTCTGTGAGTTATAATCCAGCCTTGTATTTCAGTGGGGTTGAGAAATATTGTTAGCCTAACTTTGCTGGCTAAATGGTGATTCTGGCTGCTCCATGGGATGGTACGTGCCAGAGACGGGGTGCTGAGAAAAAAGTGGCCTCCCTTGTTCTGATCTGATATATCCCTTCTCGTATTTCTCAGTGTAATCTGTGCTTCTCGGTGGGTGAAATTGAAGGGAGCGGGGGAAGAGGGGATGAAAAGCGAGATAAATGTATCATGTTATGAAAGTTTAATCCTGCTTTGCCTGGGCTAAAATTACATTCAGAGCAGGAGATAAAAGGCATCAGAGTCACATTATATAAAAAAAAAAGTCCAGATCATCTTAAAAGGAAGAGTGATAGTGAGCTGGGCTGAGCCCTGTCAGCCAAGCCCTCCATCCTGCCCAGTGCAGATGTAGGTTGTTCCGCTGCAACAGGAAAGCAAAGGAGGTCTGCTCTCCAGTCCCTTGGCTGAAGAGCACTAGCAATCTACAGAGGCGATTAAAGGCTGCTCAGGTGAATATGCCCACTTTGTTGTAGCGGGAATATAGGGAGCGGCTTGCTGTCTGTGCAGGAATAGCTAAACCATTGGGTTTATCCCAACATAGCCAGCATCCACCCGGGTGAAATGCCATTATACGTGTGTGTTCACCATTGCCCAGCTGGATGGAATTGGAGTTACACAGCTATGTGTCATAGGCCCTTCGGTGCTAAGAGCTAATGGAGGTTCTCCTTGAGCTGAAGGGATAATGTCCTGTGCCTTTGGAATGCGAGGATGTCCGTTCTATCCCCACCGTCTCTGTGACGTTCCAAGTGGCTTTTGTGTGAAGAGTAGTGCTAGGTGGCTGGGCATCTTGATTTTGACAGAGCTCGTCCTGTGTTTGCAAGGCACTGAAAGGTCTGAGGGTGGGACTCAGAGCGTGATACCCTGGAGGATGATGTTAAAGCAATGATTTGCCTTAGACACTGTTAACAATTTCTGGTATTTCTCTCATCCTTTTTATCCAATACGAAAGTGCTTTACATGTATTAAGCTTCTCCTCTACAGCTGTAGGAGACAGGTAGATTCCACCTCTGGTTTGCAGATCAGGAAACTGAGGCAGTGTGAGGGTGTCTTCTCACAGTAAGGCATTGTAGTGCCAGGAATAGAACCCAGGAGTCCTCCTGTTGTAAGCACAAGCACGCTAACTTAGCAGTGTGTTCGTAAAAGGTTCAATGTACAAACACATTGCTCAGTAGCACATGGTCAGTCACCAAATGAGATATCTCTGCCTGGAAATTAAAAATCCTGCCTGTGGCATGTCCCCATCCTAGCCACTCGTTTCTATGTTGCTTTCACACACAGCGTGGCCTGTGGCATTAGGGTGCCTTTAAAATGTTGCCCTGAAGAACAGGCCCATTTGTGGGGCAGCCTCTTGTCTACCTTGGAGAATTGCAATGAGTGTATTGGAGATCAATGGGAGTTCCAAGCTCTCCAGAGATCCTGACTACTCCTGCCAGCTCCCCCAGCCTCCCACCCATCGCTGTGCACTCTAACCTGCCTGGGTGGCTTGCAGAAATGGCTTTTAGCCCCAAAATCCAAACTGCTCTGAAATGAAGGGTGTTCAGGAGGGTTGGAGTTGGGGCCCAGCAGCCCAAGCTGCATGGTTGCCTGTGGCGGGCTAGGGCTTCTGTGGAAGATCAGGAGTCCAAGAAGTGGCACTAGAGAGGGAAGGATAGACAGACTCCTAACAGTCTGAGGGGGCTATACTGGCTTATGGACCAGAGGTTTGGAAGCACTGCCAAAGATCCTGGAGCCTCCCTTGCCTGCCAGGAGCTGGGCTGGAAGTGGCTCTATTGTGTTAATGTGAGCACAGCCCCCTCCCAGCAGACCCAGGATGTGTCTCGCAGCCCTTCCTTTGCTTTGAAGTCACTTCCCCGCCATGCAAAAGTGAAAGGTGCTGTCTGGGTAAATATTACGTTGACCTCTCACCTCGCCCTCCCGCTGCTGCTCCTTTCTTATGGCTCATTAATGAAACAACCAGATGCTCTGGGAGTGAGGTGCAGAGGGAGAAGCAGGAGTTGCTCCACCCAGAGGCTCACGCATTAAGCCTCCAAGGGATGGCAGAGTGGAGCAAGTGGGGGTCCACTCCAAACTGCGAGCGAGACAACAGTTGTTTCAGCACCGAAAGTTAAACAGGAAAGGAAAGTTTCCTTCCTCGCAGCCTGGTGAGATTATGCATCCCCATCCTCTGTTAGCGAGTGTTAAGAGAAACATTTGCTCAGACCTGGAGTGCTGCTGTTTTGAGGTGAGGTGGGAGCCAGCCAGCACTTCACAACTGGATCCCAGCTGGTTAAATGAAGCTAATGCCAGTTCTACACTTAAATGTTTGATGGTATAATCATGAGAGTTGGGGGGTGGTTTCTTAAGACATTTCTATACTGACAGAAGTCCTAGTGTAGATACAATCATACAAGCACTTTTTGTCAGTATAGCTTATTTTGTTTGGGGCACTGGTATAAGCTATACCTGAAATAGCTCTTGTTTGCCAGCATAAGCTGAGTCTACACTAGGAAGTTTTGCCGATACAGACTTTTCTAGTGTGGCCTAGGCCTAAGGGTTTGACCCTATAAAACTTTCAGTGTTTGCTGTTTGGAAAGTCTGTCACTCTGTGATTTTTTTTTTTTCCCACCACCACCACATTTGTACAACAAACACAAACTCAATGCTAGCAGTCCAGGTCCTCTGAGCAGCCTACTGGTTACAAGTCAGTACATCCAGTACAAAGCTCATAAGGGCCAGCATGTCGCTAGAGTTTATGGGGACAATGTTTTTTTTAGCAAGCTGGAGTGAGCCTTGGTGTGGTGCAGTGCCTGGCTTCTGAGCACCCCAGGCAGCAGGATAGTGAGCACATCCAGCCTTGGACCCATCAGGGTGACCCAAAAGTGCTATTGCCAAGATCCAAATGGATGCATGAGGGCTGCTAGCATGACAAACACCAGAGAACGAACTGGAGACCTCCAGAGACAAAACCATGAGCTGCTGCAGCTTGAGGTAAAGAGTCAGGGTCCGTAGCTGTGGCTGTAACAGCCTCATGTCCTCTGTGGACCTGCACAGAAGAGGAAGTGTAAAAAGCACTGCCCAGTAGGTTACAGAGGCACGTCCAAACCCCACACCACTTGAGGAAGGACTTTTTTAGCCTTCATTTTCCCAGCACAGTCCTTGGAGGGAGGCAGGCTAATGGTCCAGGGAGAGGCTACTCTCCATAGCATCATCGAGAGCTAAAGGAAACAGCTTATTATAGTTTTCAGCTCCTGACTGGCAATTACCACCCTTTGGGAACAGCAATTTTAATTCATTCAGCAGCAGCTACTGATCAGTGTCAAGCTACAGAGCTCTGACTGCCCTTTACCTTGTGTCAGGAAGTCCAGTAATGCTGGAGAAAACAGGAAGTCTCTCAGGCAGTGTGTCACTGATTACTCACTTGCTCTTCTACATGAGGAGACTTTCAAGAAAATGTCTCTACCTTGATTTATTCCAAAAGCTGCCATCAGGGCCCAACTCAGCTTGGATCAAGTTACCTATGTTCTATCCAGGCGTGGTGAGTTGGGGAACAAATGTGTGTAAGAGATTTCTCCAAATGCATCGGTCGTTGCAGTTTTTGATCTAAGTAGACTCACTTGTGTCATCAGGATGTAGCTTGATACGCATTGCGGTAGCTGCCCTTGGCTTTGGGACAACATGCAGCAACATGTAAGCTAGACAGAAGGTGGCAGCTCCATGGCTCAGGTCTTTGGTTCCCATGGTAGGAGTCCTATGTAATCCAACCCTACAAGGATGCCAGTATCTAACAAGAAGATGGCAGGAGAAAGGTGGAGAAGGAGGGGCCTAGTCTACACACAGATTTGTATCCATTTAACTAGAGCTGTGTTTTAAAACCAATTTAGTTAAACCAATACAAGTTTGTGTGTAGACAAGACCAGAGCATAGAGGTCCTATGAATAAGATACTGCGTCAGTAATCTGGGACTGCAATCAGGTCAAGTAAGAGGTTGTTACCACATGCCCTGCTACCCTACATAAAAACATAAGAACAGTCATACTGGGTCAGACCAAAGGTCCATCCAGCCCAGTATCCTGTCTGCCAACAGTGGCCAATGCCAGGTGCCCCAGAGGGAATGAACCTAACAGGTAATGATCAAGTGATCTCTCTCCTGCCATCCATCTCCACCCTCTGACAAACAGAGACTAGGGCACCATTCCTTACCCATCCTGGCTAATAGCCATTAATGGACTTAACCTCCATGAATTTATCTAGTTCTCTTTTAAACCCTGTTATAGTCCTAGCCTTCACAACCTCCTCAGGCAAGGAGTTCCACAGGTTGACTGTGCACTGAGTGAAGAAGAACTTCCTTTTATTTGTTTTAAACCTGCTGCCCATTAATTTCATTTGGTGGCCCCTAGTTCTTATATTATGGGAACAAGTAAATAACTTTTCCTTATTCACTTTCTCCACACCACTCATGATTTTATATACCTCTATCATATCCCCCCTTAGTCTCCTCTTTTCCAAGTTGAAAAGTCCTAGCCTCTTTAATCTCTCCTCATATGGGACCCGTTCCAAACCCCTAATCATTTTAGTTGCCCTTCTCTGAACCTTTTCTAATGCCAGTATATCTTTTTTAAGATGAGGAGACCACATCTGTATGCAGTATTCAAGATGTGGGCATACCATGGATTTATATAAGGGCAATAAGATATTCTCCGTCTTATTCTCTATCCCTTTTTTAATGATTCCTAACATCCCGTTTGCTTTTTTGACTGCCGCTGCACATTGCATGGATGTCTTCGGAGAACTATCCACCCTGAATGCCTTATAATGCTTTGCTGCAGTAGCTCTCAGCTACAGTCTTTGTTCAAGGTAGGTTTCTTACCAGTCTTTGTTCTGCCATGGCTGATGTTCTCTCAGTCAGGGCCTCCCACGGAAGCACCAGTGGGCTGGCCTCCCTTGCCTTCTTTGCCTAAGCAAATATCCATAACTCTTAATACACGCCACATACATTCATCATGCACGACTAGTAATGGTCAGTGAGTTTTCCAGTGCCATGTTACATTTTAGATACAGATTGTAACCCTAATCAGTTGGGATATACTGAACTGGTCAGGCCAGCTGAAACTCATTACCTGGTACCAATGAGCCCCTTGCCCTCTGGCACTGGGATGCTCTTAAGGTTACAGATATTAAACCCAGTTAATTTATCATGTTGTGTATGAAGCATTGCCAACCTTAAGCACTCAAAAATAATGGGTATGGCCCCTCAAAGTTTTGAGATTGGCTTAAAAATGAGGTTTTTAAAAGATTGTGTTCTTTTTATTTGCCTCCGGGTTTCTGAGGCTGTGGAATTCAACTTTACCAGCCTTTCTCTGTAATCATGAGGCTAGAAACTTACTTTTAAAAAGAAGGAAATCTGAGATTCTCATGACTCCAGGAGCTGGGACTTTTTTAAAGAAAACCATCAAGTAATGTGTGTGACATTACCCAAGGTACAATCTGGACTGTTGAACAGCTGTCCCCTCAATTCTTTAGCTTAGGATGCCTTTTACACTGCTTTTCTGTGAGAACATCCACTCCTGGCCTGTTCATGCAGCCTTCAGCATGCAAAAAACACTCTGCTGTGTAACATGAATGCTCTGGTCAGCCACTCATGAATTTACATACAGGGCAACACCTGCAAATTCTTAGTCCCAGTCCCCCAGAAATGCGTGTCTTATACTGCTCGGTATCCTTCTGAACAGTACAAGCTCATCAAAAGTCCATCATTTCATCAGAGGAAATTGATATGTACTAGCCTTGTTATCCCAAATGGAGTATTCCACACACTCTCATCCAAACACACTGGTTAAGATTAAATAATAAGATCAGTTTATTAACTACAGAAAAAGGGATTTTAAAAGCCAGGATTGGTTACAAAAGAAATAAGAGTAAAATGGCCTGCTAATAATTTAACAAGCTAAGTGAACTTAAAAGCAAAAAAGGTTTTGTCTCACCATATGTTTACAGCAGTCTGTACTGGCTGAAAAACCTTCCAGCCAGAATCACCGTTCTCCCAGTTCAGTGATGCTTTCTTTGTTTTTTGAGTGTCTTAGCTTCCATGAGTAAAGATGGAGGGGGAGAGAGGTGATTTGGAGGCCCCTCTCTCTCATTCTTATACCACTCTCCCCTCTTTGAGGATTACCCCCAGCTGGGGTGCAGGTGACAAGCAGTCTTGGGTGCACATGAGGTCTGAACTGTCCTTGTGATGGAATTTAATTCTTATTCACACCTTTCCCCTGCTGGAGACTGGCCGCTTAAACAGGGGATAGTCTTTTAACACCTGAGTGGGTGTTGATCTCTCTTTAGTTTCTGAGAAACTGGTATGGGCCTGCTTTTCTTAAACTTGGAGCACATTACAGCAATGATACATAGTAGAATCTTGTAACTTCACCTACAATATTGGTACACTTATTTTACTGGGACAATAATGTTCAGCAGATTATGACTTTTCAAATGATACCTCACAAGGCATACTTTGTATAACATTTATCATAGTCTTATAAAAGTGGTGAACACAATGGTATAGACTGTCACACTGTGTCTCCTGATAAAGTCATGAGCATTTGCAGCACTGTTAAAATGGTTAAACAAAATCACTTCACTGGACTCCAAGGCTCCCTGCTTCTTAAAGAATACTACGAAAGCAGCAATAGGTACAGCACCTGCAGCATTTTGGCTGCTTTTATAAGGTAGTAGAGTCAGTAAATATGATTTAGATGTATCAGGTACTTTTGTTCTTGAAGGCAAGATAGATCTGCTGGAATTAGCAGGACAGAGAGAGATGGAAAGCTGTCTCTTGAACTCATGCAGCTGCCAAATACCCTGAAAGCCACAATGGCAAGAGTGCAGGATGGAGCAGTGGCCTCATACTCAAATTTCCTGCCTTTTCCTGGTTTGTCACAGCCATTAATGTTTTAACATACTTTTTTGCCAGTGAATGTCCTCTATTTTTAATATAAACTTTAAAAAGTGGGGGAGGATGGGGAGACTGTATTCATAGTAAGTTTTTAAAACACTTTATTACACATTGATAATTTCATGAGCTGCCATCCTTGACAGATTAGTTGGACCTGGAGTTAGAAACTGAGTGTGTCTGGTCTATTGGACACTTGGGATAAAGTATACTACAATCTTTGTATTACAAGCATGGTGCTGGCGTGATGTTATAACACAGTCAAGTCTCCCCATTGCAACATCCAATCTCAAATTCTCACTCCAGTTAGGATGGAGGACCCAAAATAACCTCACTCCAATTGTTCAGGAAGGGAGGCCTCAGTGAGCTTATCTATCCTACAGGTGTCTCAGTCATCTGGCGTTGTGATGAGAAGTATGCAAGTGGATGGTATGGGCTCTTAGGTTATCGAAGTGCACAAAGGTATGAGGAACCACTAACTTGTTGAGTTAGAGACGCAGACGTCATCTTTTACTCCAGCACCCAAACACTATAATCCATTTCTCCTGCTGTTTTTGAATTTCTCTTTCAAAAGCACTGTTGTCAAAGGGTTAGAGACAGGGACCAGAGTCAAAACTTCTGGGTTCCATTCTTTGGTCTGCCAGTGTGAGACTTTGGTCAAGACACAAGTGCCAGAGTTTTCGTCAGGGCTTGGGACGCAAATTTGGGGCCTGATTTTTTTAAAAGAGTTAGGCAGGGTGGGTGCTGAGCATTTGCCAACATCTGACTGTTGTTTATGTGCCTAAATGGGAAGTGAGCTCTTTTCGAAACTTGGCCCCAGCTGTGGGTACAGAACAGTTGGCAATCTGACACTGAATTCACTTTGCAATCTGGCTCTTTGTGGTGCTTCTCCGTTTTCCTGTCTATGAAATGGGTTTGATATTTGTTTACCTTGCAGGTGTGCGAAGGTGTAATTCACTTTGGGGGTGGAGGGAGAATTTGCATTGTCAATAATGCTTTACCTGGACTGTGGTACAGCAACAAAAGTTCCATTACAGA
Organism: Chelonia mydas; assembly: GCF_015237465.2. NCBI lineage: Eukaryota > Metazoa > Chordata > Testudines > Cheloniidae > Chelonia > Chelonia mydas. The sequence continues at coordinate 4,442,949 of NC_051261.2, forward strand.
ATTTTTCTCTTATCAACCATTGATCAATACCTAACCTTAGAGCTTTCTACCACTATTGCTGGGTTAACTCCAGCAGAGATGATGGGATCTTCTCGGATCAATGTGCTATGTTCTATTTTGTTTAGGCTGGTAGACATAGAGCCTTGGGGAGCAGGGGCAGCGCTTCATGCTTGTGCAGTAGCAGTTGGTCTGTGCAAGCTTTAAATTCACATAGCAACGACGGGGAGTCTGCAAACACTTTTGAGCTCAGCTGAAGAAAGGATTTGGAGCCCTTATTTGCTTGTCTGCTCAGGATGTAATAATGTTCTGATGCAAGGTCTTGGGTAACGGGGCTTTTCAAGGCATAGAAATTGTGTGGCGTGAGCTGTTCTGGTACATCAGTTCCACCAAATAAATTTTCTGACTTTGAGGTGGTCACAGATTGTCATGGGCTGGGATATGCTAGAACTAATCCTCCAGAAGAGACAAAGGCAGCTGCTCTTTAAGGGCTTGGGAGCATGTTTTGTAACTTGTTTAAAAAAATAAAACACGCTCAAGGGATTGTAGGCCACTGGGAAACTCTGTTTTAAGGAGTCGGTGCTAGAAAGTTGGGCGGGAGCTGGATTGATTTTTGCAGATGGAGCTCCCCGCTTCTCATTTGGCCCCAGGGTGGCAGTGGTTGAAAGTTACCACCATCCGGTAGCTGGCTGGTGGTCTATATGAGTGTCAGTCTGACTCCTGGTGGACAAGGCCTGTGTTTCCTAAAGTGAATAGTGATTTTGGATACCCAGCTTGAAAGGGTCCCATTTTTCAGATGTACTGCAAGTCAGGTTCCTTCAAAGATCTCTCATGTTGAGCAACCAGAATCACTCATTATAATTTAGGCCCCAAGCATCCACATCACAAAAATAATCATATTTGGTGCCAATGACCCTCCTTGTTGAAACGTCTGGTGACAGGAAACTGATGATTATTTGTATTAGGGTAGTGCTTAGGCATCCCAGAGAGGGATTGGGGTCCCACTGTTCTAGTCACTGTACAAACAAATAACACAGAAACTGCCCCTGCCCCAGGGTGATCTAGGATTTAGGCTGGTGAGTTGAGATCTATCAGCTGAATGCGCATCAAGCCAGATTTTCAATACCTAGCATTAGAGCTGGAAAGGAAACAGTTTTCCTGTGCCAAGAAAATTTTAGATATTTTGAATAATTTCCCATCTGAAAACAGGATGAAAGGTCAAAATCTCAAAAACTTCTGCGAACTGAAAATCCAAATTAAAAAAAAAAAAAAAAAGGTTGGGTCAATCGAAACATTCCATTTTGATTTCAAAACACTTCCATTTTGATCATTTTTTAAAACTATAATTAGCTTCAATTTCTAAATGAAAAGTTGTTTGAAACTAGAACGCCAGAATTTTTTAGTTTCCTATCCTTGGGTGGCTCCTGGTCAATGGCGCAGCTTGCGGGGTTAAGGCAGGCTGCCTGCCTGCCTGTCCTGACACACTGCGCTGCGCCCCAGAAGCAGCCAGCAGGTCCAGGTCCTAGGCGGGGGAAGAGGGGGCCAGGAGGCTCCACGCACTGCGCTCGCCCGCAGGCACCCCAGCTTCCAATGGCTGGTTCCCAGCCAATGGGAGTGCAGAGCCGGGGCTCGGGACGGGGGCAGCGTGCAGAGCCCCATGGCCCCTTCCTAGGAGCTGGACCTACTGGCCACTTCCGGGGCACAGCGCGGTGCCAGCCAGGACAGGTAGGGACTAGCCTGCCTTAGCGCTGCAGCACCGCTGACCGGACTTCTAACGGCCTGGTTGGCGGTGCTGACCGGAGCCACAAGGGTCCCTTTTCAACTGGGTGTCCGGGCGAAAACAGGACACCGGGTCACCCTAATTGTGACATTTAAGACTAATTTTGGGGTCCCACGGTAAGAAACTAGTTTGTGCAGCTTCTAGCCTTCGTAAGCAACCTACAATAGGGAGCACGCGAACAACCCCATAAAGTGGAATACAAAGGTGCTCTCTTTGTGTGTCTGATTGTTCCTTACTTCAGGGGTTTGGAGTAGAGGTTTACTTTCTTCACCTGGCAATTCTTGTAGTTACTTACATCTCTCTTACTTAAAGCTGCAAATGACAGTTGACAAGCATCCTCTGGCTAATCTGATACCATCTCTCCCTCTTTTAAAAAAAAAAAAAAAAAAAAAAAAGCTTTTCCAAATAATGCAAAATGTAACATGAAAAAAAGCAAAATATTGAGTCATAAATGTGTTAATCCCTGGCAATTCCTGTTGCCTCTTCTAATCCAGCCATCTTGCTACGGAATAGGATTTAATGTTAATTTCCTTGTAGCTCAGTTTGTTTTGTGATCTATGCTAGTTCATTTGCTTAACAGTATTATGGACCTTATCACTGCCTAACCGAGGATTTGCCCCTGCTCTCACTGAAGTCAATGGAAGCAGGACTGGGCCTGTATCAAGAAAGTGTTTCCCGAAGTCTAAGTAAAACACATTACTTTTAGTCTGGAGGGGGTTCCATTTTACATGGGTTCTCATTCTCAGAGCTTCAGTTAAAGTTCTGAGGTTCAAAGGCAAAATTTAACTTGAAACCATTTAATTTTGCTTGGTTTTGACCCAAAACAATTGACTGGGCTTGTTTGACACACAAGTCCCATACATAAAAATCTCATGATTCTGGCAATTATGGGCCAGTAAGTCTAATTTTTTACTACCAGTCAAATTGGTTGAAATTCTAGTAAAGAACAGACTTTATCCGACACATAGATGAACACAGTATGTTGGTGAAGAGTCAACACAGCTCTGTAAAGGGAAACGCCTCACCAATCTATTAGAATTCTTTGAGGGTGTCAACAGGGTGATCCAGTGGATATAGTACGCTTGGATTTTCAGAAAGCCTTTAACAAGGTCCCTCACCAAAGGCTCTTAAGAAAACTAAGGGGTCATGGGATAAGAGGAAGGCCCTTTCATGGGTCAGTAACTGGTTAAAATACAGAAAACAAAGGGTAGAAAGAAATAGTCAGTTTTCACAGTGGAGAGAGATAAATAGTGGGGCTCCCCAAGGATCTGCACTAGTGCTGTTCACCATTTTCATAACTGATCTGGAGAAAGGGGTAAACATTGAGGTGGCAAAGTTTGCAGACAATACAAATTATTCAAGATAGTTCAGTCCAAAGCTGACTGCAAAGAGTTACAAAGAGATCTCACAAAACTGGGTGACTGGGCAACAAAATGGCAGATCAAGATGAAATTCAATATTGATAAATGCAAAGTAATGCACATCCAATCTGGACTGCTGGCACTGGTGCGTACCGTGGCCTTTCACAGCACTCTACTGGCAGTGCAGAGAGGGTGAAATTAACGGAGGGCCATATGGTGCTGGTTGCATTCACTGAAAGAAGACTGTTGTGAATGGGTCCAAAGGAAGACTCTTCTGATGGAACAGAAGAGGAGGGGAGCTCTAGGCATTTTGGAAATATGCAGATTTTGCTGTTTCCCTGTGAAATATGGTCCTACAAATCCTGGGTGAATATTCTGCATTACAGGCACTGCTGGATCTATTTCAGTATAGTCTGGATGTAGGAAGGAAATTACTCAGTTGCTCTACAGACAAGTGCAGCTTTGAATTAGAAACAGGCCGGAGACATCTGAGACTTCAAAACTTGTTTCCCAAGTGAGTCAAAGTTTTTGTTGGATGTATTGTCAGCAGTGCCAAGAGGCCTCAGTCAAGGGTCGGAAGCCCATTGTGTGAGGCACTGTAGACACCCAAACAGAAGTCCCTGCCCCAAAGCGCTTGCGGTCTAAGCACATTGAGAGACAGCAGGTGAATACAATCAATATACAAAGGCAGATGGAGGGGAGACAGCATAAGAGTGAAAAAAGTGTATTTGCTCTAATAAGCAGCAGTCATGAGATGCCACTGTCTCACCATTGCCAATTGTTTGGTAAGCATCGCGGCACAGGTGAGTTTTAAAGAGGGTATTGCAGTGGCTTTGCAGGTTTTTATGAGGAGCTTCTCTCGTGCATAAAGCAAGAGCGTCATGAGAGATGCTTGCAGGAAAGGTAGAAGCGCTCTGGGCTAGCAAACAAAACACTGGACAAGGAGATGGGATACCCTGGGCTCCATTCTTACCTCTGCTGCTTAGGCAAGTTGCTTTGCTTTTCTGTGCCTCTGTTTCCTCACATTCCCTCTATTTTGTCCGTTTGGTTTGTAAGCTCTCTGGGGCTGGAACTGTTTTTCAGTGTGTTTGTACAATGCCTGGATCTCAACTAGCCTGCTGGACACTACCATAATTAATAAGAGATAGGTCATTCACTCTACCCTGGGCAGGCTTTTGGGCCCTCAGAACCGCATCAGGCTGTCCAGTCGTCCTTGGTTACTTCCCTGCCTCCTGTGTGGTAACCTCTGATCATTGTCATGCACAGGCCTAGGCAGCTGCTTTCTCCATCCTGTTATCAGCTTGGTTGGAGGGGGAGAAGTTTCTAAATGACAGTAAAATCCTTAGCGAAGAAACAAGAATCAGTGTTAAAAATAAAGAAAACAAGACAGCTTGTTTCATCTAAACAGAAGGGTTATTAAATAAGCTTGAATTAATCAGTGATCTGCCAGCGCTCTGAAATTGAAAAGCAGGGCTGAAGAGCGCGGAGCAGCTGAAGGGGAAGAAGCCACTTTCCCAGGTAGAAATCTACATCGGAATCCTGCAGGGGAGATGCTAATATGCTCTTCATGGTGGGAAGCATTGCCCGCTCCTCGGCTTCCTGGGGAAGGTGCTGAGAATACACTAGACTCGGGCTCTTCAGCTGTCACTCTCCTCTTAGTCTGAGCTCAAAGGGTGCAAGTTACAATGTCTGTAAGGACTCCGCCTGTCAGTGCCTGAGCCCCACTGGCAGGAGTTGGTGTTAAGGCTGAGAAACCACTGGAGACCTGCAGAGGATTTTCAACCTCTGTCCCATTTGCTCTGAATTCTCCCACAGCTGCCAGTTGTCACTATCTGCAACAGACTAGGGAAGGAGCTGTCATGTTCATACCAATGCACTACATTTCCCCAGCATCTGAGCATCTCAAAGCTCTCCGTAAACATTAATTAAGCCTCAAACACCCTAATGAGGCAGTTTAACAGATGGGTAAATGGAGGCCCAGAGAGGCAAAGTCACTCCCTTAAAGTTGGTTACACTTCATGGCCTGAAATGTCCACTAAAGGTTACGCATGAAGCCAGGCAGGTTTGATGCCCACTAAAGGGTTCTTTATTGGCATGAGATGTTCTGTATTGGCATAGACCATTTAGTTTGGCTGTTAACTTAAGGGCTTTTAACACTTGCATCTCCCTTACTGTCTGTCAGATGCCATGCACAGCAGTGGCAGTACTGAAATAAACAGTAGTTATTCCCCAGTATTCTAACTGACGGCTAGATTTTGGAACCAAGTAGCTGGCCTACTGGATCTCTTGGGTCCTGGGGCTACTGAAACCAACAGAGACCAATAGGGAGGAATCTGGCAGTCTACTGGAATGTCCACTAAAGTGTGCTTAGAGGCTGTGACAAACACATTTGATATACTGGAGTGCAGGGGGAAAAGTCAAATGTGGCAGAACTGGAATATAACACCCAGGAGGCCTGGCCCCATGTTAACCACAAAACATGCTCCATTTGAGTGCTTACATGCACTTTTGCTCCTCCCCCGCCACATTTATGGTGAGGGCTTGTCTACACTGGCACTTTACAGCGCTGCAACTTTCTCGCTCGGGGGGGTGAAAAAACACCCCCCTGAGCACAGCAAGTTTCAGCCAGTATAAGGGGCTATATTTCTGCTGAGGCTGCTCAGTGCTTATTTCAGATGCTGAAAAGATACCTGCCCCCCTGAAATGGAATTATGTATCATTTATCCATGAAGCACCTTCCAAGCAGGGATTTGCATTGTCTGCAAACACGCAGTTGCATGTTCTTAATCATTTCAGTGCTGCTGGCTGAGTGAACTCTATAGCTGGACAGCTGGGGATTCAGCATTTCAGAACCTAATTTTTACAAATGTACAATTTCCTCGTTTATCTAGGTAACGGCACTGTGGCTGCAGTGTAAATACATCTAGCTGCCATAGGGAGTATTCAGGATAATAAACACCACACTGCTGTGCTGGCTGGCACTGCCAAAGGCTTTTAGGCTTGGGTTTTGTATTTAGATGTGGTTGGGGACCCATTAAATTTGGAACTGGGATTCATTAGCTGCCTGCACTGATCATGGAGTGGGTCCAGGAGAAGAGAACACCCATTTTCCTCCTCTAGTTCCAAGGCCACTCTCTGATCCTTTCCGTAGTGTACCATGGGGAAATCTGAGGTCATCTAAAGGATAGAGCACTGGACTGGTACTCGGGAGACAAGGGGCTAGTTCTCCACTTTGCCTCTGCCCTGCTATGTGACCTTGGTCAAGTCACTTAATCTCCTTGTGACTCAGTTCCCCATCTATAAAATCCTACCTCATGCTAGGATGGTGTGGATAAAATCCATTAATGACTGTGCGATGTTCAGATACTATCATGATATAAGCACCTAGATAGAGGTGTGACTTCATTCAAAGCAACTGAGCCATTTACTTGGGTTTGGATGAAATAACCCACCTCCTCTTCCAGAAGCTTGAATGAAACATTTTTAAGGTTGGAAAAAAATGGCAAAATTGCATCTCTCTCATTTTTCAAGGCAATAAGAAAACTCTGCAGTGTCTGCACTGGATTTTTTGCCAAATGGCTGCATGGTGAATAAAGCCATCTTTCCTCTCTTCTCAGCCCCTTCCCCACTGATACTGAGTAATTTAGAAGCCGTTTTGCAGCAGTGAGTTTAATGCTGAATAGCTGCCAGCTGTACTCTACAAGATAACAGGTGTTGGGTAACAGTGCAATGAGAACAAAAGGTGTCTTGTTTCTGCTGCCTAGGTGTTCTAGAGTGGTGGTGAATTTTGCTAGTTCTCTTTTTAGGTTGGTTGGGACTTTTGAGAGTGTTTCCAGCTGAGATGAACAGCTTGATGCAGTTCATATGTAGCAGCCAGAGCTGGGAATTCTGCTTTAGATCCTTAAATGGGATTTAAGGTGAAATCCTGGCTTCACTGAAGTAGTGGGAATTTTGCCACTGACTTCATTTGGGTCAGGATTTTATCCCTAGCACGGAATACCTCCTGTGGCATTACACACCATGGCTGTGACAACATCATTGAGCTGCAGAGTTAGCTATGTCCATGTTCATTTGTATTACAATAGTGCCTAGAGGCCCCGGTGTGCTAGGCACATGAGTGCAACTTGTCTAAGGTCTCACAAAGGGTCAGTGGCATGGCCTGGATTACCAAACCAGGCTTTCTGACTCTCACTCCAGTGCCCTAACCAGGAAGCCATGCTGTCTTGCTCATGAAATGAGAAAGTGCCAATAATACCTTGCATGTAGTACCTCTGCCCTGATGATTTCAGAGCATTTTCATCAACTAAACCTCAGAGATCCCCAATCCCCCATGAGGAAAGCATTATCCCCATTTTAGAGATGTGGAAATGAAGGTGGGGGGACGTGACTTGCCCAAGACAACACAGCAAGCCAGGCACGGTGGCAGTCAGGAATAAAACTGAGCTCCTGCTGCCCAGGCCCCATTTCAGACCACGAAACCATGCAGCCTAAAAAGGAAATGTGCCATCTCAGCTGCTAGGAAGGGACTTGCCCAAAGTTCTGCTCGTTGGTTTTTCTGCTTCCCTTTATCCCAGACAGGCTGGTGTGTGTGTGGGAGAGAGATATGGAAAGGGAGGGGGAAAGAGAAGGCTCGTCCGGTACTTGTGTTGGATAAACAATATCTGAGCCCGGACAATTCGAGTGCATTTTGTACATAATTCATGCAATTATGTTTGTTATCAAGGAAATGCCTTTTCACAGCTGGGTTTCATTCTCCCCTCCTCCACCCCACCCCAATCCTGGAGGAAGCAATAGTCACAATACTGTACTTTGCCCTGCTACCTCTTTCCCTGAGAGCTGTGAACAAGCCTGCAAAATACCATCGCCGTGAATAATAATAAGTGAGGAAGAGGAAGGGTGTCGGGTATGTGGCCGTTAGGGTCACCAGTGATTATTGATTTTGGCTGCTAGAGTTAGCTATAAGGATGTTGTGATGATGGCTGTCTTAGTGAAATTTCAGTGAGTTTTGTGGGGAGACCCTCCATGGACAGTGAAATAAGAAAATGAGGCATACGGAGTGTTTTTAGCAAGCTATTTGAAGAGTTAACTGCTGCCGGTGCCATTCAATAAACAAACCTCAGTGATGCAGTCACTGCTGTATCTTCCTCCTGTTAGCGTAGGCGCCACCATACTACTGCAACTTTGAAAATGCAGTTTTCTATAGCATCTATTGTCACTAGGAGCTGTCTGGGTTCCCAGCTAGCTGGAGCGTTAAATGCCCTGTGCGTGTTTCTTTGTGAAAACTGTAGTGTTTAAAGGTGCAACTGGATTCCACCCTTCAGAGCTGGGCTAGCAGGAGTATCTTCAGTTGGGGACAGAGGCACCTTGGCAGAGCTGTGTATGGGACTCGACCAAAGCTCCTCATCTCATCGTGCCTGGCTGTTATCTGCACTCAGTCCCTCCTCTTCGTGGATGAAACAAAGACTCATGAACTGTTCTGGCAGCGTGATAATTAACCATTCAGGGCCCAGCATGTGGGAGGGTGTCAGGCTTCTTTAGGTGAATTACTTATAACTACTTTTGTTATTTCTTTAGCTTTAACAATTAAAAAAAAAATAAAGCCCAAACAAAAAGCTGGAGGTGTCCTAGTAATTACCTTTTATCTTACAATATCATAATGATTTCAGATCATATCATTGGACTGACTGTTCAACTGTGAGAACAATATCTGGATTTTATAAAAAAAAAACACCTTGAACTTGATGTTTTCTTGAAACTGATGATGAAATCTGGGGAGACCAAATTGCAAGAGCATCTCGCAGTTAGTCTGGATGAAATTATTTAAGGCTTAGAGCTTCAGTTTTCTCATATGTAAAATGGGGATAATGAGACTGACCTCCTTTGTAAAGTGCTCTGAGATCCGTTTATGAGAAGTGCTCTATTAGATCTAGGTATTATGTGTTGTTGAATTACAGCCCTGCACTCAGACCACATGTTGCATGGGTTACTAGTAATGATCCACTGAAGGACGCCCTGGACCATTTTCTGACTGTCATGGAACACTTTCTACATGAGACTAGCCTTTCCTCGCAGTGTGCAGAATTTTATCTTCATATGCCATTGGAAAACGTCAGCATTTTGGCTCTGGAGAAGAAACCTTCGTCCAATGTATTGGGGCTTTCACTACCGGTGGAAACAAGCTAAACACGCTCTTCTGGATGCAAAGTAACTTTTCTGAGTGGTAGAGCAGATAGATACTGTTCTGTATAAGAGTAGAGCTCAACCTAACAATAGTGTGGAGTCTGCAAACCAGGATCCAATATTTTAATCACTGCAGTTATACCTAAAGATGAGGGCAGAGCCGCAGAGTTCAGATCTAGAATGGAAACTTCCCCAAGTTCAGGAGTGTAGAGGTGGGCCGGAACTAGTTACAAAATTAAGATTTCGTGAAATTCTGATGCTTTAGAGATCAAGAATGAAATCCTAGCCCCACTGAAGTTGATGGCATGGGAGTTTTGCCATTGACTTTGATGGGACCAGGATGTCACTCCAGGTTTATTCTCTGAAAAGCTCCCAAAAGTTCCAGTGCTGATCTGAACTTCTTGACAGCTGTCTTGCAAGAATGGGCTTTTTGCTAAGTTTCTGGCCCTTGCTGTTCAGGTTCTGGATGGGAAACCTGTGGAGAAATGCTTAACTGAGCCTTTTGGAACCTCTAGAGAAGTCCCGATCTCTCTACTCCCCCCCCTCCCCCCCTCCCGGTCAGATTAGGTTCCAGAAATGTTCTCAAGTTTGTGTGGCAGGTGGAGGTGGACAAGGGCCCTTCCCTAATGGGCATAGCTGCTCTGTAGATAGAACGCGGAAAAGTTCTAACTGGGAACAGTCTGGTTCCTTGACTTTGGGGGCTACATTTTCTGGAATGGCAACTGGTATTTATTTTTTGAATTAGGGCATATTTACTCTTGAAGCTGGAGGTACAAATTCCAGCTTGAGGAGACATATGTGTAGTAGCTCTGGTTAAGCAAGCGTAATAAGAGGAGAGTGTAGCCCCAGCATTGCAAGCTGAAGAAGGGACTAGCCTCCCCGAATACGATCGCGTCTGGGACACTAAGCATACTCAAGCAGCTAGCCAGTCCTGCAGTACATGCCACCCCAGCTCCGCTGCTGGTTTTATCTTGATCAGAGCCAGTGCAGGTATGCTTCCTTGAGCTGGAATTTACACCTCCAGTTCCAAGTATAGACGTACCCTTAGAGTAGTGAGAAGAGGCCCCAATGTGCAAGGCACTGTACAAACAGAGTGAGAAAGTGTCCCTGCCCCAAAGAACTTGCAATCTAAATACACAAGATAGATTAAAAAGTGGGAGGGGCAACAGATGCACAGAGATGGAGTAACTTTCCCAAGGTTAAACCAAGGTTCAGTGGCAGAATCAGGTACAGAATCCAGGTCTCCTGAATCCCAATCCAATGCCCCATCTATTAGACCACACCGCCTTCCCTGATAGGTCTGGGAAGCCCACCGATCAGGGCATCTGTTGTACAGAGATACATGCAAGGCACCTGGGCTCCCACTTATTCCAGAATGGAGCATTTATTAAACAGATAAACTCTTTATCTGCCCCTCTTCCCAGTCATCCCCTTGTATTGCTATATGTTGAACTGGAATCAACACACAGGAAAGAAGTCAGGATGGTAAAGGGATCAGATTGCTCCAAATTGATGGTCCTTGTATTTTAGTTGATACCATGTAGCTTGTAAGGCCTGCCCTTTTGATGACCCTTTTTACCATAAAGGGAATACTGGGGAATTTCTGACATGCTGGTGACATATGGAGGAGGTCAGCAGGGTGAGCCAGCATAACTCCCTGCTCCTGGCCTCATGGTAATGAATCTTAGTTTGATTGTACACAGCACGTGGGGCAGAATCAACCAGCGGACTAGAAAGTGCTCAGCAGGGGGTAACTGTAGCCAACCCCCCTCCCCAAACTCTTAAATTTCTGAAGAGGCTTCATAAGTCAGTAAGACAACTCCAATCTTTCATGGTGTTAAGAGAAAAAGACAAACACGAGAAGGGTTTTTATTTTTTTGCTAAGCATCTCTCAAGACTCTGTGTGGTTCCCAGGCCTTGATTGCAGCACACTGGGACAAACAGAGAAAAAAAGCATAGAGGAGTTAGGTGATGGAAGCATATCTCTGTACAGGTTAGACGTTGATCAGTATTTAAATGCTGTGCCTTACTTCTCCCAGCTACTTGTCTTTGTGAACTTCTGTCCAAGTGAATGTGGCAGGAAGTTCAGGCCCTATGTGCTGTATGGTGGTAGATACTTCTGCAGTCTGCAACATCCTCTGTGTTCCCCTGCAAGAGGGCAGAAGCATCAAGAGCGCTGCAGAAGTGCAGATCTACCCTACGGACTCATCCAGACACCCTGACCAGATGGATCTCATTTGCTCCAGTTCATCCAAGATAAACAGGCTGAACCTCTCTCCTCCTCTCTGAAGGGAGAGAAAGAGGATCTAACAGGCAGGTCTGAAAGGGGAAGTCCTGGGATTAGCTGGCACAGGAGGGTGTGAGGGCCAAACTTATGTGTCCTGTTTTGAATTACAGCCTTGTTTTCAGGGCTTCATGGTTGGTGCTAAGTGATAATGTGGGAGTTGGATAAAGGGTAACTGAAATTGACAACCCGCAAAGGGTTATCTTGTATTGTATGACAGGTCCAAAGAGATTCCCACAGCCAGTTGAGTTGCAGCTAAACCGATCTCTCCTCCATCTGCCCCTCTTTCATCTGCTCAAGGTAATGACAGAGTAACTGCCAGGATTCATCCAGATAGCAAGCATGCATTCAGCTGAATGTGGTGCAGTGTCCCTTTATGTTATGTGATGTCATTGTGAGATAGTGATGAGTCAAAAATGGAATGGGGCTTTCTATTTAACTTTCTTTCTGGAACAGAGGGACTTTGTTTCGACTTTCAGCCAGAAGCCAACAGGGATCAGAAAGACAGTTTGGAGCAACTGCCAGGGCTGTGAGTCCAGACACTCGCAAATCTGTGTGGGGTTGGGTTACCAAGGGGCATTTAGGGTACGGATTAAGATGTATTGCAAGAGCTGGGCTGGAAAACTAGCCAGAGCAAGCCTTCTTGTGAGGTGTTGGACACCTGTGTGTATGGCCGCTGCTTCCTTCCGATATTTCAGCAATGCTGGTCCCAGAAGGCAGAAGTAGAGAAAATGTAGTCAGATGTTTCGCAAGAGTTCGGAGTTTGATTCCAGAGAAGGAAGAAGGGTCAATAGCAGGGGGATTGGGAGAGTCTCTCGGAGCAGGTTTTACATCCCCAATATCTACCCCTTTCCCTCCCTGGGCAAAATGTTGTTCTTCGATTTGTGTGCTCCCAGATACTACATTCCCAAGGTGCTCGTAAGGAGAGCTGATTAACAGAGTGTAGACTTGCTATGGGGATCTGAGTGTAACTCTCACTCCCTTGGCCTGAAGCACAAAAGGTGGCAGGCCTGCTGTCTTTGGCTTTCCCCGGACACAGTCATTTACACTAGTCACTGTGAAGTCCATGCAAAATGCACTGGTGTAAATGACGACACAAAGTGCAGGACAGTGGTGAATTGGACCCCATATAAGTAAGTGGGGAATCCAAGTTCAATTCATGTAAAACGCTACCAAATCACAATTCATAGTGTTTTGTCTCCGCAATGCCCAGGTGTAAATGACGATTCAAGACAGTGCAAAATTCTACATCTTAGGATATTTATGCCTTTCCAAATATACTGGCCATGGAATCAGCCAGGGAGCTGGAGGGCTAAATGAAAGCTGAGCACAGCCAGTCTCTACAGGGGGGAAAAGGGGGATTCATGCATAAATTAAACCCTATATGGCTAACTGTACCCTTTTAAAAAAGATTCTGTCTTAATGAAGTGAACACAGCTGCTGCACTGGCGACATCTAAATTGTTCCTTTGGTCCTGTCACTTTCTGCAGAAAATTCTCCTTTATTTCTGTTTTAATTTTCCCTTTTTTATCGCGTGCATAAAATAACACTAATGACAATCTGCAGCGTCTGGGAGTGAGTGACAGCTGAAATAAGAAAAATGACTAATCGTGCCTCCTGCAGCCCTGTCACATGGAGATTAAATGAGTCTTTTTTTCCTTCCCCCCTCAGTGAGAATCATGGGCATTTGAATAATAATATTATAGTCTCCATTAGGATGACGGGGGGAGGGGGGGGAAATCAGCTCAGACCCATGATTATGCCTTCAATCTAATAATTATTTAAATACCAGATAACTCCTTTCAGTCTAAGTGAGGCCTTTCAGCTGCCTGGGTTTATATTATGTCCCTGAATTTACTCTCCCTTTTACCTTGTATTGCCAAATGGATCCCACATTGCTTTTAAGGTCACATTTTAGACTAAATTATATCCTGCTCACAAAAACAAAAAAGGCATCAAATAGCATTAAGGATCCGAGTTACACTCACCCAAGCACACCCATTTTCCCCATAAGAGCATCCGACTCAGTGTTTAACTCTTCCAGCTGTGAATAGCTGCCCTCCGACTTCTCCACTGGCTCCTGATTGAACTGAAAATTGCCCTCCTTGGGTTTTGAAGCTCTCTGTGCCACAAAGCCCGTCTTATCTGTACTGCACTCCGCACAGGCCTCTTGTCTGTGCCCTCACACAATCTCATCATCCCTGGTGCCAGATCCACTTTCTCTGATGCGTCAGGCCTCAGGGATAACCTCCTCGTACACTGGTACTCTTTAAATCTCCCCTGAAAGTTCACCTTCTTCTCTTTAATGTTTCTCTCTCTGGGTTAATATAAACAGTAGCTTTGCAAAACCCATTGAGAGTGTAGTTGTTGTGAAAGGCACTTTGCAAAATCAGGCACATCAGAGAGCTGGCCAGACCACTACAATTCTGGTTTACAAAAAATGTTGACATTTGTTTTCGTTCCTGGTTGTAATGCAAACCGAACTTTTCAAACAAAATTTCTTTCCTTCCAACAAGGAACAAAAATACATTTCAAAACTGTGAAACATTGTGCACCATGGAACTGTTATTTTCCATCTTCGTTTTGCATAGTGCATTTTCTGATCAAAAAGGCTAGATTTTCATGCACGCTCTTTCTCTCTCCCTCTATGTCCTTTTTCATCAAAATCTTTATGTTTTTGGGAAACACTTCAGATTTAACAAAAAGGCTTTTTTCTTTTATGACAAACATTTCATCAAAAAGTTTATCACCAGCTCTCGCACGCTGGCAATGAAGTGAGGATCAGGAGGATGGGGTTATACTTGTGGTCTCCTTCCCTCTCGCAGATTGGTGGCTGTAAGGTATTAGCAAAAAGAAAAGGAATACTTGTGGCACCTTAGAGACTAACCAGTTTATTTGAGCATAAGCTTTCGTGAGCTACACTCACTTCCTCGGATGCATTAGACACCTTGAGCAGGGTTTCCAAAGTAGCCTCAGGGTGCATCTCACTGGGGGGGAGGGAAAGGTGTGTTCTCATCATGTTAGCCGACACATGGTAACAAATTTGAGGTAAACTAGTGAAAACAAGACAGTTTGTAGTTTGAATATGAGTTAGCAGATAAAAGTAAACCTTCGGCTCGCTCCTACTCTTCACCTCAATCTCCTGGCACTTATGAGAATAACCAACTGCCTTCTCGTTTTGCTAGGATTTTACCACGTGCGAGCTTACACATGGGAAGAACATACCCTTTATCATCGACTTGTCTACCCTGAAAATATTGCAGCGGCACAGCACCGTACTCCGCTTCCCCGAGAGGCAGTAACTGGGTTGGCAGGAGAATTCTTCCGTTAACCTAGTGCTGTCCACACCTGAGATTAGGTTGGTTTAGCTCCGTCGCTCACAGATGTGGATTTTTCAAACCCCTGAGCGACGTAGTTGGACCAGCCTAATTTCCTAGTGTGGACATGGCCTCAGTGAAGACAAGGCCTAGGGGACTTAGGCACACAACTCCCATTGCATGTCAATGGAATTTAGCTGCCAAACTCCCTCCTTGGACAATCGCAGCCCTGGTTCCTTGGTTACTTGAATAATATTGATTTAGTACTCATTTGTTCCCTAAATAAATGTTTATCCTCCTCTGCCCCTTCTGAGAGAGTGATGTTCACAAGAGCACGCAGCGCTTAGGGTGACCAGATAGCAAGTATAAAAAATCGGGGCGGGGGTGGGGGGTAATAGGAGCCTATATAAGAAAAAGCTCCCAAAATTGGGACTGTCCCTGTAAAATCGGGGTATCCGATCACCCTACCATCGCTAGTAAGGGGGAAGGAGGTAGCTGAGTTCCCTTAAGCAAGAACTTCTCATGGCCCTCTCCAATCCAATGAAATTCTTTCTTTGCTTTCTAAATTTCCATCAGGATGAGTGTCCTCTGCCATGGAAAACCCACTTGCCTTGGTATGGGGTAGAGAGAGGTGCTTTTTGATTGAGCTGTGTTTAGTGGGACGGGGGGGGAGAGGGGAGGAGGGATCTAATTTGGCCTTGGAGACCATCATTTACTGAGAAATCTTCTCTATACAGCAATGACCAGAGTTCCCTTCTGACATGCACCGTCCCAGGCAATAACTCTGTTGCGGCTAGGGGGTATTGGGTTCTGAGATGGCACAATTCAGGAGTTCACCTGGTATACTGAGGTACATAGGGAGCAGGGGGACGATTCTGTCTTACACAATAAACTGATCAAACTGGAGTTATTCAGCAGCCTGCCCTGGCTATTGCTCAGTGGGATCCTTGTACCTACACATCCGGAATCTGTTTAAATGTTTTCCTTTGTTCCTCCCCTGCGTACAGTTTCCTGGTATTTCCTTCCGCCTAAAACAACAAGGCAGGACATTCCTAGCCTGCAACTTTGTTGCTAATTTCACATGCAAGCCGCTCAGTGTCTCTCTTCAGGCTGTGCTGTCATTTTATCCAAGAAGAAAGCTGCCCGGAAAGGGTGGCGCTTGCGATCAGGTCATCAGTGTTTACTGCAGGTTATCGGCAACTCTTGTATGTCTGAAAAGCAGTTAGCAGCGTGGAGAGCCTTCCTCAGAGCAGAGACTCAGAAGCCACTTGATTCTGCCCTTTTGAAATGTTCTTTAGCCAGAAAAGGAGAGTTTTTTTAAAAAACATTTGCTTGGAAAATTAATGAGAGGAAATGTGCGAGTGAGGCTGATCTGAAAGGTTAGCTGGCAACTCTGGCTGCTGGCTCTGTTCTGTTTCCACTCTCTCATTCAAGTTCAATGCAGAGTGACTCCTCTTCTGCTACAGCCTTCCTTACAATATCGGGAGCCACAGCTTCACGTGGAGTGAGACCGCAGATTGCCACAACCAGAGGTAAAGTTTAAGGTATCGGAAATACGAAGTGGGCATTTCAGGGAAGTATCACTTAGAGCAATTACAGGCTTCTAGTTCGGCTACCTCTGCCCTTTCTTATCGCTAACAATGAGATTAGAGATAGCTGTTCGGGGATTGAGCGCCTTATTTACCTTTCAAAAACACCCGTCTCTCTTCCCAAGGTTAGGAAGCTGAAAGAGAAACCTGTCTGTTCGGTGACACTTGCTTGTGAGTGGTACATTTTTGGGAGCGTTAGCAATTTAAATGCCGAAAACAATATCCCAGTCAATCAAATCTTCATTTGTCTGCAAGTGAGAGGTGCTGAATCGGGGAGCTCTGGAGAGTAAAGTCCTGTCTTTATTCATCGCACAGGCAATAGCAGTGCAAGCTCTCTTACTTTGAAGTGGGGGAAACCACATATAAGACACAGAGAAATTCAGTCCGTGGTTTCTAAGGCCTTGCGTCAGTGTAACTGTGCCAGTGCAGAGCCCTGGTGTAGATGCCTTGCAATGGCAGAAACTCTGGTTTACATGACTACACCTCACCCCTACGCTGCCTTAGCACAAGTTACAATTCACACCAATACAGCAGGCCTATACTAGGGGAACTGCACTGATTTAACTGCATTTGTTGTAGCCAAACACCCTGAGTAGCAAAGACTTAACACTGCCGACTAATGGAGCAGGCAATTTTAATATAGACTGCGAAACGAACTCTTTCTCCTGAGAGTGATTCAATAAACCAAAGCTTGAAATGCTAAGCTGGAGACGAGCACATCTTGCACTGGGAAAGTGTGATATGACTGGCTGCTGCAATCGTCCCGTCCTCGGATTTGTAGGGATGGAGAATTATGCATTGTGGGCCATTTCTCCAAACTGATCTACTGTTCCATTCCTAGCCATTTAGATTGCTACAGTAATGGGCAGTATCGAATCTCCTAAGATGTGCTCCGAATTAGCCAATTAGCCATTCACATACATCGTTTAGACAACTTGAAAATGTTTCATCTTTCCAAATCCCAGCTCTGGTTTGGAAACAGCATTGGTCTAGTGGGTAAGGGAGCAAACTAAAGAGGTAGGACACCAGGGTTTTGTCCCCCTTTCTATCACTGATCTGTGCAACCCTGGAAAGTTATTCTCTGTACCTTTGTTTCCCCCTCTGTAAAATGGGATAAGGATACTTGTCCCAACTTTGCAAAGGCCAAATAAAGGCCTTCGTGAAATGCAAAACCTTCCGTGCTGGAGCCATCAGAAGAGTTATTCCCAAGCACTGCAAAGTGCACTTTAGGCTTTGCTACTAGTGCCCTAGGGCTCCCTCTTGCTACCTCGGTGATGTGCCTCTGTGCTGGATCTCAGGGCACCTCTGTTTCTGCCTTTTCTTCCCCGTGAGCGCTCTCTGCTCTGTCCCACAGTGACTCCTGGGCTGCTCCAAATGGCTTGAGCCCACACTGCTGAATGGGAGGTGTTTAGACAATGGATGGTACAGCCAGAGTCTTAGCATGGTAAATTAACAGGAACGTTCAAAAAGAGGGCGAAACCCACTTTGGAATGGTTTCAGAGTAGGAGCCGTGTTAGTCTGCATCCGCAAAAAGAAAAGGAGGACTTGTGGCACCTTAGAGACTAACAGACCTTGCTTGCCAAGGCGGACCCTTCCAACTCTGCTGCGTCACAGCCCTTAACCATTAGCATTGGTTGAGACTTCACTTCCAGCATCACTTCATTGCCAGTTAGTACCTGGGTTATGTGCATTGACACTTGCAACTGAATTACAGTGCTCGTTTCAGAGTCATTTTGCTGGATCCTGCAGGCTGTTTGTTTTGGGAAAGGGGCCAGCACCAACATCTGTCAAAGACACCAAGGCAATGTGTAAAGGAATAATGGGGAGGTGGTTCTCTTAAAATCCCAGCGGTTAAGTATAGATGTGATTCCCTCCCAAGATATCGCCTGGTGAATTATGTGCTAATACAGTTAGATCTTCCTCTTGAAATCTGCCTTCCTAGGTCCTTATGTCGCCCTCATTCCCATACGATCTGAGAGCCCCGCATAATTATTACTGGATGTTATCCTCACGACACTCCTGTGCAGTGGGGAAGTATCACCCCTGGTTTGCTGATTGGGAACTGAGGCACGGAATAAGTGATTTACCCAAGGAGTCTTTGGCAGAGCTGGGATGTGAACACCAGTCTCCTGAGTCCCAGTGCAGTTTAGTGCCCTACCCAATATACCTTCCTCCCTTGCCATCTGGATCAATTGTTTATTCCCTGGTGGATCTGGACAATACCTGAAGGGTTACAGCTCTCAGACACCTCTTCTTTTATACCCCAAATTACCTCCAGCCACCACAAACATGGTGTTCCTGTTTGTTGCTCTTGTGGAACAATTTGCATCAGAAATATGGGGTGATGACACTGAGGCTTTTGTGGAAGATTATGATTGTCTTCAAGCACTAAATCCTGCATTGTGTATTTGACCCGTTCTGATGGTCCTTTTAGCCCGAAGCATGGCTTAAAACATCAGGTTTGAAATACTCAGACTCCCTGGCACAACAGATGCAATCAGATCCCAGCGTGGCTGACTCAGCTCTTCATCCTTCCATGGAAGCTCCATTGATTTCCATGCAGTTTGCTGCACAGCCTTGTCTGCACTAGAATTTTTTGGGTTAAAATTTCCAGCTGTTCAGCTCTACCAATAATACCCCCGGCAGGACAAGTGCTGCAAGCCACAGCAGCCAGAGTTCTAACCACCACACCAGCTAAACCTGCTCTGAGCATGGCTAGGTGACACTGATTAAAAACCCAGTAGCTAATCTATGCCTTTGTCCCACCATCATCGGAGAAGTATTTGCCTTTTGGAGAAGAGCTTAAAAACTATATTCTGTCTGACTATTTAAAGAACATATGGTTCTTTTCATGAGAGGAGATTTTTCCCCTCGTATCGCTGGCCAGAATTTCCCTCCTTCCCCCATCCTGTATGCCAGTCCTGTTTCCTTCTGTTCCCAGGTAGAAGTGTAGCCTTGTGACTAAGGCACTGGGCAAGGACTCGGGAGATCTGGCTTCAATTCCTGACTGCCCCAGGCTCCCTATGTGACCATGGACAAGCCACATAATCTCTCTGGGGAAGATTTGCAAAAGGCAGTTAGATGCAAGTCAGAGTCAGTGGGAGTGGGTGCTTTTGAAACGCTCCCTCTTTGTGCCTTATGTCACCATCTGTGAAATAGAAATGATGCTTCTTTTTTCCTGCCCTAGGACGTGTCTATTTCGATTGCAAGCTCTTTGCAGCAGGGACTTGCAATGGAGCCTCTGCGAGCTACCAGGGCATGAGTAATAGTGCTAGAAGGTGTGGCATGTGTGTAGAACTTTGAGACCCTTAGGCATAAAAGGCACTATAGAAGTATAAGGACTCATCTAGTCTCATTTTTAAGGGTCTGTGTCCCACCCTTGGGCTCAAGTGGCTGAGGAAGGGGATGAATGATCAGGATAGAGCAGAGAAAATAATTTAGACGGGGGCGGGGGGGAGGGAGAATCGAAAGGCTTTTTTAAAAAAAAAAAAATCCCTCTACTTCTCTGTGCGGTCCCGGAAGGGTGGATGAAACACGCTCTGCTGTAAGCCTGCATCACGCAGACAACGCTTTCCCAAGGCAAGCCGCCTGTTTCCTAAGGAAATCCCAGCCTTACGGTTCCTAATTCCGCTTGACAGCTGACTAAGTGTATGTGTTAGGGAAGTGGGGGAAGGGATGTCAGAATGGCTCCGGCTCCAGCTCCACCCCACTGTTGTCCCCCAGGCCCAGACTAGACCCCCGTCAGCTTTGAAATGGTCTTGTTGTCAAGAGTCTGGAGGGAGGGAGTGTTGACGAGGTGTGGAATGATCTCTGCAGCTCAAGGAGAGGGAGAAGGATGAGGAGTTAGGGCTGCTAGGGCGAGGGGAGATCAGGCTGCAGCATCTCTCCCTTTTTGGGAGGCCAGTGCACGTGATCGATACAGCCAGCCGCCGTTCCTTCTGCTGGAGTGACAGATGGGCACTGCGGAGCCCTCCTCACTCACTGTCCATGATACTCAGGGTACGTCTACGCTGCAAAACCAAAACCCCTGTGGCAGCGACTCTGAGTGTGGGTCAGCTGACTCAGGCTCGTGCTATAGTGTTAAAAATAGCAGTGTAGATGCTCCTGGTCGGGCATAAGCCCGGGGTCTGAGGATACCCCTCCCCCCTTGCTGGGTTTCAGAGCTCAAGCGGGGATGTCTACACTGCTGTTTTTAGCACTGTAGCATCAGCCCTGCAAGCCTGGCTCCTTTGACCCTGGCTCTGAGACTCGCTGCCACGGGGGGGTGGGGGGGTTGTTTTTACAGTGTAGACATACCCTGAGGTTCCCAAGAGCCTCTGGGCATGTCTACACTAGAAGCTGTGGGGGAGTGATTCCCAGTTCAAGGAGACGTACTTGCGCTAGCTTTGACCAGCTAAAGTGCTAAAAATAGAGTGTAGCCCCGGCAGCATGACCAGTGGGAGGGGCAAGCTGCCCCGTAGATGTACCCCTCCTAGACCCTAGGCACATATTTGGGGCAGCTAGCCTCTTCTCATGCCACCACAGCTGTGCTCTATTTTTAGCACGCTAGCTTGATCACAGCTAGCATGGGTATGTCTCCAGGAGCTGGGAATCACCCCGCCCAGTTCAAAAGGCAGACATACCCCTTGACACTTGAAACTTGGACTTCTAGTTACTTTGGACAATGTTACCCCCATCATCTCACTGCAGCTTCACCACTGCACAAAGGGAAGGAGCGAGGGCTCTCGAGTTGCCCCTTCTTACTCCAATGCCCCTGCGGTTAGCATCTGACAGCTTATCCCCTTTGTAGTCCCTCCTTAGAACCTACCTCTGCTGGGATCACTCCTGTCTGGTACTGGGTGGGGGGCTTCTGCTTTTCTGTACAGCTGTGCTCACCCTGCTGCTGCCTCAGCCTCCCAGTCCGCACCCCCATTTGTCCGTTGCTTCCTGTCTGACACTCAAACTGCAAACTCTCTGGGCAGAGTAGTCGGTGGCTCTGTCTGCGGGACACGTAGACGTAGGCCCACTGGCTTTGCTCTGGCTAGCTCCAGCAGCAGGGGCAGCGAAGCTACAGCACCATGGACTTTGGCACAGGCTAGCTGCCGAAGAGCCTCGGCTCTCAGTGGGGTTGGACAGGCTGAGCTTCGCTGCTGCTCAGACCCGTGCTAACTCGGGAATGGCTACACCAGCTGTAAGTGCACTTCCGACTGTCGTGCAAACATACCCTTTCCTACGTCTCTGATCAGTGCCTTCGCCGGAGGGGTGCAGAGCCTTGACTAGGGTTTCTAGGCTCTATCATCATGCAGTTCATTAATACTAATGAGCCAGAAGTGCTGAGGTGCCGAGACAGGCTGTTGCCATAGTACTTTGGGCAAGCCAAGAATCCTGGAAGCCTGGCGTGAACTGCCCTGCTCAGCAGACTCAAGCGGTTTGGAAAATTAAGATAAACTTCAGAGAAGCATCTGAATTTCCAGGGGGGCTCATCTGAATCCAATCCACGTCCTGAGCCTGGTGAGGCTGGTGTGTCACTAGGGCATGCTGTGTGGCATGCTACTGTTGATTCACTCGTCAGTTATTCATGCAGCCAAACACACCCTGTTCCAGCAGCAGCGACCCCACCACTGCTCCCTTCTCACAGCTACTCATATGACAGCCATAGCTGCAGAGTAGAAGCCTCTTTCACTTGTCCACGGCCAATGAGAGCTTTGGAAGCAGAGGATAAGTGGAAGTCCTGAACACACTCTGCCCACCAGTCTGAGCAGCTGATGACCGGCATTCAGATCAAAAGGAGACAAAGGAAGGAAAGTCAGTGTGGGGGGAGTTGCATGGTTCCTCTCAGCTCCTGTCTGTCGGAGCAATTCAGTCACTGCCCTGCTGACACTAAAGAGCCAAGACTGACCTCAATCAGGTTGAGTCTCAGCCCGAGGGGAGGAGGAGGAGAAAAGCTCAGTGCAGCTAAGCACTTTGCTGCTGGGAGAATTCCAAGCAGCTCTCATCTAGTATGATCATCTAGGTACAGAGAGGGGCTGGGAGCCAGGACTGCTAGGTTCTGTTCCTGGCTCTGCCACAGTCTGACTGTGTGGCCTTGGTCAAGTCACGTAACTTCTCTGTGCTTCAGGTTCCCTGCTGGTAAAATGGGGATAGTACAAATTTTCTTCACAATGGGTTGTGAAACTTAACGAGAGGTGTACAGGTGGGCTGGAGAAAGGCAGAGTTTTTTTTCAGTTTCCCATTTTCAGTTTCCCATTCCATGAGGGTGGAAGGAAGGGGAGTGGGCCAAATTCAGAAGGATGAGAAGAGGCAGCTCATGCCATTTCTAGAAAGCAGAGGGGTAGGAGAGGAGAATGGCTGAGATCCTAAATTGTCATGCCCCTTTTAGCAGCAAGTGGACATTTGCTTGTGCCAGCCCAGGTTCTGTGCCCATGGCCCCTGCCTATCCCAGCAGTGGTATCTAGCCTTGGCAAAGAGGCATCTGCTCCTTCCTCTGTGCAGAAGGTGACCAATCCCGCTGATGCAAGGGAGGGTTCTCTGTGCCCTTTCCTTGCTCAGATACAGGTGGTTTGGGGAGCTCTCACTTCCTAACAGCTTTGGTTGGCTGGTTTTCGAGGGAGGATGGAAATCATGGTGTCCTCTCTGTAGCTCCTTTCTGCTTTTGAACTTCCCCATCTAGTTGCCCTGGTATGGAATCCTGAGTACACCTTTCCCCATCCCTCTGGAGTCTCTCTCCCTTCCTCCCACTACCCTTCCTTCAATTTACTCCTCAGCCAGCGGGGCAGGGCAAAACACCAGTGCCACTGCCTGAATACTGCAGTGATGAGGCAGCTTCAGGGTGGATACTACCTTGCAAAGTGTTACCTCTTTCCCAGACTCTGCTTCCTCTGCCTCACTGATTTGGTTTCACAGGTCCCGTTGATCACAGGTCCCATTCAGACTGGAGTTTCTCAAGTGCATGCTTTAGGGCAGGGCTGATCTTGGGGTGTGGGTGCTTTTGTGGACTTCCGAGTAACCGCAGCAACTCAAGGTCTGATGTTCTACACGCCTGGCTAGTAGCTCTGCAGGACCAGGATAGCTGCAGGTGGCCATCCAAATACATGGGACCTTGCTGTGATCTGGCTCTTCTGGCTTGTTGCCTGGATTTTGTCCATGAATCACAAGGTAGAGTAACTGCATCATCTCTTGCCACTTGCATTTTATAAAGACACAAAATCAAGTGTGGAAGCCTCCACATTTTGTTGCTGCTTCCCAAAAAGTGCCCTGGAAATGAAGGGCTCTCCTATCACCTGCCTCTTCCCTTGATCCCACTCCCATGTGAATACTCTTTCCAGCCAGCTCTTTTCCCTGAGGCCGTGGGAATTCTTTGCACTGAGCTGATGACTGCAACACTTTTAATGGTATTGGTAACGGGAAGGGGAGTTTTAGGGACTATAAACTGCTTTCTCCAAATAGGCATCTTCCATGTAAGGTCCTTTGCTTTCTTTCATGTCTCACCCAAACAGATTCTGGCCAGAGCTCTTTGATTGGAGGCAGGCCTTCAGCTATGTGTCTATATAGATGAAAGAAGATCTTTGTCATTCCATGGGATGCTGTATTTATGACTTCCACCCATAGTGTCCAGCATACACAGGCAGTTTACTATGTAGTGGATGTTTTGGACAAGACCTTGCACCCCAAAGTCCTGTCCACTCTGCATAGGCTTTAGAGATCCCAGGATTCATTTCACAAGTGTAGGGAGTTTGTGCAAATCTCCTAGGTCAATATTTGTTCACCCAGCTACCATACCCCTCCATCTCAGAAGCAGGTGGCTGCATTTCAGTGGTGGTTGAAGTAATCCTTGGAAAAGCTGCTTAGGGATCCTTCAGGCTCAAAGGCAGCAGGGTACATAGACCTCTGCAGGGGTGAGAGGCAGAGAGGAGGCACTGTTATAAGCATGGAAAGCTTTGTTGTATAAATGCAAGTTGTACTTGTCTGCATGAAACTTTAACCTTCATCGTTAATTTAAACTATACAAGATTTATAGGCAAAAAACACCTTTTACTTATCCCTCACCGACAGTCATACACCCAGTAGGAAAAGTCCCTTCAGCCGAGATTTAGATTGATGGTTGGGTGCATGAACTGTGGAATCTTTGTCCCAGGGCTGAGGTTGGTTATCCTCTCCTGTGCTCAGTGAAAGCATAGCGCGGAGCACATTATAAACAGCTAAACCACATAACAAATGAATGCACAGAGGCAGAATCAAGTGGCAAAACATGGAGCTTGACCAGTTTTCCAATAAGTTAGGAACCCTGCTTAATGCTGGCTGTTCTTAGAGATGTCCTTGCTTTATCTCAAGGTCTGTATAACTAAAAAGCCTCTCTTGAATTGTATCTACAGGGCACTCTGGATTTAATCCTTTGTTTTGTGTGTGTGTTTCCCCCCCCCCCTCCAGAACCATGTGAAGAACCTCGAAAGGGACACATACACGGAGCTTAGAAGTTCACCCTCCCCTTTCTCTTCTCCCCTGCCCCAGGATGGATCAGAGGAAGAACTGGCCTCGGATGCTGGACGCCGATGGCTGGTCAGCAGCTGTGGTTTTTCTCTTTTTGGTCTCATTTTCCCGGAACGCAGCCAGTACTGCCCTGTTCAACACCTTCCACACAGAGAACCGCGACTGGACTTTCAACCACCTGACCGTCCACCAAGGCACTGGGGCAGTCTACATTGGAGCCATCAACTGGGTTTACAAGCTCTCAGGCAACTTGACCATCCTGGTGGCTCACCAGACAGGCCCGGAGGAAGACAACAAGTCCTGCTACCCACCCCTCATTGTCCAGCCTTGCAGTGAGTTCCTCACCCTCACCAACAATGTTAACAAGCTGTTGATCATCGACTACTCAGAGAACCGGCTGCTGGCCTGTGGGAGCCTCTACCAGGGCATCTGCAAGCTGCTGCGGCTGGACGACCTCTTTATCCTGGTGGAGCCGTCCCACAAGAAGGAGCACTACCTCTCTAGCGTCAACAAGACTGGCACCATGTACGGGGTGATCGTGCGCTCTGACGGCGAGGACGGCAAGCTCTTCATCGGCACGGCGGTGGACGGCAAGCAGGATTACTTCCCCACCCTCTCTAGCCGCAAGCTGCCACGGGACCCGGAGTCATCAGCCATGTTGGATTACGAGCTCCACAGTGACTTTGTCTCATCGCTCATCAAGATCCCCTCGGACACGCTGGCCCTGGTCTCACACTTCGACATCTTCTATATCTACGGGTTTGCCAGCAGCAACTTCGTCTACTTCCTGACCGTGCAACCGGAGACCCCCGAGGGAGTCTCCATCAACTCGGCCAATGACCTCTTCTACACGTCTCGCATCGTCCGCCTCTGTAAGAATGACCCCAAGTTCCACTCCTACGTCTCGCTGCCCTTTGGCTGCATCAAGGGGGATGTGGAGTATCGCCTCCTGCAAGCGGCTTATCTCTCCAAGCCAGGGGACGTGCTGGCCAACGCCCTCAACATCACAGCCCAGGATGACATTCTTTTTGCCATCTTCTCCAAGGGGCAGAAGCAGTATCACCAGCCTCCTGATGACTCTGCTCTTTGCGTTTTCCCCATCCGCACCATCAACACCCAGATCAAGGAGCGCCTGCAATCCTGTTACCAGGGGGAAGGCAACTTGGAGCTCAACTGGCTGCTGGGGAAGGACGTCCAGTGCACCAAAGCAGTAAGGATGGTTGCAGTACATTGCCACTATTGCTCTGGAGAAATCTATCCCACTTCACACCATTTGTATAGGGAAGAATGGTCTTGGGGTGGAGACATTGGACTGGAATTTGGGAGACCTGGATTCAATTCCTGGCCCTGCTACAGATGCCCTGAGTAAGCTTAGGGAACTTACTTGATCTTTCTGTGCCTCAGTTTCCCCAAATACCAAACAGGGATGATAATCCTTCTTATTTCAGATTGTGAGAATTAAATCCTTAATGTTGTCAGATGAATATGGTGCTAAGGGCCACAGAAGCAGCTAGGTAGACAGATTAAAAAGTCACAGCTTGTTAGAAGCATTCTGCTATTTCCAGCTGCCCATTCCAATTCCAAAATCAGACTAACCCAAAGCCTCTCTCTCCCAGCCTGCAGCAGGAGAGTATAGTGCAAACCAAACTAACCAGGTGAATGCAAATGGAAGTTGCACACTCTGTGCTTTTACTTTGCTAGTTCCAAACTTGATTGACATACCATACAGATTCCTTTTGACCCACCTTAGTCCCTGGAAACTCCTTTCACCATAACATATTCAGTTTGGCTTCCAACTCTCTGGTATCAAGAAAAAAGGTGAGCTAAATGAGGACAGAGAGGGAATTTTGGGGCGACAGGTGAGTGGATAGTGCAGAGGATGGCCATGAGACAGTGAGCTTTTCACATCTAGCCTGCTGAAATTAATGCAGCCAATAGTGACTCAGAGGCATTTGGTAGCTATTCAGTGGCTCCTCTGGGAGATGAGTTGGTGAATTGCAATCCCAATCCTAGCTGGTAGATGTCCACATTGCAAACTGCACTATTTAGCATTCATTCCCTATTGGGCGGTCTCAGCGAAGTGATCAATTAGCAATACTTAGCTATCATACAGAGTCTTTCATTTCATTGGTCTCAGAGTGTTTTATAAGCATCCTTATCCCCATTTTACAGAGGGTAAACTGAGGCAGAGTGAGGGGACACAAAGTAGGTGGCAGAGTTGGGAATAAAGGCTAGGGCTCTTGACTCCCAGTCCAATTCTCTATCTGCTAGACCAGTGGTTTTCAACCTGGGGGCCTGCAAACTATGGGTACGTCTTCACTACCCGCCGGATCGGTGGGTAGTGATTGATATATCGGGGATCGATTTATCACATCTTGTCAAGATGCGATAAATTGATCCCCGAATCGACGCCTGTACTCCACCTCGGCAGGAGGAGTAAGCGGAGTCGACGGGGGAGCCTCTGCGCTGATAGCGTAGCTGAAGTTGCGTATCTTAGTTCAAACCCCGCCCCCCTCCAGTGTAGCCCAGGCCTATGTCTAAGGGATCCATGAAGCGTTGTCATGTTTTCAACCTCTGGTCCGTGGGCCCCTGGGGGTCCACAGATTATGTCTAAGATTTCCAAAGGAGAAATCTCCATTCAAAAATTTTTAGGGGTCCTCCAAATGAAAAAAGGTTGAAAACACTGTGCTAGACCATGCTCTATTGAAAGGAGAACATAGGTACGAAACACCCCTTTAGCTCAGATTGGGGCATTCAGAGGATGGGGCAGGGTTGGCAAGGAGTATGGAAACTCTCCATTGCCAGGATCCATTCCACTGTCCCTCTTAAGAACAGCCAGTCTGGCTGGCACCTTGCACAGCATCATATTCACTTGGGGAATGTAAGGAGGAGATCCGGAGTGTTAAATCTGTCATGAGGTCAGGCTGTTAGCACAGGAGGGAGGTGGCTGCTTCCCTAAAGAAATGAGTAGCTGAGAGGAGGAAATGGCAGCTTCCGTTCTCTGATCAGAGGGCAGAGGGAGAGAGCAGACACCTGCACTTCCTGTGGCTGGTGTTTCTGAACCCAACCCGCCCACTGCAGGCTCATTGCCAGTGTAAGGCAATTGCTGGCCCCAGCCATGTGAATCTCTGCCGACCCGTCTGTGTGACACTGGGTCATTTCGGGAAGTGGGACGGGGGGAGGAGAGAACCGTGGCTTCCTTTTATGAATGGATTTGATAGTCCACTGCAGTGTGAGCAAGGCTGCTGGAGCACATCCTTGGGCCAGCGGGGTGGATTAGGGACATGTTCCCTGTATGGCTGTGTGAGTGAAGCTGGTTCAGTTTTTTTTCCTCGTCCTTTGCTCCCGAGGTCAGCCATGCTGTGGAAACTGCATGCTCAGTTCTTGGGGTTTGGGATGGGGAGGAAGAAATGGCTTGTGCTGCTGTGCCGTGACTTCTCTGATTAATGCAGAAGAAGCTTTGAATGATCTTCAGTGCAAGTCTCTGGTCAATCTTCCTTCCCTGACATAGGCCCTAGAAAAGGCAGCTGGTCTGATTTTTTTTTCAGAGCTGCTAAGCACCTGAAAGCTCCCGTTTCTTGACTGCAGGCATTCAGGACTTCCAGAAATCAGACCAATGCTATTTAGAGGGGGTAAAATCAGTGAAGGAGAGAGAGACAGCTTCAGCATGGGACATGAATGCACCAGGACAGAATATGGGGGAGAGGATTTGGATCTGAGAGGGGAGAGAATCAAGAGAGCTAATGGAAACCATTTCCCCTATGGTTTTCTGTCAGTGACATTGTGGGGATTCTCATCAGTTCTGTCCATGAAGGTTTTCTTGGCAGCTACCATGTGATGCACCCACTGTGGCCTGTACCCATGCCAACCACACAGCTGCTTGGCCTAGATTACAAAAATAAGGAGAGATGTTCATTAGGTCGTGCTGGGGAGAGTAGCTGACCCTAGCTCCCAGGGAGATCAACCAGCTGTACATGAGCAGGGGGTTGTTGTGAACACCCAGCTATTGTGTGGGGAAGTCCGGTGCGCTCGCCCCCTGGTTACGACTGTGCATTCAATTCTGCATGAGCCTGAGTGCTTGGATTAGCACTTCACCGTCACCTCTCGCTCACCCTTGCCCAATGCCTTCTCTTTTCCAGCCAGTCCCGATAGATGACAACTTTTGCGGGCTGGACATTAACCAGCCGCTGGGAGGCTCCACACCAGTGGAGGGGGTGACCCTCTTCACCGCCAGCCGTGACCGGATGACCTCGGTCGCTTCGTACGTCTACAACGGCTACAGCGTGGTGTTTGTGGGGACCAAGAGTGGCAAGCTGAAGAAGGTAAGGCTGCTTCTGTGACACCAGAGAGCCAGGATCAGTGACTCCTCCCTTTCCCCAGGAACACTGATCTGCCAGGCTGTCACCACCTTTGTACTTCTCCTGAGATCTCTTTCTCAGTTGCCAGTTATGAGGCAGTATGAGATTAAGCCCAAGGCTTTGAGTTAGAAAGGTACATGAAGCAAGTGGGTATGTGAGGCAAACTCTCCTGCATCTGTCCTGGTGCTGGGGCACCATTTAATGTAGTTTCAGAGTAACAGCCATGTTAGTCTGTATTCGCAAAAAGAAAAGGAATACTTGTGGCACCTTAGAGACTAACCAATTTATTTGAGCATAAGCTTTCGTGAGCTACAGCTCACTTCATCGGATGCATACTTTTTATTTCATGTAGTCTCACTCAGAACCCAGAGTCACCAGGCATTGGAATGATACAGAGCTTAGTGGCAAGTCAAAGGTTAAGGCATGTGGAAAATGTCCTTTTGGGTCCTTGAAGAGAAGTAAATTAGTCAGACAAGGCAACATCATCTCATTGCACCAAGCTTTGGGACTCAAAAATCCCTCTAGGCCAATACAAAGTGGAATGTAGCTGAGATCTTGTCAGGCACCTAGCTTAGCTCTGTTTCCAATTATCCATAGTTGAATGGAATGGCTAATATTGGCCTTAGCAGTGCACTGGCTGTTGCATACTCTATGCCTCCCACAGGTATATTGTTGTTTGCAGTGTTGTTGTATCTGTACTGGTACCAGGGTATTAAAGAGACAAGGCACGTGAGGTAATAACGTTATTGGACCAATTTATGTTAGAATGGGCCACCCAAATAGCCCAAGATTGGGCCCGATCTGTTTTTGCCGAGACCCAAAATCAGATGCTCAAGAGAATACCGAAACAGCGGGGGATGCGTATTCTACAGGCCCATACTATCTAAAGTTGAGGAAGAAATTCGGTATTAAGCTTGTGCGAGTTCATCACCGTAAAACCGTGACGCGTGCAATTGTGCAAGTGGTTGTGCACAGAATCATCAAGCACTGCCTGAGAGAGAAACAAAACGAGGATTGCCTGGGTGTGCCATAGATGCCTCTTGCCAGAGGCATCACAACTGCGTGTACTGGTCTTTAAATGATGTGAACTGTAAAATTAAAGAAATTAGAGGTAGTTTGTATATGGAGAGTGTGTTAAATATCATCACCATGTTGGGATACGCGCTGTAGTGCCTCTGTTTAACCCAGAAACATTTAGCTCTAAGGGCAGAACTGGTGGACAAAGTAACCGACGCCGAGGCCCCAAATAGCGTTTTAGATGAAATCATCAAACCGACAGATAAATGTTTAATGCGAAATGTTGAACATCTTCTTCATTCAGGAAATTACAAAACCTTGCTTAAAAAACCCCCCACTAACAGTTAGAGCATGTTTAGCCACCCTTTAGAGTTGTTACCATGTGCTTACTAAACAGGCTTTGCCTTAGTAAATTCCCTTTTTAAACCTAGCTTTATAGTTTTCAATATTATTTAATGTTTTAAAATGATCTTTTCTTAACCTACCCTGATATTTAATAATTTAATTGTGTTTTTCTTAACCTGCCTTTATAGTTTTTACCATGTGCATTCCTAAACAGGTTCTGCCTTAGTAAATTCTCTTTTTTGGCCATGTGTCTTCTTTTTAAACCGAGTTTTCAGTATTATTGAATGTTTTAAATGCTCTTTTCTTAACCTACCCTGATAGTTAATGCACCTTTTACGTTTATTTCAAAATTTTCTATTCTTTAATAACATGCCAAACTAGGCCTTTAAAATCATCTCTCCCCACTCAACCCCACCAAATAATCTTTCTTTCCTTTTTTCCCTCTAAACCTTACCCAAACTTCCTTTTTTATCTTTCAATTCTCTCACTCTATTCTTTCAACCTTTTGCTCTAAATGTATCAAAGCAGAAGCAGACAATACTCCCCCTATTCAAACTTAAATAAAAAAATTCAAAATGGCCGACGGCGCCAAACTACAACGCCAACGGAAACGGGGATGAAGGGTGGGACATAAGCCCTAAATGGGGCGTGGAAACTTGTCAAAAAATACATGGTGATGAATACTATCGAGGTTTATACTACTTAGGGTATCATTAAGCAGTTACAATTCATACTCAATGGTGACCACATCCTGAAAGAAATCTTTCCCAAACCCTCTCTTCTGGCTTTCAAACCATGCCTCAACCTTGCCAACCTCCTCCAAAGCAAACTTCCCACAGACCAGAACCCACCAATTCAAAGCTGCACCAGACCCTGCCCTAATAGATGCAAAACCTGCAGATATATCTCCATTCCTACGACGATTAATACCCCCCACAACACGTTTTTTCAAGGTTCATGGGTTCTATGCATGCCTATCACAACATGTGGTGAACCTCATCCAGTGCACTAGATACCCCAATAATAACTAAATGGATGGAATGAGACAATCATTACGCTCTTGAATGAACTCACACAGGAAATGGCTAAAAGACAAAAACACGATCTCGCCCACGGCCGAACACTTTTCACAAACCAATCACTCCATATGTGACCTCTCAGTCCTCACCCTCAAAGGAAATCTGCACAACACCTTCAAAAGACAAGCCTGAGGGAACTTAAATTCATAACTTTGTTAGATACTAAAAACCAAGGACTCAGTAAAGATAGTGGGTTATTGCTCATTACAACAATCTATAACCCACTAACCCTCTTGTGTCCTACCACTGCAGAGGTGTTAACTGCCTGCTTCACCGTGAATGGTCTCTTAGAGCATGTGAACTCCTTATGCTGAATTATTTGTTCCACCTTATATTTAGCTCTGATGATCTGAGGATCTTTTTCTCAGACCTGAAGAACAGCTCTGTGGGACTCAAAAGCTCCTCTCTCTCACCAACAGAAGATAGTCCAATAAAAGATATTACCTCGCCCACCTTGTCCAACACGTATTGTTAAGTCAGCCCACTGTAGGACTGTGGTCACTGAGGAGTGTGTGACTCACTCTAAGAATACAAAGGGCTCCCAGGACTAGTCCAGCAGTTACTTGTGCTGTCTGTTGGAATCCAGTCTGAGAGAGGATGGTTTTTTCATTGTATTCCTGTGTGACACATGGCATGTCTGTGGGAAGGTGCTACTAGATTTAGTTTGGCTCTGAAGAAGTGGTTTGCCCTGAACCGAGAGAGGAACTGACTCAGGGTTGCTGTGAGGTAGAACTCAGCAAGTAGTAAATCAGCACAAATAATTTATTCAGTGTACCCAGATGCTTCTTCTGTTCATGAATGACCTCTGGGCAGCGGGGGATAATCTTGAATTGAATCACAATGATTCTTGGTCAATAGATTGTTCATAAGCCACTCCTTCCAACTATCCAATGCCCAAAATTCAGACTGTCTGTCAGTGTGGCACCTGTAGCTTTCATGATGGTGCTCCTGCTTCCTGGCTGGATGAATGTCACTAACTCTTAGATTCCAATTCTCAATGTGAAAGATTATGCAGGTGAATACGACCTGCGTATTTTGTGAGCTGAAAAATTTGCTATTTCTGTGCAAGTTTCTGACAGCCAAGTAGCTTGCTAGAAGATTGCCAGAAAGTGATTGCAACAGGGGCACAAGCACAGAACCTAATTCAATTTTTGTTAGCGCAGATAATCACAGAGCATGTTTTTAGATGTTCACCATGCTCTGCTGGAAGGCCTCGGGCCTAGACCATTTCCTACTAGTGCCCTTTGAGCTGCACCCATCACAATCAAAGCTCCAGGGTTCCCGTTGACCCTCTCTGATAAGGGCAGGTGAGAAAGTTTTCCCATGAAATGCGTTGTGAAAGGTTATAGAGGTTTATAGTATTGCTGTACTCCTCACACATAGGCCTAGTGGGCAAAACAAAGTGTGAAGGTAAAGTTTCAGAGTAGCAGCCGTGTTAGTCTGTATTCGCAAAAAGAAAAGGAGTACTTGTGGCTCCTTAGAGACTAACCAATTTATTTGAGCATAAGCTTTCGTGAGCTACAGTAATGGTAATGACATCCGATCAAGTGAGCTGTAGCTCACGAAAGCTTATGCTCAAATAAGTTGGTTATTCTCTAAGGTGCCACAAGTACTCCTTTTCTTTTTGTGAAGGTAAAGAAAGAGATCTGGATCTTTGGCTGGTGTAAATCACCATACTGCCGTCAGTGGAGCCATGCTGATTTACACTTTGACCCGGAGGGATCTGAAACTTTTAACACAACGATCACTGTTGAGCAAATATACAATAAGGTCAGCACTAGTAATGAGAGTCTCACACTGGCTTCATCCTTATTGATGGCCACCAGCCTGAGCCCTGGATTTAGTGTTACTCTCTGCTGGTGCTTGTATCCACCTGAGTCAGCACAAATCTCTCTTGGTGTGCTTGTACTCTGTCAGCAGCTATTTACAGAAGCTGCCCCTAGTGGGAAGACTCTGTGGGTTAAGAACTCCCGGGGAGAGCTAAGTGAAATTTTTTGGGAGAAATTTTCCACGAAAAAATGCAGCTTTGGTTTGACCAAAACATTTGCAAATTCAGGTCAGATTTGCCAAATTGTTTAGATTTAAAAAAAAATCTGAAATCAAAAAGTTTCAAGTTCTTGATTTGAGGGCACTCCTTACTTCAAAATTTACATTAGCTTATTACTTCTTTTTTTTCTTTTTTTAAGTTTCAAGAAGCTCAAAGATGAAATTAAACACTCTGTGTTCAACTCCAAACTATGCTTTGTGATTATTATTTTCTTTTTTGGTACAGCTGAAAGACCAAAACAATCCGTTACTCACACAGCCCTGCTCCTCCTGGGTGCCCTGCTTTGGTGGTGATAAAATTGCAGATTTATGGGTCTTGAAGAGAGATGAATGGGTTAACTTGGCTGCCTTTGGGAAACGAAGCCTCAGGGCAAAGTCATATTGCTTCTCTGTGCTGTAGTCTTGCCTCTCACCTCCCACCCTTCACACAGACCTCTGGGTGATTGATCGGCTGTGCAAGATAAAATTCTTTCCTGTTTGCATCACAAAAGCAGGGCTAGTTGCCCAAGGCAAAGAAATACCCAGTCTTCCTTCTCCCTCAAAGGAGCAGGAGGACTTGCTGTGGTAAACTTATGATTCTGTGATTGAACTGGCCTTTTTCCTCCTTTCTGCTTCCTCTCAAATGCTCCTTTTGAAGATCAGGTTGTAACGCCCAGGCTAAGCCTGGTACAATGCTGATAAAATGCGTTAATCCAGTTCTTCCTGTTGAATGACGCCTAGATTGGGCCTGGTGATTTTGTTCAGGGCAGGTCTACGCTTAAAGTGCTGCAGTGGCGCAGCTGTAGCTCTTCAGTGAAGACTCTGCTGCGCGGATCGGAAAGTTTGCCCCTCGCTGTACCTCATCCACCTCCGGGAGAGGTGGTAGCTATGTCTACAGGAGAAGCCCTCCTGTGGACAGAGCACTGTCTACGCCGGGGGTAGGTCAGTATCACTGCGTCGCTCGGGGATGGGGATTTTTCACATCCCTGAGTGACGTAGTTATAGCGACATAAATTGATCGTACGGACCTGGCCTCAGGTGTCAGTGCTTTAAAAACACAATGGAAAGAGACCTGTGGATGTATAACAACAGGGATCTTTCTCCGCCTAACTCCTAGTCTGGTATTTTGTTGGCCCACAATCAGATGCCACTTCAGTCCTGCAATTGTTTTATCTCCTGATAGTGCAGGGCTAGTGAATATCACCCCTCACTCAAATATATTAGAAGGTAAAAATACAACGTTCTGCTGTTATGTTGTTGGTTGTTTTTATTTATATTTCACTAGCCCGAGGAACCCCAGTCATGGATCAAGGCCCCATGGGACTAGGTGCTGTACAGATACGTAAGACAGTCTTTACCCTAGTCTATATGACATACAGGACATGTCAGGAGGAAAGAACAGGTGGGGAAGGAAGAAGGGTTGAGGTAACAAAATGAGCAGAACTGAACAGAAAAACAGAAGTCACAGCTCATCATTTGACTAAGCAATGCCAGGCGGGAGTGACTGGTAGGCATCATAGCAGGGTTTATCCACTTATTAGTAGCCTTACATGACCTCAACACAGACTTTAAATCTGTGGGCCTGATTTTGTGCAGTAAAGTTATTTTTGGATGCAAAATCAGAGATTGTTTATCCAAATCCAACCTCAAGTCAGATGCTCAGCATGACTGACAGATTTTTCAGGTCAACGGAAGGTAGAAACTCCTTTTGGGGTGAGGTCTAAATATAGCCCCTGAATGTCCGTTCCTCGTAGCACCAGGGAAAGAGAGACAGGGGAAAGATTGTTATTTCTGATGTCCGTAAACAGCAGGGAGTGTCTCCCTTCCCTATCCAGGAAGATACGCGGGCAAGCATATACTGTGGTTGGATGTCTGCATTTTTTAATGGCATCAATTCGTTAATATTTGTTCATTGCTGTGTAAGTGCTGAACAGCAGTGCATTGACTGTAGCTTTGGCTGCTGACAAGATGTACTGGCAACTCTTGAGGTCATCCATTTGGGGCACCGCTTTAGCAAGCTTTCTGTTCCACTGCACCCCAGCTCAGACCCAGTGATGCTCTCACAGAGCTCCCGCTAGTTCTGTGGCAGCAGCTGGGTGGCAGAATCAATAGAACAGGCCCCTCAGACAGCATGTTGCAAACACATATGTTGTTTAGTTCCCAGCCAGCCAGGTAAAGGATGGTATGTGTGTACCGTGCATATTGTTTACTGTGTTTGGTGGGTGGGGGAGGGCCTCATTTAAAGACAGTTAAAGCAAACAGCTTGTGCCTGCATGTTGGGTATTTAATGTATTGAGCAGAATCACATCCCATTAATTATGTAGGATTACAGAAGGAGTGTTCTTTCTGGCATGGTTTAATCCCTCATGCCATTTGTACAGTGGAGACCTTTTAAACAACTTCCCTTTTGATGCAGAATAAATCTATCCCTGTTTATCGGTTTTGCTCCATTAGTGGGAAGTGGCTGAGGGCAAGGGGAAGTTTCAAGATTTACTTGTTGTTCAGGACAATGGCAAACAGGTGCTGAGAGAATTGAGAGTTTGGTCCAAGCCTTTCATGGCATCTGCCAAGCATCTTTATTTAACGTTTCTCAGCACTGTCGCAGGTTGATTAGACCCGTGCCTCCTGTTTCCATTCAATGGAGTTATTACGCATCCCCGCTCTCACTAGGTGAGGGGTGGAACATGGCTTCTCTGTAATTTGCAGACCTACCCAAGCAGGACACCTTCAGCAATACACAGGAAGCAACACATGATCCAAGAACCCTTGATTTTAAGCCTCCTATGCATGGGAAGTAGGAGGCAACTCTCTCCTGAACTCAAGGCCAGTTTTAATGGGGACACTGAGTGGACACATTCCCCCATCACTAGCTCTGACGTTTTTATTCATGCTTATTTTTCCCTACCCGTATTTCATCATTTCTTTGTTCGTTGGGCAGGAAGCCTGAAAGCATGGCTTCCTATCCTCTCCTTGAAAACCCTCTGACAACATCTCCAGTGCAGTTCCATGAAGTAGCCAACAGGAGATGGTAAAAGGATGGCGTGGCCTGAGTTCCTGACCCTCCCCTAGAATCTCTGCTCTGCACTTGTCTTGGACTTGGCAGCCCAATGCGCTTGCTGCACCCACACTGTTCCCTTTACAGAAACTGCTGCTCAAGTTCCTTGTCCTTTTATCCCCATGTGGCTCACCACCAGTGGGATCCCTCTCACAGACTTTAAGGCCAGAAGAGACCATCATGATCATCTAGTCTGACTTCCTGCCTATTGTGGGCCACAGAACCTCGCTTACCCACTCCTGTAATAGCCCCATAACCTCAGGCTGAGTTACCGAAGTTGTAGAGTTCTAACTAAGGGCTTGTCTACATTAGCCACTGGATCGACGGGCGGCGATCGATCCAGCGGGGGTCGATTTATCACGTCTAGTCTAGATGCGATAAATCGACTACCGAGCGCTCTCCCATCAACTCCGGTACTCCACGAGGGGGAGAGGCGCAGGCGGAGTCGACAGGAGAGCATCAGCCGTCGACTTACCGCAGTGAAGACACTGCGGTGAGTAGATCTAAGTACGTCGACTTCAGCTACGTTATTCACGTAGCTGAAGTTGCGTAACTTAGATCAATCCCTCCCCTTAGTGTAGACTAGACCTAAATGTGTAACACTGCTGAAGTCCAGAGGACCTAGGCTTTTCCCTTTGGTGTGGCTTATTGCACAAGGGACTTGAGAATGATGGGCTAGGAGAGAAGCATAGTGCCTTTGGTGATATCTTGGCTTCAGTATATAGAATCCAGGTGCCATCAAGAATAGATTTGATTAACATATAAATCATAGAGGGGAGCCAGGACTAGAGCACAATTCTTTCTGGTCCAAAACTTCAGGCATCTATCGCCCAATCTAAATAAGGTCTCCTTTTAATTGGTCCCTGACCCTGACTTTGGACCCAATCCCTAGAGGACAACCTGAGACACTCATATGCACTGCATGACATGGGACAAGGATCTTGCTGGGGGCGGGCAACAAGCAAATCCCTCCGAGCGTCCTCAGAACCTGCCTCTATCCAAGCCCTTGGCTACGGAATGGGGGTCACTGCACTGGCTGTCAGGAAAGGGGACACACCGGGGAGGAATAAGGGAGAACCAGGCAGAGGAAGAATGTAGCTTTGGCTCACACTGGAAGTTGAGTGCTGTGGGAGAAGAATTCTACCACCAAAATGAAAAAACAACCCAGAATTAAATAAACTAGCTTCCCCCCTCCCTTAATTACATTAATCACAATCAGATTCCCTAGATCCCTTGAACAGCTTTCTAGGTGAGGCTGGCTCTGTATGCCTTACTAAAACGTGAAGGATTTATTGATATTAACTCTTGTCTGTCTTTCACTCTGGGCCTCTGCCATTTCCCCCCGACTGATTACTCTGCCATCTAAGGACTTTGCGTAGCCCATTAGGAAACCCTGGAATCTTTATGGGAAATGCTTCACTCCATCAAGTTCTGGTAGTTTAATACAGATCTGCCAAGGGAAAAAATAACCCAAGGAAAAAGGAGCTGGGGAGGAGATATCTGTCTGGTTCTTTGGCAAGAGCCCTGGTTGAGAAGCAGGGAGCTGCTTTCACACACACTGACAGGCGCAGAGGAAGAAGGCTCTTTGGTTTTCCAGGTTTCGGACGCAGCTATGTCCGGTGGAGCTTCTGGCCACACCTACGGAGTAGAGGCCAGCAAAATGTAACTAGGAGCAGAGAGAGAAGCCAAGCAGCCTAAGCCAGAGGATCCTGGACTCTAATAGTAAGGTGACCAAGTCTTCTGATTATCAAAGAAGGTTGCTCACTGAGGCTAGGGAGGGCATTCAAAGGTCATGACCCACCTAGGGTCCCCCTTCCAATAACTTTCTTTTTAGCGTTGCCCTTTCTGCCACCAGCAGCTGTTGCTTGGTGCTATATCTAGATCATTGCCAGTTTTCCTCTGGAGAAGGCATAGTGGCCCATCAGAGAGGGCACAGAACTTAGGGCATGGAAGATCTGGCTGGGAGTTAACATGCTGACTCGTTCTGTGACTGTGGGTGAGATACTAAGGGCCTGAAATCCATGGGAGCTGAGAGTGCTCAGCACCACTGAAAACCAGGCTATTAACTCCTCTGTGCCTCATGTACCCATCTGTAAAAAGGGGATAGTAATGCTTTGCCCACCTTTGTAAAGCACAGTAAGATCTACAGATGAAAAGTGCCAGATACCTGCAAAGTCTTCGTCTTTATTACCAAGTCACCACTTTGCATATCAGCTGAGACCAGTGGTGACTGAAAGCCATTGCCTTCTGAGAGTTATTGGGTGGTTTAAAGTAGAAATGAGCTAGTGGTTTCAATCCAGTCCTTTCTGAGGGATTTTTTTTTTGTTTCAGAATTTCCCTGGAGGGGAGGAGTCAGAGAGCCAGCTATGAAATTTTCTAAATTTATCATGCTTCCCCTGTGAGAATTCATCACTGAAAAAAAGCCACATTCTTTTGGTGATGTCCTACTTCCAATTAGCGAATCAGCTTGCTGGTTCCTGTGAAATTCCTGAGGAGAGTCTGTCTCTGTATGTCTCTCTGCATCTCTCTCCCAAAGGAGACTATTACAAGGTTTGAGATCCCCAAACCCCAGCAAATGCTTACGTCACAATCGCATTATACTCCTCTTTATGGCTGCTCTGCTGTAAATCACCCAGAAACGCTGCGAACCTTTCTTACGAGCAGCTACTGTGTTGTGTAAGATCAGATCACCGAGCTGAGCGGATTTAACTCTTCCTAACCAGGCATGTTCAGTGTCTGTAATACTATGGAGAAGAGTTTGCTGGGTCAGCTCAATTCAAGCTCTTTTCCCCCCAAGGGTAAATTTTTCCGCTCTGTACTGGGTTGGACCTTTCAGACTTCATAGATAGTAAATATTTAATGATGGCTACAATTTTCTGGATCCTGCTGATCTTTCAAGCTCTCTCCCCACGCCCCACATGCCCCAGCCCCAGCCCAGCAATGCTGCTCTTCTCTGTGTCCCTTGTAATGTGTACTTTATATTTTAAACATCTTCTCTCATTCCTCCCGTTAAGCTGCCACCACCATAACTGACTATTAAAAGAGAGAGGAGGGATTGGGGCTTTCTGGTCTCTGAAACAGAGAGCTTAATGCTGCGTCTCCTGTCATGAGATGGGCTCATTTCCCAGACTCCTGCCAGTGAGCTTGCTGTCTGTTCTGTTGCTTTGTGATCCCCCCAGGGTCCAGCAAGCTGGGTTTTGGGAAGCTTGGGGAAGGCCAGCACTGGGCAGCATGGGTGGTTTATTTACAGTTTACATCCAGCCTGAGGAGGGGTTGGGGGGTTGTGACAAGTCTAGTGAATGCTGGACATGTGGGGGAGTGTGTCCTGTTGATCAAGCTTTATCCATGCCGAGTGAGAAGGGCGCTCTTTCTGAAGCCAGGGCGATATGGAAGAGACGTGATTGTTAGTAACTGAGTGAAAGGTATGTTGTACTGGTCAAAACAGGGCCATTGACATTTGTTCATATGACAGCATATTCTGTGTAAGGATCTCGAAGCACTTGGATTGTATAGTGATGCTCCACAGGCCCCCCGGTCAATATTATCTCAATTTTACACATGGTGAAACTAAGACAGAGAGAGGATAATAGCCTGGTTTTCGGAGGTGCTGATCACTTGCATCTCCCATTGCCTTCAGTTGGAGATGTGGGTGCTCAGCATCTCAGAAAGTTAGGCCATAAGTGATGTGCCCAAGATCATAGAAGTGCCTTGTGCTGGAACTGGGTGTAGAGCCTCAGTCTTCGGACTCTGTCACCTACTCTAACTTTCAGACCGGGGTTCTCTTCTTTGCGGGGGGCACAAACCAATCCAGAGGGATCATGACTACTCTCCCTTTCTTTATGGTGAGATGCGGGGGTGAGTCCCTGAATCTTTGCATTATGGTAACATAGGCTGGTGTGTAGGTAGGATGATGATCACTTTTCTAAACCACACCACTTCCCCCTGATTTCAGTGAGAGTTGTTCCTGTAGATGTAATGCACAGCCCTAAGAGTGTAGCTATCTTGAGGTTAATTCCCTGAGCAGGATGGGAGAGTGGGGAGGGGAACCTGTGTGGGTGGGTATATTCTCTCTCTCTCTCTAATCAAGTCTTGAATTCCAGCAAGTCTGCTGCTTTATTTTTAAGTGGCATGATGCCAAGAGATTTTAAGATGAGGAATGGCCTTGCCGAGCATACTGTCATAGGTAGAAGGTCTTGATGTCTGGAAATAATGCTTTACTAACACTCCAAGTGGCAGCGAGTTGTCTGATTGGGTTTTCAAGCAACACACAAGCAGAGGTCAGCTTTAAAAGCTCCCCTCGCAGGCGTGAGTCATGGGAACAAATATTTAATGGACTGGGCACAATTCGAGCCTAACTAATTTAATCCTGCTGTATCTGAGTTTCAAATTACACTAGTCAGCCCCAGTGCTTTCTTACCATATCTCCGTGGTTTCCACACCCTATCCTATGTGATATCGTAGGCTTCATTCGAATAAAGGGATCTTTTTTAGAGTGGACCTCTTAGGCCTTTTGCTGTGTGATACATTCAGCCCTGGGAGTTTCATGAACTTAGCAAGAGATATGTGAAAGAAAAAGTTTCTGTGGCTCTACGTTAGGAGGTGTTTTGGGGAGGAGTAGATGGCTCAAGGGCTTGAGGACACAGAGCCCCTCACCTCTAGAGTGAGGTTTTGAATTCAGACCAGGTAAGTTTCTGACATATGGCTCTGGCTGGTGGCCTAGGTGAAATGAATTGTGGTAGGCTCAGTCCAGTTCTCAGTAGGGTAGTGGGTTCACATCACAGAACTGCCACCCCAAGTGACACTAGCTGGCTTCTGTGTTGCCATTCCCAGCAGCATGACCAAGGATTGTGGATGGATTCTGAAGACTGGCCACTCTTAGAGGTCCTTCAAAGTTAGGGTTGAGACAAAAAACATTGGAGGAGTTGGTGCAGGTGGAACTTGTCCTTTCGTGGGTTGTGTTCATGCCTGTTCTGTGGAACTAGAGGGGTATGATGAACATGACTGTCAGTCTGGCTGCTTCCATGAGCTATAAAATGCACATAAAACTGTCTGCCTCCCTTAATACTGGGATGAAAGGGAGAAGGTGACAAAGCCCTCCTTCTCCATGATTTAGGAAAAATAGATGTATTAGTTAAAGTTGGTGCCCAACTTCTAGAACTTAACACAAGGCTAATTAAACTAGCCCTCTTCTTCTTCTAACCTCTGCACTCATTGCTACATGGCTAGTCTCTGTTGAGAGGGTCTGGCAGTTAAATTTA
The DNA here is from genome assembly GCF_015237465.2 of Chelonia mydas. Classification (NCBI taxonomy): domain Eukaryota; kingdom Metazoa; phylum Chordata; order Testudines; family Cheloniidae; genus Chelonia; species Chelonia mydas. Next base: position 4,485,060 of record NC_051261.2, read on the forward strand.
TGCCATTTAATGCTTGATGCATCGCTCTTTTTAGCTTGGAATTCCTTCTCTTCAATCCTCCCTTCCTCCCACAATGCTTTCCACAATGCACAAGGGCTAGCCCATTATCCCATGGATGGTATCCAACAGTCTTCTCTTTTTTGAGAGCCATTGTTCCTCACGAGCTTTCTTTAAGTGCATACAAAGCAAATGTGCTGCTGAGGCCAAGACCTATTGGATAAAGCGTGGGTACTTGGGACTCTATTTTCCAAGCAACTCCATAGTCCAAGGTTCTTTTTCAAAAGACCCCTACTTCTTGGAGGTAGGAGGTTTGTATTAAGGATGTAACCATTCACAAGGCTGGATTCCTGTAATAAAGCAATTTCCATCAAGCAAAATTAGAAAAGACATTAATGCAACAGTTAGCAGCCAGCAACTGCAGAGGTCAAATGTGTCGGCTTGCTTGTTCTGTGTTTATAAGCCTTATACAATTCCATCAATATTGATGCATGATGCCTTTGATTTTGATGCTAATCATTGTTATGAATTAAATTTGCAGCCATATAATTAGGATTGCTATTAATAGGGCCTCAAGCTAAGTGCCGCTCTGCTAGTTGTCTTTCTCCTGATGGAAAATGGCATCCTCAGAACTCTGCTAATGTAGTTTGCCTAGTAGCTGGTAAGACTGATGCGAAAATTATATTTTCTATATGTAGAGGGACATCGTCTAATATGGATATTGGCCCGAAACTGAGTGAGTTTCCTGAGAAAGGAGCATAGGACTGGGCCCAGTGATAGGCTTCACAGTAGTATTCCGCTGTCTTTCTGGGGCACAGACATGTGAGTGAGGGGGAGAAAGAAAGGTCATGAGAGAATAAACGTCAGTTTTCAAGGTAGGAGAAAGACTAATGCAGTGTTTGGTTTTGCAGTCTATCTTTCAGCTCTCCTTTCTGTTTGGATGCGAAATCTCCTTGCATCCATCAGTTCCCCTCATCCTGCATTTTTCACATTCCTCCTTTGGGGCTCTGCCCCTTGTTGCATCCCCAGTTTGCGCACAGCAGGGTAAAGGGAATGACCAGGGTAGCTGCATGGCTCACCAGTACAAATCACTCTTGTATTCCATCCCAAGGGGTAGTGTATCTTATGATATGTAATACATCAGTGAAGGGCCATGTTTGGGCTCAAGAATAAATCAATGTTGAAGCACTGTAGACAGAGAAGAGTATGCATATAATTTTGCCATCATATTATTTATACCTATCCCAAGAAAAAAAGAGATTCGTGTGACGATTTGTAGCCAATGGTAACACTGCGTGTGCTCACACGAGTTAAGTAAGATCATAGGTACTTGGATGGGAGATCTCCGAGGAAAAAGCAGAGATGCTATTGGTGAGCCAACAGATAGCATATGTCTCTCTGAACCCTTGTCACTGTACGCTGGTAGTGGGTGTTGTACTACTCGAGGTGCATAAAGATTTTTTGGAAGAGAGATAAAACTGAAATCTTGGTTAGTACAGATCCCATGAGATTTTTCTCAGTAATAGGGCATTTTGTCCTGGTGACCTGGTCAGAATTCAATTCAGACAACTACATTTTGTATATCATACCTAAGTTAACGTACTATCTCCGACCCTTGCAGTTTCAACTGGAAATGATGGTATTCTTCACATCCTAGCCTAACGTTGCAGAGTGTTCCTGTAAGCCGTTAAACAGCTGGTTGTGTTCTGTGGTGGTTGTGGCTGCATTTCAGGCTGCCTGAAGCAATTCATCTTGAATCTCATCTGCGAAGTGCTTTGGCATCATTTTGGATTAAAGGTGCTGTAGAAACATAAGATGTTTGTATTTGTGTAACTCAAGACTCTTTGTGGTTGCACATGCATTTTTGTTGACCTGCTGAATGTCTGAATTCACAGTACATAATGCTGCTTGTACTCATTTGCCATGCAGGCTAATACTCCACTCTAATAAAGAATAGCGATAATAGTGATCAGATTACTCAGGTTACAGCACAGGGGAATGGACTAGATAACCTCTCGAGGTCCCTTCCAGTCCCATGATTCTACTCAGTCAGGGGAAAGGCAAACTTTAAATATGATGTTTCTCCTTGGTATATGATAGTTTTATTCAGTTTGGTTGATTTAACTTGTTCTATTAGTGGGGATAAAGTAGGCCTTTCAGAATGAAATGTACATTGGAGCCTACCCTTATATGACTCTGTCGTACAGATGATCTTATCTGTTTAATTTACTCTTAATTATAGCCCACAAACACACTCTGTAGCACTTTAGAAGTCATTCATATCAGCATGTGGGGAAGCCAAAGGAACCTGCGGATGCTTGCTGAACAGATGAAAATCATCTGCTGGAATAGTCTTTCCAATGCAATTACCCCATTTTGGATACAGGTATGAATACTGGATGCTTTGCTGACCCAACCCTTTTGAGATCCATACATCACAATTGGGAACGCAGCTGTTTGTGTCCCAACAGAGACGCTAGATTGCAGATGGAGAGGTTTATTGCTTGACAGGAGTATTTGCATAACTGCAAGCTCCTAGAAACTGGGCACTAAATTTCTCACCCATGGATGTCAAGGGGGCAGGAATTTGGCTGGCATCACATTGTCTGCCTGGGTTTGCTCTGTCTACCCCTGTTTATGGACCCAGAAAATATCTTTCTAACCATGGACTCTCCAGCCTTTCCCAATAATCATCTATCCCTTGGGTAGAAGGGGCACTCTCAAGGCAAGACCCCAGCAAATAAAGCCCCTAGAGCTATTAGCTTGGGTCCTGCTGTAACACAGACTGTGCCCGCATGCAATCCCAAACTAGCCTACCTTTGCTATTATTGGCAGCCAGAAGAAGTTGGAACCTTACTTTTAATTAATTAGTGCATTGAGATGCATGAAAAGGGATTGGAGCAGAAGAGGATGTAGAGCTGCGATAATTAGCATGTTTCGAGGTAAGTTATGGTTAGGAAGTCACAGTTCAAGGTAACCCAGGCTGCTCCATCTCCACTGAAGTGGGTATCAGAGCTGATGAGAGGGGAGAAAAGGGGCCAATTGGACGAGTTCAGAGGGGCCCCAAAGCCTTTAACTGTGGTGAAGTGGGAAGGAGGGAGGGCCCAGCAAACATGTACCGGGGCCCAAATTTCTCTTGGTGGGCCTGGTGGTTATAATGGGAGCAGGGTAGGCAGACAAATCGGAAAGCTTTCCAGAGGAAAAAATACGGTGAGTTCTTTCCTTCTCTGGCTCCCTGGAGATGCGTCTTCTTAAATGGCCTGATGAGCATTTAAATGAGTTTCTGGGAAGCAGGGAAGGGTTAAATGGATTTCCTACACTGCTGTCACCAAGGCTCTAGAGGAATGACAATGCCAGGGACCCAGGCAGCAGAGAGTGGGGGTAGGAGCTGTGAGAGCACCCCAGGGTAGAAAGCAGCCAAGTCCATTAGGCTTTGTTCGTGTTTTGCATCAAGGAATCAAGAATGTCCTTACTACCATTTACAGGCATGATGTCGGCCCCCACCCCCAGCTCTCCTTCTCCAGCTATGGCATTTAAGGGCTATCTCAAAATAAGCATATTTTAAAGAGCGCTGGGACTGACATTTGTAGCTGTTTGACCAACGGATGGGAGAGTGCTGAGAGGAGGCTAGCTTGCAGGTAGTTGTGGGGCAATGCTCTGTGAGAATCGGCAGTTTAGGCTCACAGGAGACCATCTTTCATAGAATCCTAGAAGATTAGGGTTGGAAGAGACCTCAGGAGGTCATCTAGTCCAACCCCCTGCTCATGGCAGGACCAACCCCAACTAAATCTTTGTTTTTGGCTCACGTGTTGCTGATGTTTCCCTTACTCTACTCTGGGTTCAGATGAACCCCAAAAACTTAGTGTGAAATTGGACAAAGAAAACCAAGTTTCGCCTCTTTGGAAATGAGGTGGAATGAGAAAAGTGGTGTGGTGACCAACCAGGGCCATACATCAACTTTGACTGGTTGCAATATTCAGTCCTGCTTCCCAACCCTCAGCAAACCTTATCCCGCTTTCACTGATACTGAAAAGTTACCCAGCAGCCAAAGATTGTTCAGTGCCACCAGCAAGGAGTTCACCTTGGACATCTCCAAGTGCACATGGTTTGCTGTAGTTTGGTGCCAGAGCACTGGAGTGACAGCTGCCTGGCAAATACCCAAGAGCGGGAAGACTTTTTTAAACATCACATTAACTTATCCTAACTCACTATCATTGAGAGCAAGAGCTTGGCAGGATTTAAAAAGGGATCGGACATTTAGCTGCGTAACAGGAATATCCAGAGTTATAGGAGTAAGGATTAGAATGGAACCAGGAATTTGGGAATGGATATAATCCCTCCTGCTATAAAGCACAAGCCAACTTTTAACTAATGGGAGTTAGAAGGAAACTTTCCTAGGGGGCAGGTTATCCCATAGCTGCCTATTTCACCTTCCTCTGAAGCATCAAGTACTGGCCTGTTGGACACAATATACTGGACTAGATAGAGCCTTGGTTTGACCCACTACGGCAATCCCTATGTAACTTTTCACCATCCCTGCTTCTGGCTCGCTTCCCGTGCACTTCACTCAGCACTCACAATGGCACAAGGCCAGTCACTAAACCCCATTTTGCCTAACCTCCCTGTTAGTGCTCCTTAAAATGGGCACCATGTTACTTCAGAACATGTCCTCTGACTCCTATGTACTGTTCACCTTTCTCACTGGTCCACCGTAGAGCAAAGCTACTGCTTCTGCTGTGTAGTTGGCAATGCATTGCCTCCAAATGGGCAGGTGGACCATGGCAATGGAAATTGATTAGCACAAATGTAATTAAAAAGGACATTGCCAAAGTGGTGGTCATAATTTTAAAACTCAGTTCACCCTGCCTTTCCTTCACACCCGCCCCAACACGATCACCAGCGTGCGCACACTGATATTTGTGCCTGTGAGATGTTTGAAGCTGAAATATGTCCTCCTTTTAACGCCTCTTTATTTCCTCCATTTGAAGCGGTTAGTTCAGCAAAGTTCAAACTGGCAGCTAGGGTAAAGCAGTTTCAAGGGGCATTGATCCTTCTACTTTAGGGTACAAGAGAGACACTTGTGGCTACCAATCAGGACTGATTCTCCTGTTCTTTCATAGCCAGCTGCATGGTTCTGCCCTCCTCTGAAGTACCAAGAAGCTAATCAGTCCTCTCACTCCCTCTGTGAGAAAGAGAAGTGTTGTTATCCCCATCTTAGAGATGAGGAAATGGAGGGAAAAAGGTTAAGTGATCCTCCAGAGGCCACCAAGGGAGTCAGTCACAGCAAACGGCTTAGACCCTCAGAGTTCCTGGCTCCCTGCCTTGTGAGTGTGTACATCTTGCTTTCGCTTAGCTCTTCTTGCTGAATTTTCTTATCACATTGGTACCCTAGTAGGAATGTGTATGAGTTCTTGTAATTCTGTTTGTGTGTCAAGAATTTGTGCTTTTTTTAGTAGTTTTTTCCAAGAGGCTTTTTTAAATGCCATATTGAGGTCAAAATAACATGAGATCTGGTCTGTTTGTAGCATTTTAAATCCCTGGGTCGCAAAAATACTGTGAGAAGACCATGTTATTTTGCCCCAAAACATGAGACCAAAAGAACAAAAACAAAAACAAACTCCTGTGGAAAACACAAAGGCAAACAGAGAGATCACAGAATTTGAATGCAAAATGCCACATGCTGATGTGTTTGCTCAGGAGCACTGGGCTATTGGCATGGGGCAGTTTGGGTCAGGGAATGGTGGGAGAGATTAGAAAGAAAAAGTGGAGCATTCCCTATGGAAAGAAAACCCTATGTGTCCAGGCTTTCAAAAGAGCTCCGCATCCAGCAGCTCCTGTTGAAAACAGTGGAGAATTCCACTGCTCACACACCATTGAGGACAATGGGAGCTCCTGAGGGCTGCTGAACACTTGAAAATCTGACCGCTTCAATTAGGTGCTTAAACAGGAGCTGAGGTCTCTTAAAATCTGGGCAGTATTGTACAGCGATGGTCACCGAATCATGGGTGGTTGGGAGTTGGAACATTTACCCAGTGTACCATAAGGTGAGCAAAAGAAGCTTTAGTGAGGAAAGGGCACCCAGGTGACAGCATGTCAATCATGCATTAGGGTCACCTATTGCTACTATTAAATAGGTAAAAGGAAAAAAGATGTAGTATTTTTTTACTTTCTCCCCTTCACCTTTCCCTATAAACTTGAATAGTGTTCAGATTTTTTTTTTAAAGCCCAGATCTTCAGAGATAAAAGACCGTCCTTCCACCTCAAAAAAAATGAAAAGCGATTATACTAAACTAGCAGGTGTGTGTGGGGGTGTGTGTGTGTGTGTGTATCTATACATAAGAGAGGCAATGTAGCTGAGGTGATTAGTTTTTTTTTTTAATTGGATCAACTTCTATGGGTGAAGGGACAAACTTTTGAGCTTCAGAGCTCTGCTTCAGGTCTGGAGAAAGTAACCAAAGTGTCTGAGCTAAATACAAGGTGGGACAGATTAAGTATAAGGATTTCACATCATGCTATAGGAGATCACTTAAAATAAAATGGGCAGTTAAGGGTTGGCAGGCAGTAGGATGTGTTGCAAATTGTTGTAATGAGCCATAAAACCGGTGTCTCTGTTTAATCTGTGGTTCTTAGTGTCCATCATCAGAGTTGTGAATTTATATACAGACATGACTATGTGCACAACTGCCCTCTATTGGCCAGAATCAGAACTGTGCACCCCTTTATCACAGACCCAATACTACGAATAGTATTGGAGACTTTCCTTCCACTCCAGTTTGGAGGGGTCTTGCAGGATTGCCGAGATTGGAGGAGAAGGCTCTGAGTTTTATGAAGATCGGAGAGTGTGTGGACTGCAGCACAGTGACAACTGTTAAGTCCTACAAGGCCACGGATTTTCATTACAAAACTGTTATAAGTACATCTGCCTTTAAGGGGCTACCATCTTGAAAGGTCTTTTATTCACGCACACATCTTGGCATGTGGCAGGGATATAAAAAGTCAGGGAGCGAAATCCCACGGACGCATGAGGCAAAAGCAGCATTGTATGGGCAGACGCACAAGCCCATTCAGCTGACTGATGCCTCTGTTCGTTTCCACGCTGTCCTTAGATCAAGTTTACTATCCATTTGCGGTTATGATTATTTCATGCCCTTAGCCAGGGCAGCAGCAGTGGCATGCAGAGAAATGTGTAAGCCACGGCGGAAAATACTACAGGATTTGAGAAGGCAAATTAATCACTTTAACATCTTCCCAAAATGATTAAATGGAGCCAGTCTGCGTATTAGCATTAGTCCATTATACATATTATGAAGAATAGTTCCCCATCATCCAGTTTTTGTTTTTAAATATTACTGTCCTTTCATTTCTGGAAAGAGCCACGTGGAATGGCAGATGTCTGTGTTTCTTGTGTCTTCAGGGAGCTCTTTGCAGGCAGCCCGGCTGGGGTAATAAACAATGGGAGGGAAACCACTGCGTGTAGTATGAAATCTCCCAGGCACTGTCGAGTGCAGCACTAGGAATAGTTTTGCGCTGTGGAAGTTCCTGATGATGTGTGATGGGATCACAGGATTTTCTCCGTGGAACTAGGATGGGAAGGGAACGGGAGCAAGGGGGAGACCTGGGGAAAGAGAGATTCAAGACTAAACCCAGACCTGAAGAGGAGCTCTGTGGAGCTCCTCTTTTACCAACAGAAGTTGGTCTAATAAAAGGTATTATCTCCTCCATCTTGTCTCTCTCTAAGGCTAAACATAGACACCCAGAGATGTATTGGTTCCCTTCCCCCCACCCCTTACCCACCCTCCTCTTTAAATTATTTATGAGCTCTGAACACTGAATAACTTTCTGGGGTGGAAAACATATTTTCCTACATTTTTTTCTTCTACCTTGGTCCACGGTTTCAAGACCATTGTCTGACTTCTCCCCGTTAGCTAGGGACTGAACAAAGAAACCGTAGCCATTACTCTTTAAAGTAGGGAAGGTGAAGTGTCTAGTGGTTAGAGCAAGGAAATGTGGCAGGGCGGTGAGAGAGGGTGCATGGGTCAGAGTTCTTGAGTTATATTCTCAGCTCTGCCATTGATTATGTGACCTTGAGTAAATCACTTAGACCAGTGGCTCTCAAGCTTTTTTACTGGTGACCCCTTTCACATAGCAAGCCTCTGAGTGTGACCTCCCGTACATAAAAGTGTTTTTAATTTATATTTAACACCATTATAAATGCTGGTGGCAAAGCAGGATTTGGGGTGGAGGTTGACCGCTTGTGACCCCCATGTAATAACCTCACGACCCCCTGAGGGGACCCAACCCCCAGTTTGAGAACCCCTGACTTAGACTATGTATGTCTGCATTGCAGTTAGACACCCATTGCTGGCCCATGCCAGCTGACTCAGCCTTGAGGGGGAGGGCTTGGGCTGTGGGGCTGTTTAATTGGAGTGTAGATGTTTGGGCTTGGGCTGCAGCCCAAGCTCTGGTACCCTCCCACCTCACAGGGTCCTAGACACTGTGAACATTGTTAGCATTTTATTTATACTAAGTTTTCCATTGCTTTCCACTGGTAAGTACATCACTAAGCAAAGGACAACTGAAATTAGCCCGTTCCACTCCATAAAAGGTGGCCTGTGTAAAATATATATTTGAATGACTAATTGGCTGACTGAAGTTTTAAGATTCTTTGGATACAGAAAAGCGCAAAAGCAGTCCTGGAACAATTACTAAGTGGATTGACTATTTTGCCCTTTTCTCATGCTGCCGGCTTCTTCGTTGATTTCCCCAACCACAACCCCCATTTTCATTCTCATGTTTGCTTACATGCCTTTGCATCAAATAGATACATGTAGATGAAAGGGGTGTGCATTTAAAATGTTTGTACACATCATACTGCTCGAGATAGTAGTTATTGTACACTGTGAGGGGTGGTGTTTTTAGTTTTGGTTTTTTGCAATATGCTGATGAATTATTTAGTGTGTGCAGGGCTTTAATCTCATAAACCTGCCTGCAGGCCTCACGAACATCAGCCTGAGTGTTCTATAACGCACAAGTCAGACAGCACAAAGCACTTGAATGACTGTAGGTAGTAATTGTTCATCTTGCCTCAGCCTTTCCCTCCCCGTCATCAGCTCATTAAAAGCAGTTGAGCCTGTTAAGCAGGTCCTCATTTGGCCATCTCCACTAACTTAGAAATTGATTTGCATCTGCCGCTCCGAAAAGGAGCCAATCCTGAGATCCAAGCCACTAGAATTGAAAACCGTGAGACTCACCCCCCCCCCCCCCAAAAGCTGCTGAAAGCAGAGAGAGGAAGATACGTTTCCATAAAACAAGTTCTTCTTTCAAATAAATGTTTGTTCCTCTGATTGGGAACGCTTTCTTTCCTGATTGACTATTAAGTGTTTGCAATATGCTAGCTAGCAGCACTGGGTTAACATTTGATGACTAATTCAATGTTGGATTTTGCTAGTCATTCTGCTGCCAGTGGCTTATTAAGGGGAAAACTGAGCATGTTACTTTTCACCTGCTTGCAGTGTCAGTGCTTCACTGGTGCCTCTCAGACAAGCTCTCAAAGGGCGCTCATTAACACAGTCACACTGCATCCTCCCTGCTTTGGGAACGTGGTAACTGTCTTACAAGATGACATAGGGAGGTGAAGGGACTTCTGAGATCACTTGCTAGGTTGGTACGTGGCAGAGCCGGAATAGAACCCTAGAGTCTGGCCTCCCTGGCCTTCTCTCTAAACGCTAGACTGAGCAGGTTCCCAGGTTTATATGGGTTAAATCATACGGCAACGGCAGCAGGACACTTTTCATTCTGAAACTGCAGGGAGGCAGGAGAGATGACTTGTACGATCTCAGAGGAAAGAGCATCTGCTTCTGAATCCCCAGTACCACTCCTGGCAGCACCTTAGGTGCTCTGTTGTGGTCTCCCCCCTCCCAGGACTGTCCCTGCTTGATCCTGTAGCTTGTGACAGGGTTACAGCACATGGCAGGGAGACTGCAGGCATTCAGGTGAGGGGACACCCTATATCCATCTGGCACTCCCAGTCAGCAGGCATTTCCTTTGTTTGATGGTCTGCTGGCTGGAATGTAGAGCTCCCAGGGAGAACAATTCCCCATCACTGTCAATACTGCTGTCCTAATTACGCTCTGAGTCCTAAATAATAAAGGGAGCGGGGACGGGAGGAGATTTACGCTCCTCAAATTCTCTGCTCCTGTTGTGTCAAGGAGGGGACAGATGGAGTTTTTCAGCAAATGAAAAGACTAAAAACCAAACAAAAAAAACAGTTCTCCTCCCCCGCAGCTGATGCCCGAGCGTGCTGGGGCTGGCCTGTCCACTAAAGCTGAAATCTTTCAGCACCTTGTTAACTTGTGGATATTTGGCATCCGAATCCCCATTTTGGGGGGCCCAAGAGAGTCCCAGGCCAGTATTATAAGGGTGTCTTGGCTAAGAGGTACTCCGAGTGTCTGAGGGGAAGTTGACTTAGGCTGCGTCTACACTGCCACTTTCAGCCCTAAAACTTTAGCTGTTCGGGGGGTGTGAAAAAACACACCCCTGAGCTGCACTCCCGGTGATAAAGCGACCCCCACTTGTTTGGGGGGGTTATTTTTATCGACGGGAGAGGTCTCCCCCAGTGGTAAAGCGCGACTACACTGTGCATGTCACGGCCGCGCTCGAGCAGTGTAGACGTACCCCGAGCATGAATGAGTGTGGTAGTCCTGGAGTGGGTAAATTCCCTGCCACAGTCGGACCTGATATGCCTTATAGCTTTTGTTGCTCCTGGAACTGCAGGATCAGTCCGAAGTGCCTGGCTCCGCTGGGTTCCTTCCCTGCCTGGGGGCTGGGAGTTGCTCAGACTGCGCCTGTGGTACAAGCCGTGCCGCCTGACCGCTGCAGCGCTGCCGTTCTGCCGCTGTAAGTGTGGACAGAAGGGGGCTCCGTGGTCGGAGTCAATGCGCGTTGTGAGGGGCAGCTGCTCGATGGACAGGAGAATTTTTCTATTACCGAGCTGCATCTACACTGGGGCAAGGTGGGCCGAACTATGACGCACAGGGCATGACATTTTTACAGCCCGGAGGTCAACCTCACGTTTAGACGTAGTCCAGGCCTTAGACTGTGAACTCCAGGCCCATCTGTTTGTGCAGTGCCTAGCATGGTGAGGTTTGGATCTATGCCTAGGGTGCTACCACAACAGAAATAAATTTAATAATTTTATTAAGATAATGTTGGAATAAAAAGAAAACAGTACAGAATTCAAGCATAGAAGTTTCTGGTTATCAGGGAATAAGGTACAGATTATCAAGGGGTGTGAAATTCGGTTTAGGAGCTGGTGGCGTAAGGAATACATAATCTGCAATCTCCCCGATTGGGGGTAGAAGTTTAACTGGTCAAAGTACAGACATTGAGATATGGGGGTATGTTAGCCATTATATGGACATGTTCAGGTGTGGAGTATAATGAGCGGATAAAATGATGGGGATGGATCTGCCCTCATTTGGTGGGATTTAATGTTCAGTGAGTTTATGGTTCCAGTTCATACGGTCCAATGGAAAAAGCCTCTCAGTCCCTTTCCCATAGTTGATTCACGATGTCGTACCGGCTCACACCTCCTGGTACTGGCGGTGGCCGGTGATGTGTTCGATGTAGATGTCCCTGGACCATCGGATGGTGTCCGAGACCATGAGGCGCCGCATGAGCCATGCGTAGCGTCGACCGATCCCACAGGTCCGCAGCACATGCTCGTTGCAGGGGTCCCAAGCACCCAGGGCTCCGACGATCAGGGCGTCCATCTGCACCTCGTAGCCCTTCGCTCTCAGGATGTCGGCCAGAGGGGGCGTATTTTTCCAGCTTCCGAGCTCAGGCTTCTCGGAAGGCCGGGGTCCTGTTCTCGAAGGAGACCGTGATGTCAACGAGGATGATCTTTTTCTGGGCCTCGTCGGTGACTACCACGTCGGGTCACAGCTGGCTGTCAGTGCCGGGGATGGCGCAGTTCACGGCGACCTCCCCCAGGTGCGGGGCGATGGCTTTCGCTAGGGGGTCCTGGGTGGCGTTGTGGTGCAGCTGCCAGGCCCTGGAGTGGGGCTTGCAGCTGCACAGGACGTGGGGCAGGGTCTCGTTGGAGTAGCCGCACTTCCTGCAACGCTTGTCTCGGTTCCCGTGGCGGACGGCTCCGTTGAGCGGGACACAGTTGAGCTGGGCGCGGTGGATGAACCGCCAGGGAAGTGGTTGCTGGCGTCCCACTTGCTGGTCAGTTCGAAGGCTTTACCCTGATCTGGTTTACGCTTCAGGGCTTTCATGTACAGCGAGTGGATGGCTGCCTTCAGGGTCCTCTCCAGCATGCCCCTGGCGCTCGGGGTGACGATGGTGTTGTCCTCAGACCTGATCTGTGGCACCAAGACTCCCAGCTCCTGGCGCTCTTCGCACCACTCCCAGCGGCAGCCGATGCGCTTCCCCAGGCGACGCGAAGCATTGCGAGCACGGGACCACAGTGAAGCGATGTCGTGCCCGTCCCATCCGAATTCGCCATCCAGGGAACCGCTCAGGAAGCTGGCGGTGTCTTGGTTGGAGGGGGCTCTGCCGATCCGCTTCTTTGTTGCATCATGGAGGGCGTTTGCTGCGATGTTCCTTACCATGGCGTCGGGACACGTCAGCAGGCGGAAGGCGTGGGTGATCACCGCAATGTCACACAGGTCACCCATGCGGGGGACATTGGCACCGCCATGCCTGTGGGCAATACAGACCAGCTCGTTGCTGGCTCTCTGGGGAAGGAACAGCCACTTCTTCACCAGCTGCCGGACGATCTTGTCTGCCTTGTTGAGGGGTACCTTCGCCACGGCGGATCCCCTTAGGACGAATGAGATGCGGGGGATCAGGAAGGTGTTCAGGGCATTTATCTTCTGCCACGGTGCTAGCAGGGAGGCGTCGATCTTGGCGGCATCCTGAAAGATCTCCTAGATGGTGTCCTCGGGTGTCTGCCGGACACGGAAACCCGTCGGCGTGCCAAGGTGCCGGTAGGCCTGCCCCTCTGCCAGGGGGATGACGGGCTGAAGAATAGGAGTCCCTGGTGCATCTAAGCAGCACAGCCCAGGTGGAGGGCTGGGGCGGTCCTTGTAGGTGGGAGGGTTAAGGGGACATTAAGGGGAGAAATTGTGAGGCTTTTCATGGATGTCTGGGGTTAAAGCACTCCTTGTACTGTCAGGCATCCCGGTCCTCTTGTGGGTAAGGGAGCAACCTGGCTTTCGAAGAAGAAGAGAGGGGATTGGGGCACCCATAAACTGACTGTGCTAGGGAAGAGGAAGAGGGAAAGGGATAGAGTGCCAACTAAAGCTGCCAAAGATATTCCAGAGGAGCCTCTTCCCCTAGTCCTGTGAGTAACTGACAGTCATAGCCACTTGCTGTTAGTAACACTGATAATAGTCACATTCAGACACCTGAATTCTCAATCCAGCCAGGATGGTCTATGGCCTTGGGCAAGTCACAGCACTATCCTCTGCTGTACCTTCGCCATCTGTAAAATGAGTATATTATTTACCTGCCTCCCATGGGAGTTGCAATGATTAATTGACATCTAGAAACTATAGCACTGGGTGTACTTAGGAATGCATTTGGGGTTTTGTTCAAACCGGTTGACTTTTTTCCTCAAAAAATGGCCTTTCATGGAAAAAATACATTTTTGATTTAAATTTTCTGTTTTGTTAATGAAAAACTGGAACCCAAACACATTAATGGTAGGTTTTAAGTTTTTCCTGTTAAAAAAACAAGTCCACAGGAAATGTGAATGAAAATTTAAAAGGGGGGCGGGAATCTCTTAAATTTCCTGCAAAAATAATTGTAAAAATAATTTTGCACGCAGCTCTAGGTTTTGCTGTATTTTGAAGACCCAGAATGCCAAATACAATTTATTGAAGGGAGGGAGTATTGTTTCCAGTACCTAGAGCATTGGGAAAAGGTGGCAGGAGTCCTGGCTTCTGTCCCCAATTCTGCTTCTGACTCTGTGTGTGACCTTGGGCGAGCTGCTTCTCCTTTCTTTGCCTGTTTCCAGTCTGTAAAAAGGAGATCCCAAGTTGAAAGAGAACGGTATAAATGCAAAGCCATTTTATAATGGAGTTTGTGTCATCTATTCCAGGACAGGACAGACCCCATTACGTATAGTCCAGCCCACGCAGACTGCTAACACTTGCCTTTGTTTTTAGCCATAGGCCTATGACAGAGGCTAGTGACTTGAATGCTGGCATGCATCTGAAGCCAGATAGCATCAGCTCAACAGCTGGCGTGTGGTCTTCCTGTGCTTTTGGGGCGGAGGGATTTCCTTTCAGATTCCTAGTCACTCCACGCAGGTTCCTTAAAATGTCATCACTCTCCCATCCTATTCATAGGGGCAAATCTTCAGCTGATGTAAATCAGCACAGCTCCATTAAAATCAATAGGGTAACACTGACTCACACCAGCTGAGGATCTGACCCACAGATTTTAAGGACAGAAGGGCCCATTATGATCATCTCAGCTCAACTCCTGCATAACAGAGGCAACAGATCCTTCACCATGTTCTGTTGGATTCAGCCCAGCAAGCTCTGACTGTATTTTTACGAAGGCGGAGGCACATGTCTATTTCCATAACAGAACAAGAATGCGTTTCCTGTTATCAGGATGTCGGAGAAAATAACCTGCCCAAGCTTTAGCGAGGGGCAGGCAATTTTGGTTTGGTGTTACGTTTGTTTGTTTTTTAAATCACAGTTGATAAAAGCAAAAAGAAAAGGAGGACTTGTGGCACCTTAGAGACTCACCAATTTATTTGAGCATAAGCTTTCGTGAGCTGCAGCTCACTTCATCGGATGCATTCATGAAGTGAGCTGTAGCTCACGAAAGCTTATGCTCAAATAAATTGGTGAGTCTCTAAGATGCCACAAGTCCTCCTTTTCTTTTTGCGAATACAGACTAACACAGCTGCTACTCTGAAACCAATTGATAAAATGCACCTCTTCTAATCCAGAGAGATGGGTTAAAAGGAGAGCTGACTTTGATTGGGACAGCTGATAAGGGTGCGGAGGGGAGCCAGAGACAGAGGGACCTGGATAAAATCGAATCTGTTGAGATCTCCTGTGGATTAAGACTTGCTTGGCTGTCCGAGGGGGTCTGGATTTGCAATGAGTGACAGGGAAATAATTGTTATGAAAGCAGATAAAGCTTCCCCCACCCCCAAGATTTTGTTACTGTCCCAACAATAAGGGAATTAGCAGTTTTTCTGTCGTGAATCTTTGCTTCTCTCTCCTGCTCCCAGCTCAAGCCCCAGCATTCTTTGTAGCAAGAAGTTTAGCTTAGCTTTAGGGTGGGTTAGGAGAGGAATTACATTGATGGATGTTGTTGTTGGGGGGGGTGGGGGAATGAATGTTGTTAGTGGATCTGTCATGTTAATCCCCTTCTGTTCCTGGGTGTGGTGCATCCACATAGGTCACCTTTCTCAGCGGTAAAACATAGTGGTTTTGCTGTGGGTTATCCATCCAAAAATCTGGGTTCAAACTTTTGCTGAGTTTTAGTCTGGGAAATGTATTGGGATTTTCCCAGGGCTGTATGTAGAACTCACACAAGCCTTTAATGCTGAGAACAGCTGTAATTTCTCTATCCTGTAGCCTGTGTCAACAGATCCTACTAGGTGACCTAGAGAGGCATTTTCCTCCTAGCACCATCCCTGCCAAGGTGTGAGACAAGGGGGCTACTCGGGTTGCTCTTTGGTTTAACAGCTCCATTTCCCCCTTCATTACCGCTCCTTGTATTTCTCTGTCGTTGTGACTTAATTTATGCTGCAGTAGCACCTAGAAGCTCCACTCATGGACCAAGCCCCAATGTGCTAGGTGGTGTCTAGTCACAGAACTGAAAGATGATTTCTGCCCCCAAAGAATCAGAGAGAGGTTTTCAAAGATACAATGGGGAATTCAGCTCCCCTTGGTTCCTCTTGCAAATCCCCTTCCAAAGTATCACAAGCAATGGGGCATTTGTCAGGATGCAGAAAGGCCAGGGCCCAGGTCCTCAGCTCTGTTGGCTTAAATAGAGCTACCCTGATTTACACCACCTGGGGATCTGGCGTTAATCCTTTTAATTCCATATGTTGAATCACTGTAATGACTCTCTTCCCCCCACCCCCACTTCTGTCCTGTCCTTCCCTTCCCGCCCTCCAAAGCAAATAAATAAGCTGCATGATACTTTTAGGATTAAACATTTTGTTAATTTTTGCCTGAGGAGACTTTAGATAAGGGGAGAAAGGGCCTGTGAATATTCCCAGCTGTTCCCCATCTATCTGATGCCTCCTTGCAGAGCACAGAGATGGAGAGGCCCTCTACCCTGGCCCCTTAGAGGCTTCCTCGGGAAGAATGCTGATGTTTCGCAGTTTACTGACCAAGTTCAGGCACGTGGGTGGAATAATGGCTCCCTTACAAATGTATTATGCTACAGGTTTCCCAGCCTTGGCATCACAATGGTATGAGTTTTTAAAACTCTGCTTATCTAAGCAGCCAGAGTTTCTTGCAGCACCCTTGCTTTCTGCCGGAGATTTGCAGACTTGTCCCAGTTTGTGTTTGTCAATTAAAAGCCAAAGCAGAAATCCCTTCCCCTCAGCAGTTTCACATTGCACTTCATTTTAGATGCCATGAGATTTGACTACATACTTCGAATATTTTCCCCTCATAGGTGTCTTGGGGTAAGCAAACAGGGCCTTTCATCCAGGAACACACATTTCTTTTCCCCCTTCTCTCCCTCTTATTAAAGCTTGTCAAGTGGAGGAGTTCAGGCAAGTGGTTTGGGGATGGGAGTCAGGACTCCTGGGTTCTATTCCTCCTGTGGTAAAAACCAGGGATTGGGAGTCATAAGCCCTTGGATCTTTGCTGCACGACTGGAATTGACAGAATCTCTGGGTGCATCAGTTTACCCGTCTCTACCATAGGGTTAATTGATGATGAAATGTGCTGCAATAGTGTGGAAGACCGAAGAATCAGTGTAATAAATATAGGCTAAGTATGTAGTGTTGGTAGTTGGGAGACAATGATCTGATTCTCCATTTAGATATAAGCAAACGAATACACCAGTAATGGAAAGGGAGTTCAAAGGAGGTATGAAAAGCTCAACAAGAAGTTGAGTGTAAAACTGATGACTTGGCTGGCTTTCTGTTGTGTTACCATGTCATGGGAAAAGCCTGCTGCTTTTCACTTGCCTTGGCTAGAGAAACACTTGTCGAATTTTTAAAGAAAGAAGTGCACCAAGTAAGTCACTATTTTGTCTTGCAGACAGATAGGGCTGGCAGTGAGGATTTGTGTGCTGACTTAGCACTCTGTCCTCTCCTCCCCAGAGGATGCACTCTGGTGTGGCTGGGAGCACTGTGGCCAACCTCTCAATTTGTATTTGGGGGCACACAGCTTCTCACTAGGCCAGACTGCAAAGAGATGCAACGATGGCCCTTTGGCTTTATGCCACACTGATTAGAGATTAAGAGTGACATTTTCAAAGTCACCCATGTGATTTAGGAGACTAAATCCTGTTGACTTTTAATCAGACTTGGACTCCTAAGTGCCGAAGTAACCTGTGAAAATGGGACTTGAGTGTTTTTTTTTTTTTTTGGGGGGGGGGGGGGGTTGGGTTGGGTTTTGTTTTGTTTTGTTTTTTGAAAAGGTCACCCTAAACATTTTTCATCTCAGCTGCAGATTATTTTAGGGGGGAAGGGGAGGCTCATATATCTTTCCCACCCCATCCTCCAACCACAAACAGGATATTCGATTTCACTTGTGAGGGGGGAAAGGCGATGGGCCTTATACGCTGCAGAGACTCCCAGAGCTGGAGACCCAGCTACAGTTCTCTTTCAGAGATCAGACAGGACTCTCTAACCACTTTTAACCTTGTCCCTGGTTCATGCTGCAGCCCTGATCTGCCCAAGCTGAAGCACAGTTTGAGGACACATTCAAACATACTTAATCCCCATCTACCTCTTCCACCTGTGAGGTCTGCTCCTGTGTCACACTAACACCCTGCAGTGCAGAAAGGTCCCTATGGAGTTAGTCAGCTGCACTGCTGGCAGGCTTGGTGCATAGGAGAAAATCCCTGATCCTGTCCCTCCAGGAAACTCTGCTAGTACTCTGCACTTGAACAGTGGTGTAGTTAGCATTGCTGTGATGACAGGTTAAAGATCCAGATGGAAATGGGATTCCTGCAGCAGAAACAGGGACACGTGCTGGCTTTCAGCTCTCCTCTGCACTAATATATGTTTTAAATTTAAAAGGGAAAGTTTAACGTCGAAGCAAATTGCCTAAAGGGAATCATCGCAATAAACCCTAGGTATGGAGCGCAGCTCTGGAGAGAAGGTTACGATCACGCTCTTGACTTCACAGTAACACAGCTCTTTACACCAGGAGTCTTCCTTGCTAATGGGCCTTCTGACTTCAGAGGGAACTGATTTTTTTTTTAAGTGGTTCCTTATCCGTTTGCTTTAGCTCCTCTATCACCCTGCACTCAGGTGTCTCGCTAACAGTGCTGAAGGCCTATAGAAGCCTTCTTTGGATGTGACTCAAGGTGTAGCTTGTCAGTTCCTTGGAGGTAAGTGGCTCTAGTGAGAACTCAAGAGGGAGCTCAATGGCGAGTCCTGTGGCATTTTTGCATGCTGTAATTTTCAATCTTCATACTATACCTTCTGTACCTCCATGGGAGGAGCTACAGCCAGTGGCTGTGGCTCTGGGGGATTGGGTAGCCGAGCATGTGCTTTTCCTAGAGTGCCTTCTTTGTTGAAGGCATCTCAGCATACTTTACAAAGCAATGAATCGTGCACAGAGTGGTGGCAGGGTGACTGTGCAAAAGCAGCAGTTGTTCTCTTCTCACATAAGGCTTCAGCTGCTGAGGAGCTCTGTGTGTGAGAGAGAACATGAGTATGAATTTAGGCAAAACAAAATGAAAATTGAGAGTAACTCTGTTGAAGTTGATGGAGTTTCACTTGTGTAAACCTGGTATAAATGAGAAGAGAATCAGATCCCTGTTGTTCAGGGGAATGGGGCAGAGGGTATCTTCAGAATAGCTTTGCAGGGGAAAAAAACCCGAAACACAATGCAGCCAAAATACCCAGTAAAAGGGATGGGAATAGTGGCTCGATATTTGCTAGAGGAAACAGGTGCTTTTTTAAAATTCTGTCCCACATTTAGACTGTGATTGCTGAGAAACCTGTGATCAGAGGCACTGAGGTTCAGTGAGATCTTTGTGTTATTCCTCTAGGAGCATTAAAGAACAGCTGACGCCTTCTGGAAAATGTTGATAAAATGTCTCCTTTTAGAAGCATTTCTGCCTCTGGAGCACAAATGGGCTATTTTGTGTTTTGTTTGTTTGTGTTTCTCTCTTCCCCGGTTCTTTGTTAGGGATAGTTGAATGAAAACACGGTTTTCTGCTCTCGCAGCATATTCCCCACTT
This sequence comes from Chelonia mydas, assembly GCF_015237465.2. NCBI lineage: Eukaryota > Metazoa > Chordata > Testudines > Cheloniidae > Chelonia > Chelonia mydas. Next base: position 4,504,470 of record NC_051261.2, read on the forward strand.
TCAGTTACAATGCCTCAGTCCTCAGGATCTCCAGGACCTCTCAGGATTGTGCCCTCTGTCCTGGAAATAAGTGGTTTGTCATACACAGACTGGCCATGTTCAGACTGATAGCACATCTGAAAATTGCAGTGAAAATGTTTCTTGTATTAACTTAGTTCAGAAGGAGGCAGCTGAAGTTCTGAGTAATCACAGCTACCATGCTCTTGCCACAATAGGGTGTATGTTAGCTTAGATGTTTGGTGTGTGTCTCTTTTACTGTGAATGGGAGCCACTCCATCTCTTTCAGCAAAAGGAACGTCCCATTAAAATCCTAAGCAGAGAGAAATCTTTTCAAAGCGTCTTTAAACGGTTTACTTTGACCACAGTTTTTTAGGCAGCAGGAGGTACAAACTTGGAAAGCAGTGTTAATGAAAAAGACATAGGGCTGGTTGTGGATTTAGGCACTAATGCAGATAAAAAGATGCTTATACCATTTTGGACTGCATATCAGAAGCATCCAGGGAGATGACAGTCCCTTCCTCTGGGGCCCTGGTAAAGTCTGCATTTAGGCACTCTGTGTTTAGTTCAGGACTCCGAAATTGGAGGGGATTCAGACAAGCAATACAAATGTTTAAGGGACTGGAATGAGATGCTGAAAATGAAGTGTGCATAGCTTAGCCAAGTGATGACTAAGTGAGATACGGCAAGCATCTGCTGTGTGAGTGTTTTGAAATGTGTAACCCCTGTGGAGGGAGAGGAAGAGGGAAGGTGGCACAAGGAGATATACCAGAACTATCCTTAAGGACCAGAACCTGAAGAGCGCTAAGCACCTGCAGTTGTTATTGAGTTCAGTGGGATTAGCAGGATTTCAGTTCCTCGCAGGATTTGAGGAAGTGTGGCCCAGTGGGTAGGGTACTAGAGTGGGATTCAGGTGACATGAGTTCTGGCTCTGATGGTGACCTAGAGCACCATCATCTCTCTGTGCCTGTTTTTCCCACACCTTCTGCCTGTTCTTCAGGGCAGGGACTGTTTCTCATAATGCATATGTGCAGCGCCTTGCACAGTGGTGCCCTGGTCTGACTCAGTGCCCCTAGGTGCTATTATAACACAAATAAATAATAATTAGGCTCTAAATTTTAGGTTGAATAACCAGAAATATCACCTACGAAAGCCTATTTGACTATAAACTAGTCCCCCAAGCTTCCTCATTTAGGTCATGGATAAAATACTGGAATATACGCGGTAGGGAGCAAGCTGGCACCGTTCCACCGGTAGGGAGGATAAAGCACTAAAAAGCAGCAATGAGGAGGCCTGTATTATCAGAAGAGCTGAACTTTAGCTCCAAACTTCAGCAACCCGCGGTTATAAAACTGCCTTCCCACCCAAGGAGAAGCTGTGCTGGGTTTGTGCAATGAACTGACGCTTTCTAAGCACCAGTAAGCGAGCAAACATCATCGCTTACACACTGTGCTATGCCTGCCACATCTAGGACAGGTTTTCTTCTTGGACTGATTTACACAGAACATTTGAACAGGAACATCAAATTGCAATGCAGGAGAAAATCATCATTGCGTTCTTTTACTTGTTTCAAAATGCTAATTTTAAACCTACAACAAAGTGGTGACCCTAAAGGTCTGTCACTGCCTTGAAATCAGCTTCAGACGCAAGATTCTGGCTGGTGCATCTTTACCAATGGCACACTAGGCCATTCCTTTCTGCTTTCAGAAAGGGTGGCTGGCAGAATATGGTCAAAACATATTATACATCAATACATTTAATACATGCTACATTATTATTCTTTATTCTTCATTTTAAATTATACAAAATAGAAACATAACATCCTACTACTACATGAGTCCCTGCCCAATGAAAGCAACTGAGAGCTGGGGACTCTGCCTCTTGCCAGAGGTGCTCTACTGCCCACGGGATCCAGTCCTAAGGTCTCTTTCCTTCAGTAACAGCACCGAGCATTTGCCAATGCATTCACCACAGGCTGCCCAGAGGCAAGCCGCCCCTTCCCTTGCTCCTAGATGACCTGCTCTGTGCACAGTCTCTAGGGTACATAGCCTTGTAGGGCATTTTTCTTTGTGAATGCCCCAACCTGCGTTCACACGTTTGCTGTATCTTTTCAATCTATTGCATTCCCCATTACCTAAAGTCTTAAGGTCATCTAATGCACTTGGGCATCAAATTTCCTGTCGGTGGGAACTCTGTGGGAAGTGTTGGACTGATGGGATGACAGAAGTGACATTATGAGACCATATATTTATTCTCAATGGTTCCCAGCCCTGTTTGCCTCTTGTAAATGGGATATGGAGGCCAAACTCCATTGTGTGTGCAGGTAACTGGAGAGTACGGCTTGGAGGGCAGAAGTAGCTGCCTTGGTTTAAGAACAGGCTTGTCCGGACGTGTGGGCAGCTGACCCAGCTGCGGGGTTAATTATCCTGGTTGATGGATGGAAGGTGTCACTCACCTCTATCTGAGGCTGACTCTGATAAGGCAGGTTTCAGAGTAGCAGCCATGTTAGTCTGTATTCGCAAAAAGAAAAGGAGTACTAGTGGCACCTTAGAGACTAACCAATTTGTTTGAGCATAAGCTTTCGTGAGCTACAGCTCACTTCATCGGATGCAACTAAGGCAATGTCAGAACAGGGACTTGTTTTGTAGACGTGTGAGATCTTTGTTTTCTCAATAACTAAGATGAGAGCACCTTACTGGGTTTAGCTTAAGGGAAGCAGAAAGCGTATATATGCTAAGCAAACCCTTTTCTTTTCATTCCGTGTTCCCTTAGTTTTTAATCAGTCTTGGGTTGGTTTTTCTCTGCGTGTATGTGAATGTGTGCCTTAAGATTCCTGTTGGTTGGGTAACTTCACACAGACATGCAACAAAGAGAAACTCCTAAGGAGAGGAGTTGATGGGTAAAGAGCCCTGAAGCCCCTTACAGCCTCAGTGAGAGGAGATAAAGCAGAGGTGAGTTGGCTGAGGTGGTCTTCACAGAAGACAACAGGGCTCTGTAGCCGTTAGGCTAAACTTCTATGAAATTGAACGGAGAATGATCCCCTTTCTATAGCTTTTCTGAATTACCGTATGGAACTGAATAGCAGCAGATTATAATTTTCCTAGAGGATAGCTGAAAAACAACACACAACACCCTATTGAAAGGTAATCACGCTTCAGCGATGTCTGCAGGGCTTTTTTCATTAGGGATCCTCCTCTCAGCCTTAAGGCAACCCTGATATAGAAGGATTGTGTAAGGCTAGGAAAATATCCCTGTTCCTATGAGGTCAGTAGCTGAAAGGCCGAGGCTGGAGATGTGGTGCCTAATGCTCACTAATTCCTCCTGTTCTGCTCTGACTTTCTTACCGGGGGCCATTTTACTTGTCAGGTTCGAGAGCTGTGACCCAGCTGTTGCTTTTCTTTTGACAGGTTTTAAGTAACTGCTGCTCCCTTTCATTGGCTGCTGAGCTGAACTTGGGGGAAGGTTACCAGCGGATAGGCCAGCAGGGCCATTGTTTTATGAGGTAATGACAGATACGTAGCGTGTTCTGGTTTTTGCTCATTTCCCTGGCCTGGTGCACTGGGTCAGAGCTGTGCATAACATTGGTGGTGGTGGATGCAGGTTGTGAATGCAGAGCCCCGATGGCCAGTGTGAAGCACTGAATTATAATGGTTTGCCCTGTTGGTGGTGCATAAGTAAATCTGGCTGCAATAGTTGTCACAACCATGCTTCTGTGATGGACTGAGCTGGCTGGGCCCTGCTGACTCCAGGTTGAAGCTGTCATATCTGTGCCTCCGGGGGTTCCCCTGGGGTTATCTCAATTCCCCTTAAACCTTCTCCCCATCTGCTGCTTAGAGTCCAGTCTCTCTTGGCTTTGGGCTTCTGGTCCCGGTTACTTACTGAAGCCAGCCCCACATGGCCTGAAATGAATGTGGTATCTCCAGTAGGGCTAGGAAGAGTTTGGCATCCTGTCCTCTTTCCTTCTGGGTTGTTGCTGCTTTGAAGCTGAGGATCTCACAGGGATTGCATGCTGAACAGAGACTCAGACAATCTAAATTCACCGAGAGCTCAGCTAAGCCGCATGAGGATTTTCTGGAAGCCCGCCATGCTGAGAGGCCTATGATTTTTGGTCCTGGGTACATTGGCCACCCAAAACATGCCGGCACCTTTCCAGCAGGCTCTTTGCATGTGGTGTTGCAGCCTGGTCTACACTAGGGATTTACATTGGTATAGCTACAGGCGTATGTCCAACCTGTTCTTAAAAATCTCCAATGACAGGGATTCCACCACCTCCCTTGGATGCCTAGTCCAGAGCTTAACTTCCCTGATAGCTGGAAAGTTTTTCCTAATATCTAACCACATGTGCAAAAAAACCTCAATGCGCAAGGGGGTGGGGAGTGGTGTTGGAAGGCTAGGAGGCAGCCTTGCAGCTGGCCAGACTAGGAGGGAGGATGTTTTAGGGATTGTTTTGTGATCTCTAGTGAGAGGCAATTCTTTGCTTGCCCAGTCTTACAGCCACTGGGACTAACTCCTGGCAAGGAAGTCTAATGTGCCTTGTGTGCCGACCCTAACAGAGCAGGGTTGCCTTGCTGCTTAGTGGTTAAAGAAAATATGGTGGCACGTTCTGGGTCGGGCCATGCTGCAGCTGGTGCAAAGCAAATGCTTTGAAGGGAGGTGGTGAAATTCCTCACCTCTCTGCTTCTCTCACCTCTGACCCTAGCACATTTCTTCCTGGTGACCTCTGGATTTCAGAGCCGACCTTTCCTGTTGCAGGGGGAAGGAGGGGTGGGAAAGAGGTCGAGCTGAGGGTGACTTCGTTTTGAAAAAAAGCAGGGCAATGAGAGCGAAGTGCAGCAATGCTGTTGGACGCCAGCATGGGCCAAGTTGGAAAGCCAGGCTGTGTGCGTCCTGGGAAGTGAGTGGGTGCACGATGGAACGCTCCATCAGGCTGCATTGATTTTTTTTTTTTTTTTTTTTTTAATACTCGCTGGTACATTTAGTTTCCTGAAATGTAAAATACAAGTGAACAGCTAAGTTCTTGCTTTAAATCAACACCACCCAGCACTCACTCCAAATGATTCCTAACCCTTCTGGGAGGCTGAGAAGACTGAGATGGGCTCCTGGCACCTTCAGGCAAATATCTCACCGCCCCCATCCCCAATAAAACAGATGGGATTTCGGCGCAAGCGGATCCTGGAGTTCCTGTGGCATTTGTCCCTTCTCCTTGCAGGTTCCCAATCTCTCCCACTTTATATGGTTCTCAGGTGACTGCTGCCCAGACAGGTGGGACGTGGCCCTCTCTTGGCCTTAACCCTGAGAAATATGATCAGCTTGGGAAGCGCTCTCCCTGTTGAATGCACTTTTGTTGAGCTGTTCAGCTCCGCTCATTCTTTCCTCTTTTGCTGTTTCAGAGCAGTGTGTGATCCATAGAGAATACACAGTGCATGCCCTTAGGAAGTGAGGATTCATGGACTGGGCTCAGAGCCGGAAGAGCACACCTGGGTTCTAATCCTGGCCATGAATTCGCTGTGTGTGATGCTGGGGCTGCAGCTTAACTCTGCATTTTCAAAGTTGTCCATTAGGTTTGGGGGGCGGGGGGGTGCTGTGCAGAAAGCTAAGAGAAATGTTTTCCCATCCTTGGCAGAAGGGGAATGGTGTGAGGAGCCCCTGACTTTGTGGAAGCAGCTGCAGCAACCTTGCTCCTCCAATCCAATTCCAGCCCTGTGTCCACCAAAGGGGGTTGAAGTGGGGTCAAAGGCCCCCCATGGAAGCAGGGAGGGGAGAAAGCAGGTTGCTCTACAGCCAGCTGCAGGTTCGTTTGATCCTTGCTCCCTGTGGGGGGGGGGGGGGGGGAGGGGAGAAGTGTCTCCCTTGGCATGAACACTGATTGCACCTTCCTTTGTAAAGACCAGGGGAGGGGGTGGGACTGAGGGAAGCAGGGGGCTGCAGATGCTAGCGAGCTCTTTGTTTTCTCTAGTTAGTGTGACCTGGCTGTGGGTCGGAGAGGAGCCACAAATCATCATATTCCCGCCCTCCTCTGGGGGAGTCTCCCTGCTGACAGCTCCTGACCAGGACGCATTGCTCCTTTAATCTTCTTTCCCCTCGGTCGCCTTAATGACTTTAACATGTGCAGCCCCTAGCAATCCAGCAGAGAGGCTCCCAACATCAGGCCAGGTAGGAGACCCAGCCCCAACATGCGTTCAGGAGTCGCTCCCTGCAGTGGCAGGGGCCAAACGCAGATTTTCTTGGAGCCTGTTTGAAGGTTTAATGCTAGACAGAGAAGAATGCAAGAGCCAGGGATGGCATTAGCAGGTCCCTCTGTGCCTTATACGAAAGCTTCCCTTCTCTCACAGCAAGCCCCCAGAGCTTGTATTATGTCAAAGACAGCTGCTGAATCTTTCAGTTTCAGAAAATAAGTAGCTTGCATGTCCCAGAGTGACTGGGAAACATTGCCGCTCACCCTCTAATGACGGTTAATGCGGAGCAGGCTGTGACAGTGCAGTTGGGCTCCCTGTTCCCCTCCCCTCCCCGCCCCTTCACACTCTTTGGATCACTTTGCATATTCCTTTTGTTTCCTTACTTTCCACAGCCCTCACTGGCTTCTAAGAACAGAGGATCAGGAAATGATCTATCCCAATCCAGTGTCTTGCCTCTTGCCATATTGGGTTGGGTAACTGGTCTGTAGCAACTGTGTGGAACCTCCAGGGAAGCCCCTGAGCTGCAGGAAAGGGGAGTTTGGCGGAAGCATGGTCCATCCAGTCAGGTATCTTGCCTCCCACAATGCCCAATAATGGGATGCTTCAACAGCTGGTGGAAAAATCCCATAGATGCTAGGTCCTATTGTATACGATTCCAGCTTGGCTTTTCCCATCCCATGTGCTACCTGTTCTCATGCTTAAGTCATGCAGTGAGGTGCAAGTGCTTTCCCTTTTGGAACAGCTGCTCAAATGTCAAGTGTGCTTCCACTTTTGATGCACCCACTTACGTGAGGTCTGAGCCCAAAGGGCTCATATCAAGGTGGGGAAGCGGCAGACTTTGCATAGCCTGGGGATGCACTGGCAGCTTGCCTGGCACCCACCAGCTGCACTTACTTTGTCTGTAAACTTTGAAAGCCAGAGTGAACAGCACACAGCCAGAGCATTCACTTGGGCTTTGTTTCCTCAACAGGCCCGTGGAAATTGCTTGTTGACCGAATTCACGGTTTCCTTAGCAATATGTGATGCAGCAGTTAGGTAGAGGTGTAGGAAAGAGATCTTTACCTTGCATGTCCAGTTTCACTGGCCCAGCTTGCATTCAGGTATCCACCAAACTAGGTCCCTCCTGAAGCCCAAACCGCTTTCTCTAGTCCCAGCCATCATACTGCATTCACCAGCAATAAAATCTGCGGTTGCTCTCTTTTGTCCCACTCCTGTTGAGGTTTTAGGGAGTGGTCTGCCCCCTGAGTTATGACATCATCTCTGCAGTGGTTTTCCCAGAGTGAATATGGTAAAACTGCTGCAGCTTTTACCATCAGATTCATCAATCTGGATTGTTAACAATATGCTGTTCAGTGCTCTGAGCACATGCATGCCCAGGGATGTCTTTTATTACATGTAGTATAAACTCTCCCTTTCCGACAGCCTATTGGGCATACTGAATATCAGCCCCTGCTTGATAGTCCATCACACCTTCCCTGCTCCACCTCCTCCTTCAAAGTCTGGCGAGATCAGATAGGCCTTGAGCTATGCCCATCAGGTAACAGTCTAGAAGGGCTCTGCGGAAGCAAATGCACTGAAAACATCTTTCCCGCATTGCCTTTATCCAGGTAGCTCTCAGTTCACGTGCTGTAGCTGATCCCAGAGAGAGTGGAAAGATCCAAGTCATACAGGGCCTTGTAGATCCAAACCAGCACTGTAAGTGGTCCAATCTTGTCTCTGTGTCTTCCAGCTTATTGTTTGCTCTTCTGGGGCCATGGAAAGGCCTTTGTCTGTAAGGTGCTGGACCCTGTCTCAGCAGAGACATGTCTTGTGGAATGCACCAGGTCACGGGGAGCACTCAGTTTCCTCCTTGACAGATGGAGTCTCATTTAATAGAATCTCACTCTATTCATTGCACTGCAACGTGATTCTGTGTGAGGATTGCGGGTGCAGCACGAAACCTTCACTACTCCCCACTCTTGCTCCCGTGTACACAAAGGCTATGTGAATAAGTACGCAGTAAATGTCTCCTTCCAGATTTATTCCTTCATTAGGTATTTAAATACATTCTGTTGTAAAGGATGCTTCTGTGAGGCTGCTGCCTTTCCTCTCGGTAGAGCAAACGTTGGTGCTGGAGAGCATCTCTCAACACAGAGCAACTCCCTACCATTCTCTGTTGACTGAAAGCGGAGGAGGAGAACTTATTTTTAAGGTGCCTGCACCACCTGATGCGTGGTGGTCCTGGAGATGCCATTGCAGGGGAGAGGGGGGTGGGTGCACCTAGCCATAGAAGGGTGCATGCCCAAAGTAATCTCAGCCACAGCGGGTACGGAATACAGAGGCCAATAAATGGCAATTTGGTAGCTGTCTGCAGCTTTCCTGGGGGCCTCGCAGACAACCCAGAACATGTGCTGGAACTGGAGGTGCCACCACACCCCCCAGCTTGAAGTGATTTCCATCATATACAGGGTTTACAGTTTGGTTCAATGACGCTCCGCACGCCCGCTATAAAAAATGTCCCAGCATCCCTGACAACCAGCCTGTGCAGGTACCACAACGGGTGTGCCAGAAAAGTAGGATGAAGGCAGAGCACAGATCCCAGCTCCTTCACACCCCCAAAGAAAACTGAGTTTCCTTGTGATTGGGTCTTTTTGGTGTTACCTAGTTTTAAGCAGTCACATCACAATGAACCATCAAAAACTGAATAGTCGCTGAACCAAACAGAACTGGGAACCACAGGGAGACTAAAATTAGTAGCAGCTGCCTTGGGCAAGAGGCCACCTGGGGCTTTGCTTCGTTTTACTCTTAACTTTCATCTCTGTTGTTTATAATTTTAGAGTGGTTGATTTTTCTCATAAAATGAAAGTGCTTTATTAGCACTCAATAGAGCAAAGCCTAATGCAGGCAGAGCCTGAGATGGCTTTACCTACCCCCGATTCCGTCGCCACCCTTCGCTCTGACAATTCTCCTCACTCCTGATCTTCATCACCTCCTCCTATCTCAGCCTGGGCTCCACTATCTCTCAGTGCATTTCATGCTTCTCCAGAAGTACCCCCTGCTATTCTTGTCCCAGGGTCTCCTTCCCTCTCATCCCCCCCACATGCATTTGAGTCTTGATCTGCAGCACCTTCTGCCATTCACGTTCCAACCTTCTCCCACTGCACAGCTTGGCCAATTCCCCTCAATCCTGACCTGTGTCATCTTCTATCATTCCTGTTCTGGGTTCCTGCTGCACCTCCGTCTTATCCTTCAATAGCCCCATCTCCTCCAGTCACCTGAGCACAGACTGCCAATCCAGCCACCTTGTTCCAGATTTGGGGCAATGTTTTCAAAAGTTGACATTAATTTTGGGGACTTCAGTGTTTGGGTGCCCAACTCAAGACACCCAAAAGGGGCCTGATTTTCAGAAGAGTTGAAGTTTAAAAGGCAGTGCAGGTGATCAGCAAATCTGGAAACCAGGAAGGCAAGAATCCTAAACTCCTTTGGATCCCTTGTTCTGAATTCCAGCTGGGAGGCCCCTTTCCAAATCCCATCGAATCAGGTCTGCATGCCCTGAAGTTTGAAAAGGTTCAAGTTGAAATCAACCCCAGTTTCTCATGTCCAGATCTCATTGTGGGCCCCTAGTTAGGGTTCAAGTTCAGATGGGTCTGTCTATTAGTGGCTGTAATGGAAAACATCTTGTAATTTGCCACATCAGATGTTTTCCCAGCAAATATGATTTAGACTCCAAATCCAGCATGAATGGCAGGGATAGAAATATTGTGGCTATTCATACCAAGGTTCATCAGAGGTTTTGATGGACAGTTTGCAGACACTAAAAAGTTCTTGGGAGCCCCAGCTGGTTTGAAAACTCAAGCCAGGCACAACATCTGGCTGATTTCAGATAGAACAGTTCTTCAAAGCTCTAATTATAAATAACTCAATCCTAGCATTGCAATTTCGTCTTTGCTGCTGAGAGCTTATCTAGTCTAGGGATGGGAAAGAGTTCCTCCAAAATATGGAGGTCTTCAGATCGGGGGTTTTGGTATAGCACCATCAATCCAAAAAACTGCAGCAAGCCACAACAGATTGTACCAAGGAACCTTTTGAGGTCTGAAACATTTTATGTAGCTGTAAATTCTCTTCCATGATGATGGACCTTAATCCCAGGAAGCAGTAAACTCCTGGTACGTGACCTGCCTTTGGGTTCCTTGCTCTTTAAAATGCATGGCTTCCCTCATCACACAACGAAATACACACGTAAAGATATTGTAATAAAACTGAGGCAGGCAAGTCTCAACAGGATGAGGGTTACAGCTTCTAACTATAATCTATCCCTCTGTGTTGCTGTTTCTAGATGGACCTTGTGCCACATTACAAGTGTTTCTTACAAGGTAATCTTAACAAACTCACATTTTATCTCTCTTTTTAAAAGTTGCCTGTAAACCTTATACTGGTCTCCTGTACTTCCTCTGCCCTTTGCTTGGTTTTCTGAATGCTTCCCCCAACTCTGCCCTGATGACAACTTACCTCATCCCTGAATTAGATGCCCCAGTTAAAAGGGCAGGAGAGGAGCTTGGTCTCCATGGTTCATTCAGTCCTTGGCTTCCATGAGATCCCAAATTAGAGCCTATTGTGCTGGTGGCAATTAGGCCACCTCTGCAATAGGAAATGGATTGAGCCCCATTTGGTACAGGCCACTGAAGAGCCTTCTCAGTGGCAATGACTTTTAGTCACTACCAACCTGTGGTGGATTTGAAGGAGTGACCCAGAGGTGAAAGTTCTGTATTTATCCCCTTACCATTTCCCTGAGCCAGCCTTTCTCCCCTCCCCTTCACTACATAGTTTATTCTCTCCAGAGACCCACTCCCATTGTGCTGCCCCTTGGACCTCTGACTTCCTTGGTATAAGGTGGTTTGACCTCTGTCTCATTGAATGTCTAGTTTCATTTCAACATCTTGCCATGAGCTTTGCTTACCATGCCAGCACTGGACTTTGTTTTCGATACCTCTCGTTCTGGATGAATTTCTGTACAGGGGCTGGTTCCTCCTTCGTGTCTTGCCCTAGAATATAGAGTGAAGCATGTGATGAAAAATTCCAAATTTCTTTTTTGATTATTCCCAGAGTAGCCTCTATGCAGTGTTTCAGCTGAGACCTACCTCTCAGCAGGGAGAGTAAGTCATTAGGCAGTTTGTGTATCACAGGCATATTTATAAATCACCTGGAAATATGACACGGGAGTGAACAAAAGAAAACTACATTGAGACAACTGATTTCCTCAGTGGGGAACACCAGAGGCATTCTGGAGGAAGGGAGAACTCAGCTGCATTTGCAAGGTAGGCACAAGCTAAATATAAGTTGGTCCAATTGTCTTATTTAATTGAGTCTTCAGTCAACACGTTTTCTGTTTTCTGTTTGTCTTGAGAGCGGCAGGATCAGAAAATGAAATATTTAGTTTTAACTGGGGGTTATTTTGAAAGCTTGGAAAATTTGCCATCTTCCACTGGATCCATTGTTCTTTCCTGATCTGTCTTTTCCTAAATGGAGACTTTCTTAGAAACACACAGGTTAAAAGTTTAAAAGCTTACGGTTTCATTCATAATTCACTTATCAATGAGGCTTTGATTTCTCCCAGGGAAAAAGAAGCCTTTATCTCCAGCGCATGCTGATAGGGTTACTGCTGCACTAGAGCTAAGGATCTGTTTGGCTTTCCTTTATAAGCGCCTTGTTTCCGAAGCAGGGATGGTGGATGACTTCCAGGGGTGGTGCATGGAAGAGAGAACTTCTGTTCTGGGTCACTGGTTTGAATCTGGCCCAGGTCAGTAGATGCCAAAAGGCATTACCATCTGATGGCTGTTAACTTTCTGTGGAAAATTGAGTTTCTGGGTCTCAGTCCAGTTCCTAGTATGGGCAGATGTCCACATCACGAGAACCCACTACTGTGGGCACTGATCCCTGGTGGTTCTTAATGGCAACCTAAGCAGAGAAGTCCAAGCCCAGCTGGGCCAGGTGACTGAACAATAATAATAACTAAACATATTTGGTACTCGTATTCTCTGTGTGGATCTCAAAGTATTTCACAAAAGTGGGAAAAGCATTGTTAACCCCACTTTACAGATAGGGAAACAGAGGCACAGTGAAAAGAGTGACTTGCCAGAGGTTACCCAGTGTAACCTCGGGCAGCATGGCGGAAGCTTACCTGCTGATGGCTGATTTGTCTTGTCCTGCTGATCAAGTGAGGCCTTTTTTCCCCAGGGCCATAAGCCCAGCATCTTTCACCTGCACTCAATGCAAACTTTGTTTTAAAGGGAATTGCCTTCTTCCTGGATTAGAAAAGTGCATTGTGAGGAAACCTGGACCATGTAGCTACTCAGCACAAGCTAGCGTAGCTTGGTCAATTGGTTTTAATGGTGATATTTTTAAATAAAAACAAATAGATCATTTTGAAAGGATGCAAACAGAGCCTGGTGAGGCTGTGTGCTATCAGTCTGGGGCAAAAGAGCACTGCTTAATCAGAAATGAAATTTGGGCAAAAGAATGTATAGGAGGGTAGCTGGTATCCTCCACCGAGACACAACAGCCGCTAACTCAGCATTACATTTCAGCCTGCCTCCTTCTTCCTTTCACCCTAGGAAGTAGAATTTCCCAGGGCAGGGAGACACTCCAAGACAGTCAATCTCTGAACAGTAGTCTTCTCTCATACTGCTTAGCCGTTGCTGCTTGGATGCACCTTCGAGTTACAACTCCACTTCCCCCGGGCATCCTGCCCTTCCCTTGCCTAACCCAGATGGTCTCCACATCTCCTTGAAGCACATCCAAAATATTTCCAACATTCTCCTCTTGATCTTCGCCAGAGGCAGGCTCGTTGCCTGGCTCAGCATTCTAGCCTCATCTCCCTTAATCTCCTCTTTGTGTCCGTAAGTCACCCCCGCAGTATTCGGCCAGGGACACTGCATTTCAAAGAGCCGCAGTTCTTTTACTCCTTTTGGGTGTACTGTAACTCTCCCCCTGCATGGGCACACAGATAATACGGGAAATTCTGAGAGGGATTAGAGAAGTGAAGGAGCCTAGAAATTCACCTCTGAATTTGCCCCTTTTGAGAATCCTATGCTTTTATTCTCTGGCAGATAAATCTGCTATTTTCTGCCTTTCTGTGCCATGAATGGCAAAGGCATGCAGCAGTTTGCTGGGCTAATCCCGCCAGCTCCTCTTCCACAGGTGTGCCTGCTTTTCTGAGATGCCCTCATACCAGCTTCTCCATTCAGTAACATGAGACTGAATGTGGGTGGGTGTTACCTGCTTGCTGTGCTCCTCACTGCTGTGCAGAAGAGCTAAAAGCTTATGCTCTATTCCCTGAGCTCCCCAGTTATTGTCCTGCAAAGTGACATTTATTCAAGGTACTAATCCCCTGAACGATAGGGTGTCGTTTGTTTGTTTGTTTTTACTTAAATATCTGTTTGCAACAGCTGCTCTGAACTGGAGAGGCCTGGCGTGTGCTGGCAGGCGGTTCAGCAGAGGGGATTGGGTTGTGATAGTAGAAATCTCTCCGCCCGTGTGCAATTGCTTTTGTTCTGCAATGTGGAATCTGCCCTCAAGGTATGGGATGTTCCTTGTTCAGATCAGAGAGGTTGTCTCAGTCACTCCCTTTGTAAAGTGAAGAGGAGCCAGTCTAATGCCCTGATCCTGCAGTTAATCACGTGTGTAATGTTCCTCACATGAGTAATCCCATTGAAGCCAATAGGACTGTTTGCTCCAGGAAAGGTAAGCACATGCTAAAGTGTTTGCTGCACCGGGGTCTCAGACTGGCCCAAGATGGGTCTTGGAAAGTTCATCCTCACCTTCATTTGCACTGCTGCACCTCTGCCTGTTGTTTCTCCTTCTCTTCTCAGTTCTCTGCTCTCTAAACTAGGCAGACATTGGAGACACGGTGAGTTAATGCTTGGCTCTTTTTCCCCTCAAGAGAGCTTGATTAAAAATCTCTCTTGAAAAATGACATGAGTTTGGTGTTCTCTCTCTGTAGACACAGTCAAGAGGTAGCCTCTGCTCAGGAGAGTTCCAGGGCTGGATTAACAGGGGGTGTGTGTGATTGAGGGGCATTGCCAGAGCTGAGCACATGTCTGACGTCACCAGACCAGGACTGAGGGACATCGACTGAGCTGTATGTGTAAGATCCAGCACTGGAAAAGCAATAGGTGTGGCTGCACGTCCAAATTGAGATGCACTGGCAGAGCTTCATGGAGGAAGTTTTATGGCTTCCATCTGCATTATGTCTGGCTCCTATCATCACTTTCATAAAATCCCAAATCAGTCAGATGCGCTCTCCCGCCTCTGAAAAGAGAGAGATCTGCACCATCTTGTGCACTCCCCTCTGACATAGCCTCCCAAACCAGCCAGCAGGAGGAAGCTGAGCGTGATCCTATGTCCCCTCCCATTCTACAGAGCCCTTCCCGTGGGCTCAGCTAATATCTGGAAATATGCACAAATTTATTTGCAGTTATGTATTTAGAGGTCTATAACACGTACAGTAACGTGCCTATTCAGGGCTCTGCGTTAACTGTACACATACCAGTACCAAGAAAAGTAAACCTAGCAAATTCCCCAGAAGAGGAGAGGAAACCAAGCACCCCAAAACCACCCCAACCACAAATTCCAGCCCTCAATATTAGCGGTTCCTTCTGTCACAAGCAGCCCAATGCTCCTCTGGTAGACTCTGCTCTACGAGTGGTTACAGTGCATGGCACAGCTCCTCAGTATGAATGAAAAAGAAAAGGAGTACTTGTGGCACCTTAGAGACTAACCAATTTATGTATGAATGTGTGATTTCAAGTAGATCTGCTTGACTCCAGTCCCAGCTGGAAGGGTGAAGATTAGAGCAGAACCAGTCTGGGCTGGCAGATGCTGTGTTAGCTGATCTCCTTGGCATTAGAGGTCCACAGTGAACCTTGATAACCATTCCTTCAGTTTTTTCCAGGGGTCAAATTGATAATGAAGGGATTAATTTAATTCCACTTCCCCCCACCCCCACCCCAAGCTCCTCGTACATCTGTTCCATGCCTGCTCAGCTGTTAGTGTTTTTATTGGCACAATTCAGTCTTCATCCAGGGTTGAAGCTAGTGAAATCACCAAGCCTCTGTTTTTTTGTGACAGTCCTCCTAGTAGACAGATTGCATGTTACTGTGATCTGCAGCTGTACCATCCAGGAGTCTGGTTTTGTTCGATCTCACACGCTAAGCAGGGTCAGAACTGGGATAGGATGTCTCCTGGGTGCTACGGAGAATTGTGATGTTGCTTCACTAGGAGGTAATCTTTTCTTCTGAACCACAAATAAATTCCCCATTATGGTAGGCTGAGGTGCTGAGCGAGATGTAAACCTCAAGGCCTGACCTCTTCTGGTCATTAAAGATCCTGACCTGTGGCACTTTTCACAAGAGTTGAGTGCTAGCTAAATTCTAACTTGGGTACTTAAATTTAATCCACCTTAAATTTCCCTATTTCTCTTGGGTACAGAAGTACTTACTTGCTGTGTTTAAACTCTTGTGTAGAGGACGCTGTTAAATAGCTACTGCATTCCACCCCACAGGCATTGCCTAGACTAAGATTTAAGGTGTGATGTTAGCTATGCTCCCACCATGCCTTTAACTTGAGCCATTTAACATGAATTCAAGGCAGGGGGCAGATTTTCAAAAGTATTTAGGTGCCTAACTCCCATTAAAATAAGTGAGTTGGCTCTGTATCTATACGTGCCTCATATGCCTTTGGAAAAGGAGTACTTGTGGCACCTTAGAGACTAACCAATTTATTTGAGCATAAGCTTTTGTGAGCTACAGCTCACTTCAAGTAGCTCACGAAAGCTTATGCTCAAATAAATTGGTTAGTCTCTAAGGTGCCACAAGTACTCCTTTTCTTTTTGCAAATACAGACTAACAGGACTCTGAAACCTACAGCTGTTACTCTGAAACCTGTCATATGCCTTTAAAACTCTGGCCTAGAGTACTTTGTACAAATTAGACTTTTAAAATGTGTTCGCTAACACATACTAACATCACACCTTCCGCTCTAGTCCAGACAAGATGGCTGCATTTCAGTGAGGAGTGAACTGATCGTTGTATGTCCACAGTTTGTGATGCACCATAAGACCCGGTGGACTCTACTACATACCTCCAAGTTGCTGCTGTTCTAGATCCGAAAGCTGCCTGTGCTGGGGACTCATGTACAAGGAGCCATCTCCAGCGCACTGGGCAACAAGCAGATACAAAAGCAGCACCTAGAGGAGATGAATTTTTTCAGAAGGCACCGTGAAAACGACATGAATCTCTGCATGTTGTTTGCATTGTGGGAGGGCCCAGACAGAGAGAAGTGCTCAGCGCTGCGTGAACACTCCTGGAATAGTCACCCCCTGCAAAGAAGGGAATCTGGCATGGCTGAAAGGTGGGCCATGGTGCCTTCTGTCCCAGCTGCACTGGCACAAAACTGAACTATGTGAAGAGAAATGATTTTCAAATCCAGCTTGCGGTGCCCCGGATTAGTGGGTCTAAGCAGTGTTGTTCAAAATAGCTACATCATTAGGCATCTCAATGCCTTTAAAAATCTGACCCAGAATGCCTTGTCTTCAATAGACTGACCAAGCTGTCCTTTCTTAATGAGATCCTAGCCTGGCTTGTAGTATGGTTTAATATTTGTGCAACTCAGAAGACATGCTAACCACTTCTACAATCATCTCCATATTGTAAAAGTAGCAGGGTAGTCTATTTGGTGTGACAGATTTCCAAAGTGGAGGCATGTGCAGGTCTTGGAAATGCAGACACATGTTATTGTTGTTTAGCTTTCATGGCTGCACGCTTCCTAACTTCCTGATGAGACATTTTATCTTCCATAGCAATTTGACAGAGCAAGATCCTCATTGGAGAGGCATCTTATTGTGAATGACTCTGGCTTTAACGCACAGGGTGCCCTCTAAGTATGAATACCCTGTTGTTAGGAAGATGGGCAGCAGAAATGCAAAAGTATGGTCTCTCTCTCTTTCTTTTTCCCTTTCTCCTTGCTCATTTGCTGGTGCTACGGGGGAAGGACAGAGAAATGGTCAATATCCTCTCTGGGGTTATTCAGAAATAGGATCTGGCTGGCATTGAACTAGTGCTCACTTGAGAGGCACTGATGCCATCAGAGCAATGCAGCGCTACAAAGCGCTACACAAAGATAAACAGCAGGAACACGTGTGCGGCTTCCCCAGATCTTAGATTAAACGCTGCAGGCAGCTCAGTGGCTTCAGGACTGCACTGGACGCTTTGCTCATCTTCAGACAGCAGATTCCACTCCAATGACACTGTTTACACAGCCTGACTTAACCACGGTCTGATTCACTTTGGTTATGTGCCATCATCTGGAGCAGCAGTGTAAATTGCGCTGGGCAAGGCAGGGGAAGGAGGTGGCGTGGAAGCTGGGTACATGTCAGAGGGATGCGTGTGGTAGGACCCCGGCAGAGTATTGTTCTTAACTATAATGTAAGATTTCTGCATCTTCTTGTTGAGCTAAATATAAGGGTCATCCCTCCCTGCAAAAAATCTGCCTGTGTGTGTAGGGAATGTATAGCTCTGTGTGTGTGAGAATATTTTCCAGGAATGAAGGCCCAAATTGTAGGATATTATTTTTTCCTGAAGAAAAAAGGAGGCTTTGCAAAATCTAGTAATAATAGAAATATTCTCATGACATTTGAGGGACTTAAAAAATCACCCTTCTGTCTGCAAAGTTATTTACTGTGTTACAGACATACATGTAGATGAAAGGGATGTGGGGATATGTATTTCTCTCCCTTTTCCCAGTTTGTTTGCTGTGCATTTGACAGCGCATTTTGTAGAGTCAGATTCCCGCTGGTGTCAGTTCCGCTCAATTCAATGTTGGCACAAGTCAGCGAAGTCTCGCCAAAGTGTAAGAAGAAGACAGACGCCTTAGGTCTTGTCAGGGTGACCACAAGCCACTCAAGATAGGGTTACACCGTCACTCTGGGGTATGATTCTCTTTGTCATTGGTATGTGTTGGGGCTCTCGCGAAGCAATGGGAGAGAAAAAACATTTTTTAAAAATGGAAAAATGTGACTGAAGCCAGAACAGTTGAAAGGGAGACTGAACAGCAGATGTGGGACCTGAAGTAGTTTGAAGTTTGGGGTGGGGAGGGAGTATAGCTGATGGTGTCCTTCTAACATACCTTGGTGGAGTTTGCTAACTCAAACATGGCCACGTTGCACTAGTTCTTCGGAGCCAGGAAATCAGGTTAACTCGTCTAGTTTCACTATCTAAACTGAGTGAAGCACAAAATGAGTAACACAACTTCAGTGGTGAACGGTAAATTTCATTGTTGAAATGTTTTTCATCCAAGGAGTAGGAGCTTCTTTCTTGCGTCGAACCTCCCCCTGTGAGCAATAGATAGTTTGTGACCTGTCACAGCAAGTCGATGACAAAGCAGGGAACTGAACTCTGATGTCGCCTTCTACTTCCTTGCTCTAGCCTCACTCCCTGGACAGCCACCAGAGGCTGTTTAACTTCTCTGCAGTCTGGCACCTCTAACAATACAGCATCCCCTCTACTAAATCACCATGTTGGCACTTGCTGCATGACCTGGTCCTGCTGTGAGACTCGAACGCCAGTCCTGAGCCACACAAACCTGATGAACACTCTCTCCAAGAATGCACCCTGTGCACTTGTTGGGTTGGGATTTTTCAAGGCTCTGGTCTGTGTTCAAGGGCAGTAGCGTTAGGCCGACACTGAGGGCTAATAA
The DNA here is from genome assembly GCF_015237465.2 of Chelonia mydas. Lineage (NCBI taxonomy): Eukaryota > Metazoa > Chordata > Testudines > Cheloniidae > Chelonia > Chelonia mydas. The sequence goes on from NC_051261.2 coordinate 4,523,372, forward strand.
CTTCTGTGGGAGCAGTTAGGCCGACTCAGGGTGCGTTTGAAAATCCCACCCATTGCTTTTGATCTGTCGTCAGGTTTTCTATTGCTGCCCATCCCCGTAGTATCTGGGTGCCTCCGTGGTAGCGGAGTGCACATTCCATAGTATCTGGTAGAAGCATCCACTCTCCTTGGAAATGGCCATGAGTAATTGAGGAGCTCTTTGAAAAAGAGGAGCGTTTGGTAACCTAGGTAACCTGAAAGGCTCTGCTCCGTGGGTGGCTGTGGGTTTTTTATTCCATCCCAAGCCTGTTTCTGATTAAAACAAACACTGGTGCACACCATCTTGTCAGTCGCTCTAGGCTAATCTCTATAAATAATCTCTTCCCAACTCCCCCACTCAGATTCGTGGTAATTGCTTCAAGGCATGTCGGCTTTTGTTTAAAGTTCCTTTCGCTTTTTCTTGAGGTTGTGGAGAATACAAATGGTGTGTCGTTCCTTTAAGGGAAAGAAAAGACAAATTGTAAAAAAAATATTCACCTGGGTGGGGGGGGGGGGGGAACCCTCCATGTTAGGGAAAAAAATCATTTGACGATCAGCCTCCAGCGGCCTAGTGGTGCTGAGAACAATTTACCTGTCAGCATCTATCAGGATGGGAAAGTTAGAGAAAAACAATGCCAACTCTATGAAGGAGAATGTGGGGGTGGAAGGAGGAGGAGAAGGAGAAGGAGAAGGTGGAGAATAGCTAATGAAAGCTGTGCTGTATTCTTCCCTGCTGTAGACTAGAGGGAGGGGACTTGGTCCTTAACATGCATTCTGTGGCTTGCTTTCAGAAATGAACACCAGGCTTCAAGTTATTTTTGGAGACGGGTGAATGGGGATGAGGTTGAGACTCCTCTAAAAATACAGCAAATAAAGTACAAAGATTTAGAAAAATAATGTTCAGGAAACTTTTTGGTAGCATTTTTATTGTTCTTTGCTCTCCTGGTTCTTCTATTAAGCATTCCTGTGTCATGCTCCCTCTACCGTTGGCCTTCTTTCCAAGCTTCCTTCTCTGCAGATCTCAGTCCATCTTCCTAGTCTTTGGAGCCCGCTGACATGCAGTAAAGATTGTCTAATCTATCTGTATGTTTTCCTTGGCATCCCTTTGGCTGGCAGTCTGGAAACTGCCAGGGTTTCAAGTGTGCTCAAAATAGGCTGATGCAGCTCTTAAGGATGAAAAATTAAAACCACCACAAATAAAACCCCTTTAGGAAAAAGGATATTTCACCCATGAAAGAGACCTTTGTAAGTCACTGGCATGGTACCTATGAGTTATGGGTCTTTGCCTCCTGTAAAAGATACACAGTCCTCACCCTTCACAGGTAAGGTATGGTTAGCAGCACAGAAGGAACAGTATCTCCATACATCCCCACACGCCAGATGCAGCAGGTGTCAGATATTCCTGGCATGGCTGTTTGGATGCAGAGGAAACTAAATAGGGGTTGCTAGTGAGGTGACTTCCTATTCCCAGGGCCCCAGAGGGGATTCCCAACCTGAACCATTCAAACAACAAAGAGGAGCAGCAGTTATAGCCATGAGCAGTTTTAGGCTTGATTAATTACTTGGTGTAAAAATTGCAGCCTGCACTGGACAAACCTCCTGCCAAGTGTTTCTGCCCAATATTGGAAGCAAAACCAAACCCTGAATCTCTTGCAAGTTTAAAGTGGGCGTGGACTTTCCTTTGCCAGCAGTAGAATCTCTGGTTTAGTCGGGGGAAAGAGTAGCAGGTTGCCACCTCCTCACCGAGACAGGACTCCAGACAGGAGCAGGTCATTCTCTGAATTTAGTGTAACGGCCGCACCTAGAGGCCTCAGCTGAGATCGAGCACCTATTGTGCAAGGAGCTGTGCAAACACAGAGACTATTCCTCCCCAAAAGACCTTATGATCTGCATAGAGAAGGTAGAATTTTTATGCTCATTTTACAGATGCGTAACTGAGTTATAGCAGGGATGGCAATTGAATCCAGGTCTACTAAGTCCTAGTCAAATGCCTTAACCACAAGCCCACTCTTCTTTTGGAGTACTCATCTGCATAACGAATGCTGAGATTCCCTAGTTGCATTATATTGCTCATGACCAGCACCGAACTTGACTGTCCACAGGACCAGATTGCTGCTTCCCATTCCCTGTCCCTGCAAGCAGCTGGTTCAGAAGGTGGGTGGCACTGGCCCTGCATGAAAGCTCACTAACTCTCTGGAGACTAGCACCTGCCAGAGACCTGCCTGTCTGTGGAGCTGGTTTACTCCGTCTTTTTGAGATGATTTGATAACAAAGCAATTGTATCTTTAAGGAGATGCTACTGTTTCACTCCCTGTCAGCCACAAAAATCTAACTCTGCAAACACTGACAGCATCTCTTGTCATTGGGGCCCTCTTGTCTGGTGCCTCTTTTAAACTTTCCATGTGACTTTTTTTTTCCCCCCCTGCAAGATTTGTTCTGACACACAGAAGAGCAGGACCCTGGTCTTACCAACCTTCCCTCACTACGCTGAACTCGACCTTTGGGCATCACAGTCCAGTTCGCTATCACTGGCTCTGAGGCTGGCGCAAGCCAAGAGGAGCTGAAGTCTTAGTAAACTGGGCTTGGCGGAAATATATAACTTAGTACCAAAGAGTCACATCCAAAATAGTGCTGAGCAAGGAGCAATTGGGACTTTCCCTTTAGTACTCAGCTCTATCGGCTTCCTGGCTCGGTTGGAGTTTACTCTGTGATTAGCCAGTCCTAATACTCAGTATGGCCTATTTCTCACAAGTTTTGACCCTGATAAGAGGTTTTGCTTGTGTAAGAACTGCATAAAGGTTCAGGACTTGGCCTATTGGGATCTCTTAGTTCTATTTTTTTAGAAAGAGCTCTGCTGATCTTTACCCAGAATGCTCTTTCTGCATGTCATCTGTATGTTATTTCCCAGCAGTTTCTACCAATGAGAAAAGGAGTACTTGTGGCACCTTAGAGACTAACCAATTTATTTGAGCATAAGCTTTCGTGAGCTACAGCTCACTTCATCGGATGCATTCAGTGGAAAATACAGTGAGGAGATTTATATACACACAGAACATGAAAAAATGGGTGTTGTGATAACACCCATTTTTTCATGTTCTGTGATAACACCCATTTTTTCATGTTCTGTGTGTATATAAATCTCCCCACTGTATTTTCCACTGAATGCATCCAATGAAGTGAGCTGTAGCTCACGAAAGCTTATGCTCAAATAAATTGGTTAGTCTCTAAGGTGCCACAAGTCCTCCTTTTCTTTTTGCGAATACAGACTAACAGGGCTGCTACTCTGAAACCTGTTCTACCAATGGTATTTCTAAGATACGCCTATCACACTGGGATCTATGTGATGTGTAAATGCTAAATGTGGTATCTAAGCCCGTAGCAATGTAAACGGTGTTAATTTCTCTCCATTCCACGGTGAATGCCAGGATGTGGATGTAGATGTTTTGGGCTTTTGTTCTCCTGACTGTTGCCCAGCAGCACTGTAGTTTGAGCACTAAGAGCAGATGGAAATGCTGCTTGGACACATGGTTTTGGATAGACGGAACCCTTTTCTCCAGGCTTTGGTAAAGACCAGGAGAGGGATGAGTTACAGCCTGTGAATTCAATCTAATTTAAAAGTGTGTTTATTATTTTTTTTTTAAATAATAAATTACTTTTAGGAAAGGACATTGTGTTAATTTCACCAGGATAGATATCTCTGCCTTCCGGAGCTTGCAGTTCCTGCAGTGTGCTTCATTATTGTTCTCCTAAATCAGTGCCATCCCCTTTATCGCTCCACACATGCCCTCACTCACACATCCGTTTGCCCAGGTATACAGAATAATTTGTCCCAGAATTGTCACACTCTTACCTGTCTAGGTAGCGTCTATTGTTTTGACAATTAAATACTAATTGGCAATTTGTGCACAGCTCCCGTTGGCACTGGTGAGAATTTGCCATATGTATCAAGGGAGGAATTGGCCCATAGGTTGTACTGGCAACCCAAAGCATTTGTGATGCATCAATCTACAGATGAAATAAGAGTTAGGGGGAAAACTGTGGTTTGCATTACAGAAGAATCCCATAAGGTACAAATCTCTGTTTAATCTGACATGCTATTGTAGCCTAAGTGTGGTTTTTACAGAGGGGGAAATGATTTTACAGAAGTTTCAAGCATCCCCTGAGAACTTTCCCAAAATCAGGTTTCCACTGTACTGATAAAGTAAAAAATGTCTCAAGAACCATCTTCTGATGGGTCTGCTTTCTTTCTTCCTTTGATTTTTCTCCTCTTTCCCTTAGTTTCTCTTTCTCATTGTTTCTGTTTAAAGAACAAGCAAAGGAGAGAGGTAAATGTGGATTGAGACTTCGGACTGCTAATTAGTTCCAGGGCTTGGAATGGAAAGTTCATTGGCCAATTGCATTTACCTTCTCACCCAGGTGGATATGAGAACTCAGTATAAAGAAAATACATGAGGCATATTTAGATACATACAAGATCATGCTGAATTTTAACCTCATCTGAAGTCATGAGTTGGGGAAGGGTCTGAAATATAATGCTGTCAGCAGGGAATTGCCAATAGGGCTGTTAAATAACCACAATCGGTATTAAGGGGAAAATGTAGTTATGAACCCGTATTCCTGGTAATGCTGCATTCTAGATGGAATTTTTTAGTGTTCTGTAGAAACATAAGCCCTTGCTTTGACTTGTTATGAATCCAACTTCATAGGGTTTCTCCTAGGACTGCATTTTACAAGACACACTGATCGACAGGCAGCTTGAGAAAGGACCTAGTCCAGCTCTTACCAGACTTTCACCATTTATTTCAGTGAGCGCAAGACTGGGCCCTGTGGGTATGATACAGCCTGGTGCAATTTGTCACATAGATTAGTCTTTTTGTTTTTGTTTTCCTCACTCCAACCATCAGGGATTGGACCCTGCAGGAAACAAGATACCAAACCTGATGTCCTAATCTGCTATGGGGAGTCCTATGTTCCTTTGCTATTCCAGACATTAAAAGGGAAAGTAATCCACAGCTACCAGGAAGTCCATTTGAATAAGTACTACCACATGACAAATTTTTGACAGGTTCCCAGCAGGTTTAAACATGGTACCTGCAGGAAGCTGATAATTTGGATTCGCTGAACAAAATCTTTCCCTTGGCCAGGTGTTTCTGAAGCTCGTTATGTATCTCCGATCTAATCCGGAGCCACAGTAATCACAAACATGAACTAACAAGCAGTTAATGGACAACCCACTATCCTGGGTTCTGCTGGCTGCTCTAGTTTGCATTATTCAGAAACATCAGGGGATGTGATTTGCATTCTTTATGGCCAAGTGAAGGCACCATGGAATCTCTGATCCCCTTTGGGGGAAGATTACATGCGATGGCAGAGTGACTGGCAGGGAAATTGCTTGAAATTACACCTAGCACTGTGTGTGTGTGTGTGTGTGTGTATGCGCGCACACACACATGCCTATGATAGGAATGGTTGGAGTATGATAGGGGGGTGTGTGTGAGAGAGAGAGTGCACATGCATGCACAAGAGAGAGGGAGGAATGAGGATAGATGTATGATGAATTGCATCTGAGAGAGGGGAGTGTGTAGGGGGGCATGACAGGGCGATGTTAATTTGAGCAGGAGTGGGAGAAATTCAGTTCAACCTTTTCTAGGGGAGAGGATTGGAGAGGAAGATGGAGCTGGGAGAGATGGGATTTGACTATCCAAACCTTCAAGGAAAATTAGCCTGGAAGCACATTAAGATTCTTCTGTGAGACTCTTTAGTTCACATCCTAATTAGCACAAGCAAATACAGAAACTATGCTGAGCATGAGATACATGTGTTGATATTTAATTATATAACAAACCCCTAGTCTGTTACAGTAGCTTCTGGGAGTGGGGAATGCAGGCAATATGAGGTGTGCTGGAGTTAATTTAAAAATCCTTTAATGAATTAGTTAAAGCATCAAAGAGGTGCCGTACCCTATTGCTATCAGGGGCATCGGGACAGCAGGTGAGTCCTGGAGCCCAAACTGCCTTTGCAATGCACCATTTCCCCCACATCCTGGGTCAAGCCTCCATCTCTGCCTGCAGGTAGCAGTGGGTACTGAGTTCCTCCTTTATAAAGGTTCAAGGAGCAGATGGGCTATTTCTCAAGGCCAATCAGACCGTGCCCTTATATTTCTTTTCCACCAGAGGAGCAATTTGGGACTGTCCTGTTGGTGGGTGACCCTGGTAATCCCAGGACTCTTCCAGCACTGCCGTCTTAAAGGGCCAGACTCCAAGGGCTCAGCACCCCCAGTAGGGACAAACTGTCAAGCTCAGCTAAGGCATCTAAGGGCTGGATTTTCAGAAGCACTGCGCCTCTGATGTGCATCCATGGAACGGAGCACCTTGGAACATCTGCTCCAAAGAGAAAACGGTCATGGCCTCCTCCAGCCCCTAACACTTGGCAGCATGGAGATCTGCTAAAGGCTAGATCAGCCCCTTTATCTGCTCAGCCATGCATATTGCATGTTCCTTTCATTTATTGCTTATCTCCCCACCCACCCTCCCAGCTGGCTCTGGTACCTGGGATGGATGTTCCCTCCCTGACTCAGTATCCTTCTATCTAGGCACACGTGATCCAGGGCAAAGATGGCAGTGTAAGGACAGGAAGAGGTTAAGATGGGCAGTTATTATCAGGCCACTTAGTCATGTGGTTCTGCATCAGAGGTGGACTGGTGGTAGTCAGGAAATGGATTATCCTATTGGCTGCGTTCTAGAACTCAGCCGGTCAGAAACAGGCTATCAAGGGTTAGGTAGACTCTGACTGGGAGCATAGGATGCGGTGCTTAATTTGTGCCGGCACCTCTGGGCTTGGCAGTTCAGAGCCCCAGCACCTCTGGGCTTGCTGCATCAGTTATGAAAGTTTTTTTTTTTAAAAAATTGCTCGAGCCCTGGCACCTCTTTCATTACAAATTAAGCACGGATAATGTGACTGTATTCCTGTCAGTCCTGGCTGTGGGTAGCCAGCACATGAACGTGTGCCTGACTCACATGGCTCCACTTCGAGGCTAACAGACCCCAAACTTCCCACCAGTAACAACAACAGGATAGAGAGGGACCGTAACACCACTACTATGTAGGCTGGGAACAGCTAAAGGAGCTCCTCTGAAACACTATCTGGATAAAAAGAAAAGGAGTACTTGTGGCACCTTAGAAACTAACACATTTATTTGAGCATAAGCTTTCGTGAGCTACAGCTCACTTCAGAGTGAGTTGTAGCTCATGAAAGCTTATGCTCAAATAAATTGGTTAGTTTCTCAGGTGCCACAAGTACTCCTTTTCTTTTTATTGTCTGGATAATATTTTGGGAGCTGTGCTGCTCTCAGGACTCCTTTGTTTTCTTCTCAGTTATTTTTTATCGGCCTCCCTGGTTTTAAAGGTACAAAATCCCGCTATACCCCTTCCAGTCCTATTAAATTCTCTTGAAAGAAGAGATCTAGGGTTGGATCCATTTCTTTGTATTTTTAAGGTGCTGGATTGACTAGCCCTGGAGCCAATTACCTATTATCTACCGCATTGGTGCAAACTTCTCCTTATTGTCCCTTCCCCCTATTGTACTGAACTTTGAGCCCCCATAATAACCATCTAGAGGTGGCTGCTTGTTTGTTTGTTTTTGCATGACAATAGCTTCTACTGACAACCCCCCACCCCCAACAAGATTAAGGCCCATTGTGCAAGATACTATACATGCACATGATTAAGAGACAATCCCCAGCTCAAAAAATGTACAGTCTAAGTAGACAGGAAAAGGGTTGGGGGAAATTAAGAATATTATCCCCATTTTATGGTTGGAAAATTGGGACATGGAGAGAATGACTTGCCCAGGGTCACCCCAGAAGATTGTGGCAGAGCTGGGATTTGAACCCAGATCTCCCAAGCCTTTGTTGTGTGCTTTAATGAGTGGGCCCCCGATCAACCCCCCTTCCTGGCCCCCTCCATCTTTGGCCCCTTTGTTGAAACTTCAGGAAGGGCCAAACTGTGATGGGGCCACACCCTGAGATCGCTAATTGGTTCCACACAGGACTCCAACCCACCATCAGAAGAGCAAGAACTTCCAGTCACTAGTCACCTCCCTGGGCTGGATCGGAGCTAGTGGCCTGATGGGCAAAAGGCTGTCCAAAACCCTTCCGCTCTTCAGTCTCCCATGTCACTTTGGCACCAGCTTCTGTCATTGCAACCCTGTCTCTGCAGCTTCCTGCAGAACAGAACCTGCTCTAAATTTTTTCTGGCCGTCTTCATCACGGGAATCCAGATGGCTATTTTTCATTTTTCACTCAATCAGGTCATGCCAGGCTCAGCAAGAGGTGAGTGCCTCTATGCACAGAGAGGTTTGCAAAAATTCTTTTCAAATAAGGACGACCTGACAAACAGCTCGCAGATGTTTACCCCTAGGCCAAGGGTTCAAATCCATGCCATGAGTAAGGTTGATGCCGGCTGATGGTGGTTCACTGGCCTGTGTGACATGAGTGAGTAGTTTCAATCCAATTCCTAGTGGGAAAGTGACACAAAATACAGCAAAAAGAAAAGGAGTACTTGTGGCACCTTAGAGACTAACAAATTTATTTGAGCATAAGCTTTCGTGAGCTACAGCTCACTTCATCGGATGCTCAAATAAATTGGTTAGTCTCTAAGCTGCCACAAGTCCTCTCTTTCTTTTTGTGAATACAGACTAACACGGCTGCTACTCTGAAACCTGACAAAATACAGCCTAGCTGGCGTCATCACTGGCAGCTACAGCAAAGTAGCCAATGACTGAATGTGCTCTGGAGCCGGATCGCTGCATGTGAGTGGGGTTCATCTTGGGTAGGAGTGAGGCAGAGAGGGGTCAAGGGACCCCTGCCCATGCTGCACTTGTTCCACCTGCAAATGTAATGGTCACCCTGTTGACCAACACACCAGGGACCTTCAGAGCTAAAAGCAGGAGCTGTTACAGCTTGAACTAAAGAGGTGAGGCTCTGTATCTGTGGGAAGTAACAGCTCCTCTCCTCTGTGGATTGGCACAGTGGGGGGCTTGTAGCACACCCTCACCAGCAGGGTACACAAACAGTTCTCCAGTCTGCATCTCTACCAAGGCATTTCATTGTGTAACTGTGTGATAGAAGCAGCAGGCAGGTAACAGCCACACCTGCCTTATTGACTCCGGTTTGTACTAATGTCTCTAACTCTGCCTAGGGAAGCATTGCAACATATGGCTATGAAATGAGTCCAGACGAGTCTGTCTGATATTAGCCAGAGCAAACGATCAGGCCCTTTTTATTTCCCCATTAAAGAAGCTCATGGTGGGCTGAGCTAATCACACTTCCTCCCCCCCCCCCCCCCCATCCTCAGAGCTCCTCCCTCCTTTAATCAATATCTCAGAAGAGCAGGATGCCTTCCCTCATTGCTGGAGAGATAATTGAAAAAGTCCTGGGGATGTAAATAATTAATGTTTGTTGTGGGGTATGGGGAGCGTTTTCCCTGGCACCTTGTCAGGGTAAGTTAGTGCCGTCTGACTGATATGCAGTCACCTTGATCGATGTCTCTGTAATTCATGGACACCCCCATTAAAGTGCCAAACTTCTGCCACCCGCCTTAATTCACTTTGCTGCTCTATTCTGACTGTTTGCTTACTGAGACACGGCTCCAAGGGAGGGATGTGTAACAGCGCAAGGTGCTGTAGTAATGTCATGCCAGTGTTTTAACAAGGGGCTTCCACCTCTTTGTGTATGGTATGCCCCGAGCACAAGGGCTGTGGAAGGGGCTCTTTAGGGGCATTGGAAAGTGTACACTGTCACTTCTCCAGCTGTGCATTCCAATCAGGTGCCTCCTCCCCCCCCCCCCCCAAGCCCTTTGTCCTTCCAAGACAGGTATATTGACCTTGTGATGTGTTATTCGATGTGGTTCTTGTGGATGAGACCTTTACGAATGTGGCACTGTCCTGTGCGGGCATTAAGGATTCCAGGTTGTTGTCGGGAGAAGGAGGAGGTGGCCTCAACGTCCTTCATTTCTCCTTTGCCACACTGCGGGGGAGCGTGTTGTGCCTCCCTCCACCCTAGAGCAGGCTGCATTTCAACACTGCAGTCTGGCTCCCCCACCTGAGGCTGTATCAGCTGGAAAAGTGTGGTCTGTTGTGAAAGCCAAGACCGGGGGTTGCACTGGCGAGGTTGATTTTTTAAGCAGGCGGGGGAAATGATTTTCCCGATGAAAACTGTAAACTCTCTCCAGGGACTCAGCACTCACATGAACTCCATTTTCTTAAAGCCCAGGCTCCATCCAAACAAGGTGCTGACGTTGGGTCATGCGACGGCGTTCTGGCCTCTCATTTTCTTTCGTATCAGCAGTTTTCCAACCCAGGAGCACAGATGTCTGTTTGGAAACAGTGGTAAACACCCTGCCCCACCCTGCTCACATTCCACCCTGAATGTAAAGGCCTCATGCATTACCTTGACATCAGCTTGGTGCCCTGGGCAGGAGATGTAGGTGAGGTTGTGGCTGCTGTAATGAACCAATCATCTAACCTGCACAAGGGCACAGCTTGGATCCATTGGAATGGCTTCAGCCCTTCCATGTGTAAAACATCCAGGTCAAATACAGAGTGACAGGGTAGGGGTCACTGATCTGGGTCACCAACGATGTGGTGGGTCGAATAATCAAACCCTTTTCCTTCCAGCTCAATGGCTGCCAGGAACTCGGGAGTGCCTCTGCAAGAGCAGCCACAAAGCCAAGCCTAGCGAGGCAGAAGCACTCAAGGCCAGCCCAGCTGGGGCACAGACTAGTTTTATCTGCATTTAGGGGAGGCTGCTTTCATAACTGAAGGCAGGGATGAGGGGAAAGAGTTACATCTGCCTCCGAAAGCAGCCGGACATCTAAATTTGTCCCTTGCTGGCATGGTTTTCTGCTGCATGGGTCTGGGGACAATGCAATATTAACCAGCAATTTACCAATAGGAGCTTTTTCCAAGCTCTTATTACCCAGCAGCACTTCATGGAGAAATTATGCAACTGTGGTCTCCTCCTCATTGGAGGTTTGCTCCAATTACAGCCACTGGCAGAGGTGGGGAGAAGCTGCACCAGTACAAACCCTACTGTAGATCGGCAAAGCCATGATATACAGCAGTGCAGCTATACCACAGATTGTAACCAGGGAAAACCCCTAGTGTAGAGAAGGCCGATGATCCTACCACGAAAGAACGTGGCACAGAGACACACCCAGTTCCGAGTCCTGCAACCTCAGGAAAGAGAATCCTTTGCCCCAGCTCATCCCTACCGGTTAAGCATCTATCAGAGCTCACAAGCTAAGCACTGTTGGGACTATTCAGTACTTGAATGAGAGGCCAAGGAAAACCCAGCACATTTCAGGCAGTGGCATTGGTACATCTATGGAAGGTGCTTTTCCATCTGCAGCAGTGCTGTGCCCAATGTCCTAGGATGCTGTGGGCAGTGTTACCTAAAAGATTAGAATACTGGCCACTCAAGACTTGGAAGATTTTGTAATGCTCTTCATGTGAGATGTGGTGCTAGTGGCCTGCCCATACTGCATTACCTACTTAAAATCCCACCACAGCTTCAACTGGCTAGCCTTTGCTTCCTCCCCTCAACTGTTGTGTTTAGCATTGCTGGGTAAGATGCCCTGTGTCAGCCAAGAATTCGCTGCACTTTATGAGCAAAAGTTATTCCCCTCCTATAAATTTGTAAGTGTTTGGCAGCCTCTCAGGAGGAAAAGCTCCTGTTAATGTTAATGTAAGGCAGCCACATTACAGTATCATTAAAATATATAGTATGTGCCGTGTACAGACACACAAAAATAACAACCAGCATTACATAGGGGAAAGCAGTACTCCATTAGGTACTGCTAACACTGCTGTAAGGCGTCTTCTATCTCACTAAGAACATATTGATAGTTTGCTGCTGTCTAGTTCAAATCTTCCTTCCCAAATAAGGCTTTGCTTGTGATACCATCTCCTGAAAGGCTCCCTGCAGTGGATATTTTGGCAGAAAGTGTGATAAAATATAATACTGTGGATATCTCCCCATTTGTCATTTATGAGGAATTCTGTTACCTGGGGGGATTAATTCTATATCATGTTATAGCACAATATAGATTCCCTGCTCTTCCTTTCTGTTTCTGTGCATACATAATAGGGAAACCTCCTTACGTTCCGCAGCATGATCTGAAAAGTTTTCTGGGAGGGTCTCAGCCATCCCAGCTAATCAGGGTCCTCCCCTCCCCACCCTTTTGTCTCCAAATTATCTCAGAACCACTGTTACCCCAACTTTCTGAGAAGTGCAAAATGAAAGAGTTTTATAAAAGTGTCAGATCACTTTTTAGAGCTTGATTACTCATTGCAAATGGCAAACCCATTCTCCTTATAGCCTTCTTTGGCAAGCCTTTGGCCTCCCCACGTGGTAAGCTTTTGTGTAGAATTCATTTCATAGGTAATGCCCACCAGAAGTGAATTGGATGGTTTGTGAGTTAAGGCCGTGGATTAGGATCCTGGAAACGTGATGTCAATTCCCAGCTTTCTTGTCAGATTCCCATGTGACTTGGGGCACGTTACTCACTCACTAGTCAGTGGGACTAATCAGGTGTGTAAAGTTCTATATGGACTTAAGTGTTTATGGGGTTAGGCCTTTGAAGTCCCTTTGCCTTAGTTCCCTATCTACGAAATGGGTCTATACTTCTGCACCTCACTGAGGGTTTGTGAGGTGCTCAGATCCTATGGTGCTAGGGGCAGTGTAAGTACCTAGATAGACGGAAATCCAAACAAAGAAAACCCTCCATTATTCCCTCCTCAGGGCTTCTCAGCATGTCCCATCTTTGTGTCTGTTAGGCCCTAGTCCTGCAATGAACTCAAGTGCAGGCACATGGTGTCTGCACATGTCTAGCTGACTGCGGGTTTGGGGCCTTAAATTGTGCATGCTTTGTGATAGGGCGGGTTCCCGTTTTACCTCCTAGCACATCTGTTGAGGGTTTTGTTATAGAGTTAAATATCATCTGTGACAGTAGCTCCTGTGAGCAGGAAATACCTGATAGGCGGTGTGCTGGCGTTCACTGAACAATATTTGAATGAATTCAAACCTTCCCTGATTATTCAGGGATGGTTCTCTACTGCTTTGTATCTTCTGTCATCATTTACTTCTGTGCAAAGTGGATGTGAACAGTCTGAATACAGAATTCCGATTTGGTAGAGTTTCAGAGGTGAGATTTTCAGAAATGCCTAAGTTGCTCAGGAGTCCAGGTCCCATTGGAAACCAAAGGGACTTAGGCGCTTTTGAAAAATCCCACTCTCCCTCTGCATACCTGCAAATGACACAAGGTGTCAAGCAGTGGAAAATCATTTCCCCCTCCCTGCAGCCTTTACCTGTCTCCTGTTTGCCACTCTGCATAATCCATAAGCACCCTTGTTTTGCATGATTGGCTCAATTTGCATTACCAGCAGATCCATTGACATTTGGCTGGACTGTGGTGGATGAAACGCTCCTTGAAATTAGCCTGCATGTTGAGTTTGTTCTGGAAAGATAAGAAGGAAAGTGGCCCGGGGGAGGGAGGGAATTATGCATGTGAAACTACACTGTGAAATTAGCACCAGCAGTCATACTCCAGGCCAGCAATATTTCTGTGGGATTTATTTTGGAAGTAGGTTTTTACTGTGGGCAATAGACTTGTCTCCTTCAACCCATTGGCTTCCAATCCCAGCACAAACTCGACTGAGGAAGCCAAAGGATAAATTCTCTGCTAGCTTAGTCTGGAGTCGCTATGTAGCACAGCAATATGATACCAAAGAGGAATTTTAATTTCATGCTGTGTAAGAAGAGTGCATGCAACAGTAGCAGCTGTATAGATTTTCATATGAATAGACGTACAGTATTCAGAACACAAATTGTAGCAGTGTTGTCCTGCGGGTTTTAATTCTTCTTGCTTTTCCTTGCCACTTTCACATTTCCCCCGTTGGCCACTCATTCTAGCACTTGCTGAAATTGAAAGCATGTCCTTGCCAGACTGATGTATAAAACAAGTGTGCTGCTCAGTTACATTACAATCCTTTTCAGGGACCTTTTTGTATGAGAAGACCCAAACACAAACATGTTCTGCATGTAAGAGATGATGTTTTTAACCTAGTGCCCCTCTCACTAAGCTTTGCGGGTCTCTAAACAAGAGCAGTGGTAAGACAGCAGAGCCCATTAGTGCCGCTAGACTTATGAGGATGCTATTAAATAATGAGTTATTTCCTTTTAAGTGAATCTGCTGCTGGTGAAAGGGGCCTCTCCAATGGGCCTGATGTCCCCATATTACCTACAGAGCATCTACAGCAGAGATGACTGCCGTGCAAGCTTCCTCTCAGTGAGGCCCTGTGAGTGTGTCGCGGTGCTGAGCTGAAGAGCAGTCCCTTCTATAGGTGGAAGAGGAGGAGCAACCCTTTCATATAATTTAATAGAAAATTGCAACCCACTATAGAATTCTAGAGGGTGGTTTAAAAAAGGGCAGGGTCATTCTCTGTTCAGTTCTACAGGGTTTCAGAGTCATTTCTGTACAATCCAAAAGGTTTCATCTCCATTAAATTCTACAGGGCTTCATTATAAAAGCAGCTTCCATAGCCCATCCAGTCTTTGGGTACTTCCAGATCCGTCAGCTCCAGTTTAAAATTCTTTTAAATGGAATATTTGGCTGAAAATAGGACTCTGGAAGCATATACCTAATCTGTCCCTATATGGTTTATATTGTGCTCATCGCCATGATATCTGAGCATGTTTCAGGGGCAAAGTTCAACTTTTACGTGGTTAACGGGGAGTTTAATTAGTTTGCTTGACCATTCAGATGCTCAGAATAACCAAACCAGAGGGTTATAAAATAGTACTATCTGCAACCACTGGTTCAAACTCTAGCAGGAGACCTTTATCCTTCTGAGCTGCACGCAGTCTGAGGGAAATCTTTCCCAGGAGAACTTGAAAACAAATCCTGTTGGCTCCTGAAAAAAATCCCATGGCACTTCTGATAAGAGTAGGGTTTTACTCTGGTGCACAGTTTCATCCTTTCCCATGGTCTGTGCTGGTTACCTACCTAGTTCTCCATCCCAGAGGTGGCTGCATTTCAGTGGTAAAGTGTCAGAGTCATAAAGTCTCCTGAGTTGACAACGTCCCTCTAAAATATTTATATTAAATTATTATTTTTCAAAGGAGCCTGAAATGATTGTTCTTGTGGGTGCCGATCAATAAATCAACTTACCACAGCCAGAAAGTTGGCTTTAAATAAACTTCTGCTAATAACATCCGTGAGGTGAACAGCTCCGTCCGTTTCCATGCTAAACCATTCATTAATGCAGCTGCACATCCTAGCATGTCCGTCAAAACCAATCCGTTTTGCCAGTTAGGACAGGTGAATACATCGTCTGGCGTGCAGTCACTGCTTTTCTAATTTCCGTACGTGGTAGGGAAAGGCATGTGCCAGAGAAATCTCTGTTCTAATTGCCCAAGAAGTGTGGAGGGGTGGAGGAAGGTTGGAGAGAATCATCAATACAGCGCTGACTGGGACACCAGGGTTTGTAAATGAGCCCAGAAGAAGAGTTTGCAACAATGCAAATGATCCTCGCTCTTATTCTCATCTTATCTCCTTGACAGCTGCTGGCAATGCACTAAGTTGAAGCCCAGCAGTGTTAGTGCTGGTTCCTTGCAATCCCTGCCAACCTATGTGAAGGATGGAGGAACCCAGCAGTGTCACCAGATGGACCTTGCTTCACAATCAGTTACAATCCTGATGGGTTTGTCAGGCCGCAGCATCCTCTGACTCTTAATTCCCAGCGTGCTATTTACTTTCTTCCCACTAGGTGGAGGAGGGAAATATTCCCTAGAGAGGTTTCAGAGTAGCAGTCGTGTTAGTCTGTATTCGCAAAAAGAAAAGGAGTACTTGTGGCGCCTTAAAGACTAACCAATTTATTTGAGCATAAGCTTTCGTGAGCTACAGCTCACTTCATCGGATGCATGAAAGTGGAAAATGCAGTGAGGATATTTTTATACACACAAACCATGAAAAAATGGGTGTTTATCACTTCAAAAGGTTTTCTCTCCCGCCCCGCCCCCCCCACTCTCCTGCTGGTAATAGCTTATCTGAAGTGATCACTCTCCTTACAATGTGTATTACTCTACTCCCTAGAGAGTAGTGAGAATAGCAGGTTGGGTTTGAGGGTTGCATAAGCCCCTAACCTGCAGACTAACTTCCTGCGATGAATGCATCTTAGCAGAAATGTTACATGCATTCAGATGTAATGGCTTCCTTCACAGCTATGGATTGATACAGCTAGGGAATGCGTTAAAGAGTTCAGCAGCAAAGCAGACACCTAATTAATAAAATACAGCTTTTCATTTGAAATCATTGCCCAAAACAGCTCATAAATGGTGGCAGCACCTTCTGCTAATTTAAAGAAAGCGCCAGGTTTGCAGCTGGCCCATTAGAAACCCATATCCTGCTCACACGTTTTGTGTAGGTGCCACTCTCCAGATATGAGCATCAGGTGTGCACTGGGTGCAGCAGGCTTTCTGCTGGCATCCTGTGGGGGGAAGCACTGAAGCAAATTCGCTCCCTAGAGGAGAGCATCATAAAGAACTGCCCACCTATACGCATGCCACTCAAACTAACCCTGGCAAAATCCAATAGGCTCATAAGGTCAAGATGGATTCATACCACTAATAAACTGTTAAATACATGTCGGAATCAGTTAAACTAATCAAGTCAAACCCAACAACCCTGAAAGCTGCTGCACTCCCAAGTCCTATGCCACCTAAGATGACTCTCGAGGGGCCGACTTTCTGCCTGGCTGCTAATTACTTTCCCTCCTTTGTAGCGCACATGTTGCTTTTACCACACAAGATCCCTGCCCCAAGGAGTTACATCTCTGCCGACCAATGGGCTTAGGAGATGCTGGCCCCACTACAGAAGGTGCAGTGACCTCACTGGCAATGAGAGAGACACTGCAAGATTTAGAAATGGGGCTAGAGGAGAGGGAGGATGCTTGGGATGTGGGAAGTGGAGAGGCTGTTCCAAGCATGGTGTGAAAGGAGGGGAGAAGCTGAGGTGACCAAAGGGAACGTAATGGGGTATAGATGCCCTTTGGAGCTCATAGAGGCTTTGTGGACCTTAGCTCACTCAGACCCTCTTTCACAAAGCAGAACATGCAGCCCCCCGTGCAGCTGTCGGACTAGAGAGAAGGTTGTCAAGGGACCTGCCTCCTGCTACTTTGATTGTGTCATAAAGGGGCAGCTGTGTTCTTACCAGGCAGAGCCTATTGTTCTAATGGAAGTGCTGACTCCTCGGGAGAAAAGAGCGAGACAGAGGCGAGACTCCTGTGCTGGCTGGTTGGCATCCAAAGGCACAAGAGAGCAGGAGGCAGCTTACATTCCTTTGCTGAAGCTGGAGTTGGCCGTGACTTTGATTTGGAAAGGGAGGCCTCAGGAAGCTGAGACTCTTGTTTGTATTTTGCTTGTCTGGAATTAACTACATGGAGTGAATAACACAGTCCAAGGAGGGAGCTTTGACAGGGAGAAAACCAGGGGAGTGAGACACTAAAGTGGATGGGTACTGTGTGCTTCCAGTTTGCATTTTTTCAGTGTTCTGGCTTGCCCCTCAGGGCAGCAGAAACGGAGTATTGGCTAAAGGCAGAGAGAGACCGAAGAGGTGAGCAGAGAGCCAGGGCGTAGGACTGTTGTTATATGCAAGACAGACACACTCAGGCTTGGTCTACATTGAAAGGTTATATTGGCATAGCTATGATGGTCAGTGGCCTGAAAAAACCATACCCTGACTGACAATAGCTGTGTTGGCAAAACCTCAAGTGTAAACTCAGCGATGCTGACAGAGAACAGGACTTCCACCAACGTTGCTAACATTCAGGGAGGTGGTGTTCTCACCCCGACAGAAAAACTCTCTCTGTCCACTGCCGCTATGCTACAGGGCTATGTTGGCATAGCTACTGCAACATAGCGATACTGCAATTGTTTCCGTAGCGCAGACAGATCCTAACAACGACTTACTCCTGTTTGTCATTGGCTGTAGCAGTTAGAAGAATATAGGAGAACAGTCTCAAATGGCGCTTGCCTGAAAACTTTCGGAACAGAAAGGGTCTGAGTGGAAGAGCCCTTTGAGGCAGGTTCACCCTGTGGTTAAGGCATTGGAGTGGGACTCAAAAGCTGGGTTCAGTTCTTGGCTCTGCCGCAAACTAATCTAAATACCAAGTACTGTTCTGTGCAGCTAACTCTTTAAATGAACAGAAATAGAGAGAGAAAGAACGGGCTCCTTGGTTCATTCAAATTACCAGTCCTAGGAATCGGAGACTGGCAAAGTGGCAGTCCTGTGGTTTCAGTCTCCCAGAGAGTTCTCTGAAGCTGAATGCAAACCACGACATGACTAATAAAATATGACACTGCAACAAAATGTCAGGCCTGCAGGTCATTATGCAGATGTGGGCTTTTTTATGTTGGTGTGATAGGAGGGAAAGGCTGATAAGGAGAGGCACAAAACAGTTCTGCTCTCCTGACAATTAACAGCAAATAGCAGAGTCCCGCTAACTGCAAAGAGGTTGGCTGGGGTGGCGCAGACTGGCTCCTTCAGCTAATATTCAAGAGGAATGGAGATTCAGAAAGGTTACGACTGAAGTTTGCAAAGATGCTGAAGGCGAGACATAGTGTGGTTGGAGATGATCTCTTTGAACTAATGATAAACCCCAGGATTCAGAGTGCAAAATAAGGACACAGCAGCTGCAGAGAGAATTCTGGTGACTCTTCCTCTCCGAGGGTGGTGAGGTTGTGGAGATGCTC
This sequence comes from Chelonia mydas, assembly GCF_015237465.2. Classification (NCBI taxonomy): domain Eukaryota; kingdom Metazoa; phylum Chordata; order Testudines; family Cheloniidae; genus Chelonia; species Chelonia mydas. The sequence goes on from NC_051261.2 coordinate 4,542,197, forward strand.
TGCTGCCAATGGCAAAAACATCTAAATGGAACTGGGTCCAGAAAGAGAATAGCAAATGAGTAGCAATGAATGAGCAGGGTAGGGTCAGGTCAGTACGAGGATGTGAAATTGCTAAGGAAGACTCAGCACGTGGCAGGGAGGTCGTGTCGGTGATGGGGGGACGGGAGAGGGATGCAGTACTGTGCCAATCCCCCAGCATCTTGTGAAGGGGTCTTATATCTGTCAGAGGAAACATTAAACCAATGTCATCATGAGCCCTGTGATCACTAACAGTCCCACAACACACTTTTGAGAGTGCAGAGATTAACCCCAGATTCCTAACCTAATTCAAGTGTGAACCATGTCCTGTCCTCCCTAAATTCCCTGTGCACTGGGGACAGGATGGTAGCTTGGCAGCTCTGTCAAAACTGATACAATCCAATGCTGCGTCTTAGCTGCTAGCAATGTGCAATGTGCTCCCTCCATTAGAGAGAGTTAAGGAAGCTGAGGCTGGAGTGGTGGTGTGGGATTCAGTATTCATGGCTGCTCCAGCCCTATGGGTATGTTGGGAGCAGCATCCGGTAAGACCATCACCTGTAAAATAAATAAATGAAAAATACCACTCACTATGGCGGAGTGGAGCTGTGAGGTGTCAGGGAAGTGAGTGGGTAGCAATTATTTGTATGCTAACAGTTGCTAATCCTTCCCCACATGTGGGAACAGATTTTTGAAAGAGCTGAGCACCCAATGTACTGGGCTATTGTGAGAGTCTGGCCCAATTATGGGTGCTAAGTTCTTTGGAAAATCTGATCCATATGGTATTTTTTTCATAGCAATTCTGGCTGTATTAGGTTTTTGGCTAAAGCTATAGCTCTCTTTCGAAAAGCTTTAAGAATTTCTAAGGCAGAGCCTTTTCCTCTCATTCTTTGGGGGGGGAGAAATGAAAATAAACTCTAGTATCCTTTGAGCTTCAAATGGGGGGAAGTGGGGAGAGAGAAGCTAGTATCTCAGGGAGTTGACCTCAGAGTCCAGTGGCTTGCAAGTGATCTGTCCACACTTCAGGAGTTTAAATTTAAGTTCAACAGAGGTGAAGATTTAAGGTTCTGTTCCCTCCCCAGCCCCTCAAAAAAATTTGCTTCGCCCTGGCCCACCTTTAAATCTCCTAACGGCTCTGATCCAAAGCCCAATGATGTCAATGGAAAGACTCCCATGCTCTGCAGTGGATATTTAAATCAGGCCTTTTTAGCTGAGAATCTCATGACTAGAACTGGTCAGGAGTTCTCCTGCTAAATGTCGGTTCATCTGGAATTTTTCAACAAAAGGTTTTTTAGTCAGAAAATGACGATTTGTTAAAATCCCACCTTTTTGTGAGAAATGGTCAGTTCTGATGAAACTTTAATTGCAATGGTTCCTCAGGTCCAGGATATAGGTGTAGAGAGAGAGGCTGTGAATAGTCAAACCAAGAATAGTCTAGGACCCGCTCCGCCAGAACCTGGTGAGTGCCCGGACCTCTTGGCTGTTCTGGGATCTCTCTCTCTGGTTTTTCATGAAATGTGTTGAAAGGTCTCAGTTGAGTCCCAATGTGGGACAGGAACATTTCTAAAATGTTGAAAACATTCACAAGATGGGAAAACCATTTTCCGCCCCGCTGTACTCATGACCCTACCTCTCCTCAGAGACCAGCAGTGGCTGATTGGGCTTGGAATCCAGGCAGAGAAGTGATAAGTATGTAGCACTCTCATTTATATTTTACCTTCCTTGGAATCACTACTTCACTTAATATTTAAACAGTCACATATCAAGACAGTTGTGTGGCCGTCGCTAACCTTGCAGCATTTGAAGTGTGATTTGAAAGGCAGCCGCAATCTATTGTTTTACCATCCCTAGGACTTGACTTTAGATACAGTTTTACTTGGCTCATAAATCAAGCACTGAAATCAACTCCCAGTTGTGTTTTGCAACACCACCACCATCCTCTGGATATTTAAAAGGCTGCTGAAAAATTATTGAACTGATCTGAGTGCTGCTTTATCACCTGCCAACTGGTAGCACAACATGCTGGAATAGTCATAGCCTGCAAGCAGAATCTCTCCCATTCCTCGCCATCTGGCAAGTAGACTCGGAATTAAGATTCTCACTGCTCCTACCACTGAGACCTTCCTGGCGCAAGTGAACCAAAAGGTAGACTGACCCCGAATGTACTGGAGGGAGCCATGCTAAGCTCTTCTCATTCAAAGCTGCTCTCTGCAGACCTTAGAAATGTCACTTTCTAAAGACGAGGGAGATGGGGAGGGGACTTAGTGCTGGATCTCAGGAAAGGAGACCAAAAACTAGTGGAGAGGCAGACTTGTGTTTCATTAGCATTCCGTGGTGGGTTTTCTGGCAGGACTGATTTCTCTGAAGCCAAATAGAAGCTGGAATAACTGTAATGAGACAGAAAAACAAAACACTGTCCCTCAGACCACTTCTACCACAATGTGTAAACTTAATATCCCGTCTGGAATTCCTTCGCAAATGAGTCCCCGTCACTGTGTTTTGCTTAGTGCAGGAACTGTGAGAACAAACTCAGTTCAGGCTGTGTGGAAACTGTGCCTGAAATGCCAGAGGTGCCTAAGAAGCAATCTGAGGGTGCCCTCTCCATGTTTTCTGTTTTCACAAATTTATGCAAGTGGAAGGAGCTGCCCTGAATTAGTTTAATTAACTAGGAGTCAGAGAAAACGGAGGCCCTGGGAACTGGCTATATACCAAGGGCCTCATACTTTTCATCCTACAGAGCTGCCCTATGGGCCGTGGTTCATACATCTGCATGTTTCTGAAATCTGGAGAACCTCTGGTGGCTAGTTCACCATGCACTGGAACTCGGGGGGTTCACGACACATTGAGCTATCCTGGATTTCAGACAGCAGGTCAGCTCAGGAATGAATAGACGCTCATTCCAGTTTTTCAGTGGGTTCTGCTACGAGCCCTTGGTGAGGGCTTCTGAAATGTCACCTGTGCTCTGTATGCAGTGTAGCTGTAGTTGTGTCATCCCAGGATGTTAGAGACACAAGGTGGGTGAGGTAATATCTTTTATTGGACCAGCTTCTGTTGAGGGGAGAGAGAAGCTCTGTAGCAGACGTAGGGGAAGGATTCCAAGAAAACCTTCAAAGTCAGCCAGAAGCTTATGAGAATCCCTCCCAACTCACTGAGGACGGCAGTAAAAGGGAGTGAGCTGATCTCCTCCTGACAAGGACAGGTGTTTTTCCCAGTGTCTAACCCCACTCAGATTTCATCTGCTGTCCTGCACCAAGTGGTCTGAAGAGGCACTTGGTATGTCCCCGACTGGTGCCAGTCAAATCTCAAGCAGTTTGATTTAAATGAGCAGAAGTTTGTCCAAACAGTATCCACCTCTCTTCAGCCCTGCAAATCCTCACACACATGGACAGGTTTTCATGTGAGATTTCTGCTACCTTCCTGCTTCCAGTCAGGCTAGAAATACTCTCAAACAGTTGTTTCTTACAGTGTTTTGGCTAATCCAGGCAGGATGCAGAAGGGCGGAGGCAGCTGTGAAAATGGAAAAAGAGGGAGGAGGTAGAAAAAAAAATCAAGTGATTTCCCCCCCGACTCAAAAAAAAAAAAAAAAAAAAAAAACAGTTTTGAGTTTGGACCAAAGTTCTGAGTCAGCTCATACCTTGTTTTTGGTATGCTCCTGCTAACTCATTCCCCAGCACAGATTGGTGTTTCCAGTCTAATCATAGATCTTTGTCTGTGATATCCTTGGAACGTCTGGATCCTGGAGCAAACCTTCCTTTTCCTACCAGCTATTGTATCCCCTGTACAGCCTGTATCCCCTGTACAGTGGGTAGGGGAGTGGTGCATGCAGGGTTCTTGTATTTTCTTCTGAAACATCTGGTGCTGGACTAGACAGACCATGGTTCTAATCCAGTTTGGCAATTCGTATATTCTCATGTACATGGCAGTCAAGTGCCAGTGGTGCTGTCTGCATCAGTCTGCAGGGGGTACTAGGGAAGAGAGAACATGGGACTTGGATTCACTAGCTGAATAGGTTGACGCTCCTCTGAGACATATTTGACTCTCTTTTTAAGAGCTGTTGTCTTGGGAGGGGAATTATGGCACAGCAGCAAATTGTTACATATCGTCAGACACACACGTTCTTATTGATGTTTTGCCATCAAACCAGGAGACTCTGGTTGCAATCAATACTTTGTCTGCAATGCCTTCTTGTGTGAAAAATTCAACTTGGGGTGGGTGGGGGAGGAGGAATTGGCTTAACTTCTGCAATGCAAACAAGCCTGCATGCTTGCTCTCCTCAGGGGCTTCTCTTTAACTGGAGCCTTCACGTTGAGAAATTACCATTGTATTTTTGTATAAACAAATATCCCAGCCTTTAACAAGAAGGGCGACTCTGGCTTCTCGGTGCTGGTGTGTTTATAGAACTCCCATGTAATGAGCAGAAGGAGGGTGATGCTGAGAATGTTAGAGCCTTGAGCCCAAACATGGATCTATCCAGGCAGAACCCCTGTTTTCATCCATTCATGCTATTAACCTTTTGGCCTGCCTTCCAGAGAGAGTCCACTGTCAGAAGAGGTAGAATAAGAGTGAGAGGTTTGAAAATAGATCTGTTTAGGTCTCTCATCCCAGAGCATGTAAACGAATATTCCTCAGAGGTTAGCTCAGGCTATGTATGAGCAAAGCTGGAACTGTTAACATGGACTTCAACTTCCTTTCTACAGAAAGTGGATTAGCTATTTTGTGGTCTTCTAGGCTTGGGGATCTGGTCTCAACATGGCTATTAACCCAGACAAGGAGAGATGAGAATAACATTTTATTCCCAAACAAAAAACTTCAATACAAAGAAAGTGAAGGTTGACAGTCTGTTTAAATGGCTCAGCTAATGCCTCCAAAAATACTTCTTTTTCAAAAGCTCTGCTTCAGGGAAGCCCCAGACATTAAAGAGTTTGGAAATGGGGAGCTGAAGGATACAGCCAGCTCACCATTGTCATATAACCCTTCACCCCTCACTTGTGCCCCCAGCTGATCCACACTGCCCAGCCCAACATTAACCTGGCACCCTTTAAATTTTTCAAGAATGAATACGATGGACAAAGTAACAAATCACAAAAAGGCTGTAAAGGCTCATTTTTGGTCCAAGAGATTCACTTCTCTTAAGCCAACATTTTCACACTTGGCTGCCTAAAGTTAGTCTCCTAAATCCATACCTCAGCCTTTGAATTGAATTGACCTGAGAAGTCTGAGCACCTGCAGCTCCCGTTGGTTTCCATGGGAGTTACAGATGCTCGGCACTTCTCAGAATCAAGACACTTTTCTTGGGAGGTCTAAATATGGATTTAAGAGCTGAAATGTAGGCAGTGAGGTGTGAAAACTCTGGCCCAAGTAGTCTGATGATTTGCAGTTTAGGATACAGATGGAGCCAGGGGCGTGTCGAGATTAGCAACCACTATCACTCTCGGAATTATTCTGCCCGCTCTGCAGCTAACTCTACAGGGATCTGATGAGAATCCCTTCCTCCTGAGGAAACAAGTGGGGCTGCAGTTCCAGGGCTGTTGGGCCTGTTACAGTCGTGAAACCGTTTAGTGACAGTTAGAAAAACAAGCCTACAAGGACAGCGGGAAGGGGATTGTCTCAGCGTTAAATTACTGAACCACACACACTGTATTTGCCTAACCAGCTAGACCTGAATTGCTGTTCAAACTGTGGTTTTCTGCCGCACGTTGGCAATCAGGGAGCTAATTACACTGGATTAGGGTTTTTCTCTTAATTACATGAAAAATTTAGCGGGGCTGATGTTCATGAGGCTGCAGAGGGATTAAGGCGGAAGCCTTGTGTTTATCTACAGGTCAATTATGGAAGTGAAAGCACTAATGTGGTGCAGCTTTGTCTCTCCTGCCCATGGACCCTTGCCGGAACGTGTGCAGCGATGTTGATTCTGGGCCATGGGCAGGGGGAAGGATTAGCACAACTGGCTGGATGCGTGCTTACAGGCGTGCAGGCATTTTAGGGCACGGGGAAAGAGGAGCCAGCTCTCTTCTAGGGAGGCTTCTCACAGGCCCGGTACAGAACTCTTTCCCCTCGTCTCACAACGTGCGTTGTCCTCACAAAGCAAAGCCATACCTGGAGAAACTATGGGTAAACATTTATCCTGTGTTAGCCTAACTGTTCCCATTGTCCTCGCCAGTAACATTCCCACTGACTTCAGAGGGAGCAGAGTTAAACTAACGCTGAGCACCAGGGAAAATCTCACTCTGCATCTTTACATGATGAGAGGTTGTGTTCCCTGCTTTTTGGGTTGGTCTTAGGAGTGAACAGAGCACTGGACTGAGACACAGGAGACCCAGGTTCTATTCCTGGCTCTGCCACTGGCCTGCTGGGTGATCTTGAGTAAGTCACGCCCCTTCCCCGTGTCTCAGTTTCCTCAACTGTTAAATGGAGGTCATGATGAAAAGTTGTTATGTGGTATTATTACTAGGTTATGACGCTTCTTAGTCTTGCATGACATGCTCCTCCTAACTTTTCTAGCCCTCTCTCCAGTTTGGAGAAGCCGAACACGCCTACTGCACTTCAGTTTATTGCTTGTCTGTGGATTTTTTAATACATTCATCATCAGGTAACTGGGGACCATACTGTTTGTTTATGTCCCTAGCGTCAGGTTAGATGCTGAGACACTACAGTGGTGGTGGGGGGGGGGGGGGGGATCTAAGTGCTTAGATGACAGAGAGGTAAGTGTGTTGTTCTCACTCTAGGGTTGACCCAAAGCCGCTGGAGTCAAGAGATGTTGTTCCACGGAGTTTAGTCTGCTTAGGATCTGTACCTTTTTTTCCAGGAAGCACACCTAGGGAAGGCTTGCACAGAGAGAAGCATCTCATGTTACACCCTCAAGAGTCTATATCCAGACTCATTCTGATTGCTGGCTGAGCCCACACTTGAGCTGGCACCTTTTGTGGCATTTGTTTCCTTTCCATCAGCTGCTCCCAAGCTCTAGAAAGAAGATGCTGGGGCTTCAGCAATAAGGATTCTGGGGTGTGGACGAGAGCCAAAGTACTGTCTGCCTGAGTGACTGTGTGTGGCCATGGGCAAGTCACATAACCTCTTTGGGGCTTAATTTAAAATGGAACGAGAGACAGCAGCAAAGCTCTGAACATCCTGAATGGAGAGGGGTAAATAGTGGTGTCCCCCAGGGATCTGTACTGGGCCCAGTCCTATTTAACATATTCATAAATGATCTGGAAAAAGGGGTAAACAGTGAGGCACCTGCCTTGAAATTCTGAGTTTCAAGAGAAGCTCACTGGGGCAGGGACTCTCTTTCTCTGTGTTTGCCCAGAACCAATCATACTGGGAGCATGAACTTGACTGGGGCTGCCAGTCACTGACAGCTGGGGGATTCAGTTGCTGTGACTGCACTTAAGAACACAGGCTATGAACTGGTCCAATCAATGGGAGCTGAATCTCTCTTCATGCTTCAGAGGAAGCTTTCACTCTTCCAGGATTGGGTCCGAAATAAACAAACTTCCAGTGAGGAGAGTTCCAGCTCGAGTGCTCATTGTGTGTGTCCGTTCTGAACTCTGCCTGTCCTGGTTAACTCAGACTTGGTCTGGATCCCAGATGTCTGCTTATGAGCAGGAGCAACCTTGGCACATCATGTATCCCCTGTTGGGTTATTAAATAAAGATGAGCTGAGCTCCAGCGTAGGTCTGTGCACAGGGGATAGGGAGAGACAGCAGGGAGCTTGGTTACTTGGCTACTGACACATATTGCCACAGCTCTGTGCTGCTGGGTTGCACCACTTCTGCCTTGGACTCTCCAGAGACCAGTATGGCGGTGATTGCGTCTTGTCGTTCAAGGACCTCACTTAACAAAACTTCAGTAAAACTCAAGATCAATAGAAGCAGCTTTGCCACCACAGTCTGTCTCTGGAGTTTCTGACTTTTGCTTTCTGTGGATCCACTTCATAGCCAGAGAGAGAGAGAGATCCTGTCATGAACACTCACAACTCTGTTAGCTTCCCGGTTACTTGCAGCTCACAATGGATTTAGCCTGTGTGACAGCAGCCATCTTGGCCAACACATAGGATTGAAGTGGCTACCTCCAAAAGCTGGAGGCATAAGGTTGTACAGCTTGAGCTGAACAGCCAGGCTCTGTAATAGACTAACATCCTGTGGCCCAGCAGAGGTTAGAACTATTGATTCTCCCACCACAGCTCGGTGTTTCTCTCTCATATGCAGGGCAGGCCTGCTAGGTCACCTGATCTATATTGCCAACTACTAGCATTAAAAAACCATGAGTCACCCCTCTATAAATATATGTAATGACAAGCCAATTTCATTAGAGAGAAAGGGTTTTATTATTCGCCTTTAGGGCTTTGAACCTTAGAGGTCACGTTTTCAAGCTGTTCCCTGGAATTATGAGTTAGAAACTTGCTTTGTATTTTTCAAAAGAGGAGATTCTCTCTTAATAGCATGACTCCTGGAGCTGGGGCTTTAATAAAAAGATCCAAATATTGTGACCACTAGAATTGACAACACTGCCTGATCCATCAGGATGCCCTGGGGCCTTATGCGGCAGTGTGCCCTGCTGTGTATTCTCCAGGATGTGGTCTGGTGTCCTTTAAAAGTCTGCATTTTAGAAGCTCCATTTCACGAAGAAGGGGAAGCATATTCCCCCAGGAACTTTTTCTGACTCCTGGCTGAGTAGCTAGAGAAACAGAGGGAGTTTGCTAATCATCTGACAGTCCAGGACAGTCATTTGGCTCTTCCTCTGGGAGGGATTGCCAGCTGCTACTGGCTCCAACTTAACCCAACATTAAATAGCCTTGTGAGTGGCTTTTTATTCCATGTTACATCGTCACCCGAGACCAGCAGACCATCCCCTCAGCTGTGAAATGTATTGCCGTAAGACGATATGTAGGGAGGGAGATCTTGAGACCAAGTGTCAGAAGATTGTTCGGCTGGCTGGGCACAGGTGAGGTGTGAATGGAGAACAGTGATAGGGCTCTATTTGGGGATTTTCCAGTGAAGAGCCACAAATGGGATGTGACAACCTGTTTTAAGCATATGACACCTGGTCTCCCTACTTACCCACAGCCAGGAATAATACCAACTCTTTGCCTCCCTATTGCACCTTCCATCCAGGAATCAAAAAGCACTTTATAAAGGTTAAGCACTACAGCCCCTCTTTTTCCTGTAAAGCAGGTAGAAAGTGTTGGTCTCGGCTTGATCTTGGGTAAGTAACCTGCCCGGGCCTCAGTTTCTCCATCTGTGAAACAGGAATAATGATACCATAATCATCCTTTGTAAAGTGCTTTGAGATCAAGTGATGAAAAGGGTTATAGAAGAGCTGGGTATTATGGTTTCTGGGGTGACTCTGGAACAAATCCCTTATTGGCAGTTCAGTGTGTATTGCAGAATTTGGGCAAGCAAGTGCCCTACACCCCTGAATTCTCCCAGCAAGATCACATTGTGGCATGTTAACAAGCAGAGCGGGGATTGGGAGCGTGGGGGAGGCCTTGGCTGTCAGTCCTGCATGCAAATGCTGACATAACAAAAATGAGTATCTTGGAGTACGTACCCTTCATCGAAAGAAACCGGGGGCAGGTAGTTAGTTGAGGTGCATAGGAAAAGGCTTTCTGTTGGGTCTCCGAAGCCAAGTTTAGGAAGCATAGATCTTAATTGCTTGAGGTCTCACTTCCGTTCCCAGTAAATGGGCATCTATATGGCAAAAGCCAACACTAGAGTTGGTGCCTGGGCCCCTTGTCAGCAGTTTCAGCAGAGAGGCCAAGGATTGAGTAGGCACTGCGGCCTGACTGACTGGCTTCCCTCACTCACCCTAGAGGAGTTCCCTTCTGGCGAGGACTGAGTCACATTGGCATGGTAGTGAAAGGTGAGGCTGGCCCTCTCCTGGACACACAGTGGTTGCCAGTCCTGAAGCACTGAGTTCATGCACACGCTTTTTTTTTCTTTTAAGCAAAAGATTTAAAAAGCTTGAACTGTATAGCTCTGCCCTGCCCCCGTGTCCCAGGGAAATCATCTCCTTTCCATGATGCATTGCAATACAACCAGCTACAAAGGCATCTGATCTGACCCCCTCTCCCTTGCCAACTCTTCCTGTGCCTGCAGTTCCTCCGGGCAGCTGGCAGAACCTAATCACTGTTGTCCGTTGGGGAGTGCGTGTGTGTGTGTGTGTGTCTATGTGTGCGTGTTCATTATATCTGCCTCTTCTGGTGCCTGTCTGTCTGCCGTGATTATTTCATTCAGTTACTCTAAACTAGTTTACTTGGAAAGCACCTGAACAGTGACCTTTGTACCGAGGCTCAGCACATGTGCGTGCTGCCCAGCTTCCAAAAACAAATAAAAAGAAATCCACCTGCACAACCCAGAACATTTCCATCTCTAATTGCAAGTTGTGGGCATCAAGCAAAACGAGGCGTGATGGCTCCTGTTTGTCCTCAGAGAGTTCACAAGTTCCGAGTGGACGTCTGCCAACTCCCGGCAGCCTTGAGGCGAAGGCAAAGGGGAGATGGGGGGGGGGGGGGGGTGGAAAAAAGGAAACAAGCCAGCACGTGACCCAGGCATTGGGCTAGTCTGGGTTGCATGGAGAGCTATGTCAGTCCATTCTCATCAGGATTTTGCTAGGCAGATGTCGGGGCTTGCATTGCACACACGAGCAGCCTTTGTTTAGCATCTGTTCATGAGGCAGGGCCAGCGTGTGTGCCACAGACGGGACAGAGGGTGTTTAAAAGAAATACCTTGTGCTGTGGCAGCCACGTCCTCCTCTTAGCATTTACACTTCAACTCCGAGCGGAAGGAGTCAGGTAAGGGCATCACTAAGCACGAGCAGCAGAGCTGGGTCAAGAAAAGAGCAACGGGGGCGAGGGGAGAGAATTACAGAAAGGGTCAGCATGTGGGCCTGATGATATAGGAACACCTACCCAATTCCCTACTCTCGGAGACCAGTTCTTAGTCTGGTTGATGGTTTCCCTTGCTCAGTGCCAAAACGTAAAGCCTGTGTGCAGCCAAGTGCTGTTCCCGTAATGATTCCTATTCCCCAGAGAAGCGCAGAGCCGTCGCTTTAAAAATAATAATAGATGGTGGAGGGGGAAAAGGCGCTTAATGTTTGACAAAAGAAAAAGGAAGTCAATGCAACTTCGGGGTCTCTATTAAGGAACAAATTTGGGGCGGGTTGGTTTTTAATGCTCAGGAGACATGCCCTGAGCTGTCTCCTCTCTCAGTGAATAATATGCCGGATGCTCTCAAGTGGTTGCATGTTCAATGGGTAACTCATAAGGGACTTGGATACTGGTGGAAGATCTCAGATTGACGGCCCTGGAGCCCAAGTCCTGTACCTGCAGAAATTGTGCCAGGCAGGCAGCAGCCGGGTAATGTTCCCTCCTCACAATGACTGTTCCAAAGGGGCTTTGGGGGGAGAGAAGGGTTGTTATAGGAGCTGAGGAGCCATGCCCACCCCTTCCCCCGACTATGGGCCTGATCTAAAGTCCATTGAGATCAGTGGAAAGACTTGCATTGACTTTGCTGGGTTTATCAGGTCCTAAGTTGTTCAGTTCTATGAAGACTTCTCTGGACAGGTGAAAGGGGCATTTGGATTCTGTGACCTACTTGATTTGGCCATTGGTCTTTCTGCTAAGATTGTCAGCAAAATGGGGACATGGCATGCAGCTGGTCAGATCTCCGCAGTGCTTCATATTAACCCTTTGCTGCCCTGTGTAAATGCCAGACATGGGGAAAGAGGTGGCAGCAAAAAGGGTTTGTGTTGAGGGCTGGTGGAAAACTTCTGACTCTTGGAATTTCTTTGAAAATTTTCATTGATACTCTCGCAATTAAAAAAACAAAGGAGGGGGGGAGAAGAGTTTCCCCTCCATTGTTTGGCCTACTCTGCTTGTGTCTGAGATGATGCGCCTCATGGGGTCATATTAAGGGCTGGTTAAAAATTTATAAAATTCAGTTTTCTGATTAGAAAACCAAAAAAGTTAAAGGAAATCGTGTTGTTGAAAAGTTTGTTTTCTCAGGCAGCTTTAGTTTTGACCCTTCCATTTCTTCACATGTTAAGGGCAGATTGTTTATGAACGTTTTAGGTTTTGAGATTTCCTTATCAACCTAATCCAGCCCAAATGTGGGTCCTAGTGTTTTACAAAGACCCAGAAGAAGTGGTGCCCACATATAAACATAAAAAACGCTGGGGGTGTGAAAAGTCCCTTCAGGGAAAAGAGCTGTCTCTGTACCCTCAGTGATTAACTATTGAAACAAACTACCAAGGGAAAGGATGGATTCTCCTCCTCTTGATGTCTCCAAATCAAGACACTGTGCCTGTCTGAAAGGTGCATTAGTCAAACAGGTTATTGGGCTCAATATAACAGGATCAAATCCTATGGCCTGTATTATGCAGGAGGTCAGACTAGATGATCTAAAACTTCCTTCTGGTCTTAAAATCTATGACTCAGTTCCCCAATTCTTTATTTCTGAAGTAAATCCTTTTTAACAACAGAAGGGTATGTCAGAATTATGTGGAACGTAGGTAACCTAGAGTCTGAAATGAGTGAAATCCTTCAAAATGTGAGAGAAGTCTGGAGGAAAGAGAGATGTATCCATAGAACTGGCATTCCTTCCACAAGAAGGTGGTAATAAGCGAGAACTTTGTAGGAATTGTGTGCTTTGCCCGTTGAGGCCATCTCCCATGCCCAAACTCCAAAGCCATATGATTTAAAGTAGAACACAATACAGCCCTAACCTAACCAACCCATCTGCCCAAATTTGATTCTAATGAATCCATCCCTGGAAGAATAGTACTTAATTAATTAGGAGCTCATTTGCATGAGGTGACACATTATTAAAGTTCCTCTCCTGCGAGTAGGGATGTGACAAGGTGCGAGCTGACAGCTTTTCAAATAAAAAATCTTTTAAAGGAACGATCTTCCGAACTGCCGGCTTTGTTCTCAACAAGCCTCTCACGCAGTAATAAATTAAAGGTGCTGGGGCTGCTGATTAGTCTCTGTGGTGCCTCCTTACATCCCTCCCTGTTTTATCTTGGAAGATCTTCCCTCCAGAAGAAGGAGGGGGGAGATGGGAGGAAGAGAATGGAAATGAGGGAAGATGTAAGGGAGAGAGGGATGCCTAAACTGCACTATTCTATCTCTCTTAAGGTTTTCTGCTGGCACCTTTTGCCATGGTGTTGGAGTTGGAGTTTGAACCCAGAAAGGGCTTCATCCAAATCCCATTGAAGTCAATGCAAAAACTGCCAAACTTGGGAGCATGAGTCTCCAGCAGAAAGGTGCCATGCAATCTTCAATGGCCCCCAGATGGTCAGCAGCTTGATTTAATGACCATCAGAAAGGCTGCACCTCCAGCTGCAACACACCCCTTAGCATCACCTGGGCCATGGTGATGTTCAGTCAGGACACTGGAGGGGGAGAGGGGGAAGCAGTTCCTAGCCCATGAACCTAGCACCACCTACATGCTCCTATCTGAATACTGACCCAACCTTGTGGTTAGGACACTAGCCTGGAATGTGGAAGTCCTAGGTTCACTTCTCTGCCCTGCCACAGACTTCCACTGTGACCTTGGGAAAGTCTCCTAGGCCTGATCCACAATCAAAAATTCTACCAGCATGTTGGGGGCGGGCAGGGAGGGTGAGGTGGTTGTGGTTTGTTTTTTCCACCGACATAGTTATGCCAGTAAAAGCCTTAGAGTAGATGCAATTCTATTGGTATAAGATGCTTAATACATGTAGAGCTTATTTCACTTAGCCAAACCAGAAAAAGCTATGTGGGCATAAGTACCTGCACACCAGTATAACTGTGTCTACACTGGGGAGGGTGGCTGCTTTTATTATGCCTCCACAGTTAAAGCAGCAAAACTTTTAAGTGCAGACAAGGTCTTAGTCTCTCTGTGCCTCTGTTCCCAGTCTGTACAACTGGGACAACCACACTGCCTGACCTCACAGTGGTGTTGAGGGTAAATACAGTGAGGCGCTCTGGTATGACCGGAAGAGGCGGGGAATGATGTGGGAGGAGAGAGAGATACACCCTGCTTACCAGGTGAGATCACAGCAGCCAGCGGGGCACTGCCTAAGAGTTTTAGTACCTAACACACAAGCAGGAAGACAAACGAGCCACCTATTCCAAGGGGCTTTGCGGAGTGTGGGAGGACTGTTGTAGGAAAAGAGAGAGCCCAGCCTCACCTGCACTTTATACATGTAGATGCTGGAAGGACATAAAAAGGAAACCATGAAAGACACCTATCTCTAAAAGGTCTTTAAAATATTTAAAGAGAAGAAAAACCGTCCTTTTTGTTGCTTTAATTATGCAGAACTTTCAGTGAATGGCTTGAATTTTCTTCCCCCTCAAATTTTGCTGAACTGGAAAAATTGGCTCTATTGCTAGTGTGATGTATTCTCCCGTGCCGTGGAGCACCTAGCACTGCAGTGCAATTGCCTTTCACTTGCTTTGGCTTTGTCATCAGAGCTGCTTCTCTCTGCTTTTCCTTTGTGTTTCACTCACTGGATCTGTGCTGCAGCTGCTGCCATAAAGAGCAGCCCGGGGGGACTAGTGAGTACTTTTTATTTTAGGATGCTTAAGTATAGCTCCTGGGATGGTGTGAGATGAGTTTCTTGCCCTCAGCTCAGCCAAAGCATCTGAGTTGTCCATTAGTCAGAACTGTTTTTTGAGATAATGGAAGTCTGTGTTTATTTAAAGGGTTGGAAAAGGCTGTTCGGTTTCTGGGCTATACCTCTTTGTATAGGCTCTGCTCTAGATTCTGGTCCTTTTTTGTAAAAATAAATTACCGGCAACATGCCCAATAAACATCGCCAATGATCATCCACAACCCTACAATAACTTAACCGTATACACAGTGCCAGCACTTGTAAATAATTCTCCCTTTGCAAATCAGATTTCACAGCTCCAGCATTCACAAGCAACCCTGCAATAACAAACCAGTATGCCCAGCGCCACTGCTCACAAGCAAACCTTGTTGAAAGCAAGATGTCTTCCACTTCCAAGGGCACAGTGCGCGTTGGCAGTGCTCGGTAACATACACAATAACAAACCAGCATGCACGGCCCAGCAGCACACAGGAGAGATGTTACAATAGCTCACCAGTGTGTGAAAGAAGGTGGGTACAATAATATCTTTTATGGGGCCAACTTCTGGTGGTGAGAGACTAGCTTTCAAGCCACACACAGCACCTCTTCAGGTGTGGAAAGGTACTTCGAGCACCACTGCTAAAAGCAAGGTGGAGCAGATTGTTT
Source organism: Chelonia mydas (assembly GCF_015237465.2). Taxonomy (NCBI): domain Eukaryota; kingdom Metazoa; phylum Chordata; order Testudines; family Cheloniidae; genus Chelonia; species Chelonia mydas. The sequence continues at coordinate 4,557,449 of NC_051261.2, forward strand.
AGCACACCCCACCCACCTTGTCTCTCTACTTCTGGGACCGACGCAGCGACAACTACTCTACATAAACCAGGTGTCAGAGTAGCAGCCGTGTTAGTCTGTATTCGCAAAAAGAAAAGGAGTACTTGTGGCACCTTAGAGACTAACAAACTTATTTGAGCATAAGCTTTCGTGAGCTACAGCTCACTTCATCGGATGCATCCAGTGTGTGCACATGCATGCAGGACAGGGGGTGGTGAAGCATTTGCTCAGGGAATTGGTTCCACTTCCCAACTTCTTTCAAACCTGCAAGTAAGAGAGGCTGAATTGACTGACCCCTTTTCTGCAGTAGGTTATCTGAGCCTTTTTGAAGCAGCCTCATAGGCGCACTTGCAAAGCAGTAGATTGAGCGTCAGCGTCACAACTAGCTGTCATGTGCCAGGGGATATGCGGGCTTCTGCTGAAACAGAAGAGATCTGTGCTTCCCTTGGCATGACATCTATCTGACTGCAGTGCCAGTTCTCCCTCCTCGTTCTCCCTCCTTGTCCAAAATGCCCTTGGATGTTCTTGGCCTGTACAATGGGAAGAGATTTAAAGCAGGCAAATCTCTCTCCATTTTTATGCACTCTGTGCTAATTGCATTCCCCCTGTGCTGGACAAAAGGCATATGGAGTCAGCTTAGAAAACAAGTGGGAAAAGCAATAGTTTTAAATGGGAACCTCAGAGTCAAATGCAGATTGTTCAACCCCCTGGTGCTGAAATGGCTGCGAGTGAGAGTTAATTTGGGTGCATTTGCTTGGTTGGTATTTCTGTGTTTGGTGGCACTTGCTGGTGCAATTGCTCCAAATAATAGAAATGAAGTCCTGTCCTGCCCTGCCCGCTTGCTCAGTGCCTCCTATTGCTGCCCCAGTTCAGCAGAGTGGCAGGAAGGAGAGGTGGCAGCAGAGGGAGGCAGTTCCAGTTTTCTGTGCTGCTGTCCAATTATCACAGCAGTTGTGGACAGACTGAGAGTCTTTCTCCAGGGAACTCCACGTCCCTGGGTTGTGACTTTGATCGTTTAGCTAACGCTGCCAGAGCTATGGGGTTGGGAAGCGTGTGTGTGTGTCTCAGAGAGAGAGAGATTTTTGACATGAGTATTGAAGTTACAAAAGCCTGGGATCTATAAATAATTTGGGTCATGGACCCCCCAAAAAATAAACTCAGGCTTGAGTCCTCTTTCTCTTCCTCCTGCTCTAAGCACCCAGTGTACAGCTATAGACACAGCAACTTACTCACTTACTCTCCAGTTTATTCTAATCTGCTTCATGGCTGTCTTACTCCCCTATCCACCTCCCTCTGTCTTTTAAAGTTATAAATGCACATGCCGATTCACACAAACAAATGTAGTTGGCAGTCCCCAGAAATAAGGATTGCACCATAGTAGAGAGGAACCTCGATTCAGTCCACAAGGAAATCCGGCATCCTAATGAAACAAGGGTAGTGGAAGTTCATCTGCACATGCCTGGAACGTCTCTTAAATAAGGGGAGAGGATAGGGTAGGAAATGTTTGGGGTTGGAAAATCCAAACAGTCAGACTCTCCTGGCTTCACACTGGCTTGTTGCTTAGTTTGCCTGGTGCCCAGCAGCGTGAAGGAAGAAGAGCTGATATGTCAGGCTGGATTTTCAGCCCAACCTCAACCATCTCTGCTTGGTGGCATGTTTGACTCAAAGCTTTCATGTCAATTGCTGCTGTTGTTTCAGACTGCCAGGGTAAAGCAAGCACTCTGACAAATGCTGTCGTTATACGCTTGTGTTGGAAAGCAGCAGGAAGCAAGTAAAGACTCATCAGCCTTCATGGTGCTTTTGGTCAGGATAGTTATGACTTCTCATATCAAAGGGCCCCTGGACCTACCAGCTGCTTCTGTTTTGTCTTGAGAGGAAGGGCGGCATCCCGATGAACCATAGCCACTGGCGTGGAGCTGAAGACTCGGCAGTATCTGAAGATGATGAAGGATCTGATTAAGGGCTGGGAGTCACGACATCTGGGTTCTGTTCTCAGCTGACCCAATCACTTGCTGTGTAAAACAAGCAGTAAAATTAATTTGGTGACCTTAGTAAGTCACTTCCCTTCCCTGTGCCTCAGTTTCCTCATCAGCAAAATGGGGATAACACCTCCTTACCCATGGAGCTGTTCAGTTTGGCTCTGTGACGTGCTCAGACGCTGCAGTGATGCGTACTGTAGCACGATGGGATTATTGCAGCAGTACAGACCCCTTTCTCTATATTTGATTTCATTCTGAAGGGGAGTGAGTGTGGCTGGCACGGAGCCCTGAGAGCCACTGCAGGTTTTCAATCCTGGCTCTGCAGCTGTCGGATTGACACTTACATGCAGCACGGAGGTTCCGCCACTGATCTGGACCCTGAGAGAGACATAGCCCCTTCGCCCCACAGCCGAATGCTCTACTGCGCTCTCTCACATTGGGAGCCTTGCTACTCTGCGTTAGCCCTACCGATGGACCTCGCTATGGTACTTGTTACAAGAGTGCTTTATGTCTATGTCTCTGTGTAAATATAACTAATAGATAAGTTGCTAGTAGATGGGGCTCAAGAACATGTAGCATAGTTGCTGGGTTTTGTAGGTCCAATGTAACCACTTGTGTGCTGCAAATGGCTTCATCTGCAGAGCTTTTTGCATGGGGCTCTTAACAGTACTGACTCCTTCCCAGGTGATCCTCTAAAGGTTCAAAAAGGGAAACCTGCAGGGAATTAATCTCTAGCACAACAAGGTGGCTCTGCAGTTGATGGATTTTTCTCATGCTTTGGAGAGGGGAACTTTGCTGCTCGTTTTGCTCTTGAGGGTCTCTTTCTCTACTAGCCATTAAGCATGGCAAATTGGTGACCTTTAGAAATGAACCCCATATTGATACCTACCCAATAACATCTTCGGGGGAGAAATGGAGAAGAAGCCACCAAGAATGACTCTATTCCACCATAATTTAGGGCTAAATAGAGAAAATATGACAGCAGCGAAAGAGACTGGGATATGAGGGGGCCTCCAGGTAATGGAGGTAATTGGATACACTGATTTGAATTGAATGTGCGCGTAACAGGTTGTCATTAATTTCCTCACGGACATCTCTATGATTTAAAGGAAAGACACTTAATAGGATTACTATTTCACTTTAATTTCAAGAGGGAAACTTCCCACGCAGAGGACTGGGTATTTAATCACACCACTATTGTTCCTTCCTATGTCAGAACAAAGGGTTAGATGGGGAATTGAGGCCCAAATTCTTTAGGGTTGGGTTTTGCTCCATTTATCATCTCAGTCCCATAAAGTCTAGGGTATAAATGGAGAGGAATGTCATCTAGCAGTTGAACTGGGGCACCTAAGAGTTGGGATTCCAGGGTTGTGTTTCCAGCTCTGCCACTGATTTGTCTTATGACTCTGTCCAAGTCACTTGACCTTATTATGCCTCCTCATAGTCGCCTGTAAAAAGGTACTAACCTAGCTCACAGCAATGTTGGGGGGATTAATTGGTTGATGGAGATTTGCCACTGACTTCAGTGACAGCTGAGTCAGGTTTTGACTCCACAGGATAATTCTGAACTGGGTCCAAAGAGCTGTTGGAGTATTTTATGAAGCAACTTGTAATCTCTCTGGGCCATTCTTCCCGGTGAGCGGTATGGGGAGCTGTGGGTTTCATTGTACAGATTGAGGTTGCACGGTGCAGATTTAGCCCACTGTATTAGGGTGCCAGAATCGCCAGTACTTCAGAATGCTGCATTTAATGTCTCAGTGGGCATTGTAAAGGCAGATGATATGGGAGCACTGATAATATGCAACCCCCCAGCATGGGTTACCTTTAAATAGGAAAATGGGACTGAAAAAGCGAGTTCACTGGAGGGCAAAAATACGCTATCACCATGTGCATCTCACCTCCTTTTTAAGCTTGATATGATTGCAGAACTGCCCAGTTTAATTAAATTGGATTAGCAAATGTAAATACCCTCTGCAGAGATTGTTTGAAAGAGCCACGCACAGGAGGTCTCTGGCTGATGTTTGTTTATTTCATCCTGTCTTTGGGGAGTGCTTGCATTGCTGAACCCCTTGTTCGCAGAATCCTCGTTCAGCACCAGGACTAGGCAGGGAAAAGTCCACAGAATTGTAGCGAATGTGGGGTGGGAAAGGCCTGGTAGGATTGTAGGCCTTTGCTTGCTCCAGCCAGAATCATGTTGTTCTCCATGGAAGGTTTTCCCATCACCAAAGCAAGACGTCATGAGAGCGGCCTCATAGAGCTGAAAGTACAGAATAAGTCGTCATATTAATTCTGCAAAGACAGGCATCAGGAGCAGAAGGCGTTTCTGTGCTGCTTTGTTTTTCATTTCCAGTAATAGATGCAGTGACACACTGGTGTGCAGTTCCAAAGCCTCTAAAACCCCATCAGGGATATCCATTTTACAGAAACATAACACGGTTCGATGGAATTCACCCTGCAGGGCTAGAAACCCCAGCAGGAAAGGCTCCAGGGCTGCTGGTGCTTTTTGCTTTGCCGCTGTTATATGCAAATAGCAGAGGAGCAAGTGACACACCCAGTGCCACTCGCCTCCTTACCTGGAGAGTCATTTCAGCAGCATACCTTTTGTGCACATGCAGAGTCTCTCCAGGGCATGTCACACCTACAGTAGGTAGCTAACAATACAGATGCCTTTGAGTCCATTTCCTCTTGTGTGCACGTGAAAAAGTAGCTGCAACTCTTGAAAAGTGAACATCGACTGGCCTTGCGTTGCTGTTCGGATCTGAGGCAGGAAGTCTGTCCTCGTGGACAGAGACTGATGCTGATGTTTTTCTGGCACTGAGCGCTTAACCAGGAGATTCAGTCTAATTGAAAAACTCATAATGAAAAGAGACAAGTAATTTAATCATAGAAAGTTCCCACAAAGAGTGTCAATGCCCTTTAAAGGGAGCCTGCTGGGAGGAACTGGAAGGAGATCCAGATGAATCTTCGCTTTGGTACAGTAATCGTTGTAACACCAGGCAAAATACATAGCGGAAGCATTGATACAATAGGCAAGTAGGAGCTTCATGTCATATTAGAGCCTAAATGGATCATACACTGTCACCGGGGGTGCTACACTGCAACATATACATGACACAATATGGTATTTTGCTAATCTCTTAAGATAATGCAGAGCTTATGCCTGCAGTCTGTATTGTAGGGGTATTAGCCACATAAATCTCCACAATGCCTTTTGAAGAACTGCAATTTCTGAATTGAAATGCATTCTGTTTCATCGTGTGTGCGCGTTTTGCTGGCCCTGTGTACTCTGAGCCAGCACTGATATTTGGCTTTGCAGAGTGTGTTGTTTGGCGCTTTTCAAGCATATTTGCAAACACACATCAAGAGTGATTGAGGAAAGAGCTATATCCATCCCAGGTGACTCCTCTGATTCGCAGCCAAATCCCAGAGCCTCTGCTCCATCCTCATCCTCCTCCTCTCTTCTGTGCGCCGAAGAGCTTGAGTAAATATTGCAAGCACCACATCCTGAATCAACTCCACCACCGCTTGGGAGCCCCCTAGAGGTCTCTGACCTAGGTACTGATCAGGCACAACCTCGCTTTGTGACTTTGGACAAGGTCGTAGCGTTTCATTCGCAATCAGTGCTGCGACGCACAGGCAGAGTAGTAGGAAAGAGATCTTTGCTGAACATGCAGAAAGGCCGGTGTTGCATGCTCAGGCTTTGGAGTTTGTGCCTTGCATTCTTGGGCTCCAGGTGCTACACTAAACTAGGTCTCCTCTTCCTGGTGTCTGTGGCATCGTGTTTATTGACACAGTTGCCAGACACTGGAAAGGCTCGTGCTGCAGCACGAATGCTCATAAGTTGGCTCGGGAAATTATTTCACTCCAAATATCAACAAAAGCTTCTTGCCATGGAGTTGATCCCTTTTTCTCCTTCCCCATTCACTGAAGTCATCGTTTTTTCCATTGTGACATCATGATTTGTTGCCAAGGAAACCAAACTGTCAGGAGGAGAGTGTTCTGTCTAACGGATGCATCTTCCACTGCTTGGTTGGGTGTTGTGGCACGAGACACCTGGTTTTGGGGTTGTCTTGTGAGAAGAATGAGGGAGGGCTCTCGTGACACAAGGCAGGCAGCTGGAGTTCAGAGATTTTGTGCTTGGTTCTGGGGGCAGGGACAATTGCCAGAGAAGTCTGAGCTACTGGACACCCTAAGAACGAAATGGCTTCTCAGGTCTCTCAGCTGGAGGGAGGAGAGTGGCCCTCTGTGGCCAGTCATAAAGGAGAGAAGCAGTTTTAGCTGGTGCGTGAGTATCCTCCGAAGGGGCGTATTGGGGTGAACGATCCCTGGGAATTTATGTATAGGGTGATTGATATTTCAGGCCCTGAGTGAAAAAAAAAACAGGGAACATTTGAGGAGGAACCACAGCCCAGATTCTGGGAGAGGTGAAGGGCGGCAGTTTAGTGCATGTAACAACAGCACAAAGGAGGAGCCAGCTACAGAGAGAAATGGAGCTGAAGTGAATGCCTCTTCCCTAGGAGAGGGGGCTCCCTTTTGAAAGGTGGTGAATATTTATGGTGTTTCTCTCCAGCAGCCCAAGCCCACATGAACTCGGACCACACATCCTGCTTGCAGCTGCCTCACTCTCAGCCATTGCAATTAGTGCACTCCCTGCCCAGCCCCCCACAGCCTCTTGTAACCATTCTCAGAGCTCTTGTACCTGAGCTGACAAATCTTGCTCAAGGCACAGAGTTTAATATAACTGACTCTCTACAGGCGAATAGCAGCTCAGAGGGCAGATTAAAAGCAACCAGCTGTGTGAGTGCCACACAGCTCATCTGGCTGGTTACCTCCCCTCCTAAACCCCTTTGCAGTTTTAACCCTTTAGATACTACAGAGCTTTCTCTCTCTCTCTCTCATATGCATGTATTTATTCTACTGATATTGCTAGACTGAGTCGATATGAACTGCATACACTCCATGCCCTAACCATTCATTTGGCGAGCAGTCTTGCGAAATGCCACTGTTAGGTTCTGTCCATACACATGGTAAGAGACCACAAACCACAGAGTTTGTGGCTTGCTGAGAAAAAAGGGCGGGGAAAGGGAGGAGGAGTTGTTATCCCCATTTTACAGAGGAGGAACTGAGGCACAGATTAAGTGTCTTGCCTGAGGTCACACAGGGAGTGCGTGGCAATGCTGGAACTAAGCACAGATCTCCTGAGTCGCAGTCCAACGCCTTATCCATGAGGCCTCCCTGTCTCTAGGATGACTAGGAAGAGGCATGTCTATTGGTCAAGGAAATGGGAGAACGGTGGGAAATGACAGTGTGTCCTCTTCGTAGTCCAGTCAGGCTGTGTCTCTGTGAGTGAAAGTTGCCACCACAGCAGGCCTGGCAGCTGCCAGTAAATGCACCACAAATTACAATCAGATGTTTTTACAGAGGGACTTTAGAGACAGTTGCCGTGGAAACAGCTTTAAACAGCTAGTTTAATGATGGGTGGATGGAGAGAGAGAGAGAGATGGAGGAAGATAGATGCTGAGAGAACATTTTAGGCTTGGAGACATAGCAGCTGGTAAAGGCAAGTCACTAACTGAGTAGGGAGGTTATAGAGGGCACTAGATCAATTGCATGGCTCCTGGCAGCTTGTGCTGATGCAAGGACTCCAGGAGGAAAGGAGCAGTGTGGGATTGATTTTGCACCTCAGTTTAAATGACTGAGGTACAGTCCTGGAATCTTCAACTTCCCCCTGCGCTAAGGTCAGAAAGAGCTGACGTTTTGGACATTACCTGAGGGAAGGGAAAGTGTGATTTTGGGCTGTTGATTTAACAGGAACTCAGTGTTGTTCAGTGGAATTCACCCTGCAGAGCAGGAAACTTTCAACAAGAAAGATGGCAATAGGAAGCCTGAAGGACCGTGTGCCGATTTCATACCAGCCATACACTGGAGGGGCTCTGTGATTCATGATACCATGCCTTTTTTATGCCCCACTAACGTGCTATAGTGAACACAAATGTTAATAACTGATTATTAATAATTTGTCAATCGATGACCAATTGATAACCAATTAATTGATAAATACTGATTTAATTGTGAGTGTATGTTTAGTGAGAGGGGTTCTCTCAAGTCCAGATTGGTTTAATAATAAGAAACCTCATATTAATCACTTGATTGCTTGTACTGATTAAGAGTACAGATAGCACATATACAGAGAGACATACAGTTCCCAACACCTGTGAAGGAACTGCCCTGTAGTCCACTGACAGCCTGCATTCAGACTTCAGATGGTCTTCCTCCTGTTTGCTTAGGGCAAATATACCCTTATTATTGCATATCATTCCAACCATTATCCACTTCCTCATTTTAGTATATACTTCTTATCACAGGTTATTTTCTAAGTCCTCTGTTCCCTTGCAGCTTTGCAGCTGCCTTGATACCATCTAGTTAGTCATTGCATATTCCCTGTTGCGGGGTTATGTTGTTAAGACACTAACAACTGAGTCTGCCACGTTCTGAGATGATATGGCCCTCTGAGATGATATGCCAAATTCACAGGTTCCAGCAAGAAACATCTAGCCAAAGCACAAGCTGCCAAGCAGATGGATATATAGCTCAGTGGTCACATGGTTTGTTCAGTTCTTCATACCTTTGACACATATTTGTGGTTAATATTCCTATGATATCTGTTGCAGCAATTTCTAAAAGTTGTTACTTAGAAAAATTCCATTCCTTGAAGTTAGCTTAACTGCAAAGCATCATGGGACTCTTGCTCTTCTGCAAGCCTTAAATTCTTTCTTTGGTCTGTTTCAAGTGTCAATAGAAAGTAGAGTGAGTAATGGTGAATCCATCACCATTGTGGCTGATAGCACTATCCCAGCACTGCCATCCCTTCCAGAGCAGGATAATCATCAGTATTGTAGAAAGTACCCGCCCAAATGAATAAGAGCCGATAATGTATCAGGTGCATGTGGCTGATAGTGTTTATGGGGCATGTTCTCCGCATTCATCATCCATGCAATATACTGTGGCTCTTTCCCTTTCATCCAGCAATCTCCAAGCACTTCACAAACACTAGTCAGCCTTTGGCCACTTCTTTGAGGGAGGTCAATATTCTCATCTCCATTTGCGCAGATGAGGCACAGTTAAGGGGAAGCCCAATGTCCCGCACCAAGCCAGTGACAGAGCCAGGATTAGAATCCAGCAATCCTGAGTCCCAATGCTCTGGTCCGTTGACTAGATACCACTCTGTCTAGTTTAAAAGGGCAGACTCATAAACATAGTGCCAAATCCACCCTTAATTGTAATTTGATTTGCAACAACCAACAATTGACTGCAGTAAGTTTGTCCGGTGGCATCTCTTTTTATTAGTCCTGTCTGACCTCATTGCTAGAGAGAGGCGCGACATAAAGAGCTGCTCAAACCCCAGGGGCGAACTTTGTAAAACAGTTGTTTTTTAGAAAGTTTTCTGCTCCTTCATGTGCTGTATTCCCCTCCCCCCTCATTTTGCCTTTAGTCAGATATTTTCATGGAAATGTTTCTAGCCTGTGAGATTCGCTTCCTGCTGTTTATTCCTCGTGTGATTTCACAGTGCTCTGCTTGGGACCTCAGTGCTGGTTGCTGTTTAAATAGCTGTGATGGCATACAGAGAAGCTTGCTTGCAGTGACTATGCAGTGGGACTGGGTGAATATAGCTTGTTGGGAATTTTTGGAATAAACAGTTTTTCATCAGAAAAGGCTGTTGGATCAAACTCCAAACTTGCCCCACAAAAGGGGATTTTATCAGATGGGTTTTCTCAGGGCCAGGATGGAATTTCTGCTCAAAAGCAGAGAGAAAGCACATGCGTGAGCAGGGACTTGCCATCATAAATCAGGCAGAGCAAGGACCTGAACTTGGTTTTCCCATTTCTCACATTAGTGCCATGACCACTGGTTCCGGGGTGGGTGGGGCGGTTCTCACTTGCTCTCCTCTTTTTCTCTCTGGTTTTTCATGACAAATTTTGAAAGGTCTCAGTTTCATCCCAGTGAAGAACAGGAAATGTTTAGAAATCACAAACGTTCTTGTGAGATGGAAAATCCATTTCCCACCCACTTCTACTGGTGAACTCCAGAGAGACACAGTGTTCAGCTCTGTTCTCAGATACAGCAGCATAATGCTAGAGTCAATCCATGGAAGTCCATTACATTATACATTGTCCCTGGGAAATTCAAGATGAAATTCTGCCCTTATCTCTCTGCACTTCATGAAGGCAGTGGAGTGTCTTTACATCGCTGTAATTCACAACAGGATTTGCTCCTCTGTCTTCATCCAACTTTCCCACTCTTAAAGTCTGGGGCAGTTTGCTAAAGAATCTGTAATAATGGAATTCAGATCCAGGTTTAGGTGCAGATTTCAAACTCCTTCTCTCTTCTTCTCAGATTCAGTTTGGTTCCTTTTCTGCTCATTAGTAAGAAAAAATTAAAAAGGTGAAGAGACGGGAGAGAGACCCAAAAAATAAACGTGTCAGCACATCCAAACGCAACTCGCTGTTCTGGTCTGGCAGGGAGGCATCCATGGCTCTTCCAAACAAGTTGCTGTATTTAGTGATGGGATGCGGGTGACTTCCCTTTTCTATGGGTCTGATAGTGGCATCTCACTCTGGCATGGCATCTTTTGCAAACAGGTCTTAGGTTAGGGTGACCAGATAGCAAGTGTGAAAAATCAGGACAGGAAGTGGGGGGTAATAGGTGCCTATATCAGAAAAAGCCCCAAATATCAGGACTGTTCCTATAAAATCGGGACATCTGGTCACCATATCTTAAGTGTTTAACAAAGGAGGATCAGGTTATTGTCCCCATTTTACAGACAGGGAAACTGAGGCTCAGACACACGGCCTGATTTTTCCACGGGTGCTGAGCCACCCACAATCCCCCCTGCAGTGACTTGACAAGCGGCTATACAGTGAGTTCGTAGCAGAGTCAAGGATTAGATCCCAGGCTCTCCTGGTTCCCAGTTCTGAGTTCTAATCCCTAGACAGGGATTCTGCCCCCCATGCATGCTGCCTGTGAGATAAATGAGAATTGTTTCATGCCTCCTCCACAAGCCCCATCGCCTTTTCTGAAGATTCAGCCTCCTCCAAAGCTGGATTCTTCATGCCTCAGCTCCAGCAGTCAGGCATGGAGTAATTGAGTAGCAGGCTGGGATCCAGCAAGACAGCCCAGCACAAGTCTGCAGCAGATGACTTCTTAGCAATGAGGTTTTTCCAAGATTCTGGTCCCCCTGTGCTTTCCTTTCCTAGCAGGGCAGTGTGCACATGCTTTAAAAGTGCCTGGTGCATGCTATGGTTTGCTGGCCAGCATGTAACAGTGTCTCTGTCACTGAGAGCCACTGGGCCATCAGTGGGCACCATGGAGACACTGGCTCGCATGGCTGGTCTAATCTCCCAGCCTGACGGTTGCCAGTGTTTTCAGCTTGGTGTTATGTAGACACCGTGTTGTAATCAAATGGCTATTTAAATATGCAAATCCTGGTAGGAAAGACACAATGTAAATTGTTTGTTTTATTCTCCTCCCAGCCCCCAAGGTCATAAATTATTAATTTTTGGAAGAGGTGGTATGATCTCAGCAGCGGCATGCCTTTCACCAGCAGTGGGGTTGATTATAACTTGTGTAGGGTTTTCCTGCAGGGAGAGGGATTTGTATCATCCATCTTCAAATCACCATGCCAAAAGACTAGGAGACCTTCGAATGGAACAAGCCATGTGACCACTGAGCTATTTATCCATCCGCTTGGCAGCTTGTGCTTTGGCTAGATGTTTCTTGCTGGCACCTGTGAATCTGGCATATTATCTCAGAGGACCATATCATCTCAGAACATGGCAGATTCAGTCCTTAGTGTCTTAACATTTTAAAGGACTTCCCCACTGGGGAGGGGTTATGGTAGTCAGCATGAGTCAGTCCTCTTCTTGGATGCTGTTATAGCACGAAACTTTGGGGTTGGTTCTGCTCTCAAACCCAGGATGCATTGGGGGTAGCTCCACTGACACCAAAGGGTGAATTTCAAACGAGTGATTGTAAGAGGCACAAGTCCCATTTCAAAAGGACGTGTGCTCTGGAGTCACTTAGAATGAGATGCTTTTGAAAATCACATCCAAAGTTTGTGTGTGTGTCTGTGTGTTTTAATTCACACACAATTTTGTCCCTGAGTCAGAGAAGAAAGGAAAACAGAAAGAAGCATGTGTGTGACAAATGATAGTCATTTCACTTAATGCACTTCTGAAAAGAGCTCAGATACCATGGTGATGAGCAGTATAGGAACCTGACTAGAATAGAAGAGTGGCCACTGTAAATCAGATCAGATCCAGCTTCTGTCTCTAAATAAATATGCAATATTTACCAATCATACTCCTAAAAACTATTTGCTCCCCTGTTTTGGCAGATGTAATATTGAATTTGGGGTTGTGGGAAAATGGGAAGTCATAGATGGTCAATAATTTTAAATGGCTTAGTATTATAACTCATGTTCCCAAAGTTACTGTATAAACATAAAGACCCTGATTCTTCTCTCACACCAGTACAAATCAGGAGTAACTTCACTGAAGTCAATGGACTTATACTAGTATAAATCAGATCAGAATCAGAATCCATGGGCAAAATTTTCTCACAGCCTTAGCATCCACAATCTGGATCAGATTTCCGAAGAGCTCAGCTCCCATTCAAGCATTTAGTGGTCAGATTTTCAAAAGAACTCAACTCACACTGAGTGCATGTTGCATGCTGAGCACTTTTGGACATCCAGCTCCAAGTGTCTGTGTATAGGGCAGGCCTAAAAGTAATAGTGGAGTACCTGTTTGTTTGATTTTGTTTTTCCGTTGTCCAGGGTGTATTATTGCTCTTCTCTGATTCAGTAGGAGACATATGGTGAAAGACCATTTCTTTCTGAATCTCTTTCCTTTTCCCCAAGGTTCAGTAGAGTCATAAAGTCAATGGAATGACACAAATTGTATCAGCTGAGGATCTGGAAAGGTTTTCTTTATTATTTGTCATTGTTATTGTGGAAGCACTCAGAGACCAGGGTCCAACTGCGCCATGCACTGTACATACAAAGATCAATGTCCCTGCCCCAAAGATGTTGCATTCTAAGCTTAAGACAAAAGGCAACATCTGAATCCAACAGCCAGATGGGAAGCGAGCAAAGTAAGAGTGAGACAATTGTGATCAGCCTGTGAAGTTCCCGTTTCACCATGCCAGCTTCCCAGTCCTTCCACATTTCCTAGCTGGAAGTCTCACGATTTCTCATAGCGTGTGGAAGTAATGTTGCACTGAGATGTAGAAAGCTCCTCGGCTTTAACTCGTGCTCCCTCATGTTGGTTATGAGCGTTCCTTGCCTTATCTCCAGTATGCAAACACTGATTCTGCATTTCGTGTCTAGCCTGCCCGTGCTTTTGCACATTCAGCTGTAGAGACATAACCTGTCATCTGCCTGTCCTTTTTTCAGATCCGAGCAGATGGCCCACCCCATGGTGGAATTCAGTATGAAATGGTCCCAGTTTTCAAGGACGGGAGCCCGATCCTTCGAGACATGGCCTTCTCCATCGACCAGAAGTATCTGTATGTCATGTCGGAAAGACAGGTAAGCAGTGCTCTTCTACACCTCCATGGCTGCAGCTTTACTCCTGTGCACTGTACCTGAGCACAGTTCAGGGGTCAGTACAGGTAGGTACAGTGCCAAAGGAGGCTTAATTGACCAGAGACAGCCATCTGTGCATGAGGGGTGAAAGAACTTCCCTCCACGCTAGCAAGCCATTGTCTGTAAGAAATGGAGATTGGGTTGAGTTGCCATCAGTGAAATATGGTTTGGGGATTTGGATCTTAGTCTACTAGGAAAATATGTCCCAAGCACAAGCCTCACTCATTCATTCCCCTCAGCAAGTTTGGCAGGAGGCTGATTTTGCATAGCTTTGTTGGAATGCCTGTTATGATTTTTTGTTTTGTTTTCTGGATTGAGTGAGATTTTTTTTAAAATGCTTATGAACACAAGTGATTGTTGCAAACAGGGGTGGAGCCAGGGCATGCTACAGGTATATGCTGTGCAAGCAAGGTCTTCCAATGCAACTAAGTGTTCAGGCACTGGACTGACATTCAGGAGAACTGCTGTCTATTCCTGGCTCTGCCACAGGCTTCCTGTGTGATCATGGGCAAGTCACTTAGTCTTTACCTCAGTTCCCTATCTCTAAAATAGGGATACTTTCCTATCTTACGGGGGTGTTGTGAGGATATATCTATTAATGGTTATTTCTTATACGATGGGGTCATCTAAGTACTTAGTTAGATACACACACAGTCCTTTATCTACACTCTTAGAGCTCTGCTAATGCACTTTAGTCCTAACTTGCATCTTCCCAGGCCCTCAGCTCCATCAGTGCTCCTCAGTCCTGACCTACCATACCCCCTGGAACAGAAAAAGCTTGTTGTGATAAATGAGGCAGAATTTCTTGGAGACTGTTTCACACCACAGAAGACTAGCCTGACAAAGTTAAAACTCATCTCACTTGTGAGCCCAGATCAGAGGTCAGGCTATTAACTCACTCCAAACCAAAGTGAGATTTCAAGTAGAGATACAGAGAGAGAAAGTCAGCGCCTGAGTCATTGCCTCCTGGCTGTGTCAGCTCCTCTAAGATTCACCAATATTTACTGTCTGCAGGGCCTTTCCTCTGAACCTGTTTACGAGCATGATAAACTGCCCCTCTGAAAAGAGGGACCAGACTGTACAAAGCAAGACTAAAATGATTATGATGGAAATTTATGGCCTGCAGTCCACTGGAGTCTGTTGCTTAAGAGAGCCAACACAGTGTTAATAATACAGGACCTCAACTGTAACAGAGCTGTGCGAGCCATTCCTCTCTGAGATGAGGAAACACAAGCGGTCCCAACCGCTAAGCCAGGCTCTTGGGTTCACTGACTCCGTTAAGCATTTTAGTGGCCATCACTCACAACGATATAATACAGATTAATAGAGCTGGTGCTTTGTGAGTGGGGGAGGGTGGGAGGTTACATCTGAAGAGGTCCAGATGTCAATGGATTTTTCCATGTTGAGTTAACCCCATCGTCGCTGCAAGGCACAATACTGAATGTGGAGCTTTCTGCACCTGTTAGCACAGAAATGCGCTGCCGCCCCCACCCCATCCACCCTGCTTGAAAAGGTGGTAACGAAAGACTCATTACCCTAAGTCGGGTTGGGAGCTTGTCTCAGATTTATGACATGGGGTGTGTTCTTGTTTTAATATTGCAGCGCACCTGAAGGCCCTAATCTCGTTTCTGTGGTGAATGGGAGGTCAGTTTGAGTCCCGTACCGTTAGAATAGGAGATGTCCACAGCTTCTGCAACAAGAAGGAAGGGCACCTGCGTTTCCTTCGCAGCTGAATTCCTTCTGACCTCCTCAGCCGCCTCCTGGAATTATTCAGAGCCTTACATCTGAATGGCACCGCTAGAAGGTGGCTGTACTAGGGATCACAATCACATCCTTATCACTTGGGACCACAGCAACTTAGAAGAGTCAGGTTACTTGTCAGAATGTGGTTTTTTCAAACCCATGGCTGCAGCCCGCCATGTTGTAGTGTGCCTGTGAAATTCCCCAACAAGAAGGAGAGTGGGAGGTATTACGAAAGGTCTTGAGGTTTTAAATCAACACTGTAACAAATGTATAATCACCTATGTGCTTTGTGCTATCCTACACCGTGCTACACATCATGGCCACTAAGAGCGCCTCAGTGATAGAACCCAGATCCTCCTACAGTAAAAACACAGGCCACTTCCACTTCAATTAAAGGTGAATCTCCATGAGCTGTTTGCATTATAGAGCCCATGATACATATGTGAGCCATTCCATGTCCATCCACTAGAAGGCAGTGACACAACAGGCAGTGTTGCTTAGTAGACAGCACTGGACTGGGATTCAAAAGACCTGGGTTCTGTTCCTGGCTCTGCCACTGGGCTGCTGAGTGACTCTGGATAAGTTGATTTCTCTCTGTGTGCCTCATTTTCCACATCTGTAAAATGGGGATAATGTTACTGACCTCCTTTGTAAAGTGTTTTAAGATCTACAGATGAAAAGTGTTGTATAACAGCTAGGTAGTAGTATTATAGTCACACTAGCTAGTTCATTGTCATTTGCAAAAGATCATCTGTGAACCAGGTCAGAGCAAAGAAGGAGGCGGGAGGAAAATATACTCTCTAGCTCGAAAGTTATTTAATGCCAGAGAATAAATGGTTTATAGAAGGAGCAGGGAATTTTTCTCCCTAAAAAGAACATCCCTGTAGTTAATTAAGTCATCTAATTATAGCAACTTAGTAATAGAAACTACTATAAAGAGCTACAAATTTAGGACTTCTTCCCAGAATGCACTAGGCCACTGGATTAGACAATTTATTCCGTTTATTTTATTTGGCACTGAGTCCACGATGCTACGCCCAGGCAGAGAAACTAAATATTGCAAGGAGCTGTGTGACTTTTCTAAAATTGAATGCCCCAGTTTGAAACATGGATGCTGCGATCGTTTTCCTGGGGCCACATCATCTCTCACGCACACCCATAGACAGGAGAAAAAACAACTTGAGTTTGAAATAGGTCCAGCATGGATGCCTCCAACTCATCTCTTATGAAGTGAGAGGGCCTAAATATTCATCAAAGTTTCTAATTTGCTTAATTGTGAAGCAAAATGATGTGGAGAGAATTAGTAAATAATGAAACATACCTGGAGCGTAAATTGCATTATGAGCTGTAGATGTATGTGCATTGCACTGGCAATGGCTGTTATGTGTCTCCCATGTTAGTAATCCAGTAATGATAGAGGCCTGCTGCGTTCCCGGTTACTTCCTGACTTAGGCCCAAATCCCCAAAAGTATTTAGTCTCCTAATTTACACTAGGGGAGAGGGGGAGCCCTTACTCCCTTAGCCCAAGTGGTAAAGGTTCGTGATTTGGTATTAGAGATCATAGGACATCATTCTATATGGAATTCTCCAGCAGTCTTTCTCCTTACGACCCTGCATCCCTATATCCTGGTGATGTGATAGTTCAGCAAAATATGCTGGGTAATATTTTTTTCCTTGAATCCTGTGCAGAAAAGGTGCCCAGTGATTTAAAAGGGGTCAGTACTGAGAAAAGCAGAAAGGCCCATCAATTGCCAAAGCTGTGAGGCTGTAAATAGCGGGAAATGCCTTTAAAAGAACTGAAAACGCACAATAAAAATGTCTTTAAAGGTCTTGAGTCCCAGAGGAAAACACTGTGAAATTTCTACCCAAGTTAAAGGGACATGGACAGGTAGTTTAACCTTGAAGTAGAGCTGCCAGAAATTATTTATTAATCTGGTGGGGAAGGTCATCCAGATTCTGTGATGCATGTTACTCTTTCCCCTTTTAAACAGATATTTAGCATCTCTCTGTAACCAACTTTTTAAACCCCACCATTTTTGTAGGGTCCACCAAAACACATGCACTCTCCTGCTTGTTTAGCTGTTCTTTGAGTTGTGTGTCTTCACCAACACCACTGATGATACTAGTGCAAACTAGGAGTGAAATAAAAGAATCTGTGTTGGGTTAGTATTACACAGAATCAAGAAGCCATATCAAAGTGGGGATGTTTTCCAACAAAAAGCTCATCTTCTTGCACATTTAAAGGTGGCTGGTATCAGGTTTATGCTTAAATGAATTGGAAAGAACAGGTATCTAATCCGAGAGCCTGGAGTGCCATAGGATGTATGGTGGTTCCACCTTCACAACGGCTTTTGTCTCATTGCCCCACCCCCACACTTCCCAGTGGTGGCAGTTCACTCTAATTTAGCTACAGTCCACATGTGCACCTTTCATGGTCTGTCACCAGCTTTTTCCAGTGCAGACTAATTGATTTCTCTCACGTCTTTTAACAGTAAAGGAGCAGCACCAACAACTCCACAGCCCAGTTTAAAGGCACACAAGGAAAGAGAAACTCCATTTTGAGGGCTGTCTTCAGGGTACTGTCAAATGTATGCTTTAGAAATTATTATTAGGGTGTGTTACATGGGGTGCAGCCTTCGTCCTCTGTACACTTTGCTCTAAATAGCTTTTAGGTTATAAGAGAAGTGTGTCTATAGCAGAAATTCAATCCCCCAAAAGTTCAGCACCGTTCCACCAAGCAATGTTTCCGCTAACAGGTTGCACAGGACTTAAATAGCAGGAGGAGGCAAACTGTATTAGCAGAGCTCCGTCGGGAGCCAGGACTGGAGTAACTCCAATGGTTGCGGATCAGGACTGAGATGCATGGGCACATATGCAAGGTCCAAAGACTGGAATAGCAGGAGGTGCTGTAGGTTAGGGTTGAGATGCATTGGCAGAATTACGTGGTGTTTTAGGACTGGAATAGCAGGAGGTGTTGCAGATCAAGACTAAGATGCATTGGCACATCTGTGGTGAGGGAATGCCAGTTTTAGCTCTGTGCCCAGCATAAACTGCCTCTCATTTTTTACAGGCACCTAAATTCAATTAGCGGGTTTTTTTAATGAAATAAAATTCTGAATTTGAGGTCCTTGCTGCTGCTGGCCCTTCCGTCTGCTTCACTGACTCCTGCTGAAATAAACGAGGCAGAAGGATGCACCTTGTACATTCAGCAGCATATGTGGACGTGTTCCACCTTGGATGTGTCTGCAATGATTAAGCCGCAGTTGAGGGGTCAATGACACTGGGAGAGCAGAGCAGTCATAAATGTCTGGGATCTGCCACGAGCCTCTGAATTAAAGACTTTTCTTTCGAGTGGTAAATCTATCATAAACCCAACACCGACAGTGTCTGCATGTGTAAGGAAGGCTCCGAGGTTTCCTCCTCTTCGGAGAGGATCTGACTGCGATTTGCTGGGAACACCTTTAAAGTGATAGTTATAGTTAGTAAAGAGGCTTTATAAAAACGCAGTCCTGGAGCCTTAATTGTCCACCTGTCATGAAGGGAATCACCTTTTTATAAACGAAACTCAGAGCTTTTCAATTAAATTTACTCTGCAGGGCAGGAGAAATTTTATGACTGCAAGGTTGTAACCCCTTCTTACTCAATATGTCTGCTTTCTGTCCACCTTTGAGTCAAAGCTGCACTTTTATAAACAGCAACTTTGATTGTGCCCTCACTTATATCTGTGTAAATCATGAGCAACTATTGAAATGAATGGACGTAGACTGGTGTGAAACTGATGTAAGCATCAGGATAACCAGGCCCACAGATGCTCTGCTTCCTGTTCGTCATGCAGAGCTAATATTATTATTTCTATTACAGTAGCAAATAGATCCCTGACCAAGAGTGTGCTGGGTGCTGTACAAACACAGAGCAAAAGACAACCCCTGGTCCAAGAAGCTTACCGTCTAGTGAGATGAGGCTTGATGAGATATTTTATAAAGGGCTGAGCACAATACTGCAGTTGGTTGTAGAGGATAATCCTGAACTAGTCAGGGGAAATGGGGCTTACTAGGTCTTTTCTCTTTCTAATTTATATAAAAGTTGTCAGCTAAATTCTGACTGCAGAAACTTTGTAATTAGTGACCCAGGCTTCCTTTGTGACCTTCAGCAAGTCACTTAGCCTCTCTGTGCCTCAGTTTCACATCTGCACAAAGGGGATAATAGCACTGCCCTGACACAGAGGTGGTGTGAGGATAAATGTATTAAAGATTGTGAAGCGCTTTCAGATCTACTGATGAAAAAGTGCTCGACAAGAACTAGGCGGTGGTGGCGGTGGTATTATTACTGTTATTAATTATTATTTATTAGTGATAGTTTGCCAGACACTACGTATAGTGTGCAACAGCAGCAGTTAGAAGGATCTTGACCTGTAAACAGAGAAAGATGAACAAGTCATAGCAAGTAATTTCTTTGGACTTCACCTCCTTCTTCCTGTCTGGAACAGATTGTGCTTTTTCCTCCAGTTTATTTGTGCTTTGTTATTTTCTGAACAGTTTCTTTGAATAACTCTTGATTTGTAGCTTGTTCGTATTTTGATTGGATGCGTAGGTCACTTGATATATGTTTCTCTTCCCTGATTGGAGGAGTATAACTTTTAGAATGAGATTTCTAGGAAGAATACTTGCCTTTCCAAATCCAAAATTTATCTCCCGTAAACATTCTTCAATATCCATGTAAACTTTGTTGCCTCCATGAACATTCCTGCCAGCAAACTCATCCTTGGTTGGTTGGTTAGTTAGTTTGGAAGTTCTTTGGGGCAAGGACCTGGAGCTCCTAGGCACTACCATAAGAGAAATAAAAATCATCCATTCGAGAGAGGATAAAATCCATGAATGACTGTGAGGCTCAGATATTCAGTGACAAGAGTCATGGAAATGCCATAGATAGAGATACACTGCCCTTTTCACATCTGGAAGTGCAAGTGGGTGTAAAACTCCATTAGGGCTTCTTGGCACCACCTGAGCAGAGTAAAGGGACTTTCATGAAAATGAGAGTCCGGCCTCTGTGGTTCCCAAATCCTGCATCATGCCCTTTCATCCTTACCTGATTGGGAATCGCTGGTGGGTATCCCAATTTTACCTTTAGAAATAATTTTAAAGGGGTGGGGGGAGCAACAGAGCACATGAGTGATTTCTCATGGCTTATGTGACATTTTTATACTAGTCTGATGTAGTTCAGAGACCCTTATGCAGAATATTATGAGCAGAGCTGCACTCCCTCCCGTCACTTGGTGGGAGGTGGAAAAGATTAATGCCAGCCCCTATAGATTCCCCTCACGTCCCAACAAGAAGGGCAAGGCAGTCAAAGAAGAGAACGGACTGAGCCCCTGCCTGCCCATATAAATGATGGGCCTTCTCCCTCAGAGCCAGTGGGAGGCAGGTGAACTCTGCCATGGAAGAGCCAGGGAGGTGGAGAGATTGATTCTTGAAGGTTATTTGAATGAAAGGGGTGGAGAGAGCTGTTTTATGTGCCAACAGAGATTTCCTCTCAACCTCATCTGAAGCTGTAATGGGTTACAATATGCACATGCCAGGTAGGTTTGACCGGTAGCAGTTAATTAACATCTGCTCTAGGGGGCTTGTCTCAGGTCTCTTGTTCCACAATAGGCAGCTGTAAAAGGAAGGAGATTAGGGAGTAGGTGGTTTTCTAATCAGTACCCAGGTTTATTCTAATTTCTGTTCCTTTATAGTTTGCGGCCACTTGCTTATATATTCCTTGCACGCGCGCTCGCTCTCTCTCTCTTTCTCTGCCTGTCTCAATGAGTGAAGTCCAGATATTTACCTTCAGTTACCTTAATCAAGGTGCACGCAAAAGGCAGCACACTGGGCATGGAACTAGGAGACAAGAACTCCCAGATTTTATTCTCATCTCTGCCACTGTGCATGTTATTGGGCCAAACGCTTGCCCTTTCTTTGCCTCAATTTCCCCATCCACAAACTGTGGAAAGTTCTAGCTTACCAGGGTGCTCCAAGGATTAGTTAGTTTGCAGACCACTTTAATGCCAGAAGGCACCACAGAAATACAAAAGCTGCCATTAATCACAACACAAAGCTGGAGTTCTGTCACTGAGCCACACTGAGAGATGGACCAGCGCACTCATGGGGTGTTTATATGTACATACATGTGTGTATATGAATTTGGGGTTAAAGGGCAAGTGAGCTAACCCCCTCTGCCATCCAGTCTCCTCCCTACCATTATAATGCTTTACAGATCAGTTGCAATAGAATGGGGGGAGGGGATTGCAAACTCTCATAAGAAAGGTTACATCAGGCAATTGCTTACTGCCCTGTTTATTTGCAGAATAGGAATAAAACATAGTACAACTGCACGATGGCCCATTAGGGCTTTATGTGAAGAAACGGTCTGTCTCTCTCTTCTGTTAGCTGTGAAATATTTGCCTAGCAAATATCCCATGTCAGGAGCTGCAGACCGGCAGGAGTCTCTGGGAATAATTTGTGGTATAACTCTCCGTCCTGTAACTCCAAGACATATAGATCCTGTGATAAGCTCTTTGCTTTGAACTGAGTGGAGGGGGAGGAGGGCAGAAGATGCCTAGATGATTTAAAAGGGTTTGGAATTGGAGCGGGGACTGAGAAAAACAAGGACGTAACATCAATCCTGGACAGAGAGGCCATAAATACTGCGGGTGTCCTGAAGAAAACTGAGAAAACGCAATAAAAATGCACAAGATTAATAAAAAATCTGGAGTCATAAAGGGGGGACAACAAACTGATTAAAATTTTAAATCTATTATCTGTTTGCTGAACAGCTAGTTCACTGGGCATAATCTTAGCAATGTTCAGTCCAGTAAAGCAGGGAGACTGGCCTGGTTGGATTCAGGTACACGCACTCAGAATCCAATTTACCTAAAGATTCACTGTTCCTCTCAAATTGAACCAAGCATCCAGTTTGCAAAGCTGCAGTTTCTGTGCTCGTAAATGCTGGGTAAGGTAGGACTTATCACGTCTCATGTGCAGCTTGTCCACCTTAGACGGTTGGTTACAAACCCAAAATTCCCCACAAGTTTGCCAAAAAGTCTGCAAGACAGGAGTGGGCGCTTCTCTTTCTTGCTAGGGTAGGAGTGGCCCCAAATTGCTGGATAGGTTTGGGGGTCACACAGCCTTTCTGGATAGATATGGGCCAATTCTTGGTTCAGAGTGTAATCTGTGCCAAAACTCTCTGGGTTTTGATCTAATGCCAATATTTTTCCCTACATGAAATTTCATCAAAATCAATATGGTTTTGCAAAAAAATTCCAAACAGCATTTCCTGACAGAAAACTGTTATGATGGAAAACTTTCCAACCAGCTGTAGAAAGGAGTGTTCATGAACACACCTACAGGTGAGATACTAGAGTGTTTTGGATGAACCTCCTGTGGACCACACCCACCATATTTTGCGTCGCTCTATTCTCCAGGAGAAATACACAGTTTTAATGACAGAGTGAGATTTTCAAATGTGATTTAGGAGCCCACGTCCCATTGAAAATCACTGGGCATTGAGCTCCTAAGTCATTAAAGTGCTTGTGAAAAATCTTACCCCAAATGCAAAGTAATGCTCTCCCTTGTGCTTAAAGCAAACTACTAATGAAGTTGAATACCTTTTTTCTTCTACAAGGAATAACTTGTAGTTAAAAAGCCTGTTGAAGTAGCCAGCTAGGCTTCCCATGGTACCATTACACCTTCCCACTTCACGTCCAGCCTTCCAGTTGGGTAGTAAATCCTGACCCATCTAAGGCCAAGTTGCACTGGGCTGACAATTCACCGTGAGAGTAAGTGGAGTCAGGGCATCTAACCTCTTGAACTCTTGCCATCTTTTTCACACATTAACAGAAACATCCCCACAAAACATTTAGATTCTTCTCGCCCTCCAAATATTGTTGGTGTTGAGTTAAAGTTGGAGTGGGTCAGAAAATGTGAAAATAAACGCGTCTAACATTTTGAAGTTGTTTCCATTTTGCAGGTTTCTCAGCATACCCATTATTCAATTTTTTTCACAAAATTTTTATTCCAATTTATCAACATTTGTGTTTAAAAAAACTCAAAACTTTCAGGAAAAAAAGCATTTGGATGGTAGAAGTCATGAATCCTTTTCATGAAAAATGAATCTTTTGGGTAAAAAAACAAACAACTTCCAGAAAGTGCTTCATTTTCTAAAAAGGCCATTTTTTTGACCA
Organism: Chelonia mydas; assembly: GCF_015237465.2. Classification (NCBI taxonomy): domain Eukaryota; kingdom Metazoa; phylum Chordata; order Testudines; family Cheloniidae; genus Chelonia; species Chelonia mydas. The sequence continues at coordinate 4,581,051 of NC_051261.2, forward strand.
ACTCTGTTAAACATGAGTAGGGCAGTGATTCTTAGATTGATCTATGGTTAGCTGGTTGGTCACATGATGCTGTTTCCTCCTTATTTCCACATTAAGATGTCTAAAAATACTTCCCTATTTTTTAATTTTCTACATAAATAACTGCTGAAGTTGCCTTAAGGGTGCTACACAGTCATGAATGGGAGGACAAGTGGGGGCAGGTGAGCAGGAGGTGCTGCTGGGTAGCAGGAATGCAGAAATGGAAATGGAAAAGGACAGATCTCCATAAAAGTCTCTCTAGTAGAGTGTGGTCTGCAGGATGAAAAGGATGGAGACTCCTTGACTTAGGGGCGTGGCTCAGAGAGATGCTTTCAACAGCACATTATTGGTGTGTTCCCCAATGACCTGGTCACGTTAGACTACCTTCAGCCTAAATATCCAGCTTGTTTTTGTTTTCTGTAGACAATTAGAGGTAATTAAAAAATCAAATTAAAATTAATCGGTCATTAAGAAAAACGACCTCGCAAGCAGGATATGTTAACTAGCATTAATTGATCTTTTAAAAAAAAAACAGGCAGGTGGGACAACATATTGTCTCGTTTTTCTTCTCTGCAGACAGTTAATATGCAGAGCAGTGGTTCTTAATTTGTCCTTGTCTGGGTCAATTTCATGGTATTTCTAAGGCTCCAATCCTGCATGGACTTATGCACATGAGGAGTGTCATTGCTTTCACTGGTGCAAAGTTCAGTGTGTAAGTCTTTGCGGGATCAGTCTCTTATATGATGAACTTTCATAGAACAGAAAGAGGGTTAAAAATCATCCATCCCAGCATCGACATTCAACTTCAGATAGTCAGCAAGTTTATCTAAATGTGGCATATTCTAAGCATTGTTCACACGGTTCTTCCTTTTACGCATTCCCTACATTTGCTCTCAGGGTTTGATTTTTTTTCTTTTCTTTTTGTGTATCTATTTTTCCCCTGCCAGGCACAGCCACGGGGCCCCCAGCATGCACTCGCCTCTGCATTTGCTTCCCTTTCCAATTTCTCCTGCTCCCCAGACCTATTGTTTAATTTTCAGACAGGCAGCCACAGCCCTGAAGTACTTCCAGAGCTCTGGCTATACACATGCTTACACATATACATACACATGTTCACAAAGCACTAATGCACAAGAATTTGGCAAGGGGGATAGACGACAGTTTCTTCATAGTGGGGAAAGGTTTAAAATCACTCTCGATGAGTTGTTCCACATTACTAGCCTGAGTCATGCCCACGATTGGTCTACTTGCTGGCAGTGCTTTGGTCTCTCTCTTTCTGTGCCAGAATGAGAACAAGGAAATTTAATCCAATGTTATACATTTCAACTCAAACTGCCACTGCTGCTTTACTAATCTAGCTGCTTTTGATTGCAGATGGCAGGTCTCCTATTATCCATGGCTTGGTAAATATTGAATTTGCCTTGCGCCTTGGTTTCTGTACGTGCGTGTTGCTTCACAGGTGCAGAACTGAAGACTGACCAACATGCAAAACATTAGCCTCCAGGGCTTGTTTTTTAAAAGCAAATTGTGGATGCAAATATACTTTTCTCCATTTAAGATGCTCATATCCAGAGGCATGCGTGCAGGGTACTGGGAACCCTACCGATGTATCAGTCCATCTCTTTCCATGTAACTCAAATGGCTTTAAATGTATAGAACGAACCTTTCTTTTTTTTTATCAGCATGGGAATCTGTTCCTTGCCTACCCCAAGCCCAGGATGTTACAAAATAGCTCTTCATACATTATCTGCTTAGTCCAGCGATTGGAACAGAGGACTGGGAGTCACAGGACTCCTGGGTTCTATTTCCGGCTCTGCCATTGACTTCCTGTGTGACCCCGGGCAGCTTGCAGCCTCTCTCTGCCTCAGTTTCTCCCTCTGTAAAAGGGATATGTTGTCGCCCTGACATTTTAATGAATATGCTTTTGCTGTTCAGTGTTTTGCTTGTTCCGATGGGAAGTAACTCTGTTTCGTGGGTAGGCAGTGTTGTAGCCATGTTGGTCCCAGGATTTTAGGGAGAGGAAATATTACCTCACCTACCTCGTTTCTGTTTTGTGGGTGAACTCTGTGCGCACACAAGTGATGGCACCAGGGCTCTTGCCATCTCCTCCCACCCAGCTCTGCCCTGCACTGCTGTTGCAACCATGGCCTACTTTCTTGCAATATGAATGGACTTGGCAGACACCACCCAGCTTGTTCTCACATGTGACCCGAGCTAAGATTTATACTTGGGTCTGCAGAGGTGAAAGGGCTAGCAGCATGGTAACTCCCTGCACCACCCAGCCTGCCTCTTGTCCTCCTAAACCTCCAATCCAGGATTAACAAGCTAAAGTGACAAGTTGGGGCTGGTGCCTCCACTGTCTGAATGAAGCTGCAAAGAATCCTTTCCGCTACTGGCTTCTGATGGGTTCTACACACCTTGGGGAAATCCTGGTCCCGTTGAAGTCAGTAGCAAAACTGCCATTCACTTCAGCGCGGCCAGGGTTTTACCCCAAATGTAATCATTCAGATAACATAGAACCTTGGACCACAATTTTGAAAAGTGGCTAGTGATTCTGGGTCTCGGACTTGAGACACCTTCATGGTGTCTGAAGTCGGGCTCCACAAAAGGAGACCACTAAAATCACTATGTGATTCTGAAAAATCTCAGCCTTGGTATTCAGAAAGTGGTGGGAGGCTCTTGGGACCCCCTGGTTCCAGTTTGAAGGCAGGCAGTCAGACAAGTCTCTGTCAGGGTTTCACCCTGTAATAAGAATAATGAGAGAGGAAATCGTATTCCCTAGTTGGATAATTACTTAAAGGAGAAATCTGCAATTTCACATTGTCCATTTCAGAAAGTGCTCAGCTATGAAATTTAAAAGCAAACCTCAAATTCCTCTTTCTCTATCAGGGCTTTTCCCCCCCATCCTGTGCTGCCGTAACAGAGGCTTCTCAGCAAATGAGTTTGGCGGCTACTCAGCCGGCGAGGAGGGGAATTGTTCACGCTGGGCGCTAAGAAAAAAGAAACATAACTCACAATATGGAGGAGTTCTGAAATTGCACAAATTATTCTATTTTATACTTTAATTAGTTTGAATTAGCAATGGGAATAGATGCATAAAATGATCCAGTGAAGGATGAAATGGAAAAAGGGATACGGTATAGAGTATCACTTTATTATTATGAAGATTGCGGGAAGAAAATGTAGAAGACACAGAGACCCTTCCCTTACTGAGGTGTCTTCCTCTGAACACAGACATGAGGATTTGTCAGGGATGGGTGGCAAGTCATTTCATGCAGTGCTAGCCATAGACATGCGCTGTGCAAGTGGCAGCTGAGGGCCTTTAAGGTCCTGCCCTGCCTCAAGTTGACATCTTGCATCCTTCCTACTTGGTAGCAGTACCAGAGTGGAAGAAAACTACAACCCAGTCTACCACTTGTCTCACCCTGACAACATCTCAGTTCCCTGATCTTGCTTGGACTCCATCCAATACCAGCTTTGTATTACATGGCTGAAATATATGGCTAAAAGGAGATTGAAAGGTCTGAAACCAATTCAGATACATCTGAACTTTTTAAATAAAACTCTAAGCAAACTTCTTTTTTTCTTGAGCTTCTGAAAAGTTCAGCAAAATGTGATAGATAGGCTGGTTTTGACTCAGTTAAGTCTCGACACTTGCTGGTTCCCATCCAGATTGGAAGGAGAAAAACAAAGCAATAAGCATCATTTCCTGCAGTAATTCTGACATGAAGGACGACAAGAAAATCTAGCCTGATTTCTAGCCTAAATCGCTAGGTGAATTTAACCCAGCATGGCCCTAGGATCCTCCTACAGAATGAAGTTCTGGGAGGAGAAGCAACCACAACTGACATCCTTCTTCCCCAAAATGGGTTGGGGATTCTGTTCTTTTCAGGTTCTTATACTGCACCATTCCCCATAGTCCTAGGTCTGGAACTATTAAATATTTTCATTAATGACTTGGATAATGGAGTGGAGAGTATGTACATTTTATAAGAAGATGATACCAAGCTGGGAGGGGTTGCAAGCATTTTAGAGGAGAGGATTAGAATTCAAACTAACCATGACAAATTGGAGAATTGGTCTGAACTCAACCAGATGAAATTCAATGAAGATGGATGAAAAGTCCTGCACTTTAGGGAAGAAAAAATCAAATGTACAGCTACAAAATGGGGAATAACTGGCTAGGTGGTAGTGCTGCTGAAAAGGATCTGGAGATTATAGTGAATCACACATTTAATGACTTAACAGTGTGATGCAGCTGCAAAAAAGGCTAATACCATCCTGGGTTGTACTATCAGGAGTGTCGTATTTAAGACATGGGGTAATTGTCCTTCTCTACTCTGCACTGGTGAGGCCTCAGCTGGTGTGCTGTGTCCAATTCTGGGTGCCACACTTTAGCAAAGATATGGAGAAATTGGAGAGAATCAATTGTTCTTCCTGTCCACTGAAAGTAGGACAAGAAGTAATGGGCTTAATCTGCAGCAAGAGAGCTTTAGGTTAGATATGAGGAAAAACATTCTCACTATAAAGATAGTTAAACTCTGAAATGGGCTTTTAAGGGGGGTTGTGGAGTCCCCATTAGTGGAGGCTTTTAAGAACAGATTGGACAAACACCTGTCAGGGATGGTCTCGGTTTACTAGGTGGCTGGACTTGATGACTTCTTGAGGTTCCTTTTGGGCCTACATTTCTATGATTCTGTAGCACATGATTGCCTTCTAGGCATGCATCAAGCAATAGAACGAATATTTGTCCTGTATGAATCTTTCCTTCTTGAATGAAAGGAGCGAAATTCCCTAACATGATCATTGTGTCACTCTGCATAATTGATCTGGGAATGAGGGTTCCAAAATTCACTCCTACTAACATGAATGTGTCTTGTAAGTAACTCCTGCATGCCCTGATAAGGAAATAGCACTCTAACAGAGTGCAGAGGGTGGCAAGAGGACCACAGAGGGGGAATAGGATGCAATATTTTAAATAGTGACGGTACGAGCAGTTCTAATGTAAGAATACAATTGGAATTCAAAATAAGAGAAACCCTGGACCCTCACCCATTTAGATTATAAACTTTTTGGGAAAGGGAATGTCTCACTATGTGTATATATGGCACCTTGCACTACAGGGCCCTAATCTCAGCTGGGTCTTTTTGTTGCTACTGTAACACACACACACACACCCCATAATGGTGAGAATCCAGTTCCAAACAGACTCTTTTTAAGGTTTTGAAATGTTCAGGGGAAAGTTTCTGCAGGCTCCAGCTGGGCAATGAAATAGTTGACAAACCCCAGGGGAGGTGGCTATGGCAGTGTTTGCAGTTGGTACTAAACGTAAATGTTGGAGTTGGTTGGAAAACGGGGGAAAAAATTGTTTGTGACACTGTTTTTTCCCATCAAAATGTATTTTTTAATGGAAATTTGCAGATTAGCTCGAGCTACTGTGCCAGAAATATGTGTGTGTATAGAGAAGAGTGTGGGAATTCGGTTATGAGATCTCAAGGGCTTTGGATAGGTAAGCTCAGCTCAGCGTCCAAACCTTTGGAGGTTTCTGTACTGGAAATCCAGAGCCTTTTGACATTCGAACTATATCTGTCCTAGGTTATAAACTCAGTGCAGCCCTGTGTCCAGGTCTCTTCTAAAGCAAGAATCTTTACTCACATAAGGAGTTGCTCGAGCTCAAGCCCCACATTCTCTGACATTCTTCGGTGGCTGTTAGATAACTGGCATATCCGGGCTATCCTAACGAGGAAAAGCAGCTCCATTAATAATCTTCTATTTATTCTAGAAATTCAGGAATGTGCCAGGTAGACTAAACATTCTGGCTTCCCTTCTCCACCTCGAGGCTTGAGGGAGCAGGGGAGGGGAAGGCACCATGCCAGTAACAGTAGTGCCCAGTGCTAAGTCAGGGGCTTTGAACCTGCCAAGTTTGTTAGTGTCCAGACAGATCAGGAACACAGTGTTCAGCAGACCTGGAGGGTGAATGTATGATGGGAAGTAGGCAGAGGTCCCTTCGGAATTCCTGTGGGGAGACACCCACATCCCCAGCTCCGAGCATTGGGGTTTTACACTCATTTTATCCTGAACGCTTTGGTGAAGTTCTGTAGTTGTTAGAACAGGATGGCTGGAAGTCAGGACTTCAGTGTTCTGTTCTGGGCTCATGGGGCTGCTCACTTAACCTCTCTGTGTCTCAGTTTATCCCCTGTAAAAGAGAGAGAAAGCTTACCTGATTCATTCTTGTGTTGTGAGACCGAACTCACTCCCCTTTATACGGTGTTGAGATGTGTTTCTGCAAGGTGGTGTAGCTGAGCAAAGGACTGTCAGCCCCATCTAACTACTTAAATCACTGTCGTATCTAAGTGTCTCATAGTCCCTCATGAATTTATTCTCACAATACCCCTGTGAGGTAGGGAGTGTTACAATATCTGTTTTACAGGTGGAGAATTGAGTCAAATTGCTCAAGGTTACGCAGGGAATCTGTGTCAGAGCCAAGAATTCAACCCAGGTCTCCTGAGTCCCAGCCCTGTGCTGTAACCATAAGTCGAACATTCCTGTTTGTGTAACTTGTGGAAGGAGTGCACAGCAGTTTCTAGGTCTGGTAAAAATGTCTCATGGAATTTATATCCCTGCTCGGAGGGCCCTGACTCTTTCCCAGCCCACCAGCTTTAAACCAGCCAGCAGCTGGAGACTGGCAGTTCCACCACCTTTTCCAGCTTGGCTCTTCTGCAAAAGCAGAAAGTGGAGCAACCTGATGATTCTATTTTTACTGCAAAACAAAGGTTAAAAGGAAACAAGCACGTGGCGATCGGGGGGGGGGGGGGGCGCTGTGATGTAGCAGCACAGTCTGGGGAAGACTTGGAAGATGCTGAGTGTGACCAAGCTAAAAGAGACCCCCAGGATTCCTTCCCCTTAGTCATGCTGAGTGAGACTTGGATTAGAAAGTGCTCTTCACACACACATTTTTTTCTTTTCCTTTCCTTTGCTTTCTCTCTCTGTATCTGTGCTTAGCTGCTGGTTGAGAAAGGAACGTACACACGATTTTTCCAGCTGTCATGGCTGTCCCACCCTTATCTATCTTTGGTACTTATATGGCCCCCAGCACCATAATATCTGAGCACCTCACAGTCTTTTAATGTGTCTAGCCACACAGCAGCCCTATGACATAGGGAAGTCCCATCATTTTACAGATGGGGAGACTCAGGCAGAGAGACGCTAAGTGTCTTTTCCAAGGTCACACAGGAAGTCTGTAGCATAGGAGGAAATTGAACCCAGGTCTCCCAACTCCCAAGCTAGTGTCCTAACCATTGGACCACCCTTCCAGTCTTAGCAAAAACATACTGCAGTATTCCACAGTGATGAAGAGCTGTGTTTTGAGGACAGAAGGGAATGTGCGAAGGTTTGTTATGGGGAATAGCTTACAACACCTTGGTCGTGTGTGAGCACGGCATCCCCAGATGCATAGTCATTTATACACAGCCTTTAAAAATGTGGTTCTTTTAAAAAAATAAACTCTTCATAAACTAGTGATTCCAGCATACAAAATCACTTTGAAAACATTTACTCTTCTCCAGCTAATCCCAAACTGTGCGTCACATATGGAAAGTACTTCCAGAAATGGTTTCTTTCTCCATCCCCAGTGGAAACCTTGGGGAGAATTTTCATTGAGCAGATCATTTAATCCTTTTTTGAAAAATTTCAAACTTTCCAACTTCCTTTGCACAGGTTAAAAATTCATCAGCTCAGTCCAATTTCAAGTGAGTTGGTACATCTTTCTCCAGTTTTTCTTGTTCCCTCTCTCCATCCAAAGAAGCAAGTGCAGAGAATCACACGCACACAAATAGGAAGCTGGTGTGAAAGGGAATAGAGCGTCGTGCAACTGGCCAGATGCACGAGCACTACAGCTTGTATGTTCTCTTTTCTCTAAACATCTGGAACTGGCCACTGCCAGGGGCCTGTTACCAGGCTTGACTGAGCAATGTTATGATCCAGTATGGCAACCGCAATATTTCAAGTGAGATTTTGTATGCATCACTGCTGCCAGGTTGTATCTTTGATTGTAATAGGTTTCTTTTTTTTTAATTAGAGCCTAAACTAAAATAGTTTTTCCAAACCTCCTTGAACTTTAGCTGGAGCCTGGATCCAAACCTCCCCTTGTTTTTCTGTTGAGAAGCCAAAACTCCAATGGGCTGAGGTTTCGCAAAGCCAAAACCTGGCCTTTTTGACCCGTCCCAGCTATATTCAGCACCTTTCATAACTCAGATATTCCAAAACTCTGTGCAGAGCAACAAGCTTGTGACACTGGCAGTGCAGTGACTCTTTAGGCATTGATTCGGACACTGAGAGCCGGCAGGGTTGATTTGCCATGCTCACAGAGGGCTATGTAATTGGGCAGGGCCACCATCTAAAATCCAATCTTCCTGCCGTGATTGCTCGGCTCTCTTTGTTTGATGGAAATGGGTGATTTCTTTAAATCCAGGAGACAGCAGAGAAAAGATTATGCTTCAGGTTATGGTTATCTTCATACTCTGAGGATTGCCAGCCCAAAAGCGAATTTATCGGGGCACTCAACTGTGGAGGAGTCACTACAGGCATTTCAGAGTATGTTAGGCGGCTCCCAACATAAATGCTGCTTTATACAGTCTTTGTCGAGCAAAATATTACTTTATATTTATATTACTGACACCAAAGTGCTCCTGTGTGTCTCAAAACAGGAGGTAGGAGATTGTCAGGCCCTAGAGGGAGTCCAAAACACACACAGGCTTTAGGAGCCTGGTCTGGTTTATATGATATTTAAAGGTAATATCAAAGATGTGCCACCAAGACAATCACACACCCTCTTTCTCTTTGGCTCTTCTTCAGGGTTTGTCTATCCAGTTTCTCTTGCAACACATATTTCCCTGTTCCATGCCCTTCTGGCTGTTAATTAGTATTCATGTTCCCTTCAAATGGAAATCAAGTGAAGTCTTCAGAAAGCTGAAGTGACTTGCATTATTAGCACATCACATGGGCGGGATGGGTGCCTGCTGTTCTGTCATGCATGGCAGTGAAAGATTTGGAGGAGTCCAAATTAGGTTTTCCAAATGAACTGAGATGCTTTGTGAAATAATTGAATTAAAAGAACCGTTCAAAATCCCAAAGAGTAAGTGTTCGGATTCAGAAGTACATATCAGCGCCGAATCAGAAGCCAAGATTGGAACAAACCTCAAACATAGGGGGCAGAGGGAGGAAGATTTAAAAACTTAGATCTGGATACAGTTTTAGTGGGCTTCCTAGCTCTGCTTTATTTGAGCCCTAGGTACTTTACAACGTTAAAGACTGTTTGGGGCAGGTACTGGCTATTTGTTCTGTTTGGACAATGCCTAGCACTATGGTGCCCTGATCCAGGACTGGGGCTGCTAGGTGCTACTGCCATACAAATGATTAAATCATAATCATATGACCTACAAAATGGCCAGAGTAAACTATTTGCCCATAAAGCCATGTTCTACTTACACTAACAAGTCAGTGATGCTGGCAATAACAGAAAGCCCTGAGCCAGCCTGCTGCACCCTACCATCTTCCAGTGACAAATGCCCAGAGAAATGGTGTGGTTTGCAGCATGCCTTTGAAATTAGCAAATCCAGTCCCTGGGTCAACCCCCTTGAAGAACACTTGGTGTTGTATACTGCTCCAGTTTGAGCACCACTGCTGATCTAAGATGCAGCAATATGGCTGGCCTTTAGCATTCTCGTTAATGAACGATATTTTCATTTTCTTCTCTACAAAATGCTGGTTGACTGTTTCCTCCCCTCCCCCTCCCTCTGCCTCCACCCCCCCACCTTTAAGAGGTGACTCATAGGAAGGCAACTTGTCCCAGTGTCTTGGGTGATATTAGTATCCTCATAAGAACATGATGATAAATATTTTTATGTGGGGTTAAAAAAAATAACTCCTCCTACGTCTGGGACTGTGTGAGAGCAGGCAAACATTCCTACCCACAAAATGAATTCCCCTAAACCCCTTCCTTTCAGAAAGAGCTGACCACACAGGAATATCATGCATTTAGAGAAACTGTACTAGAAACATCATTCCTTTGACAGTACAGAGAGGAATGGGCACTCTCCTATCTTTGATTTGATTTCTCCACATTTAGACCTGTGTTTTAAATGTGCAGGAATCTGTAGGTAGCAGGGAATTTGGAGAAGGTGTCCCCCTGATATACCATTGTGGTATGGGGGATCTGGTTTTGATCCAATATAGAGTTTTGGGTTAGTGTTTCAGCAGAGGATGCAGACATTCCAGAGGAAGCAGACAAAGCCATTACAAACAACATTAAGGTCCTCATCCAGCACAGTACTTAAGCACATGCTTACTTTAGTTGTCCTATTGCTTTACAGGAGTTCAGCGTAACTACAGCCTTGAAGCCCCAAAATCCCACCTGTTCTGCAGGGTGGATCCCATTGAATCACGTTGAGTTCCTGTTCCACATGGAATTTTAAGGCTCCAGCGCCATACAGCAATAATACAGTTCAGCAAAGTCCAGGTTCCGTGTCCCTGAAAGGAGAGGTGACAGTGTCATTCCAACCCCCATTGGTGAATTCATATTTTTTCTTAATGGTCTGAATTAAAGCTGGTTGGGTCCCTAAAACTATAAATTGTTCTGGCTTAGGTCATTTGAAATAGGATCCTTAATGCTACAGGTTTTATTTTGTTTTGCACTCAGTGTAATCATATTGATGGCAGCAGTGTAACATTGTTGAATTATGGGTGACCAGAGAGAAAGAAGGCATCTCCTTAGCTCCCTGATGTTATTGTCTCTGGGTTCAGAACGAGATGTGTAGGCTCCAGGCTAGATTGTGTAAATCTCGTTAGAAAGCCATTCCCAGCTAATGAAACCCTGGGAGAGAGGGATTTGGCTTCCCAGCCCTCAGCCTTATAGCAGAGGCTGGGATAAATCCATCTTCGGTTGTGTAAGCTGCTCTCTTCTCTCCCCCATCACATGCTTGTATTTATTGGTGAATCCGAGATGGTGTCATTGCTCTTTGAGATCAGCTTCAGGTCAGTAATTCATCGGGTACGCTCCTGAGCAGATTAAAGTGGCAAACAGTTTATTTCTCTTTTAAAACAAAAGACTATAAAAAAAAAAGTCTCACCCGGTCTGATTTTAAAGCATTACTAGCTAACTAAATAAATAAATGAATGAAGTCACATCATGTAAGCCATCACCACAATTCACTTGGCACTATGTATAAATTCAAGGGACCAGAGCTGTTAAGAAAACCATTTGAAACAAAGTATCCTAGATAAATGCATCTCATCTTTCATTATCTGTGTAGGCTGCAAATGTGCCTGCTGTAGAATCAGATCCCACTCAGATCTGTGTGTTGTGTTTAGTTGGATCCTACGTTGTTGATAAGCCCTGATTTACCAGCTCCTATTGTGTAAAGTAGGATTGACTGTGGCCTTCGTTTTTCTGAGTCCATTGAGGTGGTAGCTGAAGTTTGTGTGTACATATGTTGCATTGTTGGTCTTATTAATATAATTCATAATGAACAACTATGAACACTTGCTTTCAGATCCAGACCACAGACAAAGACATGCTCTCTGTAGATTGCTAGGAAGAGTCAGGGAGCCCAACGTCACATATCTAGGGGTCATATTGTCATCAAAATAGCTGCAGAGTGGTGTTTTAGCTGGTCCTTGTGACATGCTTTCTCTTATTGATGCCACACCCCACTGCAGACATTGAATTAGGAGTATTTTATTTCTGTGTTCAGTGTTGTTTCTTCTCTCTCCCTCCTTTCCTCATCTTCCCTGGCTAATTGGCGGGTATAAAGGAGATATTTTTTTTCTTTTCCTACCTTGCCTGACCACTAGTTGGCTTGGAGTTAGTTTGGAGTTCTCCGTGCTTCCTCCCGTGTCTGTCAGTGCTTCAGTACACCCGAGAACAAAAGAGCTCTGGTCAAACCTGCAGATCTACAAGAACAATATGGAACTCTTGAGCCATCCCTGCTCTAACGAATGAACCTTAAACACTTACACAACCCCTACATGAAGGAAATATTGTATTAATCTATAGGAAGGATCCAACGCACAAGATTATAACTGAGTTATTGGAGCATTTCAGACCATTACTATAGAGTGCTGTTGTATTTTTTAATAAGGAAAACTAGTTACATCTAAATATAAGTCTAGAAACTTGTGTGAGTGGCAAATGGTGGTTGGTGGAAGTATAGCTGGTTTTGCTTGCCAGCCATATAAAAAGGAAACATATATAAGCTTTCCATGTGCCAGAACAAAACTAAATGTGACAGCTCAGATAAAAATCCACTACAGAAAATGCATCCAGGCTCTTCTGGGATAGCAGGGGCTGCTGGAATATTTGCATTGTTTGCATTCTCTTTATCTCCTGTTTGTCCCAGTGAATGCAGGGTATCCTTTGCCTATAATGAAGGCTCTGAAGGTTTTAATACATCTTTTTAAAAACACTAAAGAATCTTTCATAATGCTTTACAGTCTCATGTTCTGTAACTGAATGTGTTTTAGTTTGAAAATAACATTTAATGCCACTTTGGATTTCTAATTATTCTTCAATCGGACTTTGAGGACCCTGATGTCTTTGTCATTTCGATATGCACAAAAGATGGCAACATCAGAACAGCCAAACAACAAATTATTTCCATTGCTGATTACTAGGAGTGCGGTGAAATATGAAGACGTGGGGCCAGATTCATTCCTGGCACATTGAAATGTGTGGAGCATTATACCAGCAGCGAATTCATCCCACAGATTCCCAAGTGTGCTGGGAGAAATTACAGCAGCAGTAACAGAGACGAAAATGAGGCAAGTGTGTCCCTGCCATGTCTGTGGTATAAAGAGCGTTACTTTTGTATGTATGATTGTTCAGGGTAGATTTGTAGTGCTGGTGGAGGGTGCTGCATTGACAGCACCAAAGCATGGCTATAGCATAGCAGGGACCACACTTCTCCAGCACACTCATCTGTCTATGATGAGTCAGGGAGCTGCCCCCGTTTCTGGGTGATGTAACACAATCTGGTAATTTCAGGGGGATGGGGACACCATCCCTGAAGCTCAGTTACTGTTACATGGCAGCACGGTTGGTGTGCTTCGAGAAGGCAGGAACACAGCCACCAGGCAGACATTTAAAGGCCTTCACTTCATCACTGTTAGATTTCCTGTATGTTTTTTTCCCCCCACCTCCAGTAAATCAGGTAGGGATCTTTGCTAGGAACAAGACATTCAAATAAAGGTCAAGTGGGGAATTCATTCATTTTTATTTTATGTTGGAAAAACTGAAGGAAGTTCCTAACTGGCTAAAAACTTTTCACAGAAATAGTCATAAAGTTTGCCCTTGGCTCCTAGCTTAGTGTGACATGGGCACTGGAAAGAAGTCATCTTGGAGCTTCATGGAAGCTTTCAAAAATCCTTTTATCCCTGTCCTTTAGGAGAACAAAAGTATAAACACAAAGATTTTGAAATTAAGAGGAGCTGCTTTATTATGAATAGCCTTTCATTTACCTATCAGGAATTTTGTGTAACATCTACCAGTATATTAGCAAAGTGCTTATACTACTGCGTCTTTCATCCATATACCATTTACAAACCAATCTACAAGCTGTACACAAGGATCACTTCCCCCACTACTGAAATGCAGCCACTTCTGGGCTAGAAGGTGACCACACACCAATACAACTGCACTCATATACTACAGAGATTAGCAATTTTAAAAGCACCTAGATAAACACCTGCTGAGGGCAGGAACGGATGAATAATACTGGATGTAATTGAAACTGAATGGGGAATTTAGGGAGTCTAAATGTAATTATGTGGGTTTTAATTTAGTCCTTGACTCATGATCACGCTTGAACACATGCTGAAATGCTCTCCTAAATAGAGATGTGGTCTTGAGACACCAGATTGAATACCCCCACTCTCAGGAAAATCTTCAGTGACCACAAGTATTCACCATCTTGGTTTTCCTCATCTTAATTGCCCTTCCAGCCATGCAGCGCCCCCTAGCTCTAGAGAGTGTTGATGGTGTGGACTGGACTTAGACCTCTTGCTGAATGACCAGCATTGCTGCCTACAATACAGTACCTTGTTGCTCTTCATAGGTCTCCCGTATGCTAATCCAGCTCATGGTGGACAGTAGCCTGAGGAGGTATACTGCACTGTTACTGAAGGAGTGAGCATCAGCAAGATACACAGCTAATGCCCCAGAGAACAATAAGCATGGAGGTAACCAAGGAAATAGTCTAACAAACAGTAGCCAAGGAAATACCCAGTACTAGGAAGACAAAGGGCCTAGTAAGCTCCAAGGTGCTGTTAATCAAGGGAGAACCAGACCACTGAATTGATGGCACTCAGTAGAAAAGTTGTTCCCATCAGCTAAGAGGTACATTTCCCCTTGTGTCTCAGCTGCTAGGCTGCTTCTCATTTAAGGATGCTCTCCTTTGACTCTGGAAGACAGTATATTTATTGGGGAATTGCATTCAAAACAGCTTATAGGACTGGCCTATTCAAGCAAACATTCCGAAACCAAGATTGAAGCAGAATCCTCAAACCCTCTATTAGCAGAGAATGAAATGCAAAGAAGACTCCAAGGCTTTGTGCAAGCGTGAAGCCAAGGGCAGCAATACAGTGTGCAGTGCTGTGGGACCAGAGCAGACTGCCAAGCCCTTCCATTATGAGAGGAAGCAGTGGATGTTGGTTAGGTTGGGGGGGGGGGAGGGGCATTGAATTAGGGCCCCAAGGTCCCATACCAGACTTGACCACTGATGCAGTGTGTGACCTTGACCAAGTCATTTAACCTCTCTCTGCCACAGTTTTCCCTTATGTAAAATGGAATTAGCATTTGTCTGCCTCTTCAGAGTGTTTAGGCTTAATCAGTAGACCTGGGCAAGTAATGGGAGGACAATTATATTTAAAAATTTCAATCCTTTCCATTTTTCACAAAATTTTCGTTTAAAAATAAAATTGAAATTTGGGAAATACTGACTAGCTCCATGAGTGAGTGTATGTGAGTGACTTTAAGGCCTCGGTGCTGTGGGGGTGAAAAGTATCATTACTGCTATAATATCTACTACTATTTCATTAGTGATAACCTTCGTTGTAGCCCCTGGCTATAAACAAACCAACCTGTCTTTTCTACCCCATCGAGCTCACAAAGGATGGAGTAGTTTGATCTGAATCTTAGAGCTTTTTGTTTCTAGCTTGACTTCTGGCCAGTCGCCATAATGAAACAACTAATTAATTTAGAGAATGGGAACTGAAGCAGAGTTCTTGCCGAAGGTCATAGGGAATTGCTAGGTCTCTGGAGTCCCAGGCTAATGCCCTAACATTGACTCATCCTTCCTCTCATACAATGCCTCATCCTTGGCAACTCCCCCCAAAATGTCCTTCCCCTGTGCTAAAGCAAAAGAATAAGGAAAGAAGCACATGGCCCATAGGGTCTCATCCAGCCTTGCAACCTGCAGCCACTTCCCTGATACTGAGTTCAACTGCTTTTATTTTATAAAAATAAAATGGAGAGAATATAAAATTCAGGAACTTCCCTGAATAGTCAACAAGCTAGAAATTTTGATACCATGGAGATGGGCTTTGTATAAGAACCTTGGATAGACTAAGTGAAAGCCAAGTCAAGCCCAGGAAAGAGTTTTTAAGCAATAAGAAAGTTAAAAGTGGAATTGGAGAGAGAATTTCTCAAGGTTTCACCATTAACCTTTTCCTAAGGCTTTGTCTTCACTGCTTTAAAAAAAAAAAAAGTGTATTTTTTACCATGGGGTAACAAACACGTGGGAGCTATCTCGAGGTAAAAACACAGATAAACTAAGTAAAGTCAAGCCCCAAGTTACAGCACAGTGCTGAGTTAGCCTAGTTTTCCTCATGGTAAAACTAAAGTGTATTATCTTCACTATGTTACCCCGAGACTTCTTGTTGTTGTTAATTATCGTTTGTATTATCATAGCTCCTAGCAGCACCAGCCATAGGCACTATACAAATGTAGATC
Organism: Chelonia mydas; assembly: GCF_015237465.2. Classification (NCBI taxonomy): domain Eukaryota; kingdom Metazoa; phylum Chordata; order Testudines; family Cheloniidae; genus Chelonia; species Chelonia mydas. The sequence goes on from NC_051261.2 coordinate 4,597,072, forward strand.
AGAGAGACAGACCCTGCCCCAAAGACCTTACAATCTAGGTATAAGACAAGAGACAACAGAGGAAGACAAGGCCTAAGTTGCTCCAAACAAATGTTACCTTTATTCTGACAGCAAAGACAATGTTGTTGCACTTGGGGTGAAAGAGTGGCAGGTGCCTGTACTATCAAAGTGCTGATGTGCTACTCTATAGAAACGGAGCCCCAAGTTCTCCTGTTACCTTCGTGCGCAATGCAAGCTGAATACACCAAATGCTCAACAGCATTCGGTTTGCATTTCCTTTCAATATGGCGTCCTGCAGCATGTCCCAGATGAGATTTCAGTATATCTACATTGAGCTGTTTTCTGTGCAGATATATTGTACTGTAACATTTGTGTCTGGTGTATTGTTGTAATTGAACATCCACTAATCTGGTTTCAAGGGGTTCCTGTGTGTGATGACTGCCACAAGGCTATGGTTTTCGCCATTGGAGGGAAAGGCTTACGGTTCATTTTGTGTCAGAATTACAAGGTGTTAGATATCTTAGGAGGGTTCATTTTTCACATTGGTGGTCAGGTTCCTAAATTACTTTTGACAGCTTGATGGGCTGATATACAAATGGGTAGAATGACAGACAGAGGGGCAGAAGATTGACTAACAAGGACAAAATGAGCTAGTTAGAAAACAATACTACAAAGGGTATCTGGACTACAATAGTCTTCCTGCATCAAATGACTGGTGGGTCAATAGTCAGACTATGAACACATTACTGATATGTTTCAGAGTAACAGCCGTGTTAGTCTGTATTCGTAAAAAGAAAAGGAGTACTTGTGGCACCTTAGAGACTAACCAGTTTATTTGAGCATGAGCTTTCGTGAGCTACAGCTCACTTCATCGGATGCATAGCATATCGTGGAAACTGCAGAAGACCATGAAACAAAACTTCCTCCCACCCCACTCTCCTGCAGCAGGAGAGTGGGGTGGGAGGAAGTTTTGTTTCATGGTCTTCTGCAGTTTCCACGATATGCTATGCATCCGATGAAGTGAGCTGTAGCTCACGAAAGCTCATGCTCAAATAAACTGGTTAGTCTCTAAGGTGCCACAAGTACTCCTTTTCTACATTACTGATATGGAGCTGAGATCTTAAAAACTGCATCAGAGATTTAAATGAACAATTGCCATTGAAATTAAATGGAGTTGTGCGTCTAGATCCACTGGGCAGCTTTGTAAATTTCTTCCTACATTTCTGTCGCACTTATCCTGAAGAACCTTGAAACAGCTTAAAGACACTAGAGACAAGGATCATTTCACCACTTCAGAAATACAGCCATCTCTAGAGTTGAATACAGTAGTTGTTTAATGATGCACGAGAGCACAGCCTGACCATTTGGGACAAGAAGTATCTGCAAGGGGAATTTAGATAGCCAGTCTCCGCATTAGAACTGGTCCAGAAGACATGGGCTAACACACAGTCTCCTAGGAGCTGTAATGCCCAAAAGGAATCACTGGGTGGAATACTCTGGCCTCTGTTATGCAGGAGGTCAGACAAGATGAACACAAGTCCCTTCTAGCTCCAAAATCTGTAGTATGCTCAGGACTTCAGTTTTGCAATTCACCTGAGAGTAGCACTTTCAGAAGCATAACACCCTTCAGCACCACCCTGTAGCATTGCTTCTATACTGCCTCAGAGGGACCAGTACCATCTAATGTAGCACTTCAGTGCACTGCTTGCCATAGTTTTTCCTAGCACCAGTTCCCCATGGGGAGTTCTGACAGGTCTCAGTCCTGCTCAGCTTGTGAGATGAGTTCCCAGGTGGAGGTGCTGCGGCTGCAGGCCAACTAGGAACAGAGGTAAACAGGATTTGGAAGCTGTTGATTTCCACTAGTACCGTCGTCTGTGCAGAGCATCCATTGAGTGATTATGGCAGTAACAAACAAGGTACAGAGGGACAGTGCTGAGATTGGGTTATTTAAATTATATTCGTGTGTGCCAAGGAAACCGACAGAAGGAGCTAATCAAACCTTTTCAGTGTCATTGACACCATGGGAAGTGCCAGACCAGAAAACAAAGCCCACATTGTTGCAGAGCACAGCCTGCCGGTCTCTTCTGGAGAGGCAGATGCAAGGTTCCCTGCCGTGCTCTGCCCACTGCCAGTTAGCCACGTGGGATCCTTTTCAGCATGGGCGGCAGGGCATTTCCTCCTCAGCAATTCTGGGTTTTCATCTGAACAATGGATTTAGACAAAATGTGGCATTTTTGTCTTGGTGTTTGCACCCCTGGAACTTGGTGAGGGAGAGGTGGGTCTCAGCCATACCTCAGGGATGGCTCAAAATCTGTGCTAATGGCATGAAAAAATAATAATGGAGAATGGAGGATCTTATGGTTAACGTACTGGAGAACTATGTTTAAGTCTCAGCTCTGACTCAGACTCCACTGTGCAGTCTTGGACAAGTTACATAATCTCTATCTGCCTCAGTTCCTCACCTGTGAAATAGGAATAATTAATGTTTTGTCTGTCTAGTCTGTAAGCCCCATGAGGGGGTGATGGTCTCTTATGTGTGTGAGTGCACAGCACAACTGGGCAGTGATCTCAGTTAAGGTTTCTAGGTGCATCTGCAATACAGATAATAGACACCCCCCCCCCAAACCCCTTCAGTCCATGACTCATGCCAGTCATGGGCGGCGCATAGCCTCGGTTTCTTACTTAATTATACGAGTCTCCCCATAGCGCATGCTGCAGTAAGGCATGAAGGGAGTTAATAATTCAGCTGAAGAAAATAACCCACCTGAAGTGAACTCCTGAAGATGCTAGGGGAGCATGAGGAAGGCTGCCGAGGTCCCTGGCTCCATAGCGAGCTCCCTGCTCTGGCTGCCTCTGATGCATATGCTGCTCATTTTTCATACTCAACTCGGCTGCTGCCTGCGTCTCTTTGCTATCCCTGTTCCTGCCAGTTTTATGAGAGAAGAATAAAGAGGGGAAACAGATAACCGTGGAGGTTCATTTGCCAATTGTCAGGCTGTCGGTGCATCAGAAATAGAGTAATCTGTCTCCTTACCCAACGCCATCTTAGCTGTGCAGGCCTTCTTTCGTTAGCAGTGCTACTTATTTATAGCTCTCCCTAGCTACTCTGTGTTTTGGAGGAGGGTGCCTGCGGGTGTGTCCCTTTTTTCCAGAGCTTGTTTTGCCTTATTTAGTTTGCTCAGCATGTGGGTGGGATGGGAGAAGCTGGTTCTCTTGGACCCGTGATGCTCCAAAGGAGGGAAAATTCCTTCCTTCAACACCACAGGTTGTGATGGATGGATCGATTGTTGGGGGCGGAGCTGGGATGGTCGGGTGGGCCTGCTCTGCAGGTTGTCTCTTTTCCTGTTGCCTGGTAATTAGAGGCTCTCAGAGTGAGGAAGGAGAGGTCACACATGGGGCAGGCCTATTAACCCCATCCCTAGCAAGCTGTCCTGCAGAGAACCATGCCTGCACCAGCTGCTGCCATTCAGGCTTTCACCAGGAGGGCAGCTGAGGGAAAGCAAAGCTCCACTCCTGTCCACACCATCCATTAGACACATGCTGCTCTGCTTCCATTGTCAGTCCTCTTGCTATTCACAGGGGGAAATACAGCAATTGTGAAGCGTAAAGGGCTCTGATTTGGGGTGTACAGGTTAGGTTGTTATAAAATAATTACTGTTCTAATTTTATGTGCTTGTTTTCCCCAAACTGAGGGAGTCATTTGGGCCCAATCTCTCCACTCACCATCCCCTGACCGTGGCCCTGCATCCTCTGCTTTCCCTGGTCTTTACTTTATCTCTTCTTGACTTCCCCTAGGAAAGGTGCACCAGCTCTTTCCACCTTTTCCCAATTTTGCGTGAACTCAAAAGATCCAGAGGTTCAGCTCAGATGACTCTCCAAGTTAGAGATAGGTTCAGACCAGAACACCAGAGCCAACTCTGTGTCTCTAAGAGGTTCTAAACTGAGACACCGGTTCTGGACCTCTCAAGCTGCATGGAGATTTGGGGAGGTTTGGTTCTCTGCCCAAACTCCCCAGATCAAGCCCATCACTCTGACCTGAACTAACTCAATAGCTTGAGACTGCAAATGTGGCCTGGAAATCGCTCTGGAACAGGCTCTTTCATGAGAGTCCTCCTCTATCCTCAGAGACTAACCAATTTATTTGAGCATAAGCTTTCGTGAGCTACAGCTCATTTCGAGACAGCAGACTGGACTTCTACATAGAGTGCTTCCGCCGACGTGCACGGGCTGAAATTGTGGAAAAGCAGCATCACTTGCCCCACAACCTCAGCCGCGCAAAACACAATGCCATCCACAGCCTCAGAAACAACTCTGACATCATAATCAAAAAGGCTGACAAAGGAGGTGCTGTCGTCATCATGAATAGGTCGGAATATGAACAAGAGGCTGCTCGGCAGCTCTCCAACACCACTTTCTACAAGCCGTTACCCTCTGATCCCACTGAGAGTTACCAAAAGAAACTACAGCATTTGCTCAAGAAACTCCCTGAAAAAGCACAAGATGAAATCCGCACAGACACACCCCTGGAACCCCGACCTGGGATATTCTATCTACTACCCAAGATCCATAAACCTGGAAATCCTGGGCGCCCCATCATCTCAGGCATTGGCACCCTGAAAGCAGGATTGTCTGGCTATGTAGACTCCCTCCTCAGGCCCTGCGCTACCAGCACTCCCAGCTACCTTCGAGACACCACTGACTTCCTGAGGAAACTACAATCCATCGGTGATCTTCCTGATAACACCATCCTGGCCACTATGGATGTAGAAGCCCTCTACACCAACATTCCACACAAAGATGGACTACAAGCCGTCAAGAACACTATCCCCGATAATGTCATGGCTAACCTGGTGGCTGAACTTTGTGACTTTGTCCTTACCCATAACTATTTTACATTTGGGGACAATGTATACCTTCAAATCAGCGGCACTGCTATGGGTACCCGCATGGCCCCACAGTATGCCAACATTTTTATGGCTGACTTAGAACAACGCTTCCTCAGCTCTCGTCTCCTAACGCCCCTACTCTACTTGCACTACATTGATGACATCTTCAACATCTGGACCCATGGAAAAGAAGCCCTTGAGGAGTTCCACCATGATTTCAACAATTTCCATCCCACCATCAACCTCAGCCTGGTCCAGTCCACACAAGAGATCCACTTCCTGGACACTACAGTGCTAATAAACAATGGTCACATAAACACCACCCTATACCGGAAACCTACTGACCGCTATTCCTACCTACATGCCTCCAGCTTTCACCCTGACCACACCACACGATCCATCGTCTACAGCCAAGCTCTGCGATACAACCGCATCTGCTCCAACCCCTCAGACAGAGACAAACACCTACAAGATCTCTATCAAGCATTCTTACAACGACAATACCCACCTGCGGAAGTGAAGAAACAGATTGATAGAGCCATAAGAGTACCCAGAAGTCACCTACTACAGGACAGGCCCAACAAAGAAAATAACAGAACGCCACTAGCCGTCACCTTCAGCCCCCAACTAAAACCCCTCCAACGCATTATCAAGGATCTACAACTTATCCTGAAGGATGACCCAACACTCTCACAAATCTTGGGAGACAGGCCAGTCCTTGCCTACACACAGCCCCCCAACCTGAAGCGAATACTCACCAGCAACCACATACCACACAACAGAACCACTAAGCCAGGAACCTACCCTTGCAACAAAGCCTGTTGCCAACTGTGCCCACATATCTATTCAGGGGACACCATCACAGGGCCTAATAACATCAGCCACACTATCAAAGGCTCGTTCACCTGCACATCCACCAATGTGATATATGCCATCATGTGCCAGCAATGCCCCTCTGCCATGTACATTGGTCAAACTGGACAGTCTCTACGTAAAAGAATAAATGGACACAAATCAGATGTCAAGAATTATAACATTCATAAACCAGTTGGAGAACACTTCAGTCTCTCTGGTCACTCGATTTCTGATCTCAAAGTGAGTATCCTTCAACAAAAAAACTTCGAAAACAGACTCCAACGAGAGACTGCTGAATTGGAATTAATTTGCAAATTGGATACAATTAACTTAGGCTTGAATAGAGACTGGGAATGGTTGAGTCATTATAAAAAGTAACCTATTTCCCCTTGTTTATTATTCCCCACCCCCCCACCCCCGCCCCCCTCGTTCCTCAGACGTTCTTGTTAAACCCTGGATTTGTGCTGGAAATGGCCCACCTTGATTATCATACACATTGTAAGGAGCGTGATCACTTTAGATAAGCTATTACCAACAGGAGAGTGGGTTTGTGTGTGTATGTGGGGGGGGGGGGGGGGAACCTGGATTTGTGCTGGAAATGGCCCACCTTGGTTATCATACACATTGTAGGAGAGTGATCACTTTAGATAAGCTATTACCAACAGGAGAGTGGCTTTGTTGGGGGGCGGGGGGGGAGAGAAAACCTGGATTTGTGCTGGAAATGGACCACCTTGATTATCATACACATTGTAAGGAGAGTGATCACTTTAGATAAGCTATTACCAGCAGGAGAGTAGGGTGGGGGGAGAGAAAACCTTTTGTAGTGATAAACACCCACTTTTTCATGGTTTATGTGTATAAAAACATCTTCTGTATTTTCCACAGTATGCATCCAATGAAGTGAGCTGTAGGTCACGAAAGCTTATGCTCAAATAAATTGGTTAGTCTCTAAGGTGCCACAAGTACTCCTTTTCTTTTTGCGAATACAGACTAACACGGCTGTTACTCTGAAACTCCTCTATCCTGTTTCCAATCTGTGTGGAAATTTAATCTTCTTGATTCTGATTCAGTTTGAATCAGTTTGCTCATTCTTAGTTCTACCCCTCACCAGTTTGTCTTGGAGCTTTCATTTCTTCCCTTGCCCTAGTCCCACTAAATCTCTATAGCTGTGGCCACTTTCCTTCAGTCTGGAGGTCAGGAAAGGCGGTCCCTCCCAATGCTGCTGCCACTGGAACATACTGACATGCATGTAGATGCTCCTCAGCATTGCAGTGACACAGACCTGTCCTATGGCTCTGTCTTCTCACCCAAAGTGCCACCATTTTGGTTTTGTGTCAAGATGGCGACATGGCTGAAGTCAAAGGTGTGGTGTTAGTGAATGTCTAGGGAAGGCTCTAGGGGGTATACAGCAAGGAGGTGAGAGTTTGGTTAAACAGTAAACAAAGACAGTATTGCTTTCACCCCAACCATGTGGTGCTGGGTCTCTGCAGTCTCTACACAGTGTCAGAATGGGATTGAATATAAAACTGCCAGAAGAAGGACTTTGACAGGTGACATAAGGACGCAAATCCTTGAGAATACTGAATCCAGGAGATCACGTTTGGGTGAAAAGGAGTGTCAAGAAAAGTAGACAACGTAGGGATATGCCAGGACACCTCAATCCCTACTTGGTTAGGGTGCCAGCAGGAATCATCCATTGGAACCGGTGTCATTGTGTCACCAGGTGGACCTCTAATACGCCCTAATTGCTACCTGAGATTGCATCTGTCATAAATATAAAGGGAAGGGTAAACACCTTTAAAATCCCTCCTGGCCAGAGGAAAAACTCTTTCACCTGTAAAGGGTTAAGAAGCTAGGATAACCTCGCTGGCACCTGACCACAATGACCAATGAGGAGACAAGATACTTTCAAAGCTGGAGGGGGGGAGAAACAAAGGCTCTCTCTGTCTGTGTGATGCGTTTGCCGGGAACAGAAAAGGAATGGAGTCTTAGAACTTAGTAAGTAATCTAGCTAGATATACATTAGATTTTGTTTTGTTTAAATGGCTGAGAAAATAAGCTGTGCTGAATGGAATGTATATTCCTGTTTTTGTGTCTTTTTGTAACTTAAGGTTTTGCCTTAAAGAGGGATTCTTTATGTTTTGAATCTGATTACCCTGTAAGGTATTTACCATCCTGATTTTACAGAGGAGATTGTTTTACTTTTTTTCTTCAATTAAAATTCTTCTTTTAAGAACCTGATTGCTTTTTCATTGTTCTTAAGATCCAAGGGTTTGGGTCTGTGGTCACCTATGCAAATTGGTGAGGATTTTTATCAAACCTTCCCCAGGAAAGGAGGTGTAGGGTTTGGGGAGGATTTGGGGGGGAAAGACGTTTCCAAGCAGGCTCTTTCCCTGTTATATATTTGTTAGACACTTGGTGGTGGCAGCAATAAAGTCCAAGGGCAAAAGGTAAAATAGTTTGCACCTTGGGGAAGTTTTAACCTAAGCTGGTAAAAATAAGCTTAGGGGGTTTTCATGCAGATCCCCACATCTGTACCCTAGAGTTCAGATTGGGGAAGGAACCTTGACAGCATCTGTGAACAACACTCTAGCTCTCCACATAGAACTGCCAGTATGTCCTTCAGATCCTCTTGTGGCAAAGAGAGATGCAACCAGAGAAAGTCAGCCTTCTTCATTCCTAGAGGATTACATAAAACGCTGACAGGTTTCAGAGGGGTAGCCGTGTTAGTCTGTATCAGCAAAAACAAAAAGGAGTCCTTGTGGCACCTCAGAAACTAACACATTTATTTGGGCATAATCTTTCATGGGCTAGAACCCAGTAAAACGCTGAGAATTCAAGCAAGTCAGAGGATTAGGAGCTTAATGTCTTAAAAGGACAGAATAAATCCGTGACATAAGGGCTGAAGGTTCAAGCAGGGCACCCTGTCCTTCCTCGAGCTGTTTGTTCTTCTTTTGTGTTGCTGTTTCATTCCTGCGAGGAGGTGGTGGTGGTGAATGTGAAGTCTGGATGAAGGTTTTATCACTCTCCCCTTCTCAGAAAGTGAGATGTTGTGCTGTGTGATTGTGTGGAGCAGCCCCTAGAGGGCATCGAGCAAGGACGTAGGAGTCTGTGTACACACGAAGAAAGACCATCTTGCTTTCACCCCAACCATAGCCTGCTGGCTCTCTGCAATCTGTACAGAAGGAGCTTAGTGATGGCTAGCAGGAGGCCCTGTGAATTCAACAGATCTCAGCTTCTAACTCCCCCTGTTGCCACCCACACGAGCCCTCTGTGAAACACTGGGTCTCCTCCAGGCTTTGCCATAGCCCCAGAATTGCTCTGATTCTGGCTCTCCGATGTGGCAACAGTGCTTGAGGAAAGGCAGGTACAGATCCCCTAACCTGACTGGCCACAAGTGGGCCCGCAGCTGAATCCCTTGACCAGCCCTTCCATGGCTCTGGCTGCTGTTTGTGCTTCTATTTAGGCCAGTGGGAGGCCTTGGTCTGTCCTTTCCCCTGGTTCCCAGAGGCACTTCCAAACCTCAAGCACCAATATTTGCTTTGCGGTGTGCAAGAGAAGAGGACGAGAGAGAGTTTCAAGTGCTGACTTGCTGGTGGGATCAAGAATTGAAGTCAAGTTCTGGGAGGTTGGGAGTGTTTTCGGGAGAAGGTCTGACGGCTAAAACCACCGTGTTGTGACTTGTGGAATGGTCAGACCCACTGAAAACCTTAATTGTGTGTTTAAAATAAACCACGGGCGAGCACGACTTCTCCTGCCTTCACTTTGGCAAGTTGCCCTGGTTTTAAGAGCTCCTATCCCTCATCTGGTGGTTGGCCAGTCAGGAGTCACCCTTGTATTTAGGAAAGGGAAGTTAAAAGCCTGTTGTGTAAACTGGCCCGCTGTCTGCACAGACGTCGCTCTTGGTATAAATCTGCTGTGGGGAGTGATTTAACCTTCATTTATTAATTTTTTTTTTTATTTCATTATATAAGATTTATACAAGTACAGTATTGGAAAGGTCACCTGTCGCCTGCGCTGCTTCTTCCCTTTTTACTTGTCTGGTTTAACAATTGTTTCCAGATGGGAAAGCACAAGGACTGGGCTTGTTGCCTGTCTGGAAAGTTAATTTATATTTATAAAGTACATACATTCCCTTCCCCTCCCCCATCAGCACTTAATGAAACCCTGTTACTTCACTGTATTCAAAATCAAGCGACCGGGAGTTCTGTTCAACCAATTCTTGTTCATTTCCCCAATGGGACGCATCCTGACTGAGGAAAATGAGTTTGATTACTAAAGATCAGTTTGGTACCATATAATAGGCCTTGTCGCTAATGGCTGGAGCACAGTTCTGGGACTCAGGACTTGAATTCCATTCCTAGCTCTGCCACCAACTCACTTTGCACCATTGGGCAAGTCAGTTCACCCTTCCCTTCCACAGTTTCTCCATCTGTAAAATAAGGAGGCTAATACTTACCTAGCCCACAGAGGGCTTGTCATTGTTTGTAAGGCAATTTCAGATTCAGGGTGATAGGGGAGGGCAAAGAATTAATGTTATAACCACATGCGCCTGACACAGAACACTGTACCTGTATCAGGTAGGTAGCCCCGATTTGTCTACTGACTAGTGGCCCTAAGGGCTGGAGTTAAACTAATCACATAGCAGTGTCTTCCGTGCAGCATCTGGGCTACCACAGCCACAAAGACCCCAGCCCCAAGGCAGCAGAGATGGAAAGCACTCTTTGCAGCATTTCCAAAGAGAAGGTGGTGCTGCCATGAATAATTGTGCCCTCTGGGGCTCTCATGAGATCCAGCAGACCAGATGGCTGGCTAAAACCCACAAGGATTTGGTGCTGTGTCACTATGCAGGTTCATCCTCCTCCCCTTGGCACATCTTGCTGTCAGTATTGCCATGACCCACCCCACCCTCGCCATCAATAATGTAATGTCAGCATACCCAGGAGGAGATTTGTCCAGCCTCCTACTCATCAGGGTTGGTTTCGCATAGGGTTTAATCCCACTGTCCCCACACGCAACAGGCAATTGGAAGAGTCTGGGCAGTTTTAACAATCAGCATATGGAGGCAGAGTGAGCTCCGGAGGGGCTCACAGGGATACTGTGGTTGTCAGATTTGAAGTGACTTGGCAGTGAAAGTGGGGCTATCTGGCAGAAATGGAAAGGCTGAACTGAGGGTATTGATAACAATAATCACCGCTTGTGCGACTAGACTGCTTTAATAATGTGTCTTGGCATACATGATTGATTTTTAATGCTGGTTGTTTTTTGGTATGGGGTTTGAAGCTCAGCATCCAAATCAAGAAACCCAGATTCAAAAAGAAGTGGGGGGGGGGGGTGGAATCTGTTTTAACGTTAAATATAGCTTTGTTATTTATCCATGTAGAGTAACTAGAATCATTTTATGTGGTTTGTAGATGTAGTATCCAGGGATCTAATCTATTTGTCTGATATTTATGGGTAATGTTTGGATGCCTCATTCATTCATTACTGTTTTCATTAAGACTGTAATCCCATTTTGAAAGTCTGTCATTTTAAACTATTCTGTTTAATCGTATCCTGCCCCAATCCTTTTTAACACCTTAACTGGACCTCAGGAGTTTTAGGTGAGCTAGGGGAAGGTACCCGTGCTGTCCAGCCTATGATTTATAGGAAGAGTGATACTGTGCAGCTGTGCAATCACAGAGGGGATGGATTAAGCCAACAGGAGCCACGGGTGCTCAGAATCTCTGAAAATCAGGCCAGTTAGGGCTTGTCTACACAATGTGTTAGCTGGCACTAGTGGAGTGTGAATTGTAGTCCAAAACAGTGTGTCATGCACTAACTGGCCAGCGTGCACCCTGCTGGCACACAGTGAAAATTCTCTAGTGCGCATTGACATGGTCCCATTTTCAAACAATAGTACATTAACAAGCACTAGGGAACTTTTGGTGTATACCAGCAAGGTCCACACAGTCCTGTTGGTGCATGACACATTGCTGTAAGCTAGAATTCACACCCTTCGGGGACTAAGGCATCGTGAAGGCACGCCCTTGGATTTAGGTGTTTCAGTATGAGTTTAAATGCCTAATTCTAGACACCCAGTGCCCAATTCTTGTTGACACTAAGGCCTCTTAACACCACTCTGGCAGCGTAAAGGGGCCCTAAAGTGGGAGTACATTTGCACCGGTGGAGCAGTACAAAGGGTTCTTCATGTCAGTGAGAATCAGACCCCTTATTCTGAAAAATTTCTCCATTGTTTATAAAGCGCTCTGGGGGATAATTCCCAGTGGGCTTGATCTATCTTTCATAGATACTTATATGGCCTCCATCATAGTAGTATTGGAGCACCTGACAATCTTTGAACGAAGAAGAGCTCAGTGTAGCTCGGAAGCTTGTCTCTCTCACCAACAGAAGTTGGTTCAATAAAAGATATTACCTCCCCTGCCTTGCCTCTCTAGTACATGAATGTGTTTGTGCTCACAACACCCCTATACAGTAGGGCGATGCTGTTTTCCCAATTTGCAGATGGGGAATCAAGGCAGAGAGAGACTAAGTGACTTGCCCAAGATCATTGAGGAAATCCGTGGAAGAGCAGATTCCTAAGCCCTAGGCTAGTACCCTAACCATTGGACCATCCTTTCTCTCCTAGGTAAATACCGGGTTTATATATTCAGAGGTGCTGAGCAGCAGCTCCAACTGAGGTCAATGGGATCTGTGTGCTCTCAGCAACTCTGAAACTCATAAGCTATTAATGAAAGAGGCATGGAAACTGGACTCTATTCTCATGGCTAGGGTGTCTACTCAGCGAATTTAGGTGCCAGAGCAGCTGTACCAGGACAAACTCTTGTGATAGTCGTGATTTACCCAAGTTTCAAGCTGGGGTAAGCTGCACTGCTGTACACTGTCTGCACTAGGGGTTTCTGCCAGTGCTGCTACCTGGGTAGCTAAAATCCCATTGGAGACACGGCCCTAGAAATGTACCTCCAGGCCTCAAGCATGTGGGCAGGGCAGGGAGAGGGAGGAGTGCCCTGCTGTGGATCATGCAGTATTTGTTCTGAGGATAATTGGAGGTGTGTTCCTTTTGGGTGCTCCAAATTCAGTGCAAGAAAGACTGTGGCCACTAGTGGCACAAAAGTCAGGAGTGCTAGAAGACAGAATTAAGAAAAACCTAGAATTTCCCTGCCTATGGCTATACAAAGTATTGTACAGAAGAATTAAAGAAGATACTTCAAAGCAGCCTGAGACTCTCCCTGGTCGCAGAAGGAGACAACAGAACCGCAGATGCATTTCCTGGAGGTGACCTTTGCAATCCTACGAAAGAAACTGCACTGCAGACTAAAGCAAATACCTTAGCTGGACCTTTGATTCTGAATCTCTCCTGGGGGAAGCAGGATGGGATCTTTTGTATTTCAGGGCAGTTCTTTCCACCTCCCTTGTTTTTCAGACGCCTCTTCAGCAGCTTACACACTTTCTCCGGCACAGATCTCAACTTCCTCTGCCTGCGATGCATTAAGGAAGCTTTGGCGAGGTGACTGCATAACAGCACTGAAGCTTCCTCCCAACAGGCATGGAAATGAGAATGTATCACCTGTAGTGCTGAGCACAAGGCTGAGCTGGATTCAGTTCAGGTGGCTCCCCCCGGGTAGCAAGAAGTCCAGGTCTAATTAGAGTTCCAGGGAATCAAATCTATTAATGATTCTCCAGCAACCTTCTGATTAAAACAGTAATTTTAATAAGCACTGCTTCGTTGTAAGTGTTCACTGAACACCTAATGACATCACTTATAACTCCAAAATTATTTAAAATCCTATTCTTGCCACTTGCATGCAAAGCGAGAGAGAGAGAGAGAGACACACATACACTTGATAATTGTTCACCTTAATTAATTTTCTAAGCTCCTGTTAAAACTTTTAAATGGCCGTTGGGTATGTATTTTAGGTACATGGCAGCAAACGAAAAAGGCCATGAACTGATCTGAGATCAAAGTTTACTATGTTGGATTGATCCCCACCTGAGTCTGGAAATTTTGAAAAGCTGTTCCCCTTTTATCTTTATTAATTAGTCCCTCTGAGGCTTGGGACTAATCAGTGTCACACAAAGGTGGAGTCTAATTGTCTGGGGGGCCACGTCAGAGTGTGTGGTCTTGCTGTGCAACTTGCCAGTTGTTGCAATGTTGCAGGAAAGCCATGTCAAATAAAAGCAATAATGCAATCCGAGGGATGCAGTCATATTTGATACCCAGCCATTTCACGGGAGGAGAGTGAAGAAAGGACCTCCCATTCCATTTCCAGGCCACCTGTCTTAACCTGCCCTTCCACCAGTTGCAGAACACAGCATTGTGCCTATTCCCTTAAAAACACGAAGGGCCCAATACTGCAAAGTGCCAAGCACCCTGAATTCACACTTGCATCCACGGAATTGAAGGCACTTACGGTATTAGGAAATGAACGAGAAGGACAGCCTTTGGCTGCAGTCCTGAAATGAACTCTGCACAGGGGAAGGATTCGACTCAGATGGAGCTCACTACAGGATTGGGGGCATAGTCCAAAAAGTGACTCTGTAAAGGTAGCGTCACAGGCATCCACATTTATCTTCCCTCCATCGTCCTGATTCGCCTCTCACCTTCATTTCATGTCAATGCAGAGTACCTCAGTTGAAACACCAACTTGGGAACCAACTAAGATTCTCTCCCTCCCCCCCTCCCCCCAATTGTGCCCAGTGTAGTGTCTGGGGCCACCGTGGAGGTCCATTCACCCAAGATTTGAGATATATAACTGCAGTACTAATCACTGCTAAAATGAGTATAACACTCTGTCCGTAGAACCCCCCTTTGCATTTTTGTTTTGTTTGGGGCGTGTTTTGCAGTCAAGGACAGTAATTTTAGGGCCATTGTGTAAAATAAACACACACAACAAACACAATTTCAGAATTAAAAGCCAAAGTGCTTATTCTTAGCACTGGAATTGTTTGTGGTGTGGTCTGGTCTGTTTTTATTTTTTCCCCTTGGGGGGTATTGTAACTTGCTACATTATAAGCTGCACAAAGGAGGGAAGTTGTTATGCAGGAGTTTGGGAATCTGTAATCAGCTGTCTCCATTTAAAAAAATTACACCTAGTTGCCAGATTCTTCTACAAGTGCTGGGTTGTGTCATGCTGCCTTCCCCTAAACAAGGGATGCAACACCTACGATCTGGGGAGAAAAGCCTAAAATACGAGGAGAGAGGTCTGGTTCATGTGGTCACAAGGGCTAGTGGTTTTCGAGATGAGAATAGATGTAGATTTACTTTGACATGATTTTGTCAGTGTTTGCTGAGATCCTAGTTTTAGCATCTCATTCCTAGTTGTTAGCTTCTCTGCGTGTCTCTCCCTCTTTCTTTCTTTGTCAATAAATATACTTTATTTGGTCCAATAAATTTGGTCTCTGGGCCACATCCACTGCTGGTGTAATGACACAAGAGTCAGCCCAGCAATGATCTTTATTGGGGGCGGGGGGGAGGAGGCACATAGGACTGCTTATATGGCAATGTCTCTGGCAAACCCAGTGTACTCTAAGGGAGATTTCAGCACTTGAGTTAAGCAGCCGTAGTGATGCTGGGGTGATGTTTATAGAGGCTATCTATGTATGGAGTGCACATAATCTATGGTCAGACTTGTCATAATTATGATAAATATATTTTTGCTGCGTTCACTGACTCCGGAAATGTGTGGAAATTAATTGGTCTGATTACTTAGTCTGATTTTTTTTTAACCAAATACAAAAAGGTGCCTCCTAATGTCATATGTGTCACATGTATGAACTTCCGCTGCCTCACTTCAGGCTTCTGAGTACCCGCTGCCACATGCATGTGATTCACGGTTGTTCGGCTCTGCCTAGGATCTGCTTTCCAGCTGCAGGATGTCTATGAACAGCCCTGGAGGATGCACTGGTGCCACCAGCCCGTTTTCTGTCAGTGGTTGTCACACACACACTCGTGCTGGCTTGCAGTGAGCTAACCTTTGGCAGCTGGTGGGCAAGAGAACGACTGACTGGGCGCCGTCTGAAATGTTCAAAACACTGTGTGTGATGTCTTCATGTTTACAGTGTTGTTGCAAAGAGAAGACCTGTAGGTTGGTGGTGGGAAGGAGGTTTTCCTATTCTCTGCAGGACACTGTCCGCTGTCTGACTGACAGCTACGTGAATACTGAGCAGAACCTGAAAATCTGGACTACCTGGGTTTGTTAGAACTGTTCTAGGTAGCAGCTTTCACTGCACAAGGTCCCTTGACTGGTTTGACAGCAGCTGTTGTGGCTGGGAGAGTGCTGCGACATGTGTAGTGTGTACAATTGAGACCATGAAAGGGCTCCTATGGTGCTGAGCTACAGCCTGAATGGGGTTGCTGGACTAGACAGATCTAATGGGCCCAAGGCAGTATGGCAAGAGACAGGACACCAGATTAGATGGGCCCAGTGGTCAGATACGCTACGGCAGACCTTTAGCTGCAATGACTAACGGCACGTTCACAGCCCACCTGGAACACTGGGAGGCAGGGAATTTGTGGTGATGCAATGCAGGTGATACCCTTTGTCTGTACCACATCCTGCCCACTGAAGCACCGCTTGCCTGGGGCAGTGGAGAAGCTGGCAGGTTGAATCGATGGAGTGTTGGGTAAATGATTGTGAGCTGTTCTTATTTGATATGAGCATATATTTCCACTGGGAATGAGGAAAAGAGCTTCCCTGGTATCTTGTTATTCCAGCACATCTTTCTCTGACACCTCACACAGATCTAATGATTAACTTGAGTTGTGGTAAACCACAGGAAGCTATCTGTGCTCTGTTTGTGTGCCATGACAGAGTCCACTCCAAACCTGAGCCCTGCCAGCTGGGGCCTTGGTTTGATGGGAGAACCTTTGGTTTGAGGCGAGTAGGATTTAAAGCCACGTGTTGGGATCTGTATCATTCTGTCTCTGTCCCTTGCTTTCCTGAGAGATGCGCCATTCTATTTTTCAGGCCCTCTCTTGGGAGTCTGGCAGGGCTATGTTAAGGGCAGCGATAAGGTATTTTATTGCATCTGGGAGACCAATGCGCAGTATCCACAGGGGAGAGAAACTTCACACACACAGAAGTTTTGCCTCTCCAGCTGTGGAAGCCATGCTGGCAAGGCAAGGGTACTTAAATACAGCTCTTCCTGGAAAGGTGGTAATATAGTTCCTCTGGCCAGAAAAGGTTTGTCTACACTGCAGTTAAAAACCCTCAGCTGGCCTGTGCCAGCTGACTCGGGCTAAGGGGCTGTAAATATGGCCTCTGCTCCCATTTGGGCTTGGCAGCTTGAATTCTGGGACCATCCTACCTTGCAGGGTCCTAGCGCCCAGGCAACCCCAAATGCCTACACTGCCATCAAACAGCCCCTTAGCCCAAGACAGCTGGGGTGGGCCATCCACGAGCTTTTACTTGCAGAGTAGACTATGGGCTTGTCTAGACAAGCTTTTAGTGCACAGCAAGCTAAGGTGTAAATCTACAGCACACTAGTCTGCCATGCACTAGCGGGTCATGTGGACCCTCCTACCGTTCACTAGAAGTTCTGGAGTGCACTTTGGTCTATTCCCGTTTCAAACCACAGTAGATCAAAGCGCACTACAGAACTTCTAGTGTGCAGTGGCAAGGTTCACGCAACCAGCTAGTGCACTGTATAGTTGATAACCCAGCTTGCTGAGCCCTAACTGTGCATTTAGAAAAGCCCAGAGACTCATCAGAAAGTTTGCATGGACCAGAGTTTTAGGGACACTTCTTCTACACTCGCCAGCTAATGCTGTAATTGAATAATCCCTTTGTAGTCATGGAAATGTCTGTAAATATGGCCTCTGCTCCCTCCTCCTAGCTTCCCCTCCAAAAATTACAGCTGCTGATTCAATTTCTGACAGCCTTTCAGATCGTTTGAGTAACATTTTCTCTGCTAAGCTGGGGAGGAGTCGGGGAGAAAGGGTTTTATTTTCTAATGGCTGCTTTCTCTTATCTGTCAGTGCAGCCCCCACCTCATCTGTCCCCTTCCTGGGCGCATGCACTTCTATCAGTTACAGTGAAACACAATGCGGTGCTGGTTCCTTGGAACTGACGGCCACGTTCTCAAACTCTGTTGCCTAATACGGATGGGGAAAGTGAGTGCGCACATGTGATCGTGTGACTGCCTCAACAAAACATGCTGTCAAAGTGCAAAAGCAGCCAACCACAAGTGCAGATAGGCAGTTACATGTGAAAAATACCTACTTGTACACACAAATGTGTGGTTTGCACATGCACTCACTTTTGTATGCACAAGTAAATGTTTTTCACACGGTTGTACGTGCTGGCATGTGCAGTTTGCTGTTTTGTGCCCACATCTGTATGTTTTTGAGTATTATTTGTCTGTGGTTCAGATGGGGACAGCATAAGAGGCTGGATGGATAGATGTTTGAAAACTTGCCTTGCAAAGTCAGCTTTGAAAACGGGGTATTTGGATGGCCTCCTGGATGGGACTCTCTTAGCACATACTAATTTTCTACTAAAGCTAAAAGGGGAACCCTAGCCTTGGGAGAGGGGTTGTACAGAAGCACGTAGTGGGTTTAAACTATCCAGGCATTACTATGGGTTTTAGCTCATGCTCTCTTCAACCAGTGAAGCCTTTAAGAATAGGCTGCATGAGCGCTGATTCTGGCTCTGAAATGCTGCACCTTTGGCAGGGTTTGGCATCCATGCCAGGCTCTTGTTGCGCTTGTCTGTTCCAAAGTAACAGAGCACCAGAGCTGCTGGTGGAAGAGCCATCCAGAAGGCTTGGCATGTCATGTAGAGCAGGTTCCTCCACAAGGGCTCATCCATTGGAGAGCTCACTTTGCATCTCATCCATTATGTAAAGGGTGCATTAAAAATAGCTGTGTAGTTCCTGCGGACATTGGCACACATGCTCAGGAGTCAGGACGAGGCACAGATGGTTCCTTGCAGTGACTTTGTGTGGTCTCCCTGGCTTTCCTTTTGGGAAAGTAGTGGCGGATTTAGAATCTTTTCATGAAGAACCGGAGCAAACAATCAGTTCTTGCCTTTTAAGATGATTTTGAATAAGCATCCTGCAGCAGGTGTTTGTGTGGCTTTGTGCATACTTTGATAGTCCCCCTTTGGAGAAACAGACCTCTCTGTGTGAGAGTCACCTTTCCACTTTGCACTCTGGATTTTTCCACGGGGGCTTGAGTCAGTTCAATTCTCTTCCCCATCCATGATGCTTTTCCCTGATGTTCACCAAACAAAGCGTTACTTTTGTGGGAGTTTTTTTTTTCTGGTTCTGAAATCTTCTCCTGCTTTCCAGATCCTCCCCACTGGGCACATAGCTGCAAATCAGGCAGGATGGGTATGGAAGTGAGAGAATCGTAAGGAGTGCTCTCGAGACCCTAGTTCAGTAATACAGATGGAGAGGTCCAAAACACCCTGGGGTGCTGCAGGTTTGGTCTGGAGGTGCTTTGATCAACCCTGCAAGAGCACCCACTACTGGAATAGCTGGCTATGCTCCAAGTCAAAATGAGGTGCAGTGGGGCAGTTAGAAGAGAATCTGCTCTCCCTTTGACTAGCTTTGACCATTGCTGATGGGCCCCTCGCTTTCGTGAGCGTTCAGATACAATTAAACTTTTGTTTGTAACCCAAGATTGCTCTCTAGAAGCAATATGCTGGCATTCACAATGAGGGATGTGAGGGATGGAAGGAGACTCATTAAATCACATCCCCCAGAAAGACTGGTCCCTGTAGTGTGTTTGTGAGCGCTTTGTCCAGTCTCATTTTAAAATGGCCCAGGAGCTGATTTTCCTAGCGCTTACCCTGAGAGTCTAATCCACAGTGTAACAGACATCACAGTAGGGACAGGTCTCAGAGTAGCAGCCGTGTTAGTCTGTATCTGCAAAAAGAAAAGGAGGACTTGTGGCACCTTAGAGTCTCACAAATTTATTTGAGCATAAGCTTTCGTGAGCTACAGCTCACTTCATCGGATGCATCCAGGGAGGGAGACCACACAAGGTCACTGCAAGGAAAGATTATGCTCAAATAAATTTGTTAGTCTCTAAGGTGCCACAAGTCCTCCTTTTCTTTTTACAGTAGGGACATTTCTCCCGCTATCCAGTCTAAATGTCCCCTTTTCGCTTTCCTCTCATTTGTCCTAGTTATTTCCCTATATACCACACTGAGTAGCTTCTCCTCCTTCCTTGATGTTTATGTGTGATTGTTGATGTCAGTTTTACATATGGTGGGGTTCTGCATTAAAAATCAACATTATTTGGGCCTCATACACAAAATTCAGCTCTGGATCTGAATTTTCCCAAAGTTTAAGACTCATGGAACCCAAGGTTTTGGTTCTGGCCCATCTCTAAAATGAGGAACACAATGTACTTCTCAGCCCGATATGGTGACCAAGCTTTTTGCTTGACCTTGGAAATATATCCCAGAGAGCCTCGATATTTGAGCCGTGCTGGGGACAAGGAGACAGCAGCAGAAGTGTCAAAGAAAAAGTTTGTCAAACTTTTCACAAATACCAGGGGAACGTTTGGTTTGTTCTTTATTTTTCCCCAGCTTCATCCTATACTGGCACCCTGACGCATGAACAGCTGGACCTGGTGAGAGTTCTTCCTGTTTTTTTTCTTTTATGATTCCTGCTGGAGCCATGGCTATGTTTTTATGAATGAAGGGGGAAAAAAATTTCATTGAAAAGTTCATCAACTTTCGGCTCCTACTCACTGAATGATAGATCACTTTAATTACATTGAATTACTCAGCATCTCCACAGCACTCCCCGAAGTCATTAAAAATAGATTTTCCATTTGAACTTCACTACCCGCAATGGGTCTCCAGGCAATACACCATACTTACAGGATGCCCCATGGGCTGGCTCCTAGTCAGAGAGGTCAGCTGCTTGTGTTGGTAGCAGTCATAAAATGTGGAAACGTCTACTTTACTTATTTATTTATTTATTGGAGCGAGACTGTTTTATTTATTTTTAAGGTTCTTGTGGAACAGGGGAGGGGGGTGTTTAAGAGGATTTGGAAAGTCTCCATTTTTTTTTAATTTATTTTATTTTGTTAGAGGTCAGACAGTCAAGGAAAGCAGTAATGAGTCTTTTATCGTTTAATTACAGGGAACGAGGTTCATAATTAGGGAAGTGAAAAACTCAGCACCAAAGCTGCTATGTCAAGTAAAGGGAGGGTGGGGCGCGCTGTTGTACTGAGACTCCCATTGGAAAAGGAGAGAAAACGCCAGGTGAGCGTTGGCTTCTTAGCTGTTGTCCTTAATACATCTCATTGTGGTGTGGTGCTTAATGCTTGTAGCACTTGCACACCCTGATCCAGCCTCATGGCACCCATGTGGGGTGGGTATTAACCCCTTTTTAATCAATGGGAGGGAAACGACTGACGGAGAAACTAAAGTCTGTGGCTAAGTCCTGCAGTCGGAGTTGGACTGTCTCCCTCGCACAGACCTCTTCATGGGCTCAGCAACCCACCTTTGCGCAAGAAGTTGGAGCATCATGTTCTGCAGCTGTAGGATCGTGTTCTAAATTTGGAAAACTGGCGGCCAATTCTAGGGGCCTTCATTTTATTGGGGCGCCCAGCTTCAGACATTTGCAGGGCTCTACCTATCTCATCACATGCAGTTCTGAAAGCTTATTTCCCTCTCAGAAGCTCTGACAGAAGAACTGGGATTCCCTTGCTCCTTACAAAAGTAGGGTGGAAATACTTGCTTGTGTTTTAATTGTTTTCAAAATGTTCTCTGCCAGGCTAATTATCATTATGAAACTGAAGTGTCTGTGCGCATGAAATGTTGCATTAGGGAGAGAAGATAAGGAACACCATGTTTCAGCCATGTAGTTGTCTGCAGGCTGAGGGAGAAACAACATGAATCGGAGTTGATTTTAAAAAACAAAAACAAAGAAACAATGAGATCAGACAGAAAAATGAAGGATTCAAATGAATGTAATTCACACTGCCATGAAATGATAGCAACATCCTGGCAAAAACTGAAAGAAAGCAGGAACATTAGTCATAAGAAACGGACCGGCCCAGCTGGAAATAACAATGCTTTGCAAGAGATGAAGGTTTAATTTCTGGGCCTGCTCTTGCTTCCCAAACTGGCAGGGGCTGGGAGAGAATGCCTTGAAGTTCATTAGTTTGTTTTCCCTCCATCTCAGCCAGGGATCACTGAAAGACAGAAAAGAAAGACAGAAGGCGTTGTCTAAAAGATAAAAATAGATGAAGAGAAAAGGCAGGAGGGAGAGAGAGAGAGTAAATGGGAAAATCAGAAGGAATGAAAAGGAGAGAATGGAAGAAGGAAAGAGAAGAACACACATGAGAGCAAGTGACTGATATAAGTGCCTCCTCTTTGGCGGATCACAGCGCTAGCTATTGACACTCAGTGAAAGCATCATGTTTAGAAGCATAACTGCCTGTGTCCATGGTGGTCAAATATCATTTCAACACTCAGATTGTTTTCTGACAATTGGAGCAAAGGAGCTGCACTGCTGTGCCTCCCCGAGCCTCCAAGTATGCTTATTAGCACATACACTTCCACCTGTCCCCACATGCGGACCAGTCACTCTCCGACAGAGACAGGCTGACAGGTTCGGGGGCAATGTGGGAGCTCTCACAACAAGCAGCTCTTCTCCACAGCGAATGCAGAGAGGGGGGCAGGAATGCAGGCATCAAAAGAACAGCTTCTTCAGATTTTATGGCCACAGGTGGCACGAGCGAGGAATGCAAGGCGTTTCAAGCAGTAACCAGACACAGCAGAACTAATGAAGTCCAAAGCTGTTCACTTCACACAGTAGTGAAGAGGCTGATTGACTGGCACCTGTCCACAATGAGCCAATGGAAAGAACAGAGGGAGGGAAGCAGGGAAAAAACAGAGCTCCCTTATATGAGCTGCATCACGTGTACTGAGCAGTGTCACAGACCCAGAGAACTTATCACTGGGGTCAGGCGTGGGGAGAGACAAGCTTGAGCACCTAACCACCAGCTGAAATGAATGGGAGTTGTAGCTACTCAGCACCCCGAAACTCGGTCCCAGCAGCATTAGAGTCCACATAGCCCATCCCACGCGAGGCAAGTCACCCTCATCATTGTAATATCTGATCGCCTTCCAGTTGTATATTAACCACTGTGACTAACACCGGTCTCATATGGTTTATTCTCTCTCATATCCTCTCCCCAAGGGCAGAATTGTGTGTGCAGGGGAGTGGTTTCTTTTGGTAGGGTTTTGTTTTTTAAATGCCCATGCTGCTCTGTGTTTCTATTAGAGAAGGCAGGCCCAGACTACAGCAGCGTCGCTGGCCCTGGGAGCAGAAGTGGGGAGGTTTAGGATAAGCCTTAGTTCCTGGCGGAGTTTGTTCTGCGGTGTCGGACAGGCTGTCTCCTGCACACTTGAGCTTTACCCTGACGGTGGAAAATTCCATTGTGCCTGCGGAGTGGAGTTGTCAACCATAGGCCTGACCTCAGAGAGTTATGCTCTTTTAGCAATGGTCTTTGACAGAAACAGGCTTAAATTTTTAGAAATGGAGACTAATTCTGGGTGCCTTGAGACCCCTTGGGCTGATTTTCCATAAGTACTGAGTATTTGTCCTCACACCAACTGACTTGGATGGGGTTGTGGATATCTGCAGACCACTTTTGCGGAGCAGATGTGGATACTAATTTTGTATCCATTCAGAGCTCTAGCGATAGGGGTACATGATCGTGCCTACTGTTCATGGGAGTTCGGTGTTCTTACTCACCAAACTCAGGACATTCAACATACAGTCCATTGGAATCCTTAGTATTTGGATTTCAGATTACAAGGATAGTGGATTATGTGTGATAATTGTGAGAGCTGGGCAAATATATGATGTTGCAAAAAACATTCCTCCAGTATTCTCTCAAATGTTTAAATGACTTTGCTTCATCTGTGTTCACAATCCTGTTGTGTTTTCTTTCTGTGAATATCTCCTTGGATATTTCATCATATTTCATCAGTTTCCAGCATGAACGTTTGTTTGCAAGGAGTGATTTTAAAGCTGTGTGGTGGAGTACAAATGGGAAATTCACTCCAGAAGTGTATATGCACTCTTCCAATTAGGGAACAGAAACAATAACAGGTGACTTATTGGCTCGATCATAGTGGACCAATGCAGGCGGAAGAGTTTGCTGAGATCTCTTCTAAAGGCTATACTTCAGTCAGACACAAGTTGTTGGGTATAATGCAGGGATGACTGGCTGAACTTCTATAGCTTGTGTTATGCAGGTCAGGCTTCGTGGTCCCATCTGACCTATGAACTGTTCAAAATTAGTACCTAATTTGGAAAGATTTGTCAAATAATTTTGAATAGTACATACGTTTGCTGACATTGATATTTACTCACAGCAGGAAAAAAAGGCAAAATTCATGACATAAATTATTTGTACAATTGTTTCTGTAATAATTATTGCTATTGGCATTTGTTATTTCTATAGCACTGTAAGAGTACACACCACTTGAAAAATGTGAAAAGGAGCCTAATCTAAATTTATTGTAGATTCATAAGGGCAGGTCCTGTAAAACAGTATTGACCCAGGGTGGCTGGCCCCTTTAAGGGGAGTTGGAGCCCATTTTACTACTGCAAAATGAAACAAAAAAGAAAGAAAGGAAAATCTTCCCCCCTTGCATGTTGTTCCATGACAATTGGTTTAATTAAACACCAGATGATGTCAGGAGCAGCCATGTCACTGACTGACGGGAATTCTGAGAATAAAATTAAACAGCATAAGGAGAACAAATGCTCAGAGCCCCGGGGAAGAGGGGGAGAAGGTTAGAGCTTGTCTTCAGTACAAGTTATGTCAATATAACTTACGTCGCTCAGGGGTGTGAGTAAGCCACCCTGCTGAGCGACATAAGTTACACCGACATAAGCGCTGGTGTGGACGGCGCTGTGGATAGGAGAGCTTCTCCCACCAGCATAGCTTCTGACACTTACGGAGGTGGGTTTACTACATGGACGAGAGAGCTCTCTCCCGTCGGCATAGAGCGTCTTCACCAGATGCACTGCGTCAGTGCAACTGCATCAGTACAGCTGTGCCGCTGTAGCACTTCTGGTGTAGACTAGCCCTTAGAATCATGAAGCCACCTGACTTTCCATCTTCACAGGTACTCAGAAACTCCCCAGCGTGGGGAACAGAAGACTGGTCGTAGAGGCAACTGTTCTCTCACGCACACAGGCCTATGTTCCCCTCTGCTCCAGTGCTGAGCAAGCACTAGACAACCTTTCACAGCAGCTCCCATGTTGCTATCAGGAGACTTGGATGTTTGCAGGGACAGGTGTCCCAACCTGGAACCCTGAACAAGAGAGGGAGGCCGATTCCAATTTTGGGATAAGATTAAATTCTTAGTTTCCTGGTCAGTTTCATGGCTCTGGAAGTCCCATTCTCTCTCCCTGCCCTTTCTTTAGGAGGCTGAAAAGGAGTCTGTTTTAACCACTTGGTGACAGCCAGTGCACTCTTGTTTGCCTTGAATTTTCACCAGGCTTCCTTGTGCGTCACAAGAAAATTCTATCAAATGACAACTTTTGCCTCCAAAACGTACAGAAATTCAGAATAGGCATTTTTAATCCGTTAGTGGTGATGGGGACCTTATAAGTACTGGATAACCACAATGGGTGTGGTGTCCTCTGACAGTAGGGCTGAACTTTGGAACGTTGCAGACAGAATAGGGACGAGTGGGTATGTCTGTGTGTGTGTGTATGTATGTATGTATATGAGAGGGAGAGAAAGAGAGGGATACTCATCTATTTGTGCTATAGTAGCAGTTACTGGCCCTGTGAGATCAGGGCCCCGTTGTGCTAGGAGCTGTACAGACACCTATCGAGAGAAAGCCCCTTACAGACTAGGTTGACCAGACAGACAAATGATGAGAGAGAGAAAACATCATTATTGCCGTTTTACAGATTGGGAACTGAGGTACAGAGAGCAAGAGACTTGGACAGACAGAGCATATGGTAGAGCCAGGAACTGAACCCAGACCTCCTGTGTCCCTTATCACACCCTCCGGTTGTTTCCTTTTCCTACACCGCCCTTCTCCATGTGTAAGTTAGTGCCTTGCATGCCCTTGGGATCCCGAATGGGTGCGTGTTGTCACAGCTCTTACAAACGGCGTGTACCTTTCACCACGGTTCACATCACCACTGAATTTCACCCAAAGGCCTCCATAATTGCTGCACTGGCTAATTCCAGGCCGAAATGGCTCCAGAGTGTTTTGGCGCAACATAAATTATATATATAATATAATTTTGTTAAAGCTGCTAAGTAGGGCTCAGGAAACAAGAAGAAAAGCAGCCCTATTGGTTTCATGTTTAGAGAGGAACTGGGTTCTCACTATATCAACAACACTTAGTGTGAAAGTGGCCTTTGTTCAGAGAGACACTGCTTCCTTTCAGCCCCTGACTTCCCAGCTGCTGAGAGCTAGACCGTGTTTTGACAGACAGAGCGAATGTAATGCAGACAGTTGTTTTAATTTTCAGCCAGTTGCAGAAATCACTCACAAGGAGCCAGAAACCAAAGGAAAGAGGCCGCACACTTGGCTTTAGTTATCTCTGCACAAGGGCTCTGTTTGGATGGCAGAGCGGAAGGGAGCCCATTGGTTAGTGTAACGGATACACCAGAGCACGGCGGAGAGCAATTGCCACGGGAGAGGTGAACTGGAACAGGAATCAGAAATGTTCTTCTCCCGCCTACTTGAGCATGCAGCATTTTAAACATAAAAGATCCTTTTTCTGTTCACTTTCATTTCTGCCACAGGGCCTCCTTTTCCCTTGAATATTTGCCTTTCAATCTTTTTTTCTTCTTTTTATTACACGCCAAAATCAGAAGCCAAGAGCTGGTGGGGGAATGTTGGCTTTTGGGGGGGCGTAGAGGGGTAGGTGTGGTGATGGAGGTGTAGTATTTAGTATTTAGTAAATTTTTAGTATTTATTTCAAGTTGTGAAATGCCTCACTCTGTCAGTCAGCACTGGCACAGACATTAAAAATTACAACCAAGAATACACACCCTCCATGGATATGGACTCTCTGGTCCTGATTCACCATTGTGTGACTCCAGTTATGTGCTGCTGTGACCCTAATGGTGTCTGTGGAACTTGCACTGGTGTAACACTGCAGTTACGTAGTGGTGAATCTGGCCCACAGAACGGGGTTCTCCGCTGCCCTGTACCTTGTGCAAAATCAACATAAAATGCTGCCAACTTAGATTCCGTATTGGGTTACACTGGCTGTTTGCACCGGTGTCCGCAGCTGCACAAGGTGCAGAGCCGGTGAGAAACAGGCATACAGACTTTTACCACCCAAACCCATTGCTCAATATCTAAATAACTAACAGTACTTGAGGCGTCCTGCCTACTGGGGGCCGGTACTGAATTGGCTGGGCCAGTCACCTCCAAGGAGGAGATGTTTTGTTACGACACAGTATGGTCTCTTCCTGGGTGCATTTGTATGGTCTTCTGGGAAGGGAAGGTTTGGCAGGGTTATGGTAAAATATGGCTTCCTCTTAGGTGGAGAGGACAGGGTTTCATGAGGGTGTAATTCTGCTTCCCAACTCAGTCAAAACCTTATGATTTATACAAGCTGTGTGTCACTATGGATTGCTGACCTGCTGAAGTCTGATTTGCAAGTCCCAGCTTGCAAGCAGTACCTCCAAGATTTGTTTCTGTGAGCCATATGGAAGCCAGCAGTCTACGTCCTGTCCTGGACCATCCCAGCACATGTTTAGGCCTCCAAACAAGTGTGCGCGTGGGGGTGGTTTGGGGACTGGCTCCTTGGACTAGAACTCTGCCTTCCGGCTGCCAAAGAGAGCATTTGCCTGTGCGTTAGCAGACAGATTTCACTAACACAAACCAGCAAGAGCCTCTGATGTGCTCACCCCAGACTGCTGTGCAATCTGTCTGCACAGGCTAAGCCCTGATCACCCCCTCCGCTAGGCCTCTTTGCCAGGCAAGATTGACTGTATGTTGCTATTTATTGTAAATGGTACATTTGTGTCTCTGCTGTTGATACAACATGATAGGTAGTAATAATAATAATAATTATTTATTAACAAAAACATGTACACATCATCTTTCATCCCAGCGGATCCCACAGCACTTCATAGACTGTATATAAGATTTTCAAAAATAAATATATAGAGACTACTCTCACTTTATATGAATTGGCATATTGGATTTGACCGGAGATCCATCTAGTCCAGGATACTAGTGGTTAGCACCTCCGAGAAAGGTAAAAGAACCTCACAGTAAGCAGTGATGGGATAACCTGCCCCTAGGTAACGTCTCCTTCTAGCCCTGTTCGATAGAGATTAGGATGCAGGAGGGTTTATGTCCCTTCCCAAACTCTTGTTAGTTTGATTTTGAGACTGGATGTTCCAGTGATCCAGATAAATGTCCAGTCCTTGTGCTGAATCTTGTTAAGTCCTTGCCCTCAATGCTGTCTTGTGGCAATGAGTCCGGTGCTGAAACACACGACCTTCTGGGGTGGAACGCGAGAGCTATTGAACACTATGCAGGAGCCCATACCATGACTTTAGGACAGGAAGTGGAGAGAAATACATCATCCCATTGAAGCTGCAGGGAGGGGATTCAAAGAGGCAAAGCATAATTGGAATCTGGCGATGACACTAGGGTTAAAGCCCTCGTCTTGTAAGCAGTGCCTCGGGGGGAGTTAACAGGACCTTGTAACATCTCACCATTGTAAATGTACCTTTTCTGTTCGTGAAGGTTACTGTGTGAGGTTATTTCCTGATGGCCAGATTCCTGGTGATTTTGTAAGTCCCTGCTGACAGAGGCATTCCCTCTTCATTTTCTTTTCTCTCCTGCTCCCTTGCCCCTGTGAGACAGGCAGCCCCATTGTTTGGTTTTGAGAAACTTTTACTCCCTTATCTGAAGAAGTCTTGTCAGTGATCCTGAGAAATGGAATTGTGACTGCACAGGGTTACAGCCACTTATTTTAATATGGCTTGTCCTGCTATGTATTGTGAGTACTTTACTTCACTGAGGATCCGAGAGTAACCATCTGCTCTTGCCCTGAGATTCTCATGGAATCCAGATGTGCTCATAGGAAGCTCTCCCAGGCTGAAATTCACCCCTATGTCGAGGGACAGTAGGAGGCCTATGAAACACCGACGTCTAGGATTTATCTATCCCCTTCTATCAGACCATTGGCCCTTCAGGGCCAGTATGGACCCATACCCATCCTGATCATGCTAAAGGAGATGAAGACTCTTATAATACATCTCACCAATTTTCAGTGCTCTATAACCTGGAGTAATTCCTTCCTGATCCCTGTAGCTACCAGCCTAGGG
Source organism: Chelonia mydas (assembly GCF_015237465.2). Lineage (NCBI taxonomy): Eukaryota > Metazoa > Chordata > Testudines > Cheloniidae > Chelonia > Chelonia mydas. The sequence continues at coordinate 4,626,118 of NC_051261.2, forward strand.
ATGGAAGCTTGAAATTTGATCAGTTTTATCTTAACCATGCATCACTGAAAACGTTATTACTGGGCCCAAAATTCAATTACAGTATTTGAAGGACGAAAGCAAAGCAAAACCAAAATGGCAGTATTTGCTCTTCAAATGTGCACTGCCATTCCATATCCTCTTGGGGAATTTTATTTCCTCCTAACCTTCCTGCTAAGAACTTTTTCCGCAGCCTGTTTGAAACACAGGGTACAGCTACACTGCAGCTGGGTGCGTGCTTCCAACTGCAAGTGGACAGACACATGCTAGGTCTGCTCAAGCTAGCGCGCTAAAAATAGCAGTATAGCCTCTGCAGCAGGGCTGCACCTCGGGCTAGTTGTTGAGTACGTACCCATACGTTTCTGTAGGAAGAAAATTGAGAGTCATTTTCTCGAACACGTTAGAACAGGGTACTGGGTTCTGTTCTTAGCTCTGCCACTGACTTGCTGTGCAGCCTACTCAGCACCTCTGTGCTTTGGTTTTCTTGTCTGTAAAACGGGTATAATATTTCATAGTATTGATTTACCCCACAAGGATTTTTTTAGTCTTCAGTTAAAGTTTGTGAATCGCTTTGCAATCAGAGAAAAGTCTCTATAAAAGGGCTAGTTGCTGCTGTTTTGTTTGTTTTTTGTGAAGACAAGGGGAGTGAAAATGCAATAAACCTGTTTATTTACTTCCTTTCCAGGTGTCCAGGGTTCCTGTTGAATCCTGTGAGCAATACACAACCTGTGGGGAATGTCTGAGCTCAGGGGACCCTCACTGTGGCTGGTGCACTCTTCATCACATGTAAGTCCATCATCAGCTATTTCATTTGAGCTAATGGGTAGTATTGCAAGAGAAGCCTTAAAAACCTGAACTCTTCTTGTATGTGGATATTAAAAAAAACCCAACCATAAATACAGTACCAGCTTTTACAATCCCTCTGTTCCTACAGGGGAATTCCCTGCACTACAGGGTGAATGCTATTGAATGTCACTGAAGTCCTGTTAAAAAAGAAAATATACTCCCTAGATTTAGGAGATGGGGAATAAATCCAGCATGTGAAGTGAATATCAAAGAGCATGAAACCACGTGAACTGAAATTGATGGGAATGGAAGCCCACTAGTTTCCCACAGCCTTATTTACCCAAATCCCGAATGGTTCCGAATTGGAGGGGGTTTTTAATAATGGGGTGGATTATATGACCTTACTGACATCAGGAAGGTTGCAAGTGTGCACCTGAGCAGAGGATTTGGCTCTTTACAGGTGGTGAGGGGAGACTATTTAACTACTACTTTGGAAGTCAGAAAACGGAGAGCTTCAGGCAGTGAGTCAAACCCAGCAAAGCAAGGAAACTGTGGGTTAGGCTGGGGCTCTGTGCTAGGTTTGAGACCAGCAGCTCTAACTCATGTCAGTGGAGACAAAGGAATTGAAGATTTTTCCAGGGAGCTTCAGGAAACGGGGTCTCTGAATTCAGGCGGTGTTTCTGCATTCTGTCTGCGGCAATAGTGTTCACTTGCTAAAGCGGAAGGGGGACAAACCTGGAGCACACTGGTAGAAAGGAATCGAAAGCCCTTTGGCTCTGCGCCAGCCACCAAAGCATTCCCATTAAATGAGTGGAAATTGGGGCGGAGGCAGAGGGACAGAGTTCAGGGACCCACACAATAGCACTTGGCCACATGCCGAAGCAGCAGGTGTTAGGAGGGCGCGAGAAGGAGCGCTGTAAAGGCTTCTACACAAAATCTGGGCTGGATTAGAGACCTATATGCACGGGGGTCTATCTGCACTCCCACAGCTTGGGGAACCGTGTGTTGAATTGCAGTCGCCGCATTCCGGGAAACTTTCAGAGAATAACCAGTAGTCACAGGACATGATGCTCTGCTGCCTTGCTGCTACCTACCAGGGCCGGCTCTAGGGTTTTTGCCGCCCCACTTTTTTTTCGTGCCCGGCCCTGGCCCTTCCCCAAATCCCTGGCCCTGCCTCCTCCCCCGGGCATGCTAGCTCACCTCCGCTCCGTCTGCTCCCCTGAACACTCTGCTTCTCCCCCATCCTTCTCAGGCGAGGGAGAGGCAGTGCGTTCAGGGGAGCAGGCGGAGCAGAGGGGAGCGAGGGTGGCGGGGGGGAGCGTAGGAAGTAACGGGGGGTGTAGAGGAACCGCTCCCCGCCCCAGCTCACCACCACTCCACCACTGCCGCCTCCCCCGCGCGCCGCCTCTCGGCTTCTCCTCTCTCCCTCCCAGGCTTGCCACGCAAAACAGCTGTTTGGTGCGCGGCCAGCCTGGGAGGGAGGGGGGAGAAGCGGAGCGGTGGCGGCACGCTCAGAGGAGCGGGCGGAGCAGAGGCGAGCTGGGGCAGCGGGGGCACGTTTCTAGGGGCGGGATGGCCGGCGCCAGAATGCCACCCCTAGAAATGTGCCACCCCAAGCACCTGCTTGTTTTGCTGGTGCCTAGAGCTGACCCTGCTATCTACCTAACTAGCTTGTCTATTTCCTCCTTCTTCATTGCTTCTCCCTTTAAGACCAGACTACCCAACCCCTCATTGACTCTGTCCATTGATGGCGATATCACAGGACCTACAAATCTTTGAAATCGGTCTCGGTCCTATGGAATGGCTATAGCGTTCTGGGTGCTCCACAGTTACCAGACAGGACCAGGATGTGTTGCGGGGGACCTTAATAAACAGGCGGACTTCCCAGTCAGGTTGTTCTCCATCTAGTTGCTGCTTAAGCTATGGCTCTTTTTGTTTATACCCTCCCACTACAAGTCTCACTTTGTCTGGTAATTAGAGCTGGAAGGTGAAAGGATCACTATGGCCTTTGCTAATACTAATTAATTAAGTCTCACAACTCCCCTGGGAGGGGAAGGTGAGGATTGTTATCCTCATTTTGCAGAGAAGAAAACTAGGGCATGAAGAGATTAAGAGACTTTGTTTCTGACGCCATGTGGCTGTCATGACTGTGTCGACTGTAAGCATTTTGGGACTGTCTCTCAGTGCATGTACAGTACCTCGCACAATGGGACCTTGATCTCAGTTTGAGCCTCCAGGTGCTACTCAATACAAACGATGATGATGATGACTTGCTCAAGGTCACGCAAAGCGTCAGTAGCAGGACAGGCAAAACCCAGGAGTTCGTGCTCCCAATCCTCTCCTTTAAACATTAAATGACTTTCCCTTGCCCAACATAGGGACTGATAACTTGTAGGAAGAGAAGTCAGGCCAGGGGCGTGGAGTGTTGCGCATACAGAGGTCAGATAAAAGGGGAGCACAGCAGGAAGGTTGGGGGAGCCAGACCATGTAATGAGGTAGAGGGCTAAATCTGGCCAACAGCCTGCAGTATACAGGCCACTACAGCACCTTCTTTCCTGCTGGTATTTTTCTACCCTTCCTTGTCTCTGCCTTCCCACTGCCTTTGCAGAGCAATGATCATTTTTTAGCCCCTGTCTGAAGCTGTAAATAATTTAGTTTATCTTGCTGTTACTGAAGCCGCTGTCATATTTGTTTGGAAGCCCCCAATGCTGGCGTGTTTGTATTTCATTTGTCATCTCTCGCCTCTAATTTTTACATTTCACTCCTGCCAGATGGGCCAGCTGCTTCTGTGTTTGGTGGGGAGGTCGCAGGTCAGGATGTGCTGTTCATGCTGCATTCACAGAGGGCTGACAAAAAGAGACACAAAAGAGAGGGTTTAGGGGGCTGAGGAAATTGAAACTGAGAGGCAGAGTGTGGGAGGGCGGAGGGGGCAAAGCCCTTGTGACAGTAAAGTGACCATCAGGGATCCCTGAGCCAGTTCAGATACAGTAAGACCCAACCAAGAGCCTTAGCCCAGGATTCAAACCAAACTGCTTTTCCCACCTTTTTTCTGTTTTGAGTCTGCTTCTGCACTTCTGGGTCCTGGATGGTGAGAGAAATACCAAAACAACTGCGGACATTCTTTGTCATAACGCTGTATTTCTGGTCCAGCCAGAAGCAGGGAAGGTGAGCTGGGGAGCCTATGAAACAGTTTATCCATGTGGGATTTAGGGACAGTTTTGCAGACTCGGGATGCTCGGATCAGCATCTGAACTTGTGGGTGCTTAGCCAGAAATTTCTGAGTGACTACCAAGGCAACTAAAGCTTTTGGATCTTGAAATCATAACAGTGGTCATGAACTGGTGTGCGAGTCAGACAGACAGACACACCGCTGACCCCTGCTGGATGGAATCAGGACTGTGTGTCATAGGCTCTGTACTGCCCCTTTTAGAGCAGGAGGATCTCAGTTGTATCCACTGTTGCCATAAAACTCTAAGTGACCAGGAGGATCTGAGTTCTATCCCTGCTGCTGTCTTCAAATTCTGAGTGACTACAGCATAGTGTTGTTATTATTATTATTTAATATTTCTCTTGCAGTTGTGTCTAGAGGTCCCAGTCAGGGGCTGGGGCCCCTTTGTAATTGGCACTGTGTACACATACATTTATAATCTAAGTGTAATGATGCCCCTAGTTAAATCATCTGTGGGGATTAAACTCATGATCTCTGAATCTCAAAGCAGGAGCTGCTTGTGTTTGGGCTAAAGGGCCAGATCTATTAGGCCACACACAGCAGCAGAACCACAATTCTCTCTATTCCATCTAGTTATTAGAGAAGGACAAAGAGCAACACTGTGTTAGGTGAGGTGCCTTTACATACATTCACCTCAACAAGCCTGTGAGACAGAGGAACAAAAATCAAAGCCAAAAGGGTGAAATGAGCTGAACTAACAGCTTCTGCATACACTTAATCCCTAGCAGAGGTGTTGGGAGGCAGGTTGGGGTAGGGATGGAAGAAGCAAGGGGTAGACCTGGAACTTAATATTGGAATAGACGAGACTGTGGTCTGGGCCAATATACAGTGGAGGCGTACTGGGGATTAGCTGAGTCTGATTTCACGCTGTAGTTCATAAGCAAGTATTTCAATGCAGGTTTTCCTCTTTACCTATTGTTCATTACATTACAGTGTCAGGGTACATCTGTGCAGCCCACGGCAACAGTGTCAGAGCCCAGGTTGTCAGACTCAGGCTCACAGGACTCATGCTGCAGTGCCAAAAACAGCTGGGTAGATATTGTGGCTCAGGCTACCCCCCTCTCTTAGACTTCAGAGTCTGAGCTCCAGCCCGAGCCTGAACATCTATGCAGCTATGAGGAGCGCCACAGCACGAGCTCGAGTCTGTAGACCAGGTCTCTAAGACTTGCTACTGCAGACTGCCCCTTGCTGGGTAGACATACCCTTAGGCACTGCAGGGCTGAATAGGAAGACAACCTCTGGCCTGAAGACCTTTTAGGCTGCCCATTAATTGTGGTCGTAATTTTTCTATGGACAGATTTTCAGCACCATGGCACAGGCCACTAACATTTGATCTAAGGGAGTAAATCCATTAGCTGGTAGCAGTAGCAGGGTAGGGGACTTCCCACTGGAGAAGGACACAGCACACACTATGTTGCACCTTGGTTTAAGAAGCCTTCCAGGAGTCTGGGACATAGCATGAGATTCCAAAAATCTTTACAAGAAATGGCTAAGGGAAAGGTATGTTTCCTTTTCCTGGATTCCTTGGTTCACTGCCATCCAAAAGAATGAGCAACCTGCCTCATGTCCAGTATTCCCAAGATCCGGTTTGGGATGTGATCTCCATTCATTCTCTTTTACTTCATAATCAAGACAGAGAGGTTAATTTTTACTCCTCCTCCTCCAGCAGTTCTGGTCTTTGGGAGGTAGGCAGAGGCCTCAAGGAGATTGAGTATCCTTGGTCCACTGGAATTTGCAGCCTGCAAGGCTCACTCTGTATGCTGCTCTCTGCAAGTATGTTATTGTCTACAGACCTATTTATCTCTGTTAGGGCTGTTGCCATAAATAGTAGGATAAAAAAGAGCCTTTCCAGTGAGTCAGTGAGATAAAGGCTCCAGTCAAGAGCTCACTTTAAAGCTATCTTACAGATTCACTTAAACCTCAATAATTCTTTTCTTTAGCAGCATTCATATTTAGATCCATTATTCAGGGGTGGCAGGTTTGTAGAAATTTCTGTGGTGCCCAGAACCTGCCCCTGCCCAAACTCCGCCCCCCAACTCCGCCCACAACCTGCCCAAGGCTCTGGGAGGGAGTTTGGGTTGGGGAGGAGGTCTGGGGTGCAGGCTCTCGGAGGGAGTTTTGGGGGTGGGAGGGGGTGCAGAGGTGAGGGCAGTGGGGTGAGGGCTGTGGCTGCAGATGAGCAGTTTGGGGTGTGGGTGGGGCTCAGGGCGAGAGTAGGGGTGTGGGGGTGAGGGGGTTGGGGTGTGTGGGGGTGAGGAGTTTGGGGTGTGGGAGGGGCTCAGGATGAGAGTAGGAGTGTGGCGGTTGAGGGCTCTGTCTGGGGCTGGGGGGTTTGGGGTGTTAGAGGCTCAGGGCTGGGGCAGAGGGTTGGAGTGCAAGGGAATGAGGGCTCTCACTGGGACTGGGGATAAGGTGTTTGGGGTGCTGGAGAGCCTCGGGCAGAGGGTTAAGGTGCGGGGGGATGAGGGCTCTGGCTGGGGCTGGAGATGAGGGGTTTGTGGTGTTGGAGGGGGCTCAGGGCTGGGGCAGAGGGTTGGGGTGTGGGGGGATGAGGGGTTTGTGGTGTTGGAGGGGGCTCAGGGCTAAGGCAGGGGGTTGGGGTGCAGGGGGATGAGGCCTCTGGCTGGGACTGGGGTTCAGGTGTTCGGGGTGTTGGAGGGGCTCAGGGCTAGGGTTGAGGGTGTGGTTGGGGGGTGAAAGCTGTGGCTGGGGGTGTGGGCTCTGGGGTGGGGCAGGGCTGGAGATGAGTTTGGGGTGCAGGCAGGCTGCTCTGGGACAGGGGCCAGAGAGGAGGACTCCCCACAGCCCTTTCCCTGCCAGCAGCAGCGAGCTCTGGGGGAGGAGCCCCCCTTTTCCGCCCCCCCCCACAGCAGCACACTCACCCCCACCACTGTCACTGCATGTGCTCCTAGGGCCCCTCTCAGGTCCAGGAATCTCCCTCGCCTTCCTCGTGGTGGGTGCCGGGGGGAGCTGCGTGCGCCTCCTCCCCTGCTGTTGCCCCTGACTGTAGCCTCACTGGGGCTGAGGGATGGGGCTGCCCCTTGCCCAGCATGGGGCAGGAGCGGTGACTGTGGGCGGGGGCGCGCCCTGTGCTGGTGGAGGGTCCGGCCGGAAAAGGGAAGGGTCTGAGGTAGAAGGGAAAGCTCAGTCAGTCTGCCCTGGCAGTCAAGATGGGGGCACTAGGACTCTGCGGCAGCAGTTGCTGCAGGGAGGCAGCATGGAGCTGCTCCGAAGAGGCTGCCAGGGATGCTCTGCTCCAGGGCCCTGGGAGGCAGCAAGAGGGGGCCGGGGGGCACTCGTAGGAGGCGCGGGGGAGGCGGTAGGTGGGCCACGGGGGACACCCAGCCCCAAGTATTGGTGGAGCTGGGCCCCTGGGCTCTGAATATTGCTGGTGCCAAGGCACCACTTGGAAATATAACTTGCCGCCTATGCCGTTATTATATTCAAAAAAAGGGAAAGGGGGGAGGGTGAGGAGGACAGCTACATCAATTGCCTGGTATGGAAAGGGAAAGTGGTCACCTCTTAGTGCTTTTCTTATTCAGAAGCAAACAGCCTTTCAGTAATGAAGATCGCTCCCTTTTTTTGTTTGAGTCTCAATTTTGCAAGGCTCTTGTCACCTCATTTAGGAGAGGTTTGGCACGGGGAGATTAAGACTCTTTGTGGAGCAGTCAGTGTGTCTGCTAATGTAGATGTTTACCTAAGATTGCATCCAGCCCTGCCACAAGGAAAACAAAACAGCAAAACCTGCTTTTGTGTTGAGTATTCGTTCCACTGTCCAGTCCTACGTGGGAGAATAGCACTTTACTGCGTAAAGTAACAAATACATTCAAACGGGTGCGGGGGTCTCAGGCGACTGGTAATGGCATTTGGAGGTTAACAGTAAGTGAAAGTTGATATAATTTGATGACTATTCATTGACACCAATGAAATTCAACATATGCCAGCCATGGCTGTATAGTGGAATCTGAAAGACTCTGCTTTCCCTGTATACCATGGGATAGAAAAGCACTGTACCACTACTCTGATACCACTATGCAGGGACAGCTGGTAATGCTTACTTTAATGGTCATTGCTCTGTGTAAAATAAGTTGGAGAGTCTCTATCCGGTTCCTAGTGGACAGGTGTCCACATCACCACAGTTGGCTGTCGTTGGCCCCTTTATATTAGCTTATGTAACTGCAATTATACGGATGGTCATAAAGTTATCCAGCTCTTTTTAAAATCCAGCCACAGCCTTTGACTCTCTACCCTTCTGTGTTTGTACAGTGCCTAGCACAATGGGGCCGCAATCTGGATTGGTCCCTAAGCACTGCTGTAATAAACGTGCTTTACAATATCCTGCCTGCCTGCAGGGAGTGTCACAGCTTGACTCCACATACTGCGCGGTAGCATTTTCAGTCCTCTGTTTTGTTGAAAGGCTCCTTAATTTCCAGTCATGGGGCAGAGTCCTGAGGTGGGAACTGATTAGCCCTCTTTACTTCACCTCTCCTGATTCGGAGAGCAGCTCTGATTGTGAATCAGAATTTCAGTCCACACTGAGGTTCTACTCAGTGAAATGGCTTTGGCGATGAGCACAGAACACTGTACGCTCCAGGAGCAACACTCATCATTCAGCTTGGCACACTTAATGGGTTCTTTGCGAGGAGGAAGGAGGGTGGGGAGAGTCAGGGAGATTCGGGCATGACAACTGAACTTAACTCTAGTGTCTCCAGCCTTGGGATAAGAAATTACAGCTTCCAGCACTTCAAGACCCATGGCTTTGTAAGAGAAGATTTATTAGCCGTGTGTTTTCCTTTTAATTAATGTGCAGATGCTGTCTTGTTAATGTCTTTTATTGCTTTTTATTTAAGGTAGCATGTGGATTGTGAGTTTGTTGCTGACAGAAATGGGGCACTCATAGTGCTGATCTGAGCCAGATATAGTGGGTCTGGTTTTCAGAAATGCTGAGTTCCCACAGATCCACCTGAAGTCTGTGGGTGCTCAACACCTCTACAATCAGGCACACTTGGGTAGGACTGTGCATGTCTCCTAGCAGCACTCAGTGGTCTTTTCATCCCAGGGCTCTTTTCTCCCCCCTACCCCAGATGTCTCTGCTAGTGCATTTCTTTTCTGATCTGCAGCCTCTGCACCTGCTATACTGGCCCTGGAATCTGTGCGCAGAGCTCTGTCGCTGCACCTCGGTCCTGGTCATTATTATCCCCTGTTGCTGCACTTATCCAGCCATTGCTGGGCTTCCCTCCCACCGCTCTGGTGATGCACCATGGTCCTGACCAGCAGTGGCACCCCCTGCTGTTTGACAGACAGAGACAAGTTCATCAGGTATCCCTTTGCACTGACGCTTGTGTGTATATCAGGTGCTCCCGGAAGGACAAGTGCGAGCGAGCAGATGAGCCGTACCGATTTGCAGCCAGCATCAACCAGTGTATGAGTGTCACTGTGCAGCCCAGCAGCATCTCTGTGTCTGAGCACAGCCTTCCGGTAGGTACAGGTGGCAGGCGATTCTGTGCGCAGGCCCTCAGTCCCATGGGCAAGGGTAGCTCAGTTGTGACAGACAGTGCTCCAGACACACAGGCTCAGATTCATGGTGACAGAGCCATTTTTTTTCTCTACAGATACTTTCCCATGAACATGGAGTTCAGGTTCATGAAGGGGTTGGTAAGGGAAGGGATATTCCAATCCCTTAGGAGTCAGAGGTCACACAGACACCCATATTCCCAAATCCAACCCCAGTGCCCACATTTTCACTGAGCAACTGCCAGCCTCCGTTAAACATTGAAGGAAAAGTTTCTGTTTTCCCAGCCATTACTTGTCCCTCTGGGAGGATCTAGCTGCCCATAGGCTCCCAGCTATTCCTCTCTAAGCAGCTGCACACCCTCCCCACCTATTCTGTTCCAGGTGCTGCACTGGGACAGGCATTGCCCAGCAGCTGGCTGTCCCCAGAACACCTGCCACCCTTTTCCCAGGGACTGGCTAGAGGGGACTGTCTGACCATCATAGGTCAGTGGAGAAAAAATTGCAACACTGTCCACCTTTCCTCCTCTGGTTACAGTGAAAGGAGTGGCTGGGTGCTATGCATCTGGTCTTTTTCTCTGTGTAGGGTTGATGCTCCACAGAGAAGCAGCAGGTGCTGAAAATCTAAAGGGAACTCTGGGTAGTTCTGACCGCTAATGGGATCTTGGTTGTATTTTTTTTCTTTCCTTTTCCCTTGTTCCAGCTCAGCCTGCTGGTGAGTGATGCTCCAGACCTGTCAGCCGGAATCACCTGTTTGTTTGGAAACCTCACTGAGGTGGAAGGCCAAGTTTCCGGCAGCCAGGTTGTCTGCATTTCACCGGCCCCTAAAGATGTCCCCACCATACCTGTGGACCAAGGTGAGCTGATTTAATTATTGGAGTATTGCCTGGTGGCCTTGTGTTTCGCCTGTGAATTCACCTTATGGGGGAGAGGAGCCAGCAAGCGCTAAGCAGGTCTAGATCTAGCTGCCGGGCAGAGCAGAGCAGACCACAGCTGTATATCAATCCTGCCTGAACCCCGCTGATGCTGTGCGGGATGACAAATCATCCAGGAATGGGGTCGGAGGTGGCTATTCGGTGACAACCCAGATCCTCAGGATATAGGCTGTACCCAAGAAACCCCAATAACTGGTGAATCTTCAAGCCAGCTACCCTCTTGTCTCTCATCTCACCAGGGAACTCACCCTTCATGCTAGGCAGATGTGGGAGGTGAAAGTGTGGGGGTTGCTGCACTCAGGCCTGACTCAGTTGCTGGGAGTAGGTGGATGAGGTTTCTATTTTTTGGTTTTGATCTTTGGGTTGTTTCTTCATTAATGTCACTGCTGTCATATTCCTCCTCTCCCCACTACCCCCCTCACCAGAACCAGAATGCTACTTGTTTTAAACTCATTTTCTCCGTGGCGTGCTTCCAGGTGTCATCTGTGCTTTCCTGCTGATATTTTCGTATATGTAAAATGTTATGCTGAATTTGAGTGCTCATGAAAGTTAGGGGCTTGGAGAGAGCTAGGAAAGTGAAGAGCAAACCTCCCTCGCACAGCTCAGCCAGTGCAGTTTATTCTTGATTATTCCAGTGGTGAGCGTCTTACTTAGCTCTGTTAGTGCCCTCCGTCCTTGCCTGCAACACCCCCTCCTGGGCTGCATTTCAGGATAGACTGTGAATTATCCCCAGTCCTGTTGTGAGTTTATGCTGAACCTCCTCTAGGGAATGTGATGAGACCGCCACACTCGTGACCTAAGGTGACGTGCGAACCCTAAATCTCCAATGTGTTTTCCCCCCTCATTAGGTGTGATTTGACTTGGGGGGGTGGTCCATGGAGCCAGTTGGCTCAGCTTCCCAGGGGCTCTGGGAGAGGCCGTGTCATGCTCTTGTAGCAGCTTCCACTGGCTAGCCGTGGAACAGCATGGCATGTTCCATTGAAGTCCCCAGAGGATACACAGTGTGTGGATTATTGGCTGCTCAGAGACCCTTCGCTTTCAGAGACCCCATGCAGCCTGGTGTCCTAGTGTACCCGTGGGACCAGAGGTGCTTGATTTTCTCCGCACCACACCAGAAGTGGAGGGGGGGCTCAGCGAATCATCGAGCCTGCCTTGAAAGAAAACCAGTACCTCGCCAATTGCAATCTCCGTTATTTCTCGTGTAACCCCTCCTCCCCTCCTCTCTTTGCAGATTGGTTCGGGTTGGAGCTCCAGCTGAAATCCAAGGAGACAGGCAAGATGTTCGTCAGCACAGAATTCAAATTCTACAACTGCAGTGCTCACCAATTGTAAGACACCCTCTCCCTCCTTTCCCACTTTCCCTCCCCACCAGCATCCCAGACCCAGGCCCCTGGTTCTTCCCCCCGGAATGGAGCCTGCTGTCTAAGTACATGGTGGAATGGGTTTCTTTATTAACCTCTTGAGTGCCACAGCTGATGCACACCCCAGGAAGCCAGGATTCCTCCCAGGACACCCAGTGTGCCATGCCAGATTACAGAACTGCTCTGAGGTGTGTTGTGTATGGCCTTAGAGCCCTTCTTGCACCACCAAGATGGACATCAGCCGAATGTGTAGGAAGCAGCACAGAGGGTTAAAACAGAAGAGGAATAGGATTTTCAGTCGCGTGCTGGGGGAGGTTCTGGCTTGATGCTGGCAGTCTGACCTTTCAGGGTCGTCAGCGACAGAGAGAAACCAAGAGATCCCCATCATGTGGAAACTTTTCCAAGAGCACCAAGATTTATCTGCCTTAGCAGAGAATGAGTGTGTCTGAAAGAAGCTTGACCGGCTGGTGCCCCCAAGCTGCGTGATCCTGCAACTGTGAGCTCAACTCCATCCTTACTCACAGGCAGCTGGGGGGAAGGGAGAGAAGAAAGTGCCTGGGAGTTTCCTATAAAGCTGCTCCAAGTACCTATAGGAGAGACAGAGGCCTTTCCCTCCATAAACGGCTAAGACAGCGCAGGGCTGTGTTGTGTTGTAGGCTCTCAAAAGGAAGACAAAGTGAGATGGGACAGGAAGAGGTGTGGGGAAAGGGACAGGGGTGGTTGTGTCAGGAGAGCACAGGAGTGAAGTGAAGGGAACTAGGCTGGGGTTTGCTGTTCAGCTTGTTTTTTCAGACACACACGGAGAAAATATTTCTGCTAGAGATGACGCCTTTGCTGTGTCTCCTTCCCCTAAGATCAGGCCAGAGAAGCCCCACAAAGTTCTGAGTTCCTTTCAGCTTCACGTTAAAAGATCCTAGCAGGGGAGTGCAGAACCCTGTCAGTAGCCTCAGGGAGGGCAGACTGTAGACACGGTGCCTCTTGGCTCTCAATCTGCTCTTGAGGCGGCTGAGCAGTGCAGCAGCGTGTTCCCCACAGCAGCCTTTCCCCCGGAAGCCCTTGAGGCAGAACGCTACTGGCTGGCATTTGTTAAAATTTCTTAAGTGTTTATAGATATCTCAGTGGGAACAGACAAACCGAAACCTCGCACAACCAGAGTGAAACATGTGGAGGACACGGGAGACAGTGAATACTGTGCCAAAGATCAGCTAATGAAAGGCAGGCCTGAACCGCTCTGCTGGGGAAGGAGCTCCTACTGCCAGGGATTGGACAGCTGGCTCCAGAATTGTAGAAGTCAGAGCTGGAAATGCTCTGTTAGCCCTGCTTGCTTTATCCTGCTGGTAGGGGCCAGCGAGTGTCCAAGCAGGATCGTCTCCTTTTCTATTCAGCATTGCTTTGTCCAGCCTAGTTTTCAAGTCCCAGGTAATGGGGCTTTTCCCACTCCTTTGGGAGACTCTTCCACAGTCTGATAGGCTTGGCTTTCATGTCATTTTCCTGGCACTCAGCCTACATTTTGCCTTTAACTTCAGCTCAGGCACTACAGAGATAGTGCCCATATGAGTCCCTCGATAGATGGGTCTCATTACTCCCAGTTACAGCCCATCGTCAAATCCACGCCACATGCTCTCCCCCGCCCCTGCCACCGCAAACAACCCCTGTACTTTCATATTCCTGTAGACAGTGGTGTCCCCACTTCCTCATTCCTAAGCCAAGCATAATGGGTGTTAGATAACTTTCTCTTCCCCTCCTTGTAAATCCATCCTTCAAGTCTCTTATTGAGTCTTGCTGCTGTTCCCTGAATTCCCACCAGTTTGGCTGGAACAAGGATGTCCCTTCAGGAGATCTGGCTGGACTTCCTGCTCCTCCTAACCTTACCTGGGAGTGGAGATTTGAACCAGATGATGCAATAGCTCTACTCTGCCCCCATCCCTTTCCAACAGGAAATTACGCCAGGGGTCAGAGATGGCATAAGTGACTAATTCTTAAAGGCAAAGTGCTAAAAGCATGTCTTCCATAAAATCCACACTGCTCTGCGCTGCTGTCTGAGGTCACAGGGGCATGAGTCAGGCATTCTGGAAGAAAGCTCACCAATCAAGTTGAGAGAGAGAAAGCCAACCCTTAGCCCCTGGATGAGACAGACCTAGAAATGGCTTAGTGCCCGTTGCCAAACCTCGGGAGTGGAGGATCCTCTGCCCCCTCCGGCTGCATAGCGGCGTCGGGAATGACTTTCCCTTCTCTGGGGTATGGAAGGTGCAGTGTGCTGACCTCTGCTGTTTCTTACAAGTGGCATGTCCCCCTGTGTGTAGTACATTGTTGAACAGGGGCAGTCTGTAGGGGTGGAGTGATTTTGCGAACCCTCATCAGTTGGGTTCTTGTTTTGCAAGCCTAAAAGCTGGGATGGTTTGGACCTGGGCTCCATTAATCCAAATGCTCCCACAAAATTCAAGGGAGGGCTGGGGAATGGTTCTGGTTTCGGGCCCATTTCTAGCCAGGAGGGCTAAACCCTTTCTCAGAGTGAGAGGTTCCCAGATGCTGTGGGGCAAGGATGCTTCCTGGTTTAGAAGCAAAGGGGTTTTTTTAATGGAAACTGCTTTCTGAGGGGACTTTGCTGGGGTGAGGGAGCGACTGTGTGAGAAACGCTCCTCATGAAAGAGCCGAGGCACTCACTGTGGATGAGCTTTCAAGAAGTCACTTGTCTGCGACTCCCTGTCCAACCTTTGCCCCTTCCCAGCTGAGACAGAGTGGAGCTGAGGCAGCAGCAAGAAAACCACACATTACAATGACAGGCGCCTAACCAAACTGTTAGGCTTGATCATCAGAATGACCCTCCCCTGTAATCTCAGCCGTGCTAAGCCAAGCAGAGAGCCCCTTCTACCCCAGATCGGAAAGCTAAAGGCCAGGTCCAAGGTGGGAGGGGAGAAGTGCTGCAAACCGAAATGGAGACAAAAATGGGTCAAATAAAGGAGTAATTAAATAAGCTCACGGCGCTAGATATTGCTACCCAGATTTGCATTTTCATGATTAGAATAAGCTTCCTTAGCTATTAAGGTCACTACAGATGCTTAAGAAGGAAAATACAACTCAGATGTAAAAAGGAGAAGCCATTAAACATGCATTTTAGTGACAATAACTTTAGAAAGAAAATAACAGACCATTGGCTGTCTGTCCAGTGCACAAACAGGAGTGCATATCTCCCCTTCAGTCACGAAGTCCATGCCTTTGGGTGAAGTGAGGACCCCCGGATACCATACGAAATGCTGATGATGGACCGTCACCAAGGGCTTGTCTATTCACAAAATGCTGCAACGGTGCGCTACAGCACTTCGATGAAGATACTACCCACACTGACCGGAGGGGTTCTCCTGCCGCGTAGGTCCTCCACGTCCCCAAGAGGTGGTAGCTAGGGAGACGGGGAAATCCTCCCGTCAACCTAGCCACTGTCTACAGGCGGGGGGTAGGTTGGTTTAACTGTGTCACTCAGGGGTGTGGATTTTTCACACCCCTGAGCAGTGTAGTTATACCAACCTATTTTCCTAGTATAGACCTGGTCTAAGAAATGGCCTGTCATATAGGAGAGCGGCTTCTGAGACCAAAGGAAGTTTTATTGCGAATACCAACAATTGTTATGAGCCTCCCAGCTCATTCTCAGCAGATTAGGAGGTGTGAGGAAGTAAATACCCAGCCAGTTCCTTGACTGGCAGGCTCACCCCATGTCAAAAACCATGTCCTGCACCATTGGCCTCATCCAACATCAAGCACAGATGCTTGCTATGCCCCGGATCGATCTCATGTGCTCCAGGTTTGAATTGGAGTGGAAAAGGCCCAATAGAAATGTTTACAGTTGATGACTTCAAATATTTCTAATTTTTTAAAACAACTGAGCCAATTTTCTTCAAACCTGGCTTGTTCGTAGATACCATTGAGCCTTCAAATCAGTCAAGGTTGCACTGTATCGTTTTTTCTTGTACCTTATGTCACGTCATAAAAGATGCTTCAGCTTGTGTTGGTAAGTCATGTAAAGACTGGCTGTATTTTAGAACAGGAGGGGCAGAACCCTGGGCTTTTGAGTGCTTGATTTCTTAAACGTAACATTGCATTATCATCTGTTACCTCTATAGTGCCCAAAAGTGTGCTAGGCTCCTCACAGACACATAATTACACTGTCCCCTGCTCCAAAGAACTTCCAGTCTAAACAGATGAAACTGTTGAGAGATGCAGAAATAGGAGCAAATAATTGAGGCCGTGTTTGGTTGCAGGTTATTAGGTCCCTGATTTTTTAGCGGTTTTGTCTTAGTTTTCTGCCAGGAACGTATCTTCATATATATAAACCTGCGTACATTCAAATGGATAGTCAGGTCTGTTCCAATGTAGAGTTCATTTCCTGATATACATCTCTGTAACACAGACCTTATTTCTGTCTCTGGCTCTACAGGTGCCTGTCTTGCGTGAACAGTGCTTTCCGCTGCCATTGGTGCAAATATCGGAACCTTTGCACTCACGACCCCACAACTTGCTCCTTTCAGGAAGGACGGATCAATGTTTCTGAGGTATTGCGATTGGGTTAGGAAATGTTTTCTTACTGGGCTCTTTCTGTTCTGAGCTGACCCGGCCATTCTGTGGAGCAGTGTGTGATATGGTTGGTGTATCTGACGTTTGTAGGAGGTTCTCCTGTTTCTCTGGCAAAGAGCTGTGCTCTTGTCCCATTTTTCTCTGTGTTTGGTCTGATCTTAGCTGTTATCCAGATGTGCAGAGGCAGCAGCAAATAAGAACAAAGCAGGAAAATGTCATCTAACAATAGTGATGGGCCTGAGTTGATCCCATCTCTGAGGTTTGGCTACATTCAGACTGACTAATAATTAGCCCTCACTTAGTACTATCCATCCAAGGATCTCAGAAGTGGGTGAGCATCACTAACCCCATTTTATATATGGGGCGCACAGAGCTGCAGTGGCTTTTCCAAAATCACAAAGCAAGTCAATTGCCTAGCTAACAGGAGGAATCCCCGTGGCCTATCAATTGGGCTACATTTCCAAGTCTGAATTTTGTGACTGTGGCCTGACTGGATAATGGTTTGATTTGGGGTTTCTGCTCCTCAAACAAAGAAATAACCCCACTTCTGTGGGATCAGGACAAAGCAGCTGTCAGCTCCTTCCGCTGCAGACGCCGCATGCACTGCCAGGTTGTTAGCCAGAAGAATGACATTTCACAGCCCGTTGTGGTGTCTGCTTTGAGTTTGTAAACTCCTCTGCAAGGATCATATCTTCTTTCTATTTTGGGAGGTGCTGAGCACAGCTGTGGCTGCCTTTAGAAATAACAGTCCTGATGATCTCTGCCATTCTGGCAGGCTTTTGGTCCATGCCTTTACTGCTTCTATATCTGTGTCTTCACAACATCTGCAGCAGGCACATTTATGGAGTGTCCTTCGGACAGAGGGCCACAAAATGCCTTGCCTGAGGTCAGTCTGGCCACTGGGGCTCCCAGCTTTTACTTGATTTATGGCTCCTCTAAGGCTAAAATGCTTTGAATGGGGCGAGCTTCTGAAAACCAGGATGAAATGGCTCAGGAAGTGAGAGGGAAGAGAGCAGAACACTGAGCCATGAAAGTTCCCTTTATCACTTTTTAGAAGCTCATTGGGCTGCTCACTAAATCAACAAGTAATGCGAGACTAAAGCAACCCATGTGCCTTTCCGGTTAAAATGATGCCAAAAGAGGTGTAACAGAAAGTAAGAAACATAAACGAGTTACACGTGTGTGTACATCAGCGGGGGATCAGCGAGGGTGAAGAGACCTGCGAAGGTAATTGAGAACAGGTGCTGCCGCCTTTGTCAGCCGTTTACAAGAACTGACAAGAGGAGGCACTTACCTCAGAGAAGTGTTTCAAGCAGCAGAGAGTGAAGATGCCGGAGGAGAAACTCCCACCCTGGAGACAAAGTGAAAGCTTTACCCTCCTGGTACAAAACCAAGTAGCTTCCTTTCAAGGGAGCGAGAGGGAGAAGAATCTTTGCTTTTGCTCCTCCCCAGTGATGTGATTTTTTTTCCCTTCCTGCTAGGAGTCAGATCTGCTGGCTATAATGACTAAAGTAATCTTCTGCTGCTTCTTCCTGCAGCTCACCCTGCAGAACTGACAAAGCTACAAGAGAATGATCTGGATGCTATTCCTCCATTTGCACCATCCACAGAATTGTTTACTCTGACCTGATTATTGGGTTAAGCAACTACACCTGTGCAATCTTGCCTGCTTGGGGGATGGTAGTTGGCACAGGTGTCTCTGATAGCTTAATCTGAAGACAGTTGGGTTGGCCCAGTTGTCACTGAGGGGTGGAATTTGGCCTGCAAAACGTCTTTTGCTGGTGATGATGCATGAGAAGGAAAGAACTCAGCGTGCTGACTTTGTGGTACTGAGCCTTTAAAAAATCATATTGCTTATAAACGAGGCACATTTGATCTGGAGTCATTGCCACAATAAGCATGGAATCCACAATTACAGTAATACAGAGCCACTTTTCCAAGCGGAGCTGATTGATCCGGATTTATGACATCTTCCATCTGCCAGAAACTGCCCTTCATCCCAGGTGGAGCATCTCCTTGCAGCCAATCAAAACCCTTAGAAAACAGTTTCCAGGGGGCCAGTTCTCTAAGAATTAAAGCAACAAACTACTTTATTCCTCAGCAGGTTTTTTTAAGCCACATGACTTTCATCACTATCAGTGCAAGTCACATAGTTAAATATATGAAACATAGTTCAGTTAAGGTGCTGAAAATACAGAGGCCTGGGGGCCACCTGCATCCACAGAAACAAGGGCTTTCTGAGATGAGACTGCAGAGGGATTTCATAGCACTGACTGTCTCACTTTATATGGCTTCAGTCCCCAAGGCAAAACAGATGGAGCCTTGAGGCTGAATTTCCCCACTTCTGCAGACTCAAATCGGACCTATAACATGATTTTAATGTGTGAGAAGAGGTTGGGGTTTTGTGCGTGTGTGTGGTGATTATGGGTATAAAATACGTCTGTGTAAATGTATAAAACGTGCAGACAGAGAGGGATGTAGATACATAAATACATTCTTATGCCCCATCCCAGTGGAGAGAGAGAACCAAATGAATCCTATTAGTTTCCCAGGATGTGGGATCCATTCCCCCTTTGATGTCCACTGTGTGCTGATAATGTCATTTCCATGTGTGAGATGCTGAATCAGGGAGATGGAGTGTTTCAGGCTCTGAGAGCTTACAGAGAGCCAAATTTCATTTCCATTCTGACTCTTTCGGGTTTAGGTTTGAGTTGTTGCTTTTAGAGGGATGTCTTTACCACTGATGGTGCCTGTTGGTGCTTTCAGGGATGCTTAAAGTTCCTTGCAAGAAATAATATAAAGCTGAAGCATCCTTTATTTATTTATTTTTTTACACTGAAATCCCGACCTTTCAATGCGTGGGCTCAAAGAGCTGGAATGTGTTCGCTCTGGAGGAGCACACTAGGGGCCTTATCTGAAGTCAGTGGCAGTCTTTCCATTGACTTCAGTGTGCTTTGGATCAGGTCTGACTCCTAGAGAGAGAAGTTTGGTGAAGCTATTTGGCAATTACGCAGGAAAAAGAACGAGTAGCAATGAAAAGCCTTATGAAGCAGGATTAACTCTTCCCAGCTTTGAAACTCTGGGTTATTGGTAACTTTTTTTTTTTCAATCGTTAGATTTATATAAGCCGGAACCTGGAGTGCTCGTCATTGTTTGGGAGCAGGGGCGCAGGAAATAGTGATAGCGGGATGGGAGGGAGAGCCGGATCTGAAACTACAGGGGATAACAAGATAAAGTGCAGGGATTTGATCCAGTTCCCATTGAAGTCAAGGGAGCTTTGCCGCTGACTACAATGGGAGCAGGATTGCACCTCAGGTATGGGTTGCAAAGGGATACATTCAATGCAGAAACCTAGTTTGAGGCCTGGTCTACACCTGAAACAAAGGTTGACCTAGCTACATCACTCAGGGCTGTGAAACATTTCATGCCTGAGCACGGTACTTAGGTCAACCCAATCCCCAGTGTAGACACAGCGAGGTCAATAGAAGGATTCTTCTGTCAGCCGAGTTACTGCCTCTCGGAGAAGTGAATTAATGACAGCACCAGGAAAACCCCTTCCGTCAGTGTAGTATCTACACTCCCGCACAGCTTAGACATAACCTGATCTAAACTGCTGTTTTTTAGTTTATTATTAATTATCGCAGTGCCGTAAATACATGTGACACTTTACAAAATACAGGCCAAGACACAGGTTGCAACTGAATTCATATAACACAAAACAGAGGACAAAAGGTCATGTCATAGTGAATTTACCAGTGAGAATCTACCACGAAGTCAGTTCAGTTTCTTCTTTCCATGCTTGACTTCTGAGGGCCAAATTCTGTTCTCTTTTCCATTCCGTTAAATCTGGGGCAATGCCCTTGATATCAGTGGAGTAGCTCCTGATTTACACCAGCAAAAGCATGATCTAGGTCTGAGTGTTTTAGCGTGGGTTAATGCTTATAACTTTTGTGCATAATTAGTTGATGCTCATCATATGGAAAGCCCTCAATAAGTGCCTTACTCAAGGGAAATGCCCAAAATTCTAGGGTAGTTTGCCTGAGTAAGAGCAGCAGAGGTGGCTGCATTTCACTGGTGTGGAATTTGAATAGTTCCTTTGGGATCTTTGGGGGTCGAAGCATAAAATATGATCATCTCTGTAAATTGTGTGTGTATCTATTTCACAGGCAGGACATTCTATAACAATGTGTGTCACTCTGGCATTGGAGAGTGGAGGTACTAATGCCTACTCTAACTCACTACAGGATTTACTTCTCATGAATGAGAAAAGAAAGTAAACTGATTCTGGAACAAATCACATCTTCCGCTGACAGCATCTCTCTCTCTCTTTTATGGAGCACTCAGGGGACACTCAGAACTTCATAGTGGCAGCAGTGATAAAACTCAGCAGCAGCAGCACGGACACCTGCCATTTGAGTTAAAGGACCATCTCCGTTAGCTGTATAGGGCTTGTGCCAGTTGTGCTTTTTTTATTCCAACCAGTAGAGGGCAGCGGTGTGCATGCGAATGTGCGTGCATGCACCCCTCCTTATGAAATTTCTGGAAAACACTGATAAAAATCTGAAGTTGATTAACAATAGAAGAGGTATTCATACGGTGTGCAGTGTATCCCAAACTAAATAATTGTGATTAAAAACTCACTCATAATGGGTAAGTTAGGAGAGACTGTATATGGACAGGCACACACACTGTATATAAATCTACATACCTGCACAAAAACAGCTACACATACCTGGATACCCAGTCATGTATACACAGCACACAAACACATGCGCAGGTGCGTTAATGCAGTGACACGTACCTATGTGCTCCATCACGTGCATAGGCTATGCAAATGCATGTGTGCACAGATGACCTTGTGCATTATTGCCGTGACAAATTTTTTAAAAAGAACTGAAAGCAAAGCAGAGAATTGGGATTGGAACTGGCACAAACAGGGAATGGAGGGGCCCCCATGGTGCTTTCAGTAATGTATGCAACTTCTGAGCAAACTCAGCACCCTCCCCGAGCCCCTGCAGGTTTTGTAGCTTCAATCTGATAAATTCAGTAAAAATGGCCAGCAGCGATGTGGTCCCCACAAGTGCCTGTTCTGTTGGTAATGTGGAATCTCTGTAAATATCCCTCCATTCCAAACTTTGTCCCCTTATTAATACAATCACTGTAGCTGTCAAACAACATATAGGGGCTGCACTTTTTCCCTTGTCCCCTGAGAAGAGTGCACGCGTAATCTGACTGACTCTTTATTTTCCCCAGTATCACAATGTGACATTTTTCTTCTAGTGAAACCCTTGCTAAAAGAAAAAATCCATTATGTCCTACTTGCCTCTAATGATGGTAGAAAATTTTTTGCTACCAGCAATTTCAGCTCTCCAATATCATATGAAAAATGTGAGTTCTGTTTTTTTTCTCCTTTATAGGAAAAAAGAATTTCTTCAACACTCAGCTTGTCTAGTGAATGATTGTTGCCAAGAAGGATAATGGTCCATAACATACTCATTTTTTCAGGGCTAAATATTGAGATTCTCCTGCAGCGACACAGTTAAAGTTTGTTTTGTTTTGGTTGTGGGGGGCGGGTGTGGTGTGACATTTATAACAACAATAAAAATAAATACTTTACAGTTCCGGAGCACCTTTCATCACAAGGGATTCCAAAGCAGGGCTTGTCAAAGAGATCTAGAGGAGTTAGAGGCCCAGACTAGGTATTGGTCCCCTTTCCAGCTAAATACAGACCCACTGAAATGCAGTCATCTCTGTGGTGGAGGGTGGCGTCTGCTTAATAATGCACAACAGAGAGGACAAGGAAGGAACTTTTGTTCAAGGACATTGGGGAAAAGCCCTGTCTTAGACAATTGCACAAGCTCTTAAGAGTGCCTACAGCTCTTCAGAGAGCCCTTGCAGCATGATTCTTAGCAGTATAAATGTTGAATCAGCCCTGCTGTGATTTGAACTTGTGATACCCAAGTATTAGGTTTGTCAGAGTTGATGCTTAAAACAGTTAGCATTCCCTTCCAGCTTGTAAAGTCACTACTTCAGAGGAATGGTCATTTTTCCCCCCCGCCCAGGATGGCCATCTTCCCCTCTGCTGGAGTTTAAAATCACTCTTGGCTGTTAATCCGTGGAAGGCCTGTTAGAAATAAAATAAAAAATATACAGGGAAAAGTGCCATTAAAAAAAGAGTTTACGAGGCAGTAGCTAAAGCTACTGGCTCTCCCATACTGGCCAGCGTCTGTTTCTCATTTACAACATGCCTGAGTCAGTGGAGAGATGAGATCCTGTCAGTATACCTGTGAGCTGGGCAGGGTATTCATTCAGTCTGCCTAACGGTTGCTAATGAGACTTGCATAGATGGAAAGAGCCGGATCCTGGTGATGACAGCTCTTGAGTTAGTTTAATCGATAGAGCGAGTTGTCCAATGGTTAGAGCACTAGCCTGGCACTCGGACACATTGGGTCAGGGCCCTGCTGTGACACAGACTTCCTGTGTGACACAGGACAAGTCACTTAAGTTTTCCTGGGCATCAGTCCTCCATCGGTGCTTCATAGGAAGGTTGTGAGGTCAAATACTTTGAAGATTGAGAGTTGCTCAGGTATTGCAGTAGTAGGGCGCATGTAAATACTGTAAGTAATTCTGCCTCGGCATTTAGAGACCTAGCTTTTAATCCTGGTTTTATATTCCCTTGTGTGAATCACTTCACCTGATGGAGTCTGTTTGCCCATCTGTAGAATGAGGGTAATGATATTTACTACTAAATGTTGTTTGTACAGTGATATCCTGCATATTTAAATTATTTAACTACAATCTCTAGGTGCCCAGAAGTGTGAAGTTTTGTTAGTTACTTTCATCTGTTTGTTGTAATCGCCTGTTGTCTCTCATCAGACACTTGCATTGGAAGCCCTTTGAGGCCTGGGCTGTCTTGTCATTGTGTGTATGTCCAGCGCCTAGCACAACGGGTCCCCGACTAGGGACCTCCAGGTTCTACCACAATACACATGTTAAATAATGCTATTCTGGCCAGGCAGGGACAGGAGATGGGAACAGAACTGAGGACTTCTTTGACTCCCAGCCGTGTGCTTAAACAGAGGCTATCACCTTTTCCTGCCACTTTTCCCAAACTCACAATTTTTGACCTGGTGGCATTTTGATTTTTTGTTGGCTCATTTAATGCAAATGCCCAGAAAATATTTTTGTCTGGTTTTTGATGGAAAATTTAATAAAATGTTTCCAGCTTCATAAAGCCAGCACGTTTCAAAGATTAAATTACTTTCACTTCTCCCGGCTCAAGCTGAGGACCCCCAAAGCTTATTTTGATTGTGAAATGATCCAGGATTCAAGTCTGTCTTCATTTGAGTCCTCTCATTGTCCGGATCTCTGGTCAGTATTGGAAGCCTTTGCAGCTCAGGAAGGAGTTCATTACCTCCCTGCCGTGGGGCATTAAACTCAGTGACAGTGGAGACTGCCTCTCTGTTTGGCCCTGGCTTGTGGTGCTGCATCCAGGGTCATTTCCCACTCTCTGGGTAGCTGTTAGGAAGTCCTCATCTCTGTCATTCCAGGAGAGGAACCCATTTCCCTTACTCTTTGATACAAGACAGTGGGGGCCCATTTCTAAATCCCAGGCCATATTAGGCTCTTCCCCAGAATCTGTCATAGTCTGTTAGCTGTTGAGGAGACAGGCTGCCGGTTCCTTTGGTGAAAAGAGTCCATTCCCTGCTCTGTCCTTTTCAATTCCATGTGTGTTTCTCCAGACTGCAGCAGGAAAGGCCTGCAGTGGAATTTCTGTGTAGTCCCTCTCCAACCCTGTGGGCTGCAGCTGAGCAGCCCCCTTCCCACTCTGTGAGTCCCCTTTGGTTTCTTGGTTTCCTTTCTAATTGCTGTAACTTTGACCTGGCAGGAGGATGGTGCTTTAGGTCTTTATCTAGAACACTCTGACCATTTGCATTTGACTAGGAGAGTTTTATTCTTGACACAGCTCCAGATTCCATCCCGAAGGTGAATGGAATCTTGAACCTGGATCGAGAAATGCTTGTGCTGTCCGTTGGCTTGAATCACTTAGCCGCCACAGAGAAACACCTTCCCTCCTGCCTGTCAGGATCATAGGTTCCCTTTATGAAACAGAAGGATTTTGAAGGATGACAGGCCAGGTTTGCTGTTTCCGGGCTTAATCTGAAAAGCTCTAGGAAGTCTAAAGGGACCATTTCCAGAAGAGTTAGGGGTTTAAGTTCCTGAGGCCTAAAGGATATTGCAAGGAAGAAGGGGAGTTAGCATCCTGGCTTCCAGTGACATCAAAGATCATCCTTTTAGAGAGCTGGCATCTCCTTAGCTAGCTTTGCTTTATATCTGGCATGGTGAGATATCTCCAGTGAACAATTGCAACAGATCTGTGGATGTAGCTGCAAATACCTGTGGGCAGTTTTGCTGTCTGTACAGTACGCTGAGAGCTTTGGAGCATCCACTGTAAGCATGCAGCCTTTCCACTCGCCCCCCTCACATACCGGTGTAAACTTGGATTGCTATGCATAGAGCAACCTGATTTTGTTTCCTCATTTCCCCCTCAGCGAGGGCTCCATTCTACACGCATTAGCTCTCAGCGCGCAGAATACCCACTGAGCTCAGCGGGAATGCCATGCGAAGAAGCATTGCAGAATTGGACCCTTTTTGAATCAGGTATCTATTTTGCAGCTAGCATTTGCTGAAGGGCTTTCAGGACAGTTACCCGGTCTGTACCGGTTTCTAGAGATGGGATCCAATTTTGCAGACTCAAGATGAGTTCATAGAAGCATCTAGTCTGGGATTTTCTGAAGAGCCTAAGGGAGTTAAGTGTCCATCTCCCATTTAAATTCATTGGGATTTGGGTGCTAATTTCCTTGGGTCTACTTGAAAATCCCAGCCCTAAACTTCAGGGTGCTTATTTTAACCAAAGCTCTGAGCATTTGGACACCTTTGTCTTCCCATCAGCATGGATGGGAGCGGAAGGTGCGGCTTCACATACAGGAGCAGCACCTCAGCCCTTCAGCTTCCTTTCGGGCCCAGTTGCAGGTGGCAGAAGTCCCACTCATGCATCACTGAGCTAAGAGAGGATCAGTACTGGTGACACCTTTGGCTTTCTTCAGAGAGCTAGTTGGAAATTTCTCAATACATGGAGTTTTCACTGGAAAATGTCAATTAATCAAAACAAAAACTTTTTGCAGGTAAGGATTGGTGTCGATGAAACTCTGGTTGGAAAGGTTTCTTGGGCCCAGGATGGGCTTTCTAGTCAAAACGAGAGAATTAAGATCCCGCCCCAGAATAACCTTTAGTCCAGTGATTAGGGCTTGGACCTGGCTTTCCCACATCCCAGCTCAGTGCCTTAACCACCAGGCTATAGGCTATATTGGGAGGGGTGAATCTCTCCCTCTCTCTCTGGTTTTTTGTGGAAACTTTTGAAAGGTCTGTGTTTTGTCCAGATGCAGAATGGGAACATATTTGAAATCTCAAAAATGTTCATGGGTCAAGAAAACCATTTCCCTCTCATCTCTGTTTCTGCATACAGGTGCAGCTGGGCAGTTGGAGACTAGCCAGAGGTTTTGGATGATGGGGTAGGGTAAGAGAGAAGAGGGAAATAGGTTTGTGAGGTTGGGGCTGCAGATTGTGAAATTAATAGGATATTGAAATAATTTTGCTAAAATAAAACACAGAAAAAGAAGTGGCACCTGGTCGCAAAAGGGAAGCATATCCTATACCTATCCCACTGATCAGTCTGTTTTTGAAGCAACAGACACTGATGTGCATCCCAGGAATGAAACCTGATTAAAAATGAAACCTAGAATGAGTGTTCAGTGTGTAGTTAGGAGGATCCAATCCACCTCCCAGTAAAACCGGGCTTCGATGGTATTGGGGACCTGAAGCAATTGATAATGCATTGCCTCTAGCTTGTGGGGGAAGAGTGGAGTGGGGGGTACTCTTGGGGTTTGCATCTCCAGAGATAAAATGCATAACCCACAGCAAGCCAGGAGGAACAATGATGCTTCAATATATTTCCTGAATAATAACATCCCCTCTTGTGTGGCTGCAATGAAAATATCCTGTGCAGAAAATATTGCTGAAGGTTATTTTTCCCTGCACTTAATCTTCTGTCTTGCGGGCAGATTGAGGAGTGCAAAGAGAATTATCTGTGATCGAATACACTGGGGTGCATGCTGGGTGTTTGGCTGCCCTTCCTGGTAAACAGCCATCCAATCTAGATCCAGGGTAATGTCCCAAATGCCTAGAGTTCAGGTGTGTTCAGACCTGACTTTATATAAAGGTAAGTGGCCCCCTAGTAACTGGAGCACCTTTGTCTCCATGTTTTCTCCTCCCAGGACTGCCCACAGCTGTTTCCCACAGAAGAGATTCTGATCCCAGTGGGGGAGGTGAAGCCCATCACACTGAAAGCCAGAAACCTGCCCCAGCCCCAGTCTGGCCAGCGTGGGTATGAATGTGTCCTCAACATTCAAGGAGTTATTCATCGTGTGCCAGCTCTGCGCTTCAACAGCTCCAGTGTCCAGTGCCAGAACAGTTCGGTAAGGGGCTGGTGCTGTGGGGATTGAAGTGGGAGAAGGGAAGGAATTGTTGGAATGAGAGAGGGGAGCGGCTGCAGTGATAGGAGAGGGGCAGGATAAAGGGGGCCCAACAGCCATGCTGCAAGTGAGTCCTGGAATGCAGAAACTTTAGAGTTGAATGGATGAGGTTATCTGGGAGCTGCAGAGCCTACTCCTGAGGTGAATTTGCACCATTGACTAACCCTTCCACATGCTGTGAGGCAGGTAAGTTTTGTTATCTTTACTTCCAGATGGGGGAACTAAGTGAGGTTACATAACTTGCCCAAGGCCACAGAGGAAGTCAGTGTTAGACTTGGGCCTAGAATCAGGAGTTGTTCCTGGCTCCCATCACTGTGTTCTAACCACTAGGCAATACTTCCACTTATCAATATCAGAGATGCCTCTTTATTTTATTTAAACCAGCCATCCCAGCTCTAACACAGCCATCACCCCAATGTTGACATCAACGAGGAGACACTGTGAGTAAGGCAAATTTAACTAGAAGAGGAAAAGATGAAAGGAAAATGGGAATGGGGAGGCAGAAAGAATAAAAAAATCCAGGGGTTAAACTAATCCTGAATTTCAGATGGGAATCTGCTGTAGGCATGTGAGGTGTTTAATTATAATACTGGCTGGGTGAAGTTCCTTTATCTGCCAGCTCCTGTCAGTGACTGTCGGGGGTCAGTGAAGGCGGGGCAGGGACAGTTCGGGGGAAGAATACAACAAAGGTGTTAAGGCAAGCTAATTCCCGCAGGAGAGAGAGAGAGAGAATTATTGGCCTCTTATCAGAGAGCTGTCAAATTCCAGGTCTCAGCAGCTTAATAGAATGTGTGATGCCAGGAAAGAGGGGAGTGGGACTCAGCTGGGGGAGCAGACGTGGCACCACAGAGTGATACAAATTCTCTGAATAAACCACTAAAGACGTGCGCACAGGGGACGACTGCAGCTTGGTCTGCATTGTGACAGCGTGGCACAGCCCATGAAAGTAAAGCCCAAGAGATTCTACAGCAACTTCTCAAGCTGTACGAATGCCATTGGAGCCATTAACAGAGAATATCATCGTACTTCTTAGAGGGAAGGCTCTAACTTCTTGCAGTCTTTCTTGCACATAGTAGAGAACAAAACACAGGTTCTGCTGCATTCACAGCACAATGCAGATCTCAGCTCTTCACAAAGGCCATTCTCCAAACTGCAGAGGAAGGACCTCTGTGTTTGTTTGCAGAAGACACTAGCCTACAAATGGAAAAAGGGCCGGGTGAAGGAGTTTGGGTCTCTGATCTCCAGTCATGTATCAGTGTGGGTTTTAGAAAGGTACATGGACAGATAGCTATAGTTGCTTGGTTCTAGATGGTGGAACCAGGAACTTCAGGATCTACTTTAACAATCCATGCAGATACTCAGAACTTATTAATGAGGTTCAGAATTGTCTTAAATTTCCCTGGATATTTGTGCCTCACTAGCTCTCTGTAGGCCCCATAGCAGGGTAGATAATAAATGTAATAATACTAAATAGCCCTTTTCCTATCCGAAGTGATTTATAAACATTACCTAACAAATACTCAGAGCAGCCCTGCTTTAGGGAGATCCTATTATCCTTTTATACAAATGGGAAACTGGAGGCTGACAGTTAAGGGCTAGTCTGCACATAGAGTTGTACCAATATAACTAAAGGTGTGGTTTTATAATGATTTAGTTAAACCTGAGCAACTCTATGTGGGTGAGGCCACTTTGATATCTGTTTAATCCAGGCTTGTATCATTTAGCTCACACTGGTAAATGTATATGGGCACGCTAAACCAGTATAAGTAGATCTACATTAAACCAGTGCAACTTCTGTGTGTAGACAAGTGACTTGCCCAAGACTACACAGTGATCTAGTGTCAGAGTGGGGATTAGAACGCTGGACCTCGTGAGTCTACTCCTGTACTTATTCCATTCCGGTCACATCATGCTTAACAGCATGAGGGCTGATGTGGAACAGATGTGGATAAATAATCTGTGAGGGGGGGAACACTACATAGTCAAGTGTTTTGGTGGAGTTTCTTTAATATGCTTGCTTTTTACAGTCCCATCCACATTTTTCTTATTGGATAATTGGACTCACTGGTTTATCTGCAAAGACTGCCACCATAGGGCCCAATATGTGCTAATTATGATTATGGCACTTGTGAAGTGTCCACTAGGAGAATGGTCTGAGACCTCCAAACTCATCTGTATGGCCCCTGGGCATCCGTCAGAGAGTCAGGAATTCCAGTCCGTGCTACCCTCATCTGGATTTGAGCTGGTGACTTAGAAAGCTCCTCTCCACCCTGAATAGGGCGCATTGACTGAAATATTTCTGTAGTAAGTTGTCAGATCTTTGCAGCACATTTGTACATTCCTGATTCCATTGAGGGAGTGTGGTGGTTAGACAGAAAGTTGGCCCAATCTGTCTCCTGGGCAGAAGTGCCACTGTGTAGAGCCTCAGTCTGGTCTCATTAAATAGTGGGGCTGTATTTATGAGAAAAACCAGTGTGTCTGGGATAATTAATCTATTACCTTTTGCAGGATCCATCAACTCATTTTAATTATCTTTCCCTGGCAAGGAGAAATGAGTCTCACTATGTGGACTCAAAGCAGGATCCTAGAGCTGAGAGTTAGAATTGTCGGTCACTCAGACATCATCACATGTGTTTTTAAGCAAAAAGTTGTCATGGTTATTAAAAAAAAAAAAATTTCCTTCATGGTATCTCTTCCTGGCGCATCCTCCCGACCACATCCCCTAAACGTGTTTCTTATCTTGTTTCTTAGTATCTCTATGACGGGATGGACATAAGCAACTTAGCAGTGGATTTTGCTGTGGTGTGGAATGGAAACTTCATTATTGACAACCCAGAGGATTTGAAAGGTAATGGGTGCTCGGTTTACTGCTGCAGGGTCTTTTCCTTGGGTCATGAGGTGGAGGGGACCTGATAAGGGCTTGGGGGAGTGTGTGGTCAAGCCCATTTCTAGAAAAAGAAATTTCTATTCACAGGAAGACTGGGCTAGAACTCTGTTAGTCACAGCCAAGTTACACCACCGTTGTTCCCAGTACCATTCTGATCCCAGTGTGGACTCTGCCCAGATTTCTAGCCCGCAGTTAGCCATGGCCCAGACCCTGAGCATTACAGAATTGGCCCTTAGTGAAAGCAGCCTGTGCACTGCAAAAAGGAAGCCTTTACTAAACACATTGACCAGCAGCCAGCTCAGAGACATCTCTGCCACATGCGGCTGCCTCAGACCCCTCTGTCACAGGTCAGCATGACCTCCTCCTGCACTCGCATCCACAAGGTTGTGGCAAAGGTTTTCAGGTTTGGCACTGAAATCTGGGAATCCCAGAGGGACACACTTGTACAATAGTGCTGCATAGTTCAACAAGGGGAATGGTGCATGAACTTAACAGGCATGGGAGTGCAGGGAGAGAGAATAATTTGCAATCAGCGTAAATAATAAGTGACTAGAAATCTGCAACAGCAACAACTTCACCTTTGGATTTTATTTTCAATTAAGTATATTTAATTCTCCGGAAGTATGCTAGTTTGACAGCCCCACAGACTGCAAGCCCCTCTGTCTCTCCACACAACATGGGCAGCAGCAGTCCAAGTTTCTCTTGATACACTGACTTACCAAGGCACATCAACCCTAACCTAGCGGCATCACCTCTAAAAATAAGGGTAGCTCAATCTCTTTGGCCTAAGCAAGCTTGGGCTTCCCTACAGCTCTGTATTTATATAGCATCCTTCACCCTGTAGGATCCCCAAGTGTTTTACAAGTTGTACATGGGAATACCACTTGCCCACCACTCAAACGCAATTGCTGTGATAATTTTAGGGAAGTAGATTTAACCAGGATATTAGGTCTAAAACCTCCGATCCTGTGAAAATTCATGTGTGCACTTTGTATGTGCCTCTTATTATATGCTCAGTAACTTCTTATATGTAGCAGTAGTCCATATGGATACTGCATTTCATTATGTGGAGTTTGCTTCTGGATGCCACAACACTCCTTTTATAAAAGACCTGTTAAAAGATCTGGCCTGTAGAAAATCTACATTTGCCCTGCTCTGAAACAAGCTGGTGCAGCCAAGGCCTGATAAAGAAAGAAACCTGTTATACTTCCAGCTATAGGAGGAATGCCATAGGAAAATAGAGCTGGTACCAAAATAAATGGCTGTGTGACAAAATCTAGTGTATTGCAGAGCAAAATAGACTGAAAGCAGTAGATGAGCCCCCTGAAAAGAATACCTGTTAATAGTCCCATTTTGCTGAAGCAGGGACATCAATTTAACAGGTTCCTGTTTATCCACGTAGGAGCTGTATTTTGCTTTTGAATGCTTTGAAATTTTCGGAGGAACCTGATACATTGGAGCCCTGTTGGAGACCCTGCCAAGTTCCCTGGAAATGGAGACATTGTTTCAATGAGCTCTTTCTTGGTTTAGGTCAATGGAGTAAACTAAACAAAGAAGTTTTCAAAGCTGCCTTCCAAAGCAAGCATCGGCGCGATAATGTCTAAGAACATCTGGAAAAAGGATAAGTGGGAATGAGAAGGCTTAAGAGCTCCATTGCCAACAAAACCATGCGTGGCTCTGATAGGCCTGACGAATGTTCCCTGTGGTTCTCCAACTACGCTGTCCAGCTTTGCAACAGTGCTGCTTATGTCCCAGCTGGTGCTAGTCACCTGGGCATCTGTGGTGGTCAGGGCAGTCAGAAACAGCTGAGTTAGAGAGCGAGAGGCAGGGACCGATCAGCTAGTTCAAAAACAAATGTGTGGGACGGTACCCCACGAGCTGTGCAGAATATTTACAGCCATTTAGGTACAAGGCAGATATATCAGTTAGCAACCTTTCAGCCCCTATTTCCCCCCCACACACACGTATCTTTTTCAAGCATCTCCACCACTGCCCGATGAGGTTGTCTCTTCTCTTCATCAGTCAAGGGGGATTGTGGGCTGTCTTCATCTCTACTGATACTATAAGCAGATGTAGCTCTTTTGGTCCTGAAGATTTAATCTCCAGATCAGTGCTCAGTCCACGCCTCTCCCTTCTCCACAGTTCACCTGTACAAATGCGCAGCCCAGCGGGAGAGCTGCGGCCTGTGCCTGAAAGCAGATCAGAAGTTTGAATGCGGCTGGTGCAGCGGAGAGGCCAAGTGCACCCTCCGGCAGCACTGCAGTTCCCCCATTCACCCTTGGCTCGACTGGTCCAGCAGGAACGTCAAGTGCTCCAATCCCCGCATCACCGAGGTAAGAGAATCCAGCCACAGCAAATCCACCTATCTATCGTCCGCCTATCTGTTGTCCCTGGCCCATTCTGTTTAACCTCATCATGCTTGAAATGCCAGACTGATTTGTGTCTGTTCCTGGCTGCGTCCCTTCTGGCCCAGATACAAGATATCCTCCATTCTGCGCTGAAGAAGAATGAATAACACACTCCAGTGCTTCCCGCAGAATGAATGTGTTGCTTCCTTAGCATGTGACCAGGGGTTACACCCTCGCTGCTGACCACTCCCTCTGTCATTGTCTGGATGTGCCCTCAGCACTGGGGTGCCCACTATGCCCTGCTCCTTGGATACTAATTAAACCAGGGAGGTAATTAGTCTATAATTGACTTCTCTGGATTACACACCTGCGAGGGAGTTAAGACCCTATATGAGGTGTCTCCTGGAGGAATTATTAACTGTAAAGCAGTTGTTGGGGTGATGCTTGTACTGTTGGTGGTGGCTCTCGGGGCCAGATCAGAGTGTTGAGTCTAGGAAGCCTTTGATTTCTTGCTTTGCTGGTTTCTAATACAAATTTAGGGTCTAATTCTCCATTGCCCTGCACTATGTGTTGCCATTTGCCCCTGTGCAAAATGCGTGTAAAGTGGTCATAAAATGTTACCAAATCAGAATGGCTGCACAAGGGACAATCAGGCCTTCTCAGCGCACAAACTTGCACCAATTTAATGCAGGCCTTGTCTACACACAAGCTGCACCAGTTTAACCTGAATCAGTTTTTAAATAGGCTTAGTTAAACCCTGCAAATTCATTATTATGGTTTGAGTGGCTTATTTTCCATTTAGCAGAGAGCTGTTCATAGTGGCCTTAAGCTAAACCAATATTAGTCTGGTTAACACCAAAATAAGTTTGTTCACACAGGGGGTTTGCACTACTTTAAATAAATCATTGTCCTAGAATCATAGAGTTTAAGGCTAGAGGGGACCATTAGAACATCTAGGTGTGCAAGTTCTATGTGTGGATCAGGCCTCGAGCCCTCAGGGTTTAAATTTTGATACAGATCTTCATAGAACAATGCCATGTATTTGTGTATTTCAGTGGCTAGAATGGAAATCGTATTGCCTGTGTATAAATCCATGGTACGCCCACATCTTGAATATTGCATGTAGATGTGGTCACCCCATCTCAAAATATATAAAAATTGGAATTGGAAAAGGTTCAGAAAAGGGCAACAAAAATGATTAGAGGTATGGAATGGCTTCCGTACGAGGAGAGATTAATAAGACTGGGACTTTTCAGCTTGGAAAAGAGACGACTAAGGGGGGAATATGATAGAGGTCTATAAAATCATGACTGGTGTGGAGAAAGTAAATATGGAAGTGTTATTGACTCCTTCTCATTACAGAAGAACTAGGGGCCGCCAAATGAAATTACTAGGCAGCAGGTTTAAAGCAAACAAAAGGAAGTGTTTCTTCACACAACGCACTGTCAACCTGTGGAACTCTTTGCTAGAGGAAGTTGTGAAGGCCAAGTCTATAACAGGGTTCAAAAAAGAACTAGATACGTTCATGGAGGATCGGTCCATCAATGGCTGTTAGCCAGGATGGGCAGGGATGGTGTCCCCTAACCTCTGTTTGCCAGAAGCTGGGAATGGGCGACAGGGGATGGATCACTTGATGATTCCCTGTTCTGTTCATTCCCCCTAGGGCACCAGGTATTGGCCACTGTCGGAAGACAGGATACTAGACTAGATGGGCCTTGGGTCTGACCCAGTGTGGATGTTCTTATGTTCTCATTAAATGGATGGCTAAGCATATCTGTTTAGTCTGCAGAGCTGGGTTCAACTTAGTAACAAAGTAAAATGTGAGATCCTCTTTCACAGACTCATAGAAGTTAGAAGGGGAAGTTACTGCTCTGGCCATTACTGCCATCAGTGCAAACCCTTGATGTAAACAAGGCAAGCTGCTACAAGCAGCCATTTGTAACAGTGCAGCTTAGCCTGGTTTTAACTAGGAGTAAGCTGCCCCAGGGCAAATACCAGTTGCCTGTCTACACTGAGGGTTTGCATGGGTGCAGGTACATCAGCACCTGGCTGAAATCAGGGCGTCTCCTCTTATGAATCCTGCAGGATAGTTCCCTAGAGTCTATTCTGCAGTGCTTTCTCTGATCCCAGGATTTTAGGGGTATATCTACACAGCAAAAGCTTTTCACAAGCTAGCCTACCCAAACTAGCTTGAATCCAGCTAGTGTGAGTAACAGTAGCAGTGAAGACACCACAGCACGGCCTTCAGCACAGCAGGTTGTGGACTCCACTCATAGCCTGCCTTAAAGCTTGTGCTGTCTTCACTGCTATTGTTAGCTTGAATCCAGCTATTGCAGCTGTGTCATGTAGGTTCGCCTATGCACAGCTTTTGCTGTGTAGACTTGGGGTGCATCTCACAAGTCGGTGTTTTCACTACTGCCCTTTGGAGGACACTCTACAGACTAACACCTGTGATGGTTCGGAAGCTGTTCCTCAGATTCACTTTCCTCATTCCGTCTCTTCCCCCTTAAATCATTCCACTCCCTCCTTGTGCTCTCAATGTTGTTGTTGTTCATGCTCCAATTTGTTACTTTTTGACAAGAAAGGACACTTATTATTATAAGGTGTCAGGTTCTGATTAATTTCACTCCATCATCATCAAATTGTGAGAAAGAAACCGACACAAGGGCTTTTCTAAAAACAAAATAATATTTACCATTTATGTGATGCTGTTCCTCTGCTGAACACTTCACAGACGTTAGCTAATGGTCACAACCCCTGGTGAGACGGGTAAATATCATTATCCTCCTTTGACCAAGAGGAAGGGGAGAAAACAAGCATTAAGCACTGGGGCAGATTTGTGGGGTTGCACCAGGGCTGAATGTGGCCCAAAGAGTTTCACTGGTCCTAGGCCACAGAGGGAGTTGGTGGGGAGAGCCTAACTGCCAGTCCTGTGCTCAGGTCTCTGTGGGTAAGTCTACACTGCAGCTGGAAGGGAGTCTCCCAGGCTGGGTAGACTGACTTGCAGTAGCAGGGTTTGAGCTAGTGCACTAAAAATAGCTGCATGGATGTTGTGTCTCTGGCAGAGACTCTGGTGAGGCACCCAAGTTCAGCAACCCCCATCCCTGACTCTCCCCACTTCAGTCTTATGAAAACACGGGTGATTTTCATACTTGGGCCCTATCATGTCATCCTTTGTTGTTGGAGCCTGGTATGTGGCCCCCTCCAGATGCCTTCCAGCCAGTCAAATCACAGCTTTTAACCGAAAAGATCTTGCATCCCCATCTCTTGTACAGTTTCACCACTGCTGGTTTTTAGAGACTAAAATGTACTAGGTCTGCAGGGCTGTAGAAAAGCAAGGATAATGGCAGTGCTGATTGTGCAAAGAGATCAGCAGGTTAAGAAATCAAGCAGCCGAGCTTGGTGGAATGAGTTCAGGGATTACTGCCTCTCCTAAATCAAACTTCAGTTTCGGATTATTTTACAGGCGGTAGCTTAGTTTTGACAGATCCACCCCAGGAGTGTGTGTTCTAGGCCTCCCCCAACAGGGAGCAGTCCAAGAGTCTCTTGATTTATATAAAAGCCGGGTTAGGAGCTCATCAGTCACTCTTTTTTCCCCGAGCACCTTCGCTGTAATAAAATTCCCCTTGGAATCACTGATGGCTGTCCCTGACAGCAGCCACCAGGGTGCATCTGAGCTCATAGTTAGCTCGACCTAGAGAAAAGGAAACCCTTGGCAAATTGAAGTGCCACAGGACTCCTGACCCATTGTGACAAGTTTTCATTGGTTTCCTATTTAATGCTTTCTCCAGCTCTATGTAAGCTCACTAACTCCCTGCAGTTTAAGATCATGAGAAACATTAACCTCAACAGAAAAGGAGGATTCAGGCAATGCTACATTTTCCAGCAGAGTGAAAGAGAGAAGAGGCTGTATTCTTCCCTTTGCAAATCTCGAGTAACGCTTTTGACTTCAGTGGAGCTGCTCAGGGTTTACGCTGGTGTAGCAGAGCAGAATATGGCCTTGTCAAGTGAAATACATAAGATTCTAGTATGGGCAAGTGAAAGTCTCTCATCTAGCAATACTCTCCTTATCTAACATTTGAACTTCTGAACATTAATTTTTCTCCAGCTCACCCTTCTGCTGGAGCTCAGCCTCTCCAATAGGTGCATGCATGGACATGCACACACGTGTACACACTCAGTGTCTGTGCTTATGCTTCTTCCAGTTATCACAATAGAGTTAGATACTCGTGTCCACAGACAGGAATCCAGAATGGTTATCTCATGAGAGCCCCAGGTATTGTGAGGGAATAAGTTGTGCTATAACCTTACCCAGTCTACAGGGACAGGTTGATTTCACTGGCGACTGAATAATGTATTATTTTTCCATGATGCCTTTTCAGCATCACTGATCTCAAAGCGCCGTACAGAATGTGCACTGCTGCCGATGAAATGCAGCCACTCCTGTGGCAACCAGCTGGTGTACAAACACATTGGTGGGAGGAGTGGGGAAAATGGCAAAGGACAAAACCCTGGCTTTATTAAAGGTGCCTCGATAGAATGAACCTTAATTTGTAAGGGCTTACTCAAAAGATTCACCTCACCTAGCAGCACGGTACTCTACTTACCTACCCCTGATGGGTGAAGGCCTGTTCTGGTCATCTAGAACTGGTAGATCCAGAGCTGGATCACCCACGTAAGGGGCTCCATGCTTGATCTTAGGGTGAGATGTCCTTGTGTGGCTACTTAGACGTCCCCAAGCTCATTTGACTTGTTTTCCTAATAACCAGGAGGCACTGCCAGCTTGGAAGTCTTTCTAAGCTGCAGCAGCCTCAGCTCAGGTGGCATGGCAGCAGAATTTCCACAGGCAGTGTCTGTTAATTTAAAATAAAAAAGGGCATACAGGGAATTAACAAAAACCTCTCAAGGCACCGACAACGATCACTCCCTGTGCAAATTTCACTCTGGGCACAAAGCACAAGGCCCCTGTGGCTCTTAACTCTCACTGAAGCATGGTTTAAGGCCCTTGTGTTTACTTAGGTCCTGATTCAGCAAAACCCTTAAGCATGTGCTTAAATTTAGGCTTAAGGTGAACTTAAGTGGTACAGAGGTTGTGCGCGCTACTCCTTTGCCCAGGGGTGAATGTCACCTTGGTTATGTAGCCATTGAATTGAGAGCACCGCCTGCTTGCTTCCATCTGATGCCATGTGATGCTAACCCCGATGATTCCAGCCTGATGGGATCAGAGACCTGTTATCTCAGAGGCGTTTTGTTTCCTTTTTTATTTTTCAATAATCTTTTAACAATAAATAAACTTCTCCCCCTTCAACACAACACAACTCCCTCTTTCTTTCCAACAAGCATTTGTACTGTTTGCACAAGGCTGGGTTACAAGACGCCAGGAGCAAAATAGGCTCCGCCGGCAGTTTCCCTCATACTAAATGATTCAGACAGTTGTAACATTTAAGAAGTCTTATTTTCTTCTCCTTGAGTTAGGCAGGAGAAATAAAACCACAAAACAACTTGCAGCTAAGCTGCCCATGATCTGAGCTGGAGATTCCATCCCTGCAGCGTTCGTGCTAGCTGTGGGCTGGGCACTGCCATAGAATATTTTATCGCTGTCCAACTTGGAAGGTAATATTGGCGGTCTCCGTCCAAGAAAAAGAGAGCATAGCTTAGCTGTGGTTATTGCAGATTGGTTGTCTCCATAACCCGGCCTGTGTGTCTCCTTCAAAGCCGGAGGCATGAGGGGTGTCTCCAGGGGAGGTTTGAATCTTAGGGGATAGACTTAAGTGGACTCTGAGCTTGACATGAGCAGACGATACGATTCTGCTTGTGCTGACAAATCAATGTGTTCCGTTTTCAGGGGTCTGAGTTTTAGGGGCGCCTACAGACAGACCGTTAGTGTAGGGTTCAACAGGGTTGCACCAGTGGAACAGAGCGCCGAGTTTGGCCCCCTATACTGGCCCGTGTAACTAAGCTCTTGGATCATTCCCACTGAAAGACTCTTCACCATTTATCCTGTTTGCAGTTAGCTTCCTTCTCTCCAGTCAGTTCAGCGCTCTTGTTCTCATACCCTAACCCAGTGCTCTTGCATCCAGGTTCCCAGCATCGCGGGGGGATGTGTAAATGCCAAGGAGAAACCATATTGTCACTGAAACGAAAGGAAATGAATTATAGTTAACATACAGTCCTTCCATTTATAGGACCTGAGTTCATGCCCTTGCCTCCATCGGCAGTGTCCCTTCTTTAACAGCATAAAACTTCCCTAATGTCTGCAGCCTCCGTGATAAATAAATAAAAAAGCAGTTTTCTTGAGAACAAGCAACTCTCTGATCTCCTATTCATTTATTTGCAGGCCTCATTAATATAACATCACTGCAACAAACAACTAAAGGGGGGTAGTGTCAGGCTGAATAATGGAATTGCTCTGCTGAGATAACAATTAGGTTCTGAATGTGCTATCAGCTAAGACAGAGACAAGGAGGGATCATGCCGGGATGAGGAGCTAGGGATGCTTTATGTTCTGGGTACCTGCTGGGCTCAACAGCTGGGATCCAGCTAGCTTAGAAAATCATAATAAAAATAAAAGGACAAAAAAAGAAAAGAAAGAAGGTAAATGACACTTTGGTAATTTTTTTGCCACTCTTTGCATGGCTGGGACTCTTACCCTTTTCATTGTCTCTTTGATGCTGAGTGTGACATGGTATCATAGTCACTTATACTGCAGGACTGTCTGGCTCACCTCTGACTGTAGCAAGGACATCCTTAGGATCAGCTGCAAGACACATCTCCATCCCACATGCAGACCCTACTTTTTGTAGTTCTGTGTTGTTTTACATTGGAAATAGTGAACCATACAACCGGGGTGACAGGAAACATTAATGATGCTAAAGAAACTGGACCCTACCTTAGGGGAGGGAACACTTTCTAATGGTACGTGAGGGCGGGAGAGCTGGGAATCAGGATTCCTGGGTTCTGTTCCCTGCTCTGAGAGGGGAATGGGGTCTGATGGTTAGTGTAGGGGTGACTGGGAGTCACAACTTCTGGGTTCTTGTCCTGGCTCTGCCACTGATTTGTGGGGTGACCCTTGATAAATCCCTGCTGCTCTCTGTGTCAGTTTCCCTGTCTATAAAATAGGTTCAGTAATACCTATCTGTGACCCAGCGCACCCCTGTATTCACACCCTACACATTATTGTAATCTTTGTGCACAATAGATCTTGTGAGGTATCATTTAAAAACTAATAACACAGTGATCATCAATATGCTTGTGTGATGTATGTACGTAATTTGTATTAAGAGTTAAGAACATAAGCTGAAATTATGACAACTGTGTGTTTACCAGACAAGTCTGGGGACGGGGTGAACTGGGGTGTCATCAAAGTTAATTGGCAGTCAGTGGTCAATTGGCCATTCTTTGGCAACAAAGTGGGGCAGGAACAGGTCGATCTGCATTTTAGCAAAC
Organism: Chelonia mydas; assembly: GCF_015237465.2. Lineage (NCBI taxonomy): Eukaryota > Metazoa > Chordata > Testudines > Cheloniidae > Chelonia > Chelonia mydas. The sequence goes on from NC_051261.2 coordinate 4,665,797, forward strand.
AACATGGAACGTCTTTCACCATAAGATTCCATGTCTCCGTCCTCACAGCTGGAAGGCACTTTATCAAGGGTAACCCTCAAGAAAATGCAATTCAAAGGGTGACTGGACTATAAAAGCGAGGGGCAAAAACTCCCCAAGCTTTCTCTCCCCATCTCTCTTTCACCTAAGATGACAAAGGAACCAGCCCTCTGACTTAAGGGAGTTCCTGACCTGAGAATTTGGTCAGCCCTTTTGCTGCGATCTGTGGTAAGGATTTTACCTTGAACCAAGTCTAGCTTGTTAACTTTTAGCTACCAGAAATGGTTTATCTTTATTTCTCTGTTAACCATTTCTGACTTGAATACCATATACTTGTTCTCACTTAAACTCTCTTTGATCTTGTTTTATTTTTTTTATTATAAACTAATCCAGTGTTGTGTTTAAACTGAACTGCTTGATAACTCCATTTAAAATAGTAAACTTGAATATTGACCCCTTACAGGGGTAATGGACCTCTAATATCTGAACTGCCCAGGAGAAGGCTGGATAGTGCAGAACACACTGACCTGCACTGAGGATTTGCCCTGATTCCAGCCGCAGTGTCACCACACCAGTGCAAACAGGGTAAGCTGTGATTTGCTTTGCTGCAGCTTACCCTGGTTCCAAGCTGGAGTAAGTAGCACCAGTACGAACAGCGGCTTTGCCTATGTACAGTAGGAGTTTGCATTGGCGCAGTTACCCCAGGCTTTATAATATCATCTCTCCTGTCACTTTGGTTATATTCCTGCACTTTTATGAAGACAGGATCTGTGCAAATGCAAAACATCATACTTTCACCTAATAGTATCAGTATACTTTGCACAAAAGGATCAGCATCAATGTCCCATTTTACAGATGGGGAAACTGAGGCAGAGAGCAGGGAAGTGACTTGCTCAGGCCACACAATGAGGCAGTTGCAGAGCTGGGAACAGAACCCAGGAATGCTTACTCCCGATCCCGGTTTAATTGATAGCAGATGTTCTAGTGACAGTCTGGATTTGTCTTAGCAAGAGATAAGTAAAATATCATGAAAAGAAAAGGAGTACTTGTGGCACCTTAGAGACTAACAAATTTATTTGAGCATAAGCTTTCGTGAGCTACAGCTCACTTCATCGGACAGTCCACTGAATGCATCCAGTGAAGTGAGCTGTAGCTCACGAAAGCTTATGCTCAAATAAATTTGTTAGTTTCTAAGGTGCCACAAGTCCTTCTGTTCTTTTTGCGAATAAAGATTAACACGGCTGCTACTCTGAAACCTAAAATATCATGGTGATGAGCACAGTATAACAACGTAGACACATGGGAAGAGGTATTAAATAGCATGAGATGGTCTTGTTACATGGGAACTGTTTCCTTCTGCATCTCAGAACAGAAAATGAGATTATTCTTAACGAGAATCTCCTGTCTTCATGCATCCTCCAAGTGTGACTGGCTGTCGCTGAAATTCAAGAGAGACTGTGATGTCAGCAGCAGCCTCAGGTCAGACTTGCTGTGCGTAATTGGGTTGTGCATCCGCATAAGTATAGGGTCTGAACACTGCATGTAAAAAAAACCCAAAATCCAGCTGCCGCCGCCGTCTCAACATCACAGCCGCAAATGCATCGTACAGTGCACAGGCCAGGTCCAGTTCTGCTCAGAGGAGGTCACCGAAGTTCTGAACAACTGGACCTCTAAGACTTTGCTCCTTTCTGTGATTTTGACTGAATCTCCCCATCTGTAATTAATTGAATGCATCTGTCCTAACCCTGGGGCTGCTCTTTGGCACAGTTATTTCAAAACTGTTCAATTAGCAGCCCCTAAAATCTAGGTCGAATGGAATTCTGGTTCAGGCATTTTCCAGGTCAGGACACTATCAAAATAAAAAAAAATGTTGTTTTGTTTGCTAACACAGTCTGGTTTTGTCAGTTACAGTTGGGTCAAAAAATGGCAAGCCACAGGGGTGGGTTTTGGATGTGTGATAAATCAACGCATCCTGTAGTGTAAATACTGCAATAAACAGGGTTTAAATTAATTTACAGTCGTAAGGAAAGTACGCTGTCAAGAATTGTGTTTTGGTGATGTGTAAACATTAGCAGCCCAGACTTTCAGTGTTCAATATAATACAATACAACTTGATTTTTGTATAGTGTCATCTTTGGAACCACGGTGCTTTACAGAGCTAAATGGTGCAAGACATGCTACGTGGTATGAGTTGCAGAAAGCAGTGGTGCAACAGAGACTGTACAGTGAACAAATTAAAGCCTTCAGTCATAAGGCCCAGAGTGCAAATAGAGAGAAATTGAGACATAGGCAGTGCAGAGAAAAGGTATTTTAAAACACAATGCAGCTGTATATTATACGGTCTATATAGCAAGTTGCAACCCAGAACATTTTGCCAAATTAAATAATACAGCTTCAGAGTTGATAATAGATAGGAGCAGAAGTGAAGGGAGAGAAATTAAGTAACATAAGTGAGGGAGAAAAGAAATAGTTTCAGCTGAAATTTGAAAGGAGACGGGAAACAGAAAGATGAGTAGAAAGATACAGAGAGGCTATTCGAGGCAGCAGATGCTGCGGAGAAGGCTCCTGCACTGCTGGAAGTGGATATGTGAGGAGACCGGTGTTAGGTAAGTGGAGGGGTTTTGTCAAGGTTCCTTCCCCACTCTGAACTCTAGGGTACAGATGTGGGGACCTGCATGAAAACCTCCTAAGCTTACTTTTACCAGCTTAGGTTAAAACTTCCCCAAGGTACAAACTATTTTACCTTTTGCCCTTGGACTTTTGCTGCCACCACCAAACGTCTAACCGGTTTTATTTTATTAGGAAAGAGCCCGTTTGGAAACGTCTTTTCCCCCCAAAATCCTCACCAAAACCTTGCACCCCCCTTCCAGGGGAAGGTTTGATAAAAATCCTCACCAATTTGCATAGGTGACCACAGACCCAAACCCTTGGATCTTAAGAACAATGAAAAAGCATTCAGTTTCTTAAAAGAAGAATTTTAATAGAAGAAAAAGTAAAAAGAATCACCTCTGTAAAATCAGGATGGTAAATACCTTACAGGGTAATTAGATTCAAAACATAGAGAATCCCTCCAGGCAAAACCTTAAGTTACACAAAGATAGGAATATCCATTCCATTCAGCACAGCTTATTTTCTCAGCCATTTAAACAAACAGAATCTAACGCATATCTGCTAGATTATTTACTAAGTTCTAAGCCTCCATTCCTGTTCTGTCCCCGGCAAAAGCATCATACAGACAGACAGACACAGACCCTTTGTTTCTCCCCCCTCCAGCTTTGAAAGTATCTGGTCTCCTCATTGGTCATTGTGGTCAGGTGCCAGCGAGGTTATCCTAGCTTCTTAACCCTTTACAGGTGAAAGGGTTTTTCCTCTGGCCAGGAGGTATTTTAAAGGTGTTTACCCTTCCCTTTATATTTATGACAGGTTTAAAAAGGGATCATCCATAGAGGTCACGGGGTGGGGCACATGCCAATTAAATCCATAGCAAGGGGATGTAATAGAACATGATATGCAGGGGTTCTAAGGAGGGCTGCTTTGATGAGGCACTGAAACAGTGGGATAGCCTGTATTTGCTAACATGAATGATTTATCAGTGTTTATGTGTTACGTTTCATCTCCTTCCATGTACTAACAATGCAGATCCCACCTACGAAGCTGTTCTGAGATCCTGGGGGAAGTGGGCAGCTGGTCAGAAAAGTTGGATAGGATGGTGAGAGGGTCAGAAAGCTGGAGCTGGTAACCAAAGGCTGGGGATTAAGACCGATCTAAGTCAATCTTGCATTAATAATAATCCTTTAGTCTTAACTAGCGATTTCACCATCCGTCTCAAAGTGCTTCACAAATGGAGAGTCTCTATCCTTATCCCCATTTTACAGACAAGGACCTGAGGCACAGAGACTTTCCCAAGGCCTCACAGCAAGCCAGTGGAAAAGCCAGGAACAGAACCCGGGACTCTTGGGTCCCAATCCCATGGCCTCACACTATCCTAGTGCATGCCACTGGCTGGGGAGGGAGAGTGATCTTTAATGAAATCCTATTGCAGTTGGAACGGAGGCAATCCTGACTGAGGTACACTCTAAATGGACATCTTTAGAATGTACTCCTCACCCTTTAGCATTTCAAAGAGTTGTTTGAAGTGCTTCTCATTGCCTTACTCACTAATAAAATGTGGTATTAAAATTCAGAGACCGTCCAAGGCAGAATGTAATGAAGTTCTCCAAAGCAGCAGCCCACTTCTTTAAGGTTATGATCTTATATATAAGTCTATAAAAAGGGAGCTGATCCCAGCTTTCTAGCAGACTTTTCTGCTGCTAATATTGTTCAGGCCTCTGCCAGCTGCAGCACTCCAGCCATCTTCGGTTCCGACACAGTAGGTACAGACGCTGGCTCCCATGACAACTGCAAGATGTCTGTGTGTGCTATGTGGCATGGAAGTGAGAGAGGTGTGCTGGACTGGGGATGATGACGGGAGTCTCTGGCCACCCCGAGGAGCCCAGTGGAAATGGTGTAGGTTGCAGTGTTCGGTGCTTGTGTTCAGCTTGCGCGATAAAATTCATTATACAACAAAACAGGTGAAGGAAGCACTGGGCTTTGTGGGGAAACCATCCGAAGACTCTCGCAGGTCCTGACCTGGTAAAGTCAAGGTGTTTGTGTGAATGAACCACTGTGCTGTAAATAAGCTCCATCTGCAAAGCCCAATGGGTCTGAGAGGATCCCTGGGTTATTTCCCCATTATCTCCCTGTGTTGCTGAATTAATTGGCATTACTCCCCCAATGGGCTGAAGAGGCGAATGGCAGCCCTTAATGGTGCATGTGGGCACAGTAAGTCATTGGCGGGTAAGTGCTGTGGGATCATGCCAAGGGGCTGTGCAAGCTTCTTGCACGCAGCTGTGCTGACCTACCAGCATGCAGGCCCACAGCATCCCCATTGCTGCAGGAGCAGAATTGCTGTGAGGAAGTACAATGGATTAGCTCTTTCCTACCACCCTGCATCTCTTCAGCCTCTGCTGGTGGGAAACGGTGAGGAGAAGTTGGCAGGATGATCTCACCTCCTGTCTGCAGGCTGCCGGTCGGTTGGTTACAGCTGCCAGCCCTTCAAGGGATCCCTCCAGACCTGGTGCAAAGAAAGTGCCAGGACATGAGCAGGCTCAAGGCACCTGCCAAGAGACAATAGTAATGCAGATGCTGTATTTTGTTTCCTCTCCAGATCCTGACAGTGTCAGGGCCCCCAGAAGGAGGGACGCGAGTGACGATCCATGGCGTGAATCTGGGGCTGGATTTCTCAGAGATTGCCCACAACGTGCAGGTGGCGGGGGTGCAGTGCACTCCCCTGCAGGAGCAGTACGTCATCGCAGAGCAGTAAGTGCACTCGGCCCAGCTCTTAGAGTTCACTAGTAGTGGATGCCTTGGCTTTCCTGGCGTCTTGGTGTACAGCACCCAATCTAGCAGCCCTTTAGAAGGCCTGTTCTTTGTGATGAAAGCGAATGCACAGTCAGCCCATGAGTCAGAGACGTGCTCCAGTCACTGCCTGCCTCTCTCCTCCCTGCTCTACAGAGCTGCAGTAATGCCTTGGGGGACAGATCCTCCGTGGTTATAAACTGATGTAGCTCCCCTGACTTAAATGGCACTGTGCCAGTTTACACCAGCTAAGGATCACGCGCTTGGATTTCATCCCAGGGATTAACCGACCCTTTTAAAGGTTTATTAAGCATTTTGTTTCCTTCTGCGCCACGGCTCCTGCTTTGCTAAGCAACTTTTCTGACGAGCACCTTGCTGTTTACCCTCAGCCTTTCCACCTCTCCCCTCCTGTGGTTGGAATGCATCCCACGCTGCTGGCTGCAGGCAACCATTTGTTAGGCGTGCGAGGTGGTGACAGCAGTTTAATCCGAATAGGCCTCCACGGGAGTCAGTTCATTTATTTCACTGAGAAAAATGTCAGCCGAAAATTAGAAAACAGGCGTGTAACAGAGGACAGGCAAATAAACTCCCAAAGTGACGTATGTCCCCACTTTGGGTTGGGGTGGGGGTTTTTTTTGTTGGTGGTTGGGGTTTTTTGGGGGTTTGTTTTTTTGGGGGGGGGTTCTATTTTATTTTCGCCAAGGTGCCAGTATGCCTACGAGAGCAGGGGATGCATTCATGCAGAGTGGGCAAGATGGAACATGTTAAGCAACTTCTTTTATTGAATAATCTTTGCTGCACTGGCAAGGTGCTCTGGCTGCCAAGTACAGATACGCTGTCAGAGCAGGTCGGAGAGAGAGAGGAGAGACACAAGGGACTGAGAATGGATCTGCCCATGGGTCTGTAGCCACGGAAAGTGGTTGTTCTTTGATGGCTTGAGTGAAATGAGTTTGGTGGGTCTCAGTCTAGTTCCCAAAGCAGAGGACGTGTCTGTCACTAAAAGCTTTAATTCACCCCCTTGCTGGCAGTCCCAGCAGAGGGGCTGTGAAGACTGAGCTCCCATTTTGTGCCTAGAGGTGACCCTGCCGCTCCCTGAGCTGTTTCTGTGCTGTCTCTAGCTAAAGTACATTGTTCCTGGGGACTCGATTTCTTTCATGTGGACTAAATACAGATTTTACAGAAAGGACAATGAACTGCTCAGCAAGATAAACTTGTCTGTAAGGCCAGGGCAAAGGAGAATTGCTCTGGTGAGCTCTGGAGCTCAGGTGGATTACATTCAGTTTGAGTTCCCCTTTGGATAGTCAGGCTTAATCCCAATCATATTCCCCTGACTACGCATTCGTAAACACTGAGTGAAGTCCATCTCAGTTACCTGCCGCTCAGGTCAGCAATGCTGGTACTGTAAACTGAAATGGGGGTTTCGGTCACCCCAGGAGGTAAGGAGAAGAGATTTCAGGCTGGGAAGATCCCTTATTTTAAATAATATAGTCCAGTGGTTTGAGCAGGAGACTGCGAGTCAGGATTTTTGAGTTCTATTCCAAGGTCTTCCCTTCGTTTGCTGTGTCAGTTTAGGCCAATTTTAATCACTCTGTACCTCAGTTTCCGCATCTCTAAAATAAGGATAATAACATTAGCTACTGTTCTTACTGGGGGGACTGTGAGCAGCTAAGGTTATGTCTACACTTCGAACTAGGGTCGTGATGTACGCATACTCACGCTAGTTCTCCTTAAGCTGATGTGCGTATAAATATCTGTTTGGCTGCGGCAGCCCGGGAGGCAGCGTTGGAGGCACGGCTGAGTCACGCCGAGTGCGTGTCCACGGGTGGGTTTGTACTTGGCACAGCTCCATTGCGCCACCAGTGCCAGAGCTACCCCGGCGACGCTGCTTTTTTATACTCACACGAGCTTGATGAGCGCTAGCACACGTACGTGTCCGTGAGCAGCACGTTCACACCCCTCGCTCTTAGCGTCGACATAGCCGCAGTGTTTGTAAGGTGCTTTCAGATCACTGGTTGAAAGATGCTACCGAAGTGCAAAGTAGTATTATTATTATTGTTGTTATTATTCTTTTATGACATTAACGACTCAAAGCGGTGCACTAATACCATTGTAAGACTGTGATGTCTGTGCGTTGTGCTATAAAACTGTAGTATTTTATTTTTGAAATCAGGGATGGGAGATTATAAAATTACCATCCTTTGATGGTATGAAACCCTGATTTTATAATGACGATTCTAATTAAAGCTCTTAAGCGTTCGAAGTTTGTTAACATCATTAAAACATTTATCCTGGGCAGATAACAGCAAGTGTTAGCATGAGAGCTGCCTTTTAAAGATGAATCCGGATAAAAGGACCCTCTGAAGGGTTCTGTGGGCAGACTGAATTCCGAGACTGTAATGACTCACCATATGTTCCAGCCATGCAATCTATCACCTGGCAATTAGGTTAATGTTGGTTAAAGGGCCACTTAGCCCAGTAATCAGCACCCTACAGCTCTGTCGAGTGCATCATTTTGTAGGAGGGTACCTGCTGGGATTTTGGCCTGGATTAGGAATCGGAGATCAGACGTACCATAGCAGCTTGTGCCACCATTCCTCATTCCCAACACGCCTGATGGTATATGCAATTACGTGTGCCCTATTACTTGTTCCGGAGCTACTCAAAGGTATTATTTGGGCAGCTAAGGAATGAAAAGGTCCACGTTACTGGCTAATATTTGGTCATTTGATCTTTTCTTGAGTTTGCTGAAATCCAGCACTGGTGTCCCCTATTCCCCTGTTTGGAATAAAATCTGGATCCCACCACCCTTTCTTTGCAGCTTCTGCAACTAGTCCCTGGGTTTTGGCTGCCCATCTGGTGGAGGGAATAGTGACTATCCTCTCTCTCTCAAGACTGCAGCAACACCAAGGAGCAATCTCCCAGTCACAACCACCTTGCCCCTGCCCTGTCTGAGAGAGGGACACAGCGCTTTCTCAGCCTGTCATGATTCCCCATCTCCCACAGACAGCCAGTGCCAGAACAACAGCGCTTTCTTCTTGCTGCTCATGCCTTCATGGAGAAGCGGCAGCAAAATGATGCTCCGGGGAGAAAGTTCCGTTGAGTTGAAAGGGGAAGAGAGAGCAAAGCGTGGAAATTTAGGCACACAGCAGAGACATTTCAGCCTCTGTTCTCCAAAGGCAGCGTCTCTATAGGAAACCCATTTTGATGTGTAGTGATAACGGCTTTCACATTAAGGCTCTTTGCTAGCATGTTTGTATTTTGTTAAGCCTCCTAGCATCAGCTGAGCGTTTTGTCTACAGATTTTTTTTTTTAATCCTTTTTATTCGCTAGTGAGTTTAACACGGGTGAGAGCTGCTCAGATGATCGCTCCAGAGGCTGAAGACTTCTGTTTATATAAGTTCAAGCAGTGGTAGTACAAGCTTTTCCCCACAATCTCGTGGCCAATATATCTTCAACCTTGCTCTGGTAGGGAGTTCAGTATCTGTGGACCATCTGCCCTTGGCCTTTCTATTGGGACTGACCACCAGGGACCAGTTAGTTACTGCAGCAGAGTTTTCCATCTATAATATATTTATATATCCCATGCCATCTATCCATCCACTTACCTACCTACTGCTTAATCTGCTTTTCACAGTTGATCCTCTTTGTTCACCTTTCTCACTCCTGTCCGTGTGGTCAGTGAGACTAGGCTGTTCACTTTTAGTCTCTCTGTTTACCAGGCTTTAGCAAACTGCTCCGGTATTTTGTGTTTCCAACACCACAGTGGGAATGACTCCCAGCAGCATCCTTTTTGAGGCATTGCTAAGGATCCATGCCGGCTGAGGTCGCTTTGAAAACCAAAACCTTGGTGAAATCAGGTATTGCACGTGGCCGAGGTAGATTTGTGTCATGCAACCAAGAGCAGGATCAAGCTCTTCCTTTTGTGACAGTCAGGCCAGACAGCTGCAGGAGGGTCTGGGGAAACAGATATGTTAGCCCTAGAACGCTAAAGGCCCTTCTCCTGCAAGCTGGGATAGGGTTACTTCAGGTCAATTAGGGACACCTGAGTCCAATTAAGGGCTGCCTGAAACCTGTTAAAACCTGGAGGGGGGGACAAACTTGCTAGACTGGTGGCAGCAGGGAGATAGGCTTCTCCAGTGTGAGAGACTGCGCCCCTCCCCATAGGGGAGACACCCCAAACCCAGTGCCTGTTTAGGGGAAGGACTGACACCCCGGGGCCAGCGACAGGACAACACCTGCCCCAGTGAGGGGGCCGGGGAAAGGTATTCCCCTTTTGTTTCGGTGCCTTATGGATTTGTTTCCCTTTGTTTGGCAGAGCAGCACTCCTCAGGCCTACCCCGAGGCCTACTGGGAAAGCTCTGAGAAACAAACCCCAAAGAAGGAAGACAGACACTCTCCAGAGTGGGGCTGATTTACCCCAGGCCCTGTCCCTGCAAGAGGAGGGAGCGCTAAGTCCAGCGAGGCAGAAGGGGTGCCTTGCCACGCTTTCTTTCCTGCCTCTTTCCCGGCCTGCCGCCTTCCTGAGCCGCCATCCTGATCCATTACACTTCTATTGACTATCTTATGTTCCCATTCAAAATGCCATAATTTTTTACCCCTTCCCTGCCTGAGAGCACATCCTCAGGTACTGATCTGGACTAGATGAAGAATACTGTATCTGTACAATTCAGTTCCACTAACCTTCTTTCATCAGTATAAGGAGTATTCTCTAGTAGTCAAACTTGCCTTCTATGCAAAGGCCTGTGTCTGTCATCTCCTAAAGTGGGTGTCTCCACTTCTGATTAAACAGGAACCCACAATGTGAGCTGTTCCCTTAATGAACTCATTCATTACTCTGAGGACTTCACACTCACTTTGCTTCAGGCTAATATATTTGCCATTAGTGCTCTGCATTGCTCTGGAATTAAAGCTTGTAATAATTATGTCTAATTTTGATTTTTTTTTTAAATTACTACATGGGGGAAAAATAGTCAGTAATTAGCTCTTTCGAAAGGGGAGAGCAGCAGGCATCAAAATAAAGGGAGAAAAGGAACCATCCAGCTGAGTAAGTCACTGCTGCGTCTACCTACTAGGGTCTCATTTGTGGGTTTTATATTTTCAGAATTGTGTGCGAGATGGGGCAGGCACTCCCAGGGATCAGTTCCGGTCCAGTGTGCCTCTGCATCGGAGAGTGCAAACCTGAGTTCATGGCCACGTCCTCACAACAGTACATGTTTGTGGTGAGTACCTGGGCAAAACCATTGGGAGGGATGGGCAAGCCAAAGCATCCTCTCTGATTTTGACTGATACACATACTAAGAGAGTGGGCTTTCGATGGACTGATGGCTTGGATGTGAGATGTGAAGCCAGGAAGTCCCGAGTTCAAATTATGACTCGAACACTGACTCTTCTATGTGATGTTGACCAAACACCTAATCAAGCGGTCTGATTTTTCAGACATGCTGAGCCCCTGTGGCTTCCACTGGCCTAAGTTTACATCCCCAGACCTCTGTTTTATTTTCCCTGTATGTTAAAAGGTGATACTATTTACCTGCTTCACAGAATTGTTGAGCTCAATTAGGTCCTGTTTGTAAAGTATCTTGAGATCCTCTGAGCAAAAGCACCATGTTAATGTAAGTTCGGCCTGTAGCTAGGTACTATCCTGCCATGGAACTGGTGTCATGTTGCTCACAATTTTTGTCTTTCTCAGGAGGGGAAGAATAATGAAGACACGTTACTTTTGGATTTAATTTACTGGGATAAATCTATTGTGTTGCTTCCTGCTGCTCTCCCCTGTACGTATTCAGAATCATAGATTCATAGAAGATTAGGGTTGGAAGGGACCTCAGGAGATCATCTAGTCCAACCCCCTGCTCAAAGCAGGACCAACACCAACTAAATCATCACAACCAGGGATTTCTCAAGCTGGGCCTTAAAAGCCTCTAAGGATAGAGATTCCACCACCTTCCTAGGTAACCCATTCCAGTGCTTCACCACCCTCCTAGTCATAGTGTTTCCTAATATCCAACCTAGACCTCCCCCACTGCAACTTGAGACCATTGCTCCTTGTTCTGTCATCTGCCACCACTGAGAACAGCCAAGCTCCATCCTCTTTGGAACCCCTCTTCAGGTAGTTGAAGGCTGCTATCAAATCTCTCCTCACTCTTCTCTTCTGCAGACTAAACAAGCCCAGTTCCCTCAACCTTTCCTCGTCAGTCATGTGCCCTAGCCCCTTGATCATTTTCGTTGCCCTCCGCTGGATTCTCTCCAATTTGTCCACATCCTTTCTGTAGTGGGGGGCCCAAAACTGGATGCAGTACTCCAGATGTGGCCTCACCAGTGCCAAATAGAGGGGAATAATCACTTCCCTCGATCTGCTGGTTCTGTTGAACAGAACCAGCCCCAGGACCGACCCCTGGGTTACTCCGTTTCATACTGGCTGCCAACTAGACATTGAGCCATTTATCACTACCCGGGGACCTTTGTCAAACTAAGATACTGAAGGCCTGATCGAGCCATTTTTTATCATTCGCACGTGAATACTAAATATATCTGACTTACTGTCTGTCTCTACATATTTAAATTTCTCCTGCAACCTACCTTGGGAATGGAGTAATTCTGCATCCCGATATCGAATGACTTCCTCTAAGGATGTTAATTCAGTGTCGATTCCATCCATGCACTTAATCAAGAGCTACTCTTAGGGGTAGTGGATTTCCGTTTGTTGAGTGATTGTCGCGTCTTTCCTTTATTTAATTAGTAGCCTTTTGATTCATAAACTTGCGAGACACACCTGGGGTTTTTTGTATCTCCATTTTTGCCTTCACAGGGCACTTTATCCAACCACATTGATTTTATGCTGAGTGGAATCTGTGCATGCAGTGAAACGCTAGCACTTACCAATTGTCCACAATTTGTAAACTAATTGATAAATAAATGAGGCCAGCTCCTGCCATCTCTCAGTGTTGTGAGCACCACATTGCCCTGGGATTTTATTTATTCAACGATGTTGCACTGGTGCAAAATATTAATGTGTCACCAGTCTGCTGAAGGAGAGAGTCTGAACATCAGTGTAACCAGAGAAGGCAATGAGGAGGAAGGCAGTCCGCTCCATTCCTGTAGCACCAGTTACCTGAGAGTCTTAAAGCACTTTACAAATTTTAATTAAAACTCATCATTCCATGTTTACAAACTTTAAAAACACAAGAGGTTTCTTTAGTGTTGTGATGATAAAATCAGGGTTCCATGCTATCAAAAGAAGCACATTTTAAAATCCTCCATTTTATGGGCAGGGAAACTTGAATTCAAGGCTCCAGTTCAGCCAAGCACTTAAGCATATGTTAAAATCTAACCCTGTGCTTAAGCCCTTTACTGAATAAAGACTGGCTTTAAACACGTTTGCCCATTACCCAATTACATTTTGTATGAATACATTGCTAATGAAGGGAGCCAAGCTCTCAGCTCTGGTCAACTAAGCCTACTGTATATGCACAGGGCACTTGTAACATGAGATGCACCAACATAACCTTTCCCAACAGTGTGGCTCAACTTAGAGGCCCAAGCTCTAGGGCTGAGAGGGAAGTTCAGTCTCCATTGCCCACTGAGTCCTTGGTGTCTCTCCCGTGACTGCCAGCAACAGGTCTCGCTTATTGCCAGGTGTGGCAGTAGTTGCTGTGATGTAGACACCAGCCCACTGGGAATAGAGCTGACACCCTTCCCACAGACCACTAACAACTACCAGATAGTATTCTGTATTAGGGCCCTGGGTTGGATGATCTGGCAGCCTCGAAGTGAAAAGCCCTGAATCCCTTTCCCAGACCCCTTAGCCATGCAGATCCCTGCTCCTGGGCAGTTCCTTGGGTTATCCTGAATATTCCAGTTTCCAGTGTAACAGGCAATGGGCATCTTATTGGTCTTTCTCAGATTGCCAGTTTTTAAAGGAAAATTCCCTAGCCATGCAAAAGGAACTCTCTCATGGTTTGTGTTAAATAATAACCAGGGCTCAGCTGAAAGTAATTGCAAAGATTAATCTTGGAGTAATACCTTGCAGCAACCTATTAAACATATGCTGAGCATTATTGCTCCTTGCATTGTCCATTTTTTTCAGCACTTCCTTTATTATCATTTCTTTTTCTCAGGCATCAAAACCTTCAAGTACATAATTTCTTTTTGTTATTTGGGGTTCTTTTTCCACCCCATAGCACAGCCACAAGCTCCATTAAATACAGTAATAAAATTGATTGGCACCTTAAAACAGAGTTCTGTTCTGACTCTGAAAGGGTTCATGTCTTAGTGAGCTCATTAGGGGACTGATACACTTCAGGATCTATGCTGTCATCTTTGTGACACCCATTCTACCTGGAGAGGTGGAGCCTATCTGTAAATCTCCCATAATTTACATAGAATCGTACAAGATAGAAGTGGGGAAATCCGATTTGGTTGCCTAATCCCAGCCCTGGCATTTTGGCCAGGGGGAGGTTATAGGATTTTTTTTTTTAATGTTCCTAGCACCTGCTCTTCCCCCTTTCACTTGTTTAAGAGAATGACCTTTGGGGGTAGAACCTACACTCTGTTCAGGGTGCTACCTCTTGGAAGCTTCCTGAATTTTCAGACACCTTTTACCCTGTCTTGTAATGCTTGAACAAGGCAACACCCAATACAATTAAAAGGTGACACATTTAAAACTGATACAGGGATTTTTTTTTAACATAATGCACAGCTAGCCCCTGGAACTCCTTGCCACAATTTACTGGTCCCAGGCACTTGGTAGGATTCATAAAGGGTTTATATATGTAGAAGAGTGACCACAATGAGAAAACATTACAGCAATTAGAATATAAAGCACACACCGGATAAGTAATTTTTTGTGAATTTGGGGTTGTATAGCTAAAGTACACCCACTCAGGAGTTCTTAAATTTAAGCTTTATTAATCAAGAGAATTTTAAAGATAAAAACAGAGAAATTGCAGAAAGTAAAATAAAGATGGTTTTATGGTAGTGCTTAAAAAGCTTAACAGAACGAATTCAACACAAAGTGCTTACTTTATCTAGAAGTAATAATTCCCAAATTACAATAATTAAAATTCTTATCAGCCAGTGACAAATTAATTCTACTATTACTGTACTGTTCTAGGAGGTTGATCTTGATATCAGCATGGAACTGTGGATCCTTACAGGTCCCTATCAATTTGCCAGTCAAGCTTCAGCTCGGTTAAGTTCTGGGACTGTCCAGGAAAGTTTAACCGAAAGCCACTCTGAAGTTGGAAATTTAAACAATTGCTTAACTGCTGGCATGTCCATTCAGTTCTGAATTGCGTCTCTTTGCTGTATCCGAGGTTCAGATTTATAATCCAGTGATAAACATCATGTTGTTTTTAATGTTCAAATCCATATTGTATTGGTGGTGTCATTAGAGAAGATAAAAATTGGGTCAGAGAGATAAGCCAACCATTAATTGTTTGAGGAGGAGTCTTCCCTTCTTGGCAGGTTATTCCATATTTGTCCATTCTGAGGTTCCCTGTGCTTCCCTATGGACCATCTACTACCAGCCATTTTCAGAGCCACAATACTGCCCTAGATGGACTACTGGTCTAATCCAGTCTAGCAGTTCCTTTGATACCTGTAAGCATATGCTGAGGTTTGAAAGCAATGGGGAAAAACAGCACCAATCCAATGTGTGGACTCTGTACTATGAAGCAGGTAGTACCCACAGAATGCAGATGGGATGCTGCCAGTTTGCAGATGAGTCATAAAGTGGTAATGTGGAAGCAATAGTGAAAAAATGTGGTTATATCCACTCATTGAAAACAAAAAAGTATCTGCTTTCTGCAGATTCTCTTAAAAGGAATAAGTAGCCATTGCTGATGCAAGCAGTATAAAAACTGGCATTGTTACAATAGAAACACTGATGTGATGTCAAAGAGGATACAGGACTGTAAACTCCCAGGGATGCCCAGATAACTCCTTCTGTCACTGATGGAAGATAGACCCTCCAACCACAATATTCTTGATATTGGTTTGTGTGTATTATGGGCAGAGCTGATAGTGTCATATATAGTTAAGGTTGCCCAACACTTCCCATTATAAGACCCTGTTTTCTGTTGATTATAACTTTGCCAAACTCTAACCAACTGGAGTAAAGACTTTGGCAGGAAGTTTGCCCTGTTAAGCGTTTGCCTTTTGCTGTTTCCCTGTGGGGAAGAACACCCATATTTAGCTGAGATATAAGCTTTCGGTAAAAAAAAATCCTAGTTTGGACATGCTCAGTTGAGACTTGTTAGAATTTGGCAGCTGAATTGGGTTGTGGATGCTGAGGTGAGTTTCCCCACATATGCTACTCCCAGCTGCTCAGGGCAGCTGTGGCACCAGGCCTATGAACTGAGAATAAGGAGACTCTCTGCTGTGTCTCAGTATTCCCTCAGGCGTGCTCTGATCCTGGCTTGATCCCAGCAGACAAAAACAGTGACCTTCTTTTCTTTCCTTTCCTTCTCAAGAATCCAGCGGTGAGCTCCCTGAGCCCTAGCCGCGGCCCGGAGTCTGGAGGGACCATGGTGACCATAAGTGGCCACTACCTGGGTGCCGGCAGCAGCGTGTCTGTGTTCCTGGGAAACCAGACCTGCGAATTCTATGGGTAAGAAGGGGCAGAGTGCGTCTGTATTGTGATCCCTTCACCCCACCCGAGTGCAGCTTTTAAACTATTCCAGCTGCAAACTCCCGTCCTCACATTAATCCCATTATGTCATCTTGTCTGTGAGAGCGGTTGAATCTGCCATTGCAATTAGTTGATTCTGTGTATATTAATTTTATCCCGTTCCGTGATTTGCATATTAAAATGATGTCCCCTCCAAAAATTCCAAATAAACATCACAGCAATTGTAGAATCCCTTTTAATAGTTCTCAGGCCAGTCCGTCCTGAGCAGCTGTAATCCCGCCCAAACATACTATACGTTCCATACGACAACAGCAGGCCATGCATACGTGACTGCATAGTGTACATGGAATATATATGCACTGGAACAGGACACGCTCTTCATATCTCTTGTACAGCACAGGTGGGATTTCAGAAGTGCTCAGCATTAGCCTGACTAACCCCACTGGGAGAAGAGTCAGGCCAACGCTGAGTGCGTTTGAATATTCCGCCCAGGGTGTGTAAGATTACAGGGTGAGAGGGGGGACACAGGAAGAATCTGCTCTTTCAGGAAAATGTTCTGTTTGGGGTCATGAAATCAGGCCAACTGCCCACAAATGCCACTTGATGAAGGAGCTCATCCACTTAGAGGGTCCTCCAGGGCAGTGGGGATGTCTCCCTTCTGCTCCCACTGAGGGAGCCTAGGGGAGTCTTATGCAGTAATCCTGTATGCACCTGGCAGCTCATGTACAGCGTTTGTGTTTAGTCCCTGTTCCAGACCATTGCCCCTTCAGGGACAGTGGATGGGAGAATCAGGGATATATCATTATAAAATGTTGAGACACATGAGAGCAAGGGACTGTCTGATTCTGCCCCCTTGTGCTCTGGGCGGAGGCTGCCAGCTGCTGAGATGGTTTTTGCCAGTCTCTGGGAACCTTTCCCCTCCACTTAAATGCTGGACATTTAATAACTTCAGGGGTGGAACTTCCCTTGGAGCCTGTAGGCCTCTATAATGGCCTGAAACCTGAACCCAGCTGGGCAACAGGTGAGGAGATGCTGGGCTCAAGTCCTGGATGAAGCCTCTCAGGGGGAATAGATGAGGTATATGAAGACTGTGGAGGTGTGAGTCCTCTGCTGGAAGATGGAGAGGATCTCAGCTAAGGATGTGTGCATATTGGAATGTTAACAATGATCATTCTGTATCCATCTCATCCCTTTTAATCTGAGGACCTCAGAGCACTTTATGCACATTTCTGAATTAACCATCACAACTCCCAGTGAAAGGGAGGAAAGAATAATCCTTCTTTTACAGAGGGAAACTTAATCAGAGAACTAAGTAGGTTAGCCTAGCTACCAGAGGGAATTATTGGAACCCAGGAGTCCTGACTACCATTGTGGCCCAGTCTGACTCCTAGATCTACTGCCAATTGCAAATCCAGTTGGAGTGCAGCTGGAATTGGTAGGCATGTGGTAAGAGGAGGCACCCAGACTTGCGCTTCCCCCTCAGCCTCCTAGTACATTCTGTAATACCATCTAGTCCCAGGATATATTATGGAGGCCAATGAGAGTGCTGTATATCTGTAATTACTGCTCCCTTCAGCCTTGGAAAAGATAAAACCGAGTCTGTGTTCCCACTTTATGGTTGAACTGGGAAGGGATGGTTTAGAAACACCATGTTAATAAGAGGGGATTTAATGACCTTCCTCAGCTCTTCCCAAAAAGGTCCCATTTATGTCTCTGGAACAGATAAAAAGGAAAATGGAGCCTGCTCCAAGCCGGTGATTATTTCTGCTGCCTATTTTAATTCATTCTTTTCTGCCATTGATTCTCTCTTCTGGTTCCTCTCTGCTTGGGCAGAGCCCTGGCAAGTTTTGTGGGGGGTGGGGGATGTCCTCCTGTAGGGCCCATGATGGGTGGCAGCATTTACATAGCCCTGAGCTGAGGCTGGCGCTGTAGACTACCAGCCAGTCTGCTAAGAGTCAATTCAGCTAACAACTATGCACACAGGGACCATTGGTCCTCACTGTTGGTCAGGGTCAGGGCCCCATTGGGCAATCACACATAGGAAGGAACAGTCCCTGCCCCATAGAGTTTAGGTATAAACTCTAATCCAATATCCTACTTCCTGCCAGGCCAGATTAGAGCAAGGGGCAGTATAGTCCAATAACCCACCTCTTTCCATGTTGGATACCACGTATCAGGTAGATTGTGGCTGAATGTTTAGAATGGAGCTTTGTATCAAGACCGTTGGCATCTGTTCCCAGTTCTGCTGATTCGTCCTGACCTTGGGAGAGTCACCTTCTCTGTGCCTCAATTTCCCCATCTCTATAATGGATAACGCTATTGCTTATCTAGAGCGCCACACTTCATGGGGTATAAAACACTTTGAGATCATCCTGTGCAAGTGAGCTACTCCTTAAGGGCCAAACATTATCATTTATCATCAGTTCCTCTGCCACGCTGCATTTGAAATCAGAGGAACTGGCATGTGTGCATTCAAGGGCAGAATTAGCCTCATACTCTAATCCCTTAAATATATGATTATTTTCAGGCCACCTTCAGATTCTGACCTGCAAAATCCTGCCATGCTTTAAATTATCTGCATGTTCTAATTACACCAGACAAGCAGCAACTTAAACACCGCAAACAGCAGTATATAAATTACACCGTTTTGCCATGCTCTGGCACACTGTGGTCCGTATTGTCCTTGGCCTGCTTTGTGGCAATGAACTCGAATTGTTGTAGAGGTGAGGCAGAGCCTGATTAGATGAAGCAGTTTCTAATGAGATTCCGTCTAATTACGGCTTCCGCCATTCTCCCGTCTCTTGGAAGAGTGGGTAGATTCACCATGACGACATAATAATAGAACAGAAAGCTAATTAACTGATCACAGGGAGCTCAGAGTGACTCTGCCAGCAATGATGCGTCACTTCAAATCTCATGGAAGGGCTAAGCAGGGCCCTGTGAATTCTGATCTCCGGCAGACTAGAGCGTCAGCACCAATGCCAGGCCACTGGGATGTGGGGATGCCGGAGATAAAAGGCAGCTGAAAGTGCAGTGAGCTCTTTCTGAGCAATGCTGGCTGTGTGACTATTGGGGGTGCCATTCCCAGCGTTCGAGAGGCGAGTGCAGGAAAGGAATGAAAAGAGGGCTCCTTTTCATGGAATCAAGTTGTCGCAACAACGGTTGGCAAAGAATTATTGCTCTTGCCCAGCCCTCCCCGCACAGGCCCTGCAAGTCCCCGCCAATAAAGAACGTATCCTCTGTTAAATTAGATCGAGTTGGAAGAGTGAGGAGATGTGGGAGGAAAGGGTTAAAAGGAAGATGGACAAGACAGTGGGAGACAAGGCGAGAACAGCAGTTTAGTCAAGTCAGCAAAGGTTCCAAACCAAACGTAATCCAAATGATTTAAAGTCTTTTTTCAAGGAGCTCTGTTGTGATTGGCACTAAGGGTCTCCTTTCCCTTGTTGCCATTCCCAGCAGTCAGGCCCAGGACGAAATGGCCCATGGAGCCTGCCTTGTCCTCTCCACTTTCCAAGTCAGAGTTGTCTTACCACTGCCAATGCCATCTGTGGATAAATATAGGGCTCGATCTCCAGGGCTGTCAGTCTGGCACCTTTCATGCCAACACTAACTTCACAATACACTTATGAACTGCACAAGTGTTATTAGACCCGTCTCAGAAATGAACTAATCAAGACACAGAGATGGTAAGTGACTTGCCCAAGGTGTCAGAGTGAATCAGTAGCAGAGTTGAGAGACGAACTCAAGGTGTCCTGGCTCTCATTCCCCTGCTGTAACCACTAACTGATCCCTTTCTGTTGTTTAAGCATGTTGTTAAGCAGCCCACGTAGCAGTTCTTTGGGGCGCTTAGAGAAGCAGATGGTCTGGTCTGTCCAACCACCAGGCATCAGGTCCTGAGGTTCATTCCCTGTTCGACAAGGGGGACAGGAAAACAAAGCTGCAAAGAGAGTAGTGATATGTTCTAGTTCTGCCTGGCCCTTCTCAGGTTGAGACGGGCTGCTTTTCAAGGTCCATGTGTGCCATGGGGGGAAAAGAATTTGGCTTTTGAATAAGCATACAAATCTCACTTGGAAAACAGCCATCTGCTTTCACACGCCCGCAGAAGGCAGCAGGTTCACAGAAGGATGTGAGAGGCTGCTGCTTGGCACACAGAGTAATTTCAGGGAGTCTGACTTTCTCTTTGGATAGGCAGGATGGGTCTCCTCTTGCATGGATCCCTCATTGCTCCTCTGTGATGTTAATGAATTCTCAGTGTCAAGAGCACCTGACTCCCTACAAGTTTCCACTTGGAAAGCACATTATTCGCTTCCTGTCCTAAATTGGTGGGCAGCATTGCTATTGGGCTATTAACAGCTGCCACATCCCAGCCCAGAAACAGCTGCATTTGTGGTAGGAGTCGAGATTGCAGTGGATGTAGAGCCTTCCCTTGGAGGAGCGGCACTATGGAAACGTAAGAGGGTTCCCGTTCCTGTAGCACAGATACTCTCTGGCTAACCCGCTCTTCTGTTTCTCTTTTTCACAGGAGATCCATGAATGAGATTGTATGTGTCTCTGCTCCGTCAGCACATGGCCTGGGCCCCATCCATGTCTCTGTGAGTGTGGACCGGGCGCAGTTAGAGAGCACTCTGGAATTTGAATACATTGATGACCCCAGAGTGCAGCGCATCGAACCCGAGTGGAGCATAGCCAGGTAACAAGAGTCTCTTACAGCTTCTATCACATCTCCTTCCCCAGTGGGAGTGAATGCAGGGCACAGAAGCTAACTCACCAGATATAATAGAACTAGAGACGCGCAAGCTGGTTGGATTCTATGGGAACTGGTCTAGGCCTTCACCCCGGTCTCAAAGGGAGTCCATTCTTTTTCATTCCCTCTTCCCCATATTCCACCCAGAGGCAGGCAGTATTGAAATACCAGGCAGGAGGCCTTTCCAACCAGGTTCTTGGTTCACCTGGAAGCAGGAAGTGTAGAGAAGGACCACCCCACCCTCCCCCATACCCCCACCCCAAACACACACCCATGCAGTTGCCAGCCCATTGCTGCAGATTTCAACTGTTTGGATAAGTTTGCAAAAATGGAGGTGATCCTCTAAGCCAAATTTACCCCATAATCTGAGCAAGCTGTGATCCAGTGTTCTAGTTGGGATCCATCTCTTGTGCTTACCTGCATTCAGATGTGCTAATGTACAGCAAAAAAAAAAAAAACCAACATAAAGGGGAGGAAACTTATCTTTTGCAAACCCGCTCTGATTGCATTTTAGGCAGCTGTTGGCATTTGGTCCTTCATCTGACCTGCTTTGCCCTCCATCTATGTTAGGAATCATACTGGAAACTCTCATGCCATGGGATCCACACTAACTTTAACTTTAAAAATTATTATGCTCCTTCCTGGTCCCCCACCTGCAAGAAAACATGGTTCAGAGCTCAGAATCCTAGAACCTGCTCCCCTGGGGAGAATACTTTTTGAATTCTCTTTGCTTGTTTGGCTGCCTTTGTCAACGTGCAGCTGGTGTCAGGTGACCCAGGGGTTAGTTCACCTGTGTAAATATTGAAGACATTGCTATTTAGGGCTTGATCCTGCAAGGAGCTGAACACCCTCCCCTCTCTTGAAAGTCACTGGATGTTAGAGATATTCAGCTTCAGGGTGAGGTCTAGAAGCTGCATCCTTGTATGGTGGCTGCAGAGGCTCAGAAAACCCTTTTTAAAGTACCTCAGGGTATGTCTACACTGCATTGTAAGTCCAGTGTTAGTAGTACTCAAGTTAGCAGACGCTGGGTTTGTTAACCTAGGGCTTGAGCATCTACACTCATTTGTAACCCCAGGTTAGGAACTGTTGAACCCTGGGTCCAAACCTGGGGCACCAGCATCTCCAGCTGCAATTTGCGTGCCTGAGTCCAACCACCCATATCCAGACTTCCTAGCTCCTTCCCAAAGCGTGGATGCTCCAGCCCTTTGTGGCTCAGTGTGGGAAAACTTGACTGTCCACCAAACTTGACTGTCCAGAGGACAGAGAAAGTCAGCCTATGGGATATTTTTAGTGGACTCCCATAGCATGAGTTCAGTGGGCCTGCATCTACACTCCAAAGCAACAAGCTTGAACCCTGGGTCCCAGCTGGACTCAGGTTCAGACCCTCCATCCCCTTGGGGCCCAGGGACCCAGGGTCCAATCCCTGGGTTAGCACGATTTTGTGTGTAAATGGAAGGGGGGTTAGGCTTGAGCCTGAGTTTGAACCCTGGGCTTACATTGCAATGTAGACATGCCTTCGGTCTCATCTCTCAGGATATACCAGGTAAGGGCAAAAGAGAACCTATTTGAATAGCATGTCTCCCATGCAGGATCCTGAATCAGTAATTGCCAAACATCTACAACATCCACATTTCCTGAGGTAGAGAATCAGGTCCAGAGTTATTAAACCAGTTGTAATTACCAAGGCAATTACAGCCGTCTCAATCTGTGCAGAGATTCTGGAAGAGCAAATAAAGCCCCAAGATCACTCCCATCTGCTGACAAAGTGCACAATTGCTCATTAAAGTCTCCTTCTTGTAGCTCTGGAGAGTCTGGAATGAAACAAAAAACAGCAGCAACCAAAAAAAAAAAAAAAGCTGATGCTAATCGAAATGCACCGTTTATCCAAGATTCACTGCTAGGGACAGAATGGCAGGCGCTGCAGCATCACTCTGACGTGTGAAGTCTTAAAAAGCTAGGCCAAAATTATCCCTGGTGTAACTCCATGAATCTGCACAAAGGATGAAACAGGCTCATTAATTTCACATTCAGTAATTTTTTTTAAAAATTGCCAGTGGGAGAAATAAGTGTCTCCTCTGAGAAAAGACCAAGGCAGGTTAAAAGTGATGTCCTCCCTGCAGCCTGAAATCAAGGATGAGTTGGTATCTTGAGTGGGAGGGGTTTTGTGGGCTCATATGAATCACTGGTAGAGATGCTAAGAGACATAGCTGGTATTTCCTTTCGAAAGGTAGGGGCGGTGGGCTACTGAAGATGCTGTCCAGCAAATAAAGCAGAAGCAAAACCAAAGAATAAAAGATCCCATGGTGCTTTTTTCAAAAGTTTGGCGGTATTCACACCAGAATCGTGGCCATATTCTAACCTGGCTCATTATATTCTGCTTCCCTACATTCCCATGTGGCTAACCAGACAGGTTATTTGTCATCCCTGTCCTGCCAAACCTCTGCTACATGTGGTGTGTGGTGTCTGTGCTGTGCCCAACTTGCGATCTGGAAGCGGGAGAAATAACCATCCCTTCATAGCCCATACCATTCATCATGCAGCACCCTGTTACTTAAAAGACTCACTGTATAAATCGTTAAAACACTGTGAATAATCTATTGTCCTTATTTATTTGGTCCCGATTGTTTATTTTTTCATCCTGCTGCTTTTGTTTGTGCCGAGCCCTTAAAGTATTATGTAGGAGGTGACTCTCCACTGGGGGACAGCCGAGACCAGAAAATCCAATTAACTTGAGAGACATCCCTCCCCAGAGACTCCGCAATAGTGTATTAATCCACGGTGTCACCTAGTTCCTGTCGAGTCCACAGAAAACATCTTTCTGAGATCAACAAGCCTCTGTGTTGCTGGAGCACAGTCGCTAGACGCGGCTGCAGCTCTCCCTGCCAAACTCCATTAATGTGGTGTTCACTGCTTCTCTATAGCGGACACACGCCGCTGACCGTCACAGGGTCCGACCTGGATGTGATTCAGGAGCCAAGGATCCGTGTGAAGTACAATGGCAAGGAGTCTGTCAATGTAAGTAGCTGTCATCGAAGTGCAGCTGGCTTCCCCCTGAGCCCTCTTGAGATAAGCAGCCCCTCCTTTACCTGTTGAAAGCAGTGAGGTGTTAATAGGCTGGACAGTGGCACAGGTGCATTCTGCCTCGACCAGTCAGGCCTGCTCAGCAGTCCAGGTGTTTCCTGTTCCGACACACCCAGTGGCACAGCTGCTGCATCCTGGAGCGTGTGTGCGTTTGACGTTTTTATATAGCTTTTTGTGAATTCTTTTCAGAACCACCCAAAATTAATCAAATCCACCCTCCATTTTTGAGAAACACCATGTACACTGGCAGCACTATATAAATGCTTGGTAACAGGAAGACTCTTATTGGTTAACGCTCATCAAATCTAATTTTCTAATTAAATATAAGCAGCTCAAACTCAGAAAGGCCTCTTAGGTGTTTTCAAGCTTCTGCCATTTATAACTGTCCCAGCTGAATTGTTTGCTTGTTTTGTTTAACTGGATTTCTAAAAGGAGCTTTGATCAGAGATTAAGATACTATATACCGGGGCATCTGAGTGATGAACTCATTTGCACAGGGAAGGCAGAAATGCCTGAGATAGTGCACTGTAAAGCGAAAGTGCTGATGGAGCCTTTGTCCCAGTGCTGCTGTAATAAAGAGAGTGGTCAGGACAGGTTATTAATTGATATGGCCTTTCGTCTGTCATTAAGGGCGGGAGACTGGGCTCAGATCAACTTTACCCTCCAGTGTTTGTTGTGTTTACCAGCTGGGGACCCCAGGTGCTAGCACTGACTTAACCTTTGAGTTGAGTTCCCCATCTGGCAAGCAGGCTGGCTGAATGC
Organism: Chelonia mydas; assembly: GCF_015237465.2. Taxonomy (NCBI): domain Eukaryota; kingdom Metazoa; phylum Chordata; order Testudines; family Cheloniidae; genus Chelonia; species Chelonia mydas. Next base: position 4,690,429 of record NC_051261.2, read on the forward strand.
ATGAAACCCGGCATGCTGCCGCAGCCACACCCCCAGCGCAGACCCTGTGGGCCCTAGGCAGCCACTCCAGAAGAGAGGAAACGGTCTTTCATGGCCGGGCTTGGATTCTTTTGCACCTGACTACTTACTCCCTAGGTCAGCAAAGGGCCTGGGAGTTCTGCAGTGGGTGACTTCAGCCCCGTGCTACTGAGTGGCCCTACGAGGAGCAAGGTGGATCGGCTCCAAATGGGCATTGTTGGTGAGACTGCTGAGGAGGAGTTAGTATTTCAAGCCGCGGAGGCCCACGGTGACGGGAAGCAGCAGGGAGTCGGGAATCGTTGAGGCGCATGGCGCTTGTGTCATTGTGAGGCCCAGCTATATATCATCCGATACACACACAAACCAACAGCAGGGGAGGGCGCTGAGTATACAGAGTGAGGTTGACATGCAGACAATGAGAAATGACTTCTGCAGTGACCCAGGGGTGGCTGTACGGTACAGGGGCTGCCTGGGGCCAGCACAGAACTGCCAGGAAGTCTCAGAAGCTAGACATGGAAGAGCCCTATTAGGTCATCTCCTCAAGGTCAATGTCTAATCCCTCCCCTGGGCCTTGCAAATTCATTTTCTTTTTGAAATGGCCCTTGGTTTTTCCATGCTCTCAGGATCCCCGTACCCTAGCCTGAGAGCCCTTCTTCCTCCCAGCAGCCATGGGGGCTCACCCGGACTCATCTCCACAGGCATGTTTCAGTGGAGAGACAGAACAGATATCAATTCCTGGCTGCTCTGCAGAGGCTTACTTTGCCTTGCTCCTTTTGTGCAGGCCCACAGCTAGGTTTGCAATGAGAAATTGCCAGCTTGGGGTTTGTTGTTTTTTAGTAGACCTCTGTATCTGTCGTGCCATAAATACAGCTCCTATCATAGCAGCTCTGGGCCCAGCAAGCACACGTGGGGGGGGGGGGGGGGGTTGCTGCTGGAGGGAGAGGATCCGCCAGGGAACAAAAAGCTTTCAAGCTGCTTTTTCCCTCTTGCTGCAATGATCAAGTCGTGAGATAAGTTGAGAGGCTGCTTCCCTGTTAAGATGCCTTCCATCGTATGAAATGAAAGAGTTGCATTCCAGTCACATGGGCTGGTTCAAGGGGAAAAGACTGCTGGGAACAAAGGAAGGCAGGGAGCTGCACCATGCAGGTCACGCCAACCAGATGTTCAAGAACAACGAGGTTTGCTGGACGTCGGGTGCTCGTACCACTGCAGTAGGTGTCGCTAACAGCACTTGCTTTTAGTGGCTACATTGGTCCCAGTTTTGCAGCATGACACAGAAATGCACATGTGGCCCCTGTGCCTGCAAAGCCCCAGATTGTTGCGTGCGGAAGGGAGCTGGTGTGCAGAAAGTAAGGTACCCCTTTCGTGGGCTGGACTGTGGCTCTTTAGGGACTTGTGTGCATGGGGCTGTGTGTGTTTCCTCATTCTTGTTGTTATGCCTCCCGCCTAGTTAGTTCTAACTGAGCCCCTTATTTAAACCATTTGTCCCACACTTCATAAACCACCATGGAAAGTTAAAAAGTCAATCAATAGAACTATAATGTTTTTCCCTTTGGGCCCAGACTGCATAAATTGCGTTCTCCCCAGGCGCACTCAGCAGAACAGCTGGCAGCATACCCAGGCCCCTGCACGGGTGCCAAGTGCACAGTGCTGCTCTTCAGCTAGACCCTTTCATTCCCTTCTTTCGCCCTAAAAACTGGTCTCCACCCTTCAGCCTGCTGCACACAGAAGCACATTGGTATCTGGCTGAGCTGCTGATGCCCTTTATCCTCTCTTGACCTCCCTGAGAGCAAATTGAGCTGAGCTTTCATCCCTAAGAACTTGCAAGGGGAAGCACAGATAGAGCTCTTACTTTGCTTCTGCAAAGTACTAGTCCCAGGCTGTCACACTTGCAGATGTCTGTTTTTCTAGTTCTCTGGCTGAACGGAAAAAGTTGAAAATATTTTGTTTTGGGTTGAACAAAACATTTCTGCATTTTTCAGCAGCTGGAAATTTTGTCCAAATAATGTCACCCAGCCCTGGTGACAGCCTTTGTGCTGCTATGACGTTAATTAGTGATGGTTATCATTTATCTTGTCCTGTTTTATCTGTTGGAGCTGTTGTGCATTTGGATATTTTATGAGCTTGAATGATGTTATGTGAGGCGCCCAGAATGCTGTAAAAATCCAGTTTATTATTATTATTTAATGACTTTCAAGAGCCATTCTGCATGGAAACAGTTTTGCTTTAACTCAGAAGCAAAATTACTTTTTAGATCTGCTCAGCACGGAGAAGCTTACGGGTCAGACTTGAGAGACTGATTTTAAGAAGGGAGGTGTTTCAGATTTTGTGGGAATAGTGGAAGGAATATCGGATGTAGGGAAGAGAACAGGCCTGTTTTGCTGAGGTGTTCTATGAATGGTTCAGGAGTCTTTTGAATTCCACCGTGTTGGGGAGGAAATGTGTCTCTGCTGAAATGATAGAAGTGGGGTTAGTGGAATTGGTATAAGACTAAGCAATAGAGCAGTGGTTCTCAATCTGTGAGAACCATTAAAAGAAACTGTACGTCCCCGAACTTGCACCTAAATCTCAAGATCCCTGTGAGGTGAGGAAATATTCTCCCCATTTTACAGATGGAGAGCTGAGGCACAGCGTACGTGAAGTGAATCTCTCAAGGACACACAGGGGTCTGCAGCAGAGCTGGGGACTGAATCTAGATCTCTTGAAAAAAGAAAAGGAGTACTTGTGGCACCTTAGAGACTAACAAATTTATTTGAGCTTAAGCTTTCGTGAGCTACAGCTCACTTCATCGTCGGAAGTGAGCTGTAGCTCACGAAAGCTTATGCTCAGATAAATTTGTTAGTCTCTAAGGTGCCACAAGTCCTCCCTTTCTTTTTGCGAATACAGACTAACACGGCTGCTACTCTAGATCTCTTGAGACTCTGTCTTGTGCTCTGTCCTTCCTGATGCTGCAGAAATAACACTTAATATTAATTTAGCACTTTCCACCCAAGGAAGCTGAGCTGAAGCGAACCCCGGGTTTGCAAGGATCTAGGTAGTGTCCATGCACGCTGTAATGAGATGTATGCTCACTTTAATATTCATCACCAACTGAACCTGAGAATACTCTTTCCGTGTTGCAAAAAGACTGAACTTGTTGAGTGCTACCCTGGGAAGGGTTAATTACTTAGCAGACCTGCCTTTTCCCTTCCCCCCATGCTCAGGTCTGAGCTCTGCTTTTTTTTTTTTTTAATTATTATTATTATTATTATTACAAAGATAATTCTAAATACACAAATCTGAGTGGAATTAAATCTTTTGTTTGTGGAGGGAGGCCAAATTAAACATCCCCTGAAGCTTTATAGGGCCTGGTTTCTAAATAAATTAGCAGAGAAAGCTATGCTCTGCCTCCAAACAAACTCTTCCCCCTACGGAAGCGGGGAGCAACAGGCATCCTCAGCCCAGCAGGAGTCGACCTTCATTTTACCTAGAATCCTTCAGTATCCGTTGATTATTCTTCTGTCTCTTCGGTATTAAAAGATTGTCTCTGATCACAAATGTGTAGCCAAGACTAGACATTAATTATGGGTCCAGTTCAAAGGCATGTTTGGCAAATACAGTGCAGCAGAAGAGAAAAAAGTACTTAGCAATCTGGTTTGTGATTCTTTAGTTGTTTAAGCCATTTTCAGTTTGAAGCTCTATCTCTAGCTCCACTCTTGTGTCCTTGTGCTGGTTTAGAGGGGACACAAACTCTCCCAAAAACGAGACTATAATGATTCGTGCTTAAGCAAATGATTCGGGCTAAATACCAATCCATCAGAATCCGCAGAGGGAATTTAGAGAGGCAGAATGCAATTAGCCAAGTCAGAATTTAGCTAGCGTACAAGGGTCCGTGTAACATTAATGACCAGGAGAGATTAGTATTTTTTGTATTACTGTTTTTTGTATTACTCCTGTAACCCTCCCCAGTGCTGTCCTGGTAATTCAGTACTGATTTGGAAGGAAGACTGCAACATTCTGTAGAACCCACATAACTGCCTACAGCCTTTGGGCATTCCTTCCCTCTTCAGGTACTGGCCAGGCTCAATAGAGTGTGAGGACAAATAACATCACAGCCTCAGGTGCTATGGATGCAGACTATCTTTTTGGGTTTTAAGTTGCAGGGGTGCAACCTCTCCCTCAGCTTGCTCCTCCCAAAATCTTCTGGCTGGCTTTCAGCCCATAAGGGTAACGTTTATTGGCAAATATTTCAAATAAGGTTTCCTTCAGAAAATGCTGACATCCCCTTCACTGTATTATCTCAACTTGTCTGTGTGTATGTGTGTGCGCGCGATATGATTTGACTTCCACAAGCACCACTTTTGCCTCTTATTGTCTGTTTTCCTGCTACAGCCCTTCATTTCCACCCACCCACGACATGTCAGTAACACCCACTCGCACTCACTTATACAAGCGTTAGCTCCTCTGAATTTGGTCCTCAGTCCCTAACTCGTTGCACTGTAAAGTTTAAAAAGATACCAGGTGTTCACAGGCTCAGCATAAAGGCAAATTCTGTTCTGCTCTCCTCTTTCCTACTTGCCAAGTTGCAGAGGGAGAGACATAAAATAGACAAATGCAGCTGAAACCCCTTTCACAGCTACTGAGTGCCATGCTTTTAAAAGCAATGACTGCAGCCAGATTCAGATCAGCACAAGAGAGAGTGCTTGCAAGAGGTTTTATAAACATCTTGCAACTGTGTGTGTGTGTGTGTGTGTGTTGCACTGATGAGCTTTGGTAACACGTTCACATTATTTCCAGTGCGTTAGAACTATGGTCCTTCCTGTGTAATACATACCCCTCTGTACCCTTTTCAGCTTCCCATATGCTGTCCCTCTAACCACATGTCTCTGGCCTGCCCTGGAAAGACCGGCTCTAAACTGAGACGAAAATTCACCTCCCATACCCTCTGCTGAGGCCAGCAACTGTAATGGTAGTGTTTATGCTGTGGGCACCTGTCTCACTAGGAATAGCATTGCAGCTATTTCAGATAGAGGCCAGTAAACAAAACAAGTCTGCTGACAATGGCGGGTTTCAGCTGGGATAGATTTGGAGTCTTGTGTATCTTCCAGTCTGAAAGGGCCAAATTCAGCTCTGGTGTAAGGGTTTTAAAAGACAATTAGCAACTGTATAGTAGACAAAGCCTAAATGAGTGTAACTGCATGGAAGTCAGTTAATTTGCCACTGGATGTTATATCTGGGCAAAGATCAGACTGTAAAAGAGATTTCTCATTCAAAGTGTTAATCTTCTTCTCTTGTTTCCCTTTCCTGTCCAGGTCTGTAAGATTGTGAACACAACTACCCTGACTTGCTTAGCTCCACCTCTCACTCCTGAGTACCGACCTGGCTTGGATGCTGTTGAGCGACCGGACGAATTTGGCTTTCTCTTTAACAATGTGCAATCCCTGCTGATCTATAATGACACTAAGTTTATTTACTACCCAAACCCAACATTTGAGCTTCTGAGCCCTACTGGGGTTTTGGATCAGAAACCAGGATCGCCCATCATCCTCAAGGTACGAATGCCGGAGACATTAGTTCCAGTAGTTTGCACAGTCCAGCTGCTCTCTCTTTCGTTCAGAAAGCTGCGTACGCTGGAATGCAAAATGAGTGTCATGGGAAAGAGTGACGTCTAAGCCCCAGGAGCAGGGCTGTGGATCAAGTCCTTGTTACAGAGTTGCAATGCAAAACAGCTTGGCTACAGCCCATAACTGCTGGTCAGCTGGCAAACTCAGTGAGGAGAGGGGAAGGTTTGAAATATACAGGATCCCTGATATCACAGATTGACTCAGCCCTTCAGCCTTCCCAAGTAGATAAATGCACTTGCATCTGAAAGAACCTCAGAGTAGACCTTAAAAACTGCCAGCTCTGCATGAACATTAAAGACTCCTGCAGGACTTTTTGTGTGAGCAGGGGTTTGCTCTAGTGTTATAGAGCAAACTTTTCCTCCTTTTCCCTATTGTGTGGCACCCTCCAGACGTGGCACTGTTTATGTGGTGCTGCGTAAGCACCTTGGGTTGAAAAGTATTCTGGCAACATCAAGTATTTCTTATTAAGTGGGGTGCCATTAGTTTGTGACCTTCTAAGTGAAGAAGGAAGAGGAGGTAAAAACTCCTTACCTTATACAGTGTGGGGAAAATCCCCGAGCCCAGGGGAATTTTGTCTGGGTAATTCAGTTGATCACATTCTTAGGCCTAGTCTACACTAGAAAAAGGTTTGTGGTATGCTGTTTTGGCACACCCTCCTAGTGTAGACGCAGGAGTGCTTTTGCAGGTATAGCTTATACCATATCCCTGAATGAAATAAGCTACATGGGCAAAAGTACTTTTTTGCTGGTATAACTGTGTTTTCACTAGGGCTTTTTCCAGAATAGTAGTGTCGTAAAAAATCATGCCCCTACTGTACCGCATAAAGTTTAATTAGCTTGAGACTCTCACAAATCTGAAGCTTCGTCTACATTTAAAAGTTTTGTTGCTTTAACTGTGCCAGCATAGTTAAAGTGGCGTGCAAAAACCCTCCCAAAAACCTAGTGTGGACACTGTTATACCAGTATATAAGTGATTATATCTGTATAGCTTATTCTGGTTTAGTAAAGCAAAATAAGCCATACCATCTTACACTCGTATAACGGTGTCTACATTATAGCTTTTACTGGTTTAAAAAAAATCACGTCTCTGTCTGACATAGTTGTGCCAATTGAAAGTACACAGTGGGCCTGAGACACAGCAGTACAACAGGCTTTGTCTGTGTCTACGCTGGCACTTTCATCATTAAAACTTTTGTTGCTCGGGGTGTGAAAAAACACACCCCTGAACGACAAAAGTTTTAGCGACGAAAAGCACTGGTGTCAGCAGGAGCTGCGCTCCCAGCGATAAAGCTATCGCCCCTCACTGGAGGTGGTTTTAATTTTGTTGCCAGGAGCGCTCTCTCCCGGCAATAAAGAGCAGCCACACACCTTACTGCACCGTTGTCAGGTGCACAGTGTAGACATAGCCTTAGAGCCAGTAATACCCCTTGTAGGCCTGTCTTCTCCACCCTCCATTATTGGGACCCAGGGTGTAAATGATATAGAAATGTTCTGCCAACTGGAGAGAGAAGCCAGTAGAAATTGAAAAGGGGTGACACCAGGCTTTCCTTTTAAAGCATATGCAAGCTGTGACTGAGGATAAAGGGCAGATGAGTAATGGCCAAGGAACATGCTGAATCTTTATACAGTCTTCTCTACCTTTGTCAATAGGGCAAAAATCTGTGCCCACCAGCTTCCGGAGGAGCAAAGCTAAACTACACTGTCCTGATCGGAGATACCCCCTGTGCTGTCACTGTGTCTGAGACCCAACTGCTGTGTGAGCCCCCCAACCTCACTGGGCAGCACAAAGTTATGGTGAGGTCAAAACACCATCTAGCTACCTTATATATCTATGTATCTAATCTTTCCTTCCTTCCTTCCTTCTTTGTATGGCTCACTGAGGCAGCTGAGTGCCATTTCTCCTAGCGTTGTCAGGAATCTGATAGGTTTTACCTCCCTTTATGGCTGTTTAATAGGAAGTTAAGCATTGCTGTGGATTAGAAAGGAGGAAATCTCTATCCTCTCATTGGAGATGCCCTCCTACTATCCAGGCTTGTTAGAGATTCCAAGAAACTCAAGTATTTATGTCAGCAGGACATCAGTACCAGGTATCATATTCTTTCACCGTTCTTTATTTGTTGTTCATTCTATAAGGCATGAGTGAATTTCCTGTAACATCTGCAGGGGTCAAGAAGGAATTTTGCTTCTGTGGACAGCATGGTACAATTGGCCAGGTGTATTGGGGGACTTTTGGCTTTTCCTGAAGCATCAGAGATTGGCCACTGCTGAGTACTAAATTTGATGGGCTAGCATCTGATCCAGCATGGCAGCTCCTGTGTTTTCATTTACTGCAGCGTTAGGCAGTGTTACTCCTCTCTGATGCAGTTAGAGACCAAGTGGGCAGCTGCTGAAGTGTCTGGGTAGAGCTCAAATGAGGCTTTAATTGTGATTTATTTTTCTTCAAGTTCAGCAACCAAAACATATTTGAAATATCACAGTATAATTCACACGAGAGCTTCCCTGCTGACAGTTGCTTATATCTGAGTCCTTGACACATTCAAGAAAACCCTAACCCATTTTAACCCCCAGTCTGTTTATACCACAGCTTTCATATATAGCCTCTTCTCTTTTCTCTTCTCACCCAGCCCGCGTTCTTGGTTTTCCTTGAACTCCTTTGCCAGTGGAATTGTCACTCTGTCTCTAATGTCCGCAGTTTACAAAAGGGAGTTGAAAGCCTGTGAAATGAAAGTCAAATGGAGCCATCAGATAATAAGAACAAAGCCTGAGATAGTGAAAGGCTGACGTATTTATCATGAACTGAAGCCATCTGTGTGTTTCAAATAGGCTGTGCCCTTTCTTTTTTGAAGACAGCCAGTGTTCATATGGTCTTAGTTGTAACTGAGACAGGCTGTTTACCATGTCTTCTGACAGCATCTTTGCAGACTGGGGAATGATCTCCCTAACCAATAAAGAAAGGGGCTTTGGGAGCAGAGAAAATCTATCCGCCATCTGAGCAGGAGGAGTGAGCACCAGTTATTCAGAGGGCACTGTTTCCTGTCCCTGGTTCTTCTCTCCTGCCAAGATAACCACTAGGGCAGAAATCACAGTGTCCCCAGCTTGGGTGAGTGAGCAGAACAGTGTGGTCAGCAGCACTGCTGGGATTGGGTCAGGAGTGAGCAGTGATAGTTCCGGGGGTGAATCCAGTGTCCTTCGTGATGAGAGGTCAAAGCTATTGTAGTAGCAGAAACCTCTCCACAATGAAAGGTGAGGAACAAAGTCAGCATCTTACTAAGTGCACGATGAGTGACTGTAAGCTAGACATGGGAAATGGGAGAGAGAAAGCAAAGTCCAAACCCAGATAGGAACAGCATAGCCTTCAGCATGACAGAGGAGAGATTGAAATGGAGAGACATTTTCTGCTCCAGCATTCAAAATATTAGGGAGTAAATGAGAAGAGATTTCTTCAGCTTATAAGCAAGGACCAGAGATTTTCCACCAGATACCAGTAAGGAACAACGTAACCCAGGGACAGAGATGTTGGAGAAGGCACCAGACTGCTTTTGCAGCACTTGTACGTCTTGTCATGCAGCAGCTGAAACTGACCAAACAAGAAGAAAAGGAGGACTTGTGGCACCTTAGAGACTAACAAATTTATTTGAGCATAAGCTTTCGTGAGCTACAGCTCACTTCATCCACTGAATGCACCCAGTGAAGTGAGCTGTAGCTCACGAAAGCTTATGCTCATATAAATTTGTTAGTCTCTAAGGTGCCACAAGTCCTCCTTTTCTTTTTGCGAATACAGACTAACACGGCTGTTACTCTGAAACCTGACCAAACAAGACAGCTCCTGGGGCAGCAGGAAGAAACTGGGTGCCAGCACACTGTAGTGAAGGGAGTTACAGAGAGAGCACATGCTAGAATAGATGGGGAGAGCCCAATGTCTCTGAATGGGAAGTCAGACTAAGTGACACAGGAATTTAGGAAGGGGGACCCAGTGTTTCTCAGGAGAGCTCATTGTTAATGGAGAGTATCAAATGCATGGGAAGCACACTGGCTTTGCCTGAAAGGGGTGGAGATACTCTCAAGGCTGATCAGTTCTTCACCCAAATACCACCTCCAGCAGGTGTAACTGCCCCCCCTCCCATCATCTGGTCACAGCAGGCAGAGCCCGCTGGCTGAGCCCCCCTGTGTTTTGCTTGGCTAGGTGCACGTGGGCGGCATCGTCTTCTCCCCTGGCTCAGTGAATGTGATCTCGGACAGCCTGCTGACCTTGCCCGCCATTGTCAGCATTGCGGCGGGAGGCAGCCTGCTTCTCATCATTGTCATCATCGTCCTCATCGCTTACAAGCGCAAGTCCCGGGAGAACGACCTCACCCTCAAGAGGCTCCAGATGCAGATGGACAACCTGGAGTCTCGGGTGGCCCTGGAATGCAAGGAGGGTCAGTACCCCATTGTTGTTGTGTTCAGGACGGGGCAAAGGGGAATGGGCTTTGACATGACTGCGTTCCCCGAAGCCAGCGTGCGTGGGGCGGTGCCAATTAGCAGAAGTTACAGGGAGACCAAAGCTGCAGCTCCAAATGCCAGGTAGGGGTCTCTGTTCTGAGAGTCTGCGTAACCTGCCCACGTCACCCAGGCATTTACAATGGCTGGCCCCTTGAACTGCCCAGAGCCATCTCTAAATCTCACAGACCTGGCAAGAAATGTTTTCCACTTCCTTACTGGGTAAATGTGACCTACCAATTGAAAATTCCCCCAGTGTGTGAACTGGAGAGGTTCTCACTCACTCCCGAGCTGGCGGCTCTGTTCTTTTCCTACTGGAAGAGTGTCCACATTGCAATCGACACCATCGCATCTGCAGAGGAGGTGTGGATGCTGAGCGCCCCACTTAGATGGGAGCCCCTTTTCCCCCCACCCAAGGGGAGGGCTGAGGCAGCGATGGGAGAGCTATAAATATTCTGGGGTCTGCCGGGCTATCAGAGCAGGACAGACTCAGGGAGGGCTTTCTGAAAGTGTTGCTGTGTCAGCGCAGTTGGTTTCTTTAGAAATCAGGCAGGGTTTTCTAATGATTCCCTCAATCTGCCCACACAGACAGGTGCCTGGATTTTACCATCTAAGGTCACGGAGGAGAAGCAAAAACATCCTCCTGGAAAGCAGTCCCCTTAGGAATCCTGGGTTTGTGACAAGTTCTGCCTGGATTCCTGATCCTCCCTCTCACAAGCCTCTGTTACGGATGGAGCTATATCCCTTCAGCTTATTGCAAAATGGTCTAATCTAGACCAGAGCCTCCCCCTTTGGGATTTCCAGGGCTTCAGACAGTCACAGCACTGACAAATGACTAGAACAGGGTGACTTCTGAAGACTTCTAGGTGCTGTCATGTCAGAAAGAAATGCCGCTACAGCCCATGGCTTGTTTGTGTCAGTCAGGAACATATGCTTTGCTACTGCTCCCCTTCTCTCACTGGTAAATGCTAAATCCACTTCTCCTTTTATCCATTTCAACTAAATTGCAGGAACATTTAGAAATGGCACATTCACTCACCAAAATGCCTGGACATGCGTTCGCACATAGGCCTGGTCTGCCCTACAGGATTTCAGTGGGAAATTCCCACCAGATCAGCTGCATCAGTGTTAAGGAGCCCTAGAATAGTGAAGGTGTGAGCATTTTTGGCTCTGAGCTAGTTAAACGACACAGTGGTAAAACCTGCGGAAGTCCCCAGAGCCTTGTCTCCACTACGGCCTCCCCAGCTTCAGGGCAGTTGAACCAGTGGGAGCGCCAGTGGTTATGTTTTGTTCAAATCCCTAGTGTAGACAGGGTTATAGTTAAACACACAGGCAGAGTCCTGCACAGACATGTGAACACACACACAGTCACACTCATACACATAGACAGACACCACACACTTTCTGTATCGTGGCATTGTAGCTCTGAATTTTCTACAGCCCTTAAGTGAGCTCTGTTCTTTGGTGAGTTCACGTTATATGCAGATTTCTCTACCTCTCCTCTTTCCTGCTCAGCATAGCTAATCGTCTTCTCATCTACATGTTGGCAGATATGTTATATTTAAAAAAAAATCACCATGGTGAAAAACTGTAGACAGACAATCAGTTTATAAATTGACCCCTTTTCCTGAGAAACTTCTTATGGCCTAGCAGAGTTTTCCTCTCATTGAGCTCCATTGATTTGATGCCAGCTCTAGTACCTAGTGTCAGGTCTAGTTTCCCTGGTAACCAGCTCCTGTTTACCCCATGTTGCTTGAACTGGTTTGAATCAAAGGCCTTCTGAGCCTGTTTATAGCTTCAGAGCAAAGGTTAGGTCAGTGTCTCCCACATGGGCTCAGAGAGCAGGAGAGTCTCTGCACCTTCGAGGCAAGGACGTATGCCCCCACAACTAGGGAAGGCCATAACAAGTGTATGGGATGCAGACACAGCCTAATGTGCAGAGAATAGGATTAAAGCTTGATTCTGCTTAAGTGACACATCGAGATTACATTGTGGAAACTGCTCAAGCTCCAGGGTGCCTGGTCAATATGTCTCATTCTCTAATGGCCTCTTGCTGAAGGAGTTTCTTATAGGCATAAGGGGACTCTGACCCTATAGGAACTGTATGGTTCTGACGAGGAATGAGACAGAACTAGAAAGTGGAATAATCCTGTGCCTCTCCTGGCGCACAAAGAGAGAAAAGAGCCCACACTGCACCTCCTGGAAGCCTGCCCCCGGGAGCCCAGCATGGCGTCCTAGATACCAAGGAGAAAACGGGCTGGAAGCAAACACGACAGGGCTGCTCTCCTGTGCTCAGGCATTGCCTGCCAACCTGCTGTCAAAGGTTACATTCTGGGAGATGATAGAGGTGGGGGGGTGAGTGCATTGGGCAGGTACTGCATTGCGGGGCTGTGTCAGGAATGTGCATGTTTACATGGGGTGAAAGGTAGGGATAGAAGCTAATTTGTACATGGGGTGGCTGTGAATCAGTGTATACACATTCAGAGGCCTGTGTTGAGGGTGTAGGGAGCTGTGCATTTGTAAATGGTATGTGTGTAGGTTCAGAGGAAGTGGGAGTCAGCACATTTTGCAGAGGAGAGTGAGCAATTGTGGTGGGGGGTGCATATGAGAGGGTTCATGCAGGTACCAAGGGGGCAGGAGGGGGCATGTGGATATGATCCAGGTTGTCTTCTATGCAGCATGCTCTGCATCAAAGAGATTGAGGAGTTCAGACAAATAACCTCTCTAGGTAAAAATCTCAGTTAGTAATCACATTTCTCTCTTGACAGCATAACTGTGGGTGAAAAAATAAACTCTTCCCAGCAACGGCCATTGAGCTAGCAAGAGCAGACCTTTGGGATAGAAAGAATCTCCTTCTCTATTTGCTTTTGAGAAACCTTGTACTTGTTTTAACTCGTTGAAATTGTCACTTACAAATTTCAAAGTGTAGGAATCTAGTCCCTAGCAACAAGGCAGGCTGGGCTTGGCGTCCCAGCAGGGATACAAAGATGGAACTTAAATGATGCCTGCTGGAAGCCAAGCGGCAGCATGCTAACCTGGGGCTGATTGCCGACAGAAAAAAAAAAACATTCTGGGAAGGTTTGCTGTTGTGCATCATAGAAAAGATGTTTTATCTAGTTTGAAGGAAGCTTGGTGGATCAAGGGGAAAAAATAAAAATAAACAAAAGGCAGCAAATTTCAGAGCATGATCTATATTCATGTTCTTGACATTTGCATCAGGACACACAGCCGAACAAAATATAAGGCCCTTGCAAGCAAGGCAAAGAATGACATGCATGACAGACATATGGACTCATGGCTGAGGAGAGCCTACCTGGAGTCCTAGAAACTATGGATGGAAGCATAAGTCCATCAAATGTAGTACTCCATCCAGCATCCTATGTTTCACCTCACCTCCACCCCCCGCCACACAGACCTCCGTAATATCTATGTCTATGCTGTACCATACATGGACAGATAAATACCTTCCTGACCCCTGCAGCCTGCATTTTAGGCCCTGAAGCATGATATTAGGTTAGTGGTGTTACTTGTAGAAAAGAGAAAGAGAGAATGTAGTAGGCACAACAATTTAAAAATAGTATCCTTATTTCTAGCTGGAGCCTTTCAAGGTATTTTAGGTGCTTATACACAAGGTGTGAACTGCATACAAATTAGCAAACATCTTTTTTCTCCGCATCTGTTCTTTGCACTGTCTTTGCAGGTACTTGTGCACACTCACACTCCCTCTCTCTGCTGCTGCTGTGAAAGTGTCTCGCAGCCATGACAGCACGTCTGAGTGACACAGTGAGGTCCTACAGTGACCAAGCTTCCCAATATGGCCCATTTGCTGCCCGGGATTTGTCTGCCAGGAAGGCAGACTGCTGGCTGTTCCCAAAGCCCCTGTTGTTTAGACTCAGTTCCCCATGGTCCCCTTTGATTGCATTTCTTTTTCTCTCTCCTCCTGGCCTTCCCCTCCCCACCCCAATAGCTTTTGCGGAGCTGCAGACAGACATCAATGAATTAACCAGCGACCTGGATCGCTCCGGGATCCCATACCTTGATTATCGGACATATGCCATGAGGGTCCTTTTCCCTGGCATCGAGGACCACCCCGTCCTGCGTGAGTTGGAGGTAATGAAATGGCTGGGCGCATACTCTCCCTCTCTCTGCTGCTCCTAATGCTTACATAGCTTCTGGGACTATTTTCCTGGTCCCTTCTGGGAAGCTAGATTGAAACTCACGGAGCTGTGAAGCACCTTCCCATCTCCCTCGTTGAATCTTATTAGAAGCGCTAGGGTAAGTGAAATAAGCACAGAGTTCATTTTAACAAATGACTCGGCATTTTGTCTCTTTAACACACGGCTTGCTTCCTCGTGCTCTCGGCTGGGGCTGGGGCTGGTTTTTGGTTTTTTTATTATTTTCATCACTAAAGCACCACCATAGAGTTTGCAAGCCCAGCAGCAAACTGGCTGCCTTCCTTATCAGCGTCTTTTTAAAGTCTCTATTAATCCCTTTTTTGTGGGGAGAAAAGCAAAGGATATCCTGATTTGCTGTGCTCCTGATTTATTGCCGTGCTCCTGCAAGGGATAAGCTTTTCACCTTGGGATGACCTGGCCCAGGATTTGCTGTAGGTCAGCAGTTTTCATTTTCCCCCGCAATTTTTTTTAGATAAGCCATTCATTCAAATTTCAGTGTCAGTGCTAACTTTAGTCCTCACCACCTTGTGCTGTGTTCCCATCAGAGTCCTGCAAACAACACTGGATTGGGGTGAGTTAGTACCTCGATGGGAGATCTTCAAAGCAAACACTGGTGCTTCAGGAAGTAATACCAATTATCATGTAGCACTCTTCCCTTTGAGTTGGTGTTGACCTGGTGCCCCACCATGGCATCAGAAGGCCCTGGAGGTATTGGGCTAGTTCTCAGCTCTTGTAAATTGTCATAGTTGCAGTGAGGTCCGTGGATCTATGCTGATTGACACCAGCTGAGGACTCACCCACCGTCTTCAGGATGAGATGTAAAAGAGAGAACCACTTCTGGTCATTCTATTTGCCCTGGTATTGTTGACATGAGCAGGTGTTGCTCCTGCTATCCTGGCCAGATTCCAGTAAGGGTAACTGTGTTCTGCTTCCATAAATCCCCCCTTCAGGTTCCAGTTAAATGTGCTCTTGGTCAAACAGGGCTGTGTGCTATTGATCAATCACTGTATATCACTCTAAAGGTGGCTGCATTTCACTGGTGGATGAAGGGATTCCTGGGTATCATTTGTATCAAGTTATGCTTTGGGATCCTCTGACATGAAAGGCATTGTAGAAATATAAGAAATTATTATTATATTAATAAAAGAGCTAATTAAAATTAATGCATTAGATTACAATTCTAACAGCAAACAGCTGGCCACAACTCAAGCACTAAACTCACCCAGGCTGCAATTGAATCTGCTTCTCCCATTGCCAATCCCCAAAATTTTCCAGTCCCACATATGGTGTTTATTATTTAAATTGTCAAGTAAGCTGATTTTCTAACAAATGTGGCCACTTGTTATTGGTTTCACTTATGAAAAACAGAACTGCAGGAGTGATAAATGTGTTGCCAATTACACAGTTGATTTAATTATATAATGTTCGTAGAACCAATATATAGGGCTCCAAGATGTTTAGTAAAGAATTGCTTAATGTAGTTTATCATTTTGACTCATAATGAATTACTTAAAACCAGGACTAGCTGAAAGCCTCAATTAATTTTTTACTGTTTCTCTATAATAAAGCAATAGTCTAAATTAGTAATTAATTTACTTATGGGAGTGTCACTTTTTTTGTTGTTTTTTTGTTGTTTTTTTGCTTTTTGCAGAACAAGTACAAAATGTATGTCACTTGTAGGCTTTCAGCCTCAAAGCAGAGTAATTAGTGTTCAGCAAGCCTGATTCACAGCAATGGTGAAGACAACTAGAGCTAGAGTTAGGGGCACTGTTTCTTTCAGTGGCTTGCTGAGATTGTTGTCCTCTGCTTACAGGTCCAAGGGAACGGGCAGCAGAATGTGGAGAAGGCCTTGAAGCTCTTTGCCCAGCTAATCAACAACAAGGTGTTTCTGCTGACATTCATCCGGACCCTGGAGCTTCAGCGTAGCTTCTCCATGCGTGACCGTGGCAATGTGGCTTCCCTGATCATGACGGGCCTGCAGGGAAAGCTGGAATACGCAACTGACGTACTGAAGCAGCTACTCTCAGACCTGATTGAGAAGAACCTGGAGAATAAGAATCACCCCAAACTGCTCCTGCGTAGGTAAGATGACTGGCAGGGGGAGGAAGCTGCAGGGACATGCCCAGATAAAGGAATCAACATCATGCTGTTGCTGTCCCCTCTCCACCCAGGGAAGAGCCTTGGCTGGGGCGGCCAACAAAAGCCACATGGCCACCAGTGGCTAAAACACACACACACTGGCAAGTACCAAAGAAAAGTTGCATATAGCAGGATCTGGCAGTGGGTAGCAAGGAAACCCCATTTCAGACAGACCCTCAAAGTGCAGAACTCACCATGTGCAACTCCCATCATGCTTTTATTCATTGCTTTTCCTGCTTCCCTTGGCCTCTCAGATACTGAGGGGTTGCGGGGAGATCCAGATTTGATCTGTCCATCTCATTGCACTGGGAGCCCTGAGAAGGAGAGTGGCTCCAGCCTGGGTGACCCGCTGACAGTAATAAGCAAGAGTGCGTGGTGGAGGTTCGGACAGATTGACAGTTAAAACGCATTACTCATCATTGGCAGGCTGACCCCGACCTTCAGGGACATTAGCAATTTTACTCTACGTTTTCCAGATGTCAGTTTTTTATTCCCAGCCCAGCAGGTTCCTTTTTGTCTTTGGGTGTTTTGGGTGGGGTTGGTTTTCTCTAAATCAAGAATTTCCCCTTGCCCCCACAAGCTCTCGGCCATGGAGGAAGCAACTGGAAGACAAAAAGGGACAGGACTGATGGGCTTTTCATCAGTGCCCTGTTCTGTTGTGCAGAAGGAAGGGAGGAATGAGTGGGGTCAAGGGGGATGCTGAGGGATTATGAGTGAAAGAGAGAGGTACGAGAGGTCATAGTTCTCTTGGATCAAGTTTAAGATGCTGTGCAGCCATCCGTGAAAACATATGATAGAGTTAACCCTGTGTTACTAGAGACAAGGAAGGGAAACGGATGGACTCTTGGAGGCTCCCAATGGAGCACTGCATTTTTCTTTCTGCCACCAGCCCATGTAGCATGACTGAAACTTCACGGTGCGCCAACACCTCCACCCCTAGAGAGTCCTGCTTGACAAATGGGGTGTCCTGGAGCCCATGAAGTGGAGTGAGATGAGCCAGGACTGGAGGCCTCCTCTCACCATCATTGGGTGAAGGCTGACAGCACCATCAGTCTCACTGGTGCCAGGTGACCCCTGAGGTTGCACTGGTATCTCAGGTTTCAGAGTAGCAGCCGTGTTAGTCTGTATTCGCAAAAAGAAAAGGAGTACTTATGGCACCTTAGAGACTAACCAATTTATTTGAGCATGAGCTTTCGTGAGCTACAGCTCACTTCATCGGATGCATACTGTGGAAATTGCAGAAGACATTATATACACAGACACCATGAAACAATGCCTCCTCCCACCCCACTCTCCTGCTGGTAATAGCTTATCTAAAGTGATCATCAAGTTGGGCCATTTCCAGCACAAATCCAGGTTTTCTCACCCTCCGCCCCCCCACAGACAAACTCACTCTCTTGCTGGTAATAGCCCATCCAAAGTGACCACTGTCTTCACAATGTGTATGATAATCAAGGTGGGCCATTTCCTGCAGAAATCCAGGTTCTCTCACCCCCTCACCCCCCTCCAAAAACCACACACACAAACTCCCTCTCCTGCTGGTAATAGCCTATCCAAAGTGACCACTCTCCTTACAACCTGCATGAAAATCAAAGTGGGCCATTTCCAGCACAAATCCAGGTTTTCTCACTCCCCCACCCCCATACACACACAAACTCACTCTCCTGCTGGTAATAGCTCATCCAAAGTGACCACTCTCCCTACAATGTGCATGATAATCAAGGTGGGCCATTTCCAGCACAAATCCAGGTTTTCTCACCACCACCCCCCCACCACACACACACAAACTCACTCTCCTGCTGGCAATAGCTCATCCAAACTGACCACTCTCCCCACACTGTGCATGACAATCAAGGTGGGCCACTTCCAGCATAAATCCAAGTTTAACCAGAACGTCGGGGGGGGGGGGGGGGGGGGCAACAAGGGGAAATAGGCTACCTTGCATAATGACTTAGCCACTCCCAGTCTCTATTTAAGCCTAAATTAATAGTATCCAATTTGCAAATGAATTCCAATTCAGCAGTTTCTCGCTGGACTCTGGATTTGAAGTTTTTTTGTTGTAAGATAGCAACTTTCATGTCTCTGATTGCGTGACCAGAGAGATTGAAGTGTTCTCCGACTGGTTTATGAATGTTATAATTCTTGACATCTGATTTGTGTCCATTTATTCTTTTACGTAGAGACTGTCCAGTTTGACCAATGTACATGGCAGAGGGGCATTGCTCAATGTCAGAGCATTTCTCTTTCCCCTGCACCTCAGTCCATCTTCCAGCTGGGCTGGCAGGGGAAGCAGGTGCCAGATGGAGGAAACTGGGTTAAGGGTGAGAATAAAAGCAAAGGGATTCCCTTGGGATTTGGAAATGGTGTGGGGGTGGGAGGGAGAGCAATCTGGGGCAATCTTGGCCAGTATCCTGCATCCCTAACTGATCTGAGTGTGTGAAGGCACCATAGTCATTGAGACAAAAGCACACAATGTGTTCCTTAGAATGTTACATTGCTCTCTGTGTTCGATTCTGCTGCCAGTCCCGGCTCTTCTCCTGTTCAGGGCTACGTTAGTGCGGCGTTAGGGCAGACAGGCACACAGAGAGTTTGCTGTGGAGGCTCTTGCATCTCGGCCACATTTCTTCTGCAGAGTAGCGCCCTGCTTGTCCAAAAAGAGTGGGGCACCATGGAATGAATTTAGGTGATTTGGAAAAAAAAGGGAAGCTTCTGATGTCACTCTAAGTGATGCCCATCAGGAGACATCAGTTGAACCCAGAGGCACTAAATCTTAAAGGCAAACGCTGCCCAAGAGTACTACAAAGTGCTACAGGGGCACCGCTCACCCGTCAGTATTCACTGGCCTGCAGTGTCTGATTTGGACAGTGGCATTTGTGGAATATCTTATTCTAAATATGGGGAATATGCCACTGAGCTCACTCGTCGTATCACAGCCCACTGGCTATCGCTTTTTTAGGGGCACATACTGCACGAGAGTGAGTGTTATTGGAGACATAATGTGGCTGTTGTGCCTATAAAACACTGGCTATCCAGTTGCATGTTTGCATTTAATTATTGTTTCAGAGGTTGAAGCAGGGCCTAGGAGAGCGCTACTGCAGGGACCACATTAGGCATGATCTCATTTGAGCTGCTCTGTTCACTTTTTGAGTGCAGAGCTTTTCTAATCAGCCTGCACCAGATCAAAGTGAAAGGGAAAAACCTAGGCATTCACGCCTTTTTTTTCCCATTTTAAATGTGAGGGAATTGTATGGGGAAAAAGGTTCCAGAGTTATAAGCACCTGATTGTATCTCTTCATCTGTGTCTATAAATTGCTTCATTAGACTGCAAGCTCATCAGAGCAGGGACTTCCCTTCTTGCATGTTTGTACAGTACTGCACGCTTTTGAGCATCTGCCATGCCAGGTCCAGATGAGATGAGCATGGCATAAAAGTCTAGATGGACAGGGTAAGTGACAGACCCAGAGTCTGAGCTGACAGGGAGAGGGCAATGGTAAAACACCTCCACCTAACTTGAGATCTTCTCTGGACTACATCTAGGGGTTCAGCCTCCGTGGACCAATCTGTCCTATACGTCTCTGATGATGCTGCACAGCAAAGATTGGGGTGTCACTATGATATAAGGGCTTTTGTTCTGTTTATCTAGGTACTTACTTGACCTTCATCCTTACACAGTATCTGTGCACCTCGCAGTCATTAATATATTTTATCCTCACAGCCCCCTCATCCAATAGGGAAGGAACTTCCCCATTTTACTGTTAGGGAGCTGAGATAAATGGCAGCTGAAGTGACTCATCTCAGGTCACACACACAGTCTGCAGATGAGACAAAAATTAAATTTAGTAACCCGGGTCAGATTGGCACCCATGACTCTGAGGCAAAAGGCTGCCTCCTATTCCCGCTCCCCCGAGCCGGCCATGTCCCCACGCTCACGCTGACAGCATTTCAGGGCCCTGTTGCATAGGAGTCACCCTGGCTCTATCCCGCTGTGTCTGAGCTTTGCCCCATGGGTTGCTGTGTGATGGAGGAAGAGGGCCCACTCTATGCTCATCCACTGTCCGCCAGTCCACAAATGGAGCCATCGCCACACAGAAGCCAGCAGCCAAAAGCAACAGGGAGTATTTCACAGTTTGGGGGAGTTTTCAGGGATTCCTCCAGCCACAATGAATATACTTGGCAGGAAATTGCTCTAAATCTGGCCATGTTTGCAGAGGCAATAACTCATCTCAGAAATGGAAGCTGCATTAATTTCCCCCGTGGTTTGATGAGTCGCTGTGAAAGCGTCTTCAGCCTGAGCCATCAATAATGACTTTTCACGGTGCTCTAAAAATACAAGGCTGGTGATCTCAGCACTATCCCCCTCCCATCTCCTGTCCCCCCCATCCCTCACCCCATTACCACCACGAGGAGGTTTTGCTCATAACACAGCGTACCACATCAGAGCCCGCCTAGCAATGTCATAGTCCGATTGCCAGAGACGGAAAAGCCAGACTCAGAGAAAGGGCCAAACCCACAGGGACTGTGTGTGGCCAGCCATTACTCTCTGAGTTTCTGCTTGAAGCATGTATGATTTTTTTCTTTGTTTCTCAAACTCAGAGGCTGGAGGGATTGTGTTGGATCCAGTCCTGACATGGGAGCAGTTCAGACCTAGAGTCTCTGTACAGCCAAGGAAAGGAGTTAAGCCAGGAGCAAATGTTCTTCTTCCTTAAAGAAGGCTCAGAGAGAGAGAACCTAGCCACTCCTTTGTGTGGCTCTTATTGTGGCACTCAGAGGCTGGGGGTTGAACTTTCAATGCTGGGGGTAGCTAATGTGGTCTGACCTGCAGTTTTATGCAATAGTGCCCCATCCTGAAAGTAGCCTGAACCAGTGATCTAGATATGAAAGTCTCCAATCCTCCAAGCCATTCAGTCCCCTCGGTGCAGCCCTGCACTGACGTCCCCCTTTCATCCTTTGTGGTATATTGGTGCCAACACAAACTTGTAAGCTAAATGTGTTAATATAAAAGATGACAAGTCACCTGCTGAAAGGTTGGGATTCTATCTAGGTTCAGATTCCCCGGTCAAACGCTTCTGTCTCCATTAGCTGCCGTGAACATCAGCTGCCTGGTAAAAACTCATTTGAGCTTGTAAATAGACTGGGGGAAAGATACTCACCCTGCATGGTTCTGAATGGGGTTATTTCTCACCCATCAATCCCATTTGGTCATTTAAAAGGCTCTTGTAGCGTATCTCCTGTCTTTGCTTTGCCATGTAAACACAGGATTAATGTTACCCCTTTAAGCATGGGCTCATGAGGGCACTTTCCTGCTCTTCTCTGTGGAATTCAACAGCCAATTCATAGTCGAGATATAATGATGTGGCCTGTTTGTTTCCATTTGCAGAGTGAGGGTTGAACTGCCTGAACCCCTACTCCCCCATGTGCCAGAGTGTCGGGCGAGTATGTCTTGCATACAGCATAGCCAGCCACATGGGAGACTAGTATTGGCACTTGGCGCAGATGGTGTCATTCCAGTGCATGCACAAGGGGCTGGGGGATGAGGTCTCCTCTGCAGGAGCAGCGGCGTTTGAGAGCTGACAGTGGGGCGGGAGAAGGTGATTATTGTCTGTCTTTAATCAGAACTGAGTACCTGTGGCTTAGTTCTGTGAATTATCCTCCCAGATATGGCAGGTGACGCAGGGAAACCAAATGAACCCAAAGAGCCTTCATTATCCTCTGTTTAAATTTGATCATTCTCACTCCTGGGCATTACCAGGGTCTTTGCAAATGGAAATAGTTGCATAGCTGAGGGAGACAGCGGAAAGGGGTGGAAGAGCAGCACGGAGGGATGCCTTACAGATTCAACCTTCATGTGTGACATGCTTGCTTACACTCTTTGGAGCTATGGGTCCAAGTTCCAATCTCTTCCTCCTCCTGAGGCAGACTGTCTGAGTTCTAGGTACTTCGCTCGTGGGCGGGGGGCTTTCAGCTGAGACCATAAAACCATAGAACATGTCTTGATAGCTGTGCACTGACACTGAGGGCTCGGTTTTTCCCTTCAGTTACATCAGTGTAAATCAGAAGTAGCCCCGCTGATATCACTGGAGTTATACTGCTGTAAGTGAGAGAGAAACACATCACAGGGCACCATGGCACTTTCTGTAAAGACTTAAGGGGTTTGTCCCACTGTCTTCAGTGACAATTTCCTTTCCCCTATTGTTAAGCACGTGAGCTGGGATTTTCAGAGGAGCCCAACAGAGTTAGGTGCCCAGCTTGTGATGAAATTCAATGGGATTTGGGCACCTGTGTTCCTTTGAAAATTCCAGCCTTCTTGCCTGCATTGCTGGTGCCCCGAACACGGAGGGTGGCTACAGATTCAGTGTATCATTTGGAAGCATTTGGGGTGAAACGCAGGTTTCCAACCCACTGGCCGAATGAACACTGAGAACTTTCTGAAATTCTTCGGCCACTGCACTAGTCTTGGTGCAGCTTCACCAGCGCTTGCAGTGAGGAAAGTGCCAGCATAGTCCAGCCACCAGCACTTTTACCACCATGTCATCTGGACATGCCCTGAGCAACACCAGGCAACGTGGTGGTGAAAAGGCCTGGAGCCCTGAAGCCTGTTGCTAGCACAGACAGAGCTGCACTGAGGCTAAACCAGTGGTGGGAGAATTTCAAAAAATCGTCATTGTAGATGGAGACTCTGCAGAATCTCTGTCCTCTGGCTTGTGTGACCCAGGGCCTGGTACATCAGTGTCTGGCATTTATGAAGAGACCAAACCACTCATTGCTCCTGTCGTCCACCTAGTCCCCTAAGGTGTCTCCATGTAGGAAAAAAGAAACTTCTCCAGCACCATGTACCCTTCTATCTTTTTCCCCTTTCTGTACATCTATTCCATCTCACCCCTTTTGTCCGAGATACGGAGCACCTGCTGCACATTTATAAAGTACCTGCTTCCCCTTTGCTGCCGTACCAATCTAGATTGGTGCTGCATTGAGGGATGGAGGGTGGCCATGTGGCACATACACATTCCAGCGGCAGCAAAAGGGTTAGCAGTATGTAGCAGTCATTTAAAAGAGGTGAGAATGCAAAGGATCCAGAAGAAACAAAGCCTAAAACTTGAAAGCCAGCTTTGCGGTGTGAAGATCCAGATGTTTCAGTTGGAAACCTACAAAGTAAAGGTCTCTTCCAGCCCTGTGGATCTGTGAGCTCCTTGGGTATTGTTTAGTATGCAAAACATTCCAAGTCAGAACATTTTGTTCTAAGCTAATAATGAATGAGAAGCCACAAAGTGAGAAATTATTTTATTTTACTTTTGAGCTGTCTATTGCCAGTGCTTAATAATTGGTGTTCAGTTCTTTCCTTCTTTCTTTATTTCGCCTCTCTGCTCTTCCCTCTCCTGGGAGACTGAAGGAAAGCTGATATTAAATCAAATGACTGTCCTCATTCCTGGCACAGGGAGCACATAGCAGTTCAGAGACGAGACAAAGCAAGGGAAAATTAGTATCATAAATATTGATTTGGGGGTTTTCCTGGTCCTTTTTGTTTAGT
This sequence comes from Chelonia mydas, assembly GCF_015237465.2. Lineage (NCBI taxonomy): Eukaryota > Metazoa > Chordata > Testudines > Cheloniidae > Chelonia > Chelonia mydas. Next base: position 4,714,367 of record NC_051261.2, read on the forward strand.
TTTATTCCCAGCACCCCAGTGAGTCAGAGGAGCAGCCAGAGGCTTTGGTTTCTGGTGTCAGGCTTTTTTGGAAAGTTGTCTCCGGAGTGTACTTTGCCCTCATTTATGTGGTCAATATGAAAAGAGTTTTCTCTGAGTCTGGGGATTGTCCCCTGCTGCCTTAATCTTCAGGAGCTTATTTTGTATTTTCAGAGACAGATCTATAACAGCATTCCAGATACCAGGCCGACCATGGAGTAAAACATGATACCTGCTGAGGGGCTGTTGCAGTACTCTGAAGGAGCTGGTTTTGCAGCTCAGCAGACCTCTTCTGATGCAGCAGAGAGAAAGGGAGGTCACTCCAAAACACGGCAGACTGAGTTTAAAGAATGACTTGCTGAGACCTCCAGCACAGATCAGATTTCAAAGACTAACCATGGTAGATGATGGCAGGGAAAAGATACACAACAGGCTAAGGCTTGTGAAGAGCTATGCACTCTTCAGCTGCTTGGACCCCTTGATGAAGGAAGTGGCTTTTTTGCTTCAGCTAAGGAAAAAATTTGAGCATGTTAACTCTTTAAGTGTTGATACCTTCTGCAATGAAGGCTGTACCACAGGTGTACTATCGAGTCAGTTTCAGAGTAGCAGCCGTGTTAGTCTGTATTCGCAAAAAGAAAAGGAGTACTTGTGGCACCTTCGAGACTAACCAATTTATTTGAGCATAAGCTTTCGTGAGCTACATCCGATGAAGTGAGCTGTAGCTCACGAAAGCTTATGCTCAAATAAATTGGTTAGTCTCCAAGGTGCCACAAGTCCTCCTTTTCTTTTATCGAGTCAGTGGAATGTTGGGACATGCTGGTACCGTCAGCAATAGTTAAGGGATTAATGAAATGTTTGTTCTCAATTTTTTTGACTGTATAAGCGTGAAGTATTATAGTTCTGTATCTGTCAGGGCTAGAACACAGGTCCCTAACAGGGCTATGGCATGGCGCAAGGGGGTAGGTTCTGTCCACACAGGTAAGAAGAAACCATGTTATAACACAGTTGTGCCACGCAGCTGTTTCACCTGCTTATTTTTGTAGCATCAAGAGGGACGGTATGTTAATTTCAGTTTAATGCAGAATGTAACTTACAAGAACTGGTCATGCCGTATGTTAATAATATTCATTAGGAAGTTAGCCCTTTCCCAATGAGCAAACATTTCCCAGATAGATCCTGGTTTTTTTCCTCCCATGTTAATATTCACCAAACAGTCTGGAGGAACACGTGTCGGTTCTATGGTGTTCTCCTGCTGTTTGATTTGACTGTTTGTTACTGGCTCTTCTTTATTCGTGGCTGGTGGTTTGTTGCCTAAGTCACGTGCTATTGTTTCTCCTCTTTGATTGGATGTCTGAAAAATTTTAAACAGAAGAACAATGAATATGGTGGCACTTTCCAGCATGAATTTTCAGACAATTAATCATTTATGATTCAGTTATTTGGGGATTTACAGACATTTTCATGAATACCCTCCAGATGTCATATACTGATGATGATATAACTCCTGGTGTCCTTGCAAATAGAACTCATTGCTTTTGATGGCTGAAATACTGTAACTTCTGTTTACTATTCAACAAGCTTTGGTGTTAGCACAAACCCTCTTACATTAGTAGTGTCATCTGTATTACAGTAAGAGCTGGAGAGTGCTGGGAACTATACAGACACATGGTGAGAGGCAGTGTCTGACCCAAAGGGCTCACAGTCTGACAAGATAGACTGAACAAGGGAGAGGAAGCTGTGATCCAAAGAGGGTCACACGGCAGCCCCATCAGCATTTGCTATAGGACTAGAACCCAGGTCTCCTGAGTCTCAGTTCAGTTCCCTGTCCCCTAGACTAGACTATGGTGCGTCTCTAGTTATGACTCCACACTACTGGTTTTTAATGCCCTGCTCTAAACAGTGCCTGCAGCATTGTTTACACTGGCAAAAATAGGGCCCCTAATTCATTACCGGTGCTGCTCTGCTGCTGACAGCACTGGTCTAGGCAAGGCTAGTTATGCACTGGGCTGATCAGACCCATTCAGAGCAGAGCTGTGATGCATTAAATGCCCCTCGCTGCCTGGAGCACTCTCTGTACTAGCCGTTCCAAGCAAGGTGGGAGACTTTTCAGAAATGTGGCTACTGTAGACACAGCCTGAGGCTATGGCGAGTGACCAGCTGCACTGACGCACACCCCCTGTCTAGACAAGGAAAGCCATGCTTTGCAAGATGGAGTGGGCACTTCAAAGGGCAGCTGCTTGTTTGTTTCAGGCCCAGCCGTTGCTGTTACCCGATTGCTGAAATTGGGGCTAATCCCAAGCACTAAGGGCAGCCTAAGAGTAATGCCGGGCAGGATCAGAAAAGTCCTAGTGCACAGAGCGCTGGACCCCCGAGGACGGGGATTCATTTACAGCACATTCTCAGCTAGCACAGCTGGCAACAAAGGAAACATCCTTATCCACTGATCTAGAGCCATGCTAGCAACAGCCACTTCTTGGAAGCCTGCCTGACAGCCGTGTCTGAACACATTGGCAGCACAGTTCAGGGTCTCATAGATGAGGGGGCCCCTCGTCCTGTCACCTGTCCAGTGCTGCTTTCAGAAGCATTTCCCCACTTCCAAGAAAAGGAACAGTGTTTCTTTAAAGAGAGACCAGCAGTCCTGCAGAGCCAGCATTAAAAACTATCATTAGGAGCCATTGTATTTAAATTAGAGATAATCTTGGGCACAATGTGGGGAGAGAATGCTGGGTGGGGCTGCGGAGAAAGCTGCAATTTCCCTTGCCATTGTCACTCTGCTGTCCCTGATTGCCAGCAACCACTGCAAATTCCAGTGATTTACTGAGCCATAGGGTATAATTTGCACCACGTGCAAGGAGTTAAAGTGCCACCAGGCATCCCTGTCAGAGTGGCTCATGACAGGCTGTCAGCTGGTCTTTATTCCTTTCTGTTCCTGAACAATCTACATACACTTGTCAGCTAAATGTGGGAGAGGGCAGGGCTGAGGGACCATGATGCCAGATCCTCCAGTGCAGAGCCTTAATGCTGTTGTGAATTTGTGCTCCAGATGTGCACTGTTCACTCAGAGATGGTGATCAGAAGATGGTCACATGGCCAAAGGCCTGTGGGAAAAGTGCAGTCCTACCTGCTAAGGGACGCTGTGAGTCTGTAACTTGTGATACCTCACTCAGTTTGAGAGGGTGAGACTAGGCCAAGCAGTTGGTTTTGCTTTTGTCCATAGTTGGTTTTCAACTTCCCAGCTCTCCCGCACTGTTGAGATGCGGGGTCACTGGTGTGAAGGGCAGTCGTTTGTTTTGAGTTTTTTTAAATAGACATGATGAAATGTCCTCTTGTCTTTTTCTAGGACCGAGTCTGTGGCTGAGAAGATGTTGACTAACTGGTTTGCCTTCCTCCTCCATAAATTCTTAAAGGTGAGGGGGAGACTGAGTGGAGAGATCCTCTTCCTCCTTCACCCATTCTCCTTACGCTTCCACAGCTCTCCTCCTGCCCAAGACCTAGTGGGTGACTCCAGCCTTTAAAATGCCCGACAAGACCCAAAGTAAGGGGGAGACAATAGCAGAGCAGAGATGTGGAAATAAGACCTGTGTTCTGTGCATTTGGAGCTGTAGTTAAATTAGCTGAGTCTCAGCTAACCATCTCCGTGCTAGGCTTTGTTCAACCCTGAGGTTGCATGTTGCACATTTGAAATGTTGTATGGATGACAAGCCTGCAAGGAAGCATGCCTGGTGCATGTCTCCCGGTCTCCGTTCAGCTGAAGGAACAGAGTATCATTGCCATCCGTCAGTGAGCCCTGATGGGCTGCACGTGTAGGACACATAGGAGGCTTTCACACCTCGGAAAAAGACCTGCCTGTGTCATCTAGTCCATGCCCCACCCAGTAAAGTGTAGTTCCCTACAGTAAACTCTTGACTGCTTTGTTCAGTGTAATGTAAAATAACCCAGGTCCTGGAGCTTCTACCGCTTCTCTGAAGCACTGTGCACAGGCTGTTGGATCTCTCTAATGGGGAATGTGCCCACCTTACTGTTCAGTGTAACTTTCCTTGCTCTGTGTAATCCCATTTCACCTAGCTGTACCCTCTGGAGTACCCCCAAACAACTCCTCTCCCTCCCTCATTCAGGACTGTGAAAAATTTTACACCCTGAGCGCCGTAGTTAGGTCGAGCTAACCCCCCAGTGTAGAGGCAGCTAGGTTGACAGAAGACGTCTGCCGTCTTGGAGAGGTGGATTCGCTACATCGACAGAAAAACCCCTTCCAGCGACACAGGAAGAGTCTACACTATGGCACTACAGTGGCATAGTTGCAGCACCATAGCTGTGCCACTGTAGCAGCTGTAATGTAGACATACCCTCAGATTCCTTCTCTCCAGCCCTGGGGAGGCAAGCCACGGATGATGCCCACATTGAGTAATGGTCCCTTGGGATTGGCTTTCCTCTCCAAGTGCTGCTTTGGGCCACAGACCTGCAAACACTTACTTTGGTTGTTAAGATTCAGCCAGTGGGACCGTGCATCTGCTTAAAGTTAAGCATATGCATTAGGATAAGGCCCTGCCAAAGAGGCACCTTCACCTGATTTTGTTTTGCTGTGTGTCTTGTCGAACAGGAGTGCGCTGGGGAGCCGCTCTTCATGTTGTACTGTGCCATCAAGCAGCAGATGGAGAAGGGCCCTATCGATGCCATCACAGGGGAGGCACGCTATTCTCTGAGTGAGGACAAGCTGATCCGGCAGCAAATTGAGTACAAAACATTGGTGAGTTGGCTGTCCGTGGGACCCAGCTTTGAACTGTATGCTTCATCTCCAGCTGTAAGTGACTTCCTGTAAGTTAAGAGAAGCTGTACAGGAAGGGCAGGATATATGCAGCCCTGATGCCCCAGGGTAGAACTAGCTGCTTCATGTCAGAATTGGTCCTTCATCGAAAGCACAAGCAGGAAGTACACAGTTTTATGGTCCAGATTCTCAGCTGGCTCAACCCATACTCCAACATTGTGGACCACAAGTGTTGCGTGTGCAATAATCTGTGGGACGTAAGTGCATGTAATGTTATGGCCCAATTTTCAAAACCTCAGGGTGCCAGGGCCATGTGCAAATTAAGTATGTACCTAACTTGCTTGTGCAGATTGTGTGCGATCAGCCCGGGCTGCTAAAGTTTTTGGAAAATCAGGGTTTACATGTGGCATCACAGACCCTTGTCATCCTTTTTTAAATATATCTATAGCTCCCCATGCCCTTGCCCTCCCCAAAACATAACTCCAGGGGACACCCTGAAGCTCTTGTTATACCAATAAAATAAAAACCAGCAGGATCTTATTAAAGGGGAAAAGGCAAAATGCCACATTTATTGTGAATACAGAAAGAATCATAGTAAGCAGTTAGTTATAGCTATAACATTCCATTCAATTTCATATTTATTCACACATTCATTCATACACACACACACACAGGTTCTGCAAAGTTATCATCATAGTTACCAGCCTTAGAGTTGCTCATGCCAAGCCACTGGCCAGGTGGCCTGGACATGAGGAGGGAGCAGGGCTTTGTCAGATGCTCATCTGATGCTCCTGGAAGTTGGTTTGCAGAATCAGACCCCAAAGTTCTCACTTTCTAGAGTCCCTTTTTATAGGAATTTCTTCCTATGCCAGTCTATGGGAATTGCTTCATCATCCTGTGGCTGAATCAATCAGCAGATGGCACATTCCTTTGACGGCTCCGTGCTGCCAGATGTTATCTTGTTCTTTGGTTCTCCCATTCTTGAGGCTGTTGGGTGGATTCCAGTCTGCCCTCCGGGGGTCCTCTGGTTATTTCCACTTGACGCCTTCTTCAGCCAATGGACACTGGATTCTTAGGCTGGCCCCTCCCTGACCATTCAGTTATTATTCACACCAAGCATCCACCACATACATCCTCTATCTCTATTTTAATCACAATTGTTAACAAAGCAAGATTAATACAACAAAAGGGCGGAGAGTCTCTGGGTGCTGTTTCTGTTGTTACAGAGTATTGCTTTGAGCCTCTCTCTGTGTGAGTGGTTGTTGTTACAAAGAATTGCTTTGAGAACAGACTCTGTCTTAGAATGTACTAACACAATCAGCAGCTTGCAAGTTTAACACATAGAGGGAGAGAAACAGTACCAAAAACCAAGAGACCTCTTAATTAGTGAATACCCTGGAATTCGAACTATGGGGAATCAAACGCATTTGTGATTTTAATACAGAACTTCTTTAATATGATCCAACACTCTTAGTTTAATGAGTTTCCCAAGGAGACTCTAGATACAACAGCTGTGATATCAATGTAGAGACTGGCTTTTCAGGGGAATTCAGTGTTAAGTGTCTCTGACCCATGATGTTATCACTGTTATGCTGGATGTTTCTCTGAAGCCCTTTTGAGAACCATTTGGGACTTCTCCCTCTCTAGATCCTGAACTGTGTGAACCCCGATAACGAGAACAGCCCAGAGATCCCCGTGAAGGTGCTGAACTGCGACACCATCACTCAGGTCAAAGAGAAGATTTTGGATGCAGTGTACAAAAACGTCCCCTATTCCCAAAGGCCAAGGGCTGTCGACATGGACTTGGGTAAGAGCAACCCTGCCCTGTGACAAGTGGGCGGGGAGGTGGTGGGGGGAGAGTTAGAGAAGTAGCCAGTATTGGGGAGTTCTCAGAGAGATTTGTAATGTTCAGGAAGCTGATCGCATTGGCTAGAGCCAGGATGGCTCGCTTTGTGCACACTTGCTCTATCCTTACCTCCCCCACAAACACACACTACACCCCTCGGAGATGCTGTTTCTGCAGGACACAACACTGGGTCAGACTCTTGACCTGTCTTAGCCATTGCACTCTGCAGACCCTGTTAATGTCCCCCAGAAAGCTGTCTTCATGGAGCAATTGTCCAGTGAGCAAGTGACTGACATCTCAGACCACCTTCAGCTTTTTACACAAGCCACCTCCACAGCCATGTATTGACAGTAGTGTTGGAGGGGACCCTTGGTTCAGATCAACACCCCAAAATCTAATTACATTCCCCCACCCTGGGGAAAATTCTGCTCTTAGATGCAAGGAAGCAACCCACATTGGCTTCCCTAGGGCTTCACAGGAATAATCAAGAGCAGAAGTCAGCCCTTTCGCTGAACACCCCTTCCTGGGAGCTTGGCCTCTGAGAGACTCATCTCTCATACAATGTCACATGAGACTGATGTGGACAGAAGAGGCAGGTGTCTTTTCATCCCTGACCATCATGTCTGCTTGCTCTTGCCTTCCCTGCAGAGTGGCGCCAGGGCCGGATAGCTCGCGTGGTCCTGCAGGATGAAGACATCACCACCAAGATTGAGGGCGACTGGAAGCGGTTAAACACCCTGATGCATTATCAGGTAAGAAACCATCCCTGACGCAGAGCTCCCAGAAAGCAGCCAAGCGGAAGGGAAAGAAAAGCAGAAATTTAATTCCTCGGCGTCTCGTCTAACAAGACAGACAGGGAGGTCACGTTCTTATGATAAACCAGAATGGTTCAGTGTGCTCGTGCATTAGACAAGAAAGCAGCCCTGACACACATCTTACAGAAACTAGCAGAGTTGAAAATTGACTAAATTAAAAATGCCAGCCTCTCTCACCAGATAGACTGGGTATGCAGAGAGAGGGCTGCACTGTCAACGGTTAAAGATGTGGGGGCTGCAGGGGGCTATCATGTCAGAGACCCAGGCCTGGAAATGGAAGCCTAAGTGAGAGAAAGGGGAGGGCAGTATAGGAAAGGAGAGGGGTTTCTGTCTCTGAAGCATCGTCGATAGGCCACCAGGCACCATGGGGGCAGATTAGCCGCCTGATGCAGTGAGGCGGGGCACCGAGCTACATGGACGACTTGTCTCTTCCAGTTTCTAACTCTCAATCTTCCTACATGTTGATTCTCCGTTCTCGTTCAGGGGATAACAAAGGCAACTAGTTTTTTAGGAACAAGGGGACGTCGCCATCACTCTGTGTCCTGCGCAGCAATCGCATGGCTTCAAAATTAAAGGCAGTCACAGAGGAGTGTGCCGCCAGTTAAGGGAATATCGCCCCAAGCACTGTAAACATAAACCTGAACACTGGGAAATGTTTGTTAATCGAGAAGTGGTGGAATGTGTTAAGCTCTGGAATGAGTCTCCCAAGAGAAGCATCAGGAGCCCCATCACTAGAGTCATTGAAACTAGACTGGTCAGAATGCTAGAGGAGATGCTGCATCCCACAGTGACCAGGATGGATCAGATGACCTACAAGCTTCTTTCCGTCTCTTACTGCTGTTAGGCTAATGACACCAGCCAAGCACAGCCTGCCTTGGGTGAGACTTGAGCAGCTAGAAAGTGTTAATTATGGTAGGTCAGAGAGAGAGATAAAGGTACGTACTCAGCCAGGTCCATCTGTCCACCACATGCTGGAATGTGCTGGAGTGTAACTGTATCCAACCACCCGTGAAACTGATTTCCAGTTAGTAGAGGCATTGTTCTTGAAGCCCAGCGCTCTGTACTGTACCCCAATGGACCTGTCCATAGCCTTCCTGTAGCTTCAATGTACCTTGGAGTAACCCTCCTAATTAGTCACTAGAAGAAAGGAGGTTGGCGTGTAGTTCGAGGATACTTCTCTTTTCTGAGCAGAATGGTTTCTCAAGAGAAGCAGATCTTTCCATGAGGTACTAGCCAGTTCCTTTTGAACAGAAACCTTTCCCTTTTTACTTTGCTTGTTTGTTAAAGGTGACTTATCTCGTGGCTATTCAGTGGCCTCTCTTTGAAATGAGTTTCATGGGTCTTAGCTCAGTTCCTAGCAGATTGGTGTCCGCATCACAGATACGACCACCACAGCTGGCTTTTAAGTTGGCAAGCACAATTCAGGATGGGCTTGGGCCATGTATCCTGAGGTCCATGTGCTCACTTTGATTGAGCTAGTGTGCTAAAAATAGCCATGTAGCTGCAGCAGGATGGGCTAGATGCCAGAGTATGTGCCTCGGATCTCAGATGGGATTGTACTCAGGGTAACTAGCTCAGCCTGCCACCTACATCATTGCACCTGTACTGCTATTTTTAACACCACAGCTCAATCAAAGCTAGTATGAGAGTGTCTACACAAGCTGGAAGTTACATCCCCAGCTCCGGTATAGATGTGCACCAAGACAATGTGAGTGCAAAAGAAGTGATTAATCAGAGAAGGTGGGGAGGAGCGAGGGAACTTGTGATCAGCAGGCAAGTAGGGAGGGGAGAACCAGTTTGATTTTTAAAAAATCATAATAATGGGCCCAAGCCACAAAGGTCTGATCCGAACTTTCCCAAAGGGTTGTCCCGGCCCATTTCTAGTGAAAATAAGAGCTACCTCCACAAAGCCACCCTGCCTTTCATATCAGACGTTTGTATGGTTCTGAAATGTTCAACTTGTTTTTTCCCGTGGGCAAAGCAATGTTACGCTGAGATCTGAAGATGCAGTGTGCTGTGTGGGGAGATGTGCAGTTGATGTCTGCAGCAGCATTTGCTGTTTCTGCTGTGCACGTCATGCTGCAAATATGTTGCATGTGATGCTCCTTTGTGCTCTTTTTAAGAGGCAGCACTGGCTAGTAGACTGAGCATTTTGCCTCTGCCACTGACTCATTGTGTGGCCTTGTAATTTGGCTAAGATAGCAGAGCTAACACCTAGACTCTGGCAGAAGTGCCATGGCATCTTCAGGACCCATGAGTGGTCAGAATCTTGCTTTAAATAATAATGCCTATCTCTTGTATAGCACTTTTCATCAGTAGATCTCAAGGCACTTTACAAGGAAGGTCACTGTTTTTATCCCCATTTTACAGATGGGGAAACTGAAGCAGAGCTAGGGGTAGAAACCCAATCTCCTGAGTACTAGGACATGCTGGAAGTGTTAGCTGAACGACAAGCCCCTTACCTCTATACTGGGACACTGAATCAAAAGGATCGGTGAATTGCCAACACAATTGACACAATTTCTGCAGCTTCTAAGTACTGTGTTCTGTGGAGGTCTCCCATCCAAGAACTAATCCAGCCTTACTCCTGCTTAGTATGATCCTGCTTTGAGGTGGTACAGCTGCAGGTTCTAGTTTTTTGGACAGTATCAGCAATCATTTGTTATTAGCTGGATGATTTAATTCCAAGTCTTTCTCTTAATCCCACATTTCTTCATCAGCTCTTCAAGGCAAGATATTTTTTTTTCTGGGTTTTTTATGATGATAACGTCCCACCTACATCATAATCAGCTGATTGTCTTCGTCTACCCATTAAATCATTAATCTGACTTTCACAAGCATCCCCTGTATGGAAAAATCAAATAGAATTTAAAAGGAAATGATCAGCTTTCTATAGATTATTTTTGAACTGTGTTATAGAATTGAATAGCGAGGTGTATCCCTGCTGCTGAATTCTGTATGCTGGCTTAAAAATACCTGTAGAAAAGGTCTCATTCTCTGTTAAATTCTCTAGGGCTTTTAGAAGAATTTCTGTAGAATCATATAACATTTCTGTAGAACCCTATCTATCCCTGTTAAACTCTGTAGGATATGCTCACACAGATTTACCCAAGACAAATGAACCACTCGGAATTTAACATCAAGTGATTTACAATGGCTTGTGCAGGGTTAACTCGGAGGCAGCAAACCATGAAGAGACATCACTCACTGGGAGGCTGGAAGGGCTGAGAGATTAGAAGACTATTTTTTAAATGAAAAATTAGCAACAGCCAGGGAAAATGCATATGGAAAATGAGATTCGGACACCTATAGTGGTTTGGCTATGGAATGTCCAAAGCTGGAGCTCATTAGCTGCTCTGGTATCCTTGCCAGGCCATGTCAGTAAAGAAGGTATTTGCTGGACATCTTGTCTGTTGTTCTCCCCACTCTGTTTTTTATCATTATCTTTAAAGGGGTTTCACATAGCATGTTTCAAGCCAGTGGAAGAACCAGAATATTTGTAAAGTTGTAAAAAAAAAAAAAAAAAAAAAGCCAATCTCTCGTGTGTTTCCAGGGTTCTATAGGAGTGTGGTGGCAGCAGGGCAGAATGGGAAAGGAAAATATGTTACATCTGATGCTAATTTGTACACTGGTGCTTTTTAGCTGACGAGTCATTCTGCCCAAGCTTCAGAGGGCAAGAGTGCTCCCTCTGTATGTGTGGAATTTTTAATACTTCTCTCCTAGTTAACTACAGCTCTGATGAAACCGTATCCAACCACAGCAGCCTGGAAATTATTGCTTCTTTGTGTGAAAATCCAGAGCTTCTTTTGTATTCCTTGCACTGGAATGCTGAGATTTCACTTTTGTGAAATTAAACCAAAGTGGCAGCTAATAACAGCCTAAGAAAATAATATCACCACTTGATCGTTGCTTCCAGTGACCTAATAAATTGGGAGAAGTGAGGGAGGTACGGGGGGAGAAGAGGGAAAATAACAGAGGTGTGAAGTGTTGTACTTAGTCAAATAGAAATATTTCATTTTTGCTGGGTGTAACATGAAGCCGCATTATTATTATTATTATTAATAATAATAATAACTGACATTTATATCGCTTCTTTCATCCTGAAGGATCCCAAAGCACTTTACAGATCATTATACATTAGAGCTCATTTTCCTGAAGCTAAGGTGGAATGTGCCAGCTATTTTGCACTGGCAGTAGTTATTCAAACTACCTTCAGTATGAAACTGCAGGGGGAATTTAGGGAGGTGGAATGTAATCATCCCAGTTGGAGTTCGACCTCAATATCACTGTGACTCCACCTATATTCAGGGAGGGTGCTCAGGGTTCCATAGTGACCACGTGTGGTCAGAAGCTTGGTTTTCTGTCTCATCAGGCAGTATTGCACCCCCTTGCACTGGGGTTGTCATTTGTATGCCAGTAACACCTACAGGCCTCCAGTCATGAATCAGGGCTCCATTGTGCTAGCCACTGTACAAACACAGAACAACAAATACAATCCGCCCCAAAGAGCTTATAATCTAAGTTGTTGTCTAAGCCATGCTGCTTGCGTCTCCTCTAATGTGACAATCAGCGTAGGTCTAAAGTCTCTGGACCTTGCAAAAACAGGGAGTCTTTAGGAGGGGTTAGAATGTGGAAGAGGAGTGCATCCAAGAGGAGGCTCGAACAGAGCTGTGCAGGAGCTTGCAGAGAATGAAGTTTAGACTTGTATTAGGCTGCCACTGGTGATCTTCAAAGGAGGGAATGACAGGGGCTGATTGAGTGATGAAGGTCATTTTAGCCGCTGCATTTTGGACAGAGTGGACGGAAGAGATAAGGGTGTAGGGGAGCCCATAAGGGATGAGGGGTTGACCAGGGCCCAGGCGTGTGTTTTGGCCGCAGGGACAGAATCGAAGGGTCAGATTTTCAGTATGGCATGGAGAGCCAAGTGGCAAGATGTGGCAAGAGCCTGGATGTATGCAGGGAGTGGGGAGTCAAAGATGAGTGTGCAAGATGGTGAGGCTGACAGGGAGGGAGGTGGTGTGAAGAATAGTGCAGGAAAATGGAAGTGGGGAGAGGGGTTTAGGAGGAAGAGTAAGGAGCTCATTTTACCCATCCAAGAGAGAGAATCTGATATGCCACTCCCTGCCATACTGCATCATAAGGTTCTCAGTTCAGAATTTAAAAAATGCTAAGGTCTGTTCCATTGAAATCTGTAGATTCTTAATTAATGAAGATAAGTTAAAAACTTCCAATGACTATTAGATTTATAGGGAGGGAAAAATTAAATGCTGCCACTAAAACTTGCTATAGCAGAATCTCGTTAGCGCTAATGTTCATTTATAGTTTGAGTTTCCAGCGTTTAATCCTTTTTTGGTGTAATAGAGGGACCGACAATTTAAGATTCTGAAAGATAGTTTTATGACTTGTTCAGCTGTAAATCAAACTTTTAAAGTTCATAAAAATGGTTAAAATAAAAAAATGGTTTAATAAGAGTGTTTTATGGTCCATAACATTATTATAGCTGTTTTATTCCCTTTGCGTTACGACTTTAATTGGATCGCAACAATTCTTGAGATTCTCCATTTTATTGGATAAAATGTAATCTTAAATCAAAATAACCAAAAATGTCTTCAATATGTCTTCATTTATCATCCCTTTCCTTCAGGGGCTTGAATCCAGCAGAGGACTCAACAAGGTAAAGAGGGGTGTCTCTCTTGTGTTAAGAAAACAGAGCAGGCTAGTGGGATTCAGTTTTTTTCCCCTTGTCATCTTGAACAAGGTGTCATTTTGTTAGCTCCCTGCAAAGTCTGGATTCTAAAACTTTCAGCCTTCAGTGTCTGCTGCTTAGCAGGCACTGTTCTACATTCCAAAGGTGGCATCACCACCTCCTGGTGGTCTAATCTCACTCATCTGCTTTCTTCTGTCTCTTTGCCTTACCAGGTGTCAGACCGCTCTGTGGTGGCTCTCGTTCCTAAACAGACCTCCTCTTATAACATTCCCGCCTCTGCCAGCATATCTCGAACCTCCATTAGTAGATACGGTAAGAAGCAGGGTTAAGTGCTGGGGATATAAGGGCTCATAGGCAGCGACCCGGCTTTTCCATTGCTAGACTCCTCTTTAGACTCCAGCCTGGAATCATTAGTGGAACAAGCTTTTTGGTCTCAGCTCGTCATTTTGCTTAGTTCCAATCAACAAGTGAGAGTATTCTTAACTCAGCATGCAAGATTTTACACACATGGGAATTGGGAATGTTAGTTATTATTTGCATAGCAGTATGGGTAGGCATTTTACAGACAATGCCCTAAAGAGTTTACAGTCTGAATAATTGACTCTGTTAGATGCCAGGTGCATATTTATAGCATTATATACACAGTAATAATAATACACCTTCATAAAGGATGGTAGAGAAGTCCCTGGCACAAAGGTTTTTTCAGCTCTTTCGTTCTACAAACTGTTTAGCCAAAGATAGCTCTCCTGACAGACCCACCTCCTTTCCCAGTTTCCTGGCTCTCAAAATCTTTATTCCAGGTAGCATGACGGAAGAGTTCTGCAGAGCCATCTGAATGGTGTGAGACCCTCCAGCTAGCAGAACAGTATTGTGGCTCTCTGCACCATAGCAAGGGTTGTTTGCCACCTATAAAAATCAGTCCAAGTCAGAGTTCTTAGTTCCGTTTGTTCTTCAGGTGGAGTGGGGAGGGGACCCAGATGGGGGAAGTAATGCCAATGCTTGTTCTTCACCATCAGGTGCAAGAGCATTTGTCAACTACAAGTATGCATGATCTTTGCTCACGTTAATATTAATAATTCTAATTGTGCAGACAAAATGCAAATGAGGATGCAGATTTACTTTCCATATTATGCATCAGTACAGCGCATGTTTAAAAATAGAATTACTAGATGCTTCCCAGCCTTTCCCCCTCCTTTCTCCCCCGTGCCTTAATTAAATTGGCTGGAATATTCATATTTTTCTGCGTATTAATCAGGGATGAAACTTTAGCAACTTTTGTAATAACTGTTATATTTCCCTGCGCTGATCTCCTTAACTCTTTCTGGTACTGGGAAAGGTGAGTGGAGACTTGGGAGGCTGAGTTGGCCACAGCAAAGCAAGTATTTGAGAGAGAGAGAGAGTGTGTGTGCTGGTCTGATAGTCTCACCAGAATGTTCTGCCCCAGGCCACAGGCTGAATGGATAGTGTGTGGGTAGAACCAGGATAATACATTTCCTTGGGGAACTGAAGCACCTCGTATCACTCTGCAGTGAGCGGGGTGATTAGGGGAGCACTTTTGCCACGCTCCAAAGAGGAATCTGTTCCAGCTCGCCAGGAAGGGTTGTGATCAGGGCTTCTGCAGGGAAGCAGTGGCATTGGCCACTGTCGGAAGACGGGATATTGGACTAGATGACCTTTGGTTTGACCCAGTATAGCCGTTCTAACGTTCCTCCCCTCCCCAACCCTGCCTGCACAGGAGCCAAAAAGATACAAGCACACACTGCAGATGCAACCCGTCATTGGTCTGCTGTTTAATGCAGTCACTTCTTAATTTGATCTTTTGTTACATTTTAACCACATCACTTGTTTTAAAAATAACACAGCTTCTGCCCTGTTTGGATTGTGCCGGGCAGCTGCAATCAGACTTACAGAGAGCTGACATTAAGGCCCTGATCCTGCAAACACTCATGCACGTGCTTAACATTAAGCATGTGAGTAATGACTGTGCTTTCAATGGGACTGCGTGTGAGTAAATCAGGTTAACCAATTAGGAAGAGTCCCAGAATCTGAATGAGAATAAAGGGCTCACGGAGCTCTGTGGCAGTAACAGATGACTGTAGGGAAGAGTTGTGTGCTATCCACATGTTGTTACTGACACTCCCCAAGTACTCCCTTGTGTTGTGCAGTCTCTGTTTCATTTCATTTTTCTTATTTCACACACATACATGAACCTGGACTGGATCAGGTGGGGCGGGGGATACAGGGAGGAGGATAGAGTAAATGGTGTTTTAAAATATAATAAGAGAGTCTGAGCTGCTCAAGTTCTCTGAAATGACACCGTCACCTTGAGGAATGTGTCTAAAATAAACTTGCCAGATTTTAAAGGTATGATGTCATGAAAAAGTATTCAAAAGTGTACCCCTCACAAAGTCATCACATGGACATAGTTACCTACTCCCAGTGGTATCTGAGATACCACCAGGCTTCTGTGTCCTTGCCTAGAAGGCAACATCACCACCAGTGCAAGCTGTTGGAATGATGACCCAGCAGATGTAGTTAGTACTTATAACAAGAAAGCAAAGGTTTGTTCAGCCCCGGGTGCCCAATCTGATTATCATAAAGGTAGCCTTCCACCTCCCTCTCTCAAATAGCCACTCTCCTACCCTTTCCCCTGGACAAGGGGCTGCTCAACTGGAGTTAAACCCTTCCTCACCGGAGACAAAGTCCTGCCCCTCACATCCTTTCCTGTGTGGCCACATGTGGCAAATGCTGCTTTTTTAATGGTGTCTGCAATGTATTATATCTAATTGCTCTGCAAATAATCCAGTGAAGAGGGGGGTCTACTAAGGAGAGACAGAGAAGTGTTAGAAGCTGCTTCCTTTGGACATCACCGGCTTCTCTTCCCTTCTTTTCAGATTCAACATTCCGGTACACAGGCAGCCCAGACAGCCTCCGCTCCAGAGCACCTATGATCACCCCTGACCTGGAGAGCGGAGTGAAAGTCTGGCATCTGGTCAAAAACCATGACCATGGAGACCAGAAGGAGGGCGACCGGGGCAGTAAGATGGTGTCTGAGATCTACCTGACTAGACTCCTAGCTACAAAGGTAATCATTATGCACCAGAGTCTGCCTGGAAAATGTATAAATAGGTCTGCAAAGACACAATGCTCAGCCCCGTCTCAAGCCTTCAGTGTCCATGAATGCAGCTTTGCGACCTGTCTGTGAATTGGACGTTATCCCCATTTACACAGGGGGAGCGGGGGTGCAGAGAGGGTACGTGTGCCTGGAGTTACGGAACAATTCAATGGCAGAGCCAGAAATAGACCCCTGGTTTCCTGGCAATTGCTCCTAAACTTCTAGATGCTCCATCCTTTCACTAGCACTACGTGCCACTAAAAATGGAAAGAAAGCCACCATGTCTGTAAGTGTCTGTCTTTTCCCATCTCCTCAGCCTCAGGAATCTGCAATCCTTTTGTAGTGCCTTCAGCAATGGTTATAGCACAGATTGCATTTCAGAAGCAAACGAAAAGGTGCTTAACATTAAGAATAAAACCAATGTGCCTCAGAAGTTCAGCCAGCCCATTCCTATAAGGTTACATATACCTTACATATTCCTATAGGGTCTATACCTATACCTTTCTGGAGCTGTGCATAGCCTGTGTCACCATCTGGTGTCCCCTCCTGCTGTTGCTGTTTAGCCGAGTGTGCATACATCCCTCCCATCACCCCGTTGGTTGCTGCTCCCATTAGGGTACGCTGCAGAAATTCGTGGATGACTTGTTCGAGACCTTGTTCAGTACTGTGCACCGAGGCAGCGCACTCCCGCTGGCCATAAAATACATGTTCGATTTCCTGGATGAGCAAGCAGATAAGCACGGCATCCACGACACAGATGTGAGGCACACCTGGAAGAGCAATTGGTAAGAGCATGGGGAGTGGGGGTGGACCCCACTGTTGAGCAATTATCCACAACCTGGAAAAGAATGGACTCCTGGGGCTGGGGCTTGGAGCGGGAGGAGGAGGGACGTAGTCTGTGTAATTGGAGGCAGCTCGGAGTGCACATGTGCTTCACCGAATAAACCTGATGCTGACATAACTCCAGTGATGAGCTGCCAAAATCTGAAGAACCGGTTCCTTCAGTCGCTCCGGGTCTTCGGCGGCCCTTCGGCAGTACGTCCTTCACTCGCTCCGGGTCTTCGGCGGCACTGAGGGACCCGCCGCCGAAGTGCCACCGAAGACCGGGCATGAGTGAAGGACCCGCTGCCGAAGTGCCGCCAAAGGCCCGGAGTGCTGTCGGGAGACTAAAAAGGGATTCTCAAGGGGAGCCTCCGCAGCCAGGAGCTCAGGCGGGCCGGACAGGACGGTCCTGCGGGCCAGAGTTTGCCCAACCCTTTAACAACCGGTTCTAAACCGGCTTCTAAATTTAACAACCAGTTCGCGCAAACCGGTGCGAACCGGCTCCAGCTCACCACTGCATAACTCCCTTCTTTCATTGTTACGGAAGATGCCAGCATACACACCTTTGTGCAAATCCCTGCCCCTTTCCTTCTCTCTGGGAGTCACAAAGCTTGTTCTTTTCCTCTTCAGTGAACTTCTGCATTTTTTGTGCTTGGGGGTGATTGTCACATTCTGGCTGCCGTCAGATATAATGGAAGGAGGCACCCCTGACACAAAGCTTTGCTCATACTCTTCGATCCAAACCTCCAGTACCTGTGCTGTCCAAATTATGGGACCTCCTTGCTGCTGTGACAATGTACTTCAATTCTGACCTGTTGTGATTCAAATCAGGAACCCCCACCACACAGACAGCTCTGCCAGTGCATCTCAGTCCTGACCTGTGCACCAGCTCCTGCTGTGGATCTCAGACCTCAGAGAAGCTACAGGTTATTGACAGTGCAACAAAGAGCTAAATTGGCACTGAGAATTAAGCAAAGTGTTCCTTGCCTTTTCATTTACAACTTTAATCTGTTAAAATCTGGTTATTTTTCTAAGTATGAAGCATCCAGGAAACTGCCTGTTAAATTATTTAGGGGTTATTATAGGATAAACTAATACCACTCCTACAAACCTTTTTCACATCACCACTCAGACAAATGTGGTTTTGGGTGTAAATTCTAGACCCCTCCTTTCATTCCAGGGGTAGGAATTATTAATTGTTGTTTGTACTCCAGTAGTTCCCAGAGGCCTCTGTGTGCACAATAAAATATAGCTCCTTCCCCAAAGAGCTTACAGTCTATATAGACAAGACAGACAAAGGAACTGTGGCAAAGCTGGGAATTGAACAAAGGTGTCTTGCATCGCAGTCCAGTTCTTTAGCTCCGAGACTGCCCCTGCCCTCCAATAATGAGAAGAGGCGATTTTGGAAATGGCTGGGTTGTATACAGGCAGGTAGTTAACAGCCATACCTTAGGTGTATGAAATTATCAAAAGGGGAATGCCTGCTAATGCTCAGAGCTGACAGTTCAGTTAGTAGCTGCTCCTTCCCAAATGCTTCAGGAGCCATGGAGAAGGGAAGAGAGAGCAGATGAGTGGAGCTCACACGTAAACTGTGTGCAATTGACACAAACTTCAGCTTGGACTCAATGTTCTCAAAACAATTGGAGCTATTACATCTTTGCCTTTGCTGTTATTTTAGGATTAAAAGCTCCGTGGGTTAGAAATTTACCTGGGGGGTGGGGAATCCATAACAAATGGTAGCCCCCTGAAGACTTTTTATTTTTTTTCCACCAGTCCCTCGCGGTTTAAAAAGCCTCTAATCATCATGTGTGCAAAAGCCGGATTCCCCGCTAAGGCTGTGGAAAGCTAAAAACAATTTAGTGAAAGCTTTAGAAGAAGGAGCTATTAGGATAAAATGTTTGAATCCTGAATAAAATGACAGTTCTTAAAGCTGAAAAGGGAAACGGTGTCGAACAACAAAGATTTTTCTACCAGAGCCATCAAACCACATGGGTTCCGGCTGCTGATGGGGACCCAGCCATTGTACAGCTTTGCATACGGGAACAAAGGAGGAGTCAGGGCAGAGGTGTAAATTCTAGTTTTCAAACTAATCATTACATTGAGCCTTCACTATGTCTTTACGTTTCCATAGCACTCTCCAAACATTCGTGAATGCTTGCTATGCCCCTAGGAGAGAGCCGAGCATTGTCAGACAGAGGAATAGAGGCACTGAGAGGGGAAGTGGCTTGTCCCAGATATTAACTGGCTCAGCGTTAGGGATGAGAGTATAACTCAGGAATTCTAGCCCTATGCTCCAGGCCTGGCTCCTTTGAAAAAGGAAAGGGTTAAGTCTCAGACCACATCAGATCTCCTGGGGGAGTCCAGCTGGAAACTATGAGACTTTAGTAACTGGGGTTGTAGACTCAGGTCACCGGTTAGAAGTAGCAGGAGAGCTGGGAGGGGCGCAGGGTGAGATGTTAGGGAAGGCGGGTGTTAAGAACAGGTGGAAGAGGGAAGGCAGTTTAGGCGACTGAGGGGGGTCTGGGAAGTAGCCGGAGAGCTGGTCAGCATGGAAGCAGTTCAGGGCCCTCATGCAGAGAGCAGCGATTGGGAGCAATTGGAGGGTTGAGGCAGTTGACAAGAGACTCTGCTCTGCGATGGCATTGAGCAACTTGTCTGCAGTGCTCCAAGGGTTAAGGCTGAAGCCTTGGTTGTAGCTAGCTGGCTAGCGAGGGAGAGCTGGGACTTGAAAGCTAACAGAAAGCAGCAGCTGGTTTTTGATCCTGCTACAGATCCAAAGGAAAAGGGAAGAATAATTCTCCTTTGATTACCAAGGCCCAGGATTTGGGGGCAGGAGGGGAAGGCAGAGATACCTGATGTGCTCCTTCCAGGGTGATGGGCTGGGAACAGGCCCTCGATTCTGCTCACTGCAGTGGATTGTTAGTGGGGACTCCAGTAGCACCCATATATCCTCACCAGCTCAGTGCCACAGACCTTCGCTCTAAAGGACGCTGAGATACAGCGCTGACTAACAGACTGCCCTGGACCTCCTCATAAACCCCAGCACCCAATACTGGCAAATGCTGGGGGCTCTCCTAAAATGGAGAGCTTCCTCTCTGCCTTACAGTACAGTTCCTGCAGTCCACTTGGCTTCAGCACCCTGGCCTGTCCGGCTGCCACGTGATGTGGTACAAGACCAAGTCAAATGGCAGCCACTCCAGAGTGGGCAGGGTCAGCAGGGGCTGGGCCAAGGGGTGGCTGGAAAATCAGAGAAGAAAATTGGTCACTAGCCTGGCCCGGATTTGGTAATGAGATGGGCTCAGCTCTGCTTAGGGTACTTGCGGACTGTGTGGGGCCATT
Organism: Chelonia mydas; assembly: GCF_015237465.2. Lineage (NCBI taxonomy): Eukaryota > Metazoa > Chordata > Testudines > Cheloniidae > Chelonia > Chelonia mydas. The sequence continues at coordinate 4,734,791 of NC_051261.2, forward strand.
ACTGCCATTTAGTGCTTAGAAGGGGCACAGCCCTGAGCAGATCATTGCAGGACCTGAAATACATGGGTAAGAAAGATACCCTCCTGTCTTGAGGGTTTGTGACTTATTTTTATTCCTTTGTTTTCCTGCAGCCTCCCTCTCCGGTTCTGGGTGAACGTAATCAAAAACCCCCAGTTTGTGTTCGATATCCACAAAGGCAGCATCACAGACGCCTGCCTCTCTGTTGTTGCCCAGACTTTCATGGACTCCTGTTCCACCTCAGAACACCGCTTGGGCAAGGACTCCCCCTCCAACAAATTGCTCTATGCCAAGGATATCCCCAGCTACAAGAGCTGGGTAGAAAGGTAGGTCAGCGTCGGAGCATAGTCAGGAGCAGCAGTGGCTGTCTCATTGCACCATCTGGTCAACCATTGTAGTGTGTATGTAACCCATGCCTGCTTGGTGTGGCACTCTGTCCACAGGCACTGACTCCGTGGGTGCTCCGGCCCTGGAGCACCCATGGAAAAAAATCAGCACCCGCCAGCAGCCAAGCTCTGCCCCTCCCCCCGCCGCCTCCTGCCTGCCTATAGCCCTGCTGATGAACTCCTTCCTCCCTCCCAGCACCTACCACCCGCCGCGGAACAGCTGTTCGGCGGCATGCAGGAGGCGCAGGGAGAGAGGGGGAGGAGCAGGGATGGGGCGTCCTCAGGGGAGGGGGTGGGAAGAGGTGGGGCAGGGGTGAGGGCTTGGAGGAAGGGGTGGAGTGGGGGTGGGCCTGGGACGGAGTGGGGTGTCGAGCACCCCCGGGAATAGAGGAAGTTGACACCTAGGGCTTTGTCCTGCTGTACTGGCACCTAGACCATCTAGAGATTAATGAGTCTGCTGCAGCCTTAGCTAAGAGGCATGTGGCTTTTAGCGCATGCATTTAGCTCCAGAGGTCCCAGGTTCAATCCCACCTGCTGGGGTTTGTCAGCATTACATGTGCATTGCTGGATCTGCAGCCATAGCATAACGTAGCCTGATTCCATAGCCTAAACGGCATTTGAGCCAATGAGCTCTTGGATGGAAGATGACATGATGCTGGTGATGTTCTTCCTCTGAATCAATGCCAAGCATCGTTATTGCCAAGCCCCAATCATGAACTAGGACCCCACTGCACTAGGCGCTGTACAAACACAACAAAAAGATGGTTCCAGTCCCAAAAAGCTTCCAGCCTAAATATAAGATGAGGGGACGGGATGAATACAACAGACAGACAAGGGCAGCACAAGGAGGCGGTGCTGGTCAGTATGATAAGCAGCAGTCACAGTACACCAGCCTTCTGACCACTGTCAGGTGTTGTGTAGGTCTCACGGCAGAGGAGCATTTGCAGGAGGACAATGAGGTGGTTCTGGCAGATGCTTCTATTCGTTCCCTCTGAAGCACCTGGCACTGACCGCTGTCGGAAGACAGAACGCTGGGCTAGCTGGACCATTGGTCTGATCCAATACAGCTGTTCTTGTGTTCTTGTTGGATGGCTGGGTCACCTCTAGTCTTGCTGGTTTTTGACCACCTATCAGAGGAATGTCGTGAATAGTCAGCATTTTTTAATGGTAGGGTTTAAACTAAAACGAGAGGTTTCCTCGCTAATTTTACGCTGACAATGAATGACGAGTGATCCAGTCTGCCTCCCAGTTGGCAGGTTCACGAGCAAACATGATAGGATGGTTGAAAGGGAGAGAGCGAACAGTACAGTTCAAACAAGCATGCTGCTATGGCCGGTGCTGACTTTCAGATTAGATGTGCAACGGAGACCTCAACCATTAAAGATCCCCTAGCACTTTCTTGGAGTCTTAGCCTTGGTGCCTGACCCAGATTGCAGTTCAGATCATTATTGTCTCCCTCACACAAATCCCCCCTGTAGTTTCACTGGATAAGGTGGTATCCCTCAGTTTCTCCACTAAGCTTCGGTGTAGTTTTTGGATGGAGATTACATAGTATTACTGTGCAAAGTCATAAAGCTTCTCTGTTCTCAGGACCCCAGAAGTTGCTGCATTTCAGCGTGGGGTAAAATGTTTCCTTTGATATGCACAGGGCCAGATTTGCTGTGGCTCCTGCTTGGTTAGGAGCAATCGGGAGGAGAGGCCTTGCTGGCACCTTGCAGAGTTCACAAAGGCCAGATAGAACTGCAGACCCCCGTTCTGGGCAATGAATGCTAGCTGAGACTGAACTCTTGGAGTTTTACATTCAGGAGGCTTTGGCATCTCTGCTGCGCACACGGGGCCCTTCCTTGCCAATATGTTTTTCATTTGTCTCTCACCTTTCATTCCCCAGGTATTATGCAGACATTGCAAAGCTCCCAGCCATCAGTGACCAGGATATGAATGCCTACCTCGCGGAGCAGTCGCGCCTGCATGCCATTGAGTTCAACATGCTGAGCGCGCTCAATGAGATCTACTCTTACGTCAGCAAGTACAGTGAAGAGGTGAGCAGGCCCCATCCCTTGTGAGGCCACGCCTCCACCCCCGGGCCACAGGATACATGGCAATCCTGCCACCAAGTCACCTTAGACAGATAGAGTCTGTTGGGAGGCAGCTCTGGGTGTAAGTGAGATATGGAACCTTTCACCTCTAGGTCGGCAGTTCAGTTCCACTCTGGCTTGGTAGTGACTGAAAGTCACCCTGGACAGGTGGTTAGCCCCAGTCCTGTTCCTGGCATGGTTAGGCTTCTCCACATAGCACAGTTGGCTTCCTGGCTGGCAGTCTCAGAAGGGAGGCCAAAGACTGAATGGGGCCTGGAGGCCAATTCCCCCGCTCAGAGCTGGTTGGTGGGGCAGCATGGTTGAAGCTTTCACTGCTGCTATCAATGCTGTATCTGTGCTGTGCATCAATAGGCGGCTTTAGTCTCCAGAGCTCCCGATGCAGCACATCCCATCAGAACCAACCCCTTGAAGCATTGTGTGGGCAGCTCTGAATTCCTGATCCTGGGTGCACCCTCGGTGCAGCCCATTTCCAAATGCAGGGAAAAATCGTCCCGCCTCAGCGAACCCCCTCACAAATCCCAGTGTCCTCAGGGAACTTCTAGTATGGCACAAACTTCGTATCACAGCAAAGCTGGCAGCATGGCTCCTTTAATGCATGCATCACTTGAAACCAAGTTCTCGCCATCTGTTCCACCCCTTCATTTTCATTGTGAGAAGAACCTGTTTTGCAATTACATCCATTAAAAGGAAGATTTTTGTCATTTAATTGCATGTCTGCATTTATGATACAGTGCCACAGCCATCTTCCGATTAGGGACTAAAATCTCATAACTTTCGTGCTAAATGAGACTGGCAATGCAGAGTCAAAGGCACAAGAGCACGGGAATGATTGCGGTGTGATGGTCTAGTATGCAGCAAACAGTCCAACAAATAAATCAGCATGGCTGGGAATGGAAGAGCACTCAGTGCTTTGTTTCTCTTGGTTAGTTAAGTTTCTTTGAAGGAACAAAACTAAGGGGAGGGACTGACAGCAACAGGCCAGCCTCAGCCTTCCAAGTGTGGAGAGCATTCAGATTGGGGAGTGACCCATAAGCCGTAGGTGGCCCTCCCAACTCCTGGGCAAGGCTTGCCAGACCTGTACTGGACCAGCGGCATTAACCTAGCCTGCCCCAAGTACTTCTGTTTTACCAGCTTCACAAACCACTACTGCGTGTTGTCCAGGGAAGGGAGTTCAGTACACTGGACCCATCCTAAGTATCTTTCCTGCATGTCATCATTAACACTTGGAGTCTATCTCTGAGTATTTTTCTCTCTCTATTTATTTCCCTCCCCCGCCCCTTCTTTCTTTTTCTCTCCTTTCTGGGATGTTTACATGAATCATGTTTGTTTTGCACCAGATCATCGGGGCTCTCGAGCAGGACGAGCAGGCGCGCAGGCAGCGCTTGGCATACAAAGTAGAACAGCTTATCTGTGCCATGTCTATTGAGAGCTGAAGAAAGGAGACGGTGCTCCTAGGACCAGGAGAAGGAACTAGTTACTACAAAGGCTCTTGGGAATGAAGAGTATGAACAAGCAAGGAAGGCACTGGACCCATAGAAATACTGAAACATCCTCTGGGGGAAGCAGGGATTGGCCCAGATAGTAAGTTCAAAATCATTTAGATTCCAGTTTGAAAGGACAGCAAGAAGGACAATGCATCTCAAAGCAAAATAGGATCAAGCTGGAGTAATTCTTCAAGTCATATGTGTGGAAGGAAGGAACCTGAGAAGTCTGGATGCCTCCGTGACTGCTACTTTGCATGAAAATAATTTGATATATATTAGGAAATAATGAAAACTGTATTTAAAGGGTTTAAAAAAAGAGGGAAAGAAAAAAATTAAAGCAACCACAGTGGCCACACAGATAATTCCGCCAACAAAATTCAGTTCCAAATTCTCTCTCTCTCTCTTACTCATCAGTTTCCTGTGGTGTGTGGCTCAGACATTCTGCGAATAGACTCCTATGCTAATCCGAAAAATTGGAAAATTAAATTATTCCTGTTCCTGGGAACTTTTAAAAAATATGAGCACAAGTTTGCACCAAACCTTTTTACACAAAGGAAGATAATAGTTTAGCTGGAAATAAATCCAGTGGCACCAGAAAGAACTTTACCTGAATTACAGAACCATCAGATCATCTAACCTGTTTGTCTTGAAATCCAGCTTTATCTATGTATTTATATAGTGTCAATATATATATATTATATATATATTTTTTAAATCCCACTTACTGTTGAATGATGGTGGGTCTGATTTTAAACATTTTTCTCTTTTATTTCCATTCCATTTCAACACACAGCTCCACCCAGGTGTAAAGATTCTGCGGTATTTTTGTTTGCTTCACTCGTGTTCCTGAAGAATGTTCTGCCCTTCGTGGCATTTGAAACTAAGGAAGTCACGTACCGTTTAAACTGAAATTGGTGCACTGTAGGTTTCTGCAGGTGCAATTTAAGCAAAACCAACAGGCTGATCTTGCACAGTCAAGTAGAGCTGGGCTGAGACTGACTTAGCTGCTTGGGCTGTTAGCTGACTCACGTTGTTTTGTTCCAGCCACGATGTAATTTCTTGTAGTAAAAAAAAAACAAAAACTAAAAACAATGTTTACAGCAAGTGATACTTGAAAAGCGCAGACATAGTGAGATAACATATTTATTGCTTTTCTGTTTGAGACACGCTCATACTTACGCATAAGATCAGGACAGACTCCAATTAAATTTTTCCCTTGGCATATGCAAGGTCACCCGAAGGTGAAGCATAGGGACTTTTATTCCTGTTGGGGAGAGGGAGAATCTTTACTCAAGGCGAGAGAAAGTCCAAAACAACGCACTCCAAGTGCTGGCCAACATTGTTGTCTTTGTCTCTGTATCTCATTGTTAGGTTCAGTTTCGAACTGGCCATAGCAGCCCATCTTTTCATGGACAGCGAAAGGCAAATATTTGTGAGTGCTATTCCTTTAAAAGAAACCAAAGCTTTCCTGTCCCTTTAAAGCGTGCCAAGAGGCGGATGGAATGCTGTAAATATTTCTCTCGGTAATAAATATTGATATTTGTGCAGATTGCAGTGCGGGAGGATGAGGTGATTAGACCTAATGGAAATAGAAGTATCGACCATATGAGTCGTGGTGGTTGCAGCAAAATAACTACCAGAGTTTGTTTAATGGAATCAAAACCAGACTTGAAAATGCCCAGCCTTAAGTCTCCTTGCAGAGAGGCAGAGTGTGCTGTGTGATCCCAAGCTAGTTGTGTCATCTCGCTATGACTCTTTCGCCATCCCTGAAATGGAGAGAGTACTATAGTACATTAGCTATAATGGAAGTTTAAAGGAAGTTTGTGGTATGAAACAGCCTGTCCCTTTAGGGCAAGGCCCTTACAGTCTTGGCCCTGTTCTCAGCTCCTTTGTGGGTAAAGCTTCAGATCTCACAATGGTATTTTCTTTGTACTGCAGGCAAACCTGACTCCAGGTTTGGTTGGTGGGGAGGCACTGAGTTTGCCTTAGATGAAATGATTCCACATCCATTTCAGTGCTTCTCTCCCTGCACAGGGCCAAACTTTGTTTGGTGTTATGAGTCTCTAGCCTGCTTTGTTTCAAGGGTTTTGACATCAGAACAGAAGATGGCATTTCTGGAATTTCTGTGTCTGGTGCTACTGTTTAAATAATTCCATTTAATCTTCTGCTCATGAGCAGTAGCCTGAGCCATCAAAGAGCCCACTCCAAGGGGTAGCAAAGTGCTAACCAAATGCCTTTCCACTTTGAAAGCCTTTATTAAAAAACTCTATACAAGAATCCCAGCTTATCAGCTGGGACCTTGCTCCTTAGCACCAAAATGCTATGACAGAGAGATGTGGAGGGCATGTTGCCTGTTTCTTCCTATAGAGAGTAGGTAAGGGGATCTCCCAGTGCTTAAAGTGAAACAGGAGAAATCAGAACAGGAAAACTGCTGAAGCCTTTGTAGCGTCCAGCTATATTAAGAATTCCCTGTAGCTACATTAGGAACTGTTATGACAAACAAGCATTTTAAATAAAATAGGCACAGCCCTGCTGCTAATGGGAAACATTGTAGGCAGAAGGAGAAAAGGGAAATGTGTGTGACTAACACACAATTTTGAATGTTTAGGATGCAAATCTTTTCCTGATGCTCTGGCATAAAAGGGACCTTGCATGCAGCCGTTCTCCTCCTTTGCCGATGGAAACCTTCCTCTCCTCAGTGTGCAACGCCTGTCCTGTGCAGTCTAAACACCCAGACAACACAACTCCACTTAAAGAATATATTCTATTGCTAATAAACATTTTAAATGGATTTTTACCAAAACTCTCACTGCATTCTATACATGTAACAATTTGGCTGGGAATGTTGTTTAAGGATTAGAATAGAGAGCCTGAGACTCAGGATTTCTGGGTTCTGTTCTTGCCTGTTGCTGACTCACAGAGTGACCTTGGACATGTCACTTAGGTCCAAGTGTTCAGCATTAGCTACTGGTTTGGGATACCTCCGTTTTTGTTGCCCTACATGAGATGCACATAAAGGGTCTGATTTGCCAGAAACGCTGAGTGCCCACAACTCCAAAAGCGGTGAAGGGAAGTTGGTCTGTGTGCTGCTCGGATGCCCTCCCAATTTCAGGAACTTGACAAGGGGTAAAACATCCTTAAGAATTATTCCTGTCACACTGATTATTTTTTTTAGCCTGCAGCTAGAGTGTTTCCCATTAACAGCAGCAGCAGCAGGGTTGTGTTTTCCCCCTGTCGCTGGCAGTTCTCCTTTCAGTTTCCAGTGCTCTCAGTATTCGCCTGTCAGGAGGACTCAGTTCAGCAGTCTAAATGAAACAAAAACAGAATGACTTGAATGAGCTGGGACATCCGGGGGAAACTCAATGGTGACTGCACTCTGGAGAAAAGACATAAAAAACGTTCAGAGAATAAATAACCAACATCAAAGATGCATCAAAAATACAGCAAAGCTTCAGTCCTCATATTTCAGTATTCCATTGTACCATAAACCTTAAGCCAATAATACAGAGAGCTGTGATGTTGTATATAGTTACTTGCTAGATAAAGCTTGGTGAACAGTCTGATCTGTATATTGAATGTGTCTTCAGTGAAAACTTGATCCCCACCCTAAATACCCTTCAGACTTTAACCCTTTGTCCCAGGCTTGTCTGGATCAGCAGGTGAGAGGCGCAGGGCTAATGTATGTGGTAGCAAAAGGGCCCCACAATGTTAATGCGGACAGGGGCAGATTTTTTAGATTAGATACTTGTTGGGGGAATCATTTGAGTTAAAAATGTAAAGCTATGCACTGAAGTTTCTAAAGGCAACTCTATTTGGAAGCCACTGGGGTGAATAACCCAAAATGCAAAATCTAAATTTAGGCCGGTCAGGCTAGTTTTAAAAGGGGCACGTTTTTAAAACTGTGAAGGCTTTGAACGTTTTTCTCTCTGTTTAAAAGGCTTCACAGAAGGGAAACATCACTGTTCAATTTCTAGTAAGCGACAGTGCAAGGAACTCCCTTCTGCAAAGGACATGGTTACCTCTCACCTTCATAAAGGCTCCCATTTGAAAGAAAGACCTTGATTTTTTTTTCTTGCCTCTCAAAAATCTCCCCTTTCCAACGCTCCTGTTCTAGTTCAAGGCAATGTGACAAGCCAGGTAATACAGAAATAGATGGTGAGCATTGCTTCCCAATTATGGTAAGGAGAAACATCTTATACCAAGCTTTCGTAAGCTCTCTACAATCCTTTGTGATCCCCTCAATGTTTTATTGTACCTGCTGGCAATGGCTCAGATCTGGGGGGACACTGTGATGACAGCTTGGGAATAATCTTCAGAAAGAGGGTTTTCCTTCAGTAGGTCCAGGTTCCATTGCACATGCGTATCTTGCTGCTGCATCAGCAGTAGGTGAGTGGCTAATGCACCTGAGTATCATGTGTTCTGCCCCGGTTAATAACACACACAGACTGGAGCAAACTGCTAAACAAGCAGCCCCTCACCTTGCGTGGCTGTCTGAGACTCGTCACTGTGGGGGCTTTACATGAAACAAATCAGGCCACAATTCAAACGACACCATTTGTTTTGACTGTTGTTAACACTGAAGTTGTCTCTGTGTTTATCTTTTTCAGTCTAAAGATTCCCATTTGCCTTTGTGTTATCCAGCCCCCCTCCCACCCCCCCACCCCCCCGCCCTGCAATGGGCAAGTAACTCAGATTGGCAGGTTCCAATAAAGCACCCAAAAGTTGGGACACTTCTCTGAACTCTCCAGGCCTCTTAGGTCTGCAAAATCAAACCAGAAATCTCCTGAGCAGGCTTTCTTCTGAGATTTCTAGCACTTCCTGCTGCAGAGGGGCTGCGGAAATGATGAAAACAGCCTCTCCTGTCGTATTTTTGTCATTTCCAATCTCAGACAGTACATGGATGTGCATATCAGGGAAGCCATCACAAAGTAAATAAGCATCGTACCATAATAGTGACTGTGCCATGCTATTTCTTATACTCAAAATATACTACAGCAAGATCCCCCTATGGTACCATGGAGAGTGCTCATTTGTTAATGGCTCCTTCTGCAGGGACACTGATATGGAAAATGGGTTTAGGGGGTGAGCAGGGAATGGGAACCAAACTTTCCTGAACCTCAAAAAAGGATTGGCTTGAGTTTTCGGATAAAGATTTGCTGCGGGTGGAAGGGCTTCTTATTTTGTTTGACCCATCCCTTAAAAATAAATGCATACCAGTTACAAGGCAAGCTGTCACGGATAATAAATTGAACTGCATACTTTGCCCACCCCACACAACCGTAACCTTTCCCTAGCTTTTCCCCTCTTCCCCTTATATTTGACACACTGGAGTTCTGTATTATATTTTTTTTTAAAGATGGTTGTCTGGTTTTTGTTGTTTTTACAAGTGTTGTGGAAAAAAATGTAAGAAAGTTTAAGTATTTAAAAATGTTCCAAGGAAAAAAGGTTTTTTGTTATTCTAATATATGATTGTGTACCTATTGTAAATATGAAACACTCCTATTTTGCAAGCCAAGGACTCACTTTGTACTGTTGTTATATATAAATAAAGTTTACTGGATAAAAAAAAAAAAAATCCTAAGTGGATTCTTATTTTCTAGCATGGAGTGTGTGGGATTCATTGTATGTGCTGAGAATACTTGAGAGAAATATTTACTTGCTACGTCGCACCAGTAATAAATCAGTAAGCGGAGATCCCAAATGAAATATTTTAATGTCAGATTTATTTCCATAGCATGCCAAGGGCTTGGAAGCCACAAGGCTGGACAAGAAGGTAAAACATTGCCCCCTAGCTTCAAACATACAAAAGACACTTTGGGGTCTATGATTAATGGAGGAGAGGGAAGAATATTTTATCCAGTAATAAGTGAAGTAAATCAAGCTGTTTTCCTTGTTATTGGAGCGGGAGTGGGAGTGGGGAGGGAGGACACATGGTAACAACTTGCTGAAGAATCTCTCCTTTTATCTTTATCCTAAAGAGCCAAAAAACACAGAAGATCAAGATAACCTGGAATGGCTGCTCTTCATCAAGAGCAGATGAAAGAGAATGGTGAAGGGAAACACAACCACAAGTGTTTTCTGAAATAACTCCCTATGGCTGGATGCTTTATATCTGCTTGAGATGAGACAATTTGTCTATTGTGCACAAATCTCTTTAAAAGGCTTTCCTCCTCCCCAGATACACAGAGACATATTAAATTGTAGAGTGTCAAACCGGGAGGCAGAGTTGTCCAGTGGTTAGAACAATGAATGGAGAGCCATGACTCCTGTGTTCTGTTTCCAGCTATACCACTGAGTCACAGAGCCCATCTGCCAGCAAAGCACTTACATACATGGTGGCAGCTCCTCGGCTTCTGTACACTGTCATAGCTTCACATTTACACCAACTGACGATAAGTCCCACTCTTTGGGCTACTCACATGTTTAAGTGCTTTGCTGGATTGGGGCCTGAACAACCTTAAGTATTCGTCTAGGGCCTGATCTATTGCCCATTGACATCGATGTAATGACTCCCACTGGATCAGGTCCTTAAACTCCATACCTCAGTTTCCCCACCTATAAAGTGATACTAATAACACCCACCTCTTTTAATTTTTGAGATCCTTCTATGTAAATGCAAAGAACCATTATCTTTCTTAAATATCCTTAAGCTCAGAAATGTCATGTGAGGTTTGTTGTTTTATCAACTCAGAGGCAGGAGAGCTCAATTCTCCTTCCCAAATGCATTACCGACTTCAACCCATAAGAGAGAGCATTAGGGGATCTTTTATGGGCTAAAGTAAATAATGAATCGTTTGAATCTGCGTAAGGAAGGAGCATGTGAATACTGTTTACAAATAAAGGCAAGGATGAGTTCTGAGCTTTCTACCCTCCCTGGAGGTGAAATGTATTTGCTTCCTTTTCATAAATTCAAACTAACATTTTAGCAAGCACTGGGAACTGTCTGCTGAGTGGTGGGAATCAATGAGTGACTTGCTCAACAGCCTGTCAACTTTAATGACCAATATGGTTGCAATTACAGCGATGAACTTTCTCTAAGAGCCTAAAATTACTCTGGTTGATGAGAAGAGACAGAAAAATGGAGTTCTTTAAGGAAGCATAAAAAGGAAACGTGGTTTTCTGTAACATCTCCAAAAGGGGCTTAGCTTGTTTTTAATGTAGAGGGAGATTAAAGAGGAAAAAACTGTCAGGGGATGTCAAAGCTCTAAACACCACACACAGCTGATAAAAGCAAAGAGTTGGGTGCTGCATCTGATCAGGACATTGTTTTATACAGGTATATGGCATCTTGGCTGCCTGTTTTATTATTTTGCTAATAGGCAGCCATATTCCGCTCCTATGTGAAGCCAATGCAAATATATCACGTTGGTGAGACAATATGATCCTTTGGCAGGTCAGTTTGTCTTGTTTCCCTCAAAGCTAGATAAAGCTTCATATGAACAGCAGAAACTATACTTAATCAGAATTACATTTTACATGGCATGCACTTCACAGGGCATCATCTGCACTGGCAAAGTCAAACAACGCTTAGTAAAGTTAATATAAAATGCAGATCGTGCTGTTGCTTAAAGCCCTCGCCCTGTCAGCCTTTCATGTCTAACTCAGCAAGCTAGCTGGCTGCACAGATTCCTCCTGCTTTCCCTTTCGAGGGAGTCACTGAAAGGGCAACTTCAGGAATCAATTGTTCCTTTCGATTTCACCCCAAGGGAACTCCTGAGCCCAAAGCTCATGGGAAAGAACATTTTTCCCTTTCCAATTTCTACTTCCTTTCTAGTCTTTCCTCCTCACCACCTCCTCTGAGCTTTTTAATCTCTCTTTGACAGCATCCTTAAATCCAGTTTTGCTAGAGTGACCCCAGTAAAGATGGACATAATTACAGGTGGACGATATAGCACCCTCCCTCGACAGAGCAGATGCCTCTCACTCCACAGTACCATTCTCCTGTGAGCTATCTACCCAAGCCTGTCAAAGGCTAAAGTGCTATTTGAGCATGCTTGTAAAATATGGATAAGGCTGTGACCTCATCTATAAAATCCTGTACTGTACAAGTTTGGCCTCCAGCAATCTGGCCTCTGGCATGCTGCTACCAAATTGTCCTTGTTCCAATACAACAAACCATAATTCCAGCTACAAAGAAGGCATTGTCTTCCGACAACTGACACAGTAATAGTTTAAGCACCGACGTGAGCACTAACTCAACGACTAGAGGACAGATCCTCAGCAGGTGCAAATTGTCATAAACATGTGAATAGCCCAAAGAGTGTCCGAGCTCTGTTGAAGCCAGTGGAGCGATGATGATTTACACTAGTGGAGAGTCTCACTACAGCCTTGAGTCTCAACAAAAGCCTGCGCTGCTTTGCGGTCCACACACCAAGACATTTTTATGGTGTGTAGCTTTGAATTCTTTGGTGAAGGAGGGTTTGGGTTTGCACGCGGGTGCAGGCCGGTAGTGAAGGTGCAGGGTGTGGGATAGATGTGATTGCAGTGTACAGGTCTCTGTTGTGGGAGAGGTGTTTACAAATCAGTGATGGAAGTGGATTACTGGATGGGGATCCTTATGTATATTGTGAGGGGATGTGGGTTGTGGAGGGTCGTGTTGTGCCTGACAGCAGCCGGAGTGAGGGACAAGTCCAGGCAGAAAGAGTGAGCCATTGCTGACAATTAGTGAATAAAAAAAGGGAACTGTACCCAGAAAAAAATCTAGGAGAAGTGAACAAAATTACTGCTGATCTGTTAGCATCTTGCAGTGCTTTGGTCTTGGCCCAGTAATCATGGCTCTGTTTGGCGAATTTCATCTCCACTTCCTTGCACCAACACCAGCCCTTCCCCTCCATCTGTCTGTATCAATGCCAAACTGTCTCAGAAACTATTTATTTGTTTAGTTTTTGATGGCTGCACTTGGCAATTTTAATACACAGGTTTATTTTCTTCATGAAATAGCAGCAGCAGCATGGTTTCTTGTTTACTCTCTAGTCCCTAATTTTTAGTTTTCTTATCCATGACTCCACACATTCCTCATCTTCATTTGCATTGGGCTTGCTTTCATTTTACCTTCTGAACATACTGATGCAACCCTTGCTTATTCGTTTCAAACAGTCACTGGAAAGGTTTCCGAACATCCATTTGTCTGCCTGCCTGCCTGCTTATCAAGACAAGCTAATGTAGGTGGCATTTTTAAATTATCAAACACAACCATGGCATCAATTTTGATCTGACATTGTTTTAAATTCCAACATCTTTCTTTTTCTACAAACACTTAGCTTAAGCGTGACACATAATTGGATATAATCAGACAGTTGTTTAAAACTGAGAAAGATAACTCAAAAATCTATTACCTTTTATTCCAATAAATATTCGTTTGTGTTAGTATGTATAGATGGCTAATGCATTTGTAATTTTAAATGTAATGTGAGCTCCTGGTGAAAGACAGCGAAATATATTCTACAACTACTTGGGGAGGAGGTACAAAACTTCAGAGTTTGTTTCTCCTGTGGGGAGAAAGATTCACAAGCAGAATTTTTATTCCCCTAATAATGGATTTAGCTTGTTGGCCAATAAGTAACCCCCTTCAGATGTAATGAGTGAACTCCCCTCCCCAAGCCAATGTGACTTTAGTAGAATATGATTATTTATATTATATTCCACACAAAAAGTCCCAGACTGACTCAGCATTTGGGACGCATTGAACAAACTGGCAATAGCGCCTGGTACTATGTGATGGCACTGCATTCTCTGTTTACTGCACAGAGAATATAATAATTTTCTGACCATTAATAATATTTCTAATCATAGGATAGGGGAATTTAGATCTCTTGCTTCAGTACTCAGTCCTGCAAGGTGCTGTGTACTCTGGCCAAGACACAACAAAGTATTCAAGCACGTCCTTAATGTCAGAGATATTACCCACATGCTTAGAGCTAAGCACATGTTTACGGGCATTGATGGATCAGGGCCAGAATGCTCAGCACCTTGCAGGATTGAGCCCTTCATGTATAAGCTGATTGCCCTGAGGATCAGAGAGGACATTTACCCCTCTCCCCATAATATATATATTTGCACAATTGGCCAGGTACACTCTGTAAGGCTTTCATCTTTCTTTAAAGCACCAGGTTTTGGAAGCAGGATATTATGCTCACATGAACTGTAGTGTGTGATCTGCTATGGTGAATTCCTAGAATTGATGACTGGCATGTTAGCATGGATAAAGTGTTTCTCATAGATACCAGAAGAAAACACGTAGCACTGACCATGAAGGGACTTGGAGAAAAACCACCACTTCTGGAGTATCTAGCACTGAGCTTCTACTCCAGCTCTCATGGTCACACAAGGATATTGATGCATTTGCAGATAGTTTTCTGACACAAGAATGCATCATTCAGCTGCTTCATGAGAAATTTTTCACCCAGGAAATACTAACGTTCTTCCAAGACAGCATCATTAGAAATAATTCACATGGATTATTTTGAAAGCAGAGAGAATCCATTTTTTCTGTACATTTTCCATTTCAGCTTTCAAGTCTATTTTCAAAAGAGGGAATGTGCATGCTCAGGCTTTTGAGAGTAAATTATCAGGGATATGGAAATGACAAGGACCTATCAGGTCCCCTAGCTCAGTGGGTCTCCCATCATGTGGGAGCTAAAATGGTGTAATGGACCAGGGCGTAAGTGGTCTGGCTTAGTAGTCACAGCTGGGCTAAGGTCTGGCCACAAGGGACAGTAGTCACCAGGCAGGAGCTGGAGGAATCACAAGAGCCAGGTTATGTAAGCAAGAGTCAGGCTGGAGTCAGAGGCCAGAGGCAGTACCAGGTTAGGCTCGAGAGGCAGGAATCAGGGTCAGAGTCAGGCTGGGGTCAGAAATCAGAGATCAAACAAAGTTGGGCATGGAAATAGACTAAACTCTATGTGGCTGCCCAGACAACTTCCTGGGCCAACCCCTGGGGTTAAACAGGGGGCATGGCTAATCAGAGGGCCACAGGGCTCAGTCATTCTGGGTCTCTTGGGCAGCACTTCCTGCAGCGCCTACTCTCCATAGTGCTCCCTGGTGGTACTATGGGAATACCAGCCAGCCCAGGCTTTGCAGACCAGCATTCTAGTCCCTGGTTCCTTAAAAGATGGTAGCTATGAGACCATCTCACTTACCACGTGCGCTACAGAATGCTGTAACTGGTGGAAAACTGATCTAGACCACAGTGCAGCAAAGTATTTAAGCAGGTGCACACCCTGAGATCAATGGGACTATGCATATGCTTAAAGAGGGGTACATGCTTATGCACCTCCCTGACCTAGGCCCTGCTTTCTCCCCAGCCAATGCAGAATTGTTCCGGCGCAGCCATTGTTACCTCGTGTAGCTATGCATTCGTTAAACCAGCTTTACAGAACGCTCAGGAACACCAAACTCTACTACTTATGGGTTCAGAGTGTCTCAGCTACTGAGCCATTCTGGGGCCCCTCATCCATGAATAAATCCGTGTGGGGTTGGGTGGAAGAATGTGCTCACCAGAGTCTAAAGGGCAGAGTTATTTGTTGGCTAATGAAGCTAAATTCTTGATTAGGGAAATCTAGTCTCCAAGAAGGGCAGAGAAATCTGTCTTCCTGCCTCATATCATATTATATATAGGTATGGCTCTGAGTGTATATATACATATTTTTTGTGTGTGTGATACGTATATTTTATTGATTTTTTTTCTCTCTCTCTCTCATATACACACACGCACACGCACACACACACAAATACATTTACATATATATAAAACATAAAATGTGTCTATATATCTGTGTAACGTCTGTGTATAAACGCACAGATATAATATGTACAAAGGGTTCATGTTAAATTAAAACTACAAATATCTACCCCCTCTCCCCCCCCCACAAAGAATTTTAACACAAAGTAATGGTTATTCAAATAGAAGCCAAGCAGTTTTTATTGTCTCTTTATAATTAACTCCAGGGATGGAATCCAATTACAAATATTCAGTGTTGCCCTGCGGCATAGCATCTATGAAAAGGAAAAAAAACAACCAAGTTTAAACGACTCAGGTAAAAATTAAATCCATGGCTGTATTTGATAATTAAGAACACCATCTCCATTAGCTTGTCTTGATATTAATGAACTGCACTATTATTTTTACATTTGATTACAGGAGTTTTATGCCAGCCATTTCACCTTTATTGCTTTTGAAAATCAGCCTCCTTGTCTGTGTGCCAAGTGCAGGAAACATTTGTAATTAGATCATGTTATTTCCTCAATAAAACATTCATTTTTCTTGTCACTCCGACCTATTAAGAGGAAGTTTTTAAAGCTTTGTAATTATGTCCACATGGGATTGGTGGGTGGGTGTACGCGTGTGTGTGTTTCCTAACTTCTCCCATATTGTCTGTGCCTTGAGTGGTGGGGAGAACAGGTTTGGAGGAGCATGGAAGGGTTGGATCTTGCTCTGTCTGTGCAGTGCCTAAATAGGAAAAATGGATTTTCCAATCTGTAGTGCGTTTAAACACACACAAAAAATCAATAGCATTTCCTATCATTTAAAAATTATATTTTTTAAGCAACCAGTTTGCTTTGCCCAGCTGCATTCTTACAGACAATCGCTGCACTCTTTACAGAGACTGGGAACCAACAACTTTCATGCTGCTTCTTCCTCCACCACACACCCTGGGATCAAACTACTACTCTATCCGCCATTTAGAGACTTCCCCATTCCTACCTTAGGTTGACAGCTGAAAATGGCTTTACTGTGGAAACCCCTGGACCATCCAACTCCACCTGTCCCTCTCCCAACACAATTCTAAACAACTGCTGGAAATGAGAAGTGGTGTCTAGTGGTTAGAGCAGGGGAGGTAGAAGTCAGGCTGGACCACCATGATCATCTAGTCTAACCTGCTGGTCGCAGAAGCTAGAGAATATCACCCATTGATTCCTGCCGTGAAGGGAATTTTTCTTCCCCCAGGGTACTGTTCTCAGCGTTCCCACTAACTCAGCGTGTTCTTCACTAATTCGCTTAACCTCTCCGTGTCACTGCTTCCCAATCTGTAAAATACAGTGGAGCTAACACAGGTGCTGGGAGATTTAAACTGACATTTGTAGAGCATTTTGAGAGCCTCAGTTGAAAGGCGCTATAGAAGCACCAGGTACCAATGCATTCATTAACAGAGTCCCTGTAGGCTGGCTGGCTTTTCTCTGGCTACACATATTTTACCTGCTCAAAGCAGCACCTTTGTGTCCCGGTGGCAGCACATATCCCAGATGAGGCTGGAGGAAGCCGTCGCCTTCATCCTTTCTGAATTGAAATTCCACTCCAACCGCCATCCGGTTCCTAGAGAAGAGAGAGCATTTTCGCCTTTGTTAGAACGCAATTACACTGGGCTTTGAGAAGGGGGTATAAATGCATAAACATTCTTTATGCTGCATTCAGCGCCTACAAAGGGAAGCGTTGGGATGCTCTTAGAGGGAAGGAGCGAGGGAAGTTGCTCTTGAATGAGTTTTCTTCTGACATTTAATTTTTGAAGCAGGAACCTGCAGTCTCTCTGAGCTAAGCACAGAGGCATCACCTCAGGCAGTACAGGACTTTATAGACTAAGTCACAGACCTTATGCATATTTTATAAGCTCTCTCAAATAGCACTTTAGCCTTTGACAGGCATGGGTCAGAGGGCAAGCCCCTTACACAGAAGGGAAATGGTGCAAATCTTCTCACATGGAAAGACAACAAACAGATCAAGCATCAGAAAGGCTCAAGCACATTTAGGGAAACAAACCTGGGGGTTGGTCTGAGCACTCAGCCTAGACCAATGGTTGCAAAAGAAAGCTTACGTGGTTACAAAAGTATTCCAAGCTCTTCTTGGCGTGAGCTGTCTCACCATGTGTACATGCAGCACCTAGCACAATGGGGCCATGATCTTAGTTGGAGCCTCTAGGTGCTGCCATGATACAAACAATTAATAGAAGTAGTAGTACGAATGGATGGGACTCTGGAGATCTAGGTGCTATTCCTGGCTCAGACTCCTTGTGTGACCCTAGGCAAGTCACTTAGTCAATCTGTGCCTCAGTTCCCCAGTTGCACAATGAGGCGGGGGGGGGATAGTTCTTTCCTCTTTCGCAGGGGTGTTGTGAGGATAAATGTACTGTCTCTGAGGTGCTCAGACAGTCTGATGATGCTAGGGGGCCACAAATGTAACTAGACTGATAGGTAACGGGATGCACATCAGAAATGGGCTCAGCAATGCACTAACACATCCCAAACAAACATCAGAGTTACATTTTTGAATAAAACAGCAACTGCACTTTAAATATCATTGGGTCATTAAACTGATGAGCACTGTGGAGTGCTCCGTGCCAAGGGAATCCTGAATGAGCCACTGACTCCAAAGGGTATTGTCTTATATTGCACCTGCATAGGAGAAGCAAGGAGCCCATTGGTGAGGAAATTAATACTTTGGAGGATTAGCAGCTGGGTAATGGATATGAGTTGATTAATAATACACTGGCTGATTAACACAGAGGTGATTTTTCTGGATTAATAAGGATGCGGTGGCACTGCCTGCTCAGGAAAAATGTTTGCAGTCACCCATTTGAACGCAGTGACCATGGCCTAAATGCTGTGATTAAATCCACATTTCAGACACTTTATTAAATTAGACTGTAGGTGAATTCTTATAACCCACTGCAAGAAGCACACTTAGCCCTACAAGGAGGAGGGCGGGAGGGGTGAAGGATCCTAAAAGCATCCCCAAAACCTCACGCTCACTCTATGTCATGTCCCTAGAATTGCTGTGCCGCCTTATACACACAGAGGATAAAGGACCTATTACTACTGCAGGTTAAGAAAGTGTGCCTTTAGCTCAAGTGGCAGGGCTTGCATCCATAGAGCTGAAAGATTATGGTTCTAGTCCTAGCTCCCCAGGTTTGTGTGTGATATATTCCGCTAGGATTGCCTGCAGTACATGAATTCATTACAGCTGCAGTATGTGTTTTAGGCAAAAGTGGCTACTTGGAGACCCAATCGTGTGCTGCCTAGTAACTCACCAGGGGAGCTGCTGTCCCACCTCTATCATTGGGAGTAGAAAATCTACTGCTGGGTCCTGATTTCTTATCACTACCAAGAGCAGGGAAAGGGAAGGACCCACCAATGGGCTTTAATCTTCCCTCTGAGCAGGGGGGGCCTAGAGAGGGGAAAGAGTCTCAGGCACGTTATCCTTCATCCAGCAACTTAGAGCCCATTGAATCCCTGTTGATTACAAAAGCAGTAGCAAAGATGTGACTAGATCTCTGTCATAAGGGACAGAAGAACCAATGATCGTCCTTCAACCAATGCAACTTCAATGTAATCAAGCCTTATTTACACCAGCATCTGCCAGCTGAGAATCAGGCCAAAGATCCTGGCTCAGAAGCTTGCCTGAAAGCCAAACCCAGCCCCATGCATGCCAAGGGCTCTCACACACTTGCCTCCTCTGCATCTTTGTAAAACAATCTTTTTAATTTTCTGGTTGGCTTGGCAAATCACAGCTGCTCATTCCCCAGAGCTCCTGAGTGCATTTGCACAGGTTCCCATTTACATACACTAGGGCTTTAGCTTTCCTTCTCGCAGCGTGCCTCAAAAAGAAGCCATCTGAAATATTACAGATGGCTTAGAGGCGGAACTATTTATGGGTTACAGAGGGAAAACAGAGCCGAGGGCCACATCATGAATAACACAAGTTTGACTTAACAGCAGAGCCCCAGTTTGTTGTGGCTGCCCTGTGGTGAAGGATTACATGATGGTTTTCTCTCCACATATTCTTTCTTTAACTCGATGGCTTTGCAGTTACGCAGCCGGAGCCAAGGTGGTTGAGTATTAATTGATACGTGCTGCTGAGTGAGGCTGATTAAACACCAGCTTTGGAGGGGCAAGAGTGGCAGCTCTCAGTGGCAGTAATGAGCAGACCAAGAGGTTCAGAACTAAAACTTTGCGCTCCTCCAGCATCTGTTATTGTAATCACAATGCCCAAAACATAACAACAGCACCCCCCAAAACACCCTTATTAAAAGGAATGGCTCCCACAAATGCCTCCCATTCAGGGAAATGACAGGGATTTGCTCAGCTTGCCATGTTTTGCAGCTGGGTTAATTATTGTCATTTCAGAATGTGCTGCCCAACCTCAAAATGAAAGAAAAACATACCATAATAGTGCACACTAATTCGCCAGCAAAACCTTTGTGCTGAGTGGCAGTGGGGGGCCTCGTGTGCACAGAGGCTGGGGTGGTAGGCAGAAGCGGTATTAGCATTCCAGAGTGATTAATACAGTGCAATTGTGAACATGGTATAATTAAGGGGCTAATTTATATGTGCACCTGACAATAGCCTAGCTCATTTGCTGCTGCTCTGGGGTTTCTAATGACCCACTATATAGATAAGCCACTCCCAAGGTTTCTGAGAAAGGCATTTTGGATTATTCAACACCCTCCTCCCGCCCACAAACTCCAGGGCCCTCGGCTCCTACGTATTTGGAGGCTGCCAACCACAACCTCATGCTCTTCCCCACTCAGCCTTCAGTATTCACTTCATCTGCATATGAAAAGCTGGCAAGTTCACAGAACAAAGGATTAGAGGAAGGGGGAGGGACAGACAGGGACAAAGAGGGGAAAGGGGGGTAAGGCCACATCAGAAAAGCGTAAACATTTTGGACCCAGAAGGAGGTGGATAAAGGGACAACGACAACAAAAAAAGGCAGAAAAACAAACCAGAGGGAAAACACAAACACTGAAAAAAAAATGAATGAAACACATCCATATACAGAAGGAAAGAAAGGGCTGGAAAAGTGCAGCCCTTTTTAAGAGTCAGTTTGTTTTGTCCATCTTTCCATCTCTTGGGTTTACCAGGGTTTCTGCCAGCCAGCAAGTGATGTCATACTAGTGTGTCATGGCACTACGAAGATAGGCATTCTGTGGGCCCTGAGAGGGACGTTCGAGCCAGTGGAGACTCCTTGGGTGACTTTTACCTTTGAAGCATGTTGTGCACATGGAATATGACATGTAAAGTTTCTATTTCTAGCCACAAGTTAATATGTGCTGTGACTACATCCATGAGGAGCCTGGAGTTCTCGCTCTGCTCCAAAAGATGGGTTCCCTGCCGTCTCTCCAGCCCTGATCCCATGCAAGCCCACTGAGGCTGAGCCGATCTTAAAGGCTCAATAACTTGGTATCTTGTCACTTTGTTACCAGCATAACAACTCCAGCAAAAACAAAGAGAACACCAGAAAGCCTGGGATGGGGGAAGGGGTCAGTCTGAATGTGCTTCTGAGCGCATTACTCAAATAGCCTTACAAGTGAAGTGAAAGGTTTTTATTTCATTGTCTGTGCTCTCAGAAAAGCAAGATAATATCAGTGTATGGATGAGGCAATGCAGGAGACAATAGTGCAGCACGCTACTAAACAAAAGCCTTGTAGAAGTTTAGGTCTCTATTCACCCCTTAAATAGCTACAAATAGGACCCATGACAGTTTGATCCTGAGCTCTCTCCTATTGCCTCATAAGGATCTCCTTTCCAGCAGCTCCCTGTGATGAGAGCTCCCAGTCAACTTGGCTAGTCAAAGCTGGTAATGAGCACTAATCATTGCACCTGTACAAGTTCCCAAGCAGGCTTCCGTAGCCTTGCTCTAGTCAAGAACATAGGGAGCAAGCCCTCCAACTATGGCCTATTGTTAGGTGTTCAGAGAGAGTTTTGAGGAGCGTCTGTGTGCTTAAGGAGCTTTCTGATTCCCACGTGGCACTATAGTAAAAACCCTGTACTACAAAGAGAAGAGTGGAAAAGAATACATGACAATGAAGCAGCCATCTCTCAGTTTCCAGGTAACTCAGAGGTTGAGCTATTAGCCCTTCCCTTGTTCCTATATTTGTAGTATACCAGTTAGGCAATCTGCTTTATTGCATGACTTAGGGAAAAGTAATTTAAGAAATGCTTGAGTTTATGCTACTTTGTTTTAAACTACAAGAAACTAGAATAGGTTGCAGATGTACTCTGCTTTATTTAAAGTCTTTATAAGCCCATCAACCTGGGCAAGGAAAGCTCAGGTTCTTGAGCTGTGGTTTGGGTCTGTAATGCAGAACTGAAAATAAAATATATCAATATATTATGGAAGTATGATATGGGAAGGCCTGAGGCCTCATACATGGAATTGTTTTTTGTTTTTTTAAAGCATTTCAGTTCACCTTTAAGAAGAGAAGGCTGTTTTAGTTTACATCCAGAGATTGGACTGAGTTCCTTATTTTGTCCCTTCTGAGCTTTGACACCTTATTCTGTTGTCTGAGAGAGATGAGTTTACAGAGCTGTGTCTTTACAGATTTTGTGCATAATTTACAGACCCTATGGTGCCACTATTAAGGCACAATACACTACATATTGAAGCTAGTCCTTATATTTGCCCAGATGCTCGGTGCACAAGCATCCTCACTGAATGCAATTATTGTGGTATGAATGTTGGATCAGATCTGCTTGTGATGGATGGTTTCTGGCACAAATATTGCAGTGTTGTGATAGATAACACTACCCTGGACTTAGTGAAAGCTTCTCGGAACTTCAGCTATGAGTTTACAAGAAGAAAGTGCTGATGCAGCAGATGTGGGAACTGTCAAAGAGTGGGGGGTGGGGAATCTAAATTTGGTAAGGTTATCAAAAGTGCCTAAGTGGTCTGTAGCTATCAGCACAGGGGCAGCTTTCTTTGCTGGACTGTAGTAATCTGCTTGCCTAACTTCACAAACTAAGCGGCAGTTAACCTGATCAGTACTTGCGTGGGAGACCTCTAAGGCAAATCCATAGTGGTACAGGAAGTAATTCAGTAGGTGGCACTTTTCCCCTTTGAATTTATCATAAAACCTATATCCCAGCATGGTACTAGGTTAGGGCGCTGCTGTAAGTGCTATCTTTTAAATTAGATATAGAACTAAGGTTCTAACCAGTGCTGGGCATCAAAAATCCTGTAGTGTTTATATTTTGCCGTGTTGTAACAAAATTCCAGTATTGGATAATTATATTGTGCCTCCCTGAATTCCCCCTACCTACATAGTTTTAAATGGATGCTATTTTCTTCATTTTCTGTCCCAAACTCTTATGTAGATTTGTTGTGTGCTTCTCAAAAACTACTGTACTCTACCCAAGTGATGCTTGCATTTCAGTCCTGTGTGAAGTGAGTCCTTAGTGCAGTTTGTAAAGGGCTTTGGATTCCCTCGAGGGAAAGTTGCAATATAAATGTCAAAAATATGGCTCTTATGTTGTGACATGAAGGAGGGTCTGAAAAGCATGGGCACCAAAATAAGGGTGGCTCTGTCTTTTAGATAAACTGATGGCACAAAGGTCAAGAAATTGATTGACAAAGAGAACATGCTAATCTTTCTTCAAAAAGGGGGAAATTATATCTAATGGATGTAATACCCAAAAAGAACTAGTGCATGTGGTGAGTGATGCCTGCATTTTTAAAGCACTTAAGCCATACATTTCCCCCAGATAAGTTATTCACTCTTGTTAAGTGCCTCATATTGACGTATTATGCGGGCAAAGTGTCATGCCAACATACTCAAAAGGAAATGGCTGCATAAAAGGCATCTGTGTTGATGCAGTAGAATTAGGGGATGATAACCACTCAGGAATCAAGGAAATCCCAAAACAGATCAAGCTGGAGAAGTGCTGCCCCTTAGATGTTTTCCATAGAAAATTTCACCATTTATATATTTGTTTTTAGATTCTTCGTAAAAGGTGTACTGTCTGTTGGTGATCAGAGATCCCAGCCAGAATGACCCTGCTTGTTTACCTCTTAGGAAAGGAGAAAACTTTCCTGCCTCTATTATTTCAGGTGGTCAACTGGTCCCTGCTAGCTCTCTCTGCTGAAACTGTTCAAAAAGCTTGAACTTGAATTATGTTACAGATAAAGAAATTGATCCAACGCTCATAGAAGTCAGGAGGTATCTTTCCATTTACTTCAGTGGGAGCTGGATTGGGCCCATAAACAGTAATAAATCCATAGTCACTCAGGATTTCACAGCTGTTGTTATGGCCACTAAAATGTCAAGGCTACAGCAGAGACAGAACTCAGATCTTTGTCCTCCAAAAGCACAGGCCCCTTTAGACTATGTTAGCAGAATAGGACTATGATGCATGGTTGAGATGTGCTGATTCTATCCAGTACGGGGGAAATGGTAACACCACATTAACCAGATCACAGTAATACAGGGCAGTAAATAAAAACATCTGGAAGATGGTGCCAGAGTTCGTGTAGAAAGTAGCTCCCTCTCTGGTACCCAAGGGAGTTGGGATCACTGTTCCCTCTAAACTGTGCACATGTGCACGCACACACACGTCCTAAACCCCGCGCACATGGCGAAACACCGCGTGCACAACACTTTGCACAGAAGAAATTTTTTGCCTGTCAAAAATTAGAGGGAACATTGGTTGGGATGCTTGAACTCAGTGTTACAATGGAGCATGGTGCAGAAAGTTTGTAAAAATATTTTCCAAACCATAGTTGCTCCAGCAGCTCCTTCATTTTGTGTTTGGAAAAACACCTAATGTATCCATTAAGGTGTTAATATTTTGCCCTTTTCAAGCATCTCTCATCTGAGAATCTCAAAGCACTTCAAAAATCTTAATTAAGCCTCTTTGGTACTGTCAGGTAGACCATGTTTCTGTTTGACATATAATGAAGTTAAGGCACAGAGAGGTTGTGGTTTGCCCAAGGTCATACAATGAGAAAATGGCAGAGCCAAAGCAGAAACCAAGAATCCTGCTTCCCAGTCCATAGCTCTAACCACTAGATGATATTTCCTCCTTTGTGTCCTCTTAATAATTTACAAGGGACAAAACACTGAAGTTACAAAAGAGTCTAGCTTTTTAGTTAAAACCCCTGTAAGTGCAAGGTTTGGATTCCAGTTGCTCCCAAACTCCTTTTGGCTATTCCATATCCGTTAGGGTATGGAAAATGCACATCTATAGCCAACCTCAGAGCTTCTGATGTCCCACAGGATACTACATTATACCGTCCTGCAGGGAGTGTCCTAAGGACTTACTTAGTTTCACAGTTTGTGAGAGTCTGGTCCTAGAAGAAGATGGGGGATTACAGTGCAAGGGAATCTGACTACTTCTCTGAATGCAGGACACCTCCTTCCCACTGGCTTTCCCACCACAGGGCAAGTTCCCACTGCTGTTCTAGACACTTCCTAGTGTTTCTCATGTGAGACTTGGTGAAAAACAGTAGCACTTGAAGGATATCACTGCTCTGGAGCTGGGAGCAAGCCTCCTACCCTGAGTAGACAGACGTGCGCTAGCTCTGCTCAAGCTAGCACACTAAAAATAGCCATGTGGAAGTGGCAGCACGGGCAGCAACATAGGCGCACCCAAGCTCAGGCATCAGGCAGGCTTGTATTTGGGTGTCTAGTCTGTGCTGCCTCCCATGCCCCAACATCCACTCTGCTATTTTTAGTGCACTAGCTCACACAGCGCTAATATGTGACTGTCTACCTGGGCTGAGAGGCATGCTCCCAGATCCATATAGACATACCTAGAGAATGCCAAACATCTGCCAAGGCAAATTCCTTCCTTCATCTCAGGGCAAGGAGCCAGTTCCAACTGGAGACACAGAGCATCGGAAACCCACATGGAGGAGTTTTATTAGTCTCTAAACTGGGCAAAAAAACTGGGTAGTAATCAAAGTGATAAACTTTATGCTCCTCCATCACGATGAAATAATTGTTCTGCCTGAACACCATTATATTATCATTTTTCTACTCCCAGGTCACTTACTGAAAATAAAGACTCACTACTTCCTTTATGAGCTATAGTTTCAATAATTCATGTACATTTTTGCTGGCCTTGATTTTTTTTTTTTTTTTAAATCTTCATCTCCAGGTTATAGAAGTTGTGCCAATCTTCCAAATATTATTCAAATGGCAGGAAGAAGGGAAAGGCAGGCAGAGGATTGGCTTTTAAAGCTACAGTTCATTCTCTGGTTTGTCTGTTGGTATATTGGAACTTGTAGAGTTTTTCCTCTCTCAGTGGCAGAAGACATAAGAGTGGCAGGATGTTATGGGAAAATGTGACCTGTCTAAGGGGGAGCCTTACCGGGTCCCTTGATCCCAAAAGTGGGGATGTCGTTCTGCCATGTTGACTAGCAAAATCTTGCAAGGGCAGAGTTTCTCCTGAGGGTTTTCATCCTTTCTGTTTTACAGCATTGAACTGAACACTTTCAAACCCCCAGGGAGGTCTGAGGTTTGCCTGGGATTTTGAATGAAGGTTTTGGGGTGAGGGAAGAGCCAGTTTGCTTTAACTGAACGAGTTCACCTATCTCTAATATATCCTTGAGGTAAACATTATTCTTTGTTATATACCTTCAATGTGTTTGGAGTTGTTCAAGACTCAAAATGAGAGAGTACCTGACTTCCAACAGCCTTGCAGTCAAGATATACAGAGAAGACAAGAGAGCTTGGGAAATCCAGAGGAGCATATAACGTGGTAACGTGATGCTGTTAGCTCACTTCTTGTAGGCATCATGAAACAGAGCAGCCATTAGTAGGGCCTTTAATTAATGGTTTGGTATACTGGGATGGGAAAGGGCCCGGGTAGTATGGTCCAAAGGGGCAAATGTGATGAACAGGGCATCAGGTCTAGCACTGTTGTGAGAACAATTAGAGTAAGTCTAGCATGCTTCTCAGCTTTTTCTGTTGTGCTTACAATTAGCAAGGGGTTCCTGGATTTCACATAAAGATAGATAAAGTTACCATCCACGTTTTCCCAAATTTTGGCAGTCTGAATCCAAGGTGTTGTTTCAGACCCATCTAAATAATACTCTAAAATTAAACTCCGCATCTTAAAGAGAAATTTTCTATGGCATATTTATTTTAGACTCTGGGAGAATTTCTGAAACAGAACAAAGTTTGCACAATACCAGGCTAAAGAAATACCTTCTAGTATTGTTTTTATTTTCCAGTTGGCTGCCAAAATTACTTCTGTAATGTATATATTTTTAATGTAAGTATTCATTTTAATTTTCAAGATATAGGAGCTTTGCGGCCAGATAAAAAGTTTCATACATCTTCAGAAAAAAGGATATGGGATTTTTGTGTCACTAATTCAGTAACATCTTAAATTATGGAGCCACTTATGAATGCTTTCTTCATATTTATGAAATGATTATTTGACAAAGCAACATTTAATATTGCTGAAATAATTACTATGTCTGTTTAATACATCAGTTTATCACACATACTATAAAATGCTGGATAATTTCATAAATAATTATAAAGCATTTTATAAATGCTACCTTTTAATGCAAAGCATTGTTGCTAATCCTTTATCTTTCATAAACACAGAAATGACCATTAGATTTTTGAAATTAAGAGGGACTTCATGGCACAAGATGGGGATGCACTCACCCTCCCCTTTACCAACACATGCAAATCGAGTACCAGAAAAATGGAAGCATCAGACCAAGACTAGTGTCACGACTGCCATCTTTCTGAAAATACCATTTTGATTTTTATCATAGTTACCTGCATCTAATAGCTAGAGCTGGCCTCTATCCTCTCTGCTGCCTCTTTCCTCTTCTCACCAGCAGCTTCCAGGTCTCTGAAACATAACGATTTTTTGCAGTGTTTTGGTGCTGGGGCCACAGGGAAGGAAAGGATTTTCTCATCTGCTCCAACTCTTACCTTGTTTAGGTTTTCTTTTCTTTTTGCTGTTGCCCTGATACTCTCTTCTCTATTCCCAGTAACGCTGTACACAATGCACTCATTATTTTTTTTTCCCAGCTCAACTCCGAAAATAATAAAAGGGGAAGGGAGACCTAAGCACCAACAGATGCTGATTCCCTACTTAACGGCAACGTGTTTTCACTATTTCTCTCTCGGACTCTGTTTACTCCTGAGTCTTGTAATGAGAGCCTGAGCTTCCTCCACTGGTGGGAGTCCAGAGACCAGTGATTTACCCCACACCACTGTGAAAGCAGAAGGAATGTACCTTGGACTTTTTCAGCGTTCCCCACGTCCCTCCACTGACTCACTCTCTCTCTGCCACTCAAAAGCTTTTCGTTGCCAGTGTAAAGCAGCTTTGCTT
Organism: Chelonia mydas; assembly: GCF_015237465.2. Taxonomy (NCBI): domain Eukaryota; kingdom Metazoa; phylum Chordata; order Testudines; family Cheloniidae; genus Chelonia; species Chelonia mydas. Next base: position 4,762,844 of record NC_051261.2, read on the forward strand.
CTCAGATCTCCTTCAAGGCTGCTGTAGTAAAGTGATCTTGTGGGGGGGCGGGGTTTTACTGGGTTACCCAGGGTATTATGGGGTGGAGGATGGCTGCAATCCTCCCTCCCTTCCTGCTTAGTTAATGGGACCTTCTCCCCCTCACCCCCCCGTATTCTGTTGCAATGCAGTTAAATAAAGCAGCCAGTTCCCCATTTACAATCCTGTGAGTAGATTTACTTTTATGGCACTAAGCTGTCCCCCCACAATATTGGCCATGAGGGAAACCTAAGAATGGCAACTGCGGGGGAAACTGAGGATTGAATGCAGGAAATGAGAATTGGGAGCAATATATTGAAAAGTGAAGTTTCAGAGTAGCGGCTGTGTTAGTCTGTATTCGCAAAAAGAAAAGCAGATCTTGTGGCACCTTAGAGACTAACACATTTATTTGAGCATAAGCTTTCCTGTAGCTCACGAAAGCTTATGCTCAAATAAATTTGTTAGTCTCTAAGGTGCCACAAGTACTCCTTTCCTTTTTGCACATATTGAAAAGTTATGGTGAGAGAGAGCAGATTACAGGCATGGTATTGAGGTCACAGGTTAAATTGGAGACCTATTTACCCAGGGCAAGCCATCTTTCTAGTAATCCACTGGTAACAACTTTCACCTAACGGGGAGTTTGCATCAGATTGTTTATCATAGACTATCAGGGTTGGAAGGGACCTCAGGAGGTCATCTAGTCCAACCCCCTGTTCAAAGGAGGACCAATCCCCAATTTTTGCCCCAGATCCCTAAATGGCCCCCTCAGGGATTGAATTCACAACCCTGGTTTTAGCAGGCATATGTCTCTCTGTATTTTTGTTGAGCTCCATAAGTAGTTTTTTCCTAGTTTCACTGAGTATGTGTCCATGTCACAAAACTCCCACCAGAATTGGCACCAAGCGGTAAACTCAGAGGCCAAGGAATAATAATTAAAAAATAATAATAATTTCCTCTGACCCCGTGAGGATGATCTATCCAGTGTAGGATAGAGGTGCATTGGCAGGGAGTAGTATGGGGAAAGCTTCCACTGGGAGGATAAATGCAAGAATTTTAGACTCTGTGAAAGGTGTGCCATCACAATCCTTGGGGCTAAATTCACTTTGACAAGAAGGGTGGGGGGAAGAATAAGGAGAAAATCCAATATTATATTGTTCAGGTCCGTGAACAAAAATTGAAATTCTTTTCAAGATATACAGATAACAGGCAGCGGAGCAGGATGTTGGCTGTAAACTATTACAGAGCCGGTCAGCTGAGACTGTTTCATGCACAGATGGTAAAAGACAATCTAAAGGCCACTGGATCATTTTGCTGATTTCCGAGAGTCCATTAATTTGAGTTTCCTTAAAAGACAAAATTCTGCTTATTGGGAGTGTGTGCTACATAGACTAACCACACACCAGTGAGTTTCACAACCAATAAAAGCCCTGCTTGCCTCACTCCTGTTTCAGATGTGTGCTGGCCTGGTGCACTATAAACACTAAGCTCTCTGCTTTTGGCGATCTTCTTTTAAACAGGTTTCAGAGTAGCAGCCGTGTTAGTCTGTATTCGCAAAAAGAAAAGGAGTACTTGTGGCACCTTAGAGACTAACAAATTGATTTGAGCATCAGCTTTCATGAGCGAGCTGTAGCTCACGAAAGCTGATGCTCAAATAAATTTGTTAGTCTCTAAGGTGCCACAAGTCCTCCTTTTCTTTTAAACAGTGCCTGTAACTGCAGCACCCCTCACTGATCTTGAGGCCTTTCTTCTTCCAGAGGTTTATTATACACTTTATTTATTAGCACATAGGACCAATGGGAGGTTTTGTTAGCACCTTCATCTGATATTTCCTAATCAGTCATCACTGCCCTGTTTGAACTAGCACCGAGTTAGAATGGCTCCCTCTTAAAAATGGAATTCCCTGCATATCCAGCTTTGACTCCAGAACAAGTCCTTGCTGCAGGGTCTTGGTGTAATATGGAGCAAAGTCACATTGCTACTGTTCCATCCATGGTATTCAGTGCTGCTGTCTCTGAGGATCCGGAGTGGTGGGAGGTGCAGCACTGATAGGTTATCCTTTGAGAATTAACAGGTACAGCCTAAGCAGGGGCAGTTCTTTGGATGCACCATCTTCAGGTGTGACTTCACTGGAGCTGGAGGTGTAATTTCCAGCTCGGAAATAACAGGTAGACTTACCTGTTGTGCTAGCTCTGATCGGGCCAGCGTACTAAAAATAGCACTGTAGCTGCCACTGTGTGGGCAGTGGGATGGTCTAGCCATCTTGAGTACAATCCTGTCTGAAACTCTAGGTACATAATTTGGCCAGCTAGCCTGGACTGCTGCCCATGCAGCTGTGGCTACAGTGCTATTCTTTGTGCTCTAACTTGATCACAGTGAGCATGAGTATGACTATCCGAGCTGGAAATTATACTCCAGCTGCAATACAGACATACTGTACCTTCAGTGTGTGAGAAGGGAGTCTTCTCTGTATTGGAAGTTCTCCAAAAATGAGTGTGGTCTCTGGTAAACAAACTAACAAGGCTGGAGCTGGAACTACAGCTGTGCAGATTGTGTTGTGTTTATAGATTGTAGTTTGATGTCCCTGGCCCCCTATATTATGGAACTTGTAAGGTAAAATTAAAGGGGTTTTGTTAAAGCACATCTTTAAAGATACCAATCACTTTTCATAAGAGTTGAGATGTGCCCCTGGCTCTGGTTGGAATCTCCCTCCCTCATTGTTGTGAAATGTGCTGTATGCTCCTTGGGTGACACCCTTCTTCCCACAGCTGGCTGCATTTTAGTGGTGCTGTTTGTCTATAGTTTGTAGAATGCAAGGGTGTTCACGGCCAGATTAAAGGCATAGATACTGTAGGACAGTATCTTAGCACAAGGTTTCTGGGCTAATTGTGTAATTAAATGAAAGCTTAGATTCCGATGTACAAAATCATGGTTTCAAAAAAAAAAAAAAAAAAAAAAAACCTTGAAAATGTGACCAAGCAAGTGTAACCAATGCAGATATCTGCTTGAGTCTGTAGAGAGCCTAAAACAATAACTATTCTTGATGGGGGGAAGAGGAACCCATACTGCTGCCCTTGCCTTTTCAGGAGTCGGGGGTGGGGGCCATCATCCCTCCATCTAGAGGCCATGACAGTGGAACCAGAGGGGAACCTGTGTCATGAAGTGTTTAGAGCCCCTATATTCCCTTATTCCAGCCGTGGGGTTTGTCTCCACTTATCGGGGAATCGACGTGGTCAACTGCAGTACTCCGCCGGAACGAGAAGCATAAGGTAAGTTGACAGGAGAGTTTCTCCTGTCGACCCAGCGCAATGTAGACACCGCAATAAGTCGACCTAAGGTACGTTGACTCCAGCTACATTATTCACGGTAGCTGGAGTTGCGTAACTTAGGTCAACTTAGCCCCATTGCATAGACCCTGCCCTTCATGGCAGTAGGTTCTATGTAAGTATTACATTGTTCAGACCTTGGAGTGGTTTTTAAAACTTATTTAGGCAGAGTCTGAAACCAAGTAAAGATCCTGTTTTTTGTCTTTTGCATTAAGGAGAATGTAAGAAACACACCAAAACCCTTAAGATTTGAAATCTTAAACCGCAATGACCCTGTCCCTGTTTATGAGTGAGCATCTGGTGCTGTCGGCTGAGCAGTCCATCATAACTTGGCACCGTTCTCACCAGAACACACAGTGGAACGAAAACAAAAGATGTGACAAATTTGTCCTTTTCTTTCATAATTAACCAAAATATCTCTGCATGTAGCAAAGCGTGGCTCCTAATTAACAGACAGGCGAGAGGCTATTTTTAAAATCCAGACCTCCAGTAATTATATTTGCAGCAGAGAATGATATTTCAGTCAAATACGACAGACAGTGAGTCCGGTTCCCCAGTGAAGCAATTAATATTTCACACCTGCTAAGCAAATCGGCAGCAGAGGGAGAGGAGGGAATAGCATTGAAAAGGGGATGTTACGCTGTCGGGTCCACAGTCCTGAAGCAGGAAGACCACAGAAGATGCAAAATCTTTCATTTCATGACATGACCTTCTAGATATCACCATTATTAGTAAAACTTGGAAATGGGACCTGGCAAAAGATAATGCTAGCAATATAATTGTTGCAAGGGATGGAGAGATCAAACCCTTGAGCTGTAGTTTCTGTCGTTGTCGTCCCCAAATCCCACTCATGTAAGATCAGAAATAAAGATAATTGCAAATGTTGACAATGAGTTAACTAACTGTTGGCAGAGGAAAACCTTCCTCGGAGTGGGATTAAAAACTGGGGTACAGGATGCTGGAAATGGGAGCTGGAAACTTGTAACACCTAGCAATGAAGTCTTAATGGCCCCATTGGTGGGTAGAATCGGCTGGTTGTTCAGTGACTTGTACATGGAATGTTCATGGGGTTTCAGTCCGGTCTTGAGTGAAAGACATCTGCCAAAGCACATAGCACTAGTTGACAAGCTCAGCAGAGAGATAAAGGGCTGAATAGTTAGGAGTAGGACCCCACCTCTGCTCTAGAGATGATCCCTGCAGATTATCTGGGATTGAAACACATTGGCACAGATTGGTAGGGGGGAAACTTTTGTGATAGGGACAAATAAAGGACTTCCTCCTCCAGCACCTTTATCTGATGTGAAATTTTAAAAAAAAAAACCCACCTCCTTTTGGGTTCTTCTCTGCCTGCTTTTTGTAATATGAATTGCAGAGCTGGTTATGGGGGAAGGGAACAGGGTGCTAGGGGTGCTAAACACATGCACATAAAAAGATTATGCACAGTTAGGAGAATGAAATCCAAAGCTGTTTCCCCACCTGTATTGTCATCTCTTCCTCTCAGTGACTATAAATTTGAAATCTATAGAAATCCTGTACAAAATCTATTCCCTCTCCTCCCCCTCCAACTTCCCACTACACTGTTCACGTGAAAGGAACTTGTTCTTAATGACAGGTTTCAGAGTAGCAGCCGTGTTAGTCTGTATTTGCAAAAAGAAAAGGAGTACTTGTGGCACCTTAGAGACTAACCAATTTATTTGAGCATAAGCTTTCGTGAGCTACAGCTCACTTCATCGGATGCATTCGATGAAGTGAGCTGTAGCTCACAAAAACTTAAGCTCAAATAAATTTTAGTCTCTAAGGTGCCACAAGTACTCCTTTTCTCTTGTTCTTAAAACATTAATGTCCCCTTCAGGTTAAGAAAATAAGAGTTTTTTGTCCCACTTTCCATTGTAACAAAAGGTCAATCTCTGCAATTTCTCTCTAAACCCAGCCATTAGGAGTAGCTTCCCCATTCATCTCAGGGGTGTGTCTATGAGGCCATCGGGCAGTATATTTCTATCCCTTAGAGATCAGTTTGATAATTTTTAAAGTGAGAGTTAATGAAATATACTGCAATGTAAAAGGAAGATACTTAAAAAGGGCCCAAAGTAAGAACCAAAATGTTAATTTGGCTGGGGGAGGAAGAATTGGGGAGTTGTGTAAATTAATGGTTAGCACTTACATACCCATACCTTCTCAGCTGAAGATCTGAGTGTTTACACAATTAAGCCTCACAACACCCTAATAATATCCCCATTTGTAAAATGGGGAAAGGAACAGGGAGGTTAAGAGACTTGCCCAAGGCTGGTCATTGAGTAAGTGGCGGAATCTAGAAGTAAAATCAGCAGTCCTGACTCTCACTTTCTCTGACAGCTAGTTAGCATAGCCTCTGAATTCAGTATTTGCATTGATATGGGAGTATGCTGCTCCCCACCACATCACACTCCTAGAGCTTAATAAGTTACAGTAGGATTGTTCCTCCATTATTCCAGTCATCACCTTGCTAATCATTCAGCTTATGCTCAAATAAATTGGTTAGTCTCTAAGGTGCCACAAGTACTCCTTTTCTTTTTGAGAATAGAGACCTACACGGCTGCTACTCTGAAACTAATCATTCATGTTGTTGCTGTTGTTTTTAAGAATGCTTATCTTTTAGAGCTGTGAAATAATAATCACATTGGATACCTTCTCTCCTTCCTTCCCCCTTGTCTGCCTCTCCCTGTAGTGGAATCAGCAAGTGAAGTTAATGACTGCCAAGCATTAGGAAATATTCTTTCAGTTAAAGCATCTGGCTTCTTGGCAAGCCTCACAAAGAGCCATCCTGACAGCCCTGGAATGTCCACTGAGGCCCATCAGAGGTTGGGAAGTCCTTGATAGGCTGTCAGAGCTACGCTCTCCCCTTCTGGAGGCTGTTCACCTTTGATCCAGTAGAATTTGCATACTTTTATCTGTTTGAGTTGGAGATCCTAAAAATTGGTGTGTGTGCGTGAGCATACAGTTGTCTCTCGGGAGATCTTTCTTCCCTGTCAGCTTTTTGAGGAGACAGCATAGGGAAGATGGCTTTCATACCTATGTGGATCTTGCTATGTACTCAGGTGATGATCTGAGGAACCTCGATTGCACAGCTAAGTTTCTTTACAGGACTATATTTCCCCTCTGCCTACCTGTGTATTTTTCAACGCATCAAAGTACCTGCAACCTGAAAGGGCCAACACGGTAGCTGAGGCTCCAAAATTGATCTTCCTTAAAATCAGGACCACATCCAATCAGACAACGATGCACCTGTCACCATGCCTCACTGGGTCACAGCTGAGAATGCCAAATTCAGGATAGATTGCTGAGAAATAGGACAGAACTAACCCGAAGCTGGTGGTTATTCTATCATTAGATTATACCAAGCCTGTAACAAATGTGAACTTCTGTCCCACCACAGTGGCTAACAAGAAGTCAAAAATGCAGTCTCCACAGACATACTTCAATGGCTCATTGTCAGAGTGTTCCTAATGGGCCATCAACACATAGCCATCTAGCCTTGATGTAAATCTATGCGTGAGGTGTCATTCAGGCACAAACACATTTTAGATACAAATACAAAGCCAATATTCATAACTAGATGCAAAAATGATACAGTAGAACCTCAGAGTTATGAACACCTTAGGAATGGAGGTTGTTTGTCACTCTAAACAAAATATTATGGTTGTTGGTTTCAAAAGTTTACAACTGAACATTGACTTAATACAGCTTTGAAACTACTATGCAAATGAAAAATGCTGCTTTCCCTTTATTTTTTTAGTAGTTTACGTTTAACATAGTACTGTACTGTATTTGCTTTGTGTGTGTGTGTGTGTCTGCTGCTGCCTGATTGTGTACTTACAGTTCCAAATTATGTGTGTGGCTGACCGGTCAGTATATAACTCTGGTGTTCGTAACTCTGAGATTCTACTGTGCCTGGATTTAACCAGGATAATCATATTTGATTGTAAATTTTCCATGGACACCTAACATAATACACTTTGTATAAGCTTTGTTGCAATTGTATAACAGCGGTAATATCAATTATATAAATGGTCATATTCAATCATACAGCATCACAGCACCGAGATTGGCTGTGTTTTTGTTTCCCACATGCACTTTGAATTGTGTCTGACCCCATACCCGACATAATGGGGGACAAAATGCCTTGAGATGGGAAATTGTCTCCATGATTTATGCCTTGTAAAATGACATGCTATCAGTAGGAAGACAAAAAGAAAAGGAGTACTTGTGGCACCTTAGAGACTAACCAATTTATTTGAGCATAAGCTTTCGTGAGCTACAGCTCACTTCATCGGATGCATACTGTGGAAAGTATAGAAGATCTTTTTATACACACAAAGCATGAAAAAACACTAAACACCCATTTTTTCATGCTTTGTGTGTATAAAAAGATCTTCTATACTTTCCACAGTATGCATCCGATGAAGTGAGCTGTAGCTCACGAAAGCTTATGCTCAAATAAATTGGTTAGTCTCTAAGGTGCCACAAGTACTCCTTTTCTTTTTGCGAATACAGACTAACACAGCTGTTACTCTGAAACCTGTCAGTAGGAAGACAAGTGCCAGTGCTTCAATCTTTGGAGATGAGCTGATACACTGCAATGGAGATTTCACTCCCCTTTGCTGTAGCACAGTGGTTCACTTAACAAGACTTAGTGGAAGAGCTGTTTTTCATTCGGCGGTGGAATGCTTTCTGGATTCTATACATGAACTCAAGAGTGGATGGTGGCAGGATAAGCACCACATAGGGTGGTCATCTGAACACATCCAGATCTTTGATTTGAAGATTGGTTAATAAACTTGAGTGGCTTTCCTGTGAGATTCCATGAGATTTCTGTTTCTGGTCCTCAGCTAAACCAGGAAGTAACCTGCATCATCTTGGGACATCTGGAATGAGATTCCACAGCCTGCCTTGCAACTGTCAGTTTAATTTGATCTTGTGCTGGACAGAGCCAGCAATGCTCCCAATCAAAATCACTATTTCTCCTAATCTAATTTTGATCTGTTCAAGTGCTTACGTAAGTATGTGTTCTAACTAACTTAGCTGATGCAATGGCAGCCTGGGCTCTGAATTTCTTCGCTTTTGGGAATTTCTCAGATGTTTAATGTACCTTGAAAGTTCAATATGGCACAGATCTAATTGACCTGACTGTGTAACAAGATTCCATATGGGTTGTCAGCAGGCTTTGAATCCATGATCTTCAGCAATGTAGCACAGACCTCTGCTGCTTAGCTGGTAGCAACACTAGTAGATATCCTCTAGCACGGTGGTTCTCAAACTTTTGTACTGGTGACCCCTTTCACATACCAAGCCTCTGAGTGCGACCCCCCCCCCCCCTTATAAATTAAAAACACTTCTTTATATATTTAACGCCATTATAAATGCTGGCTGCAAAGCGGCTTTTGGGGTAGAGGCTGACAGTTTGCGATCCCCCCATGTAATAACCTCACGACCCCCTGGGGAGGGTCCCAACTCTAGCAGACCCCTGCTCTAGCAGAACAGCTGCTATAGGAGGTTTCCACACGTGCTTCTCTGGCATGTGAAATCTGCAGATCTTCTGACTTGTGTAGTGCTTGGATACCATGATGATGGGCACTGAAAAAAATGGAGATATTTTCTCAGTCTGAATTACTGTGAGTTTGGTGTTTGTGAAAGGTACTGGATTGAAAGCCTTAGAAGCTCAAGTTCTGTAGATACAGGTTACGTACATGAAGTAGCTGTGAAAGCTTTCCTTGCTGCCCATCTACCAATGAATCTGAGCTGTTCCCTAAACAGCCTCTTTCTAGAGGTACTTCAGTCACACTGACCCATTCAGACCTTGGCATCTCTCAGCCAGCTAACAAGGGAGTCAGTAGAGAGTTGCTCACAGTGGTATTTTTCTTGGTGGACTCTTGTCCTCAGAACACTGGCCTGAGGTCTCGAAACATCTACTGTCTGCTGAATACTCCTTGTTTACAAAATAACTTTCAAATCTTAGCAGATTCCAAGAAAAGCCACAGCAACATCAGAGCCTTTGTTCTGTGTAATAACATTAATCATCAACAGCAAGTGTCTTAAGTGGCCTTAAGTCTGTAGTGGGGGATGGTTGGAGGGAACTCTGCGTCCAGCTGGGAGAAGAGAGCAGATTCATCCACCCACAAGAAGAAACAGATAGAAAAGCCCTGGAAAATCTGTCGGAATATTGAAATGTGTCTTGCTAGGAGAAAAAGGGTACAGGAGCAATCATGGCAACATAACACAAGAGTTTGCAGATGGCTGTTAAAAAAGGGGAGAGAGTGCCCTGTTAGATTGAAGGTCCAGCATCACAAGAGAAGATAACGTGCTAGCATCACTGGGCCATGATGAAATGAACCACTCCCCTCTAGGAGGCTGTTGGGTTAAAAGAGCTGAGGATTCGTACTCTGCTGGAAATGGCCCCTACTAATTCCAGAGCTGTTGTGTTTTGTCTGGGAACTGGGGGGGTGGGGGTGGGATTTTGGGGAGTGGGCAAATCAAGGCACGGGCACTGAGAATAAGTAGGCAAGCAGTGGCACTTGCATCTCTCAAGGGAAGGCTCCCTTCTTTCCATTTTGTGAGAAAGTTACCATAAGGGGACTGTTGGCCCCTTAGTAAACCTGAGGGGGTGGGGGTTGGTTGCCATTTCCCCAGAAGGGCTGAAGAGAAGTCAGGAGGATCCTGGGACTGACAGGGCCTCTGACCAATCAGAGAGCTCCAGACCAGGGCCAATGGGAAGTAGTCAGCACCCCCAAGTCAGTCTGATTGACCAGGCAGCCAGGCCAATCAGGGAGCCCCAGCTCAGGTCCCGGTCTCCGTGTGTGCTGAGGGAAAGGGAGCAAGCGGGCTGAGGGAGCCGCGGCCTGGGGGAGGAGCAGCACCACATGATGGGCGCCGAGTAAAGACACAGGGACACGTGTCAGAGAGCGGGAACCCAGCCTGAGCAGGTGACAGACCCAGCCAGGCAGGGCCCCCCTCGGAGGAGCGGGAACGACGACACGAGAGACGGGGGGGCTCCTGTGCGGGACGGCCTGGGGGGTCAGAGACTGCCGCTGGTTCTCCAGCTGCTGTTCCAGTCCAGTCCTGCGGCGACGACCTGCTTGAGCGGCCCACGGCCTCGGGCAAAGGCGGCCCCACCTCGCGGTAGACCAGGGAGTCTGGGGGCCCAACGGAAGATGTTTTTTTTTCTCCTTTTCTCTCCTTTGCAGTTGACCCTTGACTACAGAGGGGGGAGGGGACTGACCCTTCCCCCCGGTGACTCCTTGGCCAATGTATTCACCCACTTGGGAGGCGTCTTCATTCTGTAAAGCCCACTGCTCAGGACCTCGCAAACCCGTCTCTGTTGTCGGGGTAGATTTTGGGCTTGCACCGAAAAAAGGGGGGGAAGGGCGTCACCGCCCCACAGAAGAAAGAGACTGTTAATATTTAAAGTGGGGTTTTTGGTGTGTGTGTGTGTGTATATGTGTGTGTGTGTGTGTGTGTATATGTGTGTGTGTGTGTATATATATATATATATATATATATATATATATATATAGTTTTGTATTTTTTTTTAATTCAGGTGTAGGAAGTAGGATAAGGATTGGTTTAGTGTAATTTAAAACCGTTCAACGGCTTATTGTATTTTGAAACCTACTAACAGTTTCTCTCCCTTTTTCAGGCTGTTCCTGAGAAAGATACAGTTGTTTGATCTGGTGTTTTGCGCGTGTTCGCTTTTTAGACAAAGCCGCTATGCCAGTTAATTATCAATAGGTAATATACCCCTATCTAGCAACTGGGTGAGAGCACTGTCCCCTCACAGACAATCTGATGCAGGGAAGACAAAAAACTGGGAAGGAGCAAGGAGATACTGTGAGAGCAGGAGGTAATTTGCATAGTCTCTAGTGTTCCCGGATCAGCACGTGGGACCTCTCTCAAGAGGGAGGGTAATTGCATTGAAGCCTTAAAGACAATCCTGGAGCATTCTGGGGAGTCAATAGGCAAGGCCCTGCTGGTGTAGTCTTGCTGGAAAGATCGAGGGAAAGGAAGTCACCTTAGGCACACAGTATATAGTAAAAAGAAAAGGAGTACTTGTGTCACCTTAGAGACTAACACGTTTATTTGAGCATAAGCTTTCGTGAGCTACAGCATCCGCTGAAGTGAGCTGTAGCTCTCGAAAGCTTATGCTCAAATAAATTTGTTAGTCTCTAAGGTACCACAAGTACTCCTTTTCTTTTTGCGAATACAGATTAACACGGCTGCTACGCTGAAACCTGTCAGTATATAGTAAGCAACTCATCCAAGGTCAGTGGCAGAGCCAGGAATGGAATCCTATTTCCCAGTTCCGTGCTCTGATCATTAGACATTCACATGACCCAGGAAGAAGTCTTGCCATCCCATCAAACACAGACCATGCCATTAGTGCTGAAATGCAGAAACTCTGATACATGATCACCACTCAGATGTTCCAGCTGTGCCTTGGCTTTGCTTGTTTGTCCAGTCTCTCCCCATCTGATGTTGCTGCACCTCAGCTATTTAAGAAACAGTTCTACTGACATTCGGAATGTTCTGATAATGGGATTCTCCCAACATCTTCTGTGCTAATGTTCTCTTCTGTCACTCCCTAGGAGAGAATTTTCTCTGCCACTTGCCAATTCCCCTAAGTTACCTGCGATGAGTGTGCTTGAGAGAGCTAGCTAGCCTCATTGCCAGCCGTACAGATTGGTATCTTTTGCTCTCCTGGCTAAGTGAGACTTGTTGCATTTCTCACAGCAGAGATTTTTTGCTTTGCTGTTGTCTGACTCTTCTTTTCGAAACCAACCCTGCACATGCATGGTTCAACAGTTCCCAGACCCATGGTAATGGTTTTCTGGCTCATCTTTGCTGAGTTTGGGGGAGGCAGGGTTGTAATATAGCCCACTGATTGCAATTGTAATTATTTGATTAAGATGATGTTAAAATTAAAAAAATGGTACAGAGTTTATTCCCTGATAACCAGAAACTTCTACGCTTAAGGTACAGATTATAATGGGGTGCAAAGTTCTGTTTAGGGTTAGATGGTGTAAGGAATACATAATCTGCAATGTCCCCGACTGGGGGTAAAAGTACAGACATTGCAATATGGGGGTATGTTGTTCATATAATGCCCATGTTCAGGTGTGGAGTATAATGAGTGGAAACAATGATGAAGATGGATTTACCCCCATTTGGTGAGATTTAATGTTCAGTGAATTTATGGTTCCAGTTCATATTGTCCAATGGAAAAAGTCTCTCGGTCCCTTTCTCATAGTTGATGCCCGATGTCGTTCCAGCACATGCCTTCTGGTACTGTCGGTGGCTGGTGATGTGTTCATTGTAGATGTCTCTGGACAGTGAAACCTACCACAGGCATCTGTGTGTCTCCAACAACCACATTAAAATATCCCTTGGTTTTCCAGTTAAATGTTCTTCAACATTTAAATACCCATCTCTACTAGGCAACTGATTTTGCTGTTCCATTGTGAAGTCTATTATTATTAATAATGAGCTCTTTGAGCACTACAGAAGAAAATGCTATATAAAATCTTTTTTAAAAGAAGGCAAGTATAATTCTTGCCACTTTTCAGAGGGGGAAATTGAGGCACAGAGATGGAAATGACTTGTCTAGTGTCACACTGTCTTGTTCCTTTTAAACCCTTTTGATGCTAACTTCATACAGCATTCCTTTATTTGGTGATGGAGGCCCTGGATCTCTGAATGCTTATGTGCCTTGTCCTATGAACATTAGCATCTTCAAAGCACCTTAGAAAATAGAGATGAATAACAACAACATTGACAGCCCTTAATAGTAAGCAGTGCCAAGAATTCCCCCCCAAGATGCAATGTGTGTGTGTGTGTGTATAGATATATCTTCTGCCTTGTTTATCACCTACAGATGTGTTCTCTGGGCATGCTTCCTTCCCTGGTAATGCTCAGCAGGCAATGCACCATGCAGAACACAGTGTAAAGTGCTGATTACACCATGACATCTACTAGATGGAATGTCAAACTCGCTCATATGTGGGTCGCTTTCTAGTGGATTTCCTGATCTGATTACAACTAATAGATCTTCTCCATTGGCTCAAGTGATTAACAAGCTGTGTTCCTGGCATGTGAAATCCTGGGTTCTAGTCATGGCAGTGCATCTGTAAATCTTAGTTGGCAATCATAGCATCCATTGTGACCTTGGCCGCAGCACAGCTGGACTTGTACATCAAAACAGGAACCTTCTTGCAACAGTTGGAGACCCTAGGTGGACACCTAGGCACTTCTGACCTCTTTGCTGCTTTCCCATAGACACACATACAGCTCATGCAGAGATCTTACTCCTACATGGAATGGTTTACTGTATGTTGGGCGGTTAGTTTAAACCTTTCAGTGCCAGTTTACTCCCTAGTAGAAGAGATTCAGTCACAGTTCCCTGAGCACATTCATACTGCCTTGGACCCTTTCTCAGCCATCATGCCCCTGCTGCGTGCTCTGATGTTGGATGCATTTGGCGTCATCACAAAATCCCGCGGATCTGTGAGTTTCCTCATGGATCCATATTGTCTATGGCTCTGTGCTAGGCCTTCAGCAATATCTACAGCTACCAGAACTCAGCAACTGTTGTGATGCTAGGTTGTACTTGGAGCAAGGTGGTTTAGAGAAAATATGGACAGAATAGACATCTTTGCTCCGTGATAGGAGCCTGGCAGGAGGAATCTAGGCTACTTCTTCAGCAACATCATAGGCAGTGGAATGTGGCCTTTGAGATCTGCAGCTATGAAGTGGCTTCTCTCTTTTTCTCTCTCTTTTCCCAGGCCAGGCTCTGTGGTGGATAGATATGAGGGGAAAAGCCAAGATATTAAACATAGCCTTTCCTCAGTGTGTAAGGTGATCTCTGCATTGTGTTTGGAAAGCATTTTACTCCCAGTGAATGCTGGCTTGATGTTTTCTGTCAGCTATGACAGGCCTCAGATGAGACCATATTTCACAGCTGCTGTGTTTGGAAGATGACTAGAAAAAACATGAGCAGGGGTGGGAGGATTTTTTTATTTTATTTTTTTTAAATTCACAACAAAAATTGATTAAAAACCGCAAGTTAACTAATAAAAACCACAAGTTAACAAGTGCTGAGGTGAGGCTGCAAGCTTAATCCTTTTAAAAAGACTGCAGATACTCGGAAGGATTTTCATACTCATTCTTGTGTGGGCAACTTCTACGCTGCAGCCCTAGGTGAGCAGTTGGGCTCTGATACAGGGATGGCTTACCATCAGGTGTGAAATACTTCAATTCAGTGGAGCCTCAGGCTCAGCCATCATGGTCACCTCCTCTGCCCTTGATCCTTCCAAGGCAGATGAACTGAATCCCATGAAGTTAGCTGCATGGTGATCTTGAAATCTGAGAGATCTGCTCTGGATGGATGCTAATAATACCCCGTCTATTTATTTTAAAAAGAAAAGGAGTACTTGTGGCACCTTAGAGACTAACCAGTTTATTTGAGCATGAGCTTTCGTGAGCTACAGCTCACTTCATCGGATGCATAGCATATCGTTTCCACGATATGCTATGCATCCGATGAAGTGAGCTGTAGCTCACGAAAGCTCATGCTCAAATAAACTGGTTAGTCTCTAAGGTGCCACAAGTACTCCTTTTCTTTTTACGAATACAGACTAACACGGCTGTTACTCTGAAACCTATTTATTTTAAAAAATACTTGACCCTGTGTCCTTCCTCCCTCCACCACCCACTCGTGAATGTGGGTCACACAACAGATGTGTTGCCTGCTGCTGAGTTGCTGCCTTCCGCCCCAGAGCATAGCTGTATTTCACTGGTGTTTTTTAAGTACATCCGATGGTTTATAAAGCACTTTGGGTTGGAAGATGCTATGGAAATATAAGAATATTAAGGAAAGGGGAATGGTTCATAGTAACTCTTTGTTTCAAATAATTTACATGTTGCTGTGTGACTAGCAGAGAGAAGCTAGTGCATTAAGGATGTTACTTGGCTTAGTTTAAAGGACATGGCATCTGAAATACAATTTACCTTTAGATACTTTCTGCCTGTATAGGGATGGGGATCAGCCTAAAGTTCCCATGCATGCATTCATAAGGAGGAGGTGGCTTCTGTACAATTACAAAACAGTGAGGACAAAGTCAATGGGCAGATCATGATATATCCCTCTTTCTTGATGCATTTGTTCAATGCTGACATTTTGAAGAAGTAGGGCACATCAGGGAAGCTGCAAATATACAAGGGGAGGCCTAAAGCAGGGGTTCTCTTAACAGTTTTTTTTTTTTTGTTTGTTTGTTTTTTTTTTGGTGGCTGCTCTGACAATTTTTTCAAGCTGGAGCCCCAGGGCTGAAGCCCAAAGCTGGAGCCCTGTGGCCTCGGGCTGAAGTCCAGAGTCTGCCACTGGAGCCAGGGACTGAGGTGTGGAGACTGAAACCCAGAGCCCCAGGGCTGAAGCCAGGGAGGGAGAGATGCTGAAGCCTGCCCCCAGAGCCCTGTTGAGCTGAAGCCCAAAGCCCTTCCACCCCTGGGAAAGCACACACACTGGCCCCACGTGTCTGCAGAAGTGCTACCTGGAGCCCCCAGGAGGCTGTGCGGTGGCGCCAGCAAACACCAAGGCAGCACATCCAGGAGTAACAGCTGGACACTGCAGAAAGGGCCTGCAGCTTTGCCCGCCCCATCCCCATCTTCGCCCAGGAGGCAGTCATGGCCATAGAAAAAAATCCCCTGGTGGATGCATTTGAGAAACTCTGGTCTAAAGGGCATTTCACAGAGGATGGTGGAAGGTCACAGGTACCTGTTGGGAAAGGAGGGGAAGCAGAACAAAGTAGGAAAAATATAAAGACATGCTGATTTTTTTTTTCCCCCTACAGCATAAACAGTGTTACCACAAACCCAAACCTAACTAAGGGAAGTGGGGCCACATCACAAATAGCACTGCCTGGCTCCCATGTTGGCAGTCTCGGTAGAGGCCAAGAATGGAATGGATTATGAAGACTGAACTCTGGCAGTGTCTCCAGGCTAGCTTTAGGGTAGCATAAAGGAAACTTGCCATGCCAATGGTTGTGTTGTATCTTTTCTGGGGACAAACAGAGGTTTTGATTCCTCAGCTTGGCACCTTTAACCAGCATGGGATTCGCTTAGAAAGAAAATGAAATTTTAAAGGGCAGGCATTTAGGAAATTGGAAAAATATTATTGAGCTGCATCCAGCCACTGAGCACAGCTCTGATCCTGAAGTTTAGAGAACTTTGGCAGCGGCCCCATATGCTTACAATAGATGAAAACCTTCCCTTTCCTGGAGTTGTACATAGTAACATATTCATCTTATCAATTAGGGAGATCAGTGTGTACTTTCCTTCCCAGTGTTTATACTACACAGGATTAACGTGCTCCTAAATGGATAATCAGTCTGCACGGATGCTCTAAAAATGGGAGGAGACTTGCAAGCCTGTAATACCATCTGCTTTATTAGAATGTTTTTCAAACCTGATGTTTAATTTGCTCTCCAGGATTTGGTGACCAATTATTCTGTGATTTCCCAAATAATTACAAGAACTGCAGAGAGGGGTTACAAAAACAAAAAGACAACTGCTTGAGGGCTATTTGTACAGGGAAGAAATGAGCAATAGAGCATGGGAAGGGAAGGGCTTTTGAGAGAAGAGTTGGCCAGAGTCTGAGCGTGGAGCATAGTAGACTCCAGGTGGAGGGCTGGAGGCTTGCTCTTGTGCTTTTATCTTTTGGTTTTAATTATAAAGCTTCTGCATTTTGACAGAGCTGCTAGTGCTGGGAGCTGGTGGCATGTTCCATAGTTTGGTTCGCTGAGCTGGGGCTGAGTAGCTGTAGATGCAGCAACATTTTCTGGATAATGGAGCATGGCTAGAGCCAGGAGTCCACAGAAGGTACTTAGCTGATCTGTGTTGAATTCTGAGCCCATCTGACTGAGCGGATCAGTGGATGAGCAGTGCTGCCCTATTGGGGAATATAGTAACTATTCTCCTGTTGTAATCCAATTGAGCCACGTGGTCTCCTCATTTTGCAGGTGGCAAAACTGAGGTGCACATGCTGATTTGCCCAGGATCACAAAGTGAGTTGGTGTTAGAACAGGATTAGAAGCTAGGTGTCTTGGCATTAGACCTGGCTTTCTGCTTTCAAATTATGCAGGAATGTCTCCAATAATGGAGTCTCTTTATTGATATTCTGCCACTACTCTAATGAGACAAGATACTGGCAAAACAGTGCAAAAAAGCTCTATAATGATTAACAAACCCATCAAGATGTGATCCTGGGAGATCTGCATTTCCAAAGCTATCTCGTGAAGAACTTCATGTAAGCAGTGGAGCTTTAGCCTCTTCTTATTGATTGAATGCTCCTTGTCACTGGAGCCCTTTAACAAAATGACCTTCCATTGCTATTGGGCCCTCATACTCTTGGTAGTTTCCAATATGTCAGGGGCCATGTTAGGAAGGGTGGGAGAGAAAGTGCTGATAAACAAAGTGTCAATTTCAGGTCCTTCTAGGTACAAAACAGCATACCCTTCCTAGGATTAAGCTGACTGCCCCAGCCTGAATCATATTATGCAACATTAAAAGCCATACCTGGTGCAATTAATTATGACTTTGTCGTGGTCTTCCCTTGGCGCCAGCATGCTTTGTGAGTAGGCCATGGCTCAAATCTCCCAGAATCTTGGGGTGGCTTTGCTGGCAATTTGAGGGCCTGGCAGCCAAGCTATAGTCCACCATTCCGCGGGGCTCCATGGATTCCCCTGATTGGCCAGAGGATGTGGTGCAATGGAGGAGGATTGGGCCCTCTATCTCCTCTAGGACCGGAGGGAAGAGGAGAGTCTAGGGAGGCCATTTGTCTGGTTTAATATAGACAGGCCTCTTTGGCTGTTTTTGTCCTCTGTCTGCAACTGGGACAAAACTGATACATGCACTGCATGCGAGGTCAGGCTGGTGGGAGTGGGCTCTTGAAAATAGCATCCCCATGCAGCATGACCTTGCATGCACTTGCATAGAGGTCACATAGACAGGGTCTGGTCCGCACCATTCCTGGAAGTGCTGGAATGTCTGGTATTCTGGGAGCATGTGAGTGACCACCCTAGAAGAGTCTCAGTCCCCTCTATCTGGTACAACAGAGCAGCCTCCCCGGGCCCTCTTCCTGCCTCCCTGGTTTTCTCTTCAGTTTGGGGTGTGGTCTTAGCACTCAGCTTCCCTCTCAGATGAGGGTTGCTCACGCTGTCTCAATCATTCAGACAGTGAGTTGGGGCTTCCCTGCTCATTCTTCAGTGTTCAGTTCCTCCTATTTGTCAGGGAGAATGCAGGGGAGAAAAGGGAGTCAGGCCCTTGGCCTTCCAGTTGGGTCTTAACCACAGTCCGTGCCTATCCCCTGTAGATCCCTCCGTCTTCAAAGCTACAGGCTGTCCCTCTCCACGCTTCCCTGCTTGACTGTCAGAGTCCCCTTTTAGGGAAGTCCTCTGTTTGGAACAAGCTCTGGAGGGGCTGAGGGGTGGCCTTCTTTCCCTGATACAGCTCCACAACTCCCTTGGTCTTAGGCTATGTCTACACTGCAGCTTATGTCAGCATAACTTATGTCGCTCAGAGGTCTGAATCTCCCCGAAGCGACATAAGTTACACCGACCTAACCGCCCATGTGGACAGCGCTATGTCAGAAGGAGAGCTTCTCCCACCAACATAGCTACCACTGCTCATGGGTGCTGGAGTATTTAAGACTATGGGACGGTTCTCTCCTGTGGGCTTAGAGCACATGCAGCTGTGCCGCTGTAAGCTCTTGAATGTATTTGTGTCACTGTAAACTCTCTGGTGTAGTTCTGCCCTTGCTGTGGGGTCTGTAAACCTCATCACAGACCTGTTGGGAGTGCAAGGACTGTTTGGAAAGCCAAAGCCCCATTATAGTTCTGGCTGCAGCATATAATGCATATATCTTGCCTTGTTTCTTGTACATTTGTTCTGACCTGCAGTGCCCCCTGCTATTCCAGTCCTGGGATCCTGCTCAGTTTTGACAATGTACCGCCATCCCATCTTGCAGCAGCTGCACACTCTTCTGTTCCAGACACTGCGCACTTGTCAGTAAAAACCACTAGGTTTGTTGAATTGTGCTGAATAATAATTATGGTAACTTTTGTGATGAGGATAAAGGCTTCACTTGAGAGTGGGTTGAGAGCAAAGTCATTTTAATTATGACTAATAAGATTTGAACCCAAGCCTTTAGAGAGGAATAGCTGAATTGCTTAACCCACTGCAGCACCATCCTCACCACACCATCCACATCTATAGAAATGCACGTGGTGGACCCATGTAATCATATCCAAATCAGTAGAGCTACACCAATGGAACTGAGGACAGAATCTTGTCCTTACTCTAAAATAGTAATTGAGCTGTCCCCAGCTCAGCCATGAAAACTGGCTTCTAATTACCAGCTGGGTCCAGATACTTCTGGAAATCAGGTGCTTGGATCACACTATCAGGATAATGGATTTAAAAAGCAGGGGCACTCGCTATGCCCATGTAGTTGCATTAGCTCAGCATCTCTACTGTCCTACAAGGTAAATTTGATAGATATTATTGTAGGGAATATTGAAGTGCTGACGCCTTGTGTTGTGAATTATTACTGCTATTTCAATGGGGCAGGCTCATTTTTCAACAGCTTTTTCACATTTTTTTGTAAATTGTTCTCAGGCTTTTAGTAAGTTGTGTGTGTCTGTATTTCTCCAGCAGCAAATTTGGTGCATCTTGCAGCTTTTGTCAGCTGCAATTAATTTTCCTCATGCATCTTATTTTTGAAAAAAGTAAAAAAGGGGAGAAGTAGGGTTTGGTTTTGTTGTTTTCTTTCCAAGCTGCAAAAGTGAGTGTACTCTTAATTTGTTTCTTTTCTGCTAATAACGAGAGCCTGTGGGGCTGGAAAGATTCACTCACAGGGGCCTGTTGTGTGTCCCACCCAGTGGGGAAGTGTCTCCAGAAGCAAGAAGGGAGTGGAGAGATGAATGGGAGGTGCACTCTGAGCAGCAAGCGTAGAAGGTTTCACCTATAGCCTCACAGTTCCCTGCTTGCTATTAAACGTCCTTATTGAATTTGCTAGAGATCAGAGCCATTTGCTGGGTAGTCTTTATAAGGAAAGTTGTTCTCTTTGTTTCTGTATGAATAAAAGGGTAGAGAAGGGAGGCCTCCCAGTTTACCTTTGTCATTTTCTATAGCCGTTGAAGGAAGAAAGGACTTGAGCAAGCTTCCAATATTGTGTGTGATGGGTGTGGGATGGGAGTGTAAAGTAATAAATCCCTCCATGCCCAGGAGTTTCATAATTAATAAGCTGCACAACATCTGCTGCTTAAAATCCATAGTCCAGCAGAGAGAGAGAATGCTGATCCTGCTGTAACAAAAACACAGCCCTACCACTTGAACTAAAGAAGAATCTCCTTAATTGATCAGGAGTATAGGAGCTATGAATCCAACTTCAGCAGCTCTAATTCTGCCCAACAGAGGGTGTTGATATACATAATATTGGCTAGTTGATTGCAGTATCTTTTGAGAGAACCTGCTTCTCATCAGTGTCCATTATACACATGTATCTTTGACTTCTAGCTCAGTTTGACATTGACTGTAGGGGGATGTGTATTTTAATTGCCTTGTTAGGAAGGGTTTGTTTTTAGTTAATGGTTTGACCTGGTATGGGGCACCCTGTTGCCCAGGAATGAGCAGCTATAAGTTTCTAAAGAAATCTCTTTTGCCAGTAGAAGTTGGTCCAATAAGAGATATTACCTCACCCACCTTGTGTCTCCAAATAAATCTCACACTTTTAGAACAAATGATTTTTCTTGTTTATTGCTTGATATTTGAATTGATAAATGTACTGATAGCAAGCATGGTCAGACCAGGGCATTTCAAATCAAGATACCAGAGTTTTTTTCCCCCCTGATTCTGCTACTAAATTGGTGTGTTTTTGGGCAAGTCATTTCCCTTAAGTGTGTGTCAGTCTCCCCCTGTGTAAAATGAGGATAATTTTGGCTTACTTTAAAAGCTTTGACAACCTTTAATAGCATATTTAAGAGCTTTGAGATCCTTTAAATTAAATGCTATACAAGTGAAAACTATTTTAGAGCTCTGTCTCTCATACAAACGGCTGACGGAGGCTGTTCTCCAAGATGTCAGGACCTTCAGCCAAAGTAATTCTGGTGCAGCAACGTCTGGTACCATAGGGGGAAAGCACATTTGATGGAGCAGAGAAGGAAGATATTGAAAGAAAAACTGTAATTGGAAGAACTACATTTGCTATTAATCCTGGGTTAGGAGTAAACCATCCGTAAGTCCCCATGGAAGAATAAACTTGTATCACACGGTCACTAGCTGTGTGGAATTTCCCAACTGGAAAGCTGAATGCGTACAGCAGGTCGAGGTCAAAGAAAGTCTGCCCAGGTCTCTGTGCAGCTGAGCATATTACAGTCTCACTTGTACTCAACATCAGGTCATACATGAAAACGAACAAAGTAACATGAGTTGTAGATGTCTGGGGGCTGAGAACAAGCATCCTTATTTTTTCTTTTTCAGCTTTCAGCCTTTTAATTGCCTCTGTAAACAAATGCATTTGTCTTTTAAATCAGGAACCAGATGCCTTGTCTAGAGCACTTCTGAAAGCAGCCTTGTATTGAAATAACCAGCATGGGTTACTTGACCAGTATGGACATGGGGTATTTTTCTGAGTACTATGCTATAGATGTTGTCTAAACCACAGTAATCTCCAGTGGCTCAGAGCTGGGCTCCAACAGTGTTAATTCCTTTGCCTCTAATTGCCGTTGGTAGCATGGACTAATGGTAGCCAGTCATCAGCTGTATCGTGCCACTTCTTCTCTGATTAGAGTATTGTATACCAGCAGGTGGCTGGATGCTGCTATTAATTTGCATCAGGGCCCCAGAGTGCAAGTTACAGTACACCTATATCACAGAAAAACAGTCTCTACCCCAAGGCACTTACATTATAAATGTAAGATAAGAGACAACAGGTGGATACAATAAATAGATGGGGGAAGCTAGTGCTAAATCTAATTTAACCACAGTCCAGTTTCTAGGCTGGCTGTGTGCATTCTGCACGTTACCACACCTGGGATGTGAACCAGGTCAGTCTTGGTTCATAGGTTGTATACAATTCTACCAGCTGAGCCAACTATAAAGCTCCCATGGGCTAAACTGTGTAGAAAATGAGTTAACTTAATCTCAGCTGGAAGCTGCTCCTTGCAGAACTCTTATCAGCATTGCAACCCAAACAGTACACAGTGCCACTGATAAAATATCCCCATTATGACCTGGGGGGGCAGGCTTGGTACAAGCCTGGCTTTAATGATATTTGGCAGCTGACAAAGTGCCAGTTCAAGCAAAGAAAGGACAAATCTACTGCTTCCGGCAAGCATCCATCAAGTTGGACATCCTTCCTACATCTCTGGAAAAAATAGGAGTAATTAATTAATCATTATGCAAGGGAGGCTTATTCTATCTTGGGAATTTCTAATGAACCTATTATTATTGCCCATTGCAAATATACTTAACCTCTAGACCATGGGACACCAAGATAGATGAGAGCCAGGTAAATGGGACGATTTAAAGGTACTTCAGCTGCCTCATTATGCTGCTTATGCCCCAAATGCTCTCTTTTTACTGCAAAATTATTCCAGCCCCATCAGATTCCAGATCCTGTTATAATAAAATAATGGGCACATTAGATGGTCTCTCTCGTCTAGGAATCTGCCAGATCAGTGTTTGCCTGGGAGGCCTTTACACAGAGATGACCCAAAGACAACATACAAAGACGCTGTCAAGATAAATCACATAGCCTTTTTTTCCTCAGTTCCTCACCTGGGTTACTGTTAGAGTAAAAGGGCAAACATTCGAAAACATTTTATTTACTTTCCACTGTGTTTGCTGTTTGTTTACTTTTTTGCACATTGCTTCATGCAGGACAAGGCTAATCAGTTTCACTTAGTTTCTAGTATGTTTTTAATTTTTCTGATGTTTGTGTATAATATGATGCTAGAGATTCTTGCATCCCACTCTACTGGCCAGTCCATTTGGGGACAGTAATTCTCTCATGTTACCAAGTAGTGCAGTTGCTCCTTTAGCTGATTGAGGTTGAAGTTGACCACAGGTGACCCTTACAAATATACTAATACAAAATTGCTGGAGAATTTGCTCTGAAACACTGCATCCTCAACTCGCCCTCTTCTGAGGACAGAAAAGTCAAAGGAAGGATAATTTTTGAAGACCATCTTACCTCTTCATGTCCTGTTACATCCGTTTGTGTGTGTGAGAGAGAGAGAGAGAGAGAGAGAGAGAGAAGGAAATCAGAATATCAGCTTTGAAACTAATTACAATTATATGGTCAGCCCTCAATGTCAGCGAAACCCGCTTGCTTAGATAACCCAGTGATAAATGCCTTAAAATACCTAAGATAGATGTGTAAATTAACAGTCATTCTTATCTGTCAGGATGTCTGAGAAATATCTCTTTGATATCCCAGTGCAGAATGAGGACAGGGGAACTGTTTTTGCCAGGCTCAGAATACATTATAACAGAGCTCTACAGAATTCATAACTTCAGATTAGAGTTCTGTTTGACTCTGCACATCTGACCATTTAATTTGAAATACTTGCTGAAGAAAGGAACGGTAAAATATATAAATGAAGAAACAGCTATAAATGAAGAAATAGCAATACATGATTCCTTTATATCAGATGCATAAGAAACTGATTGTGTGTGTGTGTGTGTCATTTTTTCCCCCGTAAATGTTTCATGTAATTTGTTGTAAATGTTTTATGGAACATTCAATTTTGTATTTATTTGTTAGGGCTTTTGTTTGTTTGTCTTAAAAATTGTCTAAACTTTTGAACTTGCTTTATTTCCATAGTTGTCCTAGAAGAAGAGTCAGAATTTCACTCAAAAATGGATGACATTTCAAGAAAAACACTGAATTTCAAGCAAAAGGGGCTGTGCAATAAAAACATGCTAAAGTTCACTTTCACTGTTTTAAATGTAAAATCTTCATTTCACATAGTGCAGTTTTGTGAAAATGAAATCACTGAACAGAAATTGCTAAAGTGTTCACACAAATTTATCTCAACTTCAGTCACTCCATTCTGGTATTGGTTAGGCAAAGGCTGAGCTGAGACTCCTTTTCTTCAGCTAAACTCTGTTCATTTTATTCTTACCTCACCCCCCAAATCCAGCCTTGCCCGATTTCTGGGTATGTCTATACTGCAGTCATGGAGGTGATTGCAGCTTGAGTACATATGCACAAGCTAGCTTTAATTTAACTAGCTCAGGTGCTGGAGCAGTGAAGCTGCAGTAGCACGCTTCGATGAAGGTTGTACAAGCCCACCAGGAATCCTGGGTAGTTACTCAGAGGGTAGTCTGCACTGAAGTTCACAGTGCTGTGGCTTCACTGTTCTGGTACCCGAGCTAGCTAGTTTAAAGCAAGCTCAATATGTCTACTCATGCTGTATTCGTACCCTGTGATTGCAGTATAGACAATAGCCACTGTCTCATCCACCTATGGTGAACTGCCTGATACCTTAGCCTGGTCCTGAATTCACTGCATGTGGGATCGTTCCAATTGAAGCCGATGGACCTTTGCACAGAATTCCAGGAGCAGATACACTGCTTTATAAGGTCTCTGCTGGGAATGTCTCATTTTTATTTATTTATTTATTTGTTTGTCTGTACAACACCTAGAACAATGGAGCTCCAATATTTGAGTGGGGTCTCTAGATGCTGCCATAATGTAAATAATAAGTCCTTCTTTATGTCACTAGAAAGCTACTTTCCTGTCACTGGAAAGGTCATCTTGCTTTCATTGGAATGTCATTTTCCCCAGGTTGTCAGTACAGTCTCAGATTTGACCTGTGATTTCAGTGTCATAATAATCTGGGTGTTCTTTGTATGCCTCTTCCTTAGCCAGGCCTCACTGATAGTATGTAAATGATGCGTGTTTACTGTGAAATTGTAAGTGAAATTTTACTTACAATTTCACAGTAAACATACATCATTTACATACTAAATAAAATTTTACTTACAATTTTTTCCCTAAGTGTTTAGATTTTAACATATCCGTCTGGTAACCGTCTGCCACACACCCGATTCTTCCTTGGGGAGTGCTATATTTCTAAAATGCCCATTCCACTCTTTCCCATGAGATTTCCCTGGATGTCTGATTGCCTATGCAGTTTGATTTTCAGTGCTTCTGGAAGCTTTTTGTTCTATTATTCACCATAGGTCTCTCTTGTCTGTGCTTATTATGTGCCATCAGAAGGTACCTGGGAATTTGCAGCCTTCCCAGCCACTGCTATTGTACAAACACACATCAATACATAAATGGTGTGTGAATTTGGCAATGCGCTTATAATGGCTAGCGCAAGCTTTTAAAGAGAATTAAATTTTAAAAAATTTTAAAAGCAACATCCTGTCTTATTCTCATCATTGTTGTGGTTCCTAGATGTAAGATCTGATTTAACCTTTGTCATTGATGGAACTGATTTGAGGGATGATCCTTTGGTGGTTCCACAGACATGATGCGCTTCAACCCAGTGATATCCTGGAAGGAAGGTCCTACCCAGCTAGACAATGGTATAAAGATGTAGGGGCCACATCTCAGCTTCTTATCTGCACCGTCATTTGGCCCTAGTTAGGCTCAAAGCCTTAAAAAGGTGTGCGTGCATGCTCTGGCATCTTCGTGGCTTCCATCAGAACCAGCTGTGAGCAGAGAAGGCTGAAAAATCAGTCTGGAAAAACCAGTCGTTTCTCTGAATGTGGTGCTGTCCAGCTGATCTTTTGAGATCAAGTGTTTGGGTTCATAATAATGATACAAGTCCATGAAACTAAACCATCTGGTGACTCTGATTCCAAACCTCCAGTACCAGGTGCTCTGGTGTGTCACATGGCATGTGTTTAATCAACAACGATGGGTAGGTTGACATGTCCTCACAGAGAAATCCTCCTTTGAGATGTGGAATGGCTCTACCCTCAGGACCCTGTTTCCTGTCAAAAATGCAGCATTGCTGATTATAAGAAACCATCAGGGTGAGATGTGAGCTTCTTTGTGTTCCTACTGTCTTGAAAAAAGTGCGAATGGATCTTTAGCAGCTGCCATTGGTTTTACATCTGGTGTAAAAGATACCACTTCTGGCAGTACAGTGCCCCATGCTGTGTCATGGGTGTAGTATTGACTTGGAGTGAAGACCTCCCCTACTGAGTCACCAATACATCTGGTGTATTTAGCATTGCATTCAGGTCTCCCCTCCAACTACTGACAGGCACTACCCTGTTTAGTTTGCAGGATCCATAAAGACTGCAGGCCATAGTGGTGTGGCACTGTTTACTGTGTCCCAGACATTAATGATTTTATAATGTATTTGTTCCAACCAGTAAATCTTTTTTTTTTTTTTTTTTTTAGAACAAATACACTTTCTTTCTCCTTGAAAAATACTGTCATTGCCTTTTAGACTGTGCTTACTTTACATAAATTACAGCCAGAAGGGATTTTCTTCTTGCAAATGATGGCAATGTAGGCTTTTTTCTAATCCTGGTTAACGTTGCTTTTCTGACAATGTCAGACTATCCAATTATGCCTAATGGATCAGTTACTACCACACTTGATGGTTCAGTTTTTCAGCCACTTTTTTTAATGCACAAGCAATGTTAAATTAAACTCCTCCTCCTGGAAATTGTGAGCATTTTCAGACAAAAATCAGAACATGCTCTTTTTCAGCTTCTCATCTGACACGAGAGAGCCACATTTGGCTTGCCCCAGTGGGACTTGTGTGGGACGCAAGAGGAAGGTTTTTACTCAGGGATTCAAATTAGGGAGGAGCCAACAGGATAAGGTGTGAGCTTGGAATTCAGACCTGGCTTATGTCACTTATGGCTATGATACCCAGGGCAAGTCACTTTCCCTCTAGGTGCTTCTGCTTTCCCTCCTTTCTAAAGTGCTTGAAGCTATATGGATGAAAAGTACTCTACAAATCATACAGTTTATTATTAAGTGGCTCTGAAGTTATCTAGGGTACAAGCTGTGTCCCACCATTCTGCAACCTGGCGTGCCTTCTATACTGTTCCGCTGTGAGAGCAACCACTCTTGGTCTGCCCCCACACAGCCTCCAGCAGCTAAATCACTCCCAGCTGAACTCGATGAGTGCTATAGCCAGTCACCATGTATTGCACTGCAGTGCAACACCAGCAAACTCCCGTCCCAGACTTTCCCCCACAACTGTGCATCTTCTACTGGCCAGCCCTCTAGTGAACAGCACAAACTTGTATAAAGTCCTTCACTTCATTAATAGAAAATGATATGCATAAATCTTATCTCAAGTGAAGTTTCCCAAACCCTTCAAGCTAAACCAGTGTGTGTTTTGATAAAACAAATTTATTAACTTCAGAAAGATTTAAAGTGATTACAAGTAATGAGGCATAAAAGTCATAATTGGTTACAAGTAAATAAAAGGTAAAACAAATCTAATATACAGTAGGATCTTATAACTTTACATACAATGTTGCCACACATATTTTACCAGGACAATAATGATCAGCACATTGGAGTTTTCAAATGATACCTCACAAGGCACACTTCGTACAAAATCCATTGTAGTTTTGTAAAAGGGGAGAACATAGGGATACTGACTGTCACAGTGGTCTGAACTTCTTGCCCAGTGCTCAAACTATTTTTAAAATTTTAATAACGTTTAACTCTTTAAAGTTCCTTTTCCCTTCTGCCCTGGATCTCCATGCTTTCAGGTTCCAACCAGAACTAGAGGTGAGAAATTCTGAGAGAGAATGGTACTTGCAGCCCTAACAGAAGCAAGAACCACCAGTGATTGTGTGAGACAGAGGCTGTTTTTGTGAGATTTTTCAGCCTGACTGTTTTCTCCAGTTATTTGGATGAGATTGGGCTGAGCATCTGGACTTTTGGGTGCATTTACAAACCTCCTTGAAAGTCACCTATCCCTGAGTGTTACCAGAGTTCCAATTAATGTATGATTCAGTGACCTCTGATACTTTATATAAGCCTGAACCAAAACTTCCCTCAAACATGGAGCATTCAAAAGCTGGATCTGAATTGTGCAGGTAGGCTCCATCTTGAAGGGGTACAATCAGGTGCACACATACACAAGAAGCAATGAACTTGGCTGTCCCATCCTTTTGTTTGTTTCTTGGTCTGCAATAGATGATTAAAACTTCGGGTCACAACAAAAACACTTGGGAGGCGCTGGAGGCTTATGCCAGGCCATTCTGTAAACTTTTTCAAACTTCTATGCTAGCAGATCCCTTTTCTCTGTAATTTGTTGGGTTCTTAGATGCTCTTCCCCTCAGTTTTGAAGCAAGTGCATTAACAACTGCTGAATCTGATTTAGCTGTGGTGGCTCCCTAGCACTAGAGCCAGAGGTGCTAAATGCCTGTGAGGGACCCTCCCACACTTTTATGTTTTAAATGTCCCCAAGAAGGGACTAGGATGCGACCTGCCAAATGCATTTTCCCATATGATCTAAGGTAGGATTTGCTCCCAGGGCTCCAGAAGTCGAAAGCTAAAGTAAATTCTCCCACTAGGCCATTTGTATGGTTAAGGTTTAGAGATGGAGGTCTGTTCTTTTACAATGAATTTAGTGATGAGCACCTGCAGCTGTGATACAAACCGCTGAAAAATGCATCACGTTCTTGGATATAATTTTGTCCCAGTCCATCTCTTATCTGGCTCAGGGGCCTTGTCTCAATAGGGTCAGCTTTAGTGTGTGGGGGACCCCAGATCCAGCTTTCATAAGATGTGATATACATTCAAATATCACTGTTGCTGTGAGCGAGTAAATGAGAGAAATTTTACCAAGACCAATGTGATGGGATGTTAGATGGGATGGGATCTGAGTTACTACAGAGAAGTCTTTCCTGGATGTCTGGCTGGTGAGTCTTGCCCACATGCTCAGGGTTTAGCTGATCGCCAGATTTGGGGTCGGGATGGAATTTTTCCTCCAGGACAGATTGGCAGAGGCCATGGGGGGTTTTTGCCTTCCTCTGCAGCGTCAGGCATGGGTCACTTGCTGGAGGATTCTCTGCACCTTGAAGTCTTTAAACCATGAGTTGAGGACTTCAATAGCTCAGACATAAGTTAGGGGTTTGTTACAGGAGTTGGTGGGTGAGATTCTGTGGACTGCGTTGTGCAGGAGGTCAGACTAGATGATCCTAATGGTCCCTTTTGACCTTAAAATCTATGATTCTATGAGAAAGCCCTTTGATAAATGAGTTATTACCATGAAAATGACTCCACCTTTCAATTAAAGCAGTTCATTAATTTCAAAGAGACAAGAACTTCATTGTGTTGTAGGGCGGGGGGGACCCTACAGAGGCAGGTTTTTGGGGTTGTGGCCCCAAAGAACTGGAATAAGGTACATGGCCCATTATGATTTTAAAAAATATTAGGACCCTATTAGTAGTCGTGTAAAATTATCTGAAATTTGTGCCTGTTCCATGTTGTTGCATGTGTTGAGAATGACTGGCACCCATTACCAGGGAGGCACTGTTATTGAGCAGGGAGCAAGGATTTCTCAGTTCAGTCCTTCACTTTGCTCCTGGCTCACTGTGCTGATGAGCAAGGCATTTCACCTCTCTGTGCCCTGGTTTCCCTATATTAGATAAGAATGGGAGACACTGTGAGGCTTAATTAATGCTGGAATAGAGCTTTGAAATCCTTGAGTGAAAGGCGATAGCTGAAATCCTTTGCAGTGGATTTCTCTATCTAGATCAGCGGTTCTCAAACTGCATTGCAGCATGACCCCTTTCTGATGATAAAAATTACTACACGACCCTAGGAGGGGGAACCGAAGACTGAGCACGTCCAAGCCCCGGGGGTCAAAGCTGAAGCCCAAGGGCTTCTGCCCTGGGCTTGGGGCATGTAACCTTAGTCCTGGGTGGTGGGGCTTGGGCTTCAGACTTGCTGGGGCCCAGGGCAAACACCAGCCATGGCAACCCCATTAAAATGGGGTTGGGACCCACTTTGGGGTCCCGACCCAAAGTTTGAGAACCCTTGATCTAGATATTTAAATTTTGTTCTGTGCTGGTGTGAGATTACATGATTGTGATTCCTTCTGGGATGCCTACAGCAAGATGTGCATTTATGGGTGTTGTCTCAGTGAGGAAAAATGTTAAATTTAAATAGCGTGGTGAGGCAATTTCTTTCACTGGACCAATTTCTGCTGGTGAGAGAGGGAAGCTTTCGCACTTACACAGAGCTCTTTTTCAGCTCAGTGTAAGCTCGAAAGCTTGTCTCTCACCAGGTTTCAGAGTAACAGCCGTGTTAGTCTGTATTCGCAAAAAGAAAAGGAGTACTTGTGGCACCTTAGAGACTAACCAATTTACTTGAGCATGAGCTTTCGTGAGCTACATGTAGCTCACGAAAGCTCATGCTCAAGTAAATTGGTTAGTCTCTAAGGTGCCACAAGTACTCCTTTTCTTTTTGTCTCTCACCAGTAGAAGTTGGTCCTGTAAATGATATTACCTCACCCACCTTGTGTCTCTAATATTCTTGGGCCAACATGTCTACAACACTGCATACAAATTTAAATAGATAAGGGACTTGGATTTTTAAAAAGCTGTAAAAACAAAAACAACCACTAAGGGGCAGCATTGCACCATAGAATCCTCCTCCATGCTAGGTTTTTTTGTCCTCGTGGTTCTGGTTGAGTGCAAAGAGAAACTATTTGCCTGAAAATGCAAACTGCCTGATTAACTGTCGCTCAGTGGATTTGGGATGATGCTATTCAAGCCTTTGCCATCACAGGGATATTGGCAGCTGAAGCGTGAAGCTCTGCAACAATACAAGTGTCTTATTTGTGGTACCTCTAGGTTGAGCTGGGTGAAATTTTTTGAATGAAACATTTTTCTCCGAAAACCACACATTTGGGTCAACCAGAAAGTTTTCATGAATTTATGTCAAATTTGCTTAAGTGTTTGGGTCAAAAAGCAAACAAATAATATATTCTGAAAAAATGTAAATGCTTCATTTTGATTTTTTCTAAAAGAAACATTTTGACTTTTCAATTTGAAATGAATTTTTTTTTGTTTTGAATTTTACTTCCATTTTATTATTATAAGTTAAAAAAAATTAAATGAAACGTTCTTGTTTCACCACACATAAGTTTTTAGGGTTTTTGTTTTTTGCCAATATTTCAGTTCAGCCAGTGATTAGAAAAATCAGTTACTCGCACAGCTCTACTTATATGGCCCCCCGTCACTACAGTATCTGAGTGCTTCAGAATCTGTAGTGTAGTGGTCCTCATAATACCCCTGCGAGGCAGGGCAGTGCTGTTGTCCCTGTTGTACAGATCGAGAACTAAGGCAAGGCTAAGAACTTACCCAAAGTGTCAGAGGAAGATGATGTTGGAATAGTGAATTGAACCTTGGTTTCCCAAGTCCTAGCATAGTGCCCTCACCTGTGGACTAGCTTTTGACTTTCTGACCCAAACTTTGCCTGAGTCTACAGAATGACCTTCAGGATGTGAGAGAGCAACCCGTTGAGTTCAGGGTCAGTCGATATGGCTGGGTCCCCCTTTCTGCAACTGAGTGGGGTGAATTTGGCCCCAAATCAAAGAAAAGCTTACTATGCAAATAGCTGTGCCAGATACGCAAGCAGGCAGATGCCAGGTCTGCCTGCACAGCACCCTGCATGCCAACAGCATTGCTTATGGTGGGCAAAACCCAAAGAGATCATTCTCAAGTGAAGGGTTCATGCAAGGTTCATGCACCTGGAAACATTCAGGGCACACCCTAAGTGTTGTGTAGGAGCAGTGCACACACTGCTCCTTCCAAGGACATGGACCATGGGAAGTCGCCCAGAGGACATGAACCGTGGGAAGCTTCCTTGGACTGGGCTCAAGGCCTGAGAGCAAAAAATGTAGTAGATAGAAGCTGGTAAATAAGAATATTAATCAGTCATATTATTCCTTTTGTTGTTTCCTTTTGCAGTTGGAGTATGTAATGCACATAAGTGGAAAAAGAATAAAAGAGAGGGTGGAAAGCCGACACGGCAGACCTTCCCGCTTGCTTACTAAAAGCTTTGTTTGTCTTGCATTTAAACAACAACACTCAAGTACACTTTTCCACATACTATTCAGTTTAATAAAAGAGCTAATTTAGGCCCTGAGCCAGTAATTGAATCCACACAGGCAGGTCCATGTGATGCCCCAGTTGTAGGGTCCAGGCATTCATGTTCATGAAAGTTAGGGGACTAAGAATAGCCTTGATCAGAGCCATATGTAATTTCTCCCCAAACACACATCTCTGCTGATATACCTTCATCTTCACATCTGGGCACACCCATCATTCCTTTCCTGGCCTCTTTCCCGCGTGCCCCCCCTACCCCTCCAGACACCAACCTGCACACCTCTGACTATGTTCCTCAGTTTGGCCTTTTGTTACCTTGGGCTAGAATAGTAGGGGGTTTCTCCATGCAGCTTTGTGAATGCCCCTCATTCGTGACCTGGAATGCCCTTTGCTATTCTAGTCCTATTCTATTTTTTCTGAACAGAGACTGTTTTAGCATAAAATTATACACATTTCTAATATTATATATTATATAAAACACATTATAAATTGACAGTTACTAGATGAAACCCAATACAAGGATATATATTTGCCAATTAGATAGTTTAAAATTATGGAAATGACCCATTTTAAAACATTTAAAATATATGGGGTGAAAATAATATTTTTATTAGAAATTAAGGTTAAATTAAGCATCTCTCATCTACCTCTGATATTATCTGCTTGGTGCTCCAGTGAGACTGACTTGGCGCTGTAACAGTGATGGATGGAATACCTAAGTAATAAATTCAACTCACACTTTCACACAATATCCATAAATAGGTTAAATAAATTGCAATCAGCAATCTGCAGATCTGAATGGAGAGGCTAATCTGTGTCCTAAATTATGAGACTTATGCTTTAATGATTTTTATTGGTATTTTGTTATGTTACTGTTTGTTTTACTTATGTATTTTGGACACTTCAGCAGTAAAGAGCAGTCAATGAAACCAAGCAGATTAATGAGACTCTGACACACTGCAAATGTTGCGATAAATAGTAATGGAAACCTGGCCAGTTTATTTCTCTCATCTCATCTATAGTTGTCTGTCCTTCTTTCCTTTACTGCTTCTCTTTGGGAATCTGTTTTGCAAACTTGCCATGCAATGTATATTTATCTAAATATATGGACTACCCCAGAAGAAGAAAAACCGGCCGAAGGATATCCCTTTGAAAAACCCTCCATCGGAAAGCTAGAGTTGCACTACCCAGGATGGAAGTGAGGTGGTCTCTCTGTTCATATACAAATATATAAACAGTCTGACCCTTTTGAGACCCTTCCATACACCTTCAGTTAGAGCTATTCCTCTCTGCTCATACAACTTAAAGGGGACTAGAAAGAGGTTTTCAAACAGCTTTTATTAATGTTGCTGGCAGCCTTTTCTTGAGATGAGACAGTTGATAGATTCCTTAACTAGCTGGCTGCTTCTCGATTAATGTGATGTATTCTGTAATGGTGCTGGAGTGCTCTTTAAGCTCTTGCTTCCACTCTCACCTGTTGCGAGATGTAACCTCTTTGGGTCTAGTTTTCCTTATTTCAGACAAGTGATAGGAGTTGTCTTAAAATACAATAGAGGTTTTCATTCAGCACTTCTCTCTCTTGACCAACCATTGACCCTGTCAGAGGCTTATTCTTCCTGCAGTGTTTGGTATGTTACATATTGCTTTCAGTTCAGAGCAACAGGTAAAACTGGGGAGATTGTGGCTTTTCCCCTGTTCTCTGTAAGGGTCACAGAATTCCCTTCCTCTGGAAATACAGGTCCTTCCCCTTAGAACCTAGAAAAATTAAGGTTGTTACTATATCTGCCTCCTAGTAATTTATTTCTCACTATTTTAACCTTGTTTTCTAAGGGCCCGCACTTGTACATCTTCCTCACAGAAACAACAATATTGCAGCTCTAAAAGATTTGCCTTTATTACTATCAGAATAACTGTTTTCAGTGGCATATTTTTTGTGCATACAAATGTGTTTAGTCCCCAGTAAAATGCCATGTTCACAATTCTGGAGACTGAAATCCTCTAGCCACAGGAGAGGTAAGTCTAGTGGCAGATAATAAATCACAAACACGTGTTTAATGTAGTATGCAAGCAGTATGAAGAGGCCAGACCTTTATTCAAAATAAACTTTTTAAAAAGTCCATAAGTATGTCTTGGAAATACTCTTTAAACTTGAAGCCTGAAACATTTGCAAATTTGTGTAGACCAACTATGCAGAAAATGTACAGCCACCTCATATTTTGCACTATAAAAGCCGCACTCCAAGTGCTGTTGACAGGACTGAATTTAAGAGCCTGGTCAAGTGATAAACTTTTGGAAGCTTCTGGATGGCTTCTTTTAAACATCTAGAACTCTTAAAACTAGCTTTTTAATATTTTTTTAAGTTAACCCTAAATCAGATCTCCACCAAAAAAAAAGCACAGTTCTGGACCTCTCCCTTCAGGATGAGAATGAAGGACCTGGCTGCTGAAGGGATCTTTATTGGGCGAGCTAATTTCTGTGTGTTGTCCCCCTGCCTACCATACGCACATTTTAAATCCAAAGTGTCTGGCAGAGGAAAGGAAACAAACAAAAATAAAAAAAAGCAGAATGTTTCAAGCCAAGAAGTGGTGCCAAAAAACTGCACTTCTCTGACTGAATAATGTATTCGGAAAACCAATGCAGAAAGGAATGCAGTAGTTGTTTCTTAAGGGCTCCGCAATGGATGTGCATGAACACAGGGTGGAGATCAAACTTCTTTGTGTCAACTTGGCTTGTCAAATTTAATCAGCATATGGACAAAAAGGGATTGTGCCGGCTCTGTGAATGCTTTCCATATGGCTCTGCGCTCTAGACCACTGGTGAAAACAACTAAACATTTGATTAGATACAGATTAGGTACAGATACTTTTATATAGCTATATGCAAAAAAAAAAATTACAGCATCTTCCTTCCCAAAGGATCTTGTGTTTTACAAAATTATGGTACATAAAGTACCACTGAAATGCAGTCATTTATGGGAGGTAACATAGCAGCTATACAATAATGCTACACAAACAAATTAGGACAAGAAGTAAAGAATAACCTTTTCATTTGAAACCGTAGGAGAGATTTGGAGAAGCAGAAGTAATTACCCATTGTAGAGTTTGCAAGGAAGCCAAGGTTAACATCCATACTCTGGCAAAAACATGTCATAGGATCTTTATTAATGATGTAGCCTGTTATTAGATATTGCTTATGTGCCAAATAATATTTTAGACTGCAAGGTTGTTAAGGGTTGGATCTCTTGATTGGCTACAGTTTCAGGGGCATTAGGGTGAGTATTGCTATAAAGAATATCATTGTAGTGAGAGACCCTATGACCACACAAGAAATGGTTATAATGACTCACATGGCCATTTATTAATGACTTTACTGAGCAGATAAACAATGTCACAAGCACTGAAACATAACAGAAAAGAGAAAGGATGCTCGATAATTTGAATTTACTTACATTACTTACATCTTTCTGTGGGGAACCCCGAAGTGGGTGTGATGATCATTAGGTGGTTGTCGGTCACTACTATTATTTTATCATCTTCATAATCATCATCACCAGTGGCTGTCATACTGGCATCTCCCCAAGCACACAGGCTAGGATACAACTTTTATAATCTGTTATGCTGATACTCACTAGGCTTATACGTATTTATAAAGGTTTCATCCTTTTCTTTATCTATACTTCCACACCCCACTAAATTTGGGGTACCCCATTTTCATAAGCTAACTTATTAGTTCCCCTAATACTCATTAACACTTGCATCACTCAAATCACCATAAAAACTTGTGGTTAGCCCATTGCCTAATGCTCTGTCTGCAAAAATCTCCAAACTCTTACAATCACCTTTAAATGACATCTTGCAGTTTTAACTGATGCATTGCAATACATTTTTCATACACAGCAGCACTTAACACATCTATTTACTGTAGCAGCACAAATTCCCTATACAAGGTTATTTATTGGTCCAGCTAATCATGTCAATCTATTCCTCAGCTTGAGGCCTTGTTTGGCTAAGCTAAATATCTTGCATGCCCTTTGGCCTGTAGGCCCTGTGTTACAACATTAATTAATGCTTCTATTTCACCTCTACAGTATATCCTAAATATTCCTGGTATTTTTTATTCTTAGCTACAATGATTTATTTAAAATTTCTATGACACCACGGGGACACTGGAAAGGGAAATAGCTCTCTCCTCTGATTATCTATCACTTGGAGGGTCTGATCCAGCTCCTAGTGAAGACAATGGTAAAAGTCCCATAGGCTTCAGCGAGAGCAGGATTGGGCCCTAAATGCATGAAATCTTGAAACGAATACAGGATCGGGTTCAAAACCTCATCTAAAATGTGGCATCACTAGTAACAGAGTATTCCTAAAACAATAGTAGGGCATTGGTTCACTGCTGACCCAAAAGTAGAGCTGGCCAAAACTCGTGATCTTTGGTTTGGGAGAAATTTCAGCTTTTTTGGAATTTGGGTTCATTCTGCATCAGAATGAAACCAAATTTGCCAATTTTTTTTTAGCAAAATAATGAATTTCATTTCAGAAATACTGAAACAGGGCATTTCCAAAATGAAATACGAAACTGACATTTTGGTTGATTACAGAACAGCATTTAATAAATTGCAGCAATGAAACTGAGAAGAACGTCAGTTTCACTGAGCGGCGGCCTGGGCTCCCAGGGTCTATAGCTTCTGGGCAGCCCTGCAATACAGGCTTTCCTGGGACCCCAGAGCTTCCAGGCTCCCAGCCTAGTTGGCACTTTGGGCTGCCTGACTCCTGAGCTGGCAGCCAGCTGACCTGAGAATGTGGGAGCCCCAAGGCAGTCAGTGTGGCAGGCCTGTCCCGAGCGGAGCTACAAACCCTGGGGAGCCAGCCCCAAGACTTCTCGGCTTCCAGCTCCATGGAAAGGAATCTGGAAATCCTGAGACGCTCTGCCAAGGCTCTCTGGTTTCTAGACTCCCTGTTGCTGAGCTGGGAGCCAAGCCCTGGT
The DNA here is from genome assembly GCF_015237465.2 of Chelonia mydas. NCBI lineage: Eukaryota > Metazoa > Chordata > Testudines > Cheloniidae > Chelonia > Chelonia mydas. The sequence continues at coordinate 4,800,307 of NC_051261.2, forward strand.
TAGAGCTGGGACTCCCAGAGCTTTGAGGCTCTCAGCTCTAAACAGGGAGCCTTGAAGCCTTGGCAGGGCTCCTCAGGGCTTCTAGGCTTCCCACTCCACAGCAAGGAGCTTTGTCAGAGCTAGGAGCCTAGCCAGCTTTGAGAGCCTCAGCCCAGGTTCTGGGGACTGGCAGGCTCCTTGCTGCACATCAGGGAGTGTAACAGCTGCAAGAACCCTGCCTTCAACCAGGCTTTTTGCTGTGGGGCTGTCCACCCTGGAACACCTGCAGTTTTCCATGGAAACCTACCTGTGATTCAGCAAAAGTTTTCCTGAATCTACAGTAGTTTTCACGAAACATTTTGCTCCAGCAAATTGGCATTTTCTGACTTAACTAAGTTTCCCACAAACTCTACTTAGAAGCTCTGTCAACCTTAGAAAAAATAATTACTAGTATTAAGGCAATTGTTATCAACAGTTCAGCGGCACTGGCAGTCGCAACAACATGAGCACTAGAATTGACAGGCTACTGTTTTAACAAGTGTGTCCAGAAAACCTTCTCTGAGAGGTTTTCTGTGACATGGTGGCATCACTACTTTAGTGCCTTAGTACTGTTGACGCTGTACCATTGCTGGCTGTTGCTGTAATACAGGTACTAATTTTCATAGTGTAGAAACACCCAAAAGGATGAGCGTGCCTTTCTGAGTCACAAATGCAAGCTTTTGTAGCTCCCTGGATTGCCTCTGGACTATTTTGCCATAATGAGTGTATCTAGATCATGTGGAGTGAAACTATATCACAGAGCATGTTTACCAGATCAAACCATTCAAGAAAAGATTCTCTAATAATCTGCAATAAAGGTTTCAAAGCTTTTATGAATGATAAGATTTAATTCAAAACCATGCTAGGACATGCATGAACTAGAAGGGAAGGTGGACCCTTGTCTATCTACTCCCCTCAACATTTTGTTTTCTAGCTCAGATCTTTAAATACCATGTTAACACAGACGTAGCTTATTCCCATCCTGCTCCTCACATGAGTCTCAAATCTCTCCCCTGTTAAAGCTGCAAAGAAATATCTTTCTCCCCCGACCATAACTTTCAAAAATTGCATTGGAGTTTTTAATCTGTTGTTATAAAATGCTGATCACTTAAGACTTCAGGGTTCTAGCTAATAATCTAGGTAGGTAAATGGTCCTACTGAGTGCCTTTGCTGGATATCTGAGCTCTTGAATGTTGTCATTATGCTGTACTCAGTGTGGTCACTTAGAATTGATGAGGACAGCAACAATAAATTCTGATCCGCTTGCTCCAAAAGTACAGGCCCCTAACACTTCAGCAAAAGGAGAGTAGCTATTGTGGTTTGCTGAGCAGTTCTGATTTATTCCACAAGAGGGCAGCAATAACACATTCATACTAACAAAAAAAGAAAAGGAGTACTTGTGGCACCTTAGAGACTAACCAATTTATTTGAGCATAAGCTTTCGTGAGCTATTATGCATCCGATGAAGTGAGCTGTAGCTCATGAAAACTTATGCTCAAATAAATTGGTTAGTCTCTAAGGTGCCACAAGTACTCCTTTTCTTTTTGTGAATACAGACTAACACGGCTGTTACTCTGAAACCTGACATTCATATTAGTCTGTTTTGTTCTAACATTCACTAAATCAGCCTCAATGCAGTATTCCTCTTTTTTTCCCAATAATGTTTTAAAATTGAGCACAGAAAATGTTTTTAAACAATAAATAATACACTGTATCCCTTTGATTTGTATTTAAACACAAAGGCAGTTTTTGTTATGTACAAATGCAGGCAAAAACAACTATAAGCAACTGGATTGTACCTTTTCCGTCAAGGAGGAAGTGAACAGCCAAACAATAGCTAACTCCTGAAATTCCAAGGCTATGAAACAGATGCTTATCTCCTTCTTCCAGGCTGCCTGAGTGGAACTTAGGCTTCCGGAGATAGTAAAGCTTTCAGACAGATTTGTCTCTTTCAAACCTGTTTGCCAGAATGACGGGTGTCCCATTTGTGGCTATTTTTAAAGCTGTTCCCTCTAGACGTTAAAGAGGAAAAAAGCTTCTATGAAGGCCTGATCAATCTGAGAGGTGTCAGAGTAACAGCCGTGTTAGTCTGTATTCGCAAAAAGAAAAGGAGTACTTGTGGCACCTTAGAGACTAACCAATTTATTTGAGCATAAGCTTTCGTGAGCTACAGCTCACTTCATCGGATGCATACTGTGGAGGTGCCACAAGTACTCCTTTTCTTGATCAATCTGAGAGCTTTCTAGTTCAAAGGACGTTTTATCCTTAAGCAGTAACCCCTAATATTGCATGGAGCCATAATGTATATGTTAAGGCTTCTTGTATCCATTTTATCAGTACAGTGCAATTTATGATACAGAAACAGTGCCTTAAAAATATAGAGGTAGGAGGGCAGATTGTCCCTTGATCACCAGGGAAGGCGAAGAGGCAGTAAAGATGTGGTCCAAGGTACATGATGAATGTTAGTGTGCCAACCTCATACTTACAGTACGTCTACACTGCAGTTAGGAGCATTGGGTACAAACCCACCTGACCCTCTAGGTCCATACTTGGGTGGCTAGTCCATGTCACCACCTGTGTCGCAATGTCAATATTGTTGTTTTTAGCGCACTGGGTCAGGCAGAGCTAGCGCATGGTGTCTGTCTACCTGAGCTGAGAGGCACACTCTTAGCTGCAGTTTAGGCAGACATTCCCTGGAGGATGTTCCTTTGAAAGTAAGTGGTGGGTAAACATCACAAAGTTTGGAGAAATATCCACTCTTTGGAGGTTAGGCAGAACCTCTGCTCTAGAAATCAGGCAGGCAATCTCTCAAAAACAGACTCTGCACAGAGCAGGCTTTGGTAAAAGACTACATCATTATTTATATTTATCATTTCTTATTGTGGCAATGCCTAGAGGCCAGGACTCATTGTGCCAGGCACTGTGTAAAGAGGCGATTCCTGCTCAAAGAGCTTGCAATTGAAGTATAAGGCTCTTGATAACAGCTCGATGCAAGGAGAGGAGGGAGCACAAGGAAACAATGAGGTAATACTAGTTAACATGAGCAGAAGTTAGAGGTGGCCAACTAGCCCCTACTTAAGATGAACAGCAATTATATTGCTCCTCATGGGCCAAAAGTTGAGAGCTGTTGAACACTTCCAACTCCCATTAGTGTCAGTCGGAGTACTAGTTGTACGGCACCTCTCAGGACTTGATCCCATGTGTCCTTTTGCACTGGTGAGTTGGTACCCTGAAAAATGCCATATTGTCATGAGTGCATCTCTAAAGCTTTACTAAGGGGAATATATGGGTCTGATATTGACAGGGGCTAAGCACCCGCAATTCCTAGTAACATGTTAACAAAAGAAAGTCCATCAAACTCCCAGCTTCTTCCTTTGCTGTTTCTTGTGTCTTCTATTTAGGATAGAGGTTGGCATATCTGTAACACTTTTAAAGATCAGGTCCGAATGCTATGGACATACAGGATTTTTTGGGTGTAATCTGTAGAACCACGAATCATATGTTGTATTTGTTTGTTTAAGAGGCAGTGGGTTTGGCAGTAATAGTGGGGGCTGTGACTCCTGAAGTCTATTTCCAGCCTGATCCCTGACATGCTGTGTGGCACAGAGAAAGTCACTTCATCTCTCTGTGTGTCTGTTTCTTTGTCTATAAAATGGGGGTATGCATACCAGCTTCACATGGGAGTTGAGAAATACTGGATTACATTTTTAAAGTGCTTTGAAATTACTGGATGAAAGTGACTAGTTGAATGTACAGTGTGATGATTTAGCCAAGATTTCTTAAACAAGTTTGTTCAGTTTTCTTGGGTCAGTAGCTCTTGTGTCTTGGAATTACGGTAGGAATCCAGGAATCTAGTCTGTCCAAAACACTGCCTTTTTTTTAAGGTGGGGAAATGACAGGTGCAAAATCATTGTACACCACCTGGCTGCTGAATGTATTGATGGTGCTAAAATACTTACAGAAAACATGTTTCCTGGCAGATAACTTCCTTACCATATGTCTATTGCATCATTCACAATTAAATCAAATTACCCTTAAATATTTGGACAAAATCAGTCCAGATTGAGAAGGGAGAAAATAATGTTAATCTATAAGCCTATAAAACTGTAATAAACTCATTTTACATGGAAGCTGTCATGAAGGTGGAAAGCTTACCCCTTGAATTAATTTAATAAACATGGGAAAGGAAAAAAGGGAAAGAAACAATCACACTTACGTGCTCTTTCTCATACACTTCCCTCCCCCCCCCCACCAAAAAAAAAAAAAAAAACTTGTCTACATTACAAAATCTTATTGTATTCAAATATGACTGTGAAGAGTCAAATTAGCTGCCAAGATGCCAAATATTACTGGCCATTTGCTGTAAACAGTGGCAAATTGTGTTCATTGTTTGTAAGCTAACTCAATAAACACAACTGTTTGAACACAATAAAACTTAGTATATAGACAAACCCAGAGATGAAAGTATGGGGAATCTAATTTCCTCTTTAAGCAATGTGATTTGCACCAAACACTACCCTCCACTGAGCAGCAACCCTAAAACAATGACTTAAAAATCTCCTGCTACAGTTCTTAACATGATTATGTTTGATCATTAGGCAGTGTCTGCACAAAGGAATTTTAGAACAAAATTCTCGTCTTTATTGCTGGGCAGTGAGCTTTAGTCGAATGAGACTCCACCAGCTTTGACCATGTTTTGCTATCATGCCAGTTTAAAAGTGCAGGTTGAATTGACAATAGTGGTAAATATGTCAGATGCTGACCGAGCTTTTGTATACACTAAGGCCCGATGCTTCTTAAGAGCAGTTCAGATGAACTGTTGGTAGCACTGATGGGAACCTTTTTTTCTAAAATCTAAGGCTGTACTTTCGTTTGAAAGTAAAGATCCCTCTTTATTAAGCAATTATTTTTTTTCCTTTGTTCCTCCCCTGGGCTGGTTGCTGAATTTACTGTTTGCACGGGACCCACATAAAACATACATTCCCAAATCTGGATTTTAAAACAGGAAAGAAACTGTCAGCAGAGATACCAAGGTGATGAATGTCATAGAAATGCTTATGAATAAATAAGGAGTTTTAAAATAAATGTGTCGTGAAAACACATAGTCTACATCTAATTTGGTCCTGACTCCCATGACCAATGAAAAACTTTTCAGGTTCCCATACCCCAATGGGTGGCAGATTGGTTTTTGTCCTATTTTTAGCCAACTGTTCTATTTTTAGCCTGTTTTTCAAAGGCTAAGTTAAGATCAGGAACTAAAATCTGGATGGCTGTGCTGTTTTTTCATTCAAGCTCCTACGTGAAAGGAAAGAATACCAGGAAATGGAGCAGCACAGACAGAGAAAGCCCCAGTGACCAATCAAGGCAGCCAGGAAAGGACAGCATGATTAGTAAAGGCAGGATCTCAGAGTATGGGATAATGGAATCATTCTGAATGCTTCAGGCAGGAACTGACAGCCTGCTCATTGAATGGGCCTTTAAATGCCTTACAACAGGACAGCTCTGCTTTGTAATTCACAGCTCTTCATACCATGCTACTAGGTATCTCAAAAGCCTTCCCATCCCTTTTAAGAAGCCACAAGGAGGTTACGTGGATAATGCTCAGCCAGTTGTTTCTGCTCTAACATACAGTTATTTCTGTTACATTCCTTGACAATTGGCACTTTCTTTTCAGTGCTGTGCTGATGTTCCTTAGCTAGCTGAAAGCAATCTGCTGATGACCAAGGTTTCCTTTGCACAGGATTAGGATAGGTAAATGGTGAACAGCTATATAACGTTCTGGGCCTTCCTCTTGTCTCATCCAAAAGGTGACTCTTCCGACACACACTGCCATGCTGGGGCATTTTAAGAAAAGAGAAAAGTAGCTGCTATGAACCTGTCATGAGAGTGATCCTAACAGCCTTGAAAGAAAAGCAAATATACTTAAAACTTGAAATTGAAACCTAAGCCAAGAGTCACTGCAAATGCAAAGCCAGTCACTTGATACAGAGTCCTGGAGAGACATTTGTACTGTAATCCAATAAAGTGATGCTGTCTATTACACAATAACAAGTAGTAGTAAGTCAAATTCATGTCTACGTGACATATGGATCTTTTTATTCTATTATGCAATTTAGGAGCTATATTTCACACCCTCTTAACAAAATCCTCTAACTTTTAACCATATGGGAATAGGGGAGTGAACAGAAATCTTTTATTTCCCATCTAATTTTGATTTATGCTTAAATTGGAAAGGAAAAAAAAATTCTCGCTCAATTGCAGGTTAAAATAATTAAAATCAGTGCAGGTGCTATTTTTTGGCTCCTTCCAGTGCTTTGTAGCTGGTAGAGAGGCAGTATGGTCTACAGCCTTTCCTTCTGTGCACAGTATCTTGTAAACATAGAGGAAGACATGGATGTCTGCCTCAAGGAGATAATTATTTAAAATAGAGGGGAAAATGTTTAAGGGAGGACAGATTAATTTAGATGATAAAAGCTTTGGGGCAGGGGCTGTCTTTTTGGTGTGACTGTATATATGTGTGAAGGGCCTGCTCTTAGGCGCTTCCACAAAACAAATAAATAAATAAAAAATAAATAAGAACCCCAGTACCAGAGTGGTCTTTAGCAATAGAAAGCTAACCAGCAGAAAGGAACAGACTGGTTTCAACAGAAACATTTTCTTAATAATGTGAACTATGCAAAGAAATAAGGGAGCAAAACTTCTCTGGCGGTAGCCTGTGACCGCCCTATCCTGGGCTCCTGTGTTTCTGCTCCACTGCAGAACATGTCAAAAGAAAGCCAAAGCTTGCATGAAGAGGGAGCAGGAAGCGTGGTCCCTCCACAATTCCCGGGGCAATTACTCTGCAGCACATGCAAAGTCCCCAAGACCTCTGACCTGAATGGGGAAGTGGCAGAACTAGGGGTGTGCCCTTCCTCCAGGGTGGGGTCCGTGCAGTCTCCAAGACAGAAGGGGAAGCTGACTAAGCCATTTGTGAAGCACCTTTATCCCACTCCAAATTAGAGGACATGGGGCTGAGCAGGATGCTCTTGAGTGGCTTGGGCCATTGGTTGTGCCAAAACTAGCTGGTCCTGGGAGGTTCTGAGGTTGGTGGTGGTTCCTTCTCATGGCGATCAGGATCTCTATGGCTGAGGGGGTGCAGTGAGTGGGAGAGGAGTATAATGGTGGGGAGGGGTTGAGCCAGGGGGTTCTAGCATGGGGACATCCTAGGGCAGAGACAAGGTGCTATGAGGGGCTGACTCAGATTGAAGGGGCAATCTGTGCTGAATCTCTGGCTGAGGAGCAGGGGTTGTGCAGGCAGCCCTGAGGCACCTTGTGCTGATTGGGTAGGAGATGCCAGGTGGAAAAAACCACTGAGGTGACTTGCACTGATTGGGCAGGTGGTGCCAGGCGGGAAGGGCAGGAGGCAGTTTGCCTTGGCTGGGCAAGAGGCGGGTCATGCTGATTGGGCAGGAGGTGCTGAGCGGGAAGGGCAGGAGACGGCTCGTGCTGATTGGGCAGGAGGTGCTGAGCGGGAAGGGCAGGAGACGGCTCGTGCTGATTGGGCAGGAGGTGCTGAGCGGGAAGGGCAGGAGGCAGCTCGTGCTGATTGGGCAGGAGGTGCTGAGCGGGAAGGGCAAGAGGCGGCATGTGCTGATTGGGCAGGAGGCATCGGGTGGGCAGGAGGCGGCCTGTGCTGATTGGGCAGGAGGCATCGGGTGGGCAGGAGGCGGCCTGTGCTGATTGGGCAGGAGGCGTCAGGTGGGCAGGGCAGGAGGCGGCCTGTGCTGATTGGGCAGGAGGCGTCAGGTGGGCAGGGCAGGAGGCGGCCTGTGCTGATTGGGCAGGAGACATCGGGTGGGCAGGGCAGGAGGCGGCCTGTGCTGATTGGGCAGGAGACATCGGGTGGCCAGGGCAGGAGGCGGCCTGTGCTGATTGGGCAGGAGACATCGGGTGGGCAGGGCAGGAGGCGGCCTGTGCTGATTGGGCAGGAGACATCGGATGGGCGGGGCAGGAGGCGGCCTGTGCTGATTGGGCAGGAGACATCGGGTGGGCAGGGCAGGAGGCGGCCTGTGCTGATTGGGCAGGAGACATCGGATGGGCGGGGCAGGAGGCGGCCTGTGCTGATTGGGCAGGAGACATCGGGTGGGCAGGGCAGGAGGCGGCCTGTGCTGATTGGGCAGGAGGCATCGGGTGGGCAAGGCAGGAGACAACTCGTGCTGACTGGGCAGGAGGTGCTGAGCGGGAAGGGCAGGAGGCAGCTCTTGCTGACTGGGCAGGAGGTGCCGGGTGGGCAGGGCAGGAGGCGGCTCGTGCTGACTGGGCAGGAGGCGCCGGGTGGGCAGGGCAGGAGGCGGGTCACACTGCCTGCCTGGGAGGAGACTCCTGGAGAGGCTCCTGTTTGCGACGGGTCGCAAAGTAAAGATGCTGCTCTGTGCATGTCTTAGGTGTTTAACAGCTTCTGCTAAATGGCACGTCTGTGAGGTTCTTGGTGTTAGGGACTAAGCTGAGCTGGTGGGTTTGGGTTGTGACTGAGTGGGGAATGCAGTTTGGGGCAACTCTTAGGCAGTGGAGGAGAGACAGTGGGCTCTTTGGCTGGGAGTGAGTGCGCAGTGAGGGGAGGTGTGGGTTCAGATGAGAGTGGCTGTACTAGAACCATTAGTTTTTCTACTTTCCTTAAATAGATGCTGGTGGCTCGGGTCATGGTTGTTTAGGGTCTCTGTTAGTGACGTGAGTGGTGGAGTATGATGAAGAGGGTTGTGAGACTGAGGGGACTGCTGTTGTGGTGGGGTCATGGGACTAAGATGGGGTGTTGGGAGGAGCTGGGGAGTGGGGTTCTGATGCTAAGAACAGTGTGCAGTGAGCGGCTCTCTCAGATTTGGGGACAGGGTCTATGATGAGTTCTGGATAAAGATGGAAGGGGTGTGGAGGCATTCCTGAGCTGGGTGGGAAAGCCCCCAGTACACACGCGTTGACTGGGCAGGAGGTGCTGGGCGGGAAAAGCCCTGAGGCGGCTCGCCCTTATTAGGCAGGAAGCGCTGGGTGGGAAAAGCCTCAAGCAGCTTGTGCTGACTGGGAGGAGGCACTGGGTGGAAAAAGCCCTGAGGCGGCTCACGCTGACTGGGCAGGAGGTGCTGGGTGGGAAAAGCCTCAGGCACCTCACGTTGACTGGGCAGGGGGCAGTGGGAGGGAAAAGCCCTGAGGTGGCTCACACTGACTGGGCAGGAGGCAGAGGGTGGGAAAAGCCCTGAGGTGGCTCACATTGACTGGGCAGGAGGCAGAGGGTGAGAGAAGCCTCAGGCACCTCGTGCTGACTGGGCAGGAGGCAGAGGCTGAGAGAAGCCTCAGGCACCTCGTGCTGACTGGGCAGGAGGCAGAGGCTGAGAGAAGCCTCAGGCACCTCGTGCTGACTGGGCAGGAGTACAGGGCGGGAAAAGCCCTGAGGCGACTCGCACTGGGTGGGGAGGAGGCGCTGGGCAGAAAAGCCCTCAGGTGGCTCTCACTGTCTGGGCGGGAAAAGCCCTGAGGTGGCTCGTGCTGACGGGGCAGGAAGCCCTGGGCGGGAAAAGCCCTTAGGCGGCTCACCCTGGCTGTCCACGAGGTGCTAGGTGGGAAAAGCCTCAAGCAGCTCATGTTGACGGAGCAGTGGGCACTGGGCGGGAAAAGCCCTGAGGCGACTTGCACTGGCTGGGTGGGAAAAGCCCTGGGGCAGTTTGTGCTGACTGGGCAGGAGGCACCAGGTGGGAGAAGCCTCAGGCACCTCGTGCTGACTGGGCAGGAGGTGCTGGGCAGGAAAAGCCCTGAGGCAACTCGCACTGGCTGGGCAGGAGGCCCTGGGCAGGAAAAGCCCTTGGATGGCTTGCCCTGGCTGGGCAGGAGGCACTGGGCAGGAAAGCCCTCAGGTGGCTCACGCTGGCTGGGCGGGAAAAGCCCTGAGGCAGCTTGTTCTGACTGGGCAGGAGGCACCAGATGGGAGAAGCCTCAAGCAGCTCATGTAGACTGGGCAGGGGGCTGTGGGTGAAAAAAGCCCTGAGGTGGCTTGTGCTGACTGGGCAGGAGGCGCTGGGCGGGAAAAGCCCTGAGGCGACTTGCATTGGCTGCGTAGGAGGCACTAGGCGGGAAAGCCCTCAGGTGACTCACACTGGCTGGGTGGGAAAAGCCCTGAGGCAGCTTGTGCTGACTGGGCAGGAGGCACCAGGTGGGAAAAGCCTCAAACAGCTTGTGTTGTCTGGGCAGGGCCACTATGTGGGAAAAGCCCTGAGGCGTCTTGTGCTGGCTGGGTAGGAGGCACTGGGCGGGAAAGCCCTCAGGTGGCTCACACTGGCTAGGTGGGAAAAGCCCTGAGGCAGCTCGTGCTGACTGGGCAGGAGGTGCTGGGTGGGAAAAGCCCTGAGGCGGCTTGCGCTGGCTGGGTAGGAGGCGCTGGGTGGGAAAAGCCCTGAGGTGGCTTGCGCTGGCTGGGTAGGAGGCGCTGGGCGGGAAAGCCCTCAGGTGGCTCACACTGGCTGGGCAAGAGGCGCTGGGCGGGAAAAGCCCTGAGGTGGCTTGCGCTGGCTGGGTAGGAGGCGCTGGGCGGGAAAGCCCTCAGGTGGCTCACACTGGCTGGGCAAGAGGCGCTGGGCGGGAAAAGCCCTGAGGCGGCTTGCGCTGGCTGGGTAGGAGGCACTGGGCGGGAAAGCCCTCAGGTGGCTCACACTGGCTGGGCAAGAGGCGCTGGGCGGGAAAAGCCCTGAGGCGGCTTGCTCTGGCTGGGTAGGAGGCGCTGGGCGGGAAAGCCCTCAGGTGGCTCACACTGGCTGGGCAAGAGGCGCTGGGCGAGAAAAGCCCTGAGGCGGCTTGCGCTGGCTGGGTAGGGGGCGCTGGGCGGGAAAAGCCCTGAGGCGGCTTGCGCTGGCTGGGTAGGAGGCGCTGGGCGGGAAAAGCCCTGAGGTGGCTTGCGCTGGCTGGGTAGGAGGCACTGGGCGGGAAAGCCCTCAGGTGGCTCACACTGGCTAGGTGGGAAAAGCCCTGAGGCAGCTCGTGCTGACTGGGCAGGAGGTGCTGGGTGGGAAAAGCCCTGAGGCGGCTTGCGCTGGCTGGGTAGGAGGCGCTGGGTGGGAAAAGCCCTGAGGTGGCTTGCGCTGGCTGGGTAGGAGGCGCTGGGCGGGAAAGCCCTCAGGTGGCTCACACTGGCTGGGCAAGAGGCGCTGGGCGGGAAAAGCTCTGAGGCGGCTTGCGCTGGCTGGGTAGGAGGCGCTGGGCGGGAAAAGCCCTGAGGCGGCTTACGCTGGCTGGGTAGGAGGCGCTGGGCGGGAAAAGCCCTGAGGTGGCTTGCGCTGGCTGGGTAGGAGGCACTGGGCGGGAAAGCCCTCAGGTGGCTCACACTGGCTAGGTGGGAAAAGCCCTGAGGCAGCTCGTGCTGACTGGGCAGGAGGTGCTGGGTGGGAAAAGCCCTGAGGCGGCTTGCGCTGGCTGGGTAGGAGGCGCTGGGTGGGAAAAGCCCTGAGGTGGCTTGCGCTGGCTGGGTAGGAGGCGCTGGGCGGGAAAGCCCTCAGGTGGCTCACACTGGCTGGGCAAGAGGCGCTGGGCGGGAAAAGCCCTGAGGCGGCTTGCGCTGGCTGGGTAGGAGGCACTGGGCGGGAAAGCCCTCAGGTGGCTCACACTGGCTGGGCAAGAGGCGCTGGGCGGGAAAAGCCCTGAGGCGGCTTGCTCTGGCTGGGTAGGAGGCGCTGGGCGGGAAAAGCCCTGAGGTGGCTTGCGCTGGCTGGGTAGGAGGCGCTGGGCGGGAAAAGCCCTGAGGTGGCTTGCGCTGGCTGGGTAGGAGGCACTGGGCGGGAAAGCCCTCAGGTGGCTCACACTGGCTGGGCAAGAGGCGCTGGGCGGGAAAAGCCCTGAGGCGGCTTGCTCTGGCTGGGTAGGAGGCGCTGGGCGGGAAAGCCCTCAGGTGGCTCACACTGGCTGGGCAAGAGGCGCTGGGCGGGAAAGCCCTCAGGTGGCTCACACTGGCTGGGCAAGAGGCGCTGGGCGAGAAAAGCCCTGAGGCGGCTTGCGCTGGCTGGGTAGGAGGCGCTGGGCGGGAAAAGCCCTGAGGCGGCTTGCGCTGGCTGGGTAGGAGGCGCTGGGCGGGAAAAGCCCTGAGGTGGCTTGCGCTGGCTGGGTAGGAGGCGCTGGGCGGTAAAAGCCCTGAGGCGGCTTGCGCTGGCTGGGTAGGAGGCACTGGGCGGGAAAGCCCTCAGGTGGCTCACACTGGCTGGGCAAGAGGCGCTGGGCGGGAAAAGCCCTGAGGCGGCTTGCTCTGGCTGGGTAGGAGGCGCTGGGCGGGAAAGCCCTCAGGTGGCTCACACTGGCTGGGCAAGAGGCGCTGGGCGGGAAAGCCCTCAGGTGGCTCACACTGGCTGGGCAAGAGGTGCTGGGCGAGAAAAGCCCTGAGGCGGCTTGCGCTGGCTGGGTAGGAGGCGCTGGGCGGGAAAAGCCCTAAGGCGGCTTGCGCTGGCTGGGTAGGAGGCACTGGGCAGGAAAGCCCTCAGGTGGCTCACACTGGCTGGGCAAGAGGCGCTGGGCGGGAAAAGCCCTGAGGCGGCTTGCTCTGGCTGGGTAGGAGGCGCTCGGCGGGAAAGCCCTCAGGTGGCTCACACTGGCTGGGCAAGAGGCGCTGGGCGAGAAAAGCCCTGAGGCGGCTTGCGCTGGCTGGGTAGGAGGCGCTGGGCGGGAAAAGCCCTGAGGCGGCTTGCGCTGGCTGGGTAGGAGGCGCTGGGCGGGAAAAGCCCTGAGGTGGCTTGCGCTGGCTGGGTAGGAGGCGCTGGGCGGTAAAAGCCCTGAGGCGGCTTGCGCTGGCTGGGTAGGAGGCACTGGGCGGGAAAGCCCTCAGGTGGCTCACACTGGCTGGGCAAGAGGCGCTGGGCGGGAAAAGCCCTGAGGCGGCTTGCTCTGGCTGGGTAGGAGGCGCTGGGCGGGAAAGCCCTCAGGTGGCTCACACTGGCTGGGCAAGAGGCGCTGGGCGGGAAAGCCCTCAGGTGGCTCACACTGGCTGGGCAAGAGGCGCTGGGCGAGAAAAGCCCTGAGGCGGCTTGCGCTGGCTGGGTAGGAGGCGCTGGGCGGGAAAGCCCTCAGGTGGCTCACACTGGCTGGGCAAGAGGCGCTGGGCGGGAAAGCCCTCAGGTGGCTCACACTGGCTGGGCAAGAGGCGCTGGGCGAGAAAAGCCCTGAGGCGGCTTGCGCTGGCTGGGTAGGAGGCGCTGGGCGGGAAAAGCCCTGAGGCGGCTTGCGCTGGCTGGGTAGGAGGCGCTGGGCGGGAAAAGCCCTGAGGCGGCTTGCGCTGGCTGGGTAGGAGGCGCTGGGCGGGAAAAGCCCTGAGGCGGCTTGCGCTGGCTGGGTAGGAGGCGCTGGGCGGGAAAAGCCCTGAGGTGGCTTGCGCTGGCTGGGTAGGAGGCACTGGGCGGGAAAGCCCTCAGGTGGCTCATACTGGCTGGGCAAGAGGCGCTGGGCGGGAAAAGCCCTGAGGCAGCTTGCGCTGGCTGGGTAGGAGGCACTGGGCGGGAAAGCCCTCAGGTGGCTCACACTGGCTGGGCAGGAGGCACTGGGCGGGAAAAGCCCTGAGGCGGCTTGCGCTGGCTGGGTAGGAGGCACTGGGCGGGAAAGCCCTCAGGTGGCTCATGCTGACTAGGCGGGAAAAGCCTCAAGCAACTCGTGTTGACTGGGCAGGAGGTACTGGGTGGGAAAAGCTCTGAGGAAGCTCGTGTTGACTGGGCAGGAGGCACTGGGTGGGAAAAACCTTGAGGCGGCTTGCGCTGACTGGGCGGGAAAAGCCCTGAGGCAGCTTGTGCCGACTGGTCAGGAGGGACAGGGTGGGAGAAGCCTCGAACAGGTCGTGTTGACTGGGCAGGGGCCACTGTGTGGGGAAAAAACCTGAGGCAGCTTGCGCTGCCTGGGGAGGAGGCACTGGGCGGAAAAAGCCCTGAGGTGGCCTGCGCTGACTGGGCAGGAGGCACCGGATGGGAGAAGCCTCAAGCAGCTCATGCTGACTGGGCAGGGGGCCGTGGGTGGATAAAGCCCTGAGGTGGCTTGTTCTGACTGGGCAGGAGGTGCTGGGTGGGAGAAGCCCTGGGGAGACTCGCACTGGCTGGGCAGGAGGCGCTGAGCGGGAAAACCCCTCAGGTAGCTTGCGCTGACTAGGCAGGAGGAGCTGGGCAGGAAAAGCCCTGAGGCGGCTTGTACTCACTGGGCAGAAGGCACTGGGTAGAAAACAGAATGGAGATTATGCTGATTCAATTGACGTTGTGATTATCATGTCTACTGCACCCAAACCGAATGTTTTTACTTCTCCTCATCTCTCTCTCTCTCTCTCTCTCTCTCTCTCTCTCTGAAGGACAACAAAAATACACAAAAAGAAAAAAGAAATCAACTAAAGCAAAAGGGAATGGAAAACAAAGCTACGGAAAAAGAATGATCCTCCCTATAAAGAAGGTATAGATAAATGTTATGGTATACACACCGAGAATTTTGGCAGAAGGGTATTGATGAAGGCTGGAGAAAATATTGGTAATGGGAGAGTCAGCAGGATTCCTACGTTACTTATACATTTCCAGACATTTTCACGTTTGTGACTCCTTTCCCCTTCTTTCAAGGAAGTAAGATTTTTGTGAAGGAAGGGTGACCGCCCTGTAATCGGGGTTCGGGTGGCTTTCCTTTCCCCCTCTTTGCATTGGCCCTCTTCATGCCAAAGTCCAAAGTGAGCTCCCTGTAACTAGGATGTGCAACTTTCCCAAGCTTCCTTGCACATTTGAAAGCTAGTTATAGAAAGCAGCCTCTTTGGAGAGTTAGGGGTTTGTCCTTCTAGCTCTCCTGTCGCCGTGCCCTACTCACATGCACAACCAAGTCCAAACCGAGTGAACTCTGCATCCAGCTTCCCCTCACTGCTGCTGAAAGGTTTCCTGCTCTATGCCACAGGTTGGTGCCGAAGACTGGGAGTTGGGCTAATTTCAAGGAAGGGCCTTGTCCATTTAATCTGAACAGCTTTGGTAGTTACGTGTGCGGAGCTCACGCCTCACCACGCTTCTCCCCTTTTCTCTCTCTCTCTCTCTCTCTCTAGCAACTCAGAAGAGAAAACGGAGAAGAGGACAGAAGTACCAAAGAAACGGCAGGAAAAGACAATGGAAGCAGAAGCCACAGAAAAGGGACACACACCTTGCACACATGGGCCTCCCTGCAATGAAGACAAGGGATTTCCACCGAAGCTTCATTCCCCCTTGAGGTGCCAGGTAAAAGGACCTCCCTGTAAACGGGGATCAAGGTCCACCCCTTCCCAGCAAAAAGGCTTGAGGTGTCCGTTTGGTAGCTAAGGCTGAGGGACCCCCCTTTAAGAAGGGTAGCGGTCTCTCTGTGCCTTTCAGCTCTTTAGGAGCTAGGCTTTGAAATGCCCTGTGCCGTTGACCTCTCCCTGTAAGAAGGGTTCAGGTCTCCCCTTTCTAGACTGTTTTGGGCCGCTGGCACTTGCTGGGCAAAGAGACCCCCCTCTCCTGAGGGAATGGAGGTTTCTCCCTTTCTCCACTCTAAAAGGGTTTAGCCAAGGCTTAAGGACCACCCTGTAAGGAGGGTTTGGGTCTCCTTTGCCATGCTGCTTTCGCCACAGGTCACTTGGACATGCCAGGCAAAATGACCGCCCTGTAAATAGGGTGTAAGGTCTTCTCCCTCTCCCTCTTAAGCCCGTGGGGCCTTTCCGTGCCTGTGGCTGAGGGACCCCCTTTTAAGAAGGGTTGAGCGTCTCTTTTCTCTTTGTCCTCGTAAACTGCCCTAGAAATGATTTCGACTTGGCTTTTTTGAAATTTGCAGTCAAATCCTATTTGTGACCTGCTTGAATTGAAGCCGGGGTCCGATGAAACATGGTGTGGCGAAGGGGCGGCTGTAAGGGGATGGTGGAGGCCGTGATAAATTCGACCCTTTTTTGAAAAAAGCCAAGAAACCCCCCAAAACAATCCAAATCTTTCCAGGTCTGGAAATGAACAGGTGAGGTGCGAGGCTCCTTTCAGCTCCTCACTTCCACGTAATCCTTCCTCATTTCCTCTTGCCTTGCCCAATTGACACTGTCCCACCAACCTCAGCTTTGACCCTCTGTTTCCTGTGCAGAATAAAACATACTGCTGGCTGTAGTAGTGTTCCTTGTCTTGATTGGGAAAGGTCCCTACGTGGTGTCCCAATTCCAGGCCTTTGGTCTCTTTGCTGGTAGAGTGAGGCTATATTTTTGGACTGTCTTTGAGGTGATTGAAAGAGCTGTCCTTCCTGACAGCTCTTTGGTGATCTGGTGGCATAGGTACACGTGTCGTGGTGTTAGATCTTGCACGTGGGTGCACCTAACCCTACTAACAGGACTGAGTAAGAAGTAAGGGATGTCTGTTTTGGAAAAGGGCAGGGGGTTCAAAGTTGGAATGTTCTTGGTGGGGTAGACAGGTAAGTCGGGAAGGGTGTTGGTGAGGGATGGAGGATTCCTTGGTCATGGGAGGTTCCCTTACCTGTTCATTTCCAGACCTTTTCACGTCTGTGACTCCTTTCCCCTTCTTTCAAGGAAGTAGGATTTTTGTGAAGGAAGGGTGACCGCCCTGTAATTGGGGTTCGGGTCGCTTTCCTTTCCCCCTCTTTGCATTGGCCCTCTTCATGCCAAAGTGAGCTCCCTGTAACTAGGGTGTGCAACTTTCCCAAGCTTACTTGCCCATTTGAAAGCTAGTTATAGAAAGCAGCCTCTTTGGAGAGTTAGGGGTTTGTCCTTCTAGCTCTCCTGTCGCCGTGCCCTACTCACACGCACAACCAAGTCCAAACCGAGCGAACTCTACATCCCGCTGGCCCTGACTGCTGCTGCTGCTGCAAGGTTTCCTGCTCTACGCCACAGGTTGGTGCCAAAGACTGGGAGTTGGGCTAATTTCAAGGAAGGGCCTTGTCCATTTAATCTGAACAGCTTTGATAGTTACGTGTACGGAGCTCACGCCTCACCACGCTTCTCCCCTTTTCTCTCTCTCTCTCTCTCTCTCTCTCTCTAGCAACTCAGAAGAGAAAACGGAGAAGAGGACAGAAGTACCAAAGAAACGGCAGGAAAAGACAATGGAAGCAGAAGCCACAGAAAAGGGACACA
Source organism: Chelonia mydas (assembly GCF_015237465.2). NCBI lineage: Eukaryota > Metazoa > Chordata > Testudines > Cheloniidae > Chelonia > Chelonia mydas. Next base: position 4,817,399 of record NC_051261.2, read on the forward strand.
CACCTTGCACGCATGGGCCTCCCTGCAATGAGGACATGGGATTTCCACTTAAGCTTCATTCCCCCTTGAGGTGCCAGGTAAAAGGACCTCCCTGTAAACGGGGATCAAGGTCCACCCCTTCCCAGCAAAAAGGCTTGAGGTGTCCGTTTGGTAGCTAAGGCTGAGGGACCCCCCTTTAAGAAGGGTAGCGGTCTCTCTGTGCCTTTCAGCTCTTTAGGAGCTAGGCTTTGAAATGCCCTGTGCCGTTGACCTCTCCCTGTAAGAAGGGTTCAGGTCTCCCCTTTCTAGACTGTTCTGGGCCGCTGGCACTTGCTGGGCAAAGAGACCCCCCTCTCCTGAGGGAATGGAGGTTTCTCCCTTTCTCCACTCTAAAAGGGTTTAGCCAAGGCTTAAGGACCGCCCTGTAAGGAGGGTTTGGGTCTCCTTTCCCATGCTGCTTTCGCCACAGGTCACTTTGACATGCCAGGCAAAATGACTACCCTGTAAGCAGGGTGTAAGGTCTTCTCTCTCTCCATCTTAAGCCAGTGGGGCCTTTCCGTGCCTGTGGCTGAGGGACCCCCCTTTAAGAAGGGTAGCGGTCTCTCTGTGCCTTTCAGCTCTTTAGGAGCTAGGCTTTGAAATGCCCTGTGCCGTTGACCTCTCCCTGTAAGAAGGGTTCAGGTCTCCCCTTTCTAGACTGTTTTGGGCCGCTGGCACTTGCTGGGCAAAGAGACCACCCTCTCCTGAGGGAATGGAGGTTTCTCCCTTTCTCCACTCTAAAAGCGTTTAGCCAAGGCTTAAGGACCGCCCTGTAAGGAGGGTCTAGGTCTCCTTTCCCATGCTGCTTTCGCCACAGGTCACTTTGACATGGCAGGGAAAATGACCGCCCTGTAAATAGGGTGTAAGGTCTTCTCCCTCTCCCTCTTAAGCCCGTGGAGCCTTTCCGTGCCTGTGGCTGAGGGACCCCCTTTTAAGAAGGGTTGAGCGTCTCTTTTCTCTTTGTCCTCGTAAACTGCCCTAGAAATGATTTCGACTTGGCTTTTTTGAAATTTGCAGTCAAATCCTATTTGTGACCGCTTGAATTGAAGCCGGGGTCCGATGAAACATGGTGTGGCGAAGGGGCGGCTGTAAGGGGATGGTGGAGGCCGTGATAAATTCGACCCTTTTTTGAAAAAAGCCAAGAAACCCCCCAAAACAATCCAAATCTTTCCAGGTCTGGAAATGAACAGGTGAGGTGCGGGGCTCCTTTCAGCTCCTCACTTCCACGTAATCCTTCCTCATCTCCTCTTGCCTTGCCCAATTGACACTGTCCCACCAACCTCAGCTTTGACCCTCTGTTTCCTGCGCAGAATAAAACATACTGCTGGCTGTAGTAGTGTTCCTTGTCTTGATTGGGAAAGGTCCCTACCTGGTGTCCCAATTCCAGGCCTTTGGTCTCTTTGCTGGTAGAGTGAGGCTATATTTTTGGACTGTCTTTGAGGTGATTGAAAGAGCTGTCCTTCCTGACAGCTCTTTGGTGATCTGGTGGCATAGGTACACGTGTCGTGGTGTTAGATCTTGCACGTGGGTGCACCTAACCCTACTAACAGGACTGAGTAAGAAGTAAGGGATGTCTGTTTTGGAAAAGGGCAGGGGGTTCAAAGTTGGAATGTTCTTGGTGGGGTAGACAGGTAAGTCGGGAAGGGTGTTGGTGTGGGATGGAGGATTCCTTGGTCATGGGAGGTTCCCTTACCTGTTCATTTCCAGACCTTTTCACGTCTGTGACTCCTTTCCCCTTCTTTCAAGGAAGTAGGATTTTTGTGAAGGAAGGGTGACCGCCCTGTAATCGGGGTTCGGGTCGCTTTCCTTTCCCCCTCTTTGCATTGGCCCTCTTCATGCCAAAGTGAGCTCCCTGTAACTAGGGTGTGCAACTTTCCCAAGCTTACACGCCCATTTGAAAGCTAGTTATAGAAAGCAGCCTCTTTGGAGAGTTAGGGGTTTGTCCTTCTAGCTCTCCTGTCGCCGTGCCCTACTCACACGCACAACCAAGTCCAAACCGAGCGAACTCTGCATCCCGCTGGCCCTGACTGCTGCTGCTGCTGCAAGGTTTCCTGCTCTACGCCACAGGTTGGTGCCGAAGACTGGGAGTTGGGCTAATTTCAAGGAAGGGCCTTGTCCATTTAATCTGAACAGCTTTGATAGTTACGTGTACGGAGCTCACGCCTCACCACGCTTCTCCCCTTTTCTCTCTCTCTCTCTCTCTCTCTAGCAACTCAGAAGAGAAAACGGAGAAGAGGACAGAAGTACCAAAGAAACGGCAGGAAAAGACAATGGAAGCAGAAGCCACAGAAAAGGGACACACACCTTGCACGCATGGGCCTCCCTGCAATGAGGACACGGGATTTCCACTTAAGCTTCATTCCCCCTTGAGGTGCCAGGTAAAAGGACCTCCCTGTAAACGGGGATCAAGGTCCACCCCTTCCCAGCAAAAAGGCTTGAGGTGTCCGTTTGGTAGCTAAGGCTGAGGGACCCCCCTTTAAGAAGGGTAGCGGTCTCTCTGTGCCTTTCAGCTCTTTAGGAGCTAGGCTTTGAAATGCCCTGTGCCGTTGACCTCTCCCTGTAAGAAGGGTTCAGGTCTCCCCTTTCTAGACTGTTTTGGGCCGCTGGCACTTGCTGGGTCAAAGAGACCCCCCTCTCCTGAGGGAATGGAGGTCTCTCCCTTTCTCCACTCTAAAAGGGTTTAGCCAAGGCTTAAGGACCGCCCTGTAAGGAGGGTTTGAGTCTCCTTTGCCATGCTGCTTTCGCCACAGGTCACTTTGACATGCCAGGCAAAATGACCGCCCTGTAAATAGGGTGTAAGGTCTTCTCCCTCTCCCTCTTAAGCCCGTGGGGCCTTTCCGTGCCTGTGGCTGAGGGACCCCCCTTTAAGAAGGGTAGCGGTCTCTCTGTGCCTTTCAGCTCTTTAGGAGCTAGGCTTTGAAATGCCCTGTGCCGTTGACCTCTCCCTGTAAGAAGGGTTCAGGTCTCCCCTTTCTAGACTGTTCTGGGCCGCTGGCACTTGCTGGGCAAAGAGACCAACCTCTTCTGAGGGAATGGAGGTCTCTCCTTTTCACCGCTTTAGCCTCTGGCCCGTTGTAATGCCCCTGGCTTGAGGACCACCCTGTAAGGAGGGTTTGGGTCTCCTTTGCCATGCTGCTTTCGCCACAGGTCACTTTGACATGCCAAGCAAAATGACTACCCTGTAAGCAGGGTGTAAGGTCTTCACTCTCTCCATCTTAAGCCAGTGGGTCCTTTCCGTGCCTGTGGCTGAGGGACCCCCCTTTAAGAAGGGTAGCGGTCTCTCTGTGCCTTTCAGCTCTTTAGGAGCTAGGCTTTGAAATGCCCTGTGCCGTTGACCTCTCCCTGTAAGAAGGGTTCAGGTCTCCCCTTTCTAGACTGTTTTGGGCCGCTGGCACTTGCTGGGCAAAGAGACCACCCTCTCCTGAGGGAATGGAGGTTTCTCCCTTTCTCCACTCTAAAAGGGTTTAGCCAAGGCTTAAGGACCGCCCTGTAAGGAGGGTTTGGGTCTCCTTTCCCATGCTGCTTTCGCCACAGGTCACTTTGACATGCCAGGCAAAATGACCGCCCTGTAAATAGGGTGTAAGGTCTTCTCCCTCTCCCTCTTAAGCCCGTGGGGCCTTTCCGTGCCTGTGGCTGAGGGACCCCCTTTTAAGAAGGGTTGAGCGTCTCTTTTCTCTTTGTCCTCGTAAACTGCCCTAGAAATGATTTCGACTTGGCTTTTTTGAAATTTGCAGTCAAATCCTATTTGTGACCGCTTGAATTGAAGCCGGGGTCCGATGAAACATGGTGTGGCGAAGGGGCGGCTGTAAGGGGATGGTGGAGGCCGTGATAAATTCGACCCTTTTTTGAAAAAAGCCAAGAAACCCCCCAAAACAATCCAAATCTTTCCAGGTCTGGAAATGAACAGGTGAGGTGCGGGGCTCCTTTCAGCTCCTCACTTCCACGTAATCCTTCCTCATCTCCTCTTGCCTTGCCCAATTGACACTGTCCCACCAACCTCAGCTTTGACCCTCTGTTTCCTGCGCAGAATAAAACATACTGCTGGCTGTAGTAGTGTTCCTTGTCTTGATTGGGAAAGGTCCCTACCTGGTGTCCCAATTCCAGGCCTTTGGTCTCTTTGCTGGTAGAGTGAGGCTATATTTTTGGACTGTCTTTGAGGTGATTGAAAGAGCTGTCCTTCCTGACAGCTCTTTGGTGATCTGGTGGCATAGGTACACGTGTCGTGGTGTTAGATCTTGCACGTGGGTGCACCTAACCCTACTAACAGGACTGAGTAAGAAGTAAGGGATGTCTGTTTTGGAAAAGGGCAGGGGGTTCAAAGTTGGAATGTTCTTGGTGGGGTAGACAGGTAAGTCGGGAAGGGTGTTGGTGAGGGATGGAGGATTCCTTGGTCATGGGAGGTTCCCTTACCTGTTCATTTCCAGACCTTTTCACGTCTGTGACTCCTTTCCCCTTCTTTCAAGGAAGTAGGATTTTTGTGAAGGAAGGGTGACCGCCCTGTAATCGGGGTTCGGGTCGCTTTCCTTTCCCCCTCTTTGCATTGGCCCTCTTCATGCCAAAGTGAGCTCCCTGTAACTAGGGTGTGCAACTTTCCCAAGCTTACTCGCCCATTTGAAAGCTAGTTATAGAAAGCAGCCTCTTTGGAGAGTTAGGGGTTTGTCCTTCTAGCTCTCCTGTCGCCGTGCCCTACTCACACGCACAACCAAGTCCAAACCGAGCGAACTCTGCATCCCGCTGGCCCTGACTGCTGCTGCTGCTGCAAGGTTTCCTGCTCTACGCCACAGGTTGGTGCCGAAGACTGGGAGTTGGGCTAATTTCAAGGAAGGGCCTTGTCCATTTAATCTGAACAGCTTTGATAGTTACGTGTACGGAGCTCACGCCTCACCACGCTTCTCCCCTTTTCTCTCTCTCTCTCTCTCTCTCTCTCTCTCTAGCAACTCAGAAGAGAAAACGGAGAAGAGGACAGAAGTACCAAAGAAACGGCAGGAAAAGACAATGGAAGCAGAAGCCACAGAAAAGGGACACACACCTTGCACGCATGGGCCTCCCTGCAATGAGGACACGGGATTTCCACTTAAGCTTCATTCCCCCTTGAGGTGCCAGGTAAAAGGACCTCCCTGTAAACGGGGATCAAGGTCCACCCCTTCCCAGCAAAAAGGCTTGAGGTGTCCGTTTGGTAGCTAAGGCTGAGGGACCCCCCTTTAAGAAGGGTAGCGGTCTCTCTGTGCCTTTCAGCTCTTTAGGAGCTAGGCTTTGAAATGCCCTGTGCCGTTGACCTCTCCCTGTAAGAAGGGTTCAGGTCTCCCCTTTCTAGACTGTTTTGGGCCGCTGGCACTTGCTGGGCAAAGAGACCCCCCTCTCCTGAGGGAATGGAGGTCTCTCCCTTTCTCCACTCTAAAAGGGTTTAGCCAAGGCTTAAGGACCGCCCTGTAAGGAGGGTTTGAGTCTCCTTTGCCATGCTGCTTTCGCCACAGGTCACTTTGACATGCCAGGCAAAATGACCGCCCTGTAAATAGGGTGTAAGGTCTTCTCCCTCTCCCTCTTAAGCCCGTGGGGCCTTTCCGTGCCTGTGGCTGAGGGACCCCCCTTTAAGAAGGGTAGCGGTCTCTCTGTGCCTTTCAGCTCTTTAGGAGCTAGGCTTTGAAATGCCCTGTGCCGTTGACCTCTCCCTGTAAGAAGGGTTCAGGTCTCCCCTTTCTAGACTGTTCTGGGCCGCTGGCACTTGCTGGGCAAAGAGACCAACCTCTCCTGAGGGAATGGAGGTCTCTCCTTTTCACCGCTTTAGCCTCTGGCCCGTTGTAATGCCCCTGGCTTGAGGACCACCCTGTAAGGAGGGTTTGGGTCTCCTTTGCCATGCTGCTTTCGCCACAGGTCACTTTGACATGCCAGGCAAAATGACTACCCTGTAAGCAGGGTGTAAGGTCTTCGCTCTCTCTATCTTAAGCCAGTGGGGACTTTCCGTGCCTGTGGCTGAGGGACCCCCCTTTAAGAAGGGTAGCGGTCTCTCTGTGCCTTTCAGCTCTTTAGGAGCTAGGCTTTGAAATGCCCTGTGCCGTTGACCTCTCCCTGTAAGAAGGGTTCAGGTCTCCCCTTTCTAGACTGTTTTGGGCCGCTGGCACTTGCTGGGCAAAGAGACCCCCCTCTCCTGAGGGAATGGAGGTCTCTCCCTTTCTCCACTCTAAAAGGGTTTAGCCAAGGCTTAAGGACCGCCCTGTAAGGAGGGTTTGGGTCTCCTTTGCCATGCTGCTTTCGCCACAGGTCACTTTGACATGGCAGGGAAAATGACCGCCCTGTAAATAGGGTGTAAGGTCTTCTCCCTCTCCCTCTTAAGCCCGTGGAGCCTTTCCGTGCCTGTGGCTGAGGGACCCCCTTTTAAGAAGGGTTGAGCGTCTCTTTTCTCTTTGTCCTCGTAAACTGCCCTAGAAATGATTTCGACTTGGCTTTTTTGAAATTTGCAGTCAAATCCTATTTGTGACCGCTTGAATTGAAGCCGGGGTCCGATGAAACATGGTGTGGCGAAGGGGCGGCTGTAAGGGGATGGTGGAGGCCGTGATAAATTCGACCCTTTTTTGAAAAAAGCCAAGAAACCCCCCAAAACAATCCAAATCTTTCCAGGTCTGGAAATGAACAGGTGAGGTGCGGGGCTCCTTTCAGCTCCTCACTTCCACGTAATCCTTCCTCATCTCCTCTTGCCTTGCCCAATTGACACTGTCCCACCAACCTCAGCTTTGACCCTCTGTTTCCTGTGCAGAATAAAACATACTGCTGGCTGTAGTAGTGTTCCTTGTCTTGATTGGGAAAGGTCCCTACGTGGTGTCCCAATTCCAGGCCTTTGGTCTCTTTGCTGGTAGAGTGAGGCTATATTTTTGGACTGTCTTTGAGGTGATTGAAAGAGCTGTCCTTCCTGACAGCTCTTTGGTGATCTGGTGGCATAGGTACACGTGTCGTGGTGTTAGATCTTGCACGTGGGTGCACCTAACCCTACTAACAGGACTGAGTAAGAAGTAAGGGATGTCTGTTTTGGAAAAGGGCAGGGGGTTCAAAGTTGGAATGTTCTTGGTGGGGTAGACAGGTAAGTCGGGAAGGGTGTTGGTGAGGGATGGAGGATTCCTTGGTCATGGGAGGTTCCCTTACCTGTTCATTTCCAGACCTTTTCACGTCTGTGACTCCTTTCCCCTTCTTTCAAGGAAGTAGGATTTTTGTGAAGGAAGGGTGACCGCCCTGTAATCGGGGTTCGGGTCGCTTTCCTTTCCCCCTCTTTGCATTGGCCCTCTTCATGCCAAAGTGAGCTCCCTGTAACTAGGGTGTGCAACTTTCCCAAGCTTACACGCCCATTTGAAAGCTAGTTATAGAAAGCAGCCTCTTTGGAGAGTTAGGGGTTTGTCCTTCTAGCTCTCCTGTCGCCGTGCCCTACTCACACGCACAACCAAGTCCAAACCGAGCGAACTCTGCATCCCGCTGGCCCTGACTGCTGCTGCAAGGTTTCCTGCTCTACGCCACAGGTTGGTGCCGAAGACTGGGAGTTGGGCTAATTTCAAGGAAGGGCCTTGTCCATTTAATCTGAACAGCTTTGATAGTTACGTGTACGGAGCTCACGCCTCACCACGCTTCTCCCCTTTTCTCTCTCTCTCTCTCTCTCTCTCTCTCTCTCTCTCTCTCTAGCAACTCAGAAGAGAAAACGGAGAAGAGGACAGAAGTACCAAAGAAACGGCAGGAAAAGACAATGGAAGCAGAAGCCACAGAAAAGGGACACACACCTTGCATGCATGGGCCTCCCTGCAATGAGGACACGGGATTTCCACTTAAGCTTCATTCCCCCTTGAGGTGCCAGGTAAAAGGACCTCCCTGTAAACGGGGATCAAGGTCCACCCCTTCCCAGCAAAAAGGCTTGAGGTGTCCGTTTGGTAGCTAAGGCTGAGGGACCCCCCTTTAAGAAGGGTAGCGGTCTCTCTGTGCCTTTCAGCTCTTTAGGAGCTAGGCTTTGAAATGCCCTGTGCCGTTGACCTCTCCCTGTAAGAAGGGTTCAGGTCTCCCCTTTCTAGACTGTTTTGGGCCGCTGGCACTTGCTGGGCAAAGAGACCCCCCTCTCCTGAGGGAATGGAGGTCTCTCCCTTTCTCCACTCTAAAAGGGTTTAGCCAAGGCTTAAGGACCGCCCTGTAAGGAGGGTTTGAGTCTCCTTTGCCATGCTGCTTTCGCCACAGGTCACTTTGACATGCCAGGCAAAATGACCGCCCTGTAAATAGGGTGTAAGGTCTTCTCCCTCTCCCTCTTAAGCCCGTGGGGCCTTTCCGTGCCTGTGGCTGAGGGACCCCCCTTTAAGAAGGGTAGCGGTCTCTCTGTGCCTTTCAGCTCTTTAGGAGCTAGGCTTTGAAATGCCCTGTGCCGTTGACCTCTCCCTGTAAGAAGGGTTCAGGTCTCCCCTTTCTAGACTGTTCTGGGCCGCTGGCACTTGCTGGGCAAAGAGACCAACCTCTCCTGAGGGAATGGAGGTCTCTCCTTTTCACCGCTTTAGCCTCTGGCCCGTTGTAATGCCCCTGGCTTGAGGACCACCCTGTAAGGAGGGTTTGGGTCTCCTTTGCCATGCTGCTTTCGCCACAGGTCACTTTGACATACCAGGCAAAATGACTACCCTGTAAGCAGGGTGTAAGGTCTTCGCTCTCTCTATCTTAAGCCAGTGGGGACTTTCCGTGCCTGTGGCTGAGGGACCCCCCTTTAAGAAGGGTAGCGGTCTCTCTGGGCCTTTCAGCTCTTTAGGAGCTAGGCTTTGAAATGCCCTGTGCCGTTGACCTCTCCCTGTAAGAAGGGTTCAGGTCTCCCCTTTCTAGACTGTTTTGGGCCGCTGGCACTTGCTGGGCAAAGAGACCCCCCTCTCCTGAGGGAATGGAGGTCTCTCCCTTTCTCCACTCTAAAAGGGTTTAGCCAAGGCTTAAGGACCGCCCTGTAAGGAGGGTTTGGGTCTCCTTTGCCATGCTGCTTTCGCCACAGGTCACTTTGACATGCCAGGCAAAATGACCGCCCTGTAAATAGGGTGTAAGGTCTTCTCCCTCTCCCTCTTAAGCCCGTGGGGCCTTTCCGTGCCTGTGGCTGAGGGACCCCCTTTTAAGAAGGGTTGAGCGTCTCTTTTCTCTTTGTCCTCGTAAACTGCCCTAGAAATGATTTCGACTTGGCTTTTTTGAAATTTGCAGTCAAATCCTATTTGTGACCGCTTGAATTGAAGCCGGGGTCCGATGAAACATGGTGTGGCGAAGGGGCGGCTGTAAGGGGATGGTGGAGGCCGTGATAAATTCGACCCTTTTTTGAAAAAAGCCAAGAAACCCCCCAAAACAATCCAAATCTTTCCAGGTCTGGAAATGAACAGGTGAGGTGCGGGGCTCCTTTCAGCTCCTCACTTCCACGTAATCCTTCCTCATCTCCTCTTGCCTTGCCCAATTGACACTGTCCCACCAACCTCAGCTTTGACCCTCTGTTTCCTGCGCAGAATAAAACATACTGCTGGCTGTAGTAGTGTTCCTTGTCTTGATTGGGAAAGGTCCCTACGTGGTGTCCCAATTCCAGGCCTTTGGTCTCTTTGCTGGTAGAGTGAGGCTATATTTTTGGACTGTCTTTGAGGTGATTGAAAGAGCTGTCCTTCCTGACAGCTCTTTGGTGATCTGGTGGCATAGGTACACGTGTCGTGGTGTTAGATCTTGCACGTGGGTGCACCTAACCCTACTAACAGGACTGAGTAAGAAGTAAGGGATGTCTGTTTTGGAAAAGGGCAGGGGGTTCAAAGTTGGAATGTTCTTGGTGGGGTAGACAGGTAAGTCGGGAAGGGTGTTGGTGAGGGATGGAGGATTCCTTGGTCATGGGAGGTTCCCTTACCTGTTCATTTCCCGACCTTTTCACGTCTGTGACTCCTTTCCCCTTCTTTCAAGGAAGTAGGATTTTTGTGAAGGAAGGGTGACCGCCCTGTAATCGGGGTTTGGGTCGCTTTCCTTTCCCCCTCTTTGCATTGGCCCTCTTCATGCCAAAGTGAGCTCCCTGTAACTAGGGTGTGCAACTTTCCCAAGCTTACTCGCCCATTTGAAAGCTAGTTATAGAAAGCAGCCTCTTTGGAGAGTTAGGGGTTTGTCCTTCTAGCTCTCCTGTCGCCGTGCCCTACTCACACGCACAACCAAGTCCAAACCGAGCGAACTCTGCATCCCGCTGGCCCTGACTGCTGCTGCTGCTGCAAGGTTTCCTGCTCTACGCCACAGGTTGGTGCCGAAGACTGGGAGTTGGGCTAATTTCAAGGAAGGGCCTTGTCCATTTAATCTGAACAGCTTTGATAGTTACGTGTATGGAGCTCACGCCTCACCACGCTTCTCCCCTTTTCTCTCTCTCTCTCTCTCTCTCTCTAGCAACTCAGAAGAGAAAACGGAGAAGAGGACAGAAGTACCAAAGAAACGGCAGGAAAAGACAATGGAAGCAGAAGCCACAGAAAAGGGACACACACCTTGCACGCATGGGCCTCCCTGCAATGAGGACACGGGATTTCCACTTAAGCTTCATTCCCCCTTGAGGTGCCAGGTAAAAGGACCTCCCTGTAAACGGGGATCAAGGTCCACCCCTTCCCAGCAAAAAGGCTTGAGGTGTCCGTTTGGTAGCTAAGGCTGAGGGACCCCCCTTTAAGAAGGGTAGCGGTCTCTCTGTGCCTTTCAGCTCTTTAGGAGCTAGGCTTTGAAATGCCCTGTGCCGTTGACCTCTCCCTGTAAGAAGGGTTCAGGTCTCCCCTTTCTAGACTGTTTTGGGCCGCTGGCACTTGCTGGGCAAAGAGACCCCCCTCTCCTGAGGGAATGGAGGTCTCTCCTTTTCAGCGCTTTAGCCTCTGGCCCGTTGTAATGCCCCTGGCTTGAGGACCACCCTGTAAGGAGGGTTTGGGTCTCCTTTGCCATGCTGCTTTCGCCACAGGTCACTTTGACATACCAGGCAAAATGACTACCCTGTAAGCAGGGTGTAAGGTCTTCTCTCTCTCTATCTTAAGCCAGTGGGGCCTTTCCGTGCCTGTGGCTGAGGGACCCCCCTTTAAGAAGGGTAGCGGTCTCTCTGGGCCTTTCAGCTCTTTAGGAGCTAGGCTTTGAAATGCCCTGTGCCGTTGACCTCTCCCTGTAAGAAGGGTTCAGATCTCCCCTTTCTAGACTGTTTTGGGCCGCTGGCACTTGCTGGGCAAAGAGACCACCCTCTCCTGAGGGAATGGAGGTCTCTCCTTTTCAGCGCTTTAGCCTCTGGCCCGTTGTAATGCCCCTGGCTTGAGGACCACCCTGTAAGGAGGGTTTGGGTCTCCTTTGCCATGCTGCTTTCGCCACAGGTCACTTTGACATACCAGGCGAAATGACTACCCTGTAAGCAGGGTGTAAGGTCTTCTCTCTCTCTATCTTAAGCCAGTGGGGCCTTTCCGTGCCTGTGGCTGAGGGACCCCCTTTTAAGAAGGGTTGAGCGTCTCTTTTCTCTTTGTCCTCGTAAACTGCCCTAGAAATGATTTCGACTTGGCTTTTTTGAAATTTGCAGTCAAATCCTATTTGTGACCGCTTGAATTGAAGCCGGGGTCCGATGAAACATGGTGTGGCGAAGGGGCGGCTGTAAGGGGATGGTGGAGGCCGTGATAAATTCGACCCTTTTTTGAAAAAAGCCAAGAAACCCCCCAAAACAATCCAAATCTTTCCAGGTCTGGAAATGAACAGGTGAGGTGCGGGGCTCCTTTCAGCTCCTCACTTCCACGTAATCCTTCCTCATCTCCTCTTGCCTTGCCCAATTGACACTGTCCCACCAACCTCAGCTTTGACCCTCTGTTTCCTGCGCAGAATAAAACATACTGCTGGCTGTAGTAGTGTTCCTTGTCTTGATTGGGAAAGGTCCCTACGTGGTGTCCCAATTCCAGGCCTTTGGTCTCTTTGCTGGTAGAGTGAGGCTATATTTTTGGACTGTCTTTGAGGTGATTGAAAGAGCTGTCCTTCCTGACAGCTCTTTGGTGATCTGGTGGCATAGGTACACGTGTCGTGGTGTTAGATCTTGCACGTGGGTGCACCTAACCCTACTAACAGGACTGAGTAAGAAGTAAGGGATGTCTGTTTTGGAAAAGGACAGGGGGTTCAAAGTTGGAATGTTCTTGGTGGGGTAGACAGGTAAGTCGGGAAGGGTGTTGGTGTGGGATGGAGGATTCCTTGGTCATGGGAGGTTCCCTTACCTGTTCATTTCCAGACCTTTTCACGTCTGTGACTCCTTTCCCCTTCTTTCAAGGAAGTAGGATTTTTGTGAAGGAAGGGTGACCGCCCTGTAATCGGGGTTCGGGTCGCTTTCCTTTCCCCCTCTTGGCATTGGCCCTCTTCATGCCAAAGTGAGCTCCCTGTAACTAGGGTGTGCAACTTTCCCAAGCTTACACGCCCATTTGAAAGCTAGTTATAGAAAGCAGCCTCTTTGGAGAGTTAGGGGTTTGTCCTTCTAGCTCTCCTGTCGCCGTGCCCTACTCACACGCACAACCAAGTCCAAACCGAGCGAACTCTGCATCCCGCTGGCCCTGACTGCTGCTGCAAGGTTTCCTGCTCTACGCCACAGGTTGGTGCCGAAGACTGGGAGTTGGGCTAATTTCAAGGAAGGGCCTTGTCCATTTAATCTGAACAGCTTTGATAGTTACGTGTACGGAGCTCACGCCTCACCACGCTTCTCCCCTTTTCTCTCTCTCTCTCTCTCTCTCTCTCTCTAGCAACTCAGAAGAGAAAACGGAGAAGAGGACAGAAGTACCAAAGAAACGGCAGGAAAAGACAATGGAAGCAGAAGCCACAGAAAAGGGACACACACCTTGCATGCATGGGCCTCCCTGCAATGAGGACACGGGATTTCCACTTAAGCTTCATTCCCCCTTGAGGTGCCAGGTAAAAGGACCTCCCTGTAAACGGGGATCAAGGTCCACCCCTTCCCAGCAAAAAGGCTTGAGGTGTCCGTTTGGTAGCTAAGGCTGAGGGACCCCCCTTTAAGAAGGGTAGCGGTCTCTCTGTGCCTTTCAGCTCTTTAGGAGCTAGGCTTTGAAATGCCCTGTGCCGTTGACCTCTCCCTGTAAGAAGGGTTCAGGTCTCCCCTTTCTAGACTGTTTTGGGCCGCTGGCACTTGCTGGGCAAAGAGACCCCCCTCTCCTGAGGGAATGGAGGTCTCTCCCTTTCTCCACTCTAAAAGGGTTTAGCCAAGGCTTAAGGACCGCCCTGTAAGGAGGGTTTGGGTCTCCTTTGCCATGCTGCTTTCGCCACAGGTCACTTTGACATGCCAGGCAAAATGACCGCCCTGTAAATAGGGTGTAAGGTCTTCTCCCTCTCCCTCTTAAGCCCGTGGGGCCTTTCCGTGCCTGTGGCTGAGGGACCCCCCTTTAAGAAGGGTAGCGGTCTCTCTGTGCCTTTCAGCTCTTTAGGAGCTAGGCTTTGAAATGCCCTGTGCCGTTGACCTCTCCCTGTAAGAAGGGTTCAGGTCTCCCCTTTCTAGACTGTTCTGGGCCGCTGGCACTTGCTGGGCAAAGAGACCAACCTCTCCTGAGGGAATGGAGGTCTCTCCTTTTCACCGCTTTAGCCTCTGGCCCGTTGTAATGCCCCTGGCTTGAGGACCACCCTGTAAGGAGGGTTTGGGTCTCCTTTGCCATGCTGCTTTCGCCACAGGTCACTTTGACATACCAGGCAAAATGACTACCCTGTAAGCAGGGTGTAAGGTCTTCGCTCTCTCTATCTTAAGCCAGTGGGGCCTTTCCGTGCCTGTGGCTGAGGGACCCCCCTTTAAGAAGGGTAGCGGTCTCTCTGTGCCTTTCAGCTCTTTAGGAGCTAGGCTTTGAAATGCCCTGTGCCGTTGACCTCTCCCTGTAAGAAGGGTTCAGGTCTCCCCTTTCTAGACTGTTTTGGGCCGCTGGCACTTGCTGGGCAAAGAGACCACCCTCTCCTGAGGGAATGGAGGTTTCTCCCTTTCTCCACTCTAAAAGGGTTTAGCCAAGGCTTAAGGACCGCCCTGTAAGGAGGGTTTGGGTCTCCTTTGCCATGCTGCTTTCGCCACAGGTCACTTGGACATGCCAGGCAAAATGACCGCCCTGTAAATAGGGTGTAAGGTCTTCTCCCTCTCCCTCTTAAGCCCGTGGGGCCTTTCCGTGCCTGTGGCTGAGGGACCCCCTTTTAAGAAGGGTTGAGCGTCTCTTTTCTCTTTGTCCTCGTAAACTGCCCTAGAAATGATTTCGACTTGGCTTTTTTGAAATTTGCAGTCAAATCCTATTTGTGACCGCTTGAATTGAAGCCGGGGTCCGATGAAACATGGTGTGGCGAAGGGGCGGCTGTAAGGGGATGGTGGAGGCCGTGATAAATTCGACCCTTTTTTGAAAAAAGCCAAGAAACCCCCCAAAACAATCCAAATCTTTCCAGGTCTGGAAATGAACAGGTGAGGTGCGGGGCTCCTTTCAGCTCCTCACTTCCACGTAATCCTTCCTCATCTCCTCTTGCCTTGCCCAATTGACACTGTCCCACCAACCTCAGCTTTGACCCTCTGTTTCCTGTGCAGAATAAAACATACTGCTGGCTGTAGTAGTGTTCCTTGTCTTGATTGGGAAAGGTCCCTACGTGGTGTCCCAATTCCAGGCCTTTGGTCTCTTTGCTGGTAGAGTGAGGCTATATTTTTGGACTGTCTTTGAGGTGATTGAAAGAGCTGTCCTTCCTGACAGCTCTTTGGTGATCTGGTGGCATAGGTACACGTGTCGTGGTGTTAGATCTTGCACGTGGGTGCACCTAACCCTACTAACAGGACTGAGTAAGAAGTAAGGGATGTCTGTTTTGGAAAAGGGCAGGGGGTTCAAAGTTGGAATGTTCTTGGTGGGGTAGACAGGTAAGTCGGGAAGGGTGTTGGTGAGGGATGGAGGATTCCTTGGTCATGGGAGGTTCCCTTACCTGTTCATTTCCAGACCTTTTCACGTCTGTGACTCCTTTCCCCTTCTTTCAAGGAAGTAGGATTTTTGTGAAGGAAGGGTGACCGCCCTGTAATCGGGGTTCGGGTCGCTTTCCTTTCCCCCTCTTTGCATTGGCCCTCTTCATGCCAAAGTGAGCTCCCTGTAACTAGGGTGTGCAACTTTCCCAAGCTTACTCGCCCATTTGAAAGCTAGTTATAGAAAGCAGCCTCTTTGGAGAGTTAGGGGTTTGTCCTTCTAGCTCTCCTGTCGCCGTGCCCTACTCACACGCACAACCAAGTCCAAACCGAGCGAACTCTGCATCCCGCTGGCCCTGACTGCTGCTGCTGCTGCAAGGTTTCCTGCTCTACGCCACAGGTTGGTGCCGAAGACTGGGAGTTGGGCTAATTTCAAGGAAGGGCCTTGTCCATTTAATCTGAACAGCTTTGATAGTTACGTGTACGGAGCTCACGCCTCACCACGCTTCTCCCCTTTTCTCTCTCTCTCTCTCTCTCTCTCTCTCTCTCTAGCAACTCAGAAGAGAAAACGGAGAAGAGGACAGAAGTACCAAAGAAACGGCAGGAAAAGACAATGGAAGCAGAAGCCACAGAAAAGGGACACACACCTTGCACGCATGGGCCTCCCTGCAATGAGGACACGGGATTTCCACTTAAGCTTCATTCCCCCTTGAGGTGCCAGGTAAAAGGACCTCCCTGTAAACGGGGATCAAGGTCCACCCCTTCCCAGCAAAAAGGCTTGAGGTGTCCGTTTGGTAGCTAAGGCTGAGGGACCCCCCTTTAAGAAGGGTAGCGGTCTCTCTGTGCCTTTCAGCTCTTTAGGAGCTAGGCTTTGAAATGCCCTGTGCCGTTGACCTCTCCCTGTAAGAAGGGTTCAGGTCTCCCCTTTCTAGACTGTTTTGGGCCGCTGGCACTTGCTGGGCAAAGAGACCCCCCTCTCCTGAGGGAATGGAGGTCTCTCCCTTTCTCCACTCTAAAAGGGTTTAGCCAAGGCTTAAGGACCGCCCTGTAAGGAGGGTTTGAGTCTCCTTTGCCATGCTGCTTTCGCCACAGGTCACTTTGACATGCCAGGCAAAATGACCGCCCTGTAAATAGGGTGTAAGGTCTTCTCCCTCTCCCTCTTAAGCCCGTGGGGCCTTTCCATGCCTGTGGCTGAGGGACCCCCCTTTAAGAAGGGTAGCGGTCTCTCTGTGCCTTTCAGCTCTTTAGGAGCTAGGCTTTGAAATGCCCTGTGCCGTTGACCTCTCCCTGTAAGAAGGGTTCAGGTCTCCCCTTTCTAGACTGTTCTGGGCCGCTGGCACTTGCTGGGCAAAGAGACCAACCTCACCTGAGGGAATGGAGGTCTCTCCTTTTCACCGCTT
This sequence comes from Chelonia mydas, assembly GCF_015237465.2. Taxonomy (NCBI): domain Eukaryota; kingdom Metazoa; phylum Chordata; order Testudines; family Cheloniidae; genus Chelonia; species Chelonia mydas. The sequence goes on from NC_051261.2 coordinate 4,833,710, forward strand.
TAGCCTCTGGCCCGTTGTAATGCCCCTGGCTTGAGGACCACCCTGTAAGGAGGGTTTGGGTCTCCTTTGCCATGCTGCTTTCGCCACAGGTCACTTTGACATACCAGGCAAAATGACTACCCTGTAAGCAGGGTGTAAGGTCTTCGCTCTCTCTATCTTAAGCCAGTGGGGACTTTCCGTGCCTGTGGCTGAGGGACCCCCCTTTAAGAAGGGTAGCGGTCTCTCTGGGCCTTTCAGCTCTTTAGGAGCTAGGCTTTGAAATGCCCTGTGCCGTTGACCTCTCCCTGTAAGAAGGGTTCAGGTCTCCCCTTTCTAGACTGTTTTGGGCCGCTGGCACTTGCTGGGCAAAGAGACCCCCCTCTCCTGAGGGAATGGAGGTCTCTCCCTTTCTCCACTCTAAAAGGGTTTAGCCAAGGCTTAAGGACCGCCCTGTAAGGAGGGTTTGGGTCTCCTTTGCCATGCTGCTTTCGCCACAGGTCACTTTGACATGCCAGGCAAAATGACCGCCCTGTAAGATAGGGTGTAAGGTCTTCTCCCTCTCCCTCTTCTCTTAAGCCCGTGGAGCCTTTCCGTGCCTGTGGCTGAGGGACCCCCTTTTAAGAAGGGTTGAGCGTCTCTTTTCTCTTTGTCCTCGTAAACTGCCCTAGAAATGATTTCGACTTGGCTTTTTTGAAATTTGCAGTCAAATCCTATTTGTGACCGCTTGAATTGAAGCCGGGGTCCGATGAAACATGGTGTGGCGAAGGGGCGGCTGTAAGGGGATGGTGGAGGCCGTGATAAATTCGACCCTTTTTTGAAAAAAGCCAAGAAACCCCCCAAAACAATCCAAATCTTTCCAGGTCTGGAAATGAACAGGTGAGGTGCGGGGCTCCTTTCAGCTCCTCACTTCCACGTAATCCTTCCTCATCTCCTCTTGCCTTGCCCAATTGACACTGTCCCACCAACCTCAGCTTTGACCCTCTGTTTCCTGCGCAGAATAAAACATACTGCTGGCTGTAGTAGTGTTCCTTGTCTTGATTGGGAAAGGTCCCTACGTGGTGTCCCAATTCCAGGCCTTTGGTCTCTTTGCTGGTAGAGTGAGGCTATATTTTTGGACTGTCTTTGAGGTGATTGAAAGAGCTGTCCTTCCTGACAGCTCTTTGGTGATCTGGTGGCATAGGTACACGTGTCGTGGTGTTAGATCTTGCACGTGGGTGCACCTAACCCTACTAACAGGACTGAGTAAGAAGTAAGGGATGTCTGTTTTGGAAAAGGGCAGGGGGTTCAAAGTTGGAATGTTCTTGGTGGGGTAGACAGGTAAGTCGGGAAGGGTGTTGGTGAGGGATGGAGGATTCCTTGGTCATGGGAGGTTCCCTTACCTGTTCATTTCCAGACCTTTTCACGTCTGTGACTCCTTTCCCCTTCTTTCAAGGAAGTAGGATTTTTGTGAAGGAAGGGTGACCGCCCTGTAATCGGGGTTCGGGTCGCTTTCCTTTCCCCCTCTTTGCATTGGCCCTCTTCATGCCAAAGTGAGCTCCCTGTAACTAGGGTGTGCAACTTTCCCAAGCTTACTCGCCCATTTGAAAGCTAGTTATAGAAAGCAGCCTCTTTGGAGAGTTAGGGGTTTGTCCTTCTAGCTCTCCTGTCGCCGTGCCCTACTCACACGCACAACCAAGTCCAAACCGAGCGAACTCTGCATCCCGCTGGCCCTGACTGCTGCTGCTGCTGCAAGGTTTCCTGCTCTACGCCACAGGTTGGTGCCGAAGACTGGGAGTTGGGCTAATTTCAAGGAAGGGCCTTGTCCATTTAATCTGAACAGCTTTGATAGTTACGTGTACGGAGCTCACGCCTCACCACGCTTCTCCCCTTTTCTCTCTCTCTCTCTCTCTCTCTCTCTCTAGCAACTCAGAAGAGAAAACGGAGAAGAGGACAGAAGTACCAAAGAAACGGCAGGAAAAGACAATGGAAGCAGAAGCCACAGAAAAGGGACACACACCTTGCACTGCATGGGCCTCCCTGCAATGAGGACACGGGATTTCCACTTAAGCTTCATTCCCCCTTGAGGTGCCAGGTAAAAGGACCTCCCTGTAAACGGGGATCAAGGTCCACCCCTTCCCAGCAAAAAGGCTTGAGGTGTCCGTTTGGTAGCTAAGGCTGAGGGACCCCCCTTTAAGAAGGGTAGCGGTCTCTCTGTGCCTTTCAGCTCTTTAGGAGCTAGGCTTTGAAATGCCCTGTGCCGTTGACCTCTCCCTGTAAGAAGGGTTCAGGTCTCCCCTTTCTAGACTGTTTCTGGGCCGCTGGCACTTGCTGGGCAAAGAGACCCCCCTCTCCTGAGGGAATGGAGGTCTCTCCTTTTCAGCGCTTTAGCCTCTGGCCCGTTGTAATGCCCCTGGCTTGAGGACCACCCTGTAAGGAGGGTTTGGGTCTCCTTTGCCATGCTGCTTTCGCCACAGGTCACTTTGACATACCAGGCAAAATGACTACCCTGTAAGCAGGGTGTAAGGTCTTCTCTCTCTCTATCTTAAGCCAGTGGGGCCTTTCCGTGCCTGTGGCTGAGGGACCCCCCTTTAAGAAGGGTAGCGGTCTCTCTGGGCCTTTCAGCTCTTTAGGAGCTAGGCTTTGAAATGCCCTGTGCCGTTGACCTCTCCCTGTAAGAAGGGTTCAGGTCTCCCCTTTCTAGACTGTTTTGGGCCGCTGGCACTTGCTGGGCAAAGAGACCCCCCTCTCCTGAGGGAATGGAGGTCTCTCCCTTTCTCCACTCTAAAAGGGTTTAGCCAAGGCTTAAGGACCGCCCTGTAAGGAGGGTTTGGGTCTCCTTTGCCATGCTGCTTTCGCCACAGGTCACTTTGACATGCCAGGCAAAATGACCGCCCTGTAAATAGGGTGTAAGGTCTTCTCCCTCTCCCTCTTAAGCCCGTGGAGCCTTTCCGTGCCTGTGGCTGAGGGACCCCCTTTTAAGAAGGGTTGAGCGTCTCTTTTCTCTTTGTCCTCGTAAACTGCCCTAGAAATGATTTCGACTTGGCTTTTTTGAAATTTGCAGTCAAATCCTATTTGTGACCGCTTCAATTGAAGCCGGGGTCCGATGAAACATGGTGTGGCGAAGGGGCGGCTGTAAGGGGATGGTGGAGGCCGTGATAAATTCGACCCTTTTTTGAAAAAAGCCAAGAAACCCCCCAAAACAATCCAAATCTTTCCAGGTCTGGAAATGAACAGGTGAGGTGCGGGGCTCCTTTCAGCTCCTCACTTCCACGTAATCCTTCCTCATCTCCTCTTGCCTTGCCCAATTGACACTGTCCCACCAACCTCAGCTTTGACCCTCTGTTTCCTGTGCAGAATAAAACATACTGCTGGCTGTAGTAGTGTTCCTTGTCTTGATTGGGAAAGGTCCCTACGTGGTGTCCCAATTCCAGGCCTTTGGTCTCTTTGCTGGTAGAGTGAGGCTATATTTTTGGACTGTCTTTGAGGTGATTGAAAGAGCTGTCCTTCCTGACAGCTCTTTGGTGATCTGGTGGCATAGGTACACGTGTCGTGGTGTTAGATCTTGCACGTGGGTGCACCTAACCCTACTAACAGGACTGAGTAAGAAGTAAGGGATGTCTGTTTTGGAAAAGGGCAGGGGGTTCAAAGTTGGAATGTTCTTGGTGGGGTAGACAGGTAAGTCGGGAAGGGTGTTGGTGAGGGATGGAGGATTCCTTGGTCATGGGAGGTTCCCTTACCTGTTCATTTCCAGACCTTTTCACGTCTGTGACTCCTTTCCCCTTCTTTCAAGGAAGTAGGATTTTTGTGAAGGAAGGGTGACCGCCCTGTAATCGGGGTTCGGGTCGCTTTCCTTTCCCCCTCTTTGCATTGGCCCTCTTCATGCCAAAGTGAGCTCCCTGTAACTAGGGTGTGCAACTTTCCCAAGCTTACACGCCCATTTGAAAGCTAGTTATAGAAAGCAGCCTCTTTGGAGAGTTAGGGGTTTGTCCTTCTAGCTCTCCTGTCGCCGTGCCCTACTCACACGCACAACCAAGTCCAAACCGAGCGAACTCTGCATCCCGCTGGCCCTGACTGCTGCTGCTGCTGCAAGGTTTCCTGCTCTACGCCACAGGTTGGTGCCGAAGACTGGGAGTTGGGCTAATTTCAAGGAAGGGCCTTGTCCATTTAATCTGAACAGCTTTGATAGTTACGTGTACGGAGCTCACGCCTCACCACGCTTCTCCCCTTTTCTCTCTCTCTCTCTCTCTCTCTCTCTCTAGCAACTCAGAAGAGAAAACGGAGAAGAGGACAGAAGTACCAAAGAAACGGCAGGAAAAGACAATGGAAGCAGAAGCCACAGAAAAGGGACACACACCTTGCACGCATGGGCCTCCCTGCAATGAGGACACGGGATTTCCACTTAAGCTTCATTCCCCCTTGAGGTGCCAGGTAAAAGGACCTCCCTGTAAACGGGGATCAAGGTCCACCCCTTCCCAGCAAAAAGGCTTGAGGTGTCCGTTTGGTAGCTAAGGCTGAGGGACCCCCCTTTAAGAAGGGTAGCGGTCTCTCTGTGCCTTTCAGCTCTTTAGGAGCTAGGCTTTGAAATGCCCTGTGCCGTTGACCTCTCCCTGTAAGAAGGGTTCAGGTCTCCCCTTTCTAGACTGTTTTGGGCCGCTGGCACTTGCTGGGCAAAGAGACCCCCCTCTCCTGAGGGAATGGAGGTCTCTCCCTTTCTCCACTCTAAAAGGGTTTAGCCAAGGCTTAAGGACCGCCCTGTAAGGAGGGTTTGAGTCTCCTTTGCCATGCTGCTTTCGCCACAGGTCACTTTGACATGCCAGGCAAAATGACCGCCCTGTAAATAGGGTGTAAGGTCTTCTCCCTCTCCCTCTTAAGCCCGTGGGGCCTTTCCGTGCCTGTGGCTGAGGGACCCCCCTTTAAGAAGGGTAGCGGTCTCTCTGTGCCTTTCAGCTCTTTAGGAGCTAGGCTTTGAAATGCCCTGTGCCGTTGACCTCTCCCTGTAAGAAGGGTTCAGGTCTCCCCTTTCTAGACTGTTCTGGGCCGCTGGCACTTGCTGGGCAAAGAGACCAACCTCTCCTGAGGGAATGGAGGTCTCTCCTTTTCACCGCTTTAGCCTCTGGCCCGTTGTAATGCCCCTGGCTTGAGGACCACCCTGTAAGGAGGGTTTGGGTCTCCTTTGCCATGCTGCTTTCGCCACAGGTCACTTTGACATACCAGGCAAAATGACTACCCTGTAAGCAGGGTGTAAGGTCTTCTCTCTCTCTATCTTAAGCCAGTGGGGCCTTTCCGTGCCTGTGGCTGAGGGACCCCCCTTTAAGAAGGGTAGCGGTCTCTCTGGGCCTTTCAGCTCTTTAGGAGCTAGGCTTTGAAATGCCCTGTGCCGTTGACCTCTCCCTGTAAGAAGGGTTCAGGTCTCCCCTTTCTAGACTGTTTTGGGCCGCTGGCACTTGCTGGGCAAAGAGACCACCCTCTCCTGAGGGAATGGAGGTCTCTCCCTTTCTCCACTCTAAAAGGGTTTAGCCAAGGCTTAAGGACCGCCCTGTAAGGAGGGTTTGGGTCTCCTTTGCCATGCTGCTTTCGCCACAGGTCACTTTGACATGGCAGGGAAAATGACCGCCCTGTAAATAGGGTGTAAGGTCTTCTCCCTCTCCCTCTTAAGCCCGTGGAGCCTTTCCGTGCCTGTGGCTGAGGGACCCCCTTTTAAGAAGGGTTGAGCGTCTCTTTTCTCTTTGTCCTCGTAAACTGCCCTAGAAATGATTTCGACTTGGCTTTTTTGAAATTTGCAGTCAAATCCTATTTGTGACCGCTTGAATTGAAGCCGGGGTCCGATGAAACATGGTGTGGCGAAGGGGCGGCTGTAAGGGGATGGTGGAGGCCGTGATAAATTCGACCCTTTTTTGAAAAAAGCCAAGAAACCCCCCAAAACAATCCAAATCTTTCCAGGTCTGGAAATGAACAGGTGAGGTGCGGGGCTCCTTTCAGCTCCTCACTTCCACGTAATCCTTCCTCATCTCCTCTTGCCTTGCCCAATTGACACTGTCCCACCAACCTCAGCTTTGACCCTCTGTTTCCTGCGCAGAATAAAACATACTGCTGGCTGTAGTAGTGTTCCTTGTCTTGATTGGGAAAGGTCCCTACAGTGGTGTCCCAATTCCAGGCCTTTGGTCTCTTTGCTGGTAGAGTGAGGCTATATTTTTGGACTGTCTTTGAGGTGATTGAAAGAGCTGTCCTTCCTGACAGCTCTTTGGTGATCTGGTGGCATAGGTACACGTGTCGTGGTGTTAGATCTTGCACGTGGGTGCACCTAACCCTACTAACAGGACTGAGTAAGAAGTAAGGGATGTCTGTTTTGGAAAAGGGCAGGGGGTTCAAAGTTGGAATGTTCTTGGTGGGGTAGACAGGTAAGTCGGGAAGGGTGTTGGTGAGGGATGGAGGATTCCTTGGTCATGGGAGGTTCCCTTACCTGTTCATTTCCAGACCTTTTCACGTCTGTGACTCCTTTCCCCTTCTTTCAAGGAAGTAGGATTTTTGTGAAGGAAGGGTGACCGCCCTGTAATCGGGGTTCGGGTCGCTTTCCTTTCCCCCTCTTGGCATTGGCCCTCTTCATGCCAAAGTGAGCTCCCTGTAACTAGGGTGTGCAACTTTCCCAAGCTTACATCGCCCATTTGAAAGCTAGTTATAGAAAGCAGCCTCTTTGGAGAGTTAGGGGTTTGTCCTTCTAGCTCTCCTGTCGCCGTGCCCTACTCACACGCACAACCAAGTCCAAACCGAGCGAACTCTGCATCCCGCTGGCCCTGACTGCTGCTGCTGCTGCAAGGTTTCCTGCTCTACGCCACAGGTTGGTGCCGAAGACTGGGAGTTGGGCTAATTTCAAGGAAGGGCCTTGTCCATTTAATCTGAACAGCTTTGATAGTTACGTGTACGGAGCTCACGCCTCACCACGCTTCTCCCCTTTTCTCTCTCTCTCTCTCTCTCTCTCTCTAGCAACTCAGAAGAGAAAACGGAGAAGAGGACAGAAGTACCAAAGAAACGGCAGGAAAAGACAATGGAAGCAGAAGCCACAGAAAAGGGACACACACCTTGCACTGCATGGGCCTCCCTGCAATGAGGACACGGGATTTCCACTTAAGCTTCATTCCCCCTTGAGGTGCCAGGTAAAAGGACCTCCCTGTAAACGGGGATCAAGGTCCACCCCTTCCCAGCAAAAAGGCTTGAGGTGTCCGTTTGGTAGCTAAGGCTGAGGGACCCCCCTTTAAGAAGGGTAGCGGTCTCTCTGTGCCTTTCAGCTCTTTAGGAGCTAGGCTTTGAAATGCCCTGTGCCGTTGACCTCTCCCTGTAAGAAGGGTTCAGGTCTCCCCTTTCTAGACTGTTTTGGGCCGCTGGCACTTGCTGGGCAAAGAGACCCCCCTCTCCTGAGGGAATGGAGGTCTCTCCCTTTCTCCACTCTAAAAGGGTTTAGCCAAGGCTTAAGGACCGCCCTGTAAGGAGGGTTTGAGTCTCCTTTGCCATGCTGCTTTCGCCACAGGTCACTTTGACATGCCAGGCAAAATGACCGCCCTGTAAATAGGGTGTAAGGTCTTCTCCCTCTCCCTCTTAAGCCCGTGGGCCTTTCCGTGCCTGTGGCTGAGGGACCCCCCTTTAAGAAGGGTAGCAGTCTCTCTGGGCCTTTCAGCTCTTTAGGAGCTAGGCTTTGAAATGCCCTGTGCCGTTGACCTCTCCCTGTAAGAAGGGTTCAGGTCTCCCCTTTCTAGACTGTTCTGGGCCGCTGGCACTTGCTGGGCAAAGAGACCAACCTCTCCTGAGGGAATGGAGGTCTCTCCCTTTTCACCGCTTTAGCCTCTGGCCCGTTGTAATGCCCCTGGCTTGAGGACCACCCTGTAAGGAGGGTTTGGGTCTCCTTTGCCATGCTGCTTTCGCCACAGGTCACTTTGACATGCCAGGCAAAATGACCGCCCTGTAAATAGGGTGTAAGGTCTTCTCCCTCTCCCTCTTAAGCCCGTGGGGCCTTTCCGTGCCTGTGGCTGAGGGACCCCCCTTTAAGAAGGGTAGCGGTCTCTCTGTGCCTTTCAGCTCTTTAGGAGCTAGGCTTTGAAATGCCCTGTGCCGTTGACCTCTCCCTGTAAGAAGGGTTCAGGTCTCCCCTTTCTAGACTGTTTTGGGCCGCTGGCACTTGCTGGGCAAAGAGATCCCCCTCTCCTGAGGGAATGGAGGTCTCTCCCTTTCTCCACTCTAAAAGGGTTTAGCCAAGGCTTAAGGACCGCCCTGTAAGGAGGGTTTGGGTCTCCTTTGCCATGCTGCTTTCGCCACAGGTCACTTTGACATGGCAGGGAAAATGACCGCCCTGTAAATAGGGTGTAAGGTCTTCTCCCTCTCCCTCTTAAGCCCGTGGAGCCTTTCCGTGCCTGTGGCTGAGGGACCCCCTTTTAAGAAGGGTTGAGCGTCTCTTTTCTCTTTGTCCTCGTAAACTGCCCTAGAAATGATTTCGACTTGGCTTTTTTGAAATTTGCAGTCAAATCCTATTTGTGACCGCTTGAATTGAAGCCGGGGTCCGATGAAACATGGTGTGGCGAAGGGGCGGCTGTAAGGGGATGGTGGAGGCCGTGATAAATTCGACCCTTTTTTGAAAAAAGCCAAGAAACCCCCCAAAACAATCCAAATCTTTCCAGGTCTGGAAATGAACAGGTGAGGTGCGGGGCTCCTTTCAGCTCCTCACTTCCACGTAATCCTTCCTCATCTCCTCTTGCCTTGCCCAATTGACACTGTCCCACCAACCTCAGCTTTGACCCTCTGTTTCCTGCGCAGAATAAAACATACTGCTGGCTGTAGTAGTGTTCCTTGTCTTGATTGGGAAAGGTCCCTACGTGGTGTCCCAATTCCAGGCCTTTGGTCTCTTTGCTGGTAGAGTGAGGCTATATTTTTGGACTGTCTTTGAGGTGATTGAAAGAGCTGTCCTTCCTGACAGCTCTTTGGTGATCTGGTGGCATAGGTACACGTGTCGTGGTGTTAGATCTTGCACGTGGGTGCACCTAACCCTACTAACAGGACTGAGTAAGAAGTAAGGGATGTCTGTTTTGGAAAAGGGCAGGGGGTTCAAAGTTGGAATGTTCTTGGTGGGGTAGACAGGTAAGTCGGGAAGGGTGTTGGTGTGGGATGGAGGATTCCTTGGTCATGGGAGGTTCCCTTACCTGTTCATTTCCAGACCTTTTCACGTCTGTGACTCCTTTCCCCTTCTTTCAAGGAAGTAGGATTTTTGTGAAGGAAGGGTGACCGCCCTGTAATCGGGGTTCGGGTCGCTTTCCTTTCCCCCTCTTGGCATTGGCCCTCTTCATGCCAAAGTGAGCTCCCTGTAACTAGGGTGTGCAACTTTCCCAAGCTTACTCGCCCATTTGAAAGCTAGTTATAGAAAGCAGCCTCTTTGGAGAGTTAGGGGTTTGTCCTTCTAGCTCTCCTGTCGCCGTGCCCTACTCACACGCACAACCAAGTCCAAACCGAGCGAACTCTGCATCCCGCTGGCCCTGACTGCTGCTGCTGCTGCAAGGTTTCCTGCTCTACGCCACAGGTTGGTGCCGAAGACTGGGAGTTGGGCTAATTTCAAGGAAGGGCCTTGTCCATTTAATCTGAACAGCTTTGATAGTTACGTGTACGGAGCTCACGCCTCACCACGCTTCTCCCCTTTTCTCTCTCTCTCTCTCTCTCTCTCTCTCTCTCTCTAGCAACTCAGAAGAGAAAACGGAGAAGAGGACAGAAGTACCAAAGAAACGGCAGGAAAAGACAATGGAAGCAGAAGCCACAGAAAAGGGACACACACCTTGCATGCATGGGCCTCCCTGCAATGAGGACACGGGATTTCCACTTAAGCTTCATTCCCCCTTGAGGTGCCAGGTAAAAGGACCTCCCTGTAAACGGGGATCAAGGTCCACCCCTTCCCAGCAAAAAGGCTTGAGGTGTCCGTTTGGTAGCTAAGGCTGAGGGACCCCCCTTTAAGAAGGGTAGCGGTCTCTCTGTGCCTTTCAGCTCTTTAGGAGCTAGGCTTTGAAATGCCCTGTGCCGTTGACCTCTCCCTGTAAGAAGGGTTCAGGTCTCCCCTTTCTAGACTGTTCTGGGCCGCTGGCACTTGCTGGGCAAAGAGACCACCCTCTCCTGAGGGAATGGAGGTCTCTCCTTTTCACCGCTTTAGCCTCTGGCCCGTTGTAATGCCCCTGGCTTGAGGACCACCCTGTAAGGAGGGTTTGGGTCTCCTTTGCCATGCTGCTTTCGCCACAGGTCACTTTGACATACCAGGCAAAATGACTACCCTGTAAGCAGGGTGTAAGGTCTTCGCTCTCTCTATCTTAAGCCAGTGGGGACTTTCCGTGCCTGTGGCTGAGGGACCCCCCTTTAAGAAGGGTAGCGGTCTCTCTGGGCCTTTCAGCTCTTTAGGAGCTAGGCTTTGAAATGCCCTGTGCCGTTGACCTCTCCCTGTAAGAAGGGTTCAGGTCTCCCCTTTCTAGACTGTTTTGGGCCGCTGGCACTTGCTGGGCAAAGAGATCCCCCCTCTCCTGAGGGAATGGAGGTCTCTCCCTTTCTCCACTCTAAAAGGGTTTAGCCAAGGCTTAAGGACCGCCCTGTAAGGAGGGTTTGGGTCTCCTTTGCCATGCTGCTTTCGCCACAGGTCACTTTGACATGGCAGGGCAAAATGACCGCCCTGTAAATAGGGTGTAAGGTCTTCTCCCTCTCCCTCTTAAGCCCGTGGAGCCTTTCCGTGCCTGTGGCTGAGGGACCCCCTTTTAAGAAGGGTTGAGCGTCTCTTTTCTCTTTGTCCTCGTAAACTGCCCTAGAAATGATTTCGACTTGGCTTTTTTGAAATTTGCAGTCAAATCCTATTTGTGACCGCTTGAATTGAAGCCGGGGTCCGATGAAACATGGTGTGGCGAAGGGGCGGCTGTAAGGGGATGGTGGAGGCCGTGATAAATTCGACCCTTTTTTGAAAAAAGCCAAGAAACCCCCCAAAACAATCCAAATCTTTCCAGGTCTGGAAATGAACAGGTGAGGTGCGGGGCTCCTTTCAGCTCCTCACTTCCACGTAATCCTTCCTCATCTCCTCTTGCCTTGCCCAATTGACACTGTCCCACCAACCTCAGCTTTGACCCTCTGTTTCCTGCGCAGAATAAAACATACTGCTGGCTGTAGTAGTGTTCCTTGTCTTGATTGGGAAAGGTCCCTACGTGGTGTCCCAATTCCAGGCCTTTGGTCTCTTTGCTGGTAGAGTGAGGCTATATTTTTGGACTGTCTTTGAGGTGATTGAAAGAGCTGTCCTTCCTGACAGCTCTTTGGTGATCTGGTGGCATAGGTACACGTGTCGTGGTGTTAGATCTTGCACGTGGGTGCACCTAACCCTACTAACAGGACTGAGTAAGAAGTAAGGGATGTCTGTTTTGGAAAAGGGCAGGGGGTTCAAAGTTGGAATGTTCTTGGTGGGGTAGACAGGTAAGTCGGGAAGGGTGTTGGTGAGGGATGGAGGATTCCTTGGTCATGGGAGGTTCCCTTACCTGTTCATTTCCAGACCTTTTCACGTCTGTGACTCCTTTCCCCTTCTTTCAAGGAAGTAGGATTTTTGTGAAGGAAGGGTGACCGCCCTGTAATCGGGGTTCGGGTCGCTTTCCTTTCCCCCTCTTTGCATTGGCCCTCTTCATGCCAAAGTGAGCTCCCTGTAACTAGGGTGTGCAACTTTCCCAAGCTTACTCGCCCATTTGAAAGCTAGTTATAGAAAGCAGCCTCTTTGGAGAGTTAGGGGTTTGTCCTTCTAGCTCTCCTGTCGCCGTGCCCTACTCACACGCACAACCAAGTCCAAACCGAGCGAACTCTGCATCCCGCTGGCCCTGACTGCTGCTGCAAGGTTTCCTGCTCTACGCCACAGGTTGGTGCCGAAGACTGGGAGTTGGGCTAATTTCAAGGAAGGGCCTTGTCCATTTAATCTGAACAGCTTTGATAGTTACGTGTACGGAGCTCACGCCTCACCACGCTTCTCCCCTTTTCTCTCTCTCTCTCTCTCTCTCTCTCTCTCTCTCTCTCTCTCTCTCTCTCTCTAGCAACTCAGAAGAGAAAACGGAGAAGAGGACAGAAGTACCAAAGAAACGGCAGGAAAAGACAATGGAAGCAGAAGCCACAGAAAAGGGACACACACCTTGCATGCATGGGCCTCCCTGCAATGAGGACACGGGATTTCCACTTAAGCTTCATTCCCCCTTGAGGTGCCAGGTAAAAGGACCTCCCTGTAAACGGGGATCAAGGTCCACCCCTTCCCAGCAAAAAGGCTTGAGGTGTCCGTTTGGTAGCTAAGGCTGAGGGACCCCCCTTTAAGAAGGGTAGCGGTCTCTCTGTGCCTTTCAGCTCTTTAGGAGCTAGGCTTTGAAATGCCCTGTGCCGTTGACCTCTCCCTGTAAGAAGGGTTCAGGTCTCCCCTTTCTAGACTGTTTTGGGCCGCTGGCACTTGCTGGGCAAAGAGACCCCCCTCTCCTGAGGGAATGGAGGTCTCTCCCTTTCTCCACTCTAAAAGGGTTTAGCCAAGGCTTAAGGACCGCCCTGTAAGGAGGGTTTGAGTCTCCTTTGCCATGCTGCTTTCGCCACAGGTCACTTTGACATGCCAGGCAAAATGACCGCCCTGTAAATAGGGTGTAAGGTCTTCTCCCTCTCCCTCTTAAGCCCGTGGGGCCTTTCCGTGCCTGTGGCTGAGGGACCCCCCTTTAAGAAGGGTAGCGGTCTCTCTGTGCCTTTCAGCTCTTTAGGAGCTAGGCTTTGAAATGCCCTGTGCCGTTGACCTCTCCCTGTAAGAAGGGTTCAGGTCTCCCCTTTCTAGACTGTTCTGGGCCACTGGCACTTGCTGGGCAAAGAGACCAACCTCTCCTGAGGGAATGGAGGTCTCTCCTTTTCACCGCTTTAGCCTCTGGCCCGTTGTAATGCCCCTGGCTTGAGGACCACCCTGTAAGGAGGGTTTGGGTCTCCTTTGCCATGCTGCTTTCGCCACAGGTCACTTTGACATACCAGGCAAAATGACTACCCTGTAAGCAGGGTGTAAGGTCTTCGCTCTCTCTATCTTAAGCCAGTGGGGACTTTCCGTGCCTGTGGCTGAGGGACCCCCCTTTCAGAAGGGTAGCGGTCTCTCTGGGCCTTTCAGCTCTTTAGGAGCTAGGCTTTGAAATGCCCTGTGCCGTTGACCTCTCCCTGTAAAAAGGGTTCAGGTCTCCCCTTTCTAGACTGTTTTGGGCCGCTGGCACTTGCTGGGCAAAGAGACCCCCCTCTCCTGAGGGAATGGAGGTCTCTCCCTTTCTCCACTCTAAAAGGGTTTAGCCAAGGCTTAAGGACCGCCCTGTAAGGAGGGTTTGGGTCTCCTTTGCCATGCTGCTTTCGCCACAGGTCACTTTGACATGCCAGGCAAAATGACCGCCCTGTAAATAGGGTGTAAGGTCTTCTCCCTCTCCCTCTTAAGCCCGTGGAGCCTTTCCGTGCCTGTGGCTGAGGGACCCCCTTTTAAGAAGGGTTGAGCGTCTCTTTTCTCTTTGTCCTCGTAAACTGCCCTAGAAATGATTTCGACTTGGCTTTTTTGAAATTTGCAGTCAAATCCTATTTGTGACCGCTTGAATTGAAGCCGGGGTCCGATGAAACATGGTGTGGCGAAGGGGCGGCTGTAAGGGGATGGTGGAGGCCGTGATAAATTCGACCCTTTTTTGAAAAAAGCCAAGAAACCCCCCAAAACAATCCAAATCTTTCCAGGTCTGGAAATGAACAGGTGAGGTGCGGGGCTCCTTTCAGCTCCTCACTTCCACGTAATCCTTCCTCATCTCCTCTTGCCTTGCCCAATTGACACTGTCCCACCAACCTCAGCTTTGACCCTCTGTTTCCTGCGCAGAATAAAACATACTGCTGGCTGTAGTAGTGTTCCTTGTCTTGATTGGGAAAGGTCCCTACGTGGTGTCCCAATTCCAGGCCTTTGGTCTCTTTGCTGGTAGAGTGAGGCTATATTTTTGGACTGTCTTTGAGGTGATTGAAAGAGCTGTCCTTCCTGACAGCTCTTTGGTGATCTGGTGGCATAGGTACACGTGTCGTGGTGTTAGATCTTGCACGTGGGTGCACCTAACCCTACTAACAGGACTGAGTAAGAAGTAAGGGATGTCTGTTTTGGAAAAGGGCAGGGGGTTCAAAGTTGGAATGTTCTTGGTGGGGTAGACAGGTAAGTCGGGAAGGGTGTTGGTGAGGGATGGAGGATTCCTTGGTCATGGGAGGTTCCCTTACCTGTTCATTTCCAGACCTTTTCACGTCTGTGACTCCTTTCCCCTTCTTTCAAGGAAGTAGGATTTTTGTGAAGGAAGGGTGACCGCCCTGTAATCGGGGTTCGGGTCGCTTTCCTTTCCCCCTCTTTGCATTGGCCCTCTTCATGCCAAAGTGAGCTCCCTGTAACTAGGGTGTGCAACTTTCCCAAGCTTACTCGCCCATTTGAAAGCTAGTTATAGAAAGCAGCCTCTTTGGAGAGTTAGGGGTTTGTCCTTCTAGCTCTCCTGTCGCCGTGCCCTACTCACACGCACAACCAAGTCCAAACCGAGCGAACTCTGCATCCCGCTGGCCCTGACTGCTGCTGCTGCTGCAAGGTTTCCTGCTCTACGCCACAGGTTGGTGCCGAAGACTGGGAGTTGGGCTAATTTCAAGGAAGGGCCTTGTCCATTTAATCTGAACAGCTTTGATAGTTACGTGTACGGAGCTCACGCCTCACCACGCTTCTCCCCTTTTCTCTCTCTCTCTCTCTCTCTCTAGCAACTCAGAAGAGAAAACGGAGAAGAGGACAGAAGTACCAAAGAAACGGCAGGAAAAGACAATGGAAGCAGAAGCCACAGAAAAGGGACACACACCTTGCACGCATGGGCCTCCCTGCAATGAGGACATGGGATTTCCACTTAAGCTTCATTCCCCCTTGAGGTGCCAGGTAAAAGGACCTCCCTGTAAACGGGGATCAAGGTCCACCCCTTCCCAGCAAAAAGGCTTGAGGTGTCCGTTTGGTAGCTAAGGCTGAGGGACCCCCCTTTAAGAAGGGTAGCGGTCTCTCTGTGCCTTTCAGCTCTTTAGGAGCTAGGCTTTGAAATGCCCTGTGCCGTTGACCTCTCCCTGTAAGAAGGGTTCAGGTCTCCCCTTTCTAGACTGTTTTGGGCCGCTGGCACTTGCTGGGCAAAGAGACCCCCCTCTCCTGAGGGAATGGAGGTCTCTCCCTTTCTCCACTCTAAAAGGGTTTAGCCAAGGCTTAAGGACCACCCTGTAAGGAGGGTTTGGGTCTCCTTTGCCATGCTGCTATCGCCACAGGTCACTTTGACACGCCAGGCAAAATGACCACCCTGTAAATAGGGTGTAAGGTCTTCTCCCTCTCCCTCTTAAGCCCGTGGGGCCTTTCCGTGCCTGTGGCTGAGGGACCCCCCTTTAAGAAGGGTAGCGGTCTCTCTGTGCCTTTCAGCTCTTTAGGAGCTAGGCTTTGAAATGCCCTGTGCCGTTGACCTCTCCCTGTAAGAAGGGTTCAGGTCTCCCCTTTCTAGACTGTTCTGGGCCGCTGGCACTTGCTGGGCAAAGAGACCAAGCTCTACTGAGGGAATGGAGGTCTCTCCTTTTCACCGCGTTAGCCTCTGGCCCGTTGTAATGCCCCTGGCTTGAGGACCACCCTGTAAGGAGGGTTTGGGTCTCCTTTGCCATGCTGCTTTCGCCACAGGTCACTTTGACATGCCAGGCAAAATGACTACCCTCTAAGCAGGGTGTAAGGTCTTCTCTCTCTCCATCTTAAGCCAGTGGGTCCTTTCTGTGCCTGTGGCTGAGGGACCCCCCTTTAAGAAGGGTAGCGGTCTCTCTGTGCCTTTCAGCTCTTTAGGAGCTAGGCTTTGAAATGCCCTGTGCCGTTGACCTCTCCCTGTAAGAATGGTTCAGGTCTCCCCTTTCTAGACTGTTTTGGGCCGCTGGCACTTGCTGGGCAAAGAGACCCCCCTCTCCTGAGGGAATGGAGGTCTCTCCCTTTCTCCACTCTAAAAGGGTTTAGCCAAGGCTTAAGGACCACCCTGTAAGGAGGGTTTGGGTCTCCTTTGCCATGCTGCTTTCGCCACAGGTCACTTTGACATGCCAGGCAAAATGACCGCCCTGTAAATAGGGTGTAAGGTCTTCTCCCTCTCCCTCTTAAGCCCGTGGGGCCTTTCCGTGCCTGTGGCTGAGGGACCCCCTTTTAAGAAGGGTTGAGCGTCTCTTTTCTCTTTGTCCTCGTAAACTGCCCTAGAAATGATTTCGACTTGGCTTTTTTGAAATTTGCAGTCAAATCCTATTTGTGACCGCTTGAATTGAAGCCGGGGTCCGATGAAACATGGTGTGGCGAAGGGGCGGCTGTAAGGGGATGGTGGAGGCCGTGATAAATTCGACCCTTTTTTGAAAAAAGCCAAGAAACCCCCCAAAACAATCCAAATCTTTCCAGGTCTGGAAATGAACAGGTGAGGTGCGGGGCTCCTTTCAGCTCCTCACTTCCACGTAATCCTTCCTCATCTCCTCTTGCCTTGCCCAATTGACACTGTCCCACCAACCTCAGCTTTGACCCTCTGTTTCCTGCGCAGAATAAAACATACTGCTGGCTGTAGTAGTGTTCCTTGTCTTGATTGGGAAAGGTCCCTACGTGGTGTCCCAATTCCAGGCCTTTGGTCTCTTTGCTGGTAGAGTGAGGCTATATTTTTGGACTGTCTTTGAGGTGATTGAAAGAGCTGTCCTTCCTGACAGCTCTTTGGTGATCTGGTGGCATAGGTACACGTGTCGTGGTGTTAGATCTTGCACGTGGGTGCACCTAACCCTACTAACAGGACTGAGTAAGAAGTAAGGGATGTCTGTTTTGGAAAAGGGCAGGGGGTTCAAAGTTGGAATGTTCTTGGTGGGGTAGACAGGTAAGTCGGGAAGGGTGTTGGTGAGGGATGGAGGATTCCTTGGTCATGGGAGGTTCCCTTACCTGTTCATTTCCAGACCTTTTCACGTCTGTGACTCCTTTCCCCTTCTTTCAAGGAAGTAGGATTTTTGTGAAGGAAGGGTGACCGCCCTGTAATCGGGGTTCAGGTCGCTTTCCTTTCCCCCTCTTGGCATTGGCCCTCTTCATGCCAAAGTGAGCTCCCTGTAACTAGGGTGTGCAACTTTCCCAAGCTTACTCGCCCATTTGAAAGCTAGTTATAGAAAGCAGCCTCTTTGGAGAGTTAGGGGTTTGTCCTTCTAGCTCTCCTGTCGCCGTGCCCTACTCACACGCACAACCAAGTCCAAACCGAGCGAACTCTGCATCCCGCTGGCCCTCGCTGCTGCTGCTGCTGCAAGGTTTCCTGCTCTACGCCACAGGTTGGTGCCGAAGACTGGGAGATGGACTAATTTCAAGGAAAGGCCTTGTCCATTTAATCTGAACAGCTTTGATAGTTACGTGTACGGAGCTCACGCCTCACCACGCTTCTCCCCTTTTCTCTCTCTCTCTCTCTCTCTCTCTAGCAACTCAGAAGAGAAAACGGAGAAGAGGACAGAAGTACCAAAGAAACGGCAGGAAAAGACAATGGAAGCAGAAGCCACAGAAAAGGGACACACACCTTGCACGCATGAGCCTCCCTGCAATGAGGACATGGGATTTCCACATAAGCTTCATTCCCCCTTGAGGTGCCAGGTAAAAGGACCTCCCTGTAAACGGGGATCAAGGTCCACCCCTTCCCAGCAAAAAGGCTTGAGGTGTCCGTTTGGTAGCTAAGGCTGAGGGACCCCCCTTTAAGAAGGGTAGCGGTCTCTCTGTGCCTTTCAGCTCTTTAGGAGATAGGCTTTGAAATGCCCTGTGCCGTTGACCTCTCCCTGTAAGAAGGGTTCAGGTCTCCCCTTTCTAGACTGTTCTGGGCCGCTGGCACTTGCTGGGCAAAGAGACCACCCTCTCCTGAGGGAATGGAGGTTTCTCCCTTTCTCCACTCTAAAAGGGTTTAGCCAAGGCTTAAGGACTTCCCTGTAAGGAGGGTTTGGGTCTCCTTTGCCATGCTGCTTTCGCCACAGGTCACTTTGACATGCCAGGCAAAATGACTACCCTGTAAGCAGGGTGTAAGGTCTTCTCTCTCTTCATCTTAAGCCAGGGGGGCCTTTCCGTGACTGTGGCTGAGGGACCCCCCTTTAAGAAGGGTAGCGGTCTCTCTGTGCCTTTCAGCTCTTTAGGAGCTAGGCTTTGAAATGCCCTGTACCGTTGACCTCTCCCTGTAAGAAGGGTTCAGGTCTCCCCTTTCTAGACTGTTTTGGGCCGCTGGCACTTGCTGGGCAAAGAGACCCCCCTCTCCTGAGGGAATGGAGGTCTCTCCCTTTCTCCACTCTAAAAGGGTTTAGCCAAGGCTTAAGGACCACCCTGTAAGGAGGGTTTGGGTCTCCTTTGCCATGCTGCTTTCGCCACAGGTCACTTGGACATGCCAGGCAAAATGACCGCCCTGTAAATAGGGTGTAAGGTCTTCTCCCTCTCCCTCTTAAGCCCGTGGGGCCTTTCCGTGCCTGTGGCTGAGGGACCCCCTTTTAAGAAGGGTTGAGCGTCTCTTTTCTCTTTGTCCTCGTAAACTGCCCTAGAAATGATTTCGACTTGGCTTTTTTGAAATTTGCAGTCAAATCCTATTTGTGACCGCTTGAATTGAAGCCGGGGTCCGATGAAACATGGTGTGGCGAAGGGGCGGCTGTAAGGGGATGGTGGAGGCCGTGATAAATTCGACCCTTTTTTGAAAAAAGCCAAGAAACCCCCCAAAACAATCCAAATCTTTCCAGGTCTGGAAATGAACAGGTGAGGTGCGGGGCTCCTTTCAGCTCCTCACTTCCACGTAATCCTTCCTCATTTCCTCTTGCCTTGCCCAATTGACACTGTCCCACCAACCTCAGCTTTGACCCTCTGTTTCCTGTGCAGAATAAAACATACTGCTGGCTGTAGTAGTGTTCCTTGTCTTGATTGGGAAAGGTCCCTACCTGGTGTCCCAATTCCAGGCCTTTGGTCTCTTTGCTGGTAGAGTGAGGCTATATTTTTGGACTGTCTTTGAGGTGATTGAAAGAGCTGTCCTTCCTGACAGCTCTTTGGTGATCTGGTGGCATAGGTACACGTGTCGTGGTGTTAGATCTTGCACGTGGGTGCACCTAACCCTACTAACAGGACTGAGTAAGAAGTAAGGGATGTCTGTTTTGGAAAAGGGCAGGGGGTTCAAAGTTGGAATGTTCTTGGTGGGGTAGACAGGTAAGTCGGGAAGGGTATTGGTGAGGGATGGAGGATTCCTTGGTCATGGGAGGTTCCCTTACCTGTTCATTTCCAGACCTTTTCACGTCTGTGACTCCTTTCCCCTTCTTTCAAGGAAGTAGGATTTTTGTGAAGGAAGGGTGACCGCCCTGTAATCGGGGTTCGGGTCGCTTTCCTTTCCCCCTCTTGGCATTGGCCCTCTTCATGCCAAAGTGAGCTCCCTGTAACTAGGGTGTGCAACTTTCCCAAGCTTACTCGCCCATTTGAAAGCTAGTTGTAGAAAGCAGCCTCTTTGCAGAGTTAGGGGTTTGTCCTTCTAGCTCTCCTGTCGCCGTGCCCTACTCACACGCACAACCAAGTCCAAACCGAGCGAACTCTGCATCCCGCTGGCCCTGACTGCTGCTGCTGCTGCAAGGTTTCCTGCTCTACGCCACAGGTTGGTGCCGAAGACTGGGAGTTGGGCTAATTTCAAGGAAGGGCCTTGTCCATTTAATCTGAACAGCTTTGATAGTTACGTGTACGGAGCTCACGCCTCACCACGCTTCTCCCCTTTTTTCTCTCTCTCTCTCTCTCTCTCTCTCTCTCTCTCTCTCTCTCTCTCTCTCTCTCTCTCTCTCTCTCTCTAGCAACTCAGAAGAGAAAACGGAGAAGAGGACAGAAGTACCAAAGAAACGGCAGGAAAAGACAATGGAAGCAGAAGCCACAGAAAAGGGACACACACCTTGCACGCATGGGCCTCCCTGCAATGAGGACACGGGATTTCCACTTAAGCTTCATTCCCCCTTGAGGTGCCAGGTAAAAGGACCTCCCTGTAAACGGGGATCAAGGTCCACCCCTTCCCAGCAAAAAGGCTTGAGGTGTCCGTTTGGTAGCTAAGGCTGAGGGACCCCCCTTTAAGAAGGGTAGCGGTCTCTCTGTGCCTTTCAGCTCTTTAGGAGCTAGGCTTTGAAATGCCCTGTGCCGTTGACCTCTCCCTGTAAGAAGGGTTCAGGTCTCCCCTTTCTAGACTGTTCTGGGCCGCTGGCACTTGCTGGGCAAAGAGACCACCCTCTCCTGAGGGAATGGAGGTTTCTCCCTTTCTCCACTCTAAAAGGGTTTAGCCAAGGCTTAAGGACTTCCCTGTAAGGAGGGTTTGGGTCTCCTTTGCCATGCTGCTTTCGCCACAGGTCACTTTGACATGCCAGGCAAAATGACTACCCTGTAAGCAGGGTGTAAGGTCTTCTCTCTCTTCATCTTAAGCCAGTGGGGCCTTTCCGTGCCTGTGGCTGAGGGACCCCCCTTTAAGAAGGGTAGCGGTCTCTCTGTGCCTTTCAGCTCTTTAGGAGCTAGGCTTTGAAATGCCCTGTGCCGTTGACCTCTCCCTGTAAGAAGGGTTCAGGTCTCCCCTTTCTAGACTGTTTTGGGCCGCTGGCACTTGCTGGGCAAAGAGACCCCCCTCTCCTGAGGGAATGGAGGTCTCTCCCTTTCTCCACTCTAAAAGGGTTTAGCCAAGGCTTAAGGACCACCCTGTAAGGAGGGTTTGGGTCTCCTTTGCCATGCTGCTTTTGCCACAGGTCACTTGGACATGCCAGGCAAAATGACCGCCCTGTAAATAGGGTGTAAGGTCTTCTCCCTCTCCCTCTTAAGCCCGTGGGGCCTTTCCGTGCCTGTGGCTGAGGGACCCCCTTTTAAGAAGGGTTGAGCGTCTCTTTTCTCTTTGTCCTCGTAAACTGCCCTAGAAATGATTTCGACTTGGCTTTTTTGAAATTTGCAGTCAAATCCTATTTGTGACCGCTTGAATTGAAGCCGGGGTCCGATGAAACATGGTGTGGCGAAGGGGCGGCTGTAAGGGGATGGTGGAGGCCGTGATAAATTCGACCCTTTTTTGAAAAAAGCCAAGAAACACCCCAAAACAATCCAAATCTTTCCAGGTCTGGAAATGAACAGGTGAGGTGCGGGGCTCCTTTCAGCTCCTCACTTCCACGTAATCCTTCCTCATTTCCTCTTGCCTTGCCCAATTGACACTGTCCCACCAACCTCAGCTTTGACCCTCTGTTTCTTGTGCAGAATAAAACATACTGCTGGCTGTAGTAGTGTTCCTTGTCTTGATTGGGAAAGGTCCCTACCTGGTGTCCCAATTCCAGGCCTTTGGTCTCTTTGCTGGTAGAGTGAGGCTATATTTTTGGACTGTCTTTGAGGTGATTGAAAGAGCTGTCCTTCCTGACAGCTCTTTGGTGATCTGGTGGCATAGGTACACGTGTCGTGGTGTTAGATCTTGCACGTGGGTGCACCTAACCCTACTAACAGGACTGAGTAAGAAGTAAGGGATGTCTGTTTTGGAAAAGGGCAGGGGGTTCAAAGTTGGAATGTTCTTGGTGGGGTAGACAGGTAAGTCGGGAAGGGTAGTTGGTGAGGGATGGAGGATTCCTTGGTCATCGGAGGTTCCCTTACCTGTTCATTTCCAGACCTTTTCACGTCTGTGACTCCTTTCCCCTTGTTTCAAGGAAGTAGGATTTTTGTGAAGGAAGGGTGACCGCCCTGTAATCGGGGTTCGGGTCGCTTTCCTTTCCCCCTCTTGGCATTGGCCCTCTTCATGCCAAAGTGAGCTCCCTGTAACTAGGGTGTGCAACTTTCCCAAGCTTACTCGCCCATTTGAAAGCTAGTTGTAGAAAGCAGCCTCTTTGCAGAGTTAGGGGTTTGTCCTTCTAGCTCTCCTGTCGCCGTGCCCTACTCACACGCACAACCAAGTCCAAACCGAGCGAACTCTGCATCCCGCTGGCCCTCACTGCTGCTGCTGCTGCAAGGTTTCCTGCTCTACGCCACAGGTTGGTGCCGAAGACTGGGAGTTGGGCTAATTTCAAGGAAGGGCCTTGTCCATTTAATCTGAACAGCTTTGATAGTTACGTGTACGGAGCTCACGCCTCACCACGCTTCTCCCCTTTTTTTTCTCTCTCTCTCTCTCTCTCTCTCTCTCTCTCTCTCTCTCTCTCTCTCTCTCTAGCAACTCAGAAGAGAAAACGGAGAAGAGGACAGAAGTACCAAAGAAACGGCAGGAAAAGACAATGGAAGCAGAAGCCACAGAAAAGGGACACACACCTTGCACGCATGGGCCTCCCTGCAATGAGGACACGGGATTTCCACTTAAGCTTCATTCCCCCTTGAGGTGCCAGGTAAAAGGACCTCCCTGTAAACGGGGATCAAGGTCCACCCCTTCCCAGCAAAAAGGCTTGAGGTGTCCGTTTGGTAGCTAAGGCTGAGGGACCCCCCTTTAAGAAGGGTAGCGGTTTCTCTGTGCCTTTCAGCTCTTTAGGAGCTAGGCTTTGAAATGCCCTGTGCCGTTGACCTCTCCCTGTAAGAAGGGTTCAGGTCTCCCCTTTCTAGACTGTTCTGGGCCGCTGGCACTTGCTGGGCAAAGAGACCACCCTCTCCTGAGGGAATGGAGGTCTCTCCTTTTCAGCGCTTTAGCCTCTGGCCCGTTGTAATGCCCCTGGTTGAGGACCACCCTGTAAGGAGGGTTTGGGTCTCCTTTGCCATGCTGCTTTCGCCACAGGTCACTTTGACATGCCAGGCAAAATGACTACCCTGTAAGCAGGGTGTAAGGTCTTCACTCTCTCCATCTTAAGCCAGTGGGTCCTTTCCGTGCCTGTGGCTGAGGGACCCCCCTTTAAGAAGGGTAGCGGTCTCTCTGTGCCTTTCAGCTCTTTAGGAGCTAGGCTTTGAAATGCCCTGTGCCGTTGACCTCTCCCTGTAAGAAGGGTTCAGGTCTCCCCTTTCTAGACTGTTTTGGGCCGCTGGCACTTGCTGGGCAAAGAGACCCCCCTCTCCTGAGGGAATGGAGGTTTCTCCCTTTCTCCACTCTAAAAGGGTTTAGCCAAGGCTTAAGGACCGCCCTGTAAGGAGGGTTTGGGTCTCCTTTCCCATGCTGCTTTCGCCACAGGTCACTTTGACATGCCAGGCAAAATGACCGCCCTGTAAATAGGGTGTAAGGTCTTCTCCCTCTCCCTCTTAAGCCCATGGGGCCTTTCCGTGCCTGTGGCTGAGGGACCCCCTTTTAAGAAGGGTTGAGCGTCTCTTTTCTCTTTGTCCTCGTAAACTGCCCTAGAAATGATTTCGACTTGGCTTTTTTGAAATTTGCAGTCAAATCCTATTTGTGACCGCTTGAATTGAAGCCGGGGTCCGATGAAACATGGTGTGGCGAAGGGGCGGCTGTAAGGGGATGGTGGAGGCCGTGATAAATTCGACCCTTTTTTGAAAAAAGCCAAGAAACCCCCCAAAACAATCCAAATCTTTCCAGGTCTGGAAATGAACAGGTGAGGTGCGGGGCTCCTTTCAGCTCCTCACTTCCACGTAATCCTTCCTCATTTCCTCTTGCCTTGCCCAATTGACACTGTCCCACCAACCTCAGCTTTGACCCTCTGTTTCCTGTGCAGAATAAAACATACTGCTGGCTGTAGTAGTGTTCCTTGTCTTGATTGGGAAAGGTCCCTACCTGGTGTCCCAATTCCAGGCCTTTGGTCTCTTTGCTGGTAGAGTGAGGCTATATTTTTGGACTGTCTTTGAGGTGATTGAAAGAGCTGTCCTTCCTGACAGCTCTTTGGTGATCTGGTGGCATAGGTACACGTGTCGTGGTGTTAGATCTTGCACGTGGGTGCACCTAACCCTACTAACAGGACTGAGTAAGAAGTAAGGGATGTCTGTTTTGGAAAAGGGCAGGGGGTTCAAAGTTGGAATGTTCTTGGTGGGGTAGACAGGTAAGTCGGGAAGGGTGTTGGTGAGGGATGGAGGATTCCTTGGTCATGGGAGGTTCCCTTACCTGTTCATTTCCAGACCTTTTCACGTCTGTGACTCCTTTCCCCTTCTTTCAAGGAAGTAGGATTTTTGTGAAGGAAGGGTGACCGCCCTGTAATCGGGGTTTGGGTCGCTTTCCTTTCCCCCTCTTGGCATTGGCCCTCTTCATGCCAAAGTGAGCTCCCTGTAACTAGGGTGTGCAACTTTCCCAAGCTTACTCGCCCATTTGAAAGCTAGTTATAGAAAGCAGCCTCTTTGGAGAGTTAGGGGTTTGTCCTTCTAGCTCTCCTGTCGCCGTGCCCTACTCACACGCACAACCAAGTCCAAACCGAGCGAACTCTGCATCCCGCTGGCCCTGACTGCTGCTGCTGCTGCAAGGTTTCCTGCTCTACGCCACAGGTTGGTGCCGAAGACTGGGAGTTGGGCTAATTTCAAGGAAGGGCCTTGTCCATTTAATCTGAACAGCTTTGATAGTTACGTGTACGGAGCTCACGCCTCACCACGCTTCTCCCCTTTTCTCTCTCTCTCTCTCTCTCTCTCTCTCTCTCTAGCAACTCAGAAGAGAAAACGGAGAAGAGGACAGAAGTACCAAAGAAACGGCAGGAAAAGACAATGGAAGCAGAAGCCACAGAAAAGGGACACACACCTTGCACGCATGGGCCTCCCTGCAATGAGGACACGGGATTTCCACTTAAGCTTCATTCCCCCTTGAGGTGCCAGGTAAAAGGACCTCCCTGTAAACGGGGATCAAGGTCCACCCCTTCCCAGCAAAAAGGCTTGAGGTGTCCGTTTGGTAGCTAAGGCTGAGGGACCCCCCTTTAAGAAGGGTAGCGGTCTCTCTGTGCCTTTCAGCTCTTTAGGAGCTAGGCTTTGAAATGCCCTGTGCCGTTGACCTCTCCCTGTAAGAAGGGTTCAGGTCTCCCCTTTCTAGACTGTTTTGGGCCGCTGGCACTTGCTGGGCAAAGAGACCCCCCTCTCCTGAGGGAATGGAGGTCTCTCCCTTTCTCCACTCTAAAAGGGTTTAGCCAAGGCTTAAGGACCGCCCTGTAAGGAGGGTTTGAGTCTCCTTTGCCATGCTGCTTTCGCCACAGGTCACTTAGACATGCCAGGCAAAATGACCGCCCTGTAAATAGGGTGTAAGGTCTTCTCCCTCTCCCTCTTAAGCCCGTGGGGCCTTTCCGTGCCTGTGGCTGAGGGACCCCCCTTTAAGAAGGGTAGCGGTCTCTCTGTGCCTTTCAGCTCTTTAGGAGCTAGGCTTTGAAATGCCCTGTGCCGTTGACCTCTCCCTGTAAGAAGGGTTCAGGTCTCCCCTTTCTAGACTGTTTTGGGCCGCTGGCACTTGCTGGGCAAAGAGACCCCCCTCTCCTGAGGGAATGGAGGTCTCTCCCTTTCTCCACTCTAAAAGGGTTTAGCCAAGGCTTAAGGACCGCCCTGTAAGGAGGGTTTGGGTCTCCTTTGCCATGCTGCTTTCGCCACAGGTCACTTTGACATGCCAGGCAAAATGACCGCCCTGTAAATAGGGTGTAAGGTCTTCTCCCTCTCCCTCTTAAGCCCGTGGAGCCTTTCCGTGCCTGTGGCTGAGGGACCCCCTTTTAAGAAGGGTTGAGCGTCTCTTTTCTCTTTGTCCTCGTAAACTGCCCTAGAAATGATTTCGACTTGGCTTTTTTGAAATTTGCAGTCAAATCCTATTTGTGACCGCTTCAATTGAAGCCGGGGTCCGATGAAACATGGTGTGGCGAAGGGGCGGCTGTAAGGGGATGGTGGAGGCCGTGATAAATTCGACCCTTTTTTGAAAAAAGCCAAGAAACCCCCCAAAACAATCCAAATCTTTCCAGGTCTGGAAATGAACAGGTGAGGTGCGGGGCTCCTTTCAGCTCCTCACTTCCACGTAATCCTTCCTCATCTCCTCTTGCCTTGGCCAATTGACACAGTCCCACCAACCTCAGCTTTGACCCTCTGTTTCCTGTGCAGAATAAAACATACTGCTGGCTGTAGTAGTGTTCCTTGTCTTGATTGGGAAAGGTCCCTACCTGGTGTCCCAATTCCAGGCCTTTGGTCTCTTTGCTGGTAGAGTGAGGCTATATTTTTGGACTGTCTTTGAGGTGATTGAAAGAGCTGTCCTTCCTGACAGCTCTTTGGTGATCTGGTGGCATAGGTACACGTGTCGTGGTGTTAGATCTTGCACGTGGGTGCACCTAACCCTACTAACAGGACTGAGTAAGAAGTAAGGGATGTCTGTTTTGGAAAAGGGCAGGGGGTTCAAAGTTGGAATGTTCTTGGTGGGGTAGACAGGTAAGTCGGGAAGGGTATTGGTGAGGGATGGAGGATTCCTTGGTCATGGGAGGTTCCCTTACCTGTTCATTTCCAGACCTTTTCACGTCTGTGACTCCTTTCCCCTTGTTTCAAGGAAGTAGGATTTTTGTGAAGGAAGGGTGACCGCCCTGTAATCGGGGTTCGGGTCGCTTTCCTTTCCCCCTCTTGGCATTGGCCCTCTTCATGCCAAAGTGAGCTCCCTGTAACTAGGGTGTGCAACTTTCCCAAGCTTACTCGCCCATTTGAAAGCTAGTTGTAGAAAGCAGCCTCTTTGCAGAGTTAGGGGTTTGTCCTTCTAGCTCTCCTGTCGCCGTGCCCTACTCACACGCACAACCAAGTCCAAACCGAGCGAACTCTGCATCCCGCTGGCCCTCACTGCTGCTGCTGCTGCAAGGTTTCCTGCTCTACGCCACAGGTTGGTGCCGAAGACTGGGAGTTGGGCTAATTTCAAGGAAGGGCCTTGTCCATTTAATCTGAACAGCTTTGATAGTTACGTGTACGGAGCTCACGCCTCACCACGCTTCTCCCCTTTTTTTTCTCTCTCTCTCTCTCTCTCTCTCTCTCTCTCTCTCTCTCTCTCTCTCTCTAGCAACTCAGAAGAGAAAACGGAGAAGAGGACAGAAGTACCAAAGAAACGGCAGGAAAAGACAATGGAAGCAGAAGCCACAGAAAAGGGACACACACCTTGCACGCATGGGCCTCCCTGCAATGAGGACACGGGATTTCCACTTAAGCTTCATTCCCCCTTGAGGTGCCAGGTAAAAGGACCTCCCTGTAAACGGGGATCAAGGTCCACCCCTTCCCAGCAAAAAGGCTTGAGGTGTCCGTTTGGTAGCTAAGGCTGAGGGACCCCCCTTTAAGAAGGGTAGCGGTCTCTCTGTGCCTTTCAGCTCTTTAGGAGCTAGGCTTTGAAATGCCCTGTGCCGTTGACCTCTCCCTGTAAGAAGGGTTCAGGTCTCCCCTTTCTAGACTGTTCTGGGCCGCTGGCACTTGCTGGGCAAAGAGACCACCCTCTCCTGAGGGAATGGAGGTCTCTCCTTTTCAGCGCTTTAGCCTCTGGCCCGTTGTAATGCCCCTGGTTGAGGACCACCCTGTAAGGAGGGTTTGGGTCTCCTTTGCCATGCTGCTTTCGCCACAGGTCACTTTGACATGCCAGGCAAAATGACTACCCTGTAAGCAGGGTGTAAGGTCTTCACTCTCTCCATCTTAAGCCAGTGGGTCCTTTCCGTGCCTGTGGCTGAGGGACCCCCCTTTAAGAAGGGTAGCGGTCTCTCTGTGCCTTTCAGCTCTTTAGGAGCTAGGCTTTGAAATGCCCTGTGCCGTTGACCTCTCCCTGTAAGAAGGGTTCAGGTCTCCCCTTTCTAGACTGTTTTGGGCCGCTGGCACTTGCTGGGCAAAGAGACCCCCCTTTCCTGAGGGAATGGAGGTTTCTCCCTTTCTCCACTCTAAAAGGGTTTAGCCAAGGCTTAAGGACCGCCCTGTAAGGAGGGTTTGGGTCTCCTTTCCATGCTGCTTTCGCCACAGGTCACTTTGACATGCCAGGCAAAATGACCGCCCTGTAAATAGGGTGTAAGGTCTTCTCCCTCTCCCTCTTAAGCCCATGGGGCCTTTCCGTGCCTGTGGCTGAGGGACCCCCTTTTAAGAAGGGTTGAGCGTCTCTTTTCTCTTTGTCCTCGTAAACTGCCCTAGAAATGATTTCGACTTGGCTTTTTTGAAATTTGCAGTCAAATCCTATTTGTGACCGCTTGAATTGAAGCCGGGGTCCGATGAAACATGGTGTGGCGAAGGGGCGGCTGTAAGGGGATGGTGGAGGCCGTGATAAATTCGACCCTTTTTTGAAAAAAGCCAAGAAACCCCCCAAAACAATCCAAATCTTTCCAGGTCTGGAAATGAACAGGTGAGGTGCGGGGCTCCTTTCAGCTCCTCACTTCCACGTAATCCTTCCTCATTTCCTCTTGCCTTGCCCAATTGACACTGTCCCACCAACCTCAGCTTTGACCCTCTGTTTCCTGTGCAGAATAAAACATACTGCTGGCTGTAGTAGTGTTCCTTGTCTTGATTGGGAAAGGTCCCTACCTGGTGTCCCAATTCCAGGCCTTTGGTCTCTTTGCTGGTAGAGTGAGGCTATATTTTTGGACTGTCTTTGAGGTGATTGAAAGAGCTGTCCTTCCTGACAGCTCTTTGGTGATCTGGTGGCATAGGTACACGTGTCGTGGTGTTAGATCTTGCACGTGGGTGCACCTAACCCTACTAACAGGACTGAGTAAGAAGTAAGGGATGTCTGTTTTGGAAAAGGGCAGGGGGTTCAAAGTTGGAATGTTCTTGGTGGGGTAGACAGGTAAGTCGGGAAGGGTGTTGGTGAGGGATGGAGGATTCCTTGGTCATGGGAGGTTCCCTTACCTGTTCATTTCCAGACCTTTTCACGTCTGTGACTCCTTTCCCCTTCTTTCAAGGAAGTAGGATTTTTGTGAAGGAAGGGTGACCGCCCTGTAATCGGGGTTTGGGTCGCTTTCCTTTCCCCCTCTTTGCATTGGCCCTCTTCATGCCAAAGTGAGCTCCCTGTAACTAGGGTGTGCAACTTTCCCAAGCTTACTCGCCCATTTGAAAGCTAGTTATAGAAAGCAGCCTCTTTGGAGAGTTAGGGGTTTGTCCTTCTAGCTCTCCTGTCGCCGTGCCCTACTCACACGCACAACCAAGTCCAAACCGAGCGAACTCTGCATCCCGCTGGCCCTGACTGCTGCTGCTGCTGCAAGGTTTCCTGCTCTACGCCACAGGTTGGTGCCGAAGACTGGGAGTTGGGCTAATTTCAAGGAAGGGCCTTGTCCATTTAATCTGAACAGCTTTGATAGTTACGTGTACGGAGCTCACGCCTCACCACGCTTCTCCCCTTTTCTCTCTCTCTCTCTCTCTCTCTCTCTCTCTCTAGCAACTCAGAAGAGAAAACGGAGAAGAGGACAGAAGTACCAAAGAAACGGCAGGAAAAGACAATGGAAGCAGAAGCCACAGAAAAGGGACACACACCTTGCACGCATGGGCCTCCCTGCAATGAGGACATGGGATTTCCACTTAAGCTTCATTCCCCCTTGAGGTGCCAGGTAAAAGGACCTCCCTGTAAACGGGGATCAAGGTCCACCCCTTCCCAGCAAAAAGGCTTGAGGTGTCCGTTTGGTAGCTAAGGCTGAGGGACCCCCCTTTAAGAAGGGTAGCGGTCTCTCTGTGCCTTTCAGCTCTTTAGGAGCTAGGCTTTGAAATGCCCTGTGCCGTTGACCTCTCCCTGTAAGAAGGGTTCAGGTCTCCCCTTTCTAGACTGTTTTGGGCCGCTGGCACTTGCTGGGCAAAGAGACCCCCCTCTCCTGAGGGAATGGAGGTCTCTCCCTTTCTCCACTCTAAAAGGGTTTAGCCAAGGCTTAAGGACCGCCCTGTAAGGAGGGTTTGAGTCTCCTTTGCCATGCTGCTTTCGCCACAGGTCACTTTGACATGCCAGGCAAAATGACCGCCCTGTAAATAGGGTGTAAGGTCTTCTCCCTCTCCCTCTTAAGCCCGTGGGGCCTTTCCGTGCCTGTGGCTGAGGGACCCCCCTTTAAGAAGGGTAGCGGTCTCTCTGTGCCTTTCAGCTCTTTAGGAGCTAGGCTTTGAAATGCCCTGTGCCGTTGACCTCTCCCTGTAAGAAGGGTTCAGGTCTCCCCTTTCTAGACTGTTTTGGGCCGCTGGCACTTGCTGGGCAAAGAGACCCCCCTCTCCTGAGGGAATGGAGGTCTCTCCCTTTCTCCACTCTAAAAGGGTTTAGCCAAGGCTTAAGGACCGCCCTGTAAGGAGGGTTTGGGTCTCCTTTGCCATGCTGCTTTCGCCACAGGTCACTTTGACATGCCAGGCAAAATGACCGCCCTGTAAATAGGGTGTAAGGTCTTCTCCCTCTCCCTCTTAAGCCCGTGGAGCCTTTCCGTGCCTGTGGCTGAGGGACCCCCTTTTAAGAAGGGTTGAGCGTCTCTTTTCTCTTTGTCCTCGTAAACTGCCCTAGAAATGATTTCGACTTGGCTTTTTTGAAATTTGCAGTCAAATCCTATTTGTGACCGCTTGAATTGAAGCCGGGGTCCGATGAAACATGGTGTGGCGAAGGGGCGGCTGTAAGGGGATGGTGGAGGCCGTGATAAATTCGACCCTTTTTTGAAAAAAGCCAAGAAACCCCCCAAAACAATCCAAATCTTTCCAGGTCTGGAAATGAACAGGTGAGGTGCGGGGCTCCTTTCAGCTCCTCACTTCCACGTAATCCTTCCTCATCTCCTCTTGCCTTGGCCAATTGACACAGTCCCACCAACCTCAGCTTTGACCCTCTGTTTCCTGTGCAGAATAAAACATACTGCTGGCTGTAGTAGTGTTCCTTGTCTTGATTGGGAAAGGTCCCTACGTGGTGTCCCAATTCCAGGCCTTTGGTCTCTTTGCTGGTAGAGTGAGGCTGTATTTTTGGACTGTCTTTGAGGTGATTGAAAGAGCTGTCCTTCCTGACAGCTCTTTGGTGATCTGGTGGCATAGGTACACGTGTCGTGGTGTTAGATCTTGCACGTGGGTGCACCTAACCCTACTAACAGGACTGAGTAAGAAGTAAGGGATGTCTGTTTTGGAAAAGGGCAGGGGGTTCAAAGTTGGAATGTTCTTGGTGGGGTAGACAGGTAAGTCGGGAAGGGTGTTGGTGAGGAATGGAGGATTCCTTGGTCATGGGAGGTTCCCTTACCTGTTCATTTCCAGACCTTTTCACGTCTGTGACTCCTTTCCCCTTCTTTCAAGGAAGTAGGATTTTTGTGAAGGAAGGGTGACCGCCCTGTAATCGGGGTTCGGGTCGCTTTCCTTTCCCCCTCTTGGCATTGGCCCTCTTCATGCCAAAGTGAGCTCCCTGTAACTAGGGTGTGCAACTTTCCCAAGCTTACTCGCCCATTTGAAAGCTAGTTGTAGAAAGCAGCCTCTTTGCAGAGTTAGGGGTTTGTCCTTCTAGCTCTCCTGTCGCCGTGCCCTACTCACACGCACAACCAAGTCCAAACCGAGCGAACTCTGCATCCTGCTGGCCCTGACTGCTGCTGCTGCTGCAAGATTTCCTGCTCTACGCCACAGGTTGGTGCCGAAGACTGGGAGTTGGGCTAATTTCAAGGAAGGGCCTTGTCCATTTAATCTGAACAGCTTTGATAGTTACGTGTACGGAGCTCACGCCTCACCACGCTTCTCCCCTTTTCTCTCTCTCTCTCTCTCTAGCAACTCAGAAGAGAAAACGGAGAAGAGGACAGAAGTACCAAAGAAACGGCAGGAAAAGACAATGGAAGCAGAAGCCACAGAAAAGGGACACACACCTTGCACGCATGGGCCTCCCTGCAATGAGGACATGGGATTTCCACATCAGCTTCATTCCCCCTTGAGGTGCCAGGTAAAAGGACCTCCCTGTAAACGGGGATCAAGGTCCACCCCTTCCCAGCAAAAAGGCTTGAGGTGTCCGTTTGGTAGCTAAGGCTGAGGGACCCCCCTTTAAGAAGGGTAGCGGTCTCTCTGTGCCTTTCAGCTCTTTAGGAGCTAGGCTTTGAAATGCCCTGTGCCGTTGACCTCTCCCTGTAAGAAGGGTTCAGGTCTCCCCTTTCTAGACTGTTTTGGGCCGCTGGCACTTGCTGGGCAAAGAGACCCCCCTCTCCTGAGGGAATGGAGGTCTCTCCCTTTCTCCACTCTAAAAGGGTTTAGCCAAGGCTTAAGGACCGCCCTGTAAGGAGGGTTTGGGTCTCCTTTCCCATGCTGCTTTCGCCACAGGTCACTTTGACATGCCAGGCAAAATGACCGCCCTGTAAATAGGATGTAAGGTCTTCTCCCTCTCCCTCTTAAGCCCGTGGAGCCTTTCCGTGCCTGTGGCTGAGGGACCCCCTTTTAAGAAGGGTTGAGCGTCTCTTTTCTCTTTGTCCTCGTAAACTGCCCTAGAAATGATTTCGACTTGGCTTTTTTGAAATTTGCAGTCAAATCCTATTTGTGACCGCTTCAATTGAAGCCAGGGTCCGATGAAACATGGTGTGGAGAAGGGGCGGCTGTAAGGGGATGGTGGAGGCCGTGATAAATTCGACCCTTTTTTGAAAAAAGCCAAGAAACCCCCCAAAACAATCCAAATCTTTCCAGGTCTGGAAATGAACAGGTGAGGTGCGGGGCTCCTTTCAGCTCCTCACTTCCACGTAATCCTTCCTCATCTCCTCTTGCCTTGCCCAATTGACACTGTCCCACCAACCTCAGCTTTGACCCTCTGTTTCCTGCGCAGAATAAAACATACTGCTGGCTGTAGTAGTGTTCCTTGTCTTGATTGGGAAAGGTCCCTACGTGGTGTCCCAATTCCAGGCCTTTGGTCTCTTTGCTGGTAGAGTGAGGCTATATTTTTGGACTGTCTTTGAGGTGATTGAAAGAGCTGTCCTTCCTGACAGCTCTTTGGTGATCTGGTGGCATAGGTACACGTGTCGTGGTGTTAGATCTTGCACGTGGGTGCACCTAACCCTACTAACAGGACTGAGTAAGAAGTAAGGGATGTCTGTTTTGGAAAAGGGCAGGGGGTTCAAAGTTGGAATGTTCTTGGTGGGGTAGACAGGTAAGTCGGGAAGGGTGTTGGTGAGGGATGGAGGATTCCTTGGTCATGGGAGGTTCCCTTACCTGTTCATTTCCAGACCTTTTCACGTCTGTGACTCCTTTCCCCTTCTTTCAAGGAAGTAGGATTTTTGTGAAGGAAGGGTGACCGCCCTGTAATCGGGGTTCGGGTCGCTTTCCTTTCCCCCTCTTTGCATTGGCCCTCTTCATGCCAAAGTGAGCTCCCTGTAACTAGGGTGTGCAACTTTCCCAAGCTTACTCGCCCATTTGAAAGCTAGTTATAGAAAGCAGCCTCTTTGGAGAGTTAGGGGTTTGTCCTTCTAGCTCTCCTGTCGCCGTGCCCTACTCACACGCACAACCAAGTCCAAACCGAGCGAACTCTGCATCCCGCTGGCCCTGACTGCTGCTGCTGCTGCAAGGTTTCCTGCTCTACGCCACAGGTTGGTGCCGAAGACTGGGAGTTGGGCTAATTTCAAGGAAGGGCCTTGTCCATTTAATCTGAACAGCTTTGATAGTTAAGTGTACGGAGCTCACGCCTCACCACGCTTCTCCCCTTTTCTCTCTCTCTCTCTCTCTCTCTCTCTAGCAACTCAGAAGAGAAAACGGAGAAGAGGACAGAAGTACCAAAGAAACGGCAGGAAAAGACAATGGAAGCAGAAGCCACAGAAAAGGGACACACACCTTGCACGCATGGGCCTCCCTGCAATGAGGACACGGGATTTCCACTTAAGCTTCATTCCCCCTTGAGGTGCCAGGTAAAAGGACCTCCCTGTAAACGGGGATCAAGGTCCACCCCTTCCCAGCAAAAAGGCTTGAGGTGTCCGTTTGGTAGCTAAGGCTGAGGGACCCCCCTTTAAGAAGGGTAGCGGTCTCTCTGGGCCTTTCAGCTCTTTAGGAGCTAGGCTTTGAAATGCCCTGTGCCGTTGACCTCTCCCTGTAAGAAGGGTTCAGGTCTCCCCTTTCTAGACTGTTTTGGGCCGCTGGCACTTGCTGGGCAAAGAGACCCCCCTCTCCTGAGGGAATGGAGGTCTCTCCCTTTCTCCACTCTAAAAGGGTTTAGCCAAGGCTTAAGGACTGCCCTGTAAGGAGGGTTTGAGTCTCCTTTGCCATGCTGCTTTCGCCACAGGTCACTTTGACATGCCAGGCAAAATGACCGCCCTGTAAATAGGGTGTAAGGTCTTCTCCCTCTCCCTCTTAAGCCCGTGGGGCCTTTCCGTGCCTGTGGCTGAGGGACCCCCCTTTAAGAAGGGTAGCGGTCTCTCTGTGCCTTTCAGCTCTTTAGGAGCTAGGCTTTGAAATGCCCTGTGCCGTTGACCTCTCCCTGTAAGAAGGGTTCAGGTCTCCCCTTTCTAGACTGTTTTGGGCCGCTGGCAATTGCTGGGCAAAGAGACCCCCCTCTCCTGAGGGAATGGAGGTCTCTCCCTTTCTCCACTCTAAAAGGGTTTAGCCAAGGCTTAAGGACCACCCTGTAAGGAGGGTTTGGGTCTCCTTTGCCATGCTGCTTTCGCCACAGGTCACTTTGACACACCAGGCAAAATGACCACCCTGTAAATAGGGTGTAAGGTCTTCTCCCTCTCCCTCTTAAGCCCGTGGGGCCTTTCCGTGCCTGTGGCTGAGGGACCCCCCTTTAAGAAGGGTAGCGGTCTCTCTGTGCCTTTCAGCTCTTTAGGAGCTAGGCTTTGAAATGCCCTGTGCCGTTGACCTCTCCCTGTAAGAAGGGTTCAGGTCTCCCCTTTCTAGACTGTTCTGGGCCGCTGGCACTTGCTGGGCAAAGAGACCAACCTCTCCTGAGGGAATGGAGGTCTCTCCTTTTCACCGCTTTAGCCTCTGGCCCGTTGTAATGCCCCTGGCTTGAGGACCACCCTGTAAGGAGGGTTTGGGTCTCCTTTGCCATGCTGCTTTCGCCACAGGTCACTTTGACATGCCGGGCAAAATGACCGCCCTGTAAATAGGGTGTAAGGTCTTCTCCCTCTCCCTCTTAAGCCCGTGGGGCCTTTCCGTGCCTGTGGCTGAGGGACCCCCCTTTAAGAAGGGTAGCGGTCTCTCTGTGCCTTTCAGCTCTTTAGGAGCTAGGCTTTGAAATGCCCTGTGCCGTTGACCTCTCCCTGTAAGAAGGGTTCAGGTCTCCCCTTTCTAGACTGTTTTGGGCCGCTGGCACTTGCTGGGCAAAGAGACCCCCCTCTCCTGAGGGAATGGAGGTCTCTCCCTTTCTCCACTCTAAAAGGGTTTAGCCAAGGCTTAAGGACCGCCCTGTAAGGAGGGTTTGGGTCTCCTTTGCCATGCTGCTTTCGCCACAGGTCACTTTGACATGCCAGGCAAAATGACCGCCCTGTAAATAGGGTGTAAGGTCTTCTCCCTCTCCCTCTTAAGCCCGTGGGGCCTTTCCGTGCCTGTGGCTGAGGGACCCCCCTTTAAGAAGGGTAGTGGTCTCTCTGTGCCTTTCAGCTCTTTAGGAGCTAGGCTTTGAAATGCCCTGTGCCGTTGACCTCTCCCTGTAAGAAGGGTTCAGGTCTCCCCTTTCTAGTCTGTTTTGGGCCGCAGGCACTTGCTGGGCAAAGAGAACCCCCTCTCCTGAGGGAATGGAGGTTTCTCCCTTTCTCCACTCTAAAAGGGTTTAGCCAAGGCTTAAAGACCGCCCTGTAAGGAGGGTTTGGGTCTCCTTTGCCATGCTGCTTTCGCCACAGGTCACTTTGACATGGCAGGCAAAATGACCGCCCTGTAAATAGGGTGTAAGGTCTTCTTCTCCCTCTCCCTCTTAAGCCCGTGGGGCCTTTCCGTGCCTGTGGCTGAGGGACCCCCTTTTAAGAAGGGTTGAGCGTCTCTTTTCTCTTTGTCCTCGTAAACTGCCCTAGTAATGATTTCGACTTGGCTTTTTTGAAATTTGCAGTCAAATCCTATTTGTGACCGCTTGAATTGAAGCCGGGGTCCGATGAAACATGGTGTGGCGAAGGGGCGGCTGTAAGGGGATGGTGGAGGCCGTGATAAATTCGACCCTTTTTTGAAAAAAGCCAAGAAACCCCCCAAAACAATCCAAATCTTTCCAGGTCTGGAAATGAACAGGTGAGGTGCGGGGCTCCTTTCAGCTCCTCACTTCCACGTAATCCTTCCTCATTTCCTCTTGCCTTGTCCAATTGACACTGTCCCACCAACCTCAGCTTTGACCCTCTGTTTCCTGTGCAGAATAAAACATACTGCTGGCTGTAGTAGTGTTCCTTGTCTTGATTGGGAAAGGTCCCTACGTGGTGTCCCAATTCCAGGCCTTTGGTCTCTTTGCTGGTAGAGTGAGGCTATATTTTTGGACTGTCTTTGAGGTGATTGAAAGAGCTGTCCTTCCTGACAGCTCTTTGGTGATCTGGTGGCATAGGTACACGTGTCGTGGTGTTAGATCTTGCACGTGGGTGCACCTAACCCTACTAACAGGACTGAGTAAGAAGTAAGGGATGTCTGTTTTGGAAAAGGGCAGGGGGTTCAAAGTTGGAATGTTCTTGGTGGGGTAGACAGGTAAGTCGGGAAGGGTGTTGGTGAGGGATGGAGGATTCCTTGGTCATGGGAGGTTCCCTTACCTGTTCATTTCCAGACCTTTTCACGTCTGTGACTCCTTTCCCCTTCTTTCAAGGAAGTAGGATTTTTGTGAAGGAAGGGTGACCGCCCTGTAATCGGGGTTCGGGTCGCTTTCCTTTCCCCCTCTTTGCATTGGCCCTCTTCATGCCAAAGTGAGCTCCCTGTAACTAGGGTGTGCAACTTTCCCAAGCTTACTCGCCCATTTGAAAGCTAGTTATAGAAAGCAGCCTCTTTGGAGAGTTAGGGGTTTGTCCTTCTAGCTCTCCTGTCGCCGTGCCCTACTCACACGCACAACCAAGTCCAAACCGAGCGAACTCTGCATCCTGCTGGCCCTGACTGCTGCTGCTGCTGCAAGGTTTCCTGCTCTATGCCACAGGTTGGTGCCGAAGACTGGGAGTTGGGCTAATTTCAAGGAAGGGCCTTGTCCATTTAATCTGAACAGCTTTGATAGTTACGTGTACGGAGCTCACGCCTCACCACGCTTCTCCCCTTCTCTCTCTCTCTCTCTCTAGTAACTCAGAAGAGAAAACGGAGAAGAGGACAGAAGTACCAAAGAAACGGCAGGAAAAGACAATGGAAGCAGAAGCCACAGAAAAGGGACACACACCTTGCACGCATGGGCCTCCCTGCAATGAGGACACGGGATTTCCACTTAAGCTTCATTCCCCCTTGAGGTGCCAGGTAAAAGGACCTCCCTGTAAACGGGGATCAAGGTCCACCCCTTCCCAGCAAAAAGGCTTGAGGTGTCCGTTTGGTAGCTAAGGCTGAGGGACCCCCCTTTAAGAAGGGTAGCGGTCTCTCTGTGCCTTTCAGCTCTTTAGGAGCTAGGCTTTGAAATGCCCTGTGCCGTTGACCTCTCCCTGTAAGAAGGGTTCAGGTCTCCCCTTTCTAGTCTGTTTTGGGCCGCTGGCACTTGCTGGGCAAAGAGAACCCCCTCTCCTGAGGGAATGGAGGTTTCTCCCTTTCTCCACTCTAAAAGGGTTTAGCCAAGGCTTAAAGACCGCCCTGTAAGGAGGGTTTGGGTCTCCTTTGCCATGCTGCTTTCGCCACAGGTCACTTTGACATGGCAGGCAAAATGACCGCCCTGTAAATAGGGTGTAAGGTCTTCTTCTCCCTCTCCCTCTTAAGCCCGTGGGGCCTTTCCGTGCCTGTGGCTGAGGGACCCCCTTTTAAGAAGGGTTGAGCGTCTCTTTTCTCTTTGTCCTCGTAAACTGCCCTAGAAATGATTTCGACTTGGCTTTTTTGAAATTTGCAGTCAAATCCTATTTGTGACCGCTTGAATTGAAGCCGGGGTCCGATGAAACATGGTGTGGCGAAGGGGCGGCTGTAAGGGGATGGTGGAGGCCGTGATAAATTCGACCCTTTTTTGAAAAAAGCCAAGAAACCCCCCAAAACAATCCAAATCTTTCCAGGTCTGGAAATGAACAGGTGAGGTGCGGGGCTCCTTTCAGCTCCTCACTTCCACGTAATCCTTCCTCATCTCCTCTTGCCTTGCCCAATTGACACTGTCCCACCAACCTCAGCTTTGACCCTCTGTTTCCTGCGCAGAATAAAACATACTGCTGGCTGTAGTAGTGTTCCTTGTCTTGATTGGGAAAGGTCCCTACGTGGTGTCCCAATTCCAGGCCTTTGGTCTCTTTGCTGGTAGAGTGAGGCTATATTTTTGGACTGTCTTTGAGGTGATTGAAAGAGCTGTCCTTCCTGACAGCTCTTTGGTGATCTGGTGGCATAGGTACACGTGTCGTGGTGTTAGATCTTGCACGTGGGTGCACCTAACCCTACTAACAGGACTGAGTAAGAAGTAAGGGATGTCTGTTTTGGAAAAGGGCAGGGGGTTCAAAGTTGGAATGTTCTTGGTGGGGTAGACAGGTAAGTCGGGAAGGGTGTTGGTGAGGGATGGAGGATTCCTTGGTCATGGGAGGTTCCCTTACCTGTTCATTTCCAGACCTTTTCACGTCTGTGAC
The DNA here is from genome assembly GCF_015237465.2 of Chelonia mydas. Taxonomy (NCBI): domain Eukaryota; kingdom Metazoa; phylum Chordata; order Testudines; family Cheloniidae; genus Chelonia; species Chelonia mydas. The sequence continues at coordinate 4,872,104 of NC_051261.2, forward strand.
TCCTTTCCCCTTCTTTCAAGGAAGTAGGATTTTTGTGAAGGAAGGGTGACCGCCCTGTAATCGGGGTTCGGGTCGCTTTCCTTTCCCCCTCTTTGCATTGGCCCTCTTCATGCCAAAGTGAGCTCCCTGTAACTAGGGTGTGCAACTTTCCCAAGCTTACTCGCCCATTTGAAAGCTAGTTATAGAAAGCAGCCTCTTTGGAGAGTTAGGGGTTTGTCCTTCTAGCTCTCCTGTCGCCGTGCCCTACTCACACGCACAACCAAGTCCAAACCGAGCGAACTCTGCATCCCGCTGGCCCTGACTGCTGCTGCTGCTGCAAGGTTTCCTGCTCTACGCCACAGGTTGGTGCCGAAGACTGGGAGATGGACTAATTTCAAGGAAGGGCCTTGTCCATTTAATCTGAACAGCTTTGATAGTTACGTGTACGGAGCTCACGCCTCACCACGCTTCTCCCCTTTTCTCTCTCTCTCTCTCTAGTAACTCAGAAGAGAAAACGGAGAAGAGGACAGAAGTACCAAAGAAACGGCAGGAAAAGACAATGGAAGCAGAAGCCACAGAAAAGGGACACACACCTTGCACGCATGGGCCTCCCTGCAATGAGGACACGGGATTTCCACTTAAGCTTCATTCCCCCTTGAGGTGCCAGGTAAAAGGACCTCCCTGTAAACGGGGATCAAGGTCCACCCCTTCCCAGCAAAAAGGCTTGAGGTGTCCGTTTGGTAGCTAAGGCTGAGGGACCCCCCTTTAAGAAGGGTAGCGGTCTCTCTGTGCCTTTCAGCTCTGTAGGAGCTAGGCTTTGAAATGCCCTGTGCCGTTGACCTCTCCCTGTAAGAAGGGTTCAGGTCTCCCCTTTCTAGACTGTTTTGGGCCACTGGCACTTGCTGGGCAAAGAGACCACCCTCTCCTGAGGGAATGGAGGTCTCTCCTTTTCAGCGCTTTAGCGTCTGGCCCGTTGTAATGCCCCTGGCTTGAGGACCACCCTGTAAGGAGGGTTTGGGTCTCCTTTCCCATGCTGCTTTCGCCACAGGTCACTTTGACATGCCAGGCAAAATGACTACCCTGTAAGCAGGGTGTAAGGTCTTCTCTCTCTCCATCTTAAGCCAGTGGGGCCTTTCCGTGCCTGTGGCTGAGGGACCCCCCTTTAAGAAGGGTAGCGGTCTCTCTGTGCCTTTCAGCTCTTTAGGAGCTAGGCTTTGAAATGCCCTGTGCCGTTGACCTCTCCCTGTAAGAAGGGTTCAGGTCTCCCCTTTCTAGACTGTTTTGGGCCGCTGGCACTTGCTGGGCAAAGAGACCCCCCTCTCCTGAGGGAATGGAGGTCTCTCCCTTTCTCCACTCTAAAAGGGTTTAGCCAAGGCTTAAGGACCGCCCTGTAAGGAGGGTTTGGGTCTCCTTTGCCATGCTGCTTTCGCCACAGGTCACTTTGACATGCCAGGCAAAATGACCGCCCTGTAAATAGGGTGTAAGGTCTTCTCCCTCTCCCTCTTGAGCCCGTGGGGCCTTTACGTGCCTGTGGCTGAGGGACCCCCCTTTAAGAAGGGTAGCGGTCTCTCTGTGCCTTTCAGCTCTTTAGGAGCTAGGCTTTGAAATGCCCTGTGCCGTTGACCTCTCCCTGTAAGAAGGGTTCAGGTCTCCCCTTTCTAGTCTGTTTTGGGCCGCTGGCACTTGCTGGGCAAAGAGAACCCCCTCTCCTGAGGGAATGGAGGTTTCTCCCTTTCTCCACTCTAAAAGGGTTTAGCCAAGGCTTAAAGACCGCCCTGTAAGGAGGGTTTGGGTCTCCTTTGCCATGCTGCTTTCGCCACAGGTCACTTTGACATGGCAGGCAAAATGACCGCCCTGTAAATAGGGTGTAAGGTCTTCTTCTCCCTCTCCCTCTTAAGCCCGTGGGGCCTTTCCGTGCCTGTGGCTGAGGGACCCCCTTTTAAGAAGGGTTGAGCGTCTCTTTTCTCTTTGTCCTCGTAAACTGCCCTAGAAATGATTTCGACTTGGCTTTTTTGAAATTTGCAGTCAAATCCTATTTGTGACCGCTTCAATTGAAGCCGGGGTCCGATGAAACATGGTGTGGAGAAGGGGCGGCTGTAAGGGGATGGTGGAGGCCGTGATAAATTCGACCCTTTTTTGAAAAAAGCCAAGAAACCCCCCAAAACAATCCAAATCTTTCCAGGTCTGGAAATGAACAGGTGAGGTGCGGGGCTCCTTTCAGCTCCTCACTTCCACGTAATCCTTCCTCATCTCCTCTTGCCTTGCCCAATTGACACTGTCCCACCAACCTCAGCTTTGACCCTCTGTTTCCTGCGCAGAATAAAACATACTGCTGGCTGTAGTAGTGTTCCTTGTCTTGATTGGGAAAGGTCCCTACGTGGTGTCCCAATTCCAGGCCTTTGGTCTCTTTGCTGGTAGAGTGAGGCTATATTTTTGGACTGTCTTTGAGGTGATTGAAAGAGCTGTCCTTCCTGACAGCTCTTTGGTGATCTGGTGGCATAGGTACACGTGTCGTGGTGTTAGATCTTGCACGTGGGTGCACCTAACCCTACTAACAGGACTGAGTAAGAAGTAAGGGATGTCTGTTTTGGAAAAGGGCAGGGGGTTCAAAGTTGGAATGTTCTTGGTGGGGTAGACAGGTAAGTCGGGAAGGGTGTTGGTGAGGGATGGAGGATTCCTTGGTCATGGGAGGTTCCCTTACCTGTTCATTTCCAGACCTTTTCACGTCTGTGACTCCTTTCCCCTTCTTTCAAGGAAGTAGGATTTTTGTGAAGGAAGGGTGACCGCCCTGTAATCGGGGTTCGGGTCGCTTTCCTTTCCCCCTCTTTGCATTGGCCCTCTTCATGCCAAAGTGAGCTCCCTGTAACTAGGGTGTGCAACTTACCCAAGCTTACACGCCCATTTGAAAGCTAGTTATAGAAAGCAGCCTCTTTGGAGAGTTAGGGGTTTGTCCTTCTAGCTCTCCTGTCGCCGTGCCCTACTCACACGCACAACCAAGTCCAAACCGAGCGAACTCTGCATCCCGCTGGCCCTGACTGCTGCTGCTGCTGCAAGGTTTCCTGCTCTACGCCACAGGTTGGTGCCGAAGACTGGGAGTTGGGCTAATTTCAAGGAAGGGCCTTGTCCATTTAATCTGAACAGCTTTGATAGTTACGTGTACGGAGCTCACGCCTCACCACGCTTCTCCCCTTTTCTCTCTCTCTCTCTCTCTCTCTCTCTCTCTCTCTCTCTAGCAACTCAGAAGAGAAAACGGAGAAGAGGACAGAAGTACCAAAGAAACGGCAGGAAAAGACAATGGAAGCAGAAGCCACAGAAAAGGGACACACACCTTGCACGCATGGGCCTCCCTGCAATGAGGACACGGGATTTCCACTTAAGCTTCATTCCCCCTTGAGGTGCCAGGTAAAAGGACCTCCATGTAAACGGGGATCAAGGTCCACCCCTTCCCAGCAAAAAGGCTTGAGGTGTCCGTTTGGTAGCTAAGGCTGAGGGACCCCCCTTTAAGAAGGGTAGCGGTCTCTCTGTGCCTTTCAGCTCTTTAGGAGCTAGGCTTTGAAATGCCCTGTGCCGTTGACCTCTCCCTGTAAGAAGGGTTCAGGTCTCCCCTTTCTAGACTGTTCTGGGCCGCTGGCACTTGCTGGGCAAAGAGACCAACCTCTCCTGAGGGAATGGAGGTCTCTCCTTTTCACCGCTTTAGCCTCTGGCCCGTTGTAATGCCCCTGGCTTGAGGACCACCCTGTAAGGAGGGTTTGGGTCTCCTTTGCCATGCTGCTTTCGCCACAGGTCACTTTGACATACCAGGCAAAATGACTACCCTGTAAGCAGGGTGTAAGGTCTTCGCTCTCTCTATCTTAAGCCAGTGGGGCCTTTCCGTGCCTGTGGCTGAGGGACCCCCCTTTAAGAAGGGTAGCGGTCTCTCTGGGCCTTTCAGCTCTTTAGGAGCTAGGCTTTGAAATGCCCTGTGCCATTGACCTCTCCCTGTAAGAAGGGTTCAGGTCTCCCCTTTCTAGACTGTTTTGGGCCGCTGGCACTTGCTGGGCAAAGAGACCCCCCTCTCCTGAGGGAATGGAGGTCTCTCCCTTTCTCCACTCTAAAAGGGTTTAGCCAAGGCTTAAGGACCGCCCTGTAAGGAGGGTTTGGGTCTCCTTTGCCATGCTGCTTTCGCCACAGGTCACTTTGACATGCCAGGCAAAATGACCGCCCTGTAAATAGGGTGTAAGGTCTTCTCCCTCTCCCTCTTAAGCCCGTGGAGCCTTTCCGTGCCTGTGGCTGAGGTACCCCCTTTTAAGAAGGGTTGAGCGTCTCTTTTCTCTTTGTCCTCGTAAACTGCCCTAGAAATGATTTCGACTTGGCTTTTTTGAAATTTGCAGTCAAATCCTATTTGTGACCGCTTGAATTGAAGCCGGGGTCCGATGAAACATGGTGTGGCGAAGGGGCGGCTGTAAGGGGATGGTGGAGGCCGTGATAAATTCGACCCTTTTTTGAAAAAAGCCAAGAAACCCCCCAAAACAATCCAAATCTTTCCAGGTCTGGAAATGAACAGGTGAGGTGCGGGGCTCCTTTCAGCTCCTCACTTCCACGTAATCCTTCCTCATCTCCTCTTGCCTTGCCCAATTGACACTGTCCCACCAACCTCAGCTTTGACCCTCTGTTTCCTGCGCAGAATAAAACATACTGCTGGCTGTAGTAGTGTTCCTTGTCTTGATTGGGAAAGGTCCCTACCTGGTGTCCCAATTCCAGGCCTTTGGTCTCTTTGCTGGTAGAGTGAGGCTATATTTTTGGACTGTCTTTGAGGTGATTGAAAGAGCTGTCCTTCCTGACAGCTCTTTGGTGATCTGGTGGCATAGGTACACGTGTCGTGGTGTTAGATCTTGCACGTGGGTGCACCTAACCCTACTAACAGGACTGAGTAAGAAGTAAGGGATGTCTGTTTTGGAAAAGGGCAGGGGGTTCAAAGTTGGAATGTTCTTGGTGGGGTAGACAGGTAAGTCGGGAAGGGTGTTGGTGTGGGATGGAGGATTCCTTGGTCATGGGAGGTTCCCTTACCTGTTCATTTCCAGACCTTTTCACGTCTGTGACTCCTTTCCCCTTCTTTCAAGGAAGTAGGATTTTTGTGAAGGAAGGGTGACCGCCCTGTAATCGGGGTTCGGGTCGCTTTCCTTTCCCCCTCTTTGCATTGGCCCTCTTCATGCCAAAGTGAGCTCCCTGTAACTAGGGTGTGCAACTTTCCCAAGCTTACTCGCCCATTTGAAAGCTAGTTATAGAAAGCAGCCTCTTTGGAGAGTTAGGGGTTTGTCCTTCTAGCTCTCCTGTCGCCGTGCCCTACTCACACGCACAACCAAGTCCAAACCGAGCGAACTCTGCATCCCGCTGGCCCTGACTGCTGCTGCTGCTGCAAGGTTTCCTGCTCTACGCCACAGGTTGGTGCCGAAGACTGGGAGATTGGACTAATTTCAAGGAAGGGCCTTGTCCATTTAATCTGAACAGCTTTGATAGTTACGTGTACGGAGCTCACGCCTCACCACGCTTCTCCCCTTTTCTCTCTCTCTCTCTCTCTCTAGCAACTCAGAAGAGAAAACGGAGAAGAGGACAGAAGTACCAAAGAAACGGCAGGAAAAGACAATGGAAGCAGAAGCCACAGAAAAGGGACACACACCTTGCACGCATGGGCCTCCCTGCAATGAGGACACGGGATTTCCACTTAAGCTTCATTCCCCCTTGAGGTGCCAGGTAAAAGGACCTCCCTGTAAACGGGGATCAAGGTCCACCCCTTCCCAGCAAAAAGGCTTGAGGTGTCCGTTTGGTAGCTAAGGCTGAGGGACCCCCCTTTAAGAAGGGTAGCGGTCTCTCTGTGCCTTTCAGCTCTGTAGGAGCTAGGCTTTGAAATGCCCTGTGCCGTTGACCTCTCCCTGTAAGAAGGGTTCAGGTCTCCCCTTTCTAGACTGTTTTGGGCCGCTGGCACTTGCTGGGCAAAGAGACCCCCCTCTCCTGAGGGAATGGAGGTCTCTCCCTTTCTCCACTCTAAAAGGGTTTAGCCAAGGCTTAAGGACCGCCCTGTAAGGAGGGTTTGGGTCTCCTTTGCCATGCTGCTTTCGCCACAGGTCACTTTGACATGCCAGGCAAAATGACCGCCCTGTAAATAGGGTGTAAGGTCTTCTCCCTCTCCCTCTTAAGCCCGTGGGGCCTTTCCGTGCCTGTGGCTGAGGGACCCCCCTTTAAGAAGGGTAGTGGTCTCTCTGTGCCTTTCAGCTCTTTAGGAGCTAGGCTTTGAAATGCCCTGTGCCGTTGACCTCTCCCTGTAAGAAGGGTTCAGGTCTCCCCTTTCTAGTCTGTTTTGGGCCGCAGGCACTTGCTGGGCAAAGAGAACCCCCTCTCCTGAGGGAATGGAGGTTTCTCCCTTTCTCCACTCTAAAAGGGTTTAGCCAAGGCTTAAAGACCGCCCTGTAAGGAGGGTTTGGGTCTCCTTTGCCATGCTGCTTTCGCCACAGGTCACTTTGACATGGCAGGCAAAATGACCGCCCTGTAAATAGGGTGTAAGGTCTTCTTCTCCCTCTCCCTCTTAAGCCCGTGGGGCCTTTCCGTGCCTGTGGCTGAGGGACCCCCTTTTAAGAAGGGTTGAGCGTCTCTTTTCTCTTTGTCCTCGTAAACTGCCCTAGAAATGATTTCGACTTGGCTTTTTTGAAATTTGCAGTCAAATCCTATTTGTGACCGCTTGAATTGAAGCCGGGGTCCGATGAAACATGGTGTGGCGAAGGGGCGGCTGTAAGGGGATGGTGGAGGCCGTGATAAATTCGACCCTTTTTTGAAAAAAGCCAAGAAACCCCCCAAAACAATCCAAATCTTTCCAGGTCTGGAAATGAACAGGTGAGGTGCGGGGCTCCTTTTAGCTCCTCACTTCCACGTAATCCTTCCTCATTTCCTCTTGCCTTGTCCAATTGACACTGTCCCACCAACCTCAGCTTTGACCCTCTGTTTCCTGTGCAGAATAAAACATACTGCTGGCTGTAGTAGTGTTCCTTGTCTTGATTGGGAAAGGTCCCTACGTGGTGTCCCAATTCCAGGCCTTTGGTCTCTTTGCTGGTAGAGTGAGGCTATATTTTTGGACTGTCTTTGAGGTGATTGAAAGAGCTGTCCTTCCTGACAGCTCTTTGGTGATCTGGTGGCATAGGTACACGTGTCGTGGTGTTAGATCTTGCACGTGGGTGCACCTAACCCTACTAACAGGACTGAGTAAGAAGTAAGGGATGTCTGTTTTGGAAAAGGGCAGGGGGTTCAAAGTTGGAATGTTCTTGGTGGGGTAGACAGGTAAGTCGGGAAGGGTGTTGGTGAGGGATGGAGGATTCCTTGGTCATGGGAGGTTCCCTTACCTGTTCATTTCCAGACCTTTTCACGTCTGTGACTCCTTTCCCCTTCTTTCAAGGAAGTAGGATTTTTGTGAAGGAAGGGTGACCGCCCTGTAATCGGGGTTCGGGTCGCTTTCCTTTCCCCCTCTTTGCATTGGCCCTCTTCATGCCAAAGTGAGCTCCCTGTAACTAGGGTGTGCAACTTTCCCAAGCTTACTCGCCCATTTGAAAGCTAGTTATAGAAAGCAGCCTCTTTGGAGAGTTAGGGGTTTGTCCTTCTAGCTCTCCTGTCGCCGTGCCCTACTCACACGCACAACCAAGTCCAAACCGAGCGAACTCTGCATCCCTGCTGGCCCTGACTGCTGCTGCTGCTGCAAGGTTTCCTGCTCTACTGCCACAGGTTGGTGCCGAAGACTGGGAGTTGGGCTAATTTCAAGGAAGGGCCTTGTCCATTTAATCTGAACAGCTTTGATAGTTACGTGTACGGAGCTCACGCCTCACCACGCTTCTCCCCTTTCTCTCTCTCTCTCTCTCTCTCTCTAGTAACTCAGAAGAGAAAACGGAGAAGAGGACAGAAGTACCAAAGAAACGGCAGGAAAAGACAATGGAAGCAGAAGCCACAGAAAAGGGACACACACCTTGCACGCATGGGCCTCCCTGCAATGAGGACACGGGATTTCCACTTAAGCTTCATTCCCCCTTGAGGTGCCAGGTAAAAGGACCTCCCTGTAAACGGGGATCAAGGTCCACCCCTTCCCAGCAAAAAGGCTTGAGGTGTCCGTTTGGTAGCTAAGGCTGAGGGACCCCCCTTTAAGAAGGGTAGCGGTCTCTCTGTGCCTTTCAGCTCTTTAGGAGCTAGGCTTTGAAATGCCCTGTGCCGTTGACCTCTCCCTGTAAGAAGGGTTCAGGTCTCCCCTTTCTAGTCTGTTTTGGGCCGCTGGCACTTGCTGGGCAAAGAGAACCCCCTCTCCTGAGGGAATGGAGGTTTCTCCCTTTCTCCACTCTAAAAGGGTTTAGCCAAGGCTTAAAGACCGCCCTGTAAGGAGGGTTTGGGTCTCCTTTGCCATGCTGCTTTCGCCACAGGTCACTTTGACATGGCAGGCAAAATGACCGCCCTGTAAATAGGGTGTAAGGTCTTCTTCTCCCTCTCCCTCTTAAGCCCGTGGGGCCTTTCCGTGCCTGTGGCTGAGGGACCCCCTTTTAAGAAGGGTTGAGCGTCTCTTTTCTCTTTGTCCTCGTAAACTGCCCTAGAAATGATTTCGACTTGGCTTTTTTGAAATTTGCAGTCAAATCCTATTTGTGACCGCTTGAATTGAAGCCGGGGTCCGATGAAACATGGTGTGGCGAAGGGGCGGCTGTAAGGGGATGGTGGAGGCCGTGATAAATTCGACCCTTTTTTGAAAAAAGCCAAGAAACCCCCCAAAACAATCCAAATCTTTCCAGGTCTGGAAATGAACAGGTGAGGTGCGGGGCTCCTTTCAGCTCCTCACTTCCACGTAATCCTTCCTCATCTCCTCTTGCCTTGCCCAATTGACACTGTCCCACCAACCTCAGCTTTGACCCTCTGTTTCCTGCTGCAGAATAAAACATACTGCTGGCTGTAGTAGTGTTCCTTGTCTTGATTGGGAAAGGTCCCTACGTGGTGTCCCAATTCCAGGCCTTTGGTCTCTTTGCTGGTAGAGTGAGGCTATATTTTTGGACTGTCTTTGAGGTGATTGAAAGAGCTGTCCTTCCTGACAGCTCTTTGGTGATCTGGTGGCATAGGTACACGTGTCGTGGTGTTAGATCTTGCACGTGGGTGCACCTAACCCTACTAACAGGACTGAGTAAGAAGTAAGGGATGTCTGTTTTGGAAAAGGGCAGGGGGTTCAAAGTTGGAATGTTCTTGGTGGGGTAGACAGGTAAGTCGGGAAGGGTGTTGGTGAGGGATGGAGGATTCCTTGGTCATGGGAGGTTCCCTTACCTGTTCATTTCCAGACCTTTTCACGTCTGTGACTCCTTTCCCCTTCTTTCAAGGAAGTAGGATTTTTGTGAAGGAAGGGTGACCGCCCTGTAATCGGGGTTCGGGTCGCTTTCCTTTCCCCCTCTTTGCATTGGCCCTCTTCATGCCAAAGTGAGCTCCCTGTAACTAGGGTGTGCAACTTTCCCAAGCTTACTCGCCCATTTGAAAGCTAGTTATAGAAAGCAGCCTCTTTGGAGAGTTAGGGGTTTGTCCTTCTAGCTCTCCTGTCGCCGTGCCCTACTCACACGCACAACCAAGTCCAAACCGAGCGAACTCTGCATCCCGCTGGCCCTGACTGCTGCTGCTGCTGCAAGGTTTCCTGCTCTACGCCACAGGTTGGTGCCGAAGACTGGGAGTTGGACTAATTTCAAGGAAGGGCCTTGTCCATTTAATCTGAACAGCTTTGATAGTTACGTGTACGGAGCTCACGCCTCACCACGCTTCTCCCCTTTTCTCTCTCTCTCTCTCTCTAGTAACTCAGAAGAGAAAACGGAGAAGAGGACAGAAGTACCAAAGAAACGGCAGGAAAAGACAATGGAAGCAGAAGCCACAGAAAAGGGACACACACCTTGCACGCATGGGCCTCCCTGCAATGAGGACACGGGATTTCCACTTAAGCTTCATTCCCCCTTGAGGTGCCAGGTAAAAGGACCTCCCTGTAAACGGGGATCAAGGTCCACCCCTTCCCAGCAAAAAGGCTTGAGGTGTCCGTTTGGTAGCTAAGGCTGAGGGACCCCCCTTTAAGAAGGGTAGCGGTCTCTCTGTGCCTTTCAGCTCTTTAGGAGCTAGGCTTTGAAATGCCCTGTGCCGTTGACCTCTCCCTGTAAGAAGGGTTCAGGTCTCCCCTTTCTAGACTGTTTTGGGCCGCTGGCAATTGCTGGGCAAAGAGACCCCCCTCTCCTGAGGGAATGGAGGTCTCTCCCTTTCTCCACTCTAAAAGGGTTTAGCCAAGGCTTAAGGACCACCCTGTAAGGAGGGTTTGGGTCTCCTTTGCCATGCTGCTATCGCCACAGGTCACTTTGACACGCCAGGCAAAATGACCACCCTGTAAATAGGGTGTAAGGTCTTCTCCCTCTCCCTCTTAAGCCCGTGGGGCCTTTCCGTGCCTGTGGCTGAGGGACCCCCCTTTAAGAAGGGTAGCGGTCTCTCTGTGCCTTTCAGCTCTTTAGGAGCTAGGCTTTGAAATGCCCTGTGCCGTTGACCTCTCCCTGTAAGAAGGGTTCAGGTCTCCCCTTTCTAGACTGTTCTGGGCCGCTGGCACTTGCTGGGCAAAGAGACCAACCTCTCCTGAGGGAATGGAGGTCTCTCCTTTTCAGCGCTTTAGCCTCTGGCCCGTTTAGCCAAGGCTTAAGGACCGCCCTGTAAGGAGGGTTTGGGTCTCCTTTGCCATGCTGCTTTCGCCACAGGTCACTTTGACATGCCAGGCAAAATGACCGCCCTGTAAATAGGGTGTAAGGTCTTCTCCCTCTCCCTCTTAAGCCCGTGGGGCCTTTCCGTGCCTGTGGCTGAGGGACCCCCCTTTAAGAAGGGTAGTGGTCTCTCTGTGCCTTTCAGCTCTTTAGGAGCTAGGCTTTGAAATGCCCTGTGCCGTTGACCTCTCCCTGTAAGAAGGGTTCAGGTCTCCCCTTTCTAGTACTGTTTTGGGCCGCAGGCACTTGCTGGGCAAAGAGAACCCCCTCTACTGAGGGAATGGAGGTTTCTCCCTTTCTCCACTCTAAAAGGGTTTAGCCAAGGCTTAAGGACCGCCCTGTAAGGAGGGTTTGGGTCTCCTTTGCCATGCTGCTTTCGCCACAGGTCACTTTGACATGCCAGGCAAAATGACCGCCCTGTAAATAGGGTGTAAGGTCTTCTTCTCCCTCTCCCTCTTAAGCCCGTGGGGCCTTTCCGTGCCTGTGGCTGAGGGACCCCCTTTTAAGAAGGGTTGAGCGTCTCTTTTCTCTTTGTCCTCGTAAACTGCCCTAGTAATGATTTCGACTTGGCTTTTTTGAAATTTGCAGTCAAATCCTATTTGTGACCGCTTGAATTGAAGCCGGGGTCCGATGAAACATGGTGTGGCGAAGGGGCGGCTGTAAGGGGATGGTGGAGGCCGTGATAAATTCGACCCTTTTTTGAAAAAAGCCAAGAAACCCCCCAAAACAATCCAAATCTTTCCAGGTCTGGAAATGAACAGGTGAGGTGCGGGGCTCCTTTCAGCTCCTCACTTCCACGTAATCTTTCCTCATTTCCTTTTGCCTTGTCCAATTGACACTGTCCCACCAACCTCAGCTTTGACCCTCTGTTTCCTGTGCAGAATAAAACATACTGCTGGCTGTAGTAGTGTTCCTTGTCTTGATTGGCAAAGGTCCCTACGTGGTGTCCCAATTCCAGGCCTTTGGTCTCTTTGCTGGTAGAGTGAGGCTATATTTTTGGACTGTCTTTGAGGTGATTGAAAGAGCTGTCCTTCCTGACAGCTCTTTGGTGATCTGGTGACATAGGTACACGTGTCGTGGTGTTAGATCTTGCACGTGGGTGCACCTAACCCTACTAACAGGACTGAGTAAGAAGTAAGGGATGTCTGTTTTGGAAAAGGGCAGGGGGTTCAAAGTTGGAATGTTCTTGGTGGGGTAGACAGGTAAGTCGGGAAGGGTGTTGGTGAGGGATGGAGGATTCCTTGGTCATGGGAGGTTCCCTTACCTGTTCATTTCCAGACCTTTTCACGTCTGTGACTCCTTTCCCCTTCTTTCAAGGAAGTAGGATTTTTGTGAAGGAAGGGTGACCGCCCTGTAATCGGGGTTCGGGTCGCTTTCCTTTCCCCCTCTTTGCATTGGCCCTCTTCATGCCAAAGTGAGCTCCCTGTAACTAGGGTGTGCAACTTTCCCAAGCTTACTCGCCCATTTGAAAGCTAGTTATAGAAAGCAGCCTCTTTGGAGAGTTAGGGGTTTGTCCTTCTAGCTCTCCTGTCGCCGTGCCCTACTCACACGCACAACCAAGTCCAAACCGAGCGAACTCTGCATCCTGCTGGCCCTGACTGCTGCTGCTGCTGCAAGGTTTCCTGCTCTATGCCACAGGTTGGTGCCGAAGACTGGGAGTTGGGCTAATTTCAAGGAAGGGCCTTGTCCATTTAATCTGAACAGCTTTGATAGTTACGTGTACGGAGCTCACGCCTCACCACGCTTCTCCCCTTCTCTCTCTCTCTCTCTCTAGTAACTCAGAAGAGAAAACGGAGAAGAGGACAGAAGTACCAAAGAAACGGCAGGAAAAGACAATGGAAGCAGAAGCCACAGAAAAGGGACACACACCTTGCACGCATGGGCCTCCCTGCAATGAGGACACGGGATTTCCACTTAAGCTTCATTCCCCCTTGAGGTGCCAGGTAAAAGGACCTCCCTGTAAACGGGGATCAAGGTCCACCCCTTCCCAGCAAAAAGGCTTGAGGTGTCCGTTTGGTAGCTAAGGCTGAGGGACCCCCCTTTAAGAAGGGTAGCGGTCTCTCTGTGCCTTTCAGCTCTTTAGGAGCTAGGCTTTGAAATGCCCTGTGCCGTTGACCTCTCCCTGTAAGAAGGGTTCAGGTCTCCCCTTTCTAGACTGTTTTGGGCCGCTGGCACTTGCTGGGCAAAGAGACCACCCTCTCCTGAGGGAATGGAGGTCTCTCCTTTTCAGCGCTTTAGCATCTGGCCCGTTGTAATGCCCCTGGCTTGAGGACCACCCTGTAAGGAGGGTTTGGGTCTCCTTTGCCATGCTGCTTTTGCCACAGGTCACTTTGACATGCCAGGCAAAATGACCGCCCTGTAAATAGGGTGTAAGGTCTTCTCTCTCTCCATCTTAAGCCAGTGGGGCCTTTCCATGCCTGTGGCTGAGGGACCCCCCTTTAAGAAGGGTAGCGGTCTCTCTGTGCCTTTCAGCTCTTTAGGAGCTAGGCTCTGAAATGCCCTGTGCCGTTGACCTCTCCCTGTAAGAAGGGTTCAGGTCTCCCCTTTCTAGACTGTTTTGGGCCGCTGGCACTTGCTGGGCAAAGAGACCACCCTCTCCTGAGGGAATGGAGGTCTCTCCTTTTCAGCGCTTTAGCCTCTGGCCCGTTGTAATGTGGTGCCGAAGACTGGGAGTTGGGCTAATTTCAAGTTGGGGTTTTGTGGAAATGAAATTTCCTGGCTCAATGCTTTTAGTTACCATCACCCTAATCTTTTCTCTACTTTATGGCATTCTTCCAGTCACTTTAAATCACAAGTGTTTTCAGATGTAGTAATGTATCCCCGTCAATCCAGAGTGAGCTCTGGGACTGGAGTTCTTCTTTTGCTATTATCTTGCCTGGCTGTGAATTCTCTGTAACCAGTCTTGATACTTGTTTATTTGGTAGCTAATGTATTTGAAGGGGATGCTTTGCAGGGGGTTTTATTTTCCCTGTCAGCCACAGTGATGCTTGTCCGAATAGTCTTTTTTAGGGTCACGGTACATTCAGTTGACTCTAATATTGTGGCTAATGAGAGAAGATGAATGCATAACTCAAAAGACTCCACCGTTGTCTGTATAGTGTACAATGAAGAGTGAATTAATAAAGGAGAGCATAAAATTTCTCAGGACATCTTTGTCATGTGGTTTCAACATCAAATTGTGTCTTCTTTTATGTTGTTTGAGTGCATAATTGCAATGCATCTCACTTTCTGTTCCTTCCTACTGTTTGTAACTCACTTTTTGCCTGTCACACTAGATTTCAAACTGTTCAGGGCAGTTACCACATATTATTTTGTACAGCTTGTTCCGTTATCCTCTATGTCCATGCGGACATTAGCAGAAAATAGAAATGAAAACAGAACATGTAAACTTATTTTATGTAGAAGTTGGAATCTGCAAATGCCAATGTATTTCCTGAGCTCCATCAGCAGACAATTTTATGTATCTAGAAATAGGTTAGTTGGACACTTTGAAATAGCAATCATGAAATCCAACTCCTTCAGATAAATAAGTATTTTCTGTTTACTAACTAAAAGAGAGTATGAAAAACAGCAGGAAAAATACTTTCCATTGATCTGAACTTCCAGATTGCTTCTTTTATTATTGTTTTGTGTGTTGAGGAAATGTTCAGCCCAGGTTATAATTATGGAGGCTTGCTCAGTGGATTCATTTTTTAAGAGGAGATGGTCCCAAATCAAACTCCTTTATCTGTGCAATTCCCTGATTTGGGGAGAGTTTGAATTCTTATCCAGATCTAAAAACATTTACGATAGTCCTAGCTATAGAATGAGCCAAACCGTGCCCTAAATTTGAGCACACGGATATCTGTTAAGCTTGGATTTGAACATTGCAGTTCAGGCTAATTTCTTATTTTAATAAAACCAGTTCACTGCCTTCCTTCTTAAAATAAGACTTAGCACTTCTATAGACCTTTTTACTCCTTCACTCCCAGTATACTTTGCAAAGGGTTAGTGATGTAAGGTCCAGCTTGAGGGGTTAAGTGTGTGTATATATTTGTAAGCTATAGTTTTCTGGGTTATTTTATGGCCTTTTTATCACAGCTGTACAGCTGTGTCAGCTAACTTTTTAAAAAATGTTAAAACAACATAAAAGGAGCCTATATATAAAACTTGGATCAAATCTGTTAACAGATGTTTCCTTCCCAGAGACATTTTTCTGTCCTAAATTAAAAATAAAAGCCACTTCAATTTTATCATACCAGTAAACGGATATAATTAAAACTAGGGCTGTCAAGTGATTAAAAAAATTAATTGCGATTAATCGTGCTGTTAAACAATAATATAATACCATTTATTTAAATATTTTGGGATGTTTTCTACATTTTCTACCATGTCAAACTTTAGAGCCGACGAGTCCAATCAGTCCTACTTCTTGTTCAGCCAATCGCTCAAACAGGTTTGTTTACGTTTGCAGAAGATAATGCACAATGTCACCTGAAAGTGAGAACAGGCATTTGCATGGCACTGCTGTAGCCGGTAATGCAAGATATTTACATGCCAGATGCGCTAAATATTTTGTCCCTTGATGCTTCAACCAGCATTCCAGAGGATATGCATCCATGCTGATGACGGGTTCTGCTTGATAACAATCCAGAGCAGTGCCGACCGACGCATGTTCATTTTCATAATGTGAATCAGATGCCACCTGTAGAAGGTTGATTTTGTTTTTTGGTTTTTAGGATTTTGTAGTTTCTGCATCAGAGTGTTGTTCTTTTAAGACTTCTGAAAACATGCTCTACACTTCATCCCTCTCAGATTTTGGAAGGCACTTCAGATTCTTAAATCTTGGGTCGAGTGCCGTAGCTATCTTTAGAAATTTCACATTGGTATCTTTTCTGCATTTTGTCAAATTTGCAGTGAAAGTGTTCTTAAAACGAACAACATGTGCTGGGTCATCATCCGAGATGGCTATAACATGAACTATATGGCAGAATGAGGGTAAAGCAGAGCAGGAGACATACAATTCTCTTCCAAGGAGTTCAGTCACAAATTCAATTAACGCATTATATTTTAACAAGCGCCATCAGCATGGAAGCATGTCCTCTGGAACGATGGCCAAAGCTTGAAGAGGCATATGAATCTGTAGCGCATTTGGCAGATAAATATCTTGTGATGCTAGCTACAACAGTGTCATGCAAACACCCGTTCTCACTTTCAGGTGACATTGTAAATAAGAAGCGGGCAGCATTACCTCCCATAAATGTAAACAAACTTGTTTCTCTTAGCGATTGGCTGAACAAGAAGTAGGACTTGTAGGCTCTAAAGTTTTACATTGTTTTGTTTTTGAGTGCAGTTATGTAACAAAAAAAATCTACATTTGTAAGTTGCACTTTCATGATAAAGAGATTGCATGACAGTA
Source organism: Chelonia mydas (assembly GCF_015237465.2). Lineage (NCBI taxonomy): Eukaryota > Metazoa > Chordata > Testudines > Cheloniidae > Chelonia > Chelonia mydas. The sequence goes on from NC_051261.2 coordinate 4,888,235, forward strand.
CTTGTATGAGGTTAATTAAAAAATACTATTTCTTTTGTTTATAATTTTTACAGTGCAAATATTTGTAATAAAAATAATATAAAGTGAGCACTGTACACTTTGTATTCTGTGATGTAACTGAAATTGATATATTTGAAAATGTAGAAAAACATCCAAAAATATTTAATAAATTTCAATTGGTATTCTATTGTTTAACAGCACGATTAATTTTTTTAATTGCGATTAATTTTTTGAGTTAATTGTGTGAGTTAATTGCGATTAATTGACAGCCCTAATTAAAACACAATCTACTGAGGGATTTCGTTTTGCATGATACTTCCATAACAGGTGTGTTTTCTTAATGCTTATAACAGTCTGCAACACGACTATATTTTCATTTGGGGCGGGGTGGGCAGATATGGCAGTAGGGTGTCCGGGAGCAGAACAGGAATGAAAGGCATCCGAATGGAAAATATTAGATTGGGGAGGGTGCCTTTATTATTCTCACTCTCTCCCCTCTTTATTTTGCTGTACATCCTGTTAGGTAGGCATCTTGCTGAGACTGACTTCTTTGGTAAAATAAATGTTGTTTTTTAAATATAGCATCAAAAACAAAAATTAAGGTCAATTCAGTGTTTACTTTTTCAGCTGCTTTGTCACACTGAACGGAACATATATTTCTTTATCTTCCATACTGACGTTTTTAAAGTTGTTGTTTGCACACCCACAAATAGAAAAGCCAGGCAACAGTAGTTTTTTTCTTATATTGTTAAGATTTATAATATTAAAGGAACAATTTGTACCTTTACAAATCTTGACAAATCTCCATATTGCGCTCTAGGGTCTAGTGCCTCAGTCTGCTCCATTGATTCTGATAGATTTACTTTTGATTCTCACCAATGTGACGTCAGAACAATATATAGCACTTACGGAGTGGTTTTTTACCTGAGGATCTCAAAGTTCCTTACAAACGGAGTGAATTGTTATTGTCAGTTTACAGGTGAGGAAACTGAGTCAGAGTTTAAGTGACTTAGTGAAGATCAAAACGTTAGTGACATAGCTAGGACCAGAACTCTGGTTTGTGGCTTCAGTCGAGTTCACCATCCACAGGATGACTATGAGAGCAGCCTGTCAAGCTTATGGATTGTATATTCTCAGAACAAAATTCCCAAACTGATCTGGTGTGTGTGTGTTGTTGATCCACTGAGAGAGTTTGTTGGTCAAAAGGTGGTGACTCTCATTCTTCCACCTACTAAAATTCATCAAGGCAGCTAAAAGTACAGTAAATACTTTCCTAATGCTAAATTTCTTCCGAAGTAGAACTAGTTACCACAGACAGGTAGGGGAGTAGTGCTGGAGGGGGTGCAGCGCAATCATGACTGGGAAGGAAGGTGTCTGTGAGATTCTCTGTTAAGATGTAACCCTTATTTTGAAAAATGGGAGGTCTCTTGTTCTAAGGTTATTTTTTGCTGTGAAGGAAAGGAAAATAAAAGCTGAACAGAGAAGAATAGGCAACAGAGAAAATGGGCAGGAAAAAGCAACCTGCCCTCCATCTGAATTGAAAGGAGTAAGGAGGGGATTAACTTGACTGATGTAAGACATCCTTTTCCCTGACTGTGTTAAATCATTCTTGCTAGAAATGACTTGTCCCTGGGTCTCATTAGGCTACCAGCAAAAACCAAATATTTGGCCTTTAGAATTTACCAATTTGCATCTTTAGCTGCATTTGTTACCAACAGAAGTGAGCTGCAGGAGGTTCCTTCTAGGCCTCCCTCCAAGGCTTTAGAACTTGTTTTTATCTATCAGTTACTCAGTCCCAATACTGACCATAAGTTTCAAAGCCCTTTCATCTGTGGACCATGTTCACTGCTGGCCTAAGTGAATTCCTGATTGAAGTAAACGGCATTCTTCTTATTTCAGTCAGTGGTGGGTTTGGCCCCTGGTTCATTCTTAATTTAATTACTCAAAAAATCCCAGATTCTAAAAGTTCAAAGTTCCTGCAATACTACCATACGGGGTGGGTGTGGGTGGATGTGTAATTTCACATTTTTATACGGCTTTTAAGTCTTATTAATTGAGGGTAAAACTACACAAACCATATTATGCTCACTTTCAGTGTAATGCAAATTGTACATCTCTCCATTTTTAAAGTGAAAGGAACCAGCTTCCATGAAAGAGTTAAGCATGTGTCATGTTTAAAAAAAAAAAAAAAAAAAAAAAGGATATAGGGGAGGGGAAAAAGTTAACAATGTGATAGTGAGATTGCTATGAAGTATTTAAAGCTAGATCAAGCTTTGGACAAACTCCATCTCATAATTTGGAACCACAAGCATAACCCGTGCAAGGGAATTCCACTGCACATGTTACTGGACTCAACGATTTGAACTAAAGGGGAGCCGCACACAGTCTCGACAGAGCTGCCGCAGAGCTTAAAAACCCAAGAGTACTAAAGTAATATCCAGTTTTGCTTGTAAATAATCAGCAGGGATGTTGTTACAGGGGAGTTTAAAAGCAACGAAGAAGAAGCAGCTTTTCTGGACAATGTTCTATGTTCTGAGCTTGATGGGTGAGTATTAAACATAAAAAGGCTACATTTATGGCTACTAAATGCATTAAGCACAAAATGGGGGGGGGGGGGGGGTGGATAATGCACAGGGAAATACCTCTCTGTACTACTGCTCCTTGGATAGCAGGGTAGGGAAAAGAGTGAGTGTACTATAAGTGTAATATAATGTATGTTCAATAAAATTGGAGCAGACTTACGTGGAGAGCATTATATTGAGGACATTATAGGCAGAGGAAGGACACTTCCCCAATCCAGCTTCTCCAAAACAGCCAAAAATGAGTGTTCTGAACAGGAATTATTACAGCTTTAAGCAGAGTTGGGAACCAAGATATGAAAGCATCCCATTAGAAACCATGTTATAAGGAAGACGTAAATGTACGGAGTACCTCTAATGAATATGTATCATTTGTTGCTCTGCATTAGCCTAAAAGGACAGAGGTTTCTAATTTGTGGTGATAATTTTATAGGAATTAAACACTTATTTAAAAAATAAGTGTAACCAAAACACCTGGTGGTATAAAAAATCTGCCCACTTCCAAAAAAAACCTTTGCTTCCTCAGATGAACTCCCTGTGACTATGGGGAATCCTCCACCCACCTTAATTCCACAAGTAACACTCAGCACGAGGGCGGGTGGGGTGGGAAAGAGAGAAATTCTAAGGATTTTTGGTCTGTAGGTTTTTTGTTTTGTGTAGGGTGTTTTGTTTGTTGGGCTTTAGTTTTTGTTTAAGCAATATTTAACTTTTTGATTAGATTTTCATGTATTTAATCTAAAACCAAGAATCTTAATACTAATGAAGATTGGTGTAATAAATTTTAAGGGGACTTTTTTGTCTGAATATTCTATATGCTGTATTAGAATAACATCCAAGACCCTGTAGGTATCCAACCTACTTTATTCATGAAATGTGAGATAGTCGATCCTCTGAAATAAGCAGTTACATTGTGCTCTTCTGTCTCTTGTTTCATTGCTAATATTTCAAAAAGGATCAAGTTCATGCCTCTATCAAGCTGGCATGATGTATTCATAGACTCATAGATATTTAGGTCACAAGGGACCATTATGATCATCTAGTCTGACCTCCTGCACAACACAGGCCACAGAATTGTTCATCTGAGCCATTTCATCTCACCCTCTAATAGGCACTTACAGAAAGCGCAGTACGAAGAAGCCTTTAAAGTGTGTTTCAGCATTGTATGACTGAGGTCTGTGGTAAGCAAGGCTTTTGTGCAACAGCATTTGTCTGGCATTAGAAATCTGAGTCACTTGTGAGATGAAAAAAGGTAAAGGCAAAATTATCACGTGATAGGGTTTGGGAGGGTGGGGGGTGATACTTTTTTATTTTGTACCTGTAATGGACTTTGAGAGAAAATGCACATACTGTAAAATGTGATACCTTTCATTAACCAAGCCAATACTCTGCACTTGTACAGCATATTGCAATGCTTTGCACACAGTTAATTAGTTTCCCACATGTCTGGTTGGTTGGTCTTGCCCACATACTGATGGTCATATTTGGGGTCAAGAAGGACTTTTTCCCCAAATCAGATTAACAGAGACCCTGGGGGTGGTTTGCCTTCCTCTGCAACATGGGGCATGGGTCACTTGCTGATTTCAAACTAGAGTAAAGGGTGGATTCTCTGTAATATGAAGTCTTTAAATCAAGATTTGAGGGCTTCAGTGACTCAGCCAGTGACTGTGGGCCCACTACTACAAGAATAGGGGTGTAAGATTCTACGGCCAGAGATCAGACTAGATGATGGTGCCTTCTGGCCTTCAAGTCTGTAAGTTTCTGAACACCCCAGTGAGGTAGAGAAGTATTATTTCCATTCCATGTAAGGGTAAAATAAAGCATTTTTAAAATTAAGGGCATGATTTTTAGAGGTTCTGAATACCTGCGTTTCTCATTGACTTCTGTTGCAGCTGAGAGTGCCTAGCACCTGTGAAAATAAGTCCCTAGGTGACATGTCTCAAGGTTCCACAGTGAATCAGTTATACAGGTGAAAACAGAACCCAGGAGTTCTATATCCTAGTTACTTACCTTAGTCCATAGACAATGCTGCCTTTTTGGTGGCTTCTAGTACATGAGCTTTTTCAGATGTCAGCTTTTTCAGGTGTCCACAAACTAGAAGAATATATAAACTCAGTGTCATGATATTAAAAACCAGGTACTGCAAAGGAAGTGGTGCTGGCTATCAATTTTCAAGCATCTAAGCGGAGGCTCTATTGCACATCTCTTAATTCTACGAGTTGTTCTCCCTTCCTCCTTTTTTAGCCCTTCTATTCACAATAAGCTGCTCCTAAGGCCTTATTTTCATTCAGGAAGACTTATAGCAGGTGCTGTGCAAAATTTGGTCATTTGCAGGGATTCATACAAACAAACCTTTTTGGTCAGGAGGAGATAAAGGTCTGGGAATCTGTGACAGGTTGTTACCCCCGGGATGCAGTCTGGGAGCTGCTGGAACCATTGTGCCCCCTAACAATGTAGCTGTGCTGATCTCTCTCTCACACTGCTCTGCTGGTGATTCAGCCAGCCTCTCCAGGTCCTGTTATCACCCAAAATGACAGCAGGTGGCACCATACACCCAACTGAGTTACCTGAATGCCTTCCTAAGCCTCTCATAGATTCATAACGGAGCACAACAATTTCCCAGCTCCCCAGGCTAGCACCCCTGCTGGAGTATAAACCCAGAATGAGTTTGCATTGCACAGGGATCTGTGCAATGCAAGTTCATTAATATAGTACACTTCCCCCTTGATATGGGAAAGATATGCAAAACCAGCCTGTGTTAATCAAGCTGAGATTTTCCCAGACACTTCACTTAAAGACACACTGGTTAAGATAAAACATAAAACAAGTTTATTAACTACAGAAAGATAGATTAGAAGTGATTTATAAGTGATATCAAACAGATCAAAGCAGATTATCTATCAAATAAACAAAAATGCAAACTAAGCCTAATATACTAGATAGATAAGCAATTTGAATTTGCAGTCTCTCACCCTGACTGATGATACAAGCAGTCCACCAAATTTCCATACACAGGCTAGAAATCCCATTAACCTGGGACCAGCACTTTCCCCAGTTCAGTCTTTGATCCTTAGATCCTTAGATGTTTCCAGGAGTTCTCTTGTGTGGAGAGTGAAGCCAAGAAGTGATGTCACTCCCCACCTTATATAGTTTTTCCATACGGTGGGAACCCTTTGTTCCAAGCTAAATTCCCAGCCCAGCTTGTGGAAAAATACAGGTACCAAAATGGAGTTCAGTTTTATGTGGTCTGGTTGCATGCCTTGTTGAGTCATAGCATCCATTACTCATGGCTGAAATGCTCCTGTTGAGGACAAACCTTTTCCACGGTCAATTGTCTTTGCTGATGGGCCATTAGCACTGTCTAGCTTCTTCATTGTTGTACCTGAAAGGCTAGCTATGGGTGTTTTCAACTTCACCACATCTTTCAGTAACACATACATAGCAAAACTCTAGAACTTCACGTACAGTGATAACACATACAATCCAACAGGATATTAATGTTCAAGAGATCAAGACTTTTAGAATACCACCTTACAAGGCATACCTTGTATAAGATGCCACATAATTATATCATAATCATATTACTAGGGCGTGGCGTGCAGAGTATCACAGAACCCATCAAGTTTCAGAGTAACAGCCGTGTTAGTCTGTATTCGCAAAAAGAAAAGGAGTACTTGTGGCACCTTAGAGACTAACCAATTTATTTGAGCATAGGCTTTCATGAGCTACAGCTCACTTCATTGGATGCATACTGTGGAAAGTGTAGAAGATCTTTTTATACACAAAAAGCATGAAAAAATACCTCCCCCCACCCCACTCTCCTGCTGGTAATAGCTTATCTAAAGTGATCACTCTCCTTACAATGTGTATGATAATCAAGTTGGGCCATTTCCAGCACAAATCCAGGTTTTCTTCCACCCCCCACCCCCACCCCCACACAAACCCACTCTCCTGTTGGTAATAGCTTATCTAAAGTGACCACTCTCCTTACAATGTCTATGATAATCAAGGTGGGCCATTTCCAGCACAAATCCAGGGTTTAACAAGAACGTCTGGGGAGGGGAGTAGGAAAAAACAAGGGGAAATAGGTTACCTTGCATAATGACTAAGCCACTCCCAGTCTCTGTTCAAGCCTAAGTTAATTGTATCCAATTTGAAAATGAATTCCAATTCAGCAGTCTCTCGCTGGAGTCTGGATTTGAAGTTTTTTTGTTGTAATATCGCAACTTTCATGTCTGTAATCGCATGACCAGAGAGATTGAAGTGTTCTCCGACTGGTTTATGAATGTTATAATTCTTGACATCTGATTTGTGTCCATTTATTCTTTTACGTAGAGACTGTCCAGTTTGACCAATGTACATGGCAGAGGGGCATTGCTGGCACATGATGGCATATATCACATTGGTGGATGTGCAGGTGAACGAGCCTCTGATAATGTGGCTGATGTTATTAGGCCCTGTGATGGTGTCCCCTGAATAGATATGTGGGCACAGTTGGCAACGGCCTTTGCTGCAAGGATAGGTTCCTGGGTTAGTGGTTCTGTTGTGTGGTATATGGTTGCTGGTGAGTATTTGCAGAAGTCACCTACTACAGGACAGCCTAACAAAGAAAATAACAGAACGCCACTAGCCGTCACCTTCAGCCCCTAACTATAACCCCTCCAACGCATTATTAAGGATCTACAACCTATCCTGGAGGATGACCCAACACTCTCACAAATCTTGGGAGACAGGCCAGTCCTTGCCTACAGACAGCCCCCCAACCTGAAGCAAATACTCACCAGCAACCACATACCACACAACAGAACCACTAACCCAGGAACCTATCCTTGCAACAAAGCCCGTTGCCAACTGTGCCCACATATCTATTCAGGGGACACCATCACAGGGCCTAATAACATCAGCCACACTATCAGAGGCTCGTTCACCTGCACATCCACCAATGTGATATATGCCATCATGTGCCAGCAATGCCCCTCTGCCATGTACATTGGTCAAACTGGACAGTCTCTACGTAAAAGAATAAATGGACACAAATCAGATGTCAAGAATTATAACATTCATAAACCAGTCGGAGAACACTTCAATCTCTCTGGTCACGCGATTACAGACATGAAAGTTGCGATATTACAACAGAAAAACTTCAAATCCAGACTCCAGCGAGAGACTGCTGAATTGGAATTCATTTTCAAATTGGATACAATTAACTTAGGCTTGAATAGAGACTGGGAGTGGCTTAGTCATTATGCAAGGTAACCTATTTCCCCTTGTTTTTTCCTACCCCCCCCCCCACCCCAGACGTTCTTGTTAAACCCTGGATTTGTGCTGGAAATGGCCCAACTTGATTATCATACACATTGTAAGGACAGTGATCACTTTAGATAAGCTATTACCAGCAGGAGAGTGGGGTGGGGGGAGGTATTTTTTCATGCTTTGTGTGTATAAAAAGATCTTCTACACTTTCCACAGTATGCATCCGATGAAGTGAGCTGTAGCTCACGAAAGCTTATGCTCAAATAAATTGGTTATTTATCTAAGGTGCCACAAGAACCCATCAAGTTTTAATTTCATTTTGGGGATTGAACAAATCCCAGAACACCTGGCTTGGGGTCAAACTCATCCAATTTCACTTTTTCTACCTGAGATTCAGGCCCGAGCCCATTCCAAACTTGCCCAACCTCTCAGTGAAATTTGCCCAAGTTCTAGCGTTGCAATAAAATCACAAACCATGTGAAAAGTTTATGCCCAGATGCACTGACAGAATTCTCCAAAACCACTCTATTGTGTACCATGGATCAGTCAGCAAAGGGTCTCTAGGAGTCAGTGCCAGGCAGCCTCTAGCCAAGTCACCCATAGTCCACAGTTAAGCTAATCTCTCTTCCCTGGAAATGGATAGTAACTCTAGAGACCCTGTCTGTCTTGCCCAGCACCACAGACTAGTTATTACTAGTTTCTTATCTCTTCGTGCATTGCAGCAGGATCTTTACCAAAGAGAGAGAATTGAGATTTGGTACCATAATATCTATGAAATCATCAACTGAGAGTGAAACAATTCACATATTCTTTAGAATAAGAACACTGTAACTTCAATTGTGCATTTACAGCTGAGCATGCTCTTGCACCTATGTGCATATAATGCAGAACTGATGTTGTTCCAATGGGCCAGATAAGTACCTAGGTTGATTAACGGGAGAGAGAAAGACACACCTTTGATAGGTGCTGTACTGATGTGAAGGTGCTTATTCCATTAGAAGATGTTCCATCACCTTGTTTCCTGGTCTGCTATGGTGCTGGAATAGGATTGTTCCCAACTTGTTTAAACTCACATTCATTAAGGAAGGAACAATTTGTCTGTCATGTCATAGTTAAGTGTAGGTCCTTGCATAGTGCTGAGGACCTGCAACTTGACACTAACCTCTGAGCCATAGGTGTTCAGCACCTCTTGGGGTCACGACCCAGCTCAGATGCACAACTTTAATGCAAACATCTCCTAAGCAATTTCCTTGCTGATCTCTCCCTTGGCTTTTAATCTTGTTTCTCAGCAACGTTTCTCCACTTCCGTGCTAGACAATAGAAGGATGCCTTTCAAGAGCTATGTATAAATTGGCTTATATAGCAAGCTAAGAATTCCCTCTTTCCCATTGACATATAGTAAGTGAAAACAGAGCAGCTTTATGCTGTTCCAAAGGAAAATTTGTTGACCCATCTTTTCAGACTCTGAAGTAAGATTAGAATAGGTTCAGGGTAAATGTTAAACTATAATTTAGATTTATTCCTATAACAATTTATAGTCTTTCCAAGAACTACTTTTCATACATTTTAGATATTGTACTTAGGGTTCTATTCCTGGCTCTGCCATTAACCTGTTTTGTTACCTTGAGCAAGTTATTTCACCTTGATGTTCAGATTCCCTATTTGTAAAATGGGGATAATGATACCTTTTTGCAAAGTGTGTGACGTTTATGCATGAAAAGCACTATATAAGAGCTAAGTAATACTATTGTGAGCTGATTGTCGGCAGCTGGGCTACATTTCATAGCTTAACTTGTTGGATGCATTCCCAGAACCACGTCAGCCCATGGAGTTTTAAAACCTTTGAACCACACCGTCTGAGCACTTTTGAAAATTAATCCCAAAGTGATTCGCCCATGGTCACAGAGTAGGCCCGTGGCAGAGGTAGGAATAGAACCCTTTTCTCTTGAGTCCCCACAAAACCATCTATCCTCTCATTTGAGCGTTTGCCTAAGGCTATGTCTACCCTACCGCGGTAAGTCGACCTACGTGAATAACGTAGCTGGAGTCGACGTACCTTCGGTTGAGTTACCACGGGGTCTACAGGAGAAATTCTCCCATTGACTTATCTTACTCTTCTCGTCGGAGTAGAGTACAGGGGCCGACTGGAGAGTGATCTGCTGTCGATTTGGCGGGTCTTCACTAGATGCACTAAATCGACCACCAGTGGATCGATCTCAGAGCATCGATTCCAGCTGTAGTGTAGACGTAGCCTTAGAGTCAGAAGTCAAAATGTCCCTTCCCCATAACGGTGTACAAGGGTGCTGTGCATCCCAGGAACTGTTGCATTTCAGCCGGTGCTGTATGTAAATATAACTTGGGATCTTTCTGAGTGAAAGCTTCTAAGTGGGAAATATTTGTCCACAATATCTACTTGGCCTTTCTGGTTTATTCTGAAGTGCTAAAACAACTGAGATATGTGCGTTTTAAAAATGATGGGGGGGGTTACTTTGGTTTGTACATTCCAGTTACACCATCAAATGGGTAGATCAGGAGATCACAATACAGTGCTGAATCACTAGAGATGGGCAAACCCGTTAGTTTAAAATAAAGACTTTTGCCTGGGACTTGAATCAAACCCAAACCAAACCTTTGTTGACATTTAGGAATGTTTCTGTATGCCAAGATTTAGCTCTAGGTAATTTTTACATGGCTACAATATTAACAGGAAGAATGACGACGTATATGTGCTAGAAAGTATGCACTACTGGTGGACAGTGCAGTGAATTGTCCTATTAGTGAATGTATTAAAACTTGTAGATGGTGCACTAGTGCAAGACCCTGTATGTATTTGTACCTCATGTAAACAATATGTGTTTGTACCTATGAATGTGGTGCTGCATCTCTATGCTTCATATGTCAACCTGTTTCTGCATGTGATCATCCTCAAGTACATATCCTTTTACCAAGATCCCGCAAAATAAAGCAGTTTAAGTGCTGAAAATTGGTGAGGCCAAGGAGGAACTGTAATTCAGGTTCAACTTCTTCTAGAAGGCTGATTGTTATAAGTATACAAGCCACAAGCATCATAGAAGCTGCCTGAGAAATCGGGATCCTGAGGTCAGTGGCTTATCTAAGAGCCAACTTAAGTCAGGCTACAAGACAAAGCAAAATCCCTCTTTACTGGCCCTGACTGAGCAGGGTTAAGTGTTGATTGTGTGACTCCACTCACAGCTGACTGCAGTGATGTAATGGTTTGAGTTGTTAACCCTCCTCCTTCCCACATTCTGTTTGCCCTTTCCTTTGTGTCATTCGTGACTGCAGATCCACACCCATATCCTGTCTGGGGCTGTGTGGAAAAGGGGAAAAAAAGGGAGGGCGGATTTTATTAGATATTTCCAGAGCAAAGGGAGCTCCACCCGCTTGAATTCCTGCCACATGGCTGGAGAGGACTAAAACTAGAGCTTCGTGAGTAACGTAGCTCAGAGTCCCAAAAGGTGCTGCTAATTGCAGCTGTTGGCTTAATGAAAGGCTAACACTGAAACCTGGCTCACACTGTTGTAGTTCTGTTCTGCCTGCCTTCTCCACTGCTTCCCCATTCCGACCAACACACCCGGTCCTGAATCACAGCCTACTGACACCCAATGCACCTACTGTACCTGTACACTTTGACTGCAGAAGTATAGTCTTAGAGTATGTCTACACTGCAATTAAAAGCCCGCGGCTGGGCCATGCCAGCTGACTCAGGCTCACAGGGCTCAAGCTAAGGGGCTGCTGAATTGAGGTGTAGACGTACCCTTAAAGGACTAGGAACTCCTAAGTGCTCATTTTGGTTCTGCCCTTGTGGCTTTAGCTGTGTGTTATTTAAGCTCTGCCTCGGTTTGTCTATCTGTAAAATTGGGCTAATACCTACCCTGCAAGGTTTTTGTAAGGATAAATTAGCTAATTGAAGTCAAAAGTATTAAAGCAGAGATGAATTTGACAAAATGATTGTCAAGTGATTTGAAGACGAGGTGTATTATATAAAGGCTAATTAGTACTGCCATCATAGAAGAGGCAGCTACTTCCACAGGTTGTACGTTAGTCATTGTGAAGATGCAGATGAGAGGACGAAAACCCTGTATTTAATTGCCTTATACTACAAAATGGGATACAAACTGCTGAGACTGCCCTGTGTTGATCTGAGTCTGTTCCTTTACTGTAAGGAGATGGGTATTGGGTAGGGTTGGGTAGCACTGGTGCAGAACTCAGGTATGGATGATGAAGGTAAGTCAATTAATTTTTGTTGTGTTTATGGTGTTGCTGGGTTATTTGATTTGATCTGGGATAAGTGCCAGGTCTGTTTATTAATTAGTTTTATCAGATTGTCAAGGATGTCCAAAGTACTGGGTGGATACTCTTTTGTTGTAGGGTAGTAAAAAGGTGAATAAAATAAATATTTGTGAAATTGTGTCCCCTACAACTAATTTGGAGGTGAATTCTCACACAGGCTGAGTAATCACTCCCTTCCCTGCTGGCCTTACTAGACTTTGATTGCTTTATGCTTAAAGTTTCATTTGGCTTTAATTCTCAAGTCCTTCATAAAATTCGCACAAGTTTTTCAAAACTAATAAGAATGTGCTGTGCAATAAATGATTGAGATTTTTAGCCAAATGCCACTTAGGAGAGGTATCCCAGTTTCCATCTGCATTGTTAGAGATTTTTTTAGTCCTACAGCTGCAAAACACTTTGATACTTCTTGTATTAAAATGGTTGCATGTGCTGGAGAGGTGAGGGGAGAAAAGGAGTCTTTGTAATAAAACTGAGCAAATCCAAAGGCAAATTAAGGTGGAGGAAGATCCAGTCCTTGTTTTATGATACATGTTGGTGCAAAGATTTTGGCCAAACAGCTCTTGTATTTTTATAAACATCTGGAAAAGTTCAAAGGTGTTTGTCTGGGTAGTTATGGCATTTTGGGAGGTCAAGTAAATGGCATTATGTCATTCTAATGAGGTAAAGTTTCCTGCTGATGTCCATGTAAACACAAAGCCGTGTGAAAAGGAGAGATTTAGCAATATGTTAATTATTATTCCAGGCATGAAATCATGCCTCCTGGTTGTGATTTGTTATCTGGAAAACTCAGTGATTTGACTCTTTTGAATTGGGCTCCTTCCTGGAAAGAATATCTCTTTCATTTAAAAAGAAAAGTGGCCAAAACCAAAACCCTAGATCCAAACACCCCTGCATAGTGCAACAATTCAGATTTGGATGTGAACTTTTCAGTTCAGTCCCATCTCTACTTTTAAGGTGTCATGGAAGTGCATTTCATGGGGGAGTGGTTAGTTTAGAGGCTGGTAGTGGGATACAGAAAAATGAATGTCACAGTTGGCTTCCATGGGGCTAGACTTTCAAAAGTGCTCAGCACCCAATGCACATGCCGCATGATGACCTTTCCTGAAAATCTGGCTACTTGTTCTGGTGAGTAAACAGGAGATGAGCTCTTTGGAAAATCTGGCCCCAGACTTGTAGACAGGATAATCATAGAATAGGCCATGGAGACTGAATTTCCTTCTCGCCGTTAGATGGAGTCATTCCAGAGCAAGTATGAGGCATGTTGTATATGAAGAAAGCTTGCACTGCCAGTTTCCAGGCTGTATCTGTTCTAAAGACTTTCATCCAGGGATGGCAGCTTGGCTTATTTCTTTAACACTAACATTCACAATATTATGTTTTCTAATAAATGCCTCTCGCATTTCTTATTGTCATCTATGCTTACTTCTTAACTGGAAGACAAGTAAGAATGCAGGATATAAGTTTTCTTGAGAACATAACGGGTTGGGATAAGATCTACACATAAATAACTCTTCTTCTTTATGAAAAACTTCCCCTTCCTGAGAAGATCTTTAAAATGACACAAACCTTTTCAGGCCTTGTATAGACTAATATTTAAATTTAATATTGCGATATTAGCACAAGCAAAGCACTTGAGAAAGCACCTTGGAGATGCAACCAGCTGACTTCGTACAATCTGTGTGTATCAGGTGCTTTTTGCTGCTCCAGATGAATAAAGCAGGGGTCCTCTTCACTGCCAGCAAGGGGTTAAGAGAGAGTGTGCAGCTGTTCTGTGGTCTGCCTGTTAACACTGTGTGTACTCACTCTCTTTTGCGGGGTACAGATGGAGGATAGACTTCACAGTTACCTCATTCTAACCATTGCCAACACGAAGGAAATTCTGATCATAGGCATTAGGAGGAAAAGGTACATAAAGCGTTCAGATGTTAATGCCGCCCCTATGACTATGAACTGTGTATGAAATATCTGACAGTGTGCGGGGTCGCTGGGAGTTTCCTCTATGTTGTTGATGACATGGAATGTAGACTGAATGTTTTCTTCAAGGAGGACACAGAGTTGCAGTAAATCCATAGACACTTAAGCTCCAATCCTGCAGCTTTATTGAACGTGGGTTCAATGGTTTCTTTGCCGGATGAGGGCCTTGAATTTTATTTTAACTCTAACAGATCGGTTTGGCTAAACGTGTGAGGCCAAATCATGCAGTCCCTATACAAACAATGCTGCCTTTAATGGCAATGTTCTTTCAGACTTGAACTGCAGGACTTTGCCTGAATTGAACTTCAGTAATGAACCAAAGGTCAGTGAAGCTCAAAGATGGGGAGCTGCACTCTGAAGCTACTCTCATAGAATTGATTGTTTGTGTTTAATGCTGAACACTACCATGTGTATTGCATAATTAGCTATATTTTATGGGTTTATCCTTCCTCTGAACCATCAAACCTTGACTGGAGACAGAATAGCAGACTAGATGGACCCTTTATCCATCCTGACATGGCAGTTGAGTATTTTTTTATGTTTAGGATACACCAACTGATTATTAAAATGGAATATTTGATTTCTCCCTGGAATGTGCTGCTGGGTGAATTCTGTCATATTTTACGTGGCTAATCAGCTGAACTTGAACTCCCAGTGTGACACTGTGGCCAAGAGAGCTAATGCAATCCTGAGATGCATAAACAGGAGAATCTCTAGTAGAAGTAGAGAGGTTATTTTACCTCTAAATTTGGCACTGATGTGACCACTGCTAGGATACTGTGTCAATTTCTGGTACCCTCAAAACAAGAAGGATGTTGTTAAATTGGAGAAGATTTAGAGAAGAGCCACAAGAATGATTAAAGGAATGGAAAACCTGCCGTATACAGAGAAACTCAAAGAGCTCAATCTATTTAACAAAGAGAAGGTTAAGGGGTGACTTGAGTCCAGTCTATGAGAACCTACATGGGGAACAAATATATAATAATGGGGTCTTCAGTCTAGCAGAGGAAGGCATAACATGAGCCAATGGCTGGAAGTTGAAGCTAGACAAACAGACTGGAAATAAAGTGTAAATTTTTAACAGTGAGAGTAGTTAACCATTGGAATAATTTACCAGGGTTTGTGATGGATTCTCCATCACTGACCATTTTTTAATTGTCACGATTGGATGTTTTTTCTAAAAGCTCTGCTCTAGGAATTATTTTGGGGGAGTTGTCTGCCTGTGTTATACAGGAGGTCAGATTAGATGATCACAGTGGTCCCTTCTGGCCTTGGAATCTATGAATGTATGTACTAAACCTATTCTCAGGAGTCTGTAGTAAGGCCCTCCTATACTATCTCCCGTTATGCAGAATTCTCTCTGGGTTTCCATGGAAAGTTTTACATTGGCCTCAAAATTCTTCTCTGCCTTTTACCTATGACTGAGTGTAGTGTCAGTTTGCCATCAGATACGCCCTCAAGGTGGGGACTGAATCCCACTTCACCTGCTCTTTTATGTTCTAACCCAGGGGTCAGCAACCTTTCAGAAGGGGTGTGCCGAGTCTTCATTTATTCCCTCTAATTTAAGGTTTCAGGTGCCAGTGATACATTTTAACCTTTTTAGACGGTCTCTTTCTATAAGTCTTTAATATAAAACTAAACTATTGTTGTATGTAAAGTAAATAAGGTTTTTAAAATGTTTAAGAAGCATCATTTAAAATTAAATTAAAATGCAGAGCCCCCCGGACCGGTTGCCCGGACCCGGGCAGTGTGAGTGCCACTGAAAATCAGCTAGCATGCCGCCTTTGGCACACATGCCAGAGGTTGCCTACCCAGTCCTAACCAGTCAATCCTACTCCATCCTATAATGAAAGGCATCACATACATCAATCTTTTCATTATTTTAGCAAGACCTACCTGAAATATGGTTCCTATCCCTGAGTAGGATAGCAGTCCTGTTCCAGAGTGAGTCCCTTACTTACACTATAAGGTCTTTGGGTCAGTGACTGTCATTTTACTATTTGTGTACAGTGCCTACCACCATGGGGCCCTGATTCCCGACTGGGGCCCCTGAGTGCTATTAGCCGCTGGGATTTTTTTCTTGTCTGTTAGGGTACGTTTCTCATGTTGCTATTTTAAATCTAAGCCTAAATATAGTACTGAGGATGCCACTGCCTCAGTCTAAGTTGTAGCATGCTTGGGAACACTGTGAAAAACGTCTCCCATCAGGTTAACTCCCCTCATTTCCCGTGGCAGGGCCAAGAAGTAGATGCACTCTCACAGAGACATGAGCCTGGCACTCGTACCCATGTCAGAATGTGATGAAGATCTGAGATTCTCTCTCTCCTCACCCAGCTTTCTGGCTCATTTTTTGTTTGGCTAAATAGCTGTAGGGTCTGTGAAACTATCCCTGGCTGGAGTGACCTGCCGCTGAAGCCTGTCTTGTAGTGGGTTCCTTGTAACATTTGCATCATTCTTATTTGCAATGAATTTCTCTCCCTTCTTTACATGCTCTTCCAATCATTTCACTGTCTCATGACAAAATCCTTCCAGTTTTTCTCAATACTGACTGTATGTTGTGCAAGATTATGAAGGATTTCACATGAGGCATGAATCGTGGAGGTTTGAAATGCTCCCAAACCTTTGCCAGGGACATCTCAACATGGTCTTGTGAATCTACCTCATCGTGTGTTTTGCTTGTGTAGCTGGCAACTCCTCAGCATTCCAATATTTCTCCCATGCGTGCGCATACAAACAAAATTATATTTCGTAACATAACCCAGTACTCAGATTTCAGAATTTCCAGGATCAACAGCTGGCAATTTTAATCTAATGAATTACGAGACAAGGGTCACTTTTCTTTCTTAAAGAGTCTGTTACCTAATCTGGATTGTAAAATATTTCCTGTATATTTAGCTTGACAACAGCATGGATTAAGCCCATTTCTGTAATCAATCCCGTAAAGTAATTTAGGGCCCAATTTTCCCAGGGACTGAGCATTCTGGGCCCAATCCAGTAAAGCACTAAGGCTCCAGTTCAGGAAAATATTCCCATTTAGAACAACAGTAAGCATTTGTTGAACTTTTAAGCATGTACATAAGCATGACTTCAATGGGACTTACGTACATGCTTAAAATTAAGCACAAGTTTAAGTGTTTTGCTGGGTCAGGGCTAGAATGCTCAGCAGCTGATAAAGAACTTAGTATCATCTCTGTTAGGTTCTGAAAAAATGAATATGGTGAAATAATTTATCTTCCACGTTTTAGAGTTCAGTCACTACTGGATAGAAACTAATGCGACAATCAATGTATTTTTTACAAGAATCTAAAAACACATAGAATGTGAAGTAGGTATTGAACCAGTTTGTGGAAAACAGAAATAGGTTTCCAGAGAGGAATAAAAAAGCATGAAGAACAGGAGGGAAAAAGCCTTCAACGATGTTTAAGGCTTGCTTCAAATATCACATAAGCAAAGTCAAAGGTGGCATATTTATCTCACATCATGTGATTACTAGGAAATATACAAACTTTTAAATGAGAATATTTGATGATTCTCTAAATGTTCCATTTTGCCTCAAAGAGATGCAACATCTCTAGTCAACAAGGATTTGATTCAAAGCCTATGGGAATGTTTCTATTGACTTCACCGGGCTTTGGATCAGGCCCTGAAAGAGTTTCTGCCTGCAATAATGTGAATATATTTGAAATTTCCATTTCTTTTTCCTATAGCACACAAGTGGTCTTTTTGAAATGCTGAATCTTTCCTCCCAAACCTATTAATTTAGGCCAGTGTACAATCCAGTCCTGCTTTGAGCTCTGCACAGCTGGACTCCTGTATTCCCAGGGGCTTAATGTAGGACCAGGACCATCATGTCCAGTTGCTGTTCCATTCTTGTTTAGAGTTGCAAACAGAAACTAGATTAACATTTGAGCCTTTGATATGCCCCAGTTCGATTGTCTGGTCTCTGAATTTCTTCCATATGAATTATAAGGCTGTTCAGCTTTTTTGGCA
Source organism: Chelonia mydas (assembly GCF_015237465.2). Lineage (NCBI taxonomy): Eukaryota > Metazoa > Chordata > Testudines > Cheloniidae > Chelonia > Chelonia mydas. Next base: position 4,906,339 of record NC_051261.2, read on the forward strand.
AGGAAAAAACTGTCTGCTTGTGAAAAGAACTATTAAAAATCCCTTTTCTCCCCTTTAGAGAATGTAATAAACTTTTCCAAAGCTAAATAATAGAGGATACCAGAGAGAGCTCTGCCTTTTCCTCAAGGTGGCATGGGGCTACTCAAGGGTGGTCAATCTCCAGGACAGTCCTGGTACAGTGATCCTATTGTGGAAGGGAATGGTTTAGGGATATAAACTGGCCATCAATAAACTTAGACTTGAAATTAGACAAAGGTTTCTAACCATCAGAGGAGTGAAGTTCTGGCTTCAAGACTGATCTTGATAAATTCATGGAGAGTATGTATGGTATGATGGGACTGCCTACAATGGCATGTAGCCGATCTGCAACTTGCTAGTAACAAATATTTCCAATGGCCAGCGATGGGACACTAGATTGGGAGTGCTCTGAGTTACTACAGAGAATTCTTTCCCAGGTTTGTCAGGCTGCTGGGTCTTGCCCACATGATCAGGGTCTAACTGACTGCCATACTTGGGGTCGGGAAAGAATTTTCCCCTGGGTCAGATTGGCAGAGGCCCTGGCGGGTTTCGTCTTCCTCTGCAGCATGGGGCACGGGTCACTTGCAGGTTTAAAAGAGTGTAAATGGTGGATTCTCTGTAACATTAAATCTTTAAACCACGATTTGAAGACGTCAGTAACTCAGCCAGAGGTTAGGGGTCTATTACAGGACTGGGTAAGCGAGGTTCTGTGGCGTGCAATGTGCAGGCAGTCAGACTAGATGATCATGATGGTCCCTTCTGGCCTTAAAGTCTATGAGTCTGCCACCCTTTCCTGAAGGCTAGGGGACAGTGTGTATGTGTGTGGGATGGGGGGGGGGCTTAAACCTCCCTCCTCTGCTGCCCAGGATCCGAGTGTCAAAAGGACAGTCAGTACCAACAGGACAGCCCAAGGATCAGAAGCCTTCAAACAGAAAAGGGGAAGAAGCAATCAAACCCAACCCCTTGTAAAAACAAACAAAAGAAACATTGCAAAAATCATACATATTTCTTCTCAGAAAGGGACTCTCATGTTGCATGTGACTGAAATATCAGAGTCCTGTCAGTCTGCAGCTCTTAAGAACAGATGCCATATTGTGCTTTTTAGCTACAGATTAACACTCCTTTTCCCCCCAGACAATAAAGTTTCTAGTGAAAATAACCACAGTTCACCAGTCACTACCTCACCTTCATCAATGAATGCTACTATCGCCAGTCTAACACCAACAACGACAACTGTCGCTCTCGCAGAAATGATGATCTCCTTGGAGCCTACAAATATTTCACCAGCACCAGAAGGTATGGGAAATTGATTTGGACTTGCTAATTATTCTCCATGCTCTCTGCAATTTCCATTTGCTGATGTGCTTTAATGACTGAATTTACAAGATGTGAAAGTGAAACTTTAAGCAGGCACCCAAAGGATGATTTAGAACAGGTTGTCTCATTGAAATGGGCTTTTAACTCATGGTCAAACCAAAATGATATTTTAGAAATGAGTCCAGTATGGAACCACGGATGTGAACCCCAACTTGTCCCCTGGGTCCTGAAATACTTCTGTATTCCAGACTCTGCTTCTACCTCTGTTCTTTAGAGAAGTGTGGATTCAGATCCAAAACTTGCAGCTTGAACCCATCTTTGCTTTAAAGTGATTGCTTAGGAGAAGCAGTCTGATCACTAGATCTGGGATGGCAGGCAGGCTAAATTATAATGATCAGATGCCCTGGTTATCTCACATGTCTCTGCATTTCCTTTCTGAGTTCTGCATATAGCATCTTTAAATGTAAGATGTCTGCCTTTCTGCTATAAGCCTGGGCTTGAGGGGATTCAAGCTGAAGGATCTTAAAAAGAGACACATACTTTTTTTTTTTTTTTTTTAAATCAACAGATCTATTTGTTTGAGGGCTCTGAGTCCAGTGAGAAGGCAGGGGTGGCACTGGGGAGGTCAGTGTTGGGGCGTGAGCCAGGCAATAGCAGCTTTACACACTTGTAGAATACACACAGAATATTAGCCTATTGTAAGCAGCTTATAAGTGCATGTAACAGTTAGGTAACTATGAAGCAAATCTAATGTCTGTGTTTTCTACAGCCGATAATACATTCTAGTACCACTGGCTACGGCAAACCAATATTGCAGTTCCGTCGCTACAATGACAAGCTTTGATTCGAGAGGCCTTAAGCATGCTCCTATTTTTTTCTATGCAGGAAAAGAAAGTAATGCTGAAATGACCAAAATGACTGAAGACACCAGCCCTGCGACTTCCACAGGACCCACCCAAACACACATCCATGTGTCAGACCAGTCAGTGTCAGTGAACACATCTCCCGGTTCGCAGCCGAACACATCACAGGCTCCTTTCAGTACGACAGCACGAGCCACGACTTTGGAAATGGTTTCGAGAGCCACTACTGTCCTCACAAAGCAAACTTCGCACTCAGCTGCCACAGGACCCCCGCCTAGTAGCACCGTGGAGGTAGGAGGAAGTGCTTGACTATGCATTTGATGAATCACGGTCAGCATGTTGTTCCTGAAGACTTTATTCAGAAGCTGTGGTTTGTTCATACCATGCTGTGTTAAACCAGATCCAGTGCTGCACACGTACGGGACACGGGACAGCCTTGTAGCTGGAGCACAGGACTGGGAGTCAGGAGACTTCGATTCTGTTCCCGGCCCTCCCAAAAACTCCCTTTGTGACACTGGGCAGGTCACTTCCCCCTCTCTGTGAAATGGGGATAATGAGACTACCCTATCCCTCGGGTGCTGTGAGGCTATATTCATTTATGGTTCTGAGACCCCCTGAAGGCATTAGAGAATTGCCAGGAGTTACCGGTTGGCACTGTCTTTCATGGGACCCCTTGCCAGAATGCCTGGATATGGCAGATCATTTGAAAAAAGCACACTTCTCGGATTGACGAGTGTGTTGTAAGGGATTCCACAACTGATACAAACACATTTCTAGTGGAACGGCTTGTAGGGCACTGCATATCCTAGATTTCTTTGGGCTGCAAGGAACCTCTAGTGGGCTGCCTCTGATATTGCTGCAGAATTGTTCTCACTCTCCTCAAACCATCCCAGACAGATGGATTTCTAGCTTAGTCTGGAGTATCTCCAGCCATGGTGATCTCATGTCCTTTGGCTACATCTTCCCTGCTGCAGTGCAGTCTGTTCCCACTTGCTCTGTCCTGCCTTCCTGATACAGTGAGGTTTGCCATTAAAACAGCTTTTCAGAAGGCATGTCTACTACCACAGTGACGCTTTTCAACTTGAGACAAGCAGGCTACATGGGATAGGTTCAATAGGACTATTTTGGCAATAGATGTTATAGGGCTAGAATTGCCAGAGAGGTGGAATTGGAACCTTTCTTTGCAGAGTTTTTAAGGACTAGCAACCAGCTGGGGAGCAGAGCAAACAACCTCACCCTAAGGATGTGAATCATAATGGGCTGAATCTAAGTAAAGGCTGCAGACGGCAGAGCGAGTGCAGTTAGGCTGTACCTAGGGGCCAGGATGCAGGAAACCTGGATACATGCAGGCCATATAGAGAACAGCTCCGTAGAGACTGCCTGCCCACTCCATCTTCTGCAGTGTAATTACAGGATGTGGCCTGGAAAACTCCTTGATAAAACAGGGTTTGGGAATCAGTGGAGCTTGAGGATCATAATCCCAACCATTCTGTATACAGAAATAGAAAGACGCCTGTTATCTAGGAGCTTCAAAGACTTGCCTAAGGGATGCAGCCATGTGTCCTGACCTGTCTCTCTGTACCTACGCAATTTACAAATGCAGCAGTATTTTGTTTTACTTTCTAGCCCTACACCATCGCTTGCCAGAATATTAAACATGTGAAGAAGCCCAGAGTGATCTGCTTGCATCTCCATGAGCCCGACACATGTGTAAGTAGCAACTATGCAGGTGGGCAGAGTGGCCCCTTGTTTTAAAGCCGCATGGGAACAGTGTGAGGTCTTGGGGGCAGGTTCTTACTATCATGTCAAGGGGCCAGCAAGGCCCCTTGCAGCCACAAGGGGCCAGCAAAGCTGATGGTGCCTGGCGTGTTAGTGTTGTATTTACGGCTTGTGCTCCGTTCCCATGGCACGGGGAGTGCAAACTGCTTGCTGCTGACTAAGCACAACGGAGACAACAACAAGAGTCACCAGAAGGAATTCAATCATGTCCTTCTCCATCATGGTGCAACCTGGGGCCACCTCAACTTCTTTCGTCTCCTCCTGTTTAACAGGAAATCACTATTCACAAACACACACACCTACTCCAGTCCTGCACACGTTATCTCCTCTGCCTCACCATCCTCCTCTTCCCTTACTGCCAGCTGGCATGGAGAGGAAATTGGGTCAGACAAGGGGGACACGGTGGAACCTGGGCCTCACTGCCCCAGTTCAATGGCTTTGAAGGGTAACCCAGGTCTGTTTGAACTTGTCCAGCTGGACACTGTTAGCGCAATTATTTGTTTGTAAAACTAAGATGAGATGAATGGGGAAGGATCAGCTAAGGTGAAGTTGCAGGGGAATAAACTCACTGTGCAGCAGGTGAAGACCTGAGACAAATGCTAGATGGTAAAGAATCTTGTGGGACTGCCGACTGGTGTGAAATTACAGTGAATAACTTTACCTCCATTAGCCAGCCACACTGAGATCACTGGGGAGGGGGGAGCTAGATTCTTATTCTATTGACTTTTCCTTGTAAATTACCTATTAACTGGCATTTCTGCCTGTTTATATTCATGCTGAAAGTATTTTAGCAACAATTCATGTTGAAAGGTATGGGAGCGAGTGACCACAAACACAGATGCCATCTAGTGGGCAAAAAGAAAAGGAGTACTTGTGGCACCTTAGAGACTAACCAATTTATTTGAGCATAAGCTTTCGTGAGCAACAGCTCACTTCATCGGATGCAGTAAACAGACAGCATTGTCAGATGTGAGGTTTTGTATATTTCTATATTCTGGTGGAGATTCACTGTCCAAGAAATTGGGTGTATTCAGTTAAAGGTAAGTTAGTAAATGAGTCCTGTTAATTGTGCTCACCCTTGGGAATGACTGAAATGCTGGAAAATCTAAAAAAATTAAAATTAAATAATAAAAATAAATTTTAGAGCATGGTATTGAAGTTAAGGCACTGGACTGGGACTCAGGGTTCAATTCCTGCATCTGCTACAGACTTCCCATGTGACCTTGGGCAAATCACCGAGTATGTTTGACACAGGTCCTCTGCCCTTGGATTCCAGCTACTCCTGCAAGTCGCATCTGACTGCTTGTACACTTGGAATCCCCAAATATGAAATGCTTTAAACCACCCCAGTTTTAACAATGGCTTTTTCAGATACCCTTATCCCATGGTGGCTCTCTCCTCATGCCTCCACCTTAACTAATCATTGCATGGAAAAAACTATTTGATCTCCAAGCTGGGTTAGCTGCTGAACCTGGAAACCAGATAACTGTCTGAGAGGAGAGTATATAGAGGAGGCTGAATCGTTTCTCCTTTTTCCTGTTGGCCTTTCCCAAGGCATGCATGCAATAATCTGGCGTCTGTCTCTGTTAAATGCAAAGGAAACTCTAACACTCTCAAGCATTCTTTCCACAGCAGACAAAAGTAAATACACACAGGTCTTTCCTCCAATCTCAGTCCCCCAACCCCAGAACAAACTACTGTATATGGAAATAGTACTAACTGGTTGTTTTAAACCTTCTGTTTTCACAACAAGCCAGTATAAATGGTTTTACTGGTGTGACTGGGAGGTTTTCTATTGTTTGGTGCTTAGCTAGGCCAATGTTTTCTAAAAGTGACTAGTGCAACAGTTCCAAAACTGTGGGTTTCTCCATCAGTAAATGTGGTTGTGGCAATTCAAAGTGTGCATTTTACAAAATGATGTCCTCCACACAGCATGACATCACATATACCTTATGTGCAAGTTCACACTGCATGAAGGACACTATTTTGCTCTACACAATGGAGCTTTCCATGCAGCATGACCCTGCACATGTATGTGCATGCTAGTGGCAGATTAGCCACTGGGCCAGTGGGGCCTGTGCCCAGGAGCCCTGGCCATCTGGGGGGCCCCAGAAAAATGGGTGCCCTTGTGCCTGGACCCCTCCACCTGCCCGGCACTTCTGCCGGGGAGCGGGGTTGGGGTTCAGGGGTTTGCCCCACTCGGCCTGCCTGTGCTCCTGCCAGGGAGCGGAGTTGCCGGGCGGGCAGAGTGGGGCAAACCCCTACACCCCAACCCTGCTTCCTGGCAGGAGTGCTGCGGGGGTGGGGAGCAAGACCCCATGCCTTAACCCCATTTCCCTGGCAGGAGTCACGGGGGCAGGGGGGTTAGGGAGACTGCAGGTGGAAGGAGGAGCCCACTTGCTCTGGCCCAGGACCCCACAACACCATAATCCACCTCTGGTGCATGCAAGGTCATGCTGCATGGAAGACACCGTTTTTAAAAGGCATCCTCCATGCTGTTTGGGGTTGCGGGAAGCAATATAGGTAAAAATGGGGTCATGCACTGAAAATGTTTCAGAACCACTGGCCTAGTGATTTTTGGGCATCTCCATTTTTTGGGTACCCAGTGTGACACACATCAGAGGGGCCTGATTTGAGAAAGTGCTGAGCAGCCACTCTGAGCTGTCCAGCCCCCTCCAAGATAGAATATTTTAAGAAATGGTGACCCAGTTTTAGTAAAGTCCAGCCCTGATCCCAATCCAGAGTATGTGTGTACACAGGTTTCAGGAGAAGGTCCATCCTGTTTGGTGTTCATGTTGGCCAAGAGGAGGAAAAAGCTGCAATCCATTTTTCCCTTCCTCCACCCAAGAGTCACTATTGTTTTTAAGTAGAAATGTCGTTTTAATGCTAAAAGTGAGAAGATTTTATTCTTTGCTCGGTCTTTGATCAACAACACATCAGAAATACTAAACACATTTCCTAAACAGGAAGGCCAGTCTTTCTTTGTTATTTCCCTCTTCTCCTAGTTGATGACAATGGGGCAGATAGTGCCTGCAATTTCAAAACAATAAAGCCTCCCTTGGCTTCTTTCTCATTCTGAGATTTAAAGGGACACACCTAAGCACCTTAGACCCCAAATTTAGGCTTGGTAAAAATAAAATTTTAAAATTTCGTTAATATTTAAAATTTATTTTACAAGCATAAAATTGTTCTGTGAGGTGAGTAAGTATCAAAATTCCCATTTGGCAGATGGGAAAACAGGCACAGAGAAGTGAAATTTCTCATTCAAGGTCACATAAGTTGGTAGAAGAGGAAGAATTGGTGTTTGTGGTCCCTGGCTCCCAGTCCATTGCTCAGTCTGTTGGATCAGACTGCTTCCCAGTTTGAGCTGATGTTAGACTGGTGTTGGCTATATGTTTGTACAATGCCTAGCACAATGGGGTCCAGATCTGGTAAGAAGGCTGCAGGCACTATTGCAATATAAATGATGATAATAACACAAGCTAGTGATATGTTTTAGATGTCATTGAGGGAGACCATTTGTGGATTTGTCCAGTTTCTTTTAATAACTCTTTCTTTCTGGGAATTTTGCAGAATAATTTTGTAAAGACAAAGGGAGCAAATTTAGGTATGGTGATTTGTGACACAGCCGCACGCGACAATCTCGTCTCTTCTCCGCCATGCCACATTGAATTCGCCAAATCTGAGGTGGATCCCTTCTGCATGCTGCTCATTCGGGCTGGCAGTAAAGGTTAGTGGAACCAATGTCTCTGGATTTTGTTGTGACCACTGTGTCTGTGTATGGGGGATAGGAAGGAAAGTGGGGGCTTCTGTGGGAAAGAGGGAAGTTAACAGTTGGTGGACTGTGAGGATGTATGACTTGTTTGTGGAGGCAGAGCTGGGGGTTATATGAACATGTGCTCGAAAAACTAACACTAAAGCACAGACTAGAAAGCAGAATTCTCAGAGAACATATCAGCTCTGTAACTGTTCTTCTCCTTTCTCTATTAAGTGAGTTTAACTAAAGATTTATTTGGCTTATATTGAGTCACAGCATTTCCTGCAGAATGAATGGGAAGTTCACAGCTTCTCTTTTGTCTCTTCAATACTGATATAAACTGGAGGTATTGACTTGTTGGCATTCGTGTCACAACCTTTCTGTTTTGAAAACTGCAGATGCAGATGCAATAGAAAAGCTCCTCCAACATCCAACGTCTGATCTAACTAAGGTAAATGCTTTAAGCTAGTTAAGCATGGGAGACTGGATGGCTTCGTGGGCTAGGATAAAGTAGTCTTTCACTGATAGTTCAAATCCAGTCCAGGTTGGTGGTAACTGAAAACTATTACTATCTCAGGGGCATTTGATGACCAACTATAAATAAGATGGTTTCAGTCCAGCTATCAACACTATGCCACTTTAATGGGCATCCTGGCTGGCAGTCAGAGGAGACAGACACCAATGGGTTGTAGAGATCAACCCCTTTGTTCCCTAGAGGTGGTCAGAGGTCAATGTGTGGAGGAGGCTTGCTAGGCTGTATCTGTTTTGGGGAGAAACAGGGGATCTTTCACTGTCTGTACTAATCAGATTGTTTTTGTGCTCTAAACAGATTCTGATCTAAGCACTGATTCATGTCCCTGTTACATGAGGAATAATATACCTCCCAATGGTGCCTTGTAGGTCAGGGGTGGGCAAACATTTTGGCCCGAGGGCCACATCGGGGTTGTGAAACTGTATGGAGGGCCGGGTAGGGAAGGCTGTGCCTCCCCGAACAGCCTGGCCCCTGCACCCTATCCGCCCCCTCCCACTTCCTGCCCCTGACTGCCCCCCTCAGAATCCCTGACCCATCCAACCCCCCCGCTCCTTGTCCCCTGACTGCCCCCCCCCGGGACTCCCACTCCTATCAAACTGCCTCCTGCTCCCCATCCCCTGATCGCCCCCCACCCCCGAACCTCCGCCCCATCCAACCGCTCCCTGTCCCCTGACTGCCCCCCGGGACCTCCTGCCCCTTATCCAACCGCTCCCCGTCCCCTTACCATGCCGCTCAGAGCGGCAGGACTGGCTTATTGGAAAGCCTGGGAGGTGGGCGGGCGCAAGCTGCACTGCCCATGCGGCGGCATCACTGCGGGGAAGGGGGAACAGCGGGGGAGGGGCCGGGGGCTAGTCTCCCCAGCCGGGAGCTCAAGGGCTGGGCAGGACGGTCCCATGGGCCGGGTGCGGCCTGCGGGCCGTAGATTGCCCACCTCTGTTGTAGGTCCTCTGATGCTAACAAGGCGGCACTTTAAAGAATGCTGCCATATTCTATTGCAACACACAGGTTGGTACAAAAGGGGCTCAAAATGTTGAATGAACCAATCGTCTAGGGTTGCCACCTCTGAGGTACATAAAACAGGACATTTCTGGGATGATCCCGACCCCATAAAACTGGACAGCTGGCAATGCATACTGAGCACCCTTACTGATTTCCTGGGAAAACCAGAACAGATGGCAGCCCTACACTCATCCTGTAGAAATCTTCTGACAGGGAATTCCTGAGGCTTTGCAGACCTACACAGAAGCCTCATCTGTTTAGGGATCCTGGAACCAGAATCACTTCAGCACTTTTCCCTCTGGGAAGACCATGAACTTTCTGAAGTCACTATCAAGTGTTTTCTAAGCCCAGCAGCAGAATCTCTTATTACTTTATTTACTTCAAAATATGTATGAAGTACCCATTGCCAGTGTATCCCTTTTAAAAAAGAAAAAAAGGGGGAGGGGGGGGGGGCTAAATATTCAAAAGTAATTAGTGATTTTTGGGTGTCTGACCTGAGACTCTTTAGAGGAGCCTGATTTTTAGAAACAGCTGTGCACCCACCCTCTGAAAATCAAGGCCTTGTAATGTGTCTCAAGTTGGGCACCCAAAATCACCTTTCACTTCTGAAAATTCAGGGGGTGTGTGTATGCACACACTCACTATAGCATTCTACAACCATTACCACAGAGTCCTCTGGTGTCACTACTGTGTGCTGCAGTGCTTTGGATGATTACAGTAATGTACTGTAGTATTTTTTTTAAAAGGACCTGGGTCCCAATAATAACTCTTCAAAGTGCCATACTGACATTAATTAATCTTCCCTATACACCACTGAGGTCGCATTACCTTGTAAAGTTGAACTCCAGGTGCCTGTAAAAAATGGCACCCAGCAGCTAAACAGGAACTAAGTTATTGCATCTGTGCTCTACGTCTCAAGGACATAACGTTCTCATGTGGGCGAAAACTCTTTTTAGGGGAGTTAAACGCAGGGTACTGAGGAGGATGCTTAGAATGCAAGTGAGCTGTGCGATCCTTCAATCCTGGGTGTGTAGGCTCTGCAGAGTGCACAACCCAGGGCCCCGGAGATGGAGAGAATAAAAATTATACAAAACTGTGCTTCTGCATTGCTTCTCATCCAGAACATAAGAACGTAACGTAAGAACTGCCATACTGGGTCAGACCAAAAGTCCATCAAGCCCAGTATCCTGTCCTCAGTGGCCAATGGCAGGTGCCCCAAAGGGAATGAACAGAACAGGTAATCATCGAGTGATCCATCCCCTGTCACCCAATCCCAGCTTCTGGCAAACAGTGGCTAGGAACACCATTCCTGCCCATCCTGGCTAATAGCCACTGATGGACCTATCTTCTACGAATCTATCTAGCTCCCTTTTGGACCCCGTTATAGTACTGGCCTTCACAACACCCTCTGGCAAGGAGTTCCAGAGGTTGACAGAGCGTTGCGTGAAAAAATACTTTCTTGTGTTTGTTTTAAACCTGCTACCTATTAATTTCATTTGGTGGCCCCTTGTTCTTGTATTATGAGAAGGAGTAAATAACACTTCCTTATTTACTTTCTCTATTCCACTCATGACTTTATAGACCTCTATCATATCCCCCCTTAGTCGTCTCTTTTCCAAGCTGAAAAGTCCCCGTCTTATTAATCTCTCCTCTTATGGAAACCGTTCTATACCCCAGTCATTTTTGTTGCCCCTTTCTGAACCTTTTCCAATTCCAATAAAAGTTGTCAGTCTCAGCAGAGGGGCCAAGGACTGAATGCCCTGTGGATTTCTTTCCCCTAGAGTTGGTGCCTGCAGGTCACGGGTAAGGCACAGTGGTGGGGCAGTGTGGGGAAAGCTTGCACTGCTTTGGCCTGTGCTGTAGCTGACCTGGAGAAGGAGAATCTTGGGCTTGTGGGGCTTTCAGCCTGGCTCTAAAGCTCTGATTCAACTCCCACTGAAGCGAATGAGTTTCCATTGGTTTCCTTGGGAGATGGGTCAAGCCCTGTGTGTGTGTGTGTTTGTATATATAAAGAACTGGGGTGGAAGACAAAGTTGTGTCTTTAAAATATGGAGTGCTCTCAGCAGATGTTGTGCATGCACAAATTTCCTGTTTATGAGACTCTTGGCTCTGTTTGGTATATTTCCAGCTTGGAATAAAATCCCATACACTGGAGAGTCCTGGACTTCACCAGAACAGTCCCCGGAAGACACTGATTGCCTTGGTCACATCTGGACTCTTGCTGGCGTCTCTGAGTTTGGCTGGATACTTCCTTATGAAACGACGGAGTTGGAGCCCCAGGGGAGAGAGGCTGGTTAGTGCTTATAGCTGGCAAAACAAGAAGTAGAGAGAAACCAAAATACAGGAGGAATGCGGAGGAGGGAATGCAACAGATTCACAAGCTCTCTAAGGGAGTGACCCACTGCCAAAGACCTCTAAGTGCCACTAACAGTCTCTGTTTGGGGGGCGAGAGAGGCTCAGCTTATGTTCTGTACAAGTTGCCTGTAGCTTATGAATAGTGTGACAAGACGGCTTGTTGCTCTGAGTGCCACTACAGGCAGGCCGACAGGGAAACTGAAAACGTGGTGAGCCTGTGACTGACCCAGCCTGAGTGTGGTGAATGGGGAGATAAGAGAGGCATAAACAGCTGTGCTAGACCCCAAAGCATGAAGAGTGAAAGGAAATCTCTCTTCCTCTCTAATATTAAATATTCTCTGACCGTTCATTTGGGGATCACTATCCTTTGCTCCCTGTCACTTCTAGATCTAACACTTTCTTTTGCCTGGCGGTAAGAACTCACCTGGGAAGACTCCTCCAGAGACTCTGAAAGCATGTGAATTTGCCACTGAAAATGAAATACTTTTCTGCAATCATTACATTTAAAAATCAAAGTATACATCTAACTTGTATCTATGCTGTAATAAAGGTTGTTTCCCCCGCTTAACAAATGGGGATAATAAAGAACATCAAGAAAGAAAGAAAATATTTTCCTATACATATTTTTCCTCTTACAGATTTTGCTGAGTTCCGGGGGTTTCTTCTTTATCACTGATTTATGGAGACTTGAATATTTCTATGAAGTGCAGTCAGAGCATATTCATCTAGTTGCACATGTGCAGTTATACAGTGGGAGGCTAATAAAGTTCAGTATTCTGGGACGGATGCTGCCAAATGCATGAATGCAAATGACAGTGCATGTGTAGTAGATGATATGATCAGGGGCTTGGTAACAGGATACAGAGCTTGTCACCTCTAGGGCACTGGATCCAACCTCCTGGCCCAGCTTGGCAGTGACTGAAAGTCACTGGTATCTAACGGTGATTTGATGTTCCCTATGTTAAATAAGCCTGGGGGTCTTAATCCAGTTTCCAGTGGACAGGTGTCTCCATCACAAACACCACCATCACCACAGTTGATGGTTCAGCAAAGAAGCCAAAAAGTAAATTGGGCCATAGATCCTGAACTCCACTTATGTGTAAGAGATGTCCATTCCAGGGCAGGACTGAGGCATATTGGGAGGGGACTCTGTGGGTGGGAAGTTTGTCCTCCTGCTGCCTATGCTGTACATGGCTTTGTGGGCAAATAGAGGGCCTCAGACCCTGTCAGCCTGCATCTCCTTCCTGATACACTCTATTGTCAAGTGTACTTCACATACAGCCCCATGTCCCTGGCTCTTGCTGGCCTTACTGTCAGATCTGCTGCATTTAGGGCCTTCAGAGCTGTCACAGCAGAACAAGAGCAGTGGTCCATCTAGTCTGGTCTACAACGCTGTCTCGTAACCTTCTGCTTCAGAGGCAGGTGAAACCTGCCCCTGCTTCTTAATGCACTTGACAGTTGGATGGTAATAATATGTGTGTGTGTAGACCACCACAGGGGACCAAATTTAAGTTGTAAGAATGTGTGGCTTAAGCCCCTGCTATCTCATTACTGAAAGCTGCTTATCTGAGTTGCAGGCTGAAGATAAGAAAGGATATAAACCAAATGTTTCCTGCCTGACCCATGTGGAAAAGAGAGCTGGAGAAACCAGGGCTGGGTGTGCAAACTCCCAAGGAAGGCAGAGCCTGGGCCTGTTTATCTGAACAGCACAAAAACCAGCGTGTTCTGCTTTTTAGGTCATTGAGAAGAAATAACTCCCTGACTGGGCCTAACCCTTAGTACTGCAATGCCACAGTTAAGGCCTGTATCCTACCTCCTTCCTGTTGACAGAAGCTGGTATCCATGCCTGCTGCTATTATGCGCCATGAAGGTGTTCACAGCCTTGCAGCTCCTGCTTGGCATCTAAGCTGGTTGCTGTTCATCCTTTCCTTTTGCTAACTCTGCATTTGTTATCTATGTACCCATTTAGGATGAAGACCTCTACTACACTGACAACGGTAGCCAGGGAAACACAGTGGTCACCGTGGCCTCCCAAGAGCAGTCCGAGCCTCAGGAGAAGCCAAATCACAACAGAGGGGCTCAGAAGAATGGGACTGGACAGGCATCCTCAAAAAATGGACATTCAGCCAAGCAGCACATTGTTGCTGACACTGAATTGTGAAACGTGCCAGGGTGACTGCCTTATTATCATGGTTTGAAGCGGGGGTGGGGGGTGGGGGAGAAGAGACAGGAGCAGGGGGTAAGGGAGAGATTATCCCTTGGATGGCTGGGAAAATGTAACCCTTTTTTATCTGAAGAACTCCAAAGTCCCACTCTAAAGCACACTAAACCCCAGAGCTAATGTAGCACTGTGCTGTACGGTGTTGAACTATCCTACCAAGGTGCTTCTAGGGGCTAATACAGGGCTAGGGTTGTGGGCTAGGGTTCTTTGCTCTTCCTTTAGCAGAAGAGAATGGGATGTGATCAGCAGTCAAACCACCCAAGCAAGGGGTGGGGACGATATTTGGAAATTCAGAGCTATGTCAGCTTTGTAAGAAATTGGCTTGATACTGATTTTACTTGGAAGGGAAGGGAGCAGGGAGAGGGCTTAATCCTTCATGAGCCAATGGAGCATTTTACTGTCTCTTGTTAAAGACACATGCTATTAACCTAGCTTCCAGGCCTCCAAGTGGAGAATCAGGTGCTGTCTGCGTAAGAGACACTTCCAAAAAGTGGGGAAATGGCCTTCCCTTACTATCCTCTGAACTACAAAAGTGAATGCCCCAAAACTGCAAGTCCCACCCATTTACCACCCCTCTGGTTCTGTGCTCTCATTGTTATATTTAAAAAAAAAAAAAAAAAAGTGTCATATAGCAACTGAATTGCTTCTAATGAGATATGGGCTCAAGCCAGAAAAACCTGGATCCAGATTACAAACAACTCCAAATTCCAGCAGGGGCTTGGGCCCATTACAATATATGGATCTGGGTTCTGATTACCATCACCTCCGAAGCTGTAATGTCTTTCGCTGTGATGGTTTGGTTTAGCCTCATCTTTGTATTTAAGTGCAGCCTTTTCCTCTCTCAGCAACATGAGTAAGTGAATGACCCTTCTTGTGCTTTATAACCTCTCAATGTTTAATGCTCTTGTGGAACTTGTATGTAAAGCTTTCCAGGTGTAGTTTGGTGCTGAGATGTGAATAGACTTGGAGTTGAATTACTATTCCCTCCCCCCACAGCATATGTGTAGTTGTTTTGCAGTGAACCCTCTGGTGTCTGGCTCCCATAGACTGGAGGCATTAGTTGAAGGTGAAGGGAGTGATCAATCCGTGTGTGGGTGTACAAGAGCATATGACACTGCTCTAGATAACGCACCCCACTCCAAGTGCTTGCAACAGTACTGTCAAGCCATGTGGAAGGAGCTGGCATTGTTACCCAACATGAGGCCTTGGAAATATGTAGATATCAAAGACTTCCTAAAAGAATCGAAAAAATTGTCATACAGGAAAGAAACCTCAGTCCTGCTTTTGATGTTTGGCCTTCCCTAGTAATAGGGGGTTGTACTAAAACAAACAAACAAACAAAACATACAGGGGAAAGATTTTCACTTTCAAGAACAAAGAAAAGGCCTCTCAGCAAGCACGAAGTTTTAAGGCCAGGAGCAATCTCTACCTCCTCATGAGCTTGAGATTGTTCTCTTGGAAAAAGTGGTTTAAGCCAAGCCCATTCTGCGTGGGTCAGGAGTCACATATCATTCAGTAAAGAGTGAAGTCCAACAGACCTACTTATGTCTGGATTCACTTTGTAGGATGGAGCCAGTCCCCGTGAACATTTGCTGCCTGTAGCCTTTGTGGCTCCTAGTCTCCTGACTGAGCAAGCCACAGTTTGGCTAGCTGCAGGTAGAGACCTCTATAAGCATGTCACCTGGAGCCTCTATCAGTGGGACCAGTATTATTATAGCAGCTACAGCCCTGTCCTGGGCACAGCCTTGCGGGATGGGGGAGCACGTATATGTAAAGGGAAAAGAAATTTAATTGAAGAAAGGGGACTGGCTGGCTCAGAGGCTTTCACCTCTATGTCACGGATTCCAATGAAGCCCAGGTTGGTGGTTGACCAGAGACATTGCTATATGATCCATGTATTGGTGGCCCGTATACAATGAGTAGGGGACTCGTAGTACAGTGAGTAGAGGACACACCATCACCATTGGCATTAACAGACTCCATTCTTGGCAGCTTCAGCACTGGGGCTGAAGACTAATAGGCCTGGAAAACTGACATACCCTCTCGCTACTAAATGTTATTGCCATTCCTTGTCAAGACTGAGACACACAGGTGTCTAGGATGTGGCGAAGGGCTGCTTTGTGCCTGACTCATAGTATGCTTAGCAAGAAGGATTTAAATTTAAATTTCAAGTTCTGTCAATCAGGCCCTTTTCACCAGCACTGAAGTCATGTAAAAATACAAAAACTATTGATTTTAAATTTTGTTTTCTTTTTTTACAAACAGATCTGTAAATACTGTCCGTAAAAAGAGCTGAGAATTGAACCCAGCTTTTCTGTTGTATTCTTGAAACAATGGACTGTTTATTCCATTGGCAACTGTGTCTGGCTCAGTTAACTGCCTGGACAAAGAAAGGAATGTACTGCCCTCTGAGAAGTTGCTTTCCCGTAGAAATAGCATAAGTAAAAGATGTTTCTTATTCTTTGCTTGCTTGCACACTCTCTTTCTTTCAGCAAATGGATTCAGAGCAAGTGAAAAACATGTATCATATGTTCAAAAAATCCTTCCCCTGAATTAAACTCTCACACCCTCTTAATGGTTGATTATCTGCTGTCCACAATGCACATATTATTCCTTGATAAATGTCTTAGGCCTGGATGCTGCAAGCTGATCCACCGGGGCACCCCTTTGACTTGCAGGGCTTTAGATCGGAGTCGGATTTAATTGCACCTCTCTGTGTTTTGCTAAGGATTAATTTCAGGCTGCATAAAGGTGGCCTTTTCCATTAATATTATTTGAAATATGGCACTGCCCAGAGGCTCCAGCTGAGATTACGGCCCCATCATGCTGGGCACTATACAATAATTGGAAACAATACCGGCCTCAGAGAGTTTACATTCTAAATAAGCAAGACAGATAAAGGGTTGGAAGGGAAACTGAGGTACAGAGCAATGCAATGATTTGTCCAAGAGTCACCCAGCAGGTCAGTGATAGAGCCAGGATAAAATCCATGGCTCCTGATTCCTTGGTCCCCAAGACCAAGCTGTCCTGATCTGCATGCGAAACGTGTAGATCATCGTGTTTCATTATCCAAATGTACACTTTATCCCAGAAAGCAGGGGTCTCCTATGTGCATTTTTCAGTTACAAAGAATATGGATGTATTTGTGCTGAGAAATCATCATATCTGTGAGAGAAATGCAAAGCTAGAGAAAATCTTTTGTAACACCGGGCCTAAGGCCACACATGGGTGAGTCAGCAATCTTTGCTGCTTATCCTGCTTGGGGAATAAAGAACATAGCTTCCAGCCGATCCTGTAACCCTTAAGTATCTGCTGACCTGTATAAAATTATGCATGTCGCATTGTCTTCAGCTGCATTAAGTAATTCCCATGTTTCAGTTTTGAAGGATTGGGGCCCTAAATGGGTAAGGAGACATTAGTTTTTTAAAGCTTTCCCGTGCAGAAAAACCAGCTCATGGGCTGATGGAAAACCTATTTGATGAGCTGCAGTGGTGCTTTTTGAGGTATTTGGGTACAGAGGCCTGCCCCAGCACTGGCAGACAAGGAGTTAATCTCTGCTAGGCTGTGCTGCTGACCAGAAACAGGTGGAATCGGTTGTGATAATGAGGTGAAGCTGCTGCCTGAGGAACTCAGTGCAGGGCTCCTAGCCTGAATGAGCCTTTTGGTTTAAAACATTCTTCAACTTTGTTTATTTCTGGACCGCTTCACCCAAAGGATCCTGATAACAAAATGTACGGTGCGCAGGCTCTCCTGGTAGAGGGCTCTAGCAGCTCACACAGGGTGTAGGCTGCAAAATCTTCGTTTCTCCCCCTCTGCTCTTTGCACAGCAATAAGCCCAGCCCAACAGCTTCTAAAACTCTCCATGTTGTGTCTGCACCAGAAGCGTTGCTAGGACTGGTTCCACTTTACCCAGCTTTGACCAGCAGTGAAGATGGCTCCTCTGTGCCCATGTATGGCTGGAGCAAGACAGTAACTCTGAGAAAAGAAGAACTGCTGGTGAGTCCCAACCCAGTGACTTGCCCCACAGCTGAAATTCTCTCTCACTCTCTCTCTGCTGCATGTGGGGCATGGTACAGAGGAAGGACAGGAGTGACAGAGTGTCTGCTCACAAAAAGCTGAATTTCAAAGGAAAGGTAAGAACAGGCTGTACCCCAGCCCACAGTGTTATGCCAGTGGGGCTACCATGGCTGTTGCTGAACTAACAGGGTAGGAACAAATCACAGGTGCTCTTGCCCAATATCACCACACAGCATAAGCATGCCTAGAGTGTGAGCTTCACTTTTGGAATCTCCCCAAAGGGTGTGGAGCAAATAGCACTGTGTATCCCTGCATAGATAAGACACTGTGGCAACTCTCTCTGCCAGGCCCTAGAAGCTTTTCCTTCGTAGAGCCTAGTTCTTTGGGTTCATGGAGGATGGGTGGTTAGAGCAAAGGAACGGGCAGTCCGGACTCTGGGGTTTTATTTGTGGTTGTGCCTCTAACTTGTTGTACACGGTAGGCTTTGGTTAACCTTTCCCTTCCTGTTTGCTCATCTCTGATGCGGATGCTATAATATCCGGAGCAGAGGGGTGCCCGGAGAGTCTGGCATATGCATTGACTGAAAGGTGCTACAGAAATGTGTAGCATATTACTATCTAAACCATCTGCATGGACTTGTGAAAGCTCGAGATTCGAAAGGCCTATAGGGCCACCCAATCCATCTTCCTGCCAGTGAGGTGTTGCTCCCTACTGCACATTTCCCAGTGCCCTGTCTAGTTTTAAAATGGGCAACCTTTCATATTCTGTAGTGGCAACAACCAGGGGTGAATTGGACAAGTAGTCTCTTGTCTAACAAATCTGATTTTGATGCTGGTTGCTGGACAGTGCTAATGCTGCTAATTTCTGTTAATTAGATATGTTAAGTAACTTTATTTCCCCCTCCTTTCCCCATCCCCATCAACCAGTTTCTTTTTTGATCAACTGGTAAAAACACAGGTTTCCCTTGAAAAATGTTTACCTAGCTCTGTGCCTTGGTCTCTGGGGCCAGAATAAATGGCTCAATGTTGAACTGAGGCATTAGCAATGTTATCTAAATAGATTATGGCTTTGACTCAGACCAACAAAAGCAAAGCATTTCAGAGTTAAGACATCTCTCCGTGAGTTGCTTACTGGTGCCTCGCTGTCTGCAGGAGCCTGGGAAAAATGATCACCTGTACCCTCTCAGCCTGCTGCATTGTTCAGGCTCAGCCAGGGGAGCTCAGAGCATAGACTGTTTTAAATATGGAAGGTGAAAATACAACTCTTGTTCCTTTTTACATGTTGGTGAGACAGGAAAAGTCCCTAGGTAAATGTTACGGGGATTTGTTGTGGGAATGCCAGTGGATCCTCAACTCTAAAGATGGTGCTGCAGCCTCTCAGTGGAGAACAGGAAAGGTCTGGAGCGGGAGTGCTGCTTAGTGGATAGAGTGCGCACAAGGCTGGATGGGACCTAGACTACCTGGGTTCTGTTTCCAGCTTGGTGCAGGCCTGCTGGATGACCTTATGCAAGTCACTTCCCCTATCTGTTCCTCAGTTTCCCCCTCAGTAAAATGGAGATAATGATACTGACCTCCTTGAGATCTGCTGGCAAAAAGCACGAAATAAGAGGGAGGTTATTCTATTTAGTATTCCAGTGACTCCAAAATCTTCATTGCCCAAAGCTTTGCATTTGCGTGAGGGCAGTGCTGTCCTGTGGTCAGAACATCGGAAGGGCAACCCAGACTTCCGAATGGCTATCTCTAGTGCTGCCACTGCCTTGCACAGTGACCTTGGGCACGTAACTTTTTCTGCAGCTAACCTGGGTGTTAGAAGATCAGGTAAACCCTGATCTTTAGACCCTTTGTGTTAGAGTGGGAGCTGTGCACACACAAGGGACTCAATAGGAGTTATTTAAGCCATTTATAGTGATCTTGTTTCTTCAGTTTAACCCTCTCCCCACATCCCAGCATGGGTGAGTTACATTCACGCTGAAAAGCAAGGCCTAGGAAGCAGGAAGGATGGTCCTGCGGTTGAAACACAGGACTCAGGAGGTCCGGGTTCTATTCCAAACTCTATCACAGGCGTCCTATATGACTTGGGCAAGTCACTTATTTTCTCCGGGCCTCAGTTCCACTTCCCTGTGTCTCCAGGACAGGATCTGTCTCTTGCTATGTGTAAGTACGCTGCTTAGCAGAATGGGCCTCTGATCTTGGGGCCTCTAGCTGCTACCCTCATTCTAACAATGAATGCTGCCAGTAGTAACGCCCTTTTAGCTTCTCTGCAGTTCTTGGTTCTCTGATCTCCTGCAGTAATGAATCCTGCAGATAAAATATATGCAGGAAAACTGAATTGCTTTCCCAGATTTGGGCTCTGTCTTCTACAGGACACAAGGAAATCTCTCTTATAGACACTCTAGATATGTTATAGAGCAGCTGATTTTTTGAATGAGCTTGTGCCACATGCCCCGATGTGTCTGAGATGTAATCGATACGGGGTGCGTTTCTCAGATACCAGGACACCACCTGCAGCCAAGCTGAGACAACAAAACCATAGAGTAAATTGCACTGGCAAAATAAAAGCCTTCCTCAAAGTAGCCAAGACCAAAGGAACTGCAGATCACAGGGGAAGTGGGGGTGCAAACCTGCAGCGAGGTCCAGGCCAGAAAAGGCTGTGCTTGGAGCTTCTGGACGTTTTTTCTGTGTGTGTAAACATAGGCAGGTCCCATTCAAGCCAAACAAAGGCTCTGTTATTCCTTCCTTATCTAATGACGTAGGTTCCTTCCTTGCAGATCCCTTCTCAAGCTCTTATTTTTGAGAACACTGTTGCCAATAACAATTTAACCACCCGCAGCCTCCAGCAATCCGTTGCTGACTGAAAGTCAGGGTTGCCAGGTGTCCAGTTTTTGACCAGAATGCCCAGTCGAAAAGGGACCCCGGTGGCTACGGTCAGCAGTGCTGACTGGGCCTCTAAAAGTCCGGACGGCGACGCAGTGGGACTAAGGCAGCCTCCTTGCCTGCCCTGTCTCCACGCAGCTCCGGAAGCAGCCAGCATGTCCCCCTCCGGCTCCTAGGCGCAGGAGCGGCCAGCGAGGCTCTATGCGCTGCCCCCGAGGGCTGGCTCTGCAGCTCCCATTGGCCAAGAACTGCGGCCAATGGGAGCTGCGGGGGTGGTGCCTGCAGCCGGGGCCCTACACAGACATGCCAGCCAGTTCCGGGAGCCGCCTGAGATAAGTGCTGCCTGACTGGAGCTCTCATCCCCTCTTGTGCCCGAACCCCCTCCCACACCCTGAACCCTAATTTCTGGCCCTGCCCTGGAGCCTGCACCCCCAGCTGGCGGCCTCACCCCAGAGCCCCCACCCACACCCTAACCCCCTGCCCCAGCCTGGAGCCCCCTCCTGCACCCCAGCCCCCTCATTTCTGGCCCCACCCCAGAGCCTGTACCCCTAGCTGGAGCCATCACACCCTCCTGCACCCCAACCCCCTGCCCCTGCCCAGTGAAAGTGAGTGAGGGTGGGGGAGAGTGAGCCACCGAGGGAGGGGGGGATGGAGTGAGCGGGGTGTGGCCTTGGAGAAGGGGCAGGGCATGGGTGTTTGGTTTTGTGCTGTTGAGGGTGTGTGTCATGAACACAACCCCATAGTTCCTTTAATACTAAAATCATCCCCTTCCGCTGTTCAAAATACCAGAGCTAGGTTCTTTCCCTTAATCGAAGGGGCAGCAACATGGTATGACATTTGTAAATGCGCATGCTAAGGCAAGGTGAACTGAATGGCATGCTGCAGTGCTGTTTGTTTTACACACACACACACACACACACACACGCCTACAGTGTCAAATAATTTATGGGACTCCTTGCCTTCCCCTTAGGCAGGAGGGCGTTGGCTGCATTTCGAGGCAGGACATCGGGTTAGATGGAACAAGGGTGTGATCCAATATTTGCAACGCTTTAAGTTGTAGCAGCATATCCAGTAATACTTGGCTGTTATGCGTTGCTTAACAACTGAATAATAGCAATACCTAGCCCCTGCATGGTGCTTTTCATCAGCAGATCTCAGAGCATTGTAGAAAGGGGATCGGTATAATTAGTCTCATTTTACAGATGGGGAAACTTAAATGCACTTTAGCAAATCCCCACCCATGGTTGTTAGCTGGTAGTGGACATGGATGGGACCACCCACTCCAAAGCATAAGCCTCAATTACTTGAACCAAAGGAATAATGTCCCTTAGCTGGCAGGAATAATGTGCCCTTATCTGTGGTGTTAATTGCGGTATTGCGATTTTGGGGTGATTTTTCACTTGTCTGAGGTAAACATGATGCAAGGCACCAGCTCAGGAATTTTCCCTTATTCAAAATGGCCGCCCTCGGCCATTACTGGCAACAGGGCTGAAGCCAGCAACATGGCTGCCATTTCCCTCTCTGTCTCTTGCAGAGGCAGGCAGGCTGCCCTTAATAAAGATGGCTAGTGTCAATGTGCTTGAAAGCCACGTCCCCAGGCAACATGGCTGCCAGCCACTGTATGGTTCTTGGGACTGGACAGGACTCAGGGACTGTGAGGAGCAGCAGAGACCCTATGAAAGGTGGCTGGGGAGAATGAGGGGGAGTAGGCACTGGGGCTGTGGGAGGTAGGAGGGAGGCTGAAGGGGCAGGTTGGGGGATGTGGGAGGCTGAAAGGGGCAGGGGGATATGGGGGCAGGTGGGAGTGTGTAGGGGATTTGAGGGCTTGGGGGAGGCTGAGGAGAGGTGCAGAGGGTGTTGGGTGCAGGCTGGTGGGGGATGTGTGCAGCAGGATGTGGGGGCAAGAAGGAGGCAATAGAATGGGAGCTCCCCCAACCTGGGGTGGGTGGTGGATAAAGGGAGATGGTGCTGTCCTGTCTGGGGAAGGTGAGGGAGTCATGAGCGTAATGGGAAATGGATGGCATTTCCCTTGTCTGTGGGGTGAGGAGAAGGCAAGTGCCGTCTCCTTCTGAGAGGTTGGGGAGAGGCGTGCATTTTGTGTGTGCATTAAAGGGTGACATTTCAACCTGAAATTTTCCTATGCACACACTGCCGGAAGAGGAGAGTGGAGTTAAAAGTCAAAAGAGAGACCAAACAATAAGGCTTGTTGGTGATTTTAAAATCTCATGGGTTGTGGGGCCAATCTCATGATTTTGGGGCTCTAAGTCATGGTTTTGATCTCGAAGATTGCTGTACTGTAGTCTTGCATTCAGCCTGTCTCAGCGTCCTGGGTCTCTGTCATCTCAGCATTATCCTTTCTGTGGACCAACAATTGCAGTGGGACATAAAACACATAATAAGTATATCACATAAATATTAACTGGGATGGAGCAAGGAGACTTTAGTTAAGCAAGCATTACTACTTCCACTTTAACTGAGGCATTGTTTAAATTATTTGCTTGTTGTTGCAAAGGGCATTGTTGGCAGACCTGGGGTTAGAAGTCTTGGTTCCTGGCACTCCCTTTTATCCTTATGAGCTGGCCACAGTCTTGGCTGACACACCAGGGAGTGAATTAGAGTTCTCCAGAGCGAACAGCATGAACTGCTACAGCTTGAGCTAAAGAGCCAACATGCTGTAGCTGGCACTGTAACAGATTCGTGTCCTCTCCTCTGTGGATCTGCCATAAAGGGAAACTTGTAACACACACACTCCCTAGTGGGTTAAACTTAAACTATGTGTCCTGTTAAATAGGCCTGATCTCAACTGTTGGAGCCCATGGTGTCTTTCCATGGGCTTTAATGGGCTTTAGGTTGGGCTCTACCATTCTTTTGTCAATTAAGGGTAGTGGAGGTTATATGCAAAAGGGCTCCCTGACAGGGTGCAGGGTAAGAACAGTGTGTGCGTGTGAGAGACTGACAGAATGGTGTCTTGCATTCTCTCCAGCCTGGAACTCATTAATGTAGCCACAAACAACCCTCCCCTGGCTGGTGTGTGCAGGGGTATGAGATTTCCCTTAAGAAAATAACAAGCTGATTGTAAATGTTTCCATGCTGCCTGCAATCCTTGTTCTGGCCTTATCTTAAAGCTCCATTCAGTTCTGCCCACCCACAGAGTGAATGGCTGAAATGAGTTGAAGTTTTTACTGCCTTTTGGCAAGAAGAGCTGACACCTAACTTAAAAACAGAGTTTCTCGTTTCTCAGCTCTCTCTGGCTTCTCTGCTCCTCCACTTTCCACTGTTCTTGTGAACTATTGCCCATGGGTCCTAACTTCACCCTTCACCAGTCCCAAGTGGGATGGGATGTGAGGATGGGACCTTTGTTTATGCTCCATCAGATTCTAAGATGAAGGGCACCTTTTTCGGGACATGTGATATTAACTATTGGGTCTTGATCTCGGGCTCAGTTGTGAGAGTGGGATCGGGTCTCTCATTTTGCACCTGGAGATCCACAAGTAATTCCCAGATCTGCCTCTCACAATGGAGCTAATATCTCAGTGCTAGAAAGCGCCAGACCCTTTGCTTGGCAGCTGAAGGCTACGTGGCAGTGTCCACATGGCTGGTACACATTGTTTTTCCCTCCGATACCGATGTGGCATGAGAGCTCATCCTGCAGCAGATGTTCTGGTGGCCTGTCTCAGCTGGTCCCTCATAAGCTGTTTCAACCTCAGCCCCTTCTGTGAGTGCCCAATTAAAAGCACTTGGGCATTTGGAACACTGGGACCCTTGATGTGAATTTGGGGGAGGATGGTTTCAGATGCAATAATGTAGGGACTCAAGAGAACTGAAGCTCATTTATTGCGTCAGCTACATGCCAGTCAGTCCGCTAGGCAATGAAGGTGCTAAAGTGGGGTGCAGTAATTCCGTGTAGGGGAAAATACCCCAACATGAAGGGGTGTGTTGCGATTGAGGTATGAGGTTGGAGGTCTTCAGTCTGGCCTCAATCAGCTGAGTGTACCTCTCACCATCACATGGTCCAGAGAAGTTTAATAACTTTATAAAATGCACTGTAGCTATAAGCTGTTAATCAGCTGCCACGTTCCAGCCCGAAGTGGCTGCATTTCAGTAATGGGTGAAGTGATCAATTGTACAACTTGCAGAGAAAGAGTTACAATGTGCAAATGTGGATTAGAGTTCTGATTCAAAGTTTTTGAGGAATCATATTGGCTCACCTATTAGAGAGAAAAGATCAGGTCAGTTGCTAAACTTCCCTAAGTTTCAGGGTGGAGGGTATCTGTGGATTTGCTCCTGAATCACCTTTAATTAAAAGCAAAGTATTTTTGGACATTTCTTCCTGAAGGGCGCTGTATAAACATAGAATTTATACATTCTCGTTTACAGCAAGCTGCTTTTCAGTGGCCTTCAAAAAGATGCAATAGAACACGGGTTCTCAAACTTCTGACAACAAAAATTACTACACAACCCGAGGGGGGACGGGGGACTGAAGCCTGAGCCCACCCAAGCCCTGCCACCCGGGGTGGGAAGCCAAAGCTCAAAGGCTTCAGCCCCAGGCAGGGGGCCTGTAACCTGAGCCCTGCTGTCCAGGTGGTGGGCCTCAGGCTTTGACTTCCACCCCAGGCCCCAGTAAGTCTAAAGCCAGCCCTGGGGACCCCATTAAAATGGGGTCGTGACCCATTTGGGGGTCCTGACCCACACTTTGAGAACCACTGTAATAGAATATCAGCAGCAGCCCCAGTTTGCTATCTGTTGAGTGATGCTAAAATTTCAGTGGTCTATTCAAGCCCCGGCATCTCTGATGCCCACGAAGTTGCCATTTAGTGCCAGTCCTGCAGGTGGCAAGTATGATGTGGACACATCTCCTTTAGGCATTGGGTCATCTGGTAATTTCACACTGAGCCATCAGAGAGGATGGACTTGAGTTCAGTGCCAAATTCATTTGTAAAGCCCGAGAAAGAAGAAAGAGGATGTGTAAATACTAAGGTTTAGATTTTCAAAGCCATCTAGAGTACAGCTGGCTTACAATTTCTGTCAGAACATTTTCTTGACCAAAAAAAAAAAGTTTTTTGACTAAATGGGAATTTTCATTAGGAAATGTCTGTTTATCATTTTAGAAAATTGCCAAAAAGTTTTGGTTTTGAACCACAGTTTTTCTTTTGTCATTTATCAAAATTAGAAGTTTTCTGATTTTTGTTTTTTATGACACCCCCGCACACCCCAAATTCTTTGAAAAATTTCAGTGCAAATGACAAACATTCTTGTTTCTTTGCATTTTTTTTAATGGAAATACAATGGAAATTTTAGATACACATCACCTTGTTAATTGTAATCGCAGGTATGTGTCTAAAGTCCCTAGAATACATTGGAAATCTCAACCTAAGTTATTATACTTATTCACTGTATCATGTGCATCATCTCTTTTGTGCTTAGAAATGCAGTTGAATTAATTTCCCTAGATAATCAGCTACCTAAAATAAAATGGATGATGGTTCAGAGGTCCATGTACCCTTGGAGCATGAGTAGCTCAGGATGGAATATGTGTAACAGGGCTGCCACCTGCTGGTTTTACTTGGCTAATACAGATTTAATACTTTGCTTCCGGATACAATATTTATACAGGGCTGTGACCCCCATCAGAAGCAATTTGAGTTTCTTGTAGTGGTCGTTGATTGGGGATATGCTGTTAAATTTCAGTGACCATAGCAACCGATCCAAAAGATGTCTCTCTAATGTTAGAAACATTAAAATATGTGATAAGCACAGGGACCTTAGTGACTCACACGACAGGAATTGGGGAACATTCAAATGAGGGGTCCACTAATGCAACAATCCTCTTCTTGTTTGCTTGTAAAGCTTCTCTTTCCCCAAAATTGGTGTGTGACTTGGGAGTGAGTACAATCTGGAGACCAGAACTGGACAGAGCAAATGGTACTCCAGGGGTCAAATCCTGTCCTGACTGAAGTTGAGGGCCATTGACTTGAACAAGGCCTGGATTTCACCCTCTAGTCTCAGAGACTGACGCTGTGTGACACTGGGCAAGTCATTTAACCTCTGAGGTAGCAGTACCTGCCTCGTATGGCTTCCAGATAGTCAGTCTAAGTTTTCCTTTGCTTGTGTCATTCTCCTATTGAGTTTTATTCTCCATGGACAAAACCAGTTCTCCTGACTCTTTAGGGTGAAAACCTGGCCCTAGTGAAGTCAATGGGACTTTTCCTACTGATTTCATTAAGGCCAGGAATACCCTCAGTGTATATAACCTTCAATTATAGAATGTTTGTATATGTCCTATACTCTCAGGGATCCTTGCGCCTTTTGCTCAAAGTGAAATACACACTCACATAAAAGAAGGGTGACAAACCTAAGGTGAATGGAAACTCTAATGGTGCCAAAAAGAAAAGTTAAACTAGCAAAGGTTGAGTTGTTCTCTGGCTTGGGGAAATTTTTCCCTTCTTGGAAGCCTGGAAGTAAAAGTAAGCTTGAACAATTTCGTCATTGAATCCCCCTTTATCCTACCCAATGGTATTCTTAGGTCTGTAATATTGTGTTTATATAGAGTCATCCAACAACCTGTTTAGTATCTAAATGGACAGAATCATGTTTACCATAATTGATCATTGGCAGCATTCAAAAATGGGTTTCTTTTCCCATTCTCCTCCTTTTCTTAACTGTTGGACAAGCACAGGGTGCAGTGTGTCATGTGTATGTGTGTAATAAATCTACCTACAATTATATATTCCCCTCTATTTTCCAGGTAAAGACAAAAACATTTGTGTGGGGTTTTCAGAAATATTATATTTAAAATTGTTTTCATTGTCTGCCTGTTACAAGAGTTTTAATTCTAGCTCTTTAATCTTAGACTGCAAATCTATTTCATTTGCTGGTGCTTTGATTTGTGTTAGCAGAGGTAAATGAGATTATCTGTCCCTTGAGATAAGCTTTCAAAAATGAGAGCTGAGAAACTGGTTTCTACAAACATGTTAATACGGCCTCAATTTAAATCTGGGAATGAAAACATATGTAAAGGCTCATTCTTCTTCAAGTGATTGTCCGTATGTGTATTGCACCTGTGTATTCTGCATGTGGGATATGCATATGCGCCATGTGCCTGTGTCTGGAATTTTTTTGCAAGCAGTGTCCTTTGGCCTACACATGTGTCATAGCTCTACTTGTACTCCAAGGGAATTAAAGGTGGTGCAGGCCAATGCCTCTCCCTTTCCTTCTTACGGCTGCATAGCTCTGAGTCGGAATCTTCAGTATCCTCAGCTCCCTTTTTGCTGTATCATTGCTGTAAGATACTGTATATACGTAGTTTTAGTTGTCTTGATAGTATAGTCTTCATAGAATATTTAGAAATTGTTGTCCCATTTTCTTCCCCACCCAGGGACTTTTAACGCCTGAGAAGACTGAGATTATGCCCAGGTTCAAAAATTGTGTTTCCCGCCCTTGCTCCTTTTCGGTGAGTGACGAACATCAATGCTGCCCTCTGCTGCCTTGGTGAGGCACATATTTCTGCTGAGTGCAGCATCTGCTGCTCTTCCTCCCCGAGAACTTGTGATGATTGGGAACTGAGACTCGGAAAACATCTCAGGAGAAGGCAATGAAACCCCAGTCGGATCCTGGCCGTAGACTCACTCCCATACATCAGTCTTACCATGCAGGCAGCGTCCCTCTGAACACAGACTTGGGAACATGGGCCTCACAGTAGTCTCTGCAGTATTAGACAAAGGGGCACGAGACAGGAGCCCCAGAAAATCAGTGTTCTGACCTCTGACCAGATACGATTGGCCAAGAGAAGGTGGTACCTACCTTGGGGTCTTCTTTTGCCCATTGATCCATCCTACTGGCAATACTGGGAGCCCTACCCTGGACACCCAGAATTGATTCAGGAGTCCTATTTGCCATTGCCCAGATAGCCGCACTCGGCCCCTTTGGAATGTTTGGAAGGGGAAGGTGTTCAAGAGCTGATGGTTCCGGGAGCAATCTTGTCATCTTCTCCGGATGAGGTGGTTACTCCATCTTCTCCGTTTCTGCCAGGTGGCTTTAAACAATATCTAAAGCTCATGCACAGGTTGGCTGCAAAGCTACAGAATCATCTTGAGGAAGTCCAGGAACCTCAGCACAGTTTACTAGATGTTCTGCAATCTTCCGGGTCCAGTTGAGTCGCTCTGCCCATCAATGATGCCATTGTGACCCAGCAAAGACAGTTTGGCACATTCCTGCTTCTCATTCTCCAGCCCCTAAGCGGGCCATGAAGTGGTACTCTGTTCTGTCCCAGAGGGCAGAGTTTTTGTTGTCTCACCCTCCGCCAAATTCCCTGGTGGTCTAGGCGGTAACAGAGCAGTCCAAACAATAGCGCCCAAAGGCTCTATGGCCAATCTATCTATGAACCTGACCTCTCTAATAGCCATAATGTGAGCCAGAAGAGTCAGTGAGCTGGGAGCACTCAAAACAGACATACCATATACTACGTTTTATAAAGAAAAGGTTGTATTATGACCCTACACTAGATTAGTTTCTAAAGTAGTTTCCGAGTTTCAGGAGAGTCAGGCAATTCACTTAGCAGTATTTTTTCCATGCTTCAGATAAAGAGAGATGGCTGCGTTCTCTAGATGTCTGAAAGGCTTTTATCTGCAAAGAACAAGGGATTTTAGAACGACACCTAGCTATTTGTTCCCATAGCAGAGCGATCCAGAGGTCAGGTTATATCAACACAGAGACTTTCAAAATGGATCTCTGGTTGTATTACCCTTTCTTACTAACTAGCTAATGTTCCCCTTCTGGAGGAGATGAGGGTTCATTCCACTAGAGGGCAAACTACTTTGGCTACATCTTTGTGTATGTGTGAGAGACTGACTCCCCCCCTCCCCGAGATATACATAGGGCAGCTACTTGGAACTCC
The DNA here is from genome assembly GCF_015237465.2 of Chelonia mydas. Lineage (NCBI taxonomy): Eukaryota > Metazoa > Chordata > Testudines > Cheloniidae > Chelonia > Chelonia mydas. Next base: position 4,935,963 of record NC_051261.2, read on the forward strand.
TTGCATACGTTCACAGGATGAAATGCTGTGGTCCAGTTGTCGACTGTGAATACAGCTGTAGGAACAGCACTTCTACAGTCAGGTTTTGCTTCTGTGTCTTTGCACCCATCTCCTGTCTGACTACTGCTTGTTAATCTCCCACATGTGGAATTCACATAGGGATATCAGTTGAAGAAAGAGGTTACTTACCTATAACTGGAGGTTCATCAAGATGTGGTCCCTATCTGTATTCCACTACCCACCCTGTGCCCTCTCTGCTGAGGATTGTTTGAACTGTGGTAAGAATGGGAAACTGGAGAGATGTCAGCCCACACTGCTTTTTGTGCCCTTGGTTCGGAGCATGAGGAGAGTTACGATGAATGTGTGGGCCAACGGACACTGCTTGCAAAAAATTCTGGACTCGGGCATGTATTGCGCATATTTATCCCATCTGTGGAATACAGATAGGCATCACATGTCTCAAAGAACCTCCAGTTACAGGTAAGTAATCTCCATTTTAGCAGCATTAGGATAAGTTAGGCATCAAAGCTTTTATGTCAAAAGTAGCAGTGGTCAGATGACTGCAGACGGTTGCAAGTGGAAACGCTGTTTGTGTGTGTGTGTGTGTGGGGGGGGGGTTGTTTTCCACCTCCCTGACAGGCGGTAGCAAGTTGATGGGAGAATTCTCCTGTCAACCTAGCGCTGTCTGCACCAGGGGTTAGGTCGGTTTAACTGTGTTGCTCAGGGGTGTGGATTTTTTACAGTCCTGAGCAACGTAGTTACACTGACCTAATTTCCTAATGTAGACCAGGTTTTTGAGACTGAACAGACACATCTCCATCACTCGTTATCTCGTCTGAAACTTACATTGTTCTCTCAACCTTCCAGAAGTCCCTTGCGGCTGGTACTCTAGCAATGCAATTTCTTTCATTCTGTTTATAGTGGGTTTGACCTTTTCCCTTCAACTCAGTCACTGAGTCTCTGCAATCTCCTTCCCACCCCACTTTGGATCCTGTGGAGAAATTATTTAAAGGTGACCCACAAAGACAGAAAGAAGCGTCCCTTTTTGCTTCTTTACTGTATAAAAAGAAGGCCTGCAAAGGATTTTTTTTTTCCAGGCGGATTTTTTGCTTTGTTTTTTTACCTTAGAAATATCAGACATGTCTTGCCTCCCCTGCTTTTTTTTCTGAATGACTCCTTGGAGGACTAGAGACTAAATATATTAGGGCTCCCAGTGTTACTAACATCAATGGCAATGAACTAGCACTAACACATTTGAAAAAAATGTCCCTAGTGTAGATAGGGCTCTAAAGGATAAGTAGGCAACTTGATGAGAGATTTAAAAATAAAATGGCAGTTACATAAAACACATCATAACAGAGTTTGGTCAGGCTAACAGAATTAGATAGAACTAGAGCAGGATTTCCAAAGCATGTGTAGCCTATAGCGATAGGTTTTTGCTAGGTAACCAAATAGATGCTGTCAAGGAGCTCAACCAGGAATAACTTAAAACATCAGGGATAAAACCCTACAGATTGGAATTAAATCCTTGATTTCTACAAATTCTTTACCCATAATTCAGCAAACTAATCTCAACGTTATAACCTTGATGGCAAAAGTTACCTGAGACAGGTGTTTGCTGCAGGCAAAGTACAGAGTCGTAAATAAACTGGAGCCAACAAATATCAAGTTGTTTTGATTCTACATGGCAAAGTCATTTAGGTCCAGTGACTTCCCAGAATTTAATTTATCTATAACTCCTTAGTTTTTTCCCAGAGGACATGACTTTTCCTAGGCAATCTCTACCATCTGAGACTATACTGTTGAGATTGGTATGTTGCAAGGCAATTGACCCTTCCATATGCCCATCACAACCGCTTTAAAACTCCTCAAACTCTTGTAGCTATTAAATATATTTTAATTTTGTTCTGATAGGGCCTGAGCCAATTCTCACTGAAGGCAGTGAGAGTCCTTCCATTTATGAGTACAGTAGAACCTCAGTTACGAACACCTCGGGAATGGAGGTTGTTTGTAACTCAGAAATGTTCATAACTCTGAACAAAACGTTACGGTTCTTTCAAAAGTTTACAACTGAACAGTGGCTTAATACAGCTTTGAAACTTTACTATGCAGAATTAAAATGCTGTTTACCCTTTATTGTTTTAGTAGTTTATGTTTAATTGTTTTTTTGGGTTTTTTGTCTCTGCGGCTGCCTGATTGTGTACTTCTGGTTCCAAATGAGGTGTGTGGTTGACTGGTCAGTTTGCAACTCTTGAGGTTCTACCATATAACTCCATTAGCTGGCAGCACTAGTAGGCTCTTTTTGCTGTGGATTAGACACCGAAGAGCAGACTCACTCTTAGCCAGTGTGGTGGTATGGATAAAGTGAAATTCAGTTGACAGGGTAATCAAGCCAGCTCCTTTCATGAGCAGGAACTGCTCTAGAAGTCACCCAGGGAAAGTTCCTATTTTAACTCCATCCATCCATGCTCTTAAGCATTCCAGTATAGTCTAAAATGTGTCTAACGTTGGCATTTATGAAATTCACTCGAAGCACGGTCCTACTCTCACTGTGGAAAAATCTCCCATTCACTTAAAGTGGATTGGATCAGGTGCTTAGTTCTTATTACAGAAACTTAGCCTTGTGCTCATATCATGGAAATGGTTATAGGATATGTCTCTGTAGACTCTGTGTGCCTTTTATTTTCTAGTGCAAGATACCCTACAGGAACCTGCTGATGGATAGACACCTAATACATTCATTTTTACGTTCTATTTTTATTCTTGTAAATTAATTTGAGATGTTTCATTAACCTCACTTATACCTATTACCTATTTCTAGGTCTCTAACTTGGCACTTTTTCCCTACTTTTCAATATTTTTTTTTTTGGTTGTTTGTATCTTCCTGCTTTTCTTATCACCTGCCTGTCCCAGAGGCTAGTTCCTGCTTTGGCAACTTGCTAACACGTTGAAGATGATAAGATGTCTAATTAGTAGAGTAATTAGTGGTACAAGTTCTTAATAGCCAATTATAGGAAAATGATTCAGATACTTTTTTTGTTGTTGTGCAACATAATTTATGTTCTTTCTACTTATGCTAAAGGGAACGTACATTAAAGGTTTACGGTATTGTTGCATCATGAATAGAAATGTTTGTTTTTAAAGAAAAATAAATTAACAGATTTAGAAAAGAAGTTGCCTGTGTTGGAGGCAATACCGTTGAGCCATGGCATGCAGGAAGTAGGGCTGGGGTTTTCAGAGAATTCTCCAGGGGGAATTAAGGGCCGAGATTTTATTGAATTCAATAGGAGCTGGATACCTAACTTCATTGGGCTCTTTTTAAAATCCCCTCTCTAGTCTTGAGTATAAACAAACCTGGTATATCATCTTTGCGTTTAAGCACCAACCAAGTGAAACTAAGTACTCTGATTTCACAGTTCAAGCAGCATGAAAATGCAAATGCATAAAGCACAAATGACAAACAGTAAATTAGATTGGGTTGTATTTTTTGTTTTAATTATTTCAGATTCTAGAGTTTGTTGTGGTGTTTGTTGTAACAGTGCAGAAATCCAGTGCATAGTCCAGCCCAGCAACAGGTTACTGCATGGGGCAGGCTGGTCCAATTCAGATTAGTACGGGGCAGGCTGAAAAAATGCCTCATATGCGTGATTGCCTTGCTATTGACGGTGCATGCAAAGAACTCAGGGTGGAGGGTGGGGGCAGGTGCAATGGTCTCCCTCTTTAGGTCAGTACTGGCTGTTAACCTTCTCCTTCCTCCCTCCAGTTTATCCTCTGCAAAGGCTTGCTGCTGAAATGCAGTGAGTGCCCTTTGGTTGCTTCACAAAACTAGAGGCTGATGCTTCATTCTTCTTAGGCCAGTGCTGACTCCTCTGGGAAATTTCCACTGATCTCTCTGCTTCCATGTGCAATGCTTATGCTGTATCTTGAGCAGAGCAGCATTCAGCCACATCAGCATGTCTCCCTGCACTCAGCTATGCTGGCACCTATGCTTGTCATGAATGTAGGTGTGCATGCTAATGCATGCTTGGCCATGCCAGCCTGTGACGCCAGCTGTGAGGAGACCAATAAGTACCATGGGTACGTGTTCTATGTTAAGTGATACACCCATAGATGAATACTGTTCTCTAATACATAGCCACCCTTATGAAAATGATGCAGTAGGAATAACAGTAATACCTGGCTCTTGTATAACGCTTTTCATCAGTAGATCTCAAAGGTCTTCCCAATGTATTTATCCTCCCAACACCCTGTGAGGTTGGGAACTATTATCTCTGTTTTTACAGATGGGTAACTGAGGCAGAGGAATGGCAAGTGACTCACCTAAGGTCACCCAGGCAGTCTGTGCAGGGAATTGTATCTAGATTTCCCAAGTCCTAGGATAGTGCCCTAACCGCCGGGCCATCCTTCCTCTTGGTGTAGTGGACCTGGCACTCTGGGTTCACTTCCCAGCTCAGCCACAGACTGCCTGTGTGATATTGGGTAAACCACTATATCTACTCTGTGCCTCAGTTCCCCATCTGTAAACCGGGGGTGATAATGCTTCCCTACTATAAGGAACTGTGAGGAGAAATCCCATTAGTGGTTGACAAGTGGTTTGAGATCCACTGACATCCATCTTAATCAATAGATGAAACTTACAGAACTGAAGACAGTGGTAATCTTAGAAACAGAATTTTAAAATCAACGTTAAGAATCATGAATAGCCTGCTATCCCTGCTGTTGTTTTCTTTAGAATGGTTCCAGAATGAATTTAATTTTTTTATTCAATTCTAGAAGGCTTTGAGTAATTTCCTCAGAACCTTATGGATTTCAACTCTATTAAATTCTATGGGATTTACCCAGAAGGGCTTGCTCCTCTGTATGTAGACAGCCATATGTTCTTGTATGCATAACCCTACTCCTGGTATGACTCTATATACACCACAGTACTAGAGCAGAGCAAAATTCAAAATTTCCCATGCTACAGAATTATGACACTTAAACATTTGTTTTCATTCCCAATCAAGATGTTTTGCAGAATGGAAATTAAAAGAAAAATTCAGAAATATTGAAAAGTTTCAGGTTTCAGATTAGCAGCCCTGTTAGTCTGTATCCGTGAAAAGAAAAGAAGGACTTGTGGCACCTTAGAGACTAACAAATTTATTAGAGCATAAGCTTTCGTGAGCTACAGCTCACTTCATCGGATTCAACGTTTCAGAAATTGAAATTTTTCATTTTGGTTTATTGAACCGATCTTTTGAGCTAGCTCAATGTGAAACTTCATTTTCCCCTAATGGCTCACTCCTGGTAGGAGTTGTAGTTTGGAAGCTGATACCCCCATGCTCCTCATTAGGCCAAGTTCCATGACTGGCCAGACTACATGTCCCCGTAATGTGCACAATCATGTGACTCCCATGATACACCATGTGGCTTGGTCAGAGGGAAATCCACATAAAACATTATATTTCTTTCAAAAGTTTACAGCGGAACATTGGCTTAATACAGTTTTGAAACTTCACTATGCAGAAGAAAAATGCTGCTTTTAACCATTTTAATTTAAATGAAATGAGCACAGAAACTGTTTCTTTACCATGTCAAATCTTTTTTAAACATTCCTTTTTTTTTTTTTTAAAGTAGTTTACATTTAACACAGTACTGTACTGTATTTGCTTTTGTTTTGTCGCTACTGCTGCCTGGTTGCATACTTCCGGTTCCAAATGGGGTGTGTGATTGACCGGTCAGTTCATAACTCTGAGGTTCTACTGTAATTTGTGTGTGTGTATTGGAGAGAGTGTAGTCCCATGGTTGGGAATCCAAGAGTTCTGGGTTCTATTCCTGGCTCTTTCCCTGACCTATTGGATGACCTTGGGCAAGTCAGTTCATTTCATTGGGCCTTGTCTTCCCCACCTGTAAATGGGGATGACTATTAGCTTCCTTTTAAAGCACTTTGAGCTCTACGAATGAAAAGAGCTAAGTGTTGTTGTCAGATGCCAGTGATCTAGGCCAGTGCTACTCAAAGTGGTGGTCCGCGGACCGGTGCCGGTCTGCGAGCCATCGGCTGCCGGTCTGCACGCACATTGGAAAAAAAAATTGCCAGTCCCCCACATCAGATAGCTTGAGAAGCACTGGTCTAGACCAGTAGTTTTCAACCAGGGGTATGTCTGCCAGGGGTATATCAACTCATCTAGATGTTTGCCTAGTTTTACAACAGGCTACATAAAAAGCACTAGAGAAGTCAATACAAACTAAAATTTCATACAATGACTTGTTTATACTGCTCTGTATACTATACACTGAAATGTAAATATAATACTTATATTCCAGTTGATTTATTTTATAATTATAAGGTAAAAAGGAGAAAGTAAGCAATTTTCAGCAGTAGTGTGCTGTGACACGTCTGTATTTTTATGTCTGATTTTTGTAAGCAAGTAGTTTCTAAGTGGGGTGAAACTCTGGGTACTCAAGAAAAATCAGACTCCTGGAACGGGTACGGTAGTCTGGAAAGGTTGAGCCACTGATTTAGACTACATTCCCTGAGAGACAGCTCATGTCTTTCCACTATTGTTCTTTTAGTTTAAGCTTAAAATACTTTCTTTAAAAAATGCCTGCCCATGCAGAGTTTGTGGCATGCCCTCCCAATTTGGTGCAATGGGGAGTAGTAGTTTCATAATCCACAAACACAACATCCTTTTGAGAGCACAGACCTATGATCAGATTATTTTCTTGTGTGTGTATGAGAGAGAGATCTTTTGGATATCTTTATTTTTAGTTCCAGATTCTCTATTGATGCCTTTGAGAATGTCTGCTCCTTGGAACCTGGGTTTGTTTTAAATCTAAGACCATTTAGAGATGGTATCTTTTTTCGTCCCCCCCGCCCCCCTCTTTTCCTTTTCTTTGCTCAGCAAATAAGAATGCAGAGGTGTATCTGGCAGAGCCAATAGCAGGGCTGGGAGCCTCTGCAGGACTTTTTCATTCCTGAAACAAACACGCTCAGGGAGTGGTGGGAGGAAGGAAGCTCTGTGCTTAGGTCGGAAGATGCTTGCTGCAGATTTCATCATGATCTGCCCCTCACCTTCACATGTCGACATGTTAAAAAGGCAGGAGCAAACCCCTTGTGACACCAGTAGACAGACTAGCTGTTACCCTAGAAAATCTTCCAGGCTGAAGACCAGATAAAGGAAGGTGTTTGTGCTAAAGATGTGAGATTAGCTGATGTAGCAGAATTTGACACTGCAGTACTGACGGAGACATCCCATCACCAGCACGGCTAAAATGGGGTCGAAAATAAGGCAAGTAAAAAAAAAAAAAAAAAAAAAAATTCCAGTGCCGCATTTAGTAGGAGAAACTCTTGCACCCTCAGCATCTAATATGCCACATGTTGTTAGTGCCAATTTCTTATCCTTGCTTCCCTGGGGCGCCTGGAGGCTTAATGTTTGTAAAGTACTCTGAGATCCTTGGATGAGAGGTGCAAGGGGAGTGTAAAGGGTTATTATTGTGGCATAAATCTTGGAGCTGAGAGCATTTTTCAGACAGCAAACAATTCTACGGAAACGGCGCACTCTGTGTGTGGCAGGTTGGTGGTGGTGTGGGGCAGGGGGAATGTAGGAATAACAGGTCAAACTCCTGGGTGTGTCCGAGACAGCTGTGTCCATATGCAAATACGTAAGAGCTGGGATGATTAATATAACCCAAGCAATTGGAAGGAAATATAAATTAACGGAAGGCTGGGGTGCAGTGACAACTGGGAATGTGTTTTGTTTCTAATTAGAGGTCATTAAACTTATGCAAACAGTGACCCAGTTAAAAGGAAGAATGAGTGGAGCCGCTTAAAAGAACAGGAACAGCCTGAGCCATCCTGTTTTTAAAAAAACCCCACATCAGATAGTGAGAGGGAAACGTTCTGTTCTGTGCTCGACGCTGTTGTCTGTGTGCGCGCACTGTCACGGTTACTGAGGCAACAGCAGCCATGAAATGATGATGCAAATCATGCCTCCAGTTCAGAGGAGTAAGCGCCACCTCCCTGTGAAGCTTAGCTGCAGAGTGGAGCTGTGTCAGGAGGTCTGGCTCTCCAGCCTAGCTCCTCCGCATTAGCAGAGGCTGCTGTTTGCTTCCGTCTGAGCTGACTGGTAATTCTGGCTGCCTAAGGTTCTCTTAATAACTTCAGTGAGAGGTTAGAAGAAAATGATTCTTCTACTTCAACTCCCTCCCTCAGTCCTCTCAGGGTCACAGGATGCTGGATGTTTACCAAGATGCTAAGAACAGCTTGTGGGGGCCTGGTGAAAAGCTGTTCATGTTTCGTTCTCTGATCCTGCCTGCCTTGACTTGGAAACGTGGGCCTGCTCTTGTGATGCCAGCCTCAATGCCAGCCCCAGCATTTCCATTCTGATCCCTACTGCCAGGCCACCTCCTGTGGGCAGAACAATCTCATAATCCCAGAGCATCCAACACCCTTTCCACTCCACACCCGCATCCATGTGAAAGATCCATTGCTTTCATCAGGACAACAAATAACAAGGGCAGAGGTAAATGGCAATTAGAGCAAAAGATACAAATAAATGACATGCATGAGGCAAAGTTAATAACCCTGTGATCTTTATTACCTTTATCCTCTGTCCTCCAACTCTATTTCCTGCCCTCCCCCCTTATACCATGTTTGCTCTCCCTTCTTATGCCATCTCTAAGCTTAGAATGTAAGCTCCTTGGAGCGTGGAGCACCTACGGTACTGCATGAAATAGAATCGAAGGCACTAAAGATGGATGAGTTAATAATTATTTCTGTGTTTATTATCCGCATTGTGAAAGACTCTAAAGGCCTCAGCAGGCACAGGCGGGAGGCGCTGGTGGTGGGGTGAGGGAATCTGATGTGGGGCTCCCGTTGGGTACTCAGCACCCACCATTTTTTCCCCCGTGGGTGCTCCAGCTCCTGAGCACCCGTGGAGTCGTTGCCTATGTCAGCAAGACCGCTTGGTGCTGGGTGTTATACAAACATGGGATAATAAAAAAGAAATCCCTGCCCCCAAATTCTTGCAGTCTTGGATAATCACAAAATGCTGCAGGTAAGTTTAGCAAACAACAGTCCCCATCCAATAAAGCACTTAAGCACATGCCTAAATCTGTCCACATTCAGCAGTGCACTTAAGCACATGTGTAAGTGCTTTGTGGATTTGTCCCAGTTTGAGCATGTTTCCATGTAAGCTAGCTGTGCCCCTGAGTGAAAAAGCAAGGTTTAAAAAATAATCAGAATTAGCTTATGATGAATTAGTCCTGATGAAAAATGTTGGCGTGACTTTGCAAAACCTGTCTTTTCTTTTCTTTTTCTTTTCTTTATGGCAAGATGATAATAAGGTGTGGGGGATGTCTCAAAACTTGTTTCTATTTTAACATCAGGTTATGATACGGAGAAGGTTGAGAACTAGCACTTTACAGCAATGTGTGTTAGAGCTTTAAATATTCAGGAACAATCACTTCATTGAACTTAATAATAACGTTACAGCAATGAATTGTGTTCTACCTGGTATGCATTGTTTCTGTCCCCGTGTTCATGATGCAGTTTTTTAGACCATTTCTGTAAAAAGGTTGTTGGGACAAAAGTTAATAAACTGGCTTTTCCCCTTGTAGTTGCCATAGCCCAGATAAACAGCCTTATTAGGCTGGGGCCAGTACGGTTTACCATTCATAGTTTTTAGCTAATTTCTTTTTAGTTAAATATTTAATTTGGATTAACTTCTTTTGTGATAACAGGCTTTTTAGAAGGAATTAATATAATAAACCAGGTTCGGCATCAAGAGGAACTAGAAGGAAAAACCTAGTGAAATTATTTCCTGTTATTTCTTTGCATCTTTTTTATTATGTTATTAGTCAAATACAACTGCTGCTTTCAGTTTGCTAACTTTTTATTTTTCTGCAGTGTTGTACCATAACCTGTTTAATCTTGCACATGACTCCAGTTTTATCTAGAGTGATTGAGGGCTTCCCGTCTTCATTATTAGTTTTGTTTTTCATGAAAAAGGATTTGAGTTATATATAAAAGATAGAATCACGTTAGGCTGAAAAACCATTCCTGGTTAAACATCAACAACTTGCATGATAAGACAGAAGAGGATGCTAACTCTACCCCAAGCATATTTAGATGGCCTACTTTTGAAGAGGAGACTTTCAAAGATGCAAACTGGAGTATTGCATCCAACTCCTGTTGACTCTCAGTGAGAGCTGGGCACCTGGCGATGCCTTTGCCTTTGAAAAAAATCCCCACACTAACATTACATAACAATGGAAGACAGAAGGTCTTTACCCAACTTAGATTGCAAGGAGAACTTCAGTTGGGCTACATTATTAGGAGACTAGTGTTAATCTCCCTGTTCTTGCAAAGCAAGCAAATAAACAAAAACGCCATTGGATCTTTTCATAACCAGAAGGGGTCAGAGCTCAGTTTTAGGGCTCATCCAAAAGACAGCACTTTCGATTTCCTAGTATCACCATTAGGGCAGTGGTTCAGTGCGTTTACAGAAGGTAAAATGCTATCTGTTAAACCACCAGAACTGTTTTCTGCTGCATAGAAGTGTTTTGTTACAGTTTTCCCATTCATGTACTGATGCAGCCTGACCCTGCTGAGAGCTGACTGGATCACTGCACATGGTGATTTTGCTGCAGGGCAAGCTGGTATGGCAGGTATGCATGTTAATAGGGGCGGGGGAAAGAGAAATAAGTGGTGAGAAAGACCTTGCAGCAACAGATTGTCTTGTCCATTGCTGCTGTTGCACCTAAAAGAAGGCATCTGAATTTCTCAGTGCATCTTTTGGTACAGTACTGCATGCTCCCATATATTGTAGCCGTGACCCAATTATATTGTCGCAGAAGATTTTTAATTTAGGAACTTTAATCTTTAAGAAGCTCAAGGTTCTCTTGCATTGACAGATTTGTTCACATGATGCACATTTAACAAAATATCTCTTCCAGGTATCAGACTGCTGCATTAGTGGTGTAATATTCCAGTTTACCAAGCCTTTGTAATGGAGGTGAAATTTATTTCACTTTCTTATTGCTGTTCCTTCAAATTGGAGAATCGCGATGCATTGGTCTATAGAATAGCATTGTTTTAGCCTTCCTGAGTTAGGGATGTTGCATCCCCTAAGTATCTGCTCACAGGCTTTACAAGAGGAGGAGAAGTGTAGCAGTACAATAGCAACATTGACGCAATGAGCAGTATGGTCTGTGCATGACAGTTACCTAAAATATCCCGCTATTGTTACAAATCAAGGCTCTTGGGAATATATTGAAGCGGCTATCAGGGATCCCTCCCCACTCTGAACTCTTGGGTACGGAAGTGCGGACCCGCATGAAAGACCCCCTAAGCTTATTTCTACCAGCTTAGGTTAAAAACTTCCCCAAGGCACAAATCCTTCCTTGTCCTTGGATGGTATTGCTACCACCACCAAGTGAGTTAGACAGAAATTCAGGAAAAGGACCACTTGGAGTTCCTGTTTCCCCAAAATATCCCCCCAAACCCCTTCAAACCTTTCCTGGGGAGGCTTGAGAATCATATACCAACCAAATAGGTAAACAAGGTGAGCACAGACTAGACCCTTGGGTTTTTAGGACACTAAAAACCAATCAGATTCTTAAAAACAGAACTTTATTATAAAGAAAAAAGTAAAAGAAGCACCTCTGTAAAATCAGGATGGAAGGTAATTTTACAGGGTAATAAGGTTTAAAACACAGAGGATTCCCTTTAAAGTTACAAAAAACAGGAATGAACCTCCCTCTTAGCATAGGGAAAATTCACAAGCTAAAACAAAAGATAATCTAATGCATTTCCTTGCTTTACTTACAATTTTTGTAATCTTGGATGCTTATTTCAGGTAGGGTTTTAGGAGATGGTTTTTCCTGCCCTGGTCCCTCTCTGTCCCGGAGAGAACAACAAAGAGAACACACAAACAAAACCTCCCCCCGCAGATTTGAAAGGATCTTCTTCCCTTATTGGTCCTTTTGGTCAGGTGCCAACCAGGTTATTTGAGCTTCTTAACCCCTTACATGTAAAGGAGGGATTTTATGATACCCTTAGCTGTATGTTTATGACAGGGGCCAATGCTGCACTGGATGAAAAGAGAGACTTAACAAAAAATGGAAGAGGCCTACCATCTGTAGTTGGCTGAAAACTGATAAAGATCTTAAAGCCCTAATGGCAGGCATAGGATAGTCTCAGTGGAGGGCCTTGAGCGCTGGAATTTACTCTGTTGTAATAAATAACAATATTTAGATGGCACCTTTTCACCCAAGAGTCTCAGGTCACTTTTGAAAGTAAGTCTTTTGATTCCAATTTTCCAGGTAGGGAAGCTGAGTCATGAAGGTTCAGGGACTTGGCCAAGGAGAAGGCAAGGACTAGAGCAGAGTTCTTTTAATTGTCAGTCTCTCCTTCTCTAGCCACTGGAAGTGCTTCCTTCTAATCAGTGATTTATACTCCCCTTCTCCTAGATTCCTCTGTGCTCATGCTTAAGTGTGAAACTGAAACTGAAAGGCCTTCCTTTTGACTGCAATAAGATAAATGCTCCTTGCTGTTGCCCTGGCTATATCCCCTGCAGGTATTCTAATGGCCTCTCAGTCCTGTGATATCATCTACTTTAGACCCCCCCTTTGCTATTTTCACCTCCAGCCTCACTCTTTGAAAGGTGTCAGGTGTGCCTTGTTCACATTGTACAACTCTCCTCTTCACCTGTCCTCACAATGATCCTGAGGCTTGCATGCTCCCTAGAGCAGTTGTAGATGGAAAGGATGCTAAGTTTTCAAAAACAAAAAGCAGCAGCGGTATATTGGCCACTTGTACGCAGACTCAGAGCCACCTGACCTATCCTTACTCATGCATGAGAGAGATGCACATCCTAACACGCTTAGGACTTTCTCTGTTGAGGGCTCTCAACTCTGAAACACTCAAGACCTCCTCAGGTTTTTTTTTGTTATTTATGTAGCACCCAAGCTTTTCCCTGTGTAGTTTCTTTTGGATGCATTATCCTTGCATTATCGTGTCCGAAACTGCTGTGTAGTGCTGTTGCTGCATTCTATCCCAGACGTGGCTGCAATTGGCTAGTGGGTGGACTGACTCCAGTTAAGTGTACAGTTTGTAAAATTTTTGAAGATTTTGGGATCCAGCTGGGTGGAAAGTAATATCTGGATGTAAGATCATAAATAGGGCAATGTGCCTAAATGCTTTCGATCTGAAACCCTGAGAGAGTAATGCCCAGCCACACCTGGAAGATACAATATATAAACAGCCCCATGTGAAAAATCACAGATAGAAAAGGGAATAACAAAAGGGCTTATATGTAACTATCTGGGACAGAGCTGTTTCTTATGGTTGTAAGGCCCCTTGTACAATTTTGGATGCTTGTGATGGGGCGGACTAGGTCCAGAGGCCCCCTGCTGGACGCCTCCAGCCCTGCCTCACCCTGCCCCAGAAAAGAGCAATAGAGAGGTCCTCCAAGCTGCTTAGAGCAGCTGTGTGGGACACAGCCAATGAGAGGGGACACAAGGAGCAGCCAGTCAGGGCCCAGCAGGCTCATATAAAAGGACCTGCCAGGCCAGAGTGAGTTCAGCCTGCTTGCAGGGATCAGGGAGGGGGTGGGGAAAAAGTTGCTCCTGGCTGGCTGCAGGAGCTGTAAGGCTGGACAGAGCAGCTGCTAGCAGGGCTGGATGCAGGACCCCTGGAAGGGACTAAGCAGGTAGTTACTGGGACTGACTCAGCGGGGAGCTGTGCTGAGCAAACTGAGCCCAAGAGGGGTGGCTGAGCAGGAAGGCTGGAGTCATTGAAGACTCAAGTAGCGGCGAGGATTCCGCAGGGAAGAAGCCCTCGGGGCACTGCTCAGTTCCAGAGAAGGAGCCTTGCAATCTAGCCAGACCAAGTGAGAGTACCGTGATGGGCCCTCTTCAGCTGTTTAGAAGACTGAGCCTAGGGAGGGCTGCAGGACATGGAGGACATTTTGAACTGTGTACCCTGGAAGGGGTTTGTTTGTTTCACAAATGGACAGTGTGTGTCTTGGCCGGAGGGCTGAGTCACCCAAGACCCGCCTGATGAGCACAGCAGCCAACAAGGGGCACTATGAGCGAAGGAAATTGAGAAAAATTGCAGGCACATACACACTTGACTGGGGTGCTCACGAGAGGAGAGTGCACCCCATTACAGTGCTATATAAATAATAACGAAAACACGAAGTCTGGAGTGTTCTAGAGTTGAGGGCCCTTCATGGAAAAAGTCCTGTGTGTCAGGATGCGTGTGTGCATGTGCGTCTCCCTCCCACCCTCGCGCGCGCACTCATACACGTGTCTCTGGAACAGATTATGGAGAAATTATCTGAAATTTCACTAGAGAGATTTTTCTCCTTAAACTCCATAGTAGCTGTATGTGGAGCTCCCACCCCATCTTAATTTTGTACATAGCATTTATCACCATGGTATCTAATCTCCATATTCCAAGAATCTGTTATCCGCATCTTCCTCCAGGCTTTTGCTAGTCCCTTGGGAGGCTCACTCTTTAAAACTGCAGGAGATTGGAGTGGGTAAGTGTGTCTGTAGTTTGAGGCCAACACAAATCTTCCAGAAGCATGAGGTCTCCTGCTGGAAGATGCTATCAAGGCCTGGCCCCTACCAGTAACAGCTTCAGTCACTGTTTACAGCCCTTTTACTCAGCTTGCATGTCACCTGTTGTCATCCTACTGAGGTGATTTGCCTTTGGCTTGTTTCATGCAAACTTCCGAGTACAGAAAACACATGTATTCTTCTTGGCGATGATCGCACAGGCATTTCCTTCATTTTCCTTTTCTCCCCCCCCCCCCCCCCCCCCCCCCCCCCCGTTACCCCCCTGGTCACTTGCTGCTGAAGACAGAGAACGGTTGCTCAGCCCGTCTTCTTCTCTCCTTTGGCTACCAGCGCTTCAGCCTTGGCTGCTGGGTTCCAAGGCCAGCAAGAAGCCAGAGAAGTCAAAAACAAATCAAAGCAATTTGAGGGAGGAGGTTACCATGGAGATGGAAAGTCAAGTACTGTATTTTTTCATGCGCTATTAAAAGGTAGTGGTTTTCAGTTCTCAAACAAGCCTCAGGGTTTTTCTTGAGGGCTTCACTCAGGTCTCTTCTTTGCCATGTTTCCAAAACTATACAGCATCTGTTTGTTGACAGTTTGTTTGAACTCACTTCTTGTCACCTAATAAGTAACGTCATAGAATCATAGGGTACATCTACACACTGAGTTGCAGCCCGCAGCAGGCTTCGCAGGCTTGGGCTCACACTGCTGTGCTAAAAATACCTGTGTAGAAGTTGCAGGTCGAGCTGGAGTGTGGGTTCTGATGCCCATTCGCCTCCCGAAGCTTCAGAGCCCATGGTCCAGCTCAAGCTGCAATGTCTACACAGCTATTTCTAGCTTGATAGTACAAGCCCGAGTCTGTCAGTCCCAGCCCTGAGACCCTTCCTGACCTCTGCAGGTGGCTGTCTGAAACCCTGAAGCATGTGCTTTTAGGAAGATAAGATGTGACCTGGAAATAAGCAGCACCAAGGCTGTTGAGCCCCATCCCCTTAGCATTGCTTGTGATGTCATACAATTGTACTCCTAAATTTGTCTAGCTCTCTCAAAATTTAATTGTGCTATTTGCCCCACGCCTACTGTCGGGAGGCTATTCCAGAACATCACCCCTCTGATGGTTAGAAACCTTCTAATATCCAGTCTGAATTTATTCATGTCCAGTTTATATCATTTGTTGTTGCTTCAGCATTATTCTTTAGCTTAAATAGCTCTTCACCCTCCCTGGTATTTACCCCCTTACATATTTCTAGAGAGCAATTCTGTCTTCTCTTGGCCTTCTTTCTGCTCAACTAAACAAGTCAGGCTCTTCCAGGCTCCTCTCATGATCATCCTAGTAGCTCTTCTCTGCACCTGGTCCAGTTTAAATTAATCTTTTTTGAACATGGGTGACCAGAATTGTACACAGTATTCCAAATGAGGTCTTACCGGTGCCTTGTACAATGGTATTAATACTTGAAAATGCCTCGTCTGATACATCTTGGGATCACATTTGCCTTTTCACACACACATCACATTGGTGGCTCATAGTCACCCTGTGATCAACCCACATACCTAGGTCTCTCTCCTCTTCCGTTTCTTCTGGCTTATGTGCTCCCAGGATAAATTTTTATTATTAGACTGTAAGGGCATCACCTTGCACTTGGTACTATTGAATCTCATCCTGTTTCTGTCACTTTGGTCTTCAAATTCACTCGGATCTTCCTGTATAATATTCCAATCCCTCTGTATTAACAGTATCTCCCAACTGTGTATCATCAGCAGATTTCATTAGTGCATGCCTACTTTTTTGTGCCAAGGTCATTAATGAAGATGTTAAATAAGACTGATCCCAAGACTGATCGTTGAGGAACTCCGCTAGTAACTTCTCTTCATTCTGATAATTCACCTTTTAGCGCAGCCAGCTGTCTTCTCCCCTTTAGCCAGTTACTTATCCACTTTAATTCTTGTACGGATCCCTATCTTCCCTATTTTAAGTAATAATTTTGCATATGGTTCTATGTCAAATGCTTTACTGAAGTCCCAGTGTATTAGATCTACTGTCCTTCTTTGAGAAAATACCTGATTTTTTTAGATAAAAGAAGGAAATCTGGTTAGTCTGTCATGACTGAACTTTGGCAAACCCGCATTGCACCCCTTTAATTTACCTCAATTAATTTAATTATTCTTTCTTTCACAATTTGTTCCATTCTTGCAGTCATTTGGGAATGACTTAAACGCCGATATGTGCATCGTGGTCATTTTAATGGAAGCCACTGTGTATGCTGTTCGCCCAAAGTTTATGTATTGGTTTCCTAAATGTGACAGATTTCTCCATCTCCTGCACCGTGGTAAACGGAACTAACTGATTCTGCAGATTTCTGTTTAAATGCTTTATTTCATAGAGCAACTTCCAGAAGATAGCTCTGTTCCTTGTGTTCTAAGGATTATTACGTTAGTGTTCTGAAGATGTGTGTCTTTTTAAAGCATGACTCGTTTCTTTTCGCAACACTGCCCTTTCTTATCTAGGTTTCAGAGTAGCAGCCCTGTCAGTCTGTATCCGCAAAAAGAACAGGAGTCCTTGTGGCACCTTAGAGACTAACACATTTATTTGAGCATAAGCTTTCGTGAGCTACAGGAGTCTTTCCCCTCCATACCAAATCAGTCTTTCCCCAAACCAGCATGATGCTTTCACGATGCATTGGCCGTTAGGGATAAACCTACTACATAATGTGAGTTTTGTGCTCTTTAAAAACATATTAGTGTGCCTGGATAGCCAGTTTCCAGTGCTGGCTATATCAGACTATGAAATGAATATGAACTCTGGCTTAGCAGGGCACAAAGCTTCTTTCTAATGTGTTTATACAGCATCATAAAGTCACATGGCGCTTTGTAAACATGGATTAAGTCATGTTCCATGCTCTGTCGAGTTTACAGCATAAATAAAACAAGACAAATGTGTATGAACCAATGTCTAAATTCAGACTATGGTGAATCATATAGGTCATTTTAGGGTGGTATTTTCAAGAATTAGACCAGTGCTTTTGAAAATCCCATTCTTACTATCTCTAGTTTTCCTAAAAAGAAAAGGAGTACTTGTGGCACCTTAGAGACTAACCAATTTATTTATAATAAATTGGTTAGTCTCTAAGGTGCCACAAGTACTCCTTTTCTTTTTGCGAATACAGACTAACACGGCTGTTACTCTGAAACCTATAGTTTTCCTGCAGCTTCAGCACAATCATTTTCCTAGGACCTTGGACAAATACAGCAGGTTATAAACTATCTGTAATTTCCATGGTTGGGACGGTAATGTCTTTTAACAGACACTTCATCCCATGGGGTCAACTTCCTTCTTGCAACAACAGCTCCACTCTAGGTACACCATAATACTAATAGTCACCGCCATTAAACACCCCCAATACGAGATAACAACAAACTGCCAGGGGTCTGATTTGATGATCTTCTGAGAATGGAGGGAGGGTGACAGACTAGACAGCTGTGTGTTGATGGCCCATTCAGGACACTCCACTCTCACAATGGGCAATTGAGGAAATTCATCCTGCCATTAAGCCTTGCCTGTGCATGTCTCAGAAAGAATATGGGCAATGGTTGCCCCTGTGAGTCAGGAAAGCATGTAAGGACATGTGGTTAAGGGCATGTGACCCTGGACTCCATCTTGGGCCAGTAATGTTCCACACACACAGGGGCTGTGGGCTTGGTTTGGGACAGTAAATTCCCATGCATGTGATAGAGGATGTAAAAGAGACCCGAGAAATCTCCATTTTGCCTCATTCCCACTCCAATTCTCTGGACTGTGGATTTACAATTAAAAGAAGTATTTTGAACAATGGACTGAGGACTTTTCAATCTTTTGGAAGTTACCAGAGACACTTTTGCAAGCCAACAGTGTGTTCTATCACTGCTGTGATCCTGATCTATGAACACGGAAAATCACTTGTAGTGTATGATTCTTTTACGATTCAATAACTCGCTCCTTTTCCTTTATTAATAAATCTTTAGTTGGTTAAGATCTGAGATATATATTGACCTGGGGGTAAGTGTCTGATCCTTTGGGATTGGTAAAAACTCAGATATGGTGAAATGGGTTTTCAGTGACCTCTCGCTATATTAGACCAGTTTGTTTGGAATGCCTTGCTATATAAGACTAAGGGCTGGAATGCCTAAAGAGGACTGTGTTTGGCTTCTTGTTAACCAGTGTTGTGCTATAGAAACTCTTTTGTTACTGGTTTGGCTAATCTAATTATAGAATAACCACCAGTTTGGGGGGATTCTCTGCCCTGTTTCTTGCAGTGTGCCCTGCATGTGGCGTTCTCAATGTGGTCCATCCCAGGCAGCCGGTCATAGAAGCATTTGTTGGGAAAAGTGGAAGGGGAGGGGGGCGAGTAATGATGACACTGGTGGTTCGTAGTTTTAACAGTGGAAAAGGAAAACCATCCTGGAAAATGGAACTCTCATTGGGTAACCCCAACCCCAAGAACATGTGCCAGATGGAAAGACCAAGACTTTAGTCTCTCAATAATTTTTGTGTTGGGGACATGAGCATCTGACAGACTTATTTTCACCTGCCACATCCCATTGGCTTTTCTAGACTCCTCTCCCCCCTCCCCCCCGTCCCAGTGCTCCACCAAAAAGCCTAGTTTTAAAATTGATTACTTTTGGGGTGGGAGATGTTAAATGAGAGAAGACACTTTCCAGCACAAGTTTCCATTTATGGGCTTGGTTTTTCCTCAAAACTAAGGCATTTTTATACTGCTCTGGCATTGTGAAGGGGCTAAAAGTTGGGTGTAAGTCATATTTGCATACTGTTTAAGCCCCCTTTATAATAGCAAGGTGTAAAGGGGTCTTAGTGACCATGAGAATTGGGCCCGTGGCCTGTTATCTGTCCAAGCTCAGTGAACCATCTTATCAGGATCCAATGCAAGGCTGTGGCGCCCTGGAGCTTTTAGTTCATAATGTAATAGGACATTTGGGTGGGATTTTCAAAGGAGCCTAAGGGAGTTAGGTGCCCATCTACTGTGGAATCTCAAATCACAGCCTAAAATCCCGTATGCTGAGCTACCTCTCACACATTCCTTGTCTTACAGGGAGCCTAGTACAATATTATATGAAGAATTAATGTTGCTATGTAAAAACACCAAAGATTTAAACTCTGATTAGCAGGTTTCTATAGCTTTCCTCTAAACATTTTCTTTGTTCCTTGACAAGACGGGAATCCCTGGGGTATGCGATGAAGGAAGCAGATCCTAAGGGCAAAAAACTAGGACAATTGGAAGGGCAGCAGGACAAACCTCAGTAGGCAAATGACTATGCTGCATCTCTGAAAGGTCCAGCAAACGCTATATATCGCCATGCATCAGAGCTTTGGCTGGTTGCTGACTGATGTCTCTGCTCCGGTACAGCCAACTGCTTTTAGGCTATTAATTGCTTCTCTGATTCCATAGTAACTTCTTGAAAAAGAAGATGGAGGGGAGGGGCCCAGAAGAGATTAGCTACTTCCCCCATGAAGGGGAAATGGTGAAATCTAGTTAGAGGGGGAGTGTTCCCTATGGTAAGAGCTGAGGACTCAGTCAGAACTACTGGCTTTGGTTTCCAGCTCTTCCGCTGGCTCACCATGTGATGTTGGGGAAGTCATTTTCCCTGTCTTTGCCTCAATGTTCCAGTAAAGTGGTTAGAATAGCCTTTATTTGATAGAGATTTTGTGAGATTTATTTATGATTGTATAGATATTTGTTTATTTGTGAACCTTGAATGAAATTGGCCACTGAAGTGAAGGTTATCATTATGATATAGAAAAGTTGTATTGGAGGTCAGTTTTCCGAAACACTATGCTTTCCTTTGAGTTGAGCAGTAGGGTTCTTAAACTGGTATTTTTTTATTGTAACAATGTCCTGTTTGAACCAATAGTGATATTTGCCTACATGAACTTTTTCATTAATGCAAAAGTTAGAAGTAACAGCATTCCAGTAATGGCAGCTACAGCATGTAGGAAGTTGTCTCTGATGTTATACTCACAGTGGAGTGAGTGTGTAGCAGGACTCCGTTAATACTGAAGTGGAATGAAAGTCTTGTCTTAGTGCAGCGGTTCTTAACCTTTTTCTTTCTGAGGCCCCCACAACATGCTATAAAAACTCCACGGCCCACTTGTGCCACAGTAACTGGTTTTCTGCATATAAAAGCCAGGGCCGGCATTAGGGGTAGCAAGCAGGGAAATTGCCTGGGGCTCCTTGACACAGCGGCCCCTACAAAGCTACATTGCTCAGGCTTCAGCCCCGGGTGGTGGGGCTCAGGGACCTGGGCTTCAGCCCCATGTGGTGGGGCTTCGGCTTTCTGCCCTGGGCCCCAGCGAGTCTAATGCTGGCCCTGCTTGGAGGTGCCCCCCGGCCCCGGAACCTGCTCGAGGCCCCCTAGGAGGCCATGGACACCAGGTGGAGAACCACTGTCTTAGTGCATCACAATAATTATAATGCTGGTTACAGTGGAAAGGAAGATTGTCAGATTTAAAAAATCGCTTACCGCAAACAAATGAAACGACTTCACCTATGTTACTAATAATAGATTAGTAAAACTAAAAGAATTTTAAAAATCCAATTCCTTTTCCATTGTTTGTGTTTGTTTACTTTTTTGCATTTTCTGTAGGTTTGGATTATGAGGATGAATTAAATTGCTTTCACTTTTGATTTATAGTTTGCTTTCAGGTCCTCAGTGCTGAGATTTTGGGGATGGAAGTATAGCAGAGGAAAACTTGGTTGCTTTTTAACCTTCTTTGGAATTAGACAATACAACTGAATCCTGTAAAACATTTCTAAGGATTTAGGTTTAGCAAAAGCTAAGTGCTTTGTTTATTTACAAAACCTTAATTGTTGGGCTCAAATTGAGTTGACAGTGTCCCTTGAATTTCTGCCTAAAGTAAACTCTAACAAGCTAGTCTAATCTGTGTAGCAATTTGTACTGCAGTCATCAGCATGGTATCAGATCATCTTTCTTCCTCAGTCAGGAAAGTTTCTGTCTAGGTGGAGGGTCACTATACACGTAACTTGCTGATTTGTGGCATGCAATTTTTGTATTAGCTGCTTGATAAGACAGTGTTAGATGAAGTGAGTGTTTGTTTGGAAAGCACAGAAATGGTGTGGAAGGATCCTGCTTTGTATTAAAATCATGAGAGGCTGGTTCCAGGTGCGTTGTTCTAAAAACTGTTCCACAACAAAATTGGATGAGGCAGACGAACTATGACCTTCCTCTCATCCATTTTCTAACTGTTGCTGAAGCTAGCATGCATGTATTTGTGTCCCGTTTACTCTGGCACACCTTTCTCTGGTTGCCAAGTAACTAATCATATTCCTGAGAGCTAGTATTGTGTATGAACTGTAATGGCATTCTGATTTCTTCCTCTTCCCTCTCACCCCAACACCGTCTTTTTTTTTTTTAATTTAAATTAAAAATAATGCCCCAAACAAGACACTCCTTTCATAAGCGAATGTAACTCTGGTGGGCATCTTTGAAAAGGTGCAAGTACTGCCAGGTGGTGGGATTCCGGGTACAGCAGTGACAAATGGGGTGTAGTCACAACTGATTTATTGTGCAGTTCTGTTGATCATTCAGTTTACCTTGGTTACATATAGAAACTAGGGCTACGGGTCAACCCAAGTCATTGTCACATGAATCACAGCATCTCACATCATTTTACGCACACCTGAGACAATAACCAGAGCGGGAGCCACCATAAATCCCTGAGTCCTCACCCAGCACGTCACTTGTAGGTTTACTTCCTGAAACTTACTAAATAGAAATAATTATATGTAACAGTCTGAAGAATGGAATTGGGAATGGAATTGGGGTCAGTATAAATTAACCTACCAAAAGAATACAAAACAAAGATCCTGCCACTGCTGTCTGACCTATTAGCCCTTATTGATGTGCCTGAAATCTGAATTCCTTATGCAGCCTCCATTTTTTTGGAGTAGTTATGTTCTGAATATTGAAGAGTGAGACTGTAAAGCATAAGCTTGCTTTTTCAGTGTCTGGTTGCCTCTTGTTTGCACGTGTGTGCAGTGTCTGTTCTCTGAGGCCTCTGTATGCATGCACTGAAATCTGTGCACTCAGCACCGAAGCTCAGAAAGCCCTTGAAAAATAGTAGAGCCACAGTCTGCGAAACGAATCCATGATCCTCCTGATTGGTAAAAGTCTGTGAAGAACAAATATGCTCATTACTAATGGAAATAATTTGTGCCTCCTTCAGAGAAGCACAACTACCAAATCCTTTGAAAAAACACAATACTTTTCCCAGTTCTCAAGAAGCCATCACTTGCCCTGAAGATCTCTTTACCTACTGTCCTATCTCCATCCTCCCATTCTTGGGCAAAATAATTGCGATCATAACCAACACGTGACATCAGCGACAGTCCTGGATGCCTCACAGTAAGGGATCAGGGCACACCACAAAGATGGTTCTGGAGGCATTAAAACAAAACGTTTTTGAAAAAAACCTCCGCCATAAGCATAACACTAACACCCTCTCTAATCAAGAAACACACATAACACCACAATAAAGGGAGACGGAAATTAGTAAAATCTTTAAAAAAAAAAATTAGTAAAATCTAAAAAAAAATCTAAAAAAAATGAGCTCCAAGCAGTTTTTACCCCCAAAAGATTCCAGAGACTCCATGAAGTCCACAAGGGACTTTGCTATTGAATTTACATGGAAGGCACACAGCTAGTACAAATGGATGACAGTATAAACCCTATGTTAGAAAGGTATCTGTGTATTGAGGTCTGCCATGTGTACGCATTGAGGTCTGTGCACTGAGATTTATACGTGCAGGTGTTACAAATCCCACTGTACGTAAATTCTGTGTCCACATATGAGAATCTGTCTCCTGCACATATGCACATTAGTGTAGCGATATTACATATGCAGATACAAATGAAGTCCTGGTTGAAGCTCCCGCTGATAATCAGGCTCTCGATCTGTTGAGGATGATTTTGTTTCCCTGCTTTGCCAGTGGGGCAGTAGGAAAGCAGAGTAATGAGAACTTAACTTTAAGCTGCAATAGTTTGTGCTCAGTGGATTCCACTGGACAAATCAAATCATGCTCACGCCATTGTTTATTGTGTGGAAAAAATGTGTTCTCTGTGGTGTATATTCTTAAAGGTGAACTGCAAAGAAATATCGGTGCCATTTGCTTGTTCTTTTATGCTATGCGAAGATGGTCTCATGAGTGTGCTCCCCTGCCCCAAAACATTTTTCCCCCCTCTCCTTTCTGACATTGGCAGAAATATTGGGTTCTGATTTGGGGTGATTCCAGCCAGATCTTTGCGTAGAACCTGGATGTCAGCCTTCCATTGGGCTAAAATGGGATCTGCAGCTCTCTCAGCTGTAAGTGGGACAACGGGATGCTGAGTCATGCTCACTGTAAGAGACAGCTAGTTTAAAAACAAATCAGAAACATAGTTGGCAGAAATGCTGGCAAATCTAAAAGCATTTTTCAGTCTGTTTTGTTTTGAAATACGTAGGTTTTTTTCATTTTCTGAAATTTTCAAGGAAATTGTTTAAAATAAGTTTTCCATTTTGGGGGAAAAAAAATCCATGTAACTAAATTGACCAATCAAAAGTGGTGAAACAGAGAAACAAAAATATTTTGAAGCATGACAAACAGGCTATTTTTTTTCTTTTTGTTTTGTTTTGTAAAACTTTCCATCCAATTTTTGAGAGGGGAAAAGTTTCAAAACAAACTGAAGTGTGTTTGCAACAGATTCTGGTCTTGATAAATGACCAAATTTTGCCCAAGGGAAAAAAACTTTTGATAGAATTTTTGTTTACCAGCTGCAGCTTTGTATTCAGCATCCCTCATAGCCATGATGTCTAGTTCACTGACTACTTTGAGGTCCTCAAATGAATGATGCTGTGGAAGTATCAAATATTCTTTTATCCTACCTTTTAGTATTTGCTGTATCCCTATAGTTGTACATTAGCTACGCATATTTAAAAAAAAAAAAAAAAAGCTGAGGAGGGAATTAGCCTAGAAAGACTCAACTCAGAAATAATGTTTTGAGGTGGATTGAGGGGAAGACTTCTCACATCCCAATTTTATAAGAGCATCCTTTTAAAAATGATCACTTGTTATAAATACTTTTATTTTGAAAACCCATATGGGCCCCTTGTGCTAAGTGCTATACAAACATGTAATAATTATTTCTGGCAGAGACTGTTTAAAAAAAAAATCAAAGCTAAAGGTGAGAGACAACAGGTGAATAGGATAGACAGACGGGGGAAGTCAGTGACAAAGAAGGCGTTCGCTTCGTTGATACTACAGCTAGGGTGAAACCTTTCCAGATTTGAAACTTTCCAACAAGAAGAGAGAATAGTTCTGTGAAATTTTTGTATACCCCCCCCAAAAAAAATTCCTTTTTTTTTTTTTTTTTTTTTTAAATGAGGACTAGTTGATGTGGATCTGATTGTATAAGAGTTCCCTCACCATTTTCTAAAGTGTATCATTTGTTGCGGTTTCATATTGAGAGGGTGACTAGTTGCCTGAGATATCAAGGTTTTAATAGTTTAAGGCAGACTAACACACATGCTTAACTCTGGGTCTGTTCATTTCCCTAAAATCAAGCTCATTCATAAGTCTTTACAGGATCAGGGCCATAGTGCTAGTTCTAAGGTAGCAATAATCAATGAACTCTGAAGTCATTTTGCAAATCCTACCATGTCTCCAAATCAGTTGCTGCAGATTTTTAAAAAAACCCAACAGTTCCAAATAGGTACCTGAATGTGCATATCTGTCTCAGTGAACAGAGTCCTCCTGATCCAGAAGGCAAAGGATACATATTTCCTAGGTTATTACAGTGCCATCTGTTAAGTCGGATAGAGGAAAAAAGTCCATGTCTTGTTTGTTCATAGTCTCTGCCCTCTCTCACACAGACTCTGGGGAATCATACAAATGGCATCTTCCTGGGGATTGTTTTATTGAGCCTGTATGGTCTAGTGCAGTGTTTCTCAACCAAGGACCAGCTTGCTGCCTTCCTGAACTGTGTCAGGGAGATCTGGCACCGCTCCATGGATCGGTTGTTGAGAAACACTGGTCAAGTGGCCAGGGTAACAGTTTTCAGGTCCAGAGAGAGAGAGACCCCCAAATTAGCCAATGGCCCAGTGGCACTTGCCTGGGATTTGGGATTATGATTCAGACCAGGGACTTGGTATACCTGGGTCTCCCATATGCCTGGTGAGTGCCCTAATCACCTGGCTATTCTGGGGTGGTGATGCAGGTCTCTGTTTTTTTTTTTTTTTCATGAAAATTTTCAAAAGGTCTAATTGATCCCATGGAGAATTGAAAATAAATATTGAGACCTCAAAGTTTTTCACAGAACTGAATTCTTGTTTTCTAAACTATCCTTAATACAAATATTTAATAAAATAACATAGCTAAAACAAGACTGTACTTAAAACTAAAAAGAATTTTCTCAGCTAGACTCTCTGTCCTTCCTTCCCAGCTCTGCCATCCTTATTACACATCTTTTAGGGTGAAAAAAGATGTTTTCATAAGTTTAAAGGATTTGACCAGACAAAGGAACTGTTAAGGTATACGGGATGGATTTAAGTGTGTGTGTATTTTATAACATGTATAATTTAATCCATTAAGAAATCCTGAGTATTGTGGAACATTGTCTCTTTCCATTATGTGAAAGTCCTCTAGAAATTAATAAGAATGAATAGGGATTTATAGCACTTACTCTAAGGCCCTATAAAATGTAATAGAGAATGGGATTTTTCTAGAGGCTTTTTGAGCCAACCTATAGACTTCTATAGCAGACTTCTATTAATTAGGGTCACAAGTCTATTAAATGTCTATTAGGATGGTTCAAAAAGTTCGACAGGAAGCTGATGATTTTTCGGAGGGCTAGCCAAACAAAAAACCACTCCTCTGAAACTTACTTTTCAGTTGGGTTTATTTTGTATCTTTTTGTTTTTCAGTACTGGGAAAGATGGATTTGAAAGCCTGGTTATTGAATTAAGAGAATTCTGTCCATTCAGATTAGAATTCTTATGGTACGTAAAGGCAGCTGGGTCAAGGGAAGTGTGCGGTCATTCTGTTTAGTTCAGCTAAAGGACTGTGTGTTCCCAGAGTTATGCAACACAAATGAGTCTGAGGCCCCGCCTTCCTTCTGCCACAGCGTGTTGATAATCCCACCCTATCCATTCACACAGGCTTTCATCTAAGGAAGTGAAACAGGAAACCTTGAAAAAGTAGAAGTGTGGCTGTAATTGGGATTAATCTATTTTTAGCATATCAGCAAGCTGTCTGGTGCCTTGTCATGTCCCAGCTGAGGTGTTGCTTTAAGTCTGTCTAGCTTGACTCTGTCTCTGCAGATGCATCAATGAGCATGACGATTGCTTTGTCCTTTTAAATTTTGTTTTTAGGTAAGAATTGGCTTTGTACGTGTAAAACAGGAATCCTACTTCATGCAAGAATATACAGCAATAGAGTAACATAGAGCTTGTCTGTATTAGAAAAGCTGCCCGGCTGTTACTAAATCAGTTTAAAACCAGTCTAGTGACATCAGTGGGACTTTTCCAGTGTAGATCAGGCTATGGGTTACATATATAACCTGCAGGAACAATACATTCATTAACACAGTATAGCACCAAAGTCGGTTAGATTCTTTAGATAAGGAAACATGGGGTCTGATTCCCCTACCCCTGTTCCCCGATTCCTATTGACTTTAATTGTGTGTGTTGGATCGCTCTTTGGATCTGAAAAGTGAGGCCTGAAGGGTTTATTGTGGTTGAAGGGGCACACTTTATATTAAATGTCCATGGTTAATAGATGTCGTCAGAAACATGTTACAGACATGAGTAGGAAGTAGACTTTGGCTAATAATGGATGTTTGTTTGTTGGCAATTGCGAAAAGTTGGGGGCAGGAAATTGATTTCAGGTTGGACCAATAATGAAATTTTTTGAAAATGTTCAGCAAATCGAAAAACTTTGATTTTGAGCATTCTTAAATGGTTTTTAACTTTAAAAAAAAAAAGGATATTTTGAAATGCTTTGAACTGAAAAATGGAAATACTTTGTTGGGGGGGGGGATTTTTATAAACAAATGAACAGGAGCTTGTGAAATATTTTGGTGTTGCCAAATTTTGCATTTTTTTCATTAAAAAATGTTTTGGTGAAAAATACTTTCCCAGCTCTAATTGTAAGCACATAAGGTGTTCATAGATGGTTATAAGCTATCGCAATAAGCAACCTATTGACCTCTTGGTCATGCAAACAATTGATTAACCATGTATTAAAACATTTATTACCCATGTATTAGCCCTTTATAAAGTATTTATAAATGGAATCTTAATATTAAGTGTGACCAGTAGAGGGTTAACAGACAGGAGGCAATGGAAACTCAAGTTGATTGAACATGGATAAGGACTTGTTAGTCCTGAGGTGGTGGTTTGTTTTGTTTTATTTCCTGGTAATATTTTGTTGTTTGCAATACTTCTTAGAGGACTAGGTCCTTTCCAGTGCTTGTGAAAGGCAGAGGGTTTAGGGAGAGAGTGCTGGACTAGATTAGGAAGGGCTGTGGGGCTGAGTTCTTATTTACGTTGAATGTTTTTTGGGATCCATTCCAAATAAGTCTGCCAGAGCTCTGCTTGTGGATGAAAAGGTCTGTTTCTCTCCGCAGGGGAGGCTTGAGCAGGGCTACCTTCCTCGGTGTGGGAGGAGTAAGCCCAGTCAGATTCATGTCCCTCCCATCCTCAACGCTGAAACAGTGAGAGAAGATAGAGCTGGTGGAAGAAATGGTGTTTCCTTCCATGGAAAATGTTGACTAAAACAAATCAATTTTTGTCTAAATTATTAACGGAAAATTTTGATTTGGGGCAGAAATCCAAAAAATAATCTTTTGGTTTGGTAATACTACCACTGTGCTTCATGGGAGTTGAAGTTTGAGTACCTCAAGTTCCTATTCTCCATTATGGGCCAGACTCGCTGGTGGGACTACGTCTCCCATGATACACCATAGTTTCCCCTCTTGGAGTGGGGGAGGCAGTACTTAATAGAATTCCCTGGCCATGGGGCATCATGGGAGATGTAGTCCAGCCACGACAGGCAATCAAACTACAGCTCCCTTTGAGGCACCGCAGCAATATTTTCAAATAAAAATATTTAGGTTTTCGGGCGTTTGGCTTGTCAAAAAAAGATCAAAATTTTCCACAGAAAACAGTCATGTCTCATGAAAAATTTCGGTCTGTCAAAAACCCATTTTTCCAGCCCCCTTAAGCTTCTTTTCAGGGCTTGGAGAGGGTCAGTTCTTGAACAGCCTCCACTTCTCTTCTGTGTAGCAGGGGATATGCGGGGCAGCTTCTTTTCTACCCACTTGTCCCTATCAGTGGGAGGAAGGACAGATCCACCATGCCTCCAGAGGTGAGGAACATGCATGGCTGGGAGAGGAGGTCCCATCTCTGAGTAGTATGAATGGGCTGGGTATATCTGGAGTAGACATCTCCCTTGGGAGAACCATTATGCCCTGTGGGGCAGGGACAGTGCAGGGAGGTGGGAATCTCATGGTGAGAGGAGGTATATCAGTGCTTCCATACTTTTTGTTATAAGAAAGGTGTTTACCCAGTGGAAAGCAGGCTCCCCAGCACAACCCTGCTGCCTCACTGACCCTCAAGCCTCGCCACAGAGTCCAGCCCAGTGGCACGTGCTGTCTGGTATGTGTGTGTCCCTTTGGTATGTCAGTGACTCGTGAGTTTGCAAAGTGCTGAGTGCAGAGAATGACTATTTCTGTGCTTCCACTGCAACTCCTGCTACCTGCGACTGTGCTGGCAGTGCACCTCAGTTGCACAGAGCACCTCTGTGGTCTCTATTTTTAGTAGCTAATAGCTGAAATAATTATGTTTGTCTCAGCATCATTGGCTCCTTAGATTTGGAAGTTAGCGTACCCTCCTGCTCAGAAAGGCTTTCTGCTTCCTTTCATTGTCCTGTGGAGTGTGAAGTGGTCCTGGGTACTCTAGGGCCACACATGCCAACGTCTTGGCAGGGCTTCCTTTACTGACTGCTGCAGAATACAAAACACTGCCAGGTGTGAAGTGGAATGATGAACAGGGCTATTATCCTGAGATGCTAAGTGTCATTGGACACAACACCAACATGGGAGATGGACTCTTCCCTGAAGTGACCTGCATCTTAATGCATCATCATCTCTTTGAAAGGGAGGGAGAGAGAGAATGTTGTCTTCAGTTTGTGTTGCTCAAATTTAATAGAGTAAATTGTAGGACTATGTTTTCTCTAAGCTAGGGCCAAATTTTAACCTCTGGGATCTAGTCTTCTAGCTGGGAACTGGAGCCGATCTTTGTGAGTCAGGCACAGAGGGGAATGCATAAAACACACTGAACCGTGCATATGTAGTATTGGTGCATGCAAAACTGTGTGGGTCAATTTTGTGGTTGCATTTAGTTGTGCACTCACAAGCAGGTGCATGCAATCAAGACCTTTAAGAGTATTTGCAAGTGTGTCTGCGTGTTTTTTTTTTTTTTTTTTAACATTTGTGTTCATGACAGTTCTTTCTGGTGTTAGTCAGGATCATGAACAGAAATAAAATATTGTGAGCATAATAGATAACTGTATGTGGCTTGGGGTGGGGATGATAAAGAGGTGGTATCCTTACTGCTTCTGACCTATCTTAATCTGGGAGGAACTGGAAATCTTACAGGAACCAGTTTCTCTGACATTCCCAGACGAAACTAGTTTTGATATGATGAACTTCTCAGTCTTTCTGAACCTAACTCTTGGATATTGGCCCATTACGAGTCACTACTTTTCTAAAAAAAGGTGCAGGTAACTTTCCATTTGGAGATTAGGCTACCATCCCCTTGGAATGAAATATAATACAATGTAGTCCAGTATAAATGTTTCCTTGTAGATGACCGTATGTGGTCAAGTAAATATCCACCCATGTTTTGGAATAGCACATTTCCATGGTCAGCTCCATGCTTCTGTGGTCATTACTATAGCGTCTTAAGACGTTGTGTGTATGTAATTTCCCATCTGTTTCCTTTAAAAGCATAGTGTTCTGGCAGCTTCTGTTTCAAGTGAAGAAAGGTCACTTTACCTGGTTAGGTTATTCGTTTATAATCCTTTTTTTAAAAAAGGAAGGCAGGTCGAAATCATAATGAAACATTTCAATTGATCTGACGTGAACTGCATTTTTTTTTTTTCCCCAGTTCGTGAAAATTTTTGAGCTTTTGACGTTTCGTCCTGATTCAGGACAGGAACATTTTTTTGAACTATCAAAATATTTTGTGGGAAAGGAAACTGTTTCCAATATCGCATTCTTCTTGCATCTTCCTCTGAAGCAGCTGGTACTAGCCATTGTCGAAGATAGGATACTGGACTAGAGGGATCCCTGGTTTGATATAGGTTGGCAATGACTGTGTAGCCCTGAACTGCCACATTTTAATGGTGCTCATGTTTGCAAAGCACTCGGCAGAGTGGAAGGACCATACCAGTACTAAGCAATGTTATTAACTTGCACATTTTTTCCCATTCTCTTTTGATCTCTGGCTTCTTCAGTTTACAGCAGACTGTTCCCCAAGGCACCATGCTGCAACGTCACTGACAAGGAGATTGAGGTCATGAGGTTGTACATACACAACAGCTGCAACTCTCCATTTATTCGTGGGCAGGAATTTGTCTGGCACTGCTTAGGCCTTTGGATTATTTAATCTTGGGCTTTTAAACAGGACTTGCCCTGACTTCAGTAATTGTAGTTTCCTGTCCGTGAGAGGTAATACGAGCTAAGGCTTTGCTAGTGAGCAGATGAAAGTCCTGTGTAGTCATCTACTGTACCACTCGGTCTGATTTTAGCAAAACTCTGACTCAAGGACCTCTCTTAGTGAATGCACAGCAGGTTTCTTTAGGTTCTTATATCACCCACAATACCACTGTCATGTGGCCAGTGTATTACATGAGATCCTTAAGCGTTCATGTGTGAAATCTGGAGTTATGGAAGCCCACTGCTGCTGAGAACATGTGACCTGTGGTAGGGAGGGAAATGACATGGGAGAGGCGGGGAAGAATTTAAAATGCCAGAAACGTTTTTGATGAATTAACATATAATGTTTAATCCTGCACTTGCCACCTTTACTGATAAAAGGCACCACTCTACTTCTACCATGATGCCAGTGGAAAATTGCCAGCTAATAACAGCTAGGTAGATGGCCAGTAGGGAGTCCTGATATCTGTTTGCTTGCCTATATTTACAAAAAAACCCACAAAACTTGTAAGCATCCAATAATGTGATAGCTAACATACCTAAGTGCGTGATCTGATGACTGTACCGTCATCATCCCTTCTCATTCCTTCTGATTGCTCCAGCCCATGTTGCTTCTTGTTTTCAGTTGAATTGCAAGCTCTTCGGGGTTTCTTTGCCGGTGTCTGTACAGCACCCAGACCTTGGGGCCCTGATCCCTGCTTGGGGCCTCCAGGTACTACCAGAATATAAATAATTACATTCTGGCAATGTGCCAGAAATGTTCCATGTTTGGTTATTTGAAAATGAATGGTTTCTCTCTGTGGAGATACAAATAAAAGAGAGCCAGCCTCTCTCCCCACCCCAAATAAACCCTAAAAAATATGCCAAAACTTCACTTCTCCCCAGTCCCCACGTTTTAAACACTGTGGCAGTGACCAAATGTGTGATAAGAGCGGTACAGTAGTGCCCTGCTTTCTGCTGCTACCCTGCCCTTTTCCTTGATCTGTTCAATACAGTACTTAGCCCAATGGGATCTGTATTTTGATGCGGCCTCTAGGCATTACCATAGAATAAATCGTCATTTAAGGGCTTTGGGACAGGGACTTTTTCTTCTTACGTATCTGCATAGTACATAGAGCACTACTGGTGCTATTATAAATCAGCAGGATGCAGAGTGAGTGAAGAAATCAGGGTCTGACCTTGGACATTAGTGGGGTTCATGAGACATGTAAGGGTAGGTGGAATCAGCCTAACAAGCTGTTAGGTGTTTTCTGTGTAATACATATACTGCTGGCAATAATGTCCATGTGACAATGTCTCCTTCAAGTGGCTGGTTCACACAGCTGTAATACCAGCTGCTTGCTTCATCTCTTTTAGCTCAAGTGGCAGAAACTTGTGGCTTTGGTGCTGAACGTCTTAGGCTCAATCTCCACAGGTGACCATGTGTCTGTCTGTACGCATGCAGCCACGTTTCATTGCATCCAATTGATGGAAAGTGACCTTGCTGGGTCACTACAAAGATCGGGATGCTCAGTTTTTCTTTATAGCAGTTACAACACACCACCTGTATTTCTTGTATTGGCTTCTGGCTGTTTGGTGATCTGGAGGGGCTATGCTCCTCACTCCAAGTCAATGTCTTTCCCCCAGTATAAGATGGTTCCTGTGACTTGCATCTTTTGGCAAAGTTTTATTTGATAAATTGGGACCTTGCAATTATTCTTGTTCATTTCTGTGTGCAACAGGTGTCACTTTCAGTGTAGTACAGAGGAATCCCAAAATAGCTCAGACTCTGAAGGAAAAAATACTGGTTATTTCAGCCTTAGCTATACTGAAAACCCAAAACTCACAGCCCGTTCTGAAATCTGGTATTAATATGGCAGGTGTATCGATTTTGTGGTGTTCTCCTATATTTATTTTTTTCCATACAGATGCTCTTTCTTGTGCATAGATTCTTTCATATGCTGTTGGTTTTTCACTAGCATCCACACAACTGTCTGGTTGCTCAAATGCTATACCTGCCTTTGCTCTTCCTCTGGGTTTCCCTAGTTCAGATGTTCTCAAACTGGTCTGCGAGCTCCGTTCAGGTGGTCTGCGGATAGTTCCCTCTAAGGTGTACTCCTGGGCAGTCGCACACGAGAGAATGAAGGGCCACCTACCTAATTAGTGGAGCCGCACAGGCGTGCCTCCGCTAATTAGGTGTCTGTACCCTGGAGAAGACGCAC
Source organism: Chelonia mydas (assembly GCF_015237465.2). NCBI lineage: Eukaryota > Metazoa > Chordata > Testudines > Cheloniidae > Chelonia > Chelonia mydas. The sequence goes on from NC_051261.2 coordinate 4,969,469, forward strand.
ATGTAAGGTGAGGTGGTGGCCTTGGGGGGGAATAGTGGGTAGGTGGGAGAGGGCAGTGGGGTGAGACGAGAGGGTGGGGGAAATTTGGGACATGCAGGGCTGCGGCAGCCAGAGAAAGAGGCGACTTTTCCCCAGCTCCAGGGCTGTGGCTGCTGGGGAGAGATGGCCCTCCTTCCCAGTCTCAGCTCTCTGGCTGCTGTGGCAGGGGAGAGACCCTCCTCCTTCACAGGCCCAGCTCGGGGGCTGCCGCAGCTGGGGAGAGAGGGAGAGACCCTCCTCCTTCCCAGCCCCAGCGTGGGGGCTGCTGTGGCAGGGGAGAGAGGGCACATCTATCGCATTAGAAAGATAAGACTACTGTTATTAAAATATAAGTTGTGTGCTTTTATCTGTAGAACAAAAAAAGTTGTTTATTATTAAGGTTTTTTTTATATAGTGCTTTTATCCAAAGCGCTTTTCAATATTAGCTAACGGTACAAACAACATTTGGAAAGATCATTAAGTGGTCCACTGAGACCCTCAGCAATTTTCAAGTGGTCCACGAAAAAAATGTTTGAGAACCACCGTCCTAGTTGTTGAAGATAAGTAATCTGAGAGTCCAGCTTTCTTTGCCGAACATTGGAGCTAGCTATGACTCACTAGGGTTAACCTTCAGCCTGCTGCTGGAGGAGCTGTGTCCAAGCCCTCTGGAATGTTTTGCTTGCCTAACCCGTGCAGGGCTGTGCTGATATTTTTAGCTATTATGAAGATTCTTGGCCTGTGACTAGTAGTGCTGGTGACCCAGGCAATGTCATCATGAGCCTCAAAATCTTCACTCTGGGCACAAGTATTCATTTTATCCAGTTAACACATTTTTGAAGTCTGTGGATGGAAAGGGAAGAACTTACAATTTTCCAATACTTATGGTAACCTGCACTTATGTACTTTGTCTCTTTGTCTCCCTCAGGTGGCTAGGAGTTCTGCTGTTATAACACATAGAGGTTGAAGAATCTGCTACAGCCTTTGGGCTAATGCAGCTGGGTCTTTTAGGTCAGGCAGTTGAGGCTCATGCTTTCAGATCCAGAAGTCCAAGTTTTTATCCCTGCTGCCAAAAACCCATCCAGGGACATCTGGTTACATCCCCATTTTAGAAATGCTTACACACACCCTTAGCTTTACTCAGGTGAGTAGTCCCTTTGAAGTCCCATTGTGCATAAAGTTAAACACATGTGTGAATATTTGCGGGCTCTGGGCCTAAATGCGTTACTTCCCAAAGTCAAACCACGTCTCCTATCCCTGAAAGAGTTAATCAAACAGCATTACTATGCCATTGGAATGTTGTTGTTGTTGTTGTTGGGTTTTTTTTTAGGAACGGGAGAGGATTTACGTTGGTTTAAAAAGAAAAATCACCCAAAGTTGTCCAGGCTGTCAGTGGCACTTGTTCGAGATTTGCATTGCTGACTACCGACCCCAAAAGAGTTAACCGAGTAGGTGTGACTAAGCACCAGAGAAAGAGATGCAAGTGTGAGAGGTTTGGAACCAAAGCAAAAAACTGGAGGTGAGGAGCATTAATAAAAAAAAGAAAAGGGCAGAGGTGCAGAGTCCAGCAGTGACTGACTTTCTTGATTTGACTGGCCCTGGCATTGTTGGCATCAGCTCTCCTGGGAAAGCTGCAGTTCCGCTGTTATAACACAGGGAGCAGCCTGGAGAATTTTGAGCTGCGTCACAGAGCTCTGAGAGAGAGAGAGAGAGTGTGAGAGAGAGAGAGAGCAAGCTCCCTCGATAGGTCTACTAGCAACAGCCCTGCTGCAGCAAGGGGGAAGAGAGAGAGAGGCAGCAAGAGAGAGAGACAGAAGTAATAACATCATGGACTGGGCTCCTGCAACCGGCCAGCTTAATTTTTAAAAAATTTATTTTGGCTTAATTGATATTGGAGGGTTCACCCATTGACGATGCTGGAGACACGATGCGTTTAATCCCGCGGGGAGGGAGGGTGGGCAGACGTCGGAAGGGTTAACGGGAGGAAAATTCTGGAACATTCTATTCTGCGGCGCTGCACAGCGAGCGAGCGAAGGGCTAAGGACTGCGCAGATGTTTAGCGGGCAGAGGTCTTCGGCTCGGGGTCCGTCTTTCCCACGTACGTACTCTTTGATTGGGATTGGGTTAGGACTGCATCTTCTTTTATTTATTTACAGGTTCTTCTCCCCCCTCCCCCCCCACCTCCCTACTCCTAAGTTCAAACCCTGGAGTGGTTTTATTATGTTTTTGGCTGGATGTTACTGCACTGTTCTGCGTCAGAGCCGTTTTCTGAATGGAACGATGGCACAGGTGGTACGAATGTCGCTCTTGCCTGTGGTGCTGTTATGCAGCTGGGGGTGGTGGTGGTCGTGGGGGGAGATGAGAACTTTGCAGAGGCTGTCGTTTAATAATTTTTTTTTAATTCCTCCCTCCCACCTATTTAAAGGCTGGCATGTCGGCCAGGGGTTGGTGCAGGGATTAACAGACACTCTGCATTTTAAAGCTTGGAGGTTTGTCACTGCGTAGTTCAGAAAGTGGTAAATGGTGACGCAGTGATCATTGCAGGGCATGTTGTCCAGTTTTTAAAAGCATCAGGGGGACAGGTACACCGTGCCTTTCAGAGGCTTCCAGACTAGCTGAAAGGGGTTAAGGATGAGTCGAGAAGGGAAGCTAGGGTTTAGGGATTAAATGTCATCATTTTGGCGTTGGAAAGTTGTTTACCTTGCTCTCTCCGTGTCTCTATGTTGGCAGCCTTCCAGCTCACATGTGATAGTCTTCCCTGTACTGCTGCATCATTAACTAAGTGGCTGAGCTTGCACACGATTGGCTGGGGAGGGTTCTGAGCCTAAACACTTGATCCTATTGGTAGAAAGGGTGATGGCAGGTGAAAAGCTCTCATGGATTGGCCGAGGGCAGGGTGTCAAATCTAAATGTTGATTTCACTTGCCTCAAATCAGTTCCAAACACTTTGTGACTAAATCACCTGGGTTTTCTCTTCTTTTCCTTTTTTAAAATTTTTTTTAAGGCAGGCATTTGAAATCTCTCTCTCTCTCTCTTTTGCAGTGTCAGTTATGCAAAGTAACAAAAAGCAAGGGAAGGATGTGACAAGCTCTTGGAGATGGTTTGTTATGTTGTTTATGCAAATAACAAAGCCAGAACCAAGTATGTCATAGCTTGAATTACTTCAGTGACAGGTAAGTTTCCTGTTGTTGCAAAATAAGCCACAGTGACGTGTCAGTTAGGCCAGAGGAAAGTGATAGACTTTTATGTATCTTTCTCTTCCTTCTAAGGATATTAAGTTCTTGTTATTGACCAACAGCACAGGTCTGGAAGGGACCTGGAAAAGAGGGTAAGGAGGCCAAGACAAACAGGAAGATGTTTTTTTCATAACTATTTTTTGCTATCTTCTCATCCTCCCCTGCCTCCTCGAAGTGATCGACAATGAAGATTTCAGTTCTGCTCTGACGTTCTGTGGACAAACCACTTGAGCTTGGGTCCCCTTGCTCAGGAAGCCATCCAGCTTCTGCAGAGGAGTAGTAACTTGCTTGATCATTCAGCAGGGAGAGTTATTCCTTATCCTTTTTTCATGTGAAGTGACTTCAAGAATATGAGGGTATAAGCATTTAATGTATAACTCACCGACATCTAAAGAGCCAAGTACAGTGATTTAGCAACAATTGCTGGGTTTAGAGCCAGATCAGATGTATTGCGTTCTTTCTTGATTTCTTTTATAGTAGTTTCTCTCCTAACGTGTATTCTGATTTTTTATGTAACGTAGATATATGCGCACGCACCCTTCCAGCACTGATTTTATCAGGTCTTAAAGGGCACCTGCATTGCTGTCTTACCTCCAGCTCAATATCTTGGGGCAGTAAAAAGGAGGGAGGAGACCATTTCTAAAGAGTGAGAAGTGGTAGGAGACAGAAGGAGGGAAAATAACAAGCCAGAGGGGATAACTGGTCTGTCCCCCTCTTTCCCGTCTCATTCCCATCTCTACGTTTTTCACGTCTCCCCCCCTCTGCCAAGGTTCATGGTGAATTTTAAATTCTCTTACTGTGGTTGCCACTGTCCCTGCTGACTTGCTGATCCCTCGCCCTGTGGATTTGGCTCTGTTGGAGTCTCCTTGCTTCCTGCAGTGCCAGGTCCGCAGAGCAGCAGAACGGCAGTAACAATATGTGTCTGTTCGTCTTACTGCAGAGCACACAATACATATATGTACATAGGCACAATACTGCAGTTGCATTTGTACAAGGCAGCAGCTGGGTTAAGAGCTGTTGCTTGGACGAATGGTGGGTTAAGTCCATTTTGCTGAATGTCATGTATACGGGTGCCCCTTGTATTTCCCACCTATCGTTGCAACGCACAGTGCCCAATAATGTTTTGGGGTTCCCACTGGATTTAGAGAAGGAGGTACAGTTGGCAGCCCATCCACTCAACAGAGAGCAAGCATTCTTTCTGAGCACCCGTATTCAGGCATAGAGAGTGGTTCATTTTTATTCCTTTTCTCATTTCTCAGCTGCTTACAGAGATGTTTGCACTTGTGACTCATTTTTTTGTCTTATTTTAACCTTTAAGTTTAGTTGCACTGCTAAACACATGTTCATATGGGAATTGAGGTTACCTGCTGCAGCTAAATCTATGGGACTCAAAGGATCATCTGAAATAAGGCAGTGACAGAACCATGGCATTTTTCTAGAGGGTGATGGGGAAACTGACTCATTCAGGTCATGTGGCTGGAGTTACTAATGTAAGTGTGTTAGAAGTATGAACAATCAATTGGTCAAAAGTGGCCTAGTGGTTAAGCACTGAACAGGAGTCCGGAGTTTTGGTTTCTGTTCCTGGCTTTACCACTTACTTGCTTTTGTGTGACCTTGGTCTTGTCAGTTTACCTCTTTGTGCGTTGGCTTCCTCTTCTGTAAAATGGGGTTTATTATACCTGCCTCAGAGAGGTGTTGTGAGGCTTTGCTCATTAATGAGCTGAATCATTTAGTCTTTACTCAAGCAAAACTCTTACTGATTTCCATAGCAGTATTTACTGTTGTAAATCAGGTTCAGACCTTCCAATGGACAGCATTATGCATTTGAAAGCATTACCTTAATGTTTTTCTTAGATTCCAAGGCCAGAAGGAACCAGTGTGGTCTCCCTTATAGCACAGGCCATGGAAATTCCAGTGTTTTTTTTCTTTTTTGCATCTGAGCAGGGCTCTGACTGAACAGGCGGCCATGATTGCTTCCTGCACTTGTTTTGCTGATGGTCGTGTTACATCTGTGACGCATTCTGTTTTGTTGGTGATGGGCGTCTCCGCTTTGTGGAGTGGAGTGGTGAGGGTTAGAATGGAGATTCATAGAGATATAACTTTAACGTTCGTAGTAAAGCGTGTAACCATAACCAAAGCAGCAGTGGTATCGGCATCCACCATTTTCACCCCTCATAAGCAGCAAAGGAATCCAAATGGAGGCAACAGCACCGCTAGCCATTTTGTTGCTTGCAGAGTAGATTCTAAGCCTGCAGTGCCGCTGCTGTTAATTTCCATGTTGTATAAATACGGCGTTGGGCTCTGTGACAGAGCTTTGCTGATGCTGTGAGGAGGTTATGTTCTTTCAGCAAATGCTTTTGTTGTTGTTTGGAGAAATCTATTAAAAACATCCAAATACTAGATTTTTGTCCCCTTCCCAACCCACCAGAAATCACCCCCTGAAACCATTGAGAAAACCAAATCTTGCTTTAGGATTTTTTTAACCCTGTGCATGGTGTTCTCTTGTAGTTGGTATGGGTGTGGCCAGGGATTACCAGTCTTTGGTGCCTGGGGTTGGGACGTATGCCGCAGTGGTTAGTTATAGCTGATACCTATGGGTGGCAATGTGCCTGATTACAGGATTTCCATAGAAAATGCCAATTCCGAGTTGCATTGATGCCCTGGTTTATAGAGGGGAAATTTATTCCATTGTTTCTCCTGCCCTCCCGCCCCCCTACAGTTTTTGCTGGAAAACGAAAAGAGCAGTGGATACTTATGTTGGCTCATGGAATGGTTTTACTAGTATTAAGAAATACTGATGGTGTTTATATAATTTATGCAGAGATAGATCTTGGAATAACTGTGCTCATGCCCAGAGAGAGGTACCTTCCACAGCAGGGTGGACTATCAGACCAGCTCCTGCAAGGTCATTCTGCTGTCTCACCGTCAGCCGCTAACAGGTACCAGAACCAAATGTCCTTGAATTTTGATGATGATGAAGCTCTGCACCTGTCTCCGACTTTTGCAAATAATCTCTACTTTTATAATGGGTCAAACCAAACCCCTAAATCTAAATAACCATCAAAATTGGCCGTATTTTGAAATCCACTTATGAGTTTTGTGCTCTGAGCTGATCTTCAGAGCTGGTAAAAACCCTTTTTCCTGGACTGGTAAGCGAGAGGGAGCGAATTTTCAAACATAGACACCTAAGTTGCACCTGTGCAAAAACTAATTAAATAAAAAGCCATCCATATTTGCATATCTGCTCACATATTTGTTATCACTCAGATTCCTTGGGTTGCTGATTGTGCTTCTGCCAGTGACCATCTAGTTAGCACAGTCCCTTGTGTATTCTTAGAGCTAGTCACTGCTCACTGGCTTTTCTGTCCCTTGTTGCTTGAGCAGCTGATTCCTGATTTTGTGCAGGTGTTTCCATTTGCACAAGCCAGTGGTATTTTCAAGTAACTCTGGGCCCCTAATGTGTATTGGCGTTGTTACTTCGCTTTCATGGGAAAGGAACCCAGCTGCTAATTCTGATGGCAGTGCTGCCTCTCCACCCACAAAAAAACCTATGTGGTAGTTTGTCTGCTGAAAAACCAAACCAACACAGCATGATTCAGACCTTAAGCTTTCCAAGAAGCAGATATTTCCTATTTAAATACATCCCTTCATCTCCAAGCACAACACTTTCTGTATAGGGCAAATGGGTTAGAAGATTTGTCCTTACGCAGCCACTGGCTTCATATTTGATTATGAAATTCATTCACTTCAGAGCTGCCATTGAACCACTGACACATGTGTTAGACTGAAAACATTTGGACACTGGCAGGTTGGTTCCCCCATCCTCAGACCGATAAGTGGGATCCACGTACATGGCGTCACAACTGCCTGCATTCTTGCCGCCCATCCATATATGAAGCACTGGCTTCAACCCTCAAGGTGCAAGGATAGTTTCTGTGGAGGAAAGGAAAATGTAATGGTTCGAGGACCATCTAAGGATCACACGGCCCGAAGCTTGAGACATGGCCAGAAGATGAAAGTTCTGAGTCTCTTTAGTCAACGGTTCAACTGAGGGATCTGCAAAATAAAGCAGAAGGCGTGGTTCTAATATGTGTTAAACTACAGATAGCATGTTGCTATATGGCCTTGCATCAAGGGCTTATATGGCAGTGATCATTTTAGGGGCATTACAGTACCTACCTCCTAGAACCCTTCTGTGCCAAGCCACTGATTGGTGACATGCATGTAGCCCACCTTCCCTTCAAGGGCACAGGGAAAGGCTTGAATTCCCTTGCTAATGCTTAGAAACAGACATTTCATAGAAGTTAGCAACTGAAAAAGCCCCGTTGGGTTCCATCTAGTCCAGTGGAGGATTGGTCAATACAGTATGTTGTTCAGGCTAGCTTTAAATGGCTAAAGCGATGAGTCTGCTAGTGCTTTTCTTGGGATGCACTTCCACAGTCTAGTAGAGCTAACCGCTAGGCATTTCTCCTTTAACAGCTGAAATTTCCCTTCGCTTAATTTCACCCCATCGCTCCTTTTAAAGCTTGGGGTAAGTCATTGACTTCAGTGGAATTTCATCCTCACAAGCCAGCTCTGAATTTGACCCCTTAGATTTTAACCTACTAAGGCAAAGTTATTCAAGCTTTCTTTAACCCACTCCATTTCATCTAGACATAGAAGGTAATGTGGCCCCCTATGTCAAGGCCATAAAATGTGGGGTGAACTTGCCGTATGAGTTGGTGTGTCTTAATGCAGTGCAGCGAGTTAGCATTGGCTTGCAGTTGCATGTTATGTCATTTATTCTTTCTAGGCCTGGCATGAGACAGATTAGAATGATACTGTTCTGATCTATGACCAGTGGAGCATAGTTTTCTACTTGGTTGTCTTGTCCAATAAAAAGTATATTGGTCTATATTAATGCCTCGTTTGACTCTTGCACGGGAGGGCTGGCAGGGCATTAGGAGGCTGCAGATGGATGTGACGCAGAGTGTGCTCTGTGGGCGCTCCTTCCAGGTTGCTGCAGAGAAGGGGAGGAGCACGCACAAGTGGAACTGCAGCAGCATGGCTTCCCCAGATTTTCCACCGTGCTAGCCTTGGCAAATCTACTGCCGATCCACAGCCTGGGCAGTCAGATTCTGACCGGTGGAAGGCTCCTCTGCACTAAGCCATACGTTCTTGGTTTGGTGGAGGGAATAGGACTGTTATTTGGTGGGAGGATAATGCTATACAAGCTAACTACTCCATTTAACAAGGTTTTAATATGGCTCTGATCATTCAAAAGCTGTTTAAAATTGACCGTCCCTAACAAAAATTGACATGAATTGAAACCACTAGCCATATTAAACCACTTGGCAGAGCAAGAGTTAATCATGCAGTAACATGGGTTCAGTGCAGCAGTTACGCATAAGAGAAATTGCTTTGAAATGTGACTGCAACACTTGCGTAGCAGCCAGTGTTCAAATATCTCTACCATTTCAAAAAAATCTTCCCGAAAATACCAAACTTTATTAAATTCTCTCCATGTTTTCTTTTTAAAAACATATTTTTAAATATTTCTTAAAAAAAACTAGTGACTGGCCAAACCAAACCCTTGTCTGCTACTCAGTTAAAAAAAAAAAATCTGCATCTCGATCTTTTTGCCCAGTAAGATATTTCCAAGGTAAATGTGTGTTGGTACGCTGGCATCTTGGAAACTAACTTTCACTTGAACGAGAGTTCAAACCGATGGTCTATTTGGAACAGAAATGCTGGCTCTCCTGTTATTATGTTACGATAGAATGCGACAAAAAGCCGTACAACTTTGCTAGTGGGAGGTCTCATGGGCTTCCAGGATTACTACTCTGAGTAAGGTTTGCAGGATCAGAGCCCTATGTTGTTTTAGTTCATTAGCTGTATCACAGTAGTAGGGCAATGAATATAAGTGTAGGGTGCTGTCAGGGATGTAATAATTAAGGGCACGCTCTCTTGTTTTTATTCAGTCCCTGCTCAAGCAAAACTCCCACTGGAAACTTTTGAAGCAAGTGGGAAGATTGTCATGGCCTGTTCCTATCCTGTGAATAGATAATGCTGGAGTATGGAAGGCTGCCTATCACCTTTCACCAGCATTAAGTTCACTGAAACAAAAATAGTAATGGCTATCCTATCTCTGATTTTTCACGTTCAGCCTAGGTTGATGAGGATGCTCACTAAGAGAGACATGTGATCTAATGATTGTAGCAGAGGGGGAGGTCACATAGTGGTTGAGTGAGGCAGACGGGGACAGTGTCACACTGAGTGGGCATGAGTTACACATCTCTTCTCATGGACATCTCAACCCAAGCTTCAGAAGTTCACCCAGTTCAGTTCTCTCTATGTGCTACCGCTTGTTACACCAGATCCCCGGGTCCTGTGCCTGGCTCTACTGTTAACTCATTATATTACCTTGTGTGTAATTCACATTTCCTCTGTGTCTTAGTCTCCCCCCTGTAAAATGGGGGTATTTCCTCTCAGAGGTGTTGAGAAAATTAGGGTCTGATCCTCAGTTAACACTAGTTCTGGGAATGGGTGGATGGTGAAGCCCTTAAAGCCACCTTTGTCCCTATATTTTGGGATCATTTAGGAGCCTGTGCGTATCGCAGTGTAAATTACAGCAGCCTCAGGGCTACTTCGACCTACGCTCTGCTTTCCATGGCCCCCTGTGGGCCCTGGGGAGAAGAAAATAGCTGTAACATGGTGGACTCTGGTCCTGCCTCCAGTCTGCCATCTCCACTGAGCCAGTACAGAACCTTTATGCCAGCTAGGAAGGCCCCTTTGTAGGGGTGATTCTCTGGGTGGGTTCTGCCCAATTTAAGCCCCCTTCGTGCTACCAGAGTGTTGCAAAGGGGCCTTAATGTCCATGAAGCCCTTAAGTCCTGAAAGAGGCTGTGTACATGCAGAGTATTATTGGAGCTGGCTGAAAAGTGTGAAAAAATACATTTGTGGAAGTTCCACACCCACCCTCTGTTTTTTGCTGAAAACTTTTCAGCAGAAATGTTCCAGATGGATCTAATTGGTTATTTATTTCTCAGGGAGGGGTGTGTAGATACCGTGCGTGCACACACTCACTTTGTCAGGATGAATTCTGCCTACATGTAGTTTCTGTTTCCCGGGCAACTGCTAACCTAGTGCAGAATCATGAACTGTTCTGATTTTTTTCTTTTTTATATTTCCCCTTCCCCAGTGCTGCCTGACCTCATGGACATCCTGTATGAGATGCCCAAGCAAGCCACAGACTTTGGAAAGAACAGCATCAGCTATCAGAGATTCCTCTTTTATGAAAGGAAACTTGGTAAGATACAGGAAAACATGTAGGCTCTGACACTGAACAGCAGCTATATTGAATTGAATTCTGCTTTAAAACAGTTGACTGCAAATTCCTACTGACATGGGGTAAAGTAAAGGATTATGGTAATTCAACTGAGACTGAAAACAAATGAACCATTACACTTTTCTGTGTCTTCATTGTATTTTTATAAATGTTAGTCCACTTTGTTGATGTTCCTCTTCCCCCTGTCCTGTCCCTTCTCTGACTACTGCGCTGGGTATGGTTTTGATTAATACATTAACTAACTGAAGTTGCTGTTTTGTGAAGTCATGTTGGCTCTGCTCCTTTTCTGTGGCTCTATCATTGGTTGCGGTTAGAGACCTTGGAGCACGAACAGTACAAGACTGATTAAAGTGCCCTCTAATCTTTAGTGTGTGAGTGTGCAGCTTCTGTGTTCTTAAAAAGCTTGAGCCCATATTTCATTCAGCGTGGTTTCCCCTCTCATATTTCAGATGCAAGATTTAATGAGGTAACAAAAGGGCTCCGACAATGCTCTAGCACTTATGAATGCAAGAAATAATTCTTGACCTTAACACGTTTTGTGGGAGAGAGATTTCTTTAGATGAAAGCCTTGGAGTGAAGGAAAAGATTTGCAGACACTGAATTACTTAGACATCTAAATTAGAACATGGGCTCAAGCCAACATGCAAATCTTACTTATAGTTCCTCTTTTCATTTTTCTGTCCTCATCTGTTTGTTCACAAGGATTGTCCTGATATGATCTCTTCCTGCTCCTCCTCCTCCTCCTCCTTTTTTGTCTTCTAATGTTTCTGTTCCCCTCACACTTTTAGGTGCAGTTTGACAAAGGGACACAATATGTAAAACTAACAAGGATGCTCAGAGTTAAGAAATGCAAGAAGGGCTGAAGATAAGAAGGTTGCATTTTTGTCTGCTTTCTGAAAAGCCTTTAGATTGATTCTCCCCTGTCTTCCCATTGTGTCATTATTATGGATTCCTGTGCATAGTGAGACACTATTATTCTGATTACATGCTCTTTGTACATACAAATGACTGTCCAAGGTTCATGGCAATAAGAATCAGTCTCCTTGGTTGTGATTGGTGAGAAAACACAGCTAGTTAAAGCATCAAGAACAGGAAGTTTGAGGGCAAAATAAATCGGATGGCATTTAGAAGGGGTTAGAGGTCATTTTATTGCATGCTGTGGAAATCTGAAATTCCATGTGTCATGATGTTAATCTTCAGTAATTACGCTTTCCCGTCATTAGTAGTTCTCTAGACTAGTTCCCATCTTAACTACTAGAATGTACTACGTGGTTCCTGCTTTAGAAAGTGGTACATCATATTTTACCAAGAAATCGTTTTCTGAAACGATAACTTAAAAATATCAGGGGGACATAGCTGTTATAAGGCATCATCTTTTTTCCTTAAATTAAGTGATGGGGAAAGCTTGCAGCAGCAACTGGCCATCTTGAAAGAGATGAACAATCTGAAACAAATACTAGTTCATGCCGAGGGAATGGTTGCTAGGTGTGACAGTTAGTAGCTATGAACTTAATGAGACATGAGTAGCACTGTGGAGGAGGAGGAGGAGGAGGAAGAGAAGGAGGGCTCTTTGGAATAAATGAGTAGGAAAAAAAAGAGTAATGCCAAGTTTCCAAAGTTTAATGTGACTGTTTTAATTAACTCTTTCTTACTCAGAAAACAGTCAGAGCTCTGCTATAGTACATCATAATTTCCCTTTCTTTAAGTTGTTTTGCTTCTTGTAACAGTAGTTTTTTTTGTCCCCTGCATTTACGTATAGAGTATATAATTTAGTGTTAATGAAAGGTACAGAACTGGCAGCCTATTGAAAAGGAGCAGATATAGGCACAAGTTCCCCATCCTCTGGCCCCCAGGATGGATGGCAGCTCCCTCCATCAGTCAGAGGGGAGTTCAGTCTTCATGGTCCATTCCTATGCTGGGCCTCTCTGCTGAGACTGGGTGTCAGTGAGAGCAGGATGTAGGGTTGTTTTTGTGGTTTCAGATCAGATCAGGAAAACAGAGACTATTGGCCTAGCTTTTTAAAAGTGGCTAATGATTTTGGGTGTCCCTGTTTTTTGGGTGCCCAACCTGAGATGGCTTGAAAGGGGCCTGAATTTCAGAAAGTGCTGAGCGCTTGCCCTGTGAAAACTAGGCCCCTTTAAGATGTCTTAAGTTGGGCACCCAAAAATTCAAGTCACATTTTTTTGAAAATGCAGGCTTCTTGTCCTTAGATCTTACTATGTGGATCCCCATTGGTTTTGATGAGACTATTTGTAGTCGTAAACACTGCACACAGTGGTTAGTAGAACAGTAAGATTGTAAGATGGATTCTGGTTCTAGCTGTCCAGCTGAGAATTCCTGTGGCGGTGAGGAAATATCTGCTTGCATAAAGCCAGCAGACTAGGCCCCAGGGCCAGCTGCCCGTAGCTGCCGTGGCATAGGGGATGTGTCGGGCAAGATGGAGCTCTGCTAATTCTCCAGGGGCATAAATCTGTACCACACGCTGGGGCTGGCACGGACCAGTCCACAGAATCAGGGAGCCATAACAGACTCTCCTGACCCTTCCTTCCCCTACACTCTCCTATACCAAGCAGAGATTATCAGAAGAAGATAGTCTGTCCCTTCTTCTCTGGGAAATGGACCTAGGCTATTGAATTCATTTTGCATGGGTTCCTTCAGATGGCGACTGCTCTCGGTCAAAGCCAGCTGGGTAGGTTCAAATATGCATTTTCCTCAGCATCTTCTGCTTACTTAGATGTTAACTTAAAACAATCAGTGGTGATCTGATGAGACAGCCCTAAGTGCATCTGCCCTCACAATTCCTTTGTGGATGCGGAGAATTTGAGATTTGTTTGAAAAATGAATTTGTCTTTTGGGGCAAGTTATTGTGGGATTTTTTTAAATAAATAAAGAGTGCGCCTGCCCTCTCTTCATTTGAACATAACTTGAGCAGCCTTTTGAATATCTTTTACAAAACCTGGCATTAGAATCGGCAGCCCAGGCCAAGTATAACTGAGGCCCACAGTGTGAAACCTCAGCTCACTTTGGAACTGTATTGCTTGGACTCGTAGGCAGCGTTTGATATTGACCCAGCATTTTCCCTGGCAGGTTTCTGGGTTAGTGGGCAATCATTTTCTATCAGGCGAGATGCAAATTATTCTTACCACCTCAAGAACTGATGGCCGTAAGTCATACAGCTAATCAACCTGTGTCTGAATCATTGATGACATTATTGACGCAAATTTGTCCCCACTCCTGTTGCCATATAAGAAGCAAAACACTGTACGTCGGTGAAAAATGGTGGGTTTTAAACTTTTAGCCATGTGACCATTTTTTGGCCAACATATAGGCAGGCAAAGTGAAACACAAAAACTTACTGGGGTGGACAGATGCACACCCTTGATGTTTATAGTTACATAAAGGGGGGGATAAAAGTGTGAGATGTCTCTCCCATAGCTGCATGAGCTCCTATGGGGTTAACAGGATTAAAGATCAGCAGATGTGACTCAGAGACGCAGGGAGCAGCAGGAGCCATTTGTACATGGTCGCTTTTTAACCCTAAAAAAATGCTTTAATGTAACTGATACCAGGTGTAAGGGGTTGAGGGAGAGAGTTGGTTTCACTGTTGTTAGTGATCCTTCCCAACACAAGAAGCTTTTGTTTTTTGAAAAAAGAGGATGTGTAGCTTTTAAAATTATGTTTCAAATGTCTCTTGTTCAGACCCACACCTGTTGCTTCCTCTTTTGTTCTGATGTTCAGCCCTCCTGAAAATTCCCTTCAGAGTTATTTTGTGTTGCCATTATTCTGCTTGTGCTCTGAGCTGTTCAGGCCACTTTGGCTTGGGCAGGGGGTATCATAGGCTGGGGAAGGCTGCACCTTCCCAAACAGCCAGGCATGGCCCTGCCCACGCTCTGCTCCCAGGCCCCCCTCCTGCTTCCCGCTCTGGCTCCAGTTCCCCTGTGCCTGGCCCTGGCTCAGGCTGGGGCTGCCTGTGCCACCCGCCCTCCCGGCACTGTGGGGCGGGGAGGGCTGGGGCCGCTGGCTGGTGGCCATGGTCCGGGGGGCTCTGGACTCCAGTGGGGGGGAGGGGCAGGGCCTCGGGTAGAAGGGTCAGAGCTGGGGGCTAGCTTCCCATAGCCAGCAGTCCATGTGCTGCCCATACAGTTTGGTTATGTTGTTTAGTCAGGTGGCTCTTCATGCTATGAAGCCTGAGGTGAAGTGGATAACAACACCCCCCCCTCACCCCCGGCAGTGGGAATGGTGAGGGGCTGCTTCTCTTACTTGATCCTGATTTTACACCAATGTGAGATCTGGCTCTGGCTCTGGCTCTGACCAAGTTAACATCAAATCTGAGCACTGGTACAATAAGAGAAGGAAAGACTGAAACTGGAGGAGGAGCCTCACTCCCCTTAGCTGAAACTAGCTGCTGCCTATCCAGGGAAGCTGATTTTTTGTTTTTTCTTCCTTCTTTTGGTTGCAGCGGCTTTGAATAGCTGGCATAACATCAAATAGAAGTTGGCTGAACAGGTCAACAAATGAGGATGAAGCCTTTTAAAATGTAGAAGTTCTGCAAGCTACAGTGTGTGTGGAGATAAAATAGACAAGAATAGTTATAATAGAGATAAAAGTTATAAGAATTCAGGTTCCAGGATTGGTCAGTGAGGATTATCAGAGAGATAATCTGAACAGTTTAATAAAGCAAATAATAATTGAGTCAGTGCAGTGGAAACCACTTGTAGTGCTATTTTGTTTAATAAAATAACTTCCCTTTCAGCAGGGGTTGGCTGGAACTAGGAATATGATTTGCATGTCGTGACGCATTGCAACAGTTTGGGGCTTTCCATTTCTCTTCACTGTCAACATAGGTTCACTGGTTCAGAGTCAGATCCACTGTTGGTCTCCTTGCCCACTTCCTGTTTGTCTCTTGGGGCTGTAAGTGTTGAATATTGCAAGAACTCAAATATTTAATGCACGGTTCTTCTCTTTGGTTGTTCTGAAGCTTGCTACTTTCCTTGGAAAATCAGGGTATAAAAACGATTTACTGCTCTAGTGACTGTAGGTATGTATTGGTGCTTTGCAAACATAGAACGTAGGAAAACTGAATTCAAAGCTCCTGGCAGTAAGGTTTTAAAGACAAATCTTATCTCTACCTGTGTCTGCCTTGTGGAGTTCACAACACTGATGCCTCCATGCCTCTGTTGGCTGTTCCTCACCAGCCCAAGTGTCAGCCAAAAAGCTCTTGCAGGCTGTCTAGTGCTGCCCCTTCCCCAGGGACAGTGTGAGGAACTAGGGAAGTAGCATCTCCCTGATATATTACAGAGGCAACAGGATGTTTTCCAGCAGGGTCATTTCAGGGTGTGTGGAGGTTTATGCTATAATTACCTGATTTGAATTGGGGTAGAACTCACAGGTGAATTGTTCCACACTCCATCTTTCCCCTTTTCCATTCAGCGGAGGTGGTGGGAATTGGGAATTAAAGGTGAGCGATATCACCAGCAGTTCCACAGGAGAGTGCCAACTTGGATCTGTGCCTTAAACCACTCTCCAGCAAGTACTCCCAAGTGCAAAGTCCCACAAAGTGTATTTCCTTCCTGCCATACAGATGGCTCTTTCAGGGTAACAGGGAAAATGATTCATATTAACTGTCCTTCCTTATCCAAGTGTCTTACTAACACCTGGAGGCCATGCTGCTGAACCGTGAAGTGTCTATTGGGCAGCCTACAAGGACACACAACCACTGAAAATTTCTATGCAATTGCTGCATTTCTCCACCATATTTAAGATTACATGACATTTCTAACTACCACCACTAGAAAACAATTCTGTAGTGTGGCAGGTGGTTCGTGATGCCAAAAATGTAACACACATTCTGGTCAAGTAGCCAAAGCCGGACAAGATACTTAAGTATTCCAGGTGTTGGGAAGTAATCCGTTTTCTGAAGTTTGCTTGCTGTGTGTGTGTGTGTATGCAGAGCTACATTTTCAAACACTATTGCCTAAGTTGCACCTTCAAAATACGTGCATTAGCTCTGTGAAAAGTGAATGAGTATAATGGGAGATATTTAAACCATGTTTTGGGTTGCAGAATGTTTTGCAGTTTTTGGAGAAATGCCTGTGATGTGATGTGATGTGATATATTCATATGATACAATTATTTCATGCACTGAAATTAGGATTCCAGAGATAGAAAGGGCGCTCTCCAGTTTGCACTGCTGAAAGTGCACATCCTCACTGGTCCATCCAGTCAGCGTCTAGTCTAATCAGCAGACCCAGCGTCATCCCTGGAAGACGTCCAAGAGAAGACCATTGCTGGTGGGGATGAAGAGTGCCCACAAGGCGGAACAGAAGCCCTGGAGTCTGTTTGCTCCAAGACATATTTTCTTAGGTAAGCAAACTACAGAAAGTCAAGTCGTCTCCCACACCTGTTTCTGTTTCTAAATCCAGTGTCTGAGTCAAAATAATTTCTGGAAAGCAAAAGAAAAATTTGGTGGTGCTGACGTTTGTCTTAGGCTTTTCTTACTCCTTTACAGATCACCCTGAATACGGAATGTGGTTATTTCCTGAAGGTTCTGCAGACTAAGCTAACCAGAAAATGCTCCACGACAGCATTCTGCAAAAGGTCTGGCTAATTATGGCTGAGATTATTAAACCGTAGTACATCTTTGTGGTTCTATTACTTGAGCCTCTTATCAAAGGGAAACATTAGTCAAGCTGTTGCCGAAGAGTGCGTCTTTGCTCCATAGAGATTATCAGTTTGCGGTGATGGATTTAGATTAGGAGTAATGGGAAGAATGTAAAAATTCCATTTCACCAGTGGCTGGGGCTGAGTTCCATTTCACCGTTTCGACCATTCTAGTGGCTGGGACTGAAGAGAGTAGAAGGCACCTACTTCTGCTGTTAGTTAGAGACGATCTTACTGGGCTCAAATAGTGGAGTTACATCCATTGTAGCAAAAAATTCTTGCGTTCCAACCCTGATGCTACGCATGTACAGTATAGATGGTGACCCACTATAAGTCTGCAACACATAAGATTGTGTACGTTACTGAACGGTCTGGAGCAGTCTCCAATCAATAGGACATGTAAAGCAGTAGGAGAAGAGTAAAGAGAGGACCTTAATGATTGTGGGTAGATTCTGCTGTCTCATTGATCTGCCTGCTGTTGCCTCAATCTATGCATATATATTTCCAGCCTGATTTCCTGTGTTATCTGTAGCGCTGTCATCGGATGTCAGGTCTCTGTGGGCACCATCAACATTGTTCCAGGTACTCCAAGAACAGGAGCTCTGTTCATTTGAAAGTGGCTGCAATCTAAGGCCATGAAAGCAGAGATGGGGAAACCCCTCTGAGGCTATGTCTACGCTGTGTACCTTACAGCGGTACACTCTTTGTGGGCAGGAGAGAGCTCTCCTGCTGACAAAATAAAACCACCCCCTAATGAGGGGCGGAAGAACGTCACCCATCGCCCAAGCGCCGTCCACACTGGCACTTTTTGTCAGTAAAACTTTTGTCAATTGGTGGGGGGGGGTGTGTTTTTTACACCCCAGACTGACAAAAGTTTTTACTGATGTAAGTGGTAGTGTAACCATAGCCAGATTCTCTGCTTTTTAATGTCTGTGTTTAAGTGAAACGGCTTTAACTGAAGTATGCTGATTTCTAGTTCATAGGGCCGACATCACTGATGGTGGGTGGGTATTTAGGCTAGACCCTCAGTATTGATGGCACAGAAGCTGTGTTGGTTTACACCAGCTGAAGATTTGGCCTGTATGTGTGTACGCACGCATCTCCCTACCTGCCTACTCTAGCAGGAGAGAGCCTCTATCTCAGAGCTGGAGGTGCTGTCACTGAAGCAGTGGAATGATTCCCCCACACCACTGACTGAATTTGGCTCTCACCTTGCTCGAATTTCAGCTTGACAAAACAAAATGGCTGCTAGTTCATCTGAATGCCTTTTGAATAATACATCTTGTCATCTGTAGCGAATGAATCACACTCGCTTCCTATTAACACAATCATTTTTTAGAGAATGAAACTGGAATTCCTTTTCTTTTCTGTTCCAAACCACTCTGAGCTGTTTTCTGTCCATGCTTGTCTTCAAATGGACTTTGGCCATTAATTCCTTTCAGCAGAACAAATGAAATGCAGTGCATGCTGAAACACTATGAAATAGCATTAGTTTTCATATATTCCTTGTTGCACTTATAAGTGCTGCTATAAAACAAAACAAAAACCTCTACTTTAACTGGCTGCATCTCATAGAAGAATTTCAGTGTGGTTCAATGGTTAGAGAAGGGCATGCAGAGTCAGGACTCTGTCATTTACTTACTGTGTAACCTCGAGAAAATCACTGTGTCTCAATTCATACATCTATAAGATGAGTAATACATACCCACCTCTCAAAGGGGTCGCTACATTTAATTAACATTTGCAAAGTGCTGTTATGTGTGAAAGGGGCTATAAAAATCCAACTTGATAGCATTTCTATGCTTGGATGTTTGGATGTAATGTCAGGTTTCAGAGTAACAGCCGTGTTAGTCTGTATTCGCAAAAAGAAAAGGAGTACTTTTGGCACCTTAGAGACTAACCAATTTATTTGAGCATAAGCTTTCGTGAGCTACAGCTCACTTCATCGGATATAATGTGATAACTGTGGAACGCCATGTCGGATCAATTGCAAAATTTCAGGGAATGTTCTAGGCATTGACAGGCAGAACCCGTGTTGATTTTGGCAAAGTCAGCAGAGGGAAGTTGGAGATACATGGAACCCCTAGCATCTGGTTAGCAGAGCTAGCAGCTTCAGCCACCTCTGTAATTGTCGACAGATCAGATAACTGGTGGATGGTAGCCATTAACTAACACATTCAAGCATAACAATGTCTACCCCTCATTTTAGCTCTGCCTGTCCTCCCAATTCAGTTTAAAAATGTTGGCAGAGAAAGAAAAGAAGAAGAATGGGTTGGGAGGGCACACATAACCCGTGGCAGAGGGAGAATGTGAGACCCTGGTACGGGGAGAAGCTGGGTGAACACAGAGCATGGGGAGGACTGGGGGTGGACACAGTCCCTGGCATGGAGTAGAGAATAGGGGACACAGAGTCTGTAGCATGGGGCGGAGGGGTTGCAAGAAGTCCCTGTAATAGAGGGCGATTGGAGGGCGGCATGGGTCGGGGGGGGATGGACGCAAGGACCCCTGGTGTGTGCAGTGAGCTTTAGTCAGCTTCACTGACTGAAGCAAAAAAGTGTGTAGCCCCCTAGTTATTATGGCTTGCAGTATTTCTGCTGCATCCTTTGTCTGTTTTCCGACCCTCTTCATTCCAGCTGAACCATGAACATTTTTGTTGCCTATCGGGTGGACATATTGTAGCAAGGATGGATTTGAACGCATCAGGAAATTACCTTATAATGACAGTAGTTTGCACTTAACATCTTTCTTGTCCAAGAATCAAAAAGTACTTTATTAAGGTAAGTAAGTATTATCCCTATTTAAAGATGGGGGCAACTGAGGCACCAAGATGTCTTGTATGACCTTGGACGCATCAGTTTTGAGTTAGTAACAGAACCCAGGTCTTTTGATATGCATTTAACTGCTTTCATTACTAGATACTGCCTCTTAGTATTATGTAGTTAATATTGTAGATCATTGGTGGCAGGTAGGCAAATTAGTTTGGCTAATCTTATTGTCTTACTCTGAGCAATGGATGGGGGCTGTTCAGTGCTGCCTGAGCAGCTTTTAACTGAAGCCCAGTTAATACAAATGTGTGTGTGTGTGCTGGTGGTTGCTTTTATCCCTGTAGTTCCCTAGCTGAGAGGCATTCAGCAAAGTTTATTGTCACGTCATTTGTAAAATATGTACTTGTTGCATTTGAAACTATTTGTTTAGCTGGAGGCCATGCTAAATGACTGTACTAATTAACCTGATGTGAAAGAGGAAGAATTACAACTGAAGTGCATGAAATAACCTGTGCATTGCATACCTAGACATGTTTAGTACATGAAAACAAACACAAACCCAATACCCTCCTTTTAGTATTAATCTAAAGCAGAGGTTCCCAAACTTTTCTTATTGCATACCCCCTTCCAGATCGACCAGCTGCCCACATACCTCCTTTCAGATCTACTAGTTTCCTGTGTTCCCTTACCTGTCTGACTACTGATACTTTGTGTTCTTCTTAACACTGCCTGTCTTGAGCCATCTGCCCATATTTCACTGTTATGTACGAATAGAGTTATAGTCTGATGTATACAATTGAAAAAAAACAACCCTGACTAAGTTCTGAGGTCAGTTAAACTGGATAGTTGCTGGGCAACTGAACCCGCACTGTACGGTGATTGGAGGTGAGGGCTCTGTACGTCAGCGTCTCCATGTGTCTGTGTTCTCATTGATACATCTTAAAGTCAATTAACTACCATATTTTATATAGCAAATTCCCACCGAGTTTTAAAGCTTTGTCTGAGTAGTCTATTAGAAAAATACAATAAATAAATAATTAATAAACCCACCATTACACAATTTCTCCATCGTACCTCCCGGAGTATATGTACCACAGTTTGGGAATCTAAAGCATTGGTTCCATGGAGGTAGAGAGCTGGTTGAAATGTTCAACTGAGATGTCCAGTGTTTTTAAAGCTATAAAACTAATTAGGTCACCCTTAAGTCATAGAATCATAGAATATCAGGGTTGGAAGGGACCTCAGGAGGTCATCTAGTCCAACCCCCTGCTCAAAGCAGGGCCAGTCCCCACTTTTTACGCCAGATCCCTAAATGGCCCCCTCAAGGATTGAACTCACAACCTTGGGTTTAGCAGGCCAATGATCAAACTACCGAGCTATCCCTTCCCCCAAGTCAATGGGACTGTTAGCCAAGCATCCTTGAGACTATTCTATGTTGTTAGTCTTCTCTCTTAGCTAGGTGCCCCAAAAGACTCCTTTTATCTATTGCATATTGGATATTTCACTTTCTCAGCGCCGTAATTCTTCAGAAGTCCACACCGTTTAGCGCCGTGGGGAGGACGGGTACCTCAGCCTGTGTCTACGCTACAAGTGCGACAGCAGCGTAGCTGCAGCACAGCAGATGCACTACCTACATCAACAGAAGGGTGGTGGTGGTTTTTTTTGGTCCGCGTAGTTAATCCACCTCTCTGAGAGGGGATAGCTAAATATAGCTGCATCTACACTGGTGGTTAGAGTGCCCGAACTACTGCATGTGGGGCAAAATTTTTCACAGCCCTGAGTGTTGTAGCTCGGTCAATACAATATTTAAATATGGACCAGGCCTTAGAGTTTGTTGTAGGGCTCCTAACGCGTTGTCTTCCAGATGAACCTGTCTCCAGCCTGATGGTTTCATCATTTCAGCTTGATGGTTATTGAAAGCTCTTTCCATCAGGTGGATGCTTGCAGCCTGTATTAAATTATTTGGTGTCCTCCATCTATTGTTAGGTAGGTATCCCTGTTACAAAAAACACCAACGTAATGGACAGTCTCAGCACAGGCCAAGGACTGCATGGATTGTGGAGACTGAATTAGCCATTTGTTCCCAGGTTAAAGTACGAGGTGGAGCAGGATGGGGGTTGCCCAGGCTGCACCTGGTTTGTGAGTAAAGTACTCAATCTTAAGTAGTTCTCATCAGCATAAAATAACTTTAGGGGATAAAAAAAGAAAAAATAGAATCACTCACAAGTGTTTTCCTAGTTTGGTGTTAACCTTGCTACCTGGCTCTTCAGTTGAAAAGTTATTTCTTTCTAGAGAAAGTGGTTGCAAGGTAAAAGTGTGAATTCCTAAACAAAGCAGTAGCTTTCACTTCACCTTTCTAGTGGTTTAATACGTTGCCATGACTTATGAACAGTGCATATAATTGTTGTGTTTCATAACCTGTTCTGGGTCTGTCTCAATTGAAGTGAAAAATTATGTAGTACAGCTTAGTTGTTGCAAAACATTTTACATGGTAATGTAATTTACATACATGATAGGAGTCCAGGAAGTCAGCATTGCCCGGTCTGCGTTGACACTTTTCATGACCTTACAAGACCTTGAGTGGAGAGAAGGAATAGGGAGTGGAGAAAGAGAGACGGTGAGTGGTTGTTTTGTCTTTTAAAGTAAAAAGTGGAGCCCCTTTACAAATAAACACAACTTGCAAAATCAAATAACCATTTTTAGATTGTTTCTTTAAACACCATGTGTTTGAGAAACGCTTATTTTAAATGTAGCCTGCAAGCTTCTTTTTTAACATCATCAGTGCTGATAAAGAGCTTGATACAATATCTTGGTGACAATGGGGACATTTCTTTCTTTTCATACTTACATGTTTAAAGCCAGATAATCTATCTTGCTGGATATATTGCAGGAAAGGTATTGCACTTGAGCTGCCTAAGAGATCCAAGAGCTTAGTACCTTATACTTCTCTCTCTCTCTCTCTCTCTCTCTCTCTCTCTCTCTTCCCCCCCACCCCCCACTTCCTCCTCCAGGTGTTGCCTTAAGACCAGCTCATCAGGTATTCCCTCATCCCTGATAATGCCCAATGTCTTGTTTGCATGTGTTTGTCATGTCATACTTGGACTGTAAATTAATCTGGGCAGTAAATATATGGGTTTAATTCTGATAGTTAAAGCCTTATATGGCAGCCTGGGGTTGAATTTACCTTGCTAATGTGAGTTAAAAGCTAAGTTGCCATGTCTTCACTGCTGTTTTAACCTGAGGTAAGAACATACCTTTTTTTTGTATGTAGACACAGTGTGTGTAGTACAGCACCACTGAACTGCCGCTACCTTAGAAAATGGCATTCTGAATGCTGCACAGCATTGGTAGGATGACAAATGCTGGCCAGGGCATCAAGGCAAAATACCACTCTTATGAAAATTGCCATGGCATCTTCTAGTGTCCATGAGGAACAGACAGCTTCTCTTCTTAAAGGGCTTGTCTACACTTAAAATACTTCAATGGTGCTGCTGTAACACTTTAGTGAAGATGCTACCTACCCCGATGGGAAGACTTCTCCCATTGGTGTTGGTACTCCATCTCCCCCAGAGGCTGTAACTGTGTCAGTGGAGGAAACCCTCCTGCTGTCTACACTGGGAGTAAGGCGGATATAATTGCGTTGCTCGGGGGTGTAGAAAATCCACACTCCGAAGCGATGTAGTTATACCAATGTAAGTTGCTAGTCTAGACCAAGCCAAACTTTCATATGAAAGACAGCTAATTGCATGGATCTCAATGTATTTACCTAAGAAGGAACATGGACTAAGTTGACCTTGGTAGGATTTGAACCTGTGATTCCAAGGAAATGAGATGTTTAAATCTTAATGCTTGGCCTCCTACAGCATATCCTCCAATTTAGGAATCACTATCCATTAATGTAAATATATTATGCACAATTCTATTTTTATTAATTTATTTTTACACACAGGAAGATTTATAATTTTTGTTTTGTCTTCAGTTTGTAATTTTCATATGCAAATGTCTCTAGTTGGGTTAAGAATGACCTCAACAGTGCATGCTTATCATTACCTTTGGCTCACTTGACGTGGTTTGGCTTGTGTTGAAGCTCAAGGCTGGAGACTTACAAGGAGGAAGAAGCCAAAACAAATATAAACACTTTTGAGGACTCTTTTTTCTCTCCCTGTTCAGGTTATAAAATTGCTGTGTGTCTGATGAGCTTGATATTTCCCACTAGCATTAATCTCTGCAAGAGTGAATCAACAGGGGTTTTTTCCTTTCTTTTTTCTTTTTTCTTTTTTGGTTGAGGGAAAAGAGGATGGTTGAACGAGCTTTTGGTGAATGTAAAAGCAGTATATTCTTTCTTTGGATCAAACCTCTTTTCTGACCTGACAGACAATCTGCAAAGAGGAGTTTATAGAAGTCGGAGGCAGTTAAATATGATTAGCTGTTAACCTAAAATGTTTCATTAATTTGGATCCTTCACTGGAAGACTTGGCTGGGCATCCTGTTGCATGTTCTTAACTACAAACACAGGGTTAGGCTTAAAGTTAAGCACATTAATAAATGTTCTGCTGGATTGAGACCTTAGTTTCTAATTCCTTCCCGCGATCATTTTTTCACCTGTAGGACTTAAACTTGATGGATCATCATTTTGTGCTGTAGAACAGAAGCATAAGCTACATATTTAAAAACCAGTAGTTTCTCCCTTTGATTTGAGGAATCACAGAATTGTTCTTTAATGTTGGAAAAAGGAAAAAATTAACAGGAAAAATTACAAACTTTCAATACAGATACAGAGAAAAAACCTTTATTTTCCGAGTGTTCTTTCCATTCATAATGATAAAATTTTAGAATTTGCCAACACTGACTCCAAATGTGCCAAGCATCTGAAAATTCAGTTAACTATACAGAGTATTGCCACATCACTGTTACTCCACTGCTCTGGGTTCTGTGAGGTTTGAATGCTTTCATTTTCATTACATGATCGTTGCTTTGTAAGATCAGAACCATGGGAGGCAGAACCCATTTTTACAAAACTTGACCAACATCTCAAATTTTCCATCCTCAGTTTTAAATGCCTTAATTTTTCTCAGAGTTTTTTTTTAAATGAACACTTCCCCGAACCCCCATACTCAATCTCCTCAACCTTTTTGGGGTCTTACAATGAGGGTGGCTTTTTAATATATTATTATAAATTTGTACTTATGATGAATTATCGAACAGTGTGTTGGAGAAGAGTAGAGTGTAATGGGATAAGAAGAACATAAGAATGGCCATGCTGGGTCAGATCAATGGTTCATCTAACCCAGTATCCTTTCTCTAACAATTGCCAGTGCCAGATGATTCATAGAGAATAAACAGAACTGGGCAGTTTTGTGTGATCCACCGTCTGTTGTCTAGTCCCAGCTTCTGGCAGTTGAAAGTTTAGGGACACCCAGAGCATGGGTTTGTGTCCTTGATCATCGTGACCATTGATGGACCTATCCTCCGTGAATTTACCTAATTCTTTTTTGAACCCAGTTATACTTTTGGCCTTCACAACATCTGCGGGCAATGAGTTCCACAGGTTGACACTGTTTTGTGTGACGAAATACTTCCTCATGTTAATTCTAAATCTGCTGCCTATTAATTTCATCAGGTAACTTCTAGTTCTTGTGCTATGCGAAGGGGTGAATAACACTTCCTTATTCACTTTGTTCATGCCATTTTGCCGCTACCCTTGAAGCACAGCCATCAGTACCATCAGTCCCACCAGTAATCCAGGATTTGGCCTGTTCTTCTGATGAGTCAGAGGCTCCACAGAAGTCTCTGGGGCACTGAGGAGAGGTGGCCCCAGACAGAAGGCCTAGAAGGTCAGGGTTCTAACCTCCAACCAGACACAACTGGCCAAGGGCTTGATGGTATTCTGTGCCATAGTTTCCCCCCCACCAGTGGATCCATCTTACTGGCAATATTGGGGACTGTGGGAGTCCTAATCCAGACAACCAGGATCAGTGCATGATTCCTGCTTGCCATCACCCGGCCATACACAACCAGCTCCATCTGCATATTCGGAGGAGGAAGGAGAGCCGGTTCCAATGGCTCTGGGAACAATCTTGTCATCAAATGAGGTGGTCACTCCTACTCCTTCTCTGCCAGAACAACACCAAAAACTCATGCACATGATAGTGGCAGAAATACAAATCTAGCTGGAGGAAATTCAGGATCCTTAGCACAGCTTACTAGACGTTCTTCAGCCCTCTGATCCCAGTCCAGTGGCACTCCCTATCAACGAGGCCATCGTAGACCCATTGTGTTTTTGAGGGACATACCCTATTCTAGAGATATATAGAGCAGCTGCTTGGAGCTCTTTGCAGACTTTCACAAGACATGACGCCCTGGTACAGTCATCAGCTGTGGATACGGCTATGGGGACAGCAGTACTGCAGTCAGCTGTCACTTCTGTGTCCCTGCACCCATCTCCTATCTGACTACTGTTTGTTAATCTCCCACATGTGGAATTAACGTAGGGACCATCACTCAAAGAAGAAATGGAAGTTACTTACCTGTAACTGGAGGTTCTTTGAGATGTGTGGTCCCTATCTGTATTCCGCTACCCGCTTTCCGTCTGCTCTGCTGTAGTTGGGAATGGGAAACTGGAGACGCCTTGGCCCACACTGCCCTTAGTGCCCTGGGTGAGGAGGGCTAAGGCATGTGTCCCAGACAATGGACACTGCTTGCAAGAAATTCCAGATGCAGGCACATGGTGCTCATGTGTATCTCACATGTGGAATACATATAGGGACAACACATCTTGAAGAACCCCGATTACAGGTTTGTAACCTCCGTATCTCTTTCTTGAGAGGTAACAGGTAATTTAGACCCCATATTTTGTATTTACAGTTGGGATTATTTTTCCAATGTATATTACTTTGCACTT
The DNA here is from genome assembly GCF_015237465.2 of Chelonia mydas. Taxonomy (NCBI): domain Eukaryota; kingdom Metazoa; phylum Chordata; order Testudines; family Cheloniidae; genus Chelonia; species Chelonia mydas. The sequence continues at coordinate 4,996,373 of NC_051261.2, forward strand.
ATCAACATTGAATTTCATCTGCCATTTTGTCATCCAGTCACTCAGTTTAGCGTTGTCCCTTTGTAACTCTTCGCAGTCAGCTTTGGACTTCGCTATCCTGAGTAATTTAGTATTGTTAGCAGATTTTACCACTTCACTGTTTACCTCTTTTTCCAGATCATTTATGAATATGTTGAACAGCACTGGTCCCAATAGAGATCCTTGGGGGACCCAGCTATTTACTGCTCTCCATTGTGAAAACTGACCATTTATTCCTACCCTTTGTTTCCTATCTTTTAAATGGTTACTGATCCATGAAATGACCTTCCTTCATACCCCATGGCTGCTTAGTTTGCTTAAGAACCTTTGATGAGGGACCTTGTCAAAGGCTTTCTGAAAATCCAGGTACACTATATCAAATGGATCACCCTTGTTCACATGCTTGTTGACTTCCTCAAAGAATTCTAATAGATTGGTGAGGCATGATTTCCCTTTACAAAAGCTGTATTGACTCTTTCCCAACATACTATATTTCTTTTATGTCTGGTAATTTTGTTTTTTTACTATAGTTTCAATCAATTTGCTTGGTACTGAAGTTAGGCTTACTAGTTTGTAAGGATCACCTCCTGGAGCCTGTATTTAAAACAGGTACCATATTGGCTATCCTCCGGGTACAGAGGCTGATTTAAGAGAGAGGTTATATACCACAGTTAGTAGTTCTACAATTTCATATGTGAGTTCTTTCAGAACTCTTAGGTGAATACCATCTGGTCCTGGTGACTCATTAGTGTTAAATTTATCGATGTGTTGCAAACCATTTCTGTTGACACCTCAATCTGGGATAGTTTCTCAGATTTGTAACCTAAAAAGAATGGTTTGGGTTGGGGGATCACCCCTACATCCTCTGCTATGAAGACCACTGCAAAGAAATCATTTAGCTTCTCCACAACCGCTCTGTATTCCTTGAGTGCTGCTTTTGTACCTTGATCATCCCATGGCCCCATTGACTGTTTGCCAGGTTCCCTGCTTCTGATGTACTTAATTTGTTTTCTGTTAGTTTTTGTGTCCATATCTAGTTTCTCTTCACATTCTTTCTTGGCCTGCCTTATTATACTTTTTACATTTAACTTGTCAGAGTTTTATGCTTCTTTCTGTTTTCCTCACTAGGATTCGACTTCCAATGTTTTTAAAATGCCTCTTTGCTTCTACCTGCATCTTTTACTGTGCTGATTAGCCATGGTGGCATTTTTTGGTCTCTTACTGTTTTTTTTTAATTTGGGGTATACATTTAGTTTGAGCCTCTATTGTGATGTTTTTAAATACTCTCCCTGCAGTTTGCAGGCATTTCACCCAGGTGACTGTTCCTTTTAATTTCCTTTTAACTGGCTTTCACATTTTTGTATAGTTCCCCTTTTTGAAGTTAAATGCTCCTGTGATGGGTTTCTTTGGCATTTTTTCCCCTACAGGGATATTAAATTAATTTACATTATGGTTGCTATATTCACCTTTTGGACCAGATCTTCCATTCCAGTAGGATTAAATCAGGAGTGGCCGCTCCCCTTCTGGGTTCCAGGACAAGCTGCTCTAAGAAACCATCATTTAATATGTCTAGAAATTTTATCTCTGCATCCCTTCCTGAAGTGATATGTACCCAGTCAATATGGGGATAGTTAAAATCACCCATTTTTATTGCGTTTTCTGCCTTTGTAGCCTCTTTGATCTCTCTGAGCTTTTCACAGTTACTGTCACCATCCTGGTCAGGTGGTCAGCAGTATATTTCAACTGCTATACTTGTATCGTTCAGGTGTACATTTCTGTCCATAGAGAGTGTCTGGTTTGATTCATTTAAGATTTTTACTTTATTTGACACTATGCTTTCTTTCACATTTCGTGCCACTCCTTCACTAGTCTGACCTAGTCTGTCATTCCCGTGTATAATGTATTTTTGTATATTTGTTCTTAATTTCACTATCCCATCACCTAATTCCCATTGGGCACCCAGTTACATTAACTTTCTATGGGAGTCGCATGCCAATGCCCTTAAGAGTTTTTGAAAATCCCATTCTGGGTGATTGACAGAAATAAAACGGAGACAAAAGAATCAAAGGCAATACAGTCAGATAAAAATCAGTGCCAGAATTAAAATCTGTCTTTTCCAGATCTACCTTTCAGCTTGCTATGAAAATTAGGTTAGGAATTTATTTTCTTTGCATGAAGGACCAGGCCTGCACATGTTATTACTGACTTCCATTGAAACAATACAGATAATCAGTTAGAAAAGGATTAAGTAAGAGTGAAAGCAGGTGCAGAAGGCAGGCATAGACATGGGGTAAATACCTGACAAGAATGAGTGATCCATTGTAGCTATAGGACACCTTTTACCACAGGAAAGGAGATTATATATGCTTTCCTTTGTGGGTGACCCTGACGCCTGACTCATGGTTTGCCCTCTGGCCTGTCCCAGACTCTGACCCTCTGGGACCCAACTCAGCCTAACTCCTGCTCTGACCACTAGATCTGACCACCCATGACCCAGTTCTAACAGCTCACTTCTGCATCTACTCTGCTACAAAATACCACACTCTCTCCTAGAAACCAAGATTCGGGGGAGGGGGGCATGTTTCCAGCCCCTTACAGAGTTGGACATGTAACTGGCTGGGATCTCTCAAATCCAAGAGCTCCAGCTGCCCAAAACATCAGCCTTTTTGTGTCTCTCTTAAAATCAGCCTGCAGGTTTGGTTTCTCATTTGGGCAATCCAAATGGCTTGTTGTGACACATCTGTATTCAAGAGCTTGCTGGACAGAACTGCCTTTTCAGGGCAGTTTTCCCGCAAGTGCGTATTTCTGTGTGGTAGGTGGCTGGTATACAGAGGAACAAACAACTGCTTTGAGTCAACTTCCTTATCTGTTAGAGTTCCGAGTCCATTGAAGTCAGTGGGAGCTTTGGGTGTGTAAGGAGAGTCAATTTGAACCCATGATTAACTCTGTGACAGATCATTCGTCTTACAGTCTGTTTGATACGTAATATATATGTATTGCTTTTTATTTTATCACAAAGTGTGCAGATGGATTTATGCACTTTTAAATAGCATATTCTCTAATTTGAAGAAAATAAAAGGAACCCCCATCATTTTACATGTAAATCTGGGGCTAATCTATTGTTTTTGATCTGCAGCCAACTATCCTGTTACATACTGGGTAATATTCCCATCAACTGCATGCTATATATTACGAGCACCAACAATGTACAGTACACTTTTCAACTAAATTTTAAACTTTAAAGTTCAAAAAATAAAATAAAATAAAAATTACAAAGCAATGAATGTCTTACCTACCGTATTCTCTAGCCTGATCAGACTTAGAAAAGGTGAAAATAGTCAACATTTCTGCTATATGTTGCTCTCCTTTTAAAAAAAAGAAAGGTGAAGGTTTGTTTGCAAAGCAATACGTTGAATCTGACTTGTGTTTAAGAATTTAATTCGTTCCACAACAAGCAATACTGTTGTAAAACTTGTGGAAGTGGGAGAGAGGAGAGAATGCATATCTGCCAAATGGAGAGGAACTCTGGGTAAACTCTGCTGATCTTTGCTTTAATAACTGAACCTTTAACTTGAAGAAAACATGGGTAAAAACCCCATTGGTTTCAGTGTGTTACAAAAAAGGAGAGTGAGAAACATCAGTGTGTCCTTCTGTTGTTCTGGAGTTTTTCACAAACAGTAAAAAAAATTGTATTTTATTTTTGTTTAAGATTCAGCAGAGAGGTAATGTTTTGTTTTCTGTTTTTAAAGCGAAGTAAATGTCAGAGACTCAGCTTTTTAGGTAGTTTTCAATATAGCAGTAGGGAATACTGTAAAGAATACAATTTCAGAAAACGTTTTGTTTGTCTATCAAACTTTGGCTTTTCATTTCAATAGCATTCAAGTCCTTTTATCAAGAAACCTCTGCAAGAATTAAAGACTGTGATTAGATTAAATAGGAAGTTACTATGCTGGTATTGCAACAAATTTCTTTTGTTTTTGTTTTCAAAAATATCAGACGAATTTAAAGCAATACCTTGGTTTAATTGCTGAGATTTTTACATGTCAGAACCAAACTGCTACTATTTGGAATAAGAAAAACCGTGAAAGGGTTTTTCAAGTCAAATCTCTGGGGACAATTTAATAAACCGAAAAAGGAGTATTAATTGAAAGATGTGATAATTATCTGAAAGTAATGCAAATTGTGTGTAATGTACAGTAGAAACTCACTAATTGTGAGGCCCGTTGTGGATCATTGAATTTTATGAATTAGCTAATAAGTGAATTTTATATAAAAAGAAAATCAAACATTCTATATTCACAGAATTTATATTTTCCTTCATTTGTTTTGACAAGTATGGGTTTGAGGTTTTTAAAAAAAGTTGTCTGTATATCGTGAATTTAGTTACAAATAAATTGTAGTACCTCATGGTCTATTATATTGTGTATATATATATTTTTTGGTTCTTGAAGAAATATAGTACTCGTAGCCATTTATCTTCAAAGGTGCTGTTCCTTGCAATATAAAGTAGTCAATCAATTCTAAAGGTAGATGTTCTTAAAGGCAATCCATGTTCCCTCTGTAGAGGTAGCGATTGAGTGTTTTGATTTTAATTATTTATAAGAATTTTTAGCACAAATGAATATGTACTTTGCTGTAATTTGTAAAAGCAGAAGTCTTTTAAGATGAGCCCTTATTAAAGATCTACTCTGACTCCCTACTGAAGGCCGTGTGACTCTTCCCTTTGATTTCAGTGCATGTGTGACTGGGCCGTATATTTACTTCTTAGTAAATTTTCAATAGCAGAGTGAGACTATTGGACAAAATTTTCAAATGTGGTTAAAAGTTTGGTTTAGTTAGGTTCCTCAGTGGCTTAGGCTTCTAAGTCACTTATGCATAAGGCTGCGATTTAGTCCCGGAATCCAGTGCCGGCTGGGAGCCGCAGGGTCCCCTGCCGCCTGTGGAGGCAGGGAGCTGCGGGCAGCAGGTGGACCCCTATAGCTCCTGGGCAGCAGCGGGGACCCCCACAGCTACCGGCCACCACGGGCTGCAGAGGGAACCCCTGCTGCTCAGAGCCACCAGCGAAGGGGGATCCTGGAGCTCCGACCCCCCATGGATATTTTTAGTAAAAGTCAGGGATGGGTCATGGGCTTCTGTGAATTTTTCATTATTGCCCTTGACCTGTCCATGACTTTTACTAAAAATATCCGTGACAAAATCTTAGCCTTACTTATGCACTTTGAAAATTAAACACACAAATTAGTGGCCTGATTTTCAGAGGCACTAATGTAGTCAAATTGAAGTCAATGGGCTCTGTGGGTGTTCAGTACCTCTGAAAATCTGGCAATTAATATTGGTGCCTGAATATGGAGTCATAAGGCCTGGATTTTCACAAGTATCTAGTGATTCTAGATGCCTAAATTTTGGTGCCCAAGATGCTGTACATTCAGTTCTAAATGTTACAATTACTGGTTTTAACGGCACTTTCTGCAGTGATCATTGTGCTTTTTTTTTTTTTTTTTTTTTTTAAATCCACAGATGATGGTTACTGTACTGCATGATGCTAGCCACAACTATGGATTCTGGAAGAGGAAGGTGACGAGCAGAGGTAATTTCCAGGGAAGGAAAGGAAGAAAAACAATCTGCAGAGAAAGATACGACACAATCCTGTGGCTGGAGGTTGAAGCTAGACTGGAAATTCCGAATGGAAATAAGGTGTACATTTTTAACAGTGAGAATAGTTAACCATTGGAACCACTTACTAAGGGTTGTGGTGGATTCTTCATCACTAGCCATTTTTAAAATTAAGGTGGGATGTTTTTCTAAAAGATGCTCTAGGAATTATTTTGAGGAAGTTCTATGGTCAGTGTTATACTGGAGGGCAGAATAGATGATTACACTGATCCCTTCTGGTCTTGGAATCTATGAATTATCTGTGGACAGAAAAAGTTTCAACTCCACCCAATAATTTTCTTGATTAGGGGGGAAACAAAAAAGTTCATGACTAAAAATGTTTGTATTCAGGGAATTGTGTCAAACTGACTCTGATAGCCATCTTTAGTATGAGCCAAGGTAGAACCAAGCTCAGGAATAATAGTCCTAAATTATTTATACTATCTTGCCTGGTCCTGATTTTGGAGGGACGGGCTTATAATTACCCAGGTTCGCTTTGCTAACCCTTTTTAAATAATGGCACAGCATTAGCTTACTTCCAGTCTTCTAAAACTTCTCCTGTGTTGAAAAACTTACTGAAAATCAGTATTAATGGTCCAGTGAGCCTCTCAGCCAGCTCTTTAAAAACTCTCGGATGCAAATTATCTTGAACTGCTGATTCAAAAATGTCTAACTTTAGTAGTTGCTACTTATCATCCTCATATGATACTAGTGGAATGGAAAGAGTGTCATCATATGATGAGACTGTTATGGTTTTTTCCCCCCTAAATACAGAACAGAAATATTTATTGAAGCCTTATGCTTTTTCTGCCTTATTATTGACAATTCTATCATTTCCATCTAGTAATGGACCAGTACCTTTGTTAGAATTTAAAAGTATATTAGGAACAAAAAAGCATCCTATCTTATTGTCCTTACATCTGCTGGTAATAGACTACTCCTGGGGGAATTCAGCACCAAAAAAATTAAAAATTCTGCACAGAATATTTTAAAATTGCGCAGATTTTATTTGTCAAAATAACACCACATAATCATACCAGTTTCAATTATTTTGGTAATTTATTTCAAAATACCTCTGTTTCTCTGCCCCCTTCCCCTACAGAACCCTGCCAGGGGGCCAGACATCCACAACCCCTCCCACCAGAGCCCAGCTGTGGGGACATCCACAACCCCCCCGGTCAATACACCCAAACTCCCTCCCCCCAGAGGCCAGATGTGGGGCCCCCCTTGTCCAGGTACCCATACCCCCACCCCGCAGAACCCAGCCACAGGGCCACCCCTAGCCCAGACACCTGCCCCCATACCCCTCAGAGCCCAGGGATCAGAGGGAGAAATAGCCTGATGCTTGGTCCCAGGCTTGTGTAGAGTTTCCTGTGCACTGCCATCTCCTTCTCTCAGAGCACGAGGGGAACTGCGGCCGCCGGATACTCTCAGCTCCTCCTCCCCCTCCTCCTCCTGGCAGTGTCTTCTATGTATGAGCTGGGCTCTGCCAGGTCCAGTGGCCCGTAGTGGTGGCGAGCAGCACTGCAGCCCATTTCTGTGTGAAAGCCAAGGGGAAAGAGCTGGTTCTAAGAGATTTCCTGTTTGCAGGTGACGCAGCCTTGGTTGCCCACAGTGAATCTTCCCTGAAAAATCTCTTCGGTAGATTTTCTGTGTTATGCAAGAGCTTCAGCTTAACCATTAGTTTCAAGAAGACTGATCAGTGACGATGAGATGGTCGAGTTCAGGATCCTGACACAGGGAAGAAAGGAGAGCAGCAGAATACAGACCCTGGACTTCAGAAAAGCAGATTTTTGACTCCCTCAGGGAACTGATGGGCAGGATCCCCTGGGAGAATAACATGAGGGGGGAAAGGAGTCCAGGAGAGCTGGCTGTATTTTAAAGAATCCTTATTGAGGTTACAGGGACAAACCATCCCGATGTGTTGAAAGAATAGTAAATATGGCAGGCAACCAGCTTGGCTTAACTGTGAAATCCTTGCTGATCTTAAACACAAAAAAGAAGCTTACAAGAAGTGGAAGATTGGACAAATGACCAGGGAAGAGTATAAAAATATTGGTTGGGCATGCAGGAGTGAAATCAGGAGGGCCAAATCACACCTGGAGGTGCAGCTAGCAAGAGATGTTAAGAGTAACAAGAAGGGTTTCTTTAGGTATGTTAGCAAAAAGAAGAAAGTCAAGGAAAGTGTGAGTCCCTTACTGAATGAGGGAGGCAACCTAGTGACAGAGGATGTGGAAAAAGCTAATAATGTACTCAATGCTTTTTTTGCCTGTCTTCACGAACAAAGTCAGCTCCCAGACTGCTGCATTGGGCAGCACAGCATGGGGAGGAGGTGACCAGCTCTCTGTGAAGAAAGAAGTGGTTCGGGACTATTTAGAAAAGCTGGACGAGCACAAGTCCATGGGGCCGGATGCGCTGCATCCGAGAGTGCTAAAGGAGTTGGCAGATGTGATTGCAGAGCCATTGGCCATTATCTTTGAAAACTCATGGCGATCGGGGGAGGTCCCAGACGACTGGAAAAAGGCTAATGTAGTGCCCATCTTTAAAAAAGGGAAGGAGGAGGATCCTGGGAACTACAGGCCAGTCAGCCTCACCTCAGTCCCCGGAAAAATCATGGAGCAGGTCCTCAAGGAATCAATTCTGAAGCACTTAGAGGAGAGGAAAGTGATCAGGAACAGTCAGCATGGATTCACCAAGGGCAAGTCATGCCTGACTAATCTAATTGCCTTCTATGACGAGATAACTGGCTCTGTGGATGAGGGGAAAGCGGTGGACGTGTTGTTCCTTGACTTTAGCAAAGCTTTTGACACGGTCTCCCACAGTATTCTTGCCAGTAAGTTAAAGAAGTATGGGCTGGATGAATGGACTATAAGGTGGATAGAAAGCTGGCTAGATTGTCGGGCTCAACGGGTAGTGATCAATGGCTCCATGTCTAGTTGGCAGCCGGTATCAAGTGGAGTGCCCCAAGGGTCGGTCCGGGGCTGGTTTTGTTCAATATCTTCATTAATGATCTGGAGGATGGCGTGTCTTGCACCCTCAGCAAGTTTGCAGATGACACTAAACTGGGAGGAGTGGTAGATACCCTGGAGGTTAGGGATAGGATACAGAGGGACCTAGACAAATTAGAGGATTGGGCCAAAAGAAATCTGATGAGGTTCAACAAGGACAAGTGCAGGGTCCTGCACTTAGGATGGAAGAATCCCTTGCACCGCTACAGACTAGGACCGAATGGCTCGGCAGCAGTTCTGCAGAAAAGGACCTAGGGGTGACAGTGGACGAGAAGCTGGATATGAGTCAACAGTGTGCCCTTGTTGCCAAGAAGGCCAATGGCATTTTGGGATGTATAAGTAGGGGCATTGCCAGCAGATCGAGGGATGTGATCGTTCCCCTCTATTCGGCATTAGTGGGGCCTCATCTGGAGTACTGTGTCCAGTTTTGGGCCCCACACTACAAGAAGGATGTGGAAAAATTGGAAAGCGTCCAGCAGAGGGCAACAAAAACGATTAGGGGACTGGAACACATGACTTAGGAGGAGAGGCTGGGGGAACTGGGATTGTTTAGTCTGCGGAAGAGAAGAATGAGGGGGGATTTGACAGCTGCTTTCAACTGCCTGAAAGGGGGTTCCAAAGAGGATGGCTCTAGACTGTTCTCAGTGGTAGCGGATGACAGAGCGAGGAGCAATGGTCTCAAGTTGCAGTGGGGGAGGTTTAGGTTGGATATTAGGAAAAACTTTTTCACTAGGAGGGTGGTGAAACACTAGAATGCGTTACCTAGGGAGGTGGTGGAATCTCCTTCCTTAGATATTTTTAAGGTCAGGCTTGACAAAGCCCTGGCAGGGATGATTTAGTTGGGGATTGGTCCTGCTTTGAGCAGGAGGTTGGACTAGATGACCTCCTGAGGTCCCTTCCAACCCTGATATTCTATGATCGTATACCGAAGGGTGGAAGAACCAATGCCTGACATAACTCTGGAGGGTAAATCTCATGGCATCGTAAACAGCTTTTGCTACGATTGGCAGGAATCTTGACCCTCAGACTGAACCAACAGGATTGGAAAAGCAGCTAAGAATTTTGGGGTATTCGAGAAATGTGCATGGAATAACAGCAAACGGTTGACTGAGGTGAAGATGCAAATCTGCGAGACTCGTATGCTGTCAGAAATGTGGGCTACATGTGGTAGGCACAACAGGAGACTGAATAGCTTCCACATGAGATGCCTACACAAGATCCTGGAAATTAAGTAGGAAGACAAAATACCAAATGCAGAGGTGCTGGAGTGTGCAGGACTGACACATTTACAGACCACTATCAAGAAGAGGAGGTTGCAATGGCTCGGTTATGTTGGAAGAATGGGAGGAGACCATATCCCCAAGAATATTTTGTGAAGCGAGTTTCGAGATGGCCCTAGAAAGTGGTCGCTTTTTATGGTGGTACCACAATGTGTGCAAAAATAATATGAAGTCGTTCAGCATCAATGTAGAAGGCTGGGAGGAGTGAGCAGAATCCTGTCCAATCTGGAGGGACTATCCAGCAATGGGTGCAGCTCATCATGAAGCAGCTTTGACCCAGAGGATGAAAACAAAGTGAGAAAGAAGGAAGTGTGCTGTAATCTTGGACTCCAACTCAGACAACCCATGGATCTGAGATTTATAACAAGCTGTGTCACTCTCGCATTGGACTTGGCAGGCACGTGACTAGACCTCTTACGTGTACACCAGGATCCAGTGGATCAACGGTTGCTTATGGTAGAACACTGTTCAGATCCATCCACACTGACCTATCAAATGCTGTAATAAATCCTTTTAGTTGGAAGAGTCTTCAGTTTAAACACAGTTACAAACCTGGTTTAAAGATAGGAGCCTACCCACACTGGGCTAATGATCCTTACATGCTGTTTTGCTCTTTTCAGTTTCCAGGTCAAGCAGGGGCTCAGTAATAGAAGAGTCTTTAATGCTGTCCTATTCGTGAACCTACATTTTGAGACAGTGACCATTTTAGCAAAAAAAGATAAAATAAAATAAAAATTATAACTTAATGGAAGACACCATCTTAACTAAAAAAAATTAAGGACAAAGAGTGATTAGTACTAGGATACTTTCAGTGCTCTAAAATGGAACAATAATCCTGTAACAACATTTAGACTAAAAGAAGTGTGAATATTTACATTGCATTGACAGTGATATTAGCTTGCTATGCTCTTCATTTTCAGGTTTGTTTTTTTAAACTACTTACTAAATATGTCAAATGGATAAGTACAGTAACTCCTCACTTAAAGAAAAGGAGTACTTGTGGCATCTTAGAGACTAACCAGTTTATTTGAGCATAAGCTGTAGCTCACGAAAGCTTATGCTCAAATAAATTGGTTAGTCTCTAAGGTGCCACAAGTACTCCTTTTCTTTTTGCAAATACAGACTAACACGGCTGTTACTCTGAAATCCTCACTTAAAGTTGCATTTTTCAGGAACATAACTACAACGTTAAGTGAAATGATGATAAGCAAATCCAGTTTCCCCATAAGAATTAATATAAAGGGGTAGGGGGTTAGGTTCCAGGGAAATATTTTTTTGCCGGACAAAAGGCATTATATACATTTTTAAACAAGCAATTTAATACAGGTATAAGTTTTAAACAATTCAATACTACAGTCATCACTGCTGAGTATGAAGCTTGGTTGAGGTGGTGGAGTCAGAGTGGAAGAGGGTGGATTGTTTGGCTTCTCCTTTTGCTGAACTTTCTGAACTCGAAAAAACACATCTAGAGATTGTTTTGCTTTCCTTTTTTTTTTCCTTGGTAAATTTCTTTATAGCAAGTCATTAGATGACCAACTCCCCGAATCACTTTGGAGCTGTGTTCCCTGTCAGGGTCATCATCACTCAGGATTTGCAAGCCAGCCTTAACCTGCCTCTTCTCTCCCCCCGCCTCCCCCCCCCCGCCCTTTACTCCGCATGCTGTGTCCTCCCCCCTCCCCGCAGCCATCAGCTGCTTTGTGGCGTTCAGGAGGGAGGAGCCAGGACTTGGTGCACAGGCTCCCCTTGCCTCCTGAATGCTGCAAACCAGCTGATTGCCGTGGGCAGGAGGCGGGGGGAGCAGGGAAAAGGTGCTGATCCATGTGGTCTGCTGGTGGGCGGGAGGCATAGGGGAGCTGCCAGCTGTGGACAAAGCTGGCAGCCAAATGACGTTCTAGCAGAACATTGCACAACTTTAAACGGAGTATCTTTTGTAATGAAGCAGGGACGTAAGATCAAAACAACGTTAAGCAAGAGGATGTTAAGTGGGGAGTTACTGTATTTGCTATAATTCCACTTTGATTTTCTTAAATCAGGTATCTTACCATTTTGATAATACTTTTCATCATATAGAATGTCTAGACTTTTTAGATAATATACAGACTAATGCTATTAAGTTTGTCAGCGCTTGCCATAGTTTGCTCCCACAGCTGTGGCTGATTTACTGATGTAATTTAAAAAATAGCATTTTTTTTTTTTAGACACTTTAAAGAAGGCTGTTTTTCTGTCTTAGATGGTGGCCATGCAAAGAGATGTCTTCTTCTGGAAGCTGGTTTCACATGGTGGCTTAGATTTTCCCATCTTTGTATCTAGCACCATTTGAAATCAGTGTTCTAGGAGTAAGAATTACAACATGGGAAAAGAAGATCCAAGAAGCAGCTTGCTAACTTCATCAAATGGGTCAACTCTTCAGGTTAGTTTTAGACTGAGTGGCAAGTTTTGAAGCATCCCTTGTTTGTCAGTTTAGTTAGCTATTGGATTTGTAACAGTCACATTTAGGGTTGTTGCAAGGAAGAACTTCTTTGGAATGTATTTTTACCCAAGTAAGGATGAGCATAATGGGTGGGATCCACAAAGGTACTTACTGATTTCAATAGGAGTTAAGTGCATTAGTTACCTTAGTGGATCCTCATCCTTCAAAGTGTCCACAGTGAAAACACTTATCAGGTTGTGTGAAGACTGAAGAGTGATTAGTACTGTATCTAGATAAGCAATATGGGAAGCTTAAGTGACTGGTATGATGGGTAATTTCATATATCCATTAGTGCCATAATAAATCATGGCATTTTAGCGCCTGCTTTTCAGTAGTGATAAAGTCAATGGGAGCTGCAGGTGCTTATCTGGGACTGTAGGTACTCAGCACCTCTGAAATTCTGACCCCTTCTCTTACCAGTAGGTGGTGGAAGCTTGTGTACTGAATATCAGGCTATTTTCTTGAGAAAGATGTTACCGTTTAAAAAACAAAAAATCAAGGATTACTTATTTCTAGTAGCTCCTGTTACAAGTAAAGCCATAACCCTCCCATATTTAATGCAGACCACTGAAGATACTGCGTTCTACGGTAGGCAAGTTTCTTCAAACTGACTACGTTTCAGAGGCTTTTGTGGCATGTCCAGAAGCATCCAGTCAGACCATTGGTACAGCAGTTTTTTTTCAAACAGACCCGTTGGCTGTGACCTAGAGGACTCCCCTCCTTTCAGCTGGGAAAACATCTCTTACACAGGCTGACCGATCTCTCTTGGTGTTCAGAGTTTGTTTTTGTCTAGCACCATTTGAAATCGGTTATGATGTAGGGGGAAAAGCAACACTAATGGAAACTCACTTTTTCCCCTCTCCACAAGCACCTATATTCACATCACGGAGGTCCCAGAATGCTTTCAGCAAAAGTGTCATCTTGCTCCGTAAGTGTGTGTATTAATGTAATACTTGTGCTTGTATTCTGTTGAACTGGTAGGAATAGTTTCAATGAAGGGTCCTGTGTTTGGGTCACACATAGGGTAGTGCAGATTCTTCCTATTCAGTGGACAAGGAGGCGCAGGGGGGGTGAGTGGGTGTGTGTGTGTGTATACACACATATATATAAAAAACCACCCTCCCCCACTTTCTTGGTGACTTACATTCAGCAAGCCAGTAAAACAGCTATTTGTCTTTCAACTGTGGGTGACCTACTTTGATTTAATTTTTCTTTTAAATCAAGATAGTATTGGCCTCTGGCTCACGTAAAGACTGACAGGTGCAAGCATGGTTTACTTTCACTCCTCCAGTCCAGTTTCCATCATCTTTAGTAACTGACAGTTAAATTTATATTTGAATATAGCTCCCCTGATAGATTAATACTTGCAATAACTTGTGTTTAGATTGAATATTTCAAATGTTAAAGTTAAGTTTGAAGTTAAAAGTTAAAATTGAATATTACTTCATGCAGTTTTAATTTACCTACTGGATGGTGATACTTTGCATCCCTGTAAGTCTAAAGTGAGCATAGTATAAAATATGTATGGAGTAGAGCTATGCAAGTAACTCATTTTTTGATTTATGACAACCCAAAATAGTATTTTTTTTCCCCAGCACGATGATTGATGAACTGGATCAAACACTTTTCATTATTTTAAAAGTAAAATTGAAATGGCAAAATCTGAAATAAGTCAGACTAGTAGTCACATAGCATGCTGCTTATTAAAAATCAAAGGAGAATGAGTGACAAACACTTCACTTAAAAATCATCACTTTATTAAGAATACAAGACAAATCCTTCTTGTGTTCATAAACTGAACATTAATAGTATTAAATAAGGAATATAGTTAAAATCACACTGTAGCATTTTACAATTGCCTTGCATTTTAAATAGCTCCCCCCCGCCCCCTTAATGCTGAAAGGCACTATATAACAATCCAATGATTGATATAATAGGCATTTCTAATATACCCTGTAGTTAAAAAGCAATTCCTGGAATTAACAATTTTACCCCCAGTCTAACAATGTTTTCTTATACACATTGTGAATAGTCCCACTATGTAAATCTTTGCAGGACCAGGGTCCTAGCTGTTAAAGCTTTTTTGATAAGCAAAATGATTAGTAGACATTTTGGGCAACATTCACAAAAGGATGTATGCATCTAACTGCCACTTTAGGCAACTAAAGCCTAAACCCCAGAACGGTGTCTCAACCAGGAAAAGGGAGATGGTTCTCTAACTCATCTGTGGGGCCCTATCAGGTAAGCATGCTCAAACCTTGCCTGCTGGATCAAGGCCCTATAGATGAGCTTGCACAAAATGACTAGAGGACAGGGAAGAGGGGACAGATTTTCCTTCCAACTTTTAGCCCAGTGAATAGGGTACTCACTTGGGAGACCCATGGTTCAAGTCCCCCCTCCACCTGAGGAAGAGAAGGGATTTGAACAGGGATCTGCCACTGCTCAGTGAGTGCCCTAGCCATGTGGTAGGAGTCTTTCAGTATCTCTTGTTGAAACCTGTTCCACTGTGAATAATTTTAAGAGTCACTGGAGCAGATGCCTCTCTCTTAAGTGCATGCTCCCTTTTGCTGGACCAATGTAGAAGCTGTTGTATGATGGATAAATGTTGACTGAGCGTATGCAAGCTTGAGCAACACCCCAGGCTTCTTGCAAAAACAGTGTAGGTACTTTACCCCCCAGGATTCACAGCAGGGAGGTACCAATCTCAGAGAGGGGTAGAGCTTAGCACATATGCCTTGGCTTTGTACCACCTATTGGCTACCTTATGCAAGGAGCATCTTAAAAACATGCTGGTTTTTGTGAATCCCATGCTCTGGCTTCTGACTCTCCCAATTCATTGCACAGCCAGCCTAGACTTCGTGAATTCCAGTGATTTTCTAGGCACCAAAAAGTTGTTGTGAATCTAGCCCTTCCTTGTTAAGCATGCCCCACAGAATATTACTGTTTGATATTGTGCTAGGGGATCATAATTATTCAAACAAATGTTTCTGATCAGAAATGTTAAAAGTACTAATACAAATATATACATCCATATCACACAGAACAATGAATATCTGAAATAAAAAAAACGGACTTAAATTGCATCCACTTCCTTCTGTGGGAAAGTGAACCTGTAAACAGAACTGCCTACATGGTCTGTGGTAAAAGAAAAAGGGTTGGTTTATTAGCTTTGCCACACATGGCTATGAGATAAACAGATCATGACAGTTTTCATAATGATACACATTTAGAGTTATAGCTGCTGAGTTCAATCCAAGCTTCAATTCAGAGCACACCATATGGGAAAGTATATGATTTCAGATATGCACCAAGACCCCCAACTCCAGTAGGAAATCCCCTGTCCAAGATCCCTAATGTAATAATTTTTTTGAGCTGTTTCAGCTGACAAGTGTTTGCTGGTCCTTCAGCAAGGGGGGAAAAAAAGTCTGTCCTCATCCAACTTCCACCTCAAGATTGTATTTATATTGCAATTAAAAGAGTGTATGTGCCAGCACTTTGTCCAGTTGTTTGTATCTTCCATTACCTCCAGTGGGAAGCCTTCATTATCTAGCAAGTCTGAGGCGCAAAAAATGTTTCTGATGTGGTCACTCTCTTAATTCCCCATTCAAGGTGGTCCTTTGCAATCTTAACTGGGACAGAATTACTACCCAGACTCCCCATGTTGCCCACCAAGACCAATTAATTGCCTTAAGAGGAAGGTTACAAAAACCTGGTTTAGATGCACAGTATATCCAAAAGCAGTGGACAGCAAGAGAAGTAGTTTAGTTTCATATTTAGTACTTGCAAAAATAAAGGGAATGATGTGCAAAACTTACGTTATGAAAATTAAACTAGGTACCATATCTTTCAGTAGGTAGTCACCTTCCTCAAATAGAGGTAGGTAAATTTAAACAATATGGCCACTAATGCAACATAAATCATATCAAGAACCTACCACGCACTCTCCCATTGCCTAGTCTCTTCTGGAAGCAGGAGGATGCTGCAAGGCAGAGAAAGAAGGCAGCTGGCATAATGCCCTGAATGCAGAGTTTTAGTATTCCAGGCTGCTGTGACAAGGCTATGGGCACAAAGCTTTGTATAAGTTAATTTCACACAGACAAGTGAGCTAAAAGGGATGGTACTGGTATACATTCTGGCTTTGTGCCTTAGTAAAGATGCAGTAGATGTCTACAGCAGTCAATCACAAAAGGAGAAGAAAAATCTAAGATGAAAGCATCTTCAATTCTGGTGAAAGTAGGTGCTAAATATTCCACTACAGAAATATAGTGCAAATGCAGTCCTTTTTCCATCTGTGAAAGAATTCTTTCAGCACTGCTCCTTCCCCTCCAATCAATCAAGTTTTACACAAGGTGTATTCAGCAGTAGGTGAAGTGGAGACATGTTTCCTGCAAAAACAAGAATTAGAATTTTTATTTTTCATGTAATCTCATTTGTTTTAATTGGTAATTTAGCATATTTCTTCCTGTTAACAACAAAACTGGCGATATTTTCCAAGTCATCTTTTCTATTACTTCAGAGACATACTGGCTGCTGGTACACTTATAAAAAGTTAAAATGCAAATAGGCTCCTATGACGTTGGGGTGTTTTGTTTTTTTTTTAAACTAAAGCAGTTATCAAGCTGTTAACATCCTGCATTTCTGCTCTCCTGAAATGCTTGTTATATATGGATTATTTTGGTTGAAGAGATTGTCACAATGTTGGTAACTACAGAACACTAACGCTGTTTATTTTACAATTAGTTAGGAATCCCATGCTCCTGAGAAGTCACTTCCTTAAGCATATTTAGGACTGTTGGAGACATGTGAACCAGTGGCATAAATTAAGAACCAAAAGCTGCATGGCTGTAAGGGATGTAATTTGTAGTCCAGACTATCCAACTTGAAACTAGATACCTAAAATTTATCAGTTACAATACAGAAGAGAGTTTAACCTTAATTTTTTTTTTAACTGAATATCCTCCTAATAAACTTTTTGGAAGCAGCCAGGATTGAGATGTTAGATCTCCAGTCCATTACCACCACCTTCTTGGAAGCCATACTGAAGGATTTGAGACTGGGATAAAGGGAAACTCTGGTTTCAAAGGACTTGTTATCTCTGCATGTAAAACTGTCCAGCATTGGGATTGTCCAGCACTCAAGTGCACACCCCTTCCAGAGTGTAAACCCAAAATTGTATTGTTTTGTCTTGCACTGCACTAATATATATTAGTGTTAAAAAACACTGCCAGAACTTTGTCACCACTGAGCACAGTGAACAGCAGCACGTTGGTCCCTTGTTCTGATAGGTTTGAAATATAACTGATTATTTTGAAATAAACATTTTGACTCAACTGAGGTGTAAGAATAACCACAATTGTTGCCAATTATACAGGTCCACCAGGTTTATCAATTAAAGTACAGTAGAACCTCAGTTATGAACTTGGGAATGGAGGTTGTTCATAACTGAAATGTTTGTAACTCTGAACAAAATGTTATGGTTCTTTCTAAAGTTTACAACTGAACATTGGCTTAATACAGCTTTGAAACTTTCCTATGCAAAAGGAAAAATGCTGCTCTTAACCATCTTAATTCAAATGTAACAAGCATAGAAACAGTTTCCTTACCAAGTCAAAACTTTTTAGACTTTCTATTTTTAGTAGTTTACTAAAAACTTTAACACTTTTTTTGTTTCGAAGAGGATGGTGATTAATTGTTCTCCATGTCCACTGAAGGTGGACAAGTAGCAATGGGCTTAATCTGTACCTAAGGAAGATTTAGATTGGCTATTAGGAAAGACTTTCTAACTATAAAGGATAGTTAAGCACTAGAATAGACTTCTAAGGGAAGTTGTGGAATCCCCATCATAAGAGGCTTTTGAGAACAGACAGGACAAAACTGTCAAGGATGGTCTAGTTGTACTGGTCCTGCCTTGGTGAGGGGGCTGGACTAGATGACCTCTTGCAGTCTCTTCCAGCCCTACATTGTTATGATTACTTCCTTGTAATAACTAAAGAGTATTTTATGAAAATTTTACTGAAAAACTTAAGCCACTAGTATTTTAAAATGAAAATCTGAAATATTTCATGCATGCCTTTAAAAAAAACCACTTTAAACCAAACTGCATCTGATAGGGACCACTGTACATCACCAGGTTTGAAGTGACAATATTTCTCCTTTATCAAAAGGAGGTTAACACATGAGAATGAATTAGTCCAAAAAATACATACCATACAGGAAGACCTATGAAAGTAACTTGTGGTCTTCACCCAATACATAGCAGTTACATACCACATTTCCCTTGGAAATATGAATAAGGCATCTAATTTGGACATTTTCAAGTGGAAAGGAAGTTTAAACAAACTATACCTTTTAATGTTTCAATTAATTCTTTAATGCAGATACTTCAATTTAATCTGGTGCTTTAGCCTTTAACATGCATGCTTCTTGGCCGTTTTCATCGGTTTGGTATGAGCTGAACAGCAGAGGAGGGGGAAGTCTAATTGATTAATATTCTCTATGCATGGTGAGTTAAGCCCAAGGGAGTGGAGGAAAGAGGGAAATAGCTGGTGAGATTATTTTTACAGGAGCCTTAAGTTTAGAAATTGAATACAGAGATTGGTGCCTGCAGCGATTTCCAAAATAAGCTCTAGTCTATATCTAATATTGGAGCCAAAACAGTCTGTTGAATGGTCTCCATTTTCAAATCTCCCTGCCCTTCACAGAAGACAAGTGGGAGCATAAACCTCATTTTGATTTGTTAAAAATTAACCTGGCTCTTGCACTTAAAAAGTGTCAAAGGTTCATGGAGTATAGTTAATGAAAAAAGCACATGGTGTGCTAATGCTCTGGATCCAGCAAAGCACTTAAAGGTAAATTCTGAAGTCAACCGTACTATTCACCTGCTTAAAGTTGGGCATGTGTTTAAGTGCTTTGCTGACATGAGGCTTAAGCCCTGTATTTTGTTCTTTACATCCCTTTGAGTTTCTCTACACTAAATATTTTTGAAAGTATGTTCTGTCCCCAACCCCCTCCCCCCCATAAGATTCTAACAAATGCTTATCACCATCGTAAAAAATAAATAACTTGTCCTAGAAAGTGGACCTCATGAAAAGTGTATGCAAGGTATTAAAGAGGAAACTCCTCATGAATTCAGTTAGGCTCCAGTCCTTACCTGAGAACTACATGGATGCAGGGCCCACTGTTCTCAGAGCAAGGTCAGGTTCTAATGTTCACTTTTTTTTTTTAAATTTACAAAAACTACTTCTGCCACTATACAGGTTTGCTAGGAATCTATACAAATGAAATGTCAAACATTTGTATTTATTGGGTAGTTTCAAAATGTAAACACTATACATCTTTTTTCTATACTACCTACTGTTTTGTATTATGAATAGTATGAAAGTATTGTATAAAATAAAAATTGAACGTTACACACGTGTGCATGCTGTTTTAGCTTTCCCTTGTGTTGTGGGTGTGCAGGGGGATTTAATTTACCTGTTAAACATTTATTCAAATGGATTCTTGATGAGATAAAATAGATATTTTTGAGGAACAGACAGACATGAAAAATAAAGTATTTTGAATGGACAAGCAATGGGTCTTACAGATTCTTCCCTACTGATGTCAGCTGCCCTGGAGGCAGCAGAGTAACAAAACCTGATGAGGATGGCACAAGCGTGTGCTACCATCTAAATTACTGGGGGAAAAACTGGTGTGCTTCTGAGCAGGGCACAGGCATATTCCTTCCACAAGAAAATTATTGTATTCCTAGGGTCCTGTGTCAGAACTAAGCCTACCTCAGAATGGCCATATTTAGTCAAACTAGCGGTCCATCTAGCCCAGTGCCAAATGCTAGCGATCCATCTAGTGGCCAGTGCCAAATGCTTCATGGGGAATGAACAGAACAGGGCAATTTAATAGTGATCCACCCCCTGTTGTTCAGTCCCAGCTTCTGACAGTTGAAAGTTTAGGGATGCCCAGAGCGTGGGGTTGTGTCCCTCACCATTGTGGCTAATAGCCATTGATGGACATCTCCATTAACTTAATTCTTTCTTGAACCCAGTTATACTTTTGGCCTTCATGATGTCCCCTGACAACGAGTTCCACAGGTCGTCTGTTGTACTCCCTTACTAGTTTTCAACCGGCTGCCTATTAATTTAATCAGGTGACTCCTAGTTCTCATGTTATGTGCAGGGGTGAACACTTTCTCCTCACCAGTCATAATTTTGTAGATCATATTCCCCCACCCCCAGCTGGGTCTTTTCCAAGCTGACTAGTCCCAGTCTTAATCTCTCCTCATACAGAAGCTGCTCCATCCCCCTCATCATCCTTTGTTGCCCTTTGCTATAGTTTTACAATTTTAAGTATCTTTTTAAGATGGATGACCAGAACTGCATGCATCCTTCCATGTGTGGGTGTACCATGGATTTATGTAGTGGCATTATGAGCTTAAATGCCTTACTATATGGGAAAAGGCCATGTGCAGTCTTTAAGGTTAATTCACAGCTTTATATGGGTAATTATCAGAGCCAAGTGAGAACAGGTTCAACACTGAATTTGTAAAAGTAGATTAAAAGCTAGAATTTTTCATAGGTTAGTGAATACAAAGGCTAATGAAAGCTCAAGTAGCTACCGTACTGGCTTATGCAAAAAGGAAAGGTATCAGGAAGCTGACAAACAAGCACAAGGAACAGGTGTAGACTTACCTTTTCTGTGAAAAAATTTTCTTATAGACCAAAGTTACTATCAGCATCACTGCAGCGATTACAATTACTTGAAAGGAAAAAAAAAAAACTGGGTGACAAGTCACTGTTAGCTCAAGAACACACCCATGATTAACGAACGTCACAGGTTTAGAAATGAAGTTCATGATGCTTTTTAGCAATGCACGTGTTCAACCACAATACAATCTCCCCCCACCTCTGAATCTTTAATCAAAGTATTAAATATTCAGTGCTCAAAGGAACACACAGCTAGTGAACTTATCTCAGGGGAGAGGAAAAAGCAGACCCAAAATGGTAAAGCTGCACCCATTGCATTACAGGGAGCTTCACTGGCATTCTCTCTTTTTTTAAGAATTGCTGTGAACACCTTATCACAACCACCCTTGAAGGGGTTAAGGTGGCTCAGAAGGGACTAATTAACCTGTTAGGCTGCATGGGACTTGGTTGACAAGCACTAATTGAAGATAGTGCCCATCTGGTGGGAGTAGGTGGGGCTTGTATAAAGCCAGGAAGGGCAAGCAAAAGGGCTGTAATGTAGAAGTTTGTAGTTAGTGAAGACAGAAGGTGGAAACTCACGGAAGTAGAAGCCCAAGACCTAGGCTCTGAGGGAAGGGTTTACTCAGAAGCGTGGTGGAGAAGAAAGCCAGCAGAGGGCAGTGTAGGAAGCAGCCCATGGAAATGGCAGTAAGAGTTGAGATGGTGCAGACCTTGGCTCCTGATTGTAGGGTCCCTGAGCTAGAAGCTGTAGTAGTGGGAGGGCCTGGGTTTCCTTACCAGCTACTGGGAGTGGCACAATCTTGAATCAAAAGACTGCCTGGAATGACACCTGGTCTGGTGACTTTGTTAACGTGAAAGGGGAAAGCTGTATAGTGATCTGGCTGGAGAGCCAAACAATGGAGAGGAAGCACTGAGTCCTAGAGACCAAGAGGGATGGTGCTTAATCAAGTGATGGAAGGGAATGTCAGCCTCAGCAGAGTTAATCCCCAGCTGCAACCACAAGGGGTAAGTAAACCTTGTGACTATGCCTAATGCTGCTTGTTAAAATAACCATGCTCTAGGGTGGCCAGAGAGTTGTGGCACTGAAGTAAGAATGCCAGAGAGTCCAAGAGAGGATCTTTTTGTTTTAAGCAGTCCACAAAATTTAAAAGTTGAAAACCAAGTACTAAAGAGGGAGGGAGAGGAGAAAAACCTTTTGTAAGATGGGGGAGGCCCAGCTTGTTCATGATGGACCTATTATTGCCTAATTATAGTTCCAACAAAACCCAACAGGTTCCAATACAAAGCCAAAAATGTGCTTCAAATTCTTTGCAGAATTTAACAAAAAAAAATTTGCTCTGATTTTTATTACATAGATGACAAACAAGAAAAACCCCACTTTACATTAAAACTATGATTTATAGCAGTTGATGCTAATACACCTGATCAGTTTTTTCAGGAACTTTACAGCACTGCAAAGGAGTATGCAAGTAATTCAGTAAGAGAAACTCCCAAATCACTGTACGTTCCTGCAGTCATGTACAACGAATTGAAATAGAAGTAAAACACTGATTTTATACAGTGACGCTTATTTTATATTTCATGTATCTCATTTGGTGTTAATAAAGTACTTACCACAAAGAAGAATTATGATGTACACACCTAGAACAAAAAAGGGTGAATTCAATTTAAGAGCATGAATGGTAATTATACAAGGAGGTGTACATGTATTATTCTCTACTGGACTGTCTCCAAGAAAATCCAGCATAAGTGTTAAATTAGGACAAGAACCAATTAAAAATAAAAAACATACTGAATAGTCTTCCAAGTACTGTGTCTAGATAAATAAAATCTAATAGAAGGCTAATTTATATAATAAAACTCTCAAATAGAAAGGGATTAGCCATGTCTCACCCCAAACTCTTTAAACAATGTGCATTAACAATACCTCTTTAATGAGAAAGTGTCCCCAAGTGACAACTTCCTGAATCCCAGATAGCATTCGGGTGTCAGACATATTTGGAATATGCATTTTTTTTTGCAAAATGTTTTTTTAGAATTTATCACATTTATACTTACTTAGTCTACATTCTGGAATTACAGGCTCCCATTTAAATTTATCAGTGCAATGAATCTTAGGTTCACCAGGCATTGTGTAGGCTGCATAACATTCAATTGTAACATGATCTCCAACAACATAATGAGGTTTTGCTCCAGACTTTACTCTTCCATGAGAGATGACCAGGTCTGGACAAACCCCTGAAGATGAAAAAGTGAAACACACACTTGTTAAAACAAAGTAATACAAAACCCAAGTGCAAATGAGATTAGGCTTCCCATTTTAAAAATATTTCCTTTCACATGCATTTTAAAATACATACCCCATTGAATCTTTCTGCTACTTTTAAGATGTTTGGTTAGAACCAAATATTTCAGAGCACCTGTTCCGTACCTTACTCAACATTTTTCATGTTTGTCTACTTTGCACCGATTTACTGAAGGAGTGGAAAACAGCCACATTATGTAGACAGGAATCTTACAGTCTCATGGACCTGTTTATTTCCAGTGATTTACTATTATTTATGTATAGGCATTTATACAATGCTTATCCTACCAAATGAGCTAATGAGAGGCACTGGAAGAGTTAAAATAGCCATCCAACCAACAGTCTGAAAGCCCCTCACACAGTGTGGAGCTAATCTTCATCAACAGAGAAAGTATTAGGACAGAAAAAGGCTCAAAAACTGTATTAATAAAGCTGTTTGTCATGTCACTTAAGGAGCTCTATTAAGAGTTCATTCCCCTCCAATATGAAGAATGCAGCATGCACTCCCCTTGTGGGGAGTGCATTCTTTGGTGCTCTTGGCATTGGTGCTTTACGAAAGATCAGAGAAAGACAGCAGAGACAGAGCTGGTGTGAAAGTTCCACTTAAATGAAAATTAAACTCCACATACTAAATATTGCATTTTACTCAGAGGGCATCTATTAATTGTTGGTACATTAGTCCTCATCTTATATAAAATCACATTAGAGCAACAGTTACCAATAAAGCCAAACAAAACTTCAGTTGTACCTGTGCTATGCCCCACCCTTTAAAATAGTTTTCATATTTAAAAAACAATTTAAAAAAATCTGTAACCTCCCATTCCACACCTGTATACATCAAGGTGCTTCAGATGATAAAGCAACAGACAGATCTGCAGTGCTCCTGTGAACAAAAGCCCTTTGCCTCAGATTTAAGAGGACAAGAAAGCACATGGTTTTAGAACCTCTAAGATAGTCACTCAGTCCATTTAAAAAGGTAAAATGTTAACTCCACCCTCAGTACAGAATCTTTATTTACCTTGTAAGAGAAAGTTTCCTTGTGCCTAGACTCTGCAAAAGCAACATCTGTGCTAATGCATGTGCCTCTGAAGCAGGAACATGACAGTCTTATCTAGACTTATTTAGGCAAGTTTGTACAGGGGGATCCCACACAGTTTCCTTTGCAGTGAACAGTCATTGATTTTGCACCATCAGGCAAGACATAATTCACCTCGCAGGTCAAGATAATAATAGCATCTCCAGTGACATACTGAGGTTTCGATGGAAGCATTTTTCCATTTGGGAACTGTGGAGCGCCACAGACACTTGGAGGTACTGTAGTAAAAATAAAGGGGTGACATGCCCTGGACTCAGATTTATTTTAAATAATTTAATGACTCAACAATATTTATCATGTCTGGCCAAGGACATACATCCCAGAAGCTGGGCAACTATCATTCACAGGACAGCTTGATGTACTGTCCTTTGGCAAGGGCAGTGTAGGGAATAACTACCAATCTCTCCCAAAGAGCTAATGTTCTAAGAGACATAACAGAACATGCAAGCAGATTACTTGCCTGATTTTCTGCTAAGCATATTAGAAGGGCCTCCTAAGGAGAAGGAGCTGGTCTGGCAAGACAAGAAGGGTGGTCTATAGGTAGGATATAGAGATAGTTGCTAGAGAGGCAGTCACACGGAACATCAAGGCTAACAAATGAAAAAAGGACAGGTAAGCAAGGGACAACTGTGTACAGCCTTAGAAGTTAAGACTAACTTGTACCTGATGTGGTGGAAAAGGGGTGAAGATTTCTTGTCCTAAAGATCTCGTCCTCCCCATAGACAATGCAGATGCTACACAAAGGTCTGTCCTCTTGGCTTCTGTGGGATTCTCCAAGGCAGTCTCTGGGCCCACACATGCAGCCAGACATACGTTAGAGCCTATCTTGAGCCTAGCAGTGGCTATTGAGACACCACCAGTGTACTACTCTCCTGGTCTAACCACCACCTCCTCCTCATCCAGGCAAAGATCAGAGGCTTCCTCCTTCCACCAAAGTAGTGAACAACCACAGCTAGTATGCCCCTAAAGACTCCTGAACTCCTCTAGGTTTTAAACTTTCACAGTCACACACATGCAAGGCCAAGCTGCCAATGAGTTAGTACATCTAACGTCCACTGTCACTGATGCCTTGGCCCCAAGCTGCTCAATTCTCCACCACTATCGCCACTGTTCACAGATGAACTATGGCAGATAAAGCACACTAATGAATACAATATTTTGAATGCACCTGCCAGCAGCATTGGCTCTTACACGACTATGTCACTGCAGTGAAGGCAGCAAAAAGAGCATTCTATTCTGCCATCAGAGAGTCAATATCAGCGAGCAAAGCTATTTCACATAGCCCTCGGGTTACTCAGCCCAGACATCAGACCCAAGCATTGACCATTACCAAGAACTCTCAGCTTACTTCACTGATAATCAGTCAAGCTTAACTGGGAAAGACAAATCCATCCCTGACCAGATCATATTATCCACTCCACAACTCAACAGCACGACTCCACCATGTATGCCATAGCTCAGGAAACCCTAAAAAAATATTTAAACCACAAGCTGTGAAATGGGTCCATGGCCTTCCTGCCTAGTAAAAGCCAGTAGGGAACTACAGCCACTACTTCTCTCTGAGAAGTACTATTTCCATAATCACCAAGCCCCTTGCAAAACAGTAGCTTCCCAATCCTCAAGAAGCCATAACTGGACCCTGAAAAACTCTTCAACATCCCATTCTTGGGCAAAGTAACTTAGAAAATAATAGCTACTGCGTACATTTAAGGATAATCAAAACCTTAAACTCCCCCCTCAATGCAGAAACCCTAATGGCTGACAATTAAAAGCTATTTATCTTAAACTTGAGTTTAATAGTAATGTTGCTTCTGCAGATTCTAGGCACTAGGAAACATCTGTGTTAATGCACATGCCTGTGAAGCAACAGCGGAAAGGACCATGACATTCTTATCTAGACTTACACTGACAAATTTGTACAGGAGGATCCCACACATTGTTTCCTTTGCAGTGACTAGTCATAGATTTTGCACCATCGGGCAAGACACCATTCGCCTCGCAGATCAAGTTAATACCATTTCCAGTGACATATTGAGGTTCTGATGGAAGCATTTTTCCATTTGGGAACTGTGGAGCACTGCAGACACTTTGAGGTACTGTAGTAAAAAATAAATAAAAAGAAAAGGAGTACTTGTGGCACCTCAGAGACTAACCAATTTATCTGAGCATGCATACTGTGGAAACTGCAGAAGACATTATATACACAGAGACCATGAAACAATACCTCCTCCCACCCCACTCTCCTGCTGGTAATAGCTTATCTAAAGTGACCATCAAGTTGGGCCATTTCCAGCACAAATCCAGGTTTTCTCACCCTCCGCCCCCCCCCCCCCCCCCCACAAACTCACTCTCCTGCTGGTAATAGCCCATCCAAAGTGACCACTCTCTTCACAATGTGTATGATAATCAAGGTGGGCCATTTCCCTGCACAAATCCAGGCTCTCTCGCCCCCCTCCAAAACCCACACATATAAACTCACTCTCCTGCTGGTAATAGCTTATCCAAAGTGACCACTCTCCCTACAATGTGCATGATAATCAAGGTGGGCCATTTCCAGCATTAATCCAAGTTTAACCAGAACGTTGGGGGGGGGGGAGGAAAAACAAGGGGAAATAGGCTACCTTGCATAATGACTTAGCCACTCCCAGTCTCTATTTAAGCCTAAATTAATAGTATCCAATTTGCAAATGAATTCCAATTCAGCAGTTTCTCGCTGGAGTCTGGATTTGAAGTTTTTTTGTTGTAAGATAGCGACCTTCATGTCTGTGATTGTGTGACCAGAGAGACTGAAGTGTTCTCCGACTGGTTTATGAATGTTACAATTCTTGACATCTGATTTGTGTCCATTTATTCTTTTACATAGAGACTGTCCAGTTTGACCAATGTACATGGCAGAGGGGCATTGCTGGCACATGATGGCATATATCACATTGGTGGATGTGCAGGTGAACGAGCCTCTGACAGTGTGGCTGATGTTATTAGGCCCTGTGATGGTGTCCCCTGAATAGATATGTGGGCACAGTTGGCAACGGGCTTTGTTGCAAGGATAGGTTCCTGGGTTAGTGGTTCTGTTGTGTGGTATGTGGTTGTTGGTGAGTATTTGCTTCAGGTTGGGGGGCTGTCTGTAGGCAAGGACTGGCCTGTCTCCCAAGATTTGTGAGAGTGTTGGGTCATCCTTCAGGATAGGTTGTAGATCCTTAATAATGCGTTGGAGGGGTTTTAGTTGGGGGCTGAAGGTGACGGCTAGTGGCGTTCTGTTGTTTTCTTTGTTAGGCCTGTCCTGTAGTAGGTGACTTCTGGGAACTCTTCTGGCTCTATCAATCTGTTTCTTCACTTCCACAGGTGGGTATTGTAGTTGTAAGAATGCTTGATAGAGATCTTGTAGGTGTTTGTCTCTGTCTGAGGGGTTGTATCGCAGAGCTTGGCTGTAGACGATGGATCGTGTGGTGTGGTCAGGGTGAAAGCTGGAGGCATGTAGGTAGGAAATACATTTTTACAAATCAAAGCAGAAGCAAGGTGTTCTGGAAGTTCCAACAGCATGTGACCAGGATGCCTCAGAATTAGGGCTTGGACCAGGACATAGCACAGAGACTGTTCTAAGTGTACAAGACAATAAACTTCTTGCCTATGTCCCTGATCACAAGATTTGCTCATATTCTTTGACCTCTATTGCTGCCTCTGAGACAGTGGACCATAAGCAAACTGCTAATCCATCTACATGACATAGCAGGAGCAGATGACTCAGTACTCAAGTGGTTGAAACTCAGTGGTTGATGGCTCCTCCTAATGGATGGCCCTCACCTGTGAGATTCCACAGGGAGCCATGCTATCCCCTTTCCTCTTCAATATCTACAGGAAACCACTGGGAGAGAGAATTAAATACCATGTGCTCAGTTGCCAACACAGTATACCAACACTCAATTGTATTTTTCATTCTCAATAGATGCAACCACTGCTACTACTGAAATGTCAGAGTGCCTCCTCCCCCCACCCAAAAAAAAAAAAAAAAATCAGCTAGTAGAGATTAACTCCCTTAGGAGCTTTGGAGAAATCCCACATTAGGTCTAAAGTTTGCATTTCCTTTCTTCACTCTGAACAACCCTGTAGTCTAACCAAGTCTTGGAAGAACAACTGTAGACTTTTATAATGCTGTGTGCGCAATGTGTAAGGGAAGTTGACCTCTCAAATCCCATTTGCACTTACTTTCACAAGTTGGTACTGGAGGAGACCATAAATTATTTGCTTGGCATACAATCACACGACTGCCAACCATGAAGTAGCCAGCCTCACATCCAAACGTAATGGCATCTTGATATGAATAGGAAGGACCAAATCCACTTAGTTTTCTCCCATTTTCAACTTCTGCGTTACTGCACTTGACCACTGAAAATGGGTAAGAATGTGAAACTCATCTTCTAAAGAAAAAATAAAGCCCTGAAACATGTGAATAGCATATCTTTACATTTTTTAAATGGTGGCTTTAATTCTGCATCCCCTTCTCCCCCTGACCTAATTTTAAAAGTTTTTCTACAACAGCTACCTTGGAGCTAGACAAGGGGGAAAAAAATTAAGTATATCAAAATGAGCCTTCAACTAAACCACCAGACAGATGCATACAGATATTAAATCACAACACTGCACTTAATTGGATTCCTATTCACAAGTCTAAGAAATAACAAGGTTAAGGAAGAAATTCCCTTAGGTTTACCACAACCATGCTACGTGTGACACTTTAAGTAGACCAATGACACAATTTCACTTCAGACAAAAAACCCTAAATTTTACTGAGGGTGTCCATATGTCCAATTGACAAAACATTAACTTTGCTACTCATACTTAGTGGGTTTATGTCTTCTAGGACTTTTCTTTGCTTCTTCACTCTTCATTTAGTGGATTTGTTGCTCTTGACCAATCAACACTACTCTCCCTCTTGTTCCTCAGCTCTCAAGATCCAACTCTACTATATTCTTGCTTCTTGTTGTCCTGCTTTTATTGAACTTTATATTCTCATTTCCCCTAGCCCATCCTATGATTACACTTTCCATCAATCTTCTTTACAAACAAACACTGATCCCTGGTCCTGGTCCAAATTCTCAGCTGGGGTAATTATACAGAATCATTGATTTCAAGGGCACTACATGAGTTTATACCAACTGAGGATTTGGTCCCTTGTGTCTTTACTAGTTCATTATCCCTTGCAGAGGATAAGATTCTCTCTATTTGACAGCAACACAAAGCGAACACATCCAATGCTACTACGAAGAGAAGGGAGAATTCCAAGCTTTGTCACTAATACAAACGTTGTCCAAATCAGTTTGGGATTGGCTGGTTGGGCTCATTAGGATTCTATTCTACATAGGTTAGAATACCATGCTCATAATAATAGTGGACTGCCTTCCATTAGTGCAGAGGTCTCAAACACGCAGCCTGTGTGGTCCGCAAGCTTATTTTCTGTGGCCCGCCAGCTCCCCACGGCACCCCCCCCCCAGCATTTACCTAGAGCGGCTCCGGGCCCACATGCACCGGGGCAGGGCAGGCTCCCTCCCTGCCTGCCTGCCCTGCCCTGCCCCCCCCACCGCTCCAGGAAGCGGTCGGGACCTGGTGGGGGCCTCACAGGGGTCTGTGTGTTGCCCTGGCCGCTCCTCCAGGTACCTTCCCCGAAGCTCCCATTGGCAGCAGTTCCCTGTTCCCGGCCAATTGGAGCTTCGGGGGAAGTACCTGGAGGAGCTGCCAGGACAACACACAGACCCCTGTGCCCCCACCTCCCCCAGGTTCCATCTGCTTCCCGGAGCAGCGCGGGGGCAGGGCAGGCAGCCTGCCCTGCCCCCGGTGTGCACCGGCCCGGACCTGCCTCCCAAGCCCCTCCTGTAGCCGAAACCCCTGCCCTGAGCCCCCTGCTGCACCCTGCACCCTTCCTGCACCCCAACCCCCTGCCCTGAGCCGCCTGCCACGCCCTGCACCCCCTGGGGTGGGGATTTCAGGGAAGGGGTGGGAAGAGGTGGGGCCTCACTGAAGGGGTGGAGTGGGGGCGGGGCTGGGGCAGCAGTGGGGGGGGGGTGGTCAGTGGTGGTCATTGCCCTCCAGCCAATGTACTAGTCCTCATGTGACCCTCGTGGTCATTTGAATTTGAGACCCCTGCATTAGTGCATTAAGCAACATGCCTACATATCTGTCAAATGTTGATGTCATACCATTGTTTAAAGTCAAGTGAAATACAAAGATAACATCTGTGTGAGTGGGAGTAACCTAAAGCTGACTCACCTGTCTGGGCACTTGGAAACTGCCCTCATGTGAGGCACACTGGGGAGATAACTGGTTAAGGACTGGGTGATTAACCAGTTAACAGGTTGGTTCAGCTCACCAGCTGAGGACAGCTAAAAGACAGGAAGAGAGGTAGTCTGGAAGGAAGGGTTGGAGAAGCCCAGGATCACAGGGAGATAAGATCCCTCAGCCTGTCCCTAGGGAGAAGGTAAGAGCCTTGTGCTGTGGGGAGCCTGTATTGTTATTTCACAGTATAAATACAAGCACATGACGCTGAGCTTGCCAAAGAGTGCTCAAGGACGGTTTGCGGTGAGGGAACCCTGCCCTATGACAATCAGCTACACCAGATCTCCTTTTTGTAGTAGTAATCTATATCATGCGAGTGGGAGATGAAAACTGAGCTCAGAGATCTTTACCACTACTTTTAAAGTTCTGAAGGGATGTACTACAAGTTTTTAACCAGCAAAAACTATTTGTCCTCCTGTCCCACACAGTTCAACACATTCTGTTGAATCTTTTTTTCAAATTAAGGAACTCAGGGGAAGAGACAGGATTGTCTAGCAGTGGGGATTTTTAAAGAAAAATACTAGTCTCCTGATGCCACATATCTGAAAACTAAACAGCGACACCTTTGAACAACTAAGAAATCTGACATGGGAATGTTTAGGATTTGAACAAATACCACAGAAGCAAAGGAATTCAAAGTTAAAGACAAAACACAAACATGACATCTGGGGTACCCTATTTTATCCAGCTGAGATGTTTAATCTTGAGTATCCTTTTGGTATGATTTTATAGAAGCTACAAAAAATAGTGACCTTTACACTGAGGGGGCTCTCCACTCCAAATTCCCTTTTGGTCTTTGTCAGATGTACAGTGAATAGATGCCTCTCCAATGAGTGAGAAAGGGTCTGTGCCTCTTGGTACAGTATTACAGCTGTAAGTTACTATTGAGCCATAGGTGTATTCAGGATTGGAGTCACCGGAATGCCTCCCATTCTTAATGTCTGGAGGCGGACGACATGGAATTGCTAGAAAATATTAAAAGTTAAGAAAAAAAGCATTTAACTGAAAGGAGAAAAACTGCCGTAGCAACAAGCAGAACAACAACAAGGTACACGGTCTACAGGCAATAGGGCAACAGTCATTCAGGCAAGCGCAAAGAATTACAGAAGCCTACGGATTTTTACAGCAATATTATTCAAGGCAAGGGGATTTCCAATAGATCTGATGCATGAAAGCCTGCAATCTGACCTATTTTAGGTGTCTAATACACAATTTTTTAAAAGTGATTTCACTGAATCAGCTAAACTATTTGATAAAGGGGGTTTGTGGTTAACACAAGTGCAAAACCACCAAAAAAGGTCAGAAAAGGAGAAGATGGAGATGTAAATATGTACAATTTTATGTTAGCAGTATATTGGGGAAAGGAGATGGTGAGATGGTAGATGAACAGAAAACAGAGGAAAAAAGAACTCTCTGAAAACCTGAAAAAAGTCAATACATTTGCAC
Organism: Chelonia mydas; assembly: GCF_015237465.2. Classification (NCBI taxonomy): domain Eukaryota; kingdom Metazoa; phylum Chordata; order Testudines; family Cheloniidae; genus Chelonia; species Chelonia mydas. Next base: position 5,028,674 of record NC_051261.2, read on the forward strand.
TGGAAATCACAGACTTGTTTTCTCAGTGCCTTCTGAAGGAAAGTTATGAATATTATGTTAACATCTTCCGGCTATTTAATTGGAAAACCTGAATGTATTTTGATAAAACTTTTCTATTACTTAGGAAACCAGAAGTAAAAATGTAAATGTTATGGACATTAAAGGAAAGTTAGCGTAATACAACTTTTTCTAGAAATGCAGCTAGCCTGTATGCTTGATTAACCCCTGTATGTGGTGAAGTTATATTTGAATCCTTTTCCTTATAATTACTCAAAATTATTAAAAGAACAAGCCCCTAAGGTATGCAGAAATCTAAAACTTAGTCTAGAATGAAATCATCTGACTAGCCTTCCATTAAAATGTATCTGAAAAGAATTTCCATAATAAATATACATTTATGGCACTGGATGAATAAAATATCTTAAGAGTCTGAAAAAAGCAAGCATGGTTTAGCTCCTACATAAGAACAATAAATCTGAAACCGAACACGGCAAAACAGAAGTTGAAATCATAAAACTGTCTACAAATAAGTCATGGAAAAAAGCCTACTGTGATACAAAGGAAGTAACAGGATAATTGGGTATCAGGATTATAAATGAAAACATATCCTGTTCACTTAAAATCAGTCAGAAACTCAAATCCGTTGTAGAACTATTTTCTTCAATATAGTGTAGACAGAATGAATTTGACACTGCCATAAATTCCACGTAAACTATTAATCACAAGGTGACAGTTGTGCTACCAGTTATTCAACAGGTAAAGTTTACTCCTGATTTTCAATGAGTGAGTGAATTTGACCCATATGAGCTATCAGTAATCTCTGGGCATTTTCAACAGACTGGTACCTCCATTAGCTTTTAAAATGGTGAAATAAACACAAGACTAAACATTTTAACAATACTTATTTTCTGTACTACTGAATTCCTTTTACAGCACAATTTACCTAAACTAGTTGCATGAACTGGCAATACCAGAACTGAATCATAAATGTATAAAATCCACTTACCTTCACAAAATGGAAGTTCATGATTCCATGTGACCCTTGTTTCATCAATCACACACAGACTAGTATTAGGTCCAACTAATCTGAACCTAAACAAGAACATTTTTTAAAAGGCAAAATTGCTTAACAAATTACCGAACTTCTAAACCATCAGCTCAGATATTTTGAGTATACTTCTGTTCTGCCAGCAGGTGGTGACGACACACTGAATTTCAGGTGATGCCATTCTTATTATAAGACAAGAGTTACTTATTTTGCTAAGTATTCTGATCAAAGCCAGAAAATAGCAAGTGAGAAGAGTGACTCCATCTAACAAGGATCGACATCTGAGACTTACATATTAGAGATACCCAGTTCACCACTGCTGATTCTTTGAAAATTACCAAAGTAATGCCAAAGATACTGTAGAAGAAGGAAAATAATTGGCTACCAAATTCAGAACTAACTCAGTGCAAGAGCTCAGTGCATTCTGTTTTTATTTGTTTGATGCATGACCCTATATCCCAAACATCTAGAAAGAGGCAGATAAAGTTAATACAAATTACAAAATTCTGCCCTATGTACCTATTTAATTATACAATTATAGATGTGTACCAAAATATCAACACCAACCATAATATTTGAAAAAATTTTATAAAGGGGAGGCGTATTTAAAAATTTTTGAGGACCCTATTTAAAAAAAAGCCATTCCAAGATTTGTAAGCAAATCTTTTCAAATTTGAATACAAGGTACTAAAAAGGGAAGGTTCACACAATGGAAACATTGACCCAACCTTCTTTGCATTGAACATGCAGAACAGCTAAAAGGTTGCAGCTATTTATTTCAGGAACTTCGTATTCCAGAATGCCCCACTGAAGGTTTGTCATAATTTGCTATCTAGACCTTTGTACTGACAACAGAAGTAGTATGGGGGGGGGGGGGGGGGGGGGGGGAAATCTTCGACATCCTTACCCTTCGTCACAAGAAAATGTAATGTTCGAACCAAATCGGAGATCTGTGATATGAACCTTGCCATTAGCTAGGTCTCTTGGATGTCCACATGATTTCCCTAAAGAGAGAATATAACGGGAATTAGATTTTTCTTTCTGTTCTGTTACAAAAGATAACTAAAGGTAAATAATAAGTGACCCACATTTTTGCACGTGACTAATGTAAAGTTAAGTGTTTATATTAATTTAAAAAACCTATGAAAACAAGAAAGGCCCCCAAATGTGATGAATTTACATATTATTGTGTTATGAGTGGAATGGATAAGACCAGTGCCCTTCTAGTGAAATATCATCCCTATTGGTTATAAGCAATCACATTGCCAAGCTACAGATTGAGTCCTGCTAATATACCATACAACTTATTCAAATTACTAGGAACCCAAATCAAGTGAATTACACAAAAAATAATACAACCAGATGCCAAAAATTTTGTGGCAGACTTAAAGAGCTCTATCCTGCAAGATGCACTTTTACTTTCCAGAAGGATGCGAGAGCTAAAGAATTCTATCCAACATTTCCTTTCTCAAGGAAAGCATAACCCTCCACACAGCACTCCCAACCCACAGAGAGAGAGAAAAAAAAATTTAACTGATATCATCACAGCAATGCAAATCAGTATCACCAACTCATAGGCTTGGCATGCTTTTGTCAATAACTACATGCAATGTCTGCATTAGTTTAGTCTCCATGTACAATCCTGGCCCTATTGAATGGAAGTGTTGCCACTGACTTCAAGTAGGCCAGAACTTCATCTTCTGTGTTAAAGTTTTACATTTTGATTCTTTAGGGGAGCTTTATGCACCTCCTAAAAAACAAACAATTTTGTCTGAAAAACTGTGTCCCTTTCAAGCTCCAAATCATGAAATGTTACAAAATCCTCATTCCAGTCCAGAAGAGCCTTTAACCTGTTAGTGTTTTCTGACCCAAGTGTGGAGGGGTGGCAGAGGGAAGAGAGGAGAAAAACCTTACCTTGACAAAACATTTTGGGTTCTGACCACACCGATTCTCCTTCACAAGTAAGAGTGGGTGACTGTCCAGCGACTCTTTGGTAACCTGGGCGGCAATTATATGTCACTGTGGTCCCAACTGGAAACTCTTCCTTGGCCTTAGACTCATCTTGCAGTTCAGCAAAGCTTAGCCTTGGTGGGGTACCACAACTACCTATAAAAAAAAAAAAAAAAAAAAAAAAAAAACAGCATTTTAACTTTGGGGAAAAAACCCCAAACTCTTTAGTTTTTGTATTTTAAACAAGCCTTAATTGACACAGAGGATGGGATTTTCAAAAGAGCCTAGGAAAGTTTCAATGGGTTCTGGGCATAGAACTTCCTTAGGCCCTTTTGAAATCCCAGCTTGAAATCTTAAAACAAGGAGTACAAACAGTAACTCGCACTACCAATCTGTGAGGCACAAGGTAAGAAGAAGATAACATACAGTACTGTGTTTAGATACTTATTGAAAAGAAAATCCTAAATCCACAGAACAAGCGTGACTAGTTAAGCAGTGGTAAGATCAATAGAACTTGAAATTTGAAAGCAAATGTTATCTGCCACTGTGGCATGCAATTTTCAGAGATACCAACCCTTTAACTTAATTGCATGTCCAACAGCAAGAAGCAATTTGATTCAAGTCCAATCAACAAGGATGTTTGTTGAAGAAAAAAACGCTCCCCTTTTTCTTGATCTGCTTCTTCACCTTATGACAGTGTGACAACTCCACTTCCAACTGCATTTCTCTAAATCTGTAGCATTTTGACCAGTTTGCTTAGGCAAACAAATCTGCAGAAACATACGGCTGCACATCAGACCTCAACTTTCCACTAAATGATACTTACTCTGCAGTAAAGGAACAGCTACTTAATCTACAGTATTTATGGTTCCAGATGTGTTGGACACAGATTCCACTCTTGATGCACATGAACACCATGCACTAGAGATTGGAATCTTTTTGGCTAGCAGTATCTGTTGGGGCCATATCTGGATCCTTGATCAATCCCTGACCACCCTCAGGGCATAAAGATGAGGGAAACCTAACCATCTCTCAGTTCATGTGCCAACATAGAATCCCAGAGGATTAGGACTCCACATTAGGGCGGAGACGGAACTGTCTGTTCAAAGCCCCAGACTGTGGAGCACCTGAGGAAGTTGCAGAGGTTGCCTGTGGTGAAATCTCTGCTTTTTCTTCAGAGGCTCAGACAATCAGGGAGCACTGCCTGAACTATGGCTGTTTTTGTTGTTCTCTTTTACGGGATGGGACACTGCACTCCTTAGGGCTCAAAGCAGCCCTGCAATTAATCCTTCAGAGTCTGGAGTGCCTCATTGTTACCCTCAAATGGAAGATCTTCAATTTTTGCCTCTTGGAATCCCTGAGGGTTGCAGTCATGGCAATCGCCTCATAGAAATGGCAATGGCCACTGTTCACACTGCAGTGTCAGACAGTTAGTCTGCAGAGGATGTTCTGGCAGTTTTAGACCTCTGCCATAAGTGTGTTCAGTTCTTCCTAGTGTTCCTTGGATAATTTATCCACAAAATTAGGCAGTTCATCCCAGTTTAATTTTTTTTTTTTTGTAAACCACACAGTAATGCTTGGTAACTTGCTACCCTCATTTATAGACTTGTGGAAGAACAGACCTTTCAGCCAGAGAAGTCAAGCTTTTCAGAGAGGAGGCAAGGAGTCTCTCTCTTGAGGGATGGACTTTAGAGGCCCGTACTGTTTTGTTCTGTACTGTACTGCTTGTACAACCACAGAGCCAGGTGTAGGTACCTCAAAAATATTTAAGCCTCTTTGTGGGGACCTGATTGACAGTCTGCATGCCATGTTCATTCTTTTTTAGAAACTATGATGAATTTTGTACAAAGTATGCCTTTTGAGACATGTCCTGGGTAGATAAAGCCCATCAAGGGGCGTCTGGTCACATAGTCAGCAGGGATTTTACACCCCAACTGCTAGTGTCTCTGACAGCTTAACACACAAAACAGGAGTGTGTGACCTAGCAGTCTCAGTCCCCTAGGGCTTCCCTTGCTACCAGGGTAGCACGACCTAGCAGTCAGGGTAGATTGCACCATCACCCAAGATCTCAGGCCCTCAGTCAGGGCAGAGCAGCAAACACACACACAGTCTCAATAGTCTAGCATTTTGACTCTGGTGAATAGTAGACTGTAAACCTCTAGGTCTATGGTGGGGGAACTGCCACCCCAGTGGGGGTTAGCAGCAGGGGGACCCAGCCCAGGACCCTAACAGAGTATTATGCCACTGGGTCAGCAGGAATCTGCCCCAAACAGTGAGATCTCAGTCCTATGACCAGACTAATGTCTACTTCCCCTGCGCCACTTCCTACCTGGTCTCCTAGTACAGCAGTCCATGGGTGCTCTGGGGACATCTGCTGGCAAATTCTGCAGCAACTCAGTCCCCCCTCCCAGGTTACCACTGGCTTTCCAGTGTCCACCAGGGGTTCAGCATGCCAAGCCTCTATGAACTGGGGCTCTCCCAGGTCCATTGAAGGAGCTCATAATAGACATCCTTTCTCAGCAGTCCAGCCCAACTGAGCTGCGCTGCTTCCCTTTATACCCTGTCTCCAGGCTGAGCATGTTCAGCAGGGATGGAGGGGTGTGGCTTCCTCAGCATGCAATGCACAGTTAATCCCATGGGGGCCAGTGTGGGGTAGATAGACCTCATCACAAGGCATCATGTGAAAACTCATAATCTGCTGGACCTTATTATCCTGGTAAAATATGTGGCAACACTGTATGTAAAGTTAGAAGATTCTACTGTATAATGTCACTGTGACATGTTCCAAAGTTAGAAAAACAGGCCCAAACCAGTTCTTCAAAGACAAAAGACACACTGATGCCCTGGCTACGCATCAACATAATCAAATGGACTACTACGTGGCCATGCTCTGTCAGAAAGAAGGGCGTGAGCTAGAACTTTACATACTGGCTATGGAACAGCTGGGGGTTTTCCATGTAAACAGACTGTTGCCTGAACCCCAGCTGTAGATAGGCCTCAAAGAGGGGAGAAGGTTATAAGACTGAGAAACAGAAACTCCCAAATCACCTCTCTCCACTCATGACATCAATAATGTTTGAAACATAAAGGAAGCATCACTGAACTGGGGGGAGGTCCTAGCTGAAGCAATCCAGCCAGACGGCTATACGCTGGCGGGGAGGCAAACCTTTTTGCTTTTAAGCATGCTTAGTTTGTGAAATTAGGTATTAGTGTGCATTTTACCTTTTATTTCTTTTTTTGTAACCAATTCTAATTTTGATGCCTCATTACTTGCAATCACTTAACATCTATCTGTAGGTAATAAACTTGTTTTATTGTTTTATCTAAACCAGTGTGTTTGGATTGAAGTATTTGGGAATCTCCACTTGAGAGAACATTTGTGCACATCATTTTCCACTGATGAAATGATGGCCTTTATGTGAGCTTCCATTGTTCAGTAGAGAGCTTGACAGTACAAGAAACACATTTCAGGGACAAGATCTGGGACTGGGAAGTTGCTGGTGGTTCCCTGTATGTAATTCATGAATGGCTGGCCAGAGCATTCATGTAATTCAGCTGGGCATGATTTTGCATGCTTGAGGCTGTGTGTGATCTGGCCAGGAGTGATTGTTCTCACAGTAAAACAGTGTACAAGGCATCCCAGACTGGAAAATTGAGGGGACACAGTTGACCATCTGTCCAGACTGTATCCTTGGGAATATCACACTGATATCTTCCGTCCACTTTCTTGGAGGTAGCAGAGAGAAAAACCAGTGTGTGAGGTTCTGTCTTGTAGTCATGGGAAGTAAGAAGAAAGTGAGAGGTGGCTGGGCCCACTCCACCCTTTGTACCCCCTGGGGGAGAGGATTGGAGGAAAAGGGCACAGATGCAGCTAAATGGATACCACTAGCCAAAAAGCCCTGGCTTTTCAACCCATGGGGGGCATGTGTACCAATCGTGGAATCTGTGTGAACAGTCACTCAAAGAACAATCTGTTTTTGCAGAAGAAAAATATCGGCAGCTGATTAAAGAGGCTCAGCAATAGGGCAGCAATAGGCGGGCCCTATAAAGCCCAGAACTGAAAGGCAGATACACTCAGGAGAAAGGGAGGAGCAAATGGAGACTACAGTCACTTCCTGGGAAGAAGAAGGAGACTTTTGGGAACTAACAGGCCGAGGAACAAAAAGGGAACTAGAAGTAGGAAGTAGCCCAGGGATAGAGCAGTGAGACGGCCCAGACTGCTAAGCTGAAGGTCCCTGGGCTAAAACCTAGAACAGAGGGCAAGCCTACGTTCCCCTACCAGCCACTGGCTGAACGATACTGAGGCAGTGAGCGAGAGGACTGCCTAGGATTATTGATGGCTAAACCACCCTTGGAAGTGGGGAGCACAGTCAGTGACATGGCCAGAGGGTTGAGCCATGAAGAGGACACTATGGTTTCTGAGGCTGCGGGAGGAGCTAAAGGCAGATGGAGTGACGGTGTGCGAACTGCGGGGGGACTGGCCTTGAGCTAATCCCCAGAGTATCAGGAGGAGGCACCAGGCCAGAGGTGAGTGGTACATCCTGTGACAGGCAGGCTTCCTTTCAACACCTCCCCATGGGGCCTCCCCTCCTGAGGGTTGGCAACCCACCCACCTAGAGCCTTCCTGCAGGAAGTCAAATACAGAGAAGTCACAGACAAATCTAGGAATCACAGTATCCATAACATTCTCTGTACTGAGAAGCACTTGCAGTATGATACAAAGTGGGAGACTAGGCTATGGCTACACTACCGCAGTGCTACTCAAAGTGGTGGTCCACAGACCGGTGCCGGTCCGCGAGCCATTGGCTGCCGGTCTGTGCGCACATTGGGGGAGAAAAAATTGCCAGCCCCCCCACATCAGATAGCTTGAGAAGCACTGCACTAGAGAGCTTACAATGGCCCAGCTGCAGCAACGCAGCTGTGCTGATAGTGTAGCTGCTCTAAGGCAACTGGAGAGACCTCTCCCATCAATTGAGCTACTGCTGCTCGTTTGGGGGCATTAATTATGTTGATGGGAGAAGCTCTCCCGCTGATCTAGCACTGTTCACACCAGCACTTAGGCTGGTGTAACTTAGGTCGCTCAGCTGGAGGTTCATTCACATTTGAACGACGTAATTGGTAGTATAGACATAGCCCCGGTCTACACTAGGGGGGATCTATGTAAGATACGCAACTTCAGCTACGAGAATAGCGTAGCTGAAGTCGGCGTACTTGGATAGACATCTTCACGGCAGTGAGTTGGCTGAAGCCACTCCCCCGTCGACTCTCGCAGCGGTGGACTACCGGAGTCGACAGGAGAGCGCTCGGGGATCAATTTATGGCGTCTAGAAGGCGGGTAGTGTAGACCTGCCCATAGCTATAGTATAAACAAGGGTCCTTTGGGCTCTGGCAGCATTAGCACCTGGTCCATTAAACCTGTTCTATTTTCAGAGACGATAAGCATTAATAAATCCCAAGGAAGACAAAAGAATTGCAGGTCCCTTAGTACCTCTGAAGACTAAGCCTGGTCTCAACATAAAACTTAGGTCGTAGCAGCTAGAGGGAGGACATGCCACTGCTTCTGGGAGCTTACTGAGGTAAGCGCTGCCCGGAGCCTGCACTCCTGATCCCCGTCCCACCCTTCGAACCCCTTGGCCCCAGCCTGGAGCACCCTCCTACACCCCTCATCCCCAGCCCCACCCTGGAGCCCGCACCCCAAGCCCCAATTTCGTGAGCATTCATGGCTCGCAATACAATTTCCATACCCAGATGTGGCCCTTGGGCCAAAAAGTTTGCCCACCTACGATGCAGACACTGCTAGACATCGTCCATTGATCTAGCTACTGCCTCTTGAGGGGGTGGATTTACTACAGCGATGGAAAACCCCCTTCGGTCACTTTAGCAAGTGTCTATAATAAGCAGTGTAGTTGCAGCTGTGTCACTGTAGTGCTTGGAGTACAGATGTACTCTGAGACACTTACGTTTTTCAAGTAAGGAGTAAGAAAGTTCAGTTACCCGAAAAGACAGATGAACTTGTCACTAAATATCATCACAACTAAAATGGAAAAGAAATATGGAATGAAAAAGAGAAAATTGGCTCTTTAATTTTTCTTAAGATAAAAGAGTCTCCGGAAGAAGACCTTCCAAAAACAATGGTTGTGTTTGTTTGTTAAAAGTTCAAAACAGCTTATCATTGCAAAACTCTGATATCTGCCCACCCAGTTTCAAGACAGGTAAGTGTCTTCACTTCCAGACATTTTAACATAATTTTTATTGCTCCTGTATTTAAAGACGGTATTAACAGGAAGGAAATCTGGAAGACTACCACTTGCTGGTTTGGCATTGGTAAAAGATGGCAAGGTACTGGTATCACAACTGCCTAATGATTCAAGATTAATGCTATTATGTTCCTAATTATATGAACTCCAACTGGGAAAAAAGTCATTTCTTGGTTACTAGTACCTAATGGGTTACATTTGTTAATAATGGTGAAACCTAATATGCTGAAAGTCCAGATTCCAAATAAAGATCTGCTACCAGGGTAAACAGTAAAGGGTAAACAGTTAACAATGTAGTATGATACTTTTTTCAGTTTTAATAATAGATAAGCTTTTTTAAAAAAGCTTATCCTAATATTGCATTAACATAGAGATGAAGTCAAGTGATATTCAGTGAGTCAGATTTAAAAAAACTAAAAACATTCAAAGGAGAACTTGGAGAGAGGTCTAAGTCTTCACATCCAGGCTATGTCTACACTATGGACCTCGCAGCAGAGCTGTAAGGTCTCCTGTGTAGCTGCTCTTGTTGGCAGGAGAGCTCTCCTGCCGGCATAATTAAACCACCCCCAACAAGCAGCGTTACCCATGTCAGCAGCAGAGCCTCTCCTGCCAACACCAGCACTTTGGCCGGTGAAACTTATACTGGTTGGGGGAGTATTTTTTTTTCACACCCCGATGGACAAAAAGTTTCACTGACAAAAGTGGTAGTGTAGGTAGACAAAGCCTTAGTCTCGCAGATTCTTTCTGCATAACATCTTTAAGATAGATCTTCCTTCTATCCACACAGCTAAAACTCTCGTCTAAGCTCCCATCACCTCATGTCATGATTACTGTAACATCCTTTTCCGGCCTTGACAAATGCTATCTTGCCCCACTCATAACCATTCAGAAGGCTATTGCAAAGATCATTTCTTTAGCTCATGCTTTGATCATTTCCACCCCAAACTTTACAACCTTCCACTGGCTCAGTCTTCTCCATTGTAATGAACATAAGCTACTTGTCTTCACTTTCAAGGCCCTTCATGACCTATCCTAACCCTATCATCTCTCATTCAGTCTCAAAAGTCAACTCCCACCTCCAATTAGGCTATGATGCCAGCCTCTAAGGCCCACTTGTTACATTTGTGTTTTTTGCCATGCTGCTCTTCATAGTTGGGAGGAGCTCCCAGGTAACATCTGCACATATTATCTGCCTTCAAATCTCCTGTGCCATGCTGCCTACCAAAACAATTGATAATAATTAGGCTGCTGGTGGGCTGAGACCACAGTCCATCATGCTGACCAACATCATCTATTCCCCTGTACTCCTCCATTGGTCTGTCTATGTCCATTTGTTAACTCTTGTCTTAAACTGTAAAATCTTTGGGGCAGGGACCATCTTTTTGTTATGTGTTTGCACAACACCAAGCACAATGGGGTCACAGAGTACCACCGGAGCTCCTAGGCACTACAACATTACCATCTCATGGAAAAGTTTGTGTGTGAGATTGGAGCTGGCTAATAAAAGTGTGGGGTGCAGCTTTCATTGGGGGTGGAAGGAAAATACTGCACTCACATTTTGAAAAAGGATGGAGTCGGGGTCAGGAAGTAATCCAGCTATAGGACCAAGCCATACTAGGTCAGACCAAATTGTCCACCTAGCCCAGTATCCTGTGTATGACAGCAATCAATGCCGGATGCTCCAGAGGAAATGAACAGAACAGGGCAATTAACTAATAATCCATCCTATCATCCAGTCCCAGCTTCTGGCAGTTGGGAGCTTAGGGGGATACAGTGCATGGGGTTGTATCACTGACCATCTTGGCTAACAGCCATTGAAAGACCTAGCCTCCATGAACTTACCTAATTTGTTTTTTAAACCAGTTATGCTTTTGGCCTTCACTACATCCCACGGCAACAAGTTCCGCAGGTGGACTGTGCCTTATGTGAATTACTTGGTTTTCCTTTGTTCTAATGCTGCTATTTATTAATCTTGTTTTCTGTGTTTTACAGACTCCTGTGTACAAATATCACCACTCAAAAATGGGATCTGTCATGGTCACTCATACATCCATTCTCCCTGCAGATCTTGTCAAAGGAAACTCAGCCTGCCCACTGCAGACCACAACCTTCTCCAATTCCTTTTCTCCTATTTTTTGCCAAAGAGCTGCTGACACTCTGCTAGAAGAATACCCTACTTGCTCTCCATAGTGAGATCTGGAATGTACCAAAGTCTTTTGAAAAACCATTAGTAAATTCATGCAGTAGCATTCACCAATTGCGTTTCTTCTGTGACGCTAACAATAGATTCAATCCCCTTATGTATCCTCTCTTTTTAAGACGGAAGAACTGTGGGGAAGAGACCAAAAAGAATGTTTGTGAAGGGCCTCTATGCCGGTAGCGTGTGGCCTGCCTGTTAATCATGGTAGTAATCCTGCATTTCTATTATACTTTTCAACCTGTTAGGACTATTTCATCTGTCAGAGAAATGCAGCTATTTCACCAAGGCCCCAATTCAGAGAAGCACTTAAGCATGTGTTTAACTTTAAGCATGGGAGTGGCCCCATTGAAGTCAGTTTGGCACTCATGTACTTAAAGTTGAGCAGAAAGCCAGGATTAATGCTTTAAGAATGTTGCAGGATCTTCAATGATTACATGGGTGTGGGACTTTGCAATCAGCACCCAATGTTAATATTGGAACAGTCTTAAGAGAGATTCTGAAGTGAACAGGGTGGAGATGTGAATTCACATCCTGTTGCTATAACTGTTCAATTAGAGAACGTTTCCTTTGAGTTGATTTACGCATTGAAGAGTCTTTAACACATAAGAAGGTAATTTTACATTACACAGTCTAAAACTTCCAAAAAATAATACAGTTGCCCTTCGTTTATCAGTGTGGTGTCACTAGTTAAATGTAGTCTGCCTACTTTTGTATATAGCTAATGTCAGCTGAAGGGCTGTTGCACTTTTTGTCAGTTTAAATATCTAGATTCCATTTAAAAATAAACCACAGAAGTATTTTGAAACAATTCGTAGTGCACGTTACCCAGAGATACTTGGTTCTTACCACTGTACAATAAAGGTACCAGTCAGTCAAAACCTGGTGATTTTGAAAACGCTTCAGTTGAGTTAGACTGCAGTTACCTATATTTAACTTTTGCTAGTGTTACTGAACACACGCTACTTAGGTCAGGCCATGAATTCAAAGTAATGCCCGTAATTTATAAAGCCTTCAACCAGCAGAGATGTAGTTGCCTACTAGATGGTCGGATCATCTTTGATGTGAGACCATGCTTGAATGTTTCTGCTCTTTGACCTCAAAAGTGCTCATGCTGATGGCAGTGGAAGCAGGCATATAAATGACAGCAGGAAGGTGGAGAGACAAGGTGGGTGAGGTAATCTCTTGTATTGGACCAACTTCTGTTGGTGAGATAGCACTAGAGCGCTGCAGCTCTGCTACTGTAACGCTGTAAGTGTGGACAAGTCCAAAGTGAGGACGCTACCTATGCCGATGGGAGAACCACTTTCATAGCTATAAGTGCTCCGCCTCCCCAAGAGGTGGTAGCTATGTCGACAAGAGAAGTCCTCCTATTGACACAGCGCTGTCTACACTGGGAGTTCTGTTGGTATAACTGGGTTGCTCAGGGGTGTGTGTTTCCTATGCCCCCAGCAACTGTAGTTATACTGTAGTTATACTGACATAACTTTGTACTGTAGGGCAGGGCGGAGACAAGCTTCCCAGCCATGCAGAGCTCTTTTTCAGAGCTGGGAAGGGTACGCCAAGCATCACAGCTAATCCAAGATGAAACAGACTGTTTTGCGTAAGGAGTTAGCCCCTACTCTAAGGGGCCACGAAATACAGAGTGGCCCATCAACACAGGACAAAAAGTGGGAGTCAGTGCGTTACAGCTTGTTCTAATAAGCCATAAATCCAGAGTCTCTGTTCGGTCTATGATTTTTAATGTCTAGCAGAGTTTTGAACTAAGTGCTAAGTCTTGTCTGTTCAAAGTGTTGTGCAGGTTACCTTTGAGGATGAGGACCGATAGGTCAGACATACAATGATCGCTCTGTGAAAAGCATTCACCTATAAGCGTTTTTTTTTTTTTTGGTCTTTTATCATGTTTGAATAAACTCATACAGGAAAATCTCCAATATCCCTAGTATGTAGCTTAACTACAAACTATAAGGGGGCCCCTTCTTCTTGTTTTGGCCAAATTAAAGTGCAACAGCCTCAAAGCAGGAAGACTGAGAAGACTCACTGGTCAAATCCCTTCACCTTACTAGGTAGAGGAAGGAATTGAAGAGGATCTCTAACAGCATTGGAGAGTATCCATACTAGAGGACGTCTCGTAGTGGCATTGGCCCAACGAATATTTAATTAAAAGAAACCAGCTTCACCGAACAACGAAGAGTACCCTACACCAGCATACCTCATAGTCCACTACTTAGGACATTTGCTTTAGTAGCAGGAGAGTGGTGTTCAAATTATTTCTAATCAAGAAGAAGAGGGACTGAACCACAATTATCCACACCCCATGTGAGCACCCAAAACAAAGGACCATAGACTGTCTCAGGGCCCGCATCGGGTAGCGAGAGGAAACTGCACCAAGCTCTCCCCTATCCTGGATGAGTACTGTAACCACTGAGCGAAATATTGTAAGGAAGGCCGTGTCCTCCATAACTGCCTTGTGGGGTGTGAGATGGCCTCTGAGTAGGCATAACTCCCTCTGCCAGATCTACAAAGGGCCTTAGCTACAGCAATAATCAATGTTGCCATCCCTAATTTTTAGATGCCTAGAAAATCACTGGAATGACAACGGGTGCCCTGAAGCTTAACTTAGGCACCTGGGCTCCCCCTTCAATGAATGGGGAGGGATAGGCACCTAAGCATGGGATGCACAAAAGCCAGCACACTAGGCTAGGAGCCACCTAAGCTAGCCAGTGGGAAATGATGATGCGAGGAGAATGACCAGGGCAATGCTAAGTGCTGCCTTTCATGGAGTGCGGTGCTTCTCTCTGCTCGAAATCCACAGGCAGGAAATCCTTGCCTGAAGTCAGCTGACTTAGGTGCCTAAACCATTTCTTGTGAGATTGCTAGCTACCTGCCCACCACCACACAAAACAGAAGAGGGGAGAGGGGGGAAGATGACAGAGGTCTTACATTGTGCTGTTAGCTTAGGGGTTAGGGCCGTGGCCTGTACCATGAAAGATGGTTTAATTAACTTAAAAGAAGGGAGATGAATCTGGAACTGCCAGCATATAATGCATCTGCCCTAATTACTGTATTAAGGGCTAGTCCACTGTGGGGTGTTCTTTTCTAGTTGAAGCTGGGCTACGTTAATTAAGCCCTCTACAGTGTGGGGGTTAGAGAACACCCCCTGCTACAATTTCTCCCTCTAGCTGACGGGACATGAACTGGAAGCTCCTCAGGCTTTCCCCTTGAAGCTGTTCCACTTTAATTCAATATTGACTGGGCCAAAATAAGCCCAAGAAGCACTCAATAGTAGAGTGGTTACATGACTCTCATAGGCTCTTGGGGAGGCTGATTTAATTCCTCCACCAGCTGAAAAAGAAGGAATTTGAACTGGGAGCGCCTGTTATCTTTCCTTTTCAAGCAGTTCCACTGGAAGAAAATATTAATTGGGCCAAAGCACATGTGAGAAGCCTTCTGTAGTATAGTGGTTACATTATTCATGTGGGACGTTGAAGATGTGGCTTCAATTCCTTCCTTTACTTGATGAAAAGAAGGATTTGAAGAGGGAGCTTCTTCAGTCTTGCCTCTTGAAGCTGTTCCACTTGAATTAAATATTAAGGGAGCCAAAATCCAAGAGAGAAGCTCTCTGTGGTACAGTGGTGAGGCTAAACATGTGGTGCATTAAAAACCCTGCTTCAATTCTTCCCTTTGCCTGATGAGGAAAAGGGATTTGAAGTGGGCACTCCCTCAGCTCCTTCTCTTAAAGCTGTTCTACTTTAATTAACTATAAATTGGTCTGATAAACCCCCAAGGAGCCTCTATAGTACAGTGGTTAGGCTTCTCCCTGTGAGAACTCTTAGCTAATGTGGGTTCATTTTCCACATGTACCAGATAAACTAACAACTCTGTTTCTCTTAAAGCTGTTCAACTTTAATTAACTAATAACTGGGCCAAATCAAAACAGACAAGTACTCTACAACAGAGTGGTGAGGCTATTCCCCTGGATGGTTGGAGCTGTGGATTCAAGTCTTCTCTCTATCCTTTGCAGGGATTTAAACTGGGCATGATGCAGCTCTTGTCTTGTGAAGCTGCTCCACTTTAACTCAATATTACTTGGGTCAAGCAAAGAATGAAGAGTCCTCTATAGTAGAATGGTTCAGCGCCTCGCTTGTGAGATGTGGATTTACTGATTCAATTCCTCCCCCGACGAAATGAGGAGAAGGTGTTTGAATGGGAGTGCCCTCAGTCTGACCTCTTGAACCTATATCACTTTAATTGGGATAAAAAACACAAGCAGCTACTATAGTGCAGTGGCTGAGTTGATGCCCTTGGAGTCTAATTAAGCAGGTTCAAGTCTCCCCTTGAGATGACAGGATTTGAAGCAGGAGCTTCCTAAATCCTTCCTCTTGAAACTATTCCACATTAATTAAATAGTAATTAGGCCAAAACAAAAACAAGCAGCTATCTATGTTACACTTGTTAAGCTAGTCGCATGGGGAAACTTGGAGTCGCTAGTTCCATTTCTCCCTCTATTGGACGATGAGGAGAAGTGGTTTGAACAGGGAGCTCCTGACGTCTTCCCCCTTGGAAGCTGTTCCACTTTAATTAAAAATTGGGCCAAAACAAATGTAAGAAACTCTCTACGGTACAGTGGTTAGGTTACGCCCCTGAAATCCTTAAAGTCACTGGTTCAATTCCTTTCACTGCTGAATAAGGAGAAGGGGTTTGAAGTGGGAGCTCTTTCTGTCTTGCCTCTTGAAGTGGTTCCATATAAAATAAATAGTAATTTGGCAAAAGTAAAAAGAAGCAGCCCTCTACATTACAGTGGTTAGACTCCTCCCATAGGAAACTTAGCGTGGTTGGTTCAATACCACTGTCTCCCTGAGAAGAAGGGGACTGAACTGGGAGCTCTTTAGGTCTTTCCTCTTGCAGCTGTTCCATGTAAATTAAATAGTGACTGGGCCAAAAAAAAAACCAAGAGGCCCTCTACACTAAAGGAGTTAGGGAAATTCAAGGTTACTAGTTCAATACCACTGTCTCTCTGAAAAGAAAACAGGGATTGAATTGGGAGCTCTTTAAGTCTTTCCTTTTGCCGCTGTTCCATGTAAATTAAATAGTGATTGGGCCAAAAAAAAAAACCCAGAAGCCATCTACACTAAAGTGGTTAGGCTACTCGCCTGGGAAATTTGGTGTGTTTGGTTCAATACCACTGTCTCCCTGAAGAAGAGACAGGGATTGAAATGGGAGTTCCTTAGGTCTTGCCTCTTGCCGCTGTTCCACGTCAATTGAATAGTAATTGGGCCAAAGGCAAAGCAAGAAGCCCTCTACACTACAGCGGTTAGGCTACTCCCCTGGGAATCTCAAGGTTACTGGTTCAATACCAGCACCTCCCTGAAGAGGAGACAGGGACTCAGTTGGGAGCTCTTTAGGTCTTTCCTCTTGCCGCTGTTCCACGTCAATTGAATAGTAATTGGGCCAAAGGAAAAGAAAGAAGGGGTCTCCCACAGCCTGACCCATGGGGGGGCAAAAGAGTGATCCGCATTTTTGGACCCCCAAGTCACAGCTAATTACAAGAGGAGCCTACAGTGCGCCGGGCCCCGCTCTCCCCACGGCCCCTCCTGCTCCCACTCGCCAGCCCAGCGGAGGGCGAGGCCAGCTCAGGGGGCGGGGCTGGGGCCCGGGCGGAGGGGGCGGGGGGAGCCCCCTTCCCCCCGACACTCACCCAGCGCTCCCCTGGGAAGCAGCGCGAGCGCCAGCAGCGCCGAGAGACGCGGGATCCAGCCCGGCCGAAGCATCTCCATGGCGCCGAGCAGCGCCGCAGCCGGGCACCGCGCCGCGCACTGCGCATGCGCCGAACCCAGCCGCCGCCGCCGCCTCGGGAGCGCGCTCGCGGGTCGCTGCGGCCGCCGCAGGGCAAGGGCAAGGGCAAGGGCAGGGGCGAGAGAGGCGGCGGCCGCCCCGCCCGGGAAGCCCGCGGCGAGGCTCGCACAGCGCGGCGCCGGTCCCCGGTCCCCGCCCGAGGGAGGGAGGCCGCCAGCCAAGGCCTCGCTGCGCCGCCGGTTTTCGCCCAGCTCCGCGGCTCCCCCCGTCGGCCCCTCTATGTTGCGACCCAGCGGGGACCCGGGCCGGGGGCGGCTGAAGGCGCGCAAGCCGGGGGCAGCAGTGCCCCTGCGGGATTCGGGCCTGAGCGCTGCTGTCTGGGCGCTGGCAACTGCTGCACCTTCCTACCCGAGCTTGTTTTCTCTGCCTGGCTGCATGCCCGGAAGGGGCTGCTCGCAGGCGTCTTTCTCCCCGAGTTTGTGTCGCTGCTCAATGGCGCAGGTCCACCCGCTTCAGACTAAAGGGTGAGTTAATCCCCCCCCCCGACCCCCTTAGCCTGATGCTAATCATTGGCTGGGGGTGGGACGGGGCCCCTCTCAGTGGTAGGGTGACGGCTAGAGACGGGTCATCTGTTGGTTTGTCCCAGGAAAACTGTTCCACTCTCGCTTCCCGGTCGGACAAACAGGCTTTAAGAAAGACCAAAAGGGCCTTTAGTCCTCGGTCAAAAGCAGAGCGAGAGAGAGAGAGCGTTTGCTCCACTAAGTCATGCCACTTAAAAGCTTGCCACTAAATGTTACATTTCATTTGTATGAGTCCCTAGACCCGACTGGAGAGCGCATTGCCGCAGGCCAGTGATACTCAGATTGAGGCTCTTGAGCTGCAAGTGGCTCTTGAATGCTTCTCTTGCAGCACATGAGAGGAAAACAATGCATGATATTAAATAAGTAACCAATCAGAATGCTCTTACTAGATGAATGCATTGTAGTTGATAAAACAATAATAATACTTGGCCAGTTGTTTTGCTGTGCGAATAAAATGTGTCGATATAAAACTGAAACCTTTCCTGTGTCCTACTATAGTAAATAAAACCATTAATTTAACACTGTGGCTCTTTAGGATGATGGTGATTGCTAATTTGGCTCCTCAACTACTGAGGTCTCAGAGCAGCCATCCTGAGTACTGAACACACAACCAGTCAGAGACAGTTTCCTATCTGTTTCTCTCCTTATCCTTACCCCCTTCTCCCCCCCTGCCCAACTCTACGCATCGCACTTAGTTTGAATTTGGTTGCAGTACCATACAGCAATCCTACTGAAACCACTCTTTTAGCTTCACTTATCGGAATGCTTGTCAACCACAGGGCTCTCTGGCTTGTTCCAAGCAGCTTTATAGTATTTTACCTGCATCAGTTATTGAAAATGGGCTGAAAGACGGAGTGTCACACCCATTCAGGAAAGGAGCGATGAGGCTTTTGCTCCTTCTTAAAAACTAATGCCACTGAGTTGTATATTAAAGTGTACGGTAGAATGCTTGTGTCAGAGCAACTGAGCTGACTTATCTTCCCAGTTAACAGTGGGAAGTTGGAGAAAGACATGTGCATTGTAGTCTGTTCACCACAGCCTTGTCATTTGGGCCCCTTTTCTGCACAAGTAACCTAAATGTAATCACCGCACATTTATCTCATCTTGGCAAACTGCTTTGCACTTAAAAATGACACACTTCACTAATGCTGACCCACAAACCAGCTTACTACTGTTACAAGAAGTTGCGGGGGGGAGTGAGATAAATGGAGCCGAAAGTCAATGAAGTAAAAGGCTCTCTTCTGTAGAGGCTCTCACCCCGTGCCTCTTGCTGTTTCTCTGCACCACATCTTAGGCTGCAAGCTCCTGGGAGAGGAGACCTGTTTTACTTGCCAAAAGCATCGCACAAACCTAGGGCAATGTCTAAACACCACAGGAACAGTAAGGTCTGAAATGAATCCAGAAGCTTGGATGCTCTTTAGCATCTGTAACAGTGCACATTCTTTGGAGACCCTGCAGTAGCCTGCGTTAAGCATAGAAAGAAAAGGCTGCATCCTCAAGGCCGCACCTTGAGTCCTGTGAAATCAGTGGGAGTTCTGCCAGCAACTCTACTGGGCCCAGAAGGGACTTATTCCTGAAAAGTTTGTCTAGTTTATGAAGTTATGCAGATAAGATCCCTCCCTCAAGCTTTCGTGAAGCTGTTCCACTTTAATTAAGTATTAATTGGGCCAAACTTAGAACAAGAGGCTTCTATGGGACATTTGGAGTTGCTGGTTCAATTCCTTCCTCTTCCCAAGGAGGAAAAGGGGATTGAACTGGGAGCTCCTTATGTCTTTCCTCTTGCAGTTGTTCCACGTCAATTAAATAGCGACTGGGCCAAAGGAAAAGCAAGAAGCCTTCTACGCTACAGCGGTTAGGTTACTCCCCTGGGAATCTCAAGGTTGGTGGTTCAGTGCCACTGCCTCCCTGAAGAGGAGACAGGGACTCAATTGGGAGCTCTTTAGGTCTTTCCTCTTGCCGCTGTTCCACGTCAATTGAATAGTAAGTAATTTGGCCAAAGGAAAAGCAAGAAGCCCTCTACGCTACAGCGGTTAGGCTACTCCCCTGGGAAACTCAAGGTTACTGGTTCAATACCACTGCCTCCCTGAAGAGGAAACAGGGATTGAATTGGGAGCTCTTTAGGTCTTTCCTTTTGCTGCTGTTCCATGTAAATTAAATAGTGATTGGGCCAAAAAAAACCAAACAAACCCACAAGTAATCTACACTAAAGTGGTTAGGCTACTCGCCTGGGAAACTTGGTGTGTTTGGTTCAATACCACTGTGTCTCCCTGAAGAGGAGACAGGAATTAAATTGGGAGCTCTTTAGGTCTTTCCTCTTGCAGTTGTTCCACGTCAATTGAATAGTAATTGGGCCAAAGGCAAAGCAAGAAGCCCTCTACGCTACAGCGGTTAGGCTACTCCCCTGGGAAACTCAAGGTTGCTAGTTCAATACCAGCACCTCCCTGAAGAGGAGACAGGGACTCAATTGGGAGCTCTTTAGGTCTTTCCTCTTGCAGTTGTTCCACATCAATAGCGATTGGGCCAACAGAAAAGCAAGAAGCCCTCTGCGCTACAGCGGTTAGGCTACTCCCCTGGGAATCTCAAGGTTGCTGGTTCAATACCAGCACCTCCCTGAAGAGGAGACAGGGACTCAATTGGGAACTCTTTAGGTTTTTCCTCTTGCCGCTGTTCCAGGTCAATTGAGTAGTAATTGGGCCAAAGGAAAAGCAAGAAGCCTTCTATGCTACAGCGGTTAGGCTACTCCCCTGGGAAACTCAAGGTTGCTCGTTCAAGTCTGTCCTCTACCAGATGAGGACAAGGACTTTAAGTAGCAACTCCTTCATTCTTGCCTCTTGAAGCTGTTCCACTTCATGTCAATAGCAATTGGACCAGCAAGACAATCAGGATCACTCTGTAGCCCAGTGGGTAAGCTACTGACATAGAAAGTGGGAGACCCCAGTTCAAATCCTCCCTTGGCCTGTTAAGAAGAGGCTTGGACAAGGATGGATCACCTCCCAGGTGACAGGGCTGAGGGTGAGCGGCCCCTGTTTAAATTCCCTCCTTTCTCAGGAGGCCCTTGTTTTTCTGGAAACACAGGAGGTCTAAACAATGATCCCCCATCTCTCAGGTTCCCTTGGGTGTGGGGGTCGGGGGGTGGGGTGGGGTGGAGGTGGCGGGGAAAGAGGTCCCTGGGAGGTGGGACACCCCTGTTCAAATCCCTTCACAGAGGAGGGGTTTGAACAGGGGTCTCCCACAGCCTGACCCATGGGGGGCAAAAGAGTGATCTGCATTTTTGGACCCCCAAGTCACAGCTAATTAAAAGAGGAGCCTACAGTGCCAGATGCCAAGGTCAACCCCACCCCCCACCCCCGCCGCGTCACGTGAAGGGTCTACACACTAGACTAGAGAGGGCTTCTCCTTCTTTCTTGGGCCCAATCAATATTTCCTGTCAGCTCATACTGTCCTGTGACTACAGACTTCTGTTGTAACCAAAGGCAAAACAGTCCAGACAAATGCATAACCTGCATGTGGCCTGCCAAATCTGGTCAACATTCAACTGGGTCTCTATGCGTTACGGCCCTTTGGGTGATCTGATGATCGTGTTCAGGCGGGATGCCCAATAACGTCTAAACACGAGGCGATGCAGAAGAACTGCCCCACTTCCAGCATCTACGGCCACGCTGCGGACCACCCCAGCGCCAGCCACATGCCTCATGCCACAGCCATGAATGGCTTCCAGCCCGCGGGTGACCCTGACTCATTACTAAGCCCCCTTCGCAAGCCTGCCCGGCAGACTCGGGTCGAGTCCAGGGAGCTGTCAATGGCAGACAGGGCCACGGCCCCCAGCCCGCCAGGAACGGTCTCCCCCTGCTGCCCCCACCCCTCCGGATTCACGCCCCGCCTGCACCCGGGCCCCGCTCTCCCCACGGCCCCTCCTGCTCCCACTCGCCAGCCCAGCGGAGGGCGAGGCCTGCTCAGGGGGCGGGGCTGGGGCCCGGGCGGGGGGCCGGAGGGAGCCCCCTTCGCCCCGACACTCACCCAGCGCTCCCCTGGGAAGCAGCGCGAGCACCAGCAGCGCCGAGAGACGCGGGATCCAGCCCGGCCGAAGCAGCTCCATGGCGCCGAGCAGCGCCGCAGCCGGGCGCCGCGCACTGCGCATGCGCCGAACCCAGCAGCCGCCGCCGCCGCCTCTGGAGCGCGCTCGCGGGTCGCTGTGGCCGCCGCAGGGCAGGGGCGGGGCCGAGAGAGGCGGCGGCTGTGCCGCCTGGGAAGCCCGCGGCGAGGCTCGCACAGCGCGGCGCCGGTCCCCGCCCGAAGGAGGGAGGGAGGCCGCCAGCCAAGGCCTCGCCGCGGCTCCCCCCGTCGGCCCCTCTATGTTGCGACCCAGCGGGGACCCGGGCCGGGGGCGGCTGAAGGCGCGCAAGCCGGGGGCAGCAGTGCCCCTGCGGGATTCGGGCCTGAGCGCTGCTGTCTGGGCGCTGGCAACTGCTGCACCTTCCTACCCGCGCTTGTTTTCTCTGCCTGGCTGCATGCCCGGAAGGGGCTGCTCGCAGGCGTCTTTCTCCCCGAGTTTGTGTCGCTGCTCAATGGCGCAGGTCCACCCGCTTCAGACTAAAGGGTGAGTTAATCCCCCCCCCCCCCCGACCCCCTTAGCCTGATGCTAATCATTGGCTGGGGGTGGGACGGGGCCCCTCTCAGTGGTAGGGTGACGGCTGGAGACGGGTCATCTGTTGGTTTGTCCCAGGAAAACTGTTCCACTCTCGCTTCCCGGTCGGACAAACAGGCTTTAAGAAAGACCAAAAGGGCCTTTAGTCCTCGGTCAAAAGCCCAGAGAGAGCATCGTTTGCTCCAGTAACTGCTGCCCCTAAATGTTACGCTAGATTTGTATGAGTACCTAGACCCCACTGGAGAGCAGAGTCCCTTTCCTGTAGGCCAGCGATACTCCGATTGAGGCTTTTGAGCTACAAATGGTTCTTACCTGTGTCCTTTGTAGCTCTTTGTAGCAGAACCAATCAGGCTGCTCAGCGTGTTAGTAGTTGATCAAATGATTATACGTGGTCAGTCATATTGCTGTGAGACTATTTAAAAACTCAATTTCTCGTGTTTTCCTGTTTAAATATGAATAGACAGTTTTATAGTAAAGGAAACCATGAATTCACAGTACTTGGCCTCTGTTGGATAAGGCGATTGCTAATGTGGCTCCTCAACCACTGAGGGCTGAGTATCTCTGTTCTAAGCATTGAACATACCCCCAGGAAGTGACAGTTGCATATCTCTGTTTCTCTCCCGTTCCCTACCCTTAACTACCTCTTCTCCCCAGTGTCCCAACTTTAACCACAACATTTAGTTTGTGTTTGACTGCAGTACAGTTACTCTATTGAAACCACTCTTTTAGTTGGACTTATCAGAATGCTTGTCAACCATACAGCTCTCTGGCTTGTTCCAATCAGTTTTATAGTCTTCACCCCATCTGTTACTGAAAATGGGCTGGAAGATGGAGTGTTACACCTATTCAGGAAACAAGTAATGAGGCTTTTGTTCCTTCTTAAAAGCTAATGCCACAAAGTTGCATATTAAAGTGTATATAGTAGAATGCTTGTCAGAGAAGCTCAGCTGAATTGCCTTCCCAGTTAACAGTGCAAAGGTGTGAAGCCAGATTAAAAAAAAAAACAAAAAACAGATTAATGTGTGTACAGAACAGGCCTGTCCCCGTAGCTGTTTTCTCCACAATTGAACCTAAATGTATGTCACTGCATGGTTGTCTGATCTCTTCAAACCACTCTGCATTTACAATGATACTTTTCACCAATGCTGACCCACACTCCAGCTTATGCTGATACAAGATATTGAAGAAAAATAGGGAGCCCATAGTCAAAGCAAAAATAAGTAGCCCAAGGCTTAAAGGGTAAAAGGCTCTTTTGTCTAGAGATACTCACCCCTGGCCTGATGACATTTCTATGCAGCATGTCTTAGTCTGGAAGCTCTTCAGTGTAGAGACCTCTTTAACATGCCAAAAGCATCTCACAAACCTAGGGTACTGTGTAAACACCCCAGGAAGAGGAAATTCTGAAGGGAATCCAGATGCTTGGAAAATGTATGATGTCCTTTAGAGTCCCTAATTGTTGCTTGTATAAAACAGTGCACGTTCATTGGAGACCCTGCAGTAGCCTGCATTAAGCATAGCAAGAAAGGGCTACACACTGAATGCCAAAGCTTGAGCCCAGTGAAATCAAGGGGAGTTTTGCCAGTTACTCCTCTGGGACCAGAATTTAGACTTAAATCTACTGTCTTTGGTTTCAACTGACAGTTTTTGGGGTTCATTTTTGAATCCTAAAAAGATGTCACTTAAGGCTTGCCTTTGTGAGGGAAATTGATTGGCACAGCTGTAGCAGAATAGCTTTTGGTGTAATTCCCTTGTGGACACTCATTGTGGAAGAATATTCTTACTTTCAAAGTAACTAGTTTGAAATAAACAATTATTCTAGAAAAAAGTCACTTTTATTCCAGGACACAGTGAGGGGGAGTTATACTGGAATACAAGTGTTCTAGAACAGTCATTCTGCTATAGTTATGCTAGTCCGTTTTCCCCAGGTCAAAAAGCTATTAGGCTACTTCCCACTATCTGACGACCCCACTATCATTGTTACAAGTCTTCCCCTGGTAGCACAAGAGGCCTGGTTTGTGAAACTGCCCATTCTTAATCCCTGGATCAAGGACACAATGAGTCACACCTTCTTTGTACTGCAGCTGGCGTTCACAAATGCCTCCAATTAATGTATAATTGAGGGATTTTACAGGGATGCAAGATCAGTCCCTTTACCGGGTTTAAGGGAGGCATTTACTTCTTCGTGTGCAGGTTCTTTTAATTGTAGTTCAGATTAGAAATTCAGGGTAGGAACCTCTGCCCAAAAATATGGCAAGGTCTCCGAAGATGGAGGCATCATCAGGATCTGCATCACAAAATTACCAAGATTGGTGAATTTACAGCAACACATTTTTAAAATCAATCTCCCTTCTAAACAAATATTTTCTCTTTTAGAGCACAACATTATAAATTGCAGACATTTTATACACAGCTTTTGATTTAAAAGCAGTATTTAAAAAGTTTAATCTGTAGTTTCACACCCATGAAGTCATTTTAAAGTAAGTGATCCAAGAAGAAAAAATTAAATATTGAAGGCAAAATTTCATCTGAGTCTTATTTTTAGAGGGGTTAAAAATTACAAGGGGTTGTAAAAGAAGTTGATTGTATCTCTACTATAAGGTGAAGAACATTAAGTGCTGTGTCTTTGAAGAGCAAGTAAAAGGAAAGAGATACAGGGTTGGCAGTCATGAAGCCCTTTTATAAAATCCAGCAACTCCTCAAAATTAAGGTTCCTTTCACACACAGCCTTCCGAAACTTTTCAAGAAGACAGCTGTGGCAGTTAATGAAGCATGCTCAGGAGGAAGTTCAGGGTTTTGTGCTTGCAATTTTTTATCAAGGCAGGCTCAGCAGCACTTGCGTCATCTCCTCTTCCTGGTGACAGATTGCTTAGTCAACTGGTCAGAAACAAGAAGTTCCATTAAAGGGAAAGAAGGCCAGAGCATAATCTGAGGAGTGAGCATCCTTGATGCTGCAGGGTGGTTGTTCATCTCAGAAGTCTGCATGCAAGACGTTTTCATGGACAAACAGCAGGAGGGCAGCCTAAAAGCTACAGTCTGGTGCTGTGTAAAGTTGAACTTCATGAACTAAACTGCTGCTATAAGGATCTAATGGAAGCAGCTGCATAACGTCGTCAACTATATGCTATGGCTTTGCATTTTCCCCTAGAGAACTTCATTGCAAGAATGTAAATTACCCACAAAGAAGGTGAAGGAAATGCTTCCATGTTCTCCACGCAAAATGCACACCATGAGGAGAAGTGGTTTCCTGCCTGCAGAAAGGGATACATCAATGTTAAAACAAAACTTGGTTCTTCTATGCTCCTGCCAATCTTTAGAAACATTTTATTGCAATTTTATTACTTTCATTTGGACAAAAAGTAATCTTTTTGAAATGTTTACATTTCCTGGGGAAAGATTGTCAGATCAGCCTACTTTTAAAAAAAATCTGTTTACAAGTCAAAATAAATAGCACATTGTGAACTTGTTCATGTCAGACTGTATTTCATGCTGTATAATACACAATCATGAGGTAGTAGGTATATTTGAAGTATAAAGGCAGGTAGCTGTTGGTGCCATTATGTTAAACGTCAGTATTCTGAAGAGAAGCAACACCAGCAAAAGTTGGTTTTCATTATGGACAGTGACAGCCACAGGACTACATGCAGATTCAACGGTAAGCGGAGCAGCCACCGCAACACATATTTAAGCAGACAGACCCAAAGAACTGTTTGAGCCTTATTCTAGTGTGGTTAGAAGTAAGGTGTATAGAGAGCAGATTTCCCCACAACTTTACAAACAAAACATGGTTTCTAAGGTGGGTAACATTTGACCCATGATTTCCATCTTCCTTTGTACTAGATGGAAACAGAATTAATGCAAGTAATGCTTCAGAACTGATTTTGTTGTACTACCTTCCAAAAAAGTGTTGTGACATTGCAAATGTGATCTGCTCGTTTGCTACAAACAAAAGGTTAGCCAAACCAGAAGTGTTTGTGGTTACAACAGGTGCTATTTTTATTCAAGAAACATAGGAGCAAGGAGACTGGGAGAAAAGTAGTCATTTTCCATTCAACATACAGTGTCTTTGCATTAGAGCAGTAATACTCAGATCTCTTTGGTTCAGGAGCCAAATTAGCAATCATTACCCAAAGAAGCCACAATAGTAGAAAATTATTATTCTCACAGCAAACAAGTTAATAACTCAGTGCACGCTGGTAATTGGTTAACATAGTAAAAGCATCCTGATTGGTTAATAACTTATGTGCTGCAAAGAACTACAGGAGACACATTAAAGAGCCATTTACAGCTCTCAAGCCTCAGTCTGAGTAACACTGCATTAGAGTAAGGTAGAGCTGACATCATTCACAATTTTGACATTTTTATGTTGAAGAAAGTGATTTAAAATAAGCCCATACCTGCTATGGTGCAAATGAATTTTTTTGTTCAGTTATGTGGGCCAAAGGCATCCGGTACTTGCAGTTTTCATGTGTATAGTAATAGCTGAATGGTGAAGAGGAAAAATAAGTTACATTTTCAAAGGAAAACTCTCATTTAGTTTATTTTAAAAGGAGAGACTGGAAGTAAATTCATATTTAGCCTCAAAACTAATTTCAGAGTTTTATGGCTGCTGAAGTTTGGAAAGTTGATCTGAAGATATTTGAGATCTCACTGATACCATCAGAGGACACCAAGATTGATTAATTTACCAAGACAAAAGATGAGGAGGGTTCTTATATTAAAGTTGCCTGATTTAAGAGGGATGGTGTGAGGGGGGAGGGAAATCTTCATTTAAAGGTGATATGCAAAATAGGAAAAAAATAGGGCTTATGCCACTTTAATACTGTTTTGTTACATAGCCAAGCAGGCTCAAGGGTTTTATTATTAGAAATGCAGTTATTGGCAATTAGAGAACTAATAAGGCTAGGGTGGGACACTGCAAAAGACTAAACATAGAGCAAGTGAGAGAGTGGAAAGGATTTTGGATCAGACTGTTTAAGACCCTTTATTTACAACTATTTAAGTCCATTGTCTAACTGACAGTTTGGAGAAGCGAGGGAAAGGGTTTTTGTATTTTTTTTTTTTTTTTTTTTTTTTTTGTAATTTTTAAATACCTTCTGCTGCTGCAATTAAAGTTTGAGGGCTCACAATATATATTCTCAAAATTACTTCCATTCCTAGTCCCAGAAAACCTGAGAGAACCACGTTAATCGCTGATATTTCAAAGATAAAAAAGCAGAAAAACCCCCCACAAACTTTACATCCTTTCCCTCCCTCTCTTCAAACTTTAGTATATTACAGAGATGCCCCCCCAAAAAAACAAAAACCCCTTTCAGATCTAAAGGGGAAAAATCCATCATGGGCCTTATTTCTTTGTATCATGCTAATATCCTGGTGACAGAAGAATGTTTTGGGTTTGTTTATTTTTGTAAAAATACATTATAATAATGCTTCTTCCAGAGCAAAGAGAAGAGGAGGGAGAGAAGTTTTTAAATATTATATAAAAGGATGGGTATGTGAAGAACACTAAACTATTACTACCTGCAGACTCACAAAATTACACTAGTGATTACCTGTTTCTCTTGTCCCATTGTTGCAAATGGAGATCATGAGTCATTTAATGAAATGTTTGGCCAGTATTAAACTGTGGAACCAAACAACAGTCCATACGTGTATTGAAATGAATGGAAATTTAGAAAAATCCCTCACCCTGCATTCTGCTTAGACATAATCCTCGAGATAATGATGGTAACCAGGAGAAGCAGCAGTGCCCCACCTGCGATCCCTGAGAGACAACAAGGAGAGAACTGAATTAGTCTGACAAATGGGCTTATGAAACACAGAAATAGTATTATTGGCCTTTGCAGATTTTTAATTAACTCTCAAAATCCCAAGCAAAGTTAAGAGGTCATGGCATTCCTCTATCTGTACCCACAAGGGTTTCTGAATCCTGAGTTATTGTCTGTGTTTACAAAGTTAACATTTCATACTGTATCCTTTTCAGATTTTGATCTTTAGGCAAAGTCATAACATTACTACATTCAAAATGTTCACTGTGAATAAGACCACCTATTAGTATTTAAATATAATATGTGGATTCATAGTGGCACCAGCAAAAGGAGATTTACACCATGCACAAATGGGTCACGATTCACAAACCAGTATCTAAAACCGAGAGCACTTGAGACTGCTTGAAATGATGAGATCAGCTATGTTCCAGTATATGAAAAACCCAAGCTACTGCACCCCTGTGGCGTGTTAGTGTAGATGCTATCTATCCATTTGTGTACGTAATTTACCTCCCCAAAAGGTGCTAGCCAGGTCAACGGCAGAATTCTTCCATTGATCTTGCGCTGTCTATGCAGGGACATAGGTCAGCTTACCAACTCCATTCAGGTGTGGATTTTTCATACCCCTTACCAACACAGTGAAACTGAGCTAATTTTTTAGGCTAGTCCAGACCTGAGCCAGGTGCTCTAGAGAGGAAGCCCTGCAGCAGACTTGCAGAATGCTAACAAAGCTGACAAAAATCCTAGCCCAAGTGGCTTTGGCGCATACTTCTTTTTGGACATAAAACAGTTGTTGGGTTCTAAACAATGGAATCTCAAGCCTTAGGGAACTCCACCAGGAACTGAGGTTTTTAAAGAGTCTGATTGTGGAGGTACTGTACTTTTCCTGGTTCACATGCAGTCTTATGGAGAAGCAAAGGTTTGAAAGCTGGGAAACTGACTCTATAACAGGTTTCAGAGTAGCAGCCGTGTTAGTCTGTATCCGCAAAAAGAAAAGGAGGACTTGTGGCACCTTAGAGACTAACAAATTTATTTGAGCATAAGCTTTCGTGAGCTACAGCTCACTTCATCAGATGCATTCAGTGGAAAATACAGAGGGGAGATTTATATACACAGAGAACATGAAACGATGGGTGTTACCATAAAGAAGGTTTAGAAACAACGGGCCAGATGTTCAACTAGGGTAAATCAGCATAGGTCCACTGAAGTCAGTGGAGCTATTTCTATCTACCCCAGCTGTGAATCTGACCCCAGGTCTTTTTAGTAAACTACTTACCGAGGACTACTGAGATGAAGTTATAGGAACCTAGAATTGGGGGTAGAGAGGGGAAAAAAAATTGAACTACTATAATATGAAATGAATCACAGCCACATGATTTCTTCAAAAATATTTATCCAAACATTTTCTGTATCAGGCATGTTACAGATTTTATTGGTGAGAGCTAGAAAGCAAAATTGCTTAAAAGTCCTCCCCATATTGCCAGCTATATAGAAAGGCCCTTGCAACTTTTAAAGGGAGATAAACCACTGTAACCCAATCGCCTCCTCCAGCACAAGAGAAAGCTCAGCACTGTATTGACTGGCTGAGCAAGAAAGAAGCTCTTTCAGTTTACCTGCTAAATCAACCACATATCAACTGTGAGGGTCTTGGGTAGGGTGACCAGATGTCCCAATTTTTGGGTCTTTTTCTTATACAGGCTCCTATTACCCCCCACCCCCTGTCCCGATGTTTCACATTTGCTGTTTGGTCACCTGAGTCTTGGGAGCATGTCACACACACACAGTGAGTTAAGCTGTAAGGACAAAGCTGTTGCTTAGAGAACTGCCTTTTACTGATAGGGAGAAATATTTTAAGTAGAGAATAAGACATATTTTGAAAACTCCAACCTAAATGCAGTGAGTTTTACACAGAATAACATAACAAAAGCCATGGTTGTAACACTGATTGGTGGTCTCTACACAGTCAAAAAAACTCAAACCATATTAGGATATCATATTACATTTTAGACAGGCCTCAAGTTGAGAGAGTTTGATTTTTACCTTCCCATATTTAGGGCCTGTCTACACACAAAAATCACACTGGTTTAAGTTAAATCAGACTTTAAATCAATTTAGGTAACTGGGGGCAAGCCCCTGTGTAGGCATGCTTTTATCTGTTTGAAAATTCTTATCTTAGTTGAGCTTGCATTCATAATTGATAGGTGCAGGCTACACTGATATAAGCCAAGTTGGAATTGCTTTGAGTGCCCACACACAAAGTTGCAATAGTATGATTAAATCTGCTTTTAAAAAAAAAAAAAAAAGCACCTTTAGTTAAGCCCTTGCAACTGTGTATGGGGATCAGGAATTAGAAACAACTAATGCAGATATGTTCAGGAGACATATACACATTGAGTTCATTTTGTGTAACTTTGTTCAAATAAAAATCTGAAAACCTTACATACAATCTCTTTTCCATCCCAGATAGGTATTGTCTACACAGCCAAAGATACATTTTATCTTGTCTGCACACAAACTTGCACTGGTTTAACTAAATTGGGTTTAAAAAAAGACCTGTCTAGCGTTGGAAATCTCTATGTAAAGCAGGCCTCAAAATAGACAGGGGGTTTGTGTTGCAGATCCTGCAAAGGGCAAATCTTATTTCAACCTCTATTGTCATTTGACCACTAGGTGGAAACCTAACACAGGGCATGAATTTTTCCCATTTATTCTATACATACTGGATCTACAGACTGGTACAGGTTTCAGAGTAGCAGCCGTGTTAGTCTGTATCCGCAAAAAGAAAAGGAGGACTTGTGGCACCTTAGAGACTAACAAATTTATCTGAGCGTAAGCTTTCGTGAGCTACAGCTCACTTCATCGGATGCATTCAGTGGAAAATAACACTGAATGCATCCGATGAAATGAGCTGTAGCTCACGAAAGCTTACGCTCAAATAAATTTGTTAGTCTCTAAGGTGCCACAAGTCCTCCTTTTCTTGAGACGGGTACAGGAGGATCCCAGGTAAAGTCATGTTGGCACTGTATTAGACTGCTGCCTTCCAGCACATAACCGTTGTCACATTCCAGAGTAACATTAGTTCCAAATTGATATGTAGTTCCCGCTACTGCCTTCTTGCTACTTTGAACTTCTGGGAATGCACATCTGATCTCTGAAATAAAGGTCAGCAAAAACAATAGTTCAAGACAAGGAAGAAAGTATGTTGCAGAAGATGTGATTGCAATTTTTTTAGGTGTAATCAAGGCCATCGCTAGGGGGTGTGGGACTGACCCCACCAGGCCAAATGCACCAGTCTGCGGGGCCCCCAAAGGCCGGGGCCCGGAGCGATCGCCCCAATTCGCCATACCCAAGGCATGGCTCTGGGTGTAGTTATATTCACTTATGAAGGTGACAAGAACAAACATGTAATCCTACTACTGTACCAAGGTGTAATTTGCTGCCTTGTCGCTGGAGGAATGCAGACATACAGGGCAAAATCCTAGCCCACGGAAGTCAGTGGGAGTTTTACCAGGATTTCAACTCATAGTCTGTTTCAGTCTTTAGTTTTTATGCACTCTCTCAGTACTGCATTGAAGAGTACAACACAGCAGGAGAATGACTTCAGGCTCTTCAAGGCAGGCAACTGCCATTTTATTTTTAGTTGGATTGCGGGGGAAAAACACATTAAGTCGTTTCTGTCCTGAACGTTTTGTAGAACAGCGCAAACATGACAGGACAAAATCAGAAAGGCTAAGGAACAAAATGGATTACACATAGCAAGGGACATAAAAGGAAATAAGAAGAGGTTCTTTAAATACATTAGGAGCAAGGAGAAAGACAACGGAAATTGTAGGTCATCTACATAGTGGGGAAGGAGAACTAATTGATGACATCAAGAAGGTTCAGGTGTTTAATGCCTATTTTGCTTCAGCCTTCACTAAAAAAGTTAATGGTGACCAGATACTCAACATAATATTAACAAGAAGAAGGAAGGAACACAAGTCAAAACAGGGAAAGAACAGGATAAAGAACATGTATTCAAGTCAGCAGGGCTTGATGAAATTCATCCTAGCGTAATTAAGGAAGTAGCAGAAGCACTCTCAGAAATATTAGCAACTATAGTCAAGAAGTCATGGAGGATGGGTGAGGTCCCAGAGGGCTGGAAGAAGGGCAAACACAGTACCTGTCTTCAAAAGGGGGAACAAAAAGGACCCTGGGAATTATACACCAATCAGCCTAACTTCAATATCTGGAAAAGATACTGGAATATTAAAAAATATATAATTACCTAGAGAATAACAGGATGATAAGGAATAGCCAGCATGGATTTGTCAAGAACAAATCATGCCAACCAATCTAATTTCCTTCTTTAACAGGGTTACTGGCCTAGTAGATAGGTGGGAAGAAGTAAACGTGATGTATCTTGATTTTAGTAAGGCTTTTCACACAGTCCTATATGAAAGGGGTTCTCAACCTTTTTGTTTTTGAGCCCCTGCCTGCCCCCCCCCAAACATGCTATAAAAACTTCAAGGTCCACCTGTGCCAACTGGTTTTCTGCATATAAAAGCCAGGGCCAGCATTAGAGGGTAGAAAGCAGGACAACTGCCTGGGGCCCCAGGCCACAGGGACCCCCATGAAGCTAAGTTGTTCAGGCTTTGGCTTCAACTTTCAGCCCCATGCAGTGGGGCTTCAGCTTTCTGCCCTGGGCCACACTGAGTCTAACACTGACCCTGCTTGGTGAACCCCCTGAATCCTGTTTAGGGGCCCCGGGGCCCTGGTTTAGAACCACTGCTATATGACATTTTCAATAAGAAAACCATGGAAATATGGTCTAGATTAATTTACTATAAGGTGGGTGCAAAACTGGTTGAAAGACCGTACTCAAAGAGTAATTATCAATGGTTTGCTGTCGAACTGGGAGGGCATATCTAGTGGGGTCCTGCAGGGGGTCAGTGCGCTTGGTCTGGTACTAATCAAAATTTGCATTAATGACTTGGATAATAGAATGGAGAATATGCTTATAAAATGTGCAGATGCCACCAAATTGGGAGCGGTGTAAGCAATTTGGAGGACAGGATTAGAATTCAAAGTGACCTTGACAAACTCGAGAATTGGTCTGAGACCAACAAGATGAGATTCAATAAAGACAATTGCAAAGTACTTCACTTTAAAAGGAAATCAGATGCACAACTACAAAATGTGGAGTGATTGGCTGGAGGTTTCTCTGCTCCCTGAAGTATTTAAACCATGATTAGAGGACTTCAGTAGCTCAGGCATAGGTAGGGGTTTACTACAGGAGTGGGTGGGTGAGATTCTGTGGCCTGCATTGTGCAGGAGGTCAGACTAGATGATTCTAATGGTCCCTACTGACCTCAAAGTCTATGAGTCTATATGTGGTAGTACTGATTAAAAGAATTCGGGGGTTATAGTGGATCACAGATTGAATATCAGATCCACATACTCATTTTCAGTCGTGCCTAACAACAGTGAGGCAAACAAACAACAGAGGTAAAGTTACTGACCTACCTTCCCCTCCATCACATTTACATCCCCCCAAAATACCTTTAACTTCATTTTATTAGTATTTCTACACTATTCCATCTTCCTGCTGACACTCAGAGAGCCGCGTTCTCCACCAGCAACAGCACGCAAGTTCTACTGAAGTCAACTGAGCTTTTTGTGCTGGCAGTGATTTTATCCCTGTGTGTCTTCCTGGGGGATCTATTCCCAGCTGTGAATTTTGTTGCATTAGCTAGTGTGTTTGAACATTCTTTCTTGCATTTTAAATCCCGTTGGGTGACTGACACACCTACAACCAAAGGGAACAAGCCAACTGAAAATCCATTCACCTTCACATAGAGGAGAAGGGTGGCTCCAAGTTCCAGATGTGGTACAATAGATAGAAGCCTCTCCACGGAGGGCGTAGCCGGGGTCACAGCTGTAGTTCACATATGCTCCACTGGGGAAAGCTGCCAATGGCTTGCCATTGTGCTTCCCTTTGACGATGACCGGAGGTGGGGGACACAGCAACACTAACAGGGGGAGAGGGGATGCAGAATATTTCAGGGAAAATCTGAATCCTGTTCAAGAAGAGCATAAAATAGGCTGGTCTCCAGGAGGGGGGAAAGCCCAGGATGCCTGTGTTGTGTCAAACCCTGCATCGCACTGGTGATGCAACACATCCAAAAAAGATTAAATATCACCGACCTCGATTCCCCTTCACCCCGGAACTCAGATTTTCCCAATCTGCTACTTTTCGGACCCTAGAAATCTCCCCTCACTCCCTTAAGAATCCAAAATATAATTTGTGGAGAGTGGGAAGAGTTCTGCTCTTTTGTGTTTCCATTCACAGCTTTAGGATGCTCAGTGAGACAGACCATTGCCAGATCTCTCCCTGTCAGGAGGGCAGGGCAGGAGCAGGGGATCAGCTATCACAGGGATGTGCACAGTCAAAAGATTAGGGGGTGGACGGATATTTGTATGTTCCCCATTCTCAGCTGAAATGTGACCCCTGGATTCAAAGGACGTTTTTTTTTTTTGCATCCAGACACATCCCTACCAGATATTGATCATCTCAGTTACTCAGGAGACAACACTGATTCACACAACGTGAGCCCTGACTGGTGGGATTCAGGCTTTGGCTTCGGCCCCAGGCAGAGAGGCTCGGGCTCCGATCTCAGTTACTCAGAAGTCAGCCTAGATTTTCTCTTACCCTGTGTGCAGGCTGGAACAGGAGGATCCCACGTTCCGTCATCTCGGCACTGAATCTGATGGCTGGCATTCAGGGTGTAGCCAGGATCACATTCAAACCTAACCGTGTCCCTGGGTCTGTAGACAGGTCCATGTCCAGCTACTTTTCTTCCATTCTGGATTTCTGGGGCGATGCAGAGAATCTCTGAAATTGAAAAGGTGCAGAAGGCGTCAGCCTGCCTGGCAAGCAGTGCTGTTCAGTGGGCGCTTGGCACCTGTGTTCTGCACTGGCTGCCTACCAGTTTCTGGGGAGAGTTTATGGTGTTGCTTTTAACCTCTCCACTGCAAACACTATCGTGCAAGCCTGCCTAAAACCACATCCCACGGGGTACCATACTGCTCCTCTCGTGGTGGATAGAGGTCCCAGAGGGATCCCTCTCAGTGACAGAGAGATCAGGGCTGGCGGGAGAGCTTCCTGTGAGGGACCCTCAATTTGGAGCCTACTCCTTGTGCTTGCTGTTAGACAGTACAGGCCTGTTGGCCTTTAGGGGACACACTGCAAATCTTTCCTGTTCACTCAGCATGTAGCAGGGGTAGAGATTGGAGGCAGAGGTTTGTCTGTCTGCCTGTGTGTGTGAGGGGAGCGTGAATATTAGTTTCTAGTTTTTGTAATTCATGTAAAGCGTGGTTAGGGTTTCAGACAGATGCTTTTAAAAATATTTTCCTCGTGAGTATATATCTGTTTATACGCACGTAGGAGTGCGGAGTGTGCATACAATGCCTTTATTTTCAAAAGCATTTATTTCATCTTGAGTCTAATTAAATGGAGCTTTAATTCCCTGCTATTAATTCTGTTGCACTGGTGAGCTTGTCTTTTGAGTTAAAACCTGTTGTAGGAGCTTCTTCCTCTTAGTTCTAGGTAACAGAAAATAAATGCACCTTCACACTGAGGAGGGGGAGGGCTCCATGTTCCAGATGCCGCACAATAAATTGATGCCTGCCCATTAAGAGAATAGCCGGGCTCACAGCTGTAATTTACAGACGTTCCAGTGGTGAACACTGCCAAGGCCTGGACGCTGGGCTTCCCATTGGTGATGGCTGGAGGAAAGGAACACTGCAGCACTACAGGGAGGAAAGAGAGTCTTAACTGAACCAGAGCTCATGCAGGCTAATTTATAGGAGGGAAAAGATCCACATGCTCATTTTGAGTTGTACCCAACACGACAGCAGTAACCCTAACGGACACCAGGGTAAAGCTACCTATCTCCATTCCCTCGACCTCATTCACATCCCCCCATATACCTATGTAGCGTGATGAATCAGTCATGCTTCTTGACACCTACAGACATGTTCTCAGCCATCTTAGTAAGGCTCCAACAGTTATTTCCATTGTTTATTTTGTGTTTACATTGGGAATTCTGCCACTTTGGAACCATTCATTGGTTGGATGGCTAGTTGGGTGGGGCCTTCTCTAAGTTCCCTTAACTTGGGAGGGAGCTTAAGTGGGAGAACCTGGCCAGGACTCAGTTCTTCAGGGATCTTTTCGGAGAGTGGAAAAGCCCAGATACTTTGGAGAGGAGCATGGGAAACACTGGGATAGCGACAAAGATATTTGCATTTCCCTTGTCAGATCTCAAACTAATCCCACAGTCCTTTTGGCCTCCCGGCTCAGCCCTGCCAGATCTGACTCCTCACAACAGGATCAAAGATGATCAACCTCAAAGCCTTAGTCACACTTACATCTTTCACAGACAGGGACAGGAGGATCCCATCTACCATCAGCTTGGCACTGAGTCTCAGGGCTGCCGCTCATGGTGTAACCAGGGTCGCATTCGAACACAACCATGTCGCTGGGTCTGTAGGCACGCTGTACCCCATTTGTTCTTCCATGCTCCACTTCTGGGCTTACGCATGTTGCTGAAAGGGAAAGCATAACAAACCCTTTAGACTCTAATGCACTTGTGGGATGAAATGGGCAGTTTACCCACTGAGCCATTTCCTTTCACAAGTCTTTTACTTCACTTTCATAAGTATTTCTATATTCTCACATCCTCTCACATCCTCTGTAGCAATTCTTTCAGCATGAACATTACCCAGCTGCACTCACAGAACCATTCACCACTGGTACAAGTGGATGCAATACCACTGAACTTAAAGGAGCTCCTCTTGCCAACAGTGACTTTGGCCCATGTCTCTCACTGGAAGTTTAATTTCCAGCTGTGGAATTTGCTGAATTGGTGGCTTGTCTCAAAGTTCTTGTGGTGTCTACTTAAATCCTTTTGCGTGTCTGACGCACCAAGCGAGAAAAAGGGAAGCAGCGAACAAAACAGAAACGCACCTTCACATTGAGTGTGGGGGTTGCTCCAAGGTCCAGACACTGTACAATGAAATGATGTCTCCCCAAGAAGGGAGTAGTCAGGATCACAACGGTAATTTACAAACATCCACCACCCAGAAAAAATATCGGCCTCCTTAAAGCATCTCAGTTGGACAACCAAAATCCACCGGACAATTTAGGTTCACTATTTAGTGTCTAACATTGCAAGAGCTAACGGCCGATTGCTTTTCTGAATCTTTTACTCATTTGTAACACTCTCATCCCCACCCCATTATAGAAAAGAGCTTGACTGAAAGACCAGTGTGAGGGGGAAAATCAGAAGTTAGTTCATGATTATTCCACGTGCAGGAACTAGAGGCCATATTCCACCTCCAAAGGAAGAGTGAAAAGCGTGTGTAGTTACTGGAATTTTATCATAATTGATAAAAATAGTGAAATTCAGCAGAGGAAGCAGAAGTACCACCCGCAAAAGCTGCGGTGGACCAAGAAGTTATTGAATATCATCTTCTAAATCACTTCCAGTTCCCATTTCAAGATGGGACAGACATGAGGATCCTGAGCAGAAGAAGATAAAAGTGCTCTGCTTTCACCTTTATGGTACAGTAATTCCCCTCAGCAGACCCATGGCTCTTGCCAACTTGGGTCACTTCTTGCAGCTGCTGCAGTTGGAGGAATCCTGACCCCCAAATGCATTGTGGGAAAGCACGAGCTTTGCAATAAAACAGAAGGGACAAAATTACTCATCTGTCATCCCCACTGCTCTCGGAGCCCTGCCAGCACCGCCCCCAACCTGGTTCATTTCTCATCCTCTACGTCTGTTCCTAACAACTGGGACCGTCCACCTCTCCCCTCAAACCAGTCTGTAAAGTCTCTGGATTTGAGGCAAGCAGCAGGCAGGACAGATCCAGACGGGGTTAGCGTTGAAGGTGCTCACGGATCAGACAGAAGGGAAACCTGTTTCTAGATGCAGGATACAAACAAATCAGAGTTTTGACACTTGCCTGGCTCACAGACTGGCAGAGGTGGATCCCACGTGTCATCAGTTTGGCACTGACTCAGACTGTGACCCTTCATGGTGTAGCCAGGATCGCACTCAAAGGTAACACTGTCATTATATAAATAGACATGTCTATCACCAGATACTCTTCTTCCATTCTGGATTTGTGGGGCTGGGCATCTAACCTCTGAAAAAGAAACGCTTTAGCTGAAACACAGGGCCAGAGAGGAAGAAAAACATCTCCACAGCCTAGACAGCTCTCAAGCCTTTTTTAGGCTCTCAAGATTTTCCCTGTAACTTGTTGCACTAGCCTATATTATTCCAACTTGAAACTGCAGATTGTTGTGGGAAATGTGGAGGGCCACCCTGTGAGGAGGAGATGGAGATACACTGGTAACAGCATAGGTCCCTTCATGGCAACTTTGCAAGGGTTCTCTCCTCAAGCAGTGTCCTGTGTACAATCCTCCTCATGCCTATAACCCTGAGAGGCTCTTGTGGTTAAAGTCCTGGCTCGGGACTTGGTGATCTGGATTAAATTTTTGGCTGTACCACTGACCAACTCCATGTATCATCCGGATAACTCACTAATCTCTGTGCCTCATTTCTCCCTCTGTAAAGTGGAGATTATAATTCTTCCCTCCCTCTTAATTAACATTTGTGAGGCAAGCAGAAAAGAGAGAAAAGGGCACATAACCACATGGACAGACAGTTGTGACCTACTTACGCTCACAAATGGGATCACCACCACTCCATGCAACATGCATGCCAGAAATCTCACATCGTCTGTAAGGCTGTCCAATCAACCGGTGCCTGGAGTTAGGCAAAGGGGGTTATTATTTCTTACCTATTCCTTTGGTATATGAGTTCTCCTGTGAAGCTCAATTATTTGTGAAATTCTTCTCCCCAGCCACAGCAGATGGGGACCAACACCACTGACTACGGAGTGATGATCATAAGAGAAAAGGCTCCTTGCCAACTCAGAACTCCCCAGCCCCCTGTAGAATTACACCACGGAACAGAATCCAGTGTAGGCCCAATGAGCTGGCATTCTTTGAGCCAGGGGATGCAAATGTCCTTCCTGTGCCCTCAAGTCCTACTTACCACATCAGCAGAATCATTCTCCTCCATGGAATCACAAGCCATACGCAAACAAGTAACAACATTTTCTCCCAGCACTTTCTGGCAGGTTGCTGGCGGAGGGGTATTATTATGTCTGATCGAGAGGGGTTTTGATTTTCTCATAACCGATAAGTTTTTGAGGGAGTGGGCCAGGCAGACCCAGCTGGGGTCTGGCTAGCTTGAGATACTTAAATTAAGTCAATCATGACTGTTGTAATGCATGCAGAAGTAACACCCCACCCCAGCAGAGAGGTCCAAAACACAGACGCTATACAGCAAACCTCAGCTGAGCTGGCTCTGGAGTTCAGCAGCCAGCTGTCGTTACAGGCAGTGTCAGTGAAATGAGACTTTCTGTGGTAACAGGTTCTTCCCTTTCGCCCCCACATAGGACATGCTCTACAAGTGCATAAGCCAGCACTACAGCTGCAGACCTTTGTTTCTCAGACCCCTGAAGCACAGTCCTCATCTTTCAAATGGAGAGGGCCAGTGACACCCTCTTCTGCTACCTTATCCCCAGCTCTCTCACTCAGGCACCTTCCCCAGCAGGGTTTCCCTTCGAGACACCTCATCAGTCTGGCAGGTGGGCAGTTAGTCAGTGATAACCCTTCCACCCAACTCCGTATGGGAAAACAGCCAGATCCAATTATTCAGAAGAAGAACTGTTCCCATGTCAAAGCACAGGTAAAATCCAAGAGATTCCAAGGTTTGCCCTGGTCACTTGGATCCTACTCTCCACAGGAGACATCTGTGCTCAGCCAGCACATGCAGGCAGAGCATTCAGCTGGCCAAATTGCAACTAAAGTTTGTACAATAAATGACAGAGCATGAATGAAGAAAAGAGGGAGACTTATTCCAATCCGTCTTTCCTCGCATATAAAAATTATATTGATTGAGCCAAGAAGATGGAGGGCTGCTTTAGTATGGAAGAGTAAACTGCTTTCAGGAGTTGGGAGAATATGAGGATATCCATTTGTGTTCCACAGCTGTAAGCGAAGCACAAGTAAGTCAGCTCAGGCAGTCTGAAACTTACCCTTCTTCACATGTGAAGTTGACGGTTGACCCAAAATGGATATCTGTTACAATAACTCTGCCGTTCTCCGGCTCTCCTGGATGACCACACGATTTCTCTGATAGAGAACAAGGCTAGGATTAGGATGCTCTCTTTCAGTGCAACAGTGATCCCAGGGATCTGTCCATATTTAACACACTCCACAAAGAAGACATTTAGAAGGACCAGAAAAGGCACAGCTAGAGAGAACTTTACGAATGACTATTAACTATTTAAAGGCACATTAGTTGTGTCCACGCTGCAAAATGTTAAGGCCATTAAGACCTTTACTGAACAATGGAAACAAAATTCATAATGATATTCACTTTTACAGAACTTGAGTGCTTCTGACCACGTTCGATTTTCAAGGCATGTAACAGTGGATTGCATATGCGGGTGTCTACTGTATCCAGGCCGGCAAGTATAGTTTATAGTCTTCCCAACAGGAAAGGAAGACTGATTTTTATACTCGCTCTTCAGCTCAGCAAAGCTTAACCTCGTGGGGACTCCACAGCCCTCTAGGAAGAAAGGAAATACATATGAGAAAAAAAGAACCATATCTACTCTGCTGGCATGTACCACGTCAGGTGCAGGTAGATACAACAACAGTTACAGAGAAACAACTGCAGATCTGCTTTACAAATATTCTTCCAGGTGTTACACTAGGATTGAAGCCGAGGGAAAGAGAATGATGAGACAAAGGTGCTAATGCAACAAAATCCATAGCTGGAGACCGAATCTCAAATAACACACACACACGGCCAAACTTACCACTGGCACAAGAATCTCTATTTACGAATCAACTAAAACAACATATGCACCTGCCCTGTTTACCTCAGGTCCTAATATCCATCCTTGGGCTGCCCTACTCCCAGGACGCTAAAATGTGCCATTTTTCAGTAGTACTGTCAGCGAAAGACTAAAGTATCCCAATCGTGGGTTCTGGCCTGAAAGAATATGACTCTATAGGTTCAGCAATGCCCAACGGAATTAATATCCACATAGAGCATCATCTGTTAAAGGACCCAAGCCCTTCACAAACTGATACGACATCCCATTGATTCAAGATACTTAAGTTCTCTCTTACTCTCATTGAGCGGCTGAGGCTGAGCTTCTTGTGCCGGCAGAGATTATAGCCCTTTGTGTGTCCCTGGGGATCTATTCCCAGCTGTGAATTTTGTTGCATTAGCTGGTGTGTCTGAACATTCTTTCTCTCGCTATCAATCCTGTTGGGTTAGTGACAAAAGGAAGAAGCCAACCGAAAATCCATTCACCTTCACATAGAGGAGAAGGGTGGCTCCAAGTTCCAGATGTGGTACAATAGATCGAAGCCTCTCCACGGAGGGCGTAGCCAGGTTCACAGCTGTAGTTCACATATGCTCCACTGGGGAAAGCTGCCAAAGGCTTCGCATTGTGCTTCCCTTTGACGATGATCGGAGGTGGGGGACACAGCAACACTAACGGGGGCAGAGGGGATGAAGAATATTTCAGGGAAAATCTGAATCCTGTTCAAGAAGAGCATAAAATAGGCTGGTCTCCAGGAGGGGGGAAAGCCCAGGATGCCTGTGTTGTGTCAAACCCTGCATCGCACTGGTGATGCAACACATCCAAAAAAGATTAAATATCACCGACCTCGATTCCCCTTCACCCCGGAACTCAGATTTTCCCAGTCTGCTACTTTTCGGACCCTAGAAATCTCCCCTCACTCCCTTAAGAATCCAAACTATAATTTGTGGAGAGCGGGACGAGTTCTGCTGTTTTGTGTTTCCATTCACAGCTTTAGGATGCTCAGTGAGACAGACCATTGCCAGATCTCTGCCTGTCAGGAGGGCAGGGCAGGATGCAGGGGATCAGCTATCACAGGGACGAGCACACTCAAGAGATTAGGGGGTGGGCGGATATTTGTATGTTCCCCATTCACAGCTGAAAAGTGACCCCTGGATTCAAAGGACGTTTATTTTTTTGCGACCAGGCACATCCCTACCAGATGTTGATCGTCTCAGTTACCCTGCAGTCAACCTTGATTCACACTCACCCTGTGTGCAGGCTGGAACAGGAGGATCCCAGTTTCCGTCATCTTGGCACTGAATCAGACGGCTGCCGTTTAGGGTGTAGCCAGGATCACATTCAAACCTAACCGTGTCCCTGGGTCTATAGATAGGTCCACGTCCAGCTACTTTTCTTCCATTCTGGATTTCTGGGGCGATGCAGAGAACCTCTGAAATTGAAAAGCCGCAGAAGGCATCAGCATGCACTGGCATGCACTGCTGTTCAGTGAGCGCTTCGCACCTGTGCTCTGGACTGTCTGGGAAGAGTTTATGGTGTTGCTTTTAACCTCTAAAATGCAAACAGTATAGCCCAAGCCTGCCTAAAACCACATCCCACGAGGTACCCTACTGCTCCTCTCGTGGTGAATAGAGTCCCCAGAGTGATCCCTCTCAGTGACAGAGAGAGCAGGGCTGGTGGGAGAGCTCCCTGTGAGGTACCCTCATTTTGGCACCATGGTCTTTAACAATACTGGCCTGTTCGCCTTTGGGGGACACACTTTCCTCTTTACTCGCGTGTAACAAGACAAGAGTGGGGATAGTGTGCCTGTCTGTGAGTGTGAGGGGAGTGTGGAGATTAGTTGCTAGTGTTTCTAATTTATGTCAAGGGTGCCTCGGGTTTCAGACAGCTGCAGCTT
The DNA here is from genome assembly GCF_015237465.2 of Chelonia mydas. Classification (NCBI taxonomy): domain Eukaryota; kingdom Metazoa; phylum Chordata; order Testudines; family Cheloniidae; genus Chelonia; species Chelonia mydas. The sequence continues at coordinate 5,071,767 of NC_051261.2, forward strand.
TTAATGTTTCACGAATGTGGTGTGTATGTGTGCACAGGAGTGCAGAGTTTGCATACAGCACATTTATTTTCAAAAGCATTTATTTCACCCTGTGTCTAATTATACAGAGTTTTAATTCCTTGCTGTTAAATTTGTTGCACTTGTGACCTTGTCTTTTGAGTTACATTCTGTGGTAGGAGCTTCTTCCTCTTAGTTCTAGGTAACAGAACATAAACGCACCTTCACACCGAGGAGGGGGAGAGCTCCAGGTTCCGGATGCCAAACAATAAATAGATGCCTGCCCAGTTACGGAGTAGCCAGGCTCACAGCTGTAATTTACAGACATTCCACTGGTGAACACTGCCAAGGCCTGGCCACTGGGCTTCCCGTTGGCGATGGCTGGAGGAGAGACACACTGCACCGCTGCAGGGAGGGAGGAGAGCTTTAACTGAAGCAGAGCTGATGCAGGCTGATCTCCAGAAGGGAAAATATCCACATGCTTGTGTTGAGTCATGCCCAACACAACAGCAGTGAGACAAATGCAGATCACATACCTCCATCCATTCACATCCCCCCAAATGCCTATAAAGAATGATGACTCAGTTATGCTTCTTGTAACCCCCAAACATTTCCCAGATGCCTAAGTAAGGGTCCAAGAGCCATTTCCACTCTATATTTTGTGTTTATATGGGAAATGCTGCCACTTTGGGACTATTTATTCGTTGGTAGGGCCCACCCACAAGTTCCCTTAACTTGGGAGGGAGGTTAAGTGGGCAAAACTGACCAGGACTCAGTTCTTCAGGGATCTTTTTGGAGAATGGAAAAGCCCAGATACGATGGAGAGGAACACAGGGAACACTGGGATAGCGACACAGATATTTGCATTTCCCTTGTCAGATCTCAAACTAATCCCACAGTCCTTTTGGCCTCCCGGCTCAGCCCTGCCAGATCTGACTCCTCACAATGGGATCCAAGCCTTAGTCACACTTACATCTTTCACAGACAGGGACAGGAGGATCCCATCTACCATCAGCTTGGCACTGAGTCCTAGGGCTGCCACTCAAGGTGTAACCAGGGTCACATTCAAACACAACCATGTCTCTGGGTCTGTAGGCAGGCTGTACCCCATTTGTTCTTCCATGCTCCACTTCTGGGCTTACGCATGTTGCTGAAAGGGAAAGCATAACAAACCCTTTAGACTCTAACGCAGGCGTGGGATGGAATGGACTGAACCATTTCCTTTGGCAAGTCTTTTACTATAGTTCAATTTCATAACTATTTCTATACTATCACATCCTGTTGTCACTTTTATCAGTTCTTTCACCATGAACATTACTGAGCTGCACTCGCAGAATCCATCACCACTGTTCCAAGTGGATGCAATGCCACTGAACTTAAAGGAGCTCCTCTTGCCAGCAGTGACTTTGGCCCGTGTGTTTCATTGGAGATTTAGTCCATAACTGTGAAATTTGCTGAATTGGTGACTTGTCTCAAAGTTCTCATGGTCTCAATTTAAACCCTCGTGTGTGTCTGACACACCGAGCGAGGCAAAGGGAAGCAACTAACAAAACAGAAACGCGCCTTCACATTGAAGGAGGAAGCAGTTCCAAGCTGCAGACACTGTACAATGAAGTTATGTCTCCCCAAAAAGGGAGGAGCCAGGATCACAATGGTAATTTACAGACACTCATCACCCACCCACCCACCCCCCAAAATCAGGCTACTTTAAGCATCTTATTTTAGTCAACCAAAAATCACTGGACAATATCAGCTCACTATTCAGTGCGTTATATTGCAAGTACTTAATGCCTGTTGTTTTTTATGAATCTTTAACTCATTTGTAACAATCTTGTCCCCACCCCATTATAGAAAAGAGCTTGACTGAAATACCAGTGTGAGGGGGAAAAACAAAAAATGGTTCCGTGATTATTCAGCGTACAGGAACTAGAGGGTCGTATTCCACCTTCATAAGAACATAAGAACGGCCATACTGGGTCAGACCAAAGGTCCATCCAGACCAGTATTCTGTCTACCGAGAGTGGCCAATGCCAGGGTCACTCACTCTGGGGCACCTAACAGGTAATGATCAAGTGATCTCTCTCCTGCCATCCATCACCCGCCTCTGACAAACTGAGGCTAGGGACACCGTTCCTTACCAATCTTGGCTAATAGCCATTAATTGACTTTACCTCCATGAATTTAACCAGTTCTCTTTTAAACCCCGTTATAGTCCTAGCCTTCACAACCTCCTCAGGCAAGGAGTTCCACAGGTTGACTGTGCGCTGTGTGAAGAAGAACTTCCTTTTATTTGTTTTAAATCCGCTGTCCATTAATTTCATTTGGTGGCCCCTAATTCTTATACTATGGGAACAAGTAAATAACTTTTCCTTATTCACTTTCTCCACACCACTCAATTTTATAGACCTCTATCATATCCCCCCTTAGTCTCCTCTTTTCCAAGCTGAAAAGTCCTAGTCTCTTTAATCTCTCCTCCTTTGGGACCCGTTCCAAACCCCTAATCATTTTAGTTGCCCTTCTCTGAACCTTTTCTAATGCCAGTATATCTTTTTTGAGATGAGAAGACCACATCTGTACGCAGTATTCAAGATGTGGGCGCACCATGGATTTATATAAGAGCAAGAAGATATTCTCCGTCTTATTCTCTATCCCTTTTTTAATGATTCCTAACATCCCGTTTGCTTTTTTGACTGCCACTGCACACTGCGTGGATGTCTTCAGAGAACTATCCACGATGACTCCAAGATCTTTTTTCCTGATTAGTTGTAGCTAAATTAGCCCCCATCATATTGTATGTATAGTTGGGGTTATTTTTTCCAGCGTGCATTACTTTACATTTATCCACATGAAATTTCATTTGCCATTTTGTTGCCCAATCACTTAGCTTTGTGAGAGCTTTTTGAAGTTCTTCACAGTCTGCTTTGGTCTTAACTATCTTGAGCAGTTTCGTATCATCTGCAAACTTTGCCACCCCCGTTTACCCCTTCCTCCAGATCATTTATAAATAAGTTGAATAGGATTGGTCCTAGGACTGACCCTTGGGGAACACCACTAGTTAACCCTCTCCGTTCTGAAAAATTACCATTTATTCCTACCCTTTGTTCCCTGTCTTTTAACCAGTTCTCTGTCCATGAAAGGATCTTCCCTCTTATCCCATGGCACCTTAATTTACGTAAGAGCCTTTGGTGAGGGACCTTGTCAAAGGCTTTCTGAAAATCTAAGTACAATCTAAGTACGTTCAAAGGAAGAGTGAAAAGCATCTGTCGTTACTGGAAGGACCGCTCATAATTGATAAAAATAGTGAAATTCAGCAGAGGAAGCAGAAGTACCCACAAAAGCTGCAGTGGACCAAGAAGTTATTGAATATCATCTTCTAAATCACTTCTAGTTCCCATTTCAAGATGGGACAGACGTGAGGATCCTGAGCAGAGGAAGATAAAAGTGCTCTGCTTTCAACTTTAAGTTACAGAAATTCCCCTCAGCAGGTCCCCTCTTGCCAACCTTGGTCACTTTTCGCAGCTGCTGCAGTGTGAGGAATCCTGACCCCCAAATGCATTGTGGGAAAGCAAATCCAAAATATAATTTGTGGAGAGCGGGACGAGTTCTGCTGTTTTGTGTTTCCATTCACAGCTTTAGGATGCTCAGTGAGACAGACCACTGCCAGATTTCTCCCTGTCAGGAGGGCAGGGCAGGATGCAGGGGATCAGCTATCACAGGGACGAGCACAGTCAAAAGATAAGAGGGTGGGCAGATATTTGTATGTTCCCCATTCACAGCTGAAAAGTGACCCCTGGATTCAAAGGACGTTTATTTTTTTGCGTCCAGGCACATCCCTACCAGATGTTGATCATCTCAGTTACCCTGCAGTCAACCTTGATTCACACTCACCCTGTGTGCAGGCTGGAACAGGAGGATCCCAGGTTCCTTCATCTCGGCACTGAATCTGATGGCTGCCGTTCAGGGTGTAGCCAGGATCACATTCAAACCTAACCGTGTCCCTGGGTCTGTAGACAGGTCCACGTCCAGCTACTTTTCTTCCATTCTGGATTTCTGGGGCGATGCAGAGAACCTCTGAAATTGAAAAGGTGCAGAAGGCGTCAGCCTGCCCGGCAAGCAGTGCTGTTCAGTGGGCCCTTGGTGCCTGTGCTCTGCACTGACTCCCTACAAGTTTCTGGGAAGAGTTTATGGTGTTGCTTTTAACCTCTCCACTGCAAACACTATCGTGCAAGCCTGCCTAAAACCACATCCCACGGGGTTCCATACTGCTCCTCTTGTGGGGAGCAGAGGCCCCAGAATCTATTAACTTAGGCTTGAATAAAGACTGGGAGTGGATGGGTCATTCCACGAAGCAAAACTATTTCCCCATGTTTATTCCCCTCTCTCCCCCATGACTGTTCTCAGATGTTCTTGTCAACTGCTGGAAATGGCCCACCTTGATTATCACTGCAATATGTTTCCCTCCCCGCCCCGCCGCTCTCCTGCTGGTAATAGCTCACCTTACCTGATCACTCTCGTTACAGTGTGTATGGTAACACCCATCGTTTCATGTTCTCTATGTATATAGATCTCCCCGCTGTATTTTCCACTGAATGCATCCGATGAAGTGAGCTGTAGCTCACAAAAGCTTATGCTCAAATAAATTTGTTAGTCTCTAAGGTGCCACAAGTCCTCCTGTTCTTTTTGCGGATACAGACTAACACAGCTGCTACTCTGAAACCTATTCCCAGCTGTGAATTTTGTTGCATTAGCTGGTGTGTCTGAACATTCTTTCTCTCGCTATCAATCCTGTTGGGTTAGTGACAAAAGGAAGAAGCCAACCAAAAATCCATTCACCTTCACATAGAGGAGAAGGGTGGCTCCAAGTTCCAGATGTGGTACAATAGATCGAAGCCTCTCCACGGAGGGCGTAGCCGGGGTCACAGCTGTAGTTCACATATGCTCCACTGGGGAAAACTGCCAATGGCTTGCCATTGTGCTTCCCTTTGACGATGACCGGAGGTGGGGGACACAGCAACACTAACGGGGGGAGAGGGAATGAAGAATATTTCAGTGAAAAAAATCTGAACCCTGTTCAAGAAGAGCATAAAATAGGCTGGTCTCCAGGAGGGGGGAAAGCCCAGGATGCCTGTGTTGTGTCAAACCCTGCATCGCACCGACGATGCAACACATCCAAAAAAGATTAAATATCACCGACCTCGATTCCCCTTCACCCCGGAACTCAGATTTTCCTAATCTGCTACTTTTCGGTCCCTAGAAATCACCCTTCACTCCCTTAAGAATCCAAAATATAATTTGTGGAGAGCGGGACGAGTTCTGCTGATTTGTGTTTCCATTCACAGCTTTAGGATGCTCAGTGAGACAGACCATTGCCAGATCTCTGCCTGTCAGGAGGGCAGGGCAGGATGCAGGGGATCAGCTATCACAGGGACGAGCACAGTCAAAAGATAAGAGGGTGGGCAGATATTTGTATGTTCCCCATTCACAGCTGAAATGTGACCCCTGGATTCAAAGGACGTTTATTTTTTTGCGTCCAGGCACATCCCTACCAGATGTTGATCGTCTCAGTTACCCTGCAGTCAACCTTGATTCACACTCACCCTGTGTGCAGGCTGGAACAGGAGGATCCCAGGTTCCTTCATCTCGGCACTGAATCTGACGGCTGCCGTTCAGGGTGTAGCCAGGATCACATTCAAACCTAACAGTGTCCCTGGGTCTGTAGACAGGTCCATGTCCAGCTACTTTTCTTCCATTCTGGATTGCTGGGGCGATGCAGAGAACCTCTGAAATTGAAAAGGTGCAGAAGGCGTCAGCCTGCCCGGCAAGCAGTGCTGTTCAGTGGGCCCTTGGTGCCTGTGCTCTGCACTGACTCCCTACCAGTTTATGGGAAGAGAGTTTATGGTGTTGCTTTTAACCTCTCCACTGCAAACACTATCGTGCAAGCCTGCCTAAAACCACATCCCACGGGGTTCCATACTGCTCCTCTTAAGGGGAGCAGAAGCCCCAGATGGCTCCCTCTCAGTGACAAAGAGAGCAGGGCTGGCAGGAGAGCTCCTGTGAGGGGCCCACAGTTTGGGATCTACTCCTTGCACTTGGTCTGAAACAGTTCAGGCTTGTTGGCCTTTCCAGTACCCACTGCAAATCTTCTCTGTTGACTGAGTGTGTAGCGAGGGGTAGGGATTGGCGGCAGAGGTTTATGTGTTTCTCTCTGTGTGTGTGAGGGTAGATATTAGTTTCCAGTTTTTGTGATTCATGTCAAGTGTGCCTCGGGATTCAGACAGATGCTTTCTCCCCCACCCCCCCCCAATATTTTCCTCGTAGGGGGTATATCTATGTGCACAAGCGCAGAGTGCGCATACAGTGCCTATATTTTTCAAAAGCATTTATTTCACCATGTGTCTAATTAAATGGAGCTTTAATTCCCTGCTATTAATTCTGTTGCACTGGTGAGCTTGTCTTTCATCTTAAATCCTGTGATAGGAGCTTGTGCAAGGAGTAGACGCCAAACTGTGGGCCCCTCACAGGAGCTGGGTCTGTAGGCACGCTGTACCCCATTTGTTCTTCCATTCTCCACTCCTGGGCTTACGCACGTGGCTGAAAGGGAAAGCATAACAAACCCTTTAGACTCTAACGCACGTGTGGGATGAAATGGGCAGTTTACCCACTGAGCCATTGCCTTTGACAAGTCTTTTACTTCAATTTCATAAATATGTCTACATTCTCACGTCCTCTTGTCATCTGTAGCAATTCTTTCAGCATGAACTTTACCCGGCTGCACTCACAGAATCATTCACCACTGGTACGAGTGGATGCAATGCCGCTGAAGTTAAAGGAGCTCCTCTTGCCAGCAGTGACTTTGGCCCCGTGAGTCTCCCTGGAGGTTTAGTCCCCAACTGTGGAATTTGCTGAATTGGTGGCTTGTCTCAAAGTTCTTGGGGTATCTATTTAAATCCTTTTGCGTGTCTGACGCACCGAGCGAGACAAAGGGAAGCAGCAAACAGAACAGAAACGCACCTTCACATTGAGCGTGGGGGTTGCTCCAAGCTCCAGACGCCGTACAATGAGGTGATGCCTCCCCAAGAAGGGAGTAGTCAGGATCACAATGGTAATTTACGGACACTCATCACCCAGAATTAAAATCAAGCCCCTTTAAGCATCTTATTTTGGGCAACCGAAAATCATTGGACAATTTAGGCTCCCTATTTAGTGTGTTACATTGCAAGAGCTAACGGCCGATTGCTTTTCTGAATCTTTTACTCATTTGTAACACTCTCATCCCCACCCCATTATAGACAAGAGCTTGACTGAAAGACCAGAGTGAGAGGGAAAATCAGAAGTGAGTTCATGATTATTCCACAGGCAGGAACTAGAGGGACATATTCCACCTCCAAAGGAAGAGTGAAAAGCGTGTGTAGTTACTGGAAGGACTGCTCATAATTGATAAAAATAGTGAAATTCAGCAGAGGAAGCAGAAGTACCACCCGCAAAAGCTGCGGTGGACCAAGAAGTTATTGAATATCATCTTCTAAATCACTTCCAGTTCCCATTTCAAGATGGGACAGACATGAGGATCCTGAGCAGAAGAAGATAAAAGTGCTCTGCTTTCACCTTTATGGTACAGTAATTCCCCTCAGCAGACCCATGGCTCTTGCCAACTTGGGTCACTTCTTGCAGCTGCTGCAGTTGGAGGAATCCTGACCCCCAAATGCATTGTGGGAAAGCACGAGCTTTGCAATAAAAGAGAAGGGACAAAATTACTCATCTGTCATCCCCGCTGCTCTCGGAGCCCTGCCAGCACCGCCCCCAACCTGGTTCATTTCTTATCCTGTACGTCTGTTCCTAACAACTGGGACCGTCCACCTCTCCCCTCAAACCAGTCTGTAAAGTCTCCTGATTTGAGGCGAGCAGCAGGCAGGACAGATCCAGACGGGGTTAGCGTTGGAGGTGCTCGCGGATCAGACAGAAGGGAAATCTGTTTCTAGATGCAGAATACAAACAAATCGGAGTTTTGACACTTGCCTGGCTCACAGACTGGCAGAGGTGGATCCCACGTGTCATCAGTTTGGCACTGACTCAGACTGTGACCCTTCATGGTGTAGCCGGGATCGCACTCAAAGGTAACACTGTCATTATATAAATAGACATGTCTATCACCAGATACTCTTCTTCCATTCTGGATTTGTGGGGCTGGGCATCTAACCTCTGAAAAAGAAACGCTTTAGCTGAAACACAGGGCCAGAGAGGAAGAAAAACATCTCCGCAGCCTTCGCAGCTCTCAAGCCTTTTTGCACTTTCAGTATTTTCCATGTAACTTGTTTCACTAGCCCATGTGTTCTCAAGCTTCATTACACCACGACCCCCTTCTGACAACAAAAATTAGCACACGACCCGGGAGCGGGGGAAGAAAGACTGAGCCAGCCTAAGCCCTGCCGTCCCGGGCAGGGTGGCCAAAGCCAAAGCATGAGCCCCTGTGCCCCAGGCGGGGGAGCCACAGCCCAAGAGCTTCAGCCCCAGGTAGGGAACCTGTGACCTGAGCCCAGCCACCCAGGCCACCCTCGGGCTTAGGCCAGGGGCGGTGGGACTCGGGCTTTGGCTTCGGCCCCAGGCAGCGGGGCTCGGCTTCAATCTCGGGCCCCAGCAAGTAAAGCCAGATCTAGTGACCCCATTAATACGGGGCCACAACCCATTTTGGGGTCCTGACTTACAGTTTGAGAACCGCTGCACTCGTCTATGTTATTTCTACTTGAAAATACAGATTGTTGTGGGAAATGTGGAGGGCCACCCTGAGAGGCGGAGATGGAGATACACTGGTAACAGCTTAGGTCCCTTCATAGCAACTTCGCAAGGGTAATCTCCTCAAGGAGTGTCCTGTGTGCCAATCTCCAAGTCATGGGAGCACCCCCAGGGTAAAGCCAAGGAGCTCAGTCCTACAAGGAACCAAGGGGCCTTCACAGCCATTGACCTCAGACATTGAGGGAGCTCAGCAATCTGCACAGTCAAGCCCGAGATGTTTCAGGAAGCTGGTGGTCCCAGCAATGTACCCTCTCTTCATTACCGTTAGAAGTGCCAGGTCTTTCAGCTTGCCTACCAAACTCCTCCAAATATAAAATTCCACAAGTCTGGCTTATATTTATCCCAAGGGCATTAGTAATAAGAGGTCAAGTGCTTGGGACTGACACAGCTTTACTCCACCCCATTATCCACTGCACCAGCAAGCCTGTGTCCTTCACTCATAGCGGGGTAGACTTTGCATCCACACTGAAGGAATTACTACTAAACGCTGTGCACGCTCCGCATACAGAGGTCTCGCAGGATTAATTCTTTTTCTTTTTAAGGAAGATTTTCCTGATGTGCATTCAGTTGTCCCTTCAAATGCCAAGAATAGAAATCCCCATACTAATGGGAAACAGAGCGCTACCATAATATCCCTCACTTTCATTCCCTTGTGGCTGGGATCAAAGGTCTTTAACAACCTTAACAGAAGTTATGACCCTACATGGGCTGAACACAGAGCTCCTCGATGGGTGCATCCGGTGGCACCAGTTTCTATCTCAAATCTTTAACCCTGCTCCAGAGCTATTCAGTCTCCAACATGAATCCTGGAAAATCTTGTGGAGATGTTGCCACGGGCAGGCACACTAAGTGCAGGGATTTAACTGGAGTCTCACATTTGTGGGTTTGTCTAGACCTGAACTTTCTATACATGAAACAACAGAGCTGGCAGGAGTTTTTCACCTCCACAAACCCTACCTCCACACCGAGGGGGACGTGCACTCCACACGCCGTTTAGCCCGTCCTTGGTTGTGCAGTGAATAGAGGCCTCTCCAGTGAGCAAGTAACCATTTTCACATTTGTAGGTTACAGCTGACCCAAAAGAGAAGTTTTTTGTGAACTTGCCAGTGTGACTTCCATTGGGGATGTCTGGAGGCGGAAGGCACGGAATACCTGGAGATACACAGGAGGAGTGTATTTTAGAATCAATACTGGTAGAGAAGCAGCTCCAGTTACTTGATCTGCTAAAGAAATTTAGGAGCCCTAACTATGAAACCACTGGAACGAGCAAGGCCGACAGGTAACGCGCAACAGGTAATTATACCCAATTCTCTTTCGCACTGATGGTCTGTAAACTGTGAAAGAGACTTACTAGGATAGTGTCTTAATGGTCTACACCTTCCTTCATATGGACTGTTTTAAGACCAACCTGTTGAATCCCTACCAGGTGTTGAAAAACGCATGATTTTCCTGCTGCACCATAAGTTGGTGAGCACGCCAGGGCAGGCGAACGCCTTAAAGCACAGGTAATGAGCTTCGTGTCTGGTTTTGGATGAATATAAGTGGGTATCAGGTAAACCTGTTGTGCTATTCAGAAATCCAGAAGGGCCAATAACCACCTTAGTGGGGCATTTTTGCCATACCAAGCTGAATGCCTTTTGCTATTACTCAGTTATCAAAGAAAGACCAAATTCTGATTGTCAGGAAGTTAACACAAACATTTCTCTCTAAGGTGCAACCTCCCTTCAATATGGTCTTGTTCTTAAAATACTGGCATTGGACTCAGGAGACCTGGGTTCAATTTTTGACAGGCTACTGACTGATTCCCTAAACGATATGTCACATAATCACTCTGTGCCTCAGGTGAGACTTTCCGGGGTGGGGATCATAATTCTTCCATATCTGTTTATTCACATTTTGGGGGGGGGGCACCTAAGCACTTCGACAGACAGTTGTGACCTACTTACGCTCACAAATGGGAACATCATCACTCCATGCAACACGCATGCCAGAAATGTCACATCGTCTGTAAGGCCGTCCAATCAACCGGTGCCTGGAGTTAGGCAGAGGGGGTTATCAGTTCTTATCTATTTCTCTGGCGTTTGAGCTTTCCTGTGAAGCTCAGTTCTTCTGGGAAGCTCTTCTCCCCAGCCACAGCAGGTGGGGACCAACACCACTGACTTCGGAGTGACCATCACAGGAGAAATGCTCCTTGCCAGAGCCGAACTCCCCAGCCTCTTGTAGAATTAATCTCTGGTACAGAAGCCTATGTCGGACCAATGAGCTGCTATTCTGTGAGACAGGGGATCCAAATGTCCTTCTGGTTCCCTCAAGTCCTACTCACCACATCAGATGGATCATTCCCCACCACTGAACCACAAGCCAAAGGCAAACTAGGAACAGCACTACAGCATTTCCCCCTGGCATTTTCAGGCAGGTTGCCCAGAGGGGTTTTGATTTTCTCATGATGGATGAGATACGTTTCCGTGGGTGTGGGCCAGGCAGACCCAGCTGGGGTCTGGCTAGCTTGAGATTCATAAACTAAGTCAGTCAAGACTGTTGTAACGCATGCAGGAGTAACACCCCACCCCAGCAGAGAGGTCCAAAACACAGACGCTATACAGCAAATCTCAGCTGAGCTGGCTCTGGAGTTCAGCAGCCAGCTGTCGTTACAGGCAGTGTCTGTGAAATGGGACTTCCTGTGGTCACAGGTTCTTCCCTTTCGCCCTCACATAGGACACACTCTACAAGGTCACGAGCCAGCACTACAGCTGCAGACCTCTGTTTCTCAGACCCCTGAAGCACAGTCCTCATCTTCAAATGGAGAGGGCATATGACGCCCTCTTCTGCCACCGTATCCCCAGCATTCTCACTCGGGCACCTTCCCCAGCAGGGTTTCCCTTTGGAGACACCTCATCAGTCTGGCAGATGGGCAGTTAGTCAGTGAAAACCCTTCCACCCAACTCCGTACGGGAAAACAGCCATTTCCAATGATTCCGAAGAAGAACTATTCCCATGTCCAAGCAGGGGTAAAATCCAAGAGATTCCAAGGTTTGCCCTGGTCACTTGGATCCTACTCTCCACAGGAAACATCTGTGCTCAGCCAGCACGTGCAGGCAGAGCATTCAGCTGGCCAAACTGCAACTAAAGTTTGTACAATCAATGGCAGAGCATGAATGAAGACAAGAGGGAGACTTATTCCAATCCGTCTTTCCTCGCATATAAAAATTATATTGATTGAGCCAAGAAGATGGAGGGCTGCTTTAGTATGGAAGAGTAAACTGCTTTCAGGAGTTGGGAGAATATGAGGATATCCATTTGTGTTCCACAGCTGTAAGCGAAGCACAAGTAGTCAGCTCAGGCAGTCTGAAACTTACCCTTCTTCACACGTGAAGTTGACGGTTGACCCAAAATGGATATCTGTTACAATAACTCTGCCGTTCTCCGGCTCTCCTGGATGACCACACGATTTCTCTGGTGGAGAACAAGGCTCGGATTAGGCTTCTCTCTTTCAGTGCAACAATTATCCCCAGGAACTGTCCATATTTAACACTCCCCATAAAGATGGCATTTAAAAGGGCCCAGAATAGGCACAGCGAGAGAGCTTTACTAGTCACTATTAACTATTTAAAGATACGTAACATTTTGCAGCGTGGACACAACTTAGTGCCTCGAAGACCTTTACTGAACAATAGAAACAAAATTCATTATGATATTCACTTTTACAGAACTCGAATGCTTCTGACCACGTTCGATTTTCAAGGCATGTAACAGTGGATTGCATATGCGGGTGTCTACTGTATCCAGGCCGGCAAGTATAGTTTATAGTCTTCCCAACAGGAAAGGAAGACTGATTTTTATACTCGCTCTTCAGCTCAGCAAAGCTTAACCTCGTTGGGACTCCACAGCCCTCTAGGAAGAAAGGAAATACATATGAGAAAAAAAGAACCATATCTACTCTACTGGCATGTACCACGTCAGGTGCAGGTAGATACAACAACAGTTACAGAGAAACAACTGCAGATCTGCTTTATAAATATTCTTCCAGGTGTTACACTAGGACTAAAGCCGAGGGAAGAAGAACGATGAGACAAAGGTGCTACTGCAACAAAATCCATAGCTGGAGACCGAATCTCAAATAACACACACACACGGCCAAACTTACCACTGGCACAAGAATCTCTATTTCTGAATCAACTAAAACAACATATGCACCTGCCCTGTTTACCTCAGGTCCTAATATCCATCCTTGGGCTGCCCTACTCCCAGGACGCTAAAATGTGCCATTTTTCAGAAGTACTGTCAGCGAAAGACGAAAGGGTCCCAATCGTGGCTTCTGGCCTGAAAGCATAGGACTCTATAGGTTCAGCAATGCCCAACGGAATTAATATCCACATAGAGCATCATCTGTTAAAGGGCCCAAGCCCTTCACAAACTGATACGACATCCCATTGACTCAAGACACTTAAGTTCTCTCTTACTCTCATCTAGCGGCTGAGGCGATAGGACGAGCACACCTCACCGACGGCAGACGTGGGAACATAAATAACCACTCCTCGCGCTGCCTCAACCGTGAGCGCTGACCTCTCATTGTATCTAGCAGTGTGTACACACCCAGATTCGCACCTTGGGAGATTCAGACTGTTCTGGGGAACGCACTCTCTGCCACTTCCTTCGTTTACATTTTCAAATTCAATTGTCTCATAAGAATATATTTGCATTTGTAATAACAGCAAGTGTCTGGGTTCACACCATTAGTGAAACCACTGCAACATCGATGGGTGGACATGCCCTAAGAGTCTGCGTGGGAGTTTGTCTACAGAGTCATTTCTTTTGCAGAGCCTTTGACGTCATTTTCGTGAGTATTTCTACACTATTCCATCTTCCTTCTGACACTTTTATAAATCCTTTCAACTGTAATCTTGTCCGGCAGCACTCAGAGAGCCACGCTTCCACCGGCATCAGTGTGCAAGTTCCACCAAAGTCAACTGAGCTTCTTGTGCCGGCAGTGATTATAGCCCTGTGTGTCTCCCTGGGGAATCTATTAACTTAGGCTTGAATAAAGACTGGGAGTGGATGGGTCATTCCACGAAGCAAAACTATTTCCCCATGTTTATTCCCCTCCCTCCCCCATGACTGTTCCTCAGATGTTCTTGTCAACTGCTGGAAATGGCCCACCTTGATTATCACTGCAATATGTTTCCCTCCCCGCCCCGCCGCTCTCCTGCTGGTAATAGCTCACCTTACCTGATCACTCTCGTTACAGTGTGTATGGTAACACCCATCGTTTCATGTTCTCTGTGTATATAGATCTCCCCGCTGTATTTTCCACTGAATGCATCCGATGAAGTGAGCTGTAGCTCACAAAAGCTTATGCTCAAATAAATTTGTTAGTCTCTAAGGTGCCACAAGTCCTCCTGTTCTTTTTGCGGATACAGACTAACACAGCTGCTACTCTGAAACCTATTCCCAGCTGTGAATTTTGTTGCATTAGCTGGTGTGTCTGAACATTCTTTCTCTCGCTATCAATCCTGTTGGGTTAGTGACAAAAGGAAGAAGCCAACCGAAAATCCATTCACCTTCACATAGAGGAGAAGGGTGGCTCCAAGTTCCAGATGTGGTACAATAGATCGAAGCCTCTCCACGGAGGGCGTAGCCGGGGTCACAGCTGTAGTTCACATATGCTCCACTGGGGAAAACTGCCAATGGCTTGCCATTGTGCTTCCCTTTGACGATGACCGGAGGTGGGGGACACAGCAACACTAACGGGGGGAGAGGGGATGAAGAATATTTCAGTGAAAAAAATCTGAACCCTGTTCAAGAAGAGCATAAAATAGGCTGGTCTCCAGGAGGGGGGAAAGCCCAGGATGCCTGTGTTGTGTCAAACCCTGCATCGCACCGATGATGCAACACATCCAAAAAAGATTAAATATCACCGACCTCGATTCCCCTTCACCCCGGAACTCAGATTTTCCCAGTCTGCTACTTTTCAGACCCTAGAAATCACCCTTCACTCCCTTAAGAATCCAAAATATAATTTGTGGAGAGCGGGACGAGTTCTGCTGATTTGTGTTTCCATTCACAGCTTTAGGATGCTCAGTGAGACAGACCATTGCCAGATCTCTGCCTGTCAGGAGGGCAGGGCAGGATGCAGGGGATCAGCTATCACAGGGACGAGCACACTCAAGAGATTAGGGGGTGGGCGGATATTTGTATGTTCCCCATTCACAGCTGAAAAGTGACCCCTGGATTCAAAGGACGTTTATTTTTTTGCGTCCAGACACATCCCTACCAGATGTTGATCATCTCAGTTACCCTGCAGTCAACCTTGATTCACACTCACCCTGTGTGCAGGCTGGAACAGGAGGATCCCAGGTTCCTTCATCTCGGCACTGAATCTGACGGCTGCCGTTCAGGGTGTAGCCAGGATCACATTCAAACCTAACAGTGTCCCTGGGTCTGTAGACAGGTCCATGTCCAGCTACTTTTCTTCCATTCTGGATTGCTGGGGCGATGCAGAGAACCTCTGAAATTGAAAAGGTGCAGAAGGCGTCAGCCTGCCCGGCAAGCAGTGCTGTTCAGTGGGCCCTTGGTGCCTGTGCTCTGCACTGACTCCCTACCAGTTTATGGGAAGAGAGTTTATGGTGTTGCTTTTAACCTCTCCACTGCAAACACTATCGTGCAAGCCTGCCTAAAACCACATCCCACGGGGTTCCATACTGCTCCTCTTGTGGGGAGCAGAGGCCCCAGATGGCTCCCTCTCAGTGACAAGGAGAGCAGGGCTGGCAGGAGAGCTCCTGTGAGGGGCCCACAGTTTGGGATCTACTCCTTGCACTTGGTCTGAAACAGTTCAGGCTTGTTGGCCTTTCCAGTACCCACTGCAAATCTTTTCTGTTGACTGAGTGTGTAGCGAGGGGTAGGGATTGGCGGCAGAGGTTTATGTGTTTCTCTCTGTGTGTGTGAGGGGAGCGTAGATATTAGTTTCCAGTTTTTGTGATTCATGTCAAGTGTGCCTCGGGATTCAGACAGATGCTTTCTCCCCCACCCCCCCCCAATATTTTCCTCGTGGGGGGTATATCTGTGTGCACAAGCGCAGAGTGCGCATACAATGCCTATATTTTCAAAAGCATTTATTTCACCATGTGTCTAATTAAATGGAGCTTTAATTCCCTGCTATTCATTCTGTTGCACTGGTGAGCTTGTCTTTCATCTTAAATCCTGTGATAGGAGCTTGTGCAAGGAGTAGACGCCAAACTGTGGGCCCCTCACAGGAGCTGGGTCTGTAGGCACGCTGTACCCCATTTGTTCTTCCATTCTCCACTTCTGGGCTTACGCACGTGGCTGAAAGGGAAAGCATAACAAACCCTTTAGACTCTAACGCACGTGTGGGATGAAATGGGCAGTTTACCCACTGAGCCATTGCCTTTGACAAGTCTTTTACTTCAATTTCATAAATATGTCTACATTCTCACGTCCTCTTGTCATCTGTAGCAATTCTTTCAGCATGAACTTTACCCGGCTGCACTCACAGAATCATTCACCACTGGTACGAGTGGATGCAATGCCGCTGAAGTTAAAGGAGCTCCTCTTGCCAGCAGTGACTTTGGCCCCGTGAGTCTCCCTGGAGGTTTAGTCCCCAACTGTGGAATCTGCTGAATTGGTGGCTTGTCTCAAAGTTCTTGGGGTATCTATTTAAATCCTTTTGCGTGTCTGACGCACCGAGCGAGACAAAGGGAAGCAGCAAACAGAACAGAAACGCACCTTCACATTGAGCATGGGGGTTGCTCCAAGCTCCAGACGCCGTACAATGAGGTGATGCCTCCCCAAGAAGGGAGTAGTCAGGATCACAATGGTAATTTACGGACACTCATCACCCAGAATTAAAATCAAGCCCCTTTAAGCATCTCAGTTGGACAACCAAAATCCACCGGACAATTTAGGTTCACTATTTAGTGTGTTACATTGCAAGAGCTAACGGCCGATTGCTTTTCTGAATCTTTTACTCATTTGTAACACTCTCATCCCCACCCCATTATAGAAAAGAGCTTGACTGAAAGACCAGAGTGAGAGGGAAAATCAGAAGTGAGTTCATGATTATTCCACAGGCAGGAACTAGAGGGACATATTCCACCTCCAAAGGAAGAGTGAAAAGCGTGTGTAGTTACTGGAAGGACTGCTCATAATTGATAAAAATAGTGAAATTCAGCAGAGGAAGCAGAAGTACCACCCGCAAAAGCTGCGGTGGACCAAGAAGTTATTGAATATCATCTTCTAAATCACTTCCAGTTCCCATTTCAAGATGGGACAGACATGAGGATCCTGAGCAGAAGAAGATAAAAGTGCTCTGCTTTCACCTTTATGGTACAGTAATTCCCCTCAGCAGACCCATGGCTCTTGCCAACTTGGGTCACTTCTTGCAGCTGCTGCAGTTGGAGGAATCCTGACCCCCAAATGCATTGTGGGAAAGCACAAGCTTTGCAATAAAAGAGAAGGGACAAAATTACTCATCTGTCATCCCCGCTGCTCTCGGAGCCCTGCCAGCACCGCCCCCAACCTGGTTCATTTCTTATCCTCTACGTCTGTTCCTAACAACTGGGACCGTCCACCTCTCCCCTCAAACCAGTCTGTAAAGTCTCTTGATTTGAGGCGAGCAGCAGGCAGGACAGATCCAGACGGGGTTAGCGTTGGAGGTGCTCGCGGATCAGACAGAAGGGAAACCTGTTTCTAGATGCAGAATACAAACAAATCGGAGTTTTGACACTTGCCTGGCTCACAGACTGGCAGAGGTGGATCCCACGTGTCATCAGTTTGGCACTGACTCACACTGTGACCCTTCATGGTGTAGCCGGGATCGCACTCAAAGGTAACACTGTCATTATATAAATAGACATGTCTATCACCAGATACTCTTCTTCCATTCTGGATTTGTGGGGCTGGGCATCTAACCTCTGAAAAAGAAACGCTTTAGCTGAAACACAGGGCCAGAGAGGAAGAAAAACATCTCCGCAGCCTTCGCAGCTCTCAAGCCTTTTTTACACTTTCACTATTTTCCCTGTAACTTGTTGCACTAGCCTATATTATTCCTACTTGAAACTGTAGATTGTTGTGGGAAATGTGGAGGGCCACCCTGAGAGGAGGAGATGGAGATACACTGGTAACAGCTTAGGTCCCTTCATAGCTACTTCGCAAGGGTTCTCTCCTCATGGAGTGTCCTGTGCACCAATCTCCAAGTCATGGGAGCACCCCCAGGGTAAAGCCAAGGAGCTCAGTCCTAAAAGGACCAAGGGGCCTTAACACCCATTGACATCAGACACCGAGGGAGCTCAGCAATCCGCACAGTCAGGCCCAAGATGCTTCAGGAGGCTGCTGGCCCCAGCAACGTACCCTCTCTTCGTTAGCATTAGAAGAGCCAGCGTCTTTCAACTTGCCTACCAAACTCCTTCAAACACAAAACTGCACAAGTCCGGCTTACAAATATCCCAAGATTATCTATCTACCTATAACAAAACAGTAAGCTACGTACCTAGCTACACCAACAGCGCCAGACCATTGGGATATCGGAAATAAGTTAACCCTTGCTGTTGGAACAGATCATTGGTGTGAAGGAGATTGCACAGAAAGTAGATTCTTTGGCCCAACTGCCGCAGTTCTTCCAAACCACCCACACAACACCACAACCGCCACACACAATAACCCCTCACAAAACAGCCTCTCCCCGCAGCACACACCACTCCCTCGCCACCCACAGACACAAAATCAGAACAACCACCCACACAACACAACCAGCACACACAGTCAGCCCAGACACCCACAGCCCCTCTATGCAGCATACGTCCCTCAGTTCTTGAAACCTGCACAAATTAACACAATTATCCCAGTGCCATACATGGTCACCCACGTCACTGGATTAGGACTTCTTAGAGCCATCTGCTTGGGGTGCAGAGCAGCTAGGAGAGCTGCCTGGGCATGCAATCTAGAAAATTACACCCACCACCTCCCTAACATTCACCAGTGTCATCCCTCTGCCGCAAAGGTTAAAGACCTTTAACAGCATTCCTATACAGTTGTGACCCTAACTGCTCTGCTAACAGAGCTGCTCTATGGGTGCATCCAAATGCACCAGTTTCCACCTCAAACTTCAGCCCTGCTCCAGAGCTATTCACTCTCTGTCTAACATGAATCATGCAAATCTTGTGGAGATGTTGCCACGGGCAGGCACACTAAGTGCAGGGATTTAACTGGAGTCTCACATTTGTGGGTTTGTCTAGACCTGAACTTTCTATACATGAAACAACAGAGCTGGCAGGAGTTTTTCACCTCCACAAACCCTACCTCCACACCGAGGGGGACGTGCACTCCACACGCCGTTTAGCCCGTCCTTGGTTGTGCAGTGAATAGAGGCCTCTCCAGTGAGCAAGTAACCATTTTCACATTTGTAGGTTACAGCTGACCCAAAAGAGAAGTTTTTTGTGAACTTGCCAGTGTGACTTCCATTGGGGATGTCTGGAGGCGGAAGGCACGGAATACCTGGAGATACACAGGAGGAGTGTATTTTAGAATCAATACTGGTAGAGAAGCAGCTCCAGTTACTTGATCTGCTAAAGAAATTTAGGAGCCCTAACTATGAAACCACTGGAACGAGCAAGGCCGACAGGTAACGCGCAACAGGTAATTATACCCAATTCTCTTTCGCACTGATGGTCTGTAAACTGTGAAAGAGACTTACTAGGATAGTGTCTTAATGGTCTACACCTTCCTTCATATGGACTGTTTTAAGACCAACCTGTTGAATCCCTACCAGGTGTTGAAAAACGCATGATTTTCCTGCTGCACCATAAGTTGGTGAGCACGCCAGGGCAGGCGAACGCCTTAAAGCACAGGTAATGAGCTTCGTGTCTGGTTTTGGATGAATATAAGTGGGTATCAGGTAAACCTGTTGTGCTATTCAGAAATCCAGAAGGGCCAATAACCACCTTAGTGGGGCATTTTTGCCATACCAAGCTGAATGCCTTTTGCTATTACTCAGTTATCAAAGAAAGACCAAATTCTGATTGTCAGGAAGTTAACACAAACATTTCTCTCTAAGGTGCAACCTCCCTTCAATATGGTCTTGTTCTTAAAATACTGGCATTGGACTCAGGAGACCTGGGTTCAATTTTTGACAGGCTACTGACTGATTCCCTAAACGATATGTCACATAATCACTCTGTGCCTCAGGTGAGACTTTCCGGGGTGGGGATCATAATTCTTCCATATCTGTTTATTCACATTTTGGGGGGGGGGCACCTAAGCACTTCGACAGACAGTTGTGACCTACTTACGCTCACAAATGGGAACATCATCACTCCATGCAACACGCATGCCAGAAATGTCACATCGTCTGTAAGGCCGTCCAATCAACCGGTGCCTGGAGTTAGGCAGAGGGGGTTATCAGTTCTTATCTATTTCTTTGGCGTTTGAGCTTTCCTGTGAAGCTCAGTTCTTCTGGGAAGCTCTTCTCCCCAGCCACAGCAGGTGGGGACCAACACCACTGACTTCGGAGTGACCATCACAGGAGAAATGCTCCTTGCCAGAGCCGAACTCCCCAGCCTCTTGTAGAATTAATCTCTGGTACAGAAGCCTATGTCGGACCAATGAGCTGCTATTCTGTGAGACAGGGGATCCAAATGTCCTTCTGGTTCCCTCAAGTCCTACTCACCACATCAGATGGATCATTCCCCACCACTGAACCACAAGCCAAAGGCAAACTAGGAACAGCACTACAGCATTTCCCCCTGGCATTTTCAGGCAGGTTGCCCAGAGGGGTTTTGATTTTCTCATGATGGATGAGATACGTTTCCGTGGGTGTGGGCCAGGCAGACCCAGCTGGGGTCTGGCTAGCTTGAGATTCATAAACTAAGTCAGTCAAGACTGTTGTAACGCATGCAGGAGTAACACCCCACCCCAGCAGAGAGGTCCAAAACACAGACGCTATACAGCAAATCTCAGCTGAGCTGGCTCTGGAGTTCAGCAGCCAGCTGTCGTTACAGGCAGTGTCTGTGAAATGGGACTTCCTGTGGTCACAGGTTCTTCCCTTTCGCCCTCACATAGGACACACTCTACAAGGTCACGAGCCAGCACTACAGCTGCAGACCTCTGTTTCTCAGACCCCTGAAGCACAGTCCTCATCTTCAAATGGAGAGGGCATATGACGCCCTCTTCTGCCACCGTATCCCCAGCATTCTCACTCGGGCACCTTCCCCAGCAGGGTTTCCCTTTGGAGACACCTCATCAGTCTGGCAGATGGGCAGTTAGTCAGTGAAAACCCTTCCACCCAACTCCGTACGGGAAAACAGCCATTTCCAATGATTCCGAAGAAGAACTATTCCCATGTCCAAGCAGGGGTAAAATCCAAGAGATTCCAAGGTTTGCCCTGGTCACTTGGATCCTACTCTCCACAGGAAACATCTGTGCTCAGCCAGCACGTGCAGGCAGAGCATTCAGCTGGCCAAACTGCAACTAAAGTTTGTACAATCAATGGCAGAGCATGAATGAAGACAAGAGGGAGACTTATTCCAATCCGTCTTTCCTCGCATATAAAAATTATATTGATTGAGCCAAGAAGATGGAGGGCTGCTTTAGTATGGAAGAGTAAACTGCTTTCAGGAGTTGGGAGAATATGAGGATATCCATTTGTGTTCCACAGCTGTAAGCGAAGCACAAGTAGTCAGCTCAGGCAGTCTGAAACTTACCCTTCTTCACACGTGAAGTTGACGGTTGACCCAAAATGGATATCTGTTACAATAACTCTGCCGTTCTCCGGCTCTCCTGGATGACCACACGATTTCTCTGGTGGAGAACAAGGCTCGGATTAGGCTTCTCTCTTTCAGTGCAACAATTATCCCCAGGAACTGTCCATATTTAACACTCCCCATAAAGATGGCATTTAAAAGGGCCCAGAATAGGCACAGCGAGAGAGCTTTACTAGTCACTATTAACTATTTAAAGATACGTAACATTTTGCAGCGTGGACACAACTTAGTGCCTCGAAGACCTTTACTGAACAATAGAAACAAAATTCATTATGATATTCACTTTTACAGAACTCGAATGCTTCTGACCACGTTCGATTTTCAAGGCATGTAACAGTGGATTGCATATGCGGGTGTCTACTGTATCCAGGCCGGCAAGTATAGTTTATAGTCTTCCCAACAGGAAAGGAAGACTGATTTTTATACTCGCTCTTCAGCTCAGCAAAGCTTAACCTCGTTGGGACTCCACAGCCCTCTAGGAAGAAAGGAAATACATATGAGAAAAAAAGAACCATATCTACTCTGCTGGCATGTACCACGTCAGGTGCAGGTAGATACAACAACAGAAGAAGAACGATGAGACAAAGGTGCTAATGCAACAAAATCCATAGCTGGAGACCGAATCTCAAATAACACACACACACGGCCAAACTTACCACTGGCACAAGAATCTCTATTTACGAATCAACTAAAACAACATATGCACCTGCCCTGTTTACCTCAGGTCCTAATATCCATCCTTGGGCTGCCCTACTCCCAGGACGCTAAAATGTGCCATTTTTCAGAAGTACTGTCAGCGAAAGACGAAAGGGTCCCAATCGTGGCTTCTGGCCTGAAAGCATAGGACTCTATAGGTTCAGCAATGCCCAACGGAATTAATATCCACATAGAGCATCATCTGTTAAAGGGCCCAAGCCCTTCACAAACTGATACGACATCCCATTGACTCAAGACACTTAAGTTCTCTCTTACTCTCATCTAGCGGCTGAGGCGATAGGACGAGCACACCTCACCGACGGCAGACGTGGGAACATAAATAACCACTCCTCGCGCTGCCTCAACCGTGAGCGCTGACCTCTCATTGTATCTAGCAGTGTGTACACACCCAGATTCGCACCTTGGGAGATTCAGACTGTTCTGGGGAACGCACTCTCTGCCACTTCCTTCGTTTACATTTTCAAATTCAATTGTCTCATAAGAATATATTTGCATTTGTAATAACAGCAAGTGTCTGGGTTCACACCATTAGTGAAACCACTGCAACATCGATGGGTGGACATGCCCTAAGAGTCTGCGTGGGAGTTTGTCTACAGAGTCATTTCTTTTGCAGAGCCTTTGACGTCATTTTCATGAGTATTTCTACACTATTCCATCTTCCTTCTGACACTTTTATAAATCCTTTCAACTGTAATCTTGTCCGGCAGCACTCAGAGAGCCACGCTTCCACCGGCATCAGTGTGCAAGTTCCACCAAAGTCAACTGAGCTTCTTGTGCCGGCAGTGATTATAGCCCTGTGTGTCTCCCTGGGGAATCTATTAACTTAGGCTTGAATAAAGACTGGGAGTGGATGGGTCATTCCACGAAGCAAAACTATTTCCCCATGTTTATTCCCCTCCCTCCCCCATGACTGTTCCTCAGATGTTCTTGTCAACTGCTGGAAATGGCCCACCTTGATTATCACTGCAATATGTTTCCCTCCCCGCCCCGCCGCTCTCCTGCTGGTAATAGCTCACCTTACCTGATCACTCTCGTTACAGTGTGTATGGTAACACCCATCGTTTCATGTTCTCTGTGTATATAGATCTCCCCGCTGTATTTTCCACTGAATGCATCCGATGAAGTGAGCTGTAGCTCACAAAAGCTTATGCTCAAATAAATTTGTTAGTCTCTAAGGTGCCACAAGTCCTCCTGTTCTTTTTGCGGATACAGACTAACACAGCTGCTACTCTGAAACCTATTCCCAGCTGTGAATTTTGTTGCATTAGCTGGTGTGTCTGAACATTCTTTCTCTCGCTATCAATCCTGTTGGGTTAGTGACAAAAGGAAGAAGCCAACCGAAAATCCATTCACCTTCACATAGAGGAGAAGGGTGGCTCCAAGTTCCAGATGTGGTACAATAGATCGAAGCCTCTCCACGGAGGGCGTAGCCGGGGTCACAGCTGTAGTTCACATATGCTCCACGGGGGAAAACTGCCAATGGCTTGCCATTGTGCTTCCCTTTGACGATGACCGGAGGTGGGGGACACAGCAACACTAACGGAGGGAGAGGGGATGAAGAATATTTCAGTGAAAAAAGTCTGAACCCTGTTCAAGAAGAGCATAAAATAGGCTGGTCTCCAGGAGGGGGGAAAGCCCAGGATGCCTGTGTTGTATCAAACCCTGCATCGCACCGATGATGCAACACATCCAAAAAAGATTAAATATCACCGACCTCGATTCCCCTTCACCCCGGAACTCAGATTTTCCTAATCTGCTACTTTTCGGTCCCTAGAAATCACCCTTCACTCCCTTAAGAATCCAAAATATAATTTGTGGAGAGCGGGACGAGTTCTGCTGATTTGTGTTTCCATTCAGAGCTTTAGGATGCTCAGTGAGACAGACCATTGCCAGATCTCTGCCTGTCAGGAGGGCAGGGCAGGATGCAGGGGATCAGCTATCACAGGGACGAGCACACTCAAGAGATTAGGGGGTGGGCGGATATTTGTATGTTCCCCATTCACAGCTGAAAAGTGACCCCTGGATTCAAAGGACGTTTATTTTTTTGCGTCCAGACACATCCCTACCAGATGTTGATCGTCTCAGTTACCCTGCAGTCAACCTTGATTCACACTCACCCTGTGTGCAGGCTGGAACAGGAGAATCCCAGTTTCCGTCATCTTGG
Organism: Chelonia mydas; assembly: GCF_015237465.2. Lineage (NCBI taxonomy): Eukaryota > Metazoa > Chordata > Testudines > Cheloniidae > Chelonia > Chelonia mydas. Next base: position 5,096,205 of record NC_051261.2, read on the forward strand.
CACTGAATCTGACGGCTGCCGTTCAGCGTGTAGCCAGGATCACATTCAAACCTAACAGTGTCCCTGGGTCTGTAGACAGGTCCATGTCCAGCTACTTTTCTTCCATTCTGGATTGCTGGGGCAATGCAGAGAACCTCTGAAATTGAAAAGGTGCAGAAGGCGTCAGCCTGCCCGGCAGGCGGTGCTCTTCAGTGGGCCCTTGGTGCCTGTGCTCTGCACTGACTCCCCACCAGTTTATGGGAAGAGAGTTTATGGTGTTGCTTTTAACCTCTCCACTGCAAACACTATCGTGCAAGCCTGCCTAAAACCACATCCCACGGGGTTCCATACTGCTCCTCTTGTGGGGAGCAGAGGCCCCAGATGGCTCCCTCTCAGTGACAAAGAGAGCAGGGCTGGCAGGAGAGCTCCTGTGAGGGGCCCACAGTTTGGGATCTACTCCTTGCACTTGGTCTGAAACAGTTCAGGCTTGTTGGCCTTTCCAGTACCCACTGCAAATCTTCTCTGTTGACTGAGTGTGTAGCGAGGGGTAGGGATTGGCGGCAGAGGTTTATGTGTTTCTCTCTGTGTGTGTGAGGGGAGCGTAGATATTAGTTTCCAGTTTTTGTGATTCATGTCAAGTGTGCCTCGGGATTCAGACAGATGCTTTCTCTCCCACCCCCCCCAATATTTTCCTCGTGGGCGGTATATCTGTGTGCACAAGCGCAGAGTGCGCATACAATGCCTATATTTTCAAAAGCATTTATTTCACCATGTGTCTAATTAAATGGAGCTTTAATTCCCTGCTATTCATTCTGTTGCACTGGTGAGCTTGTCTTTCATCTTAAATCCTGTGATAGGAGCTCGTGCAAGGAGTAGACGCCAAACTGTGGGCCCCTCACAGGAGCTGGGTCTGTAGGCACGCTGTACCCCATTTGTTCTTCCATTCTCCACTTCTGGGCTTACGCACGTGGCTGAAAGGGAAAGCATAACAAACCCTTTAGACTCTAACGCATGTGTGGGATGAAACGGGCAGTTTACCCACTGAGCCATTGCCTTTGACAAGTCTTTTACTTCGATTTCATAAATATTTCTACATTCTCACGTCCTCTTGTCACCTGTAGCAATTCTTTCAGCATGAACATTACCCGGCTGCACTCACAGAATCATTCACCACTGGTACGAGTGGATGCAATGCCGCTGAAGTTAAAGGAGCTCCTCTTGCCAGCAGTGACTTTGGCCCCGTGAGTCTCCCTGGAGGTTTAGTCCCCAACTGTGGAATCTGCTGAATTGGTGGCTTGTCTCAAAGTTCTTGGGGTATCTATTTAAATCCTTTTGCGTGTCTGACGCACCGAGCGAGACAAAGGGAAGCAGCAAACAGAACAGAAACGCACCTTCACATTGAGCATGGGGGTTGCTCCAAGCTCCAGACGCCGTACAATGAGGTGATGCCTCCCCAAGAAGGGAGTAGTCAGGATCACAATGGTAATTTACGGACACTCATCACCCAGAATTAAAATCAAGCCCCTTTAAGCATCTCAGTTGGACAACCAAAATCCACCGGACAATTTAGGTTCACTATTTAGTGTGTTACATTGCAAGAGCTAACGGCCGATTGCTTTTCTGAATCTTTTACTCATTTGTAACACTCTCATCCCCACCCCATTATAGAAAAGAGCTTGACTGAAAGACCAGAGTGAGAGGGAAAATCAGAAGTGAGTTCATGATTATTCCACAGGCAGGAACTAGAGGGACATATTCCACCTCCAAAGGAAGAGTGAAAAGCGTGTGTAGTTACTGGAAGGACTGCTCATAATTGATAAAAATAGTGAAATTCAGCAGAGGAAGCAGAAGTACCACCCGCAAAAGCTGCGGTGGACCAAGAAGTTATTGAATATCATCTTCTAAATCACTTCCAGTTCCCATTTCAAGATGGGACAGACATGAGGATCCTGAGCAGAAGAAGATAAAAGTGCTCTGCTTTCACCTTTATGGTACAGTAATTCCCCTCAGCAGACCCATGGCTCTTGCCAACTTGGGTCACTTCTTGCAGCTGCTGCAGTTGGAGGAATCCTGACCCCCAAATGCATTGTGGGAAAGCACAAGCTTTGCAATAAAAGAGAAGGGACAAAATTACTCATCTGTCATCCCCGCTGCTCTCGGAGCCCTGCCAGCACCGCCCCCAACCTGGTTCATTTCTTATCCTCTACGTCTGTTCCTAACAACTGGGACCGTCCACCTCTCCCCTCAAACCAGTCTGTAAAGTCTCTTGATTTGAGGCGAGCAGCAGGCAGGACAGATCCAGACGGGGTTAGCGTTGGAGGTGCTCGCGGATCAGACAGAAGGGAAACCTGTTTCTAGATGCAGAATACAAACAAATCGGAGTTTTGACACTTGCCTGGCTCACAGACTGGCAGAGGTGGATCCCACGTGTCATCAGTTTGGCACTGACTCACACTGTGACCCTTCATGGTGTAGCCGGGATCGCACTCAAAGGTAACACTGTCATTATATAAATAGACATGTCTATCACCAGATACTCTTCTTCCATTCTGGATTTGTGGGGCTGGGCATCTAACCTCTGAAAAAGAAACGCTTTAGCTGAAACACAGGGCCAGAGAGGAAGAAAAACATCTCCGCAGCCTTCGCAGCTCTCAAGCCTTTTTTACACTTTCACTATTTTCCCTGTAACTTGTTGCACTAGCCTATATTATTCCTACTTGAAACTGTAGATTGTTGTGGGAAATGTGGAGGGCCACCCTGAGAGGAGGAGATGGAGATACACTGGTAACAGCTTAGGTCCCTTCATAGCTACTTCGCAAGGGTTCTCTCCTCATGGAGTGTCCTGTGCACCAATCTCCAAGTCATGGGAGCACCCCCAGGGTAAAGCCAAGGAGCTCAGTCCTAAAAGGACCAAGGGGCCTTAACACCCATTGACATCAGACACCGAGGGAGCTCAGCAATCCGCACAGTCAGGCCCAAGATGCTTCAGGAGGCTGCTGGCCCCAGCAACGTACCCTCTCTTCGTTAGCATTAGAAGAGCCAGCGTCTTTCAACTTGCCTACCAAACTCCTTCAAACACAAAACTGCACAAGTCCGGCTTACAAATATCCCAAGATTATCTATCTACCTATAACAAAACAGTAAGCTACGTACCTAGCTACACCAACAGCGCCAGACCATTGGGATATCGGAAATAAGTTAACCCTTGCTGTTGGAACAGATCATTGGTGTGAAGGAGATTGCACAGAAAGTAGATTCTTTGGCCCAACTGCCGCAGTTCTTCCAAACCACCCACACAACACCACAACCGCCACACACAATAACCCCTCACAAAACAGCCTCTCCTCGCAGCACACACCACTCCCTCGCCACCCACAGACACAAAATCAGAACAACCACCCACACAACACAACCAGCACACACAGTCAGCCCAGACACCCACAGCCCCTCTATGCAGCATACGTCCCTCAGTTCTTGAAACCTGCACAAATTAACACAATTATCCCAGTGCCATACATGGTCACCCACGTCACTGGATTAGGACTTCTTAGAGCCATCTGCTTGGGGTGCAGAGCAGCTAGGAGAGCTGCCTGGGCATGCAATCTAGAAAATTACACCCACCACCTCCCTAACATTCACCAGTGTCATCCCTTTGCCGCAAGGGTTAAAGACCTTTAACAGCATTCCTATACAGTTGTGACCCTAACTGCTCTGCTAATAGAGCTGCTCTATGGGTGCATCCAAATGCACCAGTTTCCACCTCAAACTTCAGCCCTGCTCCAGAGCTATTCACTCTCTGTCTAACACGAATCATGCAAATCTTGTGGAGATGTTGCCACGGGCAGGCACACTAAGTGCAGGGATTTAACTGGAGTCTCACATTTGTGGGTTTGTCTAGACCTGAACTTTCTATACATGAAACAGCAGAGCTGGCAGGAGTTTTTCACCTCCACAAACCCTACCTCCACACCGAGGGGGACGCGCACTCCACTCTCCGTTTAGCCCGTCCTTGGTTGTGCAGTGAATAGAGGCCTCTCCAGTGAGTGGGTAACCATTGTCACATTTGTAAGTTACAACTGAGCCATAAGAGAAGTCCTCCATTATCACCCCAGTGTGCCTTCCATTGGGGATGTCAGGAGGCGGAAGACACGGAATACCTGGAGAGACACAAGATATTTAGAATCAATACTGGTAAAGAAGCATCTCCAGTTACTGGATCTGCTAAAGAAAACTAGGTGCGTGAGCTATGAAACCACTAGAATGTACTAGCCCAACAGGCAACGGCCCAGGGATGTCGGATTTGATTGGGCACTGATCTTCCGTAAATCACCAAGCTGACTTACTAAGACAAGTGCTAACTGTAGTAGCTTACTGATGAGTAAGACTGGAAAAGGGCAAATATAGTGTCCATCTATAAAAAGGGAAATAAGGACAACCCAGGGAATTACAGACCAGTCAGCTTAACTTCTGTACCCGGAAGGATAATGGAGCAAATAATTAAGCAGTCAATTTGCAAACATCTAGAAAATAATAAGATGATGAGTAACAGGCAGCATGGATTTGTCACGAACAAATCCTGTCAAACCAAGCTGATTGATAGCTTTCTTTGACAGGGTAACAAGCCTTGTGGATGGGGTGGAAGTGGTAGACTTGGGATATCTTGACTTTAGTAAAGCGTTTGACACTCTCTCGCATGACCTTCTCCTAAACAAACTAGGGAAATGCAACCTAGATGGATCGACTATAAGGTGGGTGCAAAACTGGTTGGAAAACCATTCCCAGGGGAGTAGTTATCAGTGGTTCACAGTCATTCTGGAAGGGCATAATGAGTGGGGTCCTGCAGGGATCAGTTCTGGGTCCGGTTCTGTTCAATATCTTCATCAATGATTTAGATAATGGCATAGAGAGTACACTTATAAAGTTTGCGGACAGTACCATGCTGGGAGGGGCTGGAAGTGCTTTGGAGGATAGGATTAACATTCAAAATGATCTGGACAAACTGGAGAAATGGTCTAAAGTAAATAGGATGAAACTCAAATGCAAAGTACTCTACTTAGGAAGGAACAATCAGTTGCACACATATAAAATGGGCAATGACTGCCTAGGAAGGAGTACTGCGGAAAGGGATCTGGGGGTCATCGTGGATCACAAGCTAAATATGAGTCAACAGTGTAACACTGTTGCAAAATAAAAAAAAAGCGAACATCATTCTGGGATGTGTTAGCAGGAGTATTGTAAGCAAGACAAGAGAAGTAATTCTTCCGCTCTACCTTGCGGTGATTAGGTATCAACTGGAGTACTGTGTTCAGTTCTGGGTGCCACATTTCAGGAAAGATGTGAACAAACTGGAGAGAGTCCAGAGAAGAGCAACAAAAATGACTAAACATCTAAAAAACATAACCTATGCGGGAAGATTGAAAAAATTGGGCTTGTGTAATCTGGAAAAGAGAAGACTGAGAGGGGACGTGATAACAGTTTTCAAGTACGTAAAAGGTTGTTAGAAGCAGGATGGAGAAAAATTGTTCTCGTTAACCTCTGAGCACAGGACAAGAAGCAATGGGCTTACACTGCAGCAAGGGAGGTTTAGGTTAGACATTAAGAAAAACTTCCTGACTGTCAGGGTGGTTAAGCACTGGAATAAATTGCCTCGGGAGGTTGTGGAATCTCCATCATTGGAGACTTTTAAGAGCAGGTTAGGCAAACACCTGTCAGGAATGGTCTAGATCAGGGGTTCTCAAACTGGGGGTCAGGACCCCGCAGGGGGTCGTGAGGTTATTACATGGGGGGTCACGAGCCGTCAGCCCCCACCCAGACCCCGCTTTGCATCCACCATTTATAATGGTGTTAAATATATTTTCAAGTGTTTTTGACTTATAAGGTGGGGGTCGCACTCAGAGGCTTGTGATGTGAAAGGGGTTACCAGTACAAAAGTCTGAGAATCACTGGTCTAGATAATACTTAGTCCTCCCATGACTGCAGGGGACTGGACTAGATGACCTCTCAAGGTCCCTTCCAGTCCTATGATTCTATGATCAATCAACTCATCTAGATATTTGCCTAGTTTTACAACAGGCTACATAAAAAGCACTAGCAAAGTCAGTGCAAACTAAAATGTCATACAGTGACTTGTTTATACTGCTCTATATACTATACACTGAAATGTCAGTACAATATTTATATTCCAATTGATTTATTTTATAATTATATGTGGTAAAAATTAGAAAGTAAGCAATTTTTCAGTAGCAGTGTGTTGTGTACTTTTATGGCTCATTTTGCAAGCAAGCGGATTTTAAATGAGGTGTAACTTGGGGATATGCAAGACAAATCAGACTGCTGAAAGGGGTACCGTAGTCTGAAAAGGTTGAGAGCTGCTGGCCGAGTATACAGGAAGCGTGGCATCTCCACGCTTTCTGGAGGAGTTTTATCTAACACTCTATTGAGGAAGGGACTTCAATATGTACTGTTTTAAGATCAAGGTGTTCCATCCCAATCAAGCATGGAAAAACGCATGATTTTCCTGCTGCACCATAAGCTGGTGGCCACACTACCAGGGCACAGGCATGCCTTGAAGTGCAGGTAATGAGCTTCTTGTCTAATTTGGGATTAATACAAATACCTATCAGGCACACCTCTTGCTTTATTTAAACATGCAGAATGGCCAATAACCATCCTGGTAGAACATCGTTGCCACACCAAGCTCAGTGCCTTTTTCATTTACTCAGTTGTCAAAGAAAAACTAAGTTCTTATGGTCAGGACCTTGAAACAAGAAACTTCTTCCTAGGATAAACCCCCTTCACACACACACATATCAACCCAAGATGCTCTTGCGGTTAAGATACCTGGGACTTGGAGATCTGGATTAAAATGTTGGCTCTGTTATTGACCACTTCCCTGTATCACCCTGGGTACATCACTTAATCTCTCCATTTCTCAGTTCTCCCTCTCTAAAGTGGTGATCATAAAGCTTCCCTACCCGTTTTTTAACATTTAAGACGCAAGCAGGTAAGAGACAGAAGTGCCCACGTAAGCACCTGGACAGACGTTTGTAATTTACTTACGCTCACAAATGGGAACAGCACCAGTCCATTCAACTTGCCTGCCAGAAATCTCACATCGTCTGTAAGGCTGTCCAATCAACCGGTGCCTGGAGTTAGGCAGAGGGGGTTATCAGTTGTTACCTAGTCCTTTGGTGTAGGAGTTCTCTTGTGAAGCTCAGTTACTTGGGAAGCTCTTCTCCCCAGACACAGCAGGTGGGGACCAACACCACTGACTACTGAGCGATGATCATAAGAGAAAAGGCTCCTTGCCAACTCAGAACTCCCCAGCCCCCTAAAGAATTAAACCATGGAACAGAATCCTATGTAGGCCCAATGAGGTGGCATTCTTTGAGCCAGGGGATCCAAATGTCCTTCCTGTGCTCTCAAGTCCTTCTCGCCACATCAGCAGGGTCATTCCCTGCCATGGAATCACAAGCCACAGGCAAACTAGTAACATCTGCACTTTTGGGCAGGTTGCTGGGGGGTTATTATTGTGCCTGCTCCATTTTGGTTTTATATTTTTCGCGGTGGAGTGAATAGGTTTTTGTGGGCCAGGCAGACCCAGCTGGGGTCTGGCTAGCTTGAGATAATCAGTCATGCCAGTCGTAACCACTATAAGCCACCGCATCACACAGGTCCATATGCACAGATATTGTTGAATAAACCAATGCAGAGCTGGGTCTAGAGTTCAACACCAGCAGCTGCTATGGCTGTTTTCCGTGACATGGGAATTTATGCAAGAAGAGATTGTTCCTTTTTCAATACAGACATGACACTCCCTACAAATGTTCCAGCCCATCCTGCACCTGCAGACCTCTGCTTTTCAGGCCACTGAAGCACAGTCTTAATCTTTCAAAGGAGGGGGCAGGCAACAGCTCTTCTGCCACCATATCCCCAAAGCTCTAACTCAGACAGCTCTCCGAGCTGGGTTTGTCCTTGGAGATAGATGGGAAGTTAGCCAAGGAGTCCCTTCTCTGCATGGCCCTGAGGAAAGGCAGCCATTTCCAATTATTCAGAAGAAGAACTATTCCCATGTCCAAGCAGGGGTAAAATCCAAGAGATTCCAAGGTTTGCCCTGGTCACTTGGATCCTACTCTCCACAGGAGACATCTGTGCTCAGCCAGCACCTGCAGGTAGAGCATTCAGCTGGCCAAATTATAACTAAAGTTTGTACAATCAATGGCAGAGCATGAATGAAGAAAAGAATAAGACTTATGCCAATCCCTCTTCCCTCACATATAAAAATTATATTGATTGAGCCAAGGAGATGGAGGGCTGCTTTAGTATGGAAGAGTAAACTGCTTTCAGGAGTTGGGGGAATATGAGGATATCCATTTGTGTTCCACAGCTGAAAGCGAAGCACAAGTAGTCAGCTCAGGCAGTCTGAAACTTACCCGTCTTCACATGTGAAGTTGACGGTTGACCCAAAATGGATATCTGTTACAATAACTCTGCCGTTCTCCGGCTCTCCTGGATGACCACACGATTTCTCTGGTGGAGAACAAGGCTCGGATTAGGCTTCTCTCTTTCAATTCAACAATTATCTCCAAGATCTGTCCTATTTAACACTCCCCAAAAAGATGGCCTTTAGAAGGGCCCAGAATAGGCACAGCTAGAGAGCTTTACTAGTCACAATTAACTATTTAAAGATACGTTACATTTTTGCAGCGTGGACACAACCTAGTGCCTTTAAGACCTTTTTCTAACAATGGAAACAAAATATTCACTTTTACAGAACTCGAGTGCTTTTGACCAGCTTCCATTTTCAAGGCATGTAATAGCGGGTTGTAGCTGCGGGTCTCTTCTATATCCAGGCCGACAAGTGTATTTTGCAGTCTCCTCAACGGAAAACTTATTCTGATTTTTATACTCATTCCTCAGCTCAGCAAACCTTAACCTCGTTGGGACTCCACAGCCAACTAGCAAGAAAGGAAACACAGATGAGAAAGAAAAGCCACATCTACTGTGATGGTACATAAAATGCAAACATGGCAGGTGCCGGCAGATAAAACAACAGTTTTACAAAGGCCATGTCCACGCTACCATGTATGCTGGCAAAACACCCCCTGAGCGACATACATTTCACTGGCATAAGTGGTAGGGTGCACAGGGCTATGTGCTTGTCCCGCCAACATACTTTCCACCGCGCTCGGGGGTGGTTTTGTTCTGTCAAAGGGAGCGCTGTCTCCCGTCAGCATAGAGAGACTACCTGAGCAATCTAACAGTGGTGCAGCTGCATCAGTACAGCTGTGCTGCTGTCAGCTCACTAGTGTAGACATGGCCAAAAAACTAACTGAGGATCTGCCTTATAACATTCTTCAAGATGTTACACGAGTGATTAACACACACACACACACCTCCACCCCATTTCCATCTGGTTATAAAGATTCATCACTGGATTTCCTTAGTCCAATGTCATAAATTATGCCCTTGTTCAGTGGTACTATCAGCTGGAGACTAAATGATTATAATTATTCCTTCTGGCCTTAAAATATATGAATTAATTCCCATTGTAACCAGATCCCTTGAGTCCCTGTCTAGTGCTTTCTCCACTAGACCACACTGCCTCCTTCCTCTGAATCAGGCTGGTAAGCTAGAACAAAACATCTAATGTTTAATATGTATATGTTAGACCCCAATCCTACAACAGTCCCAAACAAGCAGACCCCTGAGCATCGTGACAGCTAATTGCAGGAGCAGGATGTAACTGTTTATACTAAAGCATTTCTAAAAATAAATGAATATTCAGACTGAGCTCTCCAGTCTCTATTAGTGGGGTTGGTGACTATTCCCCACCGACAGTTTTGATTGTGTACATGGAGCACCTGTTATACTGATTTTCTGCAAATCTTTCCATTCCTTTCGATGGATGTTTGGATATATTCCCGCAGAAATACCTCTTACCCTGCAAACTCAGAAAACAAGGGATGATATTTCAGAGACATCACTTTCCAACTTTAAAAAAAAACCCAAGATTATATAAAAGTAACAAAAAAGTCTTTACTAAACAGGGGTTAAAATGCCCCAATCTGTGCCTGTTCCTCTCTACATACAAACTTTGATACTTTTATTAATTAATATCTGATTTAAAAACTCACACCAGTCCTATTACATTTTCTTTAATTCTGTCTTTTAGTCTACTAAAGTTTCCCTTTTAAATTAGATTCCCTTATCAGTTTTCTTTCTTTCTTAGGGCTTTATATTTGTGCCTGTAGTACCTGAGCACTTCCCATATTAGATAGATCAACAGAGAAGAGGCAGCTAGAAGACATAATAGAACCTCCTGTGCTTCTCTTTTCCACAGTTATCGGAAACGCTGTTTAGAGTGGGCTTTTTTGGAGAGGTTCAGTTATAGGAAACGGCTTGCAGAGAGAGTTTTTCATTACTTCAGTAAATATTATTGTGGCGATGAGGGATTTCTCCTTGTGTATTTTGTCTTCCTGCTTCTTTTGGGTTAGGAGGCCACACTACTGCCTTCTAAATGCTTTTCATGAACTCTTCTGCATCAAGTTTTGCTACGTTCTGCTAAATGGTGCAAAGCTACCTTACTTAGCCCAGGGAAAGCCGTTTAAATAGCGCTCAAGTGCTACTGCTTGCTTTGCTGTTCTTACACCAACCCTGAAGGTTCTCCACTTCCCTAAAATTATTAACAGCTTACCTGCAGACTGCAAGAAAAAGGGGCCATTATTTAGAACCCAAGGTATAATTATTGGAAAGAAATGGAAGTCAAAATAAAAGGCCTGCAGCTACAAAAATGAAATTTCTGAGCTTTCTGAATTCAAGGCAGATATCAAACTCCTTTATCAGTCAGATTTTAACTGCCTGAAGGCCACTGAAATACCACAATGACATCTGCAAAATTATAAATCAGTTGGTTTCAGAACTGGTGGGAAACCAACAAAATAAAAAGTTATGAAGACTCACAGTTTAACACTGACATAAAAGCCTTACCCTGAACCAAGAATCACCGCTACAGTCTCCTAGCCAAGTTTAATAATACTGAGCACTTAAACAGCACTTTATGTCGTCACAATCCTGTAGGATTATTAACTAGTTGCAGGATCAGGGTTGAAGTGATTACACTAAAGAGTTCCCATAAAAAAAGAAATATTACATCTGGCCTCCCCTGTCTCTATTAAGAGTCTTAGAAGATAGTCTCCTCCGAGAGTTTTGACTGTCTATGTGAAGCAACCATTATCCTGATAAAACAAAGGGATTCTTCCCGAATCAAATTTCATTCAGTAGCTAAGAAACCCTATAGTTTAATGCAGGGAACAAAGGAAATGGGGTACAACTATGTAATATTTTAATTCTTCACGTATCTTTCACTTCTGCAAATGAACGGTAGTGGTTTGACAGTGCTCATCGACCTACTATATTTATCCATGTATAAAGTACGCCTTCTATTTCAAAAATACAGTGCATCAAAGCTTAACCTGAGGTCTCACTTCCCACATCCCCATGATAAATGCCATTGCAATGATGACTTTCTTTAGCTAGTTAAAAGAAAAGGAGTACTTGTGGCACCTTAGAAACTAACAAATTTATTTGAGCATAAGCTTTCGTGAGCTCACAAAAGCTTATGCTCAAATAAATTGGTTAGTCTCTAAGGTGCCACAAGTACTCCTTTTCTTTTTGCGAATACAGACCAACACGGCTGCTGCTCTGAAACCTGTCTTTAGCTAGTTAGCCAGTCACAACTGGGTGAAATTCCATAGTCCCGAGTTAAACAAGACCCCTGTGGTTGTGAGTGGGGAGTTACGCTTGAGTCAGGGAATTCAGAATTTGGTCTGCTGACCTAAAAGAACAAACCAGCATCTGAGCAGCACCTTTTACCTTAGAATCTGACAACATTTCATTGAGCCTATGGCAGAGTACTTACACCCATTTCCCGGAGGAGTAAAAGGAAAGCACAGAAGGATGAAGGGACTTGCCCACCTGACAATGACTCTGGCCAGCCTAGTCCCACTGTCCCAAGGGGAGCTAAGGGCCAAACGTCACCCAGCAGCACACAGGGGGAGAGAGAGAGACAGGAGATGGTTTTGTGACCACCCTTCCCACTTTAAGACCCCAGGAGGGTGTGGATAATGCAAGGGGAGAGCTGCTGTCAATACATGGCCTTGAACCCCGGCGTGTCCTTCTAGACCCTGACACGGCCCCCTTAGAGTGGGCGCCGACCTTCAGAGGCACCAAATCCCCCTTTTTTCTGGTATTGCGGGGGGGGGGGTCCCGAAAACACCCCCCCCCCCGAGTGATAACACACCCAGGGCTGGCCCCGCTCACCCGCAGGCACCTGCCCGGGGGCCGAGAGCGAAGGGGAGGGAGAGCAATGGGCCCGGGGGGGTTGGGGAACGGGCTGGAGAAGCGGGAGCCGGGACCAGAGGGACGCGCAGGGCTCCAGCATCGGCCCCTCACCTGCACCCCGGGCGGCGGCGGCCAGAAGCGCAGCGAGGCCGCCCAGAAGGCGGAGCAGCAGCGAGGCGCGGCGCATCCTCCCACCCGGCGGGGCAGCAGCGAGTGCGGGGGCCCCCCGGGGCCGGCGGGAGATATCGCCCGGCAGCCGCCCCCGCCCCCGGGGAGGGACCAGGGCGAGGCGGCGGGTCTTTCCGCGGGCGGCGTGAGAGGAACAAGCGCGGCCCCCCCCTCCCCCCCCCGGGGGAACCGGCCGCGGCGGGGGCGCCGCGAGCTCCCGCCACCGAGCCGCGCGGGAGACTCGCTGGTCCCCTGAGCAGCCGCGTGCGCAGCGGGTTCCCGCCTCGCCGCGGGGCGGGCGAGAGGGGCCCTGGGGGGCGGGGGGTCACGCCTCGGGGCGGGCTTCGCCCGGGCGCTGCAGTCCCCGCTCGCCCCAAGGGTTTGTGTTTTGCCCTGGGCCGATGGGGGCCTGGGCCATAAACCATGGGAGGAAGCCAAGGGGTCGGGAGGAGCTCTGCCATTTACTGCTGTGGGGCGCGGATTTCACCTTTTCCCTTTTGGACAAACTTAGCCCCCAAGTCCAAGCCTCCGTTCATGGGCCGCTGTTTCCGCAGTCTCACACGAGGGGGTGTTTGTTCTCAAATCCATCCACCCCCCTCCCCCGCGAACAAGGGACATTAAAAATTTAAATACTGAAAGTTGCTCGAGTGACCCAAAGGCCAAAAACAAAAAACCCAGACCCCCAAAAGTGTACTTTAAAAAGCATCATCTCCGGCTTTCTAAAAGCAGAGTCTGTTTTTGGAGGCCTGAGTTGAGGTTTTCAAAGACTTGGGCTTGGCAATTCTGCCACTGCTGGTGGCATTTACCTTTGCCAACTGACGTTTGAAAAAAGTTGGGAAACTTCGAGGGAACAGCTGTGCTAGCGGGGGGTCACTAAACTTCTGTATGGGTGCTTTCTTGGATGGGGGCTATGTTTAGAGAAGGGGATTTTTGCAGAGTGAATTCTCTGTGATTGCTGCGAAAAGAGAAGTTGCTCAGCTGTTGCAAGGGCACAGGCGTTTACTGTGATTGCATTGTTCAAGAGAACAAAGAGGGTGGTTACCTGTGAATTTACCAAGAAGAAGGGCTTGTTCCTCCTTCCCAGAGCACCCTTTTAGCATGGTCAAAAGTAACCCCCATGTCCCAAAGGGCTGTAAACAGCCTTATTGGGATCCGCCCGCCCACTGCTAAAGGATCCCCCTCTAGCCTAAGGGGGGTGTGGTCCACAGGATCTGGAAAACCAAATAATTATGGGGGACAACTAATGAACAACAGGGACAGGAGTGTGGTCAAAGGGTCAGACGAAGGGAACCGGACGGGGACACGGAGCAGAGGACCCCGGACAGCGCCCACTGCTCCTCAAAGGCGTCAAGGGAGTCAGTGGCACAGGGCAGGAAGCTGAGACAATGCAAAGAGCAGAAAAAAGGCACAAAAACAAAACTAAGGTAAAAGTGTAGCTAGGAGGATTTTCCTCATCTATGAGCAAGTCAGTGAGAATTGTGCAATTCATGAGCAACTGGAGGGATGCGGCACTTGCAAGTGATGCTCGTAAGTCCCGCACTAGTACTGGCGCTGTGGAACCAGCTGAAGAGGAGCATGCTGTCTATCTGCGGCTTCAGTTGCATTTCCTTTCATGCATCTCTCCTTCCTGAAGGTCAGCATAAGAGGCAGGTATCGAAAACCCATTCTGTTAATTATCAAGTAACATTCACAAGGTTGAAGTTTCTATCTCATATTTAAAACCGCATGCACTGGGTTAGCTAGACCTTATACCTCCCACAGATTCATGTTAAAACTGGTCTCATCTCTCTCTCTCTCTCTCTCTCACACACACACACACACCCACCTGCAGCGCAGGGTGACCAGCAAGATGAGAGATGGAGAGCCACATACAGCATCTACTGCCTGCAGAAACTTTAGTCTAAGCACACAACACTGCCAGGCTGAACGAGTACCACCACTCATTGATATATTTTGCTTTTCACAACTAAATCTCTGTACAACTTTTCATGAGTGATGTACCCGAGCATTTGGATTCTAATATCTAAACTATGTTGTTAAATCTGTTCACCTAAATTTGGGTTATTGTTGATTGTGTACTCTAAGTATCATATGACTTTAAAAAACAAACTTTGTATTTGTGGATAATCTAAGCACTATACCCAGATGTATAGACACTCTTCCCAATTATATAATTTTAACGTTAGCTTTAATAAAATTTTTAAATCTGTTTTACTTCACCATCCCAGCCCCTCACTAACCTTTACCAAATTTGGTGCATTTCTACACATTTTATGAAAAAAGCATTTACTATTTTCCTGCAGTTGAGAAGCCTCAACTTCACCTTAAAGTGTTTTTTCAACAATTTCCATTTCATAACCTCATTGTATGGAAAGTTATGAGCAGAATCACTATGCTACGGAACAGAGACAGGCAGCTAATGTGACTCACATCAACTCCCCCCTTCATCTCAAGTCAGCTCCCAAAATCTCTCAATCGGACTTTTCCTCCTTAACTCACTTGGGCTCTTTTGAAAACACCATTAATTGTGTTTAAAATGCCAAAAGCACCCACTGGCCCATCTACACTAAACTTCCCAATGCTACCGCCATTGGTGGCCTTGTGGACACTGGGAGCTGGTCTACACTAAGGCTGTAAGTCAAGCTGAGTTATGCAATTTACGTAACTGAAGTTGACATAATTTGGGTTGACTTACAGTGGTGTCTGCACCAAGCTGTGTCAATGGAAACACTCTCCTGTCAACAAAGCTTCTGCCTCTCAGGGAGATGGAGTACAGACATCAACAGGAGACCATTCTCCCATCGACTTAGCGTCTTCACCAGACCTGCTAAAATAGACACTGCTGCATCAATTGCAGCAGCGCCCATTTAGCCAGTAGTGTAGACATGGCCTGAGCTTTTGTTCTGCTTTCAGCCACTAGTGGTCTGACACCAATATAGCTCCATCAGTGCTCAGTCATAGTGTAGACAGGAAAACTGCTATAAACTGCTTACACCTACCCAGGCTTGAAAACATAAACCGCACTCGTGCAAAACAAGGCTTGATAGGGCAAATCTGATGTTATGCTGGGGATTTGAACTGCTAACTGAAAACCAGGACACATCCCCAGTGTAGCTATGACCTTAGCAACAGTGGCAAATTACAACATCTAAATCCAGACACATCCTTCAGGTAATCTGAGCAAAGGCAAAGGTTCATTAGATTAAACATCTTTGCAGTTTCTAATGAGTATCAGAAATCTGTTTCTTTCACATAGATCCTAATCCTATTGTAACACCGACAGACCCCAGTCGGGGACCTCTGGAGCTTAGTGCATGAGCCTCTACCGCATGAGCTGAAAGCCAAGTGGCTGTTAGCAAAGGCTGTAGAGCAGACTCATGTCTCTCTCTAAGTGGTCTTGGTGCCACTAAATGGGACAGAACACCACACCCAGGAGGTGTGTGGGTTACACTATCATGCTCTGATTCGGTTTGGATAGTATCTTACTGCACAAGTGATCCCACAGAAGGTATACACCCTGTAGTTTCCTGGCAGTGCATTGTTACAAGGCTGACAAAGTGCTACCCCTTGCTAGAAAGATCCATGCCCTAGGAAATCATGGATTTTTGTGTGTGTTGGGGGGGGAGGGAAGGAGGGAGCGTGCGTGCAAAAAGTAGTACTAGTTTCATCTGCTCTAGAAAGCAGCGACCAGATCACAGTAGAGGGGTAGATTTCAAACACATTTTTACATCGCTATTAAGACAGTTTCTATTTTAATGCACAAGGGAAAAAATAATCAGGATGCTGTCGTCTTTGTACAGTATTCCTTTTATTCAGCGAAAAGACTTAAGTACAACATAGAAATTCCAGTTTTTTCATTTCATAAATATGCAGATTGCCAAGTAAAATTCTGTACAACTTATATAAATACAAATTTATGTTTTCAGTGATAGTGACAAAACAGCATTTGGTTATGAATACCTTCTCACAGCAGAGAATTATTTCCTGAATGTAATAAGCTTGCTTTAAATGCTACCAAACTTATTTTCAGCTACTGAAATAGAAAAATAAAAGACATTTCCTTTAGGCACAGAACCACAAGTATAACCATTTTATTGCTTACTCATCAGAAAGTGCTCATAAGGAAACAGAGATAATTTATTTTGGCTCTCGGTACAAACTTAAAAAATTTGATCGTGTGGATTCTGAACACTTGAGTCTTACACACATCCGCGCACTTCATCCTGGGATGCTACACTGAGGACACACAGAACACAAGACTTGGGGTAAGAATACTTTGGGGTTGTTTTTTTTTGTTGTTGTTTTTGGAGTTTCCTGGACATGATAGCAAAGGAACACTGATTATTCTGGAGATGTGATTTAAAAACTGAAGATACATTTGAATTAATAAAAGCCTACAGCAGTTCAAGGAGTATATTTGGCATCATTAATCTGTATTTTAAAAGGGATAATAAGTACTTAAAGATAGAAACCTCCAAATACAAATCTCAACCAGGCTCTTGCTCGCAATAGCAAAATCTACAACCCCGAATACAACTGTAGTGAGAGGACTCTGGGATCATGAGATAAGTTTAGTACAATCATAGGACGTTGCCCACAATTTTTCTATTTTCTTCCAATATCATGTTCACTGTCTGATGAACAAGTTAGTAATCAGCACTGCAAGAATGATAGGCATCTTTCCTGCAAAACCAAAATAAAGGAAGTGTTATAACCAAAGTAAAAATGCATATCTTGACTTCACTCCAGATGTTTAGGTTAATGAGTTTCTTCATTTTATGTTCTGTCTGAAAGATTTGTTTTGTTAATTTTAGAGTTACATTAACTAATTTCCAATTAAAGCACCATTCATGCTGTTTCTTCTCAGAGGCCATGTCCAAAACAGAAAAGAGGCAGAAAAAAATTCATGAGTAGGATTAATCTGTACTCAAAGTTGGCAAACCGTGATAAGTTAGCTATTACATATCCTAAATACAAGAGAACTGGACTATCTATGCTCCCTTCCCCTAACGCTCAACTGTTTAGAGCACTGGAAAGGCGAGGGGGGTCATCTATAACATAACACTGTTTTAGGACATATTAGTTTCTTTCACTGACTAATCACATTATAGAAGAAGCTTATTCAACTGTACACCCCAAGAATACCACGCAGAGCACTACTGAAGAGTCAACAGTACTTTTGTACACTGTCAGGGCCCACGGTTTCACAGTGAACCCACTATGGAACACACCCACACCACCTGAGTTCTTCTTCAGCAGAGATCTGTTTAGCATCTCCTGCCTGCTGGAAAGCTCTGCATACAAAATTGTAAAATATAAAGTCTGTATGTTACTACTAGTCTACTGAATGAAGTCTCGGATTTAAGGATATAATTGCAACCTTACACCAGAAATGAAGGTCTAACATGGGCTTTATAGCATTAATATTCTTCTGGAGAAAATATCTGTTCTTATATTATCAAAATGGTAATATACTGAAGTAACGTTTTTATATGTTAAGACAGAGCTGTTAATGACAAGTTACATCACAAGGACATAAGGCACACAATGCATTCATAACTGCTGTAGTTGACAAAATGGTTACATAGAAATGAAGAATTTAGTGGATATTCACAAAAGTGTCACATTCAACATATCTGTTCAGGCCACAGAACAAAGGTAACAAAGTAATTTATATTTAATTGATATGTTGCACAGTTGTATTATGTTCTTGCAGATAATGGTTCATCAGAACCACACCATCTTTTCACATTATAGAAAATATTTACTTCAAAAATACCTTTCAAGACCCGAGTTAGTTTTTTTTCCACGTTCCTGTAGATCACTGAAGCGCTGATTTGCATCATATGGGCTGAACAGCAAGAAAGGAGAGAAACTAATTCAATAAAATATGACTCCAGAATTCAAGAGTAAAAATCAAAGTTGCTTTTGCTTCTTTTTACATAATTAGAACTCCAAAGAAAACTGATGCTTAATACTAGAAAATTTTTTGATGGCAATGGATTTTTTTGGGGGGTGGAGGGAAAGGAGGGCGAAGTAGTGGAAGCCCTATTAACTGGAACTTTTAAAACTAGCATGGACTAAAATGGTAGAAAAAAGTACTGTAGAGAACAATCCTGCCTTTGCAGGGACAGGATGACTCGACAGGTCCTCTCTCTCAGAGTTCTAGAATTCTACAGTCATGAGGTTAACTGGTTTAAAAAAATCCTTGTGTGTTATTCCCATATCATTTGATGATTTAAAAAAAGTGAAAGATTTTTTTAAAAAAATTAGTTCATGCTATTTATTTATTTTTGCATTTCTTTCAATGCACATAGGGAAAATTTACTTTCCAAGCACTAGTACAATGCAGCATTGCAGTGTTGTAAACACTAAGAGAATGTTTAAATCCAAAAATGTTATAAAATTTTATGTACAATTTTCTATGAAAACTCAATTGTGAAAGAAATCCCATACAAGGTAAAATCTATACGCAATCTACCCAGCTATGCCCCTTTTAAAGGAAGCACAGTTTTAACTCAAGCTTCCTGTCAATATTTATATTCATATTTCTGCCCATCAAACATCCCCAAGGGACTGCAGCAAACAGAGGTGTCAGGCTTCAGGTTCACATGATTGGGTATGTAGGGACTAATTTATAATTAGCATATGTGCTAGTACCCCTTTACTGAGTGAAGTCTCAGATTTATTTAAGCATATTTCTCTTCTGGAAAACATTCAAAAGAGCTATTAATAGTTTGACAAAAGATTGGTCAGTATGCAATTTAATTAAAGACAAGTATAAAGCTTTTAAAAGTGTTTCCTAAAAACTGAAGTTAAATCACTGGAAAAACCTATGGCTTAACATTTTCAGACAGCAAACTGTCTCTGGGATTAAGTTAACACAAAAACAATACACAACATTAAAACTTCTGAGTTTTAGATTTCAGTTGTGTGTTTGATCATTGTTTCTCACAAAAAAAAGGTGTATGTGTTTTGACAAAGGTTGAGTAAAACAAGCCACATTGTGCCATGTCCTGAATCAGAAACTGTTGGTCAGAATCCTGTTTCCTCACACAAAGTCATTGTTGTACGTGGGCTAGTCTGGGCATTGTAAAAATCGCAGTGGAATGCAAGAAAGCAATGTACTGATTTTCTTCTCTAATGTGCATGTCTTTTCCTATTTAATAGATAGCTCTGGTTAAAACGTCTTGGAGGACGAGTTACCTCATTTAGGATAGTTCTCTTTCAAAACTGTCCCCAGTTAAATCCTAGCAAGTCCGTATTTTTCATAGTCAGAGAAAGACTACATAGCAACATGCTACTTGCAAGTCATCTTAATGTTGGATTTGTTTTATTCTAGCAGTAAAAGCCCATTTTAAATGCAAGTATCTTTTTCTTGTGGACCTTCAACACTAAATATTATTCAAAAGATTTTACTAATTGGGCTTCCGAATACAATATTACCTTCAACAAGCACCAGGCTTGATGATGATGACAAAAATGCAACACGTCACAACGAGCGTAAGTTGTTGTGACGTGTGATGATGACAAAAATCATCAAAAATGTTGTGACGTGTGATGATGACAAAAATGCAACACGTCACAACGAGCCTAAGCACCATCACCCCATAAGTCCCAGCGTCGGGCGGAAGAGGCTGTCTTTTACCAAGAGCGCGTGTTTTACAAATCGTGGAAACATGGACTCCTTCACCACCCCCGTGAGAACTTCGGACTTTGTTTTAGCCCCGAGGGCCTTCGACAAACCGCGGAGAAAGCGCTACCTCAGCGACAGTTCCGAGGAGGAGAAGGGGGCGATTGAGGGGAGCCCTTTGGCCCAGCCATTGATGGATACCCCGGACCCTGAAACCCAGCCGCTTGTGGGGCCCCGCGATGAGCATGATGGCCTCTTGTTGTCCACCCCCCTGGAGGAGGAAGGTGATTGCAGCTCGGGGAAGTCACTAGTGGACAAGATGAACGGAAGAAACAACGCTCAGGTAAATGAACGCTTAAGAGGTGACGGTCGAGGTTGGGTGTGTAACGGGGCTAGGAACCAGGGATTGTGTAAATCAAAAACCAAGCAGTGGGGTGCTTACTCTGTTTCTTTTCTAAAAAAGAAAAAAAAATCTCTCGACAGTTCGATGATGCCTTTCTAGAGGACCTGGAGACCCTGGACAGCGTTACACCAAGCAGCGAAGATGAACCGGGCCCTCCTTGTTTTTGCTCAACGCCGATACAAAATGTTGAAGAGGACTCCGAGGATGACGGCTATGAGGAGTTTAGGAGGAGGCTTGGCATGGAACTGACTGAGCCAGTGCCACGTTGTGAGCGTAAAAAAGTCATGCGGACTATTTTACGTGTTGCTGTTTATTCTGTTCTTAATCACTGTCTTAGGGAAAAGCTTTTTGAAGATTGTGAGGGCTGTGTCATAGATGCACCAGGCCAGCGGCACCATGACTGTGTGACTTGGACTTCAGTGGATATAAACTGCAAGCTCCAGGGCCTGTGTGCTGAGCTGTGCTTGGAAAGCTTATTAAACACTGTTATTGCCATAGGTTATGCTATGCAATGTCTGTGCCTAACCCAAGAACATTTAGCACAAGGGGTGACCTTGATAAATGCTGTGCAATTCAGTGGAGACCCTGACCATGTTTTAAAGAAAATGACCAAACCGGAAGATGCCTGCTTAGAGCGTTATATTGACCGTCTGGTCCGCACAAAAAGTTACAGAACTCTGCTTAAGAAAAAGGCTATTTGTAAGAAATCTAAAAGGATTAAGTTAGAAAATGGTGAGGGGCCAAACATGCGATATAAAAGTTGGTAGCTGTAAATTTAAAAAAAAAAATCTATTGAAAAGGGTGTTGGGGACACTGGGGCATGGCCACTAGGTAACTCGAGGGGATGGAAGACCACGAGTGTCGATGAAGCCCCCTCGCACTAGGCCCAGGTGTCCTTGGCCCCCCCCTCCCGCCTGGAGGCACTCACAGCAGCTCTGCGTACTAGGCCCAAGTGTCCTTGGCCCCCCTGCCTGGAGGCACACACAGCAGTTCTGCTGAGAATCTGCAACAATATGCTGCAGAGTCAGACTGCCTGAAACTAAGCAAGGCCAAACAGGGCAGATATGGAAGAACAATGCTGAATAAAGCAGCTTTATGTATAGTTTAACAAATGATACAGAGAACCAGGGAACTAGCTGGGAACTGGATTGGCTGGCTATATGGATACTTGGGGCAGCTTGCTATTGGATAAGTATGCTGGGAAAAAGGATGTATAAAAGCCTGTGTAACTTCCTGCTCTGGGTGCAGGATTTGAGATTCAAATCTCCCTGTACCTATTTGAAGCTTCAAATAAACTTTTCTGCTTCTCCACCCCGTTGTGATTATTGGGTGTAGCACACCGGGTAACGAACCAACTCAAGCTGTTGTTCAGCCTCTCGGCACTGGGTGCCGGCAACAGCTTTTGGCGTCCCTGGGTGGGCCAGAGGCTGCAATTTAGCCTTGCCCGGACCCCTCCTGGAGGTCGAGGATTGCGGCGAGAACCGACGCCCAGTGCGCACCGGTGAGTTCACCGGGGCCTCGGAGGAGACGTGATTTGATCGACCCCGGAGGGCACAACGGTGCAACGCACGCATATAGTGGAAAAGCAGTTGTGGACGGCGGTAAAGAACCGGTCCCTTAGACATGGGGGAGAAACAGCTGCAGGCCACGGTGAAGAACCGGTCCCTTGGATAAGGTAGGAACCTTTTAAAATCCGGATTGTATGCTCTGTTGGAACCTGGGGACGCCCAGAGTTACCCTGTAGGTATGGGACAGGGACAGAGCTCAGGGGTTAGGGCACGGTGTACGCCCCTAGAGTGCATTCTAGCAAACTGGAAGGTATTTGGTGCGGATCCGATGACTAAGAGCCAATTAAAACGATTCTGTACAGTTGACTGGCCTCAATATCAACTAGAGGACCAGGAGTGGTGGCCACCAGGAGGGTCAATTAATTACAACACGATCCTCCAATTAGTTTTGTTTTGTCAGTGAATGGGTAAATGGAATGAATATATGTACGTGCATTTGTTTCTGACTTTATGTACTCGACCAGATATTTTACAGCACTGTAATCTGACTCCGACTGGTTCGGTAGCAGCTAATGTTAGTCCCCAGACCCCCACCCCCACTGTAATGGCAGAGCCGGTGTCCCCTTCGGCCCCTACACCCACACCTTGTAAGTCCCCCGAGCAGACCACAGGTGGGATCCAAATGATGAAAGGGATATGACCCGCCTTACCTCCTATAAGGAGTTGCTTTTGCATGGACTCCATCACTCGGCTGTCCGACATAATAATTGGGCAAAGCCATATGAAGTAATGCAGGATTTAAAAGAAAGCCCAGGGGCCTTTCTACAGCGTATTCGGGACACCATTCTACAGAACACTAATGCAGACCTCGATGATCAGGCAACTGAGTCAATTATTAAGGGAATTTTTACGAGCAGAGCAGCCCCTGATATTAAGAGAAAGTTACAAAAAAAGGAGGATTTAATGGGCATGACCATGGCACAAATCTTAGAGACTGCAAACCGAGCTTATAGTCTGAGAGAGACAGAGAAGGAGAAAAAGCAAGTGAGAGTGATGGTAACAGCGTACAGGCCGGCACTAAAAAAAGTGGCCGGGGAGGAAGGGGCCGTGGACGCGACCATCCGGGCCCGCAGGAGAGACGACTGGGTCTCAACCAGTGTGCCCTGTGTTGACAGGAGGGACACTGGAAAAATGAGTGCCCAAAGAGGAAAGAAAAGGGGGGTTCCCCTATGATGGCGATGGCGGAGCAGGAATAGGAGTGTCAGGGGAGACGGACCACCCTACCCCCGGAACCCCGAGTAAAGATGTGGGTGGAAAGCTCAGAAATAGATTTTTTAGTGGACTCTGAAGCGGCCCAAACTGCCGTAAATCAGCCTCTTCAGTTGCCAGTAGCAGATTCCCTTACTGTGATGGGAGCCACAGGCAGGGACACCAAGTGCCCAGTGTATGCCCCAGCGGAATGCGCTTTGGGAAACAGGACTATATCCCACAAGCTGGTATACCTCCCTGAGTGCCCAACACCTCTGCTGGGACGGGATCTGCTTTGTCGCCTTGGTGCCACCCTGCATTTTACTGAGGACGAAATAACCCTTACCTTATCCCCTGAGAATGCATGGATCATGACCCTTGCAGTTGAGCCCTCAGCTATGCAAGCCCCAGAATGGAGCCCGTGGGAAGACCAGGTGTATCCCTTCGTGTGGGCATCAGGGATTCCAGGAAAGGCCACCCACCAGACCCCCCATTACTATTCAGCTCATACCAGGGAAAGGCCCAGTGCAAGTAAAACAGTATCCAATCAAGAGGGAAGCCAGAGAAGGTTTACAGGAAACTATAGATCGATTCCTAATGTATGGTATTCTCCGGGAATGTCGGTCAGCCTGGAACACTCCCATTCTACCCATACAGAAGCCTGATGGCACGTATCGGCTGGTACAGGACCTAAGGGCAGTCAATGAATGGGTTAAGACTCTGCACCCTCTTGTCCCTAACCCGTATACCTTATTGGCTTCTATAGGGTGACAGTATACCCATTTTTCAGTCCTTGATCTGAAAGATGCTTTCTTTACCATCCCAGTTGCCACCCCGTCACAGGAGATCTTCTCCTTCGAGTGGGAGGACGGAAAAAGGGTTAAAAAGCAACTTTGCTGGACAGTGTTGGCCCAGGGATTTAAAAACTCCCCCACCCTCTTTGGCCAGGCTCTGGCCAGGGACCTAGAGGAGTGGGATAATGAGGAGGCTCTCCTTCTGCAGTATGTAGATGATTTGTTAATTGCCCCTGTGGGCCAAACCCCCTGCCTTAAAGCCACCATGAGCCTCCTGAATTTTACTGGACTCCGGGGATATCGGGTAGCACGGAGTAATGCTCAAATTGCCCTCCCAGAGGTACGGTACCTCGGGTTTCAAATACAGCAAGGGGAGCGTCAGCTTTCAAGCGAAAGAAAGGAAGCTATCTGTCAAGTTCCTACCCCAAGTAACCGTAAGTGGCTCAGGGCATTTCTGGGTATGGCAGGCTTTTGCAGGATATGGATCCCAGAGTTTGGACTGTGGGCTAAACCCCTGTACGACTGTGTAAAAGAAGCAGATCATGGCCCCTTCTGTTGGACCCCAGAGGCTGACAGGGCATTTAAAATCCTGAAAAGAAAACTGATGAAAGCCCCGGCTCTGGGCCTGCTGGATCTCTCTAAGCCGTTTCAGTTGTATGTACATGAATGAAGGGGGGTGGCCCTAGGAGTGCTCACACAGCTGTTAGAAGCATCGAGACGTCCCGTGGCTTATTTTTCTAAGCAACTGGATCAGGTTGCAAAGGGTTGGCCGGCATGTTTACGGGCGGTCGCAGCTACTGCCCTAGTGCTTAAGGAAGCCGAGAAGCTAACATTGGGAGGGGTTATGCAAATCTATACTCCCCATATGGTCCGAGCCGTATTGGATGCAAAGGGAGGGCTTTGGCTCACCCAGGCTCGGATTGCTCGGTATCAGACTAAGCTGTTAGAGAACTCTGAAGTCACCTTACAGCCTTGCCCCTCCCTTAACCCAGCCACCCTCTTGCCAGAAACAGAGGAACAGAAACATGACTGTTTAGAGATCACAGATGCCCAGTACTCCAGCCGTCCGGATTTAAAGGATGTACCTCTCCCAAATGCAGATTATGAGTGGTACACTGATGGTAGCAGTACTGTAATAAATGGGCAAAGAAGGGCGGGTTATGCTGTTGTGACCCTCCATGACACTGTGGAAGCTGAAGGTTTGCCTGCTGGGACCTCTGCCCAGCTTGCCAAACTGATAGCCCTGACCCGTGCACTTAAACTGTCAAAAGGAAAGCGGGTCAACATTTTTACTGATTCAAAGTATGCTTTTGGTGTGCTGCATGCTCATGCTGGCCTATGGAAGCAAAGGGGAATGCTGACAGCCCAAGGCTCCCCAGTCAAGTATGGGCCCCAAATCCTCCGGCTCCTAGAAGCCGTACAACTTCCCTCGAAAGTGGCGGTGGTACACTGTAAAGCCCATCAAAGGGAGGATCAAGATGTGGCCAGAGGTAATGCCCGGGCAGATAGAGAGGCTAAGCATGCTGCCACCCTGCCATCCCCTCAGACTGAGAACGCCCATATGCATGCCCTTATCCCATCAGTAGGGGAGCTTCCAACCCCTAGGGGAGGAGAGACAGCTAACTGACAAACTCGGTCTCCGGGAAAAGGAGGGATGGCTCCATTCCCCAGAAGGAAAGGTCCTCTTACCAAAGGGCCTAATCCGGCCAGTGCTGCAGAAACTACATCAAACCACTCATGCTGGCAGGGAAGCACTTATCCAACTAATGGGAAAATACTTTATCACTTCCGGACTCCGACCCCTGGCTGCCCAGGTACAAGCGGACTGCTTAGTCTGCCAAAAGAATAACCCCCGACCGGGACATCCTGTGCCACCAGCTGCCCTAGAACCCACTCCGGGCCCCGGACGAGTGTGGCAAATAGACTTTACTGAGTTTCCCCGGACCCAAGGGTTCAAATATCTCCTTGTTATAGTGAATCGGTTCAGCGGATGGCCAGAAGCCTTCCCATGCCGTAACTGCACTGCCAGAACAGTGGCCCTCAAGTTTGTTAAGGAGATCATTCCTCGCTCTAGGCTCCCCCTGTGGATGGAATCTGACAACGGGACACACTTCACATCAAAAATCATTCAAAGCATCTCACATGCCTTACAGATCCCCTCCATACGCCCTGGAGACCACAAGCCAGTGGGGTAGTGGAGAGTACCAATCAGACCCTTAAACGGCATCTCTCAAAAGTGTGTCAAGAAGCCTCACTGCGATGGCCTGATGCTTTGCCCCTCGTCCTACTCCGTATCCGCGTTCTCCCAAAGGGTAGATTAGGGCTCAGTCCCTTTGAAATTATGTTTGGAAGGGCATGGCCTATGAATGGCACCCCGGTTCTGTCAGGGGAATGGGAGCTGGGTAATGGTTTTTTGTCACAGTATATGTGTTCCCTGTCTGCTGTTCTCTTGTTTCTTCACAGGTATACCAAGGATTCCCAGCCTCTCCCCTTGGACTCTCCCGTCCACTCCTTACAGCCTGGTGACTCTGTGCTTGTTTGCACCTGGAAAGACGAGCTTCTCCAGAAAAAGTGAAAAGGACCCTATACCGTCCTGCTGGTCTCCCATACAGCGGCAAAGATCGAGGGACACAAGAACTGGATCCATCACTCTCGTCTGAAGGCAGTACCCGCCCCCTCGTCAGCAGAACAGTGGACCGTCCAACCTGCTGACTCCTCATCTAGTGACAATCTTGGGCTAAAGCTACTGTTTAAAAGACACAAATAGCGGGCACCTTAATGCTAAAATGGACCCACCCAGGTACTGGAGACCCTGGGTTGGGAAGACTCTGGTGATAATTAATTGGGTAACATTGTTATTCTCTGTATTGGTATTTCCAAATTGTGCATATCGGGAGCATAACTCCTTTGTTTCGCTTGCGCACCATGTTGCTACTTTAACAAATCAGACTGATTGCTGGGTATGTGCTCCAACTCCACTATCCCTCAGAACGGGAATGCCCCTTGACATGCTGCCCCTAACCCTAGCAGAATTAGCCACCACCAAATAGCGGAAAAGAACGGACTCCCCGTTCTGAAATAAGACCTCTTTACAGCAGGCCACCTATCAGGACCAGGAGTATTCAGTTGCAGTACTCACTGAGGGAGTGTTATGTTTTACCTGAAACCAATCTGATCACTATGGGCGTCCTGTGGGAAACAGCTCCTGTGTTATTACACAGTGGGCTGATGGGTATTGGATAAAGAACAAAAGGGGAGGCCAGCAGTGTGGGTGTAATGGTTCCTTCCCTTTTGGGGAAACTCTTACAAATACTCTTACCACAAAAAAGGGGTTTGGAAATGTAACTTGCCATCCAGTTAATATCTCCAATGTAGCAAGCCAATGGTGGGTTTGTAGTGGTCCCTATGGCGAGTGTAATTTGAACGGCACAATTAGAAACGCCCCCACTTGTACCCAATCAGGAGGATGGGATGCCCCCCTAGGGGCATATAAACTGTTTGAAAAAGCAGCCTTAAGTATCCCAGGAATCCCCTTAAGAAACAGTCCTTACTGGGCCCTACAGGGTCACTATTTTGTATGTGGCCAAAAGGCTTACAAGGTGCTGCCAGCCAACTGGACAGGTAGCTGTTATATAGCTCATGGAGTTCCTCATCTGTCAATAACTGCCACACTGCCCAAAGGAAAGATTAGAAATGCCCGAGACACCTCTGTTGAGTCACGAAAAAAGACCCTGCGGCGACTGACTACGGCATTGGAGGGCAATATGAAGAATCCCCTCACAACCGAGAAGCTTGTAGGGTGCTCTGTACTGGGAATAGCGCCACTGGTTTCCGGACCAGCCATGGCATGCATAGGCTGCTATACTGTAAGGCTGCAAATGGTACTTGAGAAAGTTGCCTTAGAGTAAGAGGACTTGGTTACTGATTGAGGGTCAGCAGTAAAAACATTAAATAAAGAGGTACAGCAGCTCAGGACGTTTTCCCTCCAAAACAGGCTGGCTTTGGACTATCTCTTGGCATCCCAAGGAAGGGTTTGTGCCCTCGTCGGGCCCCAATGTTGTGTATAGGTAAATGATAGCAGTTATAAAATCTGTGAAAAGGTGGTACAGGCTGAGGCCCATGCCCAAGCCGGAGCACAGGTTGCCTATACTGCCCCAGAGAACAATTGGTTGCAAACCTTGTTTTCAGGCTGGGGTTTGTCGTCTTGGCTTTGTGGTTTATTTAGCCTGCTATTGAAAATTCTCTTTCCTATATTGCTTGTATTACTGGTATTATGCTGTGCAGTATCATGTGTTAGGGCCCTTTTGCAAAAGTTAATAAGTCATTCTCTTCAGGGCTATCACAAAGTGCTTATGCAAAGTCCTATTGTAAAGAAATAAGTAGCCCAAGTGAGAAAACTCATAGCCAAGGTTGTTGAGTGTTCTCAAAGGGGGGAGTTGTTGGGGACACTGGGGCATGGCCACTAGGTAACTCGAGGGGATGGAAGACCACGAGTGTCGATGAAGCCCCCTCGCACTAGGCCCAGGTGTCCTTGGCCCCCCCCTCCCGCCTGGAGGCACTCACAGCAGCTCTGCGTACTAGGCCCAAGTGTCCTTGGCCCCCCTGCCTGGAGGCACACACAGCAGTTCTGCTGAGAATCTGCAACAATATGCTGCAGAGTCAGACTGCCTGAAACTAAGCAAGGCCAAACAGGGCAGATATGGAAGAACAATGCTGAATAAAGCAGCTTTATGTATAGTTTAACAAATGATACAGAGAACCAGGGAACTAGCTGGGAACTGGATTGGCTGGCTATATGGATACTTGGGGCAGCTTGCTATTGGATAAGTATGCTGGGAAAAAGGATGTATAAAAGCCTGTGTAACTTCCTGCTCTGGGTGCAGGATTTGAGATTCAAATCTCCCTGTACCTATTTGAAGCTTCAAATAAACTTTTCTGCTTCTCCACCCCGTTGTGATTATTGGGTGTAGCACACCGGGTAACGAACCAACTCAAGCTGTTGTTCAGCCTCTCGGCACTGGGTGCCGGCAACAAGGGCTTTGTGACTATCTGTATTTCTGTTAAAAGGTCTCTGGCCCTTAAGGGAGCTTAAAGTTTTTTTTTTTTTCTTTCTTTTTTTAATGGAGCATCTTGGTTTGTTTTCAAGGAGCTGTATGTCTTTTAAATAATAAAAAAAATTGTTTGTGAGAACCTAGCTCTTGTGTCTTTTGTGTAAGAGAGACCCATTTACAGCAAAAAAAAAAAGAAAAAAAAGCTGAAATGTATGTTGTGGGAGGAGGAAAAATATCCTAAAAATGTGTTTACAATAAAACAAACAGGGATGGTTCAGACATGTGGTTGAGTACAATCGAGCTGACTGATTCTGTTGAACTGAACGGGTTTAACCACCCCCCCTCACCGAATAGCCAGGGTGACTGTGATTACTCACCCTTGTTGCCATAGGGTTAATTTTGATGGGGGTGCACCCATAGTAAGGGAGGTGGGTGGGTGAGGATGGTGAGTTCTGATTAATATGAAATGAAATAAAACCTCAGGAGTTCACAGATGCTATTGGACAGTTTAAATATAACCCCTGGAGCTGGTGGAACGCTATAGGCCAGTTTAAATATGGCCCAGGAGTTGGTTGAAGGCCAGGGGGCACTTCTTCTAGAAAGCACCCCCGCCCCACCAAACTTTAAGCATGAAAGAAACATGTTTTTAAAAACAAAAACAAGCCCCAAGACATTCATTGATATCTGCAAAGGCCCCTCACTTGAAATGGTTACTGTAAGAAGGCCCTACAGGGGGGAAAAAAAACAAAAAGTATTTGAACTTAAAAAAGAAAAAAAGAAAAGCAGCCCAATTGTGCAGAAAACTTATTCCCCACCCCCGATCACAAAAGGGAATGCTAGGGAGGGGTGATCCAATCAACCTGCTAACTATTTTGAAACAAAAGAGTTAGGATGGTGTAAAAAAAAAAAAAACCTCATGTAGCTTGGAGACTGTCTCTTTTCAACAGAAACTCTCTTGAATTGCTGCTGGACTGCAAGTGGAGGTATGTTCCCTGTTTTTTTAACTCTGAAAATATATATATATATTATATAATGCCATTCTTTGGCTATGCTGTCTTAGTAAATAATGGTGCATTACTTTATTGCAGTGTGATCTGTTTAGCATGGAGCCAGTAACTTTAAGTTGCAGTTCATCACCAGGCCAAGGTAAAAACCATTTTTAACTGTAGTTGTGCTTAATAACTTCAGGTATTACATAGGTTGAATAGGGATTTGGGAGCTAATCCTAACTAACATTTTGGCTTGTTTTTTACCCCAAAGACCCCAAGCACACATGGCTGGGGCGGGGCAGGGGACAGAACAACCAGGGGTCTTTTTAAAAGCATGTGAGTTTATTGAAAAGTATTTTGTTGCAAACAGTGTTTTAAACTTTGTGTGTGTGTGTGTGTGAAACATAGGTGGTTTTTAAAAAGTGTATGTCTACAAACTGATGGTGATGGTGTGTTTCCAATTAACAGGGTTTTTACTTTGCAAAACGAGATGTATTTTTTAAAAAAAATATTTGTGGGGGTTGTTTTCAAAGTGGTAGAAATAAACTCAAAACCTGTGTTTGTTGTACAGCCTGAAATGGATTATTTTGTTTTAAAGCTATGACTTTTTTAAATAGAAAAAACACCCCAATGGATATTTTTTATTTTATTTTAAAGTTTACTTGACAGTTTCATGTGTTTTATTAGAATGTTGTTTGCTTTACAGCACGGTCAAAACATGAGCGGGTAAAAATGCTCAAAAGAAAAAGGAAAGAGACAACTGAAAAGAAAAATTCACAAGTATCAGTGACGGATGGATGAAGCCGGGTAAATATATTTTGCTTATTAGTCTGGTTAATTTATGAGGTTTTGTATTTTAAGTACATACATAGGTGTGGGTGAGAAAGCTGGCAAAGTTACGTTTTTGTAAAATGCTGTTTTTTCCCCCCTGCCCCAATCAGGCATATGCAGCCCTTCTGACAAGGCTGTAGTGGGAGCTACAAGGACCCCTCCCCGAGAACCACCAAAGAACCAGGAATCTGCTTTGAGACCTTTAACAACGCAAAACAGCACAAGAGTGCAGATGAAGCATCAGCCCAGTCCAAACCTCATTTACGTCAAACCCAAGGACAAAACAAAACACTCTGGTAAAAAACATCCATGCAAACACAACTCCAGTTCCTCAGCGGCCACCGCCATGCCAAGCCCTGAGAAAACTGTGAGCGAAAACGCCCACATTCACAAACCCGGAGCAGGCACTCTAGGGGTTGTGAATAAAAAACCAAGGATAGAAAACACCTGCGATGCCAAGGTATTGCAACCATGCAAACACAACTCTAGTTCCTCAGCGGCCACTGCCACACCACGCCCTGAGAAAACTGTGAGCGCAAACGTCCACATTCACAAACCCGGAGTAGGCACTCTAGGGGCTCTGAATATGTGCAGAAACACACACATTCACAAACCCAGAGCAGGCGCTCTAGGGGTTGTGAATAAAAAACTAAGGACTGACAAGCCATTCTCCCAAAACCATAAGCTTGTCACAGATCCCCCATATTCTAGTATTTGGGAAGAGTTTGATGCTTCATTCAGAAAACTGATGGACGCTGTATCCTCGGGGGGTCTAAAACTACGGCATTCTAAAAAGATTTGGAAAAAATACGACGCTTTGTTCAGAAAACTGATGACGCTGAATCCTCAGGAGGCCTAAAAGAAAGGGGGGCTGGAAAGGGTGGCTCTGATCAGGCATGACTAGGTGTGGAAAGGGGTACCCTCAAGGGTGCACATCAGCTCATGTGTAAACAAAAGGGCGGACGGAGCTTGGGGGATAAACAGATGGCTGCCAAAAAATTCCAGGCCAGGGTCGCTGTAAAAATTTTAAAAAGGGCTAAAGAGGTAATGAGGGAAAAAAAACAAAAAGAGATGCCCCCTACCAGAGGCTCTCAAACTTGCATGTCTGAAAATGGGAAGGCGAAATCAGACTCTGGTTTAGAAAATTCCCCAGAGGGCTCTCTAGACGGGGTCCCATCTACTCCCAATGACCCTCACGGGGGCATCGCAGAGTC
This sequence comes from Chelonia mydas, assembly GCF_015237465.2. NCBI lineage: Eukaryota > Metazoa > Chordata > Testudines > Cheloniidae > Chelonia > Chelonia mydas. The sequence goes on from NC_051261.2 coordinate 5,128,365, forward strand.
TGACTCTCAATTAGTATCTGATGTAGAAGATGCCATTGATGGTTCCGTAGAGGAACTAGGCATGGCCAAGTATTTAAATTTATTTTTTACAAAATTCATCACCATCCGGTCGTTTTGCACTAAGTCATTAGAATACAATTTTAAAATCCGGTCAAAAGATAAACCCTTGCTACGATGGTGTAAGAAAAACATGCAGTGATAGCCGCGGGCGACGGAGCTGGGGTCTTGTAATTGTCTGTTGTGAAACACAATGTCTGTGGCATTTTTGTTTAAAAATTTCATAATGCTTTTAGGAAAGAACACACTGTCTGGGGGATGCCCGTATGAGTCAAAAAACTCTCCAAGGTTACGCTCCACCAGATACACGGCAAGCCAGTGTTCACCCGGTCGGTTGTGTGGATGCGTGTTGACCACCAAACCTAGGGGTCTCTGAGACAGCTTGCCGCCAGGGAGCCAATCGCAGGGAAACACGTCTAAGAAATTCTTTTTCATGTAAGGGTCCATTGATAAGACACGTGAGAGCTGCACAGTGTCCATGTTCACATGTAGTCAAACAGAACATTTCTCCTCTGATTTATCTCTATTATATTGTCAAAAACCCCATACACGATCATATTGACGGTAATGGTTAAAGCCTTCCCAAAACGAATTTCTGCTCTCAGGTTCCCAGTTTTAATCAGGGAATAGTGATCTGCGCATTCCTGGTCGGGGGACAGGTCAAAGGCAAACATGGTGTAAACCTGTGCAAACTCCTCACGGTCAATTAACAGAGAATGATCTTTCAAGTGTTTACCGGCCGTCTGTACCAGATTCATGTATTCTCTCATGCAGCGTCCTGCCTCGAAGTCTGGTTGCAGAGGCTTGGTCGGTATCTGCTCACCGTCCACATACAAGGCCACAAAATTAATATCGTAATGCTTAAATGAAAGGGATTTTTAGCGTAACTTCCGCTAAAGGCATCGTTATCCACGAACCCCAGGACAAGCATTTTGGGTAACTGTCCCAAGAACAGGTTCTCCTGGTTACTGACCCTGCTGTCTGCAGGGATGCTAAACACTTTCATTCCCACACAGTCCATGGGGTATTTGGCATTAGCGGTAAGCAGGGCCTCGGTGTGCCCCAGACGAATGCTCGGGACCACCCGTACTTTCTTCACAAAAAGGGATGCTGATAGAATGCGCAGTTTAAAGCCTTCGGTTCCGCTGCCCATTAAACAGAAAGGATCTTTACTGCGCATCAGTTTAATTTTCACATCCACTCCGTTCAACAATAGTTTTTCTTGAAAAAACAGGTCGCTGTGTAGATGACCCAGAAGCTCTACTGTTCTGCTTTGAGCGGTCAGCTTTGCACGCCGCACAAACCGTAGATTCTCACCATCCAAGTCTGTGTCTTCCTGTTGTCCGGCAGTGTCTTTGTAAAAGAGGCCAGCGGAAAATTGCGTGGCGAGGGTGTCATTGCTGTAATTGAGCACCGATTCTATAAAGGCCCTGTAAGGGTAACAGTTGTTGCTTTGGCTTACAAGGCGGTCTCTGAGCGTGACATCCAGCTGACTAAAAATAGAGGCCACTGGGTAATTCACCAGGCCCACCTTGGCGTCCGCGTCGAGTTCAGTTCCGTCTCTTTTTCCAATCTTGCAACACAGGTACAGAAGTGTGTTGTTTAAATCCATATAATCTACGCCATTCCCTGCTATAAAAAGGTCAATGGGGGCAGACTCCGTAACGGCCGACAGAGGTGGCACCTCGATGTAGATGCTTTTCTCAATGCTGGTCTGCGTAGGGGCTATTTGGAACGAGTCTACTTCGGATTTGGTGCACTCTTCAGACAAGCAGTGAACGAAAGCCATGTTGATTAAAATATATCTCTCGTATCAGCCGGCGAGTGTTTCCTCTTTCGCCCAGGCTTCCTCTTGGACTTTCGCTTATGGCCGACCCTGCGGGTCAAAGCCCTTCTTTTAAAGGGTTTCGGGGGACCTGCGCATCGCGGGTCTGACGCATTTCTCTTTCTCTTCTTCCTCCTTTTAATGTACATCAGCCCCGATCCTTCCTGTGAAGCTGTGTACCCCACCTTCTCCAGAGCAGTGCGGGAGACGTGACCTACCACGTCTCTAGCTATGTTTTGAGCAGCGTTTTTTACGTGGGGTTTAATAATCTCTAGCCCCCTCCTCAAAAGCGGTACGGCTTTTCGAAAGAGGCTATGGAATATTCCACCCACGCCTGCCCCATACATCACGGGGGCCCCATGATATCCGGGAAGGGTGTATCCCGCCTGGGCTTTGTAATAGTTTCTGTAGACGTTGGGGTCGCCGTAATTTTTTAGGATCGCCATAATACTGTTTTGCTTTTTTAGAAAACTCGCTCTCTCCGGGGGCACAGGTGTAGCTTGATGATCACCTTGCCAAAGCGAAATGAGACGCTTTTGTTCTGATCTGTCTTTATTTCAATGGTAATGGTGTCGATGTGATGTTTACTGATAGGGACGTAATGAGGTTTATCGTAGGTGATGGTGACAAACTCATTGTTCCTTCCTTGGACGGGGACACAACGTAACAGGGGAACAGAAAAGTCCCCCACAAACTGATGTTCTACGATATCCGTGTACAGATACAAGGAATTAAACCCCCCTGTAATGTCTGCCGAGAAAGGGAATTTTTGGACGCTGTGTTTGGGGCCCAAGCCCAGAATGTTAGCTAGCTCGCCGCTGGTAGAAAACATATAAGTAAAAGCGGCGGATTTAAGTCTAATTTTTCTACCCACAGGGTCGTAGTTCATGACCATCTCAGGAGGTCCGGGGTGACGAGCTATGATACTGTTCATATGATCCAGTAATTCGGGTATGGATGCGTAATAACCTTGTCATAGGATGAAACTCCATGCCATATCTCCAAAAGTGACTTCAAAAGGGGTGTCTTCGTTGATAGTGTTCCAGCTGTGCGGGTATTGTATTTCCACTAACCCCACCTCCCAGGCACCCCAGAGATCCAAGGGCTTAATTAGCCGTATTGTAAAGTTCAAGCTGGTGTTTTGGGGAAAAACTGCAGAGCTGGCGTTGCTGGGCAAAGTCATGTAAAACCCGCCGTCGCTCATCTTCTCTGTCTTTGCGGGGAGGAATAACTTTTGTTTGTTTGCGTCTAAATGTCACAGAGTTGAGAAGCTTTCACCCAGCTGTTAAACTAATCAGGCCACCCCAACCATTTCACCAGTAGTTGCTTTTTTCTCCCTTTTCCTTTCTCCGCTAGAACTTTTTCAATCCTGTAAATCCTGTCTCGTTTGGGGTTTACTTTTTGTAATTCTTCAGGGTAAAAAGATCCAGTAACTGTCTCACCCTCGTAGTCTTTTAATCGGTATACAGGTCTCTGACCCCTGGTTAAGGCTTCATCCACTATGAATATCTCATCGGTAAATGTCTGTTCATAACCTTTTTGAAAAGCTCCTTTGGTTTTAGATAGTCTCACGTGGTCGCCTTTTCTAAAAGGGGCAACAACCGGTTTTATTTTAAAACCATCGCCATAAACCATTTTCCATACCTTCAGAGAATTTGAAGGGTTAACATCAGTGGGTCTGGTATGTATGGTTCTGTGAAAGCTCTGGTTGTAACTCTTTGTAAAGTCAGGTAACACATCAATGTAGGGAAAGGTGTTATGGGCTGTAAAATATCTCCACATCCTAGTTTTTAAAGTTCTGTTAAATCGCTCCACGACCCCTGCTTTGACTTCATTATTAGTAACAAAATGGTGAACGCCGTGCCGCTTTAACAATCTGCTTAAGGGTTTGTTTAAAAATTCTTTCCCCCGATCGGTTTGTAATTTTTGAGGCACACGCCCTTCGCTAAAAATAGCTTTAAAGGCCTTGATTACCTCCCCACTCGTCTTGTCCCTTAGGCCTAAGGCCCAGGCATATTTGGATAGAATGTCTACCACTGTTAAGATGTACTTAAAATTGCTGTTATGTTTGGAGAACTGGTGCCTATCCACCAAATCTGCCTGCCATTGCGCATCCACATCTGAAACAATGGTCTTGTTTCTTTTAAAACGTATTCTAGCCGGTTTGTGTAAAGTGTAAGCATCCTGGTCTGAAAGCCAAGCTGTTACTTGTCTTCTATTTAAAGTTTACTATGCTTTTTGGCCACTTGAAAAAGAGGGTTCACCCCACCAAAGCTCCCAACTTCCCCAGGGGTGTAATATATTTTCTTTAACAGAGACGCCTGTGGAGACATGACTGTTACCGGTACCATCTTTTACTAACACAAGTGAGGGTGGGGGACAACATTCATATGAACACATTTAAATAAGTTTTATTAATCGCCTGGTTTAACACAACCTTTTACAACCGCCTGTAAAAAAGGACGCCTTGACTCCTAACATGAGGGTGTCTGTGCTGGTTCATTCTTCCATTTTGTCCTTTTCCTCTTGAGATCTGTGTCTCAGACAGGAGCAAAAACAGCTGATGCATGATACATTTACTCCCACAGGGCTACTGATGTGTAAGTTCTCAAAGGCCTCCAGAAAGGCGTCATCGAGCTGTCGAGAGATTTTTTCAAAAAAGAAATAGCGTAAGCACCCCACTGCTTGGTTTTTGATTTACACAATCCCTGGTTCCTAGCCCCGTTACACCCCCAACCTCGACCGTCACCTCTTAAGCATTCATTTACCTGAGCCACGTCTTTTTCATTCACCTTGTCCGCCCGTAACTCCCCCAAGCCATGATCCCTTCCACCTCTCGGGGGGTGGACAACAAGAGGCCATCATGCTCATCGCGGTGCCTCACAAGCAGCCGGGTTTCGGGGTCGGTTTCCGGTGTGTCCATCAACAGCTGGGCCAAAGGGTCCTCCTCAGAACTGTTGCTGATGTAGCGCTTTCTCCACACAAGTCCAAAGGTCCTCGGGGCTAAAACAAAGTCCGAAGTTCTCACGGGGGTGGTGAAGGAGTCCATGTTTCCACGATTTGTAAAACACACGCTCTTGGTAAAAGACAGCCTCTTCCGCCCGACGCTGGGACTTATGGGGTGATGGTGCTGCACTCTGATTGGCAGAGGGGTCACACGCCTCTCTTCTGGGCGGTTCACCCCGTCCCCGAACGTGCCCTATTTTGGTCAAATCTGGTCTCCGGGCGGCCTGATTGGTAGAGGTCGGTGGGAGGAGTCGTTAGAGGGGTCACACGCGAATCATTTCCGGTAGGGTTACCCCACCCCGGAACTCATCCTGATTGGTCAAATCTCCTCTTGGGGAGGTTCTACAGGGGAGAAACCTCTCTTGATTGGTAGAGGTTTGGGGGCGGAGTCGTTAGAGGGGTCACAAGACCCACTTCCGGACGGGTCACCCCTGCCCCGGAACTCGCCCTGATTGGTCAAAGCTCCTCTTGGGGGAAGTCCTACAAGGGCGAAACCCATCCTGATTGGTAGAGGGTGGGGGGAGGAGTTGTTAGAGGGGTCACAAAACCCACTTCCGGAGAGGACACCCCGCCCCGGAATTCGTCCTGATTGGTTAAATCTCCTCTTGAGGGGAAGTCCTACAGGGGCGAAACCTCTCCTGATTGGTAGAGGGCAGTGGGAGGAGTTGTTAGAGGGGTCACATGACAAACCTTGCTTCCGGTCACGTGGCAGCCTTGACCCTGGAAGTAATACCCCAGATGGGGGCGGGACTTCCAGTCAAGGGGGGTGGGTCAAGGGGCGGGGTCAAGGGGCGGGTTTAGGGTTTGATTGCTTCCAGTCATGTGGCAGCCTTGACCCTGGAAGTAATACCCCAGATGGGGCGGGACTTCCGGTCAAGGGGGTGGGGTCAAGGGGCGGGGTTAGGGTTTGATTGATAGTAGGGCCCCCTTGAGCTGGGGTCGGGGCTAAGGGGTCAAGGGGCGGGGTCAATGGGTCAGGTGGCGGGGTTAGGGTTTGATTGACGGTAGGGCCCTTATACTACTTGCAGGGAAACCCATTGGCAGCAGCAGTGGGAAAGCTGCTGAGGGTTATGCGGGGTTGTGACTATTCCAGGAACAGGTGGGACCTGTGTGGGTGCGTCGTGCTCTAATGTACACAGGAGGCTGCACAGGCCCTCAGAGCCTGAGGAGCCCAGAATCAGAGAGGTATAAAGGGGGCTTAAAGCCCCGAGATCCTGGTCAGAGCCTTGTGTGACACGCCTCTTGTGAGCGGCAACACAGAGTCTTGCTCGTATCTTTCAGTTGCAGCACTTCCTGTCAGTGAAGATTTGAACTGTTAGTAGTCTCCACCCTCTACCCCACCCCAGCCCACCCTCCAGCCTCCACCCCAAACCCCGCTCCGCCTCCAGCATGTATAATGGTGTTAAATATATAAAAAAGTGTTTTTAACTTATAATGGGGGTCGAACCCGGAGGTGTGCTATGTGAAAGGGTTCACCGGTACAAAAGTTTGAGAACCACTGCACGAGACGCATCCTTCCCCTTTGAGAACCAGGAGTAGAACCCGGGCCTCGTGGCTGGGCCCGGTACCCGGTCAGTTCCTTCGCTAGGGCGGGGACAGCCTCTCCTGTGGTGTCTCCGTCCTGCTGCACCATGGCAATGTCACAGAGCACCAGGATCTGCAGAGACGCATGCTGAGCAGGGAGGCGTGGGCAGCCAGGTACCGCACTGGCTTCATCAGTTCCTGCTCTCCGGGCAGAGCCCGTGACAGACCCACCTCCAGCCCTCCAGAGCCAGGCTGGTCCCTAAAAACCGCCTATGGAGCCAGGCCGCTCTCAGAACCAGCCCCCAGCAAGCGCCTCAATCAGTGCTCTTATCACCCACGCCTTGGCCACTTGGCCTCTCCAAAGCAGCGCACGTTGAAGGCACAGACTTTGAAGGTGGCCCGGGCAAGGTGAATCCTGAACTTGACCAGGAGCAGGGTGGGAGAGTGTTATAGCAGGGGGAGCCTCAGGCAAGCAGGAGAGGGCCTTGTGGGTCAGTGCCCAGGCTGGGGGCGGGGGGAGTAGAGGGGAGCAGTGATCTGGCTTATTGCTGAGTAGATGGCTGGTACAGAGGTCCTTTTGACTGGCAGATCTCAGGACATTCAGGGGAGAGAACAGCCTGGGCTGTGGTAAATCCCCTCTTCTCCCTCCCCTGCTCCCGTCCGTGTCCATGCCCTGGGAGTCCTGGCTTCTACCCCAGACTAGACCCCAATCCCCTCCCTGTGCTGGGGACAGAGCAGGCATCCTGGTTTACAGCTCCCCCCATGAGCTGCAGTGCATTTTCCAGCTCTGGCCAGGTTTAAATCAAGACGGGGTGTTTTCCTAAGAGATCTGCTCTGGTTCCAGCAGGGATTAATTCAGGGCCTGGGTCAGGCAGGGGGCCAGATGACATGATCACAGGGATCCCTTCCAGCTTTGAGATCTATGAGAACCTTGAGCTGTCAGCAGAGCCCCAGGGCAGCTCATTGTAAGGGCTGACAGCACAGTCCTCATCAGCTGTGGATGCCTTGGTAGGAGGAGGAGCCAGGTTGATCTGCAGGTGGACAGGGAGTTTCACCACCTGCAGCTGATCAGTGAGTAAAGCAGGGCCAGGAAGTATATTTAAGGGCCGGCTCTAGGCCAGGCTCTCTTTTATGGGGAAGGTTATGACAGAGAATCCCCTTTGAAAACTGCTCCAGCTTGCTGCTAGTTTGGGGTTTTCCAGAACCTTCCCCCTCCACTGGGGGTGGGAACAGGCTTCTCATTTCCAGCCTCAGCTGATCCCTGGTGAGTTTATTCCCCTTGGCTTTTGGGCCAGCATTGTCCTTTAGCTTCACTGGCTCTTTCTCTTCCCTGGTGTACTTACAGGGAGCAACCACATCCGCTCTTTTTAGGCCACACAAGCCAAACTCTTTCAGTCTCCTCTCTGAAGAGTCATGGGCGGTTTCCCTAAGCATTGTAGTTGTCCTGCTCTGTCTTAGTTAGGATTCCTATTTGGGACTCCAAATAGGACCTAGGATTCCAGAGAGGCCTGGTCCACAGAATTGAAATGTTTCAATAGCTCCTGGAAATACATGGCCTGGTACATCAGCTGAGTATCACCTGACAATGCCAGCAGGAGGACAACCCTGTGGACTCTCAAGTCCCTAAAAGCAAGATGGGGAGGTGAGCAGAGACAGGGAGGGAGTGGGGGAGCCATATGGGCTTTGTTTGTTCTATCTGAATATCCATCACTCTTGTGTGCGTTGAGGGTAAAAGTTACTGTGGTTAAACTCCTCTTGCTTTGCCTGTTGTGCTGTTCCCAAAGAGTTAAACTATAAACCGGAGTGCCCATGGGGATTCTTGTATAAACAGCCCCTGCTCCCCACCCCAGATATGGCTGCATCTCGGCACCAGGCAAGGGAGGTTCCTGTATAAACAGCCCCTGTGCCCCATCCCAGAGGTATGAGGATTCATACCCATTCCAGAATATGTGGCCATTAACTGTTGTTATGCTGGAAGGTGATCATGGGTCTTTGTCTTTAGATCAATTACAGACCTGAGTGTGTGAAGAGCTTTTCTTTCCAGCTAAGTGGAAGGAGCAATTAAATGCCCCTTTGTGTAGAGATAGCTCTGAGCAATGGGGAGCCACCACCCGAGACACTGGGCCACATGGTACAGCCGATCAGAAGCTCAGGTGTGTCTCTGGGACTGGTTGTAGATGCAGAGGCTGAGGGATAGGCTGTGTTCTGGGCGGAAAGTTGGCAGACAGTAAAGGAAGCCAGGCCCCTGGAAGTAAGCAGAGAAACAGCTCCTTTGGGCATGGGGCAGGCCGGAGAGGCAGGCTGGGGTGTCGGAGCAAGGAAAGGGCCTAGGTCTGGGTGGTTTGATTCCCTTGAGGAACAGGACTGTGAGTAACTCAGATTGTGCCAGATGGAAATAGTTCAGCACAGTCCCAAGTAACAGCAAACCATGGGGGCCAAAGGAGTTACTGTAATGTTGCTGATCATGTGTATCTCATAATTCCACTTCTGCCCCCTGGGACTACCATAATGCTGCTGCTGATGTGCACTATAAAAAGGGGAAGCTGTTACTGTAACGCTGCTGATAATGTGTACTTCATACTGGGGCACCTCCCAGGTGGTATGATAATATTGGGTGTTGCAAAAGGGGGGACAAGCAGAGGCACGCCCCCTCCCCAGTAATTTTCAGGGACACTGAACTTCTCCAGCCCTGAGGCTGCAGTGGTGGGGAGAACGAGCTCCTGCTGGAGCCAGGGTGGGGGGAAAGAGCAAGCTCCTGGCAGAGTGGGGAGGGGGGGAAGGGAACAGTGGAGCACAGTGGCTGCCCTCCCGCCCCCCCCCAAAAGGGGTCATAGTTAAATTTCTGTGCATGTCCCTGGATAATGTGCACTTCGTTCAGGGACAGGTGCTCCCATACAGGGCATGCCCCCCAGGCACCATAAAAAAGGGGAGCCCATAGGTGCTATTGTAGTGCTGCTGATAACGTGCACTTCCTAAAGGCCCCCACCCGCAGGTGCTACTGTAATGTGCTGCTGCTACTGTGCATGCCATAGGGTCTCCATCTAGGTTTTGGGTGTCTGTGCTACCATAATACTGCTAATAATGCCCCTGCCATAAGTGGGCCCTGATTTTGGTCGGTGCCCCTATAGCCCACACAACAGTGATCCCAAGCGGCCCAGCTGTGCCGCCTCCTGGCTGTTGCTGTCCTTCACCCCCCGCCCCTTTCAACTCTTTCTTTCTCATTGCCGCTCTCATATCAGCTGCCTGTTCCAGGGGAGTAGGAGTCGCATCACCAGAAGAGCACAGCCTGCCTGGATGGTGTTACTGCTGGAGTCACTAGAGGGGAAAAGGATAATGGGTGCAGTGCGGGGCCGCGCCCTCAGAAAGTCCAACAGCTGTTTGACTCTGGGCTGGATTCTGCTTTTGATTCCTGCTGTGTAACCCCACTGACTCCACTTCAGACCAGATATCCCCCCACCCTGTCTCTCCCCATTGGGTCATTCTGGTTTTGCGGGTCTAATCGGAGCACCATTGACCACTGTATAGCCTGGTCTCTCCAGGAGCCGTTCAGGGACCCGGGCGCTTTGGTGAATTGTCACAGCATGTTTGAAACCCTGTTGGTATTTCTGTAACCTTTGGGGGCGTTTTTAAGTCACGGAAATAATTCTGTAGGAAGAGAGACACTGAGACCAAGGCATATCTCCTTCAGTCAAAGCGGTGTCAAATGCCAAGGAGAGGGCGGCCCTTATTTAAGGGCGAGGGCGTGGGGAGGAACAAAGACGGGCTTTACTTCAGCAGTGAATGTGCCAAGCATTTAAGGCCGATGTCCCAGGGTGGCTGGCTTCTTTAAGAGGTGCCAGGTTCGGGTCTAGTCATGATGACCTTTTTAAAGAAGGCACCCACCTATAATTAACGGCCGATGTGGCTGGTGGGCAGTGTTGATGAATGATAGCGTCAATTGCTTGGCCATGCTTTGGTTTGTTATGAAATATATAAAAGAGCTCAAATAACCAATATCAGTGAGGTTTATTGCAGAAAGTCAATAATGGCATAGTACAGGAAGAAAAGTTCAATAAGATACCGTGACAGAACGCACCCCTGTATTCACATCTGACACTACTGTAAAAATCTTTGTACAAAATATGCCTGCTTGAGGAACTGTGTGACAAGTAAAACTTGCTGCTAATGATATCACGGTAAAATGTACATAGCGACATTATCGGTAAAGTTCTAAACATAACCTGAAATCAATACTGTGTGTTTACCGGACATGTCTGAGGAGTGGGCAAACCTGTTTCTCAAACACAAAAGACAAGTTGATACCCCAGGCGGGTGTCATCACCTATCAAGTGCAGGGCCGGATTAATGCAGGGGCTTTAGGGGCTGCAGCCCAGGGCCTTGGGCTAAGGGGGGCCCCTCGGACCCTCCAGCCGGATGTAGCCCACTGCTTCTTTTCATCTGGCCCGGGGTAAGTCTCCGCGCTGCGGGCTGGACACTGTTCCCCAAGCCTCGGCGCCCCCTTCAGGCCCGGAGCTGCTAGCACAGGCTCGCCAATGTGCCCTTGCGGCATCTAGGCGAGGGGCGTTCAGGGAATCTCTGTGTGCTGCCCCCAGCCTCGGCTCCACAGCTTCCATTGGCCGGGTATCCCAGGAGCTGCCCAAGGTAAGCGTCTCCCGGCTGGAGCCTGCACCCCAATCCCCTGCCCTGGGCCACTCCCCCACTCCAAACCCTCAGGGGCCCCACAAAAATCGAATAGTCCTGGGCCCACAGGAGAGTTAATCCGGCCCTGATCAAGTGGTCATTCTTTGGCAAGGAAGCAGGGCAGGAACACACAGATCCGATCTTGGCAAATGACAGTATGAAACCTTTCCCCCATCAAACTCTGTGTCTCCTTGCTCTCAGCTGGAAAGCGCTTTTAACCAGGGGTCGTGCTCAGGAACATGGTTTCCAAAGGGTGACTGAGCTATGAAAGAGGGGCAAAAACATCCCAAGTTATCTCTTCTTGTCCACCTCTCTTTCACCTAAGCGGACAAAAGGAAACAGCCACTGGACCTTGGGAGCAGATCCTGCCCTGTAATTTGGTCAGCAATGCTACTGAACATCTGTGGTAAGAATTTCACCTTGAAGCATGTCTAGTTTAAGATGAGAACTAGGAAGCGTTTTATGATTGTCTTGTAATCATTTCTGACTATAATTTGTACTTTTAAAAAATCTCTTTGTAGTTAAATAAACTTGTTTTGTTCTTTAATCACAATTCATCCAGCATTGTGAATTGTGTGGGGAACTCCATTTAAGGTGTTGTAGTTTGATGCCCTCACAGAGGCAATGGACAGAATGTATCTGGACAGCTGGGGAACAGACCTTTCTGTGGGGAAGACCGGGAGTGTGCCGGGATCACCGCGCACGTAGTAATAGAGGCTGCCAGAAGCCAGAGCGTGGCTGGTGTTTGCTAACAGGCCACCAGGATCTGAATCGCTGGACCACGTCTGTGGTGATACACAAACGTTCAGGGTGTGACCTGCAAGTCGTTTGGCTGTTTGTGAGCGGCCCTGCTGGGGAGCCACAGCAGCAAGGCATTGTGAGGCACCCCACGTTGCAGGGGAGGTTGTGTATTTCTAGAATGATTGTACAAGTTAGAAAACTCTTCATGTTACTAAAATCCAGCCCATCAGTTGGTTACAATTCTTCCACTTGTTACTCCTGGGGGGAATTCTGTACCCCTGTGTGTGCGCAGAATTTATGTCCCTTGCAAATTTCTTTGCTTCCCCCCAGAAAAATACCTCTTTGATAGGGAAGTCACAAGAGCGGTCATGCAACCTTTCCAGCGGTATGTTTTGGTGTCCAGGGCAGCCGGCAGAGAGGTAAAGCATTCTGGGGTAGGGGGCAGGACTGGAAAGACCTGGCTGGTAGTTCAGCTGCTAGTCCCATCTGGGCTGGGGGGGACAGGACTTCCTCTTCCACTGCACAGCATCCGGGGTCGTTTCAGACCCACCCCCAGATTTCTCTCCCAGCTGTAGGACGTGCCGCGTGCACATCCCGCCACCCCCACCCCAACACTTCCTGCACCCATTGCTCTTCAGCTACAGGGGGGAGGGATTGCTGTAGAGGGAGCTGCTCCCCCTGTGCCGAACCCCAGGCCCCCTCATTCTCAGATCCTCCTGCTGAGCCTCACCCCCCACACTCAGAACTTCCTGATGAGCTCCACTTACCCAGCATCTGACCCCACCACTGATTTCTCCCCACACTCCGACCCCCACTCTTCCGAGTGTTGTAGGAGCAGCAGTGATCTGTATGCTATGTACAACTTGTTACTCAAAAGGTCTGTTACACACACCCTTTTGTCTCCTCTCCCTCTTTGAATTCCTGTGAAGTGGCTTTCCCCTACCCTTCCTCCTGGAATGCTTGTGGGATGAATGGGCTGCTTAAACAGCTGGAAGATCAGAAGAGCTCCAAGGAGACAAGGTGTCTGGGACTCTAATTAGGCAGCGATCACACACCCAATGCATGGACTCTGCCTGAGGTGGAGTGTGACCAACCAGAGGCGGCCAAGTGATCTCTAACTGCAGGCCATGAGGAGCAGGTCCTTAAAAGGGGAAGAGGCCATGCGCTCAGGAGTGCACTCACAAGCTTGTACCTCCAATGAAGACCCTTCGCCTGGACCGCCTGGTGAGTGGATCACTGCGTTTCATTCCATCGTGCCTCAGGAAGACTTAGCTTAGAATCCTAGAATATCAGGGTTGGAAGGGACCTCAGGAGGTCATCTAGTCCAACCTCCTGCTCAACGCAGGACCAATCCCCAACTAAATCATCCCAGCCAGGGCTTTGTCAAGCCTGACCTTAAAAATATCTAAGGAAGGAGATTCCACCACCTCGCTAGGTAACACATTCCAGTGTTTCACCACCCCCCTAGTGAAAAAGTTTTTCCTAATATCCAACCTAAACCTCCCCCACTGCAACTTCAGACCATTACTCCTTGTTCTGTCATCAGCTACCACTGAGAACAGTCTAGATCCATCCTCTTTGGAACCCCCTTTCAGGTAGTTGAAAGCAGCTATCAAATCCCCCCTCATTCTTCTCTTCCGCAAACTAAACAATCCCAGTTCCCTCAGCCTCTCCTCATTACTCATGTGTTCCAGTCTCCTAATCATTTTTGTTGCCCTCTGCTGGACGCTTTCCAATTTCTCCACATCCTTCTTGTAGGGTGGGGCCCAAAACTGGACACAGTACTCCAGATGAGGCCCCACCAATGCCGAATAGAGGGGAACGATCACGTCCCTCGATCTGCTGGCAATGCCCCTACATATACATCCCAAAATGCCATTGGCCTTCTTGGCAACAAGGGCACACTGTTGACTCATATCCAGCTTCTCGTCCACTGTCACGTCTAGGTCCTTTTCCGCAGAACTGCTGCCTAGCCATTCGGTCCCTAGTCTGTAGCGGTGCGAGGGATTCTTCCGTCCTAAGTGCAGGACTCTGCACTTGTCCTTGTTGAACCTCATTAAATTTCTTTTGGCCCAATCCTCTAATTTGTCTAGGTCTCTCTGTATCCTATCCCTCCCCTCCAGCGTATCTACCTCTCCTCCCAGGTTAGTGTCATCTGCAAACTTGCTGAGGGTGCAAGACACACCATCCTCCAGATCATTTATGAAGATATTGAACAAAACCGGCCCCAGGATCAACCCTTGGGGCACTCTGCTTGATACCAGCTGCCAACTAGACATGGAGACATTGATCACTATCCCTTGAGCCCGACAATCTAGCCAGCTTTCTATCCACCTTATAGTCCATTCATCCAGCCCATACTACTTTAACTTGCTGGCAAGAATACTGTGGGAGACGGTGTCAAAAGTTTTGCTAAAGTCAAGGAACAACACATCCACTGCTTTCCCCTCATCCACAGAGCCACTTATCTCGTCATAGAAGGCAATTAGATTAGTCAGGCATGACTTGCCCTTGGTGAATCCATGCTGATGGTTCCTGATCACTTTCCTCTCCTCTAAGTGCTTCAGGATTGATTAATTGCTTCATTGCTGCGCAGTGGGACACTTACCTTGAAGGATCCTGACATCTCTAGTGCCATGCTTGTCCTGGGAGTGTGAGTATGAGTGTGTGACACCCCCCACCTTTTCTTTTGAGCTTAGCTGTCAGTATAATAAATGTGCTGCTTTCTGCCAAACTCCGGTGGGTCATTAGTCCTTCCTAAGCTTACTAGCTGGCCCAATTTCAGGTAACATTACTAGTGGAGAAGGTAGGCAGCTTAGTGGAGGATTTGACCCAAGAGTAGGTGTAAACCCCCGAGTGCCACCGCCCTCCGTGGTCTCTTGAGCAGGTCCGGCTAGAACCTGTGTAAAAGGTGGTAGGCTAGCAACCCACTGCAGGGAGAAAAGGACACTGCTGCTAAGTATGCCACTGTGGGGCAAGGGGAAGAAAAAGGCAAAGCAGCCTGCAGGAGAAGACTCCCCCCTGCTTGGGGAGCAGCGCTGCTGCTTGGGGTGGTGGTAGAATGGCTCCAAAAGAAAGGGGCAGACCCCTGGATGCCAGGGGCGGTTCCACCTGGGAGGACAATTCCTGAACCAGAGCTCATGTTGGATAAATAATGTACTTATATACAGTCCCAATAAGGCGGGACTGGATCGTGCAGTCACTGTGGCAAGCAGGCTGGCAATGGCAGAGTCAGCTCGCCACTGAAATAGATCCACTCAAGGACCGACGTAATGAGCTGGAGAAGGAACGGGATGGGTGGAAGGCGCAGGCTCTGCCTGCTAGCGCCCACGCCTCTTGCTCTCTGTAGCTGCAGTACAGATGGCGGCCGCAGAGGAGGAGCGGCTGGAGGTAGAGAATGCCGCTCTGAGCCAGGCAGTCACCTGCCTGAAGGATCTGGTCCTGGAGGGGTCCGCCCAGGCGAACAGGGTCCGGGGGGGCTTACTCAGCTCGGGTCGCTGCCATTGGGGTGAAAGCCCAAGGGGGTGTGGGACAATATGATGATTGGGACAGGGGATATCTAGTAGACCCCGGATGGCCGGACCCCAGACACTATGTTGCAGCGGTCCAGAGGGTGGTCCGAAACTATGGGCCTGTGCCTGCAAGGGGCGGGGCAGCCCCAAGTACCGGACACACTGGCAGAGACGGGGTTGACTTCTGCACAAGCAATAGAGTTAGCAAAACCCCTGGGTGGCCCCTTGCGCTTCAGGTTCAGCGGGTGGGCCAGGGATATGGTGACCCTGTGTTTAGATCAGGGACTGAACCTAGCTGAGACCCGAGGGGTGTTAAAAGCCGGTTCCGGTTGGGAGGAGATTTAGCAGGGGCAGCTCAGCAGCAAGCCGGTCATGCCGCACACAATAGTATCTTTGATACGTTGGCGGGGATGGTGCCTGCTGTGGGGCCATGCGCATTATTGGTAGAGCTTGTCTCGTAGAGAGAATGGTTCTCCTGGCATGCTTGTGTGGCAGCCACAGCGGGAGGGCAGGTACCCCCGGCCATAGCTCAAATAGCCCTGCCTCCGGAGGAATTGAGGCTGATCACCCAGGGGTCTCCCAGGCCATGTACAGCAGGCAATCAGGAGGTGGCGATCCGGGGAACCAGCAGATGAGGAAGCCCTGCTGGATGCAGTCCGGCAGGCTGCTCTCGTCATCCCGTCTGTGCTACAACCTCCAGTGGGCAAGGCTTCTAAGGTGGCGGCAGTAGACCGCAGAAACCCTGGGAGACCAGACCCTCGATCTGGAAACAGCAGGGGGCGGTCCTGCCTGCGAGAGAACCTCTGCTGGGTTTTGCTGGAAGGGGGGGGGATATGGACAATTGGTATGGAAACCCCCCCGGGGAGATGATGCTCCAGTGCATGCAGTTTGGGATACCCCTTCCTGCAGGGGAGCAGAGGAGCATCCCAACCCTGTCAGGTGCAGCGCCAGCTGGTGCAGATCGGCCAGTGCAAGCCCCCTAGGGGAGCCCGCAGGAGGATGGATGCCCGGAGTACGGGTGGAGATGGGTAGCCACCCTGTCCCCTGAGCGGGGGGTGTCAAGGTTCCTTCCCCACTCTGAACTCTAGGGTACAGATGTGGAGACCTGCATGAATACCTCCTAAGCTTACTTTTACCAGCTTAGGTTAAAACTTCCCTAAGGTACAAACTATTTTACCCTTTGCCCTTGGACTTTCGCTGCCACCACCAAACGTCTAACCGGGTTTCTGGGAAAGAGTTGTTTGGAAACATCTTTCCCCCCAAAATCCTCCCAACCCTTGCACCCCACTTCCTGGGGAAGGTTTGGTAAAAATCCTCACCAATTTGCATCGGTGACCACAGACCCAAACCCTTGGATCTTAAGAACAATGAAGAAGCATTCAATTTCTGAAAAGAAGAATTTTCATAGAAGTAAAAAGAATCACGTCTGTAAAATCAGGATGATAAATACCTTACAGGGTAATTAGATTCAAAACATAGAAAATCCCTCTAGGCAAAACCTTAAGTTACAAAAAGACACAAAGACAGGAATATCCATTCCTTTCAGCACAGCTTATTTCTTCAGCCATTTAAAGAAATCATAATCTTAAGCATATCTAGCTAGATTACTTACTAAGTTCTAAGACTCCATTCCTGTTCTGTCCCCAGCAAAAGCATCACACAGACAGACCCAGACGCTTTGTTTTTTTCCCCCGCATCCAGCTTTGAAAGTATCTTGTCTCCTCATTGGTCATTGTGGTCAGGGGCCAGCGAGGTTATCCTAGCTTCTTAACCCTTTACAGGTGAAAGGGCTTTTCCTCTGGCCAGGAGGTATTTTAAAGGTGTTCACCCTTCCCTTTATATTTATGACGGGGGCATCTAGAAGTCCAAATGCGGGTAGGAATGACACGTACCCCCTGTGTGGCACTGGTGGATACTGGTGCAGCAGTTTGGCTTTTACCCTTTTTCCCCCCTGAATGTGTGCAAGTTTGGTCAGTTGTGCTGGCTGCTTATGGGGGCCAGGAGGAGAGAGGAAGGTGGTTGTCACAACTAGGTGGGAGCTGGCAGATTTGGTGGCTCACCTCCCCTGAGTTCCTTCGCAGATGTTGTTCTAGGGATTGATCAGCTCAGAGAGCTCCATCTGGTGGTAGATTGTGCCAGTTGCTGCATGTAGCAGGTCCCCGCAGTGGACTGGAGGGGGAAGGTCCACAAGGAGGTGTCTCCGGAGTGCTAAGCTGCTCTTTGTTGGGGGTGGCAGCTGTGGAGGTTCCAGAGACAGAGGAATGGAAAAAGCAGATTCCCAGAGTCTGGGCTAATGATGAATATGATTGCGGTCTCTGGATGGGGAAGCCTATTGTCATTCAGGGTCCCCTGGTGCTGCCCCAGAAACAATACAAGTATCCTCCTGAGGCAGAGCAAGCTGTGGGTGAGATATTGGACACCCTGACACACCAGGGAGTAGTTCGTTTAACTACCTCTCCTTTCAACTCCCCCATCTGGCCAGTCCGTAAGGCAGGCTGGAAGACATGGCGACTAACTATAGATTACCGCCGGATCAGTGCTTGCACCCCTCAGCAGGCTCCAGCGGCAGCAGACATGACTGCACTGTTGGAAAGTATTCCGCCTGAGGCAAAGTGGTTTTCAGTGATTGATTTAGCAAACTGCTTCTTCACCCTGTGCCCCTGGCTCCAAAGAGCCAAGACCGATTTGCCTTTACCTTTCGCGATACCCAGTATACGTTCACCCAGCTTCCCCAGGGATTCCACAGTTCCCCCACACTAGCCCACCAAGCCGTGACTAGCACCCTAGATACCCTGACCCTCTCTGACGGGCCATGGGACCCCGGAGGGCAAATGGGTACACCGCAGACAACTCAAATGAGCAGGGTCTGCCGCAGCGGGAGCACTGTGCTAATTTCTTTCTAAGCTTCTATCTTTCAGCCTCTGAACCGGAATATCAGGAGAGCTGGTACCAGCTGAAGAGTTACAGAAATACCATGGTTATAGTGCTGCAACAAAGTCTGTGTTTGTGTTTGTGTCTGGTGGATGTCCTGTGCTAGCGTTGGGTCCAGAGAGAGGGGATACTACACTAGACAGGGTAAATGCCTTTCCCCTCTCTCCTTCCCCCATCTCCAACCAAATCATCAATCATATCCACCTCTGCCCAAAAGATGTTGGTCCCCAATGCATCAGGTTTATTTTTTGTTAGGTTCTCCAATAATCATTTTGTTGATACAATTGTATTGTTAGTTACATTTTCTTGTATTAATTCCACTTTACAACTGTAGTACTCCTACAAACTTTATTTAAGTACACATAAGGGTTAGGGTTGATTTTTGTTTGGCTATTGCAGCATCAAATTCAGGCCTCATTCCGCTTGTCAATGTACCCAATTACTGTAATGGTGATGGTTTTATTGTAGTCCCAAATACTATGATTGTTTGCATCTGTGTTATATCTGGTGTTTAGTCAATTGTAATGGTTTTATTATATTCACCTGGTTATGATTGTTTGGTTTGTTTTTAATAGATCACCTGTGTCCTACAAGGACAAAAACTACTGTAATGATCACAGATCAAGGGGCAGAGTGTTGTAGGAGCAGCAGTGATCTGTATGCTATGTATAACCTGTACACTCAAAAGGTCTGTTACACAGCCCCCCGCTTTGTCTTCTCTCCCTCTTGAATTCCTGTGAAGTGGCTTTCCCCCACCCCTCCCTCCTGGAATGCTTGTGGGATGAATGGGCTGCTTAAACAGCTGGAAGATCAGAAGAGCTCCAAGGTAGACAAGGTGTCTGGGACTCTAATTAGGCAGCGATCACACACCCATGCATGGACACTGCTTGAGGTGGAGTGTGACCAACCAGAGGCGGCCAAGTCATCTCTAGTCGCAGGCCATGAGGAGCAGGTCCTTAAAAGGGGAAGAGGCCATGTGTTCAGGAGTGCACTCACAAGCTTGTACCTCCAATGAAGGCCCTTCACCCGGACCGCCTGGCCAGCAGTTCGCTGCGTTGCATTCTATTGTGCCTTGGGAAGACTTACCTTCATTGCTGCGCTGTGGGACACTTACCTTGAAGGATCCTGACATCTGTAGTGCCATGCTTGTCCTGGGAGCGTAAGTTTGAGAGTGTGACACCCCCCCCCCCCTTTTCTTTTGAGCTTAGCTATCAGTATAATAAATGTGCTGCTTTCTGCCAAACTCTGGTGGGTCACTAGTCCTTCCTAAGCTTACTAGCTGGCCCAATTTCAGGTAACACCAAGCTCTATCCCCCCCACACCCAGACCTGCACTTCCTCTGAGCCCCAACCATGTTCACCTGGACACCCACCCTCAGTCCCATTACTGTTGCACCCAAACCCTCCAACAAGCCCCTGTGCATCCAGGTGCCCCCCCCATAGCTGGATCCCCCACTGAGCTGCCTGCACCCAGACTGCCCCACCCAGAACCCCCTCAACCCACACCTGGATCCCCCCACACCAAGTCCCTCTAGACTGGGATCCTGCCTTGCTGAGCTTGCCTGCCCACAGCTAGTGCACCGGGCAAGGAGGGGCAGGGCTCTGGGCTGTTTCCGGGCCAGGCTCTGTCCTTGTGCCATGTCAGGGCTGGGTGCAGCCTCACCGCTGGGTCCCAGGGGGAGCTGCACAGTGATCTCCCACTTCTATGAAGCCAGTGGCCTGTGCTCTGCAATGCCATGCTGGAGCCTTCACATTTATTTGACAAATGAATTTTGCAGATTTTTAAAATATCGTGTACAGAATTTTTATTCTTTTGGTGCAGAATGCCCTTGGGAGTAACTTGTTCTATACCTTTCATTCTCCTCGTTTCAGATACAAGCATTCCAGGTACTGACCCCAGAAAGTACCTTTTGTAATTTGTACCGGGGCAAAATAGAAATGTATTTGGATTTTTGACGAGTCACCTATCTGCTTATGTCACAGGCCAAGCAGCACTATTGCAACCTGTAGATTACCTCCTTTGCATCATGCGGGTGTTTGGTTCGCATTGCCTTCTGGTTACAACACAGAGGGATCCCAGGGCCACTGCAATCTACCTCCTGGGACCAGGGGGTTACTTGTTTGATGGGTTACGAAAGGGCCCGGTGGCTAGTCACAAATCCCCGCATTGACTCTCTGCCACGGGTCTGGTGTTTGTGACACAAAATGTTAATGGCAACTGGTAAGGGAGGTACAGAAACCTCCTGAGTTTGCTATACAAATATTCTGGTTCTCCCAAAGCACGTCAGGTGAGGTGTCACCTCAGTGCGGGGGACATGTTAGTCATTCAGAGTGTGGTCCAATGTTGTACAGAATTATGTAAGGAGTTGTGTGTGTATATACTGGAAATGTGTTTTAAACTCTGTAAGGTGCAGGTCTGTTGGGATGTAAATGTAGCATTGTAAAATAACAGAACGCATACCTCTTTACATACAAAGTCTATGTAATAAAGAGATGCCACCTCTACAGAAAAGGAGCAGGCAGGCGAACACAAGGCCTGGGTGATGATCCTGCCTCAGAGTAAAGACAATGAATGTTGGGGTATATACAGAAGGCACCGCTTCATTCCACACCCGGCAAGCCACAAGCGAGCGTGGGTTGCAGGCAGCCTTAGTCGAAAACCCCACAGCAGGCTCTGGCTGAGAGAAATGTCTTCAGCCAGGAGGTTAACCTGATAGTTTGTGTCTTGAGAGCATGCTCTGATTTTGGTGGCCTAGGTAAGGACTTGTTTCCCCACATTCCTCTTAACTCTCTTCTTTGTTAATTTTATTCTCCCTTTCTGTAGTCTTGGCCCTGAGTTGAACCTTACAAGCCCGTAGTATGTACGGGCAAGTGTTCAGTGGCACAGGCTGGACAGGAAGTGGGTCGGGGGTGTACTTAGGTCTTCCTTCCAAGAGGGGGGGTGATGGGAATGAGGCACCTCCTGCCCCAGAGGAAGGTGAGGGTGCAGGGGCTGGTCCCTGCTCTTGGTGTGTAATAACCCCCCCCCGGTCCCCTTTGTTCAAGTTCAGGGGTTGGGGTAATAAAACAAGGGGCCAGAGGCGTCTGCCACCGTCTTTGTTCTGTGGCAGGGCCGGGCTCCCGCAACGTGACTCGGCCTCCGGCGCATGCGCAGTTGGGAACGGCGTCCCATTGGGCGCCTGGCCAGCCAATGGCGAAGCGGGGGCGCGGTACAAAGCCGGAAGCGGCTCCCGCGCGAGAGAGCGGCGGCTGCTCCAGCATCCAGAGCAAGGAAGGAGCCGGAGCGGTGTCGGGCCGCTCCCCGCGCTGCAGCACCCGGGCGCTGGACGAGGGGAAGGTACCGCGCGCTCCCCTCCTCCCCCCCTTCTGCTACAGACCCTCCGCGCTGGTGCTTCTGAGATCCCGCCGCATGGACTGGCTGCTTTCCTCGCCCTCCCCGGGCAAGGCTCTGGGAGCAGAGGGGAAAAGAGGTAGGCTGCTGGGAAAAGAGCAGTTCAGAAGGGCTGAACCGGCCCATTTTTTAAATTGGGGGATGGATCATACAGACTAACATGGCTACCTTGTTACCCAGGGTATTGGCCAAGGTCAGAGCTCTGGGGGAAGCTGGACGCTTCCTATGCTGTATGCTCAGGGTTTAGCTGAGGGCCATATTTGGGGGGGGGTGGGTCAGCTCAGAGCTAGCCTCCCCCAGCACTGCTACTTCCTTGTAGGGGGTGATACAGTCCCAGCCTCGGTGTCAGTTGGAGGATGAGCCAATCAGCAGCCTGGTGCTATTGGTTTCCACAGGCCCTGTGGTTTATCTAATATATTGCTGACTTACCTCCTCCTAGACTGCAGCCATAGTTGACCCTATAGCTCTGAGCAGTGGGATCTTTGAAAAGAGGAAAGAAGAGAACTTCTTGCTTTTCTGTTTTAAATAGTTTATTTAAGAAAAAAGCTCAGTGCAGCTTGCAGTCACAAAATATAACATTTTAAATCTTATAAGACAGATGATCAAGTAAATAATACAGGCACTAAACCACTGGAGACTTTGGCATCTTCAAATTGTTCAGAAGAGCAAATAATTTTGATGCTAGAAGCCATTTTCAAGGGCAAGGGCAAGAGCAATGATCCACCTCACTCAGATGCAGTGGATTCATACTTCCTAACATATCCTGAAAAAGGAAGATAAACAAAGTTTCAGAGTGGTAGCTATGTTATAGTCTGTATCAGCAAAAACAACAAGGAGTGCTTGTGGCACCTTAGAGACTAACAAATGTATTTGGGCATAAGCTTTTTGCACAGAACAGAAACTGGTAGCTATCAGGGCAGACACTCACCTTGGCACAGCAGTGTCTGATGTGGCTTTGCCCAGCCCAGTTCCATTCCCTGCCTCCAGGTACGCTGTCTCCCCAGTGCCCAGGGAAGTATTGTCTGTGGGGGAGGAAGGGACATAGATCAGCCCCCTCAATGTTTGTTGTGGTTGCAGAAAAACAGACATGCAGGGTTTTAGTAGATAATTAAATAATATGAGACAAGGTTAATCAGAAGACTGCCTCACCACCTGCATACTTTTGGATACAGGAAAATATTTTTCTCTAAAAATATATACCTTTCAAGATCAAATTAGATTTTGTTTCACTCATCTGGAAATCATGTTCTGTCGTAATGTGATGCTTTCGGGAATCCAGATTTGGTTTTACACCGAAAGAACTGAATGGCAAGAAAGGAGAGAACATTTGCTGATTAAATATGTTCATGTAACAAGCAAATTTAATTTAAAGTAGGGGTTTTTGTTTTTTTAAAGATGGAGCCTTTTTATAAAGCTAGAACTGGATAAAGAAAAAGTTGGAGGCTGAATATTAGGAAAGTATTTTGATGGTACGATGCTTAAGGACAAGATACTTAAAACGCTTCTCAAAATAAAACAAACCCTATTTGCAAAATCTTATGTCCCTTATACTTTTCAAGAATGTAAAAAAAATTCTCATAGGGATTACGTTTTAACAATACACAAAGTACATTTCACAAAACAAGCAATTTATTCCCACAGAGACTCCACAGCTCAATAAAATCAAGAACAGATTAATATTTAATTTTCTTTTTTTGTCTGATGAACATATATTTTGCCAGCAATATACAAACAAGACTGCAGTAACCACATTTGTATCTTCCCTTACGAACTGCCAATACTGGATATTTTATTCAAATGACATTGTAGGTTGCTGCAGTCTATTAGCTTAGTCAGGGCTTGGAAATCAAATTTTTTTTAGAAGCTTAACATCACTGGCTTTACTTGTGTGGATTCCAGGGAAGAAGGTAAATATGCAAACCTTTTCACAACAGTTAACAAGAGATGCTGTCACCTTGAAAGAGTAACCAAGTTAATCTGTAAAATGCAGACTTCACACAATCCAGCATGTCAAAAGCAAAATTAATGTTTAATTAAAAATAGACTAGACACTAGGTGCAAGTCAAAGGCATCTCAGTATAAATGAACCCCAGGGAAATATTATTGAAGTGAATAGGTTATAAAGCAAAGCAACTATTTAAAAAGCCTTTACACAATATTATCTGGCAGTGATACAAAGAAAGTTTATGTTTTGCAGGTTTGAAGACTGAGATGTCCCTTATGAGAAACATTCCAGACCAACTAAACATCATTCCTTCAGTGATGCATTTTCAGAGCACTATATATGTAACTTTTCCTGACATCCAGGTACATGCAAGAAAAGACAAGCCCTGCTGAAAATGTAGAGTAAATCTCAGAAGGAAATACCTTTTCATGCAGTAATGAAATGCCATGAGGATAAGTTGAAACTAGCTTACCTTTTTTTCTTTTGCCATAAAATGGAAGCTCCAACCATCCCAGCACAAATGATGACAACAGCACCTTGAAGAAAAAACAAAAACAAAACACTGATCAGGCAATGAAGTTATATTTTATTTAACATTTTGGTAAACACAGCTAGCAAACTTCACAGATAAGTAGTATGGAAAAACCCCTCTTGTATCCCAGACCAGGAATTCTGATGTTGGATCTCCCCATTTATCACATCTAGCTCATTCAGAACAATGTTTAGTACTCAGTCTACTTAACATTCAAGGTGTTCAAGCTTTTCATCATCTGTTTCCCTTCAAGCGCCTCCAAGCTGTTTAAGGAAGGGACCTTACCCGCTGCTTGACAAAGCTGCTCAGATTGACCTCAGCAGGATTTATACATACGCTCAGGTGCTTTGATGAATGGGGGCCTAGTTAAGCTACAACAGGCTTTGTGGGAATTCTTTGGGAAAGGTGTGTTCAGAATTTGCTAGCGTGATGATTCAGAATTTGCTAGCGTGATGACTGAACGCCCATGCTCTGGTAAGTGGAGCCCTTTACGCTGCAGACTGACTAACATTCTGAATGGTGGGAACTTCATTTATATAAGTAACAACTTTCTTATTCCCAAGATGCTAGACTGTCAAATCCAACCTAGGAAGGCTTATGCTTGGATCTTCTCACAATTTCCCTTCCTGGCTCCTATCCTTTCCATTGTTGGTGCGCACCAGACAAATAAGCAGTCCTCCCTTCTGTTCCCCAATATTGTGCACGCAACTTTAAGAAAGAGAGAATCACAGCAGGATTCTTTGCTCAGGAAAATATTGTGAATAAATTAGAAGCGGACAGACAGAGAAACAGTGCAATCTCAACCATGGGCATATATTTTACATGGCACCACAAGGCAAAAGTTAATCAGTGGCAGAAAAATTCAAGATTCCTAAATCCAAGGACTCTTTAGGAGTTAAGCGGCGCAGAGTAGGGGTGGGGAGGGAATGAGATAGAGGAAGTGCAATAGTAAAATAGCCTGGACTGTGGACCTCAAAACAGTCACAGCTTTAGTGTTTCAAATTATTTTTTCAGTTTTAAGTTACTTACCGATGCCCAGGCCGATGCCCAGTTTATCAGTGCCAGACCCTGAAGAGAACAAAAATGTGAGCTAAAATATGAAACCGTGGTCATGTCAATAACTTAGAGGAACTCATCCACAATCCATGCATAAACACCTCTGTGACATTGCACCCCATAAAGCTTTATAGAAATATGTTTATGAGTGTAAATATGACATAACTGGAATATGTTTTAGGCTGGATATGCCATGTAACATATCTTTGCAAAGGTTATAATCTACTGAATATATTCATCCTATTGGTATGCATGTATCATTTTTATATTTGAAGTTATGAGCGTTAGCTCTATGCCTGTATTGAAAGCGGTATGAAGGGCTTATTCAAGTAATTGGGAGTACTTAACTAACAATGGACTTTAGGGGATTTTACACAGGAGAACAAAGGGGTTTCCACCCACAAGAGAGATTATGTAAGGCCCTGGAAACCCCTCCATTTTGTCTTCAGCCTGCTCAAAAGATAGCCTCTCCACTCCAAGGAGATGCCTGAAAGAAACTGGAACAAAGGCAGTAACTACGGGGGTGTGAGAGATTGCTGGACCCAGACTAGGAAAGAGTCTAGTCTGTCAAAGAAGCTTATTGGAACATCTCTGAGGGTGAGATTTTCCTACTGTTTTAGGCTTAGACTTATTTTGCTTGGTAATTTACTTTGTTCTGTTATTACTTGGAACCACTTAAAGCCTACTTTTTATATTTAATAAGATTTTTAATGATTAATTAATCCAGAGCAAGTAATTAATTCCTGGGGGAGGAAACAGCTGTGCATCTCTCTCTATCCGTGTTACAGAGGGTGAACAATTTATGAGTTTATCCTGTATAAGCTTTATACAGAGTAAAACAGATTTATTTGGAGTTTGGATCCCCTTGGGACCTGGGTATCTGGGTGCTGGAGATAGGAGCACTTCTTAAGCCGTTTTCAGTTAAGCCATACCCATTTCATTTTCCTTAGGATTTCTGTTGAGTTTGCACAGTGACAAGTGTCCACATGCATTAGGTACATTACTCGTACAGCCATGCCAACAACTAATGCTTTGAACCAGAAGCCATCTACTCCTACACCAAATAATTAGTATTATAGTACAGTTTTCAAGATGATCCATCTTCGGCCAAGTCAACATGCCTGGAGTGCCACACCCCCTAGGAGCTTGTAAGAGTCTATTCTCTCGTTTGGTACACGGTCTCCCCAATTCTCAAAAGCTATCGTCTCATCCCACCTATCCCTCCAAACTGTTCCCTTACCTCTCTTCGTTTGTAAGTTCTCCCAACACACCCTTGCCTCATGTTTCTTCACTCCAACACCATCCTTCAGCCCCTCCAGCCTGGTTTGTCCTCTTCATTCCACCCTAACTTCTTTAACCAAGCTTTTTAACTGCTCCTTCCCAGACCAGTCTCAGGCCTGTACTCTGCTCCATCCCCCTCTTCCTGTTGGACCCAGTTGATCCTCTCAAGACTGTTGAGCCAGGGATGAGAGTCTTGTAGATGCCCAGGTGATTTTCCCCCTCTGGCTCCTCGGCAGAGTCTCTTGCAGGTTCCTCCTCTAGGATAGGGTGGGATCTGAGTTACTACAGAGAAGTCCTTCCTGGGTGTCTGGCTGGTGAGTCTTGCCCACATGCTCAGGGTTTAACTGATCGCCATATTTGGGGTCAGGAAGGAATTTTCCTCCAGGACAGATTGGCAGAGGCTCTGGGGGTTTTTCGCCTTCCCCTGCCGTGTGGGGCATGGGTCACTTGCTGGAGGATTCTCTGCACCTTGAAGTCTTTAAACCATGAGTTGAGAACTTCAATAGCTCAGATATAGGTTAGGGATTTGTTACAGCAATGGGTGGATAAGATTCCGTGGCCTGCTCTGACCTTAAAGTCTAGGAGTCTTCCTGTTGACTTTGGCTTCACTCTGGACTCATGCCCGCAACGCTACGCGATGACTGGAGAAACGTATCGGCTGCCACTGGATGTGATGTGAGGAATGCCAGGAGCTGGGAGTCCTGGTGCCGCAGCTGAAGAATACAGATCACACTATCATCACTCCGAGAGCAAGAACCATGCCGGAGAGGACCCCGAAGGATACCATCTGCTGCCCATACGTGGAAAACCTGAAACGGAAGCCGGCCCAGGGCAAGGCATTCGAGGTGACGTTCAAGTGGGACCCAGCAACCACTTCCTCCCTGGGAGCAGCTTCACCCAATTTGCCAACTGGAAGTGCAGCCACAGGGCCCAGCTCAACTGTGTCCCACTGAACGGAGCCGTCCACACCATGGGATTAGGGACAAGCGATGCGGGAAGTGCGGCTACGCCAACGAGACGCTACCCCACGTCCTGTGTAGCTGCAAGCCCCATTCGAGAGCTTGGCAGGTGCAACACAATGGCATCCAAGGTCGCCTGGCCAGAGCCATCCCGCCACCAGTGGGGAAGGTTGCCGTAAACTCCGCCATCCCCGGAACCAACAGCCAACTGCAACCAGACGTTGTCATCACCAACAAGGACCGGAAGAAGATGATCATGGTGGACATGACAATGGCTTTCAAGATCAGGATCCCGGCCTTCTGCAATGCCCGAGCTTGAAAGGTAGAGAAATACGCCCCTCTGGCCAAAACCTTGAGAGCTAAGGGTTACCAGGTCCAGACAAACGCACTGATTGTTAGAGTCCTTGGCGCATGGGACCCCAGTAAGGAGCGAGTGCTGAGATCATGTGGATTCGATCAACGCTACACTCGGCTGATGTGGCAACTCATGGTGTCGGACGCCATCAGGTGGTCGAGGAACATCTACATAGAACACATCACTGGACATCGGCAATACCAGGAGGGATGAGCTGGAGTGCCCACGAGAAGCGCAGTCAGGAAAGTACCAAATACTTTCCTCATGGATCCTATTTTCTAAATGGACAACCGACTTAATTCTCAATTATTGAGGGACAATCTCCGCTCATTGATAGATTTTGCTTTCCATGACCAAATCTCTGCACAACTTTTCAAGAGTGATGTACCTGAGTATTTGGATTCTAATATCTAAACTGTATTGTTAAACTGATTCACCTAAATTGGGGTTATTGCTGATTATGTGCTCTATGTACCATATGACTTTTAAAAACTAACTTTATATTTGTAGACAAGCTAAGCACTATACCCAGATGATCACAAGCTAAATATGAGTCAACAGTGTAACACTGTTGCAAAAAAAGCAAACATCATTCTGGGATGTATTAGCAGGAGTGTTGTAAGCAAGACACGAGAAGTAATTTTTCCGCTCTACTCCGCACTGATTAGGCCTCAACTGGAATAGTGTGTCCAGTTCTGGGCGCCACATTTCAGGAAAGATGTGGACAAATTGGAGAGAGTCCAGAGAAGAGCAAACAAAATTATTAAAGGTCTAGAAAACATGACCTAAGAGGGAAGATTGAAAAAATGGGGTTTGTTTAGTCTGGAGAAGAGAAGACTGACAGGAGACAGAACAGTTTTCAAGCTCACAAAAGGTTGTTACAAGGTGGAGGGAGAAATATTCTTCTTCTTCTTAACCTCTGATGATAGGACAGGAAGCAACGGGCCTAAATTGCAGCAAAGGTGGTTTAGGTTGGATATTAGGAAAAACTTCCTGTCACGGTGATTAAGCACTGGAATACATTGCCTAGGAGGTTGTGAAATCTCCTTCATTGGGGATTTTTAAGAGCAGGTTGGACAAACGTCTGTCTGGGATGGTCTAGATAATACTTAGTCCTGCCTGAACTGCAGGTGACTGGACTAGATGACCTCTCAAGGTCCCTTCCAGTTCCATGATTCTATGTGCAGACACTCTTTTACCAACCTGTATATTTTATTTTATTTTATTTTAACATTAGCTTTGATAAAATTTGTGTGTGTGTTATGCCTATGACAAAAATGGGACACAGATACTCAAACTTTACATCATTCCGACATGGCTACTCAAAAGCAATAAGCTCCCTAACATTAGCATATAAAAGGTTCAACACAACTGCTGGGGGGTGGGGGGGGAGGAAAGAAGAAAAAGCCCCAATACTTGACTACAGCAGGTATTAAAATCTATTTTAAAATAAAGTTATACAACTTTAGATCTTTCCCTTTAAAAAGATGTTAGTCTACATAAAGCACAGCACCCAACTGTATGGCTATCAGGGCCCTCCCCCCCTAGTAAACTGCACAAGTTAATCATCATTTTACGAAGCCATCAGGAATTTGGGTCAAGCTAGAAGAGATGTAGATACAATGACATTCTGGAACTGAACTTCCCCGCTTTTCGGGGAGTTATTATTAAGTAGCGAGGTGACCAACCTGCCTAATGCCTTCAAAAAAGCCTCAATCCCAGCTGTTAGGCTGGGAAACTCAGCAAGAATAAAAGCAAGTTGTTGCAACTGCTTGAATACCAAGTACATAAATGCATTATTAGCTAAATGCAATAGCGTGCATGAGCACTGCCATCACGAAAACGAGGATTGTACAATGACCTTTATTTCCCCCTCCGAAGAACTTTATGGCTGTGATATGAACTCACAGAAGCATAAGCCTTCACTGCCAAGGAGCCCTGCCAGAGAGTTCTGAAAAAGAGGGTTGCCAAACAATCCTGCTTGTAAGCCCCTCTCTCTCTCCCCCCACTCCCCTTTAGCACTTGAGTGGTAGGGTACTCACATAAACTCTTAAACTAAGGTTTTGCTTTTATCTCCACCTAAAAAAATCAACTGTTCGTGACCTGAGAATTAACTGCAGTCTTGGAACACTGAGGGGAGACAAAAAATACAGGATGTATTAGAGGCAAAAATTGTTTCCAGGAATGATTTATGAAGTGTCAGTCATTCTTTAGTTTTCCAACAGTAACTAGTTTTCACGATACGTATTTAGGGGGACAAAGCACTAACTGAATTTCCTCAGGTTTATGGGTTTACTTAGCAATCAAAATAGAGTTTTTCTTGGAAGGTGATCGTAGAATAAGAAGGGGATAAAAAACAGATGCTACTAACCTTTGCACTCAGGGGCAGGCCCACTCCACTCTCCATTGACTTGATCTTTCGTTGTACAATGAATGGAGGCCTCTCCAATAAGAGAGAAGCCCGGGTCACATTTGTAAGTTACTGCAGAGCCAAAGGAAAACTCTTCTCCACTCTGACCATTATGGGATCCATCGGTGATATCAGGAGGTGGAAGACAAGATATTGCTGAAGCAAAGACGGTCAACATGAAAATTAAAGTTTCCACTGAAGGTGAACCGAAGAGAGTTTTCACTAAGAAAGTTGTCTCAGATCCTCCCAAAAAGCTATTTAGCCATTTGGAAGCGTACTTAACATTCCATTTTAACATTTGAAGCAATACCCCTTTCAGATTCTGAAAGTTTTTCTACTTTTAGGCTTGACCCAACCCAGTACGTCCATTGCTCAAGGAGGATGCTCCATAAAACACCAGCTCTGGAAGATGACCTTGGCAGAGCGCGCCCCTTCCCAACATTAGCCTCAAGAAGCCAGAACCTCTTGTCCGGCATCTCTCGAGACAGTATTGTTCCACCAGCAGAAAACTAAGCTAGAACAATTCTTGTAGCAGCAGCTGATTCTAGACCGGACATCAGCAGCATGATGGATAGACCAAGCCCTGAAAGCATTCAAGAGATCAAATTAAGGTAAAGGCAAATTAATTGTGATTCACTCCAAAAGAGCCTCAGATTTTAAGTGGATAGTCACATTTGGGAAGCCTCAAAACTTCTTGAAGTCATTATCATGCCTTTTACATAGTGAACAGGAGGATTACACAGATACAATAGTGAAGAGGAGCCATGAGGCCTGTTGGATTGTGCATATTAAACAGTGCCAAGTGAATAATCTAAAAAGGTACCAAAAAAAAAAAAAGATTCCGTAGAAGTCATCCAAACACCATGGTGAAGCACAGTATGATTTCATTCCTCCCCACTGTCACTTGAATTAAATGCCAAAGGAAGAACAGAGACTCATCTGAAGCGCCAGCTATGCTGCATCATCTCCAGACATGAACCGTTCTTAAAACCATTAAATTGCTTTACCTTGGCAAAGTGGAACCTCCTTATCCCAATCAACTCCATTTTCCACAAGCACACACTGGGCAGAAGTCGCTCCAATTAATCTGTGCCTAAAGAAAAAAGGTTCAAGTTTGTTACTCATGGAAGCAAAAAACTAGTTCCCCGTCCAGAGATGGAACATGGTTTCTTTCTGCCAGTAGGTGGAGACAAATCATTGAAAAAGGGATACATCTAACACCACAGGACCAAGGAAGACGAAGGCCAGGTCTACAGTACACATCTACGTGGGTACAGCTACAGTAACGCCTCACTTAACCTCGTCCCAGTTAACATAGTTTCGTTGATGATCAATTAGGGAACATGCTTGTTTAAAGTTGTGCAATGCTCCCTTAGAACGTTGTTTGGCAGCCGCCTGCTTTGTCCACTGCTTGCAGAAAGAGCAGCCCGTTGGAGCTAGCTGGTGGGGGCTTCGAACCATGGTGGACCGGCAGCCCCCCCGCCCCATTAGCTCCCCTAAGTTCCCTGTGTGGCAGCTGCCCAGCAGGCTATCAATTGTCAGGCAGTTCAGCTGTCCCTCCCCCCACTGCCCTGTGCTGCTCCTGTCCTCTGCCTTGGAGCTGCTCCCGGGAGCCTCCTGCTTGCTGTGCGGAGGTGGAGGGGAAAGAAGAGTGCTAATATCCGGATGTCCCCCTCCCCCTGTACCTCTTCTCCAAAAAGAGGTGGGGAAGAACACGACAGGGCTCAGGACAGAGGGAGCTTGCTGCAAACAACTGCTGTCTCAACTTGCTGATCTATTTAAAAAGGCAATGTACTTAAAGTGGGCTCAGCGTACTTAAGGGGGCAATGTACGCACGTGTCTCTCTCTAGAGTGTGAGGCTACATTAACAACGTGTTAACCCTTGAGGGCTTAGCCAAAAGCACTGCATTTCCGAGTCCATTGAGCTGAAGGTCCAGCTAAACCCAGCACACAAAGTTGCAACATACTGACAAAGCTTACACTTGGTCTTCACTGCAGAACGCACTAAGCATTCGATTAAATTGAAGTGAAAGAACTTGAAGAAATCAATCTCCTGTGAAGGCAGGGAACAGTGAGAGAGAGAGCGCGCGTGCGCAGATGGGCCCAAGCAGCTGCTAGTGTGTAAAACAGAATTACACCCAAAGGCAACCTGCCGAGAGCAGTAATGGGAGACAAGACAGCTGCCCTGAGCGGTCGCCCACTTGCCATCTCCCTGTTCCATATTCAAAATTCAAGCATCTTAACTGTCCAAGATCTAACCAGTGGTCTTTAAACCCACAAACCTCATAGGACTGCACAATTCCAAAGCCTGAGGGCCCTATAGGCTACTGCACAGAAAGTCATCAAGTCCTTCAACAAGAGCTCAGACATTTCTGTGGATCAAACCTACTTCATCCAGAAGGCAGGGTATTGACCAATCTACAGGATAAACCAAGGGATTTAACTCCCACTTCTGTGCAGCCAGAGAGCCTGCCTTGCCCCAGGGAGTTACCTCCCCACGCCCAGATACATCTAACTGAGACTGGGCCTGGACATCTCCCACCACCCCAAACATTCCTTGGGAGTCCAATCTCTGCTGCCTGGACAAGCCACCGAAAGTTCTGATACACAAAAACAAAACTCTACACAACACCTGCATTCCTGTCGTTTGTGTGCCCACGCAATGCAATCCATTCAATTAGCAGGGAGGGTAAAGAGCTATTTAAACTAAGTACAATGCTGCCACAAGAACAAAACGTAAAAACTGGCCGTGAAAAACTTTAAGCTGGAAATTAAAAGGTTTCGAACCATCAGAAAGGTGAGGCTCAGGAAGAGTCACCCAATAGTAGTTGTGGGGGCAACTAACTTAGTTTGAGAGAGAGTCAGACAAGTTTGTGTGTGCAA
Source organism: Chelonia mydas (assembly GCF_015237465.2). Lineage (NCBI taxonomy): Eukaryota > Metazoa > Chordata > Testudines > Cheloniidae > Chelonia > Chelonia mydas. The sequence continues at coordinate 5,161,452 of NC_051261.2, forward strand.
TTATATGATGGGGTTGCTTGCGATGGTGGGGCTCCGCAACACCAGGGTTTGTTTCCAGTGTGTGTGTTACATTCCTAAGGCTCACGCGTCAGGATTTCAGCCAGTCACCTGAAGCAGTCAGGACAGGATTCCCCCACCCAATGTATTCTGAGTTGGTTTCTTTTATCTCCTTCCTTTGAACCATCAGGGACAGCCATGGTTGAAAATGGGACACTGGATGGGGAAGGCCAGGACTCTGAGGTGGCATCAACCGCTCTCACCTCAGTGCTTGACTTGCTGGTTCTTGCTTACATGCTCAGGCTCTAGTATGTGGGGTTGTTAGGAAATGTTCCCCCGGGTCAGATTGGCAGGGACATTGGGGGTTTTCTTGCCTTCCTCTGTAGCATGTGAGTGCAGGTCACTTGCCAGGATTATCTCAATATATAACTCACTTCAACATTTCCCTGCCATGACAGGGACCCGAGGAATTTGTACACCTCAGGCTCTCCTGTTCTCTGACCATGGCACATAATGGTCTACGCTCCTGTGGGCTGTAGTATTTTAGACTACATTTTGGTTTAAGTTTAGTATGTGGGTCTCTGGGAAGCGTTAGTGGCCTGTGATATACAGGGAGGTCAGACTGGAGGATCTGGTGGTCCCTTCTGGCCTTAAACTCTGAGACCTCAAAAATCCAAAACACACCTGCTCAGTGCAAGGAAGTCACAAGCTATTTTTGATTCCCCAAGGCCTGGCAACATAACCCACATGGACATAAGCAAAAACTGCACTTGATGCTATCCTGGGGAATACCGACATCTGTAAGGGAGGGACAGACAAATATTCGCTATTGTAGAGCAGGAACAGGTCTGCTTCTACTGGATGCGGCATTTTATGGGCAATATTCTGCCGCTAGCTCCCAGCACCCACACAGAAACCCCTGTAACAAGGGAGAGATGGCACGCATCAGTAAGTGCCTGAGGTGGGACACTCAAGCTCATAACCCAACCCCAACTGGATGATCTCCTAAGGGCTCTACGCTGGGATCGTCAAAAGCACCTGAGCGAGTTAGATGCCCATCTCCCACTGAATGACAACCATAGCTGGGTGGCTATCTTCCTTCAACTCCTTTGAAAATCGCAGGTGTAATTCTTAACAAGGGCCCAGCCCATGGCTACACATCTATAGCACACCACTCACTTTTGTTCTTCAAGTTAAGCAGCCTTTCTTGTCTCATTTTGCCAGACTTCACCAGCAGTTTTACACCAGGCTAGGTTCTGTTAATTTGTCCAAAGCAGCAATTTGCCACTCACCCTTCATTACAGGAGAAGTTTGCTGTCGCACCAAACCGGAGATCCGTTAAATCAACCCTGCCGTTTTCGAGTTCTAGTGGTTTACATGGTCTTCCTAGAAGAGAACAAGACGAACATTAGTATTACTTCTTTTGACCTTAACGGGAAAAGGGGATATGCTAACTTGCACCCCCTAACAGAGCAAATACCAGGGGAGATCAAAGCCAATGGTCTTGACGTCCAGTACCTGTTCTGTAAGACAGCGGTCAGTACCAAAGGCTACAGAGGAAAGCTTACAACCCACCTTGTGGATAATTTTGTAACATGCCCATGGGAAGTGAGGAGAAGTGGAAGCGGGATGATGCTTCCTAATCCCACACAGACAGTGGTTACCCTATATCCTGAAACAAGAGAATTAAGATCTCCTTGCACATTTAGTGTAAGTGCAAATATTCAGGTTAGAGGGCAGGGGTGACAGATTCTCATTACTCTGGATGATACATTGAGTATACCACGCGTAGTAAAGGTACAAACCTGTTACTTAATGGAGATGGGTAAAACAATTATGATACACGAAAGGCAGGAGTGTTCAGGAAATATTTCCCTTTTGTATTTGGAAAGAAGCACGACAACCTAGTCTCATCACAAGAGTCTGATGAAGTACTTCCATGTCTATTAATAATTAAGGAGGAAGTTAAACTACATCTGCTAGGGATAAACACTGTTAAATCAAAATCTTGGGATAACTTGCACCCAAGTGTCCTAAAAAGTTGGCCAAGGAGATCTCTAACCCACTGATTAAGATGTATAAGAAGTTAGAGTAACTGGAAGTTCAAGAAGAATGGAAGAGCGCTGATCTTGTGCCAGTATGCAAAAAGGGCAACCAGAATGACCTCGGTAACTATAGACTAGTTAACATGATCTCATTCACAGGCATAGTAATTTAAAGGTATTGTGGGATTCATCAATTCCAAGGGCAAATCTGTTCTGACCACTTGTGCAGTGTAGGGAAAATTTTCCCAATTCATAAGGACTTAAGAACAGGAATATAATTAATACCAACCAATATGGTTTTATGGAAAATCAGGTTTGTCTGATAAACCTCTGTTGTTCTTTGAAGTTAGAAAGATGTTTGATAAACGTAACTGATGTAATATGCCTAGACTTTTGTAAGCTGTTTGACTTAGTACCACACAACGTTCTAAATAAAAAATAAACACTTCAATATCAATAGAGCACAACTGAAATGGACTAAGAATTGGCTAAGAGGGTGAGGCAATATCTTTTATTGAACCAACTTCTGTGGGTGAGAAACTTTCAACCCTACACAGAGCTAGTCTTCAGGTTTGGAATACATTTCCGAGACCAAGAAGAATGGTGTGTAAGCTCGAAAGGTCGTCTCTCTCACCAACAGAAGTTGGTCCAATAAATGATATTATCTCACCCACTTTGTGTCTCTAATATCATGGGATTGACATGGCTGCAACACCACTGCAGACAAGAACTGGCTAACTGATATCTCCAGGAGCAGTCACATCAGTGGGAATCATTATCAAACAAACCTGTTTCTAGTAGAATTCTGCAGGGATCGGTCCTAGACCTGCTGCTATTCAACATTTTAATCAGTTGACTGGAAGTAAACAAAAATCACTCCTGACAAAATTTGCAGCTGACACAAAGTTTGGGGGATTGATAAAGCAGAACAGGGCAGTCCTGCAAAGCAATCTGGATCCCCTGGGTCCGTTCAAACAAAATTCATTCTAGTACCGTACAGTGCAAAATTATTCATCTAGACACAATTACTTCTAGCATTAAACTCTATGAAGCAGCGGACTATTCACATGAGCAACATTAAGCAACGTGTTTGCCAGGCCCGGTTCTAAGTGTCTCATCCTTTTTTGAACCCTACCCTGTTCTTTGCCTCCATTTCGTGGCAGAATGTTCCACAGGCTTGTTTTGCGTTTTGTAAATATGTTATTAATTTTCTTGATACGTGAATCCTGATTTTAGACAGCTAAAAATTGCAGGTTCCTCAGTCAAGCTCAGTGGAAGAGCTCTTCTTTGCCCCTACAAGAGTTATTTGTGATGCTTTCTCCCACAGTAGACTTATTCCCATGAAGAACGAACTGTATCAAAAAGTCACCATATCTATAGGGAGTTCAATGTAGATATACTGTATCCAAGCAAAGATAAAGTCAGTACTTTTTATTATTGTACTGGGGAAAAAAAATCTCTGAATTCACACAAGGCACGTAAAAATTGTGACCTATTTACGAAGGCCTGATCGATTCAGCAAAACAAGTTCCGCTGACATCACTGAGACTTAAGAACGCACTAAGTGCTTTGCTGAATCAGGGCCTATATATATTTTCTCAACCCAGAGAAGGTAAGTCTAAGGCTAGTCAAGAAATCCCCATCAGTATTCCACAAATTACGACAAATTAAATCATCATTTAAAACATATGCACAAGACGACAGAGTTAAGGTTCATCAGCATCCAACTGTACATATCCTTACTAGTTACTGTAGTACTGCATTTACTAGGGACTTCTGCATGGAATACAGCATCTATAGTCTTAAGAGGAGGAAACTTGCAAAAATCTTATTGTACTCTTAGCAATGAAGCCAAGAGACGTATTCTCTAAGCTTTGTTATGAATTAGTATTTTGACCAAGTTTGTAAGACACGTTATTCAATAGCGGGTTTACTTTCAGTACAGTGAATTCCGTAGGGCTGAACTCTATCATTTGTTATCAGGGATAGAGCAACTACAATTTTTCCAAAAAGACAGACACTTACCACACCAAAGTGTTTCACTTTATTGCAGTATTTGTGATGTTCCCTATACTATCAACAGGAAATACTATCAACACTATGAATTTAACCGCACCAAGTTGTAGTTGTCCAGTGTTCTGTGCCACCCACTTGAACAAAGTTAAAAGAGGTGATATGGTAAGAACCAGGATCATTAGGGAAACTAAAAAGATGAAAGCTTAGACGTCCTTTATTTTATACCTCCATTTAAAGCTGACCCGCATAGGTAGAGTATCAAATTCCAATAACTTCACTGGTGTGCACTGAATGCCTCCCAGTCAGTCACACGCACATTATGTGGACAGTGGGGTTTCTGGGAGAGAAGAACTACGCTATTCTTAAGTTTATATCTACTACTACACAAGATGTTGATGATGTTCTAGAAAGGCAGATATTCAGCACATGGCCTAAAAACCAGGAAGAAATGTGGTAAACCTATTCCTCCTCTGAATCCTATTTGAGAGTATTCAGCACAGAAGGCTGAAGTTACTGGAATTTTATATTTTAGCTGCTCTTAACGAACCCTACGAAGATATGGAAGCATTCTGATATTTTTTTTTCTGAAGTCAACCACTAATATAACAAAGAACTGTCCAAAATGTATTTAGAAAGTGTTTATGGATACCAGTGTTGAACTGTGAACCACTTCCCCAATAAAAGATGGCTTGCACATCAATTGAAACAAAAAAGCAACAAAGGTACTCACCTTCACAAAACTCAGGGTCTACTGACCATTTTGAATTTTCAAGACATGTAACAAAAGGAGACTTTCCAGAGCTCAAAATGTATCCTGGGCGACAGGAGTATTGCAGTTTGGTTCCAACAGGATAGGAATTTTTCACTCCCCCAGGCAGCTCAGCAAAATGCAACCGTGGAGGAGAATCACAAGTGCCTAGCAAGAGAGACAGACAAGGAAGGGAAAAAGTTAACTATGAAAGAAATTCAATAGTCTGTTGTAACAGAATACTAATTTTTGAGAAGCCACAAATGATTTTATTGGGGACAATTTGGATGCACTTGTTTTCATTAGAGCCTTGAAGCTAGTTTACTGAATGGGCTTGATACAAAACTACAGTACATTACAATTTTACATCATTTACCATGTATACATCACCCTGAGCGTGTATGGTAACGTAGGGTAAGTACATTGTGCAAAACAAGACATTGCTCCACCTCACAGGTTTTATGATCTAACGCAGCACAGGCTCAGAGAGAGGGTTGCTACCACACAGACTGACATGAAAGGTGGTGACGTAGAGGGCAAAGAAGACCAAGGGAGCAATCTATAGAAGAGTCCACGAAACACGTCTGGCATTATCTCTCAGACAGGTAACTTTTATATTTCTCATGTGATGCATGGAAACTGCATGACAGGCATGAGGACAAGCGCTAATGAGAAGCAAAGTGGGGAAAGTAACTGAAATACTTCCCGATGTACTGTATTGTATTTTCTAAAAGCCAACCGATCCTAAATTCTCAATTACCGAGGGACAATATTAACTCGTTGCTATATTTGCTTTCCATAAGATACTCTTAGTATAACCTTTTATGAGTTATGGACCTGAATAACTGGATGCTAATACCTTAACCGTATCACTGAATTTAACAACCGTCATTTGGGATACTGTCGATTATGTACTATATGGTTTGAAAGTCATAAGGTACAAATTTTGTACTTTTGGATAATTTAAGCATTATAGCAAGATGTACAGACGCTCTCTTCTTAACCTGTGCATTAGATCTTTGTAACGTTAGCTTTAATAAAAAAAATTTAATCTATTTCTGTACAGTCACAAACCTAAGGCTGTAACAGGGGATCTGGCTCATTTTATAATCTTTAGGAGTCTTATACCCCAAACTTTGTTTTACTGAAACTGGTACAGCAAAGCAGCTGCACCTTTACCTCCTGTTCAAAGTGGCTTTTTCTTTTCCCTAGCCTACCTCCAACTACGACAGGAGACATTCCTCATCCTACAGCAGCGGGCACTGGGTATTAACACTATCTCACGATACGGGACAGAGTTTAGCCTCCAAGGCAAAAGCCATTCCAATGAGCCTTCTCCCGGGCAAAAGCGCTCCCAGGGGCTGAAGGCTAGCAGAAGTGTGGTTCCACATCAGCCACATGCCAACACGCAGGCTGCTCCAGAACTTCGAGATGAAATGTACTTCGTGAATTTCACACTGCCATTTTCAGACTTGTAGACACTACATGCTAAAAAACTGGAAGCTTTAAATAGCCAAAAGTTCTTCCAACTCACCAGAAGTATCTTTTGTTCCTCCTGGAGGGGAAGTTGTAGGTGTAGTATGTGTTATGCCGATGACAAAAAGGGGACACAGACACTCAAACTTTACACCATTCTAACATTGCTAAACATTAGCATATAAAAGGTTCAACACAACTGCTTATACTTACCTAGACAAGTTGGCAAAGATGGAACCCATGAATTGTTAGCTTCACATCTAACTGAACTGCTACCATGCAGAGTGTAGCCAGAATCACATGCAAATATTACGGCGTTTCCATATGAATAGTCAGGTCCAAACCCAGATTGCTTTTTTCCATTTTTAACTTCTGGCTCAGGACACTTGACCACTGAAAATTAAAAGTACCAGCATAAGAACGTTTGGCACAGAAAGCATGTAGTGTGTGTGGGGATATGGGGGCGTGGGGGAGAATTAGAGGAAAGACGAAAACGCCCTGATACTTGACTACAGCAGGTACCAAAATGTATTTCAAAATAAAGTTATACAACTCTGGATCTTTTCCTTTAAAAAGATGTTAGTCTACATACACCACAACACCCAACTGTATGGCTATCCCGCCCCTTCCCCCACCCTCCACTAAACTGCATGAGTTGAACATCATCATCGTGTGACGTCATCAGGAATTTGGGTCAAGCTAGAAGAGACGTACACACAATGACATACTGGAACTCAACTTCCCTGCTTTCGGGGGAGTTAATATTAAGCAGCAAGATGACCAACCTGCCCTAATGCCTCTGAAAAAGCCTCAATCCCAGCTGATGGCTGGGTAACTCAGAAAGAATAAAACCAAGTTGTAGCAGTTGCTTGTATACCAAATACATAAATGCACTGTTAGCTAAATGCAATAGAGTGCAGGAGCACTGCCGTCACTCAAATGAGGATTGTACAATGACCTTTATTTCCCTCTACGAAGAACTTTATGGCTGTGATATGAACTCACAGAAGCCTGAGCCTTCACTGCCAAGGAGCCCTCCCAGAGAGTTCTGAAAAATCCTGCTTGTAAGCCCCTCTCTCTCTCCGCCCACTCCCCTTTAGCACTTGAGTTGAAGGGTACTGGCATAAAAGCAAAGAGTTTAAGAGTTTATCTCCACCTAAAAATCAACTGTTTGTGACCTGAGAATTAACTTCAATCTTGGAACACTAAGGGGAGACAAAAAACACAGAATGTATTAGAGGCAAAAATTGTTTCCAGGAATGATTTATGAAGTGTCAGTCATTCTTTAGTTTTTCAACAGTAACTAGTTTTCACGATACGTATTTAGCGGGACAAAGCACTACCTGAATTTCCTCAGGTTTATGGGTTTACTTAGCAATCAAAATAGAGTTTTTCTTGGAAGGTGATCGTAGAATAAGAAGGGGATAAAAAACAGACGCTACTAACCTTTGCACTCAGGGGCAGGCCCACTCCACTCTCCATTGACTTGATCTTTCGTTGTACAATGAATGGAGGCCTCTCCAATAAGAGAGAAGCCCGGGTCACATTTGTAAGTTACTGCAGAGCCAAAGGAAAAGTCTTCTCCACTCTGACCATTATGGGATCCATCGGTGATATCAGGAGGTGGAAGACAAGGTATTGCTGAAGCAAAGCATGTCAACATGAAAATTAAAGTTTCCCCTGAAGGTGAACTGAAGAGAGTTTTCACTAAGAAAGTTGTCTCAGATCCTCCCAAAAAGCTATTTAGCCATTTGGAAGCGTACTTAACATTCCATTTTAACATTTGAAGCAATACCCCTTTCAGATTCTGAAGGTTTTTCTGCTTTTAGGCTCGACCCAACCCAGTACGTCCATTGCTCAAGGAGGATGCTCCATAAAACACCAGCTCTGGAAGATGACCTTAACAGAGCGCGCCCCTTCCCAAAATTAGCCTCAAGAAGCCAGAACCTCTTGCCTGGCATCTCTAGATGTAGTATTGTTCCACCAGAAAAAAACTAAGCTAGAACAGTTCTTTTAGCAGCAGCTGATTCTAGACTGGACATCAGCAGCATGATTGATAGACCAAGCCCAGAAAGCATTCAAGAGATCAAATTAAGGTAGAGGCAAATTAATTGTGATTCACTTCAAAAGAGCCTCAGATTTTAAGTGGATAGTCACATTAGGGAAGCCTCAAAACTTCTTGAAGTCATTATCATGCCTTTTACATAGTGAACAGGAGGATTACACAGATACAATAGTGAAGAGGAGCCATGAGGCCTGTTGGATTGTGCATATTAAACAGTGCCAGGTGAATAATCTAAAAGGTAACAAAAAAAAAAAAAAAAAAAAAAAAGATCCTGTAGGAGTCATCCAAACACCATGGTGAACCACAGTATGATTTCATTCCTCCCCACAACAAAACTGTCATTTGGATTAAATGCCGACAGAAGAATAGAGACCCCTCTGAAGCACCAGCTATGCTGCATCATCTCCAGATGTGAACTGTTCTTAAAACCATTAAATTGCTTTACCTTGGCAAAGTGGAACCTCCGTATCCCAATCAACTCCTTTTTCCACAATCACACACTGGGCAGAAGTCGCTCCAATTAATCTGTACCTAAAGAAAAAAGGTTCAAGTTTGTTACTCATGGAAGCAAAGAACTAGTTCCCCATCCAGAAAGATGGAACATGGTTTCTTTCTGCCAGTAGGTGGAGACAAACCATTGAAAAAAGGGATACATCTAACACCTCAGGACCAAGGAACACAAAGGCCAGGTCTACAGTACACATCTATGTGGGTACAGCTACAGTAACGCCTCACTTCACATTGTCCCAGTTAACATTGTTTCGTTGCTGATCAATTAGGGAACATGCTTGTTTAAAGTTGCGCAATGCTCCCTTAGAACGTTGTTTGGCAGCCGCCTGCTTTGTCCACTGCTTGCAGAAAGAGCAGCCCGGTGGAGCTAGCTGGTGGGGGCTTTGAACCAGGATGGACCAGCAGCCCCCCCGCCCCATCAGCTCCCCTAAGTTCCCTGTGTGGCAGACTCCCAGCAGGCTATATCAATTGTCGGGCAGTTCAGCTGTCCCTCCCACCACTGCCCTGTGCTGCTCCTGTCCTCTGCCTTGGAGTTGCTCCCGGGAGCCTCCTACTTGCTCTGCGGGGGAAGAAGGGTGGTAATGTCAGGGTGTCCCCCTCCCGCTGTACCCTTTCTCCTCAGAGAGGTGGGGGAGAACACGACAGGGCTCAGGACAGAGGGAATTTGCTGCCAGCAACTGCTGTCAACTTGCTGATCTACTTAAAAAGGCAATGTACTTAAACTGGGGTCAGCGTACTTAAAGGGGCAATGCGCACATGTGCCTCTCTCTCATGCGCGTGTGTGTGTGTGAGAGAGAGAGAGAGAGAGAGAGAGAGACTGTCTCTCTCTGCCATGCTGTGTCTCCTCCCTCCATTTGTGCTGCCTGGTAGAGTGTGAGGCTACATTAACAACAATGTGTTAACCTTTGAGGGCTTAGCCAAAAGCACTGCATTTCCAAGTTCATTGAGCTGAAGGTCCAGCTAAACCGAGCGCACAAAGTTGCAACATACTGACAAAGCTTACACTTGGTCTCACTACAGAACACACTTAGCATTTGATTAAACTGAAGTGAAAGAACTTGAAGAAATCAAACTCCTGTGAAGGCAGGGAACAGTGAGAGAGCACGCGCGCGCACAGATGGGCCCAAGCAGCTGCTAGTTTGTAAAATAGAATTACACCCAAAGACAACCTGCCGAGAGCAGTAATGGGAGACAAGACAGCTGCCCTGAGCGGTCGCCCACTTGCCATCTCCCTGTTCCATATTCAAAATTCAAGCATCGTAACTGTCCAAGATCTAACCAGTGGTCTTTAAACCCACAGACCTCATAGGCCTGCACAATTCCAAAGCATGAGGCCCCTATAGGCTACTGTACAGAAAGTCACCAAGTCCTTCAACAAGAGCTTGGAAATTTCTGTGGATCAAACCTACTTCATCCAGAAGGCAGGATATGGACCAACCTACAGGATAAACCAAGGGATTTAACTCCCACCTCTGTGCAGCCGGAGAGCCTGCCTTGCCCCAGGGAGTTACCTCCCCATGCCCAGATACATCTAATTGAGACTGGTCCTGGACATCTCCCACCACCCCAAATATCCCTTGGGAGTCCAATCTCTGCTGCTTGGACAAGCCACCTAAAGTTGTGATACAGAAAAACAAAACTCTGCACACCACCTGCATTCCTGTCATTTGTGTGCCCACGCAATGCAATCCATTCAATTAGCAGGGAGGGTGAAGAGCTTGTGGCAAATTGCCGGCACTACTTTGATGGGTCTCGCGCTCTCTCTTCTTCAGGAGGGTTCAGGGCACCGTTTCTCGCCCCTGAACTGGGGTATTAACTGCCCCACTAGTGTCCTAGAGGAGGAGTGGAGTTGAGAGGGAAGGACCTGGGCCCGCCCTCTACTCCAGGTCCCAGCCCAGGGGCCCTAGGGAAAGCAGTAAACCACTAAAACTAGTGGTTTCTTCTTCTGGGCTACTTCCCTCTCCTGCCCTTCAGCTTGTGGGGCTTCCTGCCCTCCCACTGCACAAGCCAGGTGTCCCTTTACCTAGGGTCTTGGTCTTCTTAGCCCACCGCAGCACTTCTCCAAACTCTCCTCTGCTTCCCTCCAAACTGCTCTCTGCTCCAACATCCATCCATTCTGCTTCAACTCCTTTCCTTGTCTGATTGAAGCTGGGGTGGGGGGAGGGGGGTTATCAGGTGACTGGCTTCAGGCGTTCTAATTAATCTATAGCGAACTTTCTTCCTTCTACAGGGAATAAGGCTCCCTTCTAACACTCTCCTACTACCCTCTGGCCATGCTGTATCACAAGCTATTTAAACTAAGTACAATGCTACCACAAGAACAATGGGTAAAAACTGCCCACAAACAACTTCAGGCTGGAAATTAGAGGGTTTCTAACCATAGGAAAGGTAAGGTTCAGGAACAGTCATCCAATAGTAGTTGTGGGGGCAACTAATTTAGTTTGAGAGAGAGCCAGACAACTTTATGCGTGCAATTCTATGATGGGGTTGCTTGTGATGGCAGGGCTCAGCAACCCTGGGGTTTGTTTCCAGTGTGTGTGTTATATTCCAAAGGCTCACACGTCAGGATTTCAGCCAGGCACCTGCAGCAGTCAGGAAGGGATTCCACACCAAATGTATTCTGAGTTGGTTTCTTTTATCTCCTTCCTTTGAACCATCAGGGATAGCCATGGCTGAAAATGGGACACTGGATGGGGAAGGCCAGGACTCTGAGGTGGCATCAACCGCTCTCACCTCAGTGCTTGACTTGCTGGTTCTTGCTTACATGCTCAGGCTCTAGTATGTGGGGTTGTTAAGAAATTTCCCCCCGGGTCACATTGGCAGTGACATTGGGGGTTTTCTTGCCTTCCTCTGTAGTATGTGAGTGCAGGTCACTTGCCAGGATTATCTCAATATATACCTCACTTCAACATTTCCCTGCCATGACAGGGACCCGAGGAATTTGTGCACCTCAGGCCCTCCTGTTCTCTGACCATGGCACATAATGGTCTAAGCTCCTGTGGGCTGTAGTATTTTAGACTACATTTTGGTTGAGTTTAGTACGTGGGTCTCTGGGAAGTGTTAGTGGCCTGTGAAATACAGGAGGTCAGACTGGAGGATCTGGTGGTCCCTTCTGACCTTAAACTCTGAGACCTCAAAAATCCAAAACACACCTGCTCAGTGCAAGGAAGTCACAAGCTATTTTTGATTCCCCAAGGCCGGGCAACATAACCCATACGGACAAAAGCAACAACTGCACTTGATGCTATCCTGGAGAACACCGACATCTATAAGGGAGGGACAGACAAATATTCGCTATTGTAGAGCAGGAACAGGTCTGCCTCTACCTGGTGCTGCATTTTATGGGCAATATTCTGCCACTAGCTCCCAGCACCCTTACAGAAACCCCTGTAACAAGGGAGAGATGGCACGGGTCAGTAAGTGCCACATGACCCCTGAGGTGGGACTCTCAATATCATAACCGAACCCCAACTGGATGATCTCCTAAGGGCTCTACGCTGGGATCTTCAAAAGCACCTGAGCGAGTTAGATGCCCATCTCCCACTGAATGACAACCATAGCTGGGTGGCTATCTTCCTTCAACTCCTTTGAAAATCGCAGGTGTAATTCTTAACAAGGGCCCCAGCCCATGAATACAGATTTATAGCACACCACTCACTTATGTTCTTGAAGTTAAGCAGGCTTTCTTGTCTCATTTTGCCAGACTTCACCAGCAGTTTTACACCAGGCTAGGTTCTGTTAATTTGTCCAAAGAAGCAATTTGCCACTCACCCTTCATCACAGGAGAAGTTTGCTCTTGCACCAAACCGGAGGTCCATTAAATCACCCTTGCCATTTTCAAGTTCTAGTGGTTTACATCGTCTTCCTAGAAGAGAACAAGATGAATATTAGTGTTACCTCAGATTACCTTAATAGGAAAAAGGGGATATTCCAACTTGCACCCTCTAACACAGCAAATACCAGGGCAGATCAAAGCCAATGGTCTTGGAGTCCAGTATCTGTCCTGTACAACAGCAGTCAGCACCAAAGGCTAAGGAGGAAAGCTTAAAACCCACATTATGGATAATTTTGTTACATGCCCATGGGAAGTGACGAGAAGTGGAAGTGGGATGATGCTTCCTAATCCCACACAGACAGTGGTTACCCTATATCCTGAAACAAGAGAATTAAGATCCCCTTGCAGATTTAGTGTAAGCGCAAATATTCATACTGTAAACGTTAACGCCCAGATCCCGAAAACTCATATGCAGAACCATATTCATGTGGGTAGACCCATTGACCTCAACTGGCAGCAATTACAAATAAAAAGCAACATAAGACACAGAAGAAAAAAAAAAAAAAGGATAGACGGCATAAGTTACGAAATGTAAAAATTTATATGGGGCACTAAAGACATCAGTGAGAGTCTCACAAGTGGCATGGTTACAGACAATAAAGAGAAGATTTTGAAGTTCGTTAGGGACAAAAGAAATCCTTCTGTAAGAGAATGTACCCGTGTCCACACCCTAGAGACTGCTGTAATAATCTCTGTACCGAGCATGCCTTCTGAGGCATCATCTGAAAATGTATAAAAAGAAAAGGAGTACTTGTGGCACCTTAGAGACTAACAAATTTATGCTCAAATTTGTTAGTCTCTAAGGTGCCTCAAGTATTCCTTTTCTTTTTGTGAATACAGACTAATACGGCTGCTACTCTGAAACCTGAAAACGTATAGTTTACTGGTCAATACTGTCCTGATAAAATGCATGGTAACATTGTCTTTGAAGTTAGAAGATTTCCCTGTATAATGTTAACTCATATTGCAAACCTACAGCACAAGTTGGCAAACAGGACTGTCTCAAAGGAATGTGTGCTCTGCTTAATTTGCATTTAAGCAACAAGCAGTCATCAAGCAGGAAGAAAAAAACTTCCAAAAAAGAGAGGAAAAGCAGCAGGGAAGATCTTTTCCCAATAGACTTTTTGTCAGCTGGGAATGTTTTCCCAGGGGCGGGACTGACACTATAAAAAAGGAGCAACAAAAACTCCCAGGCACCCCCTCCTCCCTCTCACTCCATCCATCAACTCACTGCGCTAGAAGAGACAAAGGAAGCACCAACTAAGCTGAAGAAGGGGTCCTCACTTAAGAAGTTTGGTCAGCAAGACTGCTGAGAGCATATGGTAAGAAAAACTTCATTTTGAATTTAACAGCGTTTTTTAACTTGAGCACCAGTTGTGATTTATCTTGACCTCTCTTGTAACCCTTTCAGACTTATGCCTCATTACTTGCATTTCCTTAAAATCTTTGTAGTTAATAAACTTGTTTGATCTAATCCAGTGTGTTTTAATTGAAGTGTCTGTGAAACTCTATTTGGGTAACAAGAAAGAAAGAGACTCGAAATGAATTTGTATTGTCCGGGAGAGGGCTGGGCAATACAAGACACACATTTCTGGGGTGGGGGGTGGGAGGAATACTAGGAATTTGTTGGGGTCACCTTGCAGTATAAGCAAGGCTGGTGAGAACAAAGGTGTGGCTGGCCAAGACCTAGCTGGGAGTGACTTGCACATTGGAGGCTGTTTGTGAGCAGTCCAGACTGGAGGCTACAGCAGCCAAGCTTTGTAAAGGGCACCCCCAGGTTAGAGGACAGGGGTGACAGATTCTCATTAGTCTGGATGATACATTGAGTATACCACGCGTAGTAAAGGTACAAACCTGTTACTAAATGGAGATGGGTAAAACAATTATGATACACGAAAGGCAGGAGTGTTCAGGAAATATTTCCCTTTTGTATTTGGAAAGAAGCACGACAACCTAGTCTCATCACAAGAGTCTCATGAAGTACTTCCATGTCTATTAGTAATTAAGGAGGAAGTTAAACTACATCTGCTAGGGATAAACATTGTTAAATCAAAATCTTGGGATAACTTGTACCCAAGTGTCCTAAAAAGTTGGCCAAGGAGATCTCTAACGCACTGATTAAGATTTATAAGAAGTTAGAGTAACTGGAAGTTCAAGAAGAATGGAAGAGCACTGATCTTGTGCCAGTATTCAAAAAGGGCAACCAGAATGACCTCGGTAACTATAGACTAGTTAACATGATCTCATTCACAGGCATAGTAATTTAAAGGTATTGTGGGATTCATCAATTCCAAGGGCAAATCTGTTCTGACCACTTGTGCAGTGTAGGGAAAATTTTCCCAATTCATAAGGACTTAAGAACAGGAATATAATTAATACCAACCAATATGGTTTTATGGAAAATCAGGTTTCTCTGATAAACCTCTGTCGTTCTTTGAAGTTACAAAGATGTTTGATAAACGTAACTGATGTAATATGCCTAGACTTTTGTAAGCTGTTTGACTTAGTACCACACAAGGTTCTAAATAAAAAATAAACACTTCAGTATCAACAGAGCACAACTGAAATGGACTAAGAATTGGCTAAGAGGGTGAGGCAATATCTTTTATTGAACCAACTTCTGTGGGTGAGAAACTTTCAACCCTACACAGAGCTAGTCTTCAGGTTTGGAATACATTTCCGAGACCAAGAAGAATGGTGTGTAAACTCGAAAGCTCGTCTCTCTCACCAACAGAAGTTGGTCCAATATATTACATTATCTACCCACTTTGTCTCGCTAATATCCTGGGATTGACATGGCTGCAACACCACTGCAGACAAGAACTGACTAACTGACATCTCCAGGAGCAGTCATCAATGGGAATCATTATCAAACAAACCTGTTTCTAGTAGGATTCTGCAGGGATCGGTCCTAGACCTGATGTTATTCAACATTTTAAATAATTTGTCTGGAAGTAAACAAAAATCACTCCTGATACAATCTGCAGATGACACAGACTGGGGGAGTCCTACAAAGCAATCTGGACTCCCTATGTCCGTTCAAACAAAATTCATTCTAGTACCGTATAATGCAAAATTATACATCCAGGCACAAGAAATGCAGGCTGTTCCTAGAGAACGGGGAAACTATATTCTGGGAAGCAGCAAGTCTGAAAAGGATTGAGATCACAGCAGACAATCAACTGAACGTAAGCTCCCACTGCAATCCTATGGAAAAAAGGGCTAATACGATCCTTGATGTATTAACAGATGTGATTGCAAAGCCACGGGCCATTATCTTTGAAAACTCATGGCAATCGGGGGAGGTCCCGGACGACCGGAAAAAGGCTAATGTAGTGGCCATCTTTAAAAATGGGAAGAAGGAGGATCCTGGGAACTACAGGCCAGTCAGCCTCACCTCAGTCCCTGGAAAAATCATGGAGCAGGTCCTCAAGGAATCATTTCTGAAACACTCAGAGGAGAGGAAAGTGATCAGGAACAGTCAGCCTGGATTCACCAAGGGCAAGTCATGCCTGAATAATCTAATTGCCTTCTATGATGAGATAACTGGCTCCGTGGATGAGGGGAAAGCAGTGGACGTGTTCTTCCTGGACTTTGGCAAAGCTTTTGACATGGTCTCCCACAGTATTCTTGCCAGCAAGTTAAAGAAGTATGGGCTGGATGAATGGATTATAAGGTGGATAGAAAGCTGGCTAGATTGTCGGGCTCAACGGGTAGCGATCAATGGCTCCATGTCTAGTTGGCACCCGGTATCAAGCGGAGTGCCCCAAGGGTCGGTCCTCGGGCCGGTTTTGTTCAATGTCTTCATTAATGATCTGGAGGATGGGGTGGATTGCACCCTCAGCAAGTTTGCAGATGACACTAAACTGGGAGGAGAGGTAGATATGCTGGAGGGTAGGGATAGGATACAGAGGGACCTAGACAAATTAGAGGATTGGGCCGAAAGAAATCTGATGAGGTTCAACACGGACAAGTGCAGAGTCCTGCACTTAGGACAGAAGAATCCCTTGCACAGACTAGGGACCGAATGGCTCGGCAGCAGTTCTGCAGAAAAGGACCTAGGGGTTACAGTGGATGAGTCAAGAGTGTGCCCTTGTTGCCAAGAAGGTCAATGGCATTTTGGGATGTATAAGTAGGGGCATTGCCAGCAGATCGAGGGACGTGATCGTTCCCCTCTATTCGGCATTAGTGGGGCCTCATCTGGAGTACTGTGTCCAGTTTTGGGCCCCACACTACAAGAAGGATATGGAGAAATTGGAAAACGTCCAGCGGAGGGCAACAAAAATGATTAGGGGACTGAAACACATGACTTAGGCGGAGAGGCTGGGGGAACTGGGATTGTTTAGTCTACAGAAGAGAAGAATGAGGGGGGATTTGATAGCTGCTTTCAACTACCTGAAAGGGGGTTCCAAAGAGGATGGATCTAGACTGTTCTCAGTGGTAGCAGATGACAGAACGAGGAGTAATGGTCTCATATTGCAGTGGGGGAGGTTTAGGTTGGATATTAGGAAAAACTATTTCACTGGGAGGGTGGTGAAACACTGGAATGTGTTACCTAGGGAGGTGGTGGAATCTCCTTCCTTTGACGTTTTTAAGGTCAGGCTTGACAAAGCCCTGGCTGGGATGATTTAGTTGGTCCTGCTTTGAGCAGGGGGTTGGACTAGATGACCTCCTGAGGTCCCTTCCAACCCTGATATTCTATGAACAGGGAAGAAGAAGTAGGGAGATGATAGCAATGCTGTATACAGCATTGCCGAGACCCATACGGGAATACTGTACCCAGGTGTGGTGTCCCCTTTTTTAAAATGGTGTTGAAAAATTGCAGATGGTGTAGAGAAGAGCCACAAAAAGGTATTCACTGGCCTGAGAAAATGCCTTACAGTGAGAGACTTAAAGAACTCAGTCTGTTTAGCTTGTCGAGAGACCGTGAACCTACCTGATTACAGCATCTGAGGACCTTCACAAGGAGAAGATACCAGCTACTAAAGGGCTCTTTAATCTAGCAGAGAAAAGCGGAACAAGAACCAAGAGCTGGAAAGTCGAGCCAGACAAATTCAAAATGGAAATAAGGCGGAAGTGTTTAATATGAGGGTGACTAACCATTGGAACAAATTACCAGAGGCAATGGCAGATTCTCAGTCTCTGCAAGTCTATAAATCAAGACTGGATGTCCTTCTTGAAGATATGCTTTCGTCAAATACACGTTTTTGGCCTCAGAAAAGGGATAACTTGGTGAAATGTAATTCGCCTGTGATGTAACAATCTCTTCTAGCATTAAACTCTACGAAGCAGCGGACTATTCACACGAGCAATATTAAGCACAGTTGTGTTTGCCGGATCAGGTTCTAAGTGTCTCATACTTTTTTGAATCCTGCCACGTTCTTCGCCTCCATTTTGTGGCAGAACGTTCCACAGGCTTGTTTTGCGTTTTGTAAATATTTGTTAGTCGTTTTCTTGATATGTGAATCCTGATTTTAGACAGCTAAAAACTGCATGTTCCTCAGTCAAGCTCAGTGGAAGAGCTTTTCTTTGCCCCTACAGGAGTTATTTGTGATGCTTTCTCCTGCAGTAGACTTATTCCCACGAAAAATGAACTGTTTCAAAACTTCACCATATCTATATGGAGTTTGACACAGATATACTGTATCCATGCAAAGATAACGTTAGCACTTTTTATGACTGCACTGGGAAAAATCTCTCAATGCAGACAAGGCATGTAAAAATTGTGACCTCTTTACTAAGGCCTGATCGATTCAGTAAAACAAGGCCCGCTGAAGTCAGTGGGACTTAAGAACGCACTAAGTGTTTTGCTGAATCAGGGCCTATATTTAAAGTATTTTCTCAAGCCAGCAAGCCAGAGTAGGTGAGTCTGAGGCTAATCAAGGAAGTCCCATCAGTATTCAATACGACAAATTCAATCATAATTTAAAACATATGCACAAGAAGGCAGAGTTAAGTTTCATCAGCATCCAACTGTATATATCCTTACTAGTTACATGGAATATAGCATCTATAGTCTTGAGATGAGAAAACTTGCAAGAATCTTATCGTACTCTTAGCAATGAAGCCAAGAGGAGTATTCTCTAAGTTTTGTTATGAATTGCTATTTTGACCAAGTTTGTAACACAGGTCCCTTCCAACTCTGATATTCTATGAGACATTATTCAATACTGGGTTTACTTTTAGTACAGTGAATTCAGGATATTTCGTTATCAGGGATAGAGCAACTACAATGTTTCAAAAAGGACAGACACTTAGCACACCAAAGTGTTTTACTTAATTGTAACAGGTTTCAGACCAGTAGCTCTGTTAATCTCTATCAGCAAAAACAACTCGAAGTCCTTGTGGCACCTTAGAGACCAACAAATTAACTTGGGCATAAACCTTCGTGGGCTAAAACTGACTATATCACATGCATGGAATGGAAAATTCAGGAGAGAGGTATAAATACACAGCACAAGAAAAGATGGGAGTTGCCTTCTTTTCGTATGCCAATAGAAGAGAGATACCCAACAGAAGAGAGATTCCTAACTGTGTCAAGATGGCTTGCACATCAATTGAAATGGAAAAGCAACAAAGATACTCACCTTCACAAAACTCAGTGCCTACTGACCATTTTGAATTTTCAAGACATGTAACAAAAGGAGACTTTCCAGAGCTCAAAATGTATCCTGGGCGACAGGAGTATTTCAGTCTGGTCCCAACAGGATACGAATTGTTCACGACCCCAGACAGCTCAGCAAAATGCAACCTTGGAGGAGAATCACAAGTGCCTAGCAAGAGAGACAGACAAGGAAGGGAAAAAGTTAACTATGAAAGATATTCAGTAGTCTGTTGTAACAGAATACTAGTTTTTGAGAAGCCACAAATGATTTTATTGGGGACAATTTGGATGTACTTGTTTTCATTAGAGCCTTGAAGCTAGTTTACTGAATGGGCTTGATACAGAACTGCAGTACATTAAAATTTACCATGTATACATCACCCTGAATATGTGTAGTAACTGTAGGGTAAGTATATTGTGCAAAACAAGACATTGCTCCACCCACAGGTTTTAGAGAGAGGGTTGCAACCATACAGAGTGACATGAAAGAAGGTGACGCAGAAAGGCAAAAGAGACTAAGATAGCAATCTACAGAAGAATACACAAAACATGTCTGGCATTAGAACAAGTGAGAACAGCTGGTGGAAAGCCATCTCTGAGACAGGTAACTTTCATATTTCTCATGTGATGCATGGAAACTGTATGATAGTCATGGACAAGTACTAATGAGAAGCAAAGTGGGGAAAGTAACTGAAAAACTTCCTGATTTACTGTATTGTATTTTCTAAGTGGCAACTGACCCTAAATTCTCAATGACTGAGGGACAATCTTCACTCATTATTGTATTTGCTTTCCACAAGCTCCTCTTAGTATAACCTTTTCGGAGTGATGTACCCAAATAATTGGATGTGAATACGTTAACCTTAATTTGGGATACTGCAGATCATGTACTGTATGTACCTTATGACTTTCAAACCAAATTTTGTACTTTTGGATAATGTAAGCATTATACCCATATATATATATATATCTTACCCTGTGTATTAGATCATTTTAACATTAGCTTTAACAAAGTTTTTATTTCTCTGTCTGTACAGTCACAAAGCTAAGGCTATAACAGGGGAACTTCCTCATTTGACAGTCTTTAGGAGTCTTGTGCCCCACACTTCGTTTTACTGAAGCTGGCCAGCTACAGCACCTTTACCCGCTGTTCGAAGGGGCTTTTTCTCCCCGCCCCGGCCCGCCCGCCTCCAACCACCGACAGGAGACACCCCCAGCCCCCGCCCCTGGGCCTTAACACTCCCACCAACGGGACAGAGTTTAGCCCCCAGGCAGAAGCGCTCGCGGGGCCTCGAGGCTCGCAGAGGTGCGGGGCTCGCCCCAGGGGCCGGGCTGGGGCAGCGGGGACCTGTCGCTGCCGCGCGGCTCGGGCCCCCTCGCCCCCTCCTGCCCCCCGCGGGCCGAGCTCGACGCAGCCCGGCCTGAGGGGCTGGACGGGGAGGCCCGGGGGCGCCGTGCACCGATGGAGGCGGGGAGAGACCGGGAGGACTCTGTGCCCGGGCAGGGGCCGCCTGGGCCCCCCCGCCCACACTCACCGCGAGCCCCGGGCAGGCGCGGCAGCAGCAGCATCAGCAGCGCCAGGAGCCCCCGGGCGGCCGGCGGGCAGCGCGGCTCCGAGACCATGGCGGCGGCAGAGGGAGAAGTCGCGGGGCGAAGGCGGCGGCGGCGGAGCGGCCTCAGGGCGTTGCCGCCTCAGAACTGCAGCTTCCGGCTCTGGCGCAGCTACTAGCCCCAGCGCCGGCCACCAAGCGAGACGGGGAAGCGGCAGGGCCCGGCGGGCAAGGGGCGGAGCCGGTGTCGCCGCTAGGGGGCCGCTCCCTCGTTCCAGTCGGTGCCGCCGCCCCCGCCGCTCACGGGCACGCAGGGCCTGGCCGGGGCCTTTGGCGGGCAGGCCCCGCTTCCAGCTCGCTCCGGGTCCCTGGCGGAGGAGGCGGGCGGCGCGGCCGCGCTCCTGTGTGGAGGCAAAGCCGGGTTTGGGGGCTGACAGCTCGCGACCCCGCCCCTGCACTGAGGCGGTGACTCCGGGAGGGGTTTTGACCCCCCTTAGTCCCCTGGGCTCAATCCAGAGATCATTCCTCAGTCTTCCATCGGGCAAGAGTCATTGACTGCAACGGGCGCTTAAAGAAGGATCGAGTGAGAAGCAAAGGGAACCCACACCCCTCCTGGGCGTGGTGTCCTCTGTCATCTAGTGCTACTGAGACCACTCAGAGCAGGATTACCGAGTCTGCTCGACAGCCTTAGCTAAGGGCCATCTGGCTTTTAGCTCGTACAGGAGAGGCTGGTGCGCTAGTAAACTCTAAAGGTGCCAGGTTCAGTCCCGCCCGCCCATGATCGGGGTCTGTCAGCGTTACACAAAGACTGGAAGATCTGCCCCCAAAGTGTGGATTTTTACTGCAGCTCTGCGAACACAATATACACGTTGTCACTGAGAACATGATATTTATGTCACCCACGTGTGGGTTAGGCGCTTGTCTAACAAGAGGCATCAGCCCTCTGCTGCTGGAGGCTTGAGCCTTTGCGGCACGGCCCTTGGTTTCAGTGGGGCTCCAGGCGACGACAGGGCCTGCTCACAAGAGTACAGTTTGCAGGAGTAGCGCTCACATTTGTTTTATGTTTTAATAAAAAGAATATTGTATTTTATACATCTCCTTTCCGCAGAACTCAGAGTGGGCTCATTGCTGTGATCTGGCCACAAAGGCTAGCCACATTTAGTCAGGCAAAGTGTAAGCCGGTAATTATTAAATAAGGAGAAATGGTGTCTGTTTACAATTTAGACCGCCTGTTCCCTTTCTTTCTAACTCACAGACGGAGCTGGTAGTGACCCCTGTATGGAGAGTGGCGATATCTTTCTATTACAACAGAGTCTTGTGAAATTAGATTTTCTCAGAGATCGCCATTGTTTACAGCAGCCCTTTGAAATTCAGCAGGCAGAAAGCGCTCAGGTCAGAGACATGCCTTTTTTTGTGTCCCCTCCGAGGCAATTCCATTCAGGGTTGGCTGAGATATCAACTTAAAACAAAAAAATATCACCAGTTCCCTTCCCTCTTGTGCCTTGCCAAAAAACCCCACATCTCTTAAGTCCAACACTAGGCCCCTGCAGCAGCAAGACGCTGCACTAGGGATGCCTGGGAGCTGCAATGGGGTTGTGGCAAACAGTGGGGCTGGGGCTCCAACCAGCCCCCATAGATAGCACATCTCCCACTCTGGGGGCACCACACTAGACAGGAATAGGGATAAGTGAGGAAGCCAGGCCTGGGCTCTTCCCTAATTCAGCTACAAGGCCTCACCGGTTCTGGAATAAGAAACAACACTAGCAACACATTTATGTAATTACAGTAGCTGTGTAGCTCTAGTGGTAGCGATCTGTGCTGAAGTTGCTAGTTCAGATCATGCTGATGAGATGGCTGAGGGGCTCTTATAGTTGCACACAACAAAATTTTTAAAAATTCTAGGAAATTGTATCCAGTAAGAATTGTAGTAAAAGAAAATGTTGGTTGCACTCAGGAGTTAGGACATGTCAGATGTAAGCAACCTGACTCTGCATCCACCACCAGCTGCACAATACTGCACTGGCACCCTGGAAGGCAGCTGCCAGAGCAGCCGGACACCGTTCAGCAGCACTGAATTCAGATTACACTTTAAAAGTGTAAAGTGAGAGACATGAAATATTTGGCTATGTATTGCTCCAGACTGAAGAACTCATAATTTCCTGGATAATAACAAAGCTAGATCTAGAGCCCCACTGGAAACTTCGAGTGAGTAAACAACCACCTTTGCTCAGTTAAACCACAAGGAATATTCCAATTGGTTCAGGTTCTAAACTAATGAGTTTATAGGACAAGAGCCTAGAAGTCTTTGAGTAACAGGCACAACAGTGACCTTATCTAAAAAGAAAATGATGGGAGTAGTACTGAGCAGTCTTTCGTTTCCACTATTAAAGCTTTAATGACCTCTGTTTTGAGTCACTATTATTTGAAAACCACCCAAGCTGGTTGTAAGGGGAAGGGTTTTTTTTTTTGTACGATCTGATCCTGCAAGGTGCAAAGTAGTGTGAAGTTGGTAGGTGACCATTTAAACCAAATCCAGCTGTAAAATGTGTGTGAAGAGCCCCCGCACCCTGACCCAGCTTCCCAGCAGGAACACTGGGCAGGCAGAGGGGGGCGAGCCAAACAACTTTATAACGGAACATTGCATGACTTAAAACAAGTATGCTCTCTTATAGATCAGCAACCTTCCGTGAGAGAGCCAGGCAGCAAAATTCATAACTTTACATATCGTGCCACACACATTTTACTGTGATATTGACCAGTGAATTATGAGTTTTCAAATGATACCTTATAAGGCATCTGTTGCACAGATTATTACAATAGCATGTGGGGTGTGAATACAGGGTGCATTCGGTCACACATGTGCATTAGCCTCTATGCATTAACAAGTGCCTGGTCCCCAGTGCCCAGCTATGCCTCCTTCATGCTCTTTGGCTCCATGTGCAGACTCACCAGACAGCTGAATGATGGGATGTGAGCAGAGGAATTATAGGACTTTGCCACTGTTATCTCAAGACCCAGAATGCCAGCGGTTTCTGGACGGCATCCCACAACATGCCATGAGAAGAATCCCAAAATGCGTAGAGCCTAGCAGTGGACCAAAGCACCACAGGATGCCTTCCCAGAACGCAGAGCACTTATTTCTACAAGTCAGTGGGAGGCGTATGCACGAATTCAGAGGAAAGTAGCTACAAAAAAAATCCACATCATCTGTGAGGACGCACTTATTTCAAAATAGTTATTCCACAACAGCATGCCCAATTTAATCCACAAAATGCCCACTATGTGGGCAAGCCCTACAACCCCCTTCCTCTAATCTGTTCTATGCCAGCAGAGGCTGGAGTCTTTGCAGACCAGCAGTGGATTTCAATGGGACTGCACACTGGGGCAGGGCTGTACTGACACGCAGAAGTGGGGCCATAGTTTTTAGTTAAAATATAAAACAAATTAAGCTAGTACTCTAGAACTCATCTCTTTGAGGAACTATGAGGTCACATCACTGCAGTGACCCCACCGCTAATGACGACTATGTGGAATTGAAGACGTGGACTGGTAACATTTTCTCCTTCACGGGCTATTTTATTTCTGTGTCATTGGACGAGCAGGAAGTGACTCCCATTGAGGTTGCCTAGCACTACCCATTATTTATAAAACGTGTGTGAACTTTCCTGAGACATTTCCACATAGCCATCGTTCACTGCAGACCTTGGAAACTGGTCAAGAACAAAGCCCTTGGGTTAGAGATGTGCTTTTTCTTGGCCCCATAAAATTCCATTCAGGTTTTACTGAGTTATCAAACGCTGAAAAGGTCAGTGAAACATGCCCAGGAAAATGTTTAACCTGCCATAATAATCGAACAGGGCTCTTCTAAGACTCAGCCCATGCATTGGGAACGTCTGGGAGCTGCCACAGGGCAGGGAAGGAAAGCAGCAGGCTGAGCTCCATTCAACCACTCTCTCAAAATCAGTACAGGACCACCTCCCATTCCTCCCGCAGTACATCCCTCCAGCTGGGGGAAACCAACCCAGGCAGGCACAACCCCATTCCACGTGGGAGGTGATGGTGGCGAGAGGCGATGGTGGCGAGAGGCAGAGTTGGGCTGAGCTCCACCCAAATCAGCATACGAACCCAGTGGCTGATGTGGTATTCTGGGATAACAACTTTTTCTGCTGCCAGCTAATAGAGTTAGTTCTGTAGATGAAGTGGTAGCCGTCTGTGATAGTGTGTGCAGGGGAGGGGTTTGCAGTTGTATATACTGTGTGTGCTGCCAGAACCTCAAGCCTTTGCAGAACCTTTGTTGATTTCAGGAGGGCTCCACACAACTACAGGGTCTGTTCAGACATTACAGCTTGCAGGAGTAGAGCTCAGATCTCTTTTACGTTTTAACTAAAAACAGCATCTTATTCCAAACTTGTGCTTTCTGTGGAACTCAGGGTGGGGTCATTTCTGTTAACTGACAGCAAAAGCTAACTACATAGTTATGAAATAACCTGAATAGTTATGAGATAAGGGGAAATGGTGTCTGCTTATGGTTTGACAGCCTGTTCCCTTGATTTCTAACTCACAGAGGGAGCTGGTAGTGACCCCTGTATGGAGGGTAGCTCTGTCTTTCCATTACAACAGAGTCTTGTGAAGTTAGATTTTCTCAAACATCACCATTGTTTGCAACAGACATTTAGAAATTCAGCAGGCAGAAAGCGCTCAGGTTAGAGTTGTGCCTTTTTTTGTGCCCCCTCCCAGGCAATTCCATTCAACTTAAAAATCAAAATCAGTCAATCAATCCCCATTTCCCTTCTGACTCACAGTTCCAAAAAATGTTGGCAGCCTGCCAAAAAAAACCCCCACAAATATCCTAAGTCCTACACTATGCCACGACAGCAGCAAGATGCTGCACTCGGAATGCCTGGGAGCCGCAGCCAGGCCGTGGAGAACACTGGGTCAGGATCCCCAGGAGCCCCCTTAGCTAGCACATGGGCCGCTGTAGGTCATCGCCCACTCTGGGGGCACCGCACTGGGCAGGAGCTAGAGGCCAGTGAGGAAGCCCTGGAGCCCATCAGTGAAAGAACAATCAACCTGAATCGTTAGTGGCAGAGGGGCTGGAACAATGTTTATAATGCGGGTGCTGTGAGCCATTCAACCAAACTGTGAACTCTGTATACAATGGGAACTACTTCAAGCCAGGGGGTACAGCAGAATCCCCAGCACCCCTAGTTAGTAGAGAGAATCCCTTCACGCTCTCTATTACTTCTCTCTGTTGTAGGGTTGCCAACCCTCCTGGTTTCATTGGGAGTCTCCTGGAATCAGGCCCTATTTCCCGGAGGCTACTGCAGCCAAACCAGGAGATTTGAAGTGCTAGCAGTCTGGCAGCTCAGGGGGGCTAAGGCAGGCTTCCTGCCTGCCCTCGCTCCGAGCCGCTCTCAGAAGCGGCTGGCACTGTCCCTGCGGCCCTGGTGGGTCGGGGGGCAGGGGTCTCCGCTCACTGCCACTGCTCCAGGCGCAGACTCCCCAGCTCCCATTGACCAGGAACTGCGGCCAATGGGAGCTGCAGGGGCGGTGCCTGCAGGCAGGGGCAGCATGCAGAGCTCCCTGAACCCCCTGCGCCTAGGAGCCGCTGCCAGACGGATGTGCCCAGTCGCTTTCGGGAGCTGCCCAAGGTAAGCGCCGCCCCCACTCACTCCCTCCCACACCCCAACCCCTGCCCTGAGCCCGTACTCTGCACCCAAACTCCCTCCCAGAGCCTGACCCCTCACACCCTCCAAGAGCCTGCACCCCCTCCTGCACCCCAACCCCTGCCCCAGGCTTAGCTGGAGCCACCTACTACACTCTGAACCCCTTCACCCCGCCCCCAAAGCCCACAATCCCTCCCGCATCTCAACCCCCTGCGCCAGCCCGGTGAAAGTGACTGAGGGTGGGGGAGAGCAAGCGAGAGATGGAGGGAGGGGGGCTAGAGTGAGCAGGGGGCGGGGCCTCGGGGAAGGGGCAGGGCAAGGGTGTTTGCATTTGTGCCATTAGACAGTTGGCAACCCTACTCTGTTGGGCCCGCTGTCAAGTCTGCACAATGCAGAAAATCCACGTGCATTAGGTGCATTACCCTTGTAATTGTTCCAAGAGCTAATTCTTTAAACTCTAGTAAGCTATCGACTCCCAAATACCAGAGGGTGATACCAGTCCCATCCTGGGAGGTGACATTGTGGGCGTGCACAGGTCTTTTGTGCACACCCAGCAGGGCTAGCCACGAGAGCTCTGAACAGATCTAAAACCAACCTCATGTTCTAATAACGTGTATTCCTCTCCACCTTCTCATCCTGCGGGATCCCAAAACACCAAGGTGCCCTAAAGCTCCTGCAGGCTACTGGGTCAAGCTCATCAGCCCTACTACAGAATATGAGAAGGCGGCCAGATACTCAACAAGGGGCTAGCTAGGCTGGTCTCTCTGCTTCAGTTGTTGCAACCTTCAGGTTTGAAATGTCATGCTTGTCCTTGGATACATTTGGTGGATTGTTTAGAGAAAAAAGGTTGAAAGAAGAGAGTGAGAAAGCTTAAAGATTAAAAAAGGAAGCTTTAGTTAGGTTTAGAGGAAAAAAAGGAAAAAATAAGCACAGGGCAAAGAAAAAAGGTTTTAGAAAAAAATAAAAGAGGCTGCGTTACAGAACACATGCAGAGCGAAACGTCCTACTCCAGCGACTGTCGGTAGTGAAATGATAAGTTTCAGAGTAACAGCCGTGTTAGTCTGTATTCGTAAAAAGAAAAGGAGTACTTGTGGCACCTTAGAGACTAACCAGTTTATTTGAGCATGAGCTTTCGTGAGCTACAGCTCACTTCATCGGATGCATAGCATATCGTGGAAACTGCAGAACTTCTGCAGTTTCCACGATATGCTATGCATCCGATGAAGTGAGCTGTAGCTCACGAAAGCTCATGCTCAAATAAACTGGTTAGTCTCTAAGGTGCCACAAGTACTCCTTTTCTTTTTAGTGAAATGATAACTGTTCTCGGAGGTGATCCTTGGGAGCTAGCCCTGTCTTTCGGTGGACCCATCCGTAACTGCTTTACAGCTATGTCACAGAATGCACTTTTTGAACCAATCCTTTCATACCAAGATTCTAAAAGAAGAGCCTTTCAAAAAAGGACGATCGTGAAGTATATTATTTGAAAAAACCTCTAGCCAACGAGCATTTGACCATGTGTATAAAACCACATATTTTTGCGAACGGCAGTTTTAAAACCGGTAGCCGAGACAACGGTCATGTCCTTCTACAAGACGCCTCCAGATACCAAGAAGCCGGAATTGCCCGCGGGTGCACCAGCTCACGTTCAGAAGAGACGACCCATTTACACTTATTTTGCTAAAGAGGCAGACCTCTTGCCGAACCCTGCCTTTCATCCTGAAATTGAACTGAAGAAACAGGAAGACTTTATGGAGTCACGGCCAGCTGTAAAAGACAAAAAAGATCGCGTGCGAAAAAATGTGTTGCTGACTTTGGAGGAAGCAGACTCGACGGTGGAGGTAAGGCCATTTTGATAACAAATTGATGAAAAATTACAACATGTTTTATAACTATTTATGGTTAAATATTTTTGTCTTTTATAGGTAGGAATGGAAGAAGAGTGAATACGAGGACATGGCAACCGAGGGACTGCTGGAGGATAGCCATGTCGAGAACCAGCTGATACACCCAGAGTCATGGAAAGACGGCAACATTGTTATGCTAAAAAGCAAGTGAAAGCTTTACCAGTTGTGAAAAAACTACTACATTTATGTGTTTAAAAATGATCTCACACACGCACACACAGCTGCAGCACAGGGTGACCAGCAAGGTAAGAGATAATGAGCCCCACACAGTACCTACTGCCTGCAGAAATTTTAGTCTAAGCACACCTCACTGCCCGACTGAACTAGTAGTATTTCACTTCACCATCCCAGTCCCTCACTAACCTTTACCAAATTTGGTGCATTTCTACATTTTATGAAAAAAAACGAAAAACAAAAACAAAACGTTTACTATTTTCCTGCAGCTGAGAGACCTCAACTCCACCTTGAAGTGGTTTTTCAACTATTTCCATTTCATAACCTCAGGTGTATGGAAAGTTATGAGCAGAATAACTATGCTACGGAACAGAGACAGGCAGCTAATGTGACTCACATCAACTCCCCCCTTCATCTTAAGTCAGCTCACAACAACTTTCAATAGGACTTTTCCTCCTTAACTCACTTGGGCTCTTTTGAAAACACCATTAATTGTGTTTAAAATGCC
Source organism: Chelonia mydas (assembly GCF_015237465.2). NCBI lineage: Eukaryota > Metazoa > Chordata > Testudines > Cheloniidae > Chelonia > Chelonia mydas. Next base: position 5,190,550 of record NC_051261.2, read on the forward strand.
AGAAGCACCCACTGGCCCATCTACACTAAACTTCCCAATGCTACCGCCATTGGTGGCCTTGTGGACACTGGGAGCTGGTCTACACTAAGGCTGTAAGTCAAGCTGAGTTATGCCAAGTTAGGCAACTGAAGTCGACACAATTTGGGTTGACTTACAGCGGTGTCTACACCGCGCTGTGTCGATGCAAAACTCTCCTGTCGACACAGCTTCCGCCTCTCAGGGAGGTGGAGTACAGACATCAACAGGAGACCATTCTCCCATCGACTTAGCGTCTTCACCAGACCCGGTAAAATTGACACCGCTGCATCCATTGCACCAGTGCCGATTTAGCCGGTAGTGTAGACATGGCCTGAGCCTTTGTCCTGCCTTCAGCCACTAGTGGTCTGACACCAATATAGCTCCATCAGTGCTCAGCCATAGTGTAGACAGGAAAACTGCTATAAACTGCTTACACCTACCCAGGCTTGAAAACATAAACCGCACTCGTGCAAAACAAGGCTTGATAGGGCAAACCTGATGTTATGCTGGGGATTTGAACTGCTAACTGAAAACCAGGACACATTCCCAGCGTAGCTATGACCTTAGCAACAGTGGCAAATTACAACATCTAAATCCAGACACATCCTTCAGGTAATCTGAGCAAAGGCAAAGCTTCATTAAACATCTTTGCAGTTTCTAATGAGCATCAGAAATCTGTTTCTATCACATAGATCCTAATCCTATTGTAATGCAGGCAGGATCAAACCGACTGGCTGTTAGCTAAGGCTGTAGAGCAGACTCATTTTAGGTCTCTAAGCCGTCTCTGTGCCACTAGATGGGACAGAACACCACACCCAGGAGGTGTGTGGGTAATACAATCCCGCTCTTATTCAGTTTGGATAGTATCTTGTAGTTTCCTGGCAGTGCATTGTTACCAGGCTGACAAAGTGCTACCCCTTGCTAGAAAGACCCATGCCCTAGGAAGTCATGGATTTTTTTGGGGGGTAGGGTGCAAAAAGAAGTATTAGTTTCATCTGCTCTTGAAAGCAGTTAGTGTCCAGATCACAGTCGAGGGGTAGATGTCAAGCACATTTTTACATCGTTATCGAGAGAGTCAGGATGCTATAGTCTTTGTACAGTATTCCTTTTATTCAGAAAAAAAAACTTAAGTACAACACAGAAATTCCAGTTTTTTCATTTAATAAATATGCAGATTGCCAAGTAAAATTCTGTACAACTTGTATAAATACAAATAATTTATGTTTTCAGTGACAGTGACAAAACAGCATTTGGCTATGAACACCTTCTCGCAGCAGAGAATTATTTCCTGAACGTAACAAGCTTGCTTTAAATGCTACCAAAAACTTATTTTCAACTATTGAAATAGAAAAATAAAGATATTTCCTTTAGGCACGGAATCAGAAGAATTTGATCACAAGTATAACCATTTTACTGCTTACTTATCGGAAAGCGTTTATAAGGAAACAGAGGTAATTTATTTTGGCTCTCAATACGGGCTTAAAAAACTTGATAGGTATTCAGAATCCACACTGAGTCTTGCACACGTCCACGCACTTCACCCTGGGATGCTACACTGAGGACACACTAAATATAAGACTTGGGGTAAGAGTAGTTTGGGGCTGTTTGTTATTGTTGTTTTTGGAGTTTCCTGGACATGAGAGCAAAAGGAACACTGATTATTCTGGAGATTTGATTTTAAAACGGAGGATAAATTTGAATTAAACAAAAGTCGACAGCAGTTCAAGGAGCATCTTTGACATCGTTAAATCTGTACTTTAAAAGGGATAATACATACTTCAAAATAGAAACCTCCAAATAGGAATCTCAACAGGCTCTCGCTCGCAACACCAAAATCCACAACTCCAAATACAACTGTCATGAGAGGAATCTGGGATCACGAGGAAAGTTTAGTACAATCACATGACGATTGCTTCAATTTTTCCATTTTCTTCCAATACCACATTCACTGTCTGATGAACAAGTTAGTAATCAGCACGGCAAGAATGACAGGCATCTTTCCTGAAAAAACAAAAGAAAGAAAGTCGTAACCAAAGTAAAAATGCGTAATATCTTGACTTCACTCCCTATGTTTAGGATAATGAGAGTTTTCATTTTATATTCTGTCTGAAAGATTTGTTTAGTTACTTTTAGAGTTACATGAACACAATTATAAATTCATTTCCAATTAAAGCACAGTTCATGCTGTTTCTTCTCAGAGGCCATGTCCAAAACAGAAAAGAGGCAGAAAAAAATTCATGAGGAGGATTAATCTGTAAGCAAAGTTGGCAAACAGTGGTAAGCTAGTTATTACATGTCCTAAATACAGGAGAACTGGACTATCTATGCTCCCTCCCCGTAACGCTCAACTGTTTAGAGCACTGGAAAGGCAAGGGGGTCATCTATAACATAACACTGTTTTAGGACATATTCATTTCTTCCACTGACCAATCACATTGTACAAGAATCTTATTCAACTGTACACCCCAAGAATACCACGTAGAGTACTAATGAAGAGTCAACAGTACTTTTGTACACTGTCAGGGCCCACGGTTTCACAGTGAACCCACTATGAGACACCCACACCACCTGAGCTCTTCAGCAGAGATCTGTTTAACATCTCCTGCCCGCTGGAAAGCTCCGCATACAAAACTGTATCAGCTAAAAGTTGAAATGTAAAGTCTGTATGCTGCTACTCCTCTACTGAACGAAGTCTCGGATTTAAGGATAGAATTGCAACCTTACACCAGAAATCAAAGTCCAACATGGGCTTTGTAGCATTAATATTCTTCTGGAGAAAATATTTGTTCTTATATCATCAAAATGGTAACATACTGAAGTAACGTTTATATATGTTAAGACAGAGCTGTTAATGACAAGTTACATCACAAGGACATAAGGTACACAATGCATTCATAACTGCTATGGTTGACAAAATGGTTCCATAGAAATGGAGAATTTAGCGGATATTCACATAAGTGTGACATTCAACATATCTGTTCAGGCCACAGAACAAAGGTAACAAAGTAATTTATATTTAATTGATATGTTGCACAGTTGTATGATGTTCTTGCAGATAATGGTTCATCAGAACCACACCATCTTTTCACACTGAAGTAAATATTTTCTATAAAAACACCTTTCAGGACCCAAGCAAGGCTTTTTTCCACACTCCTGTAGATCACTGAAGCGCTGTTTTGCATCATATGGGCTCAACAGAAGGAAAGGAGAGAAACTAATTCAATAAAATATGACTCCAGAATTCAAGAGTAAAAATCAAAGTTGCTTTTGCTTCCTTAAAGGAGGCTTTTTGTATCATTAGAACTCCAAAGAAAACCGATGCTGAATATTAGGAAAATTTTTGATGGCAATGGATTTTTTTGGGAGGGTGAGGGGTGGGGGAGGGGCAGGGGGAACTTTTAAAACTAGCATGGACTAAAATGGTAGAGAAAAGTACTGTAGAGAACAATCCTGCCTTTGCAGGGACAGGATGATTCGACAGATTCCCCCCAGCCACACACCCCCTTGTATAATTCTATATTCGTGAGGTTAACCGGTTTAAAAAATCCTTACATGTTATTTCCATATCAATAAAAAAAGAAAGATTTTTTTAAAAAAAAACTAGTTAATGCTATTTACTTTTGCATTTCTTTCAATGCACATAGGGATATATATATTTTTTTACACTTTCTAAGCACTAGCACAATGAAGCATTGCAGTGTGTTGCAAACTCTAAGAGAATGTTTAAATCCAAAAATCTTTTCTAAAATTTTATGTATAACTTTCTATTAAAACTCAATTGTGAAAGAAATCCCACACAAGGTAAAAACCTATATGCAAGATACCCAGCTGTGCCCCTTGGAAAGGAGGCACAGTTTTAACTCATACCTCTTATCAATATTAATATTCATATTTCTGCCAATCAAACATCCCCAGGGGATTGCAGCAAACAGGTCCGTCAAGCTTCAAGTTCACACTATTGGGTATATAGGATTAATTTATGATTAGTGTACGTGCTAGTACCCCCTTACTGAATGAAGTCTCAGATTTATTTAAGCATATTGCTCTTCTAGAAAACATTGAAAAGAGTTATTAATAGTTTGGCAAATGACTGGTCAATATGCAATTTAATTAAAGACAAGTATAAAGCTTTTAAAATTGTTTCCTAAAAACTGAAGTTAAATCACTGGAAAAACCTATGGCTTTACATTTTCAGACAGCAAACGGTCTCTGGGATTAAGTTAACACAAAAAGAATAGACAATTTTCTTCTCTAATATGCGTGTCTTTTCCTATTTAATAGACAACTCTGGTTAAAATTTATAGGACAAGGAGTTACCTCATTTAGGATAGTTCTCTTTCAAAACTGTTCCCAGTTAAATCCTAGCAAGTCCTTATTTTTCATAGTCAGAGAGACTACATAGCAACATGTTACTTGCAAGTCTTCTTGATATTGGGTTTCTTTTACTCTGGCAGTAATAGCCCATTTTAAATGCGAGTATCTTTTCCTCCAACACTGAATATTATTCAAAAGATTTTACTAATTGGGCTTCTTAACACAATATTACCTTCAACAAGCATCAAGCTTGACTATCGTGACAAAAATGCAACACGTCACAACAAGCGCAGCGTTGCTTCAGAGGGATAATGTCTAATAGCTCACGACTTGAATTATATTGCGCTTGAGCACAACTGGTCAACAAACCTTCTCTCAAAAAACATTAAAGGATATCAAAAATAAAAGGAAAGCTAAAAGTGATAGCAAGCAGAAAGGATCTCTCAAGTCAGTTACCTGTGTAGCTGGAGACAGTTCTAAGTTAACACTTGTAGGATGCTGCACATGTCATTAGCTTAGACACGACATGGGACACCATGTGTTGTTAAAGGCTTATGATCATTGGCCTTTGCTTACAGATGAAGGACAAAATAAGCCTCAGCATCAGAATTCTCATTTACCCTACAAAAGATATTAGGCAGGTGCTTTGTTGAAATATCCTGTAAGCTAAGAATGTGTACGATGTGGATGGGAAGATTTGAGTCTCTGCCTACACAGGTAACAAGCAATACTTCCATTTCTAAAAATTGTAAACAGTAAAAAGCAGGCTTCACAGCATCTAAGATGTCTCTTGCAAAGTCAGGGCTAAACACAAAGAAATTTAGATTGAAACTAGATCTTGGTGCAAATCAAAGGCACTTCAGAAACAATGGCGCCCAAGGGAACTTGATTTTAAATGGTAGTTTTTCCATTTTAAAGCCATTTTTAAAAGCTTTTACACAGTATTAATTAGCAGCAAGACAAAATCTTCACTGTGAACACTGTAGCGAGCAGAACTGGAACAGCAGATCAATAGGATTACGTTTTTAGTTTGCCATATTCACATTTTACAAGCCTGAAAGTGTTGCAGACATTTCAGAAGACATTCTGGGCTTGAATCTCTTGGGGTCCATGGGAAAAAGCTCTGTGTCGCACACCTAGTTTGAGGGTAACTCAAGTATTCCTATTTTGTTAATGGGAGAAGAAAATCAAAATAGAGAAGACACTTTGGGTTGGGGGTTTGGGACAGACACACTCAGGCTGCGTCCATACTGGAGCTGGAGCTGTAGTCTCCAACTCGGGCAGACACAGCTCAGTGCTAGCGTGCTGAAAACAGAAGCGCAGCTGTGGCGGCACGAGTGGCAAGACAGCCATCCAAGGACAGTGCCACTGCAGTTACGCTTCTGTTTTTAGCATTCCAGCTGACTCAGAGCTAATGCAGATATGTCTACACCTGAGCTTAAAGTTACAGCTCCAGCGTAGACATACACTAAGTTTCAAACCACCATTCATCCACACCCCCTTCCCTCCCACTGGCCAAGCTGAATGTGCCCCGATGTTTCCTTTTTACATGCATCTACAGTTTAAAAATGGAGCTTTCATTGTCCTTGGTTGTGTAAAGGGAGTGATTTGTAGAAGCTGAGAAACCTATTTTAAAGTAATATACTGAAAATTTAATCTAACTGCTGAACTTACTAAGTTGTGCAAAAGTGACTGTATACGCAGTGAGCCTCTGCCGCGTTCCCCCCCTACACCCTCAGGCTGCCGAGGAGATGGGCTGAGGGTAAGATGGATATTTAAGGGCAACTCTTCCTAGTATTACACACAAAAGTCCTACATTAAACATCCTATGTTAAAAGAACATTAATAAGTCAAGCATCTGCCTCATGAGCTTTTACATGGCCCCACTCGACAGAACATAATACAGTAACAGAAAAACTCTCTCACCCGGAGTAGATGCCTCACGTAGTGAAGCAGCGGGGAAAAAATTGTTTGAAATGAAGTGGAACGTAAATACTTTATGCTATTACCGTATCTTACCATGTAAAGTCTATGCACTGAATTATTTTTTAAATTTTAAATTACTTACCAATAGCAATCACGGTACCAGTGTTCGGCCCTAGAAAGAAAAAAAATGCAAGGTGAGCTGAAGTGACACGTTACATGATGCCAGATAACTATAGGAATCCATTGATTCATATTGGTGCAACATTTAGTACCTTAAACCACACGCTAAATTAAACAAATAGACTCAAATTAGTACCCATCATGCAAATGACAGAATTTATAAGGCATACTGGAAACCAGGATCTGACCCCTAGATAATCCAATATTGAAAGAAGAAAGGATACCTGGAAAAGCTGCCTATTACTTGTACGTTGCAATAGAGACATGACGACAGACCTGAGAATTGACAGGGCAAAACCTCTATAAAGATTTCCTCTATTATGAAATGAATGCTCTCATTTGCAGAATTCTTATGCATCCTTCTGACACCAGAGGGCCCGCCCCTCGAGACACTTTCAGGATCTCAGCTGCCAAATTCTACACTGACCTGAAGAACAGCTCTGGGGAAGCTTGAAAGCTTGTCTCTCCTCACCAACAGAAGTCGGTCCAATGAAAGGTATTACCTCACCCACCCTGTCTCTCTAATATCCTGGCACCGACATGGCTACAACAAAACACTGCACACAAATTCTGCACTGGTCAGCCAAATTTTTACCTATAGCAAAAGTCACTAGAGGTGCGGTGCTTGGATCAGCTACCACAAAACAGGCCTCTTCACCTAACCACAGGATTAGTGACATCAGGTTCTCTGCCAACCTGTACTTATTTGGGAGCAGAGCAGAAACAGGAAAAGAGTGCTATTTTTATTTTGATACTCCTGCTGTCATTACCAGAGGATCAGTCAACTCAAGCCTAACCGTTACTTACAGAACAAAAAGTGAACTGAGCAGACATCTCATCGGATCTGTATTCATCATTGAGAATCTTTGAATTCTCATCATTGACACCTGACTACCAGTTAAGCCTGTAGTTGCCTGTGCCATTATTGTGCAGAATTCAGATTGACAGTTTCATACAGCTGGCATTTTATAGCGATATATTGAGAGAGTGGCCATCAGCAGGTGGGTATTATCACACAGACGAGTGGGGGAAAAAGGAATTAAGGAAGAGGTAGTTCTGGGTGGGAGACAAGACTACTACCTAGGTATAGAAATTTAATTCCAGCCTCAGTCTTGTAATTCACACCTAGGCATAAGAGGCATTCAGGTGAGCACAACTGTACTTTGTTATATATTATGAAGCGCAAATTGAAGTAAGGGTGCAGAATGCTCCAGTTCAATGTGTAAACCAACGCCTCCACCATCCACCTTGAGCATTCTAGGTATCTGAGCACAGTGGTTTTTTCGCTCCCTTTATCGTCATCAGGTTTACCTGGGCTTTCTTTAGGGCCATTTGGGGTTGTGTTCAGAGTAGGTTCTGCAAACGAAAAAAAAAAAAAAAAAAAAAAGATTTACAAGAGGATACAGGAGCAACCCACTTATCTGAATATGCTGAACAAAGCCACGCCATGCACGGAAAGACCGCTCTCTAGTTGTCTTGTCGCCTTTGAGATTTTACAAAGTTAGTTTCCAACAAAACATGCTAAAAAGACCCAGTCCCAAGACTGCTCCTTTTCTCTCTCCCCCATCGAAAGATCAAGCACTACCTGCTAGCACACTATTCAACTAGGAAACACAGACAAGCTATTTTACCCATTTCATTTTCCTTAGGATTTCTGTTGAGTTTGCACAGTGACAAGTGTCCACATGCATTAGGTACATTACTTGTACAGCCATGCCAACAACTAATGCTTTGAACCAGAAGCCATCTACTCCTACACAAAATAATTAGTATTATAGTACAGTTTTCAAGATGATCCATCTTCGGCCAAGTCAACATGCCTGGAGTGCCACACCCCCTACGAGCTTGTAAGAGTCTATTCCCTCGCTTGGTACATGGTCTCCCCAATTCTCAAAAGCTATCGTCTCATCCCACCTATCCCTCCAAACTGTTCCCTTACCTCCCTTCGTTTGTAAGTTCTCCCAACACACCCTTGCCTCATGTTTCTTCACTCCAACACCATCCTTCACCCCCTCCAGCCTGGTTTGTCCTCTTCATTCCACCCTAACTTCTCTAACCAAGCTTTTTAACTGCTCCTTCCCAGACCAGTCTCAGGCCTGTAGTCCGCTCCATCCCCCTCTTCCTGTTGGACTCAGCTGATCCTCTCAAGACTGTTGAGCCAGGAATGAGAGTCTTGTAGATGCCCAGGTTATTTTCCCCCTCTGGCTCCTCAGCAGAGTCTCTTGCAGGTTCCTCTTCTAGGATACGGTGGGATCTGAGTTACTACAGAGAAGTCCTTCCTGGGTGTCTGGCTGGTGAGTCTTGCCCACATGCTCAGGGTTTAGCTGATCACCATATTTGGGGTCAGGAAGGAATTTTCCTCCAGGGCAGATTGGCAGAGGCTCTGGGGGTTTTTCGCCTTCCCCTGCCGTGTGGGGCATGGGTCACTTGCTGGAGGATTCTCTGCACCTTGAAGTCTTTAAACCATGAGTTGAGGACTTCAATAGCTCAGACATAGGTTAGGGGTTTGTTACAGCAATGGGTGGATAAGATTCCGTGGCCTGCTTTGTGCAGGAGGTCAGACTAGACGATCATAATGGTCCCTTCTGACCTTAAAGTCTAGGAGTCTTCCTCTTGACTTTGGCTTCACTCTGGACTCATGCCCGCAACGCTACGCGATGACTGGAGAAACGTATCGGCTGCCACTGGATGTGATGCGAGGAACGCCAGGAGCTGGGAGTCCTGGTGCCGCAGCTGAAGAATACTGATCACACTATCATCACTCCGAGAGCTAGAACCATGCCGCAGAGGACACTGAAGGATGCCATCTGCTGCCGATACGTGGAAAACCTGAAACGGAAGCCGGACCAGGGCAAGGCATTCGAGGTGACGTGCAAGTGGGATCCAGCAACCACTTCCTCCCTGGGAGCAGCTTCACCCAATTTGCCAACTGGAAGTGCAGCCACAGGGCCCAGCTCAACTGCGTCCCACTGAACGGAGCCGTCCACACCATGGGATTAGGGACAAGCGATGCGGGAAGTGCGGCTACCTCAACGAGACGCTACCCCACGTCCTGTGTAGCTGCAAGCCCCATTCGAGAGCTCGGCAGCTGCAACACAATGCCATCCAAGGTCGCCTGGCCAGAGCCATCCCGCCACCAGTGGGGAAGGTTGCCGTAAACTCCGCCATCCCCAGAACCAACAGCCAACTGCAACCAGACGTTGTCATCACCAACAAGGACCGGAAGAAGAAGATCATGGTGGACATCACAACGACTTTCAAGAACAGGATCCCGGCCTTCTACAATGCCCGAGCTTGAAAGGTAGAGAAATACACCCCTCTGGCCGAAACCTTGAGAGCTAAGGGTTACCAGGTCCAGACAAACGCACTGATTGTCAGAGTCCTTGGCGCATGGGACCCCAGTAAGGAGCGAGTGCTGAGATCACGTGGATTCGGTCAACGCTACACTCGGCTGATGTGGCAACTCATGGTGTCGGACGCCATCAGGTGGTCGAGGAACATCTACATAGAACACATCACTGGACATCGGCAATACCAGGAGAGATGAGCTGGAGTGCCGACGAGAAGCGCAGTCAGGAAAGTAACAAATACTTTCCTCATGGATCCTATTTTCTAAATGGACAACCGACTTAATTCTCAATTATTGAGGGACAATCTCCGCTCATTGATAGATTTTGCTTTCCACGACCAAATCTCTGCACAACTTTTCAAGAGTGATGTACCTGAGTATTCGGATTCTAATATCTAAACTGTATTGTTAAACTGATTCACCTAAATTGGGGTTATTGCTGATTATGTGCTCTATGTATCATATGACTTTTAAAAACTAACTTTATATTTGTAGACAAGCTAAGCACTATACCCAGATGATCACAAGCTAAATATGAGTCAACAGTGTAACACTGTTGCAAAAAAAGCAAACATCATTCTTGGATGTGTTAGCAGGAGGGTTGTAAGCAAGACTCGAGAAGTAATTATTCCGCTCTACTCCGCACTGATTAGGCCTCAACTGGAATAGTGTGTCCAGTTCTGGGCGCCACATTTCAGGAAAGATGTGGACAAATTGGAGAGAGTCCAGAGAAGAGCAAACAAAATTATTAAAGGTCTAGAAAACATGTCCTAAGAGGAAAGATTGAAAAAATGGGGTTTGTTTAGTCTGGAGAAGAGAAGACTGAGAGGAGACAGAACAGTTTTCAAGCTCATAAAAGGTTGTGACAAGGTGGAGGGAAAAATATTCTTCTTCTTCTTCACCTCTGATGATAGGACAGGAAGCAACGGGCCTAAATTGCAGCAAAGATGTTTAGGTTGGATATTAGGAAAAACTTCCTGTCACAGTGATTAAGCACTGGAATACATTGCCTAGGAGGTTGTGAAATCTCCTTCATTGGGGATTTTTAAGAGCAGGTTGGACAAACGTCTGTCTGGGATGGTCTAGATATTACTTAGTCCTGCCTGAACTGCAGGTGACTGGACTAGATGACCTCTCGAGGTCCCTTCCAGTTCCATGATTCTAAGTACAGACACTCTTTTACCAACCTGTATATATATTTTATTTTATTTTAACATTAGCTTTGATAAAATTTGTGTGTGTGTTATGCCTATGACAAAAATGGGACACAGATACTCAAACTTTACATCATTCCAACATGGCTACTCAAAAGCAATAAGCTCCCTAAACATTAGCATATAAAAGGTTCAACACAACTGGCTATACTTACCTAGACAGGTGGGCAAAGATGGAACCCATGAATTGTTAGCTTCACATCGAACTGAACTGCTACCATGCAGAGTGTAGCCAGAATCACATTCAAATATTACAGTGTTTCCATATGAATAGTCAGGTCCAAACCCAGATTGCTTTTTTCCATTTTTGACTTCTGGCTCTGGACACTTGACCACTGAAAATCAAAAGTACCAGCATAAGAATGTTTGGCACAGGAAGCAATTAGTGTGTGCGGTGGGGGGAGGTGGGGCGGAGGAGGGTTGGGGGGGAAGGAAAGAAGAAAAAGCCCCAATACTTGACTACAGCAGGTATCAAAATCTATTTTAAAATAAAGTTATACAACTTTAGATCTTTCCCTTTAAAAAGATGTTAGTCTACATAAAGCACAGCACCCAACTGTATGGCTATCAGGGCCCTCCCCCCACAGTAAACTGCACAAGTTAATCAATCATCATTTTACGAAGCCATCAGGAATTTGGGTCAAGCTAGAAGAGATGTACATACAATGACATTCTGGAACTGAACTTCCCCGCTTTTTGGGGAGTTATGATTAAGTAGCGAGGTGACCAACCTGCCTAATGCCTTCGAAAAAGCCTCAATCCCAGCTGTTAGGCTGGGAAACTCAGCAAGAATAAAACCAAGTTGTTGCAACTGCTTGAATACCAAGTACATAAATGCATTATTAGCTAAATGCAATAGCGTGCGTCAACACTGCCGACACCAAAATGAGGATTGTACAATGACCTTTATTTCCCCCTCCAAAGAACTTTATGGCTGTGATATGAACTCACAGAAGCATGAGCCTTTACTGCCAAGGAGCCCTGCCAGAGAGTTCTGAAAAAGAGGGTTGCCAAACAATCCTGCTTATAAGCCCCTCTCTCTCTCTCCCCCCACTTCCCTTTCGTACTTGAGTGGTAGGGTACTCGCATAAACTCTTAAACTAAGGTTTCGCTTTTATCTCCACCTAAAAAAAATCAACTGTTCGTGACCTGAGAATTAACTGCAGTCTTGGAACACTGAGGAGAGACAAAAAATACAGGATGTATTAGAGGCAAAAATTGTTTCCAGGAATTATTTATGAAGTGTCAGTCATTCTTTAGTTTTCCAACAGTAACTAGTTTTCACGATACGTATTTAGGGGGACAAAGCACTAACTGAATTTCCTCAGGTTTATGGGTTTACTTAGCAATCAAAATAGAGTTTTTCTTGGAAGGTGATCGTAGAATAAGAAGGGGATAAAAAACAGATGCTACTAACCTTTGCACTCAGGGGCAGGCCCACTCCACTCTCCATTGACTTGATCTTTCGTTGTACAGTGAATGGAGGCCTCTCCAATAAGAGAGAAGCCCGGGTCACATTTGTAAGTTACTGCAGAGCCAAAGGAAAAGTCTTCTCCACTCTGACCATTATGGGATCCATCGGTGATATCAGGAGGTGGAAGACAAGGTATTGCTGAAGCAAAGCATGTCAACATGAAAATTAAAGTTTCCACTGAAGGTGAACTGAAGAGAGTTTTCATTAAGAAAGTTGTCTCAGATCCCCCCAAAAAGCTATTTAGCCATTTGGAAGCGTACTTAACATTCCATTTTAACATTTGAAGCAATACCCCTTTCAGATTCTGAAGGTTTTTCTGCTTTTAGGCTCGACCCAACCCAGTACGTTCATTGCTCAAGGAGGATGCTCCATAAAACACCAGCTCTGGAAGATGACCTTAACAGAGCGCGCCCCTTCCCAAAATTAGCCTCAAGAAGCCAGAACCTCTTGCCTGGCATCTCTCAAAACAGTATTGTTCCACCAGCAGAAAACTAAGCTAGAACAATTCTTTTAGCAGCAGCTGATTCTAGGCCGGACATCAGCAGCATGATGGATAGACCAAGCCCTGAAAGCATTCAAGAGATCAAATTAAGGTAGAGGCAAATTAATTGTGATTCACTCCAAAAGAGCCTCAGATTTTAAGTGGATAGTCACATTAGGGAAGCCTCAAAACTTCTTGAAGTCATTATCATGCCTTTTACATAGTGAACAGGAGGATTACACAGATACAATAGTGAAGAGGAGCCATGCGGCCTGTTGGATTGTGCATATTAAACAGTGCCAGGTAAATAATCTAAAAGGTAACAAAAAAAAAAAAAAAAAAAAGATCCTGTAGGAGTCATCCAAACACCATGGTGAACCACAGTATGATTTCATTCCTCCCCACAACAAAACTGTCATTTGGATTAAATGCCAAAGGAAGAACAGAGACTCCTCTGAAGCACAAGCTGTGCTGCATCATCTCCAGATGTGAACTGTTCTTAAAACCATTAAATTGCTTTACCTTGGCAAAGTGGAACCTCCTTATCCCAATCAACTCCATTTCCCACAAGCACACACTGGGCAGAAGTCGCTCCAATTAATCTGTACCTAAAGAAAAAAGTTTGTTTGTTACAAAGTTTGTTACTCATGGAAGCAAAGAACTAGTTACCTGTCCAGAAACATGGAACATGATTTCTTTCCGCCACTAGGTGGAGACAAACCATTGAAAAAGGGATACATCTAACACCACAGGACCAAGGAACACAAAGGCCAGGTCTACAGTACACATCTACATCGGTACAGCTACAGTAACGCCTCACTTAACATCGTCCCAGTTAACATTGTTTCGTTGCTGATCAATTAGGGAACATGCTTGTTTAAAGTTGCGCAATGCTCCCTTAGAACGTTGTTTGGCAGCCGCCATCTTTGTCCACTGCTTGCAGAAAGAGCAGCCCGTTGGAGCTAGCTGGTGGGGGCTTCGAAGCAGGATGGACCGGCAGCCCCCCCGCCCCATTAGCTCCCCTAAGTTCCCTGTGTGGCAGCCGCCCAGCAGGCTATGTCAATTGTCGGGCAGTTCAGCTGTCCCTCCCCCCACTGCCCTGTGCTGCTCCTGTCCTCTGCCTTGGCGATGCTCCTGGGAGCCTCCTGCTTGCTGTGCGGGGGTGGAGGGGAAAGAAGGGTGGTAATGTCAGGGTGTCCCCCTCCCGCTGTACCCCTTCTCCTCAGAGAGGTGAGGGAGAACACGACAGGGCTCAGGACAGAGGGAGCTTGCTGCCAGCAACTGCTGTCTCAACTTGCTGATCTATTTAAAAAGGCAATGTACTTAAAGTGGGCTCAGCGTACTTAAGGGGGCAATGTACGCACGTGTCTCTCTCTAGAGTGTGAGGCTACATTAACAACAATGCGTTAACCCTTGAGGACTTAGCTAAAAGCACTGCATTTCCGAGTCCATTGAGCTGAAGGTCCAGCTAAACCCAGCACACAAAGTTGCAACATACTGACAAAGCTTACACTTGGTCTTCACTGCAGAACACACTAAGCATTCGATTAAACTGAAGTGAAAGAACTTGAAGAAATCTATCTCCTGTGAAGGCAGGGAACAGTGAGAGAGAGAGAGCGCGCGTGCGCAGATGGGCCCAAGCAGCTGCTAGTGTGTAAAACAGAATTACACCCAAAGGCAACCTGCCGAGAGCAGTAATGGGAGACAAGACAGCTGCCCTGAGCGGTCGCCCACTTGCCATCTCCCTGTTCCATATTCAAAATTCAAGCATCTTAACTGTCCAAGATCTAACCAGTGGTCTTTAAACCCACAGACCTCATAGGACTGCACAATTCCAAAGCCTGAGGGCCCTATAGGCTACTGCACAGAAAGTCACCAAGTCCTTCAACAAGAGCTCAGACATTTCTGTGGATCAAACCAACTTCATCCTGAAGGCAGGATATGGACCAATCTACAGGATAAGCCAAGGGATTCAACTCCCACTTCTGTGCAGCCAGAGAGCCTGCCTTGCCCCAGGGAGTTACCTCCCCACGCCCAGATACATCTAACTGAGACTGGGCCTGGACATCTCCCACCACCCCAAACATCCCTTGGGAGTCCAATCTCTGCTGCTTGGACAAGCCACCGAAAGTTCTGATACAGAAAAACAAAAAACTCTACACAACACCTGCATTCCTCTCGTTTGTGCGCCCAAGCAATACAATCCATTCAATTAGCACGCAGGGTAAAGAGCTATTTAAACTAAGTACAATGCTGCCACAAGAACAAAACGTAAAAACTGGCCGTGAACAACTTCAAGCTGGAAATTAAAAGGTTTCGAACCATCAGAAAGGTGAGGCTCAGGAAGAGTCACCCAATAGTAATTGTGGGGGCAACTAACTTAGTTTGAGAGAGAGTCAGACAAGTTTATGCGTGCAATTATATGATGGGGTTGCTTGCGATGGTGGGGCTCCGCAACACCGGGGTTTGTTTCCAGTGTGTGTGTTACATTCCTAAGGCTCACGCGTCAGGATTTCAGCCAGGCACCTGAAGCAGTCAGGACAGGATTCCCCCACCCAATGTATTCTGAGTTGGTTTCTTTTATTTCCTTCCTTTGAACCATCAGGGATAGCCATGGCTGAAAATGGGACACTGGATGGGGAAGGCCAGGACTCTGAGGTGGCATCAACCGCTCTCACCTCAGTGCTTGACTTGCTGGTTCTTGCTTACATGCTCAGGCTCTAGTATGTGGGGTTGTTAGGAAATTTTCCCCCGGGTCACATTGGCAGTGCCATTGGGGGTTTTCTTGCCTTCCTCTGTAGCATGTGAGTGCAGGTCACTTGCCAGGATTATCTCAATATATATCTCACTTCAACATTTCCCTGCCATGACAGGGGCCCGAGGAATTTGTGCACCTCAGGCCCTCCTGTTCTCTGACCATGGCACATAATGGTCTAAGCTCCTCTGGGCTGTAGTATTTTAGACTACATTTTGGTTGAATTTAGTATGTGGGTCTCTGGGAAGTGTTAGTGGCCTGTGATATACAGGAGGTCAGACTGGAGGATCTGGTGGTCCCTTCTGGCCTTAAACTTTGAGACCTCAAAAATCCAAAACACACCTGCGCAGTGCAAGGAAGTCACAAGCTATTTTTGATTCCCCAAGGCCTGGCAACATAACCCATACGGACAAAAGCAACAACTGCACGTGATGCTATCCTGGGGAATACAGACATCTATAAGGGAGGGACAGACAAATATTCGCTATTGTAGAGCAGGAACAGGTCTGCTTCTACCGGATGCGGCATTTTATGGGCAATATTCTGCCGCTAGCTCCCAGCACCCAAACAGAAACCCCTGTAACAAGGGAGAGATGGCACCCGTCAGTGAGTGCCTGAGGTGGGACACTCAAGCTCATAACCCAACCCCAACTGGATGATCTCCTAAGGGCTCTACGCTGGGATCGTCAAAAGCACCTGAGCGAGTTAGATGCCCATCTCCCACTGCATGACAACCATAGCTGGGTGGCTATCTTCCTTCAACTCCTTTGAAAATCGCAGGTGTAATTCTTAACAAGGGCCCAGCCCATGGCTACACATTTATAGCACACCACTCACTTTTGTTCTTCAAGTTAAGCAGCCTTTCTTGTCTCATTTTGCCAGACTTCACCAGCAGTTTTACACCAGGCTAGGTTCTGTTAATTTGTCCAAAGAAGCAATTTGCCACTCACCCTTCATTACAGGAGAAGTTTGCTGTCGCACCAAACCGGAGATCCGTTAAATCAACCCTGCCGTTTTCGAGTTCTAGTGCTTTACATGGTCTTCCTAGAAGAAAACGAGACGAACATTAGTATTACTTCTTTTGACCTTAACGGGAAAAGGGGATATACTAACTTGCAACCCCTAACATAGCAAATACCAGGGGAGATCAAAGCCAATGGTCTTGACGTCCAGTACCTGTTCTGTATGACAGCGGTCAGCACCAAAGGCTACAGAGGAAAGCTTACAACCCACCTTGTGGATAATTTTGTAACATGCCCATGGGAAGTGAGGAGAAGTGGAAGCGGGATGATGCTTCCTAATCCCACACAGACAGTGGTTACCCTATATCCTGAAACAAGAGAATTAAGATCCCCTTGCACATTTAGTGTAAGTGCAAATATTCAGGTTAGAGGGCAGGGGTGACAGATTCTCATTAGTCTGGATGGTACATTGAGTATACCACGCATAGTAAAGGCACAAACCTGTTACTAAATGCAGATGGGTAAAACAATTATGATACAAGAAAGGCAGGAGCGTTCAGGAAATATTTCCCTTTTGTATTTGGAAAGAAGCACGACAACCTAGTCTCATCACAAGAGTCTCATGAAGTACTTCCATGTCTATTAGTAATTAAGGAGGAAGTTAAACTACATCTGCTAGGGATAAACATTGTTAAATCAAAATCTTGGGATAACTTGCACCCAAGTGTCCTGAAAAGTTGGCCAAGGAGATCTCTAACCCACTGATTAAGATGTATAAGAAGTTAGAGTAACTGGAAATTCAAGAAGAATGGAAGAGCGCTGATCTTGTGCCAGTATTCAAAAAGGGCAACCAGAATGACCTCGGTAACTATAGACTAGTTAACACGATCTCACTCACAGGCATGATAATTTAAAGGTATTGTGGGATTCATCAATTCCAAGGGCAAATCTGTTCTGACCACTTGTGCAGTGTAGGGAAATTTTCCCAATTCATAAGGAATTAAGAACAGGAATATAATTAATATCAACCAATATGGTTTTATGGAAAATCAGGTTTCTCTGATCAAAGAACGACAGACGTTTAAGTTACAAAGATGTTTGATAAACGTAACTGATGTAATATGCCTAGACTTTTGTAAGCTGTTTGACTTAGTAACACACAACGTTCTAAATAAAGAATTAACACTTCAGTATCAATAGAGCACAACTTAAACGGACTAAGAATTGGCTAAGAGGGTGAGGCAATATCTTTTATTGAACCAGCTTCTGTGAGTGAGAAACTTTCGACCCTACACAGAGCTAGTCTTCAGGTTTGGAATACATTTCCGAGACCAAGAAGAGTGGTGTGTAAGCTCGAAAGGTCGTCTCTCTCACCAACAGAAGTTGGTCCAATTAATGATATTATCTACCCGCTTTGTCTCTCTAATATCTTGGGATTGACACGGCTGCAACACCACTGCAGACAAGAACTGGCTAACTGACATCTCCAGGAGCAGTCATCAGTGGGAACCATTATCAAACAAACCTGTTTCCAGTAGGATTCTGCAGGGATCGGTCCTAGACCTGCTGCTATTCAACATTTTAAATCATTTCTCTGGAAGTAAACAAAAATCACTCCTGATACAATGTGCACATGACACAGACTGGGGGAGTCCTACAAAGCAATCTGGACTCCCTATGTCCGTTCAAACAAAATTCATTCTAGTACCGTATAACGGAAAATTATACATCCAGGTACAGGAAATGCAGGCTGTTCCTAGAGAACTGGGAAACTATATTCTGGGAAGCAGCAAGTCTGAAAAGGATTGAGGTCACAGCAGACAATCAACTCAACGTAAGCTCCCACTGCAATCCTATGGAAAAAAGGGCTAATACGATCCTTGATGTATTAATAGATGTGATTGCAAAGCCACTGGCCATTATCTTTGAAAACTCATGGCAATCGGGGGAGGTCCCGGACGACTGGAAAAAGGCTAATGTAGTGGCCATCTTTAAAAATGGGAAGAAGGAGGATCCTGGGAACTACAGGCCAGTCAGCCTCACCTCAGTCCCTGGAAAAATCATGGAGCAGGTCCTCAAGGAATCATTTCTGAAGGACTCAGAGGAGAGGAAAGTGATCAGGAACAGTCAGCATGGATTCACCAAGGGCAAGTCATGCCTGAATAATCTAATTGCCTTCTATGATGAGATAACTGGCTCCGTGGATGAGGGGAAAGCAGTGGACGTGTTGTTCCTGGACTTTGGCAAAGCTTTTGACACGGTCTCCCACAGTATTCTTGCCAGCAAGTTAAAGAAGTATGGGCTGGATGAATGGATTATAAGGTGGATAGAAAGCTGGCTAGATTGTCAGGCTCAACGGGTAGCGATCAATGGCTCCATGTCTAGTTGGCACCCGGTATCAAGCGGAGTGCCCCAAGGGTCGGTCCTCGGGCCGGTTTTGTTCAATGTCTTCATTAGTGATCTGGAGGATGGGGTGGATTGCACCCTCAACAAGTTTGCAGATGACACTAAACTGGGAGGAGAGGTAGATACGCTGGAGGGTAGGGATAGGATACAGAGGGACCTAGACAAATTAGAGGATTGGGCCAAAAGAAATCTGATGAGGTTCAACAAGGACAAGTGCAGAGTCCTGCACTTAGGACAGAAGAATCCCTTGCACAGACTAGGGACCGAATGGCTCGGCAGCAGTTCTGCAGAAAAGGACCAAGGGGTTACAGTGGATAAGTCAACAGTGTGCCCTTGTTGCCAAGAAGGCCAATGGCATTTTGGGACATATATGTAAGGGCACTACCAGCAGATCGAGGGACGTGATCATTCCCCTCTATTCGACATTGGTGAGGCCTCATCTGGAGTACTGTGTCCAGTTTTGGGCCCCACACTACAAGAAGGATGTGGAGAAATTGGAAAACGTCCAGCGGAGGACAACAAAAATGATTAGGGGACTGGAACACATGACTTAGGAGGAGAGGCTGGGGGAACTGGGATTGTTTAGTCTGCGGAAGAGAAGAATGAGGGGGGATTTGATAGCTGCTTTCAACTACCTGAAAGGGGGTTCCAAAGAGGATGGATCTAGACTGTTCTCAGTGGTAGCAGATGACAGAACGAGGAGTAATGGTCTCAAGTTGCAGTGGGGGAGGCTGAGGTTGGATATTAGGAAAAACTTTTTCACTAGGAGGGTGGTGAAACACTGGAATGCATTACCTAGGGAGGCGGTGGAATTTCCTTCCTTTGACGTTTTTAAGGTCAGGCTTGACAAAGCTCTGGCTGGGATGATTTAGTTGGGGATCGGTCCTGCTTTGCGCTGGGGGTTGGACTAGATGAGAGATACCCAACAGAAGAGAGATTCCTAACTGTGTCAAGATGGCTTGCACATCAATTGAAATGGAAAAGCAACAAAGATACTCACCTACACAAAACTCAGGGTCTACTGACCATTTTGAATTTTCAAGACATGTAACAAGAGGAGACTTTCCAGAGCTCAGAATGTATCCTGGGCGACAGGAGTATTTCAGTCTGGTCCCAACAGGATACGAATTGCTCACGACCCCAGACAGCTCAGCAAAATGCAACCTTGGAGGAGAATCACAAGTGCCTAGCAAGAGAGACAGACAAGGAAGGGAAAAAGTTAACTATGAAAGATATTCAGTAGTCTGTTGTAACAGAATACTAGTTTTTGAGAAGCCACAAATGATTTTATTGGGGACAATTTGGATGTACTTGTTTTCATTAGAGCCTTGAAGCTAGTTTACTGAATGGGCTTGATACAAACCTGCAGTACATGTAAAATTTGACATTATTTACCATGTATGCAACACCCTGAGCATGTATGGTAACGTAAGGTAGGTACATTATGCAAATCAGGACATTCCTCCACCTCACCGGTTTTATGATCTAACGCAGCACAGGCTCAGAGAGACTGTTGCAACCACACAGAGTGACGTGAAAGAAGGTGACATACAGGGCAAAGGAGACCAAGGGAGAAATCTTTTGAAGAGTACATGAAACATATCTGGGTTTAGAAACAAGTGAAAACAGCTGGTGGAAAGCTATCTCTGAGACAGGTAACTTTCATATTTCTCATGTGATGCATGGAAACTGTATGACAGGCATGAGGACAAGTGCCAATGAGAAGTAAAGTCGGGAAAGTAACTGAAATACTTCCTGATGTACTGTATTGTATTTTCTAACAGCCAACCGATCCTAAATTCTCAATTACCGAGGGACAATATTAACTCGTTGCTATATTTGCTTTCCACAAACCACTCTTAGTATAACCTTTTAGAAGCGATGTACTCAAATAATTGGACGCTAATTCCTTAATATTTGTATCACTGAATGTATTAACCTTAATTTGGGATACTGCAGATCATGTACCTTATGACTTTCAAACCAAATTTGGTACTTTTGGATAATTTAAGCATTATACGCAGATGTACAGTCACACTTTTCTTAACCCGTATATTAGATCATTTTAACATTAGCTTTAATACAATTTTATTTCTCTGTCTGTACAGTCACAAAGCTAAGGCTATAACAGGGGAACTTGCTCATTTGACAGTCTTTAGGAGTCTTGTGCCCCACACTTCGTTTTACTGAAGCTGGCCAGCTACAGCACCTTTACCCGCTGTTCGAAGGGGCTTTTTCTCCCCCCCCCCCCGGCCCGCCCGCCTCCAACCACCGACAGGAGACACCCCCAGCCCCCGCCCCTGGGCCTTAACACTCCCACCAACGGGACAGAGTTTAGCCCCCAGGCAGAAGCGCTCGCGGGGGCTCGAGGCTCGCAGAGGTGCGGGGCTCGCCCCAGGGGCCGGGCTGGGGCAGCGGGGACCTGTCGCTGCCGCGCGGCTCGGGCCCCCTCCTGCCCCCTGCGCGGCCAGGCCCCGGTGTGGGCAGAGCCCAGCCCCAGGGAGGCTGAAGTGGAGGCCCCGCTTGAGCAAGAGGATGGGGAGGGCCCGGGGGAGCCGCTGCGGCTCCGGTCCCCGCCCAGCACCGACTGGGGAGAGCGCGGGGGGGACTGAGGGAATTCTGTGCTCCTCTCCCCGCCCCCCTCCACCCGCCGCCAACCCCCCACTCACCGCGAGCCCCCGGCAGGGGCCGCCTGGGGGGCTCCGTCCTCTCCCCGCCCCGCCACCAACCCCCACCCCCCACTCACCGCGAGCCCCGGGCAGGCGCGACAGCAGCAGCAGCGCCAGGAGCCCCCAGAGGCCCGGCGGGCAGCGCGGACCCGAGACCATGGCAGCGGCGGGAAGAGTCGCGGGGCGCAGGCGGCGCGGACTCACGACGATGCTGCTTCAGCGCCGCAACCGCAGGCTCTGACCCAGCCCCCGGTCCCGGCGCCTGCAGCCAGGTGAGACGGGAGGGGCGGGGCCGTGTCGCCGCTGCGGGGCCGCTCCCTCGTTCCAGTCGGTGCCGCCGCCCCCGCCGCTCACGGGCACGCAGGGCCTGGCCGGGGCCTTTGGCGGGCAGGCCCCGCTTCCAGCTCGCTCCGGGTCCCTGGCGGAGGAGGCGGGCGGCGCGGCCGCGCTCCTGTGTGGAGGCAAAGCCGGGTTTGGGGGCTGACAGGCTCGCGACCCCGCCCCTGCACTGAGCCGGTGACTCCGGGAGGGGTTTTGACCCCCCCTTAGTCCCCTGGGCTCAATCCAGAGATCATTCCTCAGTCTTCCATCGGGCAAGAGTCATTGACTGCAACGGGCGCTTAAAGAAGGATCGAGTGAGAAGCAAAGGGAACCCACACCCCTCCTGGGCGTGGTGTCCTCTGTCATCTAGTGCTACTGAGACCACTCAGAGCAGGATTACCGAGTCTGCTCGACAGCCTTAGCTAAGGGCCATCTGGCTTTTAGCTCGTACAGGAGAGGCTGGTGCGCTAGTAAACTCTAAAGGTGCCAGGTTCAGTCCCGCCCGCCCATGATCGGGGTCTGTCAGCGTTACACAAAGACTGGAAGATCTGCCCCCAAAGTGTGGATTTTGCCTGTATGTTGTGTTCGCAGAGATGCAGTAAATTCCATTCAGGGTTAGCTGAGATATCAACTTAAAACAAAAAAATATCACCAGTTCCCTTCACTCTCATGCCTTGCCAGACAAATGTTGGCACCCTGCCAAAAAAACAAAACAAAACACATCTCTTAAGTCTGACACTAGGCCCCTGCAGCAGCAAGACGCTGCACTAGGGATGCATGGGAGCTGCAATGGGGTTGTGGCAAACAGTGGGGCTGGGGCTCCAACCAGCCCCCATAGATAGCACATCTCCCACTCTGGGGGCACCACACTAGACAGGAATAGGGATAAGTGAGGAAGCCAGGCCTGGGCTCTTCCCTAATTCAGCTACAAGGCCTCACCGGTTCTGGAATAAGAAACAACACTAGCAACACATTTATGTAATTACAGTAGCTGTGTAGCTCTAGTGGTAGCGATCTGTGCTGAAGTTGCTAGTTCAGATCATGCTGATGAGATGGCTGAGGGGCTCTTATAGTTGCACACAACAAAATTTTTAAAAATTCTAGGAAATTGTATCCAGTAAGAACTGTAGTAAAAGAAAATGTTGGTTGCACTCAGGAGTTAGGACATGTCAGATGTAAGCAACCTGACTCTGCATCCACCACCAGCTGCACAATACTGCACTGGCACCCTGGAAGGCAGCTGCCAGAGCAGCCGGACACCGTTCAGCAGCACTGAATTCAGATTACACTTTAAAAGTGTAAAGTGAGAGAAATGAAATATTTGGCCATGTATTGCTCCAGACTGAAGAACTCATAATTTCCTGGATAATAACAAAGCTAGATCTAGAGCCCCACTGGAAACTTCTAGTTAGTAAACATCCAACAACCACCTTTGCTCAGTTAAACCACAAGGAATATTCCAATTGGTTCAGGTTCTAAACTAATGAGTTTATAGGACAAGAGCCTAGAGGTCTTTGAGTAACAGGCACAACAGTGACCTTATCTAAAAAGAAAATGATGGGAGTAGTACTGAGCAGTCTTTCGTTTCCACTATTAAAGCTTTAATGACCTCTGTTTTGAGTCACTATTATTTGAAAACCACCCAAGCTGGTTGTAGAGGAAGGATTTTTTTTGTACGATCTGACCCTGCAAGGTGCAAAGTAGTGTGAAGTTGGTAGGTGACCATTTAAACCAAATCCAGCTGTAAAATGTGTGTGAAGAGCCCCCACACCCTGACCCAGCTTCCCAGCAGGAACACTGGGCAGGCAGAGGGGGGCGAGCCAAACAACTTTATAACGGAACATTGCATGACTTAAAACAAGTATGCTCTCTTATAGATCAGCAACCTTCCGTGAGAGAGCCAGGCAGCAAAATTCATAACTTTACATATCGTGCCACACACATTTTACTGTGATATTGACCAGTGAATTATGAGTTTTCAAATGATACCTTATAAGGCATCTGTTGCGCAGATTATTACAATAGCACGTGGGGTGTGAATACAGGGTGCATTCGGTCACACATGTGCATTAGCCTCTATGCATTAACAAGTGCCTGGCCCCCAGTGCCCAGCTATGCCTCCTTCATGCTCTTTGACTCCATGTGCAGACTCACCAGACAGCTGAATGATGGGATGTGAGCAGAGGAATTATAGGACTTTGCCACTGTTATCTCAAGACCCAGAATGCCAGCGGTTTCTGGACGGCGTCCCACAACATGCCATGAGAAGAATCCCAAAATGCGTAGAGCCTAGCAGTGGACCAAAGCACCACAGGATGCCTTCCCAGAACGCAGAGCACTTATTTCTACAAGTCAGTGGGAGGCGTATGCACGAATTCAGAGGAAAGTAGCTACAAAAAAAATCCACATCATCTGTGAGGACGCACTTATTTCAAAATAGTTATTCCACAACAGCATGCCCAATTTAATCCACAAAATGCCCACTATGTGGGCAAGCCCTACAACCCCCTTCCTCTAATCTGTTCTATGCCAGCAGAGGCTGGAGTCTTTGCAGACCAGCAGTGGATTTCAATGGGACTGCACACTGGGGCAGGGCTGTACTGACACGCAGAAGTGGGGCCATAGTTTTTAGTTAAAATATAAAACAAATAAAGCTAGTACTCTAGAACTCATCTCTTTGAGGAACTATGAGGTCACATCACTGCAGTGACCCCACCGCTAATGACGACTATGTGGAATTGAAGACGTGGACTGGTAACATTTTCTCCTTCACGGGCTATTTTATTTCTGTGTCATTGGACGAGCAGGAAGTGACTCCCATTGAGGTTGCCTAGCACTACCCATTATTTATAAAACGTGTGTGAACTTTCCTGAGACATTTCCACATAGCCATCGTTCACTGCAGACCTTGGAAACTGGTCAAGAACAAAGCCCTTGGGTTAGAGATGTGCTTTTTCTTGGCCCCATAAAATTCCATTCAGGTTTTACTGAGTTATCAAACGCTGAAAAGGTCAGTGAAACATGCCCAGGAAAATGTTTAACCTGCCATAATAATCGAACAGGGCTCTTCTAAGACTCAGCCCATGCATTGGGAACGTCTGGGAGCTGCCACAGGGCAGGGAAGGAAAGCAGCAGGCTGAGCTCCATTCAACCACTCTCTCAAAATCAGTACAGGACCACCTCCCATTCCTCCCGCAGTACATCCCTCCAGCTGGGGGAAACCAACCCAGGCAGGCACAACCCCATTCCACGTGGGAGGTGATGGTGGCGAGAGGCGATGGTGGCGAGAGGCAGAGTTGGGCTGAGCTCCACCCAAATCAGCATACGAACCCAGTGGCTGATGTGGTATTCTGGGATAACAACTTTTTCTGCTGCCAGCTAATAGAGTTAGTTCTGTAGATGAAGTGGTAGCCGTCTGTGATAGTGTGTGCAGGGGAGGGGTTTGCAGTTGTATATACTGTGTGTGCTGCCAGAACCTCAAGCCTTTGCAGAACCTTTGTTGATTTCAGGAGGGCTCCACACAACTACAGGGTCTGTTCAGACATTACAGCTTGCAGGAGTAGAGCTCAGATCTCTTTTACGTTTTAACTAAAAACAGCATCTTATTCCAAACTTGTGCTTTCTGTGGAACTCAGGGTGGGGTCATTTCTGTTAACTGACGGCAAAAGCTAACTACATAGTTATGAAATAACCTGAATAGTTATGAGATAAGGGGAAATGGTGTCTGTTTATGGTTTGACAGCCTGTTCCCTTGATTTCTAACTCACAGAGGGAGCTGGTAGTGACCCCTGTATGGAGGGTAGCTCTGTCTTTCCATTACAACAGAGTCTTGTGAAGTTAGATTTTCTCAAACATCACCATTGTTTGCAACAGACATTTAGAAATTCAGCAGGCAGAAAGCGCTCAGGTTAGAGTTGTGCCTTTTTTTGTGCCCCCTCCCAGGCAATTCCATTCAACTTAAAAATCAAAATCAGTCAATCAATCCCCATTTCCCTTCTGACTCACAGTTCCAAAAAATGTTGGCAGCCTGCCAAAAAACCCCCCCACAAATATCCTAAGTCCTACACTATGCCACGACAGCAGCAAGATGCTGCACTCGGAATGCCTGGGAGCCGCAGCCAGGCCGTGGAGAACACTGGGTCAGGATCCCCAGGAGCCCCCTTAGCTAGCACATGGGCCGCTGTAGGTCATCTCCCACTCTGGGGGCACCGCACTGGGCAGGAGCTAGAGGCCAGTGAGGAAGCCCTGGAGCCCATCAGTGAAAGAACAATCAACCTGAATCGTTAGTGGCAGAGGGGCTGGAACAATGTTTATAATGCGGGTGCTGTGAGCCATTCAACCAAACTGTGAACTCTGTATACAATGGGAACTACTTCAAGCCAGGGGGTACAGCAGAATCCCCAGCACCCCTAGTTAGTAGAGAGAATCCCTTCACGCTCTCTATTACTTCTCTCTGTTGTAGGGTTGCCAACCCTCCTGGTTTCATTGGGAGTCTCCTGGAATCAGGCCCTATTTCCCGGAGGCTACTGCAGCCAAACCAGGAGATTTGAAGTGCTAGCAGTCTGGCAGCTCAGCGGGGCTAAGGCAGGCTTCCTGCCTGCCCTCGCTCCGAGCCGCTCTCAGAAGCGGCTGGCACTGTCCCTGTGGCCCTGGTGGGTCGGGGGGCAGGGGTCTCCGCTCACTGCCACTGCCCCAGGCGCAGACTCCCCAGCTCCCATTGACCAGGAACTGCAGCCAATGGGAGCTGCAGGGGCGGTGCCTGCAGGCAGGGGCAGCATGCAGAGCTCCCTGAACCCCCTGCGCCTAGGAGCCGCTGCCAGACGGATGTGCCCAGTCGCTTTCGGGAGCTGCCCAAGGTAAGCGCCGCCCCCACTCACTCCCTCCCACACCCCAACCCCTGCCCTGAGCCCGTACTCTGCACCCAAACTCCCTCCCAGAGCCTGACCCCTCACACCCTCCAAGAGCCTGCACCCCCTCCTGCACCCCAACCCCTGCCCCAGGCTTAGCTGGAGCCACCTACTACACTCTGAACCCCTTCACCCCGCCCCCCAAGCCCAAAGCCCACAATCCCTCCCGCATCTCAACCCCCTGCGCCAGCCCGGTGAAAGTGACTGAGGGTGGGGGAGAGCAAGCGAGAGATGGAGGGAGGGGGGCTAGAGTGAGCAGGGGGCGGGGCCTCGGGGAAGGGGCAGGGCAAGGGTGTTTGCATTTGTGCCATTAGACAGTTGGCAACCCTACTCTGTTGGGCCCGCTGTCAAGTCTGCACAATGCAGAAAATCCACGTGCATTAGGTGCATTACCCTTGTAATTGTTCCAAGAGCTAATTCTTTAAACTCTAGTAAGCTATCGACTCCCAAATACCAGAGGGTGATACCAGTCCCATCCTGGGAGGTGACATTGTGGGCGTGCACAGGTCTTTTGTGCACACCCAGCAGGGCTAGCCACGAGAGCTCTGAACAGATCTAAAACCAACCTCATGTTCTAATAACGTGTATTCCTCTCCACCTTCTCATCCTGCGGGATCCCAAAACACCAAGGTGCCCTAAAGCTCCTGCAGACTACTAGGTCAAGCTCATCAGCCCTACTACAGAATATGAGAAGGCGGCCAGATACTCAACAAGGGGCTAGCTAGGCTGGTCTCTCTGCTTCAGTTGTTGCAACCTTCAGGTTTGAAATGTCATGCTTGTCCTTGGATACATTTGGTGGATTGTTTAGAGAAAAAAGGTCGAAAGAAGAGAGTGAGAAAGCTTAAAGATTAAAAAAGGAAGCTTTAGTTAGGTTTAGAGGAAAAAAAGGAAAAAATAAGCACAGGGCAAAGAAAAAAGGTTTTAGAAAAAAATAAAAATAAGAGAGGCTGCGTTACAGAACACATGCAGAGTGAAACGTCCTACTCCAGCGACTGTCGGTAGTGAAATGATAGCTATTCTCAGAGGTGATCCTTGGGAGCTAGCCCTGTCTTTCGGTGGACCCATCCGTAACTGCTTTACAGCTATGTCACAGAATGCACTTTTTGAACCAATCCTTTCATACCAAGATTCTAAAAGAAGAGCCTTTCAAAAAAGGACGATCGTGAAGTATATTATTTGAAAAAACCTCTAGCCAACGAGCATTTGACCATGTGTATAAAACCACATATTTTTGCGAACGGCAGTTTTAAAACCGGTAGCCGAGACAACGGTCATGTCCTTCTACAAGACGCCTCCAGATGCCAAGAAGCCGGAATTGCCCGCGGGTGCACCAACTCACGTTCAGAAGAGACGACCCATTTACACTTATTTTGCTAAAGAGGCAGACCTCTTGCCGAACCCTGCCTTTCATCCTGAAATTGAACTGAAGAAACAGGAAGACTTTATGGAGTCACGGCCAGCTGTAAAAGACAAAAAAGATCGCGTGCGAAAAAATGTGTTGCTGGCTTTGGAGGAAGCAGACTCGACGGTGGAGGTAAGGCCATTTTGCTAACAAATTGATGAAAAATTACAACATGTTTTATAACTATTTATGGTTAAATAGTTTTGTTTTTTAAAGGTAGGAATGGAAGAAGAGTGAATACAAGGACATGGCAACCGAGGGACTGCTGGAGGATAGCCATGTCGAGAACCAACTGATACACCCAGAGTCATGGAAAGATGGCGACATTGTTATGCTAAAAAGCAAGTGAAAGCTTTACCAGTTGTGAAAAAACTACTACATTTATGTGTTTAAAAATGATCTCACACACGCACACACACGGCTGCAGCACAGGGTGACCAGCAAGGTAAGAGATAATGAGCCCCACACAGTACCTACTGCCTGCAGAAATTTTAGTCTAAGCACACCTCACTGCCCGACTGAACTAGTAGTATTTCACTTCACCATCCCAGTCCCTCACTAACCTTTACCAAATTTGGTGCATTTCTACATTGTATGAAAAAAAAAACAAAAAAAAAACAAAACATTTACTATTTTCCTGCAGTTGAGAGACCTCAACTCCACCTTAAGTGGTTTTTCAACTATTTCCATTTCATAACCTCAGGTGTATGGAAAGTTTTGAGCAGAATCACTATGCTACGGAACAGAGACAGGCAGCTAATGTGACTCACATCAACTCCCCCCTTCATCTTAAGTCAGCTCACAACAACTTTCAATAGGACTTTTCCTCCTTAACTCACTTGGGCTCTTTTGAAAAGACCATTAATTGTGTTTAAAATGCCAGAAGCACCCACTGGCCCATGTACTCTAAGCTTCCCAGTGCTACCGCCATTGGTGGCCTTGTGGACACTGGGAGCTGGTCTACACTAACGCTGTAAGACAAGCTGAGTTACGCCAAGTTAGGCAACTGAAGTCGACACAATTTGGGTTGACTTACAGCGGTGTCTACACCGCGCTGTGTCGATGCAAAACTCTCCTGTCGACACAGCTTCCGCCTCTCAGGGAGGTGGAGTACAGACATCAACAGGAGACCATTCTCCCATCGACTTAGCGTCTTCACCAGACCCGGTAAAATTGACACCGCTGCATCCATTGCACCAGTGCCGATTTAGCCGGTAGTGTAGACATGGCCTGAGCCTTTGTCCTGCCTTCAGCCACTAGTGGTCTGACACCAATATAGCTCCATCAGTGCTCAGCCATAGTGTAGACAGGAAAACTGCTATAAACTGCTTACACCTACCCAGGCTTGAAAACATAAACCGCACTCGTGCAAAACAAGGCTTGATAGGGCAAACCTGATGTTATGCTGGGGATTTGAACTGCTAACTGAAAACCAGGACACATCCCCAGTGTAGCTATGACCTTAGCAACAGTGGCAAATTACAACATCTAAATCCAGACACATCCTTCAGGTAATCTGAGCAAAGGCAAAGCTTCATTAAACATCTTTGCAGTTTCTAATGAGCATCAGAAATCTGTTTCTATCACATAGATCCTAATCCTATTGTAATGCAGGCAGGATCAAACCGACTGGCTGTTAGCTAAGGCTGTAGAGCAGACTCATTTTAGGTCTCTAAGCCGTCTCTGTGCCACTAGATGGGACAGAACACCACACCCAGGAGGTGTGTGGGTAATACAATCCCGCTCTTATTCAGTTTGGATAGTATCTTGTAGTTTCCTGGCAGTGCATTGTTACCAGGCTGACAAAGTGCTACCCCTTGCTAGAAAGACCCATGCCCTAGGAAGTCATGGATTTTTTTGGGGGGTAGGGTGCAAAAAGAAGTATTAGTTTCATCTGCTCTTGAAAGCAGTTAGTGTCCAGATCACAGTCGAGGGGTAGATGTCAAGCACATTTTTACATCGTTATCGAGAGAGTCAGGATGCTATAGTCTTTGTACAGTATTCCTTTTATTCAGAAAAAAAAACTTAAGTACAACACAGAAATTCCAGTTTTTTCATTTAATAAATATGCAGATTGCCAAGTAAAATTCTGTACAACTTGTATAAATACAAATAATTTATGTTTTCAGTGACAGTGACAAAACAGCATTTGGCTACGAACACCTTCTCACAGCAGAGAATTATTTCCTGAACGTAACAAGCTTGCTTTAAATGCTACCAAAAACTTATTTTCAACTATTGAAATAGAAAAATAAAGACATTTCCTTTAGGCACGGAATCAGAAGAATTTGACCACAAGTATAACCATTTTACTGCTTACTTATCGGAAAGCGTTTATAAGGAAACAGAGGTAATTTATTTTGGCTCTCAATACGGGCTTAAAAAACTTGATCGGTGTTCAGAATCCACACTGAGTCTTGCACACGTCCACGCACTTCACCCTGGGATGCTACACTGAGGACACACTAAATATAAGACTTGGGGTAAGAGTAGTTTGGGGCTGTTTGTTATTGTTGTTTTTGGAGTTTCCTGGACATGAGAGCAAAAGGAACACTGATTATTCTGGAGATTTGATTTTAAAACGGAGGATAAATTTGAATTAAACAAAAGTCGACAGCAGTTCAAGGAGCATCTTTGACATCGTTAAATCTGTACTTTAAAAGGGATAATACATACTTCAAAATAGAAACCTCCAAATAGAAATCTCAACAGGCTCTCGCTCGCAACACCAAAATCCACAACTCCAAATACAACTGTCATGAGAGGAATCTGGGATCACGAGAAAAGTTTAGTACAATCACATGACGATTGCTTCAATTTTTCCATTTTCTTCCAATACCACATTCACTGTCTGATGAACAAGTTAGTAATCAGCACGGCAAGAATGACACGCATCTTTCCTGAAAAACCAAAAGAAAGAAAGTCGTAACCAAAGTAAAAATGCATAATATCTTGACTTCACTCCCTATGTTTAGGATAATGAGAGTTTTCATTTTATATTCTGTCTGAAAGATTTGTTTAGTTAATTTTAGAGTTACATGAACACAATTATAAATTCATTTCCAATTAAAGCACAGTTCATGCTGTTTCTTCTCAGAGGCCATGTCCAAAACAGAAAAGAGGCAGAAAAAAATTCATGAGGAGGATTAATCTGTAATCAAAGTTGGCAAACAGTGGTAAGCTAGTTATTACATGTCCTAAATACAGGAGAACTGGACTATCTATGCTCCCTCCCCGTAACGCTCAACTGTTTAGAGCACTGGAAAGGCAAGGGGGTCATCTATAACATAACACTGTTTTAGGACATATTCGTTTCTTCCACTGACCAATCACATTGTACAAGAATCTTATTCAACTGTACACCCCAAGAATACCACGTAGAGTACTAATGAAGAGTCAACAGTACTTTTGTACACTGTCAGGGCCCACGGTTTCACAGTGAACCCACTATGAGACACCCACACCACCTGAGCTCTTCAGCAGAGATCTGTTTAACATCTCCGGCCTGCTGGAAAGCTCCGCATACAAAACTGTATCAGCTAAAAGTTGAAATGTAAAGTCTGTATGCTGCTACTCCTCTACTGAACGAAGTCTCGGATTTAAGGACAGAATTGCAACCTTACACCAGAAACGAAAGTCCAAGATGGGCTTTGTAGCATTAATATTCTTCTGGAGAAAATATTTGTTCTTATATCATCAAAATGGTAACATACTGAAGTAACGTTTATATATGTTAAGACAGAGCTGTTAATGACTAGTTACACCACAAGGACATAAGGTACACAATGCATTCATAACTGCTGTGCTTGACAAAATGGTTCCATAGAAACGGAGAATTTAGCGGATATTCACATAAGTGTGACATTCAACATATCTGTTCAGGCCACAGAACAAAGGTAACCTAAGAAAGTAATTTATAGTCTCAATTTGATATGTTGCATAGTTGTATTATGTTCTTGCAGATAACGGTTCATCAGAACCACACCATCTTTTCACACTGAAGTAAATATTTTCTATAAAAACACCTTTCAGGACCCAAGCAAGGTTTTTTTCCACATTCCTGTAGATCACTGAAGCGCTGTTTTGCATCATATGGGCTCAACAGCAGGAAAGGAGAGAAACTAATTCAATAAAATCTGACTCCAGAATTCAAGAGTAAAAATCAAAGTTGCTTTTGCTTCCTTAAAGGAGGCTTTTTGTATCATTAGAACTCCAAAGAAAACCGATGCTGAATATTAGGAAAATTTTTGATGGCAATGGATTTTTTTGGGAGGGTGAGGGGTGGGGGAGGGGCAGGGGGAACTTTTAAAACTAGCATGGACTAAAATGGTAGAGAAAAGTACTGTAGAGAACAATCCTGCCTTTGCAGGGACAGGATGATTTGACAGATTCCCCCCAGCCACACACCCCCTTGTATAATTCTATATTCGTGAGGTTAACCGGTTTAAAAAATCCTTACATGTTATTTCCATATCAATAAAAAAAGAAAGATTTTTTTAAAAAAAACTAGTTAATGCTATTTACTTTTGCATTTCTTTCAATGCACATAGGGTGTCATAAATATAAAGGGAAGGGTAAACCCCTTTAAAATCCCTCCTGGCCAGAGGAAATCTCCTCTCACCTGTAAAGGGTTAAGAAGCTAAAGGTAACCTCGCTGGCACCTGACCAAAATGACCAATGAGGAGACAAGATACTTTCAAAAGCTGGGAGGAGGGAGAGAAACAAAGGGTATGTGTGTCTGTCTATATTTTGTCTTTGCCGGGGATAGACCAGGAATGAAGCCTTAGAACTTTTAGTAAGTAATCTAGCTAGGTACGTGTTAGATTATGATTTCTTTAAATGGCTGAGAAAAGAATTGTGCTGAATAGAATAACTATTTCTGTCTGTGTAACTTTTTTGTAACTTAAGGTTTTTTGCCTAGAGGGATTCTCTATGTTTTGAATCTAATTACCCTGTAAGGTATCTACCATCCTGACTTTACAGGGGGGATCTTTTTTTTTTTTATTTCTATTTACTTCTATTTCTATTAAAAGTCTTTTTGTAAGAAAACTGAATGTTTTTTCACTGTTCTCAGATCCAAGGGTTTGGGTCTGTGGTCACCTATGCAAATTGGTGAGGCTTTTTATCCAACATTTCCCTGGAAAGGGGGGGTGCAAGTGTTGGGAGGATTGTTCATCGTTCTTAAGATCCAAGGGTCTGGGTCTGTAGTCACCTAGGCAAATTGGTGAGGCTTTTTACCAAACCTTGTCCAGGAAGTGGGGTGCAAGGTTTTGGGAAGTATTTTGGGGGGAAAGACGTGTCCAAACAGCTCTTCCCCAGTAACCAGTATTTGTTTGGTGGTGGTAGCGGCCAATCCAAGGACAAGAGGGTGGAATATTTTGTACCTTGGGGAAGTTTTGACCTAAGCTGGTAAAGATAAGCTTAGGAGGTTTTTCATGCAGGTCCCCACATCTGTACCCTAGAGTTCAGAGTGGGGGAGGAACCTTGACATAGGGATATATATATATATTTTTTTACACTTTCTAAGCACTAGCACAATGAAGCATTGCAGTGTGTTGCAAACTCTAAGAGAATGTTTAAATCCAAAAATCTTTTCTAAAATTTTATGTATAATTTTCTATTAAAACTCAATTGTGAAAGAAATCCCACACAAGGTAAAAACCTATATGCAAGATACCCAGCTGTGCCCCTTGGAAAGGAGGCACAGTTTTAACTCATGCCTCTTATCAATATTAATATTCATATTTCTGCCAATCAAACATCCCCAGGGGATTGCAGCAAACAGGTCCGTCAAGCTTCAGGTTCACATGATGGGGTATATAGGATTAATTTATGATTAGTGTATGTGCTAGTACCCCTTTACTGAATGAAGTCTCAGATTTATTTAAGCATATTGCTCTTCTAGAAAACATTGAAAAGAGTTATTAATAGTTTGGCAAATGACTGGTCAATATGCAATTTAATTAAAGACAAGTATAAAGCTTTTAAAATTGTTTCCTAAAAACTGAAGTTAAATCATTGGAAAAACCTATGGCTTTACATTTTCAGACAGCAAACGGTCTCTGGGATTAAGTTAACACAAAAAGAATAGACAATTTTCTTCTCTAATATGCGTGTCTTTTCCTATTTAATAGACAACTCTGGTTAAAATTTATAGGACAAGGAGTTACCTCATTTAGGATAGTTCTCTTTCAAAACTGTTCCCAGTTAAATCCTAGCAAGTCCTTATTTTTCATAGTCAGAGAGACTACATAGCAACATGTTACTTGCAAGTCTTCTTGATATTGGGTTTCTTTTCCTCTGGCAGTAATAGCCCATTTTAAATGCGAGTATCTTTTCCTCCAACACTAATTATTATTCAAAAGATTTTACTAATTGGGCTTCTTAACACAATATTACCTTCAACAAGCATCACGCTTGACTATCATGACAAAAATGCAACACGTCACAACAAGCGTAGCGTTGCTTCAGAGGGATAATGTCTAATAGCTCACGACTTGAATTATATTGTGCATGAGCACAACTGGTCAACAAACCTTCTCTCAAAAAACATTAAAGGATATCAAAAATAAAAGGAAAGCTAAAAGTGATAGCAAGCAGAAAGGATCTCTCAAGTCAGTTACCTGTGTAGCTGGAGACAGTTCTAAGTTAACAGTTGTAGGATGCTGCACATCTCATTAGCTTAGACACGACATGGGACACCATGTGTTGTTAAAGGCTTATGATCATTGGCCTTTGCTTACAGATGAAGGACAAAATAAGCCTCAGCATCAGAATTCTCATTTACCCTACAAAAGATATTAGGCAGGTGCTTTGTTGAAATATCCTGTAAGCTAAGAATGTGTATGATGTGGACGGGAAGATTTGAGTCTCTGCCTACACAGGTAACAAACAATACTTCCATTTCTAAAAATTGTAAACAGTAAAAAGCAGGCTTCACAGCATCTAAGATGTCTCTTGCAAAGTCAGGGCTAAACACAAAAGAAATTTAGATTGAAACTAGATCTTGGTGCAAATCAAAGGCACTTCAGAAACAATGGCGCCCAAGGGAACTTGATTTTAAATGGTAGTTTTTCCATTTTAAAGCCATTTTTAAAAGCTTTTACACAGTATTAATTAGCAGCAAGACAAAATCTTCACTGTGAACGCTGTAGCGAGCAGAACTGGAACAGCAGATCAATAGGATTACGTTTTTAGTTTGCCATATTCACATTTTACAAGCCTGAAAGTGTTGCAGACATTTCGGAAGACATTCTGGGCTTGAATCTCTTGGGGTCCATGGGAAAAAGCTCTGGGTTGCACACCTAGTTTGAGGGTAACTCAAGTATTCCTATTTTGTTAATGGAGAAGAAAATCAAAATAGAGAAGACACTTTGGGTTGGGGGTTTGGGACAGACACACTCAGGCTGTGTCCATACTGGAGCTGGAGCTGTAGTCTCCAACTCGGGCAGACACAGCTCAGTGCTAGCGTGCTGAAAACAGAAGCGCAGCTGTGGCGGCACGAGTGGCAAGACAGCCATCCAAGGAAGTGCCACTGCAGCTACGCTTCTGTTTTTAGCATTCCAGCTGACTCAGAGCTAATGCAGATATGTCTACACCTGAGCTTAAAGTTACAGCTGCAGCGTAGACATACACTAAGTTTCAAACCACCATTCATCCACAGCCCCTTCCCTCCCACTGGCCAAGCTGAATGTGCCCCGATGTTTCCTTTTTACATGGATCTACAGTTTAAAAATGGAGCTTTCATTGTCCTTGGTTGTGTAAAGGGAGTGATTTGTAGAAGCTGAGAAACCTATTTTAAAGTAATATACTGAAAATTTAATCTAACTGCTGAACTTACTAAGTTGTGCAAAAGTGACTATACGCAGTGAGCCTCTGCCGCGTTCCCCCCTACACCCTCAGGCTGCCGAGGAGATGGGCTGAGGGTAAGATGGATATTTAAGAGCAACTCTTCCTAGTATTACACACAAAAGTCCTACATTAAACATCCTACGTTAAAAGAACATTAATAAGTCAAGCATCTGCCTCATGAGCTTTTACATGGCCCCACTCGACAGAACATAATACAGTAACAGAAAAACTCTCTCACCCGGAGTAGATGCCTCACGTAGTGAAGCAGCGGGGAAAAAATTGTTTGAAATGAAGGGGAACATAAATACTTTATGCTATTACCGTATCTTACCATGTAAAGTCTATGCACTGAATTATTTTTTAAATTTTAAATTACTTACCAATAGCAATCATGGTACCAGTGTTCGGCCCTAGAAAGAAAAAAAATGCAAGGTGAGCTGAAATGACACGTTACATGAATGCCAGATAACTATAGGAATCCAAATGAAGTGAGCTGTAGCTCACGAAAGCTCATGCTCAAATAAATTGGTTAGTCTCTAAGGTGCCACAAGTACTCCTTTTCTTTTTGCGAATACAGACTTACACGGCTGTTACTCTGAAACCTATAGGAATCCATTGGTTCATATTGGTGCAACATTTAGTACCTTAAACCACACGCTAAATTAAACAAATAGACTCAAATTAGTACCATCATGCAAATGACAGAATTTATAAGACATATTGGAAACCAGGATCTGACCCATAGATAATCCAATATTCAAAGAAGAAAGGATACCTGGAAAAGCTGCCTATTACTTGTACATTGTAATAGAGACATGAAGACAGACCTGAGAATTGACAGGGCAAAACCTCTATAAAGATTTCCTCTATTATGAAATGAATGCTCTCATTTGCAGAATTCTTATGCATCCTTCTGAGACCAGAGGGCCAGCCCCTCCAGACATTTTCAGGATCTCAGCTGCCAAATTCTGCACTGACCTAAAGAACAGCTCTGGGGAAACTTTAAAGCTTGTCTCTCCTCACCAACAGAAGTTGGTCCAATGAAAGGTATAACCTCACCCACCTTGTCTCTCTAATATCCTGGCACCGACATGGCTACAACAAAACACTGCACACAAATTCTGCACTGGTCAGCGAAATTTTTACCTATAGCAAAAGTCACTAGAGGTGCGGTGTTTGGATCAGCTACCACAAAACAGGCCTCTACACGTAACCACAGGATTGGTGACATCAGGTTCTCTGCCAACCTGTACTTATTTGGGAGCAGAGCAGAAACAGGAGAAGAGTGGTATTTTTATTTTGATACTCCTGCTGTCATTACCAGAGGATCAGTCAACTCAAGCCTAACCGTTACTTACAGAACAAAAAGTGAACTGAGGAGACATCTCATCGGATCTGTATTCATCATTGAGAATTTTTGAATTCTCATCATTGACACTTGACTACCAGTTAAGCCTGTAGTTGCCTGTGCCATTATTGTGCAGAATTCAGATTGACAGTTTCATACAGCTGGCATTTTATAGCGATATATTGAGAGAGTGGCCATCAGCAGGTGGGTATTATCATACAGACGAGTGGGGGAAAAAGGAATTAAGGAAGAGGTAGTTCTGGGTGGGAGACAAGACTACTACCTAGGTATAGAAATTTAATTCCAGCCTCAGTCTTGTAATTCACACCTGGGCAAAAGGGGCATTCAGGTGAGGACAACTGTACTTTGTTATACATTATGAAGCGCAAATTGAAGTAAGTGTGCAGAATGCTCCAGTTCAATGTGTAAACCAACGCCTCCACCATCCACCCTGAGGATTGTAGGTATCTGAGCACACTGGTTTTTTCGCTCCCTTTATCGTCATCAGGTTTACCTGGGCTTTCTTTAGGGCCATTTGGGGTTGTGTTCAGAGTAGGTTCTGCAAACAAACAAACAAACAAAAGATTTACAAGAAGATACAGGAGCAACCCACTTATCTGAATATGCTGAACAAAGCCACGCCACGCACGGAAAGACCGCTCTCTAGTTGTCTTGTCGCCTTTGAGATTTTACAAAGTTAGTTTCCAACAAAACATGCTAAAAAGACCCAGTCCCAAGACTGCTCCTTTTCTCTCTCCCCCATCGAAGGATCAAGCAGTACCTGCTAGCACACTATTCAACCAGGAAACACAGACAACCTATTTTACCCATTTCATTTTCCTTAGGATTTCTGTTGAGTTTGCACAGTGACAAGTGTCCACATGCATTAGGTACATTACTCGTACAGCCATGCCAACAACTAATGCTTTGAACCAGAAGCCATCTACTCCTACACAAAATAATTAGTATTATAGTACAGTTTTCAAGATGATCCATCTTCGGCCAAGTCAACATGCCTGGAGTGCCACACCCCCTACGAGCTTGTAAGCATCTATTCCCTCGCTTGGTACACGGTCTCCCCAATTCTCAAAAGCTATCGTCTCATCCCACCTATCCCTCCAAACTGTTCCCTTACCTCTCTTCGTTTGTAAGTTCTCCCAACACACCCTTGCCTCATGTTTCTTCACTCCAACACCATCCTTCAGCCCCTCCAGCCTGGTTTGTCCTCTTCATTCCACCCTAACTTCTCTAACCAAGCTTTTTAACTGCTCCTTCCCAGACCAGTCTCAGGCCTGTACTCCGCTCCCTCTTCCTGTTGGACCCAGTTGATCCTCTCAAGACTGTTGAGCCAGGGATGAGAGTCTTGTAGATGCCCAGGTTATTTTCCCCCTCTGGCTCCTCGGCAGAGTCTCTTGCAGGTTCCTCCTCTAAGATACGGTGGGATCTGAGTTACTACAGAGAAGTCCTTCCTGGGTGTCTGGCTGGTGAGTCTTGCCACATGCTCAGGGTTTAGCTGATCACCATATTTGGGGTCAGGAAGGAATTTTCCTCCAGGGCAGATTGGCAGAGGCTCTGGGGGTTTTTCGCCTTCCCCTGCCATGTGGGGCATGGGTCACTTGCTGGAGGATTCTCTGCACTTTGAAGTCTTTAAACCATGAGTTGAGGACTTCAATAGCTCAGACATAGGTTAGGGGTTTGTTACAGCAATGGGTGGATAAGATTCTGTGGCCTGCTTTGTGCAGGAGGTCAGACTAGACGATCATAATGGTCCCTTCTGACCTTAAAGTCTAGGAGTCTTCCTCTTGACTTTGGCTTCACTCTGGACTCATGCCCGCAACGCTACGCGACGACCGGAGAAACGTATCGGCCGCCACTGGATGTGATGCGAGGAAAGCCAGGAGCCGGGAGTCCTGGTGCCGCAGCTGAAGAATACAGATCACACTATCATCACTCCGAGAGCTAGAACCATGCCGGAGAGGACCCTGAAGGATGCCATCTGCTGCCGATACGTGGAAAACCTGAAACGGAAGCCGGACCAGGGCAAGGCATTCGAGGTGACGTGCAAGTGGGACCCAGCAACCACTTCCTCCCTGGCAACAGCTTCACCCGATTTGCCAACTGGAAGTGCAGCCACAGGGCCCAGCTCAACTGCGTCCCACTGAACGGAGGCGTCCACACCATGGGATTAGGGACAAGCGATGCGGGAAGTGCGGTTACGCCAACGAGACTCTACCCCACGTCCTGTGTAGCTGCAAGCCCCATTCGAGAGCTAGGCAGGTGCAACACAATGCAACCCAAGGTCGCCTGGCCAGAGCCATCCCGCCACCAGTGGGGAAGGTTGCCGTAAACTCCGCCATCCCCGGAACCAACAGCCAACTGCAACCAGACGTTGTCATCACCAACAAGGACTGGAAGAAGATGATCATGATGGACATCACAATGGCTTTCAAGAACGGGATCCCGGCCTTCTACAATGCCCGAGCTTGAAAGGTAGAGAAATACGCCCCTCTGGCCGAAACCCTTGAGAGCTAAGGGTTACCAGGTCCAGACAAACGCACTGATTGTCAGAGTCCTTGGCGCATTGAGGCATTTGGAAACGTACTTAACATTTTAACATTTGAAGCAATACTCCTTTCAGATTCTGAAAGTTTTTCTACTTTTAGGCTTGACCCAACCCAGTACGTCCATTGCTCAAGGAGGATGGTCCATAAAACACCAGCTCTGGAAGAGGACCTTAGCAGAGCGCGCCCCTTCCCAACATTAGCCTCAAGAAGCCAGAACCTCTTGCCTGGCATCTCTCAAAACAGTATTGTTCCACCAGCAGAAAACTAAGCTAGAACAATTCTTTTAGCAGCAGCTGATTCTAGACCGGACATCAGCAGCATGATGGATAGACCAAGCCCTGAAAGCATTCAAGAGATCAAATTAAGGTAGAGGCAAATTAATTGTGATTCGCTCCAAAAGAGCCTCAGATTTTAAGTGGATAGTCTCATTTGGGAAGCCTCAAAACTTCTTGAAGTCATTATCATGCCTTTTACATAGTGAACAGGAAGATTACACAGATACAATAGTGAAGAGGAGCCATGCGGCCTGTTGGATTGTGCATATTAAACAGTGCCAGGTAAATAATCTAAAAGGTAACAAAACAAAAAAAAAAAAAAAAAAGATTCTCTAGGAATCATCCAAACACCATGGTGAACCACAGTATGATTTCATTCCTCCCCACAACAAAACTGTCATTTGGATTAAATGCCAAAGGAAGAACAGAGACTCCTCTGAAGCACCAGCTGTGCTGCATCATCTCCAGATGCGAACTGTTCTTAAAACCATTAAATTGCTTTACCTTGGCAAAGTGGAACCTCCTTATCCCAATCAACTCCATTTCCCACAAGCACACACTGGGCAGAAGTCGCTCCAATTAATCTGTACCTAAAGAAAAAAGGTTCAAGTTTGTTACTCATGGAAGCAAAGAACTTAGTTACCCGTCCAGAAAGATGGAACATGGTTTCTTTCCGCCAGTAGGTGGAGACAAACCATTGAAAAAGGGATACATCTAACACCACAGGACCAAGGAACACAAAGGCCAGGTCTACAGTACACATCTACGTCGGTACAGCTACAGTAACGCCTCACTTAACATCGTCCCAGCTAACATTGTTTCGCTGCTGATCAATTAGGGAACATGCTTGTTTAAAGTTGCGCAATGCTCCCTTAGAACGCTGTTTGCCAGCCGCCTGCTTTGTGCACTGCTTGCAGAAAGAGCAGCCCATTGGAGCTAGCTGGTGGGGGCTTCGAAGCAGGGTGGACCGGCAGCCCCCCGGCCCCATTAGCTCCCCGAAATTCCCTGTGTGGCAGCCGCCCAGCAGGCTATATCAATTGTCGGGCAGTTCAGCTGTCCCTCCCCCCACTGCCCTGTGCTGCTCCTGTCCTCTGCCTTGGCGATGCTCCCGGGAGCCTCCTGCTTACTCTGCGGGGGTGGAGAGGGAAGAAGGGTGGTAATGTCAGGGTGTCCCCCTCCCGCTGTACCCCTTCTCCTCAGACAGGTGGGGGAGAACACGACAGGGCTCAGGACAGAGGGAGCTTGCTGCCAGCAACTGCTGTCTCAACTTGCTGATCTATTTAAAAAGGCAATGTACTTAAAGTGGGCTCAGCGTACTTAAGGGGACAATGTACGCACGT
The DNA here is from genome assembly GCF_015237465.2 of Chelonia mydas. Classification (NCBI taxonomy): domain Eukaryota; kingdom Metazoa; phylum Chordata; order Testudines; family Cheloniidae; genus Chelonia; species Chelonia mydas. Next base: position 5,232,306 of record NC_051261.2, read on the forward strand.
GTCTCTCTAGAGTGTGAGGCTACATTAACAACGTGTTAACCCTTGAGGACTTAGCTAAAAGCACTGCATTTCCGAGTCCATTGAGCTGAAGGTCTAGCTAAACCCAGCACACAAAGTTGCAACATACTGACAAAGCTTACACTTGGTCTTCACTGCAGAACACACTAAGCATTCGATTAAATTGAAGTGAAAGAACTTGAAGAAATCAATCTCCTGTGAAGGCAGGGAACAGTGAGAGAGAGAGCGCGCGTGCGCAGATGGGCCCAAGCAGCTGCTAGTGTGTAAAACAGAATTACACCCAAAGACAACCTGCCGAGAGCAGTAATGGGAGACAAGACATCTCCCTGTTCCATATTCAAAAATCAAGCATCTTAACTGTCCAAGATCTAACCAGTGGTCTTTAAACCCACAGACCTCATAGGACTGCATAATTCCAAAGCCTGAGGGCCCTATAGGCTACTGCACAGAAAGTCATCAAGTCCTTCAACAAGAGCTCAGACATTTCTGTGGATCAAACCTACTTCATCCTGAAGGCAGGATATTGACCAATCTACAGGGTAAGCCAAGGGATTCAACTCCCACTTCTGTGCAGCCAGAGAGCCTGCCTTGCCCCAGGGAGTTACCTCCCCACGCCCAGATACATCTAACTGAGACTGGGCCTGGACATCTCCCACCACCCCAAATATCCCTTGGGAGTCCAATTTCTGCTGCTTGGACAAGCCACCGAAAGTTCTGATACAGAAAAACAAAACTCTACACAACACCTGCATTCCTCTCGTTTGTGTGCCCAAGCAATACAATCCATTCAATTAGCACGCAGGGTAAAGAGCTATTTAAACTAAGTACAATGCTGCCACAAGAACAAAACGTAAAAACTGGCCGTGAACAACTTCAAGCTGGAAATTAAAAGGTTTCGAACCATCAGAAAGGTGAGGCTCAGGAAGAGTCACCCAATAGTAGTTATGGGGGCAACTAACTTAGTTTGAGAGAAAGTCAAACAAGTTTATGCGTGCAATTATATGATGGGGTTGCTTGCGATGGTGGGGCTCCGCAACACCGGGGTTTGTTTCCAGTGTGTGTGTTACATTTCTAAGGCTCACGCGTCAGGATTTCAGCCAGGCACCTGAAGCAGTCAGGACAGGATTCCCCCACCCAATGTATTCTGAGTTGGTTTCTTTTATCTCCTTCCTTTGAACCATCAGGGATAGCCATGGCTGAAAATGGGACACTGGATGGGGAAGGCCAGGACTCTGAGTGGCATCAACCGCTCTCACCTCAGTGCTTGACTTGCTGGTTCTTGCTTACATGCTCAGGCTCTAGTATGTGGGGTTGTTAGGAAATTTTCCCCCGGGTCACATTGGCAGTGACATTGGGGGTTTTCTTGCCTTCCTCTGTAGCATGTGAGTGCAGGTCACTTGCCAGGATTATCTCAATATATATCTCACTTCAACATTTCCCTGCCATGACAGGGGCCCGAGGAATTTGTGCACCTCAGGCCCTCCTGTTCTCTGACCATGGCACATAATGGTCTAAGCTCCTCTGGGCTGTAGTATTTTAGACTACATTTTGGTTGAATTTAGTATGTGGGTCTCTGGGAAGTGTTAGTGGCCTGTGATATACAGGAGGTCAGACTGGAGGATCTGGTGGTCCCTTCTGGCCTTAAACTTTGAGACCTCAAAAATCCAAAACACACCTGCGCAGTGCAAGGAAGTCACAAGCTATTTTTGATTCCCCAAGGCCTGGCAACATAACCCATACGGACAAAAGCAACAACTGCACGTGATGCTATCCTGGGGAATACAGACATCTATAAGGGAGGGACAGACAAATATTAGCTATTGTAGAGCAGGAAGAGGTCTGCTTCTACCGGATGCGGCATTTTATGGGCAATATTCTGCCGCTAGCTCCCAGCACCCAAACAGAAACCCCTGTAACAAGGGAGAGATGGCACCCGTCAGTGAGTGCCTGAGGTGGGACACTCAAGCTCATAACCCAACCCCAACTGAATGATCTCCTAAGGGCTCTACGCTGGGATCGTCAAAAGCACCTGAGCGAGTTAGATGCCCATCTCCCACGGCATGACAACCATAGCTGGGTGACTATCTTCCTTCAACTCCTTTGAAAACCGCAGGTGTAATTCTTAACAAGGGCCCAGCCCATGGCTACACATTTATAGCACACCACTCACTTTTGTTCTTCAAGTTAAGCAGCCTTTCTTGTCTCATTTTGCCAGACTTCACCAGCAATTTTACACCAGGCTAGGTTCTGTTAATTTGTCCAAAGAAGCAATTTGCCACTCACCCTTCATTACAGGAGAAGTTTGCTGTCGCACCAAACCGGAGATCCGTTAAATCAACCCTGCCGTTTTCGAGTTCTAGTGGTTGACATGGTCTTCCTAGAAGAAAACGAGACGAACATTAGTATTACTTCTTTTGACCTTAACGGGAAAAGGGGATATGCTAACTAGCAACCCCTAACATAGCAAATACCAAGGGAGATCAAAGCCAATGGTCTTGACGTCCAGTACCTGTTCTGTATGACAGCGGTCAGCACCAAAGGCTACAGAGGAAAGCTTACAACCCACCTTGTGGATAATTTTGTAACATGCCCATGGGAAGTGAGGAGAAGTGGAAGCGGGATGATGCTTCCTAATCCCACACAGACAGTGGTTACCCTATATCCTGAAACAAGAGAATTAAGATCCCCTTGCACATTTAGTGTAAGTGCAAATATTCAGGTTAGAGGGCAGGGGTGACAGATTCTCATTAGTCTGGATGGTACATTGAGTATACCACGCATAGTAAAGGCACAAACCTGTTACTAAATGCAGATGGGTAAAACAATTATGATACACGAAAGGCAGGAGCGTTCAGGAATTATTTCCCTTTTGTATTTGGAAAGAAGCACGACAACCTAGTCTCATCACAAGAGTCTCATGAAGTACTTCCATGTCTATTAGTAATTAAGGAGGAAGTTAAACTACATCTGCTAGGGATAAACACTGTTAAATCAAAATCTTGGGATAACTTGCACCCAAGTGTCCTGAAAAGTTGGCCAAGGAGATCTCTAACCCACTGATTAAGATGTATAAGAAGTTAGAGTAACTGGAAATTCAAGAAGAATGGAAGAGCGCTGATCTTGTGCCAGTATTCAAAAAGGGCAACCAGAATGACCTCGGTAACTATAGACTAGTTAACACGATCTCACTCACAGGCATGATAATTTAAAGGTATTGTGGGATTCATCAATTCCAAGGGCAAATCTGTTCTGACCACTTGCGCAGTGTAGGGAAAGTTTTCCCAATTCATAAGGAATTAAGAACAGGAATATAATTAATACCAACCAATATGGTTTTATGGAAAATCAGGTTTCTCTGATAAACCTCTGTCATTCTTTGACGTTACAAAGATGTTTGATAAACGTAACTGATGTAATATGCCTAGACTTTTGTAAGCTGTTTGACTTAGTACCACACAAGGTTCTAAATAAAGAATTAACACTTCAGTATCAATAGAGCACAACTTAAACGGACTAAGAATTGGCTAAGAGGGTGAGGGAATATCTTTTATTGAACCAGCTTCTGTAGGATGAGAAACTTTCGACCCTACACAGAGCTAGTCTTCAGGTTTGGAATACATTTCCGAGACCAAGAAGAATGGTGTGTAAGCTCGAAAGCTCGTCTCTCTCACCAACAGAAGCTGGTCCAATAAATGATATTATCTCACCCACTTTGTCTCGCTAATATCTTGGGATTGACACGGCTGCAACACCACCGCAGACAAGAACTGGCTAACTGACATCTCCAGGAGCAGTCATCAGTGGGAATCATTATCAAACAAACCTGTTTCCAGTAGGATTCTGCAGGGATCGGTCCTAGACCTGCTGCTATTCAATATTTTAATCAGTTGACTGGAAGTAAACAAAGATCACTCCTCACAAAACTTGTAGCTGACACAAAGTTTGGGGGAGTGATAAAGCAAGACAGGGCAGTCCTGCAAAGCAATCTGGATCCTCTGGGTCCGTTCAAACAAAATTCATTCTAGTACCGTATAGTGCAAAATTATACATCTAGGCACAATTACTTCTAGCATTAAACTCTATGAAGCAGCGGACTAGTCACATGAGCAACATTAAGCAACATGTTTGCCAGATCTGGTTCTAAGTGTCTCATCCTTTTTTGAACCCTACCCTGTTCTTTGCCTCCATTTTGTGGCAGAACGTTCCACAGGCTTGTTTTGCGTTTTGTAAATATTTGTTATTAATTTTCTTGATACGTGAATCCTGATTTTAGACAGCTAAAAATTGCAGGTTCCTCAGTCAAGCTCAGTGGAAGACCTTTTCTTTGCCCATACAAGAGTTATTTGTGATGCTTTCTCCCGCAATACACTTATTCCCACGAAGAATGAACTGTATCAAAAAGTCACCATATCTATAGGGAGTTCAATGTAGATATACTGTATCCAAGCAAAGATAAAGTCAGCACTTTTTATTATTGTACTGGGGAAAAAAAAATCTCTGAATTCAGACAAGGCACGTAAAAATTGGGACCTATTTACTAAGGCCTGATCGATTCAGCAAAACAAGTTCCGCTGACATCACTGAGACTGAAGAACGCACTAAGTGCTTTGCTGAATCAGGGCCTATATATAAAGTATTTTCTCAACCCAGAGAAGGTGAGTCTAAGGCTAGTCAAGAAATCCCCATCAGTATTCCACAAATTACGACAAATTAAATCATCATTTAAAACATATGCACAAGACGACAGAGTTAAGGTTCATCAGCATCCAACTGTACATATCCTTACTAGTTACTGTAGTACTGCATTTACTAGGGACTTCTGCATGGAATACAGCATCTATAGTCTTGAGAGGAGGACACTTGCAAAAATCTTATTGTACTCTTAGCAATGAAGCCAAGAGATGTATTCTCTAAGCTTTGTTATGAATTAGTATTTTGACCAAGTTTGTAACACACGTTATTCAATAGCGGGTTTACTTTCAGTACAGTGAATTCCGTAGGGCTGAACTCTATCATTTGTTATCAGGGATAGAGCAACTACAATTTTTCCAAAAAGACAGACACTTCGCACACCAAAGTGTTTCACTTTATTGCAGTATTTGTGATGTTCCCTATACTATCAACAGGAAATACTATCAACACGATGAATTTAACCGCACCAAGTTGTAGTTGTCCAGTGTTCTGTGGCACCCACTTGAACAAAGTTAAAAGAGGTGACATGGTAAGAACCAAGATCATTAGGGAAACTAAAAAGATGAAAGCTTAGACGTCCTTTATTTTATACCTCCATTTAAAGCTGACCCGCATAGGTAGAGTATCAAATTCCAGTAACTTCACTGGTGTGCACTGAATGCCTCCCAGTCAGTCACATGCACATTATATGGACAGTGGGGTTTCTGGGAGAGAAGAACTACGCTATTCTTAAGTTTATATCTACTACTACACAAGATGTTGATGATGTTCTAGAAAGGCAGATATTCAGCACATGGCCTAAAAACCAGGAAGAAATGTGGTAAACCTATTCCTCCTCTGAAACCTATTTGAGAGTATTCAGCACAGAAGGCTGAAGTTACTGGAATTTTATATTTTAGCTGCTCTTAAAGAACCCTACAAAGATATGGAAGCATTCTGATATTTTTTTTCCTGAAGTCAACCACTAATATAAGAAAGAACTGTCCAAACTGTATTTAGAAAGTGTTTATGGATACCAGTGTTGAACTGTGAACCACTTCCCCAATAAAAGATGGCTTGCACATCAGTTGAAACGGAAAAGCAACAAAGGTACTCACCTTCACAAAACTCAGGGTCTACTGACCATTTTGAATTTTCAAGACATGTAACAAAAGGAGACTTTCCAGAGCTCAAAATGTATCCTGGGCGACAGGAGTATTGCAGTCTGGTCCCAACAGGATAGGAATTGTTCACGACCCCAGGCAGCTCAGCAAAATGCAACCGTGGAGGAGAATCACAAGTGCCTAGCAAGAGAGACAGACAAGGAAGGGGAAAAGTTAACTATGAAAGAAATTCAATAGTCTGTTGTAACAGAATACTAGTTTTTGAGAAGCCACAAATGATTTTATTGGGGACAATTTGGATGCACTTGTTTTCATTAGAGCCTTGAAGCTAGTTTACTGAATGGGCTTGATACAAAACTATAGTACATTACAATTTTATATTATTTACCATGTATACATCACCCTGAGCGTGCATGGTAACGTAGGGTAAGTACACTGTGCAAAACAAGACATTGCTCCACCTCACAGGTTTTATGATCTAACGCAGCACAGGCTCAGAGAGAGGGTTGCTACCACACAGAATGACATGAAAGGTGGTGAGGTACAAGGCAAAGAAGACCAAGGGAGCAATCTATAGAAGAGTCCACGAAACATGTCTGGCATTATCTCTCAGACAGGTAACTTTCATATTTCTCATGTGATGCATGGAAACTGCATGACAGGCATGAGGACAAGTGCTAATGAGAAGCAAAGTGGGGAAAGTAACTGAAATACTTCCCGATGTATTGTATTGTATTTTGTAACAGCCAACCGATCCTAAATTCTCAATTACCGAGGGACAATATTAACTCGTTGCTATATTTGCTTTCCATAAGATACTCTCAGTATAACCTTTTATGAGTTATGGACCTGAATAACTGGATGCTAATACCTTAACCGTATCACTGAATTTAACAACCGTCATTTGGGATACTGTCGATTATGTACTATATGGTTTGAAAGTCATAAGGTACAAATTTTGTACTTTTGGATAATTTAAGCATTATACCCAGATGTACAGACACTCTCTTCTTAACCTGTGCATTAGATCTCTGCAACGTTTGCTTTAATAAAAAAAATTTAATCTATTTCTGTACAGTCACAAACCTAAGGCTGTAACAGGGGATCTGGCTCATTTTATAATCTTTAGGAGTCTTATACCCCAAACTTTGTTTTACTGAAACTGGTACAGCACAGCAGCTGCACCTTTACCTCCTGTTCAAAGTGGCTTTTTCTTTTCCCTAGCCTACCTCCAACTACGACAGGAGACATTCCTCATCCTACAGCAGCGGGCACTGGGTATTAACGCTATCTCACGATACGGGACAGAGTTTAGCCTCCAAGGCAGAAGCCGTTCCAACGAGCCTTCTCCCGGGCAAAAGCGCTCCCAGGGGCTGAAGGCTAGCAGAAGTGTGGTTCCACATCAGCCACATGCCAACATGCAGGCTGCTCCAGAACTTCGAGATGAAATGTACTTCGTGAATTTCACACTGCCATTTTCAGACTTGTAGAAACTACATGCTAAAAAACTGGAAGCTTTAAATAGCCAAAAGTTCTTCCAACTCACCAGAAGCATCTTTTGTTCCTCCTGGAGGGGAAGTTGTAGGTGTAGTATGTGTTATGCCGATGACAAAAAGGGGACACAGACACTCAAACTTTACATCATTCTAACATTGCTAAACATTAGCATATAAAAGGTTCAACACAACTGCTTATACTTACCTAGACAAGTTGGCAAAGATGGAACCCATGAATTGTTAGCTTCACATCTAACTGAACTGCTACCATGCAGAGTGTAGCCAGAATCACATGCAAATATTACGGCGTTTCCATATGAATAGTCAGGTCCAAACCCAGATTGCTTTTTTCCATTTTTAACTTCTGGCTCAGGACACTTGACCACTGAAAATTAAAAGTACCAGCATAAGAACGTTTGGCACAGGAAGCATTTAGTGTGTGTGGGGATATGGGGACATGGGGGAGAATTAGAGGAAAGACGAAAACGCCCTGATACTTGACTACAGCAGGTACCAAAATGTATTTCAAAATAAAGTCATACAACTCTGCATATTTTCCTTTAAAAAGATGTTAGTCTACATACACCACAGCACCCAACTGTATGGCTATCCAGCCCCTTCCCCCACCCTCCACTAAACTGCATGAGTTGAACATCATCATTGTATGACGCCATCAGGAATTTGGGTCAAGCTAGAAGAGATGTACATACAATGACATTCTGGAACTCAACTTCCCTGCTTTTGGGGGAGTTAATATTAAGCAGCAAGATGACCAACCTGCCCTAATGCCTCTGAAAAAGCCTCAATCCCAGCTGTTAGGCTGGGTAACTCAGAAAGAATAAAACCAAGTTGTTGCAGTTGCTTGAATACCAAGTACATAAATGCATTGTTAGCTAAATGCAATAGAGTGCAGGAGCTAGTTCCAACAGTAACTAGTTTTCATGATACGTATTTAGGGGGACAAAGCACTAACTGAATTTCCTCAGGTTTATGGGTTTACTTAGCAATCAAAATAGAGTTTTTCTTGGAAGGTGATCGTAGAATAAGAAGGGGATAAAAAACAGATGCTACCAACCTTTGCACTCAGGGGCAGGCCCACTCCACTCTCCATTGACTTGATCTTTCGTTGTACAATGAATGGAGGCCTCTCCAATAAGAGAGAAGCCCGGGTCACATTTGTAAGTTACTGCAGAGCCAAAGGAAAACTCTTCTCCACTCTGACCATTATGGGATCCATGGGTGATATCAGGAGGTGGAAGACAAGGTATTGCTGAAGCAAAGCATGTCAACATGAAAATTAAAGTTTCCACTGAAGGTGAACCGAAGAGAGTTTTCACTAAGAAAGTTGTCTCAGATCCCCCCAAAAAGCTATTTAGCCATTGGGAAGCGTACTTAACATTCCATTTTAACATTTGAAGCAATACCCCTTTCAGATTCTCAAGGTTTTTCTGCTTTTAGGCTCGACCCAACCCAGTACGTCCATTGCTCAAGGAGGATGCTCCATAAAACACCAGCTCTGGAAGATGACCTTAACAGAGGGCACCCCTTCCCAAAATTAGCCTCAAGAAGCCAGAACCTCTTGCCTGGCATCTCTCAAAACAGTATTGTTCCACCAGCAGAAAACTAAGCTAGAACAATTCTTTTAGCAGCAGCTGATTCTAGACCGGACATCAGCAGCATGATGGATAGACCAAGCCCTGAAAGCATTCAAGAGATCAAATTAAGGTAGAGGCAAATTAATTGTGATTCACTCCAAAAGAGCCTCAGATTTTAAGTGGATAGTCTCATTTGGGAAGCCTCAAAACTTCTTGAAGTCATTATCATGCCTTTTACATAGTGAACAGGAGGATTACACAGATACAATAGTGAAGAGGAGCCATGCGGCCTGTTGGATTGTGCATATTAAACAGTGCCAGGTAAATAATCTAAAAGGTAACAAAACAAAACAAGATTCTCTAGGAATCATCCAAACACCATGGTGAACCACAGTATGATTTCATTCCTCCCCACAACAAAACTGTCATTTGGATTAAATGCCAAAGGAAGAACAGAGACTCCTCTGAAGCACCAGCTGTGCTGCATCATCTCCAGATGCGAACTGTTCTTAAAACCATTAAATTGCTTTACCTTGGCAAAGTGGAACCTCCTTATCCCAATCAACTCCATTTCCCACAAGCACACACTGGGCAGAAGTCGCTCCAATTAATCTGTACCTAAAGAAAAAAGGTTCAAGTTTGTTACTCATGGAAGCAAAAACTAGTTACCCGTCCAGAAAGATGGAACATGGTTTCTTTCCGCCAGTAGGTGGAGACAAACCATTGAAAAAGGGATACATCTAACACCTCAGGACCAAGGAACACAAAGGCCAGGTCTACAGTACACATCTACATCGGTACAGCTACAGTAACGCCTCACTTAACATCGTCCCAGTTAACATTGTTTTGTTGCTGTTCAATTAGGGAACATGCTTGTTTAAAGTTGCGCAATGCTCCCTTAGAACGCTGTTTGCCAGCCGCCTGCTTTGTCCACTGCTTGCAGAAAGAGCAGCCCGTTGGAGCTAGCTGGTGGGGGCTTCGAAGCAGGATGGACCGGCAGCCCCCCCGCCCCATTAGCTCCCCGAAATTCCCTGTGTGGCAGCCGCCCAGCAGGCTATATCAATTGTCGGGCAGTTCAGCTGTCCCTCCCCCCACTGCCCTGTGCTGCTCCTGTCCTCTGCCTTGGCGATGCTCCCGGGAGCCTCCTGCTTACTCTGCGGGGGTGGAGAGGGAAGAAGGGTGGTAATGTCAGGGTGTCCCCCTCCCGCTGTACCCCTTCTCCTCAGACAGGTGGGGGAGAACACGACAGGGCTCAGGACAGAGGGAGCTTGCTGCCAGCAACTGCTGTCTCAACTTGCTGATCTATTTAAAAAGGCAATGTACTTAAAGTGGGCTCAGCGTACTTAAGGGGACAATGTACGCACGTGTCTCTCTAGAGTGTGAGGCTACATTAACAACGTGTTAACCCTTGAGGACTTAGCTAAAAGCACTGCATTTCCGAGTCCATTGAGCTGAAGGTCCAGCTAAACCCAGCACACAAAGTTGCAACATACTGACAAAGCTTACACTTGGTCTTCACTGCAGAACACACTAAGCATTTGATTAAATTGAAGTGAAAGAACTTGAAGAAATCAATCTCCTGTGAAGGCAGGGAACAGTGAGAGAGAGAGCGCGCGTGCGCAGATGGGCCCAAGCAGCTGCTAGTGTGTAAAACAGAATTACACCCAAAGACAACCTGCCGAGAGCAGTAATGGGAGACAAGACAGCTGCCCTGAGTGGTCGCCCACTTGCCATCTCCCTGTTCCATATTCAAAAATCAAGCATCTTAACTGTCCAAGATCTAACCAGTGGTCTTTAAACCCACAGACCTCATAGGACTGCATAATTCCAAAGCCTGAGGGCCCTATAGGCTACTGCACAGAAAGTCATCAAGTCCTTCAACAAGAGCTCAGACATTTCTGTGGATCAAACCTACTTCATCCTGAAGGCAGGATATTGACCAATCTACAGGGTAAGCCAAGGGATTCAACTCCCACTTCTGTGCAGCCAGAGAGCCTGCCTTGCCCCAGGGAGTTACCTCCCCACGCCCAGATACATCTAACTGAGACTGGGCCTGGACATCTCCCACCACCCCAAATATCCCTTGGGAGTCCAATTTCTGCTGCTTGGACAAGCCACCGAAAGTTCTGATACAGAAAAACAAAACTCTACACAACACCTGCATTCCTCTCGTTTGTGTGCCCAAGCAATACAATCCATTCAATTAGCACGCAGGGTAAAGAGCTATTTAAACTAAGTACAATGCTGCCACAAGAACAAAACGTAAAAACTGGCCGTGAACAACTTCAAGCTGGAAATTAAAAGGTTTCGAACCATCAGAAAGGTGAGGCTCAGGAAGAGTCACCCAATAGTAGTTATGGGGGCAACTAACTTAGTTTGAGAGAAAGTCAAACAAGTTTATGCGTGCAATTATATGATGGGGTTGCTTGCGATGGTGGGGCTCCGCAACACCGGGGTTTGTTTCCAGTGTGTGTGTTACATTTCTAAGGCTCACGCGTCAGGATTTCAGCCAGGCACCTGAAGCAGTCAGGACAGGATTCCCCCACCCAATGTATTCTGAGTTGGTTTCTTTTATCTCCTTCCTTTGAACCATCAGGGATAGCCATGGCTGAAAATGGGACACTGGATGGGGAAGGCCAGGACTCTGAGTGGCATCAACCGCTCTCACCTCAGTGCTTGACTTGCTGGTTCTTGCTTACATGCTCAGGCTCTAGTATGTGGGGTTGTTAGGAAATTTTCCCCCGGGTCACATTGGCAGTGACATTGGGGGTTTTCTTGCCTTCCTCTGTAGCATGTGAGTGCAGGTCACTTGCCAGGATTATCTCAATATATATCTCACTTCAACATTTCCCTGCCATGACAGGGGCCCGAGGAATTTGTGCACCTCAGGCCCTCCTGTTCTCTGACCATGGCACATAATGGTCTAAGCGCCTGTGGGCTGTAGTATTTTATACGACAGTTTGGTTTAAGTTTAGTATGTGGGTCTCTGGGAAGTGTTAGTGGCCTGTGATATACAGGGAGGTCAAACTAGAGGATCTGGTGGCCCCTTCTGGCCTTAAACTCTGAGACCTCAAAAATCCAAAACACACCTGCGCAGTGCAAGGAAGTCACAAGCTATTTTTGATTCCCCAAGGCCTGGCAACATAACCCATACGGACAAAAGCAACAACTGCACGTGATGCTATCCTGGGGAATACCGATATCTATAAGGGAGGGACAGACAAATATTCGCTATTGTAGAGCAGGAAGAGGTCTGCTTCTACCGGATACGGCATTTTATGGGCAATATTCTGCCGCTAGCTCCCAGCACCCAAACAGAAACCCTTGTAACAAGGGAGAGATGGCACGCGTCAGTAAGTGCCTGAGGTGGGACACTCAAGCTCATAACCCAACCCCAACTGGATGATCTCCTAAGGGCTCTACGCTGGGATCTTCAAAAGCACCTGAGCGAGTTAGATGCCCATCTCCCACTGCATGACAACCACAGCTGGGTGGCTATCTTCCTTCAACTCCTTTGAAAATCGCAGGTGTAATTCTTAACAAGGGCCGAGCCCATGGCTACACATTTATAGCACACCACTCACTTTTGTTCTTCAAGTTAAGCAGGCTTTCTTGTCTCATTTTGCCAGACTTCACCAGCAGTTTTACACCAGGCTAGGTTCTGTTAATTTGTCCAAAGAAGCAATTTGCCACTCACCCTTCATTACAGGAGAAGTTTGCTGTCGCACCAAACCGGAGATCCGTTAAATCAACCCTGCCGTTTTCGAGTTCTAGTGGTTGACATGGTCTTCCTAGAAGAAAACGAGACGAACATTAGTATTACTTCTTTTGACCTTAACGGGAAAAGGGGATATGCTAACTTGCCCCCCCTAACATAGCAAATACCAGGGGAGATCAAAGCCAATGGTCTTGACGTCCAGTACCTGTTCTGTATGACAGCGGTCAGCACCAAAGGCTACAGAGGAAAGCTTACAACCCACCTTGTGGATAATTTTGTAACATGCCCATGGGAAGTGAGGAGAAGTGGAAGCGGGATGATGCTTCCTAATCCCACACAGACAGTGGTTACCCTATATCCTGAAACAAGAGAATTAAGATCCCCTTGCACATTTAGTGTAAGTGCAAATATTCAGGTTAGAGGGCAGGGGTGACAGATTCTCATTAGTTTGGATGATACATTGAGTATACCACGCATAGTAAAGGTACAAACCTGTTACTAAATGCAGATGGGTAAAACAATTATGATACAAGAAAGGCAGGAGCGTTCAGGAAATATTTCCCTTTTGTATTTGGAAAGAAGCACGACAACCTAGTCTCATCACAAGAGTCTCATGAAGTACTTCCATGTCTATTAGTAATTAAGGAGGAAGTTAAACTACATCTGCTAGGGATAAACATTGTTAAATCAAAATCTTGGGATAACTTGCACCCAAGTGTCCTGAAAAGTTGGCCAAGGAGATCTCTAACCCACTGATTAAGATGTATAAGAAGTTAGAGTAACTGGAAATTCAAGAAGAATGGAAGAGCGCTGATCTTGTGCCAGTATTCAAAAAGGGCAACCAGAATGACCTTGGTAACTATAGACTAGTTAACACGATCTCACTCACAGGCATGATAATTTAAAGGTATTGTGGGATTCATCAATTCCCAGGGCAAATCTGTTCTGACCACTTGTGCAGTGTAGGGAAATTTTCCCAATTCATAAGGAATTAAGAACAGGAATATAATTAATACCAACCAATATGGTTTTATGGAAAATCAGGTTTCTCTGATCAAAGAACGACAGAGGTTTAAGTTACAAAGATGTTTGATAAACATAACTGATGTAATATGCCTAGACTTTTGTAAGCTGTTTGACTTAGTAACACACAACGTTCTAAATAAAGAATTAACACTTCAGTATCAATAGAGCACAACTTAAACGGACTAAGAATTGGCTAAGAGGGTGAGGGAATATCTTTTATTGAACCAGCTTCTGTGGATGAGAAACTTTCGACCCTACACAGAGCTAGTCTTCAGGTTTGGAATACATTTCCGAGACCAAGAAGAGTGGTGTGTAAGCTCGAAAGCTCGTCTCTCTCACCAACAGAAGTTGGTCCAATAAATGATATTATCTACCCGCTTTGTCTCTCTAATATCTTGGGATTGACACGGCTGCAACACCACTGCAGACAAGAACTGGCTAACTGACATCTCCAGGAGCAGTCATCAGTGGGAATCATTATCAAACAAACCTGTTTCCAGTAGGATTCTGCAGGGATCGGTCCTAGACCTGCTGCTATTCAACATTTTAAATCATTTCTCTGGAAGTAAACAAAAATCACTCCTGATACAATCTGCACATGACACAGACTGGGGGAGTCCTACAAAGCAATCTGGACTCCCTATGTCCGTTCAAACAAAATTCATTCTAGTACCGTATAACGGAAAATTATACATCCAGGCACAGGAAATGCAGGCTGTTCCTAGAGAACTGGGAAACTATATTCTGGGAAGCAGCAAGTCTGAAAAGGATTGAGGTCACAGCAGACAATCAACTCAACGTAAGCTCCCACTGCAATCCTATGGAAAAAAGGGCTAATACGATCCTTGATGTATTAATAGATGTGATTGCAAAGCCACTGGCCATTATCTTTGAAAACTCATGGCAATCGGGGGAGGTCCCGGACGACTGGAAAAAGGCTAATTTAGTGGCCATCTTTAAAAATGGGAAGAAGGAGGATCCTGGGAACTACAGGCCAGTCAGCCTCACCTCAGTCCCTGGAAAAATCATGGAGCAGGTCCTCAAGGAATCATTTCTGAAGCACTCAGAGGAGAGGAAAGTGATCAGGAACAGTCAGCATGGATTCACCAAGGGCAAGTCATGCCTGAATAATCTAATTGCCTTCTATGATGAGATAACTGGCTCCGTGGATGAGGGGAAAGCAGTGGACGTGTTGTTCCTGGACTTTGGCAAAGCTTTTGACACGGTCTCCCACAGTATTCTTGCCAGCAAGTTAAAGAAGTATGGGCTGGATGAATGGATTATAAGGTGGATAGAAAGCTGGCTAGATTGTCGGGCTCAACGGGTAGCGATCAATGGCTCCATGTCTAGTTGGCACCCGGTATCAAGCGGAGTGCCCCAAGGGTCGGTCCTCGGGCCGGTTTTGTTCAATGTCTTCATTAGTGATCTGGAGGATGGGGTGGATTGCACCCTCAACAAGTTTGCAGATGACACTAAACTGGGAGGAGAGGTAGATACGCTGGAGGGTAGGGATAGGATACAGAGAGACCTAGACAAATTAGAGGATTGGGCCAAAAGAAATCTGATGAGGTTCAACAAGGACAAGTGCAGAGTCCTGCACTTAGGACAGAAGAATCCCTTGCACAGACTAGGGACCGAATGGCTCGGCAGCAGTTCTGCAGAAAAGGACCAAGGGGTTACAGTGGATAAGTCAACAGTGTGCCCTTGTTGCCAAGAAGGCCAATGGCATTTTGGGACATATATGTAGGGGCACTGCCAGCAGATCGAGGGACGTGATCGTTCCCCTCTATTCGACATTGGTGAGGCCTCATCTGGAGTACTGTGTCCAGTTTTGGGCCCCACACTACAAGAAGGATGTGGAGAAATTGGAAAACGTCCAGCGGAGGGCAACAAAAATGATTAGGGGACTGGAACACATGACTTAGGAGGAGAGGCTGGGGGAACTGGGATTGTTTAGTCTGCGGAAGAGAAGAATGAGGGGGGATTTGATAGCTGCTTTCAACTACCTGAAAGGGGGTTCCAAAGAGGATGGATCTAGACTGTTCTCAGTGGTAGCAGATGACAGAACGAGGAGTAATGGTCTCAAGTTGCAGTGGGGGAGGTTGAGGTTGGATATTAGGAAAAACTTTTTCACTAGGAGGGTGGTGAAACACTGGAATGCATTACCTAGGGAGGCGGTGGAATTTCCTTCCTTTGACGTTTTTAAGGTCAGGCTTGACAAAGCTCTGGCTGGGATGATTTAGTTGGGGATCGGTCCTGCTTTGCGCTGGGGGTTGGACTAGATGAGAGATACCCAACAGAAGAGAGATTCCTAACTGTGTCAAGATGGCTTGCACATCAATTGAAATGGAAAAGCAACAAAGATACTCACCTTCACAAAACTCAGGGTCTACTGACCATTTTGAATTTTCAAGACATGTAACAAAAGGAGACTTTCCAGAGCTCAAAATGTATCCTGGGCGACAGGAGTATTTCAGTCTGGTCCCAACAGGATACGAATTGTTCATGACCCCAGGCAGCTCAGCAAAATGCAACCGTGGAGGAGAATCACAAGTGCCTAGCAAGAGAGACGGACAAGGAAGGGAAAAAGTTAACTACGAAACATATTCAGTAGTCTCTTGTAACAAAACATTAGTTTTTGAGAAGCCACAAATGATTTTATTGGGGACAATTTGGATGTACTTGTTTTCATTAGAGCCTTCAAGCTAGTTTACTCAATGGGCTTGATACGAACCTGCAGTACATTAAAATTTTACATTATTTACCATGTATGCAACATCCTGAGCACGTATGGTAACGTAAGGTAGGTACATTATGCAAATCAGGACATTCCTCCACCTCACCGGTTTTATGATCTAACGCAGCACAGGCTCAGAGAGACTGTTGCAACCACACAGAGTGACGTGAAAGAAGGTGACATACAGGGCAAAGGAGACCAAGGGAGAAATCTTTTGAAGAGTACATGAAACATATCTGGGTTTAGAAACAAGTGAAAACAGCTGGTGGAAAGCTATCTCTGAGACAGGTAACTTTCATATTTCTCATGTGATGCATGGAAACTGTATGACAGGCATGAGGACAAGTGCCAATGAGAAGTAAAGTCGGGAAAGTAACTGAAATACTTCCTGATGTACTGTATTGTATTTTCTAACAGCCAACCGATCCTAAATTCTCAATTACCGAGGGACAATATTAACTCGTTGCTATATTTGCTTTCCACAAACCACTCTTAGTATAACCTTTTAGAAGCGATGTACTCAAATAATTGGACGCTAATTCCTTAATATTTGTATCACTGAATGTATTAACCTTAATTTGGGATACTGCAGATCATGTACCTTATGACTTTCAAACCAAATTTGGTACTTTTGGATAATTTAAGCATTATACGCAGATGTACAGTCACACTTTTCTTAACCCGTATATTAGATCATTTTAACATTAGCTTTAATGCAATTTTATTTCTCTGTCTGTACAGTCACAAAGCTAAGGCTATAACAGGGGAACTTGCTCATTTGACAGTCTTTAGGAGTCTTGTGCCCCACACTTCGTTTTACTGAAGCTGGCCAGCTACAGCACCTTTACCCGCTGTTCGAAGGGGCTTTTTCTCCGCCCCCCCCCGGCCCGCCCGCCTCCAACCACGGACAGGAGACACCCCCAGCCCCCGCCCCTGGGCCTTAACACTCCCACCAACGGGACAGAGTTTAGCCCCCAGGCAGAAGCGCTCGCGGGGGCTCGAGGCTCGCAGAGGTGCGGGGCTCGCCCCAGGGGCCGGGCTGGGGCAGCGGGGACCTGTCGCTGCCGCGCGGCTCGGGCCCCCTCCTGCCCCCTGCGCGGCCAGGCCCCGGTGTGGGCAGAGCCCAGCCCCAGGGAGGCTGAAGTGGAGGCCCCGCTTGAGCAAGAGGATGGGGAGGGCCCGGGGGAGCCGCTGCGGCTCCGGTCCCCGCCCAGCACCGACTGGGGAGAGCGCGGGGGGGACTGAGGGAATTCTGTGCTCCTCTCCCCGCCCCCTCCACCCGCCGCCAACCCCCCACTCACCGCGAGCCCCCGGCAGGGGTCGCCTGGGGGGCTCCGTCCTCTCCCCACCCCGCCACCAACCCCCACCCCCCACTCACCGCGAGCCCCGGGCAGGCGCGACAGCAGCAACAGCGCCAGGAGCCCCCAGAGGCCCGGCGGGCAGCGCGGACCCGAGACCATGGCAGCGGCGGGAAGAGTCGCGGGGCGCAGGCGGCGCGGACTCACGACGATGCTGCTTCAGCGCCGCAACCGCAGGCTCTGACCCAGCCCCCGGTCCCGGCGCCTGCAGCCAGGTGAGACGGGAGGGGCGGGGCCGTGTCGCCGCTGCGGGGCCGCTCCCTCGTTCCAGTCGGTGCCGCCGCCCCCGCCGCTCACGGGCACGCAGGGCCTGGCCGGGGCCTTTGGCGGGCAGGCCCCGCTTCCAGCTCGCTCCGGGTCCCTGGCGGAGGAGGCGGGCGGCGCGGCCGCGCTCCTGTGTGGAGGCAAAGCCGGGTTTGGGGGCTGACAGCTCGCGACCCCGCCCCTGCACTGAGCCGGTGACTCCGGGAGGGGTTTTGACCCCCCCCTTAGTCCCCTGGGCTCAATCCAGAGATCATTCCTCAGTCTTCCATCGGGCAAGAGTCATTGACTGCAACGGGCGCTTAAAGAAGGATCGAGTGAGAAGCAAAGGGAACCCACACCCCTCCTGGGCGTGGTGTCCTCTGTCATCTAGTGCTACTGAGACCACTCAGAGCAGGATTACCGAGTCTGCTCGACAGCCTTAGCTAAGGGCCATCTGGCTTTTAGCTCGTACAGGAGAGGCTGGTGCGCTAGTAAACTCTAAAGGTGCCAGGTTCAGTCCCGCCCGCCCATGATCGGGGTCTGTCAGCGTTACACAAAGACTGGAAGATCTGCCCCCAAAGTGTGGATTTTGCCTGTATGTTGTGTTCGCAGAGATGCAGTAAATTCCATTCAGGGTTAGCTGAGATATCAACTTAAAACAAAAAAATATCACCAGTTCCCTTCACTCTCATGCCTTGCCAGACAAATGTTGGCACCCTGCCAAAAAAACAAAACAAAACACATCTCTTAAGTCTGACACTAGGCCCCTGCAGCAGCAAGACGCTGCACTAGGGATGCCTGGGAGCTGCAATGGGGTTGTGGCAAACAGTGGGGCTGGGGCTCCAACCAGCCCCCATAGATAGCACATCTCCCACTCTGGGGGCACCACACTAGACAGGAATAGGGATAAGTGAGGAAGCCAGGCCTGGGCTCTTCCCTAATTCAGCTACAAGGCCTCACCGGTTCTGGAATAAGAAACAACACTAGCAACACATTTATGTAATTACGGTAGCTGTGTAGCTCTAGTGGTAGCGATCTGTGCTGAAGTTGCTAGCTCAGATCATGCTGATGAGATGGCTGAGGGGCTCTTATAGTTGCACACAACAAAATTTTTAAAAATTCTAGGAAATTGTATCCAGTAAGAACTGTAGTAAAAGAAAATGTTGGTTGCACTCAGGAGTTAGGAAATGTCACATATAAGCAACCTGACTCTGCATCCACCACCAGCTGCACAATACTGCACTGGCACCCTGGAAGGCAGCTGCCAGAGCAGCCGGACACCGTTCAGCAGCACTGAATTCAGACTACACTTTTAAAGTGAAAAGTGAGAGACATGAAATATTTGGCCATGTATTGCTCCAAACTGAAGGGCTCATAATTTCCTGGATAATAACAAAGCTAGATCTAGAGCCCCACTGGCAACTTTGAGTGAGTAAACATCCAACAACCACCTTTGCTCAGTTAAACCACAAGGAATATTCCAACTGGTTCAGGTTCTAGACTAATGAGTTTATAGGACAAGAGCCTTTGGTCTTTGAGTAACAGGCACAACAGTGACCTTATCTAAAAAGAAAATGATGGGAGTAGTACTGAGCAGTCTTTCCTTTCTACTATTAAAGCTTTAATGACCTCTGTTTTGAGTCAGTATTATTTGAAAACCACCCAAGCTGGTTGTAGGGGAAGGGTTTTTTTTTGTACGATCTGATCCTGCAAGGTGCTAAGTAGTGTGAAGTTGGTAGGTGACCATTTAAACCAAATCCAGCTGTAAAATGTGTGTGAAGAGCACTGTAGCTAGCATACACCCAATACCTTAGCATTAACAGAAAGTGCTGCAGTACAATGACCCAAAAGTTAGATTTTCACTGGACAGTGGGTATTGGTGTCGCTATTACAGACTTAGTACGAAGATTAAATAATTGCAATGTATAATCCAGGAAACAGTAACTGGTTCAAAGGTTCCTGAGCCCTTTACCAACGCACTGATAAATCATGTGTTTTTCAGGTAATAGGAAAATTAGTTGCAGTGAGGACTTTGCTTGCATGCTGTAAATGTCTTTCTAGATGCAGGAAGTGCAATACAGTAAAAAACAAACATAGGTGACTGTTCACTGGAATGCAGATTAATGTGCTGAGGTATGCTCTCTTTGTAATCTGCAGTGGGGTTGGGCATGTTGAGGTCCTTGATATTCCCTCTACTACACACCTGTTCCTTTCATATTTCCTGTTAACAGGGCTGGCTATATATAGCACCAGTGGCCAAGTCACAGAGTAGACAGATGAAATACACTATTTCCCCCGTGAAAGCCCGTTTTTAACTAAGTGACCAGAGACACCTTTGGAAACCGACAAATTTACATTTAAAGAAATTCACATTAATCCATCATTTCACCTGTTCTCTGAAGGGATTCCACTTCTGCTGTGCACAATTTGAGATAATGAAATATAGTATATTCACTAACATTAGCATAATTATCAGTTTCCCTTTGTGTTTGCATCTATGTCAGAAAGGAGGTATTCTACACATCTGCAGGGCTGACCCTGCAGCTATTCCCTCACTGCATCTTACAGAATCGATACAAGCAATAGTATAATGCATACTGCACCTGCAGAAATGGATTTATCCTCACAGGCTCCGGAGAGAGAGACAAAGGTTTTATCCCTATTTGAGAGATGAGGAACTGGAGACCCAGAAAGGGTATGATCTGGCTGCACAAAAGGAGTTAGGCATTGCGATGGTGAGCACCTAGAAACTTTCGGGCCCCTTGTGAATCACAGCGATTTTTCAAAGCCCCAGTTAGGCACCTAAGGGTCTATCAAAGGAATAGAGGGAGACAGGCGCCTTAGATTGTGATCCACCAAAGCCAGCGCGAGAAGCAGGGAGCCACCTACGCTGGCCAATGGGAGATGCTGAGGAGAAATGGCCTTTCAGCCCCCACCAGAGATAGGCAGCTAGCTTTGGGAACTGCTCCTCTGGAGTCAGGCAACTTACGTTTCTTACCAGAATGAGTTAGGTGCCTACCCCAGTCTGTGTAAAACAGCTGGAAGTGGCATTAGCTGTACCCACCTGCTAACATTTAGCCCTATAGTGAGCACACTCTCCTGGGATGTGGGGAGACCCAGGTTCAATTCCCCCATCAGGCACAGGGGGAGAAAGGATTTGAACATAGATCTCCTGTGTCTCTCAGCAGAGTGCTGTAACCACTGAATATGAGATAGTCTGATGGGGGCTCCCTCCGTCTATCCAAGTGAAGCTGCTGCACTGCGGGGAAAAAAGAATGGAAGTGATTGGAGCCAGGGTCTCCCACCACCCAGGTGAGTGCTCCACCCAACTACAGTCTCTCTCTGGCTCTATGACTATGTAAGTACGTACCCAGAGTGGAACACTGAGCTGAAAGTTATAAGGGGGGCACTGGCACCACCACCTTCTCCTTCCGAGGGTTAGGCGGAATGTTTTGGGTGTCACAGAGATGCTGAAACCAGGACTCAGGCATGTACAATGGGGCCTTGGGCACCTAACTCCTTTTGTGCATTCTGGCCTATGTGACTTACCCGAGGCAGAACAGAGAATCTGTGGGAGAGACAAAAACAGAGCTGAAAACAGAACCCACATAGCTTCTGACTCTTAGTCCTGTGTTTTAAGCACACGACCTTTCTTCATCCCCTTCCTTTTGCTAGCTTTTACTGCAGAACCTGCATGTGAAGGTTTCATCTGTGACAGAAAGTGGGGGTATTTTGTAACTACTGTAACTCCTCACTTAACGTTATAGTTATGTTTGCTACTTTCAGCGAAATGATGCTAAGCGAATTCAATTTCCCCCTAAGAATGAATGTAAATGGGGGGTTAGGTTCCAGGGAATTTTTTTTCACCAGATAAAAGACATTATATAAATATACACTACTAAAATATATATACTTTTGTGCACAGCCAGCAGGACTCAGCCACGAGAGCTCTGAACAGATCTAAAACCAACCTCATTTTCTAATAATGTGTATTCCTCTCCACCTTCTCCTCCTGCGGGATCCCAAAACACCAAGGTGCCCTAAAGCTCCTGCAGGCTACTGGGTCAAGCTCATCAGGCCTACCACCGAATATGAGAAGGCGGCCAGATACTCAACACTATTGGGAAGCGTGGGGTATTTCCCTCATATTGGGAAGGATTATAGCATTTGATTCCACTTGGCTCTGTTCCCTTAGGACACAACCACCTCCCCTTTGCATCTCTGTGGTCTAAAACAGCCTTCCTATGTTCCTCTTTACCTCCTCCCTTTTCCATTTCCTTTCAAAGGGCGAAGTGAACACACAGATCTACCTGAGCTCCACCAAGACAAATACGTAACTGGCAGCTGTACCTTTGGATAGCAGCACTGGGTGTGTTCTGATGAAAGTCTATGACACCAAGTTTTATCCTGCTTGGAAACTCCTTTATGCAGCACAAATGCTCCCCCAGAGCTAAGCTGAGTAAAACAGATCAGGCCAGGTAGATGTTAAGGGGAAAAAATGAAAGCAAGTGCAACACAAACAGAAACCCCTCTCTGAACTACATGCCTGATCTCCATTCTACCATGCCTAGGAGCACGATCAGATGCCAACTAGCAGAATGATCTGATGAACAAAAGCTTTGGAGACCCTGAATTCTGCTATTAATTATAGAGCTCACCCTCCTTGCTTAGGGTCAGATGGTGATCTCAACTTCAGGAGTCTAACAACGGGGTTATTCCATAGATTTCACTGGAGTTATCACTGGCTTTACACCAGCGTAAACATAATCAGAATCTGACTTCCTCATTTTGACCTTATAATTGTAAAATAAATCTATTAGAATAAGTATTTTATTGACATATCAGTGTATAGTATACAGAGCAATATAAACAAGTCATTGTATAAAATTTTAGTTTGTACCGACTTTGCCAGTGCTTTTTATCTAGCCTGTTGTAAAATTAGGCAAATCTCTAGATGAGTTGATGTACCCCCCTGGAAGACCTCTGTGTACCCCTAAGGGTATGCATACCCCTGGTTGAGAACCACTGTTCTACATCATCCAAGAGAAAATGTACATTGAGGTGCCAAAGTGGCTTTTAAGCTTTCCACAAAGGTATGTACGCAGTCCGCTCCCTCCCCTCACACACATTCCTGTCTGGGCCTTAAAATAACACAGCCAAGTTCATGAAAGAGAATTTCAGGTTGAAAACATTCACCGATCAGTCATTTTGAGCACCGGGCAGTTGATACTTTTTCTTTATATTTATAGTTTGTGTTATTAGGGAACCTGGAATTCCATACGCATTGAGGGTGTTCAGGATCAGACTCTAAGGGATTGTCTACATTAGAAAGTTGTGCCACTTTAACTATATCAGCCTAGATTGAGTCCTGTAGTGCAGACTCAGTTATATCAGTTCAAAGGTGCTTATAGCAGTATAGCAAATCTCGTATGGGCAAAGGAATAAGTTATGCCACTGTGACTGCATCCCTATTAGTGCTTTTACCAGTGTAACTATTCTGCTAAAACATCACACATCTAATGGAAACAGATATACCAGTCAAACTTTGGACCAAGCTGTAGTGCAATGTACACCGAGGGATGGGTGAGGAGGTCAGTTGCCCTGGGTGCCAATTTCCAGCACATGCAAATCAACATCTGGGTTGTGTGCATGCACCAAATACAGGCTTTAATTTTGCTCTTTGCTCGGACTCTTTTTGCTCATCCATTTGCAGGGGACCAGAAAATGAAACACCGAGGGCCAGCCATAGGAATGAACCACTATTTAAACACTTCTTTCCTGGTTGTGGTATCGCTAGCTGGACATCTCAACTAAATCTAGTTGAGAAATTTGATGTGAAGTGCTCTAACTAGCGCACACATTAGTAAACGCAGCAATACCTGTAGGTCAGATTTTCACCAGACACAGAGTGCAGTGTAGCGACTACAGACTGTTACCACTATTACTAACTATATTGCAAAACGTAAGCCAAAACAAATCAGTTGAGACGGCAAAATACTTGTTGAAAGAAAAACCCTGTGATCAAGCACTGGCCAATTATTTGACCTATTAATAATTAGCTGCCATGAGCATTACAAATTATATGATGGGGGAAAACAAAATTGCAGCACCATAAGATATTCAAAAAATAATTGTTTGGGTAATCTGAAAATTCTATATAGTTGTATGCATGTATTTCTGCAAGGCTTCCAGGTACAAAACAAAAAGGAAACGGAGAATAAATGCATCCCCGATACAATTTTAGCTATAATTTCAGTGCAGTAATTTCTAGGCAAACGGAAGAATTCCTCTGCTATTGTAAAGGCTTCAAGGAATCAATCAACTAATAGCATATAGAGTTAAATCCTATTACAGGATTTAATTTGAAAGGAAGGTGGTATGAAGATAATTCAGAGTCAAACATTCTCTTCTTCATAGCAGAAAGACAAACTTGTCACATGTAGCACCTTTCTTCATGAGGGATCTTAACATGCATTAGAAATTTTATTAAATGTACACATCATTACCATATAACACATTTAGGATTCTAACCACGTCAACGCTGCTAGAGTGGAAGGCAGAGGCTGTTGTGAACTACCTTACATAGCAGTATAGGACAACAAGAATACTGTATCTAACCAAAACTACAGGAGAATTCACGTACTCAGATCTGCAGCTATACTGGGAGATTGCATCATTACAGATGCGAAGGGAAAGAAGCCATATAATGATTTAAAAGCATACATTTCCTGCAGCTTCAGTGTTTTTTCCTGGGTCTTCAGTCCACCTATTTATATTGGCCTGACCCTATCTAGCACGTGGGATCTGATGAGACCACAGCAAATAGATATGGTGGGACCAGGGGCACCAGAACTAGGCCTGTGGCAGCACCCCCTGGCTTGAAGTTGTTTCCATCATATACAGGGTTTGCAATTTTGTTCAATGGCTTTCAACACCCCCCCTATAAAAATTCTTCCAACGCCACTGGGTGTGACTGCAGGACCTAAATTCTAAAAGGAAGACAAGGAGCATGTTTGAATCTCTCCAAGATGCACTTATAGGGGACTGCAGTGGTTTTAACGATATAGGCTATAAGCTTCTCACTGCAGGCTTACTCCCAACCACTCAGAAAACACTAACAGTTCATACCACTCCAAAGTTACACATGCCAGAAATGTTATTTTTCCTACTACTGAGATAAATGATTACAAAGTGTCGAAACATTTAAACTGTAGAAAACTGACTAGATTAACAGCCCCTTTGTAACTAATCAAATACCCTCTTTACATATTCCAAATTCCACAACACCCAGCTTCTATATAGCACTTTACATCAGATCGCTAAGCACTTTAAAAAGGAGGTAGGAACCATTATCCCCATTTTACAGATGGAGAAATGGAGGCATAGAGAGGTAGCTTTTAAATGGCTGGTGGGATCTTTCAGGGCAGTACAGCAACTTAATGTGGAATTTGAATGGAGAAGAGAGGAAAGAATTTATGAAACAGTAATTTCTGCTTTCTGAGCCAGCGCAAGGAATCATGCAACATCTCACTCAGAGACAAACCTGTGACAGCATGCACACCTGCCTTTCTACGCTCCTTGTGAGTACTCCATCTAGCGAGGGAGCTGGGATTTTGTTTCAGAGATTTTTCAGGACCCGGTCAGAACTTCTGAAATGTTAACTCAACTAACAACCTTTTAAGTCTGTCTATCTTGATGACATGTCTTTTAGTGGGGGACGTAGGGCGCAGTCCCGCAAGACGCTGGGCACCGTATGGGAGCTGCTTAGTGTCCTCCACTCCCAGCACCGAGCGAGAAAGTTTCAGCACTGTAAAGCGGCAGTGTAGACAAGGCCCAAGTCTCCACCTTTGTTCCTCATAACAGACAAATTCAGCTTCAAAGTGGTGCTTTTAGAACTATGGGGTTCACTTTGTCAGCAGGTGCATTTACTCTGCTGGAGGAGATGATCTGTATGTTCACCAGTGTGGTGATGCTGTCGTGCTGCAAGGTGGTGTTGGCGCTCAAGTGGGTCTTTGATTTATAGATAATCACAAATCTGGTTAAAGAGCGTGTGTGTGTGCACTAAAAGCTTTTTTTCAGGCTAAATGGAAGGAACAATTAAATGCTCCTTTTGTGTAGTGAAGTAGCTGGAAACAACAGAAACTACCATCCAAGGCAATGGGCCACATGCAAGGCCAGATCAAATATAACAAAATGTAACCTCAAGAAATTAAGGGTTTCCCCTGGGAATGGTTGCAAATGCAGGGGAAGGGGTTTGTGTTTAGTAAGCTGTTATGTGTTAGAAGCAGAAAGGGTGGTGAGAAGGAGCTGAGACACAGAGCATCTTGGGCAGAGGACTCCCTGGAGAGGTAGACTTGGCAATAATGAGAAACATCCTTCTGTTTGTACTGTGTTCAGGGAAAGAGCACTTGGTGTACATTCTTTGTAAACAGGACTTCACCAAAGAATATATCCAGCTCCTGTCAGTTTCTTCTCCTCAAGGTAAACCACCTTGCAAGACTAGTGGCTCAGGCTCAGGAATAAAACTGTCTTCGCACATTCAGTGAGTTGCCCACAAGTGACATCAGGCTTAGCAACTCTGAGTATTTCAGGCAACCAAATAGCACCTCTAATTTAGGAGTACTAAGTAACTCAAGTCTTCAGTATCTTTTTACCAAGCGTTTGAAAATGTGCTTCAACCGGAGCAAAACATGGCAAAAGGCTGTTTCCGCTCAGAGCAGGAGAGGCTTGATAGAATTTCACTCCTGCTGCTGAAGCAACAACTGGCTTTTTACTTTTCTTTGGCTAGTCAATTTAGTGCTGGTTAAAGGGAGGGAAGAATAGCATTGACCAGAGGCAAGTACAGGCAGACACAGTGCAATCTTCCCCACACAGCTTTGTCAGCACCGTCAATCCCCTGCTGTCCCTGGGAAGAGCTCCCACAGGGCTGTGCCAGTGCTCCTTAATTCTATCTACAACATGCCCTTCTATTTAACAGTTAATCCCTCCTTCCACTCCCTGTTTTAGGCAAAGAATGGGATTCTTACCAGCAGTACCCTCTCCTATTTAATTCAGAGCCTCTTCTCTGGAGTAATGTTTTCCCTTCTTTTAAAGCACTGTTTGAGGTATTTAAATAATTAGTTACATGTTTCAAATTATCTCCTAGGAGACGGACATGCAGATTCCCCAAAGAGAAGGATGACACAAGCTAGACCCCGGGAGTGCCATGGGGAGAAGGATGACTTTGTGGTTCAGGCAGCGGACTGGGAGACAGGAGATTAGTGTTTCTTTCCACTCTGCTGTCAGTTCTCCAACAGACTCGCCATGTGGACTTGAGTAAGTCTGAATCTTTCTGTGCCTCAGGTTCCTAGTCTCTAACCTGGATATAAGACCAACATACGTCCCTTCCGGGGAGGTGCAGGGATAAGTCTATTAATGTTTGTGTTGTGTTTCAATGGCATCGGCAATGAGCCCAACCCCACTGCAGGTTATAAACTGATAGTGCGTCAGCACCTTTATCTGCTTTCCCGGGAATACAGTCAGTTTTACTGTGTAGTATTTATTGCAGGGCCAGCTAGGGAAAGTGCACCCGAGATGCACATATGAACATAGAAATCACCCTCTCGAGGTTGGGTTTGATCTGAACTGACACTGATCTGACAAAGGTCTATAGAGGCACATTTCTGCTATGCAGTTAACGCAAAACCACCAAACCAGATGTACAAACCACGTAGCCTGGTAGCTCAAATGATTCCCTTGAGCTCCCTGCCCTGGTTTTGGCCAGCACAGCCACCTTCTCTCTCCCCTCTTTGAAGCCTAGGGTATCCATTGCTGACAATAGGCGTCAGCAGTAGTTGCAGCTGAACCAGTGTTAGCCCTGGTCTACACTAGGACTTTAGGTCGAATTTAGCAGCATTAAATCGATGTAAACCTGCACCCGTCCACATGATGAAGCCCTTTATTTCGACTTAAAGGGCTCTTAAAATCGATTTCCTTACTCCACCCCGACAAGTGGATTAGCGCTTAAATCGGCCTTGCCGGGTCGAATTTGGGGTACTGTGGACACAATTCGACGGTATTGGCCTCCGGGAGCTATCCCAGAGTGCTCCATTTTGACCGCTCTGGACAGCACTCTCAACTCAGATGCACTGGCCAGGTAGACAGGAAAAGAACCACGAACTTTTGAATCTCATTTCCTGTTTGGCCAGCGTGGCAAGCTGCAGGTGACCATGCAGAGCTCATCAGCAGAGGTGACCATGATCGAGTCCCAGAATCGCAAAAGAGCTCCAGCATGGACCGAACGGGAGGTACAGGATCTGATCGCTGTATGGGGAGAGGAATCCGTGCTATCAGAACTCCGTTCCAGTTTTTGAAATGCCAAAACCTTTGTCAAAATCTCCCAGGGCATGAAGGACAGAGGCCATAACAGGGACCCGAAGCAGTGCCGCGTGAAACTGAAGGAGCTGAGGCAAGCCTACCAGAAAACCAGAGAGGCGAACGGCCGCTCCGGGTCAGAGCCCCAAACATGCCGCTTCTATGATGAGCTGCATGCCATTTTAGGGGGTTCAGCCACCACTACCCCAGCCGTGTCGTTTGACTCCTTCAATGGAGATGGAGGCAATATGGAAGCAGGTTTTGGGGACGAAGAAGATGATGATGAGGTTGTAGATAGCTCACAGCAAGCAAGCGGAGAAACCGGTTTTCCCGACCGCCAGGAACTGTTTCTCACCCTGGACCTGGAGCCAGTACCCCCCCGCACCCACCCAAGGCTGCCTCCTGGACCCAGCAGGCGGAGAAGGGACCTCCGGTGAGTGTACCTTTTAAAATACTATACATGGTTTAAAAGCAAGCATGTGAAAGGATTACTTTGCCCTGGCATTCGCGGCTCTCCTGGATATACTCCCGAAGCCTTTGCAAAAGGTTTCTGGGGAGGGCAGACTTATTGCGTCCTTCATGGTAGGACACTTTACCACTCCAGGCCAGTAACACATACCCGGGAATCACTGTACAACAAAGCATTGCAGTGTATGTTTGCTGGCGTTCAAACAACATCCGTTCTTTATCTCTCTGTGTTATCCTCAGGAGAGTGAGATATAATCCATGGTCACCTGGTTGAAATAGGGTGCTTTTCTTCAGGGGACACTCAGAGGAGCCCATTCCTGCTGGGCTGTTTGCCTGCGGCTGAACAGAAATGTTCCCCGCTGTTAGCCACAGGGAGGGGGGAGGGTTGAGGGGGTAGCCACGCTGTGGGGGGAGGCAAAATGCAACCTTGTAACAAAAGCACATGTGCTATGTATGTAATGTTAACAGCAAGGTTTACCCTGAAAGAGTGTAGCCAGTGTTTTATAAAATGTGTCTTTTTAAATACTGCTGTCCCTTTTTTTTTCCTCCACCAGCTGCATGTGTTTCAATGATCACAGGATCTTCTCCTTCCCAGAGGCTAGTGAAGATTAGAAAGAAAAAAAGACGCACTCGAGATGAAATGTTCTCCGAGCTTATGCTGTCCTCCCACACTGACAGAGCACAGACGAATGCGTGGAGGCAAATAATGTCAGAGTGCAGGAAAGCACAAAATGACCGGGAGGAGAGGTGGCGGGCTGAAGCTCGAATGTGGCGGCAGCGTGATGAGAGGAGGCAGGATTCAATGCTGAGGCTGCTGGAGGACCAACCAGTATGCTCCAGTGTATGGTTGAGCTGCAGCAAAGGCAGCTGGAGCACAGACCGCCGCTACAGCCCCTGTGTAACCAACCGTCCTCCTCCCCAAGTTCCATAGCCTCCACACCCAGACGCCCAAGAACGCAGTGGGGGGGCCACCGGCCAACCAGCCACTCCGCCACAGAGGTTTGCCCAAAAAAAAGAAGAAGGCTGTCATTCAATAAATTTTAAAGTTGTAAACTTTTAAAGTGCTGTGTGGCATTTTCCTTCCCTCCTCCACCACCCCTCCTGGGCTACCTTGGTAGTCATCCCCCTATTTGTGTGATGAATGAATAAAGAATGCATGAATGTGAAGCAACAATGACTTTATTGCCTCTGCAAGCGGTGATCGAAGGGAGGAGGAGAGGGTGGTTAGCTTACAGGGAAGTAGAGTGAACCAAGGGGCGGGGGTTTCATCAAGGAGAAACAAACAGAACTTTCAAACCGTAGCCTGGCCAGTCATGACACTGGTTTTCAAAGCTTCTCTGATGCGTACCGCGCCCTCCTGTGCTCTTCTAACAGCCCTGGTGTCTGGCTGCGCATAACCAGCAGCCAGGCGATTTGCCTCAACCTCCCACCCCGCCATAAACGTCTCCCCCTTACTCTCACAGATACTGTGGAGCACACAGCAAGCAGTAATAACAGTGGGAATATTGGTTTCGCTGAGGTCTAAGCGAGTCAGTAAACTGCGCCAGCGCGCCTTTAAACGTCCAAATGCACATTCTACCACCATTCTGCACTTGCTCAGCCTGTAGTTGAACAGCTCCTGACTACTGTCCAGGCTGCCTGTGTACGGCTTCATGAGCCATGGCATTAAGGGGTAGGCTGGGTCCCCAAGGATACATATAGGCATTTCAACATCCCCAACAGTTATTTTCTGGTCTGGGAATAAAGTCCCTTCTTGCAGCTTTTGAAACAGACCAGAGTTCCTGAAGATGCGAGCGTCATGTACCTTTCCCGGCCATCCCACGTTGATGTTGGTGAAACGTCCCTTGTGATCCACCAGAGCTTGCAGCACTATTGAAAAGTACCCCTTGCGGTTTATGTACTCGCCGGCTTGGTGCTCCGGTGCCAAGATAGGGATATGGGTTCCGTCTATGGCCCCACCACAGTTAGGGAATCCCATTGCAGCAAAGCCATCCACTTTGACCTGCACATTTCCCAGGGTCACTACCCTTGATATCAGCAGATCTTTGATTGCGTGGGTTACTTGCATCACAGCAGCCCCAACAGTAGATTTGCCCACTCCAAATTGATTCCCAACTGACCGGTAGCTGTCTGGCGTTGCAAGCTTCCACAGGGCTATCGCCACTCGCTTCTCAACTGTGAGGGCTGCTCTCATCTTGGTATTCATGCGCTTCAGGGCAGGGGAAAGCAAGTCACAAAGTTCCATGAAAGTGCCCTTACGCATGCGAAAGTTTCGCAGCCACTGGGAATCGTCCCAGACCTGCAACGGTATGCGGTCCCACCAGTCTGTGCTTGTTTCCCGAGCCCAGAATCGGCGTTCCACAGCATGAACCTGCCCCATTAGCACCATGATGCCTACATTGGCAGGGCCCATGCTTTCAGAGAAATCTGTGTCCATGTCCTGATCACTCATGTGACCGCGCTGACATCGCCTCCTCGCTCGGTATCGCTTTGCCAGGTTCTGGTGCTGCATATACTGCTGGATAATGCGTGTGGTGTTTAATGTGCTCCTAATTGCCAAAGTGAGCTGAGCGGCCTCCATGCTTGCCTTGGTATGGCGTCCGCACAGAAAAAAGGCGCGGAATGATTGTCTGCCGTTGCTCTGATGGAGGGAAGGGTGACTGACGACACGGCTTACAGGGTTGGCTTCAGGGAGCTAAAATCAACAAAGGGGGTGGCTTTACATCAAGGAGTATTTCAGGCAGGACTTCACGGAGGGTTCCAATAAGAAATGGTGCACCTAAGTTATTGTTCTTATTGGAACAAGGAGGTTAGCCTGGCCTCTGATTGATACATGGCTAGATTTACCTCGCTGCACCTTCTCTGTGAGTGACTGCAGTGTGACCTAGAGGAATGAGTCCCCTAGACGGGGGAGGAGGCAAATGAGTACAAAACAAATCTGGTCTATTTCTTGTTTTCATCCACTCCATCTATCTTTTACATCTTTGGCTGGCAGCAGACGGTGCAGAAGGACTGCATGCCATCCACATCTCATGGCTGCTCGGCAGAAGACGGTACAATAGGACTGCTAGCAATCCATATTGCCTGCCTGCTCACCGTAAGACGGTTCAATAGGACTGACTGCAGGACTAAAGAGAATGACCTGGTCAAGTCACTCCAAATTTAGTCCCTGCGCCCATGTCTGCCCAGGCGCTCCCAGCCGACGCGGCCAGGAGCACCTTGGACATGACGATGACGGCTACCAGTCGTATTGTACCGTCTGCTGCCACAAGGCAATGGATTGCTGCTACTGTGTAGCAATGCAGTACCACGTCTGCCAGCACCCAGGAGACATACGGTGACGGTTACCTGAGCAGGCTCCATGCTTGCGGTGGTATGGCGTCCGCACAGGTAACTCAGGAAAAAAGGCGCGAAACGATTGTCTGCCCTTGCTTTCACGGAGGGAGGGAAGGGGGGACTGACGATATGTACCCAGAACCACCCGCGACAATGTTTTAGCCCCATCAGGCATTGGGATCTCAACCCAGAATTCCAATGGGCAGCGGAGACTGCGGGAACTGTGGGATAGCTACCCACAGTGCAACGCTCCGGAAGTCGAC
Organism: Chelonia mydas; assembly: GCF_015237465.2. Taxonomy (NCBI): domain Eukaryota; kingdom Metazoa; phylum Chordata; order Testudines; family Cheloniidae; genus Chelonia; species Chelonia mydas. The sequence continues at coordinate 5,264,712 of NC_051261.2, forward strand.
TCTAGCCTCGGTACTGTGGAAGCACTCCGCCCAGTTAATGCACTTAATGCACTTAGAGCATTTTCTGTGGGGACACACACACTCGAATATATAAAACCGATTTCTAAAAAACCGACTTCTATAAATTCGACCTTATTCCGTAGTGTAGACATACCCTTAAGTATAAATTAGGCAAATTGTGGTTTTGGTACCATTTCAGAGACCATGGTCATTGTCAGCGGTGAGCGGTTTTCTTAAAGCGGCCATGGCCAGAGAGTCTTTTGCAGGGCTTTCAGCCTAAAGAAGCTCAGCTGCCCTTAGCTTCCCGATCTGCCTGACAGCGCTTTAACGTAGAGTGAAGACATACCCACAGTCTCTCTCACCTCCAGCAAAACAGAAAAGCAACAAAAGAACTGACATCGCAAAACCATACAGCACTTTGGATTTTGTTCCTTTGCTGACTGCTTCCTGATAAAAGGTTTTCGGTTTGGAGCATGCAGGTATTTGGCAGAGATGCATACGTTACACAACGTTTGTCTCTGGACTGAGACGGGAAATGGAATGGCTTAATTTAGATGGGGATGGGTGAGACTTGTCCAGAGAAGTGCCAAAAGAATTACGATTTTTACGCAAGATGAAAAATGGGAGGGGAAGTGCAAAGAAGATGCCGAAGTCTGAATTTGGGAGGAGACAGAAACTACAGTGCAAAGAGCGTTGCCTAAATTCACGGCCGATATAAATTGGCCTTGCCCTAGTGAAGTTAGAGCTGTGCCTATTTACACCAGCTGAGAATCTGGCCCTGTATTCAGAGCATAGGAAGACAGGCCATCACAGATGTAGTAGAAAGGGAGAGCCTGAAACATGAGGCCTGGTATCAGAGCCCTGGACTAAAGTAGTAGTCAGGCCCTGCTGATATAAAGCAAAGTTAGCAAAAGTGATCTGGCCCTGTTATAATACATGCCTGCTTGCAAGTTCACAGAACCCGAAAGAACAGGGCTGGTATTGCAAAACCACACACATTCCTAAGAAGTGCTAGGCACAGGACACTCACAGAAACACATTCCAGAAGGGTGGTGGTACCAGAACACCCCATATCAAGTAACTTACAAATGCACTCCCCAAAGATAAAAGGAACATGTTGACCCCTCCTAGAGATAAGGACAGGATGACACTGATGGAAAGAGGCGTTTGACTGAACCAACCTGTACAGGGTAAACAGTAGTAACTAACCACGTCAGAGGGGCAATACGTAATGCGTTTGTACCGGTGTATAAAGAAGGGTCTCAGAGGGAGTGTCTTTGTCTGGCCGAGGAGGGAACGGAAAGTCCTAACAACATAAGAACGGCCATAAGGGGTCAGACCAAAGATCCATCTAGGCCACTATCCTGTCTTCCAACAATGGCCAATGCCAGGTGCCCCAGAGGGAATGAACACAATGGGTAATCGAGTGATCTATACCCTGTCTCCCATTCCCAGCTTCTGGCAAACAGAGGCTAGGGACATCATCCCTGTCCATCCTGGCTCATAGCCATTGATAGACCTATCCTCCATGAACTTATCTAGTTATTTTGAATCAACATATTCTGGCAATGAGTTCCACAGGTTGACTGTGCATTGTGTGAAAAAAAATGCTTCCTTTTGTTTGTTTTAAATCTGCTGCCTATTAAAGTCCTGTCATTCACTGAGCCGGTCCATTGTTACAGGCATACATGTGCTAGCGTCACCGTAGACATTGATCTGGGGAGCTAGGACCATGCTTTGTCAACAATAAACCTGGCTACGTGCCTTTGCTACTGAAACGGGGCTGGGGTTTAATTGGGCAATTCGATCAAGGTCTGCTGCGTCCCCTAGCTGCACAGAGCTGGGATAGCACAACACACACATAGCCAACAACAGGCAGCCTACCCTATGATAAGTGGGTAAAGCCCACTTTGATCACAGCAGCCAACAGCATGTGCTTTATGGTAGCTCCTCTCAGAAAGGGTCCCTGATACCTCCTGTGCTTGGCTGTGTTCTCTTTGGATGGCAGGCCTTCTCCGCCAGCACCAGTCATCTAGACTGCCTTACATTCTGTTCAACTGCCCCAGCCCCACTGCCTCAGGGCTTGGCCATGCTAACGATGCACCGTGAGCTGGCTCTTCGCGGCTCCTCCGTTGTGCATTTAAAACACAGCAGCACTCATTTGCACGTTTTCTTCCCCTGGGTACTTGGTCACTGTTCCTTCTGGCCTCTCCTGCCCCGGGCTCTCTCCCATTGGCATTACTCCTGCACCAGCCCCCAACACAGGCAACGCCCACGGGCCCACCACAGTCAAGGTTCACAAGGAATCCATCAAGACAAGCTCAGACGGGAGCCACTGCACCTGACCCAAATAAGGTCGCATACACAGAATGGAAGCAGGGCCTCAGATAAGCCATCGCTGCCAGCCATTGGGTGGGGCTACATAGATTTTCAGTGGGCCACAAGGCATGTGGTGTAGCACTGGGGTAGGCACCAATGCACCACGCAGGAGGCCTCGCCCCACCCTCATCAGCAAAGGAACTGAAATATCAAAACCAAGTATCTTCAGGCTGTATTTTCCAAAAGAGTGCAGCATGGGAGTGGTATATATGAGAGGCTGAGCTCTTTTGGAAGCCTGACCCTTGGCTTTGGTGCCTAAACAGGAGCCAAATTCTTTTGAAAAAAATCAGTTGCAGGGGCTGAGATTTTAAAGTCTGGCTGGTCCCAGGGTGGTGATGAATTTTCAGAGTAGCTCTTCTTGATAAAGCTTTTAGCTCTGCAGCGTGCAGACCTTTGGCAGAGACATGGAAAATGAAAGCCTTGCATCATCTTTCTGTATGCTCAGAAACGGAACGATTTAATTTAGCAGGGGACAGTGATGGACAAATAGCCGCCCTCCTACACAGTGTTTGATTTGGCAAAAGTGCCAACCGGAAGAAAAGCTGAGAAGGTCACCGCAGACTGCACCTGCAGACAATTGCTAGCTCAGGAGGGGGATGGGTCCAAAGGGTTTTTTTTTTTTGGGCTGGTGGCAGCATTTACCAAGCCAAGGTCAGAGAAAAGTTGTAACCTTGGAGTTTAATACAAGCCTGGACTGGCAAGTATGAGTTTTTAAAAACTAAACTTGCAGGCCCCCTCCTCCTGCACTCAAGGTGCCAGAGTGGGGATTCAGCCTTGACAGTTGTGATCTGCAAAGCATCTGTTACCATGGAAGAATGCTTTATTTCAGGCAGTGGGGTTTGTCATCGTCCAATCTGAAAAATGACCGTTTTGAAGGGGGGGAGGGAAAATCTCAGTAGAACAACTCATTTCCAGGAACCTTGCTTGAGGGATGGTTATTGTCTTAAGTATTGTGAAACATGAAGGGGAGGCAGAGATTCAAACACTCCCTAGGATTCATTTGTGCAAATAGTAACCTTGTACTCTAACTATGCAAAACTAGTTACGTACATAGCTCATTGTGTGGAGATGACTTAAAGAGCCACCCTTAGCACTGATGCAAACAAGAAAAGGTTGTGATGGGAACAGTGTGTAAGGCTTTCATTTTCCATGTCTCTGCCAAAGGCCTGCAAGCTAGCTACCCTACCTTGTGCTGGGCTTTGTTTGTGACCAAGAAGCTGGGAATAAGCGCAGTGCAGCACAGGTCCAGCCACATGTCCATGCCCCTAGAAATGCCCCAAGGACACACTGTACTGGAAATCCCTGCAGGGATGCATCAGAGCTGTCAGATCCATGGACTGTTTGGCTCAGAAGCAGAGAGATGAATTGGGCCCTGCTGCATGATTCCAGCCACCCCCACTCAGGTACTTCATCGCTTTGTGGCTCCGGCTCTAGGGTAGGGTGACCAGATATCCTGATTTTATAGGGACAGTCCCGACGTTGGGGTCTTTTTCTTATATAAGTTCTTATTACGCCACATCCCCGTCCCGATTTTTCACATTTCCTGTCTGGTCACCCTACTCTAGGGGCAAAAACTGAGCCCTTAGGTTTCACACCTGAGATTGGGCAATAAGAGCTGATTGAAACAAAGAATGAGTAACTGACATGAATATGACGACTAAGCACCAACATCCTCAAAGTTTTCTATCAGGGCAATAAAAGGCTCTTTGGTTAGTCAGTGATGACACAGGACGAATATTGACAGACCAAGCCCAGAAAGCATCCAAGAGATCAAAGTAAGGTACAGGCAAATTAATTGTGATTCATTCCCAAAGAGCCTCAGATTTTAAGTGGGTAGTCAGGTTTGGGAAGGGTCAAGACTTCTTGAAGTCATCATCATGCCTTTTACTTCGCAAACAGCAAGGATTACACAGATACACGAGCCAAGAGGTGCCATGAGGCCTGTTGGATTATGAATATTAAACAGTGCCAGGTGAACAATCTAGAAGGGACTTGGTTTTTAAGCTTTGATTCTATAGGAGTCATCCAAACACCATGGTGAACCACAGTAGGATTTCATTCTCTCCCCAACCAAACATACATCCTCAAGTTTTACTCTTACTTGGATTAAAAGATGTAAGAACAGACTCCTCTGTAGCACCAGCTATGCTGCATCATCTCCAGATGTGAACTGTTCTTAAAACCATTGAATTGTGCACTCTCCCACAAGCGCACATGGGGCAGAAGTCGGTCCAATTAATCTGCAACGAACGAACGAACGAACGGTTCAAGTTTGTTACTGAAGTAACCAAAGAACTGGGTTACAGGTCAGAAAGATGGAACATGGTTTCTTTATGCCACTAAGTGGAGAAAAAGGATTGATCAGGGTCATCTCTGCTATAAAACAGGATAGGTCTAAGACCACGGGGCCAAGGAACACTAGAGTAATTAAAGTCAATCTAGAGCTATAAACTGGTAGCAAGAGAGTGCTCTCACTTCTTGTCTACACTAGTCAGATGCTTGGGAATGCTGGTTAATTCTTTGCAAAGGGGAACAAGTGATCCTTCTTCTAAATTGGAGATACAAGTAGTAAGGAGTGCAAATATCTCTAACAGGTGGAAGAGGGCTCTAATCACCCCTACTACAGAACTTAATAAATGCCCAGGAAACCATGTTATTTTAGACAATGGTCTGCTCACGGTGCTGTCACATGGAAAAATGGTTTGGACTTGCTGGATAGGAGGCTGTGCCTCCTCTTATGTTTCTAAGACCAGAAGAGTGTTTGAAATGCGAGCTGCCACCATTTTACACCTTAGAATTACTATGATTTATCTGCAGCAGTACTAGATACCTCTTCTCTGAATGCCCAATTGTGTTACCCTAGTTGTCAATGACTCAGCTTAAGCAGCTCACCTTACCTTTCCTCCCCAGCAACGTTTTGTAAAATAAAAATCATACCTAAAGATAACCCATCCTGACAGAAGCGATGGCAAGTCAGCTGCCTTGAGCTGTCACCCACCTGACCCCATCTCCCTTCCATGTTCAAAATCTGAGCATCTTAACTGTCGAAGATCTAACCTAATCCTAAACCCAGGGAACTCATGGGCCTGCACAAATCCAAGGCCGTCAGTCCATGTAGGCTAGTGCAAAGAAACCCTACCTCCACAAATCCCTCAACTGTGGATCAACCCACTTCACCCAGAAACCAGGCTGACAACCAATCCACACAAAAAAGCATTTAACTTGCAGGGGGTTTGGCGAGCCAGCCACCAGCAGGGAGTTACACCTCCCCGCGCCCTCCCCCCCCCCATATCTCCTCCCTCAGACTGGGGGTTAGCTTCCACCCAGAGACATCTTACTCTTCTTCCCAGAAGACTTAACCCCTGCAGACAGGTCAAACCCTCCAAAGTTTCGATACAGTGAAAAAACACCTGCACTTGGTTGGTTGTGTTTTTGGTCCCCATCCAATGCAATCTATTCAGTTATCTCAACACCCAGAACACCCGCTTATTGGAATGAGGTCACAATCCATTTATGATTCCCCAAGGGTTGCCCATATGGACAAACCCATATGGACGTAACCCATATGGACAAAAGCAACAACTGAACTTGACACTACCCTGATAGTTATTGACGAGTCCGAAGAAGTCTGCTTCTACCTGGTGCTGCCTTTTATGGGCAATATTCTGCCTCACAATCCCAGCACTGATTCAAGACACTAGGACTGACCAACAACAGCCCGTTACTTGCCAGAGACCGCACCGATCAGTGAGTGCCACGTTACCCTTCAGGTGGGGCTCTCCTTTTGAACTCATGATCCAGCAGCTGCTGGGATGACCGTTTGAAGGTCCAGGCTGGGATTTCCAAAAGCACCTGAGCGAGTTACGTGCCCAGCTCCCACCGAAGGACAGCCATAAATGGGTGGGTAGCATCCTTCAACTCCTTTGAAAGTCACAGGTGTAACTCTTAACAAGGGCCCAGCCCACGGCTACAGATGTACAGCACACCACTCACTTATGTTCTTAAAATTAGGCAGGATTTCGAATCTCATTTTGCCAGACTTCACCAGCAGTTTTACACCAATCTAGGTTCTGTTAATTAGTCAAAAGAAGCAATTTGCCACTCACCCTTCACTACAGGAGAAGTTGGCTGTTGCACCAAACCGGAAATCGGTTAAATCAACCCTGCCATTTTGTAGTTCTAGTGGTTTACATGGTCTTCCTAGAAGAAAACAAGACAAATATTAGTGTTACCTCAGATTACCTTAATGGGTAAAAGAAAAAGGGATATGCTAACTTGCTCCCCCTAACATAGCAAATACTATGGCAGATCAAGCCAAACGTCTAATCCAGTGGTTAACCTTTTTTGGGCTGAGGACCCATTTGTAAATGTTTATGGCCTGTCGTGACCCAGTAAATAGTCTGGGCATGGAGGCCCTGGGGTGGTTTCAGTCAGGTCCTGCATCCCAGGAGGGTTGGTCCCTGCCTGGCACTCACCCCACAGTGGTGGTTCCTGTGCCAAGGGGCTAGCTAAGCTGGTCTCTCTGCTTCAGTCGTTGCAACCTTCAGGTTTGAAACGTCACTACAGTTTGGCCCCCCGCCCCTCGACTGGACCAAATTTGAGAGAGTGGAGTTGCGACCTGGCTCCTGGGGTTGCAGTGCCGCTCAGATTTGGCCTACTCACAGTGGCAGATTAACCACTGACCCAATGGGGCCCTTGCCCAGGGGCCCCGGACAATTGGGGCCCCCCAGAAAAAGGCATGCCCCAGCGCCCTGACCTGCTCCATGCACCTGCCCAGCGCTCCTGCTGGGGAGCGGACGCAGGGTCTTGCAGGCGTGCTGGGTGGGTGGGGCGGGGCGGGGCAGGGCAAGTCTCCACGCCCCCACCCCGCTCCCCAGCTGAAGTGCCTGGGGAGGAAAACAAGGAGACTGCAGGAAGAAGGGGTGGGAAGGGCCCCCCCAACTTGCTCTGGCCCATGGCCCCACAAACCCCTAATCCACCTCTGCCTACCCAGGCTGCCGTCATCATGACGGCTGCTCCAAACCTGAGTGGTGCTGGAATCCCAGAGATTGTAACGCGCAGAGCAGAGAGGTGAGCCACAGGAGCTGCCATGTGACCCTTTGAAACAAGTCTTCTGCCAACCCTAATTTTATGTCCCAACCCACACTTTGAGAAACCCTGGTCTAGTCTTATCTCCTTTCTGACCATGGCCAGTCATAGAAGCTACAAAGAAACCTGTAAAACCTCCATTATGGATAATTATGCCCACAGGAGGCCAGGTGGACGGGGAAAGATTCCTCCTAACCTCACAGTTAATGGCTCCCCTCACATCCCAAAGAGGAGTAAGCCAACTAAATTATCCAAAGCGCATATTTATATTGCCAAATTAAGGCCCAGACCCTGAAACACTCACATGCATAACTATATTTACCTGGGTAGACCCATTGATTTATACGGGATAGTTCACGAGTGATGTTAAAAACCATTTTAAGTGTTTGCAGGACAAGAGTTTGAGTGTCTCATCCTTCTTTGAATTGTACCAAACTCTTTACTTCAAAGTCTCATGGCACCGAGTTCCATGGATTAATTATGCATTTTGTCAAGCAATTTCCTGTTTTCAGTCCCACGGGAATCCTGATTTTAGGCAAATAAAAATTCTTTTCCTCATTTAAACTCAATGACAGAGATTCTCCTCGCCCCCCAGGACAAGAATATCCGGAAAATTATTTATGATGTTTTATCCACTAATGGAAGCTTATTTCTACAAAAGGATGAACAGTATCAGAAATTCACCATTGCTTCATGGAGTTCAAAATAGAACAACCGTATCCATGCGAACTTAGAACTTGTTATCATGACTAACTGAAAGAACTTCTCTCTTGATTCAGGGAAGGCACAAAAATTGCCTTCTGTTTATGAAGCAGCTGACTCTGCAGGACACTACTGCACATGCTAATGGCCCAACGACTACTTGCAATTAGTCACATGCTTATGTCCCATGAAGGCCAGAATATGAGTGTCAAAGACTACGCAAGAAAGTACCATCGGTGTTCTATAACCATAGCATACAGCTCGATTGGTTTCCACACCCCATTTGAGACTTATGTCCTGCCCTCCAGTCCCATTGGTGTCAAGGTCTGGCACCGTCAGCCATTTTGAATTTTTATTTTTTTACATTTGAATAGGAGGAACGTTGCATGCTTGTGCTTGGATACATTTGGTGGATTCTCTAAAGAAAAAAGGTTCAAAGAAGAGAGTGAGAAAGCTTAAAGATTAAAAAAGGAAGCTTTAGTTAGGTTTAGAGGAAAAAAAGGAAAAAGTAAGCACAGGGCAAAGAAAAAAGGTTTTAGAAAAAAAAATAAAGAGAGGCTGCGTTACTGAACACATGCAGAGCGAAACGTCCTACTCCAGCGACTGTCGGTAGTGAAATGATAGCTATTCTCAGAGGTGATCCTTGGGAGCTAGCCCTGTCTTTCGGTGGACCCATCCGTAACTGCTTTACAGCTGTGTCACAGAATGCACTTTTTGAACCAATCCATTCATACCAAGATTCTAAAAGAAGAGCCTTTCAAAAAAGGACGATCGTGAAGTGTATTATTTGAAAAAACCTCTAGCCAACGAGCATTTGACCATGTGTATAAAACCACATATTTTTGTGAACGGCAGTTTTAAAACCGGTAGCCGAGACAACGGTCATGTCCTTCTACAAGACGCCTCCAGATGCCAAGAAGCCGGAATTGCCCACGGGTGCACCAGCTCACGTTCAGAAGAGACGACCCATTTATACTTATTTTGCTAAAGAGGCAGACCTCTTGCCGAACCCTGCCTTTCATCCTGAAATTGAACTGAAGAAACAGGAAGACTTTATGGAGTCACGGCCAGTTGTAAAAGACAAAAAAGATCACGTGCGAAAAAATGTGTTGCTGTCTTTGGAGGAAGCAGACTCGACGGTGGAGGTAAGGCCATTTTGATAACAAATTGATGAAAAATTACAACGTGTTTTATAACTATTTATGGTTAATTTTTTTTTTTTTTTATAGGTAGGAATGGAAGAAGAGTGAATATGAGGACATGGCAACCGAGGGACTGCTGGAGGATAGCCATGTCGAGAACCAGCTGATACACCCAGAGTCATGGAAAGATAGCGACATTGTTATGCTAAAAAGCAAGTGAAAGCTTTACCAGTTGTGAAAAAACTACTACAGCAAGGTAAGAGATAATGAGCCCCACACAGTACCTACTGCCTGCAGAAATTTTAGTCTAAGCACACCTCACTGCCCGACTGAACTAGTAGTATTTCACTTCACCATCCCAGTCCCTCACTAACCTTTACCAAATTTGGTGCATTTCTACATTGTATGAAAAAAAAACGAAAAACAAAAAACAAAACATTTACTATTTTCCTGCAGTTGAGAGACCTCAACTCCACCTTGAAGTGGTTTTTCAACTATTTCCATTTCGTAACCTCAGGTGTATGGAAAGTTATGAGCAGAATCACTATGCTACGGAACAGAGACAGGCAGCTAATGTGACTCACATCAACTCCCCCCTTCATCTTAAGTCAGCTCACAACAACTTTCAATAGGACTTTTCCTCCTTAACTCACTTGGGCTCTTTTGAAAACACCATTAATTGTGTTTAAAATGCCAAAAGCACCCACTGGCCCATGTACTCTAAGCTTCCCAGTGCTACCGCCATTGGTGGCCTTGTGGACACTGGGAGCTGGTCTACACTAACGCTGTAAGTCAAGCTGAGTTAAGCAATTTATGTAACTGAAGTTGACATAACTTGGGTTGACTTACAGTGGTGTCTGCACCAAGCTGAGTCAATGGAAACACTCTCCTGTCAACATAGCTTCTGCCTCTCAGGGAGATGGAGTACAGACATCAACAGGAGACCATTCTCCCATCGACTTAGCGTCTTCACCAGACCTGCTAAAATAGACGCTGCTGCATCAATTGCAGCAGCGCCCATTTAGCCGGTAGTGTAGACATGGCCTGAGCCTTTGTCCTGCTTTCAGCCACTAGTGGTCTGACACCAATATAGCTCCATCAGTGCTCAGCCATAGTGTAGACAGGAAGACTGCTATAAACTGCTTACACCTACCCAGGCTTGAAAACATAAACTGCACTCGTGCAAAACAAGGCTTGATAGGGCAAACCTGATGTTATGCTGGGGATTTGAACTGCTAACTGAAAACCAGGACACATCCCCAGTGTAGCTATGACCTTAGCAACAGTGGCAAATTACAACATTTAAATCCAGACACATCCTTCAGGTAATCTGAGCAAAGGCAAAGCTTCATTAAACATCTTTGCAGTTTCTAATGAGCATCAGAAATCTGTTTCTATCACATAGATCCTAATCCTATTGTAATGCAGGCAGGATCAAACCGACTGGCTGTTAGCTAAGGCTGTAGAGCAGACTCATTTTAGGTCTCTAAGCCGTCTCTGTGCCACTAGATAGGACAGAACACCACACCCAGGAAGTGTGTGGGTAATACTATCCCGCTCTTATTCAGTTTGGATCGTGTCTTGTAGTTTCCTGGCAGTGCATTGTTACAAGGCTGACAAAGTGCTACCCCTTGCTAGAAAGACCCATGCCCTAGGAAATCATGGTGGGGTGCAAAAAGAAGTATTAGTTTCATCTGCTCTTGAAAGCAGTTAGTGTCCAGATCACAGTCGAGGGGTAGATGTCAACCACATTTTTACATCGCTATCGAGAGAGTCAGGATGCTATAGTCTTTGTACAGTATTCCTTTTATTCAGAAAAAAAAAGACTTAAGTACAACACAGAAATTCCAGTTTTTTCATTTAATAAATATGCAGATTGCCAAGTAAAATTCTGTACAACTTGCATAAATACAAATAATTTATGTTTTCAGTGACAAAACAGCATTTGGCTACGAACACCTTCTCGCAGCAGAGAATTATTTCCTGAACGTAACAAGCTTGCTTTAAATGCTACCAAAAACTTATTTTCAACTACTGAAATAGAAAAATAAAGACATTTCCTTTAGGCACGGAATCAGAAGAATTTGACCACAAGTATAACCATTTTACTGCTTACTTATCGGAAAGCGTTTATAAAGGAAACAGAGGTAATTTATTTTGGCTCTCAATACGGGCTTAAAAAACTTGATAGGTGTTCAGAATCCACACTGAGTCTTGCACACGTCCACGCACTTCACCCTGGGATGCTACACTGAGGACACACTAAATATAAGACTTGGGGTAAGAGTAGTTTGGGGCTGTTTGTTATTGTTGTTTTTGGAGTTTCCTGGACATGAGAGTAAAAGGAACACTGATTATTCTGGAGATTTGATTTTAAAACGGAGGATAAATTTGAATTAAACAAAAGTCGACAGCAGTTCAAGGAGCATCTTTGGCATCGTTAAATCTGTACTTTAAAAGGGATAATACATACTTCAAAATAGAAACCTCCAAATAGGAATCTCAACAGGCTCTCGCTCGCAACACCAAAATCCACAACCCCGAATACAACTGTCGTGAGAGGAATCTGGGATCACGAGAAAAGTTTAGTACAATCACATGACGATTGCTTCAATTTTTCCATTTTCTTCCAATACCACATTCACTGTCTGATGAACAAGTCAGTAATCAGCACGGCAAGAATGACACGCATCTTTCCTGAAAAACCAAAAGAAAAAGTCGTAACCAAAGTAAAAATGCATAATATCTTGACTTCACTCCCTATGTTTAGGATAATGAGAGTTTTCATTTTATATTCTGTCTGAAAGATTTGTTTAGTTAATTTTAGAGTTACATGAACACAATTATAAATTCATTTCCAGTTAAAGCACAGTTCATGCTGTTTCTTCTCAGAGGCCATGTCCAAAACAGAAAAGAGGCAGAAAAAAATTCATGAGGAGGATTAATCTGTAATCAAAGTTGGCAAACAGTGGTAAGCTAGTTATTACATGTCCTAAATACAGGAGAACTGGACTATCTGTGCTCCCTCCCCGTAACACTCAACTGTTTAGAGCACTGGAAAGGCAAGGGGGTCATCTATAACATAACACTGTTTTAGGACATATTCGTTTCTTCCACTGACCAATCACATTGTACAAGAATCTTATTCAACTGTACACCCCAAGAATACCATGTAGAGTACTAATGAAGAGTCAACAGTACTTTTGGACACTGTCAGGGCCCACGGTTTCACAGTGAACCCACTATGCGACACCCACACCACCTGAGCTCTTCAGCAGAGATCTGTTTAACATCTCCTGCCCGCTGGAAAGCTCCGCATACAAAACTGTATCAGCTAAAAGTTGAAATATAAAGTCTGTATGCTGCTACTCCTCTACTAAACGAAGTCTCGGATTTAAGGATAGAATTGCAACCTTACACCAGAAACGAAAGTCCAACATGGGCTTTGTAGCATTAATATTCTTCTGGAGAAAATATTTGTTCTTATATCATCAAAATGGTAACATACTGAAGTAACGTTTATATATGTTAAGACAGAGCTGTTAATGACAAGTTACATCACAAGGACATAAGGTACACAATGCATTCATAACTGCTGTGCTTGACAAAATGGTTCCATAGAAATGGAGAATTTAGCGGATATTCACATAAGCGTGACATTCAACATATCTGTTCAGGCCACAGAACAAAGGTAACCTAAGAAAGTAATTTATAGTCTCAATTTGATATGTTGCATAGTTGTATTATGTTCTTGCAGATAACGGTTCATCAGAACCACACCATCTTTTCACACTGAAGTAAATATTTTCTATAAAAACACCTTTCAGGACCCAAGCAAGGTTTTTTTCCACATTCCTGTAGATCACTGAAGAGCTGTTTTGCATCCTATGGGCTCAACAGAAGGAAAGGAGAGAAACTAATTCAATAAAATATGACTCCAGAATTCAAGAGTAAAAATCAAAGTTGCTTTTGCTTCCTTAAAGGAGGCTTTTTGTATCATTAGAACTCCAAAGAAAACCGATGCTGAATATTAGGAAAATTTTTGATGGCAATGGATTTTTTTGGGAGGGTGAGGGGTGGGGGAGGGGCAGGGGGAACTTTTAAAACTAGCATGGACTAAAATGGTAGAGAAAAGTACTGTAGAGAACAATCCTGCCTTTGCAGGGACAGGATGATTCGACAGATTCCCCCCAGCCACACACCCCCTTGTATAATTCTATATTCCTGAGGTTAACCGGTTTAAAAAATCCTTAGATGTTATTTCCATATCAATAAAAAAAAAAAAAAGATGTTTAAAAAAAAAAACTAGTTAATGCTATTTACTTTTGCATTTCTTTCAATGCACATAGGGTTTTGTTTTTTTTGTTTTTTTGTTTTTTGTTTTGTTTTTTTACACTTTCTAAGCACTAGCACAATGAAGCATTGCAGTGTGTTGCAAACTCTAAGAGAATGTTTAAATCCAAAAATCTTTTCTAAAATTTTATGTATAATTTTCTATTAAAACTCAATTGTGAAAGAAATCCCACACAAGGTAAAACCTATATGCAAGATACCCAGCTGTGCCCCTTGGAAAGGAGGCACAGTTTTAACTCATGCCTCTTATCAATATTAATATTCATATTTCTGCCAATCAAACATCCCCAGGGGATTGCAGCAAACAGGTCCGTCAAGCTTCAAGTTCACATGATTGGGTATATAGGATTAATTTATGATTAGTGTACGTGCTAGTACCCCTTTACTGAATGAAGTCTCAGATTTATTTAAGCATATTGCTCTTCTGGAAAACATTGAAAAAACTTATTAATAGTTTGCCAAATGATTGATCAATATGCAATTTAATTAAAGACAAGTATAAAGCTTTTAAAATTGTTTCCTAAAAACTGAAGTTAAATCATTGGAAAAACCTATGGCTTCACATTTTCAGACAGCAAACGGTCTCTGGGATTAAGTTAACACAAAAAGAATAGACAATTTTCTTCTCTAATATGCGTGTCTTTTCCTATTTAATAGACAACTCTGGTTAAAATTTATAGGACAAGGAATTACCTCATTTAGGATAGTTCCCTTTCAAAACTGTTCCCAGTTAAATCCTAGCAAGTCCTTATTTTTCATAGTCAGAGAGACTACATAGCAACATGTTACTTGCAAGTCTTCTTGATATTGGGTTTCTTTTCCTCTGGCAGTAACAGCCCATTTTAAATACGAGTATCTTTTCCTCCAACACTCAATATTATTCAAAAGATTTTACTAATTGGGCTTCGTAACACAATATTACCTTCAACAAGCATCAAGCTTGACTATCATGACAAAAATGCAACACGTCACAACAAGCGCAGCGTTGCTTCAGAGGGATAATGTCTAATAGCTCACGACTTCAATTATATTGCGCATGAGCACAACTGGTCAACAAACCTTCTCTCAGAAAACATTAAAGGATATCAAAAATAAAAGGAAAGCTAAAAGTGATAGCAAGCAGAAAGGATCTCTCAAGTCAGTTACCTGTGTAGCTGGAGACAGTTCTAAGTTAACACTTGTAGGATGCTGCACATGTCATTAGCTTAGACACGACATGGGACACCATGTGTTGTTAAAGGCTTATGATCTTTGGCCTTGGCTTACAGATGAAGGACAAAATAAGCCTCAGCATCAGAATTCTCATTTACCCTACAAAAGATATTAGGCAGGTGCTTTGTTGAAATATCCTGTAAGCTAAGAATGTGTACGATGTGGATGGGAAGATTTGAGTCTCTGCCTACACAGGTAACAAGCAATACTTCAATTTCTAAAAATTGTAAACAGTAAAAAGCAGGCTTCACAGCATCTAAGATGTCTCTTGCAAAGTCAGGGCTAAACACAAAGAAATTTAGATTGAAACTAGATCTTGGTGCAAATCAAAGGCACTTCAGAAACAATGGCGCCCAAGGGAACTTGATTTTAAATGGTAGTTTTTCCATTTTAAAGCCATTTTTAAAAGCTTTTACACAGTATTAATTAGCAGCAAGACAAAATCTTCACTGTGAACGCTGTAGCAAGCAGAACTGGAACAGCAGATCAATAGGATTACGTTTTTAGTTTGCCATATTCACATTTTACAAGCCTGAAAGTGTTGCAGACATTTCGGAAGACATTCTGGGCTTGAATCTCTTGGGGTCCATGGGAAAAAGCTCTGGGTCGCACACCTAGTTTGAGGGTAACTCAAGTATTCCTATTTTGTTAATGGGAGAAGAAAATCAAAATAGAGAAGACACTTTGGGTTGGGGGTTTGGGACAGACACACTAAGGCTGCGTCCATGCTGGAGCTGGAGCTGTAGTCTCCAACTCGGGCAGACACAGCTCAGTGCTAGCGTGCTGAAAACAGAAGCGCAGCTGTGGCGGCACGAGTGGCAAGACAGCCATCCAAGGAAGTGCCACTGCAGCTACGCTTCTGTTTTTAGCATTCCAGCTCAATCAGAGCTAATGCAGATATGTCTACACCTGCGCTTGAAGTTACAGCTCCAGCGTAGACATACACTAAGTTTCAAACCACCATTCATCCACAGCCCCTTCCCTCCCACTGGCCAAGCTGAATGTGCCCCGATGTTTCCTTTTTACATGGATCTACAGTTTAAAAATGGAGCTTTCATTGTCCTTGGTTGTGTAAAGGGAGTGATTTGCAGAAGCTGAGAAACCTATTTTAAAGTAATATACTGAAAATTTAATCTAACTGCTGAACTTACTAAGTTGTGCAAAAGTGACTATACGCAGTGAGCCTCTGCCGCGTTCCCCCCTACACCCTCAGGCTGCCGAGCAGATGGGCTGAGGGGAAGATGGATATTTAAGGGCAACTCTTCCTAGTATTACACACAAAAGTCCTACATTAAACATCCTACGTTAAAAGAACATTAATAAGTCAAGCATCTGCCTCAGGAGCTTTTACATGGCACCACTCGACAGAACATAATACAGTAACAGAAAAACTCTCTCACCCGGAGTAGATGCCTCACGTAGTGAAGCAGCGGGGAAAAAATTGTTTGAAATGAAGGGGAACGTAAATACTTTATGCTATTACCGTATCTTACCATGTAAAGTCTATGCATTGAATTATTTTTTAAATTTTAAATTACTTACCACTAGCAATCATGGTACCAGTGTTCCGCCCTAGAAAGAAAAAAAATGCAAGGTGAGCTGAAATGACACGTTACATGATGCCAGATAACTATAGGAATCCATTGATTCATATTGGTGGAACATTTAGTACCTTAAACCACACTCTAAATTAAACAAATAGACTCAAATTAGTACCCATCATGCAAATTACAGAATTTATAAGGCATATTGGAAACCAGGATCTGACCCCTAGATAATCCAATATTGAAAGAAGAAAGGATACCTGGAAAAGCTGCCTATTACTTGTACGTTGCAATAGAGACATGACGACAGACCTGAGAATTGACAGGGCAAAACCTCTATAAAGATTTCCTCTATTATGAAATGAATTCTCTCATTTGCAGAATTCTTATGCATCCTTCTGAGACCAGAGGGCCTTCCCCTCCAGACACTTTCAGGATCTCAGCTGCCAAATTCTGCACTGACCTGAAGAACAGCTCTGGGGAAGCTTGAAAGCTTGTCTCTCCTACCAACAGAAGTTGGTCCAATGAAAGGTATTACCTCACCCACCTTGTCTCTCTAATATCCTGGCAACATGCCTGGAGTGCCACACCCCCTAGGAGCTTGTAAGAGTCTATTCTCTCGTTTGGTACACGGTCTCCCCAATTCTCAAAAGCTATCGTCTCATCCCACCTATCCCTCCAAACTGTTCCCTTACCTCTCTTCGTTTGTAAGTTCTCCCAACACACCCTTGCCTCATGTTTCTTCACTCCAACACCATCCTTCAGCCCCTCCAGCCTGGTTTGTCCTCTTCATTCCACCCTAACTTCTTTAACCAAGCTTTTTAACTGCTCCTTCCCAGACCAGTCTCAGGCCTGTACTCTGCTCCATCCCCCTCTTCCTGTTGGACCCAGTTGATCCTCTCAAGACTGTTGAGCCAGGGATGAGAGTCTTGTAGATGCCCAGGTGATTTTCCCCCTCTGGCTCCTCAGCAGAGTCTCTTGCAGGTTCCTCCTCTAGGATACGGTGGGATCTGAGTTACTACAGAGAAGTCCTTCCTGGGTGTCTGGCTGGTGAGTCTTGCCCACATGCTCAGGGTTTAGCTGATCGCCATATTTGGGGTCAGGAAGGAATTTTCCTCCAGGACAGATTGGCAGAGGCTCTGGGGGTTTTTCGCCTTCCCCTGCCGTGTGGGGCATGGGTCACTTGCTGGAGGATTCTCTGCACCTTGAAGTCTTTAAACCATGAGTTGAGAACTTCAATAGCTCAGACATAGGTTAGGGATTTGTTACAGCAATGGGTGGATAAGATTCCGTGGCCTGCTTTGTGCAGGAGGTCAGACTAGACGATCATAATGGTCCCTTCTGACCTTAAAGTCTAGGAGTCTTCCTCTTGACTTTGGCTTCACTCTGGACTCATGCCCGCAACGCTACGCGATGACTGGAGAAACGTATCGGCTGCCACTGGATGTGATGTGAGGAACGCCAGGAGCTGGGAGTCCTGGTGCCGCAGCTGAAGAATACTGATCACACTATCATCACTCCGAGAGCTAGAACCATGCCGCAGAGGACACTGAAGGATGCCATCTGCTGCCGATACGTGGAAAACCTGAAACGGAAGCCGGACCAGGGCAAGGCATTCGAGGTGACGTGCAAGTGGGACCCAGCAACCACTTCCTCCCTGGGAGCAGCTTCACCCAATTTGCCAACTGGAAGTGCAGCCACAGGGCCCAGCTCAACTGTGTCCCACTGAACGGAGCCGTCCACACCATGGGATTAGGGACAAGCGATGCGGGAAGTGCGGCTACGCCAACGAGACGCTACCCCACGTCCTGTGTAGCTGCAAGCCCCATTCGAGAGCTTGGCAGCTGCAACACAATGCCATCCAAGGTCGCCTGGCCAGAGCCATCCCGCCACCAGGGGGGAAGGTTGCCGTAAACTCCGCCATCCCCGGAACCAACAGCCAACTGCAACCAGACGTTGTCATCACCAACAAGGACCGGAAGAAGATGATCATGGTGGACATCACAATGGCTTTCAAGAACAGGATCCCGGCCTTCTACAATGCCCGAGCTTGAAAGGTAGAGAAATACGCCCCTCTGGCCGAAACCTTGAGAGCTAAGCGTTACCAGGTCCAGACAAACGCACTGATTGTCAGAGTCCTTGGCGCATGGGACCCCAGTAAGGAGCGAGTGCTGAGATCATGTGGATTCGGTCAACGCTACACTCGGCTGATGTGGCAACTCATGGTGTCGGACGCCATCAGGTGGTCGAGGAACATCTACATAGAACACATCACTGGACATCGGCAATACCAGCAGGGATGAGCTGGAGTGCCGACGAGAAGCGCAGTCAGGAAAGTAACCAATACTTTCCTCATGGATCCTATTTTCTAAATGGACAACCGACTTAATTCTCAATTATTGAGGGACAATCTCCGCTCATTGATAGATTTTGCTTTCCACGACCAAATCTCTGCACAACTTTTCAAGAGTGATGTACCTGAGTATTCGGATTCTAATATCTAAACTGTATTGTTAAACTGATTCACCTAAATTGGGGTTATTGCCGATTATGTGCTCTATGTATCATATGACTTTTAAAAACTAACTTTATATTTGTAGACAAGCTAAGCACTATACCCAGATGATCACAAGCTAAATATGAGTCAACAGTGTAACACTGTTGCAAAAAAAGCAAACATCATTCTTGGATGTATTAGCAGGAGTGTTGTAAGCAAGACACGAGAAGTAATTTTTCCGCTCTACTCCGCACTGATTAGGCCTCAACTGGAATAGTGTGTCCAGTTCTGGGCGCCACATTTCAGGAAAGATGTGGACAAATTGGAGAGAGTCCAGAGAAGAGCAAACAAAATTATTAAAGGTCTAGAAAAAATGACCTAAGAGGGAAGATAGAAAAAATGGGGTTTGTTTAGTCTGGAGAAGAGAAGACTGACAGGAGACAGAACAGTTTTCAAGCTCACAAAAGGTTGTTACAAGGTGGAGGGAGAAATATTCTTCTTCTTCTTAACCTCTGATGATAGGACAGGAAGCAACAGGCCTAAATTGCAGCAAAGGTGGTTTAGGTTGGATATTAGGAAAAACTTCCTGTCACGGTGATTAAGCACTGGAATACATTGCCTAGGAGGTTGTGAAATCTCCTTCATTGGGGATTTTTAAGAGCAGGTTGGACAAACGTCTGTCTGGGATGGTCTAGATAATACTTAGTCCTGCCTGAACTGCAGGTGACTGGACTAGATGACCTCTCGAGGTCCCTTCCAGTTCCATGATTCTATGTACAGACACTCTTACCAACCTGTATATATTTTATTTTATTTTAACATTAGCTTTGATAAAATTTGTGTGTGTGTTATGCCTATGACAAAAATGGGACACAGACACTCAAACTTTACATCATCCCAACATGGCTACTCAAAAGCAATAAGCTCCCTAAACATTAGCATATAAAAAGTTCAACACAACTGGTTATACTTACCTAGACAGGTGGGCAAAGATGGAACCCATGAATTGTTAGCTTCACATCTAACTGAACTGCTACCATGCAGAGTGTAGCCAGAATCACATTCAAATATTACAGTGTTTCCATATGAATAGTTAGGTCCAAACCCAGATTGCTTTTTTCCATTTTTGACTTCTGGCTCTGGACACTTGACCACTGAAAATTAAAAGTACCAGCATAAGAACATTTGGCCCAGGAAGCATTTATTGTGTACAGGGGAGGGTTGGGGGGGGGGGGGGGGGGGGGGGGGGGGGCGGGAGGAAAGAAGAAAAAGCCCCAATACTTGACTACAGCAGGTATCAAAATCTATTTTAAAATAAAGTTTTACAACTTTAGATCTTTCCCTTTAAAAAGATGTTAGTGTACATAAAGCACAGCACCCAACTGTATGGCTATCAGGGCCCTCCCCCCACAGTGAACTGCACAGGTTAATCATCATTTTACGAAGCCATCAGGAATTTGGGTCAAGCTAGAAGAGATGTACATACAATGACATTCTGGAACTGAACTTCCCCGCTTTTTGGGGAGTTATGATTAAGTAGCGAGGTGACCAACCTGCCTAATGCCTTCGAAAAAGCCTCAATCCCAGCTGTTAGGCTGGGAAACTCAGCAAGAATAAAACCAAGTTGTTGCAACTGCTTGAATACCAAGTACATAAATGCATTATTAGCTAAATGCAATAGCATGCGTGAGCACTGCCGTCACTAAAATGAGGACTGTACAATGACCTTTATTTCCCCCCCCGAAGAACTTTATGGCTGTGATATGAACTCACAGAAGCATAAGCCTTCACGGCCAAGGAGCCCTGCCAGAGACTTCTGAAAAAGAGGGTTACCAAACAATCCTGCTTGTAAGCCTCTCTCTCTCTCTCTCCCCCCACTCCCCTTTAGCACTTGAGTGGTAGGGTACTCACATAAACTCTTAAACTAAGGTTTTGCTTTTATCTCCACATTAAAAAAATCAACTGTTGAACTCTACCCGGTTCTTTGCCTCCATTTTGTGGCAGAATGTTCCACAGGCTTGTTTTGCATTTTGTAAATATTTGTTATTAATTTTCTTGATACGTGAATCCTGATTTTAGACAGCTAAAAATTGCAGGTTCCTCAGCCAAGCTCAGTGGAAGAGCTTTTCTTTCCCTAAACATTAGCATATAAAAGGTTCAACACAACTGCTTATACTTACCTAGACAAGTTGGCAAAGATGGAACCCATGAATTGTTAGCTTCACATCTAACTGAACTGCTACCATGCAGAGTGTAGCCAGAATCACATGCAAATATTACGGCGTTTCCATATGAATAGTCAGGTCCAAACCCAGATTGCTTTTTTCCATTTTTAACTTCTGGCTCAGGACACTTGACCACTGAAAATTAAAAGTACCAGCATAAGAACGTTTGGCACAGGAAGCATGTAGTGTGTGTGAGGATATGGGAGCATTGGGGAGAATTAGAGGAAAGACGAAAACGCCCTGATACTTGACTACAGCAGGTACAAAAATGTATTTCAAAATAAAGTTATACAACTCTGGATCTTTTCCTTTAAAAAGATGTTAGTCTACATACACCACAGCACCCAACTGTATGGCTATCCTGCCCCTTCCCCCACCCTCCACTAAACTGCATGAGTTAAACATCATCATTGTGTGACGTCATCAAGAATTTGGGTCAAGCTAGAAGAGATGTACATACAATGACATTCTGGAACTGAACTTCCCTGCTTTTGGGGGAGTTAATATTAAGTAGCAAGATGACCTGCCTGCCCTAATGCCTCTGAAAAAGCCTCAATCCCAGCTGTTAGGCTGGGTAAGTCAGAAAGAATACAACCAAGTTGTTGCAGTTGCTTGAATACCAAGTACATAAATGCATTGTTAGCTAAATGCAACAGTGTGCAGGAGCACTGCCGTCACTCAAATGAGGATTGTACAATGACCTTTATTTCCCTCTCCGAAGAACTTTATGGCTGTGATATGAACTCACAGAAGCCTGAGCCTTCACTGCCATGGAGCCCTCCCAGAGAGTTCTGAAAAAGAGGCTTGCCAAACAAGCCTGCTTGTAAGCCCCTCTCTCTCCCCGCCCACTCCCCTTTAGCACTTGAGTTGAAGGGTACTGGCATAAAAGCAAAGAGTTTAAGAGTTTATCTCCACCTAAAAATCAACTGTTTGTGACTTGAGAATTAACTTCAATCTTGGAACACTGAGGGGAGACAAAAAACATAGGATGTATTAGAGGCAAAAATTGTTTCCAGGAATGATTTATGAAGTGTCAGTCATTCTTGAGTTTTCCAACAGTAACTAGTTTTCATGATACGTATTTAGGGGGACAAAGCACTAAACTGAATTTCCTCAGGTTTATGGGTTTACTTAGCAATCAAAATAGAGTTTTTCTTGGAAGGTGATCGTAGAATAAGAAGGGGATAAAAAACAGACGCTACTAACCTTTGCATTCAGGGGCAGGCCCACTCCACTCTCCATTGACTTGATCTTTCGTTGTACAGTGAATGGAGGCCTCTCCAATAAGAGAGAAGCCCGGGTCACATCTGTAAGTTACTGCAGAGCCAAAGGAAAACTCTTCTCCACTCTGACCACTATGGGATCCATCGGTGATATCAGGAGGTGGAAGACAAGGTAGTGCTGAAGCAAAGAATGTCAACATGAAAATTAAAGTTTCCACTGAAGGTGAACCGAAGAGAGTTTTCACTAAGAAAGTTGTCTCAGATCCCCCCAAAAAGCTATTTAGCCATTTGGAAGCGTACTTAACATTCCATTTTAACATTTGAAGCAATACCCCTTTCAGATTCTGAAGGTTTTTCTGCTTTTAGGCTCGACCCAACCCAGTACGTCCATTGCTCAAGGAGGATGCTCCATAAAACACCAGCTCTGGAAGATGACCTTAACAGAGCACGCCCCTTCCCAAAATAAGCCTCAAGAAGCCAGAACCTCTTGCCCGGCATCTCTAGATGTAGTATTGTTCCACCAGCAGAAAACTAAGCTAGAACAATTCTTTTAGCAGCAGCTGATTCTAGACTGGACATCAGCAGCATGATGGATAGACCAAGCCCAGAAAGCATTCAAGAGATCAAATTAAGGTAGAGGCAAATTAATTGTGATTCACTCCAAAAGAGCCTCAGATTTTAAGTGGATAGTCACATTTGGGAAGCCTCAAACTTCTTGAAGTCATTATCATGCCTTTCACATAGTGAACAGGAGGATTACACAGATATAATAGTGAAGAGGATCCATGAGGCCTGTTGGATTGTGCATATTAAACAGTGCCAGGTGAATAATCTAAAAAGGTACCAAAAAAAAAAAAAAAAAGATTCTGAAGGAGTCATCTAAACACCATGGTGAACCACAGTATGATTTCATTCCTCCCCACTGTCACTTGGATTAAATGCCAAAGGAAGAACAGAGACCCCTCTGAAGTGCCAGCTGTGCTGCATCATCTCCAGATGTGAATTGTTCTTAAAACCATTAAATTGCTTTACCTTGGCAAAGTTGAACCTCCGTATCCCAATCAACTCCATTTCCCACAAGCACACACTGGGCAGAAGTCGGTCCAATTAATCTGTACCTAAAGAAAAAAGGTTCAAGTTTGTTACTCATGGAAGCAAAGAACTAGTTACCCGTCCAGAAAGATGGAACATGGTTTCTTTCCGCCACTAGGTGGAGACAAACCATTGAAAAAGGGATACATCTAACACCATAGGACCAAGGAACACGAAGGCCAGGTCTACAGTACACATCTACGTCGGTACAGCTACAGTAACGCCTCACTTAACATCGTCCCAGCTAACATTGTTTCGTTGCTGATCAATTACGGAACATGCTTGTTTAAAGTTGCGCAATGCTCCCTTAGAACGTTGTTTGGCAGCCGCCTGCTTTGTCCACTGCTTGCAGAAAGAGCAGCCCGTTGGAGCTAGCCGGTGGGGGCTTCGAACCAGGGTGGACCGGCAGCCCCCCCGCCCCATCAGCTCCCCTAAGTTCCCTGTGTGGCAGACGCCCAGCAGGCTATATCAATTGTCAGGCAGTTCAGCTGTCCCTCCCCCCACTGCCCTGTGCTGCTCCTGTCCTCTGCCTTGGAGCTGCTCCCGGGAGCCTCCTGCTTGCTGTGCGGAGGTGGAGGGGGAAGACGAGTGCTAATATCAGGGTGTCCCCCTCCCCCTGTACCTCTTCTCCAAAAAGAGGTGGTGGAGAACATGACAGGGCTCAGGACAGAGGGAACTTGCTGCCAGCAACTGCTGTCTAAACTTGCTGATCTATTTAAAAAGGCAATGTACTTAAAGTGGCAACATACCCACGTGTCTCTCTCTCTCTCTCTAGAGTGTGAGGCTACCTTAACACCAATGTGTTAACCTTTGAGGGCTTAGCCAAAAGCACTGCATTTCCAAGTCCACTGAGCTGAAGTTCCAGCTAAACCCAGCACACAAAGTTGCAACATACTGACAAAGCTTACACTTGGTCTTCACTACACAACACACTAAGCATTTGATTAAGTTGAAGTGAAAGAACTTGAAGAAATCAATCTCCTGTGAAGGCAGGGAACAGTGAGAGAGAGAGCGCGCGCACGCAGATGGGCCCAAGCACCTGCTAGTTTGTAAAACAGAATTACACCCAAAGACAACCTGCCGAGAGCAGTAATGGGAGACAAGACAGCTGCCCTGAGCGGTCACCCACTTGCCATCTCCCTGTTCCATATTCAAAATTCAAGCATCGTAACTGTCCAAGATCTAACCAGTGGTCTTTAAACCCACAGACCTCATAGGACCGCAGAATTCCAAAGCCTGAGGGCCCTATAGGCTACTGCACAGAAAGTCATCAAGTCCTTCAACAAGAGCTCAGACATTTCTGTGGATCAAACCTACTTCATCCAGAAGGCAGGATATTGACCAATCTACAGGATAAGCCAAGGGATTTAACTCCCACTTCTGTGCAGCCGGAGAGCCTGCCTTGCCCCAGGGAGTTACCTCCCCACGCCCAGATACATCTAATTGAGACTGGGCCTGGACATCTCCCACCACCCCAAACATCCCTTGGGAGTCCAATCTCTGCTGCTTGGACAAGCCACCGAAAGTTCTGATACAGAAAAACAAAAAACTCTACACAACACCTGCATTCCTCTCATTTGTGTGCCCACGCAATACAATCCATTCAATTAGCACGGAGGGTAAAGAGCTATTTAAACTAAGTACAATGCTGCCACAAGAACAAAACGTAAAAACTGGCCGTGAACAACTTCAAGCTGGAAATTAAAAGGTTTCGAACCATCAGAAAGGTGAGGCTCAGGAAGAGTCACCCAACAGTAGTTTGAGAGAGAGCCGGACAAGTTTATGCGTGCAATTATATGACGGGGTTGCTTGCGATGGTGGGGCTCAGCAACACCGGGGTTTGTTTCCAGTGTGTGTGTTACATTCCTAAGGCTCACGCGTCAGGATTTCAGCCAGGCACCTGAAGCAGTCAGGAAGGGATACCCCCACCCAATGTATTTTGAGTTGGTTTCTTTTATCACCTTCCTTAGAACCATCAGGGATAGCCATGGCTGAAAATGGGACACTGGATGGGGAAGGCCAGAACTCTGAGGTGGCATCAACCACTCTCACCTTAGTCCTTGACCTGCTGGTTCTTGCTTACATGCTCAGGCTCTAGTATGTGGGGTTGTTAGGAAATTTTCCCCCAGGTCACATTGGCAGTGACATTGGGGGTTTTCTTGCCTTCCTCTGTAGCATGTGAGTGCAGGTCACTTGCCAGGATTATCTCAATATATCTCACTTCAACATTTCCCTGCCATGACAGGGGCCCGAGGAATTTGTGCACCTCAGGCCCTCCTGTTCTCTGACCATGGCACATAATGGTCTAAGCGCCTGTGGGCTGTAGTATTTTATACGACATTTTGGTTTAAGTTTAGTATGTGGGTCTCTGGGAAGTGTTAGTGGCCTGTGATATACAGGGAGGTCAGACTGGAGGATCTGGTGGCCCCTTCTGGCCTTAAACTCTGAGACCTCAAAAATCCAAAACACACCTGCTCAGTGCAAGGAAGTCACAAGCTATTTTTGATTCCCCAAGGCCTGGCAACATAACCCATATGAACAAAAGCAACAACTGCACTTGATGCTATCCTCGGGAATAGCGACATCTATAAGGGAGGGACAGACAAATATTCGCTTTTGTAGAGCAGCAACAGGTCTGCTTCTACCGGATGTGGCATTTTATGGGCAATATTCTGCCACTAGCTCCCAGCACCCACACAGAAACCCCTGTAACAAGGGAGAGATGGCACCCATCAGTAAGTGCCTGAGGTGGGACACTCAAGCTCATAACCCAACCCCAACTGGATGATCTCCTAAGGGCTCTACGCTGGGATCGTCAAAAGCACCTGAGCGAGTTAGATGCCCATCTCCCACTGCATGACAACCATAGCTGGGTGGCTATCTTCCTTCAACTCCTTTGAAAATCGCAGGTGTAATTCTTAACAAGGGCCCAGCCCATGGCTACAGATTTATAGCACACCACTCACTTTTGTTCTTCAAGTTAAGCAGCCTTTGTCTCATTTTGCCAGACTTCACCAGCAGTTTTACACCAGGCTAGGTTCTGTTAATTTGTCCAAAGAAGCAATTTGCCACTCACCCTTCATTACAGGAGAAGTTTGCTGTCGCACCAAACCGGAGATCCGTTAAATCAACCCTGCCATTTTCGAGTTCTAGTGGTTTACATGGTCTTCCTAGAAGAGAACAAGACGAATAGTAGCATTACTTCTTTTGACCTTAATGGGAAAAGGGGATATGCTAACTTGCACCCCCTAACAGAGCAAATACCAGGGGAGACCAAAGCCAATGGTCTTGACGTCCAGTACCTGTTCTGTATGACAGCGGTCAGCACCAAAGGCTAGAGGAAAGCTTACAACCCACCTTGTGGATAATTTTGTAACATGCCCATGGGAAGTGAGGAGAAGTGGAAGCGGAAGCGGAATGATGCTTCCTAATCCCACACAGACAGTGGTTACCTTATATCCTGAAACAAGAGAATTAAGATCCCCTTGCAGATTTAGTATAAGTGCAAATATTCATACTGTACATGTTAAGGCCCAGTTCCTGAAAACTCATATGCAGAACCATATTCATGTGGGTAGACCCATTGACCTCAACTGGCAGCAATTACAAATAAAAAGTAACATAATACATGGAAAAAAGAGAGACAGCATAAATTACAAAATGTAAAAATTGATATGGGGCACTAGAGACATCAGTGAGAGAGTCACAACTGGCATGGTTACAGACAATGAGGAGAAGGTTTTGAAGTTCCTTAGGAACAAAAGAAATCCTACTACAAGAGAATGTACCCGTGTCCACACCCTAGAGACTGCTGTAATCTTTGTACCAAGTATGCCTTGTGAAGTATCTTCTGATAATGTATAGTTTACTGGTCAATATTGTCCTGATAAAATGCATGGCAACACTGTATTTGAAGTTATAAGATTTCCCTGTATAATGTTAACTCATATTGCAAACCTACAGCACAAGTTGGCAAACAGGACTTTCTCAAAGGAATGTATGCTCTGCTTAATTTGCATTTAAGCAACAATCAGTCATCAAGCAGGAAGAAAAAAAAACCTCCAAAAAAGAGAGGAAAAGCAGCAGGGAAGATCTTTTCCCGATAGACTTTTTGTCAGCTGGGAATGTTTTCCCAGGTGCGGGACTGACACTATAAAAAAGGAGGGACAAACATGCCGAGGCACCCCTCCTCCCTCTCACTCAGTACATTGAATCACTGCACTAGAAGAGACAAAGGAAGCAGCCACTAAGCTGAAGAAGGGGTCCTCACCTAAGGAGTTTGTTCACTAAGACTGCTAAGAGCACATGGTAAGAAAAAGTTTCTTTTGAATTTAACGAATACTAGGAGTTTGTTGGGGTCACCCTGCAGCGTAACCAAGGCTGGTGAGAACAAAGGTGTGGCTGGCTGAGACCTAGCTGGGAGTGACTTGCACATTGGAGGGTTTTTGTGAGCAGTCGAGGCTGGAGGCTACAGCAGCAAAGCATTGTAAAGGGCACCCCAGGTTAGAGGGCAGGGGAGACAGATTCTCATTAGTCTGGATGGTACATTGAGTATACTACGTGTAGTAAAGGTAGAAACTTGTTACTGAATGGAGATGGGTAAAACAATTATGATGCAAGAAAGGCAGACGTCTTCAGTAAATATTTCCCTTTTGTATTTGGAAAGAAGTACGACAACGTAGTCTCATCACAAGAGTCTCATGAAGTACTTCTATGTCTATTAGTAATTAAGGAGGAAGTTAAACTACATCTGCTAGGGATAAACATTGTTTAATCAAAATCTTGGGATAACTTGCACCCAAGCGTCCTAAGAAGTTGGCCAAGGAGATCTCTAGCCCACTGATTAACATCTAATAAAAATTCAAGAAGAATCGAAGAGCCCTGATCTTGTGCCAGTATTCAAAAAGGGCAAGCAGAAGGACCTAGGTAACTATACACTAGGTTAAATTATTATGCCTGTGCATGAGGTATTGTGGTATTCATCAATTCCAAGGGCAAATCTCTTCTGACCTCTTGTGAAGAGTAGGGCAAAATTTTCCCAATTCATAAGGAATTAAGAACAGAAATATAATTAATACCAATCAATATGGTTTTATGGAAAACCAGGTTTGTTTGAGAAACCTGACCTTGTCTTTTGAAGTTACAAATTTGTTTGATAAATTTAACTGATAATATACGTAGACTTTTTTAAGCTTAGTACCACACAACATTCTAATTAAAAAATTAGTTTAATGGACTAAGAATTGGTTAAGAGGGTGAGGTATTATCTTTTATTGAACCAACTTGTATTGGTGAGAAACTCTGACCCTTACACAGAGCTTGTCTTCAGGTTTGGAATATGTTTTCCAGACCAAGAAGAGTGGAGGGTAAGCTCGAAAACTTGTCTCTCTCACCAAACAAAAGTTGGTCCAATAAATGATATTATCTCACCCACTTTGTCTCGCTAATATCCTGGGATTGACACGGCTGCAACACCACTGCAGACAAGAACTGGCTAACTGACATTTCCAGGAGCAGTCATCAATGGGAATCATTATCAAACATACATGTTTCTGGGAAGATTCTGCAGGGATCAGTCCCAGACCTGATGCTATTCAGCATTTTAATCAGTTGTCTGGAAGTAAACAAAAATCCCTCCTGATAAAATTCGCAGATGACACAAAGATTGGGGGAGAGATAAATGAGGACAGGGCAGTTCTACAAAGCAATCTGGATTCCCTGGTTCCTTTCAAACAAAATTCATTCTAGTACTGTATAACGCAAAATGATACATTTAGGGAAAAGAAATGCAGGCTGTTCCCAGAGAACGGGAAAACTATATCCTGGGAAGCAGCAATTCTGAAAAGGATTGATGTCACAGCAGACAATCAGTTGAACATGAGCTCCCAGTGCGATCCTAGGGCAAAAAGGGCTAATGCAATCCTTGATGTATTAACAGGGGAGCAGGAGTAGGAAGGTGATAGCAATGCTGTTTACTGCATTGCCGAGACACCTACGGGAATACTGTACCCAGGTGTGGTGTCCACATTTTCAAAATGATGTTGAAAAATTGCAGATGGTGCAGAAAAGAGCCACAAAAAGGTATTCATGGGCCTGAGAAACTGCCGTACAGCGAGAGACTTAAAGAGCTCAGTCTGTTTAGCTTGTCGAGAGATGGTGAGGCTACCTGATTACAGCATCTGAGGACCTTCACAAGGAGAAAATACCAGCTACAAATTACCAGAGGCAATGGCAGATTCTCAGTCTCTGCAAGTCTATAAATCAAGACTGGATGTCCTTCTCGAAGATATGCTGTCGTCAAATACAAGTTTTTGGCCTCAGAAAAGGGATAACTTGGTGAAATGTAAGTTGCCTGTGATGTAACAATCCCTTCTAGCATTAAACCCTACGAAGCAGCAGACTATTCACACGAGCAATATTAAGCACAGTTGTGTTTGCCGGACCAGGTTCTAAGTGTCTCATGCTTTTTTGAATCCTGCCACGTTCTTCGCCTCCATTTTGTGGCAGAACGTTCCACAGGCTTGTTTTGCGTTTTGTAAATATTTGTTAGTCGTTTTCTTGATATGTGAATCCTGATTTTAGACAGCTAAAAACTCCATGTTCCTCAGTCAAGCTCAGCGGAAGAGCTTTTCTTTGCCCCTACAAGAGTTATTTGTGATGCTTTCTCCCGCAGTAGACTTATTCCCACGAAAAATGAACTGTTTCAAAAATTCACCATATCTATATGGAGTTTGATACAGATATACTGTATCCATGCAAAGATAACGTTAGCACTTTTTATGACTACACTGGGAAAAATCTATCAATGCAGACAAGGCATGTAAAAATTGTGACCTCTTTACTAAGGCCTGATCGATTCAGTAAAACAAGGCCCGCTGAAGTCAGTGGGACTTAAGAACGCACTAAGTGTTTTGCTGAATCAGGGCCTATATTTAAAGTATTTTCTCAAGCCAGCAGGCCAGAGTAGGTGAGTCTGAGGCTAATCAAGGAAGTCCCATCAGTATTCAATACGACAAATTCAATCATAATTTAAAACATATGCACAAGAAGGCAGAGTTAAGTTTCATCAGCATCCAACTGTATATATCCTTACTAGTTACATGGAATATAGCATCTATAGTCTTGAGATGAGAAAATTTGCAAAAATCTTATCGTACTCTTAGCAATGAAGCCAAGAGGAGTATTCTCTAAGTTTTGTTATGAATTGCTATTTTGACCAAGTTTGTAACACAGGTCCCTTCCAACTCTGATATTCTATGAGACATTATTCAATACTGGGTTTACTTTTAGTACAGTGAATTCAGGATATTTCGTTATCAGGGATAGAGCAACTACAATGTTTCAAAAAGGACAGACACTTAGCACACCAAAGTGTTTTACTTAATTGTAACAGGTTTCAGACCAGTAGCTCTGTTAATCTCTATCAGCAAAAACAACTCGAAGTCCTTGTGGCACCTTAGAGACCAACAAATTAACTTAGGCATAAGCCTTCGTGGGCTAAAACTGTCTTTATCAGCTGCATGGAGTGGAAAATTCAGTAGAGTGGTATAAATACACAGCACAGGAAAAGATGGGAGTTGCCTTCTTTTCATATGCCAACAGAAGAGAGATACCCAACAGAAGAAAGATTCCTAACTGTGTCAAGATGGCTTGCATATCAGTTGAAATGGAAAAGCAACAAAGATACTCACCTACACAAAACTCAGGGTCTACTGACCATTTTGAATTTTCAAGACATGTAACAAAAGGAGACTTTCCAGAGCTCAGAATGTATCCTGGGCGACAGGAGTATTGCAGTCTGGTCCCAACAGGATAGGAATTTTTCCCTCCCCCAGGCAGCTCAGCAAAATGCAACCTTGGAGGAGAATCACAAGTGCCTAGGAAGAGAGACGGACAAGGAAGGGAAAAAGTTAACTATGAAAGAAATTCAATAGTCTGTTGTAACAGAATACTAGTTTTTGAGAAGCCACAAATGATTTTATTGGGGACAATTTGGATGTACTTGTTTTCATTAGAGCCTTGAAGCTAGTTTACTGAACGGGCTTGATACAAACCTGCAGTACATGTAAAATTTTACATTATTTACCATGTATGCAACACCCTGAGCATGTATGGTAACGTAAGGTAGGTACATTGTGCAAATCAGGACATTCCTCCACCTCACCGGTTTTATGATCTAACGCAGCACAGGCTCAGAGAGACTGTTGCAACCACACAGAGTGACGTGAAAGAAGGTGACATACAGGGCAAAGGAGACCAAGGGAGAAATCTTTTGAAGAGTATATGAAACATATCTGGGTTTAGAAACAAGTGAAAACAGCTGGTGGAAAGCTATCTCTGAGACAGGTAACTTTCATATTTCTCATGCGATGCATGGAAACTGTATGACAGGCATGAGGACAAGTGCCAATGAGTAGTAAAGTCAGGAAAGTAACTGAAATACTTCCCGATCTACTGTATTGTGTTTTCTAAGGGGCAACGGATCTTAAATTCTCAATTACTGAGGGACAATCTTCACTGCATCAGATGAAGTGAGCTGTAGCTCACGAAAGCTTATGCTCAAATAAATTGGTGAATCGCTAAGGTGCCACAAGTACTCCTTTTCTTTTTACTCATTTCTATATTTGCTTTCCACAAGCTTCTTAGTATAACCTTTTAGGAGTGATGTACCCAAATAATTGGATGCTAATTCCTTAATATTTGTATCACTGAATGTATTAACCTTCATTTGGGATACTGCAGATCATGTACTGTATATACCTTATGACTTTCAAACCAAATTTGGTACTTTTGGATAATTTAAGCATTATACCCAGATATACAGACACACTTCTCTTACCCTGTGTATTAGATCATTTTAACATTAGCTTTAATACAATTTTATTTCTCTGTCTGTACAGTCACAAAGCTAAGGCTATAACAGGGGAACTTGCTCATTTGATCCAAGATAAGATCCAAGTTACCCGGGAAAGAATTTTCTGTAGTATCTGGCTGATGAGTCTTGCCCATATGCTCAGGGTTTAGCTGATCGCCATATTTGGGGTCAGGAAGGAATTTTCCTCCAGGGCAGATTGGAAGGCCCTGGAGGTTTTTCGCCTTCCTCTGTAGCATGGGGCACGGGTCACTTGCTGGAGGATTCTCTGCTCCTTGAGGTCTTTAAACTACAATTTGAGGACTTCAATAGCACAGATATAGGTGTGAGGTTTTTTTGTAGGAGTGGTGGGTGAAATTCTGTGGCCTGCGTTGTGCAGGAGGTCAGACTAGATGATCATAATGGTCCCTTCTGACCTAAATATCTATGAATCTATTTGACAGTCTTTAGGAGTCTTATGCCCCACACTTCGTTTTACTGAAGCTGGCCAGCTACAGCACCTTTACCCGCTGTTCGAAGGGGCTTTTTCTTCCCCCCCACCCCTCTGGCCCGCCCGTCTCCAACCACCGACAGGAGACACCCCCAGCCCCCGCCCCTGGGCCTTAACACTCCCACCAACGGGACAGAGTTTAGCCCCCAGGCAGAAGCGCTCGCGGGGGCTCGAGGCTCGCAGAGGTGCGGGGCTCGCCCCGGGGGCCGGGCTGGGGCAGCGGGGACCTGTCGCTGCCGCGCGGCTCGGGCCCCCTCCTGCCCCCCACGGGCCGAGCTCGACGCAGCCCGGCCTGAGGGGCTGGACGGGGAGGCCCGGGGGCGCCGTGCACCGATGGAGGCGGGGAGAGACCGGGAGGACTCTGTGCCCGGGCAGGGGCCGCCTGGGCCCCCCCGCCCACACTCACCGCGAGCCCCGGGCAGGCGCGGCAGCAGCAGCATCAGCAGCGCCAGGAGCCCCCGGGCGGCCGGCGGGCAGCGCGGCCCCGAGACCATGGCGGCGGCAGAGGGAGAAGTCGCGGGGCGAAGGCGGCGGCCTCAGGGCGTCGTCGCCTCGGAACTGGAGCTTCCGGCTCTGGCGCAGCTACCAGCCCCAGCGCGGCCGCTAGCCCCCCCTCACCGCGAGCCCCGGGCAGGGGCCGCCTGGGGGGCCCCCTCCACCCGCCGCCAACCCCCCACTCACCGCGAGCCCCGGGCAGGGGCGGCAGCAGCATTAGCGCCAGGAGCCCCCAGAGGCCCGGCGGGCAGCGCGGACCCGAAACCATGGCGGCGGCGGAGCGGACTCACGACGATGCTACCTCAGCGCCGCAACCGCAAGCTCTGACCCAGCCCCCATCCCTGGCGCCGGCCGCCAAGGGAGCCAGCGGGGGGCGGGGCCAGCCGGGGAGGGGCGGGGCCAGCCGGGGGGCGGAGCCGGTGTCTCCGCTGCGGGGCCGCGCGCTCGGGGGCGCTGCGGAGTCGCTCCTTCGTTCCAGCCGGTGCCGCCGCCCCCGCCGCTCACGGGCACGCGGGGCCCGGCCGGGGCCCTTGGCGGGCAGGCCCCGCTTCCAGCTCGCTTCGGGTCCCTGGCGGAGGAGGCGGGCGGCGCGGCCGCGCCCCTGTGGGTTTCCCTGCAGCGATGAGCGAGCGGGGCGGGGCCTGGCTCACCCAGCGCGGGCGCCGGTGCCTCACCTCGAGCCTGCGGCCGGCCCAGGCCCGCGCAGGGGAGCGGGGGGCTGGCGAGACTGCGACTTCCCCTTGGCTGCGAGCGGGTTTCAGGCCCCGGTTACAACCACAACGAGAGGGAGCGAGCGGAAGAAAGGGAAGGGCCCGCGGGGGGGTGGCGGAATCGACACTGACGCCTTTTCCCCACCTCCCCGTGTCTGTCCTGGGGGAAGCGGGCTCTTGTCTCGGCGCCCTGGTGCTGCTCCCCAACGTGCTGTGGTTTGCTGCTGCTCCGACACCGGGGCTAAATCAGTGGTGCTCGCCTTATTGGGATCCGTGACCCCCTTTCACGCAGCGAGCCTCTGAGCGCCACTCCCCTCATAAATAAAAAACACCGGGTTTTTTTGCATCTAACACTATTATAAATGCTGGAGGCAAAACCGGGTTTGGAGGCTGACAGCTCGCAACCCCGCCCCTGCACTGACCCGGTGACTCCGGGAGGGGTTTTGACCCCCCTTAGTCCCCTGGGCTCAATCCAGAGATCATTCCTCAGTCTTCCATCGGGCAAGAGTCATTGACTGCAACGGGCGCTTAAAGAAGGATCGAGTGAGAAGCAAAGGGAACCCACACCCCTCCTGGGCGTGGTGTCCTCTGTCATCTAGTGCTACTGAGACCACTCAGAGCAGGATTACTGAGTCTGCTCGACAGCCTTAGCTAAGGGCCATCTGGCTTTTAGCTCGTACAGTAGAGGCTGGTGCGCTAGTAAACTCTGAAGGTGCCAGGTTCAGTCCCGCCCGCCCATGATCGGGGTCTGTCAGCGTTACACAAAGACTGGAAGATCTGCCCCCAAAGTGTGGATTTTTACTGCAGCTCAGCGAACACAATATACACGTTGTCACTGAGAACATGATATTTATGTCACCCACGTGTGGGTTAGGTGCCTGTCTAACAAGAGGCATCAGCCCTCTGCTGCTGGAGGCTTGAGCCTTTGCGGCAGGGCCCTTGGTTTCAGTGGGGCGCAAGGCAACGACAGGGTCTGCTCACAAGAGTACAGTTTGCAGGAGTAGCGCTCACATTTGTTTTATGTTTTAATAAAAAGAATATCGTATTTTATACATCTCCTTTCCGCAGAACTCAGAGTGGGCTCATTGCTGTGATCTGGCCACAAAGGCTAGCCACATTTAGTCAGGCAAAGTGTAAGCCGGTAATTATTAAATAAGGGGAAATGGTGTCTGTTTACAATTTAGACCGCCTGTTCCCTTTCTTTCTAACTCACAGACAGAGCTGGTAGTGACCCCTGTATGGAGAGTGGTGATATCTTTCTATTAGAACAGTCTTGTGAAATTAGACTTTCTCAGAGATCGCCATTGTTTACAGCAGCCCTTTGAAATTCAGCAGGCAGAAAGCGCTCAGGTTAGAGACGTGACTTTTTTTGTGTCCCCTCCCAGGCAATTCCATTCAGGGTTGGCTGAGATATCAACTTACAACAAAAAAATATCACCAGTTCCCTTCCCTCTCGTGCCTTGCCAAAAAAACCCACATCTCTTAAGTCCAACACTAGGCCCCTGCAGCAGCAAGACGCTGCACTAGGGATGCCTGGGAGCTGCAATGGGGTTGTGGCAACCCGTGGGGCTGGGGCTCCAACCTGCCCCCGTAGATAGCACATGGGCCATGGTAGAGCGTCTCCCACTCTGGGGGCAGCACACTAGGCAGGAGTAGGGATAAGTGAGGAAGCCAGGCTCTTCCCTAATTCAGCTGTAAGGCCTCTATAGTTCTAGTGGTAGCTATCTGAACTCGTGTCAGAAATTGCAAGTTCATGTCCTGCTGATGAGATGTATAAGGGGTTATTATAGTTGCATGCAATAAAATTTCCAAAAATACGAAGAAACTGTACACAGTGAGAACTCCTGCAGCGTGTAGGGACTGCAAAGGGAGTGGTGCGGTCCCCAAAGGAATTCCCGCAGTGTTGTACCAATAAAATAAAAACCAGCAGGATCTTATTAAAGGGAAAAAGGCAAAATACCACATTTATTGTGAATACAGAAAGAATCATAGTCAGCAGTTAGTTACAGCTGTAACATTCCATTCAATCTCATCTTTATTCACACATTCATTCACACACACACACACACACACAGGTTCTGCAAGGTTGTTATCATAGTAAGCAGTTAGTTATAGCTATAACATTCCATTCAATCTCATATTTATTCACACATTCATTCATACACACACACACACACACACACACACACAGAGGTTCTGCAAAGTTGTTATCATAGTTACCAGCCTTAGAGTTGCTCATGCCAAGCCACTGGCCAGGTGGCCTGGACATGAGGGGGGAGCAGGGCCTTGTCAGATGCTCATCTGATGCTCCTGGAAGTTGGTTTGCAGAATCAGACCCCAAAGTTCTCACTTTTTAGAGTCTATTTTTATAGGAATTTCTTCCTATGCCAGTCTATGGGAATTGCTGCATCATGCTGTTGCTGAATCAATCAGCAGATGGCACATTCCTGACGGCTCCAAGATGTTATCTTGTTCTTTGGTTCTCCCATTCTTGAGGCTGTTGGGTGGATTCCAGTCTGCCCTCCGGGGGTCCTCTGGTTATTTCCACTTGACGCCTTCTTCAGCCGATGGACACTGGATTCTTAGGCTGGCACCTCCCTGATCATTCAGTTATTATCCACACCAAGCATCCATCCACATACATCCTCTATCTCTATTTTAATCACAATTGTTAATACAACAAAAGGGCAGGGAGTCTCTGGGTGCTGTTTCTGTTGTTAGAGTATTGCTTTGAGTCTCTGTGAATTGCTTTGAGAACAGAATCTGTCTTAGAATGTACTAACACAATTAGCAGCTTGCAAGTTTCACACACAGAGGGAGAGAAACAGTACCAAAAACCAAGAGACCTCTTAATTAGTAATACCCTGGAATTTAAACTATGGGGAATCAAACTCATTTGTGATTTTAATACAGAACTTCTTTAATATGATCCAACAGCAGTGCAGGGAAAGCATATCCTGGCATATGCAGCCTGAAAGCTGCCTCTCATGCAGCCCCTGGTGTAGGGTACTGCCAAAGGCATGAAGAGAAGTGGCCAGAGCACTTTATGCTTTGGAATTCTTGGCTGCAGGGAAACCCATCGGCAGCAGCAGTGGGAAAGCTGCTGAGGGTTATGTGGGGTTGTGACTATTCCAGGAACAGGTGGGACCTCTGTGGGTGCGTAGTGCTCTAACCGAACATACACAGGAGGCTGCACAGGCCCTCAGAGCCTGAGGAGCCCGGAATCAGAGAGGTATAAAGGGGGCTAAAAGCCCCGACGTCCTGGTCAGAGCCTTGTGTGCCACACCTCTTGTGAGCGGCAGCACAGAGTCTTGCTCGTATCTTTCAGTTGCAGCACTGCCTGTCAGTGAAGAATTGAACTGTTAGTGGTCTCCACCCTCTACACCACCCCAGCCCACCCTCCAGCCTCCACCCCAAACCCCGCTTCGCCTCCAGCATGTATAATGGTGTTAAATATATAAAAAAGTGTTTTTAACTTATAATGGGGCTCGAACCCGGAGGCTTGCTATGTGAAAGGGTTCACCGGTACAAAAGTTGGAGAACCACTGCACGAGACGCATCCTTCCCCTTTGAGAACCAGGAGTAGAACCCGGGCCTCGTGGCTGGGCCCGGTACCCGGTCAGTTCCTTCGCTAGGGCTGGGACAGCCTCTCCTGTGGTGTCTCCGTCCTGCTGCCCCATGGCAATGTCACAGAGCAGCAGGGAAGCATGGGCAGCCAGGTATGGCACTGGCTTCATCAGCGCCTGCTCTCCGGGCAGAGCCCGTGACAGACCCACCTCCAGCCCTCCAGAGCCAGGCTGGTCCCTAAAAACCGCCTGTGGAGCCAGGCCGCTCTCAG
Source organism: Chelonia mydas (assembly GCF_015237465.2). Taxonomy (NCBI): domain Eukaryota; kingdom Metazoa; phylum Chordata; order Testudines; family Cheloniidae; genus Chelonia; species Chelonia mydas. The sequence goes on from NC_051261.2 coordinate 5,302,574, forward strand.
AACCAGCCCCCAGCAAGCGCCTCAATCAGTGCTCTTATCACCCACGCATTGGCCACTTGGCCTCTCCAAAGCAGCGCACGTTGAAGGCACAGACCTTGAAGGTGGCCCGGGCAAGGTGAATCCTGAACTTGACCAGGAGCAGGGTGGGAGAGTGTTATAGCAGGGGGAGCCTCAGGCAAGCAGGAGAGGGCCTTGTGGACCAGTGCCCAGGCTGGGGGCGGGGGGAGTAGAGGGGAGCAGTGATCTGGCTTATTGCTGAGTAGGTAGCTGGTACAGAGGTCCTTTTGACTGGCAGATCCCAGGACATTCAGGGGAGAGAACAGCCTGGGCTGTGGTAAATCCCCTCTTCTCCCTCCCCTGTGCCCGTCCCTGTCCATGCCCTGGGAGTCCTGGCTTCTACCCCAGACTAGACCCCAATCCCCTCCCAGTGCTGGGGACAGAGCAGACATCCTGGTTTACAGCTCCCCCCATGAGCTGCAGTGCATTTTCCAGCTCTGGCCAGGTTTAAATCAAGACGGGGTGTTTTCCTAAGAGATCTGCTCTGGTTCCAGCAGGGATTAATTCAGGGCCTGGGTCAGGCAGGGGGCCAGATGACATGATCACAGGGATCCCTTGCAGCTTTGAGATCTATGAGAACCTTGAGCTGTCAGCAGAGCCCCAGGGCAGCTCATTGTAAGGGCTGACAGCACAGTCCTCATCAGCTGTGGATGCCTTGGTAGGAGGAGGAGCCAGGTTGATCTGCAGGTGGACAGGGAGTTTCACCACCTGCAGCTGATCAGTGAGTAAAGCAGGGCCAGGAAGTATATTTAAGGGCCGGCTCTAGGCCAGGCTCTCTTTTATGGGGAAGGTTATGACAGAGAATCCCCTTTGAAAACTACTCCAGCTTGCTGCTAGTTTGGGGTTTTCTAGAACCTTCCCCCTCCACTGGGGGTGGGAACAGACTTCTCATTTCCAGCCTCAGCTGATCCCTGGTGAGTTTATTCCCCTTGGCTTTTGGGCCAGCATTGTCCTTTAGCTTCACTGGCTCTTTCTCTTCCCTGGTGTACTTACAGGGAGCAACCACATCTGCTCTTTTTAGGCCACACAAGCCAAACTCTTTCAGTCTCCTCTCTGAAGAGTCGTGGGCGGTTTCCCTAAGCGTTGTAGTTGCCCTGCTCTGTTTTAGTTAGGAGTCCCAAATAGGACCTAGGATTCCAGATGAGGCTGGTCCATAGAATTGTAATGTTTCAATAGCTCCTGGAAATACATGGCTTGGTACATCAGCTGAGTATCACCTGACAATGCCAGCAGGAGGACAACCCTGTGGACTCTCAAGTCCCTAAAAGCAAGATGGGGAGGTGAGCAGAGACAGGGAGGGAGTGGGGGAGCCATATGGGCTTTGCTTGTTCTATCTGAATATCCATTACTCTTGTGTGCGTTGAGGGTAAAAGTTACTGTGGTTAAACTCCTCTTGCTTTGCCTGTTGTGCTGTTCCCAAAGAGTTAAAGAATAAACCGGAGTGCCCATGGGGATCCCTGTATAAACAGCCCCTGTTCTCCACCCCCGATGTGGCTGCATCTTGGCACCAAGGCAAGGAAGGTTCCTGTATAAACAGCCCCTGTGCCCCATCCCAGAGGTATGAGGATTCATACCCATTCCAGAATATGTGGCCATTAACTGTTGTTATGCTGGAAGGTGATCATGGCTCTTTGTCTTTAGATCAATTACAGACCTGAGTGTGTGAAGAGCTTTTCATTCCAGCAAAGTGGAAGGAGCAATTAAATGCCCCTTTCTGTAGAGATAGCTCTGAGCAATGGGGAGCCACCACCAGAGACACTGGGCCGGATGGTACAGCCGATCAGAAGCTCAGGTGTGTCTCTGGGACTGGTTGTAGATGCAGAGGCTGAGGGATAGGCTGTGTTCTGGGCGGAAAGTTGGCAGACAGTAAAGGAAGCCAGGCCCCTGGAAGTAAGCAGAGAAACAGCTCCTCTGGGCATGGGGCAGGCTGGAGAAGCAGGCTTGGGTTTTGGAGCAAGGAAAGGGCCTAGGTTTGGGTGGTTTGATTCCCTTGAGGAACAGGACTGTGAGTAACTCGGATTGTGCCAGATGGAAATAGTTCAGCACAGTCCCAAGTAACAGCAAACCATGGGGGCCAAAGGAGTTACTGTAATGTTGCTGATCATGTGTATCTCATAATTCCACTTCTGCCCCCTGGGACTACCATAATGCTGCTGCTGATGTGCACTATAAAAAGGGGAAGCTGTTATTGTAATGCTGCTGATAATGTGTACTTCATACTGGGGCACCTCCCAGGTGGTATGATAATGTTGGGTGTTGCAAAAGGGGGGATAAGCAGAGGCACGCCCCCTCCCCAGTAATTGTCAGGGACACTGACCTTCTCCAGCCCTGAGGCTGCAGTGGTGGGGAGAACGAGCTCCTGCTGGAGCCAGGGTGGGGGGAAAGAGCAAGCTCCTGGCAGAGCGGGGGGGGGGGAAAGGGAACAGTGGAGCACAGTGCCCCCCCCCCCCCAAAAGGGGTCATAGTTAAATTTCTGTGCATGTTCCTGGATAATGTGCACTTCGTTCAGGGACAGGTGCTCCCATACAGGGCATGCCCCCCAGGCACCATAAAAAAGGGGAGCCCATAGGTGCTATTGTAGTGCTGCTGATAATGTGCACTTCCTAAAGGCCCCCACCCCCAGCTGCTACTGTAATGTGCTGCTGCTACTGTGCATGTCATAGGGTCTCCATCTAGGTTTTGGGTGTCTGTGCTACCATAATACTGCTAATAATGCCCATGCCATAAGTGGGCCCTGATTTTGGTCGGTGCCCCTATAGCCCACACAACAGTAATCCCAAGCGGCCCAGCTGTGCCGCCTCCTGGCTGTTGCTGTCCTTCACCCCCCGCCCCTTTCAACTCTTTCTTTCTCATTGCCGCTCTCATATCAGCTGCCTGTTGTTCCAGGGGAGTAGGAGTCGCATCACCAGAAGAGCACAGCCTGCCTGGATGGTGTTACTGCTGGAGTCACTAGAGGGGAAAAGGTTAATGGGTGCAGTGCAGGGCCGCGCCCTCAGAAAGCCCAACAGCTGTTTGACTCTGGGCTGGATTCTGCTTTTGATTCCTGCTGTGTAAACCCACTGACTCCACTTCAGACCAGATATCCCCCCACCCTGTCTCTCCCCATTGGGTCATTCTGGTTTTGCGGGTCTAATCGGAGCACCATTGACCACTGTATAGCCTGGTCTCTCCAGGAGCCGTTCAGGGACCCGGGCGCTTTGGTGAATTGTCACAGCATGTTTGAAACCCTATTGGTATTTCCATAACCTTTGGGGGTGTTTTTAAGTCATGGAAATAATTCTGTAGGAAGAGACACAGAGACCAAGGCATATCTCCTTCAGTCAAAGCGGTGTCAAATGCCAAGGAGAGGGTGGCCCTTATTTAAGGGCAAGGGCGTGGGAAGGAACAAAGACGGGCTTTACTTCAGCAGTGTATGTGCCAACCATTTAAGGCCGATGTCCCAGGGTGGCTGGCTTCTTTAAGAGGTGCCAGGGTCGGGGCTATTCATGATGAGCTTTTTAAAGAAGGCATCCACCTATAATTAACGGCCGATGTGGCTGGTGGGCAGTGTTGATGAATGATAGCATCAATTGCTTGGCCATGCTTTGGTTTGTTATGAAATATATAAAAGAGCTCAAATAACCAATATCAGTGAGGTTTATTGCAGAAAGTCAATAATGGCATAGTACAGGAAGAAAAGTTCAATAAGATACCGTGACAGAACGCACCCCTGTATTCACATCTGACACACTACTGTAAAAATCTCTGTACAAAATATGCCTGCTTGAGGCACTGTGTGACAAGTAAAACTTGCTGGTCAATGATATCTCGGTAAAATGTACATAGCAACATTATCGGTCAAGTTCTAAACATAACCCGAAATCAATACTGTGTGTTTACTGGACATGTCTGAGGAGTGGGCAAACCTGTTTCTCAAACACAAAAGACAAGTTGATACCCCAGGCGGGTGTCATCACCTATCAAGTGCAGGGCCAGATTAATGCAGGGGCTTTAGGGGCTGCAGCCCAGGGCCTTGGGCTAAGGGGGGCCCCTCGGACCCTCCAGCTGGATGTAGCCCACTGCTTCTTTTCATCTGGCCCCCGGTAAGTCTCTGCGCTGCTGGCCGGACACGGTTCCCCAAGCCTCGGCACCCCCATTCAGGCAAGGAGCTGCGAGCACAGGCCCGCCAATGTGCCCTTGCGGCATCTAGGCGAGGGGCGTTCAGGGAATCTCTGTGCGCTGCCCCCAGCCTCGGCTCCGCAGCTCCCGTTGGCCGGGTATCCCGGGAGCTGCCCAAGGTTAGCGTCTCCTGGCTGGAGCCTGCACCCCAATCCCCTGCCCTGGGCCACTCCCCCACTCCAAACCCTCAGGGGCCCCTCAAAAATCGAATAGTCCTGGGCCCACAGGAGAGTTGATCCGGCCCTGCTCAAGTGGTCATTCTTTGGCAAGGAAGCAGGGCAGGAACACACAGATCCGATCTTGGCAAATAACAGTATGAAACCTTTCCCCCATCAAACTCTGTGTCTCCTTGCTCTCAGCTGGAAAGAGCTTTTAACCAGGGGTCATGCTCAGGAACTTGGTTTCCAAAGGGTGACTGAGCTATGAAAGAGAGGCAAAAACATCCCAAGTTATCTCTTCTTGTCCACCTCTTTCACCTAAGTGGACAAAAGTAAACAGCCACTGGACCTTGGGAGCAGATCCTGCCCTGTAATTTGGTCAGCAATGCTGCTGAACATCTGTGGTAAGAATTTCACCTTGAAGCATGTCTAGTTTAAGATGAGAACTAGGAAGTGTTTTATGATTGTCTTGTAATCATTTCTGACTATAATTTGTACTTTAAAAAAAATCTTTAGTTAAATAAACTTGTTTTGTTCTTTAATCACAATTCATCCAGCATTGTGAATTGTGTGGGCAACTCCATTTAAGGTGTCGAAGCTTGATGCCCTCAGAGGCAATGGACAGAATGTATCTGGACAGCTGGGGAACAGACCTTTCTGTGGGGAAGACCGGGAGTGTGCCGGGATCACTGCGCACGTAGTAATTGAGGCTGCCAGAAGCCAGAGCATGGCTGGTGTTTGCTAACAGGCCACCGGGGTCTGAATCGCTGGACCACGGCTGTGGTGTGACCTGCAAGTCGTTTGGCTGTTTGTGAGCGGTCCTGCTGGGGAGCCACAGCAGCAAGGCATTGTGAGGCACCCCACGTTGCAGGGGAGGTTGTGTATTTCTAGAATGATTGTACAAGTTAGAAAACTCTTCATGTTACTAAAATCCAGCTCATCCGTTGGTTACAATTCTTCCACTTGTTACTCCTGGGGGGAATTCTGCACCCCTGTGTGTGCGCAGAATTTATGTCCCTTGCAAATTTCTTTGCTTTCCCCCAGAAAAATCCCTTTTTGATAGGGAAGCCACAAGAGAGGTCATGTAACCTTCCCAGCAGTATGTTTTGGTGTCCAGGGCAGCCGGCAGAGAGGTAAACCATTGTGGGGCAGGGGGCAGGACTGGAAAGACCTTGCTGGTAGTTCCTACCAGCCAGGTTCAGCTGCTAGTCCCATCTGGGCTGAGGGGGACGGGACTTCCTCTTCCACTGCACAGCATCCGGGGTTGTTTCAGACCCACCCCCAGATTTCTCTCCCAGCTGTAGGATGTGCCCTGTGTACATCCTGCCACCCCCACCCCTGCACTTCCTGCACCCATTGCTCTTTAGCTACAGGGGGAGGGATTGCTGTAGAGGGAGCTCCTCCCCCTGTGCCGAACTCCAGGCCCTCTCATTCTCAGATCCTCTCGCTGAGCCTCACCACCCACACTCAGAACTCCCTGATGAGCCCCACTTACCCAGCATCTGACCCCACCGATTTCTCCCCACACTCCAACCCCCCCTCTTCGAAGTGTTGTAGGAGCAGCAGTGATCTGTATGCTATGTACAACTTGTTACTCAAAAGGTCTGTTACACACACACACCCCCTTTTGTCTCCTCTCCCTCTTTGAATTCCTGTGAAGTGGCTTTCCCCTACCCTTCCTCCTGGAATGCTTGTGGGATGAATGGGCTGCTTAAACAGCTGGAAGATCAGAAGAGCTCCAAGGTAGACAAGGTGTCTGGGACTCTAATTAGGCAGCGATCACACACCCAATGCATGGACTCTGCCTGAGGTGGAGTGTGACCAACCAGAGGCGGCCAAGTCATCTCTAGCTGCAGGCCATGAGGAGCAGGTTCTTAAAAGGGGAAGAGGCCATGAGCTCAGGAGTGCACTCACAAGCTTGTACCTCCAATGAAGACCCTTCACCTGAGCGGTTCGCTGCGTTGCGTTCCATCGTGCCCTGGGAAGACTTACCTTAGAATCCTAGAATATCAGGGTTGGAAGGGACCTCAGGAGGTCATCTAGTCCAACCCCCTGCTCAAAGCAGGACCAATCCCCAACTAAATCATTCCAGCCAGGGCTTTGTCAAGCCTGACCTTAAAAATATCTAAGGAAGGAGATTCCACCACCTCCCTAGGTAACGCATTCCAGGGTTTCACCACCCTCCTAGTGAAAAAGTTTTTCCTAATATCCAACCTAAACCTCCCCCACTGCAACTTGAGACCATTACTCCTTGTTCTGTCATCGGCTACCACTGAGAACAGTCTAGATTCATCCTCTTTGGAACCCCCTTTCAAGTAGTTGAAAGCAGCTATCAAATCCCCCCCTCATTCTTCTCTTCCACAGACTAAATAATCCCAGTTCCCCCAGCCTCTCCTCCTAAGTCATGTGTTCCAGTCCCCTAATCATTTTTGTTGCCCTCTGCTGGACTCTTTCCAATTTCTCCACATCCTTCTTGTAGGGTGGGGCCCAAAACTGGACACAGTACTCCAGATGAGGCCCCACTAGTACTGAATAGAGGGGAACGATCACGTCCCTCGATCTGCTGGCAATGTCCCTACGTATACATCCCAAAATGCCATTGGCCTTCTTGGCAACAAGGGCACACTGTTGACTCATATCCAGCTTCTCGTCCACTGTAACCCCTAGGTCCTTTTCTGCAGAACTGCTGCCGAGCCATTCGGTCCCTAGTCTGTAGCGGTGCGAGGGATTCTTCTGTCCTAAATGCAGGACTCTGCAGTTGTCCTTGTTGAACCTCATCAGATTTCTTTTGGCCCAATCCTCTAATTTGTCTAGGTCCCTCTGTATCCTATCCCTACCCTCCAGCGTATCTACCTCTCCTCCCAGGTTAGTGTCATCTGCAAACTTGCTGAGGGTGCAAGACACACCATCCTCCAGATCATTTATGAAGATATTGAACAAAACCGGCCCGAGGACCGGTCCTTGGGGCACTCCACTTGATACTGGCTGCCAACTAGACATGGAGCCATTGATCGCTACCCGTTGAGCCCGACAATCTAGCCAACTTTCTACCCACCTTATAGTCCATTCATCCAGCCCGTACTTGTTTAACTTGCTGGCAAGAATACTGTGGGAGACTGTGTCAAAAGCTTTGCTAAAGTCAAGGAACAACACATCCACTGCTTTCCTGTCATTCACAGAGCCAGTTATCTCGTCATAGAAGGCAATTAGATTAGTCAGGCATGACTTGCCCTTGGTGAATCCATGCTGACGGTTCCTGATCACTTCCCTCTCCTCTAAGTGCTTCAGAATTGATGAATTGCTTCATTGCTGCGCAGTGGGACACTTACCTTGAAGGATCCTGACATCTCTAGTGCCATGCTTGTCCTGGGAGCGTAAGTTTGAGAGTGTGACACCCCCCCACCCTTTTCTTTTGAGCTTAGCTATCAGTATAATAAATGTGCTGCTTTCTGCCAAACTCTGGTGGGTCATTATTCCTTCCTAAGCTTACTAGCTGGCCCAATTTCAGGTAACACCAAGCTCTATCCCCCCACACCCAGCCCCCCGCTTCCTTTGAGCCCCAACCATGTTCACCTGGACACGCCCCCCTCAGTCCCATTACTGTTGCACCCAAACCCTCCAACAAGCCCCTGTGCATCCAGGTGCCCCCTGCCCATAGCTGGATCCCCCACTGAGCTGCCTGCACCCAGACTGCCCCACCCAGAAGCGCCTCAACCCACACCTGAATCCCCCCACACCAAGTCCCTCTAGACTGGGACCCTGCCTTGCTGAGCCTGCCTGCCCACAGCTAGTGCACCTGGCAAGGAGGGACAGGGCTCTGGGCTGTTTCTGGGCCAGGCTCTGTCCTTGCGCCAAGCAGTACTATTGCAACATGTAGATTACCTCCTTTGCATCACGCGGGTGTTTGGTTCGCATTGCCTTCCAGTTACAACACAGAGGGATCCCAGGGCCACTGCAATCCACCTCCTGGCACCAGGGAGTTACTTGTTTGATGGGTTACGAAAGGGCCCGCTGGCTAGTCACAAATCTCCGCATTGACTCTCTGCCACGGGTCTGGTGTTTGTGACACAAAATGTTAATGGCAACTGGTAAGGGAGGTACAGAAACCTGCTGAGTTTGCTGTACAAACATTCTGGTTCTCCCAAAGCACGTCAGGTGAGGTGTCACCTTAATGCTGGGGACACGCTAGTCATTCAGAGTGTGGTCCAATGTTGTACAGAGTTATGTAAGGAGTTGTTTGTATATACTGGAAATGTGTTTTAAACTCTGTAAGGTGCATGTCTGTTGGGATGTAAATGTAGCATTGTAAAATAACAGAACGCATACCTGTTTCCATACAAAGTCTATGTAATAAAGAGATGCCAACTCTACAGAAAAGGAGCAGGCAGGCAAACACAAGGCCTGGCTGATGATCCTGCCTCGGAGTAAAGACAATGAATGTTGGGGTATATACAGAAGGCACCGCTTCATTCCACATCCAGCAAGCCAACAGACAGCGTGGGTTGCAGGCAGCTTTAGTTGAAAACCCCACAGCAGGCTCTGGCTGAGAGAAATGTCTTCAGCCAGGAGGTTAACCTGATACTTTGTGGCTTGTGAGCATGCTGTGATTTTGGTGGCCTAGGTAAGGACTTGTTTCCCACATTCCTCTTAAACTCTCTTCTTTGTTAATTTTATTCTCCCTTTCTGTAGTCTTGGCCCCGAGTTGAACCTTACAAGCCCGTAGTATGTACTGTTTGTTTGGGCAAGTATTCAGTGGCACAGGCTGGACACGGAAGTGGGTCGGGGGTGTACCTAGGTCTTCCTGCCCAGAGAGGGCCAGGGGCATGTAGCAGACTTCCTCAGGCTAAGAGGGGGGGTGTGGGTGGGAATGAGGCACCTCCTGCCCCAGAGGAAGGTGAGGGTGCAGGGGCTGGTCCCTGCTCTTGGTGTGTAATAACCCTCCCTTTGTTCAAGTTCAGGGGTTGGGGTAATAAAACAAGGGGCCACAGGCGGGGCTGTGGCTGGCCTGAGGCCTCTGCCCCGTCTGCCGCTGTCTTGGTTCTGCGGCAGGGCCTGGCTTGGCTCAGGGATCGGGTCCCTAGCGTAGGGGGCCGCCGGGGCGGAACGTGACGCGGCACTCGGCCTCCGGCGCATGCGCAGTTGGGAACGGCGCCCGGCCAGCCAATGGTGAGGCGGGGGCGCGGTACAAAGCCGGAAGCGGCTCCCGCGCGAGAGAGCGGCGGCTGCTCCAGCATCCAGAGCAAGGAAGGAGCCGGAGCGGTGTCGGGCCGCTCCCCGCGCTACACGAGGGGAAGGTACCGCGCGCTCCCCTCCCTTCCCCTCATGCTACAGACCCTGGGAGCAGAGGGGAAACCTTCGCAGAGCGGGGCTCCTCCTGCCAGAGGGGGTCTGGGGGATGCTCTCCCCAGGGACGGGGCCGCCCGTGGTGATGGTACGGGGCGGTACCTGGGCAGAGGTAGGCTGCTAGGAAAAGAGCAGTTCAGAAGGGCTGAACCGGCCCATTTTTTAAATTGGGGGATGGATCATGTGGATTCATTTGATTGATTGTCCTCTCTCCACCAGGTTTCCATGATGCCTGAAATCCCCCCCTGGGGAAACACACTATGGCTTGTCATCTATATACAGACTAACATGGCTACCCTGTGATACTTGACACCTATTCTAAACTTTTTATTTTATTATTAAATTGCACAAGCTTTGAAGAACTAGCATATGGAATTTTACTTATAATCTTTCTGGTTTTATATATTGGTTCTTACCCAGGGTATTGGCCAAGGTCAGAGCTCTGTGGGAATCAGAACATGTTTTAGGCAAGCACTTGAATTCAAAATGGAAGCTTCATATGCCTTATGCTCAGGGTTTAGCTGAGGGCCGTATTTGGGGGGTGGGTCATCAGAGCTAGATGCCTCATTATCTATGGCCCCTGCGCCCTCTCCCCCAGCACTGCTACTCTCTACCATGGTGGGGTGTGTGTGTGATGACTATTCCAGGAACAGTGGGGCCTGTTCTAATGTATGGTAGCTTTTTCAGGGGATTGCAATTAACATTTGTTTTTGCCACTGCATAGGTATCCCTTTTATTTAAGAAAAGTTGCTTCTTATTGCTAAATAAAACTCAGTGCAGCTTACAGTCACAAAAAAAGGGTGTAAATAACATTTTAAGTCTTATAGGATTTAAAGACAGATGATAAAGTGTTTGATTATATCTTGCTGCTTACTTTGTATAAGAAAGTGCTAGTGGATTGCAAGAGCACTATGGAGAGGCCGAATAAGGATGCTATGAACTGCCTGGCTGGCTGGCTTGCTTGCTTCAGAAGCCATTTTCAAGGTCAAATTAATGTGTAACCCATAGCCATCAGCCAGCATCAGTCATTTATGCTGCAAAAGGAAGACAAACAATTAAAATCAAAATAGTATTGTCAGGAACAAATACTAGCTCTTGTATTAGGTGTAACTTTTAAACAAAGTTCAGTGTCACAAACATCTGCACAGCAATGAGCTGGAGCCTGAGCCCCCCTAGTCCTGCTTCCCTACTCTGGGCACCCTGAGCAAGGGCTCAGTCTCCTGCTCGGGAGAGGATTGTCTGTGGGGGAGGAGGGGACATAGATCAGCCTGCTCAATTTCCCATAGAAATGTACATTAAAGAACCTATATAATGTTTGTTAGTAGATAATCAAATAATAGAAGAATAACCCATAATTTACATTCTCAGTTTGCACTTAATATTGTAAACTTCTACCATATTTTTCTCTAAAAATATATACCTTTCAAGATCAATTCTGTCATAATGTGATGCTTTCGGGAATCCAGATTTACACCGTAAGAACTGAATGGCAAGAAAGGAGAGAACATTAAAACATTGTTTCCTTCTGTAAAATGCTTCTCAAAAATGGTACAAGTACACAAGCAATATTTTTGCTTTGGGAACAAGTCACATTTATTTTAGAGACTCCACAGCTCAATAATTCTAGCACCCACTATATTTCATAGTTTTATTCAATATGGAACAGGATTGCATGAGCATAAACTTCACTTCAGTGGGATAAAGTCCAATAGTCCACACTATTAATCTACTTGTTTAGGAGGGCATTGTACCAATTATTGTTTGTAGGTTGCTGCAGTCTATTAGCTTAGTCAGGGCTTGGAAATCAAATTTTTTTTAGAAGCTTAACATCACTGGCTTTACTTGTGTGGATTCCAGGGAATAGTCATACTAGATATCTCATTCACCATATAAACAACACCATTTAACAAGAGATGCTGTCACCTTGAAAGAAAGTCTGTATTGTGAGAACACAACTTCATAATTCCTGCTGAAATAAATTAGAGCGGCGCTACAGGGTTGTGTCCTAGTGGAAGCAAAAATTTGAAGAAGGAGTTTTGGACCCAACCACAGCAACAAAGAATTTCTAAATCTATCAGAGATATCTGTATGGAGCACCCCAATACACATCCATGGCTCTGTCTCGCGATGACGCTTCTTACCGTTTTTTCTTTTGCCATAAAATGGAAGCTCCAACGATCCCAGCACAAATGATGACAACAGCACCACCTTGAAGAAAAAACAAAACCAAAACAGTGATTGGTAAACACAGCTAGCAAACTTCACAGATAAGTAGTATGGAAAAACCCCTCTTGTATCCCAGACCAGGAATTATGAGAAGCTTTTACTTATCCAGAAAATGGTTCAGATGTTGGATCTCCCAATTTATCACATCTTTAATGTGTCTATACACTGGTTAATGTTTAGGTTTCTAGCTCATTCAAGGTGTTCAAGCTTTTCATCATCATCATATTCTTATGTCCAAGCTTTAGTTTGGCTTATTTAATTTCTTCCTTGACTGATGAAATATTTTAAAAGAATAAATACAAATCAGATAATCAGATTGTGGGCCAGTTAAACTACATTTAAAACTGCACAGTAGTTTGGGTTTGCGTATTCTCAGTCCACATGGATCAGGAAAACTGCTAGAAACCTGCTTGTAACAGCCGCCTCTAGCATAGCTGTGCTCCAAGCACACAGGGACCTTACCCACTGCTTGACAAAGCTGCTCAATGGCTCCAATTTTACAAGTCATTTAATTCTGATTGACCTCAGCAGGATTTATACATACGCTCAGGTGCTTTGATGAATGAATGGGGGCTGTGGGAATTCTTTGGGAAAGGTGTGTTTTCTTATTCCCAAGATGCTAGACTGTCAAATCCAACCTAGGAAGGATTTCCCTTCCTGGCTCCTATCCTTTCCATTGTTGGTGCGCACCAGACAAATAAGCAGTCCTCCCTTCTGTTCCCCAATATTTTGCACGCAACTTTAAGAAAGAGAGAATCACAGCAGGATTCTTTGCTCAGGAAAATATTGTGAATAAATAACTAAGAGTATTAATACAGGCTTCTGTCCAGGAAACAGCAGTGCAATCTCAACCATGGGCATATATTTTACATGGCACCACAAGGCAAAAGTTAATCAGTGGCAGAGAAATTCAAGATTCCTAAATCCAAGGACTCTTTAGGAGTTAAGCGGCGCGGGGTAGGGGTGGGGAGGGAATGAGATAGAGGAAGTGCAATAGTAAAATAGCCTGGACTGTGGACCTCAAAACAGTCACAGCTTTAGTGTTTCAAATTATTTTTTCAGTTTTAAGTTACTTACCGATGCCCAGGCCGATGCCCAGTTTATCAGTGCCAGACCCTGAAGAGAACAAAAATGTGAGCTAAAATATGAAACCGTGGTCATGTCAATAACTTAGAGGAACTCATCCACAATCCATGCATAAACACCTCTGTGACATTGCACCCCATAAAGCTTTATAGAAATATGTTTATGAGTGTAAATATGACATAACTGGAATATGTTTTAGGCTGGATATGCCATGTAACATATCTTTGCAAAGGTTATAATCTACTGAATATATTCATCCTATTGGTATGCGTGTATCATTTTTATATTTGAAGTTATGAGCGTTAGCTCTATGCCTGTATTGAAAGCAGTATGAAGGGCTTATTCAAGTAATTGGGAGTACTTAACTAACAATGGACTTTGGGAGACGCCAATCCGCATCCTGGGAAGGTTCAAACTAACATGTAAACAATGTGACTTGCCCAGGTGATTGCAAACTCCATTTTGGTGAGGGGATTTCACCCACAAGAGAGATTATGTAAGGCCCTGGAAACCCCTCCATTTTGTCTTCAGCCTGCTCAAAAGTGTGAGAGATTGCTGGACCCAGACTAGGAAAGAGTCTAGTCTGTCAAAGAAGCTTATTGGAACATCTCTGAGGGTGAGATTTTCCTACTGTTTTAGGCTTAGACTTGCGTGTGTGTGTTTTATTTTGCTTAGTAATTTACTTTGTTCTGTTATTACTTGGAACCACTTAAATCCTACTTTTTATATTTAATAAGATTTTTAATGATTAATTAATCCAGAGCAAGTAATTAATTCCTGGGGGAGGAAACAGCTGTGCATCTCTCTCTATCAGTGTTATAGAGGGTGAACAATTTATGAGTTTATCCTGTATAAGCTATATACAGAGTAAAACAGATTTATTTGGAGTTTGGATCCCCTTGAGCACTTCTTAAGCTGTTTTCAGTTAAGCCTGCAGCTTTTGGGGGACGTGGTTCAGACCTGGGTCTGTGTTTGTAGCAGGCTAGCGTGTCTGGCTCAACAAGGCAGGGTTCTGGAGTCCCAAGCTGGCAGGGAAAACGGGCTCAGGGGTAGTCTCAGCACATCAGGTGACAGTCCCAAGGGGGTGTCTGTGACCCAACCCCTCGCAACCATATTTTAAAATGAATAATCATTCGCGAGTGGAAACCATGATCTGACCTCACAAAGAAGAAAAGCAGCTTTTCAAGGGATTGCATACATATGTATCTTGTGATACAGGCAGGAAAACAGTTGCAAAAATGGCTGAACCAATCTCAGTTTAAAGGCTTTCAACAATATAAACCAAGAGATGTGAACTATTCTCTTACACAGTTTTCCAAGCCTGCACTGGCCAGCCATGTGTTTGTGAAAACACTGAGTAAGCACAGAATCATTACACATGGGCTGTCTGGATGGGGTATCAGAATATCCACCCTAGCATGTCGTCATAGGTTGGTGTTGGGGTATGTCTACATTGAAATTATACACCTGCACCTGGCCCACGCCTGCTTTCTAGGGCTAAGGGGCTGTTTAACGGTAACGCAGATATTTGGGCTCGGGCCTGCGACTTTCCCACCTCACAGGGACCTACAACCCCAGCTCGAGTCTGAGCCCAAACGTCTGCACCACAATTAAACAATCCCTTAGCCCGAGCCCTGGGAGCCCGAGTCAGCTGGCACGGGCCAGCCACGGATTTTGAATTGCACTGTAAACATATGTAAAAAGTGTTGCAATCAGTATTTCAAATTATCCAAATAGATCATTTCAAGAGACAGACTTTTGCTGTCCTTACTAGAAGAAGGTCATTTAGTATCTTCCATAGCTGCTGGTTAGACATTAAATGGGTAACTCCTTCCAAAGATTGAGCAGAACTGCCATCACCGATGTCAATGAGTTTTGCATTTAAAAATCAGACTCGTGTTAAAGCAATTCTCAGACTAAGATTTTTAGGGAAATTGTATGAAAGATTACAATACTAACAAGGAAGGTAGAGAGTGCACTGAAGTGGCCTTTCAAAGACTCCTAAAATAACTGAAACAATTGGTCCTTAGGAAATACCTCACTAATAAATTTATAGTCTTTAATGTTAACAATTTTAGTATAAAAAAATGGAGTATACATATTCACTTGTACCCATATTGTTCATCATAACTAAGTGCAGGACTCACGTTTACTGATGGCTTCAGTGTTGGCAGAAACACAGTTTGGGTTCTTTTGTTGTTGTTGTTGTTGTCGTATAAATAAAGCTCAATGATATGCAATTGGGACCTTTACGCAATATAGTAATATAAATGGTACTCTGCAGGTAAATCATTTCTGAAACAGCTTTATTTCATATTTGACAGGTGATGCAGCAAAACAGTAGAATATTAACTTTACTGCATTATTTGTGATTTCCAATTGCTGCTGGGAAGCGCAACGAAACAATGAAAAGCTTAACTACTGCAAACGCTGTCTACTGTTCAATAGTACTCTCTATGCTTTCTCTCTCCATTTAAAGCTTCATTTAAATTTAGCATCAAAACCTGACAAAAAAGTTTCTCCAAACTAAAATTGACAAGCCGGTGCTGAAATGTGAACCAGCTGTTTAACACAAAACACTCCTGTCTGCTCACAGAGGGCCACTTGCTCAATGGAGAGAGAAAAGTGACCAAAAAGACACCCACCTCTACAGAACTCAGGGCTTTCTGACCATGCTGAATTCTCAAGACAAGTAATGACAGGTGTCAGTTCGGTCCTCTCATATCCTGGACGACAGACATAACGCACAGTGGACCCCCTAGGATGGTAATTCTTCCTCTCATCTTCCTTACTTAAGGCAGCAGATTTTAACCTTGGGGGGGCACCACAGTCATCTAACCAAAAAAAAAAAGAAAGATTTAGCTATGAAGATAGGCATCAAAATTGTACTTTTAGCTTTCTATTTATATATAAACACACACACACGTTTTTAAAAAACCTTTGCCAAAAGTTTATGATTTAGAGGTAGTGTGACCAGATGTCTCGTTCTTAAAGGGACAGACCCGTTTTTTGGGACTTTTTCTTACGTAGGTGCCTACTACCCTCCACCCCCGTCCTGTTTGTTCAGAGTTGCTATCTGGTAGCCCTATTTAAAGGCAGCAGCAGCTATTACAGTACAGCCACGGAACAGCATCTGAGCATTAGAGCAGGACGCTTTACAAAATTTGCAGGGGAAGGGAGATTTTTTTACAATTATTTTTAAGGAAGAGAGGCAATCAACTTGGACAAAGTTAACTGGGTGCTGCTCCAAGCAGCGGGTGATACAAACTAAGCAGTAAAAGAGAAAAGGAAGGAGCTAAGAGAGAGAAAGGCATTGGTAGATTAAAGCATGTAGAAAGAGAAAGACAGATTTCCCCCCTGCACCTCATCTCCAATTCTAACTGAACATTCTGTTTACAACCACGGTGGTCTTCTTCAGCTTGAACCTTGTGACCTTCCCCGGGCTGTGTCCATCCTCTCCACTTTATTGAAGTCTCACACAGGACCTCTACCCCACCCCATCCTCCTTGACCTGTTTGTGCCTTGGACACCATCAAGCATTTCTACTTCTTTTAATCCCATCATCTACTGGCTTTTGTCACTCTATCCTCTCACGGTTTTTCTCCTGACTCTTCCATCTCGTACTTTCAGGTCTAGTTCAGTAGATCCTCCAACTCTCCCCCACCCCTGCCCCATCAGCAAGGATCTGCCAGGATTCTCTCCTCAGCCCACCCTCTTTTCCTTCTGCATCCTGTCTTCGGGATCTGATATGTTCTCTCAGCTTTGGATGCGATCGTCATATTGACAACTCACAAAACTCCCGTTTGGATTCCCTGCCAGTAGCTTAAACTGCACATGGCAAAAACAGAGCTTGTGTTCCCTTGCAAATCTTTCCCTCTCCACGTCCTCAGTCGCCACCGATTGAACAAAATCATCTTCTCTCAGCTGCTCATGCCTGTAATCTGGGCATTAGTTTTGACTCAGCCCTTTCTATAGATCCTCATGTCTCGACTGTATCCAAATCTTCCATTTTCCCTTCTTAAATTCCCCAAGATCCAGCTTTTCTCAGTCCAGACTGCCAAAGCTCTTGTCCAGGCCCTTATATTCTTCTCTATGGACTTGGCTTTTTTTCAGATTATGTAAACCCCTATTCTCTGCATCCCTCCACCAGGACTCCCTTCTTTACCACATCAAAAACAAGCTTCGTATCCTCTCTTTCAAACCACATCTCCTCACAGCCCTGCCTTACCTACCAGAGGTCTCATCTTGTCATGTCAACTACCAGCTGAGATCTACCAGCATACCCAACCATCGCCTCTTCAGCCACTTCTAGAGAACCTCCAGGCTTTCTTCCATAGCTGCTACTTTGACCTCTAAAATCTAATCTACATGAAAACAGGCTGCCCTCCCTCCCAACCACCTTCACCCATTTGTTTCATCCATTTGTTGCATCTTCTTGTTAATCTGGATTTAGAGTTCTTTAGGGCAGTGGTTTTCAAACTTTTTTTCTGGCGAGCCAGTTAAGAAAATTGTTGATGCCTATGTCCCAACGGAGCTGGGGATGAGCGTGTGGGAGGGGCTTAGGGCTGGGGCAGAGGGTTGGGGTGCGCGGGTGAGGGCTGCAGGGCGGGGCTGGGAATGAAGGGTTCAGGGTGTGTGGGGCTCTCTGGGCTAGGGTGCAGGAAGGGGTCAGAGCTCTGGCTGGGGATGAGGGGTTTGGGGAGCAGGAATAGGCTCCAGGTTTTAGGGGGGCTCAGGGCTGGGGAAGGGGATTGGGGCACAGGCTTATCTGGGGCAGCTCCCTGTCAGCGGTGCAGCAGGGATGCTAAGGCAGGCTTCCTGCCTATCCTGGCACCGGGAACCGTTCTGTGCCCCGGAAGCGGCCAGCAGCAGGTCTGGCTCCTAGGCGGAGGCGCGCAAACAGCTCCGTGCAGCTCTCACCTGCAGGCACCGCCCCCCCGGCTATCATTGGCCAGGACATTTATGCAATATAGTAATATAAGTGGTACTATTCAGCTATATCATTTCTGAAACAGCTTTATTTCATATATGCCAGGTGATGCAGCAAAACTGTATGAGCATCCCGAGGATGGAGGCATCCCCACCTATTTCTGTGAAGTTAAAACTCAAATATAAAATTACTTCCCATTCCTGTCAATCTTAATCGCACATTTCGGAACCAAGCACAAGTCGTCTCACTGATGGATGTTCCCAGGCTGCTTTGCAACAAGATTATTGAATAAGCAGGTTAACTGTATATTGTCACTGATCCAGCAAGGAACTTGAAACCAGTTACTAAAGCTAATTTTGAGTAGACCTATTCAGTGGGGGAATGTCTGACATTTCCATCAGTGAAGGGTGGCCCGAGCAAATTTGTTCCAGAGAAAATAAAATACTTACGATCACAAAACTCTCCAATGCTTGACCACTCTGAGTTTGGAAGGCAAACTACACTGTCTGACTTTCCAGGGATTTTAACACAGCCATCAACGCACTTGTATGTCACTTCTGCGTTGATAGGGAAGCCCCCTGTGTGATTAGCATCACGGGGGATGGCACGACGGAGCCTTGGCAGGGTCCCACACAGACCTATCAGAAAAACATAAGAACATACTCTCATTTCAATAGGAAAGATATTGATTTTAAATAATTTCACCCAGCTGCCTTTGTTGAAAAGGATCCTGACATGCCTTAGATGCTACAGGGACCTGCCACAGGTCAGCGAGCCCCGTTGTGGGGGGTTCCTCAGGTTTTCCAGTGGCCTATGAGCACAGATGAGCTTCACACAGCCAGAGGTTTAAACTAAAGGCATGTCTTCACTGCTGTGCTAGGTCAAGTTATTAAGACAGGAATTAGCCTAGGGAGAGCAACCACGCTGCAGAAGAATGGTGGAGGTGCAGAGAGTGATTGGATTAGCAGCACAGAGTAGCTGAGTCCCCACTGCATGACTAGCTCCCGCCTAAGCAACTCTCAGGCTCCCACCCACACTCCAAGTGGGCCACATTTTGAATCCAAAATTCTAGACATTTAGCAAATCCAAGTTCTTCCAATTTATCTGAGGAAGTACCAGCTCCTTCTGCTCCTTCAGGAGGGACAGTTGTGGGTTTGTCCTGGGTAATTATGACTAAGGCAAAAAGAAGAGGGCAAAAGCAGTTATGAACATTACATCAGTCTTCCATCACCAGCTGGCCACTCAGAGCCAGACGCTTACCAAACCAATATTTAGGAATCTGCAGCTTTAGAGAGAAGACATTCTTACCCCACTTACACGTTGTCACAGCGAGAGCCCATGTACTATCAGTTGGGCTACCCTGCAGGCTGCTGCTGGGATCCCATTCATATATTCTAGGGGAAGCCCATAGCAACCCCTACATTGAGCTGCCTACCACTTCCCTTTACAAACGTTCTCTCTCTCTCTCTCTTTTTTTTTCTTTTTTAAGAGCTCTAACAGTTCCGTGGTTTGCAGCAGGGATGGGAAAGGCTCAATGTGGTGCCTCTTGCTGCCAACATGAGTTACAAACTGCCAATATCTCTCATTTCCCTTCAGTTTTACTCATCAAAACTTCCTAGAGTGACTTCTAAAGCCCCTGAACATGCTGTTCTCACGGAGCATTCTCTGCAAGGTATTGCCATATGTTACTCAGAACTATGCATCTCCACCCCTCAAGTCAAAATATCCTTTGGCCTAAGAGAAGGTGCATTGCGTTGGGAATCAGGAGATCATAGAATAATAGAACCATAGAATATCAGGGTTGGAAGGGACCTCAGGAGGTCATCTAGTCCAAACCCCTGCTCAAAGCAGGACTGATCCCCAATTAAATCATCCCAGCCAGGGCTTTGTCAAGCCTGACCTTTAAAACTTCTAAGGAAGAAGATTCCACCACCTCCCTCGGTAACGCATTCCAGTGTTTCACCACTCTCCTACTGAAAAAGTTTTTCCTAATATCCAACCTAAATCTCCCCCACTGCAACTTGAGACCATTACTCCTTGTCCTGTCATCCGCTACCACTGAGAATAGTCTAGATCCATCCTCTTTGGAACCCCCTTTCAGGTAGTTGAAAGCAGCTATCAAATCCCCCCTCATTCTTCTCTTCTGTAGACTAACCAATCCCAATTCCCTCAGCCTCTCCTCATAAGTCATGTGTTCCAGTTCCCTAATCATTTTTGTTGCCCTCCGCTGGACTCTCTCCAATTTTGCCACATCCTTCTTGTAGTGTGGGGCCCAAAACTGGACACAGTACTCCAGATGAGGCCTCACCAAAGTCGAATAGAGGGGAACGATCACGTCCCTCGATCTGCTGGCAATGCCCCTACTTATACATCCCAAAATGCCATTGGCCTTCTTGACAACAAGGGCACACTGTTGACTCATATCCAGCTTCTCGTCCACTGTAACCCCTAGGTCCTTTTCTGCAGAACTTCTGCCGAGCCATTCGGTCCCTAGTCTGTAGCGGTGCATTGGATTCTTCCGTCCTAACCGCAGGAGTCTGCACTTGTCCTTGTTGAACCTCATCAGATTTCTTTTGGCCCAATCCTCCAATTTGTCTAGGGCTCTCTGTATCCTATCCCTACCCTCCAGCGTATCTAC
Source organism: Chelonia mydas (assembly GCF_015237465.2). Classification (NCBI taxonomy): domain Eukaryota; kingdom Metazoa; phylum Chordata; order Testudines; family Cheloniidae; genus Chelonia; species Chelonia mydas. The sequence continues at coordinate 5,323,170 of NC_051261.2, forward strand.
CTCTCCTCCCAGTTTAGTGTCATCTGCAAACTTGCTGAGGGTGCAATCCACCCCATCCTCCAGATCATTAATTAAGATATTGAGATGATGAGTTCAACTCTCATTATTTCTACTGACTGGTGTTAACAATCCTGTGCCCTTCAAAACCCAAGTTCGCACTGAGCAACCCATCCTCCCTGAATAAAAGTTACATAAGCTAGGAAGAGAACCCAGATCTCTAATCTGGCAGACCCAAGTCTCATCCACTTAGCCTAACCGAAAGAATTTGCCAAATCTAAATATTTGGCGATGCAGTGTGTACAATGAGGCTATTTGTGAATATATAATCCATTGTTTTAGTGTGCTGTGCATCCTCCTCTAGCGGTTGGTCCATATAACAATTTACTCCTGCTGCCACCTATTATAATTCAAGTTAAAGAACTATAGAGGTCGATGCTGCAGTACCTTAGGCCCAAGAGTCAAACCTCAATGACACATGGAGGTAGAAGATGGGACATTACCTCCACATACACGTCTTTGTTCTTTTTAAAAAGCCCAAACCTTACATAAAAACCCACAGCAGAAACAAGTTATTAAAATTGTAGAGCACTCAGAAGGTAGGAAGTCACAGAATTAAGGTTACCCATGAGATCTTAATTTTTCCTCCTTTGGTGTACGTGAAGCGACAGCCATTTCTTCAGGATTATGTTTCCCACAGCAACCAGGTTTCCCACAAGTTATATCTTTAGAGGATTAATGCCTAACTCAATTTCCTCATGTTTATGGGTTTGCCTAGCAACCAAAATATTGTTTTTTCTGGTGGGAGAAAGTAGAACAAGAGGAAGATTAAAAAAATAGGCAGTCACCTTTGCATTCAGGGGCAGACCCATTCCAGACTCCATTGATGTTATCTTTAGTTGTACAGTGAATGGAGGCCTCTCCAGTAAGCGAGAAATTATGGTCACATTTGTAAGTTACCGATGAGTTACGGTGAAAGATTTCCATGTTGCTGCCATTGTGTGTCCCATTGACAATATCAGGAGGAGGAGAACAAGTAATCGCTGAAGGAAAAGAGAATAGCACCATGAATATTAATGCACTTTTCAGTTAGAGGTGAATTGTAAAGATTAAGTAAACATTTGTTTACAATTCCTCCCCAAAAGGGGGAAAAAATGTAACCTTTTGAGAGTGTAATTAGTACTGTGTTTTAACAAAATGCGAGGCATTACCTTCCTTAGATTTACAAGGCTTTCTGCTTTCAAACTTTTCTCCACTCCCAACATCCGTTCAGCTAGAAGATTTTGGCTCCATTAAACAAATCCTGGATAACAGCCTTGTCAGACCACATCCCTCCCCCACATTATATATAAGGAGCTTGGCTCTTTGATTGACATCCTTGAAAGACAATAGTTGTGCTTCTACAATGTTCCAGAAGCTGAAAGCTTAAATTATGACTTTCCTTCTAACTGCAGCTGGTTCTAGACCAGATGGCGATAGCCTGGTTGACAGATCCCCAGGTAGTGTCCAAAAGGACAAAATAGTTAAAGCAAATAAATTGGGAAGAAGAAGTTTAAATACTGGATTTCACTCTGAAATAGCCTGAGATTTTGAATGTGGAGTCCCAGGGTTGGTTGGTTGGTTGGTTGGTTTTGAGGCGAAGGGAAGAGAATAATTAACGGGGAGGAATTACACTAAATAAAAAAAAGTTGGATGAAAGACTTCAAAAGCAGCAGAGATTATTTGGGGAGGAATGAGAAACCAATCCAACTCCACCATCCCCGTGTTCAGGGTTCAATTGTGATGAGGTCGTTAGTTGGGTTGGAATCTATACACCAGACAGCAATCTCAAGAGGAGTGCTCTGTAGGGATAGAGAGGGCTGTGGGGTTTTTTGTTTGTTTGTTTGAAGTGTGGCTTCCACAGAAGGCACCAGCAACACAATGGATCCTCCTACACTTTCATCAGACTTCCCCGCTCCCAAAAATATATACATATATGATCGATAATGGACATCGAGTGAATATGAAACACACATGAAAGCTCTGTGAGCTCTGTAATGGTTACTCTGAAACAGTTCCAATCACGAGTTCTTCTTAAATCCATAAAAATAGCCTGACCTTGACAAGTTGGAAGTGGACTCCATTCAACTTGATCTCCCTTCCGCAAACATTGGATGAAAGTCCGCCCACGTAATCTGAACCTAAAGAAAAGAGAAAAAGCTTCTTACCTAACTATCTAATTACTCCTGTAATAACCCCTTTTCCAAAATTCTGGACCTGTAGAGTCATTCCTGCTGTAAGTACGAACATGATCCCTAGGACCACGGAATGCTGATTGGTTAAAATCAATGTAGAACAAGCAAATAGGTGGCTTGAAGACTGCAGAGACCATGTGAGCAGGTGAAATCCTTCCCCTTAAAGTCTATACTAGCTAGATGCTTGGGAATTCCTGGGCAATACCTTTGTTAAACCTTAGCAAAAGGAAACAACAAGTAAGTGTCTTTTCTCCACATTTTTAATGCTTATTTCTTACATCTCCAGAAGGTGGAAGAAGTCCCTAGGTAAGTTCTAGAATTTGAAAAACACTAAAGAAATGAGTAATTTTCCAGACTGTTGAAGTGTTTGTATGTCAAAGAGGTTTGCATTTGCAGAGTAAGAGGCTGCGTCACACCTCCCTCGCTCCAATCTGCAGAACAGTGTTCCGGATGTGTGCTTTTGCCATTCTACCCCTTTGATTACAGCCCCAGCTAAACGGGGAGAACAGTACTCAAAGGGTATCTCTGTCACTCTGGAAGTCAGTAGCTCAGTCTGTTTAGTGCCATCATTCCTCTTCCTATTTTAACTCTGCTCTTTTACCAAAGAGTTGCCAACAGTCCACACCCAAGACCCACTTAGCTAGACCGCTAGCTAATGCTTGCACAGGAAGTACGGTACTGCATACTGGCAATGCAGTCACTTAGCCTTCGCTACTTCTTTTAACACTACAGGCTAAAGGTCGTGGCCTTATTTATTTGGGAAAGAGGTTTAGAGAAATAGATGAGAGGTGCCCCTAGTAAAGCTGGTTTCTGCAGGGTCTTTCACCAGTCTGCTGAAACGGCAGGGGCTAACAAGGATAGACATGAACATCATTTGTGGCCAGGTGGCTACTGCTTTTCTTCCAACTTAGAACATTACATGCAAAGGCCTCTTGTGCTGGCAGAAACAACAGGGCGAGAAGACAGCTGCCCAAGGGCTGTCCCGCTGCTGCCACTCTTTCAAAACCTGAACGTCTCAATGTCCAAACCTCATCAGCCCACTTAAACCCAAAGTTTTCGTTGGCGGACACAATTCCAAGGTGTGCAGCTCCTGTGCGCTTCTGCACAGGAAAATGTGAAGTACCACAACAAATGGCTCGGACATTCTTGTGGGTACAACTCAGATGCAGTATTGCCTAGAGGAAAAACCACCGGACTGGGACTCGGGAAACTTGGATTCCATTCTCATTTCTGCCTCTGTCCTGTGGGTGACCTTGGGAAGTCACTTCCCCTCTGCGCTTCAGTTTCCCCATCTGTAAAATGAGGTAAACAATACTGCCCTCCTTTGCAAAGTGATTTGATATCTGGTAACAGCTAGTTGGTATTACATCACCTGAGAAGTAGGCCGATAGCTCAGCTACAGGAAAAGGCATTCTCCTTGTCTCCCAATCTCTGTGAGGTTTGAAGACAGAGAATCATAGGACTGGAAGGAACCTCGAGAGTCCAGTCTCCTGCACTCAGGCAGGACTAAGTATTATCCAGACCATCCCGGACAGACGTTTGTCTAACCTGCTCTTAAAAATCTCCGCTGACAGAGATTCCACAACTTCCCTAGGCAAATTATTCCATAACCAGCCCCTCCCAATCATTCTAATCCCGGCACAGGGATCTAAACCTTGCTGCCTGCACATACCACCAAAATGGGTGACACAGTGAAAAACAAAATGATATATTAATTAAAACGAAGACATCCATGCTCATGCCACGTGCTTCCCTGTTGAATTACTCTGATGTCCAGAAAGTACCCGCACAATCCAATGAAACTAGAATCCAATCACATATTATGGTAGTTTTTTCCAACAGCAGCTTGAACAAATTGAAGCACACCCCATGATGCCGTAGCTGCACCTGCTTCCTCCCAACTTAATCTTTCAACTGGAGGACTGAGGGATCATAATCCACACCTGGCCAAATTCAGCTTGAAGGTTATACTTTTTAAATAGAGCCCTGAAGCCAGGACAGCAGATCTGTAGCACTTGCTCAGATTATGTTTTTAAATTAGATCGGAATTTCTATTATTAATTTTCCACTGTTCCCCAGTAGCTCTACACCAAACTAAGCTCTGTGAATTACTCAGCACCGGTTGCCCAAAACTCACCCGTCATCACAAATTATGTTGACTTTTGCACCATACAGGTCATTTGTTACATCAACAGCTCTGCCATGCTCTGGTCCTTTTGGAACACCACAAGATTTCCCTAGCACAGAACGAGATCACTATTAGCACGTTATGTTGCTTCAACAAACTCTAACATACTTAGAAGAGACTATGGCTGGGGTGGCCAAACTGTGGCTCGCAAGCCGCACGTGGCTCTTTTACAGTTAAAGTGCAGCTCACGGAGCCTTCCTACCATACTTGCGGGGGGGTGGGACCTCTGCCTGGGGGCAGGGTGGTGGGTTAGGGGCTACCGCCCAGCAGAGAGGGAATCTCAGGGCTTCAGCAGGAGCGGGGTGAAGCCCCGAGCCCCAGCAGACGCCTCCTGCTCCAGCGCTTGAACGTCTGAAGATTGTTGTATGCGGCTCGAAGGGTCAGTAAGTTTGGCCACCCGTGGACTGTGGCAATGGCAATGGCAGACTCACAGTCCAGTTAGTTCACTCTCCTGGGTTTTGCAGGGAATACAACAGACACAGACTCAATATAGGCAGCTTTGCCAAAACTTACGGTATTCTTGACAATGCGGGCCATCTGTCATTTAAGTTTTGATATGTATTTTGGTATTTGAACAGCTTTGCCATACATATAGTTATTAAATATTGTATTTATTTTTTAATACGGTGATTCCGTTTGGTTGAACTGTGTGCAGAATGAGTGGTGTCTGAGGCTAGAGTTTTTAAATGTGTGAACTTTTAGAAATGACAAAAATAATACGAATATTCTCCTTCACATATAGTTTCCAGGGATACTGTGCTCACCATTTTTAAATGGATATTTACCACAGTAGGATATTAACTTTACTGCATTATTTGTGATTTCCAATTGCTGCTGGGAAGCACAACGAAACAATGAAAAGCTTAACTACTGCAAACGCTGTCTACTGTTCAATAGTACTCTCTATGCTTTCTCTCTCCATTTAAAGCTTCATTTAAATTTAACATCAAAACCTGACAAAAAAGTTTCTCCAAACTAAAATTGACAAGCCGGTGCTGAAATGTGAACCAGCTGTTTAACACAAAACACTCCTGTCTGCTCACAGAGGGCCACTCGCTCAATGGAGAGAGAAAAGTGACCAAAAAGACACCCACCTCTACAGAACTCAGGGCTTTCTGACCATGTTAAATTCTCAAGACAAGTAATGACAGGTGTCAGTTCGGTCCTCTCATATCCTGGACGACAGACATAACGCACAGTGGACCCCCTAGGATGGTAATTCTTCCTCTCATCTTCCTTACTTAAGGCAGCAGATTTTAACCTTGGGGGGGCACCACAGTCATCTAACCAAAAAAAAAAAGAAAAAAAAGACACAGGGTCTGAAAGATTTAGCTATGAAGATAGGCATCAAAATTGTACTTTTAGCTTTCTATTTATATAAAAAAACACACACATGTTTTTAAAAAACCTTTGCCAAAAGTTTATGATTTAGAGGTAGTGTGACCAGATGTCTCGTTCTTAAAGGGACAGACCCATTTTTGGGACTTTCTCTTACGTAGGTGCCTTCTACCCTCCACCCCCGTCCTGTTTGTTCAGAGTCGCTATCTGGTAGCCCTATTTAAAGGCAGTAGCAGCTATTACAGTACAGCTACGGAACAGCATCTGAGCATTAGAGCAGGACGCTTTACAAAATATGTAGGGGAAGGGAAATTTTTTTACAATTATTTTTAAGGAAGAGAGGCAAGCAACTTGGACAAAGTTAACTGGGTGCTGCTCCAAGCAGCGGGTGATACAAACTAAGGAGTAAAAGAGAAAAGGAAGGAGCTAAGCAAGAGAAAGGCACTGGTAGATTAAAGCATGTAGAAAGAGAAAGACAGATTTCCCCCCTGCACCTCATCTCCAATTCTAACTGAACATTCTGTTTACAACCACGGTGGTCTTCTTCAGCTTGAACCTTGTGACCTTCCCCGGGCTGTGTCCATCCTCTCCACTTTATTGAAGTCTCACACAATTCCCAGGACCTCTACCCCACCCCATTCTCCTTGACCTCTTCGTGCCTTGGACACCATCAAGCATTTCTACTTCTTTTAATCCCATCATCTACTGGCTTTTGTCACTCTATCCTCTCACGGTTTTTCTCCTGACTCTTCCATCTCGTACTTTCCGGTCTAATACAGTGGATCCTCCAACTCTCCCCCACCTCTGCCCCATCAGCAAGGATTTGCCAGGATTCTCTCCTCAGCCCACCCTCTTTTCCTTCTGCATCCTGTCTTCGGGATCTGATATGTTCTCTCAGCTTTGGATGCGATCGTTATATTGACAACTCACAAAACTCCCGTTTGGATTCCCTGCCAGTAGCTTAAACTGCACATGGCAAAAACAGAGCTTGTGTTCCCTTGCAAATCTTTCCTTCTCCACGTCTTCAGTCGCCACCGATTGAACAAAATCATCCTCCTCTCAGCTGCTCATGCCTGTAATCTGGGCATTAGTTTTGACTCAGCCCTTTCTATGGACCCTCATGTCCTGGCTGTATCCAAATCTTGCCATTTTCCCTTCTTAAATTCCCCAAGATCCAGCTTTTCTCAGTCCAGACTGCCAAAGCTCTTGTCCAGGCTCTTATATTCTTCTCTATGGACTTGGCTTTTTTTCAGATTATGTAAACCCCTATTCTCTGCATCCCTCTACCAGGACTCCCTTCTTTACCACATCAAAAACAAGCTTCGTATCCTCTCTTTCAAAGCTCTTCTCCTCACAGCCCTGTCTTACCTACCAGAGGACTCATCTTGTCATGTCAACTACCAGCTGAGATCTACCAGCATACCCAACCATCGCCTCTTCAGCCACTTCTAGAGAACCTCCAGGCTTTCTTCCATAGCCGCTACTTTGACCTCTAAAAAAACTCCTATTTTTGCTGTAGTGCCTGTAGAACCCTGCTATTTTATACAAGCCAGAAATGAGGCCAGCCACACTGCAAGCACAGCTAATCTACATGAAAACAGGCTGCCCTCCCTCCCAACCACCTTCACCCATTTGTTGCATCTTCTTGTTAATCTGGATTTAGAGTTCTTTAGGGCAGTGGTTTTCAAACTTTTTTTCTGGCGAGCCAGTTAAGAAAACTGTTGATGCCTACGTCCCAACGGAGCTGGGGTTGAGGGGTGTGGTAGGGGCTTAGGGCTGGGGCAGAGGGTTGGAGTGCGTGGGTGAGGGCTGCAGGGCGGGGCTGGGAATGAAGGGTTTAGGCTGTGTGGGGCTCTCTGGGCTAGGGTGCAGGAAGGGGTCAGGGCTCTGGCCGGGGATGAGGGGTTTGGGGAGCAGGAATAGGCTCCAGGTTTTAGGGGGGCTCAGGGCTGGGGAAGGGGATTGGGGCACAGGCTTATCTGGGGCAACTCCCTGTCAGCGGTGCAGCACGGATGCTAAGGCAGGCTTCCTGCCTATCCTGGCACCGGGAACTGTTCTGTGGCCCGGAAGCGGCCAGCAGCAGGTCTGGCTCCTAGGCGGAGGCGCGCAAACAGCTCCGTGCAGCTCTCACCTGCAGGCACCGCTCCCCTGGCTATCATTGGCCAGGACATTTATGCAATATAGTAATATAAGTGGTACTATTCAGCTATATCATTTCTGAAACAGCTTTATTTCATATATGCCAGGTGATGCAGCAAAACTGTATGAGCATCCCGAGGATGGAGGCATCCCCACCTATTTCTGTGAAGTTAAAACTCAAATATAAAATTACTTCCCATTCCTGTCAATCTTAATCGCACATTTCGGAACCAAGCACAAGCCGTCTCACTGATGGATGTTCCCAGGCCACTTTGCAACAAGATTATTGAATAAGCAGGTTAACTGTATATTGTCACTGATCCAGCAAGGAACTTGAAACCAGTTACTAAAGCTAATTTTGAGTAGACCTATTCAGTGGGGGAATGTCTGACATTTCCACCAGCGAAAGGTGGCCCGAGCAAATTTGTTCCAGAGAAAATAAAATACTTACGATCACAAAACTCTCCAATGCTTGACCACTCTGAGTTTGGAAGGCAAACTACACTGTCTGACTTTCCAGGGATTTTAACACAGCCATCAACGCACTTGTATGTCACTTCTGCGTTGATAGGGAAGCCCCCTGTGTGATTAGCATCACGGGGGATGGCACGACGGAGCCTTGGCAGGGTCCCACACAGACCTATCAGAAAAACATAAGAACATACTCTCATTTCAATAGGAAAGATATTGATTTTAAATAATTTCACCCAGCTGCCTTTGTTGAAAAGGATCCTGACATGCCTTAGATGCTACAGGGACCTGCCACAGGTCAGCGAGCCCCGTTGTGGGGGGTTCCTCAGGTTTTCCAGTGGCCTATGAGCACAGATAAGCTTCACACAGCCAGAGGTTTAAACTAAAGGCATGTCTTCACTGCTGTGCTAGGTCAAGTTATTAAGACAGGAATTAGCCTAGGGAGAGCAACCACGCTGCAGAAGAATGGTGGAGGTGCAGAGAGTGATTGGATTAGCAGCACAGAGTAGCTGAGTCCCCACTGCATGACTAGCTCCCGCCTAAGCAACTCTCAGGCTCCCACCCACACTCCAAGTGGGCCACATTTTGAATCCAAAATTCTAGACATTTAGCAAATCCAAGTTCTTCCAATTTATCTGAGGAAGTACCAGCTCCTTCTGCTCCTTCAGGAGGGACAGTTGTGGGTTTGTCCTGGGTAATTATGACTAAGGCAAAAAGAAGAGGGCAAAAGCAGTTTTGAACATTACATCAGTCTTCCATCACCAGCTGGCCACTCAGAGCCAGGAGCTTGCCAAACCAATATTTAGGAATCTGCAGCTTTAGAGAGAAGACATTCTTACCCCACTTACACGTTGTCACAGCGAGAGCCCATGTACTATCAGTTGGGCTACCCTGCAGGCTGCTGCTGGGATCCCATTCATATATTCTAGGGGAAGCCCATAGCAACCCCTACATTGAGCTGCCTACCACTTCCCTTTACAAACGTTCTCTCTCTCTCTCTTTTTTTTTTTCTTTTTTAAGAGCTCTAACAGTTCCGTGGTTTGCAGCAGGGATGGGAAAGGCTCAATGTGGTGCCTCTTGCTGCCAACATGAGTTACAAACTGCCAATATCTCTCATTTCCCTTCAGTTTTACTCATCAAAACTTCCTAGAGTGACTTCTAAAGCCCCTGAACATGCTGTTCTCACGGAGCATTCTCTGCAAGGTATTGCCATATGTTACTCAGAACTATGCATCTCCACCCCTCAAGTCAAAATATCCTTTGGCCTAAGAGAAGGTGCATTGCGTTGGGAATCAGGAGATCATAGAATAATAGAACCATAGAATATCAGGGTTGGAAGGGACCTCAGGAGGTCATCTAGTCCAACCCCCTGCTCAAAGCAGGACCGATCCCCAATTAAATCATCCCAGCCAGGGCTTTGTCAAGCCTGACCTTAAAAAATTCTAAGAAAGGACATTCCACCACCTCCCTCGGTAACGCATTCCAGTGTTTCACCACCCTCCTAGTGAAAAAGATTTTCCTAATATCCAACCTAAATCTCCCCCACTGCAACTTGAGACCATTACTCCTTGTCCTGTCATCTGCTAATACTGAGAGTAGTCTAGATCCATCCTCTCTGAAACCCCCTTTCAGGTAGTTGAAAGCAGCTATCAAATCCCCCCTCATTCTTCTCTTCTGCAGACTAAACAATCCCAGTTCCCTCAGCCTCTCCTCATAAGTCATGTGTTCCAGTACCCTAATCATTTAAATGACACATGGAGGTAGAGGATGGGACATTACCTCCACATACACGTCTTTGTTCTTTTTAAAAAACCCAGAAGTTACATAAAACCCACAGCAGAAACAAGTTATTAAAATTGTAGAGCACTCAGAAGGTAGGAAGTCACAGAATTAAGGTTACCCATGAGATCTTAATTTTTCTTCCTTTGGTGTACGTGAAGCGACAGCCATTTCTTCAGGATTATGTTTCCCACAGCAACCAGGTTTCCCACAAGTTATATCTTTAGAGGATTAATGCCTAACTCAATTTCCTCATGTTTATGGGTTTGCCTAGCAACCAAAATATTGTTTTTTCTGGTGGGAGAAAGTAGAACAAGAGGAAGATAAAAAAGAATAGGCAGTCACCTTTGCATTCAGGGGCAGACCCATTCCAGACTCCATTGATGTTATCTTTAGTTGTACAGTGAATGGAGGCCTCTCCAGTAAGCGAGAAATTATGGTCACATTTGTAAGTTACCGATGAGTTACGGTGAAAGATTTCCATGTTGCTGCCATTGTGTGTCCCATTGACAATATCAGGAGGAGGAGAACAAGTAATCGCTGAAGGAAAAGAGAATGGCATCATGAATATTAATGCACTTTTCAGTTAGAGGTGAATTGTAAAGATTAAGTAAACATTTGTTTACCATTCCTCCCCAAAAGGGGGAAAAAATGTAACCTTTTGAGAGTGTAATTAGTACTGTGTTTTAACAAAATGCGAGGCATTACCTTCCTTAGATTTACAAGGCTTTCTGCTTTCAAACTTTTCTCCACTCCCAACATCCATTCAGCTAGAAGATTTTGGCTCCATTAAACAAATCCTGGATAACAGACTTGTCAGACCACATCCCTCCCCCACATTATATATAAGGAGCTTGGCTCTTTGATTGACATCCTTGAAAGACAATAGTTGTGCTTCTACAATGTTCCAGAAGCTGAAAGCTTAAATTATGACTTTCCTTCTAACTGCAGCTGGTTCTAGACCAGATGGCGATAGCCTGGTTGACAGATCCCCAGGTAGTGTCCAAAAGGACAAAATAGTTAAAGCAAATAAATTGGGAAGAAGAAGTTTAAATACTGGATTTCACTCTGAAATAGCCTGAGATTTTGAATGTGGAGTCCCAGGGTTGGTTGGTTGGTTGGTTGGTTTTGAGGCGAAGGGAAGAGAATAATTAACAGGGAGGAATTACACTAAATAAAAAAAAGTTGGATGAAAGACTTCAAAAGCAGCAGAGATTATTTAGGGAGGAATGAGAAACCAATCCAACTCCACCATCCCCGTGTTCAGGGTTCAATTGTGATGAGGTCGTTAGTTGGGTTGGAATCTATACACCAGACAGCAATCTCAAGAGGAGTGCTCTGTAGGGATAGAGAGGGCTGTGGGGTTTTTTGTTTGTTTGTTTGAAGTGTGGCTTCCACAGAAGGCACCAGCAACACAATGGATCCTCCCACACTTTCATCAGACTTCCCCGCTCCCAAAAATATATATATATGATCGACAATCGACATCGAGTGAATATGAAACACACATGAAAGCTCTGTGAGCTCTGTAATGGTTACTCTGTAACAGTTCCAATCATGAGTTCTTCTTAAATCCATAAAAAGAGCCTGACCTTGACAAGTTGGAAGTGGACTCCATTCAACTTGATCTCCCTTCCGCAAACATTGGATGAAAGTCCGCCCACGTAATCTGAACCTAAAGAAAAGAGAAAAAGCTTCTTACCTGACTATCTAATTACTCCTGTAATAACCCCTCTTCCAAAATTCTGGACCTGTAGGGTCATTCCTGCTGTAAGTACGAACATGATCCCTAGGACCATGGAATGCCGATTGGTTAAAATCAATGTGGAACAAGCAAATAGGTGGCTTGAAGACTGCAGAGACCATGTGAGCAGGTGAAATCCTTCCCCTTAAAGTCTATACTAGCTAGATGCTTGGGAATTCCTGGGCAATACCTTTGTTAAACCTTAGCAAAGGGAAACAACAAGTAAGTGTCTTTTCTCCACATTTTTAATGCTTATTTCTTACATCTCCAAAAGGTGGAAGAAGTCCCTAGGTAAGTTCTAGAATTTGAAAAACACTAAAGAAATTAGTAATTTTCCAGACTGTTAAAGTGTTTGCATGTCAAAGAGGTTTGCGCTTGCAGAGTAAGAGGCTGCGTCACACCTCCCTCGCTCCAATCTGCAGAACAGTGTTCCGGATGTGTGCTTTTGCCATTCTACCCCTTTGATTACAGCCCCAGCTAAACGGGGAGAAAAGTACTCAAAGGGTATCTCTGTCACTCTGGAAGTCAGTAGCTCAGTCTGTTTAGTGCCATCATTCCTCTTCCTATTTTAACTCTGCTCTTCTACCAAAGAGTTGCCAACAGTCCACACCCAAGACCCACTTAGCTAGACCGCTAGCTAATGCTTGCACAGGAAGTACGGTACTGCATACTGGCAATGCAGTCACTTAGCCTTCACTACTTCTTTTAACACTACAGGCTAAAGGTTGTGGCCTTATTTATTTGGGAAAGAGGTTTAGAGAAACAGATGAGAGGTGCCCCTAGTAAAGCTGGTCTCTGCAGGGTCTTTCACCAGTCTGCTGAAACGGCAGGGGCTAACAAGGATAGACATGAACATCATTTGTGGCCAGGTGGCTACTGCTTTTCTTCCAACTTAGAACATTACATGCAAAGGCCTCTTGTGCTGGCAGAAACAACAGGGCGAGAAGACAGCTGCCCAAAGGCTGTCCCGCTGCTGCCACTCTTTCAAAACCTGAACGTCTCAATGTCCAAACCTCATCAGCCCACTTAAACCCAAAGTTTTCGTTGGCGGACACAATTCCAAGGTGTGCAGCTCCTGTGCGCTTCTGCACAGGAAAATGTGAAGTATCACAACAAATGGCTTGGACATTCTTGTGGGTACAACTCAGATGCAGTATTGCCTAGAGGAAAAACCACCGGACTGGGACTCGGGAAACTTGGATTCCATTCTCATTTCTGCCTCTGTCCTGTGGGTGACCTTGGGAAGTCACTTCCCCTCTGCGCTTCAGTTTCCCCATCTGTAAAATGGGGTAAACAATACTGCCCTCCTTTGTAAAGTGATTTGATATCTGATAACAGCTAGTTGGTATTACATCACCTGAGAAGTAGGCCGATAGCTCAGCTACAGGAAAAGGCATTCTCCTTGTCTCCCAATCTCTGTGGGGTTTGAAGACAGAGAATCATAGGACTGGAAGGAACCTCGAGAGGTTTTCTAGTCCAGTCTCCTGCACTCAGGCAGGACTAAGTATTATCCAGACCATCCCGGACAGACGTTTGTCTAACCTGCTCTTAAAAATCTCCGCTGACAGAGATTCCACAACTTCCCTAGGCAAATTATTCCATAACCAGCCCCTCCCAATCATTCTAATCCCGGCACAGGGATCTAAACCTTGCTGCCTGCACATACCACCAAAATGGGTGACACAGTGAAAAACAAAATGATATATTAATTAAAACGAAGACATCCATGCTCATGCCATGTGCTTCCCTGTTGAATTACTCTGATGTCCAGAAAGTACCCGCACAATCCAATGAAACTAGAATCCAATCACATATTATGGTAGTTTTTTCCAACAGCAGCTTGAACAAATTGAAGCACACCCCATGATACCGTAGCTGCACCTGCTTCCTCCCAACTTAATCTTTCAACTGGAGGACTGAGGGATCATAATCCACACCTGGCCAAATTCAGCTTGAAGGTTATACTTTTTAAATAGAGCCCTGAAGCCAGGACAGCAGATATGTAGCACTTGCTCAGATTATGTTTTTAAATTAGATCGGAATTTCTATTATTAATTTTCCACTGTTCCCCAGTAGCTCTACACCAAACTAAGCTCTGTGAATTACTCAGCACCGGTTGCCCAAAACTCACCCGTCATCACAATTTATGTTGACTTTTGCACCATACAGGTCATTTGTTACATCAACAGCTCTGCCATGCTCTGGTCCTTTTGGAACACCACAAGATTTCCCTAGCACAGAACGAGATCACTATTAGCACGTTATGTTGCTTCAACAAACTTTTAACATACTTAGAAGAGACTATGGCTGGGGTGGCCAAACTGTGGCTCGCAAGCCGCACGTGGCTCTTTTACAGTTAAAGTGCAGCTCACGGAGCCCTCCTACCATATTGGGGGGGTGGGACCTTTGCCTTGGGGCAGGGTGGTGGGTTAGGGGCTACTGCCCAGCAGAGAGGAGATCTCAGGGCTTCAGCAGGAGCGGGGTGAAGCCCCGAGCCCCAGCAGACGCCTCCTGCTCCAGCGCTTGAACGTCTGAAGATTGTTGTATGCGGCTCGAAGGGTCAGTAAGTTTGGCCACCCGTGGACTGTGGCAATGGCAGACTCACAGTCCAGTTAGTTCACTCTCCTGGGTTTTGCAGGGAATACAACAGAGACAGACTCAATATAGGCAGCTTTGCCAAAACTTACGGTATTCTTGACAATGCGGGCCATCTGTCATTTAAGTTTTGATATGTATTTTGGTATTTGAACAGCTTTGCCATACATATAGTTATTAAATATTGTATTTATTTTTTAATACGGTGATTCCGTTTGGTTGAACTGTGTGCTGAATGAGTGGTGTCTGAGGCTAGAGTTTTTAAATGTGTGAACTTTTAGAAATGACAAAAATAATACGAATATTCTCCTTCACATATAGTTTCCAGGGATACTGTGCTCACCATTTTTAAATGGATATTTACCACAGTAGGATATTAACTTTACTGCATTATTTGTGATTTCCGATTGCTGCTGGGAAGCGCAATGAAAAGCTTAACTACTGCAAACGCTGTCTACTGTTCAATAGTACTCACTATGCTTTCTCTCTCCATTTAAAGCTTCATTTAAATTTAGCATCAAAACCTGACAAAAAAGTTTCTCCAAACTAAAATTGACAAGCCGGTGCTGAAATGTGAACCAGCTGTTTAACACAAAACACTCCTGTCTGCTCACAGAGGGCCACTCGCTCAATGGAGAGAGAAAAGTGACCAAAAAGACACCCACCTCTACAGAACTCAGGGCTTTCTGACCATGTTAAATTCTCAAGACAAGTAATGACAGGTGTCAGTTCGGTCCTCTCATATCCTGGACGACAGACATAACGCACAGTGGACCCCCTAGGATGGTAATTCTTCCTCTCATCTTCCTTACTTAAGGCAGCAGATTTTAACCTTGGGGGGGCACCACAGTCATCTAACCAAAAAAAAAAAAGACACAGGGTCTGAAAGATTTAGCTATGAAGATAGGCATCAAAATTGTACTTTTAGCTTTCTATTTATATATAAACACACACACACACACGTTTTTAAAAAACCTTCGCCAAAAGTTTATGATTTAGAGGTAGTGTGACCAGATGTCTCGTTCTTAAAGGGACAGTCCCTTTTTTAGGGACTTTTTCTTACGTAGGTGCCTACCACCCTCCACCCCCGTCCCGTTTGTTCAGAGTTGCTATCTGGTAGCCCTATTTAAAGGCAGTAGCAGCTATTACAGTACAGCTACGGAACAGCATCTGAGCATTAGAGCAGGACGCTTTACAAAATATGTACGGGAAGGGAGATTTTTTTTACAATTATTTTTAAGGAAGAGAGGCAAGTAACTTGGACAAAGTTAACTGGGTGCTGCTCCAAGCAGCGGGTGATACAAACTAAGGAGTAAAAGAGAAAAGGAAGGAGCTAAGAGAGAGAAAGGCATTGGTAGATTAAAGCATGTAGAAAGAGAAAGACAGATTTCCCCCCTGCACCTCATCTCCAATTCTAACTGAACATTCTGTTTACAACCACAGTGGTCCTCTTCAGCTTGAACCTTGTGACCTTCCCCGGGCTGTGTCCATCCTCTCCACTTTATTGAAGTCTCACACAATTCACAGGACCTCTACTCCACCCCATTCTCCTTGACCTCTTTGTGCCTTGGACACCATCAAGCATTTCTACTTCTTTTAATCCCATCATCTACTGGCTTTTGTCACTCTATCCTCTCATGGTTTTTCTCCTGACTCTTCCATCTCGTACTTTCCGGTCTAATACAGTGGATCCTCCAACTCTCCCCCACCCCTGCCCCATCAGCAAGGATCTGCCAGGATTCTCTCCTCAGCCCACCCTCTTTTCCTTCTGCATCCTGTCTTCGGGATCTGATATGTTCTCTCAGCTTTGGATGCGATCGTCATATTGACAACTCACAAAACTCCCGTTTGGATTCCCTGCCAGTAGCTTAAACTGCACATGGCAAAAACAGAGCTTGTGTTCCCTTGCAAATCTTTCCTTCTCCACGTCCTCAGTCGCCACCGATTGAACAAAATCATCCTCCTCTCAGCTGCTCATGCCTGTAATCTGGGCATTAGTTTTGACTCAGCCCTTTCTATGGACCCTCATGTCCCGGCTGTATCCAAATCTTGCCATTTTCCCTTCTTAAATTCCCCAAGATCCAGCTTTTCTCAGTCCAGACTGCCAAAGCTCTCGTCCAGGCCCTTATATTCTTCTCTATGGACTTGGCTTTTTTTCAGATTATGTAAACCCCTATTCTCTGCATCCCTCCATCAGGACTCCCTTCTTTACCACATCAAAAATAAGCTTTGTGTCCTCTCTTTCAAAGCACATCTCCTCACAGCCCTGTCTTACCTACCAGAGGACTCATCTTGTCATGTCAACTACCAGCTGAGATCTACCAGCATACCCAACCATCGCCTCTTCAGCCACTTCTAAAGAACCTCCAGGCTTTCTTCCATAGCCGCTATTTTGACCTCTTAAAAAAAAACCCTATTTTTGCTATAGTGCCTGTAGAACCCCGCTATTTTATACAAGCCAGAAACGAGGCCAGCCACACTGCAAGCACAGCTAATCTACATGAAAACAGGCTGCCCTCCCTCCCAACCACCTTCACCCATTTGTTTCATCCATTTGTTGCATCTTCTTGTTAATCTGGATTTAGAGTTCTTTAGGGCAGTGGTTTTCAAACTTTTTTTCTGGCGAGCCAGTTAAGAAAATTGTTGATGCCTGCGCCCCAACGGAGCTGGGGTTGAGGGGTGTGGTAGGGGCTTAGGGCTGGGGCAGAGGGTTGGGGTGCGTGGGTGAGGGCTGCAGGGCTCTGGGCTGTGGCTGGGAATGAGGGGTTTGGGGTGCAGGAATAGCCACATTTCGGGGGGCCTCAGGGCTGGGGAAGGGGATTGGGGCACAGGCTTATCTGGGGCAGCTCCCTGTCAGCGGTGCAGCAGGGATGCTAAGGCAGGCTTCCTGCCTATCCTGGAACCGTGAAACGTTCTGTGCCCCGGAAGCGGCCAGCAGCAGGTCCGGCTCCTAGGCGGAGGCGCGCAAGCAGCTCTGTGCAGCTCTCACCTGCAGGCACCGCCCCCCTGGCTACCATTGGCCAGGACCTTTATGCAATATAGTAATATATGTGGTACTATTCAGCTATATCATTTCTGAAACAGCTTTATTTCATATATGCCAGGTGATGCAGCAAAACTGTATGAGCATCCCGAGGATGGAGGCATCCCCACCTATTTCTGTGAAGTTAAAACTCAAATATAAAATTATTTCCCATTCCTGTCAATCTTATTCGCACATTTCGGAACCAAGGACAAGTCGTCTCACTGATGGATGTTCCCAGGCTGCTTTGCAACAAGATTATTGAATAAGCAGGTTAACTGTATATTGTCACTGATCCAGCAAGGAACTTGAAACTAGTTATTAAAGCTAATTTTGAGTAGACCTATTCAGTGGGGGAAAGTCTGACATTTCCACCAGCGAAAGGTGGCCCGAGCAAATTTGTTCCAGAGAAAATAAAATACTTACGATCACAAAACTCTCCAATGCTCGACCACTCTGAGTTTGGAAGGCAAACTACAGTGTCTGACTTTCCAGGGATTTTAACACAGCCATCAACGCACTTGTATGTCACTTCTGCGTTGATAGGGAAGCCCTCTGCGTGATTAGTATCATGGGGGATGGCACGACGGAGCCTTGGCAGGGTCCCACACAGACCTATCAGAAAAATATAAGAACATACTCTCATTTCAATAGGAAAGATATTGATGTTAAATAATTTCACCTAGCTGCCTTTGTTGAAAAGGATCCTGACATGCCTTAGATGCTACAGGGACCTGCCACAGGTCAGTGAGCCCCGCTGTAGGGGGTTCCTCAGGTTTTCCTGTGGTCTATGAGCACAGATGAGCTTCATACAGCCAGGGGTTTAAACTAAAGGCATGTCTTCACTGCTGTGCTAGGTCAAGTTATTAAGACAGGAATTAGCCTAGGGAGAGCAACCACGCTGCAGAAGAATGGTGGAGGTGCAGAGAGTAATTGGATTAGCAGCACAGAGTAGCTGAGTCCCCACTGCATGACTTCTCCCGCCTAAGCAACTCTCAAGCTCCCACCCACACTCCAAGTGGGCCCGCTAGTGGGCCAAGCCAAGCTGGAGAGATTCGTCCCTTAAACAAAAGCTTCTTTTGACCACCATGAATCCTATGCTCAGAGCTAGAATGGACATTTCTCCCCCTTACAATCACCAGTTTTATTTGGGTTTTTTTTCAGGGGTGCCTGGGATTGTTTTCAGCCTAGACACTGTATAAAAAGGAATTTTGCAAAAGAAAAGATCATCAGTTCACTCATCTGACTGTTCTGAAAATCATGTAAACAGCCAGGCTACTCCCTGAAGATGCCGCAAGATGACTAGAGTGACTTTTACAGTGTTAGTATCTGACAAAACAGGCTAAAAGAAGACAGGCCCAAATCCCAGAATTGCTCCTTCTCTCTCTCCTACAAATATTTCAAAGCTCTGCCTCCTACACACAAGTGAAAGTACCACTGAACAACATAGCTATGACAAACAAGAAAAAATGCAAATAATTTTACTCATTTAGTTTTCCTTAATATTTCTGAGATTCTACAGTGCGAGATGTCCACGTCCATGAGGTGTACTGCCCTTGTAGCCATACCACCAATTAATTCTTTGAACTGTAAACAATCGATTCCTGCGCAGAACAGCGAGCATTACAGTACAGTTTTAGAGATGGATAATCTTTGGCCCAGTTAACATGCCTGGAGTGCCATTCACAATAGGAGATCCCCTGACACATTGCCATCTCACTAAACCAAATGCGAACAAGCTCTGGTCTCCCCCAATCCCAAAAGCCATCCTCTGATCCCACCAATCCCTTCAACTATTGCCCCATATCCCTTCCTCCCTTCCCTTCTAACATAATTGAACATGATGTTGTGAAGGCCAAAAGTATAACTGAGTTGAAAAGAGAATTAATTAAGTTCATGGAGGACAGGTCCATCAATGGCTATTAGCCAAGATGGTCAGGGGCGCAATCACATGCTCTGGGTATCCTTAAACCTCTGCCTGCCAGATTCTGGCACTGGACAACAGGGGAGGTACCACTCTGTAACTGCCCTGTTTTGTCTCCTGCAGCGGAAACACAGCGGGTCCAGTGTTTTCCTCAGGAATTGAAATGGGGGTTTGTTTTTTTTCAAATTTGGGGGGGGGGGTCAGGGCCGATGAGGGGTGAGACCATGAGGGTGAAGGTGGGCTGTATGGCACCATAGGAAAAACTGAAAAAATGTTTCATGACCATTTTATTAGATTTAACTCATGTTTTAAAATCAATCCCACAAATTAAAGCTGGCTACTCAAGCCTTCTATGATGCACTACATCTACATCCTTCTTGGTTTCTTGTTATAATTTTGCACAACTCTGTTAATGAACTTCTTGAACGCAATGCGTTCATCTGTGGTGGCTTCTCGTGTGTCTGGTACTTCCATTCCTTCAATTGATATGCTCACTAGTTCACTCACATGATCAGGCAGAAGGCGACTTCTTTCAGAACACAAAATTATATTCAATGATGAAAAAGAACGCTCAACTACAGCTGTTGTGACTTGGAATAGCAAGAGGTGAATTCCTACTTCTTTCATCCCAGGAAACACAGCACGAAGATCAGATCGAGCCACTAGTGATGATAAAAAAGAAGTTGAGTCAAATCTTCATTCATTCGTCGTATGATATTCCACTCTGTGTTCAAATTCTCTATTCTGTCCTGATCCCATGGCAGCCCCATTGCTGGTAGTGCCTCACTCCCTCAAGTGTTGGTGTTTTATAGGACAGTGATCTGTAAAAGCTACGGAGAGGTTGAGTAGAATCTACAAGTCGTTGTTGTAGATTTTTAAGAATCAAGTCTGTGTACTTTTTCAGTTAACTTAAACACTTCTTGTACTCTTCACTTAAGGATTCAATATAAATGCCTCCATTAGTCAACTTGTGGACTGAAGTCTTTGCGTCTTCCAGTATTTTTTCCAATGGATACCTCTGATTGATCCAAATGTAGCTTCTATAGCTGGACAAAGATCTACTACTGTTGTAGCAGATGCCTGGATGGCATTATTTAAATGACCCAAGTGGTTTCAACAGTAGACTTACAAGAGAGAGAATGGCAATAGTCTTCTCTGAACATAGTAGCAAAAGTAATGCACCAGCCTCACTACTTAGATCCATCCCATCTTGGTAGATACTTTCCAAAGCCAGTAATAACGGCTGGAGTAATTTTAAGACAACAGCCAAGGCTCGCTCATGAGAAAACCAGAGGGTTTTCCCAGGTTGGACTAATTTGAACTTCAGTCCCAGTGTATCTTCTATATTTTCCAAGATATTCAGTCTTTTTGGACTCTTGCTGAAAAAAGAATATAATGAAGACATTAAATTTATAGCTTTTTAAATGTCTTTTGAAGAGTCTGCAGCTCGTACTAGCACTATTTGAAGTAGATGGCCTCTGCAGTGTGTATAGGAGAGATTAGGGTTACACTTTTCTCTGAGCAAAGCTTGTACTCCACCATGTTTTCCAGAGAAGTTTGCAGCTCCATCAAATGCACAAGCAGCCATCTGCTTGGGGTCCAACTGACAAGCATTTAACTCTTCTAAGATGTGGGTTGTCACAGATGCAGCCGATGTGTCTTCAATAACTTGAACATCTTGAAATGCATCTACTGGCCAACCAGTGACATCAAGATAACATACACAATGACTTAATACTTGATGCCCATTTACATCGGTGCATTCATCAGCCATGTATGCAAATTTTTTGAATGTGGTTCAGTTTTTCAACTGTTGAATCTTTCACCAGATGCTTCTAGCCAGTCAGTTGAGTTTCTTGCAGAAAGACAGTGAGCATTTGCTCGTCTTGTTCGGAACCAGTGTTCAACTTCAGGATGAACAAGTGACAATGCACTTAACACTGGCCTCCAGTTTGTAGCGTGTGGTATCTCTTGCTTAAATTGAAAATATGATGCCACAGCCATGTTTGTTCGCATGAACTGTGTTGCGTCTCCAGCATTTTTAACAGTCTCATTAACGTTCACCGGTGTTGTCCTTGGTCAGTGGGGACTCAGAGTTCAGAGGTGCTTTCACATGATTCACCTCCCACGTGGGGGGGAAGAAGGCACCTTGCTCATTCCCGCAGCTGCTCACTGTTCGCTCTGGCCACTGTTGTTCGTTGTGCCACCGTTCACTCCATTGCTTTGTGGCCAATGGCCCTGCACCGTCACCTTCTGCTGCTGTGACCTCTGCGAGTGGGTCTCTTGCGGTTCCACCGGGCTCTCAGTGATTTCATCTGAGCTCTCAGTGGGGGAACCTCGGTGCTAGTGCAGACTGGGCCGTCTCTTCCGCAGAAACACAGTCCCACAGCTGGTCTATGTACTTAGACCGATTATCACTGATCTCAGTTCCAGTGGTCACTTAACAAAACAAAAGACTCTCTATGGAGCCTAATCAGCTCTGTCTTTAAACAGTGGAGGGGGCAGGTCAAATCATACTTGTGACTCAGGCGGACCATCAAGCAAAACACCTGTCCCCACCCCCTCTCTATGCCCTCAATCAGCACAAGCTAAGTACAGTTCTACTGCCCTTTACTCATACAATAAGAACAACAACATTTCATTACACCCCCCCCAAGTGATTTGTAACCCAACCCCAGCCAAAATCTATCACTTGGGCAACACAGCTCTGTTTGCTGGATACCTAGGTACATTAGGTGTGAGTGTCAATACAATCTGGTCCTGAAGCCTTTCCCCCAGCCCCTAGCTCACCACTAGCTGTCAGGGAGAGCTCATTGAGACTTTACTTACAAATCATCATTCGAAATTATTAAGTTGGCCAACATCACCGAAGTGAATGCACTGACACGGTCTTAAAAAAAACCCCAACACCTGTAAAAGGAAGCTAGTCTATGTTCACACGTCTCAAATCTATTAAGAAAAGGAGTACTTGTTGCACCTTAGAGACTAACCAATTTATTTGAGCTTGAGCTTTCGTGAGCTACAGCTCACTTCATCGGATGCTGTAGCTCACGAAAGCTTATGCTCAAATATATTGGTTAGTCTCTAAGGTGCCACAAGTCCGCCTTTTCTTTTTGCGAATACAGACTAACACGGCTGCTACTCTGAAACCTCAAATCTATTATACTTCTTCAGATACACATATTTTACCATACACTTTATGTGCTTTTAAAGGGTGTATTAATATTTCAATTTCCATTCAAATTTCCAAACACGCACTAAACTAGCAACACTGCATGTAACTAGTTCACAAAATGCGGGGGGCGGGGCAATTCAGGGGGTGTGCAGAGAAATCCCTGAGTGGGTCTCTGGCAGCGGGAACGCCCGCACCGACGGGCCAAGCCCGCTGAGCTGCCCGCTCCCACCGGGAGCCCCGGCCCCGGCCGTCCGGCGCCCGCTCGCTGCCCAGGGGGCCCCGACTAGCCCGGCAGCCAGTGGGGCGGTGCCCCCTCGGGCGGGGCTGGCTGCCTCCAGCTCCGCACCCCGCACAGCCAGTGCGGGGCAGCAGCAGGTCCCCGCCCGCCGGCCCCGCGCAGCCCGGGGCACCGCCCGCTGCTGGGGCCGCCGCGACTCACCGCGAGCCCCGGGCAGGGGCAGGAGCATCAGCAGCGCCAGGAGCCCCCGGGCGCCGGGCCGGCAGCGCGGAGCCGAGACCATGGCGGGGCTGGCAGCGGAGGCTCAGGGGCGCGACCGCTCGCTCCGGCTCCCCCAGCACCGTCGGGCTCGGAGCGGGAGGGACAGCGAGGGCTGGGAGCAGGGGCGTGGCCAGGAGGGATGGGGCGGGGCCTGAGGAGTGGGAGCGGGGCTCCTGTCACTGCTTTGTGCCCAGGTGCAGTCCGGGGAGCAAGCGCTGGGGTCGGGGTCAGGGTCAGGGGCAGGGGAGAAGAGGCTGGGCTGGGCCCTGAGTTATTGGTTCCCCCCAGGGATCAGCATTGAGCCTGTGTCCCCAGAGGCAGGGGACCAGCTCGCCCCTCTGCACGTGTATCTTTGTGGGTGCAGCCCTGGGCACATTACACGGAGGGGCAGCTGCTCAGGGAACCACCCACCACATCTAACCCTCGGTTGCTTTTGTGCATTAGGGTGTAAAATTGAAACATTTAAAGCCCTCCCCCGGTCTCCCTTCCAGTCTGTATCCCTGAGTGCAACAGCCCTCCCCGGCCCTGCTGCCAGGAGCGGGGTTCCTACACTGGCCAGAGCTGTTTCTTTCAAAAGATATAAAACCCCATTGGTGTACTAACCTAACTCTGTTCACTTTTTTTCCTTTTGTGAAGAAGCTGTACCTCACCGTTATTACATTAGACCAAAAACAACTTCCTCTTTCTTTGATCTAAACTCAACCATCAGGCATGATGCATTTCTCACACCGTCTCAGGGTTGAGAGGGGTGGGGGGAAGGAAGAGGAAACAGTCCCAAAATGCATATACCTGGTCCATTCCACACTGCTATATTTAGTTTCTGATCCAACACAGTAGGACACATGTCCTGACGTTCTGGCAAGAGTCACTGACTGAAAGGGGTGTTTAAAGAGGGACTGAGTAAGTACTCAATAAAGGCTCCAGGACTTGGCTAAAGTTTTTCTTTTTTTTTTTTTTTTAACGATTCTCTGTAAAATCAATATAAACGGTGAGTCACTGCGATTGAGGAAAATGTTTTATAGCACTGAAAACACGTAGTGGTTCCTAGCTGACTACGAGGCCTGGTCTTTGTCCCACAAAGCTTACAGTCTGAGGTCCTGTTTCTCGTCGCTGCTCTGGGCTGAACTCCACCCATATCTCTAGGAAAGCCTTTATCATCCTGAGATTCTTCCTCAAATGTCCGTCACCACCACCATTCTGTCACACCTGTCAGACCTGGTTTGCCAAGCCCAGGAAGGGTACACAGGGGAGCGAAGCTTCTCCAGGAAAGCTTTATACACAATTAGCTTCTCATAGTTATCCTTCTCTATAGCACTTGTCTCTCAGTGCAGTGACTGGCTTCTGAGCCACCCATGTGTGATTCCAAATACATGTGACATGGCAAGGTGCAATCCAGACCACTGAGGGCTGTGTCACCCCTGTCCTGCAACCTAGGATGCCTTACAATGCCTTGTGGAAGTAGCTCCCACCTGGGCCATCCACGAAGAGCCTTCCTTCGAGCAAGTCACAACCTGCCAGGCACGCTTGGGTTACACTTCGGCTTTTATCAGCCTTGGTTACTTCTTCAGGGTAAACCCAAGACACTCCTACTCCCAGATTTCCCCTCCTCCCTTGAAAAAAAAACTTTTCTCGGCAGTCCAGAGATAGTTCTGTTGTCCCTTTAAGGCAAGTGTGGGCAAACTATGGCCTGTGAGCCATTTTAAGCCAGCTCCCAAGCTCCTGCTGGGGAGCAGGGGCTGGAGGTTGCCCTGCTCCAGCCGGGGCGTTGGGTCAAGGGGAGGGGGGCGTGCACCACAAAGCTCGGCCCCGCTCCGCCACTCCAGCTGGGGTGCTGGGTTGGGGGGCTGCTCCAGTGCTCAAGCTGGGGCGGTAGGTTGGGGGCCGCAACACGTGGCTCCCAGAAGCCACGGCATGGCCCCGCTCCGGCTCCTCCATGCTCCAATGGCCCTCTCTGGGGCTCCAATGGGAGCTGTAGGGGTGGCGCCTGCTAATGGGGCAGTGTGCATAAGCACCTGGCCGTGCTTCCGTGTCCGAGCCGGAGAGGGACATGCCACTGCTTCCGGGAGACGTTTGAAGTAAGTGCTGCTTGGAGCCTGCACCCCTGAGCCTCTCCCCACACCCCAACCCTGATCCCCCTCCCACTCTCCAAACTCCTCGATCCCAGCACAGAGCACACTCCTTCACCCCATACCTCTCATCTCCAGCCCCACCCCAGAGCCCTCACCCCCAGCCAGAACCTGCACCCCATCTTGCACCCCAACCCCAATTTTGTGACCCTTCATGGCCTGCCGTACAATTTCTATTCCCCAATGTGGCCCTCGGTCCAAAAGCCCACCCCTGCATTAAGGGAACGATACACAATAATTTGTCACCTCAAATTGAGTTACCTAGACAATTTAACTTAGTTTCAATAAAAGAATAAAAACAGATTTATTTAAATACAAAGAGATTTTAAGGAAGTACAAATAATGACGCATGAAAGTGAGAAATGGTTACATGAAAAATAAAGATAAAAAGCTTCCTGGTGCTTAACTTAAACTATACTTGATTCAAAAGTGAAGTCCTTACCACATCCTATCAGCATTACAGACTGAACTTTTCCTGTCAGGACACCTCCCTCAAGTCCAGCAGCTGTTTCTTCTGGTCTTCTCACATACAAAGACGGAGATGGACAGGGAGAGAGGAGTGGCTTGGGGTGTTTGCCCCTCACTTTTATATTTCATTTCCCCATTGGAAATGCAAGCTCTTGAGAGCACTTTCTCGTACAAATTCCTTCCATGTGCGAATCAGGCAGCAAAATCTCCTAGTAAAAAGTCCCATGCTGTTTTTTCTCACCCCGTTTGCTGAAATGCAGACCTCTCTTGTCCTCTGTCTTCCCCCTTTCATTGGCTGAGGACTCTGTTTACATGTAAATTTGAGGTAAACACACATCCCTTTAAAACCTGTTTCGCCTGTTTTGCCTAATTGTTTTGGAGTTTGAACATGTCCCACCAATGTCATGCAGGGGGGAATTCATAACTTTATATATAATGCCACACACCTTTTACCATGATATTGACCTGTGAATTATGAGTTTTCAAATGATACCTTACAAGGCATCCGTTGTGCAGAGATGATTACAATAGCATGTGGGGTGTGAATACAGGATGCATTCGGTCACACATGTGCATTAGCCTCTATGCAGTAACAAGCGCCTGGCCCCCAGTGCCCAGCTATGCCTTCTTCATGCTCTTTGACTCCATGCGCTAACTCACCAAACAGCTGCTTGATGGGATATGAGCAGAGGAATCATGGCACTTTGGCTGAGTTACCAACTGTCAAAAAGGTCAGTGAAACATGCCCAGGAAAATGTTTGACTGCCACAATAATCGAACAGGGCTCTTCTAAGACTCAGCCCATGCATTGGGAACGTCTGGGAGCTGCCACAGGGCAGGGAAGGAAAGCAGCAGGCTGAGCTCCATTCAACCACTCTCTCAAAATCAGTACAGGACTACCTCCCACTCCTCCCGCAGTACATCCCTCAAGCTGGGGGGAACCAACCCAGTCAGGCACAACCCCATTCCACGTGGGAGGTGATGGTGGCGAGAGGCGGAGTTGGGCTGAGCTCCACCCAAATCAGCATATGAACCCAGTGGCTGATGAGCTATTCTGGGATAACAACCTTCTCCTGCTGCCAGCTCATAGAGTTAGTTCTGTAGATGAAGTGGTAGCCGTCTGTGGTAGTGTGTGCAGTTGTATATAACAGAATTAGTTAGCTGTTTAAAAAGTACTAGGAAATTGTATTGGGTAAAAATTGATTTAGGTTGCAAAGTCAAGCACTAAGGAGTTACATCCAGCATTTCTTAAGGCTGCTCATGCATAACAACAGACTGGAAGCTGTATTTAAACAGCACCTAGGACACTGAGGACCTGCTCCATGACTAAGGCTGCTTGGCCCTCTACTAATACAAATAAAGAATGCAATGAATCTGTGGTAGACCCAAAAGCAGAGCTGAAAACAGAACCCCCAACTTCTGACTCTTATGCTGATGCTTTAACCATGTAACTACCTTCCTTCCTCACACCCACTCATCTCATCCTCTGAGGATCCTGGATGTGAAGGTCTTACCTGCAATGGCAAGTTGTCAAGTTTAAAACTTCGACTATTTAACTATCTCAAAGGGGTAATATCTTCATCATGAGGAAATGCGATTCAAAACCTCTATGCGCTCACTGCCTATCCCTTCTTACATTTTCCTTTCAGTTAAAGATACCTGTTAAATATCTGGTAGCTTTGGAAAAACTTATCATTATAGCCTGTTTATTGACCTCTTGGCCACAACAGAGTGCATGTATTTTCCCTATTTAGAAAAAATAGCATTATTTTCACAGTGCCAACCTTCTTAACATTCCTGTTCATAATGTAACAGGTGGCAGGGAGAGTAGGAGAGCGGCAGCTGAAGCCAGAGTAGGGATCTGAGCTCATTTTCAGTGGGTTCTTCTGACATCCTGTGGGACATGGACCAAACAGGAATACTTATCCAGATTACATCCTTTCATACTGGTTAGGAAATCCATGGACCCTAGTAAAGTTGCTTACCTGTAAGAGCAAAGAGGCAAACTTCCTTCTGTTCTGTGAGCAGCCAGTGATTGGATCAGGGCAGAAAGCTAGATTTCAGCTTCACTTTTACATAGTTAACCAGACAATTTCTATAACAAGTATGAAAACAGAGTCAGGATCTTTATTCAGGTTTCAGAGTAGCAGCCGTGGTAGTCTGTATTAGCAAAAAGAAAAGGAGGACTTGTGGCACCTTAGAGACTAACCAATTTATTTCAGCATAACCTTTCGTGAGCTACAGCTCACTTCATCGGATGCATCTGTAGCTGTAGCTCACGAAAGCTTATGCTCAAATAAATTTATTACTCTCTAAGGTGCCACAAGTACTCCTGGTCTTTATTCAGTTTTCCTTTTATTTTTAACAAACAAACAAACAAACAAACAAAAACAAAGACATTGTAAATCCTTCAACTACAGTTTCTTCACCTGGGGAAAGATTTGTTCATATTGCTAAACAAAACTCAATGCAGTCTGTGGATGCCCAAAAAAGAGAAAACAAATGTTTTAAATCTTGCAAGAAAAATGCACCTTTACAATAAACACCTCGTCAGTAGCACAGATAATCATTTCATGAATTTTAAAAGCTTGTTTTAAGATCTCCAAAAGTTTTTAATGACTAAAATATGGAAATAATTTCACTATAGTCACCACATAGTCTCTATGTCACTGGAGAATTTGCTCTGGAGAAGTACACTTTTAATCCTACTGTACTTCTCATAAGGAAGTGCTAGTTGATTGTACAGATTGTAGATTTGACGCTGCACACTGAAAAACTAGCTTCTGAAGCAAGCATGGCAAAGAACAGGACATTTTATACCACACAAATGTGCGTTAGGTGCTTGTCTAAAGAGGCCTTGGCCCTGTGCTGCCAGACCCTTGAGCCTTTGCAGAATCTTTTTTGATTTCAGGCGGGCTCCACACAACTACAGGGTCTGTTCAGACAGTACAGCTTGCAGGAGTAGAGCTCAGATCTCTTTTACGTTTTAACTAAAAACAGCATCTTATTCCAAACTTGTGCTTTCTGTGGAACTCAGGGTGGGGTCATTTCTGTTAACTGACGGCAAAAGATAAGCACATTTAGTAAGACAGGGTGTAACCTAATAGTTATGAAATAAGGGGAAATGATGTGTTTACGGTTTCACAGCCTGTTCCCTTGATTTCTAACTCACAGAGGGAGCTGGTAGTGACCCCTGTATGGAGGGTGGCTCTGTCCTTCCCTTACAACAGAGTCTTGTGAAGTTAGATTTTCTCAAACATCGCCATTGTTTGCAACAGACATTTAGAAATTCAGCAGGCAGAAAGCGCTCAGGTTAGAGACGCGCCTTTTTTTGTGCCCCCTCCCAGGCAATTCCATTCAACTTAAAAATCAAAATCAGTCAATCAATCCCCATTTCCCTTCTGACTCACAGTTCCAAAAAATGTTGGCAGCCTGCCAAAAAAAACCCCCACAAATATCCTAAGTCCTACACTATGCCCCGACAGCAGCAAGATGCTGCACTCGGAATGCCTGGGAGCCGCAGCCAGGCCGTGGAGAACACTGGGTCAGGATCCCCAAGAGCCTCCTTAGCTAGCACATGGGCCGCTGTAGGTCATCGCCCACTCTGGGGGCACCGCACTGGGCAGGAGCTAGAGGCCAGTGAGGAAGCCCTGGAGCCCATCAGTGAAAGAACCGTCAACCTGAATCGTCAGTGGCAGAGGGGCTGGAACAATGTTTATAATGGGGGTGCTGTGAGCCATTCAACCAAACTGTGAACTCTGTATACAATGGGAACTACTTCAAATGAGGGAGTACAGCAGAATCCCCAGCACCCCTAGTTAGTAGAGAGAATCCCTTCACGGTCTCTATTACTTCTCTCTGTTGTAGGGTTGCTAACCCTCCTGGTTTCACTGGGAGTCTCCTGGAATCAGGCCCTATTTCCCGGAGGCTACTGCAGCCAAACCAGGAGATTTGGGGCATTAGCAGTCTGGCAGCTCAGGGGGGCTAAGGCAGGCTTCCTGCCTGCCCTCGCTCCAAGCCGCTCTCAGAAGCGGCTGGCACTGTCCCTGCAGCACTTGGTGGGTCGGGGGACAGGGATCTCCGCTCGCTGCCACCACCCCAAGCGCAGACTCCACAGCTCCCATTGACCAGGAACTGCGGCCAATGGGAGCTGCAGGGGCGGTGCCTGCAGGCAGGGGCAGCATGCAGAGCTCCCTGAACCCCCTGCGCCTAGGAGCCGCTGCCAGACGGATGTACCCAGTCGCTTTCGGGAGCTGCCCAAGGTAAGCGCTGCCCCCACTCACTCCCTCCCACATCCCAACCCCTGCCCTGAGCCCGTACTCTGCACCCAAATTCCCTCCCAGAGCCTGACCCCTCATCCTCTCCCGCACCCAAACACCCTCCCAGCGCCCGCACCCCCTCCTGCACCCCAACCCCTGCCCCAGGCTTAGCCCGGAGTGAGCAGGGGGCGGGGCCTCGGGGAAGGGGCAGGGCAAGGGTGTTTGCATTTGTGCCATTAGACAGTTGGCAACCCCACTCTGTTGGGCCCGCTGTCAAGTCCGCACAATGCAGAAAATCCACATGCATTAGGTGCATTACCCTTGTAATTGTTCCAAGAGTTAATTCTTTAAACTCTAGTAAGCTATCGACTCCCAAATACCAGGGGGTGATACCAGTCCCAGCCTGGGAGGTGACATTGTGGGCGTGCACAGGTCTTTTGTGCACACCCAGCAGGGCTCAGCCACGAGAGCTCTGAACAGATCTAAAACCAACCTCATTTTCTAATAACGTGTATTCCTCTCCACCTTCTCCTCCTGCGGGATCCCAAAACACCAAGGTGCCCTAAAGCTCCTGCAGGCTACTGGGTCAAGCTCATCAGCCCTACTACAGCATATGAGAAGGCGGCCAGATACTCAACACTATTGGGAAGTGTGGGGTATTTCCCTCATATTGGGAAGGATTATAGCATTTGATTCCACTTGGCTCTGTTCCCTTAGGACACAACCACCTCCCCTTTGCATCTCTGTGATCTAAAACAGCCTTCCTATGTTCCTCTTTACCTCCTTCCTTTTCCATTTCCTTTCAAATGGCGAAGTGAACACACAGATCTACTGAGCTCCACCAAGATAAATACGTAACTGGCAGCTGTACCTTTGGATAGCAGCACGGGATCTGTTCGGACGAAAGAGTCTGTGACAACGAGTTTTATCCTGCTTGGAAACTCCTTTGCCCAGCCCAGATGCTCCCCCAGAGATAAGCTGAGTAAAACAGATCAGGCCAGGCAGATGATCAGGGGAAAAAACGAAAGCAAGTGCAACACAAACAGAACCCCTCTCTGAACTACATGCCTGATCTCCATTCTACCATGCCTAGGAGCAAGATCAGACACCAACTAGCATACTGATCTGATGAACAAAAGCTTTGGAGTCCCTGAATTCTGTTATTAATTATAGAGCTCACCCTCCTTGCTTAGGGTCAGATGGTGATCTCAACTTCAGGAGTGTAACAACGGGGTTATTCCATAGATTTCACTGGAGTTATCTGGCTTTACACTAGTTATCTGGTTACACTGGCTTTATCTGGTTACACTGGCTTTACACTAGTGTAAACATAATCAGAATCTGTCTCTTGGCATATAATGGGTAAGGCTGGACATATTAGGCCAGATTCCAGGGTGCTTTGTACCACTCCTGCAGCGTGTAGGGACTGCAAAGGGAGTGGTGCGGTCCCCAAAGGAATTCCCGCAGTGCAGGGAAAGCATATCCTGGCATATGCAGCCTGAAAGCTGCCTCTCATGCAGCCCCTGGTGTAGGGAACTGCCAAAGGCATGAAGAGAAGTGGCCAGAACACTTCATGCTTGGGAATTCTTGGCTGCAGGGAAACCCATTGGCAGCGGCAGTGGGAAAGCTGCTGAGGGTTATGTGGGGGTGTGACTATTCCAGGAACAGGTGGGGCCTGTGTGGGCGCGTAGTGCTCTAACCGAACATACACAGGAGGCTGCACAGGCCCTCAGAGCCTGAGGAGCCCGGAATCAGAGAGGTATAAAGGGGGCTAAAAGCCCCGACGTCCTGGTCAGAGCCTTGTGTGCCACACCTCTTGTGAGCAGCTGCACAGTCTTGTTCATATCTTTTAGTCACAGCACTTCCTGTCAGTGAAGATTTGAACTGTTAGTGGTCATGACAAGGCATTTCTGTTCCACCTCTGAACACTCACTTTCTACATTCGTGGCTCTCAACCTTACCAGACTACTGTACCCCTTTCAGGAGTCTGATTTGGTCTTACATACACCCAAGTTTCACCTCACTTAACTACTGGCTTACAAAATCAGACCTAAAAATACAAGTGTCTCACAGCACGCTATTACTGAAAAATTGCTGACTTCCTCATTTTTATCTTATAATTGTAAAAATCAGTCAATTAGAATATAAATATTTTATTTACATATCAGTGTATAGTATACAGAGAAATATAAACAATTTACTGTCTGTGAGAAATTTTAGTTTGTACCGACTTTGCTAGTGCTTTTTATGTAGCCTGTTATAAAATTAGGCAAATCTCTAGATGAGTTGATGTACCCCCTGGAAGACCTCTGCATACCCCGAAGGGTACACATACCCCTGGCTGAGAACCACAGTTCTACATCATCCAAGAGAAAACATACATTGAGGAGCCAAAGTAGCTTTTAGCTTTCCACAAAGGTATGTACGCAGTCCTCTCCCTCCCCTCACACACATTCCTGTCCCAGGCCTTAGAATAACACAGCCAAGTTCATGAAAGAGAATTCTGTGTGGAAAACATTCACCGATTAGTCATTTTGAGCACCAGGTAGTTGATACTTTTTCTTTATATTTCTAGTTAGTTTTATTAGGGAACTTGGAATTCCATAGGCAATCCCTTAGAGTCTGATCTAAGGGATGTCTATATTAGAAAGTTGTGCCAATTTAACTCTATCATCATAGATAGTCCGCACTACGGGACTCAGTTATGTCTGTACAAAGGTGCTTACAGCAGTAGAGCAAATCTTGTATGGGCAAGGGAATAAGTTATACCACTATAACTGCATCCATATTAGTGCTTTTACCAGTGTAACTATTCTGCTAAAACATCACACATCTAATGGAAACAGATATACTAGTCAAACTTTGGACCAAGCTGTAGTGCAATGTACACCTAGGGATGGGTGATGAAGCCAGTTGCCCTGGGTGCCAATTTCCAGCACATGCAAATCAACATCAGGTTGTGTGCACGCTTTAACTGAGGCTTTAATTTTACTCTTTGCTCTGACTTTGCTTTTTGCTCATCCATTTGCAGGGGACCAGAAAACGAAACACCAAGGGCCAGCCATAGGAATGAACCACTATTTAAACACTTCTTTCTTGGTTGTGGTATCACTAGCTGGACATCTCAACTAAATCTAGTTGTAAAATTTGATGCGAGGTGCTCTAACTAGCACACACATTAGTAAATGCAGCAATGCCTGTCTGACGTTGCACTCCATATGTTTTTATGGAAATATGAGTGTAAATATAAAGTAACTGGAATATGCTGTATGCAAAAGGTCTTTTGTAAGGTATTATTACAAAGCTTATAATCTACTGAGTGTGTTCCTCCTATTTGTACCAAGGTATCATTCTTGTATCTGAAGCTAGATATATGAAGTATTATTCTGAAGTCCTATTGTAACTATGGAAAGTGTGGGCCGTTAATGGTGGCTTGGAATCTTGATGGCTCCCATTAACTGGGACAATTGGTTGTGAATAGCTTTGTTTACTCGCAAACCTTCCTGAGTACCTGCAGGCGAGCCCTGAAAGAATGGAGAATAAGGTCTCACAGTGACATGTGATCATGTCACCTGGTACTGAAATTCATCTTAAACCTGGCGCTTTTCCATTTTGAAGGAAGGGTGCGGGCCCAGAGAGACAAAAGATTCCCGCCTTGTGCCAAAGCTATGAAAGGGGGTGGAACAAAACCAAGGGGGCTCCCAGTCATGTGAAATCCCCTGCTTTTCATCTAAGATGCCTGCTGGAACGAACAAGGTCTGTACCAGGGGAAAGGATTGGGCCCAGACTAGGAAGGACTCTAGTCTGTGAAAGAAGCTTATTGGAACATCTCTGAGGGTGAGATTAACCTGTATTCAGTTTCTTAATGGATTAGGCTTAGACTTGCGTGATTTGTTTTATTTTGCTTGGTAGCTTACTTTGTTCTGTGTGTTATTACTAGAAACCACTTAAATCCTACTTTTTATACTAAATAAAATCACTTTCATTTATGAATTAAACCAGAGTAAGTGATTAATACCTGGGGGAGCAAGCAGCTGTGCATCTCTCTGTATCAGTTTTATAGAGGGCAAAATTTATGAGTTTACCCTGTATAAGCTTTATACAGAGTAAAAAGGATTTATTTGGGATTTGGATCCCATTGGGAGCTGGGTGCCTGGGTGCTGGAGACAGGAGTACTTACTGAGCTGTTTTCAGTTAAGTTTGCAGCTTTGGGGGTGTGGTTCAGACCCTGGGTCTGTGTTGCAGCAGTCTTGTGTGTCTGGCTCAACAAGACAGGGTTCTGGAGACCCAAGTTGGCAGGGAAGACGGGCTCAGAGGTAGTTTCAGCACATTGGGTGACAGTTCCAAGGGGGTCTCTATGACCAAACCCATCACAACCTGCAGGTCAGATTTTCACCAGACACTGAGTGCAGTGTAGGGACTACAGACTGTTACCACTATTACTAACGATATTGCAAAATATAAACCAACACATATCAGTTGAGGAAGCAAAATACTCATTGAAAGAAAAACCCTGTGATCAAGCACTGGCCAATTATTTGACCTACTAAGCATGGGAGAATTAGCTGAAATGAGCATTAAGAATTATATGATAGAGGGAAACAAAATTGCAGCACCATAAGATATTCAAAAAATAATTGTTTGGGTAATCTGAAAATTCTATATAGTTGTATGTGTGTATTTCTGCAAGGCTTCCAGTACAATTCAAAAAAGGAAATGGAGAATAAATGCATCCCCGATATAATTTTAGCTATAAATTTCAGTGTAGTAATTTCTAGGCAAACGGAAGAATTCCTCTGCTATTGTAAAGGCTTCAAGGAATCAATCAACTAATAGCATGTAGAGTTAAATCCTATTACAGGATTTAATTTGAAAGGAAGGTGGTATGAAGATTTCATGAAACTCATCTAGCCAGTAAAAATAATTCAGAGTGAAACATTCTCTTTTTCATAGCAGAAAGACAAACTCTTATCACATGTAGCACCTTTCTTCATGAGGGACCTTAACATGCTTTAGAAATTTTATTAAATGTACACACCATTACCATATACAACATTGAAAATCCTAACGACACGTCTACACCGCTAGAGTAGAAGGCAGCAATGGATACACTAGGCTTCAAAGAGGGGAGAGAGAGAGATAAGGTGGCTGTGCTGACCAAAACCAGGGTAAGGAGCTCAAGGGAAGCATTTGAGCTACCAGGCTACATGGCTTATATATCTGGTTTGGTGGTTTTGCGTTAACTGCATGGCAGAAATGTGCCCTCTACAGACCTTTGTCAGATCAGTGTCAGTTCAGATCAAACCCAACCTCGAGAGGGTGATTTCTGTGTTCATACATGAGTCTCAGGTGTGCTTTCCCTTGCAACAAATACTACCCAGTAAAACCGACTCTATTCCCAGGAAAGCAGTTTATAACCCGCACTGGGGTTGGGCTCATTGCCGGTGCCATTGAAACACAACACAAACATGCCATGCATGCATCTGAAGAAGTGGGTATTCACCCACAAAAGCTTATGCTCCAATACGTCTGTTAGTCTATAAGGTGCCACAGGACTCTTTGCCGTTTTCACAGATCCAGACTAACACAGCTACCCCTCTGATACTTAACACAAACATTAATAGACTTATCCCTGCACCTCCCCGGAAGGAAGGTACGTTGGTCTTATATCCAGGTTAGAGACTAGGAACCTGAGGCACAGAAAGATTCAGACTTACTCAAGTCCACATGGCAAGTCTGTTGGAGAACTGACAGCAGAGTGGAAAGAAACACTAATTTCCTGACTCCCAAGCCACTGCCTGAATCACAAAGACATCCTTCTCCCCACAGCACTCCAGGGGTCTAGCTTGTGTCATCCTTTTCTGTGGGGAATCTGTATGTCCGTCTCCTAGGAGATACAGGTTTCAAGCTAACCACTTATTTAAATACCTCAATAAAAGGAACAGCGCTTTAACTCAAGGGAAAACTTCAATAAAGGCTTTGAGTGAATCAGTTTCCATCCATCTCCTTGACTTTGTGTCTTTCTGGGAAAGAGTTTAGGTTTTAAAGCCAAAAAGGACCATTGTGACCATTGAGTGTGACCTCTAACACAGGCTACAGAACCTTATCCAAGACTTTTGCATTAAGCGCGTAACTTCTATTTGAGCTACAGCATCTCGTTAGAAAGACATCCAGTTTTGATTTAAAAAATGTTAGGTGATGGAGAATCTGCCACATCCATAAGTAGATTGCTCCACTGGTTATTTACCCTCAGTTAAATAGTTACACCTTATTTCTACTCAGAATTGAGCCTTATTTCGTGTCCAGCTTCTCACTTGTCCTCTTCACAAGCCACTTGGCTTCCCATTAGCCTCCTCTGTTTGGAAATACCTAACTACAAAAGTATCAGTTTTTTAAAAATAAGAATACTTCAGTGTGCATAACAGTGCCCCTGAGACATTACCCAGAGGGATGAGTGTTGATAAACAATGGCGTTTGGCAGCACATTTGTTTATTTGTTTTAAGAGTCAAACTGCCCAGATAATTTTGAACACTTTGGCACAACCCTAGCTAGAACCTAATAGATCAAAGGTGGCACAATTAAAAGTGATCAATCTCATTAAACAACCTTTCTTTGTACCACATTCAGCCCTTGGACTAGAGAAAGATTCACCACTGTAAAAGCAAGTTCCCTCTTCGATGGAAAAACAAGCAGCAAGTAACTATGTAGCCATCTAGTTTAACTCCGAGGGAATTTAATCAAAGACACAAATGATGGGACATTTGCAGCTTGGTTCTCAGGGGCAAAATGTAACTCCCCTTGACAACCGTGGGAGAACATGTAGCCGCCTTCTCAACTTGTAAAAAATACACCTCAGTTTGGCACAGTTTTGCTTACTAGAGAAATAAGTCTGACCTTGTGCCCATTGAAGTCAATAGCAAAAATACCTATGGACTGCAGGACTGGGCCTTTGGAAAAGAAAAGCCAGGAATAATAGAGCCATTAATTAGATAGTGACAAATAAATGACCATGAAGGGGCAGATGCTACATTTTCCATAGATGGCAATGGGAGTTGTGGTAC
Organism: Chelonia mydas; assembly: GCF_015237465.2. NCBI lineage: Eukaryota > Metazoa > Chordata > Testudines > Cheloniidae > Chelonia > Chelonia mydas. Next base: position 5,360,190 of record NC_051261.2, read on the forward strand.
TTAGTAACTAATCATTTCAATCCTGCTCCCATTAATGTCAGTGGCAAAACGCCGGCTTGATGTAAGACATTCAGATTTTTAAGGTGGTGGGGATGGGGATGGGGAGGCCCTCCCCCCACTCCAAATTTGCATTGCTCAGCATATGCTGGTACAATTCACAGGCTCACCTATAGCATGTGAATTACTTTAAAAATAATCAAAACAAAATGTCCATGTTATTACCTCCCAGTGAGAAGGAAAACCCAGAGGCCTCTAAAGTAGGCACAGACTGACATCAATTACAAACCTCCTCTACCAAACAGAACGTTTAGTTTGTGAGAGGTTTCAGAGTAGTAGCCGTGTTAGTCTGTATCCGCAAAAAGAAAAGGAGTACTTGTGGCACCTTTGAGACTAACACATTTATTTGAGCATAAGCTTTCGTGAGCTACAGCTCACTTCATCGGCTGCAGAGTTAACACTGGCCCTGCCTTTAATCCCCCCATTCCCAGGAAGAGCTCGGTTTTATTCCTTTGACCATGGTGCTCTTCCTAAGGGCTTCCAGGTCAGGGGGATTAAGAAGTCAGAGTACCTTACACACTGTTCCCATCACAACCTTGTCTTGTTTGCATCAGTGCTAAGGGTGGCTCTAAGTCATCTCCACGCAATGAGCTATGTACGTAACTAGTTTTGCATAGTTAGAGTACAAGGTTACGATTTGCACAAGTGAATCCTAGGGAGTGTTTGAATCTCTGCCTCCCCTTCATGTTTCACAACACTTTAGACAATAGCCATGCCTCAAGCAAGGTACCTGGAAATGAGGTTTCCTGACATTCCCCCGCCCCCGCATTCAAAACAGTCGGTTTCCGGACTGGACTACAACAAACCACACTGCCGGAAACAAAACATTCTTCCATGGTAACAGATGCTTTGCAGACCACAAGCCACTGACATACAGGCAGGGACATTTTCCTGTTTGTGTATGGGCTCAAACAGACCCAGTTATTGATGGTTGAAAGCGTCAGCTTCTCTGCGAGGTGTCATGTGTCTGGTTCAGAAAGTGATACAATGTTCTCAAACTCAGTTTCCCGGAACAGGCACAACAGAAAGTATGAACTCATTTGTTATCAGCATTGAAACATGGTGAGTAGTGTATTACAAATGGAAATAGCTTATCTACGCATTTCTAGTGGCTTATTTTTAGTTGAAATATAGCAGAGACTAGCTAGAGCTTCATGCTAAAACTCCTCTGCAGATGTTAAAATGGCAACATTAATTCCAGTAACTCTTGTATAGTTCTAAGGGATGTTTCAATTTGCAAAACACAAAACCCACAGCTGGTAGTCCCAGCAGTAACCAGGGACTGAATGGGCCATGGGCATGGAGCTCCCATCTCCTCAAAGGTAACCCCTGCAGGACAGGATTTGGGACATGTTGCCAGGGGCAGCGAGGGGAAGCTTACAGTGCTGCTACCCACTCTGTACTTGTGCTGAGAATAAAGAACTTTCCTCTCCAGGGCTGGCCATGTAACATTGCAAAAGCAATGAACAGCTCACCTACTTCACTTTCCTCCCCACCTGTTCTGCTCCAGCCTGCTTCTGAACCTTGGCCCAATGGTTAGATGCCGCTGTGATGAATATTGGATAAATACCTGACAGATATGAAAGCTCTTTGTGAGTGGGACAGAGTCTTGATTTACATCATGTACAACTCTGAGCAAACAGTTGACAGATTTTTTTGAAAAAAAAAAAAAAAATCCACCTTGCTGCCATTCTGGACTCTGACTTTGGTTAATTAGTGACGTTGATACTACCAATATTCAGCCCAGTTCACACAAGCATACATCAATATCAAACACATTGAGCATATTCCATTGATATCACAGATAGCAGGGAATGATCAGTTAGGAAAGGTAACAGTGACAAACCATTTTTAACAGGAACAGCAAACTGAAATGGGCTCGAGACTGTAACCCTCTATTTAACCGGATTTACTTCTTACACTTCAGAGGCGTAGAAAAACTAGCACATGGTGGTGCTTGTGGAGTGAAGTCTTACTCAGTATGAGTAAGGGCGACAGGATTGGGCGCAGAACAGTGGGGTAGGTCGTGCACGAAATGACTGTCAAAGAGTGGCCTCTGGCGGGCACACAGAAAAGATCACATTGCCTACCTTCGTCCAGGATAGCACAGGAAAGCAGCCGCGAGAAGCAGGAGCCTGTGGGTCAAATTCAATTCAGTCTCTCTGCGAGCAGAGAGGCGGCCTTGGCGTGCGCGTTGCAATGCGGCGCTGCAGAGCGCAGGGAGACAAGCAGCCCGAACGCCCCCGAGCACAGCGCAGCAGCCAGAGACGCAGCCTGGATGCGCGGAGTCAGTGTAATTTCTGGGCTCAGCCCCGAAGGATCCCCGGGGCGGATTGAAATTGCTCCCTGACACCACGAGCTCTCCCCACAGCAAGTCACCCCCTGGCCCGCTCTGCGCGCAGTCGCCCTCACACGTCGGAGGGGACAGAAGCTTCCCCCCCCCGCATGGTATTTCTCCGCTGCTCGAAGGGGCTCCCCCCCCGGCCTGCCTCCAACCACAGACAGGAGACACCCCCAGCCGCAGCCCCTGGGCCTTAACACTCCCACCAACGGGACAGAGTTTAGCCCCCCAGGCAGAAGCGCTCCTGGGGGCTCGCAGAGAGGCGGGGCCCCCCCGCCCTGCTCGCCGCAAAAACTGGCTCGGATTCAGCAACCAGCCCCAGCGTCGGCAGCCTGGAGAGCCGGGGGCGGGGCCAGCAGCGGAGGGGGCGGGGTCTGACGGCTGAGGGGCGGGGCCTGTGTCCCTGCTGGGCGCTCGCGCGCTGTCCGGGCGGCGGGGCGTGGGGGGCGCTGTGGGTACATTCACTACCATGAGCATAAAGAGCAGGAGGACTTGTGGCACCTTAAAGACTAACAAATTTATTTGAGCACAAGCTTTCGTGAGCTACAGCTCACTTCATCGGATGCATTCAGTGGAAAATATAGTGGGGAGATTTATATACATAGAGAACATGAAACAATGGGTGTTACCATACACACTGTAAGGAGAGTGATCAGTTAAGGTGAGCTATTAATCAAGGTGGGACATTTCCAGCAGTTGACAAGAACGTCTGAGGAACAGTGGGGGGCAGGGAATAAACATGGGGAAATAGTTTTACTTTGTATAATGACCAATCCACATCCCTTTCCCTTTGTGTTTGCAGGGGTGTCAGGAAGGAGGTATTCTCCCCCCCTGCAAGGCTGACCCTGCAGCTATTCCCTCCCTGCATCTTACAGAATCGATACAGGCAATAGTATAATGCGTGCTCCACCTGCAGAAATGGATTTATCCTCACAGGCTCCGGAGAGAGAGACAAAGGTTTTATCCCCATTTGAGAGATGAGGAACTGGAGACCCAGAAAGGGTATGATCTGACTGCACAAAAGGAGTTAGGCTTTGCGATGCTGAGCACCTGGAAACTTTCAGGCCCCTTGAAAATCGCTGTGATTCACAAAGCCTGAGTTAGGCACCTAAGGGTCTATCAAAGGAATAGAGGGAGACAGGCGCCTTAGATTGTGATCCACCAAAGCCAGCGCACTAAGCAGGGAGCCACCTACGCTGGCCAATGGCTGATGCAGAGGACAAATGGCCCTTTAGCCCTCACCAGAGATAGGCAGCTAGCTTTGGGGACTCCTCCTCTGGAGTCAGGCAACTTACGTTTCTTACCAGAATGAGATGGGTGCCTGCCCCACTCTGTATAAAATGGCTGGAGGTGGCATTAGCTGTACCCACCTGGTAACATTTAGCCTTATAGTGAGCACACTCTCCTGGGATGTGGGGAGACCCAGGTTCAATTCCCACATCAGGCACAGGGGGAGAAAGGATTTGAACATAGGTCTCCTACGTCTCTCAGCAGAGTGCTGTAACCACTGAATATGAGATAGTCTGATGGGGGCTCTCTTGGTCTATCCAAGTGAAGCTGCTGCACTGCGGGGAAAAAAGAATGAAAGTGATTGGAGCCAGGGTCTCCCACCGCCCAGCTGACCATCTGCTCCACCCAACTACAGAGTCTCTCTGGCTCTATACCCAGAGTGGAACACTGAGCTGAAAGTTAGAAGGGGGGCACTGGCACCACCACCTTCTCCTTCCGAGGGTTAGGCGGAATGTTTTGGGCGTCACAGAGATGCTGAAACCAGGATTTAAGCAGGTACAACAGCGCCTTGGGCACCTAACTCCTTTTGTGCGTTCTGGCCTATATGACTTACCCGAGGCAGAACAGAGAATCTGTGGGAGAGACAAAAACAGAGCTGAAAACAGAACCCACATAGCTTCTGACTCTTAGTCCTGTGTTTTAAGCACACGACCTTTCCTCATCCCCTTCCTTTTGCTAGCTTTTACTGCAGAACCTGCATGTGAAGGTTTAATCTGTGACAGAAAGTGGGGGTATTTTGTAATTACTTCAATACCCCAAAGAAGTAAGCACCTTACCTCAAGGGAAATGACTCAAAACCTTTTTTTACAATCTCCGCCTAGCCCTCTCCTTAAATTTGTATCTATGGCCTTTCACATAAAAATACATATTCCCAAAGCCACCATAGAAGAGGGAGATACTTGGACCATAATGGCCTTAGTTTATTGACCACTGGGGCAGACTGCAAGGCTCTTTTTGCTATCTAGAAGAAGTTTTGGGACTGTTTTCAGAGTTCCAACCTTCTTAACATTTGTTTTTGCCGCTGCATAGCAAAGAAACACCTGGAAGCAGGAGAGAAATTGATCTTAGTTCACTGAACTCCTCCAAGCTGCAGTCTAGTGCATAGGACTAAAATTTAGTTGTTTACCACAAATATACGGATGGGCCCCTGGTCTTCCCCATTATGTGGGGAGCCCTCCTGGGAGCAGGGATGTTGTGTGAGGGCCAGGGGAATCATAGAATATCAGGGGTGGAAGGGACCTCAGGAGGTCAATTAGTCCAACCCCCTGCTCAAAGCAGGACCAATCCCCAATTTTTGCCCCATATCCCTAAATGGCCCCCTCAAGGATTGAACTCACAACCCTGTGTTTAGCAGGCCAAAGCTCAAACCACTGGGGAATAGGTGGGGGTGCGGAGGGAACCAGGGTGGGGAGAATGTATATTCCTTCATTGCTGTCTCCCCTGCTCTAGAGCTGCCTCTGTCTGACAAAGCCTGTGTTATGAATGCCAGGCTCTTCCGCAGAAGTAGCTCTGTGGCATCTCGCCTTGCCAGTTCACACCCTAACGGGAAGTGAGGGAGGGGGAAGGAATGCAGCTGTAGTTGACGCTATAGCGCTGATCTCAGCTCTGAACAGTGGCGATCTCCTTCCTCTGACAGCGATCCCACGGGAGTCTGGCTAAACAGAACTGAGTCAACTTCTGACACACGTTTTGAAAATCCCTCCACACAAGTAAAGATACTTATCTGCAAGAGGAAAGAAGAGAACTTCTTTCTGTTCTGTAAGCAGCTAGTGATTAGATGAGAGCACAGGGCTAGATCTCAACATCACTTTTAAATAGTTAATGAGACAGTTTCTATTAACAGGTATGGCAAAAATATCAGGATGCTAGAGTCTTTATTCAGTATCCCTTTTATTTAAGAAAAAGGCCTATTCCAAATAACACATTGTAAATAACACAGATACCTTCAATTATAGTTGAAGTGCAGCTTGCAGTCACAAAAAAGGTGTAAGTAACATTTTAAATCTTTATATCTCGTAAGACAGATGCCGAAGTGTTTGATTATACTTTTCTGAATATAAAAAAAGCTTATTTTAAGATCTACAAAGTCAGATTTTGACAACTAACATATAAAAATAATATAGGCACTAAACCACTGGAGAACTTCTCAGGAGGACACTTGATCTTGCTGCTTACTTCTTATAAGAAAATATTAGTGGATTGCAAGGAAACAAATGTGATAGCCAAGATGGCCAGGGATACAACCCCATGCTCTGAGTGTCCCTACTCTCCCATTGCCAGAAGCTGGGACTGGCTGACAGGGAATGATGGATCACTCAATAACTGCCCTGTTCTGTTCATTCCCTTTGAAGCACCTGGCTACATGGACCATTGGTCTGACCCAGGATGGATGTTTTCATGAAGAATCTACCACATTCCACCTAGTGTCTGGCATCTTCAAATTTCTGTTTATAGAGTAATATGCACTCCATGATGGAAGCTTGTAAGTAAGGATCTGAAGAGGCTTTCTTGCTGTCTGCAGTTAAAGCCACAACTCACAATCCAAACCATGCCACGCTCTGATGGTGACTATGTTGTTAAAGGGGAAACATTTAGCACTATGGAGAGGCCGAATAAGGAACCAGCTGCATGTTCAGAAGTGCGAATAATTTTGATGCTATGAACTGCCTTGCTTGCTTCAGAAGCCATTTTCAAGGGCAAGAGCAATGATCCACCTCCAGCCTTTCTGCTTTACTCAAATGCAGTGGATTCCTACTACAAGTCCAGAGGAAACAAGTTGTAGAGAAAGTAATAGCAGCTACCTGGGGGGGGGGCGCGAGGGGCGAGGTCGTCTATTTTCACTACAGAAATTTCAGTGCAAAATGTATGACATTTATCTTCTAAACTTTTCCATGATTTTCTTCCAATGTCTGTAAATTTGTAAACCATAGGCATCAGCCAGCATCAGTCATGTATCCTGAAAAAGGAAGATAAACAATTAAAATCAAGTTTCAGAGTGGTAGCTATGTTAGTCTGTATCAGCAAAAACAACAAGGAGTGCTTGTGGCACCTTAGAGACTAACAAATGTATTTGGGCATAAGCTTTTGTGGGCTAAAACCCACTATATACTTCAGTCTTACACACATCTTTCTTTAGACTTCAAAGTATTCATTGAAACTAAACTTTTCATTGGTTGTACTTTTCAGTATTGTCAGGAACAAATACTAGCTCTTGCATTAGGTGTAACTGCACAGAACAGAAACATTTTAAACTCATTTCAGGTTAAAGCAGAGGTTTTGGCAAAATCTTAGAAAAAGCAGGAGAAAACATGCACCCTGGATGTCACAGGGCTAGGGTTAATTTGTCAGCAGAGGTAGTAACTGCAAGGGACAAACAACAAAAAAGTGACTGATGACAAGTGTTGATAATTACAGGAGCTAACTAACGGAGAACTAGGCTATCCATGAATCTGCTTTTCTCCCCACTATAAACCAAAGCTGAGCTGGAACGTTCCTCCGGAAGTTCCGCTCTGCACCAGGAACGGACACCTGTGTAGATTTACATTTTTATCGCGGGATATTAGTTTCTTCAGTGTCTAGTCACATTGACTATTCTTGTTCAACAATGGAGCAGGTGAATGGTATGTAAAATACTGTATAGTCCTTAGGAAGTCCACGTGAGCTTCTTTATGATAGATACTCAACACAACTAAGCTCTTCATGATAGATACTAAACGCAATTAAGCAATTACTTTAGTTTACATACCTGTTTTAAAGCACCATATACTGTAACTACACACGCGCGCACACACCCCGCGCCATATCATCCATTTGAGGAACTAGCACGCGCAATGCTGCCTCCTTGTAGATTAAATCTGGTCTTTGCTTATCATCTTTCTGGCTTTATAGATTTATTTTTCACCCAAAGACCACCACATGATTTTCTCCTTCATTCTTAATAGGGGACGAGGGAAGGCTGCTGGGAGCACATCAGACCCGCCCTCTGCTCTCCACACTGGCTCAAAAGCAGCAGAAGCTTGACTTGAGAAGCTGGGGGGCTGAGGTTTGGGCGGGGGGTGCGCCGAGGAGCCCGAGGGAAGAGTCTACCCAGCCAGTGCGGGGCAGCAGCAGGCCCCGGCGCGGCACCGACTCATCGCAAGCCCCGGGCAGGGGCAGCAACCTCAGGAGCCCCCGGCTCCCCCCAGCGCCGCCGGGGCCAGCGAGGGAAGGGGGCGGGGAGCAGGGGCGTGGTCGGGAGAGATGGGGCGGGGCTTGTGTCCCTGCTTTGCACCCGGACGCCGTGCTGGGGTTTGGGGGAGGGGAGAAGAGGCTGCGCTGGGCCCTGAGTTATTGGTTCACACCAGGGATCAGCGTCGAGCCTGTGTCCCCGGAGGCAGGGGGAGCTGGCCAGGCAGACGCAGGGAGGGGGCTGGCTCACCCCGCTGCATGTGTATCTTTGTGGGTGCAGCCATGGGCACATTACATGGAGGGGCAGCTGCTCCTGGAATCACCCACCAGATTTTACCCGTTTGCTTCTGTTCATTAGGGTGTAAAATTGAAACATTTAAAACCCTCCACGGGTCTCCCTTCCAGGCTATATCCCTGAGTGCAACAGCCCTCTCCGGTGCTGGTGCCAGGAGCGGGCTTCCTACACTGGCCGGAGCTGTTTTTTCCAAAAGATATAAAAAACATTGTTTTTAAATGAATCTCCTGCTTTTAATTAGATACCTTCTGAATGTCCAGTCTTCACCTTCTAGCCTGCAGTGGAAAAGAAATCGCAGAAGAGCGTTTTTTTCAAATGTCATTTGCTTCATTTGGGTTCAGGGATTTGGCTGGAAGTGGGTGATCAGGGAGGGGGAGCGAAGAGAGGAGGGAGACAGTGGGGAGAGGGCGGGGCCTGGGCAGAGTGGGGGCAGGGCCTGGGGCAGAGCAGGGTGGAGTATGGGCGGGGCTATAGGTGGGCTGGGGAGCTGGCCTCCTCAAGCGACCACTTCACCCCCCGCCCACTACGGCAGGTAAGAGCGGCTCGTCTTGAGCGTTGTGCACAGAGGACACAAGTAACATTAGAGGCTAAGGAATCTGTGGGCAAAATGTATTTTTATGTAAATGCAGGAGAGCCACATCTGACTTGGCAAGTTAGCCAGCGACAGTGACAAACAAGCTGAGAACATCTTTTATACATGCAAGTGACATTTTCTTCATTAAAATTCGATGCATTTCACCTGATTTCCCAATTCTAAATTGGTCCTGGGAGGTATAAGCCAAACCAAGAACAGCAATTATAACAGTTGGGCTAGTTCTGGCAACAGGTCTGTGTTGCTAAAACAAGCAGGCAGAGGTGCAGTGGAAACTCCGCAGAGAAGTTGCAAGTGACCCTGTAGACCCTTTCGGAATCTTTGAAGCCAGCCGGAAAGGCTTCTGAGGAAATAGCTCTCACACGCCCTGCTGATTTCCTTCCTCAGGGCGACGCTCTGATACACCAAGCACCACATCTATTTAACACACTTTCTCACACTGGAGCAGGGTGGAGCAACCCCTTGTGAATGTCAATCTGTTGGCTATAACCACAAACTACAGATCAAACCACCCCACTTGTACAATTAATACTTATGTTAAGTACTCAAGGAACTCAGGGGCAGGGGACTGGAGCATTTTCCTCACATTTTTTTGAGGGAATCTGGGTTCTAAAGCCAATCCTCCCACCCCTACCCCCCAAAACTCATGTGTTTCATTCCAGTCCCCATTTATGCAATCCACCAGAATACTGCAAAAATCAGCATGGCTGGTAGTTTCTCCAGCGAAGAGGCCCTGAATTAAATAGGGGAGAGTACTGCTGGTAAGAATCCCATTCTTTGCCTAAAACAGGGAGTGGAAGGAGGGATTAACTGTTAAATAGAAGGGCATGTTGTAGATAGAATTAAGGAGCACTGGCACAGCCCTATGGGAGCTACTGCCGGGGACTGCAGGGGATTGACAGTGCTGACAAAGCTGCATGGGGAAAGATTGCATTGTGCCTGCCTGTACTTGCCTCTGGTCAGTGCTATTCTTCCCTCCCTGTAACCAGCACTAAATTGACAAGCCAACAAAAAGTAAAAGCCAGTTGTTGCTTAAGCAGCAGGAGTGAAATTCTATCAAGCCTCTCCTGCTCTGTGCAGAAACAGCCTTTTGCCACGCTTTGTGCCAGTTGAAGCACATTTTCAAACTCTTGGTAAAAAGATAGTGAAGACTTGAGTTACTTTGCTTTGGATTTTGTTCCTTTGCTGACTGCTTCCTGATAAAAGGTTTTAGCTTTGGAGCATGCAGATATTTGGCAGAGATGCATACGTTACACAACGTTTGTGTCTGCACTGAGAAGGGAACTGGAATGGCTTAATTTAGATGGGGATGGGTGAGACTTGTCCAGAGAAGTGCCAAAAGAATTGTGATTTTTATGCAAGATGAAAAATGGGAGGGGAAGTGAAAGAAGGTTCCTTCATAATGTGGAGATGCTGAAGTCTGAATTTGGGAAGAGACAGGAACTACCATGCAGACAGTGTTGCCTAAATTCACGGCCGATATAAATTGGCCTTGCCCTAGTGAAATTAGAGCTGTGCCTATTTACAGCAGCTGAGAATCTGGCCCTGTATTCACAGCATAGGAAGACAGGCCATCACAGGTGTAGTAGAAAGGGAGAACCTGATACATGAGGCCTGGTATCAGAGCCCTGGACTAAAGTAGTAGTCAGGCCCTGCTGATATAAAGCAAAGTTAGCAAAAGTGATCTGGCCCTGTTATAATATATGCCTGCTTGCAAGTTCACAAAACCTGAATGAACAGGGCTAGTATTGCAAAACCACACACATTCCTAAGAAGTGCTAGGCACAGGACACTCACAGAAACACATTCCAGAAGGGTGGTGGTACCAGAACACCCCATATCAAGTATGTTACAAATGCACGCCCCAAAGATAAAAGGAACATGTTGTCTCCTCCCTAGAGATAAGGTCAGGATGACACTGATGGAAACCAGCAGGTATGATTGAACCAGCACGTACAAGGTAAAGGGTGGTGTGGAAGTAGATCAAGAGAATTTGAATGCAGACCTCTATATTGAGCAGGAGTCCGGCTAACTCTATCTTTAATAACGTGAGATTTTTAGAAGCGGGGATAGTGTGAAGCGAGTGGGAAAAGAATTGTGAGAGAGGCTGTTGTGACCTTGTATTAGATAAGAATAGAATGTAGATGATAAGAGAAATGGTAAGAAAAATAAGATATCATGAAGGAATATGTATAAACAATATGCAGCTGTTGATTATTGTCTGTAATAAAGGTATAAATACTTGCTCCAATTGTTTATCTTTGAGAGACCTGCCTAGGTGGGGGAAACCCTGTGTCCTAGTGCACTCTCTCCCTCTGTGCAATTGCTTGAGACAATAAAGTGTATCTGACCTGCTGCACCCAACCTGAGAGCAAGAACTGTGTTTTTCTCTGACAGTGGTAACTAACCATGTCAGAGGGGCAATACCTAACATGTTTGTATGGGTGTATAAAGAAGGGTCTCAGAGGGAGTGTCTGTCTGGCCCAGGAGGGAACAGAAAGTCATAGGAACGGCCATACGAGATCAGACCAATGGTCCATCTAGCCCACTATCCTGTCTTCCAACAGTGACCAATGCCAGGTGCCCCAGAGGGTATGAACAGAACAGGGAATCATCAAGTGATCCATCCCCTGTCACCCATTCCCAGCTTCTGGCAAACAGAGGCTAGGGGCACCATCCCTGCCCATCCCTGGCTAATAGCCATTGATAGACCTATACTCCATGAACTTATCTAGTTTTTTTGAATCAACATATTCTGGCAATGAGTTCCACAGGTTGACTGTGCATTGTGTGAAAAAAATGCTTCCTTTTGTTTGTTTTAAATCTGCTGCCTATTAAAGTCCTGCCGGTCACTGAGTCGGACTGTTGTTACAGGCATACATGTGCTAGCGTCACCGTAGACATTGATCTGGGGAGCTAGGACCATGCTCTGTCAACAATAAACCTGGCTAGGTGCCTTTGCTACTGAACTGAGGCTGTGGTTTGTATTGGGCAATTCAATTGAGGTCTGCTGTGTCCCCTAGCTGCACAGAGCTGGGACAGCACACTGAAACAACACACACAGCCAACCCTACCATAAGTGGGTAAAGCCCACTTTGATCACAGCAACCAACAGCATATGCTTTATGGTAGCTCCTCTCAGAAAGAGTCCCTGACCCTTAGTTTGGTGCCTAAACAGGAGCCAAGTTCTTCTGAAAAATCAATTGCAGGGGCTGAGATTTTAAAATCTAGCTGGCCCCAGGTGAGTGATGAATTTTCAGAGTAGCTCTTCTTGATAAAGCTTTTAGCTTTGCAACATGTAGACCTTTGGCTGAGCCATGGACAATGAAAGCCTTACATAATGTTTCTGTATGCTCAGAAATGGAATGATCTCATGTAGTAGGGAAAGTGATAGACAAATATCTGCTCTCCTACACAGCATTTCCTTTGGCAAAAAGGAACTGGAAGAAAAGCTGAGGTGGTCACTGCAGACTGCATCTGCCGACACAATTGTCAGCACCGGAGAGGGATGGGCTACAAACTACAGTTCAATACTCTATTTGCAGCATGGGAAGAGGTGGGCTAAGTGAGCACAACTCAGTTTGAACATTTCACCTGTTGTGATCACTAAGTGGAATAGAATGGGAAGCACATAGGGAGTCTATTCCAGGTGAGGGAAGCATAGATTTAGCAGAGGCTACTGGTGCTTGCCCTGAAGAGAGCATGCCTGGGGCTGGCCTTGTAAAGACAAGGACAAGGGGGGCTAATTCATCCCCATGCTAGATACTGCTTTTGTGTTCTGGGTCTGGCTGCAACTTGTTCAGCCTCAGTGCAGGTTAGAGCAGCCTTTTGGCTACCCTACCTTGTGCAGGGCTGTGTTTGTGACCAAGAAGCTGGGAATAAGGAAAGCGCAGCACAGGTCGACCCACATGTCCATGCCCCGGAAATGCCCCCAGGACACACAGTACTGGAAACCCCTGCAGGACTGCATCAGAGCCATCAGATCCTGGACTGTTTGGCTGAGAAGCAGAGAGATGAACAGGGCTCCGCCCCATAATTCCAGCCACTACATCACTATGTGGCTCTGGCTCTAGGGTAGGGTGACTAGATGTCCCTGTTTTATAGGGACAGTCCTGATTTTGGGGGATCTTTTATATAGGCTCCTATTACCCCCGACCCTGTCCTGATTTTTCACATTTGCTGTCTGGGCACCATGCTCTGGGGGCAGTAACTGAGCCCTTAGGTTTCACACCTGAGATTGGGCAATAAGTGCAGATTGAAACAAAGAATGAGTATCTGACATGAATATGACGACCAAGCACCAACATCCTCAAAGTTTTATATCAGGGCAATAAAAGGCTCTTTGGTTAGTCAGTGATGACACAGGAGCAAGATGGGTGCAACAAAGGGTGGAATCGCAATGAAATGTGCTATTGATTGAACAATAGAAAATGCTGCTAAATCTCTTGGTCGATCTTTAAGGAGAATTAAACTTCATTCACTACAATATACTGTAGTGAGCAAGATGCTAAAAGGGCTCTGTTTTCCCCAGGAATCTGATTTTTAGCAAGTCATTTTGCTCCTTCGAGGAGTTCTTCTTGAATAGGGGGAGCAGTTCTAGGAAAGCTCCACAGCGAGCTGGAAGGACCTTACGCTCGCACGAGCCAGGATCCATATTCCCGTTTCACCAAAGGGCACAGATCCATATGAGCAACGGAACAGGCTTAGTAAGTCGTCATATCCCATTCATCCCCTGCAGTGATTACAGGCTTCTTTTAGCAAATTCTCGAGTGTCCTGCTCTTATACATACAAAGCTGGGTCATACACCTGTCATGTAAACATTAGCAGAACTCTATGCTGCTGTAAAAAAGTCAAAATCAAGGAGTCCCTGAATTGAAAAAGTAATTTGTGGGGTGGTTCTTCCCACCACCTCTAGATTTCTCCACTTCTGGTGAAGATGCTCCGGTATTGGAACTATTTCACAGGTAGCAAAGGGACAAGGCCAGACTGCAGAAACAGGCCCTCTGCTACCAGCCTGCCACATACGTAGAGCTCTGTGTGAGTATGTAAGTGCACCAATAACCAAAACTTCCGTTAGCCCAACAGATCAGGACAACAGCCTTATCTCCACCAGACTGTGATTATACAGGTTTCCAGGGCAAGTTTGTAAGATTATGAATGCACTTCCATAGCATACACAGTATAACCTTCCAAACTCATTTCAGATGCTAATTAGACACAAAACCAAGAACTGGGACCCAATCCTGCTGCCCTTAGTCACATGAATCATCCTAGTGACTTCTATAAATGACAGCTTTTGTGAGGAAGGGCTGCAGGATTGGGCCTTTGGAAGAGAAATCTAAGGAATAGTAGAGCCATTAATTAGATCATGACAAATTCCTATGAAGGGGCAGATGCTGAGAGGTGATCAGCAGCTGCATTTTCCATAGATAGCTATGGGAGTTGTGGTACTCAGATTTTTAAGGTGGTGGTGGGGGTGGGGATGGGGAGCCCCCCCAAAAATTTGCACGTACCAGCATATGCTGCTACAATTCACCAATGGCATGTGAATTACTTTTGAAAAAAAAAAAAAAATCAGAACAAGGTGTCCATATCATTACTCTCCCCGTGAAAAGGAAAACCCAGAAGCCTCTAAAGTAGGCACAGACTGACAATTACCAACCACCTACCAGAATATGTAGTTGGTGAGAATGATCACTGGCCCTGAACCACTTCAGCAGTTTTGATAGCTGCCTTTAGTCTCCCCTTTCCCGGAAAGGGCTCGGTTTTGTTCCTCTGACCAGAGTGGAGTGAAGTATTTACTACTCAATATGAGTAAGGGTGACAGGATAGTGGGGTAGGTACTGCACAAAATGATTGTTGAAGAGTGGCCTCTAGTGGTAGATGGGCACACAGAAAAGATCACATTGGCTACCTCCATCCAGGATAGCACAGGAAAGCAGTCGTGATGAGAAGCAAGAGGCTGTTGGTCAAATTCAACTCAGACTCTCTGCAAGTAGAGAGACTGCCTTGGCATGTGCGTTGCAATGCGGTGCTGCAGAGTGCAGGGGAGACAAGCAGCCCGAACCCCCCAGAGCAGCCAGAGACGCAGCTTGGATGCGCTGAGGCAGTGTAACTTCTGGGCTGAGCACCGAAGGATCCCCGGGGCGGATTGAAATTGCTCCCTGACACCACGAGCTCTCCCCACAGCAAGTCACCCCCTGGCCCTCTCTGCGTGCAGTAATCCTCACAGGTCTGAGGAGACAAGCTTCCCCCATCTGCAAAGGCTGAGTCTGCATGGTATTTCTCTGCTGCCATTCTTTTCCCACAGCTACTCCTGGCTTTACACAGCTAAGGTTTCTCACTGGAGGAGACAGCAGCACTGTTACATTTGGCACAGGGACAATCACAAGTGACGTTATTCTCAGAGCAGCCCTACGCTAACCCTTCCTGAGCAAAGCCTCCTCTGCAGTAATGATTTCCGAGAGAGGCATTTACCAGCCATCTTTCCTACTTACCCTATTGCCCAAATTAATCCCTGCTGTTACCCCAGGAATGTAGCTGAATCTGTGATCCCTTGGGGTCCATCAACAGTGGTTAAAGAGCTAGAAACTGGCATGCCCCCCTTATTCCACAGGACAAGCTTCCCTTCCACTACTTTGCTAGTTTGATTCAACCCTGACCACTCTAGGTGCGAGGGGAAAGGTCGGTCTCCATGGGCTCACTCAGACTGCTCCCTGGGCTGGAGGAGGAGCAGGAATTAGTTCAGTGAAATGATCCTTTAAACACCCTGGGCATCTGCCTGCCTTACAGCTAAAGGGACAAAGTTTTAAAAATAGATAATTGGCAGTTGTTACAATTGCCTTTTATTATAGCCCTGCAGGGCAGAAATTACTACTTGATCACAAAGGCATAGGTTAGAGAACACCCCTATCATTTACTGGGGGAAATGGCTCAGATGGTTGCTTCTCTACAATTTACATTGCTATCTACTCCTGATGGGTGTGCAGCTGAGTACAGCTATTAAGTGCCTTGGGGGATAACAGATTTCAAAAACGGCTTTCTTCAGTTTGACAAGGCTGAGTGTCCTTAAAAGGAAGCATACTGCCAACTTCGTAACTGAGCAGACAAGGCAGCCTAGAGGGTTTTTTCAGCTGCTACACATTTTTAGAGTGGTGGAGGAATTTATCATCGTCACCACTGCTCTGAATGTGTGGGGAAATTGGGCAGTTAAATACGCATTCAGCGCTTCGAGTGGGTGTTTTGGTGCATTAAAGTTAAATGTAAGCAGCAATTATGGAATGTCTACAAAGCTGAGGTTAGACTTGAGTTTCCTTTTGCATAATATGTAAAGCTTCTATCAACTGGTAATTTGCTTCCATGCTACTTGGTCAACTTACCTAAGGAAAACCAAATCTCAACTCTTTCCTTCACTATAACCCCTAAAACCTGTATGAGGGCCTGAAATCCCTCGTTTATCAAGTGGAAACTCAAATTTGTGAAATTCAAGAAGAAAACAAAAAAATCCTAAGAACTGCACCCAGGAAGGAAATCGGATCCCCTATTTACTGCCTATTCTGACTTATTAGCTCTATTAGCAAGTTCTATGAAATCAGTAAGTCATCCTGTATGTCGTGTAATTACATTAACTGAATCCAAAGGGGAGAGCGTTTATCACAATATGGATCACAGGTCTCAGTTATTCATTGTGACTTTAGCTCCAGCTTCAGTTTCTTAATCTCCAGATACAGTTTCTGCACTTCCAGCAGAGTTTTCAGTGTCTCCAGAGGCACCCCACACTCTTTGAACTCTTTTGCAGAAGCCATCTCACACTCCTCAGAAGTGCTTTGCTTTTTCTGTAAAACAGAGGGAACACGCTTATGCTACAGCAGAGAAGGACTCACCCTCTCAAGTATGCTTGCTCCTTTTTGAGTCTGAACCATCATCCAGTGTGTTACATGCATCTGCCTCAGGGCCTGAGCATGCTGCTGTGCACCCTCACATCCTACTCAGTTCTATAGAAACTGACTGTGCTAAGCAACAGCAATGAGGTTTTGAGCAACCTAAGGTTTGGCACAGATTATAAACCCATTGGGCAGGAACCAGCCCTCCTTTTACAAAGAGCTGAGCACACTGTAATCTCTCACTAATTAGTAACACTTGAATAGCCTAGAAAACCTGACTTTTGTAATAGGGAAGTTTTCCTCCTGTTGTGATTTTTACCCACCAAATTTTATTTTGCATGGAACAGCTGCTATAAAAGGAAGAAAGCTTCTCTAAAAATAGGAGATGGGTGTAGCGAGGGATGATGTGTTTTGTTTTCAGATAAATTTTTTGCCATATGGTGTATCAATGGCACATGTCCCTACCCGATTGCAAAGACCTCATGAAGTTAAGTCTTTGCTTCATTAAGTCAATGCATGGTTACTACTATTCTTTAGATTAGAAATTGGGCAGGGTGCATCAAGAAACCCAACTGGGCAGTGATACTTACACACAGCGGTAATGCTGTCCAGCTGCCGTCCGCTAAACAAGTAATACTAAATCTGTCTGTTGCAGGCAGCTGGGAATGGCTTGAAAACTGGTACCCAGGAGAACATTTGAAAGAAAAGGTTTCATTCACACGGTACCACATTTTTTCATCCAGTGCATTGACCATGCTTCCAGTTTGCATCTCTGGCTTCTGACACCCAGCTGCAAAGAAAATGCAGAAGAGAAGGTAGTTCATTAGGAAGAGCAGATGCACAGTGAATGCTGGTTGTTGCTCGAAATGGAAGAGAAAATAAACTGCGGGTAAAGGGTCTTGAGCGTATTTCACTGGAGTTCTGGTTTATGAACAACCCATGAAACCAGCTACCCCGTGACACTCTATAGAGAGAAAGAGGGTCCATGATTGAGCGTGGAGCCAACCATGAAGTGAATTGGAACAGGTGTTCAGCACCTTTCAGGATTGAGCTCAGTGACTATCAAGCCATCCAATCAACACCTACAATGAGGCTTTCGATTCCAGTCCCACCATTCTACCAAACCAAGACCTAAAGAAAAGCATGAGTTAAACACAGAAATCCCATCCAGTATTCACACGACTGGCATTTCATGGAGGTGTCAAGCTGGGGCAGCAGAGCACAGGTGCTTTTTGGGGATAGTTAACATGCAGTTTGTTCCTGTGCACACTTGTGGTAAAAACCTCTTCACTGTATTGCAGTCAGACTCCTTTGCAGCAAGGGACAAGTGCTCGGAAGTCAATGGAGTCACCTGGGATTTTCACTGGTGGAATGAAGAGTAGAACATGCTCCTTAACAGTGTCTTACACTCCTATAGTGACTTTCACCTTGAAGGATCCCAGAGGGCTTTTCTAGATACTACATGGATTTGCACGTAAAAGGAACCCCTTCCCCACTGAAATGCAGCCTCTTCTAGGGCAGGGCACAGTCTCCAAGCAGACAGAGGTTCATGTTAAGTCTGAGACAAGGAACAACCAAAACTAGTGCACTTATGGCAGCTGACCTATTTCCAGGCAACTCATTGAAAACCATGCCACATAGAAACAGATCATTTCCTTTAAAAAAATTCTAGGAAGAGGTTAAGCTTTAGTCTCCAGGGGCAGTTGCAGCCAAGAGTTTCTTCCTGCACTAGATTTGCAATGACTTTGGGACTGACAATATCCTGAACAAGCCATATGGAATTAAGATTTACTTAATTCTGTGAACTTTAATCTTATTGAATTAGGGTTAATACCTTTGGGATCCACACAATACAACAGAAGCCAAGGAATTCAAAGTTAAGGACAAAACAACATCTGGGGTGCCCTGTTTTATCCAGATGAGATTTATTCTTAAAGCTGAATATCCTTTTGGTATGGTTTTACAGAAGCTACAAAAAATAGTGACATTTACACCAAGGGGGCTCTCCACTCCAAATTCCATTTTGCTCTGTGTCAGATATACGACGACTAGATGCCTCTCCAATATGTGAGAAAGTCTGTGCCTCTTGGTACAGTATTACAGCTGTAAATTACTGTTGATCCATAGGTGTAATGATTATTATGGTCACTGGAATACCTCTGTCAAATATAAAGGGAAGGCTAACAACCCTTATGTATGCAGTAACAAAATCCCTCCTGGCCAGAGGTACAGAATCCCCCTACCTGTAAGGGGTTAATCAGTTCAATTAACCTAGTTGGCACCTGACCAGAAGGACCAATGGGAAAAGATGATACTTTCAAATCTGGGGGGAGGTTTTGTTTGTGCTCTTTGTCTGTTCCCCTCTCAGGCAGAGAGGGTCTGAGCAGGAAAAACATCTCCTAGAAACATACCTGAAGTGAGCATCTAAAATTAAAAAATTGTAAGTAAGGCATGGAAATGCGCGAGATTATCTTTTGTTTTAGCTTGTGAATTTTCCCTATGCTAAGAGGTAATTTCATTATGTTTTGTAACAGGAAAGCAGAGTCAGAGGGGAATCCTCTGTGTTTTATATCTTTTTATCTACCCTGTAAAGTTATCTTCCATCCTGATTTTGCAGGTGCGAATTTTTTAAATAAAATTCTTCTTTTAAAAACCGGATTGATTCAGTGTCCTAAAAACTAGGAGTTTGGTCTCTGCTCACATTGTAACCAATTGGTTAGTATATTATTCTCAAGCCTCCCCAGGAAAGGGGGTGAAAGATCTCCAAGTTGCCCCTCCCTGAATGTTTATTTAAATCACTTGGTGGTGGCAGCAATCCTGTCCAAGGACAAGGAAAGGAATTTGTGCCTTGGGGAAGTTTTTAACCTAAGCCGGTGGAATATAAACTTGGGGAGGGGTCTTTCATGCTGGTCCCCACATCTGTACCCTGAGTTCAGATTGGGGAGGGATCCCTGACAACCTCCCACTCTTGATTTCTGGAGGCGGATGACATGGAATTTCTAGAATATATTACAAGTTAAGAAAAAAGCATTTAACGGAAGGAGAAAAACTGCCATAGCAACAAGCAGCATTTGATAATGGGGGTTTGTGGTTAAAACAAGTACAAAACCACCACCAAAAAAGGTCAGAAAAGGAGAAAATGCAGGAGCTGTAAATATGTACAGTTTTATGTTAGCAGCATAATGGGGAAAGGAGATGCTAAGGCAGTAGATGAACAGGAAAAAAAGCAGGTCATTGCATTTACACTGGAAATCAGGGACTTGTTTTCTTAGTGCCTTCTGAAGGAAAGTTATATCAGTAAGATGTTATATTCATATTCAATTGGAAAACCTGAGTTTATTTTGATAAAACTTTATTACATAGGAAACTAGAAGTAAAAATGTAAATGTTATGGACATTAAAGGAAATGTTAGTGGAACACAACTTTTGCTAGAAATGCAGTTAGCCTCTATGCTTGATTAATCCTGGTATATGGTGAAGTTACATTGGAATCCTTTTCCTTATAATTACTCAAAAATAATCAAAAGAACAAGCCCCCAATGTATGCAGAAATCTAAAGCTTATTGTCTAGAATGCAATAATCTGACTAGCTTTCCATTAAAAGTTATCTGAGAACAATTTCCATAATAGCAGCAAATAGAGATATTTTCCATTAAATGCCTTGTACATTTATGGCACTGGATGAATAAAATGTCCTAAGAGTCTGAAAAAAGCAAGCCTGGGTTTAGCTCCCACATACAAACAATAAATCTGAACCCCAACACAGCAAAACAAGTTGAATTCATACAATTTTCTACAAATAAGTCATGGAAAAAAGCCTACTGTGATACAAAGGAAGTAACACAGGATTATTAGGTATCAGGATTATACATGAAAACCTATCCTGTTCACCTAAAATCAGTCAAACTCAAATCAGTTTTAAAACCATTTTCTTCAATATAATTTAGACAGAATGAATTTGACACTGCCATAAATTCCATATTGACTATTAATCACAAGGTGACAGTTGTGTTATCAGTTATTCAACAGGTAAAGTTTATTCCTGATTTTCAATAAGCGAGTGAATTTGACCCATATGAGCTAGCTATCAGTAAGCTTTGGGGATTTTCAACAGTCTTCCTCAGACTGGTACCTCCATTAGCTTTTAAAATGGTGAAACAAACACAAGACTGAACATTTTAACAATACTTATTTTCCGTACTAGTGAATTCATTTTATAGCACAATTTGCCTAAACTACTCACATGAACTGGCATAACCAGAACAGAATCTTAAATGTATAAAATCCACTTACCTTCACAAAATGGAATTTTATGATTCCATGTGACGCTTGTTCCCTCAGTCACACACAGACTAGTATTAGGTCCAACTAATCTGAACCTAAACAAGAAGACTTTTTAAAAGGCAAAATTTCTTAACAAATTACTCAACTTCTAAACCATCAGCTCAGATATTTGCAGTATACTTCTGTTCTGCCAGCAGGTGGTGATACTGAATTTCAGGTGATTCCATTCTCATTATAAAACAAGAGTTCTTGTTTTGCTAAGTATTCTGATCAAAGCCAGAAAATAGCAAGTGAGAAAAGTGACTCCAGCTAACAGAAGGATCGACATCTGAGTTTTACATATTAGAGATACCCAGTTCACCACTGCTGATTCTTTGAAAATTACCAAAGCAATGCCAAAGATACTGTAGGAAGAGGAAAATAATTGGCTACCAAATTCAGAACTAACACTCTGTGTAAGAGGTCAGTGTATTCTGTTTTTATTTGTTTGATGCTTGACCCTATATCCCAAACATCTAGAAAGAGAGATGAAGTTATTAATACAAATAACAAAATTCTGCCCTATGTATTTAATTATACCATTATAAATTTCAGAGTAGCAGCCGTGTTCGTCTGTATCTGTAAAAAGAAAAGGAGTACTTGTGGCACCTTAGAGACTAACCAATTTATTTGAGCATAAGCTTTCATGAGCTACAGCTCACTTCATCGGATGCATACAGTGGAAAATACAGTGGGGAGATTTATATACATAGAGAACATGAAACAATGGGTGTTACCATACAGACTGTAACAAGAGTGATCAGGAAAGGTGAGCAGGAGAGTGGGGGGCAGGGGAGGAGAAGAGAGAAGAGAACCTTTAGTACTGATAATCAAGGTGGGTCATTTCCAGCAGTTTACAAGAACAGTAGGAGGGGAAACGGTTTTACTTTGTGTAATGACGCATCCACTCCCAGTCTTTATTCAAGCCTAAGTTAATTGTATCCAGTTTGCAAATTAATTCCAATTCAGCAGTCTCCTGTTAGTGTCAGTTTTTGAAGTTTTTTGTGCCAGCAATGCCCCTCTTCCATGTACATTGGCCAAACTGGACAGTCTCTACGTAAAAGAACAAACGGACACAAATCAGACGTCAAGAATTTATAACATTCAAATACCAGTCGGAGAACACTTCAATCTCTCTGGTCACTCGATTACGGACCTAAAAGTGGCAATTCAACAAAAAAAACTTCAAAAACAGACTCCAGCGAGAGACTGCTGAATTGGAATTAATTTGCAAACTGGATACAATTAACTTAGGCTTGAATAAAGACTGGGAGTGGATGGGTCATTACACAAAGTAAAACGATTTCCCCTTGTTTGTTTCCCCTCCTACTGTTCTTGTCAACTGCTGGAAATGGTCCACTTTGATCACTACAAAAGGTTCCTTCCCCCCCACCCCCCCGCTCTCCTGATGGTAATAGCTCACCTTACCTGATCACTCTTGTTACAGTCTGTATGCCAACACCCATTGTTTCATGTTCGCTGTGTATATAAAAATCCTCACTATATTTTCCACTGCATGCATCCGATGAAGTGAGCTGTAGCTCACGAAAGCTTATGCTCAAATAAATTGGTTAGTCTCTAAGGTGCCACAAGTCCTCCTTTTCTTTTTACAATTACAGATGTGTAACAAAATATAAACACCAAAAATAATCTTTGAGAAATGTTTATAAATGCAAACAGCTTTTTGGGGGGACCTATTTAAAAAAAGCCATTCCAAGAAAGCAAATCTTTTCAAATTTGAATACAAGGTACTAAAAAGGGTAGGTTCACACAATGGAAACACTGACCCAACCTTCTTTGCATTGAACATGCAGAACAGCTAAAAAGTTACAGCTATTTCAGGAACTTCGTACTCCAGAATGCCCCGCTGAAGGTTTGTCATAGTTTGACATCTAGTCAGTACAAAGGGTCTACAACAGAGGAAGGAGAAAAGTATTAAAAAAAAAAAATCTCACTTTGACATCCTTACCCTTCGTCACAAGAAAATGTAATGTTTGAACCAAACAGGAGATCTGTGATATGAATCTTGCCATTAGCTAGGTCTCCTGGATGTCCACATGATTTCTCTAAAGAGAGAATATAACAGGAATTAGATTTTTTTTTGGTATGTTCTGTTAGAAAAAGATAACTAAAGGGAAATAATAAGTAACCCACATTTTGGCATATGACTAATGTAAAATTAAGTGTTACATTAATTTAAAAAGCCTATGAAGACAAGACAAAGGCCCTCAAATGTGATGAATTTACATATTGTTGTGTTATGAGTGGAATGGATAGGACCCATGCCCTTCTAGTGAAATATACCTATTGGTTATAAGCTATCACATCGCCAAGCTACAAATTACTAGGAACCCAAATCAAGTGAATTACACAGAAGATAATACAACAAGATGCCAAAAATTGTGGCCGACTTGAAGAGCCCTATCCTGCAAGATGCACTTTTACTTTCCAGAAGGATGTGAGAGCTGAAGAATTATACCCAACGTTTCCTTTCTCAAGGAAAGCATAACCCTCCACACAGCACTCCCAGTCCACAGAGAAAGAAAAACAATTTAAGTGATATCACCATCACAGCAATGCAAATCAGTATCACTAAGTCATGGGCTTGGCACGCTTTTGTCAATAACGACATGCAATGCCTGCATTAGTCTTGTCTCCATGTGCAGTCCTGGCTCTTTTGAATGGAAGTGTTGCCACTGACTTCAAGTAGGCCAGAATTTCATCTTCTGTGTTCGCAAAAAGAAAAGGAGTACTTGTGGCACCTTAGAGACGAACCAATTTATTTGAGCATAAGCTTTCGTGAGCTACAGCTCACTTCATCGGATGCTCACGAAAGCTTATGCTCAAATAAATTGGTTCGTCTCTAAGGTGCCACAAGTACTCCTTTTCTTTTGGCGAATACAGACTAACATGGCTGTTACTCTGAAACCTATCTTCTGTGTTAGAGTTTTACATTTGAATCTTTATGAGAGCTTTATGCTCTACCTAAAAAACCCAAACAATTCTGTCTGAAAAACAGTGTCCCTTTCAAGCTCCAAATCAAACATTACAAAATCCTCACTCCAATCCAGAAGAGCCTTTAACCTGTTAGTGTTTTATGAACTCTAGAGCGTGTGGAAGGGTTGCAGGGGGAAAAGAGGAGAAAAACCTTACTTCGACAAAAATCTTCGGGTTCTGACCACTCCAATTGTCTTTTGCAAAGAACAGTGGGCCGCGCTCTAAAGACTTTTTGGTAACCTGGGCGGCAGTTATAGCTCACTGTGCTCCCAGTTGGAAAGTATGTCCGTGTCTTAAACTCATCCAGCAGCTCAGCAAAGCTTAGCGTTGGTGGGGCACCACAACTATCTATGGGGAAAAAAAAGAAACATTTTAACTTTGGGGAAAAACCCCCAAACTCTTTAGTTTATATTTGTTTGTAACTAAGCCTTAATTGACACAAAGGCTGGGATTTTCAAAAGAACCTAGGAAAGTTTCAATGGGTTTTGGGCATAAAACTTCCTTAGGCCCTTTTGAAATCCCAGCTTGAAATCTTAAAACAAGGAGTACAAAGAGCAGCTTGCACTACCAATCTGTGAGGCACAAGGTAAGAAAAAGATAAAATACTGTGTGTTTAGATACTTATTTTAAAAGAAAATCCTAAATCCACAGAACAAGCGTGACTAGTTAAGCGGTGGTGAGATCATAGAATATCAGGGTTGGAAGGGACCTCAGGAGGTCATCTAGTCCAAACCCCTGCTCAAAGCAGGACCAACCCCCAATTTTTGGCCCAGATCCCTAAATGGCCCCCTCAAGGATTGAACTCAGAACCCTGGGTTTAGCAGGCTCAAACCACTGAGCTATCCCTCCCCCCCCTGCTTGAACAGAACTGCTGTATAACCATCTAGACAATTTGACAAGGGCACTTTGAAGTTATCTCAGAGCTCCAATTAGTTTAGTCAAATATGCATTCGACCCTGTAAATTAAAAAAAAGAGCAAAAGTGGAGAGGAGGAAGAAACAGGAATGGAAGAATAGAGATACCTATTTTCCACCTGAAGAGGAAACTGGCCTCAAATAAACTGAAAATCTGCAAGCGGACTCTGGGATGGCTGTCAGCACAACAATCTAGTAATGTAACACCCTAACCCTTGTTGGACTAGATGACCTCCCGAGGTCTCTTCCCACCCTAAGCTTCTGTGAAAAGATAGAGACTGTTTAACAGACTTCTAGGAATTCGGCAATCCCTGTAATTTATTTCCTTGTGGGCAAGGTGGATGCACTGTTCCCATCACCGCTTTGACGCTGGTTTGCTGGCGGGGTTGGTCACTTTTACACCCCCGGCAGGAGCGTGCACCGCAGGGCAAGCCCCCGGGCAGACGGTGTACGGCCCGGTCGTTACGACCCCTGGCCCGTCACGGTCCATCCCGCTCGAACGATCAGCGCCCGCCACCAGCCGGTTCCCCTCCCGCCCCAAGTCACGGCTTCGGGGGGCGGGACAGGCAAGGCTCGGAAACCAGCGAGCACTGGGGGAGGCGAACCCCGCCGCGACTCACTGCGAGCCCCGGACAGGGGCAGCGGCAGCAGGAGCAGCAGCAGCGCCAGGAGCCCCCGGGCGCCGGGCCGGCAGCGCGGAGCCGAGACCATGGCAGCGGCGGGGCACTCGCGGGGCGAAGGCTGCGGAGCGTCTGCAGCAGCCCTCGGGTCAGGGCTAAGGGGGCGGGGCCATGCGGGAAAGGGGCGGAGCCTCCGCCGGGCGGGGCGGGGCTGGTGTCATTGCTGGGCACCCACGTGCTGTCCGGGCAGCAGGTGCGGGGGGAGGCCTGCGCTTGGCAGGGTCACGGGTTCGCCCCCGGGGTCCTCGCCCTGCCTGCGGCGTGGGAGCTCGCACAATCCCCGCCTCCCCCGCGGGGCGGCCGCGCCGGGCCGCCTCCGGGCTCGGAGCAGCTGCGGGGCGTGTGTCAGTGAGGTGCCCAGCCGGCCGCGGGTTTCCCGCCCCTCCGCGGAGCGCAGCAGCCCCCCAGTCTCCGCAGCCGGGGGTCTCCCTGCGTCCCCCACGCGGGGCTCCGCCCTGCGAAGACAAACCTCTGTCGGGGCTAGTTCCAGCCTCTCTCCCCCCGACCCAGTGCCACTGCCCGCGACCCGTGCTCGAGCCGAGGGAGCGTCCTAAGGGGGAGCGGGAATAAAGCCGCTTGAGGTGGGGCGGGTTGCCTTCCAGCAGGGAGCAGCCCAACCGAGTGGGATCCGGGTCTTTCCTGTATTCACTTGGGGGATACAGCGCTAGACAAACGTTCCCGGATCAGGGCAGTGGAAGGAAGTGGTTACCGAGGGATGTAAAAAACACCTCCCCCCGCTCTTGGGTTCTGGGGAATTCAACCTGCAGGTTATGCCAGTCCTGAGCTCAGGGGAGAGGAGACGGGGTCTGACCGGTCTCTAGCAAACCATCTGAGCCCTGATGCTTTCCCCCAGAATCGCATCAACTTTTCTGGGGTGAAAGTAGTGTTACCAATCCGTCGCCCAGTCCATCGTACCGTGTTTTGAAGAAGCTGCTTCTGCATCACTTTCCACAGTACGCATCCGATGAAGTGAGCTGTAGCTCACGAAAGCTTATGCTCAAATAAATTGGTTAGTCTCTAAGGTGCCACAAGTACTCCTTTTCTTTCTGCATCACTGCAAACCGTTGGCACCCACAGGGAAACTCTTGCAGTGGCTAAACCTGTTGGCCACCACCAGTGGCAACCTAATAATTTAGTTGGAAGATCATCAGACTGTTGGGGTTACTCAGGGGACTGCAAAAGGGTGCCAGGAGGGACTATGACAGCATATCAAGGGTTAACCTCACCACTAGTGAGGCCTCTTTCAAGCCATCACCGGTATTAGCTGTGGCCAGGTATTGCACCCTCCTATAGCGGGAGCTCTTTCCTCATCCTCTCACTCCAGGGATCTTTCCACTCCAGGAACCCCAGCCTCCTCTTCATGACTGAGGTTTCTGACCAAGTCACCATGTGTTCCCCCCCTTCTGAGTTGGCGAACTCCCTCATGAGAGATGGTCTCAGGCAGTCTGACCACTCACTGGCCAGCTGGTACCACTTCCTCAGGAGCTAGTAGGGGGGCCTAAGCCCACCCTCTACTCCAGGGCCTGGCTCAGCGGCCAACGTTTGACCTACTCCATACCTTGTTGGTTTTCCTCTGGACTTTACTTGTCTCTCCCCCTTCTCCTCCAGGAGAACCATAACCTACTGGTATCTAGTTCGTCAAGACACCCTCCTTCCAACCCCTTCTGTTGCTAGCTTCCTGGTTTATATGGACCCAGCCTGTTCCTACACAGTTGAGCTTGATCTACTTAAATCCCAGTCTCCTCCAGGTGCAGAATGGGCAGTTAACTGGCCCAATTAGCCATATTAACCCCTCCAGGCCTTCTGTGAGGGTGACCACAGCTGAAAATATTTATTGAAATAACTACTTTCCCTTTTGTTTCTGGGGAATCCAACAGTCAGTTGACACCAGTAATGAGCCCCTGGGAGAAGAGAGGGGCATGAGTGATAGTTAACAAAGAAGTTGAATACAAGTGTGCTTTCCTCTGCGTGTTTTCCCCAGGCTCTGGGTATCCTTCCTAGGGTAAAGCAGGCCCTTAACCCACCCACCTATTCCTCATCCCAAACAATGGGCCAATACCTGAAATCATTCCTCAGTCCTTAAATTAAGCAAGAGTTTTTGACTTTGATGGCTGTTTGCTTAGTACATATCCAGTCCTTATTTAAAGACTGCGTGATTCACCCCGAAGATCTTTACCTATTTTTCCATTTTTAATGACTCTGTGCAAAATAAACATAAACGTTGTCACGAAAAGTGAAGACAATGGTATTTTATAACAACCAAACAGGCTAGGTGCTTGACAGATGACTGAGGCCCGGTCTACACTACAAAGTTAGGTCAACATAGGCCATGTTAGGTCGATTTAATAATGAGTCTACACTACCGAGTCCCTTCTGCTGACCTAAGTGACCTGTAACGTCGACTTCTGTACTCCACCTCTGTGAGAGGCATTGCGCTTGATTAGACATCCA
Organism: Chelonia mydas; assembly: GCF_015237465.2. Lineage (NCBI taxonomy): Eukaryota > Metazoa > Chordata > Testudines > Cheloniidae > Chelonia > Chelonia mydas. The sequence goes on from NC_051261.2 coordinate 5,388,181, forward strand.
CGCGTCTACATGGGGATAATTTAAACACTGCGTTTTGTAATTCAAATGAATTGGCCTCCAGGAGGTGTCCCACAGTGCTCCGCTGTGACCGTTCTGGAGAGTACTTTCACTCCACTGCACGTCAGCCAGGTACACAGGAAACAGCCACTTCCCCGTTAAAGCCCCGGGAACTTTAGAATTTTCATTTTCTGTTTGATCAGCGTGGAGAGCTCACCATCACAGCGGATCATGGAGACTCAAGGCCACAAACACGCTCCAGCATGGATTACACAGGAGATGCTGGATCTTATTGCTGTGTGGGGAGAAGACATAGGCGCCGGCTTCCTTTGGGCCTGGTGGGTGCTCAACTCCCTGCTCTGCCCCAGGCCCTGCCCCCATCTGTCCCCTTCCCCCAAGCCCTCACCCCGTCCTGCCTCTTCCCGCCCCCACTCCACCTCTTCCCGCCCACTCTCCAGAGTGCGCCCTGTTCCAGCTCCTCCCCCTTCCTCCCAGAGCCTCCTGCACATTGCAAAAGAGCTGATTGTGGCAGAGAGTAGGTGCTCAGAGGGAGGGGGAGGAGTTGATCGGCAGGGCCGCCGGTGGGCGGGAGGCGCTGGATGCCGGTGGGTGATAAGCACCCACTAATTTTTTTCTGTGGGTGCTCCAGCCCTGCAGCACCCACATAGTTGACGCCTATGGGAGAAGAGTCTCTGCAGGCAGAGCTCCGATCCAGCAGAAGAAATGCTGACCTCTATGCCAAGATTGCACGGGCCATAGGGGAGAAGGTCTACATCAGGGACATGCAGCAATGCCGCGTGAAAATAAAGGATCTTTGGCAAGCGTACCAGAAGACAAGGGAGGTGAACAGTCATTCTGGTTCTGCCCCACAGACATGCTGCTTTTATGAGGAGCTGCATGCGATTCTCAGCAGCAACCCCACCACTACCTCAAAACGCTCTCTGGCTACCTCCCAGGAACCCCGGGTGACTTCGAGCAACAACGAGGAAGACATTGTTGAGGAGGAGGAGGAGAATGTGAGGCAGGCAAGCGGAGGATCCATTCTCCCCAACAGCCAAGAACTGTTTTTAACCCGGGAGCCCATCACATCACAGGACCAATTGCCGGCGCCGCGTGATGCAGGGGAAGGCACCTCTGGGGTGCACACATTTCCAGTAAAACTGTCGGGGTTACATGCTATTATTTTTAATGTTTAATTTGAACAAAAAGGTCAGTGTAGTGGGTATCGGTGGCCACTCCAGCTGTGCAGAGGGTGCTCTCTGAAAAAGTCTCTTTATGTGCAGGGGGATGGCCCTGGAATCCTCCATGGAGATCTCTAGGAAGCTTTCATGGAGGTACTCTGCAATCCTTTGCAGAAGGTTTACGGGAAGGGCTGCTTTGTTTCATCCACCATGTTAGGACACTTTCCCGTGCCACTCCAGTATTAACTTGTCTGGCAGCATTGCAGCACACAGCATTGCAGCATAAGGACCAGGTTTGTACCCAGACGCTTGCAGCATCTACTCCCTTTCCACCTCCGTTACCCTCAGGAGAGTGATCTCGCACATGGCCACCTAGGGGAAACGGGGGAAGTTTTCAATGCTAGCCCTAAAGCTGCAAACAATTCAACAAGTAATTCACCCCTGTTTGGTGAAATCTGGGACACACAACCACATTTTCCTGAGTGTGCCATGGTTGTGGTTGGAAGGGATCTCCGTGTATTGCAGGGGTGGGCAAACTATGGCCCACAGGCCGCATGCGGCCTGCCAGACCTTTTAATCTGACCCTGGAGCTCCCGCTGGGGAGTGGGGTTAGGGGCTTGCCCTGGTCTGGCACACCAGCTGGGGAGCGGGGCCAGGGGCTTGCCCTACTCTGCGTGACTGCCGGAAAGCAGCCGGCATGTCCCCGCTCCAGCTCCTATGCATAGGGGCAGCCAGGGGGCTCTGCACACTGCCCGCCCCGCCCTGCCCCCGCAGCTCCCATTGGCCAGGAACTGCAGCCAATGGGAGCTGAGGGGGAAGTGCCTGTGGATGGGGCAGTGCGCAGAGCTACCAGGCTGCACCTCCGCGTAGGAGCCTGGGGGAGGACATGCTGCTGCTTCTGGGAGCTGCTTGAGGTAAGCACCATCCAGAGCCTGCACCCCTGAGCCCCGCCCCCCTGTGCCCGTTTCCTAGGCCTGATCCCCCTCCCGCCTTCTGAACCCCTCGATCCCAGCCTGGAGCACCATCCTGCACTCCAAACCCCTCATCCCCAACCTCACCCCAGAGCCCGCAACCCCAGCCAGAGCCCTAACCCCCCACACCGCAACCCCCATCCCAGCCCTGATCCCCCTCCTGCATCCTGAACTAGTCATTTCTGGCCCCACCCCAGAGACCACACCCCCAACTGGAGCCCTCACCCCCTCCCGCACTGCTACCCCCAATTTAGTGAGCATTCATGGTCCACCATACAATTTCCACACCCAGATGTGGCCCTCAGGCCAAAACGTTTGCCCACCCCGGTGTATTGAAACCAGCATTTAAAAAGGGGGTGGCTGGCTTCCTGTTTGTCTCCCTTCCCCCCCATCCCAGTACCGCTTTTGTAAAAATCAAACAATTTGGGGGGCTTTACATGGCCTTACTCACCATGCAGAACAATGTGATGCCACGCAAGCAGCCCTGCTGGAAGACATAGAATGGAGCAATTTGTAGTTGCTGGCAACAGTCACGCATCACCTTCACACGGAGCTCTTCAATGTGCTTTTCTTATTGCTCTGGTGTTTGGCGGCTCAAAATTAGTTGCCGGGCGATCTGCCTCAACCCTCCACCCAGCCAGAAACTTTTCTTTCTTTGTTTCACAGATATTATGGAACACACAGCATGCAGCAGTAACAATGGGGATATTGCTTTAATTGAGGTCTAACCTAGTAAACAAACAATGCCAGCGGCCTTTTAAATGTCCAAAGGCACATTCTACCATCATTCTGCACTTGCTCAGCCTATGACTGAACCGGTCCTTACTGCTGTCCAGGCTGCCTGCGTATGACTTCATGAGCATGGGAGCAAGGGGTAGGCTGGGTCTCCCAGGATCATGATTGGCATTTCAACATCACCAATGGTTATTTTGCAGTCTGGAAAAAAAGACCCTGCTTGCAGCTTTCTGAACAGACCGGAGTTCCAAAGATGCACACACCATGCACCTTTCCCGACCATCCCGCATTGATGTTGGTGAAATGGTCCCTGTGATCCACCAGTGCTTGCAACACCATTGAGAAGTATCCCTTTCAGTTTGTGTACTCTTTGGAAAGGTGGTCTGGTGCCAAGATAGGTATATGCGTTCTGTCTATAGCCCCACCACAGTTAGGGAACTCCATTGTGGCAAAACCATCCATTATGTCCTGCATGTTGCCCAGAGTCACTAACCTTAGCAGAAGTCTGTTGATTGCCCTGCAAACTTGGATCACAACAGATCCCATATTAGATTTACTCAGTCCCTGACCGGTAGCAGTCTGGGGCTTCAGGGCTGGGGAAAGCTCTTCACACAGTTCCTGGAAAGTGGCCTTACGCATTCAAAAGTTCTGCAGCCGCTCCTCATCATCCCATAGCTGCATAACGATGCGGTCCCACCAGTCAGTGCTTGTTTCCTGGGCCCAGAAGAGGCACTCAGCCGTGTCAAGGTGATGTGTGACTGTCACTAGCAACTGCGAATTGCTCTGCTCTGTGTCTTCCAGCAGGGGTGCTTGTGTGGCATCACATTGTTCCACGTGGCGACTCCTGTATCGGCTGTGTGAATACTGCAGGATAAGGCGCGCGGTGTTTGTAATGCTCACAGCAGTGTACAGCTGAGCGTGCTATGGCATCTGCGCAGGTAACCCAGGCTTACAGAAAAAAGGCACCAAAAAGGCTTGGTTTGTTTGCCGTTGATTTCAGGGAGGGAGGTAAGTGCATCATGGGAGGCTAACGCCAAGTTCCCATAAGCACCTGCACCAATGTTTTGCTCCCAGGAGGCATTGCAAGCCCAACCCAAAATTCCACTTTACTCCATGCCCAGTGCAGCGCTCCGTGCGTCGATGCAAGCCCTGCGAGTGAGGATGCACTCCGCCGACACAATGAGCAGAGTGGGGATATGCAAGCTTGACTTGCTTAAATTGGAGGCTGGATGTCGACTTACATAAAATTGATTTAACTTTATAGTGTAGACACGGCCTAAGAGAGGCATAGAATATCAGGATTGGAAGGGACCTCAGGAGGTCATCTAATCCAACCCCCTGCTCAAAGCAGGACCGATCCCCCAATTTTTGCCCCAGATCCCTAAATGGCCCCCTCAAGGATTGAACTCACAAACCTGGGTTGAGCAGGCCAAAACTCAAAGCACTGAGCTACCCCTCCCCCCATAGACTGGTCCCATAGACTGAGTTTACAATCTCAGGTTCTGTTCCTGTAAACTGTTGTCTGCTGCCAGGGTCATGAGCCTTCACAAACCTCCACTGATTTCACTGGCGCTCCTTAGAGGTGCAGGACTATGCTCACACAGCACAGCTTGTGGGCGTGAAGCCCAAATTCTTATTTACAATACAAAATAGATAATGAAGATAACGTTCTAGTCTCCTCCTTTCAGTGGAACAGAGTGGCCAGATCACAGCAATGGCCATGTGATCTAAGAGGATGTCGACCGGTAGTTATCAAACTGTGACCAGACTCATTTTCTCCTTAACAGACTGTTTTATTGATTTCTAAGTTACAGAGGGAGCTGGCAGTGATTCATATTTAGGTTGCCTAACGTGTGCCAATATGTATAAAAATTCTTGTGAACTTCTTTGGGAAATTCTAACACCTCCATTGCTTACAGCAGACCTTTGAGTTGTGACAGGAAGAAAGCCCTCAGATCACAGGAGTGCCTTTTCCTTTCAGCTTTGAAATTCCATTCAGGTCTGGCTGAGTTATCAAGTGTTAGAAGTTACCATTTCCCTTCTCTCACGCACAGCTCCAGGAAAAATGCTGGCAGCCTGCCAAAATGATAATTGAACCAGACACTGCACTGGGGACTGCAAGAGGGCAGGGGAGAAGAGAGAACCAGGGCACGGTCTACACAACCATCCTCCTGTTGTCAGCTGGCATGCATGTGTGCTCAGTTCTCTGTCCTGGCTCTGCGCAGGTATCCGGCTCAGCAGACCTTGATAGAACTGCCCAGAAAAATCACAGATTTGGTTCAGTGGCAAAGGCGCCCGACCAGGTTTATTGTCAGTGAGGCACGGTCCTAGCACCCGGCAGATGCCACAGGGATACTAACACAGGTATGTCCGTCACTACGGAATCAGCTCAGTCAGCAGTGGGACCTTCTGCTGCCCCCTAGGCTGGACAAAGATGCCGTTCCTATAACTCCTCCTTCATACATTGACACAAACAAGTTACATATTACACTCCTGATGTGTAACCAACGTGTTACTGACCCTGCACCTAAATCTATGTTGGGGTATACGTGGGCAAGCCTTCTGGAATGTGTTTACATGAATACCTAGTGCCTAGTACTTCTTAGGAGTGGCTGTGGTTTACAATGCCAGCCCAATTTTGCCAGGTTCACGCCAAAGAACCTGTAACAGGGCCTGACTTTTGCTCAGAGTATGGCTTTTGCTGACTTTGATTCTGGCCTCAGGCCTTATACCAGACCCTGGGCTCCAGGCTCTCTCTTACTACTCCACCTCCCAGAGCCACGGGGCAGGAGCAGCAGCTGTCCATGGGGAAGATGGTGGAGGAGAGTGGGGGAGCTGAGCCATGCTCCCCCCATCCCAGTGTAACGCCAGTGGCTCATGCCCTATTTGGAGATAACAACCTTCCACTGCCGGGTGTTAATGTAGTGAGTTCTGTAGCTCAAGTGGTAGCAGTCTGTGCAGCCATGTAGCGGGGTGAGAATTCAGAGGGTGTGTTTTTTATATAATAAAATGCCTTATATATAAAAACAATACACTCGGACACTTCAGACAATAAGTGCGATGTTCATATGGGTTTTGGTTGGAAAGTCAAGCAGCTAAAAGTTAGGACATAGCAGAGGGAAGGCTGCTTATGCACAACAGCAGAGCTCAGAGAACAACCCACGCAGCCTCACGCCCAGTCCTGGGCTGCATCCACGACATGCACCACGGCAACCCTGTCATCGAGTGCAGTGGGAAGAGTAATCCCAGAATAGTAGAGACCTTGGCTCAGTTTGTCTCTGGGCCTCATGGGAAGCGCTCTGAACAGTGACAACCCTGAGGCTTTCATGTTGTTTCACTTTCTCTGTTCACTGGGCCAAAGCAAGATCTCATTGTGGGAAGCCATCTATAGGGCAGTGGTTAGGGTGCTTCCCTGGGATGCGAGCAGTCCTGCTTCAAGTCTCCTGTCTGCCAGCTAGGGCAGCAGGCTTTGAACAGGGAGCTGCTGTGGCTTGCCTGTTGAAGTTGTTCCACTTTAATTAACTATTAATTAGGCCAAAGCAAGAGTCAAAAGAAAGAAGCCCTCTGTAGCACGGTGGCTGGGCTAAGTACCGGGATGGTAAAGACCCTGGCTCAGTTCTTCTCTGGACCTTCTGAGATAGGATCTGAACACTGACAGTCCTGAGGCTTTCCTCATCATGCTGTTCCACTTTCACTATCTGTTAATTAGGCCAAAGCAAGACTCAAGCCTAAGCAGCTCTTTATAGTGCAGTGGTTACAGCCCGTGTCTGGAGCGTTGGCCTACATGGTTCAAGTCCCTGCTCGACCAGCAAAGGTGTTTCATTCGAACAGGGATTTCCCTTAGCCTTGCCTGTTGGTGCTGTTCTCCTTGACTTAACTAGGAATTGGAGCAGGCCAAGGGCTTGGATCACTGTAGTCCAGCGGTTGGGTGCTTGCTTAGGAAGTGGGAGATCCTTGGATTTCCTGGTTTGAATGCTCCCTCTGCCCCTTTAGAAGGGGTTTGAATACCTCAAAGTCTAGCACTTAGCACATTCACTTAAGATGTAGAACTCTGCTTAAATCCCTTCTCAGCAAACAGAAGGCAGATAGAACCAAACTCTCCCATAGTTTAGGACAGGGAACTTTGGTGTGCGGGGCTGTTAACCTGGCACCATTCAGTAACACTGAATTCAGATTACAATTTTAAAGTGAAAATTTAAGGCTCCCCCCTTGAGATATCACATCATTTCCTTGATAATAACAAAACTGAAGCTAGATCCATAATGGAAACATCTAGTGAGTAAACAGCTTCCAGCCGCACTCATTCAGGCCACAGGAAATACTCTGTTCATGTTATAGACATACAAAATGTGAACACGTTTATTGGAAAATATGCCAGAGGTATTTAAGAAATACAGTGACTGGTGTGAACATGGCCAAATACAAAATGATTGGGAGTAGCACTGCTGTGTCTCTTTTCTGCCGTAAAGCTTTAGTGACCTTGGTTTTGAGTCAATACTGTTATCTTGTTTGACCTGAGCAGTTAGTCAAAATTTGGGGTCATGTAGGTTGTTCCAAATGGGAAGAGAAATTGATGATGGAAATCTGGTACCTTTGGTGCAATCTTGTTTATTTACAAAGAACGTACAAAGTCCTGTTTCCTTCAACACAGGAGGAAGCAAACTGTGTGTGCCTTTCCTTTCTCACAGAACCAAACCTATCTCAGCGAGCAGAGTACCCTCCAAACCCCCCATTTTCTAGGCTTTTCTCAGGGTTGTGTTACCAGCTGATGCTGCTTGTACAGGTTGTCTTGTTTTCTGCTTCTTTCTGTCTCTCCCTTTGTGCTGTGTTTCTCATACACATCCATAGACAAAACAATATCTAGTAAAGTCCCTTGGTCCAGAATGTCAACATAGTTCTTTGTTTTCGGCAGTGAGATGTGCTTAACTGCTTCGCAGCTTTCTTAAGTGAAGGGCGGTGGTGAATTTTATAACAGTGTAATTTCACAATAACCTAAGCTGAACTGGAAGATCCTTTTGCAGAATCTCATCCCGCAAGATACTGAGCACTGTCCACTCCTTGTTGCGGAGGGTGCTCAGCACACTTACAGGATCCAGCCCTTCAAGAAACATCTACCACCATTTAAAAACGCAGCTGCTTCTCAGGTGTGCAGTCCCTAAGGAGCCATTTGAACCGAATCCAGCTTTAAAATGGGACGTGGAGTGCAGTGAAACAAGCATACCCCAAATACACTAACGGAAAGTACGCCGACACAATGACCTAGACCAGTGAAACCTTTTTTCCATTTGCAGACCCCTAAATAACTTTGAATGGAGATGCGGCCCCCTTTGGAAATCTTAGACAGTCTGTGGACCCACAGGGTCTGCAGCTCACAGGTTGAAAACCTTTGGCAGAGACTGACTGGACAGTGGGTATTGACGTGGCTACAACAGACTGGTGGTTGTTCTGTGTTGGTGCTGCACCTCGCGCAACGGAGTCCTGGTCCACACACAGAGCTCTTAGGTGCTACTGCAATACAAATCAATAACGCAGTGAGCGCTAGAGCCAAAAGCAGAGTTGGAAACACCCGCGTCTCTCTACTCTTCCTGTAGTTTAACCACACAACGATCCTTCCTCAGTCTTATGTTCCCTTCCTTTCGTCATTTCCTTCTCTGTGGAACCTGTATTTGAAGGTCTCATCTGCGACCAAATATGGGAGATATTTAAATAGTTACACATTTCAAAACACCTCATCAAAGGAGAGACACCTTTGATGGGAAATGTGACTCAAAAAATCTCAGTCACTGCCAATCCCTCTCCTTAAATATTCCTTCTTGGCCTTTCAGAGAAACCTAATTCCAAAACTACCAGATTAGAGAGAGACACTTGGATTGTAATAGCCTCAGTGTGCCCCTTGGGACAGACTGCAAGGCTCATTTTCCTTAACTAGAAATAAGAAGAGATTGTTTTCAACATTCTTAAAGTTCCTTTTTGCTACTTCATTACTAAAAAAAACCAGAAGGCCCCCTAGCTGAGGTCTAGTGCATAGGACCAAAGTGTAATTTAATATTAGTTTATGGATGGGTCCCTGATCTCCCCCATTATGGGCAGTGGGAGGTGGGAATAGTCTGGACTCAGGGAACTGGGATGGGAAGCATGCATATTCCCTCCCCAAAGCCCCCATATTGCTCCAGAGCAGGACATGCATCCCCAGCAAGAGGCTCTTGTCCCTGTTAGACTGTGACCCTGTGATGAATGCCAGGGATTTTAGTCAGAAGCAATGCACTACAGCACCACTTACGGCTGCTCCTCGCAGTGCTTGTTCACACTGTACCAGGAGGCAGGGTCCAGGGGGAAGTTGTGGCTGTTGGTGATGCCAGAGCATCGCTCGCATCTCAGCTGCAGTGGGATCTCCTTCTGACAGAGATCCTGTAGGACCCCAGACAAAGAGGAATTATTCAACAAAATGACATCCCTTTCACATTTGTCAGGAAAAATCCCTGTACCCTAGAAAAGAAAGAGGCTTATTTGCAAGAGCAAAAGGACAAATTTTCTTCTGTTCTGCTAGCAGCTAGTGACTGGATCAGGACAGAGGGTTAGATTTCAACTTCACTTTTAATAATCAGTTTATAGTAATAAGTATGGAAAAAGAGGATAGTAGAGTCTTCATTCAGTATTCCTTTTATTTAAGAAAAATACTTTAAAAAAGATGACATAAATCCCACAGATTCCTTCAGTTACAGTTTCACCATCTGTGGAAAGATTTGTGCATATTGCTAAACAAAACTCAGCATAGTTGCGATTGTAAAAAAGAATATAAACAACATGTTTTAAATGATAAAATAAATTATAATAATGTATTGGATTACAGTCACATCCATCTTACCAGCAGAGAGTGCCATTTCCTACATTTAAAAAGCTTGATTTCAGACCTCCAAAGACATTTTTTGATGACTAAAACATAAAATTAATTTAGTCACTAAACCACTGGAGAACTTGCTATGGAGTACACTTTTGATCTTATTGCTTACTTCCTATAAAGTGCTAGTTGATTGTAGGGAAAGAAACAGGATGCCTTATATTCAGTAAATTTTATTTAAAAAAAACTCAGTGATAAGCTTCTGAACATCTCTGGAACCCCATGTAAATTCACACACTTCACTCTTTTCTCTTAGGGGAGACATGCATACATTTGTAAAAAGAAACAGAAATTATAGAGCTGGGAACAAAAGGTGGATTTATCTGAAAAGATTCTCACTTCAACAAAAATCTGTAGATGAATCTGAAGAAAGGTCACATCAAGAATCTACAGAATTCCATTTAGAGTCTGGCATCTTTACATTTGGGTTTAAAGACTAATATTACACACTTCACGATGGAAGCCTGTAAGCAGGCATCTAAACAGGCTCTCTTGCCACCTGCAGCTAAAACCCACAATCCAAACTATGCCACACTCAGATGGCTAACATGTTCTTTAACAGGTGAAACATTTAGCACTATGGAGAGGCAGAATAAGGAGCCAGCTGCGCGTACAGAACGGCAAGTAATTTTGATGCTGCCAACAGCCTTTGCTTGCTTCAGAAACCAGTTTTTAAAGGCAAAGGGATGATCCACTTCCCTTTTTCTTTTTTCAAATGCAGTGGGTTTCGATTACAAGTCCAGTTCAAAGGAGAAAAGTTGTAGTAAAAGGGAGGATCTGGATGACCTTGTAAACTGGAGTAATAGTAATAGGATGAAATTTAATAGTGAGAAGTGTAAGGTTATGCATTTAGGGATTAATAACAAGAATTTTAGTTATAAGCTGGGGATGCATCAATTAGAATTAACGGAGGAGGAGAAGGACCTTGGAGTATTGGTTGATCATAGGATGACTATGAGCCACCAATGTGATATGGCCATGAAAAAAGCTAATGCGGTCTTGGGATGCATCAGGCGAGGTATTTCCAATAGAGATAAGGAGGTTTTAGTACCATTATACAAGGCACTGGTGAGACCTCACCTGGAATACTGTGAGCAGTTCTGGTCTCCCATGTTTAAGAAGGATGAATTCAAATTGGAACAGGTACAGAAAAGGGCTACTAGGATGATCCAAGGAATGGAATGGAAAACTTGTCTTATGCAAGGAGACTCAAGAAGCTTGGCTTGTTTAGCCTAATTAAAAGAAGGTTGAGGGGAGATATGATTGCTCTCTATAAATATATCAGAGGGATAAATACTGGAGAGGGAGAGGAATTATTTAAGCTCATTACCAATGTGGACACAAGAACAAATGGATATAAACTGGTCATTGGGAAGTTTAGACTTGAAATTAGACGAAGGTTTCTAACCATCAGAGGAGTGAAATTTTGGAATAGCCTTCCAAGGGAAGCAGTGGGGGCAAAAGATCTATCTGGCTTTAAGATTAAACTCAATAAGTTAGTGGAGGAGATGGTATGATGGGATAACATGATTTTGGTAATTAATTGATCTTTAAATATTCATGGTAAATAGGCCCAATGACCTGTGATGGGATGTTAGATGGGATGGGATCCGAGTTACCTAGGAAAGAATTTTCTGTAGTATCTGGCTGGTGAATCTTGCCCATATGCTCAGGGTTTAGCTGATCGCCATATTTGGGGTTGGGAAGGAATTTTCCTCCTGGGCAGATTGGAAGAGGTTTTTTGCCTTCCTCTATAGCATGGGGCACTGGTCACTTGCTGGAGGATTCTCTGCTCCTTGAAGTCTTTAAACCACAATTTGAGGACTTCAATAGCTCAGACATAGGTAAGAGGTTTTTCGCAGGAGTGGGTGGGTGAGATTCTGTGGCCTGTGTTGTGCAGGAGGTCAGACCAGATGATCATAATGGTCCCTTCTTCTGACCTTAGTATCTGTGAATCTATGAACTCTGGTTGCCTGAGAGGGTTCTATTTTCACTACAGAAATTCAGTGCAAATGTATGAAGCTTATTTCCTAACTTTTCCATTCTTTTCTTCCAATATTATGTCTGTTAATTTGTAAGCCGTTATCTAGTACCGACCTTCATCCTGAAAAAAAAAAAAAGATAACAGTTAAAATCAAAATAGTTATATATTTTAGTCTTCTACAGCTTTAGACTTTAGTCTATATGATACTTTAAACTTTTCATATGTTGTACTTTCCAGTATGTTCAGGAACAAATATTAGTTTTTGTATTAAGAAGTCCGTAGATGTTAACTTTTTAAGTGTAAAAAAAAAAAAATTACCCAATGTGTAACAATAGCATACAGTAGAAATATATTTTCAACTGATTTCAACTGAAACCCCCCCCCAAGCCGTTCTGGTTAAACTTGGATTATTGCTGTGCACATTGTAAGATGAGCTGTTGCCAGCAGGAGAATGAGTTTGTGTGTGTGGTTTTTGGAAAAGGGGGGTGTGTGGGGGGGGGTGAGAAAACCTGGATTAGTGCTGGAGGTGACCCACCTTGATTATCATGCGCATTATAAAGAGGGGTTTCAAAGGGGGATGGGCTGTTGCCAGCAGGAGAGTGAATTTGTATGTGTGTGTGTGGGGGGGAAAGGGTGAGAAAACCTGGATTTGTGCTGGAAATGGCTCTACTTGAGGATCACTTTAGATAAGCTGTTGCCAGCGGGGGAGTGAGGTGGGAGGAAGTTTTGTTTCATGGTCTCTGTGTGTATATAATGTCTTCTGCAGTTTCCACGATATGCTATGCATCCGATGAAGTGAGCTGTAGCTCACGAAAGCTCATGCTCAAATAAACTGGTTAGTCTCTAAGGTGCCACAAGTACTCCTTTTCTTTTTACGAATACAGACTAACACGGCTGTTACTCTGAAACGATTCAATCGACTGATTTTCTCACAATACATGACTGATTTCTGTATAATACAAAATGCTTATTTTCCAGCAAATGCAAATACGATAGACAAACATAGTTATCTATTAACAAACATTCAGGACAAAGGCAAGCAGCCCTTTTGATACTAGTGTTCTTTAGTACAGAACAGATTTTCCTGGGAGTATCCAACAAGCATTAGGTGAAATAACAGGGTTAGTGGAGAAAGCAGTCCATTTAAGTTGCTTTATAAAAACGTCTACGTTTTTGCTCGTGATAAATTTTAGAGACGTAATTCTAGACACCGCCTTCATTTAGTGACTAAATGCCATCCCTTTAGTGCCACATGTTATTGCAATTTTCAGAGTACCATACACGTTATTTTTTTCTGACATCAGCTACGTGCAAGAAAAGTCTCAGTCATCTAAACAGGCAGAGTAAATCTGAAAAAGGAAATACTTGTATCTTGGACTGGCTTACCTAGTATTCTTCAAAATTGCCAAAGGTATAATTGCAGCAACTGCAACAAGAACTACTTTAAAAAAAACAAAAACAAAAAGAAGAGCAATTTAGTAACAAAGTTAAATAAAACACAACATTTTGCTAAAAGACAATTATGAATCTCCACAGTTCTGGAACTTGCTCTCATCGTCACTGACAGATTATTTGTATCATAGGACACAATTTTTTTCCTTATGATGATAAATAAGCCCCTCTCATACACCCGATCAAAAATCACAAGAACTCTCTACCCAAATCCAGAAAGAGGTTCTGATGTTGGATCTCCTAATTTATCAAGTCTTTAATGCTTCTGTGTACAGCTTAAGGTGCGTCTAGATTCCTAGCTCATTCAGAGTTACGCTCAGTATTCAATCTACTTCACATCCAAGATGTTCAAGCTTAAATTCAACTTCTTCCCTTCAGTCCCCTGCAAGGTGTTCAAGTTCTCCACCAAAGACTCAGAGAATGTAGTATGTTCAATATCTAGTATGGCTTGCTTGATTTCTTCCCCAATTGATGTAATATTTTAAACTGATAAATAAAAATTACAAAATTCATCAGATTCTCTCTCAGTCTCGAACCTTAAAATGAAAACTTCTACCAAACTGTCTACTTTGGGGTCACACTGCGCTAACTAAAACCATGTTTCAGTTCTGCTATTGAGATTTGAGCAGAGTTTCCCCGATTGGCACACACTGGGTCAGCTGCATCTTAGAGCCATGGGATGGGGATGTAGGCTACAGAATGGTTTGGGTTGGCATATTCTCAGAAGGAGATCGCTGTCTCCATTGATCAGGCAAGTGCTAGAGCCCTGCTTGTAACAGCTCCAAATGCTCAGTGGTCTTATGATCTGCTCCTTGACAGCGCTACTCTGTGACCGAACACCTCTTGACTTCTGTGGGACATAGGCATGTGCTGAAGTGCTGTGATGAACAGATGCGTACATAGGGAACAGTCTGCTCCCCAAGGTTAAGCTACATCAGCTGTGGGAATTCTGGGAGAGAAGGGGGAAATGTGTTCTGAACTGGCGAGCATGATGACCCCACGCTCAAAATCAGTTATGTGGAGACCACTGCAGGCTGACTAACTCTGGATGCTAAGAATTTCAGTAACAGCCTTCCAATTTCCTGTATAATATGAGACTTTCAAATCTAACCTACAAAGCGATTTCTTGGACCTTTTTACAACTTCCCTTCCTAGCTTTTGCCCTTTCCATTTTTGGTAGGCACCAGACATACATATGCAGTCCTAGGTGGTGAGGAAGTATTCTCACCCAAAACAGAACTTCAGAAGTGAACCTTTTCTTGATTTCCCTGGGGATAAAGAGGGAAATGAGATTCTTCTCTCCCCTTTTGTTCCCCAATATTGTGTAGACACATTTCAGACAGAATCACAGCAGATTGCCTAGCTCAGGCAAATATTGTGAATATGCCTACAGACAGAGAAAACAGCTGAGAGTAGAAATACAGGCTTCTTTCCAGAGAATGGCAGTGCTTTTACATGGCTCCACAGCATGTTAGAAATGGCAGAGAAATTCAGGAACCCTAAATCCCAGGGTCTTTAGTAATTAAGTAGGGGGAAAACATTATGAGATGGAGAATGGGCAATATTAAAATAGCCTTGACTCCAGATCTTAAAACCGTCATAGTTTTAGCGCATTGAATGATTTTTTTCAGTTTTAAGTTACTTACCAATACCAATACCGGTGCCAATGCCTATGTCAATGCGTATGACAAGCCCTAAAGAGAAAAACAAAAAATGTGAGCTAAAATATGAAACCAAATTCATGTCAATAACCTACAGGAACTCATCCACAATCCATGCATATGAAGCTACACTTAGTACCCTAGATTATACCAGATATTAATGAACAATTAAGGTACTCACATAAGCACCACATTCTAAAATGGATAATCATTAGCTGTTGGAAACCACGATCTCACCCCTAGAGAAGCTCGTAATGAAGAAAAGCAGCTTTTCAAAGGATTGTACACATTTGTACCTTGTAATACCAACAGGAAAACCATTGTGCAAATGGAGGACACGGTCTGGGTTTAAAGGTTTTCTATAATATGAACCACTGGATGTTGAGGGTTCTCTTACACATGCTTCTAGGCTCTCATTTACCAAGCCTGCACTGGCCAATCATACGTTTGCCAAAATGCTAAGAAAGGCCAGAATCATTAAACTCAGGTTGTCTAGACCAGATACTACAATTTTTGCCCAAGCATATCATCATAGGTTAGTGTTATGTTACCCGGTAGCACAGATATAAAGAGTGCTGTAATCTGTATTTCTAATTACCCAAATAGATTGTTTCAAGAGACAAACGTTTGCGTCCTTACTAGAGTAAGATCATTTATTGTCTAACCACCGGCTGTGGAAGATACTGAATGGATAATTAATTCCTTGTCACAGACTGCATAGAACTACAATCACTGATGTCAATGAGTTTTGTATTTAGAAATCAGACTCATGTTAAAGGAATGCTCAGACTAACATTTTAAGGGAAACATATGAAAGATTAAAATAGCACTCCTGACCTTCATTGTTTGTCTGAAGTGGCCTTTCAATGGGCCCTGGAAATTTTGAACCCTATTTACCCTCAAAAAATACATTGCTGACAAATGTATAACCTTCAATGTTAATAATTTTAATATGAAAAATGGAGTGTACATATTCATTTATGCCCATATTGCTCATCATTACTGTAGGCTTCATAGTGTTGGCAGAAATATATAGTTTGGACATTAAAGTTTTGTTGTTGTTTTTGTAGTTTAAATAAAGCCCAACGAAAAACATTTTAAAAACCATGCAGGAAACTAGTTGTTGGGGGAAAAGGAGGTGGAAAAACACCATCACCACATAAAAAGAAATCCAGTTGAGTTAGAAACAAATTTGTAGTTGCGGTCCTCCTAAATTACTGACTAGAAGCAAGAGCTTTTTAGTTCGTTTTTGGCAGAAATTACACAAATAACCCAAAGCCGAGCAGCACCTCTTTTCTATTCTCCCTGCCACTGAATTAAAACCAGAGAACAAAAGCTCCATTCCTGACTCACACGGAACCTACCTAAAACAAGCTAAAATACATGTTTATACTTTGGGGGGGGGGCGGGGGGAATGTGAAATCTGCACTAATATACTCCCTTGATAGGCAACAGTGTCTAATAGTGGTTACTTTAAATATCCTTAGTCTGTTTCTCGCGCAATCTCTTTCAGCCTTTAAAGAATCATCTCTACCAAGTGACCAATTTTTGCACGGACACTTATGACTCATTTCACTTAGGTTGCCAGCATCCAAACCTGCCAACAGCTCGTGACAGAACATGGTTTTGGTTATGGTTAAGCCGTACATTCACTGGGGTAAAGTGAATTTCTTCTTTAGACTGTTCTTTCCTCTCTTATTAGTGCAGGTTGAGAGCTTTTATGATTCTGGACCCATTTAGCTGGGGGCGGGAATCCATCACTACCTTCGCTGTAAGCTGCTAAACCCTTCTTCTGACGTGCCTATCTGAGTAAACATACAAATGCTCACAAATCAAGAAAGGTAGTACGCTATCAGGGAAAAAAGAGGTAATCAGTGCCAGAGCGGACATGCAAATGAACAAGCTCTCTGTCAAGTTTTTAGGCAAGTACTACGTGAGCATCATCATCTTTGCATCTGTGAATAGCAGAATTATAGGAATTAAAATGACCTTCACACTGTACATTTCATTTTTATTCAAGTGGAAATTTGAACCCAAAATTCTAGACTTTTAACAAATCCAAGTTCTTCCAATTTAACTGAGGAAGTACCAGCTACTTCTGCTCCTCTGGGAGGGACAGTTGTGGGTTTGTCCTGGGTAATTATGACTAAGGCAAAAAGAAGAGGAAAAAGCAGTTATGAACATTACATCAGTCTCCCATCACCAGCTGGCCACTCAGAGCCAGGAGCTTGCCAAACTAATGTTTAGGAATCTGCATCTTTAGAGACAAGACATTCTTACCCCACTTACACGTTGTCACAGCGAGAGCCCATGTACTATCAGTTGGGCTACCCTGCAGACTGCTGCTGGGATCCCATTCATATATTCTAGGGGAAGCCCATAGCAACCCCTACATTGAGCTGACTACCACTTTCCTTTACAAAAGTTCTCTTTTTCTTCAAGAGCTCTAACAGTTCCATGGTTTGCAGCAGGGATGTGAAAGGCTCAGAGTGGTGCCTCTTGCTGTCACCATGAGTTAGATTTTGACAGTTTGTGTCATTTCCCTTCAGTTTGACTCATCAGAACTTGCTAGAGTGACTTCTGAAGTCCCTGAACATGCTGTTTTCAGTTAGAATTCTCTGCAAGTTCTTGCCATGGGCAACTCAGCACTACGCCTCATTCTCTCTCGCATCTTTGGCCTAGGAGAGGGTGCACTGTGTTGGGAACCAGGAGATGAGGAATTCAACTCATTTTTTTCCACTGACTGATGTTAATAATCTTGTGCCCTTCAAACCCCAAGTTATCACTGAACAAGGCATCCTCCCTGAATCAAAGTTACACGAGGTAAGAAGAGAACCCAGACCTCATAAAATAAGGCTACTCGTTCATATAAACCCCATTGTTTTAGAGTACTGTGCGTCCTCCTCCACTGGTTGGTCCTCAGATAACAGTTTACTCCTGCTGCCACTTATTAAAATTAGTTCATTAGCTTATGTGATATGCTGCAATGCTGTAGGTTCAAGAGTTAAACCTTGATGACACCGTGGAGTCAGAGGACAGTGTATTACATTCATATATAGATTTTTTTTTTATAAAAAGCTCAGAAGTTACATAAAACCCACAGTAGAAAAAAGTTATTCAAGTGGCAAAGTGAGCACACAGAAGTTAGAAAATGATTAAATTAAGATTACCTATGCAATCTTAACTCTTCCTCCTTGGATGCATGTGAATTGTCAGCATACTGTAAGGATTAAGTTTCTAACTGTAACTAGGTTTCCCACAAGTTATATATTTAAATGATTAAACGCTTAACTGAATTTCTTCATGTTTATGGGTTTGCCTAGCAATCAAAATATTGTTTTATCTGGTGGGAGAAAGTAGAACAAGAGGAAGATAAAAACAGGCCGTCACCTTTGCATTCAGGGGCAGACCCATTCCAGACTCCACTGATGTTATCTTTAGTTGTACAGTGAATGGAGGCCTCTCCGGTAAGTGAGAAATTAGGGTCGCATTTGTAAGTTACTGGTGAGTTATAGTCAAAGCTTTCCAGATGACTGCCATTGTGCATCCCATTGGTAATATTAGGAGGAGGAGAACAAGTAATCGCTGCAGGAAAAGAGAATAGCACCATGAATATGAATGCACAGTTCAGTTAGAGATGAATTGAAAATAAGAGGTAAACCTTGCCTAGCAATCAAAATATTGTTTTATCTGGTGGGAGAAAGTAGAACAAGAGGAAGATAAAAACAGGCCGTCACCTTTGCATTCAGGGGCAGACCCATTCCAGACTCCATTGATGTTATCTTTAGTTGTACAGTGAATGGAGGCCTCTCCGGTAAGTGAGAAATTAGGGTCGCATTTGTAAGTTACTGATGAGTTATAGTCAAAGCTTTCCAGATGACTGCCATTGTGCATCCCATTGGTAATATTAGGAGGAGGAGAACAAGTAATCGCTGCAGGAAAAGAGAATAGCACCATGAATATGAATGCACAGTTCAGTTAGAGATGAATTGAAAATAAGAGGTAAACCTTGCCTAGCAATCAAAATATTGTTTTATCTGGTGGGAGAAAGTAGAACAAGAGGAAGATAAAAACAGGCCGTCACCTTTGCATTCAGGGGCAGACCCATTCCAGACTCCATTGAGGTTATCTTTAGTTGTACAGTGAATGGAGGCCTCTCCGGTAAGTGAGAAATTAGGGTCGCATTTGTAAGTTACTGATGAGTTATAGTCAAAGCTTTCCAGATGACTGCCATTGTGCATCCCATTGGTAATATTAGGAGGAGGAGAACAAGTAATCGCTACAGGAAAAGAGAATAGCACCATGAATATGAATAACCAATTTATTTGAGCATGAGCTTTCGTGAGCTACAGCTCACTTCATCGGATGCATGCTGTGGAAATCGCACAAGACATTTTATACACAGACACCATGAAACAATGCCTCCTCCCACCCCACTCTCCTGCTGGTAATAGCTTATCTAAAGTGATCATCAAGTTGGGCCATTTCCAGCACAAATCCAGGTTTTCTCACCCTCCGCCCTCCCACAAACAAACTCACTCTCTTGCTGGTAATAGCCCACCTTGATTGCCATGCACAGTGTGGGGAGAGTGGTCAGTTTGGATGAGCTATTGCCAGCAGGAGAGTGAGTTTGTGTGTGTGTGTGGGAGGGGGGGGTGAGAAAACCTGGATTTGTGCTGGAAATGGCCCACCTTGATTATCATGCACATTGTAGGGGGCGTGGTCACTTCGGATGAGCTATTACCAGCAGGAGAGTGAGTTTGTGTGAGTATGGGGGTGGGGGAGTGAGAAAACCTGGATTTGTGCTGGAAATGGCCCACTTTGATTTTCATGCAGGTTGTAGGGAGAGTGGTCACTTACCACTATAGCCACCACTTACCAGAGTGGCTATTACCAGCAGGAGAGTGAGTTTGTGTGTGTGGTTTTTGACGGGGGGTGAGGGGGTGAGAGAACCTGGATTTCTGCAGGAAATGGCCCACATTGATTATCATATGCATTGTGAAGACAGTGGTCACTTTGGATGGGCTATTACCAGCAAGAGAGTGAGTTTGTTTGTGGGAGGGCGGAGGGTGAGAAAACCTGGATTTGTGCTGGAAATGGCCCAACTTGATGATCACTTTAGATAAGCTATTACCAGCAGGAGAGTGGGGTGGGAGGAGGCATTGTTTCATGGTGTCTGTGTATAAAATGTCTTGTGCGATTTCCACAGCATGCATCCGATGAAGTGAGCTGTAGCTCACGAAAGCTCATGCTCAAATAAATTGGTTAGTCTCTAAGGTGCCACAAGTCCTCCTTTTCTTTTTGCGAATACAGACTAACACGGCTGTTACTCTGAAACCAATGAATATGAATGCACATTTCAGTTAGAGATGAATTGAAAATAAGAAGTAAACCTTGCCTAGCAATCAAAATATTGTTTTATCTGGTGGGAGAAAGTAGAACAAGAGGAAGATAAAAACAGGCCGTCACCTTTGCATTCAGGGGCAGACCCATTCCAGACTCCATTGATGTTATCTTTAGTTGTACAGTGAATGGAGGCCTCTCCGGTAAGTGAGAAATTAGGGTCGCATTTGAAAGTTACTGATGAGTTATAGTCAAAGCTTTCCAGATGACTGCCATTGTGCATCCCATTGGTAATATTAGGAGGAGGAGAACAAGTAATCGCTGCAGGAAAAGAGAATAGCACCATGAATATGAATGCACAGTTCAGTTAGAGATGAATTGAAAATAAGAGGTAAACCTTGCCTAGCAATCAAAATATTGTTTTATCTGGTGGGAGAAAGTAGAACAAGAGGAAGATAAAAACAGGCCGTCACCTTTGCATTCAGGGGCAGACCCATTCCAGACTCCATTGAGGTTATCTTTAGTTGTACAGTGAATGGAGGCCTCTCCGGTAAGTGAGAAATTAGGGTCGCATTTGTAAGTTACTGATGAGTTATAGTCAAAGCTTTCCAGATGACTGCCATTGTGCATCCCATTGGTAATATTAGGAGGAGGAGAACAAGTAATCGCTGCAGGAAAAGAGAATAGCACCATGAATATGAATGCACATTTCAGTTAGAGATGAATTGAAAATAAGAAGTAAACCTTGCCTAGCAATCAAAATATTGTTTTATCTGGTGGGAGAAAGTAGAACAAGAGGAAGATAAAAACAGGCCGTCACCTTTGCATTCAGGGGCAGACCCATTCCAGACTCCATTGAGGTTATCTTTAGTTGTACAGTGAATGGAGGCCTCTCCGGTAAGTGAGAAATTAGGGTCGCATTTGTAAGTTACTGATGAGTTATAGTCAAAGCTTTCCAGATGACTGCCATTGTGCATCCCATTGGTAATATTAGGAGGAGGAGAACAAGTAATCGCTACAGGAAAAGAGAATAGCACCATGAATATGAATAACCAATTTATTTGAGCATGAGCTTTCGTGAGCTACAGCTCACTTCATCGGATGCATGCTGTGGAAATCGCACAAGACATTTTATACACAGACACCATGAAACAATGCCTCCTCCCACCCCACTCTCCTGCTGGTAATAGCTTATCTAAAGTGATCATCAAGTTGGGCCATTTCCAGCACAAATCCAGGTTTTCTCACCCTCCGCCCTTCCACAAACAAACTCACTCTCTTGCTGGTAATAGCCCACCTTGATTGCCATGCACAGTGTGGGGAGAGTGGTCAGTTTGGATGAGCTATTGCCAGCAGGAGAGTGAGTTTGTGTGTGTGTGTGGGAGGGGGGGGTGAGAAAACCTGGATTTGTGCTGGAAATGGCCCACCTTGATTATCATGCACATTGTAGGGGGCGTGGTCACTTCGGATGAGCTATTACCAGCAGGAGAGTGAGTTTGTGTGAGTATGGGGGTGGGGGAGTGAGAAAACCTGGATTTGTGCTGGAAATGGCCCACTTTGATTTTCATGCAGGTTGTAGGGAGAGTGGTCACTTATCACTATAGCCACCACTTACCAGAGTGGCTATTACCAGCAGGAGAGTGAGTTTGTGTGTGTGGTTTTTGAAGGGGGGTGAGGGGGTGAGAGAACCTGGATTTCTGCAGGAAATGGCCCACATTGATTATCATATGCATTGTGAAGACAGTGGTCACTTTGGATGGGCTATTACCAGCAAGAGAGTGAGTTTGTTTGTGGGAGGGCGGAGGGTGAGAAAACCTGGATTTGTGCTGGAAATGGCCCAACTTGATGATCACTTTAGATAAGCTATTACCAGCAGGAGAGTGGGGTGGGAGGAGGCATTGTTTCATGGTGTCTGTGTATAAAATGTCTTGTGCGATTTCCACAGCATGCATCCGATGAAGTGAGCTGTAGCTCACGAAAGCTCATGCTCAAATAAATTGGTTAGTCTCTAAGGTGCCACAAGTCCTCCTTTTCTTTTTGCGAATACAGACTAACACGGCTGTTACTCTGAAACCAATGAATATGAATGCACATTTCAGTTAGAGATGAATTGAAAATAAGAAGTAAACCTTGCCTAGCAATCAAAATATTGTTTTATCTGGTGGGAGAAAGTAGAACAAGAGGAAGATAAAAACAGGCCGTCACCTTTGCATTCAGGAGCAGACCCATTCCAGACTCCACTGATGTTATCTTTAGTTGTACAGTGAATGGAGGCCTCTCCGGTAAGTGAGAAATTAGGGTCGCATTTGTAAGTTACTGATGAGTTATAGTCAAAGCTTTCCAGATGACTGCCATTGTGCATCCCATTGGTAATATTAGGAGGAGGAGAACAAGTAATCGCTGCAGGAAAAGAGAATAGCACCATGAATATGAATGCACAGTTCAGTTAGAGATGAATTGAAAATAAGAGGTAAACCTTGCCTAGCAATCAAAATATTGTTTTATCTGGTGGGAGAAAGTAGAACAAGAGGAAGATAAAAACAGGCCGTCACCTTTGCATTCAGGGGCAGACCCATTCCAGACTCCATTGATGTTATCTTTAGTTGTACAGTGAATGGAGGCCTCTCCGGTAAGTGAGAAATTAGGGTCGCATTTGTAAGTTACTGATGAGTTATAGTCAAAGCTTTCCAGATGACTGCCATTGTGCATCCCATTGGTAATATTAGGAGGAGGAGAACAAGTAATCGCTGCAGGAAAAGAGAATAGCACCATGAATATGAATGCACAGTTCAGTTAGAGATGAATTGAAAATAAGAAGTAAACCTTGCCTAGCAATCAAAATATTGTTTTATCTGGTGGGAGAAAGTAGAACAAGAGGAAGATAAAAACAGGCCGTCACCTTTGCATTCAGGGGCAGACCCATTCCAGACTCCATTGAGGTTATCTTTAGTTGTACAGTGAATGGAGGCCTCTCCGGTAAGTGAGAAATTAGGGTCGCATTTGTAAGTTACTGATGAGTTATAGTCAAAGCTTTCCAGATGACTGCCATTGTGCATCCCATTGGTAATATTAGGAGGAGGAGAACAAGTAATCGCTACAGGAAAAGAGAATAGCACCATGAATATGAATAACCAATTTATTTGAGCATGAGCTTTCGTGAGCTACAGCTCACTTCATCGGATGCATGCTGTGGAAATCGCACAAGACATTTTATACACAGACACCATGAAACAATGCCTCCTCCCACCCCACTCTCCTGCTGGTAATAGCTTATCTAAAGTGATCATCAAGTTGGGCCATTTCCAGCACAAATCCAGGTTTTCTCACCCTCCGCCCTCCCACAAACAAACTCACTCTCTTGCTGGTAATAGCCCACCTTGATTGCCATGCACAGTGTGGGGAGAGTGGTCAGTTTGGATGAGCTATTGCCAGCAGGAGAGTGAGTTTGTGTGTGTGTGTGGGAGGGGGGGGTGAGAAAACCTGGATTTGTGCTGGAAATGGCTCACCTTGATTATCATGCACATTGTAGGGGGCGTGGTCACTTCGGATGAGCTATTACCAGCAGGAGAGTGAGTTTGTGTGAGTATGGGGGTGGGGGAGTGAGAAAACCTGGATTTGTGCTGGAAATGGCCCACTTTGATTTTCATGCAGGTTGTAGGGAGAGTGGTCACTTACCACTATAGCCACCACTTACCAGAGTGGCTATTACCAGCAGGAGAGTGAGTTTGTGTGTGTGGTTTTTGACGGGGGGTGAGGGGGTGAGAGAACCTGGATTTCTGCAGGAAATGGCCCACATTGATTATCATATGCATTGTGAAGACAGTGGTCACTTTGGATGGGCTATTACCAGCAAGAGAGTGAGTTTGTTTGTGGGAGGGCGGAGGGTGAGAAAACCTGGATTTGTGCTGGAAATGGCCCAACTTGATGATCACTTTAGATAAGCTATTACCAGCAGGAGAGTGGGGTGGGAGGAGGCATTGTTTCATGGTGTCTGTGTATAAAATGTCTTGTGCGATTTCCACAGCATGCATCCGATGAAGTGAGCTGTAGCTCACGAAAGCTCATGCTCAAATAAATTGGTTAGTCTCTAAGGTGCCACAAGTCCTCCTTTTCTTTTTGCGAATACAGACTAACACGGCTGTTACTCTGAAACCAATGAATATGAATGCACATTTCAGTTAGAGATGAATTGAAAATAAGAAGTAAACCTTGCCTAGCAATCAAAATATTGTTTTATCTGGTGGGAGAAAGTAGAACAAGAGGAAGATAAAAACAGGCCGTCACCTTTGCATTCAGGGGCAGACCCATTCCAGACTCCATTGATGTTATCTTTAGTTGTACAGTGAATGGAGGCCTCTCCGGTAAGTGAGAAATTAGGGTCACATTTGTAAGTTACTGGTGAGTTATAGTCAAAGCTTTCCAGATGACTGCCATTGTGCATCCCATTGGTAATATTAGGAGGAGGAGAACAAGTAATCGCTGCAGGAAAAGAGAATAGCACCATGAATATGAATGCACATTTCAGTTAGAGATGAATTGAAAATAAGAAGTAAACCTTGCCTAGCAATCAAAATATTGTTTTATCTGGTGGGAGAAAGTAGAACAAGAGGAAGATAAAAACAGGCCGTCACCTTTGCATTCAGGGGCAGACCCATTCCAGACTCCATTGATGTTATCTTTAGTTGTACAGTGAATGGAGGCCTCTCCGGTAAGTGAGAAATTAGGGTCGCATTTGTAAGTAACTGATGAGTTATAGTCAAAGCTTTCCAGATGACTGCCATTGTGCATCCCATTGGTAATATTAGGAGGAGGAGAACAAGTAATCGCTACAGGAAAAGAGAATAGCACCATGAATATGAATAACCAATTTATTTGAGCATGAGCTTTCGTGAGCTACAGCTCACTTCATCGGATGCATGCTGTGGAAATCGCACAAGACATTTTATACACAGACACCATGAAACAATGCCTCCTCCCACCCCACTCTCCTGCTGGTAATAGCTTATCTAAAGTGATCATCAAGTTGGGCCATTTCCAGCACAAATCCAGGTTTTCTCACCCTCCGCCCTCCCACAAACAAACTCACTCTCTTGCAGGAAATGGCCCACCTTGATTGCCATGCACAGTGTGAAGACAGTGGTCAGTTTGGATGAGCTATTGCCAGCAAGAGAGTGAGTTTGTGTGTGTGTGTGGGAGGGGGGGGTGAGAAAACCTGGATTTGTGCTGGAATTGGCCCACCTTGATTATCATGCACATTGTAGGGGGCGTGGTCACTTCGGATGAGCTATTACCAGCAGGAGAGTGAGTTTGTGTGAGTATGGGGGTGGGGGAGTGAGAAAACCTGGATTTGTGCTGGAAATGGCCCACTTTGATTTTCATGCAGGTTGTAGGGAGAGTGGTCACTTACCACTATAGCCACCACTTACCAGAGTGGCTATTACCAGCAGGAGAGTGAGTTTGTGTGTGTGGTTTTTGAAGGGGGGTGAGGGGGTGAGAGAACCTGGATTTCTGCAGGAAATGGCCCACATTGATTATCATATGCATTGTGAAGACAGTGGTCACTTTGGATGGGCTATTACCAGCAAGAGAGTGAGTTTGTTTGTGGGAGGGCGGAGGGTGAGAAAACCTGGATTTGTGCTGGAAATGGCCCAACTTGATGATCACTTTAGATAAGCTATTACCAGCAGGAGAGTGGGGTGGGAGGAGGCATTGTTTCATGGTGTCTGTGTATAAAATGTCTTGTGCGATTTCCACAGCATGCATCCGATGAAGTGAGCTGTAGCTCACGAAAGCTCATGCTCAAATAAATTGGTTAGTCTCTAAGGTGCCACAAGTCCTCCTTTTCTTTTTGCGAATACAGACTAACACGGCTGTTACTCTGAAACCAATGAATATGAATGCACATTTCAGTTAGAGATGAATTGAAAATAAGAAGTAAACCTTGCCTAGCAATCAAAATATTGTTTTATCTGGTGGGAGAAAGTAGAACAAGAGGAAGATAAAAACAGGCCGTCACCTTTGCATTCAGGGGCAGACCCATTCCAGACTCCATTGATGTTATCTTTAGTTGTACAGTGAATGGAGGCCTCTCCGGTAAGTGAGAAATTAGGGTCACATTTGTAAGTTACTGGTGAGTTATAGTCAAAGCTTTCCAGATGACTGCCATTGTGCATCCCATTGGTAATATTAGGAGGAGGAGAACAAGTAATCGCTGCAGGAAAAGAGAATAGCACCATGAATATGAATGCACATTTCAGTTAGAGATGAATTGAAAATAAGAAGTAAACCTTGCCTAGCAATCAAAATATTGTTTTATCTGGTGGGAGAAAGTAGAACAAGAGGAAGATAAAAACAGGCCGTCACCTTTGCATTCAGGGGCAGACCCATTCCAGACTCCATTGATGTTATCTTTAGTTGTACAGTGAATGGAGGCCTCTCCGGTAAGTGAGAAATTAGGGTCGCATTTGTAAGTTACTGATGAGTTATAGTCAAAGCTTTCCAGATGACTGCCATTGTGCATCCCATTGGTAATATTAGGAGGAGGAGAACAAGTAATCGCTGCAGGAAAAGAGAATAGCACCATGAATATGAATGCACAGTTCAGTTAGAGATGAATTGAAAATAAGAGGTAAACCTTGCCTAGCAATCAAAATATTGTTTTATCTGGTGGGAGAAAGTAGAACAAGAGGAAGATAAAAACAGGCCGTCACCTTTGCATTCAGGGGCAGACCCATTCCAGACTCCATTGATGTTATCTTTAGTTGTACAGTGAATGGAGGCCTCTCCGGTAAGTGAGAAATTAGGGTCGCATTTGTAAGTTACTGATGAGTTATAGTCAAAGCTTTCCAGATGACTGCCATTGTGCATCCCATTGGAAATATTAGGAGGAGGAGAACAAGTAATCGCTGCAGGAAAAGAGAATAGCACCATGAATATGAATGCACATTTCAGTTGGAGATGAATTGAAAATAAGAGGTAAACCTTGCCTAGCAATCAAAATATTGTTTTATCTGGTGGGAGAAAGTAGAACAAGAGGAAGATAAAAACAGGCCGTCACCTTTGCATTCAGGGGCAGACCCATTCCAGACTCCATTGATGTTATCTTTAGTTGTACAGTGAATGGAGGCCTCTCCGGTAAGTGAGAAATTAGGGTCGCATTTGTAAGTAACTGATGAGTTATAGTCAAAGCTTTCCAGATGACTGCCATTGTGCATCCCATTGGTAATATTAGGAGGAGGAGAACAAGTAATCGCTACAGGAAAAGAGAATAGCACCATGAATATGAATAACCAATTTATTTGAGCATGAGCTTTCGTGAGCTACAGCTCACTTCATCGGATGCATGCTGTGGAAATCGCACAAGACATTTTATACACAGACACCATGAAACAATGCCTCCTCCCACCCCACTCTCCTGCTGGTAATAGCTTATCTAAAGTGATCATCAAGTTGGGCCATTTCCAGCACAAATCCAGGTTTTCTCACCCTCCGCCCTCCCACAAACAAACTCACTCTCTTGCTGGTAATAGCCCACCTTGATTGCCATGCACAGTGTGGGGAGAGTGGTCAGTTTGGATGAGCTATTGCCAGCAGGAGAGTGAGTTTGTGTGTGTGTGTGGGAGGGGGGGGTGAGAAAACCTGGATTTGTGCTGGAAATGGCCCACCTTGATTATCATGCACATTGTAGGGGGCGTGGTCACTTCGGATGAGCTATTACCAGCAGGAGAGTGAGTTTGTGTGAGTATGGGGGTGGGGGAGTGAGAAAACCTGGATTTGTGCTGGAAATGGCCCACTTTGATTTTCATGCAGGTTGTAGGGAGAGTGGTCACTTACCACTATAGCCACCACTTACCAGAGTGGCTATTACCAGCAGGAGAGTGAGTTTGTGTGTGTGGTTTTTGACGGGGGGTGAGGGGGTGAGAGAACCTGGATTTCTGCAGGAAATGGCCCACATTGATTATCATATGCATTGTGAAGACAGTGGTCACTTTGGATGGGCTATTACCAGCAAGAGAGTGAGTTTGTTTGTGGGAGGGCGGAGGGTGAGAAAACCTGGATTTGTGCTGGAAATGGCCCAACTTGATGATCACTTTAGATAAGCTATTACCAGCAGGAGAGTGGGGTGGGAGGAGGCATTGTTTCATGGTGTCTGTGTATAAAATGTCTTGTGCGATTTCCACAGCATGCATCCGATGAAGTGAGCTGTAGCTCACGAAAGCTCATGCTCAAATAAATTGGTTAGTCTCTAAGGTGCCACAAGTCCTCCTTTTCTTTTTGCGAATACAGACTAACACGGCTGTTACTCTGAAACCAATGAATATGAATGCACATTTCAGTTAGAGATGAATTGAAAATAAGAAGTAAACCTTGCCTAGCAATCAAAATATTGTTTTATCTGGTGGGAGAAAGTAGAACAAGAGGAAGATAAAAACAGGCCGTCACCTTTGCATTCAGGGGCAGACCCATTCCAGACTCCATTGATGTTATCTTTAGTTGTACAGTGAATGGAGGCCTCTCCGGTAAGTGAGAAATTAGGGTCACATTTGTAAGTTACTGGTGAGTTATAGTCAAAGCTTTCCAGATGACTGCCATTGTGCATCCCATTGGTAATATTAGGAGGAGGAGAACAAGTAATCGCTGCAGGAAAAGAGAATAGCACCATGAATATGAATGCACATTTCAGTTAGAGATGAATTGAAAATAAGAAGTAAACCTTGCCTAGCAATCAAAATATTGTTTTATCTGGTGGGAGAAAGTAGAACAAGAGGAAGATAAAAACAGGCCGTCACCTTTGCATTCAGGGGCAGACCCATTCCAGACTCCATTGATGTTATCTTTAGTTGTACAGTGAATGGAGGCCTCTCCGGTAAGTGAGAAATTAGGGTCGCATTTGTAAGTTACTGATGAGTTATAGTCAAAGCTTTCCAGATGACTGCCATTGTGCATCCCATTGGTAATATTAGGAGGAGGAGAACAAGTAATCGCTGCAGGAAAAGAGAATAGCACCATGAATATGAATGCACAGTTCAGTTAGAGATGAATTGAAAATAAGAGGTAAACCTTGCCTAGCAATCAAAATATTGTTTTATCTGGTGGGAGAAAGTAGAACAAGAGGAAGATAAAAACAGGCCGTCACCTTTGCATTCAGGGGCAGACCCATTCCAGACTCCATTGATGTTATCTTTAGTTGTACAGTGAATGGAGGCCTCTCCGGTAAGTGAGAAATTAGGGTCGCATTTGTAAGTTACTGATGAGTTATAGTCAAAGCTTTCCAGATGACTGCCATTGTGCATCCCATTGGAAATATTAGGAGGAGGAGAACAAGTAATCGCTGCAGGAAAAGAGAATAGCACCATGAATATGAATGCACATTTCAGTTGGAGATGAATTGAAAATAAGAGGTAAACCTTGCCTAGCAATCAAAATATTGTTTTATCTGGTGGGAGAAAGTAGAACAAGAGGAAGATAAAAACAGGCCGTCACCTTTGCATTCAGGGGCAGACCCATTCCAGACTCCATTGATGTTATCTTTAGTTGTACAGTGAATGGAGGCCTCTCCGGTAAGTGAGAAATTAGGGTCGCATTTGTAAGTTACTGATGAGTTATAGTCAAAGCTTTCCAGATGACTGCCATTGTGCATCCCATTGGTAATATTAGGAGGAGGAGAACAAGTAATCGCTACAGGAAAAGAGAATAGCACCATGAATATGAATAACCAATTTATTTGAGCATGAGCTTTCGTGAGCTACAGCTCACTTCATCGGATGCATGCTGTGGAAATCGCACAAGACATTTTATACACAGACACCATGAAACAATGCCTCCTCCCACCCCACTCTCCTGCTGGTAATAGCTTATCTAAAGTGATCATCAAGTTGGGCCATTTCCAGCACAAATCCAGGTTTTCTCACCCTCCGCCCTCCCACAAACAAACTCACTCTCTTGCTGGAAATGGCCCACCTTGATTTTCATGCACATTGTAGGGGGAGTGGTCAGTTTGGATGAGCTATTGCCAGCAGGAGAGTGAGTTTGTGTGTGTGTGTGGGAGGGGGGGGTGAGAAAACCTGGATTTGTGCTGGAAATGGCTCACCTTGATTATCATGCACATTGTAGGGGGCGTGGTCACTTCGGATGAGCTATTACCAGCAGGAGAGTGAGTTTGTGTGAGTATGGGGGTGGGGGAGTGAGAAAACCTGGATTTGTGCTGGAAATGGCCCACTTTGATTTTCATGCAGGTTGTAGGGAGAGTGGTCACTTACCACTATAGCCACCACTTACCAGAGTGGCTATTACCAGCAGGAGAGTGAGTTTGTGTGTGTGGGTTTTGAAGGGGGGTGAGGGGGTGAGAGAACCTGGATTTCTGCAGGAAATGGCCCACATTGATTATCATATGCATTGTGAAGACAGTGGTCACTTTGGATGGGCTATTACCAGCAAGAGAGTGAGTTTGTTTGTGGGAGGGCGGAGGGTGAGAAAACCTGGATTTGTGCTGGAAATGGCCCAACTTGATGATCACTTTAGATAAGCTATTACCAGCAGGAGAGTGGGGTGGGAGGAGGCATTGTTTCATGGTGTCTGTGTATAAAATGTCTTGTGCGATTTCCACAGCATGCATCCGATGAAGTGAGCTGTAGCTCACGAAAGCTCATGCTCAAATAAATTGGTTAGTCTCTAAGGTGCCACAAGTCCTCCTTTTCTTTTTGCGAATACAGACTAACACGGCTGTTACTCTGAAACCAATGAATATGAATGCACATTTCAGTTAGAGATGAATTGAAAATAAGAAGTAAACCTTGCCTAGCAATCAAAATATTGTTTTATCTGGTGGGAGAAAGTAGAACAAGAGGAAGATAAAAACAGGCCGTCACCTTTGCATTCAGGAGCAGACCCATTCCAGACTCCATTGATGTTATCTTTAGTTGTACAGTGAATGGAGGCCTCTCCGGTAAGTGAGAAATTAGGGTCGCATTTGTAAGTTACTGATGAGTTATAGTCAAAGCTTTCCAGATGACTGCCATTGTGCATCCCATTGGTAATATTAGGAGGAGGAGAACAAGTAATCGCTGCAGGAAAAGAGAATAGCACCATGAATATGAATGCACAGTTCAGTTAGAGATGAATTGAAAATAAGAAGTAAACCTTGCCTAGCAATCAAAATATTGTTTTATCTGGTGGGAGAAAGTAGAACAAGAGGAAGATAAAAACAGGCCGTCACCTTTGCATTCAGGGGCAGACCCATTCCAGACTCCATTGATGTTATCTTTAGTTGTACAGTGAATGGAGGCCTCTCCGGTAAGTGAGAAATTAGGGTCGCATTTGTAAGTTACTGATGAGTTATAGTCAAAGCTTTCCAGATGACTGCCATTGTGCATCCCATTGGTAATATTAGGAGGAGGAGAACAAGTAATCGCTACAGGAAAAGAGAATAGCACCATGAATATGAATAACCAATTTATTTGAGCATGAGCTTTCGTGAGCTACAGCTCACTTCATCGGATGCATGCTGTGGAAATCGCACAAGACATTTCATACACAGACACCATGAAACAATGCCTCCTCCCACCCCACTCTCCTGCTGGTAATAGCTTATCTAAAGTGATCATCAAGTTGGGCCATTTCCAGCACAAATCCAGGTTTTCTCACCCTCCGCCCTCCCACAAACAAACTCACTCTCTTGCTGGTAATAGCCCACCTTGATTGCCATGCACAGTGTGGGGAGAGTGGTCAGTTTGGATGAGCTATTGCCAGCAGGAGAGTGAGTTTGTGTGTGTGTGTGGGAGGGGGGGGTGAGAAAACCTGGATTTGTGCTGGAAATGGCCCACCTTGATTATCATGCACATTGTAGGGGGCGTGGTCACTTCGGATGAGCTATTACCAGCAGGAGAGTGAGTTTGTGTGAGTATGGGGGTGGGGGAGTGAGAAAACCTGGATTTGTGCTGGAAATGGCCCACTTTGATTTTCATGCAGGTTGTAGGGAGAGTGGTCACTTACCACTATAGCCACCACTTACCAGAGTGGCTATTACCAGCAGGAGAGTGAGTTTGTGTGTGTGGTTTTTGACGGGGGGTGAGGGGGTGAGAGAACCTGGATTTCTGCAGGAAATGGCCCACATTGATTATCATATGCATTGTGAAGACAGTGGTCACTTTGGATGGGCTATTACCAGCAAGAGAGTGAGTTTGTTTGTGGGAGGGCGGAGGGTGAGAAAACCTGGATTTGTGCTGGAAATGGCCCAACTTGATGATCACTTTAGATAAGCTATTACCAGCAGGAGAGTGGGGTGGGAGGAGGCATTGTTTCATGGTGTCTGTGTATAAAATGTCTTGTGCGATTTCCACAGCATGCATCCGATGAAGTGAGCTGTAGCTCACGAAAGCTCATGCTCAAATAAATTGGTTAGTCTCTAAGGTGCCACAAGTCCTCCTTTTCTTTTTGCGAATACAGACTAACACGGCTGTTACTCTGAAACCAATGAATATGAATGCACATTTCAGTTAGAGATGAATTGAAAATAAGAAGTAAACCTTGCCTAGCAATCAAAATATTGTTTTATCTGGTGGGAGAAAGTAGAACAAGAGGAAGATAAAAACAGGCCGTCACCTTTGCATTCAGGGGCAGACCCATTCCAGACTCCATTGATGTTATCTTTAGTTGTACAGTGAATGGAGGCCTCTCCGGTAAGTGAGAAATTAGGGTCACATTTGTAAGTTACTGGTGAGTTATAGTCAAAGCTTTCCAGATGACTGCCATTGTGCATCCCATTGGTAATATTAGGAGGAGGAGAACAAGTAATCGCTGCAGGAAAAGAGAATAGCACCATGAATATGAATGCACATTTCAGTTAGAGATGAATTGAAAATAAGAAGTAAACCTTGCCTAGCAATCAAAATATTGTTTTATCTGGTGGGAGAAAGTAGAACAAGAGGAAGATAAAAACAGGCCGTCACCTTTGCATTCAGGGGCAGACCCATTCCAGACTCCATTGATGTTATCTTTAGTTGTACAGTGAATGGAGGCCTCTCCGGTAAGTGAGAAATTAGGGTCGCATTTGTAAGTTACTGATGAGTTATAGTCAAAGCTTTCCAGATGACTGCCATTGTGCATCCCATTGGTAATATTAGGAGGAGGAGAACAAGTAATCGCTGCAGGAAAAGAGAATAGCACCATGAATATGAATGCACATTTCAGTTGGAGATGAATTGAAAATAAGAGGTAAACCTTGCCTAGCAATCAAAATATTGTTTTATCTGGTGGGAGAAAGTAGAACAAGAGGAAGATAAAAACAGGCCGTCACCTTTGCATTCAGGGGCAGACCCATTCCAGACTCCATTGAGGTTATCTTTAGTTGTACAGTGAATGGAGGCCTCTCCGGTAAGTGAGAAATTAGGGTCGCATTTGTAAGTTACTGATGAGTTATAGTCAAAGCTTTCCAGATGACTGCCATTGTGCATCCCATTGGTAATATTAGGAGGAGGAGAACAAGTAATCGCTGCAGGAAAAGAGAATAGCACCATGAATATGAATGCACATTTCAGTTAGAGATGAATTGAAAATAAGAAGTAAACCTTGCCTAGCAATCAAAATATTGTTTTATCTGGTGGGAGAAAGTAGAACAAGAGGAAGATAAAAACAGGCCGTCACCTTTGCATTCAGGGGCAGACCCATTTCAGACTCCATTGATGTTATCTTTAGTTGTACAGTGAATGGAGGCCTCTCCGGTAAGTGAGAAATTAGGGTCGCATTTGTAAGTTACTGATGAGTTATAGTCAAAGCTTTCCAGATGACTGCCATTGTGCATCCCATTGGTAATATTAGGAGGAGGAGAACAAGTAATCGCTACAGGAAAAGAGAATAGCACCATGAATATGAATAACCAATTTATTTGAGCATGAGCTTTCGTGAGCTACAGCTCACTTCATCGGATGCATGCTGTGGAAATCGCACAAGACATTTTATACACAGACACCATGAAACAATGCCTCCTCCCACCCCACTCTCCTGCTGGTAATAGCTTATCTAAAGTGATCATCAAGTTGGGCCATTTCCAGCACAAATCCAGGTTTTCTCACCCTCCGCCCTCCCACAAACAAACTCACTCTCTTGCTGGTAATAGCCCACCTTGATTGCCATGCACAGTGTGGGGAGAGTGGTCAGTTTGGATGAGCTATTGCCAGCAGGAGAGTGAGTTTGTGTGTGTGTGTGGGAGGGGGGGGTGAGAAAACCTGGATTTGTGCTGGAAATGGCTCACCTTGATTATCATGCACATTGTAGGGGGCGTGGTCACTTCGGATGAGCTATTACCAGCAGGAGAGTGAGTTTGTGTGAGTATGGGGGTGGGGGAGTGAGAAAACCTGGATTTGTGCTGGAAATGGCCCACTTTGATTTTCATGCAGGTTGTAGGGAGAGTGGTCACTTACCACTATAGCCACCACTTACCAGAGTGGCTATTACCAGCTGGAGAGTGAGTTTGTGTGTGTGGTTTTTGAAGGGGGGTGAGGGGGTGAGAGAACCTGGATTTCTGCAGGAAATGGCCCACATTGATTATCATATGCATTGTGAAGACAGTGGTCACTTTGGATGGGCTATTACCAGCAAGAGAGTGAGTTTGTTTGTGGGAGGGCGGAGGGTGAGAAAACCTGGATTTGTGCTGGAAATGGCCCAACTTGATGATCACTTTAGATAAGCTATTACCAGCAGGAGAGTGGGGTGGGAGGAGGCATTGTTTCATGGTGTCTGTGTATAAAATGTCTTGTGCGATTTCCACAGCATGCATCCGATGAAGTGAGCTGTAGCTCACGAAAGCTCATGCTCAAATAAATTGGTTAGTCTCTAAGGTGCCACAAGTCCTCCTTTTCTTTTTGCGAATACAGACTAACACGGCTGTTACTCTGAAACCAATGAATATGAATGCACATTTCAGTTAGAGATGAATTGAAAATAAGAAGTAAACCTTGCCTAGCAATCAAAATATTGTTTTATCTGGTGGGAGAAAGTAGAACAAGAGGAAGATAAAAACAGGCCGTCACCTTTGCATTCAGGGGCAGACCCATTCCAGACTCCATTGAGGTTATCTTTAGTTGTACAGTGAATGGAGGCCTCTCCGGTAAGTGAGAAATTAGGGTCGCATTTGTAAGTTACTGGTGAGTTATAGTCAAAGCTTTCCAGATGACTGCCATTGTGCATCCCATTGGTAATATTAGGAGGAGGAGAACAAGTAATCGCTACAGGAAAAGAGAATAGCACCATGAATATGAATAACCAATTTATTTGAGCATGAGCTTTCGTGAGCTACAGCTCACTTCATCGGATGCATGCTGTGGAAATCGCACAAGACATTTTATACACGGACACCATGAAACAATGCCTCCTCCCACCCCACTCTCCTGCTGGTAATAGCTTATCTAAAGTGATCATCAAGTTGGGCCATTTCCAGCACAAATCCAGGTTTTCTCACCCTCCGCCCTCCCACAAACAAACTCACTCTCTTGCAGGAAATGGCCCACCTTGATTATCATACACATTGTGAAGACAGTGGTCACTTTGGATGGGCTATTACCAGCAAGAGAGTGAGTTTGTGTGTGTGTGTGGGAGGGGGGGGTGAGAAAACCTGGATTTGTGCTGGAAATGCCCCACCTTGATTATCATGCACATTGTCGGGGGCGTGGTCACTTCGGATGAGCTATTACCAGCCGGAGAGTGAGTTTGTGTGAGTATGGGGGGGGGGGAGTGAGAAAACCTGGATTTGTGCTGGAAATGGCCCACTTTGATTTTCATGCAGGTTGTAGGGAGAGTGGTCACTTACCACTATAGCCACCACTTACCAGAGTGGCTATTACCAGCAGGAGAGTGAGTTTGGGTGTGTGGTTTTTGAAGGGGGGTGAGGGGGTGAGAGAACCTGGATTTCTGCAGGAAATGGCCCACATTGATTATCATATGCATTGTGAAGACAGTGGTCACTTTGGATGGGCTATTACCAGCAAGAGAGTGAGTTTGTTTGTGGGAGGGCGGAGGGTGAGAAAACCTGGATTTGTGCTGGAAATGGCCCAACTTGATGATCACTTTAGATAAGCTATTACCAGCAGGAGAGTGGGGTGGGAGGAGGCATTGTTTCATGGTGTCTGTGTATAAAATGTCTTGTGCGATTTCCACAGCATGCATCCGATGAAGTGAGCTGTAGCTCACGAAAGCTCATGCTCAAATAAATTGGTTAGTCTCTAAGGTGCCACAAGTCCTCCTTTTCTTTTTGCGAATACAGACTAACACGGCTGTTACTCTGAAACCAATGAATATGAATGCACATTTCAGTTAGAGATGAATTGAAAATAAGAAGTAAACCTTGCCTAGCAATCAAAATATTGTTTTATCTGGTGGGAGAAAGTAGAACAAGAGGAAGATAAAAACAGGCCGTCACCTTTGCATTCAGGGGCAGACCCATTCCAGACTCCATTGAGGTTATCTTTAGTTGTACAGTGAATGGAGGCCTCTCCGGTAAGTGAGAAATTAGGGTCACATTTGTAAGTTACTGGTGAGTTATAGTCAAAGCTTTCCAGATGACTGCCATTGTGCATCCCATTGGTAATATTAGGAGGAGGAGAACAAGTAATCGCTGCAGGAAAAGAGAATAGCACCATGAATATGAATGCACATTTCAGTTAGAGATGAATTGAAAATAAGAAGTAAACCTTGCCTAGCAATCAAAATATTGTTTTATCTGGTGGGAGAAAGTAGAACAAGAGGAAGATAAAAACAGGCCGTCACCTTTGCATTCAGGGGCAGACCCATTCCAGACTCCATTGAGGTTATCTTTAGTTGTACAGTGAATGGAGGCCTCTCCGGTAAGTGAGAAATTAGGGTCGCATTTGTAAGTTACTGATGAGTTATAGTCAAAGCTTTCCAGATGACTGCCATTGTGCATCCCATTGGTAATATTAGGAGGAGGAGAACAAGTAATCGCTGCAGGAAAAGAGAATAGCACCATGAATATGAATGCACATTTCAGTTGGAGATGAATTGAAAATAAGAAGTAAACCTTGCCTAGCAATCAAAATATTGTTTTATCTGGTGGGAGAAAGTAGAACAAGAGGAAGATAAAAACAGGCCGTCACCTTTGCATTCAGGGGCAGACCCATTCCAGACTCCATTGATGTTATCTTTAGTTGTACAGTGAATGGAGGCCTCTCCGGTAAGTGAGAAATTAGGGTCGCATTTGTAAGTTACTGATGAGTTATAGTCAAAGCTTTCCAGATGACTGCCATTGTGCATCCCATTGGAAATATTAGGAGGAGGAGAACAAGTAATCGCTGCAGGAAAAGAGAATAGCACCATGAATATGAATGCACATTTCAGTTGGAGATGAATTGAAAATAAGAGGTAAACCTTGCCTAGCAATCAAAATATTGTTTTATCTGGTGGGAGAAAGTAGAACAAGAGGAAGATAAAAACAGGCCGTCACCTTTGCATTCAGGGGCAGACCCATTCCAGACTCCATTGAGGTTATCTTTAGTTGTACAGTGAATGGAGGCCTCTCCGGTAAGTGAGAAATTAGGGTCGCATTTGTAAGTTACTGATGAGTTATAGTCAAAGCTTTCCAGATGACTGCCATTGTGCATCCCATTGGTAATATTAGGAGGAGGAGAACAAGTAATCGCTGCAGGAAAAGAGAATAGCACCATGAATATGAATGCACATTTCAGTTAGAGATGAATTGAAAATAAGAAGTAAACCTTGCCTAGCAATCAAAATATTGTTTTATCTGGTGGGAGAAAGTAGAACAAGAGGAAGATAAAAACAGGCCGTCACCTTTGCATTCAGGGGCAGACCCATTCCAGACTCCATTGAGGTTATCTTTAGTTGTACAGTGAATGGAGGCCTCTCCGGTAAGTGAGAAATTAGGGTCGCATTTGTAAGTTACTGGTGAGTTATAGTCAAAGCTTTCCAGATGACTGCCATTGTGCATCCCATTGGTAATATTAGGAGGAGGAGAACAAGTAATCGCTACAGGAAAAGAGAATAGCACCATGAATATGAATAACCAATTTATTTGAGCATGAGCTTTCGTGAGCTACAGCTCACTTCATCGGATGCATGCTGTGGAAATCGCACAAGACATTTTATACACGGACACCATGAAACAATGCCTCCTCCCACCCCACTCTCCTGCTGGTAATAGCTTATCTAAAGTGATCATCAAGTTGGGCCATTTCCAGCACAAATCCAGGTTTTCTCACCCTCCGCCCTCCCACAAACAAACTCACTCTCTTGCTGGTAATAGCCCACCTTGATTGCCATGCACAGTGTGGGGAGAGTGGTCAGTTTGGATGAGCTATTGCCAGCAGGAGAGTGAGTTTGTGTGTGTGTGTGGGAGGGGGGGGTGAGAAAACCTGGATTTGTGCTGGAAATGGCCCACCTTGATTATCATGCACATTGTAGGGGGCGTGGTCACTTCGGATGAGCTATTACCAGCAGGAGAGTGAGTTTGTGTGAGTATGGGGGTGGGGGAGTGAGAAAACCTGGATTTGTGCTGGAAATGGCCCACTTTGATTTTCATGCAGGTTGTAGGGAGAGTGGTCACTTACCACTATAGCCACCACTTACCAGAGTGGCTATTACCAGCAGGAGAGTGAGTTTGTGTGTGTGGTTTTTGAAGGGGGGTGAGGGGGTGAGAGAACCTGGATTTCTGCAGGAAATGGCCCACATTGATTATCATATGCATTGTGAAGACAGTGGTCACTTTGGATGGGCTATTACCAGCAAGAGAGTGAGTTTGTTTGTGGGAGGGCGGAGGGTGAGAAAACCTGGATTTGCGCTGGAAATGGCCCAACTTGATGATCACTTTAGATAAGCTATTACCAGCAGGAGAGTGGGGTGGGAGGAGGCATTGTTTCATGGTGTCTGTGTATAAAATGTCTTGTGCGATTTCCACAGCATGCATCCGATGAAGTGAGCTGTAGCTCACGAAAGCTCATGCTCAAATAAATTGGTTAGTCTCTAAGGTGCCACAAGTCCTCCTTTTCTTTTTGCGAATACAGACTAACACGGCTGTTACTCTGAAACCAATGAATATGAATGCACATTTCAGTTAGAGATGAATTGAAAATAAGAAGTAAACCTTGCCTAGCAATCAAAATATTGTTTTATCTGGTGGGAGAAAGTAGAACAAGAGGAAGATAAAAACAGGCCGTCACCTTTGCATTCAGGGGCAGACCCATTCCAGACTCCATTGATGTTATCTTTAGTTGTACAGTGAATGGAGGCCTCTCCGGTAAGTGAGAAATTAGGGTCACATTTGTAAGTTACTGGTGAGTTATAGTCAAAGCTTTCCAGATGACTGCCATTGTGCATCCCATTGGTAATATTAGGAGGAGGAGAACAAGTAATCGCTGCAGGAAAAGAGAATAGCACCATGAATATGAATGCACATTTCAGTTAGAGATGAATTGAAAATAAGAAGTAAACCTTGCCTAGCAATCAAAATATTGTTTTATCTGGTGGGAGAAAGTAGAACAAGAGGAAGATAAAAACAGGCCGTCACCTTTGCATTCAGGGGCAGACCCATTCCAGACTCCATTGATGTTATCTTTAGTTGTACAGTGAATGGAGGCCTCTCCGGTAAGTGAGAAATTAGGGTCGCATTTGTAAGTTACTGATGAGTTATAGTCAAAGCTTTCCAGATGACTGCCATTGTGCATCCCATTGGTAATATTAGGAGGAGGAGAACAAGTAATCGCTGCAGGAAAAGAGAATAGCACCATGAATATGAATGCACATTTCAGTTGGAGATGAATTGAAAATAAGAAGTAAACCTTGCCTAGCAATCAAAATATTGTTTTATCTGGTGGGAGAAAGTAGAACAAGAGGAAGATAAAAACAGGCCGTCACCTTTGCATTCAGGGGCAGACCCATTCCAGACTCCATTGATGTTATCTTTAGTTGTACAGTGAATGGAGGCCTCTCCGGTAAGTGAGAAATTAGGGTCGCATTTGTAAGTTACTGATGAGTTATAGTCAAAGCTTTCCAGATGACTGCCATTGTGCATCCCATTGGAAATATTAGGAGGAGGAGAACAAGTAATCGCTGCAGGAAAAGAGAATAGCACCATGAATATGAATGCACATTTCAGTTGGAGATGAATTGAAAATAAGAGGTAAACCTTGCCTAGCAATCAAAATATTGTTTTATCTGGTGGGAGAAAGTAGAACAAGAGGAAGATAAAAACAGGCCGTCACCTTTGCATTCAGGGGCAGACCCATTCCAGACTCCATTGAGGTTATCTTTAGTTGTACAGTGAATGGAGGCCTCTCCGGTAAGTGAGAAATTAGGGTCGCATTTGTAAGTTACTGATGAGTTATAGTCAAAGCTTTCCAGATGACTGCCATTGTGCATCCCATTGGTAATATTAGGAGGAGGAGAACAAGTAATCGCTGCAGGAAAAGAGAATAGCACCATGAATATGAATGCACAGTTCAGTTAGAGATGAATTGAAAATAAGAAGTAAACCTTGCCTAGCAATCAAAATATTGTTTTATCTGGTGGGAGAAAGTAGAACAAGAGGAAGATAAAAACAGGCCGTCACCTTTGCATTCAGGGGCAGACCCATTCCAGACTCCATTGAGGTTATCTTTAGTTGTACAGTGAATGGAGGCCTCTCCGGTAAGTGAGAAATTAGGGTCGCATTTGTAAGTTACTGATGAGTTATAGTCAAAGCTTTCCAGATGACTGCCATTGTGCATCCCATTGGTAATATTAGGAGGAGGAGAACAAGTAATCGCTACAGGAAAAGAGAATAGCACCATGAATATGAATAACCAATTTATTTGAGCATGAGCTTTCGTGAGCTACAGCTCACTTCATCGGATGCATGCTGTGGAAATCGCACAAGACATTTTATACACAGACACCATGAAACAATGCCTCCTCCCACCCCACTCTCCTGCTGGTAATAGCTTATCTAAAGTGATCATCAAGTTGGGCCATTTCCAGCACAAATCCAGGTTTTCTCACCCTCCGCCCTCCCACAAACAAACTCACTCTCTTGCTGGTAATAGCCCACCTTGATTGCCATGCACAGTGTGGGGAGAGTGGTCAGTTTGGATGAGCTATTGCCAGCAGGAGAGTGAGTTTGTGTGTGTGTGTGGGAGGGGGGGGTGAGAAAACCTGGATTTGTGCTGGAAATGGCCCACCTTGATTATCATGCACATTGTAGGGGGCGTGGTCACTTCGGATGAGCTATTACCAGCAGGAGAGTGAGTTTGTGTGAGTATGGGGGTGGGGGAGTGAGAAAACCTGGATTTGTGCTGGAAATGGCCCACTTTGATTTTCATGCAGGTTGTAGGGAGAGTGGTCACTTACCACTATAGCCACCACTTACCAGAGTGGCTATTACCAGCAGGAGAGTGAGTTTGTGTGTGTGGTTTTTGACGGGGGGCGAGGGGGTGAGAGAACCTGGATTTCTGCAGGAAATGGCCCACATTGATTATCATATGCATTGTGAAGACAGTGGTCACTTTGGATGGGCTATTACCAGCAAGAGAGTGAGTTTGTTTGTGGGAGGGCGGAGGGTGAGAAAACCTGGATTTGTGCTGGAAATGGCCCAACTTGATGATCACTTTAGATAAGCTATTACCAGCAGGAGAGTGGGGTGGGAGGAGGCATTGTTTCATGGTGTCTGTGTATAAAATGTCTTGTGCGATTTCCACAGCATGCATCCGATGAAGTGAGCTGTAGCTCACGAAAGCTCATGCTCAAATAAATTGGTTAGTCTCTAAGGTGCCACAAGTCCTCCTTTTCTTTTTGCGAATACAGACTAACACGGCTGTTACTCTGAAACCAATGAATATGAATGCACATTTCAGTTAGAGATGAATTGAAAATAAGAAGTAAACCTTGCCTAGCAATCAAAATATTGTTTTATCTGGTGGGAGAAAGTAGAACAAGAGGAAGATAAAAACAGGCCGTCACCTTTGCATTCAGGGGCAGACCCATTCCAGACTCCATTGATGTTATCTTTAGTTGTACAGTGAATGGAGGCCTCTCCGGTAAGTGAGAAATTAGGGTCGCATTTGTAAGTTACTGGTGAGTTATAGTCAAAGCTTTCCAGATGACTGCCATTGTGCATCCCATTGGTAATATTAGGAGGAGGAGAACAAGTAATCGCTGCAGGAAAAGAGAATAGCACCATGAATATGAATGCACAGTTCAGTTAGAGATGAATTGAAAATAAGAGGTAAACCTTGCCTAGCAATCAAAATATTGTTTTATCTGGTGGGAGAAAGTAGAACAAGAGGAAGATAAAAACAGGCCGTCACCTTTGCATTCAGGGGCAGACCCATTCCAGACTCCATTGAGGTTATCTTTAGTTGTACAGTGAATGGAGGCCTCTCCGGTAAGTGAGAAATTAGGGTCGCATTTGTAAGTTACTGATGAGTTATAGTCAAAGCTTTCCAGATGACTGCCATTGTGCATCCCATTGGTAATATTAGGAGGAGGAGAACAAGTAATCGCTGCAGGAAAAGAGAATAGCACCATGAATATGAATG
This sequence comes from Chelonia mydas, assembly GCF_015237465.2. NCBI lineage: Eukaryota > Metazoa > Chordata > Testudines > Cheloniidae > Chelonia > Chelonia mydas. The sequence goes on from NC_051261.2 coordinate 5,430,938, forward strand.
CACATTTCAGTTAGAGATGAATTGAAAATAAGAAGTAAACCTTGCCTAGCAATCAAAATATTGTTTTATCTGGTGGGAGAAAGTAGAACAAGAGGAAGATAAAAACAGGCCGTCACCTTTGCATTCAGGGGCAGACCCATTCCAGACTCCATTGATGTTATCTTTAGTTGTACAGTGAATGGAGGCCTCTCCGGTAAGTGAGAAATTAGGGTCGCATTTGTAAGTTACTGGTGAGTTATAGTCAAAGCTTTCCAGATGACTGCCATTGTGCATCCCATTGGTAATATTAGGAGGAGGAGAACAAGTAATCGCTGCAGGAAAAGAGAATAGCATCATGAATATGAATGCACATTTCAGTTAGAGATGAATTGAAAATAAGAAGTAAACCTTTGTCCATGATCTCCCGTAAAAGGGAAAAACCATTTAGCTATTTGAAAATTTAATTAGCACAGTACTGTAACATAATGTGAGGCATTACCTCCCTCCGAGTCTGAGGGCTTTCTGCTTTTAAGTTTTTCTCCAAGCCAACTCCTTTCTTCTGGCAGATTTTGACCCTATGAAACAACCCCCAGGAGACAGCCGTATCAGAACATACAGCCTCCTCTAACAACAGATAGAAGGAGCTGGGGCTCCTTGACTGACATCCTTGAAGGACAACGATGTGCTCCTACAAGTACCAGAAGCAGAAAGCTTAAATTAGGAGATCTCTTCTCGCATCTGGTTCTAGACCAGATGGCAACAGTCAGATTGACAGACCCACCTCAGGTAGTGTCCAAAAGGACAAAAACAGTTATAGCAAATAAATTGGGAAGAGGTTTTAATATTGGGTTTCACCCCCAAATAGCCTCAGATTATGAGTGTGGAGTCCAGGATTTTTGGACAGGAAAAGAGGAGAACAGAACAAGGAGGAATTACACTAAATTAAAAAAACATAGGATGACAGACTTCCAAGGAGGAAGAGATTGCTTAATGAAGAGTGAGAAACTGACCAAACCTCACCATCCCAGTATTCTGCATATAGTAACGACTAGGTGACATTAGACCAGCTAAACTCTGACCAGGTGATGGTGCCAGGAGAATCATTTGAAGGGAAGGAGGGGACCTATGGGGCTGTGTTTGTTTGAAGTGTTAATTCTACAAAAGGCATCAGCACCATGATGGACCCTCATACATTTTCAGCCTGTCTCTCCACTCCCAACGATATATACAAGATTTGGTTATAATCCAAATTAAATAAGATTAAAGACAGATGAAAGCTCTCTAATGGGGTATTTCTGCATCATCATCCAGTCACAAGCTCTTCTTAAAACCATGGTGATTGTCTTACATTGGCAAGTTGGAAGTTTACTCCATTCAACTTGATCTCTGATAAGCAAACACTGGATGAAACTTCGCCCACTTACTTTGTATCTGAAGAAAAGAAAGAAAAAAAAGTTTCTTAGTTCTCTAAGTGCTCCTCTAATAGTCCGATGAAGTGAGCTGTAGCTCACGAAAGCTTATGCTCAAATAAATTGGTTAGTCTCTAAGGTGCCACAAGTCCTCCTTTTCTTTTTGCGAATACAGACTAACACGACTGCTACTCTGAAACCTCTAGTAGTCCAGAAATTTGGGAAATGGGTTCTTTCTGCCAGTAAAAGAAGGAATTAACTACTGAGCAGAGTGATTCCTGCTCTGGAAGAACCAGCATGATCACTGTAACCAAGCAATGCTGAGTAGCAATCCCGAGTTATTAAAGTGAATTTAGAACAAGCAAATCGGTGCATATAAGATTGTAGAGACCAAGTTTACAGGAGAAGTTTTTCATCTTAAAGTCTATACTAACCAGATGCTTTGAATTTCTGAGTGATATCTTTGTTAAACCTTTAACAAGTGAAACAAATAGGTCTCTCCCCTTTAAGTATCATTTTAGTGCTTCTCATTTCTTGCATCTCCAGCAGGTGGAAGAAGTCCTTAAACCAGTTCCTGAATTTGAAGCATATCAAGTGAACTAGCAGTTTTTAGACTGTTCATCTTCTCAAAAAGTTTTCCCAGGGGTCAAAGGGGTTCGGACTTGTGAGCAGGAGAATGTCTCACCTCCAAGTTCCAGTCTGCAGTACAGTGTTCAAGCGGTATGCCATTAGCATGCTACACCTTCACCATACAAATGGAGGTGGGAGTCCTTGGCTCAGACTGCTAAATTCCACCACTCCTCCTCCTATTTTACATCTGGTATTCTACCGCAGTCAACAGCGCTCCATTGCCAACACCATTTAGCTAGATGTCTAGCTAATTCCTGGCCAGGAAGTATTGAATACTGGCAATGAAGTCACTTGGTTTTCACTACATTTTACCTTTTAACACTGTAGGCTACAGGTCGTGGCCTTCTATGCTAGAGTTTTAGAAAGGAGATTTAGAGGACCAGAGGAGGGTTTACCTATTAAAACTGGTTTCTTCTGGTTCTTTCACCAGTCTGGTATGAAGGCAGGGACCAAAAAGGATGGACACAAACATCATTTATGGGCAAGTGGCCACCACTTTTCTTCTAACTTAAAACGTAAAAACCAAAGACAACCTTTCCTGATAGCAATGATTGGGCGAGGAGACAGCTGGCCAAGGGCTGTCCCCCTGCTGCCACTGTTTCACAACCTGAGCATTTTAAAAGGTCCAAAGCCTAATCAGCCCATTTAAACCCAAAGCCTTCACTGGCAGACACAATTCCACAGTGCGCAGTCCCTGTGTGCTACTGCATGGGAAAATGATGAACATAGCAATAGCTTGGATGTTCTTGTGGATGAAATTCAGAAGAAGTATTGCCTAAAGGCTAAAGAACTGGACTGGGACTCAGGAGATTTGGATTCCGTTCTTGGTTCTGCCTCTGGTCTGTGAACGACCTTGGGCAAGTTATTTCCCCTCGGTACTTCAATAGCTCCAGCTGTAAAACAGGTATAATGAAACTGACCATCTTTGATAGCTGATAAAAGCACTATTAAACAGCTAGTTGTCATCATTATAACAGCAGGAAAGAAGGTTAATGGCTAACCTATGGGGAAGGGCATTCTCTATCTCTCAATCTGTGGGGCTTGAAGAGAACTCTGAGAACTCACAGAGAATCTAACAAACCCATATTAATTTTAATCACGATAATCATGCTTGTATCATGTATTTCATGCCAGTAAAAGACAATCTGTTCAACTGTTTCAAGTCCAGAAAGTACTTCCACAATCTAATGATGCTACAACTCACCATATACCACAGTAGCTTCTTAAAATAACTACTCGAACAAACTGAAGCAAAACTCATGATACTCTATGTCACGATGCCAGGTTTCCCACACCCTCGGCTTGGATAACTGCTGCTACCACCAAACTTTGCACATGGAAGTTTTATACTGTGTCACCTCTCACTCTGCTCCCATATTCCAAGGACCTGGTTCCCAGGAGCTAATAAATGTAGTAGATGCTCTTTGAAGGCCACAGCAGGAATAACCAATCACCATAGTTCCACTCCATACTTGTTTAACAAGCTCTTACTTTATTAATTACATGAACTCATTTACTGTTCAACTAGAGGTGCCCTCTCAAGCAGAGAGAATGTTTTTTTACAGATGACAATTCAGACTTTCTTCTCTCAAGCTACTGGGTCCCTTGTCCTTCGAACTCAGTCTCAACTTCTCGTTCTCAATAGCCTGGACTCCTATAGTCTCCCAAGAATTAGTCTCTGGCATCTTGAGAATCCTCTCTGATCACCGCCTAGAAAAGTCCCAAAAAAACCCACTTCTCAATTCTCCCTTCCAAAGGTCCTCACCCAATTGCTGGAATTTGAACCAACATTCCATGATGGCTCCTAGCAACCAAATGGGCCTTGACAAAGTCATCAGCTGTTAAATCACTGTCATGTTCAACCACGTCTTACTTCTCACAACCCCATACATAAAACAACATGAACTGAGCACATCACCCAATATTTTCCACATCATAGCTGTTCCTTCTTCTTCTCAACTTAATCTTTCAAGAGAGGGCAGGAGGGAGGGATCATGAACTACACTTGGCCAACTTAGTTTGAAGGTTCTACTTTTTAATCGGGTACCCCAGGCCAGGCCTGCACACCTGAAGCACCTGTTCAGAATAAGTTTTGAAAGTTAGACCACACTTTCTAGTCTTAATTTTCCAGTGGTCACCAGAAGTTCTACACCAAGATAAGTTCTGTGAATTAATCAGCACCGGTTGTCTAACACTCACCCGTCATCACAAATTATGTTTACTTTTGCACCAAACCGGTTATTTGTTGCATCAACAAGTCTGCCATGTTCTGGGCTTTCTGGAACACCACAAGATTTTCCTAGTAAAGAACATGATTAATATTAGCATGTTATAATGTTGGAAACCCCCCTAAGATATTTAGAAGAGAATAGGGCAATGTCAGATCAATGATCCGGCTAGTTCAGTATCATGTCTCTTTTTTAAATCCTATTTCATTTAACTGTGGATATTCTATTTACATTAAATGTCTAATCATATCACTTTATCAACTTCAGTGGCAGAGATCCCCACTGCCTCTCACAACAAATTACTTGCGATGCTCTCCTCCAGCAGAAGAAACTTATTACCATAAAGAACACACTATCAGAAATTCAGCATCTCCACATACAGATCAACACATGTTCAGGGAGCCACAAAGAAAGATGCAAGGAACACTTCTGATTATACTGGTAAATATCTCAGCCCTGCTTTCCATTTTAAAACAGACATTTACCACAGCATGGTATTAACTTTACTGCATTATCTGTGATATTCTACTCCTATTATGGAACAGGGAATGGAAAATGCCACGAACACAACGAGAAGTTTAACTACAGGAAGTACTAACTGTCTAGTGATCAATGGTACCCACTTCACTTTTCTACTTCCATTTAAAGTTCAATTTAAATTTACAATCAATTGACAAAAACAACAAAAAACCCCCATATTTCCAACTACAAGTCACGGAAGCCCGTGCTGAAATGTGAACCAGCTGCTTAACATAAGACAGTCCTAACTGCCCAAAGATGGCTAGTAGATCAACGGAGACAGAAAAGTAACAAAAGATACTCACCTAGACAAAACTCAGGGGCTTCTTCCCATGTTAAATTTTCAAGACAAGTAATGACAGGCCTCAATCCAGTACTCTCATAAGCTAGGCGACAGACATAACTCACAGTGGTCCCAACAGGATAGTAATTCTTCCTCAAATCCTCCTGACTTAACTCAGCAGACTTTAACCTTGGTGGGGCAAGACAGCTGCCTAGCAATAAAATAAACAAAACAAAAAACAAGGACTGAAATATTTAGCTCTAAAAGCAGGTAAATAAAATCTGTACTTTTAGCTTTCTGTTTATGTATAAAGCACACACAACACTCAGTGGGCGTGACACTGTAACAAAAGTGAAGGGTGCCAAACAGGCACCCCGGCAAAACGTTTATGAGCTGGTTGCGTAGGCTGTACAGTTACAGAATGGCACATGATCATTGTACCTGAGACACATCTTAAAATGTGTCTGTGTGGAGAGGGGAATTTAATTTATTTAAGGAAGAGAGGCAAGCACCTGGGGCAAAGTTACTGGGGGCTGTTCCAAGCTCAGTGGATGGCATAAAATAAGGAAGAAGAAGAAAAAGCAAGCAGTCAAGAGAAAGGAAGGTGTGGGTGGAATGCAGCATGAAGAAAGAGAAGGAGAGATTTCCCTTCTCCCCTTCATCTCCAAACTAACCGATCATTCTGTTTACAACCATCGCACAGTCTTCTTTTCCCAGCTCTAACCCTCAGACCTCCCCAGTCTGAATCCATGCTCTCCACTCGACTGAAATGTCTCTCACTGAAGTGTCCCACATCTTCCTTCTGCCTCAGTTCTAGAACGTCTAGTCCATTCTCATCCTCCTGTTGGCCATGCCTATTATTGGCGGTCATCATGATCATCTATTGTTTTTTTCATTCCACCCTCTCACGGTTTTCCTATTATTTCTTCAATCTCATACCCTGAGGTCCAGTTTGGTGGATCCTCCCAATACCACTTCAGCAAAACTTTGATTGGGTGTACAAGCAAAAGAGGGTGGGTTGAGGAGAGAATCCTCTCTCTCTGTGATCTTATCTGCTCTCACAGCTTTGGATGCTGTATTTATACTGACGACTCTCAAATCTCCCTTTTGGATGCCCTGCCAGCAGCTTAAACGATGCATAAAAAAAAATACCCCTGGTTCCCTCCCACTTTCTCCTCGCCACACTTGTAGTCACCACTAATTAAAAAAACCACCATCCCGTCAGCTGCCCAGCTGTAATGTGGTCATCATTTTTGACTCAGATCTTTCTATGAACTCTCACATCCTGGTTGTATCCAAATCTTGTCCCCTCCCATTTGTAACTTCTCCAAGATCCCAGCTTTTCTTTGTCCAGACCACCCACAGCTCTCAGTTAGGCCCTTGCTTAGATCCTCCTCTTTGGACTTGGCACTGAATTTGTTAAAGCAATTTTGAATAGACCTATTCAATGGGACATGACCTCCTATTTTATAAGCAAAGGGTAGCCTAAGCAAAGAAAATAAAATACTTACGACCACAAAACTCTTCTATGTTTGACCACTGTGAGTTTGAAAGGCACACTACAGTGTCCGACTTTCCTGGGATTTTAACAAAACCATCAAGGCACCTGTACGTCACTTCTGTGTTGATAGGGAAACCCTCTGTGTGAATAGTATCAGGGGGGATGGCATGATTCAGCCTTGGCAGGGACCCACACTGACCTGTAAGAAAAACAAATTAATTTTAATAGGAGATAATTATTTTAAATAATTTCACACCGCCTTCAGCTGTTACAGCTCCTTATGTGCCTTAGACCCTCCAGGGACCTGCCACAGGCTTGATGAGCCCCAGCTCAGGGAGGGGGTGTTCTCCAGTACCCTGTGAGAACAGACTGGCTGGCTTCCCACAGCTGGGGGTTTAAACCGAGAGCTCAGGAAGGGGCGCAGGGTCCCTCAAGAGAAATCTGGGACCCAGCCCATCGTGTCTGCTGGGCCCCACCCTGTTCATGCCAGTTAATGAGGTTTTGGCCCTGATCCAGACAATTGTCCCCCTTCCCCCCTCGACAGCCTGGGAACCCCCACAAGGCCCCAGCGACAGCCAGAGACAACCCAAGGGCCAAAGCCAGCCCCTGGGGAGCGGCTCCCTGCGCGGTCCGGCAGAGTCCCAGCGAGGGCAGCCCCCTGGGGGGCTCAGGCTGGGATCGTCCACAGCCCCCAGACTGCACGCTGGGGTCTCTTGGCCCCTCCGGTCCTAGCACAGCTGCCCCTGCCCCAGACACTCACTGCAAGCCCCGGGCAGCAGCACCACGAATCCTAGGAGCCAGAGTGGGTGGCAGCGGGACGGCCTCGCAGCCGCAGCGACAAACACCATGAGAGGCCCGATCCTCCAAGCCAAGCCCAACCGGCTGTCAAGCGAGCGATGGGGCAGGGCCACTTCAGGGAGCACAAGAGCCGCACTGGTGCCCCCCCTGCTCCTCTGGAGAGGTGCCCATGGGCAGCGCTGTAATCACACAGCTGGCTACACTGGCCCTCAGAGGAACCCAGCAACCAGACGGTGCAAAGGGGGCTGAAAATTTCCCCCTTCCCTGCCAACGCCTTCGGTGTGATGCCGCCTGGCAGCTGCAGCCTTGCCCAGCTCTCCTGAAGTTGCAGAAATTCTGGGCAGCTCAGGCTCAAAGTGTGTGTTTGTGCTCAAGAGTAACGTGTTCCTGAGTCACACAAGGATCCTCCCTCTCCCAGTGCTTGGTTACTGCATCCTCACCTAGCTGAGGTGGCAAAGTAGTGTTTACCTTACCCTGAAGGAATGCACAGTACCCTCACCCTGCTCTCTCGTCTCATTCATCTTCCGACGGCATAAAGGGGGGGGGGAATGCTCTAGTGGGGGAGACAGGCAGGGCCATAAAACAACACTGCCAAGTTCACAAAAGAGAATTTCATGTGCAAAACATGCAGTCACTCTAAGTACTACAGAGTTGATTTTAGTTTCATCTGTGCTTTGTGCCTATTGGTTTTCTATTACTGAGTTTGACAGTCCCTGAGCAGCGAGGATGTTCAGCACAGCACAGGATCAGACTCTCAGGAGTTGTTTACAGTAGAAAAGTTGTACTCCCTTTAACTACAGCAGCAGAGCGAACCTTATACAGCCCCCCCTACTGTGGACTCAGCTATATCAGAAAGATGCTTATAGCATTCTAGTGATTCTTGTAGGGGCAAGGGAATAAGGTAAAGCAGCAGAAGTCACCTTTTGTCCATTATAGCTACGTCCATAGTAGGGCTTTTTACCACTGTAACTTTTTTTAAAAGTGAAAATCACGCCCCTAACAGAAATAGTTCACTTGCAGTGCTTTTAAGCGGACACCAAGCCTTAGTGAAATATTCACCTTTGTTCGTGCAACTTCCTTCATGGTGGTCCACTCACGAAGTGGCCTTTTAACTCCAGCTGTAAAATGTGTTGGAAAGTGGACTGTAACTACACATTCACCATAAAGGCAGCAACGCAATTACTCGGCGGTCAGACTTTCACCAGACAGCGAGTACGGTAGCCACAACAGACATACCACTACAATGAAATACACTGTAAAATATAAACCAATGCAAATCAGTTAAGGAAATAGTTACATGGTAAGTGGAAAACAAACCAACCCTATGAGGAAGCACTGATAACTGAGTGACGTACTGAACATAGGAAAATTAGTTGCAGTGAGCATTCAAATTACTTGGACAGAAACCAAATCACAGCAGCACAACCTAAGCTATGAAGTAAGTGGCTGGGTAATGAGAAAGTACCATATATTTGTATATCTGCATTTCACCATAGCACAAGGTGAAAAACACACAAACATTGGTCTCAGCCTGGGACCAATCTCCTCAGTTCAAGTCTTTGACTTCCCAGCGATCTTGTTACCGTCCGTGTAGGTAAGGGAGGAGAGAGGTAATCTCATGATGTCACTGTCCCCCACTTTATACCCTCAGGCCATGTGCCTGGAAAATACTAGCCCAGAGGTGTCCCAGTGGGCTTTGCTGAGTCCCAGAGTTGGGCAAAGCATATTGTGTGGTGCTTGCGCAACTCCCCTACAGAATTGTAAGTCACAACTCCCCTGCTGATCAATGGTCACCCAACCCCCACCTGGATGTGGATCACCTCCCTCACTGTCACTGGAGAAACCGCGGTGGGTGACTCCCAAACTCACAATATATTTCAAAAACCACCATAAGAGAATCTCCTTACCTCATACAGACCAATGGTATACATACCTCGACAGAACAATGGGCTTCAGCAGATCACAACCTTTCATAGGATATCGCACATGGCATGCCTTGTATGAAATATCACGACCATATATAAATGATGAGTATGGGGGTTATAGGGTACTACTTTAAGGTAGCATGTGTCATAGTGGGGTCTCAGAGAAGCTATATTGCCCATAAACTAAAACAAATGTATAGTAGGAGTTTATGAAAAACTAATTTTCATTTTCTGAGCCAGAGCAATGAGTTGTCATGCAGCAACACGCTAGCCGGGTGTTGTAGCGCATACATCTGCCTTCTTGGGCTTTGTTGGGTGGCTCTCCACCTACCAGGGGAACTGGGATTTTAATAATGACACAGCTCATGTTTCAGAGGGTCTGAGAGATTTTTCAGGATCTGGTCAGGACTTCTAAAAGATGGTTAGTTAGAAGTTAACATTTCAGGTCTGTCAATCTTGCTGATGTGTCATTTAGCGCTGAACTTCAGGCACAACCCTGCAAGGTGTAGGGCACCTTATGGGAGCTGCTGAGTGTCCTCAAATCCCATTGACTTCAATGGGAGTGGAGAGCACTGAGCCCCCTGCAGGATTGTGCCCTCAGGGAATTTGTGCACAATGTGTCAGAAAACCTGTTCCACTGAGTCTCAGAGCCCAGGTCACCCTGACTCTCCTCCCGCCATTCCCGGGATCTCCGAGTCCAGGCTTCAGCTCAAACCCAAATGTTTACAATGCAATTTAATAGCCTCACAGCCTGCAGCTGAAACAACTGACCTGGGCCAGCTACAGCTGTGCGGTGGGTCTATTATACCCCTCCCCGAATGCAGCCACCTTTGGGGAGCAAAGTACCTCCTGCTTAACAGCACACAGCAACTTTACATAAGTTTAGGGCAGGAACCAAGGACACCAGGGTGAATGCTTTGACTTGCAGGAATGGCCTTAGGATTTGTAAAGGCCACGAGCTGTCAAAATCTTGGTTTTACCTCTCATCTGAAACAGAACAGCACTCGACAGCATGCTCGGATTCATTGCTACATCCGGAGGGAAGAGTGCCGCCTTCTTCCAGCGAATGATTTTTCCAGGTCTCCCATCCATGTAATAACCCAGATTCAACACTGTGTAGTTCATGAAGTGTGAGGCGTTCACAGCTTGCATTGTCACCGATACTAAAGAGAATTAATCAAATAACGGTGAGTAATATTGGTTGCTAACTTTTGCAATGCTTCCATCAAATTACGGTGCATACATTTTCCCAATAATTAATAAGTTTTAAGATGAAATCTGAGTGCTATTCAGAAAGGTACAGATGACACAAGTAACATCAGTTGCTAAGGCATCTGTGGGTAAAACGTATTTTTATACAAAATTCATAAGAGCCAAATTTGACTTACTGCATTTACCCAACTGGCTAAAATGCCTGTGATGAACAAGCTGAGAACATCTTTTATACATGCAAATGAAATTTATTTCATTAAAATTAAATGTATTTCACTTGATTTCCCAATTCTAAGTTGATCCAGGGATGTATAAGCCAAAACATGAACAGCAATTATAATGGTTTCCTTTCAATGGGATAATCATTATGGCAACAGGTCTGTGTGGCAAAAACAAGTAGGTAACCGTACAGTAGAAACTCCCCAGAGAAGCTGCTAGTGACACCATAGAGCCCTTTTGGAGTCTTTGAAGCCAGCCCCAAAGGCTTGTAAGGAAATAGCCCTCAAATCCCCCACTGATCTCCATCCCCAGGGAGAAGTGGTTGTGATGGGGTTAGATCACAGAAACCCCCTTGGGAACTGCCACCTGATGTTCCCAGACTACCTCTGAGCCTGTTTTCCCTGCCAGCTTGGGACTTCAGTTCCTTGCCTTGTTTGAGCCAGACACGCTTGCCTACTGCAAACACAGCTCCAAGTCTGAACCACGTCCCGCACAAGCTGCAGGCTTAACTGAAAACAGCTTAAAAAGTGCTCCTGTTTCCAGTACTCAGATACCCAGCTCCCAAAGGGGTCCAAACCCCAAATAAATCCATTTTAGCTTTATACAGGGTAAACTCATAAATTGTTCGCCCTCAATAACACTGATAGAGAGAAATGCACAGCTGTTTGCCCCCCCACCCCCAGGTATTAATACTTACTCTGGGTTAATTAATAAGTAAAAAGTGATTTTATTAAATATTTGGAACCACTTAAATCCTACTTTTTGTAAAAAGACAGACACAGCAAAGTAAATTACCAAACAAAATAAAACAAACCAGGCAAGTCTATGCCTAATACAGTAGGAAACTAAATGCAGGTAAATCTCCTCCTCAGAGATGTTCCAATAAGCTTCTTTGACAGACTAGCCTCCTTCTAGTCTGGGTCCAGAAATCACTCACACCCCGTACTTACAGTCCTTTGTTCCAGTTTCTTTCAGATAGTCTTTCCACCCCAAAGGATATCTCTTGAGCCAACTGAAGACAAAATGGAAGGGTTTAAATAGACTCTCTCTTGTGGCTGGAAACCCCTTCTCCTCTCCTATGCAGAATCCAGCTGCAAGATGCAGTTTTGGAGTCACACGGGCAAGTCACATGTCCATGCATGACTCAGAACTTTACAGGCCGACACCACATTCCCAGGAAAGCTCAGATGTGGACTGGCATCTCTCAAAGTTCATTGTTAGCTTAAGTGTTTCTTGATTGGGCACTTACTGAGAATAGTCTTTTCTCAAGCAACTGACCAACTGCTTCACTGAGGCTACTTAAAATCAAGCAAGTACACAACCAATATTCATAACTTTGAATACAAAAATGATACATGCATGTAAATAGGATGACTATATACAGTAGATCATAACCTTTGCAGAGATATGTTACATGGTATATCTAGCATAAAACATATTCCAGTTAGGTCATATTTACACTCATAAGCATATTTCTACAAAGCATTACGGGGTGCAATGTCACAGTGATTATAACACATCAAGGACTATGTCCATTTCATACAAATCACACTGGAACACTTGCACATGTTGATCTGTTGGCTAGAGCCACAAACTAAAGACCAAACCATGTTGGTGCTAATTAACATTTGTGTTAAGTATCAGGGGGTAGCCATGTTAGTGTGTATCCACAAAAACAACACGGAGTCTGGTGGCATCTTAAATACTAACAGATTTATTTGGGCATAAGCTTTTGTGGGTAAAAAACCCACTTCTTCAGATGCAACTGAAAAAGTGGGTTTTTACCGAAAAAGCTTATGCCCAAATAAATCTGTTAGTCTTTAAGGTGTCATTTGTGTTAAGGACTCTCAAGGAACTCAGAGGTCCAGAGGATTACAGCCTCTGTCTTATGCTTTTAGAGATCCAGACTCAGGATCTAGAGCAAAGTGACTATTAGTGGGTTTCATCCCAGTCCCTATTTATGCAATTCATCAAGCCCCTGGAAAATTCAGCTGGCCTGGCCGTTTCCACACACCAGAGTCCCCAGACTGAAGTAGGCGAGAGCATCACCGGCAAGAATCACTTTTTATTTTGCCTGAGCTGGAGAGTGAAAGGAAGGATTAATTATGAAGTAGAAGCGTGTAATCTAGATAGAATTAAGGGGCACAGACCGCGCTATGTGGGGGAATGCTGCAGCTCAGGAGTGAAGAGGCTGACAAAGCTGGGTGGGGGAAGCGTGCACTGTGTGTAGGTGTAGCTGTCCCTGCTCTGTGCTATTCTTCCCTCACTTTTACAAGCACTCAACTGACTTGAACAAAAAAAAAAAAAAAAAGAAGAAAGAAAGAAATCAAAGCTAGATGTTTATTAGAGCAGGAGCGAAATTCTATGAAGTTTTTCCTGCTGCAAGTTGGAACAGTATTTTGTTATTGTGTGTCAGTGTATGTGCATTTTTCAACACATATATACTTAAAGGCAGCCTGAATACCTTCCAGCACAACAGCTGGATCACACATGTAGATTACCTTTGCCATCAGAGCAAGAGCACCTGCTGAGAGTGTGAATCTCACTGTACTAAAAGTGCCATTTCAAGGCTGAATGAGTCAATTACAAAGAAAACTGTCAGGGGGTTTGGTCTTTAATGTTTCCAGGAACCCACAAAAGCAGCTGAAGAACTGAAGTGCCAACAAACAGCACTGCAGATTTTCTTCCTGGGCTGATGCCTCCTGCTACAGGGTTTAGCACTGGAGCACAAAAGAACTGACACGAAAGGTATTTGGCAGAGATGTGAACTTTACACAACATTTGTTTCTGTACTTGGATATGGGAAATGGGATGACTTAATTTGGAATGGGAGAGGCAAGATAGCCGTCCAGAAAAGCATAAATCATGTTGCTTTTGGCAAAAGGTGAAAAGGGAAGGGGAGGGGTGTGACTGTCCCTGGGTAATGTGAAGACGCTGGGAGGAGATAGAATCAAAGTACAGTGCAAAGTGTGTGTCTCAAATTCACCATCGGGGTAAAACTGGCCCTACTCGATGAACTCAGGTTTATGCCCATTTACACCAGCTGAAAATTTGGCCCTGCGTTCACAATATAAAAGGGAAGGCCATTACAAGCAGCGTACCCTGCTCTCAGAAGAAAATGCCGACTTCGAATAATTCACCCCGTGTCAGCTCCAAGTGAGCCCTCAGAACCACCAACAGAACTTGCTTCGCATTAGCGCCTCTCAGAAAGGCTCCCTGGCCCTGCCTTGCCTGGCTGCGTTCTCCAGCATCTCTGTCTGTTCGTCTGCTCCAGCCCCACTGCCTTAGGGCTTGGCCTTGCTGGAGCTGCACTGTGAGCTGGCTGTTTCCAGCTCCACCATCGCGCATTCAGAACACAGCAGCACTGATTTGCACATTATCTCGCACCAGGGACTTGGTCAGTTCTAATTCTGGTCTCTGCTGACCTCTGGCCCATTCTCCTTCCTCCTACTGCAGCACCAAAGCAGATATGGTACAGCAAGGGGCATCCTGTCCCCGAACCAGGCTCTTTTCTCACCAAGGGCCCTGGTGAAAGCTCCGCACATGCCTGACTCCAGTCATATTAGTGCTGAGCTTTACGTTGGGGCAAGTCCTGCATATAAAACCTGGCCTCTGGACCCTACTTAAAAGTGGAATTAAGCCCTGTCCACAGAATGAGTTGGACATCCCTGCTGCACCGCCTAGCTTGACTAACGTATTATAGCATCATAGGAATTAGGGCTAGAATTTACCTCAGGAGCTCGTGTTCTCCCAAGGAAAGCAAGCTTGTCAATAGAAGCCAGGGTCATACCAAGCATAGTTGTGGACTTAATGAGCTATTATTGACCGCCACTTATGGCTATAGTGGAACACTTATTTGTTCCCCCGTTAAGCTATAAACTGGCCACGTTTGTCTTTTTACACCTATTGAAAGCGAGCCCATAACTGATGCAACTGAGCACCTCACAAAACAAACAATCTAGAGGAACAGTCTACAGGCCCCCCCAAGAATTTTGCAATTTGTCTTTCTGTAATTAGAGAAATTAGAACTTTGCTTGTCCCCTTCTTTTCCTTATTTTAAGCACAGGCTGGAGTTGGAGTGAGATTGTGTGAGTGACATAGGAAAACAAATCAATGGAGCCTTGCATTTTGTCACAAAGACAGTCAGGCTCATTGTTCTGGTCAGTTGTGGCCTGGGCCAGCGACTGACTGGGATGTGTTTCCAACTTGCATTAGCCTTGCCCTACCCAGTGAAGGTCTCATTTTGCACAAGGATAGCCACTGCCTGGAGAGGTCATGCAGGCATAACTGAAGAATCGCCTTCCTCTGCAGTCTCTGCTTAGAACAGAAGAGTACTCAAACAGTGTTCTTACACTTCAGTTCCCTGTACAATAATCTTTGCTTAGGCTACCTAGCCTCCTATGAGTCCACCCAAAGTTAACTGTAAAACAGAAAACTTGAGGAAATTAAAAAGAACAGTATCTTTAAAAAACCCTCCCATTGTTACCCAGGATTTTCCAAACCTAAAACTGGGGTAACTTCACCTGTTTTCTCCAGGTGGAGTCAGGAATCAATGGGGAGACAGCACCTCCCTCTGATAAATGACTGGTACAAACAGGAGTGATTTCCCCTAACGCTCCTTCTTTATTGAATCTCAAGCACACACTTATGCACAAGAGCAATAGGTTTAGAGCATCCCAAACAGTTACCCAAAGTCTGAAATTGTTTCACGTGATCAACAGCTGCGCCTATGGGTGGGGGGAGGCAGCTCCTTCCATCCAGCTTCTGGGGAGAAGAGGTCAGTCTCTCTCCGAAGAAAAGCTCCTTTGAACTGCTCCAAAATATATTTTTAAAGTTTTATTGCTAACTCCTAGTGACTCCTACTAGTCACCATAGTAACCACTAGTGGGTCACTAATTCCCCTAGCTTCATCAAATTGCTCCTTATCCCTTATCAGCAAAGCATGTCTAGTCATAATTAAACTTATGTCAGGGGCACTCAAAGCCAAGGTCACCTATTTTCATGCTCCATTAACTGTTCCATCCTCCCATTTGGATTAGCAAAACTGCAATCATGCAGCTATTTGGCCTAGCCTCTCAGAGCCCTAACAATATGTTATTTGCTTTTCAGCTAACAGGGGCTGGACACAAAATGGTTGCAGTAATGTAGAGTTTCATTCTCCCATAACATCCCTTCTGTCTGATTTTAATCCCACTATGGTTACTTGTAGCCTCAATGACTGAGGATGAAATTAGAGAAGACACTCAAGACATACTTAATTTACTTTGTCACTTTTGTGGGTTCTCCCCTATCACAAGAACCAGCAAAACATTTCGATATATGACAAAGACATTCCAGAGATAATCAGATTGTAAAACCAGAGACCTTGGAAGGGGGACTCCAGAACCCATGTAACAACTGAAACTACTCTACTTTTCTGCACATCCCTCCCAGATTGGCTAGATTTACACACACCCCCGCCCCCCCAAGGATCCTTAATTTGTCTTGCTCTTACTGAATCTTTCCATGGCATTGTAGGCAAATAACTACTTTAGCCCCACAGGTATTCAAGTATCTTACAGTGGCTTTCTACAATTAAGGCAATATTGGTTTGAGATGGAGAAAGTGAAATACTAAAAAACTGAAAGCTTAAAAATGTTTTTATTTGCTTACCAAGATAATAGCTATTCTCAATATAGAGCGAAGAAATTAAAGTCAACTGAAATAGAAAACTCATGAATATCAGTTAACAGATCCCAGGAACAATCCATACATAGGGAAGCATCACTTAATACCTTAGATTATACCAAATATTTTATTTGGAAGTTAGCAGAAAGAGTACAGCATGGACGAGGCAAGTGAGCTGCTCCCAGATTATCCAACATTGAAGGCAGGCAGGTTTTTCAGGGCTCTTTCATATTTCAGACACGAAGACAATGAGAGAAGTCCTTCATAAAAATTTCATGGGATCATCAGAATATCTGTGTACATAGTTCTTCTGCAATCTTCAGAGATCTTAAGGGTTCTCTCATACGTGTCTAGGCTCCCCTCTACTAAGCTGTACAGTCCAGTTTACCAGAAGAAGATGTAGCCCATTTCAACTTCAAAGTGGAGGTGCAGCAGGCACTTCAAATAAGCATTAAATAGATAATATTGGAGTACTGTCATTCACAAATCAAAAGTTTGTACATGTGTGAATAATGGGTCAGATCTACCTTTTCAGGGCATGGACTGTCATTTATACAGTGTTTATACACCCCCTAGCATAAAAGGGCCCAACTTGGTTGTTGCCTTCAGGAGCTACTGCAATTTAAAATGTTAAACAATAATTATCCTTGTGCATTAATCCACAGGACATTAGGTGCTATAGTGGGAAGAGGGAAAGGAAAGAAAGGTCCAGGAATAAGAGATTTGCCGTAAGTGATCCATTTAAAGTGCAAAGGTTTAGGTATGTGTCCAAATTCAGTTGAAATCAGTCCACTCGATAATCCACAAGAGCTAAGCATATATCTGAACTCAGCAGTTTCCTAACTATGGGTCATGACCTCAAGTGGGGTCATGCCATCAGCAGTTGGGTCACAATCCCATGTGCAGCGGACACCATTTTGCTCTACAAAATAGCATCCCCTATGTTGTCTGCAATCGCTGGAGCAATCAAGTCTGAAAATGGGGTAATGCAGGCAAAACAGTTTGGGGACCACCAAATTAACTCCGTGCTTTTTCCTTTAACTTCGATTTCTATCAGTTACAAAATTTACTTAACACAAATTTCATGGGGCAGTAAACATGCCTTTTAGTATCAAGGGGAAGCATGACCATGTGACAAATCAGGGTTTTATAATTCAGGGCTAAATGTCTTCATGCTAACAAATCTGCATAACAGGGTGACAACTCCACACATAAAAGAATCTGAATGACGCTCAGAGAATGCGTGAGAGGTGCATGGTTCGCCCACTATACTACACAAGTGGCAGTGGGTTTAGACCCTTAAAGTCTACAAACCCATGAGCTCTATGTGGCTAGGATCTAACATATGATGCTGCTTCTCTCAGCAGGGCTAAAAATATAAGCCCTCTCTGAAAATCTACTCAAGCCACTCTTAACTTGTTTTGTTTACTCTGGGAATTTACTTTCAGATGTATGAAGAAAGAAAAACAAATTGCTCTTGGGGAACAAATAAAGATCACCCAGAACTTTTGTGGAAAACACTGGTGTGAACAAAATCAGCTAGAGGGCTCAACATCCTCCTTTGCATGGAGCAAGATTAAAGAACGTTTTACTTTTTCCCCCCCAGGAAGTTGTGGGGGGGTTGGTGTTTCCAGGTTGGAATAACCGTTGGGTTAGGCTTTGCAAAAGAGAAACATATCAAATGTATGGTGAGGAATTTACATCAGCATAGCTGTGTCTCAGAGGCGTGGATTTCTCATGCCCGAGACATGCAGCTCTGCTGACCTAACCCCTGCTGTTGATAGTAGTAGGCTGATGGAAGAATTCTCCTGCTGACCTAGCTACTGCCGCTCAGGGAGCTGGATTACCTATGTGGATGGGAGAACCTCTCTCGTCAGCATAAGTAGTGTCTATGCTAAGTGGCGCACCTGCAGCTCTTCAGCCATGTAGCAGCTTATTTAGTGTAGTCATGCCCTGGTCTGAGATGTGTCTTAGAACTTTAAAGTGTGGAAGAACAAAAATGCAGGCACTAGGAGAGGCAGAATTGCTCCCAAGTTATTTATGGTGGATCAGCTGTTCTATAAAGCTTAAGCTTTCAACAAGGTCAGTTTTAAAAAGATATTTATTGAGATGTTTAAGCTAAAAAAAACAATTTCCTCAACTTAGGTGCTTGCCTAGTAATTAATACTTTTCCTGGTGCATTACAGTAGACCAAGAAGCAAATACTAAATGCCAGTCACCTTTGCATTCAAGGTAGGCCAACTCCAAAGTACGTTTGTTTTTTCACTGTACAATAAATGGATGCCTCTTCAATGAAGGACAAAAGCATAGTCACATCTATGTTGCTGCAGAGGGATAGGCAAAGCTTTCTACATTCCTGCCATCGATTCCATTAGGGATAGCAGGTGTCTAAAGTAAAGAGGAATTATGACATTTAATATTAAACAAAAAAATTTCAGTTAAAAGTTAATTACTTAAAAGGCTTTTTGTTATTTGTCCCAAATTCCAAGAGGGATGGGTATTTAGCAATTTGTTCATGTAATTACCACTGTATTTTAGAAAGATCTGAGGCATTACCTCTGTCAGATATTGGACACAGTTCTCAAGTTTTGCCCCACCCTTTCCCCAGCACTGCTCATTGCCTCAGACTCCAGCCTGACAGCACAAACCTTGAGAGACTGCCTCAAAGCACAAACCACCCTTACATGAATCACAGGCCAATACAGCTGCTTGACCTGCATCCTTTGGGGACAGCATTAAGCTCCTCAAGTGTTCCAGCAGCCCACAGCTAAGCTGGAACTTTTCCAATAGCACAACTGGTACTAGACCAGACAGCAGGCTGTGGATTTTTACAGATCCTCCCTCCTCAAGAAGGGTCCAAAAGTGGTGTAGTTTTTTTTTTTGGAGGTTTTCAGAAAGCTCACTGGGAACAGAGATTTACCATTTTTTCATTCCAAAGGAACTTGAGATTTTAAGCATGTAGTCAGAGTTAGGGGTAGGAAGGACTTTATCCATAAGGGTTACTAGTCTTTCACTCCTTGAAACAAAACCATCTATGCTACTTCTAACCTCAGCTCCATACCAAAGCCAACATCTCTGGGCACAAGCTCGTTTTAAAGCATTATGAGAGTCTTAGATTGGCAAGCTGAAAGCGCCTTATTCCACACAACTTTTGCTTCCAAACACATTTGGTAAGAAATGGTCCAATTAACTTGTACCTGAATGAAGAAGAATAAGATCATGGTTTATCTGGTTCCTTGTCCAATAGTCTAGAAATTTGGACTGCATTTCTGGCCATAAAAGTAACTGTCAACCTATCAGTACTAGCATGACCGGGGAACATTACACAGCAAGAAACAATTCACGCTACAGCAGTAGGCAAAATCCTTCATCATTGTTCCTTTGATCTCAGTGGAGCTATGACTGTTTACATCAACTCATGATTGGCCCTCAGAAGCTTTGGAATCCCTTTTAGTATCTTTCTTGTTTTTTTCTGTAAAGAAGATTCCCTATCATCTATTTCAACTCGAGTCTCTATTTGTTATAAGATCTAGGCAGTACAAATCCTCCCATCAAGCCAAGATTTTAGCAGCCTAGACTTCAGTGGGCACAAAATCCAGAAACTCTGCACTCAAACCTGGAACAGAGCTAGGTTCTCATTTGAAGTGTGAAAGGCCAGGAATCACAGCCCATCTTTGGCCAAGTTCCGTTTCAAAGTTCTGCCCCTGAGCATTTGGTTTTGTAGCACAAACCTTGAGTAGGTTTGAGATTACCCTTTGATACTCAGTTTCCAGAGTCAGCCAGCAGCTTTAAGTCATTCACCACAGCCTGATACTCTCTCTTCCTCACGGATGAAATCCACTCTTGCACCAAATTGGAAATCTGTTATAGCAGCAGCTCTGCCATGCTCCTGTTCTTCTGGATAGCAAAGATCTCTCTAGTATAGAAGGAGATTAATATTAGGCCGTTGCCCCACTGTCCATGGAAAAAGAAACAGGTTTTGATGTGTATTGTATAAGGTTCTCTTGCTTTTGGATACAGTATCAAGAGGATCAGTCAGGCTCTCCTATTTATCCTCTCATAATGGAGCAAGGAGACATCCAATGAATTGAAAGCAAAACATTTAAAACAAAGATATTTCAAGATGTTAAGATCAACGCAGCCAGGACTGAGCTCTGACCCAGCTGTAAACGGAAGACTATACTAACTGCACAAGAATGTCTTGTAGATCAATTGAAACAGAAAAGGAAAGAGGCTCACTTGCACAGAACCCTGGGACTTCCGACCATTTTAAGTTTTGAAAGCACTTGGCACTGGGTAATACTCCAGAGATTCCCATGTAACTTTGGCTGCAAATAGATCTTTCCTTGGTTCTGACAGAACAATAGTTCTGATTAACGTACAGTGGTACAGCAAATCTGAACAGTGGTGGAGTAATCCAACTACCTAATAATAAAGAAAAAATGTGAGAAGCTTTAGCTGTAAGCCTAGGCATGAAAATTCACTTCCTCCCTCTAGTCTGCCAGAACCCAGATGTGGTGACCTTCAAGATACAGTACAAGACTCACCTCGTGTCCTCAGGTCACCGCTGGGAAATGAGGAAGAATGGGAGGAAGTGATGGTGAAACGTGTGTTTTGGAATCGTGATACAGAATACGGTCTGCTTTTTATTTTCTTTTTCTTATGTTGGTCAAGTACCATGTTCTTGGATGCAGCATAAGAACCTGAGTAGAATAAAATGGACTAAAGTTGGTATTTTTAACCTCTGCCCAGTTTTGATAGGAACAATCACAAATACGTCAAAGATTATGTCTAACCAAAGTACATTACAGGATTTCTAAAAAAGCAAAAATTAATTTTCTAGCAGTTGAAGAGCTACCACCAAATCAGACTTTTGTTTATTCTTGTTCAACTACCGGGGAAATGTCACTCTGTATTTACAGATATAGTTCTGCAGCACGTGTACGATATCAGCTCTACCGGCTTCAGTGAAGCTCCGATAATTTATACTAGCTAAGAATCTGTTCCAAAGCAAATACCTTCTGTTAAAAACGGTTCTAACCTCTGTCAGTGCACTTCCAGACCTTATATTATTCTGAACCCATTTATCAGCATATTACTGACCTCAGACAGCACCTGTTAAACCCCTCCTATATTCTTCACCCAGCATCTTATGTTCACAAAGCCATACGTTTAGTAAACTACCAGAAAATACAACTGTAAGAAGTGCTTGGGAGTAAGGGGCAGATAGATAACCAGGTTCTCTCCCAAAATTTTACAGCAGCGTTACCACTAACAGTTTCAAAAATTATACAAGTTAGATCATGGAAATAATCCATGAAAATTTAGTGTACAATGTGAAATTGTGGAAACTACATCTTTAAACAAACCCAAGTTCTTCCAACTCACCTGAGAAAGTACCACTTATTTCCTTTTAATAGGACATGTGCAGTTGTGTCTACAGCAAAAGGAGGGATAAAAAAACATTCAAAGTCTCACATCATTCTTTTATGAACAGGCCCTCAGTGATAATTTCCTAAATATCAGTGCATATTAAGATGAAACATTGTTAAGGTCTTTTTAAAAGTTGGCCATGCAACTTATAATTAAGTTATTTTGTGCCTAGCAATAACAGTTTTACCTGGTGCAAAAAAGTAGCAGAGGAAGACACTAAACACACATTACTCACCATTGCATTTAGGAGCAGGTCCACTCCAGATTCCATTTGTTTTATCTTTTGTTGTACAATGAATGGAAGCAGCTCCAATAAGCCGGAACCCACGGTCACATCTGTAAGTTACTGTTGAGTTATAAGCAAAATTTTCTACACCCCTGCCATCGTATGTCCCATTGGCAATGTAAGGAGGGAAAGAACAAGTAATCACTGCAGGAAAATAGAAGGTCATGAATATGAATGTTTGAATGTTGCTGTAGCTGTGTTAGTCTTAGGATATGAGAGAGACGAGATGGGTGAGGTAATACCGAGAGCCCTGTGTAGCTTGAAAGCTTATCTTTCACCAACAGAAGTTGGCCCTAAAGAGTTGATCTCACCAACCTGGTCTCATTAATATTAATAAAAGTTTCAGTTAAAAGTGCAAACATTTACTTAACAAAAAGTTTATCTAAGATCCTCAAAAGAAGAAAAATATTTAGCCATTTGAAAGTGTAGTTAGTACTGTATTTTAACCAAGTTTGAGAGAGACAGTTTCCTCCCTCCGATTCGGAAGTCTTCCTTCTTTCAAGCTTTACTCCACCCTCTTCTAAAATGTTATCATGCAAACTGGCGCTGGTCCCCATGACATAGGGCCCTGGCAAAAACTCTCTCACCAGAGCACACCCATTCCAAAACATTACTCATAGGAAAGAAGGGTTTCATGACCTTGGGGAACAGTGATAAGGTCTTCAAGTATTCCACAGTTGGAATACTAAAACATTTCTCATAGCAACAGCATGGCTGACAGACCCTCCACATAAGTGTCCAAAACAGGAGTGAGGCAAATGAACTATGAGAGGTTTTAGATTGAGTTCTACTCCAAAGAAACCTCAGATTTAGGTGTTTAGGGAAGGTTGGATTTGTCTTACCTTGACAAGTTGGAAGTTTACTCCATTCAACTTCATCTCCCTTAAGCTCACATTGAATGAAAGGCCGCCCAATTAATTTGTACCTAAATAAAAAACACACACACACAAAAATGAGTATCAAGTTTCTTACCTAGTTCTTTGATTGCCTGTGTAACTGTCTGGCAATTTGGAATATGGATTCTTTCAGCTTACAGGTGGTGACTTATGACCTGGATGTTATGGGTTGAGTTAAAACCTCATTGAGATTGATGGGTGTCAATGTACCCTTCCATTAATATAATTGTGAGAAGTCCATCACAATGCCCCACCTAAAAACAGAGATAATGTGAACCCACTCAGGAGTTTTGCACTGTGTGGAGGAAAGGTTTTTGCTGAGAGGTTGTTTTTTTTTTTTAAAAAGGGTATCTGTCAGGGGTCACAAGGCAGAACAGAACCAGGGAGACTGAGACAATCTTGTAAGCACGGTGTGACCTTGCAAGAAACTTAGAGGTTGTGGGTCAAGGGTGCTGGATGAAAAGAAACTTGGGCATGTAAGCTAAAAACACTACTCCTTTGCCTTTGGTTTCTCCTGCATTTGGAGAAGCGGGACTTTCTATATTCCTTGCAAATAAGCAAGGCTGCATCAAAGAAAATACCCGATTCCATCATCAATTTCTACTCCCAATTGGAAAATCATCAGGGGCCTGAACTTTGACTAGCCACTTGGTCAAAAATGGGCAACAGACATTGAATAAGATCGTTCCTGCTGTGAATACCAGCATGACCAAGGCACAACAAGTAGTAAAAGGCAATTTAAGCAAGCAAATAGGTGGATACAACACACTCTCTGCAAGCTTAATGGGTTTATACTGAATCAGACACTTGGGAACAGTCATTAATCCTGTGCAGAGCAAAACGGTGGATTCTCTGCCCTCTAATTTGCACATTGTAGCGATCCTTACTTCTTCCATTGCTAGAGAAGGCAGAAAGAGTCCCTAAAACAGCCCCAGTTACTCAGTGTGATGAATCCCCAAAGAACTAGTAATTTTAGATACTGTCAGACTGTTCAGAGTGTTTTCACACGTGAAAGGGTTTAGACTTTAGACTGGCTGTATTTTAAAGAATCCTTATTGAGGTTACAGGGACAAACCATCCCGATGTGTAGAAAGAATAGTAAATATGGCAGGCAACCAGCTTGGCTTAACAGCGAAATCCTTGCTGATCTTGAACACAAAAAAGCTTACAAGAAGTGGAAGGTTGGACAAATGACCAGGGAAGAGTATAAAAATATTGCTCGGGGATGCAGGAGTGAAATCAGGAAGGCCAAATCACACCTGGAATTGCAGCTAGCAAGAGATGTTAAGAGTAACAAGAAGGGTTTCTTCAGGTGTGTTAGCAACAAGAAGAAAGTCAAGTAAAGTGTGGGCCCCTTACTGAATGAGGGAGGCAACCTAGTGACAGAGGATGTGGAAAAAGCTAATAATGTACTCAATGCTTTTTTTGCCTCTGTCTTCACGAACAAGGTCAGCTCCCAGACTGCTGCACTGGGCAGCACAGCATGGGGAGGAGGTGACCAGCCCTCTGTGGAGAAAGAAGTGGTTCAGGACTATTTAGAAAAGCTGGACGTGCACAAGTCCACGGGGCCGGACGCGCTGCATCCGAGAGTGCTAAAGGAGTTGGCGGATGTGATTGCAGAGCCATTGGCCATGATCTTTGAAAACTCATGGCGATCCGGGGAAGTCCCTGACGACCGGAAAAAGGCTAATGTAGTGCCCATCTTTAAAAAAGGGAAAGAGGAGGATCCTGGGAACTACAGGCCAGTCAGCCTCACCTCAGTCCCCGGAAAAATCATGGAGCAGGTCCTCAAGGAATCAATTCTGAAGCACTTAGAGGAGAGGAAAGTGATCAGGAACAGTCAGCATGGATTCACCAAGGGCAAGTCATGCCTGACTAATCTAATTTCCTTTTATGACGAGAACTGGCTCTGTGGATGAGGGGAAAGCGGTGGATGTGTTGTTCCTTGACTTGAGCAAAGCTTTTGACACGGTCTCCCACAGTATTCTTGCCAGCAAGTTAAAGAAGTATGGGCTGGATGAATGGACTATAAGGTGGATAGAAAGTTGGCTAGATTGTCGGGCTCAACGGGTAGCGATCAATGGCTCCATGTCTAGTTGGCAGCCGGTATCAAGTGGAGTGCCCCAAGGGTCGGTCCTCGGGCCGTTTTTGTTCAATATCTTCATTAATGATCTGGAGGATGGTGTGTCTTGCACCCTCAGCAAGTTTGCAGATGACACTAAACTGGGAGGAGAGGTAGATATGCTGGAGGGTAGGGATAGGATACAGAGGGACCTAGACAAATTAGAGGATTGGGCCAAAACAAATCTGATGAGGTTCAACAAGGACAAGTGCAGAGTCCTGCACTTAGGACGGAAGAATCCCTCGCACCGCTACAGACTAGGGACCGAATGGCTTGGCAGCAGTTCTGCAGAAAAGGACCTAGGGGTTACAGTGGACGAGAAGCTGGATATGAGTCAACAGTGTGCCCTTGTTGCCAAGAAGGCCAATGGCATTTTGGGATGTATACATAGGGACATTGCCAGCAGATCGAGGGACGTGATCGTTCCCCTCTATTCGACATTGGTGAGGCCTCATCTGGAGTAGTGTGTCCAGTTTTGGGCCTGACGCTACAAGAAGGATGTGGAAAAATTGGAAAGCGTCCAGCAGAGGGCAACAAAAATGATTAGGGGACTGGAACACATGACTTATGAGGAGAGGCTGAGGGAACTGGGATTGTTTAGTCTGTGGAAGAGAAGAATGAGGGGGGATTTGATAGCTGCTTTCAACTACCTGAAAGGGGTTTCCAAAGAGGATGGATCTAGACTGTTCTCAGTGGTAGCTGATGATGGAACAAGGAGTAATGGTCTCAAGTTGCAGTGGGGGAGGTTGAGGTTGGATATTAGGAAAAACTTTTTCACTAGGAGGGTGGTGAAACACTGGAATGCGTTACCTAGGGAGGTGGTGGAATCTCCTTCCTTAGATATTTTTAAGGTCAGGCTTGACAAAGCCCTGGCTGGGATGATTTAGTTGAGGACTGGTCCTGCTTTTAGCAGGAGGTTGGACTAGATGACCTCCTGAGGTCCCTTCCAACCCTGATATTCTATGACTTGCTTGCTACAAGCCGACAACTACTCTTGTGGTCCCATCCTGTGGAACCGTTCTGAAATGGAACCACCTGGCATTCTACACCTTTGATAACTGCCTAGTTATCTGGGGTAGTCAAGAATTAAAAACACTGTCCACTCTGACCATACGCTTCACTCTGAAAGTTAGTGGTTCAGCCTAAGCATCTCTAGGCCACCTCAGGGGAAGGCAAGAGAGGCAGTTTGCCCCAGGCCCCCCATTTAAGAGGGCCCCCAAACTGAGGGATGATGCAACCTCAGCACACCAGGCTGCAATGCAATGACAGAGGGGCAACAGGGCCAAAGCTGAGCAGTGCTGTAACCTCACAGGCCAGGTCTCAAAGCCCAGAGCTGGTCCCAACCTGACAGGACAGGAGCCACGTCAGTGCGCTCACTCCCCACTCCCCCCCCAATAATTTATTTTTAGAAGGGTGGGAAGCCTCAGTTCCAGATTTTGCCCCAGGCCTTCCAATGTCTGTGCAGCCCCAGCTACCCCTCCTCTGTCAGCAGCATTCCATTTTCAAGGTTGTGTGACCTTTACAAGATTCCTGCGTAGAAATTAGTGAACGGGGTATGCGGCCACATAGCCTTCCCGACCGTCTTTCCTCACGCACTAGGGGAAAAGGCCACATCTACACTACAGGGACTGTAGCAACACGGCTCTGCCTGCAAAACCCTACAGCGTACATGCAGCCTTCAACATTTTTTCTGTTGCTGTAGAAAACACCTCCCAGAGGGACAGTCCTAGGTTGACTGACACATTCTTCTGTGGATCTAGCTGCATTTACACCAGGGGTTATGTCAGCATAGCTATCATGCTCAGAGATGTGGATTTTTCACACCCTGACTGCCATACCTATGTCAACCTACACGAAGCATAGACCAGGCCTAACCATGTGTGTTTGGTGGTCGGAGGGGTGTTAAGGTTTTAATAGGAAAGAGACAAAGAACAGTTTTTGGTAGAGTTGTTTTTCATTTTGCAACTAAAGATCTTTTCCAGTTCTCTAAACCCTGATTAAAACCATGCATGGAAAATCTGAACCAAGTTACAGATTGATGGCAAGTGCAGTTCATACATGGGCTCTGTAACTGCAAAGGCAACTGACAGACCAATTTTACTGTGGTAGCTTTTTCAAATAGACACTTGAACACCCACATCTTCTGTGTAGTACTTCCTTTGAAATAAATAGATAAATACTTAGTCATTTTATGCTGACCTATTTGTCTAGACACCTACCATAATTTGGACCTACCTTCTATTATGTGTAAAAGCTTAAAAATATTTGTGCTAATTTTAGTTTGTGATAGAAGTTATACTTAGGCCTGAATCACACCCAGGGCCCATGCTACAAAATTTAGGGCATCCCACAAATATTTCAACCAGAAAGTGTTCTTCCCACAGAAACCACGCCACTGAGAATCTCTCTCACCACCTACAGGGTAACTCCACCTGACACCATTTGCATTCCATGTGGAAAGATTTAAATTCAAGCCCAGCTGCATGTGAACTGGGACATACTGGGCCTGTTTTTATACTTGTTATAGACTCTGTGGCACTACATAACCCATCTGGGCAGGATCTGGTGTTCACTGAACTACACTGGATGCAAAAAGTAAAGGCACCCCAGCAAACCCCTATTCTCCCTCCTCTACACACAGCTGGGACTTCATCCTATTTCAACTTCAAGTGGGGAGGGTGGAGACAGAATCCATACTAGCAAACGGTTTCAAAGCTCTACTTCCAAATGAGAACCCACCCCAAGGCTGCAGTTGATAGCACTACCCCCAAGTATGTATTTGAAGTTAAACCATGCATTATTTTGCAGTTCGCCAGCAATTGTACACCAAAGTTCTTGGAATTAACTACGAGAGGCACCTTGACACTCACCCATCTTCACAGAGCAAGTCTATTTTTGCACCAAACAGAAATTCTGTCATATGACCAGCTCTGCCATGGAGTAGTTCTCCTGGATGACCACATGATTTCCCTAATAGAGACCAAGGCTAGGATTAGCATTAACATGTGTTGTCATGATGGAAACAGAAGAGCTAAACAACAACAACAACATACTTAAGAAGGCTATAGCTGCATGCCCACTCACACCACTTTATATAGTGTCACACCACAGAGGGTCTTTTAGTCCAGTACCATACTTCTGACAGTGGCTTCGGACACACGTGTAAAACCCACACAGGGCTCAATCATACCCGTGGCAACTGAAGGTGCTCAACCCCTTGCAGGCTGTACCCTGCACAAGTGTCCAGACCAAAGGGGGTAATTATGCAATAAAACGCCCACTGGTGCCAGGGGTGGAGAGTGGGAAGGACAGGTTTGTCAAACCCCCATGGTTAATGGCTGACTTATGTCCCAAAGGTAAAAATACCCCTTCTGTCTTTTTATCCTTATTTCTGCATGCTAAATGCAGAAACTTTTTTTTTTTTTCAATCTCTCAGATTTCTTTGTTTCAGTATTTAGCAGCAGTAAATTCCATGAGTTACCAAGTATTGTAGAAAAAATACTCCAACCATGTCATCAATTTTAATGAAGACAGACAAGAAACCTCCCATAATCCTCAGGGAAGTTCAATGGCAGAAAGTCCTCCTTCCCCCTACAACAAGTAATTTCCCATGGTTATTCTAGTTGAAACGTAGTGCATTAGAAATTTACTTTTCATATGAAATTCAAAGCAGACATACTGTATTCATACAGCCAGCGCTATCCTGGTACTTGATCTTCACCAGTCAGTTTTAAGAACAGCTAAATATTCCATAGAAATACAGCTATTGCAATTTATCCTAAGAAAACACCTGGCTAAACAGCCCTTCAGACTAAATAACCAATTAAACTAGCAAATTGGGAGCCAGCTGCCTAGTGGGTCCTAATTGTGAGATGTTTTCAGATCAAGTGAGACAGAAAAGTAACAAAAAAAGAGATACTCACTTCTACAAAACTCAGGGGCTTCTGACCATGTTAAGTTTTCAAGACAAGTACTAACAAGAAGCATTTCAGTGATGTTCTCATACCCTGGGCGACAAGTATATCTCACAGTGATCCCAACAGGATGGTAATTCTTCCTCTCATCTTCCTTACTTAAGGCAGCAAACTTTAATCTTGTTGGGGCACCACAACTACCTGGCAGTAGAGACAGACATTAGTTCTGAAAGGTTTGGCTATGAAGACAGGTACAGAAACAGTCTGTTGTAACAATAGACCAAAACTCAGTGTTTAGGAAACAAATTACTCCCTTAGCAGTACTTCAGGGAGGTTACTAACAATCACATTTGGATACCCTTTGTTAAATAGGCCCTATGCTGAATGGGCTCCCAATATAAAACTGCAGAATGCATATTAAGATATACTTTTAGTGTTTTTGTTTTATTAGATTCCCAGGTAAAAACTAAGTTTAACTGAATGTCAAGAGTACATATCAGTAATTTAGAGTAAATTAAATGAGAGAGATTTAATTAGCCCCCAAACAAGTACAGTAAAAGCTGTGTTATCCGGCACTTTACTGACCAGAAAGCTCTATTAACTGGCATTTCTGATATCTCCCAATTCAAATCTTCAATCTAGTAACCAGGACTAGTATACTGCCTAGGAGATTATGCAATTGCACATTCTGAACTCTACTTTTATGCAAAAGAGACAGAAGACAAATAAGCAAGGGGATATCAGTGATTTATTCAAAAATACAGCTTCCAGGGTGTGTCATAGGGTCATTACAGATTCAGCCCGATCTCCTACACCTTCTACCTCTACAATGATAATTGATGTTGATAATGACGACCAGGAGGCATCACAAGATCCTGACGTGCCTTCTGAATCGTCAAAGATTAAATTATGTTCAGCACAGTTTTCGTGTTAAGTGTATTTTTAATGATCGGGGTGTACCCCATGTGCTGCCCATAGTGATAAGATTACAGGTCAAGCTTTCGACACAGCAGGTTTACACCTAAGTGCTTCAAGAAACCAACCACTCTGCAGTGCAGTACTACTCCTGGATGGGCAAGTACCGTCTACTATTTTAAACTTCACTCATTTTATTGTATTCCAATTCTTTGAACATTGGTATTCCATTGGTAAGTATAACGCTTAATTAACTGGAGTATCTGATTAACTGGCACCCCCCATTCCCTCAACATGCTGGATAACAAAGCTTTTACTGTATTATAAATCCAGGAAATTCAGAGTTAAGGTTACTCTTACCACCACCCCAAAAGCATGTCTAAGTATGGAAATGCAGAGTTTCCAACCAACCCTAGTAGTGATGCCAAGAAATAAGCATACAACTAGGATTCATGCATTTCAGCGTTTGTAGTCCCAGACTAGATGAAAGACATTAAACTTAATGTAAATGTTTCCCCTTCCCTTTGGGAATCATTACAGGGCAGAGCTAATTTTGACTATACCTACTAAATAGGAAAAGTCTTACCTTTTCATAAGTGAAAGGCAGCCCAAGGAACTTTATTCCAGATAAAATAAAATACTTACGACCACAAAACTCGTTGATGTAGGACCATTGTGAGTTTGAAAGGCACACTACAGTGTCTGACTTTCCAGGGATTTTAAGGAAGCCATCACTGCACCTGTATGTAACTTGTGTGTCAACAGGGAAGCCCTCTGTGCGATTCACATCGGAGGGGACGGCATGATTCAGCTTCGGTGGGGGCCCACAGTCACCTGTGGACAAAACAAAAGCCCATGGTAACAGAGCCTATTTATTCTAGTAGCTTTGCACACCAGAAGGACCCTGAAGCGCATCAGCGGTGAGAAAAGGGAGCTGCGACAGACCAGGCGAGCCCATCAGGAAGGTTACTCCGATTGCCCAGCCCCCTACAGCCCCACCCACCTCAGGGGTTTAACCTGGGAGCTGAAGACAATCAGCACCATCAGTAACAGCCACAAGAGACGCAAATCCCTGCCAACCCTCCCATGCGTTTTCCCCATGGAGGGAACCCCGGAAACGAGGGAACCCCGGGGGCAGGCGGCAGTCCTCGGGCTGAGTGCACCGGGGGAAGGGGCTCGGGGGGACCCAGCGCACGGAGCAGGCAGAGAGGCTCCCCTCGCTTGGAAGGGGCACCCCCCGCCCCGTGACAGGAGGAGCCAACCGAAGGGCCAAAGCGCAGCCCCGGGCCCGGCCCGAGGCAGCCCCTAGCTCATGCCCTGGGAGCCCCCCAACACCGGGACTATCCGCAGCCCCCGGCCCGGGGAGCCCCGCCCTGCACGGCGCACGGAGATGCTTTGCCCTGCCGACCCCCCGCAACTCACTGCGAGTCCCGGGCAGCAGCAGGAGCAGGAGCCCCAGGGCCAGCGCGGGGCAGGGGAGCCCCGGGGACATGGTGGGGGTCGGCCAGGGAGCTCCGACCCGCAGCCTGCGCCGTGCCCAGCACAAGTGAGGAAGGGGTAAGGAGGGACTGAACAGCGCCATGAATGGTTGGAGGCGGGGTCAGGAGAGAAGGGGCGGGGCCTGAAGAGCGCCATGAATGGTTGGAGGCGGGGTCAGGAGAGAAGGGGCGGGGCCTGAAGAGCGCCATGAATGGGTGGAGGCGGGGTCAGGAGAGAAGGGCGGGGCTGGCTCAGGCTGAATCCAGTTGGTTACAGCAAACACAGAGAGGAGGCTGGCGTTAATGTCACCGCTAACACAAGCAGCAAAGGAACGGAAATACCAAAACACACACCCTTGGGCTTTATTTTCAAAAGAGCTCTGCACAGTGAATATCATTGCGAAGACTTGAACATCTGTCCTCACGCTGCAGATTTAGTTTTTCCACTGGAGCATGCAAACATTTGGCAGAGATATGAGAAAACGAAGCTTTATACAATGTGTGTGTTACGGGCTCAGAAACTGGATTATCTAATTTAGCAGGGGACAAGGCTGGGCAATAAACATTCATGTTTTGACGCTGTGTTTCCTTTGGCAAAAGTGCAAATTGGCAAAAGAAACAGAGCACTGCAGACTTGGGAGGGGCGAGACCGTTCAATACAAAGTCTTTTTACAACATGGGAAGGAGGTGTAGTTACAGGCCACCTCACATGTGGTGATAGACTGGCAAGCTCATGGGCAGTCTTTTTAAGGTGAGGGAAACACAGACTTAGCAGAGGCGTGCACTTGCCCCGAGCACCTAGAGCAGTAGTTTTCAATCTTTTTTTCATTTGCAGACCCCTAAAAAATTTCAAATTATGGTGTGGACCCCTCTGGAAATTTTGAATGGCGGTGCGGACACCTTTGGAAATCTATTGTCTGTATATACAGTTGAATTCTGATGACTTAGTTTTCAGTCTGTCTTTTTCCTACAGGAACAGTAGCAGGGGAAGTAGAGCTGTCAGATCCCAGGAATATATGGCTGAGAAGTTCAGGGATGAGTGGGAGCTATTGATTCCAGTATCTCCTGTAACCTTCCGCAACCAGGGTTACAGTTCACCATACAGCAACATGCTTGTACAAACAAAACCAATAGCTGGTGATCCCAGCAATGGCCAAGCACTGAATGGGCTATGGGGATGGAACTCCATCGCACCCCTAAAGCTAGTCATAGAATCATAGAATATCAGCGTTGGAAGGGACCTCAGGAGGTCATCTAGTCCAACCCCCTGCTCAAAGCAGGACCAATCCACAATTAAATCATCCCAGCCGGGGCTTTGTCAAGCCTGACCTTAAAAACTTCTAAGGAAGGAGATTCTACCATCTCCCTAGGTAACGCATTCGTGTGTTTCACCACCCTCCTAGTGAAAAAGTTTTTCCTAATATCCAACCTAAACCTCCCCCATTGCAACTTGAGATCATTACTTCTTGTCCTGTCATCTTCTACCACTGAGAATAATCTAGAACCATCCTCTTTGGAACCACCTCTCGGGTAGTTGAAAGCAGCGATCAAATCCCCCCTCATTCTTCTCTTCTGCAGACTAAACAATCCCAGTTCCCTCAGCCTATCCTCATAAGTCATGTGTTCCAGACCCCTAATCATTTTTGTTGCCCTTCGCTGGACTCTCTCCAATTTTTCCACATCCTTCTTGTAGTGTGGGGCCCAAAACTGGACACACTACTCCAGATGAGGCCTCACCAATGTCAAATAGACGGGAATGATCACGTCCCTCGATCTGCTGGCTATGCCCCTACTTATACATCCCAAAATGCCATTGGCCTTCTTGGCAACAAGGGCACACTGTTGACTCATATCCAGCTTCTCGTCCACTGTCACCCCTAGGTCCTTTTCCGCAGAACTGCTGCCTAGCCATTCGGTCCCTAGTCTGTAGCGGTGCATGGGATTCTTCCGTCCTAAGTACAGGACCCTGCACTTGTCCTTGTTGAACCTCATCAGATTTCTTTTGGCCCAATCTTCCAATTTGTCTAGGGCCCTCTGTATCCTATCCCTACTTGCCACCGTATCTACCACTCCTCCTAGTTTAGTATCATCCACAAATTTGCTGAGAGTGCAATCCACACCATCCTCCAGATCATTTATGAAGATATTGAACAAAACCGGCCCCAGGACCGACCCTTGGGGCACTCCACTTGATACCGGCTGCCATCTAGACATGGAGCCATTGATCACTACCCGTTGAGCCCGACAATCTAGCCAACTTTCTACCCACCTTATAGTGCATTCATCCAGCCCATACTTCTTTAACTTGCTGACAAGAATAAAGTGGGAGACCGTGTCCCTACAGGGCAGGTTTGTGACACATTGGCAGAGAACAGCATGGGGCCAGGGTGGGGGCGTGCAGTGCTGCATTGGTGCTGAGGATAAATGAAGAACCTCACTCTCCAGAGTTGTCTGTGCACATTTCAACAGCAAGGAACGGATCACCCACTTTGCTTTCCTCTCCACCTCTTCTGCTCCAGCCTGCTTCCTAACCATGACCCAATGGCTAGACACCACAATGACGAAAGTTCTATAACTATCAGGGACAGATGAATAGAAAAGCTCTCTTTTTACTTGTTGCTCAATGGAAGATGCTCTCTAAAAAAATCCAGGTGGCTGCCATTCAGGGTCCTGCATTTGGCCAGTGATGTTAATACTACTAATAAATATTCAAACCGCTTTACATAAGCATGCACATTTTAAATTTCGGAGCATCCACAGTATGTTACATTCATCAGAGATAACTTTTAGCCTTCTCTTTTCTCACTGATCTTTCACGGCAGAGAGTGCAAGTAGCACAATTTTTAATAGGAATAAACTCTAGTAATCAACCCCAGCTGTGTTATAGGCTAGAGATTGAATCCCGCTGTATACCCGCATTTACTTTTTTAACTTAAGCGGTCTAGAAAATTAGTCTATGGAGCTGTTCACAGTGTAATTGTAACACTGACAGATGCTGGTTGTCAGCAGGCAGGGTTGAACCTAGGACTGCAGGAACTTAGTGCATGAGCCTCTACCACATGGGCTAAAGGCCAACTGGCTGTTAGCTAAGGCTGTAGAGCAGACTCATTTTATCTCTCTCTTTAAGTGGTCTTGGTGCCACGAGATGGGCTAGAACACCACACCCAGGAAGTGTGTGGGTTACATAATGTATTACTCAGCTTGAGCAATGGTGATTAGAGGTCCAGGCTGACTTGGTTCATGCCACCTAAATTGATCGCTAGTGAATGGCCTCTAGTGGTCCTTGTCTACAGCGAAAAGCTCAGTTGTATTATGATTCAAGGGTAAAAGAGTAAGAGAGAGAGATGCCACAGACTAAGGCAAATTAAATTCAGAGTCCCTTCATGGTGACAGAGACTGAGTTTGAGGCAGGGCACTTTTCCAGAGTATAGACAGCTAGTGTCACCCCAAAAGTAGGCTAGACAGCCAGAGTTGCACTGATTCAACACAGCCAAGCTGCAGCTTCTAAGGTGAACTTCTATGGAGCCCCTAGTGCAGAGTTCAGCTGCTTTCTGTCCCTTGTCCTCACCTCAGCCTTCCTGGAAATACAATTTGCTCTACCCTGCGAGAGTATCATGCCCCCTTAGAGCTCAGTAGCCCTCAAAGCTACAATTTTGAGGTGGAGGGAACTTCTGGGCCTATATGTTACTTCTCTGCTGCTTTCTTTCAATCGGCTCCTCCTGGCTTTATACAGCCACAGATTCTCAGTGAAAGGGGATGTGGCACTTGTTTTTCTGGCCAACACTGTTCATTACCAAGGGATCCTTTCTACTTGTCCTCTGGGTCAAATTCATCTCTGTTATTTGGGGATCTGACTCAATCTCACTGGCTCCATAAACAGGAGTAAAGATACGAGCCTAACAGTGCTGTAGACCGATGGTTCCTGATATTCCACAGAACAGGTTACAGCACTGTCCGCAGAAAGGCAAGCTGCTGTCTCCTATGCTACTTCCCCAGTATGCTTCAACCACGAGCTCCTCTAGATGTGAGAGGAAAAGCCAGTCTTCTTTGCTTTCTCTGTCCTTGCAGTCCCTGCTGAGACTGGTCACTAGATTGAGACAGTTTTTCACTCCTAAGAAAAGGAGCCTTTAAACACAGTGGGGATTTTTCGGTCTTTAGCCAGTGGGATAAAGTTATTAAAAAAAAAATCACACAAAAACAATCAAAAGTTATAACAATTCCATTTTATTGCAGGAATAATTTTTTATTGCTGGAATGCAGGAATAATTACTTGATCACAAAAGGTATAGGTCAATTTATCAGGCAATGGGAAAATCGCTTAGCAAGCTGTTTCTCTACAGTTAAATTTCTACCATCTACTCTTGTGTGTGATTAGATATAAAAATGCCTCAGGTGATAACACTGGTATCAGTCAAAACTAGATCTGGTCAGATTGGGAAGAACATCTGCTGAGCTGAGTTTAAATCAAGAGGACAGGGAAGATTGCTTTGCTAACCCTTAGATTTTCAGTGGTGTACAGGGAGTTATGAACATCACTGCCCTTAAGGTTAATGTAAATCAGACAGTAGCATAGCCATACACCCACTGTGAATGTATGTGTTATAATGCATAAAAGCTAAATGTAAGCAGCAATTATGGCAAAGCTGAAGGTTGTTGGTGTAAATTTCCAGCTGCATAGGGTCTGAAGCTTGTACGAAAATAAACCTTTAGATCATACAGTTCAATCTAGTTCCTCTACTTGCTTTCACTTTCCTAACACAATTAGGATCACAGATTTCAGCTATTCATTACAATTTTTTAATCTCCCGCTTCAGTTTCTGAATCTCCAGATACAGTTTCTTCAGTTCCAGCAGGGTTCTCAGTTCCGTCAGAGGCACATCACAATGGACAAACTCTTTACTCTCACGTACCCCTGAACATTCTTCAGTATTGCTTTGCTTTTTCTGTGAAACAGAGAAAGAGGGAATGTGATTATGCTGCAGAAGAGAAGGATTTACCTTTGAAATATGCTTGCTCCTTTTTGGGGTTGAACCCTCAGTCAGTGTGTTACATATATCTGTATCATACGGTCTGTCTGACACACGCCTGATACTGAAAAGGCCTTCACGCCCACAATTCTTATTGATGTCTATAGGGGCTGATAGTTCTAAGCAACTCTGAGACCTTTCTGAACAACTTGCAGAATCAGGCACTTGGATTGTCAACTCCTTGAGCTGGAACCAGGCCTCCATTTACATTTTCACAGTGCTAAGCACACTGGCAACTACTCATTACATTTTCTTTATACTGTGCCTAGACCACCAGAAGATATGCCATGTCTCACACCCTGGACTGCACTGGAAGCCTCTCTAATTTATAATATGGCCAAGTTTTCATCCTGTGTGATTTTTACCTACCACATTTTTTTTTTAAACCGGAATCGGTGCTACAAAAGGAGAAAATCTCCTACTTCAAAGCATGAGAAAGGATGGGATGGAGGAAGGACATTAGTTTGCTTTCAGATCAATACATTTTCCCCTTCTATTGTATCAATGGCACATCTCCCTACTTGGTCCCATTGCTTCATTAAAACAATGAGGACTCAGACTTAAGAAAATCAAAACACTGTTTTGTTATTACTTTTGTTTTACACTAGAAATTGGACTGAGTACTTCAAGAAATCCAGCGGGAGTGTCATACTTACACATTTGGGTAATGCTGTCCAGTTGCCATTGGCTAAACAAGTGATACTAAAACTGTCTATTGTAGGCAGGTACCAATTGTCTGAAAAATGGTACCCAGGAGAGCATTTGAAAGGAATGCTTTCATTTACGTTGTACCACATTTTCTCATCTAATGCATTGACCATTCTTCCATTCTGCACATCTGGCTTTGGACACTGCACTGAAAGGAAAAAGCAGAGGAGAAGGCAGAGGAGATGCACTGTGAGTGCTGCTTATTGCCTGTAATGGAAAGAGGCAGCTATACTGAAGACCCCATGCCCTTGGTTTACTTCACTGCAGCTGTTTTGGTTTAATCAGAAAAACATCACACCCACAGTGACTCGCTGGAAAAAAACAAACATCATGAGTTCAACAAGAAAAGGGCGTGAGTGAAATCCCATCCAGCGCTGTGTATCATGGGCATTTCATGGAGTCATCGGCAGCTGAAAGTCCACACTTGGGGGAGCAGAGCACAGGTGCTTTGCTGGTTCGTTTAAGGAAGTTTTATTGGCAGCCTTGGGACAAATGTGAATGTGAAGTTCACTCCCTTGCACGCTTGTGGCCTTCTTCTAAATAGCCTCTCTGGTGTACTGCAGAATTAGCCTCCCCCGCCCCCCTGCAGTGAGGAACAATTGCAAGTCAGTGGAGTTGCCTTGGATTTATACAGGTGGAACCAAGGGCAGAACTTGGTCCTTAACAGTGTCTTATGCTTCTATTGTGACTTTCATCCTGCAGGATGCCAAAGGCTTTGATTAGATACCACAGTGACTGGCTCCATACAAACCCCTTAGATAACGGTAAGGAACCCCTTCCCCACAACCACCTCTGGAGGAAGGGGGCAGTAAGCATGAAGGGCTATTTGAGGACTGTCTACAGAATGCAGACCTGAATGGAGAACCTGATTCTCATGCACACTAAGGCCTCTGGCAAGAGAGAGGGGCTTAGTGTAAATGAGACTCCGTCCTTAAAGTTTTGTCTGGAAATCAGCCCCCACCACTCCTTCATCTCACATCCAACCTCCACAGAGCAAACTCTACAGAACTGAATGTGTCTACCTCAGAAGGAAGAAAGGCTGAGTCTGCCTTGGTGAGCTTCAAGTCTGTGAATCTGTGGAGCCAGACTTGTAAAACCTGAGGGTTAGCACACTCAGCCATTTCGGCCAAGGAAGTGCTAGTCAATATCAAATTGATTAAGGGGCAGTCAGAAGGTTTGGGGTTTTTTGCAGGCTCAGAAGTCTGTTGTTCATTGGCATTGACTCAGTTGAGTAGTACAGGGTACCACTTTTTCAGATTTTGGTACAAGCAGCCTGGGATCCTTGATAAGCACCTTTTCTAAACTGGAAAAATCCATCATTAAAGCTGGTCCACTCCTGAAGAAAGCTACTTGGACCTAAACTCTGGGGTTGCTTGGTCCTTATCCTATTAAATATATATTCTGCTGATAAATATTTACTTCTTTGGCCTCCCTTCCGCAGTATAGCCAGGAAAGTTTTAGCAATGAGTGATTAGTCATAATTAGCATCTTTCTTTGACGTACTTTCCTAATTAATCCTCAAAACACCTCTTCAAGATAGCTTGGATCCACAATCTCCATTTTTACAGAGAGGAGAAATATCTTGCTCAAGTTGTACGGGGAGACTTTTGCAAACCAGGAAAGTGCCTAAAACCACTATGGCTTATTGCTAAAAGCAGCCAAGTCAGTAGGCTGTAAATTGGCCATTCAGTAGTCTCAGTTTAACCAAGGGGGGTGGGGGGCGGGTTGGGTGCCACAGAGAGGGCAGCTTGACCCCACATCCTTCCTGATAAGAATTGTGTTGAAGTTGCTGATACATGCATCTTAGAGGAGCAGGATGTGCCCCAGGAATGTCTATTGGGGCCTCAAGGCTGCCAACACCTGGTTAATCAATAATCAGAAGGAACCTCTTGCTTAACCATTGAAACTGCTTACTTAACAAGTTTGCTTTAAGGGACATGTCATTCTATTACTAATGTATAAATAGGGGGGAAAAGTTTGAGGTAGTGGGACTCTTCAGGACTGGACTCTCTCTCTGGATGCATCTTGTGTTTCCCACTGGCAGACGGGCTGCCGCTGTGCCACTCGGGAGCCACACTCAGCTTTGGTAATGATCAAGGGTTGGGGGTGTTTTACTAACCTGTTGCAGACGAGTGTATAGGTGCTTGAGACTAAGTAAAGTTTAGCTGTAAGTGAAAGCACTCTTGTGTTGTCCTGTTTGTGCCAGCCATCGATCGGTCGGACGGCCGTGTCTCCCCTGATTTATTTCCTGACACCACCTCGCACAGAGTAAAAGTTACCAAGAGCTTTGGGTTGAAAGAACCCCGGGTAACAAAGTCACACAGGGAGACTGGCCTGGGGCAGGAAGAGAGTAAGAACTCAAGGTCCTTGGTTTCCAGTGCTGTGCTCAGACCACCTCTTCCCCTATGGTGCTGTTACTAGGGCTCAGCGTACACGTGCCAGACCAATCACCATACCTCAGTTCATCATTTACACTTACCTGGCTGACAACTTGGCACAGGAGGATTCCAGGTGTTGTCATCCTGACACTGACTCTCTCTACTGCCATGGAGCAGGTAGCCTTCCTTGCAGGAGACCCCAACAGTGACACCATATGTAAACGCTTGCCTTGTCTGAGTCATTCTTCCATTTTCAACCTCTGGCCTCGGACAGCGAACCACTGAGAGAAAACAACAAAATGGTTCATGCTACGTCAGAGACAGGGAATAAATCAAAGCCAATACACTTAAATAGCAGCTGATCTGTTTCCAGGCACACTAAACATGGCGGGTAAAAAAAAACAAAAAACCCCCAGCTACATAAGAATATCAGATTCTTAACCGTTTAGCAGACCTCTGCGTGGAAAAGTGTCTTTATCTCCATGGGCCGGTGCAGCAAGTAGTTACTCACGGCACTGGATTCACAGTGACATTGAGACTACTGGGAGGTGGGAAACTTTCTATGGCAGGTTCGGTATGTGGGTGAATGCTTTCAATGCTGTTCTCTTTTCCGTAGCTTCCTATTGCCAAGTCAAGGCACCAGGGTTATTCCATTTTTTTGGAATCAGGCTGGTCCCTCAAACACTCTCTGATGTTGCATCCAGAGGGACCCATACCTAAAGGGATAATTCCAGGACAGCTGGGTTGGGAACCAGATCCAAGAGATGGGTCAGTGGGGTGGGGCAATAAGTCACTGGGAGTGAGACTCACGCCTCAGTTGGGACACAGGTCCAATGGCTGGTGGCACTGGCCAGTGAGGAAATCAGTAGTAATTTTTATATGTTTGAAAACAGGGGTCTGTGGTGGAGATTCAGTGGTGGTTCCAGGCCAACAGTTTAGGTGGGGCACCGTAACCCTCCTTAGCTGCTCTCTAGCTCTGCCTGGGGTTAGCATCTCAGAGCCCATTCTCAAATCCCCTGATGCACCTGCCAAGCTGTACATATTAAGAATCTCCCGCACGCAGGGGAATCCTGCTGCTCCTACAGCACTCACTATTCCATGTGGGCTGCAAGAACAGCTGCTCCTGCTGGGATCCTTCACGTGGAAGTTAGAAGATCTACCTGGTTATTTTAACAGCTATAGGATCTATTCAGCTTCGGCAGTTTGCAGCTAACACAGCAGTGGAGCCATCTGCACTCCAGGGTGGGGTTTGCCACCAGACCAGGAAGGATAATGCACCACCACAAACTAAAAGCTTTAGTTTCCACCCAGGGATCCATACGGATGGGGATACCTTGGGCCAGTGCAGCCTGAGTGCCATACCTCACCCTCTCTTGGCTTTTCACCACCCACGTCAGCGGTAATCCTGGATTTCAAAGATGATTGTGGGAGGGATGAGGAGCGGCAGGCAGCTCTGCTCAGTTTCAGCCCCACTTACAAAAAGTGTTGGGACGCTCTACGTGGGTCTCCGGAAAGTACCCTCTACCTTTTGTAATTTAGAGTCATGTAGAATGACTTACCTTTGCACTGCGGGGCAGGCCCACTCCACATCATATTTACCCCATCAGATGTGCAATAAATGGAGGACTCTCCAATCAGTGACAAACCGTCTCCGCAGCTATATGTCACTTGTGATTCATAGGGGAAATACTCCTTCATCCCACCATTGTGCAGCCCATTCATGATAGGTGGAGGTCGGCCACAGGCTACAAATGGATAGAAACAACGTAAGGTCTGATGCTCCTCTCACTGACTCAGGCAACAACTAGGGCAGCCCATGAAGTTACAGGGGCATCCAGCACTTGGTATTTAGACCATAGGTAAATTCTCTTTAATGGGGGCTGTTGATGCTCAGCTGCTTGAAAGATCAGTCTGTTGGTCAGACCACCCCCCTATAGTGCTTAATCCTTCCAGAATCTCCTAGGCAAACATCCCAACCCTCCTGCAATCTACCAACCCTCCCTGGGTCCCCCAACAAGTGTCTCAGTCCCACTACCCACTGTGGAACCTTCCCACAACATCTCCCGCAGTGTAATAACTATCCCACTGCTGCTGCCCATCCATACCGAATGAAGAAGAGGAGTGACTGTAGAAGATGTTATCGGGGGCTGAGCCAGGACTAATGGGAGGAATTAAGAAAAGGAAATTTTAGGCTGAACATTAGGCAGTGCTTAATTTGTAATTAAAGAGGTGGCGGGGCTCAAACAATTGTGTTTTTTTTAACTTTCAGAACTGATGCTGCAAGCCCAGAGGTGCCGGGGCTCTGAACTGCCAAGCCCTGGCACAAATTAAGCAACGACAGTATGAAAAAAACTTACTGAAAGTGAGATCTAAGACTCTTCGATAATCTAAGAAAAGGGGTGGGAGTCCCTTTGGCTGGCACATTTAACTTTCAGCCAGAAGCAGGCCTGGAGATTAGACTGTAGGGAATACTTAGATGTTGATCCCCCTCCCCCAAAATTGGACGAGGTCATCGGATAGAAGACAGATGAAAAAGCCCTTTGGCTATTTATTAATGATCTGTGGGGATCCTTCTAATATATCCTCCTAGAAGTTGAGATGTAGGGAGGCAGCCTTCCTGCTGTTGTTACTAAGATCATATGGTGGCATATGTCTTCTTAATGGTAGGTTCTCTTCTCATTTATACTTACTTTTATCACAAAATGGTACTGGCGGGTGCCACAACCCATCACTTCGGCACACAATCCCCTCACTGCCTCTGAGGATGTAGCCAGGATCACATTGAAACACAATACGGTTGGCATACGTATATTCAGTTTTAACTGGATAGATCTGTTTTCCATTTTCAACCACTGGCTTTGAACAACGTATCTCTGAGGAACACCAACAGAGTTTTAGATGTTTTTGTTCAGAATAAGATAGAAGAAAAAAGCCACGGTAGAGACATTTTCTACAATAGAGACTTTACCAGCAGGGTCTGAACCGTTTGCAAGCATCTGAACACTGACACGAACATCAATTTCCTTAATTTTTGTTTTTAAAGACCCTACTTCCTAAAAGAAGTTTTGTTTCATGGGTGTCACAGTAAAAGGAAGATGGCTTCTAAGAGTGTCTTCTCCAAAAGCTCTGTATAATATCCGAGAAGGACACTGCAGGATGGCGTAGTGTGACAAGGTTTTACTGTTCTGAGTTTGGGACAGTTGAGAGAGACTCATAAGTGGCCCAGCCACACATTGCTCACACATGCCATATTCAGTGCCTAATAAAGCCTTTATACCACAGCACACTGGCTTGAATTTGGGATATGCCATGTGTTACAGCTAATCATTTACCTGGTGCTGTTTTTATTTTATTTATCTTCCACCTGTAAAACCAGGATCTTAGACCTTGTCTACACTGTGAGAAAAGACCCTTGGTATGGCTATGTCTGGCCTGGGTCAGCTGGGAGGGATAGCTCAATGGTTTGAGCATTGGCCTGCTAAACCCAGGGTTGTGAGTTCAATCCTTGAGGGGGCCATTTAGGGATTTGGGGCAAAAATTGGGGATTGGTCCTGTTTTGAGCAGGGGGTTGGACTAGATGACCTCCTGAGGTCCCTTCCACCCCTGATATTCTATGACTCAGGCTCATCACCATCCTTGGTGTGTGGGGCTGTAAAATTGCATGGCCTGTGGGGCTGTAAAATTGCAGTGCAGATGTTTGGGTTTGGACTGAAGCCTTGGGCTTTGAGGCCCTGTGAGGAGGGAGAGACTCAGAGCTTAGTCTCCATCCTGAGCCTCAAAGTCTATCCTGCAATTTTTAGTCCCATAGCCTGTGCCTGAGTCAGCTGACCCAGGCTGAAACTTGGTGCTGTGGGGTTATGTGGATGTTTTTTTTTAATCACAGTGTAGACATACACTTTTGCAGAACATCTGATCCATGATATTAAGGGTAAGTAACCTCAAAATTACCTAAAATAGCTAATGTAACTACATAGATAAGCCTGATATCTCAGGACCTGGTAGGTCCTAACAGCAAGTGTTTGTCCCACTAGAAAGGGGGATTCTTGGATTTTTAACAATATATAGCGCTCACCGATTTCTAGCCCTGGTAGCTTACCAGACATTCTACTTCAATCCTTTCAGTGGTGCAGAACTGAATTTTTATTATTGCCCATCCTGAGCCTCAAGTCTGTGTGTGTGAGTGTGTGAGAGAGAGTGTGTGTGTGTGTGTGAGTGTGTGTGTGAGAGAGAGAGAGAGAGAGAGTGTGTGTGTGTGTGTGTGTGTGTGAGATGTTTGGGGCTGCTTATTGGGGTGTTCAAAGTTCTTGGATTAGGGTGAGCAGGCAGCGTACAGCTGAGCAGGTCAAAAGTTGTACAATAAATGCAGTTCATCACATCACACTGGTATCACCATGTCTACGGTACAGACACATTCACACAGCCAATTGCTCAATGTGTGCTGGACCAGAGTTTCAGAGATGCTGAGCACCCCACCACTCCAGCTACAGTCAGAGATCTGCAAATGCTCAGCACCTGGGGGCCAACCAGGCCCCAAAGTGTCCCCCTCCCCTGCCATAAGCTATTAAATTGCTCTTAAATTTGTATATCAACTAAAGGAAAGAAAATTCAGCCAAAAATTGAGTTACTTACTCTGACATAATTCTGAGACTTTAGGCCATGTAAAATTTGTAAGACAGGTCAAATGAGGAGATACTCCAGGGATGGGTGTGTAACCTGGTCTGCAGGAGTAGGTCACTACGGTACCAACTAGAAACTCTCTGTGATTGCTTCTGTCAGCGTAGGCAAGTGCTGGTGGGTAGGAACATCTCCCTAACAATCCAAAATAAGACAGGGATCTGTAAAAGTCATTTAACCCTGAAACCTATGGAGAATGAAGCATCCTT
The DNA here is from genome assembly GCF_015237465.2 of Chelonia mydas. NCBI lineage: Eukaryota > Metazoa > Chordata > Testudines > Cheloniidae > Chelonia > Chelonia mydas. Next base: position 5,475,348 of record NC_051261.2, read on the forward strand.
AAAAGAATGTGGCATGTGAGACCCAGCTGTGGAAATCAGTGGCCCACATTCTGCTCACCACTGCACTGAGCAAAATAACTGCAATGATATAAAACAACTAGGGCTGAATTGTGGGCTGGGGTACACAACAATGCAGAGATATGAGGGGACACAAACTGCAATGACTACCTGCTTCACAGGTGACAGTAATAGTAAGCAATGAGAAACATGAATAGCAGTAATCTGTGGTGAAGTGGTGTGATGCTAGCCCCTGCATGGAATTAAAAGGAGAACTGCTACATTGTTAAATACATCACCTTGCTTGAAAACATAAGTTTTCCATTATGAAGAAATGGAATAAAGAGTTAATATCTTTTAGCAAATTTCTATTTGCATAGCACCTTTTCTGAGGAGCTTTATAAACATTGGTGAGTGAATTCTCACCATACCCTTCTAGAGGTAGACACATGAAAATAAGGAATCTCCATCTTCTATACTGTCACAGGGATACTTCAGGTGGCGTGTCTAGCTTTTGTAAAATTAAAGTCACAGGCGCTTTCTTGCTCTCTTGCATGAAAGGTGTTTCCTTTGTCCTCCCCTGAGCTGGGAAATGACTGGTACCAAAACATCCCATGAACAAAAACCCAGAAGTCAAAATACAGCTTTTCCACTCTGTAGTCCTCCCAGTTTAGTGCCTGCAGATGAAGATTCACTGCCCCAGCATTTCAATTACCTCCCAAACCCAGAGCTGTTTTTATCTGGTGTTAGGGTGACCAGATGTCCCGATTTTATAGGGACAGTCCTGATTTTTGGGTCTTTTTCTTATATAGGCTCCTATTACCCCCGACCCCCTGTCTCGATTTTTCACATTTGCTGTCTGGTCACCCTATCTGGTGTTGACTGGCCTCAGACTCTGCTCTCTGGAACAAGCCTCACCTGGTCTTTCAGTATGAAACCCGGGTAATTAGCCCCTGTCTTTTCTCACCAGTTGCTTTCCCCTGGGGTCTGAGCACTCTGGTGCTCATTTGATTCCCAAAAGAAAGTGAGAAAGGAACTTCAACAGAAAAAGGCTACAGCCTAGATAGACATAAAGTGGAAGAAAGGAAGCCGGGGGGAAAAAGACAGACCATCTATTACACACCATTCATATCACATTCACTCAGTGATACGACATGCAACATCATGAGGGTTATAGATGACAGAAAGTTGCCCCAATATAGACACCCCACAAAGCATCACAATACTCTGGCACACACTTACCTAGGTCACAAACGGGTTGCTGCGGATACCACTTGCCATCAGCTTGGCATTGAATCCTGTCCGCGCCCCTGAGGAGGTAACCAGGATCACACTGAAACATTACAGTGGTTCTGTATGTATAGTTATGTGGGAGTGGAGATTTCTGGCTTCCATGTTGAATATGTGGGACTGGACACTGAGTCTCTGCAAAACACCAAAGTACCGATTAATCCTCCCCACACCTCTGCAAGGCAAATAAGGAAGGAAACTACCTTACAAACAGAGAAACTGAGGCAGAGCAGCAAAGAGACGTGCCCAAAAGCCTGAGAGGAAGACAATGGCAGAACCAGGATTAGAACTCAGAGTTCTCCATTGCCCAGCCATGTGCTGGTATTGCACCACCTCTCCACATATTGTAATTATTCAGAATTTGAGCATGTGTGCCAGAGAAGTGGTCATAGCACAGTCTGTCATCTATATACATCCCACTCACAAGATGATACAGGAAAATGTCATCTACTGTCACCTACACACTGGCTTTCTTTGCTGCAGTTGACAAGGTAGCTTTTGTTACAAGAAAACTCAAGACTGACACTATATGTAAACACAAATATTTTTGTAAAAAAGTGATTCAAAAATCTTTTTTACCTTCGCACTGAGGGGTAGGCTCACTCCAGGTTGGAGTGACCTCATCACCAGCTATACAGTGAATGGAGGTTTTTCCAACAAGTGAGAAGCCTCTGTCACATTTGTAAGTTGCCGATGATCCAACAACAAAAACTTTCTTGCGCCAGCCACTGTGCTGGCCATGGGAGATGTTCGGAGGTTGGGCACAAACTAGAATTAAAGAGAGAAAAATACATTATTTATACAGTAGATAAAAATCTCTAAGAAGAAAAGGAGGTGACAGATTCCCAGCATTTCCTGATGCCATTACAGCAAAAAAAAAAAAAAAAAGTCTTTCCATAATACATGGAAGAACACCCAAGGTATGTTCAACAACCTGCTATTTCGGTGTTCATCTCTTGCTGTGCATGGCATCAGGACAGCACACACAAAAATGATGAAAAGTTGGTTAAGTATTTATGTGGCCATTCGGCTGCTGTGACAGTCATTCACATGCTCCGTGAACAGCACTGAAACACGGATGATGATGATCCAGAGAGATGCTGAATGCCTGCAGCTTCCATTGACTAGAAGGTCAGGCCTTGACTCAGTAAATTGGCCCTGTTACACTTCCACGCCTCCAAATCCAGATCTGAACCTCTTCCAACTGCTCAAAGGTCTCCCAGCTTCCCAATCTTCCTCCAAGCTACCAAACCCTCCGAGTCCCGCAACAAACACCTCAGCCCCACACCCACAACAGAACCTTCCCTGTAGATACACAGAGCCATCCTTATCCCCAGCTGCCCATCTCTTCCAAACTGGCGAAGGGGGAGATTAGTTAGAGCGACACAAGGGGATAGCACTCGGTCTGAGGGGTAATATAGTTTTTCTTAAGGGTTGGTTTTAGTCGTTGGAGGTCACCCATGGAATTAATACACATTTTCATTGCATGATGGTAAACTAGTCCCAGGGCTGCTCATGTACATAAACCACAGCTTGGAAAATGCCTTTGAGTGACGAAAATCGTCACAAGGCCTTTGGAAAATAACTGGATGTCTCAAAACTCTTTTCAGGTGCTAAGCATTTTGAGACCTGATCCCCCCCAACAGACACAGAGCTGCAGTTTGCATTTGCATTGTATCCTCCCTTAAGAGGAGAATAGGGGGACAGCATCTTTAATCTGTACCAAGAGCTCCATACAACCCCCAGTAACAAAGGCTGCTATGAGATGCACTGAACCTCAGGGTCCCAGCCTGTAAGCGACTGGGTCATACTCAGGCTAGCCTAGCAGTCACAGCTGGGACTACCCACCAGGGACAGGAGCCACCAGGCCAGAGTTGGAAGAATCTCAGTTCTCCACCATTTATACTGACCTGGTTCGCAAACTGGTATGGCAGGATCCCATTTGCCATCATGATTGCAGCGAATCTGAGCATTTCCATTGATACTGCCTTTGATACCATGCCCAAAATCACATTCAATTGTAACACTGTCCCCAAATGCATAGGTCTCCTCTCCAGATCTAGGCATAGGTGCCTGTGTTCCATTGTTAACATCTGGAGCTGGACAACGAATTTCTGAGAAACACCAACAACAGCAACAGCGTTAAATCGCAGCAAAGACAATTGTGTGGCTGCAGATTCATTTGACCCGGTGGAGCTGAATGCTTTGCAAGCTATAGAAAATTGGCATTTCCTTGACATTGAGCATGTGAAAAGTTGTACAATAAATGCAGTTTATTTATTTTGTTACAAGAAAACTCAAGACTGACACTATATGTAAACCCAAATATTTTTGTAGTCATCCTTCCATTTTCAACCACTGAGGGAAAACAGCCAAGATGTTGGTGCTAAGTCTAAGACAGGGAACAATGAAAGCCAAGACATTCAGAGGACGGCTGGATCTATCTTCCAAGCAATCTGAACATTGTGAAAACACACAGCCACAAAAGATCACCACATTTTCTTAATCTTGCTGTTGACCTTTGTGTTTAAGGAAAGTTCTTATTTCCACAGGCAGTCGCAACAGATCATTTCTTATTGCACTGGATTCGTGATGAAATTTATATTGGCAGGTCTCCTGGGGGAATTATGGGACTACTGGAGATGGGGCAATGCAGCATTCAATACATAAACACCTTCCATGCTGCCAGCTCCTCGCTGCAGCTTCCTGCTGCTGAGTCAAGACACCGGGGTCATTTCAACTTTTTGGATTCAGACTGTTCCTGCAAACGCACTGCTATCGCAGGACTGCAGGCTTAAGGGGATGCTGCCGGGACAGCTGTACTGGGAACCAGTAGCCAGAATAAGGGTCAAGCACAGGTGGTGGAGAAATCAGTGTGAAAGGAGGACAAGCATTAGCTTGGATGTGGGTCAGACAGCAGATCACATATATGGGTGCCGGGTGAGAGAGGAAACTGGCAGTGTGCGTCTCAGGGAGTAGGTTGTTGGGAACATTTAAGGCACTGGAAAGGAGTGGTCAGCAATGGGATGGCAGAGAGTGAATGGGTTATGGGGACACATTGCGCCAAATCATTCAAAAATCTTTTCTACCCTTTCCCAATATGAGTCATTTTAGTGCAATGCAGAATGAGTTACCCTCGCACTGAGGGGTAGGCTCGCTCCAGGTTGGAGTGACCTCATCACCAGCTATACACTGAATGGAGGTTTTTCCAACAAGTGAGAAGCCTCTGTCACATTTGTAAGTTACCGATGATCCAACAACAAAAACTTTCTTGCGCCAGTCACTGTGCTGGCCATGGGAGATGTTCGGAGGTTGGGCACAAACTAGAATTAAAGAGAGAAAAATACATTATTTAAGAGACTGGGTCATACTCAGGCTAGCCTAGCAGTTACAGCTGGACTGAGGACTGCCCACCAGGGACAGGAGCCACCAGGCCAGAGTTGGAAGAATCACAGTTCTCCACCATTTATACTGACCTGGTTCGCAAACTGGTATGGCAGGATCCCATTTGCCATCATGATTGCAGCGAATCTGAGCATTTCCATTGATACTGCCTTTGATAACATGCCCAAAATCACATTCAATTGTAACACTGTCCCCAAATGCATAGGTCTCCTCTCCAGGTCTAGGCATAGGTGCCTGTGTTCCATTGTTAACATCTGGAGCTGGACAACGAATTTCTGAGAAACAACAACAGCAACAGCGTTAAATCACAGCAAAGACAATTGTGTGGCTGCAGATTCATTTGACCCGGTGGAGCTGAATGCTTTGCAAGCTATAGAAAATTGGCATTTCCTTGACATTGCTGAAGAGGCTTGGGTTTAGAGAAAGTTTTGTCTTCTGTGCAGAAACAGCATGTGGGTTAAGGGATTTCATTTTCACTGTTCTTATGGGCAGCTGTTCTGATTGCAACTGGCAGGGTATTTTTGGCCTTCACCACAGATAGAGTCAGTGAGTAGCACCTGCTGTGTTATGACCATACTGTATATAAAAAGGCAGGTGATATGGTGTGATCTATCTTGATTGCTATCTACTTTAGGTTCAGATGGAGATGGTCGATGGGGGGCAACAGATCTGTCCGTAAGCACAGAAATGTACAGGTGGCAGATTTTAAGAGGCACAACATGGAATTCATAGCCCGGGGGTATATGCAAACTTTAAGCTACCTTTGTACCTTCCCAGTACCGGACTGCTCCACACAGACAGCCCTGGGGACCTGTGCCCAGCTGCCTATGGGTTTGGCTTCAGCTTTACCCAGAATCTCTGCAGTTCTACGTGCCATGACCTGCCCCAACACACCCCTCCCACTGGCACACTACTTACCCCAACCTTGCTCGAGGCTCCTGGGAAGACAGCCCTATTGTAGTCTTCTGCAGTTCCTGCATGGGTGGAGTCCTCTTCTGGATGGATCCAGGGCATCTAAAGACCTGTTCTGTCACTCTGGACATTTTACTTGGAGTAAAGGGGCCAGACTGGGAGTGAGGATCGCACCTCAAATTGTTAACCATAAACCCCCGGGTTATCAGGAAGAGAAGACCCTGACTATCCCTCCTTCTCTCTCACCCCCATCGCTACACTTTGAACCACACACAAGCCGACTATAAGCATAATCTCCCTATTGGTGTTAAATTTGCTCAATTAAAACAAAGATAATTTAGCCAAATACTTACTCTGACAAAAGTTCAGAGCTGAAGACCATGTCGAATTTTGAAGACAAGTAACATGCCCTTGCCGTATTCCAGCAATCAGCTCATAACCTGGGAGGCAGCCATATTTAACCACCATCCCAGCTGGAATCAATGTGCCAACATTAGTCTTCCGAACAGCATTGGGAATGTCAGGTGGATCAACACAATGACCTACGGGTAAAACATGAAGAATGTAAGGACATCCTTAGCCAGGAAAACCTACTGAGGTGAAATCTCCTCAACAAGAATGGGATGCGAGACACATAGCTGGGGAAAATCAGAGGTCCATATTCTACTCTCTCTCGCTCAGATCCATGCAATCCCATTACCCAGAATTTAACTCAGTCATTTGCAAGGAAACCGCATAGAAAATACAGCAAAAACAAATGGGAATATGGGTGGCAGTCACTGTATGATTCTAGCTTGCATTTGGAATTAGAAAGGGAAATGCAAGGCCCTACACTAAACCTGACAGTGTTTCTGTTTGTCTGTAACATGCAGTGTTGTTATAGTTGTCATGGGCCCAGGAGATTAGAAAGAGACAAGGTGGGCGAGGGATTAGCTTTTATTGGTGAGAGACACAAGCTTAGAGCTTGCACAGAGCTCTTCTTGGTGTTGGTAACATGATAACTTCTGAACACCACATCCAATCAACTCCACAATTCCCAGGCATCAGTAGGCAGAAGCCTCTTGGTTTTGGTGGAATGTGGACAATCGGAAGAGGGATGGGGAACAAACAGAGCTTCTTGCATCTGATAATTGTCAGTAGATCAGAGAACTGGTTGATCTCAGCCATTAACACCGTCTAGCAGAATACCTGCCATCTCAACACCGCCTGTTCTCCCAGTACCATTTAAAATGATGACACCTTGAAGGACTTCTGTCCCAGACAGGAAGAAAAGAAGCAAAAACAGGGTTTGGGGAAAAGATGGTGTACACTGAACCCTGGTCTGGAGGGGAGAAGGAGCCACACAGAGCCATGGCATGAGGGAGGAGATATCAAGGAGTCTTGGGAAAGGAGCGGAGTGGGAAGGTGGCTCACAGGATCTTGTGGGGGAGAATGGAGGAACGAAGGAAGCCCAGTGGTGCGTGCAAAGAGCTCAGCCTACAGACGTAACCAAGTGTCCAAACCTCTAGTTAATTTCAAACTATAGAATGGTTTAAACCGGAATCCCTGTTTTCAGCAGACAAGTCATCATGGGGCTGTCTCAGCCCAGTGAGATTCAGGCTTATACTGCCACGACAATTTCCTCTTTTTTTAAAAAACAAACCATCAAACTGGTTGCACAACTGCAGTCTGCGTTCAGTTCCGAGCACGTCCCCAGAAGCCAGCAGCACTGTTCCTGAGCCATCTTGTGTATCTAGCATCAGTCAGGCTGGGCAGACTACGCACTGCAGATCCCGCAGGGAGATTTTCTCACCAAGTCAGTTTTGCTAAGTAGCAATTACATTAGCAGTGGTCCTATTCCGGTCACAATCACACTGATCAGGCACCAGGGAAATGCTGGTCACTATTAGAAGTGAGACCCTCTATTCAAACACCACCTGGCACTGACCTGTCATCCACATAGTTCAAATTTGTGAGTGGCTGGCCTGTTAAACCTGGTAACGATCCTTCATTTCGATAACACTGTTATGAAGGAGGTTGGGTGACCCTCGTTGAAGCGATGGGCATGACAACAGCTGCCCCCCATCCAGGATAAATATCAGACACAGTTAAGCTCCTTTATAGAGTAAGGTGGATAAAACCATAGGAGCCACTGCCCAGACACAGGCTGCAAGCAAGGCTGGTGAGTTTTGCCTGAAGGCCGTGCGCATGTAGGTCCGTGAACAGAAGCACCCAGGAAACAGGCAGAGAGAACTAGCCCAGGCAGCCAGAAGCAGACAAAGAAGGAGCAGGAAAGCCAAGGAGATGGCAAGAAATGCACTGGTAATGGGGCCCGAGAGGAAATGGAGAGAGAGCGAGCTTTTCTATAGTGTGCTGACAGGAACGAGGCTTGGAACTGTGAGCAAAAACCTGTCTCCGGTGTGATTCCTACTGTTTCGGGGAATCAGGACTCTTGTCTACCTTCTCTGTGAATAAACAGGATTGCACCAGAGAAATACCGAGCTCGATCATCAATTTCTCCTCTTAACAGAAACAGCCTGCAAGACCCTGCGTACTGGCTAACTGCTCAGGGGTAACAGTACTTTTCAACCTGTGGCATCCAAGCATTGACAGTGTGAGCTCAACTTGAAATATGGGAGTCGTCCCATGGATGTCAACACTACCTGTGTGCTTAAAGTTAAGCACATGCTCAAGAGCTTTGTGGAATGGGGCCTTAAGGAAAGAAAAGCACCACCTCCATTTGGAACGGCAGGAGAACTGTAGCAGGCAGAGCTGGACTTTGGCCAGGAAACCAGAATCAGTGCGGTCAGAATGGCATGGGATCTTCAGTGACCACAAGCGCCCAGGAGCTTGCCAGAGGGAAGCAAAGGGAGAGTCAAGGGGTGAGGGTGAAGGGGAAAGCCAGGAGAGAGGAGAGGGTGGGGATGGGATTGACGGGAGAGGCTCATCCTCCTACTCACTGAGAGCTCCCCCAGGCAGCAGCATGAGTACCAGGGTCCCCAGGAGCCGCGGGGTCCAGCCAGAGGGAAGTGACATCATGGTGCCAGGTGAGTTCCCAGAGAATGGGGCTGACAGCGCAGTCCAGGCAGGGCTGCAGCCGCTCCTCACCCTGCGCGCTGTGCAACACAGACCCCAGCCAGGGCCACCCAGAGGCACATGAAGCAAGGGGAAGTGGGAGTCAGTGCTCTGCAGCTTCAGGGGCCCAGGAAGGGGGTGGGCAGAGTGCACATACTGCCCAGCCCCCTCTGTAGCGTTGTGCTCATGGCAGACCATGCACGAGGTAGAGCGGATACAGCTGCAGTTAGTACCATAACAAAAGCAGGCTGTGGTCACCCCCTCATCATAGGAAACACCTGGGGCGGGAGGGGACAGCATTTCCTCCCTCTGCCTCCTTCCAAGGGCTGGGCAGCGTCAGAAGAATGAGACATTGAGGGGTATTAATGTCTAGCATCCCCTGCAGGCTGCACACGCTTGTTTTTTCTTTCGAGGATGCTGCTGGAAGGTGTAAAGTTTGCAGAGAGGCAGTGCAGCGCTGTACAGCTCAGGTTTCTCAGTGGAAGAGAAATGCAGCATTGTTATTTTTCTGGTCTGGGGACAATCACAAAGTTATTCTGACACAGCAGCACTACACCACCCTGTCCTGATCAGCACCCCCAAACTGTGCTGATTTCTGAAACACAAGAGGCAGTCCAGTTACCAAAGGATCCTTGCTATTTATCCTGTGGGTCAAATTCATCCCTGCTGTTACTCCATCCGCCTCCGCTAATGTCATTACCCAGGGATGTATCTGACTCAAAGCTGCTCCTGGCTTACAGATGCAAACCGAACCATGCTTCACTCCTCAGCAGGAAAAGGAGCCTTTAAACCTGCTGGGCACCTTCCTGTCTTACAGCCAAAGGGAGAAAATTATAAAAACAAAGACAATCGGCAGTTTTTACAGTTGCACTTTATTGTAGCCCTGCAGGACAGAAATAATTGCTTGATCACAATGGCGTAGGTTAGAGGACGCCCCTATCATTCATTGGGCAATGGGGAAATGGTTAGTTGGTTGCTGCTCTACAGTTACATTTTCACCATCGATTCGTGGGAGTGTGTGTGAGAGGATATAGAAATGCTGCAGATGATACCAGCACTGAGGTCAACCAAAAATAGATTTGTTCAGTTTGGGAAGGAAAACTGCCGACTTTTTAAATAAGAGAATACGGCAGAAAATTGGCTTTTTTACATTTTCACAGTGGGGCAGAGGGATTTGTGAACAGAGTTGCCCTTAAGGTTCATGGCTATCAGGCAGCTAAATAGCCATTCACTACTTTAAACATGTTTGGGTTATAATGCACTTAGGTTAAATATATGCAACAGTTGGGTGATTTCTGAAAGCTCAACGTTGTTGGTGTATTCTGCAGAGGGTCTGAAGCTTGCATCAACTGAAGGTTTACTTTCATACATTTTAATCTAGTTTCTCTCAACTTGCTTTCCCTTTCTGAACTGAAAGGAATCTGAATTCAACCCTTTTACTATAGCCCTCACAAATATATAAGAGGATGAAATCCCTAGTTTATCAAGTAGGGACTTACATTTGTGAGATTGAAAGAAAAGAGCAAAAAAACCCAAAACTGTAACCACTGGCACACAGCATGAAAAAAATCTGATTCCTGATGCACAGGCTAATCTCTTCCTGGATCGCTAGACGTACAAGCAAGTTCTCTGCAAATAGTAACAATCATCATATGTACAAAGTAATTATACAAACCGCAGCCAAAGGAGACAGTTTGTCACAGAAACGCATTACAGATTTCAGCTATTCATTGTATTTTTGTAGGTCCCGCTTAAGTTTCTGAATCTCCAGATACAGTTTCTGCACTTCCAGCAGGGTTCTCAGTTCTGTCAGTGACACATCGCAGTGGAGAAACTTTATACTCTCGCGAACCATGTTGCACTGAGGGGAATCGAGTTGCTTCTCCTGTAAAACAGAAACAGAGGGAATGTGATTACGCTGAAGATGATAAGGACCTATCCTCACAAGCATGCTTGCTCCTTTTTGATCTGAGCCATTATCCAGCGTGTTACACGTGTCTGTCTCAGACATATTATAGGATTCTGAAAGGTGTTGCACATTCTCAGTTAGAGCTGGCCAGAAAATGAAAATTTCATGTGAAATATATTGTGCTTTTGAAAACAGTTTCATCCTGAACCGGAACAAAAACAAAAATGACCTTGAAATTTTTCATGGGAAAGGATTTCAAGAAAAATTCTACTTCAAGAGACCCCCAAATAGAAATATTTTGGCTTCCTGGCTGATCACACCAGCCAGCAGGCAGAGACCCTGGCCGCGCAGACTCCATCCAAGCTCCAGCAGCTAGACAGCCTGGGCACTCAGACTCCTCCTGACTCCAGGGGCCAGGGCAACAGAGCAACTGGGCTCTCTGCCTCTGTGGCCCTGGAGATAGCAGACATGGGTGGCAATAGCTGAGAGGCAGAGAGACAGGGCGCTCAGCTTTGGCAGCCGCCTTGGGAAGACTTTGGTCATTTACAATTTCTGCACATACACACAGTCTATTACGTGTGTCTGTCTCATACCCTCTGTGCCTGACTTAGGGTCTGATCCCGATAAATGCCAGCTGAGTGCCCTCAATTCTGATACTGCTAAGCAACGCTGAGGAAGTTCTGAGCAACTTGCAGAATCAGGCATTGGACTGCCAACTCCTGGGACAGGAACCAGACCTCCATTTACACTTGTACAATGTTGACCACACTGGCAGTTGCTCAGTAAAGCAGTCTGTCATGATATTTGCTTTATACTGTGCCCCAGACCAACAGAAGATAGATAACGTATCACACCATTGACTGCTTTGAAAACCTCTCTCTCTAAATATATTTCATAATGGGGCATAACATTTTCTTCCTGTTGTGATTTTTAACCACCAGATTTTACGTATTTTATATTATTTTGGGCATGGAGCAGCCACTGCAAAGGAAGAAAACCTCCTCCCTTAAAATACAAGAAAGGGATGGGGTGGGGGAGTGATGGGATGTGTTTGCTTTCAGGTCAACTTATTTTTTCCACTTATGTTGTATCAATGGCAGATCTATCTCCCTCGCCACACAGGTCTCAGTATTTTAAAGAAGCAAAGACACATTCAGACAGTTTTTTGTTTTACACTAGAAATTGGACAGGGTGCATCAAGAAATCCAAATGGACTGTGATGCTTACACACATGGGTAACACTGTCCAGGTGCCATTAGCTGAACATGTAACATTCAAGCTGTCTGTTGTAGACTGATACCAAAGGTCTGAAAATTGGTACCCAGGAGAGCATTTGAAAGTAATGCTTTCATTCATGTTGTACCACGTTTTTTCATCTAACGCATTGACCATTTCTTCATTTTGCACATCTGGCTTTGGACACCGAACTGAAAGGAAAAGGAAGAAGAGAAGACAGTTCAGTGAGAGGGGGAGATGCACGGTGAATGGTGCTTATTGTCTGTAAATCATGCTCTTAGTTCACTTCATTGCAGCTGTTTTGGGTTTGCAGGGAAATAATCTGCAAGTAACACCAAACCCACAGTGCATCTCTCTCTCCAGAGAAACAAACATCATGAGAACAACAAGAAAAGGGCGCGAGTGAAATCCCATCCAGCGCTGTGTATCATGGGCATTTCCTGCAGGCATCGGAAGCTGAAAGCCCACACATGGAGCAGCAGAGCATAGGCGCTCTGTTGGTTCATTTAAGGACATCTTATTGGCAGTCTTGGGACAACTGTGAACGTGCAGTTCACTCCCAGGCACACTTGTGGCCTTTTTAAAAGCAGCCTCTTTGGTCTATTGCAGAATTAGCCTCCTCTGCAGTGAGGGAGAAGTACATGGAAGTCAGTGGAGTTGCCTTAGATTTACACTAGTGGAACCAAGAGCTGAACTTGGTCCTTAACAGCATCTTACGCTTCTATAGTGACTTTCATCCTGCAGGATGCCAAAGATACCACAGTGACTGGCACAGTACGAACACCTTAGACAGAGAAATGTAAGGCCTGATTGCCTTTTGACTTACTCCACTGAGAAGCAGGAGTGGCTTCAGGGAAGTTGGAGAAGTTACAGAAGAGTCCAGCACTTGGACTCAGATTGTCCCCACAAACATACCGAGACCACACACACAGAAGGGAGTCTATATAAAAAGTCCCACCATCAGGACAGCTGGATTGGGAACCACAAACCAAGAGATGGGTCAGGTGAGGGGTGTGTCTGAGGGAGCAATTCAGCAAGGTGGAATGGGAGGGTCAAGCATACGCTAGGGCATAGCTCAGGGCAGATCATATGTACGAGTGCCAGGGCAGAGAGGACACTGGCAGTGGGCATCCCAGCTGCGAGGGTTTGGTCTGCTGCAAAGGAGGAATCTGCATGTGAGTTGGCCCCTGGCTCTCCATATTTTCAGTATTGAAGGGCTAAGATGTTAAATTGCCCCCAGGTCATTGCAATGTGCCCTCCACCCTTTTCTAATCTCAGTCATTCTAGTGTGATGAAGAAATGAATCACCTTTGCACTCAGGAGCAGGGGGATCCCAGCGCGGAGTTCCCCCATCACCAGCTATACATTGAATGGAGGATACTCCAACAAGTGACCAACCATCCTCACACACGTAGGTCACACTTGAGCCAACATGGAAAACTTCTTTCCAGCCACGGTCGTCCCGTCCATTAGAGATGTGTGCAGGTGGCTCACAAGCTAAAATAAAAAAGGGGAAAATACAGCAGTGATACAGAACGAGCAATCCCCTCAAAGCAGGGAGGCAGCATAAATACTGTGGGGTTTCCTGGCACTACATTTCCAAAAAAAGGTGCTTGGAGAGGCACCAGTGTCTAATGCCTCTGACAATCTGCCAGCACTTTCTGTTAGTTTCTGGCTGTGAGCTAGCATCATACCCATGGCACTGGGAGAGCAAAGATAAAAACAGCAACATGCAGAACACTCTTAAAATGGGTCTTTGACCTGCAAGGGCCCCAGGGATCGTTGTTCACATGCGGACAACACTGAACAACTGCACTGAATTACTGAGAATTACAGCCAGACCTTGAGAAGTACGGAAGGCCTGCAGCTCCCAGCAACTTCAACAGTAGCGTCCTCCTGCATGGCTCCCTGAGTCATTAAACTGGCCCTGCTACATACGCACCCCCAAAATCCAGATCTGATCCCCTTCTATAGACACTGAGTCTGCAGTGAGTTGGCCCCTGGCTCTCCATATTTTCAGTATTGAAGGGCTAAGATGTTAAATTGCCCCCAGGTCATTACAATGTGCCCTCCACCCTTTTCTAATCTCAGTCATTCTAGTGTGATGAAGAAATGAATCACCTTTGCACTCAGGAGCAGGGGGATCCCAGCGCGGAGTTCCCCCATCACCAGCTATACATTGAATGGAGGATACTCCAACAAGTGACCAACCATCCTCACACACGTAGGTCACACTTGAGCCAACATGGAAAACTTCTTCCCAGCCACGGTCGTCCCGTCCATTAGAGATGTGTGCAGGTGGCTCACAAGCTAAAATAAAAAAGGGGAAAATACAGCAGTGATACAGAACGAGCAATCCCCTCAAAGCAGGGAGGCAGCATAAATACTGTGGCGTTTCCTGACACAACATTTCCAAAAAAAATGGTGCTTGGAGAGGCACCAGTGTCTAATGCCTCTGACAATCTGCCAGCACTTTCTGTTAGTTTCTGGCTGTGAGCTAGCATCATACCCATGGCGCTGGGAGAGCAAAGATAAAAACAGCAACGTGCAAAACACTCTTAAAATGGCTCTTTGACCTGCAAGGGCCCCAGGGATCGTTGTTCACATGCGGACAACACTGAACAACTGCACTGAATTACTGAGAATTACAGCCAGACCCTGAGAAGTACGGAAGGCCTGCAGCTCCCAGCAACTTCAACAGTAGCGTTCTCCTGCATGGCTCCCTGAGTCATTAAACTGGCCCTGCTACATACGCACCCCCAAAATCCAGATCTGATCCCCTTCTATAGCCACTGAGTCTGCAGTGAGTTGACCCATGGCTCTCCATATTTTCAGTATTGAAGGGCTAAGATGTTAAATTGCCCCCAGGTCATTACAATGTGCCCTCCACCCTTTTCTAATCTCAGTCATTCTAGTGTGATGAAGAAATGAATCACCTTTGCACTCAGGAGCAGGGGGATCCCAGCGCGGAGTTCCCCCATCACCAGCTATACATTGAATGGAGGATACTCCAACAAGTGACCAACCATCCTCACACACGTAGGTCACACTTGAGCCAACATGGAAAACTTCTTTCCAGCCACGGTCGTCCCGTCCATTAGAGATGTGTGCAGGTGGCTCACAAGCTAAAATAAAAAAGGGGAAAATACAGCAGTGATACAGAACGAGCAATCCCCTCAAAGCAGGGAGGCAGCATAAATACTGTGGGGTTTCCTGGCACTACATTTCCAAAAAAAGGTGCTTGGAGAGGCACCAGTGTCTAATGCCTCTGACAATCTGCCAGCACTTTCTGTTAGTTTCTGGCTGTGAGCTAGCATCATACCCATGGCACTGGGAGAGCAAAGATAAAAACAGCAACATGCAGAACACTCTTAAAATGGGTCTTTGACCTGCAAGGGCCCCAGGGATCGTTATTCACATGCGGACAACACTGAATAACTGCACTGAATTACTGAGAATTACAGCCAGACCCTGAGAAGTACGGAAGGCGTGCAGCTCCCATCAACTTCAACAGTAGCGTTCTCCTGCATGGCTCCCTGAGTCATTAAACTGGCCCTGCTACATACGCACCCCCAAAATCCAGATCTGATCCCCTTCTATAGCCACTGAGTCTGCAGTGAGTTGACCCATGGTTCTCCATATTTTCAGTATTGAAGGGCTAAGATGTTATATAGCCCCCAGGTCATTGCAATGTGCCCTCCGCTCTTTTCTAATCTCAGTTATTCTAGTGGTGATGAAGAAATGAATCACCTTTGCACTCAGGGGCAGATGGATCCCAGCGCGGAGTTCCCCCATCACCAGCTATACATCGAACGGACGATGCTCCAACAAGTGACCAACCATCCTCACATTTGTAGGTCACACTTGAGCCAACATGGAAAACTTCTTTCCAGCCACGGTCGTCCCGTCCATTAGAGATGTGTGCAGGTGGCTCACAAGCTAAAATAAAAAAGGGGAAAATACAGCAGTGATACAGAACGAGCAATCCCCTCAAAGCAGGGAGGCAGCATAAATACTGTGGCGTTTCCTGACACAACATTTCCAAAAAAAATGGTGCTTGGAGAGGCACCAGTGTCTAATGCCTCTGACAATCTGCCAGCACTTTCTGTTAGTTTCTGGCTGTGAGCTAGCATCATACCCATGGCGCTGGGAGAGCAAAGATAAAAACAGCAACGTGCAAAACACTCTTAAAATGGCTCTTTGACCTGCAAGGGCCCCAGGGATCGTTGTTCACATGCGGACAACACTGAACAACTGCACTGAATTACTGAGAATTACAGCCAGACCCTGAGAAGTACGGAAGGCCTGCAGCTCCCAGCAACTTCAACAGTAGCGTCCTCCTGCATGGCTCCCTGAGTCATTAAACTGGCCCTGCTACATACGCACCCCCAAAATCCAGATCTGATCCCCTTCTATAGCCACTGAGTCTGCAGTGAGTTGACCCATGGCTCTCCATATTTTCAGTATTGAAGGGTTAAGATGTTATATAGCCCCCAGGTCATTGCAATGTGCCCTCCGCTCTTTTCTAATCTCAGTCATTCTAGTGGTGATGAAGAAATGAACCACCTTTGCACTCAGGAGCAGGGCGATGCCAGTGCGGAGTTCCCCCATCACCAGCTATACATCGAACGGACGATGCTCCAACAAGTGACCAACCATCCTCACATTTGTAGGTCACACTTGAGCCAACAGGGAAAACCTTTTTCCAGCCGCGGTTGTCCCGTCCATTAGAGATGCGCGCAGGTGGCTCACAAGCTATAATAAAAGGGGAAAATATAGCACTGATACAGAACGAGCAATCCCCTCAAAGCAGGGAGGCAGCATAAATACTGTGGCGTTTCCTGACACAACATTTCCAAAAAAAGCTGCTTGGAGAGGCACCAGCGTCTAATGCCTCTGACAATCTGCCAGCACTTTCTGTTAGTTTCTGGCTGTGAGCTAGCATCATACCCATGGCATTGGGAGAGCAAAGATAAAAACAGCAACATGCAAAACACTCTTAAAATGGCTCTTCGACCTGCAAGGGCCCCAGGGATCATTGTTCACATGCGGACGACACTGAACAACTGCACTGAATTACTGAGAATTACAGCCAGACCCTGAGAAGTACGGAAGGCCTGCAGCTCCCATCAACTTCAACAGTAGCGTCCTCCTGCATGGCTCCCTGAGTCATTAAACTGGCCCTGCTACATATGCACCCCCAAAATCCAGATCTGATCCCCTTCTATAGACACTGAGTCTGCAGTGAGTTGGCCCCTGGCTCTCCATATTTTCAGTACTGAAGGGCTAAGATGTTATATTGCCCCCAGGTCATTGCAATGTGCCCTCCACCCTTTTCTAATCTGTCATTCTAGTGTGATAAAGAAATGAATCACCTTTGCACTCAGGAGCAGGGCGATGCCAGCGCGGAGTTCCCCCATCACCAGCTATACATCGAACGGACGATGCTCCAACAAGTGACCAACCATCCTCACATTTGTAGGTCACACTTGAGCCAACAGGGAAAACCTTTTTCCAGCTGCGGTTGTCCCGTCCATTAGAGATGCGTGCAGGTGGCTCACAAGCTATAATAAAAGGGGAAAATACAGCACTGATACAGAACGAGCAATCCCCTCAAAGCAGGGAGGCAGCATAAATACTGTGGCGTTTCCTGACACTACATTTCCAAAAAAAATGGTGCTTGGAGAGGCACCAGTGTCTAATGCCTCTGACAATCTGCCAGCACTTTCTGTTAGTTTCTGGCTGTGAGTTAGCATCATACCCATGGCATTGGGAGAGCAAAGATAAAAACAGCAACATGCAACACACTCTTAAAATGGCTCTTTGACCTGCAAGGGCCCCAGGGATCATTGTTCACATGCGGACGACACTGAACAACTGCACTGAATTACTGAGAATTACAGCCAGACCCTGAGAAGTACGGAAGGCCTGCAGCTCCTACCAACTTCAGGAGTAGGCTCCTCCTGCGTGGCTCCCTGAGTCATTAAACTGGCCCTGCTACATACGCACCATCAAATTCCAGATCTGATCCCCTTCTATAGCCACTGAGTTCTGCCAGAACCCCCTGAACGAGCATGCCAAGCCTCCTCCAAGTTATGAGACTCTTCTGGAGTCCCCCGAGTTCGTCATCCATCCCAACTAGCTATTGAACTTTCCCACCACACCACCCTCCCAGTATAATGAGCCATCTTTTCCCCATATGTCCATCCCTCTTGAACTAGTGAGGAGGAGGAGGACTGCTTAGGGTGAAAGATGGGGATAGAGCTTGGTTCTAGCAGGTGATATTTTTTATAGTGGTTAGTTGTAGTCTTCTGACACTGTTCCGGGATCATCACACATTTTCGACGGTAGCCAGAGTGACACGTAAAGCAGTCCCAGTACTGCCCGTTGAAATAGGCCCAAAGCTCTGAAAATGCTCAACTCCAACAACAGATATTACCTCACCCCCTGGGTTTCTCTAATCCCTCATCTGGCTTTTTGAAAATTCATGGATGCTTAAAATTCTCTTTTAATGTGCTTAGTGTTTTGAGAACTGACCCAACACCGATGAGGGTGCCAGAAGCATTTGTACCATGCTCCCACTCAATGGTTGCGTTGGGGGATGGCAACTTTAACCTGTGATGGGATCTTTATAATGGTCACAGTGAAGTTGGCTGCTAAGGGAGGCACAGAATCATTGTATCCTCTGGGCATCCCAGCCATCCTCTGCCTCACCCAACATCATCTACATTTGGGGCAATGTTGTCTGGTCTTTGGACCAGAGTGGGAACAGGGCACTGTGGAGGCCTTCTCCCATCATAGTTCCCTTAATCCAGGGCAATCTTTCTGCAGAAGCCTTTTTAACTCAGGACTAGTCCTTAAAGGTACAAAGCATATTTATCTTTAAGAAATCTGAAATGCAAAAGGCATTTATTTGTACGGACATATAGTCCAGGCACTAACTCCAATAAACAGCATTCTTTAAATGCTGGCTAATGAAGAATAGATATAAAGTACTGGGAGACTTTATGGGGAGACTGAAAATTCTCCCATTCTCTAGATGGGGTAAACACTAACCTGCAGGAAAGGACAAAAGGATCTTCCTCGGGTATAGTTGCTAGTTAAAGGATTGGTATGTAATTGTGCTAAGAATGATGCAGTGGGAGAGAGCCCATACTTTCTATGTTTGGCAGGCATCCTTTGCTTTCAACTGATTTGTACTTTGAAATCCAACAGCAAAGGCAAGCTGCGATAACCTATCAGCCGCATGTGAAGGACCTGAGATGAAGACTTTGCTATGCATATAATTTAGCTACTAAGGAAAGAGAAAAATCAGTTGGCAAACCGGTGGCGATGGTATGCCAAAGTAATCATGTCTCCTGTAGAAGTGGGAGATAGAGACGTATTACACAATCTAAGTCCCACAGTAAATGAGAAAATTGCAGAGAGGTGGGAGTCATTAGTCTATATGGTAATTGGAAAGTGAATTACATATCTACAAGGTACAGGCAGAGTTGGGAGAAGGTTCCATCCAATCCTGCACCGAGACATGCTTTGTCCTTGTGGATTCATTTCTGCTTCCAAGGCTATGGAGGTAGAATTGTGGAATACACTCCAGTAATCTGGAAAATGTGATTAAAAAGTAGCTAATGCAAGCGTACGAATTGAAGGAGGAGGTGAATCTTCATATGATTCCATTCTACAATCAAACCAATTCATGTAGTAGGGGAATACTTCATTCCATGAAGATCAAAGTGAAGAAGCACAAACACCAGGAAATTCACCACATGGAGCTCTCCGCTGGAGCTGGGGTGTATTTGCCTCATTCTATCAACAACATCTGTGAAGTTTTATCGAGGTGCCTAGCGGAACAAGTAAACTAGAAGCCAATCTGCCCAATCTGTGGACCATGTTCTTCATTTGCTACTGTCATTAGGGAGTAAAGGCCCACAGGCAATACTCACTTATTACGTGCATCTTTTGGTACTACTTGGAGCATGCCGATAGACACAGAGAAGATAAAATTGCCCATCATAGATATCACACTGCCAAGACACCAGTCATTTAGGTAGGGGAGAATGTACCCCACATAGAATCATAGAATTGTAGGACTGGAAGGGACCTTGAGAGGTCATCTAGTCTAGTCCCCCGTACTCATGGCAGGACTAAGTATTATCTAGACAATCCCTGGGAGGTGTTTGTCTAAGCTGCTCGTAAAAATCTCCAGTAGAGATTTTACAACCTCCCTAGGCAATTTATTCCAGTGCTTAACCACCCTGACAGTTAGGAAGTTTTTCCTAATGTCATGTCCAACCTAAACCGCCCTTGCTGCAATTTAAGCCCATGGCTTCTTGTTCTATCCTCAGAGGTTAACGAGAACAGTTTTTCCTCCCTCCTCCTTGTAACAACCTTTCATGTACTTGAAAACTTTTATGTCCTCCCTCAAGTCTTCTCTTCTCCAGACTAAACAAACCCAATTTTTTCAATCTTCCCTCGTAAGTCATGTTTTCTAGCCCTTTAATCTTTTTTGTTGCTCTTCTCTGGACTTTCTCCAATTTGTCCACATCTTTCCTGAAATGTGGCGCCCAGAACTGGACACAATACTCCAGCTGATACCTAATCACCGCAGGGTAGAGCGGAAGAAATACTTCCCCCAAGGTTTCACACCCAGCACAATGGGACATTGGATCCTGACTGAGTCCTCTGTGTGCTACCATAATATAAATATAGAAGTACCAGCAATTACACTTTGTGTTAGATGCTCCTTTCAAAATCAGGGATGGGAGGTCACTGTATCAGAGTTCATCATCATTTATACAAACTGGTTTGCAAAATGTAACAACAGCCTCGTAAAATAGAGATGAACCTATCATGTGAGATTCAGTCAGATTAATTTAAAGAACTAAAAACATTCAAAGAAGGATAATGGATGGACACCAAGAAAAAGTGTGTGAAATTGGAACCGGCTAATAGCAGTGTGGGGTGATGCTTTCTTTGGGTGGAAGGAAAACAGTGGTACCCTCAAACCACTTTTTGAAATGGGATGGAGTCAAGGGGTCACAAAGCCAGTCCAGCTACAAGCACAGGGATCTTGTTTTCTGTGTTCACAGAGTGCTGTGTGTACTTAACACGACTCAAACAATGGGGTCTGTCACCGTCATTCATATCTACTCTCCCGGCAGATTTCTTCAGAGGAAGGTCAGCCTACCCACTACACACCCCAACCTTCACCAGTTACTTTTCTCCTCTTTTACCAGAGATCTGCTGACACCCTGCTGGGCAAGTATCCTGGAATGAACTGGGTGTGGGGAGCTGGAATGAACCAAAATCTTACAACACCACCACCACCCCACTAGTAAGCTCATGCAGTGCCATTCACCAACTTTGTTCCTTCTGTGCCGCTAACAACATACATTGACTACCTTTGTGTGTCCTTGCCTCATGATGGAAGAAGGGTAGAGAAAGGGAGCAGAAAGAATGTGTGTGAAATGCCTCTATGCCAGTAGCATTTGGCCTGCCTGTCAGTCATTGTAATGACCCTGCATTTCTATCATACTTTTCAACCTGTTACGCCCACAGCTACTTCATCCACCAGAGAAATGCAGCTATTTCTCCAAGGTCCCAATTCAGCAAAGCACTTAAACATGTGCTTAACGTTAAGCATGGAAGTGGCTCCACTGAAATCAACACTACGCCTGTGCTTAGAGTTAAGCACGTGCTCGAGGACTTTGTGGAATGAGGGCCTAAGTGACGAAAAACACCACATCCTTTTGAAACTGCAGGAGAAACAGAGGGAGGCAGAGTGCAATGGCAGAGCTGGAATTTGGCCAGGAAACCAGGATCAGTGTTCTAAGAAGGACATAGGATCCTCAGGACCTTTCAGGAGAGGACTGAAGGGGGAGACAGAGGTTCAGGGTGATAGAAGCCGAAGAAGGGAAGCAAGAAGGGACGAGGTGGGGGTGGGAGTGAAGGGAGAGGCCCTCTTTCCCAACTGGGGCCTCCGTGTGCTACCATAATATAAATATATAATTATGCAGCAATTACATTGTTTGGGAGTAGGTCAGGGATAGCAGGTCACCGTGTCAGAGTTCTTCATCATTTATACATACCTGGTATGCAAACTGGTAATGCAGGATGCCATGCACCATTATGTTCGCACTTAATCAATCCATAATTGTCCTTGAGGGCGTTACCGGGATTACATTCAATGCTAATCGCATCCTCATACTCATAGATTGCTTTTGTAGGTCTCGCTCTTCCATTGGTAATGTCTGGATCTGGACATCTAATTTCTGTGAAACACCACCACCACCAGTGTTAAATCAGAGCAAAAACAATTCTGCAGATTCATTCACAAGGAGCAACTGAACATTTTGCTAGCTACAGAAAGTCAGCATTTCCTTCACGTTTTTGAAGAGGCTGGTTTTAGGTGGAAGTTTTATATCATCGACAGACACAGCAAATCATTTCTTCCTGCCATGAATGTTATTGGGCGTGCCTCATGGATTGCGGAGTACCCTTTCCAGTTTTCTTCTGGGTAACTATTTGAATTGAAGTTGGCAGGGTATTTTGGTTTTCAGCAGGCTTCTAAACAACACCGATTGCTGCGTTACAATAAACTTTGTGTAGAATCCACCTTGATTATAATCTGCCTTAGATAATATGGAGATCGTGGGTGGGAGCAACAGATCTGTTCATGAATGTGTAAACTATTAACTCTGACCCTGCTTCCTACTGTTAAAGTAAGAATTCCCAGAAGACAGACAGACAGACAGACACTTTGAACCACATGACTATAGAGTATAGCTTCCTAAATTTGTGTTAATTTTGTAGCTCAATTAAAACAAAGAAAGCTAAACCAAAGATTAATATGCTTACTCTGACAAAATTCTTGCTGTTCAGACCATGTAAAATCTTTTTGACAGGTAACATTCGCAGAGTATATTCCAGGGATTAACTCATAACCTCCCACACAGTTATATTTCACTACAGTCCCAGCCGGAAACAAGTTCCTGTTAGAATGATCTCGAAAAGTATTACGAATGTAAGGTGGGTCATCACAACTACCTAAGAGTAAAAATAAAAGTTTGAGGACATACATAACCAGGAAATCTTATTGAGAAATAATTCTTCTCTACAAGAATGTGACATGAAAGACATGTATATTAAAAAACAAACAAACCCCAAAACCTAAAACCCTATCACAAAACAAGAAACCCCACAGCACATGCTTCTCTCTCGAGGAGAGGATGAGAGGGAAAAAAAAACAGAACAAAAAACACATGATAGGTGCATAGTTACGTTATTTAATGCAATACTGGAAGGCACTCAGACATTATGGTGATGAGTGCAGTATAAGAACTTATACAATAAATACATAAACAACAATAC
The DNA here is from genome assembly GCF_015237465.2 of Chelonia mydas. NCBI lineage: Eukaryota > Metazoa > Chordata > Testudines > Cheloniidae > Chelonia > Chelonia mydas. Next base: position 5,498,521 of record NC_051261.2, read on the forward strand.
ATCGCTCTTCTTCAGTAGATCTCAAAGCACTTTACAAAGAACGTCAGTATCCTTATTCCCCTTTTACAGGGGAAACTGGGCCACAGAGCGAGGAAGTGACTTGCCCAAGGTCACCCAGCAGGGATAGAACCCAGGTCTCCTGAGTCCCACTTCAGTGCTCTATTCACTTGGCAACACTGCCTGCAATAGAATAAAACTGGAATCCCTGTTTTCAGCATACAAGTCATTTAACCGAAGCGTCATGGAGCTGTGTCAGCACAGTGGCATGCAGGCTTGCACAGCAGTCACTATTTCCTCTCTTAAAACAAAGGGGACATCAAACTGGCTGTCCCTGAACCTTGGGCGAACAAGGGCTGCAGGGTCAGTTTGAAGGAGGTGGTAGTCCCCATATGACACTTACTTCGCTCACAAACTGGTAACTGAGGATCCCATCTACTATTTTCATTGCACTGAAGTATGTCACTGCCTTTGAGGGTGTAGCGGTGTTCACACTCAAACAGAACGGAGGCTCTGTAGGTGTAGACAGGACTATATCCAGTCATCTGTTTTCCATGGTCAACTTTTGGCTGTTCACAGCGAATGACTGTGTAAGAAAAACAGTGTCACCTTGGGAGATTTACTGTTATATCAAAAATTGGGAAACGAAGTGAAGATACTTCTGTGGAATCAGATCTATTTACTAGGAGGATATGAACAGATTTGAAAGCACATACACATGGCCCTGCAGAGATATCATGACATATCTGAACATTCCTGCCCCTGTCCCCACCAGAAACCACCTATTTGAAACATTGTGTTAAGGAAAAGCAGAAAAGTATCAGTGGGTCTGATGCCATGTTCTCAAATTCCTTGGGGCATCAGTTTTGATCGAACCTAGTAGGCAAGTTTTAGTCTTCATCTAGCCTTTTCTTAATTCAAGTAAAGTATCAAACTACACCTGCTGAATTTGTGACCACCTGCAAAGGCAGTTCTGTCCCAGGCAATTGTGGGGATATGGGGTTGGGGGTGCGGGGGGGGGGAGAGAGTGAGAGCACACACAGTGCTTACAGTCTTTGACAAGAGAGGTATTGGGCAGCAGAGCTGCTGGAACTGCTCCGTCTTGTTGCTTATCATTTGTGGACATTATAAAATCATTTCTCCAGAGTTCCAGCTGCGCTTATAGCTGACACAGACACTCAGATCTGGTCTCCTGTGAAGAAGATAGGCAGATATGCTCCTGGTTTACTTACCTGCAGAAACCTCAACAGGAATAGTTTCTCAAGTGAGTAAATAATTAGATTTGTTTCCCACATACGTCTTATCAAAAATATGATCAATTTAAAAAAAAACACCCATAAAATGGGGTTTTCAGTAAGTTCCATGGCCATTTCAGTAACATTTTATATGAGTTTTGGGGGGAAAAACATTAAAAACAATGACATGAAAAATAAAACATTTTTAGTAAAGTGGATACTTTTTCGCAACACAATTTGCTTTTTTTCAAAAAAGGACTTTTTTTGACATAAAAATCTTTGTTGAAAAAATTTCGATCAGCTCCAGTATTCTTCTTCAGAGGACTCTTAAGTGAGGACGGAAGCTGAATAAACTCTACTCCTCTCTCCTCCTTCTTCTCCTCTCCTTCCCCACCCAGCTGCAAGCCCTGCTCCATCCTCTCTGTCTTGGCACGGCTTCTCCCTTTGAGAAGCAGAAGACCTTGTCCACCTCTCTCCTCCATGTCAGCGGTCAGTCTCATGTTGCCAGCCTGTCTCCCCCCATGAAGCTTTTCTAGGATTCCATGTCACTTCCTACACCCATACGGACACCAACTGCCTCTTTGAGCTTCCTGGCTCCTTGCCTGAGGGAGAGGTTGGAACACAGAGCGTGGGCAGACCAAGGAAAGCAGGCAGTTGTTCTTGGTAGGGTGAGGTGGGAACTGAGGCCAATCTGGACACAAAAAGTGCAGTTCCCTGCACCCCTTAGTGTCTCTGCAAATCTCAAACTAGGCTCTGTTCTCCAAAGGGTGTTAATAAGAAGATGTGCTGAGGGGTGGGAATAAGATTCGGAGTCCTGGGGACAATCTGTTAAGCAGTGGCACTGTTACGACTTACGTTGTTAATGTGTACGTGCACACTGCCACCGTGTTTTACAGTAATTGGATTCCATCACCTTTGCATTCAGGGGCAGGCCCGCTCCAGTCTCCATTTACATTATCCATGGACGTACAGTGAATGGAGGGCTCTCCAATAAGTGAGAAAGGAACCTGTCCCCTCTCTATAGTGTCACACTGGTAAGTGACAGATGTCCCATAGTTGAATTCCTCCATGGTCGTCCCCGTATGTGTTCCATGATCTATTTCTGGAGGAGGCTGGCAAGGTATCACTGAAGAGGGGGAAAAAAGGAAAGAAGGGAAGCAAGAGAGAATTTAATTTACGTCATATCCAAAGTCTTATAAGAGAAGAAGAGGCTGAAATGCAATGGACTAAAACCTTAGATGGTTTAAAATCAGTGTAGCGCCATTGACATCAAGGGAGTACCACTGATTCACCAGCAGAGGACCTAGCCTATTGACTACAATGGAGCTATGCCCATTTACACCAGCTGGGGATCTGGCCCTATGGGAGACGAGATTTTTAAGACTAGAAAACGGGGCACCTTTCCTAATGTAGTTATGCAGCCAGGGTGTGGTGGGAGTGGATGCACAGACTGAAGGGTCATGAAAGCCGAAGGAAGGAGGAGAAATCAAATCGAGGTCTTGCCCATTCAAGCGTATTAAGGATTCTATGGCACGTTCTCCAAAAGGAGGAGTTTTTGCTGTCACTTTCCATCCTAGGGATAGCTGCGTATGAGTGACAGGCAAAGTTATCCTTAAATATAAAAATATCTGTAAAGTGCTTAGAGATTGTGCTATAAGCATGTTAATACTATATATCTGGTTTCAGAGTAGCAGCCGTGTTAGTCTGTATTCGCAAAAAGAAAAGGCATACTTGTGGCACCTTAGAGACTAACCAATTTATTTGAGCATAAGCTTTCGTGAGCTACAGCTCACTTCATCGGTTGCATCCGATGAAGTGAACTGTAGCTCACGAAAGCTTATGCTCAAATAAATTGGTTAGTCTCTAAGGTGCCACAAGTACTTCTTTTCTTTTTACTATGTATCTGAAAAGCAAGGGTCTGATTCAATTTACTTGGGGATCTGGTCCAAGCTCTGCTAACCAAGAATCTGAGTCTTTTGGACTTCTACCCCACAAACAAACAGATTCAAAAGCTAACAAGTTTTTCTACAGCATGGTGCAAGAGGAAAACAAAACTGAAGCGTTCAAGAATTTAGCATGCAGTGAAATGATAAATGAGTTGTATTTCAGAATCCATCCAGCAGGACAAAGTATGCTTTTCATTGTCTAACCCTGATTACACTTTCCCCACAAAGCTATTAAGAGTCTCTAATCACCTTGACAGTATGGAATCTCTTTGTCCCATGTAACTTGCGATCCGTCAAGCACACATTGTCTTTCTGCATCTCCAATTAGTCTGTACCTGAATAAAACAGCGGGGAAGAGAATTTACATGATACAAACTGAGATTGGATGTCTTGCCTAGTCCAGCAACAATAAGGCTTTGACTCTCTTACATCATCATTAATCGGTTAATACATTTTCATCAAAACTATTTTTCAACAGTAAATTGGATTTTCAATTAAATGTTGCTTTTAAAAAAAATTATCTGCTTTCTGCAGACATTTTCCAGGTTTCATGGAAAAATAGAATGCCCCCAAACTGAAATATTTTAATCCCAAAATGCTGCCACGGTGCCACATTGGAGCTGTAGCTTGGGTGTCTCCTTCTCCTATATAGAGTGGTCTCCCTGGTGAGGCTACATCTCCCATGATTCATCAGGGCCTTCACAAGAGGAGGTAGGATCATGGGAATCTGACTGGGCCTAGGACAAACTATTGCCAGGTCCCTAGTCAGGTGTAAGGAAACAAAAGGTATTTTATTTATCTGGTCACCCCCTTCTGGCAGGCCACCATCTGCAGCAGACTTAGCACCAGCAGGTAGGTCACTGGTGACAAATCAGACAGAGTCCTGTGTCATGCCCACTTTCCCTCAGGGAGTCCCTGGCAGGCAGCTGTCTATCAAGCCATTCCTGGCCTTAGCCAGGCCTCTCTCAGAGTGAGAGCTGGAGGTCTGCTCTCCTTCCCAGTCTGCCCCCAGATGAGCTGTGTGCTCTACTTTTAACTCCTCCCTCCAAACCTGACACCGATGGCAGGTGTAGCAGGGTGGGGCTGACTGAGCCTGCATCAGCTCATTAACCTTTTCCTGGGGTTTGTATGCCCCATCCCAGAGTCCCTTGTTGGTTAGCCTGACACTGATCCCAGGCAAAGTCATGGAATGGCTGATATGGGATGCGATCAGTAAAGAACGAAAGGATGGTAGCTTTCATGGTTTTATGGGAAATAAATTTTATGAAACAAACTTGATATTGTTTTTTTCATTAGATTAGAAGTTTGGTTGATGAAGATAACTCGTTGATATAATAGACTAAGACTTCTGTAAGGCACTGGATTTAATACCGCATGCTGTTCTGACTAAAAAACCAGCACTATACCAAAAAATATATATATTTATTCATTTATTTTTGGTTGATATATCAATCAATGTAGCACATATTAAATAGATTAAAACTGGTTTAACTGATATAGCTCAAAAAAGGAGAGCGTATGGGAGTGGGAGAATCCTTAAAGTGGTCTTTCCTACTGGGGTCTCCCAGGAATCTATTCTTGGCCCAGTGCTATTCAATATTTGGATCAATTATCTGGAAGAAAGTATAAAACCATTGCTATTGAAGTCTGAAGATGACACAGATTGGTGCAATGGTAAATTACGAGAAGGCCAGGTTAGTTTTTTAGAGTTATCTGGATTGCTTGGTAAACTGGGCTCATCTGAACACCACGCATTTTAATACAGCTAAATACAAAGGTATGGGTCTAGGAAAAAAGAATGCAAGTCACACAAAATGGGGAGCCTGTATTTGGAAAGCAGTGGTTCTGAAAAGGACTTTGGGCTTGTGGTGGATAACCAAGTGAACATGAGCTCCAAGTGAGATGCTGTGGCTAAGAGGGCTAATGCGATACATGGATACACAAGTAGGGGACAATTCAGTATGAGTCGGGAGGTGGTATTACCTTTATATACAGCAGCCAGGAGGCTACCACAAAAATTCTGAATCCAATTCTGGTGTTCACACTTCAAAAAAAGATATTAAATTGGGAAGAGTGCAGAAAAAGGCTACAAGAATGATTTGAGGCTGGGGAAATCTGCCTCATTAGGGTGGAGGAAGCTCAATCTATTTTGCTTTTCAAAGAGAAGGTTAAGAGGTGACTTGATCATGGACGGTCTGGAAGTATCTACACGGCTAGAAGATTGGATAATAGAGGCCTCTTTAATTTAGCAGAAAAAGGCATAGAAAGATCCAATGGCTGGAAGCTGAAACAAGATAACAATTTGTGCCTTGTATGTAGCCTGAATTTAACAGTGGAGGTAATTAACTATTTGAGCAACCTACCTAGGGATGTGGTGAAATCTCCAAATCAAGTTTGGAATCCTTTCTAAAAGTATGTTCTAGCTCAAATACAAATATGGGCTTGATCATCAATGGGTGAAACGTTCTGGGCGGTGTTATACAGGAGGTCAGAGTAGATAATCATAATGGTCCCTTTGGAAATTAAAAACCTATAAATCTATCAGCACAAGCTGCCCATTACTCACCCCTCTTCACAGATGAAGTTTACTGTTGCACCAAACATGAGATCTGTTAGAATAACAAGTCTGCCATTTTCTGGCTCTCCAGGGTGAGGGCATGATCTTGCTAGAAAGAAATAAGACTGGAATTATTCTTGATTTGTGTGTCTTGACTCAGTAAAATGTAACCATAAAAGAACCAAAGATTCTGTCTCCATCAAAACTCTACTCACTTTTTGTCAGCTCCGGATACAGAGCCATACTTAACTTGGAATTTGTGCATGTGTTTGTTTAAATTAAACTCCGTTCCATTACCATGCTTTTGTGCATGTGAATATTTCACTTGTGACAGTTATAACTTCTTCCAGCCTGGAGTAGGCTATTATTTAAGGTTCAAAATCCATTTTTAGCATTGTGTTTTAAAGCTCCAGGGCAGAAGGAAACCTTTGTAGACATCTTTGGAGTCACCCATGAAGAGCAAGGAGCAGCCAGGTTTCAGATATGAACAGGTAATTTAGTGCTGAAAGCCTTCATATCACATCAGTGAACTTAACCCCTCCCTGCAGGCATACAGTCCCTCTCATTATGCTCTTTAATCAAAAAGGGCTGATGAAAATCAATTAGTTTAAAAAAGAAAAGTAAAAAACCAAAACACTCACCCTTGCAAAGCTCTCTGGTGTGTGACCATTGAGAATATGACGTGCACCAAAGATATAACTTTCGTTCTGCCTTGGTATAACCTGGGCGACAGTTGTATTCCACTTTGCTCTGAACAGCAAACTTACTCTGATCTCTGTACTCCTCCTTCAGCTCAGCAGAAGCAAAACGTGGTGGCACACCACAATCACCTAGTGACAAAACAGAGGGGTCAAAAATATGTAACTAGGAAAACGTGCTATTGTCCAGACCTCATTTACTAAAAAGTGTCCTTTCTTGGAATAGCAGAAGGGTCGTAAACAAAATACTTGAGCTCTCCCTCCTAACTGACCCCTGCCACTCCCCCTGGTTCTCTCAAAGATTTGGCTTAAAATTTTTTTTTGGCATCAAACAAATCTAAGTTCTCCTTAAAGTCAGGAAAACAATCTTCCCATCTGTAAGGGGAGGATAAGGATGCAAGAATTATTTTCTCTGCAGCTTGTTTGGACAGAACATAATATGCCCTTCCCCATCATCACTGTGATGGTTGCTGCATCTCCAGCTGTGACACAAAACACTGCAGGCTGGGTCCTAGAAGGTGGATAAGCAGCAGGACTGGAGCTGCTAAGGTAGAACCAAAGCTAGTATCCTTGTACCCAGTTTATTCTACACTTTGAAACCAGGTGGAAAAGGGTAAGTCATTGGAGGTGACGCAGACCTGGTCTATTGGCACCAGCTGATGGACAAAGAGGAAAGGAATGGCCAAAAGGTGTGTGGGGGGAAGTGCTAGAATCAACTCAAAAAGAAATCGTTGTTGTCCTGCTTAGGTCCTTAAAAGGCAAGGAAAACTTTGTGGCCTACTCTTGCCACCAGTCATCCCCCCAGTTATAAGCTATATATGATGAGGGAGGCCTCAAGAGTCTTGCGATCTTGGATGCAACCCGGAGAAATCCTGACTGTCAAGCCACCAGCCTGATGTTAAGCACAGATTGTTCATTACCCCAAAATATGCACAGTTATCCAAGCCTCTTACGTCTCAAGAACTTGAAGAGGGTCTCCAGTTAACTGTTGCCTTACACCTTGCGCACTCATTTACACCAGTGCAAAGTGGATGTATTGCACTACAATCCTCATTTGGAAGCACTTTACACACACTTTGCACTTATGTAAATGATGCACAAGGTGGTGGGTGTGGAAAAAACATCAAGCCCTAAGGGCATTGGGAAGACAGATTCTGGTCTCTTGTGAGACTGCTGATAAACTTCTAGTGGAATTTTAGACTGTCCAAGGCCCAGAAGCGCAGAGGCAGCAAGAAAAATGATCAAAGGAAAACAACAAAGTTATATGAACCTCCAAAAAGAGGTTCCTCACACAGAGATTTCACTGGATGCTCAGGCTGGTTCTTATTTTACCCAGATGGATTTGCCGGATACTCATGTTTACTCACTGTGTACAGCAACAACGAATGCAGCAGCAAGTAAGAGTGGAATGGTGGCTATGTAAGAACGTGGTTTTCCCGGGCTTAGAGATTCCATCTTTCTTTATGTCACGTTTTCTTCGTGCAGACCTAACAAGGATGTTAGTACATCACTTTCCAGACTAAAGATCTGTAAAAATATGGGGATGGAGAAGAGTAAAGTGTTTCATTTACATTTAGGATGGACATACATTGTAAGATCCTTGGGGCAGGGACCATCTCTTTGGCCTGTGTTTGTACAGTGGCTAGCCCCGAGGGTCCTGGTCCATGACTGTGGCTCCTAGGAGCTCGGTCATACAAGTAATAATAAACAGAATATAATACCTAGCTCCCGCATAGCGCTGTTCTTCAGTAGATCTCAAAGCACTTTACAATAGACGTCAGTGAGCCATGCCCTCAGCAGGTGTAGACTGGGGTCATTCCATCCACTGGGGTCATTCGAAGCCCGTGGAGCCACCCTGATTTACACCTGCTGAGGGTCTAGCCTAGGCTATTAAAAAGAGAAGCAAGGTGGGGAAAGTTGAGAGCTGGGGTGAAGTCAAACATCCCTACAATAAGAAAACAAGGGTTTGACGGCAAGTTTCACGTAACTCCTACAGGCTTTAATCAGACGCATTTCTTTGCCTTTTTTGAGGTCATGGTTTTTCTTTAAATGAAAAATAAAATCCCAATAAATAGGAAGTTATTTAATTTTTCGATCTACTGAAACCTACCTCACATCTCACTTTCCCAGGGCACATTCACAGCACAGGAAACAGAAATGCCTGAGTCTTGGCACACTTCCAGGTTCAACAACACACCCTGCATTAACCTCGTAAGTTATGTGATTAACATGGCTCAAGCCAACCTCCAATTCTCAAGTCCTAATACTTCTAATAATGGAGGGCAGGGGTGGTTTAAAGGAGACAACAGTGGCCTGGGACTCAAGAGATTTGGGTTCTATCCCTGGCTGTGCTACTGGCCTGTTGTGACAAACACAGGCAAGTAACGTCACCACTCCGTGCCTCAGTTTCCCCATCTGTACCCATTGACAGAAACAGTCATGAATAGATAAAGAACAAACCATCAAAGCCATTTGTTTCTGTCAGTTGTGACAGATATTGCAATTGCATGAATTATCTCTGGGGACCACATAGTGTTCATTTTATGAATGGGTTGTGCATCACTCTGGGCCAGGGATTGTCTGCAACTTTGGTGTGGGGGAAGGTGACAACAGCTCCTCCAGGAACCAAAGATAATGTGTGTGGGGGGGAGGGTGATTAAGGTGAATCACTCAGGGTGTGAACACCTCCCTGGGGAGCTTCATATTTAGTAGGTCAAACTGGATATTCCACAGACAAAGAAAGTGGTAAAAAGGCTGAATTTAAACTAACTCACGTGGCCTCCTTTCGTTTCAGCAAATGGACACAGGACCCTCTGTCCAAGGGCGGGCCTCAACCCTTATGAAAGGGTTGGAAGGACTTTAGCTTACTCGGGTCCCAAAAAACTGATGGACCTCTGGATACTTTTAACATACGTATAGGAACTTTTATTTATTTTTGTATGTTTAGTCTGTAGTTCTTTTACCCTAAGAATAAACGCATTTGGCTTTGTGATGACTGGTTGGTAGCTGGTACAGACTGCAGTAGCCCCTGGAAAAAGGTTAATTACAGGAAATCTCTCAAGGTGCAGAGGGACAGCAAGCCTCAACTCCTCGCCAGGAGGGAAAGAGATGCAGGTCTTCACCCAAGAGAGGTGATGGCAGGGAGCCTGAAACCGTAAGAGGGTGCCCTCGAGGAAAACCAGGAGAGTGAGTGTCAAAGGGGCAGTTAACTCTGAAACTGCAACACCACAGCGTCTCACCCCTGGATGGGGCCAATGAAGCACTCAAACTAGATGAGCGAGAGCATGAACACTAGCTATGTCTCATTGGTCTCTTATTGGGGATTAATGGAAAGGCTTATGTTAATTTCTACTCATCTATTAAACAATTAAATTAGCTAGCTACATATAACCATTGTACAACATGTAGCTGATATTTGCAGTAGCAAAATAAGGTAAAACATAACTGAAATAAGGATTCAGAGTTAAGAATGATTGCAAATTGTTTTATAAGAATGAGACTCACTGTGTTTTATTGTAACTCTTCAGACCCTTTTTGTCCTTTGCAAAAAGTTATTTGACTCCTCAGTTAACAACTGAGCTTTCCGCATGCTACAAGGTAACAAATTCACTGCCCAAAGCACAAACCTGTCCCCAAAAGATATGCCAACTGCTTATCAGTTTGTCAGGCTCTCTTTAAAACCTTTGTTATTGCCAGGACATTGGCACTTTCCAGCCAGGCAGCCAAATTAATGCCCACAGGGACATAAGTTGATCTGCACTTTCCAGAGAATTTATATAGTCCTCTAAGTCCATTAGAGTAGTCTGACAGAAAAAAAAAATTGCTCTATTTGTAAATCTCTATGGAACCTACCATAACTGGGCAGGTAAAGCTCCCAGTGGAGTCAGCACAACTGCTGTGCAATACATTATACCCATATGTACGTACAGCCGTGTGAAAAATATGTAAACAGAGTCAACTGGAGTTTTGAACAAGTCAGTAGCGATTGGGGTGAAAATCTCAAAAGTGCCTGAGTCCCATTTTCAAAAGTGCCTGAGGCATTTATGGGCTTGAACCTGCTCCCCTGGAAGTCAATGGCAAAACTCCTATTGATTTTAATGGTTCAGGATCAGACCCTAAGTGCCTGAGTCACTGTTGAAAATGACGTTTAGTCCCTTGGGAGCCTTTGAAAAAAATCTTACCCCATGACTGCAAAATGTGTCCCATATAGACAACAGCAAGAGACTCTTGTTAAAGTTATTAGCTTCCAGCCAATACTACTTTTTAAACATCACCTAGAGTCACTTTCTCTGTCTCGCCCCCTTAAACCTAATTCTTCTTGCTGTTGTTCTGCTTTGCTAGCCCGCCCCTGCCCCCCCACTAGGTCTGGCTTTGTTTACTAATATATCTGTGCACATGGGCATATTTGCTAGAATAGATTATATTGAGGTTTAATAAATGGTTCTGGATTTCCTGCTTCCCTCCCAACTCATTTCCCCTGGGCTTCTCTCAGAGCAATGTTGCCTTAAGTAGCTGGGTTGCAATCACAGTCAACTTACCTGAAGGGTTGTTAGCAGGCGGCAGAGTGCGCTCAGGTCTATTTGGTTACTGAAGGATGAAATGGTATCTCTGACTTTTCCCGTCTAGCCTGTCCTGCACCCAGGGATCACCATGCTAAACAAGAAGTTAGCACAATATGCTTACACATACAGAAACGCTGAGATATGGTGAAATTGAGATGAGGTTTCAATCTGGGGCAATGGGGGGGGGGGGGAGAGTGGTGCACCAGCTTATCTATAAATGATTAACTCCTCCTCTAAAACGACCAGGAAGCAAATTATTCAAGCTGCAATCAAATGTTAGATCATTCATTTCACTGCAAGCAGATGTCGAAATTGTTTACTTACTGCGCTAATCTGCCAACTCTTTACTGAAAATGACATGAATAAAGAGTTCTCCGGAATTTGGTTGAATAGTTCATTGTTCCAAGAGCAAAGACTAGTGGACATGCCAGCTAGGATATAACTACTGTACTACAAAGGACTATCTATTTTGCATTTATGACAGGGATCGTTTCAGTGGAAAACCCACAACGGTTTGTGTATATCATATGAGTAGATGCCTCCTGACCCTGACGGTATTTTATGATGGAGGTTTTTCAATAGTTTCTCCAAGCGTCTCTGACTTATTCAAAAATGATACAGGCTGGAATTTTCAAAGGAGCTCAGGGGAAATGGACCCCCAAATCTCACTGAATTTCAGTGGGAGTTGAGCACGTCTCTCCCTTTGGCCCTTCTGAAAATACCAGCCACGCTGTCCACAATGTCAAATGCTGTACTTTGTCTCCTGAATCAACTGTGTGATGCTGTTGCAAAAAAAGGCAAACAACATTTTGGGGTGTGTTAACAGGAGTTTGCTATGTAAGACAGAGGAGGGAATTGTTCCACTCTCCTCGGGGCTGGTGAGCACTGCTGGAGCCTCAGCTGGAGTACTTGGTCCTGTTTTGGGCACCACACTTTAAGAAAAAAGAAAAGGAGTACTTGAGGCACCTTAGAGACTAACCAATCTAAGGTGCCACAAGTACTCCTTTTCTTTTTGCGAATACAGACTAACACGGCTGCTACTCTGAAACCTGACACTTTAAGAAAGAAGTGAACAAATTAGAAAGAGTCCAGAAGAGAGCAACAAAAAAAGAGAGGTTTAGAAAACATGAACTATGAGGGAAAGTTGAAAGAATGGGACATGTTTGGAGGAGAGAAGAGACGGCCGGGGGGTGGGGGAGGGCATGAGATCAGTCTTCAAATATGTAAAAGGTTGCTATAAAGAGGACAATCTATTGTCCACTGAGGGTAGGACAAGAAGAAATTGACTTAGTTTACAGCAACAGAAAAATTAGGTTAGATATTAGGAAAAGCAATTATTGGAACAGATTACTAAGCGAGGTTGGGGAATCCCTGTCATGGGAGGCTTTTAAGAATTTATTAGGCACACCCCTGTCAGGGATGATTCAGGTATACTTAATCCTGCCTCAGCACGGGGGAGGGGTGGACTAAGTGGCCTTTTAAAGTGCCTCCTAGCCCCCACACTTCTCTGATTCTGGGTCAAATCCCGGAGTCCTGACTTGATTCCGTACGTGGGGCAAATGCTCACTGACGTCCATGGGTGTTTTGACTGAGTAATGTCTTCAGCATTTGGCGCTTCTGTGCCTCTTTCTTCCTCCTCAGACTGGTTTCATTTTGGGTATGGTTGAGTTTTTAAAGGGGCAGCTTATTTTCTTACCCTTTCAATCCTGGCATCTTAAGACAACATAAGAATTGTCAAAACTGAATAACCAATAGCCCTGGATCCTGTCTCCAGCAAGGAAGCAGTTTATTCAGCCAATGCTAGGTTAACCAGAAGACAATAACCCATCCACAGTGCAATGTTACACCACAGGGGCTGAGGATTCACCTTCTTGGTTGTGTTCTTTGCTTCCGCTGGTCTGGAGAACCTGTTAAAATATGCATGTGCAATAGTCTAGTTATTACTTAGTCCTGTCTTGAGTGCAGGGGACTGGACTAGATGACCTATTGAGAAGTGTAGGACTGGAAGGGACCTATGATTCTATGCTGGTGTCTGCTTGTTCCTTTCACTGCTACTTAAGAAAAGGGTTAGAACACCCAACTACCGTCAGCATTTACACTGCAGGGCTTGGACTGACCACTAGATCACCTGGTTCCACACTGGAACTATATGTCACTGATGATGAAGAGTTATTACCAGAGGATGGCTGTTGGGGAAGCCTGGCTGAATGGAGTTGTGGGTGTCATTCTAGTTCCCAGTGGACCGGGATCATCATTATATAAACAAAATTCGAACTGGTACTAACTGACTCCCCTTTTCCCCCAGTTTGTCAGTCTCAGCCAAGATGTTAAAGACAGAACAGGCCTTGGAGACAGAACAACCCCCCTGCCCCTACAGATGGTCCTTGCAAAGAAGGGTTGAAGCACCTTGGGGCAGTGTTGAAGAAGTTTGCTCTGCAGCTGCCCACGCTGCTCCTATCTTATCTAGTGCCTTTCCCTGGCACCAAATTCACATGAAAATTTAAAAAGGAGACAAACCAAACCAACAAGTGGGGCAAGTCGTTTATTTAGGTCTCTTTTGCATACATCAGTTGGTTGCCTTGCCTTCCCTCCAGCTGGAATTTTAGCTTTTCCAAGCGGAGTTTCTCCATTTCCATCACAGATTTAGTTTCAATCCAGTTCATCCCACATGACAGGGGCTCTGCCATCTTACGCACATCCTCGCAGACAGCAGCATACAGGCTTTGACTTTTCCAAGAGACACGCAACAGAAGGCATATCACTAAGCTAGAGAGAACTCAGACTTGATTGTGCTTTTAAATTTGATCAAAGTGCCAAAAAGCCTCGAGCAGCTTTTAACCCATGACCTCTGACTCTAAGCGCATGAGCCTCTATTGCCAAAGCTGAAAGACCAGATCCATAATCCAGAGAGTATAGCAGACCCATGAGCCTCTACTTGACATCTACCAATGGGAGTGGGGCGTGGACAAAGAACCACATTGTGTTGGTGTAGTACATACTCTCCTGAGCCAGGGAAGTGGCTCCCGCGCAGCAGAGGTTCGCAGCAGTTCAAATTCCCATATGGACCATCACATTACAAGTTGCAGCCTACGTGGGGAATTGAACTACTGTGAATCACTGACCTGTACGGTGCACAAACACAGCAATTTGCTACACCGATGCAATTATGCTGGAGCAAAAGTCCTACTATTCACACAATGCACCAGGGAAAAACAGGGCTTGTACAAGTGCAATTTACCAGGGAGGGTCATGCTGGTGCAAGTTTCATCTCATACCGGTGCAGCACAACTCTACGGGAAGTTTCCATTGGTGTAGCTACCTCGATATAGATCCTTGAATGCAAATAAACCTATTTGCACAGCATCATGCAGTTGATTCAGGGCCTTAGGTCATGCCAATAATGTGGAATTTTCAACCCAAAGTTAAAAACTTTTCTTTTGTTGTTTCCCCCCTGCCCAATCTGGGGTGAGGGAGGTGTGGCAGCATCAGAATTTGCTGCTTATCTCCTCCGCTCTCTTATATGCTTACTAAGCAGTTGATAACTCCAGCAGCACAGACATTGTTGCCTCTTACCACAGCTGCAGAAATAGTCTGTGTTGTTTTTCTCCGTTACCAATGCTTCACTTTCTTCTTCGTCTGGTTCCGGCTCTCTGGAACTCACAGCTGGAAGGACCATGTACAGTTTTGACAGAAATTAAACAATGTTTTAGAAACATGAATTAAGTCTCGCAACACCGCTGTGGCACATATTAATCGGACCCTTTCACAGAATGGGAGAACTGAAGCGCAGAGAAATGAAGTGACTTGCCCAAGGGCACCCAGTGAGTCTACAGTGGAACTGGGAATAGAAGATTTCAAATCCTCTGATTTAAAAATCTACCCTTTATCTTCCACAAAACTATTCTTCCTCCCATCCAACCTACAGACACAGATACAAAGGAGGCCCAAGTGTATACAGTGTTACAGGTACAACTGAGGTGCTGTGGTGGATTGGGCATCTGGATCGTGCCTCAGGTGCAGCTTTGGTCACCTCCTCTCAAGAGACCCTGAAGAAAGAGGACTGTGCAAGGGTATACAATTGAATAATGGCCTACAGCCATGGTTTCCCAAAGTGACTCTGAATGCCCAACTTGTGAAACGTTAAAAGGGGCCTGGTTTGGTTTGGCTTTTATTCAGAGGGAAGCTGCACAATATTTTTGGAAAATTAGACTCCTCCAAGACATCTCCAGTTGGACCTCTAAAAACACCAGTCACTATTTAAACTCTTGCCTAGTGATTCTGCTTGGGTAATAAGTGTCACAGGATCAGGCCTAGCCCTTCAAAAGGCTAAACTTACCTGGATGTGACTCTCAAAAAAACAAAAGAGGGAGGGAGAGATGGTGAGTTACCTTTACAGATGGGTGGAGGTGCATGCCACTCCTGGGAAGACGTACAATAAAGATTTTTTTCTCCAGAAAGACGGTAACCATCGGCACAAGTGTATGTGACTTGTTTTCCCTCATCAGCTCCCCAACTAGACGCAATGCTGTTGTCAACCTTAGGACTATCTGCGCAACTTTCATCTTAAAAAGAAAAACCAAACCCAGCACAACTGGAACACAATCAGGAAGTTCTTATTCCCCTGTGTGGAGACAGAAGAGATTGTTGGCAAAAAAAAAAAAAATCACTTCCTGCAAGAAGGAACACGCCCCTTTACTGTGCAATATTAGCATAGGATCTGTGCTGTAGAAAAGTAATTCTGCAGTGCTGATCAGGTTTATTTAGCAAGTGGGAATAACTCTAGGCTTTGCAGAAGCAGCCACGCCAAAGGACAGGCTGCCAAGGACTTATTGCTGAGGTTAGAATGGCTGCTCACTTTATCATCCATATCTAACCACTAGCCCTTGCACTACTATATGCAATCCAGTTACACTGCAGAGTAATTGGAGATCTCTCTTGTCTACATAATTGGATTTCTCAACTCGTATACTGGAGCAGCTGGAGCACAGATCTCTGAGCGCAGGGGCCACTAGCCATTTGAGGGTTCTTGTGCATATCAAAACGATGAGCTTAGCTCTGGTTATAGTGAGTTGCACTTTTTTTTTTTTTTTTTTTTTTTTTTTTTTAAAAGCCTGCCACCGTGGGAGCGGTTCCTTTATAGTCAGTTAAGTGCTCTTGCAAGGTGGTGGGTTGGGGACTGAACTCCTCTTCATTCAAAGAACAGAAAAGGCACAGACAGCAGCACTGCAGGCTTACCAGACCCTCACTCCTTAGGTGCTGCATCCTAACCTAAAAAGACCTACTCCAAGAGGCAAGATAGGATCTCACTGGCCTCTGTGCTTAGCTACTTCCTGTACCAAAGCCAACCAGAACTCATTATGGTGGTTACTATGGTATGGTCAGCTGTCCACTCAGAACTAGCCAGAGGCAACCAGATCATTTCACTCTGACCAACTATTGGATGGTAACTACTCTGGGACCAGAGCTGGATTTCAACCAACCACCTATAGAGGAAAAAGCTCCCTGTCCCATTACAAAATCCCTGCACCACATTTACACAATCAATTTTTTTTTAGACCTCAAAATAAGAGCTAGGTCCTGTTTATTTGGCGATTGGGAGGTTCAGACTGGGGTTCTTGTTTTTTCTCACTCCTTTGCTCATCATATCCATTGTGTAGGAACATTTAGCAAACAAGACAAAAGACAAAGTTTGTAATAGGGTTTGAAACATCAAAAAAAGTTAGTAAGTTTGAGCTCCCTGAAAGCTTCTTCACAGAGCCCCTCACTGTCAGTCCCATCTTCTGTATTACAGTTTTCTTCTGCATTTCTGGTATTACTCAGAAAGTAGATTTAATGGACTTACCAAACAGAATAGGAAGCCAGGTGGTCAGAATGAAAAACTTTAGCCATATCTTCATCTTTTAATTCTCTTCTTGTCCCAAAGGCTGGATTCCCAGCGTATCACACAGCAGAAGAAAAAGATCCTGTCAGATCTAGAAACAGGAGACAAAACCAGGAGCAACATTCCAGTGAAAGAAGCAGAGTTTAATAAAAGCTTCCTGGAAATGGGGTATAAAACACAGGTTAACGTATCCTTCTCCCATACCTTCTGAGAAAATCTTCTTACAAATTGCAGTTCATGCTAATGGAGATATTTAGGCACAGAAACAAAGCAAACTAGGAGCAAAAGAGCCCAGTAGCAAATGCTTAAAGAAATCAGGGGGAAAATAATTTTAAGTGGAATTGATTAAATTTTTTTACCTGAGCCCAGGTTAAAAAAAAAAAAGCAGTGAGTCTGCGTTAGTTTTCACTTTGTAGAATACCTTTTTCAATATTGGCTTATTTTGCTTAGCAAGTGTGGGCAAGCTCAGAGACTCCACTTTGCACAATAGAGGCATTGACCTCAGTCAATATTTAATCACTTGTTCATTACAGGAATCAGGTTCATGTCAAGCACAAAACACAGGTCTTCCCCTCAATTTTCAGACAGCACAGAAGATAAACAGCTGAAAAATTATTTTGTGCGGCATGTCACCTCTTGGGAGTCTGTCCGACAGACAATAGCCTCTGTGCACCTACTGTAGGGCCCAGGAGCAGGGAATAAGCTAGCTTCCATAAATACCTAGACAAACATGTCCCCACTTTGGCAGGCACTGAGCATCATGCAGCTTCCTTAACCCACAGCTCTGCTTCAGGCACTTATACAGCAGCTGGTGCGGGGAGGGTGGGAGGTCGGAGGGAAGGGTAGAAGGCAGGCAAATTGTCCCATTTCTTGTATCGGAGGGGTGGCCGTGTTAGTCTGTATCCACAAAAACAACGAGGAGTCTGGTGGCACCTTAAAGACTAACAGATTTATCTGGGCAAAAGCTTTTGTGGGTAAAAACCCCACTTCTTCAGATGCATCTAAAGAAGTGGTTTCAGAGTAGCAGCCATGTTAACTCCTTTTCTTTTTCTAAACAAGTGTGTGTGTGCGTGTGTGTGTGTGTGTGTGGGGTTAACCCACGAAAGCTTACGCCCGAATAAATCTGTTAGTCTTCAAGGTGACACCGGACTCCTCGTTGTCCCATTACTTAGAGCTCAACGCTTCCCAGCCAGGGAACTAGTGTTTCTCCCTGGCTCTTTACATATTTGTCTGCAGTTTGGAGTACCTTTTCTTGGATGTTATAATGGACTGTTTACTCCAGTCTACAGCTTCAAGACCAGTGCACGGCTGCCACCTTGCCATTTCTCTAGGAATTTCACAAGTAAGTCGCTGCAGCCGGGCAGCTACCGGACATCAGGGGACTTAAGAGAGTTCCCTAAAGATCCCCTTTCGCTTTACTTAAGATTTACTGTGTAGCTAACACCATGAGGCAGGAGGTAAAGTACACCTAGGATCTGTGCTCTCACTATGCAGGGAGGTAGCTATACATCCTGGGGGTACAATGCCAAGTCACTCCTTCTACCAAAGAAGTTCGCCTGTGCAATGCTGCTTAACTTTCTTAACCCTTCCAAATCAAACACAGAATGACATCCACAAACATGCCCACACAGGTCTTCCCAGTCTATCCCACTGCTAGAACAGCTCAGTTGAAAGTTTATTTATTTTTAGTTAATTTTTAAAATGTAAAACACACCTTGATATAAATACTCAAGGTCAGATTTTACATTTGAAAGAAAAATATTTTTCAAAACCATTATTAGAAAACCCCCACTGACCTTCCCTCCAAGCCAACTATCTACCAGCCCACCAGCACCCTCGCTCAGATGCTGGGAGGAAATCTGAGCCTTGGCTTGTGTGTGAAAATTAAATAGACTTGGGTTGTCAAACTAATGGGGAAAGTGAATTTCTGAGTCAAAGAACCCTCCACTGAGAGCTCCTGGCTGCCAGCTGCAAATGTTCAAATCTTGGGACTCAGTGTTGTTAACTCTCATGATTTTATCGTGAGTCTTGTGATACTGGTTGTTTTTCTTAAAGTCCCCTCTCCTGAAATCATGTGATGATATGAGACTCTAGGCTTTCCTAAAAAACAGTTTATAATCCTTTAGCTGTAGAGAAAAGCTTGAAAATGTGAACCCTAAATGCTCGAACACCAGAATGCAAGTAAAAAGATCCCACTGTTAATTATTTTTTAAATTATGATTTTAAGCCAATTATCATTTTTTGGGAATTATTGTAGTGAGGGTAAAAGGTGTGGATGCAATAACTACTTAATGTCATTCTCAAACCTTACCAATAATTGATCCACTTTGCATGGACCAGCCTTGTCTCCTTTATACATTTTAACCGTTACTCTCTTAATGGCTTCCACAAACTCTATATATTCACAGACATTATTATGGTGTTATGAAGCCTGCATAGAACATGAACCCCAAACTGTCAATGGAAGCTTTGCCCATTACTGCAAATGCTGGAGGGAAAAATCACAGGGGAAACGATTTGTTTTTAGAGACCCTTTATTATAAACAAGGGTCAGAGGGGTAGCTGTGTTCGTCTGGATCTGTAAAAGCGGCAAAGAGTCCTGTGGCACCTTATAGACGAACAGATGTATTGGAGCATAAGCTTTCGTGGGTGAATACCCACTTCTTCAGATGCATGTAGTGGAAATTTCCAGAGGCAGGTATAAATATGCACGCAAGAATCAGGCTAGGATAACGAAGTTAGTTCAGTCAGGGAGGATGAGGCCCTCTTCTAGCAGTTGAGGTGTGCACACCAAGGGAGGAGACACTGCTTTTGTAGTTGGCGAGCCATTCACAGTCTTTGTTTAATCCTGAGCTGATAGTGTCAAATTTGCAAATGAACTGAAGTTCAGCAGTTTCTCTTTGAAGTCTGGTCCTTAAGTTTTTTTGCTGCAGGATGGCTACCTTTAAATCTGCTATTGTGTGTCCAGGGAGGTTGAAGTGTTCTCCTACAGGTTTTTGTATACTGCCATTCCTAATATCTGATTTGTGTCCATTTATCCTTTTACGTAGGGACCGTCCAGTTTGGCCGATGTACACAGCAGGTGGGCATTGCTGGCACATGATGGCGTATATTACATTGGTGGACGTTCAGGTGAATGAACCAGTGATGCTGTGGCTGATCTGGTTAGGTCCTGTGATGGTGTCGCTGGTGTAGATATGTGGGCAGAGTTGGCATCGAGGTTTGTTGCATGGATTGGTTCCTGAGTTAGAGTTACTATGGTGCGGTGTGTAGTTGCTGGGGAGAATATGCTTCAGGTTGGTGGGTTGTCTGTGGGCGAGGACTGGCCTGCCTCCCAAGGTCTGTGAAAGTGAGGGATCGTTGTCCAGGATGGGTTGTAGATCACGGATGATGATGCGTTGGAGAGGTTTTAGCTGAGGACTGTATGTGATGGCCAGTGGAGTTCTGTTGGGTTCTTTCTTGGGCTTGTCTTGCAACGGGAGGCTTCTGGGTACATGTCTGGCTCTGTTGATCTGTTTCCTTATTTCCTTGTGCGGGTATCGTAGTGTTGAGAATGCTTGGTGAAGATCTTGTAAGTGTTGGTCTCTGCTTGAGGGGTTAGAGCAAGCACTGGCATGAAAACGGTGTAACTGCTTTGCTGCTTGTAACTGTTTTCTGACAGGCTTACACTGCAAAATGTAACTTTCACCACTAACAAACTTGTTCCTTAGGAACGTACCGAGGCTAGATTCAGCTCCGTTACATCGGTGTGGAGTAACTCAACTGGCTCAACTGACAATGGAGTTACCTCAGATTGATATTGGTGTAACCAGCATGTTATGGTCCCCACTCGGGGTTTGGTTGGGAAGTGTTGCCTAGTGGTCATGGCCACAACCCCGGACTGCCAAGGGGGCTGTGGGGAGGGAAGCCCGGGCCCTCCCACTCTACCGGACTCCAACCCAGGGCCCTTTGGGCTACCAGTAACCTGGCAACCAAGGCTACTTGTAGCTGTCCTCCCTGGACCTCTTCCTCTCGTCTCCTGCTCTGGGGTCAGCTCAGTCCAAGGCCTTTGCCTGGCGGGGAAACCCAAATCAACAGAAACAAGAGAGAATTGCCACTGTCCAAGGCCACTGGATATTTCCCTCTTTGCTTGCCTCTGCGAAGGGTCCTCCCTTCCCTCAAGAAGGGTTCCTTTGGGCAGCTATGTCAGCGCCTTTAGATTCCCCTCTGTTCTGCTCTGCTGGAGCTATGGGCTGCAGGTCTGCTCACCTTCAGTGCTGCTCGCCAACTGAGCTAATTTGCTGCCTTATAATTCCTCCAGCAAACGGAGCATTTGTGCCAGGTGTGGCTGAGCCCAAAACAAGCCTTTTAAGCCCTTGTTGCTCAGTGTGGGGTTTGTACACCCCATCCAACAAGGCCAGAATAGTTGTGCTTAATCTTTAAGTAGGGCTAAGATTGCGCAACCCGTCCTCATGTTGGAGCACTCACTCACATGAGTAGCACTTAATTAGGAGGTGGAATAGACAACATGAAAAATTATATCACTGGGTTCACCTCTCAGTTAATAATGAGAAAACTCTGAACTTGGCCTGCCTAACTCTGGCACCAGCCAAAATATGTACATCAGTAATGGCTTGAGGCAAGAACGCATTTGTAAGTTTAGCTGTGCCAAGAAGTATTCCTACATCTAAAAGCACATTTTATCACCCATTCTGTTATTCACCTATACCTATGTGCCGAGTATAAGAATGTCATTGTAGAAGACAGCTCAACACAACGTTGCCGGTACTAATATATTTATCAAATTATATATCCCTTTTGCAAGCGGAATTTAAGGTCAAACACTGATATACATTGATTGACAAAGATATCGGACTGAACTAAAAGACAGGGGGCCACATTCTGACACATGCTTGTTAGCACTTTACTCTGCAAGCAGGGGGACTACTGGCACAGTAAGGGTACCAGACCCAACTTCCTAAAACACCGATCATTAGTATTGATTAAAAAGTTACAATGTCAATACATTAGCAGCGACATTCATACATTCTGGCAGGTAAAAAAAAAATACCAGTTATCTAATGATGCAACCAAAAGCTCACCCATGATAGAAAAATAATTAACTACACAATGTTGTGCAAAGTGATTACAGCATATTGTGTGTTGTCAAATGACAATACATTGCTATTTGCCTTTACTTTGCAGTGTTATTTTAATCCTCTGAAAGCAAGTAAGCAAATGGTAGATTTGGATGAAAGCTCATGCATTTAGACAGGAAGCGACCATGGATGCAAATGTGCGACAGCCCACAACATGCTTCCTTCCCTCTTCCTTCAACATGCTTTCTCTTCCTCATTTTTGTGACTGGTCTCTAACTCATTAGATAACTTTCATAAATAAAAAACAGGGGATCCTGCTCCCACAGAGGTCAAGGGCAAAACTGTACTTCAGTGAGAGCAGCCTGTAGGGTCAGGCCCATGTCAAATACTAACTTGGAGTGTTTGTTTTAATTCAGAAAGTGTAAGATTACGTTAGGCATCGCACGTGTGCACACAGTTACTTCAAAAGGGGCTTGATAAGTTGACTCCAGGAGACTGATTCTAATTCCAGGATGAGATTTGTCCTTTCAAGCGTCCATTAAGTTTTCAGCCAAGTTCATGATGAAACCAAGACCTCTACATCGTTAACCCAGACTTCCTCTAGATATGAGAAATCAAAAAAAGGTACAAATTATAACTCTGCAAAGCTGAAAGGAGATAAGCCACTGAAATCACTCTGGACAATGGCGTGGAGACCACCTAGGACTATGTATCAAGGGTGATGCTTTCCTCGTATAAAATATAGAGCCATAACACCCCGGCAGTTTTTAAGACCATTCCTACTGATTTCAGAGGGGAGTTTTGCTGGCAGCATATTACCCATGACAACAGAAGGAACCCATTTTCTCTCCTAGGAACAGATATTTTCCACATCACAATCTTGTGCTCATTAATTCTCTCCTTCAGATACATCTCTGTTTCAAACAGTAACATCTCTGCACATGTTCCATAGTGTTCCTCCTCTAAACTTACTAGACATAATTCTCTTCTGGGCTACGACAGCAGTAATAGAGAGTTGGAGCTTTCAAGTGTTACAGTTAAAGGACACAGTTTTACTTGGGAAATGATGGAAGTGAACTTTGGGCATATACAGCTCAAGTCTGCACTAACTTGCACTTAGCATCATTCTTTATCACTGTGCAAAGTGGGTATAAATCAGAACGTTGGCATTTCACACATGGAGCATAGAAAAGTTTATTGGAGCATGCGATGAGAAGAAAAAACACAATACCAAAGCAGTTGAGTGGTTCAAAGTTACTTAATTTTATTTATCTGATCCACAAGGAAGTTTACAACACCAATATTCAGAAGCAACATTACAATATCTATTTTGCAGGCCCATATTTGCACAAAAAAAACCCAACCAAGTGAAACACTTTGCTGGTTTTACAACTATGCTCCTTCCGTACAGGAAATGTACTAATGATGTTCTGATGCAGTTTATAAAGAGAATGCATTCATGTGAGCAAAACTAGCAGGTAACTTTACAGACACGAAGTTATATAAACTAAAATACAAAGGCCAAGATTTTCAAAAGCGACTAATGTATTTAGGTGCCCAACATGAGTCACTTTAAAGGGGCCTGAATTGCAGAAATTGCTGAGCACCTGCCCTTCAGACATAAGGGGCACTTCTGAAGATTGTGGGCCAATCTTGCAAATCAGTCTGTCATTTTTCTTAGGGTATAATCGCCAGTGTTTTGCAGTAAAGAGAAGCGAACTATGTCATTGATTCAATGACAAAAATCACCAAAACACATTTACTCTTTTAAAAACAAAACATTCAGAAAATCAGACATGACATATTTTTCCATGTGTGATTTACAAACAAATCACATTTGATTAAAAATAAAACTTCCTCCACACAAAAAATCCCAAACAGAAAAAAACAAGCAACTTTTAATAACGAACCAATGTCAATATAAGATGCTAATATTTTATAAAGAACGTGTCTATAGCAACACATTCACACTGAGTTTTAATGCAAAACAAAACCATTAGGGAAAAAAAAAAAAAAGAATGTTGTAGACTAAATTCCATGAAGTGTTGGACTAAATTCCATCAGTGTGATTGCACCCCCCTCCATCAGCTTCTTCATATAGAGACTCAAGCTTAAAGTCAAATTATGGTTAGAAAATAACATTGCTAAAATGGCATTTGGGGGCGGGGGAAGGCGGCAGGTTTATTTCCTCAGGGTACAATTAATGTCTGTGCAAAGTACCAGCACAAAGGCCAGGCATAAGCAGCACGCAGGGCTTGTTTCTCGGTCCAGGGGTGAATTTCACCCTTGTTGATTAGAAATCTTATTTGCTCAATTTACAAGTGAAAAATGACAATTTACCTAGTTGCCAGTGACACAAGCTCCCACCGGGAGACTTGCTGGGACCCTTTTGTCTCTTACCTCATCCCCAGCAATACAGACTCTGCAACTGGACCTGAGCCGGATCATTCTACTGGGGCTTGCTCCTTGTGTCGTGGCAAAACTTTCCCGACTTTAGTGGGAACACGATCAGCCCCACAGCGAGGGGAGGAGAATAAAATCCATCTTGCTTTCCCGTGTGTCCATGTTTGTGTCAGTAAAGTCCACAGATGAAACGTAGAGACTCCCAGGGAGCAAACTAAGAAGGTGCCATTTCTGCATAATTATTTTGCTGACAATACCCAAAACATTCACTCATTCTAGCAACATCCACTGACATTTTGTGCATTATTGCAGCTTTGGTAAAACAGTCACAACATCACTATAATTTAAATAAAACTTTTCTGTATCTGTTATTTAAAATGTTAAGATAGAGAGAATAAAAGACAAAACAAGGCACATTACCCTGAAACCCATAACATAGTCATTTATCCTAAGGAATGTATGCCTATAAAATGCTGGTTACAAACAGGGAGGCTATGTAATCACAGTAAAAGTGCTAAAGAGATTCACTTTAATTACAAAGTGCAATTAAACTCAAAATCCTATTGTTAGAAGATGAGTTACAAACTGCTCCTGTGTATATCACTGTGTGGCAACTGTAAGTTCTGATTGTGCCTGTAGATGCGTATTCATAACTTCTGCAGACATTCAACGGAAGTTGTTCGATTCTGAATGGACGTTTTGCTTGTATTGATTCAACACAAAGTACAGCCCTCCCTGCTTGAAAGAGGTGTTTAAGTGACATCGGAAAACAGCAAGACCCAAGCCTGACTGTAGGGTTCCTTCTTTTGGTACCGTCTTAGAATGAAATATGAACAGAGTCTCTTTTATGAAACCTTAATTTTCCATTCTAACTATGTGTGTTAGATGTCTGGAAAATAATTGAACTAGCAGCCATTTTCCCTTCCATCTACAGAATACAGTTCTACATAGAGAGAGAACTGGCGTATGATTCAGAAGTGCAAAGTGTAAGTTAAGGCAGCTCAGCAAATGACAATTTAAAAAGCAGTTTCAATACAGCTCTAAAATTAAACTGTCAAATAGGACAAGGCATCTAACTTCAGTGTCACAGGGGAAAAAAAATGCATTTCTCTCCCTTTTTTTTCTGCCAACAAAAGTGAAAGACAAGTGCATTGCCTATAAAAATGGAAAAGGCCATAGGATCTCTGTTCCTCAGAGCATAATGTTGTTAGTATCAAGAAGTATTTGCAACTCTGTTGAATAGCAAACAAATTTCTATAGGGTTAAATTCTGTCTTGGATACCCTTTAGTGTGTGAGAGAGAGTGCATTAGGGTCCATGTACTGTAATAACTGGAACACCCAAGAGGAATAGTTTGGAAGAGTGGAGTTTGTGCATCCCTCTACATGGGGTAGTTCCTGGCCACTGGATCCATGAAATGAAAAAAAAAACAAAAAAAACAAAAACTGACGTGTTTTAACAAAGTTAAAAAGAGAATAACTGACCATCACAGTCATCTTGACAGTTTGACATGCAATACCAGATTGAGAGGATCCCCATGAGAAAACCTTGGAAACCAGAGATTTTTAAAAAACTGTTTCAAGATCAGTTTTCTAATTGTAATCCAATAGTGAAAACGAGCTCCTCTATAGTCCACGACAATGATATTTGGCACTTACATAGCACCTTTCATCGGATGATTTCAAAGCGCTTTATAAACATGGGCACTTTCCCCAGATGGGAAACCAAGGTGTAGGGAGATTAAGTGATGTGCTCAATACCATAAAATTAGTCAATATGGAACCCATAACTTTCGACTCCCAGACCCCAATTCTAAAACATGCCTCTGGCTGCCAAGGTGGTCAACAAGGAGAAGGAGTTTTTTTGAAGGCCTTGTTCTAATGCAAACATTTTTCAGCTTCTTTTGAGAATATTCCCTTAAAGCAAAGTCACTTATTCAGTGTAGCAACAATAACACTGTTGAGTACAGAAGTGCGTTCCAGGCACTGTCAAAAATCACTGCAGAGAGAGAAAGAGATTTCATGCCAAATGGCTACAACTGGGCATAAAACAACTTCCACTCCATATCCACGTGGCGGCATGCAACCACAGTGGGTGAAGCTCTCTAGGCAAAGAGTATTCGACAGCTGGCAAATAAGCAATACCACAGGCATTTAAATGGAGTTGCCACAAATGCATAGGGGAAAATGATACCACTCCCCAGAGGAGAAAGCAAAAATGCTGTGATAACATTAAAACACACCCATACAAACCCAAAGAGACACCTACTAAGAACCACAACAAACTTAAATAAAACCAAATCTCACATTGCACAGTCCATTTCACAAATAAGGTCAATAAAATGCAACATCAAACTTATAGAAGTCAATTTCACAGGTAAGGTATAAACTGAAACATCAGGTACATCAAGAGATATTTGTATTAACATTTGCAGTGACATTCGCTCAGGCATTTAAAGCAGGGACAAGAAAGGGCCTCGTGGTCAGCAAGGTTGGTTCTGAGCAACATAGGCACAAAGGGAAGCACGGATCATTTCCTGGCCCTTCTGTACCGTGTGATACTAAAGGCTTCTCGCTTGACAGCCTCACTTGGTGGCTGAGACAGAAACCAAGGACTCACAGGTGATGTTGTTTGCTGGCTCCCTGGAGAGAAGGGATAATAGACTATTTGTGTCCTTTCTCACTGGATGTGAGAAAGAGAGATGCTACAGTATCCTTCAGCCCCATCCAATTCACCCTTCCAGTAGGATTATGTTAGTGACGATTAATAATTATACTTAACACTAACATAGCACTCTTCACTGTCTAAGCACTTTACAAAGTTCACAATCCTGTGAGGGACCAAGTTTCTCCTGTAAGGTGGGAAATTAATTCAACCACCTCCTTGAAGTCAATGGATGTTGAGGGTTTTCAGCACCATTTGGGACTAGGCTATAATTAAATAACCATCACAAAAACTCTGAGAGATAATACTTGCCTATCATATATGGGGGACTGAGGCAGACAGGGTAAGAGACTTGCCCAAGGCCTCAGAGAGTTGGTGTCCCAGCAGGAATTAAAACTCAAGAAGTTCCTGGCTCAGGCTACTAGACTTCTGGCAGAAATTTATTAAAGCCTTCATGTAAATGGTTCTGAAGTCCTGCTGACTAGGGCTGCATCATGCCATCCACCTCTGTGCGTAACTCGCCCTTTATACATCTTGGTAGGGAATTCCTAACATGGATCAACAACAGGACTACATAGACAGACACCAAAATCTCCCCTGGTGTAATTCCACTGAATTATTTCTATGGGGTTACACCCAGAACGTATTTGGGGCCTGATAAACTATTCATCTACCCCAGTAATCTTGCTGATCTGGGGTGAAATTCACCCCTCTGCAGATGGCCAGCATGAAGCCTATGCACCATTAAATTCAATTTCAACCTTCACGCTGGCCTCTGCAGATGATGAATTTCACCGATGATAAATAGATTCTCCACCAACAATGGCCTCTCTTTGATTTGCTGGACTATTATGTGACAAATTATTTCCTTCTGCCCCAAGCATTCATTGTCCCCACAAATGATTGCCATGCAATTATAATTAAGAGAATTGCTACTTACTAAAGAAACCCAGAGAGAATGCATACAAGCTACGTTCAGTGATACTCACAAGCAAGCACTTCCCATTTGAAGCTGCAAAGAAAAAACAAACAGCACAGGATAGCTCATACTGCATTTTAACAAAGACTAAAAAGTAATAATATAAAAGCTGAGCAGCAAATGAGGAAAAACTGAAACAACCCCCAGAATTGCATGTGAAGGAGGGACCACTGCAGGCTTGTATAAGAAACAACTATCTCATACAAGCCATGGAAACTGCATCCTAAAGTACCAATGAAGTCCAGCCAGTCAATCAGCTTGTTGGCTGAACGTTCATTTAATTGGCTCTGTCCAATCCAGTGTATTCCATATTGATGAGCTGCAACGTTAATGTCAGTACAGGGAGAAATGGTTTTTAAATACTAAGTTTAAAGGGATGTTTTCAGGTTTTAAAACATACTCTATGTAGCTCAGACTTTCGAAAAAGTGACTAGACATTTTGGGTGTCTCCATTTTCATAAAGGGCCCTCTGAAAATCAGGCTCCTTTATAGTGTCTTAAAATTGGGTCTCTCAAATCTGTCACTTTTGAAAATTTAGACCGGTGTTTTACTATTACCACGGTAGAATTATTAGAACTGAACTGGGGCCCAAATTGTCACCTTCCCGCTATTCTTTTTTGCTTGTGGAAATCAGCGAAGAAACACCAGTGTGAAAGCGGAGAAACACTGGTGAATCAGGACCTCAGCTTTAAAAGTGCTACTTACAATTCAGTATTTATGCAGTGTGAAGTGCAAAAACTAAGCATCCAGCTTGGAACAACAAAAACAGACTAACTAATTTCAATTTACAAAGAGGAAGAATTACTCTTCCCCGCAATAAGATCATGCATGCAGAGCTGCTGCTCAATTTCACTGGGATCAGAGGATCACTTTGTTGCATATACCTTATGACATTCGGGCAAGCAGAGAGTTCCTTAAAAATCAACCTGTCTGTCTGGAAAGGGGAATCGTATTTTAAAATGGACAAACCAGGACCTCATTGTTATTCAATGGCATTCACTCTGCAGGGAGCAGGGCATTTTATGCCTACACGATTGCAGTTGTACCCCAATTTGCTGACTCTTAAGGAGTTTGTAATCTGAAGCTATTTTAAAGCACGGATGGTGATAAGGCACCTAACGTCAAGATATTTCATTTCTGCATCGCACAGGACCATTGGAAAATATGAGTAATTGTTTGGCCATTAGTTCTGTGTTTGACCGGGGGAGAGGGGTAAGGTAGAGGAGTTACCACTTGAAGACTGACTTGTAGTTTCTGCTGATCAGCCCCATCTCGAGCCTCTGGGAATAGCAGAGACCCCATTGGGTTGAGAGGCCTGCTCCCAACACTGTAATTTCGTGTGCGCTTTATTGTGTCCGGACTGGCCAGAGGTGTAAAGCTGTTTCTTCTCATCCTTACAGGGGTTTGGCTCTTTGAAAGGCTGTTCTGATTGAAAATGGAGGATAGTACAAGGAATGAAAAGCAGAACCACAATCTGAAATCAAAGTTCATACCAAGATATTCCTGATGCCAGAGACACTTTCCACTTGCCATAACCAGAAGCCTAATCCTGCTTCTGCTCTGCAGGCAGGCCTCCCATTCAAACCAATTGAGGCCTAATGCAAAGCCATGGAAGTCAGTGGAACAATTCCTCTGTGCAGAGGACCAGCACAAACTTTATGCACCACTGAAGTCCTATTTTGAGAATTCACATGGTGCATGGGTGTCGTGCTAGCCCTCTGCATAGGAGTACATTTAAACTTCTGGGTGGCTACAGATTCAGGTCCCTCAACTATAAAATTTCACCTTTTACCGTCTTCAAAATTATCCATTTCTAAACATTCCTTTTACTTTAGACCCACTGCACACAGAATAGTTGAGATACTCTTTTAGTCCAGTAGCTGCTGCTAAAATGCTCTCGTCACTGCACCATAACAGATTTATTTCCCTTATCTCTGTGGGTTCAAGATTTTTTTTAAACAGGATGCAGATTAAAAAAAAAATTGTACTGATAGTAAAATTTCCCCAAGCGCTTGGATTTATTTTCAGAGCTGCTGTATCTTGCCACGAAAGCAAAGAATCAAATAGTAACAGTTCCTACTGTTTTCACGGAGACAGTGCTGAGTATCACACAGGAACAATGGAGCAGTGCTAGCACAATCTGAGTGTAAATTATAAAACACCAAAATTGAACTCGCCACTGAAATTTTGCTGAATCTCCTCAAAGTGGCCATTTCAATGCAGGTGTTGCCTTTCAAGACACCTTCAAAACTTTTTGCCCCGTCTACAACTTCCAAATCTGTCAATTTATGATTGTCTTGTCATCCTGTAGCTCAATAAAAAGACAATTTAGATGCCACAAAAAGTTCAACCAGATTAGAAATAGGTATTAATGACAATCATCTTCACAGCACTTTACATACGCTTTGCAGAGCACAGAGAGGTAAAGGCCCAAGTTTTCAAAAGCATGTCTAAATGTAATGGAATCACTTCCGATTTACACCAGTCTAACCAAGCCGGATTTGGCAGGTGGCCTTTAACTCTGAGTGCTGCAGTTTTTGAGTGCTCAATGTGAACATATAGAGCTGGATTGTCAAAAGATGGCGAACACCTGGACCCTAGCAGCTGCAAATGATCAGCACCTCTGACCCATCAGGCCCCGTGTCAGTGTGTAAAAGCAGACACTCAATAACTGAAGCAACCTTTGAAAATGTGGCCATAAGGCCTCAATCCAGCAGACAATTTAAGCATGTGTTTAAGTGCTCTGCTGAACAAGGGTAGGATGCTGAATGTGGGCCTTGTGGTGTGCTTATGTAACCCGTGGAAGGGGGCTTCCCAGCCCAGGTCAACAGACATGGGATAGCAGGGCTCGTGCTAGCACTCTAAAAATAGCTGTGTAGACAGCGTTTTGGAGTTATGGCTCAGGCTGCAGCTTGGGCTCTGAAGCCTAGGGAAGGGGTGGGGACAGCATCCGAGTCCATTACACATTCATTGCTGTTCTAACATCTGCATTTCAGTAGAGGTGCACCCGCCCACACGAGGGCTGAATTTGGCTCTCACACTGCCACTATCTTCTGTTCCCTAACATCTTGATGGCTAAGGTCCGTGTTCATATCCACTTTCTAGTCATGAGGGGTCATTCCCCACTATCTGTGCCTAAGATTCTGTGTCATAATGTCCTTATTTGCACAGAATACATAGATGTGTCTTTACTAAATTTAAGAGTATCAATATGAGGAGACCAGGGTCCAAAAAACCTCTCTAGTTGCCTCAAATAACTACATATACCTGGATCATTAGCTGAATCAATAGCAATCGAACAAATGCACTGATGATGGTGCCTTGAAGGTTTAGCCTTCCAGGCAGACCACGGTTACAGCAGTGACCTTGACCTTTCCACAGCTTTTTAGATCTTGTGAACCAGAGTTAAAGCCAACTGAGAAGTTTATTTATGGCTTTTGTCCAATGCTATTTTTAACTTTAGAAAAATGAGAGGTTTCAGAGTAGCAGCCGTGTTAGTCTGTATTCGCAAAAAGAAAAGGAGGACTTGTGGCACCTTAGAGACTAACCAATTTATTTGAGCATAAGCTTCTGTGAGCTACAACTCACTTCATCAGATGCATTTAGGGGAAAATACAGTGGGGAGATTTATATACATAGAGAACATGAAACAATGGGTGTTACCATACAGACTGTAACGAGAGTGATCACTTAAGGTGAGCTATTACCAGCAGGAGAGCGGGGGAACCTTTTGTAGTGATAATCAAGGTGGGCCATTTCCAGCAGTTGACAAGAACGTCTGAGGAACGGTGGGGGGTGGGGTAGGGGAGAAAATAAACACGGGGAAATAGTTTTACTTTGTGTAATGACCCATCCACTCCCAGTCTCTATTCAAGCCTAAGTTAATTGTATCCAGTTTGCAACTTAATCCCAATTCAGCAGTCTCTCATTGGAGTCTGTTTTTGAAGTTTTTTTTTTTTTTTTTTTTTTTGAAGAATTGAAATTTTTAGGTCTGTAATCGAGTGACCAAAAGAGATTGAAGTGTTCTCCAACTTGTTTTTGAATGTTATAACTCTTGACGTCTGATTTGTGTCCATTTATTCTTTTACGTAGAGACTGTCCAGTTTGACCAATGTACATGGTAGAGGGGCATTGCTGGCACATGATGGCATATATCACATTGGCAGATGTGCAGGTGAACGAGCCTCTGATAGTGTGGCTGATGTGATTAGGCCCTATGATGGTGTCCCCTGAATAGATATGTGGACACAGTTGCCAACGGGCTTTGTTGCAAGGATAGGTTCTTAGAGCGAGCTCACATTAAAGAATTATAGAATGAGCATCATAGCAACAATGGAGAAATGCATCATTACACATTGGGATGATCACCCTGAAGCTTAAAAAGGCTGTATTGATAAACTTTGCATTCCAGTTTTCCTAATATGGTTATTGAAACAGTTTTAAAAAATTCTCTCCCATTCATGTTTGGAAACAACAAACTAAATATCTGGAAAATTTTATACCTGCAATCAAGTTCTTCTCAAAGAAGTTAATTATCCTTATAGGCGCAATACTTCAAAAGCAGTTTTTATAATGGCTGAAATGGATGGAAGATTTCTAGCAGGCACTCCACAGTGACTGTTCAGATTTGCAATATTATCTTTTATGCAGGCTCAAGTTGTGTAATTTGCCAACCCTGAATCAAGGGCCGGGATTTTCAGTAAAGACTTACAGTACTCCCAGAAGGCTTGTCTCGATGGGTATTCACTGCTTCAACATTCAAGGTGATTGTTTCCACTTTACACCCTTCACCAAATGAAAAGAGAAACTTCAAAAGAGGAACTAGATTTTCTTTTAAAATCAATTATTCTCAGTTAAATTACTGACAACTGGACTCAGTTGTTTGCAGAGACAATAAATAATTCAGTTTCTTCTTTTGTAAAGAACTTGTACATATACAGGACTTTAGATTTAATATTAATCATGGATTCTACATGAGTGTGTGATATGCAACATTTTAATTACTTTCTCCTGTAGCTTTTGCTGCAGAAGTGCAGCTAGTAAACAAGGGCAGCCTTCACACAAAGATACATGCGGTATGGATTACACTTATTGACATGAAAACTAGTTCGAGTTCAGTTCATTCCGAGGTACAAGTTCAAGTCTGGAGGGAAAAATTGGTTTCCCGGTCAATAAATATAATCCAGAGATAATGGGTCTCTTTTAGAAGAAACTGGTTGTTACCCATTTTATAGATATTTTTTATAAAAAATATAATGCTCTCTCTCATTTTGCCTCCCCCTTATTTTCTTTTAGCTTTTACAATAAATGTAGCACTTAATTTTGCAT
This sequence comes from Chelonia mydas, assembly GCF_015237465.2. NCBI lineage: Eukaryota > Metazoa > Chordata > Testudines > Cheloniidae > Chelonia > Chelonia mydas. Next base: position 5,531,848 of record NC_051261.2, read on the forward strand.
ATGTATTTTGATATCAAATTGCCCAGCCAATTCAGCTAAGTGAGAAAAAGGGAAATATTTACCGTAAGCAACTGGTGTGAGCTTGAATATGGTGTGAAGGGGGCACTTCAGATATGGCAACTCATCTAAAACCAGACAAGGAGAAGTTAAACACTGCATGTGCTGGGCACAGTTTGGAACTATGCAGGAATTTTGTGGTTCCTCAGTTTGGCCTGGATCTTGCAAGGACTTACACACCTGCTTAACTTTAAGCCCAGGAGAAGTCCCATGGGGTTCAAGAAGATGGCTCACGTGTTTAAAGTTAAAATGTGTGGGTAAGTCTTTGCAAGATCAGGGCCTTTGTTTTCTGAAAAGCAGATGTAGAAATATATCACCTCATAATATATTTGACATCCCCTTATCTCTTCTGGAGTCTACTGCTGCAGCCCTGAGGGACACCCTAGAATCAGCTTTGTGAACTTTCCTCCTGCTTCAACTCTTCCCCTCCCTGAGTCACCAAGTCACAGGTCTGTCCAATCATTCCATCTAAGGGCACATTACTGCTGCTACTCAGTCTGCCAGGAGAGTTCCTCCCACCACAAGTTCTGATCACACTGCCTTCACAAGTGTCAGTCCCTGCCTGCCAGCTTTAAGACCAAGAGACCAGGAGCTGAACCTAACAGCTGAAATACCAGCTCCACTGAAATCAACGGGAGTTTTACCACTGACTTCAGTGGGGCCGGGATTCCTCCCAGGGTCCCTCCCACATGGCCAGCAACACAGTCCCAACAGACAGGCTTTGTACTTAGATAGGGATTTTTTCCTTTTGCTCCTCACCTGCCACCCAGTGAAAATAGCTTTCAATAGCAGATACAGACATCCCCGAAAACAGAGGCATATAGCAAAAACCCTTAGAGACCCACCCACTTAGGGTACGTTTACACTGCAATTAAAAACCTGCAGCTGACCTCTGCCAGCTGACCTGGGCTCACAGGGCTCGGGCTAAGGGGCTGTTTCACTGCGGTGTAGACGTTTGAGCTCGGGCTGCAATGTCTGCACCACAGTTGAAGAGTCTCTTAGCCCGAGCCTTGCGAGCCCGAGTCAACTGGCATGAGCCAGTCATGGGTGTCTAACTGCTGTGTAGACATAGCTTCTTGCAGCCACAGAGCTCTAAGGGTGTCTGCCTGGGAGAATCTTAAAGATCGTGGCAAACACTTCAGAAATTTAAGAGTTCACCTCTGTGTCCTCGGCCATAATTTCCCTTCTCTGTGCCATCTAGCTTCACTGCTGTCCAGAAATTGGCTGGGTGATGCTTTCTCTGTAAGTACTTACATGACCCTCATTGCCACTCTATCTGAGCACCTCACAATCATGAATGGATTTTACCCTCCTCGCCCCTGTCAGGCAAAGTGGTATCACCCCCATTTCCAGATGGGAAACTGAAGCACGGGGTCAATAAGTGACTTGCCCAATGTCACAGAAGTGTCTGTGGCAGAGACAGGAACTGAAACCCACATCTCTCAAGTCCCAACAACAGGGCCTATCCAGACGAACCTTCCTAAACTCTCACACCCGAAGTGGCTGCATTTCAGTGGCATTGCAAGGAGAACTGTTTGTGAAGCACTTACAGATACTCTGGGCTAAAAGAGGCTTGACAAGTGTAAAGTACGATCTTACTGACATTTTTTTCCCTCAAAAAGTTCTGTTTTTGTAAAACTTAAATGAATAATGCAAGCCTCCCTTCCAGAAGCCCTGTGATGGAACCAGCAACCCCCACCCCAAACACAGTGAATTTACTTTCACACCTGCACTCTTGTCAAGGAAGTAGGCCAACAGGCACCGCATAACAGCCTGGTGGGCAATAACCAGAACGCTGCCCTGACGCTCTAGCTCCATAATCACAGCCTCCAAACGCTGGACCAAGTCTTGGTATGACTAGAAATCAAGGGAAAGATTCAACAGCATAAGGATGTTTAGGGGTTTCACAAGCGTTCAGAGATGCCAGAACCAAGAACAGGGCTTAAAATTGCTTCACATGAAACAAAACAGGTTAAAAAAAACCAAAACTTAAAATATGGAAGATACAGAAGAACCGATAGCGCAGGGGGAAAAAAAGCTAGATACATTTTTGGATTAGTAACTGGCCCCTAAATTTGTGGAGATAGTCAGATTTCTAGCAACATTTTCAACAGATGTAAATAAAAATAAATAATAAATTAAATAAAATAATCATGTCTATGGCTCTCTCCCTGCAATCAGCTCCACGCAGAAGGACCCCATGTCTGCCCACAGTCCCAAGGAAATAATACAATAGCCCTAATACATTTTACAAATATGACCAAGTGGTATCACTTGCATGACACTATAAAGGAGACAGACAATCTAGTCACTGATCAGTAACCCACTGTATTACAACAAAATTTGGGATACTACCATTAGGTCTATTGCCACTTCCCACATAAATCTAATTTCATTTTAATTTTTCCCTTCTTTCCTATCTACACATACTCAGCTACATTGACAGGTTTCAGAGTAGCAGCCGTGTTAGTCTGTATTCGCAAAAGGAAAAGGAGTACTTGTGGCACCTTAGAGACTAACAAAAGCTTATGCTCAAATAAATTTGTTAGTCTCTAAGGTGCCACAAGTACTCCTTTTCTTTCAGCTACATTATTATTTTAAACCTGCTCACCTCTCCTCCAGGATAACGATAAAGATATTTATCTTGATCCCTCAGCGCAAACTCATCTGGGTACTGAGTTTCAATTTCTTCATATGTCATCTCTTCACACACTCCCTGGTGGAACAGGAGTTTGTTACAAGGAAATTCATTTCAATAGATTTACGCGGGGAGGGGGAGGGGAGGATTGAACACAGAAGATTCTGTGCCTATGTGGCGAGTGTTTTACATTTCGTAAGAGACAGGAGTAATTCTAATGCAGCACTTTACACCCGAGAACCATGGAGCGGGCTTACAAACATTAATTCCTTAAGTCTCCCACCCCTCCTGAAAGGTAGGCAAGCATTAACATCCTCATTATGCAGATGCAGGCAGGCTAGCTCAGTTGGATGAATATGAGACTCAAACTCTGCACTGTGGGACTGAGCCCCTCACTGGAAACTAGTTTCTTGAGTGAGGTTTTTTGGCCTGTGTTATGGGGGATAGCAGACCAGGTGATCACAATGGTCCCTTCTGGCTTTGGAATCTATGAATGCAACAGAAATGACCTCAGCAAAGGAGCAAAAGTTCCCTCGCAAATAACTGCAATGTGTTTTCTAGTTTGAATTTTAAACCCAAACCTTTATGTTCTATCGCTGTGGTTTTGGTTTGTTGGTTTTTAAATCTGCAAATAACAAAAACAGGTATGTATTTCCATGTTATTATCTTTACAGCTTATTTGCATGAAAGAATTACAGTGGGACCTACTGAAAGCCCAACATATGCTCGTTGGGCTGTAGTTGGTTGTTGCAGGTACCTGGGACCTTGAATGTTGAGTTTTCAATGGTATTTGATGTAAAGAGCACTGGGATACTTAGACAGGTAAAAACCCCATAGACATCTTCAATTTTACACCAAGCAGTCCTATAACTCACAGAGGTGAGGGGTGTAATATAAATGGACAGTGGTGTGAAGCATAATTAATGCTCAGAACGTGTTTAGATGGGAGGGGAAAGACATTATTTCATGTTCACTATTCTTATTTACAAACCCCCAAAAGTTCAGTGTATAGCTTTGAACCATTTCCCCACTGTACTCACAGCATCAATCTCATTCAGAATCTTCCACTGCTCATAGGGGACCCCCAAGGACTCGGCTGTCTGGATGGTTCTCTTCAGCTGGCTCGTCCAAACCTTCAAATCCACAATCTCCTGCTCGGCAATGAATTTTTTAAGGGCTTGAGCGAACTAGAGAAATTGAAGCAGGTTGGGAGATGATAAAAGTAACCATTGTGAATTCACTCTTCATTGTGAAAGAACATGCTAATCTTCTCACCAGACTGGCATTAATTGATGCCATCCAAAGCCAATTTCTGCCACTCTGGGTCTAGAGTGAATATGTTCTCAATTGTGAGCTGTATAGATGTCAAACATGCCTTGAATACATACTGGCACTAAGTTACCATAGCTCCCTCGCGGGCCCCTTTTAATCCGGAAGCTAAACATGGCAACTAGAATTACAACTAATCGCTGCATACACACTCCCAACTTTAGCTTCCTCTCAGGACTAAAGACAATGGGGATCAATCTGCACATCCAAATGTGCGGGACATCTTGTCTGGGAAACATCAGTTAAGCTCGAGCTGAAGTACACATTCCCCAGGAAAGGAAAGCACCCATGCTTGTTAAGGAGTCTTCCAGCTATTGTCAGACTCACCCACCTACGTTGGTCCAATAAAAGATATTATCTCACCCACCTTGTCTCACTGAAAGATATAAGCAGCTAACCAAGGCAAAACTTTGAAACTGAGCAGAGATTCCAATTCACAGTATAGATAATACAGAAAAAAAAAAAAGATATAAAATCTTTGAAATTAATGAAACATTACATTCTTCTAAGGACTGAAGAAATTTGTTATACACCAGCGCCATCTGCTGGATATCAATGGAAACAATGGAGAACGAGAGCTGAAAGCCATACGACAGGTGGTCAGTAGAAACCACAGCGTTTCTCGAATGCAGCCACCAGGGGCTTTTCTTATGCCACAACCTCCTGGGCAGTGACTGGAGGGGGACGGGGGACGGGGGGGGCCTTGCCTCCCTCAGAATCCACAAACGCCAGAGAAGCGGGCAGCCAGTGAGTTCCTCACCTTCCTGGGCGTGGTGAAGCTCAGATTTCAGGCCTCAGCCCTGGAGTCGTAGGTGGCAGACTCCGGTCGTGGGGCTTCAGGCTCTGACCCTGGACCTCGGCTGCAGGTGCAAGTCCTCAGCTCACTCTCCCTGCCCACATCTAGGGTTGCCAACTTTCTAGTCACACAAAATCGAACACCCTAGCCCCACCCTTACCTGAGGCCCTGCCCCTTCCACAAGCCCCCGCCGCCCACTCACTACATTCCCCCTCCCTCAGTGGCTCGCTCTCACCCACCCTCACTCATTTTCACTGGGCTGGGGGGTGCTGGAGGGGGTGAGAGCTCTAACTGGGGCTGCGGGGCGGGGCTAGAAATGAGCGATTCGGAGTGCGGGAGGGGGCTGCGGCTTGAGGCAGGTGGTTGGAGTGTGGGAGGGGGTGAGGGCTCTGGGCTGGGGAACTCTCTTTCTTCACAACTCCTCTGGCGTTGACCCTTTTCCCAGGGCTAGCATCCCAGGGCTTATTGTCCCCTGCCCCCGTTTCCTCCTCCCTACTTCTCTGCTTCCAACAAGTGACTGCAAGCTCCCTCCTACAAATACAAACTTCCTTTCTTTAGATGCCCTACCCAGCTTCTCCCCCAGCTAGGCTTCATCAGCCATTGGGCCTTGTCAGTCCCTGGCTCTCCTCCAGGTGTAGCCTATAAGGTTAACTGGCCTATTTTACCTGTTCAGACATTGTGTGGGGGTGGACAGCCTGTCACACTGCCAAGTAACCAAACTGTGGATTTTAACTAAGTAATGCTATATATGTGTTTCTCCTTTGTAAATCCAAGCACACTCGACTCGGAACGTCAAAATAAAGAAATGTAAGCAATTGCTTTTGATGTTTCAAACTAGTCCCTATCAAACCAAAACGCAAGAAATAGCAAGGACCAAATTCATGAGAGAGAGTACCCTAAGACAAGTGCATCCTTATTCTTCGAGAGAATTACTTGAAGGGTGATAAATGCATTTGCGATACTAAAGAACTGGTAACTCATGACAACAGGTAAATGTAATAAGATTTAGGGTGATTTGTTTTGTTCCTTGGAATAGTTGCTGGATCCCAACAGAAGACTGCATGTGTACTTTGCGCTCAGCACACCCCTAGAAGATTTGTTGTTATCTTCACTTGATCAATCAACTGTTGTTTATATACCAGTGAGGTTCTAGGTGAATTAATAAACTGCTGATTGGTTAAGAATAACAAAATGTCCTGATCTCAGAAACACTGTCTAAGATAAAAGTAGGTTTGAAAAGAACCTAGTATTAAAACTAGTAAACTAGTACTCCTTGGATTCAATAAAGAGGGGTTATCCTAATTAAACTGCATCCCAACATTGGCAGGAACATTTATCATATTGGCAAACCTAGTCTATTACATTTCAGCTTTACAATCTAACTGGCACCTTGGCAAATCCATAAAAATGTTCACCCGTTCTTGTTTGCGCAGTAAAGAATGAATCCCTTGCAGAATGAACACCCCTCATCGGCAGGAAGCATTGCTTCAAGGGAGCAGGGAGAGTGACTGCTCAAGGTGCATGGGGGGACTTCAACCCCAGGCCGAAGAGAAATCACACACCCTTGACAGTCAGATTCAGGCCAATTTCTCTGCCGGCATAAATGAGCAAAACTCTGTTGAACTGAGCCCATTTACACCAGCAGACAATCTGACCCAAATCCAGGTTCCTGTTATACTGACACACTTTAAAAAGATCTCAATCCTGACACTGCCAAGAACATACCTGCTTCCCACGCGGTGACAGGCCAGAATCCCCACCGATCTTGCCAACAAGGTTAAATTCGCTTTCACCATGTCGGCAAAGGTAGATGGTGCGCGGCTGGACGTGAATGTTCATTAGGTAATAGACGATTTTACTCTGGATGTAATCCCGGACACGGTTTACCAGGAACCGCTGTCCCACATTGATCACTTTAATGAAGGAAAGGTCTCTACGGTCAACACAAAACAAGCACACTCGTCAGCATCTTTAAAGCAAAATGTATGTGTGTGTATTCTTGTAATACTGATACTGCTGCTGCCACTTGGCACTGAGGTGCCTTAGAAAACTCTTAGAAAGAGAGGACAGACTATTACAATGTAGTGTAGTTTTCTGTTTTACACACTAGAGGGAAATCCTTGTGACTCGTGTTGGACATAATCCTGCACGACTCACACAAGAAAATCTCCCACACTGCAAAGTCAATGAGAGTTTCGCCTGCATAGGGACTGCAGCATGTTAGGTTAGGAAACAAAACTGGCAAAAGAAAGCAGCCCATGCGTCTGTTTCCACAGCATATCCAGTAAGCAACATGCTGCTAAATCTCGCCTCTTACTTGTCATAATTATCTGGATCAAGGGGCTGATATGTGACTTTATAGCACTCTATCCTCTTCAGGAAATCATCCATCACATTCTCTCTATTTCTCTCTGGGTAGTCAGGGCTGGAGACCTTCACTTCCTGAATGAGAGAGAGAGAGATTTTATAAAAGTTAAGCAAACTTTGTATAAATCAGAATAAGTAAGATTATTCTTCAATTTTCAAACAAACAAACACTGTTTACATTTCCCCTTCCCATCTGCCCTGTGAAGAATCTGCTCCTGGAAAGGAAAAAGAACAATTCTAAATGTCACAGGGTAGCATTTGGCCTGGAGACAGAGACAGATGGCTTGACTTTTGCCTTTCCACACAAACCACTTACTCCATATTGTCCCATGAAAATAAAATCAAGCTTTGAGATAAAATGCTTCATGGCTATAGTTTGGTTTCCAAGTTCCCACAAAAATAACCCATCTGTCTTGGTTGCCATGCATCTGCAAATACTAACCACTTATTTCAGAACTGAAACATAAGAACAAGGCTATCAGAAGTGCATATAGTATTGCAAAGGGCACCCCACCCCATGCGGTTTATATAGGGGTAGGACAGCACCAGAATAAGAACGGCAGAGTTACACTTATAAGAAGCAGTTCAGTTTTGCTCTCTTTCTGCCTGTTGAGATAAAGCCCAGTTTTTCTGATCCTGGCATAAACTGCACTCAAGCAAGGTAAGAGAATATTGGGTGAGTTTAACATCAGATGCCCTTCGTGATTGCAGAAAGGAAAATCAGAATGAAAGTTAGAACTCAGTCTTTGAGCCAGACTCTGATCTCTCTTAAAACAGCATAAACCCAGAGTGACTCATTTTAATCGAACTGGGTTGTTCTGAATTTACACTGGTGTAACCTAGATTAACACCTAGCCCAAACAGACACCTCAGTGTAGAATACTCAGTACGACTTCACAGAATCACCTGCCCACAGGCAGGTACAACAGAATGAGGGAGAGTAAAAGCCTTTAAACCCAGAATCCCCTGAGTTCTGTGGATTAGATTTAACTTTACTGCAAGGCTCTCTAATAATAATGAATCTCAGCTGTTACTGTGAGCCACTGTAATAGTCTGTGACCTTCCCTGACAAACACAAGTCTTCTACAGAAGGATGCTACAGACTGAGCCTATGAACATTTAGCACCCACCAGGATATTGGCAGCAATGACTTCTGGATCATCACAGACAGACTCCACAAAAAACACCTAGAGAGGAGGCAATGAGGCACGTTTAGTAGAATTAAGAGCCTCTAGAGTAATGTAAATAGGCCACATTAATTTCCAGTATAGCCACAAATGAAGTCAGCAGAGCTACCCAAGGGACAGATTTAGCCAGATATGCTTTGTGAGAAACTAACCTTGCCCCTCACAGTGGGTTCCTGTTATCTGTCTATTTAGGAATGTGTGCCACACTCATCCTCACGATCTCTGGGCTCCAGAGCGATAAGGGCTGATGAGGGCTGAATATTTTATTTGGGATATCCCAACAGCCAATTCACTAAAACAGGTACTTCCCAAATCAGACATACACATAGAAGGGTGCTGATTCTCCCCTACCTTGCACCTTAAATATTCATTGGCACCGAAGCAGAGTGGATGAAAAAACAACACCAGAACAGCATTTCAAACCAGCTTTGCAGAGGTGGAAATGAAAACACAAGCCATGAAACTACAGCGGCACTGTACAAACATAAGGGCCCAAATCTGCCATCCGATGCACTGAGGCTAATGGCAATGGGATACACCCAAGGGAGGCATTCAGTCCTATAGTTCTTATTCCAGATCAATCAAAATCACCTTATAAGCATTCTCTTTAGCAAAATTTAAGATCAAGTCCCTCCTCTCTCGAGTTGTGTTGGTCGCATCAAACACCTAACAGAAAAAAAAAATCCCAACAACATTAGCTACAATTTTTAAAGCTGCCAGAAGGGTTTGGATGAAAATCTCAGGCACTGATTTAATACTCTTTTGATTTAAACTCGGTATAATCAAGTGTTATCTTACAGCTATCTGCCCGCACTCCTCCGTGACATAAGCTTTCACATCTTCCAGAGCCACCAAGGCACACTGTCTGTAAGGAGAGAAATTGGCATCATTGCAGACAGTGCAAAGTGTTCAGATTCCGAGCCTCGTGAACCACGGCTCCAAAGCTCACAGTGGGATAAGTTACAAAGCCAACCCTGCTTAAATCCCTTTTCCACCTCCACGCCTCCATTCTGAGCTCAGGAGTCTGTTGCCATCTCTCTTTAAAAGGAACAAATGAGTCCCTGTGGAGTCCTACTCTTTGGGGATAGGTGCGCTGCCCACCAGGAAAGATAGATTCTGGGAGCCAAAGCTGAATCTAGGTCTCCTAACTGGTCACTAAATGGGACAATAAGGACTTTTTAATCCATTTGCTTTTTACTTGTATTACATGCCTCTCTTATCATCTGAGTTTTGTCCCTTGGGGCCCATTCTGCTTCCCTGGAAGTAAATGACAAAATTCCCACTTATTTCAATGGGAGCAGGTTTAGACCCTTTATTAGATTTATCATTTTAGCATCATTTGACATCTCTCCCCAGGACGTCTCCTGTCGTTAAACAACCACTACTGTACGCCTGGGGGGAAATCCTGCCCTCCACCCCATGAAAGTCAATGCGAGTTTTGCCGTGGACTTCACCAGAGCAAGGATTTCACCCTTGGCATTCATCTATAAGGATAAACTTTCCTTAAAAGAACATAGCTATGATCCAGTCAGAGCATGGCAGCTTGTAAACATGCCCATACAAGGACCAAAGGACACTTTTTTGGAGGGATAGTTATACCTCTGCCAACTTGCTAAAGAGGATCTGAAGTTTGTTACCTTTCACGAGCAGGAGGCCTCATGCCCACCCTGAAGACCCAGCTTTTAGGGCAGCTGTTTTAATGGCATACATTGAATACCCAACAAAGCACACAGAGTGTCGTTGTCCCGCCCCCGCCCTGATGTGCTTGGAAATTTCCCCCTGCACTGTCTGCAAAATTAAATTACCGGGTAGGGTTAATTTACTTTTCTCCCTATATAATTCCAGGAATCCATTTAAAGATATTTTTGGAATTTCTAGTACCCCTAAACCTGTATAGTGACAGCTGTATCAACAACTGGACAAGAGTCAACTGCCTTTTTTTTCCCTCCTTCTCAAAGTGCCAGCAACCAGGAGAACGGAGGTGGGAATATGAGGATTTAATGAAAAAAAAATTCTTTTTGAAAGCACTAGTTTACACAAAATTAAATTCTATCATACGCCCCCAAAGCAGTTTTTAAAACTTGTAAAATAATCTGGAATTTCCTCAGGTAGAGCAAAGTATTAATCCACTCCACAAAACATTCACTGCAGGCCCAAATCTGCTATCTTTATTCACACAGTGTAATCCTTTACTCTGTGAGTAGTCTCCATTGAATTCAATGGGAGTACTGATGCAATAAAGTCCTTCTCAACCTAAGCAATGGTGGCAGAATTTAGCCCCATATTTGTCTATTGATATTAAATGTTACTTCCTACAATCAGAGGTATAGTCTGAAACCAGCTGCACAGACTTTAGAATGAGATATGAACTTTTTCCTCTACTATTCATGTTGGGTTGCACCCTCTGACACAGACTTACTTCCGAATCTTCATGGCTTCTTTGTTATCATGCCTGAAAAAATCATAGGACTTGTATGACTGCACTGCTTCACGACGATACACTCCTAGATTAAACACTTCACAAAAACAAAAAGACATGTGATTTGCAGCATTTCACAAATACATGTTACCTGGCTGTAAGCCAAGAGGAGAATCGCATCCTTATCTTGATTAATACAGCAATTTATGAGCTATTCCTCCAGCTAAAATCTTCCAGCAATTTTACTTCAAATTAACTTTTGCGAACACCATGAAAATTCCTTATGATTGAAATCTGAAACGCTTAAACTGCACCATAGAATTTCAGAATCTCTGATTTTCTTTGCGTACTTTTTCCCAGATCTCCTCAAATTAATCCACATTTGTGATAACTATTCTCCTAGTTATCAGTGTATTCATGTGCAATCCCTATTCCTATTAAGCAGGATTACATGCACTCACCTGAAAGGAGAAGAGACCCAAGTCAAATAGAAGGGGCTTTATAATATCTCATGCACTTTGCTAAAGAAGAATTTAGTTCACACAAAAGATACCAAATTGGCAGCCCTGGAAATCAAACGCCTCTGAGTGAAATTCACCCCCATGCAGAGGGGCAGCACAAGGGTTTATAAAGCACAAAAGACCTACTTTGAGGACTTAAGTAATGCACAGGTTTTGTGCTGGCCCTCGGCACAGGGATGATGTTCCCTCTCTAAGCACAGAATAGATACAGCTTGAGTAACACTAGTGAAAGCTTCCCTGACATACTGACCCTTGCCAATCTGCCTGGAGAAACCACCTCTAAGGGTTCAAGTGGAATTCAGTTGCTATGGATAACTGAATCTTTGGGCTCTTTGTTAGCACTGCCAATAAGGTTTTATGCTGTAGACTCTTATTCACATGGGACAACACTGAAGCTAGCACCCCATAAAGTATCTATCAAGTTCTGACAACTTTCAGTGACTAACCCTGGGCTGGATTAAAACAAATGTCTCATTGCCAGCTCCGTGACCCATCCATCACTTTCTGCTACCACGTACAAAAATCCATACTGACCTTTTGTAGGCACGCCAATCCAGTTGAGGTAGCGTGTTAATTTCTTGGACATATAAGTCTTGCCCCGGGCAGGAAGGCCAATCATTACAATCAAAGTAGGGGAGTTGGTCATATAAGAAGCCCATGCTGCAAAGAAGAGGAGGTGAAATCATTAAATTAATTAAAACAGCTCAGAACAAAAACCAAGTCTGAAGCCAAATTCACCTCTGGCGTAACTCACTGCCTCTGCTCATCTACCAGCCACACAAAAGGTTACTTACTGTATGAAACACACAGTGGATTCATTATCATGCCCTTCCATCCAATTAAATGTTAATAGCAATCACTGGACCACAGCATGGCTGTCTCAGGTGTTAGCTAATGAAGTAGGTTAATGACTGATCAGCCACCGGGAACATGGAAAATAACGTGTGACTAAAGTGTCAGCCAAAATACGTCAGTCAGAGTTAAAAATATTTAACTATTAAGCAGTAACTGTCAAGGACATAGGAAAAATTCTTTAATGAAAGAGATCATATTTCTCTACCGATAGCAGACAGGAAGCTAATTTCCTTCCCTAACATACTCAACAAATGATCTGAGAAACTAAATTAGTAACAAGAAAAGGAGTACTTGTGGCACCTTAGAGACTAACCAATTTATTTGAGCATGAGCTTTCGTGAGCTACAGCTCACTTCATCACTTCACTTCACGAAAGCTCATGCTCAAATAAACTGGTTAGTCTCTAAGGTGCCACAAGTACTCCTTTTCTTTTTGCGAATACAGACTAACATGGCTGTTACTCTGAAACCTAAATTAGTAACGTTTAGCCTGTTGCTGAGAAGCAGGATTTTTTGATTATTTGTTTTTGCATAAAAGCTTTTTAAAACAAATCACGTAATTTCCCAAAAGCAACAGATTAATTAATTAATCCACTAATTAAGTAAAACTTTCAATTTTATAGAACTACATGAAAGACACTGATTATAGACAGGGATATTGTAGCATGTGTTGCCATAATTAAACTGGTCAGAGCAAGTGAATATAAACTGAATGGACAAGATAGGATTTCAAGTCTTTTCCATAACTAAACGGCCTGATGAGATGGTTTTGCCACACAAGATAAAATGCAAATCTAACTGCAATACTGACTGAGCTTTGCCAGCTGTAAATTTAGTCAGTTTCAAAGACTCTGTTAAAGGTATATCTGTGCACTACACTTGACCCCAAGCCCCCATGCCAATTTTTTGTAGTTTTATAGCCATATTTGTCTATTATTAGTACAGTTATTCTTTCACTTGTTGCTGTGCACAAAAACAACAGGGAAACTGACTCTGTGGAAGCCATCTGTATCAAGTGCTGTCAAATGCACAAAATAAACAAATGGGAAAAAATAAATATTTTTCCCCCCCAGTCTCTTTTAGTCATAGTCATTTTAAGGATTACTTGCAACAATTATAGGTAAAACATTGTCAGACACAAGCACAACCTTTATATTGATGATGTCCCTTTAAATAGCTTTATAAAGAATCTGGAGGAAGAGGTAAACATTTAAATTCCCAGAGTGACCTAGACTGGGAGGTTTTGAAACATCAGTAAACACACTGTGTTATGGGACCCAACATGGTTGAATATATAAGCAGGAAATAACAAAGTGGGTGTAATCTGTATAAGTGCAACTAGTACATGTGGAGAAAAAGTAATCCCTAATAAAGATATTCAATGGGAGTGAAAATCAATGGGGGAGAGATACTTGGAAAGCAGTAAAAATCAAACAGATCTCTGGTGATTATGCAGCCCTAAATCATAGTATTGTGTGTGTGCGTCCTTCCTACTGAGCAAATACCTTTGGGATTCTTTGCTGAAATCTGTTCCTGGCCTATGACAACAGAAGACTGGAAGGGCTAGGTTAAAAGAGTTAAATGGAGATTGGTAGACACTAGGTTTGGCATCAGCTCAACATATCACAGATGTAACATGCCCAGATCACTGCCTGATGAAGCACATTAAATGGAAATATGGAACGTTTCATGGTGGGCTATTTTAAACCACCGTTCAGTACAGTTGTGCTACTTGTTGCCTAGTACATGTGGGCGGCTTTCAGGAACAGAGATTACATTAAAACTCCAATCTACATTAAAACAGATTTCCTTTTTAAACAGCTGAATTTCAAGTTAATAATGTTTTGCAAGGTAAACATTTGTCCAAAAGAGCAAAACATGTAACAAACATACCTGGATAGAAGTGATACAAACAAGAATTGTAAACAGTTATAAGCCCGTGAAGTACCTCTTTAGGAGCCAACACGGAATTATTTCTGGGGATCTCAGTTCCAAGTGGACATCATAAAAACACGTTACAGTTGAGCAGCCCTCCAAATCAGAGCTGAAGCCCTTTGAGGAGGTTGCATGGCGGAAGCCAGCACTGCCACTGTTGTAATGAGGGTTGCATGGGGGATACAATTCAGCTATGGAGTCAGAAAAAGTAAAATCATTCAAGACGTTTATGTTAAAGACTTAAAAACAAAAGTGGTGCATGTTAGGAGGATTAAAAAAAAAAAAAAAAAAAAAGCTCCTGCACTCACGTGCAGCTCATTTCAGGATTCTGGATAGGCCTAAATTCATTCCTGGTGTAATGCCACCGAAGTCTACAGAGCTGCACTAAGGATGAAATTGTATTTGTCTTTACTACTGCACTGAGCTAGAAGCGATAAAAAGAGGTAAAAGAGAAATTAATTACAAGACGCAAGATCTACTTTCCTCAAGACTGTCACAAATACTCACAGCACTTTTTTTCTGAGACTCGCATATTTGAAGTTTTGTTTTCCTGGCTGCTGCTGCTGCTGCTGTTCTGCTCTGGAACTAATGCTCTATGTCCTGACATTGCTGCTAATCACACACTGGGTCAGTGTTGGACCTTCAGGCTCTTGGAAAAGAAAAGACAAACCAAGAAACAAATCCTTGTGAAATCCGGTAGGCAGGATACAAGAAGACGCATAGCAGCTTATCTGGGCCGTTCCTGGTGGGAGGGAAAGGAAGCCATAGAACAGTCTCAGCGCAGTCGTCCAAGGTCAACAGCGGCTCGTAACATATATAGTTGCTACAAGATAACGCAAAGCACAGAAAAATGAAGCAGAGGAGGAAAAAAAACACACCCCTCGGCTGGGACATTAATGCACCATCGCAGCCCGGGAATAGAAGGGGGGGAACTAGGGAGCGCACCTACTTTTGCCCCTGGCGCGTCAGTCATTACAAATATAAAGGAACAGCCTTCCCCCAACCTCCCAAAGTCATTATGCAGCTGCCCAGGCACTGCGTTAGGGGGCCAGTCCCCGAGATGCCCCGGCTGGGAAATAATCCCCGCTGGCTTGACAGCATCCTCTGAGCAGGGGGCAGGTCTCCCAGCCAGGCACTCGCAAGCCCCGCTGCAGGATTTCGGCCCTTCACCGGGTGCCGCCCTGCAGCAGAGCCCCCCCCAGACACACCCGCTTGCAGCGCAGGGGAAACTGAGGCGCAACCCCCCCCGCCTTCTTCAGCCCGAGCCCGGGACCGGGTTCCGCGCTGAGACGTACCGGGAAGGGGCGGGAAGCCAGGCGGCGGCACCTGCCAAGCGCGGCGAGCCTCCAAGACCGGCCAGGAGCCTCCCGCAGCCGCAGGGGCAGGGACGCAGCGGGCGGCTCGCGCCGCCCCGCACTGCAGCAGGAGCCCGCGCGCCCCCCGCGCGCCGCCCAGGTGACTCCGCCAGCCGGCGGACCGGGAACGAGAGGCAATCGGCATGCTAATGAGGCGCCCACGTGACCACGACGCCGCGCGACAGCTCTGCTGGGCAAGGACGCGCGGGGCGGGGAGGGGGGAGACCTGTGGCACCAAGGGCGCGGGGGGGGGGGGGAACAGTTGGACTAGGCCTTGACCTGCAAACGGCCCAGCGGCAGAGGGTGCAAATGAGATGCAGATGGGCCTGCAGACAAACAGCATGTAAATGAGCTCAGCCCGCTCCCGTGTGCTGCAGTGAACGGCGAAGGGAGACAAGAGCAGGTGCTTCTGGTATGCAAATAAGATGCAATGACGCAAACGAGGTGAGACCGGAGCCCACCCGCTGCTCGTCCACCTTGACCGCAGGGAGGCAGAGCGCAGTCACGTGTCCCCTCGACCGTGAGACTCCTCGTGGGCTTGTGACGGCAGAAAGGGCGTCTCGAGCGTTCCACCCCAAGCTGCGGATTGGCTGCGCTGCGGGCGCGCGAGGAGCGCCCGCAGGTTGTGGGGGGGGGGGCGGGCGCCGGGCGCGCAGCCAATAGCGAGCCAGGGCGGAAGCGTCGCGAGACGTGGCGGGGCAGCCGCCCCGGCCATTTTGCTCGGGCCGCAGAGCCGGGAGGCCCCGGCCTGGAGGAGGATGCTGCGGCTGCGCTGCAAGGCCCGGAGCGGCTCCCACCCGCTGCCCGGCCTCACAGCGCATTCCCGCCTCCGGGAGCTGCAGGCCGCCCTGGCCGCCCTCACCGGGGTGCCCGCCCCGGCCCAGCGCCTCCTGCTCGGCTTCCCCCCGCGGAGCCTGGACCTGAGCGACGGGGAGCGGCGGCTGGGGGAGCTCGGCATCCACTCAGGTGAGGGGCGTGGGGACTGCCGCTTCCCTGGCGGGCGGGGCCGGGGGGCTGCCGCTGCCCGGGCTCAGGTGACAGGCCTGAGCCTGGGGGGCTCCTGGGCGCCCCCATCGTGGGCGGGGCAGCTCGCCGGCGGGGGGGGGCAGGCTGCGGGGCAGCGTCTCCTCTCCCCTCCCCTCCCCTCCCCTCCCCTCCCTCGGGCGCGGGGTGGGTGGTGGGAGTGGTCCCTAAAGGCCGAAGCCAGCTTTCGGGGGGTGAGTCCCAAAGTGCGGAGAGGGTGCTGTGTGCCCCGCCGGGCACAGCTGGTCTGAGGAGGGGGTCCTTGGCCTGTGTCTGCTCTTTCTGCCTCTTGAGCCCTCGGGGACCAGATGGGTGGAGGGGAGAGGATTGTGCATAGAAGTATGTGGTGTTTGACCCTTGAATTCTAGAATGGATGTTGTCGAGACTGTAGGGTTAAAAGTATGCTCCGGTTGCCCCTCTGAACTCCTCTGATCATGCTCATGACTCCCTGAAAGTGCTATGGCTTAGCATGCATTTCCTTTGCGTGGCTTATTTAATTTCCTCTTCAAATATTAAAACCTTATGAGCCTGCTTCAACACAGTGTAAAGAACATATAGCAAAAGCCATGGCCCTCTCTGGTGTTAAAGGGCAATAGATGTTTAAAGACAACATTAATTTTCTACAGCATACAGTAATGTTCCACAGTTCAAGACAGGAAGAGCAAAAGAATGCCATAGCTAACTGAAACTGCATTTCAGCAGATCATAATTACCTTACCCGAAACTTGGTTGAGACATTGGGGCTACCACCCTTTAATAAAAAATTGATTGCAAAATAGTGCTGTCAGCAACTGTTGAACCTGTTTATCAGCATCTGTAAATGTAAACATCTTCTATTTCAATGCCTCTAAAGTAGGTTTTCAAGAGACTCTAAAATGAAAGGGATTGAGTATCACTCATCTTCCAGATTTAGACGGTAAACTTGAAAACATTAACCACTGTGCTAATTTGGAGACTCCGGTACAAACCCTGTGTCTTTATCTGAACCAGCAATATACAGTGATATCCCAAACCTACCATTATCTTGTGCATCATGCTGTGGCTTCTTATGTAATTTATTTAATCTGTAATGCTTTCTATTATGGTGATCTGATTCTGTCAGAGAACTGAGGCATGATATACTGGAGACTTTAAATGATTTGCTTGTCTGTATTTGCAGTTTTTCCTTTCTATTTGTAGTGCACTTTGGTGAATCAATGCTGCATTTCATCTTCCTAGTCCTCACAATTCTTGATTCTTTATTTTTGACAGGTGATACTCTAATAGTTGAAGAGGACACAACCAAACCCAAGACTGAGTCACCTGTAGTTGCAAAAAGGAGTGTCTCTACTTTGGTCAGGGAAGCACTGCCTGTACTTGCAAGGAGGGTTGTTCCAGCAGATAACTCCTGTCTCTTCACAAGCATATTCTATGTGGTAGAGGGAGGCATTTATGATCCAGCATGTGCTCCGGAGATGCGCAGTCTTATAGCCCAGATAGTGGCAAGTGATCCGGAGTCCTATTGTGAGGCAGTACTAGGGAAAACCAATGAAGAGTATTGTGAGTGGATCAGAAGAGAAGATACGTGGGGAGGAGCCATCGAAGTATCCATTCTGTCTAAGTTTTATCAGTGTGAAATCTGTGTAGTTGATACACAGACAGTCAGAATTGACCGTTTTGGGGAAGATGCTGGCTATGCTAGGCGGGTCCTTCTGATTTATGATGGGATTCATTATGATCCACTTGAACGTAAAATCCCTGACTCAGACATCCCTCCCCTGACCATTTTCTCAACAAATGATGATGTTGTTCTTGCACAAGCATTGGAATTAGCAGATGAAGCCAGACGAAAGAGGCAGTTTACGGATGTAAATCGCTTTACACTAAGATGCATGGTGTGCCAGAAGGGTCTAACTGGACAAGTGGAAGCCAGAGAACATGCCAAGGAGACTGGGCATGCGAACTTTGGAGAAGTGTGACATCTACATGAGGATGGTTACATCTACTACCTCACTGCTCCAGAATAAGATTCTGGGTTTTCAGATAAGCTGTATGTAAGCATAAAAAACTCCCTTCACAAAGCTTGAAAAGCCCTATTAACTTAATGATTGAGACGCACAGGTTTGTTACGGTTAGTGTGCAGGTTTACAGATAGTGTCTCTACTGCATACCTCTCTTCCCAACTAGTTTGAAATAGGTAACTTGCATGCTGATTTTTAAAGTAACTGGCAGCTGTTTGTTGTATGTTAGCAGCTAAAAGTCCTGACTCCTGAAGAACCTTATTTTCTGATGGAGAAGCTGCTGTGTGACATGGCTGGACATACACACAATACTGTACCTAGAGTTACATAGACTTAGAATAACACAGTTGAAATCTAAACTCTGAATTATTGGGTTTAGTTATCTTTCAGTACTTCTAAACTGGTCTTACAGTTTAGCATATTCATGAGCCTATCAGCATTTTGTATGATGAGTTACATAGTAACTCTTACACATTCAGGCAATTTTTGCAGCAGAGATGCCTACAGTGCATACTTCATATAGAAAAGGTAACACCAAAGTTGCCCTGCTGCTTTAGGTCAGAATGAACAAAAGTAGAATGTACAGTCTGATAGTGGCTGTACTGAAAGCCTTTTTAAAATTGAGTAGAGTTAAATACCCAATAATCTTAATATTTTTCCATAGATATTACTTGAAATGTAGTTTAGTTGCTTGAAAATTAACTGTCAACCCCTCTGTTTACACTGCATCAGGATGTTGGCATGTTTCTTGAAATACTTGGATCCTCAGTAACAATATGATCTCAATTCCAGCAAGAAGGAATTACAATAGTTCAGATTCAAATTACAGATCGTATTGGTTAAACATTAAAATTTAGTTTTGCTAAAATGTGGCCGATCTTGTGGCCGCGGAAAGTGTTAAGCAGTACCAGGCTCCAAATATTGTGTTAGCACTTTTTAATCGTTGGTTCTCATTTTTTTTACAGGTCAAAGGCTTGTTTTTTTCAGAAGGTCAGAGCATTTATCCAAAAGGGAAAAACTTGAAGTTTCTTTGTTTGCATTCTGCCAATGCCCGTTAGCTTGCTTGATTTCTCTCCAGTGATTAAGTAGCAAGACCTCTATTCTAATAAGGAATGGAGCAGTTTTTCATAACAAAATAAGCTAGGTAAAATGCTTTACTTCTGAAATGACAAAAGCAGGGATGTCAAAACTGGTACAAATAAAGAAATCTCATGGGGGATTGTGAGGCTTAATGTAGCGTGCTTTGAGATCTAAATTAACGATGCAGTAGATGTGCATATTACTGAACTTATTTTTTTAGAATGCCTCAGTGTGTGTGTTAAGGCATTTAAACTCTTTTAGCCATGTTTTCTTACTTTGTTTGGGTCTGAAATACCTTCTGAATGTTTGTGCAAATGGGGAACAAAGATACAGATCTTCATAATGAAGTAGCAGTGTGTCAGGTTCAGGAATGGAAACTTCTAGTTATTCAAAGACGAACACAAGTTATTAAGGCTATCCTAGCTAAAACCCTGATTCAGGAAGGCCCCCTTAAGCACCTGCTTAAGTAATTTTCTGAATTGGAGCCCTCATGCATATCTAAGCGTAGGGATTATTCTGTGGACCCTCAGTGGAACTAGGAATGTGCTCATAGTTACATGTGCATAGGTGTCTTGCTGCATTAAGGCCTAAACAAAGTAGTATATAAATAGTATAATTACCAAGGGTATAACGGACCAGAATTTTTACTCTGTATTAAATTACATTGCACTCATGAGTTTGTTACAGAAATCAAGTTAGCTGCCAGTGTTAAGCCCACTTAGCTTTTAGTCTTGTTTTAAACTGTTTTTAATGCTTGACTGGAAGCAGATGCTTAAAGCTAATGTAATGAGACAGTAGTTCAACAGAACAAGATAGATACTGGATTATAAATACTTGAGATGGAATTTGGGTTAGTAACTAGATCAAGGGACTGTCACTCCTACATTATATTCCCAACTGTGTCAGTGAATGGGTGACACACCCTGGACAAATTGCTACACCTCAGTCTGTATATTCATCTATAAAATGGGTATAATATCTACCTCACGGAGGTATTGAGGCTAATGGATTGATGTTTGTGAAGTGCTTGGATGAATGGTGCTACGTAAGTGCAAAGTACTATTGTGTGCCATGTCAGCAAACTGATTTTTGGCTTTTGCAAAATCCTTTAGTTCTGTGCTCTGGAATCTGCAATATAAGACTTGATAAATCTTTGCATACGTTGTAACAGAGTCCAAACTTTTATCTGCAATGGATCTCTGAAGTAGCATGGTCACAAGTGTTTGCCCTGTTCTAATACTTAAAAAAAAAAAAAAAAAGTCTGCTTTATTTAATTGAATCTTTGCTATATTGTGTTTAATGCAAGTGTCATTCTCGTCGCTTGAATGTGTTTTTAGTTACTTAGAAAATCAGATGGATTTGAATCTGAAATCGCCAGTGAACTGCTGTAATACACTAAAAAAAAATCTGAACAAGTAACAATTAACTTGGAAAAATTAAGACGTTGAATTTTAACAAAGCAGAGTCATTTACAGAATCTAAATTGAGAGCTGGAAAGTGGTCAGTTACCTTCCTCCCAAGCAGAAAATCTAGATTTTCTGGGGGGTAAATTACAATATATATATATTTGAAAAAGCAACTTCACTTGTTTTCTCTTATGGTAAGACCTTATAAATTTGTGCTAGCTTCATTATATCTGATTACTACTAGCATCTGTGTGCCCTTTTTACAGTACAGACATGGAAATATAATGTGTGATTTCCTTATCTCAGGGGAATCAACCTGTGACTTTTTCAACACCTCTGTTAATTGAGTTGTACTGAAGCATTACTACTTTTAGCTCCAAGATACTAATTGTGGACACTTTATAAAATTAGTTGTTCAAGACAGCATGGAACTTAAGCTCAGGTAATGCATTTGGTGATGAAGCTTGTCATCTGTCCATAATGACCCCAGAATACCATCAGATGTGAACTGATGTCCTTACAACTTCCCCAAAATATTATTAGCACTAATTTCCCTGTGGAATGTTTCAGCTGAGACTAGGGATTGAATGGGCCATGGAGACTTAACTTCCTACCCCAGAGGAAGATTCCTTTGTCAAGGTTGAAGCACACTAGTATCCTTTTTGAAGCTGGCCTGTGCAGGACTAGTTCTCTGATTAAATTATAGGACTTCAGCTTCCAGGTTGCCAGTCTGGCCCTTTTCACCAGCACTCAATTCCTTTTCCTGAAGAAGGGAGGAAAGAAGCTTAACCTACTCTAATCATGTGGCCTTTCACAAACATTTTATATTGCATGAAGAAATGCACATCTCATGATTTTCACAGCACTTTAAAAGCTTGTCAAAGTTTACATGTTTAGCAGTGTTTTGCAGGGACCTAGCCTGAAGTAAGTGTGGTGTTGCAGTAAAATAACTGACAGTGAACAATTTCTAAAAATCTTGATACTAAAAGCATACCCATGTATTCCAGTGACATAACATCCTGTTTTATCATTAGCACAGGTTGTTTAAGTATATTTCTTTCAATGTGCCCTATATTGCAAAACATTATTGCACCAATAAAAATGTGATTTATGCATGCGTATTTTTGATGTAGTGTTCATTTGTGGCTCAGGTCTTGGGGTTTAGTTATAGTGGTGGAAATACCTGAATAAGTGAATGGAGCATGAATTAGTCTTCACAAGCCACTAACACACACCTGGCCCCTTGCAGTTAGCTAGTTCCAAAGGCAAATAAGTGCTTGTAATATAGCTTTTCTGTAGAATTCATGGACAAGTAGAGTTTTGAGACAGTCAAAACACTATCGCATTCTTGTAAGGTCCATTAAAGTGTACGTGACATTCAACAATGTAAAATTGTTCAATGTATGAAAAATAAATCACTTCTAAATGGAAGTGCATTTAATATAGTCTCAGCCAGGGGTTTGGAAGAGCAATTAGATTAACTTTTGAAACTTGGACTCTATAAATACTGCATGATGTCTTTTGTAATGTAAATGGAAAATGCATCTAATTCACTAAGGAGCACTTTCTATGAAGCATTTTTGAACAGCACGAGATTTATGTAAATTCATTCTGTAAAGCATTTTCCAAGCTTCCACCTTCAGATCCCCTTCTTATAAAACTCACTAGATCTGCAAAGGCTCTCACACCCTCAAGAAAGGTGTGCAAACCTAAGAGGGGACTCCCCATATGTTTCTCAGATTAGCTAGGCACATGAAAGAAGTTCCCAAGTATGGGGCTATTACCTGTTTCAGTAGGTACTTGCTGACTAGAGGCTTGCTGTGTAGAATTAAAAGGCATTAGAAATGGACTAGAAGCCCTTTATCCTGCTTTTGAGACACTCCACCTAAGAAATGGGACAGTCCATCTTCCCTGCTAACACCTTATCCTCTCTGCCTTCAGTTAAGAAATGGATGATTAAAGTTACTGTGGACAAAAAAAAGGTACAAGAGTTGTTACAATGTAACTTTGTTGTTACCCACCTCTGTTAACAATGTACTTTTTTTTTTTAAGCACTTCAGTTCAAAAAGCACTTTTTGACTAAATGAAGTGACTTTGCACAATCTTTCGTGTGCTAGTTACAGACTGTTAGCTTTGATACTTTAAAAGGAGTTTGTTTTGGACAAGAATCAAAAGACCTGGAAGAGTCTTCTCTTGTGCATAAGGCTGAGAAATGGATGCCTGCAAAAACCATGGGGTGATGTCATACCTTCAGTGAAGGCAATGCAAGTTTTGTCTTTGACTTTAATGGAGGTGTTTCACCTCCGGTTGCTATATTGTGCCGTGGTAAATGCTGCGGACAAAGTAGTCTGAAGCATACCGTACACGCATAAGAGCATGAAGCACTACACCACACTGGAGTTTCAGTCATATACGAAAGGACAAAGCTGTATAATTGTTTCCCACTCTTGATTGCAAGAGATTTAATATATCGTAGTTAAATTTAAAAAATAGAATACTTCTTACCAGCCCGCTTAGACAATGTAACCTTTAGCAAATTCAGAATACTACTGAAAGGCGCATAGGATGTAGTTAAGGTAGAAGGGCACGGTTGTCAGAAGCTAAAGAGAGGAAAGCTGTCCCAGATGGCAAGAGACAGAAAAGGAGGCTTTTGGTGTCGCAAAATACCATGTTAGTAACTTGAGTCTACTATGCACGCAAGTTCACATCAGAATCCTGTCGTTGTGGCATATTTGTCCAATCGTATTTTCCAGCATTTTCATTCAGTATGTCATTCCTGTGAGGACTATACAAAAGGCAACTTGTACATCTGAAGCCTTTTGAATTTGCCATTTTGAACATTGCATTATTTTACTTTTAAATCTGTATGATGCTGTATATTCACGTTGCTTATAGTGGGAAAAATAAAGTGAACAATGTGTTGGGTAAACCATTTGTCTTCTGCATAAGATTTTCACTGGTTGCTTGGTGTACAAAAACAATGGAATAACTATAGAACCATTACATGGGTTTTTGTACAATGAGGTCTATTTTCTAAGGCATCAGCATACTTGGTCAATCTCATGCACTCTATGTATTTCTCATTTCTTAACACCAGAGGGTGGTGTTAACGAATCTTCCCTTTCAATTTGTAAATTTTATGCATATGAATGATGAATAGACTGTGCTCAGCCTATCTGAACTAATAAATTTGCAAGATTGTTTACCCCAACTGAGTACTGTAGTTTGACAAGTAAAAATCCCATCTTCTTCACCCAATCAGGATCTGAATGACAAGTACTAGGAAAAAGAAAAGGAGTACTTGTGGCACCTTAGAGACTAACCAATTTATTTGAGCATAAGCTTTACAGCTCACTTCATTGGATGCATTCAGTGGAAAATACAGTGGGGAGATTTATATAAAACAGAGAACATGAAACAAGGGTGTTATCATACACACTGTAAGGAGAGTGATCACTTAAGATGAGCTAATACCAGCAGGGGGAGGGGGGGAGTTACTAAATTTTGAACTGCATCTATATTAGGGTACCTATTCTCCCCTTGGTAAAGAAGATAGTTTAACACTAATGAGCTTCCAAAACTACATATGTTCTTATATGGCCTTGTCTTCAGTAGGAGAAAAGGTATGTGTAACCCATGTTAAACTAACCACATATTACGAAGCTTGTGAAGACAAGGCAGTTGCAGTTTTAACTCATTTCAGCTGGCTTTGGTAAACCCTATAGGGGAATCTGTCCAGTGCCAGGGGGTTTTGTAAGCAGCCTTCTTTTCCTTGCAGCAGAAATCACTTAAGTGCTGTCCTTCATGTGCTGAAAGTGAAATTTGCACTAAAACCCATTATCTAGTCAAGAGTCTGGTACTATATTTCTCTAGTTGACTGCCTACATTGTCCTGAAAATGAAGTACATAGACAAAATGGTATGTGTGGGGCAGAGTGATATGCTCGTGATGATCAAAACGTTTCCGCACACATTACTATATTTTTGCAGCAAGGATTGTATTGCCTATCAAAATTAAGTCCATGTTGACTCAACATCCTGGGCAGTTAGCTGCCCCACAAAACGTTGGGAACTAGCTGCTATTTCTAGCATAATTGTCATTCCGTGACTTACTTAAATGTTTGTTTTCAGAAACGCACTTCTAGTTTTGTACTATGTATTACTAAAAGCTGCATTGCCCTTTTTAACAGGACATAACTTGAAAATTGTAGCTACACCTTAAATGTAAGCAATCTGTCATCCTTTCAGTTTTAAATGAGATTGGGCCTCCAGTTTTCACTATTACCTTCCAGTTCTGGCTTGGACTGAGTGAAGTAAAACAACAGTGGAGGGGTGGGGAAATCACTGCTTTTTTACTCTGATTCCAAGCACCATGAAGTTATTTGTAATGAATGACTGGCAACCAAGTAGTTGTTAAACTTACATCTTCCCAGCTTGACAATCGCTGCAGTGTCCTTTGTACTACAGGAAAATAAGAGGGGGAAGAGATCGTACTGTAACTTTGTGCTGGAAGTCAACCCTTGAGTTCTAACTGTATCTCTAATTCTCACTACTTCTGAACATGAACAAATCACTTAAGTTCTCTGCCTCATTTTATTCCTTCTGTAAAATGGGGGAACTTAACTATCTCACAGCCATGTTAAGGTTCAGTAGCGTAACATATTTTGAAAATGTGAAGTGCTATATAAATGCTATCTGTTAATTAGCATTTTGCCTAATTGGTTTGTTGGTACTGAACTGTATACAGCTCACAGGAGAAAAGTGGAAATAGCACTACACGTAGGTGACTAGCCCAGCCTGGTAAGATATCTTATTGACAAGGTTTCAGATGAATTATTTGTATTAACATGGTGAGGTACACTGAACCTGTTAACATGTCCAAAGTCCTTTTGTGTTGGGAGCGGGGTGTTTGCCTATGTCATTGTGTGTGCTTCATACTGTATGTATAAAATTAGGCACAGCTTTCGATTGTCCCTGCCTGTATTGTTGGAGGAAGGACATGAAAAACAACTCAGGTTCTCACTAATGCTCATGGATAGGGTCTTTAGTTTATGTGCAGTCAAAAAGGGTCTTTTTTTAGGCCTACTCCTTAGGGGTGCTGCGCACTTGATACTTTAACGGGAGGTAAGAGTGCTAGGCCCCTTGCAGATCAGGACCTAAATTAATAGATGCTATGATGTGTTTAATTCACACAGAGGGTATCAGGCTGCGAGGGTTCTATTTTCAAGGAGCAAGAACTATTTTGAGTCCCTATGCTATCAACACCTCTACTGATTTAGTAGGACACATGGCTCGGAATGTCTACAAAAGAAAATTCTATTTGCACTTGCAATGGGTAAATACGCTTTTCTGATTACTTAACTTGCCTGCTTCAAGAGGAAAAATAGGCAAGAACCAGCCAGAAGCTTGGCATAGAGCAAATCACCTAAACGGAATGTACTTTAACTGGTTGAGCCACAAATTTGACTATATTTTGGGCGTGCATATCAAGTGTTAAAATAGGTCACATTTTTATTCAAAGGTAATTAATATCAAACAGATATTTATAGATTTAGTACAGTCAATGTTTGTGCCCCTTCCCCAAAAGGAACCTTTTTGTTAATTATTAAGCAAGGAGAAGGTGCAGCTTGTGGAAAGCTGTTGTGTATTCTATTTTATTACCAAACCCACATAATTGGAAGAAAAATATCAAGACAAAGAGGAACTGTAAGCAGTTTGTTTTTCCAAATGCTATTTTGCTCACTACTGAAAGGTGAAATTATTTAAAAAAAATTTTTTTCCCCAAAATGTAAGAGAAATTCCATAAACCACCTTCTAATTAAGGGGATTAGGAAGAAACTGTACCTAGGGGCAGGTTATTCCATGATTGTCCACTACAGAGTTTTTTGCATCTTCCTCTAAAGCATCTGGTGATGGCCGCTCTTGGAAACAGCAAACTGCACTAAATGATCCACCTATCCAGTCTAGCAATCCCTATTTCTCTAACTAGAAAGTGACTATAAACAAGAGGGACATAAATCTAATTAATTCATTAGTGAAATGCAAATAACTGAAATTTTTAAATATAATTTGCTATATGATCTTAGAACTAGAGTGAAGGGATTTTTTTAAATAAATGACTTTAAAGTAAGTATGATATTGCAGGTGGAACACCTGTAGATGTCAATGGAAGTTTCATGACTACAGGATTGGACCACAGTTAATTTGTGTCCTTTGGCTGTATGGTGTATATGGAAAAGTGTGGCCTTCATGTGCCTGTGTATGGAACAACACTGCTGCAGACTATATGAATCCTGCATGTGCATAATGTATATTTACAGCTCTGTAGCATACCACCAAGCACATGTGCGCCTGAATTTACAACAAGAATGTTTATGCAGGAACATTAAATGTTACATAATAGTAACTGTAAGAAAAATATCAGCTCTTTCTTACAATCTTCTGCTCAAGGTGAGGCAAGATACTGTTTACAGCAAAATAAAATAAGCAGCTCAGGATATTTTGAACATAGACATATTGCTCTTAGTTTTAGGGGAAGAGAGAAATGGGAACATGTATAAACATTTTCAAAAGCACGCAGTGTTGGCCTGACTCTGCTCCCAGTGAAGGCAATGGGAGTTTTACCATTTATTTCAATCGGAGCTGTGTTAGGTCAATGCTGAGTGCTTTTCAAAATCCCACCCCGTACTTTTAAAATTATATTAACTTTCAAGACCATGTTTATTAGCTGAGCAATTGGTAGCTAGATGGGCAAAAACTTAGATTTCTTACATACAACCAACAATACAACTCTTTCCTCTATGGATCATCTTTAAAGAACATGGATGCATAAAACACCAATTATTATATACCAGAGAAAGAACATAAATGTCAAATCCACTCAATTATACAGGCAACTCTGACATCCAGCCTGATTCTCTTCCCAGAGATAACCACATGGATCTCTCAACTGGTTTTAATGCTGAAATGGCATTAATTCCTCCAGGTAACTCTCTGCAACTGCCCCTGGGGTCTCAGCCATGTGGCAGCAAGCTGTATCCACTGTGTTTGTGTGGAGGGGTGTCCCTTCTTTTTGGATCCATGGTTTTAGGAGACTGCTCCCCTTCTTTGCTCTCTGACCCCCCAGACCCTCTCCCATTTGAGTGGAGGATGACCTAGAAATGCTGAGAGGTGAATCTCAGTGCTGCTCTGGTCTAGCCCCCCCTCTGCCTTAGTTTTTTCTACATGGCTCTGTATGGCTAAATAACCTTTCCATCTCACTATTCAGGGTAGTGCTAAGGGAATACATGTTGGCATAAGAGCAGCTCCTTTATTTGATAACTGAAGCTCGTATCCCTGAGTGAGCCTGTCAGCCAGTGGATTTGAGTGATGGGAGTTTGCTGCTGGGGTTATGCTTGGATTTTTTTGGTGGCTGGATGTGGCAAACCTCCTTGAGCAGATATGAGCTGTCTTGGTGAGAGGAGCATTACAAATGAGCCCCACCTGCTTGCCCACCAGAAGGACTGTAACTTTAATAGTAGCCGCAGATGCTAAAATCAGGGAAGCAGAAAGGGACAAATCATTTCTTACTCTTTTAAACAGCTCGTACTGCACAACATGGAGCCAGCTGAATGATTCAAGGGTGACCTCAGTCTGAAAATAATGTCTGGACTCTCTCTTTGCCTAATGGAGACAGACTGCAGAGGTGACATGCTTGTTCATGGGGGGGAGATGCTACCAAAGGAGATGCCTTATCACTTCAGATGACAAGTGGCTTTGAATAAGAAGTGGAAGGTGTTTGGGCAGGAGAGGGAGTGAAACCCTGGGATGTAGAGAAAGTATCATGGGCGGGGGGAGCCAGGAGGATTGAGCTTTGCACAGGACCCATGGCTCAACATTTCAAACCTCCCACTGGAGAGGCTGCAATGAGACAGAGGTGAACCCCTAGTTTTGAGAAGAAGAGGGTCTGAACCTGAAAATGTTCCATGCACTGAATTCCTGCTGACCAGCCCCACACGGTGGGGAGGGTTGGTAATTCAGCTCCATGGGGGCAAATCAAACACAAGCCATTGTGTAAAAAAGGAATAGATCCAATGAGCTTAAATTTAAAACTTATGCTAATGGCGGAGCTAGGTTAATTATGTTAAATCAGCCGGCCATATAGAAACCGCTCCCCCTCCTCACTTACAGAATTCTTGCAGTGTCTTTAGTGGTGGAACACTCATAAATAGCTTTGTTATCTTTCCAAGAAGTGTTCTGGGGTCTATTCACAGGTGCAAGCAGGATTTCCACCCCTTGTAAAATGGGTAATTCCAGCATACAGTTTATTGTGCACTTTCCTGGTCTCCAGCATGTTAAAAATCTAGTTTCCTCCCATCCAAGGCTGCTTCATTAATGTTTCACTGAATTCAGTTAATGGTTAGGAAAATATTTCTGTGCTCATCACCATCTGTGATTGCTGCAAGAGTGCTTTAATGGCATTTGTAAATAGGTTTTTTTTGCCTTTTGCAGTATGTAGAAAGTGCTAATGCAAACGGCAGAATCATGATGGGAGGTGCGTGCGCTCACACACTTACTCTGCTTCCTCTCCCGCAAAACACAACACAGCGACTCTCAGTATGCACTGTGCCAAGGCTAACCCAGGAATTCCCACTGGGCCAAGGTCCCCTTTGATGTAACTGTTGCTAGTTACGCTCAAGGGAGTTTTGTCAATGAATGGTTTGCACTGAGTCTGCAAGCCCTTATGCACGTGAGTAGCTGTTACTCACAGCAATGACACCACTGAGGTCAGGGCTACTCACATGAGCAAGAGTTGGCAGAATCAGATCCTCGGGCTCTAATCCTGTTCCTGCTGCAGTCACTGGGAGTTGAAGGCACACGGCAGGGTCAATACACAAGGTCAAATTAAAGTCACTGATTTCAGCGGCATTACCAGCCTGAGTTGCTTGACTCCAGCAGCAGCTGTTACAGCAGCTTGAGAGGAAGGTGCTCTTGTCTAAGAGCAATCAGTTGCTTATATGGCTGAGGGAAAGTTTCCCCTGCTTGATTACTGTCGAGGTTCACAAAACAGTCAGGAAGCAGGAACACATATTGCATTAACTCATTGCTGTGGGTGCTAGGTTTGCTACAAAGACGGTTAATGGAGGTGCAGATGATTAGGATATCTCTAGGGGTGGTCCAATCTGGGAAGCCTTTAGTGATACATAGAGACAAGCTTGTTTCACTAGCAATCCACACTTTTATAGCTGGGGAAAAAAAATCATCCTATTAAAGCTCTTCTGCACTGAATGTAAAAGCTAAGCTACTTAACCACATAAGAGAATAAACTTGCTGAGAACTAATATATTCACTGTCACACACCACTAAACACCTCACAAGAGAGCTAATTATTATGTACACATGCATTTTGGTCAAGGCTACGAGTTTGACTCCTCCAAACGTCACTAACTATGCAGAAAAACACGATGCCAGGTTAAGGTGTCTCCTGTGAGACCTATTTAAAATGTTTAAGACAGAGGCAGGAAGTTAAAGGGATTGAGGGCAGCAGAAATGAAAGGGCCGCTCAGTGACCTGTAAGAAGTGGCTTGGTTGTCTCAGTCTAGTTGAGGGAGGACAGATGATCTTACAATAAGAAACACCATAGCAACTGGCATACCTGGTCTGTCTCAGCAAACGTTGGAAGGCAATGGGTCTATTGACCGGGGTTGTGGGGCAAAAGACAAGGAATCAGGACTTCAGAGTTCTTTTCCTAGCTCTACCATGGAGTCACTTTGCCTCAGTTTCTCCAGCTATAAAAGAGTCATGGTAGTACCTTTCTCACAGGCATAATTAGAGAAGGATCATAAAGCGCTTTCCCTCAGATGAAAGTTGCTCTAGGCATGCAAAGTATCAGCATTCTGAAAGGATTGAGTCAGCCTGCAACTGACCTCCTTAGGTCCAAGCAAGAGGCATTTTGTTAGCATAGGGAGATGGGGAGCTTGCCCCACCTGTACCTGTTCTGTGGACAGAGGACTAAAGCATCCTGAATTAGCCAGTCTGCACACCTCAGTTGCACTAAGCTATCGACAAAGGAAAAGGGAGAGAAAATGGCCCAATTTAGGAGCAGCAAAGAAGCTTCTCATGACAGTTGAGAAATTAGTTTAACTTACATTTGTTCACCTGTCTCTTTCCTCCCCCCTTCCCTCAGCTGACTATAAGAGCCCTTTTTGCTGTACACTTAGCCCCTCTCCAGCTGCCACAATGTGTACTCCACCCTCTGATCTCATTGGCTGTCACGGCAAGAAGCAGCGAGTTTTGATTAGCAAAGAAATCTTTCGTCCCACCCCAATATCAAGCCCCTCCCTCCCTCCTTATTTTTGAGAACAGCTGGAGTGAGAAGTTGGGAGGAGAGTTTGTGATTGGGTGGCAGTCAACAGTAGGGTGGGTGAGGCATACCTGTCCAGGTAAGTCAGTGATAGGTCATAAGCTGAACAGAACAGGAGGGGTCTGTTTGGGGTTTTAGTTCCTTGCTTAGAGAAACAGAGACTTTTGATCCTTCTCTCTCTCTTCTAGTTAAGGTGAGTTAATATCTGACTGAGCTGTATTTGTTTAACATAAAGTGAAGAGATTCTAGGATAGTTGGGGAGGAGCTAGGTGGAAAAAGAGGTTTGGGAAAGAGCTTTGGAGTCTAACTCAGATTTCCTCCCCGCCGTTTCAATATCTACTACTGCAATCTGCCTGCTCTGCAGGGGCTGCCGACCAGGTGAAATCCCTTGGGGGTACAATTTCTGGTATCTGGAAAGCTTTCTAGATTTCTCACTGCTTCCTTATTAGTGCTCGAAAAGGTTCCTCTGCAACCAGCTTGGTGACAGAAGTTAAAAGCTTCTAATGAGTGACAAGTAATAGTTTATTTTGCATAGTCTCTAGGGAGAAGGCTGGAGAGAATGGGAGATAAAACTCACAAGGGTGAAATGTAAATCCCATTGACTCTAATGAAGTCAGGATTTTACTCTGGATTCTTTAGCTTCTAGACCCTAAAAATTAAAATGGTTTTATGATCAGTAGTGGTGGGGTGTGTGTGTGTGTGGGGGGGGAGTCTTTAATTTCTTCTAATTTAGAAGCACTTGGTGTTCTTAATACAGTTTCCCATGCTAGTTAGAAGCTAACAAGAAAAGCTTTTATCAATTAGATCTATTTATGTAACCAAGGGGAATTGGTATGACAGTAGCTCTCATCTCCTTTCAGCTTGAGCCTTGATACCTCTGATCCTGTTGTAGAACTAAAGGAGTTGCAACTTTAGCTGCCAAGAATTTTAGTTACGCTTTTTTGTACCTGTGAAAGTGGTCTGTTGAACAGGCTCGTGTCCTTTGCACCTGTGTGCAAAGTGCATGTTTTGTGTACTTGCTCTGCCCTAGCCAAAAACAGCTTCATGAATGTGTTGCTCAAATAGCTGTGTCACTAATATTTGTGTTAGTAGTTGCATTAAAAGCTGCCTTGACATACAGAATTAATGTTGCCTAGCCCATTGCTGACTGAGGGTCAAAGCTTTGAAGGGCAGTTGTAGCAATCCAGCTACCAGCATTTGTTTGGTTTTGGGTGTGTGTTTTTTTTTTTTTTTTTTTTTTTTTGTTAAACTTGATGCTTGTTGGAAAAATGGCTTTTTCCTCAAACAAAAAAAAGTAGAAGAGCTGGGCATTGTTGAAATTTCGTTCCTTGTAGTTTTTAAAAATCAAAATGGTCACTGAACTGTAGTTTGCTGGCACTTTTTTTTTTTTTTTTTTTGGTAGATGGGAAAGTTTTTGATAACTATTTTGAACCTTGCAAAAGGGGAAAAACCTCACTCAATTTTTCTTGTCACTTTTTGCCAGCTATAGTGGGTTGAAGTTCATGATGGAAGATCATGGGGGGGGGGGGGGGAGGCGGAAACAAGAAGGTAAACTCAAATTATTGTTATCTTTCCATTTTTGGTACCTTTGATCTGCCCCATAAGCATGTGCGTATGTCTTGGTAGTCTAGAATGCTTTTCTTCCCCAGCTTTGCCCTAAAGAACAAATGAGACCTTGTGTAGTAATCATGCAACTCTGTATGGTGGTTAGTTGTATATTTTTGTAAATGCCACACTTGTGGCTGTGATACAGATCCAGGTGAACTTTTTGTTCCTAATAATTAGATGAATTTAGGTCTCTTCACAAACAGTGTGACTTGCATCTCTTCATTTTGAACCTAAAGCTCTTGTGCTCAAATTTGGAGAGCCTGTATTTTGTTGTTTGTGATGTGTAACTGGTCACAGGGCATTGTTTCTGTTGTGTGGATGACAAACGCTTGTAAACAGGACGCTGGCTTGAACTAGCCACTTCAGGTTTCAGCCATCACGCAAGTCAGTGTAAGACTGACTTCCGACAAACACCAATTCAATCCTAAATATTTATGGGTGGGGAACTAATGAAGAGCTTACAAGTACCACTGAAGGAAACTTGTGGGTCTCATTCAAACTAATGTTCGCATGTGGCTTCTTGCATTGTTAGCATTACTAAGTCATAGATCCCATGATGTCCTAAGGTCCCTTACACTCAACCTGCTCCTCATATTGCCAAACTGTTGGACAGCTGGCTGTGTTGTTTAAACAAAAAAACCCCCCTACCTGCTTTCCTAGACCAAACGGTGGTGGTTTATTTAAAGTAATACTTTATCGAACATTTAAATTAAGACTGCTGTATGCATTGAGGGATCGTATCTCCTGTGGTGTGTATTGGAATTTATTCTCTCTTTATTCAGGAAAGATTTTAAAAAAAATTCTCAGTCTGACTAATCCTGTATTACTAGATGTGGCTTCGTGATGCTGTTTATTTAATAATAATAATAAAAAAAGCCAGCTGCCACACAGCTGAAAGCCCCACCAGGTTACACTACAAAGAATTGCTTTGCCTTCCCTTCTGATGGGTAATACTGGCTGTATTTTTAGTGGATTAAGTATTTGTGGCCCAGCCCTTCTCCCTTCTTTGATGAATAGGCAGCATGCATCTGGAAAATATGTATCACTCTCTTTTTTTAAATATGCAATATCACTGAGCTGTGTTTCACAATGTTAATATTTCATATCTCAGATTTTATGGCTATAAATAACTACACTTTTTTAAGCTAACTTTTAGCCTTTGTTAACTTGAGTTAATCGCACACCCTAAATCCTTAGCAGCGCATTCTAGCGTTAAGCCTATAAAAGGCCATCTCATTCTTGGTCAACATTTGACCTCCATTTCATATCTTCACATTTGCTGAAATACTTGGCGCTTTCTCTGCCTCCATAAAGCATTGTCACTGGATACTGTACATACAAACTTCTCTAAAAGCAACATGTTTAAAACAACCCTCTCGTCTGAGCTTGCCATCAGGTATAAGGAGCTGGAAGTCTCTTGGGAGCTAATTACAGATAACAATACACTTGAGTTTAGCCTCTATTTTAAACATATTAGCCTAGAAACATTCAAATACCTGCTGGTATATCGGGGGAAGAAGTGACCTCTAGAAAAGCAGCCATTGCATATGGGCTGTGCATTCATCAGTTACAATTTCCTAGCTATTTCTTTTACTCGTGACATTGTCTCTGCAGTGGTCGTTTTGACACGTTGGACTTAGAGGGCTTGTCATACAATAATTCACAAAATAGGTAATATTTGCACCACATTGACTGTAATGGTCCTAACAAATGTGGGTCAGAGATCTGATCTTAGTCTAAATACCAGTTGCCCATGATGGGAGGGAAAGATATTGATCAGCAGCTGGATGACTTTTAGAATGTGTAGAGGGTGGGGTTGGCAATTTTATGATGCAGGGCTGGTCACAGATTTAATTATTGAGCTTGTGAGAGTGTGGTCACAAGGCAGCATGGTCTAGTGGCTAGAGTAGGGAGAGAAGCCAGTGCTCCATTCTCAGCTCTGCTACTGCCCTGCTGTGGGACTTTGGCAAGTTGTTTAGCTTCTGATTGTTTATGTGGAAAATGGGGATAATTCACTCCCGCTCTGCATAGTGCTTTAAATCCTAGGATGAAAGAAGAATTCAATGTTTTGTACGTAACTAGAATTTCACTGATCCAAGGAAAAATACATCTGCATGTGTCTCTGAATTTCAACTTCCATAATATATATAATTTTAAATCAAAGCTCTCAGTACACCCACAGTCCCATTAAATGAGTTACTACAGTTTATCTGGGCCTCTGAATCCAGTTTCACGGAGACCCTTAGCAAACCTAGGGCTGTCTAAAGCAAGACCCTTTCCTCTTAGCATTACTGATATGTCTTTCTCCAGAGAGAACAAGGAACCTCTGAGGTGCTCTTCTTCACACAGGCTATGCCATGAACACACCCACCTAAACTCATGACTTAGGTAAACAAGCACCTCTCCCTGTGGCAGCTGACAAACTTGCATCATTTAGGTGTGGGGTGGAAAAAAACTAGCACCTTGCAAAGAGGAAGCTTATGGTAAAGAAATATGCTAACCAGTTTAGTTAGCAGGCTGGTAAGATTTAGCCCCACCTGTTAAACTCTCCAAAATACCTTGGCTATGTTTTTTCAGTCTTGTCTATGCTACGAATTTTACCCTCTTCTGCCAATGGATGCAGTTGAACCAGCAGTAAAAATTGTTTAAAACAGCAAGTGGAGACAAGGACAAAGTGAAGTGGTCAGCACAATTTCAGAAATTGCTTCATCCCATCCTAGCATGTGGACTGAGCCTAGCTGAGCTGAGAACTAACCATTGCATTGCTTTTGCTCTTTGGCTTTCTTTTCCCTTGCCCATTAATCACTACCTTACCCATGTTGCAGAGACCCCCTAGACTGTCAGTGGATAGCGACAGCTTGTGATCACTACCAAAGTGGGCTCAGTTTGAATCAGTGGCATTTACCCTATTACAGGTCTATTGAGCCCTGGAGTCTTCCAGATGACTATTTTAAAAAAAAAAGTCACTAACTTGTGAACAGTTCTTCGGAACAAAAGGATGGCCACTTCAAACAAATCTGAAGTCCTCATTGCTTCCCTAGAGTTGAATGCAAATATAACTGATGTGTCTGATTTGGTGTGAGTGAGTTCCAAGCATAACTAATACAATACTGAGCACATCATGCTCTTTCTGCAGCTTGAGTTGGAACTGCTCTACACCTGCTCCTGGAAGTTCTTGCCGCGGTGATTTGTGATATGCCAAAAGAGGATTTGTGGCTAGGGACAGCTGGTCAAGGTTCTGGCAGTTGTGACAGCATGGTCAGCACTATCTCAAGCCACTCTGAATTTGTAAGTAAATATTTTAAGTAACCTTTATTTTCCAGGGCTAGCAGCTGGTGGCCCTGTAAGTTCTGAAGGAGGGATTCTAGGTAGGCAGAAAGTGCTGTTCTATTTTTTTTTAAATACATATTTGTACTGGGGTAGGATAAAGAAGCCCCTGTCATGGATCAAGACCCCATTGTATTACTTACTGTATAAACATGGAACAAAAGGATGGTTCCTGCCCCAAAGAGTTTGCAGTTTTTTCATTGATTCTCTTTCTCTGGTATATTCCAGCAATCAAACCATAGTGCAGCACAAACACAGGCGATCACTAAGCCTAAGCAAAGAGAGTGAAGCCCAGTCCTATAAAAGACTCATCACCACAGGCATGAATCAGTACAGCTGAATTGTGATGCCAAACTCCTTCTCTGGCTCCAAAGCAATCGTAACGCTGCTGCTCTCAGTCAAGCACCCTGGGCAGTTGAACTGCGATGGCATTGCTTAAGAGCTATACATTATGGAGCTCCCAGCCGGTAGCTCAATGGAAGAGTGTCGTGAGAGACCCATGCAGTGGCAAACTTAAGTTTACAAAACAAGCTGATCACCTGCTCCCAACTGATGTGCAGGTTGGCTTGGTCTGTGTTTGCCGATGTGCGCAACTTTGCGTAGCTCAGAATGGCTTGGCCAGTGGGGACTATCATTTTGCCTCTTCTGAATTGCTAGAGCCCTGAATCCAGCCTGGGTTGTGTCAGGGGGCCGGGCCCATGCACTCCACTCCGTACGTAGAAGGAGTCTAGCTGGCTAGATCTCCTGAGCGGGACCAAAGTGTGACTAACTATAACAAAGTTGACTCCAAGTTAATCTAAAGGAGATATGTATTAAACCACACTCCACTTAGATTTAATTCCAAGTGAGTCAGTAATGAAACCAGTGATTGATTTGGCCCATTAAATGGTGAAAATCATGCATTTGCACCTATCCATTAGTGCTAGTTGGCATCAAACACATTTCAGGATTAGGGAGACTAATTACTCCTCTCTGACTTCGAGCATATTGCAATGAACTCACTGCAGTTCTGTACAGAACAGGCCCTCCGTGCTATTGCACACCAGAAATAGACCTGTGTATAACTAAGGGATGGGCAGACTAGTTGCTGTATGATACCAGATCCAGCTTGATGTTTTTTTCCAAAATAAGGGAGGTCCCCCCCCCCCCCACCCCGCGAGGTGGAGGTTTGTGTGTCATGGTTAATACATGTTTTCCCTTCCATGCCTTCAGTTTTATAGGCATCTAAAGCTGCATTGCAGAGTTGAATAACATCTTCCATTGGCCCTGAAACTAATGATGATGTGACACAGCAGAAGAGTTGCTTACGGTCCAGTGATAATTGAGACGGATCCTACAGTGCTTCTTTAAAAGACGGGC
Organism: Chelonia mydas; assembly: GCF_015237465.2. NCBI lineage: Eukaryota > Metazoa > Chordata > Testudines > Cheloniidae > Chelonia > Chelonia mydas. The sequence continues at coordinate 5,569,450 of NC_051261.2, forward strand.
GGGGCGGGGGGGTTACAGAGCATGGAGAGCAGCCATCATACTCCTGAGACCTCTGAATTTCTGGATGCTTAGCCACATTTCCAAAACTCAATATGGCTGATCCATACAAATGTGGCCTGTCTACAGTACAACTAGCCAGACAAATGTGTTACGGGATTACTGATGCTTCAAAGGAAAGTTAGTGGCTGCTGCTGGGGGCAGGATTCTAATTGCTTGATCAGGAATGGTAGATCCTCAGAGGCTGTTTGATTATACTCATAAATGAGGTTGCCCTTAAGTAGTGCTTCTGGTAGTGTGGCTAAGTTGTTGTCACTTGGCAGACTGGCAGTTTCTGGGTATTCAACAGTTAGATCCTGCAGGAGAGAGCTGTCCTTGGCTTCATTTAAACGATAAATTCGATTGTAAACCTCATTATGCCTAATTTCCCCATTTGTGGTTTTGTTTTTTTCTTTTAGAGTGATAACAGCTATGACTATTTATCTATCGAGGAAAAGGAATGTTTGATGTTCCTAGAAGAAACTATTGATTCTCTGGATACGGAAGCAGACAGTGGGGTTTCTGCTGATGAGACTGATTATGCTGAACGTTCTGAGCTCCCCAGAACATGGCCAAAGAGAGACTTTGTTCCAAAAAGTAAGGTTAAAACTTGCATTCTGAACCCCAGAGAACTCAGGGCCTTCTGTGACCAGGACTGAAAGCCCCGTGACACAGGAAATCTTAGCAGAGGGGACAGAATGTTGTCCGAGCTTCCCTCATACAGTAAACACCTGGTAGTGCACAACTGACTAGAAAAATCTGTGCTGGGGTAGGGAGAAGGGACTAAAGTTTGTCTGTCTCCAATGCACCTAGTGTAGATTACCCTTGGAGAAGAGCCTGCTGGTTGTCCTGGTAAAGGTAAATAGCTAGTCTGCAAAAGTGTAGGACAAAATATCTATATGCTGTTTACCCTAGAAAATATTAAATGTCAATCTCTAGGACTGATCAGGCAATCTGTGTGTCACTAACTGCAAACTTAATATCTTTGCAATAAGAAAATATATTCACCTCCCCAGTGCTAAGATCCCCCTCGTACATTTTTTGAAGTTGGGTATCTTGGCTCTGTTCATTGGCAGCCCCATTAAAAAGGTTAGCTCTGTATGTAACTACTGGGTGGTCTTGATGCGATGCTCTGCATGTAGGTGCATACTTAACACTTACCTTTTTGTCTAGATTTGGACAGTGGGTCTCTCACTGAAAGCTTTGGTCAGCTACATGAAGTACAACAAAAGGGTGATAAGCATGGATCGCTTCTCTCAAGGTCTGCTCCAGGGGTGGTTACAAGCTCAGGCTACCGCAGCCTTCCAAGGAGTGTCAACGCAGCAAGCGCACAAACCACCACCAAGGTTTCTGTCAGCAAAGCAACTGACGGTCCAACTCCAACAGCTCAAGAGACAGGGAAGTCTTCGTGGAAGATGCCCAAGGAAAGGGGGATTGAGGACACGTCAAATCACCAGCCCAGAGTGAGTACTCAGATGAAGCCATCAGACTTGGAGTCTGTACTTATCCACCCCCCTGAACCCTTCCAGGATCCCCGAAGCAAGGGATCTGCTAATGGCAGTGAAGACAAACTACTACCTGAGGCAGCAACGGGGAACAAGGCTGAAGTTGCACCACAGCCTTCTGCTCCGGAGAATGCAAGGCTGCCTCTGAAAGAGGAGAAGAAACATTGTGAGAAGGGACGAGAGAGAGCCACTGATCCTCAAGGCAATCAAGAGAAATTACCCTCAAAAGAAGCTTCTCTGGATTCAATCATCAAGCCAGGGCCTCCCACAGCCCCAAAGCCAAGAAAACTGCCACCAAATATTATCCTTAAACCTAGCAAAATCAGACCAGCACCACTCTTAGACCCCAATCACAATAGAAAAGGGCCTTCTCCATCTTCACCCAAGTACAAATCCAGCACCAGTGACTCTTCTGTGGAAAAGCAGGAAAGAGCCAGGTGGGAGGCATTGGAGAAGTTGGGACTCCTACATGATAAAGGAAGGGAATCTAAAGTCCATGTTGTCAGACCTCCTACTGCTCCCAAACCAAACCCTGTCCTCATTCCTAGGGCTGGTAGTAGGGATAACTTAAACGGTGATGATGGGACTGGTGCTCCTATGAATGAGAAACCTGATCATGCTCCAGGTTTAAATCCAGCAGAGCGTGCGGCTCCTGGCTTGAGCCAGACAATCAAATCCAACTCCTTGGAGCGTTCAGGCATAGGTCGGAGCAGGGAGGACCAGAACATGGACAGCAGCTCGCTTGGCAAAACATCAGTCTCTAAGATGCTGGCTCTCAGTGTTCTCAGGAATAACCGAACACGCCCAGCTTCCCTTGGCACAAAGGAAGACTTTATTGAATTCAAAGCATCCAAAACTGATGATAAGGAGCTGGGGAAAGGTGACAAGCACAACTCTTACCCGTTGCTGAAGTTTCCCCGGCCTACTTGTGTCAGTGTAAAAATCACCCCTAAAGGAGCAACAGATGAAAACCGGCGGGAGGCTCTGAAAAAACTTGGCCTACTGAAGGAATAAACAATCCAACACTTTGTGCAAATTCACCTATGTTTTTATGCTATGAATACAGGAACTTCTGTCCTTCCTCTTCAGCAAAGTGGGACAAACTGTTTGGGTGAACGCAGCAAAGTCTTGTAACAGGGTTCTAGGCACACAGATTAATTCTGCACACTCTGAACTGGCAGCATGAAAATGAGCATCTTCACAGTTTGATTTCTACCCCTCCAGGGCCTCAGGAGGACTGGCCTGAATTAATACTGTGATTAAAATTATTCAAAGCTTCATGCTAAATAGACATCACGTGTATATATTGTGTATAATTATTTATATGTAATGGGAATAAGTATATGGATGGGAACATTCCCTTAAATGTTTTATTGCATTTGCTCCCCTAAATGTTCACTGTTTGGAAACCATGAACTCCTGGCATGTGGTTTGAGGGGGGGGGCGGGGTGGGGAGGTAGCCAATCTGGGAAAGACAGGATGGCAGGATTTGGCTCGGGGGTGTGTGTGTGTGTGTGTGTTATTATTCAAAGCTTTCTGGGACCTGCTCATCTCATTGGGCACATGCACGTACCTCCTGAAGCCAATGGGAGCGATGCATGTGCAACTGCTAGTGTGATCAGGACCTGGATATTTTAGCCCAGATAGCAGTGAGAAGTAAGTGTGCTTGATGCTGCTCTGCCAGTCGCCTTTCAGGCAATCGAACTTGTGTAGGTATCCGATTCAGAACTGCTGCCCAATATGAGGGGGGAAAATACAGATGAGTAGAAGTTGATGTTGTTGTTTGCTTTCGTGAACTTTTATCTGACCTCTGGTTTATTATATCCAGCTGTATGAGCAAACTACTGCTGACGCCTTGTGTGCTTTTATGTTATGCCCCTTTTATCTTAGAGGTTTTTTATTTTGGTAATAAACTATTTTAAATGGCCAAATGACTATATATTGTGGATTTCCTCTTTTAAAAAGACAGTATGTTTCAACAGTTAAGTGTTGGGAGGGTAGGAAGAACAAGTTTTATTCTTAAATGTCCTCTCAATCTGGAGCAGTGAACCAATAAGGAAACTGTTACCTCTGCACTTGAGTGGTATGGCAACTTTTTAGGTTCTATTTTAATGTGGTGTTTACGTCCATTTCTATAATATGACGGCGTTTACTGGTCTTGCTGTGAGATTAAGTGCAACCCACTAAAGTAAGCAGGGTTGTGCTGGATGGTGGCCAGAGCAAAACTTGATTCAACTTCTGAACTGACCTTTATATGGTCAGTTATTCTAGCACATTAGATTAGAGAGATGCAGTAGCTACCACTAAGACTAAATCTTTCTCTGCTATGGGCTTGGCTTCCTCTCCAAGTTCATTGCATACAATACACTTTTTAAATTTTTATAGGTTAATTGGATCTATTCATGAGCAATGAAGCCTTGCCCTGACTTGGCAAAACTTGCAATAATGCATGTATCTAGGGGCAACATAGTCAACTCTAACTAATCATTGGACACATAGCATTCTTCCAGCAATGTCCCACATGGGTTTTACATCAGTTACTATGGAAGACAATATTTTTCCTTCAGTGGAAATAGCTGCCTGAGGCTAGAGGAAGAGTTGCTCGTCCTTCTGGGTGATCACGTCAGCGCTACAGAAGATCCTGCAAGGCCTGAGCTGGTGAGCAGGACAACTACAGTTCTGGACTTTCAAATCTCCACTCTACAGCACAAACTTTTGTACAATCAGAACCGTGGGTTGGTGTTACACTCAGCTGACCTTTGTGCTGGAGAGAGAAACGTGTTACACAATGTCACAGTTGAGACAAGGGCGACGCCTGCCCCTCCAAACTGACTTGGTACTGACAGGAGCACAGGTAGGGACCTGTCAGAACCTACATTCTCCTGTGAGGGTGCTGGCCAGTGGTAGGCTGCTATGCCACACCTCCTGTAACTTTCCTGCTCCTAGAAAGTAGAATTAATGGAGATTACACCAAATATGAGCCCCAGGAGGATACAGGATGGGTTAAAAAGGATTACAAGGGAGAATGGGAATGGAAAGAACTTGCAGCCAGAGGGAACAGGGGATAGACTGGAGAATAGCACCGTCACTAGGAAAAGGCAGGTCTATGTGATTGGGGACTCTTTACTGAGAAGAATAGATAGGCCTGTAACCAGAGCTGATCCAGAAAATAGGAGGGTGTGCTGTCTTCCGGGTGCTAAGATACGGGATGTAGACCTGAGGTTGAAAAGGATTCTAAAGGGAGCGGGAAAGAATCCCCTAATTATCCTTCATGTGGGAACAAATGATACGGCTAGATTCTCGCTGGAAAGTATTAAGGGAGACTATGTTAGGCTGGGGAGGACACTTAAGGAAATTGAGGCTCAGGTGATCTTTAGTGGGATTCTGCCTGTTCCTAGAGAAGGGCAACAAAGGTGTGACAAGATTATGACTATCAATAGATGGCTTAGGCAGTGGTGCTATAAGGAGGGCTTTGGGATGTATGGCCATTGGGAGGCATTCATGGATAGAGGACAGTTCTCTCGGGATGGACTTCATCTGAGTAGGGAAGGAAATAGACTTCTAGGATGGAGGCTGGCACAACTGATTAAGAGAGCTTTAAACTAGGAATTTGGGGGAGATGGTTGGGAGATGTCCAGGTAATCTCCACGCCAGAATTCAGCATAGAGTGGAAAGAAAATGAAGTAAGAGTGGATACAGCTGTAGGTAGGAGGAAGGGCAGTGTAGATACAAGTCTAATAGGTTATACTGGTAGTAAAATAACCGTGCCTAATAGGGTACAGAATGTGAGTGAGGCTAAACAGCAAAAATTAAGATGTTTGTACACTAATGCAAGGAGCCTAGGTAACAAAATGGAGGAACTAGAGTTACTGGTGCAGGAAGTGAAACCAGATATCATAGGTATAACAGAGACCTGGTGGAATAGTAGTCATGACTGGGCTACAGGTATTGAAGGGTATGTGCTGTTTAGGAAAGACCGAAATAAAGGTAAAGGTGGTGGAGTAGCACTGTATATCAATGATAAGATAGAATGTAAAGAAATAAGAAGCGATGAAATGGGTATGACTGAGTCTGTCTGGGCAAAAATTAAATTGGGGAAGAAAACTATTAGAGCCTCCCCTGGGATAGTGCTTGGGGTGGGCTATAGACCGCCGGGATCTAATTTGGATATGGATAGAGCCCTTTTTAATGTTTTTAATAAAGTAAATACTAATGGAAACTGTGTGATCATGGGAGACTTTAACTTCCCAGATATAGACTGGAGGACGAGTGCTAGTAATAATAATAGGGCTCAGATTTTCCTAGATGCGATAGCTGATGGATTCCTTCAGCAAGTAGTTGCTGAACCGACTAGAGGGGATGCCATTTTAGATTTGGTCTTGGTGAGTAATGAGGACCTCATAGAGGAAATGGTTGTAGGGGATAATCTTGGCTCAAGTGATCATGAGCTAATTCAGTTCAAACTGAATGGAAGGATTAACAAAAATAAATCTGCGACTAGGGTTTTTGATTTCAAAAGGGCTGACTTTCAAAAATTAAGGAAATTAGTTAGGGAAGTGGATTGGACTGAAGAATTTATGGGTTTAAAGGTAGAGCAGGCCTGGGATTATTTTAAATTAAAGCTGCAGAAGCTATCGGAAGCCTGCATCCCAAGAAAGGGGAAAAAATTCATAGGCAGGAGTTGTAGACCAAGCTGGATGAGCAAGCATCTTAGAGAGGTAATTAAGAAAAAGCAGAAAGCATATAGGGAGTGGAAGAAGGGAGGGATCAGTAAGGCAAGCTACCTTATTGAGGTCAAAATATGTAGGGATAAAGTGAGACAGGCTAAAAGTCAAGTAGAGTTGGACCTTGCAAAGGGAATTAAAACCAATAGTAAAAGGTTCTATAGTCATATAAATAGGAAGAAAACAAAGAAAGAGGAAGTGGGACCGCTAAAAACTGAGGATGGAGTGGAGGTCAAGGATAATCTAGGCATGGCCCAATATCTAAACAAATACTTTGCCTCAGTCTTTAATAAGACTAAAGAGGATCTTAGGGATAATGGTAGCATGATAAATGGGAATGAGGATATGGAGGTAGACATCACCATATCTGAGGTAGAAGCGAAACTCAAACAGCTTAATGGGACTAAATCGGGGGGCCCAGATAATCTTCATCCAAGAATATTAAAGGAATTGGCACAAGAAATTGCAAGCCCATTAGCGAGAATTTTTAATGAATCTGTAAACTCAGGGGTTGTACCGTATGATTGGAGAATTGCTAACATAGTTCCTATTTTTAAGAAAGGGAAAAAAAGTGATCCAAGTAATTATAGGCCTGTTAGTTTGACATCTGTAGTATGCAAGGTCTTGGAAAAAATTTTGAAGGAGAAGGTAGTTAAGGACATTGAAGTCAATGGTAAATGGGACAAAATACAACATGGTTTTACAAAAGGTAGATCGTGCCAAACCAACCTGATCTCCTTCTTTGAGAAAGTAACAGATTTTTTAGATAAAGGAAACGCAGTGGATCTAATTTACTTAGATTTTAGTAAGGCGTTTGATACGGTGCCACATGGGGAATTATTAGTTAAATTGGATAAGATGGGCATCAATAGGAAAATTGAAAGGTGGATAGGGAATTGGTTAAAGGGGAGACTACAACGGGTCCTACTGAAAGGTGAACTGTCAAGTTGGAGGGAGGTTACCAGTGGAGTTCCTCAGGGATCGGTTTTGGGACCAATCTTATTTAATCTTTTTATTACTGACCTGGGCACAAAAAGTGGGAGTGTGCTAATAAAGTTTGCAGATGATACAAAGCTGGGAGGTATTGCTAATTTAGAGAAGGATAGGGATACCCTACAGGAGGATCTGGATGACCTTGTAAACTGGAGTAATAGGAATAGGATGAAATTTAATAGTGAGAAGTGTAAGGTCATGCATTTAGGGATTAATAACAAGAATTTTAGTTATAAGCTAGGGACGCATCAACTAGAAGTAACGGAGGAGGAAAAGGACCTTGGAGTATTGGTTGATCATAGGATGACTATGAGCTGCCAATGTGATATGGCTGTGAAAAAAGCTAATGTCGTCTTGGGATGCATCAGGAGAGGTATTTCCAGTAGGGATAAGGAGGTCTTAGTACCGTTATATAAGGCACTGGTGAGACCTCACCTGGAGTACTGTGTGCAGTTCTGGTCTCCCATGTTTAAGAAGGATGAATTCAAACTGGAACAGGTACAGAGAAGGGCTACTAGGATGATCCGAGGAATGGAAAACTTGTCTTATGAAAGGAGACTCAGGGAGCTTGGCTTGTTTAGCCTAACTAAAAGAAGGTTGAGGGGAGATATGATTGCTCTCTATAAATATATCAGAGGGATAAATACCAGAGAGGGAGAGGAATTATTTAAACTCAGTACCAATGTGGACACAAGAACAAATGGATATAAACTGGCCACTAGGAAATTTAGATTAGAAATTAGACGAAGGTTTCTAACCATCAGAGGAGTGAAGTTTTGGAATAGCCTTCCGAGGGAAGTAGTGGGGGCAAAAGATCTATCTTGCTTTAAGATTAAACTCGATAAGTTTATGGAGGAGATGGTATGATGGGATAACATGGCTTTGGTAATTAAATATTCATGGTAAATAGGCCCAATGGCCTGTGATGGGTTTTAGATGGGGTAAGATCCAAGTTACCCGGGAAAGAATTTTCTGTAGTATCTGGCTGATGAATCTTGCCCATATGCTCAGGGTTTAGCTGATCGCCATATTTGGGGTCGGGAAGGAATTTTCCTCCAGGGCAGATTGGAAGGCCCTGGAGGTTTTTCGCCTTCCTCTGTAGCATGGGGCACGGATCACTTGCTGGAGGATTCTCTGCTCCTTGAGGTCTTTAAACTACAATTTGAGGACTTCAATAGCACAGATATAGGTGTGAGGTTTTTTTTGTGGGAGTGGTGGGTGAAATTCTGTGGCCTGCGTTGTGCAGGAGGTCAGACTAGATGATCATAATGGTCCCTTCTGACCTAAATATCTATGAATCTATGAATCTAGGTGAAATTTCAACAAAAAGGGGGCTGCAAACAGATTTTTCTTCTCCCCCCCCCCCCCCCCAAGCTATTCTTCAGTTACTCCGTCACTTATTCTACACTACTGAACTATAATTCTCTGGTTATATAGTGCATCACCATTTTAACCACCCAGGAGCCCAGAAACTTTTTTTTTTTTTTTTAATTAATCTGGAGACCAGGACCTTAGACCATTTCTGAGCCATGACAGCAGTCATGCATAGCCCATGTTATTAGAATAGCAAAAGCCAGTTCCTGTGGCATAGAGGTGAGACCCTTAAAAAGCTGGTTGGGGCCTGCCTGCTCCGGCCCCCTTACCAATTCAGGGTTGAACACTACTCTAGACACTTCCTTTTTATTTAAGAGTGCCAGCCTGGACTGTCTGAGGAGGCTGCCTGCAATAGCAGCATGCTGGACTTTGACCCAGGAATTCCCTTCCACTCCTATAGAACTCATTAGTGCCAACCAAGTCCTTGGAAGACTCTTCCACGTTTTAAATAGGTCACCAGGGGAAGATTTTTCTCCCCTTGTCAGCCTTGAGTTAGGTTTGTTTGCTCTCTTTCCCTGGAGGGTTCTCTGATATCCTGCAGTATCCAGCCCCTGTCTATATGTTCCTAGGCCTTGCCTCTATTATTGTAAGCTCCTCGAATTGCTGTGGCCTGGCTTCTTGTACAAAATGCTGTCACTCACTATAAAAGAGAGCTGAACAGAAATGGTGGTAGTAGCAATGAAAAAATTGCTTCAGATTTACAAAGCTCAGACAATCAATGGATATTTCAACTTTTATTACATAAAAAACCATCTGTTATGGTGAGGCTCTGTTACTTTGCTCAGGTTATGGGAATTTGAGGCTCCACCTCCCAAATGTAAAAGAGGCATTTAATAAATTTACTCAACTTCTGGCTTTCCCTTGCTACCCTCTCCCCTGTCCAAGAAGTGGGGTGCAGGGAGAGAGCATGGTAAACAGCTGTTGGACTACTCTTCAAGCTAATGCACATCTCACAGAGCTGAAAGTCATAAGTTGTACCTGTCGCATTGATCCCCTTAGGCTTCCTGGGATCTTCTGCTGCTCTAATGTGAACACTTGTAAGCCTGGCAACTCTTCCCGTAGCCTTAGGCAGCCACATTCGTTGGAGGGGAAATAGCGTCTCCCATAGTAACTGGTGCATGACCTGATTAGTGCCAGAAATGCAATGTTGAAGAGTTCCTAGAGTAGAAGATGGCTGGAATGAGGCCTGCATGCCCCTCTATACAGATGATACATCCTCGTCTTCAATGTGCACATCATTTCCCGGGTCTTTTTGGCCACCTACAGATGCTTTGTTCAGTGAATGCTGCAGACATTTTTGCTCCTATGGTGCTCTCCTCCCACAAACTCCTCTCTTTTGCTTTTCTCTGCAACCTTTTTTGTTCACTGCCACCCACCCCAATTCCTACAGACCTAAAACTTCATCTGTCTGTTTATTCTGCCACCCAGGCTTTGCTCCAGACTCGCTTTTTTAGCTAGCCTTCCATCACCAACCTCCACTCCACCATTCATACTTTCTCGTAGTTTACTCCTCAGACTATAAGTGTAATTAATGAATTTATTAAAAGTATTGAACTAGAAGAACCAAAAAGATATGTAGAGCAAGAGTCTCTCACCTCATTTTACTGTGTGTTTTGCCCATCAAAAGGAATTAAATTGGCTGGCCCCTTTTGAACATTTTCTCTTTTAATACATTGGTCCTGATTTTCAAAGGGACTGAGCTGCTGCATGTCCTATGGGCTTCACCTCTGGAAATCAGGCACAGTTAGGCACTCACAATCCATGACCACGTTTGCAAAAATTTGGCCAGTGGGCGCCCTGCCTGGGAATCAGTTAAAATGTCTCCTGTCTTCTGACAAAAGTAGAAGTGGGCCCCAAATGATCAGCCCAGGTGGTATTTTGTGGATACGCCACCTAGCAGCATACAAGTGCCACTTTCTGCACGTTAGTTTACGGTTTGCTCACAGGGAAGTCTTGTTCTCAAGTTTTTGCATGTTTAAGATTCAGTGGGGTGTATAAATCAAGTGTCCTTATGCCCAGCAGGAAACGTAACAGATAAAAGTAGTACAGCCTACCAGTACCTAACTCAACCTGTGCAATATTTACATAAAGTCACAGGCCAGAGATAAGACAGCTACCCTGGCAGTGAAATTAAGCCATTGACATTCCTTTTAAAGGTCAATAGAATGCAAAGAGGCCCAGATTTTTCAAAGGTATGTAGCCATTGTCACTTTTACAAATGACACTTAGGGCCTTAAGTCACTTAGACCATGCACTGCTGGTTGGAACATGCTTAAATATTGGTAAACAGCTGTGCCATGGTGTTTTAAAAACCTAAAGAAGGGTGCAGGCTACAATATTCAGAGCAAGGTTTCTAATCAATCCAAAATTTGGGGGGGGGATTAGGAGCTAGGATTTTGGGTTGGGACCATCTTTCTTTTAAAAGTGTTTTTCCTGCAATCCCCACCAATGGGTCCAGCTCCCTACCTCTTTTTCTGCTCTACTTTGTGGAGGGCTTTTAAAGGAAGCAAACAAAATAATATGAATAAATGAAAAGTACCACCCCTTGGAAAGAATCCCAACAATGTCAGAGAAAGATGCCTGATAAAGTTTGTTTTCATAAGCAGTAGTTTGTTTACAGGTAAGCTATCATCTTACTTAGTTGTGGGCTAGTCAGCATTAACCCAAACCCACACACCTTTGAGAGGAAATGAAGGAGGTGAGTTATGCTGAACGGTGCCTAGCTGGAAGCCCTTCTGGTTTGCCCAGTATGAAATATCCTGCAGACTCACTGGATCCTACTGGAAGAGCTTGTGAATTTTCCTAAAGCTCTTTTGCCACTGTGAAAATCCTGCTACTGAATTTTGATCCAGGAGTCAGACCTACTATGGGCCTGTTCCAGGCCTAGCAAGTCTAGGGGTCCAAATTGCTGTTCCCTTGGGATATGCTGGTCCACAGGGGCTGCAAAGCAGCCACAGAGCCTCCTGCTGCAGTCTTCGGTGTCAGATGCAGAGCCTGCTCTGCTTTTCCCCTGTAAAGCCCCCTGTGTCAGATGCATACTGGAGGGAGGCAGGGATTCTAAGTGGTAGGGCTGGGACAGCTATTCTCCAGCTGTTACAAGGCCCATAGGGGACTCGTGCAACTGGGCACAGACTATGACTGCTTTAACTTACTGTACTGGCCCATCCCTTTCTCAGTCCCTGCACCAGTACAGGGATGAGTTTAGCCCTAGGATTCCATTTTCCTACTACAAGTGGGTCACGTGACAAGTTATTTGTATTGGAGACCCACAATGCAACCTCCTGGTATCTTGGCTTGGGGACATGCCTCTGGGCTCATCCTGAGCAGGGATCAAGGGAGGATGTGGTCTGTGTTTCTAAACCCTGTGTTCACATCAGTCCCACCCCACCCCAGTCCTCCTCATGCCTCTCCTAGGAACAGATCGTACCCAGCCATGCTGGTCTGAAGCCACATGTTCAGTTCTGGAGTCACGCTGGCTCAGACTAGAAGTAGAGAGGGCAGACTGGTCCTGGGGAGCCCTTCCTGCCTGCTGAAATAACATCAGCAGCGTGGCTTGGCTCTACCCTCCCTGCTGGAGAAGAACTCACTTTTCTGTACTGATTACACACGAGGGCTTAATGCCATGTGGCACCAGGCAAGAATATGTGCCTGTTGTTCCAATGTCCCAGCTCTGGAAGCACAGACGCAGCGGGGGTAGGACGACTTGTGGGGATAAATCATTTGGTTTCCAGTGACTCTATAAAATGAGCTGGCCCCCAAGTTGCCCTGGTTTGTTTGAAGGCTAGAGGTAGCAGCTGCTGCCAGGCTGGGGGTACAAAACACGCACAGCCGCCCAACCATGATAAGAATCGGGATCTAATTTACACCATTGAAGGCACAGACAGCTAGACTTAGTGCAGAGGAGCAGCTATGGCACCCCTTCTGTTGGTATTAAGCTGTCAAGCTTTGACTTTATTCAGTTCCCTTTCAGTTTACATCCCATGGGCCAGATCCACAGCAGTTTAAATGGGCATCTCTGCACTGAAGGGTCAGCAGAATAGTGTAAACTTTGGAAGTGAGATCTCTATCCGGAAACTGAACCGATACTTTGCAACACGGCATGACAAAGATGATGCCATAATATCCCCAGGGAGTTAGATTAGACTGAATCTTTTGCACCGAAAGACGTTTCCTTTATCCAAGATCATTTTGGAATGGTGCCTCTGTTTCAAAATCACGCTGCTAACCAAGCGAAGGTTTTATATGACACAAAAGCTCTTTGAGGAATACTGGCAGACTCTACATTTTTGCTTAGATAAACAAGATCAGATTACCTTTAGGTTAAAGCTGCCTAGGGATCTGTCTTAAAATATGTCTAATAAAAAACAACACTCTTTTTAAGATGCATGAAATACGAGTCATGGATGGGTACAAATTCCTTTACAGAACCCCAAACAACACTCAACTGTTTTGCAGTGCTGGAGGAAGTCTGGAGAAGAACTGGACTAACCAGAAAAAAGTTCAGGTTAGCCTCTTTTAGTACAAAGTGGGAGAAGCGTAACACTCAAGGCCTGAATCTCCATTGTCCTGCCCCTTGTGCGATCATTTGCACCTCTGCAGAAGGGACGATGCCACCTTTTGAGTGGAGGGTTTTTGGTTTTTTTTGTTTTTTTTTACATCCTCTTTGCACAGGTGCAAATGACTAGAGACGGTGCAAGGCAGTGGAGAATTAGGCCCGGAGTGATTTAAGAGGGGAGGTTGAAGTGTGTCTCTTCTGAGCCCCTCTTAGAGCCGTGAGAATCTTTTTTCCTTTAGTAAGTGTTATCAAGTGGTTAGAACAGGGATGCCTGCCCTAAAGTTTCTGCTCTTTCACTCATGCACTGTGTAATCTTCATCTAGCCACAGGACCTCTGTGCACCTTAGTACGTCCATCAGTAAAGTGCATATCTTGCTGGTTACCTGGGGTAGGGCTGAACTAATTAATAGTAAAGGATCTGACACCCTAGGAGGAAGGATGTGGGAGAAAAGCCGAGCGTTTTCACTCCACAGGGGAGGTATCGACAACATTTCTGCTGGAGTCCATCGGCGTTCTCCCACAAATCTGCTGCTGCGTCACCAGAGGGGCGGAGCAAAGCGCTACAGGGCTGTGTCTTACTTTTAGTGCCCTTTCTGGTTTCATCCATTGGGTCAGATCCACAGCTTGTGTAAATGGGTGCAGGTCCACTGAAGCATCAGCCCAATAGTGTAACCTTTGGATGTGAGATCTCACCCAGCCCACTGGTAGCCAAGGGAACACCATGTTGATGATAAGACATCAAACCTGCCAGATTTTCCTTATTTACTGGAGTTTAAAAGGCAAACAAAAAGAACCATCCTAGTAAAGTGCCCTCATGTGATCAACTCATCAGGGTGGACACAGCTCTGGGAGAGAGAGATGGATTCCATTCTGCTTTACATTTCCATCACCAAAGATGCCAGCTAAATTCTGCCTGCAGGATCTCTATCACCGCTGATAACATAAGAGACAGGCAGGACCAATCTTGATTTTTCAGATCCCAGCTGGGGAGGGAGCAGATAACATCTTTGGACTTGTAAAGTGAGGAAATTTGCCCGGACACATGGGGAGTCAATAAAGATGGAGCCACCTGATATCATCTTGAGAGAGAGTCACGTTTCAGAGCACAACTGTGTGTTAATACAGACTGACAAACTCAGTGTGCACAATCTTGAAATTTCTTCTCCTCTCTCTCGGTTAACTTGCTGCCTTTTCATTTAAGACAACCATTTGCACTCCAAAGTATATGGTGTAAAGAGTTCATAACTGAGTGGAAACTTCTTTTGCTGCTGTTTGTGCCCCAAACTAGTTTAAACCTGCTGGGTCAGAAGGCGGTTTACACACAACGCAACAGGTATTCTTTCAATGATGTTTACTGTAGGGGCTGGGAAACGTAGCATCCGTCATGACATTCTTTCACTTACATTAATTGATGTGATTGTTCCATAAACACTGGCAGGAGTTTTTTTTTTTTATATCCCTTATGCAACTCATAATCCTTAGATTTATAGAATGAATTTGTCTTCACTCTAACCTATATATTTGCCTATCTGGGACACTTATTAACAAACTTCATAAATTAATTATTTTTTAACTAGAATATTCTGATCAAATATTAATTCAAACCTTGTTTGATGCCACAGGGGGAAATAAATTGCAGGATTATAAAGGATAAGGAGCCATTAGTACGAATAACTACACACTGTCATGAGATCTATTTATATCTATTTATCTATATATTACAGATTAGATTAGCTAACGAGCTGACGTTCCTGTCTCAAAGTGTTTTACAAACTAATGAGTCTAAAAGCTACAGGAATCACTTCTATTGGCACTGAAATGCAGCAACGCTGCACCGCAGCTTAGGACAGAAAGTAAAAAGGGATACAGTTTCCTACAAATAAGAACAATACTTTACATTTCTACAGAACCTTTAGAGATCTCAAAACCCTTCCCAGACATTCTGAAAGTAGCTTCAGAACACCTCTGTGAGGTAGGTAAGTATTAGGCCCTTTTTACAGATGGGGAAACTGAGCCACAGAGAGGTTAATTGACTTGCTCAGGTACATTCATGAAATGAACAGCAGAGGCAGGAATAGAAACTAAGTCTCCTTATTCCTGGTTGTGTGTGTTAAGGACAAGACCCTGAGCTGAGCCCGAGATACTGGGGTGAAGAGAGAATGTAATGAAGGATCATCCAAAGAACTGGTGAATGTAACCTCAACAACTTTAATATACTTGGACAAAGTGGGGACATCTCACAGTGGGCAGTAAGGTTCTCCCTATGACTTAGAATAAAGTCTGTCAGGCAATTTAATTTTAATGCCTTGCAGGGATTTTGTACTGTCCCATCAGGGCTATATTGGCTCAGATAGGTAGTTTCTGTTTCTTATGGTAATTTACCAAGACTTATCACCCAACTGAACAACCCAGCTCAAATCCAGGATAAGTGGTTTATTAAAATCTGATGACATCAAAGATGATGCCCTTGTATTGTTTAATCTGGAAGTTAAATCCTGATTCCCTCGATTCCAGATTGTATTAATAGCTATTAGCCAGGATGGGCAGGGTTGGTGTCCCTACCCTCTGTTTGCCAGAAGCTGGGAATGGGAGACGGGATGGATCACTTGATGATTTCCTGTTCTGTTCATTCCCTTGGGGGCACCTGGCACTGGCCACTGTTGGAAGACAGGATACTGGGCTACATGAACCTTTGGTCTGACCCAGTATGGCTGTTCTTATGTTCTTAGTACTTCAGGAACCTCAAAGCAACTGGTATCAGTAAAAAAGCATTGAAATCACCAACCTAATTGTGCCATAATTTCAATGGGAAACTTTACAACTTCTACTACTTTGCAGATACATAGCACCTTTCATCTGAGGATATGCTATAGCTCAACCCCAAGATATGGGACAGATGCAGAAATCACTGGGTGGAATTCGCTGGCCCGTGTTATACATGAGGTCAGACTAGATGTTCTGTTGGTCCCTTCTAGCCTGGGAATCTCTGGTCTCAAAGCTCAAGAGCAGAACAGCCCATCCTCAAGGTGAAAAGCAAGCATCAACCTTTTAAATAAAAGCATTTGAAGACAGACATTTCTCAATCTCGACACTAGACAATATAATAAATCTGTCCTGTGGGAAACATGTTTTAGCTGGATTCTCTACAGCTGCTTGTTTTGAATCTGAGACATGGGATAAATGTCCGTGGCTTTTTAATGGGGCATATATTCCAGTATGTATTGACATATTCTGTCTTAGACATGCTCTTAGTTTATCACACCGCGGGGCAGTTTGTCAGCTGTTGTGAATTGTTGCAGCCGTTGACTTCACTGGAGCCATGACAATATACCAGCAGAGGTTCTGCCCCTTTATATACATGTATGTATGTCAGAAACTGAAAACTGCAGGTCTGAGCCAAAATTAGAGATAAACTCCCATAGCGTCACTTTCAGATCTGCCATGTCTTCCCAACCCAGGCAGCAAGAGCCAAGTGCCTGTTGGGTCATCAGGTTAACACAGCAGGGAAAGATGCCTACCATCCTCACACGTGTGTTGGAGCACTGATTATCTATTTCAAAGCTTGACCACTTTTTAATTTCACTAAGTTCTTCTTTCTCACTGACCAGGGACCGAGCGTGCAAATGACCTGGAGTTCAGCAAAAGACATAGTCCCTGGTAAGGAAGCCAGCTCCTGTACCTGAGTAGAAAGACACGCCTGCACCCTTGCCTTAAGAGAATGCATGTCAGCTGTGGAGTAGATCATGCTACTGGTAGTGTTAGCTAATAGTTAGGAACCCAAGTCCTGATTCAGGAAATACATGTAGAACTTTAAGCACCTATGTAGTCTCATTTACTTCAAAGGAGGTGACTTCAGTGTGCCACTTTGCATGCTTTGAGCACCTTGCTGAATTACAGTCCTAAATTGCAGGACCTCCTGGAATTGGTTTCCCAGCACTGCTCATTATACAACGCTAGGCAAGTCACTCTTTGTGCCTTAACCTACCCCTCTGTAAAATAGGGATAATTATACCTTCCTCCTGGGATAATTGTGAGGCTTACTTAATGCCTTTCAAGAGCTTTGAGATCCTCTGCTGCAAGATGCTGTATAACTAGAGAGTATTATGATTAATAATCATTTCCCACTGTGGTTGTGGCTCAGGATATTCTAGGGCTTCTTTGCATTTGGCCAGTATGGCAAACAGGTGCCAGTCATATGAGATTCTTTGAGTGGCCATCATATAAACACAGTTTTGAACCAACATGAAATTAGACCTTTACTCCTCACCTAGAGAGCAGAAGGGTCTCATGTTAGAGTCTAATCAGCCAGTTGTGCTGGATCTGAGCAAGGTAATACAAGGCCTATGTCAAGGTTCCCTCCCCACTCTGAACTCTGCGGTACAGATGTGGGGACCCGCACGAAAGACCCCCTAAGCTTATTTGTACCAGCTTAGGTTAAAAACTTCCCCAAGGCACAAATCCTTCCTTGTCCTTGGATGGGTACTGCTGCCACCACCAAGTGAGTTAGACAAAGATTCAGGAAAAGGACCACTTGGAGTTCCTGTTTCCCCAAAATATCCCCCCAAGCCCCTTCACCCCCTTTCCTGGGGAGGTTTGAGAATAATCTACCAACCAAATAGGTAAACCAGGTGAGCACAGACCAGACCCTTGGTTTTTAGGGCACTAAAAACCAATCAGATTCTTAAAAAACAGAATTTTATTATAAAGAAGAAAAAAAAAAAAGGTAGAAGAAACCCCTCTGTAAAATCAGGATGGAAGGTAATTTTACAGGATAATGAAATTCAAAACGTAGAGGATTCCCCTCTAGGCAAAACTTTAAAGTTTACAAAAAACAGGGATAAACCTCCCTCTTAGCAAAGGGAAAATTCACAAGCTAAAACAAAAGATACTCTAATGCATTTCTTTGCTATTACTTACTATTTCTGTAAGTTAGATGTATCATTCAGTAGGAGCTAGATTACTTGCTTGGTCTCTCTCCTTGTCTCCGAGAGAACACACACAAAGAGACAAAGCAAAAACCTTCCCACACAGATTTGAAAGTATCTTCTCCCCTTATTGATCCTTTTGGTCAGGTGCCAGCCAGGTTATTTGAGCTTCTTAACCCTTTACAGGTAAAGGAGGGATTTTATGCTACGTTGAGCTGTATGTTTATGACAGCCTATGTGGTATATTTTGTTGGGCGATAAATCCTAGTAAACTCACACAGATAAAAAAATTACACATCTAAGACAGTATAGTCCTGAGGGGGCAGTAGATAGTGCTTGTGGGGCACTGAGATTACATTTCCTTTCAGCCTTGATGGTAACAGAGGACTTTGCTGCCCAAAGCGAGATGGCCCCCTAGCAATTTGTCCAAGTGTAATGAGGTGTTGGGGTTACATTCACCAATTCTTTGGGTGATTGATTGACAAAAGTATGATGCTAGTTTAATGCCAGAGAGGAGGTTAAGGCACAAACTATCGTTGTTTGTACAGCGTCTAGCAGAACAGGAACACCGTTTCCGTTGGAACATCTGAGTGGTACTATCATACAAATAGTTAATGATTATATCCGTGTTGTTGCTATTACAGCCTGCAACTCTCTTGTCAGCTTCCTTACACTAAGTAGGTTTTGCTGGGTCAGTCCTTGAATGAGAGATCACCCAGGAAAACCCAGGTGTTGTAGGACGGTGATTCACAATATGTGACCCTGTCCCCTGGGTCAGTGCTGGGCTAATGCCTTTTCAGAGTCCTAGGGCAGAGGTGCCATGTTTTAGATTCAACATAAACCAAGGCCTGGGACAGCTTGTGGTCATTAGGGACCCTGTGGCATTTTTCAGAGGAAGGTGCAGCAAACTCTAAAGTGAACAAGTATGGAATGACCTTCTCAGAAACTAAATTTCTTCCTATCCCTCTTCAGTCAGCCCCTGTTAGCAGAGGGGCACTTGGAAAATGCAGCTCTCGTTAGGCGAGATTGTAAATGACAAGCTCCATGAAAGACATTGTGGGTTTCAATACAGACTGTTCCTGATCAAAGGCAATCAAGGTTACAAGTTAAGCCATGGTTTATCAGCGGGGAATCTTAATACCAAACTGGATTCCTTTCCCCTCATTTCTGGTAACAGAATCCATGTCCTGACCTGGCCCAACCCTTTTAGATTATGGCATCCAATTGGATTATCATGCCATAAATTGAGTCAACTCTGGCAAGCAGAGAACACACATATATATCAGTTTATGATAACTAAATGCAGCTGCATTCGGCTTGTAATGCCCTGCAACTTTGCAGCTCAATAGAGACAGGAGGGGTAGCTGTGGTGCTTTATGCAGGAGACGTTGCAGAGCGATAATTTATCTGGGTTGTTTCGCAAGAGCACCTCTTTGGCTGGGATTTCATTTTTAACTCTAACTGATTTGCAAAAATGGTAGGAGGTTGCTTAAAAAGCTGCAGAGCACTGAAGATTGGTGATGGGGTGTGTTGATGTGCTGATAACATGTCCCTGACAACTATATATCATTAGCAATTGTTGGCTATAGATTCAGTGCAATGCCCCATGGTGATATTACGGGCCCCACATATTGTACATTATGCCTGGTTAGTTTACTCCTGGTATAAAGAGAACAGATTCACTTGTCACCAGCTGCTCATTATATGAATGAAGGTAATTTCCATAATGAGGAAGGCCTGTTTGCGCAAATTGTTACTCACCTAGCACATAGCTCTTCTATGATGCACAAGACAAGCTGCAACCAGGTAGGGATTACACCTCCTCACTCTCTAGGCACTGCACGCCTCCCATGATTGTTGTTAGCATGTCTTCCCCACCTATCACTCCAGCCTGCTTGATTGTCTCATAGAAGGCCAGAAGAGACCATCATGATCACCTAGTCTGATTTCTTGCATATTGCAGGCCACAGAACCTCACCCACCCACTCCTGTAATAGACCCATATCCTCTGGATAAGTTACTGAAGTCCTTAAATCACAATTAAAATACTTCAAGTTACAGAGTCCACCATTTACACTCTTTTAAACCTGCAAGTGACCCAGGCCCTATGCTGCAGAGGAAGGCAAAAACAAACAACAAAAACCAAAACCCAGGGTCTCTACTAGTGGAAAATTCCTTCCTGACCCCAAATATGGTAACCAGCTAGACCCTGAGCATGTGGGCAAGACCCAACAGCCAGACACCCAAGAAAATTTTCTGTAGTAATTCACAGCCATCCTCATCAAGAGTCGCATCACTAGCCTTTGGAGATATTTGCTACTAGCAGTCGCATGCCATTGTCTCATCTACCTGTTACATCTTATCTTGTAGATTGAACTATTCGGGCCAGGGACTGTCATTTATGATATGTCTGGTGCAGTAGGGCCCTGATTTGGTTAACCTGTAGGCACGCACTCTCTTCCTCACTGTCAATCGATACATAGATTAACAGAGTTTAAAGCCAGAAGGAACCATTCGATCATCTAGTCTGACCTCCTCTTTTTAAATAATCATTGCAATCTGCAGGAAAAATCAATGTTTCTAAGATGTGTGTTGCACTGTCCTCTGAAGGATGCTGAAGGCTCCCTGAACAGTTTGTGGAGTCTCACAGCCACTTCCTGTATTAATAACCCGGGTGGAAAATAGTCCATGGCACTGTGTCTGCGTAATGCTTCTGTTGCCCCAACCATTCAGAATCTGACCGGCCTGTTTTCACCAGCCCACCGCATAATGGAGCCAGCAATAAAGGATTCAAGATGTAACATTATGCCTGCCCTGCCGTACTTGAGAACATCCCACCATCCAGCTAGCCTAATATTCTGTCTGCAATGGGGTCAGTCCCAGATTTTTCAGAGTGACGTGTAATCCTTCCTCAAATACCTGGTTGTACTATATTATGCCATGGGGGCAGGGAAAGGGGGTGGGGGGTGCAGACTAGTGACTAGTATGGTTGACTACAAAATCTGTCTGTGTTCTTTAGGCATATGCTGCTGAATGATCAGAACAAGGAAACAGAGGGAGCTGCTCTCTTTTTATTAGAGATGGGGTGAACCAAAACCCCAGCACTGAATGCCCACAGGAAACCAGATCCCAATTTGAATTTTCCAGCTTGGGCCCCATTTTTAACTTTCAAGACGAAGGGAAGAGCCCATTGAACCAACGCTAATTTTAGGGACAACTCTTGGCTACAAATAAATATGCTCAAGTCTGTTTGTGCCCCATTCCTGTTAGCGCTGGAGTGGCTTCACAAACGTCACTGGGAACATGTCTCATGTTCCTCCCAGTGCTGCTGCTGCTTTTTAAAAGTATTTTAAATATTTGATCATCCTCATTTCTACTCCAAAAGCAATCTGACTCCGCCCTAAGGACCTGGCCATATCTATGCACCGTGTTCTTTTTATGATCAGGCCTGATTGACTTTTGCTAGTCAGGCCAGTTTGACAGCAATCCTTAATGGCCTTCTGTCAACACCTGTGATCCTCTCCCACATAGACAGAAAGGAAGTCCTGTTGCAAAACACGCTTTCAATTGATTCTGCTTCTGGAGGGTTGTACAGCCAGGGGATGTGCTCAGACGTCTGCACAGTACATACTTCGCAATTAAATGAACCTCGATCCCAACACCCTGAACCTGTGGGAAGTTTGGCTCTAGATCTAGACCCATCCCTGTGTTTGTGTTTCTTTCATTGCTATTACAGGGCTTTGGGTAGCACAAGCCGCTCTTCTTCTTATCCCAGAGGCTACCATATGTCTGGATTTCCCCCTCATTTTCCAATGAAGCTGCACATCTCCCCCTACGTGCTAACGGTGCGAGTGGGGTGGGTGGGGGCAGGTAAGAGGTGCTGCTGAGTTTCAAGCCAGCCAGCTTGGGAAGGCAAGATATTTGACCGCGGACATAGCACCTCCAGCTGTGGTCTCATACGCTAAATCAGAGCTGGGGCTAGGTCACTACCTGAATGGGAAGTGTTTAGAGAAAACTCAGGCGTCGGTGGTCCTGATGCTCTATCTCCTTGCACCCACTGTAGATCATTTAAATGTGCAAAATCAAAATGCAGTCACCCTGAGCTGGCAGTGTACAGGTGTAAACAATAATACAGCATCTGAGTCACTACCTAACCAGAGCCCCAGCATGGGTATAGCGCCACCTTTCGGCTGAGATGTAAAACCATATGTTGTCACGAAAGTTCCCACTGCACTAGTTGCAGGAATAGGAGCATTCACCGCTATGTCCTGGCCCATTTTCAGTAGCATTCTGCTACTCTCAATTCCGGCCCGCAGTTTGAGAAGATACATTATTCTTCACTTCTCCTCCTAAACACTGTTGCTTACTGTGGATAGAGAAGAATGGCTGCTGGGGTCCACCCCAGGAGTAGGTGTATTTCAGCAGTGAAGTGTTCGGTCGGTGTAGCATGTTACGATTCTTTGAGCTAGAAGGCTCTGTTTCTCCATCATGTGATTCGAAACACACATTGCAACCAGAGTGGAAACCCAGCTCTCTGTGTCCGATGCACAGGAAACATTATCATGAATTTGGATCTACCTTACCCAGTACCTTTACACACTGTGAGAGAAGCAGTGTCGTGTCTATCTTGTGAGGGCAATTTAAACAAATGACTGTTGCAAATTATTGATTGCATTCCTGCTGAGGCAGATGGCACTGTGCCTACCAACTTTCCTCAAAGTACCAGTATATAGTGGATGTACCTGGCACCATTCCATGAAGTCCACCAGGGACTTTGCTACTGTTATTGCTTTCACACGGAAGGCAACAGATACTACAGTATTGGGTGGCAGTATAAAACCCTAAGGTTTTATAGATAGAACTTTCAACGTCAGGGCAGGTGTCACCTGGAACACTCAAGAGATTAAATACCGTGGCTGTTTTATCATTCTTGCCTCCCACAAACGAAAGTACTCCATCGTAAATGTGCAGCAGACACAGAGACAGAGCAAAGTCCAACCCCCCTGATCTGAACACTCCTGACTTGGAGTGGTTTGGAATCTGGCTCTGAATTTTGCACCTCAACCTCATGTCTAAATACAAATCAATGAACCAACATTCTAGAAACAAGCACTGAATCTCAAATGCCTGATCCCTGAAGAATGCAGTGCTGTAGCCATGTCAGTCCCAGGATATTAGAGGGACAAGGTGGGTGAGGTAAATCTTTTATTGGACCAACTTCTGTTGGTGAGAGGCAAGATTTTGAACTTGCACAGAGCTCTGAAGAAGCAGTAGGAGTAGTTGGTCCTTTAAAAATCTGCTCCCCATTATGGGTGCTGTACCCTTGGGGTGGTGGTGGTGAAAATCTAGTTCCAGGTATACTTATTCACTGTAAACAACTCCATCTTAGCCTCCTTTCTCCATGCTGCATAGGCCAAAATTATTTATTAACAACAGTGCAAGATGAAGCTGAGTCAAAGCTCAGCTCCAGACCCAGAGGTCACCAATGTGTGCGTGTGGAGGGGGTAGGGGCACCAAATCCAGTCCATCTACCTTCGTTAATGTTTATTTCTTATCTTTACAAGGGCCCTTTCCTCCTGAAGGACTCTGCAGTGCTTTACAATCTTTTATTATTCACTGAGCTCCTGCAATGTGTGGACTCCACAGTCCATGAAGGAACATGGCCTCTACCCCGAAAGACTTGCACTGCAGTCTCACATGCAGCACCAGAGGAACAAACCGGTCTGTTCAAAGACATTCCCCTTGCAGTCAGAAGCAATTTCCAAGGGCCAGGACGCCTGCTGTTCTGAAGTCGGTCAGAGCATTGACACGGCCCCTCTCTGCGGTTTTTCACAGCTCTGTTCTGCTAGCTTTGGAGGTGTGCCAGCAGGTGCAGATAAGCCCTCGTTGCCCCAGGCCGAATTCAGTCAGGGGGCAAAATAGCAGCTTTACTACTTAAAAGCAGCTTATTTCCACCACTGACCTAACAGGCCCCTCCTGTCAGAGCCAAGCTCTGACCCTAGAATCTATTACCGTTCACCAGGTCTTTACCCCTGAGGGTGCTCTGAGGGGGTCACAGACATCAGGAAGCATATTTATTTGCACATGCCCAGGGGTAAGAAGCAGCATTAATCATCCTGTGCCTTGCTGCTCCTCTCTCCAGCTGCATTTCCAGCTCACTAGTAATGAAGTGCTGCAGGGGGCATTTGCAGCAAGATTGGGTTAAGTTACGCTTTTTCTTAGCCTAAAAAGTTTGCATGGAAAATTGGATCTCTGCAGCTTGTGGATACTTGGTGCTTAGAAACCAAGGTGACAGGCTCCTTACATAGGGTGATGGGCAAATCTTCTATGGGATGGAGGGACCCCACAAGAGGCCAAATACAGAGATACCATAAATGGTGATGTACGGTACGCATAGGGGGTGGAAGGGGATAGCAAGAAGAGCAGCCATGAAGGGGTGTGACAAAACAGGGAAGGACTCTGCTTTAGAAGACTCTCTCCTAGGGTTGTTTTCCTGCCACTTTCCTTTCTTTTGCCTCTTTGCTTGACACGTAAAGTGGTTTCCACTCCTACTCTGTGTTGGCCCCAGGTTTGGCTCTGAAGTAGACTGTGCCCAAGTGTCTTGAGTTTGCAAAACAAGGTTGGAGATTCCACCAGGCCAAGTTTGCTTGTGAAATTCCCAGTGCTATGACCTGCTTCCTTCAAGACTAGCCTTGTGGTGAGTGGATGGCTCAGGAGGGCAGTAATGGGCTGTGTAGACCATTTTCTTCTCCAGACAGCTGCTTCACATCCAGCCCATGTTAACAGTGGTAAGTATTTGTCATCACCCAAGGTCTGTCTTGCTGGTCTGTGTGTCGTAAGTTTGGTCAGTCTCTGTCCATCGCAGCAGCCAGGGGCCCACATCTCTGGCTGGCAGCCTCAGCCCAGAGAGCAAGGACTGAAAGTACCAGAGAGACCAAACTGCCTTGTCACCCCATTGTGCCCAGAAGTCACACTGGTGGAACAGCATGGGAGGAAGCTTGCCCTGCCTTTGCCCAAGCTGTACCTGTTCTGTAGACAAACACGGGAACTCCAGTCCCCAAGCTGTCACTGCAGAACCTGTTTCCTAAAAATCACATGAAAGTTAAGCTGCAGAACCCTGCTTGTTTGATGAGAGGAACTGGGGCGCACACAGCTCTTGCTGCACCTGATTGCTATGTCATGCACCATTTATTGCATGACATAAATGACAGTGACTATCAATAGTAACAACGTCCATCCTCTCATGTCCTTGCTAGGCATGCACAGATTCCCTTTGGTCTGCGGATGGTTTACTGGCACCTGTCAGAGGATTTTTGGTGCAGGGAAGAGCTCTGGGAAGACGTGTCTCTTTCTTGGGCCAGAGGGTGGCAGTGTTGTTCCACAATGGAAACAGTGTCAATGTTACCTGGCAGAGAGGGACTAGCTTGCACTGATGGACTGCTATATGCACCTGGAGATCAATACACACGTGCTACTTCTGTGGCTTGCTGTATTAGGGGTTCCTTGTGGAAACAGGAAGGGAAGGCAAGTGGCCTTCAAACAGCCAGTTCTGGGGTCTTGTCACTTCCTTTGGGAGACTATTTCGCACGCCAATAGATATGATTTTTTCTGCCCACAGTACAATTCAGCCTACATTTGCCTTTGCTCCCCTTATTTCTGCATTTGCTGGCTACACTGACCAAGTTCCGTGTTGTAAGGACGGATCCTTAATTTCAAAGTTCCTGGTTTTGGTCTGTCTCATTCAGAGTCAGGGTTACTTCTATGTGTTTTTTTGGTGTTGGTTACAGATAGTTTAAGATTTACTGCGTGATTCAAAGCTTAGTTAGGAATGTCCTCTAGGCCGGTTGTTCGGCTTCTTACTGCATGTTTCCAGCTAAACCTTCAGCTAAAGATAATCACAGCTAGAGGGGAAAGCGCAGCAAGATCCGGTAGCCAGCAGAGGACACAAGTCTGCTTTCACCACCTTGCTTAGAAACTGCTACTTGATTAAACAAAATGGCGTTGTTTAATCTGAAAACTAAGAAATACAGGCTGATGAGACAATGATATTTTAGAAGCCAGGGCCCCTCCCCTGTTTTGCATCTGTTGATCCAAACTGGTCGTGCCTTGAACCTATTTCTTGGCTCAGTACAAATAAAGTATACCTGCTGGCTGAGACCATGAGGGTCCCCAGAACAGAGTCCTGTATGAATGTAATAAAGTCCATGCTTGGAACATAGACAGGCCTAGGTTGACTTAGGGAGCATGTCCCAAATGGAACATGTACAGGGCTTTGGCGTACTTGCCAGCAGGGACTGGCAACAGAGCAACACTGATGCTTGATGCTACAGAGATCTGCAAGGGGCAGAATCAGATAGACAGGAGAGAATCTGGTGCTTTAGATGTTTAAATATTCTCCAACTCGAGTTGTGAGGTGTCAGCCACCCGGGAGGCTTGGAAACCCTAGCTGTGAAGAGATCAGTTCTGCAAATGGAGTTGCGAACAGGCCATTTCCAGTTAAACATACAGAGTGAGGGTGGCCTGGGGATAAAAGGAAGGGGCAGTTGGACACTGGCAGTGTGAACAGGACTCTCTGCCTGTGCTAAAGCCAGCTGCTCAGACGCAGGAGCAGAACCGCCCCCCAAGCCCACCCAATTACTCACAAAGCCAAACAACCAGAAAGCTAACACCAGCCCTATCGCCACATTGTGGAGGGCATTTCCTTTGTAGTTACACCACCAATGAGGGCAATCAGCCATGGAGTGCGGGGATGGGAGAAGTGGGGGGTACTGCACCTTTTGAACGGGAACTTCCCTATTTGCTTCACACAGCTGCAAGGAAAAGCTTATGCCCACGTGGGGGCAGCCGGCTTTCCCCTTGCTGCACCTGTTCAGTGGATGGCTAAAGGATGTCACCCTCCAGGGCAGTCAGCCCAGCACCTGTCCACCTCTAAATTCTGTCCAATCGTTTAAGAAAGGAGAAGTGCTAGAATGGGAAGCCTGGCTGCTAGTTTGGCATCACAGTGAAAGTGAACTATTAACAGTACCAAAGAAATAATTAGGCTTTGCTTTATCAGAGGCAATAAGATAAGTATAATAGCAACCTTTGAGCATATCAAATACTCCCCAAGAGGAGTAAATAAATAAGGAAAAAGAACAAAGGAGTCCGGTTTCTCAGCAGGACTTTATGACGTGTCATGGAGGCCGAAGGCTGTTAATTGTAGCTCAGCACTTACATGCCCCCCAGTTCTGTAATATCTTGCACCTCATGATCGTGAATGTATTCATCCTCACAGCACCCCTGTGAGGTAGGGGAATGCTATTTATTATGGCCATTTGCGCAGGGGGAACTGAAGCACAGAGACTCTACGTGACTTGTCCAAGGTCATGCAGGCAGTCTGTGACGGCAGGGAATTGAACCCAGGTCTCTGGCTAACACCCAAATCACTGCACCGTCCCCCCTAGTGCCACTCATTGGGGACTCTGGTGCAGTGGTCACAAGTTACCATCTGTTGAGGGAGCAAACTCACGTGCTCTGCAGGACAGGCTGGAAAGAACAGGATGGGACAAGGAAATTAGAAACATTTCACTGGTAGCTCAGTGCCATATGAGGGGTATCACTAAAAAAGCTGGGAATGGGAGAAAGAACAATGGGTGTCACAACGTAACATCTCTCAGCAACACCAAAAACCAGCTTTCAACTGACGGGGCCTTTGGACACCTAACTCCCTTCTCACCACAGGAGCCCGTCTTCCCTAGGGTCTACGTTGAGGCACATTAGCAGACATGAGGTAAGCTCCCCCAGCTGCACCCCTTGGGTGGATAAAGACCACAATTCACCTCCATACCAGTGCAGGCACAGAGATGAGGAGCAAATTGTGGCTCCACTACCCTAGGGCTGCACTTGGCTGCAAGATGCAGTCCTCAAGCATGCTCTACCCTGGCTGCAGTGGCCTCTGAGGGCCACCATGATCATTATTCTTTGTATGTGTGTTATCAGAGCTCCCAGGAACCCTAGTGTGGTCGGCGCTGTACACAGAACAAAAAGACAATTTCGATCCATTGCAGAATAGCCAGGGCATAGGAACAACCTCACCAGCACCTCATCCACTCCTCACACCAGCATGCTCCTGGTTCAGGAGTGTCAGTCCATTCTTTGAGTTAAGAACTGCTAGGTGCACAAGACAACCATACTTCACCCCTCTCCCTGATTGCAAGGCCACATTGTTAATTTTACGCCCAAATTCCCCTCCATCCCCACACAGAACTGGTATTATCTGTAAGATATTGACACCCGAAATGCTAAGTCATGAAAGTGAAGTGAAAAGGAATCTTTGTGAGCGTTAAAGAAAGGAACCACATGTCGTCCCCAGCTTCCTCTTCTGCATTCTGCTGTGGAGTCTCACTGGGAGATTTAAATCAAATATTCCAGGCTCAGCACTATGACTCCCACCTGCAAAAGGCAGAAGTCACCCTCAGAAGAAATGAAATTTTTGCATCAGTCTTCACTGTAGAGGATGTGAAGGAGTATCCCACACCTGTGCCATTCTTGTTAGGTGACAAATCTGAAGAACTGTTCCAGATTGAGGTGTCAGTAGAAGAGGTTTGGGAACAAACCGATAAATTTAATAGTAAAAAGTCACCAGGATCAGATGGTATTCACCAAGAGTTCTGAAGGAACTCAGATATGAAAGTGCAGAACCACTAACTGTGGTATGTAACCTATCATCACTTAGATCAGCCTCTCTAGCAGGTGACTAGTGGATATAGATAATATAACACGGATTTTTTTTTAAAGGCGCCAAAGGCGTTCTTGGCACTTACAGGCCAGTAAGCCTAATTTCAGTATCAGGCAAATTAATTGAAACTATGGTAAAGAACAGAATTAGTAGATGCAGACAAACACAACATGTTGGGGAAGAGTCAACACAGCTTTCGTTAAGGGAAATCGTGTCTCACCGATCTATTACAATTCTTTGAGGGGATCAACCAACATGTGGACTGGGGTGAAACGGTATATACTGTGCTTGGACTTTCAGTAAGCCTTTGACAAGGTCCATCACCAAAGGCTCTTAACCAAAGTAGGCATGGGATAAGGGGGAAGGTCATCTCACGGGTCAGGAACTGGTTAAAAGATGGGAAACAAAGGGTAGGAATAAATGATCAGTTTTCAGAATGGAGTGAGATAAATAGCAGGGTCCCCCCACGGATCTGTACTGGGACCTGTGCTATACAACATATTCATAAATGAACTAGCAAAAGGGGTAAACAGGGGAGGTGGCAAAGTTTGCAGAGGATACAAAATTACTCAGGCTAGTTAAGTCCAAAGCTGACTGCAAAGAGCTACAAAGGGATCTCACCAAACTGGGTGACTGGGCAACAAAATGGCAGATGAAATTCAGTGTTGATAAGTACACAGTAATGCACATTGGAAAACATAATCCAAACTATACATCTAAATTAGCTGTTATCACTCAAGAAAGAGACCCTGGAGTCATTGGGGATAGTTCACTGAAAACATCGGCTCATTGTGCAGCGTCAATCAAAGAAGCTAACAGTGTTTGGAACCATTAGGAAAGGGATAGATAAGAAGACAGAAAATATCATAATGCCACTGTATAAATCCAGGGTATGCCCACACTGCATGAAAACTGCATGAAGTTCAAGTCATTCTTCCCCCCCCCGCCCCCCCCAAAATAGGAGAAAGTAGAGAGACGGGCAACAAAAATGATGAGGGGTCTGGAACAGCTACCGTCTGGGGAGAGAGTAAAGAGACTGGGACTGTTCAGGTTAGAAAAGACATGAAGAAGAGGGGCTATGTTAGAGATCTAGAAAATCACATCACTGGGTTCATGCCACTCACTGTTGTGTCGCCGCCTGGGGATTAGCTCAGCGCTGGTTTGACGCCTCCTCGCGTGGTTGCTCAGCCCCTTGTCCCAGTCTCTCACTGGGCAGCCTCTCGCACACACCACAAGCTGCAGCGCTTTCTCTTCATAGCTTGGCCCTTTGACCAGGTCACTATAGTGTCCTCCTTCTGGGGTATCCAGGTGTCTTTCAACAAACCACCTAGGGCAGCCTTCAAAGTTCGCTTCCCTGTCTGTGCCACTTTCCCGGGCCCATCCCCTACACTGGGTTCCAGCCTAGAGACCCTGTATTCAGCAGCTAAGGTCCACGCAGGCTCACCCTTGCTGCTGTTTTCTCTAGGCTTCTTCCTACTCATTTTTTTCAGCTCTGAGAATGACTGCAGCCTCCCTCCCCCTGAAGCCCCTTACCATTCTTCTCTCCCTGGCTTTAGAGAAGTCCTTCCTTCTCCTGCCCTGCTGGGCTTTTCAGGTGCAATTAGGGCTGTATCTCTAGCCTACACCTCACCCAGGTGCAGCCCATCCTGTCAAGTAGCCCTTTCTGAGCCATGTTAACCCCTTCAGGGATGGTGTGGGGTGAACATCCCGTCACAAATTGTGAATGGGGTGGAGAAAGTGAATAGGGAAGTGTTATTTACCCTTTCACACAACACAAGAACCAGGGGTCACCCAATGAAATCAGTAGGCAGCAGGTTTAAAACAAACATAAGGAAGTATCTCTTCACACAACGCACAGTCACCCTGTGGAACTCATTGTCAGGGGATGTTGTGAAAATGTAACTAGTTTAAGACAAGAATTAGATAAGTTCATGAAGGATAGGGCTAAGATGGTCAGGAATGCAACCCCATGCTCTGGGTGTCCCAAAACATCTGACTGCCAGCAGCTGGGACCGGATGACAGGGGATGGATCATGCGATAAATTTCCCTATTTTGTTCATCTGACCTCAGCCACTGTCAGAAGACAGGATCCTGGGATAGATGGCCATTGGTCTGACCCAATATGGCCATTCTTGTGTTCAGCTCCCAGCTGCTCTCTGTGTCTGTTTCACGACATTGATAGTCCGTGGAAAGCCATCCACAGATTATTGGCTGGTTCACCAATAGGATGTATTTATATCTCATGTGATTAGTCAGAGTCCAAGAATTCCAAATTTCAGAATGACTACTGATTTTGGTAGCCCAACTTGAGACTTTAAAGCGGCTTTATTTTCACAGGGTGGGTGCTCCACACTGGGGGAAAGCAATCCCCTTTAAAGTGGGCACAGAAAAGAGATTCAAAATCACTGGCTGCATCTGAAAATTTAGGCCTGTATATATGATAAGAGCTTACACACGAAGGTATAAACCTCAAGGTGAGAGGGAACTGCTTATCATCCCAGAGGATAGAGCTAGGAGTAATAGAGTGAAATTAAGAAAAAAAAATTCAAGCTGAATACTGGGACATAATCCCTGGAATTTGAGGCAATTCCCCAGCATGCAGAGAGCTAGCACAAAGTCCAGGCCCCACTTAAAACCTCAAAATAGGGTTTAAATGTTACTTACGTTCTTCTGCATGGGAGCAAATCTTACTCTGAGAGATCGGTTAGACAGTAGAAGATATTCCTAGGGGAAGTGATAGAAGCCCCAACTCTACAGCAATTTAAAACCAGCTTGAGCAAAAATCAAAATATCTATTACAAGGTGCATCCTGCACTGCCCAGAGTATGGGCTAGAAGTGAACTGAGCTATTCTTTGCATCTCTAATTTCAGTGGGGCAAACTGCTCGGCTGCTTACGCGTTCAGTCAAGGCTTCCATTGAAGATTCAGGAGTTTGCCAGTCAGGACCAAGGGAGAACTGAGGCAGTGGCCTGAGGATTTGGCCCTTTGGTTCAATGTTTGATTATCCATTTAGCAAATCCCCTCCCCTCACAGATGCTTTCCCTGCCATTCTGGGTTACAGTCTGTGCTGTACCAGCTGCAGGGAGAGATAGGGAACTTCACCCTCTAGGGTTGTCAACTCAGCACTAATTTAAGAAGGGAATAGCCTGTGCTTGATTCTCCTTTCAGATACACTGGTTTAATTTCATTAACTTCCAGTGACCTCAGCGGGGCCCTCCTTATTTGCACTCGTGGAAGGCACCCTGTGCACATAATGAAATGATATCTGTGGAGTGCTATGACTGAAAAGTATCGCTGTAGAAAGAGAGCTGTTGGCCTGGGGAACTCAAAGACCTGCATGTTCCCCATCCAGCCACCATGTTGGGTTCCCTACAGGCATGTTGGAAAAAGCTCCCAAAATGGATACAGTGACTCGGACGGGGGGGGGTGGGGAGGTCCTACAGAGCGCTGTCAAACTCCTGTGGTTTGTTCTTTGTGTATGCCACACTAAGGACTGTACTAGGGTTGCCAATTTTGGCTGGACGTATTCGTGGAGATTTAATCACATGACATAATCCTTAATTAAAGATTAATCTTTAATTCCTGGAGACTCCAGGCCAATCCTGGAGGGTTGGCAACCCTAGACTGTACACAGAATGTGATGGGGAACAGTGGGTCAATCTGTATTGTCTCTTATTGCTCCACAAGTTATGGAGCAATAAATGGTTTCTGAGGGTGAGTAGTTGCTGAGCTGTTTAATCAGTTTCAAAAGCTGTTTATTGTGCAGATCCAGCACAGAGCAATAGAGATTATTGCCGCGGTAGAACTAATCATAACATGATAAAGAATGCAGATCTGCTCAATGAAGATTTGCCTTCATCTCTCAGGGTTCCAAAGATCTTCATGGACTGACTTGCAAACAAGGTGGACTCAGTTTTCAAAGGGCCTCAAAAATGAGGAATGCAAGATCAGGACTTTTAAAACCACCACCACCACTACCACAAAAAAAAAAAAAAGGGGGGGACGACAAACCCTCTAATAGATCATATTAACTCTTCCATGTGTCTCATGAATTCTGGGCCATTTCTCACATCACTGTTGCTACAGACCTCATGGAAATACAAAGTGTCAGGGCCACATTTTACTCTGGAGCAGTCTCAACAATACCTCTGATTGACTCTCTCTTCCCACATTTTCACTTGAAGAAATCACAGATGAAAATCTCCAGGGAAAGAATCTCCTGTGCGCGCACGCGCGCACACACACACACATTTTAGCTACTTTTCCCTTCTTAATTATGGCAATTTATTTAGAGCTAATCTGAAATTATGTGGGTATGAATGACTCATTCTCAATTCTCTCTCCAGTTCCCAGTAGGAAATGAGTATTATCATTACTCTAGCTGCAACCACACATTAAAATGTACCTATGAAAACCAAATTGCAGTAGTAACCATGTTAACCCTGGCATTATAAATGTCTGAGCTTTGTCAGTGCAGAGCAGTAGCAGCCACCTTGGTTTTAGTTTTTTAATTAAAAATAACAAAATACATTTTCTCTGCATGGCACCTTTTTACAATGTGAACCCATCTCACAAAACAACATTAAAGCCATCAAACAAGCAACATATAAAATGCACCGTGATAAAAATCACATGAATAATTCAAACTCAGTTACTGAGCCAGGCAAAAGATCTTCTCAAATGAAGTCCATGGCACTTTGGGATTATGCTCTTTGCTTCTTTTATTTCTTAACACTGTCTTCTGGCAATTGGTTCAGTTGGGCTGCTTTGCAGTGCTCCAATATGATTTTATTTCATTAGCATGTCTGTAACTGACTAGCCTGGAATGCACGAGTCTTCCCCACCTGCCATGGGATGGCTGCAGGCAATTGTCTCATGTTGTTGAGATCGTGATAGAAGTGATTGAAGAACACTGATTGTCTCATACGATTCGCCGTCAGTCTCTGTCCATCGCCAAACACTCCTAGGGGTTTCTTTGGTGTCTGGCTGGCTGAGTTAAATGGTTATTTTAATGCTGCTAGGATTTTATTTTATTATTAATGATGTGATAGGGCACCTAGACCCTTGGATAGAGGTCTTTTAAAATTATTATTTAAATCTGAACAAATACATTGCTGGAGGTGGGTTACGTTCTCCCTGGGGATGCCCTTGGAATGCTGACTAAACTCACAGAAAGTAGAGATGGAAAAGACCTGCTACATCATCCTTTTCATACCTCTGACATTGCAGGATTGTGCCATACGGCATTTTATCAATTATTTTATTTTAAATTACTCAAAGACTGGGGCTTGCTTTGGGAGACTATTCTACAGTCTAACAGATCTCACTGCTAGAAAAATTTTGGTGACATATTGACTGAATTTTACTTTGCTTAATTTCATCCAATAATAAAAAAACATCACCTATCTCTTCTATTGTGCTTTTCATCAGTAGCTCTCAAAGCACTTCATAGTCTTTAATGTATTTCTCAAAGGTCCATCAATGGCTGTTAACCAGGATGCGCAGGGATGGTGTTCCTAGCCTCTGTTTGCCAGAAGCTGGGAATGAGTGACAGGGGACGGATCATTTGATGATTCCCTGTTCTGTTCATGATGAGTCATCTGGAAGAAAAGGATGCTAGACATGTTTTAAAATAGACTCAAATTGCTCAGTAAAAGGGATTGTTTCCAGGTACTTGTGTTTGTTATGCAGCATCTGTGATATCAAGAGGCAATATTCATGCTGTGCTCTCAATGTAGCAGTCACTCTACTTAGATTGTGAGCTCTTTGGGGGCAGGGACCATCTTTTTGTGCTGCGTTTGTACAGCACCTAGCACAATGGGATCCTGGTCCATGACTAGGGCTCCTAAGTGCTACCCCAATAATAATAATAATAATAATAATAATAATAATAATGGTGCACTTTAGGAGCATGGTGCACTTTAGGAAGTTAGTATGTCTCTTTCATTTGAACTGCAGATTTTTTTGGGGGGTGGCAGGGAAAAGATGCTGAAATGTTCCATTAAAAGAACTTAATGAATGAATTCACATTAGAATCTTGATTGGTAACATATCATCAGATCTAAAAGGATATTGGACTTACTTCAACTCTGTGCTCTGGAGAAAAATAGGGTGCTTTGTATTAAAAAGTTTGCTAGTTCCCCAGAAAGCAGGGGGATTCCTCTCCTTTATCCTCGCCATTTCTGATCATAACTTCTCTCTTTTTTTTTTTTTAATTTATTACCTCATTAACACTTGTGAACAAAGGAGTCGAATACATAAGGAGAAGTTTGGGGTTCCATATTCAGTGAGCTGATGGCACTTCTCGCATTCCTGTAAAGTTCTTCGATCATGTCTGATACC
Source organism: Chelonia mydas (assembly GCF_015237465.2). Lineage (NCBI taxonomy): Eukaryota > Metazoa > Chordata > Testudines > Cheloniidae > Chelonia > Chelonia mydas. Next base: position 5,604,622 of record NC_051261.2, read on the forward strand.
TTCTTCTTGGTGGCAAATCTGTGACAGCAGCCTGGAAAGGAAACTATTCCAGGGGCCTGGATGTGAGAAGAAGAAAAGCTTAATATGTAAGTTTTGGACATTTATACAAAATTGGAATAAACATCAAGATCTGAACACTAACTAACCCAGCTGCTAGGTGGGAGAGCCCTCAGGCGTCTAAATCCAGTTTGGAATGTGGCATAGGAGAAAGTCTACAGTAAAGATTCACTGTAACTTAAGGTAGGTAAAATCATTTTGCTCTTGGAGCAAAGTGTTAATCTACTGCCAATCTGTGCAGAAGAGTGTTTCCTTTGGGTAGAATGGTAGGTGCTGTCCATTGTATTCAATGCACTGTAAATTGGCACTCCACATGTCATTTTCACACATTTGGGTCTTACCAGCCATCACTAACTAACTGTAGTTATACAATATGAAATGGATATGAAACTAATGATGATACTGCAGTGATGTGTACAATATATAGAGAGATATAAATAGACAGATCATTGTAAACTCCAGTAATGGCACTGTAGTGATTTTTAATGCATTTTGCTCCATTTTGCTAAAAATTAACCTGATACTGTAAGTTCCTGTGCAAAGCATCATATAGAATTACTAAATGTCACTGGTGCTGTGCAATAAAAAGAAGAAATGGCTTATTTTAGATGGTAACATGATACCCATTTTGTCAGGAAGAATAAGTAGGGTGTCTCTCTCTACCTGTAAACTCATCCCTTTTCTTCCTCTTGTGGTAAAAGACCCTCACCCTTTCTGGACCCCAAGATTGGTGATCATCATGGCATGGGATAAAATTCATACTTTTAATTAATTAGCTGGCTATTCCTGTAGCAAGGGTTTCTGATGATGATGATGTTTTCTTAGTCACCCATTTTGCTGAGCCATACTAGTTTAAACGTGTTTATTTATAAGCCAGTTGTGAGGTGCCCACCTGCTGTGGCAATAGGCACCATATCAGAACTTTAATAAACAGACGATGCCGGTATGTGAGAGCTTCATCCACATGAACAAAATGCCAGTGGCTACTCTCATGAGATTTTGCAGCAAATCTCAACAGACCTTCAGTTGCAGTTGGGCCCAAATCAGAACTTTGCATCTGAACCTGCTGAACTTTGGGTGCCTTTGAAATCTGGATATGAATTGGGTGTCCTTGTTCTATCTCTGCTTGCAATACACTTTGTGCTAACGACCAAGTTACTCCTGCGGCGATGCTGCCAGACCGGCTTTGCAATGTTCAGCATTAGGGACCAGAGGCTAATGCCCGCTCCTGTTGAAGTCAATGTGAGTTGACACCAGCTGGACCACAATTTGGCCCACGGTGTTTTATAGATGGCTCTGGCTTACTCACGAAACAGCCTTTGGATGCTGGATGGTATCATAGATTTCAATGTCAGAAGGCACCATTATCATCAACTGCTTTGACTTCCTGCATAACGCAGGCCAAAGAACCTCACCCAGTCACATTCATTGCTATAAAAATCCGTGCACTCTTCCCCCGATCCCTCCTGGGCTACTACGAAGTTGGACTTTGAGGTTGTTGAATAACACGGCAGCTCAGATAGCCTTTCTGGCAGCCTCGTAATTTTGTTTGGATGAAAATGAGGTGGATTTTGCCTCGTCTATTGAAAGCTCCGTGGGGCTATTTACCTTTGTACTGAAGGCAGCATTGGCCCTGGGGAGAAATAGAGAGAGATATGAAATGCAATAAAGCATATTTGGTGTCCCATGAACTGCGAACAAGGGGTTAAGCGAGGATGATTCCTACTCCTACTCACAACCAATTCAGCGTATGGCCTGAAAAGAGAACACATTTCCCTAGCCCCATTGCCCAAGGTTCATTGATTTATTACAGTGTAGCAAGAGCTAAGTTCACATGACTGAGCAGGAGCGACATGCATACTGAGCAGGCACGTATTGCTGACGGCAGTATAGGAGCTGTTTGGCTTGGTGGGGACATGCGTCCAACCCTGTAGACCATGTGGCATAGAACCTGGTAACTAGTGCATCAGGCTGGCCCAGCCCCTTGCATTCTCCTTTTGACCAAGGACCCTGTTCCGCTGCTTTTGTGTGGGGTCAGACTCCCTGTAGTATGTCCCTTTCCACGTCTTGTTGCCATTAAAGGGAGGGAGTTGGATTGGGCCCTAGCCCAGCAGAGGGCAGGACTGAGCCGACACCTTCATAAGAGAAGAGAACAAGTCACAAAAATCTCATCTGGGTTTTCAAAGTTCAGTGGTGTTCAGACCCAGAGTTTTGGCTGTGTCACTTCTTTATGTGTAATACCCCTTCATCATCGCCACCACCCGTTGTGCTCTCTTTTTGAACCTGCCTAAGCATCTCAGAAAAGGAAGAGGTTAATTTTGCTGTTGTATTCTACCTGCATTTAGCTAAGTGAAGCTAACTGATAAATATTTTTAATCTGCCTGCATTCAAACAACTTGTACCCTCCCTAACTTGGTTGTTGCAGGAAATTCCATGGGCAAAGAGGCAGCAAAGTCTAATGGTTAGAGCATAGACTTGGGAGTCAGAATTCCTGGGTTCTATTCTCCATTCTGCAACAGGCTCGAGGCAAGTCACTTTACTTCTCTGTGCCTCAGTCTCCCCCTTTGTAAAGGCACACGATAATACTTAACCACTTCACTACTGTGTTCCAGTCCTGTACTGGAACATGTGGTGGAGTTCCTTTATGGCACTGATATTCGGTTGATGTTTCAAAGAGACCTGCCTAGAACACAAGCAAATACCTGCCACGAACAATAGGAAGATCCACGAGCCTTTAGAACGTTTCATGACAACTGCTTTACAGAAGTGGCTAAACAGTTTTGCAGTTGCCCAAACCCATGGTTGGTTTCAACCATGGATTTATGAACCTTTTCGTTTCCCTTTTCTTGCCTCCAGAAATGCTTTGAGGTGACCCAACTAACCTCACAACTACAAATGTTCACCTTCATTGTGCGCCTGTAGGAAGCGGTGTTTTTAACCGCACTGATTGAGCAACTCCTGAGCCAAGAATTGTAACAAAGCCTGTTGAGAACGAAACACCAACCAGTGAATTTTTAACTCGAGTGGGGAAGTAACTCCAGACACGGTCTGCCCCAAAGTGGGGAGTTGGACTCGTGAACAGTGTCTGGATTCAGAGCGAAAATTGGCAGCAAAGCTGTCCAAAAAGTTCCAACAAGAAGTGAAGGGGAGGAAGAGAGTTATTTTTTGCAGATCATAAATGAAAGACAATCTCCTATTGGTAGGGAACTTTTGGGGAATCCCGATGCACCACCTGCTGTTTTGCTGGAGTTTGCTGAGCTGATAAAAATCTTTAATTTCTTCTCTACAGCTTTGGCTGCTTGCGGACTCAGAAAGCCCAGTTAGAGCCCTTATTTAGGCAGATTTGTGCTTCCCTGAGAAACTGATCATCACTCATGCCAGGATCATACAAGTTCAACCTGTTTGCCTTTCGCTGTGCTCTCTTCCTGTCCTAAAACAGCCTCCCATCCCAAGGTGGTCTAGTGGTTACACCACTGGACTGAGACTCATGAGATCTGGGTGCTACTGCTAGCCCTGGCTCTACCACTGATCTGCTGGGTGATGCCCCCTTAGGCCTCAGTATCCCCATCTGGAAAATGGGGATAATGATACGCACCTCCTTTGTCACTCTCTGGATGAAAAGCATTATATAAGAGATAGGTATTATTATTGTTCAATATTCACCAGGCCCCATCTCTCACCTTCAGAACAATACTGAAAACTCCCTGATTCTATACTGCTATGCTGCATTTGTTCAGTGTGTGTTGTACTGTGAAAGGCAGTACCAGCTCTTACCCTCACTTTGTAAATCCTCCACCATGGGTTTAGTTCCTGGTTGGTGTAGTTCGCATACTGTCTACGTACATCACTGTACAAATAATAAAAGTTGTTTATTTTCTGAACTGAGCATGCAAGGAGACTTAGAATCTGATCTAGTGATTACAGCACTAGACTCTGTCAGGATCCCAGCTACGGGGCACAGGCCAGGGCCTGGGTTGGAGAGGACTTGAGAATGGGGTCCAAATTCAGTCTAGAGCAGTGGTTCCCAAACTAGGGGCGCCGCTTGTTCAGGGAAAGCCCCTGGGTGCCCAGCACATCCCTCGGCCCGCGCCGCTTCCCACAGCTCCCATCGGCCTGGAGTGGAGAACCGCAGCCAGTGGGAGACGCGATCGGCCGAACCTGCAGACGCGGCAGGTAAACAAACGGGCCTGGCCCGCCAGGGGCTTTCCCTGAACAAGCGGCGGCCCTAGTTTGAGAACCACTGGTCTAGAGGGTCAAGGCCAGATGCAGCAATACATATCAATTTCATGCCATTAGATCAGGTCCGAGTTGAGGTCGATGAGCTGGGTCGGAGCCATGTGAGCCTGCCGAAGCTGGGTTAGTGGAACAGAGAGAGTGTGGGGGGTCAGGTGCAGAGCAAGGGACCAGGGACTGAGGCTAGGTATCAGGAACCAGGAGCAAGGCAAGGGATCAGGAGCATTCAGTAAGGTCTGTTGCAGCTGCAAGCCAGGGAGCCTGCTAGCTACACAGACAGACTCCAGGTGTTTTCCCTAACCCTAAAATAGCGTGCCTGGGCCAATCAGAGAACACGGTAGGCTCCACCAGTCATGACTGCCATAGGTGGGATGTCTGGTGGTGCTTGAAACTGCAGGGCTTGTCGGCCGCTTTTGCCTATTTCACTGCAGGTGGCAGTGTGGACACACAGCTGTCCAGGAACTAGCAGACCCATGGAGCCTCAGAGACTGGTAGGCAGGACACTTGGGTTCTAGTCCCAGCTCTGAAACTGACTCACTGTGTGACTTTGGGCAAGTTGCTTCTCTGTGCAAAAGGCTCTGAGATCCTTGCCTGCAAGTGCAAAAGCATTGTTATCCTCAACAAATGTCCCCCATTGGGTCTGTGAAATTTCACACTGGCTCGGATTTTCAAAGCATTGTCTGAGAGTTAGATGTCTGGCTCCTGTTGAAATTTCAATGCAGTTTGGGTGCCGCACTTCCAGATGGTCCCTGGAAAACCCCAGTATCACTTTTCTCTTTTTTTCTTACGGCTGATGACAGGTAAAAGGAAAAAGTCAGTACTTCAGATTTCCACCTGAATCTGAAAGGGCATCTTGAGTTCAACATCCAGAGTCAAATTCAGATGTCTGCCTTGTGAACATTTTTTGGAGATTAAACATGGCTGTCTTCATTGTTTTATTAACTTTGCTACAAGGTGAGTAGCTGGGAGCTACATTTCTGATGCGAATCACCATAATAAAAGTGAGAGAATGCCACCCTTGTAGGGGACAAAGGTAAATCTGGCTTTAAAATGAGGGAACACGCCTCCTTACGCAGGGCAGCTGGAGTGATGTGTCCGCATTGCACAATGGATAAAAGACACACCTACCTGTCCAACAGGGGTGTTGTACGCAGTGTTGTTGTAGCTATGTCAGTCCCAGGATATTAGAAAGATAAGGTGGGTGAGATAATACTGTCACGGAGTGTGGGGGAGTCCAGGCCCTGCACCCCTCTTCCTGGGATTCACTGAGACTCTCAGCCAGCCAGTAAAACAGAAGGTTTATTGGACAACAGGAACACAGTCCAAAACAGAGCTTGTGGGTACACCCAGGACCCCTCAGTGAAGTCCTTCTGGGGGAGCAGGGAGCTTAGACCCCAGCCCTGGGGTTCCCTGTGTTCCTCCTCCCAGCCCCAAACTGAAAACTAAACCCACCCAGCAGGTTCCCTGCTCCAGCCTCCGTCCACATTCCTGGGCAGAGGTGTTACCTCCCCCTCCCCCTCCTGGCTCAGGTGACAGGCTCTCAGGTCTCCCGTCCCCAGCGCACATTCCCAGGTCAACACTCCCCCCTCCCTGCTGCTTCACATCGTCACAAATACATTTTATTGACCCAACTTCTGTTGATGAGAGACACAAGCTTTTGAGCTACACAGAGCTCTGGAGAAGAGGTTGGTCCAATAAAAGATATTACCTCACCCACTTTGTCCCTCTAACAGGGGTGTTGTGAAAATTAGTTAATTGTAAAGTGCTCTCAGGATTAAATGCCTGATTCTCCACTGCCCTGCACCTTGTGCAGCCATTAATATCAGTGCAAAGTGAGTGCAGAGAGGTATGAAAAGCTTTCAGATCAGAAGGAGAGTGTTTCGCACCCACGTTACACCGGTGTAAATGATTACACAAGGTATGGGGAAACGGAAGAGCAAGCCCTGTATCTCCATTTGAGGCCTGATCAAAAGCCCAAAAGCCAATGGAAAGATACATTTGCAAAGTAGGTGTAAAATGTTACTACTGCCACGAATGGATATTCAGATTTGGAAGCATTTTATACAGATGTCAACGACAGCACAGGCTGCAAGGCAGCGGGACACCAGGCCGTGTACGTACTAACTATGTTTGATTATTTTGGGATTTGCTTGTCACTAAATACAGCCCACAATCTGTATGGCCAAAATACTGCATGCATCACTCGGCTTTTAACTCAGGCAAAATTCCTGTTGGCATTAATAGGAGTTTTACCTGGCTAGAGACTGTGCAATATTTGAGTTGGAGCTCAAGAGTTTTTTGCTATGTGCTGATACACAATGCAAACAAGGGGTTTTATCCAATCTTTTATCCTCTAAAGCATAGGATAACAAACGGGAGATTTGAGAGACCTGTACCTGATCTACAGTAACATACATTATCCAGAATAACTATTACACTTTCTTGGGCCAGATCTTCAGCTGGTGAAAATCAGTAAGACTCCACTGACTTTTGTGCTGTCTTACACCAGCTGAGGCTCTGGCCCTCTAGTTGGCTAATGCATGTTCTACATTTTTCTTTTTAAAAAAAAAAAACAGTTTCAAGTGCCTTATATGGACCAAGGCTTTTGACAGGTGAGGTTGGAGGATCCGTCACTGTCGAATGCTTCTATCCACCCACTAAAGCCAACAGACATGACAGAAAATATTGGTGTAAAATGTCAGGAGCCAGAAGAGTTTGCAACACCATCATTTCTACCAGCTATTTCATCTCTAAAGACTACAAAGACAGAGCCTCCATCACCGACTTCCCTACGAACGGCACGTTCACCGTACAAATGACACAGCTGCAGCTGAATGACGCTGGGGCTTACAGATGTGGCATCGGCAGCAACAACAAAGCCTTATTCGTCAGCATGAATCTAACAGTTTTGGAAGGTACAGTAGCCGGGGATCTTCACAACAGGCTGATTGCAAAAGGTACAGACCCAAATCTCTCTTCTGAGTCGGCAACACCAGACTTGAAATATTCTGGTGCCACATTTACAGAGTCGTTTGGAACCACTGTCCTAAGTGTTGACTCATGAGCATTTCAACCTAAGACAGTGGTTGTTGCACCAACTTTGACTTCTTATTCATACCTCCCCATCCCCTTGCTAAGAGCCTGTTATTTACCTGTAGGAGTAGAACTTTTCTTTTTTTTCTACAAAGCACTCAGATTTTACTGAAACAGCTGTTAAGAAATTTAAAATGAAGAAAAAGGGAAATTGTTCCACGTGAAATAGGAGTTGCATTAAGATGTTTTGGTATGTTCTCTTCAAACAGGTCCCAATGTACCTAAATCACGAGAGCTTGTGCTTGGGGAGCTCAGAGGGTCAGTGTCAATACAATGCCAACCTGAAAACGTCAAAGGCGGAAGAAAGAAATTCTGGTGCAAACTGGGGAAAACTGGCTGTTCTGTCATAGCGGACTCTGATGGTTATGTGGCCAGGAATTACGAGGGAAGGATCTCTATTACCCCTGAAGAAAGCTCTGGTTCTTTCAAAATCTTGATAAACAGACTAAAAAAAGAGGACTCTGGACTGTATAAGTGTGGGACGGCCATGGTTGATGACTCTGAAAATGCAAAAACCATAGATCTACAAGTGACTGAAGGTAAGTCTAGAAAGAAAGAAAGACCAATTAATTTTCAGAAGGTGCTGTAGATAGAGATTTGCTAACAGTGCTGTATTTGCATTCATGGTCCCAAAAACCAACCTGTGTTTGCTGGGAATTCAGAGCGGTACCAGTTAACGAGTCTGTAAGGCTAACTCAGTATATTCGCAACCTGTAGAGTCAACCGCTCCCAGGGAACCCAGGCTCTTGATTGGACCTGAAGGAGGCTTCGTGTCTGCCAAGTGCCACTACGATCCGCAACAGAATTATGAAATGAAATACTGGTGCCGCTGGAAGGAAGCTGGGTGCTCCCTTGTGGCAGATACCAGTGGATTTGTACAGGATGCATTTGAAGGAAGAATTCGGATCGTCAGTGATAATCAGGAAAATGGGACTTTCACCGTAGTGATGAGCCATCTGGAAGAAAAGGATGCAGGATGGTACTGGTGTGGGGCGAAAGATGGAGACACAGAGCAAACATCCTCCATGAAGTTACACGTTCAAAAGGGTATGTGGTTTGAGGGGCTTTGCCCATTGGGATTAATACCTCTTTCTTTCGCTCTCTTTTATTCCGGTCACTCATAGCCCATGTGTCCCTCCCAGTCACAGGTGATAAGAAAAGTCATCCCACTGATTAATAAGCTTTGCTCTGCTGAATTCTTATCCTGTTGCTGATCAAAGAATAGCAGCCTAATGATAAACAATTAATGGACCGAAATGGAGATGTTTGGTAAAGTCAAGACTAAGGGGGAGATTTTCAAATGCACAGATTGGAGTTTGGTGCCCAATTCTCACTGGCTTTCAATGGAAGTTGGATATTTATCTATATTTTATGCCTTTGAAAAGCTCTCCCTAATGAGAAATCATGTGAATTATTGTTGTTATTATTTACTTCTTATATTATTGTAGTGCCCAGTCAGGATGAGGGTTCCAGTGTGCTAAGTGCCAGTCAGACAGAGACAGACACAGCTCTTGCCTTGAACGTCACCTGACAAACTTATTTCTCAACATCCGTTTTTTAATAATTCCCCTATTGGGTCAATGAGTTAGTTTTTTTCACCTCCACACCCCCAATTTAAGGCACAAATAACACAAGTTGTGTCAGAAAAATACTTTTTAGTCTTTAGACCTTCAATATAGAAAAAGATACAGATGTTTCCCAGCATTTGGATATTGGACCCTACAGTTAAAAAAAAAAAAAACAACCAAAACAACCAATAACTGAGGTCACTACTTCAGGAATAGAGATGCTGTATCCATTTTACATTTCTCCGTAACAGATGGTGTCTTTATGCAGTCTCCAGGGTTTACAAGGTAGAAATAGTGACCTTTAGCAAAAGTGTCTGACTTGCCAAAACTGATCATGAATTTCATAAATACTTATATGTAATATTCTGTATGGCCAACGGCCACAGCGAAAGAGACGTGGTCCCTTTTGTGCTGCCTGTTTGTCCATGACACAGATTGCAAGGTGAAATGAAAGGTGGGGGGAGGAGAAAGTTACTAAGAAGGCTGCGCTGTGCATTTCACAGGTAAAAATTGTCAGACGTGCAAAGGGTAAATATTCAAGCCCTGAAATTATTCATTTTCTTTGTTACAATCATTCTCTTCACTAGCGCCAGTACCATCTGCATCTGTGAGCCCAATATCAGCAACGTCTGCTCTCCACAGCATCCCCAGTCATGTAAATGTCATAAATCAGACATATCCCATGAGCAGAGTCACGGAGGGAATACTGGAAAAAACCACCCCTGAAGAGAGATTTGTAACCTTTAGCAATGCAGTCTATGACAGGTAAGTTACTGAACGTGTTTCTTACCCCAGTCACCATTGACAATGTCAACTTATACCAAGTTATACCAACTTACACCAAGTATCAGGTTTCAGAGTAGCAGCCGTGTTAGTCTGTATCCGCAAAAAGAACAGGAGTACTTGTGGCACCTTAGAGACTAACCAATTTATTTGAGCATAAGCTTTCGTGGGCTACAGCCCACTTCATCAGATGCACTTCACCCGATGAAGTGGGCTGTAGCCCACGAAAGCTTTTTGCAAGTCTATTCAGATTCTTTGGATTGACTTCATTTAAAATACTTTTGTCCACATCTGCTCTCCACAGCATCCCCAGTCATGTAAATGTCATAAATCAGACATATCCCGTGAGCAGTGTCACGGAGGGAATATTGGAAAAAACAACCCCTGAAGACAGATTTGTAACCTTGAGCAATGCAGTCTATGAGAGGTAAGTGAATGAAAGTGTTTCTTACCCCAATCACCATTGATAATGTCAACTTACACCAAGTCTATTCAGATTCTTTGGATTCACTTCATTTAAAATACTTTTGTCCACATCTGCTCTCCACAGGATCCCCAGTCATGTAAATGTCATAAATCAGACATATCCCGTGAGCAGTGTCACGGAGGGAATATTGGAAAAAACAACCCCTGAAGACAGATTTGTAACCTTGAGCAATGCAGTCTATGAGAGGTAAGTGAATGAAAGTGTTTCTTACCCCAATCACCATTGATAATGTCAACTTACACCAAGTCTATTCAGATTCTTTGGATTCACTTCATTTAAAATACTTTTGTCTACATCTGCTCTCCACAGGATCCCCAGTCATGTAAATGTCATAAATCAGACATATCCCGTGAGCAGTGTCACGGAGGGAATATTGGAAAAAACAACCCCTGAAGGCAGATTTGTAACCTTGAGCAATGCAGTCTATGACAGGTAAGTTAATGAAAGTGTTCTTGCCCCAATCACCATTAATAATGTCAACTTACACCAAGTCTATTCAGATTCTTTGGATTCACTTCATTTAAAATACTTTATATGCAGAAAATAGAAAAATATTTGATCCTGCAGCAATTCCACCTTGTGCTCTTATCCCATCAGATCTAAGCAAGGCTGGACTGGAAAATAAAGGACTAATAAGGGATATGATAAAAGTCTGTAAAATAACAAATGGTCAGAGGAGGGAGATGGGGAGCTTCTATTCTCCCTGTCTCAGAACACAAGAACCAGGGGACCTTCAATGAAACTAAAAGGTGGCAAATTCAAAATTGATTAAAGGAAATACATATTGTGTGAAAAAGTAATCAGACTGTGGCGCGTCTCACCACAGGATGTTCTTAAGGCCAAATAAGTTAACAAGATGCAAAAAAGGGGATTGGACATTTATACAGATAATATAATATAATTAATGCGAACCAATTTTAAAAGGGAGATAAAACCTCATACCTCAGGGCCTCAGCCAATCTCTAGAATGGATTAAGAGGAAACCTAATATGGGGGGCAGATTATCGCATGTCCTCCTACTGCAAGGTTCTTGCATCTTCCTCTGAAACATCTGCAGAGGACCAGAGACAGGACAGTGGATTGGATGGACCACAGGTCAGATCCAGCCTGGCCGTTCTTATGTTCCTATGGTTCCTACTGGGAGAGGAAATCTACAGGGAACTTCAGTGATGCAGATGATGCAGTAGGTGCCACGCCTCCCTTTGAGTCAGCCGCCCATCAATAACCCACGGGGGTGCTGCGGGCGGCCGTGCTGCGATGGGCACTGGCTTTGGAGGCGGCGCCACCGCGGTCAGCAATGATTCCGTGCCACTTTTCTCCAGTTGCTCGGCCCAGTGCCCAGGCTAAGTGTCTGCTTCCTTACGCCCTCCCACTAATTTTGACTGGGTGCAAACATTTTTCTTCACTTCCTGTCCTAAACTGTTTATCTAATGTTGCTGTGAGCAGCTGTTACATTTCAGTGATGGGTGGACTGATTTCCCTCCTGTCGTTTGTCTGCCCGCTTGTAAGGAGCTTTGGGGATTCGCCAGGGAGAAAATATATGGCAGCGTTACAGACGCAGTACCCAAAAGGACTGAGGCAAGACCACATTGTATAATAAATCCCATAAAATGTAACACAGATGGAGCCTCTTACCCCAGCGCCTGCTTCCCCTACAGCTGAATACACGCAGCATCCTCCTCCAAAAGAACACTTTCCATTCCCATACCCCCTGTGTGATTGAGGGGAGTCCATTACAATATGTAGGCAAGGTATTATTCTGATGTACTCAAGTCCCAGATTTCTATTTAGTGGCAAACATAATTTACTCGGTGGATATGGAGCGCTTGAGATTTCCAGTCTGACTGTACCTCTGTAGAGTTTGCACAGAGACAGTATTCAGAAGCACTCTGATACCATGGTGATGGGAACGGTGTAAGAACCTGGACAAGGAGAGCCTGGGAACTTGTGAAACAGGAGCAGCTAGATTTCATTCTGAAGTGGGTAATTCAGCCAGCACTGTAAATTCCACTGAGTGGGGCACAGTCATAAGTAGCTACAGATAGGACTTGCTCAGAATCAAACTCCAGATCTAATGGCTTATTCACCACTTGACCTTGTGGACTGCTCTCCTTTGATTCAGGTTGAGTGTTTGCCACTTCTTTTATTCCACGTTTCAGCCTGCAGCAAGCAGCTCTGCTACATGCAAACCCAGCCAGTGTTAGGGCACCTGGTTACTGTGCACGCTCCCTGTCACTAAATCCCATGTAATCCTGATGCTTTATCGTTCCAGCTCATCAACACGTGAACTGCAACTGCTTCCAGTTGTGGTACCAGCCCTCATTGTGCTGCTGCTTCTTTTTGCTATTATTATTCTTATATTTATTAAAGTCAAGCTTCAAAAGAAGAAGGGTAAGTCAGAGCAGCAACCCCCCGCTGATGTTTTGTGTGTTGTGTTTAGCCATGTGCCTTGGCTTTCTGTGCACAACACGTCTAAATCTCTCAAAACTGCCTTCTGCAGAAACAGGCATTTTGTATTGAGCTCAATGCAGCCTGTCACAGCAGACACACACAGTGAACTCGCCCCAGGAGACTTCACTTTTGTTCTTTCTTGCTTTTAATCTAAATTAAAGATCATTCAAACTGAAAGTAAAGCCTGCTCTTCGTGCAGGGAACAAACATAACAGGTTTTTTGTTCCATTGTCATTTGGAAAATTTGGAGTATAAAGGGCTCGATCCTTCGCTTATAGGAGTCAGTGACAAAAGCTCCCATTGTCTTTAATGGTGCAGGATAAGGGACACACTGCTTGCTCTTTGATACAAACCCATCACACAGCAGCTCCTTTCCAAATGGTAGAAAGATTTACCAGAATAATCATTTACCTGCAGATGTTCTGTGTTGGTGTCCTTCACCATGACATGAAAATGCTGCTAAATCTCACTGAAGAATATATTGTCTTAGAGATGAATTTAGAAATTGAAAGCAAACTTTAATGAACGCAGTGTCTGGCAGCTATATCTTATTCAGTCACTGGGAACACAACAAGAAGAAACTATAGGTCTGAACATATGCCTGTTGAAGTCAACGGGCATCTTTGTATCTCTTTTTAGAAATGAAGAGAAGTTCTGTGAGAAACCTTGAAGCAACAGAAACCTTGAGTGATATAAAGTATTTAGAAGAGCAAATGATGGAGGAAAACATGGATCCAGCAAAGCGATGTGAACCTAAACTGGGCCATGACAAAGGTAGACATATTCTGGATTCTGTGCTACAAATATCATCTCACTGGTTAGAGGACAGTTAAAAACAAAGTGAAAGTCTGTGCAAAAAGCACTGTCAGTGAGAGCCAGGGAGAATTGGTTAAAAAAAAAAAATAAAAAAAAAAATGCAGAAACCTTTTCACATACACACACTCATGTGCACACGTACATAAACACAAGATCACAAACCCACCCACAAAACTTTTCAGGAAATTTTGTATTGAAATTTCAGGTTTTTTACAAATGTTGACCACTCCATAAGTGAATTGAAGAAAAACCTAAACAAACTTTTTCTTGCAAAAGTTTTCACTGAAATATCAAAAACGTAAAATTTTGTGACCATCTTGAGTATCTTGGAATTTAGTCTACTTTTTGCCTGATCTCACTTCTGATTATTGATATATTTTAATTTATCCCCATGTTTACTGGTTAGGTGGAGATTTTTTTTAAGGACTCTATGGGCACTCAAATCCCATTAATTTCAGTGGGAGCTAAATGAACTCACTTGAACTCTTTTCCCCAACCTTAGTATCTGTCTAGCTATTTTAGGATTTTCTATAGCACGGTGTATGCGGTGTTCTATACTAAATTGTGGGCTTTTACCCCAGTTTATAGACAAGAAATATATCTACGGGTAAAATTTTCCTGGAAGAATAGGAGTAATGTGAGTTCCATGATGAGGGTTTGCCGGATTAGACCTTAATTGAATATCCTATATTTGTACCCATACAGAATAGTCAGTAGATGTCTGCATACAGCCGATAGAGTGCTGGTGAAGGAATGTAATTTTGTATCCTGAATAGAACAAAAAAGACTCCCTCATTTGCCCAATTATGTGGCTTTAAGCCATTGACTTTTGCAGGCTTTGGATCAGGCTGCTTGTTAAGATTATAAATGTATTGTTGGATTGCTTACTCAAAGCCAGCGAGTTCTCTCTTTTCCTGTTTGCAGTCATTTAAAAATATCTGATTGCTTATAACCTATCACAGGGCTATACAGAAACCTTTTTTGTTCGTTATGTTGCAATCATTCCAACTCTTCTGTTCCGTGTGCGCAGAACATTCTTCACGAATGCTGAAAGAGCCAGATGGCCCAGATGAAATCTAAGTTTGTCTAACAAGGTAACAAACAGTGGGGTTTTCTCAGAATATTCGTGGTCTTAGGTCAGGAATTCCTGTAAGAAGCAACTGGGACATCTGAAAAACCTTCAGGGATCCCCCTTTTGTTGCATTTGATATCAGTAAAATTTACTCTTCTCCATTGAGGAATGGTCAAAACAGAAAGAAAGTTATAGGGATTTGATGACATTTTGTGAAAATATATAGGGCCTGATTCCATGCTAGTGTAAATGGGTGAAACACCAAAAGAGTTGTACCATTTATACCAGCAGAGAATTTGGCCCAGAGAGTGCAAAATTTCATTAGACTAACCCAATCATAGACTTCAGGTAAACCATTGAGGCCTGCTCATGGCTAACGAAGCCAATAGCAAAACTTCCAGTGACTTCAATAGAAGTAGGTAGCCGATCTATTGATGTATGCAGAGATTTCCAAAGCTGTTTAGGGAATCTGGATACATAATTGCTCTTACTTTCAGTAGGAATTAGCCATCCAAATCCTTTGAAAATGGCTTTGGAAAATGTCAGTCATAATGTCGGAGATCTAGAAAATACTGCAGATGGTAACATAAACCTGAACAAAAATTTACAGATTGCAATAGTTTGTGGGGCCTTATTTTAGAATGATATAGTATTTTTTACAAGGGATTTTTATTCAACCTAATGTTTGAGGTTTCTAATATATGAGAGAGAGAATTTATTTGCTTAAAATCTAGGGCTTGGGGGTGGGGGAAGCAATCAGCTGCAAAAGCAATGACGACATTTTACAGTTTGAGAGTCCAAAAAAGTAAGAAGAGAGGCCAAGAGTTTCAAAAGTTCTCATTGATTTTGGGTGCCCTCCTTGAAACAACTTAAAAGGGCCTGATTTTTAGAGGGTGGGTGCTTAGCACTTTCTGAAAAATCAGGCCCCGTTAATCGTGATAATACCCAGCTCTTATACAAGTGCTTTTTAAAGGTATCTCAGATTGGGCACCCATAGATAGACGCACCCAAAATCTTTTTTGAAAATATTAGCTGGAGACAATAGCAGCTAATATTTTTTCCTCTGTTTTTGCAGGGATCCAATGGGAAATGTTGTTCTCCCGATTACAGCTGCCAACAACACACAGTGAAGTACCAGTTGCTGAAGTCTCAAGGGAAATAGGGCAGGATTCCCTGCCTTGCAAATCCGGGTGTTCACAAACTCAGTAGCTGACTTACAAGATAGACATCGCTATAAATTGCAGATCGCACAGCTGAACTCTTAGCTTGTTCCCATCCTCAACAGGGTGCATTTCATTTAACTGCACGTTATATGAAGTGCAGAAGAACTACAGACTGCACATTTAGTTGAACTGTTTGCTAAACAGAGAATAAATTGTCTGTTTTACAGCCACAGTATTTATGTAACTGTTATTGAGCAAAATGTCTCTTATATGTATACTACAGGCAAAACCTTAATGACTGAAAGCTCTATGTAGGGACTGCAAGGGGAACATGGACTCATCCATGTGGCACATTAGCCATAATTAATGCGTACAGGTAGCAAGCCTGAATGAATGACAGACTGAAACGCTGTTTATTTATCTTGGAGATGGGCAAAAATCGAGGAGTGCTTTTGGCTTCTGAAAATCCTCACCTGTCAGGTTTTGTTTTGCAAAACCAAAACCAGAGGCGGTTCAGATCTGAGACTCGTTATATCTAAGCCGCTCAAGTGCAGGGGATCTGGATAACTGGCCCTGATTTTAATCCATCTCTGCCTCAGAGCTACCCATTATCAAACCATTTTAGCCTGACTTTAGCTCAGACCCAAATAATGTCCTTGGTTCTAATGTTATACACCATACTTGGGACTGAGAAGTAAGAGCTAAGGTTTGTTGTCTGAGAAACCAGAATGTATTGGAAGCCTGTAGCTTGGCAAAAAGACACTTCCTTGTCAGTTAAAGCCATGTAAATATGCTCATGTAATTCCAGCTCATTTAGTTACCAGGCCAGTTTCTAGGTTGGTTTTCCAGCAACAATCCTTTCATACCCCCCGCTGTGTGCATCGCATTCATTATGCACACTCTTCAAATGCCAAACTGGTACCAGTTACAAATTATTCAGTCACAGATGCTCTTAAAAACTCTATTCCTCAGTGCAAACAACAAGAAGGAAAGACAACACAGGGCAGCGGCATGTAGAAATTCAAAAAAAGAGATTGATTGGACATGGCTAATGGAAGGTGCTAATGAGGGCAGATGTAAACAAGTAAACTGTGGCCAAGTAGCTGCAACATTAATAATTTTTGCCCGAAGACAGAACAGAATAAACCTAAAGGCAACCTCTGTCCTGGCAACAGTGACTTGGGGATGGGATGGCAGCTGTGAATGGTCACTAATCTGGTCCTGTTTTGATACTCAAATCCTGAACATTTTACCTTTCTATGCCTGGGGCTGGATAGCAGCTAATCCTGTGTAAGCTATTGCATAGGCCATATAGAACCACTTAACAAGAGATTGACTGTTCCTTGCAGATGCAGCCCTATTGCATGGAAGGTGGGTGGATGCCCCATCCACAGTAAAAGACATTTCATCCTTTCCCTTCCTCTGTGGGGTTGGGAGACCTAACACACCCTGCAAAACTCTTGACTCTAACAGTGGACCCTAATGTCTGCTGCCAGGACAAAAATGCCTGAAGCTAAGATCCTACGACAACAAATTATAAGTGGAGAACAAAAGCAATCTGCTCCCCAACTGTCACCAAAGTGGTCTGCAGCATTTACAGCTGCCATCCCTGGTTAGGTCTTCACTCAGAGCCCAGGGAGCAAAGTATTCCAGTGTCTTTTGCCCTCCGTTAATACCTCCGGATCCTTTCACAGCCACAGGGAATTAATATAGTCATTGATTTTTTGGGGGGCCAGAAAGGACCATAGTGACTGCCCCATCTGACCTCCTGCATAACAAAGGCCAGAGAATCCCATTCAGTGATTCCTGCTTCAAGCCTGTAACAACCAGGCTGAGCTATATTGTTATCTTAAAGAGCCCCAAATTTTCAAATAGCATTGAAAGGAATTTCTCCCCCTCTTGTCATCAAGATGCAACCACAGCAAATTCTTACGTAAAAGACAAAACCACCTAAAAATCAGTTATTTTAGTGGAAACATGGATAGGCCTTTAACTGTCACAAAGAACATGACAAACGGATTACGATGTTTTGAAAGATTAGAAATTCTTCCCTACACGTGGTGCCCTCCAGCTCATAGCTGAGACACATTGGTAGGACAGCATGGATATAATCTACATTACTAAGGTGAGTCTGTTTTGGGCTACCTATAAATTATAGAATCGTAGGACTGGAAGGGACCTCGAGAGGTCACCTAGTCCAGTCTTCTGAATGGGCAAATGCTCTTAAGCTTGGCACTTTGCAGGAGGGTTTATCCACAGTTTGTGCCTCTTGTGGATAGCTCCTTGGAAACCTGAAATTTCCTTACGCTTTATGGATAAAAATAAGAAGCCAGTTGTTTATGTCTCTCGTACATTAACGTTTACACCATAGGAAAGCTTGGCCTGCAAAACTGAAACTAAAGTGGCACTGTAGACCACAGCCTGTAAAAATCTTGCAGTCTAGTTCATGGCCACAGAGAAAATAATGAGCCCAGATTTTGGTAAGACTGAAACCAAACAAGATGGCCTAGATGTTGTTTAAAAATTAAACAGCACTCCCATTGTGTGGTGACAATTCCTCTGCTACAGCTGGGCAACTTTCTGCTTATAGCTTTCTAGAAATGAACAGTGAAAGTTTAGGGTCACATTTCACCTTAAATGAAATCATGGTTGAAGAAACAAGTAGTCCATGCCTAGAGCAAATTAATGATTGATCCCTCACAAAGGGATATTTTATCATTTTAGTTTGCCATGTGGTTGGGTTTCCAATAGCACCTTACTTAACAACAGATCTTTGCTTAATCCCTCCCTCTCCTGGAGGAGCAGTAGCGACTCCATAGTTAAGATGGCAGGAGAGTTTTTGTTTATTTCTTTTCATTTGTTAAGCGCTCACAAGGTGCTCAGCACTGTGTACAATGCAAGCAAGGACAGTCTGTGCCTCCCTACATGGTACGGCCCCGTCAGGGCAATATGGGTGGGTAGCCTTGCACCCCTGCAGAGCCTTGCTGATTTGGAAGGGCCATCTACACGGGTCTCCTTGGAACAGACTGAAAGACATTGTTTTCTGAAGAGTTGAAAAACTTGATCCGGAGCAAATTTAGATCTAAATTTTCTCAGCACCGAGCAGTGGGGCAATAACGTACTGGAAATGACCAAATGGGACTAAGCAGTATGAGCTCCATCAAGTGCACTTCATACAAACTGCAAGTAACTTGATTCATGAAAAAAAATTACCTGCTGGCACAGGTTAATTTCCCCCTTCTCTTCTTTCCTCTCTCTCCTCTATTTCCATCTCATCTTGTGGTTCTTTGAGGCTGCTCTGTCACCAGGTCCACTCATTGCTGAATGACAGCACCAGGACACCAGAGTCATGAAGATCTCAGCTCTGTGCTCTTCCACACAGCACACGAGGGCTGAGGTGTGAGGGTGCAAGATATTTTGATGCAAAGCGGGAAATGTATGTGACTGAACAGCTAGCAACGCATCGCTTCAGGACTATCCCCAGATGGGCCTGTATTGTGCAGATGTGTGATACTGCAAATACCAAGGTCCATCAGGAGGAGGGGACTGGCTGCTTCGCTAGAATTGGCATAAAAGAGCACGCATCGTTGATCTGATCCAGCTCCCATAGAGGTCTCTGGGACTCTCTGCACCTAGGATTTTGATTGAGCCTTTTAAGACCTCATCTTTAGAACAGGGAATCTCAGACTTTTTCATAGCGTGGCCCGCTATGGAGAGACTGATCCATGGAAACATCCTATCCCATTCATGATGAGGAATCCTCTTGCCTTCCCATGGCTAATCAATTAACAGGCCCCTGGGAACTTCAGCAGTTGCTTACATGCAACTGTAACATTAGGAAAGTACTTAAGTACTTTTTAAAAAGGCTCCAAAGGGGATCCTGGCAACTGTAGACTGGTAAGCCTAATTTCTGTACCAGGCAAATTGGTTGAAACTATAGTGAAGGACAGAATTTTCAGACACAGATGAACACAATTTGCTGGGAAAGAGTCAACATGGCTTTTGTAAAGGGAAATCATGTCTCACCAATCTGTTAGAACTCCGAGGGGAACAATAAATATGTGGACAAGGGGGATCCATTTGAAATAGTGTACTTGGACTTTCAGAAAGCCTTTGACAAGGTCCCTCACCAAAAAGTCTCTTAAGAAAAGTAAGCACTCATGGGGTAAGAGGGAAGATCCTTTCATGGATCAGTAAAGGGTTAAAAGACAGAACACAGGGTAGTAATAAATGGCCAATTTTCAGAATGGAGAGAAGTAAATAGCAATGTTCCCCAGTGACCTCTCTGGGTTTAAGGTCACTGGTTAGATCTTGGAAAGTTCAGATGCTCAGGTTTTGAATATGGAAGGGGGATGGAAATATAGCTATTAGCCAAGATGGCTATTAGCCAAGATGGTCAGGGATGCAACCCCATGCTGGGAGTATCCCTAGCTTCTGATTGCCAGAAGCTGGGACTTGGGTGATAAGGAATGGATCACTTGATGATTACGTGTTCTGTTCATTCCCTCTGAAGCACAAGGCATTGGCCACTGTCAGAACACAAGATACCAGGTTAGATGGTCCATTCATCTGATCAGCTATGGCCATTCTTATGTTCTTAATGTGTTTTTAGGATTATTTTAATCCAGTTTAGTAGCCTGAAATGAGGAAGAGGAACCACACACACCATGTGGTCAGCCAACTCTCTGCAGACCACCAGCATGTGCTCCATGGGCCCCCATTTGGGAACTCCAGTGGCAGATGAAAGAAGGCAAGCCATTTTCCTGCAGCTGGTCCAGAGAAGCCTGCATGGTGGAAACCTATGGGGGAAAGAAGACGGCTGGACATTGTTGTGTGGGTGGCCCAGTTAAGTCCACACTTTGGGAGCCTATCCAGCAAGCAGCCAGCAAGAGGGTGGGCCTAGGAATTTCCTTTAAGTCTGGCTCAAAAACCGCCCCAAGATTCCTTCCCTGATCATGGGTGTCAAGAGAGGGCTGGTCACAAACATGCATTCTCCCACACCCAGAGTAATCACGTAGTCCAATAATAACTGCACTACCACCATAGTACTATTGCACCATTTAATCAAAAAGTAAACGACAATGTAAATAAACAAACAACACGTCAGCAAAACTAAAATGAGGCTTGAACAAATGGTCACATGGGATATTCCTACCTGCCTGCATTTTTGGAGGATATTTCTTTAAGAAGGCTCAACAGGTAGAAGTTCAGGGCTAGAGTTGAGAGGAGTATTTAAATCACTTTCAATTCTTACAGAATTCAGTGTCCTGTTGACTGCACAGAGGGAGGCAGGACATACACATACACACACACACACACACACACAGGATCCTCAGAGGTCCGGTTTCTGAGATGGAAGCAGAGTTAAAGTGACCAGACTAACAGAGAAAAGAAGTCACCCAAATAGTCTGCAGAACCAACAGTGAGTGTGAGTAATGTTTATTATTTATCTCCCTAAAATATGAAATCCCTTGTAAGCTACCTGTGGGGAGTGGAGAAGCAGAATAATTTATAGCATGATTTCCAGTCTGAATAAATTCAGGGAGCCTTATTCATATATAAACCTAGATAGACAGACAGACACACTGGGTATTTCAATGGGTTTTTTGGGGTTTTTTTTGTTTGTTTTACAGAAGTCAGGACTGCAGGATTGGCCCCAAGATTTTTATAGTTTCTTGTCTGCAGGGAAATGTACAAAATACTTCTTTATTTAAAAAGTGCTACTGTATTCTACAGTAATAATCTAACACACTGCAGATCATTATCAGATTATTAAAGCATTTTGGATCATTAGTGTCGAAAGTTGTAGTAGATTTGTATAAGGGCCAAGATTTTAAAGCCAACTAGGGCATTTAGTTACACAGCTCCTGCTAATTACAGTGGGAGTTGTGTAGCTAATTCCCTTGGTGGGCTCTAAAAATCAATCATGTTTGCACAATAGACAGAGATGGGACACGGTGGAAACAGTCAATGAATGGGTTATACTTTATTATCCCTAAGTCATGAAAATAGAAAGTTTATTGCACTCTCTCCCATCATCTATCCCATTTATACCACAGCAGAGAAGGGCCTTTTCTCCACAACAACATTTTTACTCTGCCCAGCAAATATGCTCATAAAATTATGAGTCTGTTATCATTTAGAATATGGAGAAACAATGAACATCTACCTTTCTTTAACCCTAAAATATATGCACTGGTGCAATATCTACTTCTGTCAAACCTTTATAGTGTGCAATCAGTTGCAACACAGCAAGTATTTTTGGATTAAAAGAACTTCTTGCGGGACATTTTAATGGCATTCAGCTGTCATTCTATTTCCTTTGCAAGTAAAGCGGCTCAAATACAACAAACAGAAAACGAGAGACATGTGAACCGTAAGAATCCCAAATATCTGAGACCTGGCAAAAATGGCATATTGTAGTGTGACACATTTTAGGTTAAACATGAGACCAGATAATCTGCGAGCCTGCCCTCCTGGTACTGTGAATTTCAGTCTTTGTCTGATGTTAGTCACTTATATTCTGTGGTGAAAATCTTCAGAGTGTAATTCCTAAAACATGCTATGATGATTATACATGTTACAAAGATTCTAAATATTAGGATGTGTATTTTAGCACATAAGTGAGTAGATACAAAGGTCCCGGATGCTATAGAAAACCCTAAGACAGGCAAATAGTCGATTTTATCATAAATCCTGGGACACTTTCTGTTCAGCACATCACAATTTCATTATGATTATTTATTTTCTACTCATTCAACACCATGAAGGGACATTGATTCAGAACCTGAAGTATTTCCTTGTTTCCAAGGATGACTGATTACTCAGGATGGCAATGATGAATTGCTTACTCAGAGAGCCACAAAATGCATTAGAAATTTTCTGTCCCTGTGGACTTGCTGCATTTCCTTCTCCAGCCAGTAAAAGTTCATCATTCTCAATGCATATGGTGGTGGTCCCACTGAAATATCCAATATGCTGCTACATTAATATCTGAATATTGCCAATGCAGCCTATTGGCTGAATTCTCAACCTAAGAATGTAACATTGCATGGGATGTGGTCTAGTAATTATAATCCAGAATTGGGAGTCAAGCTTCTTGGGTGATCTACCAGTGGCTTCCAATGTGACCATGAGAAAGTTACTACCACTTTGTGCTTCATCTGTAAAATGGCTGTAATATTTACCTTCAGAGGGGTGCTGATATTCTTCATGTGTGCATAAGAAACCTGTTGAGATCCTCCGAAGAAAAGGCACTACCAAATACAGAAGTGCTAGATGGTAGTCACATTGTAAAAGGAGACACAATGAAATGCAGCTGTTGCTTTATCGGGTTCTCATTGTCTTGTTTCTGCTTACAGCTTTACCTTCTCACCATCAGCAAACTTACCTTCCTACCCTGTTCATGTCACTGATTCTCCTGACCCTGAGGTCCCTTCTTTAGTCATTTTTTTCATGATCCCTTTTGTGAAGTGGCTCTGCTGGAATACGCTAATTCTTAGTAAATTCAAGGGAACCACTAAATCTTATAGTTGTTACTAAGGCAAAATCCCATTGACGTCAATTAATATTTTACCTAAGTGAACTCTGCTAAGGTGTGACTAAGGCATTCAGCATTTGGTTCTGGGTTTTTAGCCCCTATTCTCCTGTAGGGAGGACAAATGTGAGTCTTAGATAGTCAGTTATTTGTTATAAATCCATTGTAAGAGCAAAATTTTGTTTGCTAAATATAAAATTAAACTTGTGGTGAAGTCAAAGCCTCTCTCGGAGGCTGATTTGAGTCAAGAATGTTCCCTTATCGCACTTCAATCTTCTTTTTCGTTTGCCTGAAAACAGATCAGTTGTCTCCACTGAATTTGGCTACTCACCCAAGTAAAATCTACTTGTGCTTGTAAAGATTTGCAGGGTCAGACCCTTGGCTTGGGTTTACTTCCCTAGTTATCATCCTACTTCCTTTTTTTCTTTTGCAGCAAAAGGACTCTACAAGGCAGATAAATAATCAAAATCCTTCTGTACAGAAGAGAGGTCTATATCCGACCACTTCTGGTGACTTTACAAGGGCAAGGGCCTGTGGCAACTTTCAAAAAAAAGGTGAGGGATTAGCCCCTCAGTATCCCTACTCATGACTAAGGTTATGATTTTGTCATGGAGGTTGCTGAAGTCACAGAATCCGTGACTTTCAGAGACCTCCACAGCTCCCCATTTTGTCATGGATATTTTGAGTAAAAGTTAGGGACAGGTCACGGGCATCTGTGGATTTTTCTTTATTGCCCGTGATCTGTCCGTGACTTTTACTTAAAATACCCATGACAAAATCTTAGCCTTACTCATGACATAACAGGTTCTAACCTCTGAGGATGCATATAGGCTATGGCTCAGCAAAAAATGGTCTCTATCTGTGTCTGTACCAGGCAACTGCATTGCTGTGTCTTACTCATTGCTTTGTGGTACACATTGGTTTAAAAGGCAGTAGAGGAGGAAAAAAAACATTTTTCTATTGTATGTCTGTTATCTCAAACATTTTGAGTTATGTTGAATGAGCCAACAAACTCAAGAATGTCTAGAAATAGCATTATCCATTGATTTATAAAACCACATTAGACTGACTTTGTCTGGAACAGGTCTTGCTTTGGATAAAAGAGTGAAAGACCAAGGGATGCTAATGTTTTGTGACGCACACAAAAATTCATTTTTCCTCATACTCTTTCAAGGTGCAATACAGCACAACTTCCATTTTCACCTAAGGCAAAAGTGAGGGAAGGGAAACAGTCTGATTTAGAAAACGCTCATTGTGTTTTGCTGAATTTTGTGAACTTGCCCACTAATAATTTTTGAAAACTCAGGAAAGTTGCCACCGTCATCATTAGCTACTCAATGCCAGAAAGCTTTTGCTGCAGCCATTAATGCCTTCTTCCAACTCATGCTCCTCAATGCTTTAGAGCAGATACAAAAAGTCCATTCCAAAGAAGACCCTTTCTCTACCCAGAGGTGACTAATTCTGTTCATGTTCCTGGTGAATGTGACCAGCTTGACAGCAGCAATTGTTTTTAAAAAAGGGCATTTGGTAAAATTACAAACTGTACACTGTATTTTAAGGCTTTAATCACCAAGTAATTAATGCTCCCTTAACATTAGCCATTATTGAGAGCAATAGTTAATGACTAATGGATTAGACTGCTGGCCCCAGGCTATCTGTACTGTGAGCATATACCAGTTCCTTAGGGTTCATTCACAGAGCTGAGTCAATGGAATTTGGATAGGGGGCTCTGGCACTTTCCTCTGCAGCAAGAGCAGCTGATTACCAGTTCTTACGAAATCCTGGAGCTAGATCTTGATCTCAGTTGCAACAGTGCAAATCTGGAGCATCTCCAATAATGTCTATGGCGTTACAATTGTATAACTGAGCTCAGCCCCTGGGAGCAACTTTTTAAAAAGGTTTCTTCCTGTTTCCCTTGAGTAAGAAGAAAAATGCAAAGATAGAAAGGACTACAAAGTTAAAATCAAAGAAAGATTCATATGCCCACTTCTAGAGTATTTTTAAACTGAGAATCTCAAAGCACATAAATATGAGTGAATTTAGACTTGCAACAGGCCTGTAGTGAAGGCAGTCTATTCTTAGCCAGCCCTTTCAGATTCTTATACTACCTACACCATGTATGCATTACCGTTCCCACGTTACAGATGAGGGACACAGATGTATCCACAAAAAGAAAAGAAGTACTTGTGGCACCTTAGAGACTAACCAATTTATTTGAGCATAAGCTTTCGTGAGCTCAAATAAATTGGCTAGTCTCTAAGGTGCCACAAGTACTCCTTTTCTTTTTGCGAATACAGACTAACACGGCTGTTACTCTGAAAGATGTATCCACAGTTGCACGCAAAGGCAGTGGCAGAGCTGAGAAAAGACAGGCGTCCTGACACCCAATCCCTTGCTCTAACCCCGGAAACACACTCTTCCTAAATCTCTAATCAGATCTAGTGAGCAGGGCTACCTCCTGTGCAGCGCTTCTTTCCAGTTACAAGCCGCACTGCTGCTTTCCAGGTGCTGCCCTCACAGTTTTCTTTTATCCAGTTTTCCCCACTGGCTACATTTATTGTATTGTGCCCTAGAAGAAGTGACATAAGAACAGCCATAGTGGATCGGACCAAAGGTCCATCTAGCTCAGTATCCTGTCTTCCGACAGTAGCCAATGTCAGGTGCCAGAGAGGTAATGAACAGAACAGGTAATCATCCAGTGATCCATCCCCTGTCGCCCATTCCCAGCTTTGGACACGTGTCTATTTCTCGTGACTGCGGCCCAGCAATCTGCCACGTAGGGGAATTGGGCCTAAAGCAATTGTAGCATTCTTGGGATCATGGAGACCTCCCATCCTGGACACCTCCCTTGCCACAAAGATTCCAGGAATGGTGCAGCTGGACTGTGGGCAGTAGACCATCTTCAATCGCTTTAAACGCACCTGCAATTCAAAAGATACAAACTTGGGGTTTTTTTTCTGAAAAGTGGCATATCGCACTCAGAGCCCTTGAGTCACACATCAAGTTCCTAGTAAATATTTATGTCCCACTGATACTAAAAAAGCCTTGAAGATAGGTGCTTCTAATAGCACTGCTGATAGAACCTATAATTTTAGTGGCATATATGGGGCACTAATGTTTTAATGAGGGAATTAGTCTTTTTTTTTTGCTCATAGATTGATGAGAGGTTTTAATGCAAACACAAATCTAGAGGCTGTTTTCACATTTGACTGGCATCTGTAGAGATGGACACCATACAATAGCCTAGATAGATTAATTCTTTATCTGCAGCAGTGGTGAAATCCCTGAGTTTCATGCAAGGCTCGTTTAATATGATGCGGGGGAGGGGTTGATTAGGTCCCAGGCCTACATAGGGATCGTCTTTTTGTGTCATGTTTGTAGAGTGCCTAGCACAATGGGAAGCTGGTCCATGAATGGGCTTGGACGCACTAATGCAATATAAATAATAATTAACAACCAGAACATGGACAATCACCAGAAACAAAGATTTCCGGGTGATTAATATATGTTTCATGCAAATGTAAAATTTTCTTTTGGCTAAAGGGGATTCAGTGACAGATTCTCCCAGGTGAACAATTGCTGGAAGGTAGACGTACACAGTGTGCAGGTATGAATGTACACCATGAGAACCCAGTGAAGGTAGCAAAATCCTTCACAAAAACTGCTCTTGTATCTCCACATACATGGATAAAGCACTTTTCAGTGTTAAGAAACTGTCTGACTGGAGTCCAAATTCTTGCCCTTAACCAGGAAGAGATCAGAAAGTTTCATATGTAAATATCGAATCGGCTTTTTGCATTCTTGCAGAGTAGAATAAACTTCAGTCTAATCCAAGTAAAACAGTGCAAAGAGGTATATTACAGGCCATTATAACCAAGGCTCACACCAATGTTCTAGTCTGTTTAACAAGAGTGACTCATATCTTCCTTATGATAGCATTTGTGCGTCCTTGGTGAGGTCTATGTTGGCTGGCCATGGGGGTGGGGGGGAGAAACATTCTTGCTTTCCTTTTTGCTTGATTTCCTCTGGAGATCTCAGGATGGTGACACAATTAGAAATCACCCCACAGCATTAAGAAAAAGGATAATGGAGGATGAATTATCAGAATAAATCTATTACCTTGTGGAACAGAGGCATATTAGAAGCCCTTTCCAAAGGAGGTGGAGGAGAGATCATTGCTTGGTGTGTTTAAAACTAGATTGGTCAAAGCAATAGAAAACACACTGTCAGGAACAATCCTGCACTGGCCAGGAGGGTGAGTTGAATGGACTAGATGACCCAACAGTATGGTTGTGTTATTAATATTACAGTAATGTCCAGAAGCCTCAATCAGAATCATTGTGTTGGGTGCTTTACACAAACACACACACACACACACACACACACACAAAGAAATAGCGCCTGCCTCATCCTGAAGCATGAATCCAAAGCTTTGGTATTGAGGACTTGGAAAATGCACAGTTCTGGGGTGCTGCTGTGGTTGTAATGCAATTAATTCGCTAAAATAAAAGCACAAACTGATTTTCCCCTCCATCTAAATAGCAAGACAAGCCATGTCCTTTCATAAAAATTATGGGCCACATCTTTAGCTGATGTAAATGAGAGTAGATGATTTACTTCAATGAAGCTTTGTCAATTTAGATCAGCTGAGGATTTTGACCTTTGAATTTTGCAGAGGGGAATTTACAAACAAAGCCAGCACACACCTGTGCCTTGCTTGATAAAACAAGCCTACCCATATGTTTTTTCCCATGCCAGTTATTTGCTGAGAGGCAAAGAGTATCAGTGGGAACTGGCACAGCTTGTTTTTTCTTCAGATATTTTGCTTTCTGTTTATATAGAAAGAGAGAAAAAGAAAGCAGCTTCAATCATGCAGGCAGCGCAAGCCCGAAGAAAACACGAGAGAATGCAGACAGACCTGCAGGAGACACTTTCTGCACCACAGCTTCCTCCTGCTCCGTTGCGCATATATTGGGCACATTTCCCTGCACAGTGGCAGCCCTGCTGTCTCCCACCACAGTGGGGATACAAGATCTTTTCCTTTCATCCCTTCCTTACTAGCCTCTTCCACTCCCTCCGTGCAGATTCTCTCTGTGATTTTAATATTTCTGTTTTTAAGTGCATTTTGACAAGTGATTTTTAATGCTGGGTGGAAGATTCTTGGATCGGCAGCCCTGAAGACCGATCTCCTCAGTCTGTATGCATAGATACAACACAAGCAGCGGCAGTCCAAGCTTCCCCCCAACACACCACCCCTCTGACATTTCTCACACCTGGCCTAGAGTGAGCCCATCAGTGGGGGATAGCACAATCTAGGGGACAGCACAGTCCAGCCTCCAGTGCCCATTCAATCCTGAGCCTCTTCACTGAAACTGTCAACAAAGGGGGCAGCTATGGAAGGTGGGCTGCATGCTTTTCTCCACCAATAACTGGACTGGGCCCCTCCTCTCCCCCCCAGCTCATTGCATACGAGCCACTAAACTTTTGGCCAGCCCCAGCTTAAGATGTATTTGACCTGATGACCCATGGGTGAAGGGGTCTATCCCATTCACAATTCCTTGGGCCACCCTGGTCTGCCAAGCGGTGCTCTTCCTTATCTGAGAAGGATCAGAATCCCTCTGGAGAAGTGGTCTGTCTGGACAGGTGTGTTATCTCTAAGGAGGAGCTGGAGTAAGAATGAGAAAAATAAAGGGAAAAGGAGTACTTGTGGCACCTTAGAGACTAACCAATTTATTTGAGCATAAGCTTTCGTGAGCTACAGCTCACTTCACTCACAAAAGCTTATGCTCAAATAAATTGGTTAGTCTCTAAGGTGCCACAAGTACTCCTTTTCTTTTTGCGGATACAGACTAACACGGCTGCTACTCTGAAAAATAAAGGGATATCCCATTTAATTACACAGCACGGCCGGCAACCAGCAGCCTATTGTAACTAAACTCACATGAAATGTAAATAGAAATAATTGAAGTTTGCAGAATGCCTTGAGACCTTTGGATCAAAGTGCGAAGTAGAGTTATTAATTGTATGTATAACCATTTTCAAATCTCAACGCAATCAAGGTCATCTTTCACCAGAAGGATTTGGAAGGGATATAAGCCCTCATGCTTCAGGGGATAAGCCAGCCTCTAATGAGGGGTTAGGCAGAAACTTGCCCTGTGGGCAGGTGATCCCATCCCTGCCTACTGCAGGGTTTCTTGCCCCTGCCTCTGAAGCAGCTGGTGCTGGTGACTGTCAGAGACCGGATATTGGACTGGATGGGCCTTGGGTCTGATCCAGTCTGGCAATTCCTATGTTCACAAAGGAGGTGCAGATGACACTATTTTGGAGACTTGGGGTGAAATCCTGGCTCTAATGAAGCCAATGGGCATTTTACTATTGACCTGAGTGGGGCCAAGATTTCATCCCGATATGTACTAACAGAGAAAGGCTATATTTCTCCTCTTGTACTCCTGAAAACCCATGATAAAAATCTTTATGAGATACCTATGCAGATGGGCTGTAGTGCACAGACTGGGCACAAACACACTTCACTAGACAGAAATCAGTCTCAACACTCTACCGCCATGTTCATTAGGCTTAGTCAAGTGTTCGAGCTGGTGCGCGTCTCAATAGATGTCAGATTTATGTAAGTAGAACAAAAAATTTAGAGCATACTCATTGTTCTAAACCAAACGTGCACCATGGATGTTATAAACCCTCTTCATCGCTGGTCAGAATGCAATATATATGGCATATCACTTTGCTTTTAGTCCTCTTAAGTCCCTTTGACAGTGCCCGGCAAACAGTAACTGCCTCATCCTCTCACCCTCTCCCCCCTTCAGGGGCCTCTTATCTGCACAAGCAGTAAAGTTTAGTGAATTTCAATGGTACTTACTTGCATTCCCCTTCACACCAGTACTCCATTAATTTCCCTTCTGCGGGTGGCCTGATGTTCAGTCTCACACTGTATCTGCAAATCCAGCAGCAAATGGTCTTTGGAAGCACCATGAAGCAAGAGCCCTGTCAGCAACAGAGGTTTGATAAAATTCTCTTCCAGCGTCTTGGATAGTGCCTGGGTCTTGTAGACAGAGCAGCAAAGCTCGCTTGTGCCATTTGTCTGTACCTGGGAAATGGCATTCTTCCTGAGTGCAGTGCATAATACGCAGCAGGAGAAAAGGGGCTTTCCTGTGACATTCATCCTCAGACCTATCTTCACGCTTGCCATGGAGGTATCAGACAAAGAGCAGTTTACGCAACAGCTGATTGTACTTGCTTGAGCTAGTTACTTGGGGGACATTTTCTCCATAAATGCCGTGTTTGCAGTGAAGGAATCGAACTAAGTCTCCAATAGGATTTGACTGCCAGTAACCCAGTGGATGGTTTCAGTGATCATAAATGTGTTTGCCTACCCATGTGAATACAGTTGTGCTCACACGTACACAAACACACACACGTGCACTTGTGTTGATATGGA
Source organism: Chelonia mydas (assembly GCF_015237465.2). Taxonomy (NCBI): domain Eukaryota; kingdom Metazoa; phylum Chordata; order Testudines; family Cheloniidae; genus Chelonia; species Chelonia mydas. Next base: position 5,635,335 of record NC_051261.2, read on the forward strand.
CGCATGGATGCTTGCATGATCTTATGCACACACATGCAATTTAACACACTGCACAAACCAGACCATGCTCCTACATTCCAGGTCTCCTTGAACAAGGCTACAGCTGTGTTCCAAGGAGCTCACAGACCACAGCTGATGTTCCTTTGTTACCTAACAACAAATATTGACCATAAAGAACCACAGAATGATTGACTATTTGCAATGAAGCCAGCCTAACTGCTGACTCCACAGAGGTTTTTCACTTCTCCCACTACCTCTCCCTTGGGCTGTTTAATCTTGTCAAAGAAGGAGGGGGAAGGGCGTGGGGTCCTGGCCTATCCCCACCTCTCCTAGGCTGGCAAGGCAGAGCCGAGCTGGTCCTTAGGCAACAAGGTCAGCTCCAATAAAACACAGTAACTGCTGCAAAAAGCAGGGCCCATTTTTGTGTTGATTTTGTTTTCTGCAGCTGAGTGGGTCTTGTTTATCTTACCAGCTTCTTCTGGGGGTGACTAGTTAAGGGCATTTTTCATGCTCCAGGAGTTAATTATTTGCTACAAACAAGTAGCCATTGAACAATTAGATATCACAGCAAGAGAAAGAAAGCACAACAGAACACCTTTTATCTGAAGGAGGAAATAAAACCCTCTCTGTGCTGGGAAATACCCCTTATAAAATTAAGCCTGTCACCTGATGCCCAGAGAACAAACCAATCTAGCTATTTGCACAACTTTTCTGGTAACCCATCGTATTCTCAGTAACTGAACAATCAAACACCACCGCTCCCTGGATTATTTGATGGGTCACTGATCATGCATTGCACGCACACACACACACACACACTCCAGTGCTCTCAATAATTCAGTGATAGGCAAGCAGGTTTAAAATATTAAGAACCCCAGTTCCCTCCAGCCCATCACTCAAAAGCCCATCCAAACCATTAAAGATTTGGGACATATGAAGGTTTGAGAAACACATGAATTATAGACAGACTCAGATTAAGATGTGCACAGTTTGATTAGGAGAGTTTTAATGCCCCAGTGTTTGGAATTTTGATCCTTGACACCTGGTTTCATTTTTGGGGACCTACTCTGTCTTCCCCTGGCTGGATGCTGTGTAGCAGTGGACACATTATGATAGATGGGGTGTGACAAGTACTCTGCAGTTTAAGCCTAATTCTCAAAGATGTTGAGTACCTGCATCTCCCATTGACTTAACAGCAGTTGTGGGGGAGGGGGGGGGAGAAGAGGAAAAACTTTGTTTAGATCTGCATCTGTGATTGAAAAGGGCAGAAGAACAATGGTCAGAAATCAAATATAGTCTTACGGGAGCTATGGAAGCAGGTTTTTAAGGCATGGTTTTGGCAACCAATGTGATGCCAAGTGAGCAATCTTTCTTCCTGCTAGGTGAATAATGTTAAAAAGCAGAAGGGAGAAACTGAGGCACCAAACTCTTGAAAAGGGGCTTTGTTCCGAAATGGGCCCAAGTTGAAGAGTTTGGATCCAGATCCCAGTCTAGCTTTCTTACTCTTGCCTCCCCCTGCCCCTTCAAAGTTCAGAGGTGTTTGGATCTAGGTTTGCGTTCAGCCCATAATAAGGCTAGGAGCGTGGGTTCGGATTTTGCTTTGGATTTTTAAAACCTGAAACCTGGGGCAGGGGGTTAGATCAGGCCCATTTCTCATCTGGAGAAGACTGAGCCCTGGTACACACTACAAACTTATGTCGGTGTAAGTACATCAGCAAGGGGTGTGGAAAATCGACATCCCTGAGCCATGCAGTTATACTGACTCAACACCTGCTGCGGTCAGCGCTATGTCGACGGGAGGGCTTCTCCTGTTGACATAGCTACTGCCTCTCAGGGGGGTGGAATACTTGTGCTGATAGGAGAGCCTCTCCCGGGTTGGTGTAGGTAGCATCTTCACAGCTGCAACGCTGTAAGTGTTGACAAGCCCTAATACTTTGCTCTGAGCAGTGGTTTAGCATAATGATGTCCACACACACACACACAGTAGGTTTGAGGTGACCTTCATAACAAGAGAACTCAGGGGGCAGAAGGGAACATGAAGCAAGGAAATTCCATAGTGCAGGCTGCCATCCTGAATGTAAGACTATGCCTTACAAATACTGAACTGTTGTAGAAAACTATTGGCTTTTACAGACTGTTCAGGGTTACAGAATCCAGGTGTCTGACTCATTCTCTGTACAGAGAGTGTCTCCAGAACAGAGACCACCACCGGATGAAGCCATTCTCCAAACCAAGATTGTACCAAGAGTCAAAAATAATTAACGTCATATTGTGGAATGCTGTGGTCCAAGCCTGGTCCTCCGGAGTAAATTATCCATGGAAACCTTCCACTGGGCAGAGATCTACTGTACATTTATTCTCATATAATTCATTTCATTCTTACAGAAACTCATGTGCTAACACTGCCCAGACTGGATAGTTTTAGAATGCCATTGTACCATAGACAGGAAATATGCACTAGATGGTACTTTCTGTATGATACCACTGCCCTCTAATGGATGGAAATCAGACCTTTGCAAGCAATCTTTCTGAAAGCAGGCCTACAAACTATAGTGACTTTTATGCAAAGACAATACAGAATTTAACAGACATTAATTCATTTAGCAGAGCAATACCCCACGGGAGACAGATTACTATGATTATCCCCACATGACTCTAAGAACATCCTGATGCCAGATAGCTAGAGGCCTAATGGTATCAGGCTAGGAGTTTCAGTTGGCCTGACCAATGCAGTGTACCCCAACTCAACTATGGTTACAATCTGTACCTAAAAAGATGTCAGGTAAGGTATCACTGGAAAACCAGTAATTCGCTGAGCATTAATATTCTTGTATGATGTATACACAGGGTTTGTGCAAAATGTTATGACCATGTGCTAAAATTATAGTCTTAAAATGTGCATGGCTAGCAATGCTTAAGCACAATGTACCTTAGACAACGGAATGGCCACTTGATTCTCTGACCAGCCTGTCTTCAGGCAGAGACAATGAAGGCCCATTTTTACATATCAGTTTGTGATGGGCACTCCACTCACCACAGGTCTGGCACCTCCTCCTGGCTGTTCTGGGGAATAGCTCACCAGAAACAATGCCACTTCCTCGGTTGCATGCCGTCACTCCCTCTCTCAATCTGGTCTGCAGCCTCTTTCTTGCTCCAGGAGTTGCCGCATCCTCTCCGTGACTCGGCCCTCCAGCCAGGTCACTTGGTGTTCTCCCCTTCCAGGAGATAGTTCTTCAAAGTCTCTGTCACTCGCACAGTGACCCAGGCAGTCTTCCAGTCACTGCCCCACCAGTGCCACTTCCCCAGTGGCAGGTAAGGGAACCCAGGCCCACCCTCTACTCTGGGTCCCAGCTACACACAACCACACACCCTACCACACACAACCAAGGTCAGCTGAGTCCCCAACCTTGCTGCTTACTCACTAGGCTGCTTCTTACCCCGGCACTCCCCCATCTCTGGGGTTTACCAGCCTCTCTATTCCCTCCTCCTAGGAGTCACCATGGGCTACTTGTCTCTATAGCCCCCAGATCCAAGGGAGTTATTGCAGACTACCTCCCTACAGTCCCCTCCCTGCTCTCAGCTCCCTGGCTTTATAGAAGCCCTCCTGTTCCTGCACAGGTGAGCTTCCCCTACTTAGAGCTTTCCTCCAGCCTTCAGCCTAATAGGTTAATTGGCCTATCTGGGCTCCATTAACCCCTTCAGGGTACGTGTTGTGAGGGGTGGGGGACACCCCATCACACAGGTAAATAAATCTATCAAGTGGGCAAGGAGACAGTAGAACCTCTATGCCCACCCCCAGAAGGAGAGAGAAGCTTGTTCTGGGTTTTTACTTTCCAGAGACTACATTGTGAAAGTTTACTGATCTATAAAGACAGGGGGCTGAACCTCAAGTGATAAGCAACTGAATCAACTGATTGTATACAATATTATTGTATTATTAAAGTGTATCAAATAGGTGTTTATGAAAACTAATGACACACTGGTGTTTAATATCATCATAAAATGTATGTATTAACACTTACGGATGTTAAGGAATTATGGATACTCATTGATATAAGGCTTTACAGTCTATGTCCAAACAAAGGGAGAAACAGGTCTCTCCCGTACAGGAGGGAACGTAACAGCTATTTACCTGTCTCCTATGTAAAGTAAGCATGGTGGAATCAAGACAATGGAAGTTCTGTTTACATACAGGGAGATGGAAAGCCCACAGGAAGGGAAAAATGAAGTCATCCTACCTCTTGAAGCAACGTCATTAAATGTTGGGAGATATAAGCAGAGATATGAGAGTACAGACAAAAGGGAACAGAGCTCTTGTGAGCTGAGAAGGATGGGTGCGTCAACAAGGTGGGGGTTGAAGTCTCTAGGAACTGAATGCTACTTAGGCAAACATCTTTCACCTAGGAAGACAAGGGAAGCCAGTCTCTTGGACTTCTGTGGAAGGTCCTGATAGAGGAAAAAACAGCCATGGCTGGGAAGGAGAAGGATTGGTGAGACAAAACATTTTAAATAAAGCCTGTGCCTTGACAGATCAAGTTTTAGTCTTTTAGATACGTGTTTTTTCACTTGTGTTTGTTGGTAACCCTTTCAAACTCTATTCCTTTTACTTGGCATCACTTATCCTATGTCCTATTGTTAATACATTTGGGTTTTTTACGATAAACTAATGCAGGGTGTATTTGCCCCAGTGAAGTGACTTTAGAGGGAAAAAATAAACATTATTTTTTCTGAACTGCCCAGGAGGGGACTGGACATTACAGAGCACATGATTTTGGAAAATTCAGGACTGGGAGTGTGCTGAGGCCACTCTACAGGTAGTAACCAAGGCTGACAGAGCCCAGGAGCGTGACTGATGTGCTGCTGGCAGACTGCTGGGTTCAGAGTTGCTGGATCAGAGCTGCCGTTATAGAGACACTCAGGGTGTGACCGGCATGCTTGCTGCTGACTGAACATCCCAGGCAGGGAGTTACAGTAGCATAGCATTTGAGGCACCTACGGTTATGGGGCAGGTAGTGACTCAACCCCTCGCTGGTCTGGATTGCACCCCAAACAACCTGACACCCCATTTTACTAAGAAGAACTAGGGTCCATGGATATTAGGTGACCTATTTCTAATCACATAATAAGTCAATGTAGAGCCAAGAACACAAGTACTCTGAGTTCCAGTTGCCTGCTGTGACCCCTAGATCACACTGTTTTTCCTTTAGTACAAATGGCTGTAGGCCTATATTTCCGGTAACACTCCATGCACGTGGCTGAACTCATGACTCAGGGTGTTTGTATCATGGACCAGTTCAATAGGTGGTTTTAAAAATTTTTAAATATCCAACTAAATAAATACTGTGACCTTCTGAATGTGGTTATTTACAGATTTCAGGAGAGGTTGGGGAACCAGGCATTTGAAAGGAAAATGACTTTCTTGGTGTTCATCTTCTTGCTCTCCTTCCTCCAAGCTCAGTCTGCAAGAAGTAAGTATCTAATCAAGAGTGTGAGAGACGTGTCGATGTTTAGCACAGTCAGTGTAAGGCTAATCTTATATAGTCACTATCAGCAAATACATAGTTATGACCAAATAGATGAATGTTCTTTATAGCCCTTGCTGATCTCTTGAGACCATTCAGATTACAGGCAAGTCAGCTGATATATCAGATTTCCTGGCTTTCCCATTCCTTGGTCTTTTTCCCATTGGTGTGGTATTTCGTCTGAAATCTCCTAGGAACAAGAGCTGTGTGATGCACTGCAGTATTTGTTCCTGGGGGCTCACAGAAACCATTCTTCAATTTTGTTGTTTGGATTCCACACCCCGAGTTTCATTTTGAGTTTTGGGTTCAAGTGGACCTAAAATTTCAATGTAAAGCTTAGCCCAATCAATTTGCCTGGGTTTGGCTCAAAAGAATATAATACCCATCATGTTCAGCATTGTTTCTTTTAAAAGATAAAATCAGCCCCAGGGACCTCTGCAAATTCAGGCCCCCCAACCCCTCAAAAGTTCTTGAAACTCAGTGAAACTATGGGCAAAACCTGAGTTTTGGCTTTGCAACAAAACTAGCAGATGAAACCATCATTAAGGAAGAGTTGCCTAGCTCTGACAGGGACCCACTGCTTTGCAAGATTTCAGCTATATGCTGGTTTGAGCCAGGATGGAATAATCAGAACAGTGACTATTTTCACAACTATTTAATATTTCTGCCTATGATTCAAAATCCAAGGTTGCAAGAACATTAAAAGAATGTTAAAAAGCCAAGTGAGCTAAAACAGTGAGGTTCATTTCAAGTTTGGCATGAAGGTTTGAATTGGTTCTTACTTAAACTGGTTTGGATGAACCAGCACAAGTAACTACCACTCTGTATTGCCACTCTGCATTGCCACAGAAATTTCACAGCGCTTTCAGAAACAAATTGAGGTTTGTGGCTAAGGCACTAGACTGGAACACAGGAGATTAATTTTTGGCTCTGCCATAGACTCCTTATGTGGCCTTGGGCAAGCCATTTAATTTCCCTTTTGTCTGTCCTGGCTATTTTGACTGAAAACTCTTTGGGGCAGGGATTGTCTTTTATTTTGTGTTTGTAGCTATGTGCCTAGCTCAGTGAAGCCCTGATCTCCATTGGGGCCTGAAGGTGCTTGTGTAATAATGACTTGATTTGTAGTGAATAACATGAAACACGTTTCCTCTTGCCAGTTTTAAGTTCAAGCCCCATCTTCGGACCAAGGCAGGTGACTGGTTTGCAGGGAGGATCAGTTACTGTGAAATGCTTCTACCCTCGCACCAGTGTGAACCGCCACGACAGAAAATACTGGTGCAAGGAATCAACAAGGCAATGTGTGACCGTCATTTCTACCAGTGGCTACACTGCTCAAGACTTCACTGGCAGAGCGACAATCACAGACTTCCCAGAGCAAGGCATCTTCACCATTGAGATCTCAAAGCTAGTGGAAAAGGACATCAGCTTTTATAAATGTGGCATTGGTCTCAATGATAGAGGACTTTCCTTCAGAGTCAAGCTGGATGTTTCCAAGGGTAGCTACAGCCTGGGGGCTTCTTATATTATTTTTCTTTTGTAATAATTGTGTTTGGGAAATCTATCCATCGACAATATCCAAGAGAGCAAGGTGATTGGTACCTTGAGTAATAACCAAGATCTCTGCATTTCTAGCACCCCCATTGCTATAATGTAAAGGTACCATATAAAATAGGAGATATACAATAATTCTGTTCACAGCAGCCAAAATTCTCCACCAGTCCTTGATTTATCTACTTTCCTGAGTGGAAGGGGCTAACTCAGCAAAAATAAAGGTTGTTTGTAATTTACAACACCACATGAGATCATGTGGTGCAGCATAGCATAGTACATGACACTACATGGTCTACTGTAGTATGGGAGAGTAAATAGTGCCCTATGACATAGCGTAGACACATATGATATGGTGCACAGTAGCATGGTGCATTAAGATATCCTGCAATGCAGTGCATATGGGGTGGCCTGGTACAAAATGATGCAGGGTTGAAAAGTATGGTAATGTGTATAGAGGTATGGTCCAGTAAGGTACACTATACTGGAGTAGGCTATGGTACAGTCTGGGGTAGTATAGAGAAGTATAGAAGAGTATGATTACTGAAGTGCAATAGGGCATGGTATAGAAGCGTGTTGTAAACTGCAATACAATCTGGGTTCTGGATACTGACTTGGACTATCATTCACACAGGTCCAAAAGTGCCTGAAGAAGCCGAACTCTATTACGTTGAGCTGGGAGGTTCTGTGACCATCAACTGCGTGTTTGGCCCAGAATATGGCAGTGAGAGGAAGTACCTGTGCAGAATGGGGAAAACCGGCTGCTCTACTGTCATCGACACCTACGGGAACGTTAACGAAAACTACAAAGGGAGAGTTTTGCTGAGCCCTCAGGAGCTTGCTGGGTCATTCAGCCTCTATCTGACCCAGCTGAGGAAGGAAGATTCGGGTGTATATTTGTGTGGGGCTGGGACTTACGGAGAGAAAGGAGAATCCAAGGAACTGGATGTGCATGTCTACCAAGGTGAGCGATGGGCAGGGTGTGTAGATTTCAGCCATTCCAACAGTCTGAAGAGACTAATATTTTATTTACTAAGGGTCTGAGTTTCCCTTGAAAATCTCACTGATACTCTTAATTTTATCTAGAGAGAACAAGAATTGTACTTGTTATTCTTTTATGTTTTCATCTATTTAGCTACCAACAGTGTCCTATGTGCGTCCACAGACAAATAAGAAGACAAAAATCCCTCTCCCAAAGACTCTATGTTGCAATGTCCATTGTCTGTTGACAGCAGGGGTTTAAACTTGAGCCTTCATCAGAAAAACTATCACTTGAGTTGAAGAAGTAACTCCATTAGTAGGCAGCTGTGATAGGCTGTAACCCTCTGTGTGAGCCAGTCTTTAGAGAAGGTCATGATGACACGTGCAAAAGGCAAATTCTCTTTACAGAATTGGGGTGAGCAAACTCCTGCTTGATCCAGTTAACTGGCTTATCTCAAATGCAGACTATAGAAGAAAAAAAACCCAGACACATTTTCCTGACCACAAGGAGGCCTGCCTAAGCAATTTTTTAGAAATATTGATCCAATATGAAGAGAAAGAACTACAGAATTTAGAAAAGGTTAGAGCCGGTTAGAGCCCATACAGTTTAGCCCCTCAGCCATCCCAGGATAGCTCCCTACAGTCTATTCTCCAGTCTAGTTTTAAATGTCTCCCACGATGGGGCTTCCACCACTTTCTTTGGGAGACTACTGCCTGTTAGAATCGATCCCCCTTTGCATAATCTGCCTGCTGCAAATTAGCCTCTTTGCTTCATTCTGGATGAGTTTCCGAAGCACAAGGGCAAAGAGCAGATGCCACAGGCAATAAGACAAAGGTATTTCTATGCTCAGTTGGATGCACTAACAATCTTAGCGCAGGTCTCCACTACCGCTTAAGTCGATTTAACTTATGATGCTCAGGGGTGTGAAAAATTCACCACCCCCACCCCCCAAGTGACGCAAGTGGTATGTTGTCAGGAAACACGCTCCTGCCGACATAGCCTTACGCCTCTTGCCAAGGTGGAGTAATTATAACAACGGGAGAGCGCGTCTTCCATCTTCACCTGATACGCTTCAGCGGCACAGCTGCGCCAATGCAGAGCTTGTGTAGACGTGCCTTAAGGGGTTCCTCCTGAGGTATGTGTGGCTCCTATTGTTCCACTTGTGTTTGGATTCCCGGATGCGTGGAGAAGACATTGTTTGGCCTGATGCCATGCCATTGTGCCCTGGGTTTCTCCACAGGTTCCAAGTGAAGGGGACACCAAAACTTCTCATGAACCATTCATGTTAAACCTTAATCAACAAGGAAACGCCCATTATCGTTGGTGTCCTTGCTGGCTCTCTTGACAGGTCTGTGGAGGATTGAACTACTCTCTGGCTTCTAGGGGGGGTCCCTCCAGTTCAGGACTGAGGCACAAGGGCCAGATCCAAAGTCCACAGAAGTCAGGGGAAAGACTCCCATTATTCCACTGGGGGCTGGCAGGAGGCAGCGTGTGAGGGAAACGTGAGCTCTCTCTGACCATGCTGTGACGGTTCTGTTCTGCAGGCGCCAGCATTGTCAGTCTGTTATATTTCATCCCTGCAATTAACTTTACTTTAAAATGTTTTTTTATAAGGAACAGACCCAACCAACCCCATGAGGCACATGCAGCATGCATGTTAGCACAACATGAAATGTGTGAGAGGAGCCTAACAGAACATGTTCCATTTTGTATCTCCAGAGACATCTGTCCCCCAGGGACGACACGTAATAAATGGAGTCATAGGCGGTTCAGTATCTGTCGAATGCCGCTATGATCCACGTGGGAATTACACCCTCAAGTACTGGTGCAAATGGAGGAAGAATGGGTGCAATCAGTTAATAAACAACCTTGCGAGTATGATAGATTCATATGAAGGAAGGATAGTCCTGCACGATAACCCGGAAAATGGAACATTCACGGTAATAATGAACCGGCTGACAGCAGCGGATGCAGGATATTACTGGTGTATGACGGATGGAGATATGGAAAGGAAATCTACAAAGGAGCTGAAGATTACAGAAGGTATGAAAGCACATGTAGTGATGAGTGTCTCTGCCAGCACAAGCGATACGGGCACCTGATCTTTGTTCCTCCCAAAGCAGCAGCAAAGAGCAGAGCCTCGCTTTCCTGAGGAGAACTATTTTCTAATTCTTAGCTTCATAATCCTAATGGGTAAAGCTTGACATTTTAAGGTACAAATTAGAGCTGGTGGAAATTTTTCAAAAAGTCCAAGATTTCAGCAGAAACTTTTTTTGGACAATGTTTGAAATTTTTTTGCAAAGATTTCACTAATTTCCCACCAAACATTTTCACTATTTTTTCAAGCTTTTCTGACACAAATGCTATTTAAATGCCATATATATATACACACTATAAAGTACATAGGGATATATGTATCCATACACATATATAGTACATTTAAGTGTTACAAAAGCAATATAAAGTGTGTTTACCCTCATAGATACATTCTGTACCATGTAGTTACATAGTAATTATATATTCTTATTAACACCTTGTTGATAACAGTACTTCTGAATATTAATTGTTCAAGTCATTAAAATCAGTCTCACTCTTTTGTTTCCCTTCTAACAGGGCAACTTGGTTTAACAGGACCAAAAGAGATTGATGCAGTCATTGGTACACAGGTCACCATACCATGCTCTTATCCATGCAAATATTATTCTTACCAGAAATACTGGTGCAAGTGGCGTAATACTGGCTGCCAAACTCTCATGTCCTCTGAGCAAAACCAAACCGGCCTGGTTGTGAACTGTGACAAGGAGAAGAGGACACTCTACCTAACTTTTGACCAAGTAATACAGACAGACCAAGGGTGGTATTGGTGTGGAGTGAGCAATTCTGGTCACTATGGGGAAACCATGGCAGTGTACCTGACAGTAAACGGAGGTGAGCTTCAGGATTTATTACAAGACAAAAGAGGCAAGGTTTTCTCTGTAGCCACAATGCTCACCCATAATGGTGTCATTCCATTGAGAGGCACTATCTTGAAACAACAACCAAGTGGTGGCATTTCAGAACATCATAATCTCCTTTGTCTTGGACAGACCACACTTTGTTTCACTAAGGATCTCACGGTGTTCACAATGTTTATCGCTGTAACTCTCATTCACGCATTGGTTACAGCATTCTTCCATTTTCCTGTCACTATAACAAGTCTGGAAAAAGAATGGAGTCTGCACCACTTTTACATTTCAGCCCCCTATTATTTATTTATTATTATTTATATTACAGCAGCACTGAGAAGGCTTGGCCAAGACCAGGGTCCCTTTGTGCTCATAAGAGACACTCCCTGCCCCCAAAAGCTTACAGTTTACATAGAGAAGAGCACAGGGAACAAGAAAATAAGGACTATTGTACTATTTTATAGATGGGAAACTTGATTGCTCAACTCCATCTCAGTACATTTAAAATAAAGATAATTTTTTCTTGGGATAGAGGGTTGGAGGAAGTTGGGGGCAAACACAACCATGTGGTGTCGGAAACCCAAACCCAATATCCTTGTGTTAACTAATGCATGAGAACCAGGAAGAGCTACTGGCTAGAAATGAAAGGGAAGCAGTGTCCTTGCTGAGTGAAATGCGAAAAGTAACATGCAATATAAATGGTGAAAAGCATATCAAATATTTGAGTCGTATTCTGGAGCATACTAGTAACACAGTTTGGGATTAAAAACAATATTTTTAATACATGCCTAGGAAGACCACTCAAGATTTTCTTATGAGGTCATTTGGTAAAAGTGACTCCTGTTTTAAAATATCACTTAGGAATCAAAGTTCCATAGAAAATCAATGGGAACATTTTGAAAAAGAGATTTAGGCGCTTTTGAAAATGGTCTTATTTATGAATCAAGTGCTGACAATATATTGGGGTTTTCTCTCTCTCTCTCTCTCTGCTGTGATGCTGGATGCAAATAACCCACCACTCCCATCTACTACGGTTTGAAGCTGAAATTGCAGACTCTCCCAATGCTGTTTCCGACACAGGCTCTGAAGTTAGTATTAATTCCCAAAACAGAGCCGGGGTCCTAGATGACAACTCTTCACCCAGGTCAGTCCCTCAAAGACTTTGTTCCAAAGTGGTTTGGAAAAGAGTAAGAATTCCCCTGCCCCATCCAACTTGTGTCCATTTTTACAACCAAACTTTTTTTTTTATAGTTTTCATGTATTCTGATGTGTTCAGTTCCAATGAGTACGAATTACTGTCAGAGACTGTGCATTCATGTTTCCCAGCAAAATTTTGCCCATATCAAAATTTTGGCTCAGTTTTGGGTAATCATCCAAACTCCTTAGGTTTATCCACTCTGAACTCCAATTTTTTTGACTTTTATCTATCATTTCTCATAATGCCATTTGGCAAATACTCATTCTTCTCAGGCTTCTGTTGGTACAAAGGTTGCAACATTTTCTAGTAGCTAGAACAGTACACTGGGGTCCAGGAACCTGGAACGCTCATTCCCTTTGGGATTGCGAGAAGCCAATTCACCCATCGGTGTCTCAACTACCCCATCTGCAAAACAGGGATAAAGATATTTATCTGCCTCATTGGAATGTCGAGATGCTTTATTAATTGTTTATTAATAGCGCTGACATCTGTAGATGAATATCACTATGTGAATGCAATGATGATTTTGTTCTAAAAAAATCCCACTCGATTCTGAATTTTGAGTGGCTATCCATGATTTTGCCATTGTTAAGCATTTCTGTGTACGTAATTGTGCACAAGCTTTCTATATAGATCTTCTAGGCTATGCTGGTTCATCTGTGTTATACAGTCTTGGATAGAGCAATATAAAGTCACAGGGATCACACATGTGTTTTGCTCAATTGCTCCCTTTCCAGCTCTCAGGAACATGACAGCTCTAAGGTGATTCTCTCAGTCCTGCTCCCCATTGCTGCTGTGTGTCTGCTCCTTGCTACAGCCTTTGTGATTGTTAAATTTAGGCTCCTGAAGCGCACAGGTGAGTCCTAACTTTCTTTATTAGCCTCCCAGGGAGCTTTGGGAATACTGTAGATTTGGAGGTAGAAGGTGTATGACATGTACAACAGTCTCTGTACTGGTCTGGGCTGCTCCGATGAGCCTCCCCATCAGAGCACTCATATAGGAATGGTGGGAACAGTGTCCCAGCCTTTTGCCCCAGAACAAAGAAATTCCACATAAAACATTGTTGGCAAAGTATAATATGTATGGCCTGGACTCAATAATATTATTGTACTTCAGAGCACTTTACGTCTAGCTGATTGACCCTCCCACCATCCCATTTTACAGACAGGGAAAATGAGGCTGCAACAGGAGCCGTGTCTTCCTGGCATTAGAGCTTCCACTCCCCCAGCCCTGTGCTCAGATCTATAGCTGTCTCTCTCTAAAAACCAGGCAGTAGCAGAAAGCTTGAAGAAAGCCTTGAAAGTATAAAACAAAGGAGCTCATTGTATTAAATAATGTTGTGTGTGTATGTCTGCTCTCTGCCTCCCTTTTAACAGAGTTGGTTTCGGTTGGAAGCTACCGAACAAATATTAGCATGTCAGAATTTGAGAATGCCGCAGATTATGGAGCGAAGGACAATGTGGGCATAAATGATGCTCAGGAGACCCAGATAGGAGGAGTGGATGGTAAGTTCCACATTAAAACTTTACCACCCATAACGTATCTTGAGATAAAGAAATGACTGGCCTGGGGATAGTGCAGATAAAGAGAATTCTGCATTGAGGCTGCTGGCTACAAAAAAGATACTGGGATCTTCTCACTTTGTTGTGCAAAAGCAAAACTTAAAATAAAAAAAAAAATGTATCTAGCAAGCAACTGCAAAATGGATGGTTTCTACACGGGGCTAAATATAAAACAGATTCTCCCAGAAGTGCTTACAATATTAAATGCCAAACTGAGTGTGTGGGCAATAGTCTCACTGGTGATTGCCATCTTTGGAAACAGAAAATACAACTTTTTTTAAAGAAACACAAAGATGTTTGTCCTACTCTAGAAATCTAGAGGCTTCCCTGGCTCAATACGCAGGGATGCTTAGCACGTAATGCAGATGCAGCACAGTTGGCTCATGGGAAAGGAGGTGTTGTGGCTGTGTTTGCAAAAGCTTTACAGTACTAGTGCTTCAGCCTGACATCCATCCCAGAGAAGAAGTTGTACCTTGAACATCAGCAGCAGTTTAGTGCATGTAGGAGCTACTGAATAAGTGGGGCTTGGCCTACAGTGCATGATCTCCCATGCAGAGTACCCTAACATCTCCGATGCTTTTCAGAATTTATAACTACCCCTGGCAATGCTGAAGGTGCAGAAGAACCACCGAAGGTGAAAAGGGTAAGAACCGCTAGAATGTATAACCCAAGGTGCTGCATGCAGCCTAGTCTTTCTTTCAGGCAGCAGAGCCTCAGCAGCAAAAGCTCCTTTCCCCCCTGTATGCCCTATTTATGGTCAACTACTTCTCAATTAGCAGCCTATTAAGCATCACACCTGCAGCCTCTCCACTGGAGTTTCTAACCCTTTGCTGCACCTACATCATTAGAGCATAGAACTCAACAGCAGTCACTTAGCTTTGATTCATGGTTTCAGTTCAGCTGGAAATATTAGCAGGTGTTATTGTTCTGGAAGCCTGAGTCTGGGAGAGGAGACTGATAAATCTAAAACTGCCAGATTACTGGATCAATAGGAGCTGTGAGCCTGCCACAGTGATCCAGCTGCTTTCGGGTTCTTCTCTGTTAAACCAAGTAGTTCTCTAATGCCAGGAAGGAGTGCTGTATGGTGGTTTGAGTGGGAGAACAAGAAGTCTGGATTCCCTTGTTTTATTGCAAAGTCTACTCCTGACTTTGTGTGTGATTGCAGGCAAGTCACTTTAACCAACTGTAAAGTGAGATAAAGATAAGCTCACATCCCACAGGAGTGCTGTTAGGCTTAGTTATGGATTATTGTTCCTCAAGCTGTCAACAACTATTAAAAAAAAAAGTCCACAACAAACAGTTCTAGGTGCCCTAACAATTAATGATGCCAGGAGCCCAACCAGTAAATCAAAGCATCAGAAAAGCCCCTTACACCTTTAGGAACTTGCCCCCCAAATTGTTATAGAATAAATAGGCTTTTGCAGCATTGCCAGAAGGCCATGTTTGGACTATTTTGGACCAAGGTGAGAATAGGGAACAAGTTTCAAAGTTCTCATGAAGAATGCCCTTCTAGTATCTTTGAATTAACTGGTTAGTAAATTTCTTTGAGATCCTTAGCTGAAAGTCACTTGAGAAGTGCAAAGTGTCTTTATGATATGAGAAAAATTTGGAAATAAAGCAAGCTTATGGCACTTCCTTTAGAACAGGCAAATCTAATTACAGTTTCAACAGAACTAAAACAGGGATGCAGTGAAGGGCACATTGCAAAGAATTCCAGGTCTCTAAAACTTTGGACACTTCTCTGAAGTTGATCCAAAGGACCTGAACCTCTTAAGTAGGCAACAGTATGACAAAAGGATTCTCTCAGTGATAGCAATGTTGGGTACCTTATTTGCATTGGATACGCTGGTCTTTTTACACTTTGGCTCTACACGGCACCTTCAGTGTCTGCTGCCTCCTTGGTTCTTCTGGGGAAGTCTGAATAATGTGATTCCTCTCTTGTTACTCAGGGTTCCAAGGAGGAGGCTGATCTTGCTTACACCACATTCCTGCTTCAAGCGAACAAAGTAGCCCAAGGACAGGCTTAGCAAGTTCCTCGACTGTCCCCTATTAAAGCTTCTGAAGATGGTACAAGCAAAAAGCAATAATGATTGAAAAGGATCCTGTGTTCTGAATCAGTGAACAACAGATCTGCAAGTTGCACTATTTCTTACTGTCAAACATTTTGCTACATCTAGATCTTTCAGTTCCTCAAAGATTTGTAATGAGGTTGTGAGTGGTGATATAATAAGAATCTTCTGGTCAAAAATAAATTGCCTTGGGGAAGTTGAACCCTCAGAAGTTTGATTTTCCCCCCCTTTTTTTAGGGCAAGGGATCTCATTTCAAGCAGATTTGAGGTGAAATAGCAATAAAGGTCTAATGCCTTTGCTCTCCTGCAGGCTGAGCTCACGCCTTTCGGAGTTCACCAAGCCCCAAGGATGGCAATGACCTAAGGATACATTTAAGATTCACATCTCATTTGATTTTAAAGCACCAGGAAATATTTTAGAACAATGAGTCTCTCTTTTGATTCCTGTGAGCGTTTTAATCGATAAGGCAGGACCTGTAGGCCGGACAAGTAGCCTGGAATTGTTTTTTCTTCACAACCAATAAAGAATATGATTGTATTTTAGCAAATCAGTTATTCTGTTCAATTTCTGATACCACCTGGAGTGAATGCCATGGGGAGAGGCACATTTTTGCAAGGGGCTGGCGAGGGATAAAAAACACTTGGGATTTGGGATTATCTCCTGGTTTTCATCACTCAAAACCAGAAGCCTCTGGAGATACCAGGTACACTTATACCATACTGTAACATATACATATAGGGCTAGATTCTCTCCTGGGCTGGGATCTGCTCATTATAGTGGAGTAAGGATGGGGATTGTCTGGGAGCCAGTCAAGATCTCAGTGTAAATTACAGCAGCACAGGGGGATTAGAAAGATTGGCATCTAACTCTTTTCTCTCGCTGGCCTGTCTTCTAGGTGTCAGGAACACTCAGACCAAGCCCTCAGATCAAGCCCTCCTATGTCCCTCCCAGGGGTGCACTAACCTGACTCAAAACCAGCTGGCTATGGTCCCCAAGGAACCGTACACCAACTGAGAATTGGTAGAGCACAACTGTGCTCAGCTGCCCATCCTCTCCTGTCCCCAGCACATCCCCTACACAAGGGATGGGTGATTACAGGCACAGAAAATGGAGGTGTGATGGGTTGGATCACAGAAAGTCCCTTGGCAGCTGCCACCTGATGTGTCAAGACTACTTCTGCTCCTGCTTTCCTGCCCTGGCAGCTTAGGACTTCAGTGCCCTGCCTAGTTTGAGCCCGACCCGCTAGCCTGCTGCAAACCCAGACCCAGGTCTGAACCACGTCCCCTAACAGCTGTAGGCTTAACTGAAAGCAGCTTACAGAAGTGTTCTTGTCTTTGACACTCAGATGCCCAACTCCCAATGGGGTCCAAACCCTAAATAAATTTATAGGGTAAACTCATAAATTGTTCGCCCTCTATAACACCGGTAGAGAGATATGCACAGCTGTTTGTCTCCCTCGCCCCTACCAGGTATTAATACATACTCTGGGACAATTAATAAGTAAAAAGTGATTTTATTAAATACAGAAAGTAGGATCCAAGTGGTTCCAAGTCGTAACAGACAGAACAAAGTGTATTACCCAGCAAAATAAAATAAAACCCGCAAGTCTATGTCTAATAAAACTGAATACAGACAAAACCTCACCAGTTCCAGTAACCTTCCTTTTACAGACTAATATCCTTTTAGTCCGGGTCCAGCAATCACTCACACTCCCTGTAGTTACTGTCTTTTGTTCCAGTTTCTTTCAGGTATCCTTGGGGGTGGAGAGGCTATCTCCTTAGCCAGCTGAAGACCAAATGGAGAGGTCTCCCATGGGCTTAAATAGACTTTCTCTTGTAGGTGGAGATCCCCTTCTCTCTCCTATGCAAAGTCCAGCTCCAAGACGGAGTTCTGGAGTCACCTGGGCAAGTCACATGTCCATGCATGACTCACAGTTTTACAGGCAGCAGCCACGTGGCATCTTGAATGTCTCCAGGAAGACTTCTTATGTGGATTGGAGCCTTCCAAGATGCATTTTTCCTTAAGTGCTTCTTGACTGGGCACTTAACTTGGTGAATTCCTTTCTCCAGGAACTGACCAAACACTCAACTAAGGTTATTTAGAACTCAAGCCAGTACACGGCCAATATTCATAACTTCGAACACAAAAATGATATATGCAAATAGGATTAATAGATTCAGTAGATCATAACCTTTACATAGATATGTTACATGGCATATGTAGCATAGAACATCTTCCAATTATGTCATATATATTCATAAGCATATTTCCATAAAGCCTTATGGGGGGCACCATCACAGGAGGTGCCTGGCTTTTCACCAAGGGGGTTCTCATCTGGCCCGGTTCAGGCTTCTTTATGCCCCTTGCACAGTGCAAAGGAGCTGGTTTGAGGAAGAAAATCTGACCCAGATTAAACCCTTATCTCTTGCCATCCTCACTTCTAGGTGCCAGGATCCCCTCTGGTGGGGCCTTCACGTCTCCCTTCTGAGATCATCAGGGTAACAGGCCACCGGCACTGACTGTCAGGTGAACTCCAGTGGCTGTCTCAGATATGGAGATGGGCTAAGCAGAGGGAACAAACAGCTGCACACCCGCTATCAATAGAATCCTTCATCCAGAAAACCAAAAGATCTGGTTAGGATCTTGAGACAGGGATACTGACCTTCCTCATTCCATAGCGTTTGGTACAAAAAACACACTTGACCAGCCAGCAATCTATTGACACAGGCTCCCGTCACATCTCAGTGAAGGGCAGCTGGGGCAGCAGCAAGTTTAGGGCAAAAAGACCTTGTATTTGAGACATTTCGAATTATTTCATGCTCCCTGCAGCATCGGGGGCCTGTGTGCTGGTTCCTGTGCTGCTTCCGACACTTGGAAAAGCCACGGGAAAAATTAATAAAAAAATAGCACAACGCACAAACAAGTCTGAGTCCTTTGGTTAGTGCCAGATCCTTGTACTTCTCTAACCAATCTGTTCTCTTACTGCCTTATTTGTGAACTATTAAAAGTTTTATACATTAACTATTTTTTCCATGACAGCACTCCTAGGGACCACAGTCAGGGGTCAGGTTCCTCAAAGAGCTTATGGTCTGAGTATATGAGGTGAGACAAGAAGTGGAGACAGACAGGGGAACAAAGTGACAATGAGACAAAACTGGTCAGCATGAAAAACAGGTGGTCTCAGCAAATCAGCTGCCTAAGGCACTGTCATTGCACAGAGCGGTGAATAAATGCATTGAACTTTGCTGAAGACATTAGAGAGGGCCTTTGCTGTAACGAGGTTCCAACCAAACATAGACAAATACAAAACATGGGACAGTGGTTCACACGTGAGAAGGAACAAGGGAAAATGTCGGAAAGTTTCATGGAGGGTTTTAAGAAGCGGGGGGTACTTGACATATGGAAAGTGGGAGTCTGTTTCAGGGAGGAGAGGCATGACACAGAGTGGGAGAAAAAGGAGAAGTGAAGAGATTTAAACCACACTCAGACATTTAGAACATGGGTCCTGACCCAAAGTCCATTGGAGTCAATGGGAGTCTTTCCAATGACTATGATGGGCTTTGATTCAGGTTTATTGGGTCTGACTCTCCTCTCAATAACACCAGTGTAAACAAGGGGACGTCACTGCCCTGAGGTCAGTGGCATTGGCATGATGTGAAACTGGTGTAAACAGGAAGAAAATCAGGCCCATAGTCTTCAAATTCAAGAAAATGTTCCATGACGACACCCTCCAGGCAGTGTTATTTCCTGACCTCGCCATCCGCCTGCTTCAAAGAAAGCCACTGTGGTTTGTCATCAGAGCTGGGAGGAAGCACGAGAGCGTTGCTCGGCTAGTAATAGGGGACGTTGATAGCGATAACACTGAAGCTAGCCAAAGGGGCAAACCCTGCCTCATACCACCTGCTTGGAGATGCATGAACGCTTCCTGTATTATTGTACCACATACTATAAGCAAAAATAGGCTGGGGTTTTTTTTTTAAGTAACACTGGCTGGGTTCTCACAACCTATAAAAGGGATATAAATACATATTGGTAAAAGGAAGGGTGTGCCTGCTATGGGCCACTCATGTATCACTCTATTAATTCCTGCAGTGAGCAGAGGTCAGTGATGCTACATTTCTTTATTTTAATAATGTGCTGCTGAAAGGTATTGGGCAGACAGCCCTGGAGACTGGGAACCATGGAAGAGTTTCAAGAAGGACAGCAGGAAAGCGAGGCTGCCTCCCTCCGCAAACCCTCTGCACCTTAGCCCGAAGGACCGGGGGAAAGCGAGAGTTCTCTCTCTGTATCCAGGCTCCTTCCCTTTGTTTTTCATCCTCCCTCACTCTCTTCTCCAGCTTTACTCATCGTTTTTTCCCACCGGATTGCCTCTCTCACTTACCCTTGGCACTCCCTTTCCCACCCTCTTGCTCAAGCAGAACATGAAAGCAGTAACATCCAAGGTCAGCCTGAACTCTGGGACTCCGGCAGTTCAAGTAGGGTTGAAATAAGCTCATGCCATATTGGTTATGCTAAGCATAATTGGCCCGACTCTACGGGTACGTCTACACTGCGGAGGTGTCACTGCAGCGTGGGTAGCCATACCCAAAATAGATCTCTAGCTAGCTCCAAAAACGATACCAGTGAAGCCATGGCAGCACAGGTGCAGCTGGAGCTAATCACTCGAATACACATCCAGAGTCCTGGATGGGCTTTTGCAGCCCATGCTGCCACCCGTGCTTTTGTGGGTGTTACTGGAGCTAGCCCGATCAAAGCTAGCTCAGGTATGTCTACACATGCTGCAACTTCCTTTGACTCAGAGTGCCTTTGTGTGCGTTAGCTTAACTTTGGGCTTGCTGAGGGCACTGTTAGAGCATCCACACAGGTGGAGCATCCACACAGAGTAGCTAGTGAACACTAGCTAGTGCACAGCCGCTACTCTGGGCTTTTCCCCCCGTGTAGACAAGCCCGGGGTGTAAAGGAAGGTTTAAGCTGCATTGGTGATAGGACTGATGATCAAATGACATACATTAAGTGCTGCTGCTTTGGGTTGGTTTTTACTTTGCATCTCCCGTGTTTTTAACGGTATGTCTAAAGCACCCAGAGCTTTGGATGGTGGGGGCGGAGTGCCCTTTGATGTGGGGTTCACATAAGACAGAAATCTAAATAAAGAAAGAAAATAATTCAGTCCAGGTGCAACTTCACAACAAGGTTACGCCTGGGATGAATTTGGTCCAATATGTTTTGAAGCCTCCTATAAAACGGCCTTTATGGTTTGCATACCATTTGTAGAGCGAGAAAGGAACTGATAGAGAACCTCAAGCATAGCGAGTTCTTTTTGTTGCTTTACTCCTTTCTGTTACTGGAAATACGTGCCACAGGAAGCAAGCAGCCATCACGGAGCGTGCACTCTCCTGTTTTACAAAGGGAGAAGATGGAGTTCATCAAGACGTTACTTTTCTTGCTGCAAGGTAAGAGGTTGTATAGATTAAAAAAGTGTGTCAGGGAAATAGCAGGTAAGAACAAAGAAGATGCCTTTGAGCTTTGTTTTTAGACTTGGGTCATCTACAGTTAAACAGTTTACTGGGCCTGTTTGCTTTTATCATAAATTGCAGAGGGTTTTTACCCTCCAAGAACGTCCAATGTGATTTTTAAAACTTTGTACATTTCTTTTTTGTGGGGGGAAATTAAGGGTCTGGCAGTTGGGTAAGTCTGTAATGTCAGGAATTGTTCGACGCTGGACCATGAAATATTTCTGTGGCTTTCCAAGAACACTGAATAGCTTGAGGTGCTTTAATTTTGCAGAACAAAAGAACATTTTCATTTTAGAGATGTGAGCCTTGTTCATGTGAGCCTTGTTTCTAATGCAGAGTGATTTACAAACCTAAGTTAGTTAATTGGGCACACAACGTTAACTTAATGTTAGCTAAATTGGGATACTGGGCACATAAAACCTTTCAAATGAATTCATGTTTGTAAACTGGATCCAGGATGTTAAAGATATAGGGGTGAAATCCTGAATCCACTGAAGTCAATGAGAGTTTTAGTATTGACTTCAAAGGAGCCAGGATTTTACCCATAGGGTCAAGTCCAGCCAGCCATCCTTACTCAAGCAAAACTCATATTGCAATCAAGATTTCCATCTGGAAGCAACTCTTTCCCATACTGCATCAGAGATTGCTGGATTTTGTGCATAATCATAAGCACTCCTAGAACATAAGCTTTCGTGAGCTGCAGCTCACTTCATCGGATGCAAGTGAGCTGTAGCTCACGAAAGCTTATGCTCAAATAAATTGGTTAGTCTCTAAGGTGCCACAAGTACTCCTTTTCTTCTTGCGAATACAGACTAACACGGCTGTTACTCTGAAACTCCTAGAACATGTTGTTTTGTGGTTAGCAAGCCATTAGCTTCCACACTGTGGTAATGTGTGGAATTTATCCTGCTATTTTTATCAAGCTAGGCCCAGGAAAATAGATCACAGCAAGGGATTACAGCACAGATAGATGGATGGGGAACCCTGCCCATAACCTGATGTTTTACTTTATTGAATTATTGATTGATTTATAAACTGTGCCATCCCTTACTTAGCTCAGGGCACACGAATGGCTTGCAATAAAAACATGGAGCCTAATCTTCCCTCAGCTTTCATGCACTTCAGTTAGAGTTGTTGGGACTTTGTGCTCCAGAAAATCAGCCTTTACTCCCAAAAAGCCAACAGAAAAGGGCATTACCAAACCAGAAAACAATTCCTGCCCATTCAGATCCACCCTCCCTCAGGCAAACATCTAACAGGAGGACACAGTGTTATATGCTGAAGGTCAACAGACCTGGGGCACTGTTACACTAGAGGGGGATTGAATTCCAGAGTTGGGAACCTTCAAGTTTAAATACAAGGAGAATTCAAACAAGTGCCCTAGTGGAACTCAGATGTTGCAATGACAAACAGGGTGGAAGGATCAGGACCCTACCCATTCAGCCCTGGTCTACACTAGGAGTTGAGGTCGAATTTAGCAACGTTAAATCGATTTAACCCTGCACCTGTCCACACGATGAAGCCCCCGCCCCCCTTTTTTTTTTACTTAAAGGGCTCTTAAAATTGATTTCCTTACTCTACCCCCGACAAGGGGATTAGCGCTGAAATCGGCCTTGTCAGATCAAATTTGGGGTACTGTGGATGCAATTAGATGCTATTGGCCTCCGGGAGCTATCCCAGAGTGCTCCACTGTGACCGCTCTGGACAGCACTCTCAACTCAGATGCACTGGCCAGGTAGACAGGAAAAGGCCCGCAAACTTTTGAATTTGAATTTCCTGTTTGGCCAGCGTGGCAAGCTGCAGGTGAGTGCAGAGCTCATCAGCAGAGGTGACCATGCAGAGCTCATCAGCTGAGGTGACCATGATGGAGTCCCAGAATCGCAAAAGAGCTCCAGCATGGACCGAACAGGAGGTACGGGATCTGATCGCTGTATGGGGAGAGGAATCCGTGCTATCAGAACTCCGTTCCAGTTTTCGAAATGCTAAAACATTTGTCAAAATCTCCCAGGGCATGAAGGACAAAGGCCATAACAGGGACCCGAAGCAGTGCCGCGTGAAACTTAAGGAGCTGAGGCAAGCCTACCAGAAAACCAGAGAGGCAAACGGCTGCTCCGGGTCAGAGCCCCAAACATGCTGCTTCTATGATGAGCTGCATGCCATTTTAGGGGGTTCAGCCACCACAACCCCAGCCGTGTTGTTTGACTCCTTCAATGGAGATGGAGCCAACACGGAAGCAGGGTTTGGGGATGAGGAAGAAGATGATGATGGGTTGTAGATAGCTCACAGCAAGCAAGCAGAGAAACCGGTTTTCCCGACAGCCAGGAACTGTTTCTCACCCTGGATCTGGAGCCAGTACCCCCCGAACCCATCCAAGGCTGCCTCCCGGACCCGCCAGGTGCAGAAGGGACCTCTGGTGAGTGTACCTTTTAAAATAGTATACATGGTTTAAAAGCAAGCATGTTTGATGATTGATTTGCCCTGGCATTCGCGGCTCTCCTGGATGTACTCCATAAGCCTTTGCAAAAGGTTTCTGGGGAGGGCAGCCTTATTCCGTCCATCATGGTAGGACACTTTACCACTCCAGGCCAGTAGCACGCACTCGGGAATCGTTGTAGAACAAAGTATTGCAGCGTATGTTTGCTGGCGTTCAAACAACATCCGTTCTTTATCTCTCTGTGTTATCCTCAGGAGAGTGATATCATTCATGGTCACCTGATTGAAATAGGGTGCTTTTCTTAAGGGGACATTCAGAGGTGCCCTTTCCTGCTGGGCTGTTTGCCTGTGGCTGAACAGAAATGTTCCCCGCTGTTAGCCACGGGGAGGGGGGAGGGGCTAGCCACACGCTGGGGGGAGGCAAAATGCGACCTTGGAACAAAAGCACATGTGCTATGTATGTAATGTTAACAGCAAGGTTTACCGTGAAAGAGTGTACCCATTGTTCTATAAAATGTGTCTTTTTAAAATACCACTGTCCCTTTTTTTTCCCCTCCACCAGCTGCATATGTTTCAAGGATCACAGGATCTTCTCCTTCCCAGAGGCTAGAGAAGATTAGAAGGCGAAAAAAACACACTCGCGATGAAATGTTCTCTGAGCTCATGCTGTCCTCCCACACTGACAGAGCACAGACGAATGCGTGGCGGCAGACAATGTCAGAGTGCAGGAAAGCACAAAATGATCGGGACGAGAGGTGGCAGGCTGAAGAGAGTAAGTGGCGGGCTGAAGGGAGGGCTGAAGCTGAAAGGTGGTGGCAGTGTGATGAGAGGAGGCAGGATTCAATGCTGAGGCTGCTGGAAGATCAAACTAATATGCTCCAGCATATGGTTGAGCTGCAGGAAAGGCAGCTGGAGCACAGACCGCCGCTACAGCCCCTGTGTAACCAACCGTCCTCCTCCCCAAGTTCCATAGCCTCCTTACCCAGATGCCAAAGAACGCGGTGGGGGGGAATCCGGCCACCCAGCCACTCCACCCCAGAGGATTGCCCAAGCAACAGAAGGCTGGCATTCAATAAGTTTTAAAGTTTTAAACTTTTAAAGTGATGTGTGGCCTTGTCCTTCCCTCTTCCACCACCCCTCCTGGGCAACCTTGGCAGTTATCCCCCTATTTGTGTGATGAATTAATAAAGAATGCATGAATGTGAAGCAACAATGACTTTATTGCCTCTGCAAGCGGAGATCGAAGGGAGGAGGGAAGGGTGGTTAGCTTACAGGGAAGTAGAGTGAACCAAGGGGCGAGGGGGTTTCATCAAGGAGAAACAAACAGAACTTTCACACTGTAGCCTGGCCAGTCATGACACTGGTTTTCAAAGCTTCTCCGATGCATACCACACCCTCCTGTGCTCTTCTAACTGCCCTGGTGTCTGGCTGCGCGTAACCAGCAGCTAGGCGATTTGCCTCAACCTCCCACCCCACCATAAACATCTCCCCCTTACTCTCACAGAGATTGTGGAGCACACAGCAAGCAGTAATAACAGTGGGAATATTGGTTTCGCTGAGGTCTAAGCGAGTCAGTAAACTGCGCCAGCGCGCCTTTAAACGTCCAAATGCACATTCTACCACTATTCTGCACTTGCTCAGCCTGTAGTTGAACAGCTCCTGACTACTGTCCAGGCTACCTGTGTATGGCTTCATGAGCCATGGCATTAAGGGGTAGGCTGGGTCCCCAAGGATAACTGTAGCCATTTCAACATCCCCAATGGTTATTTTCTGGTCTGGGAATAAAGTCCCTTCCTGCAGCTTTTGAAACAGACCGGAGTTCCTGAAGATGCGAGCGTCATGTACCTTTCCCAGCCATCCTACGTTGATGATGGTGAAACGTCCCTTGTGATCCACCAGTGCTTGCAGCACTATTGAAAAGTACCTCTTGTGGTTTATGTATTCGCCGGCTTGGTGCCAAGATAGGGATATGGGTACCGTCTATGGCCCCACCACAGTTAGGGAATCCCATTGCAGCAAAGCCATCCACCATGACCTGCACTTTTCCCAGGGTCACTACCCTTGATATCAGCAGATCTTTGACTGCGTTGGCTACTTGCATCACAGCAGCCCCCACAGTAGATTTGCCCACTCCAAATTGATTCCGGACTGACTGGTAGCTGTCTGGCATTGCAAGCTTCCACAGGGCTATTGCCACTCGCTTCTCAACTGTGAGGGCTGCTCTCATCTTGGTATACATGCACTTCAGGGCAGGGGAAAGCAAGTCAAAGTTCCATGAAAGTGCCCTTACGCAAGCGAAAGTTTTGCAGCCACTGGGAATCGTCCCAGAGATGCAACACTATGCAGTCCCACCAGTCTGTGCTTGTTTCCTGAGCCCAGAATCGGTGTTCCACAGCATGAACCTGCCCCATTACCACCATGATGCCCACATTGCCAGGGCCCATGCTTTGAGAGAAATCTGCGTCCATGTCCTCATCACTCTCGTCACCGCGCTGACGTCGCCTACTCGCCTGGTTTCACTTTGCCAGGTTTTGGTGCTGCATATACTGCTGGTTAATGCACGTGGTGTTTAATGTGCTCCTAATTGCCAAAGTGATCTGAGCAGGCTCCATGCTTGCCGTGGTATGGCATCCACATAGAAAAAAGGCACGGAACGATTGTCTGCCGTTGCTCTGACGGAGGGAGGGGTGACTGACGACATGGCTTACAGGGTTGGCTTACAGGGAATTAAAATCAACAAAGGGGGCGGCTTAACATCAAGGAGAAACAAAAACAACTGTCACACAGAATGGCTCCCTCAAGGATTGAACTCAAAACCCTGGGTTTAGCAGGCCAGTGCTCCACCCACTAAGCTATCCCTGCCTCTGGTATTTCAGGCAGGATTGAATCTCCATTAAAGTTTTCAAGGTGCCCCTGACAGACCTCACCAAAACGATTGTCGGCCGTTGATTTCACAGAGGGAGGGAGGGGGGAGCAAATGAATACAAAACAAATCTGGTCTATTTCTTGTTTTGATCCACTTCATCTATCTTTTACATCTTTGGGTGGCAGCAGACGGTGCAGTAGGATTGCAAGCCATCCACATCTCCTGGCTGCTCGGCAGAAGATGGTACAATAGGACTGCCTGCAGAACTAAAGCGAATGACCTGGTCAAGTCACTCCTAATTTAGTCCCTGCGCCCATGTCTGCCCAGGCGCTCCTGAACGACCCTACCGAGGCGGCCAGGAGCACCTCGGACATGATGAGGATGGTTTTCAGGCCTATTGCACCGTGCTGCCACAAGGCAATGGATTGCTGCTGCTGTGTAGCAATGCAGTACCGCGTCTGCCAGCACCCAGGAGACATACGGTGACAGTGAGCTGAGCAGGCTCCATGCTTGCCGTGGTATGGCATCTGCACAGGTAACTCAGGAAAAAAGGCGCGAAACAATTGTCTGCCGTTGCTTTCACAGAGGGAGGGAGGGAGGGCCTGACGACATGTACCCAGACCCACCCGCGACAATGGTTTTTGCCTCAGCAGGCATTGGGATCTCAACCCAGAATTCCAATGGGCGGCGGAGACTGTGGGAACTGTGGGATAGCTACCCACAGTGCAACACTCCGGAAGTCAACGCTAGCCTCAGTACTGTGGAAGCACTCCGCCGAGTTAATGCACTTAGAGCGTTTTGTGTGGGGACACACACAATTGACTATATAGAAACGATTTCTAAAAAACTGCCTTCTATAAATTCAACCTAATTTCGTAGTGTAGACATACCCTCAGAGACATATAATGTTGATCAAGAGAATGCTGTGAATCGCAGCCACTGAGACCTGCGGGTGGCCGTGCCTGCGGATGGTCAATGTAAACAAAAAGAAAAGGAGTACTTGTGGCACCTTAGAGACTAACCAATTTATTTGAGCATATGCTTTCGTGAGCTACAGCTCACTTCATCGGATGCATTCAGTGGAAAATACAGTGAGGAGATTTATGTACACACAGAATATGAAAAAATGGGTGTTATCATACACACTGTAAGGAGAGTGATCACTTAAGATGAGCTATTACCAGCAGGAGAGCGGGGGGGGGGGGGGGGGGGGGAGGTGGGAGGGGGGATGATGCGTTGGAGAGGTTTTAGTTGGTACCCAGAAGTCACCTACTACAGGACAGGCCCAACAAAGAAAATAACAGAACGCCACTAGCCGTCACCTTCAGCCCCCAACTAAAACCCCTCCAACACATCATCAAGGATCTACAACCTATCCTGAAGGACGACCCATCACTCTCACAAATCTTGGGAGACAGGCTAGTCCTTGCCTACAGACAGCCCCCCAACCTGAAGCAAATACTCACCAGCAACCACACACCACACCACAGAACCACTAACCCAGGAATCTATCCTTGCAACGAAGCCCGTTGCCAACTGTGTCCACATATCTATTCAGGGGACACCATCATAGGGCCTAATCACATCAGCCACACTATCAGAGACTCGTTCACCTGCACATCTACCAATGTGATATATGCCATCATATGCCAGCAATGCCCCTCTGCCATGTACATTGGTCAAACTGGACAGTCTCTACGTAAAAGAATAAATGGACACAAATCAGATGTCAAGAATTATAACATTCATAAAGCAGTCGGAGAACACTTCAATCTCTCTGGTCACTCGATCTCTGACCTAAAAGTCGCAATATTACAACAAAAAGACTTCAGAAACAGACTCCAAGGAGAGACTGCTGAATTGGAATTAATTTGCAAATTGGATACAATTAACTTAGGCTTGAATAGAGACTGGGAGTGGATGAGTCATTACACAAAGTAAAACTATTTCCCCATGTTTATTCCCCCCCCCACACACACACACACACTGTTCCTCAGACGTTCTTGTTAACTGCTGGAAATGGCCCACCTTGATTATCACTACAAAAGGTTTTCTTCCCCCCCACCCCCCCACTCTCCTGCTGGTAACAGTTCATCTTAAGTGATCACTCTCCTTACAGTGTGTATGATAACACCCATTTTTTCATGTTCTGTGTGTATATAAATCTCCCCACTGTATTTTCCACTGAATGCATCCGATGAAGTGAGCTGTAGCTCACGAAAGCTTATGCTCAAATAAATTGGTTAGTCTCTAAGGTGCCACTAGTACTCCTTTTCTTTTTGCGAATACAGACTAACACGGCTGCTACTCTGAAAACTGTAAACAAACTGTCTCACGGCCCCGCCAGCAGATTACCCTGATGGGCTGCAGGTTGCCCACCACTGTTGTAGAGTCTCTGTCTTTGGAGGTTTTTAAGAACAGCTATTGGACAAACACCTTTCAGTAATGGTCTGGTTATTATGTAGCCCTGCCTTGAGCGCAGGGGACTGGACTAGCTGACCTACTGAGGTCCCTCTAGTCCTACATGTCTATGATTCTATAAAGGGGCCGAAGGCCTTGTCTTCACTCATATTTTACCTTGTGAGAGTTATCATATGGTCAGGACCCACCTTTTTGGGTAGTGAAGACAGGGCCTTGGTGTGACACCCCTTTAGCATAAACGTGACTCAGACCCTGTGACTTCTTTCTCTGTGTCATCAGTTTCAAGTGCAGCAAGACGACGCATTCAAGTGACGGGTGAGGTTGGAGGATCCATCACTATAAAGTGTCCCGCGAAGGACATTTCCAGGCGAAAATTCTGGTGCAGGGAGCTCGAGACAGGGATCTGTGTCACCATCGTCTCCACCTCTCCATACATCAATGAGAATTACAGGAATAGAATATCCGTCACTGAGGGGCCTCGGGAAGGAATATTTCAAATTACAATCACAAGGCTGGAAGAGGAGGACGCTGGGCTGTACACGTGTGGGACAGGAAATCAAAACGACAGAGGCAGTGGAAGGACCCTCCAAGTGGAGCTGGAGGTTTCTAATGGTACGGGATCGCTCCATAGTCACGCTGTACAGTATATCTCCCTCTGCAGTGCAGTATCACTCTGACGGTATGGTGTCACTGCTAATCAGTATCACTCTGTACAGTATCGCTGCCGACACAGTGCCACGGAGGCTATGTGATCACTCTGTACAGTAGCACTCTGGTTGTACAGCGTCCTTGGTGATGCACTACCACGCTGGGCAGCACCTCTTACAGTCTAGCTTTAGTAATGAAAATTGCATCGTGACTTTTTAGAATGTGCTCTAGAACACATCTGGTTCTGTTCCATGCAGGGAGTGCTCCACCCAGAACGGGCATGTTGTCTGCTGAGCCCCGGGGACATGATAGACCTATTGTGGTATCAGAAGAGTCTGGCAGCAAAGGCGCTGACACTCAAGGTGAGGTTTGCTGCACCCCTCTCTGTAGCCCCACGGGAGGCGAGGGAAGGGAATTGGCACTAACTGGTCCCCATCTCTCCCTTAGGGTGTGGGAGGTCTCTCAAGTTCACACTAATATGGTGATGCACGTGGGAATTGTATGCCATAGCTGCCTGGGCTGTGAGTGTTTGGAAGCTTTCAGGGCATCTTTCACCAGCACTGGATTCACTACTGTATAATTATCTGTCTAATCTAGGAATTTATCTGCTTCCCCCTCATCATTGTGGTATCAGAGCGCCTCACACTTGTCAATGGTTTTTATTCCCTGTGAGGTGGAAGTATCCTCCCTACTTGACAGATGGGGATCTGAGTCCCAAGGTAGTCTAAGTGACTTGCCCATGCTCACACAGGAAGTCTGTGGCAGACTCAAATCTCCTGAGCCCCAGTCCACTGATTTCTCTGTGAGATTATCTTTCCTCTCGAAAAGAAAATCATCAACAAATCCTAAATACCGAGGCATTTATTTTTGAATGTTCCCATCAAGATTAAGCCTCTGAGGACTCAACAAGTTGTTGTCGTTTTTTGTTACTCTCTCTGACTATATTTATAAACACGTGGCAGTTGCCACTGCTAATATATTCAGAATACCAGGCTCCTGGATCTTAGTTAATAGGGCGTTAGATCTTCCCATGTGTGAGTGCACAGGCACGAAGGTCAGATAATGTTGTGTGACACACATCCCTTCTTCTCGTTCTTTTTGCCTTCCCTTTTAGGACTGGAGCTTATTTCCTCCATTCCTTTCCCTGGGGCTGTTGTCTTGTATTGCCAGAACTAGGACAGTATGGACCTGGCTGTGCTATAATGGTTATATTCAGTGTGAGTCTTGATTTGGCTTTCGGTTAGACTGGAGTATGGAGTGACTGCATCAAAATCAATGGAGTTGTTAGAGACCCCAGGGCATGGCCACTAGTTAAGTCGAGGGGATGGAACGCCATAAGGGTTGAGGAAGTCTCCCTGCTGAAGGCCTAAGGGCTTCTTCTTAACCCCCCTTAATAGAATTCAGGCCTGGCTGGTTTGAGTAAGCTCTTTTGCTCTTAAAACAATGTTGCAGCCGCAGATAATGCCTTATAGTGTGAGGTTTGCTGACGCCAAGTTAAAAATAATAGGAGATAGTTACAAGGCCAGGCAGGATGTGCTGGTTGTTTAAGTTGCTAGAAATGCTTGTTAGAGGTTGTAGGAAATAAACATTGTTGTAACACATATAAAGAAGGCAGAGTATTTGCGTAAAGTTTTAATTGGCTGATGTGTAGTGCAGTAGCATTAAGGAATATAAAAGTGTGTGTAATGACCTGCTCTGGTGTGCAGCATTTAAAATTCTCTTCTCCCTGTACCTTGTTTGCAGCTGCAAATAAACTTTTCTGCTTCTCCACCCCGTTGTGATTATTAAGTAAAACACACCGGGTAACAAACCCCTGCTGTTGTTTTGCCTCTCGGCACTGGGTGCCGGCAACAGCTTTTGGCGTTTTTGGGTGGGCAACAAGGCTGCAATTTAGCCTTGCCCAAATCCCTTCTGGAGGTCAAGGATTGCAGCAACAACCGACGCCCAGCGCGCACCGGTAAGTTCATTGGGGGCCTCGGAGGAGACGCAGTTTAATCAACCCCGAAGGGCACAACGGTGCAACGCACTCACATAGTAAAAAAGCAGCTGCAGGCAACGGTGGGGAACCGGTTCCTTAAATAAGGTAAAAACCTTTTAAAATCCAAATTGTATGCTGTGTTAAAACCTAAAAACGCCCAAAGTTACCCTGTAGATATGGGTCAGAAACAAAGCACGGGAGGTAGGGTACGGTGCATGCCCCTAAAGTGTATTTTAGTAAATTAAAAGGTATTTAAATCAAATCCAATAACTAAGGGTAAATTAAAGCAATTTTGTATAGTTAACTGGCCTCAGTACCAATTAAAAAACCAAAAACAGTGGCCTCCCAAAAAATCACTAAATCATAATACAATCCTCCAGTTACTCCTGTTCTGTCAGCAAACAAAAAAGTAAAATAAGCATTCATATGCTTACTTGTTTATAACCTTGTGGTCTCGTACTAATATTTTACAATGCTGTAATTTAACCCCGATTGGCCCGGTAGCAATTAATGTCAGTCCCCGGACCCCCACCCCAAATGTAATGGCAGATCCGGTGTCTCCTTCGGCCCTTACACCCACACAGAGTGAGGCTCCTTCGGCCCTTACACCCACACAGAGCGAGGCTCAAAATAAAATTCCTAGTAAAGCTCATAGTAAGGTTCAAGCTCCATCTGCTGAACTATACCCGTTACTTACCAAAACTAAAATCGCCCGTAATGCAATAGAAAGAACAAGCTGCTCTTACTATGTAGGTCTATACTCGTGCACCTTTTAATCCTATAGACCTGGCCGCTTTCAAAGCACAGGCTGGAGAATTTTCTATCAACCCAAGCAAGTTTGTATCGGTTTTTAAAAAATGTCTTAGCAGCTACAAGCCAGACTGGGATAATTGTAATGTCCTTCTGCAAACATTATTAACTAAGGTTAAACAAAAACAGGTCACAGCTAAAGCAAAAAAACAATATAACCAAAACCGTAACAATATGCCAGCCCCAAATAATCAAGTTCCTATAAAAAATCCTAAATAAAACCCAAATAACAATCAGGCTATAACCCACCTTACCTCCTATAAAAAGCTGCTACTGTATGGACTCCGTCATGCAGCTGTCAGACAGAATAATTAAACTAAACCATATAATGAAGTGCAAACCCCCCAAAAAAGCCCTAAAGCCTTTTTACAGCGCATTCAAAACACAATCCAACAGTATACCAATGCAAATCCTAATAATTCGCAAACTAAAGCAATTATTAAAAAAATATTTACAAGCAGGGCAGCCCCCGACATTAAAAAAAAGCTACAAAAAAAAATTTAATAAGTATAACCATGGCACAAATTTTAAAAACAACAAATCAAGTATATAGTTTAAAAAATTTTTTTTTAAAAAAAAGCAAGTAAAATTAATAGTAGCGGCAGTGCAGGCAGGCACAAAAAAAAATAAACAAAAAAAAAGGGGCTGTGGACGCAAAAGTCCAGGCCCACAAAAAAAACAACTGGGGTGCAATCAGTGTGCCCTGTATCAGCAAAAAAAACCACTAAAAAAATAAGTGCCCAAACAAAAAAAAAAAGGAGGGGTACCTCTATAATAGCAATAAAAAAACAAAAATAGGGGTGTCAAAAAAACCAAATCATCCTACCCTCAGAACCCCGAGTAAAAATGCGGGTAAAAAATAAAAAAATAGATTTTTTAGTAAACTCTAAAGCGGCGCAAACTGCTATAAATCAACCCCTTCAGTTGCCAGTAGCAAACTCCCTCACTATAACAAAAGCCACAGGCAAAGATACCAAGCAAAGCTCTTAAAAAACCCTGAGGTCACGCTGCAGCCTTGTCCATCCCTTAACCCTGCCACCCTCTTACCAAAAACTAAAAAACAAAAACATAACTGTTCAAAAATCATAAATGCCCAATATTCTAGCCGCCCAAACTTAAAAAATGTGCCCCTCCCAAATGCAAATTATAAGTGGTACACTAATAGTAACAGCATAGTAATAAACAAAAAAAGGCAAGTTATGCTATTATAACCCTCAATAACACCGTAAAAGCTAAAAGTTTGCCCGCTAAAACCTCTGCCCACTTGGCTGAGCTAGTAGCCCTGACCCGTGCACTCGAACTGTCTAAAAAAAACCAAGTCAATATTTTCACTAATTCCAAATAGGCTTTTAGTGTGCTGCATGCTCATGCTGGCCTGTAAGAACAAAAAAAAATGCTGACAGCCCAAGGCTCTCCAGTCAAGTACGGGCCCCAAATTCTCCGGCTTCTAAAGGCAGTGCAACTCACTGCACACTATAAGGCCCATCAAAAAAAAAAATCAAAATATAACCAGGGGTAATGCCAGGGCAAATAAAAAAGCAAAGCATGCTGCCACCCTAATGTCCCCTCAAACGAAAAACACCTATATGCATGCCCTTATCCCATCAGTAAAAAAGCTCCCAACCCCTCAGTATTCTAAAAAACAAAACAGCTAGCTAACAAACTTAGTCTCCAGAAAAAGAAGGAATGGCTTCATTCCCTAAAAAAAAAAAAGTCCTCTTACCAAAGGGCCTAATTCTGCCAGTATTACAAAAATTATATCAAACCACTCATGCTGGCAGAAAGGCACTTATCCAACTAATAAAAAAGTACTTCATAACCTCCAAACTCAAACCCCTGGCTGCCCAGGTACAGGCAAAATGCCTAGTCTGTCAAAAAAATAACCCCCAACCAAAACACCCAGTACCACCAGCGGTCCTGGAACCCACTCCAGGCCCCGGACGGGTGTGGCAAATAAACTACTAAGTTTCCCCGAACCCAAGCGTTCAAGTATCTCCTTGTCATAGTAAATAAATTCAGCAAATGGCCAAAAGCCTTTCCATGTCACAATTGCACTGCCAAAACCGTGGCTCTCAAGTTTGTTAAGGAGATTATTCCTCGCTTTAAACTTCCCCAGTAAATAAAATCTAACAATAAAACACACTTCACATCAAAAATCATCCAAAGCATCTCAAACGCCTTACAAATTCCCTAAAAACTCCATACACCCTAAAAACCGCAAGCCAGTGGGGTAGTAAAGCAAACCAATCAAACCCTTAAGCAACATCTCTCAAAAGTATGCCAAAAGGCCTCCCTACGGTGGCCTGATGCCCTGCCCCTAGTTCTGCTCCGCATCCGTGCTCCCCAAAAAATAAATTAAGGCTCAGTCCCTTTAAAATTATGTTTAAAAGGGCATGGCACACTAAAATAGTACACCGGTTGTGTCAAAAAAAAATAAAAATTAAAAAATAAATTTCTGTCTCAGTATACGTGTTCCCTGTCTGCTGTTCTTTTGTCTCTTCACAGGTATACTAAAAATTCCCAGCCTCTACCCTTAAACTCGCCCATCCACTCCCTGCAGCCTGGTAATTCAGTGCTCGTACGTACCTGGAAAGACGAGCCCCTCCAAACAAAGTAAAAAAAACCTTATACCATCCTGCTGGTCTCCCACACGGCAGCAAAAGTCAAAAAACACAAAAATTAAATTCATTATACCCGGCTGAAAGCGGTGTCAAACCCCCTCCCCCCTCCCCGGCTAAAAAGTAAACCGTGCATTCAGCCCCCTCCACTAAAAATCTTAAACTAAAATTACTATTTAAACAGCAGCCTGCCAAAAAAGCAAAAAAATAGATGGAAAAGTATATTTTTTTCCCCCTCTTGGCTATGTGCCTAACTGGTACTGCTGTTTCAGGCATTGTACCCGTAAATACCTGGCTGTCACTAGCCCAAAGTGTAGTAAACGCAACGTCGTTCTCAAAAAACCTTCTTCTCAAAAACTAAGGCAGCAGCTCTGGCCTTTTCCTTAGTTAATATTCCTGGGCTTGTGGTGCATAATTATCACGCAATAAAGCACCTTGTCTGCACGGTGGCAAAGGCCATTAATTTAACCTCAACCATCCTGGCCCAACTCTCACATAAGTTAAAAAAAATACGTCAGGATATGCTACAAAACAGGCTGGCTGTAAACTATTTGCTTCTACGCCATGGTCACCTATGCCAAAAGTTTGCAGGCATGTGTTGCTTTAATATAACAAATGCAAGGCCATCCGTAAAAGCTAATTTACAACGCCTAAAGCAGCTAATAAAGGGCATTCATCAACAAACTAAAAAAAATTGGCTAGGGTCTCTATTTTCTAGTTGGGGCCTTTTCCGTGGCTAAGTAAGTTCTTTAGCCTATTATTTAAGTTTTTTTTCCCTGTATTAATCATGTTATGTTTACTGTGTTATATGTGGTCCGGTATAAAAATGCTTATTTTGCATAGTTTTAAAAATTTTAATTTTATGCATAGCCCGCTAGTAAATAAATAAAAATAACAAAACTCAAGCAATAAAAATAAGTATTCTCAAAAGAGGGAATTGTTGAAGACCCCAGGGCATGGCCACTAGTTCAGTTGAGGGGATGAAAGGCCATAAGTGTCGAGGAAGTCTCCCTGCTGAAGGCCTAAGGGCTTCTTCTCAACCACCCTTAATAGAATTCAGGCCTGGCTGGTTTGAGTAAGCTCTTTTGCTCTTAAAACAATGTTGCAGCCGCAGATAATGCCTCATAGTGTAAGGTTTGCTGACGCCAAGTTAAAATAATAGGAGATAGTTACAAGGCCAGACAAAATGTGCTGGTTGTTTAAGTTGCTAAAAATGCTTGTTAAAGGTTGCAAAAAATAAACATTGTTGTAACCCATATAAGGAAGGCATATAAAGAAGGCAGAGTATTTGCGTAAAGTTTTAATTGGCTGATGTGTAGTGCAGTAGCATTAAGAAATATAAAAGTGTGTGTAATGACCTGCTCTTATGTGCAGGATTTGAGATTCTCTTCTCCCTGTACCTTGTTTGCAGCTGCAAATAAACTTTTCTGCTTCTCCACCCCGTTGTGATTATTAAGTAAAACACACCGAGTAACCAACCCCTGCTGTTGTTTTGCCTCTCGGCACTGGGTGCCAGCAACAGAGTCATATTTGTGTACAGTGGGTGTAAGGGAGAGGCAGTGTGGCCTAATGAATAGGGCATTGGATTGGGGCTTGGGAAACCTGAGGCAGGTCTTCAGCTGGTGCATGATCAGTTATGCCAGCTCTAGATCTGCCCCTCTGGTTCTTTTCCCAGCTCCACCACTCGCTTACTGGGTGACTTTGGATAAGTCACTTCATCTGTGTCTCAACCTCCCCAGCTGTAAAATGGGGATAATAACATTGACTTCTTTTGTAACATGTTCTCAGTTCTAAAGAACATACATTTTTAATGAGAGGTAGGTATGTTAATTATTATTATTAATTATCCCTCCATATTAACAATGGGGATGGTGGGGTTTTTTAAACAACCTTCAAAACATAAAAGATCTTTAAGCTTAAAAAGGGAAAGCTGCTCTCTAAAATTTATCCACAGGAGTCATCATAAATCCTGACCACAAACTGACTCTGTTGGCTTGAGTAGTCAGGAGCTTTGTTAAACGCTCCGCAGAATTCCTGCATTTTAGGTGCTCAAATGCACTGGTTCTCCTGTGACTCGCCTTAAAATTTTCACAGTACCTAAGAGCGCTGACTTCTGGAGGTCACTGATCGGGATGTACTGCACTCCTAACGTATTCCTGAGCTGCTCATGCATATCCTTAGGGATTGCTCCGAGTGCTCCAATAATCTCTGGGACTGTCTTTGTTCTAGTTTCCCATAATCATTCCACTTCATGGGAAAGTTCTTCAAACCTCACTATCTTCTCTTCTTGTTTCTTTTTCTATGTTTTTTTGCTGGTACGACCATATTAATTATCATCGCCTTATTGGTCTTCTTTTCTACACCACCTATGTTCAGCCCGTTTGCCTGCTCTGTTCTGTCTGTGCCAATGGCCCCAGTCCATAAAATTTTAGCCTCTTAATTCTTGAGAAGGTTTTCAATTTGGTGGTCATAATATTGCATAGGGTGTTTAAATCTGCACTTGCCACAGAGGCTCCAATGCAGACACTTGGCAAGGTCATTGTGCCTGTCCATATATTCTCTCCCAGCCAGGCTCCAGCCTATTATATTATTAATTAATGATGAATGATTAATTATTATTATATGAGAGCAGAACCACGTCCGCTGTGTTCTAGAATCTAGATTTTTTGCAGCAAATGTCTATTTGTCATGGATCATCAGTAATATCCTTCAAAGATAGTGACTAGCTCCAGTCTTACAATTAGCATCTTTGATCCTCAAGGCCAAAGAAAGGCTAACTCCTAACCGCAGTTATGTCCACCTACCGAATACAGTATGAGGAAATGAGAGCAGAATATTGCTCAAGAGCTTTACAGTTTAGAAAACAAAAAGCCCACGCCAAGTTTGGGTCTCACTCATATTGGTGTAAATCCACGTAACTCCACTGAAGTCAATGGAGTGTCTCCAGATTAATATACGTGTGAGATCAGCTTTTGCCCCTCGCACTCATCCCTAGTTTTGACTATGAAACATGCTTTACTGGAAAAGTTACACATGTTCAAGAATGGGAAATGTAGCAACAGTTCATTTTAATATGCTTTCCCCCAGGAGTCACACAACCACAGCTGACTAAAGGAGCATGGGCAAAATATACCTCCTATGCTGCGCCTGGCATCAAATTCCCTGAAGGTACAATAATCATGCCTGCAGCCGTCACTGGCAGCATTGTTACCTTTGCAGAGACGGGAAATATAACAAAAGGGATTCCAAAGAATTCCAGGACAATCAGCTATGCACATCCCAGGCATACAAAGCGGTGAGTTCCACAAACTTTCCCCCTCAGGGATTTTCCAGCATGAACTCTCCCCTAGATCATTTCATTTCCTCTCAAGCTTACAAATACTGCCGGGTCAATCAAGCTGTTTGTGTGAGGAGTGGATCTGCATGTCAGAACTGGCAGTGAAACCACTTCCTCCTTTGACTCATTATTTTCCAGACTCTTGAGAAGCAATTATGGGAATGATGTCTTTCAAATCCTGGTACCAATTCTCCTGATGCTGCTGCTGCTTGTGGCTTCTATGATAATTGTTAAAAAACAGCTACGAGGGAAGAAAGGTAAGAGAAAGGTCACATACTTCTTATACCAGTCTGTGGTACCTGCCACTCTGTGGTAAAAAGAAAGGACAAGACAGTTTCCACAGTTGGAGAACTATAATTTCTCTTTGAAAAGGATTGATTTCTGCTTTGGATAAATTCACATAATTCCTTGCCTCTTGCAGAAAATAATGTTTTTATTTTTCACGATGAAAACTGCAAGTAGCTGCAAAAGCAAAACCGTAACATGGATCAAATTCACAAATACTCGTGAAAATAGCTGATATTTGCACAAATATTTTATTCTATTTTATTTTGGTTCTTGTACCACACGTATCACACTTGCACCTATCACATCAAGAGAAAAATTACCAGTCAGCTGGCTTCATTTCTAGAAAAAAAACCAAACAAACCAAACAGCTAGATAGGCAATAAAACAATTTCAGATGAAACATAAAACCTACGTTGTGAAAGTCCATATCTGATGACTGAGTGTTAGTTGCCATGTCCCGGCCAAATTCCAATTTGACTAATTACATTCTGCCTGCATAAAATTGCCCTACAGTTTCAATTCACGATTTTTCGTTTAGATAACCTACTTCATTTGCTCACCTGAATTGTTGTGTTATGTGGCTATACGCCTGACTTCCATCCCAGAGGGGGCTGCGTTTCAGTGAAGACAGTGTAAGCAACTGGTCATCCATTTTGTAAAGTCTGGTGAACAGAATTTTTGGCTGTAAGTTGCTGTAGAAGCACCAATAGTATAACTGCTTTAGAGTCTGATTTACAGAGGTGCCAACACGGCACATTTCCACTGGTGGGAGGTGCATATGCTCAGCACTCTCAAAATCCAGCCATTAGTTTATATCAGGGTGACTATAGCAAATCATGAAGGCTAAATGTATTTCGCCTGTAGACCGGCTGACTGCCATTGGTTTATAGGTATTACAGTCTACATGTCTGGATGTTTTGGAGAAGCAGCTTCCAGTGAAACCTATGGAATAAATCTGAGGTTGAGTGCGCTCGAACATGGCCAAGGGCACATTCCAATGGAAAATATCTACAGCGTGTTACCCCGCAGGCTGGAGGGAGCTGACAGGAACGGTAAGTTCACCCACAACTATTCAACTTCTAATTAATTGTTCTCCACCTATGGTCTTTCCAATCTACAGCAGGTGCTCACTAATGTCAGAGGGCAAGATTCTACTCTCATTTACAACAGTATAATGTTAGTGTAAACCCACTGAAGTCTCTTGAGTTAACTTTGCATTTTTACCAGTGCAACTATTCTATTCTATGCAGGTTCTCATATGGGCTAATGCATCTGAGTGCCTCCCAGCAGTGCATTAAACATCATGACCAACATCTGTCACCTGTTGTTTGTTCTGTCATCCTCTCCCCAGGGGGAGAAGCATATGCAGTGCAGGGTCTTGTCTTGGTAGGGTTTTAAGTTTGTTTGTTTTTAAATATACAGATTGCTGTAAATTTATGTTAGAGAAAGCAAGGTCAAAGAAACGCACTTTGCACCTGGAGTGAAAAGGGATGAGGTTTGTGATGGCCCTTAGTTCCCGGAGGAGTTTGTTCCACAGTATTGGACCAGTTCCCAAGAAAGCTCCGTCTCCTGCACGGCCCAGCTTTACCCTTATCATGCTGAAAGCAGAATTGGCCTCACTGTCTAATGTTACTCATGTTACATGCACCACTGACTGATGGGCGTGTGGGCTGAGAGCTTTCGGGATATGGTTACGGAACAGTCCTCAGACACCCCTGACAATCCCGTTCCCTTTGGCTTACGTAACACGCACCTCCACTGTGCTAGTAATGCCCTTGGCTACAGTGCAAGATGCTCCCAGGTTCAGCATGAGCCTTGTGAATCCTGTCTTGCTCCTTTCCTTCCCTGCTTTTTGTTTGGGGACAGGGGGATGCCGAGGGTACGGGGGTGGATTTACAAAAATTGCTGAAGCAAAGTTGCGCAGCTGGACAAACAAGCATCAGTGCAGTGCTAAGGACAGGGAAAGTGGCAAGTCACGGATACCAATGTGTTTATACAGACTGCAGGAACATCCAGATCCAGCGGTTCTCAAACCGTGGGTCGGCACCCCAAAGTGGGTCATGACCCTGTTTTAATGGAGTCGCCAGAGCTGACGTTAGACTTGCTGGGACCTGGGGCTGAAGCCAAAGCCACAGCCTGAGCCCCGCCGTCCGGGGCCAAAGCCCGAGCACTTCAGCACTGGGTGGCGCGGCTCAGGTTACAGGCTTCCCACCTCCCCGCTGCATCTTTGGGTTTTGGCCCCCCACCCCTGCCCTGGATGGTGGGGCTCGGGTGTCCCTCCCCCATCCTGGGG
The DNA here is from genome assembly GCF_015237465.2 of Chelonia mydas. Lineage (NCBI taxonomy): Eukaryota > Metazoa > Chordata > Testudines > Cheloniidae > Chelonia > Chelonia mydas. Next base: position 5,676,367 of record NC_051261.2, read on the forward strand.
TGGCGGGGCTCAGGCTCAGGCGTCGGTCCCCCCTCTTGGGGTCGTGTAGTAATTTTTGTTGTCAGAAGGGGGTCACGGCGCAATGAAGTTTGAGACGCCCTGAGATAGGTATAAAGGGCTAGATACCTTACCCAGCTTACCCAGGCAGTGTAACCGTGCAGAGCACGAACAGTTAGGACACAGGATCCGCCTCTGCAACAGACTCAAACCCAAATGGCCTCTATGGGGTAATCCTGGGAAATGAAGCCCGGTCTCCTACATGTTAGGGCAGAGCATTAACCAATAGGCTACTGCAGCCCAAGTTGTTGATCTTAAATTAATTTAGGAGGGACATGTATACACTGTTCGCTAGCAGATACAGACCCAGACTGACTTCCACTCCTTCTTACATTATCTAATCACTTCCTTTCTTAGGTGAAGCCCTAATCAAACAGATACGCCTTGCATCAGGCTCTGATGGCCAGCAAACTCAGGCTCTGTCTGATCAACAGAAGGAATAAATTCCAGGACCCACCACTGAGAATTTCAGATCTTGGGGCTGGATGACGCACAGGGAGGCAGGGTGTTAGTCAGGTCAGCAAACCATCTGCATAGATCAATTACAGCAGTTGGAAACACACAGGAAGCCAGTGAAGTCTTTGTAGAGCTGGGCTAATGTGTTCCAAGTGGCACACTACTATAGAACTGGGCAGACTTGCTCTGCACCAGCTGTGGCTTGTGTGCGCAGGCTAGACGTTGCGTGAGCAAGAGACCCTCCAGGGCCAGCCTTAGGGAAAATGGCACCAGGTCAAACTTGTATTTTGGTGCCGCTGACCGCCTACCCATTGGCCCCAGGCCCCACTGCCTCCCCTCACACATTGCTCCAAGCTCCCTTCTGCAGCTTTGCACCCCAGGCCTGCCTCACTCCTTGCTTCTTGACCATGGCATTCCCCTGACCACAGCGCTCACCCATAAGGCCAGCCCTGAGACCATCAAATACTGAAAACATTCCTGCTGTGACCCTATTGCTGCAGCAAGCTGGATGAGACAACCCTGTGCTGATGGCCCAAACTAAAAACCTGGGGTGTTCATGTTGACCGAAAGAGCTGCTGGTGGGGGTGAAAAGGGAAATAGAGAGAAATGTGTCAGCAGTCAGGTTGGACTCCCAACTCTGAGCCATTATAGGAAGTTGCTGCTTACTACATGGTTGCTCTGTTCAGCAGGACTTCAGTAGTGAGCCTCGTACTTGAGCTGAGAACTAGCACGAAAGAACTATAAGCGTGGGCTGCTAGGAAATCCAGTTATTAGGTAGCTGAGCTTAGATCACCAAGCCATTTCCCATGACTGACCCACCCATCACAAGAAAGCAATAACACGGACACTGTAGGAGGTGTACAAATAGATGAAGAGTCTATTTTAAGGCCTTTCTCTCTCTACCACTCCCTCTCCTCTCAGTAGGAATTTCTCTCTGAAGTATGATAAGGCTGATAGTGTCATCCACAATTACCTGAGCTGTCAGTTCCTGATGCTATCCAGATGTTTTGGCCTCTCATCAAAGCCATCCCCTTGCTTAAGCTTTTCCAAGAAGGCATGCAGCAGTTTCTGCATTGCATCACTCACACTGCTCCTTTAACTGAGAATGATATTTCATCGTTCCGCTCAGAAGCTGCAGAGATGTCAGGAACCCGGCAATCCTTTCCACACATAAAAGAGGTTGGAATGAAGGACACTGCAGTCTGCTATCACTGCAGCCGCTATTCCATTCCATCCAGGGAGATGGAGATTAGAGCTACAGAAGTTGCCATGCATTATGGGACTTGGCATGGTGAATCAGACAGCAAATTCACAGAGTACAGAGTCCTGGCTTAATCAAGTGAAACTCCATTGATTTCAATGAAGTTATAGCCACTTATACTGGCTCTGGATTTGACCCCAGATCTCCTATTAACTGGGATTCAATTTAACAAACCACTCACTGGGCTAAAAATACAGCTCATCTGATTGATTATGTTCAGTCTCTTGTTAGCTAAAGTGTATATTACATTTTTCATACTTTGGGCCCAATCCATCCCTGATGTAACTCCATTGAAGTTACACTACAGGTGAATTTGATCCAACAATGCTAAATTAACAATAAGTTGAAAAAGTTGGGTTAATTTTATTCCCCCCACACCTCTCCCTTTAATGGTCATGTCCTCTCCTGCCTCTGGACTGATTCCAACTGGAAGCAGAAATGGAAGAGCTGAAATACGGCATGAGATTCTTGTGAGATTTCTAGCCCTGATTTTCAGACCCAGAAGGTTTGGACACTTATCCAAATGGAATCTGCCAACCTTTCGGTTGTTGTTCACCCAACAGTACATGCAACTTAAATCCACACCTATTAAACCCACCTTTTAATATGCTGTCAAGATTATGTCCACCTGCAGCAGACAATTATTAACTCCTGAGGATGCCTTCTGAGGGCGTGTCTGCTTAATAAAGGGGATAAACAATAACACTTTGCATTCATATAGCCAGGACCCAGTGCTTTATAAAAGCCAGTTACATAAGGCTCCCTTCTCAGGGCATGTTACTCGCCCCTTTTTACAACTGGAGAAATTGGAGCACAGAGAGGCGAAATGATTTGCCCAAGATCATGCAGAGATCAATGGCAGCGTTCAGAATAGAATCTAGGGGTGAGATTTGGTGTTGTGTCTCTAAGAAGCACAGCACAGAACTCACAGGCCAGAGGGAAATGGGGCTAGGGAAGTTTTTGGTAGCTTTAGTACCTTCCCAGGCTGCTCTAAGGGCTGGAGAGGCCTGTCTAGGTTACAGCAACCTCCCTGGGCTGTCTTAATGGGCTGCAGCACTGCCCCAAATCTCCCACTGCAACATACCCCTCCGGCCCTCAGCATGTCCCCTACAATAGGGCTTACGATGGGGTCCTCAGAAGGCAGCCCTGTGGCTGTGTTCTGCAGGGCTGCCTGGCCTGGAGAAAGCATAGTTCTCTGGGTATCAAGGCCTAGAACTGCTTCCCATTACCCTGGCTCGTCCTATACCAGGCATGAAGGGCCTGGAGAGACAGGCTGTTATTGCAGATCTTTTGTTCCAGGCTCTAACCATCACATATATTCCCTCTTGTTGAGTTGTTATGGTTAATCTGTATTTCAGGCCCATGGAGAGGGTTCAAGAGAGGGAGAAACAGAGAGACAAAACCCCTCAAAGGGCACTTTCTTTCCTTCATTACTGCAAACTACCCATTAGTAATTCCAGCTCGCCTTCCCCTCACCAGCCATCGAGGTGCAATCAGCCCCACATCTCTAAGACATAACAAAAGCTCATCTCTTGGCAGTAACAGAAGGGAAGACAGGTTCATGCTCATACCTCCTTCCTCTTTAGGGGATGACTAGTTCCATTATCCTCTTCTAGAGAAAAGTTCACCAGTCATCAACAACAACAACAAAAAGAGAGAGATAATTTTGGCATGAGATATGGCTGCCCAGTGGTGAGTTCAGTTTATGCAGTAATTTGCAAGACATGTGACTTAACTGACAATTTATTTTTGTCTGACAGGTTTAACCTTTAAAATGCTGCCATTTCTGAGGCCACTAATCAGAGCAATGTCTGAGTGGGTATAAACAGTAGTAGTAATAACATAATAATACCTAGCCCTTACAGAGGGCTTTTTATCTGTAGCTCTCAATGCACGTTACAAGGGAATTCAATGGGGAAACCGAGGCACGGATCTGTATCATGGAAATTAGGGATAGCTTGGTTATCTAGTCCTGGCACAGGAGGCTTATTGGCTAGCACAAAGTACATTTTTAAAGAATTTTTCTAGTCTTGTTGAAATGTCCCCAATGACAAGAATGTTATCTTTTCTTAGGCTATTCCACTGCCTAATTGATCTCACAGTGAGGCCATTTTCCTGATACCCAGACTCAGTTTCTCTTTTTAAATGTCATCCTCTTCATATAGCCCCTTGGAATGCCCGAAATAGGCCCCCGTGTGTGGTAAACTATTAAATAGCGAAACTAGAAAATTGTAATGAACTCAATTAATATAACTGACTCATAAATATAGGAGTGATACGTTAGTGGCACGGAGAGATAATGATTAACATAAAGATTTGTTAGTCTCTAAGGTGCCACAAGGACTGCTTTTCTTTTTGCGGATACAGACGAACACGGCTGCTACGCTGAAACCCAACATCAAGATTGTGACCATGGGTATTTCCAGTGTTAGTTTACAGGAAGGGGTATTATAGTCCCGACTCAACAGGCCAGGCTCTATATTACACACCCTATTCTTTTGTCCCAGTCAAGCTGGATACATATTCATAGTGATGCGATGAGAAGACACAGCAGGAAATGCTGTCATTTGGGAAATGCACAGCACTTGCATAATGTACACGACTCAGCCTTTTTTTGCTGGCAATAATTGACAGAAGGTGCCAGATAACTGGATGTTCAAGGAGGCTTTTTAAGCACTGATGAGACAGGTGAGAGACCTGCCTTTTCTGAAAATTGAGGGGCAAGCTGGAAAAATGCAGTTAAATTCGCACGGGGAGTTGTAATTTGTGTCGTCCTTTTTTCTTTTTCTTTGCAGGCTTGGCTATTCAGACAGTCAGTGGATTTTGCCAGGTTTGCAAAACCCTGTAATAGTCACATCATCTTGGCAGGGAGGCAATGTGGCCTATGGATTAGAACACTGGGCTGGGATACAGGAGACTTCTGTTCTATTCCCAGCTCTCTCACTAGTCTACTGGGTGACCGTGGGCAAGGCACTTCCCCTCTCTGTGCCTCAGTTGCCCCAGCTGTAAAACAGGGATAAGGAGTGACCTCGTTTGCAAAGTGCTTTGAGCTCTACTGTTGAAGCATGCTGTATAAACATTATGATGCGTAATCCTCCTGACTACGTGTTTCCAGCCGCCAAGGCACACAAGTGCCAGGAATCTTTACTGAGAGTCAAGAGTTGCTTCAGATTAACTCATTAGATTGTGTTCCCAGTGCAGTACAAAGTTGTCCCGGTGCTCTTAGACCACTTTAAAAAACAACAACTAGGGAATAAGCCTCAGGCTCCATCGACTCTGGAGGCAGGATTTTCAGAAGCGTGTAGGTCACTTAGGCACACTGGTGTCCCTGGCTGTCACTGGGATTTTGTGAGGAAGATTTTCAAAGGCACACATGGCAGTAAGCGGTTGAGTTCCCTAGTAATGCCTTTTAGAATGTGTCAGTGGCCATCTCTGCCTGGGTTCCTAAGTCACGACAGCCTGTGCTACACTTACACGTTTTATGGCATCACTACATTGACGAGAGGTGTGATTTTTTTTTTTTTGGCCAAAATAGTTTTACCTCTGTGACCCCTCTCAGGGGCAGTGGAACCTGGCAGGGAGCCGTTCCTGCCTAAACTTACACCCAGAGCAGGACCCAGAGGGGCTGGAGCAGCTGCCTTGGGGCCCAGGAATAAGCTGTGGAGCAGAGAGTAGGATTTGGCAGAGCTGGAGCAGCTGCTGTGGCACCTGGGACTGGGCTGGGAAGACGGTTGTGGGAGCCAAAGGATCGGGAGCAGGTACCTTGGCACCTGGGATCAGGCCAAGGAACAGGGAGGAATGCCTGGGATCCTCCTGCCCATCCGGGAGCACCCCCTCCCCTGCCAAATCTCAGTACCTCCCCTCACACCCCCTTCTGTCCATGCAATCCCTTTTGTGGGCAGTTATTTCAACATAAGGCGACTTTACTGGTATAAACCTTCCCAGCTTATAGGAGTCTGCCGTACAAAAGGCTGAGAATCTATTCCACTACATCTAGTCGTGACGGAGATGAGTAGGCACGGATAGTATTCTTCCCTGCCTCACACCACCTTAGACCCACGGCTAGATTTAATGTTTTATAAAAAGACACTTCTCTCATTACCACCTACTGTCTAGAATCATAGAATCATAGAATATCAGGGTTGGAAGGGACCTCAGGACGTCATCTAGTCCAACCCCCTGCTCAAAGCAGGACCAATCCCCAATTAAATCATCCCAGCCAGGGCTTTGTCAAGCCTGACCTTAAAAACTTCTAAGGAAGGAGATTCTACCACCTCCCTAGGTAACGCATTCCAGTGTTTCACCACCCTCCTAGTGAAAAAGTTTTTCCTAATATCCAACCTAAACCTCCCCCACTGCAACTTGAGACCATTACTCCTTGTCCTGTCCTCTTCTACCACTGAGAATAGTCTAGAACCATCCTCTCTGGAACCACCTCTCAGGTAGTTGAAAGCAGCTATCAAATCCCCCCTCATTCTTCTCTTCTGCAGACTAAACAATCCCAGTTCCCTCAGCCTCTCCTCATAAGTCATGTGTTCCAGACCCCTAATCATTTTTGTTGCCCTTCGCTGGACTCTCTCCAATTTATCCACATCCTTCTTGTAGTGTGGGGCCCAAAACTGGACACAGTACTCCATATGAGGCCTCACCAATGTCGAATAGAGGGGAATGATCACGTCCCTAGATCTGCTCGCTATGCCCCTACTTATACATCCCAAAATGCCATTGGCCGTCTTGGCAACAAGGGCACACTGCTGACTCATATCCAGCTTCTCGTCCACTGTCACCCCTAGGTCCTTTTCCGCAGAACTGCTGCCTAGCCATTCGGTCCCTAGTCTGTAGCGGTGCATTGGGTTCTTCCGTCCTAAGTGCAGGACCCTGCACTTATCCTTATTGAACCTCATCAGATTTCTTTTGGCCCAATCCTCCAATTTGTCTAGGTCCCTCTGTATCCTATCCCTGCCCTCCAGCGTATCTACCACTCCTCCCAGTTTAGTATCATCCGCAAATTTGCTGAGAGTGCAATCCACACCATCCTCCAGATCATTTATGAAGATATTGAACAAAACCGGCCCCAGGACCGACCCCTGGGGCACTCCACTTGACACCGGCTGCCAACTAGACATGGAGCCATTGATCGCTATCCTTTGAGCCCGACAATCTAGCCAACTTTCTATCCACCTTATAGTCCGTTCATCCAGCCCATACTTCTTTAACTTGCTGGCAAGAATACTGTGGGAGACGGTGTCAAAAGTTTTGCTAAAGTCAAGGAACAACACATCCACTGCTTTCCCCTCATCCACAGAGCCAGTAATCTCATCATAGAAGGCGATTAGATTAGTCAGGCATGACCTACCCTTGGTGAATCCATGCTGACTGTTCCTGATCACTTTCCTCTATGATTTTTTCCTAGGTTCTCATGTACTGCATGACTCATATCACTGCAGAGTTGATTTGTAAGAGCTGCTGTGACTGTACATTTGCGCATGGATCACCAGGCACAGCTGAGGAAGGACTTGAGGCCCATACAAAGCCGCCTCCAATCAGCACCTGGACCCTACATATCAAAGCATTACTTTGATGCTCTGTAACCACACTGCCCTGCAGAAGCTGGTCTATATGCTTTCTCCACACACAGTGCTAGTGCTGAGTTTACAAAGGTACAATGGATGTGCTGTGGTTGTTTAAATGTGATTTTTCTAATTTGCGCTGCAGATCTTGGTCTGTACAGATGGTTGCCAAAACATGCAGGTTGAGGCAAACAATTATAAGCAGAGGTAAACTTTCCCCCTCAATATTTATTGACTATGGCTGAAGATTTCTCCTATGCAGAGGGTCAGTGCAGGACCTAAGCACCATTTAAATCCTCAAATTAGGTTAATAGACTGAAGTGTTGTCTAGGTTTTGTGCTCATTGCACAAGAATGGATTTCACCCTATAAGCTCATTGACATTTTGAGATAGCGTTAAACTTCATCTTTATTGTTGGCTTGAACTAGGTGAATATAGTTCGTAATCCAGTGCCCAGAAAAAGGAGGAGAATTGTTTTGCAAATTTTCTCATGTTTCATCAAATGCATTTTTGGTGCGAAATTTCTGATTATCTATGAAACTGGCTGGAAAACAGAGGGTTGGTTTTTGGGGTTCCCTCCCCTTTCCAAATACTTTATACATGTTTTTCATTGAAATAAATAAAAATGTTTTGGAGAAAATTTTAGGCGACTGCTTATTGTTATTGAGACTACAGGCCTGATCCCAATTTAACACTGATGTAAATCCATTGATATTAGTGAAGTTATGTTTAATTCCAGTGTGTTACCCTTTCTGCTTAACAATCTGTCCCAATTTATATTCAGTTCCAACACTCCGCTTCCTTCCCCAGGTCTAAAGAAGAACTCTGCGTAGCTTGTACCTTCTACCAGCAGAAATTGGTCCAATAGAAGACATTACCTCATTCAGCGTGTCTCACATTTAATTTATAGCAGTATAAGTGAAATTAGATTCAGACCCTAAACTACTATCACAGCCCTAGAGAAGTCCCTCCGTGTATACCCCTACTAGTGTGGTGGGGTTGGGGAGCTTATACTGCTACGGTCCAGGCAAAAGGTATCATCCCAGGCTACTTCACAGTGACCTTCACAGTGGTTCTGGATCCTGTTCTCAAGTCACCATTGTCTTCCATGACTTCGGATTCCTGGACAGGACTTAGTATGACCCCCACGTGGATACAGTGGACAGAATGGGCTGTGTTAGTCTGGGAGCAAAAGACAACCACAGGGCCCATCTGTGACCAGTAGCTTCAATAAAGAATCTTCCTTATATTTCTCATGGCTGAGTCCTGTCTGTTCTGCAGACGGAAGGACAGTACAGACCCTCTCTCCCCCTTCTCAGATGCTGCCCTTCCCCGAACATCTGTATGAAAGAAATGATCTCCATCCGTTTTGAAATGAAGTAACTTTTATTAGCTGCAAAAAAGCAAACAACTTTGACCATACACCTTAAATACAGTTAGACATTCAAAATATTGCAAGAACAAATATTGTCATTACACCTGATATCAGCTTCTCAGTGACATTATTCGCTGCTAGTAACTTGTACAATGTGTACATACTGAATAACAGACAATACGATCTATGCCATATTAGTTATATAAGAACAGATACACCTTAAATACGTTTTACTATAAATACATCTTAAATAAAACCAATTATTTAAATAGACCTTATTTAAAATAAATAACATTTGGAACTTGCATAGTACCTTTCATTAGAGATCTCAGATGAGTGTTATGATGGAAATGTAGTTTTAGTTCTAAGATATTTTACAAGTTAGTGTCTGATAAGTTCTTGTCACTTATACCTGTGCATAATGTGATGTGAGAACCTCAAAAGGTTCCACTTCGGGTGAATACTTATCTAAGTTCATCTAAACCTCTTGGGATTGATTCTCATCTCACTGACACCAGAAGTGAAGTCCTGGCCTCTTTCAAAGCCAATGGCAAAACTCCCAGTTGACTTCAGTAGAGCCAGGATTTCACCCCAGATACATAGCTACACATCTCCATCTACTACCGTGGGGTTACTCCTGACCTACATGAGTGTAAGTGAAAGGAGAATAAGGCCACTTGAGCTGGAAAGTGTGGTGCCTGATCTTGTACTCAGAGAAACAGTCTCATTCAAGTTAACAGGACCATTTAGGGGAGTAGGGGTTACAGTTTTGAGAACGACCTTTGGATGGAAAGAAAAGGGGCTCTTGTGAGTTTTCTGGTACCTCCTCCTTGCAGATAGGCTGGAAATGCTCTTGGAAGAGTGTTTCACAGTATTCAGATGCCTCTATTTCTAGCCCTGATTGGGACCAAACAGTACAGGGGCAAAGAACAATTTAAAAAATTATCTATTGAATCTGTGGGTGAAGATTCTGGCTTCTTAATGTGACTGGTGCAACAATATGGCTGAAAGAGATGCTCCTGAACTGATTTAGATCCAGCGTTTAGTTCAGGCCCATCGTTATCAGTAAGTACCAGAAAAGTAGCGATATAATGTTGTTGTGCCCTGTGAAAGGGAAACAACATCAGTTTGTTCCTGATGTGACATCTCCACTCCCGTGGCCTGGGGCTGAGAAGCAGTGAGTGCTCACAATTCCAGGATCAGGCAAATGTGCTTTAGCTGTGCAGCTCCATCAAATGAAAGTAGCTCGCAGCCTACATCACCAGATCCCTCGAGATTCTGAAGATCAGGATCTTGGGGAATTTCTCCTTGAGCCATGCAGACATCTGCCTCTTTCAGTAACAAACAATTAACATACACACAGGTACACTGTCCGACCTCCCTGGGCTTCCAAGAAGCTACGTCAGTTTACAGTGTTACAGAAAGCAAAAAAAAAAAAAAAAAGACAGGAAGATTTGTAAATAATTTTGAAATAAATAAAATGAAAAATAGGCTGTGTTCCAGATTTTCTCCCTGCTCTTAGCCCTTAGTCCCTTCCATCCAGACGAAGAGAACATCCAGCTCACCCAGTGCTTTGTTTGCTGCAGCGTTTCTGTCCAGCTAAAGAAATAAAACCGAGTCATACTGTTAGTGCCTTCATAAAAAGCTGTCGATAACATTAAAGGTTGATCATATCGATTTGGTTTTGCATCTACCCGTTTTACTTATGTAATTCATGTGATCCCGCAGGACTTTACTAAAGGAGCTTGTTTTAATTTTTTTAACTGATTTTCTCTTCATCTTATGAATTGAAGAATGGCGACTGAAATGGTAGCCCCCGGGAAAATTCATGATTCAGCCAATAGGTACCATATAGTCATCACTGTTCATTTCTAAGTAAAATCTGGAGGAAAGCTGGTAGCTTAGACATCAACGTGTGGCAACTATTTGCAAATTCTGATTCTTAAAAACAATGGGAAAATTATCAAAAAAACCCTAAATGCTGCAGGAGCCTAATTCCCATTTTCAAAAATCACTTGGGCAACAGTTGATGGGATTTAGGCTCCTAAAGTGACGAGATCCTTTTTAAAAATGAGATTTAGGCTCCTAAGTCAGCTACATGTTGCAACATAGAGTACAACAACACTTGAATACCTTTCAAAATCTAGGCCTAAGCTCTTTGGGGCAGGGACTGTCTCGCCTTGTGTGTCTGTGCAACATCAAGTACAATGGGGCCCTGATCTTGGTTGCAGCCTCCAGGTGCTACTATAATACAAATTAATAATAATGAGGTGGTGTCCTGTTTGTTCCCTCTCCCCGCCCCCACCAGCAATAGAAATCAATTGTGCAATGGATGACTGGGAGAATCCCCCAAGTTACCTTTTCATATTCCTCTCTGATGAGTTGAAATCTACTGTTTGACACTTCCCCACAGGAACACTTCTTCTGATCATGCTATGTAAAAGAAAACAAATTCATTGTTAGAACTATTGGGCAAAGCAAACAGTTTTGCTTATTGCCTATTTTTGGGACTGGTTTAGGGGCAGCCCTGGAGACTGAAGACCGTGCTCTGGAGCTAAGCGGGCTACCCTATATTGCCCCCACCCTGGCTTGCAGAAGAGAAAGCCTGCTCAATCTCCATGGCCCATGGAGTCAGTCCTTTCCTACTTTGCTTAGACTGCAAAAGAATGGGAACTATCTCCAGTTATGAGGCTGTTTTTCTCATCAGTGTCCACTAGGAGTGAGATAGAGATCCACCCACTCATTTCAGAAAAGCTGTCAACCCAGGGTCAGTGTTTACCAACAGGTGGCCTAGAGGTGAAAAGCTTTATGGCCCAGCTCCTTAAAGGTATTTAGACACCTAATTCCTGTTAAAACAATGAGATTTTAGATGCCGAAGTACCTTTGAGGATCTGGGCCTATGTCCCATTTCTAATTCCTGAGTCATTCAGTCACCCAGCAGGTAGGTGTTATTCGAACTGACAGCACAGGCTATGCTAGCTTATTTTATTCAAGGTTTTATTTTTTAAACATATTTCACACACTGTTCTTATAACTATTGGACCCAAGTCTCCATCTTTTCGTGATGTTATTGGCCCCTATTTCATGGCATTAAAAAGAAACCTGATATAGCCTCCATGCTTACACAGTGTTTCAGTTTCCCCTTAATGCTGAGGAAGGAGTTAGACAGCCTACTGGTTCTTCTGCGAAGTAGGGGGCTTGTTGCTTCATGGTGCCTGAAAACACTTTCAATGTAGAACCTCAACAGATGGCGGAGTAAGCAGCAGCTCTCTGAAATCTAAGGGAAGAGGAGAGGACATGAGGCTTATTGCAGTGTCAAAATATCCTATGTCTCTTATTCATTTGCATGCAAAGTCTCTTGTTATATGCATTAACTTAAATGAAAGACACACATATATTTGCAAAAAAAAATCTTGAAATCACAGGCAATTCAGCACAATGCTCAAGCAGTTTAACTCCAATGCTCAGGCAGTGGTTCCTCTGGCCACACTGAGCCCTGGTTGCCATGCCCATTTCCCAAGATTATTTTCCATTGTATTCATGCTCACATTTCATCTAGCAAGCTCTCAGCTTGCTTTTGTCCATGAGATCATTGCAACGTAAGTTGGGCAAAATGCTTCTCTCTGAGCTCAGCTTTGGACCTATTGTGAGTACAGCGGCTTTAGATCTGTAGTGCATGTCTGGCACGAGAAACTCCAATGGAAGTTCTGCACAGAGCAGGAGACCAGAATAGGAAATAGATCCGGGGCAGCTTGAAGAGGAGAATATCTTCTCTTTATACTGTATTCTTCATAAAATGCCTTTCAGAATCCATTAAGGGGAAACACTCAAAAGGGTAAACTGCAGAGGCAGCTCTTAGAGTGAGATCTTTAGATTACAAATGACACAGGGTCTTGGAGAGAAGGGCTTTAGGTGTAGGCAGAGCTGCAGAAATGAAAAGACCACATTCAGCTATGAAGAGTCACAGGCACAGGGCAGGACATTCTGGAGGAAGACGGAAAGCAGGTGGGGTGATGTGTCTTTTAGACACATGACCTGTATAAGGTAGATTTTTGGGATGAAAAATCACTCTAAGGTTTCTGGTCTTGAGGGCAAAGTAAGGCATGGGACAAGGAGAAGAGGCTGGTGGTGAAAGGAATAGAGTAATGAGGAACCTTGAAGGTCTCCCTTCAGGGAAGTGACAAGAGGAAGATATGAAAAGCACTACTAGAAATGGAAAAAAGCTTTTGTGTGTGAAGGTAAATTCGAACCGGGAGGAGAGGGGGCAGGAAATTACTTGAGAGCTTCCCTACTCCGAGCAACAGGATTTATTGACAAATGACAGCATTTACCGGGACTCCTTGCAGAGCAACTCTCTTCAGCAATACGACGTCAGTCATGCGGTCTTGGGCTTGCTGCAATTACAAAAAAAAGAGACATCATTTGAATGAAGGGATGAAAAGGGGAAATCAGCTTCCAGTATTTTTGGCTTAAAATTATAGCCAGCCACCTGAGAGTTTTGCTTGGGGCTACTGTTTCTTTTTTCCATTGGTTTCAAATGCCATTGAACTGGGTATCTATGGGCATTTGTTCCAACCTAACGACTACTATAAATGGTAAAGAAAGCAGAATGTTGGTTACAAATTCCTTTCACTTTCCACAGGAATAATTCAATGTGGTGTTCAGTTCATCTGAGTCTGCTTCTGTTCTGCCTCCGAACTTGCTTCTAGATGTCATGTTCCCCAATGCTCTGATTGGTCTCCTTTAATTCAGACTTCTCAATATGCACTTGTGATTTCCTGTGAACAGATTGGAAGCCAACAAGCATTTCCAGGCAGTACTTACAGTGGCTCCTCTGATTGCACCAAAGTAGTCCCTTAGTTCCTGAAAAGACACACCACTCAGTTCACAGTCACCAAAGCGGAGCCTTCTTCCTTCCATCATTAGAATCTCACCAAAGAAAAATGGAAGCAAAACCAGGCAGCAGAAACGACTCATGGCCATCATCATTCTACAGAACAGGCTGAACTGCCCCTGTTAAAAAGAAATGGGGATTGCAATGTTACATTCATGTTGAGCCAGATTTTCAGAGGTGTTGAGCACCTGCTGCTCCCATTGACTTCACCTGGAGTTATGGGTGATTGGCACCTCTGAAACCAAGTCTTTTGTTAGCATACTTAGCTATTTATACACGTATGATTGAATGTGTTCTCCACTAGTTCATTTATCTCTGTAATGCCTTCCATGGAATCCAACTTTGCCAATGTCAATTGTCATTAGAAATGAATGACTCAATTTCTTTCAAGTATGAAGTGTTGTAGCCTCACCCACCTTGTCTCTCAATTTCTTTCGTTATCTTCTCATCTTCCTTTTGACATTGTCTTCAGCCTATGGACTCAGTGGGACAGAGCCTCATCTAGTAGAAGTCAGGATAGTAATATATAATATACTTAAGCACTTGGCTGAATAGTGATGGAGTAATATATGTGCTTATGGGCTTTGTTGAATCACAGTCTTAAGTCAAGTGATGGGACTTCTATCTGTTCCCTGGAGCAACTGTTCCATTCATTTTCCTCACCAAGTCTAAAACTCTTAAATATTATTAAATGCCAGGTATGTTGTTTATGGAAATCATGAACAAAAGTGACCATGCTACCAACAAAAGTGAGTTTGTTTAATTTTAAGAGTAATGGGCCAAATTCACCCTTGACACCACCCTTTTCATTCTATTTTTCTTGGATTCTGAAGCTTTTATAATCCAGAGGGACATGAGTTTACTCTGTAATAATACTTAGCCCTTCCTGAGCACTTTATATACCAGGATCTCAAAGCACTTTACAAACATAAATGAATGTGTCCTTAAAACTCCTCTGAAAGGTATGTAAGAATTCTACGTGTTGGGAAACAGGCACAGAGGTTTACTGACTTTCCGCCCAGGCTGTTTGTGGCAGAACTGGGGAATAGAACCAGAAGTTTAATAGATTCCAAGGCCAGAAGGGGTCACAGTCTATCGTCCTGCATATCACAGGCCATAGAACTTCCCCAAAGTAATTCCTAGAGCAGAACTTTTAGAAAAACATCCCATCTTGATTTAAAGATTATCACTGATGGAGACTCCACTCTGATGCTTGGTAAATTGTTCCAGTGGTTAATTACTCTCACTGTTAAAAATTTACACCTTATTTCCAGGCTGAGTTTGTCTAGCTTCAACTTCCAACGATTGAATCGTATTACACCTTTTTCTGCTCGATTGAAGAGACCATTATTAAATATTTGTTCCCCATGTAGGTACTTATAGACTGTAATCAAGTCACCCCTTGACGTTCTGATTCCCAGTCCTTTCACTTGACCACAGGATCATCCTTCCTACTTTCATACTAAATATAAGACAATAATGGGATCTCCTGGATAGTCCACATGAATAGCATCCCTCCAAGTAATCAGTGTCATTATTAATGACCTACTAATTATTCTAAAGGTAATTTAAAATGACCTTTCTAGGCTCTTTGTATGTGATTTCATATGGGAAAATAATATTTAGATGTCATTTTAATTATTCCCTGTGTATAAATGGTCAACTGTAGAATCTAGATTGTGCTGGGGCAAATATATGATCAGTCACAAAATGTGATATCATGTTCAAGAAGGCAGGTTTTTTGCCTGTTTTTCAAGCATAGTTTAAAATTGTTTTTGTTGCTATGGAAAGTGTTCATAGACTAAAGCAAAATAATTTAATTCCTCTAGGCTGTAGACAATCCACATTCAATGTCTAAACCCATTTAAAATAAACAATAAGAAATCTTCTGCTATTATATAGCTCTTTTCACCCAGATATCTCAAAGTACTTTACAAAGATACCTCAGTAACATCACCATTTCACAGATGGGGAAATGGAGGCATAGAGAAATGGAAGAGACTTTCCCACAATCAAGTGGCAAGTCAACAGTAGTTGGGAATAAAATCCGGGTTTCTTGAATCTTTATCCCATACTCTAACCACTGGACCATGCTGGTTTTTAATATACAGTTCATTAAAAAATAGCATCATTATTTTTATGTTAGCATAAAGTAGAGTACTCAGTTTCATTTCTTACCTGAGTTCCTTGGAGACAGTAGTTTGGTGCTTATGGATTTCTGCGTCGAACTGCAGGTTTCTGGTCCTTTTTATACAAGTGAAAGGAAATTTCCTGCCAACCCTTTCAGCTGTTAGGTACACTAGCGTGGGGGTGGCTTCTCCTACCTTCCTGTCTAGGCTTCATTTGCATATTTCAACAGTTTCACAAAAACACCCCCCCAAAAAATATCCTAGTCATGAGTAATTAGAAAGTGACTTCATGTACTTGCAGATTTATAATGATTTTGAAACTGAATAGGAGATGGGTTAGGACCTACTTCCTTTGCAATAATTCCTTTCCTAAGATTCACACCATCGCTCCTTTTAACAAAAGACAGTAACTAAACAGAGGTTTTATTAAGTTTTTATTAAAGATAAACAGAATTGCTGACAGTAGAAGTTAGTTTTTTATGTGGGTGCTGAAAGAGAGGGTGAGAGATAAAAATGGACAACAGTAATTGACAAGAAGATTAACTTATTCCAGAGTAAATAACTGGAAATTATCTTCAGAGTTCATTGGAAAGTTGCCTGAAACATCAGAAATTCAAAGCGAGCAAACCCAATCTAAAACATCCACAGTGGTAAGAAAACAATGGCCACACTTAGGACACGCTTTAAAGATGCCACCAACACCATTTACACAGCAAGTAATAATATGAACACCGCTTGAAAAGAGGGTTACCTAGAGAAACAAGATGCAGAACAAAAGAGAGAGAAGCCAAATCTATCAACATGTCTCTCACAAGCCTCAAAAGACCAGCACAAGACCGAAATAAATGCTGGAAACTGGTGGGTGCCCCAAGCACCTGAGTATGCAGGAGGGTAAAGAAAGATAAAGACAAAACATTTATCTGAGAAAGAAGTTCCAAGAGCTTAGTATATAGTTTATACCAATGTGTAAATGGATTAGGTATAAGATGATTATCTCTATCTATCTGACACAGAGGCCAAGAAGGTGAGTTGGTTTGTTTCATTTTTAAAAAGGTCTGCAGACCAAGACCTTGATTCAGAAAAGTACTTAAGAACATGCTTAAGTCCATCCCTATTCGAGAAGCACTTATGCATGTACTTTAGTCCTATTGAAGAAAATGTTGACACAGGACCTAAGCTAGGAAAAGAAGTGATATCACCTACTAGTCCTCGTGCAGTACATGGAAAGGAACTACAATAAAAGTCAAAAGAATAACCAAAATTGCCATAAAGGCTTTAGTAAAGCTGCACAAAAATGGATTTTTTGTTTCACTGGCAATCCTGAACAATGAAAAAAATTGTTTTTGGGTGAAACAAATCAAAAGTAAAAAAAATATATATATATTTTGGGTTGAATTACACATATTGTTTGACCCAAACCAAAATATTTCATTTTAATTTTGAGCAGTTTTTAACATTTACACATTTCTTAAGCAATTAAATTTTGAAACAATAAGGTGTTTCAAATCAAAATATTGGAAACATTTGATTTTCCCCCCCAAAATGATCAATTTGGCAAAAATCGACACAAATTCACAAAATTTGTTTCAGGGTGACTGAACCCGCATTTGTCACAGAAAAAAGTTGTGGTCAAAAAATTTCACTCAGTTCTAGTCTTGAGCCCAGCAGCTGCATGAGACTCACTAACGAGAGCCTCCCTTAAGAGCGTCCCAGGCTAGCCTGACGTTCTCGTCAGGTTTCTTCTATTCCAACAGCGTCCTACAGGTTCTGCGTGACTCCCAGTATGTGGCACCTGCCACTTAGTCAAGGATGAACAAATCAGCTCCATCAACAGCTGGGCAGCCACCAGCACCCAGACTCTTTATTTAATTAATTTATTTATTTATTTAGACATAAAATGATTAACAAAAATTGCCTCTCCAAGGCTCTAGGCACCTGAACACCTCCTTAATTATACTACGTAGTGAAATTCCAGCAGCAATGAAATAATCATTCCGCCAGGAACTCAGGTAGCCAGACACCTACAGAAACTCATTTCCACTCTGTTATCATTACGGGATATTACTCAGGAATATTAATTTACATATTACGGCAAGATTTTCAGATGTGCTCAGCCCCCAGTAGTTTTCCTTGTGACACTTACAGCCAGATTTTCGAAAGTGCTCGACTTCAGCACTTTGGATGTTGAGGGCTTTTAAAAATCTGACATTTAGCGTATCAGGCAGGTGTTGCTTTAGTGCGGGGGTAGTCAATCGGCGGTCCGTGGGCCAAATCCGGACCGCCAGATGCTTTCGAACAGACTGCAACATCCTTTTATTTACTTATTATTATTATCAACATTATTGTTCTTGTTTTTGTATTATTTTCTCTGGTGTCTGGACCCTGACCAAGAAATTTGGACCTTGACAAACAGTAATTGATTACCCCTGCTTTAGTGCAGTTGCACGGTCTAATTTAGTGCAGTTCCACATTCTAATCTCTTTTCTTGATCCCAGGTGGTGCTGAGGTTCTGAGACACCAAAAGTCATTAAAAATACAAGTGATTCTCATAGCTCCTGTTCTGGCCTTACATCGAAAAAGGGTAAGGCAGCATGAAGAAGTAATTTATCAATGCAGAGTTTTAAAAATAGCTGGGTTTACACTATTATCTTGTCAATGAGATGGTGGGGTAGATAGAATGGTCTGTAGATAATGCAAGTTAAGAAATAGCCCTGATGAAATAGTTTCAACAAAGCTGGGACTTAAGTTTCTCTGGGATGCAAGTTTTTCAGTTTATGTTTCTAGAACAAGTGGGAGGTTGTGGAGTCTGATCGTCTGGTGAAAGTTTGGTGGAGATGTCAAACAAGGGGCAGAGGTGTTTGGACAGTAGGATAGACAGAAATTCATATTCCCATATCCCACTCTGTCTTTATGATGTATACATCTAACAGACTATGATGGAGTAAACTAAAGAGAATAGGGTATGACTACCCTTATTCTCTGGAATTATTTTTAAATATAATCTGTTGAGCACCTTACATGAATGGTACCCTCTCTAAGTCTATTATAAAATGTTAAGGAAATGGCGTGACTTTTAATTCTGTGTGTGTGTGTGTATTTACACACAGGAGAGAGAGAGAGAGAGAGAGTATATACATATTATATAAAAATAAAAACAACAAGGAGTCTGGTGGCACCTTAAAGACTAATAGATTTATTTGGACATAAGCCTTCATGGGTAAAAAACCCACTTCTTCAGATGCATGGAGTGAAAATTACAGATGCAGACATAAATATACTGGCACATGAAGAGAAGGGAGTTACCTCACAAGTGGAGAGCCAGCGCTGACAGGGCCAATTCGATCAGAGTGGATGTAGTCCACTCCCAATAATAGATGAGGAGGTGTCAATTCCAGGAGAGGCAAAGCTGCTTTTGTAATGAGCCAGCCACTCCCAATCCCTATTCAAGCCCAAATTAATGGTGTTAAATTTGCAAATTAGTTCTGCTGTTTCTCTTTGAAGTCTGTTTCTGAAGTTTTTTTGTTCAGGTATAGCTACTTTCAAATCTGTTATAGAATGTCCAGGAAGATTGAAGTGTTCTCCTACTGGCTTTTGTATGTTACAATTCCTGATGTCGATTTGTGTCCATTTATTCTCTTACGTAGGAACTGTTCGGTTTGCTCAATGTACATGACAGAGGGGCATTATATATATATATAATATGTGTATAGATATCAACACACACACTTATAAGCACATGCACATTGAGATGTTATTGAAAGAAAGAAAGAAAGAAAAAGAAATTAAGCCACTAATGATTCGTCTGCTGTTTTCTTCCGAAGAGTCAGGGTGGGTGAGGTAATATCTTTTACTGGACCAACTTGTGTTTGGTGAGAAAACAGAAGTTGGTCCAGTAAAAAAATGTTACCTTACCCACCTTGTGTCTCTAATATCCTGGGACTGACATGGCTACAACAATACTGCATACAAAAATGGAAGATATTTTTTTCTAAAGTCAGGGTTCTGGGATTTCAGCATTAAGACCCAGATGTGGAGCCTTCCTTGAGAGTGGAAGTCAGAGCCAAATTCATTCCTGAGTTTACTCCACTGGCTTCACACCTGAGAGGAGTCTGGCCCATACTGTGTAGGACTGTAGTGATTAAAAACTTTCTTCTTTGGAAATAGTTTAAGTGCTAATTGTGTTTTCCCTGTACCAGCCCTTCCCTTGTGGCCTCAGGGCAGCTTTACATCACAGTTGCGTTAGCTGTCCCCTAAGCTTATCAGTGCAGTCATTTGTAAGGTCTCGGAACATCCAGGAATAAAGAATATAGGCCATACTTATTGGATGGGGGACTCTATCCTGGGTAGCAGCCATTCTAAAAAAGACTTTCTGAGTGATGGTGGATAATCTGCTGAACATGAGCTCCCGTGCGATGCTATAGCCAAAAAGGCTAATGCATTCCTTGGTAATATAAATGGGGGACTATCACGTAGGAATAGGGAGGTTATATTACCTCTTTATTTGGCACTGGTGCAACTGCTACTGGAATACTGTGTCCAGTTCTGGTGTCCACACTTCAAGAAGGATGTTGAAAAATTGGAGAGGGTTCAGGGAAGAGCCATAAGAATAAATAAAGGATTTGAAAACATGCTGACAGTGAAAGACTCAGGGAGCTCAATCTATTTAGCTCAAACAGAAAGTTAAAAGAATTATACCAGGGATGAATTTGTCCCATTCCTTATGGAAAAATCCTATAGAATTTAACAAAAACTTAAATCCCTTCTATAATGTTCCCCAAAACCTACCGAATGGTTGGCATTTTCTATTGAAATCTATAGGAGTTTAGAGTAATTTCTTTGAAACCCTGATGGTTTCATCCCTATTGAATTAATATTAGATTAACTCTAATTTCTATAGAACTCTGTTTTTTTCACTATAAAATCCTATAGATCCTCCATGAAGCCAACCTGTTCAATTTCTATTAAATACTGCTGTTCCTGAACGTAGCTAAAAAAAAGTGACAATATTTAATCGTTTCAATAGAAAAATTATATATAAAATCTATATTCCCTATACTTCTCCACAAGGGGAGACTGCTGCTTTGATCAGTTTCTCTCGTATCACTACGTTTCACATGTTGTAAAAGGACCTAATGGACTGTGTACTTAGACACAGAAAGGAATGAGTGGGGTGACAGGCCCAAGCCTGCACAGAGTTGCTGGAAATGAGCAAATGACTCTGGTGCAACGGAAAAAGGTGTGTACATGGAAAGTGTCCCCCGGGGAGTGGCAAGCAAGGAAGCTGGAGGGCAGTGCTTAAGGGTGGGGATTTCCTGAGAAGGAAAAAAAGAGTCGGCCCCATCCTCAGCCCACCTCGAAGCATCTCTCTCTCTGCCCTCTTCTTGCCCACACTCCCGTGCTGTGTCACTTTGCAAAAAAAGATCGTGATCTCTGCCAATACACCTCATCCCTGACAAGCAGCGTGCTCTGCTAGTCCAGTCCTGAGTCTCCAACATACAGCTCGGCCAATGCAACAATCCACGTTAAATGACTGAAATCTCAGTTTGCCATCTCATTGGAAACATGGAACATTACCTGGCCCTGAGTTTGGTCATTGGCTAAGCATGGACTCAAAAGGGAAAAAGAAAAGGAGTACTTGTGGCACCTTAGAGACTAACCAATTTATTTGAGCATAAGCTTTTGTGAGCTACAGCTTACTTCATCGGATGCATACTGTGGAAAGTACAGAAGACGTTTTTATACACACAAACCATGAAAAAATGGGTGATTATCGCTACAAAAGGTTTTCTCTCCCCCCACCCCACTCTCCTGTTGGTAATAGCTTATCTAAAGTGATGACTCTCCTTACAATGTGTATGATAATCAAGGTGGGCCATTTCCAGCACAAATCCAGGGTTTAACAAGAACGTCTGAGGAAGGGGGGAGGGGGTAGGTAAAAACAAGGGGAAATAGGTTACCTTGCATAATGACTTAGCCACTCCCAGTCTCTATTCAAGCCTAAGTTAATTGTATCCAATTTGCAAATGAATTCCAATTGAGCAGTCTCTCGCTGGAGTCTGGATTTGAAGTTTTTCTGTTGTAATATCGCAACTTTCATGTCTGTAATCGCGTGACCAGAGAGATTGAAGTGTTCTCCGACTGGTTTATGAATGCTATAATTCTTGACATCTGATTTTTGTCCATTTATTCTTTTACGTAGAGACTGTCCAGTTTGACCAATGTACATGGCAGAGGGGCATTGCTGGCACAGGATGGCATATATCACATTGGTAGATGTGCAGGTGAACGAGCTCTGATAGTGTGGCTGATGTGATTAGGCCCTGTGATGGTGTCCCCTGAATAGATATGTGGGCACAGTTGGCAACGGGCTTTGTTGCAAGGGTAGGTTCCTGGGTTAGTGGTTCTGTTGTGTGGTATGTGGTTGCTGGTGAGTATTCGCTTCAGGTTCGGGGGCTGTCTGTAGGCAAGGACTGGCCTGTCTCCCAAGATTTGTGAGAGTGTTGGGTCATCCTTCAGGATAGGTTGTAGATCCTTGATAATGCGTTGGAGGGGTTTTAGTTGGGGGCTGAAGGTGACAGCTAGTGGCGTTCTGTTATTTTCTTTGTTAGGCCTGTCCTGTAGTAGGTGACTTCTGGGAACTCTTCTGGCTCTATCAATCTGTTTCTTCACTTCTGCAGGTGGGTATTGTAGTTGTAAGAATGCTTGATAGAGATCTTGTAGGAGTTTGTCTCTGTCTGAGGGGTTGGAGCAAATGCGGTTGTATCGCAGAGCTTGGCTGTAGACAATGGATCGTGTGGTGTGGTCAGGGTGAAAGCTGGAGGCATGTAGGTAGGAATAGCGGTCAGGAGGTTTCCGGTATAGGGTGGTGTTTATGTGACCATCGTTTATGAGCACTGTAGTGTCCAGGAAGTGGATCTCTTGTGTGGACTGGACCAGGCTGAGGTTGATGGTGGGATGGAAATTGTTGAAATCATGGTGGAATTCCACAAGGGCTTCTTTTCCATGGGTCCAGATGATGAAGATGTCATCAATATAGCGCCAGTAGAGTAGGGGCGTTAGGGGACGAGAGCTGAGGAAGCGTTATTCTAAGTCAGCCATAAAAATGTTGGCATACCGTGGGTCCATGCAGGTACCCATAGCAGTGCCGCTGATTTGAAGGTATACATTGTCCCCAAATGTAAAATAGTTATGGGTAAGGACAAAGTCACAAAGTTCAGCCACCAGGTTAGCCATGACATTATCGGGGATAGTGTTCTTGACGGCTTGTAGTCCATCTTTGTGTGGACTGTTGGTGTAGAGGGCTTCTACATCCATAGTGGCCAGGATGGTGTTATCAGGAAGATCACTGATGGACTGTAGTTTCCTCAGGAAGTCAGTGGTGTCTCGAAGGTAGCTGGGAGTGCTGGTAGCGTAGGGCCTGAGGAGGGTGTCTACATAGCCAGACAATCCTGCTGTCAGGGTGCCAATGCCTGAGATGATGGGGCGCCCAGGATTTCCAGGTTTATGGATCTTGGGTAGTAGATAGAATATCCCAGGTCGGGGTTCCAGGGATGTGTCTGTGCGGATTTGATCTTGTGCTTTTTCAGGGAGTTTCTTGAGCAAATGCTGTAGTTTCTTTTGGTAACTCTCAGTGGGATCAGAGGGTAATGGCTTGTAGAAAGTGGTGTTGGAGAGCTGCCGAGCAGCCTCTTGTTCATATTCCGACCTATTCATGATGACGACAGCACCTCCTTTGTCAGCCTCTTTGATTATGATGTCAGAGTTGTTTCTGAGCCTATGGATGGCATTGTGTTCTGCACGGCTGAGGTTGTGGGGCAAGTGATGCTGCTTTTCCACAATTTCAGCCCGTGCACGTCGGCGGAAGCACTCTATGTAGAAGTCCAGTCTGCTGTCTCGACCTTCAAGAGGAGTCCACCTAGAATCCTTCTTTTTGTAGTGTTGGTAGGGAGGTCTCTGTGGATTAGTATGTTGTTCAGAGGTGTGTTGGAAATATTCCTTGAGTCAGAGATGTCGAAAATAGGATTCTAGGTCACCACAGAACTGTAATCATGTTCGTGGGAGTGGAGGGGCAGAAGGAGAGGCCCCGAGATAGGACAGCTGCTTCTGCTGGGCTAAGAGTATAGTTGGATAGGTTAACGGTATACTCTTAGCCCAGCAGAAGCAGCTGTCCTATCTGCACAGACACACCCCTGGAGCCCCGACCTGGGATATTCTATCTACTACCCAAGATCCATAAACCTGGAAATCCTGGGCGCCCCATCATCTCAGGCATTGGCACCCTGACAGCAGGATTGTCTGGCTATGTAGACTCCCTCCTCAGGCCCTATGCTACCAGCACTCCCAGCTACCTTCGAGACACCACTGACTTCCTGAGGAAACTACAATCCATCAGTGATCTTCCTGATAACACCATCCTGGCCACTATGGATGTAGAAGCCCTCTACACCAACATTCCACACAAAGATGGACTACAAGCCGTCAAGAACACTATCCCCGATAATGTCATGGCTAACCTGGTGGCTGAACTTTGTGACTTTGTTCTTACCCATAACTATTTTACATTTGGGGACAATGTATACCTTCAGATCAGTGGCACTGCTATGGGTACCCGCATGGCCCCACAGTATGCCAACATTTTTATGGCTGACTTAGAACAACGCTTCCTCAGCTCTCGTCCCCTAATGCCCCTACTCTACTGGCGCTATATTGATGACATCTTCATCATCTGGACCCATGGAAAAGAAGCCCTTGTGGAATTCCACCATGATTTCAACAATTTCCATCCCACCATCAACCTCAGCCTGGTCCAGTCCACACAAGAGATCCACTTCCTGGACACTACGGTGCTAATAAGCGATGGTCATATAAACACCACCCTATACTGGAAACCTACTGACCGCTATTCCTACCTACATGCCTCCAGCTTTCACCCTGACCACACCACACGATCCATTGTCTACAGCCAAGCTCTGCGATACAACCGCATTTGCTCCAACCCCTCAGACAGAGACAAACTCCTACAAGATCTCTATCAAGCATTCCTACAACTACAATACCCACCTGCAGAAGTGAAGAAACAGATTGATAGAGCCAGAAGAGTTCCCAGAAATCACCTACTACAGGACAGGCCTAACAAAGAAAATAACAGAACGCCACTAGCCGTCACCTTCAGCCCCCAACTAAAACCTCTCCAACGCATTATCAAGGATCTACAACCTATCCTGAAGGATGACCCAACACTCTCACAAATCTTGGGAGACAGGCCAGTCCTTGCCTACAGACAGCCCCCGAACCTGAAGCGAATACTCACCAGCAACCACATACCACACAACAGAACCACTAACCCAGGAACCTATCCTTGCAACAAAGCCCGTTGCCAACTGTGCCCACATATCTATTCAGGGGACACCATCACAGGGCCTAATCACATCAGCCACACTATCAGAGCTCGTTCACCTGCACATCTACCAATGTGATATATGCCATCCTGTGCCAGCAATGCCCCTCTGCCATGTACATTGGTCAAACTGGACAGTCTCTACGTAAAAGAATAAATGGACAAAAATCAGATGTCAAGAATTATAGCATTCATAAACCAGTCGGAGAACACTTCAATCTCTCTGGTCACGCGATTACAGACATGAAAGTTGCGATATTACAACAGAAAAACTTCAAATCCAGACTCCAGCGAGAGACTGCTCAATTGGAATTCATTTGCAAATTGGATACAATTAACTTAGGCTTGAATAGAGACTGGGAGTGGCTAAGTCATTATGCAAGGTAACCTATTTCCCCTTGTTTTTTCCTACCCCCTCCCCCCTTCCTCAGACGTTCTTGTTAAACCCTGGATTTGTGCTGGAAATGGCCCACCTTGATTATCATACACATTGTAAGGAGAGTCATCACTTTAGATAAGCTATTACCAACAGGAGAGTGTTTGTTTTGGGAGGGGGGGGCGGGGGGGGAGAAGAAAACCTGGATTTGTGCTGGAAATGGCCCACCTTGATTATCATACACATTGTAAGGAGAGTCATCACTTTAGATAAGCTATTACCAACAGGAGAGTGGGGTGGGGGGAGAGACAACCTTTTGTAGCGATAATCACCCATTTTTTCATGGTTTGTGTGTATAAAAACGTCTTCTGTACTTTCCACAGTATGCATCCGATGAAGTGAGCTGTAGCTCACGAAAGCTTATGCTCAAATAAATTGGTTAGTCTCTAGGGTGCCACAAGTACTCCTGTTCTTTTTGCAAATACAGACTAACACGGCTGTTACTCTGAAACCTGTCAAAAGAGAAAGTGCCAGCTACTGAACCACCAGCACAACTTCCTTGGACATCGCCATTCAATTACTCACCTTGTTTCACTGTTTCCTAGCATTTGACATAAGATGGGACCAGAACACCAAAGAACCTGCAGGCTAATAAAACTCGTGCAATTACACTCCAAGCAAAGGGGGATTATAGTACCAGATAGAGCAGGCCTCTAGAGCTGCTTGAATTTTTTTGGTTGAATGGTAAAGTCCGCAAAAACACAATTTGGGGGCAACAGAAACTATTCACAAATGTGGGTCAAATTTGGTGAATAATTTCAGCCAAATAAAAAAACAAGGA
This sequence comes from Chelonia mydas, assembly GCF_015237465.2. Taxonomy (NCBI): domain Eukaryota; kingdom Metazoa; phylum Chordata; order Testudines; family Cheloniidae; genus Chelonia; species Chelonia mydas. The sequence continues at coordinate 5,702,723 of NC_051261.2, forward strand.
TTTTTTTTTAGAAAAAGCCAAAACCGTTTGTTTCTACGTTTTCTAAACGAACTGTTTTGACATTTCACTTCCAAACAAACAGTTTCATTTCAAAACCACACTGAAAACATTTCGTTCAACCCAAAGGAAAATTGCTTGGTTTTTCGTTTCAGCAAGAAAAAAAAGTCCGCGTGGGTTCAAAAGGAAATGAAAACGACACATCTGTTGGTTCTCCCTCCCAAAGCAAACAATCAATTCTTCGCCAGCGCTGTCTGACATGGCTTTAACACCTCGCACGTGTACTTTCGGAATGGGAGTTTATTACTTTTCCCACCATCCCAAGGAAGTGAGTATTTTTTTCAGATGGGTGAAACTGATGCACATGAAAACGTACAAGCCACTTCCACGAAGTATCACGGGAACTCATTAGCAGAGCCCAGGAATTCTGTCTTCAAATCCCTCCCTCTAAAACTTGGACTCACTCGCTGATTGGGCATGTGTCCAGATATATTTAGTGTGATCTCATTACAGATGATAAAAAGGCATATGACACTATACAGTCTTTTAAACAATCATTTAACATTTCAGTCTCTACCGAGAGCTTCTAGAGCTCTTAGAGCTGGCCAGGGAACGACAGTTCTGTTTCGTGACAAGTTTTCGAACTTTGTTTTTGTTCTGCATTGGAATGTGTTCTGTAACCTGATGGGGTTAGAGTACCGACCCGGGCTGTAGCAGAGCCAGGCTCAAGTCCCTGCTCTGAGTAAATCTGAGCAGAGCTTTTCATCCCAAATCACTCCAAGTCACGCAGAACAGGGATTTGAGCCTGCTTCTCAAACATCCCTGCCAGTACCCTAACTGCTCTACACTTTAAGGGGGGATATTATTCCCAGCTCAAGGACATATACCCGCACTAGCTGTGATCAAGCTAACATGTTAAAAATAGAGTGTAGCCACGACAGCACAAACGGCTGGACAGGTTAGCCACTCCAAGGACATGCCTAGCATCTCAGATGGGCACATTCTCCCATCGTTCGCACTGCTGTGGCCATACGCTATTTTTAACTTGTTAGCTCGATGAGAGCTCGTGTGAGTATGTCTCCTCCCGCTGAGAATCACCCCCCCAGCTCCAAGTGTATACATACCCTTAGAGAAACTCTCCCTTTCTCCCCACCCCACCTCTAGACCTAAAAACCTTCTCAACAAAACTTTTGTGGAAACCAATACATCTCCATAAAACGTTTCCACTTCAGTGAAACGGCATATTCCAACCAGCTCTATCCCTACCTGTCTCTCTCAAGGCCTGTTACCAACATTAGTGAGTCAAGCCTCACAACCCCTCCCCCATCCGTGGTTGGGGAGCAGTACAATCCCCATTTCACAGAGAGAGAGAAACTGAGGCCCAGAGGGAGGAGGTGACCTGTCCCAAGGAAGCCTGAGACCAGGAATTGAAGCCAGATATGCTGACTCCCAGATTTGTGTCTCTGCCCCAAGACCATCCTTCTTCCCAATGGATTAAATTAATTTAAATTAAATTAATTTTATCTGGTGAATGATAAGAATGCAAAAATATTGGACCCTGAGAGGAATTCTGTGTGGCCCACCAAGATGTGAGGCCCAATCCTGCACTCCTTGCTTAGCTGATCCAAAGCCCACTGAAGTCAATGGAAAGACTTTCACTTTTCATTGGATCAGGCCCTTACAGAAGCAGTCCCAGTGCTTTCATTGGAACTGTTCTCAGGAATCAAGAGCCTGGTTTGGATTTTATTCTGTGACAAGGAGCTTTACCTGAAGGTGAAGTGATGGCACTTCATGAAGTCACCACCCCATTCATGTTTTGTTGCTCTGACTTGAAAACAGGAAACATGCCACGTATATAATCCGTATAAGCTGCCCTCAGGCACCGCAGTGCTGAACAGCGACTCTGGGAAATGATCTCAAAGCACATAGGGGGGAAACACACCCATTCTGGATTGAGACAACTATTGTACAGCACCCTGACAGTGAGACAAGTGGAAGGAAAAATACATAGACCTGATTGTGACAAGACAGATTAAACACAGCATTAGAGGAGGTAACCCCAGGCAGGATCCAGTTTGGCATAGGAAACTATTTGAAGAAGAAAAAGGGTAGTTTAGGAGACCAGAAGTTCAGATTTAATGCTTACATATGAAGAAATCTAGCGAGCTAGCTAGCTATTAAATTAATTTTTGTGTTAATTTAGTGCTGGCAAATGATGCTAGGCTACTAGCATCGTAGTGGGAGTCTGCTATAGACCACCAGACCAGGGGGATGAGGTGGACGAGGCTTTCTTCAGGGAACAGAAGTTACTAGATCACAGGCCCAGGTTCTCATGGGGGACTTCAATCACCCCAATATCTGATGGGAGAGCAATACAGCAGTGCACAGACAATCCAGGAAGTTTTTGGAAAGTGTAGGGGACAATTTCCTGGTGCAAGTGCTGGAGGAACCAACTAGGGGCAGAGCTCTTCTTGACCTGCTGCTCACAAACCGGGAAGAATTAGTAGGGGAAGCAAAAGTGGAGGGGAACCTGGGAGGCAGTGATCATGAGATGGTCAAGTTCAGGATCCTGACACAGGGAAGAAAGCAGAGTAGCAGAATACGGACCCTGGACTTCAGAAAAGCAGACTTTGACTCTCTCAGGGAACTGATGGGCAGGATCCCCTGGGAGAATAACATGAGGGGAAAAGGAGCCCAGGAGAGCTGGCTGTATTTTAAAGTATCCTTATTGAGGTTGCAGGAACAAACCATCCCGATGTGTAGAAAGAATAGTAAATATGGTAGGTGACCAGCTTGGCTTAACAGTGAAATCCTTGCTGATCTTAAACACAAAAAAGAAGCTTACAAGAAGTGGAAGCTTGGACAAATGACCAGGGAGGAGTATAAAAATATTGCTCAGGCATGCAGGAGTGATATCAGGAAGGCCAAATCACAATTGGAGTTGCAACTAGCAAGCGATGTTAAGAGTAACAAGAAGGGTTTCTACAGGTATGTTAGCAACAAGAAGGAGGTCAGGGAAAGTGTGGGCCCTTTACTGAATGGGGGAGGCAACCTAGTGACAGAGGATGTGGAAAAAGCTAATGTACTCAATGCTTTTTTTGCCTCTGTCTTCACAAACAAGGTCAGCTCCCAGACTACTGCACTGGGAAGCACAGTATGGGGAGAAGGTGACCAGCCCTCTGTGGAGAAAGAAGTGGTTCAGGACTATTTAGAAAAGCACAAGTCCATGGGGCTGGACTGCATCCAAGGGTGCTAGAGGAGTTGGCGGGTGTGATTGCAAAGCCATTGGCCATTATTTTGAAAACTCATAGCAATCGGGCAAGGTCCCGGACAACTGGAAAAAAGCTAATGTAGTGCCCATCTTTAAAAAAGGGAAGGAGGAGGATTCGAGGAACTACAGGCCAGTCAGCCTCACCTCAGTCCCTGGAAAAATCATGGAGCAGGTCCTCAAGGAATCAATTTTGAAGCACTTAGAGGAGAGGAAAGTGATCAGGAACAGTCAGCATGGATTCACCAAGAGCAAGTCATGCCTGACTGACCCAATTACCTTCTATGATGAGATAACTGGCTCTGTGGATGGGGGGAAAGCAGTGGATGTGTTATTCCTGGACTTTAGCAAAGCTTTTGACACAATCTCCCACAGTATTCTTGCCAGCAAGTTAAAGAAGTATGGGCTGGATGAATGGACTATAAGGTGGATAGAAAGCTGGCCAGATCATCGGGCTCAACGGGTAGTGATCAATGGCTCCATGTCTATTTGGCAGCCAGTATCAAGCAGAGTGCCCCAAGGGTCGGTCCTGGGGCCGGTTTTGTTCAGTATCTTCATTAATGATCTGGAGGATGGTGTGGATTGCACCCTCAGCGAGTTTGCAGATGACACTAAACTGGGAGGAGAGGTAGATATGCTGGAGGGTAGGGATAGGATACAGAGGGCCCTAGACAAATTAGAGGATTGGGCCAAAAGAAATCTGACGAGGTTCAACAAGGACAAGTGCAGAGTCCTGCACTTAGGACGGAAGAATCCCATGCACCGCGACAGACTAGGGACCGAGTGGCTCGGCAGCAGTTCTGCAGAAAAGGACCTAGGGGTTACAGTAAACGAGAAGCTGGATATGAGTCAACAATATGCCCTTGTTGCCAAGAAGGCCAATGGCATTTTGGGATGTATAAGTAGGAGCATTGCCAGCAGATCGAGGGATGTGATCGTTCCCCTCTATTCGGCATTAGTGGGACCTCATCTGGAGCACTGTGTCCAGTTTTGGGCCCACCCTACAAGAAGGATGTGGAAAAATTGGAGAGCGTCCAGCAGAGGGCAACAAAAATGATTAGGGGGCTGAAGCACATGACTTATGAGGAGAGGCTGAGGGAACTAGGATTGTTTAGTCTGCGGAACAGAGGAATGAGGGGGGATTTGACAGCTGCTTTCAACTGCCTGAAAGGGGGTTCCAAAGAGGATGGATCTAGACTGTTCTCGGTGGTAGCAGATGACGGAACAAGGAGTAATGGTCTCAAGTTGCAGTGGGGGAGGTCTAGGTTGGATATTAGGAAAAACTTTTTCACTAGGAGGGTGGTGAAACACTGGAATGCGTTATCTAGGGAGGTGGTGGAATCTCCTTCCTTAGAAATTTTTAAGGTCAGGCTTGACAAAGCCCTGGCTGGGATGATTTAGTTGGGGATTGGTCCTGCTTTGAACAGGGGCTTGGACTAGACCCTCCTGAGGTCCCTTCCAACCCTGATATTCTCTGATTCTATGACTAGCTCCTGAGAGTGAAGTCTTCTGCTTATCTCCAGGGTAGAACCAGCATAGGCAGTGGCCATGCAAACTTCTTCCACCACTTTCCCCGACCAATGTTTCGCAAATCTGCCCTTAGTTGTACAAATCCACAATCTCATACCTGCTCTCACCTGATATCCTCTGGTCCATGACACACTTTTCTGTTCACTTTTATGCTGCGTGATAAAAGGAAAAGAATCAGAAGTAAACCTCCTGACCTGCAACATATTGCAAACAAAATCTGTAGTTAAAAGAAATGCATAATTACTGTGAGACAAAGCCAATGCTATGTCGGGTAAGGGCCAGATTTTCAAAGGTATTTAGGCACCTAAATATCCAGATAGGCATCTACTGGGATTTTCAAGAGCACCTAAGCAGCTTAGGTACCTAACTCCGATTGATTTCAATGCAACACCTCTTTATAGTGTACCATTGTAGTGTCTTTGGTGAGCAGCAAAAATCATATCTGCTGTTCGATGTCCCCACAGTGTTAAGCACCCAACCAACCTAGGAGCTTTTGAAAATCCGAATAGGTGCTTATCTGTACCTTTAAATGCCTAAATACCTTTGCAAATCTAGCCTGAAGCTCCGTAGAGCAGGGTGTACGGGCCAGATCCTGATTTCAATTACACCAGCGATAAGCTGAAAATCCATGGAGTTGCAATGGTGGAAAGGGGAGCAAAGTTTGGACCCATGTTCCCTTCTGCGCGTGCATTCTGCACGCAACTAACATTTTCAGCCTGAATTATTGCAGCATCAGGATTGCCATTAGGTGGCGGCATTGTATGATTTTTAAGTGTTTTTATCTCCTCTCTTTTAACTTTTGACTTTAACTTCAGAGATAATTACCACAACGCCAACAATGTCTAGTACAGGATAAGGGCCCACCCTGCAACCCTTACTCATATGGATAGTTTTGAGTCAAGTACATAGTCCCAGTGAAGTCAACACAAGTCAATTATTTTGTGTGAGTACGGCCTGTTGGACTGGATCCCATGTGTGAACAGCTGGGTTGTATAGAGTCTGTATACCACAGTGTGGGAATGGGGGTGGGATATGATGGATCGAAATGCTGACTTAGCCAGAATAATTACAGGAACTTTTAATCTAAAAGAGAATGGGGAGTTTTCAAGGCAAATGTTGACCACAGGCTTCCTTAAAATGATTAAAAATATCTTGCATGTTGTGTTTCATTTCCGATTTAGACATAAGGACATTTCAAATAGGATTTTAATAGTTCTGATCATCTCTCTATCCACCTTAAAATCTTGCGCTGTTTATATCGCAGGAGCTCTGGGCATGTTGTGCTGGGTCCTGTACAAACCCAGAACAAAGAGACAGTCCCTGCTCCATCTTTCTGAGCTTCCAAAAGGATTTGGTCTCAGGCTCGAAATGTCGTTGCTTTAAGCTTTTCCTTTTTAAAACGAATCAGAGTAAAGCCCAGTTAGCGTGAAGTGCGTCCACACGAACACTTACGGGTAACAAAGGCATCCTCAGAAATCAGAGTCAGTTTGAAAACAGAAAAAAAAGAGCCTTCTTTGCGACAAATGATTCAGTGGCTCCAGTTAAAAATCTAACAGCACCTGCTACAAGGACCCAACATGTACGTGGAGAGGCAGTGCAGACTAGATGCACACAGGATGGATGAGGTATTTGCTAGACCCTCTTGGGATTGGGCTGACAGTGGTGAAATCACAAGCATTAAGCAACTTCTGTTTAATGGCATGGGGAGTTATTTCCATATCTCATGGATAGAATTACACAACTCTGGAAAACAGACTCTTCCCCAAGTGGTTTCTTATCCTCCTCGCTGCTCCTGCAGGGAAGAGCCACTGAAAACCACCTCTATGGCCTCACTAGAAATTGCCTTTGCCAGCAGCAGGCCAACCACTAGAGCAGCGGAGGTGGGGAAGACTTTGGTGACTAGGGTTGTCCTCTGGTTTGGAAGATACTTTATCGGCCCATGAAGAGTGAGGCATTGTGGGAAGAGAGGGGCAGGGCGTGAAAAGGAGGCTCACATGAACCTCAGCACTTTAGCACTAGGAACTGACAATGTTCTTAATGGTGCTGTCTGCAGTCCTTGAGGTCCATGGGGGGCACTGAGCCCTTTCTAAAGGCTTCAGTGTCTGGGATGTATTCATTGGTAAAGTCCTGTCTAAGTGCTCTTGTGATTGGTTGCGTAGGGTCTCTTAACAAATAGTGTTGCCAACCCCAAATGTTCAAAAATCCCAGTTGAGTCCAGTCCCCCAAAATTGTGAGAGTTTAAAAATGAGGGTTTTTTTTTAAAATAAATATTGGGGTCTTTTTATTTGTCTTCTGGTTTTTCAGCTGTTAGGTTGCCCTTGCTTTATTTTTCCAGGTTTTTTTCTTCTATTCAGGCAAGAAACTTTTTTTTCTTCCTTATTAATTGAAGCTGAGACTCTCACGCAATATCATGATTCCAGCAGCTGGGGCTTTAAGAAAAACACTAAAAAAAAGTGATAATCAGTATAAAATCATGAGAATCACAATAAAATCACAGGAGTTGGCCACACTGAATAGAAACAAATAAACTCACTCAGTTATACAAATGTCTAGGACTGTCCTCTTATGTGGATAAAAATAATGTGTCCTTTCTCTCAGATTCCCTCCCCCGGGGCTTGGTGACCGTTCGAGTACACAGGCCAGTTACCCAGAGAAAAGGAGACACTGCAAAATGAAAGTCTCTATCTCACGAGGGTATGTGCAATGCTGAAGTGGGTCTGATGGATGACTGTCCGTTTAGCTGCTGGAACCATCCTTGTCGCTGTGCCATGCCAGCAGTCTCTGAAAACTGAGAGGCAAGGAAAGATCATTCTCTTCCTGTCCCAGGAAAAGCAGCCTCACCTTTTGGTGTAAGAGGCATGTCTTACTCTCGACGGTTTTTGAAGTGGAGCTTTTCCTCTGCAGAACTAAATGGGCCAAACCCAAATCCTAGATGCTGCTCCCACCCCTGTGCTGAACTTTCCTGCATGGGACAAGTTCAGCAGGGGTAATTTCAACATCCTAAACATTCAGACCACAGTGGTACCAGGAACATAAATTACATGACTTACATGCTCGGGCAAAATGCCCGTGCTAATCTGTTACACACACTTACCACAGGGCTGAAACCACGAAATGCCTATGGACTGCATAGGAAGCATGCTCTCATGGATGCCCTAAATAAATGAAACTGGGTTCACCTTGACTCATTTATGAATGCATTACTGAAGGAAGGCATGGTGATGAAAGTGGTATGAATGCCTACCCAGATGAGGGATGTCAGGGCTCTTTCTTTAGGCTGCAGGTGACAGCAGCCACTTTTTGACTCGTCAGATAAGGACATGAGTAGAGACATTTGGTGGACATGAATGGATGAGTTTACGTGTAAAACAATGGATGAAAGTTAGGACACCTGGGTTCTGTTTCCAGCACTGCCAGAACCTTCTTGTTTGATTTTAGACAGTCACTTCACTCCTCTGCCTCTATTTCCGCACTTGTAAATAGGGGATAATCTTACCTTGCCAGAACAGGGCTCTTGGGATGCTTAATTCATTTATGTTTGTAACGTGCTTTGACCTCTTTGAATGGATGGTTCTGTATAATCACAGGCTGTTATTAATCAGCTGTATTATTGTTTGGGGTTTGGCTAAGGGACATTTTCACATACAGGCTAGGTACAATACCATCATTCCAGTACTTTTTATTTCAGAAAAGTGGGAGGGGTTCGTACAATAGATAGCTCAGTGGTTTGAGCATGGGCCTGCTAAACCCAGAGTTGTGAGTTCAATCCTTGAGGGGGCCATTTAGGAATCTGGGCCAAAAATTGGGGATTGGTCCTGCTTTGAGCAGGGGGTTGGACTAGATGAACTCCTGAGATCCCTTCCGACCCTGATATTCTATGATTCTATGAATGCGCACTTGTCCGATGCCCCACAAATGGGGAGCATACCCCTGCTTGCTGGCTTTAACAATACGTTAAAGGTACATTGTACATAAATTTAGCCCAGAACAATACTAAGCTGGAGGATCAATAAATAAAATTAATACAAATAAATTATTAATAAATAATAAAAACTGAAAAAAATCTGCATTGTAGAAAATATTTCTCTGTCACAAAAAATTACAGAGAACTTCACTGGGACTATTCACATGCTTCAAGTTACACAGCTGTGTTTGTTGGACTGGAGCCACAGAGGTTCTGGGTGTGATCATGCAGGGTGCTGAGTGCCTCCTCCTGTGAGGTGCTGGGCACCCTCAGCTCTGCCAATGAAAGGCCTGATCCTGTTCCTACTGAGGTCCACAGTTACTCTCCCATTGACTTCAATGGAAGCAGGAATTCAGGCCCTAAAAGAACTATTTAGAGAGCCTGATTTAGGACCCAATCCTATGTCTTACTTATCTGTATTCAATGGGAGTTTTCCTAAGGTGGCAAGATGGGGCCCTGCAGGATGGCAGGTCTAGATTTCCATCTAATCAGCCTTGTCCATCTGGTCCAATAAGATATCCAGCTCCCCAAGAGCCTTCAGACCTGCAGATTCAATGTCCATCTGAAAGGGAAGGGAGAGGATTGCTCGCTGAACAGCTAATTCAGTTATAACAACAGAGGCTCATTTTTAAAGGGCCGTTTGGTTTCCCAACAAGGCCCCAGAACCAATGTCTGCAACCAAGAGAGCAATAAATATTCAGTTGCTGCTCTGACAAACGATGAAAATAGCTCACACACACACACACGCGCTCTCGTGCACGCGCTCAGCCACGCCCTCCCGCCCTTCCCCATCCTCACACTGAACCTCAGCTGCTTGTTTCATTTTCTTCTCTTTTTTGATTTTAAAGTTAATCTTAGTGCTGGTGAAAGGTGCCAGCCTATTTGGTGACTGACTTTGGTAGGCAAAGCTCCACCAAAGCAACATAGGTCTTCCCTACCCAGTGAGGGTGAGGCCACAGAACCCAGAAATCAGCCAAGCCTGGGGAACCAACAATGAACAAACAAGGTTGAGAGTGAAGGTCCTAGGATCAGAACAAGGCATCCAAGAGGCGACGCTGAGCAGAGAACCCCAGACAACACGCACTGCTCTGCAGCGTCTGTGGGTGCCACCTAGAGGAACGCAACGCATTGACAGCTTGGAGGACGAATGGCCTTTTACATAACACAGAATAGTTACAGCAGCTGCAGAGCAAGAGTCTCACAGGGCACTTTCCATCAGAGGTGATCCGGAGAGGAAAGATAGCATCTCAAGTCAGCAGCATTTCAGCTGTCATATAATAAAGCCAGACTCCTACTTCCAGCATGAGAAACTCTCTGCACATACAGTAGCTACGTCAGAAAGGAAAGAGTGATTTACCTTTTCATACTGGCTCAGGATTTGTCCATATTTGTGCTTCACATCCTCTCCACAGTGGCACATGCTGACTTCATGCTGGACAGGGATACGGGCAAGGTAATTAATGACAGACACGCAGGCATGAACAATACCTCACTGTAGACATAGGGCCAAGTTCTGCTACCCTTACTCACGCTGAGTAGTACCTTACTTCTCAAGTAATTCCATGGGATTCCTCCCAGAATAAGGAGCTACTCAGTGCAAGTAATGAGGGCGGAATCTGGCTCAAAATTAGAACTTGTTCTATATATTATTGGCCAGATTTTCTACCTCAATGTAAATCCAGAGTGATTCTATTCACTTCAGTGGCTTTACTCCAAGTATGCACTGGTGTGGCTGTGAGCAGAATCTGGCCCATTCCCTCTGACTTACACAGAGCCTCAGGTCCTTCTTGATGCTGAGAAAGGAGTTGGCTGTGCTGCTGCTGACCTTCCTGCTGACGAGGGGACTGGATGCCTTGCAGCAGCTGAAAATGGTAACCAGATAAAATCTTAAAAAGTGACAAAGGAAACACCACCTCTCCATAGGCTAATAAGAAAATCATCTCAGTACACAGGGCAAAAATCCTTGTTAAAACCAAGGAGTCATGTATTATGTAGCCATCTGTCTACACAGCACCCAAGTATACAGATGGAATTCACCCCGCTACACAGGGTCTTCAATGGTGCATTGGTCTTATGCTGACCCTCTGCACACGTATGAGTTTTACCCTCAGCAAACTGTGCCTTACTTAACTTCCTGCCCTGAAGAGTCCAGGGATCTAGTCCTAGACCCTCACTCATACAAGTAGTCCTTACTCACATGAGTAGACTTATGATGTGACTGGAATAACAGAGACTTGGTGGGATAACTCGCATGACTGGAGTACTGTCATGGCTGGATATAAACTGTTTCGGAACGACAGGCAGGGCAGAAAAGGTGGGGAGTTGTATTGTATGTAAGGGAGCAGTATGACTGCTCAGAGCTCAAGTATGAAACTGCAGAAAAACCTGAGAGTCTCTGGATTAAGTTTAGAAGTGTGAGCAACAAGGGTGATGTCATGGTGGGAGTCTGCTATAGACCACCGGACCAGGGGGATGAGGTGGACACGGCTTTCTTCCGGCAACTCACCGAAGTTACTAGATCGCAGGCCCTGGTTCTCATGGGAGACTTCAGTTACCCTGATATCTGCTGAGAGAGCAATACAGCAGTGCACAGACAATCCAGGAAGTTTTTGGAAAGTGTAGGGGACAATTTCCTGGTGCAAGTGCTGGAGGAACCAACTAGGGGCAGAGCTCTTCTTGACCTGCTGCTCACAAACCGGGAAGAATTAGTAGGGGAAGCAAAAGTGGATGGGAACCTGGGAGGCAGTGACCATGAGATGGTCGAGTTCAGGATCCTGACACAGGGAAGAAAGGAGAGCAGCAGAATACAGACCCTGGACTTCAGAAAAGTAAACTGACTCCCTCAGGGATTTCTGCTTTGCCTTTGACCATACATTTCCTCACATGGCTTACATTCAATATCTTGGAAAGGTTCATATATTTTGCATCAGGATATGAAGCACCTTAAGAAATGCCCGGCAAAATGTTTCCTGAGAGTGCCCATCTTCCCAGTCCTGCCCATTGGATGCTAAAGTGACTTGCTTCCCCATTCCCCTTAGAAGGCAAAAAAACCCACATTGAGATACAGTGGCCACCATAGACTACAAATCAACAGCAGCAAGCTGAAGCTAAACATTCCAGACATCTCATCGATATCGCCTTTGGGTTTCCAGATTGCAGTACCTGTGGCATGCACCTAAATGCCCTTACATTCCTTGGAATCACTTATTTCTTCTCTTGTACCAGTGACACTGGTATCATACGCAACTGGCACCAACGAGCCCTGGCCACTATTCCAGCCCATAGCGGGAACAACAGCTGAAGGGAACTGCATGGCAGCCTGGTACCCTGGACCTAGGTTGGCACAGGGTGTGTTCCATCTCCACAACCTCCCTTCACTCCACCTGCATAGACCCCCAGATACTCAGGCTTTGTGTGATTGGAATGAATCTGGCTCATCTACACGTGTAATAAATATCTCCTGCACAGGACAGACATCAATAGTTAGCCATTTTGGTCACCTTTATAACCCACCTGTCATCAGACCACTGTACCGACTGCCCTACTGGGGACTAATAAGGATGAGTGAAATATTCATTTTTTCATTGCAATCAGCATTACAGTAAAGGATTATGAGCTGGTTTTTCTCTCAGGGCGGGTAACATTTCATGGCCGTTGTATAACGCTGCAATGGACCATGCCATCCTCCAGGTATGCATCCCTCAGGATGAAATTCCCCCACTGCAACTCAATGAATAATCCATGTGAAAACATACTGATTGCATATACTGTAAATTGCAGTGGGTGAAATTTTTCCCCCAGCAAAGCCCCAACGTAACAACAACAAAACATCTATGCACCACTTAAGTCTCACCTAAATTCTACTCTGAGCACTTCTGTGGGACTCAAGAACAGCAATGCCCTAGTGCCTGCTCTGCACCAGCTGAATTTTACCTCTTGTGTATTGTTCCCTTCACAGATGCAGTTGACATAGAAACAAGCCATCTGCAATGCACAGGGCCTTATAATATGCACTGTTGCTAACTCTTGTGACTTCATAATAAGTCTCATGATGTTTGCAGTTGATTTTGTAATTCCAGCTACTAAAGTCATAATTATGTGAGAATCTCAGCTTTCATGTAAACAAAGAAAAAAAGTTTCTAGCCCTTATGATTGGAGTCAAAAGATTGAAAACGTGAGACCTAAAGGCTCAAAGTCCAGAAGGCAAATAAGAATCCAGCCTTCATTATTTTTCAAAGTGTCATGGCTTTAAAAACAGTCTCATTGGGACTGGGTGCTCCACTCACTGCTAGGATGGCGCCTCCTCCTGGCGACTCTGGGGATTAGCTCGTCAGGTCAACGCCCATTCCCACGGTCGCACACTGTCACTCCATCACTCTCTCTGGTCTGCAGCCCCTCTCTCACCGCAGGAACCACAGCATCCTCTTCATGACTCAGCCCTCCAGCCAGGTCACTCAGTGTTCCCCCCTTCTGGGGTATATCAAAGTCTTCCCTTCAGCTGTCATAGGCATCCTTCCCATTCACTGCCCCAGGTGCCACTCCTTCAGTGGCTGGTAGAGGAAACCAGGCCTCCCCTCTACTCCAGGTTCCAGTGCAGGGACTGTCAACCCAGCAGTTCTGAGCTTTACACTCTGAGCCCTCATTTCTCCATCCCTGGACTGCTTCTGACCATTCCTGGTTCCCCCCATTTCTCTGGGAGTACCTCCTCCCAGGAAGTGACTGCTGCCCAGTCTGTTGCTAGCTTCCTGGCTTTATAGGCCACTTCTGTTCCTGCCCAGCTGAGCCTGCTGTCAATCAATTCCCCGCTCCCTGGCTCTACTTGGCCATCCTAACTCCTTCCTGTCTTGTGTGGGGTGGGCACCCCATCACAGACTGACTCAGGAATTTTGAATGTGTGGCAATAGTGAATGTGTATCATCAAAGAAAACATATCAATTAAGTCACAAACAAGAATCAGATATGTAATTGTTGGGAAGTTTCACAAACACAGAGCAGGCAGAATGAGCATCATTTTGAATAGTGTTTATTTAAGATGGAGTACAATTGATCAATACAATATATACTTATTGAGTGTCTTGCAGATAACATAATACATATAGGAAGAACTCAGTTCTTTTTCTGTTTGGGAATAAATTATCTTACATAGAAAATGGTTTCACATGTAGAAAAACATGATGCTAAGCATTATTTCAAGAGACAATAGTAATTATTTTGTGGTTTAAAAAAAAAAATTAGGGGACTATGATGGGGCAGCTGCCCCTCACTGGCTGGCAAAGGGTTAATAGCAGCCCTTGGAGTGGCGGCACAGAACCCAGCCAATCAGAGGAAGGCTTAGAAGCAGCCAATCAGGGCCAGGCTGGGCCCTATAAGAAGGGCTGCAGGGCAGAGAGGAGCTCAGTCTCCCTCGGAGCTTGAGGGAGAAGGACTGGCTGCCTACAGAGAGAAGTACCTGGGACAGAGCAGTGCTGGGCAGGGTCAGGGGAGCAAGCAGAGCTCCAGCCTGGCTGGCTCCCAGAGTGAGGCCTTGATACAGGGGCCGAGTAGGTGCTGGAGCTACAGAGAAGTGGCGCAGGGAAAGTAGATAGCAGCAGAGGGGAAGGAGAAGCAGTGAGTGGCTGCCAGCCATAGGGTCCCTGGGTCGGGGCCCAGAGTAGTGGGTGGGTCTTTCCCCCCCGCCCCTTTGCCCCACTGACTGCCGAAGTAAGTGGCCAGCCAAAGGACTGCAGTTTGCCCCTGAGCGAGGGGCTGCAGTTCGCCACTGTGGTGAGAGTCTGGGTAAATGACTGCCAGTTCCCCCGGAAGGGGGGAGACAATGGAGTTGGGGCACAGCCGGAGGGTCGTGCCCTGAAGAGGACACCAAGGTCCGGGAGTGACGCGGGTCCCCACAGACAGCAGTAATGGAGAGTGAGACACCACCAGAGGGGGACGCCCTGCTGCTGGACAGAGCTAATTCCTAGAACAACCGGCAAGAGGCACCATGGTGGTGAGCACAGCCCGTTACAGGGACCAATCCTGCAAGCCTTCCCCAGGCTGTACTCTTGTTAGCTTCAATGGGAGTTCACTACCTGAGGGGGTCTTGTAAGATTGAGCCCTAGGGTTGTAAGCATCATTCTTTACTAATATCTAGACTGAAGTAGCTCCCAAGGTGTGCGCTGTGCTTTCCAAACACAGAAGAAGATACAGTCCCTGTCCCAAAGAGCACACAATCTAAACAATAATTTCATTAAATTGCTCAAGAGACTCATCTAACCACGACTAAAAGGAATAATTAAAAACTACCCTTAATAGCAGAGAAAGTCTTTCAAGGCTAATCAGGAATATAAGTGCTGTGATTTGAAAAACCACACGTGAGCTTGAAATAATTGTCTTGCGTAAAGGAGCAATGTCTAAACATTTACATTGCCAATTCAGGTCAATGGGAAGACCCCCAAAGAAAGCTGGATTAAGACCTTATTGCACACTCATCACCATGGCAGCTGCACAACTTTAAAGCACCTTTAAAAGTCGCATGTTGGTTATTGTATTCTGTTCTCTAATGAGCCTTCTCCATCCAGTCTAGGAGGATATCCAGCTCCCCAAGGGATTTCATTGCTGCAGAAGCGATGTTCAGCTGGAAGCAAATTGAAAGATATATTCGGTAAATAATTACGGCAATATGAAATGAGCAAAAAGGAATCCAAGTCTTTGCATTAGCAAATAAAGTCTGATCAATTTACCTGTCCATAATTGGTGAGAATTTGTTTATATTTCTCTATTGCTTCCTCTCCACAATTGCACGCATTTTGTTCATTCTAGAAAAATGAGAGAGAATTCATGAGGCTTTTCTCCTTTAACAAGCTGTGGCTTTCTGATTAATAGGGAGACTCTTTCATGGCTAGCTCTTGCTAAACTGTGCAAAATACAGCATTCCCTTAAATCAGACTGCCTCATCTAAGGATGAAATTCACTCCTGTAACTAGCGCAAGTCCAAGATCCCAATTAAATACTATTTTGCAGATTCAAATAGGAGCTATGTGGTGCAAGGGTAAATCTCAAAGATTCCCAGTGATCAGAACATGTGAACAATTCTTTTCACGGGGTTTTGATGCTTCTGTTCTTTGTTGAAGCCCCTAGCGGTATGAACTCTCTTTTAAGCCAATTTTTTTGGAACCTCAGGAAATGTTCTGCCTGATTTATTTAATCTATGCCCAGTTTGTTCATATCCCTCACGTTCATGGATTTAACATACATTTTAGAGATAACTGGGATTTATTGAAACCTGACATACACATTGTCTGAATTTCTTCTTGATGCTGAGGAAAGAATTGGCTATGCTGCTGATTTTCCGGTTGACATGAGAATCCTCAGTCTCACAGTGCTTGAAGACCTTGTCCACGTAGAATCTTAAAAGGTGATGGATGATGCAACATCTATCTGCAGACTTAAGAAAAATAGTATCTTTTCTTTTTAAATGCTTTACGCAGTGCTGTAAAAAATTATCATCAGCAAGCACTTCACCCATCACTAAAATGCAGCCATCTTTGGTGCTAAACATGGCAGTTGAATGGATAATTTTTTTTTAAATTCTGTTTGATACATTTTGCTACAATGTTTACAATAGATTTGGGATAGATTTTCAAAAGAACTCAGCTCCCAAGAGGACTGTCCTAGGGTATCCCCTGCCAGGAGCGGCTCTCCTGTGGCAGGCCACGGCATGTCAGTCATGTCTGCCTCAGTTTCTCCATTCAGTGTCCCCAGTAACTCTATGCAAGCTCTCTTGACACAAATGTACCCTCCTTGGGGGTGGTTTATAATGAGACATTGGGAAAACCGTCCCAAACGTAAGTCCCAAACACATGTAGTTCATTTCTCACCCCAGTGCCAACAGTCATTAAGATCACCAGACATCTTGTCTCATGATACCCCACATATCACACGCCAGCACCTTTGACCATGCCCAGACTCTCCGGAAGTTCTCCTCTGTCCTTGTACCGGGACAGCCACCCCAACCCTTCCTATTGGAGTGTTACTTCTACTCTTCCCAGTGGGAGTCCCCACAGCCTCTCTGCTGGGAGATTGTCTTTACCAGGGGAACATCCCTCACTCCCCTTGGCCCTTTCATGGCTCTTCTGGGCCCAGCTCTCTGATCCTGGAGACATCAGCGGGTAAGCTCCTCCACTGCTCCCCTGCCTTCTTTCCTTGGCTGTGGTTCAGAGTCAGCAGGTAACTCCCTCTGCTGCTCCTCCTGCCTTCAGCCTTCTCCAGTCCTGCCTCTCTGGCTGAGGGACACCAATCTGCAAGTGCCCCTTGCTGTTTCCTGCCTTCCGCTTTCTCCCAGCTCCTAAGCATACAGTGTCTGTGGCAGACCTCACCTGTCCCCTGACTCCCACTCAGGCAGCTCTGATTCAGCAGGTCTCTCCTACTTATTGGGTCTCCCTGTCTCTGGTTTGCCCGAGTCTTTTATAGCCCCCAGGTGCTGCCTTGCCCTCCTAATTGGCCAATGAAATCACCTGTCCTGGCACAGGGGAACTGGACTGACCTCATTCATGGGGGATGGTGTGGTGGGGACATAGCCACCCTGTTACAAGGTCCCATCAAGGCACCTAAACAAGTTGCCTGACTTTCAAAAGGGAACAATGAGAGCTGTTGGGTGCTGAGGACTTTTGAAAATACATCCCTTCATTGCTGCAATGTGCCTGGAGCTTGGGAAACACATAAACTTTAAAATCTCCCAGCAAGTGAAGAATACACGTGAAGAGTACGACTGAAATTGGTAGGGAAATGTAGGTGTGAAGAAGGTTATTACTCAAGCTGGAAAGTTGCCAGGATTATCATCCATACCGATTAGGAAAAGTTCTGCAGGATGTTAATATCAACAAGCAGCCAAGAACTTGGCTACATGTCTCTTCCAAAAGATGATACCTCCAGCCGTACCTCACCTTCTAACACGCCTGAGGCCACCTACTAAATTATCAGCACCAACACCTTCCTGAAGCACCTCTGAGTTCCTGAGTAATCTCCCATCCCAAAGGCTGATCTAGCCTGAGGCTCCTTCCCTTGTGGGAGCTGAAGAGAATCACACCCAAAGAGATACAACTACAGTAATATACGGAGCAAAATGGTTTTGTCCCCTGTTCATTATCAAATACTATCAACATGAAATCTTGTTTTCAAAAGAGCTGGCTACAGAAGCAGGGAGTCATCTATTTTAATTCATGTAATCAGCCCATATTAGTCCACTTAGCTATGTATATGTATTCATACTACAGCTGCGTGGGAACCAGAATTTCTGCTTCAAATTCTGCAGTTTTGAAATTTGTTTTCATTCTGAGAACAAAATGTTCAATGTCTAAATTTCTTGTGAAACAAAATTAAAAAAACTGTTTCAGGTCAATCAAAATGTTTCGCTTGGATAAAATCAAAATGTTTCATTTCAATTTCAGCTTTTCTGTTTTAAAATATTTTAGAACGTAAAATAACATAAATTTTGAAATAAAAAATATGTTCTGAAACAAACAAACAAAAATCAAAATATTCTGTTCCAAAAAGGTCACTTTGTTTTGATTTTTCTTTTTCTAAATAAAATTTTGTTGAAATCTACACATTCCCGTGGGACAATGTCTGAATTGACAGAACACTGTTTTCTGATGGAAAGTTGTTCCATTGGAACCTTTCAGTCAGCGCTAATTCACCCCTTTGTGGAATTTTACAGTCAGCCTTGAGTAACTGCCCACTTAAAATTATCTGTAAAGGATCAATTCATCAAAGAAAAGTTGTATGGAGAGGCAATAATGATACCTACATTGAAATTGTGCAGAGAGTACGGGTATGACAAAATGCTTATGGTTCGGATGGCATCTTTGGCTTGCTAAACAGAAAGAGAAAAATACAATGATGTTAATGCATATCAGCTACTGGGATGTTTAGACAGCTAATGCATATAGCATATAAACAGAGCTTTTCTTCTTAAAAACTGAAAGTGAATTACATGTTGGTGAAAGCTCCCAGACTGATGATCTCTGGAGAGTGAAATCTGCTTGAAAAACAGGTTCAGCATGCAGGCTTCCCCCTAACTGCCTCATCAACACATCTCATCCCTGACTTGGAGGGACCCGTCGGGAGAGGAAGAGATCAGCCTCCCAGGCTCGTTCTGTGCTTGGTCACTTTGTGGTGTGTGGCTGCTTTTGTTTTTTAAGCTCAAAAGGAACTGAACTGAGAACCACCAAAACTCATTTCACAAATAGGTCACTTAAGAGACATCAGATGGGCACAGCTTTGGGGGCCTGATTCTCCATTCCTCTGCACCTCGTGTTGGCATTTACACCAGTGTAAAGTGGATGTAAAGTGCTCACACAGCTGAACGGAAGCATTAGACACCCACTTTGCACTCACACAGTGAGGTAAATGACTGCGCAAGGTGTGGAACAAGGAAGAATCTGGCCCTGGGTCACTACTAAAGCTCCATATCGCAATCTCCTGAGCCCCCCAGCCCCCAGATAACTGACTTTAAAGAGATATTGGTTGGTCAAACCATGACTGTACAGGCCTTTCTACAGCTACAGCACACGGTGCAATACTTACAATGGTTGCTTTGATCGCTCGGAAGCTGGCTCTAATTTCGTTAACATTCATTGAAATCGTGCAAGGTCCAAATTGCAAGATTTTGTTCCCAGTTGTTGGTGTCAGATACAACCAACACGTAGAAAGGAGGCAGAAGAAAAGGCAGGAGATCTTCATACTGCTGCAGAATTAGAAAGCTCTGACTGGCTGGATAGCTGATCAATGAGGAGAAAATATTTCTTCATTATCCTTCATCTACACAATTTAAAAAATACACTCTCCAACTCTTAGGGTTTTGTACTAGGGTGAACTCCTGCCCCCCTCATCCCCCAAGTCAACAGCAAAACTCCCCTGGGCATCTATGGGACAGGATTGCAGCCCCCTTCAGCATAATATCTGAACAGGAGCATACTTAGGAGTGGTTTTTAATTTTAAAATCTACCCCCTAAAAACAATTAGGCAAGCCACTAGTCCTTCTGAAGGCATGTTCACGTGAACACTTCCAGTTTTCACATTTTTCGGTACCTATGTGAAAAAAGTATATTTGGTGGACAGGAAAGGAAATACAAGTGTATATTAGATAGATACGAGTTACATATTTATCATACATCATGAGTGCATATATATGCATAATATATATAGTATATTACATATAGCACAGATGTGAATATTTATAAAAGCTATTATATATATGTGTGTATGCGTGTGTGTGTGTATATATATATATATATGCTTTATATACACACATACATACACACTGTATTATCTAGAGAGCTGGTTAAAAATGTTTAAAACAACAATTTTTTTCAGTGAGAAATGGCTTTTCAAAGGCAATGCCCATTTTTGTGAAAAAAATATTTCCTATAATTTTTAAAAATACTTTGATTAAATGAAAGTAAATTGAAATGTTCATTTCATTTATTTCAAAGTAGAAAATGTTTGTTTTGTTGCAGTTCTTGGGGTTTGGTTTTGTTTTATTTGTTCATTTGTGTTTCCTTCCTTTTCTTCTGTTTTCCCCCAATTTCTTTCTTTTTCCCCTCAGAGGGGAGAGAAGGAAAACCAAAACTGAATTAAAACAAATTTTGATTTGAAATTTACCAGAACAAAAACTTTCCTTTTGATTTGTTCAGTCCAAAAATGGAAAAAATCCATAATTTATTTGGAATGAAACAAAAAAATGTCTTCTCAAACAAAATTTTTCATGGAACAATGCACGTAGCCCTAATTACATATTCCAAACTGTTTTGAACTTAAAAGCAGCTGGACTGGAGGCAATTGCCAGAAAATTTTCCCCAGCCTGATAGTCATACTGAAACCAAGAATGGATAGTTGCATCCAGAAGAGATTTTTTTTCCCTCAGAAAATTAGGAGCAACTGAAAGTATTGGGGGTTATCACAAAAATAGTTCTGATACCTTAACTATAGTTTTGATACCACTGAAAATTAGCTTGTTTATGAACAAAATCTCATAGATATCTAGGCATGTGTATGTATATAAACATGGATATACACATATACCTATGCAGAGTGTGTGAATGTAAATATATTAATTGTAGACAGGTACAACCGATGGATTGGCTGCATAGATATACAAATATATTGGTGCCTTACCTTATTCTATGATACGTATTTGCTTCCTTCTTGATGTGCTGTCTCACCTGGCGAGTACTGATCATTTTTATGCAGGAGTAGGGAGGAAACACCTCTGGATCAACTTTTGGGATTCTTCCCACTTTTCTCATTACTTGATTTCCCTTCCTAATTTTATGACTTAATTGGCTAATAAAAGGGGCCAAGTTTCTCTCCCACGGGTGTTATTCCTGCACATGGGAGTGGAGAGTTTTGGAGTTTCCTTTGTGGGGGAGAGGCAGGGCTTTGCACAGGTGTTACATCAATTAACCTGCAGATTGTACAGGATCTGATGGAGACCGGGGGCTGGCAGCACCCATCTCTTTCCCCTTCTGCTGGCTTCCTCCTGTCTTGGAGGAATAGTGCTGCCAAGGGCTTTCTGGAAAAAGGCTTTCCCTGGACTCCTTTAGGGGACAAGGAGTTTGTGTGTGGGATGGAGCTTCACAGCAGAGATCTGAAGCAGAGCTGAAACTGCTGAAGGCTGGAGCTTCTGGTGTCATGGCGAGATTGCTGCTCCCAGCAACTGTTCATTTTGCTGTGTCGGTCACGGTGGTCATGTGATGCACAGGGGGGCTTCACTCACTGCTATAAGGGATCCCTTGCCCTCAGATTTGCAGGCCAAATGGACAGACAATGGGATGCCTGACAGCAGCTTCCTTGCCTCGCTCAGGGTATGTTGACACTGAAGATGGAGGCATCATTTCCAACCAGGGTACCTATAGCTGCACTAGTTCTGATCAAGCTTGTGTGCTAAAAATAGGAGTAAAAAGAACAGGAGGACTTGTGGCACCTTAGAGGCTAACCAATTTATTTGACCATAAGCTTTCGTGAGCTACGGCTCACTTGTGTGGCTGCAGCTGCACAGGTGACGGGAGGGACGAGCTGTCCCCGAGGTATGTACGTAGGGTCTCGGACTGGATTGTGCTCGGGACGGCTAACCCATCCCACCACCTGTGCAGCCACAGCTACCCTGCTATTTTTAGTGCACTAGCTCACTCAGAGCCAACACGGGTACCTCTACGCAAGCTGGAAACGACCGCTCCAGCTCCAGCATGGACATACCCCTAGGATCCATTTGCATTTCGTTATCACCCAGCGAGGGGAAATTTCCAGATCCACAGTGAGGCCAGAATTTTCAGAAGAACTCAGCTCCCATTTACGCACCAGAATAAGTGGACCGATTTTTGGGCAAGCCAGCCCGCTCCGCACAACCCAAAGTTACCCACATATGTGTCATTATTCCTGGGTCTTTTTTTTTTTTTTTTTTAACTAGAATCAGAATTAGAGTTCTGGTCACATCAGCCAAGGGAAAATCCACCCACTTCTTCGAAAAGCTCCCAATCCAGCAGCATCAATGCAGAGATTAATTTGGTGACATCTGCATTAAACAACCACCCAGTGGCAAATAGTGGCTGTCTTTAGGAGAGAGCCATCTTTAGATTTAGGGCCCTACCAAATTCACAGTCCATTTTGGTCAATTTCATGGTCATAGGATTTTAAAAATCGTAAATTTCATGATTTCAGTTATTTAAATCTGAAATTTTACGGTGGTGTAACTGTAGGGGTCCTGACCCACAAGGAGGCTGTGGGGGGTTCACAAGGTTATTGTAACGGGGGGTCTCGGTATTGTCACCCTTACTTCTGCACTGCTGGTGGTGGTGGTGGTGCTGCCTTCAGAGCTGCGCGGCCGGAGCGCGGCGGCTGCTGGTCAGGAGCCCAGCTCTGAAGGCAGAGCCACTGCCCGCAGCAGCGCAGAGGGATGGCACGGCACGGTATGGTATTGCCACCCTTACTTTTGCGCTGCTGCCTTCAGAGCGAGGCTCCTGGCCAGCAGCCACCGCTCTCTTGCCACTCAGCTCTGAAGACAGCAGCGCAGAAGTAAGGGTGGCAAATATCTGACCCCCTTACAAGAACCTTGCAACCCACCGCCACAAACCCCTTTTGGGTCGGGACCCCCAGTTTGAGAAACGCTGGTCTCCCCTGTGAAATCTATGTAGTATAGGGTAAAAGTACAAAAAAGACCGGATTTCACAGGGGAAATCAGATTTCATGGTCCGTGATGTGTTTTTCAATCTTTTTAAAGAGTACTGTCCTGTGGGAATTGAGCCTAAATACAGGTTTCACTGTATTCATTGGGAACCAAATCTTGAGCGCCTTACTCAAGTTTCAGAGTAACAGCCTTGTTAGTCTGTATTCGCAAAAAGAAAAGGAGGACTTGTGGCACCTTAGAGACTAACCAATTTATTTGAGCATAAGCTTTCGTGAGCTACAGCTCACTTCATCGGATGCTGTAGCTCACGAAAGCTTATGCTCAAATAAATTGGTTAGTCTCTAAGGTGCCACAAGTCCTCCTTTTCTTTTTACTCAAGTTTGACTCAATCCTTAAATTTAGCAAGAGTTTTGCCTGAGTAAGGACTGAGTGAAAGCTGAGTAAGCAGTTCTGAGTGTGGCCTTACATCGGACAATTTATTAACTGCTATGGAAATCTAATTGTTCATCACTTTATTGTAAGCCATTTGAATATCTGACTTAGGTCCATGATGCAGAAGTAGAGAGACATGATGCAAGATGCACAGGACAGTTATAGACGTGGAAATATCCATTTTGTCATCAGATTGAACATTCCATGATGTGGAAACACAGTGACTCACATAGGGTTTGCTGGGCACTCAGTACAGAACAAATGTCCTTGAAGGAGCAGAAATTCACAGAATCAAAGGAGTTAGAAGCAGACAAGCCAGTTAGCTCACCCAGGCTGTTCCCCAAGGGTCAGTGCACAATTGATTCCTATACTGTAATCTAAAGGACTCAGAGCTTTAAACATCTCAGAAGAAGACCTTTCACTTGGGAGATGTCATGCAATTAAAGCTGAAATAACACACTGTACAAGGCAGGATAATATCTAACTCACCGACTACTAATTTCCAGGGGGTGATTAAGGATTTGATTCCTCCTATAAAAGGCCCCTAAACTCTTTGGGATCTGCCTAACTTGAGACTGTTTCCTTCTGCCTTATGTGGAAGATAATAAAGATCTCAGTAGTAACAGAGGGGGATTTGGGGAGGGAGCAAGGGCCATGGAGCTGAATCAAGCAAGGAATCCATGATCTAGACTAATGATGGTTATGACTAGGACCACTGGAAATGGACAATTCTCTCTCGGCACCCGTAGACATGCCCAGCCTCCCCTAAGGGTAGGTCTACATTGCATCTTGCAGACTGCAAGAACGAACCTCCCACCCCGGGTCAACAGACTCAGGCTAGCACTCTAAACACAGCTGCATAGACAGCTATTTGGTATTGCAGCTTGGGCTGGAGCTCGGCTGATAGATTCATAGATTCCAAGGCCAGAAGGGGACATTGTGATCATAGCCTGACCTTCAGTATGGCCCAGGACCTGGGTGAGTAATTTTTTGGATGAGCAAGTTAAAGCTCTTCAGTATTTTCATCAACGTGGTAGGATTATACAAGTAGATTTTGTGCCCAGGCTAGTAAATTCTCATGACAAATGTACATGGCTGACTTACGCCCATTGTGATGTTAGGCACCCAAGTCTTCCCCCAAGTGCCTGGCACAAGCCTAGCTAACTCTTCTACCAAGTGCTGTTCAAGACCATGTAGATGGAAATGCAGAATAGGAGTTACAGCTGAGATCGCCACCGATCCACATAATCAATGCCTCTCACTATCACTGTTATTCTGCATGATAAGGAAAAATAGTTAGTGCAACTAGAAGCGGAAATAAATCTGAAGCAGATTGTGGTTTCCCCTTATGGAGGTGCTGGAAAGATGCCCTGTAGCCTGCAGCATTGTTGCACAGTGCACTCCTCCCTGGGTTCCCGGCTGCTGCCTGGCAAATGCAATGGAAACATATGTTCCACTTAGAGGAAGGGAACGGGCAGTTGCTGGGTGCACCTGACCAAATGAGTTTCCCCATGAGCCCCCCAGCTCTCCCAAACCACTCCCAAGTCCCAGTAAGGAAATAAAGAGGGAAAGTGTTACTCAATAATTATGTAAATTGTGGATGAGAAGAAGGGAAATTTCAAAGCTGAATTGACGATTCAAAAAGCAATTAGGCTAAGTGCTAATAAAAGAAAAGCATAAGTGGGTCCACTAAACACTGGACAGGCAGGCAGAAGGACAGTCCAGTGATTAGAGCACTAATCTGGGACACGGGAGATCAGGATCCAATTCCCTGTTCCACCAGAGACTTCCTTTGTGACCTTGGGCAAGTCACTTAGTCTCTCTCTACCTTAGTTCCCCACCTGTAAAATATCATATCTCACAGACATGTTATCTGCATAAATACATTACAAGACTGTATGGTGCTCAGATACTATGGTGAGGTGATGGGGGCCATATAAGTACCTGAAATACAGACAGACACACAAAAAGTTTGCTAATTCTTCATTAAGAGTGGATAAATCTGATACAAATGTAAGACACTTACCAGCAAAGATAACTGAGCCAGGCTTATCCCATGGGGGTCTCACCATGGCTGCAATTTTTCAAATGCAACTTTTTTTCCCCAATCAAAAACAGAAAATGCATCAAAATGTTTTCAGAGGTTCATGTTTGGCAAAAAAATGTCACGTCTTTCTTCCCAAAATTCTAATGCAAAACGTTATTGAAAGTGTTCTAGAAATGATTACTGAAGACCAGGTCTTGGGCAAATTAAATTTTTCTACAAAATTTTCAATTACATTATATAGAATATAAAACATTGCCCCCCAAAAAGTGTCAATAACCTGGAAAACAGGTCCATTTCCAACTCTCTGTAATGGAAAAAACTTCAAAATGTCAACTTTTTTGTGAGGAATAGGGTTTCCCTCCTTCCCTCTGCTCTGCTAGTCCGCATTTGATAAACTCCTCAATGGATGTCCCAATAGCCATGGCAGCAAGCATCATCCACTTTCATCTGCCGCTGGCTGGATAATTGCTCCCCAACCTATCAGAGACACCTTGCCTTGGTGATCCATGCATTGGTGACATGCGGGGGCTTGGTTATTGAAACTCCTCAGATGGAGAGATAAAGCTCTCCTGCCTGAAGAATGTACAGCTGGCAAAAAATGCAGCAGCAAGGGCTGATCCGAAGAGGCGGAGTACTTTCTGTGCAAAATGTTGAATGAAGTTTTCCCTGGACATTTTCAAATTTTTCATCAAAATGAAATTAAACAAAAAAATCATTTCAATTTAATCTGAATCAAAAATGTAATTGCAAGGAAACAAAACATTTCAAAATAAAAATAGTTGTATTTTAATGAAAAACTGATTTTTTAAAATATAATTTAGAAAGCCATTTTTTTGTCCAAGTTTTTGTCCAAGTTTGTCCAAGGTTGGGGAGCAATTATCCAGCCAGCGGCAGATGAAAGTGGATGATGCTTGCTGCCATGGCTATTGGGACATCCATTGAGGAGTTTATCAAATGCGGACTAGCAGAGCAGAGGGAAGGAGGGAAACCCTATTCCTCACAAAAAAGTTGACATTTTGAAGTTTTTTCCATTACAGAGAGTTGGAAATGGACCTGTTTTCCAGGTTATTGACACTTTTTGGGGGGCAATGTTTTATATTCTATATAATGTAATTGAAAATTTTGTAGAAAAATTTAATTTGCCCAAGACCTGGTCTTCAGTAATCATTTCTAGAACACTTTCAATAACGTTTTGCATTAGAATTTTGGGAAGAAAGACGTGACATTTTGGACAAAAGACTACCCGTCTGCTTAGCAACACAGGTTGCTATGAATGCAGCCCTCCAACTCTTGTTCTCTTCTCTCTGCACAGTTCCCCAATCCCCAGTGGGTGCAGAGTCCATTTCTAAGATGCATTCCTGACACTCAAAGCCCTAGTTCCCTGAGATATGTCCTTTCCTCCACAGCTGTGACCTCCCATGACAGCTGTATTCTGCTGGAACAATGAAACACTCAAGCTGGGAGGGCTGGTGAGTGCAAGAGACAACTTTCTCAGGTGCTGGACCTTGACTATGGAAGTCTCTTCGGCAAGAGATAGGAATGTTCATCACTTTCAGAACTAAGGCCTGGTCTGCACTACAAAGTCAGGTCGACATAAGCCACATTAGGTCGATTTAATAATGTGTCTACACTACCGAATCCCTTCCGCTGACCTAAGTGACTTTAACGTCCACTTCTGTACTCCACCTTCATGAGAGACTTTGCGCTTGACATCCACAGGTCGACATGGGGATAGTGTAGACACTGCATTGTGTAGTTTGAATGCGTTGGCCTCCAGGAGGTGTCCCACAGTGCTCCGCTGTGACCCCTCTGGAGAGTACTTTCACTCCACTGCACGTCAGCCAGGTACACAGGAAACAGCCACTTCCCCGTTAAAGCCCCGGGAACTTTAGAATTTTCATTTTCTGTTTGATCAGCGTGGAGAGCTCACCATCACAGCTGATCATGGAGACTCAAGGCCACAAACACGCTCCAGCATGGAGTACACAGGAGATGCTGGATCTTATTGCTGTGTGGGGAGAAGACATAGGCGCCGGCTTCCTTTGGGCCTGGTTGGTGCTCAACCCCCGGCTCTGCCCCCGGCCCTGCCCCCATCTGTCCCCTTCCCCCAAGCCCTCACCCCGTCCTGCCTCTTCCCGCCCCCACTCCACCTCTTCCCGCCCACTCTCCAGAGTGCGCCCTGTCCCAGCTCCTCCCCCTTCCTCCCAGAGCCTCCTGCACATTGCAAAACAGCTGATTGTGGCAGAGAGTAGGCGCTGGGAGGGTGGGGGAGGAGTTGATGGGCAGGGCCGCCAGCAGACGGGAGGAGGGGAGCTGGATGCCGGTGGGTGCTAAGTACCCACTGATTTTTTTTCCAGCCCTGCAGCACCCACACAGTTGGCGCCTATGGGAGAAGAGTCTCTGCAGGCAGAGCTCCGATCCAGCAGAAGAAATGCTGACCTCTACGCCCAGATTGCGCAGGCCATAGGAGAGAAGATCTACATCAGGGACATGCAGCAATGCCGCGTGAAAATAAAGGAGCTTTGGCAAGCGTACCAGAAGACAAGGGAGGTGAACAGTCATTCTGGTTCTGCCCCACAGACATGCTGCTTTTATGAGGAGCTGCATGGGATTCTCGGCAGCGACCCCACCACGACCCCAAAACGCTCTGTGGATACCTCCCAGGAGCCCTGGGTGACCTCGAGCAACAACGAGGAGGAGGAGACAGAGGAGGAGAATGCGAGGCAGGCAAGCGGAGGATCCATTCTCCGCAACAGCCAAGAACTGTTTTTAACCCAGGAGCCCATCCCTTCACAGGACCAATTGCTGGCACAGCGTGATGCCAGGGAAGGCATCTCTGGTGCGCACACATTTCCACTCAAACCGTCGGGGTTACATGCTATTATTTTTAATGTTTAATCTGAACAAAAAAGTTTGCGTAGTGGGTATCGGTGGCCATTCCAGCTGTACAGAGGGTGCTCTCTGAAAAAGTCTCTTTATGTGCAGGGGGATGGCCCTGGAATCCTCCATGGAGATCTCTAGGAAGCTTTCATGGAGGTAGTCTGCAATCCTTTGCAGAAGGTTTACGGGAAGGGCTGCTTTGTTTCATCCACTACGGTAGGACACTTTCCCGTGCCACTCCAGTATTAACTCGTCTGGCATCATTGCAGCACACAGCATTGCAACACAAAGACCAGGTTTGTACCCAGATGCTTGCAGAATCTGCTCCCTTTCCGTCTCTGTTACCCTCAAGAGAATGATATCACATATGGCCACCTAAGGGAAACAGGGGAAGTTTTCAATGCTAGCCCTTAAACTGCAAACAATTCAACAAGTAATTCACCCCTGTTTGGTGAAATCTGGGACACACAACCACGATTTCCCAAGTGTGCCGTGGGTGTGGTTGGAAGGGATCACCGAGCATTACAAACAGCATTTAAAAAAAAAGGGGGTGGGAGGACAGCTTCCTGTTTGTCTCTCTTCCCTACCCCAACCCTGTGCTGCTTTTGTAAAAAACAAACTATTTGGGGGGCTTTACCCTGGTGCCTGTCCTCAAGCACCATCCAGGTTGCTAGGGGACAGGGGGCTTTTCTCAAGTTCCAACCAGTGATCTCAAGGATGTCTTCACAAAAGCAGCAGCACAAGACCTCTCACCCATGCCTCGTGGCCTTACCCACCATGGCTGGAGCAGCAAACCAACTCTTGTAATAGTCTGCAGTTGTGATTACATTGTGGCTTGCAGGGAAGTGCAGTGAGGGATTTTTTTTTAAATAAAAAAAATTAACCTTGCACCCAAAACAATATATGCACTGTCAGTGCTACCCTTGTGCTTCGTATTCCTTGCAGCTGAAACCTTGTCTGCCGGCGCATCCTCCACACGGGGACAGAGACTTTCCCAGATTAGAAGTCAGAAAAAGAATACTTGGGAGGACATGTTCAATAAGTTCATGCACGCCTCCGAGAGTGACAAGATGGAGCTCAGCGCATGGAGGATTACACTGTCTGAGAATCTGGACATGGACAGTGAGGACAGGAGAGCATGCAGGGAACATGACAGTGCCATGCAGGAAGAGATGCTGTGGAATATGAAGGAGCAATCAGACATGTTGAGGCATCTGGTTGAGGATCAAGAATGGCAGCTGGATATGACAGTCCCTCTGCAGCCAATGCTGAACCTGCTGCCATCATCGCCCAGTTCTACATCTTCCTCCCCCAAACGTCCTATGAGGCGGGGTGGGGGGGAAGTTTGGTATCCCTTGCACTCAACACCAAGGGGGGTGCAAGGAATGGAAGGTGCCCATTCCCACATCTTTGATTGCTACCGCAGTGCATCTGTAAGCAAGTTGTCCTTGTTCCCTCCCACCACCACCCGGCAACCAGTGTTATCAGCCCTTTGACCCAGATTATCTTACTTTTCTTTGCTGTCTCTGTATGTTTGTGAGCATAATAAAAACTTACAGGATAGAGGACAAAAGGCTTTTTATTCATTCAACACACGGTGGTCAGTGGGGGTGGAGTTTACAGGGGAGAAAATGCAATGAAAGGGACAGTTTGGTAATGAACAACACAGATAAGTGTCACATTACTGTGGATCATTGCTGAAACTGGTTTTCAAAGCCTCATGGAAATGCAGAGTCCCTCAGTGTGCTCTTCTTATTGCCCTGGTGTCTGGCTCCTCAAAATTGGCTGCCAGCTGATCTGCCTCAACCCCCTAACCCACTGGAAACTTTTCTCCCTTTGTTTCACAGATACCTGTATTATGGAGCACACAGTAGGCAGCAATAGCAGTGGGGATATGGCTTTCACTGAGCTCTATCCTAGTAAACAAACAACGCCAGCGACCTTTTAAATGTCCAAAGGCACATTCTATCACCATTCTACACTTGCTCAGCCTATGGCTGAACCCGTCCTTGCTGCTGTCCAGGCTGCCTGTGAACTGCTTCATGAGCCATGGGAGCAAGGGGTAGGCTGGGTCTCCCAGGATCACGATTGGCATTTCAACATCACCAATGGTTATTCTGCAGTCTGGAGAGAAAGTCCCTGCTTGCAGCTTTCTGAACAGACCAGAGTTCCTAAAGATGCACACACCATGCACCTTTCCCGACCATCCCACGTTGATGTCAGTGAAACAGCTCCTGTGATCCACCAGCGCTTGCAACACTCTTGAGAAGTATCCCTTTTAGTTTATGTACTCTTTGGCAAGGTGGTCTGGTGCCAAGATAGGTATATGCGTTCTGTCTATAGCCCCACCATGGTGAGGGAACTCCATTATGGCAAAACCATCCATTAGGTCTTGCATGTTGCTCAGAGTCACTAACCTTCTTAGCAGAAGTCTGTTGATTGCCCTGCAAACTCACAACAGATCCCATGGTAAATTTATCCACCCCAAATTGATTATCCACTGACCAATAGCAGTCTGGCATTGCAAGCTTTCACAGAGCTATCGCCACTTGCTTCTCCACTGTCAGAGCAGCTCTCATTTTAGTATTGCTGTGCTTCAGGGCTGGGGAAAGCTCGTCACACAGTTCCTGGAAAGTGGCCTTATGCATTTGAAAGTTCTGCTCATCATGCCATAGCTGCATAACGATGCGGTCCCACCAGTCAGTGCTTGTTTCCCAGGCCCAGAAGCGGCACACAACTGTGTCAAGGTGGTGTGTGACTGTGGCCAGCAACTGCGAATTGCTCTGCTCTATGTCTTCCAGCAGGGCTGCTTGCATGGCATCACATTGTTCCACACAGCGACTCCTGTATCGGCTGTGTGAATACTGCAGGATAAGGCGCGAGATGTTTGTAATGCTCACAACAACAGTGTACAGCTGAGCGGAGTCCATGCTTATCGTGCTATGGCATCTGCGCGGGTAACCCAGGCTTAGGAAAAAAGGCGCGAAAATGGCTTGGTTTGTTTGCCGTTGATTTCAGGGAGGGAGGTAAGTGCATCATGGGAGGCTAACGCCATGTTCCCATAACCACCCGTGCCAATGTTTTGGTCCCATAAGGCATTGCAAGCCCAATCCAAAATTCCACTCAGCTACATGCACTGTGGGATAGCTACCCACGGTGCAGTGCTCCGTGCGTCGATGCAAGCCCTGCGAGTGAGGATGCACTCCGCCGACACAATGAGCATAATGGGGATATGCAAGCTCGACTAGCTTAAATCAGAGGCTCGATGTCGACTTACATAAAATCAACTTAACTTTGTAGTGTAGAAATGGCCTAAGAGTCTGACTCAATGCCCACTGAAATAAATGGAAAAGCACCCATTAATTGCAAAGAGCATTGGAGTGGGCCCCGAATTCAAAGCTCACACAGACACAAAACAAAGACTTCCCGATGACGCACACACAAAAATACCTCAATAAAAACTTATGAAGCCACTTCTCACACACAGGCTGGGAAGGAAGGGGAAAAAAACCCAACCCAGATAATCGGCATTCCTGGAACGTGCTCGGATGAAAATACATATAGAGCATTGAATGGTAAAATGGGAATTGGCACACTGGGGCTACCTCGTGTTATGATAAAAGCACTTAGGTATAGTAAACGGAGCAAATCAGCAAACAAAGTTTACGTTCCTTAGCAATCTCAGCAACATTCAGGATTGTGCTGGAATTCTCTCTCCCCCGCAACTGCTGTTTAAGTGAGTCAGAACTAATTGGGGAAACTCCTCCATTAAGTCTTCATAATAAAAGTTTCAGAGTAGCAGTCGTGTTAGTCTGAATCCGCAAAAAGAAAAGGAGTACTTGTGGCACTTAGAGACTAACAAACTTATTTGAGCATAAGCTTTCGTGGGCTGCAGCCCACTTCATTGAATGCACAGAATGGAACATAGAGTAAGAAGATATATATATACACATACATACAGAGAATATGAAAAGGTGGAGTAAGAGGCTAATTAATTAAGATGAGCTATTATCAGCAGGAGAAAAAAAAAACGTTTATAGTGATAATCAAGATGGCCCATTTAAACAGTTGAATAATAAAAGTTGTGTCTCAGCCATGTGATGGGCAATTTCAGAATTGCAGTTTATTGAGCCCAGGGCCCATCGTGACTTCAAGACGTACTAGGCTGGCTGAAAAAATCATTTCTCCTTAAAAGAGGGGAGTGAACATTCTACAGTTCTGATGGGTGTCACACCAAAAATAAAGAAGAACTTAATGAGAAAAGAATTATTTCATCTGCAGACAGAAGTCAAGAGAGAGAGCTCATTCTGCGCCCTGGGGACTGCAAAGGTGACTGCAAATACTGTGGCCGAATCCCTCACAGCTAGATGGTGTCAAAACATAAATACCCATCTGGGTGAGACTCCACCGGGGCCTACAATATTAAGGGCTTTCATTAGAGTGGGGAGGGGGGTCCTTCATGGAACTAAGTTTTTCTGGACACACATGTATTAAAATAATTGTTCAAAAAACAGTTCCTGAATCCAATCCCACTAGGTAGCACTAGAGGGCAATAAACTATCAACCATGGCTTGATAATTTAGGGCTCTGTTTTGTCTAAGACCATGTCAAGGATGGGGAAATTTGCACGCTTCCAATACGGATGTGCTGCATCAATGCCAAAAGGGGCTTGCTCTTACACCACTGCAAATTCTCCTAATCTAGACAAACTCTAGGGGCCAGTTCCCAAGCCCAGTGCGTGTGCCTGCATGTGGGGGGGAGGGAGGGAGGATGGGAGTAATCCTCCCATGCCATGCAGCTGCTAAGGAGCTTCCCTCCACAGTGACTAACGTCACCTCTCTGGACACTTACTTGGTCCCCCGTGGATTGGAGAATGGGAGGATCCATGTAGTGCATTTAGAATTAAGAGAGGTGCCATGTATTAGTTTAACTAACTAAGAGAGAGTTTGGGTGACTTGCCCAAGGTCGCACGCAGAGTAGGTAACAGGGACAGAATTAGAAGCCAGGGGATCCTACTCTACTTGTGCCCAGAATGTGAGACAACTCCCAGAGTCGCTGGCTCTGAGCCCCACAGGACGACAGTGCATCCCTGCTGCTCAGCAACTGAGCAGCAGAGAACATAATATGACAGTGCTATGCAAATCGTCGAAACCTGAGACAGAAAGATTAAAATAAAACCACGAATATGATATAGCACCTGAGTTCATTCCTCCCCCCGTCCTGCACCGCACTCTCAGCTGCCCACACATGCACACGCAAAACTAGAGTGTCATTACTGATACGTGGACTCTTAGTTTCCCTTCTAACCCTGCGTCAGTCACAAACTCTCCTTGGTGTAGTTTCCTTTGAAGCGTCCAGTGTTTCTTTCTTTTCCAGTGACATAAATGATGCATTCATCTTGCTAGCATATCCCTGCGATACTGTGAAGTGCTGTCACCCTCTGGAAAACAACCTTTAGAGACTGCTCCTGTTACTGCAGCCCACCTCCCTTACCTATCGATATCATCTCCACAGTCATCTCCGATTAGTGCGGTGACTAAAGTGTTTATCATTAAGTGTCATCAGCACTCCAGAGCTAAACAGGCTGCTGAATTCACGTCACTGTGAAAATGTCAAAAGCAGCATCACAAGTATGTCGACAGAAATAATTGCAGTCATTGTAGAAAAGGTGAGGTTCATGCATAATGAATGACTGAATGAGCCGAGGATGAAGAACCAAGCGACCATCTCCTGGGGAGCGCAGGACCACGGTGGGAAAGCAATACCGAAAGACACCTCTGTTCAGGGATATTCAATAATAAAGATGAACATAGATCCCAATCCGGCATTAATGTCAATGGGATTCTGCATAAGGGATCCACGCATGCAGAGTCCTTTGCACTAGTGGAGGTACAGTCATTACAACCCCCATACTATGCACTCCAAGTTAACCAAACTCCGCTTTATCCAAAAGCCTCCCTGGGAATGGCTGAGCTCATGCAAATTTTAATTTGAGATTTCAGGTAAAATTTTCCAAAACACCTACATGATTTAGGAGCCTCCCATTGACTTTCAGTGATACTTAGGCTCCTAAGTCGCTTTTGAAAATGGTGCTTTGACTCTTAAGTCACTTCAGCACTTCTGAAAATTTTACACCTCAGCTGCATTAAGACACTCTTCCATGGGATATTTGATTCATCTGCACTTCATATCAACGGCATTACAAGGCAGTTTCATTCCAAAATACAGAACTGAAAACATTTTACTAAACATTTCTGGTTTGTAGGTAATTTCATGTTTCCAATTTTATAGAAAAGGTTTAGGTGTGTCCCTTCCACTCTCAGACCTATGTAAAATGGGGTTATGGTTTGCACTGGGATCTCTGGATAAGAAGACATTTATGATAAATATACCTTCTTTAGTTTTAGTGAGGCACAAGCAAAACCCGATTGAATGGCAGTGTTTGATCTTTAGGAACTGTTTGCAAAATACTTCTGGCAGAGATCCTTGAGAACCAGTGCAGATACACTATTAAGGAAAACTGGGAGAAAAAGATATCAAGCCTCAAGACCATACCATGTTCTGTTAAACCACATAACCAGAATTTTCATCTATTTACAATGCTCTTGGGGAAAGATACAGGGTATATTTCAGGTCTTCCAGTGTAAGTCAGAAGTAACTCCGCTGAAGACAGTGGAAACGGCTGAGTACTCAGCATTTTCAAAGAACAGTCCACTTATTTAGGTATCTGACCATGGATTTAGGAGCCTAATTTTAAGCATCTGGGTTTGGAAGTCTTGGTCTAATTTACCCGTTTCAAGATGCAAATGTATTGGAATAACCCTAATCCAGTTTTTCTTCCTTTTGTTTTTCATGACCACACATAGTTAATAACATTATCAATGACTCCCAGGTAACAAGCAACAAAGCTCTATGGATTTGTCAAGGGATTTTAGCTCTGTTGGCTTATAGGAACTGCTTCCATTAGGCTCTTACACACTAAAAGTAGAATTAATAGCATGATTTTTTAGCGCTTGCTTGTTTCCTTAAATCTGCCACAGAAATTATCAAACTATACTAGACTCATAATTATAACATGTGCTTCCTTATGTTAAGTATTAATAATTCTTTTCCAGAATTGCTGCTTTAGCCTGAAGGTCTTAGTTCTGACGCCCTAAAAGTGGAGGTTTAATGGCCATGAAATTAACCATAAAAGAAAATCAGATCCTAAGCCCAATTCTGATCTCTCTTTATATCAGTGCAGATCAGGAGTTACTCTACTGAAGTCAATGAATTTACACTAGTGTCCGTCAGATCAGAATCAAATCACTTTACATTTACTCCATCAATAAACTTCCACCCTGAAATTGCTCTATGTACAAGATGGAATCACATTTTTGGACTGCTGGTTCTTCTGCTTGCTCCGGCCTTCAGAAAGTCTGGCTACATTCTGTTCTCTTTTACTTGGTATGGTACATTATTAACAGCACTTAAGATTCTGTCATCAGAATACAGTTGCCAATCTTAATGCTCAAGGTAAGATATGGCTCACACACCCGCAGCTCTGCAATGCTGCTGACAGCAGGAGAAAATTGTTTTTCTCAGTAAACTGAGCAGATATGACTCAGAAGACACGCGGGGAGCTGATATGGGCTGATAGGTATGATACAAACAGTGCCGTCTTTGCAGTCACGTTTCTGACCATAACCGCTTTATTAATTCTGAAAATCAAACATGACCCATAGCATTTTGGAGACTCACCGGGCTCACTCATGGCTAACCTTAACAAAATTCAACTCTGATTCAGCACAGGAACTGATATTCTAAAGAGCGAGAGAGAAAAACAGCAGTTTAATCAGCTGCCTTTCTACCCAGCATGGAACAGCACGTGTTCCTTGACAGCTAGGACCTTATTTACAAGAATGCTATAGACTGAAGGGTGCTCCAGAAGTGAGAGTGCTACACTGGGATTTGGGAGAGTAGAGTTCAATTCCTAGCTCCACTACAGATGTAGTGTGTGACCTTGGGTAAACCCAGGGGAGTTAGATGCCTAAAACCCAGGGGAGTTAGATGCCTTTAGAAATCTGGTGCTTTGTCTCTGTGTGCCTCAATTCCCCATCTGTACAACGGGGATAACAATGCTTACCTCACAAGTGTGTGGTGTGGGTAATTACGTTAAAGATTGTGCCATGCTCGAGTACTAGGGAAATGGGGGGCATATAAATATTTACGATAGATAGAAGGAAAACAGTCAGCTGGGATGAAATCCTGGCCGCACTGAACTTACTGGGAGCTTTGCCATTAACTTCACTGGGGCCAGAGCTCCAGCCCTGGTGTGCAGTAGACTCAACGATAATTAACCCTTTAGTTATAGCCAAAATTCAGATGCTTATTTCAGACTTATGCAAAGTTTAAAAATGAACTCTTTTGAAAAATCAAAGAACATTTCCAGTTCTAGCTGAATATTGAACAAAATTTTAGTTCACCTCTTCTTATTTCTTACATCCCAACCCAGATAAGGATGTCACTGTGCACAGAACTATCCAAACCCATAGCTCCTTCCCCCAAGATCTTACGGCATAAACAAACAAGATGGACCAAATGTGGGAGACAAGAAGCATTATTATCCCATTTTCCAGTTGGGGAACTGAGGCACAAAGAGGGAGTCTGGACTGAGCTCAAAGTTGAACTCAGATTTCCTGAGTCCTAGTCCAGTGGCTTAATCACTTCTCTACTTCTTGTATCCACAAGAGTTTACCCATCTCTGCTAATTACTAATAATTAGTTTCCAACATATACAAGCAACAGAGGCAAAAGGAGTCTGAAGTAGCTGTGATCTGGTTCAGCAGTGCTGCAAATCTGCCCAGGGCACCAGTCCCGCAGCTTGGCACAAAATAAAACATTATTGGAAAAGTTATGTTTGTGTTTAAGGCACATTATTCTACAGCTGCTAATTACAGCTCAGCAGGCATTGCAGAATGTGTGCATTCAAATTCTACCTTACCGAGGAAAATGGATGTCATGGGGAATAGGTAATGGATTCAAACTTTCAGTTCAAGGTCACTGGTCACCATTTCCACTGAGGTGCCCAAAAGCTGTCCCCATCAGTGGCCTATAGGAAATTATTTTGGTAGCTCTCAGTTCAGGTCCTTAGTGGCCAGGGAGCCACATCACAAAAATCACCATCGTAATTGGTGACTTAGTTGACCTCCTCACAGAAGGTAATAGAAACATGCAGTGAAATCCTGACCCACTGATGTTAATAGTAAAGTTCCCATTGGGGTCAGGATTTCGTCTATGCAACAAGTTTAAATACTCCAACCCCTTGAAGATTTCTCCTTTGGGGAAGCTTCCATTGCAACTACTTGTGCTGTACCTGTTCTGTGGATAAACACAGGAATTGAGTCTTCAGGAAGGAAAAATAAAATTGAAGATGAAGTAATGGCTTCCATAGTGGTGCTAAAACTTGAGCTCATTATTCTGATGACCACAGCTGGCATCTTCCCCAAAGAGAAATGCATGTTGAATGTCTTTATAATTTAACCTTACATCACATCAGGCTGTAAAAGGACATATTCATGGATTTCACCTGAAACATACATCACGTGGACTGGAATAAGGACCACTCTCTTTGTCAGGGCCCTGGTCCAGCAAAGCACCAAAGCACACACTGAACTTTTAACAGGCAAGTAGTCCAACTGAAGTCAATGGGACTTTCTGTGTACTTCAAGTTAAGCAAGTGTTTAAGTGCTTTGCTGGATTGGGGCCCAATATGAGGGAGTTCAATGAACTTCTGCTAATTTAAAGAGCTGTATGCATAAATGTATTGTTTGTTCTTGTGAAATTTTCACATGAGAACTGCAACATTCCGGGAATTTTCCAAAGGGTTTAACTTTCACCTGACTGGGGTGAATTTCACCGTTTGGCAATCATTTTCATGTAAGTTCACAGGCTGTGGATTTTGTTGTCATTTTTGACCATTTTAATTAAACTGGTCATTTCAGCAAAAACAAGGAAGAAAATGTGAACAAAGAACTGCTTTGTAATTGAATATGGGCAAAAGCTTTCTGATAAAAAGTGCAAAAAAACCCCAGTGCACTACTCGGCAAACGCACACGCTCTGTAGAGTCTCTCTACTCCACTGGCAAGATCTCAGGCACTAGCTTAATCACAAGAATGTTTCAGTTTTCATACGGTTTAGGAATTATTTTGTTGTGGGGATCTGACATTTTAATATTTGGGCTTCTAAAGGTAAACGGCAGCAGTGATTAATGAAAAATGAAAAACAGACAATTTTCAAAAAGGTTTGTGATCCTCAGGGTATCGTAAGTCCCAGACCTTGGTTCAGCAAGAGATCCAACTATTTAGTAGAAAGGATGAAACTTTCTTGGAAACCCTCTCCAGGAAAGAATGTTGCAGTCAATGAGTGAGAACTCATTTTGCATAGATGAATTTTAAGGTTCTTCAAAGCCCACAAAAGCCACCTACATATCTCCTTCCTTGGATGATTTACATTTGCTTACCAGCCAAGGCATGAATCCTGAATCCAGAACTTTGTCCCTTTCTCACAACTAAAGCTAGATGTATAATTCATTATAATTATTTATTTGTTAACTTACTCTCAGCAGGTCAGTAACAGAACCAGGATTCAAAGGGAATAACTCATTCCAAGAATTTTGTCACTTTTACTGCTCACATATTACCCACTGCCAGCTTGTGATATCTTCAAATTTATCCTCTATTTCTAAATTATTTGTTCAACAATTGGCAAATAACTCTGGGCCTCTGGTTCATCTGCAAGCAGCTTGTTGCACGTATTTGAGGTTCAGAATGTGAAGGGAATTCATTTAAGCGTTTGATCAAATTTTCACAGAATGTTTATTTTACATCATTTGTCTGACCCTGCCCACAACAAACAGGGGCATTATTGGAAAAAAAAATTAAGCAGTGAGTCATTTAAAAATGATTATAACTAATTATCTCATTCTGCATATATTAAATAGGATCAAGGATTTTGAAAGAGGTTGGCTGGGGCCCGCATTCACATTAAGTATGAAAATTAGCTGTGCCTTTATGAGATACAGTGAATTACATGATAACATCTAATGCTTCAGACAGGCAATAATCCTGAAGGTCCTGTCTTTTAAAGTGATCAGTTGCATTCTCTGCCACTCTTTTTGTCTTAGGACAATGGTCAATGAATAAACATCAATGGCACTCCATTCAAATAGTCCTCAATCACTGCAGTGCATCCGGGTAGAATTGACAGCAAGCAAAGTTCTCCTGTGATGACAGGTAGAGTAGCAAGTATCCTTAGCAATAGGTGCACATTGAAAAAGAATATTAGGTTTACAGTGAGTCATGGCTTCAGTAATGAGACTGGGGATGCAGCTGCAAATTGCAGAAAGCTCATCAAGGTTATCTAACACAAGCTTAGATATTTTTTACACTACCAGTCCGTTTAGTTTCAAGGCACTAGTTGAAATAGAGACCTATGTATTGGACAAACAGTACAGCTGGGTATTCTCTCCGAATGCATTTCTGAGTGCCAGTGGAATTATCCACTCATTGCACTAGCCACTCCTCAACCCGTCAGTTAAATTAGAATCTGCAGGGTTTAAGATTGCATTTCATTCAAAATGGCCCCTTTTCACTCTGTTTTCACTACTAAAAGGGGCCCATTCTCCAAGCCAAAGAAATTTGCATGAGCTGGCTGTTTTTTCAGCAGAATACTCATTTCTGAGTCTGTAACAAAATGGAGAAAGTCGCATTTTGAAAAGTTTTGCCTTTCTTTGCAATTATTTTGCATTTACCATCTAACTGGTAGCCAGAGACTCCAGGCCCTTTAAAGGTTTCAGAGTAACAGCCGTGTTAGTCTGTATTAGCAAAAAGAAAAGGCATCCATCCATCGGATGCCGATGAAGTGAACTGTAGCTCACGAAAGCTTATGCTCAAATAAATTGGTTAGTCTCTAAGGTGCCACAAGTACTCCTTTTCTTTTTGCAGGCCCTTTAAAGTCTCCCTAGATATACTCTACATTGCAACAATGTTCATCCTATTACAAACACTGATGTGGTTTCCATTTTGAAATCCCAGTAGGCAAAAACAGGTGTGTCATTTTTTTGGCACCAGGTGAAAAACTCATTGGCTTCAATGGAATTGTACCCATTTACACCAACAGCGAACTACAACCCCAGTCATCTGAATTAACAAAATCGCCATTTATTTATTTATTATTATTAATTTGTATTGTGGTAGTGCCTGGGAGCCCCAGTCCCGGACCAGGATCCTGCTGTGCTAAGTGTTATATAAACACAGAACAAAAAGATGGTCCCTGCCCCCGGAAAAACTTACCACATAAGTAATCCACATCATTTGGACTCAAGGGATGGGGAAGAAAAGGACAATGACTTTGACAGCAATAGTATTTCAGGATATACATGGGACTAGTTACTACACCATGATAGGCCTCAACCCAGGAGTCTGGTAAAATTCCCTTTCAACTCTGTTTCATGACTCTGGGCTCAGACTCAGTGATTTCTGCTCACATGTGCAATATATTGATCCAGTTGCCCCAAAAAGAGGAGTCAGAGCAGAATTTTCTGGGGGACATATGTGCTTTTGGGTGCACTGCCTCGCACGGATCATTGCTGGGATTGCTTGGATTAGCTCGCATCTCTTATGTGATCTATTCCCTGGATCCTAGCATTAGTAGACCCTGAGGCTTTCTATCTTTTGTTTCAAAGTGTCATAGCTCACATGATGCCTTGGCCATATACATGTCCAATCCTTTTTCAAATTCTGCTCGACTCTTGCCCTCTGTGATATCTTGTGGCAATGAGTTCCACAGTTTAACTACTAAGCATTACCAGTCCCAGACATTCAAAACTCATGAGTTATCTCCCCAGAAATCTTGAGGTTATCTAAAAAATTCTGAGATTATAAAAAATTAATACATATTACCAATAATGCCAGGGCACAACAAGTGCAAAGCGAGTGTAAAACCCTAAGATTCTGACTTGAAACACTCACTTTGCACTGACCTAAAGGATTGCACAAGGCACAGAGGAACAGAGAATCAGGCCCCAAACACACCATTATTACTGCATAGTCCAGCACAGTCAGTAGCTGTCTGAGCTCAGGAGAGGCTGAAAGAGAAAAGGTGCCCAGGGGAATTGAGATCTGCATGGGAAGACCACACATAAGACCCTGCTCAAACATGTCCCCCAGCAATCACTCTCCTCAAGCCCTCAGCCCACAGAGCATGACAAATTAAAGAAAATAAATAAATAAATTAAATCCCCAAATGCAAAAATGAAGACTAGCACAGGCGATGGGAATCACCACAGTCACACGCTGCTGATATTGTCTGAGGCTGCAGAAAGTCTCGTTGTGTGTTAAAATGACTGGGCCTTGGCTAACCATGGAGAACAAGAGCACACCCTCAGGGCCCCATTAGTCATCTCTGTGGGTCTTCAAAGCCTGCTCCTACCAGTAAAGGACTAGCACCGGCAATACAACCGTCTCTCCACAATGCAGCTTTCGTTTGCTTAAGAGGTTTGAAAAAAATATGCTGATGATGCATACAATAAATGGTGCCTAATAGAGGGGAAACTGCCTGTTCAGTGCTCTCTTGGCTTAATTTCTGAAATATCTCAGAAGTGAATGAATCATCCCAATAGCCAGTCAGAGCCCTAATAGATTTAGCTTTCACCAAAACCAGAATCTACTGGCTCAATAAGTTGCCTGCAAATTCAGAATCTAACTCAGCTCTCAAATATAAGTTTCCGTTTTGCAGGACAGAAATTGTCCTGAACACATCAGAAATAATTGCTTGGATCAGTGCCAGTCTCAGCGGAAGGGGTTGAAAACTGGTTTCACTGGTGCTGGATGTATAAGAGTTAAAACTGAAGCGGTTTCAAAGGTGGGGGTGAGGAGTGTGGTTCATTCACTTCAAGGAACTTGGGTGGGGGACAGGAGTGAGAAAGGGAACGCAAAAGGGTTTTTCTGCAAGCAAGTCTTGGCTTTCCTGCTTCCTGTATTATCTGATAGGTGCAGTTCCTGTGGAAAATGATGCTGCAATAGCAGCCAACACGGGGCCCATTCCTGAACCGCCCCAGAGTCAAATGGAGCCATACCAAGAATAATTTGAAGATGCCTTCTTCTGCTTTCCCAATTGCTCCTCTTATATAACTCAATATCTGGTAGACAATTGCCAGGTGAAGATAATTAGCCTCATCTGTTCTCACCTGTTACACTTGGAAAATCTTGGCACGTCTAGCCAGTTCTATCCCAGACTTGGAAGGCTGCATTCCTTCCCCTCGGGAATTAACTCCTTTGCCTGCCAACCTTTCAAGTTATGACTTGCTCACCTGGAGGCAGCCTCCACTGTTCCCTATGAAAAAGTCCTAAAGAATTTGACAGGGATGAAATCATATGGTTCTATGGACATCACACTAAAACCCTGTACGGTAAAATTCGGGCCCCACTGAAGCCAGTGACAAGAGTCCCATTGACTTGAAATGTATTGAAAATATTAGTATCTGGAATGTGATAGAGAACAAGATCTTTCCTAAACCATTCTATAAAATTCATAGAATCATAGGACTGGAAGGGACCTCGAGAGGTCTTCTAGTCCAGTCCTCTGCACTCATGGCAGGACCAAGTATTTTCTACACCCTCTCTGATAGGTGACTGTCTAACCTGCTCTTAAAGATCTCCAGTGACAGAGATTCCACAACCTCCCTAGGCAATTTATTCCAGTGCTTAACCACCCTGACAGTTAGGAAGTTTTTCCTAATGTCCAGCCTAAACTGCCCTTGCTGCAATTTAAGCCTATTGCTTCTTGTCCTATCCGCAGATGTTAAAGAGAACATTTTTCTCTCTCCTCCTTGTAACAATCTTTTATGTATTTGAAAACTGTTATGTTCCCCCTCAGTCTTCTCTTCTCCAGACGGTAGCAGGGGTAGAATTCGCCTTTAAATTCCACAAGGTGGCTCAAGAAAATCTACAGGAAGATTTCTACTATAGAATCATTTTCTTCTAAATTCTATAGGACTTTTCCAAAAAGATGCACCTACAAGGGACACCATAATTGCCAGGAGCCCCCTCCATGTAAGCAGGGTCAGCTTGTGATGAAAGAGAGGGTCCCTATCTCAGTGATTGCAGGATTTATCTCCGGCTAACTGGAAAGGTAGAACCACTGCAATAGAAAAGTAGATGGCTTGCCTCTATGGTAGACAAGCCCTCGGATGAAATATGGAGCAGGCCTAGCGAAAGTCAGTTACCGAGCAACTGTGGGGGAGGGGAATCAGAGTGGGAAAGAGAAATATTCTAATGAGAAAAGGAAATACTGGAGAGAGGGGCCTAAGCTCATATCTGGATCTCAACTCCCCCAGAGCAGAAGGGTATCGGGATTCAGGGTTTTGGCTCATCCCATCTCTGAAATACAGCTTTGCATTTAAAAACAACCATGCAAAAATCTACTTGCCCATCCACCTGGAGATAATCACTTCTTTTGCTGGACAAGGACAATATGATGACTTCTTTTCACCCTCATCAACCACCAGGTTATGATTTGGTGCCCGGAACGGCAAATTTTATGACATTTTTGACAGGCTGGGTTAATTTTTTCCAGACCAATATGTCCCCTCTACCAAGCTACTTCAAGGCATGAAAGATCATGTTGGACATCCTTTGTCAACTCCACACTATTGGACTGGGTGAGGTATTTGGTTGGGGAAATTTACCATCATCATCATCAATCATATTGATGATGATAGTATTAGCATGTGGCTCCTTTTGGCCTTAAAGGCTATGACTGTATGAGGGGAAGTGTGAAGTGAAACTGAGGGGAAGAGACTGTGAGGGAGAGAGTTGGAGCAAATAGCCAATCAGCACAGGGGAAAGAAAGCTCTGTAGAAAGTTGTCTGAACATTCAGAGCTCCCTTCTTCAGTAGCTTCTGCTCCCACCAGCTGGAGCAGGTCATGTAGAAAGTGGTGCTAGTGATTGACTATCCAGCGCTTTTCCTCCGAGTCTGCCCGAAGCCAATACCCCCCAGG
This sequence comes from Chelonia mydas, assembly GCF_015237465.2. NCBI lineage: Eukaryota > Metazoa > Chordata > Testudines > Cheloniidae > Chelonia > Chelonia mydas. Next base: position 5,747,040 of record NC_051261.2, read on the forward strand.
CAGCTAGCTGGCACCCTGCTGATGAAGGTAACTTTTGAATAAGATGTAAAACTGAGTCCCTGATCATGCTCCTTAAAGATCCCACGGTACATTTGTCCAAGCTAGGATGGCTAATTTCCAGTGTGAGTAGATTTATTCTGCCTAGAATCCCTTCAGGGTGTTGTGCGCTGCCACTTCCCACCCCCAGAAGGGGATGCATTTCTGAGGTGCGTGAAGTGATAGGCCACGGTGTTTTGCCAACGATCTTAAGATGTCTGGTGATACATATATGTGTATTCTTATTATACACCCGACAGCTCTCCCGCAGCAGGGCAGGCATCTGAGTTATGGCAGCAAACTGGAAGGTGTGTGTCAGAGACCAGACCTAGGCTGGATTCAGAGCAGAACTTTCCCAAACTGGTTCTGGGGTTGGTGTCCTTGCCCCACTCTGTAAGCTAGGACTGGGGGAAGATTCCCTTTCCCCAAGTGTTGTAGACATAAATAAATACGGGGAGAATTAAATAATTGTGAATGACCATATTTGGCACTAAACATTCAGAGAGAAAGATTACTTTGGGCAGAAAGGGCTGCCTGCCAGAACGGCGTTTTCTGTGGAGAGAAGCAGTAAACTACAGATCCAGTACAAGGGAGTTAAAACCTAGCAGAGGAAGCTTGGTGAGGCGGGGTTTCAGTTTTCTTTTTTCTTTTTTTTTTAAACATTATTATACCTAACTCAGTGATAGGGATTTTCCAGACTTCATATTCATCTGCCACTTCCCACATTACAAAAGTCAAAAACAGCATCAAAACTCCGAAAAAGGAACACAGGGCCTGATCCTGCTGCCACTGAAATCAATAGCAGAATCCCTGTTGCCTTCAGTGAAAGCAGAATCGAGCTCACACTGCATCCAGGCTCTGCCTCCCTATGACGAAACCCCCAGGATTCACCTCCTAGCCCTCTGCTTTTCCATTGTTACAACTAGGGTGACCAGATGTCCCGATTTTATAGGGACAGTCCCGATTTTGAGGTCTTTTTCTTATATAGGCTCCTATTACTCCCCACCCCCCGTCCCAATTTTTCACACTTGCTGTCTGGTCACCCTAGTTACAACTAAGACAAAAATAGCAGAGATCATGCCAGAGTGGGGATCATGGTTACCCTGTTAATGTATTGCCTAAAGAGCGGGAGACATCACAGCCACAGTTCTATAGGGGAAAAAGGAAATACATGCTCAGCAGACCCATCCCAACTTTGCTATCTATGAGGCATTCTATACACGCAGAAGGATTTCCAGAGCAACTTATTTACTTGTTCTGCAACAAAAGCTACAGCAGTAGAAAATGCAGCTTATCTTTACTACAGACCTCAAAGACTACTCTGTCCATGCATCAGGGGAAACCCAAATCTTCTCTTCTCCTTCTTTATTTATATACACCTGCTACCAAGTTACACCTGCAAACCTAGAACTGCCATGCCAGAACTTTTAACTCTCTGATGCATTAGACAGCACATCCCCTACGTGTCGCAAGCTAACAGGCTGCAGACCAGACAATGAAGTGCACTGACCATTTAGTTTATATCTGAAATGAGAGACAGAGCTGATAATACCTCCTAAGGGCCATTTTACTTCAGTAAGGATGTCATATGATTCTCAGTCATCAAGATCAACTGCTAAACCCTCTAGCCTTCATGCTAAGATTCATTTTCTTCTCCCTTCTATTTAGTATTTAAATGAATGTCTGAATTTTAATCACATCTTCTCTAATTAAGTTATAGTACAGTAATAATAGATGTATTTAATCTGAAGATCCCCACGTGCCTTACCAACATGTGTAAGTTTACAGACCTGTGAAAACAGAGGCACTGAGATGAAGCCCATTTATGTCTTTGTATAAGATTTGTTTAAAGTGTAATTTATTTATTGAAAATTTCCATTTGTACATGAAGGATCAAATCCATATCCACTCACCCCACAAATCATGGAAAATGAAAATAGAGTTTTGTGCTAAAGCACTAATAACCAGCTGCTGCCACAACGCTTTTCTGCCCCAAGTGTTCTAAGCAGCAAACGCGGCAGCTCATTGTCAGCCATATATTATATATACATAAAAGCACACTTTAAAAAAAAATGCAGAGTTTCAGGAAATCGTTATTCCGGTAATCCATATCGCAAACGTGCTCTTTTTGCTTTTCAGATAGATCATGTTTAGAGTGTTACAGACACTCATTCAAATGTCAGATTTGAATAGACACGGGCGTGCTGATCGATTTTCTTCTATCTGGGTGAGTAACACTTTAACCCAGCAGGGTGGTTTAGTTTTTACAGAATTCTTCACTAGGGAAGAGCAGAGGGAGAGTCCCTCAGAGGCAACCATCATAACACACAGAGATATTTTTAAAAGGGGGGAAAACCCCTTCTTACCAAACTATTACTGATATTTAACCTCCTGGGTTACCCTCTAAGGTCTTGTGATGACCCACCCCCATCTGTGCTGTCCTATGCGTCACTTACTGCTGCCCATGCTCTTTGTCGTTATAAAATGAAAAAGGAAGTCCAGAATTTCTCAAGCACCCACTAGGGTGAGCCAGTTTGTGTGTGCACAGAAGGAACCTCTTCATAATCCCAATAGCGATCTTCCAAGGTCTGAAAGAATGAAACAAGAACAAATCAATCGACAGCTTAGCAGTTCCACAGGTGGCAAGGGCAAAGCCTTTGTAAATTAGCAGAGATATTTCTACGACCCTATTTGAGCTGCAGCTCACCTTGATTATGCCAGCCTGATTTTAAACCTAGAATCAGCTCTGCCATTTAGGGCCAGATGCCCAAGAACTCAGCACCCACATCTGGAGCTGAGCACTTCTGAAAAACCTAGCCCAGATATAGATGCTTCAATGGGAGTTGAGCTCTTTGGAGAATCTGGCTCCATTTGCAAGTGTTGAGCACTTGACAATCCGACCCTTAGTGGGGCCTATCTGATACATCAGGGAACTCCAAGTCAGAACTACTGCGTTCTCTTGTCGTCTCTGCCACTGGCTTGCTGCATCACTATAATCAAGACACATGAGGATCCAATTTCTACCAGCTTTGGGTGCCTCTGTTGCTGGGTGCCCAACTTTACATAAAGACCCTGATTTTCAGAAGTTCTGAGCACCTGCAGTTCCCACTAAGCTCAGCAGGAATTGCGGGTGCTCAGCAGCTCTGAAGCTGTGTCTACACTACGGTTATGAGCGAGCCTCCCAGCCCAAGTAGACAGACTCGCTAAAGGGCCTCGAGCTGGTGCACTAAAAATAGCAATGTGGACGTTTGCAGCTTGGGCTCTCAAGCCCGCCTGACTCCCAGGCTTGAGAGCCTGAGCAATGTCCTGCTATTTTTAAGATTCCTCGCTTCAGCCTTGCTAGTGCAAATCTGCCTATCCAGGCTGGCAGCCTCACTCCCAGCTGCACAGTAGATACCCTGAAATGGAGATCTAAGGATGTCAAACTGAGCACCTGAAAAGCAAGGCACTCAAAATTAAGAGACACTTCTGCAAATATTGGCCCTGAAGTCTGAATGATGCAGGGATCCTGTGGAAAAAATAGCTTGTGATCATGTAATTAAAGGTTCTATCATAATGCATATGCACAAGGGGGCTGAATTAAGTTTGTGCAGGCAACTTAATTCTGATTTTCCCTAACTTGGAATACTTGACAGCAGCCTTAACAATTTTCTTTCAGTGTATCAGTTTTTGTGTGTGATTGCCTAGGGTTTTTAAAAAGCAAATTAAATTTCACCATGTGGAACCATATTGAGCTTCATATGGGTCATCAGCGGGCCTGGACTTTTAGGTCCACAGTAAAGTCCTCTACATATTCAACTAACAAAGTAACAGATAGCAGAAGTAGGCTGTTATCCTCTATGTGGTCCAGTCTCTAGATGGGGATGAGAAAACAGTACTCACATTATGGCCAGATCAGGTCCTCTGTGCTCCCCACTTTTTACCTTGTGTTTATATGCACAGCAATCTTCATCTGTGTCAGGGTCTGGCCCCAAATGGGGATAATACTTACCTGCATCTCAGGGGGTCATGGCCAGGCGTAATTAGCACCTGTGAAGCATATTTTGACACTCAAATGATTCGTACTATACATTCATAGATTCTAAGGCCATAAGGCACCATTATGATCATCTAGTCTGAGCTCCTGCATAACACACCAGAATTTCACCAAATGGTTCCTACATCAAGTCCATAACCTCTTAGAAGAGGTCTTAGAAGAATATCCAGGTTTGATTTAAATACTTCAAGCGATGGAGAATCTGCCATATTCCTATACTACTACTATACATGTGTAACTAAGGAGGCTCATCAAATAGGAATTATGAAACGACTCCTCTTGTAAGGGGTGTCCAAAATTCCTACAATGCCAGACATAGCCACACAAGGCGTAAGACATTATTAGAGCCAATTATGTAATTCATGATGGATCATTTATTCAACCTTTTTTGCCTGTTTTTTCCCCCACTGTTCATAAATTGCCCACAAACCGTTCACAAACTTCTCAGATTGATCCCTTTTCCTGTTGAAATGCAAAATCCAACCCTGCCCTTGCACAAAGCAACACAGAGCATATAAATGACATGGTTTTCAAAAAGCACACAGCATTGGCCCAACCCTGTTCTCATTGAAAGAGTATATAAGTCTGAATAAGGACATAGTATTACCTCTATATATGGCATTTGTGAGACCACTGCTGGAATAGAGTGTGTCTGGTGTCTATACTTCAAAAAAGGACGTTGAAAAACTGGAAAGGGTTCAGAAAAGAGCCACAATAATGATCTGAAGTGCGGAAAACTTGCCTTATAATGAAAGACTTAAGAAGTTCTGTCTATTTAATTTACCCAAGAAAAGGTTAAGAGGTGATTTGATCACAGTCTACAAATACCTAGATGGGGAATTTCTGATAGTAGAATCTAGCAGAAAAAGGGACCTCAATATCCGGTTTTTGGAAGAAGCTAGGCAAAGTTACTCTAGAAATGCGGGTTAAACTTTTCACAGTGAAGCTAATTAACATCTGGAACAACTCACCTAGGGATGTGGTGGATGCTTGAAGTCTTTAAATTGTTGGCTGTCTTTCTAAAAGAGATGCTATGACTCAAACAGAAGTTATGGGCTTGATGAAGAAATTATTGGATGAGGTACTCTGTTAGGTCTGGGTTATGCAGCAGGTCACACAAGAGGATCATAATGGCTCCTCCTGGCCCTAAAATCTATGAACCTATGTCTGGACAAGAATATGTGACATAAGGAACAATCGGAGATCAGATAAATGTCCAGAGAGTTGCATGGGATTTACCTCTTAAGGAGATCAGCCTGGTTGCTAAATTCAGAGCAACCCTTCTAAAAAAGCAGGTGTCCAGAAGTGAAAAATCCCATGTCATGCTTGCTAGTAATAACACAGAAAGAAAGAGATCCCCTTTATGTTGACCCCACCCGGAACTGTTAGTCATCCGAACACAGCTGCAGATAGGGCAAGCAAGATTGCTTAATTAATGCCATTCACATCAGATGAACAGTGTGTCTGTGAGAGTCTCCTCATGAGTGTCACAGTTAAAGGATGGGATTTCACACATACACAGAGATGCAAAACGGGGGATTTTGGGAAAGAAAAGGAAGCAATACATTGATTTGATAGTCTGGAAATCTAGGGGTTTAACAACAGTATACAACATGCTGCAGAATAAGATGACTAATTAGTACATTAGAAATGACATGCAGCGACAAGTTTCCCTGTTGTGCACACAAGACTACCTAGCAGTTACCTGTTCCCTCCATATTGTATGGATTATTAGAGGAATAATGGAAGCAACACAGATCAGCAACGTCTGTCCTTCAGAAATATATTAGGGGTGGGATTTTCAAAGGTTCTTAAAGGAATCAGGTGCCCAACTCCAATTAATTTCAGAGGTAAAATTTTCAAAAGTGCTTAAGTGACTTAGGTGCCTAATTCCAAAGTCAATGGGAGGCTCTTAAGTGCCTGTGGGTCATATTTTGGAAGGTATTTAGGTACCTAAAGATGCAAATAGGCACCTAATGGGATTTTCAAAAGCACCAGACACGTAATTCCCATTGAAATCAATGCAAACTAGAAATCAGTGGGAGTTAGGTGCCCAGGTGCTTCAGAAATTCCTACTAGGCGCCTATCTGCACCTTTAGGTGCCTAAATACCTTTAAAAATCTAGTGCTACCCCTCTTTTGATATGAGGACTTTGGTGCTTTTGCAAATGTTACCCGACCTTTAGGTGCTTCTCACAATCCCAGCCTTGGCTGTCAAGTACCCATGGCTGACATGGATTATAATTGTCCCTTCAGCAACGCTTACGCATTCAGCTCATTACTGAAAGTCAGCGACATTCTCCTAGCCCCATCAAGAGTAGCGGAACTGGGAAAATGTCCTTCAATGTCCATCCACTCCACAGCCCATACCAAAATGTAGCTTCTTTCTAAATGTTACTGTTTTGAGTGAGAAAGGATTAAAATGAGATTACTCACCTGAGTAAGGGTTCAGCAGCATAAGGAAAGGATGCACAATCAGGGCCACAGTATGGACACTTCATTACAAGCAGGGTCGGAGCACCACTTGCTTGCAGCGCACAATGAGATGTATAGTGGGACATAGGGGTGGAGCTCGTTCAGAAAGGGCAGGTGGGGGGACAAACTAGAGGAGGCATTGCATTCTACATTGGGAACATATACACTTGTTCTGAGGTCCAGAAGGAGGTGAGAGACAAACCAGTTGAAAAAGTCTCTAGGTAAGATAAAAGGTGGGGGAAATAGGGGTGATGCTATGGCAGGGGTCTACTATAGATCACCAAATCAGGAAGGGGAGGTTGATGAAGCATTTCTAGAACTAATAGAAATACTCAAAACACAACACCTAGTAACGGGCGACTTTAAGTACCCAGACATCCATTGGAAAAGTAATATGGCAAAAATTAAAATGGCCCCAAGTCCTTCGAATGTACTGAAGCCAACTTTTTGTTTCAGAAAGCGGAGAGAAAAAACAGGGAGACCACCATTTTAGATCTGATTCTCAGCAAAAGGGAGGAATTGGGTACAAATCTGAAGGTAGAAGGTGACAGGGTACATGAAATTGTAGATTTCACTAATCTAAGGAAAGGAAGGAGTGAGAGCAACAGAATAAGGACAATGGACTTCAAAAAGCAGATTTTACCAAACTCAGAGAACTGGTAGGTAAGGTCCCATGGGAAGAAAATCTGAGGGATAAAGGAACTCAGGAGAGCTGGCAATTTCTCATGATGACAATATTCAAGGCACAACTGCAAACTATCCTGATGTGAAGGAAAGACAGGAAGAACAGTAAGAGGACAACATGGCTCCATCAGAAAGCTCTTTAATGACCTGAAAATCAAGAAAGAAACCTACAAAAAGTGGAAACGTGGACAAATTTGCTAAGGAGAAGTACAAACGGAGCGCTATGACACAAAATGAGAAACATCTAGCCAGGGACATAAAAGTCAAAAAGAGAGGTTCTTTAAATACCTTAGGAGCAAGAGAAAGCTGAAGGAAAGTATAGGTCCCACCTTAGTGGGGAAGGAGAATGAATAACTGATGTCATCAAAAACCCTGAGATGTTTCATGCCTCTTTTGCTTAGTCTTCACTAAAAAAGTTAAGAGCGACCAGACATTTAGCACAAATAATATCAATGAGGAAGAAGGAACACAAGCCAAAAATAGGGAAAGACAAGGTTAAATAATATTTAGATAAGTCAGATGTATTCAAGTCAGCAGGGCTTGATGAAATTCACCCTAGGATAACTAAGGAACTAGCTGAAACCAATCCTGGAATCATTAGCAATTATCTTTGAAAACTCCTGGAGGATGGGTGAGGTCCCAGAGAATTAGAAAAGGGTAAACATAGTAACTACTTTTAAAAGGGGGAACAGAGAAGAACCAGGAAATTATAGGACAGTCAGTTTAACTTCGGTACCTGGAAAAATACTGGAGCAAATTATTAAACAATCAGTTTGTAAGCACTTAGAGGATAATAGAGTGATAAGGAATAGCCAGCACAGACTTGTCAAGAACTAATCACACCAAACTAACCTAATTTCTTTCTTTGGCAAGGTTACTCACCTAGTGGATGAGGAGAAGCGGTAGACAGGATATATCTTGATTTTAGTAAGGCTTTTGACACAGTTCTACATGACTTTCTCATAAGCAAACTAGGGAAATGTGGTCAAGATGAAATTACTTTAAGGTGGGTGTAGAACTGGTTGAAAGACTGTATGTAAATTGTAGTTATCAGTGGTTCTCTGTCAAACTGGGAGGATGTATGTAGTGGAGTCCCACAGGGGTCAGTCCTCAGTCGTGTACTAATCAATATTTTCATTAATGACTTGGATAACGGAGTGGAGAGTATGCTTATAGAAAGTGCAGATGACACCAAGTTGGGAGGCATGCAAGCTCTTTAGAGGACAGGATTAGAATTAAAAATGACGTTGAAAAATTGGAGAATTGATCTGAAATCAACAAGATGAAAATCAGTTAAGACAAGTGCAAAGTCCTGCACTTAGGAAGGAAAAATCAAATGCCCAACTACAAAATGGGGAATAACTGCCTAAGTTGTAGTACTGCTGAAAAGGATCTGAGGGTCATAGGGGATCGGAAACAGAGGAAGAGTCAGCAATGTGATGCAATCAATAAAAAGGCTGATATCCCCTCTGTTCAGACTTGAAGGAGACCTTCGCTTTGTCTCTGCATCATCAGATGTTTCCTTTAACCCTCCAGTTTCTTTTTTTAGTATCGTTTACTCTAAAGCCTGCAGCAGTTACATGAATTGTGGCTTTACATGTATTCTTGACATCAAAGTGGTGACAAGCAGTACAACCAGTGCGCCACTTTTCAAAGCACAGCAAAGGTCAGCTGTTTCTCTCTGAAGCACCAAGTAAATTTCCAACTGGCCTGGCACTGCTCAGGAATGCTTCAAACCACCAAAATAACAGTCCTGCCCCCTGAAAATGTCATTTCCAGAAGCAAGTATTTATTTGGAGGTGGCACATCTTTGTAGTTAGAGCTGGGTAACAAGAATCACGACACCTGGGCTCTTTTTCCTACTCCCCCCCCCGGCTCACAGTGTGACCTTGCACAAAAACACTTAACCTGACTTTGGCTCAGCTTCCCCATCAATAAAAAATGGAAGGATACTTACCCACCTTTGTAAAATCAATTAGAAATCTTTGTAGCAAATGCTCTGTCTAAATACACAATGCTATTGCCTTTCAGGAATGATAGCATGGAATAAAGATATTGCAACATCTGTATATTTACGGTATTACTGTATCTAACCCTAGCCGGTGTGCAATATGATCAGTGTTTTGTGCAGCCACTGTGCAATATTACCCTGGCTGGGCTCAGCAGAGGTGGAATATTTGCCAGACAGCACAGAGTAGAGGAATACTATTATCCCCCTCTGCATATCAGGGGTGCAGTTTTATTCAAGATAGTACTTGGGTGCAATTTCTCCGGTTGTATACTGCAAGGCTACAGCATTTATTCCTGTGCTGCATTCCTCAGGTGTGCAGGACCGTACATGATGTACTGCAGGGGTATACTGTTTCCCTAATGGCAGTATTTTGCAATGCATGCTGCAGGGAGCAATATCGCTCGGTTGTAGCATATCACCTATGCACAGGAAAGTTCTTAGAAGATTGTGGGAAATGGAGCAGAAGTGCATGAATGACTTTTCAGTAACATTCTTTCCTTCCTGAAACTGTCTTGTTGGCAAATGTTAAATCTATTTCCTAAAGATTTAGAGATACACCCACATCCCTGGACATTCATTCATTCATTCAACCACCACGTAGTAGTGCGCAGTGAATGTGTTTCCATAGCACTAGGCAAGAGCAAGTCAGAGTGAAACTGCACACTCAAGGTCTCAAATGCAAGGCTTTGCAAAACGGAAACCCAGGTAAACACAAAAAGCAGCATTTCACACAGAGGAGCTAGTTTCCTTTATGGAATGGACAAAGCACAGGCTCGTCCTGCAATCTTTGTACAAGAGGCCAAATGCTGCTCTTCGTTCCAACAGTGTAAATCTGGAGCAATTAGAGGTCAACCGTAACTGGGGGTAGATCTTCAACTGGCGTAATCAGACACAGCTCCACTGATTTCAGTGGAACGGTAACAATTTACACCAGCTGAGATCTACCTCTGCCCTTTACATACCCATTAAGAGGCTTAATCCTGTTCCCATTGAAGTCAAAGGTAAATCTCTTTGTTGGTTTAAATGGTGCAGAATTGGGATTCAGACCTGCTCAAGGTCCCATCTCTAGATAATGCTGCACAAAGAAACTACTAAAGAAAAATAAATAGGCCAACTACTTCCTCTGGGGCTCATGATCTGAGGCTAACCGTACCTGGATACGGGAGACTCTCCGGGGCAGAGAAGGCTGTATTTGACAGAGGATGCATATAGTTAGAGCTTCCACTGAAATAACTAAATCATTTTTAATTCATGCCTTTTTGTTATTTTGGTGCAAGTATCTGTGTGGACACTTATTCTGCAAGACTGCCCACACCCAGACTTGCACCAAACCAGCCATTCATTTCAGTGTAAGTTTTGCATATAAACCAGCCCTGAGACATTGTCTAAATCAGAAAGCTGCACTGTTTAACTTAAGGTGTAAATTTAAATTGATTCAATAAACTGGTGTTAATTCCCACACACTCCTGTGTGGTTTAGCTTCAGTTGATTGGGAACAGGTTTAAGCCATCCCTAAGTAAGCTACTCAGACTGAAATATGAGTATCCACACAGGGGGGCTACATTGGTTTAATGAATCAGTTCAAAAAGCTCTCTCCTGTAGGCAACATCTTAGATGCTGGTCATTTCTCTCTCCTCGTCAGCTTCCTCATTTCGTCTGTCTCTGGCTACGTCAGACCATGACTGACCTAAGAGATGATTCAGATTATGTCCAATGTCCAGGGCAATGATTCATTAGAAACGCCCCTGCTCTTGTCTTTTGAAAGTGTGTCACCCATTCAAAAAAACCCACAGGCATAGGTATCATCTCCATTAGAGGGGAAATTGGCAATCTTCCAATTCTCTGTTTCATTCCTAGTCAGTCATGCCCTGGGGCCAACAACCAATCTGCTTCCTTCATATGAATCTCCCTGAATTGCACAGATATTAACCTTCATATATAATACTTCTCATTAATAATTCTTTGGACTTCTCCATCATCTTTGATTTAGTCTCTCAAAGGGGTTTTCCAGCACAAACTAATTGCGCTTCATAGAGAACTGTAGAACAGAGAGATGAAGTGACTTACCCAAGGTCATGCGATGAGTCAGGGCTCAGTAACACAGTGGTTTTCAACCTTTTTTCATTTGCAGACCCCTAAAAAATTTCAAATGGAGCTGCGGATCCCTTTGGAAATCTTAGGCATAGTCTGCAGTCCCCCTGGGGTCTGTGGACTACAGGTTGAAAATAGCAAATTGCTTCAAAACAACACCTGCCCTTAAAAAACAAAAAACAGATGTTAAGGTTATGTCTACTTTCTCTTTCCTGAATACAAATACAAGATGCTCAAAATAGTTGTCAGAACCTTTCTTGCAATGACTCAGCAAAAAACAAAAAACCCAACCAAAAAAAAAAAAAAACAATAACAAAGAGAGACACGTCCTGGTAGGAAAGCGGAAACGGAAAGAAGTGTCAGAGGAAATATCTTCAGCACCGAAATGGTTATTTTTCTAACTGCCACTGTGATAATTTTCACGATGTGATGCCATTACACCCCAGTTCGTACAGCCAGCACGGAGTCGCCGGTGTAAGGTTATTGTAAGGGTGTCCATTTCCAGGAAGCCAACCAGGACTAAAGCAAGCCAGAAATGCAAATACACACAGCTATCAATGCATTTTAACCCCACACCTTAGTGCTAAAGCACAGGCTTCCATGACACATATGCCCAGTTGGTCCCACAGATGCAGCTGCCTGATGAGAAAACACTTGGGTACCAGCTCAATCATAACAAACAAATGTGGTTCCTTACAGCCCATCTATGAAGCTGGTCCGGTTAGAATAAGACAACCCCACAATCCCTAATACCAAAGGTGCCACCCATTAGCAGCACCACAGTTGCAGTGCTGTTAATCTGGAGCCCAGTGGTGTTGGCAGTTCTGGTCTCTGAGCTGTTTTGAAGGTAAGTGTGTGACTGTTTGCAATGAAAGAAGCCATGGGTTATATTTATCCCTGCCATGAGCGCCTTGCGGGCAGTCCTCTGTACCTGCAGGGAGCCCCATTGAAGTCAACATGACTTCTCCCCTGTGCTGGATTGTAGCCTTATATTGGAAGCTTTCCAACCGAAGGAGCCATATTCATCTCTGTGTCTGTATGGCACACAGTGGAACGGGAGATGAATCTTGTGACTGTGGCCTTTGGAAGCAACCACAACAATGATGATTTGGATAATCTGGACACTTTACCTACAACGGCTCCCGAACTATTAAGAGTGGATTGATACTATTCTCGGCTCAGCCACTGACTGTCTGGGTGACCTTAGGCAAGACGCTGCCTCGCTCTGTGCCTCAGTTTCCCCACATGTGAAATGGCAATAATTATACTTTGTCTTCCTTTGTAAAGCTCTTTGAGAGCCTCGGGTGAAAAGTGCTCTAAGTGCTGTTGTTATGTTGGTGGAAATGAGAAACATGTCTCCAGTGCCTGGGATGCTCAAAATGTGCGACCCTCGAATAGCCACATTGGCAGCTAGCCAGGAGCCCAATAGTTGCACCTTAGCAAAAGTAAATGCAAGACTACCATCAAATGTCCTTTACAGATCTAGAGCTTTACTGAATTAAAACAAAATACCATGAGCCAAAATTCTAACCCCCAAATAAAATCATTTTTATAAAACCAACAGAGTCTCCATTTATTCTGATCATGTGAATTTATTCAAATGTATTTTTCCTGGGATGTCAAGCCATATCTTAGAGTACAGAAATCAGATGAGGTATTGTACTAGGAGGGCCTTCCATCGGATATCCAAATCCTATACTTGGTCACTTAGATAAAAATATAAGTGCACAAATTGGACAATTACTTACCAAAGTGAGGATGATCCAAATGTACAATCTGGATGTCCTGAAAATAAGGCTCTATAGGCTTAAAGTATCCCTGGTATAACTCATTGACTTCATAGAGTTATAGCAGGGATCGGTTTGGCCCTATGTTTCTTAATTTTGCAAACTTTCTTTCTTTTTTTACTGTTGATTGAAACAGCATTTGAATTGCCAGACTGGGTCAGACCTATGGTTCACCCAGCTCAGTATCCCATCTCTGACAGCGGCCAGCACCAGATACTTCAGAGGAAGGTGTAAGAACTCCTGTAGCAGGCAGGTGTTCCTGTCATGTCAACTTCTTCCTCTGCAGATCCATTCAAAGCAGTGAGCAGCTCTTTATTTGTTCTTCAGTTCCCTTGAACTTCGCAGACATTATTTACATATCCCTGAAAAAAAAAAAGAGACCAAAAACTGGTAGGTTCTTACCAGTTTGTTCCCCTCATTTGTTCTTGTCTCATTAAACTAGTTTCCTAAAAGCTTCTGAGATTAAAGTATTTGCATAAGTCCTATATGCTTTGAGTGATAAATTTAAAACAACACAGAGCAGTGGCTTTAAAGGTGAAGGAGGAGTTGTCTTTAAATGTCAAAGAAATAAAGTTAACTAGAAGGAAAAAACATACATTTGTGGGTGGCATCTACAACAGATCCTGCATGACCTGCTACATGGTATTCCTGAAGTCTAATCACACATTTACTTGACTACCTCTGTCTGTATATTACAGATATAATGCAGCTAGGGTAACGGTATATATTAGTGACTGGCCCACACTATAAAAATAGGAACATAAGTATTGCCATACTGGATCAGACCCATGGTCCATCTAATCCAATATCCTGCCTCAGACACAGGCCAGAATCAGATACTTCAGAGGAAGGTGAAAAGAAAATTAGAAGTGGATAATTCTGAAATAGCCTGCTGTTAGGGTAAGTTTCTTCCTCAGCTGTCTCAGTTAGAGGTTGACTTATTCAACTCCAAAGTTGGAGGGTATTCATAACCAGGCTTCTGGTCCAGACCCATCTCAAATAACCTGCACATACTGTGAGGTTGCACCCCATAATGCTTTATGGAAATATGCTTATGAGTGTAAAGATGACATAACTGGAATAGATTTATGCTAGATATGCCGTGTAACATATCTTTGCAAAGCTTATGTTCTTCTGCATGTAATTCATCCTGTTTGTATGCATGTATCATTTTTGTATTCGAAGTTATGAATATTGGCTGCGTACTTGTTTAATTTTAAGTAGCCTCAGTGATGCAGTTGGTCAGCTTCCTGAGAAAAGACTATTCTCAGTAAGTGTCCAATCAAGAAACACTTAAGCTAACAATAAACTATGAGACGCCAATACACATCTGAGCTTTCCTGGGAATGTGGCCTGGCTTGTAAGGAACTGAGTCATGCATGGACATGTGACTTGCCCATGTGACTCCAACATTCTATCTTGGAGCTGGATTCTGCATAGGAGAGGAGAAGGGGTTTCCACCCACAAAAGGAAGTCTATTTAAGCCCCTGGAAACCTTTCCATTTTGTCTTCAGCTGGCTCAAGAGATATCCTTTGGGGTGGAGAGGCTACTTGAAAGAAACTGGAACAAAGGCCAGTAACCACAGGGGTGAGAGCGATTGCTGGACCCAGACTGGAAGGAGGCTAGTCTGTAAAAGAAGCTTACTGGAACATCTCTGAGGGTGAGATTTCGTCTGTAATCACTTTCTTACTGTATTAGGTTTAGACTTGTGTGTTTTATTTTATTTTGCTTGATAATACACTTTGCTCTGTCTGTTATTACTTAGAACCACTTAAATCCTACTTTTTATATTTAATAAAATCACTTTTTACTTATTAATTAACCTAGGGTATGTATTAATACCTGTGGGGGCAAACAACTGTGCATATCTCTTTATCAGTGTTATAGAGGATGAACAATTTATGAGTTTACCCTGTATAAGCTTTATACAGGGTAAAATGGATTTATTTGGGGATTGGACCCCATTGGAAACTGGACACCTGGGTGTTGAAGACAGAAACACTTCTTAAGCTGTTTTCAGTTAAGCCTGCAGCATTGGGGGATGTAGTTCAGACCTGGGTCTGTCTTTGTAGCAGGCTGGCGTGTCTGGCACAGCCAGGCAGGGTTCTGAAGTCCCAAGCTGCCAGGGGAAATGGGCTCAGGGGTAGTCTCAGCACATCAGGTGGCAGTCTCAAGGGGGTTTCTGTGATCAAACCCGTCACACTTACCTCCTACAGGTTTTGCTTGAAAGTCTGGAAGATGTCAAAGTTATACAGGTTCAATGGCTTCATTCTTTGTGCGAAAAGCAATAAAGAAACTAAAAATGAGGTGGCTGAAAATGAAATAGCCTAAAGGTATGAGGAACATCCGTATTTTAAATGAGCAGAAAAGGGAAAACTATGAAAAATTTTAAAAGATTAATGGGAATAGTTGGTATTTATAAGCCTCTTTCACCCAGAAGCTCTTAAACTTTAATCAAATTCTCTTCAGTGACCCACACTGCAGTTCTTCCTTACAAATGCTGTGCTTATATAGAATTTGGGAATTGTATCTGAAGATTAGGAATCAGAGCCACTTCCATATTGATTTGAAGACAATAGGAAGACTTCCATTGACTTCAGTAGGCATGGGATCACACCCTAAACTCCCATGATGTTAATACTGCTAAAATTACTATTACACATATTTATAAATTGCACATCACTGTGGTATCTGAGCATACACCAAGGACCTAGCTTAGGGGTGGTGCAAACTACGGCCCGCGGGCTGGATCCGGCCCCTCGGGGCTTTGGATCCAGCCCCCGGGATTGCCACCCCCGTGGTGCCGTGCCACTCTGGGAAGTGGCCACACCACGTCCCTGCAGCCCCTGAGGGTGGGGGGGCAGAGAGCTCTGCACACTGATCTTGCCTGTGGGTACCTCCCCCAAAGTTCCCATTGGCCAGGAACAGGTTACCGCAGCCAATGGGAGCTTCTGGGGAGGTACCCACAGGTGAGGGAAACAGGCGGAGCCCTCTGCCCCCCCCAGGAGCCGTGCAGGGATGAGGTGCTGGCCACTTCCCAGAGTGGTGCGGTGCGGTGCGGCACGGCGTGGCGTGGCACGGCGTGGGGCCGGGGCCGGCAGGGAGCCTGCCCTGGCTCCGGTGCACGCCGCTGCCACCCCAGAGCCGCTCTAGTTAAACGGCGCAGGGCTGGAGCCTGAACCCCTTCTGCACCCTGCACCCCAACCCCCTGTCCTGAGCCCCCTGCCTGCACCCCAACTCCCTGTCCTGAGCCCCCTGCCACTTCCTGCACCCCAACCCCCTCCCGAGTCCCCTCTGCACTCCACACCCCTCCTGCACCCTAACCCCCTTCCCTGAGCCCCTCATACACGCTGCATCCCTCCTCTGCCCCAACCCCTTGCCCTGAGCCCCTTCCTGCACACCGCCCCCGCTCCCATACCCGACACTCCACCCCCGCACCCCAACCCCCTGCAAGCGATTTCCCCACCCAGATGTGGCCCTCGGGTCAAAAAGTTTGCCCCCCCCCCCGGCCTAGCTGAATCCAAGAGGAGAATATTGTTGTAGATTGTCTGCATATGTGTAATAAAGACACAGGAGTTATTCCAGACACCCCTGCCATTCAATGCCCTGGAAGAGAATGTGGCAGCTATTTAACAGTGCACAGCAATGCTGCACAAAAGATGGTGCAAAGTGAAGAAGGTTACTATAAAGAATACTCTGTTCATTTGAAACAAACTGGGTAGCATATCTGAATGCTGAAATGGAGTTTTAGCAGGTTGCAATTACTACAAATATTGGAATTTAGCCAGATCATGAGTGCTAACATACTTTTTCCTATGGAAAAAGTCCGAAGGGGGTTTTTTAATTGCTCTGTATGGATTTCCATAAACCCTAGGTAAGACTTTATTTGTTATTTCCTCATAAGAACTTTTATTTGTTTATTGATAAAAGGATTATTTTCCACATTGAAAGGACCCGGAAATGGGAATTCATACTTCTTGGTGATAAGGGGTGAATATTTCCCTGTTCAAAAGGCTCAAAGCCATTAAAATGACATTTGCTTGGTGGTGATGACCTAGAAAAATTCTAAATTAGGTAAATGCATTACAGAGATTTAAAAATGGAAATACTTCCCCCTCCCCACACAGGTCTTTCATGTAAAAATAGAAAATACCCATGAGAATGCAGAAGTGTCCTCCATACCGCACCTTTTCATGTTCAAATTCTTTAGCCACATTCAAATTTACAAGAAACAAGCTACGTAAAAAAAATGCAGCGTCTAACACAAACGATTTGATGGGGTGTGGAAAGGGGAGGGGGGCCAGAGCACAGGAAGCCTCTTACGGGAAACTCTTGTGACCTTTGGTTTTAATGAATGTCTTAAAACCCCAATATTAGTCCCCAGGAAATGGGAAAGGAAATTGAGAGCATGTCTGGAGAGTATAAAATCAGGAGCGCCATCAAGGTGAAGGCATTCAGATCTGGCTTTTTGCCTCTTGTGAAATTGAACTAATAACTGGACCACAAGAAAGAAACTCAGCTGAGAAATGAAACTTCTCACAGCACTCATTTTCCTAGCCCTGATTGCCAGCATCAAACATGCCAGCTGCCAGCTCTCTGAAGAAAGCTGCACACATCTCGCCAATCTCCTGCCCCTTCGGCTCAAAGACCTGCGGATTGCATTTGGTGAAATTAAAGATTATTTTGTGAGTATGACACCTGTCAAAGCCTGTCGCCTTCTGTCTACTGCTTTTGCACTTTCAGTGACTTGGCATACCCACACACAGGAGACAGGTTCCTTTGGGCAGAAAAGGTTTAGATGCAGGCACACTGTGTTTTGTGTTTGCTGCTGCAGGCGAAATAAATAGTTTAGTTTCATCACTTGCTAAGGGGAGAGAAAATGTGCAAAGATTTTTTTGTTATCCAGACGCAATTACAGGAAGATCAACTGCTTTCACAATGAATTTTAAGGCATTTTAATTTTTTTGACATTGCATTGAAAGTTATTCCTTTACTGACGGGGATAAATTCAATGCTGGTGTAAGTGGGTGCAACTCCATTGCAAGTTAACGATGGATGAGATGGAAATATTTCACTATAGCTTTCAAGTTGTGTTAAAAAACAAACATTAAGATACAACCAAAGCCAGAAAGAAGTTATTCTGTGTCTAGAGAATTTACTGCCCATTTCCCTCTCCTGCATGGGAATGCGGTCTGTGGATAGATTGCCAGGGTAGCATTAAATCTTTGTGGTGGGAGATGTATTAGAATGGTCTTGCTGACAGCTAAGCAAAGTAATCATGCAAAAAGGGATGCATAGCATTCGTAATTGTATTCGTACCAATATTGCCTTAAATGTATCTAACTTGCACTATAAAATCAATGGCATTATGTACTAATGATATAAAAAATTGAGATGTCATCCCTCTAGGTTAAATCACTGAATAATGGCATTGTGTTTGTATTATCAGCCAAATTAACATGACAGTTGGTAGGTATATAGGATTTAAGACTTTAAATCAAAGTTTGCTACAAGTCTCTGAGTGAAGTGCTGGTAACAGGATCACGTAGTTCCTTAATAGACCTGTTATTATATATCACAGTAATTTTGGGTGCTGTTATATGCACACTATCTGAAGTCAGAAGAAAGTAAGCAGGGTTTGAAAGGCAGGCTAAAAAAATTAAACGTGTCAAATAAATCACCCACATATGTGATTTCATTTTTCTCTGTCTTCTTTTGACTTCAAACTAATTGCACAGGCATGTGGGACAGTATCAGCACTTGAATGTTATTACACACACACACACACACCCCTTCTGTATGCTCAGATGCTTTTATTTCCAATCTTTGCCTTAAGACGACAACACACGCACTCAGGCAAACCAGACAGTTTGATGAACTGAAGTACTTTTACACAGTAGCAATGAAGATATTGTAGGCTGCCTACCTTGATACAACTGACACTTCCATTGCATACTTTTACAGCAAGCCAAAGACGATGAACTTGACATCTTATTGCTAAAGGAGGATTTACTGGAAGATTTTAAGGTGAGAACTTTGCTGTGCACTGTGAATCTAATTCTAAGCTAATGCCATTCTAACAGAGGCAGCTGGAAATACTATACCAAGTTTAGGGTGTTTTTAAAACTGGTAGTAGTATAAGAATATCATACCTATGAAACTGATTTCTTTGTATCTTTGCCTGTCTAACATCTGTCTGAGATAGTCACTCCCTTTGAGATTGCTCTCCTTCTGTTTTCGAGCTTGGTGTGGTCTAGTGGTCAGAGCACAGGACTGGGAGTCAGAACTCCAGATTTCCAGGATGCTGTTGCTGTCTGTGGGCTTGGGCAAATAGCTTCACCTCTCTCCACCTCAGTTTCTCCATCTGTAAAGCAGGGATAATAGTGCTTATTTACCAACCTCATAGGATGGCAGTACAGCACTGTGGAAAGCACTCTGTAAGGTGCACAGCAGAACCCATAGAACCAAACCTCTGGCCAGTGATGACGACTGAATCTGACAGCTGCTTATGCCGTGTCCTCCAGTTGCGGTGGCGTGTCATTAACGCAACTCACTCCTCTTCCGCCAGGGTTATTTGGGCTGCCAGTCAGTGTCAGACATGATCCGATTTTACCTGGATGAAGTCTTACCGAAGGCGATCAACAGCAGCAAACACATCAAGCGGAGCGTGGGCTCGATTGGCAACATGCTGCTGGACCTGAGGCAGACACTGAAGCGCTGTGTAAGTGTTGGAGCTTCCTTTCGCAGATCACTTGCCAAGTTCCCAGGGAGCTGAGCACAAGCGGATATCAATATACGTATCCCAAGCAAAGCTGCAGCATGAAACCTCTGCAGCTTCTTGATGGAGAGCTTCTTAAAAGTTCTTTGCCACAGGGGCTGAGGGGCTGCAGTACCGGCCAACTGTGAAGAGAGGGGTCTGCAAATCCATTGGTGCCGGGACTCAACAAGAAGCTCAGGGTGGTGTTATAAGGGAGGAGGCCTACAAAGGTTTTGCCAAGTCACCTTCAGTCTGATCCTGCACCACTGAGGTTGATTGGAGCTTGGCCATTGATGTCAGGGTAGATAGGACAGCGACAGGCCCATTAAAAATTCAGTCCAGCTGGATTCTGAGGACTGACGTCCTGGTCATTACAGAAAAGGGAGGCAGAATTTTACTCATCATGGGGAAGGTTTCACCACATATAGACCAGAGATAGATACACACACAGAGAGAGACTGCAGAGACTGGGTGACCCAAGCAGTCCCTTCAGGCCCCTGCTATCTAGGAATCTATGATTTGTATCATCAAGATTCAGTTGTAAAGTTTTAGAAATATTTATTTATTTTTAAAGGCCAGCCCGCAGCCCTGTAATAAACACTGATCAAAGATTAATTTAAAAGGGTTCATCTGAAGCCCTTACCTGAAAGGAGCTGCTCTCACAGGCTGGGGCGGCAGAATGAAAGCTGAATGCAGCCTCAGCTCCTGGAACTGCCTGGCGGTGGTGTCCTGACTCTGTCATCTGGTTGTGAAATGACTCAGTCAGTGAGCAAGCAATTCAGCAAAGAGGAGGGTGAACCCTCCCTGAGAGAACATCACACAGGCTGTTTGCTGAGCTGGTTACGAGAACTCCTCGAACATAATGGCTATGGGTATCTGCACAGGGGTAGCATCTGGAGGTCCCAGAATGGATCCAGCCATCTTTGGGTAGGCCATGGTAAAAAGTAGCCGAAGTTCCTGCTCCAGAGAGCTCACAATGTAAAAGACAAATGACGGCTGAGGGGACGGGGAAAGGATCTAACATCCTAGCAAGGGGGCCACTGGGCTAGTCCCCCTGAGAATAAATATCTGTGAATGGATTTCATTTATATCTATCACAAAGGCTTAGTTTTGAAGGGCACATGTGACTGACATGGGGAAGATGGGTGGAATTTTGAAAGAAGTGAGGGAAATGGATGAGGGGAGAGGAAAGCTGGTAAAAAGGGGGAAAGCACAACCTTGTAGGAGAGTGGGGCTGGGGAGCTGAGGGGCTACTGTGGCAGGAGGAGTGGGGGTAAAGGACTCAATCATAGTTTCCCTAGCACACACCTGGGCTGCAGCAGCCTGTCTCTCACCCATCCAGAGCTGTACCGTAAAGGAAGGCTGTTTTGTTAAAAATCCCTGGTTGCTTTCCTCCACAGCACAGATTCTTCACCTGCGAGAAGAGGAGCCAAACCTTAAAGCAGATCAAGGAAACATACGATAAGGTAACTCTCCCGTCCAATTGCTAACCAGCCCCTGAAACCTGGCCCACTACTGAAACCAGGCTTTTTTTTACAAGGATCATTTGCTTTTGCATTTCTGGCCTGGACTGGGACCAGAAATGCTGCAACACCATAACAATGGTCCATTTGAGCTCCATACTACACCCCCTCTACACACACACACACTTTTTCACATTCAAGAGAGTTAGATTTTTCGGATGAGGGTCACAGAAGTATCAAAAGTGATGGCTGGTGAGCCAAACTGAACCTGGACTCTCAACCTTCTCAGGTTTGGCTAACACCAATGCTAAAGCAAAGGACATGTCGACTCTAAAACAGTTAAAAGATAGCCCCGCCTGGGATTTTGGAGACACGGGTTCCAGTTCCTGCTCTACTACAGGGCATTCTCTGTGCCTTGATTCCCTGTCTGAACAATGGGAATAAGAGCACATCCCTACCCCACCATTGTTTTGCCAGAATAAATACACTAAAGATTTTGGGGCACTCAGTAAGTGCATGACTATGCAATGGGGCTGGGTCAGATAGATACAGTAACTGCACTACCCAGAGCAACTTCAGGAAAACAGCTTAAATTGCAGACAGAATTATAATGTGTACAAATTATCTAAACAAGTATCTGTATGGTATATTATACAACCACAAATGAGTTAGGAATGAGTCTATCAGTTCACATTGTCCAAAAGCTGGTATTATGATTCCTATTGCAGCTGGACAAATGTTGCATTAAAAAAATCTGCAGAAGTTTATGGTTTTTTTCAAAACCATAGTTTGCTTTGAGTGTGTTTGCATTACTTCTGTTTCTTGTCCTTGAATATTCTGTCAAATGAAAGTATTTTAAACAAGTCAAGCAGGATCATTGTGGGAAGCCAATTTTGAATTCCTAATCACAAGCATTCCCATTGGAAACAGATCCTAAAAGTTACATTCAGCCAATCAGAGAACAGAAATATATCATAAGAGCTACATCTCTAAATAAAGCAATTCAGATTTGCTTAATCAACTGCTTGCAAACTACATATCAATTCTCCCATCACTTGTGAGTTAGCTGTGATTCAACATTTGTGGTTTAATGAGAATCTGAGTAACATTTCCATGCGCTCTATGAACGGTGCATCTAGGCTTAACATGCTTTAACTTAAATTATCTCGTGATTTATTTGACACTGAATTACTAATGTGTAAATTAATTGATATTAAGTAATTTATTTTCTCTGCTCCTCCCCTTCCCCTAGTTACAAGAGAAAGGAATCTATAAGGCAATGGGAGAATTTGACATATTCATTAACTACATTGAAGAATACTTGATGATGAAGATGGGAAAGTGAAACCCAAAAAAGTTCTGCATCTTTCACAACAAGGAAACTGCTGTTTTATAAAAGTAACGTTAGACTCTCCAAACACGAGACATAGAATAATCTTATGGTTTGGGCCAAGGGTTATGGCTGAACAGTATTAATACAGTCCTTTAAAAAACATATTATACCTACCATATTAAGTATTTATTACCTCCAATACCTCAATGTTTACATTTACAGATGTCTTCTTTTTTTAAATAGGAAAAAGCAATGTCATTTTTAAACTATTATTTATTGTTTGATATTTGTACTTTGTATGATTGTGCTATTTTTACACTTAGCTTGGAAATACGAAAACTTATATTTCAGGAAATACTCTTGAGGGAGTAGATAATGAGTCATACTCATCCCTGGTGTAATTCCGCTGAAGTCAGGGTCTGTCTAATCAGGAGTTCTAGGCCCCAAATCCAGCAAAGCATTTATACCTATGTGCTTAAGGTTAAGCACATGCTTAATGGCTTTGCTGAATCAGGGCCCTACTCTCTGAGCTAAACATCTGTAGGCATGGTCTCTGTTCTGTAATTCAGAAAGGGAACTAACCTGTTCTCTAGAATCAGAGCTCTCAAGCCTTAAAATAGCCAATTAATCATAGCTAAAACAGAGGGCTTTTTCTTTCCTGAAAAGGCTTTTTGGTCAGCTTTTACATGAAATGAAATTTGGGGGTGCCGGGTTTACATTCAAAACCTTGAATTCTCTAGGAAACACCAGCAGATGATGTAACAAACAACAGACTCTGATCAACCTGACCTCAGTTTAAACTTAGCTCACTATCATAAGGAAAAACAGTATTTGGAATGAAATGCTTTGGTTCTAATAGAACTTAACTTTTAACTGCTACTAGCCATTTAATCACCTGACTTTCAGAGCTGCTGGGGCATCCACAGTGGTCCTTGAAGTCCACGGGAGCTGCAGGAGCTCAGCACCTTTGAAAATCAGGCCACAGTGTCTTATCCTTCAGCCTTGGTCAGGGATTAACTCACTGACTGGTTAGGGTTGCGGAGGATAGTTTAGATTATTACCCACCATTTTAAGGTGGATTTGGTAATTTGCATTCAAATGCATGAAGCTGCACATAGGGCTGGCAACGGTTTGTTTTGCTTTACGTCTCACATTATGAGCCAGGAGCTGCAACCGGCAAATGCTACACTAGAAATGTTACAACCAATGCTGGTTCTATATACCCAGAGAGTCAGTATTCTCTGTATGTCAGTATTTGATTCCACCTTGTTTCATGGGCTCAATATGCAGAGAATAACAGAGAGTGAACTGCAGTAATGTTTGGGAGCTGGGTTCTAATATTTAGAAGCCCTGGGACGCTCCACTGTCGTGAAAAACTGTCAGTTTGTCATGCGTGTTACTGTGCTTTGTAAGTTACCATTACGAAAAGAGGTAAGGAGATTTATACTTAGCTTGTATTTTCAGAGCTAACGCCACAAGGGCAGGGGTCATGTCCCCGTCCTGGGGATGCATTACAATGAAGCTGGTTATGCAACAGAAGTAACCAGCCCAACCGCAACAGCGCTGTTCTGCAACTCAAAGGGCTAAAATTCACTTAGAGATGGTACCTAAGTCAGAGTAAGGGCAGGCTTTGGTGTAAACGGGTGTAAAATTCAGTCAGACTTCTGCAAAAGTCTGCCCCTTTTTGCATTAAACTTCTGTCAAGCCAACTCTGCACTCCTTATTCCAGCACAACTCCCTTTGGCTTGAGTGACGTCACAGGGCTGTGAACTGGGCAAACGGGTTACAGCAACAGCAAACAGACCAAAAGTTCCATCTCGCCAGCTGCAATTTCAGTTCTGCAAGACGTGTTGCTGTTCAGAGGGCAGTGCCTTTGCAAGTGCTCTGTTGATGTGTTCATGTGTGTGACTGCAGAATTTTCATCTGTTTTTATGTGAATGTAAAAATAAACTTTTTATGTTTTCTAACAGCAATCTGATCTATTCTATTCTTTCGATTTATTAATGTGGTTATGAATGTGAAATATTGCTCACCACCTAGAGGAATGGCATTTATTTTGGTGTTGTAAATAACATTCTGTCTTCCTTGAGTGGCTCACATTAGGATACATGATCACAGATAGTCCCTCCTCATGCAGAGGGATCTGATAGGGCACTCTGAATCAGTGGGACTCAGTGTGGACATAAAGGGATGAATCCCTTTGCAGAGCCTTTTTAGTAGCCATTGCGCACACGGGGCTCATACCTGAATTAACATGGTGATTAAAGAAACATGGTCAAATACAGATCCTTGTGTGACCTTGGCCAGGTCAATTAGGCCCTGATTCAAGAAACTCTTTAAGCACATGCTTAAATCATCCCAATTCAGGCCAGCACTCAAACAGGTATTGAATTATAGGCATGTGATTAAATTCCAGTGACTACAATTGGGATCTAATCTACCGTGCCTCCATTATTCATCTGTAAAACAGGGACTTCCTGTGTTTGCCTTGTCTAAATAGACTGTAAGCTCTTTGGGGCAGGGGCTGTCTCTTAGTATGTTTGTACCGCACCTAGCAATGCAGTCCTGATCGTAGCTGCAGCCTCTAGGCACTAGCACAATACAAACAATATTAACAACCCTTATTGTTTATCTCATTTACAAAGCTACACCCATCGTCATAGCCTCTCAACACCTAGCTATAAAGAATATATGTACACATACAGACGTAAGCCTCCTTTACCCCTGTTACTAATAAACCCAGATTAGAACAATACATGTCCATTTTGCATTCCGCCATTTAAGCCCAGCTATTTATGGATTTCAATCAGCACGCTAATCAGTTTCACTCTCAATTTCCAGTCACTTTCACTGGCATGAGGCTTCTTGTTTTTAGGCGCACAATGGTTCAGAACATTTAAAGAAAACACGAAAATATTTGCAGGCAACGAGATAACATCTGCAGTGTTCTACCCACTCATCAACAGGGTTACAGGTCAATGTGGTTGCACAGAATTCGGCCAAGTTGATTTTAATCCAAACTGCATTTTTGGCACAATGCATCTGTGTCAGAGACTCGTTTTTATACTGGGAAGATACAGGAGTGGCCTATACAGCAGAAGTGCACCTGGTGTGACTGCAGCTCCCGCATTTCAAGCAACTCCCTTATTTCATACTCCTTTAGCTTTGTTCCGGACAGATATTGCTACCCTGCTTCCTTTCTTGGACATATCATTCCCCTGTGATAGAACTTTCCCTCTTCAGGGACCAGGGAGCGCAGTAGGTTAGTGCACTAGCTTTTCACCACTGGGAATCTGGATTCATATCCCAAACAAGGTAGCCCCTGACACTCAGCCCAGCAGGTGATCAGCTTAATCCCTAGTTGGCATTGCTCTGCACTGCAAAACCACTATGCAAAGTAGCAGCGTGGGCAGCTTGTGTGAAGGAGACCCAAGAGGTTTTGCACACCAGTTTTGAGGTGCAATAATGGAGTGGTCAGGCGTATGGCACGATCCAGTACTTGAACAGCAAGGGCTATTACAAGGATATTGAAGTCGGAGAGGCACTGACTGAGATACAGTGGTGGGGACCCCAGTCCTAGGACACTGTGGGGTGCTGGAGATTAGGATTGAGGTATATTAGAGCTGAAGGGAGTCTGAAAGCCTGCACTGGAACCAGAGCCATATATTAATCCTCTTGGTCTCTAATACATTCGGACTTCTCCCAAATGCGATTTCAGTTCTCCTTCCCACTCTAGCCTATTGGCACATTAAGGCTTTTGCAACCTGACTTGGATTCACTGATATTTTTGTTTAAATTATTAACAAGAACAATTCTGTTTAGCCAGGTCAACCATGTATAGGCAGGAGTCTGCAGAACAGTAGCCTCGGGGTGACAGAGATACTGGTGGATTCTCTCGATTGTTGCAGGCACTGAACATTCTGTCCTCTGCACAGAGAATGCCGCTTTTGTCTGCTAGGCTGTAGTCAGTTTTTCGGTAAGACTCAGTCACTATGGTTAAAGTAACCAAAGGAAGGAAGCAGACCGGATGCTTCTTGCTGTACAGATAAAAAAAGGATTTCCAGTTACCTGGTGCCACAGGAGTCACTCAATGCAGAACGAAATGGAGACATTGCCATGAGCCTTTTTCAGGAAGGATGGCTGTGTGCAGTGATAGCAGGTGGATTATTATTATTATTGAATGGGAACAGAGTAAAGTGAGCTGTGAGAGAGAAACGGACATACAGACCTCTGAGTTTCAGCCAGGGCCAGAAGCGGAAGTACTCCAAGAGATTCATCTTGCAGGATTCCCAGCCGAGGAAGCCGGTTGGCTGGGTGGATGATGGGAGATGAGCCCTAGCCACAAAATGGAAAAGCTGAGAGCTAAATCTGCATAAAAACTTTGTTCCCAAGTTGCAGGGGTGTTTAGATCCAGGGATGATTGGAATATATTAAACACACACACTTGGTAAGCATAAACACACACATATGCATATTTGCATATACATTATCTCCAGAAGATTTCCGGACTGGTATTACTGAAATACAAGAGAAAGCCCTTGCCCTGTCATCTGGGCAGAGGAAGCACTACTGAAAGAAGCGATTGCTTGTGCAGGGTGGGGGGCAGGTGGGTACTGTGTGCCCATTCTGGCTATCCCTTAGGGCAGGCTAATTCAGGATGGGAGGGGACAGCAAGATCCCCGGCAGTCCCTCTTCGCACGGCTGCACAGCTTACGGAGCAAGCTGCAAAGCTGACACACTTAGAGCACCATTAGAAATCATCCCCATGACTCACGACACCTACATCAAACCAGAATCACAGCACAAGCGTCTTCTAACCTTCCTTTTGGCTCGCCTTCATCTCACCTAATCTTTGTCTCAATCAGAGAGCGGCTTCACATGCTGGATGCGGATTACAGTTCCGTGGTTCCCGCAGGGCTTCCGGGCTCCAAGTGTGGCCAAGCCCTCTGACCCACAGTATACCTGCTCACACGTACCGAGAACACTAGAGATGAAAACAAACCGTCTCCCCAGCCTGGCACGCAACTGCAATTGCAGTGAGGCTGGAAGCATGCTATTTAGGTTAAGTGTGCAATGACAGCCTACGGAATAAGCTCACAGACAAGAAGGGTGACCTTGGGGTAAAGGCATTAGACTTGGATGGGAGAGACTTGGGTTCACAGTTCCTGGCTCTGTCAAAGACTCTCTCGGGGAATTTAGGAGTAGAGTGACCGTACATCCCACTGTGGCTGGGACAGTCCCTTTCTCAAGCCCTGTCTCAGCCATCCTGACCTTTTTGGCAAAAGTAAGCATTTGTCCCATTTGCTTTTGCCAACTGATCAAATCGGCAAATACCCACTTTTGTCAAAAAGGTGGGGTGCAGAGGAATGTGCTGCGGTGGGGGGAAGCAGGGAGCCTCACGCAGGGAGGAGCCAGGGCTCAGGCAAGGAGCTGATATTGCTTGAGTGAGCAGTGACATCAGCTCCAGCTTTTACTGATCCACTGCTCATTCTTCCTGTACAATGGTCAGGCAAGGGGTGTGCTGACATTGCCACTTATTAAGCTAAGCGGGCTTCTTTCAGTGCCTATCCCCTCCTCATTTATTGTTTTACCCATCACCGGTGGTTGTCTCTTTAGATGTATAAACTGACCTCTCTGTGGGGCAGGGACTGTCTTTTTATTATTTCTGCACAGTGCATAGCACAACAATCTGACCCCAATGGGACCTGTAGGTACTGGTGCAACAGAAATAATAAAAGTCATAATAATTGCATCTATTATGCTGCATCATTGCATGCAAGTTAAGTTCCTGACAATCTTCACCTGCCTTCCCTTGTTACAGTAACATCTGGCAAGTGTTACACAAATAAGAAATGGTGGTTTTTTATTTTTTCCCACATAGAACATGGTTTCTTGGCGGGGTATCTTCTTCCTGACAGCTAACCCTGCGCATGCTCAACTTCCTGACACTTAACCCCATTGCACAGCCCGCTAGCTCCAATTCATTCACTACATTTTGGCTACCACAGCTCAGCTAAATGGCCTGAAACACACTTGAAATGCTTAAACCCCTTCTGGCCTTCTGTTACATACGTCCTGAGCCCAACCCTGCAGTCATCACCGAGACAAAACTCCTACTGAAGTACTGCAAGGACTAAGGATTGCAGGGTTGGGCCCAGTTGAATCATTTTGACAGGAGGGCGGATGGGGGCAGGGACTAGGTTTCAATATTAGGGAAAACAGGGGTTGAACATTCATTCTAGTTTTGCAAACCTAAGTACATAGTTCATGCAGTTGGGAAGCCATTGAGTGCCAAGAAGTTCACCAGTCCCTACTGAAAACAATGTGGCCCTGGAACAAGCTGCCAAGCAAGGCATGGGTTCACCCACCAGGCTAGAATACACACCCATGAATGACAGACTATGTAGCAAGATCCACCCTGCCATAATGCAGACAGCACTAGACAGACAACCCCAGGAGCGGTCCTTTCGGACTCCAACGATTGTGTGACTCACAGGTCCATGTGCCAAGCTCTGCCTCCCACTGGACATTAATGCTGAGACACGATTGACGGTTGTCACTCTCTTCTTGCGCATCCATCTGACACTCATTTCACGTATCATGCTCAGTCTGTGGTTTAAGCTGCACACTTCCTACAGATGAATGTGATGGAACAAGCAGTGGGCTGACCCTGTGGCAGAATCTGGGGACAAGCCTCCTAAAGCAACAATAACAAAGTACAGACTTGCACAATTGTGCGGTCACGCCAGGCTGGGACTTACATGGTGAAGTGCGTGGCTGACATGCAGCGGATGAATCACTGGCGTGGGAGAGCTGTTTGGAAGGGCACGCTGGAGAGAAGGCCACAGTTGAAGTGGAGGGCAGGCTGAAAAGTGCCCTCTGTTAGTCAAACGCTCACAAGGTGTTGCCGCAAAGATAAATGTGTCAGGTGCTCCGTCACCCCTCTCAACATATTGCTCAGTTGGGGTGAAATTCACCCCAGCGCACTGGGCCTGCCTGAGACCGACACACCACAGGTGTCCTTCCTTCGAAGAAGCATCTGATGCTTCGTAGAAAAATAGGGCAGAGGCTCTGAAAAAAGTGGGGCTGCACAAGGCATTTGCACTGATTGAACAACCTAGGTTTCAAAGCTGCTTTTTAAATCACAGCCGATGAAACATCCGAGGACTTACATAGCACCTAGACCTGGCGCCGTCCCTTTGCATGGAAGCATGTTTCGCCCCAAATGAAGAACAGGTTAAGAGGGGTCACAGCTGAGCATTCCAGTCATTGCAGGAGAAGCGTCTTCTGCTTTTTCTGTGGGAATGTGAAGAAATTTGCTTGAAAGCAATATCTGTCCTCGTACTGAACAACCTGTCCTCTCTGAGAAGGAAGCCATTAAATATCTTCGTCATCGCCTCATTGACAAATGTGGGAAAGGCAGCCAAGTGCGGACAGTCAGTGAAGGTTACGCACCAACCTGGCTGCAGCAGAGGGAAATGCAGCACAGATGAAGGATGGGGACATCCCTCGGCTTGTAGACGATCAGACTCAAAACGCCATCCTCTTCCTTCTTCTGAGAGAAAGGGGAAGCTGCTGCTTTCAGCTTAAACGGCAGATTTATCAGGAATTTGTGCCTTTCACTTAAGGTTATGGGTATTAAAACCAACTGTGCTTTTATTATTACTGTAATCATTAGTTTTCTTCCTAAACCTTAACTATAAACATCCCAGGGCCCCATAAAAAAATGGCCCCAACTCTCAGTGGACTGTATTTGGCACAGGATAGGGAAGGAGGGCAAAGATGAATTTAAGCAGTGCTCCTCCAAGTCTGGCATTAGGCAGGGGCCTGCCTCAGCCCTCAATGTAAGGCAGAGCAGCCTCATGGCTGCTAGAATTGATGTTTTGCTTCCTATGGCCCCCAGGGACAGAGAATAGCCATAGTGCAGAGTACTCCAGCTATTCTTCCTTCCTGCCACTGAGACGCCCGTTCAATGCTGGGGGAATGGGAAGCAGGCCTGTTTAGGGCTGATCTGGTAGCTCTATGCCAGCAGAGGAGTCCCATACGCAGCAAGTGTTTGCTGGGGGTCATTTGCTGGGGGTCTTCACTTTGACAGAGTGGCATAAAGGGGCCCTAATACAACTGAGGATCAGGTACACGGTCTCTAGCAGCATCAAAGAGCTGGGGCAAGGGGATGGGGTATTCATTTTTTAAAAATCTAATGAAGCATTTTAATATTGCATGTTTGTTAAAATCATATTTATTTCATGGTCGTTTCATTTGAGGTTATTATTGCCTCTTAAATTGTCTGTGCCCCTGGCCCCAGGCGAACGTCTCTCCATGCCCTAGATTTTAATACAACTCTTCGAAAAGGCTGGGGTTTGTGGTAAAGGAGGTTGAGTGTAAAAATGAAAATGGAGCAGACAGTCCTGGTGTGGGTTTGGTGCATTCATTATGGTAACAGAGACAAGAGGAGGAGGCCCCAGGCCATGCACAGCTTCACAGACTACCACTTTCCTCCTCCAGCTATGTCTCAGTGCGATGAGCCTGACTAAGATCAGTTGGTGAGGAAACAACAGGATTACTAAAGCCAAGAGTGCTTATGTTGCCACGGCCTCTCACAGCCACATTTGCAGAAGTGTTTGCTACTTCTGAGCATCTCCATTTCTGGGGCCCAGCCTCTGAATGTCCATCGAAATCAACTGAAGTCCATCGATGAATGAAAGAACCTGGCTGGACTATCAATGGAAGCTGGGAGCCTAAATACATTTGAGGCTCTGGGTGCCCGATGTGAGACCCCTATGCCTGACGCCCACAGGTGCTAAGAGTCCCCGAGCAGTCCATCCTGGCATTGAAGGAAGCAGGACACCAGACACAATGGCCACTGTTCTGTTCCAGCGGCACAGGAGACAGGACACCAGATCGAACAATCCTTTGGTCTGTTTACATCTGGCAGTTCCTCTGGCTCTAGAGACAATTCATACCCTCTGCCCCAAGCCTCACTTTCAATATTTTGACAAATGAAAACTGGTTCCTGCACTTATTCATTTTCGCTCCCTCTCTACCCGTAAAGTGTCGGAGCAGCAGCCAACGCTGTCTCATAGCGAGACAGTAACACAGGTGCAGTACCTAGCCACAAGGTGAGTTCTGACGCATGTGAGTGTGAGCGAGCAGCCAACCACAGAATTCTCTACCCCGTCTCAGAATTACTAGGGCTGTTTGCACTACCAGTTATAATCAGTCTCCATTTTAATGGACGTGATAATATTGTATTCCGGGCCCTAACGGCTGGCATTCTATGGTGACGGTCAAATAAACAGCCATTTGTATTACTATAGCTCCTTGGAGTCCCTGTCATAGATCAGGACTCCCATTACGCTAGGTGCTGTACAAACAGCACAGAACAAAGAGACAGTCCCTGGCCCCAACAAGCTTATCACAGCAGCATTGACTTCGCCTTTCTTCCCTCTAATAGCAAGACAGAGAACTGTGCAGTTTGCAGCATACATGGGTTTGTGCTGGGATCTTAGGGGGTGGGATTTCGAAAAGCTCCTAAGAGAATTATGCACATAACTCCCATAAGAAAGTCAAGGGAAGGTGGGTTCCTAACTTGCTCTAGGCTCCCATGAGAACCACAGTCTAAAAATCTAACTCCAATCAGCTTCTTACAGACTTTAATATCCAAAGGCATATGATACAAACAGAGATTTGAGCTGGTGCCATAGGGCAAAATTTCCCATTTCTCCCCTTATGCTGTGTGGTCTTCTATGCACTGGTTCTTTTCTAATCTAGCCAGGTTCTTTCTCACACCCATCACTATGGTATCCAAGCTCCTGCTGTCCTCCCCACCCCATATGTCAGTGGCACGGTAGGTCGCAAAGCACATCGGGATTCTCTGTGATTAAAAAATGCCGTATGCTGGAAAAACCGGATTGTTGTCCAGACACTGTGATGTCACTTATATTCCACTTCAGTGTTACTGATGACACCATTTACCAATAGCCTTGCATGGTCCCTTTTGTAGCACTTCACAAACACTGAACCTCAGCAGCTGCTTTGTGAGGTCAGTCAGTGCCAGCAGCGGTCCCATGCGGTATCCATTAGATCGGTGCTCCCAACCTCGGAGTCAGACACAGGTTTCAGGATCTGATCTTCCCATAATAAATGGCACAGGGATTTTTGCACACTGGGAAGTGGCTTGTGGAGGGGCCCTGGTATGAAAACAGTGAGAACTACTCCACTCCACTAAGCCACGCTGATCCTCTAAGAACTGGTCGAGAATGAGAACTGAAGATGAATTGCAAATAGTTTGTGGGTCTGGGAAAGGGGCCTCTGGCTTGCAAGGCCAAGCAACTCCAACTAGCTACACCTGCTGCCTGTGAAGAGAGGCCATAAAGGGCTGCTGAGACGTTTGGGAGGCAAGTGGCAGCCTCTCAGGAAGGTATCTGGTTTCAGTGAAGCTCTTTTCTGGCGCAGTGAGCCATAGCTCAGCCTCCCCCTCCCCCATCCCCACCCCCACCCCAAAGACCTTGGAATCAAGACCTGAGGCTTTGGTCCCCCACCTACCTTAACAGAAAGCAGAAGCATGTTGTGTCTCTCTCTCCTCTGGCCAAGGGAGGTTTCACAATGACGAGGGGAAGGTTACCTCAGCGAAAGGGACCTAGGGCAGCCCTGCGAGGCTGTTATCCCACCAAACAAGTGCTGCTTGCTTTTCCTTTCATTACAAATTGCTTTATCCAGACATAGCATAAGACTCTCCAAGGACATAAATCCTGACGTCAAAGCTGGGCAACTGGCAGTTTTTAAAAAGGTGTTGATTGGAAAGTGGGGGAGCAGATTGGCAAGATCTGCCCAGGAGAGATCCAGGAGCCCGGAGACATTTACTGTTCATATTACATATGTTAATGAATGGAATAATAATATTACATATTACCTTGTCTTCAGCAGGTCTAATTAGTGCACCTCCATTGACTTCTTTGGAACTACACTGATTTATGCCAGTTGAGAATCGAGCTCAGGGTGTCAAGACCAAATCTGTATTGGCCAAGGGCATGAATTAGATGACCCAAATAAGTTTTTTCCATCTTCGCCTTTTATGAGCTGCTTCTTTTTTCCCCTTCAGAGGTCTGACCCACCTTTTATCGCTCAAGGCAGTAATAGAGTATTTCTTTGCTTTCAACAGTTTGCTATTTCCAAGCGCCAGCTACCAGGTTTATTTTCTTTCAGTAATATCCAAGCTCACTCTCCTTATGCTCCGATTTCCATATCCTGAATCTTTTACAATGCTGTCATCAGCCAGCCCCTGCTGCTGATACATCTC
The DNA here is from genome assembly GCF_015237465.2 of Chelonia mydas. Classification (NCBI taxonomy): domain Eukaryota; kingdom Metazoa; phylum Chordata; order Testudines; family Cheloniidae; genus Chelonia; species Chelonia mydas. Next base: position 5,781,012 of record NC_051261.2, read on the forward strand.
AGACACAGTTTCCCTTGCCGATGATGCTCAGAAGTACTTTGATTTCCTCTTCAAAGCAGCGAGGAAAGGTTTTGTCTTCCTTGCCTGAGAAAGGTGCTGAGAACGTTTGAAATAGGTTTTCCAGTGGATATATTGTAAGATCTATTCTAGCCAGATGCATTTTCAGTGAAGAAAACCTCTATGGTTTTATGGTTTTACAAGAGTAGAATGTGAATTTGGTCCCATTAAAGTTGTAAATGATTGTATTTTTTTTTTTTTTTTTTTTTTTTTTTTTTTACTACAAACTCACTGGCATACGCCCTGGTCTAATTCCTCGGAGGGGCTGCAACACATAATCACAATCAAGGGGTTACAGTGGATGAGAAGCTGGATATGAATCAACAGTGTGCCCTTGTTGCCAAGAAGGCCAATGGCATTTTGGGATGTATAAGAAGGGGCATTGCCAGCAGATTGAGGGACGTGATCGTTCCCCTCTATTCGACATTGGTGAGGCCTCATCTGGAGTACTGTGTCCAGTTTGGGGCCCACACTACAAGAAGGATGTGAAAAAAATTGGAAAGCATCCAGGGGAGGGCTACAAAAATGATTAGGGGACTGAAGCACATGACTTATGAGGAGAGGCTGAGGGAACTGGGATTATTTAGTCTGCGGAAGACAAGAATGAGGGAGGATTTGATAGCTTCTTTCAACTACCTGAAAGGGGGTTCCAAAGAGGATGGATCTAGACTGTTCTCAGTGATAGCAGATGACAGAGCAAGGAGTAACGGTCTCAAGTTGCAGTGGGGGAGGTTTAGGTTGGATATTAGGAAAAACTTTTTCACTAGGAGGGTGGTGAAACACTGGAATGCGTTACCTAGAGAGGTGGTGGAATCTCCTTCCTTTGAGGTTTTTAAGGTCAGGCTTGACAAAGCCCTGGCTGGGATGATTTAGTTGGGGATTGGTCCTGCTTTGAGCAGGGGGTTGGACTAGATGACCTCATGAGGTCCCTTCCAATCCTGATATTCTATGATCAAGGTGGGAGGATGCATAAGAATGCCTGTAGGACCCCACTTGATTCCCAGGTACAGGCTTGGTAAATCCCATGAGAATACCCTTTGTGGTCCAGTTCAGGCTGTCTGGATAGTAGAGTTGCCAACCCTCCAGGTTTGGTCTGGAGTCTCCCAGAATCGGCATCAATCTCCCGGTGACTATTGATAGCAATCCGAGAGATTTTAATAGGATATTTTAAGAAAACGGCATTATGTCATGTCGGGAGGGAAAAAAATCTCCCAGAATAGCTTCAGTCGGAGTTGGCAACCCTGCTGGATAGAAGTGCACAGTCATATGATTGGAGTGCACCAGGGGAAACGCTACATGAGGGGGTTTTTCCTCCCTTTTCTCTATCTTTTAAACTCCGGTCTAGAAATTTAAGTTCTGCTTGGTCTGGATGAATCAGCATTAAGAAGCCTAGATTATAGGATTTCATCCACAAATAGCACTGAGGACTTCGAGAAATACCCTGTGCTGCCTCATCAGAGTCATCCTTCACCACTTCTGCCTTTCAGAGAAACTACATTTAATCTAAATAAATAAGATAAATGATAAATGAGATTCATTAAAGAAAACTTCAGCTGGTCTAGAAAGCAGTTACAACAACTTCCATTGTGGGGAATAATTTAGCGCTGGCAAAAGATGCTGAGTTGATCACCTGAGATACTGCAGACCTCTGATTAGGCACAGGACAGCTATAGCACTGACAAGAGCAAAGCAAGCTTCTTCACGCTTGTTAAGAGCTGGTGTAAAGAGCCACACAAAGGAAGCTATTTGGAGTGCACAACTTCAGGAAGTTGTACTGGTCCTACAGAACCTTGGCAGTGTACCACAGAGTTTTGAGCACCATCTACAGGTACCTTATTAAATATTTACATATATACAGACATAGAGCACTCTCGTAACATCGCCCTTCCGCTACTGAAAACTGAATAATGTCAGTTAACTATATGGTCTTTGAAATTACTAAGCAACCTGATGACTCTCCCATTTGGTGTGGTTTTATTTTGAATCCCTTGCTTCTCTGGTTGATGGCCTTCAACATGACCGTCCTGTTAGATTTTCCAAAATCACCTTTGCCGACTTCTCAGGGTTGCCAGTAGCTGAGCGTCCTTCACTATCATCACCACTCTCCCCTGGATCTACATCCACCTAGAGGGACTCATTTGGGTCATCCTTCGAGGGCAACTGTTCCTTACCACCGTTGGCCTTACTACTGTTCTAATGGGGGGTGCGGGGGGAAAAGTAGGGCAGCCTTGTCACAACACTGTTCAACCAATGTGCCCCAAGACTCCACTTAAGTGCTCAGCTCCTAGGATGACTGGGGAAATAAAATCCATGGACCGTTCAGTCCTTGGCCTCTCTGCCAACAAGACTGGTAATTACTGCAAGCAGTGAAAGACTAGAATTTCCCCCAATTCATCTTATACAGGTCTTAATGAACCTGGGATCAGATGGTAACAAACTGACTATCAACCTGGGTTGGAGCCAAACCTGTGACCAAAACCAACAATCTTTCACTAGTAGCGAGAAATGGATATTTTTACTGCGCAGGAAATTTGCTGCTAAAAATAAAGGAGTCGGGTGACAGGAGAAGCTCCTTTTTCCCTGCAAACTATTAAAAATTTTAAATGTTGTGATGAATCTTTCATACATTCCTCTAGAGTCAGCAGGTCACAGGTACAGTCCCACAGGTTTACTTGAGAAGTGCCATGTAGACAAATCACTGCACAGGCACACACACCCCAAAACCCCTTTACAGAACACACACTGGTTACATTTGGTGGGACTGGTTTTTAAGGGGCTCCCGTTCTACTGTCTCATTTCCACACCTGCAAGTCACTGTGGGCCCAAATGATGGCAAGTTGTCTAAACAATGCACCAACTATGAGGAAAGAGAGTGGTAGGTAGACATCTTCAAGCCATCATTTGCCAATGCAAAACAGCACCCACAATTATATGTAGGTGCAAAATGGAAGACTGGATCTAAATGCAAGTTTGTAATTAAATGTGGCCTGTGACAATGTGTGGAAAATGTCTTCCTGCCTTTAACGGTAGTTACCTGGAGCCTACTACTCAGCACACACCCTCCTTACATTACAGTCAGTTACTGCTGACCATTTCACCGCAATAAGAAACACTCTCAATTCACATATACAGCATGCCATAGACATTACAATCAAGAGTGTTTAGGGATAACCAAGTATCTCACAACGGAGTTATTTACGTCTTTGTTGCTTCAATGGATGCTCTGTTTGAGTAACAGTGTCCTAGGATCATTGAAAGCCTCTACTCGACGCACCAAGGTTCTCTATTAAGGTTAGAAACAAGCAACATTATTGAGTATCGCCTGACTTGGAGCTCTCCTTAGAACTAAAGAAAAAACTCACTGAGGGTCTGGTCCATGTGTGCTCTGGGTCTTGTGCAAAACCTGGGAAGGAGCATTCTGGAGCAGTCTCCAAACTCCGGGTCCAGAACGGAGAGTGGAATGTCCCAATGGATGTTACAACGACCAACAGTCCAACAGCAGCATCACTGAGGCTATATTTGCTGGGCCGGGGGTTGACAGTTGAAAGGAAAAGTCACATCCAGTTTGCACAAATATTCCCAGCAGGAGAGGCAGGGTTTAGGGCGATATGCAAGTATTCCATGTCTCAGAAGAGAGAAGCCTTGTTTGGACAAGGCTTCGTCATATGGTACATGGCAATGCATGGAAGACTTATTCCTGCATTTAACTGTAGTTACCTGCAACCCATTACTCTGCAAATACCTTCCTTACATTACAACCAGACCATCACTGCGCTCTCAGATGAAGTCACACAGGGAAATGATAAAACACAAGAACACCCTATCACCTGTGGGTGAACACTTTCCTATCAGTCCTCATCCTCAAAGGAAACCTGCACAATGCTTACAAAAGACAAGCATGGGAGCATAAATTCATAACTTTGCTAGACACCAAAAACCATGTTCTTAATAAAGATACTGGATTTATGGCTTATTACAACAATCTGTAACCCCTTAGCCCCCATTTTCATCCTAAAACTAAAGGCATATTAATGGGATTGAATGATTCTTAGAATATGTGATAAACTATTTATGCTAAACTATCTGTTTGATCTTGTACGCTGGGTACCTTTCCCACACCTGAAGAAGAGCTCTGTGTCACTCAAAAGCTTGTCTCTCTCCCCAACAGAAGTTGGTCCAATACAAGAGATTACCTCACCCACCTTCTCTCTCTCCCTCCTTGGACCCACACAGCTACAACCACCAATTCATACAGCATTGTTCACTGTCAGTCTCTTTGCAGAGAGAACCTGTCCTGTGTTGTTTCTGGTTGAGCCTTTCAGACTGGAGCAACAGAGGATGCCCCTTTTAAGCATGAAGGGAGTCCGAGGTGAAGATGGTCTCCCTACATAGGGGTCATGGTGGGAATAGCTTTGTTGGCAGTGACTAATTAGTTCCTGGGCCAAGCCCTGAATTCTTCAGAATTGCATTGAGATTGGCCAAGTCACCCGGGCTAGGTAGGAAGGTGCCCATTACCACGTGGGCGATGTGCACATGCTGTGCCCTTCCTACAGAGCCATGCGATAATAATCGTTTATATCACAAGCCAGCATTCCCACAAGCAGCACTTCTCACCCACTCTGCAGAGAGGCCAACGCACTGGAGACCGCAGCGCTGATCATCTGGTTGTGAAAGCGCAGATTATCCTGTGATAATCTTGTTCCAGTCATAGTTGTAGGATAAAACATTTCATCAGAATTATCTGTACAACCACTCCTGGTTTCCAGTTACGCCTGAGGCATTTGCAAAAACAAATGTTAGCAACTGAGGTTGTCATGTTCTTATCTTACCGCCACTGATCTGTGTCTCAGATCGTGAACTTCCAGTTGAAACCAAAAAAGAATGGCTTCTTGTAAGGCCAATCAGAGGTCAGAGCAAACAAACAGGTATATTCATTAGGACTTGCTGTATTGCTATTAATCAGTTAAAGCAGCACAGTAAGCATTCGTAGCACTCGATGTAGTTCCAGTCATCTCCCCTGCTTGCAGGCTTAGGCTCGCTACACTGCAAAGTTAAGATGAATTAAGTTACGTTGACATGCTGCCATTGCTATAATTAAACTGCTGTTGCATGATCCTTGTGTCAGCGGAGCGCATCCACCACAGCAGCCCTCGCATCGACCCAGAAAGCCGTGCACCATGGATCGCTATCCCACTGTGCAACTGACCGCAGGGTGCTTTGGGAAAGGTTTGCAATGCCTCATGGGGGGACAGGTTCCGTGTCACTTGACACTGGTTTCTCAATCCCATTCCACGGGCTTCCTACTAGATTTCCAGCTGCTTTTCAACTGCCCTGGTAACCTTCCAGCCAACCATTGGGTCAGAAAGCCTGGATCCTGCACTGCTCTTCAGCACTGTGCTGTGTGTTATGAACACAAGGCTATAAGAGGAGCTGAAGGGCTGGGGGGAGGGGTCTATTCACCACCACCTTATCCCAGCCAGCCCCCTCCTTGTAGAAGTGGAACGTCTGCAGCTCTGCACCAGAAGCAACTATTTCCCTCCCTTGCCGCCTGCCACAGCTCTTTGATGTTTACACGGCACAGCTGCGTGTCCCTATTGTAGCCCTTCTCCTCCAGGCCCCAAGCACGTTCCTGAAGCTGGAGCAGGGCAGGGCTGGCACAGCTTCCTCTCCCCACAGACCCTCCTGTGTACTCCAGGCAAAGGAGCGTGTTTGCCGCATGGAGCCGGCCTGGTCAGCTGGGCAGTTGCTATGTGAGCTCTCCACACCGAGGAAAACAGAGAGAGCAAGTTTAAAACTTCCTGGGGCTTTAACAGGCTGGGGCGTTCACCGGTGTACCTGGCTGCAGAGCAGCAGAGTTCAGAATGGTGACCAGAGAGGTCAGTGTGGGCATTTGTGGGATGCCTCCTCGAGACCACTTAGGGCAAGGTAAGCAACGCAGAGTTTACACGGACCCTGCGTCGCTCTAACTACGTCACCCTAAGCTCTACACCTCTCCTTGAGGTGGTTTTATGTCGGCATCGCGGGAGAGTTAAATTGGCGGGAGGAGCATTGCAGTGGGCACACCTCCATAGTTAGGTCAACATCAGCTGCCTTATGTCGACAAAACTGTGTAGCGTAGGCACGGCCTAAGGAGCCTTCCCACCATCTGGCTGCCTAACAATTCATATAACTAGACCTGGCAAACGTATTTGAGCTGCTCCCAAACAGAGTAGTCAGTGGAGTTTACTTCAATTCACAGCAACAGACGGTCTTTGCCAGGAGATCCCACCTCCAGCTGCCGCCATGGTCTGATATAGTGTAAACCCATCTCATTTATAGTAATGCAGTACACTAGAAAACAAAGGGCAAATTCTCAAAGGGATTGGTTTGGGGAACTATGGGGGAAAGTTTAGAAGCGCATCCACGTTTTAAAACATTTGTCCATCCCTCTTTGAAACACCCTCCAATGACTATTGTTCATATTATAATATTATCTACAGAGCCCGCTGTAGTAGGTATGGTACAAACACATAGTAAAAGTCGGTCTCTGCCCTAAAGAGCTTACAGTCTAAACAGACAGTCATCATCTCCATTTCACAGACGAGGCATTACATAAGAACGGCCATACTAGGTCAGACCAAAGGTCAATCCAGCCCAGTATCCTGTCTGCCGACAGCGGCCAATGCCAGGTGCCCCAGAGGGAGTGAACCTAACAGGTAATGATCAAGTGATCTCTCTCCTGCCATCCATCTCCACCCTCTGACAAACAGAGGCTAGGGACACCATTCCTTACCCATCCTGGCAAATAGCTGTTACTGGACTTAACCTCCATGAATTTATCTAGTTCTCACGGACAAATTAAGTGCCTCATGCAAGGTCACATGGAGTATGTGGAACTGGGAATCAGAGCCAGACCTTATGAGGCCCAGTTTAATGACTTAACCACAAGACCTCCTTTCCCCTCACATCCCCTCTGCAGGTTTTTGCTAAAGCAGTTATATAGGTTTTGCCTCGTTTCTCCCGCAACCAACCCACTCATCCCATACAAACCAATGCACTGGGGGCGAGATACCATGCCCTTCCACCCACAGAAGATGTGGACAAGGGTATCCCTGAAGACCTGGGCTGGCCCTTTCTTTTCCTATTCTATTTATTTACCATGGTTTTGTTTGCTAGGGATCTTTTTCTTCTTTCAAACCAGGAGGAGAGCGCGATTGTGCCTTGCATGAGTAAGACTCTGTTCTCACCAACACCCACACATTGACACAGCAATTCCTTTTAATAGCTGCATCTTTACAGAAAACAGATCTGTGCTCTTTTTCTGGGCCCCCGCCCCTGCAATACATATATATCGGGGCGGGGTGGGGTGCAAGAATGAGAAGAGAGGCCTATCTGGTGTGAGGAAGGCATGGCCTTCCTGGAGTGATGTCTACACCACCGCTTTTGTTGGTAAAACTTTTGTCGGTCAGGGAGGTGAAAAAAACACACCACAGAGTGACATAAGTTTCACTGACAAAAGTGCTGGTGTAGACAGCACTATGTCGGAGGGAGAGCTAACGCCGCTTGTTGTGGGTGGTTTAATTATGCCGGCGCGAGAGCGGCTACACGAGAGACCTTACAGCAGCACAGGTGCAGAGGTACATGTCTGTAATGTAGACATAGCCAAATAGAGAAGGAGAAGCCAAAGCTGGGGGGTGGAGGGGAAGGAACTAGACTGAAGCTGAAGCTGTGGGTGAAGAGAGCAGTGGTGAAGACCCAGTAGGATATGTATGGTTGGAGGGCAAATTGAGGGAAGAACCTATAAGACCAGACAGAGCCTGGCTGGAAGTGCCAGGAGGAAGAGACGAATAGAGCCTGGCTAGAGCCTGGGGAAGACAGGATGTTGCTGAGAGATGCAGTAGGGACAAGCAGGATTACATCAGGCCCCCTCAAGTGGCCCTGCTGTCAAGTGGCTACAAGATCCTCCCAGACTATTCCTGCATTTAGAGCAGTCCATCAGCAAGCACCAAGTTCCAGCCCACTTGCTGCAGAATTCACGTGGCCAATAAAGCCTCGGTTATTTCCCTTCTCTTCTTTGCCCCGAGCCTATTCCTCCCCCAACATACTGGAAATCTTCATGCTGGAGTTGAGATTTGTGCAAATGAGCGCTGTGATTTAAAAAAAAAAAAAGGCTTTCTGTAGGAAATGTGAACCTCAGACTCTCCCCCCAGAGCTGGGGTGGGGTTTTTTATTGCTCATTTGGTATTTGTTTATATGAAATAATTTTCCAAAATGTAGAGTTTGCGCAAGCGCTTCATGCTAACGGCAGCCGTGGGCCGAGACCCTGGAAATACCTGCCTACACTTCACACCTCTCTCTGTGCTGTGCGTTGGTACAGTCCCACATTTCCGCTTCAGTAGAGTAACCACAGCACCAGATCATCATGCAAAAAGGACATGATTTACTGTTAGGGTTCGATTAAGGCCTCACCCTTTTGGAACTTAGCAACTAGAGGAAGTGACTCCTCCTCACACGTCTCCTGGGAGGAGCACTTGGAGGAGGTACATTACTGGTGCACTTCCCTTTGGTCCCCTCCCTTTCTGCTCAGCACAGCAGTACTGGCAACCCCTTTCCAGGAACCTGTGCAAGTTGACATTGTGCCTTTATTTCGTTAGCATTGTAATACATAGTACAAAGTGACAGCTAGCATGTCCTGCCACCTCCTAGAACCAGAAAGGAACTGAAGGACTGTTCTATGGCTAAAGTCCTGGATGGGGACACAGGACTCCCGGATTCAATTCCTGGTTTTGTCACAAACTCCTTGGGCAAGTCACTTGATCTCTTTGTGCCTCAATTTCCCACTCATAATACTAATTCCCTAGGTCACAGGGAAGATGTAAGGGGAAAAAAATCGATTAAAATTCAGATACATAAAGCACTCGTCACCATTGTCAGTAGAAAGATCGCAGATGGGCATAAGCCAGATCTCAGACTTGGCGTGGGGGGAAGATGCCAAATCCTCATGCCATTCTACAGCCCTAGCTTAGCGCTGCTCTCGCCAATCTAAAATAAATTCCTTGTAACTAAAAGAAAGTCCTGCAAGGAAAGCATTAAACTGGAAAAAGTAAGACATATAGCCAGAAGCTGCTGACGAATTCTTTCATTAGCCCCTTTTGCTGCTGGGATGTGAAACACATTCAGAAGATACAAGATACTGAGCTCAAACCACCATAGAATCTGACGCTGTCTGGGGTCTGATCTTTTAATACCACTCTCTCTCTCTCTCTCACACACACACACACACACACACACACACACACACAAAGCATGAGCATGCACAGGTTGGCATATTGTACATGCTCAAAACTAGACACAGGCATCAATTTAGTCCTGAGGGCACAACAAATAACCTGGTTTTGCACATGGAAAGTGTGCATGAAAAAAATAGGTGAAGACCACCAGCCTCTACTTTGTAACAATCAGGCCCTGGTGTATGCTCCTGGTAGGTCGGTTGCACACCCTACATTCCATAGCTCACCAAAGCAGCTAAAGCACTACGCCGGAGATCAGCGGACACCATAATTAGTTTGAGCGCTTGCAACAGCAAACACGAGGTTTCTCTGGCTGCCTGACTCCCGGGAAGAGAGTTCACTTTTGCACCCGTGCCAGATCTCGGGGTTCAGCTCATGGCCTCTCACTTTACATTTGACACACAGAGATTATGCAAATTTGAAATGTTTTGCTAGCTTCTTGCTTTCCGGGAGTGCAGCTCTAAACCACAATGTTTTCTGACAGTTTTAATATGAGTTGTCATAACAGTACATGGGTGAAACACTCCAAGGCTATTTGTGCAGCATCCGGTCTGCAAAAACCAAAAGCATGGGAATGGGAGAAGGAGATGCACATTGCGAGCGATTTCTAATATTCCCTCGACTTCCACTCCTGTCAGCATCCATCGCTTGGCCTAATGAAATCATTTGTACAGCAGAAAGCTAGGATGAAATGCTAACATGAAACATCACGCCCAGAGATTGACAGAGCAGGTCCTTTAGGGGCTCAGAAGTCACTGGGAGTAAGATGGGGCAGGATTGCTAAGGGAGGAGGTGTGTCTAATGGTTAGAGCAGGAGATGGCCAGTCAGGACTGTTAGGGCCAAGATTTTCAGAAGGCACTAGTAGTCTGGGGGGCTTCACTTGGGACATGTTAAAGAGGACTGACTTCCAGAAATGGCTGAGCTCCCACTATGAAAATCTGGCCCCTTTCTGGTGTTTTAAGTTGGGCTCCCAAAACTTGAGGCCCCCCTGTAAATCACCTGCCACTTATGGAAATCTTGGACCAGGATTCTGTTCTCACATAGCAGCATTGGCCAAGCCACTTTCTATCTCTGTGCCCCTGTTTTCCCATATGTAAATTGGGGGTACATTTACCAATGGCACAGATGGGTTGTGAGACTTCATTTGTTAATATCTGGCGATACTCCGAGGACAGGTGTTATGTGTGACATATTCTTTACACAGCAGGAATATTGCTGCTCATCTTCAAAGGGTGTTCAGTTAATGAGTTTCTACAAAGCATTGTGAGATCTGTCATTGAAACCCTAAGTGGGCCAGGCATGTGCCATCAGCAGCACTTAACGGTGACACCAGCAAGCCCCTCAAGTCAAGTAGAATCCAAGATTGGGAAACTTCTGTCTTCAACGGGACCTAGGTGTGAGAATGAAGCAACATTGCTCAGAATGGAGAAAATGCTGTGAAGAACCACAGTCCTCCCCTTCCATTGACGGTGCATCGGGAAACTCCCTCCCCTCCCCCCCAACTTTCCCCATCCTCCCCCCATTTACTCAAAATGTCACAGGAATCGTTAGAATCCTTTTCAACTGAAGACCAAGCCCAGCCAAAAATGTTTTTCTACCTCCAGCTGGCTAGGAACCTTCTCCTCGCCCTCCTTGTTGAGGACCTGAACACAGTAACTCATGATCTCCAGCGTAAGTTATTGCAACTCACTGCATCTGAGGCTGAAGGTGAAAGCAGTGCACCACTTGATGGATCACCAGCAGCATATGTGCTCCAGTCCCATGATGGGCAACCAAGTGGTCCAAGGCCTTGGAGAACTGATCTTCAAAGCCTTTGATGGGTCAAGCCACCAAAGCCTTTGATGGGTCAACCACCAAGACACCTGCCCTCTTCTGAGTCAAAGCAGAGCACAAAGCCCAGTAGGAAGCTTGAAAACTGGAACCATTCCCAGCTGGTCAAACTGGGTTGAAATAACCTCAGAGTAGGTCAGACTAACCCAGAGCTTGGCCATCTCTCAGGACTGAGAAAGATTTCCCCACCGTAACATTTATATTTAGATATGCCAGGCAGAGCTCCATATAACCAGGGAAGGCAGGAGGCTCCGTGGAGTTCACCAGATACCTTGAGCTGCTGATCTAATTTAGTTGGGAAGTGTTTAGTTACCGTGGTGGATGGGTGTAACAGAAAGACCTAAGTCAGATTTAGAGGAAAAAGATTCCATCCGTTATTTAACAGGTGATATCAGAACATATGTCAATCCAGTGGCGGATTAATGATTTTGCCGCCCCTAGGCCCAGAAATAATTGCCGCCCCCCCAGCTCACCTCCACTCCAGCTCCGCCTCCTCCCCTGAGCGCGCCGCCGGGTCCTGCTTCTCCCCGCTCCCTGACAGTGCTTGTGCGCAAAACAGCTTCGAGAAGTAGGGGGGAACGCGGCGCCCTCAGGAGAGGAGGCGGGGCTGGGGCGGGGATTTGGGGAAGGGGACCAATAGGGACAGGGAGGGGGCAGGGAATGAGGGCGGGGAAGGGATGGAGTTGGGGCAGGACCGGGGGTGGAGGGCGTGAACCAGCACCAGGGGAAGCAGCCTCTGGCTATTGTTATAAATTTGCCACCCCTGCAAATTTGTCGGCCTAAGTATTAATACGCCGCTGCGTCAATCCCTGCTGGCTGGAACGGAAAAGAAAAAAGTAATCAGTCTCCAAAAGTGAAATCATACAAATCACGTAAAGCCCTTTACGTTGCTTCCTCCCACCGTGTCTGCTCTCTGTGGTTTGGCAAAGCTCATGGGCAGCCCTTTCATGTACCCACGCCGGCAAGTGCTCGCCCACAGCTACAAGACTTGGGGTGGAGACAAAAAAAAAAAAATCATGCCAGGCAGGTACTGATGGCAACACCTCCAGAAGCTATGGGATGAGGAAAACGAACACGAGCTTGGCAGGTTAGCACTGAGGTGCAGTGACACAGCTAACTGTGTTGGGGCCCAACAACAAAACCACAAGGGTGTGTAGGCTTGAATTAAGATGCATTAGGTGTCCCCTGATGACAGCATCTTGTTACTCTGGTCAAACTAGAGCTGCCTCAACCGCAGCTGTGCAAGGACCCAGGAATAGGATGCCAAGGGGTGCTGCAGGTCCAGGAGTTAGATGGATTAACTGAGCTGTAGGGGCATTGCAGGTCAGAATCAAGGTGCAATGGAGAAGCCGTAGGGGTGGCCGGGGCTGGATTAGCAGGACATGCTCTGGGTCAGGTGCGAGACGCAGCGGCAGAGGTGCATGAAACAGCCCAGATCATGTTCTGAGTCTCTCTCAAAGTTCAGAGGTGTTCAGATCTGGAGGCTGGGTTTAGTGCCGTGTCTGGTTCGCACAGTGTGGGGAGCTCTCCCTGCACAGGGTCCAGTGTCCTGCACTGGACTGGCTGGGGGCCATTATGAGGAAAACCTCTCAAAAATAAACCCCCCCTGCGCCCCCCAACACTCTTGAGCCAGTGGGAAGCTGAAAGTCAGAGTGAGTGGGGGGCTGTTCTGGCCCATAGCCTTCTGCCGAGCTCATACCCACGGACCTCTGATAGTCCACAGCATTGTGCCAAAGGGCTCTCTGCCCTGCACCACAGCCATTGCTGCTCCCTGCACTCAACTTCCGCTTGGTACCGTCTTATAAAAACCCAGCAATGCCAAGCTGGCCTTTGTCCCATCAGTTTCCTCAGAATTTCCTGACGGAAGCAAAGAACCAAAGTGACAGGTTCAGATTAAAAAGCAATGGTTGGGAGAGAAATAACCGTGCCCTGCGTAGGTCACCCCACGTCCCTCTTAGGTACCTGTGTGCCTCCCAATACCCTAGCATCCAAGCGCCTCACTGTCATACATTTAGCCTCATCGGACTTTTATTGGCCGAAGCCCAGGAGGGTGTTGGTGGACCCTGGGACTTTCTCCTCTTCACGTCATTGGCCGCAGCAGGAGGATGCAGCAAACGCCGAAGAGAAGGGCGGAGAGAGCTGCTGCAAAGGCAGCCCCAGCACTGTGTGCACAGGGGTGCCTGCATCACAGGCAGCAGCAGAGAGAGCTTCGAGCCAAGCAGCAGCAGCCTCCCAAGGGCTGAGAGTTTCCTAAGAGCTGCATGGTATGAGGGGCCACGTTCACCTGCCAGCAGGGCCGGTCGCTTTCTTCAGACCCCCCTCAGCCCTCTCCCAGCCGAAGGAAAGACCAGCCCCAGCTGCACTGCTAATTGCCTTTTGCTGTCCCGTGATGTGTCCCCTCTCCAAAAACCAATACAAAGAGAGCTGGCAAATGAATCCCAAGGAGGAAAGGAGCTTTTTCCCCCAGGGTCTGCAGCTGGCCTGCGAGCATCTGAGGAGACCCCCTTCCGGTGCACAGTTAGTCCCCCTTCCCCTTTCTATACCCCAGCTTCAGATGTGGCTGAAAAAAATCAAATTAACAATTACAGGCAGCTGAGCCAACACTGGATGAACAACTCCCTCTGCTGGCTCTTCCATGTAGTGCTCGATGCTACTTGCCAAAGCCGTGTCCCATCAAGCTGCCACTCGGTCCGGGTCCAGCACCTGTCCCGCCGTGGGGTGGGTGAGCTAGGAAGCCACTTGCAAAGACTTTGTAAGAATGTGAGTGCATACACCGTTCCCCTCCCCACTCCCCCCATTTCACAATAATCGGATCAGAACTTCGCACTGGGCCCCGAGTCACCCAGCCCCCAACCCAAAGGGGTTTGGCAGCGCAATGTTCCATGCACAATGACAGGGGAAGGGGGTGATCCTGAGCTAACCCACCCGTGTAATTCTACTGCTTTGAGCACCAGCCAGGAGGACTGTCCTTGCCTCTGAGCAAAATCCATCCCCACTGCAGAGGGGGAGGGAGGGAGAGAATCAGAGTAAAGGGGCGCAGCATGATGCAGGAAAAAAAGAAATTTTTTTGAACCGGTATTTGTTTAGCCACAGTAAATGGCAAACGAAGACACTTTGGCCTGAAACCTGCTCTGAGCTCCACATGGGGTACTGGAGTCCCACTTGCACAGAGCAGTGGAAATGGCCACATCAGGGTTTGATTTGCAGGAAAACCAAGCACCCACACAGCTCCAACTGAAATCAATGGAGTAAAATCCACCCCTGTACAAATGGCCAAAGCAAGGTCAATGCACACTCCAATCCCACTCAAGTCGTCAAAATAAGTGGTGCATAGGCCCCGTGCCTGGAGAGCTGGAGCTGGAGACTATGTGTTTTTCCCTGGACTTTACTCAGCTTTGGCTCAGACCCAGGAGGCATCCCACCCAGCATGGTGCTCAGCCCCTCTGTGGGAAAAAATGAAGCCCTGAGTATTGCACCGTGAAGATCACCAGCAGCCAATCTGGAGTAACAGGCCGCTTGCCACTCTACCACACACGCAAGAAGGAGAAGACTGCACGACGCATGAAGTGTCTTTAATCCGAAAGAGGGAAAAGCAGGCCAGAAGGATTAGTATAAGCCAACAGACAAAAAATAAAATAAAATAAAATTAAAAAACTTGTCTTTAAAACAAATTCAAATTCCATACAGTGCCTAAAATGTCACCTAAAAACTAAACATTTCCATAAAAAATGTTTTTTGTTTGAACACATTAAAACGCAGTGAAACAATGTGACAAGGGGGCGGCGGGGGGGAATCAGACTAAAGACTTCAGGGTAGCTATTCTGCTCCCAGGAGTAGAGACTGGTTGCAAACACCAAACACCACCAGGAGCGGAGAGGTGGCGGGGGCGTAGATGAAGTCAGGGACTGCCTTCCCCTTTGGTAGCATGTGGGCAAACAGGGAGGGGATTCAAGAGGGGAGCTCACCGTGAGCCCGGGGTGCCAGGCAGAGAGGAAGGGAAGGGGTCAGTGCTCAAATCCCAGCTGAAGCTCTGAACAAGACTGAAGCCCAACTGATCTTTTAGATACATTCCCCATTTCTCCCATCCATGCCTGAGTCAGCTGGTTTTCTTGGTGGGAGCTTGACCGGCTTCTTCCCATAGTGGCTTCTTGCCACGGGGGGAAGTAACAGCCAAAGAGTTAAGGAAATGCCGCAGCACTGCAGGCACCGAAATCCACAGCAGTCACCAGCCAGATGGCTCAGAAGCGGGGTAGGAAGTGTCCCATTTGACTCCTGCTTCCCCGATGCGGGGTAACTGTGTTTCCCACATCGAAGTGGGGCAGGAATAGGTTAGTTGGGGTAAGTGAAGGGGCTCGGCCTCCCACAGGCTCAACGGTAAGTGCTGGGGCCCCCTGAGGAGAGAGGGACTTGCAGGGGGGCTCGTCCATGTCTGCTTTCACCTCCGCTGCAAGTTTTGAAGAGGTGCAGCTTGATGCTAAGTGGTAATTCTGGACTGCTGTGCTCAGCACAGCAAGCCAAGAGCACAGGAGCCTAGAGAAAGACAGGGCAGGACCCTGCAAAGGGCTCGGCCCTAACAGCATGGGACAGTCACGAAAACTGGACAATGGGGCATCTGCTTTAGGTGCTTCTGGTCTAATCCCACGAAGGCTGGGGTGGCTGTAGTGACTTTGTTAGAGGCATCGACATCCCTCCCCCACAAAACCCCCTGAGATTAGAACTGAATTCCAGGCATGTTACAGACCCCACATATTCATCCAGAAAGAACACCCCCATGCATGCATGTGCTCACATACAAACGACATGCCCCCCAGACGTATACATACACACAGCCCAAACACGCACAATGGTACTTGAAAATAACCCTGTGCATGCACCATTAGAGCCAAGGCTTTCTGTTTAGTGGAGATTTGTGCCACGACACCTTTAAAAAGAAATTTTCCAGGCCTGAAAAGGTGCTCCAGATCCACAGGCACACCCAAGACCCTCCCTCCTCCCCCCCACCCCCGGACCACCAGCCCCTGAAGGGAAATTGTTAAGAAAAGGAGCGTGGAAGGGACTAAGTATATTCCTATCCCTGAGCCTCTTTGCTTCAGCCTGTGTTTATCAGAGGCTCACCTGAGGGGCTAATCCATCAGCACTAGGCAAAAAAGCCAGAAGCCTTCGTCTCTAGCCAGCGCTTCGCACGGGGAACATACTGTCTGGGTTTCAGCTTTACAGTAGTTTTAAAAAATATTTATATATTATATACCCTAAAAAGGTCACCACAGGAATTTCCATGTCTTTGTAAGGAAGAAGGAAAAAAATATTTAACAAAAAAAAAAAAAATCCAAATTACCAGAGCTGTTCAACTCTCAGGCCAAAAATAAAGATGTCTCTCTCACAGGGGTCATCTCCTCACCTGCGCCAAAAAGGCCACAAACACGGGTGGGGAGCTAAGAAACAATACGTCTGGTATAAATGTCGGAATTCCACGTGTTTGATGAAGTCCGTCTTTGTCCTTTTCTTAAAAAATATATATATATACTATTGCTTTCTCGACGGTCAGGCAGGGCTCAGAGGGGGCCCTCAGTGGGGGAGTGCTGTCGGCTCAGAGGGGTTCGCTTTCTTTCGTCTCTTCATGAGCAAAGGGTTGGAGGAGTCTTCGATTTTCTTTATCTTAATTTGTTCGTAATCTACTCTCATGGTGGCCAAGGCACTCGTCATTTCCTCCTAGAAACACCAAGTAAAATACAGGGCCTGGTTAACGATGGGGCATCTGACATTAGTGCTAAAACCCATGGGCTTGGGCCCATGCATGTACCCGTGTCCATTGTCCATGCCCATACACACGTGTACCCCTAACCAAGACATTCATAAATCCTAAGGCCAGACAAGACCAGTGTGATCATCTGACTTCCCACATAGCACAGGTCAGAGACTTTCACCCAATGGTTCTATTCATGTCGTTGAACACACACATCATTTTCGAAAGGCACCCCAACCTTGATTTTAAGTCTAGAGATGGAGAATCCACCACGTCTCTTGGGAAGTTGTTCCAATGGTTCATTGCCATCACTGTTACAAATCTGTGGTTTGTTTCCCACTTGAATTTGTCTAGCTTCTAACGTCCAGCCATTGGCTCTTGTTCACCCTATAATCTAGGTTTTGTTCCTTGGATCAAATGATTTCACACACCACTAAGCATTCCAACTTAGTGGTCTGTGGCTTGGTTGCTAGTGGACAAGTAGCCCTTTCTAACACAACACAGCGCCAGTCGTTCCCCAACCTGATCCCTGTTACTATCCAGCAGCGGTCTAGTGGTCCACAGCAAGTGAAATTAGGTGGTGGCCTTCATGCTCACATCACAGACAGAAACACCTTTATTAGCAGCCTCAGAAGACGCACAGAGGACTGAAGAGGCCACGAAGACAATCATCCACTCGTGCCTCCAGGTCGGGTTGGCAATCCAGCCAAAAAACATGCTACAGTAACAATACAATCACTACTAGCGCAGCCAGGGACAAAACCACAACAAGGCTGCTGGCGGGGAAGAGTGAAGAAAAGGCTTTGCATGGCCACTCATCAGGAGTTGACAGTTTTTCTATTTTTTACCATGCAGATACAAAATTATTCCAGACCCTTGATTTCACTAATTTCCTATTTCCAGGACTCGAATAGAACTAGGCTTGTCCCTCCCAATACTCTCTTCTCTCCCATGCAGTTTCTGTGTAAGGAAGCTTTCTTTATTAGCACTCCATTTAGTACAGCCAATCAAGGCCCCGATCCGGCAAGCTACTCTGGTGGGGGGGTGAGGAGGGGGAGCAGGGTACAGCTGGCAGGACTGGGGCCAGTGACCTGGCGCCAGTTCCCAAAGGCTCCCTCCCAGCCTTGCCAAGCACGATGTTTATGTCCACCGAGATGAGGCACTTGGAGAGCAGGCTGTACAAGCTGTGCCTGCTGGAACAGAGGTGGGTCAGGGGCAGAAGCGATTCAGAGTTTTTACCTTGACGTCCTCCCACAAGTCTTTCTCTTCTTTCAAGACTCGGCTAGTGTGCAGCGGCGTCTGGGGCACCTGCATCGATTGCTTTAGAGGGGAGGGTAAGAGAGACAAAGGATGAGCCTCCAATAAAATTCTCCGCAGTCCCGTTTCTCAGTTCCAGCTGTTGCCACATTTCTGAGGCTCCGTGGCTCGCCTCTAGAAAGCCGCGCACTTACCATGATCCAGGGGTGGTTCATGAACTCCGTTATTGTCATGCGCTGGGTCGGATCTGTCTTCAGCAGGTTCCGGATCAACTGTTTAACTGTAGAGGGAGGTGGGGAGGTGTTAATAAAAAGTAGCACTTAGAATATATATTCTCCCCAAGGGTACGCAAGGCCCTAGTAACCACCAGAGCCTCTGCTGGTCTCTTCGGCCTCATCTCCACCAGGGATTTGCCCCAGTTAAAGCCACTGGTGCTGTTGCAGACGGATAGTATCTTGTAATATCCTCGACAAAACCTTAAATTAGGGTTAAAACCTTTGGAGTCCATTGTTATTAAACAGGGAATTGTGCGAGTGTTATGGAGAATTGTACGTACCTTCTCTAGGAGGAGAGGGATGCTAAAGTAACACCTCTCCTTATCAGCCCCTTGAAGCCACCCCCATGGAGAGGTGCACCTAGACTAGTCCTGACTGGATTCTCAAGGGACCAAAAGACAAAGAAAGGATTTTTGGATAAATAGCTTCGTTTTAACCTTCCTCCTGATCCAGCAACCAGACAGGCCCCCTGGTCAACAGAGGGCCCCAATCCTTAGCGAAGAGTAGGAAGGACTGGGCCCACTGAGGGCTCATCAGACTGTGTGCTTGTTCTAAACTGTGGTGAACTTGAAACCATTTGGCTGGGGTGCTGGATTGGGGTGAACTCCGCTAAGCTTAATAGTAAGTGTGTGGGGGGAGGGGGAAATTGTTTTTAACATGTTTTCCCTGGAACATTTTTACCTTAAGAATAAAAGAGACTTGCATAACAAGAGCTGTGTGGTATTTCCAGCTCTGGGCAGCCACATTGTTAACTGTCTCTGGAGAGAAAGCAGACAGGTATGCTCGGGCAGCCTATCTCTGGGGGGAATAACATGATGAAGGCAGGGAGCCACATAGCCTGGAAATACCCTAGTCGGGAGGGAGAGAGGCGCAGATCTTCTCAAGAGAGGTGTTGGCCGAGGAGCCAGGAACTGGAGAGGGGGTGCCCTTGGAGGACCATTGGGGGGGGGACGGGGACACACATTAATGCAGCAGCCATGAATTAACAGGTGCTACCCCTAGTACAGACAGGCAAAGCCACTATTCAAAGGGGCTATATGGCACCAGTGTAAGTCACAGCTTCCCCTGTCTACACTAGGGGTCTGTACCAGTGCAACTACGCCGCTGGCTGCAGTAGGGCCAAGTCCCACTTTAGGCAAGGCCTTGTTCTACAACTGGAGATCGCAGACACACACAGGCTGAGCTTTCCCATTGGGCATTATAGCTACAAGCCTGACACGCCCCAGGAAAGGGAAACCACACTGCCAATATCGGAACCAGTCCCTTGGGATTTCACCGCAGGTGGTCCAGGCACGGCTTCTGCATGTGCCAGGGTACGGACACCTTTTTAAACAAAGCAATATGTTCGGGTAGCGGGGACACACACGGTCATGGAGCAGACACGCTGCCACAGCTTTTACCTTCTTCGGACACTTCTGACCACTCAGGGTTGGGAAATTCATATTGGCCCATTCGGATCCGTTTTTTCATGCCTGGAGAAATGGCCAGACCATGGTTGGAATAGAAAGGGGGATACCCACACAGCCTAAGCCAAAGAGAGAGAAAGTAATGAAGTGATCTGCAGAGGGGAAATCTTTTACACTGCATTAGTAACTTACTAGATAAAGTTTCCTTGCTTATATTATAATCTGAAGTCAGTTCTGGCTAGCTTGTCCAACAGCATCCTTGGATAGCTGAAGTGGGTTATCCCTACCTCTATGAGAGGGAGACAGCTGCAAAGGATTACACGGGTGACATCTGTCTGCATAACATGGTGGAGTGACAGCAAAGGAGGGGCAGGAAGGGAGAGGCAGTTAGGGGACTCTAAGGGTAATGAGATCATTCTAAGAAAGGGGAAATTTTAGGCCTAAAACAAGAAAAACGCACCAGCAGGGAGATCTGTTAGTCTCTGCAATACTTCCGCAAAGGACACGCGGGGACCCCATTGCTTTGCAAATAGGCCGGGCTGAGTACTGGACAGACACTGTACGACAGGGAACAATCCTGCACTGGCTTGGACCAGAGAGACTAGAGGCCAGATTTTTAAAGGTACGTCTACACAGCAAACAAACACCCATGGCTGGCACAGCTCAGCTGACTCAGGCTTGCGGGACTTGGGCTATAGGGCTCTAAAACTGCTGTATAGATGTATGGGCTTGGGCTGAAGCCTGAGCTCTGGGACCCCAAGAGAGGTGAGGGGTGCCTGAGCCCAAACATCTACACAGCAATTGATAGCCCCGCATCCCAAGCCAGCTGTCCCCGTGCCGCAGGTCTTTTATTCCAGCGTAGACGTGCGCTACGTGACCCACTAGGTTTGCCCTCATCTTTAATATCCACAATCATTTCACTGCTGCAGAGAGGCATTTGTCCTGGGTAGGACTGGGTCAGTCAGCATTCACTGAACACCAAGGTGGGGCATCCCAGGCTGGTGTCTTTCGGCAGCAGAGGAGGAGGAAGTCAGATGTTCACGACTGCACCTAGTGCAGCCTTCCCAGCATGCTGCTTGGCCAGACTCAGGGAAAAGGGCATTGTGTGCTTCACCCAGGGAGTGCCCTGCAAGCCCGCTCTGGGACAGCTACTGAGAGGGTGGAAGCTGCAGCCCTGGGTTATGCACGAGCAATGCTCATCAGGATGGTACAGGGGAAACTGCTTACTTACAAAATGTACATGATGACGCCCAGGGACCACATGTCACAGGACTTGTCGTACTTCTCAGGGCCCAGCACCTCCGGGGCTGGGGAAAGAAAGAAAGAAGTTCACAAGGCAGTCAAAGATGTTGTGCAAGGAGGCTGTGGGGTTAAACACAGAAGTGACACCTCTGGAGGGAGGAGCTCTAATGTAGGCTGAGACCATGAGTTTGATGGACCAACCACCCCAATCCTGAGCCATTTGACAGTAGACACAGCTTAGCACAGTTGGCAGGGTGCTCCAGAGAGGCCCTACTCCTGGAAAGAACCTAATTACATAAGTCCCCTAGCCATGTTGTGCAGTGGGGAGCCAGGACTTGACTAGCAAGGGGTGCTACACATTAGGCCAGAGGGGCATTCACAGAGCTGTGTGGGGCAAGTACAAGGGAGAGTCTCACGTGCCCACACTGAATTGTTTATACAATGCCCTGATGTGTGCTAGGTGCACTGCAGAAAGAGATACACACATGCCCCTGCCCTGCTTACCCCACCTGGCACGGCACTTGGGATGGCATTTGCAATACACCTGGTTGTAATTGTCACCATCAGCTCCGGAGCAGGGACCACAGAGGAACAGATCTCCAGGGCATGTGCCATCAAACCCGTCCTCTGGGCTGCCCAGCTGAGGAGTTTGGATTTGAACATGGCAGCTGGGATCGGAACCCACAGCCCTTCCAGCTCTGGAGCCCAGACCTAAATTTCAGATCCGAACACCCCAAAGCAATGGTACTGTCTGGATCAGCGTTCTGCTTCTCAGGCCCAACCCTACACCTCGCTACAGCTATAGTTCAAATTGAAGTTATGGGCCTGATGCAGGAATTACTGGGTACAGTTCTCTGTCTTGTGTTATATAGACAGCCAGACTAGACGATCACTGTGGTCCCCTTCTGGCCTTACAGCCTCTGAATCCACAGCTCCTGGCCTTCCCTGCACAAAATAGCAGCAATAACAGGAGATTCTGGATGCCCGCAATCCCCGTTCCCTGGCAGGGGGCGAGTCAGCTTCCCATGACTTACCCACGTAGTAAGGTGTGTAGCACGGTGTGGCCAGGGAGTTGTGGGTGGTGGTTTCTTTAGCAAAGCCGAAGTCGGTGAGTTTCAGTACAGTGTTGGGCCTTTTTGAGGTGTACAAGAGGTTTTCTGGCTGTGAAAACACAACGAATAAAAAGCAAACTAAGTGCTGGCCAAGTCCACCGGCTCCTACCTCCCGCATAGCCAAGGGCAGCATTAGAACAGTGCTAGCACGTCAGAGTCACTGAAAATTTGACCATGAACATATCAGTGGGAGCCATGTGGTTCTAAGTGAGCCAAAGAGGATTCGATCCACCCCATTGCAGCTCAACTCTTGGCACCTTGCTGACTGATTTTTCCCCCCTAGGGCAAGACCTGATTTGAAACAGCTGAAGTGGGTTCTGTACCAGAGATCCCAGAATCATCCCTTCTCCCCCCACTCGCACCCCTGAGCCTTCCAGATCCTAGCTAGGTCCAGAAGCAGAAGTGTGAAGATATGGCATGGTTAGTGGGACTTCCAGGCCAGTTCTATAAACCCCAACACATAGTAAGGATCTACAACTTCTGAGATTTGTTACAAGCCAGTGAATGAGACCTGGGATATTCTGCAGAGAGCACTGTCTCCCACACCAATTGACACTGAAGAGCTAACAGGAGGGGTGCGGACACTGGCAGTGTGGAGTTGTATAATCATTAGGGAAGGGCAAGTCTCACAAAGCCTGAACCCATCCCTTGCCCCTGGGGCTTGGTACTATTCAGGCAACTTGCACTGATTTTCCCGACACAATTTTAGATCTTCAGTCTTCATGCTTTTGTTGACAGCTCTCTCTCCACCCTCTCCCACACCATAATCTGCTCAACCAGGAAGCTGCGTCTTTCAGGGAACTGCGTGCACCTTTGCAACTTGTAAATCTGTTGCCAACTGGGGGGTGTTTAGCCCCAATATCCTGGGGAAATTCCAATCAAAGTTACTTTATTCTGCTTCTGCAAAATTCCCCGTGGTTTCATTTGGACGTGGGACTCTTCTTCACTTCCTGCCCTGGGCAGCGATGCCATGTGACTGCGGAACAGCTGCTGTGGGGTGGCTGTGTTTCAGAGGTGGATGGAGGGTTTTTGTTTCTGAATGTCACCTGCTCCCCACACTCATCACACCCCAGTATACAAACCTCTTTGGGATGACAGATGCTATAGGAAAATACAAGACCATATGAACAAGGAAGTCTTGCCTGCTTACAAGTGAATTCTAGAACAATTCAGACCTCGCCCTTTAAGAATTCTGCTGCTCTTGCAGAAAGGAAATGCCATTTTTACAAGAACTCATTGTTTCAATGGACATCACCCTGTAGGGCAGGGAAAATGATAAGGGCCAAAGGGCCAGGGCCACACACCAGAGTAGAGGAGACTTCAATTTCAGCAAATTATCCACTTCCCCCTAAGCCAAACCAGCCACCATCTCACGGTCTCTATCGCAGGCTCTGCCTGATCTCTGCAGGTAACCTGCAATGAAACCCCAAGGCCAGTCAGAGCTGAAGTGCATTGGCACTTTCCCCAGCTGACCTCTGCTTTCACGGAGGCCGTTCCCATAGACACGCACAGAGAGATGGTGCCCAGACCAAAAACCTATGGTCCAAACACCCCCACCCTGGAAGGGTCCAGCTCCTGATCCGAAGTGACATGTCCCCATACTGACGGAGGCAGGAATACAAGAGTACAGCTGTCAGCTCTTGTTTGAAAGGAGCCAACAGGAGCCATGAGCCGCACTATTCCTCCTCCCCATCCCGCACTCTCCTGCCTTTCAAAAAGCACGAGTTACTTGAGGCCAGTTAACCTCAGTGGGCCTCTTACATGCAAGCTAGGGAGTGGCTGCAGCACGCCTCTGGATTGTACAATTTTATGTGGGCTAGGGCACAGGGGGTCGAGCAAGCAGAGGGCAAAGACCTTGAAAACATGCTCTAGCATCCGCTAGGCACGCAGTACCTTAACATCCCGGTGCGCTATGTTAATCGAGTGCAAGTACTGGATGGCTTCTCCGATGCTCTTCATTATTTCTGAAGCCTCTAGAGGAGTTAAAGAAAATTTAAAAGTATTTAAAACTCAGCCACTCAAAGTAAAGCCACTCCCCCAGGTGATCCAAGTGCATCTCTGAAGGCAAGAGCTGGCGAGCACCACAGAGAGACCCTCTGAGTGTCAGAAGGCAAAGAAGCACTTGTGCCGGAAGTCTCTTTTTCCGAGCAGGGTTCTTCACATGGGACCTGCCCATAAAGAGAGTAGACCTGCTACAATCACTCCCAACAAGAGGGATTTGGGGGAGCGCCAGCCACTGGCTTTGACCTGAGACTGTTTAGTAGGCTGTCTCTCAGTACGGCTAACTGAGACCACTGCCTGCCACTTTGGGACATGGGGAGAGGAAGGGAACAGCTCAGCTCTCACACTTAGCTGCAGGGTGGCTGAAGAGTGCCGGAGCACACAAATCTCAGCTTCAGGCAGGATTAGAGCTGGCTGGCAAACAATCTTGCCTCGCTTCCCAAGGAAAAATTTCAGTGAAAATGGAATTTTTTTTCCTTTCCAACTTTTTTCTGGGGAAAAGAATCAGGTTCTCTTAAAATTGCCCACAATATTTTAGTCAATGTTTGTGTGTGAAAACATTTCTTTGACCAGCTCTTCATTTTTCAGTGAAACGTCTGGTCGCACAAGTTCCAACCAGCTGTAAGGCAACAAGTTTTCATTCAACAGCAACCAACATAAAACAGCCAAGGGGTTAAAAAAGCCACCGGTCCACTCCGTACCCCGTTCCGTGAAGGCCTGGTCTCCCCTATCTTGAATTCGACTGAAGAGCTCCCCACCATCCAAGCTGAAATACAGAAACAAGTGGAGTTAGAGGTGTAGCTGCTACCTCCCGCCCCCGCCATTCATCCGGCCTCTCCAGCGGGTCTTCAAGATCCTCACTGATCACTCCAAGCCAAGTGCGGCCAGAAGTCGCTGCATTGAGCTTTGGGGAGAAGCCCCAGTACAAACTGCCGGGAGTGAGAGATCTTGCAACATTTCTGGCTTTGTTCCCAAGGTCAGGGAGATTAACCTCCCTTCCTCCCACCCCTGACTACCAAAAACACCCTGCCTCCAAGTTTGCCTCTTTTGTGCACCCTCCATTTCCAGCCCTCTCTCCCCTCTCCAGAAAGCAGCCAAGAGAAACCGCAGAGCAGAGGACTCCCTCTGCTGCAGGCAGGCAACGGGCCAGCCGCTGTGGGTTTCCTGGCCACATGAGAACAACCGTACAGCGGCACCTTTACAATAAAGAGAGCAGATTGCTCTGGAAACGCTAGCTGGCCTACTTTTCAGCAACAGCCACTGGAGCTTCGTTCAACCACACAAGCAAGGAGGCATTGAAATCAGAGTTCCACCCAGCCTGTGTGCTCAGGTCACACCACAGCACAAGCTCATATGCCAGTCAGTCACCTGACAAGCTGGGTGGCCGGCAATCGGCAAACTTACTGAGCACAAGGGCAAATGGGACAAAGCCCAGCAGCACCCTGGTGCTCCAAGAGGTTCTGCCCCAGGCAGCTCCCACTGATTTCACAGACCCCAGGCCTCAGACCGGGGGCTTTGGTCTCTCTGAAGAGTTCTGGCTTTTGAAGCCACGAGCCCAAGTTATGCAGAGTCAACGATGCAGCTAAAATAGCTGAATACAAAGCTAACTTCTCTGTATCCATCTGGCTGTTGGAGGAATACAGGACGGACAGTCTTGGCTAAGGACTCAGGAGATCTGGGGTCCGTTCTCAGCTCTACCAGACTCCTTGAGGGACCTTGAGCAAGCCACTTAGCCTTTCTGTGCCCACGCTCCCCATCTACGGGAAACAACATTTCCGGGTTATTTCAATGGCAAACTCTTTGGGGTAGGGACTGTCTCTTGGTACGTGTCCATACAGCAATGAGCACAGTGGGGCCCAAATCTCAAACAGGCTTCTCAGCACTACCCCGATACAAATAACAAGCACAGAGCCAAGCTATGTGATCGAAGGTACGGAAAAGGAGAGAGAAACTGTGTCAATGCTAAGAGCTTCACAGCCAAGTACTGAGTTACAAACGCCCGGATCTGAACGGAGACACTAACAGACCCAAGTCACAGGGATGTACGTTTCGTGTCTGTTTCCTCTTTGGTTACTTTCCATCTTATACAGGGTCCATCTTGGCAGCATCTCAGCCTATTCCGATCCATCACGCTCAGGCTAGCTTTAAAATAGCAGGTGGCTATTAAAACAATGCTTCAACTAGTTTCACACGCGCGTTTGGCAGGATTCCTATTGCTCATCTCCCCACGTGTACAAATGAGCTTCTCTGCCTGCGGACACCCAGGATCTCAGCACAATTGTCAGAAGCATCTTCCCACACAGAGAACTCAGAAGGCTCTTGTGCAATAGATCAGCAGCCAAACCCTTGCAAACCCTGAACTGCTCCTCCGTCGCCCCCTCCCCGCCCCCTGACAACCCGTTGGCCTCTGCCAGGGGAGAGGTTTTAGCAAGGCAGCTGCATTAAAAATCACAGCTGTGGTTGGGATGTGGTTTCGATACTTTCCCCTTCATTCCTCCCTCCTCGTATCAAATTTCTGAGACTCGCTCAGACGTTGCTGTGAACACCAGCCTGTGTCACCTGCTCCTTGCCAGTGGCGTACCGCCGGCCTGACAGCCACTGCTGCCTAACCGCCAGCTCAGCCCCACACTTGACAGCCCGCCGGGCACTTCAAAAGCTACCAACACCTTTTTCATGGCAAAAGCAGGTCCGGTTTATGAAGAACTCTTTGCAGGTGAGACTATGATGGGGTCTGTTACAACAAGAACAAGGACCCACGGACCATACACCTGCTTACCTAGCTCCAGGTTTTCCAAATGACTCCGCAACCAGCAGCTCACACTCCGGCCCCAGTTCTGGGTGCCGAGCACTTGGGAAAACCTTACTACATCTCTCAGTGGCTTTGTTTTTCCCTTATCATAGAAGGCCATTTCCCCCCCTACCAACGCCGCCTCAGTCATTCCAAGAACTCCCCCTACACACTGAGGTTAGAATTCAAACAGCCCCTTCCCACCTCATCTATAACAATGATCAAGGGCTAGAATAAAAAACATTGTGCATTTCGATAGCAAATTCTGTTTCAGTTCAAAGATCATGAAGCCTTCTACGAACGTTAAGGAATATTTTCACACCGTGAGGTGAACAGGTATAAAAAAAACAACCCATATTACAGATGAGGAAACTGAGGCACAGAGCGGTAAAATGACTTGCATAGAACCACCCGGGGTGTCAGAGCCCAGGAGTTCCTGGCCCTCAGCCACGTATTCTCACCAATAAGCCATGCTGCTTTCAAAATGGTTGAATTCATGTGATGGCAGGGTCAGGGTTAAATCCTGTGAATCCAGGGGACACTGCCTTTCCAAAAGGCACATGGCCCGGCCTTCAGATACCAATACTTAGACGTGTTGGCGGCCAACCATTCACGTGCTCAGAACACACATGGTATGAGGCAGTGGGAGCCTGGGCACCAGCTCTTTCTAGAGGATCCCTGATATCCTAAGATTCCCCAGGTATTTCCCACAGGTTGCCCAGCTCTCTAGAGCGACGGCCTCCCCTGAGAGAAGTGAAGCAGTCAAGTGGGAGGAGGGATTTGGCTCGTTTCTCCTCTCACACAACAACACTTACCACTCCATGACTATAAGCAGGCACTTCTTCCCCTGGTACAGGTTTTCATAGACATCAATGATCTTTACAATGTGGGCACACTGCGATGCCCTCCAGTGGAGTTCGACTTCCCTGCGGGCTTTGGGGCAGTCCTGCAGCATCTGAAAGAAAGAAAGAAAATTCAGTCTTTTCTCCCCCCCCTCCATGCAGCAGAATTTCCAGAATCACCATTTTGTCCAAGACACTTGAACAAAAGGTTCTGGATTCAAAAGGTCTGAGATGTTGCCATTAACACCAGGATATTCTGCTCATAAAGCTTTAATGTGATCTCTGTTAGACCTCTGCAGATAGATCAGGGAAAGATACAACTAGGGGCATGAAGGACAAAGTAACAGAGACCCATGCATTCTCAGCCATTATTATTTGGTCTGAGGAAACGGCACATGAGTTAAGCCTAGCCCTCTACTATGCCTGGAGCGGACGATACAGACAATCCCAGCCATTTGGTTCCTAGCCAACGCAAAACAAAAGCAACAGCTAGTAGAAGTGTATAGTTGTGTCAACAGCGTTAATTCCTGCTTGAGCCTAACTTGGGAAATAGGAGCCCTTAGATTAATCAGACTTGCAAGTAAAGGCCAAAGGCGTCGATACGAGCAGCAGAAGGCCTGCACTTACTACATATCAACTAGGAAATAATAAACAACAGCAGCCAAACTCTCAGGGAAAGCCAGACCCTGTCTGAGGGGTTATTTAATTTTTATTTGGGATAGACACTGCAACCGTTCACACCCAACAAAGGCAGACGACAGCGTTACCCCGGTACGTTCTGCTTTCTCTCCCAACACTTAGCTTTAAAGTCAGGGCCAGAAGTGCCACATCTCAGCCGGGCACTGGGATCCATCGCAGGATGAGTGCAACTGGACCCTTGGGTTCCACATCAGAGTGTACCCCCCCCACCCCCCACCCTTTGGCAGAGGGATGCTCAATGCACCCTTCAATGACCCCACACATGCAAGGGGGGAGGGATAGCTCAGTGGTTTGAGCATTGGCCTGCTAAACCCAGGGTTGCGAGTTCAATCCTTGAGGGGGCCATTTAGGAATGGGGCAAAAATTGGGGATTGGTCCTGCTTTGAGCAGGGGGTGGGACTAGATGACCTCCTGAGATCCCTTCCCACCCTGATATTCTATGATTCTATGATGAGGGGAAGGAGGTTTGCTTGCGCACACTATGCAACCCCCTCCCACCCACCCCCCATCCGTTTGGAGGCAGAGGAAGCTCGCAGCAGACTAAGGCTGGCCAGAAAAAAAAAAAACACTCCCATAACATCAGCACCTGGCATATTATCGGTGTTTACAATCTGCCCATGCGTTGGACTGATGGGCCTTTGGAGCCCATCCCCTCTGTGCAGCACATGCTGCCTAAAAGGAGTCCAGCAGGGAGCAGCTGTTTGCATTTTCTGGTCGATGGTGCCATCTAGCGGCAAAAAGTGGCTGCATAAAAATTCTTGCCGTTCTGTGGACCTGAAGTACACACAAGAACATGCAGAGGAGCTGTTCATCACATCACTCCCAGCGGCTTGAGCTTTGTATTGGTCAAAGAAATCAATCTACATTATGAAAAGGAGGACTTGTGGCACCTTAGAGACTAACCAATTTATCTGAGCATAAGCTTTCGTGAGCTACAGCTCACTTCATCGGAATGCATCCGATAAACATCTACAAAATCTTCGTGACTTTTTTTTTAAAATCACACTTTGCACTTATGCAGCACCTTTCCCCGGAGGACCTCAAAGAGCCATACAAACCAGAACAAGCTACGACTATGTCTACACTACTGTGGTCAGTGCACCTACGCTACCAAACTCCAGCTATGTGAATAACGTAAGTAGATGTACCTTAGGTCGAGTTACCACAGGGTCTACACCGCAGGGGGTCGACGGGAGAAAATCTCCCGTCGACTTACCTTACTCTTCTCGTCAGGGGTAGAGTACAGGGGTCGACCGGAGAGCGATCTGCAGTCGATCTGGCAGGTCTTTACTAGAGCAGCTAAATCGACGGCCGGTGGATCGATCTCAGAGTGTCCCCGCTGTAGTGTAAACCTGCCCTCAAGCCTCCTCATGCTCCTTTGAGGTATGCCATGATCATCATCCCAGTCTTACAAATGGGGAAACTGAGGCATGGATAAGGAAAGTGATTTTCCCAAGATCGCACAGTAGGTTAGTGATGCATGGGGGATGGTTTACACTTCTGACCTCATGAAACAGGTTTTTCTGCTGGGCTTATTCAGTCCATTGGATCCAAATTAGAGCAATGTTACAGACAAATCAACAGTAAAGCCAATTGACAGATACTGAATCCATCAGCTACACCATTAAACGCCTTAAAGAGGGTACAGGGAGAGGGTCAGAGGAGAGTATTAGTACTCAAAGACTTGAAAGGTCATCATGGATTGGTCCATTTAGGATCTTGCTGAGTTGCACGAGTCTGGTTTCCTTAATTACATCAATTTACCCAATAATTGCTCTTAATAAAATAGCTCTCTGGAGCACATTAACTAACTTCCTCATCCAACTACTGTTATTGGAGCACTGGCTATTGAATGACATTGGCTAAAAGTTGCCCTTCGTGCATTTATGAGGCTGGACCTAGAGTGGTGGAGGGGAACTATGCTTTTGGTACGTAGGAAATTGTGCTGGCATTCACTGAAATCAAAGGCAAAATGCTCCATCAGTTCAGTGGCAGAAGTATCAGGCCTCTACATAATAATTAGAGCTGGTTAGAAACAGCAAAAAATGCTAGTGTGAATTTGAATTATTTTTATTGATTTTTCAAAAATACGGCAACAAAATATTTTGATCTCTGAGGCTGGTTAAAAAACACACACACACACACACACACACACGCCAATAATGAAAGTTGGCATCTCAACATTTTCCAAGGAGTTTGTTCTAGTCAAAAATTAAATTTTCCAGTTCCCATGGGACCTTTGAGGATCTGAGCCTATGCGCTCAGTGCTACTGCTGATGATTCCTGGCTTAGAGGGACACAGGCAGGTTAACCATGCTTTTAAAAAACAAGCTTATTTATCTATATAACTAGCATCACCTCAGATTATTAGCAGAGCAGGGCATAAGACCAAAGCTGCTTTGAGCAGTTATGCCCAGTAACTATTACAGCCTGCTACATTCTCACAGCTAAGTGGAAGGTAGCATGTTACACTGGACTGGGAGTCAGGAAACCTGGGTTCTTCTTGACTCTGTTGCCGTGAAACCTGGGGCAGATCCCTTTGAGAGACGCAATGACATGTACAATCATCGAGTGGAAGTGATAAACACCTGGGCTTTAGGGGTGCAAATGCTGCCGAGGAATGGCAGAAAGAATGAAAAGTTTGGAAGGGGAGGGAAGGATTTAATTTTAATTTTCTGAAGACATTTTCTATTGCAGTTACAGAGGGGAAGTTTGAGAGGGTCCATTTAGCTGCTGTGGATCCCTTTAAAAATTGTTAGGCTGGATGTGGAACATTAAATCTCCACAATTAAGAGCCCTCGGATATCCCAACTGGGTGCTATGGACTCCTGAAACACACAGAATTAACGTTGGTTGGGGAACACGCACAGCATGACCTCACACCTGAGCACCACACAAAGCCCATTAGCGACAAATCCCCCAGAGAGTCTAAAAAACCCATCCCATGCATGGGGAAGACAAAATAAACAAGCTCTAAAGAACAGTTTCTCAGCTTTTCCAGCAGGAGTCAACAGCTCTTTAAGGAGTCCCCTGACTTCCACAAAGGCTGCTCACAGCTCTCGGGTGCAGGAAAGATTTGCTCGTCTGCCAGAGTCTATTAATTACCACGTTTGTCAGCATAAACAAACAGCCTTAAATACTGTATGTGCAGCAGTCTCCTAAATACAAGACAACAAATGTGTCTTACACAAAGCCACATACCCTCCCTCCCTGCCTCCAGCAAGTACCTCAAGGCTCGTTGCTGAATGCCTGCTGTTAAGTAGGCTGGATATTTGTCTCCCTGATTCTGCATCCAGGCTCTTGTTGGGGGTCTGCGTTTCAGTTTAACGGCAAAGCTAAGCACCAGGGCTGGGCAACCCAGGTGGAGAGGTATCTACCCACCCTTTCCTAGGACACTCACCATATTTGACAGAAAGAAAAGGAGTACTTGTGGCACCTTAGAGACCAACCAATTTATTTGAGCATGAGCTTTGACAGGTTTCAGAGTAACAGCCATGTTAGTCTGTATTCGCAAAAAGAAAAGGAGGACTTGTGGCACCTTAGAGACTAACCAATTTATTTGAGCATAAGCTTTCGTGAGCTACAGCTCACTTCATCGGATTTGGGCACTCAAACGCCTACCTCAGCTCTGCTCAGATTTACACGCTGCCTGTCTAATTTTATCGCCTTCGGCAGCACATGGCCTCAGATCGAGAATAAAGGCACAAGCTTCAGGCAAACAGTGGTTTGGAAAGGCACACACCAGAACATCAATGGTGTATTGGCGTGTGCTTAGGTGTGTAGCAACAAGCCAGACTATATTACACCCTTAAGGGAAAAGACTCCCTGTGGGGGATAGAACAAGGCAGTTCCAGCTCCCAACCGCCTGCTCTAACTACTAGGTTTCAGAGTAACAGCCGTGTTAGTCTGTACTCGCAAAAAGAAAAGGAGGACTTGTGGCACCTTAGAAACTAACATTTATTTGAGCATAAGCTTTCGTGAGCTACAGCTCACTTCATCGGGACTACTAGGTGATGCTGCCACCTACCTCTCTAGTTACAAGCCAAAAGTTTTCAGTTAAACGTTCTGCACAGAAGCCGGCTAGAAAAGCTTCCAAGAAACCCAAGCTGCAACTGGCAACTCCGTGTCAGCAAACAGCATGACAGCTCCTGGAAAGAATGCAGCACCAAGCCACAGCCTTCCCAGATACGGCCAGCCACCCTATATACACACACTCAGCACAGAGCTAGGGGCCCCAGCTGAGGCCAGGCACATTCCACAGGCTGTCAAACCGGCATTCCAGGCTCAAAGACAGTCCACACGGAGGGGGAAGGGAGAAGAGGAGGAAACAAAAAGAAAAGACACTAGCCTAGACTGGCTACTAGACAGAAGGGCCTGATGCATTCCTAGCTCAGAGGCCAGGGAGCAGCTAAGAAACCAAAGAATCACTGAGGATTTCCCAGGCACAGTCAGGGAGCAGACAAATGTCACCCTCCTATGGACAAATCCTCACGGATGTCACAGGATAGGAATCCTGAAGACCTATGGAGAGCGAGATCCTGGTCATGAGTTTTCAAATCATCTTACACAGAGTTCTAGAACAGGAATAAGATTCTCCATTAGCTGTGACAGGACATTTCCTCAAGAGGCAATTATTGTTTCTCTACTGTACAGAGAGAGAAGGCAGCAACCCTTGGGCATGTAAACAAATGTGCTTTGGTTTTGTATTTAACCTCTCTCTCTCTCACCCACACCCCATATTTGCATGCGCCCTGAGAAGTGAATGGGGCCACTCTACAAATATTTGCTGGCATAACTACGTCAGACAGGGGTGGGCAGAGGTGTGATCCCTGACTGACAGAGCTGTGCCAGCAAAAACCCCTACTGTAAATGCAGTTACACCGGCCAAACTCTCATTTTGCCTCTGTGGTTTATTTCACGGATGGAGAGAGAGGGGAGGGGTATATGGAACAAGCTATCCTGCTGAAAGCACCATTTGGCCAGTATAAATGGAGTCCTTGCTAGGCGTGCTTTGCCAGGGTAACATACCAGTCTCCAATGTTTCGGGTTAGACAGACACCTGTCAGGGATGGCCTAGAATAGTCCTGCCTTGAGTGCAGGGGACTGGGTTAGAGGACCTCTCAAGGTCCCTTCCAGTCCTACACTTGTACAATTCTAAGAGGTGTGGGTTTTACACCCCCTGACTGATGTGTACATGCCAGTATAAGTTTTAAATACAGACCAAGAGACCATCTCTGCCCCACTTTGGATTTCACCAGCGTGGGTACTATCTGGAATTGTTTCTAGCCCGGAAATAAAATCATATTGCATCGCAGGGCCAATTCACAAGCCCCTTAGCACAGAAGCCTGCTGGGCTATAGAAAGGATACCCCATTTTTGCGATAAGCTCACCTTATCCTTGTAGGGCACTAGTCCAAATAACATTAAAAAAAAATTGAAACAAAGTTCACAGCTGCTCTTTCTATATGCCAGGCTGCCTCTAATTCATTCATGGAGTGTGTAAAAACATCACGCATGCTGGGGGATTTTAGCAGCAACTGGCACCAATAAAGTTCGCTGCCTCTAGGAATCAGAACACAGGAACGCTCCCCAAAGCATCTCAAGCCTGTGCTGAGCAGATCTCACTTTAAAGAACAGAAATGCACTCCAGCATGTGCTACTTTCTGAAATTAAATTTGGAGGTTTTTTGGTAGGGATTGGGGGAAAACCTCTGCCCATCCCCCTCCTCACCTTGTTCTCCCACACCATTAGAAAAGAAGCGTGCCCTTGCTGACAATCCATATGCATATCATAACCAAATCCAGGGTCGCTGAAGACATCATGGCCGCAAGCAAGTTCAGAACACTGATCCTCCTTCTTGAGTCAAAGGAAAGTCTCTGCTAGCAGTAAAGGGCCCATGCCAGCGTTCACTTCAGCTGCTCTGGTTCCAACCAGTAGAGGGTGAGAGACACCAGGCAAAACAGCTGTTTTGACAGTTTTTTGGCACCAGCCAAACTGGAAACTCAGAGCAAAGCTCTGGGAGGGGTGCAGGTCGCCCGGGTCAATTCTCATCAGTGGGGTAGTGAGCCCACCCCGATGACACGATACACACAGCTCTGGTATTTGTCCATTTCCTCTCTCTCTCACACGCTCTCTACCAACCCCCTTTATTGAGAAGAAAATCTCCCACACAGCACAGCCGGACTCGACTGGAAAGAGCATGAGATTTCCCCTGTGGGTGACCTGGTACCCTGGAGATATTGGGCTGGCTTGGGAACCTCCAGTTCTCACGTCACCACTGTCGGTTTCCCACAAGCACTCCGATGCTGCAACAAAACCCAACTGGCACCTAACAAGCCCCAAGTGACAGGAGGGCAGATGCTGTTTTCTTTGCTCTCGCTTCTCTGAGGAGGCAGCCATGACGTTTTAAAATACACAGAATTTAAGGGGGCAACAGCCCACCCCAAAAAACCGTCATC
The DNA here is from genome assembly GCF_015237465.2 of Chelonia mydas. Taxonomy (NCBI): domain Eukaryota; kingdom Metazoa; phylum Chordata; order Testudines; family Cheloniidae; genus Chelonia; species Chelonia mydas. Next base: position 5,815,992 of record NC_051261.2, read on the forward strand.
ACTTCCACCCCTCCCCCTTGGGTGCGCTCGCTCGGTGTGGTGCTGAGGCCGATAAAAGAACAGGAAGCACCAACACTATAAAAAGCAAGGAAATAACAGAGTCATGAGAGACAAGAGGAAGTCATTGCTGAAGCTCCTTTCAGTGTCTGAAATAGATCGGTCCCCACCACCCACCCAACCAAGCCTGTGACCTTTGAAGATGGAGTTGCCCCATTGCTATTAATGACTTACAGCTCAGAGCTGATCTTACCCTCCCCCCCGGCGCACAAGCATGTGAAAACGGTGGGCCTGTGTACGTGCAATAGGGGTATTACAACTGGAGAGGCTCTAAAGAGGATTTGGGTTTTCAAGTTGCCTGGCTCACTGACGGGGTGGGGAGGTGTTCAATTGTGTTGTAGGTACTTGGGATTTTTTTTTGGTGAAGTTTTGTCAAGTGCACCCTGAGCCTATGGTTTCTCTCACATCCAAACACACACACACACACACACACACACACACACACACACAGAGGTGGCCGACTGTATCTCACGGTATATTTCACAGGGGCTCACACAAATTCATTTCATTCAATGCAGTTGCCTCGGGGGCAGAACGTGGCAGCCACTGAGTATCAATGCAGCGCAGGGGGTGAGGACAGAAGTGAAGCAGAATATTGTAGGACACTGGAAACACAAGGGGAATTTAAGGAGGCAAAATGAAACTTGGAATTTAGCCCAGATATAGCGTTTTAACAACCCTACGTTTGCAAAAAGGATCTACCATGAGCCTAAGCAGTCAGAGCTCAGAGCACAGCACTTGTATTCCCCTCTATGGCACAGCCAGGGCACCACCAAGCAGGATGCTGCCCCTCCCGCCCCCCAGCCTGGGTGGAGACACACATCTCTCGGCCTTCTGACCCGGGTATTCCCAAGCTGAACAGGTCCCTGCCTTCACTGTGTTGTTCCCAGCAAAAGACATTTTGCCTCCGCAGACCTGCTTTGCTTCTCACCTCAGACGGCACATAGTGTCACTGTACGAGGAGCAATGAGAAAACATCGGTCAGCATGGCGGGCTGTGGCCTCAGTAGCCTAACCATAGCCAAGTTTGTCTTTTCTCTTGCAGGCATCACAGCAAAGGAGAAATTTAAGGGGAGATTTGAAGGACAATGAAGTCGTTTTGCAGATGTTTGCAGGGAAGCTCCTGGCCAGTATGAGGAGCAGCCCAGGAGAAAGACAAAGATACATGCGACACACGAGAGAGGGGGAATAGCAAGGGAACCTCCCTTTTAATTCTCCCAATATTTATTTCAATAAAAATCCGTCTCTTCTGACATTTTAAGAAACTACTATTTGCAGGACCCACAGTTAGACAGTGTGTTGTCTGCTGCAGCACTGCCTCTGTGAGAGATGCTTCAAAAAATAATCTGGGCAAGATCACAGCACAATACAGAAGCTGTGACTTTTAAAAATAAGCTCTGTTCTTTACAGCTGTTCCCAAAAAGCCTGGTGGAGCGGCAGGAAAAGAAGAATCATCTGCAACTGCCAGCTAGAAAAGTTGGACAGCAGGAAATAATTTCATGTTAGTCTGATTATAACAAACCGCGGAGGGTATAAATAGATCTATCCTTTTAAAGCAGCTCAGTGTATTACTAATGAAATCAGAGCCGTGGCCCGTATAACCTGCACAGGTAGAGCAAGACCACAGTGACATTTGCCTTTGTAAAAAGAATATCCAGACACCCACACAGGCAAGTAAACAGCTGCTCCATGTCTTTCAAAACACCCTATCTGCAATTCAACTAAATAAATACTCAGGCCCTTCCTGTTTCCCTGGGGAATGGGGAGCAGTCCATTTCGGGATGGGAGAGGAGCATGATTAACCCTTGATAAGATAAATTTGTTCCATTTCAGGAGGTTTTTCTGACAGCAGAATGAAGGTCAAGCTGGGCCACAGCAGTGAGATGTTTAACAAAGGCCAGATTTAATCAAGTTTCTTTCATATGCAGGCTTTTATTGCTGGGGAATATGCCAGGCAGAGCGCAGGAGCCTTGAAACAAAAGGGAACAGCTCTGGTTCTGAGATTCAGGACATACAGAGGCCTTGTCAATGCAGAAGCCAGGCAAAAATCACTCCATGGCATCTGGCCTTGAGGCAGAAAGATCTCAAAACTTAGAGTTGTCCCTAATTCCCAAGTGGAAACACCTGGAGAGTAGGAGTATTTGGCAGGCCAGGGAAGGTCAGATTGAGCAGCTGGAAATGGGGGCGGAAGAAAAACAGGAGAGAGAGAGAAATCAAGGAGGGATACTTATATTACATGTACACTCGCACCGCATCTGCGTTGCAAAGGGCTACAGTCACCTTTGACCAGCTGCATAGACCAGGGATATAAACCCATTCTGGGAGAGGGCTGAATTCTATTTTTAATTATGGTCTGGGGTTAAAGCTTCAGTCTCCATACTCCTCCCAACCCCCAGTGATTCTCGGCTGGTGCCAGTAGGAGGTTTGCACAGAGCTCATGGGGAACTCCTTTGTTTAGTAAATGAACTTGGTGAGTATCATCGCTTGTACAGTACCTTATTGCTGCCTTCAGCTTCACTCAGTGCAAAAATACGCTCACCTTCAAGACAATCACAATTTCTGCCCTTGGGTTCTCCTTCTTCCACCCCCATCCCCCTTTCTGTTTCCCTTCCTCTTCTCCCTGCATTTCCTTCCCTACAGTAATTCTCAATTCCCCCCACTCACAGGTTTCATCCTCACCCATTCCTCCAAATAGTTCATGCTGACTTTTCAAGTGTCTTTAGGCTACGGAGTCCACACCCCAAAGAGACTGATGACAGACCAGGGGAGTTAACACCTCTCAGTGTCCTTGTTTCAGGCCATGTGCAGACTCCGGTAGACCACCCTGCATTGGTTACATTTGGAGGCCTCTCTCTGCAACCATGAGGTTACTTTAAAAAAAGGAAAAAACTTAGATCCTAAATATTCATGTGGGCCACATGACTACGTCAGGCAGGCCATGGGTTTGACAACTCTTGAGGTAAGCACAGCACTGCCAAGATGCACCTATCTTTGGAATGGGGGGGCAGGGGGGGCCAGGGAAACGCGGCAGCACGCAACGTAATGGTAAGTAAAAGGGAGGGAAATTTTGGCCAGTGACAAGGACAATGCCCCCCTTGCATCCCACATACACCCTCTCTCGGGAGGCAGCGTCTCCTCTCCATCCTCCTTCCCCGTGCTCCCAACAGTGAGAGCCATCACCATCAGAACCACGAGCCCTCAGCCAGTGCCCCACTTGTATGCACCTCAAGCGGAGCACCCAGCATGCAGCATTAGACCTCCCCTCTCCAGCCCACTTTCAAGCATGAGAGAGTCTAACACAGTTGGCATTTACATCGTCCTTCAGAATCAGCTCCGCCTTTCAACACTTCGGGAGTGTGGGGGTAAAGAGACAGCAGGGGACTCATTCCCTCCTTACCCCTCCGGCTGTAACTGGACCCAGAAAGGGCAGGAAACTTGCTAATGAGTTTCAGTGCTGTTATCATTCCTATTCTTAGTGTCACGTCTCATGCCTCTTCCCCGGGCCACTTACCCCAGTGCATTCTGAATGTGCACGTCAGGTGACGAATAGCAAACCCAGGCAGAGAGCTTCCATTAGTCTCCAGGCTGCCACCTGAGCACACTCCCACCCACCAGTAACAATTCTGATGAAACTGAGGAAAGATCTCATGCAGTGACACTCAGATCTCAGTTTCAGAGTAGCAGCCGTGTTAGTCTGTATCTGCAAAAAGGAAAGGAGGACTTGTGGCACCTTAGAGACTAACCAATTTATTTGAGCATAAGCTTTCGTGAGCTACAGCTCACTTCATCGGATGCATGCAGTGGAAAATACAGTGGGGAGATTTATATACACAGAGAACATGAAACAGTGGGTGTTACCATACACACTGTAACGAGAGTGATCAGGTAAGATGAGCTATTACCAGCAGGAGAGCGGGGGGAGGGTGGCGTGGGGGGGAGGAGGAGGGGGGCGACTTTTTGTAGTGATAATCAAAGTGAGCCATTTCCAGCAGTTGACAAGACCGTCTGAGGAACAGCGCGGGGCGGGGGTGTGTGTGTGGGGGGGGGAATAAACCTCAGTGGTTCAGGTGCCAGATTAACGATCGACATTATCCAAAAGAGCCTCAGTAATGTGAACTCATGGTTTCATTTACCATTGACGTATATCTCTCACAGCAAAATGACTGATCAAGTATTCTACAATGGGTTAATAACCTCGTAAAAGCATCCTGATAGGTTAATAACTAAGTCACACATTGTCTTAATATCAGGTGCTGCAAAGAGCCACAGGAGACATATTAAAGACCCACTTGCAGCTCTCAAGCCTCAGTCTGAATATCACTGCTCTGGTAGGTAGGGCACTGGACTAGGAGTCAGGAGATCTGGGTTCAGTTCCCAGAAATGGCCTATTGTGTGACCATGGGCAATTCATTTCCCCTCTGTGCCCCCCTTTGACCCTCTTGTCTATTTATACTGTAAATCTTCAGGGAAGGGACTGTCTCACCAGGTGCGTACACGCCCCCTAGCACAACAGGGCCCCGATCTCAGCTGGGGCCCCAGATTCTACTAGAATGCAAAGATAAATTAATAATAGATCGTGAGGACAGGGGGATGGGAGAAGAGGAGAGAAGCATGCTATGCCATTGCCCCACTCTCCTTTTACCAGTGATGTGTGTTTTACAGCCTGGGTAAAGGGAAAAAGACAGAGCAAGTGTAACACCCAGGGATGGAGAGACATAAAAGCATTTCTGTCTTTGTTCTGCATTGGCGGGTAGGGGTGCAACCCAAGTGCAGAAAGGAAGGGTAGTCTTGTAGTTACAGTACATCGTATTGTAAAGTCCTGTGGCATTTAAGTGGATGAAGCCAGTGGGTTTCTATGGAGATTACGCTGCAAACCTATAGGATTTGATCAAGAATTAGATCCCTTCTATTTTTAGTTATTTTACAAAATTCTACAGAGCGGATCCAATGATTAGTTTCCATCGGATGTTTCAACAACCTTTTAGAATGCAAGGTGGGTGAGGTAATATTTTTTATTGGACCAACTTCTGCAGGTGAAAGAGATGAGCTTTTGAGCTTACAGGTCTGAAGAAGAGCTCTGGGTAGCTCAAAAGCTTGTCTCTTTCACCAACAAAAGTTGCTCCAATAAAAGATATTCCCTAACCCACCTTGTCTCTCGAATATCCTGGGAGCAACATGGTTACAATGACACTGCAAAGAAGCCTGTAGATATGTTACATTCTACAGGATAATTTTTCCATAAGAGGCAGGGCTGGGAGTTAGGAGATCTGGGTGTGACAGGCTGGACTCTTTGGGAAGTCACCTGATGTGCTGAGATACCACTGAGTCTGCCTGTTCTGCCAGCATGGGCCCCTTTTACCGGTCTTGCTGAGCCAGGCTCTTAAAACCTTAACTAACTCACTCACTCACTCACACACCTTTCTGAGAATACTCGATTTAAGGGACTTGCTTCAGCACTCAGATGTCCACCTCCCTTGGAGTGCAGATCCAAAGATGTATTACATTCACCTCTTCCCTCAATGTGGAAGAGGGTATGCACAAATTCTCAGCCCCTGCAGTTAAAAATCACATAAACTGGGTTATATTATAAACCAGAAATAAATGTATTAACTGTAACAGGTGTATTTTAAGTAGTTAAGGAGGTAGCAGACAGAACAAGGCAGATTACTAAGAAAATAAAACACAGCATGCAAACTAAGCTTAATACACTAAAGAAACTGGTTACGTGTGAGTTCTCAACCTAAATGTAGTTCTAAATCTTCTTCACAGGCCAGATGCCCTTCCAGCCTGGGTTCAGTTCTTTCCCCCAGTTCAGTCTTCATTATTTCCAGCAGTAGCAGGGGAGAACTGACACCAGGATTACCTCACTCCCTACCGTTAAATAGGATTTGCAAAAGGGAGGAGCCCTTTGTTTCCTAGTTTGAACCCCCTTCCCTTACAGTGGAATGTTACAAGAAGTCCCAGGTAATGTTTCAGTATCAGGTGACAAGACCACCTGACTCTGTAGGACCCTCGTAGCCATTCTTCACAGGCTGACCCACAAGTTCACGGGAAGACTAAGCTCTTTTACAGTCCATATTTTCATAAAAGAATATGGAACGACACGTCACACTGGGTTCCATCCCCAGCTCAGTACATGGCAGGAGGAGTTCCACTGGTTGCTGTGGGGATCAGTTTCCCCTTACATTAACAAACAGGGATCATAATACCCTACACTCAGACGATTAAAATCATTCACAATCTTAAGTATTTTGAAATCCTTGGGTGCAGGCTCGGTGCAATTAATAAAACCATCACCCCCTAGCAGGTACAGAGCTTTTATATATACATACTTGTATCAACGCATTTTATAAAAATACCACTTGGCAAAATAGCTTGCCACAGGTCACCCTACAGGCCAGTAAGGCAGAGCTGTGACTTGAACCCAGGTCTCCCAAGTTCTAGCCCGGTGCCTTATCCATTGCTCCCTCGTCACTATTTATGCTGCTGTATCAGTGTGAATCAAAAATATTTTGCTGTCACCCACAGCATGCTCTGATCACTTGGACACGGTGTCTAGTGTGTTCAGGTGTGTTGATTAGGAAGCACCCCCCCATGTCCTTAATTTGCAGCCTACAGCTGGGGCAATATTTGTACTTCTTTTTTGACCTTGAGCAGGCTGGGGGGAGGCGAACCCTTTGTGTTAGGTCAGGGTACAGAAAGGGTTAACTGATCACTGCCCACTCCTGTGTTTCAGCAGCACCCACTGACCACAGGAACTGCTCACCTCCAGGGTTAGGATGCTTTAGGTTACAGGAGGGTTTGCGACCAAGATACAAGCCTTCGAAACACAACTTTGAAGAGAACGGCTGGTGTGAGGAGTAACTTTCCTAACTCAGAGTTTGGGGAAAGAGGAGTAGAGGAATAGCAAAGAGGAAGATAATCAATATGAAGACTGACAATTTGCAGTAAAAACCCTACAGGAAGCAGCTATTTTCACTTCAGCTTTTTCCACCTCTGTCATCTCTGGTTCCCTTTCTAAACTAGGGCTTTGCTAAGATCACACTCCTGATATGTCAAGTGGGAAGCGATAACCGGGGAATCCAAGGGGATCTCGATCATCTTCATAATATCCCCACGGCATTTAAGTTAGCAAGCACTCCAGCCTGCCCTGCCCTGCCCATCTGCAAGGATGAAGACACATGGGGAACACATTCTAGTTTGCTGACTCCCCAGGGCTGAGATAAGACTAGAGACAACCAGCACAGCACATGGAATTGGTCTTGATGGCATGCACCAAGCATCAGCACTCAGTATACTGTCTCAGCAGTGGGGGTCTCTATGCCCCATGCGCACAGTGGCACAGAACAACCTCCTCTCTCTTGCATTTCAAACCTTTGTTTGAATGAAGGAAGCAATGTTTGGCAGAATTCAGCTGCTCTCTCCTCCTTTTTCAAATCAACTCACAAACACTGGAGCGCTCCCACCATCTCCCGATTCCCTTCCCTAAGCTCAGTTTAATGGTCTCTGAAGCGTGAATCGCTTTTACTCACTTCTGCTTTACTCCAGTCGGCATGAGATTCAACAGTGGGAAATAGTGAGTAAGAAAGATAGTTGGAATATGCAGAACAAGTTGTTCTAAAAATGACCTCCAAGGTACAGAAGACTGATCCAATTTACTGGGTGCAGGAAGTATTTTTATGGCTAGTGTTTACAACAGAGGCACATCCAGTTTTTAAAAAGAGCCATAAACAGGGAGTGCTGCAGTGACAAACAGCCCCAGAGAAATCTATAAATCATCAGAGAACAAGACAGTCACCCAACTTCAGACAATCAGATATACACACACAGGGGCATACTCCAGGGGGGAAAGCATGGGCACAGGGCCCCCCAATAATCAGCAGGGACACAGAACTCCTCCAGCCTTGGGGCCCTGGTGAGGAGAGCGAAATCCTCCGGCCTTGGGGCTGTGGAAGGACACAGAATGTGCTCCTCCAAAAGCTGGGGAATTCAAATTCCTGCACGCACGCACGCACACACACGCACAGAGTGTCTCTACACTGGAAAACAGCAGGAAAAGCTCATTGATGGGCTGACAGGCCTGACAGGTTGCAGCTCCCAAAACTATTGGGGAAAGCCGACCGCCCACAGAGCTGTCTGCTGAGCAAAACCCCCAAAAGCAGGAAGCAGCAATGACAAAGCAAACCCTAGGAGGTTTTAGAATCACTTGACAAGAGGCCCTTGCCAGACTATATCAAAGGGCATCAGATAAGATGAAAGGTACAATAAGTCTCAGGAAGACAACCAAACCCTCCCCACCCAGGGCAAAAATAAAAAATAAAAAAAAACATTAACAGATAATTTATCTCTCTTCCTTCCCCAACTCTCTCTCCCCCACCCCTTCCAAGTTTTCTTGGCAATGCCAGTATGATGGCTGCCACCTTGGCAGACACATGGGGGACTGAACTAGGGACTCCCCGAGCTAAAAACATAAGCTGGCTACTGCTAGAGCATCCCTAGCTAGAGCTTTAATTTACTCATATCCTTGGACAATTAGGCAGAGAGTGGGGCCTCCAACATTAAGAGACAGACACCCACACCACCTCTCCCCTGGTATAACTGGAGGCGAGGTCATATGATCCACTGGGTTGTAGCACAGCTTGGAGCCAAGCTCCAGATTTCTAAATAGCCTTTAGTAAGTCACTTCACCTCTCCAACCCTTGGTTTATTCATCTGTAAAATGGGGATGTTTCCTACTTCACAAGGAGACTTTGTGAGTGAATGCTTGAGGAGCAAGGTTCAGAGCTGCATAGGCTCTTACCCAGAGCCTTTCATCGGAGGCTTAAAAGGGGGTGGGGGGAAGGGTAGTGCTGCGGACCTGTGGGATCGGCCGACGCTACGCACGGCTCACGCGGTGCCTCCTGGTCTCAGACACCATCCGATGGTTCAGGGACATCTACATCGAACACATCACCGGCCACCGACAGTACCAGGAGGAGTGAGCCGGAACAACATCGTGCATCAACTATGAGAAAGGGACTGAGAGACTTTTTCCATTGGACCAAATGAACTGGAACCATAAACTCACTGAACATTAAATCTCACCAAATGAGGGTAAATCCATCCTCATCATCGTATCCACTCATTATACTCCACACCTGAACATGGGCATTATATGAACAACATACCCTCATATCTCAATGTCTGTACTTTGACCCATTAACCTTTTACCCCCAATCGGGGATATTGCAGATTATGTATCCCTTACGCCACCCGATCCTAAACCGAACTTCACACCCCTTGATAATCTGTACGTTATTCCCTGATAACCAGAAACTTCTACACTTAAACTCTGTGCCCTTTTTTTTTATTTTGAACATCATCTTAATAAAATTATTAATTCTTCTTGTTCACAGATGGGGAAATTTGGCAGGGGAAGACTCTCAAGAGCTTTAACATCAGGTGTGGGAGTTTCTTCAGTATGAGCAAAAAGGCAGGTGACTGTCCAGCTATCCAGAGTGGCATTTGACATTCACTTGCTATCGAGGTAGGTGAATTCCAGGGCCAGGAGCCACGATCCTCTTTATAGGAAGGGACTGGTAGATACCAATACTGCACCTTCCATGCCATACATTTACAATATCCGACCTGGACAATGAAAGTCAATCATGTTCCAGTCTGGAACATTCCTCTGAAGCTACCAATAGGATTTGGAACAGGCATTCACTCCCATCCTCAGAGCAGGCTGCACAAAGCCGGACCAGCAAGTTTCCCTAAACTCTGATATAAGAAGTTACTGTCGAACAACCTTGAAGCCGTACCAGAAAGGCAGGCATGACGTGCAGTAATTGGATCCTGGAGTTATGAAAGCATCTCCTTGATAGAGGACAAGGGCAGTGCTGCAGAGCAGAGGCTGAAAATACAATCATTCTACAGCCACAATGGTCTGAGAAAAGACAGAGGGTCACCCGTTTCTTCATGAACATCATGGTTTAGAGAAAGCCCTTGGCTGGAAGAGGAAATCAGGAACTTATTTGTGAATGGCATCAAAGTTGTACTGGTTTGCTAGTGGAGGTGCTGGACAGCTGGTGTTTGCTCCTTCAGGAGGGGTGGGATTTTTTTCAGTATAGTACGGAATGTCCCTATTTAGGGAGGACCGTTATTTTATTTTTATTTATTTTTAGCACAACATTCATTTTTCCTGATCCATCCTTCCCTCCAAATGCCCATGTCCCATTGAACCTCACTGGGTAAACCTGTTTTTTTGCATTCCTGTGTGCAACATTCAGCTTTGTATCAAAAGAAACAGCACAGCACTCTTGTTCTCATAAATTGACCTCTGAAGCTCCATTTTAAAAATAAAAGCGGAAGGTCAGGTCATACTTTGGGACCAAACGAAATTTAAATCAAGGCCTTCAACTAAATGTGTGGACTCCCATGCTTGTGTTTTGCGAGACTACTTACAACCTATTGCCTCCATAAATATCCAATATCCAAGACCCAGTTAGACAACACCCTCATTTTTTACTCTATTTTTCCTTTTCTACCATTGCAGGAAAGCATCTAAGGTATAAAAGACATACAAATATCTTGCTGATCACCTTGCCTCATACCATCAGAGATATCCAAGGCTAGTGTTCCATGCTGCAGTTTAGTCACACCAGGGAAGCAAAACTCTGGATTGCGGCCCCACTGAAGCAGTCAACCGGGGAAGGAGGAGGAGGCTGATTAGCAAAGTGAAGATGCTTTTATGTATACACAAAATATTTTGAAGAAGGTTTAAAAACAAAAGTAGGAAAGAAAATAGAGACAGATGGACAGAAACAAGTGTTTGTTGAAATACACTTGAAAACTGCAAAGGTCTCTAAGCAAAACCCACAGTTTCAGTAACTTATACCCATTACACAGAAGACACTATGGAAGAGACACTCATGCACTCCTCACATCAAGAATATTCATTTTGTTTGCTATCCTGCATCATCTTTGAAGGCATCTTCAAATCTGGGGTGGGAAGAGAGCTGGGGAGTGGGAGCTTGAAGGACTTCCTGGTAGGTCAACCGGTGTGGCAATAGCTAGTTTAAAGAGAAGCAAGCCAGGAAGCCCATCCTCCTCAAAAATGGTTCTATTTTAGGAGATCCACAAGAATCCCTCAGGGGTTTGGCCTCAAACCACTGCTAGCACAAATAACGCTTCTTGGCCAACTAGCAGCCTCAAAGGATGCAAGTGGGGAAATCCCTGTGCTAACTTCACTCCAGCTCCTATAGGGACTTCCAGCAATAGGCTCCTAATTAGACACAATGAGTAGGGAAGAGGCTGCAAAATTATTCAGCCCATCTCACCAGATGCATCCCATCCCAGCAGTGTTCAAAGGAGAAAAAAATGCAGCTATTTTGATTATGCTAAAATTGTGCCAGATACATGGGCGGGGAATGAAATATTGGACAGCAATGGGGAAAAAAGTAGCAGCAAAGCACGACAAGAGATGTGCTCTTTAAAAGGAGTGGTCTGTGGGATAAAAGCAGGACAGCGAAAGACATCATCCCAGCGAAAGATGAGTGCCTTGAAATTCACCATACTTACAGGAATTTTCTCATCATGTTCATCTCTAATATAATGCAGATTCCTACATCACTTAATCAAAAAGAAATTAGGTTCCTGGTTTCTATCTAGGTATACGACCCCAGTGCTGCAGCATTTGAGTACCTCCCAGGCATGAATGAATGTATCCTCACAACCTCTCTATCATTATCCCCACTTTACAGATGGGGAACTTGAGACAGAAAAAATTTAAGTCACTTGTCCATGGTCACGCAAGGAATCAGTAGCGGAGCTGGGAACCAAGCCCCCAACTCTGAGTCTCAGTCCAGTGCCTTAACCACTAAGCCATTCCCTTCCTCATCTAGAAGATATGTACTTCTGGAAGGAACGAAAGATGGGGATGGAGAAGTGCATCCTTTGTCAGCATTAGGTGGTAGAGTAAAGCAATGGCTTACCTGTCATTGTCACACAAGAACACACACAGACACACACACAGTGTGAAGCAGATGGCTTTTGCTGATACTGTCTCTTTATTGGCTCAGTTTAGATCCCTCAGGAGCCATTAGGCAGCATGAAAGAAATTAGTTACACACCAAGCTAAACATACTTGCTAGCTTCACTGAAACCCTCAAGCTAGACGCTGGACGCTTAAATAAACGCCATTGTCTGAGCTTCGAGACCACCGAACAGCTCAGCCTTCCCAACCACATTTATTTAGCGGGCCGCTTGGCAATGGGAGCTTCAGAGCCTGGTTTCCAAAGGGGCCGAGTGCTCGCAGTGCCCTTGATTCCAAAAGGAGCTGTTGGTTCACTGCACCTTTGCAAAAATCTAATCAGAGGCCAACCCTGGCTCTCTTGCAGAGGTAGTTGAGAAGCCCACACATCACACCTAGCCAGTTGCTCCAGTTCCTTCCAGCTGGCCATGTTTAGAATGATGAGCGGGACTGGAGACAGAGCGTAAGATTCCAGGAGGAATCCAGTCTGGTGTGACACCTGGAGCTCCACACACAGGCTGGACCAGGCTGCTACTAGACAAAATACAGGCCTCTCCACATGCCACCCTGGCCTCTCAGCATGCTCAGCAGAGATCTTTTCTCCCGCTAGTCTGTCTGCGTGCCTCCCGCATCACTTATTGCCAACGACCGTCACAGTCCCTCCTGTACTTCACAGAACAGCAACGCAATCTGGGTCTGCCCAGATGGTTGTGACAGAAAAGTATCAGCCCCCTCCCCAACTCCCAGCTATGAACATGGCGCCCAGAAGGGGTGTCCTGCATTAGCTCAGCACTTACCCGACAACCAGATTTTGAGTAGGGTTCTTAAAAGCCAGTGTCCCTACAAGAACAGTGCAGATCCCACCCGGCCCCTTCTCACCAGACCTCCACCGTGCATTTCAGGCACAGGCTGAAGCCTTTGCAATTCTCTTTGCACTGAAATCTAGGCAGGTGGGAAGGATACCAGAGAAGACAGGCAGCTGGGATTACACACAACAGTATTAGGAAATTAAGTGTACATACTCAGACACCACTGCACTGACTCAGTCTCACCTCCTCCTCAGGCTGTGATTTGCCATGAATCACGCCAGGACTCATCCAGGAAGTTTCCACCAATTCCACAAACTTTGATGCTCCAAAATTCTCTGCCCCCCCCCCCCCGCCCCACCCCACAGCAACCCATTCATAGGTTACACTGATCCCACATCCCATCCCCCAAGAACAGCACACATGATTTGCACAGAGAAGTGGATCAGCCAAGCAGAAGGGAAATCTGTCCTAAGGTCCGCTTTACACACACATGCGGGAACGAAAAGACCCTGACTGGAGAGTTGACAAGTGGAATGCCACTGACAGTCGCAATTTCACTGTGAACAGGTTGCTAGGCGAGGGGCAGACTGGGTGCGAGGTTAAGACCCATTGCAAATACAGGTTGCAATGGAGGCCCTGGCACAAACTGGGTCTGAGGGGCAGAGGGCTGTGAAGGCTGGTGTAGTGAAAGGTGTTGGTATTTGGTGGGGCATGGGGGAGGTGTCAATCACATTCTGGACACTTTAAGACATCCCCGATTTCTGGAGGGTTTTACACCTTCCATTCACAGCACTGGCAACTGAGGGGCAGGCATTTCTTGTCCAACCTGGGAACAGAACAAGCCTCTGATTTGCTACCTTGCTCCTGATTGCCTACCTAACACTCTGGCCTCCTGCTGAATCTCAGCGGGGGCGGAGGGAGGCAAAGGTTTACCTAGACCTGCTAACATGTGAGAACTGCAAACTGCCTGTATTCACTTGGATTTTACCTCATAGTTGCTAAAATGAGGTAAGAACACACCTTTTTTCATAGTGAAGACAAGGCCTCAGAGGCTTTCCTTCGCTAGACTTTACCTCAAGTTAACCAATTGCCAATTAACTCAACATACTTTACACATTAGTAAAGACTACTGTGGAGACTCCCATGTTTGCTCGTCAGCTGAGGAATCAGCCGAGAGAGGAAATCAAAGAGATTTCCCGACATGATAATTGAGAGGCGTATTCAAATGACTTGGGCATAATCTGAGTTCTGCTACACGGAGTTCCAAACTGGCTGATGGTGACCAACCACGGAACTGCAGCACTCAGAGTTGCAGGGAAAGGGATGGGGAGAAACGAGTCTAGCAGGGAGCCAAAGGGATGGATGTGAGCACAGGCCATGTGGGACAGCTTTGTTAACGATCCGGAAGAGAGCGCCAACTGGACACGAATGAAATTCACTGAGGAGATGCAAACGTCAGGGAGAATGGTGAAAATAATGCATAAAGGGAGCCCAAGAGAGGTTACAAATACAGGCAGGAAATGAAGGCCAGAGAGGGAAACCAAGCAAATACATCTGAGGGGGAATGTTCTGAAGTGAAGGTATTCCGTGTGAGGGAGATACACAGAAAGCAACTGATGGACATGCACACCAAAATATAGGCCCATGGGATTTTGGAATGCATATACAGAGTGTTGCATTGCACAGCAGGGAAGAGGGGGCACCTCCAGATGGTTCCAGAATGTCCACAATTGGAAGATTGGGTTTAAGATGTAGGCTCTGATATATATTCGAAATGAAGAGAGCAAGCACTCAGCCCTCTGACCTGATCCAGCAAACCCTGAACCACATGAAGTCACTCAAGTCAATGGACCTACTCATGCATTTAAACCTAAGCACGTGCTTGATGGCTAGGCAGGGATGGCTAAATATGCAGCTTTGGAAACAACTATCACACCGTATTCCAGGAAGAACTGGAAGTATTAGTACATAAGCTAAATTATGACTTAACTGGCATAACAGACACTTGCGGGGGGGGGGTGATAAATCTCCTAATTGGAATATTGGTATAGAGGGGTATGGCTTGTTCAGGAAAGACAGAAAGGAAAAAAAGGGAGGTGTTGCATTATACATCAAGAACATATCCGTTTGTTCTGAGGTCCAAGGGTGATGAGAGGCAAACCAGTTTAAAGTCTGTGGGAGAAAATAAATGGCGGGGGGGGGGGGGGGGGGGGGAAAATCAGTGGAGATGTCATGGCAGGGTCTACTATAGACCAACAAATGAGGAGAAGGAGATGGACGAGACATTTCCAGAACAAATAACAGAAATATCCAAAACACAAGAGCTGGTAATAATGGGGGACTTGCACTACCCAGACATCTGTTGGAAAAGTAATATGGCAAATATCAAGACACGTACTTGGACTGTACTGGAGCCAACTTTTTGTTTCAGACAGTTAGACAGTAACCATGGTAACAGCCATTTTCGACTTGATTCTGACCAACACAGAGGAATTGGTTGTGAATCCCGAGGTGGAAGGCAATTCAGGTGAAAACCATCATAAAATCATAGATTTCATGATTCAATGGAAAGGAAGGAGTGAGAGTAGCAGAATACGGAAAATGGAAATCCAAAAAGTAAAGTAACAGCTTTGGAGAACTGGTAGGTAAGGCCCTAGAGGAAGTAAAATCCGAGGGCTAAAGGAGTTCAGGAGAGCAGACAGTTTCTCAAGAAGATAATATTAAAGGCACAACAGCAAACTATCCCAATGCGAAGGACGGCTAGGAAGAATAGTAAGAGGTCAATATGGCTCCATCAGGAGTTCTTTAATGACCTGAAAATAAAAAAGGATTCCTACAAAAAGTGGAAACATAGACAAATTGCAAAGGATGAGTACAAAAGAATATCATGAGCACGTGAGACAAAATCAGAAAGGCTACGGCACAAAAAAATGAGTTACACATAGCAAGGAACACAAAAGGCAGTAAGAAGAGAATCTTTAAATACATTAGGAGTGAGAGAAAGACAAAGGAAAGTGTAGGTCCTTTACTCGGAGGCAAGGCGAGCTAATAACAGACACATTAAAAAGACTGAGGTGTTTAATGCCTATTTTGCTTCAGTCTTCACTGAAATTTAATGGTGGCCAGACACTCAACGCAATTAATATTAACAACAAGGGAGAAAGGAACACAAGCCCTCAGAGGACAAGAAGAGGTTAAAGTATGTTTAGGTAAGTTAGAAGTATTCATGTTATTTAAACAACTAGCTGAAGCATCTCTGAACCTTAGCAATTATTGTTGAGAAGTCAGAGGATGGGTGAGGTCCCAGAGGACCAGAGAAGGGCCAACATAGTACCTGTCTTTAAAAAGGAGAACGAAGAGGGCCTGGGGAATTATAGGTCGGCCAGCCTAACTCTGATACTAGGAAAAATACTTGAATAAATTAAACAATCAGTTCGTAAGCTCCTAGAGGTTAAATAGCCGACATGGATTTGGCAAGAACAAATCATGTTAAACCAACCTAATTTCCTTCTTTGACAGCATGACTGGCCTACTGGATAGGGAGAAGTAGCAGACATGATATATCTTGATTTTAGTAAGGCTTGAGACACATTGCTTATGAGAATATCATGTGGGAAACTAGAGAAGTGTGGTCTAGTTCAGACCTCAGTGGCACAGGAGCCAAATTAGCAATCAGCATTATGCTGAAGAGCCACAGCAGTGTGAATTCATTGTTTCATTTTGTATTGATTTATATTTTATTCTCACAGCAAGACGACTGACCAAGTATTCTACAATTGGTTAATTACATAGGAAAAGCATCCCGATTGGTGAATAGCTTTGACTGGTTAATAATTCAAATCACACCGTGTTTTAATATCATGTGCTGTAAAGAGCTGCAGGAGACACATTAAAGAGCCACTTGCAGCTCCAAAGCCTCAATCTGAGTATCACTGGTCTAGATGAACTGACTGTAAGATGGGTGAAAAACTGGGTGAAAGACTGAGTAGTTATCAATTGTTCACGGTCAAACTGGGAGGCTGTATCTAGCAAGGTTCTACAAGGGCCAGCCCTGCATCTGGTACCATTCAATATTTTCATGAATGGTTTGGAAAGTGGAGTGGAGAGTATGCCTATAAAATATGCGCCCTCCCACACCATGCTAGCACTTTGGAGGGCAGGATTAGAATTCAAAACGTCCTTGACAAATTGGAGAATTGGTCTGAAACTAACATGATGAAAATCAACAAAGACAAGTGCAAACAACACCACCAAATGGTGAATAACTGGCATATTTAGATTATATTATATTGTACTATATTATATATTTTCTTACCTATCTTGTCACTCTCATACCTTGGAACCAACATGGCTACAACACTGCCCAGAATAACTGGCTCAGCAGTAGTACTGCTGAAAAAGATCTGGAAGTTACAGTGGATCACAAACTGAATTTGAATAGGCTTAAAAGGATTTGATTTTTATTGGTAAATGTCATTAAATGTCAATATCACTGTACACACAAAAAGTGGCAAAAAATATTTCCATCAGTAATCACTGAAATGTACAGATAGGTGAGGTGAGAAAAATGCTGCTGGAGTATTTAGAGTCTCATTTAACAACGACAGGTTTCAGAGCAGCAGCCGTGTTAGTCTGTATTCGCAAAAAGAACAGGAGGACTTGTGGCACCTTAGAGACTAACCAATTTATTTGAGCACGAAAGCTTATGCTCAGATAAACTGGTTAGTCTCTAAGGTGCCACAAGTCCTCCTGTTCTTTTTTCATTTAACAATATTTACTTTGTGTATTTTGAGGTGTGATGGTGACAATTTGAATTCTACAGTTATAAAGCTTTGACTTTTTGAATCTCAGCATCTACTGTCATTAAACAACAATTGTCTGACCCCCATAGTTTGACCCCTCATAATTTCCCACAATTAAAAATTAAAAAAAAGTATTTTAAAGACGTTTTAAAAACAAACATTGATATTAACCAGCAAAATTACAAATCATCAATCAAATTCTGCCAAGCCGAAATATGACTCAACAATGTGATGCAGTTGAAAAAAGGATCAATATTGAGAGGAGTGTTGTATGTAAGACATGGGAGGTAATTGTGCGGCTCTACTCAGCACTGGCGAGGCCTCAGCTGCAGAACTGTTTCCAGGTTTGGACACCACAGTTTTGATGTGGACAAACTGAAGAGAGTCCAGAGGAGAGCTACAAAAATTATCAAAGGCTTAGAAAATGTGACCTATGAGGAAAGATTTAAAAACACTGGGCCTGGTTAGTTCTGAGAAAAGAAGACTGACGGGGAACCTGATAAGTCCTTTGTCTGAGTTTTCACAGATTGTGAATGAGGCAAGTTCCAGGTCGGTTAGTCAGCAATTTCATCACTCTGGTGTTGCTTTAGAGAAAAGGTCACACTCTGTATTCATTTGTTTTGTATCACAGGGTAAACAGTGAAGTGGCAAAACTTTGCCGATAAGAAGTTATTTAGGTTAGTCAAGGCTTTAGAAGACCGTGAGGAACTTCAGAGGCATCTCACGGTTTATCTACACACGGAGTTAATCTACTGGATTACTGCCAGCAGGGACAAGGCACCGTTATTCTGGAGTAAGAGCGTCTACACACAGGGCATGGCTACCCTCGAAACTTCAAAGCGCTTCTGCTGCGAGAGCACTCCCGCAGCAGCGCTTTGAAATGCGAGTGTGGTCGCGCACCAGCGCTGGGAGAGAGCTCTCCCAGCGCTCCTGCTACTCCACCTCCACGAGGGGATTAGCTGAGAAGCTGCAGCGCTGTAAAGTGCCAGTGTAGCCACAGCCTTAAAGTTATTCAGGAACAGCCAATTCACAGCCTACCTTAGACCATGGGCAGCATGACAGCACAGGACGTGGTGTTGACAAATGCCAACCGTCACACATTGGAAGGAAGAATTTGAATCACGCAGCCACATTCTTGGGTTCTAAATGAATTGTAACCACTCAAGAGAAAGCCCTGGGTGTCACTGTGGATAGACAGACGAATGAAAACCATCGCAACGTGCAGCAGCAGTCAGGAAAACCCAGCCCTAAAATGCTAGCTTGCATATGGAATAGGATGAAGAACACTGCTAATGTATTTGACTGGGCACCAGGTCCCCTTGGTTCAATTTCCAGCTCCACCACTGACCCGCTGTCATTTCACCTCTTGGTGCCTCTGTTTCCCTGCCCACCTTCTCTCTCTCTGATCTCTTGGTGCAAGGAATATACAGTTTGTGGCAAAACAGCCCTCCCCCACCCTCCTGTAATATAAATAATATTTACATCAGAGCAACTGGGAAAAAAATGGGACAGCAGGGGAGAGAGGCACCTATATAAGAAAAAGTCCCCAAAAAATGGGACTGTCCCTTTAAAAACAGGACATCTGGTCACCCGACCCCCGAGGTACATCCTTATATGGAACATTGTTCAGCTTTGGTCTCTCTCTCTCTCAAGGATGTAGGAACAGCAAGGGTAGTTCAAAGAGTGATTAGAGGCATAGTGAGATCTCCATAAGAGGAGAGATTGAAAAGAATGGGATTGTTTATAACTTAGTGAGGAGATGAATCGGAGGGGACATGACAGAAGTATACAAAGTAATGAGCAGAATGACCTCGTGTGGATGCTTCTATTCACCTTCCCATATAACACAAGAATAAGGAGACCTTCCGTGAAACTGAGAACTAACAAGTTGGTACTTTACACCCACTGTAGACAACCTGTAGAACTCATTTCCTGTGCAGGGAAATTATTCCACCATTGTCCAAGGGGGAGTTCCTTGCACCTTTCTCAAAAGCATCAGTCCACTGTCCGAGAGGTAGGAATACTGAAGATCACTATTCCATTAATTTAAAAACCTCTAGCCCCTCTGATTATGTATGGCAAATGGGGCTTGCGGTTCTATATTTTTATAGCAATACTGCTACAGAAAGCTCCAGACACTGACCACAACATCACACAGTTAAGAATCTCGTCACCTGTCACCACAGTGCAGAGCTAGTAGACAATTTCACAATGAGGCAGCGGAGAAGGGAAACCCGAAGTGGACAGAGAGAAATGCAGCTGTTGCATGAGAATGCTTTCATAAGGAAGTCCGCATCCTGGAGGCCGAATGATCACTTAAACAGGAAGCGGCCCTGAGTCACAATGGTTGCACAATCTTCTGGTACCCTGCAAAAACTGGAGACAGCTTAGGGCCAAGGACACACTGTTTTAAGAAGCTGGCTGCGCCCATGGTTGGTGAAGACTCTTCAGCTCTGTATAAGAAACTCAGTCTTTGCCCTTTCCAGCACCCTGGACATACATTCAAAGGAGTATTTGCATAAAACTAGGAATTAAAAGTTTCCCGCCTTGAGCCTTAAAATGCACAGAGGTGCTCAAAAGCCTATTAAGGAGTGGGCTGCAGGAAGACACTAGGTTTAGCTTTCCAGATCTTGGGGGTAAAGCCGGTAGGTAAATATCCCCATTTTACTGATAGAGACGGGGAGACAGAGGTGATGGAACTCTACCACAAACTCAGCGCGTGTGAACCAGGGTGAGTTCATTGCAGAACCCAGATTTCCTAATGTCCAGCCCACAAGATAATTCTGCCTCCTTTCACATGGCCTCTGAAACGCCACTTACACCTCCCGTGCTAGTAAAGAATCCCCACTGCACATCATAGGGTCCGGGCTTCCCTGAATGGTGAGCATCACCTGCCACTGACTGCAAAGCAAGTGCACTCACCACCCCACTTGCCGCACCTGCCTAAGAGGCAGCGTGGTCTAATGGATAAGGTACCACCCTGGTGTTCTAGTCCCACTTTTGCTACCAACTGGCTGGCTGACCTCCAGTGAGCCACTTCCCCTCCCTGGGCCTCTGGTTCCCCCTCCCACCCGGTCTGTTTAGACTGTAAGCTATTTGGCGCAGGGACTGCCCCAGGGGAGCCTGGATTTCAGCCGGGGCCACTAAGCGCTGCCAGAATAAAAAAGAAAAGGCGACGGCAAGCAACCCACCCTGATGGATGCTGCCTCCTGCCAGTTCTGAAATCTTCCAAATGACTGGCAGCGTAAGAGCCTGCTGCCGTGCATTTACGCTGGGTGAAGCCTGGAGAGGAGCACCTTCTCGCCAGCACATCTATCGGGGATGCTCTCCTCTTTAGCCAGCAGCTGCCAGGCCGTAAAATTGCAGGCAGGCCCTTCCCTTAGATACACGTGGGATGCAGCGGGTCTCTGATCCCTCAGCCAGCCCTCGGCCAAGCAGGGCATCTGCCGAGTATTTATTCAAACACGCCCAAACGGCCGATTTCCTAGAATGACAGATGTGGGCCGCTATTTGGTCCTTTCAGATAGGAACAAAAGCCCTCTCCAAAAGCACAAAGGCAGACAGCGAGAGAGAAAGCCTGAGCTTAAACCGGAGCCACCTGCCAGAGGCCCTCATTCCCCTTCCCCGCACAGCCAAACCTGGGCCTGAGCATTGAAACGGTTTGTGTCAACAAGGCATCACTTCCGCCCAACCTGCCTCTGCTTAGGGAACTCACGTCATTGGGGGGAGGAGGGGGGGACCACCCCTGCCTCCCAAGTGCATCCAATATTCCTGGCACATTTTATTTTCCCTACCTTGCTAAAAATAAAACGCACATCAAGCTTCCGACCAGGTAATCAAGAGCGCTTTCCTGAGACGCAGGAGAAAAGCACACAAGCCAGCGAGGCCACAACCTGTGAGCAACAACTTGCGAGAAACGTAATCAGAGGGGGCAGCAAGTGAGAGGAAGGGAGGGGAGGGATTGTGAAACTGAATGAATAGATCAAATCAGGTAAAGGGCAACATGGAGGCAGCACTAATAGTCTCCAGTGACTCACTGTTTCACAGTGAAAACAAACTGCAGGGTTGGGAGGGGCGGGGGGGGGGGGGTGGATTATGGTTATGTAGGAGATCGGCCTGAACTGCAAGTTTCTGATCAAAAAAATTCTGGACTATTCAGGCCCAGGGATGTGGTTCGGGATCATCCCATTCAGACTGCTTAAAAAAGTCTACTGACGGGGATTTTGGAGGCTGACTCATTCCTGTTCTTCCCGAAAGGTGGTGGGTTGGGTTGCAGAACTTTGAGAGAACATGGCTTGGGAGGAAGAAAAAAGAAGTGGGGGGGTGGGGGAAGGCGGGATGGGGGTGCAGGGAAGATTAAAGACACATGTATACTGGAGATATTAGTGCAGGTGTAGCTAGGCTCATCTAGGTCACATCAGGGCTACAACAGTGCAAACCCCAAGCATAGCACACCCTGCACTGGTCTAATACAGGGCTTGCACCAGACACTTCGCCCTGAGTAAGCGCTGCTACACCTACACTGGTACAGATATCCTCACTATAAAGCCCAGACTCTGTCACGCTTTCTTACATGGAGTACTGCCTTGCTTCATTCACAAACAGCCCCTCCCATTTCAGTGGGATGTCTAGCACTCATGAGCATACGGAGAGTGGCAGAATCCACCCCGAAGCGAGCAGTGGGTTTGAGGTGTGTTGCTGAGGAGTGGTTTTCTGAAGGCTAGGATGGAACATAGGCCAAGTGACGGCACAATAAATGCAGCAAGGACCAAGAACAGAAAGATCCCACAGGACTTGCAATCAGTCCAAATCAACTACATGTGACTTTTAAAGAATCCAGTTTGAGGTATGTCCAGGTTCACACACACACACACACACACACACACCAACTCCAGCAATTACTGCCCGCCAACCTGCCATCTGCATGCACTTCCAGCTGGGCAAGTTACTCCCCTTCCTCTCTAACTCCTAAAAGATCCCTCCAGAGTAGGCTTTACTGCAGCAGAATGCTTATTCCATTTCCACCCATGTGGAGGCTACTTCTCTATACACACCACCCGTGAAAACACTTCAGGACTCTCTGGGATAAGAGGTGTTACAGAAAAGTAAGCAATGACCAAACAACAACAAAGCTCTTCCCCTGCCATTCA
This sequence comes from Chelonia mydas, assembly GCF_015237465.2. NCBI lineage: Eukaryota > Metazoa > Chordata > Testudines > Cheloniidae > Chelonia > Chelonia mydas. The sequence goes on from NC_051261.2 coordinate 5,838,819, forward strand.
ACTCTCACATCACAGCCACCGTCCTGCTGGCCAAACAGAACTCCCAACAGACACCCGCTGAGGATACCATTTGAAAAACAGCCAAAGGTGTTGCTGTTGGGATGCTCCCTGAGTTAGGAAGATAAAGAAAGGCAGGGAAATACACAGCCTTTGCAGCCTAGGGTGTCCGAGTCAGGGCACTCTTCTGAGACAATAAGCCTTCTGTTATTTTAGAAGATTCATCATGCTATGCTCCAGCAACATGATGAACATGGTATGCATCAAGAGAGACAAACAGGCACGGTTACCCTTAACACTTTGCCTGACATAATGAACATCCCACATGAGGTGTAGAAATCTGAGCAGACAAGTGGGTGGATTGTGGTGTCACTGCTCTGCTTTCAGTTATTAAACGGTGAGAATTCTCCAGTCAGAAATGGATTAATTGGGAATCATGCCACCCTAAAAAATCCCCCTGTTGACCCTTTCACGCACCTCCAAAAAAGGCTGAAGAGGTAGAGTTCATTGCAGCAGCAGATTCAACTCTAAACGCCATCCTGTTCATTCTGGGTCGAGACAGAGAGATTACTATAGACAAGTACTTTTAAACTGGGTTAGGGTTAGAGATCTTCTCCGTTTGAGCTAGCCAGCTAACCACAGCAGCCACTGTCATTACTCACTGGAACCGGTTGCAGGACTACATTATAAAACTCTTTGGCGGCAAGGACCATTTCTTTGTTCTACATCAATACAGTGCCTCGCACACTGGGGTCCTGGTCGATGACCAGGCACGACCACAATACAAATGGTCGCTCTACGTAGCATTTGAGCTAGGAGGAATGAGACTCCATATATATTTCAGGATTTTCATAAGACTAGTTCTACTGCAAACAAGTCACTCTGGTCTGTTGCCTATTACAAACTGGCAGCGAAGTAGGTAAGTGAAAGTGTCCTGATCATGCAGCAGACAAAACAATTTTTGCAGCGTCAAAGAAACTCAGTGACAACTCCTGGATTTTCCCGAGTCACAGGAAGGAGGACACCCACTGCATCTGTCAAGTTCTTTACTCTTATTATACATGGGAGAGTCCCCTCTTCAGAGTGCACAAATAGCTCCTGACTTCAGAGAACACAGCGTCACCAGGAGATTAGAACAAACTTGCATCTGGCTCCAACAGTGAGTAACACCAGGTGATCGCTTCAAGGGAAGGCCTTATGCCAGCCTCCCACCATAATGCTACTAGCAAAGGTACGGACTGATAGAACTGACCTTGCTATGTGGTCCAGGCTAGAGAGAAGGGGATGCTAAGCAACAGTGGCCCATGTTCTGTAGTCTCTTCTCTTCTATTCTGCATTCACTACTCTATTCAAAAGGGCCTAATCTGTTTGTCTTACCAAAGTTATTAGACTCAATTATACCATGCGGCACTGACCCATTCAGAGTCCATCGACCCCAAATGGCTCACGTTGGGGGCTTTGACCCATCGCACCACGCAACTGGGATGACAAACACTTGCAGTGTGCAAGCTACTCTCTGATCGCAGCGGCAAAGGGAGGTTGGTCAGCACTGGGAAGGTAAAGCTTTCCCTGTGCTTTGGATAGTCAGCAATTGGTGTAGCTGTAGTGATGCTGACCCCTATGTGGAAACAAGGGCAAGCTTGTGTTTGCACTGACTGAGGTCCCATTAACACAAGGTCAGACTGATGCACTCCCCCATCTTACCCTTGTCCATACATGGAGTAGCTGCGCTAGGACCAAGCCCTAAATGTTGACCCTGGGCTATTCCTAAGCAAGGGAAAAAGACAGGAGTTTCAGAAGTGGCATGAAAACAGGAGGGTGCGAATCAAACTTCTTCAGAGAAACCATCCAAACCGGAGAGGACATGGCGGCCAGGGGAAAACCAAACGAGAACACAAATCAGAGCTAATGAACCCCCCCTCCCCCCCGGAGAGGGGAGTGTGCAGCGAGGAAGGCGGGGCGACTCAGAGAGATACTGAAGGGCTATAAGCAACCAGTTTTGTCAGCTGGTTATTTATAGAGCAATAAGGAGAACAAGACCAGCTGACACATTAGTGGGGACATGTGGTGGGTGGGGGAGGGCTACCAAACCTCACTACCTGAGCAACAAAAGCCTCAAGCCAAAGGATGCTGGAAGGAGCGTCCAAGTCCTGTGTGTGTTGTGCAGCAACAGGAGTGACTAGAGCTTAGTCCATCAGCTGTAACCATCAGGAACGGGCGTCCTCTGGCTGTGCTTCCACAGCCCCTTGCTATTTCCTTCCTCAGGCAGAAACTTCTGCAAGAACCATATTCAGCCCCCGCTTCCCCCCAGGTGGAAAAAAGCTACAAAATTGCCTCATTATGGTCGGTTTGGGGCTGGTCTCTTCCTGCAAGAGGGCTCAGCCACGAGAGAAGAGAATGGAGAATTCTCCTCTGTGCGTCCACCTCCCTTCCCTTTTCCCCAGGCTGTCTATTGCATTTCACCTCCCATCACTCTGCATGCTTAAGCCATTTGCAAGCCATTCATTTCCAAGGGGTCTCAAGGTTTCAGCTGGGTGCACAGAAAATACAGCTTCAGCACATGGTTAGCAAGGCCCCCGCAATCCCTTTTATGTAGGATTATATGGGCTGCAGAGACATGAGCGAGTCTGATTCAGAGACGTTCATGAACTGTTCAGTGCCAACTGGACACACTGACAAATCCCACCACTGAATGCGACAGGGTTAAGAGAAGAGAGGCCTTACAAAAACCCTAAGATGAAATATAACCTTGGCACAAAGCTGTTACCCTTCCAGGGCTGCAAGGTTTCCTCACTCAGAATCATTGCCAATTTCCTCAGGGGAGAAAGCAGCAGATTAGAAGGACAGAGCATTTGAAAAGGAAAGACAGGACCCTCTGTAGTTGTTGTCTTGGCTCCTTGCGCCCAATCACCCTACAGCTTTGGGATCCTTCCAATCCAAGTGTGATCTGTGCAGCTCAGGCTCATCTAATACCTTCCAAGCATTCCTCCTTTAGGAGGGCCGCCCCTTTGAGATTTGGACCCATCCCACACAAGCATGGTCATTCTGCCATATTTCCTCCCAACTGCTACTGTGAAATTACATCAAATGCGGGAGGATGGAAATGGGGACTCTAGAAACAGTGCCTTGTTAATCTCATGTCATTTTTAATTCCTGATACCAATGTTCTGTTTGCATCTATTTGGACCTTGGAGAGGAGGGAGGGATGGGGAGATGGGACGCTGGATGAGGCATCCAGCAGGGCTTCTCTTAGGTAGGTGATGGGGTAAGTGGATCACTGTGCTGTTGGGAAAGGAAAACACCACAAACACTTTTCACTGAGTCATGTTACAGGCATTTAACAAGTGAATGCATGCAGCTGGCCATGTGACATGCTCCAGGAAAGCTGTATCTGATACATGGAGGCTCCTCCATGGGGACAGGAAAGAGAATGGCCGACAGATAAATCAGTTCCCGGTTAGGCAGTGTGTTTTGGCAATGCAGATCCTGAGGAGTTATGGAGCTAGCAGGTTACCTGGTGTAACTAGCCAGGGCGCCAGGAGAGAGGTGCAAGACAGATAGACAGGAGGACATGAAACAAGATGTTTCTACGGCTAAAATGCACCGATCGAGCCCATCCCTCCCTTCTGGCGTTTGTGATGTAATTTCCTATTGGAATCAAAACAGGAATCAGAAGTAGCAGGTTTAAGTTTGAAAGGGACTGGCTGGCCTAAGGTGTTAGTAACAAGACACAGAGCCTTTCACCTCTAAGGCACTGGGGGTGGGGGGGTGGGGGGGTGTTTCAATCCACTTCCTAGCAAACAGATGCCCACATCACAAAAAAACGCCACAACTCCACAGAGGCATCAGCACACAGATGGGACATTATCCCTTGCTCAGCGAATAGGGGCAGTTATAAGGGCCATGCAAAATCTGAATAAAGAGCGAGCTTCAGTCGCCAGCACTGTCACTCCGGCCCCTTTCGTCGGCATCACAGAGTAAAAGGAAAATAAATTAAATATTACCAGAGAAGGGAGGGGTGAATATTTTCAACCCAAAATACACACATTTGGCTGAGGCCAGCAGTCTATTTCATACAAAATTCTCTTAGTCTGGACCCAAGACAGAGCCAAGTCCCTTTGAGGCTCATTTCAGTTCTTCCTTCCAAATCCCATTCCCCTAAGCCTCTGTAGTTAATTATATCTCCTATCAGGGATTTGTGAATGAGCATGTGTATGTGTTTGTACTATAGGAAATGAGTTGATATTGGCAGTCACATTTAATTTAAAGGTAAACACCACTGTAAACCATTAACTCAGCAGTGACCTCCGTACTTTGCACAGTATCGCAAAATACATACATAAGCTTAAAACGAACCCCTGCTTAATTTAATCGTACAGGCTGAATAGTCCATCCCAGGCACCTGCGAGCCAGCTACACGCGAAACAAGCAGGTGTCATTTCCTGTTTTTCTTTGCAAGATGCTTCTAGGATTTCCTTTGCCTATCAGATAAGATTGGCCAGCTTTAGTCTCCATGACGTGACCAGATAGGTCACCTGGTTTGCTGCGATGGTCATAAGCCATTTAACAATAAGTTTGTCCTTTTGGTACCTGGATATGCCAGAGCCAAATGTAAACACTTGCACCACGTCTGCAGGGTTCAGGGCAAATGAGGATGAAGCATGTGTGGGAGGGAAGGGTTAGATTGAACACTCCTCCTCCCCTCTACCCCCTCCCCCCCCGCAATAGGTGGAGCCTCGCTCCCAACAGTCCTGCATTATTTTGAATGCCATAGGGTGAATCTGCAGTGAGAGTCCCAGAGGTGCAGGGGCCCTCGGTGAAAGCAGCACCATGGCACAAACCTTGGGTGGGTTTTTAACCAGAGGGCAGGGATTAAGGGTCAGGTTTTCACATACACCTACAGGAGTTCAATGCCTAATTCCCACTGACCTCCTTCAGGCTTCTTTGAAAATCCCAGCCTGTATCTGGACCTTTCAGTTTGCAAAAGGCTAAAGAAAAAAAAAAAGGGGGGGGGGGGGGAGAGGGGGAAGGGGAAGAGATCTCAACATTTACCACTTCCCAAGACTGTATCAATAATTCATTTGGGCGGGAGCTTCAGAAGCACAAGCCAAAAGAGCAGCTTCTAATTGAAACCGTGGTTCTTTTAAAATCTCTTCTTTATTTATAAGTGAATTTACCACTGGCAAAAGGCTCTGACAGCCTTGGAGTCTGAAATCCTCTATCCAGAGAAGAGGGGAAGCACTGGCAGGGGCTATGCAAGCTCCCCCCACTCCACCTGTGTGCCCCAGCCATAGCCTGGGGTAACTGCCTCCAGGGGCAGGAAAGGTGGGCACAGCCTCCATGGTCTAATGAACATTTGGCCTCTCCAATAGGACTGCCAACTAGGGGGACCATTGGCTGCAAATGTGGGTAACTTGCCCTTTAGGAACAGGGCTGAGGCCCATCAAAACTCATTTCACACAGGCCAAACAGCCAGCAGATAGTCATGACCAGTGGTTACTATCAACCTGGGCTGGATTTGATTTTACCCCAGTGACTCTTGGTTGGAAGGCTCTGCACCCCTCTACCAATCCCCCAAGCACTCCTGTCTGCTCCACGGACCTGATCCAAAGACCAGTGAGGACAGTGTGAGCCTTTCCATGACTCCCACTGACGTCAGTGGGTTCTGGAGCAGCTCCAAGATGAAGTTCCTATGTTTCCTTCAACGACGAAAACTATAGGAGCGGCACCCAACCCTATCTAAGGCCAATGAGAATCTAGATTAATGAATTCAGAGATGAAGAAAATTGCCCCTCGGCACACACAATACTGCAACACATCTCTCCAGCAATGTGATCGAATGCGAGCGCATCAAAACGGGTCCCGGCTCGCCACACTGGCTTCCCATACAGTAGAGGCTCAAGAGCGCAGTCCCGATCTTTAAGGCACTTAATGGCCTGCACCCAGCATATCTCAAAGACCCTAAAGCTCCGGGATGAGGACTGTGGTTTATGACTCTGCTCTTCCGGTACAACAGAACTTAGAACCATAAGAATAAAGCTCATCTGTGCCAGAGATGGAGCTTTCTCGGGGGCTGGTCCACGACTGTGGAATGAACTCCCCCAGGAACTCAGGACATCAAAATGCGTTATACCAATAAAATAAAAACCAGCAGGATCTTATTAAAGGGAAAAAGGCAAAATACCACATTTATTGTGAATACAGAAAGAATCATAGTAAGCAGTTAGTTACAGCTATAACATTCCATTCAATCTCATCTTTATTCACATATTCATTCATACACACACACACACACACACAGGTTCTGCAAGGTTGTTATCATAGTAAGCAGTTAGTTACAGCTATAACATTCCATTCAATCTCATCTTTATTCACACATTCATTCATACACACACACACACACACACACACACACACACAGGTTCTGCAAGGTTGTTATCATAGTTACCAGCCTTAGAGTTGCTCATGCCAAGCCACTGGCCAGGTGGCCTGGACATGAGGAGGGAGCAGGGCCTTGTCAGATGCTCATCTGATGCTCCTGGAAGTTGGTTTGCAGAATCAGACCCCAAAGTTCTCACTTTCTAGAGTCTATTTTTATAGGAATTTCTTCCTATGCCAGTCTATGGGAATTGCTTCATCACGCTGTTGCTGAATCAATCAGCAGATAGCACATTCCTGACGGCTCCAAGATGTTATCTTGTTCTTTGGTTCTCCCATTCTTGAGGCTGTTGGGTGGATTCCAGTCTGCCCTCCGGGGGTCTTCTGGTTATTTCCACTTGATGCCTTCTTCAGCCGATGGACACTGGATTCTTAGGCTGGCACCTCCCTGATCATTCAGTTATTATCCACACCAAGCATCCATCCACATACATCCTCTATCTCTATTTTAATCACAATTGTTAATACAACAAAAGGGCGGGGAGTCTCTGGGTGCTGTTTCTGTTGTTAGAGTATTGCTTTGGGTCTCTCTCTCTGTGAATTGCTTTGAGAACAGACTCTGTCTTAGAATGTACTAACACAACTAGCAGCTTGCAAGTTTCACACACAGAGGGAGAGAAACAGTACCAAAAACCAAGAGACCTCTTAATTAGTAATACCCTGGAATTTAAACTATGGGGAATCAAACTCATTTGTGATTTTAATACAGAACTTCTTTAATATGATCCAACAACAAGTCTCCCCATCTCCTGCACCAAATACCCAGCACACCTCTTTAACCTGCCTTCTCTATTATAAACACAGAACAACATGGGCATTAAAAAAAAAAAAACAACCCAACCACACACACACAATTCTCCCCCTGGGAGAGAATGAACCACACACGAAAAGATGTTATCCGCATTGCTTAATGCGGTATTAAAAGGTGCTCAGATACTTTGGTGATGAGGTTAGATTAAGAACATATATAGAATAGACACACCTGCCTAGCCCTCTTTTCCCCGTGCGCTCTGCTAGCACTTCCACGAAAGGAACCTTCAACCCCCCAAGAAATACAGATAAACAGCAGAGCAGCAGCTCTGGCAGCCTGTAGCCCTTAAGCCATTGCATATTTTTATTCCATCATTGCAAGCTTGAGAGAGGGGGTTTTATTTACATGGCCTTGACGTCCAGTGAAGTACAGCAGAATGGGAGTTCTTAATGTCATTTCGTCCTTTCCTCAGCTATACATTTACAAGGATGTTACCATCTCCACAGGCCCAGTAAACGCCTCCTTGAAAAAGTCCAGAGAAACACTCTGGACTTTGTGCCTGCATGCAGAGAACCCCAGCTTAATGTACTAAATAAGTGACAGGCAACATGTTAGAAATTACTTGTCCAGAACCCATTAGACTCAGGCACTCTGCATTTCTTCAGCAATCAGCATAATGTGGGTGCACAGAGAAAGGTGGGCATGAGCGGCACAGAAGTGTCAAATACTCCTCCTTTCTCCTCCTGCTTCAGGGCATGAACTAACCTCTAGCTGGGAGATGGGGAGGGAGAAAGAAGCTTTCCTCGAGGGGAGTTTCACCGATTTTAAGGCCAGAAGAGGCCTTGGCAATCATCTAGTTGGACCTGCTACCCAACACAGGCCACAAAACTCAAATTAAAATGACCTGTTTCAAGTCCAATAACTGCTTGAACAAGAGCACAGATTTTAGAAAAGCAGATAATCTTGATTTAAAGGCTTCTGGTGATGGAGAATCCACTACGTTCCTAGGTAAGTTGCTACAATGGTTAATTATCCTCAGATAAAAATGTGCATTTGATTTCTCGTCTGAATTGGTCTATCTTCAGCCTCCAGCCACTGGATCTCGTAATAGCTTTGCCTGCTAGATTGAAGAGCCCCATAGCTGACGACTGCAGAGTTTCTTGCACCTTCCTTGCAGGCAGCTGGTACTGGCCACTGTCAGTGCCTAGATACTGGACCAAATGGACCCCCAGTGTGACCCAGAATAAGACAAGACCCATGCTCCTCTGGATTTCTTCATAAACTTGGCGACATGAGGACTGCTTCCTGGAGGGAGATTGATTTTGATGTCTGGGCTAAAGGACTGATGTCTGAAATTGCCCCTTCTCCCCCCCACCAACCCCCCTACCCCCGACTCATTCACATCCCTCCTTCAAAGAGCAAACAGTGAACACACACTTATCCCACAAAGCCCTTTGAAATTCATCTACCAGGCAGATGACAGGAGATTGCAAGCTCTTCAGGGCAGAGCCCTCGGCTTTACAGCAATCTGTAAAGCAGCTAGGTTGGCGTTATAAATAAAAATAATTTACATACCACTATGAGACTGGACCCTGTGCGATCACATCTACCCGACCTGCATTCATTTAGATTGCGAGCTGCTTGGGCTTGCGAGCTCCCCTCTGCACTGGTGCACCACAGAACTATCTCCCCGCAATTTTTCACATGGGAAAATGGAGGCCCAGAAAGGGGAATGACTTGCCCCAGGATGCAATACAAGTCAGTGGTCGAGTTGGGGATAGGAACCGGGTCTGACATCCTACCCTGAGCTTGAGTCACAAGATGATCCTTTCACTCTAATGGCACATTCCAGGCTTACTGCTTCACCAAGAGCTGGGCAGGAGCAGCAGACAAGGTGGGAAGTCGCTCCTAGATACTGTTTACACAGATGCCCGGAAGCGAGTGTAGGACATTAAAGAATCCTCGACATTAAAGTGGGAAGGAGACCTGTAACACCCCATCTATCAGAGCATTTTCTACAGCATCCATCACTGCAGTATCTAATCTAGCCACCCTTTGTCAGTGCAGGATTGCTCCCCAAAGAAAGCCAGAAAGAGATGACCATTGTAAAAAGCTCCTGAGATTGCCAGAACCTCAGGGCAGGGACCTGAGTGCTTTTCAGAGTGCTGCACTGTATAAATCGCTCCTGGAGCTCCTCTGGCTTTACTGAAAGAGGGTTTTGTTTTGGGGGAGGGGGATAAGAGTAATGTGAAGATTTCATAACATCCTTTTGTCTCCACTGCCTCTGAGGCAAACAGGGCTGACCCATCTCTCCCCTCCCCCAGCTGCACAAACAAATGCACTTCGACAGATAAAAATCACAGTTTCTACTCTGCTTTGTTCTCTTTACCTCTGACAAGGGAAAAGGGGGGGGGGGGGGGGGGGGGGGAAGCACAAAAATCAAAGCACATTTTTTGTTTCCCCAAAGACATTTCGCTCTGATGTGGCTTTCTTTCCCTGCTGCAGGGCCCCTTTCAGAAACACAGCTCCTAATTCTCTGGGGGAGAGAGACTAACCTTATGCTTTGTGCCCATCACCTGGCTCCTGACCAAATGGCTGTGAAAGAAGCAGATCTGCAGCAGACACTTACAATTAGAACAGACGCTAATGGGGGAGAGGGGGCAGGGCACTGCAAGAAAGGAGAGGCTCAACATTACTTATAAGTTTCTGGGGTCTGCTTCCTGACTAAGGGGATGCTCTTCAACACAGATTACCACACCCCCACCCCTCATCACTGCTGTCTATTACTCAGATCTATCCATTGTCTACCAGCAGCGTATGGAACGGTCAATGGAGAGTCTGGATTCCTAGGTTCTTTCCCCAGCTCCCCCCCCTCCACGAGCTGTGCTACCTTTGGCAAGATCATTTTTCACCAACTGCTTCTAATAATGCCCTCGTTTACAGCGGTGTTGTTAGCCTCAAGCGTTTGGTAAAAGCAGCCTCAGAGTGGTTAATACAGTTAGTGCGTCTGCCGTCATTATTAGGGTTAAGAGTTAAACAGCAACCAAAAGACCAGGCCTCTTTGTGCCAATATTTCAGTCCTGCCAGCTCCAGACTCAAGTCCAATATCTACAGTAGTGTATTCCATTGAACTGAAATGGCTAGAAACATTTTAAATGCAAGCTTAGATTCTGAAGGGACGCAATAAAAAACACTCACAAAGGCTATAAATCCTCACAGTTGGAAGATTTTCCAACCTCACAGATCTCTCTCATCCCTGAAAAGGACTTTGGGAATTGAACGAGGGCTTCGAGACCCCCTGTCTGTTGCTAGGCAGGAGTCAGGAGCGGGAGACAAGATCCTTCCATAACATGATACCAACACATCCAACCACGTATGCACATGCGGACACAGCCCAGGTGATACCAGCCTGGCAAACTGGGGCAGCCCTATTTTATTCTCAGTCAAACTCGGTAATTGATCTGCATCGTATTTCCACGGAACGCACTGGACGTCAGCTATTCTCTCCATTCCCAGGAGGGCAATGTTCTTCTACAGATCCCCCGATTCACAGAGCAGGCAGGCGTCTTTCCCCTCCCGCCCTGCAGACAGGAAAAAATAGCCTCGCTCCTATTTAAAAGGGGAATCAAGGACCTCTTCTCACCCTGCTTGCACTTCTCTATAAGACTCAGGAGACACAGTTGCTAAAACCAGACTGGCATTCAGATAGGTGTTAATACGGCGCACTCTGGTGCCACCCAGACCCTTAAAGTAACACGCTAACACTAATCAGTTAAGCCTCAACACCCCTTTGAGACTGTTATCTGCACTGTGCAGCTAGGGAAACTGAGGCAAAACAGCTTGCCCAAGGTCACACAGTAGTCCGTGACAGAGCTAGGTACAGAATCCGTATCCCCAGAGTCTCAGACCAGATTGCTATCCACTACACCATACTGCCTCAAAATATATCACCCGAGAAGCCTGCCAGGTGCTTTGCAAACAAAGAGACAAAGCACCTGCCCTCCCTCCAGAACATGGGGGCTTTTCACCCCCTCCACAAACATTAGCCCCTTACTTTAAGACCTGCTTTCATTGAGGAACTCTGAGCTCCTTGCATGCCACAAATAGCCCTAGAGCCAGGAGTCAGCTAGTAAACACTCAAATCCCATTTTTTGTAATTAAAACACACACATCAGGAAAGGTTTGCTAATCCTTTTATGTAGCATGCCCAGTGGCCCACTGTTAATCAGTTCACAGCACATGGCTCCCCACTTGTTTACTAGATAAGTTTAATAATGAGGGTCTGGGGCGCACAATGGCTCTTTGATTTTAAAGACACACACACACACACACACACCCCTCCCTACCTCTGCCACCCCAACCCGCCTGACTGGAATCAACCTCCCCTCCAGCCCCTGGGGACTGTTCAACTCAGACATTTCAATAGCCAATCTGCAAAATAAAATTCATTTGACAGACCTCCTTATGGCTCCCAATTAATTATGTCCAAGAGAGGTTAACTGCTAGAGCATCCCAGGGGGACAGAGACAGCAAAAGAGGATTTCACCCAGCCCCAGGGCATGGGCTGAGCAAGGTGAAAGCACACACCAAGCAGGCCAGAAGGAATACCAGATCTTGCCTTGCAAGAGTTTAAGCTTCTTCAATCCCACTTATACAGGCAGCATTATGAAAAGAGCTTAGGGCTCAAGGAACAGTGGGACCAGCCAACGTTCAGACAATCCATCCTCTATGCCTCTCTCCCTACTCCCCAGTTCCAGAAGTCTAAAGGTTTATCCAAATGCAAAGCCAGCTCCCTGAAGTAAGAAGAGGCTAGTTTATGAAAGCACTTAACACAGCTATCGCACTTCCAGGGCCCAATTCTCCTCTCCCTTACGCTGGCTTCACATCATGGCAGCACCGGGGAGCTCAATAGTCACCCCAGATTTACACAGGTGTCAATAAGAGGGAAAAAAACCAAACAAACAATCAGGCTCTCAGTCTTCAGAAGTTTTTTTGAATGTTTAGTTAACTAGTCACAGCCCCAACAAGTAGCTAGGTAGGTCAGTATTACTCCCACTTTTCTCCCCATTGGCAAACTGAGGCAGAGAGAGGTTTAAGTGACTTTCCCAACACCACAGAGGACATCTGTGTCAGAAGCAGGATTCAGGAGTTCCTTGCTCCTAGTCCTCTGCTCAGAGCATCTCTCCTCCCACCACCAAAATGGGGGAGACTTAGGGCTTGTCGACAGAAAACTGTTCCTGATTAACTTCATGTGTGGACACTTATTGCGGAACAATAATATCTTGTTTCTGTTAATGCACTCTTGTTCTGGATTAAGAGTGTCCACACATGGAGATATTCACAAATAGCTACTGCACTTTAAATGCAAACCCTACCTTCATCCAAATTAACTTTCACGTGTAGAAAAGCCCTAAGAAAGCCAAAGAACTGGAATTATACAATTTTTCTCTCTCTCTCAAATGATTTGAGGATTTTACTGTATCACTAGTGGACACCCCTGAACTGAGCTTTACAGTTTAGTCAAGTGAGTGTCCCAAATCAGAAGGCACTTAAATACATCATCCCAGGTATACTCCAGATGCTGGATTTATGCAGAAGATAACCACTATGATGGAATGCTGAGTAAAAGCAGCTAAGAACCCATTTTTAGTTTATAAAGCAGTGGTAATCCCAACTCTCCTCTATGGCCGTGAGACTTGGGTGACGGATAGAAAACACCCGAAAAACCTGGAACGCCAGTGGGAGGATCATCACACTAACATCAGTGTCCTCAGAGAGACTAAAAGCTTCAGCGTTGAGGTCCTGATTATCCAGCACCAGCTGAGGTGGAGCGGGCACTGTGTACGCATGCCTGATGTACGCCCACCAAGACAACTGCTGTACGCCCAACTCACCAAAGGAGAAAGAAAGGGGGAGGCCAAAAGAAACGCTTCAAAGACACCCCCAAGATAAACGTCAAGAGATGTGGCATCGACACCACACACTGGAAGACAGCAGCCCAGGATCGGGATAAGTGGCAAAGACTTGTCAGAGAGGGAACGTCCACTTTTGAAGAAAATCGCCTTGCCCTGGTCGCAGAAAAACACCAGAAAAGAAAGGAAAGACAATGGTCATGCAGCAATCATGGCCCAACCCTGTCTTCCAACACCACCTGCAACATGTGCCAATGAGCCTGTGGCTCAAGGATCGGACTCCTCAGTCACCAAAGGACCCATGAAAACTAAAACCTCTGAAAGAGACCATCCTCGACCATCGATGATGATGAACCCATTTCACAGCCAACACCACATCTTTTACTCCAGAAATCTGGGAACCCATCTGACCTCTCTTACCAGGGAAACCAGTCTGGTCATTTCAATTAATTTGTGGGGAGATACAAATACAGAAGAGGGTGTATTAGAAAGAGCTACAGGCATCTGACCTGCTGAACCGAAGACCCTAATGAGACCTAGCAGAATTTGCCCTCCGTCAGAACTGAAACACTCTGCAAGGGCACTAGTTGTCAGGAAAGGAGGAGGATTGTTTGCAGCTGCATAGAAAACAGCCAAGAAACCCTTCTGGGTCTCACTTGCTGGATTTTACAAGGTCAGAGTCTCTTCTGCCCTTTGGCTCCTCAAGGTAAAATCCATAAACACGAATGCTAGCAAAGAGCACTGCATGCACGCACACATGTGCTAAAACGGCAAGGGAAGCACCCATCATCTTCCATCGAGAAACTTCCAGGAACCCTCCCAAAAGCCCTTAGTAGGAGGGTTGTTTTCTTCACTGGCTTGAAAGGTGCTAAGCTCGCAGTCCTCGAGTCTGAAGTCCCTTGTTCCTAGGGCAGCAACATGGCACATCGTAAACCACCCTCTCCCCTTTGCACTGGAGGGAACCGCAGTAGCGGTCACACTCAGCTGCGGCCAGCAAGGGGCCCCTCCGCAAAGCAGACTCTTGCACAATGCAACCAAGCTCACGTGATGACATTAGCACTTCTCTCCTCCCGCTGCCATGCATTAGAAGGGACAAGGGCATGGGCACAGGGCAGACCAGGAAGAAGGGGGAGAAGAAAGAGGAGGAGAATAACTCCCCTAGGGTGATATCAAGATAGCAGTGTGCTGACAAGAGAGGCACAGTTCTAAGATGGCTGCAGCCCAGAAAGTCAGTAACTGGGAATCACACCCGTCACTAACTTGGCTCCAATCAGGAATAGCAATCTGCATGACCCTGCCTGAATTTGTACGAATAACCTAGGAGACAAGCTTCTTCCGCGGGAAGCACCAGCCCCGCCTCCTTTAAAATAAAGGTCAGAAGAGCATCATTTCTTTTGTGTCCCCCACATATACTGCTCCCCAGTGGAGGGAATCAGAGCAGCTCAGCGGTGTGTCCCAGGCCTTGTGCCGCTAATGGAGATTCTCCGCAAAGACCTGTACTTTGGAACTGGAGCTTTCTATGCTCACTGACACCATGAGGTTCTGTGTAGCCACGATATGCAACATGCTGCAAAGTCACTATTTCTCTATGATGATGATGTCGTTAGAATAATTATACAAATGTTAACATTGGCAGGCTCTGCCGCAAACCCACACAACAGAGTCTTCAGCGTACAAATTACTCATCCAAAAAGCTGGCAGTGCAGTTCTGATGACTTCTAGGAGACATCCCAACTTAAAAATTACTGGCAAATCCTCATCCCACGAGAAAGAGAGGTCTAGTGGAGGCCAGCTAATGCAGCAAAGACCAAGTGACTTTTGCAACACCAGTCAGTGTTGTCCAAGCAGTCTGCTCTTTATATGTGACATGGAATGAGAGGGGACAGGAGAGTCACAGTAATGCGTGTAACCAGGATTATTGCCAGAAGTAGGATAATAGGCACCGTTTCTCAGGAAACTCCATTTGGTTCAGCTAAGCTACTACTGGGAGATCTTGTCACTGAGACATGGATGTAGGGGTTCAGACTTCTGTTCCTAGCTCGGACACTGACCCGTTGGGTGACCTTGGACAACTCACTCAATCTTTCTGAGCCTCAATTTCTCCCTCTGCAAATAACAGCAATCCTTATCTTCCTGCGAAAGGGAATAAAGATTTCTTTTGTTATTATTGCTGTGAAGTTTTCAGTTGTTCAGATGAAAGATGCGATAGAAATATTACTACCCCAAAAAAAGTGTTAGCCGAATCAGTATTTCTAAAATCAGATTCAGGTCACATGGATTTTTTGCAGCATAGATGAGGTCCACGGGCCTGCGGTTCTATAGCCATTTCTGAGCAGCACAGTTGGTGACAGGCCCCTCACCATCAGTCTCTTGGATTCTGGGAAACAATGATCTGCAGCTGTAGGAATTCCAGGCTGCCGGGATGCCTTGCCAAACTTCCACAGCAGTTCCCAGCTTGAGTTCAGACTGGATTTCCCTGAACACACACATTTTGGCAGGAAGTCAATGGGGCTTTTCAGGAGACCACGAAGGTTGGATGTGTCACTCCGTGACTGAAGGACACTGCAGAACAGTGGGAGTTGGGAGGCCTGTTGCTTAGTTTTCAGACTCCTCAGATATAACCACCCACCCTTCTCCACCAGACACCCCAGGAGACCGTAGCTTGCCAGAGAGCTATAAATAAGAGAGAGTGCAGTGCCTCAACCTCCTCACCAGATGCATGACTTTGGGGATCCTCAGATCTCTTCTAGCAGGTAGCACAAGTCCCCAGGAAGGGCAAAGGTCACCAAGCCCAGAAGAAAATGGCAATTCAATAGGAACTTGAGTGTGGAGAAAGGAAAGAAGGAAGCACAGATATAAGCAGGCATGAGCAGAGAAAGATACAGCTTTTTCTCTAACGTAGGGAACAAAACCACCCCAAATTCAGGGCTTCCATTTCAATAACTCCTCTTACAGATTGGACTCTTCCACCCCCCAAATAGATTTATTGCACTAGCCCCAGCTACTCATCCTGCAGTACCAGTAGCTCCTCCCACCTCTCCCAACCTCCAAAATACCCCTGCAGCTGAGGACTTCTGTGGGCCAATTGCTTCTACCTTAGGACAGACTTGGGCCAGGCTCAGAGCACAGACTCCATGCGCTATGCAGAGTCAGCATGGTAAGGCACAGTGTTATCATGATCCCAAGCCCAGTTTAAGTTTGCAGCAGCATGGAAAGGAGACACCATGGAATAAGCTGAACATGCAAGAATGGGACAGAGAATGTTAGCTACAGGGGTGGATGGAAGAGCAGCATAAGAATATGGGGGTGAAGTCTAAAGCCTCGTCAATATAGTACCTTGCTCACAAAGCAGGGCAAGGATGTCTTATGCGAAAAGAGCCGCAAAATTCAAGTCTGGCTCAAAACTTCCACAAAGGTCAGGCGCATTCAGATCTGGGATTTCAGTGCGGAGCCCATCTCTAGTTCAGGCTACAGCTTGCTGGACAGCAAGAGTCACCTGCATCCCTTACACCAAGGCTTAAATAATCCCATTATACAGAACAGAGAATGGCTCGCTGCACGCTGGCTCTCGCTGTTATTTAAGTGCCAACAGCATGCTTGGTACTGGACAAAACAAAGGAAGATGCTGTCCCTGCTTCAAACAGCTCCCAACCTCATTCAGGTCAGTGCAGTTATTGCACATTTCTGTCTGTGCACAGACAAGCCGCACCACACACCAGCACTCCCCGTCACCCTCTCCCACCACAAACAGCCAGGCAGCAGCTCCCACTACCCCCCGCGCACAAGACAGTCAGTCTGCCAGCGGTGGCATTTTCATGCTTCATGGCAGCTCATGCAAGATTCAGCCCTGGTATGTTTCAGACCATCTCAGGTCAGTGGGATTTAACAGCATGTGGGTCTTTAGTCCCTACCTGATGAAGTGAGCTGTTGCTCACGAAAGCTTATGCTCAAATAAATTTGTTAGTCTCTAAGGTGCCACAAGTCCTCCTGTTCTTTTTAATGAATAGAAGATTGTTGGGGACGGAATTGATCTGGTCAAGGAGAAGAAGTCTGGAGATAAATGTGAGAAAGGAGGGACAGGCAGCAGAACAAAAGCGAAACTGTTTGAGCAGCATATTCCAGAAGTCTTGAGGTCTTTCTGAGTGTAGCCTTCATCGATTGGAGATCTACCATAGCATTCTCTCACTGGACGGGAAAACCTGTAAAAGAGACCCAGTTTGGGAAAAGAACCATTCAAGAAATATATGTTTGCTGATGATGATTTAAAGAAAGTCACACCAGTGAACCGGTGGAAGTCACTTAAGCACTTGGATTCAGAGACTGCTGAAGTGATAATCTCACTTTTAACAGCAGTAGCTTCTTCTGCCGGTGTAGAAAGAATAATTTTCTTCCTTTGGACTAATTCATTCCAAATTGAGAAATGGTTTGGGACCTAAAAAACAGGAAAGCTTGTTTTTCTTTTCCAGATTATGAACAAACAGGAAAACGAAGGTGAAGACGACTGAGTTAGCTGCAGAAGCCAGTATTTTAAGTTTCTCATGTTGACCTGACTGACCTAGTCGATTTAATTTTTGTTTTTTTAAAAAAAAATTCATTTAACAATTTTAGTTAAAAACCATTTTAACAAAAACAAATCTGATTTTAAAACACTTGACTGTTTTACTAAATTCAAAAATTCAGATGCTTGTTGTGTAAAAATATTATATGTTTGCTGTTGAAGAAAAAAAAGCCAGAATACATAACGTTGTCAGTTTAGTTAAATAAAACAATTTAAAATGTCTGTCTGGTGATGTTCTCCTCCTAACACAGCATGGCAAGAAAATCCTCCAAATATTAATGATTAACCCGTTGAATTGGAGATAGTTCAACTCCCAGTGACTTCATAAATATCTGCTTCAATTACCTTTGGTAAACGAAATAACCAAACAATCATTAATTTTCTGATATAGCTGTAAAACTAATCTGAAAAGTTTTCAAAATAAATCACTGCTTAAAAATGTATCGTGTGTACCTTCTAAAAATGAAACCTACATCTGTCTCTGAGTTAGGAAGAATATGTATTAACGTTATAACAACCAACAAGAATGCACTTTTATGTAGAAATCCAGGATTAAATTGAGTCTTCCTGACTAGTGATTTAAATAATGATTTAAATTAAATCCACCCTGTCGGTTACGAAAACCCTTAACCAAAGGTTGAAACGTTTGGAGTGACTCAACCACCAGGTATGAGAGAACAGAGGGTCCAGTCTCCTAATGCTCCATGTATTTATTCAATCACCCACACCCCACTCTAATCCACTTGAGCTGTTCCCTCGCCACCTCCTCAGGTAAGTTAAAGATCCAAGCCAGAGCCCTTATTAAGGAAGCCTATCTAGGACACAGGGTACAGAAAAACCTAAGGAATTTCTCACCACGCATGTGAGGAGTGGATCCGCAGTCCATGTCAGCGCTGGAAAGGAGTTAATTATGGATAGATGTGCATGAAAGGAACTGGTGGAGCATCGCAGGACATGACATTCCTTTGGCCCCATCCGTACTGAAGCTCCAGTCAAGGTGAAGAATGACGTTTAAGCATAGTTCCAGCTGAGCCTTGAACACAGCTCCAGCTCTCACGTGGGTTCACCAGCTGATGCGGACTGAGCCGGTGTTAGAACCATGTCCTGCTGGCCTAGGTCCCTAATGCGGTTCAAATGAATTTGTACCAGGATCCCAAATTCAGACTGAAAGGCTAGCATAGCATGGTGCTTCTCAAGAACCAGCATTGCTCTAGGGGCCTTGGTTTTTGCACCTGCCTAGCTACTCTGTTGCCTCTGTGGCCCCAGCCCAACCCCTTCCACCTGAGGCCTCAGCCCCCAGCCAAGCCAGAAGCTGGAGCTGGCCTGTGGGCCCCTTCACCCAAGGTAGGTGGAGGGTTCACGGCTCCCCACCGCTGCCCAAATGGCTCTTACTGTGACCTGGCTCCGGCCAGGACACAGGGCCTCAGAGCCGGAGCCCGGCCATGGTAAGAGTCATGCGGCCAGGCAGCTGTGAGGAGCTGCGGACCCTCCACTTGCACTGGGCGGGGAGCCCAGGTCTGGGAACACAGGCCAGGGACTGCTCTCGGGTCGTCCGTCCCCACTCCCCGCCCCGTCTGGGGGCAGGTGGAGGGGCTGCAGCATGGAGAAAGGTGGATGGGCCAGGCCTGTTCACTTTCAAAAGGTGGGAGGGCCATGGTCCCCAGCCCCCCTATTCCCAGGCCGATGATTGGCGTAGTCTTGTTTCAAACAGAACCATATCAACATGCACTAGGTACCTTTCAGAGCTTACCAGCAGGGTCGACACAGGGCAGTAAGAGCACAGCAGCGTCCAGTGCTCTATAATTCACACCCAGTATGTTGTCATGTAGACAAGCTCTTAGGCGCAGCCCTTGACATTCACCAGCCTCAGATATCTTGGGCTATTGTAGCAAGAGACATATCACTGTCAAAGACACCAGGATTTATGACCCTTCCAGGGATGCCAGCTCTCTATGCTGAATCCAGTTGAATATTTACCTCTGTGATGTCCCCACACAGTTAGATCCAGCAAAAAGGACTTTGGGGGTTCTTATTCTAACTCCCCATTTAGAAAACAATTTTCCCGCAGTCTTTTGAAAGCACTTAAGGGGCCTAAGTCCCATTCGAAATTTGGGTCCTAAATCACTTCGGCACTCTTACAACTGTTACCCCACAAGGCTAGTCAGCATGGCTAGCAGGGCGGGTCTGAGAAGAAGAGGGGAGGGGAAGGGAGCTCCATACTGCATTCCTGAACTACACCTGGCTGCAGTCAGTACCAGCAGTCCACGCGTTTTCAGCGCACATGGAACATGCCCAGACCTCGCTGACATCAACTGATCAGATCTGGAATAATTTATTATCTTCGGCGCTTCCAGATTTCCTGCTCCTGTCCAGGAACCACCCCTCAAGCCTTTCAGTACCAACCTAGCAGCCCATCCTCCTCCTCCACACCACTCCAGGCCTAGTGCTTGAAGCAGATAGGCCTCTCACCGTAGAAGGAACTTCACCAGCTGAGCCACATTCCAAGCATGCTTCACTCATCCTATAAACATCGCCTGACTCAGACACACGCAAGGTTCTGACAACAGGAATTCACAACCCCAGAGAGATGGGGCAAGACTGCCCAAGAAACCCCAGGCTAGCACATAATTTAGGGGCAAGGGGAGAGCAGATTTGCACTCTAGGGATCAGCCCTTGAGCTGTGTTAAAAATGCTATAGTGAGCCTAGTGGCAGGGCCACCTTATCAGCGCTGAGCTAAGTGGATCCACATCACCCTGAAGAGAAAAACCCTGCAAGCTCATTCTGGCCCTGGAAGAGGCTTGCACCACATTCCCTGGGGAGCCCTGCCTCACATTCTGCTACCTAAATCCATCCCACACAAGCAGGAGAGAAAGACAAAGTGACATACAACCCGTCAGCAGTCCCATTTTCTCCCCATCCCACATCAGGTGAGGACTTCTTGCATTGGGGTTTCGGCTGGGGGCGGGGGGGAAGAGGGGAGCCCTGACTATGCCCACAAGCCTCTCCAAGCCGGATGCTCATGGACGCAGCAGTACGGCACTCTCCTGCTCTGCGGACAACTATGGCAAGGCAAAACGGGAGGCAGCACAGTATTCTTGGAAGCTGGGAGGTGAGGTCATGCAGTCTGAATGCCGCAACCTGAAGCCCCACACAGGGCCGGCTCGGCTTGGAGAGAAGCCGGCATTAAGAGATGGAGAGAGCCAGACAACAGCTCAGAAAAGACTCTCAGCTGATTCGACTGGCAACAGGGGAAATATTTCTGAGAGAGAGAGAGAGAGAGAGAGAGACCCTCCCCACTGTGTTCTCCCACCATCACCTTAACACAGAGAGCAAGTCTAGATCAGAGAAAGCCCCCATGGTCTGATGCAAACACAGCCCCGAAGACAGGTTTCAGAGTAGCAGCCGTGTTAGTCTGTATTCGCAAAAAGAAAAGGAGTACTTGTGGCACCTTAGAGACTAACAAATTTATTTGAGCATAAGCTTTCGTGAGCTGCAGATCACTTCATCGGATGCATTCAGTGGAAAATACAGTGGGGAGATTTATTTACATAGAGAACATGAAACAATGGGTGTTACCATACACACCATGCATCCGATGAAGTGAGCTGTAGCTCACGAAAGCTTATGCTCAAATAAATTTGACGGATGGACGGACGACACCTTTTGTAGTGATAATCAAGGTGGGCCATTTCCAGCAGTTGACAAGAACGTCTGAGGAACAGTGGGGGGTGGGGGAATAAACATGGGGAAATAGTTTTACTTTGTGTAATGACCCATCCACTCCCAGTCTCTATTCAAGCCTAAATTAATTGTATCCAGTTTGCAAGTTAATTCCAATTCAGCAGTCTCTCCTTGGAGTCTGTTTTTGAAGTTTTTTTTGTAGAAGAACTGCAACTTTTAGGTCTGTAATCGAGTGACCAGAGAGATTAAAGTGTTCTCCGACTGGTTTTTGAATGTTATAATTCTTGACGTCTGATTTGTGTCCATTTATTCTTTTACGTAGAGACTGTCCAGTTTGACCAATGTACATGGCAGAGGGGCATTGCTGGCACATGATGGCATATATCACATTGGTAGATGTGCAGGTGAATGAGCCTCTGATCATGTGGCTGATGTGATTAGGCCCTATGACGGTGTCCCCTGAATAGATATGTGAGCACAGTTGGCAACGGGCTTTGTTGCAAGGATAGGTTCCTGGGTTAGTGGTTCTGTTGTGTGGTTGCTGGTGAGTATTTGCTTCAGGTTGGGGGGCCCCCAAAGAGCAGCTCAGCATGGAAACTGCGGCTAGCCAGGATCTGTATTTCCTATTTGTGTGTGATTTGGGGGCGATGGGGGAAACCCTCGTGGAGTGGGGCCTCAGGCCTCAACACCACTGGGGCATATCAGCCACCAGAGCAAGCCCCTCACAGTGGCACATCACTGAAATGTCAAGAAGGGGCTAAGCAGCAGCAGCGCTAACCCTGGCTGGTGCACCAACAGCTGTAACTGGGGAAATCCTAATGCAGATAGGGACCTTAAAAAGCATCCCCCCAGCTGTAGCTATTATTGCAGGGTTCTCCTCTCCCTGCCCCCGCCCCATCTGCTTGCCCATTGGGTTTGGCAAAACGCCCTCCTTTCCTGCTGAACAAGGCACAGGTCGCTATTCCTGGCCTGTCCCGTCAGCATCCCTCCGACAGTAGAGTCCAAGGCCATAGCAGCAGCTAGTCACAGATGCCTGAAAATAAATGAAATAAACCAACCAGCGAAGCTGCAGTCTGGATGTTTCCGTGGTGGGAAGGTGTCTAAACAGGCTGGTGAGATTTTGTTGCATTCTATTTCTTGACCCCCGAGACACTTATTGCAGTGACCCTTTAACCCCCACGGGTACCAGACAGCAAGCAACCCAGGCACTGAATTCCAGCTCCCCAACCTCCAGCACCAGCTCTCTCACCGCCGTGCACACTCGCTCTTTTGCAGTGCCAACAGAAGGGTTACTTTGAACCCCATACACCTAAGGATGCCACTTCCCTCTTACCCCTCCCACCAGGGACTGGCTTATGTTCCATTCCAGAAGGCAGGCCTGGCGGTTTTTAAAGAGTAGCGAAGCCACTAAGTTGGTTTCCCCAAGTTTCCTGTCTGCGCCTTCCTTCATATTGGTTTCATGGGTTCTTATCCATCACCCCTCAATTGCATGTAGAGGCCTTGCTTCTATAAAACTTTCATCTATTGCTTATAAAATGCTTTAAACACACACGGCGTTTTACAATAGGTAAAGTTTGTCTAACTGAGAAGGGCATGAGCCAGTGCAATACAACACAGAACAAACCAACCAACTCTCTAATATAAGCAGAGCTTTTGCCAGACCAGGTGTGTTGGCAGAAACCTTCTGGAAGGCAGAGTAGTGGCCTGGCACATACAATATGTCAACGGGTTTATCTGGAGAGATTGGGTTGTTTTGTATGCCAAGCCCCTTCCCTACGCTTTGCTGTCTGAAGGGCTTTTGCCAACATGCCCAGAAAAAGTTCTGTCCAAGGGTTTGGAAGTGCTTTTTGTAGCATGGTCAGCCCCCTGACACTAGAATGGTTTTGTTGGCGAAGAACTGACTAGGGCCCAAGAGAACTGGGTTCAATACCCACCTCTCGCACAGGCTCCCTGTGTAAGCACTTTTGAAAATAATCATAGAACTCTCTCTACTTTGTTGTGTAGTGAAACACAAGTGACCATCCTTCTGGCCGTCTGAAGACCCTGCTGTTTAATTTGCATTAGTACACAATATTTATTCTTGCTGGGGGTCTGGATTTGGATCATTCAGCCACATTCCCTACTGGAGCTGTTTGACCCGAGTTGTCTTTTGAGACAAACACAAGGGAGTCGCAGTTCTGTAAGAGAATGAATCACTGGATCCAGTGCTGAGGCCCATCCGTGTCGCCTCAACAAGGTCCAGCTGGGCTTCGGGTGTGTTAAGACACCATCCGGGGCATTAACTAGGAGCTTCATGAAAGCCCAGCAAAATGTGCACCTGGTTCACACCTCGCTGGCAAAGCTTACACAGAAGAAAGTTTTGCCTCCCTCCTCTTTGCAACCCACCCAGAAGTTTACGACACAATGTTTCCCAAGTGGCAAGGGTTGGAAGAATACAAAAAACAGCTGTAATTAAGCCCAACATGATAGGGTTCTGGACACGAGTATAAATCCAGCCCAAGCCAGTAGAAACCAAGTCATCACCATTCAAAAGCAGCATGTAGGCTTACGTATACACATCACAAAATCACCATCACGATTTAACACTCTTGCCAAACTCAGAGGAAGAGACCAAAGGGAATGAGCACAAGGAACTACCCCCTTGCTCCCAGGAGTGGCCCTTCGCAAAGGCAGGCACTCGGCTAGGGGATCCTTGCACTGCACTGCGTCGTACTCTTTCTGAAGTGACCTAGAAGATTGCAGGGCGGTCAGTCTAGAACCCAGCACTTATCTCTAAAGAACAGGGAGGAAAGAGTGACAACAAGTCCCCAGTGCCCTAGCCTACGTCAAGTTTGAGCTATTTGCTCCCTTCAAGAAGGAGGGTCCAACCCTACCCATTCAGAACAACTGGCCGAGATCAGTAGGATATTGCACATCTTCTCTTTCACATCAGAATTGCAAAGTAATGGAAGTTTTAAAAAGGGAATATGAGAAAGCAGGAAATTCAGACAAAAGGAAACATGCTGCAACAAAGATCTGTAATAACACAACATGCTCTATGATAACTTTTACGGTATGGTACAAGTTAGAGGAAAGGTCTATTAAATTATCAAGGCCCATCTCTCCTGGACAGTGCAGGACCGTTACTTAATGGTGCATTTTCTACTGTTCTGTGAAGTCTAGGTTTAGACGTCCCAAGCATGGTCCAGTGGACAGGGTACTGGCCTAGGAGAGATGGAAACAGAACCTGAGTCTGCTACCAAACTCCTGCATAACCTTGGGAAAGACACTTCACCTCTCTGGGCATCAGTTTCCTTCATCTGCAAAAGGGGGACGGACATACTGATCTTCCTTTGGAGAATGCTTTGAAATCTACCATCACAAAGCACTAGAAAAGAGCCAAGTATTATAATTAAGGGACTGAGTTTCCGCTGTTTCTTTAGGATCCCAATTCCTGAGCGCAGAGCAACGGTCAACCCCATGGCCTGGCTCTTGTCAGTTTAACTCAGACACTTTCAAAACGAGGAAATGAGTGGCTACCATTTATAATAATTTAGAAGGGATATGACAACTCCTCAATTACTGATATGAACTCAGAACCCAAATCAGCAGAAACCTTCAATCAGTGAGGTGATAAACCACTGCCCTGGAAGAAAAAAAAAAAAAAAAACCAAATTGTGTTTGTCACAGTTTTAAAAAAAGAAAGTGTTACATGAGCATATTTTTGGTTTTCCAAACTACACAGTGAGGCAACACAAAAGAAAATTCCCATCAAGGCCAGGGTATCAGAAGTGCTCTGAACTGGCTACCCTGCAGCAGGCCATCAGAAGGGAGATATCTTCACTCATGAGCTCTAGCCTCGGACATTCATATATTCTAAGACTTAGGGGTTTAATAGTTTGGGGCTGGTAGTTTCAAAGGTGTAAAGTGCCCAATCCCAATTGAAATTCAAATGGGAACCGGGAGCCTTACTCCCTTCAGCAACTTTGAAAAATCCCACTCTTGGAGGAGGAGAACTTCCACAGGACCATCAGTGGAAACAATATGGTCATTTGCAGTGTCCTGCAGGCAGAGGCCAGGATTCTACTTTTCAGCTTCATGCTCCTTAGAGCAAATAATCAAGAGACGATCGGGGGGGGGGGGGGGGGGGGGGCTGGCATTATCTATTTTTTAAAGGCGGAGAGGGCTTTCAAAATAAAACCTCTACAAAACAATGTTCAATGAGCATAACATGAAGTGAGGAAACAGCAGAGCATTTTCCAGAGTTCTCCCGATCAAAAGCAAGGCCCAGCAACTCCTTGATAGAGAAGCCCCTTCTGTTAACATTCTGCACAGAGCTGAGCTAAAAACAGAACCTGAGTCCTGCTGGAGGCTAATAGCTTCAAGGAACTACTGGATCATGTTCCATAATGTTTATTATATCACAGCATAGGGGGCATTGACAGATTCACTACCTAACTAAGGGGAAAGAAAACACCCATAAAACCCTCTCTGCACTGCAGACAAAGAAAAATCGAGTTGGATCCATGACCACTTTGAGGAACGTCTCAAAGGGCAGCTCTAGGAGGCCAGTAGAAGTTGCTAAGGATCCTGAAAAGTGGAGTGAGAAACTAGGATCAAAACCCTTGTGTGTTTGGGTTGGGAAGAATTTAATAGACATTTCAGCTGAACCATAGTGGAAACAAGAGGAAATGTGCAGCTTTTTCCATTCATTTGGTAATGTTAAGCAATAAACAGCTGGTATACAATCCATACTATTGAGGACACTGCAGCTGTCCCGGATGCTGTTCCTTTAGGGAGAGGAAGGGTGTACACGGGTCCCAAGAGCCATGACAAGGACAAGAACCCTGACAACTCCTGCTCAGGTTTTCTAGAGAAGAAGAAAAGAGTTGAAGAGCTGAAAACTGACAAATCGATAGATCTCAAAATACTTGACAGAGAGTGGTGAGTTTCCTCATCCCCACAGCACATAAGGAGAACTGCAGCAGAGAGGAAGTAATTTCCCTAACATCACACCGTCTGAGGCAGAACCTGGACTAGAAACCAGCCTTCCATCACCTAGTTTTCTGCCCTCTCCCAAGACCATGTTGCCTTTGTAAAGCATACCCAGACACTTTGGTGATGGGAATCTCCTAAGTGTAATACCATTAATGTATTTGGACCTTGCTCCTTTCATCCCCAGGGAAGCCATTCCAGACATGTAATCTGATGGAATCAAACTGCACTACAGGTGATGCATTTTATTGGCATAAACTTACTAATGAAGAACTGATCCACTTCAGCCAGTTTTCAGTGGGTGTCGGCATTAATGGAAACGGGTCCCACGGAGAAGCTTCCAAAGCACCATAGATGCTAGTGAGCTACCTTTGAAAGCATGACATTCCCAAAGATACTGGTCTGTGCACAGTCTTCATGGCAACAGCCAGCTGACAACTACCTTAGAGTTGACGTTAGAGGTTAGGTTTCATTAGCAGAATCTTGCTCTGCATCCTAGAGCCCCAAGTGAAACACATGGCAGAGAAAGAAATTCAAAAGGAAAGTGATTCACTGATGTCCACCCAGCATTAACTGAGCCTCCAGCCCAGATTACCTGCAATTTCTTTGTAAAAAGCTGCATTAAGGGAGCCAGCCACTGATCCAGATCTCATCTGAAGATTAGGCTTAAAAGTACATCTCGGAGCGGAATTTACAGTATGCGACACAGAATTAGGTCTTGCCCACTATCCTACCTCTGCAATCTGCTTCACATAACACCAGCAGCCCAACTGCAACGGACAAAGCCAAGTAAAGTCAGCAGTGACCTACATACAATAAGACAGGTTTCAGAGTAGCAGCCATGTTGGTCTGTATCTGCAAAAAGCTACATACAATATGTTTTCCAGAAATTCCAAATCTAATTTTCATCTAATAAGAAATCACAGCGAGCTGAGAAAATATATACCCATATAGACACCACCTCATGTTTCCTACTGCTGACCACAGCTGCATTGCCCTTCGCTCTCAGACGGCCAGATGTTGATGAGCGAATCACTGAACAATCCACAACGGGCCTCATGCTGCTTGCTGACAAGAGCTTTCCACGAGTTGCTGAGTTCTGCCACTTCTCACCGGGGCTGAGCTCACCCAGCACCTTATGGGACTGAACAACTAAAGGAGAAAGCACCCAAATCTAAAATCCTATTAAGAACCAATGCTAATTCGCCGATTTAAACAATGCTATGCCTTTTTAATACTGGTCAATTTATGGATTCCACTTGAGATGTTTTTCTGCTGCAGCGATCAGTGAAACGCTATTCAATTAGACAATAACTACTGATAAGTCAGAAGTTAAAGAGTATCGATTGTTTTTAACTAGACAGTGCAAGCAAACAAGACTATAGACCAGTAACTTACAAACATGTGCTAGAAGCATAATTTATTTTATTAAGCAATCAAATGCCTTGGCTAAGCACTCGTTTGCTTAGATGGGGAATGAGCCCAAATTACATTTTATCTATTGTTGGAGTTTATACACCTCCCACTGAACTATGAATGGTCACATTATAGCAGTGCATCTCTAAATGAAATCCTAACATAAAAGTATCGAAGACCTTGGAATAGAGAGGTTTTATAATATGTGGTTTTACAAAATTCCTGAGCACACAGAACCAGAAGTCTTTAATATTAATGAGATTTACAGTTGTTTCCCCATCACTGTAAGATTGCATTAATATGTATGACCTTTTGGACAGGAGATATGAACAGAAAAGTTTAGAATAGAAATGCTCGCCTTAAAACCTAACACACAGCACAAAGCAATTTCACCTTTGGCTTCTGGCTATGGGCCTCCCTCTTGCATTCTTTCTAATGTCACCAGAAACAGCAACACCTGATGCAATCAGTTCTTCGTATCCAAGTTATTCCGTTATTCCTCTTACACTGATGCAGATAATGAGTCATAAAAACGTAAGATCAGACCACTAGTCCATCTAGCCCAATATCCTGTTTTCAACAGTGGCCAGCACCAGATGCTTCAGCAAGATTGAACAGAACAGAGCAATTATTGAGTGATCCATCCCCTGTCATCCCCGCCCAGCTCCTGGCAGTCAGAGGTTTTGGGACACCCAGAGCATAGGGTTGCATCCGTGACCATCCTGGCTAATAGCCACTGATGGACCTATCCTCCGTTAATTTAACTAATTCGTTTTTTTAATCCAATTATACTTTTGGCATTCACAATACTCCTTGGCAACAAGTTCCACAAGTTAACTGTGTTGTGTGAACAAGTACTTCCTTATGTTTGTTTTAAACCTGCAGCCTATTCATTTCACTGGGTGATCCCTGGTTCTCGTGTTATGTGAAGGGATAAACAACACTTCCTTAGTCACTTTCTCCCCACAATTTGTGATTTTGGACACCTCTATCATTTCCCCCCTTAGTCGTCTCTTGTCTAAACTGAACGGTCCCAGTCTTTTTAATCTCTCCTCATATGGAAGCTCTTCCTCATCGTTTCTGTTGTCCTTCTCTGTACTTTTTCCAATTTTAATATATCGTTTTTGAGATGGGGTGACCAGAACCACACACACTATTCAAGGTGTGGGCATACCATGGATTTATATAGTGGCATTATGATATTTTCTATCTTATTATCTATCCCTTTCCTAATGGTTCTGAACAGCCCATTGACTTTTTTGATGGACAGTACACAATGAGCGGATATTTTCAGAGAATTATCCACAATGACTCCAAGATCTCTTTCTTGAGTGTTAAAAGCTAATTTAGACCCCATCATTATGTATGTATAGCTGGGATTATGTCTTCCAACGTGCATTACTTTGCACTTGTTAACTCTGAATTTCATCTACCATTTTGTTGCCCAGTCACTCCGTTTTTTGAGATCCCTTTGTAACTCTTCCCGGACAACTATGGACTTAACCATCTTGAGCAATTTTGTATTGTCTGCAGACTTTGCCACCTCATTGTTTACTCCCTTTTCCCAATCATTTACGAACATGTTGAACTTCACAGGTCCAATAGAGATCCTTGGGGGGACCCTGATATTTACCTCTCCCCACTGTGAAAACTGACCATTTATTCCTACCCTTTGTTTCCTATCTTTTAACCAGCTACTGACCCATGAGAGGACCTTCCCTCTTATCCTATGACAGCTTACTTAGCTTAAGAACCTTTGGGGTGGGACCCTGTCAAAAGCTTTCTGAAAGTCCAAGTACACTATATCAGCTGGATCACCATTGTACACATGCTTGTTGATCCCCCTCTAAGAATTCTAATAGATTGGTGAGGCATGATTTCCCTTTACAAAAGCCATGTTGACTCCTCCCCAACAAATGGTGTTTGTATGCCAGATGATACGAAGTTATTCAGAAGTTCTGAACAACACTCTACAGCTTTATAAACAGATCCACCCCCAACTAATAGAAAATAGCATATAGATCTATACACACTATAGTTGAGCAAAACATCCTATTAACGAGGTTTACCTTTTAGGGCTATATCTTGACAGGAAGTATCCAAAACTCACTGGACAAACCAAGAGTATGTCTCACACACTTGTCAGTGCGAGATGGACAGTGTGTAGTTTGGTCTGCAAAGATCCTGAGCTAACAGCCCAGCACTTTCTAGGGGGCTGGAAGGAATCGTTTACAGCAGCAGCTGGGCTGCCCTTTGAACTGACACGGACACATCTGATGGCTCAGCTAAGCTTTTTCCTCGCCATACGAACATGGGGAATGGAACATAAAAATTTTAAAACTTCCCAAAGGAAAAATTCAAAGCTGAACTGAATAGAATTAGCCTCTGTGAATTGATTCTGCACCTTCCTCATGCATTGTTACATAGCTCATAAGCAGGGAGATTGGACCACACACATCCGCAAC
The DNA here is from genome assembly GCF_015237465.2 of Chelonia mydas. Classification (NCBI taxonomy): domain Eukaryota; kingdom Metazoa; phylum Chordata; order Testudines; family Cheloniidae; genus Chelonia; species Chelonia mydas. The sequence goes on from NC_051261.2 coordinate 5,869,012, forward strand.
TTAATAGGTCCCTCATTATATGGTAAAGAGCTCAGGAAACTGAGCAGGGGACAAGATCTGAGCAAAAAGTGAGAGTCCGTGATTTACGTTCCATTCTTAATACATAAAAATCCTGTGTTGTAAAAGGCACTTTAAGTACACCCGTGTAAATAATATATCAAACCTAGATCCTGAACATGTCTACTGCACCACGCTCCAGGACTGACAAGATAATCAGAACTCAGAGGCTATGCTATTATTCTTAGCCAGTATTTTGATATGAGGAGACTGCTGACACAAGCTGTCCCTTTCCATATGCCATACCCTCTAGTTCTTCTTCTTTTGTTATTTCACACAGGAAAGTATTAGCAACTGCTATTTAAGTCGTTGAGTCAACTTTAAATTTAATGGAGAGAAAAGCATGTCTGTCAAAACAGAGGCTGATCCCACTCATTTACAACATAAAGGAAAAATTACCGTGTCTACCCTCAAACATAACACCGCAATGAATGAGAAGCTTCCCTATTTCCAGACCAAAAAGTGAAATATCTGCCATTCAGGATTTTTTGTCAAAAATCTACTTCTTTATTAGTTTAGGATTAGTGACTTGTTGGCTTTAAGCACATGTGTTGGCTTAAAAAGAAAAAATGCAGTCAAAACAGGAGGTTTTTGGGGTGTTTTTTTTAATCTTCACAATTAACAGGATAAGGTATAGTGTTTCTGAACAGCTAATGTGTGGGAGCAAGTTGTGCCTAAGATACGGAACGTTCGGCTTTGCTGGAGGAGAAAAATTGTACCCATCTTTCCTAGTGCTAAGCATTACCTATGACAATCCATTTAAACTTTCCCCAGGATCCCTCTAAGAGAGAAATACCCACCCCCACTCCAAAAAAAAAAAAAAAAATTGAAAACAGGGGAACTGTCAAGTTATTTAGATGCAAAATGTATATTTTAGTACAATATCTTATGTATTGGAAAACCTTTCAAACAAAAACATGTTGTGGACTACTGCACACAGACACAGCACCACAAACATAGCCACATCTGGGGTGGAGAACGGTAGCAGATTGGTGTACAGTACACTGCACAACAACTGGGGAGCAGGGAGGGTAATTAAACAGGGAAAACCAGACAAACGCCTATGTTTACACAAAGTGCAACGAGATCTTTAGTGCCCACACAGAGAACCTTGAATTTTAAAGGGCTTATCCAGAAAACACAGAGAGTAAACGCGCTGGATCAAATCGACAAGTCTGGAGGTTTCAATGGATTTCAAACGTGATGCTAGACACATTTTGTCTTTCTTAATAAGACTAGTTTAAGGGAAAACTAGACATTCCTCTAAAGTGATGGAAACACAGAGCAGTAACAATGGAGTATAGTAAAGCCAGAAAGTGAAACTGACTATCCCTGTTTCATTGTCCCAGCTGAGTGCAATAAAAACAAACAAATTAATGGTGTATTTTTTTTTAAATTATTTTTATTATTACACATCATAATATGATTTTCTTCTCTCTATAGAATCCCTTTAAAGCACTGAATTACTGGTGCTGCCCCAGCCCAAGAGACCACTTGTCTAAAACAGATTCTGCTTATTTGTATTTACATGTAACAAAGCACCAGAAACATTCCCTCATTGTCAAGCACTAACTGTTGCTGGTAAATTTCAAGTCGTCTCTTCCTAAGCCCTATCAGCCAAGTCAGACCTCTATAGGGCAAAATCACTAACCAGAACACCAGGGAAATAACTGCTTTAATCATTCCAGACTTGGAATAAAGATTCGGGGGTGGGTGGGGGGGGGGGGGTGAGGAGGCAGAAATGGGGAAAGAAACCTAAACTAGTGCAATCAAAGACACTACCACAAAAGAGGGTGGCGTTTGTGTTCTCAGAATCACAATGGAATTTATTTCTCTTACAAGACATACTCTTCCCTGCAGTGATCACTGAAGTGCCCACAGGCTTTAAGGGCAGCTGCAAAGTTACCGGAGCTCCTTGCTCTTTCCTCTCTCCTTCCCACCACCCTTTTACTAAAATAATGGATCTGGAAAGAAAGCAGAGCGCACACACTCTCCTCCCTCTGCAGACACAAACTGCTTTGATCAGTGGATCCAAGGAAACCACAACTAACACACAAACACACACAGAGATTTGAGGGGAAAGAGAGAAGCGGCCCTATCAAACGCAGCCAACGTGAACAGGCCTAGGAGGCTCTGGGGGTTTCTCCTCTCCCGCTGGGAAGTCCTGTTTTGCAAGGGGAGGGGAAGGGGTGTGGGGGGGAATTAATTACTGAGTTTCATTTTTTAAAAGGCAGAGAGATTAGATCATCCAACAACCCCCTCCACCCACCCTCCGGAAAAGATATCCGAGGCAGAACTTCCCCAGCGAGCCCTTCGCAGTGAGTAAGTGGGGAATTTGTGCCCACACCGCGGCAGGGGGAAGAGGTTCACCACTGGACTCGGCGAGCTCTGACGAGGCCAAAGTTAAAGCACCATCTTGTCCGTCCGTCAGTTTTAAGGTAGCCTGTAAATAATTCAGTCGGTACTTTTACACGGAGCACCCAGGGCTCAACCCGCCCCATAACTGCAGGGACCTTCCCCTTTACTCGAAGAGCACAATGACTTCTGTGTCACTCCTACAAACACAGCCCGAGCCAAACCCGGGGGGAGGGAATGGGGAATCAGAAGAGGAGAGAGGGGCGTCAGTAGCCCCTCGCACGCCCCCCCGCGCGCTTACCTTCAGAGCAAATTTCTCCCCAGTCTTCTTGTTAAAGATTTCCAAAACTTTCCCGTTGATGCCCAGCCCCAGCACTTGCGTGGTGACCTTGTAATCATCCGTGATGGCATTTTTCTTGATCTGGAGGCCTGATTTCACGTTGAACTGGGGGAACTGTTGCTGGATCGGGGGGTGCTGCTGGGGCGGCGGCGGGGGCGGAGGAGGGGGGGTGGGGAACAGCACCTGCGGATTGGGGTTCGGAGAGTTGGACAGCATTGCCGCCACGCCGGGGCAGCCACAGCGGCTCCTTCCCTTGGCTCCGAGTCCCCTCCTCCCCCCACAGTGGGAAGTTTGCTCTCAACAGGCGGAGGGGAACTAAATCCCCCAGAGCTTGGAAAGCGGGGGGGAGGGAGAGAGGAAACAGCCGCCCCTTCTCCTGGGGAAGGCTCGGAGCCCTCAGGGCTGCTGCTCACCCCACCCCGGGTCTCCGAAGGGGAGACGCTGCTGCCCCCCGCTCAACCCCCCACCCCCTCCCCAGGCTCGTCCCCGCGCCTGGCTCGTTCGCTCTTTGGAACCCGAAGACAGGAAAAGGAATCGCTACAATGTATCAACCTCAGTCCCGCCCCGGGTCAGTTTCACGGCACTGATGTCACAGCCTCGCCTTGACTGGCTGCCTCCCCGTGAAGGGGCGGGCAATCCGAGGAGGGAGGGTGGAAGGAAGGAGGGGAGAAGAGATGGGGAGGGAGGAGTAAAGAAAGGCGGGGGGGGGGGAGAGAAGTTACACTTTGGGAAGGAACCTAAGAATTGAGGGGAATGGAAAAAGTCTGAAGAGGTTGGGGTGCGTGTTTACCCCCACCCTGTCACCCACAGGCGAAGAGATTGGGGAGAGGATCCCCTCAGTGCCCTCCCCCAGGTCCCCACAGACCTGCCAGCTTTCCCCTGGCTCCTCCAACATCACCAGGTGCCAGGATTCCTTGAGATCTCTCCCCCTCCCCCCCCCCCTTCTAAGGAATGAAGCATTTGCAATGAGATCTGTGCTTCCTGCAGACTGGCCTTCATCTGATCAAACCATTCCACATCTGAATTGTACCATGGTCCTGATCCTGCAATGAGCTTCATGGGATCAGACCTCTTGGCCCCATGCTGAGCACCATAGGGTTGGTTACAAGATCATCACTCAGTTGCTGGGATTTGGGCAACAGTGAAAGCTTGGGAAATCTTTAGCAAGAAGACTGGAGAGAAATTTGCTCAGGGGAGGGAGAGCCAAGGTATAGGGGGGCACTGACTTTTTGTCCTGTGTCTGGTACTGCGCCGAGCACAATGGGGTCCTGCACTATGACTGGGATTCCTTGGTGCTATGGTAATAAGAAAACAATACACAAAAGCAAACTTAGAATAAGAACCCCTTCTCATATGCCCACACTGCCTTGTCCAAATGGACAACAACAAGGAGAGGGTAAAACTGACCCTTATTCAGAAAGTCTGTATGACTACTGTGCATCAGTTCCGATCTCAAAACAGGACTTAAAGGGGACTTAAGAGGTGCACAGGCTTTGTTCTGGGCCCCACCACAGGGATGAATTTCACCCCAAAATGCATGAGTGCCATCAATCTTTCATTCAAGTGTCCCCCCAGTGAAAATCGGGAGAGTTGAATAAGGATGAGTTTTTGGAGAGCCTCTGAAAATAAGCATATGTTGATTAAAAATAAGTGACATTTGATATACAAAAAGCTCACAGCGCAAGGAGTAGATGCTGCCCTTACACCAACACAAAGACTGCAAAAGGCAAATATTAAAAACTCTTATGCCATTGCACCCAGGCCTTTTGCATTTCAGAAAGGCCATTTTTTAGACTAGGCTGGAGCAGGTGGGGAAAGAATACCACATATTTGCTCACTTGCTATTACAGGAGAAGCTGGAGAGGCTATTGGTAGCTGTCAGCTCGGCTCAGCCTTCATAAACAATGTTGTTCACTTTGTGGCTGAGTGCTTGCCAACAGACGTGGAAAGAACAGCCATGAGCACTGAAGATGCTCTGTTACTCCACACAGGAAGCTGGGAGGGTGGAACAACTGCAGGAGTAAAGGTTGTGTATGAAGAGACTAGAGGGAAGAGTCTTTTCTGTGGAGACCAGAGCACAGCAAGCACCCAAAACTGCTAATAAGTGTCAGCACAGAGGCACAGGACTTCTGTGCAGTTGGCCAGAGCTTCTGCCAATCACCGGGGATGCCCCAGATTTGGGGGAGGGCCCTGCAGCTTATTCCATGCTGGTGGTGGGGTGGCAGGGATCCTCACCAAATGTTGCTCCTGTAGGTCCTTTTTGGATCCCGGTCCAAACTTAAGCTAACAGTCCTTAGGGGAAAGGCTTTACATCTCATTTAGTGTGGAAGGATGGTCTAGTGGGCAGAGCACTAATCTGGTCTTGAGGAGATAAGGGTTCAACTATCAGCTCACTCACAGACCTTTCTGTGTGACCTTGGACAAGTCACTTAATCTGCCCTGTGCCTCAGTTCCCCATCTGTCAAATAGGGAAAGTATTTCTTTACCTCACAAGGGTATTCTGAGGCAGTCAAATACTACAGCAGTGAGGGCCTTATTGTTTATTATTTGTACTATCATATTGCCGAGCACATCATCAGCCATCTTGCCTCCCTGAATGTTCTTTTGTTGTTTTTCTACTTCCCATATAAAGCGGGAAACGAGAAATAGTGAAATCAGGGGATATTTTGCTATTTATCCAGTAAAAACAAAACGCACGGTGAGAGTTCAATGCACTGCAGGCTTCTGAATGCTCGCCACGGGGAGCCAGCTAACAAGCTTCACACCATTTGGAGCTTCTTCCCTGTATCCTGAAGGCATCCGCAGCGTTACAGATTAAAATGTCAATGGGTAAATAATTGTGTTTGCCAAAACGCCCTGTTTTTTGATGAGCGTTTATCTATAATCAATTCCCATGAAGAGAAGAGACATGAAAAATGGAGCAGGCAGCCTGAGTGTCAGGGAAAGGGCAAGAGGTAAAAAACCTGTTCTTCAAAAGACATCCCACCGATAGCAAATTCACCTGCGCTTCCACGATCCGTCCAGAATTCAATAAAGAAACTAACACACCTCAGAACTGGGCTAAACAGATAAGGAGGCCTTGCTGAGAGCCAGTTTATCACTCAGCAGCCTGGCATCTGGCAAGAGCCAGTGGAGAGTTCTTTATTCGGGGCTAAGGGGAAGGAAAGCAGAGATTTTTCCTTTATGGATGTGAAATGGATTGTACATTAGCAGCATTTGGTATGTGGCAGCTATAGAAGAGTCACTGCCGAGCTCTATCTAAGAAACGCCTCATCTGAGTCACTAAATAATACCTAATTGTATTTATCTGTTAATTCATTCATAGGATTTACTCTGGCACTCATCACTGTGGTGCCTGATGCTCTCACCAACATGACATAGGGAAGCGTTAATGTACAGAGTGGGGAAATGAGGCAGAGGGCGTTGTGGTGACTTACGTGCAGTGAGAGGCAGAGCGAAGAATAGACACAGATGTCCCTGTCCAGTGCCTTAACCACAACACGATCTATGGTACAGAACTTAGGTGACCCTCATTGGCATAGTCTCTGAGCACCTCACAGTCTAACCTCTTCATCCCCACAACACCCCTGTGAGGCAGGACAGTGCTATTATCCCTAAGACTACATTTATGCGGCAGCTGGGGGAGTGCTTTGCAGCTCATGGAGATGTCCCTGGGCTAGCTTTAATCTAGCTAGCTTGCTAAAAAAAACAGTGAGACTGTGGTCTGCACAAGCCCACCTGACCCCCTGGATATGTACTCACTTGTGCAGCCTGCGCAGCCATGTCCTTAGTGCTATTTTTAGTGCGCCCGCTAGATTAAACCTAGTCCAAGTACGTCTTCTACATGTGCTGCAAATCACACCCCCAGCTGCAGTGTAGATGTCGCCAAAACCACTCGCCCCAGGTCACACGGGGAGTCTGTAGCAGAGCAGGGAACTGAAGCCAGGTCTCCTAAGTCCCAGGCTAGTGCCCCAACCCCTGAACCATCCTTCCTGCCTGAGACCATGAGAACCAAGAATTTTTAAAATCTGGTTTACTTTCCACCATTTATGCTGGGTGGGCCTGATATTCAGAGGTGCCGTGTCCACTTTCCCTCGCTAAGCTCCTGCCCTTAATTTTCTGGAGGTGGCTCTCCTGCCACAATGAAACCAGACTGCTCAGCAGCACATCTGGGGTTCAAGGCTGATGTGTCTTTGTCACTAACACTGCAGAGGAAGTTTTAAATGGGAGAAAAGACAGTAGCATGTGAATATCAGCCCCAGGTGAAGAACCAAACCATGGCAAAGGGCTCTTAATATGGGCACAGAGACATTGCTGTTGTGTAGTCAACCCCAGCCATTCAAGAATCATGAGTCAGGCCCCCGCCAAAGTCATGAAGTTGGCTAAAAATCATGCTTTAAAAAGTAATAATTGTTGTTTTTTGGTGGGGTAATTTCCCTTCTGGTGTTTGAGCCTGGAGGGGTCGCATTTGCAACCACAAGGGCTAGTAACTGAGATTTTTGTTTTTACACAAAGGCTGAGATTCTCCCACACTAACCCGCTTCCAGTAGCTGGGGTTTTAAGAAAAAACACCAAATATTGGAAGACTTGCTGTAAAATCATAAAAGCTGGCAATACTTTGGATGAGAATCAGAGAAAAGGCTCAGGGATTTTGGTACTAGAACCCATGGTTGCAGTATCCCAAGTGGCTTGCATAGACAGGGAATGTCATCCAAGGAGGAGAGCCAGCCCAAGGCCTATATGGACCACTTAACTCCCATTTGAGCCCTGTTTTGAGATCTTAGGCTTTGGGCTGGGCTCTGCACAGCAGTGAATTTCACCCTAAATTACGATGGGTTATACGAAATGGACGGACATTCCATTGCACTGTTTAATATTACATTTTTCTTTTCACAAAATGAATTGTAGATTCCATTTTAGTTCAATGCACCATTTGCCATTATTAATATCTCCCATCCCTGCTGTGCTAGGTTACGCCCAAGCCCCCTCTATTACATCCAGCGTCAGAAAAGATTAATGGTTACAAAGAAGAGCTGCGCCCACAGGCAGGAATAGCATGAGGAAAGCAAGAGCAGAACTTTGTAAAAGTTCAAAACCAGCTGGACATGCACAGAAGTTCAAATAAGGTGATAATCATAGGGGCGTTTTACATCCATTTCTTGCCTACATTATAGACTGCCGTGTTCCTTATTAAGGCCTTTATCCAGCAGAGTATGTAAGCATGTGCTTAAAGTTAAGCACATATTTATGCCCCTTTGAAGTCAGGTAAAATTTTCAACATCTAAGTCCCATTTTCAAAAGGGACTTAGACATTTAAGAACCCAAACATCATTGAAAATTAGTGGATCTTAGTGTCACAAACTGCAACATGGGCAGTCAAGCCTAGTGGTTGGAGCAGGAGTCAGCACTGGATTCAGGAAACCAGTAACCAGAGCAAAGGGGGTGGACCTGGAGGCAGGAATCAAAGGCAGCAGTCAGAGCCAGGAAGCCAGTGGGGAAGCAGGGCTGGAAACAAGGCAGGCTCAGGGCTAGAGCAAGGCAAACAGGAGAGATCACAGCTGCAGGGGCATGCATTGAGCTACCAGAGATCAGATGTTGGGCTTCAGAGCGGGCTTGCTGACTTCCTCAGCCAATCAGGCAGAGTGGTCAATCAGGCAGCCCTGCTGGGACTCATCTGTGTTCGTAGGCTTCCTGGAGACTAGGTAGGTGGAGCAGCCAGTCCTAATTCTTGACAGTGAGATGCCGATGAAATCAGTGGAAATGAGAAGCCTAAATATCTTGTGAAGATCTAGGCCCAAGTCACCTATGAAAATAGACTTTCGGAGCCAAAGTCACTTCGGCACTTTTGAGAATTTTACCCACTGAAACTACTCCCGTGTTTAGCTATACATAGCTCCTCAATGCTTGACTTGATCTGGTCCTCTGTGTCTAATGATTTTTTTTTAAACACTGTCGGGGTTGCTCACAGACTTCATGAAAACAATGCATGTTGCCAAATTGATTTTACAGGAAGCTTGAACCTCAGTGACTTGTGATCCCTAAACAAGGGTGCATCAGTAAATGGGATTTGCACCTGATTCCAGCAGATGAAACCACTGTCAGCCACTCATCTCACAGCATCACTATTATTCACTGAAACACGAAACAATAAAACACTCATCCTTAGTTATAAAATGTACGTTTGTTCAGTTATCACCCTGGTCAATAGAGCACAAAAGTTATAGCGGTCTGCTGGCCTGTAAGAAGTGTCTCGCGAGGGTCCATTTCCATGTGGACATGTATCCATATCACAAAAAACCAGTCACTGGTTGAACCCAAGTGGGCAGTCTCAGGGACAGATGGGGCCCTGGAGACCAAACTTCGCACTTACGTCTCCATCTCAGGTGCTATATTTAACCAGACATAAAGAGCACATATTTCCAATCTGAGTGACTTTTATTCTATTTTAAACTGAGGGAGAACTACAGCATGAGAAAGAACAGAAGTAAAGTCCCCATGAGAGAGAGCACAGCGTGCCTGTCGCCTTTGCAACATGCTGCATCTGACCTGAACCCAAAATGGCAGCTGCTTCCAGCAGAAAACAGAGATCTAGAACGTTAAAGGAGACAGAAAACCAAATTGTAGCTTACACAGCTACATACACTTCCTCATGACAAGAGAAGCTTGCATTGCCTATGTGATACCTGTCCTGTAAACAAAGGACTTAATTTCCCATTACTGTCAACTCAGCACCTTCCATGAACAATACATTCCTTCCAGGTTTTAAAACCACACCAATAAAATAAATCCACTGATTTGTAAAGATGCATTATGATTTTACAAAAGCCTGACTTTTCCTAGGAAAGCTGATCTATGATTGGTTGAAGCAAACAACAGGCCTAATCTCATCAAAATGCATCAGGTCAGTAATGACAGACTGAGCAGCTGTCACTCCATTGCAGCAGCATCCATGGACTGGCCGAGTGATTAAATCTACACCAGTCACTAAGCAGCATTATAAATAAGATCTTTGTCAGGGAATCAATGTCTTCCGCTTTGAAGATCTGGGTTTTGCCATGAAACCTACAGAGCAGCAGGAGAATATTACCACTTACGTTCATTTTCACCTACTGGGAAACCTGATGAATTCCAAGCTTGTAGTTGTCTCACAGAATCTTCGTTTCAATCAAGATTTTTTTTTTCTGCTTCCTTCACCCTGACTATCAAGTTTTTTTATTGTTTTGTTTTTTGTGGGCGGGTTAAATGTCAACTGACTTTATAGCAATGCAATTCAGAGATTAAAGACACTTTAACAGTTCACTGGGTTTTTCCTGCTGTCTGCCTCCCTTGAGTCAGACGACTTTCATTAGATGCTGTGGGAGTTATCCATGGAGCCAAAGTTTCTCTCAGTAAAAGTATCTGGGGGCGAAGAAAACTGATTGACTCATTTCCCTTCCTCCACTCCCTCAATCCCCAACTACACTTACCTTTTATTCAGCTCAATAGCCTGTCCCAAAGATCCAGCACTAGTCAAGATACAGTTTGGGAATGCAGGGTTTGCATGAATGGATAGACCCTGGATTAGTATTTCTAGGCCCCACCTGAGCACAGGGCCCTGTTGTGCTGGGTGAAAGAGGCCACTACTGCCCTAAACAGTTTATGATCTTAATTTAGACGAAGGGGGTGAGATGGGCGTTATTATCTCCCCCAGTTTAGAGATGGAGGATTGGTATACTAGGAGATTAAATAACATGCCAAAAGTCACCCAGGGAATCTATCGCAGAGCCAAGAACTGAATCCACATCTCCTATGTCCCAATGTTGTGCCTTAACCAGGTGACTATCCTTTCTGCCATTGAGCCGTTGAATCCAGCACCTTGCCTCCATCAGTGGCTGTGCTGATTCTTCAGAGGAAGGTGAAATGCATCTGGGATCCAGGTACCTGCTGACTTTAATAAGGGTGCAGGAGTTTCCTGAGGGGGAACACTGGCAAGCCTGGAGATGCTGGCTGCATGAACCAGAGTTTGTATTAACCCCAAACATGCCAATCCCCAGGAGGGATCCATCCACCACATGACACAATCATAGACTCTTCTTTAAAATTCACCCACAGTATTTGACTGCCTGACAAAGGCTGCTCCCCCTCCTCGTGCAAATCCTGCAAAAGCCTCTCAGCATCACGAAATGGACAGTCTAACTGCAATATTTCCACATAACAGCGGGAAGGTGAAGGTCTTCAGTATATCTCTGCCAAGCAATCTCAGTGTGGATGGAGATTTAGATACTGATAGATAGATTCCTTGGTGAATCCATTGCTAGCCCCCCCTCCCAAAAGTGGGGGCACTAGCATCTTTTAAGGAAGGGATAATTTTGCTTCTAAGTTTATGCACCAATGATCACAAGCTGGGAAAGATTTCTGCCAGGGAAACACAAGACTCAGTCACTCATGAGCTATAAAAATCTAAAGACAATGATATCAGAGTGGTTAAGGGAGAATGGACGCATTGAGTCTGTTCCCATGCCTGGTCAGGACTTAGTCCTCTGATAAAGGACATGTCATGCTACTCTCCATATTGCATTATACAGAACCTAAAGGATCCCAAAGCACGTTACAAACAAACTGAACACAGAGCACCCCTTCATCCTCTGCTGAAATGTAGCCACCTCTGGATGGAGCACAGCTGCTGTTTAACAGCACACAGCAACACTACACAGTGGTTTAGGTTAGGAAGTGAAGAATGCCATAACCAAGGGTGATACAGTTAGCTTAATTGGAATTGGGTTAATATCTCTAGTAATATGTGCCATGTGATATTCAATTATCCCAACTGGCTGTTGCCCCAGATTCACGTCTAATCCCATTACATCAGTTACGGCTTCAGTGGTTAACAAACTATCCACCAGGTGGCACCAAAAAGCAAGCAGTGGTGCCAATCTGCATGAGGGAGTCAGGAAGGACTTCATCATCATCATCATCATCATCTGTGCTTTGTGTCTGCTGTCACGATAAAACATCTCTCCACCAGCAACACAGAAACCTAGAAATCTAGGGCTGAGCTCATCTTAGTCCATCCCCTTGTGCCGTGGCAGGACCAGAACCAAGTAAACCTAGACCATCCCTGACAGGTGTTTGTCTAACCTGGTCTTAAAAACTCCAGTGACTAGGTTTCCACACCTCCAGAGCTTAACTATCCTGATGTTAGAAAGATTTTCCTAATATCTAACCTAAATCTCCTTGCTGCAGATTAAGCCCATTACTTCTTGTCCTACCTTCAGTGAACATGGAGAATGATTTCTCTCTCTCCTCTTTATAATAGCCCTTAACAGAGTGGAAGACTGTTGTCAGGTCCCCCCTCTGTCTTTGTTTCTCAAGACTAACCGTGTCCAGTTTTTTTAACCTTTCCTCATAGGTCAGGTTTTCTAAACCTTTGATCATTTTTGTTGCTGTCTTCTGGACTTTCTCCAGTTTGTCCACCTCTCTTCGTGTGGTGCCCAGAGCTGGATACAGTACTCCGGCTGAGAACTCAGCAGTGCCAAGCAGAGTGAGTCAGTTACCTCCTGTTCTCACATACTCCTGTATATATATGGCTATCCCTTCTCCATGATGTTGACATCCTAATGCAAAAGAATGACTACAGCACTTCCCATGACTCTGTGTTGCTGGTGACCCCATTAACACTGGACTGGGATTCAGGAATTGCAGCTCATCAGGAGAAATAACCAATCCACAGCGATCTTGAAAAGGGATCTCTCCATTTTATTACGGGCCTTGAACAACCGGGCTCAACCTGTGGCCAGCCAGCGTCCTGGATGAAGCACTCAACTACTCTGGCCACCAGACCACACTCAGGGAAGCACTGATATATGCCATATCACATGAGAGTAATCCTACCTGAGAAACCTCCTTCACCTTTCACAATCGTCCCCAACCCCTGTGTAATTCAAGGAAGAATGAGTATTTCAAGACCTTCTGGATTTAACTGATTTTCTGATGACAAAAGGGGCAGGTCATTTTACTTCAGATTCTGGTTTCACAATGAACCAGAAGCAATTTCCTTTTCTTCCTCATGGAATCAGTTCAGGCATCACATTGACCTTTAGCAAGAAACATCCCAATTGTCTCCAGGGATGGAAAGGGCAGGGAAGGAGAGGAAGCAGATAACTAATGATAATAGAAATACAGAACTCACCCACTTTCCAGCTAAGAGTTTCAGAGGGTTCTGTTCCTCAGTGCGTCCAATCAGATATAAAAAACAGGCATCAGGTGATCTGCTCAGATCTCATCCATCCTACACATTATTCATATGTTATATACAAAGATCGTGGCCTTTGCTCCCTTCTCCCAGTGATACCATTGATTTAGCTCCACAAAGAATTTAGTCGTGAACTTTTCAGACTGTGCGTTTCATCATGTGTTCCATGCAGCACGTGACAGACAAGTCCCTCTGCTTTCCACCACAAGCCTCTCCCCTCCGTGAAATAGCGTGAGCGAGACCACAGGAAGCCTTGTTGGATGGCTGTCGTGCTGTGCGACTAGGAAGGCCAAGCTCCCGGAACAGTCTGCAGAGTGCAGCACAGTTATATTCCACATGCATCTGAAACAAACTGCATGTCACAGCTCCAGGAACAAACAGCAGGGAAATAGCCCTAAAAATAGGAAATCATCTCACGGATACAATTTTCATTTGGACATTAAAACTGCACATCAGCTGCTTTGGTTCTTCTTTTGGTCAGCTGTGGGTTCTTTTTTTCTCCCCTTTGTATTGGACATGACTGACTGCAGTTCTCAGGAAAGACCAAGAAGCTAAAGTTGTGACTGGGGGGCATGGGGAGGAGGAGGAGGAATTGTTTGCCTGGATGTGAAGTGAGAGCAAGGATGCAGACTTGGAGATGCGTGCGAATCGGTGTGTATGGAGTGTAAGGATGTATGTGTCTCTATCTAGCCATGTCCCATGCTCACCACAGTAAGACGCTGACAGTAGGTTGCTGATTGGCCTACATGGGCCATTCCAGGTTAGCTTTTATTTAAAGTGCTACAATTTCAGAAGCCAGACAGGAAAAAAAAGTAGCATTTATGGACGGGCCTGTATGGGCCCATATTGCTTCCTGTCCTCAGAGGATATCAGTCGGCAGAAGGCGTTGGGAGCTCACAATATTCTAAACAACGGAGTTACGCTGTCATGAAATCTGTGGTCGTTGAGATGCTGCCAACTAGTGGCAGGGGGGGAGGAGGGGAGAGTGAAAGAGGCAGAGAAGGGAAAATTCTGCTGCTGGTTCCACCACTGCTTCCCCACTGAAGTTAAGGCACCGTGCATCTAAGAACAGAATCTAGTTCAGAGGGTTAGGTTGCTGGTAACCTGACTAAAATACCCATCCCTTTGGTCACTGACGAAAATGCACCAACCTAAAATTTGCAGTTTGAAAGCAGTTCATTGGTCCATTCACAAACCATTGGAAAAGAAACAATCCGCAAATAGCAAAGTCAGTTTTCTTCAGTTGCTGTAGGTCCTGCCTCCACCCTCCAGTGCCTGCTGGGAAGACTGAGGGAGGCAGGGAGGGGTCTATACCCTAGAGAGCGCTCTTAACATGCCTCATTCTTAAAGGGCACTTACTCTCTGTGGGTGACCACCCAGCCTGAACCACGGAGTCAGAAATATGGAGCAGAGATTGATTGGCCAATGCATTTGGGGGAAAAGGCCAGCTGGTGCTCGGAAAGCGCTCCTCTGTTTGTCTGCTGACTGTGCTACAGGGAAAAGTCCAGCAGGGGTGGGGGGGTTATGCCTTGTATTTCCCTGCCTTATCCCTGGATGAAGTTATTCCCCTGAATAGGAAGAAAATGGCCCTCACAGGCACCCAGATACAGTCCAGTCATGCGGGGGCTACATAGGCTACTGTAGTCGCCTGTACAATATTGGGTCACAATAAAAGATTGGGTCACAATAAAAGATCCCAACAGAAATAAAGCCCCCAGGCTTCCCAGGCTGTCTGCCCCTCTCTTCATTTCAATGGGCAAATCCCTGCACCGTAAGGGGCAGAGCCTGAACAAATCTTTCCTCTGCTCTTTCCTCCCCAAAGACCCCCAGTAACTGTGCCCTGTGGCACATGGTCAGGTTGGTGACAGGGCTCCATGGGAACTGTGACTCTCACTGGATTCACATTCCCTTTGCTTTAGGATTCAGGGGGCGAACAAGCCAAAAGCCTCCCATTCAAACAGAGCAGAAATTTCCCCTGTTCTTGCCACAAAATTGCCCTGGCTCAGTTCAAAGGACTGGTGAATCTCAGGGAGCCTCTTAGCAAACCTGGCTGAGTTTCTGCTTTACAGAAAAAAACCCCAAACTGGATTCAGGGTTTTCAGTTTCCTCCTGCCCCAGCCAAGAATCCCACTCGACTGCCATTCTCTTACTTTAACCACCAGAGGGTGATATCACTTCAGCTCTGAGACTGTCCTATGGTCTTGTGGGATCATTTGATTCCAGGCGACTTCACCAACAGGTATATAATCACTTAAGGAATCATCACATTATTCAGAAACTGCCTTAAATTTCTTCATGGATTCTAGTTTTACACCTGGTGGACATGAAGCAATCCCAAACCATTTTGACAGTGCATCACAGGCATCACACAGGAGATCTTTCTTCACACCTAGATGCTAAACTATCTTATCCCTTTGCCTAGATCTGTCAGTACCTGCAGCCCTGGGGACATTCGCCTTCTGTTGATCCACAGAGCAGGTTCAAAGTTATGCAGCTGGTTTGGAGAGGAAAGATAGTCTATTGTTATAGCACTAGACTGGACCTCTCGGTTCCTTTCCTAGCTCTTGGCAAGTCACTCGGGAGCAGATCCTCAGAGGTATTTAGGCACTTATCTCTCATCAATTTCACAGGGAGTTTGGTGATTCTATACCTTTGAGGAGCTGGGCCTTAATCTCTCAGTGCCTCTGTTCCCCATCTGCAGAATGGGCACATTCATACCCCAAGACTTGTCTTACTATGTGTTTGGACAATGTGTAGCACACTGGGATCCTGGATCGGGGTTGGGGCCTCTAGGTACTATTGTAATTCAAATGTTCACTTCTTACACTGTGCCGTAATACTCTTCTGAAGAGAAAAATCCTGCAGGCTGATGGGGGGAGTTCAGGCTCCCCATCCCAGACATGCCTTGGCCTCTCTGCTGAGGGGGCCAGCTGTGAGGGCGTTTTCCATGGCACCAGATACCTGGCCACAGCACAGGCTTCCCAGGTTGGGCCGCCGGTGTAAAATCTGTACCTGCTGCTGTAAATAAGCCCTGAGCATCTCTTTGCTTGTCAGTTCCCCCCCGCCGCCCCCCCCCCCACCGAAATGTCCCCAGCTCACGAGGAACTGGGCTGACATTATAATTGCTCAAGGCCCAGGGGGCTGTGGCGGATTAAAAGTTCTGACAATTTTTAACTCAACTGGGGGGGCGGGGGGAGGGGGGAGTCAGAAAGGTATGCTCTACTTAGTGCAAACCGGCATTATTTCGGGGCAAGTTCCATGGCTGTGCTCTGTCCAGGAGGACAGACTAGATGATCAGAGTGGACCCTTGTGGCCTTAGAACCGACGAACGATTCATCTCAGAGGCTGCACCAACCCGCTTTCAGAAGGGAGCATGGGGGCTTGATTGGAAGCAGTGCTGTGGTGGTGAAAGGTTCCTATGGCCAAGCCCCGGCCCGAGCCATACAGCCCTCTGTCATGTTATTAAAAGCCGTTTGCTCCCTGCGGTAATCCTAATCCTGCAGACATGTCTGAGAACGGGGCAATCCTAAAGTTTGGGGAGCTATTTCCAGGTCACACATAAAACAATCAGGATCTGTCTGCTGCTTAGCTGTGCTCTCCTTCCCCACCCTAAGGAGTTGGACACTCTCTGTGCACCGTTTTTTGCTCTTTTCAAAGTATTAGAAGGGTGGGAGCGGTTACTATCAGATGCTGAAATGCCTAGATACTCTGAAATCTCTCTCTCGATGGCATTTCTAATCAGAGAATCCTAGAAGTTAGAGATGGAAAAACGCTATTAGATCATCCAACCCATCATCCTGAGTCTACTGAAGGAATGTTTCTTTCAGCATGTCCATCCCCAGCTAATCTAGCTATTTCAGCATTAGCTAGTAAAAAATAACCCCCAAACCTCCATCCATCAGTGGCTTCTAATGCCTTATTTCTGGGAGGGGCTATTCTGTACCTGCTACCGAAGGATGGATTGGCTGATATGATAGATCTTTCCCATCTCTAGCTTCAAGGCCTTTGTGATTAGAAAAATCATAACCGGAGCAGCCTGCTAGGAGATCGATAGGTAACTCCTAGGATTCTATTATAGAAATATAGACCGACTGAAATACTGGAGGACAGATATACAGATACTTAACTTCTAGGATCCCAGAGACAGAGAGTCAATACTTATCCTGAGAAATGGCTGAATGGGCGATAATTTAATTATCTGATATGTCTTGCCCCTGGCTTTTTGGACTCTCACCTCAACACTGCCCCCTTCCCCCACCATGCAGGCTGTTCTGTCCTCAATGCGATTCCTCCCCAGTGATTAGTAAAAACCCCAGCCACACCTAGGAACACAGGAACCAATTGAATAGTGTGACTTCCACTCCAGGCCCATTAGAATAATTTATAAGGATGTGGATTTCAATGAGAGGAAGCTATCGTTTCCCTCTCCCTCTCCTAACTCCCCAGCAGGGAAAAGAAACGGCTGGCAGCAAGCTCAGCCTTTATATCCTCCTAACACAACTGGCTGATCTGCGAAAGCACTTTGCCAGGCGAGCCGTAAACTAGATTATTATTTGATTACAGCAGAGTTATAGGGAGGGAAAAGGCCCTCGTGGCTCAGGGTAATGATTGCTAAGGCTGTATGTATGCAGCTCATATCCTTGGGTACGTCTGTGCATGTATGACACTGGTGACAAGCTTTCCAACCTAAAAAATGATAATGTATTTAAATAACCCTGCATGCTTTCAGGACAGAGCAAACTGAGTTGAAGAAATATTGTAAAATCCCATTAAATCTATTAAAGTCCTTCTTAGGGTAATGAGAGGATTGGAATGCTGCAATAAGCACAGGAGGTGGTGCTGGGAAAGCTTGCTGCTAAATGTACTGTCTGTGGTTATTCTTTTTCAGTAAAATGTGGAGAGTGTCATGTAGTTATCTGTGTAAATGAGACAAATGTATTCATCCCTGATGCTGCTGTGCTGCCCCGCACTTCCATCTTGTCAGATCGCACAGGCAAAGCAGAGTCTAGATGGTTTGTTCCTTGACTGCCGAAGAACACTTAGGGCACTGCAAAAAGTGGGACTGGTGAATCAGAACCAAACCAGCCAGCTTCATTCCAATTACTTGCTTCCAAACTAAATTCCCCGAGTTGTTTTAATTGCACGCAGCAATTCCTCTTCACAGCCTGCTCTAAACTTTTGTGTAGTGTTGTTGCATGCTGTTAAACAGCTGCTGTGTTCCTCCCCAGAAGTGGTGGCATTTTAGTGCTGAGTGAAATGATCTTCATGTATGGTTTGTGTGTCCATTTAGAAAGAATTTTGGGATGAAAGGAACTATTATAACCTGGACATATTGCCTGGAAAGTAATTGAGACTGACAGATGTACAGAAACACCCTCAGACTAAGAAATGAATCATGAGACCACAGCTTAGCAGGGAGATCTTTTTTACAAAGGAAATTTTTCCTATTATAAAAAACATATTCAAGGTCTTTGGGTTTTTTACTATATATTTGTATAGCAACTTGCAAAATAAGGCCTCAGCCAATTTGGGGCCCCGTCAGGCCTACCATGGTATAAATATTACTTAGTAACATCCGACTTAACCCTAAATCCATTTATCCGTGTTGTGTGGGTTTTTCCAACAATAATTTTTCTTATTGTGTTTGCATTCTACAAAAGGGGCTTGTGTTCGATCACAAGAATTGCAGAAGGGCAAGTAGTAAACAGCCCCAGGACATTTGCTTTCAGCTCCTGATCTGTCAGCAATGCATCAGGTGAGGAGGACTGAACTTATCAAGACTAAGATTTTCAGAGGGGCCTAAGGGATATAGGGCCAGATTTTTATAGGTATTTAGGAGTTTAAATGTCCTGATAGGCACATTTAAAAATCCCACTGGGCACTTATCTGCTTCTTTAGGTAACTAAGTACCTTTAAAAATCTGGCTCTTTGCTACCCAAATCCCCTTGAATTTCAGTGGAACATGGGTGCCTAATTCCCTTAAGATCCTTTGAAAAATCCCACTTCTATATTTTTTATATTGGCACTTATCACTAGTATTCAAGTATTGTGACGGTCTTATTTGGCTGACAGTACCAAAGTAGGCGCTCACTAATTGCTGGAAGTAGTCTATAACTGTAAAGCAGGGGTTCTCCTTTTTATTTCTGAGCCCCCCCGCCCCCATCCCACACATGTTATAAAAACTCCATGGCCCACCTGTGCCACAATAACTGTTTTTCTGCATACAAAAGCCAAGGGTACAAAGCAGAGCAATTGCCCATGGCCCCAGGCCACAGGGTACCCACAAAGCTACAATGCTCAGGCTTCGGCTTCTGTCCCAGGTGACAGGGCTCAGGGCCCCAGGCTTCAGCCCCATGCAGTGGGGCTTTGGCTTTCTGCCCTGGGCCCCAGCGAGTTAATGCTAGCCCTGATTGGCGGACCCCCTGAAACCTGCTTGCGGCCCCCCAGAGGGCCCCAGACTCCTGGTTGAGAACCACTGTATTACAGGTTTCAGAGTAGCAGCCGTGTTAGTCTGTATTCGCAAAAAGAAAAGGAGTACTTGTGGCACCTTAGAGACTAACCAATTTATCTGAGCATCAGCTTTCGTGAGCTACAGCTCCCTTCATCGGATGCATTCAGTGGACTGTCCGATGAAGTGAGCTGTAGCTCACAAAAGCTTATGCTCAAATAAATTTGTTAGTCTCTAAGGTTCCACAAGTACTCCTTTTCTTTTTACTGTATTACAGGTTATTATAGCCTATGCTTTTTCTTCAGTGTGGCTGCTTCAAGGAACTTTTCCCTGCAGGGCCTCCTGTATCTCTGCCCCTAGTTCCCTCTGCCTAATAGAGCGATATTCACATCATTTCATGCTGCTGGATTGGAGCAAACAGGATCCATCTGGTCTGACACAAGAGTGAGTCAGCAGAAGTCACCCTGTATGTATACAGTGTCCTAGTACCTGAAATCAGAATGACTCAGAAGCTCCCTGTATCTCCAGGCTGATCCTAGAACATGATTCCCTGTTATAATGTCTTTCTATGGTTTCTGGAACCTGCAGACTGCATTTTCAGGCACTATACAATAATAATAGACCCTCCCGCCCAACTACTGTAGAATCAGAAAATGTCTCTAGCTGGCATTATGCTGCGGTGTGCATCTTGCTGGAAACCTGACCTATTCGGAGGCTCCTCTTTTTTAACGCCATCCTACCATGACAGGATGAGAAAGAGAAATGGATGCCTGGCATTCAATTTTGTGTCAGGAATGGTTCTAAGAGCAACGGAGTTTGGCTTCTCATCCGTAAATTAGCAAGCTGGCAGGGTCCAGAATTGCTCGCATGTCAGAGTAAAATAGTTTGCAGGATCCATCAGGCTGAGCATTCTCCGACTGGCTGGCAGAGCCCATAAGTGAATGTCACGCCACGGAATATTGTTCAGGATTAAATCCATTTGATTAATGGGTACGAGACTGTGACAGCATCCTGAATTCCTCTTTCCATCCCCTCTTGGGGAGGCTGTTGCCCTCGCTGCGCTTATCTCCTGACTGTGCCAGTGCAGAGGGTACAGGGAAGGAGTTTGAACTGATCCAGCTGGTCACATTACGCTGACGGTGACTCACACTGTGCCGCTAATAAGGGGAAGTTTCTTAAAGGCCTTATTCAGGTCACGTGTATGCTACGGGGACTATGGCAACGTAGCTATGGCACCGTACCTAGGCTGGCATCACCCCATAGTGTGGACACAGAAGAACACCAGCTCCACAAGCAATGCCAGCTAGGAGGACAAAAGCATTCTCCCCTCGTCCTGCTTGGGGTTAGGGCAGCATAGTTACGGGGCTCAGGGGTGTAGATTTTTCACACTCCTGAGCCTGGAGCTACGTCAGCCTACGGTTTAAGTGTAGCCCAGGCCTCAGGCAGAACATTCCCACTGAGGAAGGACCAAGGGGCAAATCCTCAAGTGTTTACTTATTTCTTACTCAAGCAAAATGGCCACTGACTCCAGGGAGAGCTTGACCACAGTCAAAACTAAACTCAAAAAGAGCAAGGGCCCAGTATTATTAAGGCGTGCACTGCTGCTCCCAGTACCACCGAGTGATAGGGAAGTGTGTCCTGATTCATTGCTGGCATGGAGTTGCCATCCCAGCACACGCCCTCAGGGCTGAACACGGTGATGCTGCAGCTCTGCCCCAGTTTCCCTGCAATGATCTTCAGCCTGCTTCAGCCACTGAGGTGACTGGGCTGCTCGGCCAAACAACTTGAATACGTTCAACCCCTTCCAGGGGAGCAGAGTGACTTAGTCCAAATCTAATAAACGTACCAACCAAACAAGAGAAGCCGCAGTCCATCTGGCTTGAGCCTTCAGCCCTCTTCTTGCAGGTGAATCCAGCTACAACAGCCAGTCTTTCCACTTAGCAACCCATCTAATTAACTATCCAGGCCAGGCCTACATTGCAGCCAAGGCCTCCAACAGGCCACAGTCCTACTGTAATGCCTGGTCCAAACCAGGATCAGCCTGTCTGCTCTCCTTCACAACTAGCCCTCCACTGCCGGGCATTCCTCCTCTTAAGCCCAAGGCTCAGCACAGGTGCAGCAGAGTGAGGCTAACTGAACCCAGGGCTGCACTTTAACGCTGTCCTATTTGGTGGGTGTGTCTGGGGCGGTTGTCTACCCCAGTATAACCCAAATGATCTCTACTTCCTTAGGTGCTGTCCAGAAAAAAATGGATATGTACGCAAGAGGAACATGTGTCACAATCTTTCTTTGATTGCATTGCTTTTGGGGGCGGGGGAGGTCTATCTGGCACGCCAAAATCCAAAGCACACCAGAAAGGAAGACTAAAAGCTTGACACACATCTGCTGATCAGCAGCTTGGCTCTACTGATAAACGGTAAGGACTGCACTAGGTGTGTTTTATTTCTAAACCTCATCTTCTTTCGGTCATTTTGAACACAGGCTCTTCTAAGTGAATCCACAGAAGAGCAGACATGGTTTGAAAACTGCCCTGTGGAGGGAAATGAGGTAGCCATAGAACTTTAAGACCAGCTGGGTTAGAGAAAACCTCTAGTGAGCCCTGAAGTGTGTCAACCTGCATCCCATCCCTGTAAAGAATTGAATTTATATGCCCGTCTAGACAGGGTCTATGTAAATTAGCTCCTGGCAGGATTCATATGTTTGTCCTGCCATTAGGAAACATGGAGATTTATGCTGCAAGGAATCAAATTAGTTTATTTTTCCTGCCAGAGATTTAATCTCTTTCATCTGACCATTGTCCATTTTTCTGTCTTCTTTCTACTGTGCCCATCCCCATAATACCTGACCCCTCTACAGAACTCTCCATGCCATAATCTCAGATGTTTTTAAATATGACAAATTAAGCATCACACAATTCCCTACTGTTGTTGCTATCGTCATTTTAGATGGGGAAACTGAGGCACGGAGCAGTGACGTCATTTGATCAAGGTCACACAGGGAGTCAGTGGCAGAGCTGTAAATAGAACACAGATCTCCCCTACCTTCCAGTCTCAGGACATAACCACAAGACCATCCTTTCTCCAGGCACACTGGTTTGTCTTTCTGTTGGTCTTCTTGCTTAGGAAAACATTGACACACCTCCCAGGTAAATGGGGCAAACCTGGCCTCACAGCATCCTTCCCTTTTGCTGGCAATAGCATTTTGTAAGTGATTGCACTGGTTCAACACAACCAAGGAGCAGAGACATTCATGCTGCATGTAAAATGTAGAAAACTGACCTCTTAGATTTTGGAAGCATTTTTGCATTTGGCTACTCTCCACCATGAACTCCAGTGCTCCGATTAATTTATGAGCTGAATTTTCTGCAAAGAAAGAATAAGTTTATTTAACAGTTAAAAGGGACCAGCTCTCACCAGTATTTTTTGCCATCCCTTACATTGATGCTACTGAGGATATTGTTTATTATCAGGGCTAATACAGAACTTCAAATGAACACGATAGCCTGAGTCCTTAAAAAGCTTTCTGTTCCTAAGCCCCACTGCCTTATCTGTTATCTGTGTAGGCAACTTAGCAGCAGCTCAAGGCCAGTGATAGTGGGGTCCAAAGTACCTTCCCTGAGTGTTAAATAACTCGGACCATAGATACAGGTCAGTGTCACCAGGGAAGGCTGTTGGAACAGGTAAAATTCATAGATTTTACGTTCAGAAGATGATCGTTATGATTATCTAGCCTGGACTCCTGCAGAATACAGGAAACTATAGCGGATGGGAAACTGAGATGCAGAGAGAGGAAGAGCCAGATTTTTAAAGGTATTTAGGCATATAAAAATGCACATAGGCATTTAGTTGGATTTTTAAAAGTGCTTAATTCCTATTGAAATCAAGGTTAATGCACTAACCATGAACGCTCCCCACAGACTTCTGAAGCTGTCAGATCCGGCTGAGGACTGATAGGGCAGGACTAAAAATCCCAGCATAACTTATTTACTGTAAATGTTCCTTCCTGCCCAGCCCATCAATGTCTCTAATTAAGTGAGCATAGTACCAGTGAAAGGTGTCACCCTGGCATCTGAAGTCCTCTTCTGAGCCACAGCACAAGTACAAATGCAGTGCAAGTGTCCCCACCTTGTCCCCACCACCGGGACTCAACCTGAACTGGAGTGACTTTCCCTAATGGCAGCAGGGGTGGAGGTCGTTCTCTAGGAATAATCCTTGGCTTCTCTGCTGAGGCTGCCAACAACAGTGGAAAAGTTAGTTCCACCTGCTCTGTTGGATTCTTGCAATATGGGCACCCGTTCACCAAACTTTAGGCTGAGGCTCCCTCCCCACCCCCAGCTCATTTCCTGTTGCCAATGAACAGTCTTCATGTGATAATGGTTCCTACCCGCCTGAGCTGCCCTGGAACTGGAGAACTAGGAGGGTGAAAGACTATGTCCTATCCCTAATCGCCTGAGTCATCCCATTTCCCGATCTACTGCAAATATGCTGCTCTTCTCCTTCGCACTCACGCAAGACAGGCTGTGACCGGAGAACCCCACCCTCCATGCTTTCAGGGAGATTCTCCATGGCATTGCGCCTGATAGACTCATTTGCACCTGTGCAAAGTGAGTTGAAAATGCTCCCAAACCAGTTTAGCTTCAGCTCTGTGCAAGCTTGAAAGCTCGTCTCTCTCACCAAGAGAAGTTGGTCCAATAAAAGATATGACCTCACCCACCTTGTCTGTCTAATATCCTGGGTCTGGCAGGGTTACAACAACACTGCACCACACCAGTTTGGCAGTGTTCTTATGCCCATTTGGCACAGGAGTAAATGACTGTACCAGGTGCAACTTAAGGTAGTGGGGAATCAGGCCCACCACACCCACTAAATCTGACTGCGCTTGTGGGAAAAGGTTGTAATAAAGAGGTGGGAAGCTTTATAGTGCAGAGCATCTACTCTCCAGGCTGCACGCACAGGAGAATGTCTTTGGGCAGCTGACCATCTGTAAATATGCCGAGGGAGCAGAGCTAAGGGTTCTTCACATGCTCATCATCTCTCTGCAAATCCTTCTTTGTCAGCAAGCCAAGAAAGAACGTCGGACGGGGAAAAAAGGCACCGAGGATTTTCTCTTGTCGGTTTCCATACTTTCAATGCAACAGACTAAACTGAGCCGTCAAATGAGCAGTCAATGAAGCAACCTATTGACTAAGCCAAATGATGACAGCAGTGCATTCCATTTGTGATCAGATTGCTGGTATTAACAGGGATCTCTTCATGTGCTGCCGCTCAGCTTCGCGTCAGCAGTTCCATTATAACCACACACACACACACACACACCCCCATTCAGGGATTTATAGAGCTCAGCCATAAAAAAGTTTGTTTGGGCCTAAGGTTGGGGCATGAGGTTTTTACATCTAGAGCAATGTGTTTTACCGAATCCTCAAAGAACAGTAAGTTAAAAGGTTCTTTAAGGAGAATTTTCTAACAGAGATCAGATTTCAGAGTAACAGCCGTGTTAGTCTGTATTCGCAAAAAGAAAAGGAGGACTTGTGGCACCTTAGAGACTAACCAATTTATTTGAGCATGAGCTTTCGTGAGCTACAGCTCACTTCATCGGATGCATACTGTGGAAATTGCCGAAGACATTATATACACAGACACCATGAAACAATACCTCCTCCCACCCCACTCTCCTGCTGGTAATAGCTACCAGAGATGTGCCCCAAACCCAAACCACAGGTCTAGCGCACGCATGCGTGCGTGTGTGTGTGTGTATCGGGGGAGGGGTTACACTCATATGCTGAGACACAAACAGTCTGGCACTAAAATGAGGGGTTGTCTGAAAGGACTGTACTCAGAGGTTCTTGTGAAGCGTCCTTCAGTCCTTTCTCCTTGGTGGCTGTTCGATCACCACCATCTGCTTTCCCCTTGTGCTATGTTTACTGACCATGGCATGCCAACTCTAATTAGTGTTCCAGCTAATCCTTCAGGGCTGGCCTTACCATGAGGTGAACTGAGGCAGCCGCCTCAGGTGCCTTGGGGGGAGAGGGGGGTTGCCACTAGGACCCAGCGTTTCAAAGTTTTGGCCCAAGCGAGGGGGCATGGGGGCGTCATTTGAGCTCCCCGCCTCAGGTGCCAAAATGTTGTGGGCCGGCCCTGTAATCCTTAAAGCATATTTTAGGCACAAAGTCAGGCCCATGAGCTGGGAATTTATGCTCAGGAAGAGGGCACATGGCTGATGATGGGGAGGCTCTTGGGGGAATTTAAGCTGAACCCCCTCAAACAGCACAGAAATGAAATAGCTCAACCAGAAGTGAAACGTCTGAGGTGAGGAGGAGTTGGCATGACAATCCCCTAGCCCGTCTCAGCTCCAACCTCCCTCTGCCTCTGTGCCCATCAGTCAGAGGGTACAGGACCATGTCATAATCTAGCTGGGTTTTTATACTCTGTTGCTCACCAAGGTATCTGGAAAAACAGGGTGTGTGAAGGGGAAGAAACAGAGTGATGAGTGTGCTGGGCAGGAGAAAGGATGTGGGAAGGGGAGGCCGGAATTTGAAGCAAGAAGAGGAAAAAAGGACTGTGGCCAGCAAGACAACCTGAAGCAAAGAGCTGCTATATGGGTGTTTGAGGCCTAGAATCCTGAAGACTGCAGGGGACTCTGGTTCTTAGCACCCTGAAGCTAAGAGAATCTATGTAGTGGGTTGGGACCTGCAACCTAAAGCAAAGAGACACAGAGGTGGTGATGGAGGAGGGTGGAACAGGCTTACGGCCTCTATCCTAACACAAAAAGAGGCCTGGGGAACTGATTGGGAATGATTGGAAACGGCCTGGGAGACTCAGAGGAGAGCCAGCTTTAAGGTAACTTGCAAAGGATTTTTTAAAATATCGAGTTTGTGCTCTTTTTTGCTTTGTTCTGATGGCTAAAGAATGCCAGAACGTCTGCGAGAGAGGGTTTTTTTTGCTTGTTTCTTACCTTAGAAATATCAGGTGCGATGAGTCTGAGTTTTAAATGATGCCAAGCATCATTTCGCTTGTTGGCGCTTATGGCTCAGCTGCACCCGTGCTCAGCAGCAGGGTCATTTTTCAGAAAGCTGGAACCTGTCCATCGGGTGACAGCCAAAGATCTCCCGAGCTGATGCCAGTGCATTTCTGGGCTTGCCAAGTGCCTGTTTTAACGGTGCTAAGAGATCCAGAAATTAAAGGAGGAATCTGCACCCAAGAGCACAGCTGTGGGGAGAAATGAACGGCCTTTGCTCTGAGCTGGCAGCTGAGACTTTTTCAGTAAATATCAGAGAAATATAGTTTTTGCTTTCAAACATTTCACCTGCACCTCCTGGCAGCAGCCTGAATTCATCCCTGATGTGATTCCCGCCGAGCAGAGTTTGACCCAGGGTGAATTTGGCCAGGTAATTGTGACTGTTATAGTCCTGGGGGAGTGGATGTCTGAGGGGATTGGTAGCGGGACATAGAACCTTTCAGCTCAAGGCTGACTGCTTCTATCCATTTCAGCTCAAGTATAACCAAAAGCTGCGACCACCTGCTGTTTGGCATTCCCTCTGTGAAATGAGTTGGTGGGTCGCCGTTCTGCCTCCAGCAGACAATTGTCCAAGGGAGAAAAACCTCCAGACGAACAGGTGCTTTGAAAGAAAGTCCACACTCTGTGTTGAGTCCAAACCCACCCCCTCCTCTGGTGTCTGGCTTTATTAACAAAGAACTAACATCAGAAAAGTTCAGCCCAACCCTTCTGTTCGGGCTTGGTTCCTTCTTCAAGACTGGTCAGCCCACACCCTAGTTCCCAGAGAGCCACTCCCACCCCCTTTATGTCCAGGTGCATAACTAGCCACTTGCCTCAGTTAGTCAGCAGAACTGACTTAACCCTTTTTCAGCAGGATTAACTTCTGCTAACAGGATAGGGTTTCCAGGCAAACACTGCCAGCCTTTTACAGTCCATCACAACTGGCATTATAATTGGCATCCGTGGGCTCTTTGAGCAAAGAGGACAATTGTTGACTAGACCATGAACTGCCCCTCATCCCCTCAAGTTAATTCCTTCAGGTCAGGGTGGGGCAGGTCAGCACAGTTGAAACTTGCAGCACCGCTCTCCATAGCTCCCCTATCATCTTGGAGATCTCTTCCTCAGCTCGCAGGATGATATATCACCCTTTCCCACAGCTAAATCCATAGGGTATCACTCCCATCCCCTACATGTGCCCCTTTCCCATTGCATGAAGGTGGAGGAGCATGTATGATGTCATCTGCATATAATCCCAAATCCCTGCCCCTCTGCCAGCAGTGAGGAGACATTTGTGTGACAAGATTACAGAGATTAGCTCCATTAGCATAAACAACTCCCGGGGCTGGCCCTAATCCAGTGAGACATACGCAGTTGCAGCTCACACAGCGGCATTTATTGCCTTTATTGACATGCCCTCCAGGACACCGGCTGGAGGAGGTTTTTTCCATTGTTTGTAGGTCAGGCCAGGGGACCGAACAACCATGTGAATTCTGCAATCATCCTCTGATTAGCCCAGCCACCCATTAACGGGACACTCTCCCAAGGGCTTTTCTTCTCCCCGTATTGTTACTTATTGTTCCTCAAATGCTTCAGTCCCTCAGTTGTCATCATCAGAATAGGAGCTCCTTGGGGCAGGGACCTGTCTTTTTACATCTTTTAGCAAGGCCAATTGGGAGCTGCATAAATAAGAGAATGTTTTCAATTGTTTGTAATTAAGACCTTGGTCCCAAGTCTTCCTTACTCTGGTCTTGTGCTTGGTGCAGGAATACAGATGGCTAGAGGGGGTACCTTTAAACCACCTCTGCATTCCACATATTCTTAAGCTTTGCAGTCCCCAGCATCAGTTAGAGCAGACTCAAGGCTGCTTCAGCTTACGCTCTGCTTTCCATGGCTCCCTGATGTACATTAAGGGAGCACAGCAGGAAATTCCTTCCTGACCCCTATGCCCTGAAGCATGAAACTCACCTACTTATATCTTAATATGTATCAGAGATGGGCCTGAGCTGTGAAGTTCATGACCGGATTTGAATTCTGGGGTGTTCAGTTCAGCCAGTCACAGATGCATGAGCCAGTCCCAAAGTTTGAACCCAGCTCCGAATGTCCCCAAAGTGAAGAGTCAAAGTATTGGTTCGGTCTCATCTCCAATGCCTCAGAAGCCTGAAAATAAAAAGCCCATCTCTATTGATTTGATTTGGTTCCATTTGTCAGACATCGATTTCCTCCTCCCCAGCCCATTTCTAATGGAGTTTGGTTTGGTTTGTTCGCTCCTTTATCTGTAGCACTTTATATGGGAATGCCATCAGCATAGCTGCCAAGGTTCCTTCCCCACTCTGAACTCTAGGGTACAGATGTGGGAACCTACATGAAAACCTCCTAAGTTTACTTTTACCAGCTTAGGTTAAAACTTCCCCAAAGTACAAAATTATTTTACCCTTGGATTTCCACTGCCACCACCAAACTTTATCTGGGTTTACTGGGAAACGTGGTTTGGATACATCTTTTCCCCCAAAATCCTCCCAACTCTTGCACCCTACTTCCTGGGGAAGGTTTGGTAAAAATCCTCACCAATTTGCATAGGTGACCACAGACCCAAACCCTTGGATCTTAGAACAATGAAAAAGCATTCAGTTTTCTTACAAGAAGACTTTTAATAGAAGTAAAGGAATCACCTCTGTAAAATCAGGATGGTAGATATCTTACAGGGTAATTAGATTCAAAACATAGAGAATCCCTCTAGGCAAAACCTTAAGTTACAAAAAAGACACAGAGACAGGAATAGTCATTCTATTCAGCACAGTTCTTTTCTCAGCCATTTAAAGAAATCATAATCTAACACATACCTAGCTAGATTACTTACTAAAAGTTCTAAGACTCCATTCCTGTTCTGTCCCCGGCAAAAGCAGCATAAAGACAGACACAGACCCTTTGTTTTTCTCCCTCCTCCCAGCTTTTGAAAGTATCTTGTCTCCTCATTGGTCATTTTGGTCAGGTGCCAGCGAGGTTACCTTTAGCTTCTTAACCCTTTACAGGTAAGAGGATTTTTCCTCTGGCCAGGAGGGATTTTAAAGGGGTTTACCCTTCCCTTTATATTTATGACAATAGCCCTAGGCTCTTGCCCGTGTAAAAAGCTTTTCAGAGTACAAGAGAGATGTCCATTCACATACAGCAGAGCACTGCATCCCCTAACACCGTGCTGTGACACTGGTTCAGTATGGATTCAGAGGAAAGGGGTGGCCTGGTTCTTGGCCTTTTAGAGCCACTGCTCATTCATCAATAGAGACACTAAGGTTCAAACAGGCCATGAGTGGAAATGAATTTGCAGGTTATAGTGAAACTACAGATGACATCATAAAACCACACAGGACGCTATCCAACAGTTCCCCTCCTTACTGGAATTTGGGAAAGGCAGCATCAGGGACAGGAGGCTTTACTTGTATTCCTCAGTCAGGATTGCTACTTTGCATAGATAGCTCTAGGTCATAAACTAACCTGCTGTTTGGGCTGATGTATTATCTGGGTCTGAGAATACATCCTTCCAGCTGTTTCCTAATTCAAGTGACAGGTGTTGCCATCTCTCCACTGCAGCTAGCGTTTTTATTTGCGGAAGAGTTAGCAATAGGTGACAAGAAGTCGCACCTGGATGAAATTCACCACTTAAGTCCCACTTAACCCCGCAAGATAGTGAGACTTAAGTTGGGGTGTAGGCCTTACACTTGCCCACCGCATGGGTCCAGAGCTGGTCAGACACAGCCATCTCTGGTGGACCCTAACATCAAACTGCGAGCAGAAACAGCTGCCCTGTCTCTTTGCTCACGGAAGCTCATTCCCTTGACAGGTCACATGCTTAGCCACCAATGACACGTTCAAGGCCACATCCTCAAACATGGTCACGCCACCATGACAATGTGTGTGCAAATCCTGCATGTGTGCATACAAATGGGGTAATTGCGCATCACGAATAGAGCAGTTTTGTCTGGACACTCTCTGGTTCGCCTGTGCAACAGGATCACTGGCACTGTTAGTAGCCTCCATTATTTGTGGTTGAAGCCTTATTGTGCAGCGCATTGTGCAACGCACACGCTAAGAAACAATCTCTGCCCCTAAGAGCTTGCAATCTAAACAGACAATACAAAGGGTGGGAGAGAAAACAGACATCCAGATCATTTAGACTGTAAATTCCTTCGTCAGGGATCATCTTTTTGTTCTGTGTTTGTA
The DNA here is from genome assembly GCF_015237465.2 of Chelonia mydas. NCBI lineage: Eukaryota > Metazoa > Chordata > Testudines > Cheloniidae > Chelonia > Chelonia mydas. The sequence goes on from NC_051261.2 coordinate 5,899,651, forward strand.
CGGTGCCAGTGGGGTCCTGGTCCCTGACGCGGTCTCTGAGGCACAATACAAATAATCTAACAGTGAGAGGTATGTGGTCACATTTAATGAGTGACTACAGAACACCACCAGGGGAAATGATTTGCCTACGGTCATACAGCAGGCAGAGCTGGGCAGGGAACCCAGGTCTCTTGACACTACAGTGACACGACCCTAACTTTGTCACCTTGTTGCTGCTGGCAGCCGATACCAGCTTGCTTTCAAAGTCCTGGGGTGTCACTGATTCTTTGGACCAACCTAGGTTCGTTTCCTGATTCCAGCTTAATGGACCCAAAAGGGAAAGAGAAGGCAGCAGCTGTCATTTGTTTCCCACCCGAAAGGTCGGGCACCTCCCCTGTGTAGCTTTACTGACTCACACCCAGTCTTTTCCCTGGCCGGTCTTATCTGCGTTCCGCAGCAGGTGTCCGCTCCCCAAGAGGTGGGTGGCGCAGCGGATGGAACGTTCTCTGTTCTCTGTTGCAGTGGAAAAACACTCGGGTTGGTGAGGTGACGAAAATGACAGACTGCAACTGCCATGGGCCACGCAGAGCAGCTGTTCCCGGGAAATGCTGGAGGAGCTTTGCTCTGAAACCCACGCGTCTGCCCTGGTGTGCTTAACCAATAATGCGGGATTACATCGCACCCGGCTAGAGCCTGGTATGCAGTGCGAGCCAGAAATAAACCTGTTTACATAGCAACCTGGAGAAATAGCAACAGCAGGCTAAGTGAGGTGTGTCTTCTTTTTTTTTTTTTTAAATAATCTTTTTTGTTTTTGAAGGACTTTGTTTACATTTCCAGAGAGTTTTGGTTGCAGTGTCAATTTCACAGGCTGCGTCCTGGAGCCTAAATATGCTTTACTCTCATCCCAGTGGTTCTGCAAACAGCGTTAGCCACACAGCCTAGCCCTCCACAAGTTCAGCACCATATATGACAGGGGTAGTATTATATTAAACATTTAAATACATTCAAGGATGTGGAGTGCTCAAACTATGGTAATAAAGGCCATGAAAGTACCTAAAACAGATACAGCTGGTGTGGTAGTACCTAAAGGCCTCAACCAACTTGGGCTCTATTGTGCTAGGTGCTGTACAAACATGTTATAACTGACAGTACCTGCCCCTAAGAGCTTGCAGGTTTTATTCCCACTTTACAGATGGGGAAATAGAGTCAGCAAGGTTAAGTGACTTGCCCGGATCACACAGTGGCCAAGCCAGGATTAGAACACTAGTGAGCCTGGTGGCTAGTCTTGTGTTCTAATCACTAGAGAGTTCAAATCCTTGCTCTGAGACTAACGCACATGCTCATACAACACACAGGGCCAGTTCAAGGATTGGGCAAGCAGGGCCCCTGCCATACGCATTATGCCCCTGGGCTCTTATTTTGGATCTGCTCCACTGATTCCCCAGCTGTGGGGGGGGGGGCGGGGGGCGGGAATTGGTTGGTTTCTTTTTGCTTGACCACTTTGGGGGCAAAACCGCTAGATATGCCCCTGATAATATGTTCTTGATACTGAAAAGATTGTTTGAACAATAAACATGCCGTGGGCATTCATCATAGTCAAAATAAGACAAAGTAGGGCTATTTTTTAAGGTCATAGAGAAAAGTGAGTCCAGAGTGAAAGAGCCTGCCCTGTGCTAGCAGGATGAGAGGTGAGTAAATGGGTCGGCAAAGGGATCAGAACTGATTCCATATGAAGAGATGCAACAGTGATACTACTTACAAGCAGCTTTTCACCTGGAGATCTCAAAGCACTTTACAAAGGAAGGTAAGGATCTCTCTCCCCGTTTCGCAGATTGGGAACTGAAGCAGGTCACTTGCCCAGGTCACAATACAGCTCAGTGGCAGATCTAGAAACAGAACTCAGGTCACCTGACTCCCATTCCAGCTCTTTTCATTGGCCCACACCGCTTGCTTTCTTAACCATCCCAAAAGATTACTACTTTCCACCTGGGAAGGAGCCTGCCTAAAGCACCAGGAGAAGACCCTGAATGGGATTTCAGTCCCTGCCTGCAACCACTCACTCTTTAACATATATCCCCATCTCCTGAATTTGTCATGGCCCTTTGGGAATTAAGTGACCCATCTTTCAGAAAATGCTGGATTCTTTATCAACCCACTGCGGGGAAAAAATGAGGTCAGGACTCACAGAAAATATTTGCACAGGAGCTGACTTATTGACTGTGTATAATTAGATACAGTTTAACTAACAAACAGTCCAAATGATGCATGATCCTGTGGTTTTAATTTAATAGGAAATATGAATCACCCAAAGATATTTATATTTATGTCGTTCTCACAAATCCCATCACACTGGGCTGTGTCAGAGGCTCATGCTTGACTCCTACAATCCACTACAGTGGCTAAAGAGAGGAACGGAAATTGTTGCAATGGACTATATGATCACATTGCCATAGGGAAAACAGGGGAATCCAGAGGAAGGAATTTGGGGGTTTGTATTTGCCCACTCTTTTCTTGCTATCTTGTTACTTCTCCAAACAACCCGTCTGTGTCTCTCACAGTGCAAAATAGAAAGACAAGGGAGCTGGAACTCGGCTGCATACACTGTGACTATAGCAGTCACATGTAACTGATCCCTCAGTGGCTTTTCTCCATGCAATTGTCATGGTCGAAAATGTCCTGAATCAGCACCAGCTGGCTGGAAAATGAATGCTGTGCTGTGCACTCCTACCTCTGCCCCCCTCCCCACAAAGAGCTGGAGGTTTCCCCATCCCCCTACTCACCACTGACAGGGATTTAACAATCATCGGAAACATACCAGCGCTGCAGCCATGCCCAGAACAGGCCAAATGGTGCCAGAAGAAAAGAACGAACGAAAAAAGAATGACGGGTGAGATTTTCAAAAGAGACTGAGAGAGGTGGGAGCCCTAATCCCATTGAAATATAAGGTGAGTTGGGCACCTAACTCATTTGAAAGTCACACTCAGACTGCAGCTCAAGTTAAAAGACATCAGAAATTAAAATGCCCTTTGCCCTCTGTAGCAATCATACCACAAGCTCTAGAATAGGCTTCCAAGGAAGGTTGTAGAATCCCCATCATTGGAGGTTTTAAGGAGCGTTTAAGGTTTTAAGGTTGGACAAACACCTGTCAGGGATGGTCTAGGAGGTTTACTTGGTCCTGCCTCAGCAGAGGGGGCTGGATTTGACGACCTCTCAGCCAGACATGTCTATGATTCTGTCATTTTATAACCTTTCTGACTTCAGATCTCTCCTCACCTATGGCAGTTTTTTTCCCCATACTGACAATACTGTTACTTTTAGATAACCCAAAGGGTGTGCTGGGTGTTCCATAAGCCAAACAGAAAGACTGGGTTCCTGACTCCAAAAAACTGGCAAGCTATGTCACCGATCCCAAAATCTGGCCGTGCAGATGATCTCTCATGCAGAGCCATAGCTGATGGCCTGTCCCTATATCTACAAGGAGTCCTTGCTTAAAACAACAAACGAAATCCTAAGTAAGGGCTAGATTGAGATACTCTTACTCACATTGAGTAGAACCTTACTTTTCAAGTCATCATACTGAAATGAAAGGGTCTGTGTGGAGAGCAAGATACTAATACTCAGCCTCAGTAAAAGTATCAGAATCTAGTCTACACTGGAAAGTTACACCAGTATAAGGCAGAGTGTGAATTTAAATCACTAGAGTTACCTGGATATAAAGCCCCCTGCAGACTCTCTTCTCACAGTGCCTTCCTCTGGTTTAGTTTGTAGGCGTTTGGAAGCAGTTCAAGTTAAGCTGCAGAAAGCCCCTCATTCCGGAATGAGGGCTGGTTGGCACTTCAGATTTAGGTCAGCTTAATGACATCGCTAAGGACTGGAAAAAATTTCATGCCCCGTGTCGCGTAGTTAAGCTGACCTAAGCCCCAGTGTGGACACAATTGGGTTAGGGGAAGAATCCTTCCATTGATATAGCCTCTCAGAGAAGGATTTGCTACAGAGACAGAAGAACCCCTTCCATTGCTACAGGAAGTGTCTACACATCAGCATTATAGCAATTTAACTACGCTGGTATTTTTATACCAGTATAACTGGAAAACTCTCCCATGTAGGCAAGCTCTAAGAGAACAGAAAACCACCCTCCTGAAGAACAAAGGAGCCAGAACTGGGCACTTTCCCAGCCTTTGGGGAAATCACGACAGGAATAGCTACAAGTTTGATGTCCCTCCCTCTCCCCCGCACCCCCAGCCCCAGTTGCTCAGCAACACTGCCTTGCAAACACAACTCTTAAACAGTCAGGGTGTAGTGCCCATCCTGAGACGATTTGAAGTCTCTTATAAGCAGAAATCAACAAGGCCTGGAACAGGCCCAGTTCTTGTTGGTGTATGGAGTTGGGGCAGGCCATGCAGCAGGAGTCAGTTGGCCAGCATGCTAATGGACTGGCCCCCCTGCTGTCTCTGCTGCCCCAGTGGGGCTGCTGTTGCCAGCATCACTCAAACTGATGTGGTGTCCCATGTGTGTCTATTTATAGCAGACACTCCTGAGCAACAGGAGAGAGTTTTCAGGATGGCAAACTCCATCCCCCACTCCACAGCTGAACAGCTGAGCTTAGTACCCCAAACCACTCGGCAGCCACTATCACAGCTTTGGGGCTGCAGCATAGATGATCAGCACTTCAGACTTCCCTGGCCCACCCACGCCAGGCAAGAGCTGGTGGGTTCAGATAGCTATGTCCTGGCCCCTGGCCAGTCCTAACTCACACTACGCCCCTGCTACCTACACACTGCCCAGGACTCAGTACAATGCACTCCTATAGAGTTGTGCTCTGGGGTGCACAGGGAGTGAAAGCCCCCTGTGCTGGATCCCAAGGCCATGCACTTCTTGAACAGGGAAGGGGGTGGTGTTGCATGCAGAAACCTTGGCAGCAGGAACAGAAGGGCAGGCTTTGTTCCATGCTTTGTTGGGAGCTGGTCAGGTTTAGATTGGGTTTAAGAGGGGGATTAGGTTGAATCGGGGCTAAAGTTCCACCGTAGATTCTAAAGCACCAAAATCTTCCACCATCCCCTCCCATCTCATGAGATCAGCTGCCCTGGTGAGATTTCTGCCACCTTTGGTCCATGCTTGATGCCTAAGGCAGGCTGCAGTTGAAGCTCAGCTAATTCACTAGCGGGCAGTAAGCCGCGTTAACAATGTATCAGCCTGCACAGCAGCCATAGATTCAGTCAGGACTAAGCCTGGACACCACTGCTTCTAGGCCATGGAAGAGGTCAGTGGCAGGTCAGCATGGGAAACTTCAGCTGCCATTGCCAGCATCTGTGCAGCAGAAACCTGCATGCTTAAAAAAAAATCCCATTGGCAGCCTGTCACGGAGTGTGGGGGAGTCCAGGCCCTGCACCCCTCTTCCAGGGATTCACTGAGACTCTCAGCCAGCCAGTAAAACAGAAGGTTTATTGGACAACAGGAACACAGTCCAAAACAGAGCTTGTGGGTACACCCAGGACCCCTCAGTCAAGTCCCTTCTGGGGGAGCAGGGAGCTTAGACCCCAGCCCTGGGGTTCCCTGTGTTTCTCCACCCAGCCCCAAACTGAAACTAAACCCCCCCCCCAGCAGGTTCCCTTCTGCAGCCTGTCTTCACATTCCTGGGCAGAGGTGTTACCTCCCCCTCCCCCTCCTGGCTCAGGTTACAGGCTCTCAGGTCTCCCATCCCCAGGGCACATTCCCAGGTCAACACTCCCCCCTCCCTGCTGCGTCACATCGTCACACAGCCATACATTTCAAATCTGACGGCGGCTTAAACTTAGCACTGGGTGAGCATACACAGCACAGGTCAGCAAGGACCTGTGAAAAAGATCCGTGATTTTCTATAGTGCAGTCAGATTAGCTTATTTAGAGCTCTTTCCCTATCTCCTTCCCAAGACCCATCTCCTGATTTGCACCCCTAGCTCCCAATGACATCAGCTGAAGTTGTGGGGACGCTGGGTTTCTGAAAAATCAGGTCCTTGCTGAATATAGACCCTCCTGCTGCTCCATTGAGTCTACCATCAATCAGGCTATTCTCAACAGAAACCTAGAATTCAAGGGATCAAGGATCCAGTTTTGCCAATTCCTGAGCACCTTCAACTTTCATTAAAGCCAAGGAGCTGAATGCTCTCAGTGCAGGAATGAGTCCGAACTGTGATTTTTGTGCACACTGTCCAATCAAACTCCTTTTGCTCCTTTCCCAATTATAGGACATCTTTGTCAAGCCAATGTGACATGGTATGTTTCCACTAGAAATAACAACACAAAACTAGAAGCGTTTATCCAAGCCCATCTTCTTCTTTCGCCCTCATTTGAATGTTGATGGCTCTGGTGCTTTGGAACCTGCATCTGAACCACGCCTATTCCGGTTTTGAAAAGCTAAAGATGCAGATAGGTGCTTAGCAGGAGAAAGTGCCTTGGCCTCGAACTCCCACTGCAATGAAGGTGCTTTGGAAAATACCACTGTCTATCTGCATCTCTAGGCACCTAAATAGCTTTAAAAATTGGGCCCTAAATGCCTTGCCCAAGGTCATACGTAAATCTGTGGTGGAGTAAGAATTAACCCAGGTCTCCAGAGTCCCAGGCTAGCGCCTAACGACTACATTATGCTTCCTCTCATCGGCTGCCTTTCAGACCAGGGCATCACAGATCACATCACACATTTGAGAATAAAGTGTGGAATCTACCAAACAGAAAATTAGGAGTATTCTTACAAGAATTATGTAACACAAGTTAGGCTTTATAAGTCGAACAGCTGCCCGCGCTAGTATTCTAATAGAACATATATAATGTACTGCATTAGTTCACAATGCGATTCCAGAATAAGATACAGAAAGAAATCAAGCTGTATAGGCAAGGTTTTCAAGTGAGATTTGAAGAAGGCTCAAGAGATGCAGGGAGGCTGTTGGAAATGACATGAGCTGCAGGGGCGAAGGCGCTCTCACCACCATTAATAGGATTGCGAAGGAAGGAACCCAGAGAAGCACGGGCTCGACACAAGCGCTGAGGGAGAGAAGGCATCTTTACTGTTCATGAGCACATCTGCAGAACGTGTGCTCGAATGCAGCCCCTGACTCCCAAGGCAGACACTGTCTCCACTCCATTTCTATCCCATTTCAAATAAGAGCAGGCAAGCTGTACAACATTCAGATGAATGAACCCTGCATAGCACAACAGTAACGAAGGTGATTTCATGAGGAATATACAACCTGCCTGGGGGGGGTGGGGGGAGAGAGCCATCTCTGCTTGCACATATTTATTTTGTGCTTTTTGATTGTCCATGTACTGACATGTCGAGTGCAGCTAACCACTGGTGTAAATTACTTACATGACCTTTCCTGCTTGATGACATTACGGCCAGTATGTCAGTTACCCAGAACTCAAATATAATTTCATTTATGTCATCCATCATCAACATCCTGCAAAGATGCTGACAGCTTTTAGCATTAATGCTACTGTAATCAAACATTGTAGCAGAGTTGCTGTGTGGAAGATGGATACTTATTTAAAGGTTTAGAGCATATTACCATTTTAAATTAGTCCACAATGTGCCCAGGGCCGTACTAGAGAAATGAGAACAGTCACCCACAATGAATCACATCAGTAACTTTTGTCTTATTTTTATATTTCTTCAAGATGCCCATTCCCCCACCCCCACCCCTGTATCTAACTAGTAACATAGGGCTCATCAGATGGAACACACAGCTAGCTCACCCCTCTGGCACTGGGTACATCCTGTTTGTTACCTCATCCTTCCAACCTAGCCCAACTGTTTGTGTCATCCTCCTATTGCAAACTACCTGCCTTGCAGACTGTGAACTCTCTAAGGCAAGGACTGTCCTCTTTGCTACCTGTCCACAGAGTGCCTAACTCAACCAGGCCCTGATCCCTCACTTGGTCTCCTAGATGATACTATAACGCAAATAATAAATAAGTTAAACAGCCCCAGAATCCAGTCACTAACTGCTGGATACATCAGAAGAAAATTCAACACCCCTAACCCCTGGTACCAAATCTAGCTGTGTGATAACATACCATGGGGAAGAGGAGTTCCTCCTGACCTCTGCCAGTGGTCAGCTTATCACTGAAGAATGAGGACTGGTAACGGGGGTGGTGTAATTGCAGATGTCATTCTTCAGATCAGGATTTAACCCATTTTTTAAAAGATCTCATGTTAAATCATCTGCCTTAACAAGAGCCTGCAGTAAAAAGTTCCACAGGTTAATTATGCATTATTTCTTTAATTCCATCTCACTCTTAGATATGCTTTTATTCCCCTTCTCCTCTGTGGTAGAGTCATGCCTTTGCTTCCCATCCCCCTTCCCCAAAAACCAAAAACAAAGCAAATACAAAACAAAAATGTGCTTCTCTGCGATCTCCACTTTCAAAGCGAAAGACCATATGGTTTTCAGAGCTAGCAGGAGGAATGCAACTCCTTACATGGTTTCACTCCCCGGCTAGAGGAAGGGGCTGACACTTTGTCATCTTTAAGAGCTGTTCTCAGCAGCCAGGAATTGGCAGGGTTATGTCTGCAAGCATCTCGTGCAGAGGCTGCTGATTAAGAAAAGCATTGTCCTTGCAGCCTAAGCAAGCTAAGGTGCACATGAGGGAAAATTCATCTGAAGCTTCATTTGCGGGGAAAAGAGGAAAACTCGTTATGTCAAAGTACCAGTGACTCCTTCCTGCACTTTTGCATTATCAGAGAAAGACTCCCACTTCAGTTTCACAATCCTCCCTTTGCTTGCATCTCATTCCTTATAAGCTCAGACTGCATGGATTCCTTGCACCACAGATGTCTGCCACTTGCGGAAATTAGGCACGTTTATTACCTCGCTATAAACACTGGCGAGAGACAGCGATGGTACGGGTGGAAAATGTTTGGTGTGTATCAAGTTCAGCCAAGCCAAAGAACATGCATTCTTGCTACTACAACAGCATGATCACCCGAGAAAAAAAAAGCATCTTTGATCTTGGGCATCTTTGCTCCTGGATTCATCAGAAGTGTTTATAAAGCTTTATTTATTAATATGACAGAAGGTAAAAATAGCGCTTAACACCCATTCATTTTCTGTGACCAAAAAGTTTGCACGATTCACCTCAAGCTTTTATAACTGTGGCTAGAACAAATTTATTTGCTGATGCCTAAAGCCAAACAAGTTATGGGCAAAATTCTCCTTTTCGATCCACAGAGAATCTTGACTCAGGTATTCTGCTCTCCCTCCCAGTAGGAACTGTCTATAAGCAGGAATCAAGAGCACCCACATTGTTACGGGAGGCTGCTGACCTGTACCTAGACAATAGGAACTAAGCAGCAACATCAGAACCATTTTCACTTCTACTGAACGTTCCAACTCAAAGTTCTGGGTGGTGCTGTGCAGAAGGTATTGCCTGGCCGCCCCTTGGTGGCAGTGGGATCATGGGGCATCGTCCACCTTTGTTTGGGCACCTCTGAAACACCACAGACCTCCTGTAACTAGAGACACACAAGGGGCTTGTCTCCACTAGGAAAAGTCTGCGACCATTTCCTACAATTGCTAACACCGATTCAGCTCGACCAGCGTTAGCAATGTTGGGAGCTCGGGGCCCTTGGCCTTTGAAGCACTGTGTCATCGAACCCTATTTAGAGCAGCTCTAATTGGCACAGTCCTTAAAATGCCAGCGGCACCAGTACACTAGCACTCCCAATATCACTAGCACCAGTGCAGCTTAATCCTTTGGCTGAGGCTTAGACATATCTGCCAGAAATATCAACACAAGAAGTGGCTAGGGATTTTGGGTGCCTATTTTGAGACACCCTAAAGGGGCCTGATCTTTAGAGAGTGCTGATCACCCACTCTCTGAAAATTCAGCTCCTTTTAAGATGTCTCAAGTTGGGCATCACAAAAAATTGAGGCCTCAAAATTACTAGTTACACTGAAAATCTTGGTCCATCTAGATAAATCAACTAGGCTGCTTTAAAAATCTCAACGTATATGCTTAAAAAAAAGACACTAAACACTAGGGACTCGAGACAGAGCTGTGCTAAGCAATAACTCACTTGCCAAATTGACTGCAGTTGCATTTTTAAATCACTTTGTGCTAAATGGTCCCTCTATGTCTAACGGCAATGCCTTCTTATTATGCAAAGTGAAAAGCTGAGCCCATTGAACCCAAAGAAATATTGCTAAATGGAAAAGTAAATCTTTCCATCTTCTGCCTGTCCAAGTGATCTATGACTGTCGTCTTAAATGTGTAATTTTTCTCTTTAATAATCCAAGATTAATTAGTGAACGCTAGTTTTTCCACAGTGGAAGCACATATCTCACATTACAAATTACAGGCCAGATTGTGAATTTCTTCCTTCTATTGGCAAGCAACTACTCGAATAATTAATTTCACAAAGACAGATCCAGATCTTATGTTGGCATTCCTTAATAGGTCAAAGTGAAGCCCCTACTGCTGTTTAAATGTAGCTTTAGTATTTAATTCCTTGCTTCCTTAAACTGCAGCATGAAACAAAATTGTTTGGGAGTGCATAGTACTGCACATTGTAATTGCTCTCAATTTCAGAATTTGTCTAATACTGTAGTAACACACAGTACAACAGAGTGATGTGAAATATCTCAAGGGACACTATGTATGAGAATACTACAAACTCACATAATAGCCTCATTGAAAAACATTGTTAACAGTGAAAGTCCTACCAAAATAAATGCTCTTGGCAGACAAGCGGAGCAGGAACTAGTTACGAAAAAAAAATCTAAAATATACTCAAGTTTCAATGGGTATTTTACAACAAACCGAGGACTGTAAACAGGTTTGTTTTAATTTTAAAAAATTGCCATTCAATGGAATTATATAGGAAAATCCACTCGCTCTCCCATTGTAAAAGTCTCCTAATTGAAGGCTATCCTTAAATCAATCATTTGAGAACTAATATACTTTTCTGTTTTAGTTCAGTTGGTTACATTGGTCAATAATGGGCAGTGACTGAGTTCACAAAAATTAAGTGCTTCTTTATGAAACATGCAGGATTTAATCCTGTATGCTGTAGCTACGCAGGTCTTTTTATGGCAGTGTGACTTCAGCTTCAAACTATTCAAATATCTCACTGGGTAGCCCACTGTACACAAATGTAGGTTTCTATTAAAAGCAAATCTTTCCTAAGTAGCTATTGCTGGGTTTTTCCTTCCAGCCTAGGGATTAAAGGGATTCTGGCTCCACAACAAAAACCTCCAATGGATTAAATAAGAAAGTGATGACTCAAGAATGCTGTGGCAGAACTTTGAGATGTTCAAATGCAGCGCTGCTAATGAGAACATTTGTCAGGTCATTCACATTTAGCATGAACATATTGAAATTGTAGATGTTCACAGTAAGTTTTCCTCTGATTCAAGGAGAGTAGATTTAAGTATACAGCGAAGGTGAAAACTTCCAGTCTGAAAAAAGATTTTTAGGTTCAGATTCAAGTAGTTGATATTTTAGATCCTTTCCCTCGCAATTACAGTACAGCTTGCTATTTTTATTTGTTGCTGTTGTTGGTTGGTTTGTTTGGTTTTTAGTAGAATTATAGCTTGCTTTCCTTCTCACTTAATCTTCTGGTTCCCTCCCTCTGCATGCAAAACATGCCGCATTTTACCACATGGTAAATATCTCTTGTAAATGCTGACATTTTTCAATTGCGCTCTAGTGAAGTGCCACAGAGAGTAGTAGTGGCCAATGCAAGTTAGGTTATACCACCCAGAAACAATTAATGCACTTAAAAAAAAAAAGTCAAGTATTTCTTTTAGGAATTTGCACAGACTGTTGCTAAAGAAAATTATGTATTTATTTAAAAAAAATGAATTGAAGTACAATTTTAGGAAATATTTGTTCATTACATTTACGTACATAGTTTAAAACTGGCTTATTTCAAAAGTGTTCCTTCACAAAGAGAAAATGTTAAGTTCACATGCACCTTACTGTTTTCTACATTCTCCGCCATATTACACCTCAGAACAATTTACAATAATAAAAAAGCTAACCTGTAAATTCTTTAGACATATTGACATTTAGTATGAACAGCTGCTATGTATAAGAAACCCTGATTAGTAATCTGATTTCATTGAGACAAATGCAGGCTCATAAAATAAGGCACAGTTCTATGAACAGGGAACATGGTTTGTTCTTTCAGCAACAGACTTCAATCAGTTAGCTAATTTGTTAGGGTGTTAAATGGTGTACAGTAAATGCACCCCGTTTAAATGCAGATAGAACAACGTTCTCCTATACAAGACTGTTCTGAGGAGCCAAGTCTTTTGCATGTTATGGTGGGAGTTGTAATTAGAAGCTATATTTAATAGGACATCAGGGGAGTTTTATACCAGACTAGATGCGGGTTCTTCTAAGGGAAATATTATATATATATATATACACACACACACACACACACACGTATGTATACATAAATTTAATCTCTCCGACTCCTTACTAAAAAGAGCAGCATGATAAATTCATTGAAAAGAGCTGGGATGTACCTTGTGTATCAGAACTCAAGAGCTCAATTTTCACAATTGCAGAGCACCCAAAATTCCTAGTGAAGGTGCACAGCAGCTCAGACAGGGCAGGTGAGGGAAATCAGACCCACAGGGTTGTCTATTAAAAAAAAGTTTTGGGTACACAGCATCTGTCTTTAATCTTGTTACGTAGTGCATTAAAGTCCTGAAAATATTTCCATATTATTTTGGCTCTTCACTTCCACTACGGCACTAAAGACTTTGTCAGGCAGGGGATTGGCATCTCTCGTTTTCAACACAGAGCTTTGGGTGCAGAATCAGCCTTTTGCTTGTATGGCTGGGATTAGTAAGACACTGCTGAGATCATCATGTATGTGCTTCACAACCAAAATAGCCATTACTAATGACAGGGGGATAGTTGTGGTTTGTAGTGGGTGCCTTTTTAAAGGACCCAGGGTTTATTCAGAGGTAGTTTTCAGAGGATCACTGTAATGAAGCACCAGTAGTGTCAGTTTACCATTAAAAAGATACTAGATTTTTTTTTACCGCCTCCAAGTCCAAAGGGATCACAGTCAAAGTGAACTATACCAGATTTTGACTAACAGACCCACAGTTCCACAAAAATTCTCTCTCAGAATTCAAACCCCTTTTAAAAATGCCGTCCAATTAGTTTAGATTCTTAAATTGTTACTAGACTAGAAGTCTTACTCAAACTAGGTAGGAAGAAAAAACAAAAATTCTAATAGTAACTTGCAGCATGTGGAAGATGACAACTGTATGGAATGATCAGTATAAAAGTGAAAAAAACACTTTTTCAATAAATCAGTATTAGTAAGAGCAAACCTATTAAGGAACGTAACATAACCTTGAGTACTAAATGCAGGTTGTGTTTAAATGTTTGTGTTTTATCCTAATCTGTAATGGAAGAATTATACTCCACTGCCCACCTGACTTTTAAAACAGAACCATGTTTATCCTTGCATCTTGGATAGTCATATTAAGTTTGCCCCAGTGTAAACGTATGTATGTTGTATGTCACGTGTGATGCTTATGTCTTATTATTCAGTAATTTAAATTAAAAATATCACTAAATTGCTACAATCCACACTTCTTAAAAGAGGATTAAAAACCACACAATAAACAGCGCATGTTATTTACAATACTGAATCTATATTATGTGTTGTAAAACATAATGAACATTATAAGGAAGTTTTAAAAATGAAGTTTGGACTAATCCATTAAAAATTCTTAGAAATTTGATGTTATGGTTTTACTATAAACTTCAATAAATTACATTTGTTTTGTGCTAGAATCATAGGTGAACATGATTTAAATTACAGTAGAACCTCACTAATGCCTGGGAGACCCACTGGGGTCTTGCTGATTTGCAAAATAAAGAAAATAACAGAGGACAATGCACCAGTACCAACAAAAAGCTACTTTTTCCATATAAAACACACTTTTAACATACCAGGTGATCTGTTTTTCCTTATCTGCTACGTCTATACAGACAAAGGCCTTGATCCAACAAGGTACCTAAGCATGTTCCTGATTTTAAACATGTGAGTAGTCCTAGTTAAATGGGACTACTCATGTGCTGAAAGTTCAGCATGTGATTAGGTACCTGGCTTACCTGGGGTCAAGGTGAACAAATGTTTCTGGGAAAAGCAGTGGTGTTTTTTCTGCCATTGTTATATTTCCTGCTTTATAAACACACATTTCAAATGACAGCACTGTACCTAGACAAGAAGTGTAACATTAGAAGCCATCTAAACTGGTAGCTACGGTATTCTTAGTTCCTAGAGAAGTGAGACTAAAATAATCTTGTTTCGTGCAGTATTTTAACAGATCAAAAACCTCCGGCATCCAGGACCCATGTTCATTGCTCTCCAGAGCAGACACTTGTTTTCCCTTGTGTGTATGGGGCCCTAATCTTTAAAGGGAGTTTATAGGTGCTATCAGAATATAAATAGCAATAATGATAATTTGTCCTCATATACATAATATTCTCTTTTTCATTTGTCTTGAATATTCTTCCATGGCTCCTGTGGTGTTTCTCCAAAGATTTCATTCGCATTGTGCAAATACTCTTGCTTCTGAAGATGCTCCATATGTATTCAATTCCGCTAAAACCATAGGCATCTTATAGCATTTATAAAAGTGTGCTTGCTTGACTTTCTATTCAAATAAAAAATTATTTTAGCCAGCCATTTGAGGAAGATTGCTGTAAAGTGCAACATGACCATAGAAGGACCACATGTAGTAGCATTTGAGACATATTAACCAATGTATGGATAAATGCAAAGCTGCATTACTTTCCGTTAATGTGATTATTAAGCTTATTGAAGACAAAATGACGCAACAAAATTGAAAAGGCCATGTACTGTAGAACCCTTAATATAGCCAACTTCCTGGGGGAAAGTTTGGAATTTAGAGATCAGAATAAATACATACGCAATTTGTGCTCTGTCTTCTTGAATTTTTACAATGGTATTTACCAAACAGTTTGAAGTCATTTGCCACCATCAGTGAGCCTGATCCAAAGCCCCTTTTAGCCTAATTTTGGTCCTGACCCTGCGATATGCTGACAAACTTGCAGGACTGGGCCTTTTATCATCAGACATTTCATGGATGAATACAACTAAATGCAATAGAGCAAAAAATGCATTTCCAACCTCTCAGAGAGAGAGTCTGGGATTTAGCTGTTTGGTCAATATATCTTGCAAATCACACCAATAATTATGTAACCAGGGGTTTCCCTGTTTTAACATAAAACCTGCTCTAGAGAAACTTGTTAAATTTAAAATGCTCTGTTTGTAAAAGCTCTAAAATTGTATTTAAAACTCTGTTCAGACACTTTGCAAGGGATCAGATGTTTTTGTAACTGAATCTTCCCATACCATGGAGCTCTGAGGAGTAACAATCTTGCCAAGTTGTGCTGCTGTCTCTATTGGCCATAACAACGTTTCACATTCTTGCCGGTGGGGGGGGGGGGGGGTGCAGAGGAGGGATAAAGAATATATCTGAAGCATTCAAAACAGCATATGAGGCATCTCATTCTTTCAGCCACCTGCTAGGACACTGCTAGAAACAAAGCAACTTTCCCCCCATAGAAACTTTCATTTCAATACTTTAAATTTATTACTCTTTACCAAATCTGACAATTTGTGTTTAAAAAGATTTCAGGACACTCTTTTAGTGACTAGTCTCTTGTCTCACACAACCTCTGGTTACAGTCCTGACCCTTAAAAATTCTACTTATCTAGCAAAAAGGAGTGACTATTTTTAAAAGGATTTCAACGTTATTCAATGGAATTCACCCTGCAGGACAGAAAAAAGACTTTAAGACCCCAGTATTGTAAACATCTCTAATGGCAAGGGTGCTTTATTTTGGCTGGGCATCTTCATTTTGGGAGGGATGGGGAAAGAACCAGTTAGCAAAAGTGTACATTAAATTTAAGTCAAAACAATGTTTTCAATAGCCCTGAGCAAATTATACTTCATGTTATGGTCCAGTTCTGCTCCTGTGCACGCCTGCAACTCCCATTGACTTCAGTGGGGATAGTGAGTGCATATCCCAGTACAGAAGTTGATCCTAGGTCCACACACAACGTATGTGTCCCATCAGTTGTACTTGTATGCTCCTTTGAAAATCCCAGCCTAAGAAATTTAGGAATGCAGCAACTTGGATCCCTCTATGCCAGCAATGTGTAGGGAAGCCAAATCATTCAAATATAAATTTGTAATTGGGAAGCAACATCCTCGCTTTTTAGATTAAAACATTTGTGCTCTTGACAGTAAATCTGTAAAATTTCACCCAAATTTAAGAAGTTCACTTGGGGATTAACTGAAAGCAAAGCTCATTCTGTCCAACAGAATACAATTTTAAATGCTTTTTTCTTGCTGTCTTGTGACAAAACATTTGTTAACTGAAACTGTCCTGATAAGAAATGGTTTGATTCTTTTTTAAAAACAGTGCTATTAAACACAACTGTTAAATCGTGTAGTCTCACTGACCAGAACAGATGTGTTGACCTATCAAGTGATGTAATATGCACCACACTGCAACTGAAACAACTTGATAAAACAATTAGCCCTTGAAATGTTTACATTTTGATTCAAGATTTAGTGTTTAATGAAAAGTAAATCCATTAAAAACCTCTGCATTTCACCACCTTACACGTTTCTAGCAGATAATTAAAATACAAGGTATGTACTCTGGGAATACATAATTTTCTATTAACTGACCAGTTTTGGTAGCACAGTGCATAGAGGTATACTGCCATTTGATTCAGATGTTAAATTAGCCCTCAGTTTGTTTGCCACTCCAACTACTGGAGGCAACTTAGAGCCTATTCCTGGGAAGGAGCTTGTGTAGTTAGATATCCGTTTACCCATGCTTTTATCAGTACTGGGTGGTTTGGGCATTCGCTTACAAATCCAAGGGTGTCTTAAAGCTTGACTTGGAGTCATGCGCGCAGAAGGATCCCAGTTAAGACATTCTTTTAAGAATTCTATAAACAAGGGGTCATCACAGCCTTTCAACGCTGTCACCCAGTCTTTGCTGCCTGGAGCACCACGCATTTTACCCCTGCGTGATCTACTGCCATTGAGGATCACTTTCCCATCTGGATGTGTAGTTGCAGTGCAGTAGCGAGGATGACCCTTGGAGTTGATGAAGTTCTTGGCTCGCTTGGATTGATCCAAAAGCTTCTGAGGTGGCATTCCCAGAAGCTCCATCATACAAGCCAGTTGGTCTCCCTCATCTTCTCCGGGAAAAAGAGGATATCCAGTCAACAGTTCCACCAGAATACAACCAAAACTCCACATGTCTATGGGCATCCCATAGCGACTTCCCAGAATGACCTCTGGGGCTCTATAGAATCGAGACTGAATATACGTGTAGACTCTTTGGTGCTCAAAGCAGCTGGACCCAAAATCAATAACCTTGATGCCACTCCGCCCTTGCTGTTTTAGAAGTATATTTTCTGGCTTCAGGTCACAATGTATGATTTTGTTTTTATAAAGAGCCTCCAAACATTGTAATATAGAGTGGGAAAACTTGCGTACCAGCTGCACACTGAACCCCTGAAATTTATTTCTTTTGATCAGCTCATACAGGTTCATGCTCAGGAGCTCAAAGGTCATACATATGTGGTTCCGAAAGGTGAAACTTTCTAGCATGTGAATAACATTCATGCTACCAGTTTTATCCTGTTTTTTGAGATGCTCCAAAATCCGAATTTCTTCTGCTGCTTGACGGTGGAACCTCTTCTCATTGCGAACCATCTTTAAGGCCAAATGCTGGTGGAGTTTATGATCATAAACTTTAGCTACTTGTCCAAAACTGCCCTTTCCAATTATTTTAAGTACTTCATATCGGTAAGCCAGATGGTCATGAGGCACATGAATGTATCCACCCTGGTCATCATCATATCCTCCATTGTTGGGGCCACCGACTACTCCTTGCCTCTTTTTTGCATTTGGACCCACAAAGTAAATTTCAGAAAAGTTACATATTTCTTGCTGCTCGAAAACAGATAACTGATGTTTATATTGCTTCACTGCTTGCTCTGGAGCCTGAGAGATAGCTTTGCGCACTTTTGATGAACTTCCACAAGATTTGGCTGTGCTTAAGCTGTCTATACTTTTATCCTTTGACAGGGAAGGAAGAGATCTTTCGGAACTACTGATTCCTGCAGACTGAAGAGTACTGCTCCTCTTATTCCCGGAGTCTTCAAATAATTGCTCAACTTTGACCTGACTTCCAGTCAGAGGATGATCTTTCATAGTGAGTTTGTTGCTAGTAACCTATAGGGATAAAAAAAAGCCAATCTTAAATACTTTTTTTTTTTAAATGGATAGAAGATTAAAATACCACATAAAACAAAATGCTTTGACATCAGCATTAGGTTTACATTTATTTTCACAATGCAGAAGTATTTTAAATATACTGCATAATTTATATTGTTATCTATTATGATCTGAGTTATATGCACTGCCATACACGTGATTGTACACCAGATGCAATGAACTTTTAAAAATGGAGTATGTATAAATATATTACCTTCTAGTTCAGAAAAGGCAAAAAGTTTAAGCAGACAGATATTGTTATCTATTATGATCTGAGTTATATGCACTGCCATACACGTGATTGTACACCAGATGCAATGAACTTTTAAAAATGGAGTATGTATAAATATACTACCTTCTAGTTCAGAAAAGGCAAAGTTTAAGCAGACTTGCACAAAAGGGCACAAATGTCTATCCCCACTATCATGCATCTAGTCGGCAGAAGGGCAGGTGGTGCAGCCCAGTATTGCTATGTTTAGTCTTGAAGGTGGGTGTGGCAAACATGACTCAGTGACAGATGCAGCTTGCACCTGTTTGAGATATGCAACCTAGCATGAATGTGTGCAGAGGGGGGAAGTATATTACATGGACAAGTGTGCAGAGGGGATACAAGGGATATCGAGTAAGAGGGATAGGGTTGAGGAATCCACGATGGACAGGATAAAAGGATGGGGGAAAAGAGACAACAGCAAGCAAGAGGAAGAAGATACAATAGGCTGCGTTTATGTTCAAATATGCACCCACAATTCCCATGGACTTTAAAGAGGGTCACGTTACTATGTCGGACTGCAAAACTGGATACAGTGTATATCCCCAAGAATACCAGCTTCAAGTTTCTTTTTTCTCCCCTTCCAGTGTTCTAAAACACAACAGTTCTCCACTCACTGCTCTAAGATAATTTGGGCATAAATATTTTCATCTACCAAGAGATGTTAATTTGTTGCAGACAGAACAATACAACTAGTAGGAAAATATTGTGGAATATGTTTAAGACTTGTCAATTTTACAGGGTTAAAATTAGCCACTGCTGCGCTCTCTGAAATTCCATCCCTTCCTTATAAAGGCAATGCACTCATTCACGATTATTCCTCCTTTCATTTGCCCAGCATTCTACACTGCAAGAACGCATGAGATACTACCCTCTGCAATGCTGAAAAAGTCAGGACTAGTGCAGCAACATCTGTTTTCCATTCTGGCCTTTAATCTCAATAAAGATGTGAGACATGTGCCAAGCCCAGTCCCTGAAACTAAAATAGCTGCTTAGCAATCTAGCAAAAATATAAATAAACCTGTAGCTCCAGAGCAATAACATCCAATTACTTTTTAGTTACATACAATCCACCATCTCAAAACAGTCAATAAATAAGAGCAATGATTATGTTTGCCAAAAACAACTTCACAAATATCCCTTGTCCTCCATCCTGGGTAAGAGTTAATTTGCTGGCTCTGCACTGAAATGTTAGTGTGCGCTTCATGACATGAGCCTGGAAAATGCAGACTTCCTCTAGAAGCCTGTCTCAGATCAGTGATGACTAGGCCTTTGGAATCTCCCTTTTATTCAGTGCTATGTCTGCCCAGAAATGTGGACAATACATTGTAAGAGACGCACCTTTCCAGGAACTCACTGAAAACATACAATAAACACTTTCTTCTTTCAGCCTGTGGCTGAACTGCTGAGATAAGAGTGAGAGATACTAAAAGATTCTGAATGAAAGGCAAATAGATCAAAATGGTAAATTTACAAATGAACAGAGAACCCAGACTCGGAACAAGGTTCAGTTTTTGCTTTGGGATTTTGTTTTGTTTTTGTTAAGATGTCTGAAAAACTGCTCTCCTACCTCCATACCAGAAATCTTGTGTGTGACCATGTCTTTTTACTAATGACTGCAATCAGAATTTGATTAAGCACATAGCCCTAGTCCTTGAAAAGTCTACCTGTACTACAAGAAAGGATATTCTTTGTACAAGTTTCAGAACTCTGTGTTATTTAAATTAACCCACCATGCAGGCAGGAAGGATTTTAAAGGGCCAGGACTGTATGTGCTATAGTGAACTTCACTAAAATCCATCTTCCATTAGGCAATGCCTATTTGTCGAGCTTTATGAGGTTCCTGCAAAGTTCCTCAGTCTTCTTTAGGCTTTACAAATAATTGTGTGTCATTTGAAAGTTTTGCTGCCTCTCCCTTTTCTACATCATTAACCCTAAATAAATGGTCCCAGAGAAATGATTACGCAAGAGAATTAGAACTTCAGGTGAGGAATAAGCAGCAGGAACAGATGAATTACCCATAACAGTAAGGGAAAAAAAAGCCATTGAAGGAGCACTTCTGACCATATCCTTTTAACAAAAGGCTTTTAGAGCTTTCACTAAAGATAGCAGCAGCTATTTAATGTTCCATTGCAGAATACTTATTTCAGGTGTTTGAAAGACTTTATTGGAAAGGTCTTTAAGCCCACTCAACTTCACTTGATTTTTAAAGAAGTATTATATATTTTACATACAAATAAAACTGCTTAGAAAAAGTTCAGTATTTTGTACCCAGCATGACCTCCATTTGACACGCCTCCCATCAGGATGTAAAAGGAGGTTGGGCTGAAAAGCAAAACACTGAACTGTCTCAAAATTCAAAAAACATTTTTAAAAAGCAGCAAGATTGGTGGTTAACTCTTTAGTGGCACGTTGGGAACAGCTCAAAAAAATCAAAGCATTTCATAGAGCCTGACCCACTGCTGCTCACATCCCTGCATTACTCAGGATTCCTTCCTGTACCTGCCTGCATGCAGTTCCTTTCACTCACAAACCACTTTGCCAGTTGCTATGCATTTTCTGTTCTCTTCCTTCCCCTGCCCTCTTCCCAAAATTCATACCTGAAAAACAATTCAGGAATGAAGGTGTCAAGGCAGAGTTTCACCATTTAAAAAAGGCTAATGCACCCTTTAACTTACATTTAAATCTCACATTGATACACCGTCCTGCAGATATCTTATGTTCCTATCCTAGACAAACTCATCAAGATGCCCTAGAATATAAATAATCAGGACAACAAACTGATTTGTTGTCCTGCAACCCAGATCTGTTCATGAGACATCCTAGAATACAAACAGGGCCTTAGAGCACCACACACACTTCTGTTACAGTGCTGTAGAATTAGGAATTAGTGCAACACTTTAAGGGCTAGAATTATCATACTAAGTATGGTATAACCATTCTCCAAATGATGATGTTCCTCAAAGGGCACTAGCAAATAGTTTTGCCATAACATTTAGGATCTGCAAAGAAAAAAAGAGGGGGATAAAAGGGAATACAAAGTCTAAAGAGAAATGCTTTTATGAATTCTTTGGCTATGGTGATCCTTTGCAGAGCTAGAAACCCAAACTGCTGCATTGTGCCAGTGCTTGAGAACCAGCAGGTGAAACTGACTAATTCAGTTTCATTGAAGCCAGCACCTGAAACATGTGCTAAAAAAAAAAAAAAAAAAAACCAAAATGATACTAATAAGGGGAAAGGATTTTTTTAAAATGGTGATTATTATCCCCTTAATATAGACAAAGGTAGTTAAGAATATATATTGTTTTAACCACCCGCAATGTTGTTCGTCCTCATCTCCTGGCTGTCTGAGTTATCCTGAAGTCTTCTGACACTTCAGACTACCAGTACTGCTGAAGAAATCACACCTGCCACATTTATAAGCCCTGAACAACTCACAAAACACATCTGAGCTTAAAGCTGTGCTGCTATTTTACTACATGCTACTAGCTTCAACTTAGTGTATTAAAAACAATAGCATTTGATCAAAAGTTACAACTGGAGAATAATGACTGATAAAGGCCTGTCAGGTATCTGTGCTGATTCAGTGCATCTCCATGGCAGCTTCAATTTGCAGGGCTCCTCTGGAAGGAGGTACAGAGGGAGCAAATTGTACCCCTCTGTACCCAGGAGGGTGAATAAAGCTCTAAGGCTTCAAAAAGATAAAAGAGATGTGTTTAAGTCAATAAAGCCCGATAAAATTCACCACAGAGTACTTAAGGAACTAGCTGAAGCAATCTCTAAACCATTAAAACATTATATTCAAAAACTCTTGGAGGACAGGTGAGGTCCTAGTGGACCGGAGACGGGCAAACATAGCACCTGTCTTCACAAAGGGGAATTATACACCGGTCAGCCTAACTTGGATACTCAGAACGATATTGGAAAAAATGATTAAACAAGCAATTTGTTCAAACCTGGAGGATGAGGTGATAAGTAACAGCCAATATGGATTTGTCAGAAACAAAACATGCCAAGCCAAACTAATTTCCTTCTTTGACAGGATAATGGGCATAGTGAATGCATTGGAAACAGTAGATATGTCTTGTCTTTAATAAGGCTTTTGACACAGTCCCCCACAACATTCTCATAAGCATATGTGGAAAATATGGTAGATGAAATTACTATAAGGTGGATGAACACCACCAAGCTGGGAGGGGTTGCAAGCAGTTTGGAGGATGGGACTAGAATTCAAAATGACCTTGGCAAATTGGAGAATTGGTCTGAAATCAACACATCAACCTTCTTCCAATGGCTTCATTTTATAAGCCAGGGACTGCACCGTTTACTTTTGCCATAAATTAGCTGTCAGCAGCCAAGAAACTTGATAGACAACACAAATGATACTCCACTGACGATTTCTTAGACGTTTTCACATACTCAGAAAAACTTCATTATGAATAAGAAGGAAATGGCTAGCCGGTTTGCTAAATGTTTTGCCCTTTCAAGTGTCTCAACTGTTATTTTTACAAACTAAATTAAAACTGTCTCTCTCTTAAAGCAGAAACTTTTAGTTTACTGTATATAACTAAGATTGAGAGGAGACACAGTTGAGGGTACCTGGAGTTTTCAATACGAATGCAATTTTATATGTCAAAACAGAAAACGTTGAAGAAAGGAAACCAAGTATCTCTTCAGTCTAAACGTTTTCCCATAAAAACCTGCTTAAAATGTTCATTTCCACATGCATTCCTAACTTCTGCTGAGCAGGACCCTACTAAGTATTTGTTTTGTTTATATGGCACAAAGACAATGCTTGGCATTTTACAAACAAGTAAAAAAACAAAGTCCTTGTCCCAAAGAACTGACAGTCTAAACCAGGGGTCGGCAACCTTTCAGAAGCGGTGTGCCGAGTCTTCATTTATTCACTCTAATTTAAGGTTTTGCGTGCCAGTAGTACATTTTAATGTTTTTAGAAGGTCTCTTTCTATAAGTCTAGAATATATAACTAAACTATTGTTGTAAGTAAAGTAAATAAGGTTTTTACAATGTTTAAGAAGCTTCATTTAAAATTAAATGAAAATGCAAAGCCCCCTAGACCGGTGGCCAGGACCCGGAAAGTGTGAGTGCCACTGAAAATCAGCTTGTGTGCCGCCTTTGGCACACATGCCATAGGTTGCCTACCCCTGGTCTAAACAGACAAAATACAGATGAAGGAGAAAAGAAGAGATGTGACACAGAAGCAAAGTGATCAAGGGGCTACTTTTGGCATGTCTTGTTAGTTCCAGAGTTGATTTTAATACAGTTGTGAAAATGTCTGGATTTGTTGTAAGTTAGATATAGCACTTTATATCTTAAGAAAACCACACAATCGTTAATCATTTAAAGGATTATTTAAAGAAAGCACTACAGCTCTTTTGTATCAGTGTGCTCACACATGTATCTCTCTCACACATAGGCATCTCAGTGTTTGAGGAAGAAGGCCAGCCAAACGAATTGCTGGCATAAATGATCACAACTCTGTTGACTTCTCAATATGTTCATCTTTAAATTTGTCCCTTCATTCATCCCATTTCTTCAATCAGGCTTTTAGCCACAAATTTTCAAGGAGCACAAGATTTAAGACAGAATTCACCTGGAGCCTAAATATATTTCCAGACCATTTTACAGTACGACTGTTACACAGCTGAATATGACTGCTACAATCCAGCTAAGAGAATTAAAGAAAGGATCACATGATTCAAAACTTCTGTTTAAGAAACGTACAGCTTCTACAAAAATACAAATTGAACACCGGAAGTCTATGAAGTGCTATTTTGCTATTAATTAAAGTGCCAGATAAGGCTAGTGCTCCCACAAAAAAATAATATTTTTGTATTACTTTGGGTGCATCTACAAATCACACATTTGTAAAAACAGAACCTCTGGTTGTTGTTCTACTATTATGCCCCTGTTATTCCTAGAACTTCCATGTGAGACAATAAATATAATTGTGCACTAGTTAAAGAAGAATGCAGCTGTGGATTAACAAACCCCCATATAATCAGTATGTGATGTGCTATGGCATGAGGTCCCAAACAGGTTGTAAACTAACTTTCGTGATCAAAGCATGGACAATGGAAAATAAAGTAGCTTATTCAGAGTTACTTAGCCGGTTCGATTCTGAACACACAGTATCATATTACTTTTTTTATTGCTAGTTAGTAAAAGCAAGCGTGTTAACAAGCTGTGACAAGGTTATAATATCTAGCTTTATTAATTTTCTGTGTGACTACTTAGTTTATATCATTATTTCATTACCAACCAGATAACACAATGCAAGAAGCCAGAAAATTACTCACATTTGATCTCCCAAGTGAAGGAAGTCCAGAAGGGCTGTGTTCTTCATTTGTAGGATCTGGGTACTTAATTTGATCTATTCTCATGTAGGAATCATACAATCCATCTCCAAACCTAGCTGAATATGTCAAATATAGAAGCCAGTTAGTCACTACCGTGTGCACCGATACACGAAAAGACACTTGTCTCAGCTCCTAAAAATTATCTCATGTGTTAATCATTCTTCAAAGTTTTTGCTAAGACATTCACCTTTTGCTAATTTATTGGATAAAATACAGCAAGAGCACATAGCTAAATATTAATGAGCTACTCAACAGTTTTATTTCTTTTAATGATACTAAGCATTTACAAAGCACTGTGCAAACCTTAAATTCTGGGTTGTTGTTTTTTTTTTAAAATAGGAGCGTCTCTTAAATTAGACACATCTGTCATTTTTTTGCAGTGCAAAAACATCCTTAAGAATCTTTAACCAATATCCTATTTTAAGGAAAAAGAAGGATAATCCTGAACTATCCGTATTTAGAGTGGCAATGGAAAATGAGCAGGCAGTTTAAAAACTGGATAAGACTATCCTTTAAAGTAGATTCTCTGTAAATATGACATGGAGGAACCAAAGTCAGTAAATTCGTTGCTACTAACAATGGTTGGCAAAAGAATTTTTTTTTTATTGATTTCTACAGTAATAGACAAAGTTCTGTGACTGTGCTTAAAATAAAATTGGCAAAAGCAATTAACATTAAAACTCCAGAGTTTTGATCACGATCTGCACTTAAAATGTCAGTGTGAGTTAGACAAAAAGTACTAACTATAGTTATATCAAAATAATATGACATCCTCTCCCATTGCTATAAATACTATCCTTCTTACACCAAAACATTGCTCTAAAAAGTTTAACTAATTGGTTTTTCATTTTAGTTCTGCTGACAAAATGCAAAACTCAGTCACTTCTTCCAAATAAGCAATCACAACCAGGAAGTTGGAAATTATATTTAAAAAATCCCAGTTACAAATTCAAGGCAAAATGTGATCGGCCAATTTCATCTGCCACCAGATAACACTCTTATTCACTGCTGTGTATGAAGAATGAACGGTAATCTTTTCACAACACTGTATCACCAGCTTCTTTGTAAACTTGTGTGTTATTAGGAATCTTTTGTACAGTATACTGATATATGTGAAGGGTGCTCAATAGTAAATTAATAATACATTGTATAAGTCACAGAACTGAATGCTAGAATACATGTATTTACAAGATTATATAATGCAGATACAAAGTAGAAGAGTGGGAAAATCCTGTTCCTTTTCTTAATCTCTGGAAACTCTCTAGCTTCCTTTAAACTTGGATTCTGAAAAACTACTCGACTCTGTGAGTTACTTTGAAGGATAACAAATGAATACTGCACTTCAAGCATTAATTGAAAACACAGTCCAAAATATAAAATAAGTTGCCAAAGGAAAAATGCCAGGAATGTTCCTTTCCTTGTGCAGAGTCTGCCCAAGTCCTGATGAAATCTGGCCTGTTTTGAGTCATTTAATCCACATTTGTTTTCCCGTAAAAACACCTACGATACTTTAGATGAGCGCTACACAGATAAAATGTGATGTTTTAACAACCAATTGCTGTTTTTGCTGTATTCATCCTCCCCTTTTGGTGGAGGAGAGTGAAATGTACAACGACAGGAGAAGGCTACAAAAGTTACCAAAAAAAAAAAGAAAAAAAAAAGATGAAGAACTCGGCACTGAAAAGAAACTCAGCATCATTTGAAATCACCACAGAAGGAAGTTTTCTATTGTTTGCATATTTCACGCCTTGTCCAGAACGGGCTTCTTCGTGACCATCTGTTCCCCAGCGCTTTGTCCGGGCTAGTTTCTGAAGTCCCCCGGGACGACTGGGCTGCCAACTGGCTTCCCGGGCCAGCAGTCGCTCGCACCCTCAGGAGACGTTCCCCCGGGTCCTTCGACTTCACGCCCCACCGCCCTTTAGGTCCCCCCCCCCGCCCCGGTACCCCCCCAGAGGCGCCTGGGGGATCTCACCCCCCCTGCTCCCCTGCCCTGGGTGAGACTCCCAGCTGCCCCCCCCCGCATAGGGCCAACCACTTTTCCTCCTTATTTTTATCCCTCTAATCTCTCATCCCCCCCGGGGGGGGGGGGTTCCAGCTGTCTGAGCCGATGAGAAGCCCCCCTCCTCCCCCCCGCATTCCGGACCCTCCCAGCTGCCCACCCCCGGGATCACCCCCCCCGCCCCGTGGTGCTGTGATCCCTCTACTCACGCCCCCCCCCCCAGCTCCAGGGGTCCCGCTGCCAACGCCCCTGGGGGCCCCCCGCCCATGTGCATCGCTCCCCCGAGGGGGGCACCGCTGGGGTGGGGGGACCCAGGCCGATCCCGGCTCCCCCGGGCACATGGAGACGGGGGTTGGGGGGGGCTGCCTCGAGACCCCCCCCCGGCCTCGAGACCCCCCCCTCCCGGCCGGGATGCGGGGCCCCGCGTTACCTGCGACGAGGGGCCCCTCCGGCTTCCTGCTCAGCAGCATCACGGCGGGGGGGGAGCGGGCCCCATCCCCCTCCCGGCCCCGCACACCGCGCCCCCAGGCTGGGGCGGCTCCAGGTCGGGCAGCGGCGGCGGCTCCTTCGCTAGGGCCCAGGCCGCGGCAGCGGCGGGACCCCGGGCGGTTGCTAGGGGAACGGCCTCCCCGCCCTGCCCGGCCGCGACTGCGCCTGCGCGGTGAGGGACTGGAGGGGGGGGGGAGGAGGAGAAATAGCCCCGGCTGAACGGGGAGGCGGAGGGAGAGGAATGGGGCGGGGGACCCCGAAAAGCTCCTTGCCTGGCCCTGCCTTCTGCGGTCACTCCTCTGAGACCCCCCTGGGGAGCAGTGTCGCTGCCGCCCCCTGCAGAGCCCCCCAGCCTAGCGCACGGCGGGATCTAGGTGTGCCCCAAACTGGGGGGGGGGCACGTGCCGCCCCCCCCCCGCGCCCCGGTCTGGTGTGCAGGGCCGGGAGCTGCTGCTGGTGCCTGGGACTCACTCAGCGCAAACAAACCTTTTGTTCGTAAACTCCCCCCCCCCGCCCCCGCCCCCGCCCCCGACACACACACCCCATTAAAAGCTACTGGGGATTGGAAATGGAAAGTTTTCCATTCCATGGACATAACTGCAGCTAAGCAAACACGTTTGTTGCTGGGAGAGGCCCTCCCCGAGCCCCGGCAGTGTAATGGGGTTTGGTGCTTCCCCTTTCCTTTCTTCCTTTACATACAGCCCTTTTTAACTGCAAAGCCCTGTTCATTTCCCCCTGTGTCTTTAAGGGTGTCGTCTATTGTGGGTTGGCATCCTGAGATAACAGGAAGAGTGGAGGAGCAGTTAGGGTGCGAGATAGACCTGGTTCCATTCCTAGCTCCACCATAGATTCCTGCTGTGACCTTGGATAAGTCTACACTAGAAGTGCTTTTCGGGAATAGCTATACCAGTATATTATACTGGCAAAGTGCTTCTCGTGTGGACACAGATCGTACAGGCAAAACTGCACTCTTGCCAGTGGAGTTTATTCTAGCACCCACTCCTCACCAGTGAAATAAACTATACCAGCAAAAGCACAGGTTTGCCAGGGGTTTTTGCCAACACAGCTATTGTGGTCAAGGATCACACTTCCACACGCCCTGACCCACAGAAGTTTGTAGCGTGGACTTGGCTGCAACTGTCTTCACTAGCCTAAAAAGCATGTTGTTACCGTGGGATAACCAACGCAGATTAGCTACTCCAAGGGAAAAACAGAGCAGAGAAAAGTTTTACCGTGGTTTTACCGTGAGGTGAACTAGGAGAAGTCAGCACTATACTGCTGGCTAGGGCTTCATTGTGACAAAAAATAATTGTACCTTGTCTCCATTTAGGATTTTAGTGACATAACTAGTATGTATTAGGGATCTTGTACAACCCCCCGCCCCGCCCCAAAAAAACAAAAATAAAACTCTTGTGTCAGTGAAGACATCTGACTCCCATCAGTAAAATTAGTCTAATAGCTAGCACTTCCTATTGCACAGGAGTGTTGTAAGGATCAATGCATTCGAGATTGTAAAGCACTCAGCTACTACAATAATAGTGGCCAGATAAGTACCTTAGAGCAAGAGAGAAAAACTTTTTAGGGTAGGGAATAGACTCCTCTATGTAAAGTGTTACAGTCCTTTAATGTGTGTTTGAACACAGGAGACGTTAATGAGCGTCCTGTGTCCCTAACTCTTGCTGTGCTGATGAGGGGAGATATGAGTAGTGTTGCAAATGAAAACCTAGTACTCCTTTTCTTTTTGCAAATACAGACTAACACGGCTGCTACTCTGAAAAATGAAAACCTGAGAGCCACCTGGTGTTGGCAGCAAGCATCACAACCCTGCCCATATACCCAGAGGCACATTTCATACACCATACCTTCTCTTCTCTGAAAGAAATTGGAGACTCTATTCACACTAAACTGTGATTTATTTTAATAAATCATTATTCAAAACCTTTCAAAGTGTATGAGGGCTTCAGTTCCTTTTTCTACTGTCTGTTCCTGTGTGTGAGGCCATGTGGAATCCTCAATTCACTAACAAAACACAGGGTAGGGAGGGGAGGGTAGGTTGCCTGGCAATGCCTCATCATACCCTCCCAGAATGTAGAATTGGCCACCTGAAATGCACATGCCTGAGCTTCAGCAAATACATAAAGCAAAACACAAACATTAGAACACAAGGAAATGCACTGTAAAGATAATGCTTCCCATAGCACTCTCACTGCTGCCTTTAAGCTCTTCCCCTTTGATCACCACAATAAAGAGTACCTCAGGGAGAGCTCAGTGGCTTCCCTTCCCTAAAGTGGGTGGAGTTCAGCAGTTAGGATGAAAAAGGAGTGTTGGGCAGTCAGAGGAAATTTTACATCTTTAAAACCCTCTGATTCCTGCTCTCAAAAATGCCTCAGGAAAATGGCCTTGCTATACTACTGTGAGGTCTGCCAGTGCCCCCCTACCAGCATCTTGTATCAATGGTGCCACAGAGAACACAATGAAAGTCCATAGAGGTGTATAATAGGAATGATATGGAGCTTTGTGGGCACTATGAAACTAACAGTTTTTGTTAGGATGGGTAAGGTATTGTTATATTCCCTGTGACTATGGCCATCTCCCCAGTATCGGAGTTAAGGTTGTGTGGTGTGTATGGTCTAGGAGAGGTTACCTTAACTGTACCTTTCCTTGTTCTCTAGGGGTGGGTCTGTGAGGAGTGCATCTACTAGAAGGAGGCAGAAAGGGGGAAGGGACCCCAGAGTCCCTACCCCACATCCGTGTCGAGTGAAGGGGCTCTGTGTGCTCCTCTGTAGCATAGGAGACTTGCAGAGGTGTGGAATCAGAAAATCCCGTGAAGATTAAAATAGCTTGAAAGAATAGCTCCGAGAGGTGTGAACCACCCCATTCATCCCAATGGGTGTTCTTGTCCCTCATCTCAACAGTGGGTGCCTATGGCTTGCACTGAACCTGCTTATTCTCAGTTCCCCTAGTCTCAGCATGGTGTGACTGTGGCATGTTCGGTGCATGCTCCAAGAGAGGTCCCAGTTTCAGTGCTGTGTTCCTGTGCTAGGCATCAAGAATGCCTGTTCGTAGTTCCCCCTAACCCCCAGTCATATCTGTGAGCCCATGTTGTGCAACAACTTTGCTCTTTTCAGTCCACTCAACACGTAAGCCCGCTAGTCTCTGTGATGTCCCTTCAATGGGACATCTCACAATAAGTAAAGTGAAGCAGCTAGACAAGTGTTTGCAGGATCAGGTCCGTATACTGTCACAGTTTTGGAATCCTCTGCAAGTTTATTATGTCTGAAGTTTATTATGTACAGAAGTCTGAATTGATTTTTTTTCAGATTTTTTTAAAAGTTGTAAATGTTTCTCCTAAAATACAGTTAAGGATCTGAAAAATAGTCAGCCTGCACAAAATATAGTATCTCCCAAACCCAAAAGCATCCATTTCAAAGTGGGAATTATTTGAAGAAAACCAGAAAATTGCTCACACATTTCTTTTCTACATGCATCAGACATTCCCCATTATTCCTTGCATAGAGCAAAATATGTGACTAATTTTCTGGTTTCCTTCAAATAGTTTCTGTTTTGAAAGTGCTGCATCTTTTTGCTTGCTTGGTATGTCTGGGGCTCTGCTTTTCTTTTTTTTTCTTTTTCTTCTATCCTAGCCAGATATCAGAAGACAGACGTATGTTGAAAACAACTTTAAAAAGGGATATTAAACATTTATTTAGGCCCTGGTCCTGCAATTGGATCCATTCAGACAGGACAGCCCAGAGTCTGTTTGATGTAAATCCTCATTGACACAAGTCTTCTTGCATCCATCCTTTTGCAGGATTGAGGCTTTTAGTGCTTCTTACAGGAGCTGAATTAACTGCTCCGAAGTCATCTGTTTATCAGAGTAAGGGGACAGCCATGATAGCAGCAGGCCAGGCTTCCCACACCCTCATGCTGTGCTTACTCTGCCTGTTCCGTTTTATTAGAAATGTTTATATAGATTTAAATGAAAATATTTTTGGTTTGATTTAAACATCCTCCTGCAGTGTTTGCAAGACAATCACTGCAGTTCCCGACATGAGAACCTGTGAGTAACATTCACTATAAAGAAGTGGGGGGAAATCACACTCTTTAACAAAGACATGCATACACACATATATGAAATATTATTGTATACAGGATGGGCATGTAGCATTGCACGGGGAAGGTGTTTGGAGACCTCTGGCTGGAGGTCAGGCAATTAATCAACAGTGAGAGACAGAAAGATATGTGACCGCACCCTTTGCAAGGAACACCTACAAAAATCTCCATCCACTACCCGCGCTTAGTAAACTGGGTGAGAGTTATTAAGTGGTTTTATAAGGTTTATTTTTAACAAAGGCTAGGAAGATTTGTAAAGTGAGAATCCAAAATGAGGGTCTGTCCCTCCAAAGGATTTTGGCAGGGCTGCCTAGCTTGAAGGCCTGAATTAAGGCAATCAGCACAAACCACCGGGGGCTCCTAAGAGCGTGTTCCAGGATGGGGCAGTTGATACCTCGTCAAGCTTGTATTGTTATCAGTTGTCTCCAGACAGACACTAGTTCACATTTCGCAGCTCCTCCCCCTAGCCCCTTCCAGGAGGGCTGGAAACTATTTGTTTAATGAGTACTTGTGGCACCTTAGAGACGAACCAATTTATTTGAGCATAAGCTTTCCTGAGCTACAGCTCACTTACAGCGAGCTGTAGCTCACGAAAGCTTATGCTCAAATAAATTGGTTCGTCTCTAAGGTGCCACAAGTCCTCCTGTTCTTTTTGCGAATACAGCCTAACACGGCTGCTACTCTGAAACCTATTTGTTTAACGAATGCAGGGAAGCTGATTTCAACCATGCTACCCCAGCAGCAGCCCAGCTAGCTCTCTGATGCGTCTTTCAAATGTTTTGGTGTCTGCAAACTCTAACCCTGCTGCAATTATCTTTGCACTCAGGAGTAATTTTCTGAAGGCAGCGGCCCCCTTCGCTCCCGTCGCACCGCTCCTGTAGGCAAAGTTCCCCAGGCGCGTGTCAGCGTTTGCAGCATCAGCCGCCCCCGCGCAGCGGGCACCAGCCAGCTCGGCCCTTGCAGAGGGAGCAGAAGGAAGCTGCGATGTGTGTTGCCACACGGGCTCTTTTTGCTGCGGGACTGCAACATGGCTGCTCCCATGCCATGAAGCAGGAGCTCTGCAGTCCTGGGGCTGAACTCCTGCTTTCGCCTTCCTAGCAGCCTACCTGCGCGGCTGGCCCCTCGCCTCTGGGCCTGCCAGGTTTGGGGGCAGAGCCGAAGGGCGTGAAGCCTCCCCTTTGGAGTGGATCATGTTTTCCAAGGCCTTCAGGGTGAAATCCAACACTGCCATCAAAGGGTCTGATAGGTGAGTGGGTTATGTTAATTTCACTCCAGGCCCAAGGTGAGATTTTTAGGGTAGCTGGCATGAGTTACCTTCTCCTGCGTTATCTGGTTAGGTCAGGTGCAGGCACAAGCTTGAACAGGAGCGATTTCAAAGAGGCACGAGTCGGATTTTACATCTTGCTGAAGAGCAGACCGCAATATCCTGCATTACAAGAGGGGGAGGCTGCTTATTATTATTTTTTAAATGCCATTCCTGAGAATCTGCAACGTATCGCCTTCCCCATAACTGAAGCTAGGCTGTGGATTTTTTTTCCGTCGCGTTGGCATACAAGCGTTGCCAGATGGACTGCACCCAAGGACGGGTTACACAGTCGCGCTGAAACAGATGGGCTTTAAATAATGTGGCAGTTTCTGAGTCATGTTGTGAGGCAAATTTTGAAGGCTTTCTTTCTTTTTTTTTTTTTTAAGCAGGAAAATCTCCCTTACCGTATTTCTGCTAGCCTGTGGAAGTCTATTTGTAATATTTTGTGTGGTGGCGCAGTGAACGTATTAATACGTAAAATATTTGAAACACAGGGTGGGTGAGGGAATATCTTTTATTGGACCAACTTCTGTTGGTGAGAGAGACGAGCTTCCGAGCTTACACAGAGCTCTACAGAAGTTGGTCTAATAAAAGATATAACCTCGTCCCCATACTATCTGGGGACCACATACTTTAAATATTTGTAATAATACAAACCAAGTCCGCTAAGAGCCTTGCAGCACAGAGGTAGCGTTCACTAAATTCAGTCAATACTGGTGTTTAACTGAAGATGCCTTCATAGCAAAACAAAATTTAAATGTTTTTACATGAATAACTTATCAGCCTGGGGATGACACGGAGTAGCTACACTGTGGTTTAAAACCCCCCAGGCCCTGTCTCTGCTAGGATTTTACATTGAGATAACTGTCTTAAGTTAAAACAACAAGGAGTTCTTGTGGCATCTTAGAGACTAACATTTATTTGGACATAAGCTTTCGTGGGCTAGAACCCACTTCATCAGATGCATGGAGTAGAAAATACAGTAGGCAGGTATAAATATACAGCACATGAAAAGATGACAGTTGCCTTAGACACCAGCATAGGACCTAACCACATCAGCCACACCATCAGGGGCTCGTTCACCTGCACATCTACCAATGTGATATATGCCATCATGTGCCAGCGATGCCCCTCTGCCATATACATTGGCCAAACCGGACAGTCTCTATGCAAAAGAATAAATGGACACAATCAGACATCAAGAATTGTAACGTTCAAAAACCAGTAGGAGAGCACTTCAATCTCCCTGGACACTCAATAACAGACTTAAGTGGCCATTCTTCAACAAAAAAACCTTCAAAAACAGACTTCAATGAGAAATGGCAGAACTAGAATTAAATTGCAAACTTGACACCATCAAATTAGGCCTGAATAAAGGCTGGGAGTGGCTGGCTCACTACAAAAAAGAATTTTCCCTTTGTTGATACTCACACCTTCTTGTCAACTGTTGGGAATGGGACATATCCACCCTAACTGAATTGGCCTCGTTAGCACTGACCCCCCCCGCTTGGTAAGGCAACTCCCATCTTTTCATGTTTGGTATATTTATACCTACCTACTGTATTTTCCACTCCATGCATCTGATGAAGTGGGTTTTAGGCCATCGAAGCTTATGCCCAAATAAATTTTAGTTTTTAAGGTGCCACTGGAGGAACTCCTCCTTGTTTTTGCTGATATAGACTAACACAGCTACCCCTCTGAAACCTGTCTCGAGTTAGCTATCTCGTAGTAAACACGTACCTTTTTAGCAGTGAAGACATAGCCTAAGTTAACCAATGGCCTTTACCTGAAAGAAGGCTTGGGGTCCCAGTTCACTATGGCCGTGTACATTCGTGTTGTCACTTACACCCGTGCAAAGTGAGTGTAGAATTCTACCAGTCTGATTTGCTCATGTTTTACTCCCAGTTTGTGCTGGTGTGAATGACCCCAAAAAGGTTCAGGACAACCACGAATCAGGCCCTCCACCTTCAGATAGACGCGTTTTTACTAACAGCTTTGCTGATGTAGAATTGTATGTTTGTTTGTGACCGTTGAAGAAGGGCTTCAGCCTGCAAAGCAGATGGAACGTGGCCTGAATGAGCAGGAGGCAAAATGTGAACTGACTATTACCCCCCAGCTCCTGTCCCGTTTTTTCACAGTTGCTATCTGGTCAACCTACACCTGGAAGATCTCTGTGTACCCCTGGTTGAGAACCACTGCATAGCTAGGATCCCACCTGAACCCATGTCTCCTTAGACATGACTAGTCTCTGCCGTACCCTGTCCTTTAAAAATTAAATTTAAATTAAAAAAAACACCCTTACTTTTGCTCAGCACCGATTTATCTTTACAGGAGGAAACTGCGGACTGATGTTGCCGCAGCTTTTCCCGCCCTCAGCAGTGAACAGTTGTCAGAAGTTGTTCCAAACAGAGAGGAACTCAACATAGTCAAACTGTATACTCACAAAGGGGATGCAGTCACGGTATATGCCAACAACAGGAACCCAGTCCTTTTTGAAATGGAGAAAACTCTGTATCCAACAGGTATGAGATATGAAATAGAATATCTTTCCCAACCCCTCCTCCCTCTCAGACATAAAACTCTCCTACAAGTTCTGTACATGCCCATGTATTCAAGGTACTTGTGTATGCCATTACTGTAGTATCTGAATGCCTCACATTCTGTAATGTATTTATCCTTACAATACCCTTGTGATGTAGGGCAGTATTATCCCCTATTGACAGGAAACTGAGTCACAGAGAGATGACTTGCCCAGGATCACACAGGAAGTGTGGGGTGGAACAATAACTTAAACCCAGATCTCCCAAATCCTAGGCTACTGTCCTAACTGCTGGACCGTCCTTCCTTTCTGGCCCTGTTACTGTAAGGCACAACTGCCATGAGTATGAAGTTCAACCTTCTTTATGTGGAATTCGGTGCGTGAAAGACTGAATTGCCCTGATAAAATATGCTGGTCCATCGTTTTTCTCTGCCCACTCAGTGACTCTCCCATGTTATCATAACAACAATTCAGGTCAAAGCATCCTTGATTTAAAGAAGACAATGTCAAGATGTCCATAGATCATCTATCCATCCTTTATTAAAATCTACTGAAAGCTTGAAAATGAAATGTTAGTATTTTAGTTTGTCCGTTGTGAGTATCTACTGGCTTGTTGTTTTGATGCTGCTGGGCTGTGCAGCCTGATTTGTTGACCATCCATGTGAGAGAAGAATCTGGCTAGTTACAGTCAAGGGTGTGCTGCTGTAATTGTATTACTGGGTCTTGAAGATGGAGAGAAGCAACAGCTAGAGAAATTTGTAATGCCATGTTTTTAAAATCCGTTTTCTTTTGGACAGTTTATACTTTGTGGTCCTATCCAGATCTTCTTCCAGCATTCTCAACATGGCCCCCAGTGCTACAGAGACTAGCAGGAGGAGCAGGTAAGAGAATCAAAATGCAATTACTTTGTGATACGTGCATCAGTTGCCTTGGGAAATTCATTCTTCTAGATCTGTACTTTTTTTTTTTAAGCTCATTTTTCTAGTGCAGGACAAGATTTTTAAGATCTTTAAAAAAAAGCAGAAACTCACTGTTCAGAAGGGTGCACTGAAAGTGTGGGGGGGATTGTTTGTTTTTTTGGTCTCCTTAAAAAGGAAAACCAATTAGCCACAAATAGAGTTTGCGAACTAAATATAATATATATAGGTCAACCTGTTCAAATGCATTGATCCTTCCCATCTGATGGCTCTAGAGTTGGAATTTTGTCTGTTGTTGCTCTTCATGCATTGGTTAGAAAGATATTGATTTAACAGCCATTAAGTGGGACACTGAAGTACGTGTGTCCTCATTCTGTAGCATTTGTTGTAATTAACTTTCACAGGGTAACTAAATTTAAATGCTTTCATTTTGCTTTGCTTTAAGGGATGTCTCTCTCTGTCCGAATTCAGTTTAAGCAGATGCCACTACATGTGCATATATTAAAGCTGGGCCCTGGCTGCAATCTCAGAGCTGATTCCTCGCTCCCTACATTTCGGATTGTGCACATCCTGTGGGAGTTACATTTAAATCCTTGGCTCTGAACTCAGCCCTGTGGGTCAGCTCCAAAACCAGAAGAGTGTCTGGTTTTCCAGAATCCACTGTAGATACCATTCAGAATCCACTTTGGATGCTGGGTCATGCCATTCTGAGCTGAAATCTCATACAGCTTTCATGAGAGCTGTGTGTCCCCAAACCTTACTCCTGGCTTGACCTCAAACCTAAACCGCAAGCCTAAACCTGATCAGAATCTGGATGCTGTCTTCTCAGCGTGTGTGGGGATGTGTGTCGAGAAGGGGGCTGCCTTTCTCTCACCACATAGCCTGCCTCAGGTGGAAGCAGCACTGCAGTGGTACTTGAGGCCCTCTGCTTTGGGTGCCTGCTGCTTTATAGCCGAGGGCCCTGTGTGGACAACAGCCCCCGGTCCTGTGGCCTGCCACTGACATAGACAGCTGAGGAGTGTGTCTAGCCGCTGACCGCAGTGACCGAGTTTGCACGGAGAAGGTCCTGTTGGTAGGAGGAGGAGGCTGATTAAAGTGGGGTTCAGGTCACTGGTCTCCCTTGGCAACCAGGCTGCCTCAACTGACTTCTGAGCCAGAGCCAAAGATGAGAGGGTGGCCCTGGAGACAGTAGCCATCATAGCAGGGGGGAGGGGCAGACACACACTGATGCAGAAGCCTCTGGAAAGGGGGTGAGACTGCAGCAGCCTGGAGTTTGGGAGCAGGGAGCCAACTGTTGTGGTAAAGCCAAGGCCGTGCCACTCTGTACTATCTCTTCATTTGGCTCTAAGCATCCAGCCAGGTATTTTTGCCTTTATCGTTTGCTAGATATGTTACTTCATCCTGCAGCACTGAGACCTTTGTGCGGCTCCTTCCCTTGCTCAGGAATTTCACAAATCAGTCACCGTTTGGGAGCTAGGCTTGGATGCATGTTGCAGTGTTAGATTTGATGAAAGCTGCTGTAGCAGCAAATGGGAGGAAAAAAAGGTGTTTGCTTCTGTGTGGGTATAAAAATCCATGATGCTGCGGAGCAAGGGGCCTGAAGTGTCTACTCAGATCAGACCACTCAGCCGTCCAGCCCTGCTCCTTGCCTCCGTCGGTGGCCAATATCCCAGGCTTCCGAGGTAGGCAACCCTTGTCACCTAGAATGGGAATGGTACAATGCTGTATTTGGCAAGGAGAGGGTTAACCCTGTGTCCCTGCGCAGAGGAAAGGTCACAGCTGCCTTCAGTGCAGGGCTGGCCCAGCTGAGGCTAATTAGGCAATCATCTCTTCGCCCTCAGAGAGCAGGACAGTAAGGGGCCTGCACTGGCTTGTAGAAGAAGCTAGAACCTACTATCAGGATGAAAGAGAAAAAGGTTAGCTGGAAACACTCTCCTTTATTCCTCCCTCTCCTTTGCCCATGCCCTTATTTTAAAAATATGGGCTCAGCTGAGCTGCCCAAAGCCTTCCTGCTTTGGCTAATTTAATTTAACAACCAGGCTGAATGAAGCCTTTTGACAGTAATGTACTGGATGGGCTCCTGGCAGAGTGTCTGAGCCCTGTTTTCTTGGTGCAGCATTTGCAGTGTCGGTGTGCAGAATTCGAAGCTTTTGGTGGAGGGCTTTACCTTTGAATCCATGGTGAGGGGCCAGCTCAGAGGTATTATGGGAAGGGAATCTTCTTCCATATGGAAAATACTCTGTGTGTGATGCACACCGTTCCAAGTAGCTTTGCCTTTGTCAGCAGGATTGTTTTAGATAAGAGGCTGTGGTCCTGATCCACAAAGGTATTTAGGCTTTTGACTTCCATTGATTTCAACAGAAGTTAGGAACTTAAATACCTTTTCTGGATCTGGGCATATGTGTCAATGGTGCTTCTATTTTAATAGGGTGATAAGATGGTTTTGTAGGTCCTCCCTCCCCATCCCTACTCTTTAGATTGTGTATAGAAGGGTGAAGTATTTTCAAGTGTAGTAACCTAAGTGGTGGCTGCATCTCATTCATTGGCAGCTCTTGTTTTATGCTTCTGGCTTGTTTAATTTAGGTTTTAGTTGATCCTGCCAATCAATTTTTAAAGCACCTCAGTGAAAATTGCCTTGGTTTGAGCTTTAAAGCTAAGTGGCACGTGGCAGATTTTCTAACAGCCTCTGCCATTGCTTCGCTGAATTGTTTGGTGCATTGTAAGGGTTAGGGCAGGAGCCTGGGAGGCAGGCAGGTCTCCTGGGGTCTAGAGGAGTGTGGTGTAATGAGATAGAAAAGGGAAGTCTGAGAGTCAGGACGCTTGGGTTCTAATTCCATGCTCGTCCGCTGATGTGCTTTGTGAACTTGGGCAAATCATTTCACCTTGTAGTTCTCTGAAAATCCTATTTTCCTGTGTGTCACAAAAGGGAAGTGATGTTATTTGTAGAGACATGGAAAAAATCAACCTGCTTAGTGCCAATACCACAGATATGTCAGGACTGTATTTGAAGGAAAATGTGTGATTTCCACACTGCCCTGAAATGTAACGAATCAGACTAGAAAATGTCATCCTGAGACAAGAAAAATGGCTGGAAGGAAGTCATGGTCTTCTGCTAGAAACCAGGCTCCTCTTGGGAGAGGAGGTGGGACAGGACTAGCTTCCCTCTTGGTAGCAAACAAACTTACTGCCAAGTTACTCAGTTGGTCCTTTACATAGAGTTCACCTCTTCCTCCTAATGGTCCCTTTGACCCTGACATTACCAGTTGCTGTACAGACACTCAGCTGTGTCTCGTGTGCTTTGGGACGTGAGGGCGACTCAGTACCCCCCTGAATCAGGCCGGTTATCCCACCCACTTCTGGAAGGAAACTGGAAAGTATTCTTAACTAGATAGCAGGCATGCAGGAGATTGTATTTTACCTGACATGTGCTTGGCTGTTGCCAGGGTTGTATTTTTGCTGAATAACAGAATGGCTGGAGGCAGAAGGGGTGGCTGGTTAGTCACTGGCTTGCCACTGTTCTTTAAAGCAGAGAGGATGCTAATAGCGCTTTACTGTTTTATCTCAGATCTAATGCTGCCAGGAGTTATGGTGCCATCTTGTGGTCTTCCTCAGGTACAGCAGGGCACTCTCTGTGCCATCACCCTGGTGGGAAACAGGTACAATTTATCTATAGTTTCTTACAATGAAGGAAGAAAAGTTGTATTTTTATGTGAGGATTTTGAGAGGGATTAGGAGAAACAGAATATGAAGGCAGGCTTGGATTTTGGGAAATTCTGCAAAAAAATATTTGCAAATTTGCTGTGGCATAATCATGAGTATCCTACAGATTTCGCTTTTGGTGGAAAATTTTGCAAATTGGATGGTTTTGAATCATACAATGCACAACGTTCAGATAAATACAAGAGTTTTCTTTAACGTTGAGGGTTGTGTTTTGAAAGAGGATCATTTTTAACAAAACAATGAAATTCTGCTCAGTTTTTTCTCTTGGACATGGGCTAATTTGTCCTCTGAAGTATGTGGGGGCAGGGACCACAGAATTTACCGGTGTTGTTGGGGTGGGTTGGTTTGTTTGTTTTGTGAATGCAGATAACTTTAACAAATTTAAAAGAAAGCCTAAACCCTGTAAATTCAAAGCTTTTTTTCCAAATGTTGTTTTGACTGCTCTTTGCAACCCTGTAAATTCGTCTCCTCCTAAGGAGAAAGGCAGGTAAGTATCTGGCACACCCAGTACATAAGAATGGCCATTCTGGGTCAGACCAATGGTCTATTTAACCTGGTATCGTGTCTTCTGACCAGGGTGGATTTGATTTAAATCAAATTAGAAGCTTTTGGAAGGTTCAATTTAATCATGGATTTCTACATAAAAGTGAATTCTTGTTAGTTCTAACCTTAATACATATTCTTCACAATTCAGAGATAGATGTAGGTTTCATTTTTAGAAGGTACACACTATAAATTTTTAAAGTGATTTATTTTGAAAACTTTTCAGATGAGTTTTACAGCTATATCAGAAAATGAATGATTGGTTATTTCATTTTGCAAAGGTAATTGTAGCAGATATTTATGAAGTCATTGGGAGGTGAACTATCTCCAGTTCAACAGGTTAATCATTAATATTTGGAAGATTTTCTTGCCATGCTGTGTTAGGAGGAGAACATCACCAGACAGACATTTAAATTGTTTTATTTAACTAAAACAACATTATGTAGTCTGGATTTTTGTCTTCAACAGCAAACGTGATATTTTAACAAAACAAGCATATGAATGTTTGAATTTAGTTAAACATTCAAGTTTTTTAAAATCAGGTTTGTTTTTGTTAAAATTGTTTTTAAACTAAAATAGTTAAATGAAATATATTTTTTTTAAAAAAACAGCCATCACCACCACTTTTGCTGTTAACAAGCATGTTATCTCTGGAGACACAAATCCACAGTTTGAGAACTGCAAAACTAAGCATCTCTGATGGTATCTTCTAGACTGAGCACTGAGTCCCATTGGATAGATAGAAAGATTAATCTATACAGAAGTCCCTGGAACCCCATAAGATTGGTTCCCTAATCTATGAACTATTGGAACTCATTTACAAAACTTTTCTTAAACATTACATGAATATATTGTCTCATACTATAGAATTAGAATTTATAATCCCTATTACATTATAGCTCAAAGATATCTCATCATGGATCTTAACTAAAACTATCTTTAGATAGTTTTTCCTCAAAAAGCATTTGACCAAACAATCCGATTTTTTTTGTGTTTTTAAAATATTGTTGATTTTTATCCACCCTGCTTCTGACAGTGACTGGTACCAGATGCTTCAAAGGGAATGAATAGATCAGGGCAACTTTTGGGTGATACCTCCCCTGTCGTCCAATCCCAGCTTCTGGCAGACAGAAAAGTATGTTAAGAAAGGGTGGCTGTTCAGTGACAATTCATGTGGGGTAGTATTGGGAGAAGACCTTGCATACTAGAGGGGAGTGGGTGAAACTAGAAGATGTCCCGAAGCCTTGAAATTGCAGAGTGTAAAGAACAGATTCAGGGTAAAACTATCATACAATAGTAATTAGCCTCCATTATCAAGGACATTGTGAAAGAAAGTGAATGTGCTATGGTGGCTTAAGAGTCATGTGTTCCAGGTAGCGTGAAAACTTTGCTATTTCCCATTCTGATACTGTTTTCTCAGAGCCCCAGTAGCAGTAGGAGTCGCTACCATGCCCACTGCAGAGATGCTGGCTGCCGGAATGAAAGGGAAGGGCTTCACCGTGCTGCATGCTTACACAGACCACTTATGGTGAGTATGCAGACAAGGGTACAGTGTGTCTTAGAAAATGAGATGAGTGAGTACCGGGTCTGAAATACTGCCTGGAACCTGTTGTAGTAATTGGCCCTACAAATTTACCCTAACTTTGAGCTTGGCTGTAAGAGCTGAGAGAGAGTTCATGGAATGCCACAATAACCTCTAACCACACATGTTGACAGGAAAAGGTGCAAAAGCAAGGCAGGCAGGCTGAATTAGTCCAGACAAAAGGGCTACGGATATAAACCAGGCCAGTGTTAAGGTCATGCCTGATAAACAAGAAAAGCTAAAACCAAAAAAATCAATGAGCCAGAACTGGGGTGTCAGAAACTATGCGTAATTGGTGGACGACATAATGAAGGGATGGGCTATTCCACCTGCCAC
Source organism: Chelonia mydas (assembly GCF_015237465.2). Lineage (NCBI taxonomy): Eukaryota > Metazoa > Chordata > Testudines > Cheloniidae > Chelonia > Chelonia mydas. The sequence goes on from NC_051261.2 coordinate 5,942,163, forward strand.
TCCCTTTTTGGGGTCTTTAAATGGATAGACATGGGGTAGAATAAATTGGCTACTGGAGCAAGCTTCACCCTCTTGGCTGCCACCCCCACCATCTCCTGGGACTTCAGACCACCTCATTTCTAACCCCGAGAGATGTTCTGACCAGACTGGCCCAGAGAGGGAGCCAGGTGACCACTGCCACCTCCACTGGCTCCATTTTATTTCTGAATACCACCTGGGATGCAAAACTTGGCCACCCCCTTGCAAAATGTGTCCTTTTCCTTCCCTACTGTATTTCTTCTCTTTTCTATCCCACTCCTTTTTTCCTTCTGTCTAATAAGAGCCTGGCTTAGCCAGCCAAGACTGCATGTTTTGCAACACTGCTGTAAGTTTATGTCCAGAAAGAGACAGCTAAAAGCAATGCCTTAAACAGCCCAATGCTGGTACAGGTTTGCCAGGATTTGGAGTAGCTGGTAAGACCAGGTGCTGGACTTGTGTTTTTCCAGTAGTGAGGTTGCAAGTGAGAAACAACACCAGAAACAGAAGCTGCATTTTCTATCTGTGCTGCTGTTTTTTCTGCCCTTTTTCGTGTGTGCGTTTTGTTTGGTCTTCTAGGAAACAAGAGTTGGCTTTAATAGCAGCAGTGGCAACAACCCATCTCAACTAACTTCTTCTCATTTCCCCAAAGGGACAGTTGCTACCATCTTGAATAGCATTTAAGAGATTGTCGAACAGAGGGGATTTCCCCCCCACCCCCCCAAAACCTCTCTCCAGGGAAAGGGCACAAGGGATATTGTTTAAAATTAAAGCCTTCTTTAATACTTAACATTTCAAATACTTTAACGTAGTTTTCCTTATTTTCTGTATCTTGAGTAAAAAAATTCTTAATGGTGTGTTTGCTGTGGTACTAATCAATCTGAGGTTTCCATATACCAAATCCTGAACCTCATTTAACAGTGTGTAATGTTTGTGACTGGATCATGTTAACATCTTAGACTCTTTGGGCCCATTTGTTCCATCTAAGTTAGTACAGGAGGTTTAGATCCCAGCAGAGTCAGTGTAGATACACAGTTCGATACTCTTAGGGGGCATATTTTGGATGACCCCATAGCAATAGATGTCTGGTCTGCTCCATGTGCTGTGGGAATTTTAACATCTACTTCTAGTCAGAGAAGGGGTTTGCCCTGATGTCCTTTTATGTGCATGTGCACGTAAACGCAGGATATTGGAACTAAATCTCTAGTGAAACTTCTTTAAGCTTAATGGAGTTGCATCATGAACAATTTGGCCCATTGTTGTTACTCTGCCTTAATTTAGTAACTTTTTGCTCTGCATTAAGTGTGCGCTGATTTTCATTTAAAGAAAAGATATATCCAAATCTTGACTCCCATTTTCCCTAGAGAACGCCCTCTGCTGGGACTTTCAGTAACCACCACCCCAGTCTGTTATCTTATAAAACGTGTGTTCTGCGGAAGGAGGTTGCGACAGCTTTCACTCTTACTGGTGTCCACAGAGAGGCACTTTGGGTGTGTTCCCTTATTAGAACCCTGCAAGAGCCTGTCTGTTTTCAGAGGTTCATGGCCTGAGGTCAGCTGGGGTCAAAATGTAGTGCCATTTGAATGGCTGTTTGGCCTACGTGAAATGAATTGGACGTGGGTGTGTCTCAATCCAGTCCCTGATGTTCAAGTACTCCTGTCACAAAACCACCATCCCGCCTGGCACTAGCCGCCCTCCTTGTTTGGAGGTACAGGTCGGAGGCCCAGACCTGAATGAGCCATGGAGACTCCATAGCCCTCTTGGCTCTGGTAGGACAAAGCCACCGATTAGAGTTAAGGCATGGTGTGGGAGAAGTTTGCACTGCTGCCGATTGTGTTATTCCTGTTGTGTGGATAAAGAGAGGACTCGGGCCTCCTGGACTAACCAAACTGGTGCTTATCATGGGCACCAGTTTCACCACAAGGGGTTTTAAAAATCAAAATGGAGTCATTTGGGGACAGCAATAGCATGATGTGCTGTAGGCTTGGCAGTGGCAAGTTACCTCTTAGTGGATCTGGGATCCTGACTGGCCTGCTGTGGGGCTGGCCAGTAGCTGCAAAACACCAAAAACCCGCCTTATAGTGAGAGGCTTAAGGAGTTCAGCCTATTAGTTTATGGAAAAGAAGGATAAGAAGTGGCTTGATGAATCTAGAAGCACAGTACCTATGTGGGGAGGAGATTTCTGAAAATAGAGGACTCTAATTTAGCAGACAAAGGCATAATGAGCCCCAATGGCTAGAAGCCAAATTCAGACGAGAAATAAGGTGCACACTTCTCACAGCAAGGATAATTAACCATGGGAACAACTTACTTACCTGGGAGTGTGGTGGATTCTTCATCACTAGATGGATCTGTATTTTCTCACTCCATGAGTTTGTAACAGTTAGCTGGGACTGGCCAGGCTTTTCGGCACAGGATGCGTCACAGCTATATGGGGAACCATCCTGTATGAAGAGAGTAAAGAACCATCAATAAAGCTGCTTTATGCTTTTTATTGTTTTTAAAGGGGATTTGGAGACAAGTCTTACCCACCCACAATAACTCCCTTGGTAGCAGAGCCTGCGGAGCTGGAAAGCACGGATGAGGATGACAAAGATGAGGAGGGACGGGAGCCTGGCAACGACCTCTCCATTGCTCCGTCGCTACAAATGGACATTGGCAATTTGAACCTGCAGGAGGGAGATGGCTGTGCAAGGCTGATGGAGGAGGAGGAGGAACCCGGTGAGACTGGAGCTGCAGAAATGGCTGAAGATATCGCCGAGGTTCAGCCAGAAACAGAAGATGGCAGAACTCCACAAGGTACTACAGCATGAAAACGAAACCAAGTTGTATGTCTATGCAGTTGTCACTTCTGTATTAGATTCCCATGTGTTCCTGTTACTTGGCTAAACGTAGCAAGCCTTACATATACTTCAGCTCGCACTGAGCGCAGCTGCCCAGTTCTTGAACAACGGAGGGACATGGAGCCTGCAATCCTTTGAAAAGCCCCATAGTAACTGCTGTGAGCCAGGGCATTCATGCAGAAATCATTGCGTGCATAGTGTGGCTCCTTGGGTACCATGCTGACCTATAAACACCTCCCTTTCCTCAGAGTATTCCATGAATACTGCATGCAGAGGTGGTCGCCCCATCTCCAGAAAGATATATTAGAACTGGAAAAGGTTCAGGAAAGGGTAACAAAAATCATTAGGGGTATGGAATGGCTTCCGAATGAGGAGAGATTAATAAAACTGGGACTCTTCAGATTGGAAAAGGGGGGAGATGATAGAGGTCTGTAAAATCATGACTGCTGTGGAGAAAGTAAATAAGGCAGTGTTTACTCTCATAACACAAGAACGAGGAGTCACCAAATGAAATGAATAGGCAGCAGGTTTAAAACAAACAAAAGGAAGTATTTTTTCACACAACGCACAGTCAACTGTGGAACTGTTTGCTAGAGGATGTTGTGAAGGCCAAGACTATAACAGGGTTCAAAAAAAGAATTAGATAAATTCATGGAGAATAGGTCCATCAGTGGCTGCTAGCCGGGATGGTGTCCCTAGCCTGTTTGCAAGAAGCTGGGAATGGGCGACAGGGGATGGATCGCTTGATTACCACCTGTTCTACTGATTCCCTCTGAAGCACCGGGCATTGGCCACTGTCGGAAGATGGACACTGGGCTCGATGGACCTTTGGTCTGACGCAGTATGGCTGTTCTTATGTTCAGTCTCTTGGCTGTCCCAGGGATTTGCCTCGTAGTTGATGGGCAGGCAGCAATTCAGTAGCAATCTCATGCCTTAGCTGCTGAGCACATGTCTGGGTGGGCTGAATTCTCCTCAACTTCAGTGAGGTGAAGGTTCTCGGCATGCTCTGTGGTCTGGGCTCTATGGAACTGTTTTGCCTGAAGCTGCTGGAGCTGACAACGTGATGGTCTTTCAATCCAGTACCAAACTTCCCTCTTTTGGTTCCGCTTGTGTTATGAGATGCATTGAAGTGATTAGGGCATTGAATTGAGAGGATATGTGGATTCTATTTCTGGCTCTGCCACTCACCTTCTATATGACGGTGGGCAATTCACTTCTCCTTGCACCTCCATTTCCCCATCGGTATAATGGGGATAATGATACTCATCTTTGTAAAGCGCTTTGAGAGATTTATGAATTAGGCTCAGTGAAACTGTTGTGGGAACAGCGCCAAAGATTCCATGCTCAAAGGATACCCTGGGTGACGGTGTGCTTTAGAAAGCACCCTCTGGCATACTGCAGAAAATTTAGTTTTCAAGTACTGTAGTTCATGACATGGTATAAATAATATATAGCTTCACAAATGTTGCTAAAGTGTGTGTGATAAAGAGAGACACACCTACCTCTTGGGTAGATAAGGTGACCCCAAGATGGGACTACAGTGGGAGCTATTAATTTTTCAGCCAAGCTGGTCTCAAATGTAAGCAGTTCTGGTGTCCCGTCAGGAAGGAAAAACTTCTCTGTGACTATATACTTTTTTTTTTTTTTTAAACTGAGAATTTCAGCCCAAAGGTCCAGATTTGTAAAAGCTGTTTCCCCTGAGCAAAAGTTTCGCTGGTGTGGGGCTTTTCTGGAGCCCTTCTTACAATAAAAGTGTCCCTTTCTGGGCTCAAAACATAAATCCCTTGTTAGGCCGGAGTGCCATTTTTGGAATCTTAAACTAGCAGCAGCGTTCTGTAGCAACGATATATGTATATAAACTTCCCACAGACAGCGCACGGCAAACAAACCACTTTGGGAAAGTGCTTTTCAAAGGATTGCAGGCTCCGTGTGCCCAAGTTCACAGAGGGAAAACAATCCACCTGAGTGAAGTCTGAGAAGGAGCTCCCTGTTTCATTGCCTGTAGGAGGGCTAAGCAATAAGCATGGCAAAAAAGTCAGAGTTTGGCCTGTGGTATTTAAAGGGAATTGTATTTAAAACAGATTTATGTAACTGGACTCAGTTCCACTTCCTAACAACTCAGACTGTTGATCTTCCTACTTTAATCTAGGTAAAACCCTGGAGAGGGAAAGAGTAGGAGGTGAACACAATTATCCTTCTTTTATAGATGGGGAAACGTTGGGCACAAGGGAGGTTAAGTAACTATCCCAAGGCCACAGCGGAGAGATGGTATCAGCACTAGGATTAGAATGTACAAGATCCTGGCTCCCGATCTTGCTGTTTAGATGTGTTGAACGTAGGGTGACCAGATAGAAAGTGTGAAAAATCGGGACGGGGGTAGGGGATAATAGGTGCCTATATAAGAAAAATTCCCAAATATCGGGACTGTCCCTATAAAATCGGGACATCTGGCCACCCTAGTTGAATGTAGTGCGTACATCAAAATGATTTAACATTGTAAGGTGCAAACTCAGAGGAATCAATACAAAAATAAATGAGACCTCATTCTCATGAGAGCGCTCTCCCTTTCTGCACAGAGGCCCATGAGAAATATTTGTGTTTCTACAGAGCGAATGGATGAGTTACTGCATCAATGTTTTTTTCATGCCTTAAAATGTAAAGTGAAGAAGTCAGAGCTCCCGCTACTGACCAGCACTTTCCTGCGCAACCATATGGTCTCATGCTGGTATGTGGTAAGAAGACCATCCTTGGGTTTGCATGGTGGGTTTTTTGGGTTTAAATGAAATTGTTGTGGGACAGTGAGATTTAGGATGAAGCTGCTGCCTTTCGTGTAATTCAGGTGTTTATGGTGTATGTTTACACGAGAGTTCAATTTATTTGATTGCCAATCAACTCAAGTTGGCTAACAAGTTTATACATCCTACCCTGGACTCTGCAAGTGTTTGTTCCAGGATTGTCTCCCTCAATTTCCCTCTTCAAAAGTTCAACACACTATCAGTGGTTCCTAAAGTGGGGGTTCTGCCGTGGGTTATTTGGGGCGGGTATGTCCCTTGAGGAGTACTGCAGTGGGGTCAGAACAGTGTTCCGGCACTTCTGCTCCATGAAGGATGCCATTTTGTTCTCAAAATGGCGTAGTCTGTGCACCATGACCTTGCACGCACCATGGATGAGGTCACGCCAGTGGGGGCATTCTGGTAGTGCCCATTCAGGACTACACCACAAATTGTAGTTTAAGTGAAAATAGGGGGGATGTAATAACTGCAGACTGTTTACTTCTGGTTCCTGTGTGAGTCTATTATTTTAAAACTATATATATTTTTAAAATAAACTAACCTAACAGAAAAAATAAGAAAATGAAACTTATGTCTAAAAACTGAAAGGGGTTTGGGAAGGTTAGTCAGATGGCAATGGGTCCTTGGCAGAAAAAAGTTAGGAAACCACTGTATATTACAGACGTGCCCTCTGCCTTGTTATGCCTAACACACTCGAATGTCGATTACAAAACTGACTCCATTATCTCTCAAAATATGTTTAAATCCACTTTCCCATGTGTAATTCATATTCACACCACTGAGAAGCTTTTAGCACAGATATTCTTGAAAAGTGCATTTATCATTAATCTTGCCAAACATAAAATATTTTTCCTTGGTGTCGGCTATTTGTTGTAACTTAAAGGGTTAATTGTTTACTCTGTTTGTAGCCCAGAAGGACAACAATTAGACCTAAAGAAATCAAGCTACAAGAAGGTGAGATTTCTTGATATTTACATTTATTTTATTTTTTAAAATCTGGTAAAGTTCTTAGGCCCCCTTGTAAAGAAGCCCTTCCCAAAGACATGGATTGTATTCTTTTCTCTCATCACTTGTTCAGTCTCACCTTGGTAGACTAACTTTTCCTGAAATCATTTGTCTGGGTCCATCAAATATTGCTAGCTCTGTCTATACTGTTTTGTGTTTGGGGAACACCAATCAAAACTGGGCATCCATTTTGCTAGGCACTGTCCATACTCAGACTAGGAGATAGTCCCCAAAGAATTTAGGCTTGATCTAGACTAGAAAATTCAATATGACTGTTTCTCAGAAGTGTGAAAAATCCACACCTGAGTGGCATAGCTAAACCGACCTAATCCCCAGTGTAGATAGCTCTCGGTTGATGGAAGAATTATTCTGTTGACCTGGCCACTGCCTCTCAGGGAGTGGGATTACCGACGCCAGTCGGCATAGGCAGTGTTTACACTGACGCGCTGCAGCTGTCCTGCTGAAGCATTTCAAGTGTAGACAAGCCCTTAGAAAGTATGATTATTCCTGTTGTCAAAGTCAGATTCAGGACTCACATAATTTGTCAGACCACTCTGTTTATTAGCAAAGCGCCTTGCTAATGCACCCAGATGTGAGCCCCTCTCTGAGGCCCAAGATAACTTATTTATACAGCTAAGCCAAAGCCAATTTAACATAAGAGACAAAAGAAAGCAGAAACTGACCAATATACATACATATCTTATTTGCATACTAACGTTTACCAATCTCCTAGCTCAGTAGGAGCTCTAAGTTAATTAGTTTGAGGACCCATTGTCTCTCACTCCTTAATGTTTCTCTTCCTGACAACCATATTTCAACAAACCCTTCAAGTAGCATTTCTTTAATGAATTATAATTTCAATATAATTCATTCTACTTTCACACTGTTTTACAGACAGGAAACTGCGCCACAAAGAAGTGGCGATTGGCCCATGGTGTCACACAGAATCTGTCACAGAGCTGGGAATTTGAACCCAGATCTCCGGAGTCCCTCTCCAGTGCCTTAACTGCCAGCTGATCCTCTTCCCCCCCCCCCCCCCCCCCCCGGGGTACTCTGATTACCATCCTGCTGTTTTCCTCTTCGGTGCTAACATGATTTTAGCAGCTCATCTCTCATAGGCTAGAGCTAGGAATTAAAATGTTGTCAGCTGGGAGTAGTAGGTGGCCCGAAGAAGGTCACAACACAAATCAGTTGCAAAGCTAGTAATGGAACCCTTGGTGTCTTGCTCTGAACACTAGACTGCACTGAGCATACGAAGTACCACCAGGGGGAGGTTGTTATATTTATGGAGCAGAGGAGTTGGTTTTGTGACTGACTTACTGAGATGATCATGCAGATCCCAAAGCGGAGACTGGATGGCTTGGGTTTGCTGGCAGCGTTCCTGGCTTTTTCCATTATTTCTGCCTCATGTTTCCCTTTCAGCTCTCCAAGTTCCTGCAGTACATGCAACAGCAGAAGATTGTCCAAGTGAAGGAGCTGAACAGAGGGGTGGAGAGTATCGTGCACATAGACTGGAAACACTCTGAGTAAGTTGTAACTAACTGCACTGAAGTCGGTAGAGAGATAAAATGTGATCTAACAAGATCTCGCTGCTTTTTTTCATCTGAGTTAGGGATGTCAACCAAATTTCACCTCAGGTAGTTAGTCTGTCTACCTCAATTTCCCATTTAAATGGCCATGATATTCTTCACTGGTCCTGAACTGTTATGCAGGGGTCTCATACACTGTAAAATAGCTGCCACATTCCACCCAAGAGGTGGGTAAACTGTTCTGATTGAAGACGCAGGGGTTCAAGCCTTATGCTCCTCCCAGAGATACTAACTGTCAGATTAGGGGTCTAAAACCCCAGAGGTGCGACCCGCAGACAGACCAAACCTGCAACTCACCAAGTCTCTTTACCTCCAAGTGCAGGCTCCAGGGCTGCAGTCTCTGATGCTGGGAAGCAAGAACAGAGCTCTGATAAGCTGAGCCTTGACCTATTGATTTAGCAGACTGAAATTCAGCACTTGCACCTGATGTGTCTCCTGATCTCACTTGTTCTGTCCTACTCTTTCAAAACTGGCCGCTTCCCAGTTGCCTGTGTGACCACCATCCGCTTTAAAGTGCCACGCTTGTGTCTCGGAGGGATTCTGTTGAAGGGGATTGCAACACTTCAGCTGTGATGGTATTCTTGTCAATATGGATGTTCTTAATCACAGACAGATGTTGCTACCCCCTAAAACTTCTATAGCAAGAGATTAAAGGAAAGAGTTCCTACCTCTTCAGGACACTTTGGGTGTTTGCTAGCAATTCATGTACAGTCACTTTCGTGTGTGTGGGGGGGGGCGTCTTTCATACAGAAAAAGGGGGAGAAATTTGAAAAAAAATAATTGTAAACCCCACAAAATTGAGCATTGGGATTGAGGGGCAGGTTAGTACTTGAAGCCACTTTGGCTCTCTCTTTAAAACAGTGTCTGTTTCAAGTAACTGGGAAACAGTTCTGGAGTCTAGGACCCAAGCATAGGCTGAGGAGCTGTGCTGGGTATCAGCAAGGCAAGTCAGGATACTTGTGCAAAGCAAATCCTGACCATTGCTGCTGGTTCTTAAAATCTGCCGCCCTAGGATCAGGTTCATCAGCAGGCCTGCACCAGTAGGCAGTTGCAGTGTTTAGACAGGAAAGGAGAGAGAGGGTGTGGGCCAGAGTGTCTGTTGTGGGAGGACTATTACACTGCTGAGAAGCTGGAGGCTAATGGAAGAGCTAAACAGTCACCCCATCCTTCCTCACCCAGGAAACTATTGTGAAACTGAGCTCCCTCTGTTGTTTTCTCTATTGCATTTCAGCATTAAGTCATTTGTTGTCCCTGAAGCATTCTCTGCTGTGTCAACGGCCCCAGAGAGTAAATGTGGAGACGGAGATCAGCTGTACCATCCTCCTGAAATCATACCACTCTATGGCGTCTCAACCAAAATGGCTCCACTTTTCCACGAGTCGGGACACAAGTAAGTGTAAGGAAGATAGGATAAAAGCCAGCATTGAGATAGGAGATGTAGAGGGAGGACCTACGCCAGGTGCCAAAGGGAGTGGGGATAGTTGAGTCGTCAGCACCTTCCCTGTCAGTATTGAAGCAATGTCAGAGCATGCTGCTAGGAGCACTTGGCTGTTGGTGGGGACATAGCCTGGATGAGAGGAATTGAGGCCCTGACGCTTCATCACCAGAGAATCCCTTAGCACTGTTTACCAGTAGAGGTGTGATAACTCAGGTGACCTAGCCAAATTCCAGACTGGGTATTTACAGTCTCTTTACATCAGTTCCCTTTGAATTTTCAAGGGGATACAGCATGTTCTACCTTACTACACAGCAGTTTAGGAGAAGAATTGTCATGTGCTGTTAAACAGCTGCCTTATTACTGTCAGGGGTGAGATTCTGTGCTGTTGTGCCACACAACTTTCAGCCCAGCAGGGGAGCAGCAGAGGTGACTTGAGACATGGTTGTGCCCCCCCGATTCAGGGCTGGAGCAGCATGCTGTTGTAATTTAAACAGCCTTTGGTGGCCCCTGGCGATCCTCAGGATGCAAGCTACTCTAGAAGTACCAAATGTTAATACTGTTTTCAGACCATCTGATTTCTTAATGCAACATAGTAACGATTTCCTCCTTCTCTAGGAAAGGCAGCATCCTTTCCAGCAGCGATGTGAGAAGTATTATCATCAGCTATGTAAAGACTAATGAGTTGGTTGATGAAACAAACAAGAAGTGAGTAGAAGTGAATCTTATTTGTGCATCTATTTTCACTAGTCAAGCTGAGTGCAGTGCAAAAAGTTAATGTATTAAAAAAATTAACATGATGTTACACTGACCAATTTACCAAACTACAGCACAAGTGCACTGGACTTGTGTGGAGGCCAGTGTAGCTTTTAAATTAATTGGTCGCCAAGTTTTAGGGAGCTGAAACAAATCCACTAGTCAGGAGCAGGTCATGGAAATGATTACAAACAGTGGCATGCTTGGCAGAGAACATAGGCCCTATTTCCACATCTCTGGGAAGAGATAGGGCAGGCTCACATTTAATCAGCTTGTTTTATTACAGCTTTGTAAAGGTGAATCCAATCTTGTGCGACTGCCTGTTGGATAAATGGGAGCAAGACGAGATCTCAAAGCTCAAATGGGATGATCTCCTGAGCAGGTGACTTATTTCCTGACTCTGCTTTAACATTTGCAAAGATTCAGAGTTAGCATTTAACTAGACTACTACATGATGCAAAGCCATGTCTAACTCTAAGCCCTGAAGTAGGCAGTGGCTTCCTTATTGTCAACATAAAAATACCTACAAATAAACCTTAATTTGTAATGAGTTTAGTAGATGCTACTAAGAAAGTGCAAGTTCCATTCTTTCTTTTCTTGGCACCTTGCAAATGACTAGTAATATAGAAACGTAATACTTAAAGGGATAATTTTTCTGATAAGCATTCACAAGGCAAGTCTAACAGAACCTAGTTCTGTATACACAATCTGTATGTACATACATACAAAATATAAACCTATACTCTAACACATCTTTAAACTTATATTTAAGACCATTCTCATATGTGGTCAGAACTTTGAGATACTTGACCACTCCTGTGGTCTACATATCTGTGGAATCCCAGATTTAATAAAAACGTTATTGCCCAGCCTGCTGTATCTGACAAACTAAACTCAAGCCATACCTTTCTCAGGTGTCTGGACCAAATGCAGCCTTACCACCAGGTGACATTTTTTGGACACGAACCCATTGTGAGGAAAGGAAACCTTGATCCCATTGACATAACCATAGCACAGAGATCATCAAATAAAAAGGTAACGGCAGAGAGAGAGGATAGGGAAGAGGTATGGCCGATTAACACCTCTTTGGCTCTTAGTCCATCCTGGAGGTGTTCAGCACTTTTAGGACAGACCCTGCTGGAGTTTGGGGCTTCTGCATAGCCAGTCTTGCCCTTTGTCAAGGAGAAGTGGGCGGGTGGGTCACAGTAGCCTGGGCAGTTGGGAAACAGCCACAACTTGGCACAGGACTCTGGTGTAGTTCTGTGCTAATGAGCACCGGCTGTCCCTCAGGCCTGCAGGATACAGCTCTGAGGATGAGAGTGTGTTAAAAGTGTTAAAATTCTTAACACAGCCCTGGCACAGTAATTATCAAGCATGTTTTCTAAAGACCCTGGAATGTCAAGCACATCACATTGTGTTTAAATGCAACCAAATGATTGACATTTTGCCTCCAGCTGTGCTTTTCGTAATGTGTATGTATATATAATAGGTGGACCAGGGTTATACATTAGAACAGATTGTACTGAATCGATCAGATTTTGTGTATGAGCCTATTATGTGACACTAATGGGGAAACTCTTAATGCCCAGTTCTAAGCAGAAAAGCAGGATAGGGTCATGACTGCTGTTCTTAAGTAGTTGGTGGTAACTAATCCACAAAGTGAAAATCTTCTTGTGACAACGGCTAAAATCCACAGGTGACCATTATTAAGAATCTTGAACTGTATGGCCTAGACCCGCAATTAGTTGCCAACACACTCCAGCAAAGAGTACAGGCCAGCGCCACTATTAACACACTACCTGGGGCAAAGGACAGAGTTCAGGTCCAGATCCAAGGCAACCAAATCAACCATCTTGCCAAGCTGCTGCTCGGTGAGTTTAAGCCGACATGGACTGTGTCAGTTATAAAAGGTAAATGTTTTGATTATAAAACCTAGCTCTGGGATGTACTTAAGTTGGACTCTTGGTTATATTGCAGAGGAATACCAGCTACATCGGAAATATATTCAAGGGCTGGAGAAGGCTCCAAAGCCTACCCGGAAGAAGTAAATAAAGTCTAGTGTAAAAGTATTCAAATCTCATTATTTATAACCAGTTCTGCGTACAGCTGCGGGGTGAAATCCTGGTCCCATTTAAGTCAATAGGAGTTTTGCTGTTGACTTTCATGAGCCCAGGATTTCATCCAAAGAATGTAATTGCTTTAGCTGTTCAAATTTTTTTCCCAATAAAAAATTCAAATGTTGTCCTCTTCCAGATATTTTACTAAAGCGTTCCAATGGGTTACCAAATTGCTGGCTTGTAAACTAATCTTTAACATGCTGACTTTGCATGACTGCATATATGTTACCATGCTTTTTATTTTATGAAAGTAGTCTAACACCTAAACAAAGCCTATTCCAGCACATCATGGCCTAGAATTCATACGTCTTGTAGTTTAAAAGCAAAATGTTTTCAGTTGTCAGCTTCTTTGTTTAGGTTGGATATTAGGAAAATCTTTTTCACTGGGAGGGTGTTGAAATCTCCTTCCTTAGATATTTTTAATGTCAGGCTTGACAAAGCCCTGGCTGGGATGATTTAGTTGGGGGTTGGACTAGATGATCTCCTGAGGTCCGTTCCAACCCTGATCTTCTATGATTCTTTGAAAATAATCTTTCCAGGGGCTTCTAATACCACAGACTAGTTGTGAAAAATAAACTAGGATTGTTTTCCCCCCTTCATCGTGCTTTGACAGTGTAAAAACCATATTAGACCCTACTCCTGCAACTAATTTGGTGTAAATACAAAAGGGGACAGTTTATTTTAAGGATCTGCTCTTGCAATGAGCTACATACAGGCATAACCTCCATTGCAGGATCAATTGGGGTGTAGTCTTTTATAGATGGCTGACTAACTTCAATAAGGGAAAAACTGTAACATGTTTTATAAACACTAATGACCTTACACTCAGATCCCCTTTAAACACTGACCACCACACGGGGGCACCAGACAACTTTAAATAAAACAGACACAATTTTTCATCATTGACTGTTTTATTATCTCTCTCTTACACTGTCTGCATCTGAACCAACCGTTTCAGAACTTTCATAAAAGCTGAGTGACTTTTTTAAAAATACCACAGAATTAACAGGGAGTAGTAAAAATAAATTACAGCATTGCAAAAATGCATTTCACTGTACCACAGAAGCTTTACTATTCCATTCTATACACAGTTTTTACATGTTGTACAGCTGACAAAAAAAATTCACACGTACACTAGGCAACACAATGCTAACCAAAGGCACTGCCAGCAGTATTTTGCGCATCTGAAGGAAGGGGGCTTTTGCTAATGTCTAAAGCTTGTGCCTTGGGCACAGGTCAATTGACTGTGCTTTTGCATCAGAGTTTCAAGGGTTTCTCTTTAAATGCCCCATAGCCAACCAAAACAAAAACAGCCCTCCCTCTTTGCAGGAGGTTTTCAGCAGCATTCACCATAATTGCGTTAGAAGCCATGCCTTCTACAAAACGTTAAAGACATGCTAGGGGTCCAGAGGGTGGGATGGTCACTGAAGGAAAAAAAAAAATCAGTAAAAACACCCCTAAAACTTCTAGCCAGCAAAATGAGATGAAATTTAAAAAAATCTGGATCTTGCTTCTCAGAACTAATGACATTTTACAGTGTGCTTCTTTCTGCTCAGTCAATATTTGTACATAGTGCTTTCGGCCTTGAAAGCACTAAGTGCTAATTACTTACTGACCTCACAGTGTACATATGAGGTCAGTAAGTACTCTCCCCATTTTACAAATGGGCCAACACCCACAAATCCTGCGATTTCCTGTTTCTGTCTCTGCTACCGCATGGTTGTTAAAGGTCACCTGGGTAAGGAATACAGTACAGCTAGGTGGCTTTCCCTGCCCTGCAGCCCTATTATCAAACCTGTCTATGCTACCAGCTGTGACACGAAGTGGCGTCTCTACACCGTGGCAGGCTTGCTAAGCAGTGCAGTCAGTCACTTTCTCCCATTTAAAAGATACTTAGATATAAAACTGGAAAAAAACAAGCATAGAGTCACCCTGGGGGGAAATTGACAATTCCTTTCTCCCCCCACTGCCCCCCAACAATCAGCCTCATCCCTACAGTACTTCAGAGAACAGGCAGGGGGGAAAAAGTGACTGAGGCCTTTCAGAAAAGCCCTTCCCAACCCATGATCCTCATTAACTTTACAGTAAAGATTTCACACTTAAAAAAAAAAAAAGGCACTGAGGTAAATCTGAGACTCTTAAAATTGCCTTCTGTCATCACTTTGCATCTAGTGGACCTGGAATCTTTGAAGTGGAATTATTTCACCATATAACAAGTTTCAAGGGATGCTTTCAACTCAGGTCATCAGTTTAAAGTCATTTCAGGTTTTCTATCTGCACCTGCCCCTTTCCATAGCTTTACCATCAGGTTTCCTTCCTTTTCACACATCCCTTTGTTGCTGTGCGAAGGATCTATGCAGACAAGGGAAAGAGTGAAACTGACTACACACAAAGTGCTTAATCCAATGCACTCAGAGGAAACACTGGAACAATAACCTGTTAAAAGTAACACCTTAGATTAAAGCTTTCCAGACTGAAGTGTAATTTTTAAGTTGGAGTCCTTGAACCAGGAGCTAGGACGGGATTAATAGCAGTAACTGTGTTGTCTCCAACTGCAGCAGCGTCCATCTGTAAAAGGCTAAGCTGTTTCTCTGAGAAAGAATGGAGGCGGTGAGTAATGACATTCTTGTTGCATTCTCCCAGCTCTAAGCACCACACGTGGCAGGATGGTAGTCATACAGGGAACCTAGCAGCCTCTCGTCTACGTGCAGAAGGAGGACAGTGGGAGGATGCGGAGGCTCTGTGGGTGGTTGGGTGCTGGAGGGTAACAGGAGCAAAGCTGCAGGAGGCTGGGCAGTTGCTGTTCCTCTGCATGGCTGAAGATTGTGCTCCAGTTTCTGTATTGAACCATCATCCATGTTCCCACCTCAACCATCTTACATGTAAAAAGAGTAAATCTGTAAAACATTGGTCCCTGAGTAGGAAACTGGCAATACACAGAATAGCCACACTCAGCAGAAGGGAGCATTTGCTCTCACGCCGAGACTAGCTGACCAAACAATCCTAGTTTCACTCTCCTCCTACTTCATCTTCTTTAAAAATTCCCTATAATGAACAGTAGGTAAAATCCCAGTGAAACCTACTGGACGGACTACGGTGGACTTGGAGCCTTCTTGGCATCTGACTTTTTATGTTTCAGTAGATCTCTTAGAATTGTGCAACAATCCGTTTTGGCATCAACAGCAGCTGCAACACACACATGATCTGGTGCAACCAACCCTCATTGCTTTATCTGCTGCTTCCTGTGGCACCACCTAACTTATGAAATGACGGAACTACACAACACAACCACCACACACAAGGCAGCCGTAGCATCTTAAAACAAAGCCAACAAGCAAGTTGGTGGGAGGAGGGTGAAAGAAATGCAGTTCTATCCTGCCCAACACAATTACCCAGTAGATATTCCTACTTATTTAACATTCAGCCGTTACTGTGAAGTTTCTCTGCTTGGCAACCCAATGAGACAACTGAAAGCTAAGCAGCAGCTCTATTTGGTTTATCGAGGGCCTGCAGATTTAAAGAGAGGCTTTCCATTTTTTTTTACTGACTGGCTGTGATCCAGCGATAAATTCTGAGGGAAAAGAAATGCGACGCTTGTCTCTTTGTGGGTGTGTCATTCCTCAGACAGAGGAACAGGGAGAAAGGGTCAGACAAATCTGAGGTGTCCTGAGAAGTCTCTTCTTTTTAAAAATAATATCTAGCTTAGTCTGGTACGATACGTGCTTTGTGTTTGGTTATCCTGGTTTTCCTCCTGCTTCTTTCAAACTCTCCTCCAGTCTTTGTTTAAACTTGCTGTACTTCTTTTGGACTTGCTGAATTTTGTCTTTTTCCTCTCTGTCCAGTATCGTTAAGAAATTTTGTAGCTCTGGGATAGAGAATGCATCCCACTGCAGAGAAAGCAAAAACAGAGAAGTGATACGAGCAGACAGAATACCACCTCCCCTCTGTTTGCCTGTAACATGCACACTGTGGTTTATCGTGCAGCTGAGTGCTCATCTTGAAAATCAGGGGAAAAGACACATGCTACCTTGCAAGGTCAGTTAGTTGGATTTCTATATACAGAAAGATCTAGTTAACTGGCCTTGCAATTTGACACTGCAAGTATCTGCCCCCCTGATAGAGTGGGTCAGGAATTTTTTTAAAGCAATCACTTTAATAAAAAATGCTGATTCTTCAAAACCAAAACTTTGTGGGAAAGGGGCAGTTGAGACAAAATGAAAAATTCCAGTTTGAAATGACTGGTTAGAAATGTAAACGAGTACTGTACAAGACGTTTTGTTTCATTAAAAAAAAATGAAATGTGTCCATTGACCCAAAGCAGGGTGGAGGGAGAGTGGGTTTGGTTAGAAAATTTAAGGGCCTCTTTCGAAAGTTTTCAAAAACTCAATTTTTCATAGGATAGGAAAACAATTTCCCACTGAGCTGTTCAGATATGTACTTGTCCCCGCTCAATGCTTTGAGATGGAGTCAGGAATCTGTGATCCAACACACGTCTTAAGGACTATGATCCCAAAGCAAAACCTGAATTTATCCTGGGTGGACTTAAAATTTTCCACTGCAACACTTGACTCCACAAAACACAATTTCCAAAGGGACTGAAGAAAACAGGAAAGTAACTGAGCTGTGGCATGCAAAAGCTAATGCAATCACCAGTGCTTTCTGTCACGAAGGGGGAGGGTCTGAACTACCCAGCAAGCCATGTTACCACCAGCAGGGATAGTTCTACTTAGATTAACTTTTAATTTATTGAGAAATCAACAAAAGATTGTTAGATATGCTGGGATGGAAACACCATAATGCAGGTTGAGAGGCCAGCTTCTACTCAGCGATATTACAAGTGATGTATGTCTGGAAGTATCCCTGAGAAATACTGACATCTGGGCCATAATTTTGGAATTTAGATACATTTAATCCTGCTTTTTTTCTCTCTCCTTTCTTAGGGCATGATTGCTCTTGAGTGGTTAGAATCTGAACTGCTCAACTGTGTGTCAATGCCTATACTGCTTAGCAGCAGATAGTCACCTTCAGCACAAGTGAGAGAGTCCTGAGGTTTTGCTGAACACTCTCTGAAGTTCTAAATTGCCGTACTGTGTGGCATAAGAAGCCTTGGGAGGCAATGGATTTATTATACAGCATAGCACTGGCCTCTATTTTAAAATCAGTGGATTAGCTATGGCTCCATTTAGCTAATCTACTCTGAGGATTAAGTGAAGAACTGCATTGCTTAGTTCTATAAACAAACCAACAAACAAACACAAATGGATTATGGTGAAAAAACCTCAAACAGGCCACAGCATTTTTTACAGAGCAGGTTTTTAAAAACGTACTAAGTTTTCTGCAATAAACCGATTGGTTAAAGGTTCTGAAAAACACAAACTCAAGGAATCCTTTGAGATGCTTCAATATTGATTCTTAAGTGGAAGGTTGGTGTCTAAGTCAGCGTTCTGGATGATCAAACCGTAACACAAGGAAGGTAAACTTGCTCCCTCCTATCCCCCAGCAAAAAACCCGTTCAGTTGTGTTGCTACTGCAGTAGGTCTCACAGGTTTGTTTAACAAGGCCGTGTGTTTTTGTAAAGCTACGAACATTGGTGTGAGAGCCAAGGGAAAGACTCCCAGACGTACCTCCACTTCCCCCGTTTCGTTCTCCTTCAGCACAAAACTGAGAACATCTGTGTCGGGGCCAGCCAGCAGCCGGAGATACAAGGGGTATTCTGTTAGAGAGAGCTTCTGGAAGAGAACTGCAGGCAGGAAAAAAGAGAGAGAGAGAGAGAGGTTCTAAATGAGCCTTTAGGATTCAAGGGCAGGAAGATGCTCAAGAAGTTACGGAGCAAACACAGCATAGGTTCAAAGGCAGCTTGAGCTGGATTTCATAACTAAGAGTCACTATGGGATGTACCATCTCCAGCAAAGGTGTTTATAAAGGGTGGTTAAAGCAAACGATTGCAAGTTGCAACACCTAGATACGCTGTCTGCTGCTAGTTAGCTACGTGAGGTTGAGTAAAGGTTCTATCCAGATTAAGGAAATTAGAATCAGTGTAGGGACAGACTTCACCAGTGCAGCTGAATCTGGTCATATATCCAGGTTAGCTGTACTGGTGTAAGCCCCCCTACTCCCTCTGCTCTGTACGGTGAGGCTTAATTAACGCTCTTCATGGGCAATATACTCAGCCCTGGGTGTCTGAAGTGAGGCCCCATAAAGCCCTATTTAGGTGCCTAGGAAGGTGGCCTCATTTTCCAAAGAACTGAAGATCCTGCAGTTCCTATCAGTGTCAAGAGGAGCTGCAGTGAGCTCAGCCCTTTTGAAAAATCAGGCCACTTGTTTAAGCTCCGACATTAGGATTTAGAAGCTTAATGTTCTGCACCCAGTTTAGAAAGTCTTGGCCCAAGGGCTGAGAGACCCTCCAGTAAAAGGATCTGTATAAACACAAACTATCAGCAGGGAAGAGCCCACGCCACTGGCCAACGCAACCAGGCACAGGTCGACTGGAAGTTACTTAGTGTGATATGCACAAATTCATTGAATTGGCCCCCATCCCAAACCCACCTTCCAATCTGTCCCACCCCAAAGCTATGCTGTTTAGCCCCCTTTTGGGGAGGGGGGGGGAAGAGATTTTAACAGACAAAGGGGCAGCGATACACCCAAATCTCCTTGAATTTCAGTGGGAACAGGGCACCTAACTCCTTCAAGTGCTTTTGAAATTCCCACCCATAGTCTCCTCCACTGTTTTGTACCAAGACTGTCTTGCCATGACAAGTGCCAAAGAAGTTCAGCTTTCTGTGATAGTGTTCCTGTTGGATCTCTGATGGATTTGGGGGGGGCGGGGGGGGGGCAGGGAGAGAGAAGAGGCAGATGACATAATGATGAACCCAGGGACTAGAGGAGGAAGAGAGAAAGCCAGAAATGTCCATTCAGAGCAGCTGCACTCCTTGCCAATTATAAATAAAATTTTAATGCAATGATCTTGTTTATAAGGGTGGGTGGATCATGATGATTCAGCTAAGGTTAAAACTCCAGAAGTCTATGAGTCAATTAGAATGTCAATATTTTTTTGCAGGTACCAAAGATAAAGCACTATCAGAGATCAGTGTTGATACACAGAAGCTAAATAAAGGAGGCAAGGGGAAATTCTGGCCAGGGACACTAGGGTGCACAGCAGAAAGGACCATGTGGGAAAGACTGAATTCCATGGAGGTGGGTGTCCGTCTCAAAGGGCTGAGTCACCCCGAGGAGGATTTGAGCCTCCACGGTATCAAAATTTAGTTCATGGTTTTTAAAGCACAAAGCAGTTTTCTACGACTGAACTGAAAGGCTTGTGGGATAAGTGACTAACTTCCACTGACTTCACTAGGAGTTGTCTCCACTTATGGCAATGACTCAGTTTGTCTCAGTCTGTAGGGGGCTCACAAGCTAGGTACACCCAGGCACTCATGCCAGCCCTTAAGTGGCATCTCCTAGCTTCTGTTACAACAGCTTGCATTCCACACAGGTGACCATATTTGCATCTGGGCTCTGACACAAGACCCTGTAACTTAAGTGGGAGCTACTTGTGGTGCTGGAAATTAGATCTTGTGTATGCACCAGTGAACATTATTTGTTTAACAATGAAACTACCACTCCTGCCTTAGCCAACAGGGGCTGGCACTGAAGCAGAATAAGGCAGTAGGGTGATATTTTTACTACACATGGAGAAGGCAAACATTGCCCAGGTATTTAGTATGCTGCAGAACAGTGATTAAACCTTCCTTAGGTTCCTATATAGCCCCCTCTCTGCGTAATATCTGAGCACTTTACCGTCTTCACTGCATTCATCCTCCCAACACCCGTGGAGCTGCGAAGCATTCTGTCCTGTAATCTCTCATTTATATAGCTCCTTTCACCCTGAACACACCACAGCAAGTAAGATTAGGTACCGACTCTACGCAGCCCCTGCTGCAAGGTGGCAAGTGCATACCTGGTCACAGAAATGCTCCACCATAGCTTACAGCAGGGAGTCACTTATTCAACAATTGCAGGGGGAATTTGTTAGGCATATTTGATTATCTAAATTAGATTTGGGCCAGCCCACCCCTAACTCCTGCAACAAGTGACATTTGATCCTTAATGACCACAAGGAGTCTGGATCAGTGCGGTGGCAGGCCACATGTACACGGGTTGGCTATTATGGCTCTTCCCTGATGAATGCATTAGTAAGAACACCACATAGCAAAGCAGATCTTCCCTTGGGAAAGCACCGACAGCTCTGCTATTAGGAATGACACTTACGAATGAGAGGAAATAATGGCTTTATGGTTTAGGCACTGGACTGGGACTCCAAAGATTTAGGTTCATTTCCCAGGTCTGCCACTGACTCCCTCTGTGAGCTTGGTGAAGTCACTTCATCTTTCTGGTCCTCAGTTCCTCATCTTACAGAAGGGGCTGACTATCCTCCCTTTTTGTCGGTCTTTGGGGCGGGGGCTGTGTGTATGTGCAGCACCTTGCACAGTGCAGCTCAGTTAAGGCCTCTGCTGTACCGCAAATCACAATCTTACCAACTGTGGCAGAGAGGGGAAGCATCTGGGAATACCCCTCTTTGCACCGAGCCCCCATAGGACTGGTTGCTCGGAAGGGTGTGCACTCACCTTGCCCATCTCTCTGCATTTCCTTGAAAAGTGCAAACTTCTGAGGGTTGTCCACCACCATGAACTTCTTGAGGAGCCCCTGGATCACCTCGCTGACCGTGGTCGTGCTGCTGATGTGCAGCTGCTTGACTGCATCCAGCGGCAAGTAGAAGGAAGTTCTCTTGTCCGTCATATCAGCCAGGTTCACCTCCTTGAGGGCATCATAGATAGACGGCGGCCGAATTCCTGCTGGCACCGTCACAGGCCGGCGCAGTTTCAAGTGCACTTTAATGAAGCCCGTGTAAGTGCCGTCCTCATTCTACAGCAAAGGAGATAACGAAAGTCAAGTTTCAATGAGTGCTCATGGGGCAAGACAGGTTTTCAGCTAATGCCAGTATCCCCCCCCCCCCGCCCGCCCCCCTCAAGCTGGAGGGCTTTTTGCAGTACTTAACCCAGTGGTAGACATGGTGGGCTGACTGCAGGGACAACTTTCTATAGTGCTTGAAACTTTCCTAGTAATAACGTAAAAGGAACTAGGGTTTAGGGTTAGTCACTACAGAATTCTTCCTGTTCCCTACTATTCAATAATGCCCTAGGATTCTTCGCCACCCCTTTGCCATCTCATCCTTTGTAAACTGTACCTGCTACAGAGAAGAGTTATGGAAACTAACTGACATTAAATACCATTTGTGCTTGCAATTACATTTCTGTCTCCTTTAACTGGAGATGGGTTTGGAGAGAACGTGTAAGCATCTGAACTAGGGTTTCCGAGGGCTGAGCTGGATATGCTGGCTGTTTTCATAAGGTTTTAGCTCCAAACAGTTGAAAGCTTGCAGCTCTCCGTCTTAAATGATGGAAATTTCATGAGATTTTCACCATCCTGGGCCCGATCTTGAGATAAAGGCCCTTTACACAGACTTTATGAGAAATCTAACCCTGGTTAAGCATGGACAACGCCGTGGGTGCCATGCTGTAACAAACTCTGAAAGATTAGAACATCTGGAATTGATAGCTCAGGTACTGGTTCACAGCTGTCAGTTGGGGCTGAAGTGAGTTGCTACAGAGTCCCAAGACTTGCAGAGGTTACAGGCAAAAGATGGCCCATTTGCCTTAAAAGAAAATGATCCAATAACAACTCCTGGGGAAGCCAGGCTACTCCAATGTTAATCCATGGATCACAAAAGTTAGGAGATGGAAGAAGATCCCAGGCTACTATAAGGGATCCCTGCACTAGTTTTTGTTCACGTCAGTTGTAAGTGATGTCTGTTTAAAGACAACTTGGGGCTTGTTTTCACAAACTGACAAGCGACTGGAAAACCATAAACAACTGAACACTGTTCTCTGAAATTGTAAAATCTCCATTATTTCTGTGTTTTCAAAACCTCCTTCACTGTGAGCTACGAGAGCTTGAGAAATTTGCTCCTTTTGTTAAATCTAATTTGTGAACCCAGTCCTTTCCTTGGCCTCTCAAGGCTTACCAACAGGGCTTGGTTTACATGGTTGTTTTTGCCAAGCCGTAAACAAGGCTGCAGTCAAGGGCTGGAACTGTAAGCAAATTACTGTGGGTCCCACAACTTTGTTTAAAAGTTTGACTGTGGAGGAACAGAATGGCACATCTGGTTCCCCAACGGCTCGATGTCTCCAAACGGGCTGTGTGACAGCGACTGAATGGCACTGAAGCAGCTTTCTAGTTATCATGACTCATCCAAGCTAGAACAATACAGCCTGATCTGTGTGTGGCAAATCGTTTGCTGGACATTGAAATTACTCTGAAAATTTCCGCACTGGAAAAAAAAAATTGTAGAACCATTGTCTGAACCGTGTGGTGGCTCATGCCACACAGACCTGGGTACAAATAAGGCTGGTGACTAAGCACTTTAGGTGCTGAAATGAGTGACAGCCTTCAAGACCAAAGCCCTGTGCTTTCCGTAGCACAGACCAGGCCTGATTCAAAGCCCACTGAAGTTAATGGGCATCTTTCCACCAGTAGAGTGGGCTTTTGGATCAGGCCTGGACAGGGCAGACCCCAGCAACGCAAGTTTTCCTCCTTGCCTCAGCCACACTTCACCAGCAGGGCTAAGCAGCGAGTTCAGTCTCCGTGGCACAGTATTTAGCCTCTCCTGAGACTCCCATTGAGGGAGCCTGGCAGGATGGTGGATTTTTTACCATCAACACGTCTCCAAGGAAGAAGCCGAGAAGCATCAAATTCAATTTACATAGTGGCTACTCAAAAGTCAGCAAGTTTCTTAAGACTGAACTTAACTGCTTAGCTGTACCGAAGGCCTTATCCAGTGGGTACAAATTTCAAAAGCACTTTAATGATGTAGCAGCTGAAGTCTCATTAAGTGAATTAGGCTCCCAAGGCACTTAAATGCTTCTGAAATTTTTACGCAGCATGTTTCACACTCCCGTCAATTAGCAGTGCAGTCATGCCCTGACACACCAATCAGCAATGGGGACCCCTTGTGCTAGGTGCTGTATAGACACAGGCTCTTCCCCCCGAGGTTCTCCTACTTGCGTAACAGCAGCCTTGGACACAGTCAAAGTTAAAATCCAGATTCAGATGCTGCCCCCCCCTCCTCACCCCCGAAGGCTGGGCTGTTTAGACCCAAGTTTTTGATTCAGGCCAGTCTGTGCCTTAAGCGTTTCAGGAGAAGACAACTGCTAAAATAGGTTAATACGAACGCTCTACTCAGAATTCATTTGTCATACTGCGGTTCAAATGCAAGGCAAGCAGTCCCTGTACCGATAACTTATGCAGTTAACACATCATCTGATTATCTGCCATTTACAAATGCAGTGGTGTCTATGCATTTATACCCTCTGTTGGCATGTTCTCCTCGCAGTAGGACCTGATTTCCTGCTGCGGTTTGGCAGATGAATCAAAGGTTTTGGAGCTATCCATGTCAAGTGAACTTCACTCTTGTGCAAAGGCTCAGCGCAAGGCCCAGTCACCTCTGAAGCCAGAATTAAAAGCCTGTCCTTAGTGCCTAAAGTAATGTAGACAGATGAATAAAATACATACCAGCTTCATCACGAAGCAGTTTGTAACCTTGGCATTGTAACTATTGATTATCTGTTCAATCTCCTGGATAGTGGGAGCTCTGGGTTTTTCTTCTTCTGCTGTTTTTGTTACATTCTGAAACAAGAAATAAAGAATAGTGAATACCTTCGGTTTGTACGTCACTTTGCAGCCAGGAGCGCCGTACAAATTGTATGCTGCAAATGGTACGCTCTTCATGGCCCTGCCTTTGCCAGGATATACATATAAGCACAAAGACAGACATAATCCCTGGTCCTGA
This sequence comes from Chelonia mydas, assembly GCF_015237465.2. Classification (NCBI taxonomy): domain Eukaryota; kingdom Metazoa; phylum Chordata; order Testudines; family Cheloniidae; genus Chelonia; species Chelonia mydas. The sequence goes on from NC_051261.2 coordinate 5,966,617, forward strand.
GAGTTTACAATAATAACGATGGAGAAGATAATGCCATTTATTGCTATTATTTGTACGGGCGTAGTGCCGAGAGGCCCAAATCAAGACCCCCAGTGCTAGGCCCTGTACACACAGAACAAAAAACTAGTCCCTTCCCCAAAGAGCTTACAATTTAAGTAAGAGCCAACGGATGACTACCACCTCCATGAGTTGTCTGGTCACCCTACAGCCCACTGGTGGCTGCATTTCAGAGGTGCGTGGAGCGATTTCTCCTTCATTATTAAGAATGTTCCTTAATATTTATATTAGAAGCCCCAGACATGCAGCTACTTTTGGAAAAGGACATATTCAGTGAACCAGCCTCCTGCACAATAGTGTAGAAAGGGAAAAGTTTGGCTAAAGATGCATAACGTAAACTTAGACGCATAGGCCACCTCTTAGCATCCCCCAGCACCATTTTCATGGAAAGGTTTGAGGCTTCCTTAATTTCCCTGTAGAGTGAAGAGGGTTTATAGAGTTTTGCCCAGAGGACTTCATTAAACCTGCATGGGATTTTCTCAGAAGGGTGAAGGTATTCGGGTTTTTTTTTTACCCTGCTGGAATTCAAACATATGGTTCCAAGGAATCTAAGTTATTTCAAACCTGATGCTTCAAGCTCTAAGCTATCCCTTCTGGAAAGCTGAGAAATGCCACATGGGTCTATGACGCAGGAGGGTCTGAGATTTGAGCAGTCAGTAAGACAGGCAGATGGCTGTTATAATTCCAATGGATTCTTCAGTGAGGTATTGATCCAAAGTGCTCCGGGGGGTTTAATGACTAGCAGACAATGGCTCCTACAGGCTGATCAATGGGGAGGCAAAGGAACAGACAAGCCACAAAAAGCTTTTGCTCTCACAAGGTCTTGGATGCTGTTGCACCACATGCTTCATCTGTAAAACATCTCCATCCGCCACATGCCAGCGGCCTGCAGCATCTGCATTGCAATGGGTGTTCCCTTCAGCGGGCTTGTCATATTTGCTCCTTGCAATCTTGGCTTCTGGCAGGCCCCAAGAGGAATATTTCTGGGATAACGTGCTGCTGATGGCAAGGAAAAAGAAATAGTGGCTTTCTTGAGCCACTTCCCACAGCACGGCAGAAAGACATTCACACACTACAAGCATCAAGCAGAAGAGATTGTAGAGTTTCATGGAGGGGGGTCAAAGGAGGGGCTTGGAAACAAGCGGCACAAAATAAAAATCTCACCAAGGATGGGGAATGTTTTCACCATGGAACAGACCTTTGAGCCAACAGTCAACACAGGAGACCCGAGGGAGCTGCATTTATCATGGCAATTTGTGGGCAGCATCGCCAATGCTTTCAATAAGCCCACGTGCAATTAATGAAACGCACAAAATCCAAACTCCCTGAGAACGTGGGCATCTTTGTTGAGCATGACTGGAACAAAAGCACATCCTGTAGCCAACTGACTGCTCACTGCCATTTTGTATGGGGAAGTAAGGGTACTTCCCCCCTTCTATAAACACCAGTCACAGGAGGATCTGAGTGTGTTTAGAGCACCGTAAGTGAGCGTCACCTCACCCCCTACGAAGCAGGTAACTATCATAGCCTCCCCATCTGTAAAATGGAGGGAGATTTGCCACAGATCACATGGAGCCAGCTGCAGTATCCCCAGCTTTAGCCACTGCACTAGCCATTGCTGCCTCAGTGGAAGGTACCACTCCATCCACCTGCAGCTGCCAAATGTTTTTCTGCCCCTCACCTAGCAACTGGAAGCCAGTGACTATTTTTCATGGCTCTGCTAGCATTTCCTCCGTGTGCAGAGCAGCCGGGATGCCACTGGCAGCAGGTTCATCCAGGCAGAATTCGCAGTTACATCTACATTTGGTTCTTCCTCCAAGCAGTGCATTTCTAGGAGCTTCGGAGGAGTAAGTCATTACTTCAAAGCTAAAATTCACTAACGCCGCATAAACAGTGAGCAACCTGCACGGCTAATCCATAGCACGCGCCTGCCCAAAGTCCCCAGTAATCCAATCAACGCAGTCACAGCCTGCCTTGGAAGTCACTCTGTTCTCCGTGCGTGGGGGAAACAGAGGGACAAGGGCTCTTTTCTCTCCCTTTCATTGGTTTTGGTGAATTTCCTTTTGCGAGGCTAAATTACAGTCAGATGCAGTGCGTAGGAGGGGTTCACAGGCAGGTCTTCTACGTAAACATATTCATTAGTCATTAGAGACAATCGGAAAACCACCTGTAATCAGGTCCCATCACAGACAGAGACACTAAAGAAAAACATAACTGGGCATTGAGAGCATTTAAGCAAAAGGGCAATAAACACTTCTGGATACACCTGCCATGAGGGGCTTATTAAGAAGGCTCATTAAAAGCCATGATAGCCTATTTGCACAGGAGTGCCTAGCCCTCACAGCTCCCAGTGATGTCAGCAGGAACTGCAGCATCTTTGAAACTCGGGCCAGGGATGTTTCGGAAGCAGGCTTTGATTCCAGGGGGCGCTGCCAGCTACTTCTAGACCCAATATACAGAGCCAGATCCTTAGCTGGCATAAATCGATGTAGCTCCATTTAAGTCAATGGGGCGATGCTGATTTACACCAGCCGAGGATCTTGACCTTAGAGTCTATAAAAATCAGCTAACTCCATTAAGGGAGGAAGGGGGATCTGTGGGTTTTTTTGCTTCCACCTGCTCCTCTGCAGTGCTCCTGCCGCAGAGCTTGGCAGGCAGGGAGAGGAGCCACGGGAAAGTTGCTATACGGGCCCTGATTCCACCAGAAACCAGGGTACTCTGAGCAGCATGAAGCCTGCTTCTGTGCCCTATGAACCCCATCACAGGGGTCATGAGGATGGTGCCAAGCAGGGGTCAGTGCCAGTATGGGAGACAATTAAGTGCTTTTGGGAGGTGTGCAGGAGTCAGGATGCTGCCTCCACGTACAACAGGTTCTGCGAGGTTTGGAGCAACTTTCCCTGTGCCCCTCAACTACCATGGGTTCTATCCCCAGCACAGCACCTCCACCTTGGCAGGAAACCGCATCAGGAAAAGCAAAACCAGGGAGAGGTTACAAATAAGTCCTCCCCTGCCACAGGTTTACATGCAGGAGGGAAGCAAATGCCTCATGTATTTTCTTGTCTGTGAAACTTCCGGTGAAAATCAGACTCTGCTCACCGGAATTGAAAATCTGTTGCAGCCGAGAAATTCATGAAAAGCCCCACCTTGCCTTGCTATCCAAGAGTTTACGTAGAGTTATATTAGAACGGTCTCTGAACTGCAAACTTTAGGCAGATTTAGGAGAACCCGGGGATTAAACAGTAATTAACTGACAACCACCAATGCTCTGATATTTGGGGAAACCTAAAGAGAGCTGGCAAGGCTGGCCCAATGAAATCAAAATCTCCCGAGAGAGTTCCAGGAAAAGTACTGGCATGTGAAGGCACTGGCAGAACAGACTGGGCTAAGCTGGAGCAGATGCCGGAGCCAGAGACACGTGGTCGTTCAGGCTTCTGGTTCAATGCGGTGAAGCTGCGATCACAGAAAATGTTGAGGAAAAAGATCTGCTCTCGTTCAGACAGGAATAATCCTGAGGAAGGTCTATGGCCTGAGTCACGCAGGAGGTCAGACTGGGTGATCACAGGGGTCCCTGTGGATTCTAGGACAGTGGCCCTAATATCCTCCAAGGAGGAAACAGAACTGTGCTGGTTCTAAGTGCTTCCTTTATCAATCCCACAAGTGAATCAATGCAGCCAGGTCTTTGTGCTCCCACGGATCCACGCACAGGATCAGCACCATAAAGAGGAGCAAGAAGGAATGGAGACAACAGTGAACGCAGGGCTCAGGGCAGACCATTTCCAGGACTAGGAGATGCACACACACTCTCCCTCAGCCGGATTAGAGCCTCGTCTCTGACCAAGCCTGTGTGGGGGACAGCGTCTGGCGTCATCGAAGTCCGCGTCAGCTTCGCAGCACGGTCGGTGGATGTGTGTGGAGAGGTCCAGGGAATGGTCTATTCCTGGCTCCTCATACTGACTTTGGAGAGGTTAGAGATGAATCACAACAGCCTGACTTGCCAGTGCAGTTTTGTTCAATGTCTTCATTAATGATCTGGAGGATGGTGTGGATTGCACCCTCAGCAAGTTTGCAGATGACACTAAACTGGGAGGAGAGGTAGATACACCGGAGGGTAGGGATAGGATACAGAGTGCCCTAGACAAATTAGAGGATTGGGCCAAAAGAAATCTGATGCGGTTCAACAAGGACAAGTGCGGAGTCCTGCACTTAGGACGGAAGAATCCCTTGCACCGCTACAGACTAGGGACCGAATGGCTAGGCAGCAGTTCTGCGGAAAAGGACCTAGGGGTTACAGTGGACGAGAAGCTGGATATGAGTCAACAGTGTGCCCTTGTTGCCAAGAAGGCCAATGGCATTTTGGGATGTGCAAGTAGGGGCATTGCCAGCAGATCGAGGGACGTGATCGTTCCCCTCTATTCGGCATTGGTGGGGCCTCATCTGGAGTACTGTGTCCAGTTTTGGACCCCACACTACAAGAAGGATGTGAAAAAATAGGAAAATGTCCAGTGGAGGGCAACAAAAATGATTAGGGGACTGGAACACATGACTTGAGGCTGAGGGAACTGGGACTGTTTAGTCTGTGGAAGAGAAGAATGAGGGAAGATTTGATAGCTGCTTTCAACTACCTAAAAGGGGGTTCCAAAGAGGATGGATCTAGACTGTTCTCAATGGTAGCAGATGACAGAACGAGGAGTAATGGTCTCAAGTTGCAGTGGGGGAGGTTTAGGTTGGATATTAGGAAAAACTTTTTCACTAGGAAGGTGGTGAAGCACTGGAATGCGTTACCTAGAGAGGTGGTGTAGGAGGAAGGAATCTCCTTTCTTTGAGGTTTTTAAGGTCAGGCTTGACAAAGTCCTGGCTGGGATGATTTAGTTGGGGATTGGTCCTGCTTTGAGCAGGGGTTTGGACTAGATGACCTCCTGAGGTCCCTTCCAACCCTGATATTCTATGATTCTATGCACACAGACTGAAAAAGCAGCAAGGTATTGAAACATCCCCTGGGCCGTGGGAAGTCAATTCAGCTTGACAGGCACGTTCAGGGCATTGCTGCCACTTACTCCTAATTCATGGAAGCAGGCCACACAACAGGGTACCACATCCTCCCCAGAAACATCTCAGGACCTCTCTCAGCCTCACCTCTCTCTGCATGTCCCGGCCCTGGGGGCCTCCGATCAGTTTGGTGGGAGTGCAGAGAAGAGGAGAGGATCACACTGCGGACGAGGAAGGGCCCTCAGAACCTCCCAGCCCTCCTGTACACACCCACTGCATACGTGCTGCCAGGTGTCCAGGTAAAGAGGCAGGAAGCGCCTTGAAAATGCTCATTCACTCCCCCACCCTCCCGGTCATGCTCCCTGTGGAAACCAACAGACAAGAGTGGGGCTACACAGAAACAACAAGAGAGTCCAGTCAGTTTAATGACTGAGGTTTCAGCACACCAGCAGCCTAACTGTTGCAAAGTTTTTTGTTGGCCTCACAGCAAAGGAGAGTTTTAATCCTTCCACATCAAATGCCAGCCTGCGCTCCAGCTGTCATTAATCCCCCACCTCGCGATCAGAACCCATTTCCCCTGCTTTGGAAAGCGTCTCTCCAAGGCCCCTGGCCCTTAACATACGCTGGGAATTAAGGGGTAGAGGGGGAAATGCCTCTGAGAAAATTAAGGGGGTGAGTTACCAGGAGAAAACGAACCAGCTGGAGATAAACTTACCCTGACAGGATCATTGGGAAAAAAGCCAGCCGTGCCCTCTGAAGGATGCAAGTGAGGGATTTTTCATAATTAAAAATTCTGATGCTCCCCTGAGTTTGCTGAAGAACTTGGAAACCTGAAACTGGGTGCTGCTTTCCCTCCACAGCACAGCCTGGTGGGTTATCGTAGGATTTATCCCAAATGCTGTTCCCCACCCAAAGGTCCCTTCCCCTTGCTCACGGCACACGCTTGTCTGGCTCCCCTGAGCACCAGGGAGCTGGGGAGGAGTGAAAGACCTGGGCGCTAGAGAGGCTGCGTCTGGCCATGGCATCCCACACACCCGGACGGTAACATTTGGGTGGAGCATTGCTTATAGCTGTAGTGACTGCTGCTGGTGCGCGCTTTCCCACAGCGCCCCTGGAAGCATCACACTAGCTTCTGGTCTCTGCCTGCAGGGTGCCTTCAGCTGTCCTGCTCTGCCAGTGCACGCTCCTCCTCTCAGGAGCAAGACTGACAGATTTCAGCCACATCCTTTGAAACCAAGTGCAGAGAACTCTAGGGCCGTGGCAAAGAGCTCTAGGCAAATGAAAGGCACATCTCTCCTTTAGGGAGACCGGGAAAGCATCAGCATCCCTCAGAGTCTGGAAACAGTGGAGGGAAAACGCAGCAGCTACATCCAAAGAAGGAAGTCGCTCACCTTCAGAGCAAATCACAGTCTGTTATAAAATTAATGAGCCCCGTCATAGGAGGATGGAAACCAAAGGGTTTGTCCGACCCTGAAATGAATTTAAATCCACAGGTGGATTGAGAAAAATCTATAAGGAATGTGGATACTGAAATGAAATACAAGTAGATACACAAAGCTGCATCTTTACTGTCTGTGCAGCAAGGCATGGCAGCTTCCATGTATATTTCCTTATGGGGAAATAACCCACTAAAACGACAGTGCTGAGCTGACTGCAAACTGGATTTTCTCTCTCTCTCTCTCTCACACACACACACACACACACACACACACACACCTTTAAGGATTCCATGGTCTATCTCAAAAGAGGTTTGGAGTGAACACAAATTTTAGCGTATGGTACTTAATCTAACACCTGTCCTGAAAGCATCCTCCTAATTACAGGAAACTCAGAATCCTCTTGCCAAAATCATGGTGCTCATTTGCATCTTGCAGACAAGCAGTTATATTCTAAAAGATGCTTTCTGCTATTCAAAGCCTCTCAACACTGGGCTATGATGCAAAAAAGAAAGTTGATTTTCATTGGCTCTTTTTAGCCATTCATACCAATGGCAATGGGAGATCAGATGGTCAGATACTGTAGCTGCATTTTTTAAAGAAGGGGCTGGGTAATTTTACAGCCATATCATATGTTGCAATCCATGTGAAAGATAATTAACTCTCATGCTTCAAGGCATAATGCTAACACACTGCAGAGGCCAGGAAGGAATCCCCCTCCTAGCCTTGTGCATGATATTGGCCAATTGAAAGCAGGCTCCTTGTAGGGAGGTTTTGCCTGTTTCCTAAGGATCAAATGTTGGTCACATTTGGAGGCAGGGTACCCGAAATGGTGGTCCATGAATATATCTATACCATTGGTGGATGCGAGTGGCTCAGAGACAACAATGGTAGGTACTCACTCAGGGCTCAATCCAGGTCTCAGTGAAGTCAAGTGAAAGATTCAGACAACAACAGGCATTGCGTCAGGATCAGAGTACCTACCACTGTAACCTCTGAGCCCATCACATCCACTAATGGATTTATTCTCCCACCATCCCTATAAAGCCGGGAAGGATTATTATCTCCTGGTTGAAAGACAGGGAGCTGAGGCACAAACAGAAGAAGTGACTTGCCCAAGGTCACATCGGGAATCTGTTGCACAGCCAGAACTTGCACCCAAACCTCCTGAATCTTAGCCTGGCTTTCCTCTCTAGCGCTGGTCTGATCGGCAGGGCAATCCCTAGGCCCCACATTCAAAATTAAATGTGGTTAATGAAAAACTAACTAATGTTATTCATGTGCTCCAGCTGCAACTCCCTCTTCATTTTGGGGCATCGCTTGGTTTGCAGTCAGAAGCGTTTGCAGAGAGTCTCTTCCATTTGGCTGAGAGCCAAAGGATAAAGTCTCTTTTAAAGAACAAAGACTTTATAGTCCAGAGTCCATGCATACTGCAAACAAATTCATGTGTTTCTTGGAATATTCTCTGCAAGTGGCATTTCACACTATAATGCACTGCCGCATTGGTCATAAAACACCACCTTTCCCAGAGGAAGGGCCATAAATACATTTCAGATAGAAACTGCCTGAGATCACTAGCAGGACTCCCATCTTTTATGTTGACGGACTATGAAGTTAGTTTTAACGGAGAGCTTTAAGCATTAAGGGTTACAGAAATCAAGGCTGGTAGGCCTAAAATGAGACCTGTAGCCTCCAAACAAACACTCTGTGGGATAAACTGGGTTTCTTTGCATATGGTTACATTCACTGGGGATTACAGAGCAGGCCAGAACAATACCATTTCAGCTCACTGCTCCTCTGAACTGCCCTAAAACTCCTGGGTGTAAGCCCTTCAACACCTGACCCTACCTCTGGGACAATTCCCCAAATGAAGAGGGAGAGCTGAAATCCACTAGTGATAATTAGATTCATTAGAATCTAATGGTAAAGCACAGTCCTGGGGCTTTAAGACTCCACCTGCCCAACAGAAAGAATACTTCTCTGCGCAGGAACGCAGGGGCTTTCAACAATATCCCTCCTGAGGCGTGTTAAAAGGGGTTATAAATGCCAAGTCAGGATAACCAGCCGATTCTGGAACGTGTGTGTGCACATCATTCCTTGTCCTGACAGCTGTGCATGGCTGCACGACCTTCTCACGCAGAATGGGAACAGGAACAGGACATGAGGAAAGTTTAGGCTTACATTCGAATGGCTGCGGTTGCCTGGTTTGGGTTACTCTCAACAGAGAAGCACCATCCCTCCCATCAGTCTCCAAGTACATTAAACCCAAGTGGTACTGAGGGTAAACAGTACGGGGCATTCTCAGGGCCCCACCTTTTTCCTAGTGGAGATGCAGCCATCCTGGCCTAAACAAAATCTCAACATGCTCAAACAATCCTCGATGTTTCCTAGGAAGGAGCTATTTTCATATACCCAGACCACTGGATGGAAAAGCTTGGGTTATTACGGCGAACATACGTGCTGCATTTCCCCCTAATTGCCTTTTATGCTGTGTAAGCATGAACTTAAACACAACACAGCCCACAAATAATGCAGCCCCCCATGTTCCTGCCACTCCACAAAAGCAACAAAACCAGCAAATTGCAAGATGAAAGCTCTGTTGTCAGGGCAGTGACCTGTTATTAAAAGATCACTCCAGTCCTGGAGCATGTGAGACAGAGAATCAGCAATCTGTGTATAATAGGATATCGCTCCTGGCTAATGATATTTCTTTAAAAAAAAAAAAGAGAGCGAGAGAGCAGAGAATCAGCATAAGGATCTTAGTTACATTCTTGAGATAAAAAGAAAAGGAGTACTTGTGGCACCTTAGAGATCTTTTTGCGAATACAGACTAACACGGCTGCTACTCTGAAACCGGTCATTATTCTTGAGATACTGGGTCAACACAATTCCCACATGGGATGATGACAATCCCTGGGCCAGTTTTTGTATCCGTAAGGTTTCCAACTAAAATTCCCAAAACCTTACTGGCAAATGGAGGGGGGGTAAGGACCAAAACACTTCCAATGAGCCCCCTAGATCAATGAATGCCCCTTTCAACAAGAATCCCATGTAATAACCTGATGGGAGAAGTCTATACAGTTAACCTGCCTGAGAGCCTGCCCTTCTGCTTTCTGTCCCTTTCTTTTGGGTTCATGTGGTATCCATGTATCACAAAGATGAACATTTATCACACCAAACCTATTTAAGGTGACAAGTCAGCAAATGACTTAAGCACGTGCTTAACTTTATGTGCATCTTTAAGTCCATGTGCTTTGCTGAATCAGGGCCCTTAGGCAGAAACGTTAAGGGTTGAGATTTTCAAAGCAGTCGTGGGGATTTAGACACAGCTTCAATTAAAATGAATAGAAGTTGTGTGCCTGAATCTCCTGGACTGTTTGAAAAATCTTAATAAATTTAACAGCAATGCTGATGGAGTTCTGCAGTAGGTGACTAATTTTCTTTTTCCACCCATGGTTTCCCAAATTCTATCAACTTCCTCCTGGTGAATTTTGTGCTAGTGGAAGATTCAGCCTATTCAGCCATCAGTTGGAGTTTTTACTGAGAACCCTGAAGAGTGAAGTCTTCTGTATTCTGGGGAGACCACCAGTCATTAACTCTATTATTCAGTCCTGGTCTCTCTAAGACTGCCAACCCATGACTTGCCCATCACCACATGGCAAGTTGGTATCTGAGACCGGAATAGAACCCAGGAGTCCTGATTCTCTGGGCATGTCTAGACTAGCATTTAAAGGTCTGATATTAGATTGAGTAACCCAGCTCAACCTAATTAACTACCTATAAAACTAATCAAGATAAAGCAATTGTATTTTTTTGCTGAACTGACTGAAGTCATGTCTACATAGGAAAGTTTTAACAGTTATACTGGTATAACACACCATGTAGACACATTTTATTCTGGTGTAAGAGTGTCCACACAGGAGGCTACACTGGAGTAAGTATTTTGGTTTAATTTCACACCTTAGTTGATCCCCCCCAACACATAGATACAAACAAAAACCCTCCCATGTAGACAAGGCTGAAGTCCCTTCCATCAGCTACTAGATCACACATTGTTCCAGCCAAATTCGGGTATAAGCCAACAGACAGATTGGCTATATCAGTCTCTTTATCCTTGTAATTTGCCTCTTCCTGTTAAGGCAGGCCACTCCTTTGTTGTGACGTCTCAAGTGAGAAAACAACACATGCCGGCAGTTAAGAGCCCCTTTGAACAACTCTGTGCTAATGATGCCATTTGGTTTCCATGGAGGAAGCACAGAGTCTCCAGTAATGTGGCGAGCACCAGGGAGACAGCTGTCGCCAGCGTTTATCAGCAGGCACAAGGCAGTCATTAATTATGGAGCACACTGGAGATGACATGGGAATACTGCAATTGGACCCCAAGTGAGAAAGACTGGCAACTTGTTCATTAACATTTCACAGCCAAATCATATCCCCTGGAACATTTTAGCAGAAGGTCGCTAATTGCATGCCCAAATCCTTGTGTTTCATCCATTGCATTGTTTTCATTTGTGAACCGTTTCCTCCAATTTATTTTAATTGATTTGTTAGTTTCCAATAATCATGAAAGCAAGAAGCTGATGGCATTGGTTCTAGCTCCCTGAGAGCACCTGCAGAACCTCTGCTCTTCCATCCCTGAATCCCCATGCAGCTCTGCCAACACATTGCCATCCTATCCTGCAGAACACCTTCCAACTCCACTCCTATTCCCCCGCAACTCTCCCAATGCAGCTCAATCCAGACCTGCAGCACCATTGCTTTTTCAGTTCCCCTCACTCCCAAAGCTCTACCTCCTGCTATTCCAGCCTGGGAGAGCCACACAGCTGTTCTAGTGCACACACCAATCCTTATTTGCAACACCTTCTTGTTGGTCCAGTCCCCTCTCCCAGCTCAGTCGAAGGCATATTAATCACGATCTGCACAAAGGCTCTCTTGAATCATTTGCTTCAGTATCTACGCTATTCATTTATTAACTGGCTCCTGTTCTCTACCAAGGATTACAGAGATGATTGAACTAGATTCTGTTAATGGAAAATGGGTCCTAATTCAGTTCTCTCCCCCCAAATCTACCTAAACTGTACATGTTTGCCCTGTTTACCACTTCCTCCCTGATTTGCCTCTACATCCTCTTACTTTAAGCAAAAGGAAAGGACATGGGTGTAACTGTGGATAACTGACTACCAGCAATGACAAACATCTTTTAAGTGACAGATCTCTTATTAAATGACTCAAAAGAAGTCCGATTGCCTGGCCTTAAGCCCAAGCATATGACGACCCCAAAATGCATCACGAAGGAGCCTTCTGCTCATTTCTATATTTACATTTTTTAATTGATGTAAAATGCCACTCATCTGCCTCAACGGGTTGGGGGAACTTGATGTGGCCAGCAGTGGAAGCCCCAGCAGCAAGGAAAGGAGACGCTCACTGAGGGACATCATATAGCTCCACTCACAACTCCCTTTAGCAATCTTCAGCCAGTTGAGGGGGGTAGGAGAGGTGCAGACGGGCTAGCATTCCCTAACTTCCAGGACTTACTCTGGAGCAGGGGCCATTTGGAGCCTCTTTTGGCCCCATTCCAGCAACCCCACCTACCCACCCTGAACTAGTAAGGGGAATCCAGCCTGAAAGATGCTGCAGGTCTAGCCGATCCCTGTTTGGGGGTGTGTGTGTGTGTCAAGAAGGAACTTTTCCTCCCCTGGGTCCACTGGCAGAGGATTGGGGAGTTTTTCACCTTCCTTCCAGCACCTTCAAGCCACAGCAGGTTAGCTAGGAATGCATTTAGTACCTAAATGAGGTACTTTGTTGACTTGTTCATTCCTCGCAACTTGCAGCCGGTTTCCAGTGTGGTTAAAAGGATAAAATGAATGGTTCCCGGAGGTAAAAAAAAATCTGGGATTTCGCTGACGGGTCTTGAGTTCGTGAGACCCTGTGGCCCTCATGGGATGAGGTCACTGCCCCTCTGCCCTCCTCCTGGGGTGGAGGGTGGGTAGCTGGACTCATACTGAGCTGAGTCCTAGGTTGGGGGTAGGCTGATGAGAGCATACTCCAAGTTACGGGTTTTACAGGAGGAGCCCTGTTACTCCTGCACTGAAACCAATTAAATGCCTGGTATAGGGGAGCATGGGTGATGGGCCGGTATTGCTCCTCCCCTTTATTTAAATTTAATAAAATTTGCGGCCTGCCGCTTAAGATCCATCCATGCAGCTGTCCTCATTTCGCTGCTGTGTCCACATCAAAATACCCACACAGTGGTTTGTCTTGCATAAGGAAAAACTTACTCTCTCTCTTAATGATGGATTTCAACAGTTGGCTACTGCATGGACGCCAGCACTGTTTTTAAATTTTCTTTAACTCTCTCCATTCATTGTGAGGCAAATCACGCATGGCTTCAAACTCCTGCCTGTCATAATTTTAACCATTTGAGAGATACACACACAGTAAGTGGCCAAATCATAGTTTGCTTCTTCCCCTTTCCGTGTACGACTTTAATTAAAAAAGAACCCTTGCATTATGACTTAACCAATACGGGTTTTAACAGCCTTGCTGCTCTCTCTTGGGGGTCATTTTGCAAATCATTTTGCATCTGGTGTGGAATTAATTTGCTCTTATGAAGGCCTGAATGTTTAGTGACAGATGGTTAAACTGCTTCCATTGCTAACAAGCAATTTAAGGTGCATGGAAAGCAGCTACCTTGTTTTGGAAACAGAACGGTCAGCCAACACAAGTCACTTGCCATAACCCTGGAAGTCATTAAGAACTGACCATGTGCTTAACACACTTCTCACCAAGCAGCACATTTTGTGTTGTGGTTTGAAAGAAACTGACACAATTTTGGGTTACCAGACCTTAAATTAAACTGGTATCCTTCTGTTCAAAAACTGCACAAGGCAAACTCAATATAGGCTCCAGAGACTATCAAGATATTTTTTCCCCCGATTTAGACATCAGATGTGCTGCAAACCACAGAAGTTGCTGTTTCCATGATACCAGCATTTAAGTGAGCTTGAAATGTAAGAACCATTCTAATTACTGCAGCTCAGATTTTAAAGGGAAACTGCAGTGCAATATTAAAGATGGGAGCTGGGCAAATACTGCAACAATAAATCAGTGAATATTCATTTGAATTTTTAAATCCATTCTCTTTGGCACTGTTCATCTCCCTTTGCTAATCTGGGAACATTTATGCTATTGAATTCTACAAGCACCAGTGCTCTGAGAATATCAATTTTCAGTTCACATGCTCAAATATTCATGGAAAGGAAGTTTTAAAGTTCTCTTTTCATGGAGCATTCACACCATGAAACTGATTTTAAAAAGAAATGCACACCAAATCAAGAAAAAGTAACAAACCACCTGACATATGAACAATATCAACGAAGCAATAGAGTAGCAAGCCATGAAATGTGCACAAGAAAACAATTCATTATTTCTAATAAAGAGGACATGTGAGAAACGGATCTGTTTGGGGACATTTCCGTAAGAGCGAAAGAAGAAAAATTCAACAGATTAAGATGTCGTAAGCGTTGTCCCTAATCGCAAGGGAGAGTAAGCTGTTAAAATAATTCCAAACAGATCCTAAGTACAATAAAGAATAATTAGCAATCAGAAATCCCTCCTCTTGATGGTGCCACAGTAAGACATAGGACTGGTAGGATAGAGGAAATGGAGTTCCCCATTGGAATAATCAGATTTCCCAAATTGGTTTAAATTACTTTTCGCAGCCATGAGCATCTGATTTCCCATTGCCCCGAGACGTGCTTCATGGAGGACTCTCCAGCAATCTGTGGGGAAAGCTACAGCTTAGTCAGAGGGTCTGGATTCCATTCCTAGCTCCACCCCTGGCCTGCTGGGTGCCTGGGCACATCACTTCCCCTCCCTCAGCTTCCCCCTCTGCAAAATGGGGATCACAATCACCCCCACTCATCTTTGTAAAGAACACAGCTCTCTGGATGGAGAGGCCAACAAGAATCCACATAACCAGCAACTAGTGCATCAATCAGGTTATCCTCCAGAGCCGAGGTGATCACCACTGAGTCATGGAGACGGCTCCAGGCCCAGGGGACTCGAGCTGCAACACGTAGAGTTGGATTTTAAACATTCCTGCAGTCTGGGTGTTTTTGGTGTTTGGTTTCAGCACATCTGAACCACACAACCATCTCTAGCACAAGGCTGCCCTGTCAAGGCGTTTCCCTGCATGCCAGACACCTGCTGGCAGCCCTTCTGGACGTGACATCCCCCAAAGCAAGTGCCCCATCCTGTTTTATTTACACAGCTATTAATAGCCAAGACACAAGGGGAGAGGACCCAGGGTGCTATATAAAGAACTGGGAAGTTCAAAGACTTCTTCCCTTAACCTCTTCCTGCTGTTTGCGAAGCTGAGATGGTCAAAGACAGGTGCTGGGCACAGTGAACCAAAATCTATCCCTGGTGTAAATCTACCAGCATCAGTGGAGTTGCATCAAGGACTACTTTGGCCCAGTGTCAGTTTTGGATAACAGTCAATGTGTCACGCTGTTGTGAAGGATGCATTACAGAGACAGACTTATCCCTTCCTCTCCATTCCACATAGTGCTGCGAGATGGTCTCCGTCTCCATCCAAGTGCCCCAAAGCATCCAATGGACCTCTTCCCAGGAGAGAAAAGGCGTTAGAATGCTACGCTTTGCACCTCTCTATCACCGGTCATCCAAGAATCTCAAAGCACCAGATCTTAAACCCCCCCGCATCCCAGGGAAAAGGGAGCGAAGTAGTATACCTGTTTTACAGATGGGAAAATGGAGTCAGAGAGATGCAATGACTTGCTCAAGATCATACAGCAATTTAGGGACAGATTTGGAAAGAGACCCACTAAACCAACAATTCATTCTTCCCATTTGAACTCCGAAGCCCAGGGAGATTCATTGCTCATGAAGCAGAGGTAAGCATGTCATGGGATCCCTCAGAGGATCTAGTGAAAGCCTCCTTATTATCTTAAGCAATTGTTTTTGTTTCCAGGAAGGGAGATGGCCGAATCAGACGCAACTTCTCTACAAGGAGAGAGGTTTCAGAGTAGCAGCCGTGTAAGTCTGTATTCACAAAAAGAAAAGGAGTACTTGTGGCACCTTAGAGACTAACCAATTTATTTGAGCATAAGCTTTCGTGAGCTACAGCTCACTTCATCGGATGCATCTCATGAAGTGAGCTGTAGCTCACAAAAGCTTATGCTCAAATAAATTGGTTAGTCTCTAAGGTGCCACAAGTCCTCCTTTTCTTTTTACAAGGAGAGAGGTTTCCCTAGGGGATAATAGGGCATCAACGGCTCTCAGGCCATATTTCGCTCTAAGTTAAACCTGAATGAAGGCTGCTAATAAATCTTACCACAGGAGTGTGGCAGGCGCTGCACAGTGAATTGAGCTGGGTGCCCCACAAGTGACAGCTGTCAGTGAAGGATGGAGACAAATTGGACCTGAAGCCCACTAGCCAAGTCAGCTCAGGATTGTCAGTTAGGAAATGCGACAATTTTTACAGTAAAAGACAGACAAACAATGCAGGTGGGTGGGAGCAAGGATTGAAATGCAACTAGGCAAAGACCCATTGTCCGGATGGAGAAACAGCGGCAGTAAAATGACTTTATCATAACAGAGTCATTTGTTAAGAGTCCTATGAAGTCTAGTCCGGGGTCTGCAAGCCTTTTACTGCTCTTCATGAATCTGCCCTGAGCTCCTATTTTGCAAAGTTTCTGCAATTCTGCTTGAAGAAAAAACAGAAGCAATTAACCATAAGCCGTTGCCACATTTCCTGTTTCACAGAAACAGGATGAAATAAACTGTTAGCAAAACTTCTCAGTAATCCTCTGCCTGGGCATGCACAGAGAAGGACACTGCTAGGATCCATTTGGGGAGAGGATGCTGACAAGAGAGGGATTAACTCCAGAGTTGGATTTGGTACTCTCAAGGGAACAGATGAGATAAGAAAGCTTATGCTCAAATAAATGTTAGTCTCTAAGGTGCCACAAGTCCTCCTTTTCTTCAAGGGAACAGGGTTTCCTAAAAAGAGCCCTGATGAGACAGAGAGGTGGGAAGGCTCTGCAGGTTTGTTTACCCCTTCATCCAGTGTCAGTGGCTCATGCTCGCTGCTTAGTAAAGATCTAGTAGAGCATGTAAATCAGTGACCACATCAGGATTTAAAGGGCACACCCAGCTGCACTGGCCCCAGTAACACACAGCTAATCCTTTTATGTGCATGCAGTTTGCACTTCCACCTCAATCAGAAGTCACAAGCGGCCCCTTACAGGTTGAGGGAAAGGGGGAGAAAGACAAAAAAAAAGGTTGAAACCCACATGGGTTAAAGTGACTGGCTAGTGGTCACCCCGTGATCCAAGTGGGTACGATCCAGAAGTCCCAACTCCTAAACCCCAGCCCTACCCACTAGACAATACTCCTTCACTGACACGTGATGTTCTTGTGTTTCTTTGAGGTGCACAGATGTCCTGCTAAATTTGCCTGTGACAGGGCATAGCTGAGAAGCTGTGGAGAGAACAAACACTGGCTAACAATGCTGAATTTATGACAGCGGCAGGTCAATCGCAGAAGAAGAATGCCTGTAATGCCACCCAAGATCAAGCTCTGTCCTATGCCCCAACACCACATGCCACTCTGAAAGAACCACACAATGGCATTCATGCCACTGGCATATTACACTGACGGAAAAAGGAAGAGGAGATAAAAATAAGAAAACCCTCTCACTAAATAAAGACTAGAGATGCTAGCAGAGAGGTGGGTGATGCTGGTATCTGCGCAGTAATATGACAGAAGTGACATGATAATGATACACTCCTGTCTCCTGTAAACTCTAACTTCCACCATCATTGTACACATCCTTTACAGCAATCTTGATGCACAGGAAATTGTCTCATCTGGTGGTCAAAGCAGAGGACAGAGTCACGTCTTGGGTTCTACTCCCAACTCTGCCACTGACTTGCCCTGTGACTTTGGCCTAAGGCCTTGTCTACACAGACACATTGCACAAGTTTAACGAAAAGCCGTTAATAAAACCAGTGCAGACACTCTTAATTCAATTTAAACCTGCTTATATCTGTTTATCTTTACTGTTTAAATACATTGGTTTAAATTTACAGACACAAGCTAAACTGATATAAATTCGGTTTTAAATCAAATTAAGAGGGCCCACACATGGTTTTGCACTGGTTTAACTAAATCAGCTGGAAAACACACAGTGCTAACTCTGTGTGTGGGGGGGTGTGTATAAATCAGGTCTAAGTTCAACCACCTTCAAAATGGGGATATTAACACACACCCCACCTGGCAAAGGTGTGGGGAGGTTAAATTAATGCTCTTAGAGTGGATCTTCACACCAAGGAGCTACAAGTGCAAAGTGCAGTTGATGTGACAATTGTCATATGCCACGCAAAGCATTTGAAGGAAATAGTTTGAGAGACAGGATTTCCACAAGAGGTCAGCTCCCTATGTAGGCTCATCAGGAAAGCAGCCAGATTTTCAAAAGGGCCCAACACTCAGCAGACTCCATTAAGAACAACGTCAAATGCTCCCTACCCCCATTGAGAACATGAGTGGGAGGCGCTGGGTGCTACAGACCTATGAAATTCTGGTCCCTTGTTTAAGTACCTAACTGGGAGCTGTTGGGTGCAGAGCTCTTTTGGAATACCTGGACCCCAAGATTTAGCTGCACCTTCCTCCTTTTATAGCATAAAAAGTGGACACTTAAAACAAGTAACCCAAATTGCCACGGCCTCCTCAATCATCTCTCTCAGGATCTACATCACTACAGTACCCATCACTGTAGTATCTGAGCATCTCACAACACACCTGATAGGTAGGGCAGTGCTGTTATGCCCATTTTACAGATGGGGAACTGAGGCGAATTAAGTGATTCAAAGTGAATTATGCTAAACCGAATTCAGGCCATTAAATTCTGAATGAGAATGTCCACAAAGGAGTTTAATGCAGTTTAACTAACCCATTTTAATTTTGCACCTTTCGTTAATTTTGATTAACTTTCCTGCGCATCCCCGTGTAGACAAACCCTAAGTAACTTGGTCACGGTCACACAAGATGTCTGTGACAGAGCAAGGAATTGAAGCCAGGTCTCCCAACCTTAGCCATCCTTCCTACTCCGCCATCACAGCCCACTTCAAATGTGTATCTTTCTAGACTGCCTAGTCAGAACCATCTCCTGTACCCACACCTCAGCTGGCACTGGGGTTAATGCTCACCGAACCACAACCTGCCCAGAACAAATACGTGCCAGGATAAGAGACAAGCTGCACAAACACACCAAGTGCGTCACTGCGGACTGCTCATGATTTTGACATATGTAGTTCGAGTGCTAGTTAGCCACATTCACCTTCTCTTTGCAACAGAGCACTTATCTAATGAGCCGTACGTTCACAATCCAGGCTATTAATGGGAGAGGGGAAAATATGGGCTACGGGGATTACTGGGCCTTGTTAGGGAAAGAGCGGTTGTAATCCAGGAAACGGGTCTCTAAAATTGGCATGGTGGGGTTCTGCATTTATCATCTTTCAATGATTCCAGGGAAAACATGCTCCATTTCCAAGTCAAGACATGTTTTTTTCTCACTGTCGGCCTTGCAAAATCAGCCTGGGATCTTAAAAAAAAAAAAAAAAAATAAAGGCTGGTTCTTATAACCCGTCTTATATCCACAGCTTGCTGACAATTACACCAAATTATGCGCAAGGCAGAATAAAACATAGATTACTCTTCCATAGCTTTATTGAGCCCTGCAGGGCTAACAGGAATAAAATTTTGTGGTACGACTCAAAGGCACGCAAGAGGAGATAAGCAGAGCGAGGAGGAGCCAATATTAGAGTCTCTTTTCCGACTAAAACGAGGAGAGCTCAAAAGCATAAAATTTTGCAGGCACAATATTTACAGGATTATTTACCATTAGGGAAACTGGGTGTGACAAAAGAGATATTGGTGGAAATGAGGGATATGCAATTCCCCTGGGATATGACCCCTATGAAAACAACTCATAAGATTTGGATTTATCACACACACACACACACACACACACACACACACCCCACGCGCATCCAATCACATTGGATCCCTTTCCTGCCATCCTTCATCTGCATTTGTTTATTCGATCATATGCTCTCTGGGGCAGGGATTGTTCCTCTGTGTGTGGAAAACATCAAGCACTACCAGTAATTCTATGCCACATGCTGGTTAAGCAGTCATAAAACAGCTGAACTGTAGGGAAGGATTTGGCCCCAACATCGCATCATTCTAACCAGACAGAGAAAGAGAAAGAGATAGAGACCAGACCGACCAGGCTAAATCCTCTGCTATTGTAGTCTGGCACAGGCTCCACTTAAACCAATGGATTTAAATCAATTTAAAAAAATCAATATTTTCATTTGGCTCAAGTGTTTATATAAAGAAAATACATTTAAAGATACCTTTTGGGAAGGGATGTTAGTTTAATACTCAGCTCATCAGCCCCTCAATCTTCGCATTGGTTGTCAAAGGTTTGTTTTAAATTACAAATGAGAGAAGTATGAAGTTTACCTGAGTTTCCTATGTCCTGTCACTCTAAAATCGTTAGACATACTTGAAATTAAATGGCACGTCAATTGCTAATGCCATGTGGTGATGAATTAGATCTGAGTAAATTATGAAGACCTCTCTTAAATTAAAAGCTACAACAAAACAAGCCAGCAATTCCAAAACCTAGATTCTGTTGTATTTGAAATTGGTTATGCGCCTCTGGCAGATCTAAGGGGAAAAAGAAAACCAAACAAGCCTAACAACAAATGATTCCACAAGTCATAAAAGATTCAGTAAAAGGCTGGTACCTTTTGTTCTCCCACAGTAGTTGTGCAATTATAACATTTCCACCACTCACCCTCCCCACACTCTTTGCAATTTACAACAGCGGGGAAAGGATCAAACTACAGGGGGGCTTGCAGCACAGAAATATAGACGTTTTAGTCATTTCAAATCATTTCAGTAGGATGCTGGACCTTACTTGCGCTTGTTGGGTCTGCACAAAAGCTAAAAGGAAACTTTCCAACCAGAGAGAGGAGAAAAATGATCATTATTCCATTCCAAAAGAGGTTAAGTGAAACTGAACTAGTCTTTCAGTTACCATGTCGATTTAACTTAAACAGCTTTTGCTGTCTGTTTCTTTGTTCACAGGCAAAAATGTTTAAAATTAGATTGGACAAAAGACTTAAGTTGTTTGCAGCGTTGTAGTCGTGTTGGTCCCAGGATATGAGAGACACAAGGTGGTTATTGGACCAACTTCTGCTGATGAAAGAGACAAGCTTTCGAGTTCCACAGAGCTGAAGAAGATCTCTGTGGAGCTCGGCTGCTTGTTTCTTTCACCAGCCGAAGTTGGTCCAATAACATATTACCTCACCTACCTTGTCTCTCATGTATAATAAGCACAGCTGCATTTTAACTGGGACGTGGGAAAGACTGGACCCACATGTCTTTTATGGAGACTTGATTGCTACAGTACCTAGGCATGAGATCTAGTTCTAAAATATATGATTCAATAGAGCCGCATTTGAAACCAAATGACAAAATTTGGCATGCCTTTCTAGAAGTGATGCTCTCAACCACAAGTTACTGTCCTAGATGCAAGAATCACAAGGCAAAGTTCTCTGGCCTGCGTTACATGGGAGGTCAGGCTAGATTATCAAAACGGTCCCTTCTGACCTTAAGTTCTAGGAAAAGCCGAAGAGACTGAATGAAGATCGATATTTTAACCCTTAGCTAGTTATTCTGGTTTAAAAAAAAAAAGCTCCCTTGAGATGAGTTAAAGATGGAGAGAGCCACTGATGAAATCATCCTAGCTCAGCTCACTTCTGGGTTCCCACTCGGGGAAGCCAACAGAACCTGGCATGTGGTGGAAAGTCAAGGCAGGGCAAAATGCCTATGACCTTTGCTCTAGCAGCGAATGGAGCAGACCCGTGCAACCAGATGTGGAATATTAGCCAGGGAAAGGACAAGGACTGGTGCCGGGGAAATACGTTGATTCGACACCTCTGGGGAGTTCCCTATGGAGGAGCCCTGACTATTTTAAACCCTTCTGGTGGCAGCACCCGTGGAGGGGAAGCAACAGTACAATTAAGACCATCCTCTCTTCCCAGAGGTAAGTCCCTACTGGCGTAGGTCTCTGCCTATCTTAAGTACTTCTGTGACCCCATTACTGTGATATCTGAGCACCTCACAATCTTTACTGTATTTATCCTCACACCATCCCTGTGAGGGAGGACAGTGCTATAAACAATGGGGAACTGGAGCACGGAGAGGCCTGCCCAGCATCACACAGGACATGTGGCAGAGCAGGGAATTGCACCTGAGTCACCCGGGTCCCAAGTGAACACACTAACCATTGGACCAGCCTTCCTCTCTGAGGAAGGCTCCTTGGCATAAGAGGCTATGAATTATAGAGGAGAATCAAGGCCGTGATCTTTAAACACAGGATTCTCTTCCCCCCGCCCCCCATATCTATGTATCCTCACCTATAAATCTCCCATCTCATCTGGCGTGAGACATGCACTCCCCACTCTCTTCCCTCACGTAATGAGCTGTCAGGACAGAGAGCCCATGTCCTTTTTAACACAATGTCGGCAAACGGATAATACTTCACAAGAGAAAGTCCAGCAGAAAAAGCCTCCAAGAGGAAAACATAGAAACCTCAGGAATTCAGTTATTATTTGTCGTCAATCAGAAGGCAAATACAGCTGTCACTCTTGCTCCGTAGAGCATTTCACAACTCTGGCACTATTCCGGTGAGGCAGATGCTGGTGCATCCTCCCCATTTTATAAATGGGGAAACTAAGGAAGAGGACGAGGGCTTGATTTTCAGAGGTCACGGGAACCAAGAACTCAAACTGCCGCTGTGCGTGTTCAGCACTTCCAGAAAAATCAGACCCTTGGGGCCTGATCCCATCCCCGTGAAGTCAAGAGGAGTCTTTCCATTGCTTCAGTGGGCTTTGGATCAGGCCCTACATGATTCCAGTGAGTCCACAAAAGGAGAGGGAGAGAGAGAGAGAGATCGATCATTAAAGCTAAGGAGTTCCTGGCTCTCCCAGCTTAGTGTCTGGCCACTAGGACACAGCTCCTTGAAGAGTTCTGAGCTAGTGTTTGATCAGACCTCTAGAAAGGCTGGGACACAGTACAGCCCCACATTCAGAGCTTTCCGATTGTGAAACAAGGAAACTGTTCCCACTGCGTTATATCCGACCAAGCAGCCACCATCTTCGCAACACATTGCTCCTCATTCCCCTCTAACTAGATACCACCACCCTCAAGAGGGGTCTGATCCTTATGCACGTGAGTAGTAAGCCCAGAGACTACAATGGGAAAACCTAGGAGAGTACAGATTACAGAACCAGGCCCTCACAGCACCGCCACCCGAACAGGATCTCCGATACCTGATGCTGTAGCCAGCACTGTTCAGCTCAGGCCAGTGCCGCCCGGCACAGCTGAGGTTCTAGTCTGAAGCTGGTAAAAACGTGTGATTTAGGAGCCTAAGTCCCATTTTCAGAAACAACTTGTGCACTCAGCAGCCCAAGTCCCATTACTGCCACTGAAACACCCTATCTCACTTCTGAGAACGGAGAAAAAAGTGGAACAAAAAAAATGTGGTAGTTCTTTTTAAAATAAAATGTTTCCATCCCAGAGGCTTCCAAATCTACCCTTGTCTGTCAGCTCAACGTCGTTTTCTTGAACATTTTCATTTACCAAAAGCCCAGTTTTCAATAAACAAGCAATTCCTGACATAATTGTGTTGATTGTTTTGTTCACACTTTTAATTCCAGTGTCACAAAACTTTTAACAACCATCTCTCCCGCCAAACATTTGAATGAGTTGACAACATCCTCTTAGAAAAACAAACTTTTTTTTTGTTTAAAATTTTTTTTAGTGAGAAGGCTGGGAGCGATCAACAGAAAGCTACATTATATCATTGTTGTCAAAACAGGATCCTCATATACACACACACACACACACGTCCATTTCACCACCATTGTAATTTGTGCCACTATATTAAAAAACTTTGAGCATTTTTGATGAGCAGCTCCTATCAACAGCTCCACCCGAAAAAAAAATTATCCTTCTGGCTTTTGTTGAACTTTTTTGGGTGTCTGTGTGTCACGGGGGAATAGGGGTAAAGTATTGTCCGATGAATTTGTAGGTGGGGAAAATCTGAATTTCACCCAGCCTATAGTGAAAGAAAGAGTTGACTTTAAAGCCTCTGTATCAGAATATCCAATAGTGTTGGTCCCTTTCTGCTGCAACTAATGACAAATATTAATGAGCACTTGGTATCAGAGAAGGATTTCCTTTCGAGTAAATTCATCTCAAGATTATTAACAGCCATGCTAAAAATTGCACTGCTGATGATCTCCCTTCCTCCCTACAAATTATCAGAGCGCTCAGATCTCCAACCTAACATTTTATGGTTTCCAAACGGGGCTGGAGCAGAACGTCTATCCTGATCACGCTGAGTGACAGTAGTCAGCTTTGACAAGGGCACACACACGCACCAGCTGCTAGGAACACAGAGATTACCGTTTGCCAAAAGATAAACTTGAGTGGCTCAGAGCCTATGAATTATTAGTAGATGTCACCCACCCTGGTACACGAGCTGGCTTTGCAGAAATAAATGACTGAATATTGCGCAGTGAAGGGCTCTACCTCATCTTTCCTGTTTCTGCCCCCACCAATTGGATGATTATGGAGCATTAGGACCTTGGTATTGGAATCTATACCCGGTGTTTTGAAATCCATGCTTGGGAAAGTCTCTGGCACTGTTTGCTTAGAGGGTACGTGGGAGGAAATGTTGTTTGGAGCAAAGGAACAGCAATCAGAACTTGTGGGTTTTATTCCCAACTCTGCCACTGATTTGTTGTGTCACCTTGGGAAAGTTAATTAACCTCTGTACCTAAGTTTCCAACAATAAAACAGGGATATTTCCCTACCTCCCAGGAGTGTTATTAGGCTTACTTTATTCCCAAAGTGCTCTGAGCGCCTATATATAAAATGGAATCTTATAAATACATACATAAATGAAGTATATTTCAACCATTACTATGAGGCTTGATTCTGCCATCCTAGCTTGCATTCAGTAGTATCTCACCACGTGAGTACGCCCATAGAAATGAAGCTGATCCTTTAGGAGCTGATCCAAAGATCATTGAAGTCACTGGGAGTCTTTCCACTGACTTCAATGAAGTTTAGATCAGGTCCTTGGTAATGTACAAGGCAAAATTAATAACAGCAGCAGAATTAGTCCCTAAAATATGACTGGATTATTTACAACTGAGTAATGATTACAAGGAAGCTTTAAAATGAAAGCTTTCCCCGACTTTATAAGGCTGTTAAGATTTGTCTAGAAAGAGAAACAGAATCTTCACATTTACGTGCCTGGAGCTTTGTTTTGCTTGCAAACAGGGTACATTCAGCAATGCATATTCGTCTGATAAATTCAATCCTTTCTTAGGAAAAGTAAAAAAAATTAACAGAGCCCCCAGAAAAACCCAGAGGGGAGCGTGGGTGGCTGGGTGGGAGTTAGCACGAATAAACTTGTTATCCTCTGACAAACATTGTGGATTCAGCAATGCAGTGGAAATCTGTTGTCAAGGCTGCATCTACTGTTCATCTGGTCCTTGGGCTTTATGTTCTTTGAGGTAAGAATAGCACACAAGCCTGTACAACTTACAGAGCTAATTCACTCGGGCGGCCAGGAAAAGCTGAGGCCCAATGCTCTGCACATTGCACAGGACACTGCAATCTTTTTTTGGACCGTTTCTCCTTTTTCATGTTGCTGCCCCGACCAACCAGCTTTTTAACTATTCCATTCGTAGCTGCATTTTCCTTAGGGGGCTTTAGGACTAACATTTCCTTAGCACTCGATCCCACGAGTTGCTAAGCATCACCCAAGATCAGGCCCTTAGTGAAAAATAAGTCAAAAGGGTTTAGTATGTAGCAGCACAGTGAAGGGGCAAGTTTTCCTTGCTCTATGATCAAATACCACCTAAGCCTCCAAATAAAGACAGGTCAGCTAATTGATTGCCGTTCAGATGGCCTGCTGGTTCATGAACACCAGGAACACTTATCTGTTTGCTCTGCTTCCATCTGCTACAATAGGTTCCACCAGATACTGTCTGTTCTAACAAAAGAGAAACAGAAGGGGAGAAACAGAAGGCAAAACATCCAGTGTACAAACAAGGCTCTTTTTGACCAACTGGAAATAGGTTGTATCCGCCACAATGCCACTATTAGCCTGCGGTTTTATCCTTCAATCCGAATCCTCTGCCAGTTCAGGGTTTAAAGGCCCAGCCCAAGTGTCACCCGTAAGTAAATGATCTATGGAAAATATTGTTTAAGCAAAAGGCAGTGTGACTGGCGGAATGAGCCAAGGACTGGAAGTCCAGAGTTCTATTCCGAGGCCCAGACACTGACTGACTGCATGTCCTTGAATAAGTCACTTCCTTCTCTGTAAAATGGGGGTACTAATGCGTACCCTGCCTGACAGGGGTGCTCTGAGAATTAATCAGTTAATGTCTGCGTATTGCTTTCAACATACCAAGTTGTGGGAGACTAAACGAGCGAATAGAACTACTTCCAAAGTATTTTAGCAACAATTTTTGTTAGAATAATAAATAAAAACAAACAAACAACAAAAATAATAAAACAATCTAGGAAATGTTCCAGACATCAAAAGATCAGAGAGCCTATTTGGTAGCATGCCTGCCACACAGCAGGGATAAGGGGACAGGATGCTTGGGTCCAGAATAAAAAGGAGAAACACAAAGGAGAAGAGCACATGATTCAATCCAGTGACTGAGGCCACAGTTTCCTTGCATGACAAAAGCTGGAAAGAAAATGGACAGGTTGGTCCCTTTTAATCCACAGCATTAACAAAGGCAACTGCATCCCAGAAGGGTTTCCAGGTGCTCTAAGAATCAATGCTGGGACACAAGAGAATAACAGTTGTTAGATCATTTCAGCACCTAAGTGCACTTGTGACAGGCCAACAGCGCCTCAGCAGCTGACTTGGGAATCCTAGTCCTTGATTTGTCCATGGGACAGGTACAACATGGGCAATAGCAGCATAAGTGTCCTTCATAGGCCCTCTGCCAGCGTACCTCCACCTCATATCAGGGCAGGAGGAGTAACTTGGCCTCTTAAGATCTTATTCTTCCACTCATCACCATAGTATTGGAGATCTCTTTACGGAGACTGCCAATGAGGCTAGCAATTTGAGTTGGTGATTTCCAAGAAGTGATCAGCTTTCCACGGGAAGTGGCGCAAGACCCACCAAACTCTAGATCTAATGCCTATTTCATGGCCTATCAGATAAGTATATGGCCCCTGCTCATTACTGCAATATCTGAGCACCTTACACTCTTTTTAATATTTTTATCCTCACAGCACCCGTGTGAGGTACTAGCCTCCCCATTTGACAAAGAGGGAAATGAGGTCCAGAGAGGCTAAGTAATTTGCCCAAGATCATGCAGGAAGTCTGTAGCAGAGCAGGGAATTAAACCCAGGTCACAGGCTAGGGTTCTATTCACTGGACCCTCCCTGTCCAGTGAGTTTGTCAGTTTTGATGTGGGTTGGATTCAAACTGTTGACTTAAGAGGTGAAAGGTTCTACATCCCATTTCCAATAACCAGAACCCCACACCAACAAATTAATATATTGTCTTTTACCAGTTTCAAAACAATTTAGGGACCCAGTTAGAAACCTCATAAAAGGTAATACTGAGACCCCATCGCGAATCTCTACACTATAATTAAAGAGTCTTCCAGGCAGCACAAAATGTTACGTTATTTTCAAGTATTCAAATGGAAGTAAAAGACAACTTGCTGTGACTCACAGCCCAGAACTCAACTGCAGGCCAGGAACTTTTCTGTACAGCATCATAAATAACTTAAATAGTTCAGCTGTGTGTCTGCTAGGAACATATAATCAGCAAAGAAAGAAAAAGAAAACCCTCAGCTAATGGAAATTAAAGTGAGCACTCCGAGACCTACTGTTTTATTTATTTATTTCTCTTTACTGCTCTTAGAATTTTACGGCTTGCATATTAGAACCACAGCCAACAAGCCTTTCTGATACAGCAACTGTTTCCCAAAAGGACAGTGGCAGAAACCCTAGTGCCTGGTCTATTAACACCAGGCTAAACAAAGCACGAGCAAGTAAACTGGATAGCGGTGTGGTTAAATCACTGGACAGGGATTCGGGAGATTTAGGCTTAATTCCTGGCTCTGCCACAAACACCTTGTGCAACTCACTCGGATCTCTCTATACTTCAGTGGCCATCTGTGAAATGGGTATAATCTGTCCCTTCTCTCACCCTTTGTCTGCCCTTGCCCATTTTGGTTGTAAACTCTACAACGCAAGGATGGTCCCTTACTACTGTGCGCGTACAGTGCTGAGCATAATGGGGTCCTGATCTTGGCTACGGCCCCAAGGTGCTGCGGCAATAAAAACAGTGCAATAATTATGTAAGGAACAATCCTGCACAGGCCACGGAACACAATCTCACTAGGGATTTTCCGTCTCTGCGGTCCGTCCCACAGCTACAACTGTGACTCTATAACCAGTTAGGGACACAGTCAGCAGGCAAGTCACAAAGCCCACACAAGCAGCTTCTCTGCCATCACAAGTGTCTGCGCAGCCACCCTATCAAGATGCCCCACAATGTCTGTACCAGGGGAAAGCTAGGCAAGTACTCCACAAGGCCGCAGCAGGAGGCGGAGCGCACAGAGGACATGTGCCAAGGGCAGCATGAGCGGGTCTGAGGCAATGCACTTGGGAAATGTCCCAGCGCACACAGTTGGAAGGAGAGACTAGTGAAACAGGATACACAAGCAGTGGGTCTGTCAACCCTGCAAAAAACCCCAGTGCGCCCATTTCCCTGAATATCTATAGGATTGAAAATGAGGTTAGTAACTATGGCAGCCATCATTGTTTTGCCCCTGCCTGAGGTATAAAATGGCCCATGGGTGCCTTCCTGACCTCGTCTCCATTGCCCAGCATCTTGCACCTTCATTTACACCAGTGCCAAACCTAGCCCACCCCAGTAGTTCCCGATGATACGGCGGGGTTATGCTGGGTATTAATGAGATCCGTGATGGTCTCAGCCTTGATACTCGTGGCTCCACACCACAAAACTGCCCCCACAAGTGACACTAAATGTGCTTCCTGGCAGCCTTGGCAGGCAGAGAAGCCAAAGGACTGAATGAACACAGACAAGAAATCCTCTCTTCTGGTTACGATTTGCATTATGGTAGCACCTAGAGGCTACAGCTGAGATCAGGGCCCCATTATCCTAGATGCTAAACATACACTGAGGTATGTCTACACAGCAATTGGGTGGCAAGACCGTGACACACGTCGGCATACCCGAGCTAGCTCCGATTGAGGTAGCTTGCTAAAAATAGCAGAGTAGCCACAATGGCACGGCCTAGCTGCCCAAGCACAAGCTCGCCCGGGGCCCTAGGTAAGTACTCGTGTGGCTAGCCCATGCCACCACAGCTACAGTGCTAGTATTCGTGAGCTAGCTTGATCAAAGCTATCCTGGGTGTGCCTACACGTGCTCGCACAACTATCCCTTAGTGAGAGGCAGTCCCTGTCCCAAAGAGCTTACAATATGAATAGGTCAGACAGATGACGGGCAAGAGGGAAAAACAAGAGGGGCAAAGAGATGAAGCAACTTGCTCAAGGTCGCTGGCAGAGACAGGAATAGAACCTAGGTCACCCGAGTCCCAGATGAATGCCACTGGGCCACACTTGCCTCTCCATTTGCCTTGAGGCAGCCCATCCAGTTAAAGGCCGTGGCATATGAGTGGACGCTGGCACTGTGGCTGAACTGTGTTCTATGCACAAAGAATCCAGTCTCCAGGGTTACTTATTCAGCCTTTTTCAAGAGAATGAGATCCATTAAAATTCAAAAATAGGACACCTACCTTACAAACATTCATCATCGGATTGGTACCAAACCTAACCATGAAAGTGATACCCATGGTTATTACCTGTCCAGCACCAACAAGCTGTGGTCACTGTATAAAACAAATTCCAACATTCCCTGCCCCAATGAACTTACAGTCTCTCTCTCTCTCTAATATATATATAGATATCCTTAAGGATAAACAGCTCTTGCCTACCAATGCTTTTTGGTTTAAACTGGGCATATTTATCTGGTCTTAAGAGAGGTCCCCTCCTATAAGAGGTCAACAGGGCTAAGGTAACGATGATGTTCTTTGTTGCGAACCCCAGAGCAAACAGTTACGCAGTCAGCACCACAGTATTACCTGATAACATAGCAACATAGCTCTGCATATCTCCATGGCAAACAGTTGAAAGAATGATTAAATTTTTTTCCTCTCTGATTGAGAAAGATATCATGTGGTGGAATTTTCTGAGCCACTGAAATCTAATTGCCAGGCTGCACTTCACAAAGGCTGGACCCCAGTTTCTCCATCCCTCTCCTCTTCCTTCATACCTCCCTCCCCCCGTGACAAGATATTTAGTATATCTTAGGTACTTATACAGCTGCCATTTCATGAGTATCTGAGCACCTCACAATCTTTAATGTATTTATCCTCACAACACCCCTGTGAGGCAGGAAAGTGCTATTTTGACGGCCACCATTTTGGCCGACACACCAGGGACTGAACCGGGGACCTCGAATGCTAAAAGCACGAGATGCTACAGCTTGAGCTCAAGAGCCCTGGCACTCTTGCGGGAGCTGTAACATACTTGGGCGCAGAGGGGGACCCACTACCCCAATGGATTACACGATCCCGTTTTACAAATAGGGAATTGAGGCTAAGCGACTTGCCCCACGTCATACACGGAGTTTGTGACAGAACAGGGAGCAGAACCCAGGTCTCCCAATTTCCCAGCTAGCGCCCTAACCACTGGAAAATCCCGTCCTTTCTCTACCCAGCTAGGGTTTGACACAAGCTAATTCCCTAGGGAGACATACCCAGTGTGACTCACCCCTCACAGCAAAGTCACACATCCAAAATATCTGAATCTTCTTTGGTGTTTGTTCAGATTTAGATATTCCACAACTGAACTCACATTTGCCAGCATCTGACCTACAGAGGCGGAAAAAAAGCCACACGTGCATTGGGCCACCACAACTAAACCCAGCCATAAAAACTCTATTCTCATTGCAGTCTCAGAAAGGCTCCAAGGTCTGTCTGAATGGGCCATGGAGACAGGATTCCTCTCTTACTCCCTCGAGGAAGGTCCCTTCAAACTAGGTTGAGGGACATTGTTGGGATAGCAGTTGTCTCTGGCTCTCTGGATAATGAGGATAGTAAGTCTCCAGGGCTCTTAGCCAACCTTGTCTGTGCCGAACTCTTGACTCATGGGCAGCAATTTTCAGCCAAGTGGTCTTATTTCTGTGCGTACTGAAGGACACCTTCCCAATACAGATGGCTCGAAAAGTGCTCAGAGAACATCGTGCCTCACTGGGTCTCAAACAGTAGAATGATTCCAGAACACAAACTAATTCAGGTCTCCATTTTTGTGCCATCTTCCCCCATGACTAACAGTAAGCACTTGAAGAACTAGTTTTAGAACAGCAGCTCTCAAACTGTGGGTCACGACCCTGAAGTGGGTTGCAACCCCCTTTTAATGGGGTCACCAGAGCTGGCATTAGACTTGCTGGGGCCGAAGCCCGAAGCCAAAGCCTGAGGGCTTCAACCACGGGTGGTGGGGCTCAGGTTACAGGCACCCTGCCTGGAGCTGAAGCCCTTTGACTTTGGCCTCCTGCCCTGGGCAGGGGGCCAAAGCCCAAGGGCTTCAGCTCCCACTCTTGGGCTTTGGTCCCACTTCCTGGCGTCATGTAGTGATTTTTGTTGTCAAAAAGGGGGTCACAGGGCAATGAAGTTTGAGAACCCCTGAACTAATATATGCAGTGAAAACTGGACAAAAAGATCACTCATTATTATAGTTTCCTCTCTTAAGAAACTGCCCTAAACACACCAAGTACAATTCTGCTCCATCTTCATTAATGAAGATTAACTCCATTAAGCTACTGGGGTTGAGACCCTGAATGGTCTCTTTGACCAGGTTTTGCTGTGCTGTGTATTTCCCCCCTCAAAAAAAACTCTTTGCAGAAAAAAGTTTCATTTTCAAATTTGCCAGTCAAGTCTCCGTTTGACTGGCTCAGGTTGATGTCCAAAAGAACAGAGAAAAAACTGACCCCCAGTATCTTCCGATCCACTACTTAAAATCCTACAGATGTGCTGTAATGCAGATGCACCTCAGTGCCAGCACATGGCAGCAAAAGGGCAAGAGCATGCCGTTTCCCAGCCTGACACACAAGGAGAGAAGGAACCCGGGCTGGATTCTGCAGCTGCTCCTCTTGTGGATCTGTCTTGGGTGTCCACGGGACTTCTACGCGTAGATGGGTTATGGAATCAGGCCCTACACTGGTGCACTGTCTCAGCACGTTAGAGAACCGAAGGAAGTCATGTGTCTATGCAGCTGGCTTGCTGACATTCGTACGCAGAAGAGACATGAATGCAGCTGCAGTTTGCTTTGGACCTCTGCCCCAAGTCAATGCACTTGCTCTTGAGAAAAGTGTTATTCGGGAACTGGCCCTGCTTACTTACATTCCAGTGCTCATCCCTTTCACACTCTGAGGCCAACGATGAGACATTTGGCCAGAGGCAGAGCTGAGTGCTACAAACCAGCATCAGAATCAATGAGGTGGTGAGGTAGCTCGGAGGCCCCTGAATTACGGCCTTAGAGGTCGCAGGTCCTGATACAACCAAAGTGAAGTGGGTTGGGTGGCAGCCCTGTGAATTCAACTTGATTAGCACACACAGGAGAGCTGAAGATTTTGAAGGGTCATATGGGCAGGGACATTATTTTGATAAATCAGAGCCTGAATACTATAGTCTTAATCTTCCCCTGTATTTGAGCAGGGGGTCTCCATTCTGTCCATAGATCGATAATGGCAGAACAAGGTGCAAGAGACCTGCAAGAAAGCGACAGGGAATAAAAGGGAATCAGTGGGTGGGACAGTTAGCCATAAGACGCCTAAAGATCTTCCAAAGCATTTACAGAAAGGCCAGATTGCTTGAAATGGATGTGTACAAAGGGAAGAGAAAAATGAGATTGATTTTAAGATGCAAGTTACTGCAGATACAGAGAATTCTGTATCTGAATGATGATGGGAGAACAACAGATATGAATCAATGTGGAAATGCATATTTTAGATCCTAGATCGTAATTTGCCCTTTTCTCTTTATAAACACAATGTCCCCATGTCTGTTACTGCTGGACATCAACAAGCAATTTGATTAAGCCCTTTAAGCACATCATATTGTTCTTTATTGTTCCTTGTACAGAAGCTCACAGAACCAGTTAGATGGTGAATTTGGAAAGTACAGAGCAGCAGTGCTGCAGGGAAAATGCTAAAAGGAAGACCCACAAGTTTGCTTTGAACAATGATGTTTCCAATAATTTTCCTCTGCGCCTCACAATTTGTTTCACTTTCTCTAGGTCTATGTGGTCTTGCAACTCTCCTTAATTATTTCAGCTGTCTAGCACTTCAGATTAGGTTGCCTTCTACAGGTTTTACACTATGCCATCGTCACTTAGGCTGAGATTTTAAGGGCATTAAGCATCCAATTCCCAGTGAATTTCAGTGGTGGTTGGGCAAATAATTCTCTTAACCTCCTTTGAAATATCTCACCTCGGAGTTCTCTAAGCTTTAAAGGAGGATAATGGGAGGCAGGGCTCCAGGGTCCTATGACTTGCTTTACCTCTGACCTACCCTCCATCCTTAGAGGTTTGTAAGGCCCGGCTTGACAAAGCCCTGGCTGGGATGATTCAGTTGGTGTTGGTCCTGCTTTGAGCAAGGGATTGGACTAGATGACCTCCTGAGGTCTCTTCCAACCCTAATCTTCTATGATTCTACCCAGGATATCAGAGCAACTCAAATTCCATCTTTCAAGGAATATGATTTTTCTACCTGTTGGGAAAAGTTACAAAAGGTTAATAAAATGCTTTAAGATCCTAGAGCTTGTCTACATGGCAAATTACTATGCGGCATGCCAGGGTGTGACTCTACAGCGCTCTAGCTTGCCATGGGGCCAGCTAACTCGCTGCGCGGACCCTCATCCAGCACACGGAAAGATCCCTAGGGCGCTCGGACACCCTCACCATGTAGACCAGCCTTTCGTATATGAAAGCCCACAACTCAGATTTCAATCTAGCATGCGTGTTAGGTGATTTGTCAGTGCTACACTCATATGCAGGGGCATTGCTTTCTCCTGGTTAACCACTTAAAGAGCCGGCTGGAACAGGCTGATTAAACCAGCTCAAACAAATCAGCTGGATGGGAATGAAACCGAACATAGAAAAGCATGTGCAGGGAAATGGCAGCGCTACCTGAGATTTGAAAAGATGGTTCTCGCTGGAGCCCCATCAGTGCTGGGGAGCCAGTCCAGTTAGGAAGCCTGTGGTGCTCAGGAGAGGGTTCTCGCTCTGATTTGGGCATCCTTCCTGGGTATCTAGAGTGGGACAGGCTGGGCTGAAGTGTGCCCAGCAGATTAATTAAATCTTGGATTCAGGACATGTTGACTGCTCGCAGCCGCAGGCAGAAGATGTGCTATGTGGCTGAAAACACAAAAAACTGTTGCCATATAGAGGTGTTTTACAGACTGCTGTTCTGGAAACGTTCCACATTTAACTTTTCAAACTGGTTCCCGAAGGGGAGACAAGCAGAAGGAGTGAGGAAGGGGGAATTACCCTAATTTGATGCTATACCCGCCCAGTTCTGAGGGATTTCAGATAGCCAAACAAAGACATGCTTTGGCCCAGCCCCACTCTCACTGCTTCGTATTAGAGCAATCACGCTGTAGCAGGCTTTGTTTCGTAACCCTGGCATCTCATAATTAAAAGAGGAGCTTCTCTGGAGCCTAAATGTTTTTGGTTCTGGAACACCAATAAAGTCTTGCTTCACCTAGTGACCAACAATGACCAAGAGAGGGGCCTGGCCCTGGAGACTAACAAACAAAGCCACAGAGGTTCCAGTTTGACGGAGGAGACAGAATCCCGTTGTTAAATTGCTTTTCTCAGATTACACAGCACTGGGAGAGTGAATGAGAAGAGCAGATAAATGGATCAAATCCTAAAGTCTTATGAAAACTCCCCGTGGCTTCCGTGGGTGATCTGATTGAGTACAGACAGACTGGGGGCCTCCAAAAGACCAGTAGCAACAATAAGACAGCCAAGTTAAACCAACTCCTCAAATATCTGCCTTGCCCGGCCTGGCCTGGGAGCAGTGTGCACAGTCATTCCCCCCTGCTGGGGTGATACTGCTGCTGTCCCAGCATTCTGCAAATCGACGCCTGGACTGGTGTCAAGGCTGAATAATGACTGCACCTGTTTCCCTCTGTAATCTCCAAGGATGCTTGGGCAAAGCATTCCACCCACACCAACCGGCCTGTGCCTATCAAACAGCTTGTGTGTCATCTGGATCCAGGATGAATTTAGTTTCAATGATTCACATTTACATCAGAGATGGGAGGGGACAAAAACCCATTAGGTTCATGCTACTACGTAACTGCCAGTGCAGGACTGTTCCTTACAGTCTGTTCTCTGTTCCTTTCTTCCATCTCTCACTCTCTCCACCCACCCACACTTCTGAGGCAATGGGAAGCTCCTCAGGTGATCAGGTTCTTGCAAGTACCAATGACCCATTTTTTCTCCTGCTGATAACAGCTCATCTTAATGAATTAGCCTCTTGCAGTTTGTATGGCAAATTCCACCTTCTCTGTATGTGTGTGTGTATATCTTCTTACTGTATGTTCCATTTTATGCATCTGATGAAGTGGGCTGTAGCCCACGAAAGCTTATGCTCTAATAAATTTGTTAGTCTCTAAGATGCCATAAGTACTCCTGGTTTTTTTTGCGGATACAGACTAACACGGCTGCTTCTCTGAAACCTAATTACCCATTGGAAATCTTTCATTTTGTGGCCATATTAGGCCTCTAAGTTTATTCCTAGCTACTTTTTGCCACTATTCGGTGACTTGTTCCTTCAGTACTCTAGGAGCCAGCTCCAGCCTTAGAAGGTCTAAGAATTCTCTGCAGTACGTGTATAATTCCCATTAATCACACCTTCAAAATAAGAAAGCCAAAAGCAATAGCACACTTTGAATAGCCCCTACCATCCTAATATGATCAAGAGCCTTAAACTATTTCTCCCCCATGAAGAGAACAACCAGCTGCTTGATGACTTGCATCTACTGTACTATTGTAAAGCCAGACAATATCACACAATACGGTTTGCTTGGGCCACTATGCTGTTTTAAACAAGAAACATTTCCTTCCCACAGTACAAGAAACCTGTAATACCAGATCACTTGACATGAACTTGTTTTAACTTTCAGCGTGTTTCACTGTTAAGAAGGGAGCAATGGAGGGGAGAAACCAGTGCAGTTAACATCCATTAGAATGGAGCCCAGATATCACAGTGATGGGCACATATTATGGCAGGATAAAGCGGTCAATGAAAGAGCAAGCTTATTTAAAAAGTAGCATTTCAATATCCTGCCACAGAAGAAAGAATTAAATAGGAACTGAATGCACACAGGGATTTTTATGTATATATATATAAAATTATATAAAGATATTTAGGTCTTCTACACAAATGGATAATCAAATGACATTTTCTTAAAAAAACGTTTGTTAGCTGTCAGCTCCCAACACAGATTACTAATGGGGGATGTCCCATGTTAAAACCCAAGGGAGTATTTCTAAAAAGTTTCAGATGAGTAAAATGATATCCTAAAAAACACCGGATAATAAAGGGACTGAAACACCGGATAATAAAGGGACTGTTGCACAAACCAATTCACTCAACTGGATGATGCTTGTAAAAAAAATAAACACTTTCAGATTAACTCAGAGCTGACTTTTTTTTTTTTTTTTTGGGGGGGGGGGGGGCACCACAGAGAAAGACGAGACCAAAAGCACCTGCTGAGGATTATAACGTTGCAGTTTCAGACATGCAAATATGGCAGCACCCTACAGCGGAATTTCACTACTGATCATTTAAAATCATTTTTTCTTAATTGAAAAAGAAGAACTGCTACAGTGACATGGTGCTTTCCTCTCTCAGGCCGACAGCACGGCCAAGATCAAACTTTTTGCTGCAGTGGAGGAAAATGGTGACCCAGTGCACACTTCCTACCTAACGTGTGATCTGTGAACATTTTAGGGTTCTTTTTCCTGTGTAAAACCTCTACTTCTGTAACAGCTTTTTCCTCTGTTCTCTTTTTTTACACCCTGGGCTGGTTGGTGATTACAGATTCTCGAAGGGTTGATTTTAAATGTGTACATTAATATAAGCAATTCTATGCCCTGTCAGTGTTACTAGCCGATAATAGTTTTGAAGGCAGGATAAAATGGTAAACACACTCAAACATTCTCTTTTTAAACATACACCAGGGATTAACTTTGTCCATTTAAGTAATTCCAATGAGGTCAACAGAATTAGACCTGAGATGAATTTAGCCCATTCACTGTAGAAAACCTGCTGTCACCGTAACATGCCTCTCAGAATCAAAATGATCTGCAATGTTGTGTGTTACATGTAACAGCACAGGCATTCTCAGCCTGAGGGCTCTGATGCCTTGGGGGGCAAAGGGTTTCAGCCAGATCTTGGATGACTGGGAAGGGGATCTTTTGGAGGGTGCAGGGTGGGGGTGCATATCCTGCCATGGAAAAGGGAGTGGCAGAATAGATGAAGGTGAGAACCATTGCAACAGAGCAAAGACCTCCCATCTACTTTACCAGAGAGTGAGAGATGTAAGTAAATGCCCCCCTCATTCTGAGAGCAGACTGTGACCCTGACTATGAAATCTCACTCTCAACCTGGCACCTGCAGACACACATGCATGCACACAGAGACCTTTTTTTTTTTTTTTGCACCTTGCTCGGGAGAATGCTCCACCCTACATCCAACATGGCCCCTTAGAGAGTTTTAAAGCTGTTACCTTGGCAGGGGCTTTGCTCTGTGCACTCCTGAAGAAGGTGGTCTTGGCTGTGAAAAAACAATCCTCGAGCTCTTCATCCAGACTACAGTACCCGCTGCTCATGCTGCGCTCCAAAGGTCATCTACCAACAGTGGATTTGAGACCCTCAGAACATTTGGGGCTCACCAAGGAGCTGGAGGGGCAGGTAACCATCTGATTCCCGTTCACTGCAGCAGCAGTGGCATTTCCCAATCCAGTTCCTGTACATTCAGCAGCAGACACGATTTCACATCCTCGGCTTCACTTGTCCTTATCTGCAATAGCTCCTTCTGCTTGTTATCCAGCATTTAACTCAGTGATTTCTCTGTTAAAACAGCCCTGCTGGGTTACCCTTCCCTTTCCTCACCCAACCAACTCCCTTAGCAAGGGCTGTTGGAGAATACTGAGGGATCAGACCTGAGTGAGTTTCTTCTCTTCACTCTCAGACTCACTCACCATCTGTGGTTTAATCTCCTGCCTGCAAGCCTAGTGGAGCTGGCTGTAAGAACACATCACCTCCCTCCCCCCACCCCCCCTTTCCTGCCTGCTTTCAGTTCACACACAGAGGAGCCCAGCCACTTCCTCTTGCAAGCTTTCGCACCCAGTTTTTGCACTGGGCTCAATTTCTCAGTGTCTCCAGGGTAGAACCTCAGTGGGTGTAAATCCACATCATCTGTGGAGCGGTGCTGATTTACACCACCAGCTGAGGATCTGGGCTTCTCTCTCAGGTGTCCTGCAATACCTTTCATAAAGGTGGGGATTGTGATCAGAGTAATCCTGCAGCCATTTAAAAGTATATGGCTATAGAAAGCCGGCTTACGGCGCTCTGCCAGGTAGATATCCTTGTGTGGCTTAACTCATTTACAGCCGTCCTGGAATTAAAGCTGTAAGAACAAGCTGAGCTGAGTTTTAGCTTTGCTCAGCTGCTATTTAAATATTTTGCACCAAGGGAATCCAAAGAGAGGGGATACCAGAAGCTCAGTACATCATGAAGCACAATGAGACCCCAGCCCTTAGCTTATGTGCTACCCCAGATTGAGTAACAGACACCACGGTGGTGGGTGCATGACAGACAGATTGCCTACTGACATTTTAATGCACGGCTCAGTATGTGCCTCTGCGTTCTGCAGATAATTTTAGAACAGCTAGGATGACTTCAGCTGACCAAAAAAAAAAAAAAAAAAAAAAAGGCCATTTTTATTATAACCTTAGAAAGCACCACTCAGCTTGCCAGGTTAGACCTTTCAGTGTGTCAGTTACTGTCACGTTACAGGCAATAGATTCCCAAATCTGTTAAAATGATTCTTTAGCGTTGATAAAGCCTTGTAGCAATCGCATCACTCCCCCTCTGCCCACCTTTCAATCCCCCTACCTTTGTGCAATTCACAGAACCACAGAAATGAGAGATGGAATAAACCTATGAAACCGACTCTATCCCCCCACTCCTTCCTTCATCTGTCCATTGCAGGGTTGCTGGTGTCAGGGTCAT
This sequence comes from Chelonia mydas, assembly GCF_015237465.2. Lineage (NCBI taxonomy): Eukaryota > Metazoa > Chordata > Testudines > Cheloniidae > Chelonia > Chelonia mydas. The sequence continues at coordinate 6,005,643 of NC_051261.2, forward strand.
GTCTCGTACTTTGAATTCTAGTTTTAAAACATCTCCCCCACCTTTCTCAGAGGTGAAGAATCCGAATATTTAGAGGGAGACTTGCACAGGTAAGTTTTATATCCATAAACTTCCACCAGACTAAGGCTTGATCCCCTGAGGGGCTGATCGTTTGAGCCAATGGGAGTTGAGCGTGCTCAGCATTTCGTCGTATTGGGCCCTTAAGTATTCTGCAACATCGGGTTGCAGGTTACATTTTGACCCATCTGGAAAACAGAAAAGCCTGAACGACAAGCTTTGCAGGGCTAGTGAAAAACCCAAAGTCAGTCTGAGATTAAGAAGCTTCTTAATAGTAAAATACTAGCGGTCAATGTAGCACTCCGGTTTTTAGAAGAGGAAACTTTCCCCATGTTTTACAATTTTTCAGAGCTTAATTTATATTTATTAAACAGGAGAGGGGTGGGTGGGAGGATAGAGAAGACAAGTAGGGAAAAATCTCTTCCTTTTTTTGTATCTGCTCTCTAGCTATAAATATTTAAATTCTTCCCAGTCTGGGAGTTTATTTTTCTTCTCTTCCTCTGTATAACTTCTGTGGTTTGCACTATTTCATCCTCAACAGGGGCCCAATCCAACTTCCACTGAAGTTTATTGCAGTTGGATTAGACCCTAACTAATGTAGGTGATCTGTATGTGCATCTGACACCAGTGTGCTCATTTTAAAGTCAGGTAATTATTTATTTCTCTCTCTCTCTCTCTCTCTCTCACACTCACGGAATATCCAGCCATCTCCTTTTCAGGATTTAATTCTGACTGCCACAGTGTTACTGGAATTTAGCAACAAAAAAGGGGAGCTGGAAATTGAGACTCCTAGTTTTTAATTCCAACTTCCCTGCTGGTTTGCTGTGTGACCGTGAGCAAGCCATTTCATCTCTCAGCACCAGGAAAATGGCGTAATACTGTCTGCTTCACTGAGCTATAAGGCTTCACTGTGGATTAACAGGCTTTGAGATCCTCAGATGAGCATAAGTGCAGCAATTATTAACATTAAAATACATTCAGTTACAGCAAAGTGCAAAGAATTCACTGTGTATTAAACTTCCTCCCCCTGTGATAATTTACAGAAGGTGTTTTATGAGCCTACATTATTTATATGGCACCTGTTGCCATGGCACCTGAGCGATTCACATTCAATTTCAAATCAACAAATATGAGTCACTCTCCAAGTAGGCAACTCAGTGAGATTACAGAGAACCAAAGAGCCAAGGGTAAGCAGGTTAGCTCTGCAATATGCTCAAAGACCACTGGACACTGGCAGGGCCCACCAGAAGGAGCAAGTTCTACACGTTTGGCTGACTGGTTGAGAATGTCCCAACACTTGGCCCAGGACAGTTTGATTCTAGCAACTGACAGCAAGAGCCTCCCACTGTGACGGGACGGAGCAGGCTCTATGTCTAAACGCACAAGCTGGGAATGCTTTCCAGATGACAGCTCTCCGTGTTCATATGAACGGTAGCTCTGCGTATGGAGGTCTCTGAGCTGCCAAGCGCAGATGAAACATGCGTTATGGGCACGGAGGTGTTGTGCGGTTCTGACACAAAGCAACATTATAAATCGCTTGGGGGCAGCAAAGACAACACATCAGATATGCAGCTCCACTCCTCTCTGCTCACGCAGAGTGCATGTCTACTGGGGAGAATTCTGCTCAGCCAGCTTCTCGGAGAAAATTCCCTCCTCGAGGCATTTTCTTTAAGAGGCCAGGAATCAAAACACTTGGCATTCCAAGGTTTATTTCTCCACTGGAGGAGCCGATTCTAAATTGCAGGGTAGAGCACATAAATGAAGCAATGCGCTTTAGAACATCATCAAATTAAGAGCTACATGCTACCCTCTGAGGGATGAAATGGACCCCTGTGCAGAGACAGCCATCACCACAAGGCCTGGGCACCACTTAAGCCCTATTCTGAGGTCAGAAGTGGGGCTTAAATGGTGCATACATCTTGTTGTGGCCCCAACACAAGGGTGAATTACTCCCTTGGTGTGGGAAATGATTCCTGAGGCCACTACAAATCATGTGAAGATAGGGCCAAAGTTCGGGCTTCCGAGGGGAGAATAAAAACCAGAACTAGTTAACTACTCAAGTATTTACAATGCAACTTGTAACAATATAGCAGCTGTTTTCTCACCACGCGGAACATTTCTGATTGGGGATAGCTGAGTGAGCTACATTGACTTTATAGGGGTAGGTTTAAAAACAGGCTCTTAAATTGTATATACAAAGATATGCACAGAAAGGATCAGGTGCATACATGAGCCTAAATACATGCCATTGCATGCACAAAACGAGCAGCCACTCTGCTAGCAATGCTTAGGTCCGCACTTTTTTTGAAAATTCAGCCATATACATTTGGTGGCAAGGATGCCATGCAAGCCTAGAGCAGCAGGAGCTGCTCAGCCATTTCAGCTACAAAGACACGAACACTGGACCAGATCCTCAGCTGGGGTAAATGGCTGTAGCTCCACAGAAGTCAAGAACTAGGCAAATGAACACCAGCCGACGTGACTCACGGTTTTCTTTCCAGATGTCCGCACCAAAGTTTTGAAGATCAATCCCTCTCTGTAAACCATGACATCCCAAATTCTTTCATCGCCGAGCTGAAGTGTCTGCATCACAAAATAGCCCATTCCCCCCCCTTCCCTTCCCCCCAGATTGGCATAACTATAAGAATCTGCTCAGGAAATCCTTCCCTACTTGAACTGCCATAGAGGGGGGAAAAGCAACTCCCAGCTATGGAGAGATCCAAAACCCAAGTCAAGGCTAATGAGATGGTGGTGAAGATACGGTGATTACTGTCTTTGCTGGACGAAACCTGCATTGTCCACCAATAGTGAGCACTGAAAGACAGGTGAATAAGAGAAGGGAAGCCAACTGCGCATGCATTTAATATTAAATATCTGGATTACAGAAGCACCCAGAGGCTATTCAGGATCAGGACTCCCTTTTACCGGGAACTCTGGGTAAGGGACACATCTTTCTGTACTTTACTAAGAACTTACAATCTAAAACCTCAATTTTGCAAACGCTTACACACATACATGAGTAGTTCCATTGGAAAAAATCAATGGAGTTTTCCCATTAACTTCAATGGGGCTTTCACCCAGGAATCGACTCATGGGCATAAAAGTTAACACATGCTTAAGTACTTCGTTGGCTCAGGGCCCAAAATATTAAGCATTGTTAACATGCAATATTAAGTATTAACTATGTGTTAAGTAAGTGGCTATCCCTTTGATTTCACTAGCTCAGTTACATTTAAACACCACATTTATTGCTTGCCAACTCTGAATCAGTTTTAAGATTCTTGAGTTTGCAACATGGACTGCCAAAGGATTTTTTCACCCCACACAGTAAATAGCTCACAAACAAGTTCCATGTCTCTCCCTGGTGCTCTGATATGGTTTCTTCATCATCCTTCCTCCTTCATGATCTTCCACTTCCTTCCAGAAGCCAACACTACATGACCAACAGAAACACATGACTGGAATCTGGTTCAGCTCTACAGGTCAAGATTAAGCAGCAAATATGAGCTTGCAATTCAGATACAGCTCTGATCCTTTCCCATCTTTTGTTGACAGTGGATTATTTTTTAAACTTTGCTTTTCCCCATTAATTAGGTAATACACTGGAGATTCACAGATACAGATGCATTCCTGAAAATGCAAGTAAGATCTATGTTTATCGCCAAGGTTTCCTCCTCCCCCAAAGCATCTGAATCAAATAACTAATCCATTTTACTATTGTTTTGTTTCTGACACGACTTGGGGCATGGAGAGAACATGAGCTAACGTTCCGGCCAACAAGTCCTGATGGAATATGGTACGAACAACGGATTTGCTATCTCCAGTAGGTGATTGATATCAAAGAACATCTCCCACCTTCTTGCTAGATTCTCCTCTCTTGGGGAGTCTATGGCTTCAGGTGCAGAATGGATTAGATATTTTCATGGGAACAGTTAAGAAAAAGAAAGGCACAGTTTGCTGGAGCAAACTTTTTAATGAGCAGGTAGAAGATACGAATCCTAATCCCTGAGTGATGATTCTAGCCGGTTTGATAGATTTCCGTGTGTGTGTGGGGGGGGCGGGGGCAGTTCTGCTTCCTTGTCACTGAAAGCTCCTCCCTTTGGGCTGAACTGAGGGAAGGCACCAAGGAAGTGTCAGAATGATGAATTGCTGTGATACGCAGACTCTGTGTTTGTTATTAGAGCTATCAATAATGCACTGGCTGTTTTGTCACTCTGAAGATGAAACAAGCCTTTTAATACACATTCTGACTCAGTGGAAACCCTGATACGTTTGAAATAGACAGAGTATACATAGCGCGTACTCTCTGCTATTAAAATCATTCAAGGCTCAGTGGAGAATCTGGTTAGATGCTTATTTTAATGCATAACTTAAAAAGAAAAAGTAAGGAAGAAGAAAGCAAAAATACTTGCTCCCGGTAGGTCATACCTAAATTTAGACCCCCTCCATTTGCTTTTGAGTCCCGAATGATTTCCAGGCTCGAAGACAGCAGAATGAGGGATGCAGCACAAATGCAATGCAGTTTGCATGGAAAGTCTCACTTATTTTGTTTGAAATCAAGGTGCAGAGAAGTTAAATGATAAGCGCACAGAGTGAAGTTCACCCCTGCACAGAGGGCTTAACTGTTGCTTAAACCTTGTGCTAGCTCTCTGCACAGGGGAGCAGCGCACCCCAAGTGAGTCCATGGCAAAGCCGGGATTAGAACCTACATCTCTTGACTCTCAGGCCTGTGTCCCAGAAGCTCCCGTACTTCAGCACTAGGGCGCCTATCCATTTGACTCCGCACCCATTGGCTTGCTTTAGCTGATTTTAAATATCACTGAAAAAATTAATAGAGTTTATGACGAAAGAGTTACAATTTTACATCCAGTCAATGGGGGGGGGGGGGGGGGGAGGAGGAGGAGGACGACAACATCACCACCACCACCACCACAAGAAGTTTTCAAACATGATTTATTCTTATGTTCTCAACATATACCCAGCTCATAATTTCCCATGGCTGCCTTCTCTGCTGTACAGTGACAACACAGTTACATATTTTCCTTCTGAATAACTAATACAGTAAATACTTCAGATAGCCCCAAACCAGGAACCTTCTACGCCACAAAATCCAGATCAGCAGAAAAACTGGATGGCCAGCCAGTTCCTAATGTTTGCTCCTTGCACAGTAAGCACAAATATAATGTCCTTTTAATGAGCATGTTCCCCATTTACAGTTTTGCATGAGTACATGCAGAGGAGCAGAGCAGGCGGGCCGGGTGCCTCAGTCATCTAGAAGGAATGACCAATCACTTCTTAGCTACGTTCGGTGGTTGACAGTGGGTGTGGAGATGTCAGACTGCCCTGGCTGGATTTTTAAATCCCTGGCCATAGAAGATGAACTTGCTATTTGAGTTAATGGGCTTGTGGTTGCTGTAGATAGCTGGCAGAGCAGCAGCTGATCATTACGGGTTTATCAATCACCCCCTGCACACAAAGACAGCTCCCCCTACACAGATGAATCCACTAAATCGGGGTGGGCAAACTTTTTGGCCTGAGGGCCACATTGGCATTGAGCAACTGTATGGAGGGCCGGGTAGGGAAGGCTGTGCCTCCCCGAACAGTCTGGCCTCCGTCCCCTATCCACCCCCTCCCACTTCCCGCCCCTCTCAGGACACCGACCCATCCAACCCCCCCTGCTCCTTGACCCCTGACTGTCCCCTCCCAGGACCCTCCGCCCCTAACTGCCCCCCGGGGACTCCACCCCCTATCCAACTGCCCCCGCCCACTTACCATACCGGAGCCAGCCACGCCATCGCGCCGCCTGACATGAGCAGTGGGCCAGAGCGCTGCCCCCGTGGCAGTGTGGCTGCGGGGCAGGGGGGACAGAAGGGGAGGGGCCAGGGGCTAGCCTCCCGGGCCGGGAGCTCAGGGGCCAGGCAGGATGTGGCCCACGGGCCATAGTTTGCCCACCTCTGCACTAAACAAAGGTCTTGAAGGAGCCCAATCTGTTCTACTGAGGGGAACATAAATTCATGTTTGGAATCACAGAATCAGGGAAGTGTAGGACTGGAAGGGACCTTGGGAGATCATCTAGTTCAGCCTACTGCACTCAAGGCAGGACTATGTAATAACTAGACCATTCCTGACAGGTGTTTGTCTAACCTGTTTTAAAAACCTCCAATAATGGAGGTTCCACAACCTCCCTAGTACTTATTCCAGTGCTTAACCACCCTGACAGGAAGTTTTTCCTAATGTCCAGCCTAAACCGCCTTGGCTGCAATTTAAGCCCATTGCTTCTTGTCCTATCCTCCGAGGTTAAAGAGAACAATTTTTCAACCTCCTCCTTGTAAGAATTTTCTATGCACTTCAATTGCACAGCCGTCTCTTCTCCAGACTAAACAAGCCCAATTTTTTGGAAGGGTTAAGGATATCGTAAAAAAAAAAAATTACACAGCAGGAAGAGATGCCAATGAACCCATACCTCCAGTCAGTACAGGACTGTTAGTGTGCAGTATATCCAGCAAGGCTTTATCTAGTCCTGTTTTAAACACTGCAAGCAATCAAGATTCTGGCACTTCCCTTGGGAAACTATTCTCAAGTAGAATACTCTCCACCAACAGGAAGTTTTCCCTGATACGCCACCTTAACTTTAATCTACCTCTAAACACACACACAGTTCAAAAAAACCCTTTACTCCAAGCAGAGGTTTGACCCCCCACACAAGGGAGAAGTACCAGAGACTCCATGAAGTCCACTAGGAATTTCACTATTGCTATTGATTTTACACAGAAGGCACCCAGATACTACCCAGATGGACAGCAGTATAAAACTCTAAGACAGATACATTTTCTTGTTCTTAAATTTCATCCTGGTAATGGCAGTCATACCCCCTTAAATCCCCCAACAAATTACTGGCCCCCCTTGGAGCTTGCACCCTGCAGGATTACCCGCAGCTGCTCATCACGTTTGTCCTCGAAGAGTCATCGTTTGGCCAAATGAAACATATTCAGATCTTTTAACCTTTCATCATAAATCACTTTGTCCTGCTGCTTCACTATTTCTCTTGCTCTTCTCTGATTCCCTCTCAATTCATATACTTCCTTGTACTCACAGGTGCTAGAACTAGGGGGCAGGGGGGCACTGAAGCTTGAAGTCGTTTCCATCATATAAAGGTTTTACAGTTTGGTTCAATGGCTCTCCGCACCCCACTATACAAACTGTCCCAGCACCCCTGCTTGTACTATCCACTAAAAACAACAATCGCCAACCAACCCGTGTTTCTTGGAGATACAGTAAGTGGACAGTGAAGCAAATGAAAACTGGAATACAGACCAGTTTGTGCCTAAAACATTGGAAAATTGTTCAAGAACAGGTGGAAAATAAAAGCCAAGGCGCACAACCAAGGTTTGCATGATATGAAGAGAGTGGCTGCATTCACATTCATTACTACAAATGAATTAAACCCCTATTACTCCTGAGATTTCTATTAAGTTCAGAGTGAATGTGTATCATCTTGTTTGCACTTAGGCCTGGCAGAATTTGATTTGATTTTCTTTTATATATAATTTCAAAGGATATCAATGCTTATTTTAAGCATTTTTTCTATTTTTTAATCTCTAAATTTTCACAGTTGCACAAAAGTATGGATTTTTAAGCTTTTTTATTTTTATTGATTTAAATTTTCACAGTTGCAGGAAATTGCGGGGTGGGGGGAAGACAATTATTTACCGTAGATGTTGACATTAAAGCTTTACAATGTTGAAAAATTGTCAACATCACGGTCAAAAATATACAAAGTAAATATCCTTAAATGAAACTAAAATTCTCAAGCAGCGTTTTTCTTACTTTAGCTATCTGTAAATTTCAGTTAATGTCAACAGAAATATCTTTTAGTTGGTTTGTGTGTCTGGTGAAATCAACAGTTCCTGATAAAAACCTAATTCTTCCAAGCCTACTTGTATGGTACAGTCCCTCCCCCATACCTTTCATCTTCTCTGCCCATTTTAAGATGGCAAGGTGCCCGTTGGATACGTGGCTTGTGGCTAGAGCGGTGCACCAAATTCTAGAAGTCTATTATGTGTTATATACTCCTTTCCCTCACTCTGTGTCTGTCGTGGCTATTTAGACTGTAAGCTCTTCAGGGAGGGACGGTGCTTCTCTGAAGACAAAGCCTAGTACAGCACCTACCACACTGAAGCCCCATTTTTGGTCAGTCATTAGGCACTAAACATGATAAACATGATTAATAAATAATAATAAGTGTAAGGAGAATACAGGTATTTGCTAACTTAAATGAGAGCCAGAGGAAAAAGGAGATTTCAACCCTTTATCATTTAAGTGACACGAATATTCCATAAATCGCTCATTTTAAATGATTTCCCCCTCATATCCCTACAAAACTAAAATACTAAAAAGGTCCCAGCTACAGAAGGGGATAAAACGGTTCAAAACATCACAGCTCCATAGTTAGCAATGTTTCACCAAAAGCAATTTTAAGAAGCCAGCATGAGAAATCCCTCCTTTTTTTTTTTGTGAATGGATTCACCGTTGATCGACCTACAGTCCTTTTCGCAGAATGATAAATCACGGTGCCAGCATTTACAACCCGCCTGCCAAGTTTTATCCTTTTGGGTTTTAAACAGCTCGGTTAAAAACCCACCAGAAGGGAGGACTCCATAAGTCAAGTCTGTCTGTGTAGCCAGGGCTTGTGCCATGCCTATCACTGCAGCAGCTGGGTGCAGGACCCACCAAAGCATACATCCCATTAGTGTTAGCGTTTGCATAAAGAGCTCACTGTCACAGGATGAAACTCGCCCACTCGAGTAGGGTCTGCAGAAGCCTCCCCAACCCCATTTCTGCACCGTGCGGTGGGGGAGCTGCAGAGCGGGTGCATGTGGCAATTGTGCATCAGCTCCATAAAGGTCACCATGGAGAAGGAATTTGGGGACAGGGAAGGGATTTAGGGACAGCAAGTCAGTCAGTCAGCCAGCAACAGGTCCAGTGGCCCACAAGTCAGTGCATAGTAAGAATACTTGAGAGGGACTAGAAGTCAGGAGGCCTGGCTTCTATTCTTGGCTCTGCCACTGACTCACTGTCTTCCCCTGGGCAAGTCACTCATTCATTGATTTAAGGTCAGTAGGGACCATTGTGATCAACTAGTCTGACCTCCTCATGCTTCAGGGCTTCAGCCGGTCACCCATAGGGGGTAAGGAAGGGTTCCCCCTCCCCACCAATGTATTCTGGGGTTTGGGGTTTTGTGTCACCTTCCTCTGAAGCATCAGAGATGGCCATGGCTGAAAATGGAACATTGGACGGGGTGAGCCAGGGCTCTGAGGTGGCCCCGAGCATTCTCTATTACGTGCCTGGCTGGCTGGCTCTTGCTCACGTGCTCAGGGTCTAACCCATCGCCATGTGCGGGGCTGGGAAGCAATTCTTCTCCAGGTCACACCCGCAGTGACCTTGGGGTTTTTTACCTTCCTGTGCAGTGTGGGGGGTCACTTGCCAGGATTATCTGTGTGGGTCTGTTTCTATCTGTGTGTTTAACTACGTGAGTGTGTTCTTCACCTTCCTCTGCAGTATGTGGGTCACTTATCTGGGTTTCTCTCACTTCCTCAATTCCCAGACGTTGCAGAGGCCTCGGGCATTGGTGCATTTCAGTCGCTCCTGCGCTCTGCCTGTGGCGTAACTGTCGAGTCTCCTGTGGGCTGTAACTGTGTCTGGGTGCTGGGTGGTGTTGGCCACCGGTGACATAAGGGAGGTCAGACTCGAGGATCTGGTGGTCCCTCTGGCCTTCAACTCTATGACTCCAGCACAGCACAGGCAGAGAATTTAACTCAACCATTCCTGCATCGAGCCCAGCTTGTTAAATTCACTTCCCCTCTCTGTGCCTCAGTTTCCCCATATATAATGGGGAAAGTGTAAAGCATAAGCTGCCCTGTGCCCTGTTCATAGGCTAACAGAGTGCCTCCCTCCACAGGCCGGACCAGTTCCCCATATAAAATTGGCTTCGTGCTCTGAGAGGGATGTTAATTTTACTCTGAAGAATGACATATTTTGGATCAGCTCCAATTACACAGCAAGTGAGGGGATTTCACTGAGTATTTGCTATCACCAGGTGAACACAGAGGATGAAATAATCAGTGTAAAATCTCTCTCCCCTTATACTGGGAACAGCTGTGTAGTCGAGCCATTTAGCTGCTTTTCCTTTGCAACCTGCTGTGCCCTGAAATGCTGTCCATGTACCAAAGTGATCACATTGCACCTTCCTGGCTGCCCGCAGCACTCACAGTGCAAACACATATGCATGCCGTTCCAAGCATCCCTTACCACCCAGCTCCCCCAGGCGACACTGCTGGGGAAGACACTGGTCCTCCTGCAAAACCAACACGGAGCAGCAAGGCCCCTTCCAGCTGCAGAGAGGGTTGGGGCACATGGCTGTGCTGTGCATGGGGCTTCAAAGTTCCTCTTCTGCTCTGAAAACAGGAATTCCCTCTGCTTCTTCTTAAAAGTTGCTCCTTCCTTTAACCTTCTAGCACCAGTCCCACCCAGCTATACCCACTCCCACCTCTCCGATTCAGCGCTTTAGACGGCAAGATCCTCAGGGCACAGAACTTGGATGTTCAGAGTGCCAGGCAGACCTTTGGTAGCATGCATATTAAATAATAATAATGGGTACGTTGCAAACATCAGGTCAAAGCAAGCCCTAGGGCAAGGAAGTGCAGAAAGAGAAGTCTCATCGGTGCTAACTTCCAAGTTTTGCATTTCCTAATCTTTTACCTGTGGTCAACCAGCGATTACTGCCTGTCCTGTCTATTTAGATTGGGGCAGGGAATGCTCCTTGCTGTTTGCAGTGTACTAGAGTAACAGCGCTGTCCCTCCTTAAAGCGATTTTCCCATCCTTGCCCACCAAAATGACCTCTCCTTGGCAATCAAGAACCACTGAAAGCTGGATGGGCCACTGTGCACCCCGACTTCTTGCTGACCTGACACGCAACGGGTCTGTGGTGGATTTTGGCCATCAGCATTGACTGAACCTCTCTTAGGAAATGCCATTGCTGGGCACGGCAGGTGAACTAGGTACCAGGGGTGCCGTGCAAAGTTCTACCGCTTGAGAAGCGGCTTCGTAAGAAAGAGGCAATCGGAGAGGGCTGCTCATAAAAGGAGAGTGCGGGGAACGGGCCCGAAAGCTGGAATGCAGCAGTTTGTTGATAAAAGGATACGGTCTCATTCCACTTTTGCTAGAACACGCAGTTTGACCTGTCCAAACCAAACAGGACCTGCTGATTTTATCAGTCCGCAGGAGCCAGTTTTTACTTAATTAAGGTACAGCTTAGCTATTTAGATCCCTACTGATATTTGTTGGCTTCTGTCATGGGCTCGAAGCATATTTGTTTTTGCCTGCACTTCAGGATTTACAGGCTATCGCTCTCTCTGGTAATCAGATCAGACTGTTCAGACCATTTCTGGTCACAGTGCTAAAGCAACGCTGTCAGAACAGGAACATTCATCCCTAGGTGAGCGTTCCCGAGGGGAGGAGATGCCACCTTCCAAAGGCTCGGTGACTTTGGATATCTAGGTCAGTACTCAACCACTGCAGCCCAGTGACCAATATGCCTCCCACTGCAGCCCACGAACTGCAAAAAATAAACCAGAGGGTCAAGTTCTGGTAGCCTAAAATGGGCACAATCTGCCCCAGTTTATTGCAATATTCATTGCTCATGAACCAGCTCAAATATGGATGAGTAGAACTCTTGGTAAAAGAAGGGTGGCCTTCTGGTTAAGGCACTGGACAGGGACTCAGGAGATCTGGGGTCAATTCCCTGCTCTGCCAGACTCCATGTGTAACCTTGAGCAAGTCACTTCATCTCTCCATGCCTCAGTTCCCCATCTGTGAAAAGGGGATAAGCTTTCCTTTATTCCCACCCTTTGCCTGCCGTGTCTATTCAGACCGTAAAATCTTTGGGGCAGGGACTGTCTCTTACTTGATGAATGTACAGCCCCTAGCACAATGGACCACCCTCTCGAAACTCTTCTGCTGCTCAAACTATCATGATTAGAGTCCTACCAAATTCACGGCCTTGAAAAAAGCATCACAGACCGTGAAATCTGATCTCCCCCATGAAATCTGGCGAGTGTAGGGGAGGGGCCGGCCTGGGGGCTCTTACCCTGTGTCAGACTCCAGATGCTAGTCCCAGCTGGGCTGCGGGGGGGACCATAATTTCCTCTTCCCCTGCAGGGCCCACTCCCAGGGCCAGGTCAGACGCATTTCTGGGAACCTCCCCTGGCCGCAGGAAGCTGCGCAGCTGCTCGATGGGAGCCCCGCTCTGGGGACAGCACCACCGCCAGCAGCAGAGCAGAAGTGTGGCAATACCAAGACCCCCACTGCAATAGCCTTGCAAACCCCCCGCCCTCCCCCCGGCAAAAAAACTCCATTTTGGGGTCAGGACCCCCACAGTTACAACACAGTGAAATTTCAGATTTAAATATCTGAAACTGTGAAATTGACCGAAATGGGTGGCAAATTTGGTCGGGCCTTAATCATGATGCATGGAACACTGAGACCCCCTCAACCACAAAACGTCCAGTCCTTCCAACCTCCCAGGGCTGGCAATGCTACCGACACCAGCAGGTCATGGTCCAAATCCCATTATTTACACCTGGACGGTGCCCGCAGGTCCTTGTTGCCAACCTAACGCCGTTTCTATGGTTAAGCAGAGAAGTCATCCATGACCAGCTTTAAATCACCTCCCTTTGTGGCACAAATACCAGCAGATTAATGATGCAGCACAGAGGGACTAATCTAGGCATCTGAAACTTGGAGAAGAGGAATAGATCCACAGTCATTCGGGACTTCATGACAAAAGAAGGGACTGAGCTCACCATTGTCCTTGTTCTCTAAAACCGACTGCAGCTATAGGAGAATCTCATCTACCCATCGCAGTTTACGACTTCTGACACATAACTGAGCACTTCTGCCCTCTAGTGGATGGAATCAGTGGAGACTGCACGGTTCACTAAATACACTTGGGTAACAGGCAACTCAAAGCAGCAGCTCATCCAGCAGGGCTGACTGCAACATGACCCCCTTCAGTAAAGCCTGACAGCTCAGCCCTGCAGGTTTCCTGCTGGTATTTGGTTTGGCGATGGCCGGGATTAGGGAGTGGCCAAGACTTGCCTGATGGACATGCAATGACTTTCCAGCAGGCCTTGTACAGGGTGACGTGAATGTGCCACAGCCCCATCCCAAGAGCTTTCCTCCTTATTGTCCTACTTAGTGACGACGTGCAGGGACTTTTGACCATGTGCACAAAGGATCTGCTGCGGCCAGGAACTTAACAAGAATCTGGCAGGGGAACCACACCAAACAGGAGCACTAGGCTGACATATACCCAACTCCGCCAACAGGTCTTTTATTCCTACGCCTGTGCCTGGCAGGCCAGCATCAAACAGCAATCATAGCATCACAGAAACGTAGAACGGGCATGGACCTCAACAGGTCCTCTAGTCCACTCCCCTGCACTGAGGCAGGGCTAAGTATTATCCAGAGCTCCCTGACATGTGTTTGTCTAACCTTTGCTCCTTGCTTGCCTTTGCCCAGACACTCACCATGCTTCTGGTGTTGCCCTCCCCTTTACATCTCAGAGCAATGTTAAGGATGGGGAGGGTACAGCACAGCCACAACCATCATGGAGGAGGTGGATGTGTCTCCCTGACACCAACTTCTTACTCTCCTGTTGACATCCATCCTCCATGCAGCAGGAGCCGAGACCAGCCATCTCTTACCTGGGCAAACGTTTCTCTGTGGAAGCCTCACTGCTGTCACTTGACACTAATATCCTGCATGAAGCCAGTGAAAGACTATTACTGTGAATTTCACTGTGGGATAAACGGACACTGGAACAGCCTTGTAATATTTTGCCTCATTCGTTTGGCAGGGGAAGATTTTAGACACAAAGCGAATAATGCGACTGATGACCCTTTCTATTTCTTTGGATCGTAAGTTCTTACGTAGAGGCCTAACTAAACATCGGAGTACTCCCTAGGGTGACCAGATAGCAAGTGTAAAAAAATCGGGATGGGGGTGGGGGGTAATAGGTGCCAATATGAGAAAAAGCCCCCAAAATTGGGGTGGTCTATATAAAATCGAGACATCTGGTCACCCTAGTACTCCCATGGACTTCACTTGAACGGCTCGTGTGCTTGTAATTAGGCATCTGCTTCAGCACCTTGCTGAGCTGGGGCTGCAATGCACTGTGGCATCCTTCTCCAGGACTGGGCACAAAAACTCAAGTCCCTGCCCAGTGGCGGTCACTGATGAACCCACCACCCTTTCTGTAAGAGTGAATGGTTGAGGTTTTTCAAAGCCGCGCAAGGAACGGACACACACTGGTTTTTGTGCAGGTTAAGCAGCCGTCGCGATGACTGCATTTTAAGCAGGGCTGGATCATTTTAGGGCTCTTGACCAACATTTGTAGCTGTGCACACACAGAATGGGATAATCAGATTTCACGCTGCAGAGCGCAAGCTGACCCCACGCTCCACCCCGCCCAAGTAACAGCCCTGGACAGTCAGACAGCTTCTTCTGGTTACCTGCCTCGTAAGCATGATTTGATTCCCCGCTGGCAAATCCTCCCCAGTAAACTAAGCAGAGAAGCTAAAACCACAAGGGGGCAAGAGCTCGGTATCTGAAATCTGAAGGGACAGGAATTTAATTGGGAGGTGCTTAAAAAAAATCTTGGGTCTTGGAGAAATGTCATTAGCACTAAAGAAGAGGAGAATGCCACGCCGTCCTCTCTCTGCAGCTGCTTGCCAGAGAAGCAACACACCTAACCCGCCATAAAACTCCCATTTCCCTCCCACCAGCCACCCAGCACAGGGACTCCCCAATCCGTACCTGGCTGCAGTTTTGCGTCAGTGTATTTTCTGGCGAGGGTTTGTTCCTGGGCTGTCCTTGTTGGCTGCAGTCCAGCTGAATCAGGCTTCTGCATTCCTGATGGCAGGTATATTTGCAATCTAAGCAGGGGGGAAAAACCAAACAAAATTGAAGGATGCTTTAGAAATAATGAATGATTTTAAAGGGGAATAAAAAACAGAACAATGAAACAGTGAGAAATAAAAGGCATCAGATTTCTGCTGAAGGTCAGACTCTAAAGCTACAGAACCCAATGTCCAGGATGGCACCACTGCAACTGCAAGTGAAGCATGCCTATATGCCCACCCCAAATTGCCGCCACAATTATTATTTCCATTGTGGTAATGCCTCCAAAACCTACACAGGACTCAGGCCCCATTGTTCTAGGTGATGTGCAAACAAACATTTACTACAATGACACACATAAATGGCCTGTCAGATGCCTAACTGGTGATTTGCATGCACATTTATTGTGACCAAGCATGCTAATGCATGTGCAAACCAGACAGCTGTACACATGAAGTACCAATAAAGACTAGTTAATGGGAATTGTTGCAGACTAATGGTTGGAAAACCGGGAGTCAGGACTCCTAGGTCCTATTCCTGACTATACTATTTAGATTGTGACACCTTGGCCAAATCATGACCTCACTGAGCCTCAGTTTACCCATATGTGAAATGAGGGTAATAATACGCCCCACTCTCATGGGGGTATTGAGGCTTTCACTAGTATTTGCAGAGTACCCTGATATCCTGAGACAAAAGGTATCAGAGAAGCACCAAATAATCACAAATGTTAATGGGCTGAAGTTTACATTTTACCAGTGAACAGAAGCCTGTCAGTATTGGCTTGGCATAGGGGTTATTCAAATGACCTCGGCGACGTAACTGGTTTTCACAGCACTCCAAGTACGTGTGGCACTCTGCAGACCAGCCCCACCGCCAGGTCTCTGCCTCAAAGAGCTTCCCGTCTCAGTGCCCCACATGGCAGCCGTCAGACCGAAAAACGATCTGCTAACGGAATTCTCAGTCGCGTGCCCCAAGAGCCTCGCCCACATGCAACGCTCAACACTACACAGGCTTTGCTGCCTCAGCACTTGCCTTAAACATTCGTTTGCCATCAGAACGCATAAAGGCAAAAATAATAATGGAGAAAAAAACCCTACTCCCATTTACGCTAAGACACTGGCAGAGAGGCAGGTGAGCCCTCGAGATTAGCACTTGGCGATGCACCGTGAGAAGGGGGGGGAAATAACCCAGAAACCCAAAGCGTGACAAGCACTGTAATTAAACATGAAAACAAAGCCCGCTTGCCCTAGTACACACATGACACTAGCCATGCTTCCAGGAGAGTAGCGAGTACTTTTACCCATGAACAGCGGGGAAGAGAGTAATTCTAAACCTCTGTTGCCATGGGCAATGAAAAGCTTTGCAGTGTTTTCTTCCCATTTCTTTCCTTTTATTTCTATGCGGGACACTTAGGAAGGAAAATATTGGGTTTTTCTTTCCTGTTCAAGCCCTAATTGATCAGATAAACCAGAGACACATTCTTCACAGGGGAAATACCATATGTTTTAGTTCCCAGAGTACCATAAGAGCGGTAAGCACACAAGAGTCACTCACTCAGTACAGTACCTTGTTCAGGCTACTTGGAGCCAAGGACACAGCTACATTTGCTGCAAAGGTGATATAAAAAATTAAGACCCTTGTCCTGTCAATTGTTCCATGTGGGTACTGAGCTCTGCTCAGGTGGAACAACTTGAAGAGGATTCGGAGTCAG
The DNA here is from genome assembly GCF_015237465.2 of Chelonia mydas. Lineage (NCBI taxonomy): Eukaryota > Metazoa > Chordata > Testudines > Cheloniidae > Chelonia > Chelonia mydas. Next base: position 6,022,373 of record NC_051261.2, read on the forward strand.
ACATGGAACCATTGCAAAAAATAAAATAAAATAAAATCCACATTTCTTTGATTGAGTGATTTGTTTCCTAGTGCAAGATGTTACACTCAACTCCAATTAGTATACTAAGAGATGTGCCCTTCCCGATATTCAAACAAACAGAGAGAGAAATACTGAACCCCCGCCCCACCAAAAACATTCCCAACTGACCAATACAAGAAACCATTCACAGGTGGTCAAGCTACGGATGAGATGAGCCCAGAATAAAATCCCAGACCCAAAGCCACACACTTTGGGAGTATTTGGATTTGAAGTTGTGTATCTGGCTCCCAGCTCTCTAACCAGTTGGACCAAAACCCCACTCCAGAAGCAGAGCTGGAATGCAGTCAAGGAGTTCCCAGCTACGATCCCTGTATTTTTCCACTAGACCATTACCAGCATGCCACCTCCCCTCCCACGTAGAGAAAAGGTTCAGAGATACGGATTGGTTTATCAGCATGGAAAGTATCTCTAAGTGGTGAGGAGAGAGAGAATGGTTAGAACTGTGGCAGGAGGAGTCTTTAGCACAATCCTGCTTTCTCTTGGTGGGTGAGGAAATGCATCTAGCCTTGCACAAAATTCTCTGCTACAGCAGTCCCTAGTCACTCACACACCCTTGCCCAAAGGAAACCTGTATTTATTATTATAAAGCTGACACAGGTGGAGTTTCCCGCCTTACTCTTTACTAGTTTTTGTCCTGATCTGAAATGAGAAGTGCTGACACTTGGATACCCAGAGTAGAAGGTAACATCCCATTACACCGAATCCACACTGCATCTTGCAAGTCTTGATAGCAACGCTCCTTCGGGCATCGCAGCTGATGTCCCTCCAACTCTGACCGCACCTCTTGCGTTGGGGGTTTGAGAGACTGATTTTCTAGCAATGGAAGAACACGTCTATTGCAAGGCCCTGCTAAACTGAAGCAAGAACCCTTCCTTCTGATACCAGTAACTTAACCAGTCACTTGTACGTAAAGTGTTGGTGTGGTATTCAAGGCCTAAAATAGGCACCATCATCCACTAGTTACTGGACTTTAGGACTTCTGAGTTCCATTTCTAGCTCTCACATTGACTCATTGTGTGACATGGGGCAAGCTGAGGCAGTTGAGAAAAAGGAGAATATCGTTCTGGGGTGTATTAAGAGGAGCGTGGTATGTAAGACGCAGGAGGGAACTGTTCCGCTCTACTCAGCGCTGGTCAGGGCTCAGCTGGAGAATGGTGCCCAGTCTGAGGCACTGCGCTTTAAGAAAGATGTGGACGAATTGGGGAGAGTCCAGAGGAGAGCAATAAAAAGGATGAAAGGTTTAGAAAACGTGACCTACGAAGAAAGGTTAAAAAACTGGGCATGTTTACTCCTGAGAAAAGACGGCAAAGGGGGACCTGATAACAGTCTTTAAATACACGATGGGTCGTTAAAAAGAAGCTGGTAATCAACTCCTCTCCACGTCTCCTGAAGGGAGGGCAAGAAGCAATCGGCTTAATCTGAAGCAAGGGAGATTTATGTTATACATTAGGAAAAACTTTCTAACAATAAGGATAGGTAAGCTCTGGAATATGTTACCAAGGGAGGTTGTAGAATCCCTCTCCTTGGTTGTTTTTAAGAACAGGTTGGACAAACACCTGTCAGGGATAAGAATATAAAAACGGCCACACTGGGTCAGACCAAAGGTCCATGTAGCCCAGTATCCTGTCTTCCGACAGTGGTCAATGCCAGGTGCCCCAGAAGGAATGAACAGAGCAGGTAATCAAGTAATCCATTCCCTGCTTCTGGATGGTCTAGGTTTACATGGTCCTGCCCCAGCATAAGGGCTGGCTAGCTCGAGGTTCCTTCCAGCCCTGCATTTCTATGGTAAGTCCATTTCACATCTCTACACATCAGTTCCCCCATCAGCAAAATGGGGATAAACACTGAAGGATAGGCCAAGGCTTCAGGCACTAGCCTGAGACTCAGCAGACCTGGGTTCAGTTCTCTACTCCTCTACAGACCATGAGGAAGTCATAAATGCCATGTCTTCGCTGCTGGAAAGGGGGTCCCCCGCCCTTCTTTATGACAAGGTGAGATCGGTGAGTTATCTTGGTGTCAGATCTTAAGAGGAGGTGAGGCACTTGGAGTGTCAGCACCGTACCCCCTATCTGTGGGTGGCCTTGCCGTAAAACTGAAGTGCCTTGCCTTCACCACTTTTTCACAGCCAGCCAGAGAGCTAACACCCATAGTAAAAAACACAGTTTGTCAGTGAAGACACCCTGAGTCTCTCTGGGCAGCAGATCCCCAGCTTTGTAATGGGGATAGTAGCATTGCCATGTCTTACAGGGGTGTTGTGAGGATAAATACATTAAATACTGGGAGTCCCTCAGATACTGTGGTGATGGGAGCCAAATAAGTACCAATCTGCTTTTTATAAACCATCTTGAGATCCTTGGTTTAAATAGGATTATGCAGGTGGTATGATTACATAGCAATTTATAAGAGCAGGTTTAGCAAGAAAACAGGTCTTTCTGTATCAGCACTTTCATTGCCAGTTACTGTAACTGAAGTATGTACCTAAATCAAATCTCTTGTCAAATTCTGCCTGGAAACACCCTTGGATAGGATATTGGAAATTTCACATGGTCTCAAATGTACAGATGACATGTTACCTATCTCCCTCCTCACACACACACACACACACACCGCCTAGGAAACAAAGAACTGACACAGCTTTTCTTGGAAGATGATCTGTGTTACTGTAAGATGTTCAACTGCTCGATAAAGTAGAAGCTCCATAAAGACCTTTCGGAAGTGAGCATTTTGCTTTGGCCTCTTTTTGTTATAAAGAACGATTTTCAATGGCAATTGCAGCACAGTGAAGTTTGTATCCTGCCACACGTTTGGCTTGACCATTTCTCTTTACTAAAAGCAACTTTTTGGCCTAAATTTGTTGCCATTCGCCCATCCTCCTCTCTCAAAGATTTGACTTTAATATAGTTTACTAGTTTATAGTTGTATAGTTTATACAGCTAAAACATCCTGTTGGTATTTAAATGACCCATGTGAACCTGTTCAATTTTAACTATATTATAACCGAACTTGCTTTCCCTTTTACGTTAGCCAAAATTCCGAGAGGTTACTGGGAAAATAAGTAATTAAATCAACAGCATGAGATTGGCGATCAGATATTTTCCATAAAGCACAACGTGTACTGCACTTGGCATCTGCTGCAGCAGCAAATCTGCATAATGCAGCAAACTAAAATATCACAGTGGAGCTTTCAAAAAGATAGTAATTATCCAACCATTCTATCTGGCTGTGCTTAGAGATGCATATTAGCTCTTGCATTGCAAAGTGCTGGTTAATTTGCAGCTGCAAAGCTATGGAACAGAACCAGGGTTTTGTTTTACAGACCTAGGCCTTGTTCATACTCAAAGGACCCATAGCATGCATCAGATAAAGGATTGTGCAGGTGGCTCTGAAACTCCTGAGGGGCAAACCCTTTCCCATCATTTTGTCCCATCACCACTAGGGGGCCAACGAGGGGTGTGTGTGTTCGTGTGTGTGTGTTCGTTCTCGTTCGGAAAGGTAACAGATGGGCAGGAGGGGTTACCAGCTCAGCATCTCATCTGAAGGTGTTGCATTTGGGAGTCAGAACTGGACTGTGCAAGCCCACAGTCCTCTGGCTGAGAAAGAGAGAGAGAGGGAGAGGTATTGACAACAGAACAGCAGCAATTCTTCGCTCCGTGGGGCAATCTGCACACAGTTTGCCCTCAAGCCAGTGGGAGTTCTCCGGTGCACCCTGAGGTCTCTAAATTACTGTGGCTCCAACTGCACCGAGCAGTTTCAGAGGTCAAAGCTCCAAATAATAATTGGAGATGGAAGATCAAGCTGCAGTTCATATGCAGGTTTCAAACACCACCAAATGGAAGGTGGCGGGGTGGGGGCTTTTACTACACACCCATCTCAAATAACAATCCTTTGCCCAAATGCAGCATCTTCCATCTGAAGGTCTCGCGGTGCTTTATAAATGTCAGTCCTCCCATCACCTCAGGCAGCAGTGCTTAATTTGTAATGAAAGAGGTGCCGGGGCTCAAGCAATTTTTTTACGTTCATAACTGATGCAGCAGGCCCAGAGGTGCCAGGACTCTGAACTGCCAAGCCCAGAGATGCTGGGGCTCAGCCCTGGCACAAATCAAGCACTGCCAGGGAGCCGTGTGTTATACCTGTTTGAAGGATGAAAAATACTGAGGCATAAAGGGACTGAAGTAGCCACTGGCTTTGGAAGCCCAGCTGGAGACACCTAAGGTCTGATGGGCAAAGAAGCTGAGCACCTAGAAACCAGGCCCAAGATTCCTCAAGCTGGACACCCAAAAACCAGGGGTCACATTTAAAGATTCAGCAGCGGCTTGTCCCGGCTCACACAGCAAGTCAATGGAAGATGTAAGAACAGAACCCAGGAGTCCTGTTGCCTCAGTCCCAGGCTCATAGCACCAGACATTTGTCCATATCCCTGCTTGCTTAGGCTGTTTTCTTCAGTACAGGATTCAGTCACTGGTGTAATCGCACAAAGAGCAGCTATTAGAGAGTCTTGATCATATTAGTGTTAGGTAAAAGAATCCCTCATTAAAGGGCTTTCATCCCCATTCTGAAGCAAATAAATATTCACAGGCATACTCCACATTTCCTTTAATCTGCCATTCTTTTATTTAAACCATACGGCGCATTTAGTTGACATTTCAGACAACACAGTAACATTTAGTCTAAACCAACAACTGAGATGTTTTGAAAGTTTGTGTTGCTTGAGTTAAGATTGATTTTCCCAAATGCCCAACAGTCTCACAATTAAAAGACATTTTTTTAGAGTAAAAAAGGGGCTCTGCTTTGAAAGGACAGCTAAAGACCCATCTCTTAGGAGTCAAACACCAGTTTTACAAATATTATGGCTTTGTTAGTTGCACTTCTATGGCCCCTTTTGTCTCACTAACCCAAAAAATGTTTTTAGAAACATTAGCTATTTTTCCCTTTGAGGCAGGGAGAATTATGGTATCCATTCTACAGATGGGTAAGATAATGCACAGAGAGGTTAAGTGACCTGCCCAAGGTAACACACCTAGTCAGTTACAAAGCCAGGACCTCAATCCCCTAGTCAAAACCCTCTTCTATCATCCCCCTCTTCGCTCCCCGCTCCCTTGCCCATCCTCCCAAGCTGGTGAGAGAACCCACGAGTTCTAAGCCCAGAACTCCTGCTCTAACTAGCAGACGCAATTCCACCACAGGGGACCAAGCATGGACAAACTGCTCTGCAGCTTGCGTTACTATCGAGCAACACCCAGGACAGGAGCAGGATCTTTTAAATTTCTCTAAGCAGCTGTTCCCTGTTCCCAAAGCAACTCATCAACATCAGCACTGGATGTTCCTGTAACTGGAATCCAACAATAATACAACCGAGAGGGCACTAAGGGTTCACTGCAAGGTAACCTCCCGCCTTGCCAGGCTGAGCACACACTGCCTCCACAGAGCTCAATGAAGGGATTACTGTTAGAGTTTGTTGGAAGGGTTTTTAAACTTTGCACAGCTGGAAGACACACCTGGCTCCTTCCAGAGCTCCAGCAGCACCAGAAAGCTCCCCGAGCACATCAGCTCTGAAGGCTAAGACGGCGGAAAAGCCTTAGGAAAGGAAGGGCGATCCTGTGGTTGGAGTATGGGATTGGGAGTGTAGAGACTGAGGTTTTACTCCCAGTTCTGCCACAACTTCATGTGACCCCCCAGCAACGCACCTCATCTATGCAAATAAGGATGACACTGATCTACCTCACAAGAGCATTGTGAGGCTTAATTCGTTAAGTTCTGTAATGCACTTTGCATGATCCTCAGATAAAAGGATTTGTAGAACCGCCAGGACTTACAGCAAAGGACCTTAGTGCAGTGCAGAGCCAGGAATTGGAGAAGAGTCTCACATCCCAGTCATACTGCCAGGGGAACGAGGGAGACACTGCAGTCACCCAAACTAGCGCTTGGAAAGAACAACAGGATTTATCACTCCATCCCTTATCACAAATAGCCAGAGGACCTTATTTTACATCCTATCTGAAAAAGGGTGCCAAAGTCTGTAATACATTCAATACACTGAGAGATCATTTAGTCTCCTCACTCATCCTCAAACATTACATAACAAAATGGTTCACAGGTTTTGCACAGCTCAGTTATCCCCGATGGTACATTTTAGGACAGATGTTTGACTCCTATTAGCACCTCCTTAGCTTACACGTAAAATAAAGAAAGACTTATAGAGCCAAATTTTTTAAATTCCTCACAAAGTGTGCTGGGCTCTTGGAAATCTGGCACAAAGGGTAGGTTTATATGAACGTTTTAACAAGTTAATTTATCGCCCGTGACGTTGATTTGACTAACAACTTCCGTAACGCTAGGGGGGACACCCCCCAAAGGTTGCAGTTTACTGTTAACATTTAGGGAGTGTCCAGCCTCGCAAGAGCAAACATGTTTGCCAATTAATTTGAGTCAACTATCAATTCACTCAAGCTAAAAAACTCGAATGCAGACCTAACCTTTGTGTCATGGTGGGATCTCAACCCGTCCTGATTGTGGCAGTTGATCCCTTGGAAAATTAAGCCTACACAGAGCAGGGTTTTTTTTACCTTTTGCTTCAGAGCTAAAAAAGAGAAAGAGAAAAAGAGAGTGCAACTGGCATGAGCAGAGACAGGGAGCAAACCCCACCAAGCCACCCTGTGGGTTTTTTCCAATCACAAAACCTCAATTGAGCTTTCATTTCTCAAAGTTTTCACAGATTTCCCTGCCAAACCCCAGGTTTCGCTACTCACTCTTGTCTTCACTCTGGCAGCTGCCGACACAGCGCTTGCCAGGGGAAGTGTGAAATTGATCCCAGACAGTTCCACAATCGCAGGACAAAAAAATCCGTGCATTCATTTGTATTCCACATATATCAGTGATGTTTAAATCTCCTTACATAAATGGGGGTGTGAAACGGAAACTCTATGGCTGAAAACAACCAGCTCTTCAAAACCGTCACTGGAAAAAAAGAACTCATAAAACCTACCCAAGACGTAGATAGGACACACACAGTTTTTAGAATCTACTGATAAAGCATGCTCTACCATTAGGTGCACCAAGTCCTTTAACAACAGAGATCATTCTCCTCCTCCTCCTCCTCCTCCTCCTCCCAGGGCGCTCTGCAATCTAGTAGGCTCAGGAAAAATGAGGCTTTGTTGATCTGATGCAAAACTAAAGGCAAAAATAAGGCAAGGAGAGATTTGACACACACCCCTAAAGAATTCTGATCTTTAACATTACACTATAGCATTGACAGAGTATTTTTAAAACAGTACCTGCTTTACCAGATTTTTGTATCAATGTTTACAAGAAAAATAAGGTGACTGTATAAACAAAAAGCAGCCTTTTCCACTGCACTACAAGCAAATAGAAAACACCAAGAAGAATCTTGTGCATCACCGATTTTATTTATAACACACACACAATCTATATGATATATCTCACTCCGGAACATAGATTCAAGGAGAGCCTGATTTACTCACATGCGCAATCTTATTGACTTCACTGGGACTACACAAACAAGTAAGGACTGGGGGATAAGTGTATTCAAACCATAATTTAATGTATTATTGAACTAAAAAAAGAAAGTCTAAAAGAAAAACAACCCACAAAAAGAAACCAACCGCCCACAAAATAGAGGGATGATAGAAGACTGGATATGCCACACAGATTTGGATATTAGCCCCTGGATTGTGAACCCTGTTCCCATATAGTTCGGCAATGACCGTACTTCTAGGTTTAGGACCTATCCTGGAAATACTCACTACCCTGGATAGTACACAAACCTGTGAATAGCTCTACTCCAAGGCAATGGACTACGCACAGAAATGGCATGATGGTTCCAATCCTGCAATGTGATCCATGTGGGCAGGTCCCTTGAGCGCTGCACAGAGGCCCACTGACTTCAGCAAGACAGCGCACGGGCACGAGCGTCTGTCCATGTGGAGTCCCAGTGAAGTCAATGGGCCCGCATGTGAAGATCCAGCCACATGTATGAAACTGCATGATCAGGGACATTTCATTAAGAGGAAGAGTTTACAGGACTGTGGCCTTACAGAGCATAGTATTTCAGAATTAAAGAGACACACTCTGGATTAAAGTTGGATTCAGTAAGTCACTCAAGCATGTGCTTAAATCCCAATGAAGTCGAGAACACTCCATTATAATTATGTGCTTTGATGAAATGGAGCTGAAAAGCTTATTTTAATTTAACAAGATTTTCTTACCTGTGTTCCTAATACCCGAGATTGTTAAAATTGAGCACAGATTTAATATATAACATTTCTTCTAATATCCGTGCTATACTTTGAGTTTTACTCTGCTTAGGCAGCAAAGATAGGCTGTCACGTCTCATGTCCTGGGCTGCATATGCTGCTGGGAAATATTTAAACCCCCAACACAAAACCACCTACACCAGTGGTTCCCAAACTAGGGACGCCACTTGTTCAGGGAAAGCTCCTGAAGGGACGGGCTGGTTTGTTTACCGGCCGCGTCCACAGGTTCGGCCAATCGCGGCTCCCACTGGCCGCGGTTTGCCGCTCCACGCCAATGGGGGCTGCGGGAAGGGCGGCCAGCACATCCCTCGGCCCACACCACTTCACACAGCCCCCATTGGCCTGGAGCGGCGAACCACGGCCATTGGGAACCACGATCGGCCGAACCTGCGGACGTGGCGGGTAAACAAACCAGCCCGGCTCGCCAGGGGCTTTCCCTGAACAACCAGCGCCCCTAGTTTGGGAACCACTAATCTACACTGATTTTATTTAGAATCACAAAGGTATTCCTGTTTACAGCAGGTTTTGTGATTTTTAAACACAAAGCTTCCATTTGGAGGCTAAACTAACTGTAGCTTTAACTATCAATAAAAGATTTGCTCAAAACAAGTGCGATTTCACAAAGCCCACACCCTATTCCTTTATCAATTAAAACATGCCGCAGCCCTAATGTCTCGCAGGGAATTTGTGATCCCCATCAATTAAAACAAGTAGCCTCTTTACAGAGAGAAATCCCTTGTTACGCACCAGGCTTGGGGAGAGGGGAAGTGGCTCAAGATAACCTAAATGAGCTCCTTAAAAAAAAAAAAAAAAATCTTGCACGTAGATCTGAAGGGACGCAATTTATATGTTCAGCATCATTTGAGCGTCAGGGCCTAACCCATGCATTACGTGGCAGGTCATTACACAATGGAAGGAACACAAAGAAGGATGGGCTAGCCTTGCATTTGGGAGCCCTGGGTTCAAGTCCCTGTTCTATCACCGACTTCCTGTGTGGCCATTTTACAAGATTCGGTGCGCCAGTCTCCCAGGCCAGGCCGACACTCTCACACTAGAAGGGCTCCAGCTAGCGTGCAAAAAAAAAATATCAGTGTGGACGTTGCAGCTTGGGCTCCCAAACCTGAGGGGCTGGATGTGCTGGAGAGCCCAAGCGGCTGCCGGAGCCGCAACATCGACACTACTACTTTCAGCAGGCTCGCTCAAGCCCTGCTAGCACAGATCTACCGACCTGGGCTGGAAGGCTCCCCCAGCTGCAGCGCGGACTCTGTGCCTCCGTTCCCAATCTGTAAAATGGGGATAACAGTACTCACAGGGGTGTTGTGAGGCTAAGTTCACTAGCGATTGTGAGGTACTCAGATACAACAGCGTTGGGGGGCCAAGTATCTTAAACTCCACAACGGACATTCGTGTCTCCTACACCTTTGCAGCAAGCAGCTGGCGTAGGCCATTGTCAGAACAGGATACTGTGCTAGCTGCCCTCTGGTCTGCTCCCGTCTGGCGATGCCCACGTTCCCGGGACTATCAATGTTATTTCAGTAGCTTTATAAAAAAAGAAAATAGAAACTGTGGAAGGCAGTGTTGCCAATTCGCACAATTTTACCATGAGCATCACAATTTGGGGGCTTTGGGTTTTTAAAGCCACAGCTCCTGGAGTCATGGGATGACGCTGAAAATCTCAGCTTTTTTTCTTTAAACAATGAAAATGTTTTAGCCCTTATGGTTGTTGGGAAAAGCTTGAAAATGTGCTTCCTAAAAATCTCAAAAGCGCAAAAAAAAAAAAAAAAAAAAAGAAACCAAAACATATTAATTAAAAAACATCATGATTTTTAAGCCAATCCCATCTTTTTTGGAACCTGATGCGTGATTTTTGAATGCTTAGGGTTGGCAGCAACGCTGGCCCGAGAGGTGAAGGAAAGAATACCCCAGGTTTGCTCTGGCAATGGTGGGGGAATGACTGAGAATCAGAGAAGCTGAGGAGCTGGTGCCTGAGGGGAAGGCATTAGCAATCTCAAGAGGGAGAGGGAAGTCATTTATCATTTCACAGTTAGCTGCCCTGAGCTGCTTATCATTTTTCTATTTAGAGTCAATTTGCTTAAATATGCCTGGGGGCAAGTCAAGAAGGATTTTTTTTTTTTTAATTAGAGACAAGCTGAACGGTTACCCAGTAATTGTAATGCACGGCCTTCTGGGCAATCAGAGCATCTTCTCAGTAAGGGCCATGTCCAAATGCTTTGCAGGAGGTGCCAATTCTGCTTGAGTTGTGCATTCACCTAGAGCAGCTGGAGGGGGGAAAAGCCCAGTCTGTGCAGTGGGATGATTGAGCTGAATGGAAGTTAGGACGAAGGTGAACTGAATCGGAACCATCTGTTCTGTTGGGGTGAGCACACAGCATTCAACACCCACTGAGAGAGATGGAGAAGGGTGGTCTTGTGTTTAAACCACTGGGCAGCAGCTCATTAGGTCCGAGTTCCATTTCTGGTTCTGCCACAGACCCTTCGACAGTCACTTCCTCCCTCCAGGACCCAGCTTCCCTACTGTAAAACAGGGATAACGATACTCCCTCTGTCCATGTGTCTATTTGTACTGTGAGCTTTTAGGGGCACAATCGTCTCTTATTGTCCATGAAGCACAATGAGGGGCAGGTCTTTGCTGGGGCCTCTACATGCTACCAGGATATAAATAAGGATTTAAAAAAAAATAATAAAAAAATCTCTCTCCCTTGCAAAAATTCAACTCGCCAATTCCCTTGGCAGATGTATTCTGTATTCCACGCTCCGCACCCCATTGGAAATCGTACCAGGAATTCAGATGGATTTAGCTTGTTCACCTGTACGGCAGTGTTTTGTCACAGAACCCCACTGGAAAGGTTCAGCTTTGCAAACACGTTCGTTCTTGAGGTTCTGGGTTAAGCCCCCTGAGCCAAGCACTATCCAGGTGGGCGAATCCCCACCTCAACTTTTTGGCTCAGGTTCGTCTCTCGCATTTATTCCTTCACGTGCATCAATCCAGCATGACCGAAAGGAGCTTTTCGTGACCGCCCTGGGGACTGAACTCTGGTCTCCCTACACCGCAGCAGCCGTAGCACAAGCTTCCCTTAAACGGCTCCGTCTCTGTGCGGAGAGGGGCATTCCAGCTCTCTCGGCCTGCTCTGTCCCTAATCTCTCTCTGCTGAGGGGCCAATTAGATCCAGCTGTGGTTGTGGTATTGGCAACACTGACTCCTGTCACCGGGAATGTGGCTGAGGCTCATCAAATGCATGTCACACAGGCCACTGGAAAGAACGGGTGTTTACTGCAGCGCGGTCGTGTTTAGGGAAATAGACCTTACACAGCATTATTGTTGGAAGCCTTGGCAAACGGAAAATCTGAGACTCCCCAAGTGTGCGCTGACCAAGAAAGACTCGTTGCCTGATGGAAACAGTCTCAGTAATGCTATGAATGTCATATTTAAAGCAGAAGCGTCTGCCAGCTCAACAACATTCGAAATCTTCAACATTACTGAAGTCCTTGCAGGGCTTCTAACCCATTCCAGTACATTGGAGCCCATGGGCCATTTCAAAAATATACGCACACTACCAGAGTTACTTATATCTAGAGCCAGATGAGAATTTTTTGATCAATCATTTTTCATTGAAAAATGCCACTTAATTTTGGTTTTGACAGTCTACGGAACAAGTTTGGGTTCAACAAATTTCCCGACTCAAGAAAATGTCAGGGAAAAAGGTTCGCTGTCAAAATGAAACGTTCTCAAAATGAAAAATTCCAGGTTTTCCAGTTCAAACCAACTCCCATTTCCAAATTTAAGCAAACTAGACAAAAAAAAAAAAAAGGTTAAAAGGTCAAAATCAGAATATTCTGATTTACCTGAAACGGAAGAAACTTTCGTTCACGAATATTTGAAATTTTGACTTTTCGTCATGATTCAAAATGAGGGAAAAAAATCTCAAACATTCACAGGACAGAACAGCTGTTTCCTGCCCAACTCTACTTGTATCTCCCTTGGACAAAGAAGAGGAGTCACATGGGACAGTTTGCCATCCACAAAAAACATTCTGTTGATCAACTTTGTCTTCACCCCATGTGGAGCAACAGGTTGGAATTTAGCAATCTTTAGGCCACCCTTCAGTTACCTCTGAATTGGAAAGTCTTAGAACAAGCCACAGACTTTTTAAGGCACCATAGACCAAGATTTTCAAATCTGGGTGCCCTCCAATTAGGCCCCGAAGCCTGTACTTAGGCACCTTAATAAACATGATCATTTTGATAAACTCAGAACTGCTAGAGAGCAGGTCAGCCCCTCTCAGAATCAGGCCTCTTATTCAGGTGCCTAAATACAGACTTTAGAGCCTAACTCTGCACATCCAGGCCCAAGGTTATTAATGCAAAGCGTGAGGGGAAGAGCTCAGCATCTGAAGATAACAAAGGTCAGAAGTCTGTGATCAGGAGATCCTTTATCACCTACACTGACTGTGAGCCTCTTTCTCAGCAGGAGGGGAAAGAAGGTGGTCACCTGTTTAGATACCACCAGCCTCAGTCTGGGTTGAACACAATGGAACTTTGGAGCCCGCATTCTGGAAAGATGCACCTGAGGGGTCATGTAAGTGCAGAGACATGCAGCTCAAAAACTTCATGGCAGAGTTGAAGCAATTAACGTAACCCTCCCCTACTTCATACTAGCCTCAGATCCCCTCTCCCCTTCCTAGATCAAGTCAGGGTTGGCTCATAAAGCAGTAATTCCAGACCACTGACACAAGGGCCAGTGCGGATACTTCCAGCTGATCCGACCACCATTCCCATCTCCCCCTCCCTGAACCTTGATGATAAACTTTGGGCTGGGTCCCAGAAACGGCTTCCAGCTCTTCATGCAATTGCAAAGCTGGGAGTTGCTGCAGTCTGAGTTCTGCTAGGAGTCAGAGAACCCAGAGCCGAAGGGAAAGCAGCACATGCCGGCTGGACGGAGGGGGCATTCTGGGAAACCAATTCAGTTACACACATAGGTTGGGGATCACAAGCATTTGAGAACAAATAATCACAACAGACTCACTCCAGATCTTCCCCAGTACCAGAAATTCCTTTTAACAGGAATTTCATGAACGATGGTTCTGTATTGCTGAGGTGACCTTCTTCCAGCTCTCCCTACCATCTGCACGGACTATGCATGATTTAATTGTTCCTGTAATGAAAGCTGATTTACTGCATGGAAAGGCAGAGAGTAACAAAAGATAAAACAGAGTTCTGAGGATGAGAATTGGGAGCAGAGACTGAGTATAGCCCAATGCACACCAAGAAATTTAACCAGCAGATTGTTTTAGATATTAAGATAACAGGATCCCTTTTGACTTCAATTCCATATATGCACTCAGACAACCTTCCGTGGATAATCAGGCAATTTCCAAGGCGCCTTGAGACAGCTTTGCACTACCGTACGTTAGTCTAATTTCTGTGGTTGTACCCTCCACAAAGCTCACTATACAATGGCCATAAAGTTCAAAGGCATTTTCTTTGTAAATGGTGTCCTTCCCCCAACGTTTCTAAACACACCAAAGGTGCATTACAGATGGCACTGGATGGCTCAGATGATTGGGAATGGGCTAGAGAGCCTTTCACCTCTGTGTTACCCATTCAAACCCAGCCAAGGTCAGGAACATCTTTCAGCCTTGGCCAATGGGCTACTTGAGTGCGTCAGGCCAAGTCCCAGTGAGTGTACCAGCATCACTGCAACTGGCCACATTCTTGGCATTCTCAACAAAGAAAACAATGACTGAACAAGCCATGGAGGCTGAACTATCCTCACTCAGTCTTGGAGATGGTCCCTCCAGCTCAAGGGTGAGATGCAAGCTAATATTGCCACTGTATAATGCTTTACCTGGCCTGTGCGTAAAAAGCATTCAGCACCCTTCATCAGCACTAGATACATACCTTTTTATTTGATCATTTTTTGTTAATCTTTCCACAGATACCTACTTAAAAAACCCCTCAGCTGAATCAGACATACTACTTAATTAAAAAAAAAAAGCCAAATCAGAACTCCCTATGAACAGCACTTCAAGCAAAAACATAGGCTCACACAAAGCGCTGGGGAGGAGGTACCTGAATACGCAGAGCGGAACCCTATACAGCCATTACTGACCTGACCCTTACCAAAACCCTCCCCTCCTGTTGAGGCTACAAAGCTGGGAGATGAAAGTGAACAAGAATGGGCTTGGTCAGAAGACAGCTGGTGCTTCCTTCTTCCAGTCTGAGTGGAAACACCACAAGACTAGATGTTCTTACTGTATCAAAGTGCTTCCAGATGCATGGGAAAGCCTAATGTATTGTTTGAAACTCCAGAAGGGTTTGGTTTAGAGCTAGTCATAAAAAATTTCCATCCAAACGTTTCTTTTTAATGGGGAAAAACTGCTTATTGATTGAATGGAAACTTTACAAGGAAATTTCCACTTTAATGAAAATTTACCTTTTTTACAAAAAAAACTGAAATACGTTGACTAACAAAACAAAAACTTTAATTTTCCATCAAATTGTTCACAAGGGAAATATATATCTTTTCCCAACCAGCCCTAGTTTTGTTCAACACAGGAGTCACAAGGAGGGGCTATTGTATCTAACATGGATCTCTCCAGCCCTAGTCATGTGTCTACTTATTTTTCTCGACAGAAACAGTTT
Source organism: Chelonia mydas (assembly GCF_015237465.2). NCBI lineage: Eukaryota > Metazoa > Chordata > Testudines > Cheloniidae > Chelonia > Chelonia mydas. The sequence continues at coordinate 6,037,386 of NC_051261.2, forward strand.
CACACTAATAATAGCAGTGAGGTGGAAACAGAAGCCTCAAGGGGGAACCAGAAGGTACGTGTTCCCTGCCATGGGTCTAGTGCTGACACCAACAAGGAATCCAGGAGGGCAAAATCTCCACCTTCTATGTTTTGTATAAGACAAAGAGCTTCACAGACACATCTGCTCCCAATGCTACACATGGCCTAGCTTTCAAGAGGCTTCATTCTACTCACTACCAAGATGGGCTCCCGTGAACCTCTTGTGATGTACGGACCATCAACTGATCCAGAACCGTCTAAGGTCTCTCTCCTATGTATTTATTTGTAGGCTGGGATTTTCAAAGCAGTCTAAGGGAGTCAGTCACCCAATTTCTGTACAAAGAAAAGGAGTACTTGTGGCACCTTAGAGACTAACCAATTTATTTGAGCATGAGCTTTCGTGAGCTACAGCTCACTTCACCGGATGCATACTGTGGAAACTGCAGAAGACATTATATACACAGAGACCATGAAACAATACCTCCTCCCACCCCACTCTCCTGCTGGTAATAGCTTATCTAAAGTGATCATCAAGTTGGGCCATTTCCAGCACAAATCCAGGTTTTCTCACCCTCCGCCCCCCCCACAAACTCACTCTCCTGCTGGTAATAGCCCATCCAAAGTGACCACTCTCTTTACAATGTGTATGATAATCAAGGTGGGCCATTTCCTGCACAAATCCAGGTTCTCTCACCCCCTCACCCCCCTCCAAAAACCACACACACAAACTCACTCTCCTGCTGGTAATAGCCTATCCAAAGTGACCACTCTCCTTACAACCTGCATGAAAATCAGGGTGGGCCATTTCCAGCACAAATACAGGTTTTCTCACCCCCCTGCCCTTTTTCCAAAAAACACACACACACAAACTCACTCTCCTGCTGGTAATAGCTTATCCAAAGTGACCACTCTCCCTACAATGTGCATGATAATCAAGGTGGGCCATTTCCAGCACAAATCCAGGTTTTCTCACACCCCCTCCCCCCCCAACACAAACTCACTCTCCTGCTGGCAATAACTCATCCAAACTGACCACTCTCCCCACAATGTGCATGACAATCAAGGTGGGCCATTTCCAGCATAAATCCAAGTTTAACCAGAACGTCGGGGGGGGGGGGGGGGGGGGTAGGAAAAAACAAGGGGAAATAGGTTACCTTGCATAATGAAAGGTGCTGCTACAAAAAGGTGACCTGATAATTCAATCTCCCTGCCTTTACCCCATAAAAACTTACGATTTGGTTTGCAAAATGGGCAAAGGGCTATGATAGGTTCAGGTCCACTCCCCTTCCCAACCCCACTTTTGCACATCCAGGATTTTTCTGAAGCAACTAGTGACTTTAAGAGCTCAACTTGTGACACTTTAAAGAGACCCAATTTTCATATCACTATTTGCCTATTTTTACAACAGGCTACAATAAAAGCACTAGCAAAGTCAGTACAAAGTCATAGACAAAGTCATAGACACTGATTTGTTTATACTGCTCTGTATACTACACACTGAAATGCAAGTACAATATTTATATTCCAATTGATGTATTTTATAAATATATGGTAAAAATGAAGAAGTCAGCAATTTTTCAGTAGTAGTGTGCTGTGACACTTTTGTGTTTTTACGTCTGTTTTTTGTAAGATTGTAAGTGAAGTGAAACTTGGGGGTACACAAGACAAAGACTCTTGAAAGGGGTCCAATGGTCTGGAAAGGTTGAGAGCCACCGTTCTACAGGAACAGCACTAATTCTGCCCAGCATTGCTGCCAGTTGTAGTGTGTGGGACGCATTCCTAGAAAACTGCAGCATTTCTCCATAAGGGAAGAGCAAGAAATTCTCGGATGCCAGGACCCAAGTTGTTCTCATTACCTTTTCAGCCCAAAAAGGGAAGTGAAAGGGCTAGAGAGCACGAGGGAAGAGCCTCTTCTTGGGAAATTCCCAGCCCAAGTTTGCAGAAACAGCAGCCAAACTTTTGGGTGTTTACCAAACAAAGCCCAAACTCTTTGAAGCTGGCCCCTTCCCTGCACCTTTCTCCCATCTATCTCAGTACTTATATGGCCAGCCTCACCACTATAATATCCTGGGGGTTGTAGCCTGCTCTGGATGGGACTGCACCGATAGCATGACAGAGAAGCTCTCACTGTAATTGCAATGGTTTGGTCTGTTCATCTTCCTTGGATCACAGCAATAACTTAAAACCACACTGATATCGGCTCTGACCCTGGAAGCAGCTCGGCACCAGTAATGCCCCTCCCCTCCCCCCCCCCCCCCCCCCCCCACACACACACTGAGGTCAACGGAAGCTGTGGCTGCTCACCAACCCTCAGGATCAGGCCCACTGTTATTAGGCATTTCTTTATGGGATTTACTATGACACTCTCTCGTCACTATCACCTATTAACAGACATAATCACTTCAGTAACTTGTAGGGAAAGCTAATTTTAGAAACTGAACCCAGCTCTAGGATATAGCCATGTGACAGGGTTTGCCAAGAGCCTCTGAAGTAGGATGCCTCCACTCAAGGAGTAAGCTATTTTACATCCAAATTAAGAGACGCTTAACTTTTGACAAAAACTGAATTTCTATCCAACATGTAAATAAATTCCCACAAAGGCATCGGGGTTAGTGATCGATCAGAATCTCTGTCGTCCTCCATTAAAAACAGAGGTTAATTATTTTTTGTCCAGCTAAAATTAGAGACTCTTTTGAGCTGATATGTGAGTCCCCGCAGAGGAAGCTATTTCCTTCCATCTCCTCCCCAAATGCACAAACCAAACGGGACCTCTTGCAGGTTTAAGCTCAAACACTTTTGCCAACCCAGTTTCCAAGAGAATTGTACATCTCTAACCTCTTCCATTGGCCAGATTCCTCCATCGTACTTGCGTAGCTAGGACCAGATTCTGCTCTCAGTTACACCAGTTTAAATTGGGGGCAATTTTATGTACTTCAACTGAGTCATGTCAGAGTGACATTGGTATAGCTGAACGCCAAGTTTGGCCCTCGGGAATCACGGCCTTTTTTCAAGATATTAGACGCAGGCAGAGTTTGCTAGGAGAGGAACTGTTAAGCTGCCAAACATCCTCTCTTGCTTTTCCAATCAAAGCAATTTTGAAGTTGCACAGAACAAAGCAAGCATGCCCAATCAACAGAAGCTAGGATTTAAAATAGCAACAACTTTAAACCAGCTTCCTTGTCTCCCACAGGAGGTGCTAGGGTTTCAACATGGCTGCTGCACACTCTTGGTCTTCACTTTTACTGCTGTTATCTAAGTCTCATTACAGTATTTTCTTGTTATATTTCTTTTGAATGTTACCCTGTAATTCTAATGCTCGACTGTGCTTAGACTTTGTGATGATGCACCTGCACAGCACACAGCCACAGGATCTCAAAGCACTTTGCAAACATTTAATTCAGCCTCACGGTAGACCTATGGGATGGGTATTTATTACTATTATGATCTGCGAGTTCCTAAAAAAGCGTGCAAGCTACTTCATACAGAATTAAGGAATAATCCTTGACTATCCCAATGTACAGAAGGGGAAAATGAAACACAGAGAGAAGCAGCAGTGACTCGCTCAAGGTAATGTAATGAGTCTATGGAAGAGGCAGGAAGAGAATGAAGGAGTCCTGAAAACAAGCCTTCTGCTCTAATTACCAACCACACTTCTTCTTAGCAGCAAGAAAAGCACCTAGGTGTCCTGAGGAGAGGTTTTAACCTCAAGACCAAACTACCTGGGGGATGCAATAAAGATTACCCACAAATTTTAAATTGAAAAAAGATTTAAAATATTCAGTAGCTTTTAGACACGAGAACTTTCTGAAACTTGGTTCCTGAGATGAGACCTGTGGGTGGTGAAGACGGTTTCGGGCAATTTCTCTACCCCGCTCACTCTGGTTTCTGCTAAACCAACAGTTCTCACACTGTGATCTGAAAAGCAGGCTGGCCAAACGTTTCCAGCTGCTAAGATGAATGGAAGGCAATCCATTCAATTGTGAATGGGAGGGGACATGTCCATGTAACTATCTATTAAAAAGCAATGCTGCCATCTCTCACGATTTTATAATAAGTCTTGCAATATTTGATGTTTTCCTTAAAGCCCCAGCTCCAGGAGTCATGTGATAACAGAAACTCATTGCTGTCGTTTAAAAAAAGAAAAAGCTAGCCCTCATAGCCATGGAGAAAAGCTTGGAAGAGAGACGTGGGTGCACCATCAGAGGACAGACAGTAAATAAAAAGAGTACAACATTCGTTATTTGAAATCTCACGATTTTTAAGCCAATCGTGATTTTTTGAGGCCTGACACATTTTTGAATGCTGGGGGTTGACAATACTGAAGATGCATCCCCTACTATGAAAAAGTTTTAGGCCCCCTGGGCTAAGAAATCTTTTCCCAGATTGCTTTAGTCCCAGTTCAAAAAAGGGAGCTGGAAAGAGAAATTATTGGCCTTTAAAATACACCAGATGGTAACAAACAGCGTTCCTGGGGAGAGCATAAGGGCTTTATCCTCCCACTTGCACCAGTGCAAACACAGCTGGAGACCCAATATGCTAAAATTTCAGCCTGAGGTTTACAAACAAAAAAACAAAACAAAAAACCCCAAACACTTGACAACCAGCTAGTAAAATCCTCTGAAAACTACAGTTTCTAATGGAAACGCTGACACAATTTAACTAGAACACAGCAGCTGGGTGTAGCAGCAACCCCGCAGCCCCACTGACCGCAGTTCTACAATTCACACCTGACTGATATTATTAAATCTCTAGCCCCGTCTCAAATTTCAGAAGCAAAAAGAAAAGGAAAACGACTGCCGAATAATTCTTGGCCTGCTGTTCAAGAGAATCAGCCAGTTCCCATTTCACGCACTCAGCAGCCTAACACGCTCTCTGTGAAGGTCATGGGGTAGTCACTAAGATAAATCTATGTACCAAATATAGTGATATTTTAGCAGGAAACTCATGGCAGTGAATACAGCAGTTCCACAAAGTGCTTAAGATGATCTTAGCAATGATGAAAGGGGACCCCTGAACACAAATCATCTAAATCCCTTAAAGTTACATAGTCATTTTCAGTCACTTTCAAAGTCTGCCTTTCCAGCAATTTCCCCATTAACTCCACAAACACCACACACTTTATAGGAGATTTGATTTTCAAAGCTCTTTGTCACTTATCTTTCAAACATAAGATGACAGAGGGTTCAGTCCTTCAACCTGAACTCAGATAAAACACCTTGACATCAATGGGCATTTTACCTGAGTAACGACTGCAGCGTCTGGCCCTTTAAACCTGATGAAAGCGAACCTCCATTGTCACATAAATCCCAAGGGAGGGGGCAATCTAAAAGGTGTCACCAACTTAAGTAATGACAGACTTAAACCTGTTCTGTTTTCCAACAGATATTAATTTGAACTGCTCATATTCAAGAGAGTCATCCTTAAAAGTGGCCTTTTTTGACTTCCTGGTTAACACACAGTACATGAACTGCAGATACTACTTTATCTAAAAGGTTAGTCTCCACTACAGTCCTAAGATTTCACAGTAAAATATTTTCACCTGAGACAACAAACCCAATTTTTGAAGTGAATAAAATAAATCTTGCCTTATTGTTTCAGAACAAGCATACCCAGAAACCATCCCCAAACTATAACTGTTGTGAAAACACTCTTGAGAAATGTACAATTACTTCATCTTGGAACCATAATATTTGAAACCAGCTTCTTAGCAAACGCAATGGGGTCACATTTAGTTAGAAAGTCGAGCTTTCCTGGTGAAAAGAAGAAATTTAACACCCCAATACAACAGCTCACAATAGTGGTACTTCAGCATTTGGGGACCCACTTGTAGAGAAACATAATATAATTCTTAAGCAGCTGAGACTAAACAGAAGAATTTTGAATTCCTTCAGATCCTCAGTATCGACATATGTAAGAACCCAAAGCCAAAGGGGAGTTTACCCTCAGCATCTGGCCTGTTACAAAGTAGAACTACTAGTTTGTTATCTCTTATGTGTTGCATTTCTAATACATACAACAATCCAGAATTGCACAAATCCCGTAATGTTTAACTCGTAGCTGCAACCGGATACAAGTTGACAATTAACTAGTATGCTTAGTATACCAACTTGCAAGAGCACCTACCTTTAACCAGTAAGACCTCCCTGCTGGGCCTCCGCAGTAGGTGGAGACCCTCGGACCAAGATTTCGACTTGGGAAAATGCCTGAATATCTTGCGTATTCTCTTTGTTACAACCCCAAAGCAAGCGGCTGCCTCTGCTTTCCCCTGTGTCATCCTTGTAACAGAAGATCAATAGCTTCTTCAGGCTCAAGCAACCGAGGCAGGCTAGAGAAGCAAGCGGGCAGCACCCCGATGCGGAATGTTATTGGAAGCAGCAGTGTGTTCCATTGCAAGTTACGTACATTTCCAACTCAAGGCTCTTTTTCTTCCCCCGTGCAGACTGAACAATATTGATATTCTCTTCTACTCGACTGCCACTTTGGGCTCCTTTTTTTAAGGGGAATGCACACAGCCCAGTGCTGTGTATCTCAGGGCTGGTTCTCTTACCCATGGAAAACTTTCTATTTCTGGGACTTTTTGTTTGATAAGATAAAACAACCTAACGGAAGAGATTACACCAGAGAGAGAGAGCGCGCGCGCGCGCGCAGGGCCCATCCTTTCATTAGGAAGTCTTTTTCCAGTATACTTTTTTCACTCAAGTGATAGCTTTCTGCTGTTTTCAGAGTCTGAAGTCGAAGCCTCAAAAGTTTAATTGCAGCCTAAAATAAAGGAATAACTGGTAAAAATCAGGTTAAATTTAAACACTAGATTATGGATTTGAACTGCACAGATAGGCACTAATCCAAAGAAGGAAGAGAATTTGCTTATTTTATAGTTGCAGTTACGACTAGAAATGCATGCCTCAGGCGCCAAGTGCCAGGAAAAGAAATCAGTTTAGCAGCATGCTTTAAATCTAGCCCTTCACAACCTCTAAATCACTGCAATCCATATCCCAATGCATGGCTACTATCCTGCATTTATACAACCATCCAAGGTTGGAACTTCACAAATAAAAATTAAATTTTGCAATACTCCTGGAAGATATTCTTGCCATTTTACAAGTGGGTAAATAGAGGCAGAGATGGAGTGACTAACCTTATGTCACGCAGCGAGTTAGAGGCAGTCCTGAGAATAGAACCAGGAATCCCAACTCCCAGCCCCCTGATTTAGCCACTAGGAAATGCTCCCCTGAAAGCACAAACCCCTCCCTGCCAAAACTAGGAATCCTGCCTCCTCATCCTGCACCATAGGCACTCAACACTGAATCAACCTCTATAAATGTTAAAGGAACACTTTCAAGGCTAAACACACCAATTTAATCTACTGGGCCAGAAAAACAAACTACCTTGCGAAATAAGAGCTACAATCCATGCTGGTTACCTAACCACATTTCCTCTCCCTTCCTGCCCCCAGGCTCTAAACTGGTTTGCAATGATAGTAGCAACCAGGGAACATGGTCCCATAGCTGGGACAATGAACCTGGAGACAGAGGACCAGGATTCTAGTCCCAGCTCTGCCACTGATGTGCTGTGTGACCTTGGGCAAGTCACCTCACCTCCCTGTGTCTCAGCTTTCCACTTGCAAAACACACTGCCCACCGCTGGAAAGAGTTCTTATGTTTATGTATTTAAAGCATATATATTAGCAGCAGCACCATTTCCTCACCTGACCTATGTTTGTAATCTTGTGAACATGTTGTCTATAAAAGTGACACCTCCATAGCTGCCCAGAGGGCTGGGTTCAGACAAAGTCTCACTACCCTGCTTGGATTAGCAAGAGAGAGTAGTAGGATGCTGCTCCAAAAATTATCTGGGTGAGTTATTAGTGACCACCTTTTACTTCAAATGCCCAAATTGAAAAGAATTTAAATGGTGGGGGGTGGGGGGGGAGTGCAGACAAAGACAAAAAAAGAGACAGTAATTTTAATCTGCAAAGTGGTCTCCTGAAGAGAGAAATATTAAATAAGGTCAACAATTGAAATTCTATTTCCCAGGTTTACTGGAATCAGTATTAAACGGATGCTTTCACCTGCTAAACAAATGCACTGCTTTAAACAACTAGTGCTGTTAGAAATATGCAGCATTCCATGAACCATGGGGAGAGACAGGGAGGTGTTATTCCTTGCTAGGGAAATGGGCCCTGATTCAGCACAGCACTTAAGCATGCACTTAATTGCTTTGATGACTAGGGATGGATTCAAGCAGGTGCCTAAAGGTACACGCTTACCTTAAGTGTTTTGTTTAATCAGGGCCACAATGCAGAAGTTAAAGGCCAAATCCTGTCCACAGATGCACAGGTGAGCTCAGTGAGCAATGCATATATGAAGCTAAGGGAAGAGCCTGGTTCCATGTATACTTCAAGGGCGTCCGCTACAGAGTGTCACGTGACGAGTCTTCCGTGCAGAACACAAACAGAATGATTCGGAAGATTTCCTTACAGAGAAGCCTCTAGTCCAAAAGGTTTCCTGCCTTTGCAAAGTTATGGCTGTCGCAGCTGAATGCACACAAGCTGAAGACTGAAGGCATCAGATTCCAACCCCAGAGCAGGCTGCTCTGGCAGACACTCTGCAGGGATATGCTATCCAATGCCACAAACACTCAAATGAAACGATCACAGTTTTATGGCCACTCAAAATGCAATGGCTGCACATTCGCCTGGATTCACTGAGGACAAAAGCAAGTCATGAGACTTCACAACAGATGCAAGCGGGGGGACACATGAAAGGGCACTGGCTGGGAGAAGGGGAAACAGATTTGACTGCTGGGAAACAACAAGCCTAATCAAGTAAGGAAGTTCTAATGGTGGGGACAGGTAACATGCATCTTCTCCCCAGGTGGTAATGCAAACGTACATTATTGTGGTGGTGGGAAGGGCGGGGGGGAAGTGCGTATACACACTCCCCAACAGCAACCTATTGTTCAGGTGGAAGTAGCTATCAAAATTAGTGCCAACAGTAAACTCACCTCTGAAACCTTCCTTGGCTACAATCCATTGTATATAACTAATGACCTTCATCTCTCCAGGTAGGAGGCTTCACAATCAACAGAGCAAACTCTGAGATAAATTAATCTAGTTTTTGGAAGTGGTCAGACTGATTACCTTTCAGCGACCTACAATACTCATGACAAATCTCAAATCTGAGATTTCCCCTTCATCTCCATAATTCGTGGTCCATAAGCAGTGATTGCACCAGATTTCAACATTCTAGCTTCAGTGGGTACTCGGACAGCTGCAATTCTACAACAAAAGACAGGGGACCTTGGATAGAAAGGTCCAAGCTGACATGTGGATTTCCCTCTGCATATTCAGTGATATAATAGAAGAGAACCAAATATCAAGATTCTAGCTCAACAGAACTTGAAAATTAATTGCTCCACTCGCTCCTTTACAAAAAAGTGCATCACACTCGATATATACACGTTCCTATATGATAGCGCTCCAACTCCTCAGAACAAAAGCAGGGTCTGAAGGTCTTTAAACTGTTAATGACCGTAGCTGTGCCATCCTTTATAGGTCTTGGACTACAAAGTCATTTCAGACCATCATCACTGCATGGTGACAGTGCTTGGTCAGTCTTCCCCAACTCTATTTGCTGTTCTATAAATGCTATTTGCTGTTCTATAAATCTATATCGGAGATTTGTGTCCGATCTAGCAATAACCACTCCTATTTTCTCCTCTCTCCCTGCAAGATTTATCAAAAGTGTAGCTCACCTCAGCAGTTCAGCTTGGTTCTCTGAAATCCTAGGTGGAAACCTGATGGGTTTGGAACTGAATTTGTCAGCATTTCCTTTAAATAATTGCCCTCTGCTCCACCACAGCACCCATGTCACAAACCTAAGCACACTCTTAGGAAGCACTGCAGGATGCTTCTCTTTTCCGAGCTCCCTCCACCCAAACAAATTCCCAGTTTCCTGGCTACCAGGTAAAGCTTCCTGGTAAAGCTGTAGCCAGCACGAGAGCCTGGTATTTGGTCTCTCCCACTGAGATCTTGAGTGTTTCAGCTCAAACCTTGTAAGATGCCATATCACAGGCTGCTGGTTACCAAACAAATGCTTAAAACTACACGTTTTAGGTTTCACACGTTACAAGCACAGTGTACAATAGCCTAGTCCAGTCTTGTATGCCTGATTCCATTTGCTGCAACAGTACAGCTTAAAGACTGAAGCCCAAATGTTTCTTAATTAACTAACAGGATGACAAATAAGGGCCATATGCTGCCCTGGATCCACACGCAGAACTACCATCCATTCGTTTGTTGACATGAATGGGGCTGCATGTGAAGACCCAGTAGTCCACCCTACGGAACGGTTGAAAGACCAAGACGACAGCCCAAGTTACTCTCTCCAGGCCTCTGTTCGAGTTGAGTCACATCCTAGGAGAAGCTAGGAACAAGACTCTTGAATATTGCACGACTGAACAGCCCACTTCCCTGCTGCCTACCCAAAGCCACCACATATAAAGTGATTGTGAAAGGTCTGAGCCAACTGCTGTTGGAAAGACTCCCATTGACTAGAATGGGAATCACAGATGTTGTTGATTCAAACCTACTGAAGTCAATAAGACTATTAACTGCAATGGCCTTTGGATCCAATCTTGAGAGAGAGAGACACACACACACACACACACACACACACACACACACACACACACAGTCTGAACCTACCAGCTGCCATAAAGAAGGCAGTCTCCAGGAAACTAAAGGTTTTTACTCTGACATAAGCATGGCAGAGACACTGCTTTCACCACACCCCTAGCTTTTCCATTGAGAAGGAAACAAAAAGAATCCACCCGCCCGAACTAGTTCTTGGAAAGGGTTTATTTATGGCCATCAGTTTAGAAAGGGGAAATCAAAAATAGGGGATTTCAATGTGGTTTTGGTTCACACAAACAGAAAAAATTCCAGCCAAAACCCCAGTCTTTGTTCAGCAACATGCTGCTATCACCGACTACCCCTTTTCCTAATAGCAGAACCATTCACACAATCTCTAAAAAACAAGTTAGGGAAGTTCTGGACTCAATATCTTCCTCTCCCTTGAATCCTCACACCGGTGGACTCTCCTGCTGCACATTCAGCATGTGCTGCTTTGCTTTGTGCATAAACTTCTGCACTAGAATGAGAAGTTAGCTATTAATGTAGACAGAAACCTGAACTGGGAAACACACACAGCCCAGTGTTCCAGGTAAAGCCCTCTGTCTGCTAAAGAAAAGGCCAAAGTAAATTTAATGAAATATTTAAGATGGGCCAGAACCAGAACGGTAGAGCTGTACTAAAGAAACCGTGAATAGTCTCCAACTTTGGATCTGGATCCAAGACATGCCTCAGACCCACCTTTTACATGTAATCAGGAGTTGCGCAAGAGTGAAATTTGCAACTTTCTGTGCTACATGAGATGCACAACCAGGACTCACCAAGGGAAGGCAATGCACTGACTTTGAGAGACACTGCTGCTCTGGGGGACATAACTTTTAAAGGGGTCTTGGTTAAGAAGATACATTATACTTAAGACCTTTTCCTGAGTTACTAACATTGCTTCAGATTCTCACCACTGAATGATAACCTACATTTACTCCACCCCTGCCCCTATATGCAGTTTGTTTAGTTTTGGAATTTTGATACTATAACTACTCATTCTTTGTGTCTCTTTGTTCACAGCTATTTCCCTTTTTGGTTTTCCTAACTAAACGCATTAGGATTTTTCTTTTTTAAATCTTCTTCCAGAGTCTTTAAACATTCCAAAGCCATATGAGCAACCCCCTAAAACCTATTCACAGGGAGCTTGTAACACCCTAACCGTTCCACATATGAACATTTTAAGCTAAAGTTTTCAAAGGGACTTAAGTGAGTTAGATTCCCCTAGGTTCTTTCAAAAATTTCCCTCTTTGGAGGTGGAAGATTGGTTTTATTTTAAATAAATCATATATAAACATCTGGTCCTAAATTAAAGCACCATATTCCTTAAAATGCTTGACAGTCAATCATGCCTCGCCTTTTTGCATAACATGTAGAAAATTTTAATGGCAGAACTTTTGACACTGGTGAACAAACACGACATGCACCATTTATTACTAGTACTTTAATAAGAGGCAAGCAAGGCAGGTGGGAAGGAAGTGCATGTAAGGTGCACACACTCTTCTGCAGGGATTTAAATAACACATGTGACAAATTGACCAGCGCTGACATATTATTGTACCACATTGTGCTACCATGTGATATGATGTTGATAGGGTTACACTTAATGAATATCATACCACGTTAAAACCTTAATGTGTTACAACAGGACCATATGCTGCTACTGTGTCTCCCACTTGCCCTTCATTAACAAATGGCACCAAGAGATATGTGTATGATCCCTGCTTAGCGTGTAAATCACAGTCAGAAACATTTGATTCAGAATCCAGCAAGTGCCAAAAGCAGAAAAACCAGAAAGGGCTGAACAGGGGAATAATTGCTCCAGGGAGGTCAGCATTAGAACATATGCCTGCTCCCCCCCCCGCCCCCCCCCCCCCCCCCCCCCCAAAAAAAAACAAAACAAAAAACACACACAAAACCTTACAAAAATACACCACAACCAACACGTTCTTATGGACCAGCAGCAAGCTGTGATACTGCCTGCCTGCCAGAGAAATGGAGTCTGCCAAGCTCATGCAAACTGCATCCACTGCCAGGAATGTGGACAGACCAGCCCATTACAGAGCATTATCCAATGCTGCAGCCTCGATCACTGGTAGATACATAAAACTACCCTTATTTATGTATCAAATCAAAGGTGAGGCTATTTCATGGCTGTTACTCATCTGTCTCACTCTCTACAAGGAAGCAAATGAAATGACTGTGAAAAGCTCAGCAGATTTCATGATGTTATAAATAACACATTCACACAGTTTCTACCACCCACGCAATTTAAGTTTACGTTTGCATGAGAGTGGGAGGACAATAAATTGTTCATGAAGGGGAAATTTAACATCACAAATGAGAGCTGGAGACAGACATGCTCCATCTAGCCGTAGACTATGAACATGGGAAGCAGCAAAGCAAGCTTCCCGTTAAAGTGCCTGAACTCTAAGGGAAAAGCACGCTGATGAGTGACAGGCATTTCATCTTCCAGGGGCCAAATCAAACTCCTGGCTTCCCGGCTGGATCTTGCCGACAACAGGGCCCAGCTCATATGTTGGCAGCTATCACAAGGAACCAGACCGCCAAACTCATTTCACAGGGGCTCCTCAACAGCCTCCAGATTTTTGCAGCTTTGAGTTGCTACTGACCTAAGGTCCAATGGCTGCACAGACCACTAGAAAGAAAGACAGAAAGACAGAAAGAAACACCACAGTTTGGGTGAAAGCAAACTAGCGTGTAAACTCTCCCTGTGGTACTAAGTTGTACACAAAAGGCCAGGTCTCATGAGGCACTGAACGCCCCCAAAGTCAAAGGGCTTGGTCCCAGCATTTGGGAATTCCTTTACACCAGAGCCAAGTGAGAGCAGAACAGTCCCCGATAAGAATCCTCCACTTACACAAGTGGCTGACTCTACACTGACTCAGGCAGCAGAGAATGAGGTCCCATGGGTGTGCAGCAGCTCCCAGGGTCAAAAGGACTCAGTCCCTACAATCACGGCCAGATTTTCAGAAGAGCTCAGCCCACTGGGTACATGTTTTACACTGAGCTCTTGTGAAAACCTGGCCCCAATTATTCTTTGTATTGCAGTCACACCTAGGAGCCCTCGACATAGACAGGAGTCCGTGAGGCTCTCCACAAACACAGAACAAGACGACAGCTTCTAACCCTCAAAAGCTGACAGCTCAATAAGCTGTGGCTGCTGAGCACAGCACGACCCAACTCTGCACTCTTGAAAATCTGGACCGAAATATCAAATCACATCAAGATGGAGACAACCAGTCAGTAACCAAGCACTGCAACAGAACTGTGTGTCAGTTGCAGAAGGTGGGCTCAGCCATCAATCTCCAAGAACTCTTTGCGCTCTTCGGTCACTGCTCTTGAGGTGACTAAACTGATTTATTAATTTCAATTTCGGTCCTGCGACAAGAAAAAGAACAAATACGTTAATTAGCAAGACTAACTACCAAGAGATTTTCAGTGTATTTGTCATTTTTTTCCCTGCTGTATCCGGGATTCATGTTACAGCTATCATCAGTGAATGTTATGCTCTAGTGAATGACAAATCAAACCAAAAAGTGTGATCTTCTCTGCTAAGTGAAAATACTACCCTGCCATCTATTAGACAACGGCTGTTTCAGATAGTTTCTTGCCCTTTCGCTATTAAAATGTGGAATGTCTTCTCCAGTCATGTTTCAGAGTAACAGCCGTGTTAGTCTGTATTCGCAAAAAGAAAAGGCGGACTTGTGGCACCTTAGAGACTAAACAATTTATTTGAGCATAAGCTTTCGTGAGCAACAGCTCACTTCATCGGATGCCAGTCATAAGGCATTTTCTCAAGATAACAAAGGTCATTAAACATGACAATGGTCACCTTAAAAAAAACAGAAAAATAAAAAATATATTTTACTGTATATAAATCTAAGACCCTACATTGACACCCCTACTCTTGTGAAAAGTGCCAGTAAGATCTTGGGCTTCAATCCTGCAGACACTTAAGTCCATGTCTAACTTTACTATCATGAGTAGGGTCATAGTAGCAAAGTTAAAATGTGAATAAGTGTTTGCAAGATCAGGGCCTTTATAACCCTAAGTGGCCAGGACCTTGGTTTTAGGTCTCCTTTGAATGATGGCACCTCCAACACCACAGGAGACTGTAATGCCTTCAGTAGAGGAGAGGAAAGTAATTTCACCACGATGTTGACTTCTATTAGCAAACACCATGTTTTGCCAGTGGAATCAAAATTAAACAGGTCTGCTTTTGTGTTTACTTCCATGTTTGTGCACTGCCGTCACTGCAGAGTCCAACACAGCGCTGGGTACAAAGTATTTTAACTGCTGCAGAAGGTTTGCTTGTTTCGAGGGATTTTTGTGCAGTGCTGGAAATAAAAATGGAGCTGAGCGCATGTGCCCCAATCACACCTGCGGGACTGTTTTTGCAGCCTGCTTAAAATTTCTCAGGTGTCAGAGTAGAAAAAAATAATTAAGAATTAAGAGATTTAGACGCCCGACATGCTTCCTTTTTCCAGACCCCAGCAGTTTCAAGATGGACAATGACACTGACCTACTTTAAAAAAAAATTCACGTTTTATTTATTTAACGTATACTTGTCTTGTCTCAGTTTCTTTAGTTAGTAACTAGATATTCCTCCATAAGCTATTAGTGAAACAAACCACCACGCAGAGTGAATTTATCACGCAGAGCGAATCCCGCCCCCATCAATATCTAGAATACAGGTAATTTAGAATATGAATATGGTACATTAGCACATACATTGCATTGTCAGTGTAACCTCTGAAGCATGCATCCCCTGCCAGACACAGAGTTCATTTTGAAAGGCAGTTTAATATTCCAAAGCACATCAGGATTAGATACGCTTTACAAGATTCTATATGCTGCACAAGGCAGAGTTAGAAAAACAATCAACAATACAAAACAAGAGAAAAATCACTGTAGAAATATTTAGCTGCTTAAAAAAAAAAACAGATCCAGTACTTCACAGATTATCAGTGCCATCGTTTTGAAAGAGGAATCTAATAACTGTCCTTATAACTGCTAATATAGTTACAGAGGTAGAGAGGAGTTGATAACAGGAAAATGTAATTTTCAGCTAGTTAAACAAGTAGATGTTATTGCCCAGACATAGGGTGAATGTCCATTCAACACGGAACATGGAAGCATATTTATCAGCTACAAAAAGGGAGAGAGAATGAGCCATTCAGAGCCAGTGCTGGGCACAGAAAAATGTACATCTATCTAACTCAATCACCCCATCAAATATTAAGCTTTCATTACTATACAAGAGTCAATTAAAAAAAATCAATAATCCAAGTTCCCTTGACACCATCAGAAGTTCCACATTGATCATTAAGTTCAATCAAGCTTCTCCCCCCAGTGTGTTATTTAGCTTATTGAGAAATGCCCTTACATTGCCAAATGGCATCTTGGCAGAAAAATATACATCATGCAATGATTCGGGAGTATCCTGCATTCTAGGGGCTAAATCCCATAAGCAGGTGCAACTCCCACTGACATCAGAGGAGTCAGAATTTCACGATCGTAGATCATGAAACTATGAAAATTCTATAATGAAGGTCGGAGCATCTTCCAATACCATCATTATTACTCTATGAATTTGCGACTTTCGAGAAAGTCCTTGAGAGGGACGGGAAAAGATTATTATTAAACGCCACCAGCCCTCATGGAACAGCTGTTCTAAATCTTAAAGCCAAAATGACAGGCGTTATGTGCTAGTGACCAATATGAACTCTCCAAGCAGCAGTTGACTACAGCACATTAACACACACACAACAAGCTCTTTGCTGCCAGACTCAAAAACTGATCTCTCTCATCTATTTGAGCACCGTAGCACCATGCAAGTCCACAGTCTTGTATAGACAATATTACACTAGATCCCAATGATACCCTTTAAAGCAACGCAGCCCGTGCATCAAACCATTATCTGTCATCAATACAGCTATGTACTTAGCAAGCCTTTACAGTTACTGAAGAAGGTAAAACAAGTGACCTAATCAAGAATCAATCTGCGAATACACTGTCCGAGTACCAGGTGATTTACCAGTGGGGCAAAGGGGAAGGCATACAATGATCTCAAAACTGCAAATGAAGGTAAATACTTTCGGATGTAATACGTTTAATAACTGATAATGCAAACCACAGGGAAAAATGAGAGCGAGAAAAAAGGAAAAAGATATTCCCCACCTGGGAGGTTACTCAAGGTTCAGAAACAGAGAAAGAAATAGCTCCCCTCTAATAAACGTATCACCTTAGGCACTACTGAAATAGCCTTCTGCATAAAGCAGCGGCACCGTGCTAGAGGAATCGTCACCGCTGTACAAGAATGCAAATCAGACGCAACAAGGTGACACCATGTGTTCGTTCCCGGAGACAATACAATACATTATGTTCTAAAATAGATAGATTCCCGCCCGCTGGTTTTTCTTGACACAATCGGCAGGGTGTGGGGTAGGGGATTTGGAGGTCACCGGCCATTCGCAATCAACTGCCATGGGGTGGAGGGATCCCGGGGGGGGGGGTGGCTGTACTGAAGGGAGGAGATACCTGAATCCTGTTATGGGGGCTGAGGGGTTGGGACCCTGCAAGGGAAACATTTCGGATCGGGAGGGGCTGCAGGGTGCTTTGCAATGGTGGGGGGCCGGGGGGGGGGCACCAGGCATCTGCAACGGGAGCGGGGGCAGCGGAGGCGGCGGCCAGCCACCGGCAAAGGAGCGCGGCGGAGAGACACTTACTGGCGCAGCGCAGGGCCCGCTGCTGCACCGCCCGCCCGCACAGGTCGCACCAGCCCCTCCCGAGCGCGAAGGCGGCGAAGCGGTGCCCTGCCCCGGTCTCCGGCCGCAGGCGGGGGTCGCGGGGCTGCTCGAAGATGGTCCGCACGTCGGGCAGCAGGCGCGGCGCCCCGGAGCGCCGCCGCCGCAGCCGCAGGCGGAGCAGCCCGGAGCGGGGCGGCTTGCCCGAGCCCGGCGGGTCCTGGGGGCGGCCGCCGGCCGGCCCCCGCGCGTCCCCGGCTCCGCCGCTGCCCGCCAGCGGCCCCCGCCACTGCGGCCCGGCCGCGGGACCCCCCGCGTCCGCCGGCGCCCCGCCGCCTCCAGCCGTCCCCGGCGGGGCCGCCCGCCCGCTGTCCTGCGCCGTGCCCCGCTGCTGGGGCGTCGCGGCGGGCGGCGGGCGGCTCCGCGGCTTGGCGGCGGCGGCGGGCGCCGAGCGCTTGAGGATCTTCTTCCGCTCGCCGGCGCGGAGGCCCTGCGGGAAAGGCGGCTGCTCGGGCTCCGGGAGCAGCGGGCAGGGGCACGGCCCCAGGGCGGGGGAGGCCATGGCCAGCGCCCGCCCGCGGCTCCGCGCAGCCGGAGGGGGGCCGGGGAGCGCAGGCGCTTTAAACAGGGACCGGCCGCCCAGCCCCAGCCCGGCGGAGCGAGGGGGGGGGACGGAGAAAGGAGGAGACAGGGGGCGAGCGGCAGCTACGCCCGCAGCGCTCCCCGGTTCGCAAACGCAGCTGCTGCAAGGGGAGGCGACCAGCGGGAAAAAAAAAAAATCCCCCCACACGCACCGGGGGCACGTGAAACCAGAACCGTCCTCTGGCTCGGGAGAGCACCCCAGCGAGCGAAGGGCGAAACGCTTCTTCCAGGAACCCTGCCCTGCCCTGCCCCACCGTGCTGACCGGCCCCGGCCCGGCCCGGCCCCTGCCCACGCGGCTGCACCTGAGGCACCAGGCAGGCTGGGTCACTCGGCCCGCTGCAGGCACGCCCCAGTCTGGCACCGCTTGAGGGGGTGCGGCGGCAGGGGCTTTCAAACCTGAGCTAGCAGCCCGCCCGCCCCATGCCACGGGGGGCCTGCAAATGCGGGAGAGCTGAGATTTTCCACAGTGCCCACATCTCATTTTCAAAAGTGACTTAGACACGGAGAAGCCTAAAATCTTGGAGACTTTCATTTTCCTAAGGACCCAAGTCACTTTTGAAAACAGGATTTATGGCCCGAGTTTTAAAAGGCAGTTAAGCACTCAGTGAGATTTTCAAAAGTACCACCTGAATTACTTTCAGAAGCTGGCTCTTTGGCACACCTAAGAGTTGTGCCCCTGGAGATATGGGGTAAAACAAACATTCACAATTTGGAGTTAAATCAAGCTGTTTTTGATACACCATGATAAATAAATCAAAATGTTAGGGGGTAAGGAGTTTACACCAAGTTACAACACCTCCTCCTTCCCCCGCCTCATTTGTTCAACTCCTCTCTGCGAAACACTTTGATCCATTATTTTCACACTTTCCCCCCACATATTAACAGGAAGCTGTGTATGAAGATGCAACAAAGGAGTTTTTGGAGGGGAAGTTTTGAATCACTAAATCCTATTTATAAATAAAGTAACTTACAGCCTTTGTTAAACAGTAAACCACCACAGACCTATATTTTTATACATAAACAGAGATGCATTTCAGCTGGTGAGCAGATACCATTGTCAATTAAGCTCACCCATATTTTCTCATTGTTTCCTTGCACTTCCCTGGCTGTTTGTATCCACATATTTTACAGGTAGAGTGTAAGCTCGCTGGAGCACGGTCTGTCTTTTTGTTCTGTTTGTACAGCACCTAGCACCCAGGGTCCTGGTCTAGGGCTCCCAGGAACTATATTATTAATAATAATAATAATAATAAAAATAATGTCATTTTCCTACCTTTGTTGTGATCACTTGTTTATTAAAAGGTTATGATTTTTTCATTGTGAAACCAAAATATTCAAGCTTGGGTGCTTGCTGTTCGGTGCCTAAATCCATACATAAGGCACTTTCAGAGGTGACAGGCATTCACAACTTCCACTGAACTTAATGGGAACTGCAGCTGCTCAAGGGCTTCTGGAAAACGGGGGAGGAAAAAAAAAAAATCAAGCCACTTACTGAGGTGCCTAACTTTGGGCTCCCACGTTGAAAAGTTTTTACTGCTTTTTTTTGTTTTTTTGGTGTGTTTTATTCCCTGGAAGTAAAGTCAAAATAAACCCACCCACTTCCCATTGCAGGCAGCTTCTGGCACTAGCATGACCTAGCTGCAAGCAGAGTTAGATAAAGTTTGGCTGTTTTTGTGGGTTTTTTTTTTAAAGTTTCAATTGAATTTTTAAATATCCCTGAAACATATCTTTTGCTTTTAGACTCCCCCACCCGCATAACCTAGCTTATGGGCCAAATTTGATCTGTCTTTTTAAAACAAGGGATTTTTGACATCAATAGAGAGTGGGTGAGCAAGACCACCAATGAATGGTGGGAGGACTGTCTGCACAATCAGCCCTGCTCAGCCTTTCCTCAAGGTGAAACTTGCACTTTTCTTCTCTCTTTCTTTCACATCAGAGTAAGCCAAATTGGAAGACCCATGGTGCCCCAGCTCCTGGAGTCAGGTGATTACATGGGAAACTCTTTGGGTTGGCAATATACTGAGAGAGTAACACCACCTCCCTACCTCCCAGCATGTCAGGCAGATTAGTCAGATAAAGTACAGGAGGATGAGATCTTGACATGGAAGGTGCCACAGAAGTGCTCAATATGATGAGGGAGAGCTCCTGCAGTGCTTTGCCTGGGATGGGATGAATGAGTGATGTGGCTGAGCATGGTCTTTCTAGAGGTAATTCCAGTAGACCCCTCCACCTGGTCTCTTGATTTTAACCGGAAGATTAGTAGTCACAGTAATCAGCACCTTTAGAAAGCAGCAGACCAATTAGTGGACAACTGGGAGAAATGGAAGTTTTCCTGCTGGAATTACACAAGGGCTGCAGAGGGTTGTGCATTTAGAAAGCTGAAACTTATCTCTATACATGCCACAGGCAATATAAAGGGGGGAAATATTATAGACCAACTTTAAAATGGCTCCAGCCTGGGCCTCAAGGCAGCTATACACCCCAAGTGGCTACATGTCTAGCTACCTGCTTTGCATTCGCCAGTGCCAAGCAAACGAGGTTTTCAGGGAGCACAAATATACAGGTGGCAAAACAAGCTGCTGCTTTGGAAGATTTTTGCCTCCTCCTCAGAGCTTCCTGCAATCTCTGCTTTGATTTAAAAGACAGAGAAGATAATGAGTTTGCAAGAGAGAAGAAACAAAAAGCCAATCATACCATTACATGTAATATCATACCTTCTGCAGTACTTCTCGACCAGGGAACACCAAGCACTCCCTAAACATCAATGAGGGTTCAGTAAGTGCCCATGAGCCAGCTATTGTCCCCAGTTTACAGATAGGAATATTGAGGTACCGAGAAAGTAATTAGGTCAAGGTTTTCAAAAATGACTGTTTTGGGTGCTTCAGTTTTTGGGTGTCCAGCGAGAGAGAGGCTAAAAAGGTCTGATTTTCAGAAGGTGAATGCTCCACAATTTCTGAAATTCGGGCCCTTTTAAGGCATCTAAAGTTGGATGGTTAAACAATGAGATGTTCAAAATTGCTAGACACATCTGAAAATTTTGGCCAAGGTCACATGCCAAGTGAGCAGTAGAGCAGGGAACTGAATTGTGTCTTTCATGTCCCAGGCCATTGCCCTATCCCAGCACCACCCTCTTTCTTTCTGGCATAAGGGTTCTCATATGGATGTAAAACTGGTGCGACTTCAACGGTGTTACTCCTAAATCATTTTCAAAGAGTTACATGGGTTCCAATGAGCAAATCATCAGGTTGATAATGTAAAGCGATAATAGCTTTTCATTTGCTGCATTGGAGGATAAATTTGAGTTCTTAAGTGTCTCTGTTTCACAAGTGAGTGAGGGATGAACCAGAGATATCGAAATCCAGAAAAGTACTGGATCTGGGGTACAAGCTAATTGTGTCACAATAGCACAGAGACAGCATGAGGTTAACACTCAAGTCCATTATCAAACGGCAGTCCAGCTTGCAAACGTCTACTTTCATTCCTCATTTCAGCACAAAGTTGTTTGTTTTGCTTTTGCCTTTTTTCAGGTCCCTTCTTCACAATGTTCAGGACCCTGGTTTGTTTTAATATAATCGCAGCCGCGCTCTGTTCTATGAAATTGAGGGCTGCATTTTACTGAAGTGACAGAGTTACAATGCAGGTGCAGCCCACACACCCACCCACCCACCTCTGTAAGGGGAGAGAATGGAAGAATATTTGTGAGAGGCAAATGCGTGTTATGTCAAGGCTTCTTCATAAGAGATTTTACTTCAAGGTTATGTGGGATTTTGAAAAAAAACAAAACAAAAAACTTCATATAAATATACATGGGCCCAGGAAGAGTCAATCCAAAAGTTTTGCTTCATATACAATTGTGACAATTCCCCATTGGATTCTGGGTCTATTCCAATCACATGCATCCTTTATACTTACAGGGCTGGAAGAACTCACTTTCTCATGCATTTCTTGTCCTGTCAACATCAAGTCTTATGATCTGCACACAGGACCAAGACTCAGGAATTTTTGAGTTCCAATCTTGTTCTGATACTGATTTTGTCTGTGACCTTGCGCAGATCACATAATCACTCACATAACCAACCCAGGAACCAAACCCCAATGCCAGCTGTATCCACATATCTATTCAAGAGACACCATCATAGGACCTAACCACATCAGCCATGCCATACGGGGCTCGTTCACCTGCACATCTACCAATGTGATATATGCCAGCAATGCCCCTCTGCCATGTACATTGGCCAAACCGGACAGTCTCTACGCAAAGGAATAAATGGACACAAATCTGACATCAGGAATCATAATATTCAAAAACCAGTAGGAGAACACTTATCTCCCTGGTCACTCGATAACAGACCTGAAAGTGGCAATTCTTCAACAAAAAAAACTTCAAGAACAGACTCCAATATGAAACTGCAGAACTGAAATTAATTTGCCAACTGGACACCATCAGATCAGGCCTGAATAAAGACTGGCAGTGGTTGGGTCACTACAAAACCTAAACCTAATTTCCCCCTACTGTAACTCACACCTTCTTGTCAAATGTCTGAACTGGGCCACTCTCATTACCACTTAAAAAGTTATTTTTCCTCCCTTGGTATCCTGCTGTTAATTGAATTGTCTCTTAGACTGACCTCACACTTGGTAAGGCAACTCACATCTTTTCATGTATTTATACCTGCTCCTGTATTTTCCTCTCCATGCATCTGATGAAGTGGGTTCTAGCCCATGAAAGCTTATGCCCAAATAAATTTGTTAGTCTCTAAGGTGCCACAAGGACTCCTCATTGTTTTTTCTCTCTGCCTTAGTTTCCCTATCAGTAAAATGGGGATATTTACTTACCTCTCAGATGAAGGAGGTTTGAGAGAGTTAATATTTGTGAAATGCTATGTAGTCTTCTGCATATTTAAACAGATCTACCAATTATATACACACAAATTGCTTTCCCCCAATTAAAATGTAGCAACCTCTGAGGTGAGACTTTGCAGCTGTTTAACAGCACAGAGCCACACCACGCAACTGTTTAGGGCAGAACAACAACTAACTAGGTGGAACTGCAGGTGAAATTTAGATAGGCCCAGTGCTCTGACCTCTGCACAGCTCCAAAACCAACAGCAGAATTTATTCCTGGGAAAACTGTTTGAACACAACATGGTGTTTCTTTCCCTTGTTTGCTTTTCAGTACAGTTAGCAAATGCTGGACGTTGTTGTTCACATCATCGTTTTATTTATGAAACGCTCTCCTGCCCCTCCACGAAAGGAAGTTCTCTACAATGGAGCTGGGTGAAATTTTCTGAACAAATAGTTTATTTGCCAAGAAATATAATTTCAGGTTCACCCAAGCCATTTGCAAATTCAGGTGAATAGTTTTGGCTGCAAATAATGTATATATATATATTTAGGGTAAGTCAAAAACTTTTCATTTTGATTGTTCATTTGAAAATGCCATCTAGTTTAAAAAATGAGCTAGATTTACTTACCCGAAAGAAGATGACACCCCAAAACAAAAGAAAAAAGGATAAAAATGCATGTCGGGTCAAACATGTTTTGTTCGAACCAAATTGAAGTTAATTGAGTTTTGAACACCGAACAAAAAAAAGACAGGTGTTTGCTCAGCTCTGATCTGACATACCACGGGAGACATTTACAACCCTCCTCATGCTGAATTGAAATATTGGCTTAGCAGGTTTTAATACACAGCCAATATACCTGTAAAGAGCTGTATGGTTTTTATGTTTCCACTAGCAAAAAATGCACACTCAGCTGCTGGACAAAACACTTCCCCTCACTATGGACCAATACAGCTTGTTAAAGGGCTATTTGCCACAAGAGGAGATTAGTAAATGAACCATCACTTGAGAGAAAGCAGTAGACACGCTTAAGACATTGACTACCTCTCCTGAACATTAAATATAACTATTGTCTGTCTTACCCCTCTACCTCACGGAGCAAGCAGGATATCAGGGCCTGTCCCGCAATCCACCCTTACTGTATTGTGGTGACATACTGTGGTCACTGTATCAACGTGTTTACAATGTGAACTTTCAGGGGGCTGAAATACATGCTCAGAGTAAAAGTCACTGCCCACCAGGAGCCCACAATGGGTTATTTACATCACAAGGTGGCAATTCAGGCAGCTTCTGACCTTCCACCCACCTCTATCCTGGGTTTTTTTACACTCTAGTTTGGGTGCCTCTTGAGATGCCAACTGTTTGTGTGTCAGACTCAGACCTGTTCTAGCAGACACAGGGTGTGCACGGCTGTATGCGTGTTCTGAGCACAGATTGTTGCAGGACAAAGCTTAAGTCCATTTGAGAGGGTTCCAGTTGTTTTGGTCAATTCTCCTCTGCCAAAAACTCAGGGGGACAGCGTCAGTTTCAAATGGTTTCACAATCTGAGACAAAATAAGAACTTGGGGGATTCCCCAGTTGCTTTTGGATTCAGTCTGTTAGTGGTTCTCGCCAGAGGAAATTCCCTGTGCATACCGGAAGGGGTCACCCTTATTGCCTCTTTATACCATTTAATAGCACATGCCTAGACATAGGCTGGAGGAGGCAGGCTACAGGAAATTTTGCAGAGGCGGGGTTCCATCAGAGAAGCTGATCTTCCCTTTGGTGGAAAGTCCCCTTCCATCACAACAGAAAACCTTCTCCCTACAGTGTATTGCGTCTGTCTGATTCCGCCGTGTCTGCTCTTGTGGCCAGGGAGTGGGAAAGTTTGCACACTGCTCTGTCATAATGGTGCACAAAGGGGTGAAGACAACAAATCCATATTTGTGACAGGAACACAAAGTGCAGAAGTCTCTGATTTCCGAAGAGAAAGGGCAGAGTGCGATCATTTGGAGGGGCTTCTCAGAAGCGCTTGGTGCTGGCCTCATTTTGTTCCTGTATAAAATCAAAATACCCGATTTCATATATGAGCGCTTTTGAAAATCCCATCTTGTGTGTTCAAACTCTGAGGAGCAGAAAGAATGTCTTACTCTCGGGAAGAAGGATGTTTTTGAGAGCAAAGCATGAGACTAAGTGTCAGGACACCCGGGCTCTACTCCCAGCTGTGCCATGGAATCCATGTGCGACTTCGGGCAAGTCACCGAACACTCTATGCCTCAGCTTCCCCATCAGTAAAATGGGGATTCAGAGCAGATCAGTGTGGCTACATTAATGAATGTTTCTTACGCATTTCCAGGCAAGGTGCTACAGAAATGCAAAATAGTATTGTATGGGAATGAGCTGGAACACATCACTTTCCTCCCACTTAGATTTTAAAATGCAGCATTAAAAAAAAAAAGCAGGTTTTTGGACAGTCTCTTTAAATTGCTAGGTTAAGCTTGCATAGGGATACAGCCCAGGGCTTGCTTGCAAGAGGACAGCAGTAGCCACGCTAGAGTACCTGGGGAAAAAGCAAGCTCACTGCTCTTTTCCCAAGCTCCTGGACTGGACAGCTACATTCCATTAAGCTCTATTTTGCAGAAAAGAGGATATAGTTTCTTCCCTAGAAAAATGTTTCCATTTTCATTTGTCAGCAGGTTTGTACGGGCCAGGAAAAGGCTGGTGAGAAACAATGGTTAACCTAGCCCAAATAACCTTTAAGAACCAGCGCATCTCATCTTCTGACACTGAAAATCACGAGGTGACTATTAAAAGATATAAATGAGACCGATATACACACACAGCCCCTCTCCCCCACCCCCTGGCTCATCTGTTCATTAAAAAAAAAACCCATCTATGGGGTCAGTTGATTTTTGTTTGAGAGATTCCAAACACAAGGGGTGAAAATCTGGCCCTGCAGAAAGCAATGGGAGTTTTGCCAGCACCTTCAGTGAGGCCAGGGTTCACCCCAGCTGCTTGAGATGGTGGGGGCCGTGGCAGGGTGCAGAAGGGAGTGAAAGAAACTTTCTATGTCAAGGGTTAACATAAGAAAATTACAAGCCAAATAATTTTGGCAGGAGGATTTCTGTTTCATGTTAATTCAGGGTGTTCTGTCTAACTGCTGTTTTATGGCAGTTTAAACAGGACAAGAGCTGTTAGCGAAGCCCTTCAGGAAGTTTGCCAAAAAAGCCCAACGAACTCCTGGTCCAAACCCCAGCTGGTGTAAACCAGTGCCACTCCATTGAAGTCAAGGGAGCTATGCTAATTTACACCAGCTCAGCTTCTGGTCCTCTGTTCCTCCAAGAGTTCTAAGTACATTTAAGGCTGACAAATATAAATGCTAGTTTATAAATTAGGAGGTTCTTAGAAAATAATTTGTGGGTAAGGTTTTTAAAACAGGGCCTCATTCCCAGCGTGTTCACAATAGCAAATGGTTTGGTTTGAGAGCTGGATATTTAAAATTGGAATGTAAAGGGAACATTTAGATTCTATGCCAGCTTTCACTTGGTATATACAATTTTTTCCCTCCAGGAGTCTCCAGAGGTGGTTCTTATACCTAACACCACGGTCTTTGCAGAAGTGTTACGTTAACACCATTTAAATTGTTTAATGTTTCAGACTTAGGTATGTAACAAACCATTTTAGTTCAAGTTGATTTTAGCCCCAGTGGCCACTAATTTCTTGATTCCTCATTTCTTAGTCGTTCAACCAGACAAACCCAGGGGCTGACTTTGTGGATACGGAACACCCACAATTCCCACTGAAAACAATGGCAGTTCAACGTGTCGGAAAGAACAGCTCCTAGAAGTCTCAAGAGTTAGGATGGATGGTCCAGTGGTTATGGCACTAGCTGGGACTTGGGTTCAAGTCCTTTCTCCACCTCAGCCTTCCTGTGTGAGCATGAGCGAGTCACAGCCTCTCTATGCCTCCCGTTCCCATTTGTATAATAGCACTGCCCTGCCTCATAGGAGCGCGTGATGATAAACACAGTAAAGATTATGAGGATCTCAAATCCTATGGTGATGGGGGCCATGTAAGTGCCTTAGATAGACACTCTAAAACAGGGGCACTTGAAGGTTGGGGGCCACTTCTGAAAATTTTGGCTTTTAATCTCTCCTCTGTAGAGTTTGGGGCTCATTTTATGCATGTTGTGGGCCCTCATTGGTTTTTTTTTGTTTTGTTTTGTTTTTTGTTTTTTTTAAAGTTTTATCCTTCAGGGATCACGTTTGCATCAAGGAAGCAAAACAAGCCCTTGTGATTTGACCACTGCATATTAAACTGACCTTAACTAATACTCACTTTTACTATATGCTACCCCCACCAACCGCTGTACTCACATTTTGTCCTTTGCTATTTACTTCAATCGTAAACGCTGAAGCAGGAACTGTGTGCGCGCATCGCCCCCCTCCCCACACGCACACCCCCTAGCACAAGGATGCCCAATCCCTGATCAGGGCCCTCTGGGTGCTACCACAATACATGTATTTAATAGTAATAAGCTGAAAGAAAACCAAGTAGTAAACTTCCCACCTTGATCTCCAGTCCAGTCCTGTGGCCCTTGGAGGGTTGGATCCTGATTCTTCCTAAGGCATCTCTCCAACTCTATCCCTAAAGAAACCTCTTTATGGTCCTTCCCTCAACTGGCTGTTCAAAAGGTGGGGTATGCAGATCTGAAATTAACCTCATTAACCAGGGAGCAGCCCTATGCCTGTATGCATCATGTGCAACAGTAACAACAGCTAGTGTTTAGCTTCGCCAAGCAGGAAGCAAAAAAATAAAATAAAATAAAAATAAAATAAAATGCCCATCAGGCACAAGGATAGTGGAGGCTTATCAAGACTGTGAGGCTATTAATTTCTCTTCAGGTCGATACCACCCTATTGTCAGGGAGTGAAGGATACACTCAGGGCTTAGACTCTGAGCTTAAGCAGTACTTTGGGACCGTTCAGTTTCTTTAAATCATAATGACAAAGTGACCTGTCAGGCTGCCTGAACCCGAAGGACGTGACTGCTCGAAGGACAGAAGAAGAGTCAACGCTCTGGAACCAAAACGTTCACTCGGGGGTTGAGGTTTGACAGTGGGGTTTGCTGTTGATTGTTTAGCAAACAAATGGTTAGCCACAGAAAACGCATTGGAAAGGGAATTGCAGGAGAGGTGAAGGAAAGAAAAGGAACAGCTTTACACAGATCTGCTGGGACAGTCATTCTTAGTATCTGGTTTGCTATTAATTCAGACAGTCATGCTTGGATAGCAGCCCAGCTTCTCTTTCGATATGTGGGATCAGCAGATTGGCTGGAAAGTATGAACCACTGCAAGCATTTTGCACTTTTCCCGGGCCTTGATCCGAAGCTCTCAAAGCAGTTGGACTCAACAATCTCCAGGGGCAGCCCCGTATTGCTATTGTCATTATGTAGGTGTGGAGGCTGAAGCCCAGGACGGTGAAGTGACTTGCTGAAGGTAAAATCAAATCCACTAGGACTCAGGAATCTGAGCTCTCAAATCCCTTCCTTTGGTGACCCAGGCCCATAATCAGACCCAGTGCCAGGCACAGAAGTCAGATGTCTTGGTTCCTCGTCCCTCGCTCTGAGCACGTGATCCAATGCTATGTTCAAGAGCTGGAAATAGAACCCAGGAGTCCTGGCTCCCTGTCCCCTGATGTAACCATTGGATACTACTTCCTCCCTTAAAAGTATCCAGTTAGTCATATTGTAAAAATGCTAATAGCTTCAATCATCATCAAAATTAGCAAGAAATATTATGAAGGGGCAGGGACCGACAAACACATTGAAACGTTAAATTTCATAATTGTGAAACTTTCCTCCAACAATAAAAAGTTTCTCTTTCTGAAGTTAATCTTGGGAAACTGACCAGGAAGCTTGACACAGAGGGGCTGTTCTACTCCATCACGTCTTTGAAACACTCAGCTTGCCCTGACTTGTAACACATCTACCACCAGTGTGCAGTGGAGGGAAAACCCACAACCACAAGGCAACTATGGTTTTACTAGACATGGAGATGAATTCCTGGCAGCGCCGGTACAAAAGCACCTATTTGCATTGCGAAAGAGTCAGAGGCCCATTGATACCCAAGTAGGCATCCACTCAGAGGCAGTCCCTGCCCCAAGGAGTTTGCAATTTGAATAGACAGGCTTGGAAGGGAAGAAAAGGGAAGTGACTTGCCCAAGGTCATCCAGCAGGCCAGTGGCACAACCAGAAATAGAACCCATGTCTCCTGGCTCCCAGCCCAGTACCCTACCCTCTTTATCACATTGTCTCTCCACTTACCATTACTAAATGGCGATAAACACTTGGCTCTAAGGACCA
This sequence comes from Chelonia mydas, assembly GCF_015237465.2. Lineage (NCBI taxonomy): Eukaryota > Metazoa > Chordata > Testudines > Cheloniidae > Chelonia > Chelonia mydas. Next base: position 6,066,677 of record NC_051261.2, read on the forward strand.
AGAAGTGCAATGAGCCTGTGTTTACCACTAGAGACGCCTGGACACCTTCTACATTGCATCATTAGCATCGTTCCCTTTTTGTAGAATGAGAAGTAAGAGTCTAGGGGGCATAGGCAGTGATTTATCTATAAGTGTGTGTGTGGGGAGAGCACCAGGGGAATTCCCTCCCCTTTTCAACGATCAGCTCCCAGGTTCTAAATGACCACCTCTCAGACAGGCATTGCATTTGCAACCCCCCTGCCCTCCCACTTTGTGAGCTGCATCATCACTCAGTTTAGCTCCATTTGCAGCTTGGAGACCTTTATATGGGTCTCTCTGCTCCCCTCCGCTGGGGGTTTCACCCATAAATCACCCAGCGGGAAGATAGAAAAGGGCACGGGAAATGACACTGCTTGCAAATAGCTTCTTGATGTCATCTAATGTTTGCCCCCTAAAGAGCCTAAGCTTCCTATATCACCACCTGACACACTGCTGCCAGCAAACAGCTGAGTCAGCAGATAACAGCTAACGATTACAGCCCCTCGTAAAGCCCAACATTAAAATATGGTAGGAAGTTCGGGGCATAAAGACTGGAGGCAAAGCATTTGGAATCAGCATTGACTTAGAGCAGCGGGGATTTCGAATAGATCTCGTGTTTTTCCTGGCCTACAATTATATGGGAATTAACTCCCCTCTCCCTCAGGCCCAGCTCTCCCAGACGAACACAGACAAAGGGCTGTGGCTGTCCTCACACACACACAAAGCAGCCGTGGCATCTTCAAACAGCTCTACTGGCTCGGCTTTCATTTCAGCCATCAGCTCACAACTGCCCTGTTTTAAGTCCTCCACAAACTCACTCTAGCCAACCTCATGGACTTCGTCTCCCCTCCTTCTCTCCCTGCTCAATCAACACTGGCCTCATCTTTGCATCCCTCCCTGCTCCCTTCTCAATGCTGCCGGTGTGAGAGCCTTCTCCTCAGCAGCTCCTGCCTTCGAGAACAGCTTCCTTGTCTCTCTGACCCAGAGACTACCCCATTTCAAAACTCAGAAGATAACAAATGGTCCTTTCTTTGCTTATACCTATTTCAGTCTCTCTTGCTATTCGTTACAGTGGAGCCTAGAGGCCCCAACCAAGCTCAGGGAACCATTGTGCTGGATGTTGCACAGACACATCAGAGAGAGCCCCTGCCACAAAGAGTTTAGGATCCAAACCAACAGAACAAAAAGAGCATGAGAAGGGAATTAGTTGCGTGAATAGATTTTTCTATTCACATCCAGCAGGCCAGCGGCAGAGGCAGGAACAGAACCCAGCCCTCATGACTCCCAGTCCAGTACTCTATCCACTAGGTCATGCTTCCTCAAGGCCCCAGTCTCTATTATTTTGGGATAAACTTTAATCACTAAAGTCCTGCTGGGGAGCAGCAATAAATCAAACTATAGAACATGCAAACAATCTGTTTCTCCTTTACAAATGCAGTCACATTTTATAATGAACTCTGCACACAGCAACACGAAACACCCATCGTTCGTTTGTTCTCATGTGGATTTATCTTCAAAACCATGCCTGAAAATTATGGCTTGGATCCCGCACTCTGGCGCATGCAGGCAGACCCCTGTGCCCACACAGAATCCCACTGAAGCACATGGAGTTTGCCCAAGCAGAATGGGGGCCTGTGCATGTACCACATAAACATGGACACCTTTGCATTCACTGTCAAAGCGCATTATCTCCCTAATGAAAGCTAACAAAATGCTTTCCTGGAACGCTGCAAAGTCAGATTTAGTGAGAGTCTGGGACTGTCCAGATCTGCAAACTCCAGAGACACTATTCTGCATGTTGGAGCAGAGGCATTATAAATAGCCCTAGTAATTATTTCTGTAACAAAACAACATTTCTGTAACCATTTTATTCCATTATCACGTGTACGTTAACAGACACCACAGACATGACGAAGCAAATGAGTTCCATTTACAAGTTCTTCTCCAAACAAACCAGACCATTCCTGTGTTTCACATTCGGTTTGCATTAAAGAGATACCTTCTCTGCACCAGATACACTGTAGGATCCAGATCAACTGTACCACCAAATACGCTTGGATCACTGATTATCTGGGTAATCAGAGTCACGGGACAGGGAGCCAAGAGGGCACCGTATTAGAAAAGGTTTGGAGAACGAAGCATTCGGGTAGTCGGTGTTCTGCTATCACATACATGGGATCTAGATACACGCACACAACTCTCGTTAACTCTGGTGGCGGTTAAAAGCTGAGATTGAAGAAAGAAGAGATTCCTGATTGAAAACAAGATTGAAATTCATAGGGCCAAATCATGAAGCTGGTGTAGATCAGTGAAGCTCCAATGGAGACACCAGCTGAGGATCTGGCCCCTATTGTCAAGGAATGCTAACAGTGGGTAGTGAAATTATCCCAAAAAGTTATTTTTTACACCATCCATTTCATGTGTGTAGCTTTCTGTGAACAAATGTTCAAAAGCGCCCTAGTGATTTAGAAGTCAAAGCCCAATTGTCAAGAGTGATTTGGGCACTTAAGAGCTGGAAGTTCCATTAACTTTCAGTAAGATTCAGGCTCCTAAGTGCTCAAGTCCCTTTTGAAAATACAATTTAGGTCTCCAAGTCACTTTTGAACATTTTTCACTAGGTCCCTTAGGGGATGCAAATTTAACAGATTTAAATTAAATTGCCAATAAGCCAGTCAGACCAGCATTCTCTGGAATAATTCAGCATTTCACAGCTAGATCATCTGTCTGCTTGGCATTGACTTCCATGGCTCATCCCAAAACAAAAATCACCCTTTCCCACGTGTAAAGATGAGTTTGGATGCAGCCTACGAAAGTCACACTCAAGGATTTTACACAATGTCTTCCCTATGGACTTACTCAGGGAGAGAGTGGGCGCATGTGTGTATAAGCACAGATCTCATGTATTGCTTTGGAAATGTACCTACAAGACACAGCAACAGAAGGTTCTTATTGTTTCCTATTCTTATGGCAATCGGTAATCAGACCACATGCGACTTAGATGGAGAGGAAGTGACAAAACACAACCAGATGGTCAGGGCAGTCTCCAGCAGACATTTGACAACAGCTACACTCCAAAGAGAAGCTCTTTGAAGATTTGGTGCTGTTGATTTCTGCATTGTCCATATTCTACCTTTTCCCAGTTGGAAGAGGGAATATTTCCATACTGGAGCAGATCTTTGGTCCATCGAGTCCATTAAACTTCCTGCACACGACTCACACTGGAAAGGACCCGTGACGATCAAAATTGACAAGGATAAGGAACCCAGGAGATCATGTCATGGAAAATCATCTTTATGCTGGAGTCACAAATTACACAGACTTCTGGTTGTATTCCATGGGTGGGAGAGATGTGAGGTGGCTTAAAGATGCTGATTCAATCTAACCCATTTCATCTAACAGAGCACGGCCTCCTTGATACAGGATGAAGTCAGCAATTCGATGGGAACAAGAAAGAGAAGTACAATATTGGAAACAATCTGTTTTCTCAAAGGAAACCCAAACAGGGTAATGTTTGAACAACATTAGGGACACTGCCAGTATTCAAGCGCTTGAGGCTTGCAGCCCAGGTAAGGCTAATGCTGGTGAATTGTGCCAAAGTGCTGGAGCAGAGAGGTAGGACAAGGTGATGTCTTTGAGCTAAAGTTCTCCATTGATCTTGACCCAAAGCGTGAGATATAATTTAAAAACCAAAACATTATTTCATCAGCTCCACATCCATCACATCTCCCTCAAACATCTGGAGCGGACGCAACCCCACTTAACCTGTGGGAACAAAATCAAAAGGTTTATACTAGAGAAGGACACAAAGCAACCTTCCTGGATTCATACACTCCTGAATTCTGGGGTGGAATTTGGATGTGGATCCAAACTTTTGCAGCTTGCTCCCACATCTGAAATAAACCGTTCATTTCCATAACACATCTGCTCTTTCTTCTTCATTCACAGCCAGGTCTATGGTGATAATGTAGTTAATGTCTCTAAAAGCAGGCAGGGATTCAAACACTGAGGTACAAAATAGAATGTTTCTCCCTCTAAATTCTAGCCTGAAACATATTGACATTTTGATTCTTTTTATTCAGAAGCATTCATACTAACTGAGGTGGTGTTGTCTAGGGAACGGGAGGTGAGTCTCCTGGGTTTTATTTCGGTCTCTGCCACTGACTTGTCGTGTGACCCTAGGCAAGTCACTTAACCTTTCTCTGCCTCAGTTTCTCTATCTGTAAGCAGAGATATATTTCATGCTGTTAAATCACTTTGCAATCCTCCGACCCAAGGACCAGGACAAGTGACAGATGTTCTTCTTAGTAGTAGGAGGCCGATCTTACACTTAGAATGTTTCATCCAGAAATTCTTTACAAATTCATTTGCTAAGTGCATACAGGAAACCCTTCATCCATCACTGCAATACAGCTACTTCTGGAGTGGAAGACAGCAACTGCTGAACAGTGCAGCGCAACAAAGGAGGAATGTCGGGAAATGGCAGGGTGAAATGTAGGTAGGCATTCACAGAAGCTGAGGTCAGACATAACTTCTAAGGCAAATAAACTCTTCAGAAGTGCTAGGTCAGGAGGTAAATTTAGTATAGTCCTAATATCACTGTGAGAAAGGGCTCAGTTGGCTGGCATAACTTGGTTGTAGACCTTATATTCCTTTATCTCATTACAGTACCAATGATCAGCACTATTCCCCTGGTCAAATTCATATCCGAAACATCCCATGCTCCTCCCCGGCAGCTGGTTAAGCTCTGTCTAGACATTCGAGGCGGCAAGTAAATGCTCGGCTGAGTATCTTTGCTGCACACAGAGCACTTTCTCTTACCGCTCAATGATGATGTTGTTGCTCTGGAGGTCATCAGCTACCAGTTTCATTTGCTCCCGAAGCTCCTTCATTCTGATGAAGACACAAACAAGCCTCTTAACACACATGCTGTTTTGCTAGTGGGAGGGTTTCCTGCAGAAGGGAAGTGGAAGTCCTCTTCTCTTCAGCAAGTCCTCACCCTCGGGTAGGAGAACAGCATGTGCAAAAGTAAATGGCTTAACGTCGTGAAGAACACAAGAGAAACGTTCCCCAGCAGGCGGTGTAAGTAAGGCCCTACCAAATTCACGGCCATGAACAACACATCATGGACCGTGAAATCTGGTCTTTCGTGTGCTTTTACCTTATACTATAGAGATTTCACAAGGGAGACCAGCATTTCTCAAACTGGAGTCCAAAAGAAGTTTGTGGGGGGTTGCAAGGTTATTTTAGGAGGTCGCAGTATTGCCACCCTTACTCCTGAGCTGCCTTCAGAGCTGGGCGGCCGGAGAACGGCAGCTGTTGGCCAGGCACCCAGCTCTGAAGGTGGGCCCTGCCAGCAGCAGTGCAGAAGTAAGGGTGGCAATACCATACCGCGCCATCCTTACTTCTGCGCTGCGGCTGGCAGTGGTTCTGCCTCCAGAGCTGGGCTCCTGGCCAGCAGTCGCCGCTCTCCGGCCGCCCGGCTCTGAAGGCAGCGCCGCCACCAGCAGCAGGGCAGAAGGGTGGCAGTACCACAACCCCCCCTACAATAACCTTGCGACCCCCCCACAACTCCTTTTTGGGTCAGGCCCCTTACAATTTACAGCACTGTGAAATTTCAGATTTAAATAGCTGAAATCATGAAATTTTTGAAGTCTTATGGCCATGAAACTGACCAAAATGGACCGTGAATTTCGTAGGGCCCTAGGTATAAGGCAGTCCTGCGAGTACCAAGCAGAGAGCTCCCCTTCTCAGACACCCCCCAATTCTGATTAGCAAGTAGCTATTCTGGAGTTTCCTGCATTGCTTCTGAGAGCCCGACTTGGCCTGCAGTCCCTTCCTCCCTCAACCCCAGTGTACCTGTGGGAGGGCTAGAAAGCTGGTGAACACTATCTGCTGGAGAACAAACAAGGCCTCCCTGCTCCTTCAAGTTCTCAAGCCTGCTCTGTTCTGATACCCACACCTAAAATCACCACCTAAAGTACCCACACCTAAAATCACCAAAACCACACTTCATATTAAGGTTCCTTTTACGGACAATTCATAAAGGGTTAACAGCAGCCTGAATACATGGTTTCTCAATTGTTGTAGTGTCCAACAGGCTGCTTACAGCCACAGTTTATAACCATCGATAATGTCTTCTCCTGATGGGCGCCGGACCATTTATAAACACACACACACACACACGCCTAACATGACATTTGTTAACCCCTCAAACCAGTTTCAATGAAGTCACACAAATGAGGGTCATTCTTGTCAGCTGCCAGCTTGTGCAGATGGAACCTCAATATAAAAGGGGGACCATGAATTCTCACATGGCTGGTAGTGGTCCCTAGCCCAAACCAACCGTAGCTGGACTCTGGGGAAGTTTATGACTCAAGCCTATTCCCTAGGCATAAGGGAACTTGTAATGGTGCACACACCTTAGGCCCTTCCCATTGGTTCTGGACATGTTCCAGCTCCCTTCTCTCCTGTAACCCACCTGGACTCACCTAAGTACCATCTCCTGGTGTGCTAGATTCATATACATTGGTGAGGGTGCAGAAGAGACCTGGGCCAAATTCGGTTTCTCCCGCAGGATTTTCTGAGGTAACTTGTCCAAAGCCTGTGAAAGAGAAGGAAACTTTACAGCCTGCAAATGACATGCTATTTCCTATATTTAGCTCTGGCATCTTTGATGCTTAGAGGTTGTAATAGCAAGGGGGTTTTAAACGCTGAAGTAGAGTGATGTGCAGATAACCAGGGCCATCAATAAACCTCTCCATGGAAAGCAAAATAAAAATAGCAGATGGACCAGGGTACCTGTTCTGTGTCTACATCATAAAGTGCCAGAGAATGCATCCAAAAAACTCTCAGCAGGCAGCTCATCATGTTTATAACTGTTACTTCAGACTATAATAAACTGGAAGTGGCAGCTACTACTGCTAGGCAGCTATTCACTTCGGGGAGGGGGGGCGGGGGTGTTCATTGTTTCCTGTCCACTGGATACCCAGGACCTGCCATTACATACCCTGTTCAGTAAAGAGATCAACCCATCATACTCGACCATCAGCTACAAAGACATTTGGCAGTGTGTTAATGGAAGTCTCAATGAAGAAAAAAAAAACCCCACAAGAGTCATCAGAAGTGTCACCCTCATGAAATTACAGACTGTATGTTGTAGCGTGTAGGATATGGGCTCAGTACTGAAAGTCACTGGGATAACAACTTGTTAGCAGAGACTTAATTTGCTTTTTTTTTGAAGTGTGAGCGTGTTGCAGATGAGTAGTCTGAACACAGGGTTAGGAGCCAGGAATGAGTGCATTCTTATCCCACCGCGGCCACCAACTCACTATGTGATTTTGCGCAAGTCACTTGGGACCAAATTTTCAAAAGCTCTGAAGTGGCACAGGAGCTGAGGTCCCATTGACTTTTGGAAGTGTTACCCACTTCACCTTGCTCTTCTGCAAGTTTTCCCCACCTATAAAATGAAGACTAACACTATTCCCCTACTTATAACACAGGGGATTGGTGCACACTTTGAAAATTACAGGTGCAAGATACTAGCTTGATTTTAAAAAGTCTACACTGTAATATCCATCTTCTGAGCAGAGAGGGTTTTAGAATAAACACGGTACGTTATGGAGGCACTCCTGGCATCCCATCATCTCCACACTACAAGCTGCTATAGAGTTGCTGACTTTCTTCAAATGCTCTCTCATCTCCCAGATTTTCCTATTGAGAAAAAAAAAACAAAACAAAAAACAAAAACTCCAGTCAAATATTTGGTAAGAAACAGAAGGTTGATTTCCCCCCCCGCCCCACCCCTTCTGAAAACCATATTGGATTTGGGTTAAAATCCTGCAGGGAAGCAGATGAATGGCTCTTGGTGTCACACCCATGTTATAATTACAGTCATGCCTCTATTGTTCTTAGGCAAGGCTGTCCAAAGAGCAGTAGCAGTAAACTAAAGGGGAAAAGGTACCCTGTGTGGAGGGTGCATACACCCCGCGCCAAATTTCACTCTAAAAGGCTATTTAAATTTGTAATTAACAATGGCTGTTCTCTTCTCTCTGTGCCTGACCCAGCAGAAAGCCTCCCTTTGACTTCAGTGGGCTTTAGATCAGGCCCTATGTGCTTAATTCCCCCACAGACAATAATAAAGGAAAATAGGCATTGCCTAAAAGTAACAACTACACTTCTGTAGCATCCACAAGTCTCCAAGCAATAAACTAAACCTTGCTATGGTGAGGTCAACATTACAGCTGAGGAATTTGAAGCACAGAGAAGCGAAGTGATTTGCCTGAAGTCACACAGGACATCAGTGGCTGAGCTGGGAATAGCACCTTAGAGTGTCTACACCGCCCATGAAACCAGGGCTCTGACTCAGGTTTGGATCCAAGCCCTGCTGCCATCCACACACAAATGAGTCTGACTTGGGTCAGCAGGCACTTACGACCTGGGTCCTAGGACCCTACTAGGGGCGTGGGTCAGAGCCAGAGTCCTGCCATGACTTGGGTTCAAGCCCTGTCATTTTGCAAGGTGGACTCGAGTCAAGCTGCAAACCCAAGTCAGAAGGGCTGCGTAGTGTGCTATGGAGGCGTCAGCAAAGCGGTGAGACCCAGCTCCAGCGACTGTAAACCCAGGTTAACAATACGGTATAGATGCTCAAGCACAGGCTTGGAAACACCTCGTGCACAAGCCTGGGTCCCACAGACCTGGTTTTCTGAGGCAGTATAGACATACCCATAGAGTCCTGATTTCTGGGTCCCTATTTTAGGGCCAAATATAGCTTACCTTATTCCTGTATTATTAGTAGCAGTTTTATGGTCAGGCGAAGAGGCCCCAGGCAAGGATCAGAGTTCTGTTGTGCTAGGCACTGTGCAGACAAGAAACTAGCGTAGTCCCTGCCCCAAAGAGCTCAGATCACTCCCAGTCAGTGGGATCACTTGTTTGATCAAGATGAGCAGAACGATTAGCGTCGAGTCACGAGACCCCCTCCAATGGAGCCGTTCACACATCCGGGGTGGACAGAGCTCAGTATTTGGTCAGAGCAACAGCTGCCACATGCAGATTACCAACAGCGTCACCGGTGTGCTTCAGACCAAAAATCTGTCTACAACCTTTGGGAGACTCACCCTGTTGCCACCTGTGCCAAGTGCCTGAGTGCAAAGGTGCCTCCCAGTAGACCAACGTGACACAGAGGAAACCCTCATCATTATGGAAAGAGGTTGTATGGTTTTTTTTGGCTTTATTTTTGTTCCTTGAAAGTGAACAGTGCAATCCCCAGAAAAGACCCATCACCCCATAAAACCCAACCTACGAAACAAGGACAAATCCAAAAGAAGCCAATTAGAAACAAAGTGAAAGTAAAAAACAACTCTGACCTCAAACTATAGAAATCCACCAGGAGAGAAAAGAAAAACAAGAGGAGTCTTTAAAAAAAAAAGAAACAAAAAAACACACCAACAAAAAATCCGCATCCATGCAAATCCCACTTAAATCTAAATGAGACTGATGTGTTGCGGAGGCCTCATACTGTCCCCTCTGCAAAGGGGTGAAAATCATCCTCAGAGGAAAAAACTCCCACTGAAGTCAACGAGAGATTTAACTGCAGAGGGAATGGGGACTGCAGGATTGTATCCATTATTATGTTCAAGAACTCCTTTCCCCACCATTGGAATGCAGCCACTTTGGGGGTACGGGATTGCAGCTAGTCAGAACTGCAACACAGCACAGGATTAGAAAAAGGTAGGGAAGGAGGGCACCTAAAGAGGTTGTCTAGTCCAGTGATTCTCAACCAGGGGTACGTGTACCCCTGGGGGTACACAGAGATCTTGCTGGGGTACATCAACTCATCTAGATATCTGCCTAGTTTACAACAAGCTACATAAAAAGCACTAGCCAAGTCAGTACTAACTAAAATTTCATACAGACAGTGACTTGTTTATACTGCTCTGTATACTATACACCGAAATCTAAGTACAATATTTCTATTCCAATTGATTTATTTTATAATTCTATGGTAAAAATGAGAAAATAAGCCATTTTTCAGTACTAGTGTGCCGTGACACTTTTTGTATTTTTGTAAGCAAATAATTTTTAAGTGAGGTGAAACTTGGGGTACGCAAGGCAAACCAGACTCCTGAAAGGGGTACAATAGACTGGAAAGGTTGAGAGCCACTGGTCTATCCGTTTCTTTAAAGGAGGTCCCTTGTGCATCCTGCCCAACAGTGTGCGAGGGAGAAAGAAAATGGTAGCCAAGGACACCAAGGCAGATACCTGCTCCTGAAAAAGATGTCCTAGGGCTTTTTGAGATCTACCTACAGGAGGTTTGAGCTTCACTACCAGGCTTTTCCTAAAAGTTCCCCCACACCGTAAACCTCACTGAACTCGATTCCACCTCAGAAACAGAGGGGCAAAACCACAAGCAAGTTCGAATGCTGTTAGAGAAAATCATTCCCACCCACACCTAAAGCCTTGGGGAGAAGATGCGCTACTTTAAAAGCAACTTTGCAATAAAAACCCAACCTCGGCATCAGCCACAACTAAGTAACTCCACTTTTTTTTGCTGTAATAAGTCACTGTGCAGCAGTCAGTCACCACAGGGCAATTTGCTCCTTGCTGTATTCCCCAAACACCATTTAACATAAAATCATTCTTTGTAAGTGGAGCTCTCTGTCTTAATAGCAGCCTCGTTGTGGTACATGAAACCCTCCCGTTAAGCGAACAAAGAAATCAGCCACTTGAAGGGAAGCTGAGGCAGTTTTGAACTGGGAGGGATGGTCGTCTGGATTCTTTTTTAATGCTGCCTTGTGTGCGTTCAATATAGAGGTGTGATGGGACAGTCAGGGAAATCACCCCCTTTTCTTTCCCTCAACTCCAACTGGTCAGCACTTACCCAGCCAGGGAATTAAATCTTCTCTTCCTCTTACCCACCTATAACTTTTTCCTTTGCTCTGGGTTATACTTAGACCCTGGTCGGCCAATTGGACAGAGCACTGGACTGGGACTCTGCAGACCTGGGTTCTGTTTCTGATTCTGCCACTGCCCTGCTGGTTGGCCTTGGGCAAGTCACTTAACTCTCCCCAGGCCTCAGTTTCCCCATCTGTAAAATGAGGATAGCGATATTGCCCTCCTTTGTAAATGCGCTTTGAAACCGACTGATGAAAAATGCCATATAAAAGAGCTGGGTATTTATTATTACCTTGTAATGACTTACACACGTGCTTAAGGCTTATTGACACCATAAATAGCTCCCCTGATGTTAGCTAGGGCCCTAGACTGTGAGCTCTTTCAGACAGGAAACAGATTGTTATGCGAATGTACAGCACCTACCACAATGAGGCTCTGATCTCTGACCGGGGCCTCTAGGCGCTACTGCAATACAAATTAGCGTGATAATAAACATAGGAAACATATTAGAACTAGGGGTGGATCCTCAAACCCCAGGATCCAAACTCCAGAGATAAGCATTGTCAGCCAAACCCAGACCCTGCATCCAAACAATCCAAAAGCTGGGGGTCAGAATCTGAATGTAAATCCAGTCTTTCCCAGGGTTCAGGTTCTTTGGATTCAGACCATCGCAGAAATAGATACAGGCTAGAACATGGATCCAGGATTCAGACTTGGGCTTGTCTCTGAATTACATCCATCCACACCATTAGGATCATCACTGGCAGGGCCTCTCCACCATGCTTCTTAATAAGCTCTTCTACAGAGCAATGGCTGAGAAATTCTTGGCACAGGATAGAAACATGAGACAGGCAGTAGCAGCCTTAGAGGGTTTCTTACTAGCTTTGTGGCTTATTATTATTTCCTCCCCACCCCCAATGGGAGGTACTAGTAAAATATCTTGAGCCAAGCCCCACCATTAGCGTAATTCTTGGAGACCTTTAGCAGCTACAAGAGGTTCTCGGAGGGATGTTCACAGGAATCAAAGCCCCTGCACCATGATGATCCCAACCCACGACTATTAACACAGAGGCTGCTCCCAAAGTACCAGCTCTGGTTACAAGAAAAACTAGAACCCGGATATCTGGTGTAACACACAGGACACAAGTGAAGAAGAGAGCACGGCCATTACCTCGTTATGCTCCCATGGGTGGCCAGCACAACTTGATATTTCTGTACGCAGTCCTCCTGGAAAACTGACAGGACCTTCTTGGCCAAATGCCCTAAATTCAGCCTGAAAAGATTGGGGTAGAGGAAAAAAAAAAGAAAAAGAGCATTCTTTGGGTGGGATTCAGTACATCGCTGAAGTAACATGAGCGCGGAGATGGTCTCCAGAAAGGAAGGGTGGGGGTGGGGGGGAGGAGGGAACTGCACTTTCCGAAGGGATGGCAAATTCTCCCGTGGCGTGAAAACAAACAAGTCCCAGGCAAAATTTCGTAGGAAAACTCTTCAGTAGGAGATTTTCCAAAACCATCTAAGGGATTTAGGAGCACAAGTCCTACTGAAAGCGAGTAGGACTTGTGCTCCTAAATCCCACAGGCGCTTTTGAAAATCTGCACCTTCAAGTTTAATGAGAAAGTCCATAATAACATTAGAACTGATAAAATATATCGGGGGGTATAAACTCTTGTGTCAGGTGAGCATTTAAACAGGTGATTAACGTTGTGCAGGTGTTAAAGTCCCATTGGCTTCAATTGGGTTTGGGGGAGATTTTTAAATGCATAAGGGCCATTTAGGCACCTAATTCCCACCGAAAGTTAAGCGTGTGGCCTAACTGCTTTCCTGAACAGGGGTCTTCAGGCATAAGCCAGCCACTAATTGCTGGTGGGCAGTAACCTGCGGCCAGTTGTTTTAGCAGCCTCCATGACTGATTTTTCATTTGTATTGTGATCGCGCCTCAAGGCCCCAGTCACGGATTGGGCCATTTTGCACGAGGCGCTGTATGCACAGAATGAAAAGGCAGTCTCTGCCCCAAAGATCTTACAGGGTATGTATATTTACACTATGGGGTTTCTTGAACCTTCTTCTAAAGTAGTTTGGCTGGGAGGAAAGGGCTGGGATCGATAAACCAATTGCCATGGAAGTCATTTACAGGCCAGACATTCTTAGCATTAATATGTGAGAACATTTTGACTCTCCTCAACAGGCAACCAGAAATGCCAGACATTGAACCGCCCTGTTAACTGTGGCCAGGCTTTCAAGCCCCTGGAAGAATGGGTTATTTACTTACTTATCCAGCTTGTGTATTTGTTCCTCATTGTAGGCTAGCCCTAGAAAAGAGAAAAAGATACTTATTGGTCAAGTGCCAGGAACCTTCCACATTCATACAGACGGATACATGTACATACACACACTCACAGCTGCTACACTCTAGCAAGAGACCTCTTGAGAAAAAAAGACTACAGCTGAAATTTTCCAACAGCATTCAAGTCAATGGTAGTTGGGTGCCCAACTCACCAACTTCAGCTACTTACGCGGAGTCATCCGGGTCTTCTTGAATTGCTTGTATATGAGCTGCATCCTCTCAAGGCAGCACTCCATCTGCCGGATGCTGTGGAACCAGGACATGAGATGCGTTTTCTTTCCAGCCAAATGTTCAATTAAACCTCGTTTCGGACAAGGAGCTGGGTCTGCAGCTACCCATTTCCCTGTGAGTCGCACAGAGTGCAAAGCAAAGGCTGTGTTCCCTAGTGGACAGAGCACTGGATTGGGATTCAGGATACCTAGGTTCTATTCCCAGCTCTGCCACTGGCCTGCCGCATGACCCTGGGCACATCCCCTTTTTATGCCTCAGTTTCCCCCTCTGTAAAATGGGGATAATTATACTGACCTCCTTTGTAAAGCCCTTTGAGATTGACAAATGAAAAGCTCTACACAAAGCTAGGTATTATTTCTACCCCAGCAGGACTTTGAAATCCAGGTGGCTAAGACCAGCCCTGAGGCATTTACTTGTCTCCTCACACAACAAACCACCAACTCCCTCCTTATTAGTACCGCCACTAGCCTTTACTTGGCTCCCACCATTGGGGTGTCCAGGCATCTCACTAGACTTAAGCTGAGACAGTCAAGATGTCAAGACGACTACATCGACCCTGAGCCTTGTGTTAAGTCTCCTAGCATTGCATCAGCTGCAGCACGGCTCCCCCAGCAGGAGCCCTTGCGTAGAAAGAGCACAAGTGGGTGCTTTTACTGCCGGTGTTGTTTAGCCCTGCTCTGAGTGGGGTTAGATGACACACCGGTTAAAACACACACCAAGGCTCCCACTGTTGCTAACAGAGGTGGATGCACAAATGGGAAATTGTAACTAAAAGCTCAGTGCAGGAAAGGCGCAAGAGAGCTTAAACCCCATCTCCCTTTGTGGCAGCCAGCCAGGAATTCATCAGCAGCGAGGCCTGGACAAAGAAGGCTGTCCTGCAGCTCTTCCCACAGGGGGCCAGGATATTGTGGATTCATCCTTCAAACACACCTGTTATTGTGGCTGGTTGGTTCTGGTAGCGCCTGCAATGTTCTGAGGCATTTTCCAAGCGGAAAAGCAGCACAGTCCCTGCTCCAAGAGAGATTTCCCAATGGTGCCTATTGCAAGCTTCTTCTCCCTCACCCCCAGTTTGTATTAGCCCAGGGACTGTGGTGGTGGGTAGCAGGACAGAGAGGAACACAGCTCCCCCACCTCTGCCCAAAGCAGATGGGTGCTTTCCCTTCCCTCCCAGGCGTGGGGAGAGCAGCTCCCACTCCTATTAGCTCAGGGGGTGCAGTGAGAACTCCCCTCCTGTTTCAATCTACTTTAACCCCTACGTATTGCACCTCTGAAATATTGTGCTTGTGCCTGGAGCTGCAAGCTCCCTGGTGCAGGGCCTGGGCATTTTTCATGGGTCCACTCCTCGGCCATTCAACTAAAACCAACAGAGCTGGCAGGCGTGGCATGGCATGGCATGGGTGGGGAGGCACTTAACCACCCTTGAGCTAATGGGGAAATTGGGAGCCCCCTCCAGAAAACCTCAAACTGAGTCACAGAAGTGGGTGTATTTAGGAGCTGGTGCCCGAGACCACATCCTGATTGTCAAACCTCCCACGAGACTTGCTCTGCCAGCCTCCTCTCCACCTATGCTGCCCCTCCCTTCTCCATTTAACCTCATCTTCACCTACTCCTCCGCTCCTTTAGGTTTGGCTTCCTGCCCATTCCTCCCCCGACACCTCCTTCGTTTTCTACAGCTGTCGATTCATTTGCCTGAGGCAACCTCCCCATCTCCTTCCAAAGGGGAGTCCAGTCCCTCCAAACTTCTCCTTCTCGCCTAAGCTTATTATTGACATTCACCCATAGCAGGCATTGTGACACTTGCCATGATGGACATGATAAAAATAAGCTGCATTCCAAATAGAGCTTAGTTTAAACAGCCATGACCTGGAAACGCAGAGGCTTCTGAGTGCAATCTCTTCGGGCTCCTGGGGAAAAGCTCAGGCTCAGTTAATACCATAAGACAGGGCCTAGTACTCTAATCCAGGAACCTGGCATCCTCAATGCAAGTGTTAGATAAGGATGATAAAAAGCATCCTTGAGATCAAATGCCACCAGAGACTACAGTATACACATTGTATATACACATTGCTCCTCTATCAATTTAGACACGTTTCCGCTAGAAGCTGGGACTGAATTGTTCTTGTAGCAGAAAGTGCAACAAGTTCCAAATAAGTAGCCTGAAATGAAATCCAACTCCCTAGAATCACAGCTGGCCAACGCACAAGCACCAAGAACATTATAGGCAGTACGGCCCAGTGGGTAGGGACTGGGCCTGGGCGTCGACAGCCAAAGAATCATAGAACCATGGGTTAGAAAGGACCACAAGAGCCATCTAGTCTAACCCCCCGCCAAGATGCAGGATTTGTTGCTGTGTGAGAGACAGTCCTGGGTTCTAATCCCAGTCCTGCCACTGACTCCATTTTCCCATTTATGAAAATGGGGATAATTATTAGAATGGACTGAAAAATGGCGGGGGGGAGGGCGGGGGAGAATGCTGACATATTTGGTGCCAATTTTCCAAAGTTTTCCTATAATAATAATGATACATTTAGAAATTACCTTGAACCATATGGATGAAAGGCTCTACAGTATGTGCAACGTCATTTTATCAGTGCTAATAAGAGTACAGCTATTAATAGTACTGAAATATAAAGTGCAAAATAAGGTGTCAAATACTGGCAGTGCCCTGGAGCGATATATACACATATCTAAAGTGCGGCACTTACATCTGTCATAGAATCGTTATCAATGTCTTGCACTTACATGCAAAGCAATATTAATATAAAATATGTACTATTAACGGTGTGTACACGAATACTGGTAGTGTACTGTACCTTGAGATAGGCACCCACTCTAAGTGGGTGTGTACAGCAACACACACACAGTTGCATATGAAAATACATTAATGGTTTTCAACATTAAACAAAAGCGTAATCCACAAACCTATCTTCATGTGTCTGTTTCCTGTGCTTTACCACCTCAGACAAAAGAGAGTCCAATGTCCCTTTATGTTCGGAGATGCTGAGGGAACATCTGGTGAGGTCTTCAGTGACCTACAGTGGGAAAGAAAAGGTCCAGATCAGGGCTCTCCATTAATCAGAGAAGTTCCACATGGGTTTCTCAGCTCCTCCCCACACAACACCCGCAGCTGGAGCTACATACTCACAGTCTGCAGCCTTGTTTTCACCTCGGCCAGATCCTTCGCCTCTGGACTACTGTTGCCCCCAGAAACAGAGTCATACCTGTTGGACACAAATCAAAGCTTATTAAACCAGAGGCTGGATTCAGAGGGGCTTTTCCTGCTCTGGGCTAAGGGGCAGATATCACCTGGGCAAATGAAAACCATCTTCTTAGGCTGGACGTTTCGAAGGCATCTAGGAGATTTACAATCACAGCCCCCATTGAAATGAATGGGAATCACACCTCTAGGCAGCTCTCAGCACTAAAATAACCCAACCCCATATACACCATTTCCCACCACGGAGGTTATAAACCAAAGAGGTAAGAGCTAAAAAACCAAGGATGGGTTTAGATTTCACTGGAGCAGCAGTGACCACAATGGATGGATTTAGTAGGATTGTCTGAGATTTCCCTGTCATTTGGTCTCTGATGGAAGTTCCACTAATAGAGCCTCTTAAATGGAAATAAAAGGCACATCAACCTAACGAGTGCGGTCAGGCTGGAGGCAGCGTTCAGCAGAACTACACTGTAATGGGTCTGAATCCTAGAGGTTAGAGACAGAAGAGACACATTCAAGTCCAGCCTCCAGAGCCAATGCAGAATTGTTCCTTATAGTAAATTCTACAGGATTTTGTCCATTCTTGTTCCAAAAGGACAGGGATTCCACTCAATGTCTTGGTCTGACTGACCTCCCCCTGGGATTTAGGATAATGCAGTGTAAGCCACTAGTCACATGGTTTTCATTTTACCGAGCAACAAGGCTCTTATTTTCCATTTGCATTCAGCCGAAGATTCCAGCACTGGTGTCTCCTTGAATTTACACTGTGACTTCATCTCTGTGGCTTATATAGTTTGCTGTACCCTGTAATATTCAGTCTGAAAAACCCCAAAGAGCAGCCAGACCACCAGGGACTAAAATCCAAGTTCTTATGAAACTGGAGACTGATCATCCAAGGGGGGTGGGAAACAGTAACCATTCAGCTCATCCATTCCTGCACATTCCCCTTGTACAAGGATTGCAGGAATGTAACACTCACCAGCAACCCAGCTTACTCATGAGTCTCTTTCTCCACTGCCCCAATCATCTGGTGCACAATACCTACAGATAACCAGCAATGGCTCCTGACCAGTTCTTCCTGCACAGAGCATTGCCATGGTCACTTCACTTCAGGAATCAAAGTAATATCAAGCTCTTGTATAGCATTTGTTTTAATCAGTAGATCTCAAAGCGTTTTACAATGGAGACCAGTGTCATTAGCTACTTTTTACAGATGGGGAAACTGAGGCACACAGAGAGGAAATGACTTGCCCAAGGTTACCAAAGGGCAGGAGGCAGGAATAGAAGCTGGGTCTCCTGAGTCTCAGCCCAGTGCTCTATCCAATAGGCTGCACTGCCAAGCACTGCCTTGAGTGGTGAGCTAGATCCAATTCCTAGTGGACTAGTGTCCACATCACCAAACCTGCCACCACTGGTTGAAGATCTCAGCACAGAGGACAAGGACTGTGAATGGGCCCTGTAAACAGAATGGGGAAGTGGCTCAGACAGTCGGGGTGAAGGTACTCTACACCGGTGGGGGTAGCGGTGGGATACTGCACTGCTTACTTTCTATGCTGTACCAGCTCTGTGGATAATAAAGGACCTCGTCCTCCTTGGCTGTCAGGGGAGTTCTCTTCCTGGTGTTCCACTCTGGATCCCTTGTTTGCACCTTCGGAGCTACATGCTCTGCCCTGGTTTTTGGTTCTTTGTCTCCTGCAGTCAGTTAAGTTCTGGGTTCTGTGGCTGCGCATGCGGCCTTTGTTGTGACCCTGGGGAGTTCTGCTCCCCATCCCAGGATTTAGGCAGCACCAGATTCACCACAGAGGCCTTAACGGAGCTCTCCATATTTTTCTGTCACACACGAGAGCAGCAGATGCCTCAGTACAGAAGGTGGGAAACCTACATCATCCCAAGTCCAGAGAAGGGAACACGGCCTTTGGATTTATATTAACCAAGAGTCCTTACCTGATGCTTCAGTCCAGTGTGTGTGTGTGTGGGGCGGGGGGGCACCAAAGAGGCCTCAGGTGGATTTTTCCAAAGCCCCAGTGTGACAGAGGAGCACAGATCCCAGTGGCTTGCAGCTAGACTTGCACTCCCGAGTCACGCAGGAGTTTTGGAAACTTTCCCTCTCAACCCCTAACGTTCTGAGAGCTACAATAACTTCTGTTCAAGCTCGAGTGACAAGGGCCTGTGCCTGTGAAGAGCAGAGGCGAGTGTGTTCAGCCCACGTGCGGGACAGACGCAGCTCAGCGCCATGACCACATGTGCACAGCTGCAGAGCATCCTGCACTGGCGCCTGCATTACCCCTCACTGCAGAAGTGACAGCAACAAGCGACACTTACAACGCGAAGGCTTTCAGCTCCGTATGCTGCAAGCAGCTCAGCATTGAAACGGCCGCTTCCCTTCTCTCCAGAACACGGGAGCACTTGGCTTTCAGGCTCTCACTGCAAAGAGACGGGTTTGTCTGGAATCATGCAACACCCCTCACCCTCTACGCAGAGCGAGGGGTGCAGTGCACCTGAACTTCCTTCCAACCACATCTGCCTCTCCCTCCCCCAGCCCCCGCCCCTCAAGCCCCAGCCTCGTGCCTCAGGGTTTCCTTTGGGTGCTTGTAACCATGAACGGTAGAATATACACAGCTCTGTCATTTATTCTGATCACCTGTTATCGGGGGCCCTAGAATACGAGAGAGTTCTTGCTCCGAAGAGCTTACGGTCTAAACAGGCAAGACACTGTCCTAAGTGCATGAACACTGCTATATTGACCACCATGGCCTGAACTGCACCGACCCATCGGTGTCAGAACATGACTAGTGCACAGCCACAATGGGGACAAGGATTCCATCTGGAACACATGCTCTGAATGAAGCCCTCAGGTGTCTCTAATTCAAGCACACCCTTCTGCAGTTGAGAAGCAGAGAGAATATCCCCCGTTTTATTTTTTACATCTAACATTACATATGCACACACATGTGCACGCACGCACACACTTAATAGTATTGATCCAAACCACTGCAGCAGACACAGTGACACTGCAAGATTTGGAGCACCGCTGTAGAATACTATTGGGGGACTGTCTGAGCAAGCGATCTGGTTCTCAAACACAAGATATTTCTATCAGCTACACAGTGAGAAAAGAAATCAAACAGTTCCCACTGTTCTTTACACAGCACCAACAGGGCACACTGGCCGTCATGTACTTACATGACCCAGTGAAGACCTCTCAGAATAAATTCTTGACATTTCAGAAGTGACCGAGAGATCTTCAGTGTCTGGTGAACGGCGCTCAGGACACCCTAGAAGGCAAAAGGGCACTGCCACTGACCGCTCCTTCACCTGAGCACGATTTCCAAAGCCTATTTCAATCTTGAGCTGAAATCCCCAACGTACCTTTGCCATGCTGCAGTCAGCTAGGACATCAACCTTTGGGACAAACTTTGGAAACTCAAGTGATGCTGAAAACAAAGAGACATCATTCACAGCTCTTTGAGGGTATACTTCCCGTATCGCCCACTGTACAGAGGGACCTCTGTGCTTCATGTTTGCTTAACAGGGAATGTCTCATGGAGTTGTACTTCTGTGGATCAGCACTGACATCTAGTGCCCACCTAGGTGAACCACAGGTATTACACAGATACAGGGGAGGAAGGGGGACAGTTTCCAAATCTCCCATGTGACTTAGAAGTCTCAGTTCTACTTTCAAAAATGACTTAGGCTTCTAAGTCACATAGGAGGAAATGTTTAAAATTTAGCCCACAACTTGGAAGTTGTACCATCAGCTCCTGTGCACAAAACCCAAGCAGGAATTTAACTGGCTGCCACTCTCATCTCAACAAATGTTTTATTATACAGACATCGGCACAGAAAGCATCCTTCCCTGAAGGCTGTGTGGGCACTTCTCTGTCTAATCTAATTGGAAGGGTAATATTCTCCTCTCCAGCTCACATTGTGGGTCTCTGCAACACATTTTGCTCTCGAGTTCTGCACATGGAATAAAGAGAATATAAAGCAGAGAACTGCAGTGTGGATCCTAATACACAAAAGTACTTAGTAGGTAGCACTTTTGATCTCAAGTGAATTACAAATATTAACTAATTAATCCTCTTCATATCTTTAAGACAGGGCTAAACAATTTACGTTTTGCAAATGGAGAATGAGAGGCAGAGAATTTTCACTCAAGCCCATGGAGGGAATCTGTGTCCGATCTGGGATGAGAAGCTAGAAATTCCTTGCTCCTAGTCCTGCACCCAGATCACTCGCCCTCAGCTCTGGGTTCAGCAAGGCAGAGCAGAGCTCAGACTTTATTGACTGACAGTAGCACCTGGATGTCTCAGCCAGGTCCTGGCCCCACTGTGCTAGGCACTCTACATAGAAATCGCAGGAGATGGTTCCCACCCTAATGAGTAATCTAAACAGACAAGACAGACAAAGGGTGGGAAAGGAGTATTATTATTACTCCCATTTACAGACTGCGGATAGAGGCACAGAGAGGTTAAATGACTTCCCCATGGGCACACAGGAAATCTGTGTCAGAGATGAAAACTGAACCCAACCCAAACACGTCCAATGCCTTAACCACAAAACCATCCCTTCCTCTCCGTTGAGCTTTGTCCTAATAAGTTACAGTTCTGCAGTGAGACTCCAGATGAAGTGACCAAGAGCCCTGTATCAGGAGGACATTGCAAGCATGACCATGTGTGTGCATACACAGATGGCGGAAACTAAACCCACTAGAAGAGCTCAAATGGCTGGACGGGAAGCAGAAGGCTCCATTTTACGAGATGACTGTACTCACGATCTCTGAATCTCACTCCCACTGGTTCCTCCGGTTCACTGCTCAGCAAGGTCAGAGGGCTATTTTCTGTGGTTCTGGAGAAATTGTGAGCTTGCAGGGTGGGTTCCAATTGATACAGGTGACCTTCAAAAAAATATTCTTGATGGGGAGGGGCTATATTTGTCTGTGTGAAGACAGCTTCTAAAAATATGGTGGTACTGAAACAAAAACCAAAAAGGGAATGGAAGGGAAATAAAACATGAGGCTGTCAGCAAAATGATTTCACACAATAGGCTGTAGTTGGGCTATTATTCTGCCCCCACCATCCCCTCCAAAATCCTACTCTTGGGTTTATCATTCACCAAAGGAAGCTCAGTTGAGACCCAGCAAAGCTTTCTGGCAGCCTGCCGCATCAGACTTGTCCACACTGATACGCATTGTGGATTGCCATTGTGCTAGCATTCTGCCACCTGAAAGCCTTAGCAGTCTGACCCAACTTCCAGTGAAGTCAGGGCGAGACTTGCCTGTGACATCAATGGGTTTCAGAGTATGCCCGATATGAGCGAAAACACACAAGAATCACTTCTCCTCCGATGAAATGCAGCCTCCCGTGGAGTGGAGGGCAACAGAGCAGGCATACAGGGGACAGGAATAAGCAACCCCTTCCAGCTGATCCATCTCCCTGGGAAAGCGCAGCTCAGCATTAAACTGAACCTTCTGCTTTCCCCACTGGGTTTTCAGCCTGGATTCTTCTCCCAGATTTGCCAGGGGCTAAGCTGTGCTTACGTGTTGTAGGCATGGATGTAGACCCGGTGCATGGTAGCTTGCTGCAAGGAGAAGACATGGACCACTATCCTGTGCAGGATGTCACTGGTTTCAGCAAAAAACTGATCAAAGCCCCAGCATTTCTCCTGATCAACTTCCAGAATGTTAGCCAGGATGGGGATGAGCTGGCTCTTCAGCCCCCTGAAGCAAAGGAAAGGAAATGAAGATGTTATTCTCTCGCGCACGCACACAAATATGAACAGAAGACAGTGTGTTCCAATGGATAGGATGCTGGCCTGGGACTCAGGAGACCTGGGTTCTATTCCCAGCTTTGTCACTGACCTCTGTGTGACCGTGGGCAAGTCACTTTGCCTTTCTGTGCCTCTGTAAAGCGGAGAGAATACTAGACCTTCTTTTGTCAAGTGCCTTGAAATCTACAGATGAAAAGCATGCTCTCCAGGTTAAGAACCCATGCGTGATATTATCCTGATCCAACTCCCTTTGTAATCTTTCCAATCAATTACAAAAGGAAGGGGACTGGCAATTATAAGGACGACACATCATCAAATTGTATGCCACCCACTCCCCATTTCATGGCATGGCCGAATAGCTTCCGACGAGCTCTCAGGAACGCATGCCTATGCTTTGTCATCATTAAGGATGCGTTCAGCTTTCCTTGACAGAGGCCCATACAATGTTCATCCAGCATCCTTGGGCTTGTCAGATGCATTTCGCCAGATGCTCCATTACAATTTAGCCCTCGCAAATGAATCAAACTCAGGACCCAGCGAGTTTGTTTTCCCCATATTCATTTCCCTGGGGATGTAACAGACAATAAATAGACGGGTTCACAGGCTGTCAGACGGGAAGAGACAGACTGACTATAAACCTCTTTCGAATCCTTGAACCCTCATCTTGATAGGATGGAAAGATGGGGGCGGGGGGGGGAGTGGAGGGTTTAAGAAATGAATGCATTTTCTTTTAAGGTGAATTTAGTGCTGGTGAGAGGTGCTGGACTGACAGCCCTAGAGACTGAAATCCCCTCTTTAGCCTACGTAAAGAAACTCACTCACTCTACCAAAGAAGTAGAATTGGAATTAGGAGTTGGGCTCATTTTTCCTCCTCTCATGAACGATGCCTGATGCCATGCATAGGCAAGGCACTGGGAAGAGGAAGCAGAGGGGAAATGTGGAAGTTACTATCACCTCAAAGCGTGTTAAGAGAAAGGACACTGGGACAGAGGCTATGAAGTACTAGAAAGACTGTTCCAAAATGGAGCACCAGTGATGTGTATTTTTTTCAATGCCCTCCCATAACGCACTTCCTCCTAGACACTGACAAACATGAATGAATCCCAACTCCTTTGTGTAGTCGGTGAATACAATTATTTACATTTTGCAGATGGGAAAACAGAGGCCCGGAGACGGAAAATGACAAAAACCCCAAGTTAACCACATTTTTTGTGCCCAATACCGCACTGAGAGTCAGCGCCAGGAACTGAACCCGGGCATTCTGGCCCAGAGCCTCATTCTCTAATTATGAGCCTGTGCTAACACAAATGGACCGATTAGTGTATATTCTGCAATACACAACTGAGAGACATGGAAGAGAGGGAGTAGGCAGAAGTTGGGGAGCTCATTGACAAAGAAATATCCTCCCTGGTTGGGGTTTTAAGATTAACCATTTAGCTCTTGGAGAAAGAGGAGAGACAGTGGAACTTGCAGGAAAGTCAGAACCCATTGCAGAAATTATTCAACTAAAACCCCACACAGTAGTGCAGCTGCTACAGATTAACATGCCTGTGAGAAGTCTTCACATTATTTATTAAGGTAATAATATACTTCTATTGGATATGCGGTCACACTAGTTCTGGGCTTGATCCTTGTGATAAGTCATTGGGGTTGCTAGGTTCAATAAGGACTCATGGCACGATTACACCCTAAATTCTGATTTTAAGTACCAAAACTATCTTCTGCTGCGAAAGGGTTAATACAGACACTGTCAATAGTGGGAAATTTTGGAATTAACCAAAACAACGTGAGTCACTTCAACTGGGAGGGAACATGTGACAAAATGGGCAAATTCTCTCTCTAGAGGTACAGCACGGGACAAACGCTAACTGTTTTGAGGCATTTTATATACACTTAGGCCCTTGACACCACTCCAGCCTTAACATAAATGAGAATCAGGCCCCAGGCACATATGAATGAGTACGTCACAGACGACTATAAGGAAGGGCACAGAGAGCAGTGTGCTCCACACATTTTCTTTGAGGCTGCAATCACAGCTTGTTGAGAGCCTTGTACTGCTCTGAAAGCCTTAACCACACTCAAGGTTCTTTATTTCAACACCAGCCACGTGCCTAGCGCTGTGTGGGACACGGGGCAGTGGGGAGGACTGCAGGCAGCTGGGATTGAAGTCACGCACCTTTTGATCAAAAAGCAAGAGCCTGCTCAAAGCCCCAGCTCTGCTGGCTCAAAGGATGTAGCCAACTCCACCATCTCTGCAGTCCAGCCACTGGAGTGGGGAGCACAGCGAGGCGGCGTAAGCATGCATGACACGCACAACACCACAGTCCCTGCCCCCGAGAGCTTATAGTCAGAGACAGAGAAAACGGGATGCCCGGAGAAGCCCAGCCGATGGAACGACCAGGCTTTTACAGCCGAGATTTTCAGTGCCCAAATCCCATTGAACACGGCGTTTACCTCTCCTTAAGCACCATTGAGAAATATCATTTATAGAGAGGAATTATCATCATTCCAGACTCACTGGGTCCAGGCACGATGGGAGGAACGTTTGCAAGGGCATAACTACATCCCTGGAGGATGCCGAGGGCAGAGCCGAGTCCCCGTGCTCTTTTCCAACCCAAAGCAGCACTTCTGTCTGTGCCACTCCCTGACTGGTTGGAGGCCCTATGATCAAAGCAGGAGGAGGGAGAGCTCCCTGGAAGCAACCCCACCCCCTCCAGTACTCACACAGACAGCTGGCAGGTGATGGGCAGCTCGTAGCTCCACTCAATGGGCCCGTTCTCCTGCCTCTGGACGCCTGCGATAGCTCCAGCAGGTTTCTCCGTCGTTATTTTATACCTGTTGAAAGAAAAGTAGTTCTGCTGGGTGGGAACTGGACCAACTGGCCTCCCCTGGGCACACTCCAACCACTGGGCTTGCAAATTTCTTGGCAAGTGCGTAGGGGGGACAGGCACAGAGAGGGGAGAAAATCAGTCTCCACCTTCCCATATCATAGGGGAGGAGTTTCAATGGACAGAACCAAAATGTACCAACAACGAGAGGTGCCTAAACCGTGCATGGAAAGCCAGGCAAACAGGAAGAAGCAAGCCGAGACTGTGCGTGCTAGCTAAGCCAATGGGCAACTGCACGTGCAGCCACGTAACCCACACATGCTTCGACTAGTTTGCACCTGCCTGTTTCATGGGTGCAATTTAGGCATCTGCTTTTTGAAGCTGCGATCCAGACCCATCAACCACCAAACCCCCGCGCCCCCCCACCAAACCTAGAAGTACAAAGGTATGAAAAGAAAAATCCAAAACCTGTTTCCATCATCCCTCGGGGGAAAAGCTGCATCGCTTTCAGAAGATGTGCGTGGGGGGAGGGCGGACACTTCAAGCAACAGCATGGAAGTCAAGTCAGAAGCTGCCCCATCTTTCAGCCGTTAAACCACAAAGCCACAGAAACACCGTTATCAGGGCAAACGTACCATAGAAAGGGGCACTGATTGCCAGCTGCAGCTCTGCCGTCTTCCTGCCTGGATGCACACCCTGAGCAGAACCCAGTTAATCCCCCATGTACTTGAGTTAGGGACAGCATGGCCGGCTTGGTCTCCAAGTGGGCTTTGCTGCCCGACACTGTAGTGCTAACCACAGGGGCGGTCAATAGCAGGGGCTGCATTGGTGACTTGCCAAGATGGGGCAGCCCCACAGAACGTGCAGTCCCTACTATATCGTTCGTGTTCTGTCTTGTCCCAAGAGGCCTTTCCTACCAGCAGCATGGAGCAGGGCATGCTGGGAACTGCAGATGAAGCCAGCCACAGGCTACACTTCCAGCAGATCTAAGGTATACGTGAGAATCCGGGTGATTAAATCATCAGTAAGCTAAGGTGCATAAACACAAACAGACCCGCTGAATTCCACATTAATAAAAAACAGCACAATGAGGAGTCTGTGGCTGAAATGGGTCTTCAGCAGACATCTGAGACTGAGAGCTTCATATTGGGACAGAGGCAGGACTCGAGAAAAGGATGCAGCACAAGGAGTAGAAGGCACCGGCAGATCTGGAGTGGGGCACCGCACGGCATAGCAAGAGGTATTGCAGGTCAGGATTGGGGTGAATTGCTCGCTCTCCATGTAGCCTACCTCATCCACTCTTCCCTACAGCTTCTCACTTTAGGACACAATTCAATTCACCAAACTCAGCCAAAAACAACACAAAGCCCATGTCAACACCGGACTCCTGTCGGTGGCACTACCTACATGATTTCTTTATTCCTGCGAGGTCCGCCGAAGGGGATAAATGGGAGACTGCCTGTAGCAGCATGGTAAAAGGTTACCCCAATGCTCCACAGATCTACAGTCACCCCGTAAGCCTTTTGCTGGGGTTTTCTCAGAACTGCTCGCTCGTACATGTCCGGGTGCTAATAGGATGAAGAGGAAGAAACGCATTGTGAATGAATCTGCTTTACTTATAGCAGGTCGGTCATGGAAGCCAAGATTTCCCCAGTGACTAGTGATTTAGGGTTTTTCCATTTTTGGGTGCCCAAAATGAAACACTTCAGAGGGCTAGGTTTTCCGAAAATGTAGGCACTGAAAATCAGGTCCCTGTAAGCTGGGCTCCCCAAAATTGAGGCACTCCAAATCTCCAGTCACTTTCAAAAACCTTGGCCATAGAAAGTGAAGTTCAAGCAAATGAGTCTCGATGAATGAAACGCTTGGAGACAGAGAGGACGTCCACCATTCTAAGTGGCCAGAGCAACGGACTGAGACTAGAGATATAGGATCTCGTCCTAAGCTCTGTCACTGACCTGCTGGATGATCCTGGGCAAGTCACATCCCCACCCCCCCGTGACTCAGTTTCCCCATTGGTAAAATGGGGATAACGATAGTGAGCCCCTATGTACAACACTTTGAAATCTACCTACGCAGAGTGCTATAGCAGAGCTAAGTATTGTTGTTATACACTAAGCATAGCAACAGCCCAAGCTCCTACCGTTCCACGTATGCTGAGAAAAGTAACCCTTCCTTCCTGAACTCTTGCTCGTTAAGAAACTGGCATTTTGCTTTACTCACAAGATATTCCTCTGTCCCGTAGACAGACACAAATTTCTCGTCATCGTCCAGCTCTCGAGCGGCCCCAAAATCCGTGAGCTTATAGATGCTCTGCCCGTCTTCCCCCACCAGCCGCATGATATTTCCTGGTTTGATGTCCCTATGGACAATGCTGTTCTCACGAAGGTGGTTCATGCCGGCCACTATGAGCACAAAGGGGAAGTGAGACACTGCTTAGAATGGCCGCAGCTTCTCTGAGCTGGCTTGGCTAACAAGCAGCAGCGTGGACTAGAATTGAGGGAGGCAGGCAGCCCTGGGTTCAGCTTTCAGACCCGGTGAAGCAAACATGAACTTGGGATAAACAGAGGAAAATCACAAGCACGAGGTCCATTCTGAAGAGGGGAAGGGAGCAGAGGCAAACCGTACCATCTCCGACGTGTGATAGCGTGGGCACAACCTACCTGCCTGCTCATTTGCACAGTTCAGTCTCTCAGCTCCCCCAGGATGCCAAGGGCATCCTCAGAATCCAAGCACCCCAGTGGAGAAGTGCAGCGAGACATTCCTGACATGCTCAGGGTGGACTTGCTACAGGGACCGAGAGCTTTGCAGCACCTAGAGTCTTTGCCGCCATAAGTTCTTGGAGATGCCCACTCATCCAACGGCCTCTCAGGGTGGGAAAGCGGACAGTACAGGGGCTCCGTTCCAGGGTATGGAGTCTTTCACCTGCCAAGTCACTGGTTCAAATCCAGCCTGGGTCAGTAGTGACTGACAGCGCTTACCATTTGGTGGCCTGAATTTGGCAGTCTCAGTTCTTAAGGGAGCTGACTAACAGTCACAGCTGGCCTCAGCAGAGGATAAGTGGGTAGGGGAAATGTACTTCTGGCGAAGGGACCATACTCCCTGTGTATTCGGCAGACAAAGGGCCTTCACTCTCCACCATTCACACTGCTTTGTAAAATGCACCTCCAGGCATGCAGTAAGTTAGTTTTTGCTCCCATCCACATCTTTACAGAAGAGCAGATTTAATGAGGAGCTGGGTGTGAGGAGAGATTAATAAGACTGGGACTTTTCAGCTAGGAAAAAGAGACGACTAAGGGGGGAGATGATAGAGGTCTATAAAATCATGACTGGTGTGGAGAAAGTAAATAAGGAAGCGTTATTGTATGCTTGCTCATAACACAAGAACTAGGGGCCGCCAAATGAAATGAAGAGGCAGCAGGTTTAAAACAAGGGAAAGGAAGTATTTCTTCGCACAACACACAGTCAACCTGTGAACTCCTTGCCAGGGGATGTTGTGAAGGCCAGGGTTCAAAAAAGAACTAGATCAGTTCACGGAGGATAGGTCCATCAGTGGCTATTAGCCAGGATGGGCAGGGATGGTGTCCCTAGCCTCTGTTTGCCAGAAGCTGGACATGGGCAACAGGGGATGGATCACTGGATGATTCCCTGTTCTGTTCATTCCCTCTGGGGCAGCTGGCACTGGCCACTGCCGGAAGACAGGATACTGAGCTAGATGGACCTTTGATCTGACCCAGTATGGCTGTTC
Organism: Chelonia mydas; assembly: GCF_015237465.2. NCBI lineage: Eukaryota > Metazoa > Chordata > Testudines > Cheloniidae > Chelonia > Chelonia mydas. Next base: position 6,095,719 of record NC_051261.2, read on the forward strand.
TTATATACAGCAGAATGCAAATCCCATGTCCACACTAGCTGCATCGAGCACCTGTTTATCCCCCTTTCCCACCACAGACACCCAAGCTAGTAGCTCCGAGACTTACCAACACAATGCAACACGATGAGGAACTCTGACTCAGACAAGCCAAAGGAGTTCTCTGGATCTTCTAATACGCTCAGCAAGCTCCCACATGAGCAGTACTCCATCACCAGCACCTTCTGCTTGCTGTTTCCCTGAGTCTGGGAGGCAGAAGGAGAGACTGATCCCTTGAGCAGCATCCTGAGCAACAGTGACCCTGTGATGCTGCGTTATGCACAGAGTCCCGGGGCAGGCTGCTGTGTCCCACCCCTTGTCCCGTCCACGGGAGGGTGGCATCCCCTCCTTGCCCGAGCGGCCTACGTGGCAATTCTAGTCAGAGACAACTGACTCCACAGGCAAGAGTACGTTGGGTGGGAAAATGAGCTCTGCCGCCCAAAACAAAGTCTGTGATTAACACAACACCCAGAACTCGAAGGAATTGGCCAATGAACCGCTTGAGTGTGTGATCCAGGACACTTGGCTCCATCGCCTAGGGCGTGGGAATCCGTGTAGACTAGCAGTTAAAGCACCGGACGTGCCAGCAGGGCACCTGGGTTCTATTCCTGGCTGCATCACTCAGCTGGCCTGGGGCCTTGGCCAAGTCACTTCAGTGCGCCATCCGTCAGTGGGAACACCACCACAGGGACGCTGGGAGAGGTCACGAGTGAATGGTTGTAAAGTGCTTTGAGCTGAAACAATAGGGAGGGTCGAGGGTGAGTAGAGAAAAGCCACAGGAAGAAGCTGTGGTTATTCGGCAGCAGCAGCCCATCCCAGCAACCGGTGCCTGTCACAGCTGCTAAAAGCCAAGTCCCACTGCATTACCATCAACCCACACTTTTCCCATTGCAGAGCTAGCGACAGACTTACAGTCTCTTCAACTGCAAACAGCTTGACAATGTTCTTATGGTTTAATTTCCTCAGCACCTCAAACTCTCTCATCTGCACCTCCTGTGGTCTCAGGTAGCTGGCATTATTAAAGACCTTCACAGCAACCAGCTCTCCTGATCTCTGGGCAAGGAGGAGAAAAGGAACAGGACAAATTCAGAGAGCAGCCCCCAGCTGGAATGCTAGCCCGCCAGGAAAACAGGTTAGTGGACAACTCATGCTCTGTAGCGTGGGTACGGTTCTGTTCTAGAGGGGACGATCAAAACGAAGCCAGAAGGCAGCTCAGTTTCCAGGTGGGAATGAAAGGATTAAGGGGGAGGATTTCAAAGGCGCAAAGGGAAGTGAGATGCCCAGCTCTCATTGAAAATCAAATTCCCCTTTGTGTCATCCTAAAATCTCCCCACAAGATCAAGAGTACCCCTGGGTTTAACACACTCAACAGGCTCCAGTACAGTAGCTGGTTGTTTGACTCTCTCCCTCCTTCTGTTCCCCATTTCATACCCAGCCTGGCACCCTCACGCAGTTCCTGTCCTGACCGAACAGCTCGGGCATGGTTAGTACATTGCAGTTTGGAAAGCAAACGATCCTGGCAATGTGTTTGTTTCTTTGTGGGGTTCACCCATTCTCCCCACTGCAAAGCTAGGACAGCGATGCTTACTGCACTTCGTTCTGTGCCCCCAAAGCCCAGGTGAAAGGTGCTGAGCGGGATATGTTTATTCAGTTCTGTAAAACAACTCCAGCGAGACCTGAAACCATCAACCCAAGTCTTTCCTCCACGAGAGTTAGTGGGTTACATTATAAACCATCCTTTAAACCGAATCTCCTTCCAAAGCCCTTCTCTGAACTGAGCAGTGAGAAAACCCTCTGAATAAACTTCAAAGAGCAGAGACACTGACCAGCACGTGGCCCAATCCCAGTAGGTTAATATCCTGGAACTCACGCACGACACATTCCAATGATTATGGGTGGCATTTTCAGAAACGTTCTGCATTCGCCTAGCTCTCCCTTCCCCCAAGGCTACAGGGAGTTTTACCATGGGGATAGAATGGGAGTACAGATAAGCCAAGGCATTCTGAAAAACCCAACCATGTCCTTGGTCTAAATTACCCCTTGAAAACCATGGCCTAAGTCAGCATCCGAATGAAAACTGGCCTCGATCAGGTTATAACAAGCAACTGCCTTGGATGATTTGGCAGCCTGCTGTCTTCGCTTGAGGAAGAGAGCAGTGCAGGGAATGTAAAATGATGATCAACTGTACGGACACAAGATCAACCCTGGCTTTGCTCGCCGGGCTGTGCAGCGTGAGGCGATGGCTGCAGGGCACCAACAGGACACAGAGTGATGGTGATAGAAACCACCCACCCAGGACTCGTTTACGCATAGTTGAGATGAGAAGGGCATGCCAAGGGTTTGGCAGCTGAGAGTGGCAGGTTGCGTGAGCACATATGGGAAGGCTTGGTAGCTCCAGCTGGAGGGGCAGCTATGGAGAATTGGGTTGGGGTGCTTGTCACCTGGGAATTTGTGGGAGGGTTTGGAAGCATGTCACAGATTGGGAGGTCTCGGGAGCTGGAAGATCAGAGAAGGGCTGGTTGTTGAGAGAGGGTTTGGCCTTACGTCACTGAGCCGTCAGGTTGGACAGACTGGAAGGGAATCGAGTTGGAGCCTACATGGGTCCATGTACTGCCCGTAAACAACCGAATCAGCTCCGGCTTCCCACCCGCAGGGTGTCCCGTCCTGTGCCCCTCACTCACCTTGCTGCGGGCTTTGTACACACTGGCTGTAGCCCCTTGGCCCAGCACATCGTCCGTGTTCCAGAGGTAGTTGGGCGTGCTCTGCATTTTCAGCATGAGGCCAGCTCACCTCTGAGCTGCGAGGCTGAGAAGAGAAGACAAGTCTGTGAGGAAAAGAGCCGTTTACACACACAGCCAACCCCGGCAGCCCAGTCCCAGTGCTTTCACATGCCTCCCTGCTGTTCTAACACTCGTTCCACTTCTCCTGCTCCCTGAAACGAGAGGTGGGACCAAGACACACACAGCCCGGACAAGGAGATGAACCTCCCCACAGCTTGGAGGGTTCAGTTCCCATCTGTTTCCGTAAGCAGCTGATTGTAACACAGCCAGCCATACCTACTACTGCACGGGTGTCACTGAACCAACACAGAACCTCACGGCAGCAAAGTCTGATCCCTATGGGCTAAAGCCCAGCCTGCTGCCACTGCAGCTGTCGGAGAATCTCCATCAGAGGTCAGCAGAAGAGATGAGAGTTGACGCACAGCCGAGTTTGGATTCTGTCCAGCAGAGGTCAGTGGTGCACAGACAATACCAATCAGCATAACGAGGAACAATCCATCTCTAGCAGCAGATTATTCAGGGGTTACTGACCCACCTCACCCCACCCATTCTCCTATCTGTGTCCCTGCCCCCCCCAACTCTTCTACTGTTTCTTGATAAAGTGGAGTCCTCCTGTCTCCCTTAAAAAGCAGCCACCAACCGCTCTCTGCGAACAGCATGAAAGCAGAGCTCAGAAAGGATGGGAGAAGTTGGGTAAGGACGGAGCTGGGAATCTTGTGCAGGGAAACCCAGCCAGAAGCTACTCAGGCTGGTAACGAAATACTGACTGATGCAAGGAAAATACTAAGCATTGAGGGCTGCAAGGTAAGAGGCACCTCCCAGCTGCAAGAACAGAAGCCTATAGGATTGCAACACCAGCTTCACAGCCACGGGTTAAAGAGGAAGCACTCAGTTTCCTGCCCAGAAAGCAAAAAAATTCCCAGACGTAGCGCTGTCTCTGCTCAGCGTTCAAATCTCACGTACCAGCAGCAGCATTTCATTACAGTGAACCTTCAAGCTCATGTGGTTATTAGAAATGGGCTTGTGTCAAACTCCACAGTGGGACGTCCCAGGCTAGAGTGGCGGGTGAGATTGCACATGGGCAGAGGGGACACTGGGCGACAGCTCAGCATCCGAATTGGGATCCAGACCCAAGTTACGCACCTGAACCCGTCATGACAAAGAGCTGAACCAACATTCCATGTCCAAACACGCCTGAATTTCGTACGCCTGCAGCTCTGTCTCCTGTGCCCACCTCTAGTTGTTCTAGGAAAGGGTGCACAAGCACACGCTTCGACACTGTCCCCTCACGTGATGATGCCAACTGAGGCGTATTCGGGGCTGGACAACTCACCTGACTTCCAAACTGACCACCCCCTGGGGAATGGGAAGCGGATGGGCACATGATGCTTCTTACAAGCAGCCCTCAGGGCTTCAGCGGGATACCCATCCAACCCCACTCATCAGCTCACTCTCCCCACAGGTGAAAGCGGTTGTGCAGAATTGATTGGTGACAAATGGCTGCCATGTTCCACTGCAGAGGTGTCTGTCCTGCTGTGGTGAGCCAAACTTGCTTCCTCCCACCCCCAAATACCGCATCCATCATGCAGTGCTGTTGTCTTCCTGGCAGCTGCCCTTCACCCCATTCAGTGGCAAAGATGTACGCACATAATTCGCCAAGTGCTTGATGCATCCCCGCTCTCCTTGGAATAGACGTAGCCAGTTATTAGCCAATCCATGTGCACGGCCTGCTTCTCCAAACTGGAAATCACCCCTTCCAGCTCTGTTTTTAGGAGATGTCCAGAGCCTGAGTAGCCAAAACGTTACAAGTCCATGGTAAAGTGAGCTTGCCGAGCCGCATGGAGGACACCTGCAGTGCAGCACCCTCTGGCCTGCGCTCTCCTGGCATGTGCTCTAAAATTCCAGGCAAAAATAGATCACAACACCTAAGATCGGAGATAGGGACCTTCTTCAAACTAAATCAACTTCTTTAAAACGTGGCTCACCGAAAAGGACACAAAGCCGGTCCCTCACTCATGGGAGCGGGCACATATGTCTGGTGCATCCTCTGATCTAATTCTACAGGCTCCCTTAGTTCAGCATCCAGAAAAGAAAATGAGGACGAGTCTTGGCGAATCCTCATATTAATAGAGAAATGTTCTCAAGGTATAAGTGGCTAAGAAGAGCCAGCGAGCCCGCTGATGTTCTTGCAGAGATTAACGTGATCTATCAGATCATGCCAGATGATTGAACAGCAAAGAATTTACATCCTGAACAAGAAAGCCAGTTCTGCTCTAGTCCAGCAGAGAATATGTATTGATCTTGGGGATATCACCTCTAATCTCCCTGTTTCTCATCCTCCCACCCCCCGCCCCAAGACTTTGTTTCGCAGCTGTCACCAGCACATGATCCATCTCTCTCTCACTGTCCTGGTCTCACACTGTATCACATGCAAGTGGGGATAACAATGCATTTCACTGTTGTTACAACAGAATACCATGCAACAAAAATTCACGCACGCACCCCGGCACTAACTGTAATCCTGGTTGCACATCAGGGGTTTCCATGCACCACCCTAAGCATAATGCAGTGTAACAAAGCCAGCCTAGATTCCAAGAGAGGAATATTCCGTAGCATTTACCTCGCTCTTTACATCTGCAAGAGAGACTGTACAAACGTGAAAGGAAATTCCCACTCACCTGAAGACAGCAGCTGGCTCAGAAGCAACGTATGCAGTGAAAACCCTTAAGTGCCCAGGTTGGAAGCCATGGTGTGGGAGAAGCTTTCACTTGAAAGCAGCCACAGGGACCCCACACAGGCAGGGCTGGATCGCAGTCCAAGCTGAGACTTTCTTTCTGCTCAGACTTCCTGCTTTCTTTTTCTCTTAAAGGGACACTGTCCAGTTTCTCCCTTGTCATTTGAACACATTGCGAGCATCGACATAGTACCCTTTTTCATTGAGCTGACGCACATCAATGCAAATCATTGTTTCCTGCTTTGATGGACTTACAGTAAAAGCAAAAGGGACCAAATCATGACCTGCCTGTCAAGCCATTGAACTGAAGTTCATCTCCAGTGCAGTATTCTCTCTCTCTCAGACACACACATACACACACAAAATTGTCATGAAAAGTTAAACCAGCCCGGTACAAATTCTGCTCCCTCACCTTAACAACTCTGTAATAATTATCCCATCAGAAGCTATAAAAATGGGGGGTGGGGGAGAACAGCCCCTCCCCAACCCTAAGGATAATCCTTGCTTTTTTTTTTTTTTTTTTTTTAAAAAAGAGCAACAAAAACGTTGAGGTCTGTATTCCATACAAACACACACAGGAGGATTAATCCTGTGGACAGGGACTCAGCAGATCTGGGTTCAGTTCCTGGCTCTCACACTGACAAATTCTCTTTGTGACTTTAGGCGAACCACTTTAGTCTCTCCGTGCCTCAGGTTCCTATCTGTAAACTGGGAGTAATATTTCCTGTGTGTGTCTTCTCTATTTCATTTGTAACCTCTCTGAGGCACAGATGATCTCTCACGACATCTAAGTATTGCATCTTGCATGAGGGGGGCTCTCTCTGGATGATGCTGGAATAAAACAACTCAATAAAGACCATGTGATGTACTGTCACTATAGGACTCTCCATAGAAATTCATGTCTTAAAATTATGCTTTAAGTCAAAATTGCACCCTGAAGAACACTAATCCTGTCAGTTGCTACAAACATCAGGGGGGCATTGTATTTGCCCCACTGCAAATCACATTTTTATTTTACCTCACCCCGTGACATCACTTAATACAGATCTGCAGGTCCTACCAAGTTCAACTAAAGCCCCCAAACTGATTTTGGAAGCCAGTTTTAAATTCACTCCACTTTTGAAACCAAATATGCACAGTACACACTGGATGGGCTGCTCCATGTTATTCATTCAAAGCAGACAAAGATCTTGGTCTGTGTACCTGGGGTATCTGGACTGCTACCCATGGGGGGGGAAAAAAAAAAAAGGAAAGGAGTACTTGTGGCACCTTAGAGACTAACCAATTTATTTGAGCATGAGCTCAAATGCATGATGCATCCGATGAAGTGAGCTGTAGCTCACGAAAGCTCATGCTCAAATAAATTGGTTAGTCTCTAAGGTGCCACAAGTCCTCCTGTTCTTTTTGCGAATAGAGACTAACACGGCTGTTACTCTGAAACATGAAAAAAAAGTTTGCAGTTTGTTTCTGTTCTCGTGACTTTGCACAGAGCGTATAAGTGAGCTGCAGTTAACATAAGGAAGAGGCTTCTACCAGTAAAGAGTCTGAAGGGAAATTCCCACAGCAATTTTCTCATGCAGCCCTGCCCAAGGGCACAGTGATATTAACAAAGCCAGAATACAGTGTTTCATGCTCACATTCACATGACTATTTAGAACACCCACTTCAGCTTTGCAGACTGCTGCGCCTGCATTCAACTTCCAGGGACAGAGCACCTGTTTAGTTGCTAATGCAGGCACTTTAAAAACAAAAGTGTATTTCCAAGCCACACAGACAGCTTTACAAAGCACCAGAGGAAACCCTTTGTGTATTCATGCCGTTGTAAATCTGCCACTACCAATATGTAAATGCCAGATGAGTCGTCCAGTCTTGTGCTTTAACCACTGGATCAGCTTTCCTTTCCTTTTACTGCCTTGCGGGCTCCCTATAACCACCACACACTTGTCAAGGAGCCCAATTCATGCACAATGGCTTCCTGTATCTGGCTTCCAAAAACTCCAATGAACGGACTACCTGAGCTGATCCTGAACATCAGACATGTTCAATGAACAGGGGCCTGTCTGTTCCAATGACAGACACCCGGGCTTGGAAATTCCAGTGGTGATCATGTGACCCGAGCCCATAGGTCAGAAGAGCAACCCAAACCCTCGCATTTAAAGTCAGAGCACTCAAAACCAAGCGCCTTTAGTGTCCTCTGACTATCCACACTACCTCGGCTTTCACATACTGCTCTGTGGATTTGAACTAAGGGTGGTGATGAGACCGAGAGGAAGGAAGCAAATAAAATATATTTTGTAACAGCAAAAAAACAGCCTATTTGCAGGTGCTGCTACAATTCCCTATTCTTTTGAGAACACAGCTCTGCCTAGCCAGACCCAGCAGAGGAACAAATGTCCCCTTCAATCAGAGGTGGCCCCAAACTACAACCTCAGGTTTAAAAATCCCTCAAACTTTTGGGAAATTACGATTAGATTGTAAGATCCTCAGAGCACAGACCTCATCTAACACTCTGCAGTGCTGAGCACAGGGAGCCTCTGACCCTGTTCAGAACTCCTGAGTACTACAACAAAAACACACCCACCATGTTTGGATCCAGCGCTGATGTTTCACAGGATGGATCCAGTTTCCCCCAAGCTCTGGGAAAGTTAGGGACTAGATCCAAGTTTCCCTTATCTTTGCGCTCACTCTCTGCTCTTTCACCTTTAAAGATTTTCTTGTGGTTTTTCCACACAGTGCAAAGTTTACCACCCCCACCCCCACCACAATGCTGCATCAAATCTGAACCAGATGCTCAGTTCCTTCTCCTGATCAGAAACAATTGTAAACCTGTCATCAAAAAGCAATGAGGAAAAAACCATGGAATTATAGAACTGTAGGGCTGGAAGGGGCCTTGAGAAGTCACCAAGTGCAGCCCCCTGCACTGAGACAGGACCAAGTAAAGCTAGACCATCCCTGACAGGTGTTTGTCTCACCTGTTAAAATCCTCCCACGATGGAACGGCCACGACCTCCCTTGGAAGCCTGTTCCAGAGCTTAACTATCTCTATAGAGTTAGAAAGTTTTTCCTAATAACCAACTTAAATCAGCCTTGCTGCAAACTAAGCATGAATTACTGCTTGTCCTCCCTTCAGTGGACATAGAGAACAATTGATCACTGTCCTCTTTATAACAGCCCTTAACATATGCCCAGCCCTGGGAGAAAGGAATCATAGAAGATTAGGGTTGGAAGAAACCTCAGGAGGTCATCTAGTCCAACCCCCTGCTCAAAGCAGGACCAATCCCCAACTAAATCATCCCAGCCAGGGCTTTGTCAAGCCGGGCCTTAAAAACCTCAAAGGAAGGAGATTCCACCACCTCTCTAGGTAGCCCATTCCAGTGCTTCACCACCCTCCTAGTGAAATAGTTTTTCCTAATATCCAACCTAAACCTCCCCCACTGCAACTTGAGACCATTGAGATCATGCTACGCAGCAACTTGCCCCTTGGAGCAGGAATAGACACAGGGAGTCAAATTCCAAACACAGTGATAAAGCGTATCCTAAGCAAAGTGAAACTCTCTCAGACGGACCTCAAGGGTCCCCCTTTCACACACTGGCAGGAGTGGTACAGTATAATGGGCGGTGGCGGGGGGAAGGGTTTGTCAATCGTTTCCCCGAAGCTGAATTAGTGACACTCCACAAGGTGGCGGTAGAGGTTCAAAAATAAAGCGGGAGGAAGGAAGGTGGGCGTTTGCCTGTGGCCTTCTCCAGCTCTGGGCCCGAAGAGGCGAGCGTCAGGCCTGCAATCCCCACCCGTGCTCTAAAGGCCCATCTTCTCCAGGGCCCGCAGTGCCGATCCACCTCCCACAGAGGGGCGAGGAGACTGCTGGGTGCTGCACCCACCACCCCTCCTGGTCTGTTCAATTCAGTCTAGGCTGCACTCTGCCCTCCTTTAACATCGCAAGTGCTCCAGGGCCAGGGCCACATCTCTCTGTCCTGCACACCACAGGGCGAGGGCTCGGTCCGTGGTGGCACCTGCTCCAGCTACATCTACCGCAGACCTGCCCCGTCCTGGCCCTTGGGGGGGACACCCGCGCAGACCAGACATCCAGACCAAGGAGGCAGATGAAATCTGACATCCAATGCGATGCTTTGCACGTGCTCTTCGGTGGGAAAACCTTATAGAGGAATTGTACACATAGGAACGAAGAGAGACACTGCAACCTGCAAAAATCCATTACTGCGAGTGCCTGCCCCGCAACAGACCAAATATCTTACTCGGTCTCACATCATACACTCGGAGCACCCAGAAGGGGCCTCTCAGCAATCACCCCAAGGTCCTGCCCCATCGGCCGCCAGCACCGAACTGTAAGACAGCAAAGCTAGACCCTCGCGACTACTAGCCCCCAGGAGCATTCACCTCCTTTGGAACAGCCCACTCCGTGACACCATTCAGCCCTCATCAGCGCTTTCCACCCTGAACGTGCTTTACTCACATGAACGAAGTCTCCCGACACCCCCGAGGGTCAGCATTTCTCCTTTTAGAGAGGGGCGAACCAAAGCACAGAGCGGGGAGGTGATTTGCCCCAGGTCGCACACTGGCTTTCACTGGCAGAGTTGGAATTAGAACCCTAAAGAGCCTGGATCTCAGGCCTGTGCTCAAGCCACTAAACCATCCCACGCAATGGCAAGTGAATCTCAGTGCTAGGTACATGTGCCCTTGCCCACACCTCCCAGCTCACCTCCAAGGCTGGGGGCCCCAAACACGGCAGATCTCCAGTCAGCGTAACCTCCCCTGTAAGTCGAAGGAGGGAATCTCACAGAATGGGAAAACGCCCCAGTTCATTTACATTTGTAACTAGAGGAGAAAGAGCTGGCTTTAATGAGGTATCCTCAGCAGAGAGGCCTGGGGCCAGGTTCCAATACCCTCCCATGCATTGAGTAGTGCTTTATTCTGACTAGTCCCGGCCCATTGATTTCACCAGGGCTGCTCACGTGCCATGCCAGTGGGAGGAAAGGTGGCAGAATCAGGCTCATAAAAACAGAGGAGAACCTGCTGAAAGGTCTGCATCTCCCCACAGTTCTGAGGGAATCACACCTTTCCCAGCCACCTTGCTACAGAAGCTCTTTCTAAATGGGTCTGGAGCCTCCACTACTTAGTCACCTCTTAGCTTCCCAACTAGGAACATTCCCCCACCTGGCCTTTCACTTGTCATTTACCAATTCATTTATTTTTCACTGAAACAAATAAAATCAAATGTGCTTTTGGAGAGGGGAGGAAGGGTTCCAACCCCCCTGACGCCCAAGCTGAGATAAATGATCTGATTAAAAGGTTTTAAGAGATTACAGCATCTGAGTCAATGTCATCGGACAGCAACAGCTCTAACGGAGAATCAAAAATCATTTTTATTTGTGTATTCAATATGCTAAAAAAAAAAAAAAAAAAAAAAAGGTGTGTGCCAGGAGCCACCTGAGCCCCTGGAAATCAATGGAGACTAATTGAAGATTCATAAAAATGAAAGGGATGTTCAATTCAATCAGCCTGTTGATTTATTGAAGAGGACTTTAGCAGCAAGGAGCCTGATTTCCTTAAAAGCCCAGGCTCCCTGCTGCCAAGATGGAGCCTGTGGGGGATGGAGTCTCCCCGGTCCCAGTGCCGCGCCTCTGTGCCTTGGAAAGCCAAGTACATCACAGGGGCTCTTCGACAGATGACAAGGGAGGATTTGCAGGGCACCACTTGCTCGCTTGGAAGCCTAGACCTTTTAGAAATGGTTTCGGGCCCACTCCCACGGACTTCAATGGGGCACGATCAGGCCCTATGTTATATACAGCCATAACTACAGGCGTGGCTACCCACACTACCTAGAACAATCATTATTGGTATTCTACTAGCACCATGAAGCTTCAAGGGAGATCCCAGCCCTGTTGCACTAGATACTGTGCACACGCAGGATCTCCACGTGTGTCAGCAATGTGGGTAGGGGGCACAGTTTTTATCACCCACTTTACCCTGGTGTCAACGACAACAAAAAGATGCAAAGAAGGCAAAAGACAATTGCTCTCCGTCATTGCCCGTGCTGTCAAATGCACAAAACCAAACTGCGGGAAAGAAACGACATCTGATGAAGTGGGTTTTAGCCCACGAAAGCTTATGGCCAAATAAATTTGTTGGTCTATAAGGTGCCACAAGGACTCCTCGTTGTTTTGACATTAGCAAAGAGACAGTAGTCGAGAGTCACCTTAGGGGCGACTTGTAATCATAGTAGGGGCAACATTTGCAAACGTAAGTGTGATTGTTAGGTGGCTGGTGTCCCGTGGCACAGAAATACAGGGTGCTAAGCAGAATCTTGGGAGGCAGAGACGGAAATGACTTGCCAGGGCACCTAGTACATTCTCCGGCGATCAGTGCAAGGCTGTTTCCTACAGTACATTCTCCATCCGAATTCCTTTTGGGGATGGAGTGTGTGGGGGTGTCCGTGGGGCTAGGCTATCACTGTACCCATAGCGCTGAGCAGCACTGTGGGAGAGACCATAACCTTGAAGAAAGGAAGACAGATTCCAGGAATCAGATGCTCCAGGGGTCAAGACAGCCCTATCGGTGGTGGTGACAGCACTGCAGTGGCCCTGCAGTGCTGGATGCATTGGGACTGCCCTATTCCAGCCCTGCCCTTCAATACCCACTGCACTAGAGTTTGCGGGATGGGCCCCATAGGACAACACAGCTGTGCTACAGGCTGTTTGTCCTGTGGGGATTCTCCCCCCCATGCCCCAGCCTAGGAAGTTTTTCCAACCTGGGTGCACTGGCCCCGTCCCTCCCCAGCACTCCTTTCCTGCCAGGCTCCTCCTCGCTCCTGGAAGGTTCTCATTGTTTGCTGACGGGCAGCAGCAACAGACTCCTACCCACCCTGGAACTGGCTGGGCTACAACGGCCAGTGAGTAGGAGGGGTGGAGCCAACTCTCCACCCATTCTCCAGCCACCTGCTCATGGGAGGAGCAGTAGCCAAACAAATAGCCCCACTTGCTCCTACACTGCTGGACCAAAATCCAGGTGGCTCCTGGAGAGGTACGGGGAAGGTTCCTACTCCCTTATGCGAGTGCACAGCCCAAGTCAGAGCCTAGCTCACTAAGAGCACGTAACTCTTGCCACCGGCTGGTAGGGGAGACAGGCCTGCTTTGGTTCCAGGCCAGAGGCTTCATTGTAACAGAAAAAGCGTGACAGAACCATGCAGGGAACGCAAACTGATCAGATGACATCCACCAGGGACTCTCTTGAATCAACAAAGAGACACACCATAAAAAATTCCTCAGTTAAGGTCTCTTACCAATTAGGTTAAACCAGGCAATCGTCTCTTCCACCTTGCTGCAATGCAGCCCTTGTACTTCTGAGACAAGCTCAGGGTTTCCAGCAATAGTAGAGAAGCAAGTTCTTACCTGTAGAAGAGAGAGCTTTGAGATACAAAGGAAGCGGGTGTCCCAGCATACAATTATTGCTTTACTCACTGTGGTGTCTAGTCTGGTTTATGCTGTTTCCATTTAGCATGCTGTGATTTAGATCACTAATCCACGAGAGAAAAATGCCCAGCTTCTTGACTTTCCTGCCCATACAGTGGCTGCGTTAGAGAGAAGTTGCATGGGATGACAACACCGATTAAGTAGATGTAGGGGGTCTTGCTGGGGTTCAGTGCCACGCTCCATGGCCCCAGTAGCTTCAGAAGGAGCCAGTTTCCCTCCTGATGAGAGTTCAGCACATGATTGTGTCCATGACTAGCTGCACCCAGCTGACTTCCAGCACAACAAAGAATGGTTTGGTTCAACACCAAACACCCCTCAGTTCCCCACACCAAACCCTACTTTAAGTTACTAACTATTTGGACCCTAATCAAAGAGGATGTTTATCCCATAATTACAAAAACCTGACGGGATTCCACCTTCCCCAACAAAATATTGGAAACGTAAGAAACTCCAACTCACGATCCACACAGCCAAACCCTTTCCCCCAGTGGCAGTTTGAGCCCCCTCCTCTCCATGAGACCACCAGCAAGATTAAGCATTTTTTAATCAGCCCATTGCAGGAGGAGTTCATGCTCCATCCAATCCTGTTTGTCCCCGGACAGGTGTGTCTAATCTAAACTGGATGGAAGCGGAGAAAACATGCAAATGTTAGCAGCCTGGGTGTCCATTAACAAATAAAATTCTTCCCTGTGCTTGAGCTCAAGGCCAGCAGAGCTAGGAAACAGCCCCTGGAGGGAGACATGTTTGGAAAGATTTGTGATATCCAGGTTTGAAATTCACCAGCTTTTTGGAACCAAGAAATCTTGGAGGCGCTGAATCAACCTTTTCCACAGTGGATTCACTGCAGTTTACTCTGCATGTTGTTCTGATTTAGGCATTCAGATTCCATGCTGATGGTTAACCTCCAAAAACCTGTTAGAAGAACCTTGTACTGTTCTCTAGGAGCAGATATCAGAGACTTCTCAACATGTGGCCCTATTCCCATAGTATTTGAATGCCCCCCAAACCTTAATTAAATCTATAGTCAAAGCCCTGTGAGCTGTGGAAATACAGATGGAGAGTTGAGGTACAGTCAGATAGAACGACCTGCCCAAAGATCACACTGAATCCACTGTAGAGCTGGGAACCGAACCGAGAGCTTGCAATTCCAAGTCCGTCACCTTAACCACAAGAGCACTCTTCCTCTGTAGACTACCCTAAACGGGGCTCTGGTGAAACATTTGTCCTGAGAACCAAGAAGCTTCAGCACATTGGCTGACAATACATGAAAATACACTAGGACCCAACTTGGTGAGGTGCTGAGCACCTTTAGAGCCCAGTGGCCTGCAGGAGACCGGACTAGATGGCCTCTCGAGGTCCCTTCCAGTCCTACAATACTATCTTGCAAGATGAGGCCCTTGGTTTTGTTGGTTTTAGGCATGCCAAGGGCACTCAGCAGGGGGCGGAGCAATAGATTCTGGACAGGAAGTCAGTTTAGAACAGGGGTTCTCAAACTGGGGGTCGTGACCCCCTCAGGGAGTTATGAGGTTATTACGTGGGGGGGTTGTGAGCTGTCAGCCTTCACCCCCAAAGTCCACTTCACCTCCAGCATTTATAATACTGTTAAATATAAAAAAATGTGGTTCTCTTTTATTGGGGGTGGGGGATGTCACACTCAGTGGCTTGCTGTATAAAAGGGGTCACCAATACAAAAGTTTGAGAACCACTGGTTTAGAAACAGGGAGGGCATGCCCAGAAGAGCCTATGGCAATATTCAGACTTTTTACTCTTATTTCAAATGGAATCCATTAAAAAAATAAAACCCACACAGTAGGAGTGTGAATACCTACAGGGCTATAAACTTCATTAAGTATATAGCAATACAATCAATCAATTGCTCGGGGTCTTTTCAGTCATGCTTTATATCGAAACAACCCGCTGGGGTGTATATAGCCCTGCATAAACTTGTCTTAAAAATAAAGAGTTTTACATTACAAAGAACTCACTTAGAAGAGGAGACTTATGCTCCTTTCCCAGCCTCTCCCTGCTGTGAGTGTCCGGCTGGCCTTCTTGCCTCCTTCCAGGTATGTCCGTCAACAAGGGAAAAACACAGCCACAGGCAGAGCTTTCGAAAGCTGCCAGTGCTGGGCCAGGACACTGGACTATCACTACATACAGCAGAGCTTTCGAGTGGGCCGGATCCAAAACCCAGTGAAGTCAATAGATTTCCTGGTGAAGTCAATGGAGTTGGCATCCAACGGATCAGAAAGCTCTGACTCGCTTCAGTGCAATTCAGTGACTTTCACTCTTTGCAGTCAAGCTTCCTCGTGCTTGCAGCGAAGCGTCCCTCCACTGTGATTAGTTTCTACCGTGCGGCACACCTTGGAATGCTGCAGTTGGGAGGGTAGGAAGAGAAGCTACCAACTCCTTGGGTGGGTCTATGGAGTTTGGGAAGGGGGCAGGAGGGGAACCTGGCTCCCAGTCTTAGCCACAGCTTCTCCCCTCACTGGCAGAGGAGCTAGCCCACTCTTGCAGTGAGAAGTGGAGCTGATCTTTCAACAACTGTTCCCACTGGAACGATGACCTTCTAGAGGAACCCAACGCTGCTGGCACCTCCTGCAACTGCAGCTGATGAAAAGGGACTATACTCCTAGACGGAAGGAAGGTTGGGGACGAAGAGGGAGGTTCTTTGCTTAGATCCTCTATAAGTATCACACAACTCTCCTTGTAGGTCCAGATATTCAAGTGCTCAGCACCCACACCAGCTCAATTCCCATTTAGGCAGCTAAATTAGGGCAAGGTTTTCTCAAGGGCTCAGCACACAGTGGCTCTGAGTGTCATACCTCAGAGCGATTTTGTAAGTCTGACAAAGCAACTGAAATGCACCCCACACACTCGGCAATCTTGAAACATCTGGCCATTTATTCTTGGTGCCTAAATAGGAACCAAGATCTTTTGGAAATCTGGCCCATGGTGACATATTTCTTTTTAAATGGAGCCGTGGTGGAGTTCAAGGTCGTATAGATCAAGATCAAGAACAGGCTGCACCTATATAGGTCCATAATGTGAGTAACCGGACAGAAAACAGGAACTGGGAGGTGGCTCTTAACAGGGCACAGACGTCTCTTGGAAATGTACAGAACTGCAAAGCTGAGTGCCTGTGGCACCTTGCCAGGAGCCTGAAGGTCATGCATTGTTTGCATCTTCATTTGCACCTTTTCTTTTTTTTTTAATCAAAATTACTCTGCCCTGAAATATCTGCCTCTACCTGACAGATGAAAAGGAACAGCTCATTGGCATTCACCAGCAATTTTAAGGAGAAATCATGGTTCCATTAAAATCCCTGAGACCAGAATCTGGTGGTTAATCACTTCCGCCCTATCACATGGGAAAAAGGCATCCACAGACGACACCACTGGCTACTGCTGGTCTGCAATGCAAGTAACTGCTGCCCCGTACTGCACATATGAAAGCAGCAGGCCCTACGCACAAGCAGCATGGGAGATCTTACAAGAACAATAAAATGCCACTATGAGGATTGCGATGCAGACAGCAGAAATAGCAGCACTGTATTCCTACCCTCCCTGTGCCGCCTTCTCCCCCCCCCGCAGTAATGTCTCCCAAGCATTTGCTCTCCTGTCCGTTCCTGTCGAGTGATTACGCTGACAGCAACATCACTGCAGGCTTCTTGTGGCACGAAGCATAACCCAGAGACGTGCACACAGCATTCCCAACATCCCAGAGACTTTCCTCTTCTAGACAGCCATCTGCCTCATGCAGAATGACTGCCACACACTTCAATTCCTTCCCAGTTGGCTGGACTAGGAACTGAATTACAGCTGCACATTGAGGACTGATGCCTGCAGTCGGTGGCCTGCTGAGCAGACTTATTGCTGCCCACGTTTGAGACGTGGTTCACACGCAGCCTGCCAGTGGACTAGATAGCAGCGGATTCGATAGCTCCTCAACACATCCTGTTAAAGCGTAATTCAGACTCCACTCCAGAGAAGGACGTTCTCTACTAGTCCATACGTAGGGAGGGGGGATTGGACAAGAGCGTGCTTATCTTGTGAGCATCTTATAATGGGTGCAAGGAAGAAAAGACCATGGGCTGGATTTTCCGATGCTTCCAGCTGCTTTTGTGAGGCAATGTGATCCAATGGACAGAGCACTGAACTGCGAATCAACAATTTTGGGTTCTGCAACCATTTCTGCTGATCACTTGGGGCAAGTCATTCCACCTGCCTGTGCTTCATATTACCCAACTGCAAAAATGTGCACGGTGCTGCTTACTCACCCCGGTAGTAAGAGATCCGTGGATGGGAAGAATTCCTACTGAAGCTTTGTGAACTTTCCTCAGCTACTTAATTTCGCCAGTCTTCTCTTACACTGATTTTGAATCTAATGAAAACTCCAAATCTTCCACAAGTCAGCACAGCGCTCCTGGCTAGCCCCACCGCCCCACCCCACGTGGTCTCATCCTTGCCAGCAGCCTCTCTCTCTCTCCAACTTATACTCACACCCATCATTTATGGTCTGTAGGTCAGCTTTTCCACCATACCCAAAACATTTATTTCTCCAAAACTACTGCTAATAACGACGGATACATTGTTTCCTCCAGTACGGCTTTACCAATTCCAACACACGTACTCCTCTAATACTGTACAAGACTGTACCAAAAGGGGAAAAAAAGATGTACCTCCATATTGTACATAATTGTATATACAAAGTACAATTTTACACAGTTTTTTCAAAAGTAAATATGTACACCATATATATATTGGTGTAGAAGACATGAAACAATGGAAATTGCCTTAACAAGAACATTTCATCCCAACCCATTAAACAGCGGCTGTTAATAAAAAAAAAACTAAGAACAATGCACTGTACAAACCCTAGCCCACCTTTGTGAGATTGAGATTTTTTTTTTTAAAAGATTGCTGGATTGCAATCGAACTTTCTTACATACAGTAGAATCAAGACATCACTGATATTGTTTAAATTTGTAAGAGACAGTTTCATCCATTGCCCTATTTTGGCTACATTTCTCATAGCTGGTCTTTTAAAGAACCTGTTGCTTACAAGTATTGCTCCAGCAGTTTGGCATGTTCCGAGCCCAGTTCCAGGGAACTCAGTTTATGTAGATTATAGCACTCTGCCTCTAGAGAAAGGCTGGTGAAGTTCACTTATTACAGAGCTGCTAAAATAAAGGGTCCGTCTAATTTCCATTGCAAACTGCTCAATGTTTACCCTGCACTGAGACTTGGACTATCCAGTATTTGCACAGAAGGGACTCTTCCTCTTGTTAATCCATTTTTGGAAAACTGGAAATCCATTTGCCCTGAACAAGTTACTGGAGGTACAGCATGAGAAACTCCAAATTTTCCAGTTTTAAAAACAGTTGTTTTGGCTCCCGCTAGATCAATTGAAATGCAATCTTAGATCGAAGCTTTGGAAAAAATCCATTCATCTCCTTCTTGGCATTTGTACGTGAACAGACGGAGGTGAATGTTTGAAAAGCAGCTACTGCACACCCAGTAATTTGTGCGTTTCACAGCAGACTGTTTATAATGGCTCCCTTGAGCCTTTGTGTGGGCACAAGAGGGTGGGTCAAGTATCATTTCCCAGTACAAGTGGTTGCACATAGAAAGATGATGTGGGAGAGAAAATACCTTGAGAGATGATCTGTCAGGCTGAAATCAAAGTGGAATTACACTCACCACCAAGTGCTTATTGCCTCCTCTTGCCCAGACATAGGAAGCATTCAGCACAGAATGAGCTTTAACTCCTAACGTTTAAGAATTGTTTCCTTTTGTGAAGTCCTGTCTCTTTTACTGGTTCACTAAAGACACCCATGAATTACTTGTCTCCTGGTAACTAATGCTATATACATGGGATGTCCAGCCAATACCAGATGATTTCACAGAAAGGTTTTTTTAAAAAAACAACATTATGTTAAAACTAGTTTCTGTTCTGAACGCTCTCCGCAGCTTGTTTCTGGGTTTTTATTTTCATTTTAGCTTCACAGTTTTCCTAGCTGGTGGCACGTGGCCCAAGGAGGACATATTTGTGTTTTGGAACAAGTCCCTATGGCGTCAGGGCTCGATCCTACAAAGTGCTGAGTCCATAAGACCCCAATCCAACAAATCAACAAACACATTCTCAACTTCAAAGAGACTATTCACATGCTTAAAGTTAAGCACGTGCTTATTGGTTTGCTGGACTGGGGCCAGAGCGCTCAGCAATTGCCGAGATCTATTGAACCAACTGTCTAAATAGATATTTACCCATCCCCAGCTACTTTATTAGAGCATTATACCCTCCTGGGGAAATAATCTACCTTAAAAAAGCCGCAATATGTGTTTCATTAATTGACAGAGCCAGTTCAGTCAATCAGGTAGACACATATATACAGAATTTGTGATGTGTTTGCTATAGAGAAGCATACTTCTGCTGAAAAATTCAAGCGAGCTCTCACACACCCACCCTTATGTCCCAAAGCCCGCTCCATGTTCAATTAAGTGTTGAAGTTCTGACCAACACACACAAAAGAAACAGAGTGAAGACTAAAACTCCACCTTTAACCCATCTCTTTGTCCAATATTGCAGAGCTCTCCCTGATGTGGGGAATGTATCTTAGTGATAAAATTTACCCGATACCAAGGTATAACAAGATGCGGAGGCTCAAGGGATAGAATTTCCTCTCTGAACTCTCAAGTGTTATGATTTTGAGTTTGTCAGACTTCGTAATCTGAACACAGAAATGTGTAAGAACACACTTACATTCAAAAAGACCATATGAGGTATTCTTCACAGGAAGCCCGAAGACTCTCTACTTTTAAACAGGCATCAAAATATATTCAGGAGAATTCTTGCACTGTCACAGTGTACTGTAATTATCTAATGGTTTTCTTTGCAATCAAACATCCAGTACAGATAAAGTGAACATTTTTTGGTCATGTCTCATTGTTTTGTCACAGACTAATTTTATAGAGCTCATATTACCAGAGAGAGGCAGAAATTTAGCAATCATTAAAGCACATTGCCTAACACCCAACTGGGGATGGGAAAAATACCAGGTTGCTGCTGCGGAGACTACTGACCCATCACCTGAAACTGTGTTTTATTTTTAAAAGTTTTGCTTTGGATTATTCTAATCCATCATTTGATAAGTGACAGATTTATGTTCTTACAGAGTATTACCAAGCAGACATACATTATTCCAGTTATCAACGCTTCTTTTCTTTAAAGGGATATACCATTAATCTGACACACACATGTAACTGCATCTTTCTGAAGATCTAATATTTCTTCTGTGAAGTAACATAGAAACCTCCCCACCCAACACACAGTGTCCTGTTTCTCCTCGCCATGTTGATCTCTTCAGTAGGATGTCCGGTGGACATGTTCCGGGCACGGTCTTTTCCAGTTTTCCCTCTCTCAACAAATGGTAGTCATGCTTTGTGGCAAACTATCCTCCTGCCCCACAGAGTTCATAGCATGAAGCAGAAAAACCACTTGTGACTTGTCTATGTGTTTCATGCTGGTTAGATAGGCCCAGACAACATGGAAGAGAAAAGATGCCCTTCAGACTGCCACGTTGCTAGGTGTACGTTTTCAGTGTAAGTCACAGTGCATACTGAAATTCCAGTTGATTTGCACAGGATATTGATTATAAGTTCTTATTCCTCTTGTCAGTAGGATCTTCCCAGTGTTGTGGTCGTGAGAGATTGGCATAGTAATTCCATATGCAGACAATGGCTGTTCGAGTAACCTGAAGTTTGTTTTTTTTTTAAACCTTATTTCCACTCATTTTGTGAGCCTTGAAGACATGAGATCTTGTCCTAAGATGCCTTGTATGGCTGGATGTCGTCCCTTGCTAACATGAATGCAACGCATAAAATAAACTAAAAAAATAAGGCATTGCAAAGAGTGAGTGAAAATGAATTTACCAAGAGATCCTGTTCTGTTCATTCCCTGCATAGTGACATGCATTCCCTTTGGCTGGTCATGATCCCCCCAAAATAAAATATTTGCCACAAAGCTTTGCCTGAGTGAAAAATAAATCACTAGCTGCTTTTTAAAATTATTAGTTTCCAAAAACAGACTGAGATTCCTTGGTGTTAGAAGTCCACCTGAACCTGAGAGAAAATGAGCTGGTCACAGAGTTGGGTTTCATTCCCTTTGATATGGACAGGTTAAGATCTGACAGAAGTAACACACACAGTGCAGTGTTTCCAAAAAGATAAGGGTTGTTAAATGTTAATTAAGGAAATAAACAATTAAAATGGTCCCAACAAATCTTTTTCAGGGGTTTCTTTCTCCTGTAGTCCATGAACTTCTCATGTCTCCATAATTTAAGTCACAGAGAAAATCAGTCCTTTTTACACAAGCATACAAAAAATTCTTCTCTTTCAAAGAGATTGAAAAACAGGGTCTATCCAAGTAACCTCCTTTAAAAGGAATTAGAAGTGGATGTTTAAGGCCAACTCGTTCTTAGAGAGCAACATAGCTTGTTTTTATTACAATGCTCGTTAAAAATCACCATCTGCATTAAACCACAAAGTTCAGGTGTGATTCAGGCCCACAAAAATCAAAGGACACTCAACTAGAGTGGGGAGAGTCACCTTCCTTATGTCGTTCTTGCTTGAGTAACTACGAGAACAGAAACGGTAGGGCTAGTCAGACTCCAGCAATATTTGGGCATGATGGGCAAGGTAAGGATGGAAAGTCAGTTGCAAGATCCCTTGGTCTGGTGGGGCTGTGAGACCCATGACCTGAACACAGCATGTGCCTTTATGCCCTCCCCCTCCCCTTTTTTTAATTCATTAAACATATGCTAGCATTCCGGAAAATATATTGCCATGAAAGTACAGAAGAGTCCATATAGCCTGCTAGCAGCTGAAGCAGTCACAGTCTGTCACACACATATATACTAAGAAGTCACTAATTTGTCAGCTGAATCGCTTGGAGGCATGACGATTTATCGTAGAAATATGTTTTTAAGCAATTTATGAGCTGGACACTGTACTGCCAATCACCCATAGAGCATGTTCCCACCACTCTCTTTACGCCAGGGTCCTCCACAATAGTTCATAGTCATGAGAGCCATAGAACGAAGTGTTTACTAATCAAAAACAGAGCCAAGCTGCGAAGACTTTCAGAATCCAGATTTAGGGATGTTCAGAACTGGGGTTTCGGTTTCAGCCCATCTCAACTTATGATCAGGTTAGGAAATGCCACTCTTGTGAGAGCACAGCAGCTGGTTTTCAGAAGGTAACTCCTTTTTACATTCCACCTTCCAAGTTCCCACTGAACAGCACACAGTGCATTATAGTCCAACGCCCTGAAAGTTTCATTTTAAAAGAACAAACCTGCTTTTAAATACGGGAGCACCAAAACAATTGCACGGTGGCCATACTCAGCAATTATATGTTTTTCCCCTCCTAAAACTCAGAAATAGATTTGCTTTATTTAAATCTGCACCAACACACAACACGGAACTCATGTTTCAGAGCTGAGTATTTGTCATGACAACTTTCAATCAAGGGGAGAGTCTGACACGGCTAAGAGCTAAGACTGCTGAAAGAGAAAGGATGTAATGGAAATCGAGACAGACCCTTAACAGCAGTGGCACCAGCTGGAAATGTAATAATGCACAAGAATCAGGCATGTCCAAGCTCCACATAACTAGTGGTACCAAAACATGCAGTAGACTAAAATCTATTGGATTGTTTCCCTGTGGTAATTGAATATATATAAGTCGTTACACCAGTATCCCAAACATGGCACCACTGAGTACTTCTCTCAGTGGCCAAACACGAACAAGGCATCAACTATAAACTGAGAATCAATTCATCAGTCCTTTGTGTTGGCCTCACCACTTTCACAGTGACCTGATGTTCTATTTTCTGTCTG
The DNA here is from genome assembly GCF_015237465.2 of Chelonia mydas. Taxonomy (NCBI): domain Eukaryota; kingdom Metazoa; phylum Chordata; order Testudines; family Cheloniidae; genus Chelonia; species Chelonia mydas. The sequence goes on from NC_051261.2 coordinate 6,118,654, forward strand.
TATTTCGTAAGCAAGGTACGCTGATGTGGTGTGCATGTGGCGAGGCTTAACTACCAACGTCTTCGCTCCCAGGGAGCATTCCTGGCAGTCACAACTTACAAACTAACCTTCAGCAGAAGTCCGAAACTAGTTAAATAGGAATTTTCATGTGTCTTTAATATAGTCACCTCATTTGAAACAACAAAATTATATCCACAGTGGGGCTTCTAGTTCAGACAGTACAGGACTTGTCAGTAGGCTGTTGAGATGCGGAAGAAGCAACACCAGGGCTCGTGGCATTTGTTTTGGGGAAAACTGCAGGCTTCGGCCTCGTTGCTGGAGGTTTAACCTGGGCAGCCATTTTGACGGACTTCACCGGCCTGAAGGCGCATGGGATGTCACCGGCAGTGCTGGCGCTCCGCTGGAATGCTGGTTCGGAGTCCTTGAGAAGCTGAGTATGCAGAGGACTGGAAGGTTCTGAGGTGGGTGCCACAACAGGGGAGGTTTTCAAAGGCTCCAGGGTGTCGAGGACAACATCTGGTGTGTGCTTTACGCTGCTTTGCCTTTCCAACTCCCGCAGTTCATTCAGAGCAGTGTTCATGGTAGCTTCTATGTCCTGCAAAGATTTAAAAAAGACTGAAATGATCGCAGGGGCTAGATACACAATAACAAGCACACAGTTCTGTAGGAGTCAATTTCAGAGAGAGTTCATTTTTCTTCAGCTCCAGGCGTCAGGAAATCATCAGCAGCTAAGGGTTAATAGGACCTTAATTACCATAAAGCGAAACCAGTGTTAGACTGCACATGCTAGGACTATTGACTGTGTATTTAGCTGCACATATAGAGAACAGTTAGTGATATAACATTAACCAGCAGTAGGGAAACTAATCAAGTAATTTTTTTTAAGGCTAGTTTTATGCTTTATTATTCCTGAATTCTCTTATGTTTTCACCAGACCATCAAAGACACACATAAAATCCCTCCTAGGCTGAACTACAGAGAAAAAAACCTGCAGTTTCAATTGATATGGATCTATTCTTGTCTTTCTTTTTTTGATAAACAGAAGGATAATCCTCCAATGGTACTGTGGAGAATAACTCCTTGAAAGGATGAAACCATGCTTTTCATTCCTTCCTACATCCTTTAAGGGTGATAGCATCCTACGATGCTGGAGTTTGCATGGGTTACCTATCCATCTCATTGGATCTGCACATATGCAAGGGCTAGTATCCCCCATGAAGACATTGCACTGGACCTGTAAATCATATTGAGCTTTTAAAATCCATAAAAGATATTGGAGACATTTGTAAAATACAAGTTGTCAGCATTTCCCTTCCAGCTTACATAACAGTGTAGGTAGTAACCAGGAGGTATAGAGAACTTCGTGAGACCGATAAGTCAGTGGGTTTTAGTCTCAGCTATATTGAGACCTACAAGTTTGCTAAGACCTCAGCTATGGGTTGGAGTCCATTGAGTCTACTGTCCATGAACAGAATTCATGGGAGTGTAGAATGGTTTAGCTTTTCCAGGACTCAGTTTAGCTACAACTTTTTAGCTTCCTTGGTAGCTTTTTTAGGTGCAGGGGAGGTAGATCAGTCAAGGAGTGGTAGAGGGAACCAGAGACGGTGGCTTGACACCTCCAGCCATATACCAAGACCAAACAGGTTTTAAGCAACACACAACTATGAAAGATATGTAAAAATGTAAGATGATTATTAGTGTCTGAACTGACATGATGTGGCATGAAAAGGAGCACTCACTTAATGCAGCCAATTTTTAAAAACTTTTGTTTCCACTAGAGAATTATGAATTACTGGACTTGATATTGTGGCAAGAAGAGACTGAAGAGAAAAAACGAAGTGACAGTTTAATTGAAAGACAAACATTGATGTGTGTCAACCAACCCTCACAAGAAAAAAAACGTCAAGACAATGAGATCTGTACATTACCATCTCACAGAACAGAGCAGGCTAAAGATACTACAAGGACAAAATATAGCCCTCCCCCCTCCAAAAAAAACCAAATACCAGAGGATGTAATAGATATTCACTTGGATTCGGGGCAAAAGGCCCATGTTTACATTACAATAATCCAATATCAAGTATAAAATATCTACCACCACTGATTTGCCTGTAAAAAGGTGTTTTATTCATTTTCACCTACCCATGCCTTTTGGGGTGCTTTTGAAATCATGTCACTTTTTGTTCCAGAAGACTGTAGAAACTGGCCTTCTGGTGTATCTCAGAGTTGACTTTGTAATCTGAAAGCCAAGTGTTCCTTAGCTTTAGATCGATCCACCACACCCTGAGAACAGCTGGCAATGGCAGGCATGTGTAGACATAGCGACGGTTTGGAATAAGGGGAAGGGGAGATCCTCCAGTGAGTAGGAGGAAGTCAGCTGGAGCCTGTAATGCCTACCCCTTTATCTGCCTTGCTCTCACTCCTTGCAATCTAGGTTCTACTTCAAGCATCTGGGTGTTTTAGATTTGCTCTGTGATGTGTTCTGGCACTGGTCAGTTCTGGACAGTGCAAGCTGAGATTTCATTGTGAATTTCTGATTATTTTTTCTATTGACCTAGGTCATTACTGTCGCAAAGATGCAAGAGATGGAGAGATTTTGTGCATAGAGATGAGGATTTTATGAGAAAAGTGCTCATGTCAAAGGTAAGACGGAGGGAGATACAAAATAGTAGGGGGGTTTAAAGATGAACTAATAACAAAGCCCCTTTTCCCTCTATGCTGAGCAGAAAAACAGAACAGGGGAGATTTCCCTCTCCTTGTCATGTATGCTGACTTGGTCTAAAATGCAGAACACCATCTCTGCAGGGTTAAGGAACAGCTGTGTATACGCTGGTTAGACACCCGACCACATTCCTTAAACACCTGTCTAAAGAAATCAAAACTTCAAAGACTATTTTATTTGAAGGTGGCTTTTTACCACACATTGAAACCTACAAGTACCAGAATACAGCACTATGAAAATAGAAGAATGGGGCAAGTCTGCTTTTATTTTGGTTACACTACTGCATATGCCTCTAACATCTAACCACAGTCCAACAAGCTTGTTCAACTGGTGAAAGGGTTTAAAATTGACACTTAATACCCTGCTTTTCTCATGCCTTGGAATTTGGTTTCTTTAATATTTTGCTGACAGCTTTGGAATCAGAGTACAACTTTTGGTGATGGACACACCCAAACCTTTGAAACTGTAGAATAATAAATGTGCAGAAGCTTCTATTTAGTAAAGGATTCATCCATTTATCTTTACTCATGTGAGCAGTCTCACGGACTTACCCGACATAGGTTTACAGGATTAGATTCTAGACACGTAGAGGGTTAATATTTCATTAATCCAATGCAAAGGATACAAGTTGTAAAAATAAGCCAAAATTCGAATTTGAAACATTTGATTGTAACAGGCAGCCAAAGAGACAGGTATCACAAATTCTTGCTTCCTTGCAATTATAAATAAATATACCACTGAATATCCTACAACCCGTGTCTCAGCTGCAGAGACAGTAAGAAAAGCTGCAACACAAATAGATGATGGCTCAAAAATGCAGAAAGCCAAACTCTGAATTGTGCATATCTGCGACCTCCCCACTTCTTTGTGCTGCCCACACGAGCACAGTGCATCTGTTGTGCAGTAACCGCTATGAGAAATTTAGGGAAATAACTAGGTGGGTGGATACACACGTTGCTTAGCAGAGGAGTGAGTGACAAGCACAGGGAATTCAGCATCTGTCTATGAACCCGTGAAGTGCTTACAAGTGCCAAGGGTTGGAACACACAATCCTCTCCCCAAGCCTGAAGGATAGAGGCACCACACTAAGGAGTGGTTTACTCAGGAGGAGTTGGGTAAGGTTTAAAATCATGACACGCTTCCCTTACAAATACAAAACGGAAACTTCACTGAACCCTTTATGCCAAGCAATCCCCTTTACCTGCGCAATGACCTCAGGATCCATGGGCCGATGGTTATTGAAACTCTTTGACCTGCCTGCAGTCACAGTTTTACGGATCTGTGGGCTGTCTATCCTGTTCTTCAGAGATGAGTGCCGGCTGATAGAATTGAGGCTGCCGTGGCCGCTGATGGAGCATTTATCTGGTACCTCCTTGGGGAGACTCTGGCTCATAATGGGCTGAGATGAGGGTCTAGAACTAGCTGTGGCTCCTGGGGAGGCTGGTTCCACCACTGAACTAGCCAGTCCGTGGCTGTCGCTTTGACGGAACGCTCTTCTGATGCTGCCTGACTCTGGTCTCTTTCGTTGCCTTCCAACACAGAAGCAAAACAAGTCAGTACAAGCAGGTGTCAGGGATGGGCCATACCTCAATACAGATGTCCTGAGACAACACAAAGGACAATGGAAAGAGATCCAAAGGTGGCCTGGTTGTCACTATCACTCACACAAATCACTACCACAACACTTGTCATTAAAACAAAAGTGTGACCCAAATCCAACCCTTGGGGACATTTTGGTAGATAATGTTTGTGTTTTTGTGTGTGTCTATGCCGTATTCTGTTAATTCAGAGATCAGAAGGACCTCCGAACATTTAAATGAACTGTAAACATAGTGATATCACTGGATTCGTCTCTCTTTGAAATGTACAGCAAATCACCTACAAATGGTGGAGAAACAGGCAGTTGCTTTAGGTTAATTCATGTAGCTAATTACCCATGATGATTAGGAAACAGGTCTACTTCAAAGTCTTCATAATTTCCTATTGTTCACTTAAGGACTCCGACCTGTCAAGGGAAGGCCTGGAACTGTATAAAAACCCCTTGGGTCCTGATCCTTTTTATCTCAGATCTGCTTGATGCTTCATGCAGGAGAAGCCTAAATCCTAAGGCGGAGATCCCCAGACCTGTCTGGATCACCCTGAATATGAACATTGGACTATAACCTATGGACTATTTCTGAAAAAATTCTTTGCAACTACAAAGCTCATCATCTCTATTATGTATCTGATCTCAGAAACTGTACTCATGTCTGTATGTGTACTGAGCTTTTCACCAATACTCCCTCTTCTTTTTAAATAAATTTTAGTTTAGTTAATAAGGATTGGCTGTAAGCGTGTATTTGGGTAAGATCTGGAATATTCATTACCCGGGAGGTAATGTGTCCGATCCTTTGGGATTAGTAGAACTTTTTTATATGATGAATAAAATTTTCAGTAATCCTCACCATATTTGACTTGGGTGTCTGGGTGGCGGCCGAAGGCTGGGTTACTTTAAGGGGACTGTTGTTAGCTTCTGGGTAACCGGTGAGGTATTACATAAGCTGTTTTGTGCTGGTCTGGTAAATCTAATTACTGGAATATCCGTTAGCTTTGGGGATTGTTTGCCCCATCCTTTGCAGTTCACCCTAACTGAAGTAACTCCAGTGGGGCTCCTGCTCACACATGGTTATGAAACAAAGATTTTGTACTTTTAACTAAAATAATTGTGTCGTCAGCTCGTTTGGCTGCCTGTTTTCATGATATTAGAACAGCAGAGCTAGTATTTTTGGCTGAGCTGCCGGGTAAAAAGTCTAATCTAATGGGCCAGAGGCAAGACGACATTTACACCAAGTATAGCTGGTGACCTTTCAGTGTGGCTAAGCTAATAATAGTCATTTCCTGTTTCTAGTAAATGTATCTTCTCTATACTGAACAAGATTATGGTGGCTTAATTATATAGCGCTCCAGGTGTGTAGGGTGCTGCGAAATAGGTTAACTGGTAAAAACAACTATCCCCACCCAGTAGCATGCAGTCTGAAAGAATGACTCCAAGCAAACGATGTATGGTCCTCGTAGCAGGAGTATGTGATGCAAGAGAGAGGAACCTTTAAAGAGGATCAACTTATATATAGTGCAGGCCCTGTGAGTAACTGCTAGAAAGTTCTAGTTCCAGCTGGATTTTGGCATCAGAAAAATAAATTCAGTGGGCGGCACAACTGCGACAGGGAGACCATCTGACCTATTTTGTCCAGATCTGCACAGATCAGAATATTCATTTCTAAAGAAAACACAATGCGAGTATGACGCTGCTAAATATCACACCTTCCCTGGTAAAAGGAAAACATGAACTAAACCTAACCAAGCCCTAGGAGCTCTCCTCTTTGGTGCAGCGTTCATGACAGATGGTGAGCCTCCAGAACGATCTGCTCATTATACAAATCCTTCCATAACTGGTACAGTTCTGTAGTTTAATGGCGCACTGAACATATGAAAATGTCAGCCCCGAAGCTGATGCACAGTGATATAGCTTCAATGATATCAAGAGTGCTGGATTAACTCACATTAGTTGAGGATCTGGCCCATTATTTAATACAAACAGTGGCAAACTTAAAATGATTATTTTCTATCTTTGCGCTAGAGTCCCTGTTAGGCTAATTAAAGGTTAATATTTTCGTTCCATTCTAGAATGTTACAACCATCAGTACTAGTAGCTTTAAGGCACAGATTTATTGCAGAGAAAGACACTTCGGTAACACAGCATGCTATTTTATAATAATGGGAGAATCTGAAAGATTTGGGGGAGAACTCTGCCTTAAAAATAAATAAATATAAAAAGTGAGACACTTCATCTCATTCCAGTTTCATTTTTCAGATTTTCATCCACGCAGCCTCAGGCTACTCTCATCATTTTTCATTGAACAGGCAAAATTGGAAGTGAGGACAGCTGTTATTTCAGTAGCACTGTACATACATAGTAACTTCCTTTGGGTAAAAAGTGCGAGGTAAATGAGAGATCATTATGGATGGCACGGAGGCGGTTGAACAGAGGATCTCTCTTTCATCTGTGCTTTGTAGCACCCAAAACTGTGCTCAATGTCTTACAAGGTACATTTTTCAAAAAAGACACAATCCCTGTCCTAAGGAGCAAATAATCTAAAATTTAAAGAAGAGGTACAAATGATAAGAACAGACAATGGGGTTGGAATAGAAGAAAGGGGGTTACAAAACAAGTCAGGTGATGACGACTAAGATCTTCTGGGTACGATGGGGCCATCCTCCTACCATGGAGAACAGTTCCCGTCTGGAGCCTTTCTGGTCTAACACTTCACTTCTTGACTCCTTTTCCTGTTTACACGGTATTGGAAGTGCCCCTAATTCTTCACTTCTTTTATTCGAAGGCATAGGTACATACGTCTTGAAGCTCTAATGCTTTTTCTCTCTTCAAACTTCTCTTGACAGTGTCTTTCCATTGTATCCTCAGTCTTCCATGTCCTTTCCCTGCCATGCTTCCTTTGTGGAGTCGTTCTTCTCCTGTTGTCATCTCATGTGCGCTCTCCAGCCTGTTTATCTTTTTCCTAATTTCCTCCATTCATTATCTGTCTACCCTCTGCGTGCCTACTGATCTTCTCAGTATATTATTTTCTACTACCTTCATACTCTAGCATAAACAAATAATCAACAGCAATGCAAGAATATCATCTTTGTGGCTCTGCTACATACACAAACATTTAAACAACTATTTTGTGTACGTACTATTGGATCTCAGATTTTCATCTTTTTAGGGCAGGGGATGATGTGGAACTGAGGTGGGGGAATAGGTGACCGTGGGCCAAGCTAGAGAAAGAGAGAGCTAGAGAGTGAGTGGTGGGGTATGGATAGGTCTAGGGAGGAGGAAACAGAGGAAGTAGTACCACTTATTCCTAAGCCTCTCACAAGACAGAAATGTCCTACAATGCTCAGCACCAAAATTTCTGTACCAAGTAGAAAAACGCGAGATTGCTCTTACTTGTTGATGTTTGCAAGATAAATATCAGCGACGTGACCCCCACTTGGACAATTGGCACCGGCTCTGGCTGTCACTTTTTCTTCTGGTGGCTCAGAGTTGATTTCTATTTCAGACTTGGGGCTGGATCTTTCAGAGGAACCATCCTCACTAAGGAGGAGGAGGAGGAGGGGAAGAAAACCACAAACAAAAACACAACCTTAAGTTTTCAGAAGGTTCTATTGTGCCCCCTCCACCCCCTCTTTATCATCACGACATTGTGAGGGAAAAGTTTTGTTTCAAATTATGAAGTCTATTTTTGTGCCTATCTTTGAGAGCCCAGCTGTGCATTGGGATTCCTTAGGCAGGCAATTACTACTTTTAGAGGACAAAGATGCTGAACCTACAAGCTCAGCGCAGGAGGAACCCAGCACATACATTGAGCCCCAGTGACTTCAATGGCATTGCTCCTGCATGGAGCAGCTTGTGGGATCAGGACTACATAATCCCAGTACACTGCAGGCCTGGGCACACAATGTAGATCACCGAGTTTGAAAATTTTTTCCTTGCTCAAGTAAGATTTAACTGTACCCAAATCTTCCAGGCGTTCAGCAACCCACCCTGGATCACTGTAGAGGTAACGTAAGTGTAGCCAATGATTTTAGTTTATTATCCCTTTATTGTGTGATGTTATGATCACTCAATATGTTATATTACATATATCACTGTATGTTAGAGTTAATTTGTAGGATTATAAAAGTGTAAGATTCATCAGTATTTAGAGGAACCAAGTATACCAAGTATTAGACATGAGTATGACAAGCTGAAACGCAAGAACCTGTAGGCTGAGGCCTGCAAGACTTTAGCTTAGCTATTTTAGGCCTTGGAGACAAGAGATGATGACATAAGTGACCGGAAAATAATCCAATCCACTAAGATTATGGGAAAAGAGGTACCAAGTGGTAATATGGTGTAAAATTACCCAGAAGATTAATATTAGATAATAAAAATACTGTGAAGGCCTATCTGTCTCCAACATGTGTCTTAACCACAGGATACAGGTTGTGTGCCAATGCTAATGAGAACAAAGGGAACTTACACAGCCTACAGAAAATTGGGGTCCCTTAAGTATCCATGGGACACAGACCAATAAGAGAAAAGAGGGTTGACTCTTATGGACATGCGCAGAATGTAGGTATTGACAAAAATCACATTATAAAAAGGGGGTGCCCAGAACGGGAAAATTGAGCTCCCTAGGGGAGACTCCAGGAGGAACCATCCCTCTACTGATAATCAAGCCATGAGAGACCCATCAGACACTAACCCTGTTGTTAAAGATGTGAGTATGACTATATTTGTAACTTGGGCATAGGTCTGTATAGAATTTCTATATGCTTGAGTAATCATAACTTTAATTGTAACTTTAATAACACTTGTAAAATCGACTAAACCTTGTACTTGTGAATGTCTGTGCGGTCACTACCCTTGGTCTTTATGTGTTCTTAGAGACTAACTCGAAAACAAGTAGCAGAGATGACTTTCACTCTGTTAAGCTTGAAACTGTAGACACCAGAGCCAAACCCATGGCAGTGTAATACCGCATTAAAGAATTCATGTTAAATAAAATAAAAGGCTACATACGTGTCTTGAACAACAATGTACTGATGAGGGATAAGGCCGTCAATGCCATTGTGCCGTCCCTCCCACCAATCATCTGAGGCTCGCTGATACAGGAGGAGAGAAGCCCCTTTTTTAAAGGACAGCTCTCGCGCAGTTCGGCCAATGTAGTCAAACTTTGCGATTGCTTCTATCAGCTCACACTCTAGGAGAGAAAAAGGAAAAGACTAATGAACACTCAGTGTTGGACAAAGAGTCATGAGTTTAAATCCCTCCCTTAAATCTTTCAGTGATGGACATCAGCTACAGAGCAACAATTATGGGACATGACCAATGTTCCCTCTAATTTTTGACAGGCTGTGTGCGCAAAAAATTTCTTCCATGCAAATTTTTGTTCTTCTGGGCAAATTTGTGTGTGTGCGGGTGTTTTGCCATGTGCGCAGGGTTTAGGATGTGTGCGTGTGCGCATACGCGCACAGCTTAGAGGGAACAGTGGACATGACCATGTCACCTGGGATAAAGCATCACCTCACAACAACGGAGAAGGGGGGGGCACAAGCATTCACATTTTGGCATCCATCTCTTTAAGGCTACATCTACAGTGGTGTGTAGACAGACCCCGCACGCCTCCCTAGCCTGGATATAAATAGCACCGTAGATGGGAAGGCACTGCTTAAGCTCATAGAGCAGACATCCCAGAATCTCAGCGTACGTACCCTACATGGCGCTCTGCATGCTTGAGCAGTGCCTTCCCCATCTACACGGCTATTCTTAATCAAAAAGAAAACAGGACTTGTGGCACCTTAGAGACTAACCAATTTATTTGAGCATAAGCTTTTGTGAGCTACAGCTTTCTTTTTGCGAATACAGACTAACATGGCTGTTACTCTGAAACCTATTCTTAATCAGTGTACTGTCCCTGCTGCCTCTCTGGGCTGCCTCTCCCCACCAGAGCCTTTCACGTGGTATGTAGCTACACATACGCTACATACAACCGCCAGAGTGGACAGTGCCAACCGGTCAGGGGTTCTTGGATTGAGTTTATCACATCCACATTTTCTACCCTGAAATGTCTCACTGCATTAAAGAAAAACATGACCAGAAAAGAAAAATCCACAACTCAACTCTAAGATCACTAAAAACAAGAAGCTCTCGGGGCCAAAAGCAATCTAGAATAAATTTCCCCAATGGCAGCTCAAGAACCCTTCTGTGCTGGCGAGCAGGAGTTTTCATAAGCATTTAGGGAATAAAGACTTCTGGATTCAAGTTGCTTCAGAAGTAAGGCCTCTACTCAGAAGAATATTTCTGCTGCCTTGTGGGGCTTGCAGGGACCAGAAGACTACAGATCCTGGCACTGAGGGAGGCTGATCTGTTCAGAGCAACAGCTGGCCTGTCATGAAAGCTAATAAAAATATTAAATGCCTCCATGTTATAATGAGCTCACAAAAAGGCACTCCGCTCCAGAGCGCCACACACCACTGGATTCATCATGCACATTGTTTATCAAGCACAACCCAGGGCCCTCGGAGCTGTACAATACATGGAACAAGACAGCGCTTGCTTGGGGAGCTTACAATCTAAAATAGGCAGTCTCATAACACACAGTGACCAGATAGCAACCTGTGACACTTATACTATGGAGGGAAGGACAGGATAGGTGCCCAGAAAGTCAGCTTGATCCAACTCAAATTGTCTGGATCATTTTCAGATTTACAGTTCTGCCCTTGGCAAATTCTCTTTTGCAGCCACGATACAAATTACAACTCTAGGCTGGAATCAGGTAACGGAGGGAGCTTGGCTGCCTACTCCCTAATGATTTACAACTTACAAGCATCTTTCAAGGAGCTGGGGGCCAGCTGCCTCATGATGGCAGTTTTGGCTTCTTTTTAAAGCACTACACTTCAGGGATCACATAACTCTTTTCCTGATCCTTCCAGAGCAACAGACCCTGTTCCTGGCGCAAGTCAAGGAAAGACGTGCCATTATTTTGTCTTTAGCCTGCCATTGAGATTAGGGGAGGCTTCTTCATGGCTGCCTTTGGCAGTGCAGTGGCCAGCCAGAGGACCAAAAACCCCCCAAACAAATATCAAGTAGTAAGCCCTTTAAGTTATTCCTTGGGGAAAGCATGTGCACAGGAATTAGGCCATCTAGGGCTTCCCTGAGCAGGGTCAGCAGTGGCCTGGACATGATTCTCTGAGCAGCATAAATCCTGCAGGGTGAACAGGGGCTGTAGTATCATTGTCTGATCAGTCAAACAGCAGAACAAAATTATTACCCACGCTAGAACTGTGATTAGTGTCTGTGGCTGCAGAGCATGGACAGACCGAGGGCTAAGACCAAGCTGGCACAACATTTGCAGGATTTAGCCTTGAATAATGGATTTTCCGAATACAAAAGCAGACGGCAGCGCTTCTACTAAATCATACACTTCAGACAGGTCTATGGACAGCCACAAAGGGTTCCAGTCATCCGCCCACACCAGCCTGCAAGGTGTTTGCATCAGTGAAAAATAGCTCACTTGTTTTCAGCTTGGAAAACCTTTTTTTTCCCCCCAGTCCAGATTCCCTTGAGCATGTGGTTATCTGCTTCTGGCCCCCTTCCTTCCTCTTGCTTATTTGGTTCTTGGAACCAGTTCATTCATACCATTTAAAAACGTAAGGTTCATATTTTTTACATTTTATTACAAGCGAAGGGACCAGATTTTGTGTGTGTGTAAAAATTTCATCTTTGTTTCATTAACGATTGTTTATTATTCCAAATGAGCAGTGCACTCTGATTTCTTACATTTCCGATTTGCCTTTTAGGACTCTGGATTGTAGCCAGACAAGTGATTTTTGACTCAGATTTCCAGAACTGCTGCCCTACTGGGCTCAAGCTCCAAGGAAAGAACTGGGAATAAAGACCAAATGACTAAGCCAAACACAACTACCACTCCTAGTCTCAAAGTGTGTGCCGGAGAGCAGCAGTTCACTGTCTCTCCACCAATTCATGACTTTGTGAACGTGGAAATGCACTTGCACCCTCACCGTATCAATGACCTGCATGTGCCAGTCCCAGCCACCAAGTGTCTGATCACTCTTCCATCGCAATGAACGATAACAGAATGGCAGCTCCAGAAACCACAGCCTTGTTCTTAGATGCTGATTCCCTCCAACTCTCTGCACTATGATCCTGCTTCTGACCCTAGAGATCAGTGGTGAAGTATTTTCCAGGCTCACATGTTTGTCACTAGGCATCTACTAAACAGACCAGGCCCCCATGGTATGAGTAGCATGCTGAAGCCAGCTAGGTGGTTGTGTGTTGCGAGTGGCTAGTTGAATGAGTGATGGATAAACTTCTGTCACCTCACATCCAGAAACTGACTCAACCACCAACCGAAGCGTGAAAGGACTTAGTTTGCAAACCCAGCCTACGCTACTAAGCATGCCTCAGATGACAGCCCCACTTGGTCGGGATTGCTTCTCAGCACCACTCCCAGAGCCGAGAAGCTGAGCTCTTTCATCCAAATCAAGTGGCTCTTCAATCTCTTCTCTCAGAGACTGATGGCCAAATTCACAGAGGGTCTGAGCCCCACTAACCTCCGCTTGTCTTGTCTCAGGCGTTAACCCTGAAGGCACTATTTTGTGCGAAGCAGAGCAGGCCCATGCGGGTGGCTACAAAGAGATCCTGCTCTGCCAGCACCCCTCACCTGGTGCATCTCTGGCCACCCTCCACCTGCTGGCCTGCCAAGACACCTCTCAAGAGCCTATCTTGGGGGTCTAACTCACCTCCCCGCTGCTACCAAAAGGCACCTTCATTTCCCTCCCAGCTAACAAAACCCTCCTGACCCCTCAGCAGTGACAAAGACACAGTTCTCCTCCCTTCCAAGTGCCAAACTCCATATATTCGATACAGGTTGTGGGAAGCTGTTCCACGTCAACACTGATCTCACCTTGCATGATGCTCCTCAAGACCAAGCCCCAGTGGCTTTGGGATGGAGCCCAGCTCTAGCCCACAACCCATCTCAAATCACCTTGCCCTTTTGCTACACAAACCGTTCAACAATAGCATTCAAAAACCAGCCAAGAACATTCACCTATCAGAGTGTATGCAAATAGAATGACAGTCCTGGGTAAACAGGCCTCAGAGTCTGCCTTTCATTCAAGTGATGTCATTCCTTACTGGGTAGGTAAACAAAGGGAAAGGCTTTCCCAAGCTTACCAAAGGGACTGTGACTTTCCAGAGGAACAAGATATTTAAAAGGGACACGAGAGGCACATCATTTTACACCCATATTCTCTGTAATACCCCCGACAAGATGGATTAAAAATCTCTTCTGACTGTGTTTTTTCCCTGTTGAAGAACTAGTTTTCCTCCTTGACTGCCACGTTTCTAACAGAGATGGCAGACAACATGGCACATCAATCTTTACTTCCTTGTTAGTGTGCCAGCAACAGTAAGCCAATATGAAAGTGTCCAAGCTATGGGATAGGTTAGCCGGTTAACCACTGGTGCAGAGACAGCAGGGGGAGCGCAGGAGAACAAGCCAATGCTTCTGAGTAGGCTGCTAAAGAACAACTCAAGACGACATGCAATCAAATTGAAAAAAAAAAATCACATTTTCATCTGAAGGTGGTGCAGCTCCTGTAGTCACA